>NC_069080.1:39769726-44769726 GCF_025698485.1 Gossypium arboreum
TACTCAATTTTTTCTTTTTCAATGTATTTGAACCACCATATGCCATACCCCATATGCAAATATGCATCGAGCATAAGTACTTCAGGGAAAATAAAGATTCTGTTTAACATAGAGCCCTGTTCATACCTTGTACAGTAGATGCTTGAGCAGTTGGATTATGAAATTTTTGAACCACATTGACTTGGGGTAATCATTGGCTCTAATTTTAAGAAATACTTAGAAAATACCTAGATTTCTTTGCAATATGATAGTGCCATTTTGGCTAGAGATTATAGTTGTTTGTGACAAAGTTTAGTGTGTCCGAGTGATAGACCTAAGGTTGAATACACCCTTAGTGTCTGATTTTATTTATCTCTATTTTGGATTGGAGGATCTTATATGAGGATAGATGCCCATAGATCGGAAGCATCTTATTTGTGCACAGTTGCAAAGGATGTTAATTATGCGTAGACTGTTTTTGTGGCATTATGAGTATACATATACAATGTAATGGATGCTTCCATATTTCCTATTTTTAGGCCTACACTCTTTCCCGTTGTGGTTTATGTCTGTCATGGTGAACTGTGAGAATTGGTATTTTTTTTAATATGAATCTGTTGTCTGCAGAACCTTTTTTGATGTAATCACAATATTTTGAATTTTAGCTGATGTTTGTGCATGCTTATTTGCCTTGGCTTCAAAAAATTTCGGCACATCTAG
The DNA here is from genome assembly GCF_025698485.1 of Gossypium arboreum. Lineage (NCBI taxonomy): Eukaryota > Viridiplantae > Streptophyta > Magnoliopsida > Malvales > Malvaceae > Gossypium > Gossypium arboreum. Next base: position 39,770,426 of record NC_069080.1, read on the forward strand.
ATTTCTTTGTAAGATGCCTATGCATACGATGTGAATTTTTATATTTTCCCCATTCTTCATATAGAAAAGAGATGGTTCAATCTTTAAGTATTTTGAGATTTTATTTTTAGGCATTGGACTATTGTCACTCACAAGGTATTATGCACCGAGATGTGAAGCCCCATAATGTGATGATTGATCATGAGCAGAGGAAACTTCGTCTTATTGATTGGGGCCTTGCAGAGTTTTATCATCCCGGGACAGAATACAATGTTCGTGTTGCTTCCAGGTTTGTCTCCTTTTTGGCATCTGTCTTTTAAGTTCTCAATTTTTCAAGTGGCCTATGTTTATGTATGATAACAGTCTGCATTATTCCACCTATTTTTGATTAAAACTACTCATCTGTCTTAAATATAGCTTTATCAAAAGTGCTTAATATTTGAATTGGATAGCTGACACAGGAGATGGCAATGGAAGTTGATTGATGTGTTTTAGGGGGAAAAGAGCAATAAATCCATAGAACTAGGCTGAATAAATGAGTAAGAAAGATGGAACACTACTCTCTATTGCTTCAAGAAAATAATAAGAAAGTTGTGGCTGAATAATTTGCAGCTTATTTTTATTAGTGTTACAAATAAACTTTTAATCCTAGCCCTAGATTTAAACCTAAAGATATCTTTTAATCCTAGTCCTAGATTTAAATCCTAAAGGTAACTAATAATCCTAGCTATCTATCTATATGTCTAATAATAAACAAGACAAATAATAAAATAACATCATATTATCATTACTGGTGCTACCATAAATTATTCATTGAAAATTGTGCTTCCTACATTGGCTGACTTTTTGAGGATAAATGGTCTTTCACTTTTGGATTTATAATGGTCAAATTCATTAAGTACAGCCATGAGACCTAAGGCCACAATCCTCGTTACATATGATTTAGGTAAAACATAACTGAAGCAGGTGAAACTTAGTGGTGTTCTGGTAGCCTGTACTTGAAACATTAAAAATTAGAGTTGAATAGCTGATGGCATGGAGCTAGAGGCAATCACCAAGACATGCATTCCTCAGTGCAGTTGAGGGTTAAATATGATATACCACTGAACATTTTAAAAATGGATTATTAGGAGCTGAAGACTTTGTATGTATGGGAAACAAAAAGGATAAAGGGTGGGAAGAGGTGGGGGTAGAGAGTTGTTGTATAGGAATTTTTTTAAGAGCTAAGTTTGCTTTGTATTTTATATAACTTCTTGTTACTTATTTTAGTGCTGAAAATATGTTAGTTTTAGGGTGTTATTACATATTAAAAGAGGATCTTTTCAGTGGATGTCACATGTCTCGTTACTATTATTTTTGCAAGTCTATCAGCTTGTGCTTTTTTCACAATCAAGCTTATCTTGGTATTAGAAATTTATCCTTAATTGATGTGTTACCTTTTCTCTCCTTTATACTTCATTTATGGTTTGCAGATATTTTAAAGGTCCTGAGCTTCTTGTCGATTTGCAAGACTATGATTACTCTTTAGACTTGTGGAGCCTTGGTTGTATGTTTGCTGGAATGGTGAGTACTTCCTTTAGATATTTTATCCTTTTAGGCTTAGACCACTTCAGAGGTAGGTTTAACAATCCTTGCCCTGGTTATTTATACATCTAATTCTCCTCATGCACATTTGTGGTTTTATGCAAGTAGACCTGGACTTATCTTCTGGAAGGCCTGATTGTCTTGATTTCATGGCTGAAAAGCCACCCTCAAAATATGGTTATTGACAATCAGGCAAATGGAATCTATTCTCAAGGACCCTTTAAATATGTTTAAATATCACCGTCCATTTTTATGGGATAGAATATCTCCATAGATGAGTGTATCTTGATCTGCTTGCATATATATATCCATGGGTGGCAGATAACAGATGAGGACTGAAAGTTGATATTTTACCAAGGTTTTAAATTCTCGCTCTCTTGAGATGCTTATTTTTGAGGGTTGTGCTATACAGATATTTCGGAAGGAGCCATTCTTTTATGGGCATGATAATTATGATCAACTGGCCAAGATAGCCAAGGTATGTGAACACGTGGATGCTTTAAGTAACAACAAGCAGCATAACTGTATAGATCCTTGTCTTGTTCAGATATTCTCTTCCTATTCATGTTTGGTGTTGGCTTTTTAAGAAATACCATATTTCTATAAAGCATCACCGACATCTTGGGCGAGAGTCCTTTTATTTAGTTGGGAAATAAACTTAATCTTTACAGTTCTTGAGTAGTTTCCATTTCATGCCTTAGGTTCTTGGGACAGATGAATTAAATGCTTATCTGAATAAGTACCGCATAGAATTGGATCCACACCTTGCGGCCCTTGTTGGCAGGTTGGTATATAATCTTTTAAACAAATTGATGATGCAGAAGTGCAGTTATTTCCAATTGAGGAGTATATTCCCTTCTTGATACAGGCACAGTCGAAAACCTTGGACAAAGTTCATTAGTGCCGAGAATCAACATTTGGCACTACCTGAGGTAGTATATCTAGCAAGTTCTTATACAAATCAGAATGTTCTGTGTATTGTATTTCCTCTTTAAGTTCTGTTTTTCTTGCTAGGCCATTGACTTCCTTGATAAGTTGCTTCGATATGATCATCAGGAAAGGCCAACTGCAAAAGAAGCAATGGTAAACTCCTGATCTTTATGAACCTATTGAAGAATACTTCTGTATTTAGTGGACACAATTTTTGGATAATATCTGTGCATGTGCATCTGTAGGCCCCTAGTAATGGTATTATATTTTAACGTCTTTGAGTCTCGACAAGGAGTTTCCTAAGTAGCTGATTTTATTGTCATTCAGGCTCATCCTTATTTCAACCCAGTTAGGAATGCAGAAAGCAGTAGAACTCGTCCCTAGCATGCCAAATTTGTGATGCTGTCAAGACATGGCATTTTATCTTCTTTGTGCTGGGCTGGGTAAGGATCCTGCCTGTGTAGTCTGACTGAAGATTATGTGTATGTGGTGCTTTAGCTTTTGAAGTTGAGAATTCTTTCAAAAATGTTTTATTTGATTTCCTGGTGTCCCCCAACGGAAAATTTAGTTCTTATTTCAGACTTTCATATTTCCCGTAATATTGCTGATTAATCTTTTGAGTTCTTCAGATGGGAACAGTTCCTAAATCTGATTTCAGTGTGCTCCTTACTAGTAAACTGTACATCTCATCTTTGGCCTCAGATATGATACTATATTATTGTGTTTTTATTTCATCTGGTCTATTCTTGTGCTTTCCTTTTGGCTTTCCTAGCTAGTTCCTGTGATGTAGGTCCATTGGGTATAAGTTAGGCCGCTGCTATTTTCTAGATCTGAAAATTTGTGTATTTATTTCATGTTTGTACAATTTCACTTGTCTTAATCATATTCTAAGGTATTTTATATTTATCTAAATTTTGATACGTTAATATTTCGTGTTATATATGTTTTTCTACGTTTGTTTATTAGTGTCATATTTTCATGTGAGAGTGTATCATGTTCGAACTTGTCAGGTTAACTATGGATATAGTTGTTCTATCATGAGTTGGAGTATTAGACCCCACTGTCTGAAAGTGTTGTATAAATGAAATATTAAAGACAAAGGTTAATGGGGAACATAAAGATTGAAAATTGTAGTTCAAGGGTTTGTTCTTGAACTTACACGGACCTAGGTTTTCTTTTTATGTCCAATTTTATACCTAAGCTTTTTGTTAGTGTTGTTTTTTCGGACTGGATCAATCGGTTAGACCAAGAACCGATCAAGATACCGGTCTGGTAAGAGGTAAAAAAACGGGTTGATTGGGCTCAAAACTCAGTCGAATTGGTTGAACCGATTTTTATAATTACTTTTAATAATTTTTATTTTTTGAAAATTTTAATAATTTATTTGTTTTGATTTGTCTGGACTCAGGAACTGGTGGTTTGACCTGTTCGATCACCAGTGGGTTCCAAAATAATTATTTTGGGTTCCAAAATAATTATTTTTTTGTCCAATTTGGTACTTGAATTAAACATGTTTTCTTAATATGATACGTACTTAAACTTGTCAAATGTTGTACAAATTATTTTAATGTATTAATAGTGTTATTCTTTATAAGGTAGCAAAAATATCAATGTATGATAACATGTTAAATTTTACATCACGTGCCATGTTGGTCATACATTATTATTATTATTTTTGTTTGTTTCTTATTAAAACAATATGATTAGTGTTTTGAGATTATTTGTATTAACATTTGACATTTCTATGACCAATTGGAAAAAACAGTTTAGGTGTATCAAATTGAAAAAAAATGGAGTCAGAGCTTAGGTATTAATTTGGAATAAAAAACTTAAGTACTAAATAAATAAGTTATGCCAATTTCAGATACCAATCCTATATAGATGATATATCGTTAAACTTAATTTATTTTTTTCACTTAGAAGGGAGGTGTATCTGTCTCAATATTAAGCATTAAACTGTAATTCACATTTCAGGTCACTTAGTTTAGTATAAATTTTTACGAGGTTACATACCTTTAATTCATCAGATATAACACTGCAACTGTATTATTAATAATAATTTATGCCATTTGTATGAATGGATTTTCATGGTAAATTTGACTTAAATGGATGTAACTCGATTTGAAATTTCAAAAGTTGTTTTTAAGAAATAACGTGTTGAATACAAGGATCCTGGTTTATTAATAACATTAAATATTAAAACATTTCAATTTAGCCCGAATGAATCAAATTCAAATATTTATATGTTGAGTCTGATTTGTTAATTTGATAGTGCTGGGTCGGTATGAAAATTTTCGACTACTATTTTATTATACTAATTTAATTTAAAATTTTTTAATTAAGTCTAGTGAAATGAAATTTGAGTTGAATTCATTGTAATTGTTCAAGTTAAATTTAAAAATTAAACATGTCAAATTAAAATTTTGTTATTATATAATTATTTTCATATTATGGTACATAAATTTGAAATAATATATATTTGAATTTTTTAAAGTAAAAAAAAATACTCTAGTATGATAAACTTTAATAATTAATTAGCTTATTTAGATATCAAATTATTATTTTAGAAATTTTTAAAATTTTGACTTTCTTTTTATATTCTGTAGAATTTTTAAAAAATTTATAAATATTTTAATTTTAAAAATTATTTTGAAATTTGAAAATTATTTTGAATTTTTTTGTAATTTTATCGAGAGAAATCAATTTTTCATTTTCAAAATTGACAGAGACCAAAAGGGTATTTATATTCATCTGTAATTTGAATTATTCGAGTTATTTGAATTACAAAATTCAACTCGACTCGAACTCGAAACTCAAATTACTTATTCGAGTTAACTCAAATAGCTCGAAATTGATTTTTTTTTCGATTTTTTCGAATCAAATCGAGTTTTACTCACTCCTAATGTTGTATCATAAACTAGATTTTTCTAAATATAATATTAAGAGTAGGGATGCGGTTGGGGTTACATAATTTGAATTTGTATTAAATAAATGTTTGAAAAGAACTTTAACTACTATTTCATACAAGTAAAGACTATTATAAACTAGATATTGCAATTCTAACTCCAAAATAATTTTAATTTCATTGTTAATATTATCAATATTGAATTCATTAATTACCAACAAAATATTCAGGTGATTTTTATTAGCATGATAATACATTTAGCTCTAAATATTTATATATTTTCTCTTTTGGTCTCATTCTAAAGAAACAAATTTAACTCTCTTATTAATTTTATATTCATTCTAAAAAATTATAAAGTTAAAAATATAAAAATAGAAAAATATAAAATTATAAAACCTTCCCTCTTCTTAAATGGCTTTATTCCAAAACTTCGGATACTATTTTTTTTTTCAAAAAGTGAACGCATTTCGCACTGAAAATTTACTAACTGTTAGCACCTAATAACATTGGCTTAGGTGATGTTTATAAAACAAAAAATGTACTGATTATTTCTTCTCATTTACGACAAAGTTTTTAGATTGAAGATATAACCTTTACTAAATTTAGAAAAAAAAACTAATGCATTGGTTTTACTTTTCTTTATATAAATATAACACTAGTGGTTAACATTAGATTTGATTATAGACCGAATTATTTGTTTAAGTTTAAAGACTCACATGAAATTCGAGAAGATTTGAATAAAATAATTAAGCTCGTTTAAAATTTAGTTCGAGTTCAAATTTAAAAATTTAATGTATAAGTTTGAGCCCAACTCGTTTTTAAAATTTTAATATCTTACATTATGTTATTTTTATATATTATGTAATTTATAACACATAAAAAATAAATCCATAGTAAAATATAATATTATAATCTAAACTTTAAAAATGTTAAAAGATACCTATATATACAATTTTAATAAATGAAAAAATTATTAAATAAAAATAATATAATATTCTTAAAAATATATATATACAATTTTAATAAATGAAAAAATTGTTAAATAAAAATAATATAATATTCTTAAAAATATATATATACAATTTTAATAAATGAAAAAATTATTAAATAAAAATAATATAATATTCTTAAAAAATAAAAATATTTTATGAGTGCGGCCGCATATGAGTAGACTTTGAGAAAAATTTTAAACCTATATTTCAAGCTGGACCAAACTTATACAAGTATGAAATGTATTAATATTATGATTAAGCTTAACTTGAACTTGACCTATCCAAACCCGGTCATGAGCACTTTGGTTAACATTTCCCACGTGTAATTAATACTTTTTAATTCAATAATAATAAGCTCAACTTGTCGAAATTTGATTTACATTCTAAAAATTCTCTCTAATATCAATTTGTCCTTAATTCTAAAAATATTAAAAATGTTTTTATAGAAAAATTTTATATGTTTGAGAATGTTGAAAATGAAGTTGAGAGTAGTGTATTCCTTATTTTTACCATTAAAATAACTTAAAATTCAAACTTATAAACAAATTTTTTATCTAAAATTATATTTATTTTGTCAACAAATTTTGACCAAGTGACAAAAATATTATATTTTAGACATGAAAACTTAGGTTGAATTCCAACCAACACTATTTTCTTTCCTTAATTATAAAAAGAAAAAAAAACATTTATTCTACCTTTCTATTCGACAACAAACTTCCCCACCATTTGCCAACGTCTTTATCTTTTTAGATATTCAATTATATAAAATTTAATTAAATAAAGTCCCGATATAAGGGTGATTTAATTTTTAATCTAGGTATGAAACAATAAAATTATGTTAGCTATAGGTATTTCAATTATTTTCTAGAGGTATTGTTGAAAATAGTTTGAAAAATTGTGTATGTTACGTATTTATTTTTAGTGTTAATGATATAAATATAATAAGGTAAGACATTATCTAAAAAGAATAAATAGAGTAAAACATTATTACATGTATGATAATTTTAAACATGAATATAATGAGCACATTTAGTATAGTTTAGGGAAAATGTTAGTAAATTTATAGAACACCAAAAATTAATTATTGAATTTTTTTAATGAATATTTTAAAGAAAACTATATATATATATATATAATATGGATATTAAGTGTACTAAATACGGGTTTACATAATCTAATAATGTTTTCTTGATTTTTAATCACTTCAATTTGTTTATGATTCATGACATGATTCAAATGAGATTAATTAATTTATTATAAGCTAGAGGAAATTGGGAATCGAGGAGCAGAATAATAACTTTTGGAGAATATTTTGACCTCGAGAAAACTCTACAGTCTCTTTTTGGTTTAGAGAGGAAAGAGTGTTCATGGAGGAATAACTTATACTTTATTATATACATATGCATGTGAAGATCTCAGTATTTAATATATATATATATATATATATATATACACGTTTAAAAATAATATAAAATAAAAGGTGTAAAAAGTCCTTAATTTTTGAAAAAAACAATTAAGCTCTTTTCTCTTTTACTCAATTGAGCACTTGAACTTTTAAAATACATCAAAATGCCTCAAATTTCTTCAAAAAAGTAAGCAATTAAGCCCTATTTTTTTACTCAATTGGGTACTTGAACTTTCAAAATGCATCAAAAGACCCTCAAATTTTATCAAAAAGCAATTAAGACCATGCTATTATTAAAAATTATAAAAAATTATAAAAAATTATAAAAATTATAAAAATTTTAGAAAAATTATTAAATTTTAATAAAAATTTTAAAATTTATTAAAATTAGATTTTTATAAAATTGTAAAAAATAAATTTTATAAAAATCATAAAAATTAATGACCCTAGTTATTTCAATTAAAGTCATCACGTGTCGCAACACAATTATAACATGTGGCGAAAAATGATAAAAAATAAAAATCAATAAAATTTATAGAAAAATTATAAAATGCTTCTTTTGGTACTATAATTTTATATTTTTTTACTGAAATTTATATTTCTTTACATTTTGTATAAGTTTTTACTTAATTTATAAAATTTTATATTTCTATATATTTTATATTTTTACAATTTTTATATTCTTTTTATGATTTTTATATTTTTTCTAATTATTAATAAATTTTAATATTTGAATTTTTATTAAAATTTAATAATACTTATAGATTTTATTGATTTTAAATTTTTTATTTTTTTTCTAATTTTTAATAAAACAGGGACTTCATTGCTTTTTGTGAAAAAGTTTGAGGATCTTTTGATTCTTTTTGAAAGTTCAAGTACACAATTGAGTGCAAAAAAAAAAAAGGTAGGGGCTTAATTTTTTTTTTTTGAAAAGGTTTGAGGGCTTTTTTTATGCATCTTTGAAAGTTCAAGTATCCAAATAAGTGCAAAAAAAGAAGCATGGGCTTAATTGCTTTTTTTGAAAAAGTTTGAGGGCTTTTTGCACCCTTAAGCCTAAAATAAATAATGAAACGTAAAATTTGAAACTAATAATAATACATATGAAATATGTATAAAATAAAAATAAAAAATTAGTTTAAATTGTGAGTTAAATGTAATTTAAATAGGTAAATACATTAAATAAGATATTAAATGTCCTCCAATTGTTTATTATGGTACTATCATTTTTTTGAGTTGGTATCAAATTGACGTGTGACATAAACTATTACACCAAGAAATATTAAGGTTTGGCATATCGGAAATTTTGAGTACTTAATTAGAAAATTTTCTATTTATGCGGGTTCTAGTATGATTATGAGAATTTTGCGGGCTGATTGGTAAATAGTTAGAATTTAAATTTTGTTTCGTTACATTAGAACTAGGAGTTTCTGTTAGTGGGAAACATTATGATTAAGAGTATTAATAATACTGACCGACTTGGGATTAAGGGAACCAGTGGTGGAAAGATTATATAAAGGGAGGATTCGTTCATTCTAGCACTCATTTTCTTTCTTCCATCTTCTTTTTTGGTTCATTCTGTAAGAAGGGAAACTAAGAAATAAGTTGCATGAAGGGAAAAATCTAGGGTGTTAGCATAAATATTTGAGAACTTAGCAATTTAATAATCTTTCTAGCTCTTACGTACCTTCCAATTTAAGAAAAAGGAAGGAAAGTCAGGGGATTTCAGCATAATTTATTTTGAATTATGATGATTTAAATCTTAGTTAACATTTATAACTCCTCTGCATACATATAAATTAAGATTTTCTTACATATTTATGTTTTCATTTTGATCTTTATATGGTTGCTATATTTAGCCAACCAAGAAAGAGGAGGCCCAAGAAAGAGCAGGTGTAAGTTGTGTCAACCCAAGTATTTTGTTGGTGAGTTTCTAAACTCAAACACTTTATGGTTGTTATGTATATCATTATTGTGTTATTACGTTGTGTTTGACTTCATGTTTTATTGATGATAAGTTAAATTATTGTGAGTTGTTTGTTGGACAATTGAAGTATGAAAAGTGATAATTTACAGATGCATGTTGATTGTATGTTTCAGTTAGTTGTTTTGTTAAACTTTCACTAGTAAAATAACTACTAAAGAAGTTATCATTTAAATGGTTCACTAAATGATATGTTTGGTATTATCTATGTTGTGTTTTCAATAGAATGATCAGTTGAATGCTTGCTATATGTCTTTCATAAATATGAATGATATACGGAGTGTGGAGGGTTGTTTTGGTAGATGAAAGATGAAGAAATGACATGTTTTCCACTCTGTGCCTCATGATATCAGCTTTACGGAGGTTTGGGTGGAGTGTATGAAGAATGTATATGCATGGTATTCGACTTTGCGGAGGTTTATTTGGATTGTATGGAGATATATGTGCACATGTATATGATAGTCCTACGAGGGTTCTTTAAAGTATGAGACTCTGTGAAGTCTAAGGCTTAAAGCCTCATATGTGTAAGCAAGTCAATGGCCATGTCATATGAAGTTATGAAAGTCCATCAGAGTTAATCGTTAAGTTTTATGTCAAAGTTATATGTGAGATTTTGCCATACAAAGTCCATGACAAAGTTCGCATGTATGAATCCGCTATGATCATAAAGTTTCTTCTAGGAATTCACATATTTGAATATGTTTTATCCACATAGATTCTTATATGAATTCGTGTGTATGAGTCTGCCAAATATATGAATCATATTCTATATATACATGTTTGAGTTTGCCATATTTGTGAATCTTCTTCTATGAATCCGCATGTATGAGCCACTGTATCTATGAATTTTCTTCTATGAGTTCGCATGTATAAGTCTGCATATAAAAACCCGTATTTAGTAATCTGCATGAAAAAGTCCACATGATTTGTCCGCCAAGTTAATCTGAAATGACTCTCTCTCCATTCAGTGGGTTTTATACTAAGATTATATGCAACAAGTTTGTATGAATAGACTATTTGCTTAATGATCTTTCATAGGAGGAATTCTCATGCATTATGTACTACGTTTCTATGATGTTTGATGTCTATGGAACTAACTAAAAGTTTGACTAAGGCAAGTGCACCTATCAATTAATAGTATAGCTACGGTGAGCAAAAATATCGTTCCCACGAAGACTAAAAGTACTAGTAATTACCGTTTTTCTATTATTTAACCTAATAATTCTAGCGATTGATTAAAAAGTAAAATTAACTAATGAACACGACAAAGAACAAATCATGAAACTAATCGAGTAACAACCAAGAAGCTAAACAATACTCAGGAAAGAATCAGCTTAGACTTCATCTGTCACTATCAATCTAAATCATGCAATTTCTTTACTTAGTATCTTGATCAGTAGAAATCCCTAAATTATGCTAATATCTCTTTCGAGCATAAGAGCAACTGACTCTAGGTTAATTAATTAAAATTTATTTCTAATTAAAACCTCTATTATCGTATTAACTAGTGCTATGGATTCCCCTATTATGTCATCCTATTTTTATGATTGCACGCAACTCCACTCAATTACGCAAGATTTACTCTTAAACTGGGTCTATTCAACCACTGATTTAAGCACATCAAACACAGATCAATAATCTATAAATATTAAACCAAGAATTAAGCACACATAATTAAGAATAAGAACTAAGTATTTATTGTGTTAAATAAAAATCAAATGATACTATCCATCATATGGTTCACTTGTCCTAGGTATTTAGAAAATTAGTTCATGTTTGAAAATAAAAATATCCAATATACATTATAACCGAAAAAATAAATAAACTTATGATAACTTCCAAAGAAATCAACTGGGACTTGACGGAAATCTACTTCCAATTCGGCTTCAATGGTGTTTTTCGAGTTGTTTTCTTGAATATTCTCTAATGGCTCTCTCCTATCTTCTTAATTTTGTCATATATGTCTTAAAATGCATGAAAAACTTAAAAATCATGATTTTCCATAGTTCAGTGTGCAATCTTGTGAAATTGACACAGCCTACCACACGTTCGTACACGACTGTGTGGTCTGATCATGTGGAATGGTTTAGCCTTTTTTTTCTTATTTTTCTCCGATGCTATAGTTTTTGCTTATTTTTCTCTCTTTTTGCTTCAAAGAGTTCTATTAAGCATTAAAACATGGATTGAAAGGATTAGGAGCAAAAAATTCACAATTAACATTGAATAGTCACCCAAAAAAACATTAAGAATAAGGTTTAAAAATATATTACTTTTAGCACTTATCATTGTTCAAGCCCAAACATAAGTTGTGGGATATGAATATGCAAGTCTTGTCTAAGTGGAATTTGTGGCGAATTCTTAATTGAAGTAACTTATATTTTAGAACTCACTAAGTTCCTCATGAACTTACCATGCTTCTCTTCCTCATTTCATATTTTTCCAAACTATTGTTCATGTTAAAAAGAGAACTAAGCCAAAATCTTCAAAGCCTTGTGTGAGCATGTCACCCTTAGTTTTGTAACATGTGTAGATACCGGGGCAATATGTGGTTTAAACTTCTGTTTTATACTTATATAAAAACCTTTCAAATCTAGTTCAAATTTTATTTAGACTCATGAAGCTAATTGGACAAATTATTATTATAAGAGATTAATTTTATCATAAGGTTATTTCATATATTATGTTTTATAGCAAAATCCTATAGAATTTTTTATTAATTATTAAATTACTTTTGCTTGCATAATAGTTGAAATCATGAAGGGTTGGTCATCCGACGATTCAGTTGGGTGTTACACCAACTCAATCAACAACAACGGAATGTATAAAATATCAAAATTTAAGCTTTTTTTAAAGTGGTAAAGAAAGGATTTTATAGATGCTAGTTGACCTGTCATCAAATGTAGTAGTTAATTTGGTCTATTTCTGCACTTGATGAGCTTGTTTTATAGCCAATTTAGTAGTTTATATTGCGTATTCGGTATCTAGTAGTTAGAATTAAATATTAGTATAATAGTTGTTCTTTTAACATATTTTATGAGTGTTGTGACCCAATAGGTCGACACGGGCCTTAGGTGGTGCTAATATGTCCAATTGAGTGTGTAGGATGAAGATTTATAGGTCTAATTGACATGAAAGCAATGGAAGAGTGATGCACAAGCTTTTCGAAATGTCAAAGCATGAAATGAATGACACAAGAAAAATTTCACATGTCTTATCGCGCCATAGCTTTTGCATGGCACGACACAGGTCGACTTACCGCCCAAGAATATCAAGGCTATTTTCATCCGCACAATCGACTTTATATGAAGACCTAGGATGTGCCTAAGACTTAATTTGGGCTACCAACACTTCTATAAATAAGACATTAGGGGTTTGATGTAACTAAGTCATCCTAGACGCACTCAAAAACCCTAGTAGTTTAGGAGTAGGATTAGATTAATTTTCTTTCGGCTGTTCATAAACTATTTGTTTTTCCTTTTGGAATTGGTTGCAATCCAAGAGTTTATTTATTTTATCGAAGTATTTTAGTTTATTTGTTCTTATATTCAATGTAACACCCCATACCCGAGTTCGACATTGGAACAGAATACGAGGTGTTACCGGACTTAAACACATACAAACATTCATTTCATTAATATGAAATCTAGCTCTAGATTAAAACTTTTCACAATACCTTAATGTCCCTATTCTAGGCTTACGAAGCCCCGAACACACTTTGGAATTAATTCGGGACTAATCTGTGCACTTTAGAAAACTTTGTAAAATTTCAAGCTGACAGGGGTACACGCCTATGTGGAAGGGTGACACGCTCGTGTGTCTTATTAACATGGCCATGTTGAAGGCCTGTGTGACTCACACGGCCTGAACATATCAGGACACGTCCGTGTCCCTAGCCCGTGCTAATTTATTTTTTCAATTCGAACCTATAGAGGTTTTCACACGGCTTGGCACACGCCCGTGTCCATGACCCGTGTCCTCCACACGACTATGACACGCCCGTGTCTCAGCCCGTGTGCTAAAACCTTGACATTCTGTTTCTAACGTCAGCAACCAATTAAGGGCATACGGCCAAGGCACACGCCCGTGTGTTAGGCCGTGTCATCTACATGGCTGAGACACACAGCCCTGTCTTTGCCCGTGTGTTTACTACCATGCATATTGACTTGAAAAATTAAGGTGCAGGGGACACACGGCTGGACTACATGCTCATGGGGCATGCCCGTGTGTCTGTCGGTGTGACAAAAATAACGCTATTTATCAAGCCTTTTTGCCACCCTTACTTGCATCAACCTACACAACATCAACCAAAACCAATCCAAGCATAACACATATAACCAAAACCACCATAATCATGAGAAATTTGCATCAAATGCATTTAATAATAATCAATAGTAGCCAACATTAATGACTTATACAAAATGAATATCACATCCATCATATGAGCCAACCCTTGTGGCCAAACTAGCAAGACACTAAACAAAAGATTCAAGTCCCTATATATGCCAAAATCAATTGTTAAACTAGCTATATGAAAGCTTCAAGTGATAGTGTGATCGATGCCTCCGATGTCCCTTGATCCCTGATACTAGCTTGGTGGCACTATAAGAAAATAGAAAGGAGAGGGAGTAATCATAAAGCTTAGTAAGTTGTATATAAATAAGTAAAAACATCAACCATGCATGTTATAAATCAACACAACATTCTTGAGTGAACATGATAAATATCACTACATGTTTATATATATCACAAGCATAAACCAAAGATTTCAATATCGTCCCAAGATCATTTTTATAGCTAGAACTTACTCATGTCATTATTACCATCAAGGCAACATAACTAGACTCATATATCATGAGTTTCGAATAAGAACCTGTACCACTCACAACATGATTATATCATTCCATATCATTGTCATAAGCTTTTAAAACAACTCGTGAAACCATTTGGAATACTAAAGGATATCTGACAAGCTTTATACAAGAGGGTGAATTGTCGATGCCATGTTCCAAACATGGTCTTACACTGGCTCACATGTCAAGGCCGATGCCATGTCCCAGACATGGTCTTACACTAGCTCTCGTCTCAATGCCGATACCATGTCCCAGACATGGTCTTACACTGGCTCTCATAATGTGGCCGATGCCATGTCCTAGACATGGTCTTACACTAGCGTGCTTAATGTGGCTGATGCCATGTCCCAGACATGGTCTTGCACTGGCTCTCATATCGCCCAAATGGCATAGTATAGATATCCAATCTATTCCTAGGTTCAATCGAGACTCTACTACATTAAATTTCATCATGCATTATTCATAAGCAATTTCAACCATATTACGCAAACTTAATAATTCAACACATAATAATGATAAAATTGCCTTACTTATGTACAACTTACCTCGGTATACAAAAAGTGGATGACTAATTGGCTTTAGTCTACTGGCTTGGCCTTTCCCCGGTCTAGGTCCAAATTTCATATTTCTTGATCTAAAATGATAAAAATTCACTAATTTAATCATCATATTAATTAGTGCATTTCATAAATCATATTTTGGCAAAATGACCATTATTATTTTACCCCTAGGTTCGTAAATTGATTTTTATCAAATTTTCTCACTAACCAAGCCTATTCGAATTATTTTTATACTAGAAGCAGCCCACAATTCCCATTATTTCACACATTTACCACATAATTTATAACTTATGCAAAATGGTCCTTAGTTAGAGTTTCCATAAAAACTACTTCACAAAAGTTGTTTGTTTAACAACCAAGATTCATTTTCTTCCATAAAAATTCAGAAATAAACATGAATAATCCCATTGAAAAACCCAAAACTCTCAAACATTTTGCAAAATAGTCCCCTTTTTAGTTAACTTATGCTACAAGGGTCCTAAAAGTACAAAAATTATTAAGAAAAGTCATCAAAATCACTTACTTATGAGAGAACTTAATGGCTGAAAATTTCAAGCTTTCAAGACCCCTTCCTTGCTGAAAATTTCCATGAGAAGAGAAGAAGAGAAAAATATTATAGCTTTTCTTTTATTTTATTCAATTAGCTAATGTCATCAAATACCAACCCTACTAATTTTTTGACTTTTTTGACTCCTCTTGTCTCTATGGCTGGCCACCCTATTGAAATGGGTCTATTTTCCCTTTAAAGACCCCGAATTATGATTCTTTAGCTATTTAACACCATTTTTTAGAAAAACAAAACTTTTTCCCTTTATGCGATTTAATCCTTTTTCGCAATTGAGCATGCAATCGCTAAAATTATTTCACCAAAATTTTCATGCACTCATATAATCATTCTAAAACACATAAAATAATATTAAAAATAATTTATTCGACCTCGGGTTAGTGGTTCTGAAACTACTATTCTGACTAGGCCCAAAATTGGGCTGTTACATTCAATATATTTCATTATTCCAATCAATCTCCGTTCTCCATTTGATATCAAATCCACGATTACTCTAATCTTGTTTCTCTTTCGATTCAATCATGTTCTTCACATGATTTATTTAATTAAGATTGAGATTATGAATAACATGAGTTGCTAAATCCCTTCAAGGAGATTAACGAGTGGATGAGGATGTGATTGACTGAAGATTTAGGGTTTTTCTAAGAGGGTTAGTTGATATAGATTACATGTTCTTAAACCCTAGTTCTGAGAATCCTAGGAAGATATCATAGACTAGACGAGGTCGGGGGATAAGTCAAACAGAGTAAATCATAATTTATTCTTGTTTAAAAAGTGAGATTGGGAGATAAGTGAATATCAACCAATCGATTAATTAGTTAAAGGCCGGGAGGTAATAATTGGTTAATCTATAGCTAATCCACCATAAAACCCTAATTCAAAGTTAATTACAAAACCTAAAGCGAATTAATATTCCCAATTGGTCTATTGATTTTAGTTGTTTGTTATTTTCTTTATTATTTAGTTATTTTAGTTATTTAAATTCTTTGATTAATCTATTTTATGGTTTATCATAATATATTAATTAATTACTACTACTTAGACTCATTATTGTAAAAAGGGCCTTTTTTATCCTAATAATCCAAAACAATTAAATATATTCTAGAATGGTATCCCCATGACATTATTTACCAAAAATGGGGTAAAATGAATAATGTCGAAGAGTAGTGCCTGATATGGTGGCGACACCACCCATTTTTTCCTACCCAATCATTAGGCCGTTACACAAAAAAATTTAATGTTTTAGGGATGGAGGGACTGTATATGGCAGCACTGGTATGCTTATATGGGTTAAATATGAGTCTTTGGAAAATTATTTTTTTAGTGGTTGAAGGATAGGGGTTAAGCGATAATGAATGGGTGGTGGCAACCTGTCAGGCTGCTCTTGTGGTGGATGTGACCCATCAATCACATGGTTCCATTTCCTTCTAACAACTTGAATTTGGCTTCACGAGGAAAAAAAATGGGACCTTACAAACCATGGTCCCCTCCCCTTAGCCATTGTGCTATAAAGAAAGAGAAGAAAATAGCAATTTAGGGAGAGAAGAGAGAAGAGAAAGAAAAGGGTTTAGCTGGAAAAAAAAAAGAAATTAATTTAGGAGAAAGAAGGGAGGAGAATAAATGTGTGTTTTAAGGTGTTTTTTTTAAAGAGAAAGTAACAATTTAGGGAGAAGAGAAGAGTGTTTAGGATTTTGAAAGGGGATGAGACAATAGAGTGTTTTGAACAGTAAGTTTTTTAGTAATTAATTAATTATTTTTTTGTGTTTATGGTTCATTATTAATTGTTTGATTTTGTGGATTTAAGGAGAAGAAGAGGCAATTGCCAAATTTCTTTTAAAGGTAATTTTTTTAGTAACTATTATTATTTGTTTATGGTTTTGGATTACTTATTATTTGTTTAATTTTATGGTTTTGAAGGATGAGAGGCAACAACAAATTTTATTTTAAAGGTAATTTTTTATTTATTTAAAGTTTTGGGTTCTTTATTATTTGTTTGGTTTTGTGGTTTTGGAACTAGTAATTTAATTGGGTTTGAAGGTACATTTGTAAATTTTATTTATTTTTTGTTTTGTAATTTTTATTATTTGTCCGGATATGTGGTGTTGTGTTATTTATTAGTTGGATTTATAATTTTATTATTTATTTGTTTTACCACAATGATTCAAAAAATAATAATTAAATACCAAAATGGGTTACCTTACAAATTAATTACAAAATGGATCGTTTGCTACAATAATAAATACCGAAATGAGTCGTTTGCTACAAATTTGTACAGTGATCCATTTTAGTAGTTAATTTTTTTATTTTGAATTATTGTGGTAAAAATTCCAAAGATGCCATAGAGAAATTATCAAATTAATTTTAAATTTTATTTAGAAAATTAAATCCCAGATGCTATTTTTATAAGAGAAAAACATGTTCTTTGCTTTTCTTCAAGTAGAGAAATTATCATAATAATTCAATTTTTGATATAGAATTAATTTATACATGTTACATTAAATTGATTGATTAATTGAGCTCAATTGGCTTTACAAATTTTTACAGTTCACATCGTTGAATATATGTTATGTATATCTACATGCGGATGCATATGTATTTTTGGTAATAAAAATTTATTATTGGGATAAAAATGAAAAAATAAATAAATGAGATGCTTGAGCGACTTACATTAGAGTTAAATATTAGATGGTTTCTAAAAAAAAATTGACTTACATTAGTGTATCCAAAATTATGTTGTTATTGATTTATTTATATGGGTAAAAATATTATTAATGTTTTCAAAAAATAACAAATGGTACGAAATTCATTTTCTTTATTTGTTTATTGTTTATTTGTTCAGCGATAATTTTTTTTTGAAACTGCAGGTATCCAAATGGGTTCTTTGATTACATAAAATTATCACACATCAAATACGATTAATGCGCTGATAATAATGTTAGTTGTTATTCACGGATCCCCTTATAAAATTACCTTTCATTTTTTATTTAATTGGGATATATTAACTAATGCGGTAATTTAATATGGTCAGGGTCCGTACTGCGTAATGAGGACCCGCGTCAACAGTCCGAGCTATCAGTTGGATGAATGTCTTATGCCATAGTTGGAGGCATCCGGATTCAAATTCAGATTGACGGTAGTGTGGTCACAGGTGTAAGTACAATGTTCGAACTGGCTGCGCTTTGTTATCACTTACTAGGATGCTTACCGAATGATGGTGGAGATAAATTTACGAGTTTGAGATTTTCATCGTTGAAGGGAAATTTTGAAACTTTATCGAGTATTGCCACTAAGCGAGAGGTGATGTGTGTCACTCTAGCATATATAATGCATTTGATAGAGGATGTACTTATGCTAGATGCAAAGAGCAACAAGGTCTACTTGATGTACTTGCCCCCTGTTATCTGATTTGACAGTTGCTCGTTCATACAGTTCGGGTACAACAGTACTAGAAACATTGTATCGCGAGCTTGTCAGGCGACAAAGCACCATTCTGTGGACATTGACGGGTGTCCGAGATTGCTGCAGTCTTAAGCGCTATACAGGATGCCACTTTGGCATCAATTAGTCACCAAACACACGTCTTCCCACTTGTGAATAGGTGAAAAAATTTAAGCATTACATCAAGAATTTTTCTTTTTTATGAAAAATTGTTCTAACTAGTTATTTTTTTCGTAAATGGAGTACTTCTCCGAGTATCAGGAGGTCGCATATGCTTCCGATTTACCAACAGATGACTGAGAAAAATGCCGGAGAGGGGGTAAATTTTTCTAATATTCATGACATGTAATTACTTTATTTATGTTATTTGACTCATGTTACTATAACAATGTTTTTAATTTTGCAGTTCATCTAGATGCCATATTCTATCCCGAACATTGTGGCTATTATTCCCCTATTTGCTCACACTTGTGGTGCATTAACGCACCATTGCTGAATTTCTCAACAATCGAGTGGTACAACCGGGATTGAGTATTGTGACAGTTTGGGTTCATATAAGATATTTTGGATGTTCCACAAAGTTTAGGGGATGTCCACAGAATTAACAAAAGGGAGAAACAGTCTAAGAATTGGGTATTAGAGTATGAAGAATATCTTGTATTGTGGAATGACTAGATGAGGCGAAGACCTCGGATCGATTTTGCTTTTTATTTGCGACCCTCGAAGGAGAACCAATGCTTTGTATGTCAAGAATGGGAAACTGTATTCATTTGGTGGGAAATCGATGCTAGTCCTTCCACATATGCAACAACAAGGGCACCTCTCCCACCGCCTAACACATCCACCTCCTGCACCTAAACATGAGCATTCTTATACAAAATCTGGGGGTAGTTCTTATCATATGGACTTGGGGGTAGATAATTATTTTCCGAGTCTGTCAAGGACACATATTAGTTGGAGATTATTGGTTTCAATTCTGATCATTCGAATCCGAGATCATTGATGATGATTGATATCTTCAGCCCATTACCACCCCAGTACTCACTCTCTTGGGCAAACCTTTAGGACATACGATTTTTCGAGTATGTTTAGCATACCCCAAGGTTCGCCGATGGATGCTATGAACAATGTTTCGAGTGAAGATAACAATGATCATCGCGAGTACCCTCAACACCAAGACCGGGCACCATAATGGTTTACCCTTCGGACGACACCATCGAACCATCAATTTTAGCACGTCAAACTTTAAGCCCATTTCCACAGTTCTATGGTACCCAACCACTTTCGGAAAAGAGTATTCATTTCACCATGCATATCACCCTCAAGCCTGATTAACCTTCACCTGGAAAGGTGTTGTTCTAGCTCGTACATTGTGTATGTATTCCAAGAAGACATGTTACCTTTTTTAGATAATTTGTAGAAGTAGTAAGAACATTTTAAAAATATGTTGAAACTGAAATTTACCCATGTTCACTACTTGTTTCCACCAGTCTGTATTCTTGTAATCTCAGTGGAAATTAGAGGCAATTTGTCAGATTTTGTAAACATATCTCCACGAAACACCGAAAGGTCTAATCATCGTAACTAGTCCCTTTGATTTATCAGAAATGGTGCAAATATTTCCGTATCTAACAACATACATCGGTAAGTTCGTTAGAAAGAATTCCCTTGATTCCATGTTCTCTGACTCCACAATGGAAAATGCTATTGGGAGAAAGTTTCGATTCTCGTCTTAAGCAACCACAATAAGTAGCATCTACGTATATTTTTCATATAGCCAGGTTCCATCAACCAGCACAAGCGGCTTGCAGAAGGGAAAAGCCCACACATATGGATCGACTGTCCAGAACATCCGGTGGAAAATTCTTCTTCTCGGATATAGTTAGTTGTTCGAGTCATAATAAGGTCGTGTCTACAACTTAATGATAGTCTGTATCACCCTTAACCCGATCCAATTAACCAGATCTGGATCTTGGGTATTACCACATGAATACAACCTACTTATACAATTTACAGATGATTATAACTAACAAATTTCAAGCTAACATACATAAGTTAGTACATTAAATAAATACGGATATAGCATGAGGTAGTTAAACTTCAATGATATCTAAATTGAAGCCCTGATTCATGAAAATACCCAAGTAAATTTCTAAGGAATGTCCTAGTCTTTGAACATGCCGCCAAACTTGCTCTGTATGCATAACAACCTAATACGTCACTCATTGAGCGTAGCCTTGGCATTGTTCTTCCTGGCACAAACTCATATTAATTCACCTGTAACAAAACACACACCCATATAAGTTCATAAGAAATTAGTGAGGAAAACATCATTTTCCTGTATCATTTCTACACAACTTAATTGGTAACTTATTTAAATTATTCTATCGTTTTGAACCTTCAACTTAATCACTAGCAAATACTCCCTCAATTTCTATTCTCACTTACATGTCAGATACCATGCCTTGCTCAGAACTCATTTCTTACCCATCAATATATTCAGTACGCCAATTGCCTCTTTTTATTTGATCTCTCATAAGTCTTTACCCATTTCCTTTACAAAGGTCCATACAACTAAATCACCCTTACCCTAGTATACGTGACATTAAGCCATTGTTCCATAACTCATGTTTGATTACCTATACATAGCAAGTACATTTCTTCTAATGTATGGTTAGAAAAATCCTTATTTAGAATACGTTTCTTTTACGTTTACCCATCACTTCTTCTATAACTCCATTTCGCCTTACTAGGATATGACACAAGGACACTGTTTTCAAATTTCACTAGTACATCGTTCTTATAGGTTTTTGCCACAAAGATTATTAGGTCAAAATTTGCCACCTAATCTATTGATTCATCGTTCATCACAAGGGCGGTTCTTGAGAGTGCGCTACGAAGGCGTTTCCTTATAAAGTTTTCCACAAAGACATTCCTTTCATGTTCTGCCATAAAGGCTTTCTTTCATAACACACCATAAAGGCTATCATTGCAGGGTTCACCACAGAGGCTATCCCTTCATGATTCGCCACAAAGGCGTTCCTTTCATATTGCATCATATAAACATTTCTTTCTTGACATGTTTATGAATGTATTTCCTAAACCCATGTTATGCCAGATTTGCCCATCATCGTCCTAGGACATGCAGAGAACCCCATTAGGTAATCACCTTCCTTTAGTTCTTTTCATATGATGTCATAGCCTAGTTATGGTCTTACACAATATGGGGCCATGGCCATGGGCTTTTCCTTTCAGAGATTGTGTTCAAAGTCCCGACGGACCCATTTAAACAATATCGCTGAGATAGACACAGACTCACTTCATAGACCATTCGTGTACTAACACAAATCACACTCATCTTTTAATAGATCATGCCCCATGATACACATCTAAGAAACATATGTGACCAAACCCATACTTCTCAGATTCCATATCATACCACACCTTCTATTTCAACAATCATTCATACAGTTACATTACCATCATACTATACTTTTCTAGCTTCGGTTTCATTATCCAATTAGTTTCTACAGAATTATTTCATGCAAGAGTCAGCTTAGAGACTTAGCTGGCAACCACAGATAGTAGTTTGAACTCCAGATAAATACTTCATTAAGATATTGCAACAACCACTGCGTAATAAATAGAGGAACACCATTAAAGTTCATTTGAGTAACCATACTATCATTTCAAACCTAGATGAACCCCATACAAAGCTTTACTCCTTCATCTTACTGTTTGCGCACTCATTCTGACCTATTCTTACATAGCACAACATGTAGAGTCATAAAAATTACCTTGATATGGAGCAATTACTGATAAATCTAGGATCTAAAATTCAACTTAGAAAGATGCCTTCGATTCCTTAAGCCTCAGATAACCTTATATTAAGAGAAAAAAGAAGAGAACTCTCATTTCCCAAACTTGAATATCTATTATTATAATCTAAGTCATTATTGGAACTTGACAAATGTCACATCACTACTAAATTGTCTTATCAAAAGTCTACAATTTCCAAGAAACCTAATTGATTATTCCCTTATCATTTTAACTATTCTAGTTCACATTCAGTTGATTCTTGACCGTCTTACCTTGCAACTTAAATTGCATAGTACCATAATTAATTGGTTACACCATAATCCTGACGTGAACTTAAACTCTCGATACTGTTTTATGTGACCTCTAGTCTTATTCCAACTAATATAGCCATTTGACAATAAACCTTTTTTAACTTAACTACATAATTGTATACGCCGCCCCATTCACCGAAAGAGGCACTTAGGCATAGTCTACTCCACCAATCATATTACCTTAGGACTATAAACCAAACCTTGTACCTGCCAGAGTTGGGGTGTTATACAGTCCCTGGCACATACTCCCGCATAGCAACTGTCTACCCCTATAGTTCATTGTACGGCGAATCGCAATCTCCATACAACTACTCCACGATCATCTGTTTAGCTATCTATATTTTTCAGTATGACACTCGGAACTGTAATCATTCTTGTATTTTGGAAATCAGTACCAAAATAGGAATGGTTGGCATGTCCTTCACCATTGGCGTGATGCAATTGGAGATAGTTTTGGTATAAAGTTTGTGGTGATCTTGTGTTATATGTGTAAAAGTGCATGTTTGGGGCCCCATAAATTTTTGGATCTCTCACATTTGTGACCTCTAGATAAATGTGGCTCGTACCCACCAATTTCACCCTTCTGTCGACCTCCAATACTCCCTAATATACAATGTTTGTTTAGACATGGTGACTTTGTAGTCAATCGACACATTCATGTCATACCGCTTAATGGAAAATATACAATCTTCCTTAGTCGCTAATTTTTCGTTTATGAACAACTCCTCACGTTTGGGATCTGCTGCCAATTGGTGAGCAGGTAGTATATTAGGGGTACTTCAGGAATTTAGATGCATGCGCTGTATCAGGATATACGATTCACATGTGGCCCCTAGAATCATTGCATATGACAATGCCTCAACTCGGGTTCTCGACTGAAGAAGTGTAACATTTCCATCATCATTCGTACATTCATCGTCGATATCATCCAGGACCTTGTCTAAATTGGGATCACTATAATCTTCAACCTCGTCATCAAAAGGACCATTATTATCATATACATCATCACCATTTGTATTGATCTTAATTACCACTTGATGTATTTGTAAATGAGGACTTGGGTTAATGTTATTAGATGTAGATGGAGCATTAAGATAGCCTATCAACAGACGCTCTCGGAACCTCCGTACACGAATCTCGAACTCTATGTTCTTCACTTAATGGAGTGAAATCTTCAGTTGGCTCCACATCAGCTAACTCAACAAACAACTGAATTGGTTCAGTGTGGAAACTTTAATTCCTACAATAAAGTGCGACCATTGTGTCCACGTCTTTATCATCTATAAGTTCCATATCGATGAATTTGATGGGATTTTTCAAAATTGGAAATTTGTAGAATAGTTTCAAGATCCTCCTCCCACAATGTCTAATAATTTTTGCATTAATCCTTTCTTTCATATCATCTACTGACAGATTTCTACTAAATCTCATTGCTATTTGTTGGCGACATTCAAATATACATCAAACTGTGGTTGTTAAAACTACTCTATCGAAATAAACACATATGAAGAATTAATTATCTATCTTCAATACTAAATCAGTAAAAAATAATTAAATTTCTAAATAAATTATTTGAAAAAAAATTATTGTAAAATAAGATAGAATTTATATTGTACTAAACTTACGAATTCTTCTTTGTTTTCTCTTCTTCTACAAATATTTTTCCTCTTTTCTTCTTATCTGCTAAACCGTTCAAGAAAACATCATTTAAATAGGGCCTGGTGTCGCCTGACAGCACCCTTTCACCGTGGGCTTAAGTGTCGCCTGACACATGCCCTCCACCTGGGTGTCACTTGACACATACCCTCCACCCCTCCAACTCGTATTTTAACCCGATTTTTACACATATATTCCACCAATAAAATATATATTTTTTAAAAACCCAATGATGGCCTAATCATGGCTTCATGATTGGGGGAATTTTGGGTGGTGCCACCACTTTCTCAGGTACCACCCCTCAGTCACTATTTATTTTATCGTATTTTGGTAAATAATGCCATGGGGATGTCATTTTGGAATATAATTAATTTTTTTATATTAATGGGGTAAAAAAGTCGTAAAAAGTTTTTCATAATTTATTTCATCATTCTTTGGGTATGATCCTCGAAATACTTCCAAGTGTTTCGTTGTAACTAAACTATATTGCCATTTGACCTGTGCACTTGCGGACACCGTCGTTCTAAATTATTATATATTTTTGGTGTTATATTTTACTATAAACGATAACTCATTTATAGGTGATCACTGGTGACATGAGTTCAAATATCGACAATTTCAAATTTTTTAGTGTTTTTAAAAAAAAATAAGAAAAAGACAAAAGTACCATCATAATATATAATTTATTTAAATTATATAATATTATTTTATGTTGCAACAAAAAAAAATTTTACGCTTGGTCGCTAATTATGGTGATTTATTAAACATTTGAAAACCAACTTCCGATTTTATTAACAAAGGGAGTCGCTACCGATCCTTTTTATAGGTGTGATCGGACACCTAATAAAATTATTTTAAAACAAAAAGAAGGCCAAATTTAGGTCTACGTGAAAGTTCAGAGAAAAATTGGGGTTCGGGAGTCAGTTACGCGCGAGGAAGGTATTAGCACCCTCACGACGCCCAAAATTGGTATCTCATAAACATGTATTGACTTGATTTTCAAAAATACGAGTTCTGAAATGATCATTCTTATGACTTGACAGATAATGGATAATCCATCGAGATTTCCTAGAAACTTAACAGGATTAATATGATTATATAAATGAAATGATGAATGATGAGCTCATCTAAGACCAATTACATGGTACATTATTATTGTGACTAACTTGTTGATTGGATGCATGTGATAGGGAAACT
The DNA here is from genome assembly GCF_025698485.1 of Gossypium arboreum. Classification (NCBI taxonomy): domain Eukaryota; kingdom Viridiplantae; phylum Streptophyta; class Magnoliopsida; order Malvales; family Malvaceae; genus Gossypium; species Gossypium arboreum. Next base: position 39,796,598 of record NC_069080.1, read on the forward strand.
ATTTCATTCTGGTTAGTTTATTTGCTTAATATGGTTGTATTCTAATTAATCGGTAAGTTTACTTTCCAGTTATTCGGGCTTACTAAGCATGTAAATGCTTAACCCTCTCTTTTCCCTGTCTTAAAGAGCTCGAGGACTCATAAAGATTGGAAGACGGTTGAAGAGTTAATATACTATCAATTAGTCCAGTTTTGGTATATAGATACTCTTATTTTGTTCAATGGCATGTATAGGGCATTGGTTCATTTTGTGATATGTGTCATTTGAATTGTCCATATGAAAGCTTGTAAAGGTTTACATATCTTCTTGTATTTGGTCATGGAAATTGGCTTATTTTGAAGTAGGCTATGACCTACAAATCTATGCATGTTTATGTTTACATAGAGTGGCTTGCCCATAATTGGCAATGAGTTACAATAATTAGTCAATATTAAAGGTGTTAATGAAGTATGGAAAATCCTTAATACAAAGGAAATAACCTAGCATGTATAAAACCGATGATATGAGGTTTACATGTAATGAGGTTTACCAATGATATATGTAAGTATATAATTTGGCCTTATTATGTATTAAGGTAACCTAGAAGTGTGATTGGTTGATAGAGGGTGACCAAAGGTTTAGAAAACAGTCTAACAAGGTCCAAACGGGTATGGTCTTGCGTCCCTTGCTCCTAAAATTTTAAGTTAGTGTCGAGCACGGGCTAGACACACGGGCATGTGTCTTGCCCGTGTGCCTCTAAATGTATGCTGATGTCATAAACAGAGAGTTACACGGGCTGAGGGAATGGGCGTGTCCCAAGCCACACGGGTGTGTCCGACCACACGGCCCTACCCACATAGGCATGTGACTCATCAAAACAAGTTGCCCAAAGTTTATCGAATGTTCTCGGTGTTGTCCTGAACCGCCCTGATGTATGGTTTAGGTCTTGAAGGCCTGTATAAGGGACGATATGCATGTGTTTGAAAAGTTTTAATTTTAGGCAAAATTTGGTGACCCAGTTTTGTATGTTGGTGAAGGTTTAAGTCCAGTAACGCCTCGAACCCTGTCCCGAAATTGGATATGGGTGAGGGGTGTTACATTTAGTGGTATCAGAACTACGATTTAGTTGGTTTTAGGACCACCGTAGAAAGTATTGAGTATTGCTATACATGCCATTATTCGAACATTGATAGTGTGACATCTCCTAACTATTTAAATTGTTTTTGAATATAGTAAATATCTTCTTGATTGATAAAGTCTGTAAGAATTGTCCTTTGACGATTCACGGTCAATGCTTTCTGTCTAACCTTATGTTGTTACCATTTGATGAGTTTGATGTAATACTTGGTATAGATTGGTTAACCCTGCATGATGTAGTTGTCAACTATGGTAGCAAGTATATTGAATTGAAATGCCCAGATGGAGAGATTTTGCGGGTTGATTCAAGAGAATTGGGTATGCCGCCGATTGTAATCACAGCGATGGTTGCTCAGAGATATATGAGAAAAAGGTATGAAGCCTACCTTGCTTTTGTATTGAACACTAGGGAAACAAAGTTGAAGATTAAGTCTGTGCCAATAGTATGTGAATATCCAGACATGTTCCCAAAAGAATTACTCGGATTACCTCCTGAAAGAGAGATAGAGTTTGGTATTGAATTAGTGCCAATAACAGCTCCCATTTCTATTGCTTTATATAGGATGGCGCCAATCGAGATAAAAGAGTTAAAAGCACAGTTGCAAGAGCTAATGGATAGAGGTTTTGCAAGGCCGAGCTTTTCACCTTGGGGTGCTCTCCTATTATTTGTAAAGAAGAAAGACGGTTCATTGAGGCTATGTATAGATTATCGACAGTTGAACAAGGTAATTATCAAGAATAAGTATCCTTTGCCAAGGATCAATGACTTGTTCGACCAGTTGAGAGGAGCCACTGTGTTCTCTAAGATAGACTTGAGGTCCGGCTACTATCAGTTGCGAGTTAAGGAATCGGGCGTGCCTAAAATAGCTTTTAGAACGAGGTACAGCCACTATGAATTTTTTGTCATGCCGTTTGGGTTAACAAATGCACCGGCCGTATTCATGGACCTAATGAATAGAATCTTTCAGCCATACTTGAATACGATCGTCGTTGTGTTCATTGACGACATTTTTATTTATTCCAAAGATGAGACAGAGCATGCAAAGCATCTGAGAACTGTGTTGCAGAATGAAACATCCCGAAATAGGGCCTAGTCAGAATAGTAATTTCGCGACCACAAATCTGACATCAAAATATTTATTTCATGATTATTATGAGCCCTAATATATGAGAATATGCATGTGATAGAGTTTTATGAAGAAATTCTTTGAGTAAGGTGTTCAATTGGAAATTAGGGACTAAATTGAATAAATTGCAAAACTTGGATTCTAGAAGCAATTTGTATGAAATTGATTTAGATTATAAATTAGAAGGTCTTGGAGAGAAATTTGCCTAATTTCTAAGTTTTTGGACAAAAAACGGCTTACATGGATGAAATTTTAAAGAAAGGACTTAAGGGCATTTTGGTCATTTGACATTTTAATGAAATAAAATGGGAAAAATGAACAAAAATCAGCTCATTCTTCTCCTCCATGCTGCCAAAATTTCAAAGGTCTCAATAGCCAGGGTTTCCAAGCTTTCCAAGCTCAGTAATAAGTGCTCCCAAGCCCTGTTTTTAATGTTCTGTGTATTTTTGAAATCTCAGTAGCTTACTCTCTCCATTTCTACCCATATTTCTTGCTAGGGTTCATGTTTAAAAACTTACCATGCATGATTTACTTGTATTTTGATGGATTTGGAGGAATATGAAAGTTGGATGTGTGTTAAACATCTTTTCCTAAGTGATTTTTATGAAAAACCCTTAAAGGGACCTTTTTGCAAAAGTTGTAAAATATGTGGTAGAAATTTGAAAATAATGGAAAATGTGAGCTACCATAAGAGGGAAAAGTGTTCGGCTAGGCTTGGGTAAGCTAGAAATTGCATGTGTTTCATTATACGAGCCTAGGGACTAAATCATAAAAATAAGAAAGGTTAGGGGCAAAATGGTCATTTGGACCAGGAGTGGAATTTAGACTTGAAATGTATAATGTGGAGTGTTAATGATTTAAACTTTATTATTATAGACCCCAAGGAATAAATTCCGGAGGTCGATCGAGGAAAACCAAAGGTTTCGGAATAACTGAAACTCGTCACCGAAATGAATACCAGGTAAGTTCAGATAACTCAAAGTAAACTCCTAATATGCACAATTACATGATTTATGAATGCATGATAATTGCATTTGTTAATGGCATAAAAATACATGAAATGCATTTTTGATAATAACTTGTTGAAAAATGTCTCGATTGAGGTTAAAAAGGAAATTCGATGGATAAACCATGATTTACATGTGTAATGAGATCCTGCATGTGTTCCAGTAAGAATTTAGCCATGACGGGTAATCTGTTTATCTCAATTATGAAAAGGATCTAGCCCGGACGGGTGTTCCTTTAGATGATCGAGCCTCCCGAAGAATATATGTGTATTAAGGATTTAGCCCGGACGGGTAATCCGATTAGGGTCTGAATTTAGCCTGGACTGGTAATTCAGATCTGAGCTCAGTAAAGGTGTTTGTCATTGCAAGGGATTTAGCCTAGACTGGTAATCCCGACATCACCTTATGAGTTCACTATACGGGGGATTTAGCCTGGACTGGTAATCTCGCCGTAAAATGTGAGGTTATGGATATTCCATCGAGATTTCCTAGAAACTGAACGAGATTAATATGAGATATATGTACAAAATGAGATGTTAAATGATGAGCACATCTAAGATAAATTACATGGTGCTTTGTTATGTAACTAACTCATTGATTGAGTGTATGTGATAGGGAAGCCATTTCATGCTTATTGATTCCATTACCCAATTTGGTTGTATGCTAATTACTTGGTAAGTTTACTTTCCAAGTTATTCGAGCTTACTAAGCATGAAAATGCTTACCCCTCTCTTTTCCTTATCTTACAGAGCTCGAGGACTCGTAAGGATTGGAAGACGGCTGGAGAGTCAACACACTATCAACTAGTCCTACTTTGGTATAAAGACATTTCTATTTTGTTCAATGGCATGTATAGGACTTTTGAGTATTTTGTTATATGTGTCATTTGAATTGCCAAATGAATGCATGTAAAAACGTACCTATCTTTTTGTATATGACCATGGGAGTTGGCTTATTTGAAGTAAGCTATGACCTACAAATCTATGCATGTTTATATTCATATGTGATGGTTTGTCTATAATTGGCAATGAGTCACAAGAACGAGCCAATTATGAATGTGTTAAAGTGACATGGAAACCCATAAATACAAGATAGGGAGTAACTTATCATGTATGAAACCAATGATATGAGGTTTCCATACAATGAGTTTTTCCAAAATCATTTATAAGAATATAATCATGTTTTACTTTGTATTTGGTAATCATTAAGTATAAGTGATGAAAAAGGTGACCAAAGGCTTGGAAATAGCCTATTAGGGTCCACACGGTTGGACACAAGGGTGTGTTTCTAGGTCGTGTGTGACACACGGCTCACCCCCATGGGCGTGTTTTATGGCCGTGCGTCCTCTGCACCTAAAACTTTAAGTCAGTGTTGTACACGGGTAGGCTACATGGGCGCGTGTCTTCGTCGTGTGTCCCTAATTGCATGATAAGGTTAAATTCAGTGTTGCACACGGGCCGAGGGCATGGGCGTGTCCGAAGCCACACGAGCGTGTCTGACCACACGACCCCACCACACGGGCGTGTGACACTTCAAAGTAAGGGAAATTTTCTAAGAGGCCCAAAGTTTATCGAATGTTCCCGGTTTTGTCCCAAACTGCCCCTAGGTATGTTTTAGGCCTCGAAGGCCTGTATAAGGGATGAAATGTGCATGTTTGAAAAGTTTTAAATCTGGGAGAAACTTGGTAACCCGATTTGGTATGTTTGTAAATATAAAGTCCTGATAATGGCTCAAACCCTATCCCGGCGTCAGATGTGGGTGAGGGGTGTTACATTTAGTGGTATCAAAGCTATGGTTTAGTCAGTTTTAAGACTACCGTAGAGGATATTGAGGTTTACTATACGTACCATTATTCGAATATTGATAGTGTGACGTTTCCTAACTGTTTAAATTGTTTTGAATATAGTAAATGTTTTCCAATCAAGCACAAGATGAGTCCGAGGGAGCCGAGAGCCATGCTTTAACTTTCGTACAACGAGCTGTATCTAGTAGTAGTAGAAGGCTTATGTCAGAAGGCTGAGAAGAGGCCCGAGTTGCCTTCTTTGATATGATGGACAAATGGTTTGGGGATTATCTGAGGAATCATCCCAACATACCAAGACCTCCTCCGCCCTCTAACCAACCTGATAAGGATGTGCCACAAGGTATGGCACCGGTAAGAATCGGTAAGACCCCTATAGATAAGCTTAGAAAGTATGAGGCTGAGGAATTTGGAGCTAAAATCGAGGATGATGCAGAAATAGCCAAGTTCTGGCTCGAGAATACTACACGGGTGTTAGATGAATTTTCGTCTACACCTGAGGAGTGTTTAAAGTGTACCGTGTCCCTCCTGAAGGATACTACATACCATTGGTAGAAGACTGTATCCTCGGTAGTGCCAAAGGAAAATATCACTTGGGATTTCTTCCAAGCAGAGTTTAGGAAGAAATACATTAGCCAAAGATTTTTAGACTCGAAGCGAGAGGAGTTTCTAGAACTCAAATAAGGGAACAACACTGTAGCAGAATACGAAAGAGAGTTCATGAGGCTAAGTCAGTACGCAACTGAATGGGTCCAAACTTAGTCGAAAATGTGTAAACGCTTCGAGGAAGGTCTGATTGAGGAAATCAAGTTATTGATTGGGATCTTTGAAATACAGGAGTTTTTCGCATTGGTTGATCGGGCCAAGAAGGCTAATGAGCTTAATAATGAAAGAAAGCAAGCAAAGAGAGAGGCTCGAGTTGTGAGTAAAAGGTTAAGTGGTAAAAGACTCTCGTTTCCCACGAAGAAAGCAATGAGCCAACATGAACGCTCCATTTCATCAGCAGCATATTCAGGTAGAGCGAGAGGCTCTAAACGACGAAATCAGAAGTCTTCCTCCCCGATGGTGACTAGTGTGGGGAGTGTAGATGATCAAAAGCCGAAGTGTAAGAGTTCCAACAAATTTCACTTCAGAGAGTGCTAAATGAAGAGTGGCGTAGGTTTCAGATGTGGTTCTCCTGACCACTTTCTCAGAGACTGCCCAGAGTGAGTCGAAAAAGAAGTGGAAGTAACCCCGAAATCGAGTACTCCCATTCCATAAGGTAGACCTCCAAGATACCCTGGGAGTGCTAGTGGCAGTCGAGTTGCGACTAAAGACACTGCAAAACCAAAGGTTCGAGCCCCGGTAAGAATGTATACGATACGCACTCGAGAGGAAGCCTCTGCTCCTGACGTCATCACAGGTACTTTTTCTCTTTTCAATACATGTGTTATTGCCTTGATAGATTTGGGGTTGAAGAAATTCTTACATTTGCATGCATTTGGTGTCTAGTATGAATATTCCCTTTGAGCCTAGGGAATTTATTATTAAAGTGTCGAACTCACTAGGCAGGTCAGTCCTGGTTGATAAAGTCTATAAGAATTATCCTTTGACGATTCAGGGTCACTGTTTTTCAGCTAACCTTATGTTGTTACCATTTGATGAATTCAATGTAATACTTGGTATGGATTGGTTAGCTCTGCATGATGTAATTGAAAATTGTAGTAGTAAGTATATTAAATTGAAATGCCCAGATGGTGAGATTCTACGGGTTTATTCGAGAGAATTGAGTTTGCCGTCAGTTGTAATCACGGCAATGGTTGCTCAGAGATATATGAGGAAAGGGTATGAAGCCTACCTTGCACTGTATTGAACACTAAAGAAACAGAGTTGATGAATGAGTCTGTACCGATAGTATGTGAGTATCCAGACATGTTCCCGGAAGAATTACCTGCATTATCTCCTGAAAGAGAGATAGAGTTTGGTATTGAATTGGTGCCAGGGACAGCTCCCATTTCTATTGCTCCGTATAGAATGGTGTCAACCGAGCTGAAAGAGTTAAAAGCACAGTTGCAAGAGCTGACGGATAAAGGGTTTGCAAGGCCAAGTTTTTCACCTTGCTCCCATACTATTTGTAAAGAAGAAAGATGGCTCGATGAGGCTATGTATAGATTACCGACAATTGAACAATGTAACTATCAAAAATATGTATCCTTTGCCAACGATTGATGATTTGTTTGACCAGTTGAGGGGAGCCACTGTGTTCTCTAAGATAGACTTGAGGTCTAGCTATTATCAGTAGTGAGTTAAAGAATCGGATATACTTAAGACAGCTTTCACGACGAGGTATGGTCATTATGAATTTCTTGTCATGTCGTTTGGGTTGATAAATGCACCGGCCGTATTTATGGACCTAATGATTAGGACTTAATGAATAGGATCTTTCGGCCATATTTGGATAAGTTTGCCATTGTGTTTATTAACGACATCTTGATTTATTCCAAAGATGAGATAGAGCATGCGAAGCACTTGAGAATTGTGTTGCAGACCTTGCGAGAAAAACAACTGTATGCTAAGTTTAGCAAGAGTGAGTTTTGGCTCTAAGAAGTTGGATTTTTAGGTTATATTGTTTTGGGTGAAGGCATCCGAGTTGATCCAAGTAAGATTTCTGCTATCATTGAATGGAAACCGCCTAAAAATGTAACCGAGGTTAGAAGCTTTTTGGGCTTAGCTGGTTACTATCAAAGGTTTGTGAAAGGATTCTCCATGATAGCGGCTCCAATGACGAGGTTGCTACAGAAAGAAGTTAAATTTGAATGGACGGAAAAGTGTCAGCAAAGTTTTGAGAAGTTAAAGACATTGCTGACTGAAGCTCCTATTTTGGTATTGCCTGAGTCGGGAAAAGAGTTTGTGGTCTACAGTGATGCATCATTGAACGGGCTGGGTTGTGTGCTTATGCAGGATGGCAAGGTGATAGCCTATGCTTCACGACAGTTGAAACTATACGAGAAGAACTATCCGACACACGACCTAGAGCTTGCTGCCATCGTTTTCGCTTTGAAAATTTAAAGGCATTATTTATATGGTGAGACTTGCCGTATATTCACAGAACACAAGAGTTTGAAGTATTTGATGACTCAAAAAGAATTAAATGTGAGACAGCAGAGATGGTTAGAATTAATCAAGGATTATGATCTGATAATCGACTATCACCTGGGAAAGGTGAATGTGGTAGCTGACGCGTTGAGCATAAAATCCTTGTTTGCATTAAGGGCCATGGATGTTTGTTTGGCATTGCTTGATGATGGTTCAGTCTTGGCAGAGTTAGAGGCTAGGCCGACATTTCTTCAGGAAATCTATAATGCTCAAACTAATGATGATGACTTGCAAGCTAAAAGGACTCAATGTGAGTTAGGTATTGAATCAGATTTTTGGATTGGTTCTGATGGGTGTTTGATGTTCAGAGATAGGGTTTGTGTACCAAAAAGTATTGAACTTATTCAGAAAATTTTACAAGAAGCACATAACAGTCGTTTGTCAATTCATCCGGGAAGTACCAAGATATACAACGATTTGAAGAAAATGTACTAGTGGAACGGCATGAAAAGAGATATTTCTGAATTTGTATCGAAATGCCTCGTATGTCAGCAAGTTAAAGCTGAACATCAAGTACCTTCAGGTTTGTTACAACCTGTGATGGTCCCCGAATGGAAGTGGGACAGAGTTACTATGGATTTTGTGTCAGGATTACCGTTAACTCCGAAAAAGAAAGATACCATATGGGTCGTAGTGGATAAGTTGACGAAGTCGGCTCATTTTATTCCTGTAAGGACAAATTATTCCCTCAATAGATTAGCTGACTTGCACATTTCTGATATTGTAAGATTGCATGAAGTACCACTGTCGATTATTTCAGACAAAAACCCGAGGTTCACTTTCGAGATTCTGGAAGAAGTTACAAAAAGCCTTAGGTATGAAGTTGAAATTTAGTACAACTTTTCACCCTCAGACCGATGGTCAATCTGAGCAGATGATTCAGATTCTCGAGGATATGTTGCGATGTTGCATCATCGAATTTCAGGGTAGCTTGGAAAAATACTTGTCATTGGTAGAATTTGCCTACAACAATAGTTTTCAAACAAGTTTGAAGATGGCACCTTAAGAGGCCTTGTATGGAAAGAAGTGCCGAACTCCATTATACTGGATAGAACATAAGGAAAATCAGATTCATGGAGTTGATCTGATTAAAGAAATTGAAGAGAAATTTAAAGTGATACGAGATTGTTTAAAAGCGGCATCAGATATGCAAAAGTCATATGCTGATCTGAAAAGAAAAAAAATTGAGTTCCAAGTTGGAGATAGAGTATTCTTGAAAGTATCTCCATGGAAAAAGGTGTTGAGATTTGGCTGGAAAGGCAAACTGAGTCATCGATTTATCAGACCGTATGAGATCACCGGAAGAGTTGGACCGTTAGCCCATCGCTTGGCATAGCCACTCGAATTGGAAAAGATTGACAATGTGTTCCACGTATCTATGTTAAGGCGATACCGGTCAGATCCCTCTCATGTGATTTCACAGACTGAGATTAAAATTTGACTCGACATGACCTATGGAGAGGAACTGGTTAAGATATTGGCTCGTGAGATTAAACAGTTGAGGATTAAAAACATGGCTTTAGTAAAGGATTTATGGCATCAACATGGTGTGGAAGAGGCTACATGGGAGCCAGAAGAAACCTTGAGAAGCCAATATCCGAACCTGTTCACTGGTAAGACTTTCGAGGATGAAAGCCCCTAAGGGGAAAGAAATGTAACATCCTGAAATAGGGCCTAGTCAGAATAGTGGTTACGAGACCACAAATTCGACATCAAAATATTTATTTTATGATTATTATGAGGCCTAGAATATGAGAATATGCATGTGATAGAGTTTTATGAAGAAATTCATTGAGTAAGGTATTCAATTGGAAATTAGAGACTAAATTGAATAAATTGAAAAACTTGGATTGTAGAAGCATTTTGTATGAAATTGCTTTAGATTATAAATTATAAGGTTTTGGAGAGCAATTTTCCCAATTTCTATGTCTTTGGACAAAAATGGGCTTGCATGGATGAAATTTTAAAGAAATGACTTAAGGATATTTTGGTCATTTGGCATTTTAATGAAATAAAATGGGAAAAATGAACCAAAATCAGCTCATTCTTCTTCTCCATGCTGCCGAAATTTCAAAGGTCTCCATAGCTAGGGTTTCCAAGCTTTCCAAGCTCAATAGTAAGTGCTCTCAAGCCCTGTTTTTAATGTTATTTGTATTTTTGAAATCCCAGTAGCTTACTCTCTCCATTTCTACCCATACTTCATGCTAGGGTTCATGTTTAAAAATTTACCCATGCATGAGTTACTTGATTTTGATGGATTATGGAGGAATATGAAAGTTGGATGTGTGTTAAACATCTCTTCCTAAGTGATTTTCATGAAAAACCCTTAAAGGGACCTTTTTGCAAAAGTTGTAAAATGTGTGGTAGAAATGTGAAAATAATGGAAAATGTGAACTACCATAAGAGGGAAATGTGTTCGGCTAGACTTGGGTAAGGTAGAAATTGCTTGTGTTTCATTATACGAGCCTAGGGACTAAATCGTAAAAATGAGAAAGGTTAGGGGCAAAACAGTCATTTGGACCGGGGGTGGAATTTAGTTTTGAAATGTATAATGTGGAGTGTTAATGATTTAAATTTTTTTGTTATAGACCACGAGGAGCAAACTCTGGAGGTTGATCAAGGAAAACGAAAGGTTTCGGAATAACTGAAACCCGTCACCGAAACGAATACCAGGTAAGTTCGAATAACTCAAAGTGAACTCATAATATGCACAATTACATGATTTATGAATGCATGATAATAGCATTTGTTAATGGCATAAAAATACATGAAATGCATTTTTGATAATAACTTGTTGAAAAATGTCTCGGTTGAGGTTAAAAAGGAAATTCGATGGATAAACCATGATTTACATGTATAATGAGATCCTGCATGTGTTGCAATAAGGATTTAGCCCTGACGGGTAATCCGTTGATCTTAATTATGAAAAGGATCTAGCCCAGACGGGTATTCCTTTAGATGATCGAGCCTTCCGAAGAATATATGTGCATTAAGGATTTAGCCCGGACAGGTAATTCGATTAGGGTCTAAATTTAGCCTGGACTGGTAATTCAGATCCAAGCTCAGTAAAGGTGTTTGTCATTGTAAGGGATTTAGCCTGGACTGGTAATCCCGACATCACCTTATGAGTTCACTATACAGGGGATTTAGCCTGGACTGGTAATCCTGCCGTAAGATGTGAGGTTCACGGGAGTGCATACCTGAAATAATCATTTGTACGAATTGACAATTAATGGATATTCCATCAATATTTCCTAGAAACTGAACGAGATTAATATGAGATATATGTACAAAATGAGATGTTGAATGATGAGCTCATCTAAGAAAAATTACATAGTGCTTTGTTATGTAACTAACTCATTGATTGAGTGTATGTGATAGGGAAGTCATTTCATGCTTATTGATTCCATTACCCAATTTGGTTGTATGCTAATTACTTGGTCAGTTTACTTTCCAGTTATTCGAGCTTATTGAGCATGTAAATGCTTACCCCTCTCTTTTCCCTATCTTACAGAGTTTGAGGACTCGTAAGGATTGAAAGATAGCTGGATAGTCAACACACTATCAACTAGTCTAGCTTTGGTATAAAGACATTTCTATTTTGTTCAATGTCATGTATAGGACTTTTGAGTATTTTGTTATATGTGTCATTTAAATTGCCAAATGAAGGCATGTAAAGACATACCTATCTTTTTGTATATAGCCATGGGAGTTGGCTTATTTGAAGTAAGCTATGACCTACAAACCTATGCATGTTTATATTCATATGTGATGGTTTGTTTATAATTGGCAATGAGTCACAAGAAAGAGCCAATTATGAATGTGTTAAAGCGACATGGAAACCCATAAATACAAGATAGGGGGTAACTTATCATGTATGAAACCAATGATATGAGGTTTCCATACAATAAGTTTTTCCAAGATCATTTATAATAATATAATCATGTTTTACTTTGTATTTGGTAATCATTAAGTATAAGTGATGAAAAGGGTGACCAAAGGCTTGGAAATAGCCTATTAGGGTCCATACGGTTGGACACACGAGTGTGTGTCTAGGCCGTGTGTGACACACGGCTCACCCCCATGGGTGTGTGTTATGGTCGTGCGTCCGCTGCACCTAAAATTTTAAGTCAGTGTTGTACACGGGTAGTCCACACGGGCATGTGTCTTGGTCGTGTGTCCCTAATTGCATGATAAGGTTAAAGTTAGTGTTGTACATGGGCCAAGGGCACGGGCATGTCCCAAGCCACACGGGCGTGTGTAACCATACGACCCCACTACACTAGCGTGTGACACTTCAAAGTAAGGGAAATTTTCTAAGAGGCCCAAAGTTTATCGAATGTTCTCGATTTTGTCCCGAACTAGCCTTAGGTATGTTTTAGGCCTCGAAGGCCTGTATAAGGGACGAAATGTACATGTTTGAAAAGTTTTAAATCTGGGTGAAACTTGGTAACCCAATTTGGTATGTTTGTTAATATAAAGTCCCGATAACCCCTGAAACCCTATCCCTGCATCAAATACGGGTGAGGGGTGTTACATAGGCCTTACGGGAGAAACAACTGTTTGTTAAGTTAAGCAAGAGTGAGTTTTGGCTCCAAGAAGTTGGGTTTTTAGTAATATTGTTTCGGGTGAAGGCATCTGAGTTGATCCAAGTAAGATCTCTGCCATTTTTGAATGGAAACCGCCTAGAAATGTAACTGAAGTTAGAAGCTTTTTGGGTTTAGCTGGTTACTATCGAAGATTTGTGAAAGGATTCTTCATGATAGTGAATCCAATGATGAGGTTGCTACAGAAAGATTTGGATGAGGTTGCTACAGAAAGACGTCAAGTTTGAATGGACAGAAAAGTGTCAGCTGAGTTTCGAGAGGTTAAAGACATTGTTGGCTGAAGCTCCTGTTTTAGTGTTACTTGAGCCGGGAAAAGAGTTTGTGGTTTACAGTGATGCATCCTTAAATGGATTGGGTTGAGTACTTATGCAATATGGCAAGGTGATAGCCTATGCTTCATGGCAGTTGAAGCCACACGAGAAGAACTATCTGACGCACAATCTAGAGCTTGCCGCCATTGTTTTTGCCTTGAAAATTTGGAGGCATTATTTATATGGTGAGACTTGTCGTATATTTACTGACCAAAAGAGTTTGAAGTATTTGATGACTCAAAAAGAATTAAAGCTGAGACAACGGAGATGGTTAGAATTAATTAAAGATTATGAGCTGATCATTGACTAGCACCCGAGAAAGGCAAATGTGGTCGCCGATGCGTTAAGCAGAAAATCCTTGTTTGCACTGAGAGCCATGGACACTCGATTGGCGTTGGTTGATGATGGTTCAATTTTGGCAGAGCTAGAAGCTAGGCCGACATTTCTGCAGGAAATTTATGATGCTCAAACTAATGACAGTGACTTACAAGCTAAAAGAATTCAATGTGAGTTGGGCATTAAATCAAATTTTTGGATCGGTCCTGATAGATGTTTGATGTTCAGAGATAGGGTTTGTGTACCCAAAGATGATGAGCTTATTCAGAAAATTTTGCAAGAAGCACATGATAGTTGTTTGCCTATTCATCCGGGAAGTACTAAGATGTACAATAATTTGAAGAAATTGTACTGATGGAACGTCATGAAAAGAGACATCTCTGAATTTGTATCGAAATGCCTGATATGTTAGTAAGTCAAAGCTAAACATCAAGTACCTTCAGGGTTGTTACAGCCTGTGATGGTCCCCGAATGGAAATGGGACAAAGTTACTATAGATTTTGTGACAGGATTGCCATTAACCTCGAAAAAGAAAGATGTTATATGGGTTGTGGTGGATAAGTTGACAAAGTTGGCTCATTTCATTCCGGTAAGAATAGACTACTCTCTTGATAGATTGGCCGACTTGTATATATCTGAAATTGTAAGATTACACGGGGTACCGCTGTCGATTATTTCAAACAGAGATCTGAGGTTCACTTCGAGGTTTTGGAAGAAGTTACAAGAAGTTTTGGGTACAAAATTGAGTTTTAGTATGGCTTTTCACCTTCAAACTGATGGTCAGTCTGAGCTGATGATTCAGATTCTTAAGGATATGTTGCGATGCTACATCTTCGAATTCCAGGGTAGCTGGGAAAAATACTTGCCATTAGTAGAATTTGCCTACAACAACAGTTTTCAAATGAGTTTGAATATGGCACATTATGAGGCCTTGTATGGCAGAAAGTGTCGAACTCCATTGTACTGGACAGAATTCAAGGAAAGTTAGATTCACGGGGTTGATATGATCAAGGAAACTGAAGAAAAAGTTAAAGTGATACGAGATTGTTTAAAAGCAGCATCGGATAGACAAAAGTCATATGCTGATCTGAAAAGAAACGAAATCGAGTTCCAAGTTGGAGATAGAGTATTCTTAAAAGTATCTCCATGGAAAAAGGTGTTGAGATTTGGTCGGAAAGGTAAACTGAGTCCCGATTTATTAGACCATATGAGATAACCGAAAGAGTAGGACCATTAGCCTATCGTTTGGCATTGCCACCCAAATTGGAAAAGATTCACGATGTGTTTCATGTATTTATGTTAAAATGATATTGATCAGGCCCCTCTCATGTGATTTCACCGATTGAGATTGAAATTCGACTGGACATGACTTATGGTAAGGAACCGGTCAAGATTTTGGCTCATGAGATTAAATAGTTGAGAAATAAAGACGTGGCTTTGGTAAAGGTTTTATGGCATCCACATGGTGTGGAAGAGGTTGCAGGGAGCCGGAACAAACCATGAGAAGCCAATATCCAAACCTGTTTGCTAGTAAGACTTTCGAGGACGAAAGTCCCTAAGGGGGGAAATGTAACATCCCGAAATAGAGCCTACTCGAAACTGTGGTTTTGAGACCACAAATCTGACATTAAAATATTTATTTTATGATTATTATGAGGTCTAGAATATGAGAATATGCATGTATTAAAGTTTCGTGAAGGAATTCTTTGAGTAAGGTGTCCAATTGGACATTAGGGACCAAATTGAATAAATTGCAAAACTTGGATTCTAGAAAAAATTTGTAAGAAATTACTTTAGATTATTAATTAGAGGTCCTTAGACAGTAATTTACCTAATTTCTAAGTTTTCGGGCAAAAATGGGCTTGTATGGATAAAATTTTAAAGAAAGGGCTTAAGGGCATTTTGGTCATTTGGCATTTTAATGAAATAAAATGGGAAAAATAAGCCAAAAATCAGCTCATTTCTTTCATGCTGCTGCCGAAAATTTTGGGTTCTCCATAGCTAGGGTTTTCAAGCTTTTCAAGCTCAATAGTAAGTGCTCCCAAGCCCCGTTTTTAATATTCTTTGTATTTTTGTAATTCCAGTAGCTTACTCTCTCTATTTTTACCCATATTTCATGCTAGGGTTCATGTTTAGAAATCTACCCATGCATGAGTTACTTGTATTTTGATGTTTTAAGGAGGAATATGAAAGTTGGATGTGTGTTAAATATCTTTTCCTAGGTGATTTTCATGAAAAACCCCTAAAAGGACCTTTTTGCAGAAGGTGTAAAGTATGAGGTAGAAATGTGAACTAATGGAAAAATGTGGGCTGTCATAAGAGGGAAAAGTGTTCAGCTAGGCTTGGTTAAGGTAGAAATAGCATCCATTTCATTATACGAGCCTAGGGACTAAATCATAAAAATGTGAAAGATTAGGGGAAAAATGGTCATTTGGACCGAGGGTGAAATTTAGACTTGAAAAGGTATAATTTGAGGTGTTAATAATTTAATTTTATTGTTATAGACCCCAAGGATCAAATTCTAGAGGTTGATCGAGGAAAACGAAAGGTTTCGGAATAACCGAAACACGATACCGAGACGAGTACCAGGTAAGTTCGAATAACTTAAAGTAAACTCATAGTATGCTAAATTGCATGATTTATGAATGTATGGTAATTGCATTTGATGATGCAATGAAAATCTATGAAATACATCCTTAATAATGACATGTTGATAAATGTCCCAGTTGAGGTTGAAAAGGAAATCTGATGGATAAACCATGGCTTACATGACTTGAGATACTACATGTGTTGCAGAAAGGATTTAGCCCAGATGGATAATCCGTTGATCTCAAATATAAAAAGGATCTAGCCCGAACGGGTGTTCCTTGAGTGATTGAGCCTCCCGAAGAATATGTGTGCATTGTGGATTTAGCCCAGATGGGTAATCCGATTAGGGTCTAAATTTAGCCTGGACCGGTAATTCAGATTTGAGCTCATTAAAGGTGTTTGTCGCTATAAGGGATTTAGCCTGGACTGGTAATCTCGGCTTCACCTTATGAGTTTACGATGAGGGAGATTTAGCCTGGACTAGTAATCCCGCCGTAAGATGTGAGATTCGCGGGAGTGTATAATTGAAATGATCATTCTTATGACTTGACGGATAATGGATAATCCATCGAGATTTTCTAGAAACTCAATGGGATTAATATGATGTATATAAATGAAATGATGAATGATGAGCTCATCTAAGACCAATTACATGATACATTATTATTGTGACTAACTTGTTTATTGAATGCATGTGATAGGGAAACTATTTCATTCTGGTTAGTTTATTTGCTTAATATGGTTGTATACCAATTAATTGGTAAGTTTACTTTCCAGTTATTCGAGCTTACTAAGCATGTAAATGCTTACCCCTCTCTTGTCCCTATCTTACAGAGCTCGAGGACTCGTAAAGATTGGAAGACGGTTGGAGAGTCAATATACTATCAATTAGTCCAGTTTTGGTATATAGATACTCTTATTTTTTTTCAATGGCATGTATAGGGCTTTGGTTCATTTTGTGATATGTCATTTGAATTGCCCATATAAAAGCTTGTAAAGGTTTACATATCTTCTTGTATTTGGCCATGGAAATTGGCTTATTTTTAAGTAGGCTATGACCTACAAATCTATGCATGTTTATGTTTACATGGAGTGGCTTGCCCATAATTGGCAATGAGTTACAATAATTAGTCAATCTTAAAGGTGTTAATGAGGCATGGAAAATCCTTAATACAAAGGAAATAACCTAGCATGTATAAAACCAATGATATGAGGTTTACATGCAATGAGGTTTACCAAGGATATATATAAGTATATAATTTGGCCTTATTATGTATTAAGGTAACCTATAAGTGTGATTGGTTGATAGAGGGTGACCAAAGGCTTAGAAAATAGCCTAACAAGGTCCACACGGGTAGACACACGGGCGTGTGTCTAGGCCGTGTGTGACACACAGATTGCCCCTAGGGGCGTGTGGTATGGACGTGCGTCCCTTGTTCCTAAAATTTTAAGTCAGTGTCGAGCACGGGCTAGACACACGGGCGTGTGTCTTGGCCGTGTACCCCTAAATGTATGTTGACGTCATAAACAGAGAGTTACACGGGCTGAGGTCACGGGCGTGTGCGACCAGATGGCCCTACCCACACGGGCGTATGACTCACTAAGGCAAGGAAATTTAACAAGTTGCCCAAAGTTTATCGAATGTTCTTGGTCTTGTCTCGAACCGCCCGATGTATAGTTTAGGTCTCGAAGGCCTCTATAAGGGACGATATGCATGTGTTTGAAAATTTTTAATTTGGGGCAAAATTTGGTGACCCAATTTTGTATGTTGGTGAAGGTTTAAGTCCGGTAACACCTTGAACCCTGTCCCAGCATTGGATATAAGTGAGGGGTGTTACACTACATACCTGTGTTACCGGTACAGTATCACTGAGTGTTTAGGGTTTTGAATAATAATGTTATTACTTAATGTAACGTACTTCATTGACAGGTGTTTCACAAGATCATCCCAAGATGGATTCAGGCATTATAGCTAGCTTAATACTACTGATGTTGAAGGTAGATTCCAGGGCTTCTATGTCATGCATAATTACCAGTATTCGTAGCCAATTGAGGTACACGCCCTCTTACCGCAAGGCTTGGATAGCTAAGTAAAAGACGTTGGAAAAGATGCATAGTGGGTGGGACGCTTCATATAATAAGGTTTGGCAGTGGTGTCAGGTGCTGGAGAGGTACGTCCCAGGTTGCATAACAGACATTGAAATGGTCCCTGCGTACTACAACGACGATTGCTCTATAGATGCCAAGTGTTCAAGCATCTGTTTTGGAGCTTTAAGTAATGCCAGGACCCATTTGTATACTGCAAGCCATTGGTACAAATTGACGGTACCTTTATGTATGGTAGATACACCCATCAGCTATTGCTAGTTGTGGCACAGGATGGCGGTGGGAGAATCCTTCCAATTACGTTTGCAATAACACTAGGGGAGTCAACTGATGACTGGGATTTCTTTCTTTCTAGGTTAAGAAGGCATGTATGCCCCCAAACTGATATCTGCTGTAACAGCCCGTTTTTTGGTCAAATCAAAACAGTGATTTCGGGACCACAAATCCAAAGTCAAAATATTTATTTTATTATTTTAATAAGGTTTACAGTATGTTAGATAAATTATGTGGAAGTTTCGTAAAGAAATTTTACTATTTAAATGCTTAATTTGGTAAAAAGGACTAAATCACGTAAAGCATAAAATATGAGTTCTATTGTTTAAAGGTATTAAATGGCTATGTTTTATTGATATGGAAGTCCTTATAATTTTATTTGACCTTATTTTAAGTAAATGGACATTCATGTCCATGAATTTCATGTTATTATAAGTTTATTTATAAGGTTATATTAGTAATTTAGTTATTAAAGTAATAATAATAAAACAAAATGCCAAAATTTCCTAATTGTTCATCCTTTCTTCACCGAAAATAAAGAGAAGAGAAGCCATTTTATGCTTTTAGGTTTTGGCAACTTCAATTCTTAACTAAGGTACGGTTTTGACTCGGTTTTTAATGATTTCTACGTTTTTGAACTCGTTGCAGCTTAATCTAGCTAGCCTGTACCTTTATTTTTGAAACTGTTATAGATTTTGAAAAGTGCCATTGTTGAGTACTTGAGTTCTTTGTTATTAAATGATGGATTTTGGAGGTTTGATGATAGTTTTACTAGTTTTGTAAAGTAATTTTTGAGAAAAATGTAAATTTGGGACTAAATTGTGAATTGTAAAAAGTAGTAGTTAAAAGTGTGAAATAATGAAAGTTTTGGGCTGCTAGTAGCATATAGGAAATTCAGCTATCTTGGGTTATAGCCTAATTGTTTAAAATTTTCATTTTGTGTATAAAGGACTAAATTGCAAAGTAGTCAAAAGTCTAGGGGTAAATTTGTAATTTGGCTAAAAATGAATGTTTTAGGCTAAATTGAATTGAATGAAAGTTTGAATGAGTTAATTTGATATCATATAGATTAAGATAAGCAAATATCAGAATTAGATCAGGGGAAACGAAAGGTAGATGAGTAGTCGACGGTTATCCGAACAACTCGAGCTAAGTTCCTATAATTAGAATCGAACTATACTGTACTTACAATGATTGAATTGAATGTTCATAATTGAATTACTTGATGATGTATCAAATTTGTTACAAGCCTTAGTTGAACTATAAGAATTCATTGGATATGAGTGACATGTTACTGTACTTACCGAAATGGTTGAGCTCCTGCATTTGTTGCGGACTCACCATAGCTCGTAAGAGCTTCCCGTTCAGCTCAATAGAGCTTCCCGTTTCCAGCTTAATTGAGCTTATAGTTATTAACTCATTATGAGCTTACTGGCCATGTCTCGAAAGAGCATGTATGATGATGAATTGACGGATTATTAACATTATTCACTCAATTATCCTTTGAAGTTCTAATAGATTCAACGAGCCTAAATAATATTATATGAATAAGATATGGTTTATTGAATGACTAACATGTGATGATGATGTGTAATTAGGTGATGGATTTTTATTGAATTATTGGCTTGTTATTATTGCATTTGATTTCTTTAAGTGGTAAGTTAAATTCTGAATTGTACGAGCTTACTAAGCTTAAAAGCTTATTCAGTTTCTGTTTCTATGTCTTATAAAGGTTCGTTAGCTCACTCGTTCCAGACAAGTCGGAGTTACGCATCACACTATCCAAATTTCCGTTTGGTATTTTGAACTTTCGAACCTATGTAAATATGGCATGTATAGGCTAGTTTAATAGTATAGGTTATGTTTTGGAACCATGTTTTGAGTAAGAATTGTATATAAGTTAAGCCATGTGATTTGGCTTATTTAGTACTATGTTTTGGTTGTATATATATAGATGTTTAATCATGGTATATTTTTAATATGATAATGTGTGTATGAGATTATGCAAAGGTAGTCTTGATTTTGGAGGTTAAATGGATAAATTGTATATGATGCTATATAGGTGCATGAACATGTGAATGGTAAGTTTGGATATAGTTTTATTTGTGTATTGAATTGGTTCATTTGGCTACAAATTGAGTTGTTCATATGAGGTCAAATTTGAATGTATTTGCTTGTGTTTTAGGGTGGCAAATTTGGCTATTCAAATGGCCTATTTTTGTCCACACGGGCAGAGACATGAGCGTGTGTCTTAGCCATGTGTCCCCTGGGGTACTTTACGAATTAAAGTCAGTATACCCTTCAGTTTTGACACGGCTTAAACACATGGGTGTGTTTAATGGTCGTGTGTGGCACATGGGCTAGCACACACGGGCGTGTGGTCGGCCGTGTGGCTAAGTCAGTAGCCTCCTTAATTTTCAAACGGCCTGGCACACAAGGGTGTCATGTTGCTGTGTGGATAAGTCAAGATATATGCCCTATTTTGCCACGGCTTAGACACACAGACGTGTCTAAGGCCATGTGAGGCACATGGTCTGTTCACACGGGCGTGTGACATTTTAAAAGTTTAAAATTTTTCTAAGTTTCCGAAACTTTTGTATGTTACCAACTTGGTCCCTGATGTATGTTTTAAGTATAGTATGCTCGATTTTAAGTTCATATTGAATGTGAATGAATGAAATTTATTGTAATGAGTTGATATTTGATATGAAATTGTTCTGAACTAAACGACAAGTCAGGTAATGCCTCTTAACCTATTCTAGTGACGGTTACGGGTTAGAGGTATTACATCTGCATTATATAGGATCGGGGCACTGGAATACTAGCCGCAATTGAGCGACATGGAAGCCTATGAGATCGACACACCATCGGTATTGTCTAAGGCATGTTGCGTCCAACTACTACGAGCAATATCGGTCTATAACTGAACAAAAGAAAGTGACCAACATGGGTATTTAATCTCTATTAATATACTTTCAGTTGTAATATTCAATTTATCCTGAATGGAATATTGGCATGTAATTTTCGCTATCAACTTATATTGGCAGGGTACGAGGTCAATGAAGATCGTTTTCATGAGATGTTAGGGAATTTACGTTCAGTTAATGATCAAGGCGTAGACTACCCCTATAACATACCTTTGAACAATGGACACAAGCATACGATGGTGGCCTACGATATGGTCATATGACCACAAACCTGGCTGAATGCATAAATTCTGTTCTAAAAGGAATGCATCATTTGCCGATTACCTCGGTTGTGCAAGAGACATATTTTCGTTTGACGGCACTATGTCCAAAGCGAGCAGCGAGTTATAAAGGCCAAATGCAGAGAGGCCATGTGTTGTTGCGAAAGGTATTGCAAGAAATTAACAAGGCAAAGGTGCAGGGCCAACACGATGCACACTAGTCCATATGGTTTCGTGTGACGGAGTTTGACAAACCGAGCCAATGTATTACCAGCGGGCAATATCGTGTACACCTGATAAATAGGACTTGTGACTATGGGATGTTTGATGCACTTCTTTATCCATGCGTTCATGCAATTGCAGCTTGCTAGAATCTTTGTTTGGATCCCATGAGATATGTCGATGAAGTGTACAAAATAAAAAACATGTACAATGTGTAAAGAAACGTATTTCCACTGGTCCCAGATAAACGTAAGTGGTCGTCTGTATCACTTGCTCTGTTTAAGTTGTTATCGGATAGAGAATTGCATCTCAAACCAAAAGGTCGACCTTGCTCGAGTAGAATACGTAATAATATGGATATCCAGGAAAGAACAAACCAACAGAAGTTGTGTGGATGGTGTAGGAACCCAGGTCATACAATTTGATCATGGCCAAACTGAAATAGTTGATAATTGCTGTTATGAAATGATGTTGCATTATTTCGATTCAGCCTTATTAAAAACAACTTATATTTTATTCAAAATATAAAACTAATTTACTATTAAAATATTAAAAACAACTTCTTTTTTATTAAATGAAACAATATGGAAACAACTTCTACAAATATATTGAAAAAATTAATGCATATGCCGGTTGACATCAGTGCCACATGGGGGTGGACGACGATTACGTGCTGGATTCCTCCTTGGTTGCTCTAGCAGGGGTTGTGGTTGCTCTGGCAGGGGTTGTGGTTGCTCCGATTGTGGGTGTTTGTAGGATGACCCACCTTGGTAGAATAAAGAATGTGGAGGTGTTTGCATCACCCACGGAAGAGGTGTTTGAATCCCATAAGGCGATGGGGAATGGTAATGAGATGAGCTCGGTGACGGTGCCTCATGCGATCCCTACGGCGACGATGGCCTATATATCATTGGTTGAGTCGGAGTCATTTGGAAAGGAGATGCATCGGGCCATGCATTCCAACCTAGCATAGGACTAGGAAAAGGAAACATATAAAGGTTAGGATACATATAAGGGCCAGGATACGCACCTAGCATAATCTGAAGGGGCTGTGATGTAGGTGTCGTCGGTTGAAGCATTGGGCCCGGTGATTGTGTGGGTACTTTTGATGGGCCCGTGACATCATCCCTTCTCTTTGGATTTAAAGGGGCCCCATCGTTCCCTTTCTACATGGATTTGCCAACACTTCTGCTCTTTCGATAGCAAATATGGCTTGCCATGAATCCTAAACCATGGCATGTAATCTAGGGTGCACACTAACTCTGGGATGATGATCGGTTCGCGATCAGGTATATGATCATACCGGTTTTCCTAAATTTCAATATATTCTGACCAAAATACCTGCCAATCCGTATTCGTTAGCCGTAAGTCAATTTTGTGCTGGTCATCGAGCACATCAGGTTCCTCAGGAATCGATTGTCGGAATCCAAATTGTCGCAACACTCTATCCGTCTGGTACATCTCGATAGTAGCATAGTTAACCAATGGGACCTTAAAATGCCAAATGTTCAGATTTTGAAAAAATTCTTCTGGAATTACAGCCCGTATTGCCGGATCCTCGTTTGGTGTCCATTGAAACTATATGAACGGGATAAAAATATTAGTTATATGCATAATACTAAATACTAAATACTAAATACTAAATATGAAATGACTATTTTATGTATATATATTTTATCTAATACTTACTTGCGCTTCCGATCGTTGGTCTAATAAAAGCCGTATATCTTCAAGAGCGGTAGGTATTCCAACATAACTTACCGGATGGTTCCACTTAATTAAATAAAATTTTAGTATACAATTTTATCTTAAATCTATGGAATAATTGTAAAATCAAATAAAATTTTTACCTCGTTATGAGTGAGAATGTATATGGGTGGTTCACTTGAGGACGTAAAAATGGAAAGCGAAACCGAGCCCATGATTGTAGTAGTGATAGGAAACCTCCAATTTTAGCTTTATTTGGTGGCGTCGCCCTGCACATCTCCCGGTACAATGTTGCCAACACGGCATACTCCCAACTAAGTTGGCTAGCTACTCTAAAATCAACGAATTTCAGTAGCCGCATCAGATGTACGAGGTTTTGTGACAAGTCCGGCATCAGATAACCTCCAATCATCTCAAGGATGTATGCCCAAGCATATCGTATTCTTTCTACTTCAGTCGAATCATTCTCCTGTTCCTGGAATGTGTCTCGTAACCAGCCTATCTCGATCTGACTTCCATAGATATTATCCAGAATCACACCAAAAAAATCGTAGCATATGGCTCCCAATCAGTAGATTGAACAAACCCGGTGAGTGCGGCCCCATCCACCAGTAATCCTAATTGTAATTGGACGTCCTCCAATGTGATAATACACTCACCGCATGGAAGATGGAATGTGTGCGTCTCTGGTCTCCACCTCTCTATTAGCGTGCTAATGAGTTACTGGTCCAACTTGCACCCCCAGCCTATAGTCGTCGCGTGCCAAAAACCCACTTCCCTCAAGTAATTTTCTATCAATGGTGATGGCAGACCAGACATATTACGAATATAACATTGTAACACCCGATCTACAGATTGTTATAAAAAATTATAAAATACAAATTAATTAAAATTACATAAATGAAAAAATATTAAATAATATTCAAGTTTAAAATAAACCGTTACCATTTTCATTTGTTTGACGGAGATATGTTTATGATCGAGACGAATTAATCCCCTGACCATTGCTAACACAATCAAATATTTTTGAAATTATATAAAAAAATAATACAAATTTAGAAAAAAAAATTAAGGTAAATAACTAATTATAAAGAGCTTTGAGAAATTTAATGAGAAATTTGAGAGCTTTAGGGAGAAATTGTAGAGATCTTTTGCTAAATTATAAAGAAAATATGTGTGAAATAATAGGAGGGGGATTTTATACTTTTTTTTTACCGTTGGACCCCCCCAACGGTAAAAAAATTGCCGTTGGGGTTCAAAAATTGCTAGCAAAGCGCCCCTAAGGGAGTTTTTTTGCCACATCAGCAAAACGCGCTGACGTGGAAGTGTTTTGCTGACGTGGCAAAAAACACTACCTTGGGGGAGCGCTTTGCTAGCAATTTCCCCCTTAAACGCGGCCATATAGGTGCGTTTTGCAAAAAGTGGCCCTTTCCGGTAAATAATGGTGTAATCGGCTCATTTTCGTAAATATGCTTGAAAATGGGCCTTTTTAGATAATTTAGTCCTTAATGTACATATTACAAATTAGTTCATTATCTCCATAGAAATTAATTGGATGTATTAATTATAATTTATTTAATTTTTGTTTTGTATATTCTCACAAATAATATAAAATAATATGGCTTAAATCTTATTAATAAATTTTCGTAATTTTCTTGTTCATTTCAAGCTCTTCAACAAATTTTTATTAATTTTAAGTTACTCATTGTACGGTGTTCGTACATCTCTACCTTGCATTATAGTTGTTCGATCACTTTTCATTTGAATTTATTTTTAAATCTTTAATCAATGATTCTCTTCCATGATCTTAATGTAAAAATTAGAGTAAAATTTATGTTAAAACAAATGATGCAAACTAGAAATAAAAATATATAGAAAAATAACAAAAGATTGAAAATAAAAAAATAAAGTTAAAAACCTTAAACTATAGCGATTTGATTTAAAATTTTTTGTTTTATTTATTGTTGCATAAATCTTATTTATAGGCTTTCATAAATGTATAAAATGAAAGGAAAGAGGTCAACTTTGAATATTGATTTTTATATGAATTATTCCTTAATTATTTTGGTTCTTTCCATAATTTTTAATTAATATTAAGGATCTTACTGCTACTTTTTACATTAACATTAAAAAGTAAATATGATTTCTATAATATATTTATTACTATATATAATATTAATGTACTTAAAAATAAATCTTTAATTGCTTTAAAAGACAGGAGTATGAATAATGTTTAATATGAAACGAATTGTTGACATTATAAGTAATTAATATATTTATTATCTATTATTATGGTAATTAATTAGTTTAGTTATAAATTGTGTTAGTAGTAAAAGTATAATTCAAAATAGAGTATTAAAATCAATAATGCAAATACAAAACAAAAAGTATTGAGGAATTATTTAAAATATTTAGTAATTTGTAATTTATAATTAATATAATTATACATCATTATTACTTTATTATAAAAAAAGTCATATTTAGAACGAAACTCACTTTAAATATAACTAAAAAATATTTTAAAATATAAATAATTAATGTACTACACGTTCGTGTAGCCCACACGGTTCAAATGGTTAGCCCGCGTGGCCCACACGACCTATTACACATGGCTTAAATAGCCTAAACAGTGTTACACATGGTCCAGTACTCGGCCTATCACACGGCCGTGTGACGTCTATAATGTTGTTTTTTTAGCTTTCGTCCTTCGCTGATTTTCGTGTTTTGTGTTACACACTTGGTATTCATTAGAAACAAACCCAAACATGAGCAATCCCACACCTAAATCGACAATTAACACAACCGATTTCAGTAATGATTCGCGAAACTCTAACCACTAATCGACTGCAATCAAACTAAAATAACCCTTCAAAATACATCCACACACTTACCGTTTGAATGAACAACTACTATACAAATCTTAAGTCACTGGAGGGTTGCCCACTGCCTCTTGTACTACTCCTAAAAAAACATATCAAAATTAATAACAATACCCACTATATAGATTTAACGCATCCCAATGTCCAACACAACTACAAATAGCACATAAAAATACTAAACTTAAACATTTTACCCTTAGATTTGAAGTTAAAGAAATGTGAACTATTGCCTCAAGAATTAACAGCAGCCCAAACGACTAAAGAAAAATTAAAGGACAAGGAATGAACGAAAAAAAAGAAAGAAAAAAACCAAAATCAATTAAGAGGAAATGAGAATGGCGGCGTGAATTTGGGGAATAAGAGAAACAGACGTGGGAGAGAACAAAAATGTAACATCCTAAATTAAGTCTAGTCGGAACAGTGATTTTGAGACCATAAATCCAAAATAGAAATGATTATTTTATAATTATTTGATGGTCCATGATATGATTGCATGCTTGTGTGAAAATTTCATAAATAAATTCTACGCCTAAGATGTCCAATTTGACTTTAGGGACTAAATTGAATAAGTTATAAAACTTGTGTTCTAGAAGATTTAAGCATGAAATTGTATTGGATTATTAATTAGAGGTACCTAGATAGCAATTAGACCAAGTTCTAAAAATTTGGACAAAAATGGGCATGAATAGGAAAATTTTGAAAGAAAGGCCTTAAGGGCATTTTTGTTATTTGGTAAATAAAAGACTAAAAAAGGAAAATGAAGTGAAAATCTTGTCCATCTTCTTCAAGCCATAGCCAAATTTTACAAGTGTTCCATAACTAGGGTTTTCAACTTTTCAAGCTTGATTGTAAGTGCTCCTTAGCCCTATTTTTGATATTCTTTGCATTTTTGAAGTCCTTGAAGCATGATCTATCCATTACTACCATTATTTTGAGCTAGAGTTCATGTATGAAATTTGACCCATGTGCAGCATGGTTGTATTTTGATGTTTAATGGAGGAATATGAATGTTTGATGTGTGATAAACATCTTTTGCTAAGTGATTTTTAGTGAAAACACCTAAAAAGGACTTGTTTGTAAAAGGTGTAAAAATGAGTAGTAGAAATGTGAAATAAAGGAAAATATGGGCTGATATAAGGTAGAATATGGATCTACTAGGCTTGGATAACCAAGAAATTGCATGCATTTCATTTTACGAGCCTAGGGACTAAAGTGTAAATAAGTGAAAAGTTAAGGGTAAAAAGGTAATTTTACCAAAGTATATGTTATAAGTCGATATGAGTAACTTGTGTATTGAGAAAGTTAAATTTGGCATTATAGATCAAGAAAAACGTGATTCGAGTCTTGATCGGGGGAAGAACAAGGTTTATGAGGATTAGGCTCATTTCTATCATTTTTGTACCGATGTAAGTTCATTTGCAAATAGTGCATCATATACCATGTTTTAAATGCTTTAATATTGCATTTATGGTAAGTACATACATATTTAATGTGATGTTGTATCATGTGTAAATTGCCTAAATTGTATCATGAATTATGCTTTGATTTCTCCATGAATATGTGATTTGGCGCTATGAGCATTGAAATCGACGTTATGAACAAGTTCGACCAAAATGTGGTTTCGATGAATCCCCTTT
This sequence comes from Gossypium arboreum, assembly GCF_025698485.1. NCBI lineage: Eukaryota > Viridiplantae > Streptophyta > Magnoliopsida > Malvales > Malvaceae > Gossypium > Gossypium arboreum. The sequence goes on from NC_069080.1 coordinate 39,824,638, forward strand.
GAACCTTAGGAATATTTTAGGATACAAGTGACATGTCACTAGGAATTATGTAATCTGAACTCATTGAGTTGTGTTTGAGTTCATGATATATGTGACATCCAAACTCATTGAGTTGTGGTCTGTGTTTGTGATATGTATGACACATGTTTTGGCATCTGGGTGTCTGGGTACTGGTCTCGTATATGCTATTAATGGCGAGGTAGTCCAGCATGTGTTGTGGATACCTAACGGCCTGTATGAGCAGCCCTGTGAGTAGCTCGTAAGTGAGCAACATGTAGTTTGAGATATGGAGTAGCATTGGCTACATATGAGGCACTTAGGAGCAATTTTTCGATGTATCTGATAGTATTCCGAGTGTTCAATGGGTAGTTCAAGAGAAGCTCAATGAGCGATCTTAATAATTGTATCAAGACAAGAAAGTAAGTTATTATGTGCAAGTGGCACAGGTATGTACATCAAACTCATGTGAATGACATGAAATATGATGAGCTTATGGTAATGTATATATATATGAGAAATAAGTTCATGAGATTTGATAAAATGCAAGGTTATGTTTGTTATGTTATATTCATGATTTATGTTTGTTTAAGTTGCATTTTATTTGTATGTGAACTTACTAAGCTTTAAGCTTACTCCCTTTCTTTTCCATCTCTTATAGTTTCACCAAATTAGCTCGGGAATCGAAAAATATCGGAGGCACGATCACACTATCAATTGAAACTTTGGGGTATAGCTAGCCTTATTATTTTGAGTATGGCATGTATAGGGACTTGGTCTTTTTGTTATGTGTCATATTTATTAGCCAAATGTATTGGCTTAGGATGGTATCATGATTATTTTGTATATTGCCATGAGAGGTGGCTCATATTGATCATTTGGGTTGTAACCTCATTTATCGATGCATGCATACAAATGTCTTGATGCTTTAATATGGTTATGATTGATTGTGGTTGATGAGTGTGACGTATGGCATGTACATTTGGTGAATGAGATATGGTTAATAGGCATGCAATAAACATGGTGAAAATGTGTAACTTGAAGGTAGGTGTGACAGCCCTAAAACGACCCTAGTCGGAATGTGGTTTCGGGACCACAAAACCGAGGCATAAAAATAATTAATTGTTATATTTTATGCTTACTATGTGTGTGCATGAATATGTGGAATTTTCATTCTCTAATTTTACCAAATGTATGAGAAATTATTAAATAGGGATCAAGGTGAAACATGGTAAAAAAATGATAGGCTAATTTGTAATGGCTTATTTGTGCATGTTGACACAAAGGTGGACTTGCATGTCAAAATTGCCCAAATTATTCTATAGTGGCGGCCAAGATGGATGTGATGGGCAAAGGAAAACATGTTTCCAACATGTTGGGTTAGTGAGGCATGTTGGGAGCAATTAAATAATGTGTTAGCATTAAAGAAAAGGTTGACAAAAAAAATGGATGGATGCCCCCCCTTGTTGAGTGAGTAGAGGAAAAGAAAGGAGAAAATTTGTTCATCCATTCTCAATTCTTTGGCTGAAAATACTAAGGGAAAAAGGGAGGATTTTGCTCCATTTTTGGTTTAGAAGAGATCTAGAAGGAGATTTGGCTATACTTGCATCAAGATTAAGGTATATATGAGGTTGTGTCATGAGATTCATGCATGTTTTAGTTGCTAACTTGATGTTCATGTTAGCCATGGTTCAAATCCTTGTTATGCCATGGAAATGGTATTTGGCCAAGGTTGATATTGTGTTAAAGCCATTGCATGCTAAATATGAAGCTTGTTGATGATGCATGTAATGATGGATTGACTACTCTTGAATTTTCTCTTAGCATTCTTGAGTAAGACATGGAGTTCTATGTTTAACCATGACCGAAAATTGAAAGGGGATGGTGTGTGATGTATTCGGCCATGGTATGCTCATAAGTGCGATTTTTGCTTGTTGCATGATAGGTAAAAATTTGTGTTTTGATATATGTTTATATGTGATGATGTTTGGTTTTGAAGTATAAAATTGGCTAACATGGACATGCATATTCGGCCACAATAGGGGAATTGTTGTGCATGCATTCGGTTAGAGGCAAGCATAATGATGCCTATTCTTGAATTAGGTAATCGGCTACCTTGATGTGAGCTAAGGCCGAATGTGTGCGAAATTAAAGAAAATTGACTAAAGTGCTTAGTTATGTGATGTTGGGTCAATGATATGTGTATTCGGCCAAGGCTAGCAAGTGAGACTTTAATAAGTTGAAATTGTTTGAATTAGCTCAAGAGCTTAGAGGGCCACAATTGGATAAAGGAAAGGAAAAAGTGATCGAATAGCCGTTGAAGCCGTTCGACAACATCCGAGGTAAGTCTTCGAGTAATGACCCTACTTGAATTATGTGAAATGAAATATGGATGTGTAATGATTATTGACATATGTGTGTATGAGTATTTGAATGGTACCCGGGCTAAGTCCCGAAGGCAATTATGCTAGTGATATGTTTGTGTTTGAGCCTTAGTAAATGAAAATGAAATATGGATGTGTAATGATTATTGATATATGTGTGTATGAGTATTTGAATGGTACCGGGCTAAGTCCGAAGGCAATTATGCTAGTGATATGTTTGTGTTCGAGCCTTAGTAACGAAAATGAAATATGGATGTGTAATGATTATTGATTTATGTGTGCATGAGCAATTGAATGATACCGGGCTAAGTCCCAAGACATTTATGCTAGTAATTATATCCGGTTAAGACCAAGGCAATTGTGCTAGTGACTATATCCGGGCTAATACCGAAGGCATTTGTGCAAGTTGTTATATCCGGCTAATACCAAGGCATTTGTGCAAGTTGTTATATCGGGCTAATACCAAGGCATTTGTGCAAGTCGTTATATCCAGGGCTAAGACCGAGGGCATTCGTGCGTGTGGTTATATCCGGTTGTATTCAAGAAGCTTGGGTTGAAGGTGAGCGTTGGTCGCTGTAATAAATCCAATTAGTACGCTCGAAAAGCCCAAAGGATAAGGTATGTTTACATGTGCAATGGAAAAGTCGATACGTTTGAAATAATATTCGTTCAATCGACTAACGAATTTTCAGCTCTTGAAATGGGTTGATATCTTGTGAATGTATATATTGATGAAGTGTGAAGTAGGTACGATTATGTGAATGTGTATTAATAAAGTGATTCATTTGGCTATGTGAATGTAATGCTTTAGTCAAAGCCGATTTCATTACTTGAGACTTACTAAGCATAAAATGCTTACCCGTTGCTTTGGCTCTCTGTTTTATAGATTTTGCTCGTTAGCTATCGGATTCGGGATCATCGAAGTTGAAGTCAACCACACTATCAAAGCCCTTTTGGTACTCCTTTAGTTGAATTTTGGATATGGCATGTATAGGACTACCCTTGGTTGTTTTCAAGTATCTTTGTGATGTATATGTGTACGGCCATGCGAAAATGGCTCGTAAAGGTGGAGTATGGCATTAGACCATTCAATTTGTGGTTTGTAATTATATATGGTTTCATGATGTGATTATGGATTGGAATGGGGTGTTAGTCACATGATCAGCCATTGGAATGGCTAAATATGATCATAAGTGGACCTATGTATGACAAGACTATAGTTGGTCCATAGAGACTACAATTTAGGTAAGGCCTACCTTAAAACAGATGCTGCCAGCTGCAGTGACGTGAATGTGAAAAATCACTAAAAATAGTAAGAATGGTATTAAATAGTGAATAAATTATGTAAACGAACCTTGATGGATCTATTTTCATATGAAAGTAACGAAATGATCATATGATCAGTTTACTAAGAGATATTAAAGTTCTCGTGAGACAGGGCCAGAACGGTTTCTGGATCTCCTGTCTTGACTTTGAAAATTTACCACAAATTATCCAGAAGGAATTAGAAGTCATTCCTTATATGTACAGATTCCTTTTTGAGTCTAGTTTCATTAGAAACAAACGGCATCAGCATTGAAGCCTTTTACAGGGAGATATTCCAGTTGTAATGCGCAAAGGTCAGTGTAGTCGACCCCTGTAACATGGGTGACTTTAACTAATAAACTGTACCAATTGGCCCGACCAAAAATTCTAGAAATAAATCCAGGGATGTATATATGAGTCTAAATTCAGGAAAATTTACGGAATCAGTTTCTGAGTTTTGTAACTCGAGATATGCCTTTTAAAGCTGACAGTGACGCAGATTTTCCAGGTTGCCTGGAAATGTCAAATTGGTCGGTGCTATAAGTGGGTTTGGCTTGTTAACCCTCGTGTCCCACAACCGGCAACGGGCTCGGGTTCGGGGTGTTACAATTTTATTGGTATCAGAGCACGGTTTAGTCGATTCTAGGACTACCGTGATACGTTTGGGTCTAGCTATACATGCCATATAGTGATAAATTGATAGTGTGGTGATTTCTGATATTTTGAATTTGTGTTTAATTATTTGTAATGGATCCCGATCCCAACCGAGCAATAGCTGATGATGTGGAGAGTGTGGTGCCTGCTCCCGCACAAGGGACAGCGCCGGCGGACTCTCAACCTATTGCTAGCAATCCGAATGATGAGGCTAAGCAAGCCTTTTATAGCGTGATGAATGATTGGTTCAACCAATACATTCGAACTAACACGGCTGTTCCACAACCTCCATTCCCGACTAATGCAACCCCCGCACCTATAATACCTCCGGTAACCGACCAAGTAAGGCCAAGTAAGCCCCAGTCGACAGAATTCGAAATCATGGGGCTACTGAATTTAAAGTTACGGATGGCGACGATGCCGAGCAAGCTGAATTTTGGTTGGACAACACTATCCGGGTGCTCGATGAGCTATCTTGTACACCCGATGAATGCTTAAAGTGTACTATCTCCTTGCTACGCGATTCCGCCTACTGGTGGAGTACTCTGACTTCTGTTGTGCCTAGAGAGCAAGTAACTTGGGAGTTCTTTCTAACCGAGTTCAAAGAAGTATATCACCGAGATTTATGGATCAAAATGGAAGGAATTTCTTGAACTTAAACAAGGTTCCATGTCGGTTCATCGACTACGAACGAAAATTTGTGAGGCTTAGCGATGCTGCAGCGAATGCATTTCTTGAAGTGTGATGTGTAAACGCTCAAGATGGACTGAATGATGATATAAAGTGTATGTTGGCATTTTGGAAATCCAAGAGTTTGTGGCTCTTGTCGAGCGGCGTGCAAAGCCGAGGAGCTCGATATGGAGAAAAGAAAAGTGAAGTGGGAGCAAGGGAGTTTCAGAAGAGGTCTTGGGAAGCCCTTCCCACGATCATCAAAGAAATTTAGAGATGGCTTAGGCGGTCTAGAGACACTTCGGGCTTTTCTAGACGAGACCGCGATCGACCCCCACGTGAGTCACTTCAATTGCCGTGATTGGCAATGATCGTCGAGACGAGCGAGTGCCAATATTGTGGCAAATGGCATTCGAAGTTGTAGATTCCGTGACCGCTCTGTTACAAGTGCGGATCATCGATCATTTCATTAAAGATTGCCCGAGCTTATCTCGAACAAAACGTAAATCAAAGTGGGAACCCGGCGCTACCACAATTCGAGGTAGGCCGTTTAGAAACACGGCAATGCTAGTGGCGGTCGAGAGAGGATCTAGAGATGCCACCATCGGATCGAGGCTCGTGCTCTGCTAGGACTTATGCCATACGCGCGCGTGAGGATCTTGCCTCACCGGATGTTATTACCGGTACTTTCACTCTCTTTAATACTAATGTGATTGCTTTGATTGACCTGGTTCTACTCACTCTTATATATGCGAAACCTTAACATCCAAAGAAGACTTTGCCTATTGAGTCTACTGAGTTCGTAATTCGGGTGTCAAACCCCTTGGGTCATTACGTGCTTGTCAACAAAGTGTGTAAGAAAAGTCCCCTAGTATTCCGAGGTTCTTATTTTCCGGCGGACTTGATGCTTTTGTCGTTTGACGAATTCGACGTTATTCTTGGTTTGGATTGGTTGACCATGCACGATGCGATTGTAAATTGCAAAAAGCAAGACTATTGATCTGAGGTGCGCGAATAACAAGATAATTTGGGTTGAGTCTACGGACTTAAAGGGGTTGCCAGCTGTAATATCAGCAATGTTGGCCCAGAAATATGTAAGAAAGGGGTGCGAAGCATACCTTGCGTATGTGCTCGATGACAAGGAGTCAGAAAAGAAACCGAATCTGTGCGATGGTTTGTGAATACCGGATGTTTTCCACGAAGAATTGCGGGTTTACCACTCACGGAAATAGAGTTGGCATCGAATTGGTACCTGGTACCACTCCAACTTCGATAGCTCCGCATCGTATGGCACCAATGGAATTAAAGGAGTTGAAAGCTCAGTTGCAAGAATTGGTGGATAGAGGTTTTGCTCGTCCGAGTTTTTCACCTTGGGGTGCGTCAGTGTTGTTTGTGAAAAAGAAGGATGGAACCATGAGGCTGTGCATCGACTATCATCAGTTTAATAAAGTGACAATAAAGAACAAATATCCATTACCGCGTATCGATGAATTGTTCGATCAATGAAGGAAGCCTCAGAAATATTACCGAGGTTCGGGCTTTTTGGGACTTAGGTTATTACCGACGATATGTAAAAGGTTTCTCGACGATAGCCACACCAATGACGGCTACTCCAAAAGGATGTTAAGTTGAATGGACGGAGAAATGTCGAAAAGCTTGATCAACTGAAAACTTATTTGACTGAAGCTCCAATTCTAGTGCAACACGAATCAGGCAAAGAGTTTGTCATTTATAGTGACGCATCCCTACTTGGGTTGGGTTGCGTATTGATGCAAGAGGGGCGAGTTGTGGCTTATGCGTCGAGACAATTAAAGCCACATGAGAAAAATTATCCGACCCATGATCTCGAATTGGCTGCCATCGTATTCGCCTTAAAGATATGGCGACATTACTTATTTGGTGAGAAGTGCCATGTATTCGGATCACAAAAGTCTCAAATATTTGATTACTCAAAGAGACTTAAATCTGCGACAAAGGCGTTGGTGAGTGTGTTCGAACAAGGAATCGGAGTTCCAAATCGATGATGACGATTGTTTGAGGTTCGAAGTCTTCTGTGTTCCAAAGAATTGAACTTATTTCGATAATTCGAGCGAATCCCATTGTAGCCGAATGGCAATCCACCGGGAGTACGAAGATGTACAACGACTTGAAACGTCGGTTTTGGTGGCATGGTATGAAGCGAGACATCTCGACTTTGTTTGAGATGTTTAATATGTCAACAAGTGAAAGCGGAACATCAAGTGCCTTGAGATTACTTCACCGATCACGATACCCGAGTGGAAATGGGATCGAGTCACAATGGACTTTGTATCCGGATGCCGTTGTCGTGAGTAAGAAGGATACGATTTGGGTCGTGGTAGATAGATTGACTAAGTCGGCTCACTTTGTCCCCGTGACGCACGGATTTTTCAATGGACAAACAAGCCGAATTGTACGTTCTCAGTTGTGAGATTACACGGGTACCTATTTCCATCGTGTCGGATAGAGATCCGACATTTACCTCGCGATTTTGGAAGAAGTTGCAAGAAGCTTTGGGTACCAAGTTGCATTTAGCACCGCCTTTCACCCCCAAACCGATGGTCAATCCGGCGGATAATTCAAATACTTGAGGATATGTTGAGATGTTGCATCCTCGAGTTCGGTGGTTCATGGAGCGGTATTTGCCTTTGATTGAATTCGCTTACGACAATAGTTTTCAATCAAGTATTAAGATGGCACCTTACGAGGCCTTATGCGGCGTAAATGCCGTACACCATTGTTTTGGTGAGCTCGGTGAAAGCAAAATTTTCGGGTGGATTTGATTAAAGATGCTAAGCAGAAAGTGAAAGTCGAAGATAGCCTCCGATCGTCGAAGTCGTGCGCGGATCTGAAGCGAAAAGACATCGAGTATCGGTGGGAGATAAAGTGTTTCTTAAGGTTTCGCCTTGGAAAAAGATACTCGATTTGGCCGTAAAGGCAAATTGAGTCCGAGGTTTATTAGGCGTCTGAAATCTCGAACGAGTTGGCCCGATTCGCGTATCGATTGATTTTGCCCCGAACTCGAAAAGATTCACGGCGTCTTTCATGTTTCGATGCTTGACGATATAGATCGATCCGTTACACATGATTAGTCCATCAGAGGTTGAAATTCAAGCCAATATGAGTTATGAGGAAGAACCGATTCGTATCCTAGCACGTGAAGTGAAAGAGTTGCGAAACAAGCGGGTTCCGCTAGTGAAAGTGTTATGGCTCAAACACGGGATAGAAGAAGCTACTTGGGAAACCGAGAACTCTATGAAAGAGCGATACCCAACCCTATTTACCGGTAAGATTTTCGGGGACGAAAATTTCTTAAGTGGGGGAGAGTTGTGACAGCCCTAAAACGACCCTAGTCGGAATGTGGTTTCGGGACCTCAAAACCGAGGCATAAAAATAATTAATTGTTATATTTTATGCTTACTATGTGTGTGCATGAATATGTGGAAGTTTCATTCTCTAATTTTACCAAATGTATAAGAAATTATTAAATAGGGATCAAGGTGAAACATGGTAAAAAAATGATAGGCTAATTTGTAATGGCTTATTTGTGCATGTTGACACAAAGGTGGACTTGTGTAACACCCCTAACTCGTGACCGACGCCGGTGTCGGACACGAGGGGTTAACGAGACAAATCCTCTTAAAGTACCGACCAATTTGGCATTTCTGGACAGGCTGGAAAACTGCGTCACCGTCGCCTTAAAAATCATATCTTGAGTTCCAAAACTCGGAAACTGGTTTCGTAAATTTTCCCTGAATTTAGACTCATATATCCATCCATGGATTTATTTTTAGAATTTTTGGTTGGGCCAATTGGTACAGTTTATTAGTTAAAGTCACCCATGTTACAGGGATCGACTGCTCTGACCTCCGCGCGTTACAACTTGAATATCTTTCTGTACAGGGCTTTAATTCTGGTGCCGTTTGTTTCTAATGAAACTAGACTCAAAATGGAATCTGTACATATAAGGCATGACTCCTAATTCTTTCTGGATAATTTATGGTAAATTTTCAAAGTCACGACAGGGGACCCAGAAATCGTTCTGGCCCTGTCTCACGAGAACTTTAATATCTCCCAGTATACTGCTCATATGGTCGTTTCGTTTCGTCCATATAAAAATAGATTCATCAAGGATCAGTTCCATAATTTACTCACTATTTAATTCTACTTATACTATTTTTAGTGATTTTTCAATCTCATCTCACTGCTGCTGTCCGCAACAGTTACTGCAGTAGACTATGCCAATTTCATGAATTTTTCCTTGGCCTTAATCATCCATCATACATGACACAAATTATGGCCACCTTAACAAAATTTGAGTTTCTAAGACTCGTGGCTATAGGTTCTAGCATCCCACTCGGCGACCACATAGGCCATTTTCACATGGCTTAAAATTTACAACCCACAATTCGACAAAATATAATAGCCTATGCATGCCAAATGTTCTTCAACAACAAAAAACAATACCACAAGATTTCAGCGGTGTGATGACTTCAACGACGGTTCCGAAGCACATAACAATACGAGTCCAAGAGACCTAAAATGGGTGACAAGAAAACACCGAGTGAGTTTACAACTCAGTAAGTCATAAGCATTCGTCAATCCATCGATAAAGTTACTACTACATGTACAACAAATGAGGCTAGGTACTCGTCCATATCGAATCTATACCATAATACCTCGGACCTTTTGGTCCAATCTCGTACCAATTCATACATCCACATTTCATATTCTACACAACAAGATAATCGAAGCATTTTACACATTAACTCATTTTCCAGCACAACCATACAATTTCAATCATCACATAGATTTAAGGCTTACCAAATTCAACCCCAAGCATGAACGTATTACCTATTCGTCATGAGCTCAAGGTACTTACCCGATCCGCTGTCCATACTCACTCGATGGAGACACACCCTCCATATAATTGTTCGATTGGAGATATTTATATATATATAGAATGCGCACACACAGGTGCTTAATACTCGATTTCGCACACTTAGTGCCATGCGATTTAGGCCCGCACACACACAGTGCCATGCCCTTGAGCTCGCACACTTAGTGCCATATATTTCCAGCATGCACACTTAGTGCCATATATTTCCAGCACGCACACTTAGTGCCAATCTAAATCACCGCATACACGTATTGCCCGCACACTTAGTGCCGAAAGCAAACTTTCTACACATTTCACTATTTCTTTTACATTCAACAATTGTCATCACTCCATACACATACATTTTCATTTATATATATATATCATCCCATTAAACACAATTGCATAAATTTTACAATCATTTAAGCAATATCAAATACGTGCTTAATGACTTACCTCGTGTTGGGTAAAATAGTTCCAAGTCGGCTACTCGATGACCTTCGTCTTTCCCTTGCTTGATTCTCCTTCTTTAACTCCTTGAGCTTAATCAATAAATCACTAGTTTAACCATCTTGCTAAACATTCATAATTCAACTACACATGCATATGTATGCTTGTATATTCGGCAACCATTCTTACTAATCGTCCATTTGGTCGATTATACACCTAACCGAATATGCACCAAAAACTTGATTCAACATTACCTACATACTCACTTTAATGGCGAATATATATATATATGTACAATGTCAACTAACATCTTTTAATCACCTAATTTCATCTCATGAACATTTAATCAAATTTTCCCAATCTAGCATATTTTCACATCCATTTGTAACATCATGTACAAACACATATACACATATATCAAAACACAAATTTTACCTATAATGCAACAAGCATAAATCGCACTTATGAGCATGCCATGGCGAATACATCCCACACCATCCCCTTTCAATTTTTGGTCATGGTTAAACAAAGAAAACTCCATGTCTTACTCAAGAATGCTAAAAGAAATTTCAAGAGTAGTCAATCCATCATTACATGTATCATCAACAAGCTTCACATTTAGCATGCAATGGCTTTAACACAATATCAACCTTGGCCAAATACCATTTCCATGGCATAACAAGGATTTGAACCATGGGCTAACATGAACATCAAGTTAGCAACTAAAACATGCATGAATCTCATGACACAACCTCAAACATACCTTAATCTTGACACAAGTATGACCAAATCTCCTTCTAGTTCTCTTCTAAACCAAGCATGAAGCAAAAATCCTTCCTTTTTCCCTTAGTATTTTCAGCCAAGATTTTGAGAATGGATGAACAATTTTTTCCTTTCTTTTCCTCTACTCACGGCAACAAAGGGGGGCATCCATGCTCATTTTTTTTTCATTTCTTTATTTTTCTACATAATCCACTAACTAAACATGTTGGAAACATGTTCCTTATATATTCTTGTCATGGCGGCCACTCACCTTAGGAAGTGGGTTATTTGACATGCAAGGACAACTATTTTCCCACATGTATTAATAGGCCACCTTACAATTGCCTAGCACATTTCTAAATTTTCTCACATAAGTCCTATTTGATAAAAATTCACTTACTATTAACAAAATCCAAACACGAAATTTTCACACATGCATATATACATATAATGAGCATCAATTATGATGGTTAATTATTATTATGACTCGGTTTGGTGGTCCCGAAACCACTTTCCGACTAGGGTCGATTTAGGGATGTCACAACTCTCCCCACTTAGAAATTTTCGTCCCAGAAAATCTTACCAGTAAATAGGCTCGGGTATCGCTCTTTCATAGAGTCCTCAAGTTCCCAAGTGGCTTCTTCCATTCCGTGTTTATGCCACAACACCTTCACTAACGGGATTTTCCTATTGCGCAACTCTTTTACTTCACGCCTCATAATGCGAACCGGTTCCTCTTCATAGCTCAAATTAGGTGAATCTCAATCTCGAGATGGAGCAATTACGTGCGATGGATCAGACCTATATCGTCGAAGCATCGAGACATGAAAACGTTGTGAATCCTTTCGAGCTCAAGGGCAAAATTAATCGATATGCGATCGCCCAACTCGTTCGGATACCTCATATGGCCCGATAAACCTCGGACTCAATTTGCCCTTACGACCAAATCTAAGCACCTTCTTCCAAGGTGAAACTTTGAGAAAGACCTTGTCTCCAACACGATATTCAATATCTTTTCTTTTCAAATCCGCATACGACTTTTGGCGATCCAAGCGACTTTCAAACTTTCACGAATTACTCGAACTTTTGCTCGGCATCCTTAACCAAATCAACCGAAGAATTTACCTTCACTAAGTTCGGTCCAGAATAATGGGTACGGCATTTACGGTAGTATAAAGCCTCGTAAGGCGCCATCTTAATACTTGATTGAAAGCTATTGTTGTGGCGAATTCAATCAAAGGTAAATACCGTTCCCATGAACCACTAAACTCAAGGATGCAACATCTCAACATATCCTCGAGTATTTGAATTATCCGTTCGGATTGACCATCGGTTTGGGGATGAAAAGCGGTGCTAAAATGCGACTTGGTACCCAAAGCATCTTGCAATTTCTTCCAAAATCGCGACGTAAATCTTGGGTCTCTATCCGACACGATAGAAATAGGCACCCGTGTAATCTCACAATCTGAGAAAGCGTACAATTCCGCTAATTTGTCCATTGAAAAATCCGTGCGACGGGGATAAAGTGAGCCGACTTAGTTAGTCTATCGACAACGACCCAAATCGCATCCTTCTTACTCACGACAATGGCGGTCCGGATACAAAGTCCATTGTGACTCGATCCCATTTCCATTCGGGTATCATGATCGGCTGAAGTAATCCCGATGGCACTTGATGTTCCGCTTTCACTTGTTGACATATCAGACACCTTGAAACAAATTCAGAAATGTCTCGTTTCATACCGGGCCACCAAAATTGGCGTTTCAGGTCATTGTACATTTTAGTACTACCCGGGTGGATTGACATTCGACTACAATGGGCTTCATTTAGAATTATCGAAATAAGTTCCGAATTCTTTGGAACACACAGACGACTTCTAAACCTTAAACAATCGTCATCATCAATTTGAAACTCTGATTCCTTGCTCAGAACACACTCAGCCCGTTTTGCAAGCAACTCCTCATCAACTTTCGAGCTTCCTGAATTTGATGAGCCAACAATGGTTTGGCCTTCAATTCGGCTACTAACACATTGTCGGGTAGAATAGACAAGTGTACATTCATCGCTCGTAAAGCAAACAGTGATTTCCGACTTAAGGCATCCGCAACCACATTGGCCTTTCCCGGGTGATAATCAATAACGAGTTCATAATCTTTTAACAACTCGAGCCATCGTCTTTGTCGCAGATTTAAGTCTCTTTGAGTCATCAAATATTTGAGACTTTTGTGATCCGAATACACATGGCACTTCTCACCAAATAAGTAATGTCGCCATATCTTTAAAGGCGAATACGATGGCGACCAATTCGAGATCATGGGTCGGATAATTTTTCTCATGTGGCTTTAATTGTCTCGACGCATAGGCCACAACTCGCCCTTCTTGCATCAATCGCAACCCAACCCAAGTAGGGATGCGTCACTATAAATGACAAACTCTTTGCCCGATTAAGGTTGCACTAGAATTGGGGCTTCATCAAATAAGCTTTCGAGTTGATCGAAACTTTTCGACATTTCTCCGTCCATTCGAACTTAACATCCTTTTGGAGTAACCGTCATTGGCGTGGCTATCGTCGAGAAACCTTTTACAAATCGTCGGTAATAACCGCAAGCCCCAAAAAGCTCCTAACGGTAACATTCCTTGGTGGTTTCAATCGACTATGGTCGAAATTTTGTTCGGTCCACACGACACCGATCACGGACATCACGTGCCCCAAAAAGCTAACCTCTTTCAACCAAAATTCACATTTTGAACTTTGCGTATAGCGCTTATCTCGTAAGATTTGCAACACTAGCCTCGGTGTTCAACATGTTCGGTTTCATCTCTCGAATAGACCAAAATGTCATCGATAAATACAACTACGAACCGATCCAAGTATGGCCTGAAAATTCTATTCATTAAATCCATAAACACCGAGGGCATTAGTGAGCCCAAACGGCATCACCAAGAATTCGTAGTGACCGTACCTCGTTCTAAAAGCGGTTTTGGGTATGTCCGATTCTCGGACCCTCAACCGATAGTACCCGACCTCAAATCTATCTTTGAAAACACCGAGGCTCCTTTAATTGATCAAACAAATCGTCAATTCGTGGCAATGGATATTTATTCTTTATCGTCACTTTATTGAGTTGACGATAGTCGATGCACAACCTCATGGTTCCGTCCTTCTTCTTCACAAACAATACAAAGCGCCCCATGGAGAAAAACTCGGTCGAGCGAAACCTCTATCCGTCAATTCTTGCAATTGAACCTTCAATTCCTTTAATTCCGTTAATGCCATACGACACGGGGCTATTGAAATCGGCGTAGTACCCGGTACAACCGATGCGAATTCCACTTCTCGAACCGGTGGCAATCCGGTAACTCCTCGGGAAAAACATCTGAATACTCACAAACCATCGGTACCGATTCGAGTTTCCTTTCCGTCTCTTTACTCCCAAACACATACGCAAGGTATGTTTCACACCCTTTTCACATATCTTGACGGTCATAGAAGATATTATTGCCGCACTCCTTTAAATCGAAGAGACTCGACTCGGACTACCTCATTATTTGCACTCCTCAAATTAATGGTTTTCCTTTTGCGATCCACCTTTGCATCATGTACGATCACCAATCCATACCAAGAATAACATCAATTCATGAAATGGTAGAAGCATCGGATCGGTAGGAAAACAGATTCTCGAATTATTAGGGGCATCTCTTGCACTTTATCAACAAGCACGTATTGACCCAAAGGGTTTGACACTCGAATTACGAACTCAAGAGACTCAACGGTAGAGTCTTCTTTGGATGCTAAGGTTTCACATACATATGAGTGAGTAGAGCGGGGTCAATCAATGCAATCACAATAGTATCAAAGAGAGTAAAAGTACCGGTGATAACGTCGGGGAGGATGCCTCCTCTCGTGCGCGGATGGCATATGCTCTAGCGAGAGCACGGGTCTCGGATCGGACGGCCGTATTAGAGGCTCCTCTCGATTACCACCCCTACCTCCAGAGATTCTCGGGGCCTACCTCCACCGTCGTTCCACTAGGTCTTGCACCTTGCGTCTTATTCCTCTCATCTAGCTCCGTGCAATCTCTAATGAAGTGGTCCTTGAACCGCATCCATAACAGGCCCTATTAATGACTTACCCCAACATTCACCTAGGTGTCGTCTTCCACATTGGGGGCATTGGGTCTCTCTTGACGATTATTGCCCACACTAGCTATGAAGTAGCTCGGGAGTCCGTCAATGGTGGGGCTCTAATGGAAATTCCATGATCGTCCTCGACTTTATGGTGTCCTCCACGAACCTCTTTACAGCCGAGAACGGAGCTTTACTCGTCGATCTTTTACGGTAATCTCTTGCTTCAAATTCAGCCTTCTTCTTCTCCTCCCAAGTTCTTCCGCCTTGCGAGCTCGTTCGACTAGTGTCACGAACTCCTTTATCTCCAAAATTCCCACTAGTAACTTTAACTCTTCATTCAATCCTTCTTCAAATCTTTTGCACATCGCAACCTCATCAGCCACACACTCCCGAGCATACCGACTAAGTCTTACGAACTCATGTTCGTATTCGAGATCTGATCATCCGGCCTTGCTTGAGTTCCAAGAATTCCTTACGCTTCGATCGATGAACCGTTGACTAATGTATTTCTTTCGAAATTGGATTGGAAGAAATCCCAAGTAACTCGTTCATTTGGGACTATGGAAATTAAAGTCCTCCACCAATAGTAAGTGAGTCTCATAACAAGGATATAGCACACTTAAGACATTCGTCGGTGTGCATGACGATTCATCTAACACTCTAATGGTGTTATCGAGCGTAACTCGGCCTTTTCGGCATCATCAAGTAACTATGGCCTTGAACTCCTCGCCCCACGCTTCCTAATCAAGTCCACGGTGGTTTACTCAGCCTCACAGGATCGATGGCGGAGGCATTGCGAGTCTTGGGGTGGAGTATTTAAATTCGGAATGGTTGGACAGCCGGGTTGGTTCGGGCATATTGCGACCCACTCATTCATCATAGTGAAGAAGGCTTGTTTCGCCCCTTCATTTTGATTATTCGCGGATGGTGAGGCTCAACAGGCGGTGTCCCTTGCGCAGGAGCAGCCGCTACACTTTCAACGTCATCCGCCAAGGGTCTCTCTACCCGGGTTCCATCGCTAATCAAAACAAAAATTTCAACCGTCAAGTCATCACATTATTAAGCACTATCAATTTGGCATGTATAGCTAGACTCACACGCGCTATGGTAGTCCTAGAACCGACTAAACCATAGCTCTGATACCAATAAAATTGTAACACCCCTAACTCGTGACCGGCGCGATTGTCGGACACGAGGGGTTAACGAGACAAATCCTCTTAAAGTACCGACCAATTTGGCATTTCTGGACAGGCTGGAAAACTGCGTCACCGTCGCCTTAAAATCATATCTCGAGTTCCAAAACTCGGAAACTGGTTTCGTAAATTTTCCCTGAATTTAGACTCATATATCCATCCATGGATTTATTTTTAGAATTTTTGGTTGGGCCAATTGGTACAGTTTATTAGTTAAAGTCACCCATGTTACAGGGATCGACTGCTCTGACCTCCGCGCGTTACAACTTGAATATCTTTCTGTACAGGGCTTTAATTCTGGTGCCGTTTGTTTCTAATGAAACTAGACTCAAAATGGAATCTGTACATATAAGGCATGACTCCTAATTCTTTCTGGATAATTTATGGTAAATTTTCAAAGTCACGACAGGGGACCCAGAAATCGTTCTGGCCCTGTCTCACGAGAACTTTAATATCTCCCAGTATACTGCTCATATGGTCGTTTCGTTTCGTCCATATAAAAATAGATTCATCAAGGATCAGTTCCATAATTTACTCACTATTTAATTCTACTTATACTATTTTTAGTGATTTTTCAATCTCATCTCACTGCTGCTGTCCGCAACAGTTACTGCAGTAGACTATGCCAATTTCATGAATTTTTCCTTGGCCTTAATCATCCATCATACATGACACAAATTATGGCCACCTTAACAAAATTTGAGTTTCTAAGACTCGTGGCTATAGGTTCTAGCATCCCACTCGACGACCACATAGGCCATTTTCACATGGCTTAAAATTTACAACCCACAATTCGACAAAATATAATAGCCTATGCATGCCAAATGTTCTTCAACAACAAAAAAACAATACCACAAGATTTCAGCCGGTGTGATGACTTCAACGACGGTTCCGAGCACGCATAACAATCGAGTCCAAGAGACCTAAAATGGGTGACAAGAAAACACCGAGTGAGTTTACAACTCAGTAAGTCATAAGCATTCGTCAATCCACTGATAAAGTTACTACTACATGTACAACAAATGAGGCTAGGTACTCGTCCATATCGAATCTATACCATAATACCTCGGACCTTTTGGTCCAATCTCGTACCAATTCATACATCCACATTTCATATTCTACACAACAAGATAATCGAAGCATTTTACACATTAACTCATTTTCCAGCACAACCATACAATTTCAATCATCACATAGATTTAAGGCTTACCAAATTCAACCCCAAGCATGAGCGTATTACCTATTCGTCATGAGCTCAAGGTACTTACCCGATCCGCTGTCCATACTCACTCGATGGAGACACACCTCCATATAATTGTTCGATTGGAGATATTTATATATATATAGAGTACGCACACACAAGTGCTTAATACTCGATTCGCACACTTAGTGCCATGCGATTTAGGCCCTTTTACACGTGCCATGCCCTTCGAGCTCGCACACTTAGTGCCATATATTTCCAGCATGCACACTTAGTGCCATATATTTCCAGCACGCACACTTAGTGCCAATCTCGTCACCGTACACACGTATTGCCCGACACTTAGTGCCGAAAGCAAACTTTCTACACATTTCACTATTTCTTTTACATTCAACAATTGTCATCACTCCATACACATACATTTTCATTTATATATATATATCATCCCATTAAACACAATTGCATAAATTTTACAATCATTTAAGCAATATCAAATACGTGCTTAATGACTTACCTCGTGTTGGGTAAAATAGTTCCAAGTCGGCTACTCGATGACCTTCGTCTTTCCCTTGCTTGATTCTCCTTCTTTAACTCCTTGAGCTTAATCAATAAATCACTAGTTTAACCATCTTGCTAAACATTCATAATTCAACTACACATGCATATGTATGCTTGTATATTCGGCAACCATTCTTACTAATCGTCCATTTGGTCGATTATACACCTAACGAATATGCACCAAAAACTTGATTCAACATTACCTACATACTCACTTTAATGGCGAATATATATATATATGTACAATGTCAACTAACATCTTTTAATCACCTAATTTCATCTCATGAACATTTAATCAAATTTTCCCAATCTAGCATATTTTCACATCCATTTGTAACATCATGTACAAACACATATACACATATATCAAAACACAAATTTTTACCTATAATGCAACAAGCATAAATCGCACTTATGAGCATGCCATGGCGAATACATCCCACACCATCCCCTTTCAATTTTTGGTCATGGTTAAACAAAGAAAACTCCATGTCTTACTCAAGAATGCTAAAAGAAATTTCAAGAGTAGTCAATCCATCATTACATGTATCATCAACAAGCTTCACATTTAGCATGCAATGGCTTTAACACAATATCAACCTTGGCCAAATACCATTTCCATGGCATAACAAGGATTTGAACCATGGGCTAACATGAACATCAAGTTAGCAACTAAAACATGCATGAATCTCATGACACAACCTCAAACATACCTTAATCTTGACACAAGTATGACCAAATCTCCTTCTAGTTCTCTTCTAAACCAAGCATGAAGCAAAAATCCTTCCTTTTTCCTTAGTATTTTCAGCCAAGATTTTGAGAATGGATGAACAATTTTTTCCTTTCTTTTCCTCTACTCACGGCAACAAAGGGGGCATCCATGCTCATTTTTTTTTCATTTCTTTATTTTTCTACATAATCCACTAACTAAACATGTTGGAAACATGTTCCTTATATATTCTTGTCATGGCCGGCCACTCACCTTAGGAAGTGGGTTATTTGACATGCAAGGACAACTATTTTCCCACATGTATTAATAGGCCACCTTACAATTGCCTAGCACATTTCTAAATTTTCTCACATAAGTCCTATTTGATAAAAATTCACTTACTATTAACAAAATCCAAACACGAAATTTTCACACATGCATATATACATATAATGAGCATCAATTATGATGGTTAATTATTATTATGACTCGGTTTGGTGGTCCCGAAACCACTTTCCGACTAGGGTCGATTTAGGGATGTCACAACTTGCATGTCAAAATTGCCCAAATTATTCTATAGTGGCCGGCCAAGATGGATGTGATGGGCAAAGGAAAACATGTTTCCAACATGTTGGGTTAGTGAGGCATGTTGGGAGCAATTAAATAATGTGTTAGCATTAAAGAAAAGGTTGACAAAAAAATGGATGGATGCCCCTTGTTGCCGTGAGTAGAGGAAAAAGAAAGGAGAAAAATTTGTTCATCCATTCTCAATTCTTTGGCTGAAAATACTAAGGGAAAAAGGAGGATTTTGCTCCATTTTGGTTTAGAAGAGATCTAGAAGGAGATTTGGCTATACTTGCATCAAGATTAAGGTATGTATGAGGTTGTGTCATGAGATTCATGCATGTTTTAGTTGCTAACTTGATGTTCATGTTAGCCATGGTTCAAATCCTTGTTATGCCATGGAAATGGTATTTGGCCAAGGTTGATATTGTGTTAAAGCCATTGCATGCTAAATATGAAGCTTGTTGATGATGCATGTAATGATGGATTGACTACTCTTGAATTTTCTCTTAGCATTCTTGAGTAAGACATGGAGTTCTATGTTTAACCATGACCGAAAATTGAAAGGGATGGTGTGTGATGTATTCGCCATGGTATGCTCATAAGTGCGATTTTTGCTTGTTGCATGATAGGTAAAATTTGTGTTTTGATATATGTTTATATGTGATGATGTTTCGGTTTTGAAGTATAAAATTGGCTAACATGGACATGCATATTCGCCACAATAGGGGAATTGTTGTGCATGCATTCGGTTAGAGGCAAGCATAATGATGCCTATTCTTGAATTAGGTAATCGGCTACCTTGATGTGAGCTAAGGCCGAATGTGTGCGAAATTAAAGAAAATTGACTAAAGTGCTTAGTTATGTGATGTTGGGTCAATGATATGTGTATTCGCCAAGGCTAGCAAGTGAGACTTTAATAAGTTGAAATTGTTTGAATTAGCTCAAGAGCTTAGAGGGCCACAATTGGATAAAGGAAAGGAAAAAGTGATCGAATAGCCGTTGAAGCCGTTCGACAACATCCGAGGTAAGTCTTGAGTAATGACCCTACTTGAATTATGTGAAATGAAATATGGATGTGTAATGATTATTGACATATGTGTGTATGAGTATTTGAATGGTACCGGGCTAAGTCCCGAAGGCAATTATGCTAGTGATATGTTTGTGTTTGAGCCTTAGTAACTGAAAATGAAATATGGATGTGTAATGATTATTGATATATGTGTGTATGAGTATTTGAATGGTACCGGGCTAAGTCCAGAAGGCAATTATGCTAGTGATATGTTTGTGTTCGAGCCTTAGTAATGAAAATGAAATATGGATGTGTAATGATTATTGATTTATGTGTGCATGAGCAATTGAATGATACCGGGCTAAGTCCAAGACATTTATGCTAGTAATTATATCCGGGTTAAGACCCAAGGCAATTGTGCTAGTGACTATATCCGGGCTAATACCGAAGGCATTTGTGCAAGTTGTTATATCCGGGCTAATACCAAGGCATTTGTGCAAGTTGTTATATTAGGGCTAAGACCAAGGCATTAAATGCGTGTGGTTATATCCGGTTGTATTCGAAGAAGCTTGGGTTGAAGGTGGCGTTGGTTGCTGTAATAAATCCAATTAGTACGCTCGAAAAGCCCAAAGGATAAGGTATGTTTACATGTGCAATGGAAAAGTCGATACGTTTGAAATAATATTCGTTCAATCGACTAACGAATTTTCAGCTCTTGAAATGGGTTGATATCTTGTGAATGTATATATTGATGAAGTGTGAAGTAGGTACGATTATGTGAATGTGTATTAATAAAGTGATTCATTTGGCTATGTGAATGTAATGCTTTAGTCAAAGCCGATTTCATTACTTGAGACTTACTAAGCATAAAAATGCTTACCCGTTGCTTTGGCTTTCTGTTTTATAGATTTTGCTCGTTAGCGATCGGATTTGGGATCATCGAAGTTGAAGTCAACCACACTATCAAAGCCCTTTTGGTACTCCTTTAGTTGAATTTTGGATATGGCATGTATAGGACTACCCTTGGTTGTTTTCAAGTATCTTTGTGATGTATATGTGTACGGCCATGCGAAAATGGCTCGTAAAGGTGGAGTATGGCATTAGACCATTCGAATTTGTGGTTTGTAATTATATATGGTTTCATGATGTGATTATGGATTGGAATGGAGGTGTTAGTCACATGATCAGCCATTGGAATGGCTAAATATGATCATAAGTGGACCTATGTATGACAAGACTATAGTTGGTCCATAGAGACTACAATTTAGGTAAGGCCTACCTTAAAACAGATGCTGCCAGCTGCAGTGACGTGAATGTGAAAATCACTAAAAATAGTAGGAATGGTATTAAATAGTGAATAAATTATGTAAACGAACCTTGATGGATCTATTTTCATATGAAAGTAACGAAACGATCATATGATCAGTTTACTAAGAGATATTAAAGTTCTCGTGAGACAGGGCCAGAACGGTTTCTGGATCTCCTGTCTTGACTTTGAAAATTTACAACAAATTATCCAGAAGGAATTAGAAGTCATGCCTTATATTCAAAGATTCATTTTTGAGTCTAGTTTCATTAGAAACAAACGGCATCAGCATTGAAGCCTTTTACAGGGAGATATTCCAGTTGTAATGCGCAAAGGTCAGTGTAGTCGACCCCTGTAACATGGGTGACTTTAACTAATAAACTGTACCAATTGGCCAGACCAAAAATTCTAGAAATAATTCCAGGGATGTATATATGAGTCTAAATTCAGGGAAAATTTACGGAATCAGTTTCCGAGTTTTGTAACTCGAGATATGCCTTTTAAGGCGACAGTGACGCAGTTTTCCAGCTTGCCTGGAAATGTCAAATTGGTCGGTGCTATAAGTGGGTTTGGCTTGTTAACCCCTCGTGTCCGACACCGGCAACGGGCTCGGGTTCGGGGTGTTACAGTAGGTTGGTAAAAATGATAAATAAACATAAAATTGGTGTGGAATGCCATATGAAAGTATGGTAATTTGAATGAGTGACATGTTGACTTTACTAAGTCATAGTTTAATCATGAATGTGAATGTTTGAGTAAACAAATGTGCCATGTTGCATGTCATGAAGTGAGTGTAAATGTGTGAGTGTTTAAGGGTGACAAATGGCTTCGAAAATAGCCTAGAAATTGTCCACACGGTTAGACGCACGGGCATGTGTCTAGTTCATGTGTGACACACGGTCTGTCCTATGCGCGTGTGATCCGGCCGTATGTCCCTTGCACCTTAATTATGCAAAACAGAATGCCTAGTAGTAAACACACGAGCAAAGACACGACCGTGTGTCTCAGCCGTGTGAAGGACATGGGCGTGTGCCCAGGCCGTGTGAAGTCTGCACTTAATTTTTTTGGAATTTAATTTACCACACGGTCTAAGCACACGGGCGTATGACTTGGCCTGGTGACTTTATTTTGTTGATGACGTCATAGTCAGAGAGTTAGACGGGCTGAGGACACGGGCATGTCCTAAGCCACACGGGTATGTGTAACCACACAGCCTACTCACACGAGCGTGTGACTCTCTAAAACAAGAAAAATTTTCTAAGTGTTTAAAAGGTTCCGAAAGTTCTCGGTTTAGTCTTGAACTGCTTCCGATGTATGTTTCGGGTCTTGTAGACCCTTATAAGGGACAATTTGCATGTGATTTAAAAGTTTTAAATTGAGACGAAATTTTATGACTCAGTTTTATATGAATGTATATGTTTAAGTCTGGTAACGCTTCGAACCCTGTTCCGGCATCGGATACGGGTAAAAGAAAATAATAATAAAAGAAATAATAATAACAATATTATCCATATTTTTTTTCTATTATAAAAGTGTTTATTATTAAACCAAAATCAAATCCAACTACCCACTAACCCCCAAATCCTATACATATCCAACAGATTTGCTATAGTTAGATTTAACTCAACTTTTACCAGCTGAACAACATAAAATTAAATTCACAAAAATGCTCTCTCAAGGATTCGAACAGAAGACTTTAACATACTAATAAAGCATTTAGCCACAGATATAAAGACTTAATTGTAATGAAATTTATCAAATAAAAGATTAGATTTTTGGGGAATTACAACTCTCTCCCCTAAAAGAAATTTCAACCTCGAAATTTTCCTAATTCAAATAGTTACAGATATTGTTGTCGAGCTAAGTATCAGGTTCCCAAGTGGCTTCCTCTATGCATGATTCTGCCATAGAACCTTAACTAATAGAATAGAGTTTCTCCTCAAGACTTTAACGTCTCGATTCAGAATCTGAACTGGCTTCTCCTCAAATGTCAAATCCGGTCTAACCTCAATTTCCTCAACAGAAACAATATGAAATGCGTTAGATCGATACTGCCTCAATATGGAGACATCAAACACATCATGAATATGGTCCAATTTTGGAGGTAGCTCTAATTGATAGACAATAGGACCCATACGTTTCAGAATCTGATATGGTCCAATGAACCTAGGGCTTAATTGCCTTTACATCCAAACCGCAAAACCTTCTTCCATGGGGATACCTTAAGAAAAACATAATCACCTAGAGAATACTCGATGTCACTCCTTTTCAAATCTGCATAAGACTTCTATATATCATAAAACACCTTAAGATGATTGTGAATCAGTCTAACTTTATCTTCAATCTTAGAAACCAACTCAAAACCTAAAACCCATAGCTCACTCAACTCAGTTTAACACAACAAAATATGACACTTACAATCATACAAATCCTCGTAAGGTGCCATCTGAATACTGGACTGGAAATTATTATTGTAGGCAAACTTGGCTAACGGTAGAAACTCCTCCCAACTACCTTAAAAATCAATCACACAACTCTGAAGCATATTCTCTAGTATCTGAATCACCCTTTCAGATTGACAATCGGTCTGGGGATGGAATGCAATACTAAAGTCTAATCTCAAACCCAAGGCCTCTTGAATCTTCCTCTAAAATCGAGAAGTAAAGTGAGGATCTCTATTAGAAATAATTGAGATTGACACCCTATAAAGTCTTACGATCTCCAAAACATATAACTTGACCAATTTCTGAAGGGAGTAGTCTCCACTAACAGGAATAAAATGAGCAGGCTTGGTCAACCGATCTACAATGACCCACACAGAATCCTTCTTAGTGGGTGTTAAGGGCAATCCACTAACGAAGTCCATAGTCACCCGTTCCCATTTCCATAGGGGAATCTTAACGGGTTGGAGCAAACCCGAAGGCAATTGATACTTAGCCTTAACTTGTTGGCACGTTAGGCCACGAAAGACAAAATCCGTCACCTTCCATTTCAAACCAGGCCACCAGTACAACTCATGCAAATCACGATACATCTTATTTCTACCGGGGTGCATAGCATAAGGGCTACTATGTGTTTCCCATAGAATGGACTATCTCAATTCAAAATCATTAGGTACACAAACCCGTCCTCAGAAACACAAAATCCCATGACCATTTAGCCTAAAATCAATAGTACATCCTTCCTTGACCTGACGGAAACGTAAAACCAGAGAATCATCCCTCAATTGTTTAACTCAAATCTACTCAATCCATGTCAGTCTAACTTGCAACTCAACTAACATACCCCCATCATGAAACAAACATAGACAAGCAAACATTTCCCTCAAATCAGACATTGCTCTATGACTAAGAGCATCGGCCACCATATTGGCCTTACTGAGATGATACTCAATTGAGCAATTGTAGTCCTTAAGAAACTCAATTCATCTATGTTGCTTAAGGTTTACCTTCTTCTAAGTAAAGAGGTAATTGATGCTCTTGTGATCAGTGTAAATGATACACCTCTCACCATACAGAGAGTGCCTCCAGATTTTTAAAGTGAAAACTAGTGTAGCTAATTCAAGATCATGCATGGGATAGTTGACTTCATGTGACTTAAGCTGTCGGGACATGTAAGCCACTACCTTCCTGTCTTGCATCAGAACAAAACCTCAACCAACATGAGATGCATCATTGTAAACCACAAATTCCTTACCGAATTCAGGCTGTATCAAAACATGAGCTTGAGTTAAAACGGATTTGATCTTCTCAAAGCTCGATTGCTGGTCATCAGTCCAGACATATGGGGCATTTTTACACAATAGCTTAATCAAAGAAGCTGCGATAACTGAAAACCTCTTGACAAACCTTCGATAATAACCTGCAATCCCAAGAAAACTACAGATCTCAGAAACATTCCTAGGCTGTTTCCGCTCAAGCACAACCTCAATTTTCTTAGAATCAACTCATATCCCCTCAACAGAAACTACATAACCTAGAAAAGTTACCTCCCTTAACACTTGCTCAACTTAGCATAGAGTTATTTCTTATGGAGTATCTGAAGAACTAATTTAAGATTTTCATCATGATCATCCTTAGTCTTAGAGTATACCAGAATGTCATCGATGAAGATCACGAAAAATTGATCCAAATACGATTGGAAAATCCGGTCCATAAGATCTATTAATGCAGTCGAAGCATTCGTCAAACCAAAAGGTATGAATAGGAAGTCGTAGTACCCATAACGAGTCCTAAAAGCAGTATTGTAAAAATCAATTTCTTTAACATTAAGCTGATGATACCCAGAAGGGAGATCTATCTTGGAGAACATAGAAGCCCCAAAAAATTGATCGAACAAATCACTGATCCTCGGAAGTGAGTACTTATTCTTTACCGTTAACTTATTCAACTGCCTGTAATCGATACATATCCTTATAGGACCATCATTCTTCTTTACAAATAGAACTAATGCCCCCATAGAGACACACTAGGACGGATTAACCCTTGATCAAAGAGTTCTTGAAACTGAGCCTTCAATTCTATAAGCTCCATTGGTGCCATACGGTAAAGAGTAATAGACATTGGAGCTATACCCGATAAAAGCACGATATCAAACTCGACCTCCCAATCCAGAGGCAAACCTGGTAACTGTGACAGCCCTAAAGTGACCCTAGTTTGAAAGCGGTTTCGGGACCACTAAACCGAGTCACCAAATTATTTGAATATGATATCTATTGTCTAAAATATGTGATTATGAATGTGTGAAGGTTTTAAGCTTCGATTTAGTAAATTGCATGTGAAATTAGTCGATAGGACTTATGTGTGACACTTTTGAAATGTGATAGGTAAATCTATAAGGATCTATTAGTGCATGTAATCAAAGGGGTGGACTTGCATGTCAATTTCCTCCTTTTTAATTGCTAGTGGCCGGCCATGACAAAGGGTGATGGGCAAAACATGTCATAAAACATGTTGTGACAATGGTGCATGTTAGGAAAAATAAAATAAGGAGTATGGGTAATAAAGAAATGGGAAAAAAAAAAGAATGGTGTGAGTGTTCCCCCCCCCATTGCCTTGAGTTGAGGGAAAGAAGAAAAAAAAAAGTGTCCATCATTTTCACTTCTTTTGGCTGAAAATTCTAAGGAAGAAAGAAAACAAGTTGTGTTCGTTGGTTCTTCTTGGCCGATTTGAGAGAGGGAAGAAAGGAGTGAAGCAATCGGTCATCTTAGGTCGATATTAAGGTAAGGAAGTTGATACTAGTTCTTGAAATCCTAGTTGATTTTGAGTGAGATATCAAGTTATTGTTGGTAACCCATGTTGAAATTGTGATTTTGGAATAAGTAAGGTTTTGGCTATGGAGATTAATAAGGGTGATGGTTGTGTTTCATGCTAAATCTTGATGATTATGAGTTCCTTTCTTGGTCTACCTTAGATCCATGAAGTATATTTTATTTGGTGTTGTTGGAAGTATCGGCCATGGTATATCCATAAGCATGATTTATGCTTATTGCATGATAGGTAAGATTTGTGTTTTGAATATATGTTTATATTTGGTTATAATCAACTTGTGATTCGGCTCTTGCATATATATATATATATATATATATATATATATGTTTGCACATGATGTATTGGTATGACATATATACTATCTCAAGGTATATATTTACATATGATGATGTTTGGTTATGAAGTAAATGATTGATGCGTATTGAGTTACAATATGTAATGCGTTAGTTAGTAAAATGTATGCCATTTATGTGTGATATTAAGTATATAATTGGCCTCAACATGGACATGCATATTCGGCCACATGAGGTGGATTGGTGTGCATGCATTCGGTTAGAGGCAAGCATATTGATGCCTATTCTTGGCTTAGATAATCGGCTAAAAGAGAGTGTGGACTATTGTGTTGAGTTAGATTCATGATTTCGTACATATGTGACTTTAATGTCTAATGAATATATATGGACTAAGTACCTTGAGTTCCTCTTTTTGATACTCAAATGATTAAATCAATTTGTTTGTAAATTTAAGCTCAAGAGCAAAGGGGAACTAAATCCGATAAAGGGAAGGAAAAAGTGGTCGAATAGCCATCGAAATCGTTCGACAACATCCGAGGTAAGTTTTCGAGTAATGGAACTTAGATTATGATTTGATTAGATCATGTTTTAAGCAAATCAAAATCATGCTCTTTGTATGTGGCTATTGAGCCGAAATTGCAAGTGTAAAAACTGCCTTGTGTTTGAGTTTTGCTAATGAAAATGAAATACGAATGTGTCATGATTTATTGATAAATGTGCATGGTTATTCGAATGATGTCCGGGCTAAGTCCCGAAGGCTTTGTGCTAAG
Organism: Gossypium arboreum; assembly: GCF_025698485.1. Lineage (NCBI taxonomy): Eukaryota > Viridiplantae > Streptophyta > Magnoliopsida > Malvales > Malvaceae > Gossypium > Gossypium arboreum. The sequence continues at coordinate 39,852,760 of NC_069080.1, forward strand.
TGACTATATCCGGACTAAGATCCGAAGGCATTCGTGCGAGTTACTAAATCCGGACTAAGATCCGAAGGCATTTGTGCGAGTTACTAAATCCGGGTTAAGTCCCGAAGGCATCTGTGTGCGAGTTACTATAACCGGCTATGTCCCGAAGGCATTTGAACGAGTAGCTATATCCGGTTAAACTCGAAGGTACGTGATTCGGGAATGAATGAACTTGCTGTAAAAATTTCAGTTAATACGCTTGTGAAATCCCAACAATGAAGGTATGTTTCGTATGTGCTTTGAATTAGTTGAGCCCTTACAAATAAGTATTATTTCGGTTGATAAATGAGCTACCGCCTTTAGCTAAGTTGATCTTTGTGTATGAATATAAGGGTTGGTAATGTGAAGTAAGTATGATATTGAGAATTTGTGCATATGAAATTATCATTTAGCTACATGAATGCTATACTTTGGTTGTGTTTAAATTCATGGCTCAAACTTACTAAGCATTAAATGCTTACTCCGTTTTCTTTGATTTTTACATTTTATAGATTTTGGTTCTTCACTATCGGACTCGGATTTTGAAGTCGAAGTCACCCACACTATCAAAGCTCCTTCTTGGTATACTATTTTGGTTGAACTTTGAAATGGCATGTATAGGACTACCCTTTTGTTGTAGGTCATGTACCTTTCGGTTTTGTGTAAATTTGGATAGCCATGCGAAAATGGCTTAAGTATACTTTGGGCATGGTATTATAATCATTGTATGTTGTTCATTAAGAGGTATGAAAATGTTTGGAAACGATTAGCCATTGGGATGGTTAATCATGATCATATTTTGTGCTATTTATGTTTAAGGGCTAGTTGAATCATGGAAACTATGAAATAGGTAAAGCCTACCTTAAAGACAGATGCTGACAGCTGCAGTGATGTGGATGTGAAAAATCACTAAAAATATTAGGAATGGAATTAAATAGTGAATAAATTATTTAAACGAACCTTGACAAGTCTATTTTCATAAGAGAGTAACGAAACGATCATATGAACAGTATGTTAAGAGATATTTAAGTTTTTGTGAGACAGGGGCAGAACGGTTTCTGGAGTCCCTGTTCCGACTTTGGAAATTCATTATAAATTTACCAGAGATAATTAGAAGTCATGCCATATATTTACAGATTCCTTTTCGAGTCTAGTTTTCGTAGAAACAAACGGCATCAGTATTGAAGACCTGTACAGGGAGATATCCAAACCGTAATGTAGGAAGGTCAGTGTAGTCGCACCATGTAACAGGGGAGACTTTAACTAATAAACTGTACTAATTGGCCCAACCAAAAATTCTAGAAAAAAATTTTTAGATTCATATATGAGTCTAGTTTCAGGGAAAAATCACGAAACTGATTTTCGAGTTGTGGAACTCAAGATATGATTTTTAAGGTGACAGTGACACAGTTAGTCGGCTCTCTGGAAATTTTTAAAATGAACTGTGCAAGTAAGTGGATTAAGCCCGTTAACCCCTCGTGTCCGACTCTGGCGACGGTCTCGGGTACGGGGTGTTACAGTAACTCATCGAGAAAAACATCTAAAAACTCTTTAATCGTCCGAATATTTCCAACAGATGAATCCATAGAAGCAGAATTACACACATAGGGCAAAAATGTCTAACACCCCTTACGAACAAATTTTTCGGCCACATAAGTGGAGATTACATTGGATAAGTAATCTCAACGCTCACCGATCATAATTGCTGCCATATCATTCTCATATCTTAGAACTACCCTCTTAGTAGCACAATCTAAACTGGCCAGATGCTCCACGAGCCAGTCCATCCCCAAAATCAAATCGAATTCCCCAAATGGTAGCTCTATCAGGTTAGCTAGAAACACAACCCCTTGTATCTCTAATGGTATATTCCTATACAATCTATTAACTTGAGTTTGTTTATCCAATGGACTAAGTACAATAATCTCTCCAAAAGTGCTCTCAATAAGAATCCCCAAATTTACAGAAATAGAACTAGCTATATAGGAGTGTGTTAATCTAATATCTATCAATGCAAAATATGGAGTAGTATGAATAAAAAAAGTACCGGCGATAATATCTACGATGTCTTTGTCCTCATGACGTCTAGCAGCATATACCAGTGTAGGCTAACTCACCTCATTCTGATTAACGCCTCTACTCGGTGCTCTCTAATATCTCCTTAAACTATTACCACCACTGGCCAGACCGCGACCTTTAGGCGACTGCTGAACTGCCTGTTGAGGCTAAACAAATCTCGAAGCTGGTGCTAGCATCTGATCAGAATGCTGTGGACAATCTCTGATGTAGTTCTCCATTGACCCACATTGCAGACAAGCTCCTAACCTCCTCCAACATTCACCCGAATGGCGTTTACCACAATCCCTACACAGCTGAACCACAGTAGGAGCAACTAGAACCTCAACTCTTGGGGGCCCATCAAATCTGCCCATTTCTTAGGCGTCAAAGTAGAACTAGAGGGTCCCGAATCCCTCTTATTCCTACCCCTCACACGATCCCTATTTTCACGCTCAACGCGCTTAACCTTCTCAACAATTTTTACCTTATCCACCAAGATGGCAAAAACTCGTCCCTCTGTAGAGCTGTCAGAACCCTCAAGTTATCCTTCAATCCTTCTTTAAAATGAATGCACTTTCCATATTCAGTTAATACCATCCCCCGAACATATCGACTCAATCTCAGAAATTCGACCTCATATTCGGCCGCAGTTATATCTCCCTATGTAAGGCTCATAAACTCGTGTCTATGAGCATCCATATAACTCGCCCCTACATATTTACTTTGGAAAGTGCTCTTAAACTAATCCCAAGTAATCTGATTAGGCTGAGTACCCTCATCAACAGTTAACCACCACTATTATGCCTCATCGCGAAGTAGAGATACTAGAACCTTCGATTTTCAGTTCAGGGATGTAGTCGAAGTCATTCATAATCCTCTCTGTGGCCTCCAACCAATATTCGGCCACAGTCAAGGCGACTCCCGTGTAACCCTAAATAATTCAGCACCGTTAGACTGTAGTCACTCAATTACCAACTCATGGCTCTCAGAACCAGAATGGGGCCCAACAACCCTCTTCAAAACTCTCAGCATGGCTTGAGACAATGCGTCATCCTTAACTGAGTGGCTTTGAGGCCTAGTCTCAGTAGTAGGTGTACTACCCACCGAGGATAAATCAGCTCGAATCTCTCTTCGGCACCCGCTGTGTCCACGAGTACCGCATCCACGTGATCCACAAATGTTCATTGTATTTATAAATTATCTACATTATGAAGTTTTATATATCAGTTCCAACATTTATTAACAAATATTTTATGCTTTAAAATAGTTATCAGAAGAAATTTCAGAACTGTAACGCCCTAATTTTCAGGAATTCTGTGAATGTAGGCATATGTTTAATTATGTTTGTGGGCCTCTAGAAGGCCCAAGCTTAAGATAGAACCCGGTAATTTTAGTTAATTTTTGTTCCATAAGAAAAAAGGGAGTGAAATTATGAAATAGGACCTATGTGAAAATGTTTGAAAATGCTATAGGCTAATTTGTAGTGGCCAAATAAATAGGAGTGCAAAATAGGAGGATTTGCATGACAAACCTCCCATTTTACATGAAATGGCCAGCCATCATGTTGTTGTAGACAATATGAGCACTTGAAATCCATAATTCATGGTACAAATTGATAATGGGTTAGGTAAATGTTCCATGATAATGGATTAGGTAAATATTCCATGATAATGGGTTAGGTAAATGTTCTATGATAATGGTTTAGGTAAATGTTCCATGATGGGCATTTCATGTCTTTTGTATTAAAGAATTAAATGGATGAAATATGAAATTTTATTAAAAGAAAAAGGGGTGAAAAGAACAAAGTTTTGTCCATCTTTTTTCATCATAGCCGAAAGTTAGAGAAGAGAAAGGAGAGGAGAAAGCTCTTGAATGTTCGGTCACTTGGGGAAGAAAATTGAAGGTAAGTTCATGGTAGTTTGCTTCTATCTTGATGTTCATGAGTTCTTCTTGATTCTACCTTAACTCTTGAAGCATATTTTGGTTTTTAGTTGTGTTGTGAACATTTAGTCATGAATTAAAATGAAGGAAATGGTTGTTGTTTCATGTTCTTTTGATGAAAAATGGAAGATAGGTGAAATTGAGCCAAACAAATGAGCATGCATGTGCCCTAGATGCTAAGGGGAAAAATCGGCTAACATGTTGTGCTTTAAAATGATGAAATGGAGATTATACTTAAGTAAAATCATAGATATGTGATGATTGATTGGTGATATACATGTTTAAATAACAAGCATGCAAGTTAGGTGTGAAAGAGTGATTTGGTAATAAATCTGCTTGGGACAGCAGCAGTAACGTGACTTTGGAAAATCACTATAAATTGTGGGAGATGAATTAGAAGCTGAATAAATTATGAAATTGAAGCTTATTTAGTCTAGTTTCAAATGAAATAAACAAGAACATATTTTGAATTCTGTACAATGAGAAATTGGATTCGTAATGAAGAGTGGTCAGATTAGTCATACAGTGAAACATGGGAAACTTTGAGAAAAATATGGTATTGATTGGCTAAACCAAAAATTCTGAAACTTTTATGGATAAAATATATATGAGTCTATTTTCAGGGAAAATTAACGGCACTTGATTTGGAGTTTCGTAGCTCAATTTATAAATGATTTAGTGACTGTTGCTCAGGAAGACAGCTTGCAGTGAAATTGTGATTATGTGGTAAACATTGACAAAAATTTGTTAATGAGTTGCTTATTGATTTCTTATAAGCTTACAATAATCTGTAGGTGTGGTTGGCTGAATATTGTAAGGGGTTAATACGTAGTTTGTATTTGAATAGTTAGATTAACGTGTTAGTAATCCAATTGTAGGCGGTTTGTGTGTGGATCTCGTCAGCATATCGTCGCAAACAGGTGTACAAGTAACACCCTCTTTCTTAGTCTGGATCGACAAAAGTTGAAATGCCGAAATGCCGAAAACCGGTATTTTGTAGATTTCTTGAGTGTGCAAATGCTCGTGAGGTAAATCGATTAATGTTTTTGGTAAGCTGCAAAATTTGATTGCAAAGTGCATGATTTCTCGCCTCGATATTTTTGGGCTTAATGGGCCAAAATTGGAATGATGGCCAACTGCCCAATTCGATAAGAACCCTCGATGCGTGATTACATTAGTACGTGAAAAGTAGGAATATGCATGAAAAACCCTAAAATAGATAAATTCTGATATACCTTTAAAAGTGAAAAATTTACAATTTTGCCCCTAGGAGATAAATTACCAAAATACCCCTAGGTTAAATTGACCTAAATGCATGTTTGATTGTTGTTATTTCTTGCATGCCATGTTGTTATTATCGATGCATGGGAATGGGATATTGACGGAGGAAGTCTCGAAAGTGGCTTGTCCACGTCTTTGGAAGCTTTGCCTCAATTTATCGTTAGCTGAGCAGCAAGTACAAGAATTGTGGAGTGTTAAATTTGGGTGGGTGGAGCTATTCCTACATGGAGTGTAGAATTTGGTGCAGTGGAGTGTAGTGGTTGGTGGGTTGAGTAGTCTCCTCAAATGGGCTTGCATATGTTATTGATGTTGCATGTATTTTGAAATGGGCCTATGGGCCATATCATTATCTGAATAAGGGCTAAGGCCCGGTTTATTATAATCTGAAAAGGGCTCGCCCAGCACCACCTATTACTGAATGGGCTTAAGCCCAATGGGCTGGAGCCGACTTGGGCTTTAAATGGGTTTTCCTTACACACTGAGTTTCCCCAAACTCACCCTTTTTATTTTCATCCACACAGGAAATCCCCAACCATAGTGGGCTTGGAGCTGTGAGGGAATTTGGAGTGGCCACCCGTTCTGAAAGTTAGATTTTCTTCTGGTGAACTGGACATCCTTTTATTTACGTTGAAGTTTTGGGTTTTTAAATGTAATAAGGCCGCTTAATTATTTTTGATGGTTTTAATATGTATTACTAAGATAGGTATTACTTATTTTAAGCTGTTGTAATTGGATAGCTTTAGGCGCGTTTTCAAAAACAACAATTGATTTCAAAATAACACGACAACAAGCAAAGCTTACGCAATGAAAGTATTTTCCAAAATTAATCACTTTTCCTAAAATGACTTAATCAAATCAGTTCCTAGAAATATCCATTACGTTAAGGTGTGGCAATGGCGGTATGCATGTCTAGGATTGGATCCAAGTGAGCTTGGTACTTAAGCGATCAGATGGACTCACCACCTTTTTCGGTTTCCTACGGTGCATGACTTCCATTCACTTTAACCTATAATGAAATTATCTTTTAAAACACTAAGTAAGTTTTTCTGGATCAACAATATAAAATGTTTTGAACGTTTCGATGTGGCATATCGGATCCGGTCATAACGTCTGGGCCGGGTTTGGGGTGTTACATTTAGTGGTATCAGAGCCTAGGTTGCAACAACTCGGCTGTGGAATGGGTTTACAAAACAAAGATTTTCGAAAACAAAATTTTATAAAGAATGCGAAAAACTCGATTTTCAAAATTTAGATCTTTAGAACGTGGCATTAGAATCTACGGCTCAAGTCGTAAGTATTCGAATTTTTCGAATATTTTCTGAATTATCTGTCTATACTGAAACCCTACTAGGACACTCTAGATAGGATGATCTCGTAACCATAGGAAAATCGATAAGAGATTGAAAGCGTAGTACGACTTGATTCTGCGAAAACAAACTCGAACTCATGCTCGATTCATAAAACATCTATAATAAACACTGGAATATTAATTGATGCATAAAAATTCGTAATCAAGATAATACGATATGACTACAATAAGTCGTGGACGGAGCCGAGAAGTGGATTCGGAAAGGTTGTGAGGCCTATTTGGCATTTGTAAGTCAGTCGGAAAAGGAGGGATTGACAGTGGATAAGGTTATGACCGTAAAGGAGTTCTAAGATGTTTTTTCGGAGGAGCTTCCAAGATTGCCTCCGAACTGAGGAGTTGAGTTTGGAATAGATTTGTTGCCTGGAATGGCGCCCGTGTCCATCGCACCGTATAGGATGGCATCGAAGGAGTTAGTGGAGTTAAAGGCTCAAATTCAAGAGTTGTTGGATAGGGGCTTCATTAGGCCAAGAGTGTCTCCATGGGGAGCACCGGTGCTATTCGTGAAAAAGAAGGATGGTCTGATGCGGATTTGCATTGATTATCGCCAGTTGAACAAACTGACGATTAAGAATAAGTATCAACTGCCAAGGATTGACGATCTGTTTGACCAGCTTAGAGGAGCTTTTTTATTTTCCAAGATCAATCTTCGATCTGGATATCATCAGTTAAGAGTCAAGGAGGTAGATATCCCTAAGACAGCATTCAGGACTCGGTATGGTCATTACGAGTTTCTGGTTATGCCATTTGGACTGACGAACGCTCCTGCAGCGTTTATGGATCTGATGAATCGTGTGTTCCAACCATTTTTAGATCAGTTCGTAGTCGTCTTTATTGATGATATCCTGGTATATTCTGAAAATGAAGCGAAACATGATGAGTATCTCCGTATAGTGCTGCAAGTGTTAAGGAAGAAGGAACTCTTTGCGAAGTTCAGCAAGTGTGAATTTTGGTTGAGGGAGGTAACCTTCTTAGGACATGTGGTCTCTGCCGAAGGGATTAAGGTGGACCCTCAAAAGATTGAAGCAATTTTGGAGTGGAAGCCACCTAGGACGGTGTCGAAAATTCGAAGTTTCTTAGGGTTGGCAGGATACTACAGAACGTTTGTGGAAGGTTTTTCTGTGATGGCAGCACCTCTGACAAAACTCATAAGGAAAGGAGTACAGTTTGTATGGAATGAGAAGCAGTAGGAAGCTTTTGAGAAGTTGAAGAAAGTTCTGACTGAAGCACCTATATTAATTCAGCCGGAGTTTAGGAAGGATTTTACTGTGTACAGTGACGCATCACACGTGGGTTTGGGCTGCGTGTTAATACAGGAGGGTAAGGTGGTTACATATGCATCACGACAGCTTAAACCTCACGAAGGGAACTATCCTACTCATGATTTGGAGTTGGCGGCAATGATATTTGCACTTAAAATTTGGAGACATTACTTGTACGGGGAGAGGTGTATTATATACATAGACCACAAGAGTCTTAAGTATTTGTTGACTCAGAAGGAGCTGAACCTTAGGCAAAGGAGATGGATTGAGTTGCTTAAGGATTATGACTGTTCGATCGAGTATCACCCAGGCAAGGCTAATGTGGTAGCCGATGCTTTAAGTCGTAGAACCGTATCTGATCTGAGAGCAATGTTTGCTCGTTTGAGTCTATATGATGATGGCAGTTTGTTGGCTGAATTGCAAGTAAGGCCAACCTGGGTGGACCAGATTAAGGAAAAGCAGTTGGAAGATGAGTCTTTGGTTGCTCGTTTTCAACAAGTTAAGGAAGCGGAAACTTATGAGTTTGGTTTAAATGGTGATGGAGTTTTTTGTTTTCGAGGAAGAATTTGTGTTCCGAGGGACTCTGATTTAAGGCAGACAATATTGAAGGAAGCTCATGGGGGACTATGTGCCATGCATCCTGGAGGGAATAAGTTGTATCACGACTTGCGAGAATTGTACTGGTGGCCTAGACTTAAGCGTGAAGTAACGGAGTTTGTAGGAAAATGTCTGACATGCCAACAAGTGAAAGCTCAGCATCAATTACCTTCTGGACTATTGCAGCCAGTGAAGATACCACTTTGGAAGTGGGAGAGGGTAACCATAGACTTTGTGAGTGGGTTGCCCTTGACACCATCGAAGAAAGACTCGGTGTGGGTGATTATGGATAGGTTGACCAAATAGGCCCATTTCATACCTGTACATACTGACTTTTCGCTTCAAAAGTTAGCCAAGCTGTATATGGCGGAGATTGTACGATTTCATGGAGTCCCAGTTTCGACTGTCTCTGACTGGGATCCCAGATTCACATCTTGGTTTTGGCAAAAGTTGCATGAGGTGTTGGGGACGCGATTGAACTTTAGTACGGCTTTCCATCCCCAAACTGATGGTCAGTCAGAGAGGGTTATTCAGATTCTGGAGGACATGTTGAAGGGATGCGTGATTGACTTTCAAGGTAGTTGGGAGGATTACTTGCCGTTGGCAGAATTTGCGTACAATAACAGTTACCAGGCGATTATTCGAATGGCACCATATGAAGCACTGTATGGACGAAGGTGTCGTACACCTAGTTATTGGACTGAACTAGGAGAGCGACAAATTCTTGGACCAGAGTTGGTAGCTGATACTGAGGATAAGGTCAAAATAATTAGGGACCGGTTAAAAGAAGCATCTGATAGGCAAAAGTCGCATGCAGATTTGAAGCGTAAGGAGATTGAGTACTCAGTAGGTGATATGGTCTTCTTAAAGGCTTCTCCTTGGAAGAAGATATTAAGGTTCTGTAAGAAGGGCTAGTTGAGCCCGCGGTTCATTCGGCCTTATCAGGTTTTAAAGCGAGTAAGCCCAGTGGCTTATCAGTTGGAATTGCCTCCAGAGTTAGACAGGATTCACGATGTTTTTCACGTCTCCATGTTAAGGCGTTATCATTCTGACCCTGCTCATGTCGTGTCAGTTGCAGAAATTGAAGTTCAGACTGATTTGAGCTTTGAGGAGGAGCCTGTGCAAATATTGGCTCGAGATGTTAAAGTTCTCAGAAGGAAATCTGTCCCGTTAGTGAAAGTGTTTTGGCGTAATCATGGCAGAGAGGAAGCCACTTGGGAGCCAGAAGAGGCGATGCAACAGCAATACCCTTATCTGTTTGGATCAGGTAAATTTCGAGGACGAAATTTCTTTAAGGAGGGTAGAGTTGGAACGCCCCAATTTTCAAGAATTCTGTGAATGTTGGCATAGGTTTAATTATGTTTGTGGGCCTCTAGAAGGCTCACGCTTAAGATAGAACCCGGTAATTTTAGTTAATTTTTGTTCCATAAGAAAAAGGGAGTGAAATTATGAAATAGGACCTATGTGAAAATGTTTGAAAATGCTATAGGCTAATTTGTAGTGGCCAAATAAATAGGAGTGCAAAATAGGAGGATTTGCATGACAAACCTCCCATTTTACATGAAGTGGCCAGCCATCATGTTGTTGTAGACAATATGAGCACTTGATATCTATAATACATGGTACAAATTGATAATGGGTTAGGTAAATGTTCCATGATAATGGATTAGGTAAATATTCCATGATAATGGGTTAGGTAAATGTTCTATGATAATGGTTTAGGTAAATGTTCCATGATGAGCATTTCATGTCTTTTGTATTAAAGAATTAAATGGATGAAAAATGAAATTTTATTAAAAGAAAAAGGGGTGAAAAGAACAAAGTTTTGTCCATCTTTGTTCATTATAGCCGAAAGTTAGAGAAGAGAAAGGAGAGGAGAAAGCTCTTGAATGTTCGGTCACTTGGGGAAGAAAATTGAAGGTAAGTTCATGGTAGTTTACTTCTATCTTGATGTTCATGAGTTCTTCTTGATTCTACCTTAACTCTTGAAGCATATTTTGGTTTTTAGTTGTGTTGTGAACATTTAGTCATGAATTAAAATGAAGGAAATGGTTGTTGTTTCATGTTCTTTTGATGAAAAATGGAAGATAGGTGAAGTTGAGCCAAACAAATGAGCATGCATGTGCCTTAAATGCTAAGGGGAAAAATTGGCTAACATGTTGTGCTTTAAAATGATGAAATGGAGATTATACTTAAGTAAAATCATAGATATGTGATGATTGATTGGTGATATACATGTTTAAATAACAAACATGCAAGTTAGGTGTGAAAGAGTGATTTGGTAATAAATCTGCTTGGGACAGCAGTAGTAACGTGACTTTGGAAAATCACCATAAATTGTGGGAGATGAATTAGAAGCTGAATAAATTATACAATTAAATATTATTGAGTCTAGTTTCAAATGACATAAACAAGAACATATTTTGAATTCTGTACAATGAGAAATTTGATTCGTAATGAAGAGTGGTTAGATTAGTCAAACAGTGAAACATGGGAAACTTTGAGAAAAATATGGTATTGATTGGCTAAACCAAAAATTCTGAAAATTTTATGGAAAAAAGATATATGAGTCTATTTTCAGGGAAAATTAATGGCACTTGATTTGGAGTTTCGTAGATCCAGTTATAATTGATTTAGTGACTATTGCTCATGAAGACAGCTTGCAGTGAAATAATGATTATGTGGTAAACATTGACAAAAATTTGTTAATGAGTTGCTTATTGATTTCTTATAAGCTTACTATGATCTGTAGGTGTGGTTGGCCGAATATTGTAAGGGGTTAATACGTAGTTTGTATTTGAATAGTTAGATTAACATGTTAGTAATCCAATTGTAGGCGGTTCGTGTGTGGATCTCGTCAGTATATAAATGCATAAATGTGTGTAACTAACACCCTCTTTCTTAGTCTGGATCGGCAAAAGTCGAAAAGCCAAAATGCCAAAAACCAGTATTTTGTAGATTTGTGAGTGTGCGAATGCTCCTGAGGTAAATCGATTAATGGTTTTGGTAAGCTGCAAAATTTGGACTGCAAAGTGCATAATTTCTGTGCCTTCGATATTTTTGGGCTTAATGGGCCAAAATTGGAATGATGGGCCAACGGGCCCAATTTGGTAAGAACCCTAGGTACGTGATTCTGTTAGTACGTGAAAAGTAGGAATATGCATGAAAAACCCTAAAATAGATAAATTACTGATATACCTTTAAAAGTGGAAAATTTACAATTTTACCCCTAGGAGATAAATTACCAAAATACCCCTAGGGTTAAATTGACCTAAATGCATGTTTGACTATTGTTATTCTTGCATGCCATGTTGTTATTATCGATGCATGGATGGGATATTGACGGAGGAAGTACTGAAAGTGGCTTGTCCACGTACTAGAGGCTTTGCCTCAATTCTTGATAGCTGAGCAAGCAAAGGTCAAGAATGTGGAGTGTTAAATTTGGGTGGGTTGAGCTATTCCCACATGGAGTGTAAGGCTGGTACGGTGGAGTGTAGTGGTTGGTGGGTTGAGTAGTCTCCCAAATGGGCTTGCATATGTTATTGATGTTGCATGTATTTTGAAATGGGCCTATGGGCTATCTTGTTATCTGAATAAGGGCTAAGGCCGGTTTATTGTAATCTGAAAGGGCTCGCCCGATACCACTTATTACTGAATGGGCTTAGGCCCAATAGGCTAGAGCTGACTTGGGCTTTGAATGGGTTTTCCTTACACACTGAGTTTCCCCAAACTTACCCTTTTTATTTTCATCCACACAGGAAATCCCCAACCATAGTGGGCTTGGAGCTGTGAGGGAATTCAGAGTGGCCACTCATTCTGAGAGTTAGATTTTCTTCTGGTGAACTGGACATCCTTTTATTTACGTTGAAGTTTTGGGTTTTTAAATGTAATAAGGCCGCTTAATTATTTTTGATGGTTTTAATATGTATTACTAAGATAGGTATTACTTATTTTAACTGTTGAAATTGGATAGTTTTAGGGCGCATTTTCAAAAACAACAATTGATTTCAAAATAACACGACAACAAGCAAAGCTTCCGCAATGAAAGTATTTTCCAAAATTAATCACTTTTCCTAAAAATGACTTAATCAAATCGGTTTCCTAGAAATATCCATGACGTTAAGGTGTGGCAATGGCGGTATGCATGTCTAGGATTGGATCCGAAGGAGCTTGGTATAGCGATTCGATGGACTCACCACCTCTTTTAGGTTTCCTACCGGTGCATGACTTCCATTCACTTTAACCTATAATGAAATTATCTTTTAAAACACTAAGTAAGTTTTTCTGGATTAACAATATAAAATGTTTTGAACGTTTCGATGTGGCATGTCGGATCCGGTCATAACGTCTAGGCCGGGTTTGGGGTGTTACAAGAATTGTTTTAGTCTCTAACTATCTCAGTACAGTTCTCATCATTTCAGAGTTTTCTAAACTAAAGTGTTTCTAAGTCAAAAGTACTTATAGGATCGGTGCTAGAGACACGGTACTTTACAATTTTTTTTTCATGTTCGTGCAGAAATAAACTTTACTTGAACAAACAGTTTTCAAAAAAATAATTTTGAACCCAAAATTTCATAGTTCAAGTTTTGCAACTTGACTCTGATACCACTAAATGTAACACCCCAAACTCGGTTAGATGTTATGGCAAAACCTGAAGTTGTTTCCTAAAATAGTTGGAAATTTAGTTTTTTGAAATTTTAAAAAATGACATAAGACTTGTTATTTAAAAACTTCGGTTAAATAGAAGCTACCTTTAATTTAACTTCTTAGATGAAACAATAATCACTTACGTTTTCTAAGATCAGTTAATTTGCAGTGGAAATTCTTAAGTTGTTATATTTTTGGAAAACCTAGTTTGTTGTTTTGAAATCGGTTGGTTTGCAAAATAAAAATCAACACCTTTTTAAGAAACGTTTTAACCAATATCATGTTAGAAACAAAAATAAGTTCAAAAATTAAAACAACCCCAAAGAGTCCAAAATTACAAAACACTTTAACCCTAAAATTTTAATAAAAATAATAGCAAAATTGAGCGAAAAAGTTATATAACTGAGCTCTCGTCGCACCGGCCCACCTAAGTTTGAGGGTTACTTGAAAATAACAGTCAAATAGAATGTGAGTTTTCAAAACTCAGTATGTAACAAATAGCTCAAATAGATATTTTTTTATCAAATAGATTTGATAGTAACAAAGTCTTTATAGAGCAATACAGATACATATATATTTTTTCTACCCCCATCCGCTACACACCATCTTCAACCATCCCAGCACACCATATGGGGTATAGAACACCCATCCAACCTTACACACCACTTAGTGTCATTAAGACACTTACAGAATAAATTGCAGTTGAGCTGCTAGTATAATGGGCGTGATATCACCATTCACAGAGACATCTCCTCCACATAATATATCCTATCCCAAAAACAGACATAATCAAAGCAGTAATCATACATGCTACAGTTTTACATCCATGACATATCAGATACAAATCACACACAAAACATTTTTCAGGTTTACTTATAATATGATATCTCAAACATACTTACAGATAGTAGAATTTATACTAGCAAATGACCTGATTTCATGTTTTACAGTACATTTAATCACATACCGACCATATAGAAGGCCCACAGTTGATCGAAATGACGTGTACGACCTTAGAGAAAAAATATAAATTTTGGGACCACATGCCCGTATGGCCAGCATGGTCCAAATGGTCAGCCCGTGTGGCCCACACAGCCTGGTGCATGGCCCAAATAGCCCAGACCGTGTGTCACACACGGTCCAGTACACGGCCTTACATACAGCTGTGTGGCGTCGATAGTGTTGTTTTTCAACTTTTTTCGTTCGCTGATTTTCGTGTTTTGTGTTACACACTTGGTATTCTCTGAAAACAAACGTAAACATGAGCAGTCCCACACCTAAATCGACAATTAATACAATCAATTTCAGTAATGATTCGCGAAACTCTAACCTTTAATTGACCACAATAAAACTAAAATAACCCTTCAAAATACATCCACACACTTACCATTTGAACGAACAACAAATACGCAAATCCTAAATCACTGGAGGGTCGCTCACTGCCTCTTGTACTACTCCTAATAAATGCATCAGAATTAATAACATACCCACTATATTGATTTAACACAACCCAACACCTAACACAACTACAAATAGCACATAAAAATTTTGAACTTAAACATTTTACCCTTAGATTTGCAGTCAAAGACATGTGAACTATTGCCTCAAGAATTAACAGCAGACCAAATGATTAAAGAAAAATTAAAAGGCGAGGAACGGATGAAAGGAAAAAGAAAGAAAAAGAAAAAAAATCAATTAAGAGGAAATGAGAATGACGGCATGGATTTGAGGAATAAGGGAAACAAATGTGGAAGAAAACAAAAATTTGGAAGCAGCTTGTTTTTAGTAAAACAAAAAAATAATAAAAGAAATAATAATAATAATAACAATATTATCCCCTTTTTTTCCATTATAAAACTATTTATTAGTAAACCAAAATCAAATTCAATTACCCACTAACCCCCAAAGCCCATCCATATCCAACAGATTTCCTATAGTTATATTCAACTTAACTTCTACCAGCTGAACAACATAAAAAGAAATTTGTAAAAAAGCTCTCTCAAAAATTTGAATACAAGACCTCAAACACACCAATAAAGCACTTAGCCGCATATATAAAGACTTAATTGTGATAATTTTATCAAATCAAAGATTAGATTTTCGGCTGTTACAAACCAAATATTGAATCCTTTTACTTTCCTTCCCCCTCTCAAACCTTTTTACTTTCCCCTCAATAATTTATTTCACCTTAAAACCCTAAAACTTTATTATTTTACTTCCTCCAAACCTTCAAAACTTTTACTTCCTCCAAACCTTCAAAACTTTTTTCCTTTTGCTTTCCTCCAAAATTTTTATTTCCTCCAAATCCCAAAAACATTTTTTTTCGAATTTATATCTATTATTTATATTATTGAATTAAATTTCACATTTTGTACTATTTATATTATTGAATTCTTTAATCATCTTTGAATCTTTATCGGTTTCATTAAAATTGAATTATTAATGATGCCATAAAATGTTTGTGTTAAAATTTTTGTTGGTATCAATTTCACATTTTATCTTTAAAATAACTTTTATTAACAAAAATCACATTTTTTACATTTAATATATTTTTTAATTTCAAAATATATGGTGACAATTGAAACAACTAAGTAAGCAAAAAAGCTAACCTGTATATAAAAAATTAATAAAAAATTATAAGGGAATAAAAGTTAATAACAAATTTAATTGCGGTGGGTGATAGTGGCTACAATGACTCAAATTCATTTTTTTTAATTTAATTCGAACAAATATATTCAATTCGATTCGATTCAATTCGAATTTCATCTTAATTTGATTCGAGAAAATTTAAATCGAGTTAGGATGATAAAATAGGATTCATCAACTCAATTAATTTAAAAAAAATTTATTCAATTTGATTTGATTTAATTGAACGCTCACCCTTAATCACATCAACCTCCTATCTTCCGTTACTATTATAACTGATTTTAGTGCTTTGAGGGTCCATATTGTCCCATAAATCCATCAAATTGAGAGAGAATTTTACTTTTTATATTGTGACCTACAATAATAATTTTGAATTATCTTTTTTGATGAACTTTATGCTATTCATAATTTCAGTTTACTAATAATGATATAGGGCTGTAAATGAACCGAGCTTGAATGAATAAACCTCTGTTCATGTTTGTTTATTTTTAAGCTTGCTCTTGTTCAGTATGTGTTTGTTAAGAATTTCACATTTTTGTTCATGTTTGTTTATTTAAAATTATGTGTGTTCATGTTTGTTTGTTTAATGTTCACGAACATGTTCATGAACATATAATTGAACATGTTCACGAACAATGTTAATAAATAATAAACAAACAAACAAACAAACAATAAATACATACACACATATATTGTTTAGATATAAAATAGTCAAATATAAATATTAATAATTATATTATAAATGAAAAAATACAAATCAATATAATTTTATTAATATATACTAATAAAATTTTTATAAGAATATATCATTAATAAATAAATGAGTCAATAAATGAGCTTTTAAATATGCTTATTCTTGAGCATAAACAAACCGAACACACCTCTGTTCATGTTCGTTTGTTTATTAAACGAACATAGAAATTTTGTTCATACTCATTTATTTAACTTAATAAACGAATATAAACGAACGTTATACAAATAGTTTATAAACAACATCGAACATTCTGTTGATTTACACCCCAGATGATAACAAGAAGATATGTCCACTGCCTAAACTATGGCTTATGGTTATGGGTCCCTAAGTTTTCAAGAATACCCAAGAATCTCCCCACCAGGCCTCTTTTTGAGGGGATACAGAAAGCGTGTTACAGACGCGCCGGAAAACGAGGGTATGGGATCAACATACGTATATGTACTTAAATATAAAAAATGGGGTAGGAGACAAAATTTAGGACATAGGAATCCCAAAGTTGACCTGTTTATGAGACAATTGGCATATAATCCGATACTGGGGACCCTTCCGTTTCTTCCACCTTTTAAACACTGCATTCCTACGGCTTTCCTCCCTTCGGGAATTTGATTCACTTTGGGTCTATTCTATTTCCCCCCACATTTATCTCTCTTCCTATCACCATTCCTAATCTTTTCATTGAATCTCTCTTTATGTTTCCCTAGAATTCAATTAAAGTATACAATTAAGTAAGGCAAAGACGATAGATTTAGTTCGATTGGGGTTGGACTTTGGAGGGTTTCAAAAGCTTTCATACTCATATATACACCTCTCCTTTTGGCTAAATTCTTTTTGGGCACATCAAGTCAATTCTCTATTAAGAAAAAATCCCTTCCCCGTTTTATTACAAACCAAAAGACCTATGAATTGCAGTTTTAAATGTGTGTGCTTGATCAGCCTTAATCTACTTCGCTTGTTTGAATGCATGCTTTATCATGGATGCATGACACATGCATTTCCATTCATGAAGTCATGACAGTGATGTAGGTGATAGGAACTGGACGACGTCGTGGCAGCTCTTCCGATTTTGTTCTTATCCTTAACATATACAGTCCCCCCTGGATTTTTCTTTTTCTTTTCCAGTACATATCTAGAACGTACAAAATAGGATGCAATAGCCAAGTACTATAGTACATGTCTAATAATAGGGTCTTTTAAATGTATTTTACTATATATAGAAGAATCTGCCCTAATATCTAAATCCTAATGGAGAATTGTTGGCTGCCATTGGATAACAATAAGTTAAAGCATGCAATTTCCCATATTATTTTCTTTTTTTTAAAAAAAATATTAGTTATAGGACAAATTTCAAACTAGGTTTATCAGTGTCACGAATACATTAATCAACTGGTTCATAATGGGATTAGGCTGGACAAGCAAAATGAAAATTTTTAAAGCTTTGGAAACATTGTAGATTATAAAAATATAGTGAGAGATGGATATTTCAAATAGAGGAACAACGGATGCATTACCCACAAACTATGGGCTATGGATAATTATTTAAGTCTCCCAATTGCAAAAAACAAATTAATTAAGATGGTGATGATCACCAAGTGTTGCTTGAATGATTAGGATTTTCATATTCAACACCACTTGCTGGTTTAAACAAGTGGCCGTTTGTTTTGTTTTATTTTTTGGGAAAATTATTAGAAAGACGAATATTAAATAATGCAACATAATAGTTCTTTTTTTTAGGGTATGCAACATGATAGTTAATTATATACAATATACGCATTGAACTCAAACGCAAGCATAAAAGGCATGCAATCCAATTAATTGATGTCAAGATTTGATTCCCTACTAGAATCTTTCTTCGTAAAGTCCCATCTTGTTTTCTGCATGGATTTACTTGAAACGATATATTCCAAAAATGGAAAAAAAAGGCCACACGAAATACTTTATTATAATAGGTGATGATACACTAGAGGTGGTATAATTCTATACACGCACATCATGAAAAATAAAATTTAAATTTTTTAATAATGTATCGTCATATAAAAAAATTATACCTAATATAATATTAGGTCAAGCTTACGAAAGTATATGGTCAGCGACGCTTGAAAGAAAGTAACGAGAAGGAAACAAGAGTGTGAATTCAGGTTTTCTGTTTGGGGTTAAAATATTAGGCAAATCCACACCTTTCGACCAGAAAATATTTGACGGTCTCGGCAACAAAAAGAATCATTCCTGCTTCCAGCTGGAACTCAACCCTAGTGTTGGTTTCTTTTGTATTTCATTAATTGAATAACGATATGTAAGTATAATTATATATACTAGAATTTATTGTATATTCAAAAGTATTTTTTTAAGAAATTGTATCTCACAAGAAATAATAAGTTAAAAGAGTATACGTGAGAGTAAATTTGTTCCGTCAATTTACTCCATATTTAAAAGGATTTGAATAAAAAATTAATAACGTTTTTAATAATACAATACCTTATTTTTTTTTTTTTATTTATGTATTATGCAATTTGCATTATACAAAAATAAAATGTATAATACTAAATGTAAATGGTAAAAATATGTTACGTGTGTTATGTTTACAAATTTAATAAAAGAAAAAATTAAATTACTAAATATTAAATAAAAACTATAAAAATATTTAAGAATTAATATAGGTGGATTTAAATGAGTTTAGATTAATTGTTTATAAATACAAATTAATTTAGATAAAATTTGATATTTATATTGTAAGTCAAGTCGAGTTGGAGCAACTCTATATTATACTTCTAATATGCATGGTCTTGGCTCGATTTAGATTGAATTTAATTAGACTATAAATACCTCGACTAGAATTATCTTTTTAAGAGATAATTTAAAGATTCAAAATTTAAGTAAATTTTGGCAGATATAATTAATTTTAAAATTTAAAACTCCATATAGCTTCAATGTTATTATCACTTGATTCATAATATATGTTTGATCGTATTATGTATAATGTGAATACTACAATATAAAACGAGGGAGACAGAAAAAGGTCACCAAACTCTTTCCATATCCTTTCTCGAGCCACCCAATAACCACTCCCCCCCCCCCCCCAAAATTTTCATTTGATGTTGGTAGTGGTCAACTTGCTTAACCCTACTTTCCAACTGTCATGCTCCATTTTTTAATCAACCCATTAACAAAGCTTGTTATCCTTTAATTAGACAAAGGCAATTTGAAAGATAATTGGTATAAACATGTTGGCTACTTGCTCCTTTCTCTATTAATCCAATGTCTGGTTTCACACAATGCACGAGGATTTCGTCTAAAACATACTTTAATCTCATCACCCTACGCTCTCTAGTGATCAGCAAGAGACATTAGGGTTTAATATTCAAGCAAATGACCAAAAAAAGAAAAGTCGGTTTGATACAATGCCTAATGTCATGATTTCATGTTTTTAAGTCGACCCTACAATGATAGTTGCGCTTTGAAATACTTAAAATCATTAGTAAGCAGATATATGATTATGAGGTTAAAAGTTCCGTACCAAGCGTAAACTAGATTAGATGATAGAGGGAACTAGATCCCCCACAATTACGATTTTCGAGAAAAATTATAGTGGAATTTTTAACTGTTTATATATTTAGAAAAAAAATTACATGATAAGTGTTGAGGGCCCATATTCTTCCTTGATCACCATAAAGATATGTGTGATTTGTGAGATTATCATATATTCTCGGAACTAGGGTTTTGTTAACATGGCTATAGGTATTTCTTTCGATCCATTATCGACCTAATCAATCTTTTGTGTTTGTAAATCTTGACCAAGCAAGAAAATTCGGAACAAAAGCCAAAAACTTCGCGAGAATCATGTGTCTTCTTTCTTTCCCATGTTTATCATGTTCTCATCATATGTTAAATCCACTCATAATTTTGTAATATTTGGGTCCATCTTTACTGAGAAATATAAAATTCCTCTTCAAAAATTTTATTTTGATAACAGAGGTTGGAGATTTGATATTGATCTAAAGTTTCTAACACTGAGCGTGGTTAAGATATCTCCTTTTATTCGAAATCTTTAATGAGGGCTCGATGAAGAAAGAATAAGATCGATTTGTTGAATGTATAGGCGGATTCTTAGGATCAAACGAACAATTCTGGAATAAGGGATTAATAAAATATCGCGAGCAATGCAAATATTCTCATACCCATGACATGTTTATTTCATTGCCACTTTATTCTTGACCCAATATATATTTTTGATAATCTATTCTAGACCCAATAGTTTTCCCATAGATAAAAGAATATATACTTGGCATGCTTTACCAAATTTGACCACCAATTATTTCAAACAACTATCCACTCCTTTTTTTTAGTTAAATATGTTAGAAATTTGCGAACACCATAAAATAATTGTAAAAGAGTGTAACTATTAGTATAGTAATTGCATCAATTTTTTTTAATTATAAGATTTTTTTTCATCCTCTAGATATGTTTAATTGATAGAGAATAATTATATCTATATCCAGGTAAACTAAAATTTTTTTGGGGCTAGAATTAAATTATATATTTTACATTAAAAATATAATTTCATTATTTTAATAGCCTATATATTTATATTTTTAAAGAATTAAGATCAAAATTTTATTATTTTGGAGGGTAAAGTGCACTCTTACCATTATTTTTTTAAATTTTTATAAACTATAAAAGGATAGAAAAGAAATTTTTTCACTTTAGGGGGGTCGGGGTCCTTGCCAACCCCCTTGGCTTTACTCTTGACAATATCTTAAAAAACAGTTTGAAAAGTCATCATAACTAATTATCTTGTCTAATTCTCCTAATTCTCACCCTCCTCTTAAGGATAAGAGAGTGTAATTGGACACAATGCAGTGACACCCATCAATTACAATGTTTTATCCAAACATATGTAATTAAAGCCATTACACAAAATCCAGTTACTAGGTGACTTTCCAAACACAAAATGATATTTGATATCTTTAAATGATTTCTAATTAAAATAAACATTCTTTATAAACAAAATAATATGTAAATTTAACTATACATTTAATGAGATAGACCCAAAAATTTTGAGATATGTCCTTATGGATCTGAGTTCCATTGTCATAAGATGTATCAACCATATCAAAATTATTAAAGATAAATTGTTTTACTTCATATAGCAAACTCTTATCATTGATAGCAAGTAAACTATCATCACGTACACAACAAGGAAGTAAATTTTAGTCTTACTAACCTTCTAGTATATGCGTTGATCTATGATGTTTTTCGAAAACACCAAGTGAAGAAATGACATCATGAAATTTTAAATACCATTGGTAAAAGGTTTATTTCAATCCACATATTGACTTCTTAAGCTTACTTACCAATTGTTCACCATCATTTTAGGAGAAACCTTCTACCCATTTCATATAAACTTCCACTTTCAGGTCCTTATTAAGAAAGGTTGTGATAGGTGATAAAAGTAACATGTTTTAATCTCATTATTAATAAGTTATTAGGTGATTATTCAATGTTAATGGTGAATTTTATGCTCCTAATCCTTTAAATTCATGTTTTTATACTTAGAAAAGCATTTGGGAGAAAAGGAGAGAAAAATGGAAAATCAGATCAAGTTACAAGAGCCACATGGATTGGACCATTCCATATGGCCTGGACACGCGACTGTGTGATCTTGTGTGGCGATCGTATGCATAATGATCGCTTTTTAGTGAAATCGAATGTTGATTTCAGGACCACAAATCTGAGTCAGAAAGAAAATTTATTTTAAAATTATTGCATGGTCTGCATCATAATAGGAAAGACGTATTAAAATTTTGATAAATTTTTTTTACCGATTTCATGTTTAATTATGGAAAGGACCAAATTGCATAAAATGCAAAAGTTGAGTTCTAGTAGCTATAAGTATCAAATAGCTATAGAATTCAAAACTTGAGGTCCTTATATGGTAATTAGACCATTAAGAGAAGTTAATAGATATTTTGATGATTCATCCATGAAAAATTAAAACAAGAAAAGGACTAAATTGGAAATTAAAATAAATAAAAGTTGATAAATAAAATAAATATCTAATATCATCATTTTATATCATCTTCTTCCCCAAATTCTATAGAAACCCTAGGAAAGAGAAAGAAAATCAAGCAAGACTAATTGGATTCGGATAGACCTAGTAAGGAGTTGGATCAAGGAAAACAAAAAGAGTTGGATTAGTAAATTCTTGAAAAAAAAAGTATTTAGGTAAGTTTGTGTAACTAAATTATGTATATTTATATGCTTGAATTAAATGTTGTATATGTGAATTGTATGAATGCCTTATGTATGAAATTGATCACATATTTGATTATGCTCGATAAATAATGAGTCCCATTTAAATAAACGAAATTTGATGGATATAGGATTCCCCATATTGGTTGCAGTCCTGCATATGTTGTGGACACACCATAGCTTGGAAGAGCATCCCGTTATAAGCCCTATAGAGCTTCCTATTATATGGTTCCTGCGAGCATCTTGATCGGTAGTAAATCTACATGTATTGCGGACTACCGCAGCTCTTTGTGAGCATCTTGTTATATGATTGGTTGTGATCTTGCATATATTGCAGACACAAACACAACTCCTTATGAGCGTCCTGGTATAGGCTCTTCTTGAGCTTCCTGATATGGCTTGCTTGAACATCCTGTTATATGGCTATCTGGAGCTCCTTGATAATAGCTCTTCGGAGTTACCTATTAAGCTCAATAAGCTTCCTGTTCTAAACTCTTATGAGTTTCCTATTATAGCCCGGATAAGCCTCTTATTACATGCCTCACATGAGCATCTTGTAATATGGCTCGAGAGAGTGCTTCCTAATTATGTGCCCTATTTGGGTACCCCTGAATATGAGTTGACAGTTTACAGTGTTGTACACCCATCGATATTTCAAAGAAATTCAATAGGCAAAGTTTTATCATGGCTAATCTGAACTTGAGATGATTTATCATAGAAACGTATATGTTATATGGAAATATGTTAAGAAAAGTTTATGTGCATGAAAGTTATTACATGATGAGCTCATGTTTATTGCTTGAAAAGTATTTAGAAATTCATGACTAATTTGCTTGATTGAGTGTATGTGATTAGGCAATTGGTCAGTTTGTTGGGATGTATGTTATTTACATGATTATTTAAATTGAATATAAACGGTATGTTAAATTCTTGTTATGCGAACTTTGCCAATGTATAGGCTAACTTTGCCAATGTCGGCATATAAATGATTGTTTGTAATTTAGTCATTGGAATGGCTAATGATGATATGTTTAGTGAATATATATATATATATATATATATATATATATATATATGAGGTTATAATATGGTTAATATATGTGTGCTTGATATGGTTAGATTGAATTATGGAAAGCATATATATCTTACAAAAAGGTAAGTTTGAATACTGATAAACATATTAATTTACATGATTCTTGCGTTTAATTCGGCTTATTTTTGAATTAATCCCTACTTAATTGGTATTTTTACGACTTGATCTTGTCAGGGGTGCAATTGGTCAAAAACGAGTACAAAGGAGCCAAATTGAAAGACAAAATGTTGAATTGGGGCAAAATAAAAAAGATGAGGAAAGCAAGGATTGAACATAAATTTTGACTTTGTAAAAAGCTAAAAATAGAAGATATTTTGGTTTTATTATTTATTTTATTTATTTTTATTTTTATTTTATTAATTTAGGATTAGGCTATTTTTAGTAAACCCCATGTATATAAATAGGGGCTTTTAGTTAGAAAAAGTATCATTGAATTTGTATTCCTACTTCTCCTTGGAATAGAATTACTCTCTCTTGTATTTCCTTTTTCAATTTGGAGTTAGAATATCATTTTTTTTCCTTCAATTTGACGTTACAATTTGTAGCCTTGTCTCCAATTTTTTGTTTCTTTTCTATAATTGGGTCAATTACTCTCCAAGTCCCCTCCATCCATTTCTTCACCATAATCATCAAACTTCTTTCCAAGCTCATAAAGCATGAACAATTTCATGCTTAGCTAAATTCTATCTTAGCTTTAGGCCAGTGTTCTTTCTGGTCGAGGATCGTGAGATTCATACTTGTGCTTAAAATCCTTCCAATCGGTATTCACCTTTTTCCTAAGTATTGGGATTGACAACTCATCCCTTAAGGATAATTCGATTTCAAGTCAAAAAGAGCTCATTGGGTTGGAGTCGTGTTTTCTGACAGTTGGAGAAACGAATCGACCGTGCTGTATTTGAACCTCCGAGAACAAATCGAGGAGAAGGTGATCGGGTTTAAACGACCCACGCGGTTGAGGCCGTTAATTCGAGTTGGGTTTTTCAGGACGCAAGGCTGCTGAAATCTTGAATCGGGAACACATGTATCTCGGTTAGACTATCAGTAAGGGTTGGTCTACAGGATGTACCGGGACCAGCTACGAGAGGAAGAATTGGTGGTTAAGACATTATTAATCACTATAACCAGCTTATCGTTTGAAGGAGAAGATCAATTTTTGAGGATTGATTCTCAACACATAATTTACCGAGTCTAAGGCTAAGGCTCATTACATTTGATTGCAAATCCCAATTTAGTTTCTGATTTATTTAATTATTTATCTTAGCAGTTTTAACTATTTAATTTCTAATCAATTTCAAAATCCCCCGTTTACTTATTTATCTGCTTATTTTTCAGCTGGTACGTTTTGAGTCGTGGGCACCACTCTAGCCACAACCCTTGACACGACATTCTGTTCATAAGCCAAACTTGAAAGTTGATTAGAGTACCAATCCCTGTGGACTCGACCCTACTACCACTCTTACTACTATTTAGAATATTTAGTGTGACAACCCGAATTAGGGCCTAATCGGAATAGTGGTTTCGTGACCACAAATCCGAGATAGAAATAATTGTTTTATAAATATTTTGGGGTTTATGATATGATTGCATGATTGTGTGAAAATTTCGTGATGAAATTCTATGCCTAAAGTGTTTAAATTGAAAGTAGGGACTAAATCGAATAAGTTGCAAAATTTGCATACTAGAAATTTTAGTATGAAATTGTTTTGAAATATTTATTAGGAGGTCTTAAATAGCAATTCTACCAATTTTAAGTTCATGGACAAATTTAGGACATGGAAGGAATTTTGGAAAGTTTAGTAGTAAGGGTATTTTGGTCATTTTGATATTAAATGAAATAAAATGGGAAAAATAACACAAAATAGTCATCTTCCCATTTAGTTGCTGCCGAAACTTCACTCTCTCCATAGCTAGGATTCTTCAACTTTCAAGCTCCATAGTAAGTGATTCTAAGCCCGCTTTTAATGTTCTTTACGTTTTGGAATCCGGAAGCTCGATTAAGCTTATGCTAGTAATAATTTAACCTAGGGTTCATATTTGGAAAAATACCCATAGGTGAAATTTGTGTATTTTGATGTTTTATGATAGAATATGAGGTTTTAAATTGTGTTAAATAATTTGTGCTACTCGGTTTTAAGTGAAAACGAGTAAAAGCAGCATAATCGGTAAAAATACCTAATGTTCATAACTATATGATAGAGTGGGAATTTGATGTTGTTGTAGAAGAGAAAATGTTCAGCATATCATAAAACATAAGAATAAGGGCTGAAATTAAATTCTCGAGCCTAGGGGCAAAATTGTAATTTTGTAAAAGTTAGGGGCAAAATGTAATTTTTCTACAATGTGATTTTTGGATTGAAATAAATAGTATGAGTATTAAATGAGCTAAATGTGTTATTATAGATCAAGAAAGGCGGAACCGACCTCGAAGCAGGGGAAAGAAAAAGTTTTGGACTAAATTGCAAAATTTCCATATTTTGCACCAAGGTAAGTTGTATGTAAATATTACAATAATTTCATGTACATTCTTATATTTCAGCCTATTATATAAATATACTAGCTGATGTTAAAATATAAATTGACTATTGGAAGAATGGAAATAAATACAGAGAGAGAGATCCGGTTGAACATTGGAGAGATCGAATGAAATAGAGGAGCGTAGCTAGGTCACATGTATGATGCTTGAGTGCACATCATGTGTACAAGAAAGCTACGAGACACCCTGTAGTAGCTAGGTCACATGCGTGATACGAGATGTATCCCATGTAGACAAGAGAGCTACGTGAAAGATAAATGTAGCTAGGTCGCATGCGTGATTCCAAGTGAAGGACACCATGTAGACAAGAGAGCTACGTGAAAGATAAATGTAGCTAGGTCGCATGCGTGATTCCAAGTGAAGGACACCATGTAGACAAGAGAGCTACGAGACAAATCGGCTAGGTCGCATGAGTGGTACTAAGTGTTCCCCATGTGTACAAGAGAGCCGAACTAAATGAAGTATGATGGTGGGGTGTGTCAAACCGTTAAATATCGAGGATTGATCCGAATTGTTCAACGGGATGGTTTTGTGGTGACATTGTGGTTTGGACCTACACTTATAGTGAATGAAATGTGGTGAAAATGAATTGTGGCATATACATATATACGATAAAATGAGGTTAGCATAAAGAATGTGTGAAAGAGTGAAATTAGTATTAAAACTGTTTTAGATGGCAGCAGTGACGTGATTTTGAAAAATCACCAAAAATAGGAGGAATATAATTAGAGGTTGAATGAGATGTGAAATTAAAGCTTAATGAGTCTACTTTCATATAAAAGAAGCAGGGCAAGCAAAGGAATTCTATATTTTGAGATATTTACAATTGTAACTGACTTGCTCAGGATGAATACGTGATCCCCTGTTTCCACTTTGAAAAATCATTAAAAATTGTACAAAGCAAACTAAGAAATATAGTTTACATGCCTAAATTCCTTATTGAGACTAGTTTTAAATACAACAGACTTCAGGGTTGTTTGAGTTATGTACTGAGAGAAATTCAATTCGTAGTGGACAGAGGTCAGGCCAGTCGAGCTGTGTAACAGGGAAACTTTAACTAATAAACTGTACTAATCTGCTGAACCAAAATTATAAAAAATTTATCAAGAAGATTTATGAGTCTAGATTCAGGGAAATTTTACGGATATGAATTTCGAGTTTTGTAACTCGAGTTATGATTTATTTAGTGAATATGACACAGCAGAGACAGCTTAATCAAGTGGAATAAGTAGTGAAGTTAAAGTAGACATACTTGAATTGTTGTGTAAACATGTTAGATTCTTAAATTAGTATTTACATACTACTTACTAAGCTATAAGCTTACTTCGTTTTCTCTCTTTTGTCTTATAGTGTTCTCCAGCTTGCTCAGGAGTCAAGGATCGTGAAGATCTACCCGCACTATCATACTTTGGGGTATTTGAACTAAATGTTTTGAATTATGGCATGTATAGTAGGCAAAAATTATTTTGTTATGTGTCATATTTGTCTAGGTTTAAAATATTAGTTACTGATGCTCGACCGATTACTTTGTACAAGCCATAAAAGTTGGCTAATATTGTTCAAGATATATGTTATACGATGCATTATCAAATGGGATGACATATTTCTATCTTGGTATATGTTATGTTCGGTAATACCTTGTATCTGTTCCGTGATTGATAGCGGGTAAGGGTGTTACATTTAGCACGAATTATTTTTGGTAGATTCGACGCCCATCAAATTTTGGTGCCATTGCTGGGGATTGGAGATATTTTCTAACCTTTGTTTGACTACCTTATGGCCAGATCAGAACCGGGAAATCTAGAGTTTGAGCTAGAAATTGAGAAATTGGCTCGACAACTACGAAGAGAAGCCATACGACGTGGTAAATGGCCAAATCCCAGATTTGAAACTATATCTTACACCGAAGAATTTTTTGACGAACCAGACGAGATGGCTGAACAAATTATACGCCAGCTCGCAGCGGCACTGGATGAACAACAACCCTTATGCATAACTTATTCGGCAGGAGGAACGCTGTTCAAGCTAAAGTAGGGTTTGATCCACCTACTGCCTATCTTTCGTGGACTACAAAATGAAAATCCGCACACCCACCTTAAGGAGATGGTGTGCACAAGCATGAAGCCTGAAGGAGTAACAAAAGACCAAATCAAACTTCGTGCTTTTCCGTTCTCATTAGCTGACTCTGCTAGGGAGTGGCTATTTTATTTGCCTCCGGGATCTGTCAACACATGGTCTGACATGTCTCATTTGTTTCTTGACAGGTTCTTCCCTGCAGCCCGAGCAGTCGAACTAAGGAAGGATATCGTAGAAATCCGTCAAAAGGACACTGAATCACTCTACGATTATTGGGAGCGATACAAAAAGTTGTGTGCGAGCTGCCCACAACATGGACTGACTGAACAGTCACTCTTGCAGTATTTTTATGAGGGTTTACTCCTGATAGAAATGAAGATGATAGATGCTGCAAGTGGGGGGACACTCGTTAATATGACGCTCCAGAGAGCGAGAGAGTTGATTTCAACCATGGCTGCCAACTCTCAACAATTCCGACTGGTTACAGAACCCACAAGACGGGTTCATGGGTAAGTTCTTTGTCTCTAGAAGATAAGATTGATAAGCTGACTAACGTTGTTCAAACTTTGCTTTTAGATAAAACAGGCCCAGCATGGTTATGCGGAATTTATGCCAAGCCAGACCACCCGATGGACTCATGCCGATTTTACAGGAGGATTCAGCGGAACAAGTAAATATTGTCGGGAACTTCCCAGGACCACCCCAAAGACGGTATGACCCCTACTCGAACTCGTATAATGTGGGGTGGAAAGATCACCCGAATCTCAGCTATAGGACGAATCCGCGATTCAATCAACCATAGCAACAGAGGCCGTCGCAAAATCAACAGATACCACCCCCAAAGTCATCTTTGGAAGCCATAGTGGAAAGGTTAGCCAACAATACTGAGAAATTCCAACAAAAAACTGACATGAATTTGCAGGAGTTGGACAAGCAAGTAAGCAAACTTGTGCTCACGGTTAGCCGTTTGGAGTCCCAAGGTAAGCTACCATCCCAGACTGAGCCAAATCCTCGACACAATGCAAGCGCTATGACGCTAAGGAGTGGGAAGGTTTTGGAGCCCATACCTGACACAAGTCGCGGCCATGACGCTGGTCAAGATGAGAAGAAACTTGACACAGAAGCTCCAGTGGAGTCGGCACCACAAAATTCATTTGCGGTGCCATCTCTGTTTCCCGAAAGACTAATTTAATGCAGAAAGAAGCGAGACGAGAATGAGATCCTCGACACATCCAAAAGGTGGGAATCAACATACCTCTTTTTGATGCAATTAAACAGATCCCACGATACGAGAAGTTCCTGAAAGAGTTATGCACGAGTAAAAGGAAACTTTTAGGAAATGAAAAGGTAAGTATCGGAGAAAATGTCTCCGCTATTCTGCAACGAAAAATATCGCCCAAATATAAGGACCAAGGTATTTTTTCCATATCTTGTAAAATAGGTAGCATTGATATTAAAAAAGTAATGTGTGACCTAGGCGCATCAATTAATGTTATGCCTTTGTCAATTTATGAACTACTTAACGCGGGTCCTTTAAAGGAAACAGGCGTGATAATCTAGTTTGCAGATAGAACTGTGGTGCATCCGAGGGGAGTATTAGAGGATGTTCTTTCCAAGGTAAACGAGCTAATATTTCCTGCATACTTCTACTTTATCGACATGGAGGATGACAATTTGGCTAATGCATCAGACATACTTCTCGGAAGACCATTTTTGAGTACCGTACAAACAAAGATTGACGTAAGAAGTGGGATACTCACTATGGAATTCGATGGGGAAGTAGTAAAATTCAATATCTATGAGGCCATGAATCATCCTAGCATGATTTCTAATGTTTCTAATGTTGATATTGTTGATGCTTTAACTGAGTTACATTTGGAATATCATGACAATGATGAGTTACAAACTATCATTTGCAGGAGTTTAGACTTTGATGCGATTAAGGAACTTGAGGAGTGGATAACCATTGAAGATTCTGTTCATGAAGTAGTAGCTCATATGGAGGTATCGCAACTACGAAAAGCTTCAAGTAAAACCTTTGAATTATCTCCCTCACAGACTAAACTCGTACCATCTGTTTTGCAGGCTCCGGAGTTGGAACTCAAACCACTCCCAAGCCACTTGAAGTATGCTTTTCTCGATGAAGGAAATACACTACCAGTGATAATCTCGAGTAAACTCTCGAGTGTAGAAGAATAAAACTTGGTACGAGTCCTTAGGGATTATAAAGAGGTAATTGGATAGACAATAGCTGACATGAAGGGTTTGGGTCCCTCGACTTGCATGCACAAAATTCAAGTGGTGGATAATGCTATACCTAAAAGAGAAGCTCAAAGGCATCTCAATCTGCCCATGATGGAAGTGATAAGAAAAGAAGTCCAAAAGCTACTTGACGCTGGGATGATCTATCCCATTTCCGATAGTAGTTGGGTTAGCCTAGTCCACGTAGTACCAAAAAAGACTGGTGTGACCATAATTGAGAATTCGGTAGGTGAGATGGTTCCTACTCGGGTCCAAAATGGGTGGAGAGTTTGCATCACTTACAGGAAGTTAAATTCCTTAACTCGAAAAGATCACTGTCCACTACCTTTTATTGACCAGATGTTAGAACGTTTAGCTAGAAAGTCTCACTATTATTTTCTTGATGGTTACTCAGGGTTTTTCCAAATTCCAGTGGTACCAAAGGATCAGGAGAAGACGACGTTTAATTGCCCATTTGGCACATTCGCTTACAGACAGATGCCATTCAGACTCTGTAACGCACTAGCCACTTTTCAGAGGTGCATGGTAAGTATATTTTCAGACTACCTTGAGAAAATTATCGAGGTGTTCATAGATGACTTTACTATATATGGTGAGTCCTTCAAGGTATGTCTGACTAACCTTACAAAAATTTTGGAAAGATGCTTAGAATTTAATCTTGTTCTAAATTATGAGAAATGCCATTTTATGGTAGACAAGGGATTACTTCTAGGTCATATTATTTCTGCAGAGGGAATTTCTATCGATAAAGCGAAAATCGACATCATTAACTCACTACCATACCCCACTACTGTGAGGGAGATTCGATCTTTCCTTGGTCATGCAGGTTTTTACAGGCGGTTCATTAAGGACTTTCCGAAAATTGCGCAACCTCTTTGTTTGAACAATCATGCAGAGAAGCGTTTGGCACGCTCAAACATAAGCTCGTTTCAGTACCTATTGTTCAACCACCGAATTAGAGTTATCCTTTCGAGATAATGTGCGATGCTAGTGACCATAGGGAGCAGTCCTTAGACAAAGGATCAAGAAAGAACCCCCACGTTATCTCCTGTGCTTCTAAAACCTTGGACGTTGCCCAAAGCAACTATTCAACCACTGAAAAAGAGTTTCTAGCTATAGTTTTTGCCTTAGAAAAATTTCGTTTATATTATTAGGAACTAAGATTGTGGTTTTTTCTAATCATGCAGCCCTCAAATATTTGATCGGGAAAAAGGAAGCAAAACCGAGACTTATAAGGTGGATACTACTTCTGCAAGAATTCGATATTAGAAATTAAAGATAAAAAAGGACGTGAGAATTTGGTGGCTGACCATCTGAGCCTAATTTCTCCATCAAAGGATGTAACACCACTTAAAGATGATTTTCCGGATGAAAACTTGTTTTCTGCCCAGACGATTTTTCCCTGGTATGCAGACATGGTGAATTATCTTGCTACAGGTATGGTCTCTCCTAACCTTTTGCGATCTGAAAAAGAAAAGATCAAACGTGAGTCTCGATACTACATTTTGGATGACCCCTATCTTTGGAAGTACCGTTTCAACCAGGTAATTCGTCGATACGTTCCTAAAATTGAGGTAAAATCAATTCTATCCTTTTGTCATTCTTATGCATGTGGTGGGCATTTTGACCCCAAACGAACTGCGCATAAAGTACTTGAATGTGGACTATATTGGCCAAATATTTTTCGTGACGCATTTCTGTTTTGTAAAACTTGCGACAAATGTCAAAAGGTAGGAAACTTGAGCCGAAAAAATGAAATGCCTCTAAACCCTGTGCATGTTTGTGAAATTTTCGATATATGGGGCATTGATTTTATGGGCCCTTGTGTCTCATCATTCGGTAATGTTTATATTTTACTTGCTGTTGACTATGTGTCAAAATGGGTGGAAGCAAAAGCCACTCGTCGTGCTGATGCCAAAACAGTAGTCAATTTTCTAAAAAGTTATATTTTTTTCAGGTTTAGCACACTGCTAGCTTTGATTAGCGATTGAGGGACGTATTTTTGCAACAAAGTAATTAATAGACTCTTGAAAAAATACGGAGTAGTGCAACGAGTTACAACAACTTATCACCCATAATCAAACGGTCAAGCAGAAGTGTCAAATCGAGAAATCAAGTTGATTTTGGAGAAGATCGTTAAGCCAGATAGAAAAGACTGGAGTTTGCGACTTAACGATGCATTGTGGGCATACCGAACAGCTTATAAAGGACCCATAGGTATGTCTCCTTATTGACTAATTTTTGGTAAACCATGTCATCTTCCTGTTGAGCTGGAACATAAGGCGTTTTGGGTGGTCAAACTATGCAACATGGAATTGGAAGCTGCAGGTAAGCATCGTAAATTAAATATCCAAAAACTTGAGGAAATTCAATGAGAAGCATATGAGAGCGCCCAAATTTACAAGGATAAGGTCAAAGCATACCATGACCAAAAGATAAACCGTAGACAATTTATGGTAGGCCAGAAAGTATTACTTTATGACCCTACATTGAGAATCTTTGCAGGTAAGCTTCGGACTAAGTGGTTAGGGCCTTTTATTGTTACTCACGTATTTCCATATGGTGTAGTCAAGGTCAAAAGCAAAGAATCCGAAAAAATTTTCAAAGTCAACGGACAACGATTAAAGCCATTTTACGAATACTTTCAAGTCCACTTGGTTGAGGAATTAGTCCTCGAAGAGCAGGCTGAATAAATCTCCAGGTCGTCGAGCTAACGACGTTAAAAAAGATCTTTTTGAGAGGCAACCCAAATTTATCTTCATTTATTCTTATTTATTTAATTTTTAGATTAAATATAATTTAGGGTGTAAATAAATAAATTTTTATTTAATTTAGTTCATTTGATGTTTTCAGGAACGTAAAGGAGGATACGAATTTTCTTGGATATTGATGGTGGCGTGGGCACGACTTGTTAATTGAGGTGAAAAAAAAAACCATCCATTAAATTTCTACCCAAACCCACTAACCTACATACCAAAATACCCAAAACCCAAAATCCAATAAATATCCACCTCACTTAACCCACTTAACCCAAACCCAAATACCAAACTACCCATCCATCAGCCCAATATCCATCAACCCAAACCAATTAACTTTCCTACCTAAACAACCTACCATACCCAATACCCACATAAACCCAATACCCAAGATTGGCCCAATCACCAATACCTAACCCAAATACCTCACCCAACCTAAAATAACCCAAATAAAAAATAAAATTAAAAATAAAAATTTTAAACACCCAAAATCCCTAATTTCCCAATTTCTTATCCATCTTCTTCATCTTCTTCAAAAACAAAACCTTAACCTCAAACCACCTTATGCCACTGTTATAGCCCTTCGCTGACAACACCTACCATCGCCAACTTCACGCTGCCGTCGCAAGCCGTCGCCCACCCCCGCCGTCGACAAAACTGAAACTAAAAAACCCCCATCTTCGTTTCTTTTCCTTTTCCCTCTTCCCAACGCTGAATGCCGTTGTTCTCCACCGCCGAGCTATTATCGAATGGAGACTTCGCACCATCGTCGTAGAATAGAGCCTTTCACCGTGTGTTGCCGCTCCTCTTCCCCCAACCCCTATTTGTCCTTTCTTTTTTCTTGGAAACACCTAAGCCCCCACCATCACCATTCAAAAAATCGGTCGAAATTGCACCACCTACCGTCTCTGCCACCATACACGCTGTCACCCCTGTCGCCCCCACCGTGCACCGTCGCTACCCGTCACTGTCGAAACCGTCTGAAACGTCTATTTTGATGCTAAAACTGGGACCATGGTTCAAACACAGAACCAATCGGATGACAACTTTTTGGTCTCTCTCAATGGAAATCGACATCGATTTTTGGCACCTCCAGTCGTCGAGATAGCCGATGATAAACCTCCTCTACCTCCTCCTAGACGAATGGCCCCACCAGCGAGAACTCATCGTCAACGAAGCCCGACTCTGGTCGAACCAGAACACTTAGACAGCAGCTCTGCTATTTCCAAAAGGTCAACTCCTAACCCTCAATCTACTTTACCTTTACTGACATATCATATAGGTAATTCGGATGGGGATCGAACATCTAGCGACCATGTCGACCCCTCTGCGAATGAACGTGTTGCCCAACGCCAAACACGATCGTCCACTACTCGACGTCGTCAACAATAGACACGTGAACCAGCGACACCACCGCACAGCAGTACTGACGCTGCTGAAAATTAAAGTCCACCCCCTCGCCTGACGAATATGTTTGACTCACACGAAATAGTTAGATTAATAGACGAGGTCATGCCAACACCATTCCCACCGAAGGACGATTTCGAGGGTTTTTGTATTTTTCGACCCTAGAGCATCGCACACGATACGACGACATTCGACAACGCCCACTCCAGGTCTGTAAGCAAATCGATTCGACCACTCTTAATATGTTAGATATCCAGGATGCTGTGACTACTTATTTTGATGCTATTGGTTGGAGCTCTTTTGTAAACATAGCCTGTGATGCATATTATAAGTTAATATATGAGTTTTACACCAAATTTAGCTTCAATACTGCTGCATTGCAGACTATTGAAACGAAAAACATTATCTATTCTCGTCTACTTGGAAAGGACTTTCGAATGTCAATATTTGATTTTAATGTTGCCATGGGTTTCGTTGACCCTGACAATATTCAGTCCGATTCCTTTCATACTGCTCTGTTAGACATTCTGAACGACTTTAATGCTCAAGATGACTATCGTGTTTTAACCAATTCTAATCAACTTTATAATCCGGAAACCACAAAATACTTATTGGTGCATGAACCTGCTTTGAGATATATTCACCGATTTTTGGCATTTAGTTTTTCCGGATGAAACGATTCATCCGCTGTTTTAACTAGAACTGAATTATTTTTCTTATGGTGTATGCATTCCAGTTATAAAGTTAATTTAGGATATTGGTTTGCACAAAATTTTCATGCTGTTTTGGGTTGTAATCGTCCTCTAATACTTGGGTCGTATATTACGAACTTAACCTCTATACTTTTTCCCTCTGAAATTGATTTATCGACCTTTACATGTGCGTATCATATGGACAGCCTAGAAAAATATTGTTTGAATTCCATGGGTTTGCTTGCCGACACCCCTACTGCGTGTTATTTTGTTCCTTCAGGTACACGGACTGCTCGTGGGAATATGGATTTTTGCCAGCGCCCACATTTCACTACTCAAGAACAAGAGGAACAAACTCCAACTGTGGAGGCCCGTTCAAGGCGAATCGAGGCTCGACTTGGAATAATGGAAACCCAAGTCTCTACAATCCTCGACATCCTACAGAATCGTTACTCCCAACACCAACCACGTCATTAACATATATGGGGAGTACTCTTAGCTTTTTTTTGGGGGGGCTACTAACTTTTATTTCATATAATATATGCTTGAGGACAAGCATAGATTAACTAGGGGGGATGGATGGTAATGGATGGTAAATATGCATGATTTTTGCTACATGTCTCTCTTTTGCATGTGTTCAATCTTACGTTAAGTTCATTCAACAGTTTATTTAACATTAAGCCTTTAATCCCATACTTAGTTAATTTGGACAATTGGGAAAAGTTTGAATTAGAATGTTCAAGTATATAGGTTAGTCAACATTTATGTCTTAAAATTGATATATGTAGCTAGATTTTTTCCGTATAAATTGATTGTTTGGGAAAATTATATTTGCTTGTGCATTAATAAATAAGTGAATAAATAAAGGTTCAGTTATGAGTGAAGTTTCAAAAACGTGACCGGATTGAGTAACCGGGGTAAGGAGCTTGGGTTGTCATCTTATCTCGCGTAAAAAGGTTTGAGTGACAAGTCAATAACTTATAAACATTCTACTAACTGAGCTTCCACATTAAAAAAGAAAAAAAGAAAAAAAAAAGAGAGAAAAAATATAATAATATATAATAAATAAATAAATAAAATTTAAGACAGTTTGAACTGAGTAACCAGGATAGGGTGCTTGGGTTGTCATCATAGTTTGCGTAAAAAGGTTTGACCACGTCAATAATTTTATTTTTCTAATGCATAGTTAATTAAATACTGCCTTCCATTTTATTGGATTCAAACTCAATTTAGTGAAATTATTTAGTCCACATGTTTCAATTCAATGACACTTGTTGATCGAACTTTGTATCTTGAGCGTTTATTTTTTTTTTGCCTAAGTTATTTACATTGATCATGTATACGAAAAGAGGCTCAATTTTTAACAAATTGTAGAAGAAATTTAATGTTTGAAAGAACAACATGCTTGAGGGCAAGTATGAGCTAAGTGGGGGGAGTTGATAAACATATTAATTTACATGATTCTTGTGTTTAATTCGGCTTATTTTGAATTAATCCCTGCTTAATTGGTGTTTTTACGACTTGATCTTGTCAGGAGTGCAATTGGTCAAAAATGAGCACAAAGGAGCCAAATTGAAAGACAAAATGTTGAATTGGGGCCAAATCAAAAAGATGGGGAAAGCAAGGATTTAACATAAATTTTGACTTTGTAAAAAGATAAAAATAGAAGATATTTTGGTTTTATTATTTATTTTGTTTATTTTTATTTTATTTTATTAATTTAAGATTAGGCTATTTTTAGTAAACCCCATGTATATAAATAAGGGCTTTTAGTTCTTAGAAAAAACATCCTTGAATTTGTATTCCTACTTCTACTTGGAATAGAATTACTCTCTCTCTTGTATTTCCTTTTTCAATTTGGAGTTGGAATATCATTTTTTTCTTCAATTTGACGTTACAATTTGTAGCCTTGTCTCCAATTTTTTGTTTCTTTTCTATAATTGGGTCAATTACTCTCCAAGTCCCCTCCATCCATTTCTTCACCATAATCATCAAACTTCTTTCCAAGCTCATAAAGCATGAACAATTTCATGCTTAGCTAAATTCTATCTTAGCTTTAGGCAGGTGTTCTTTCCGGTCGAGGATCGTGAGATTCATACTTGTGTTTAAAATCCTTCCAATCGGTATTCACCTTTTTCCTAAGTATCAGGATTGACAACTCATCCCTTAAGGATAATTCGATTTCAAGTCAAAAAGTGCTCGTTGGGTTGGAGTCGTGTTTCCTGACAGTTGGAGAAACGAATCAGCCGTGCTGTATTTGAATCTCCAAGAACAAATCGAGGAGGAGGTGATCGGGTTTAAACGACCCATGCGGTTGAGGCCGTTAATTCGAGTTGGGTTTTTCAGGACGCAAGGCTACTGAAATCTTGAATCGAGAACACGTGTATCTCAGTTAGACTATTGGTAAGGGTTGGTCTACAGGATGTACCAGGACCAGCTACAAGAGGAAGAATTGGTGGTTAAGACGTTCTTAATCACTATAACCAGCTTATCGTTTGAAGGAGAAGATCAATTTTTGAGATTGATTCTCAACACGGAATTTACCAAGTCTAAGGCTAAGGCTCATGACATTTGATTGCAAATCCCAATTTAGTTTCTGATTTATTTAATTATTTATCTTAGCAGTTTTAATTATTTAATTCCTAATTAATTTCAAAATCCCCTGCTTACTTATTTATTTGCTTATTTTTCAGCTGGTACGTTTTGAGTCTTGGGCACGACCCTAGCCACGACCCTTGACATGACATTCTGTTCATAAGCCAAACTCAAAAGTTGATTAGAGTACCAATCCCTATGGACTCGACCCTACTACCACTCTTACTACTATTTAGAGTATTTAGCAGGAATTATTTTTGGTGGATTCGACTCCCATCAAATACATGTTATGATATATCTTATATAATGTTAATATTAGCTTGGTTCTAATGTCTTGAATTGGTTGGTATATCTATGTAAGTATTGATGTAGGTTGATGAAAATTTGGGTGAGAAAATTGGCCATGAAAATGGCCTATTTTTGTCTACATGGGTAGACACACGAGCGTGTGTCTCAACTCTGTGTGACACACGACCATACGCACGAGCGTGTGGTTTGGCCGTGTGTCCCCTTTATCTTAAAAATTTTGAAATAAAATGCTCAGAATTGGTCACACAGGCAGAGACACGGGCGTGTGTCTCAGCCATGCGAATACTGCACCTATTTTTGAAAATTAAATTGTCCACACGGCCTAGCACACGGGCATGTTACTGGCCGTGTATCCCAAGTCAATAGTTACCCTAATTTGAACACGGGCTGGGACACGACCGTGTGCCTCACATCAAATGCCCACACGGCCTAAGACATAGGCGTGTGTCCTGGCCGTGTGGCTCACACGGCCTGACCACATGGGTGTGTCTCCTACACCTAAGAAAAATTTTGAAATTTTGCAAAAAAATTTCTGAGTTTTCGGTTTAGTCCTGATTTGATTTTAATGTGTATTTTGGGCCTTGAGGACCTATTTAAGGGATGATATGATTGATTTTGGATATGAATAGTAAATTATATGAAATTTTCTGTAATTGATCTGTAAACTCTTGTAATGCTCCGTAACCCTATTCCGGCGACCGATAGAGGTTAGCAGTGTTACAGTGTCGATTTCACGAACTACACTCCAAATATTTAAAAACATGTTTTTAGATTTTTTGAGCTTTCTAAGACTTATATATAACAAAAATAAGAAGATAGGAGTGAGTCGTCATAGCATATTCAAGAAAACAAGTTGAAAAACAACATTGAAGTGGATTCTGAAACAGATTTCCATCAAGATTGAAGATTCCCTTTTGATTTCTTTAGAGATTATTTTGAGTTTCTTTGTTTCTTGTGGTTATACTGTATTTTAGATATCTTTATTTTTGATCATAAACTAATTTTCTAAATACTTAGAGAGACAAATCCTATGATGGATTTTGTCGTTTGATTTTTACTTTACACAATAAAGACTTAGTTTCTTGTTCTCAGTTATGTGTGCTTAATTCTTTGTTTAATATTTCTAGATTATTGATCCATGTTTGATGTGCTTAAATCAGATGAGGAATATACTTTGTTTAAGTGTAGATCTAGCGTAATTAAGTGGAGTTGTATGCAATCCTAAAAATAGGACGACATAAATCTACTAGATTAGAGTCAAATCTAATAGGGGAATCCATAGATCGAGTTGATGCGATAATAGAGGTTTTAATTAGAGAGAATTTTCAATTAAAAAACATAGAGTCAATTGCTCTCATTCTTGAAGAGAGATATTAGCATAATTTAGGAATTTCTACGGATCAAGATTCTAAGTGAAGAAAGTAATTTAGATCGATAATGACAGATGAAATCTAGTTGAATTCTTTCTTGGGTATTGTTTTGGTTTTTGGTTGTTAATTGGTTATTTTCCTAAATTGTTCTTTGTCGCGCTCATAATTAATTAATTTAGTTAATTTTAGTTTTTAATCAATCACTTGATAAATAATAGAAAGACGGTAATTACTGACACGTTTAGTCTTCGTAGGAACGATTTCTTTGTTCATTGTAACTATACTATTAATTGATAGGTGCACTTGCGTTAGTCAGATTTTTAGTTGGTTTTGTGGACATCAAGTTTTTGGTGCCATTTTTGGGACTAAAATACTAGGAAAACTTTATCTATATTAATTTAACCATTATTTTATTTTATTTTAATATTATTGTTTTAATTTAATTTTTACATTCTAATTTTTTGTTTGTTTGATTCTTACAAGTTTTTTTGGTTTATGATTAGAGGAAACCCATTGGAACTGTTAATTTTTGTAAGTGAGATCGAGAAAACTGCTCATAGAAATCGTAGAGAGGTTAGAGAAGCAAAGAAAAGTCAACAGATTTTAATAGACGATCAATATAAAAATGATATTACTATAAAGATAAATGATAATCAAAATAATCAGTAGCCTTTTGCACCTCCTGCTCCTCTGTAACATCCCAAAATAGGGCTTAGTCGGAATAGTAGTTTCGGGACCACAAATCTAACATAAAAATTTATTTTATGATTATTACGAGGTTTAGAATATTAGAATATGGATGTGTTAAAGTTTCATGAAGGAATTCTTTGAGTAAGTGCCCAATTGGAAAATTAGGGACTAAATTGAATAAATTGCAAAACTTGATTCTAGAAGAAATTTGCATGAAATTTCTTTGCATTATAAAACAGAAGGTCTTGGGGAGAAATTTTCCCAATTTCTAAATTTTTGGACAAAAATGGGCTTGCATGGATAAAATTTCAAAGAAAGGGCTTAAGGACATTTTGGTCATTTGGCATTTAAGTGAAATAAAATGGGAAAAACGAACCAAAAATCAGCCATTCTTCTTCTCCATGCTGCCAAAATTTCTAGGGTTTCTATAGCTAGGGTTTTCAAGCTTTCCAAACTCAATAGTAAGTGCTCCCAAGCCTCGTTTTTAATGTTCTTT
This sequence comes from Gossypium arboreum, assembly GCF_025698485.1. Classification (NCBI taxonomy): domain Eukaryota; kingdom Viridiplantae; phylum Streptophyta; class Magnoliopsida; order Malvales; family Malvaceae; genus Gossypium; species Gossypium arboreum. Next base: position 39,893,855 of record NC_069080.1, read on the forward strand.
GTAATTTTGAAATCCTAGTAGCTTGCTCTCTCTATTTCTACCCATATTTCATGCTAGGGTTAATGCTTAAAATTTTACCCATGGATGAGTTACTTGTATTTTGATGTTTCATGGAGGAATATGAAAGTTTGAAGTGTGTTAAACAACTTTTCCTAAGTGATTTTCATGAAAAACCCCTAAAGGAACCTTTTTGCAAAAGTTGTAAAATGTGTGGTAGAAATGTGAAAATAATGGAAAATGTGGGCTACCATAAGAGGGAAAAGTGTTCGGCTAGGCTTGAGTAAGGTAGAGATTGCATGCGTTTCATTGTACGAGTCTAGGGACTAAATCGTAAAAATGTGAAACGTTAGGGGCAAAACGGTCATTTGGACCGGGGGTGGAATTTAGACTTGAAATATATAATGGGGAGTTTTAATGATCTATTTTTATTGTTATAGACCCCGAGGAACAAATTCTGGGGGTCGATCAAGGAAAACAAAAAGTTTCAGAATAACCGAAACACGACATCGAAATAAATACCAGGTAAGTTCGAATAACTTAAAGTACACACTCAATGTGCCTAATTATATGATTTATGAATGCATGATGATTGCATTTATTAATAACATGAAATTCTATGAAATGCATGTTTAAGTATAAATTATGATAAATGTCTTAGTTGAGGTTAAAAAGGGAATTCGATGGATAAACTATGATTGACATGTGTAATGAGGTCCTGTATGTGTTGCAGTAAGGATTTAGCCCGGACAGGTAATCTGTTGATCTCATTTATGAAAGGATCTAGCCCGGACGGGTAATCTGATTAGGATCTGAATTTAGATTCAGATCCGAGCTCAATAAAGGTGTTTGTCGTTATAAGGGATTTAGCCTCGACTGGTAATCCCGACATCACCTTATGAGTTTATAAAATGGACGATTTAGCTTGGACTGGTAATCCTGCCATAAGATGTGAGGTTCATGGGAATGCATATCTGAAATGATCATTGTACGAATTGACGGTAAAAGGGTATTCCATCAAGATTTCCTAGAAACTCACCGAGATTAATGTGATATATATATATACAAATGAGATGTTGAATGATGAGCTCATCTAAGATAATTTTTATAGTGCATTGTTATGTGACTAACTCATTAATTGAGTGTAAGTGATAGGGAAGCCATCCTATGCTCATTGAATTTATTGCCCAATTTGATTGCATGCTAATTACTTGGTAAGTTTACTTTTCGGTTATTCGAGCTTACTAAGCATGAAAATGCTTACCCCTCTCTTTTCCCTGTCTCTCCCAGAGCTCGAAGACTCGTAAAGATTGGAGGACGATTGGAGAGTCAGTATACTATCAAATAGACTAGCTTTGGTATAAAGACATTTCTAAATTGTTCAATGGCATGTATAGGTCTGTTGAGTATTTTGTTATATGTGTCATTTGATTTGCCAAATGAAGGCTTGTAAAGATAAATCTATCTTTTTGTTTATGGCCATAGAGATTGGCTTATTTTGAAGTAGGCTATGACCTACAAAATTTCCATGCAAGTTTGTAATCATGTGCGATGGTTGAATTCCAATTGGCAATGAGCCATAAGAACGAGCCAATCTTGAATGTATTAAAGTGGTATGACAACACATAAATACAAGACGGGAAATAACCTAGCATGTACGAAACCAATGATATGAGGTTTCTATGCAACGAGTTTTTGCAAATATCATTTATGAGGGCATAATTATGTTTTACTTTGTTTTTTTATTAAGTATAAGTGTTAAAAAGGGGGTGACCATAGGCTTGGAAAATAGCCTAATAGGGTCTATACGGTTGGGTACACAGGCGTGTGCCTAGGCTGTGTGTGACACACGGGCCACACCCGTGGGCATGTAGCATGGTGGTGTTTCCTCTGCATCTAAAATGGTAAGTTTATTGAATGAACACGGGCTATACACATGGGCTTGTGTATTAGCCGTGTGAATTTAACATAATGCTCAAGTCTTGGACACGGGGTGATTGCACGGGCATGTCCCAAGTCACACGGGCGTGTGACACTTCAAGTTAAAAGAAATTTTCCAAAGTGCCCAAAATTTATCAAGCGTTCTCGGTTTTGGTCCTGCGTCGCCTCTAGACATGTTTTAGGTCTCGAAGGCCTATTTAAGGGAAATGATATATATAGGAAAAGTTTTAAATTAGAGCGCAACTTAGTGACTTGATTTAATATGTTTATGAACTTGAAATCTCGGTAACGCCTCGAGCCCTATCCCGGCATTGGATACGGGTGAGGGGTGTTACATTTTATGGTATCATAGCTACGGTTTAGTTGGTTCTAGGACTACCGTAGAGTGTATTGAGGTTGCTATGCATGCCATTATTCAAATATTGATAGTGTGATGTCTCCTAACTGTTCAGATTGTTTTGAATATAGTAAATGTCTTCCAATCAAGCACAAGATGAGTCTGAGGGAGCCGAGAGCCATGCTTCAGCTTTCGTACAACGAGCTGTATCTAGTAGTAGTAGAAGGCTTATGTTAGAAGGTCAAGAAGAGGCCCGAGCTACCTTCTTTGATATGATGGACGAATGGTTTGGGGATTACCTGAGGAATCGCCCCAACATACCAAGACCTCCCTCGCCCCCTAACCAACTTGATGAGGATGTGCCACGAGGTATGGCACCGGTAAGAATTGGTAAAGCCCCTGCTGATAAGCTTAGGAAGTATGGGGCTGAGGAATTGAGAGCTAAAGTTGATGATGATGCTGAAAGAGCCAAGTTTTGGCTCGAGAACACTACATGGGTGTCAGATGATTTGTCGTGCACACCTGAGGAGTGTTTAAAGTGTGTATTATCCCTTTTGAAGGATACTGTGTATCATTGGTGGATGACTGTATCCACGGTAGTGCCAAAGGAAAATATCACTTAGGATTTCTTCCAAGCAGAGTTTAGGAAGAAATACATTAGCCAACGGTTTTTAGACTCGAAGTGAAAGGAATTCTTAGAACTCAAAAAAGGGGACAAGACTGTAGCAGAATACGAACGAGAGTTCGTGAGGCTAAGTCAGTATGCAACTGAATGGTTCCAAACCGAGTCGGAAATGTGTAAACGCTTCAAGAAAAGTCTGAAAGAGGAAATTAAATTGTTGATTGGAATCTTGGAAATACGGGAATTTTCCGTATTGGCCGATCGAGCCAAGAAGGCTGAGGAACTTAACAACGAAAGAAAGCAAGCAAAGAGAGAGGCCCGAGTCACGAACAAGAGGTCCAGTGGTAAAACACTCTCGTTTCCAACAAAGAAATTAAGGAGCCAGCACGAACGCTCTACTTCATCGGTAGGATATTCGGGTAGAGCGAGAAGCTCTAAATGACGAAGTCAAAAGTCTTCCTCCCCGATAGTAACTTGTGTGGGGAGTGTAGATGATCAAAAGCCGAAGTGTAAGAGTTGCAACAAATTTCACTACAGAGAATGTCGAGTGAAGAGCGGTGCATGTTTTAGATGTGGATCTCTTGACCACTTTCTCAGGAACTGCCCAGAGCGAGTCGAGAAAGAAGTGGAAGTAGCCCTGAAGCCGAGTACTCCCGTTTCACGAGGTAGACCTCCGAGATATCCTGGAAGTGCCAGTAGCAGTCGATTTGTGGCTAAAGACACTGCAAAACTAGAGGCTCGAGCCCCGATAAGAACGTATGAGATACGCGCCCAAGAGGAAGCCTATGCTCTTGATGTTATTACGAGTACTTTTTCCCTTTTTAATACAAGTGTTATTGCTTTAATTGACCCGGGTCGACGCATTCATACATTTGCATGAGCTTGGTATCTAGAATGAACATACTTATTGAGCCTACAGAATTTGTTATTAAAGTGTCAAACCCACTAGGCAGATCAGTCATGGTTGATAAAGCCTGTAAGAATTGTCCTTTGACGATTCAGGGTCATTGTTTTTCGGCTAATCTTATGTTGTTACCATTTAATGAATTTGATGTAATACATGGTATGGATTGGTTAGACTGCATGATGTAATTGTAAATTGTGGTAGTAAGTATATTAAATTGAAATGCCCGGATGGTGAGATTCTACAAGTTGATTCAAGAGAGTTGGGTACGCCTCCGGTTGTGATCACGGCAATGGTTTCTCAGAGATATATGAGAAAAGGGTATGAAGCCTATCTTGCATTTTTATTAAACATTAAGGAAGCAGAGTTGAAGATTGAGTCTATGCCTAGAGTATGTGAGTACCCAGATGTATTTCTAGAAGAATTACCCGGATTACCTCCTGAAAGGGAAATAGAATTTGGTATTGAGCTGGTGCCAGGGACAGCTCCTATTTTAATTACTCTATATAGGATGGCACTGTAACACCCCTAAGCCGTATTTGTCGCCGAACAGGGCCGTAAGGCATTACTGAGTTAAAACACAATGTCAAACAAACACATGCATAAATATGTATAATTATTCACAAATGTAAGCCTCAAAGGTTAATTAAAATTATTACAAACTAAAGTACATTCTTAAACAATTACATATGAATTACATAATTAATCGAAAACACATGTGTTGAGAGTATTTAAAATTTAAATACTAAAGGAACACATTTCTTAAAGAGAACATTTCACTTCATAGGTTTACATAATAAATACGTCATTCTAATGTAATAAAATAAATATTTACACATATATGTATGTATAGATATATCACAATATGCACTCAATTTTAACATTTATTTATCAATTTCTATAATCATATGAAAATGTAATATGCTTCTATATTCATAAACACTTGAGATATTCAAAGCATTTAAAAAAATAAAATAAAATAAATAACAAGTCAAAGTGTCATATGCGCATGACATAGTTTAATGCATAATTGTGCTACAAGGTTAATATCATATATTTTCTATCCTCTTTACAACCGGGCTTCACGATTTATAATAATAATTTCATAAGAACTATTAACCATATAACCGAATATGTACCTCATCACTTAATCACATACACGTAAGAACTATTATAACATGCTTACTAGTCAATCACAAATAAATACACATATCAAATACTCATATTTTTTTCTAATTTTTTTTACTTACAAGATTTGTAACAATTAACCAAGGTGTTTACTTACCTTTGTTCAAATAAATAACAAATAAATTCTTACCTGATCTATAGTTTGTTTTACACATTTGCTCTCAGTATACCTCTACCCGATGAACCATTCAGAATTGGATAGGACACTCGGATAATCACACAAGTCGTCCATCGCCAATGTCCTGCACGTGGTCTTACATGTAGTCATATACCGATGCCATTGTCCCTGCATGTGGTCGACTCGTAAACACATATCGGAACCACATATCGATGCCATGGTCTTACTCGCACACATATATCGAAATCCTATGTCATGACATATGTATCCTAACTATTCCTAAGGTTCATACGGGGCTTTCGAACGTCGTAACTCCGTCGGAACAAATTCGAAAATATAGTAGCCAAAGTTATTCACATTCGGCTATAGCATATATAAATTTACATATTTCATTTCAGCATATATATTTAGCATTTAATTAAAACTAAGTACGTCTATTTGCTTATAAACTTACCTCTGACGATACAAAATGGAATCGGACAACTAGTCGACAACTTTCGTTTTTCCGCGATCCAAATCCGATTTCTTTAGTTCTTGGCCTAAAAATATTCAAATTAAGCTCATTGAAACATATTTTCATTCAATTTAGTCTAAAAACAGATAAATAGGTAAATTACCATTTTACCCCTAACATTTACAATTTTTACAATTTAGTCCCTATTACACAAAACACAAAATACACAAAATTTGGCTACATTCTAATTAGACCGAATTCTCCCTATATACATACAAGTCCATATTTTCCATCAATTTCATAATTTAGTCCCTCAACTTTTTATTTTTGCAATTAAGTCCTAATTACTCAAAATTGTCAAAAATTCCAATACAAAATATGTTAACCCAACACCTACCTTTCATATTTCATCATCAAACGAATAAAATCACAAGCTCTCATCAATGACATAACTTAAAATATTCATCAAAATTCAAATTTTAAGCATGTGTTTTGTAGTACTCGAAGCAACGATCTCAAAAACATAAAAATTATCAAAAACCGAGCTAAACACATACCTTAATCAAGCCTGAACATAACCGAACCCTAGCTTTTTGTTTTGTTTTCTTTCTTGCTTAAGTTTCGGCAATGGAGGTATATGAGCACTTAGATAATTTTATGATATAACATATAACATATATTATATAATTTATTACTTGGTTTCCTAAATTACCCCTTTTAAAATTATAACCAAGCTTTATGTTATAAGCCCTTTTTCGTCTCTTACATAAGATAATGGACATGGGTTTGCTTTCAATTTCATGCATTATAATATAAATATATATATATATACACATAATATCTTATTATAAAATAAAGCTTAATTTTACATATATGTATAACTTAAATAAAATAATATAAAACTATTAAATTTTTACCTACCACAGTACCACTTATAAAGACATGGACTATTTACAACTTAGGGGCTTCCATTTAAAAAGCCATTACCAAAATAGTCCTTACAATTAAAACTAGCTAATTTTCAATTTATGCGATTAAGTCCTTTCATTTAATCGGATACCCAAACGATAAAATTAAATCACGAAAATTTCACAGATGTAAATTCACACAAAATAAACATGGAAAATAATTTAAAAATATTTTTTTGACTCAGATTCGTGGTCCCGAAACCACCATTCCGATTAGGGTCTAAATCAGGCTGTTACAACTCTCCCCCCTTAGGGATTTTTGTCCCCGAAAATCTTACTGGTGAATAAGTTTAGATAACGTTCTCTCATTTTATCTTCTAGATCCCATGTTGCTTCCTCAAATCCATGTTTATGCCACAATACTTTAACTAACGAAATCTTTTTATTCTGTAACTCTTTAGTCTCACGAGTCAAAATGCAAATCGGTTCTTCTTCGTAAGTCATATCAGGCTGAATTTCGATCTTAGACGGACTAATCACATGTCAAGGATCAAATCGATACCTCCGAAGCATTGAAACATGGAATACATTATGTATCTTTTCCAGCTCAGGTGGCAACAGTAATCTGTAAGCAACTGGCCCAATATGTAACGCCCCAATTTTCGGGAATTCTGTGAATGTTGGCAAAATTTCATGCTTTGATTTTGTCATTTGTGAGTGAAATTATGAAATAGGACCTATGTGAAAATGTTTGAAAATGCTATGGGCTAAATTGAAATGGCCAAATAAATAGGAGTGCAAAATAGGAGGATTTGGATGACAAACCTCCCATTTTACATGAAGTGGCCAGCCATCATGTTGTTGTAGACAATATGAGCACTTGATATCCATAATTTATGGTACAAATTGATACAAATTGATAATGGGTTAGGTAAATTTTCCATGATAATGGGTTAGGTAAATGTTTCATGATAATGGGTTAGGTAAATGTTTCATGATAATGGGTTAGGTAAATGTTCCATAATGGGAATTTCATGTCTTTTGTATTAAAGAATTAAATGGATGAAATATGAAATTTTATTAAAAGAAAAAGGGGTGAAAAGAACAAAGTTTTGTCCATTTTTGTTGATCATAGCCTAAAGTTAGAGAAGAGAAAGGAGAGGAGAAAGCTCTTGAATGTTCGGTCACTTGGGGAAGAAAATTGAAGGTAAGTTCATGGTAGTTTGCTTTTATTTTGAGGTTCATGAGTTCTTCTTGATTCTAGCTTAACTCTTGAAGCATATTTTGGTTGTTATTTGTGTTGTGAGCATTTAGTCATGAATTAAAATGAAGGAAATGGTTGTTGTTTCATGTTCTTTTGATGAAAAATGGAAGATAGGTGAAGTTGAGCCAAACAAATAAGCATGCATGTGCCTTAGATGCTAAAGGGAAAAATCGGCTAACATGTTGTGCTTTAAAATGATGAAATGGAGATTATACTTAAGTAAAATCATAGATATGTGATGATTGATTGGTGATATACATGTTTAAATAACATGCATGCAAGGTATGTGTGAAAGAGTTGATTTGGTAATAAATCTGCTTGGGACAGCAGCAGTAACCTGACTTTGGAAAATCACCATAAATTGTGGGAGATGAATTAGAGGCTGAATAAATTATGTAATTAAAGCTTAATGAGTCTAGTTTCAAATGGAATAAACGAGAACATATTTTAAATCCTGTACAATGAGAAATTTGATTCGTAATGAAGAGTGGTCAGATTAGTCAAATAGTGAAACATGGGAAACTTTAAGAAAAATATGGTATTTATTGGCCATACCAAAAATTCTGAAATTTTTATGGATATAAGATATATGAGTCTATTTTCAGGGAAAATTAATGGCACTTGATTTGGAGTTTCGTAGCTCCAGTTATAAATGATTTAGTGACTGTTGTTTAGGAAGACAGCTTGAAGTGAAATTATGATTATGTGGTAAACATTGACAAAAATTTGTTAATGAGTTGCTTATTGATTTCTTATAAGCTTACTATGACCTGTAGGTGTGGTTGGCCGAATATTGTAAGGGGTTAATACGTAGTTTGTATTTGAATAGTTAGATTAACGTGTTAGTAATCCAATTGTAGGCGGTTTGTGTGTGGATCTCGTCAGCATATCGTCGCAAACAGGTGTGTAACTAACACCCTCTTTCTTAGTCTGGATCGGTAAAAGTCGAAAAGCCGAAATGTCGAAAACCGGTATTTTGTAGATTTGCGAGTGTACGAATGCTCGTGAGGTAAATCGATTAATGTTTTTGGTAAGCTGCAAAATTTGGACTGCAAAGTGCATGATTTCGTGCCCTCAATATTTTTGGGCTTAATGGGCCAAAATTGGAATGATGGGCCAATGGCCCAATTCGGTAAGAACCCTCGATGCGTGATTCTATTAGTACGTGAAAAGTAGGAATATGCATGAAAACCCTAAAATAGATAAATTCTTGAAATACCTTTAAAAGTGGAAAATTTGAGTTTACCCCTAGTAGATAAATTCTTGAAATACCTCTAGGGTTAAATTGACCTAAATGCATGTTTGATGTTGTTATTTCTTGCATGCCATGTTGTTATTATCGATGCATGGGATTGGGATATTGAAGGAGGAAGTACTAAAAGTGGCTTGTCCCGCGTCTTTGGAGGCTTGCCTTAATTTATTGTTAGCTGAACAACAAGAATGTCGCAAGCTGTGGAGTGTTAAATTTGGGTGGGTTGAGCTATTCCCCACATGGAGTGTATGGCTGGTACGGGTGGAGTGTAGTGGTTGATGGGTTAAGTAGTCTCCCCAAATGGGCGCTGCATATGTTTACTGATGTTACATGTATTTTGAAATGGGCCTATGGGTCATACTGTTATCTGAATAAGGGGCTAAGGCCCAGTTTATTGTAATCTAAAAGGGCTCGCCCAAGACCACTATTACCTGAATGGGCTTAGGCCCAATGGGCTTGAGCTGACTTGGGCTTTGAATGGGTTTTCCTTACACACTGAGTTTCCCCAAACTCACCTCTTTTATTTTCATCCACACAGGAAATCCCCAACCATAGTGGGCTTGGAGCTGTGAGGGAATTCGGAGTGGCCACCCGTTCTGAAAGTTTGATTTTCTTCTGGTGAATTGGACTTCCTTTTATTTACGTTTGAAGTTTTGGGTTTTTAAATGTAATAAGGCCGCTTAATTATTTTTGATGGTTTTAATATGTATTACTAAGATAGGTATTACTTATTTTAACTGTTGAAATTGGATAGCTTTAGGGCGCGTTTTCAAGTACAACAATTGATTTCAAAATAACACGACAACAAGCAAAGCTTCCGCAATGAAAGTATTTTCCAAAATTAATCACTTTTCCTAAAAATGACTTAATCAAATCAGTTTCCTAGAAATATCCATGACGTTAAGGTGTGGTAATGGCGGTATGCATGTCTAGGATTGGATCCAAAGGGAGCTTGGTACTTAAGCAGTCCGATGGACTCACCACCTCTTTTCTGGTTTCCTACTTGGTGCACAGCTTCCATTCACTTTAACCTATAATGAAATTATCTTTTAAAACACTAAGTAAGTTTTTCTAGATCAACAATATAAAATGTTTTGAACGCTTCGATGTGGCATGTCGGATCCGGTCATAACGTCTGGGCTGGGTTTCAGGTGCTACATTTAGTGGTATCAGAGCCTAGGTTGCAACAACTCAGCTGTGGAATGGGTTTACAAAAAAAAAAAGATTTTCAAAAATAAAAAAAAATTATAAAGATTACGAAAAACGCGATTTTTAAAATTTAGATCTTTAGAAGGTGGCATTCCGAATCTTCGGCCCAAGCCTGTAAGCATTACTCTGAACTCTTCTGAATATTTTTTTGACTTATCTGTCTGTACTAAAATCCTGCTAGGATACTCTAGATAGGATGATACTAAAACCATAGGAAAATCTGATAAGAGACTGAAACTGTAGCTAGACTTCGATTCTGTGAAAACAAACTCTGAACTACTGTCTAATTCATAAAACATCTGTAATAAACACTGGAATATTAATTGATGCATAAAAATTCATAATCAAGATAATACGATATGAGTACAAGAGGTTGTGGACGGAGCCGAGGAAGTGCTCGAGTGAGATCTTCGTCTTCGAGACATATGCCGGCGGTGGATGCACTGTACCACCGACAACAGAGGTAGAGTCTCATGACCGCGGTACCGGGGATAATGCCCTATCATAGGCAATGCTTCGTGTTCTGGAAAGGGTTGCTGGGGCAAGTGCGGGCAATGGAGTTCGGGGATCTATTTCTGAACGACTTCGGGCTAACGGAGCGGAGATCTTTAGGGCCGTGTCTGGTATAGCCTCGAATGTGGCGGAATATTGGTTGGAGGCCACAGAACAAATTATGGACGACTTGGACTGCTCTGAGGAGATTGTAAGTGGGGTATCTGTACTAAGTCCTTTGGGTCACTCGGTTAGGGTAGACAAACTGTATAGGGATGTACCCTTAGAAACTCAAGGTAGGATTTTCCCGGAGATCTGATGGAGTTCTTGTTAGGAGAGTTTGATCTCATTTTGGGAATGGATGGCTTGTTAAGCGGACACGGATTGTCTTGCTAAACGAATGGTGTTAAGGACCACAAAGGATGAGGAGGTTATGGTGATAGGTGAGCGAAGGGATTATTTTTCCAATGTGGTGTCGGCATTAAGAGCCGAAAAGTGGATTCGGAAAGGTTGTAAGGCCTATTTGGCATTTGTAAGTCAGTTGGAAAATGAGGGACTAACAGTGGATAAGGTTAGGACCGTAAAGAAGTTCCAAGATGTTTTTCCGGATGAGCTTCCAAGATTGCCTCTGGACCGAGAAGTTGAGTTTGGAATAGATTTGTTGCCTGGAATGGCACCTGTGTCTATCGCACCGTATAGGATGGCACCGAAAGAGTTAGTGGAGTTAAAGGCTCAAATTCAAGAGTTGTTGGATAGGGACTTTATTAGGCCAAGCGTGTCTTCATGGGGAGTACCGGTGCTATTCGTGAAAAAGAAGGATGGTAATGCGGATGTGCATTGATTATCGCCAGTTGAACAAACTGACGATTAAGAATAAGTATCTACTGCCAAGGATTGACGATCTGTTAGACCAGCTTAGAGGAGCTTCTGTATTCTCCAAGATCGATGTAACACCCCGAACCCGAGACCATCGCCGGTGTCGGACACGAGGGGTTAACAAGCCAAATGCATCATTTCATTAATACACATTCTTACTTCACACTTCATCATTATATACTTTCACAAAGTATCAATCAATTCAATAACTGAAATTCATTAGTCGATTGAGCGAATGTTGCTCAAACATGTCGACTTTCCAATGCACATATAACGTACCTTATCCTTTGGGCTTTTCGAGTGTACTAATTGAATTCATTACAGCAACCAACACTCACCTCCAGCCCAAGATTCTTGAATATAAATGGATATAATCACGTGCACAAATGCCTTGGTCTTAGCCGGATAGAATAACTTCATACGAATGCCTTGGTCTTAGCCCGGATATAGCCACTAGCACAATTGCCTTGGTCTTAACCCGGATATAATTTCAACATAATTGTCTTCGGCTTAGCAGGATATCATTCAATTTCTCATGTACATATACACCAATAATCATTGGACATACATATTTCATTTTCGTTACTAAGGCTCAAACGCAAATATAATCACAAGCATATTCGCCGGGACTTAGCCAGGGTAGAATTCAAATGCTCATACATACATAATCAATAATCAATACACATCCATACTTTATTTCACATAATTCAAGTAGGGTCACTTCTTGAGGACTTACCTCGGATGTTGTCGAACGGCTTTTTCGCTATTCGATCACCTTTTCCTTCCCTTGTCCAATTGTGGCCCTCTTAGCTCTTGAGCTAATTCAAACAAATTCAATTTATTAAAACCTCATTGTGCTTGCTTATGGCGAATATGACAAGGAGTTTAAATGGTCATATGGCCACTCTTTAGCTTGAATACACAATGGTCATGCACATTTTATACTACATCAAGCAATTCAATACAATTTATTTGAGCATCAAGGAAAAGCTAAGGCCTTCAATAGGCTACCCAAGGCCGAATATTCATGTACATGTTGAGGTCAATTTTGCACTTAATACCTCACAAAAACAGCATGCATTTTACTAGTTAATGCTTTGCACATTGTGGCCCAAAACTTATAATATAGCATCAAGCACTTATATGTGTGCTAGGCGAATTGTGCTTGCAATTTCACAAGCATTCTTCCACATCTTCTTCTTTAAACCAATATATTCATCACTTACTTCATAGCCAAAACATCATGTGCAAACATATATATACAATATGAGCATGGCGAATTTCAAGGTGTCCATAGCCATCCAAAATACAAATTTTAACTAACATGCAAGAAGCATGAACCATGCTCATGAATGCATCATGGCGAATATGACAATCATGCTCCATTCAACTTCAATCATGGTTAAACACAAAAGAAAACTCAAAATCTTACTCAAGAGTAGACAATCCATCATTGCATGCATCATCATCAAGCTTCACACTTAGCATGCAATGGCTTTATCACCATAACAACTTTGGCCAAATACCATTTCCATGGCATAACAAGGATTTGAGCCATGGCTAACATGCACATCAAATTAGCAACCAAACCATGCATGAAACTCCCAACACAACCTCATACATACCTTAATCTTGATGCAAACTTAGCCAAATCTCCTTCTAGATCTCTTCTAAACAAAGGAAATGAAGCAAAATCCTTCTTCCTCTTAGTATTTTCGGCCAAAAAGAGAGAGCAAGCATGAACAAATTTTTTGTTTTCTCTTCTTGGTTGCATGGCAATGGGGGATGCTACTCTCTCACACACATTTTTTTTCTTTTCTCACCCATGCTTAGTTGTTTATTATTTCTAACATCATCCATTAGTAAAACATGTTGGGAACATGTTCCCTTGCCCATAACCTTGTCATGGCGGCCACTCCTCCTTAGGAAGGGATTATTTGACATGCAACTCCACCTTTTGTTAACATGTACTAACAAGCCATTTAAAATTAGCCTATCATATTTCACCATGTTTTACTTTGATCCCTATTTAATACTTTCTCATACAAATGGGTAAAATTAGAGAATGAAATTTCCACATATGCATGCACACACATAGTAAGCATAGAATATAACAATTAATTATTTTATGACTCGGTTTAGTGGTCCCAAACCACATTCCGGCTAGGGTCTATTTTGGGCTGTCACAACTCTCCCCATTTAAGAAATTTTCGTCCCGAAAATCTTACCGTAAATAGGTTTGGATATCGCTCTTTCATAGAATTCTCGGTCTCCCAAGTAGCTTCTTCTATCCCGTGCTTGAGCCATAACACTTTCACTAGCGGAACCCGCTTGTTTCATAACTCTTTCACTTCTCGTGATAGGATACGAATTGGTTCTTCCTCATAACTCATATTAGCTTAAATTTCAATTTCGATGGACTAATCACGTGCGATGGATCGGATCTATAGCGTCGAAGCATCGAAGCGTGAAAGACATCGTGAACCTTTTGAGTTCGGGGGCAAAATCAAGCGATATGCCTTTGGACCGACTCGCTCGATATCTCATATGGCCCAATGAACCTCGGGCTCAACTTGCCCTTACGGCCGAACACGAGTATCTTTTTCCAAGGCGATACCTTGAGAAACACTTTATCACCCACGATACTCGATATCCTTACGCTTCAGATCCGCGTCGACTTCCGACGATCGGAGGCTATCTTGAGACTTTCACGGATTACTTTCACTTTCATTCAAAGCATCCCTAATCAAATCCACCCGAAAATCTTGCTTTCACCGAGCTCGGTCCAAAACAATGGTGTACGGCATTTACGACCGTACAAGGCCTCGTAGGGTGCCATCTTAATACTTGATTGAAAGTCGTTGTTGTAAGCGAATTCAATCAACGGCAAATACCGTTCCCATGAACCACTAAACTCGAGGACGTAACATCTTAACATATCCTCAAGTATCCGAATTATCCGCTCGGATTGACCATCGGTTTGGGGGTGAAAGGCGGTCTTGAAATGCAACTTGGTACCCAAAGCTTCTTGCAACTTTTTCTAAAATCGCTAAGTAAATCTCGGATCTCTATCCGACACGATGGAAATAGGCACCGTGTAATCTCACAATGAGAAACGTACAATTCCGCTTAATTTGTCCATTGAAAAATCCGTGCGTCGAGGGGACAAAGTGGGCCGACTTAGTCAATCGATCTACCACGACCCAAACCGCATCCTTCTTACTTTCGACAATGGCGGTCCGGATACAAAGTCCATTGTGACTCGATCCCATTTCCACTTGGGTATCGTGATTGGTCAAGTAATCTGAAGGCACCGATGTTCCGCTTTCACTTGTTGACATATTAAACATCTCGAAACAAAGTCGGAGATGTCTCGCTTCATACCATGCCACCAAAACCGATGTTTCAAATCATTGTACATCTTCGTACTCCCGGTGGATTGCCATTCGGCTACAATGGGCTTCATTGAATTATCGAAATGAGTTCCAAATTCTTTGGGACACACAGATGACTTTGAACCTCAAACAATCGTCATCGTCGATTTGAAACTCCGAGTCCTTGTTGAACACACGCAGCCCGTTTTGCAACCAACTCGTCGTCGACTTTCTCGAGCTTCTCGAATTTGGTGTGTCAATAATGGTTTGGCTTTCAATTCAGCCACTAACACTTTGTCGGATCGATGACGGACAAGTGCACATTCATCGTCGTAAAATGAATAACGATTTACGACTCAAGGCATCCGCAACCACATTCGCCTTTCCGGGTGATAGTCAATGATCACTCATAATCCTTTAACAACTCGAGCCAACGTCTTTGTCGCAGATTTAAGTCTCTTTGGGTCATCAAATATTTGAGACTTTTGTGATCCGAGTATACATGGCACCTTTCACCAAATAAGTAATGTCGCCAAATCTTTAAGGCGAATACGATGGCGCCAATTCGAGATCATGAGTCGGATAATTTTTCTCATGTGGCTTTAATTGCCTCGACGCGCAGGCCACAACTCGACCTTCTTGCATTAATCGCAACCTAACCCAAGTAGAGAGGCGTCGCTATAGATGACAAACTCCTTGCGGACTCGGGTTGCACTAGAATTGGGGCTTCATCAAATAAGTTTTCGATTGATCGAAACTTTTTGGCATTTCTCCGTCCATTCGAACTTAACATCCTTTTGGAGTAAGCCGTCATCGGTGTGGCTATCGTTGAAGCCTTTTACAAATCGTCGGTAATAACCTAAGCAAGCCCCAAAAAGCTCGAACCTCAATTAATATTTCTGAGGCTTCCAATTAAGTATGGCTGAAATTTTATTCGGTCGACTCGAATACCCAATGCAGATACCACATGACCCAAGAAGCTAACCTCTCTTAACCGAACTCACACTTCTTTGAACTTAGCATATAATTGCTTATCCGTAAAATTTGCAAAGACTAACCGCAGTGTTCAAGATGTTCGGTCTCATTTCTTGAATAGACCAAGATGTCATCAATGAACACGACTACGAATCGATCCAAATATGGTCTAAAGATCCGATTCATTAAATCCATAAATACCATGAGGGCATTAGTGAGCCCAAACGGCATCACTAGGAACTCATAGTGACCATATCTCGCTCAAGGCGTCTTGGGTGCGTCCAATCTTGGATTCGCAATTGATAATAGCCCGATCTCAAATCTATTTTTGAGAACACCGAGGCTCCTTTGAGTTGATCAAACAAGTCATCAATACGTGGCAACGGATATTTGTTCTTTATCGTCGCTTTATTAAGTCGACGATAGTCGATGCACAACCGCATGGTTCCATCCTTCTTCTTCACGAACAATCTTGGCGCACCCAAGGCGAAAAACTTCAGGCGAGCAAAACCTCTATCCACCAATTCTTGCAACCGAGCTTTCAACTCCTTTAATTAGTTGGTGCCATACGATCACGGAGCTATCGAAATTGAGTGGTACCGGTACCAATTCGATGCCAAATTCTATTTCCGAGCAGTGGTAAACCCGCAATTCTTGGAAAACATCCGGTATTCACAAACCACGGGCGCAGATTCGGGTTTCTTTTACGATTCCTTGTCATCGAGCACGACGCAAGATACGCCGCACCCTTTTCTTACATATTTACGGGCCAACATCGGCGATATTACGGTGGCAACCCTTTAAGTCCGTAGACTCAACCCGAATTATTTCATTATTCGCGCACCTCAAATCGATAGTCTTGCTCTTGCAATTTACAACCGCATCGTGCATGGTCAACCAATCCAAACCAAGAATAACGTCGAACTCATCGAGCGGCAAAAGCATCAAGTCCGTAGAAAAACAAGAACCTCGGAACACTAGGGGACTTTTCTTGCACACTTTGTTGACAAGCACGTAATGACCCAAGGGTTTGACACCGAATTACAAACTCGATGAGACTCAATGGGCAAAGTCTTCTTTGGATGCTAAGGTTTCACATATATATGAATGAGTAGAACCGGGGTCAATCAAAGCAATCACATTTGTATTGAAAAGAGTGAAAGTACCGGTAATAACATCCGGAGAGGCGGCATCCTCGGCGTGCGGCGTATGGCATAAGTCCTAGCAGAGCACGAGCCTCAGATCGATGGTAGCATCTCTAGATCCTCTCGACCGCCAATCGACATTGCCCATATTTCTAGGTGGCCTACCTCGGCGATGGTAGCACCGGGTTTCCACTCGACTCACATTCATTCAAGCATCCTTGGGCAATCCTTCATAAAGTGGTCGGCCGATCCACACTTATAGCGAGAGCGATCACGAAACCAACAGCTCCCGAATGCCATTTGCCACAATGTGGACACTCCGCCCTCTCTCGGCGATCATTTCCACCATGGCGATCGAAGTGACTCGTGTGGTCACGGGGTCGATCGCGTCCTCGTCTAGAAAAGCCCAAACGCCTCTAGACCGGCTCGCATCATCTCGAAATCTCTTGATGCTTGTTGAAGAGACTTTCCGAGGACCTCTTTCGAATTCTCCGGTTCCACATCGCTTTTTGTTTCTCCTTTCTAAGCTCTTGACTTTACAAGCTCGCTCAACAAGTACTACGAACTCTCGTATCTCAAGATGCCAACAAACATCCTTATATCATCATTCAGCCCATCCTCGAAGCGTTTACACATAACGACTTGGACGAAATGCATTCTCGCGTCTGGCTAAGCCTCACAAATTTTCGTTCGTGAGTGATGGCGACATCGAACCTTGCTTAAGATCAAGGAATTCCTCCGCTTTTGGTCGATGAATCTCGATGATATACTTTTTGAACTCGGTTTGAAAGAATTCCCAAGTCACTTGCTCTCTAGGCACCACAAGTCGAGTACTCCACCAATAGTAGGCGGACTTGCGTAGCAAGGAGATGGTACACTTTAAGCACTCATCGGTGTACAAGATAGCTCATCAAGCACCGGATAGTGTTATCTAACCAAAATTCAGCTCGCTTCGGCATCATCATCATCCGTAGCCTTAAATTCGGTGGCCCCATGTTTTGAATCCTATCGATTGGGGCTTACTTGACCTTATTTGGTCGATCCACCGGAGGTATTGTAGGTCTTGAGGTTGCATTTTTCGGGAATGGAGGTTGTGGAACAGCCGTGTTGGTTCGAATGTATTGATTAAACCATTCGTTCATCACACTATAAAAGGCTTGCCTAGCCTCGTCATTAAGATTGTTGGCCATAGGTTGAGAGTCATTGGCATTTGTCCCTTCTTGGGAGCAAAGCGCCACACTCTCCACATCATCACTATCGCTTTCGGTTGGGATCGGGATCCATTGCTATAAACAAACACAAAGTCAAATTGTCGAAATCACCACACTATCGATTCATCATGAAATGGCATGTATAGCTAGACCCCAAACACATCACGGTAGTCCTAGAATCGACTAAACCGTGGCTCGATACCAATAAAATTGTAACACCCGAACCCGAGACCATCATGGAATTATGGGACACGAGGGTTAACAAGCCAAATGCATCATTTCATTAATACACATTCTTACTTCACACTTCATCATTATATACTTTCACAAAGTATCAATCAATTCAATAAGCGAAATTCATTAGTCGATTGAGCGAATGTTGCTCAAACATGTCGACTTTCAATGCACATATAACGTACCTTATCCTTTGGGCTTTTCGAGTGTACTAATTGAATTCATTACTGACAACCAACACTCACCTCCAGCCCAAGATTCTTGAATATAACCGGATATAATCACGTGCACAAATGCCTTGGTCTTAGCCCGGATAGAATAACTTCATACGAATGCCTTGGTCTTAGCAGGATATAGCCACTAGCACAATTGCCTTGGTCTTAACCGGATATAATTTCAGCATAATTGTCTTGGGGCTTAGCAGGATATCATTCAATTTCTCATGTACATATACACCAATAATCATTGGACATACATATTTCATTTTAGTTACTAAGGCTCAAACATAAATATAATCACAAGCATATTAGCCTTCGGGACTTAGCAGGGTAGAATTCAAATGCTCATACATACATAATCAATAATCAATACACATCCATACTTTATTTCACATAATTCAAGTAGGGTCACTTCTTGAGGACTTACCTCGGATGTTGTCGAGCGGCTTTTTGGCTATTCGATCACCTTTTCCTTCCCTTGTCCAATTGTGGCCCTCTTAGCTCTTGAGCTAATTCAAACAAATTCAATTTATTAAAACCTCATTGTGCTTGCTTATGGCGAATATGACAAGGAGTTTAAATGGTCATATGGCCACTCTTTAGCTTGAATACACAATGGTCATGCACATTTTATACTACATCAAGCAATTCAATACAATTTATTTGAGCATCAAGGAAAAGCTAAGGCCTTCAATAGGCTACCCAAGGCGAATATTCATGTACATGTTGAGGTCAATTTTGCACTTAATACCTCACAAAAACAGCATGCATTTTACTAGTTAATGTTTTGCACATTGTGGCCCAAAACTTATAATATAGCATCAAGCACTTATATGTGTGCTAGGTAGAATTGTGCTTGCAATTTCACAAGCATTCTTCCACATCTTCTTCTTTAAACCAATATATTCATCACTTACTTCATAGCCAAAACATCATGTGCAAACATATATATACAATATGAGCATGGCGAATTTCAAGGTGTCCATAGCCATCCAAAAATACAAATTTTAACTAACATGCAAGAAGCATGAACCATGCTCATGAATGCATCATGGCGAATATGACAATCATGCTCCATTCAACTTCAATCATGGTTAAACACAAAAGAAAACTCAAAATCTTACTCAAGAGTAGACAATCCATCATTGCATGCATCATCATCAAGCTTCACACTTAGCATGCAATGGCTTTATCACCATAACAACTTTGGCCAAATACCATTTCCATGGCATAACAAGGATTTGAGCCATGGCTAACATGCACATCAAATTAGCAACCAAACCATGCATGAAACTCCCAACACAACCTCATACATACCTTAATCTTGATGCAAACTTAGCCAAATCTCCTTCTAGATCTCTTCTAAACAAAGGAAATGAAGCAAAATCCTTCTTCCTCTTAGTATTTTCGGCCAAAAAGGAGAGAGCAAGCATGAACAAATTTTTTGTTTTCTCTTCTTGGTTGCATGGCAATGGGGGATGCTACTCTCTCACACACATTTTTTTCTTTTCTCACCCATGCTTAGTTGTTTATTATTTCTAACATCATCCATTAGTAAAACATGTTGGGAACATGTTCCCTTGCCCATAACCTTGTCATGGCCGGCCACTCCTCCTTAGGAAGGGATTATTTGACATGCAACTCCACCTTTTGTTAACATGTACTAACAAGCCATTTAAAATTAGCCTATCATATTTCACCATGTTTTACTTTGATCCCTATTTAATACTTTCTCATACAAATGGGTAAAATTAGAGAATGAAATTTCCACATATGCATGCACACACATAGTAAGCATAGAATATAACAATTAATTATTTTATGACTCGGTTTAGTGGTCCAGAAACCACATTCCGGCTAGGGTCTATTTTGGGTTGTCACAACTCTCCCCACTTAAGAAATTTTCGTCCCAGAAAATCTTACTAGTAAATAGGTTTGGATATCGCTCTTTCATAGAATTCTCGGTCTCCCAAGTAGCTTCTTCTATCCCGTGCTTGAGCCATAACACTTTCACTAGCGGAACCCGTTTGTTTTGCAACTCTTTCACTTCTCGTGATAGGATACGAATTGGTTCTTCCTCATAACTCATATTAGCTTAAATTTCAATTTCTGATGGACTAATCACGTGCGATGGATCGGATCTATAGCGTCGAAGCATCGAAGCGTGAAAGACATCGTGAACCTTTTGAGTTCGGGGCAAAATCAAGCGATATGCCCTTTGGACCGACTCGCTCGATATCTCATATGGCCCAATGAACCTCGGGCTCAACTTGCCCTTACGGTAGAACACGAGTATCTTTTTCCAAGCGATACCTTGAGAAACACTTTATCACCCACGATACTCGATATCCTTACGCTTCAGATCCGCGTCGACTTCTCGACGATCGGAGGCTATCTTGAGACTTTCACGGATTACTTTCACTTTCATTCAAAGCATCCCTAATCAAATCCACCGAAAATCTTGCTTTCACCGAGCTCGGTCCAAAACAATGGTGTACGGCATTTACGACCGTACAAGGCCTCGTAGGGTGCCATCTTAATACTTGATTGAAAATTTGTTGTTACGCGAATTCAATCAACGGCAAATACCGTTCCCATGAACCACTAAACTCGAGGACGCAACATCTTAACATATCCTCAAGTATCCGAATTATCCGCTCGGATTGACCATCGGTTTGGGGGTGAAAGCGGTGCTGAAATGCAACTTGGTACCCAAAGCTTCTTGCAACTTTTTCCAAAATCGCTAAGTAAATCTCGGATCTCTATCCGACACGATGGAAATAGGCACCCGTGTAATCTCACAATCGAGAAAGCGTACAATTCCGCTAATTTGTCCATTGAAAAATCCGTGCGACGGGGACAAAGTGGGCCGACTTAGTCAATCGATCTACCACGACCCAAACCGCATCCTTCTTACTTGTCGACAATGGCGGTCCGGATACAAAGTCCATTGTGACTCGATCCCATTTCCACTTGGGTATCGTGATTGGTGAAGTAATCTCGAAGGCACCGATGTTCCGCTTTCACTTGTTGACATATTAAACATCTCGAAACAAAGTCGGAGATGTCTCGCTTCATACCATGCCACCAAAACCGATGTTTCAAATCATTGTACATCTTCGTACTCCCGGGTGGATTGCCATTCGGCTACAATGGGCTTCATTTGAATTATCGAAATGAGTTCCAAATTCTTTGGGACACACACAGACGACTTTGGAACCTCAAACAATCGTCATCGTCGATTTGAAACTCCGAGTCCTTGTTCGAACACACGCACCCGTTTTGCAACCAACTCGTCGTCGACTTTACGAGCTTCTCGAATTTGGTGTGTCAATAATGGTTTGGCTTTCAATTCAGCCACTAACACACCGTCGGATCGACATGACAAGTGCACATTCATCGTCGTAAAATGAATAACGATTTACGACTCAAGGCATCCGCAACCACATTCGCCTTTCCGGGTGATAGTCAATGATCACTCATAATCCTTTAACAGCTCGAGCCAACGTCTTTGTCGCAGATTTAAGTCTCTTTGGGTCATCAAATATTTGAGACTTTTGTGATCCGAGTATACATGGCACCTTTCACCAAATAAGTAATGTCGCCAAATCTTTAAAGGCGAATACGATGGCGCCAATTCGAGATCATGAGTCGGATAATTTTTCTCATGTGGCTTTAATTGCCTCGACGACAGGCCACAACTCGACCTTCTTGCATTAATACGCAACCTAACCCAAGTAGAGGCGTCGCTATAGATGACAAACTCCTTGCGGACTCGGGTTGCACTAGAATTGGGGCTTCATCAAATAAGTTTTCAGTTGATCGAAACTTTTTGGCATTTCTCGTCCATTCGAACTTAACATCCTTTTGGAGTAACCGTCATCGGTGTGGCTATCGTTGAGAAGCCTTTTACAAATCGTCGGTAATAACCTAAGCAAGCCCCAAAAACTCGAACCTCGTTAATATTTCTCGGAGGCTTCCAATTAAGTATGGCTGAAATTTTATTCGGTCGACTCGAATACCCAATGCAGATACCACATGACCCAAGAAGCTAACCTCTCTTAACCGAACTCACACTTCTTGAACTTAGCATATAATTGCTTATCCGTAAAATTTGCGGCACTAACCGCGGTGTTCAAAGCATGTTCGGTCTCATTTCTTGAATAGACCAAGATGTCATCAATGAACACGACTACGAATCGATCCAAATATGGTCTAAAGATCCGATTCATTAAATCCATAAATACCGCGAGGGCATTAGTGAGCCCAAACGGCATCACTAGGAACTCATAGTGACCATATCTCGTTCAAGGCGGTCTTGGGTACGTCCGAATCTTGGATTCGCAATTGATAATAGCCCGATCTCAAATCTATTTTGAGAACACCGAGGCTCCTTCAGTTGATCAAACAAGTCATCAATACGCGGCAGCGGATATTTGTTCTTTATCGTCGCTTTATTAAGTCGGCGATAGTCGATCTACAACCGCATGGTTCCATCCTTCTTCTTCACGAACAATCTTGGCGCACCCAAGGCGAAAAACTCAAGCGAGCAAAACCTCTATCCACCAATTCTTGCAACCGAGCTTTCAACTCCTTTAATTCCGTTGGTGCCATACGATACGGAGCTATCGAAATTGGAGTGGTACCGGTACCAATTCGATGCCAAATTCTATTTCCGAACAGTGGTAAACCCGCAATTCTTGGGAAAACATCCGGTATTCACAAACCACGGGCACAGATTCGGGTTTCTTTTTCGATTCCTTGTCATCGAAAGCACGACGCAAGGTACGCTTCGCACCCTTTTCTTACATATTTCGGGCCAACATCGGCGATATTACGGTGGCAACCCTTTAAGTCCGTAGACTCAACCCGAATTATTTCATTATTCGCACCTCAAATCGATAGTCTTGCTCTTGCAATTTACAACCGCATCGTGCATGGTCAACCAATCCAAACCAAGAATAACGTCGAACTCATCGAAGCGGCAAAAGCATCAAGTCCGCCGAAAAACAAGAACCTCGGAACACTAGGGGACTTTTCTTGCACACTTTGTTGACAAGCACGTAATGACCCAAGGGTTTGACACCGAATTACAAACTCGATGAGACTCAATGGGCAAAGTCTTTATGGATGCTAAGGTTTCACATATATATGAATGAGTAGAACCGGGGTCAATCAAAGCAATCACATTTGTATTGAAAAGAGTGAAAGTACCGGTAATAACATCTGGAGAGGCGGCATCCTCGGCGTGCGGCGTATGGCATAAGTCCTAGCAGAGCACGAGCCTCGAGATCGATGGTAGCATCTCTAGATCCTCTCGACCGCCAACGACATTGCCCATATTTCTAGGTGGCCTACCTCGGCGATGGTAGCACCCGGTTTCCACTCGACTCACATTCTGCTCAAGCATCCTTGGGCAATCCTTCATAAAGTGGTCGGCCGATCCACACTTATAGCGGGAGCGATCACGAAACCAACAACTCCCCGAATGCCATTTGCCACAATGTGGACACTCCGCCTCTCTCGGCGATCATTTCCACCACTGGCGATCGAAGTGACTCGTGTGGTCACAGGGGGTCGATCGCGTCCTCGTCTAGAAAAGCCCGAAACGCCTCTAGACCGGCTCGCATCATCTCAAAATCTCTTCGATGCTTGTTGAAGAGACTTTTCCGAGGACCTCTTCGAATTCTCCGGTTCCCACATCGACTTTTTGTTTCTCCTTTCTAAGCTCTTGACTTTACAAGCTCGCTCAACAAGTACTACGAACTCTCGTATCTCGAAGATGCCAACAAACATCCTTATATCATCATTCAGCCCATCCTCGAAGCGTTTACACATAACAGCTTCGGACGAAATGCATTCTCGCGCGTACCGGCTAAGCCTCACAAATTTTCGTTCGTAGTCGAGAATCGACATCGAACCTTGCTTAAGATCAAGGAATTCCCTCCGCTTTTGGTCGATGAATCTCGATGATATACTTTTTTGAACTCGGTTTGAAAGAATTCCCAAGTCACTTGCTCTCTAGGCACCACAGAAGTCAGAGTACTCCACCAATAGTAGGCGGACTTGCGTAGCAAGGAGATGGTACACTTTAAGCACTCATCGGTGTACAGGATAGCTCATCAAGCACCCGGATAGTGTTATCTAACCAAAATTCAGCTCGCTCGGCATCATCATCATCCGTAGCCTTAAATTCGGTGGCCCCATGTTTTGAATCCTATCGACCGGGGCTTACTTGACCTTATTTGGTCGATCCACCGGAGGTATTGTAGTCTTGGGGTTGCATTTTTCGGGAATGGAGGTTGTGGAACAGCCGTGTTGGTTCGAATGTATTGATTAAACCATTCGTTCATCACACTATAAAAGGCTTGCCTAGCCTCGTCATTAAGATTGTCTGGCCATAGGTTGAGAGTCATTGGTATTTGTCCCTTGCGCGCGGAGCAGCGCCACACTCTCCACATCATCGCCTATCGCTTTCGGTTGGGATCGGGATCCATTGCTATAAACAAACACAAAGTCAAATTGTCAGAAATCACCACACTATCGATTCATCATGAAATGGCATGTATAGCTAGACCCCAAACACATCACGGTAGTCCTAGAATCGACTAAACCGTGGCTCTGATACCAATAAAATTGTAACACCCCGAACCCGAGACCATCGCCGGTGTCGGACACGAGGGGTTAACAAGCCAAATGCATCATTTCATTAATACACATTCTTACTTCACACTTCATCATTATATACTTTCACAAAGTATCAATCAATTCAATAACTGAAATTCATTAGTCGATTGAGCGAATGTTGCTCAAACATGTCGACTTTCCAATGCACATATAACGTACCTTATCCTTTGGGCTTTTCGAGTGTACTAATTGAATTCATTACAACAACCAACACTCACCTCCAGCCCAAGATTCTTGAATATAACCGGATATAATCACGTGCACAAATGCCTTGGTCTTAGCCCGGATAGAATAACTCGCATACGAATGCCTTGGTCTTAGCAGGATATAGCCACTAGCACAATTGCCTTGGTCTTAACCGGATATAATTTCAACATAATTGTCTTGGGGCTTAGCCCAGATATCATTCAATTTCTCATGTACATATACACCAATAATCATTGGACATACATATTTCATTTTAGTTACTAAGGCTCAAACGCAAATATAATCACAAGCATATTCGCCGGGACTTAGCAGGGTAGAATTCAAATGCTCATACATACATAATCAATAATCAATACACATCCATACTTTATTTCACATAATTCAAGTAGGGTCACTTCTTGAGGACTTACCTCGGATGTTGTCGAACGGCTTTTTCGGCTATTCGATCACCTTTTCCTTCCCTTGTCCAATTGTGGCCCTCTTAGCTCTTGAGCTAATTCAAACAAATTCAATTTATTAAAACCTCATTGTGCTTGCTTATGGCGAATATGACAAGGAGTTTAAATGGTCATATGGCCACTCTTTAGCTTGAATACACAATGGTCATGCACATTTTATACTACATCAAGCAATTCAATACAATTTATTTGAGCATCAAGGAAAAGCTAAGGCCTTCAATAGGCTACCCAAGGCCGAATATTCATGTACATGTTGAGGTCAATTTTGCACTTAATACCTCACAAAAACAGCATGCATTTTACTAGTTAATGCTTTGCACATTGTGGCCCAAAACTTATAATATAGCATCAAGCACTTATATGTGTGCTAGGTCAATTGTGCTTGCAATTTCACAAGCATTCTTCCACATCTTCTTCTTTAAACCAATATATTCATCACTTACTTCATAGCCAAAACATCATGTGCAAACATATATATACAATATGAGCATGGCCGAATTTCAAGGTGTCCATAGCCATCCAAAATACAAATTTTAACTAACATGCAAGAAGCATGAACCATGCTCATGAATGCATCATGGCGAATATGACAATCATGCTCCATTCAACTTCAATCATGGTTAAACACAAAAAGAAAACTCAAAATCTTACTCAAGAGTAGACAATCCATCATTGCATGCATCATCATCAAGCTTCACACTTAGCATGCAATGGTTTTATCACCATAACAACTTTGGCCAAATACCATTTCCATGGCATAACAAGGATTTGAGCCATGGCTAACATGCACATCAAATTAGCAACCAAACCATGCATGAAACTCCCAACACAACCTCATACATACCTTAATCTTGATGCAAACTTAGCCAAATCTCCTTCTAGATCTCTTCTAAACAAAGGAAAATGAAGCAAAAATCCCTTCTTCCTCTTAGTATTTTCGGCCAAAAAGGGAGAGAGCAAGCATGAACAATTTTTTTTGTTTTCTCTTCTTGGTTGCACGGCAATGGAGGGGGGGATGCTACTCTCTCACACATATTTTTTTTTCTTTTCTCACCCATTCTTAGTTGTTTATTATTTCCAACATCATCCATTAGTAAAACATGTTGGGAACATGTTCCCTTGCCCATAACCTTGTCATGGCCGGCCACTCCTCCTTAGGAAGGGGATTATTTGACATGCAACTCCACCTTTTTGTTAACATGTACTAACAAGCCATTTAAAATTAGCCTATCATATTTCACCATGTTTCACTTTGATCCCTATTTAATACTTTCTCATACAAATGGGTAAAATTAGAGAATGAAATTTCCACATATGCATGCACACACATAGTAAGCATAGAATATAATAATTAATTATTTTTATGACTCGGTTTAGTGGTCCCGAAACCACATTCCGGCTAGGGTCTATTTTGGGCTGTCATAATCGACCTTCGATCTGGATATCATCAGTTAAGGGTCAAGGAGGTAGATATCCATAAGACGGCATTCAGGACTCCGTATGGTCATTACGAGTTTCGGTTATGCCATTTGATGATTTAACGCTCAGAAGCGTTTATGGATCTGATGAATCGTGTGTTCCAACCATGTTTGGATCAGTTCGGTAGTCGTCTTTATTGACGATATCCGGTATATTCTGAAATGAAGTGAAACATGATGAGCATCTCCGTATAGTCTTTGCAAGTGTTAAAGGAGAAGGAACTCTTTGTGAAGTTCAGCAAGTGTGAATTCTGGTTGAGGGAGGTAACCTTCTTAGGACATATGGTCTCTGCTGAGGGGATTAAGGTAAACCCTCAGAAAATTGAAGTGATTTTGGAGTGGAAGCCACTTAGGAAGGTGTCGGAAATTCGAAGTTTCATAGGGTTGGTAGGATACTACAGAAGGTTTGTGGAAGGTTTTTCTGTGATGGCAGCACCTCTGACAAAACTCATAAGGAAAGGGGCACCGTTTGTATGGACTGAGACCTAGCAGGAGGCTTTTGAGAAGTTGAAGAAAGTTCTGACTGAAGCACCTGTGTTAATTCAGCCAGAGTTTGGGAAGGATTTTACTGTGTACAGTGACGCATCACATGTAGGCTTGGGCTACGTGTTAATACAGGAGGGTAAGGTGATTGCATATGCATCACGACATCTTAAACCTCACGAAGGAAACTATCTTACTCATGATTTGGAGTTGGCGGCAGTGATATTTGCACTTAAGATTTGGAGACATTACTTGTATGGGGAGAAGTGTATTATATACACAGACCACAAGGGTCTTAAGTATTTGTTGACTCAGAAAGAGCTGAACCTTAGGCAAAGGAGATGGATTGAGTTGCTTAAGGATTATGACTATTCGATTGAGTATCACCAGGCAAGGCTAATGTGGTAGCCGATGCTCTAAGTCATAGAATCAGATTCGATCCGAGAGCAATGTTTGCTCGTCGAGTCTCAGTATGATGATAGAAGTCATTGGTGAGTTGCAAGTGAGGCCAACCTGGGTGGATCAGATTAAGGAAAAGCAGTTGAACGATGAGTCTTTGGTCGCTCGTTTTCAACAAGTTAAGGAATGGGAAACTTCTAAGTTTGGGTTAAATGGCGAAGGAGTTCTGTGTTTCCGAGGAAGAATTTGTGTTCCGAAGGACTCTGATTTGAGGCAGACAATATTGAAAGAAGCTCATGGAGGACTTTGTGCCATGCACCCTGGAGGAAACAAGTTGTATCACAACTTACGAGAATTGTACTGGTGGCCTGGACTTAAACGAGAAGTAACGGAGTTTGTAGGGAAATGTCTGACATTCCAGCAAGTGAAAGCTGAGCATCAATTACCCTTTGGACTGTTACAGTCAGTGAAGATACCACTTTGGAAGTGGGAGAGGGTAACCATGGACTTTGTGAGTGGGCTGCCTTTGACACCATCAAAGAAAGACTCGGTGTGGGTGATTGTGGATAGGTTGACCAAATCAGCCCATTTCATACCAGTTCGTACTGACTTTTCACTTCAAAAGTTAGCCAAGTTGTATGTGGCAGAGATTGTATGACTTCATGGAGTCCTAGTTTCAATTATTTCTGATTGGGATCCCAGATTTACATTTCGGTTTTGGCAAAGGTTGCATGAGGCGTTGGGGACGCGATTGAATTTTAGTATGGCTTTCCATCCCCAAACTGATGGTCAGTCAGAGAGGGTTATTCAGATTCTGGAGGACATGTTGAGGGGATGCGTGATTGACTTTTGAGGTCGTTGGAAGAATTTACGTACAATAACAGTTACCAGATGAGTATTCAAATGGCACCGTATGAAGCACTGTATGGACGAAGGTGTCGTACACCTAGTTGTTGGACCGAACTAGGAGAGCGACAAATTCTTGGACCAGAGTTGGTAGCTGATACTAAGGATAAGGTCAGAATAATTAGGGACCGGTTAAAAGAAGCATATGATAGGAAAAAGTCGTATGCAGATTTGAAGCGTAAGGAGATTGAGTACTCAGTAGGTGATATGGTCTTCTTAAAGGTTTCTCCTTGGAAGAAGATATTAAGGTTCGGTAAGAAGGGCAAGTTGAGTCTGCTGTTCATTGGACCTTATCGGGTTTTGAAGTGAGTAGGCCCAGTGGCTTATCAGTTGGAATTGCCTCCAGAGTTAGACAGGATTCACGATGTTTTTCACGTCTCCATGTTAAGGCGTTATCGTCTTGACCTCGCTCATGTCCCCGATTCAGAAATTGAAGTTTAGACTGATTTGACCTTTGAGGAGGAGCCTGTGCAAATATTGGCTCGAGATGTTAAGGTTCTCAGAAGGAAATCTGTCCCGTTAGTGAAAGTACTTTGGAGTAATCATGGAAGGGAAGAAGCTACTTGGGAAGAAGAAGAGACTATGCGTCAACAATACCCTCAACTAGTTGGATCAGGTAAATTTCGAGGACGAAATTTCTTTAAGGAGGGTAGAGTTGTAACGCCCCAATTTTCGGGAATTCTGTGAATGTTGGCAAAATTTCATGCTTTGATTTTGTCATTTGTGAGTGAAATTATGAAATAGGACCTATGTGAAAATGTTTGAAAATGCTATAGGCTAAATTGAAATGGACAAATAAATAGGAGTGCAAAATAGGAGGATTTGCATGACAAACCTCCCATTTTACATGAAGTGGCCAACCATCATGTTGTTGTAGACAATATAAGCACTTGATATCCATAATTTATGGTACAAATTGATACAAATTGATAATGGGTTAGGTAAATGTTGCATGATAATGGGTTAGGTAAATGTTTCATGATAATGGGTTAGGTAAATGTTTCATGATAATGGGTTAGGTAAATGTTCCATGATGGGAATTTCATATCTTTTGTATTAAAGAATTAAATGGATGAAATATGAAATTTTATTAAAAGAAAAAGGGGTGAAAAGAACAAAGTTTTGTCCATCTTTGTTTATCATAGCCTAAAGTTAGAGAAGAGAAAGGAGAGGAGAAAGCTCTTGAATGTTCGGTCACTTGGGGAAGAAAATGGAAGGTAAGATTTTGAGGTTCATGAGTTCTTCTTGATTCTAGCTTAACTCTTGAAGCATATTTTGGTTGTTAGTTGTGTTGTGAGCATTTAGTCATGAATTAAAATGAAGGAAATGGTTGTTGTTTCATGTTCTTTTGATGAAAAATGGAAGATAGGTGAAGTTGAGCCAAACAAATGAGCATGCATGTGCCTTAGATGCTAAAGGGAAAAATCAGCTAACATGTTGTGCTTTAAAATGATAAAATGGATATTATACTTAAGTAAAATATCGGCTAACATGTTGTGCTTTAAAATGATAAAATGGATATTATACTTAATTAAAATCATAGATATGTGATGATTGATTGGTGATATACATGTTTAAATAACATGCATGCAAGGTATGTGTGAAAGAGTTGATTTGGTAATAAATCTGCTTGGGACAGTAGTAGTAACGTGATTTTGGAAAATCACCATAAATTGTGCGAGATGAATTAGAAGCTGAATAAATTATTTAATTAAAGCTTAATGAGTCTAGTTTCAAATGGAATAAACAAGAACATATTTTGAATTCTGTACAATGAGAAATTTGATTCGTAATGAAGAGTGGTCAGATTAGTCAAACAGTGAAACATGGGAAACTTTAAGAAAAATATGGTATTGATTGGCCATACCAAAAATTCTGAAATTTTTATGGATATAAGATATATGAGTCTATTTTCAGGGAAAATTAACGGCACTTGATTTGGAGTTTCGTAGCTCCAGTTATAAATGATTTAGTGACTGTTGCTCAGGAAGACAACTTGCAGTGAAATTATGATTATGTGGTAAACATTGACAAAAATTTGTTAATGAGTTGCTTATTGATTTCTTATAAGCTTACTATGACCTTTAGGTGTGGTTGGCCGAATATTGTAAGGGGTTAATACGTAGTTTGCATTTGAATAGTTAGATTAACGTGTTAGTAATCCAATTGTAGGCGGTTCGTGTGTGGATCTCGTCAGCATATCGTCGCAAACAGGTGTGTAACTAACACCCTCTTTCTTAGTCTGGATCGGCAAAAGTCGAAATGCCGAAATGCCGAAAACCGGTATTTTGTAGATTTACGAGTGTGTGAATGCTCGTGAGGTAAATCGATTAATGTTTTTGGTAAGCTGCAAAATTTGGACTGCAAAGTGCATGATTTCTGTGCCCTCGATATTTTTGGGCTTAATGGGCCAAAATTGGAATGATGGGCCAACGGGCCCAATTCGTAAGAACCCTCGATGCGTGATTACTGTTAGTACGTGAAAAGTAGGAATATGCATGAAAAACCCTAAAATAGATAAATTCTGAAATACATTTAAAACTGGAAAATTTACGTTTACCCTAGTAGATAAATTACCAAAATACCCCTAGGGTTAAATTGACCTAAATGCATGTTTGATTGTTGTTATTTACTGCATGCCATGTTGTTTTATTTGATGCATGGGATTGGGATATTGACGGAGGAAGTACTGAAAGTGGCTTGTCCACGTCTTTGGAGGCTTTGCCTCAATTCGTTAATCGAGACGGCAATGTCAGAAGCTGTGGAGTGTTAAATTTGGGTGGGTTGAGCTATTCCCCACATGGAGTGTATGGCTGGTACAAGTGAAGTGTAGTGGTTGGTGGGTTGAGTAGTCTCCCCAAATGGGCTTGCATATGTTTACTGATGTTGCATGTATTTTGAAATGGGCCTATGGGCCATATTGCTATCTGAATAAGGGGCTAAGGCCCAGTTTATTGTAATCTGAAAAGGGCTTTGGCCCAGTACCACTGTTACCTGAATGGGCTTAGGCCCAATGGGCTTGAGCTGACTTGGACTTTGAATGGGTTTTCCTTACACACTGAGTTTCCCCAAACTCACCCCTTTTATTTTCATCCACGCAGAAAATCCCCAACCATAGTGGGCTTGGAGCTGTGAGGGAAATCGGAGTGGCCACCCATTCTAAAAGTTTGATTTTCTTCTGGTGAATTGGACATCCTTTTATTTCCGTTTGAAGTTTTGGGTTTTTAAATGCAATAAGGCCGCTTAATTATTTTTGATGGTTTTAATATGTATTACTAAGATAGGTATTACTTATTTTAACTGTTGAAATTGGATAGCTTTAGGGCGCGTTTTCAAAAACAACAATTGATTTCAAAATAACACGACAACAAGGAAAGCTTCCGCAATGAAAGTATTTTCCAAAATTAATCACTTTTCCTAAAAATGACTTAATCAAATCGGTTTCCTAGAAATATCCATGACGTTAAGGTGTGGCAATGGCGGTATGCATGTCTAGGATTGGATCCGAAGCGAGCTTGGTACTTAAGCAGTCCGATGGACTCACCACCTCTTTTTCGGTTTCCTACCTGGTGCACAGCTTCCATTCACTTTAACCTAATGTGAAATTATCTTTTAAAACACTAAGTAAGTTTTTCTGGATCAACAATATAAAATGTTTTGAACGCTTCGATGTGGCATGTCGGATCCGGTCATAACGTCTGGGCCGGGTTTGGGGTGCTGCACAATATGCTCTATAATTTCATACGGCCCAATGAATCTCGGACTCAATTTGCCTTTACGACCGAATCTAAGTATTTTTTTCCACGGTAAGACTTTCAAGAAAACTTTGTCTCCAATTTGAAACTCTATATCTTTACGTTTCAAGTCCGCATAAGATTTCTGATGATCCGATGCTGCTTTCAAACTTTCACGGATCACTTTCACTTTCTGCTCAATTTCTCTGATCAAATCAACCCCGTGTATCTTATTTTCACTGAGCTCAGTCCAGTACAACGACGTACGGCATTTACGACCATATAAAGCTTCATAAGGTGCCATTTTGATACTTGATTGATAACTGTTATTATATGCAAATTCAATCAGAGACAGGTATCGTTCCCACGTACCTTCGAACTCGAGAATGCAACACCTCAACATATCCTCAAGTATCTAAATGATCCACTCAGACTGGGCATCTATTTGCAGATGGAAAGAAGTACTGAAATGTAATTTCGTACCTAGTACATCTTGCAATTTCTTCCAAAACCGTAATGTAAACCTCAGATCTCGATTCGAAACAATGGATATCGGCACCCCATGTGATCTTACAATCTGACAAACGTACAATTCAGCCAGCTTATTAAGTGAGTAATCTGTACGTATCGGAACAAAATGAGCTGATTTAGTCAATCTATCAACAACAACCCAGATTACATCCTTTTTGCTCGGTGTCAACGGTAGACCAGATACAAAATCCATCGTAACTCTGTCCCACTACCATTCTGGTATCATAATCGGCTAAAGTAACCCTAAAGGTACCTGATGCTCAGCTTTTACCTGTTGACAGACTAAACATCTTGTAACAAAGTCAAAGATGTCTCGCTTCATACCATGCCACCAGTAAAGCTATTTCAAATCATTATACATCTTTGTACTACCTAGATGAACAGATAACCGACTATTATGAGCTTCATTCAAAATCATCTGAATCAACTCTGAATTCCTCGGAACACATATTCGGTCCCTGAATCTCAAACAGTCATCCGCATCAACCCTGAACTCTGAATTAACATCCGTCTCACACTGAGCTCTTTTTATGATCAATTCATTATCAATCTTCTGGGCATCATAAATTTGTTGAACAAATGATGGTCTAGCTTTCAATTAAGCTACTATCGAACCATCATCTGACATAGCTATATGTGTATTCATTGCTCGCAAAGCAACCAGTGACTTTCGGCTTAAAGCATCAGCAACAATGTTAGCCTTTCCCGAGTGATAGTCAATCACAAGCTTGTAGTCTTTAAGCAATTCTGACAACCAATGTTTCTCAAATTCAGATCTTTCTGAGTCATCAAATATTTCAGGCTTTTATGATCGGAATAAATATGACACTTCTCACCGAATAGATAGTGACGCCAAATTTTCAATGTGAACATAATGGCTGCCAGTTCCAAGTCATGTGTCAGATAGTTTCTTTCATGTGGCTTTAACTATCTCAAGGCATAAGCTATCACTCTGCCTTCCTGCATCAAAACATAGCCCAAACCATTTAATGATGCATCACTATAAATAACAAATTCTTTACCAGATTCTGGCTGAACTAGCACTAGAGCTTCAGTCAAAAGGGCTTTCAACTAATCAAAACGTTTCTGGCACTTCTCTGACCATTCAAACTTAACATCTTTCTGCAATAGCTTTGTCATCGAAGCTGCCATCATAGAGAAACCTTTCACGAATCGTCTGTAATAACCAGCAAGTCCTAGAAAGCTTCGGACTTCAGAAACATTCTTCGGAGGTTTCCAATCTAATATAGCTAAAATTTTGCTCAGATCCACCCGAATACCTGATGCTGATACTACATGACCCAGAAAACTAACTTCACTTAACAGAACTCACATTTATTGAATTTCACATACAACTGCTTATCTCGCAATGTCTGTAATACAAGTCTCAAATGTTCGGCATGTTCAGCTTCACTACAAGAGTAGATCAGAATGTCATCTATAAACACAACCACAAACCGGTCCAGATACGGTCTAAAAATCTGATTCATCAAATCCACGAAAACAGCAGGTGCATTAGTGAGTCCGAAAGGCATGACCAAAAACTCATAATGTCCGTATCTGGTTCTAAAAACAGTCTTTGGTACATCTAAATCTTTAATTCGCAACTAAAAGTAGCCTGATCTCAAATCTATCTTCGAAAATACTATAGCCCCTTTCAGTTGGTCAAAAAAATCATCAATCTGTGGCAATGGATACTTATTCTTTATAGTCACCTTATTAAGCTGCCTGTAATCGATGCACATTCTCATAGTTTCGCCTTTCTTTTTTACAAATAACATTGGTGCACCCCATAGAGAGCAACTCGATTGTGCGAAACCCTATCTGTCAATTCTTATAGCCGAGCTTTCAATTTTTTTAATTCTGTAGGTGCCATTCTGTATGGAGGTATGGATATCAGAGTCGTCCTAGGTATTAACTCAATACCAAATTCTACTTCTTGAATAGGTGGCAAACCTGGTAATTCTTCTGGAAACACATCCGGATACTCACATACAATAGGTACTGATTCAATGTTTCTTTCAACCACTTTACTGTTGAGCACATAAGCAAAATAGGCTTCACACCCTTTTCTCACATATTTCTGAGCTAGCACCAAAGATATCACTGCTGGTAAACCATACAAATCACTAGATTCAATCCGATAACTTCATCATTCTGGCTCTGTAGATCAATGGTCTTTCTTTTGCAATTCACAACAGCATCATGTAAGGTTAGCCAATCCATACCCAGAATTATTTCAAACTCATCAAATGGCAGAACATTAAATTAGCCGGAAAGCATAGATCTCAAACCATCAAAGGACAATTCTTACTCACTTTATCAACCATAACACACTGGCCCAAGGGGTTTGACACTCTAATCACAAACTCAGTAGACTCAACAGGTAGAGTCTTACTGAATACTAATGTCTCACACACATAAGAATGAGTAGAACCAGGATCAATCAAAGCAATTACATTAGTATCATAGAGAGTAAATGTACCAGTAATAACATCTGGGGATGAAGCCTCCTCCCGTGCACGTATAGCATAGGCTCTCGCAGGTACGCGAGCCTTAGATCTGATTGTCGTATCTTTAGTCCCTCTCTGACTACCACTCGTATTACCAACATTTCTGGGTGGTCTACCTCGGGCTGCAGTGTTACCCGATCTCGTATTCTGTACTGGATTTTCTTCAACTAACATTGGACAACCTTGAATGTAATGATCTGTCGATGCACATTTAAAACAGGCCCGATCATGCAACCTACAACTGCCGGGGTGTCGTTTACCACAGTGTTTACACTCGGGCTGATTGGATCTGATATTACCCACACTCGCTACTGAGGTAGCTCTCAAGCTCATCGGTGGTCTATCCTAGTCTCGTTGAGAATAACTCGAATTAGCTTTTGAACGACTGAAATCATCTCGGAACTTCTTTGGTGCCGACTGAACTAACCTGCTGAATAATCTCTTACGCGAATCTCTAGCTTCAAATTCAGCTTTCTTTTTCTCTTTCCCGAGCTCCTCAGCTTTGCAGGCTCGCTCAACAAGTACCACAAACTCTTTTATCTCAAGTATGCCAACTAACAGTTTGATATCTTCATTCAGCCCATCTTCAAATCTTTTACACATTATGGCTTCAGTGGAAACACACTCTCGGGCATACCGGCTGAGTCTTATAAATTTCCGCTCATATTCTGTCACTGTCATGCTACCCTGTTTCAGCTCTAGAAATTCTTTATGCTTTTGGTCAATAAATCTCTGACTGATATATTTCTTACGGAATTCAGTTTGAAAGAATTCCCAGGTCACCTGCTCTCTCAGAACTACTGATACTAGGGTATTCCACCAGTGGTACACTGTGTCTCGGAGCAAGGATATAGCACATTTTAAACATTCATCTGGAGTACAGGACAACTCATCAAACACACGGATGGTATTATCAAGCCAGAACTTAGCCTGTTCAGTGTCATCATCATCAGTGGCTTTAAACTCTTCAGCTCCATGTTTTCTGATTTTATCAACAGGTGGTCTACTCAATCATAACGGATCACTTGTGGTACAACAGGCACGAAAGATGGATTAATCGGGGGTAGAGGTTGTTGTGCAACCGGGTTAGTCTGGATATATTAAGTGAACCAGTCATTCATCATTTGATAAAAGGCTTGTTTAGCCTCACTTCCTAGATTACTCGAAGTCGGTCGAGAATCAGCCTGCACTGTCCTTTGCGCAGGAGCAAGCGCTACACTCTTGACATCATCAGCTACAGCTCTGCCGGGATCCATTTACTATTTGAAAACACATTTCAAATGTCAGAAGTCATCACACTACCACAGTATATAATTATGGCATGTATAGCTAAACTCATACAGCTACGTAGTCCTAGAACCAACTAAACCGTAGCTCTGATACCAATAAAATGTAACACAATCACAATATGCACTCACTTTTAACATTTATTTATCAATTTCTATAATCATATGAAAAATGGAATATGCTTCTATATTCATAAACGCTTGACAGATATTCAAAGCATTTAAAATAAAATAAAATAAAATAAATAACAAGTCAAAGTATCATATGCGCATGACATAGTTTAATGCATAATTGTGCTACAAGGTTAATATCATATATTTTCTATCCTCTTTACAACCTGGCTTCAGGATTTATAATAATAATTTCATAACTTAACAATATACTACATGACCGATTATTCATGTTATTCTACCAGCCGAATATATATATATGTATACAACAATTAATACACTACGCTAAACGTGAACCACATACATTACCTGCCACTTAATAATCGAATTAAATAAACTAGATCACTACTACCCATCAATAAAATAATGCTGCACTTACACATTATTAAACAATCTAAACATATTAAAACACACACACCGTACCCAAACTATTTTATGGCTGAATCCTTATATTAGGAGTCTCATACGTTTACTAGCTTTCATTAGTACCTTACCAACAATACTAGCTTTCATCAGTACCTTACCAACATTTGAATTTGTTAATACAGTCTAATGAAAAAAAACAAGTAGATTGTGACTAAACATGGTAAACGAATTCACATACATGTCGTATAATATTATAAAACACATACATAACATTTTAGCAAGCTTATAGCCGATTTTATCCTATCGCATTCAAGATCAAGGACTAAGCTTTGACATATGATCACTAAGCACAGTTTACACACACACACATATATATATACATATTCATGGCATATTGCATCTCAAACAAAATAAACTTCAACCACAACTAAACTAAAAACAAGTCAAGCAAGATAATTAAGCCATTTTCGCATGGCTAATTTACAACATTTCCCAAAATATTCAATCTCAAAACTAGCCTATACATGCCATAATTTAAGTTAGCTAAAAGATACCAAAATAGCTGATAGTGTGATGAGCTTGGCTGACAGTCCCCGAGCTTGCAACTTGACTTCTAATTTATAAAAATAAAAAACAGTATACACAGTAAGCTATGATAGCTTAGTAAGCTATAAGCAAAGAAACAATCAAATAAAATTAGTCAATATAACTAAACAGAACCAAATTATTTTATCATACCACATATATATTCAATTGTTTATAAATACATATATTCATACTAAGCATGTATTTAAACATATAATAAATATTTCTCTTTTATATATATATGTTATCACCTTGATAGAATATTTATATCACCAAAATTCATATAAATTAACTTTTAATCTTCATATCCAAATATATAATACATATTTAGTTCACATGCATAAACACGAACTTATGTGATTTATTATACTTCCACTTGCATATATTAACCATATAACCGAATATGTACCTCATCACTTAATCACATACACATAAGAACTATTATAACATGCTTACTAGTCAATCATAAATAAATACACATATCAAATACACATATTTTTTTCTAATTTTTTTACTTACAAGATTTGTAACAAATAACCAAGGTGTTTACTTACCTTTGTTCAAATAAATAACAAATAAATTCTTACCTGATCTATAGTTTGTTTTACACATTTTTTCTCAGTATACCTCTACCCGATGAACCATTCGGAATTGGATAGGACACTCGGATAATCACACAAGTTGTACACTGCCAACGTCCCAGACGTGGTCTTACATGTAGTCATATACCGATGCCACTGTCCCAGACAGGGTCTTACTCGTCAACACATATCGGAACCATATATCGATGCCATGGTCTTACTCGCACACATATATCGGAATCCTATGTCATGACATATGTATCCTAACTATTCCTAAGGTTCATACGGGGCTTTTGGACGTCGTAACTCCGTCGGAACAAATTCGGAAATATAGTAGCCAAACTTATTCACATTCGACTATAGCATATATAAATTTACATATTTCATTTCAGCATATATATTTAGCTTTTAATTAAAACTAAGTACTTCTATTTGCTTATAAACTTACCTCAGACGGTACAAAATGGAATCGGACAACTAGTCAACAACTTTCGTTTTTCCCCGATCCAAACCCGATTTCTTTAGTTCTTGATCTAAAAATATTCAAATTAAGCTCATTCAAACATATTTTCATTCAATTTAGTCTAAAAAAACATAAATAGGTAAATTACCATTTTACCCCTAACATTTACAATTTTT
Source organism: Gossypium arboreum (assembly GCF_025698485.1). NCBI lineage: Eukaryota > Viridiplantae > Streptophyta > Magnoliopsida > Malvales > Malvaceae > Gossypium > Gossypium arboreum. Next base: position 39,933,598 of record NC_069080.1, read on the forward strand.
ACAATTTAGTCCCTATTGCATAAAAAACAAACTACACAAAATTTGGCTACATTCTAATTAGACCGAATGCTCCCTTTATACATACAAGTCCATATTTTCCATCAATTTCATAATTTAGTCCCTCAACTTTTTATTTTTTGCAATTAAGTCCTAATTACTCAAAATCGTCAAAAATTCCAATACAAAATATGTTAATCTAACACCTACCTTTCATATTTCATTATCAAACAAATAAAATCACAAGCTCTCATCAATGGCATAACTTAAAATATTCATCAAAATTCAAAATTTAAGCATGAGTTTTGTAGTACTCGAAGCAACGATTTCAAAAACATAAAAATTATCAAAAACCGAGCTAAACACATACCTTAATCAAGCCTGAATATAACTGAACCCTAGCTTTCTGTTTTGTTTTCTTTCTTGTTTAAGTTTTGGCAATGGAGGTATATGAGCACTTAGATAATTTTATGATATAACATATAACATATATTACATAATTTATTACTTGGTTTCCTAAATTACCCCTTTTAAAATTATAACCAAGCTTTATGTTATAAGCCCTTTTTCGTCTCTTACATAAGATAATGGACATGGGTTGGCTTTCAATTTCATGCATTATAATATAAATATATATATACATATAATATCTTATTATAAAATAAAGCTTAATTTTACATATATGTATAACTTAAATAAAATAATATAAAAACTATTAAATTTTTACCTACCACCGTACCACTTATAAAGACATGGACTATTTACAACTTAGGGGCTTCCATTTAAAAAGTCATTACCAAAACAGTCCTTACAATTAAAACTAGCTAATTTTCAATTTATGCGATTAAGTTCTTTCATTTAATCGGATACCCAAACGATAAAATTAAATCACAAAAATTTCACAGATGTAAATTCACACAAAATAAACACGAAAAATAATTTAAAAATATTTTTCTGACTCAGATTCGTGGTCCTGAAACCACCATTCCAATTAGGGTCTAAATCGGGCTGTTACAGGCACCAACTGAACTGAGAGAGTTGAAAGCACAGTTGCAAGAGCTGATGGATAAAGGTTTTGTAAGGCTGAGCTTTTCACCTTGGGGTGCTCTCTTTCTATTTGTAAGGAAGAAAGATGGTTCGATGAGGTTATGCATAGATTACCGCCAACTAAACAAGGTAACTATCAAGAATAAGTATCCTTTACCAAGGATCGATGATTTATTCAATCAGTTGAGAGGAGCCACCGTGTTCTCTAAGATAGACTTGAGGTCTAGCTATTATCAGCTAGGAGTTAAAGAATCAGATGTACCTAAGACAACTTTCAGAACGAGGTAAGATCATTATGAATTTCTCGTCATGCCGTTTGGGTTAACGAATGACTGGCCGTATTCATGAATCTAATGAATAGGATCTTCTAGCCATATTTGGATAAGTCTATCGTTGTGTTCATTGACGACATCTTGATTTATTCCAAAGATGAGTCAGAACATGCAAAGCATGTAATATCCTGAATTAAGGCCTAATCGGAATAGTGATTTCGTGACCACAAATCCGAGATAGAAATAATTATTTTATAATTATTTTGAGGTTTATGATATGATTGCATAATTGTTTGAAAATTTCGTGAAGAAATTTTTGGCATAACGAGTTTAATTTAAAGTTATGGACTAAATCGAATAAGTTGCAAAACTTGCATTCTAGAAGTTTTTAGTATGAAATTGCTTTGAAATATTAATTAGGAGGTCTTAAATGGTACTTTGACCAATTTTAAGTTCATGGACAAAGTTAGGACATGGAAGGAATTTTTTTGAAAGTTTAGTAAGGAGGGGCATTTTGGTCATTTGGATATTAAATGAAATAAAAAGGGAAAAATAACACAAAATTGGTTATCATCTTCCTTAGTTGCTGCCGAATGCTCCCTCTCGCCATAGCTAGGGTTTCTTCAACTTTCAAGCTTCATAGTAAGTGATTCCAAGCCCCGTTTTTAATGATTTTTACGTTTTTGAAATCCCGGTAACTCGGTATAGCTTATGATAGTAATATTTTGAGTTAGAGTTCATATTTGGAAAAATACCCATAGGTGAAATTTATGAATTTTGATGTTTCATGATAGAATATGAGGTTTTAAATTATGTTAGACAACTTGTGGTACTCGGTTTTGAGTGAAAACGAGTAAAAGAGCTTAATCGGCAAAAATACCTAATAGTCATAAGTACATGTTAGAGTGAGAATTTGATGTTGCCATAGAAGGGAAAAGTGATCAGCATGTTATAAAACATAAGAATAAGGAATTAAGTTTAATTCCCGAGATTTGGGGCAAAAGTGTAAATATGCAAAAGTTTAGGGGTAAAATTGTAATTTTCATAAAATTTGAATTAAAGAATAATTTGATAATGTGAGTATTAAATAAGCTAAATGTGTTATTTTAGATCAAGAAAGATGTGGGATCAACCCCAATCGAGGAAAAGAAAAGATTGTGGACTAAATTGCAAAATCATTATATTTTGGTACCAAGGTAAGTTCATGTGTGAATAATGTAGCATAATTGTTATTTATAAGTTATTGATGTTAATTATATGATATGCTGATTTTTATTATGAAATATATGCTTTGTGGTTATTTTCGAATAAAATGCAAATTATGTGTATTATTTGTTAAATATAAAGTGCTACCGAGTATTGGTTTCGGTATTTTACGTAAGATGGCAAGGATAAGTGTTCGAAGAAAATCCCGTTTGAACCTTAGGAATAGATTAGGATACAAGTGACATGTCACTAGGATGGTTGAGCATCCGAACTCGTTGAGTTGAGTCCGAGTTCACTTACAGATGCGAATGTTCGAACTCGTTGAGTTGAGTCCGAGTTCATGAGATGTAACTAGGCATCCGAACTCGTTGAGTTGAGTCTGAGTTCACTTATGGATGCAAACGCCTGAGCTCATTGAGTTGAGTCTGAGTTCACTTAGGGGCGGATTACATGATTTCTTGATTACATATGTGGCACTTATGTGCAAATTATCCATGTATCCGAGTTATATTCCGATGTGTTCAACGGGTAAAATTTCTAGTGAAATGGAAGAACACTTAAGATGCAAGTGACGTTTTGGTAAGTGTTGTGAAATGGACACTTTGGACAGGTATGTACTTAACCCTCGGGTTGAAAATAGATACAACAACGATAAGGTGGTAAGATGATGAATGATGTTTAGAAATGTGATATATGTTTTGGTGATACTATGCTAAGGTTGTTTGGTATAATTGTATTGTTATGTTACTTGTTATTTGCATATGAACTTACTAAGCATTTATGCTTACTCCCTCCTTTTTATTCACTGTAGTTTTGAACAAGCTGGCTCGGGAATCGGGACAGGTCGAAGTTCGATCACACTATTCGAAGGACATTTTTTGGTAAATGGCTTGTAAAACTTAAGTATGGCATGTATAGCAATATACCTATTTCGTGTAAATAATTTTGTGATATGGCGGTGATTTGGTTGAGAAAATGCTTGATAATGATAGGTCATGGAAATGACTAATTTAGACCATGTTTGATGTCATGGAAAGTTAATAGGTTATCTAGTCCATAAAAACTCATGAAAAGATGAAATTTGCCATAAACAGAACATTGCAGCAACACTGAGGTGAGTTTGAAAATTTACTAAAAATCATATAAATCGAATTTTTTGATGGATTAAATATGAAATTGAAGACCAATATGTATATTTTCACATAAAACAAACGAAACAGGTAAATAAATTATATGTTAGAAGATATTTGAATTTTTGTGAAATAGGGCTAGAGTGATTTCTGGATCCACTGTTCCAACTTTAGGAATTCACCATAAATTGTAAAAAAATAATTAGGTGTTGTATTTTATATTCTTGGAATCCTTATTGAGCCTAGTTTGATGATAAACAAACGGCACAGTCATATAAATTTTTCACAGAGAGATATATGGTTCGTAGTAAATAGAGGTCAGTCCAGCCAAGTCTTGAAATAGGGGTAAATTTAACTAATAAACTGTACTAATTGGTTCAACCAAAAATTATAGAAAAAATTTAGTAAATAGATATATGAGTCTAGATTTAGGGAAAATTTACGGATCTTGATTTCGAGTTTCGTAACTCGAGATATGATTTTTCTTGTAACTATGACGCAGGTAACTAGAAAGCTGTGAATGTAGAAACAAATGATTCGAAGTTCTTAATTTGATAAATTATGTTCGATAACACCCCAAGCTCGACTTTGGTGACGGTCTTGGGTGTGGGGGCGTTACAAAGCACTTGAGAATTTTGCTGCAGACTCTGCGGGAAAAGCAGCTATATGCTAAGTTTAGCAAGAGTGAGTTTTGGCTTCAGGAAGTTGGGTTTTTGGGTCATATTGTTTCGGGTGAAGGCATCCGAGTCGATCCAAGTAAGATTTCTACTATCATCGAATGGAAACCACCTAAGAATGTAGCCAAGGTTAGGAGCCTTTTGGGCTTAGCCGGTTACTATCGGAGGTTTGTGAAAGGATTCTCTATGATAGCGACTCCGATGACGAAGTTACTATAGAAAGACGTTAAGTTTGAATGGACGGAGAAGTGTCAGAAATGTTTTGAGAAGTTAAAGACACTGTTAACTGAAGCTCTTGTTTTAGTATTGCTTGAGTCAGGAAAAGAATTTATAGTCTACAGTGACGCATCCTCAAATGGACTGGGTTGTGTACTTATGCAAGATGGCAACGATAATAGCCTATGCTTCACGACAGTTGAAGCCGCATGAGAAGAACTATCCTACAGACGACCTAGAACTTGCCGCCATCATTTTTGCTTTGAATATTTAGAGGCATTATTTATATGGTGAGACTTGCCGCATATTCACTGACCACAAAAGTTTGAAGTATTTGATGACTCAAAAAGAATTAAATTTGAGGCAGCGGAGGTGGCTAGAGTTAATCAAGGATTACGAACTGATTATTGACTATCACCCGAGAAAGGCGAATGTGGTCGCTGACGCGTTGAGCAGAAAATCCTTGTTTGCATTAAGGCCATGGTGCTCGTTTGGCATTGCTTGATGATGGTTCAGTCTTGGCTGAGCTAGAGGCTAGGCCGACATTCCTTCAGGAAATCTATGATGCTCAAACTAATGATGATGACTTGCAAGCTAAAAGAACTCATTGTGAGTCAGGTGTTGAATCAGATTTTTGGATTGGTTTTGATGGATGTTTGATGTTCAGAGATAGGGTTTGTGTACCCAAAAACAATGAATTTATTCGAAAAATTTTGCAAGAAGCACATAACAACCATTTTTTAATTCACCCGGGAAGTACCAAGATGTACAACGATTTGAAGAAAATGTACTAATGGAACAGCATGAAAAGAGATATTTCTAAATTTGTGTCGAGATGCCGAGCATGTCAGCAAGTTAAAGCTGAACATCAAGTGCCTTCAAGTTTGCCACAACCTGTGATGGTCCCCGAATGGAAGTGGGATAGAGTTACTATGGATTTTGTGACAGGATTGCCATTGACTCCGAAAAAGAAAGATGCTGTATGGGTTGTAGTGGATAAGTTGACGAAGTCAGCTCATTTCATTCCGGTGAGGACATATTACTCCCTCGATAGATTGGCCAACTTGTACATTTCTGAGATTGTAAGATTGCATAGGTTACCCGAGGTTCACTTCGAGATTCTGGAAAAAATTACAAGAAGCCTTGGGTACGAAGTTAAGCTTTCGTACAGCTTTTCACCCTCAGACAGATGGTCAGTCTAAACGAATGATTCAGATTCTTGAGGATTTGTTACAATGTTGCATCCTTGAATTTCAGGGTAACTGGGAAAAATATTTGCCGCTAGTAGAATTCGCCTACAGCAATAGTTTTTAGACGAGTTTGAAGATGGCACATTATGAGGTCTTGTATGGCAAGAAGTGTCGAAGTCAATTATATTAGACAGAACTTAAGGAAAATCAGATTCATGGAGTTGATTTGATTAAAGAAACTGAAGAGAAAGATAAAGTGATACGAGACTGTTTGAAAGCGGCATCGGATATGCAAAAGTCATATGCTGATCTGCAAAGAAAGGAAATTGAGTTTAAAGTTGGAGATAGAGTATTCTTGAAAGTGTCTCCATGGAAAAAGGTGTTGAGATTTGGCCGAAAAGGCAAACTGAGTCCGCGATTTATCGGACCATTGAAAAAGTTAGACCGTTAGCCTATCGCTTGGCATTGCCACCTGAACTGGAAAGGATTCATGATGTGTTTCACGTATCTATGTTAAGGTGATACTGATCAGACCCTTCTCACGTGATTTCACCGACTGAGATTGAAATTCGACCGGACATGACCTATAGAGAGGAACTAGTTAAGATATTGGCTCGTGAGGTTAAACACCTGAGGAATAAAGATGTGGACTTAGTAAAAGTTTTATGGCATCGACATGGTGTAGAAGAATGGGAACTAGAAGAAACCATGAGAAGCCAATATCCAAATCTGTTCACTGGTAAGACTTTCGAGGACGAAAGTCCCTAAGGGGGAGAAATGTAACATCCCAAAATAGGGCTTAGTCAGAATAGCGGTTTCGGGACCAAAAATCCAACATCAAAATATTTATTTTATGATTATTACGAGGCTTAGAATATGAGAATATGCATGTGTTAAAGTTTCATGAAGGAATTCTTTGAGTAAGTGCCCAATTGGAAAATTAGGGACTAAATTGAATAAATTGCAAAACTTGGACTCTAGAAGCTATTTGCATGAAATTTCTTTAGATTATAAAATAGAAGGTCTTGGGGAGCAATTTTCCTAATTTGTAAATTTTTGGACAAAAATAGGCTTGCATGAATGAAATTTCAAAGAAAGGGCTTAAGGGCATTTTGGTCATTTGGCATTTAAGTGAAATAAAATGGGAAAAATGAACCAAAAATCAGCCATTCTTCTTCTCCATGTTGTCGAAATTTCTAGGGTTTCTATAGCTAGGGTTTTCAAGCTTTCCAAGCTCAATAGTAAGTGCTTCCAGACCCCGTTTTTAATGTTCTTTGTAATTTTGAAATCCCGGTAGCTTGCTCTCTCTATTTCTACCCATATTTCATGCTAGGGTTAATGCTTAAAATTTTACCTATGCATGAGTTACTTGTATTTTGATGTTTTATGGAGGAATATGAAAGTTTGAAGTGTGTTAAACAACTTTTCCTAGGTGATTTTCATGAAAACCCCTAAAGAGACCTTTTTGCAAAAGTTGTAAAATGTGTGGTAGAAATGTGAAAATAATGGAAAATGTGGGCTACCATAAGAGGTAAAAGTGTTCAGCTAGGCTTGAGTAAGGTAGAGATTGCATGCGTTTCATTGTACGAGTCTAGGGACTAAATCGTAAAAATGTGAAAGGTTAAGGGACTAAATCATTTGGACTGGGGTGGAATTTAGACTTGAAATGTATAATGGGGGAGTGTTAATAATCTATTTTTATTGTTATAGACCCCGAGGAAAAAATTCCGGAGGTCGATCGAGGAAAACGAAAGGTTTCGAATAACCGAAACACGACACCGAAACGAATACCAGGTAAGTTCGGATAACTTAAAGTAAACACTTAATGTGCCTAATTATATGATTTATGAATGCATGATGATTGCATTTATTAATAACATGAAATTCTATGAAATGCATGTTTAAGTATAAATTGTGATAAATGTCTCGGTTGAGGTTAAAAAGGGAATTCGATGGATAAACCATGATTGACATGTGTAATGAGGTCCTGCATGTGTTGCAGTAAGGATTTAGCCCGGACGAGTAATCTGTTGATCTCATTTATAAAAGGATCTAGCCCGGACGAGTGTTCCTTTGAATGGTCGAGCCTCCCGAAGAATATGTGTGCATTATGGATTTAGCCCGGACGGGTAATCTGATTAGGATCTAAATTTAGCCTGGACTAGTAATTCAGATCCAAGCTCAATAAAGGTGTTTGTCATTATAAGGGATTTAACCTGGACTGGTAATCCCGATATCACTTTATGAGTTTATAAATTGGGGGATTTAGCTTGGATTGGTAATCCCGCCATAAGATGCGAGGTTCACGGGAGTGCATATCTGAAACGATCATTGTACGAATTGACGGTAAATGGGTATTCCATCGAGATTTCCTAGAAACTCACCGAGATTAATGTGATATATATATATATATATACAAATGAGATGTTGAATGATGAGCTCATCTAAGATAAATTTTATAGTGCATTGTTATGTGACTAACTCATTGATTTAGTGTAAGTGATAGGGAAGCCATCCTATGCTCATTGAATTTATTGCCCAATTTGATTGCATGCTAATTACTTAGTAAGTTTACTTTCTGGTTATTCGAGCTTACTAAGCATGAAAATGCTTACCCCTCTCTTTTCCTTGTCTCTCACAGAGCTCGAGGACGGTTGGAGAGTCAGTATACTATCAAATAGACTAGCTTTGGTATAAAGACATTTCCAAATTGTTCAATGGCATGTATAGGTCTGTTGAGTATTTTGTTATATGTGTCATTTGATTTTCCAAATGAAGGCTTGTAAAGATAAATCTATCTTTTTGTTTATGACCATAGAGATCGGCTTGTTTTAAAGTAGGCTATGACCTTCAAAATTTCCATGCAAGTTTGTAATCATGTGCGATGGTTGAATTCCAATTAGAAATGAGTCATAAGAACGAGCCAATCTTTAATGTATTAAACTGGTATGACAGCACATAAATACAAGATAGGAAATAACCTAGCATGTACGAAACCAATAATTTGAGGTTTCCATGCAATGAGTTTTTGCAAAGATCATTTATGAGGGCATAATTATGTTTTACTTTGTTTTTTTTATTAAGTATAAGTGTTAAAAAGGGGGTGACCATAGGCTTGGAAAATAGCCTAATAGGGTCTACACAGTTGGGTACATAGGCGTGTGCCTAGGCCGTGTGTGACACACGGGCCAGAACTGTGGGCGTGTGGCATGGTCATATGTCCCTTGCATCTCAAATGGTAAGTCTATTATATGAACACGGGCTAAACACACGGGCATGTATATTGGCCGTGTAAATTTAACAGAATGCTCAAGTCTTGGACACATGGTGATTGCACGGGCGTGTCCCAAGTCACACGGGCGTGTGACACTTCAAGTTAAAAGAAATTTTCCAAGGTGCCCAAAATTTATCAGTGTTCTCGATTTTGATCTCACTCCGCCTCTAGACATGTTTTAGGTCTCGAAGGCCTGTTTAAGGGAAAGGATATACATATAGGAAAAGTTTTAAATTAGAGTGCAACTTAGTGACTTGATTTAATATGTTTATGAACGTGAAATCCTGGCAACCCCTTGAGCCCTATCCTGGCATCGGATATGGGTGAGGGCTGTTACATCCTTGTACTGTAAATGATTATGCTAAGCCTACTCTGATTGGAACTGAATCGAGTATTGTCAGATCAACTATTGCTGCAAACAATTTTGAGCTAGAGTTGAACACAATTTAGATAGTATAATAGTATGTTCAGTTTGATGGGTTGCAAGATGAAGATCCAAATGCTCATTTGCCTAACTTTTTAGAGATTTGCGATACTTTCAAGATCAATGATGTTACTGATGATGTCATACGCTTACAGTTATTCCCATTCTCTTTGAGGAGTAAGCCAAAATAGTGGTTGAATTCACTTCCACAGAGTTCTATCATGACTTGGAATCAGAGGACCGAGAAGTTTCTGTTGAAGTACTTTCCAGCGGCTAAAATAGCTAAGTTGAGGAATGACATCTCTTTTTTTGCTCAAATTGATTTGGAGACATTATATGATGTATGAGAGAGACTGAAGGATCTTTTGAGAATGTGTCCTCATCATGGTTTACCTTTGTGGTTACAAGTTCAAACCTTTTACAATGATTTAAATCCATCGATTAGGCAACTAATTGATGTAGTAGCTGGCAGAACATTGAATAATAAGACACCTGAGGTAGCTCAAGATTTTATGGAGGAGATGACACTGAATAACTATCTGTGGCAAGTCATGAGAACGAAACTGATTAAAATAGCCGTTGTTTTTAATATTTATGTAATTTCTATGTTAGCCAATCAGGTTGAAGCTCTTGATAAGAAAATTGATGGTTTTAAATTTTCTAAGAAGGTGAACCCAATAGTGCAATTTGATGTGAATGGAGCAGGAATGATTAATTCAGAACGTTTACCCTTCGGTTCTAGCATGGAGCATGATCAAGTCAACTTTATGGGTAATCATTCTAGACCTTAAAATAACCCCTATAGCAATAACTATAAGCTAGGATGGAAGAATCAACAAAATTTTTCTTGAGGTCATCATTTATTGCATCATCGGGATGAGGGCATATCTCTATGCGACATCGAGATTTGGAAAATCGCGTCGTCTTGACGTAGTTGATGAGTGATCTGGCCATGTTTTGAAACTTTTGCAATTAAGTCTTGATTTTTATACAATAAAATTGAAGGCCTTAAACACCACAAAAATTTTTAAAAATGTACATTCCATGGTTTTAAATGATGAATTTAATTTTGTAAATCTTAAATTTCATAAATGGTTTATCTGGATATTTTGGAAAATTTACGTTTAGATCCTTAAACTTCATTTTGGAATTAAAAGAGTTTTAATAATTGTTTTAAGTTTAATTTTTCACAAATGATTTAATATAAAATGCCTAAGACACTTTTTGGATTAAATTCATGATTTACATGTTTTTCGCCTACATTATGCAAAATGATAATTTTACCCCTACTTATATTTTGTGGCATGATGATAGAAGAAGCATGTTTTAGGCTTTGTATGTCTAAAATTACTTGTGTAACACCCTAAAACTATAAGACCAAATTCTTTTCGAAATTATCATAAATTTAGTCCTAGTATTAGTGGTCAAAAACTTAGTAGGAAGCCATGAGAACCAAGGTTCAACTGCCATTTTTTTTTCACTTTTCCTTTTTATTTTTCTGCATTTCAGAAACTAAGGTTAAAGTAGCTTATGTATTACTTTTGCTAAAATATGGCTATAGAATGTGCATTAGCCTAATGGACAAGCTTCATCCTTTCCATCCACTTGAGTAGAGGTTCAAGTTACATTGGTTTCATTTCTTTTCCTTTAATTTTTCCTAGATTCCAGCCAAAAAGGGTAATTACCAAACAACCCTTATTTTTTTTCAAAGTCCAATTAATAAAACACTTCCTAATACAATTAGGATTTCCTATTTGATCCTAACCCAAATTGAAACCATCATTTTCCCTATTTTTTTCTCAATTTTTTCTACAAACCTTCTCTCAATTTTTTCTACAAACCTTCTTTTGTAAAATTCTCTCAAAGTTCTTGCTGGAAATTTAGTTCTTGAATCTTAACTTTATGATCAAGTCCAAATCAAATCATTTATCATTAATCATTAAATTTCGTAACATCAATTTCTAAATTTCTATCAAGATCGGTAAGTTTTTCTCGTTCCCCAATGGCTAGATCTCATCAATTTTGGAAAATTTTTGTTTTTGTTAGATCTTTCATTCGTTACAAATCTTTTATGATATCGTTGAAAAACCCGCCAAATCTTGAAATTCGTCTTTAATTCTTGCATTTTGTCAATCGAACGACCCGTGTAGGTAATCTGGATCATACTTGGACGTGAGGACCATCGTACAAGACCTTGGAAGTCAGGTGTGCATTATTTTACGAAAAATCGAGTCAAAAATTGAAGCTGCCCAGTTGCATACGGCCTACCACATGGCTGTGTGGCCAGACTGTGTGGAACACACAGCCTCACACATGGCCATGTCCCCCTTGAAACCCTAAAACTTCGCTTCTGTCTAAAACTCCCCACATGGCCTACCTATTCGGTCATGTGGCCCTTGTGTTTTATTTTTCCTCTGTACTATATATCACACATAGTCTAGGGCTATCCACACGGTTCAATCACACGACTGTGTGGCCCTGAAACTTAAAATTTCAATTTTGACATATTCTTTATTATTTTGTTCAAATCAATGCCTGATTAGCTTTTTAATGACATTTAGAGAACTAGATTATGCAATTAGGTCTTGGATTAGGCATAAAACATCAAGATTTATGGCTGATTGAATTTATTAACTGAATTACTCTTGATTGATTGCTTGAATAGTGAAAAATGTACATGAATTTTATGAATACCCGATTGAATGATCTGAATGCATAAATTATTGGAAAATTTGGATGCTTGATTTATTCATGATTGTTATTGATTGATTATGAGATAAAAAGTAAATGATATATTGATTGAATGTCTTGGAATGTATCTATATTTCATTTGCATGGGTTGGGTTGATATGATCGAAGGAAGAACAGGTAGTATAACATGCATTTAATCCTTTGTTGTGTACTCACAGTTACAGCGGATTCCAATTGCAATAGTCTCGTTGTGTACCCACAATTACAATATATCCTAATTGTGACGTTTTCATTGTGCTCTCACAACCCCTCTGATAGCGCTTATCATTGAGATGGTTGTGTTTTCGTAGTTATCAACAACTTTTATCTACAATTACCTGAATCCGAATATGGTATTAAGTCTACAAATTGGAGTGATGGTGGAGGGAGTTTGGGTTAACTCTCAATTTTGGAGTGCTAGTGGTTGGGGGTAGGGCAACCGAGTTTTAAACAGATTTTTGGAATGACATATTTGTCAATTTGTGCATATAACTGAATTTACTTGATGAAACGATTGATCTGATTTATGTGCATATATCTTTTGTGAACAATATGAATAACTCTGAAATTGGCTCAGTTTATTGTCTATGTTTGAGAATATTATTATTGCTGGACTAAAGTAGCTACAACGAATTACCGTAATTTAAATTGATGGATAATTATAATTGATTGTTATTCTTGGTAATGTTGTACGATGTTATTTAATGTTTAAAAGTATAATTATATGACTTGGTTTTAATGTTTAAAAGTATAATTGTATGACTTGGTTTATTGTAAAGGGATTCACATTGAGCTTCTACAACTTACTCCCCCTAATTTCCATCTTTATAGATAATCCTTCAGGTTAAGACGCAGACACAATACTCGGAGGGTCTCGACTTTTGTTTCATCTTTATTTTCATTACTTTTAATACCTTAGAAGGTAGAGTTATTTTTCATTTTCTTTTATTATGAACTGTGTTTTGTATTTAGTTTTAATTTAATTGTTAGGTGCATCTCATTTAGTATAGGTTATAAAATTTAGGTTATTATTTGCTAATATGTGATTAAACTAAATTGTTTATTAAAAAGACTTACGTTTTAATTCTGCTGCCATCTCTAATAAATTAAACTAGAATATAAAATGCAAATTACCTGAATAAACTTAAGTTTACTTGTTTAAGCATGTTTATGTTAGTGTGATGATTGGTTTGCGGTGTGATTGGTGGTCGATAAGAAGAATCATGTAACTGGCTAATGTGATGTTTTTGATTCGTGTCGATTCGTCTCGGTCGGGCTTGGGGCACCACAACCCCATTCAATTCTTGGTCCTCTTCTGAAATTTAAAATTTAGTCTCTATACTTTAATTTTGAGACATTGATTCCCTATACTTTTTTTTTTAAATCTTGGTCCCTTTGTGAGTTTTGCCATTACAATTGATGATGCAACTATTATAAAAAAAGGTAAAACAGCTCTTTTAACCCTTATGATTTACAATTTTTGACAATTTGGTCCAAACTCTTTAAAAGTACATAAACAATTATAATTTTTTAAAAGTTAAATACTATTCTTATTTTCAATAAAATATAAGAATAATTAAAATTGTTAAAAATAAAAATCTCTAAAATTTAAAATATAAATATTTTTAAAATTTATTTTAAAAATTTAAAATATATGAAAAATATATAAGTTTCCAAAAATTCAAAAAAAAAAAAAAGAAGAAGAAAGTGTTATATATACTCCATGAATGGTAATAAGGTCTCTCTAAGCTCGAGTTATTAGTTCGGTCCATATTAAATCAATTTTGATAAGTGTTTTTAAAATTTTAAATCAGTTTAATTAGATATCAAAATATTTTTATGTGAATTTAATTATAAAATATATAAATATTAGTATAAAATATCTTTAAATAATGATACAAACTCTAAATTGGTTTGAATTAAATTTTAATAATGATAAAAATATTTTATATATTAATGATAAATAATATTTGTTCAAAATACACAATATTTTTAAATTAAATAAATTAACTCTTGATTTATATTGAGTAAATCAATTTATACAAAGATATTTTGATATATAAATGATTTGAATTAAATTTAAATATATCGAGAGTTTTCTTGTTCAAAATATAAAATTTTAATAATTATTTTATTACCTTTGTATTTTGCTAAAATGGATCCATTTTTATATAAAATTCTTTTAACAGAGGGCATTTTGAACAAAAAGAATATATTAAATCTAATTAGAATCAATTTATAGTTTGTATTATTATTTAAAAATATTTTACACTAATAGTTTATATTCTTTGTAATTAAATTTTCATAAAATATTTTTATATATAATCAATTTGATTTATATTTTAAAGAATTTATTAAATTTGATTTAATATGGACTGAACAAATAGATCAAAATTTAAGAGATCATGTTATTATTCATGGAATAAATAATATAATTTCTTTTAGAAAATTTTTATGTTTTCATATGTTTTTGAATTATTTAAATTGAATTTTTTTTTTTTTAATTTTGAAGATCTTTCAATTTTTCACGAATTTAAATTTTATATTTTATTGAAAATTTTAAAAAATTGTAATTTTATGCACTTTTAAATAGTTTAGACCAAATTAACAAAAACTAAAAATCATGAAATTTAAATAGAGTTTTTTACCTTTTTATAACAACCCCATCATCAATTCTAATGATGCAGGAGAAACCAAAGTTTTAAATAAAAATATAAAAACTCAATATTTTAAAATTAAAATATAAAACTTTAAATGTAAATTTTAGAAAATACATAAACTTTTCATATATTTAAAGTCATGAAATATATAATTATATGAGGTACAAGACTAGGAATAACGGAAGGATAATCAATTTCACGATAAAATGGTCCCAGTTGGATTGACATATAAGAAAGTAAGCACTAACAAACTGGTTTTTAATGTCATGCGCCTTATTCGAAAAATATCCCTAAGTCGATAAGTCCTGCCCATGCTTGTTCATCTTTGAAACTGCACCATGGCATCACTCCCCTAAACGACCTTTGTAGCACCTCGGTCTTGGCTAAACTTTAACACGACAATGATAGCATTTGCTCTCGTAAATCCGCTGAATTTACCTTCCAAAATTTAGTTCAATAACAATTAGATAGAATTTGATTATGTAATTCGAATTTTTTTAAAAATATATTTTTGAAAAGTAATTTATTATAAATCAATGATTGCAAGATGTGATTCATGTTCAATTCATTCATAGAGTTGCAATCTCACTCCTATACTCCAATCTATATCAGTCTCCTACTAAGTGTTTTCTCCTGAAAGCTTACTCGTAAATTAATAAACTAAATAATTTACTTGTACACGTATACACTAAAAATAAGTTCTTCAATGAACAAGTTAATTTTTGTCACATCCCAAAAATAATGTTAGAAGAATTGAGTTTGTGTGATTGGTTGATTGATTGAATTTAAGCTTGAATACGCATGATTGTTAGATTTTGGTTGCATAGTGGATGATATGCATGTGGTTAGTGAATTATTGTTATAGATTTTGCGCATGTTTTGTTATCTTTGCAATTGAGTCCTGAGTTTTGTGCTATGCACTTGGTGTCCTTAAATGCTATGAAATGACTTGGAAGTTTGCATGATTAAGTCTTATACAGATAATTCTATAATTTTACTCTCGATTTTACAAAAAAGGTTTTACTAAATATTTTACTAAAATTATCATTTAGTCCTTAAACTTTGCTTTAAAAATTAGATGAGTTTTATTTATCAGTTCTGGTATTTTCCTTCAATTATTGTCCTTATTAAATTGTTTTATATTGTACCTATGATTTAATTCTTGAATTACGAATGTTACTTATGTCGTATGTTAAATGACGATTTCACCCTTGATGTTGGTTTGATCAAGAGTAGTTGTAACACCCCTAACCCGTATCCGTCGTTGGAATAGGTTAAGAGGCATTACCAAACTCTTAACTTAGATCAAAACAACCACATATCAAATACCATCTCAATTCAATAAAATACCATTCATTCATGTTCATTACGAACTTAAAGCGAGCATACAAGGTCTAATCCATGCATCTAGGACTAAATCTATAACATGTGAACTTTTCAGAACTTATAAAAAAAATTTCAACTTTTAAAAGGTCAAATGCCCATGTGAACAGGCCGTGTGCCTCACACTGCATTAGACACGCCCATATGTCTAAGCCGTGGCGAAACAGGGCATACATACTGACTTGTCCACACGGCCACAAGACACGCCCGTGTGCCAGGCCGTGTGAAAATTAGGGGGCTACTGACTTGGCCACACGGCTGACCACACGCCCGTGTGCCAACCTGTGTGCCACACACAACCAATAGACACGCCCGTATGTCTAGGCCGTGTCAAAACTGGAGGGTATACTGCCTTTAATTCGTAGGGTACCCCAGGGGACACATGGCCGTGTAACGTGACCGTGTGTCGCACACAGCTGAGACACACGCCCGTGTCTCTGCCCGTGTGGACAAAAATAGGCCATTTGAATAGTCAATTTGCCACCCCAATTTGGGTTAACCTACCAGTAAAGAAATAAACATATATGCACAACCAATTCAGCCAAATTCCAAACCAAAACATAAGCCACTCATGACATATCAATTCCAATCAAATACATACTCATAAGTCTTACCAATCTATATCAAAACATAAGTTAAAAGCTTGTTAAAACATTTCTTTCTATACAATATTCAATTTCACGCTAAAACTTGCCAAAACTTACCAACATTTACCATTTCTTTTATCCAACTAAAACATATCAAATATATCATATTGCATCACATATCTTATGCCAAAACCATGACATATCCACAACCATACCAAGCCATAACACATGGATAAATATATACATCACAAAACATAATTCCACAACTTCTAGCCTATACATGCCATACTTTAATATATACATTTTCAAAGTACCAAAATGAGGTTCGATAGTGTGGTGACAATCCTTGACGATCCCTGAGCTCACAGTAGCTTCGATATCTAAAAAAAAAACAATGCAAACACATACACAAAGTAAGCTTTCAAAAGCTTAGTAAGTTCGTACCAAAATCATCAACAGTATATAAAATATGAAACAACAACAACACATAAGTACTTATAAATTCTCAACTCATCTATCAATTTCATGCCAACGTCATCCATATGTTTACATCAATTCAATAAACTTTATATGCATAATACCATCTACCACATAGGTATTATATTTACCTGAACATCCCCGTATTCATTCATTTTCATTCTCACCTCTTGTTCGGATATTTTAAGACTTTTCGAAGATCTTAGTGCTTTAAACATTAGCCAAAGCTATAATAATTCCGCACACTTAGTGCCTCATATAGCCGAAGCTAGTTTGAATCGCACACTTAGTGCCAAATACAATTGATTTAACGTCATATTCATCCAACCAAATATGTATATAATCCATGTATAATTAAAAAATCAAAATATACTTATAACATGATATTTTACATACGAACTTACCTTGTACTTGGAGTTGTCGACTTGGATTGTTTACTCAATAACCTTCGACTTCCCTCAGTCTAAATCCGAATTCCCCTTTTCTTGATCTATATGTATTCAAAATTAACCCTTTTATTCACTAAATCATTCAAACCAATCCATAAACACACAATTAAGGCATATTGCAAACTAGCCCTCACATTTTCACATTTCGACACTTTAGTCCTTAATTCACAAAATCACAAAATACACAAAGTTTGCTTGTACATAAGCTTAGCCGGATTTTCATAGCTCTCATACAAGTCCACACATTTCATTTATTTGACATTTTAGTCCCTCATTTACAAATTTCACAATTTAGTCTATTTACTCAAAATCATCAAAAATCCAAAGACAAAACATGTAAACCCAACATCAAAGTTTCATTTATCAACAAATAACTTCACAAAACTCATAATTTCATCAATGGCACATTTCAAAATCATCATCAAGATTAGAAATCGAGGCATGGGTTTGATAGTATACGAAACAACGATTACAAAAACGTAGAAATTATCAAAAATCGAAACAAAAACATACCTAAATCCAAGCTTAATATTGCCAAACCCTAGCAAGCCTTTCTCTTTTCTTTTTCTTTGATACAATTGGCCAAGTGATGAAAATATGAAGCAATTATCATGTTCTTCTTTAATTTTTAATAATAATTCATCTTTTACCATTTTAACCTTACCATAATAAACATTTAAACATATAATGGATGTCCAACAATGTCCATTTAACATACCAATAGTCTAATAACATAATAAGGACCTCTTACTTAAAAAGCCAAATCAAATAGGCACTTTTATCAAGTAGTAAGCAACTTTTACCTTTTACGCGATTAGGTCATTTTTACCAAATTAAGCACGCAAATGATTAAATTTTCATACGAAATTTTCACATATGCTAATTCACACATCATAAGCACGAAAAATAATATTTAAATAATATTATAACTCAGATATGTGGTCTCGAAACCACTATCCCGACTAGGGTATAAACTAGGCTGTTACAATTCTCCCCTTTAGGGATTTTCCTCCCCGAAAATATTACCATTGAACAGATTTGGATATTGCTGCCTCATAATATCTTCAGGCTCCCATGTAGCCTCATCAATTTCGTGTCGATGGCACATCACTTTTACTAAGGAAATTTTCTTATTTCGCAGTTCTTTAACCTCTCGAGCTAAGATACCGATCGACTTTTCTTCGTAAGTCATATTTGACTGAATGTCTATCTTAGACAAATGAATTACATGCAACAGATTAGATCTGTATCATTGAAGCATCGATATATGAAACACATTATGAATCTTTTCTAGCTCTGGTGGCAACAACAATCTATACGCTACTGGCCCAATACGTTCGATAATCTCATACGGCCCGATGAACCTCGGACTTAATTTGCCTTTTCTACCGAACCGAAGCACTTTCTTCCATGGAGATACCTTTAAAAACACTTTATCACCGATCTCAAACTCAATATCTTTTCTTTTCAAATCTGCATGAGATTTTTGAGGATCGGAAGCTACTTTCAAACTCTCTCGAATCACTTTTACTTTCTGTTCAGTTTCTTTTATCAAATCAAGTCTGTGAATCTTATTTTCGCTGAGTTCTGTCCAATACAAAGGTGTACGAAATTTGCGACCATATAAAGCTTCGTACGGTACCATTTTAATGCTTGATTGAAAACTGTTATTAGCGAATTCAATTAAAGGTAGATATTGTTCCTACGTACCTTCAAACTCAAGAATACAACATCTCAACATATCCTCAAGTATCTGAATAATCCACTCGGATTGACTATTTGTTTGCGGATGAAAAGTAGTACTAAAGTGCAATTTAGTACCCAGAGCATCTTGCAATTTCTTCCAGAACCGTGATGTGAATCTCGAGTCTCTGTCTGATACAATAGATGATGGCACACCGTGCAATCTTACAATATCAGAAAATATATAACACAACTAATTTATCAAGTAAGTAATCAGATCGAACCAAAATAAAATGAGTTGATTTCATCAATCGATCAACTACAACCCAGATTGCATCTTTCTTTCTCGAAGATAGGGGTAAACCCGAAACAAAGTCTATTGTCACTCGATCCCATTTCCACTTCGGAACCATAATCGATTGTAACAAACTAGATGGCACCTGATGTTCACCTTTAACTTGTTGATAGATCAAAATTTAGAAACAAATTCAGAGATATCTCTTTTCATTCCAGACCATCAGTAATGCTGTTTCAGATCACTATACATTTTTGTACTACCCGGATGCACAGATAACCGACTATTGTGAGCTTCACTCAAAATCATCTGAATTAACTCTGAATTTCTCTGAACACAAATTTGATCTCAGAATCTCAAATAATCATATTTATCAACTCTAAATTCTGAATCTGACTCTACATCACACTGAGCTCTTTTAGCTAAAATCTCATTATCAATCTTCTGAGCTTCGATAATTTGCTGTAAGAACAAAGGTCTTGCTTTCAATTTAGCTAAAACTGAACCATCATCGGACAGAACCAAATGAATATTCATCTCACGCAAAGCAAACAACGATTTTCGACTCAAAGCATCAACAACAACATTTGCTTTTCCCAGATGATAATCAATCACAAGTTCGTAGTCTTTTAGCAGTTCTAACCATCTTTTTTTTCATAGATTCAGATCTTTTTGATCATCAAATACTTCAAACTCTTATTATCAGAATACACATGACATTTCTCACCGAATAAGTAGTGGCGCCATATCTTTAGAGTAAACACAATCGCAGCTAATTCAAGGTCATGTGTCGGATAGTTCTTTTCATGCAGCTTCAACTGTCTCGAAGCATAAGTAATGACTTTGCCTTCTTGCATTAAAACACAACGCAGACCAATCAACGAAGCATCACTTTAAATCACAAATTCTTTACCTGATTCGGGTTCTAACAATACCGGAGCTTCAGTCAACAAAGTTTCCAACTGATCAAAACTGTTCTGACACTTTTCAGACCATAAAAATTTCACATCTTTTTGAAGCGATTTTGTAAATGGAGTCACAATCATCAAAAAAGCTTTTACAAATCTTCTATAATAACCAGCAAGTCCCAGAAAAAAAGGGACTTCAGAGACATTCCTCAGAGGTTTTCAATCCAAAATAGCTAAAATTTTCTCGAATCAACTCGGATACCAGAGGCTGATACAATGACCCAGAAAACCAACTTCTCGCAACCAAAATTCACATTTACTGAACTTCGTATACAACTGTTTATTTTGCAGAATCTGTAGCACTAATCTTAAATGCTCGGCATGTTTGGATTCATCACGTGAATAAATCAATATGTCATCAATGAATACAACAACGAATTGATCTAGATACGGTCTGAAAATTCTATTCATCAAATCCATAAAAATAGCAAGTGCGTTAGTCAATCCAAAAGGCATAACTAAAAATTCATAGTGGTCGTACCTCATTCTGAAAGCAATTTTCAGAATGTCTGAGTCTTTTACTCACAACTGATAATAGCTTGATCTCAAATCTATTTTTGAAAACATAGCAGCTCCTTTCAACTGATCAAACAAATCATCAATTCGGGGCAGGGGATACTTATTCTTGATAGTCACTTTGTTCAACTAACGATAATCTATATACATTCTCATCATTCTGTCTTTCTTTTTCACGAATAAAACCGGAGTACCTCAAGGTGAGAAACTCAGTCTAGAAAATCCTCTATCGGCCAATTCTTGCAATTGAGACTTTAATTCTTTTAGTTCGGTCAGAGCCATTCTATATGGAGCTATTGAAATCGGAGTAGTACCAGGTACCAATTTAATGCCAAATTCTACTTCTCTAACTGGAGGTAATCCCAGAAGTTCTTCAGGAAACATATTAGAGAACTCATAGACAATAGGCACAGATTCAACTTTCTTTTCTAATATTCTCGAATCAATCACATAGGCAAAATAAGCTTCACAACCCTTTCTCAACATACTCAAAGCTTTCATCGAAGATATTACAGCAGGCAATCCATTCAAATCACTAGATTCAATTCTGATTATTTCATCATTCTTACGTCTTAAATCAATAGTTTTCCATTTGTAGTTCACAACAGCATCATGTAAAGTTAACCAATCCATACCTAAAATTATATCAAATTCATCAAAAGGTAACAACATCAGATTAGCTAGAAAACAAGTGTTTTGAAACATTAACGAACAATTCTTGCAGACTTTATCAACCAAAACACATCTGCCTAGGGGGTTCGAAACTCTAATTACAAATTCAGTAGACTCTATAGGAAAAGTCTTACTGTTCACTAAGTTCATGCATATATACGAATGTGTCCATCCAAGATCTATCAAAGCAATCACAGAAGTATCATAAAGAGTAAATGTACCCGTAATCACGTCTGGCGATAAAGCTTCTTCACGAACTCAGATAGCATAGGCTCTGGCAGGTGCACGAACCTCAGATCTAACAACTATATCATTTGTTCCTCTTTAACTACCGCTTACATTTCCCGTATTTCTAGGAGGTCTACCACGAAAAGCATTGCCACTCAGCCTCGGATTCTGAACATTATCTTTTGCAACTAAATCTGGGCAATCTTTTATAAAATGATTTCGTGAACCACAACTATAACAAGCTCAGTTATTACTCTTTCCCCAGTATTCTCCAAAATGTCGTCTTTCACATTAATCACACTCAGGTTTTTTATTCTTTGCACTACCAACACTGGCAACAGATGTAGCTGGAGCTTTAAAACTCGATTCCGATCTACCATGATCTCTGATCGAATGTCCCACACTAGCCTTTGAACGACTATTATCATCTCTAAATTTCTTTGATCCAGATTGAAATAACTTGCCTGATGATCTCTTTCGTACCTCTCTAGCTTCAAAATCATCTTAGAGGTGTCCATGAGCCAGACGAAGCTCAATAAAAAATTTAGGACCGTTTGCTAGGCCCGAGCTCAACACGAAAAATGGGCTTGAAATTTTGCCCAAGCCCGACCTAGATAAAAATACTAAAAGCGAGCTTGGCCCGGCCCGACTATCTTAATTTTTATATAATTTTTTAGAAAATATAATACATCAAAATATTAAAACATTAAAATAAATATTTCCCAACAAATTTAAAATAAATTAAAAAATATTTATACTTAAATAACACTAAGATAAATGTAACTTAAAAAGAAAATGTGAAAAATAGTAACAAAATTAACAATAAAACAAGAGTTATACAATATCTAAATAGTGACTACAAAATAGTAGCAACATAATGGTGAATGGTAGCAAAATAGTGAAAAAAACAACAGGAAAATAAAAAAATAAAAAAATAGTAATTTTTTTTTCATATTCGGGTCAAGCTTGGGCTAAAAAAGCCTTACCTGAGGCCCGACCCATTTTCTCAATAGGCCTTATTTTTTTGTCCAAGCCCATTTTTTGGGCCTATATTTTTACCAAACCTTTCTATTTTTTTGACTTAGCCCATGGACAAGTCTAGTCATGCCCAGATTTATAATGGTTATCTTTGTGCATTTGAAAATAAATGAGTTACTGATCTAACGACTAAATGTTAATGAATTTGTCTTGGAAATCTAAGGTCGAATCCCTTCCCTTGCATCAGTTTTATTTTGTGCAATTTTTCTCCAAACCCTAGCAACTCTCACACCTTGTTTTAAGAATAAATGTTGTAAAAGTTTAAACAAAATTGAGTAATTGGCCTAGCAGTTAAGTAATGTAGTTATCCCTAGAGATCCTAGGTTTGAGCTCCCTTCCTCCCATTTTATTATTTTCGACAACCTAGGGTAAAGTCACACCCCAATGTAAAAATCTATGGTTAAGAATCTAGATTAAATAAGAAATGGATATTAGGCTTGATGGTTAAGAGTTGGAGCATCTATCCTAAGGTTTCAGGTCCGAAACCCTGCCCCTTTTTTTTCGTACCCAATATATATATATATATATATATATATATATATATACAACTAAGTGTCTAAAATAAACAAGAAATGAGAAACATGCTCAATGGTTAAAGTGTTAGTCCTCCTAAAGATCCTAGGTTTGAGCCACTCCTCAAGTTCGACAAAAACTTGGAAAAATTGCATGTGCTGCCCTTAGGGTTTAGAAACCCTAGGAATTTAACCAGTTTTTTTTACCCTTCCTCAAAATTCTAATAGAACTAGAATTACGCTATCTTTTTCTATTATTTTCTTAATTAGATTTTCATATTGTCCCTTTTCAAATCCTAATAGAGTTTGTTATCCATCTTTTTATTTCTTCTCTTTTTATTTTTTTCCCTTTTCTGTACACCATAATTTCATCCTAATATTGACGATTATTTATCAAACCATCCTCTATTCAATCGTTCTTTCTATCGATTTTGTAATCGTCATCAATAGCATCCTACTTTTCCAAGAATCAGTAAGTATATCTTGTTTATGATGTTTAGATCCCAAATTTTTGTAATATTTCTATTCGGCTCTAATATTACATTCGATTAATCAATCTTTTATGGTTCGTTTTGTTAATCTTGTCAAATTTTGAAACCAATCATTAATTCATGTGTAAATTTCGTTTGAAGGATCTAATTTAGATGAATCAGATTAGAATCAGATGTGAGGAACGTCGATTGAACCCTCGGTGAAAGGTGTGTATTTTCCCAAGCGAATCAGTGGTGATTGTGTGTAGGATTAGGGCCACATGGTCTCCCACACAGGCGTGTGGACCATATGACCGTGTGCCACTATAAGACCTAAACTAGTTCGTAAACCACATGGCCATAGCTCTTTCACACGGCTTGCCACACTATCGTGTCTCTCTAGTAGGGTAATTTTTACATTTTTATCACAACCATAGTTTGTTAGAGGACTATGTAACCCTTCCACACAACCTATAGCCTCCCACACGGTCGTGTGACCCCCATGTGATCCCTATTTCACAGGTTTTCATAGAATTTTGTGAATTGTTCAATTTAGTCCTTGTAGAGTCCCTGAACTATTTTTAGAGATTTTATTCACTCAATTGAGTCCCTGATAATATTAATATGCTAAAGTCGGTGATTTGATGACTAATTTTCACCCTTATATGCATGTTATGTGAATGATACATACCTACTATTTTTTTACTGATAAACTATTACTAATTGTTTCTATCTCTATATTAATGAATGCATGTTCAACATGCCTAATGTTACAGTTAAACTAAATACATGTTAAGCATGTCTACTATTTTTGTACTATTCTGTTACAATCATGAAAATATTGCATTGCATGGGGTGGGACGATTGAAAGGAGGATGTACTAGCAGTTTATTAATCTTCAAACATTGGTGGTTCATCCACAAAATATTGAAAGTTTATCTGCAAAAATTTTTATCTAAAAAAATTGGTGGTTTATCGATAAATTTTTTACTGGAAATTTATCTGCAAATTACTAGTGTTTTATCCACAACGCAGTGTGTAGGGATGGATTAGTTCTGGGAATTCTTACTATGGCATGTAGCAAAGTTGCTTAGAAACCTTTTTGTTATGCTTGCATTGCATTGACATTCATAAACATATACATGCAAAAATGTGAATTCTGAAATATTATACTGATGTGTAGAATTAAAAAACCACTACTCTAAATTGTTATACGATTGTGATTATTCTGAGAACTGTTATTGTGCATGATTTGTCTACTGTTTTGCATTGATTCTTTTGTGATGGGATTTGCATTGAGCTTCTTATAGTTCACCCCCTCTTTTGTCCATCTTCATAGATAAACCATCAAGCTAGGACGTGGACTCGGCATCTGGAAGGTTTTGACTCGGATTAATATTTTTATTAAAAAAGTATTTAAATTTTATAAATTTTGTTATTTGGAACTATATTGATTTATTTGAACAGTGACATGGGACTTAAGTTTTGGGTTTATTTGGTATATATGTCATATAATTTGATATTAAGATGTTGAAATGTGGATCTTGAATTAATTATGGATGAAATTTGGTTTCCAGTAAAACCATGTTAAATATCATTTTTTCGTTGCATGACTATGTAAATGAAATTGGAATTCAACTTTTTCAAAACAATTATTAAGATTAATTAGTTTTTGAAACTAATTGTACCTTTTGGAAACATGCTAAGTTTTTCTTAAAAAAATAAAGAAATATTTGAAACAATAGTTTTATAAACTCCGATTGTCACTAGGTCATTTCGGTAACCATTTTAATCTTTCGAATTCGATCTTAACATCTATGCCAGGTTTGGGAGGTTACAATTTCTCTTTCTCAGCTACATTAAACCTAAACAAGTTATCATATTAACCGCCTATAAACTGGTTATCATTTATAAAATAAATATAACACCAAAAATATAAGAATTGAGAACAACAGTGTCCACAAGTGTACAGGTCAAATTGTAATATAGTTTTACAATAAAATATCAGAAGTATTCTGAGGATTGTACCCCAAGGGAAGATGTACAGATAATGAAAATATTTTTTACAATACTAAGTCTAAGTAGTAATAGTTAATTCCTATATTATGATGGATCATAAAGTAGATTAATAGGATTAAAAATAAATAACTAACAATAAAGAAAAAAGAAAGATAAACAAGTGAGTTAAATTTATAAACTAATTAGGAAGATTAACTCGCTTCAGGGTTTGCGACTAACTTCAGATTGGGGTTTTAGAGTAGATTAGTTATCGCTTCAAACAATTATTGTAACACCTTAAACTCGGCCTAGAAGTTTTAGCTTGAATTTGGCGAGCTACATTAGTTACCGAAGTCATTCTTCATTGACTCCAAACCTAACCCCAACACACCACTTAAGTCTTAACAAAAGTTGCGCTAATTTAAAGCATAGCAATGGTAATGGAAAGTAAACATGCGAGGTTCATAAACAAACATAAGCAAGTTTGCATACCTCATAACAACATACTTAAGAGTTTGCAGCACAACTCAGACTTTTCAAACGACAACATAGTTTGCATAACAAGAAAACATATGAGTTTGCAGTTGAGTTTAAGGCATAGGCTCATGTATTTATCAGACTTCGCATGAAATCACATAATACAAGAGTTCGCTTGGCAACAATCAACATAAGTTCGCAAAGCATACAAGAACATATGATTACATATAAAGGAACGAGTTCGTTAAATATGAATAATTCATAGATATGTCATGCTTTTGAAAATAGGAAGACTTCGTAATCATAAGGAACATGCATGCAAGAGTTATTATATTTCAATAGGGTTCGTATGCATATATGGGCTCATGTGTAATAAAATAATCATAACAAGGGTACACATGAAATTAAGGTTCATAACATGCAATAAACTATAATAACAAATCTAACTTGCATTTAAATAAAACACAGTACTCTCATGTGTAGATAACATCAACTTTACTTATGAAATAACAAATATTTTAAACAGGGTTTGCAAATCATTGTACTGAGAATTTAAATGTAACCGAATAGTATAAAATTCAAATAATATTGTTATATTTCATAAATTCAGAAATATAACATTTAAATCAAAACCCATAACAATAATCCTATCACCTTTAACCCAGGTTTGCCAACATCTGCTCAGGTTTGCCAACCTTATCATATCATCGACATCGCCAATGCCAATATATGACCTACTTACCTGAGAAAAAGTAAGAGAGGAGTGGGTGAGTTCATTGATAACTTAGTGAATAATCAGAAACTATTAGGTTATGATCGAAAACAGTGTTTGAGCATAATAGAAAATTTTAGTATGAAAACGTTTAGCGTGTTGGGTTCGTGAGTTTGATTGCAAGACCAAATTCGCATATTTTGTCTGAAAAATAAATTTAGAAAATAGTTTTGAAAACTTATTAGCCTTTTCATAAAACATACTTGGCAAGGCTCTCCTTAAATTGCAAGACCTATTTTGTTTATCAAAAACCTTTTAAAAATTGAGTCTCGATTCGGCCTAAAATCACAAAGCCAGCTCACACTTTTTAGAAAAACCTTTTCTTTAATAGGGTTTGCCTTAGCTCGCAACACTAGTTCACACTTAGGAGGAGAGTTTTCTTTAAATTGCAAAACTGGCTCATCACTTTGTCTCGTTGGATATAACCCAACCGAACCAGTAGAGGAACATGCACTTTGAGACAAATCACACTAGCTCATGTAGAGCTGGGTTTACTGAGGAGCGTAATCACTTAAGCTTGCATGGGAGCTTCACTGATACACAGCTTGTCACTTAAGCTCTCGTGGAGAGCTTCATTGATACACAATTTATCACTTAAGCTATCGTGGGGAGCTTCACTGATACATGATCTATCATAATTCAGTGTGGCAGGTTAAACTAGTTTTCGTATTTAAGAAGCCTGAATACAAGTATTTTATTATGATTTAGTTGAGTTTTTAGAATATCATTTACATGCAATAAAAAGAATAATTTGAGTCTTTTATTGACCTTAGGGGTTGAATGAGGCCTAAAGGTGAGCTAATATAATTTGTGAGTGTGCAGGAGACCATTAGAGGGTGTACCAACTCAATACTGGTCGATGTATTGCAACACAGGGAGTTTAATGTCGCAACATAGGGAGAAAAGAACAAGAATTCAAAGTTTTCTTTCAATGTTGCAACACAACCAAAGGATGTCACAACACAGGAACTAGGGTGTTGCGACATTGCTCCTATACAAGAAATACTTACGAGCTAGGGGTGTTTTGTTCTGCATAATCAAATATTAAACACGAGAGTATCAGCTAACCTAAGGTTGAGGACGAAGACAAAATAGGCTCATTTAACACTTGTCATTGACAAGTTTTTGTACTGTATAATTTTTTTTATAGTTTTAGTTTTTAGTTTTTTCCCTTTTATTAGGCTTTAGGTTATTTTCAATTTTACATTTTTCAGGAGATCTAATTTGTGGAAATTTATGAACTCTTTATTGATTTCGTGCTTTAATTAAATACAATTCAAGATTTTATCAAACCTTTGTCTCTTGATTTGTTATTCATGTTCATCTTTTACATTAAGTTTATTATGTTTTTTTAGATCCATGAGGAATTAATCCTCTTATAGGGGATTAGTGAGTGAAGGTATGATTAACTGATTATTGTGCAGGGTTTTCTCAATGGATCATCTGTTTGGAAGAGAAAGAATTTAAACCCTAGGCTTGACGGTCCTAGGAAGTTAACTAGGTAAGAATTAACCCAAAATTGATATTACCTATCAATGAACATCTTAACCTCGAACCAGTCTGGACTGTGTGGTTTAAAGATAAGTAGTTCTTGTTGACTTGTTATTTTAGTGGAATATCGAGAGATCTTGCTAGAGTAACGACTAGTTGATTTGTAACAGTCCGGTTTTAGCTAAATCGGAATAGTGGTTTTAGAACCACAAATCCGATGTCAAAAAATTATTTTAATATTATTTTAAGTGTTTACAGCATGATTGTATGTATGTGTAAAAATTTCATGAGATAATTTTTATCGTTTAATAGCTCAATTTGAGAAAAAAGACTAAATCGTGTAAAGTATAAAAATTGCATTCTACTTGAAAATGGTGTTAAATAGTCATGGTTTATTAAATAGAAATTAGACCATTATTGTGATAGTGGATGATAATGGCATGGCATAAATGAAGTTTTGTATTATTTTAAAGTTTATTTTTGGTATTTGATTAATAAGGTTAATATTAATAAAACAAAATAAAAATTAAGCTTAATTATCATCTTCTAGCCGAATTTAAAGAAGCAAAAAGAAGCCATAAAAGCTTTCTAGGGTTCGACACTTGTAATCTTTAATTGGTAAGTGTTTTGAGCTCTGTTTTTAATGATTTCCACATTTTTGAGATTGTTACTTCGTATTCAGCTAGCCTGTACCTTAGATTTTGAAACTGTTAAAGATTTAACATGTTTCCATTGTTGAATGCTTGAGTGATTTGATGGTTGATGATGGATTTTGAATAGTTTTTGATAGTTAAACTAGTTTTATAAAGTGAATTTTGACAAAAGTGTCAAATATGGATTAATTTGTGAAAATGTGAAATGTGGTGGTTAAAAGTGTGAATAAATTGAAAATTTGGGCTGCTAGTCATAAATGTTAAATTTTGTGTATTTGTGAAATAGGGACTAAATCGATTAAATGTGAAAGTTTAGGGGCTAATATGCAAATATGCCCAAATGTGTATTTTTGGACTAAATTAAAGGAATATGTAATTGAATAAGTCAACTTTAAATTCATATAGATCAAGAAAGAAAGAATTCAAATTTAGATCGGGGGAAAAACAAGGTTATTGAGTAGTTGACCCAGTCCGTCAATTTTGTATACAAGGTAAGTTCGTATAATTGAACTTAAATGTGTATACATTTAATGGGTGGATGAAACTGAGATAGTATTTATTCTATTAGATAAATGTTGAGATATTACGTGAAATGTATGAGTTTAGTAAGGCAAGTTGCTAAATAAGACCATAGTCGGGCTATGGCAATCGAATAATAAGACCATAACCAAGTTGTGGCATGTGAAAGAAAGACCACGACAGGGCCTTGGCAATATATGTGTGAGACCATAGTTGGACTATGGCATCAGAATATCGATGAATTTGTATCGTAAGCACTTATACACTGGAGAGGTTTGATAAGAATATTGATGAGAAATAGAAAAGTATCGGTTCAAGTATGTACGGAAAACTATTCAAGTATCGAGTCAGATGAAGTTGAGAACTCATGAATGATGATATGAATAAATTTGATGTTAGATCGTGAATTGATGCTTTAAATGTTAATGGTATTATCTATTTTGAATTGCTAATGAATGTTGTAATTATTTCATGTTCACATACAAACTTACTAAGCTTTATAGCTTACTCTGTTTAATTTTTGATGTTTTATAGTTCTACGAAGCTAGCTTGGATCCAGGTATCGTCAGAGACTTCATCACACTATCGATCATCTATTTTGGTACTTTTGAAGTTATGTATATTTGGTATATCGCATGTATATGCTTGAGTCATTTTGTTATGTTTGATGGATATGTATTTTGGCCATTTGAGTTGGCATAAATGATTAACTTGTTGACGATTATGAATGTGAAAATAGTTCTACTTTTAATGTTTGGTAATCAACCTATAATGAATGAATGGGATTGAAGTGGTTATGTATGTTTGGATTAGTTTTGTTAAATGAATTATACATGTGAATTATGCTTAGTAAAGCAAATTAAATTTTTTGGTAATTGAATAGGTAAATGGTATGGAATTGAGTTTTGAATTTAGTTGAAATGGATATGGTATGATTATGTATTGGTTGATGAACTTTGGTTGCATATTTGTGACTTAAAATGGTACCAATTGAGTTTACTTAGGTATGTGTAGAAAGGGTGGAAAATTGGCTTTGCAAATGGCCTATTTTTGTCCATATGGGCATGTGTCTCAGCCGTGTGTGACACACAGTTAGGTTACATGGCTGTGTGTCCCCTTTTGTTGAAATTGAATTGAAGTCAGTATGCTCCACACGGTCTCACACACGGGCGTGTGACTGGCCGTGTGGTATAAGTCAGTATACCCCCTAAATGGCACACGGCCTAGCACATGGGTGTGTGTGGCCATTTCATAGGGCACGCGGGCTAGACACACGAGCGTGTGATTAGCCGTGTGACCCAAGTCAGTATACTCTCCAGTTTTCACACGGCCTGGCACATGGGGGTGTCCTC
Organism: Gossypium arboreum; assembly: GCF_025698485.1. Classification (NCBI taxonomy): domain Eukaryota; kingdom Viridiplantae; phylum Streptophyta; class Magnoliopsida; order Malvales; family Malvaceae; genus Gossypium; species Gossypium arboreum. The sequence continues at coordinate 39,964,961 of NC_069080.1, forward strand.
AGCTGTGTGATGCAAGTCAATATGTATGCCCTGTTTCCACACGGCCTAAGACACGGGCCTGTCTACTAGTCGTGTGAGACACATGGCCTTCTCACACGAGTGTGTGATCCTTGTATGATTGAAAAAAAATTCTAAGTTTTTCGAAATTTTTGTAAGTTATCAGTTTAGTCCCGAACCACTATATAAGTCTTCAACCAATGCGTTATCTATTTATGGAGGATATAAACCTCTTTTCAATTACATCAATAATCCCACCGAGGATGTGAAGTACATCGGGAATAGAGGTGGAAACCCTTATTCTAATACTTATAATCTCAGATGGAGAGACCACCCCAAACCTAAGATGTGGCGAAAACCAGAGAGGAGGTAATAATCCTTACCAAGTTAAAATGCTAATTATTAACCTCCTTATTTACAGAAGCCTCAAGAAAGGCCAACCCGAATGACCATACTGTATCTGGTTAACAATTGGATCCAATCGAGGGGGAAATGTAGTCAATGAAAATGAAAGTGAAACATGTACAATCTGAGTGCACCAATTCTATGAAAATCTTGACTAGGTTAGAAGATCAGATATGCCAACTAATGAATATGATAGGAGACATTAAAAGAAAAATTGGCACTAGTATTCCTATTAAAACTAAAGATAATCTTCGAAGGGAAGGGAATGAGCATGTAAAAGCAATTGTGCTTCATTTGGGCAAAGTATTGAGTAGCCTAGAGACCCTAACACAAGAGTGATCCAAAAAGAATGCTGAAAATCATTAAAAGGAGCCCCAAGAAGCTAACGAAGAACCAAAACTAGAGGGGATAGCCAAGCCGGTAGTTGAGCCAGAAGATGAACCAGTTAAAGAACCCATACTTGCAAAAGTACCATTCCTTTCACGATTGGAGTTAAAACAAAGGGGGATGAAGATGAATTTGTAAGTTTTCTAAACTTATTTAACATTCTTATTTAAATGTTAAATGTTAACTTATCTCTTACTGATTTAATTGAAAAAGTTCCTAAGTATGCAAAATTCCTAAAATAAATCATATCTAGTCATGGGAAAATTAAAAACAGGGGAGCACGTTAACATAAGTGCCTCATGTAGTGCGATTATATCTAGACAGGTTCCCGAAAAACTAAAAGACCCGAGAATTTTAACAATCTCTATAGAGATATGGAATATTCACTTTAGTAAAGCCCTATGTGATTTAGGAGCTAGCATAAATTTAACGTCTTTATCTATATATGAAAAAATCAGGCTAGGGGACCTTAAAAACAATCAAATCACACTACAATCGATTGACAGATCTTCCGTGCATCCAAAAAGAGTATTGGAAGATGTGTTAGCCAAAGTGCGTAGCTTCATTATTCTGGTAGATTTTGTGATACTCGATTTTGAGGAAGACCATTCTTGGAAACATAAAAATCCACCATTGATCTAGAAAAGAATGAATTAACCATGAAGATTAGTTGTGAAACTAAAATTTTTAAATGCGGTCACCAACAAGATGAGGTAGACAGAAAGAAATTATAGAGAATGTTAAAATGTCTGTGAGAATCCCTAATGACCCTGAGCCAGCTGAAGTATTTTCTATGATTAATGTAGGCTAGAAAAGTAAATTTAAAGAGCGGAACTAGTGTAACAAGGTGAAATGGCATGACAGATATTGGATGGACATTGTTAAAAACAAGACAAAGAGAGCACTCTTGGGAACACTGATCAAGCTGACAGATGAATCTAGCAACAAAATTGACAATTTTAATTAAACTCTAATTTTATGTATATTATTGTATATTAAACTAATTGCTTATATTAGACTTTAATTTTTATTGGCATTGTGTTTGATAGGAATTGAGACACTCTAGAAGCGGAAATATGGATCAAAATAGAGTCAATGTCACAACACAGAACCCATGTGTCGCAATACCGCATCCAGAGTTGTTAAAATCAAGAAAATCATCCCGATGTTGTGAAAAAGGAGACAGTATACCCAGGATTTCAAAACTTCAGAGTGTGACAACATTAAAATGCCAGGGATGTCTCGACAGGGAACCCCTATGTCATGACATCGTTGCAATTTTCTGCAAGGTTGACCTAATCCAATTGCGCAACTCGGTAGCATAAACCATGTTTTAACCCAATAGGATACAAGATCAAATCTTTCCACTACTTCATAAGGAGGAATAAACCTTGGGCTGTGCTTGCTTTTGCACCCAAATCTTAGGACTTTCTTCCACAGAGATACCTTAAGAAACAGGTGCTTGCCCACCTGATATTCAACGTCTTGCCCACATGTGCTTGCCCACGTGATATCCAACTTCTTGCGAACTCCAAAACATAGCTTCGTAGCATGTCTTCCAACACTTGTATCACTCTCTTAAATTGGCCATCTGTTTGAGGATGATAAGTAGTACTGAATTGAAGCTTCAAACCCAAAGCTTCTCGCAAAATTTTCCAAAATCGTGATGTGAATCTTGGATCTCAATCTGAAGTTATAGAAACTGGCATGCAAAGCAATCGAAATATTTTGGCAACATTTGTAACACCCCTAACTTGTATCCATCACCGAAATAGGGTTATAGAGTATTACCAGAGTTCACAGATCAAACAGACAAAAATTTCAAACGTTTCATAACATATAAATATTCATAATAAAACCAATCAAAATCATATATATTTCCTCTTAGACAAACCCTCGAGGCCCTAAATACGTATTAGAAATAAGTCGGGACTAAATGGGAAACTCAGAGAATTTTTTGGAAAACATAGAAAAATTTCAAAGATGTAGGGGTCACACGGCCAAGAGACATGCTTGTGTCTTAGGTCGTATGGGCATTCAAACTAAGGAAACATGGTCATGTCCCAACCCATGTACATGCCTGTGTAACACACTGAATTGGGTCACACGGCCAAGACACACGCCCGTGTGCTAGGCCATGTACCCTTCGAAGTAACCTCACACTCCCGTGTGCCAGGCTATGTGGTTAGGCCATGTAATAGCCTGACTTGCAACCCTTTGAAAGTTACAGAGGACACACGGCCATGTCACCAGGTCGTGTGGATGAAAATAGGCCATTTTACAAGCCATATTTCTCACCTAATTTGGCATCAACTTACACTCAACATTGTGCATATAAATAAGCCATATTAAGGCATCCAAAATAAGCAAAATCAAGCCTTAAACATATAGTATATTCACATACAACCAATATGCCCTTAGGCACCTCAAATGACAATTCATAAACATGTGAAAAAATAAACACAATTTAATCATTTAACCAACAAAGGCTTGACCAAAACTAAGCCATATTATGCCACTTGATTTACCCTTTAAAAACATACCAAAATGTACCATATATGACATACAAAAACTAGCTTCAAATGGTTATATAATTCACATATAACTTGTGCACTAAAAACACCAAATAAGTTATTCAAACAAGTATCAATTCACAACCATTCAAGGATTACACAAAATGCATATTCAAACCACCATTTTACCTTCCATCATTCTACCATATCAAGCCATACTTCAACCATATAAGACAATTTATATACACATCAAAATATACCATTTTACCAATAAAAGTAAAAAATGCAAACCAACCAAACGGTCATATCCACAACCAAAACACATAGGCTAACATTAGCCAAAATAACCTATACATGCCATTACAACCAAACTTAAACCAACCGAAAGTACCAAAAGAGCCGTGGATAGTGTGATATAGCTGCAACACCCCTCACACGTATTCACTATCAGAATATGGTTACGAGGTATTACTGATCAATACACATCATTTATCATACATAATACATATATTTATGCATTTATAATAAACTATCATTCAACACAATCACATTGTCCCTTATAAGGGCCTATGAGGCCTTAAACATACAACGGAAGTAGTTCGGGACTAAACCGATAACATACAAAAATTTCAAACATACAAGGGTCACACGCACGTGTGAATAGGCCATGTGCCTCACACGGCCCCAGACACTCTCGTGTCACAGATTGTGTGAAAACATGGCATACATACTGACTTGGGTCACACGGCAGACCACACGCCCTGTGTCTAGCCTGTGTGCCCTTCGAAGTGGCCACACAGGCCCGTCTGCCAGGCCGTGTACTAAGCCATGCCAATTCTGTAAGGTATACTGACTTATGAAACACGTCCAAGTCACACGCTCGTGTGCTAGGCCGTGTGCCATTTAGGGTGTAACACCCCTAACACGTATCTATCACCGGATTAGGGTTACGAAGTATTACCGATCAAAACACAATTCAGAACAGACAGTCATTACAAATCATGCACCTTGTAATAATTTCCTTTATAAAAGTTATTTTTCGAAAATAAATTAATAACCTACCTCTTACTCATACATGTCAAATTCATATATTTGAATCACATATTCAAACACACAATCATGCTTTATCGAACATTCTTTTATACAAACTTGTTTCAATATTTAACCATTTTCATACCATTTGCTTACTCAAAAATTTCAAAACCAAGCTATCAAATACCAAAACCAAATTGTACATGTTTCATAATTACAAAATTCAAACCAAATAATCACCACCGTAATAATAATCGAATACATAAATTATGGTTAAGCATATTTCATTACATATACAAGTGCATATATCACATCATCCCTTTGTACATATCCATTTCATAAGTTAAATATACCAATTTGATCCCAAATAATAGTTCAAATTTATCCATATTTACCGTACAAAATTATCATGTTTAAATCTCATATATCTAACCATTCAAATAAACAACCATTCGGACATCAATTTCAACCTCAATAAGACACAACATTTCCATCACCCACATTTGAAGCTAATATACTATCTCAAAACTTAATATCATAACAATTATGTCTCTTTTGTCTATTTAAGTGGCCATCAAGCATACTCAAATCATAATCGTCAATTTCCATCATGAATCGTACTTAAAAATAGAACCACTCAAGCATAATATAAGTATAAACTTTGCCGTCGCAAATCGAATCAACATAAACAATACTTAATCAAATATATATATCCCTTTACCTTATTATCAAGCCAAAACATAACACTTTTCATACATTCCAAAAAGAACTACTTTCATGGCTGATTATTCATCCTCATTAGCATTTCTTAATGCCAAACCATATAACCAAATACCATACATATATATATACCATAAAACATACTTCCATAATAACCTTAAGACTTGACCGAATACACACAACATTAACATCTTAAACAAGCCATTTTCACATGGCTATATATATACATACAAATTTCAAAACTAAATATATCAAAACTAGCCTATACACGTCACATAACCTAATCACAAAGCATTAATTTACCAAAACGAAAACTGGATAGTGTGATGAGGTCTCCTACAACTTCCAACTTGAGCAAGTCTCTGAACTCTATAGGAAAAACACACAGAGTAAGCTTTAAAAGCTTAGTAAACCATAAACAAATAATTTATTTCAATAATATTTATAAATCAATATCACTAAGCCGATTTACATATATACAAACCGTACATCATAACAACATTGTCTCGATATCTATTTCATATCAAAATGTCAAATCAAAATAGTATATCTCAACCATGTTTCTTGTTTCATATTTCTCATATTTGAATCATAGAATCACAAGGTCATATAACTAGCACATATAACACACATTCATTTATATATATTTCTTTCATTCATAATAATATATGTCACATATCATCATTAGAAACATATTCACCTACCATTTCTGAATTCACATACAATTCACACGTACCAAAAATCATATATTTATACACATGTTTCACACTTTAATATCACATACTTATATAATTTTTCCGAATATAGATTTGCATTCAATATACATATAACCAACTTTATAACATGATTCATATCATTACTTCAAATACCAAAACTTAACTTAATTTCAATATATTAGCTAACACATACCTGAACCTTTTAATTTGATTTCATATTCGGTCTTTACTTAACATTGCTTGTTGAATAATTCATAATTAAATAGGATACTCAGATAGTCACACATATTATACAATGCCAACGTCCCAGACGTGGTCTTACATATAATCACATATCGATGCCACTGTTCCAAATAGGGTCTTATTCGTAAACACATATCGAAATCATATATCGATGCCAACGTATTAAACATGGTCTTACTCACACACACATATTGTACAATGCCAACGTCCTAGACGTGGTCTTACATGTAATCACATATCGATGCCACTATCTCAGACAGAGTCTTACACAAAATCTCTAATCAATGCCAGTGTCCCAGACACGGTCTTACACGATATCTCAAATCGATGGCAGTGTCCCAGATGTGGTATTACACGAAATCATATCTCGGAATCTGATATAATGACATATGTATTATCTACTATTTCTAGGGTTCGTACGGGGCTTTTTGGATGTCGTCACGTTATCAGAACTTTCTCGTATTCATATATTCTGCTTCTCTAACAATTCAATATCATAATAACATATATACATATATAACTTATTCTTAATACAGACATTTGCATTACCATTCGACATATACATATATTTATTCACAAATCAATTCAACATATATAATACATATACATTTCAATTTAACAACATTTATTTACTTATGACTTACCTCAAGTCGCAGATGATTATTCCATGACCTTCTCTCTTCCCTAATTCAATAATCGACCTATTTGTTTCACGATTAAAACATAATATAAATCAATATATTAACTAACTCAAATATCAACTCAAGTTCAAACTCAAACCATTCTATCATTTAATAACAATTAATAAAAAAATCTTTATTCCTCACAAATGGTCAACACAAACACAACCATTATCCAATTCAGTCCAATTTGGACAGCATGAATACAATAGGAATTTATATTAGTTCATGAAACTTAAAGTCTTGAAGATTTACATATTTGGATAAGATTAAGTTACTCTTTAGTAAACAACATTAATATACAAAATATGGCAATATAATTAAGTACTTCATTTCAATTTAGATAGCATTCAAATCCTGCATTACAGCACCCCAATTAATCCACTAAAACCAACTTTAATAATAATTAACAGTTAACTTATTGATGCAGTATATATTAATTACTAATTACACTCTTCAATAACTTAATCTGACGTCAATTTGGACAACATTAATTAACATTAATTAATAATCCACAAACCACCAAGATATAAACATATGGCTATTTATCAACATATAACTAACTCATTAACTAACACTTAAAACATAAATTCTGTAGCATTTACTCTGCTTTTATTCTCATTTATTAACTTCAATAATGATTGCATTAACCCCTTTAACACATCAATTGGCATTTGGTCATACATCTGCAGCATCAAACACTCCTTATCTTAAATTTCTGACATAATAAATACATCACCATTTATTCATTTGCAACTTCAACCATTATTAACATAATTTAAAGTCACTTAGACCACATTTATTGGCATTTAAACAACAATTTACTGCTGCTTTAATACACCAAACGACAATTCATAAAACAGCATACATACACCCCTTTTTTAAACATCCTTCTCATTGCAATATTCAACAACATTTATACCTCCACCTAACAGTATAAACAGAGCAACAATTAACAATATTAATGGGGGTAAAATTCAGACAACAATTTAACAGATTCCAAAAATTATCAAACACTAAAGAATAAAAAAATATTAAAAGAAAGCTTGCTGATATTTCCCAACACCAATTATAACAATTTAATTTGTTCATTCCCTCACACATTTGGTCAAAATTAAAAAAACAATTTAACCAGAATTTATCAATAAAAAGCTATAGATAATGGAGAGTTTAGAAGTGTTACCCTGCCCCTTCAAAATTTTAGCTTCTAAGCAAACAATTTCACGGTTTTTCCACTGCATACAGCCGACCTCTTCTCTAGCTTCCATATACTCTCTTTTTTTATTAGTTGAAGAGAATGAAGAAAAGATGAACACTAATGTGGCTTCGTTTTATTATAATTCATATTAATAAGCCAATTACCAAATTAACCTTTGTAATTTAGTAACAAAACCTTTTAATGGTGGTCCATTACCGTCCACTTACCTATATAATGGCCAAAAATCATTTTAAGGACTTATCAATTAATAAGCCATAGCAAATTAGTATTTTAACAAATAGAAAGTCACTTTTGCATTTTACGCGTTTAAATCCTTTTTATCAAATTAGACAACCAATCGGTAAAAAAAATAATTCACGAAAATTTTACACATGCATTTTAACATGCTGTAAAAACATAAAACAATTTTAAAATGATTTTACTACCTTAGATTTGTGGTTCTGAAACCACTGTTCTGACTAGGGTCTAAACTGAGCTGTTACATATGGGTATACTGACTTGTGCCACATGGCCAATCACACGCCCGTGTGTAAGGCCGTGTGGAGTATACTGACTTCAATTTAATTTAAACACCACGGGACACACGGTTGAGACACACGCCAGTGTCCCTGCTCGTGTGGACAAAAATAGGCCATTTGCAAGGCCAATTTGGCACTCCTTTTCATGATCAGCTAAATCACCAAGACGGTAACAATTCATCATACAATAGGCTGCCAAAATCATCATCAATATACACAATTCATACCATATTCATTTAAACAAAATCAATACTCAAGTAAATGCCAATTACCTATTCAAACACTTATATCATCAAGCATTAATTCACAAGCACATAACTTCTCAAGTTAATAACTTCAATCACACCATATAGATCATTTACCAAACTCAAAATATAACCATTTGAGCAACTATGAAACGATAACCACATTTATACCAAACATACCAAAATAAGCCATCACTCATGGCTATATATATATACAAAACAAACATATACATTTCCAAGCCAACTCTCATGGCTATATTCACAACCAAAGTACCATAGCTAGCCTATACATGCCATATACCATAAGTACACAACTCAAAAGTACCAAGTTAGGTGTTTGATAGTGCGATGATGCTCCCGACGACTCCCGCATCCGAGCTAGCTTTGATTCACTATAACAAATCATAACCACATTAAGCAAATCATAACCACATTAACCACAAACCTTTCTTATGTCTCAAAATATGATCAAATACCATCTCATTGAACTTTCTCAATGTAATACCCGAATAGGTTCCGTATGTACCTGTATCACTTTGTACTAACCTCTTTCTCAACTACATCATTTGTTTACCCGTTGACCATTTGGAATAGAAGTCAGATACTCAAGGATCACAATCGATAAGTACCTATACCATGGCCCATAGCTAAATCAAGGTAAGTTATCCTGGAGTACCTATACCATGGCCCGTAGCCAAATCAAGGTAACTCCTCTCTAAAATACCTATACCATGGCTCGCAGCCAAATCAAGGTATCATTCGCACCCGAAGTGCCAATATCATTTCCCGAAGCCAACACAATAGCCTAATGTCATGTCACTAGCATCCTAAACTATTCCTAAGGTTCAACTGGGAAGTTTCACTTGTCGTTTTCATCGTTGAACATCTCCGTAGAGTCGTATTTACAATTCAAACATTATCCAAAATCTCATAATGACAGTTTATGCAATATCAAAGCATTTAACATTCATTTATAATGAAATTACCAAATACGAACTTACCCCAGGTATGGAAACGGCGGAACGAGTCAATTATTTGATAATCTTGCCTTTCCCCCGATCTAATTTCAGATTCCTTTTTTCTTGCTCTAAGTGTATTCAAAATTATTCATTTAATCACCTACTCATTCAATTTAGTCCAAAAATACATATTTGGGCATTTTACACATTAGCCCCTAAACTTTCACATTTATTCAATTTAGTCCCTATTTCACAAATAAAAAAATTCAAGCAATTTAATCCAATTTCATCATCGCCAAATTTCGCTAGTGTCTCTGGTAGCCCACATATTTCATTTATTTTGCATAATTCACAAATTAATCCCTTTTTGACATTTTTGTCAAAAATCACTTTACAAAACTAGTTTAACTATCAACAAACTTTCATAACCTATCATCAATCATCAAAATACTCAAGTATTCAACAATGGCAATATGAAAATCCTTTAACAATTTCAAAAATTAAGGTACCGGCTAGCTAGAACACAAAGCAGGGATCTTAAAAACGTAGAAATCATCAAAAACCAAGCTAAAATCATACCTCAATCAAGCTATGAATGTGCCAAATGGAAAACCTAATCCTTTGGTTCTCTTCGTCTATAATTTCGGTTCAAAAAGATGATAATCAAGCCAACTTTTTATTTTGTTTTATTTATTATAACTTAATAAACTAATTTACCTTTTAACCTTAGTAATAAACATATAAAATTATAGAATGGATGTCCATTAATGTCCATTAAAAATTAAAATGGTTTAATTACCATTTAAGGCCATAATATTTAAAAGCCAAAGCTATTTGGCACCTTTAACCAATAGAATGCAACTTTTCCTTTTTACGCGATTTAGTCATTTTTCTCAAATTGAACTATTAAACGATAAACTTAGCTCACGAAATTTTTCACACATACATTCTATCATGCTGTAAACATATAAAAAATATTAAAATAATTTTTCAACATCAGATTTGTGGTTTCGAAACTACTATTCCAATATAGCTAAAATCGGGATGTTACAACTCTCCCCCTTAGGGATTTTCATCCTCGAAAATCTTACCAGTGAATAGGTTCGGGTATTGTTTTCTCATAGCATCTTCGGGTTTCCACGTCACTTCTTCAAACCCTTGTCGATGCCATAATACTTTCACTAATGCAATTCTCTTATTTGTCAACTCTTTGATCTCACGAGCCAAAATTCAAATCGGTTCTTCATCATATGACATATCTGATTGGATTTCAACCTCGGTCGGGGAAATAACATGTGAAGGGTCGGATCGGTATCGTCAAAGAATTGACACATGAAATACATTATGTATATTTTCTAACTCAGACGGTAAAGATAGTCGATATGCCACTGGTCCAACTCGCTTAATAATCTTATACGGTCCGATGAATCAAGAACTCAATTTCCCGGTTCGACCAAACCGCAATATCTTTTTCCATGGTGACTCTTTCAAAAAACTCTATCCTCGATCTGAAATTCAATATCTTTCCATTTCAAGTCTGCATATGATTTCTGTCGATCCAAAGCTGCTTTTAAACTATTGCGAATTACTTTTACTTTTTTTTCAGTCTCTCTGATCAGCTCAACCTTATGAATCTTATTTCAGTGAGCTCACTCCAGTACAATGGTGTTTGACATTTAAGACTGTATAAAGCTTCGTACAGTGCCATTTTAATACTCAATTGAAAGTTATTATTGTAAGCAAATTCAATCAACGGTAGATATTTCTCCCAGCTACCTTCAAACTCAAAAATGCAACAACGCAACATATCCTCAAGAATCTGAATAACTCATTCGGATTGACCATCTGTTTTCGGGTGAAACACAATGCTAAAACATAGCTTTGTACCTAAAGCTTCTTACAATTTTTTCCAAAATCACGATGTAAACCTCGGATCTGTATCTGAAACAATAGATAGTGGCACTCCGTGCAATCGAATAATCTCTAAGATATACAACTCAGCCAATTTTTCAAGTGAATAATCTGCTCGTACAGGAATGAAATAAGTCGATTTCGTTAATCTGTCAACAACCACCCAGATTCCATCTTTCTTTTTTAGAGATAAGGGCAAACCTGATACAAAATCCATTATTACTTGATCCCACTTCCACTCAGAAACCATAATAGGCTGTAATAAGCCTAACGGCACTTGATGATCAGCTTTGACATGTTGACAAATAAAATATTTTGAAACAATTTCAGAGATATCTTGTCATACTGTGCCACCAATAAAGCTATTTCAAATCGTTATACATTTTCGTGCTTCCCAGATGTACTGATAAACAACTATTGTGTGCTTCGTTTAGAATTCTCCAAATGTAATACCCCAAACTCGGCCTAGACGCTATGGCCAAAATCTGGCGTGTCACGTTGAAGTGTTTTTCAAAAACCATGTTCTTATTGAAAACCCTTCTTACTATTTAAAACCTCTGGTCATTTTTAAAACTTGTGAAAACCTTAGTTTCCGTTGGTTTATTAAAAGTCATTCTCTTGTAAAATATTATTACCTTTAACACTTTATTTGCTGCGAAAGCTTAATTTAAAGTTTTACGGAAACGTGATATTTTGAAAAACAGTTATTGTTTTGGAAAAGAAAACCGTGCTCTACTCTAGCATTTATAAAACAATATATAAAATTCCAAATTTAGAACCAGAAATTAAAAGAGGCCTTGCCACAACCCAGGTCAAATATAAGTACTTGTAAATAGGTAACTTAAAAGAAAGTTAGAAATAATAGCAGTTGTGTGGCCACCTCCGAGTCCCTCACAGCACCGATCCTTCTAATGCTGGGAATTACCTGTACAGTTAATAAATGGGGTGAGTTTATGAAAACTCAGTGTGCAATCCCTTCCTAAACAAAAACAGTTATTAAACAGACAAAATTCAGAATCAATCTGGGCCGGAGCCTATTACAGTAACAGAACAATTTGTGTGGCCCAAAGCCTAGTACAATTTCACTTGGGTCTCAGCCCTCATCAGAATCAATTAGACCTAGCCCATTCTCAAAATCAGTAACAGTTGGGCCTAGCCCATTAACAGAATCAGATGGGCCTAAGTCTAGTCTGAGAATCGATGTCGAGATCGATATGCGATGCATTTCGGCCAGTCCAACCAACACACCACCTGTACCAACCAACACACCATGCGGGGATAAAATCAACCCACCCAGCCAACACACCAAGCTTAGCACCGGTTGCGGCACTAAGTCAGCAGGATGACTCAATGCTGTAGACAGGATGACTAAACGCCATAGACAGGACGACTAAAGGCCGTAAATATCGCAGCAATGCTGCCAGTTAACAGAACGACTATAAGCCATAAGTATCACAGAAAGGCTAAACCCTTATACAAAACGACTACAGGCCGTACACTTCCTCCGTCCATAATAACCCAACCCCATGCAATATGTCATGTCATAAATATTACGTACATGCAAATTCATACTCAGCACAATCATATATGTAATCATAGGCACATTAGTCATATGGAACATAAGGGCATAATCGTCATTATACCATATAGAGGTATTACGATCATTTTACACTACTAGGGTATTTCGATAATTTTACCAATATTAGGGTCTCAGCTTAAATAACGACCTCTCTGAAGGTCTACAGTCACCTCAGCGACACAGATAACCTAAATGATAATAACAGTGTAAATGGGCCCAAAGCCCATTACTCGGCCCAAGTGGGCCCACACCCTCGTGTGGCCCATTTAGCCCAAATTTATATATGGCTATGTGACCTACATAGCCCAATTCAATAATTATCACAAATTGCAGATTTAATCTGTGTGAGGCCCACGAGCTCATTGGGACCACACGGCCCATTTAGGCCCAACGTGGCCCAGAACTACCTAGTTGTGTGCGTGACATGACAAGTTTATCTACATCCCACTTAAAAGTGAAGTTTACACAAGCGGGCCCATGGGCCCATCGGGCCCATCGAGGTACAAAACAGCCCCAGCACACGAGAACACTCGTGGCTGCCTCTACAGCCTATCGTTTATGATTTGTGGGCTCGGTTCACCCCTCATGCGTTCGCATGCTCGTGAGGCCCCGAATGCCGAGGTTTCAACTTTTCTACTTTTACTGACTTCCAAGAAAGAAAGGCGTGAATACTCACCTGTTAATGAGAACGAGTTGAAGTCCATGATCACCAACCTTGGTTAAGCAGGTATGAAATAATCCCTCCTAAAACCAGTAATCACCAACTCATCTTGTTCGCTCTATTTAAAGCCAGCTTCTCACCAATTCCCATGTTAGCTTCCCAATGTGGGATTACTTTAAACCATTAGAAAAATTCCTTATTTTTATATGACCACTTTAACCACAGAGTTCAGTCCAACTCTGCCTCCTACACAGCTCAAACAGTAAAATAAATAGCCCATTGCGCATCCCAAGACTTGAACCTTAGACCTCACAGTTACACAACATGCCACATTCTCATTACACCACAAGGCTCTTTATGTCACCATTTTAGCCTAATTTAATTATAAGGTCTATATGCCAAAATTTAGGTTCCTTTAAAAGAAAAACCAAAATAAATTGCAAGAGCCAAGACTTGGACCTAGGCTCCCTTGCAACCTTAATGATGCCACAACCACTAGACCACATGCTTCCTTGTGTCATTTATTTACTACAATAATTTAAAAGGCCTTCATCCAAGCACTTACGGTTTTATTCACTTAAAACAAAAAAATTTGCTAAAGCCCAAGTTTGAACCCAAGATTTCTCCAGCAGTTCTCAGAGCCATTAAACACCAAAACAAACATTTAATTGTGTCATTTCCTTGCACAATTAAATACTTATATACAACCTCCTTACGGACCCATACTCAAGGCCCAATACTTCTAGGCTCAAATTTGGGGCATTACAATTCTACCCCTTTAAAGAAATTTTGTCCTCGAAATTTCCAACTATCTGAACAAGCGCTTAGCTCAATCTACACCACTATGCTCCCGCTGCGCACTATAGTTCCAAACTACACTAATACACTTTTAACTTAATCTCAAATCCTCTTGCACCCAACCAAACATCTAACCACAGAAGCAAACTGATATTTACCATAAATGCATACAATTTGTATATTCAAAAATCACATCCAATCAAACCACACCTAACTTAAACGGAACTATCCAATCTCGAACCCGATGCTCTTTAGACCCGCATCTGAGACACGCTCTTGACTTCCTCCAGTACTTCCCTACCAACCGGGTCAGTGCCTCCGTACCAAGCTCCGGATTATTGTTACCTAAAGTTAGCAGACTTACCTTAAATACAGTTTCCTGAAGCATCTCATGTTTCGGGGAGACGGACAACTCCTCGCGACCTTTCTAGCCTTCAGAATCCATCACAGTACTGTTGCAAACTTAAAAAAAATCTGATTTCCAGAACATACACTGAATAAATACAAAATCTAACTTTAAGTACAGTCTAACAGAAAACTCACGGATTCGGCATCGGAGACTCGGTAACCACACTTTCAGGAAAATATTCAGAAAAACATTTCAAATACTTCAAATCTTTTCAAACCTTTTTGAAACAATTCTTTCAAAAATCAAATTTTAAAACCCATTCCACAGTCGAGTTTTGCAAATTATTTCTGATAACACTAAATGTAACACCCCAAACCCAGCCTAGATGCTATGGCGAAATTTGGCGTGTCACATTGAAGTGTTTTTTGAAAACCATGTTCTCATTGAAAACCCTTCTTACTATTTAAAACCTCTGGTCATTTTAAAACTTGTGAAAACCTCAGTTTCCGTTGGTTTATTAAAAGTCATTCTCTTGTAAAATATTATTACCTTTAACACTTTATTTGCTGCAGAAGCTTAATTTAAAGTTTTACGAAAACGTGATATTTTGAAAAATAGTTATTGTTTTGGAAAAGAAAATCGTGTTCTACTCCAGCAGTTATAAAACAATATATAAAATTCCAAATTTAGAACCAGAAATTAAAAGAGGCCTTGTTACAACCCAGATCAAATATAAGTACTTATAAATAAATAACTTAAAAGAAAGTCAGAAACAATAACAGTTGTGTGGCCACCTCCGAGTCCCTTGCAGCACCGATCCTCCTAATGCTGGGGATTACCTGCATAGTTAATAAACAGGGTGAGTTTATGAAAATAATTAGTAAACAGACAGAATTCAGAATCAGTCTGGGCTGGAGCCCATTACAGTAACAGAACAATGTGTGTGGGCCAAAGCCTAGTATAATTTCACTGGGTCTCAGTCCTCATCAAAATCAATTGGTCCTAGCCCATTCTCAAAATCAGTAACAGTTGGGCCTAGCCCATTAACAGAATCAAGTGGGCCTAAGCCCAGTACTGAATCAGTATCAGATGCAGATATGCAGATAGATTTCCAGCCCACTCCAACCAACACACCACCCGTACCAACCAACACACCATGTGGGGATAAAATTGACCCACCCATTCAACATACCAAGCTTAGCACCAGTTGCGGCACTAAGTCAACAAGATGGCTCAACGCCGTAGACAGGACGACTCAAAACCGTAGACAAGATGGCTAAAGGCCATAAATATCACAGCAACGCTGCTAGTTAATAGAATGGCTATAAGCCATAAGTATCACAGAAAGGCTAAAGCCTTATACAGAACGGCTACAGGCTGTACACTTCCTCCGTCCATAATAACCCAACCCCATGCAATATGTCATGTCATAAATATTATATGCATGCAAAGTTATACTCAACACAATCATATATGTAAATCATGGGCACATCAGTCATATGGAACATAAGGGCATAATCGTCATTCTACCATATAGGGGTATTACGGTCATTTTACACTACAAGGGTATTTCTATAAGTTTACAAATATTGGGGTTTCAACTCAGATAATGACCTCTCCGAAGGTCTACAGTCGCCTCAGCGATACAGATAACCTAAATGATCATAACAATGTAAATAGGCACAAGACTCATTACTCGGCCCAAGTGGGCCCACACCCTCGTATGGCCAATTTAGCCTAAATTTATATATGGCTATGTGACCTACATAGCCCAGTTCAATAATTATCAAAAATTGCAGATTTAATCCGTGTGAGGCCCACGAGCTCATTGTGCCCACACGGCCCATCTAGAGCCAATGTGGCCCAAAACTACCTAGTTGTGTGCGCGACATGACAAGTCTATCTACATCCCACTTAACTGTGAAGTTTATAAAAGTGGGCTCATGAGCCCATCGAGGCACAGAACATCCGCAGCACACAAGAACGCTCGTGGCCGCCTCTACAGTCTATCGCCCATAATTTTTGGGCTCGGTTCACCCCTCGTGCGTTCTCACGCTCGTGAGGCCCCGAATGCCGAGGTTTTAGCTTTTCTGCTTTTGCCAACTTCCAACAAAGAAGGGCGTGAATACACACCTGTTAATGAGAACGATTCGAAGTCCACGATCACCAACCTTGGTTAAGCAAGTATGAAAGAATCCCTCCTAAAACCAGTCATCACCAACTCATCTTCTTCACTCTATTTAAAGCCAGCTTCTCACCAATTCCCATGTTAGCTTCCCGATGTGCGATTACTTTCAACCATTAGAAAAATTCCTTTTTTTTATATGACCACTTCAACCACAGAGTTCCAGTCCAACTCCACCTCCTACATAGCCCAAACAGCAAAATAAATACCCCATTGCACATCCCAAGACTTGAACCTTAAACCTCACAGTTACACAACACGCCACCTTGCCACTACACCACAAGGCTCTTTGTGTCACCATTTTAGCCTTAATTAATTATAAGGTCTATAGGCCAAAGTCTAGGTTCCTTTAAAAGAAAAACCAAAATAAATTGCAAGAGCCAAGACTTGAACCTAGGCTCCCTTGCAACCTTCATGACGCCACAACCACTAGACCACATGCTTCTTTGTGTCATTTATTTATCACAATAATTTAAAAGGCCTTCATCCAAGCACCTAGGGTTTTATTCACTTAAAACCAAAATTTTTGCTAAAGCCCATGTTTGAACCCAATATTTCATTACACCAAATAAGTTCAGAATTTCTTGGTAAACATATTCTATTACGAAACATCAAATAGTCATCAGACCCTATTTGAAACTCGAAATCAGAAGTTGACTCACATTGAGCTTGTTTTGCTTGCAATTCATTATCAAATTTTTTAGCCTCACAAATCTGATGTCGAAATAATGGTCTTGCTTTTAGTTCAGCTACTATCGAACCATCATGAGACAATGTTAATTGTGTGTTCAAAGCATGCAAATCAAATAAGGACTTTCAGCTCAATGCATCAACAACTACATTTGTTTTCCCCGGAAGATAGTTAATTACCAATTGATAGTCTTTTAGCAATTCTAACCATCTCTGTTGTCGCAAGTTCAAATCTCTCTGAGTCATCAGATATTTCAAGCTTTTGTGGTCTGTATAAATATGACATTTCTCACCAAACAAGTAATGATGCCATATTTTCAATGCTAACACTATCGCAGCTAACTCAAGATCATGCGTCAGTAATTCTTTTCGTGTGGCTTCAACTTTCTTGAGGCATAAGCTACAACTTTGCCTTCCTGCATCAAAACACAACCTAGGCCATTTAATGATGCATACTGAAAATTATGAATTCTTTACCCGACTCAGGCTGAACTAATACTGGAGCCTCTGTCAACAATGCTTTCAACTGTTCAAAACTTTACTGACGCTTTTTTGACCACTCAAATTTAACATCTTTTTGAAGCAATCGCGTCATCGGAATCTCAATCATTGAAAAGCCTTTCACAAATCATCTATAATAGCTAGTTGGTTCTAGAAAACTTCAGACTTCAGATGCATTTCTCGGAGGCTTCCAATCTATAATCACAAAAATTTTGTTCGGGTCAACTCGGATACCCGTGGTTGAAACTACATGTCTAAAAAAACTAACCTCTTTTAACCAAAACTCACATTTGCTGAACTTCACAAATAACTGTTTATCTCTCAAAGTTTGTAACATAATTCTCAAATGCTCGACATATTTGGATTCACCATAAGAGTAAATTAAAATGTCATCAATAAACACAACTATGAATCAGTCTACATATGGCCTGAAAATCTGATTAATCAAGTCCACGAAAATAGCAGGTGCATTTGTTAGTCTGAAAGGCATAATAAGAAATTCGTAGTATCCGTACCTTGTTCTAATTACAGTATTTGGCACATCCGAGTCTTACACTTGCACCTGGTAATAACCCAATCTCAAATCGATTTTCAAAAACACAGTTGCCCCTTTTAACTGATCAAACAAATCATCAATCTGTGGTAGAGGGTAATTTTTTCTTTAAAGTCACTTTATTCAGTTTTCTGTAGTCAATAGACATTCTCATCCTACCATCTTTCTTTTTCACAAATAACACCGGTGCACCCCAGTGAGAGAAACTCGGTCTAGCAAAACCCCTGTCTATCGGGGCCATTTTGTATGGAGCTATTAATATCGGCGTTGTTCTCGGTACTAATTCAATACCAAATTCAAGTTCTCTGATAGGTGGTAAACCCGGTAACTCTTCGGGAAATACATCTGGATACTCGCACACAACTGGTACTGATTTCGTCTTTGTTTCTGTTACTTTTGTATCAAGTACATAAGCAAGGTAAGCTTCACACCCCTTTCTCACAAATCTCTAAGCTAACATAGACGAGATCACAGTTGGCAAACTGTAACAGCCCGGTTTAGACCCTAGTCGAAATAGTAGTTTTGGGATCACAAATTCAAGTAAAAAAATATTTAAATATTATTTTCTATGTTTACAGTATGTGGTTAAGCATGTGTGAAAGTTTTATATTAAAAATTAATCGTTTGTGTGCTCAATTTGATAAAAGGACCTAATCGCGTAAAATGAAAAAGTCAGGTTCCATATGTTAAAAGTACTTATCTGCTATGGCTTTTTAACTGAGAGGTCCTTATATGGTTAATAAAACATTAAATTATTGAGTGGACATTAATGGCCTTCATGAATATGAATTATATGTTTAAATTATAAAGGTTAAATTAGTAATTATTATAATTATGGTTATTATAATAAAACAAAATGAATTTTATTTATCATTTTAACATCACTTACTGAAAATATCAAAGAAAAAAAAAGCTTGCTAGGGTTCGACACTTTGATCACTTGATTAAGGTATGGTTTTGATTCTATTTTTGATAATTTCTACGTTTTTGTGATCGTTGCATAGTAATCTATCAAGCTCATGTCTCAATTTCTGATTTTTTTGATGATTTTGAGTTCATCCATTGATGAAACTGTGAGCTTAGTGTTGTTAAAGGATGAAAAATCAAATATATGTGTTGGGTTAATATATTTTGTCTTTGAATTTTTGATGAATTTGAGTAATTTGGGCTAAATTGTAAAAATGATATTTTGAGGGACTAAAATGTGAAATAAATGAAATGTGTGGGCTTACATGAACACCATGTATATTCGACTAAGCAAGTGTGTGGAAATTTTGTGTATTTTGTGATTTTGTGAATTAGGGACTAAAGTGTCAAAATGTGAAAATGTGAGGGCTAGTTTGTAAAATACCCTAAATATGTGATATGGATTAAATTGAATGATTTTTTGAATAAAAGAGTTAAATTTGAATGTGTTTATATCAAGAACCAAAGAAAACAGAATTAGGTCGGGGAAAAACGAAAGTCGTTAATAGTTGCTCGTTTCCGTTCATTTTCGTACGAGGTAAGTCGATATACAAATAAACGTGTTTGAGTTGGTTTATTTTTGTTTATATGACATTGAACTGTGATGAATGGCTATATAAGAGCTGATTTTATGGTATCCAAGAAAGTTCCAATAATGTGACGACGTCCGAAAAGCCCCGTACAAACCATAGGAATAGTTAGGATACATATGTCATGACATATACTTATGATTTACGTGTAAGACCATGTCTGGGACATCGATATCGTATTTGATTTTGAGTGAGACCCTGTCTGGGATAATGGCATCGATATTTTATTACATGTAAGACAACGTTTAGGACGTTGGCATTGTACGAGTTTTTCGAGCTATCCGAGTATCCTTATTGATTTCTAACAGTTCAACGGGCATTCCGAGAAATAAATGAATATGAGAATGTGTATCCTAATTCAGGTACGTTTGAAATGTACATTATGATTAAGAATGAAAAGTAAGTATATGTTTATATGTGGAAATATGAAATATGTATGAATTATATGAGTATGAAATGTATTATGTGTAAGTGATTTATGAACAATTGAGTTATATGAGAATTATAGATATGTGGTTATGTTTTGTTTTGAACTACATGAATGAAATGGTTTAGAAATATGTTATATGATGAGTTTATTTGTATATAGCTTACTAAGCTTTTGAAAGCTTACTTTGTATGTGTTTTTAACTGTTTTATAGATTCGAAGCTATAGGAAGCTCGTGGATGTCAAGGATCATCACTACGCTATCAAACTCTATTTTGGTACATTTTGAAAGTGTAAATATTGAAGTATGTCATGTATAGGCTAGAAGTATTTGAATATGTTTGTGATGCAAAAATCATGCCATGTGATATGGCTAGATTTAAGTTGTCATTTGGTTTGGATGTGAATTTATAAGTTGTGTTAAGAAATGGCATATTTGATATGCATGAATGACTTAGTGAGAAATTGTTAATTTGGTAAGTTCGTAATATGATTTAGTTGTGGAAATGTTATGATTTTGGTATGAGAATGTATGTGAAACATTGAGATAAGGATATGTTTGAAAGAATGAGTTTGCCATGTGATTTTGGTATGTTTTGGAATGGATACAAATGTTGAAATTGGAGGTTAATGATATGGTATGTTTGTTGTATGTTTTGGCTGTGAATTGGTTGAAAAATTGATATGCAATTGATGCTTATTTGTTAATTGTGGGGAGGACCCTTAAGGGGTGGCATTATGGCCTTGTAAACAACCTATTTTTGCCCACACGAACAGGGACAAGGGCGTGTGTCTCAGTTGTAATACCCCGAAAATTTTTATAGTAAAATATTATCCGTGATATAGTAAAATAAGGAAATAAAGTGACAAAAAGGAAATTTTTGAGTTATGTCAATATTGGGAAGTATATTATGATATATTAATTCAAGAAAGGACTAAATTGCAAAGATGAGAAAAGTCTTGTTGCACAAGAGTAAATACTCAAAATTTAAGGGGTTGAAGTGTAAATATAAAAAAGTTGAAGGACTAATGGTGCGAATATTTTAAGGGTGGAATGATCTAGAAACCAAGAAAAATTGATGAATTAGGACCAAATTGAATAGGTGAAAAATTATGAGGGACTAAATCTCAATTTTACCAAATTAAGTGATGACTCAAGGATGGAATTCTAAAAGATCATGAAGGGCAAAATGGTCAATTAGTAAGAGAGAATTCTAGAATGTAATGATTATGTTGATGATATTTTAAATTAGTTAATTAGATAAATATTATTTTATTAATATTTTTATGAGATGTTTATTATTATTATATTATTATTTATTTAGTATAAAAGGAAGGAAAGATGAAGAATTAACATCACATTTCCTTTCCCATGCAACCAACGTTAGAAGAGAAGGAAAAGAAAGAAATTTTGTTTTCTTTACAATTTGGTCCTTCCACCAAAAATTTACCATTTTCACCTAGAAATCAAAAGAATTTCCATAGCTACTAAGAGAGAAAATTGTTAAGGAGACCATGGGGAGTTAGAATATCAAGTTAGATTCAAGAAATAGAAGCTGGAGGAGAGAGAAAATCAAGTTAAAGATTAGTATCAATAGAACAAGGTAAGTATATCAAGATTTCAATATGTTTTTAAGTTTGTTATTATTGACAAAGCATGGAAATAATCTTATAGTAGAGTTTTCTTACATAAGGTCTTATGTTCTTGATATGTTAGTGAAGAGAAAATAAAAGAAAGTGATGAGAAATGGTGTAGAAAAAGAAAATAAGGGTGTTATAACATGGTAATTAATATCTTGTACTAAAACAGTTTTAGACAGCAGCAGTAGTCTAACTTTGAAAAATCATCAAAAATTTTATAAAACTAATTATAGGATGAATAAAATATGAAATTAAATCTTATTAAGTCTAGTTTCTTATAGAAGAAATTATGTAAGCAATGGAATTGTAAATCATGCGATATGATGAATTTTGTGAGACAAGGTTAAAATGATTTCGGGTTCCCCTATTTTGAATTTATAAAATCATAAAATATTGGATATAAATAATTATGGGATTAATTTTATATTTTTAGAATCCTTAATGAGTCTATTTTCAATGGAAATAAACAGGAACATCATTCGAATTCTATACGAGGAGATAATTAATTTTTAGTGAAGAAGGGCCAGAACTGTCAGACAGCAGAATAGGAGTAACTTTAAAGAATAAACTGTACTTATTGGCTAAACAAAAAATTCTGAAAATTTTATGATAAGAATATATATGAGTCTAGTTGTAGGGAAAATTATCGGATCTTAATTTTGAGTTCTATAGCTCCAGATATAAATAATTTAGTTACTATGACGTAGATAGACAACTTGAATATTCATAAAAGTAAATAATAAAAATTATGGATAATGTGACTTACAAGTGTGTTATCTACATTAAGGATGTGGAATGGAGAGGAGGAGGAGGAAAAATATGTATGAATATTCATCTAGCATGACTAATTAGTATATTTTAGGCTCAGGGACTAAATTGAATAAAAGTAAAACGTTATGGGCAATTTTGTAAAAATGTCAGAAATGACCAAATTGCATGAAATAAATTATTTTATTATTTAAATTAAAAATTTGAATGAAATTATTAATTTAGTTCAAGATCGGGAAAACATGTTTTAGGAATTAAATTGAAAAGTGTTGAAATTATGGAAAATTTTGATATTTTATAGAATTCATGAACTGTTATCAATACATATGAGAATAATAGCTAGAAATAAGGATTAAATTGCAAGAATTTTATTTTCCCTGACCCTAAGGATGAAATCATCATTAATTAAAAGTTTAGGGGCAAAATGTTAATTTTGCCTACAGCATTAATTAAATGCATTAGAATATGAAATGAATGAAAATGATAATCAAATTTATTTATAAAGATCCGGATGACTCAAATATGAAACTTGATCGTAGAAAAGAAAAGATATCGGATTAATGAAATTATAAACACAGACAAGCAATGAGGTAAGTTCGTGTAACTTGAATTATATTCTTAAATACTTGAAATGTATGTTATTGATGTGAAAATAATTTGAATGTTCATTGTATGAAAATTGATGGAACATTGATATATTTGATAAAACGGGGAAGAAATCCCGATTGAATAAAAGAAAATTTCGATGGATCTCTGAAAAGGAATTGACGGGAAAAAGGATTAGCCCGGATGGGTGATCCTATCCTGATATAGCCCTCCCGAAGAATACGTGTAAATGGATTTAGCATGGACGAGTAATCCAAATTAGTGTCTGAATTTAGCCTGGACTGGTAATTCAGATTCAAGCTCATTAGAGTAATTGTCGTTGCAGGGGATTTAGCCTGGACTGGTAATCCCACTATAAGGATGAGGTTCGCGGGAGTGTGCTCTCTGATATGAAATGTGTAAGACCATGGTTGAAAGATACCATGGCAACCTGATATGAAATGTGTAAGACCATGATTGAAAGATACCATGGCAACCTGACATGAAATGAATAAGACCATGGTTGAAAGATACCATGGCAATATGACGGGAAATGAATAAGACCATGGTTGAAAGATACCATGGCAGCGTGACAAGAAATGAATAAGACTATGGTTGAAAGATACCATGGCAACATGACAGAAAATGAGTAAGACCATAGTTGAAAGACACTATGGCATCATGTTAAAGATAAATAATACCGTGGATGGGAGACGCGATGACATCTATTGAACAATTGATATTCAGGTAATATGTATCAGATGACGAATGGTTATATGAAATAGTTGTGTGAAATGTTTATAAGAACTGGTCATATGGAAATATATGTACAACATAGTTGTATGAAATAATTATGAAGATAGCTAAACAAAATAAGAATAAGTACATGGAATATAATTTATGTTAAGTTTGATATAAACTGCATCAAATAAATATACAAAAATATATGGAAATG
The DNA here is from genome assembly GCF_025698485.1 of Gossypium arboreum. Classification (NCBI taxonomy): domain Eukaryota; kingdom Viridiplantae; phylum Streptophyta; class Magnoliopsida; order Malvales; family Malvaceae; genus Gossypium; species Gossypium arboreum. The sequence continues at coordinate 39,989,754 of NC_069080.1, forward strand.
ATGGTGCATGAAATATTGATATAATGAAATGATTGATATATACTTATGAAGAAATGGTAAGAGAATGATATGTTTCATGACATGTACATATATGATTATCTTTGATATGTTAATACAAGGAAATTATGTAAGTAAAGACAATTATTAAACTCATGTGTAACATGTCGAGAAAATAAGTATATAAATGTTGAATTTATATGAAATATATGCAAGTATACTAACAATGATGTTGTTTGACGCTTAGACAAGTGTCAAGCTGTTGATTGAATAGTAACATGTTTAATTATAAGAAGTATTGAAATGGTAAGTACTTAGATGAAAATAAAATTTAAGATTTTGCGAAATTTTTTTTATGATCCCGATTTAATTCTGGTTGGTTTTTAATGTATGTTTGGGGCTTCGAGGGCCCAATAGAGAGACGTTATGATTATTTTCAAAATATGAATAATAAATGACTCAGAATTATCTGAAAATATTCAGTAAACTCTGGTAATGCCTCGTACCTATTCCGGCAATGGATACGGGTAGGGGTGTTACATCAGCCGTGTTGCTTAAGGGCCATTTCGAAATGAGCCTGAGCAGACCACATGGTTACACACACGAGCGTGTTCTATGCCGTGTGTCCAAGTCAGTTTCGAACACGGGCTAGCCATACAAGTGTGTGACTGGTCGTGTGATCCAAGTTAGTATCCTCTCTAATTTTCACAAGCGTGTCATGTGGCTGTGTGGACAAGTCAGTATATATGCCCTGTTTTGCCACGACCTAGAAAAACATGCATGTCTAATGCCGTGTGAGACACACGGCCTGCTCACACGGGCGTGTGACCTTTATAACTTTGAAAAATGTTTAAGTTTTAAAAAATTTTGTATGAGCTCGGTTTAGTCCCGACCCCTTTCTAAAGCATATTTAAGGTCTCATTGACCTATGTAAGGGACTCTATAATGATGTGTGACTTTGATGCTATGTTGATTATGAAATGAATGCAAATTATTCCGATATGTCCAGTAATGCCTATTAACCCTAGCCTAGCGACGGATATGGGTTAGGAGTGTTACATTTGGTTGGTATCAGAGATACAATTTAGTCGATTCTAGGACTAATGTAGCATTTGCGAGTCTAGCTATACATGCCATATTTATGAACTACGATGGTGTGATGAATCCTCACAATGAAAATGTGTTTTTATATAGTAAATGGATCCTGAACGAGCCATAGCTGACGATGTAGAAAGTAATGTGCCTGCTCCTGCACAAGGGACAGCGCCATCCGACTCTAGACCTGTTACTAGTAGTCATGACGGAGAGGTAAAGTAAGCCTTTTACCAAATTATGAATGGTTAGTTTACCCAATATATCCGAACTAATCCGGCTGTGCCACAACCTGCACCCCCGTCTAATCCTTCGCAAGTCCCAGTTGCGCCATAAGCTAATCCGATTCAATTGAATAAGCCTCCAGTTGACAAAATTAGGAAATATGGGGCTAAAGAGTTCCGTGCTACTACTTGTGATGATGCTGAGAGGGCTGAATTCTGGCTAGAGAATACGATACGAGTGTTTGATGAATTGTTATTGACTTCCGACAAATACCTTAAGTGTGACGTTTCACTTCTAAGAGATACGGCATATCATTGGTGGAAGACACTAATATCTATGGTTCAGAGAGAATAAGCCAACTGGGATTTCTTCCAAGGTGAATTTTGAAAGAAATACGTTAGTTAGAGATTCATCGAGCAGAAACGTAAAGAGTTTCTTGAGCTAAAATAAGGTCGTATGTCTGTTATAGAATACAAGCAATAATTTGTAAGATTGAGTTAGTATGCACGAGAATGTGTCTCGACTGAAGCAATTATGTGCAAGAGATTCGAGGATGGCTTGAATGAAGACATCAAATTGTTAGTCAGGATTCTGGAGATAAAAGAGTTTGCTGTGCTTGTTGAACGAGCATGTAAAGCTGAAGAACTCGGGATAGAGAAAAGAAAAGCTGATTCGGAAGCTAGAGATGTGAGAAAGAGATCTGCAAGTAAATCATTTCAGTCTGCATCAAAGAAATTTCGAGATGATTATAGTCGTTCAAAGGCTAGTGTGGGGCATTGGAGTAAAGATCGTGCTAGATCGTATTCGAGCTTTAGAGCTCCGACTACTTCTGTTGCAAGTGTTGGAAATGTCTGATCAGATCGACCTAAGTGTAAACACTGTGGTAAAAGACATCCTAACAATTGTAGATTGTATGATCGAGCTTATTTCAAATATTGATATTTAGATCATTTTAATTGTGATTTTCCTGAGTCTATTGAACAAGAGATATCACAAAATTCGAGACCGAGTAACACTTCAACTCGAGGTAGACCACCTAGAAATACGGGAAATGTGAGTGGTAGTCAAAGAGGGACTAAAGATACTATTGTTCGATTTGAGGCTAGAGCAACTAGCAGAACCTATGCCATTCGAGCCTGCGAGGAAGCTTCGACTCTCGATGTTATAACTGGTACTTTTACTCTTTATAATACTTCTGTGATTGCATTGATAGATCCAAGATTGACGCATTCGTATATATGCATGAATTTAGTATCCAGTAAGACTTTGCCTATAGAGTCTATTGAATTCATGATTATAGTATCGAACTCCCTAGCTAAAAGTGTTTTGGTTGACAAAGTCTGCAAGAATTGTCCATTAATGTTTCGAGACATTTGTTTTCTGGATGATCTGATGTTATTACATTTTGATGAGTTTGATATAATTCTGGGTATGGATTGGTTAACTTTACACGATGCTATTGTGAATGTAAAACTATTGATTTGAGATGTAAGAATGATGAAATAGTCCGAATTAAATCTAGTGATTTGAATGGTTTACCGGCTATGATTTCGTCAATAAAATCTCTAAGGATTGTGAGAAAAGTTTGTGAAGCTTACTTTGCCTATGTGATCGATTCGAAAGTAACAGAAAAGAAAGTTGAATCAATGCCTGTTGTCTGTGAATTCCCTGATGTGTTTCCTGAAAAACTTCCGGGATTGCCTTCGGTTTGAGAAGTTGAATTTGGTATTAAGTTAATGTCGGGAACTACTCCGATATCGATAGCACCATATCGAATGGCTCCGACAGAATTAAAAGAATTAAATTCTCAATTGCAAGAGTTGGCCGATAGAAGATTTGCACGACTGAGTTTTTCACCTTGTGGTGCACCTGTTCTGCTTGTGAAAAAGAAAGATGACACAATAAGAATATGCATTGATTATCGTCAGTTGAACAAAGTGACTATCAAGAACAAATATCCTCTGCCCAGAATTGTCTATTTGTTTGACCAGTTGAAAGGAGCAATCGTATTTTCAAAGATAGATCTGAGATCAGGTTACTATCAGTTACGAGTAAAAGATTTAGACATTCTGAAAACTACTTTCTGAATGAAGTACGGCCACTATGAGTTTTTTGTTGTTCCTTTCGGATTAATGAATGCACCTGCTGTTTTTATGGATTTAATAAACAAAATTTTCAGATCGTATTTAGATCAACTTTTCATTGTATTCATTGATGACATTTTGATTTATTCGCGTGATGAAAATGAACATGTCGAGCATTTGAGAATAGTGCTACAAACTTTGCGAGATAAGAAATTGTATGCGAAGTTTAGCAAATGTGAATTCTGGATACAAGAAGTTGGTTTTCTGGGACATATTGTGTCAGCATCAGGTATCCGAGTCGATCTGAGCAAAATTTTTGCTATTCTAGATTGGAAGCCTCCGAGAAATGTTTCTGAAATTCGCAGTTTTCTTAGGCTTGCTGGTTATTACCGAAGATTTGTAAAAGGCTTTTCTATGATTGCAACTCATTGATGGAACTACTTCAGAAAGATGTGAAATTTGAATGGTCTGAAGAGTGTCAGAAAGCTTTGATCAGCTGAAAGCCCTATCGACTGAAGCTCCGGTGTTAGTACAACAAGAGTCAGGTAAAGAATTTGTGATTTATAGTGATGCTTCATTGAACGGTCTGGGCTGCGTTTTGATGCAGGAAGACAAAGTCATAACCTATGCTTCGAGACAGTTAAAGCCGCATTAAAAGAACTATCCGACACACGACCTTGAATTAGCAACTATTGTGTTCGCTTTGAAAATTTGGTGACATTATCTGTTTGGTGAGAAATGTCACCTATTTTCTGATCATAAAAGTTTGAAATATCTGATGACTCAGAAAGATTTGAACCTACATCAGAGAAGATGGTTAGAACTGCTTAAAGACTATGAATTAGTGATTGACAACCATCCGAGAAAAGAAAATGTTGTTGTTGATGCTTTGAGTCAGAAATCAGTATTTGCTTTATGTGCGATAAATGTTCAGTTGTGTATATCTGATGACGGTTCAATTTTAGCTGAATTGAAAGTGAGACTGTTGTTTTTACAACAAATTATTAATGCTCAGAAAGTTGATAATGAGGTTACAGCAAAACGAGCCCAGTGTGATCTGGATTCTGATTCAAAATTTTGAGTTGATAATGATGATTGGTTGAAATTCTGAGATTGGATTTGTGTACTAAGAAATCCAAAGTTGATTCAGATGATTTTGAATAAAGCTCATAATAGTCGGTTATCTGTACATTCGGGTAGTACAAAAATGTATAACGATTTGAAACAGCATTACTGGTGGTCTAGAATGAAAAGAGATATCTCTGACTTTGTTTTGAAATGTTTGATTTGTCAGCAAGTTAAAGCTGAACATCAGGTGCCAACAGGTTTGTTACAACTGATTATGATTCCTGAGTGGAAATGAGACAAAGTAAAGATGGATTTTGTTTCGGGTTTGCCCCTATCTCCACGAAAGAAAGTTATAATTTAGGTTGTGGTTGACCGATTGACGAAATCAACTCATTTTATTCCAATACAATCTGATTACTCGCTTGATAAATTAGCTAAATTACACATTTACGATATCGTGAGATTGCACGGTGTGCCATTGTCTATTGTGCCAGATAGAGATCCGAGATTCACTTCACGATTTTGGAAGAAACTACAAGAGGCATTAGGTACAAAATTGCATTTTAGTACTGCTTTTCACCCGCAGACGGATGGTCAATCCAAGCGGATTATTTAAATACTCGAGGATATGTTAAGATGTTGTATTCTTTAGTTTGAAGGTACATGGGAACATTATTTACCATTGATTGAATTCGCTTATAATAACAGTTTCCAATCCAGCATTAAAATGGAACCGTACGAAGCCTTATATGGTCGCAAATGTCGTACACCTTTGTATTAGACTGAACTCAGCGAGAATAAGATTCACGGGGTTAATTTGATAAAAGAGACAGAACAGAATGTAAAAGTGATCTGAGATAGTTTGAAAACAGCTTTTGATCGTCAGAAATCTTGCGCAGATTTGAAATGTGATAAAGTGTTTTTGAAAGTCTCACCATGGAAGAAAGTACTCTGATTTGGTACAAAAGGCAAGCTGAATCTGAGGTTCATCGGGCTATATGAAATTACTGAGTGTATTGGGCTGGTTGCTTATAGATTATTATTGCCACCAGAGCTAGAAAAGATTCATAATGTGTTTCACGTATTGATGCTTCGATGATATAGATCTGATTCCTCGCATGTGATTCTTTTGTCTGAAATTGAGATTCAATCTGATATGACTTATGAAGAAAAACCGATACATATTTTGGCTCACAAGGTTAAAGAACTGCGAAACAAGAAAATTTTGTTAGTAAAAGTAATGTGGCATCGACACGGTGTTCAAGAGGCTACATGGGAGCCCAAAGATGCTATGAGATAGCAATATCCGAATCTATTCAACGGTAAGATTTTCGAGGATGAAAATCCCTAAGGGGGAGAGTTGCAACAGCCTGGTTTAGACCCTAGTTGGAATAGTGGTTTCGAGACCACAGATCTGAGTCAAAAAAAATTTTAAATATTATTTTCTGTTTTTACAGTATGTGGTTAAGCATGTGTGAAAGTTTTGTATGAAAATTTAATCGTTTGTATGCTTAATTTGATAAAAGGACCTAATCACGCAAAATGCAAAAGTGAGGTTCCATATGTTAAAAGTACCTATTTGCTATGGCTTTTTAATTGAGAAGTCCTTATGTGGTTAACAAACCATTAAATTATTGAGTGGACATTAATGGCCTTAATGAATATGAATTATATGTTTAAATTATAAAGGTTAAACTAGTGATCATTATAATTATGGTTATTATAATAAAACAAAATGAATTTTGTTTATCATTTTAACATCACCTAGCCAAAAATATCAAACAAAATGAAAAGTAAAAAAAGCTTGCTAGGGTTTGACACTTTGATCACTTGATTAAAGTATGGTTTTGTTTCGGTTTTTGATAATTTTTACGTTTTTGTGATCATTGCTTAGTAATCTATCAAGCCCATGTCTCAATTTTTGATTTTTTGATGATTTTGAGTTCAGCTGTTGATGAAATTGTGAGCTTTGAGCTGCTAAAGGATGAAAAATGAAAGATATGTGTTGGGTTAGTATATTATGTATTTGAATTTTTGATGAATTTGAGTAATTTGGGCTAAATTGTGAAAATGAGATTTTGAGGGACTAAAATGTGAAATAAATGAAATGTGTGGGCTTACATGAACACCATGTATATTCGGGTAAGTAAGTGTGTATGGAAATTTTGTGTATTTTTTGATTTTATGAATTAGGGACTAAAGTGTCAAAATGTGAAAATGTGAGAGCTAATTTATAAATGCCATAAATATGTGTATATAGATTAAATTGAATTATTTTTTTGAATAAAAGAGTTAAATTTGAATGTGTTTATATCAAGAACCAAAGAAAATGGAATTAGATCAAGGGAAAACGAAAGTCATTGAATTGTTGCTCATTTCCGTTCATTTTCATACGAAGTAAGTTGATATACAAATAAACATGTTTGAGTTGATTTATTTATGTTTATATGAGATTGAACTGTGATGAATGGCTATATAAGAGTTTATTCTGTGATATCCGAGAAAGTTCTGATAATGTGACGACGTCTGAAAAGCCCCGTACGAACCATAGGAATAGTTAGGTTACATATTTCAGAACATAGGATTTCTGATATGTGATTTCGTGCAAGACCACGTCTGGGACGTTGGCATTAACTTATGATTTACATGTAAGACTATGTCTGGGACATCAGTGTCATATTTGATTTCGTGTAAGACCCTATCTAGGATAATGGCATCGATATTTGATTACATGTAAGACCACGTTTGGGACGTTGGCATTGTACGAGCTTTCTGAGCTATCCGAGTATCCTTATTGACTTCGAACGGTTCAACTGGCATTCTGAGAAATGAATGAATATGAGAATGTGTATCCAAATTCAGGTACGTTTGAAATGTACATTATGATTAAGAATGAAAGGTAAGTATATGTTTATATGTGGACATATGAAATATGTATGAATTATATGAGTATGTAATGTATTATGTGTAAGTGATTTATGAATAATTGAGTTATATGAGAATGATGTATATGTTGTTATGTTTTGTTTTGAACTACATGAATGAAATGGTTTAGACATATGTTATGTGATGATTTTATTTGTATATGGCTTACTAAGCTTTTGAAAGCTTACTTTGTGTGTGTTTTTAACTGTTTTATAAATATCGATGCTGTAGGAAGCTCGGGGATCGTCAAGGATCATCATCACACTATCAAACTCTATTTTGGTACATTTTGAAAGTATAAGTATTGAAGTATGTAAATATTGAAGTATGTCATGTATAGGCTAGAAGTATTTGAATATCTTTGTGATGTAAATATCATGCCATGTGATATGGTTAGATTTAAGTTGTCATTTGGCTTGGATGTGAATTTATAAGTTGTGTTAAGAAATGGTATGTTTGATATGCATGAATGACCTAGTGAGAAATGGTCAATTTGTTAAGTTGGTAATATGATTTAGCTGTGGAAATGTTATGACTTTGGTATGAGAATGTATGTGAAACATTGAGATAAGGATATGTTTGAAAGAATACAATTGACATGTGATTTTGAAATGTTTTGGAATGGATAAAGAGGATGAAATTGGAGGTTAATGATATGGTATGTTTGTTGTATGTTTTGGTTGTGAATTGGTTGAAAACTTGATATACAATTGATGCCTATTTTTTAATTGTTGAGAGGACCCTTAAAGGGTGGCATTATGGCCTTGTAAATGGCCTATTTTTGCCTACACGGGTAGGAACATGGGCGTGTGTCTCAGCCGTGTTGCTTAAGGGTCATTTCAAATTGAGCTTGAGCAAACCACATGGTCGCACATAGAGGTGTATGCTAGGCCGTGCGGCCAAGTCAGTTTTGAACATGGGCTAGACACACGGGCGTGTGATTGGCCGTGTGATCCAAGTCAGTAGCCTCCCTAATTTTCACACGGCTTGGCACACGGGCATGTCATGTGGCCGTGTGGATAAGTCAGTATGTATGACCTGTTTTGCCACGGCCTAGACACAAGGGCGTGTCTAATGCCATGTGAGACACACGGCCTGCTCACACGGGCGTGTGACCTTTATAACTTTGAAAAATGTTTAAGTTTTGGAAAATTTTGTATGAGCTCGCTTTAATCCCGACCCCTTTCTAAAGCATGTTTAAGGTCTCATTGACCTACGTAAGGGACTGTATAATGATGTGTGACTTTGATGCTATATTGATTATGAAATGAATGCAAATTGTTTCGATATGTCCAGTAATGCCTCTTAACCCTAGTCCGGCAATGAATACGAGTTAGGGGTGTTACACAAACTGTTCAGATCATCAAATTCAATTCTAATAGTCTCATTATTCTGGCATTTCAATTTGATTGTCTCTCGTCTACAATTCACTATGGCACCACGCATCGTAAGCCAATCCATACCCAAAATCACATCAAATTCATCGAATGGCAACAACATCATATTAGCCAGAAAATAGAAACCTCGATGAATTACTGGACAGTTCTTGCAAACTTTGTCAGCCAAAACACATTTGCCTAAGGGGTTTAATACTCTAATCATAAATGCAGTAACTCTATAGGCAAAGTCTTACTAAATACTAAATTCATGCCTATATATGAATAAGTTGATCCTGGATCTATCCATGCAATCACATTAGTATCATAAAGAGTGAATGTACTGGTGATAACATCTGGCAATGATGCCCCCTCCCATGCACAAATTACATAAGCTCGGGTAGATGCTCTGGCCTCAAATCTCACAGTAAAGTCTCTCGTCGCCTCTCAACTACCACTCATATTCCCAACATTTCTTGGTGGTCTTCCTCTATTTGCCGTATTACTCGGTCTCACATTCTGAGGTCTATCTTTCCTACCCATATCAGGACAGTCTTTAATGAAATGATCCGGCGAGCCACATTTGAAGCAGGCTTTAGTACATTTATTCCAACATTCTCCGAAATGTCGTCTTCTACAATACTGACATTTGGGTTTATTGTCTCTTACACTGCCAACACTAGCTACTGATGTAGCTTGAGCTTTAGAACCAGAGTGTTGTTTTCTACTATCTCTGTTCGAATATTCATTTGAAGCATTTGGGCAAGCATACGAATCCCTAGATTTCTTTGACGAAGATTGATAAAGCTTACTCATCGATCTTTTTCTTAAGTCTCTAGCTTCTGAAACAACTTTTCTCTTTTCTTTGCTAAGATCCTCAGCTTTATAGGCCCTTTCAACTAGAACGACAAATTCTTTCAATTCAAGAATCTCAACTAATAGTTTTATATCTTCATTTAGCCTGTCAACGAACCGTTTACACATAATTTCCTTAGTAGACACATACTCTGAAGCATACTTGCTTAAACGTACGAATTCTCTTTCATACTCAATGACAGTCATCCAGCCTTGTTTCAACTCTAGAAACACTTTATGCTTCTAATCGAGAAATCTTTGACTAATGTACTCCTTTCGGAATTCGAATCAGAAAAACTCCCAAGTAACTCATTCTTTAGGAACCACATATATCAATGTTTTCCACCAATGGTATGCATTATCTCTCAACAAAGATACAGTACATTTGATACATTCATCAAGAGTGCAAGATAATTCATCGAATACTCAAATCGTGTTTTCGAGCCATAACTCAGCTCTCTCAGCATCATCTTTAGTAGTAGCCCGGAACTCTTCAGCCCAATGTTTCTGAATGATATCTACTGGAAGCTTGTTCAACCTTATCGGATCTATAACTTGAGGAATAGTAGAGTTTTGTTGAGGAAGAAGTGGGGGTGGAGGTTGTTGAGCAGCCGGATTCATTCGAACGAACTCCAAAAACCACTTGTTCATCATTTGGAAGAAGGCTTGTTTAGCCGCTCCCTCATGGCTACTCATTATAGGTCCAGAGTCAGATTGCGCTCCCTTTGAGCAAGAGCGGGCGCGTTACTCTCTACATTGTCAGCTATAGCTCTTTCAAGATCCATTACTATACGAAAACACAATTTAAGCTGTCAGGCATCATCACACTATTGTAGAGTATATATGGCATGTATATCTAGACTCTCACACACGCTACATTAGTCCTAGAATCGACTAAACCGTAGCTCTGATACCAATAAATGTAACACCCCTTACTCGTATTCACTATCAGAATAGGGTTACGAGGTATTACCGATCAATACACAACATTTATCATACATAATACATACATTTATGCATCTGTAATAAAATACCATTCAACACAATTACCTTGTCCCTTATAAGGGCCTACGACGCCTTAAACATACAATAGAAGTGGTTCGAGACTAAATCGATAATATACAAAAATCTTGGAAGCTTAGAAAAATTTCAAACATACAAGGGTCACACACCCGTGTGAACAGGTAGTGTGCCTCACACGGCTCCGGACACGCCCGTGTCACAGATCATGTGAAAACAAGGCATACGTACTGACTTGGGTCACACAGTCGACCACGCGCCCGTGTGTCTAACCAGTGTGCCCTTTAAAGTGGCCACACACGCTCGTGTGCCAGGCCGTGTACTAGGTCTTGTCAATCCTGTAGGGTATACTGACTTATGCAACACAGCCAAGTCACACGCCTGTGTGCTAGGCTGTGTGCCATTTAGGGGGTATATTGACTTGTGCCACATGGCCAGTCACATGCCCATGTGTAAGGCAGTGTGGAGCATACTGACTTCAATTTAATTTAAACACTAGAGGACATACGGCCGTGTAGCATGACCGTGTGTCGCACACGGCTGAGACACACACATGTGTCCCTGTCCGTGTGGACAAAAATAGGCCATTTGCAAGGCCAATTTGCCACCCTTTTTCATGATCACCTAAATACCCGGAACGGTACCTATTCATCATACAATAGGCAGCCAAAATCATCATCACCATACACAATTCATACCATATTCATTTCAACAAATTCAATACTCAGTTCAATGCCAATTACCTATTCAAACACTTATATAATCAAGCATTAATTCACAAGCACATAACTTTTCAAGTTAATAACTTCAATCATACCATATAGATCATTTACCAAACTCAAAATATAACCATTTGAGAAACTATGAAACCATAACCACATTTATACCAAAACATACCAAAATAAGCTATCACTCATGGCTATATATATATACAAAACAAACATATACATTTCCAAGCCAACTCTCATGGCTATATTCACAACCAAAGTACCATAGCTAGCTTATACATGCCATATACCATAAGTACACAACTCAAAAGTACCAATTTAGGTGTTTCATAGTGTTATGATGTTCCCGACGACTTCCGAATCCAAGCTAGCTTTGATTCACTATACCAAATCATAACCACATTAACCACGAACCTTTCTCATGTCTCTAAACATGATCAAATACCATCTCATTGAACTTTCTCAATGTAATACCCGAATAGGTTCTATACGTACTTGTATCACTTCATACTAACCTCTTTCTCAACCACATCATTCGTTTACCCGTTGAACCATTCAGAATAGAAGCTGGATACTCAAGGATCACAATCGACAAGTACCTATTCTATGGCCTTTAGCCAAATCAAGGTAACTTATTCCGGAGTACCTATATCATGGCCCGTAGCCAAATCAAGGTATCATTCACACCCAAAGCAAACACAATATCCTAATGGTATGTCACTAGCATCCTAAACTATTCCTAAGGTTCAACCGGGAAGTTTCACTTGTCGTTTTCATTGTCAAACATCTCTGTAGAGTTGTATTTACAATTAAAACATTATTTAAAATCTCATAATCACAGTTTATGTAATATTAAAGCATTTAACATTCATTTATAATGAAATTACCACATACGAACTTACCTCGGGTATGAAAATGACAAAACAAGTCAATTATTCGATAATCGTACCTTTCCCCCGATCTAATTTTGGATTCCTCTTTTCTTGATCTAAATGTATTCAAAATTAATGGATTTAATCACCTACTCATTCAATTTAGTCGAAAAATACACATTTGGGAATTTTTTTACACACTAGCCCCTAAAATTTCACATTTATTCAATTTAGTCCCTATTTCACAAATACACAAAATTCAAGCATTTTAATCCAATTTCATGATAGCCGAATTTCACTAGTGTCCCTAGTAGCCCACATATTTCATTTATTTCACGTTTCAGCCGTTCAATTTGCATAATTCACAAATTAATCCCTTTTTGACATTTTTGTCAAAAGTCACTTTACAAAACTAGTTTAACTATCAAAAAACTTTCATAATCTATCATAAATCATCAAAATTCTCAAGTATTCAATAATGGAAACATGACAATCCTTTAACTATTTCAAAAATTAAGGCACGGGCTAGCTAGAACACAAAGCAATGATCTCAAAAACGTAGAAATCATCAAAAACTGAGCTAAAATCATACCTCAATCAAGCTATGAATGTGCCAAATGGAAAACCTAATCCCTTGGTTCTCTTCTTCTCTAATTTCAGTTCAAAATAATGATAATCAAGCCAAATTTTTATTTTTTTATTTATTATAACTTAATAAACTAATTTACCTTTTTAACCTTAGTAATAAACATATAAAATTATATAATGGATGTCAATTAATGTCCATTAACAATTAAAATGGTTTAATTACCATTTAAGGCCATAATATTTAAAAGTCAAAGCTATTTGACACCTTTAACCAATAGAATGCAACTTTTACATTTTACGCAATTTAGTCTTTTTTCTCAAATTGAGCTATTAAACGATAAAATTAGCTCACGAAATTTTCACACATACATGCTATTATGCTGTAAACACATAAAATAATACTAAAATAATTTTCAACATCAGATTTGCGGTTCCAAAACCATTGTTCTGATTTAGCTAAAACTGGGTTGTTACAATAGCTCCGACAGGCTTCCAACCCAAACGAGCTTCCGATTCACTATAAAACATGAAGAATAACACAGAGTAAGCATTTATGCTTAGTAAGTTCGTATAACATGGAATTTAACTTACCATTTATCCACATATAAGGTAAGTAAATAAAGCATATCCCAATATATATTGGCTAAATGCCTAAGCACAAATACATCAACCATGTTAGTCATGTAAACACATCTATAAACCTAGTCATGGATGAGCTCACCAATTAATCAAATTCCATATACATGTATCATCCATTTCATATACCTATATACCATGTAATATCATTTTCCATGTAATTCATATGTATACCTATAATAGTTCGTATCGACTCATGTCTTATTGTATCAGAACATTACCCATTGAACCATTTAGAATATCACTGGATACGCGAGATAGCTCACACATAGTGTGCTAAAATGTAATCAGTTAATTCCTGTACATGTATGCTCATACGAGTTATGAATTGGTATGCTCTTACGAGATAGAAATTAGAAATCTCATACGAGCTGTGGTGTGTCTGCAACACATGCTGGACCTCAACCAAAATGGTAACCCTAATAACATGTCATTTGTATCCTACGATTTCCTAAGGTTCAAACGGGGCTTAGTAATCGTCGCATGTCATCAGATATGAAATTGATATATATACATGGAAATTATACAAATCCCATAAATATAATTCAATTAAAACATATAAATACTCAATTTAATTACACGAACTTACCTCGACGAGTATTTGTAGATACAAAGGCCATTAATCTGAGATTTTCTCTTTGCTTTTATCTAACTCCGTACGAGGTCTGACTAGATCTATACGGATAAATTTAATTCAATTTAACATAAAATTCATTTAATTTAATCCAAAACATATTTTTTGAAAAATTACCATTTTGCCATTGTACTTTTAAATTCTTTGCAATTTAGTCCCTAACTCAAAAAAATGAAAATTCATGCAATTCATGCTTAACCCACTATAGCTGAATTTCATATAGGTCCCTAAAAAACCCTATGTTTCATTTATTTCACAAATTTACCATGAATTTATCAAAAACCCCTTTACAAAATTTATTTATCTATCAACAACTAATCATTTTTCTTCCATAAAACATAAAAAACAACCTATATTCATTCATGTCAAAACTCTAATACTTTAACAGTTTCATAGATTAGTCCTTGGGCTAGCTAGATTAAGCTACAACGAACCCAAAAACATAGAAATCATTAAAAAAAGGGACAAAAAATCATACCATGCAAGCTATGAGAGATTGTTGAATGTCAAAGCTCTTTCAATGGCTTTTCTCAAGCTTAATTTTGGTTGAAGAAGAACATAGAAAGATGATGACCTTTGTTTTTTAATTATTTTACTAGCATCTATTTAGTAATGTACTAAAATAACCTTATAATTAAACCTTTAAAATTTCATTTTTAATGGACATAATTAATGGTTTATTTACAACATAAACTCCCTAAAAATATAATTTCATAGCTATTAAATCCCTTTATCTTATAAAACTCAAGTTTTGCAACTTTTGCAAATGCATTCAAACAGTAAAATTTCTTTACGAAATTTTTATACGGTAATACTATCTTAATGTAGATAATAAAATAATAATAAAATAAATATTTTCATTTCAAATTTGTGGTCTCAAAACTATTGTTCTAATTTCACTAAAAATGGGCTGTTACAACATTAATCTAGACGGGCCTTTGTAAAAAATAGCTTGTGCGAATAGGTAAAATGTGTGAACACTTCGTTAGGCGATCCAAAATTACCCAAATTGCATCCTTCTTGTTACAATCACTGGCAACCCAGTAACAAAATCCATGGTTATTCTTTCTCACTTCTACTTAGGTATTTTGAGTGGCTGTAACATTCTTGAGGGAAATTGATGCTCGACTTTGACCTTCTAATAAGTTAAGCAATTTACCATAAATACTGTAACAGCTCACTCCAAAAAAAGCTACCGATATAGTTCACGAAGGTCATGATACATCTTATTACTGCTTGGGTGCATCGTGTAAGGAGTATTGTGTGCTTCTTTAAGTATCATTTGTTGAAGCTCTTCGTTACAAGGCATATAAAGCCTTCCACGAAATCAGAGCACTTCTTCATCATTAAGTGCGAAGTTGCATTGCACTTTTTGTTCCACTTGGTAAACCCTTTATGCCAATTCCTCATCAGTAACTTGTTTTCTTTTAATCTTCTATGACACTATTGGCCTTACTTGCAGTTTTGCAAGCAATCCCCATTACTTGTCATACTTAGTTACGTGAACATAGCTCACAACTCACCCACAAACTTCCTACTCAAGGCATTAGCTACAACATTTTCCTTACCATGGTGATTCTCTATCACACAGTTGTAGTCCTTCAGTAGCTTGATCCACCTTTTTTGTCGTTGAATCAATTTTTTCCCTGAAAGTGAATACTTGAGACTTTTATGATGAGTGTAGATGGTACACTTCTCACCATATAGGTAGTGTTGCCAAATCTTTAGTGCGAATACCATGCCGCCAGCTCTAAGTCATAGGTTGGGTAGTTACACTCATGGACCTTCAGTTGTCTGGAGGACCAGATCATATTGTTTTTGAAAGATCAAGCTTAGAGATACAAATGATGGACCTAAAGCATAAAGGTTACACTAGGAAAGTAACTCATCACTTTTAGCCGAGGAAGAATATGGAAGATGGTTGTAGAGAAATTGAAGGGATCACAAGTGGATCTAATAATAAAGGTTTAGCTAGGATATTAGCTTGTGAAGGGCCCGTACCTTCAGCGGGGAAACCTATAATTTAGGCAGGTTTTTTTGGAACTACTATTGCAACTAGTAATGAGGGAACCAATGAAGAAAGAACTTTTGGACTAGGAAGTCCTTTCTTGAGTCTACGCCACTTGGGGTGTGAGGGCTCGCTCTCCTCAGTAAACGAAGATTTTCACTTGTCCTTAGTCTTTTCTAATAATTCTTAGAAATGGACTTCCTAGTAGAAGTAGCTGAAGATCTCTCTTTATCGTGAGAGGTGCTCAAAATGGCTTGGATGTCGATGCCTGGCTCTGGGTTGAGCAGAGTAAGAGACTTGGAAATCGACCTTGTACCATCAATGTGAAAGATAGCTTCACTTGAAGAAGAAGAAGAAAAAGAAGTAGGAGGATGAGCATGATGAGTGGTAAGTCAGTTTCGGGAACGTATCCCATAGAACTTGTAAAATTAAAATGAGGGCTCTCCCATATGCCCATTCAAAATATGTGTCAAGATGGTATTGCCATAGTAGGGTCAAGCCATAGAAGTTGGGGGCACATTAAAATTGTCTAGACAAGTAAAACGATCATTGTTTATATGACCATTAGGACTTTGATTCAACAGGCAATACTGAAAAACATTCTTACCCGTAACGAATTCCACCTACTCTTGAACACGCCCTCTACCCAAGCACTTGGACTGCCTATCTGCCACCTTAGAATCAATAGGGAAACTTTGAGAACAAGTGGACTCAAGAGGAAGGTGTAAACAAGTGGGAAATCAAACCCATCTTCGAGCTTACAAACTAGCCTTATGAACTTTTCCCTCCTCCAATGAAGGTTCGAAAGGCTATTTTGGAGGATTGGCTCACAACCTTGACAAACACTAAAGTTGGCATGTTTGACATTTGACATTTGACATTGCCTGGTAATTTTTAGTTGGTAAAACTTTTGGAAGACCCCTAGGTGTAACACCTCTAACCCATACCTGTTGCCGAAACAAGGTTTCGAAGTATTACCAGAACATTCAGAATATTTTTCCATTAAACTACGTAAATTACTATTCATTTTTTGAGATCATCCATAACATCCCTTGATCAGGGCCTTGAGGCCTAATACAAGCATTAGAATCGAATCGGTACTTAATTGGGACCTCTAAGAATTTTTTGTGAAATTACAAAATTTTTCCAAGGTGCAGGGCTCACACGCCCGTGTGGTCTAAGGGACACGCCCGTGTGACCGTGGGACACGCTCGTGTTGGAGGCCGTGTTTGACCCCATGTAACTCTCTGACTTGCACACACGACCATGCCACATGCCTTTGTGCTAGGCCGTGTGATTAATTAATTCAATTCAAAATTAGGTGCAGGTTTCACACGACCAAGACACATGCCCGTGTTCTAGGCCGTGCGGCACACATGGCTAAGACACACGGCTGTATGCTCAATTCTGAGCATTCTGTTCCTCAAAATTTAGGTATAGAGGGCACACAGCTTAACTACATGCCCATGTTACCATACCGTGTGTCACACACGGTCTAGGCACACACCTTTGTGTTTGGCCGTGTGTCATACACAGTCTAGACACACACCTGTGTGCCTACCTGTATGGACAAAATGTACCCATTCCTAGCTTCATTTCTCACCCAAAACTTCACCTAAGACCTATTCTTGAAGCACACAACCAATACCAACCAATTCAAGCATTCAAATTAGGCAATTTCCATTAATCACAAGGCATATCACAACAAGCATACATGATTACAACCTTACCTTATTTTAACTTAGGCATTCACAACATTTATCACATATTCTTAACATAACACATGTGTTTATATATCATAAAAGTCTACTTAGTCATACCAAAATGAACAATTACTAGCCATTTCAGTGGCTAGGTTACAAAATAACATTTCAAGCCACTATTGGCCAAGTTGTCCTATACATGCCATTATACCAAAATGATTTTTACTAATTATACCCAAAATGACTAGTTGATAGTGTGGCGATGCTCCAACGATCTCCAACCTTCGCGAGCTTCCGAGCACTATAAGGGGAAAAATAAACGGAGTAAGCATTACATTCTTAGTAAGTTCGTATAATAGAAACTAAACTTACCAATCCTGTTTATCAAATCTAAGCATACAATAACCAGTTTTCCATCCATTTGGTTAAATTGCCTAAACACATGTATCCAGTCAAACATGTTAGTCACAAAGTTTACATATACTTCAAGTAAGAATAAATGAGCTCATCATGCAATACACTTTTAAGACATTATCATATCATCTCAAGATTTTCATGCCATGTCAAGATTTTTATGTCCGTTGAATCATTGAATTTTGATGGATGCTCAAGTAGTACACTCAAAGTGTATGATTCAATAATCCGCCAATTCTTTATTCAAGGGTACCCCTTAGGGCACTTAACCAAGAAACTCTCTCGAGTGACATATCGTATAACAGGATTACCAGTCCAGGCTAAATCCTTTATATAACGTATGCTTAGAGGAGCTCGATTAGGATTACTAGTCCAGGCTAAACCATAATCATAACGTATGCTCAAAAGGTACTATATCAGAATTACCCGTCTGGGCTAAATCCTTTATATAACAAGGTCAATGGGATAACTCGTCCGACCTAAATCCCATCCGCAACAAATGCAAGATCTGATTAGTTTCGAAAAGCGTATATAATCATCGAATTTTAATATTCAATTAGGACTTAACCCATTTTTCATCATTTCAAACACGTATTAAGTATCTCATGATAACATTCAAGTAATGTACATCAATATAAATCACATTCCATACAAAAAAATATTCAATCAATCATATTTACATGCAGAATTAAGTTACACGAACTTACCTTGACGCTCGTTCACGTAAAAAGTCTACTGATCCATAACCTTTTCTTTTCCTCGATCTAACCTCGAATTAGTGTTGTCTGGATCTATATAAATGAAGTTAACCATCAACTTCACACATTTCATATTAAATGGACTTAATTTACGTCTTAGGAAAAATTACCATTTTGCCCCTAAATTTTCCATAAATCTCGATTTTTTCCTTAGGCTCGAAAAATGAAACTTGTGCAAATTAGTCCCTATTCCAAGCCTAACCAAAGCCCTATTAGAAATTTTCCAGCACATGTATTCATAAAATTTTAGAATTTTTCATCAAATTTTACAACTTTTCATTTTAGTCCCTAAATCATGTTTTCATCAAAAATCACTTTGTAAAAGTTGTTTATCTATCAATAATATTTCATTTTCTACCACAAATTTCTAATTTCTAGCATACACATCCATGACGCATTTTCATACCTTGATAACTTTTCAAATTAATCATTCAAATAGAGAGATTAAGCTATCCCGGTTTTAAAAATACCAAATTTCCTAAAAATGGGACAATAGAACTTACCCAATTAGGCCTTGAAAGTTTCTTTTCTCTTTCCTAGGGTTTCCATGTGTTTTAGATTGAAGATGACATAAAATAAGATAATTTCTTTTATCATCTTTTTAATTAATTAAGTATTTTGCTATTTTCAGTTTAGTCCTTACCCTTTTTCTATATTTTCATGGATGAGTCATCACGAAAAATCTACATACTTTTTTTAATAATCTAATTACCATATAAGGGCCTCTAGTTTTGAATTCCATAACTATTTGATCCTTATAGCTACTAGAATTCAACTTAATCGATAAAATTTTTGTATCAACATTTTCACACGACGTGCCTATTATAATACGGACCATATTATGAAATAAAAATAGACCTTATTTTTTCGGTCAAATTTGTGGTCCCAAAACTACTATTTCGATTTCTCTGAAAAATGGGTTGTTACACTAGGAGTGGAGGTTCATTTCATTGGTAGCAATCTAAGAAGTAGGCAATAAAGGTATACTAGGACAAGACTAATAGTTGCCCTGGTGCAATGTCATATTCTGGCAACACTAAGCAAAATAATAGGTGTAACAGCATATGAAAACCAACCTCTGACAGAATGAGGGGAAGGATGAAACCCTGGGTATTGTCAGTTAAATGATACCTCAGAGGTATATCAATGTCATAAGCGAAGATTGGAAGATGGAAGCGTCAAACTATCAAGAATCAATCCGCTTCTTCTTGGGTTGTACTACACTCATATTCAAGAGTGGAAATGGTTGGAGGGGTTTTTTTGAGTTCTTGGGTGCCAAAAATGGTGGAATTATTGGGGACTGAAACTTGGTCACTTTGGTTATGGCCTCGACCATGAATATTCATTCTTGACATCTTGTATGAATATAAGAAAAGAATGGGAAAATAAGAGGAAATGGGATTACCTTTAATAATTCTAGAAAATTGGAAAAGACGAAGATAAAAAGGGAAGTCAGGAAGTTGTAAACAAATTTGAAGGCTTGACGAGGGTTTTAGAAGAACGTTTAGAGTTCTTGTTTTATAGAGATAAATGTGCTCAAGAAGGCACTCTAGGAAAAACTGTTTGAATTCTCCAGTGTGAGTTTGACATTTGTCAAAAGGGATAAGCGTGAGCTGTCCATACTCAAGTGTTAACCGTTAAAAATTTGATTTCATTTAGGAAAGTAGTCTGATAATATCTCTTAAAACTTTTGGAAAGTATGATAGTAAGAAAGAAAAACTTGAAATGTGTGCAAGGGAATTTGTGCCATCGATGATTTGTGCTTGATGAGGACAACTAAATTACTTCTAAAATTGAGATTCTTGAGAAAAAAGAAAATTTCGGGGGCAAAATTTCTTAAAGTGGCGGAGAGTTGTAACATCTCGACAGTGAAACCCTAGTGTTTAACGATGTCTATGGAAGTAAGTCATAAAGAGTAAGTTTTGAGTGTGTGTAAAGTATAATAATTTGACTAAGTATAAAAATTCTTTAAGCAAGCCCATAGCACCCTAGTTCTAGTGGGCACAAGGTCTGGCATAGTCTTTGAAAAGTAAGATTAGCGGATTGGTAATTACCTAAATGAACTTTCTAGTGAATAATGGAGGCAGACATATTTGTGTCTTCAAGATATTGAGAGTTCCATGCCAAATAATTGTAATTTAATAGAAAAAGATGTGGCTAAGTAAATATATACTGAAGGTATAAGCCTCGTTAGAAGTAGTACAGCCTTTTTACTGTGACACTATATATGTTAGGTTATAAGGTAAGCTGGTTAGGAACTAACCGAACGAGAACCAGGATAGTTAAGAGAGAAATGAGAAATACTCAATTAGTTTCCTCAAAAGTTGTAGACCCTTGATAAGACAGGTCAATAGTGATGTGATGTTTGTTAAGTTCCAATAAAGACTTTGACTATTTTAATAGGTTTTCAATTTGAAATAAAGGGAGTTCTCTTCGTTTCTTTTGAAAAGATTGAAATCTACGGCTAAAGGGAATGAAAAAGCATTTTTCTTTAAGATAGATTTGAAACTCTAGATTCTTCTGGAAATTTCTCCATGTCTAGGTGAGTTCTATGGTTCTAAAAAATGTATATCTATATGAATGCTTGAAGAAGTAAGGCTTTGTTGATGGGAAATTTTTGTTTAATATGACAGAAACGTAATCTGAATGGATTTTTATGGTGTTCTTTTGTTTTAAGAGGAAATGGTTGCTGTAACTCCTGAAAAGATCTTAGATCTAGAGCTAAAGCTACAGTCCCTGAGTGGACTCTCGTATGTAAGGTAGTATTCTCATTGTTTCTACAAATAATGGCCAAACTATAAACTCTAAATGATCCATGCATATATAGTTTTTGTATAAGATGGATGTTCAAATGATGAAATAAACTACTTGAGTGCTTTTGGAATGCATTAGATGATGAGAAATTAAATGTATGTTAGTTTTTGTGTAGTGTCAAAGCATGAAAGATCTATTAAGTGAGTCTAGATGCGTCTCTGCAGAGTCGTCTAAAGAAGTCCGTTGGGACTTTAAACATGATTCTATAAAAGGAAAGTCCATAGAACCTTATCGTGTAAGACCATAGCTGGTAGGCTATGGTTTCATATGGAAAGAACTAAAAGAAGGTTATTGCCTAATGGGGTTTCTATGTGACCTAGAACAATGAGGGGCAAACCTCACGAAATGTGAGTTTAGGCAAATCCATATTGTGAATACATAAGAAAATGAAAGCCTTTGTGGCGTATTTATGAAATGGAATCCTTTATGGCAATTTATTAAATGGAAGCCTTTGTGGCAACCTATGAAATGGAAGCCTTTGTGAAGGAACACCTTCATGGCGCATTCTACAGGAAGGCTCTTGTGTTAATCATCTGAAAGAAATACTTTTATGGCGAACCCTGAAAGAGAAGAATGGTAAGTATGACAAATGTTGAAGGAATGATATGTGTGGCTAGCTCTGTAGCACCCCAAATTTTTAGATTTTTTAATGTTTTTGTTTGTTAGATGATTTGACTTGTTTTGGTGGTTAAGTAGTTTGGATTCGCTTTGGGTCCAATGTTTGAGTCTTGTGAGGCGTAATTGTGAAAATCTTTATTTCTTTTGCTTAAGCTCTTGGGTGGGGTATTAGAGTTTGGGTTGGACTTTAGAAAATTTGGTAGGTGTATTTTAGTTATTTTGTTCCTTTAAAATTGTAGTTTAATATTTTTGTTAGGATATTTTAGTTTTCTTTCTATTCCTAACTGCCTACACCTCTCTTTACTCTCATGTTCCTTTTGTTCTTTATTTGTTGGTTTTGTTCTTCTCCTCTTTTCTCTTTTCTTTTATTTCATTGTTCTAGAGACTTTCTTTTTAGTCTTTTAGGCTTATTCTTGTGTGTTGCCTCTTGTTCACTATAGGGATTAAGTTGATTGTTGCAAGATAGTTCATCAAGGGTGTAAGTTTCACTCATTGTTTTGTTGATTGTTCAAGTTGAATCTTAATAGTATTCAAGTTTAGTTTGGGTTTCTAGTTTTATCCTATATTGTCTTAAGTGCTTCTGTAATTTTTGATTAAGTAAAGGTTTGGAAAATCAAGTCCCTCCAATGGAGTAGGTTTCATTTTTGTTACTGATTTCCGGGTGGTAAGGAGTCAAGTTTGTTTTGGGGCTACAATTTTATTATTTTTAAAGACCGATTTGATTAGGTTTTTGACATATTTTTGGTTTGATTTATTGCGTAATTGTAGGTTCATGACTTCCGTTATCAAAGTTAGTCGACTACACAATCAGGTGTGTGAAAACACCTAAAACTCTCTTAGAAATTTGATTGAAACCGCAAAACAGAGGTTATTGCGAAGCTGCCCAGTTTTCACATGGCCTGGCACATGGCTATGTGGTAGGCCACGTGTGGCACACGTTCGTGTCAGTATTATGCAAACTATGTGTGATGGTTGTGTATAGCACATAGCCATGTGTGACTATGCAGCTCGTGTGGCTGGGCCGTGTAAATCTTTACATATCGTGTAGGTGGCTTCTGTGGACCATACAGGTTGGGCTTTTGGGTCGTGTGAGCCTTTTTGGCCAATTTTTAGGGCCCAATTAGGGGTTGTTTAAGGTCTAATGATGACATAAGGGCCAAAAAAATTGTAAGTTGACTACTTAAGCTCGTATGCGTACTATTAAAAGCATGATCAATATCATATGCTAAAACTAAATTAAAAGTTACATGTAAAATAAATTGTGTAGGTAATTTTGTTGTGTAACGCATGCTATATATATGCATAACATTTTTTTATGATTATGATAAGATACATGTATGATATTTTTATGATTGGGGTGGGATACGACATGATGGAGAAAGTTTATAGGAAAGTACTTACTGCAAATATGGTGGCTAGATCGTAAAATCATTCGTATGGCAACTCAGTTGCAATTTTATATGAGTGGCACATCACCACATATTGGTATGATTGGATGGATGGACTCATGTATCCAATATGGTGTGATTGGTTGGACAAAGATGGTCTGTAGTGAATGGGGGTAGGACTTGATATGTATGTTACAATATGTTGTTACGATTTACTATGTTATGTTACATTATGATAAGATATGATTCATATAAAATATGATATGATATGGTCTCTCTCTAAATGAAATATGCTATGTGAAATATGGTTTACAGTTTGATATATAAAAACAATTATTTTTAGTCATATGGGTTTTATCACACTCTGGGCTATTAGCTCACGTTTGTATGTTTCGTTTCAGGTAATCCTCCAACTTAGCTGTGGACGGTGACACTGGAGCTCAGGTTCACATTTTGATTTAATTTTACGAATTTGTTTTATTTGTTTAAAGTGGACATTTTGGACTTTGTTTTTGGCTTGTTATGCTTTCAGACCTTTTATATTTTGTGTAGAACGTTAGGACCAAAACAATTTGTTACACTTAAACTCAATTGGTTAACACCAACTTAAGATAAGAAAAATGAAAACCATTTGTTTTCAAACTAATAAAACTTAAGGTTTTCCTGCTACAAAATAAATTAGTAATTTCTATAAAAAGGGGTTTTGTAAACAAACATGAAGAAATGAATTTGGTATTAATTGTTGGAACATAATTAAGTTTTGAATTTATTTTTTTTAAGAAGTTAAACAGGTCTTTATTCGATTTCAAAATTTTCCAAACTGGTTCTTTTCAAATTGAATAATAGATTTCTCGTGTTTAAATTTTGTAACGTTCATAATCTAATCGTTACGTCTAGATCAGGTTTGGAGTGTTACATTTAGTGGTATCAGAACCATGTTGCAAAACTCGACTTTGTGTTTTATGGTCCAAATTATTTTTAAGAAAATCTTTCTTTAAATTGAAATTTGATTGAAGCTATTTTAAACTTTTGGATAAGTGAAACCGGGACTCTGACGTTGATCTATGTAAGCACTTTAAACTTTAGATATACTTTAGAAACACTTTGTATGTGATAAATTTAGTATATGATATGACCTTTTGAGACTGTAGTATAAGAAAAACACTATTTATATCTTGGTAGTATTTCGATAAGACTTAAGAATAAAATTTTGAAAGTTAAACATATTGCACAAAATTTCAAAAAAGAATTGTAGATAAGAAAATGAGTACTCTTAGTTCTTGTAGATATGGCACTCGTCAGCATGGTGGACACTATTGAGGCGAACGAGCTGAATCTTCTTCGATGGGTAGTATGCCCCAATTAGATACGAGTGAGATTGTATGGACTCCGACTATTGAGATTGAGTCCACAGCTTAAACTGCCAAGGATGATGCACTGTCCCAAGCAATGTTGAAGGTTTTAGAGAGGGTTGTTGGGACCCATATTGGATCTGGATTTGGGAATTGAGGGTCGGTTACCGAACGACCTCGTTCCAATAGAGCTAAACTATTTAGGGGCATCACTGGAGTCACCCCAACTATGGTTGATTATTGGTTAAAAGCCACTGAGAGAATCATGAATGACTTAGACTGTACCTCTAAGTGAAAATTAAAGGGTGTGATATCCTTACTTCACGATAAGGCATACCAATGATGGCTGACAGTTCAAGAGGGCACTCAACCTAAGTAGCTGTTGTGGCATTATTTTTTAAATGCCTTTCAAGGTAAATATGTGGGCACAAACTATGTAAAGGCCTACAAGTGAGAGTTTATGAATTTGACTCATGAAGAGAGATCAGTGGTCAAGTATGAGGTCGAGTTTTTATGATTAAGTTAGTATGCTCGAGGACTTGTTTCTAATGACTATGAGAAGAGTGTACGTTTTGAGGAAGGCTTGAGGTATGACCTTAAGGTTTTGAGAGCCCTTCAGAAGGAGCGGGTTTTTGCAGCTTTGGTGGACAAGGAAAAGATAGTTGAGGAGGTTAAACGCACTGAACGCAAGAAGAGGGATCAGGAGAAAATTTAGAATAAGAATAAGAGGGATTCAAGTTCTTCTATTTCTCTATAGCGGTCCATGAATCATGCCAAATTTGATAGACCACCGTAGCGTGAGCTAGTTGCTAGAGCTGAGCAGGTTTTGGTATGTGGGTATTGTAACATACACCATCTGGGTGAGTGTTGGAGGAGGATTGGGGCTTGTTTTAGGTGTGGTGTAGTGGGGCACAAAACCAGTGAGTGTCATCTTATGGTTGAGTTTGGACGGGCCCTTATTCAGGGCCAGATTCTATCTTAGAGGGTTGGTCAATAACTTTTTAGGGGCCGTGGTCTGATACTAGGGCTTAATGTTAGTGGTCATGGTCAGAGAGCACCAAGTAGAGTTGTGGGACAAGCTGAGGCTGTCTAGCTAGCTTTGGTTTATGCAGCGAGGTGCCGTAAGGATAAGGATGTGACAGATGTGATTGTTGGTACGTTCGTTATCTATACTATGCCTTATTTTGCTTTAATTAATTTTGGTTTTACGCATTCCTATATATCGAGTAGTGTTGTAGGATATTTGAGGATTTTGCTTGAGGATACTAGTAGTGAACTTTCTGTTTCAAATCATTTAGGTCAATCAGTAGAAGTTGGTATGGTATATTGGAGGTGTTTGCTTGAGGTTCAGGGATATATGTTCCCTGCTAATTTGATGGAGTCGCCTTTGGAGGAATTCGATTTGATTTTAGGTATGGATTGGTTGGTGGTGCATCAGGTTGGATTGGACTGTGATTCTAAGCATGTGACCTTTAGTGGAGCATCGGGTTGGCGAGTGTCAAGATTATTTATCTAATGCGATCTCCGCTCTGGTAGTTGAAAGGCTATTCGTAAAGGTTGTGATACATGTTTGGCATATGTGCATGATACCAGTAAGGTGGGCTTAGTTGAAGACACTAGTAGTGAACTTTCTTGACATTTTTCTGAGGAGATGTCAGGTTTACCTTTAGATAGAGAGGTCAAGTTTGGGATTGATTTATTGTCAGGTACAGCTCTAGTGTCCATCGCTCCATATCATATTGCATCAAAGAAGTTAAAGGAACTTAAGTGTCAATTTCAAGGACTGTTGGACAGAAGGTTTATTCGACCGAGTGTGTCCCTGTGGGGTGTACCAGTGTTTTTTGTTAAGAAAAAGGGGTGGATCGATGAGGATGTGTGTGGATTATTGTTAGTTAAACAAATTTAAGATAAAGAATAAGTGTCCAATTCTACGGATCAGTGATCTATTCAATCAATTCTGTCGGGCTTCTGTGTTTTCTAAAATTGATCTCCGTTCTAGGTATCATTAGTTGAAAGTTAAGGAGGCCAATGTACATAAAATTGCATTCAAGACTAGTTATGGTCACTACAAGTTCCTTGTTATTGCATTTGGATTGACTAATTCTCTAGTAGTATTCATGGATCTCATGAATCGAGTTTTTTAGCCATATCTAGATCAATTCCTCGTTGTGTTTATCGATGACATTTTGTTCTATTCTAAGTTCGAGAGGAGCATGACAAGCATCTTCTTACGATTATTCAGATTCTTCAAGAAAAAGAACTGTATGCTAAGCTAAGTAAATGTGAGTTCTGGCTGGGTGATGTTATGTTTTTGGGGCATGTAGTTTTCGACGAAGGTATTTTAGTGGATCCTAAGAAGAGAGAGGTTATTTTGGATTGGAAACAGCCTTGAAATGTGACTAAGCTTCAAAATTTTTGGGTTTGGCAGGATATTATCAGAGATTTTTGGAGGGGTTTTCTTTGTTAACGGCACCTTTGACTAATCTGCTATGTAAGAATGCTTCATTTGTCTGGGCTATTGAGCAGCAATCGAGCTTGAAGAAGCACAAATTAGTTTTAACTCAGGCACCTATTTTGATTTAGCCTGATTCTAGAAAGGAGTTTGTTGTGTATAGTGATGCATTATATACTAGTTTGGGTTGTGTATTGATATAAGGAGGTAAAGTGGTTGTTTACACGTCTAGATAACTTAAGCAGCACGAGGGTAATTACATGACTCATCATCTCAAGCCTACTGTGGTTGTTTTTGCCCTCAAGATATAGAGACACAAGTTAAATGGTGAGAGATGCATTATAAATACAGATCATCAAAGTCTAAAATATCTCCTCACTCAAAAGGAGTTGAATCTTAGGCAGCGTTTTTGGGTTAAGTTGCTTGAAAATTACGATTGTTCAATTAAATACCATCTTGGCAAGGCAAATAGGGTGGCCGATGCTCTCAGTCGGAGGTCTATGACTGAGTTGAAGGCAATGTTTGGTTGCCTAAGTCTGTTCAATGATGGTGAGTTTCTTGCTAAATTGCAAGTTAAGCCATCTATGTTGAATGAGATTTAAAATAAGCAACTTCTGGACGAGTCTTTAATTGGTCGGTTTCAACAGTTGGTTAATGGTAATACTACGGATTTTGGGTATAATAATGACGTAATTCTGTATTACCGATGATGTATTTATGTTCCTAAGGATGTGGATTTGAGACAGTCTATCTTGCGAGAAGCACATAGTAGTTCTTATACTATACATCCCGGGGGTAATAAAATGTATCGAGATCTCCATGATGTATATTGGTGGCCTGGGTTAAAATGAGAGGTAACTGAATTTGTATCTCATTGTTTAACGTGCCAACAGGTTAAGGCCCAACACCAACTTCCTTCTAGATTTTTACAACCCAGTAAGATTTCCATTATGAAAGTGGGAATGGGTAACTATGGATTTTGTTAATGGGTTGCCTTCGATGCCAACTAAGAAGGATTTGGTTTGGGTTATTGTAGATTAGTTAACCAAGTAAACGCACTTTATTCCAGTTAGGACTGACTACTTTTGGAAAAAGTTGGTGAAATAAAATGTTTCTGAGACTGTCAGACTGCATAAGGTTCTAGTGTCTATTATTCGGATCAAGATCCTCGTTTTACTTCTCGTTTCTAGTAGAAGCTACATAAAGCTTTAGGCACACGAATGGATTTTAGTATGGCTTTTCATCCTCAGACTGATGGTCAGTCAGAGAGGGTGATTCAAATTTTGGACGATATGCTTCGAAGTTCTGTAATTGATTTTCAAGGGAGTTGGAAGGAGTTTTTGCCGCTAGCTGAAATTGTTTCTAATAATAACATCTAATCTAGTATTCAGATGGCACCTTGTGAGGCCTTATATGGTAGGAAATGTTGCACTCCACTCTGTTGGACAGAGTTGGGTGAAAGGAAAGTTTTGGGTCCTGAGCTAGTGGTTGAGACTGAAGATAAAGTTTGTTTGATTCAAGATCATCTTAAGGGTGCTTCTGATAGACAGAAATCTTATGCGGACCTTAACCGAGTAGAGATTGTGTTTGAGGTAGGGAACCATATGTTCCTTAGGGTGTTTCTTTGGAAAAAATTCTTAGGTTTGGTCAAAATGGCAAGTTGATCCCTTGATTCATTGAGCCATATAAGGTTTTGAGGTGAGTTGGGTCAATTGCTTATTAGCTTGAGTTACCTTTGGAGTTGGATCACATCTATGATGTTTTCCACATGTCTATACTGAGACGCTATCGCTCTGTTCCATCACATATGGTCCCAGTGGAGGAGATTGAGTTAAGGAAAAATTTTTCTTTTGAGGTGGACTATGTTTAAATGTTGTAACCTTCATAATCCAGTCGTAACATCTAGACCAAGTTTGGGGTGTTACAAGCTTTGAAGGACTGGTAGGTATGGTAAACTCTGAAAGAATAGTACATATGGAGAACTTTGAATGAATAGTATGTATGGCGAACCCTGAGAGAAATAGTACCATATAAAATATTGTAGCGTATCCTGCATAGTCTTATGATATTTACAGAGAAGAATACGCTAGGGAATGTTGTGAACTCATAGTACGAACCAAGTAGACTAGAAAAACAATTCGATTAATAGTGTTTTATAGGTATGGGTTCCAGAATTGGAATAGTTAAGGAATCACGAACAAGTTGGGTGAAGAACAGTAGTAATGTACTAAAGATGCTAAGGGTTAAGCATGGTCACAAAATAAGGTACGACGTTGATCGGCTATTTATTGTTACAGCAATAATGTGCAAGTGTACACTGTCGATGTAACTATAGTAGACAGATATGAGTCTGTCGGATATCGATCCCACAAGGATGGTTGTCTTTTGTCTATCAATGTTCGTGCAATAAATATATAGAAATGAGATAAATTGTGAGAGCAATTGTCGAAGAAATAACTTGAAAACAATAAGATAAAATATGATACTAATAAACTGGGATCCCTAACATGAATATTCAACAGAATACTAAGTGCACACAAGGTATAAAAGGATAGATGATTGTTGATGCAATAATTTGCAATGAATATCTTACCAAGCTTAACTTCTATATATAATCTAAGACTTAAACATGCACATTAACCACACCTTTCGATGATGGAAATGGAACACTATTAAGAACAAGTGGATTAAATTCCTTTAATCCTCAAGGAACTTTCGTTTGTTAGCCTGAACTGTTACTGCACTTTCCAGTGCCAGTCACCACAATAGCACTTCCATGCTAAAAACATTCAAATCTAAAGATTAAATATTAGAAGCAAGACTGAATAAAATAACATTTAACCCAGAAATTATGTGCACTTTCGTACTAACGTGAAATAGAAAGTTATCACCAGCGTTTAGAAAAGAAAACTAAAAGAAATAAGTGGAGAATACTATTCCT
Organism: Gossypium arboreum; assembly: GCF_025698485.1. Taxonomy (NCBI): domain Eukaryota; kingdom Viridiplantae; phylum Streptophyta; class Magnoliopsida; order Malvales; family Malvaceae; genus Gossypium; species Gossypium arboreum. Next base: position 40,020,302 of record NC_069080.1, read on the forward strand.
ACACAACTCAACTTGAATCTCTTTATTCCTTCTTGTGTCGTACTCAGGGCTCCTCAGAGCTGGTCTACATCCCTTTCGCGTCAGTTCACTCGGAGGAGGCTTAAGCCGCCATAGCTGAAAGCTTCAAAAGGTAGGTTGAAGAAGATGATAATTTAAAAGCTTTCATTTTTTTTATTTTCACGTGAATATATATATTCTTCCCAAATAGCCTAAGTGTCCTTTCATCAAAATCATGCTGCCTCTGTATGTACAAGTTGGTTATACCAGACTAGACAACGTCCACATTTTTGTTCTTATTCGAGCAGCTGTCAGGTACGGCGACAATTTTGGGTGCAATCTGAAAATACTCATGCAGTGACATTGGTACCAAAACATGACAAAAATAAAGATAAATAGGCTAAGATCCACTGAGTTATAAAATGCAATCTACTGAACTGAAAATGCTAAAATATGTGCTAAAGATATCTAAATGGGAACAAATTAACCAATAAGTAGGGAGAAAACATATGTTCTTTCTAGTACTATCACAATCCCAAACTTGAGTTTTTACTTTTCCTCAAATAAAACAAAAAATAGGAAGGCTACACAAGAATTCACTAAGGCAAATGATTATTCTAGCAACTTGAATGAACTAAACTCCCTATGAACGAATCACATTCAGATGACAGAATATTGCATCGATAATACATAAGTATGAATGAATAAGATTGCAACTTCATCGAAACCAGCATCATGCTTTAAATCCTATATTCTATCTACCAATACAGCATTTATTGTACAATATATGTCTCTTATTTTTTGTGAATAAGGTATATCATTGCATTACTGTATCCTTGTTCCTGAGAAGTAACGATGGAGTGTAAGAAACCTCCAGGGAGTACATAATTGCGCCGACACACACTCATTCAGCGACAGCCTTTGGCTAGATTCATTTTTCTAATGCTTGCATTGGAGTGTTCCCTTTTTAACATTTCACAATACACCCACTTTGGAGTGTCTCTTATTCATAGCTATATATATAAGCAGCTGCAAAAGGAAAATTCATTCAATATTCAAGGAATGCTACTAGTCATCCATTACTAATGCAACCTAAATCATTCATCAAAGAATTGAAGATACAATATTCAGTCAAATTTATCCAACTCATTCATTGATAATTCACATGATTCAAGAATAAAGCATTGAATGTAACAAAAAAAATTCAAAAACATTTGCATTAACCACAAATAAACCTTGCATGCTTCATTAAACTAAAAAAAAAAATTTAAAATGTGGGTGTATTTCCAAACCCCATATGCATTCTACCAAACTTAAAATTTGCATTGTCCTCAATGCATTAATCTTAAAATGTGATGACAATAAAAATGCAACGACAATGTGCACTAACAAAATGAAAATTACAGCTACATGCAATGCATGAATACTACAACTAAAATTTAAAATAAAGTAACTTAGTTTTCCTTGACCATCAATGTGGTTGCACGATGTTTCTTTTTCCTCATCTTTTTCTCCTCTTTCTTGTGCTTTTTGTCTTTGGAGCACTTTCTCTTCTGTTCTTTAGGCTTCGCACGGTCCTTGGATCGCTCCTCAGTTTCCATCGCTGCTCTGGCATCATCAATTGCTTATTATGTAGGAGGGGTTGGTCTAGTATAGACCACTATCACCAATGAGTTCTGGTTACCTCTACAGCTTCTGCCAATCTAGCTCCATCTCACTCCAGATTAGCATTAGTTGCATCCACAAACTCGGGTGCATAGATAATGTTCTCAACAGATTCTTTCTCAGCAATTTCTGTCTTAGTATTTTCTTCTTCGGCCTTCTCGTGCACAACTTCAACATGGACTTCCTCCTCTCTCACGATAACTTCCTCCTCAACGGTATACTCCTCTTGACCAGCAATGATGTCACCCTCAACTAGGCTATCAATCCTTGGCATAAACTCCTCAATGTCCTTTGAATCCTTTTCTTTCTCATCATTAGAGATGTACACAATGGGAGGGGTTTCCACCAATCTATCTTAGTCCCCTAAGTCATCTTTCTTAGAGAAAGGTTCATAATCTTGGATGATCGGTGGAAACAATGGAAATTCTGGGAATGGGGTTGGGCTGAACTGACTTAATGTGGCTACAATAGATTAGTTATAGGCCCTAGTATAAGCGTAGAACAAATTTTGTGATCTGTCCATATCCTCTATTATAGTGACAAACCTGATCTGCTTATTGCTGATGGAATTGGCCAACTTCTCGATATCCTGTATTTTGCGCAACAATGATGTCTCTGCAGTCAAGTTTGTTCCATTACTTTCTGCTTTGTTTTTGCCTTCCCTTATCTTGCTAGTCTCTGCCCCCTTCATTGTCAGTGTATCTTTGCCAAAGTCATTCTTTCAATAAAGGATTCATTTATCGGGCCCTTATTCTCCAGGATCTTTTCATCATCACAGGGCACAAACCTTTTTTGCTGGCATAGTAGCATCACCAACAACGGGAAAACCAAAATTCCAGTTTACCATGCGACGCAGTCAGTAATTTCTTAGTGGAGCATTGCGCCAACATCAATCTTTCTGCTCTTGACAATTGAGAATTTATCAGACACATCCTATCAAGGTTGACTGTGGTGCTGTGAGTAGAGGGTAGCAGCCTACAGTTGACAAAATGAAACCAAATTTTTCTTTACAGTGTCAAGAACTGACAGTGCATCGTATAATTTTTTTGATGGGAACCCATTCATAATGCACCTTCGACACATAAATCATTCACCAACATGGCCCTTTTGTCATCTGTGATGTCCTTAATAAACTCAGAGTACATCTACTTTAGTGTTGTACAGCTCATTGATTTTTTTAGCATCCCATGGAATTAAGCCTTCTCAAACAAAAATAAACAAAAATAAACTCTAACTCATGGTCATAAAGGTTAGCGTAAAACTCATGTACTAATGAAGGAGAATAGCTTCTAGGATGAATGCAGAAAGTCTTCCACTTCAGCTTAGAGATGGTTTTGTAGACTTGCTTGCCCAAGTCTTGTTGTTACGAAAGGAGAATTCCCTATTCTAGGTGCAATGTAGCTTCAAAATGTTTTCTTCAAACCGGGCTGCTTTCGCTAAAAAGATCACTGGCTCTTTTTCTCTGTTAGCATGGAAGACTCTGATTCACGAACTGCAGTTGTAGAGGACGAGTGTTCTTCAACGAACTTGGTGACTTTCTTGATTGATCCTCTCGTTCTTGCCATATTTTTTTTTGTTTTTTTTAGAGTGAAGATGTTTTAAAGTTGTACGGGCACGATCTTGGGGAAGAGAAAGTGAATAAAAATGGTTGCTTTATTTGTGTTACAATTGGCACAATAAAGGGAGGTTTATAGCAAGTGAAAGAAGAAGATGGAAAAGCGTTACTTTTGTGAAGGGATATAAAAGCTAGAGGGATTAATTATGTCCAATGAGAAATGTGTCCGCTCAAACAAATCAGACAGCTAGGTGACTTTTGATCAAACGATGGGATCTGAAATTTTTTATCTGCCCTCATTCTTGATGAGTCATAAGTGACAGTACAATAGTAAGAACTGTGTTGATAATAAAGCCCAAGTGCGTCGACAATGACACCTAATTATTCTACAAGAAAAAAATAAGATAAAGATGTAAAACAAACTTGAAAAGAAACAAAAATAAATTACATAATAATAAATTCCATAAAAATTAAAAATTTTCGACCAATTTAATGGTCTCTACGTGCTTTTGATCAATATTCCCAAAATAATGTTTCAACCACTAACCATTCACTTTAAACTGGTGTCCATCATGTAAATCTCTTATTGTGACTGCACTATGAGGAAATACTTCGACAACTTTGAAAAGTCCAGACCAACGTGAGTGCAGTTTACTCAGGTGTAGTTTCAGTCTGGAATTTAATAATAAAACTTGTTGACCCGTGATAAATTGTTGCTGCAAAATAATTTTATTATGCCATCGTTTAGTCTTTTCTTTGTAAATTTCAGGGTTTTCATAGGCATTTCGCCTAATCTCCTCTAGTTCAGTGATATCCAACAACCTTTTCTTTCCAACAGTTTCATAGTCCATGTTTACTTGCTTAATTGCCTACATTGCTTTGTGCTCCAGTTCAACTGGCAAGTAACATGCTTTCCCAAAAACCAATTGATACGGTGACCTCCCTAATGGAATTTTTTATGTTGTCCGTAATGCCCATAAAGCGTCATCCAGCCTGGAAGACCAATCTTTCCTCGAAGGGTTCACAACCTTCTCAAGAATGTTTTTAATTTGTCGATTCAATACTTCAACTTGTCCATTAGTTTGCGGATGATAAGTAGTAGCCATTCTATGATTTACTCCATATCTCTTCAGTGCGATTGCCACTTGGTGGCAATGAACGTGTGTACCCTAATCATTGATCAATGCCTTTGGTGTACTAAAGTGGGTGAATATATGCTTGTGAAAAAATTTAAGCACTGTCTTTGTACCATCTTTTGGGACTACAACAGCTTCAACCCACTTTAAGAGGTAGTAAATAGCTACTAATATATAAAGATTTCCAAATGAACTTGGAAATGGTCCCATAAAATCCATACCCAAAACATCGAACAATTTAACCTCCATAATTGGCTGCTGCAACATTTCATTGCTTCAGGATAATGCACTGACACCTATCGCATTGATTCACAAAATTGTGGGGGTCTTTGAATAATGAAAGCTAGTAGAATCCTAATTGGAAAACCTTAAAGGTAGTTCGCATGCCACCAAAATTACCTCCATAAAGAGCATCATAACAGTGATTTAGGATTGAAAGCATCTCCTCTTCTGAAACACAACACCGAATAATGTTTTCATTACATACCTTGAATACTGCTCGTTCCAATGATACTTCACTACTTCACGAAGAAATCTTTCTTTTTTATGGCCTATGACATCCAACGGGAGTTCTCCACATACTAGATAATTAACCAAATCGGTATACCAATAGGTTGCATCTATAGAAAATAACTTTTCATCTGGGAATGTGTTGACAATTTGAAGTATGTTTCCATATTCATTGTCAACTTGCAATCGAGATAGATGGTCTACAAGTTGATTCTCTAAACCCTTACAGTCTTTCATCTCGATGTCAAATTCTTGCAACAATAAGATCCAAAGCATCAGTCTAGGTTTTGCATCCTTCTTTGCAAAAAGATGTCTCAATACCGAGTAATCAGTAAATAAAGTAACCTTTGCGCCAACAAGATAAGAACAAAACTTTTCGAAAGCAATGACTACAGCCAACAATTCTTTCTTTATAGTAGTATAGTTGATTTGAGCCTCTGTAAGATTTTTGCTACCATAATAGATGGAATGAAATATTTTTCCCCTGCGTTGTCCTAGAACAATAACCACAGCAAAGTCACTTGCATCGCACATAATTTCAAAAGGTTGAGGCTAATCTAGTGCAACGACAAGGGGTGCATTTTCTAACTACTTTTTTAATTAAATAAATGCATTTAGATGTGCATTGTCAAAGAAGAATTTTCGATTTTGTTCCAGCAATGAGCATAAAGGCTTTGCAATTTTTGAGAAATCTCTAATAAATGCCTAAGAAAACTATGAATACCTTTCACATTTTTCGGTGGAGGTAATTTCTCAATGATTTCCATTTTAGCTTTGTCTACTTTAATTCCTTGACTAGAGATGCAATGGCCTAACACAATGCCTTCAGTTGCCATGAAATGACATTTTTCCCAATTTAGAACAAGATGTGTGTCTTCACATCATTGCAAAACTTTATCCAAATTGTTAGCGCAATGATCAAAATCATTCCCATATATTGAGAAATCAATCATACCCGAGAATATTGCCATCATGCACCTTTGAAATATGGCTGGTGTGCTGCAAAGACCAAAACGCATATGGCGAAAAACAAAAGTACAAAAGGGATAAGTGAAAGTTTTTTTCTCTTGATCCTCCAGTGCAATAGTACTTTGATTGTACCCAGAATAGTCGTCTACGAAGTAGTAATAGGCTCTTTTAGCAATCCTATCCAACATTTGGTTAATGAAAGAAAGTGGGAAGTGGTCATTCCTTGTGGCAACATTAAGTTTGCGATAATCCATACAGACTCGCCATCCCATAGAAATGTGTGTAGAAATTAATTCGTATTTATCGTTGCTAACCACAATGAAGCCACTCTTTTTAGGAACGCATTGCACTGAAATTACCCAATTGCTATTAGAAATAGGGTAAATAATTCCAGCATCAAGCCATTTTATAATTTCTTTCTTAACAACTTCCTTCATCTTCTTGTTTAATCTTCTTTGTTGCTCAATTGATTGCTTGCCTTTATCTTCCAACTTGATCTTGTACATGTAAAAAGATGGACTAAAGCCTTGGATATCGACAATACTCCTAGCAATAGCTCGTTTATGTTGCTTAAGGATATGGACAAATTTCTCTTCGTAAGTTACATCTAGTGTTGCAGATACAATAACTAGGAAAGTATTATTATCACCAAGAAAGATGTATTTAAGATGATTAGGCAGTGGTTTCAACTCTATAGTAGGAGCTTTTTCGATAGATGGCTTGAAAATTGGAAATGCTCAGTTGGCTAAGTCTAAGGATTCAATTTGTCATCCATGTTTGAGTTTAATATTATTAGCTTCAATCATACTGTCACCATTATCTAAGAATTCATCATCAAATGTCACTGCAAACTCCTCAAAAAGTATTGTGCTTTGGTATTGAATTCTTCCTCAGTTAGATCATCTAGCATAATGACAGTATGTCATTCTTCTTTATCCATATATTGAATAGATTCAAAAATAATAAAGGTAACATGCTCATTATTAAGTCGCATGGTCAGTTCACCTTTTTGAACATCAATAATAGTTCATCCGATGGCTAAAAATGGTTGTCCCAAGATTATGGAAACCTCCCTGTTTGCCTCATAGTCAAGTATGATAAAATCAGCTTGAAAAATGAATTTATCCACACAAACTAAGATATCTTTGATTTTCCCTTCAGGTTGAGCCAAGAATCGACCAGCTAGTTGCAATGTCACTGCAATAGGTTTCATGTGACAAATTCCCAACTTTCTGAAAGTAGATAGTGGCATTAGATTGACGTTAGCTCTCAAGTCGCATAAAGTCTTGCCCAAATAACGGTTGTGAATTGAACATGGGATAGTAAAGCTCCCAGGATCTTTCATTTTAGGGGGCAACTTATTTGTTAAAATAGCACTACAGCTTTCTGTGAGTGCGATAGTTTCCATACCATTGAGCTTCTTCTTGGACAAGAGCTCATTCATAAATTTCCCATAATTTGGAATTTGCACAAAAGTGTCTACTATAGGAATATTGACTTGAAGTTACTTCAGTGTGTTCAAGAACTAGTGGTACTACTTATCCTGCTCTTTCTCCCTGAATCTTTGTGAAAAAAGGTAAAGGTGAAGATACATCTGCTTGCGCTGACACCTTTGATTGTGTTGACAGTTTCAGGGGTCAGACATTACGCATATAAGTGACAAATTGTGGAACTTTCTTCTAATTCAACCTTCTCACCACGGATCACTTCACTAGTATCTTGAGGTGCTACAGTAGTGTCTGTAGTCGGCTAACCAATTTGTTTACCACTCCTAAGCATGATAGCCTTGCAGTGTTCTTTCCCCCTCGAACTGGGATTTTTCATGTCACTAGGTAGTGTGCCTTGTAACATCCCGAATTAGGGTCTAGTCGAAACAGTGGTTTTGACACCACAAAACCAAAATAGATGTAATTATTTTATGATTGTTTGATGGTCCATGATATGATTGCATCTTCGTGTGAAATTTTCATAAAGAAATTTTATGCCTAAAGTGTCCAATTTGAAGTTAGGGACTAAATTGAATAAGTTGCAAAATATGTATTCTAGAAGCTTCAAGCATGAAATTGCATTGGATTATAAATTAGAAGGTCTTAAATAGTAATTTGACCATTTTTTTATAATTTTGGACAAAAATGGGCATGAATAGGGGAAATTGAAAAGAAAGGCCTTAAGGGCATTTTTATCTTTTAGTAAATAAAAGAATAAAAAGGGAAAAATCAAGTCAAAATTGTGTCCATCTTCCTACTTGTGTGCCAAAATTTGCAAGGGCTCCACAGCTAGGGTTTTCAACTTTTCAAGCTTGATTATAAGTGCTCCCAAGCTCCTTTTTTATGTTCTTTGCATTTTTGAAGTCCTTGAAACATGATCTATCCATTTCTAGCCATATTTTGAGCTAGGGTTCATGTATGAAATTTGACCCATGTGTGACATGTTTGTACTTTTATGATTAATGGAAGATTATGAAAGTTTGATGTGTGACAAACATATTTTAGTAAGTGATTTTTAGTGAAAACACCTAAAAAGGACTTGTTTGTAAAAGGTGTAAAAATGAGTAGTAAAAATGTGAAATAAAGGTAAATATGGGCTGATATGAACATGGTGTAGGTTTGGCTAGGCTTCGGTAACCAAGAAAATGCATGCATTTCATTTTACGAGCCTAGGGACTAAAGTGTAAATAAGTGAGAAGTTAGGGGGAAAAAGGTAATTTTACCAAAGTATGTGTTATAGGTCAATTTGAATAATGTATGTATTATATAAGTTAAATTTTGCATTATAGATCAAGAAAAACATGATTCGGGTCTTGATCGGGGGAAAAACAGAGTTTACGAGGATTAGGCTCGTTTCTATCATTTTGTACCGAGGTAAGTTCAATTACAAATAATGCAAGATGTACCATACTTTAAGTGCTTTAATATTGCACGTGTGGTAAGTATATATATAATTAATGTGACCTTGTACCATGTGTTAATGCTTAAATTTTATTATGAATTATGCTTGATTATTCTATGAGAATGTGATTGGTGCTATCGATATTCAAATCGACATTACGAGTAAGCTGGATAGAAATGTAGTACTGAAGAATCCCGTTTGAACCTTTGAAATAGTTTAGGATACAAGTGACATGTCACTAGGAATTATGTGATTTGAGCTCATTAGTTGTGGTCTGAGTTCAGGATATATGTGACACATGTTTTGGCGTTCCGGGTATTGGTCTTGTATGTTTGCCAATGGTTGGGTAGTCCGGCATGTGTTACGAATACCTGATAGCTTGTATGAGTAGCCCATGTAGCTAAATCCTTACTGATAGCTTGTATGAGCTAACCCGTGAGTAGCTCAAAATCGAGCAACATGTGATATATGATATGAGGTAGCGATGGCTACGTATAGGGCACTTAGGTGCGAGTTTTCGATGTATCCGATGGTATTCCAAGTGTTCAAGGGGTAATTCAAAGAGAAGTTACATGGGTAATCTTAATGAACACGTCAAGGACAAGAAAGTAAGTATTATGTGCAAGTTGGTACAGGTATGTACATACACTCATGATTAAAGAACTCAATATGCTATGAACATGTGGTAAGAATGCATATGAGAAAGTTATGCTTATGAGGCTTGATAACATATATCAAACTTTGCCTTATGTTAATTGTATGATTTATGTTGCTTATTATTTGCATGTGAACTTACTAAGCTTTAAAGCTTACCCCCTTCTTTCCTTTCTTTTCCTTTCCTTATAGTGTCGCCAAGCTAGTTCGGGGATCGAAGGACGTCAAAGTTTTTTATCACATTATTAGTTGGAAAATTTGGTATAGTTAGATTGAACATTTTGAATATGGCATGTATGGGGACTTGGTCTTTTTGTTATGTGTCATATTGGTTAGCCAAATGTGTTGGCTCATGATGGTATTTTGATTCATTTTGTACATGGCCATGAGAGGTGGCTTATGTTAACTATTTGGGTTGTAACCCTAATTATTTGTGCATGTACACACATGTGTTGTGCTTGATGTGGTTGCTTGATGGATGTATGGTGAAATGTGATTTACATGCTAAATGTATGTGTTTGATGAGGCTTGTGGTTGTTTAAGTTAATGAGTGTGATGGATGGCATGTTTGTTTAATGCAAGAAATTTGATTAATGAGTATGGCAATAAATGTGGTATAATGATGAATAGATATGAAATTGGTATGGAATGCCATATGAAAGCCTAATGGTTTAAAGTATGTGATATGTTGACACTAACAAGTCATAATTTAACCATGAATGTGAATGCTTGAGTAGTCAAATGTGCCATGTTGCATGCTATGAAGTGGGTTTGAGAATGTGAGTGTTTAAGGGTGGCAAATGGCTTAGAAAATAGCCTAGGAATTGTCCACACAGTTAGACACATAGGCATGTGTCTTGACCGTGTGTGACACACGGTTCGCCCCATGGGCATGTGATTCGGCCGTGTGTCCTCTGTAACAACCCAATTTAGGGTCTAGTCAAAATAGTGGTCTCAAGATCATAGATCCGGAGTCGAATAAATTATTTTATAATTATTGTGATATTTTAGCATGTTTTTAATAGTGCATGAAAAAATTTGGTGAAGTAATTTTAACGTTTGTGAGTCCAATTGTGTAAAAGGACTAAATCGCATAAAGTGCAAAAGTCCTAATTTGATAGCTAAAAGTATCAAATTGCTAGAGGATAAATTTTGGGGGTCTTTAAAGTGCAATTAGACCCCTTTAAAAGAGTTTGGCTGGCCATGAGATAAGGAAGAGTGAATGGTGAAAATGTTAGGTAAGTGATGCCATGTTATGTGATAAAATAATACCTAAGCCTAGCTGCCATCTTTTTCTTTCGTTCTCTCTTCATTTCCACCGATTTTTCAGCCATTGTTAAGGGTTTGAAAGCTTAAAAATTTCAGCAAACTTTAAGCCTTCACAAGTAAGTAATTTTTCAACCCTTTGTTGAATATTTTTGTATTTTTGAAACCCCTAAAGCATGAGGTTTCAAATGAGGGTACCATTTTGAAAAATGATTAAGAGTGTAGGGTTTTGTGATGAAACATTTTTTAATGTTTGCTGAGTTTTTATGGAAGAAAATAAGTCTTGGGTGTATTATAAACAATTTTTTGTGAAAGGTGTTATCATGAACACACCTAAAAGGACTATATTGCATAAGTTGTAAAATAAATGTTAAGTATGTGAAATAGTGGGAACTTGGAGTTGCTATAAAATTAAAAAGGGTTCGGCTAGCCTTAATATGTGAAGAAATTCGATAAAAATCAATTTTCAGGCCTAGGGGTAAAATGGTCATTTTGCCAAAGTCTAGGGGAAAAATGGTTATTTTACCAAATATATGAATTTTCGATTGCTTAATTTTATTTAGTGACTAAATAAGTGTATTTTGCTATTATAGATCAAGAAATACCAAATCCGAACCTAGACTGGGGGAAAGCCAAGCAAATCGACTAGTCGCCACATTTTGTAATCCGAAGTAAGTTGTATGTAAATAGTACAATTACAATATGAATGTACATGTTGAATTGTACTTGAACTTAATATAGCATGAATTGCTTGATTGTGGAATTGAGAAAGCAAGATGATAATAGAGATAGTAGAGTTTCTGTTTGAACCTAGGAAATAAATCGGATATTCATGCCATAGCATATGGGCTATTGTGAGCCAGTGTAAGACATGCCTGGGACATACATCAACCACATTATGAGAGCCAGTGTAAAACCATGCCTAGGGCATGGCATCGGCATTGAGACGAGTGCTAGTGTAAGACATGTCTGGGACATGTATTAGCCTCGAGACGTAAGTTAGTGTAAGACATGTCCGAGACATGCATCAGTTACGAGATGTGTTAGTGTAAGACCATGCCTGGGACATGGCATCGGCACATATATGCTAGAGCTTGTGTAAGACCATGTCTGGGACATGACATTGGCTCCTTACCCCATGTTTGAGGCTTAATGAATATCTAATTGTGTTCCAAATGGTTCAACGGTGAAAGCTACGATTTCAAGTTAACAAAGAAAGTATAACTGTGTTGTGAGTGATATAGGTATCCTGTTTGGTATTTATAAAATATGAGCCCAATTTTTATGATATACGATGTGTACTAAAGATTGGTGAGTAAGTTTTGCTTATGCCCAATTGTATGTTATGAGCCTGTTGATAAATGGTAAAGTTGTGTTGTATAATTATTTATGTGCAACTTACTAAGCTTTAAGCTTACTCCCTCTCCTTTTTCCAATTTCTTATAGTGCCGCCTATCTAGCTCAAGGATCAAATGAAGTCAGAGACATCGATCACACTATCAAGCGAAGCATTTGGTATAGTTTGATTTATATTTTTGAATATGGCATGTATAGGGCTTAGACTTTACTATTTTTGTGTCACTGAGAACAGGCCAAATGTGTTGGCTTGGGTTGGAAACCCTTCATTTTGTATTAAGCCTGGAATGATGGAAAATATTCATTTTGATTTATATGCAAAGATGTATTTTCATAAATAAATAAAATGCATTATTGGAATGTCGTCTATTATGGCTGATTGGTTTAAATAAGTTATCCTTGTATTGGTTTGGTTGTCATTGTGTAGGTTGTGTAAGTAAGGGTGGCAAATGGGCTTGGTAAATAACCTTATATTGTCCATACGAGTAGGCACACGGGCATGTTTCTAGGTCGTGTGTGACACACGTTCTGCCCTATGGGCTTATAGTTCAGCCATGTGTCCTCTGCACGTAAAAATTTCAAATCAGAATGCATGGTAGTAAACACACAGGAAGAGACACAGCTGTGTGTCTCAGCCGTGTAAGGGACACAGCCTAGCACACAGGTGTGTGACTTGGCTATGTGTCATTTTGGGGATGTTGACGTCAGAAACAAAATGTCCATGTTTTTGCACACGAGCCAGGACACGGGCGTGTCATGGCCGTGTGAAGGACACGGGCCAAGCACACGAGCGTGTGCCAAGCCGTGTGAAAACCTCTGTAGTTGTGCAATTAGAATAAATTCCACATGAGTGGAGAGCAAGGGTGTGTCCCTATATTGCTGAAGTCGTGTGAGCCACACGGGCCATTACACGACCATGTCGAAATGGCCACACAGGCGTGTTGTCTTTCTACACGGGCAAGTACGTTGTTTCAAATTCAGATTTTCTATAGATGGTTTAAGGGTCCGAGTTGATCCCGAATAGTTCCCAACAATTGATTAGGGGCTCGTAGGCCCATAACAAGAGGTTTAAAGTAGAAATTGAAAAAGTTTTAAATTGGACTGAGTTTGGGTGACTTGTGAACGTTTGTGTGCATGAGACTGAGTTAGGTAATGCCTCGTATTCTGCTCCAATGTGGGTTACGGATATGGGATGCTACATTTAGTGATATCAGATCTATGGTTTAGTAGGTTCTAGGACTAACCTCGCGAGAGTACGAGTCTAGCTATACATGCCATAATTGTGTATTGATAGTGTGACAACATCTGACGATTATAAATTATATTTTTATATAGTAAATGGATCCTGATAGAGCCACGGCTAATGACATGGAGAGTAACGTGCCAGCTCCCACCGAAGGGACCGCGCCAGTTGAAAGTGAGTCCATGACTATAGGCCAAGACGGAGGGGCTAGAGAACCTACCACCGAATGATGGATGCTTGGTATACGGAGTTCATTCGTGCGAATCTAAACACTCCACCTCTCCCATCTCTTCCAATTCCTCAGTATGCCCTAGTATCTTCGCAAGGCGCGAACTTGATTAAGAGAAAGAAGCCTCCGGTACACAAGATTAGGAAGCAAAGTGTGACAGCCCAAAATTGACCCTAGTCGGGAAGTGGTTTCGGGACCACTAAACCGAGTCACCGAAATGTTTGAACGTAATATTTATTGTCTAGAATATGTATTTACGAATGTGTAAAAATTTCAAGCTTCGGTTTAGTCGATTGCATGTGAATTCAGTTAGTAGGACTTGTATGTCACTTTTGAAAAATGATAGGCTAATCTATAAGGACCTAATAGTACATGTAGTCAAAGGAGGACTTGCATGTCAAAATCCCCCAAGTGCTAGTGGCCGGCCATGACAAGGAAGCATGGGCAAGACATGTCATGAAACATGTTGGGTGAGTGGTTTATGTTGAAATAAATAAAATAAGGTGCATGAGTAAAAAAAAAGTGTGTGTGTGAAGGCTTTCCCTCCCTCCCCATTGCTTGGTGCAAGTGAGAAAGAAAACAAAAAAAAAAGCTTTGTTCATCTTTTTTCCATCCTTTTGGCGAAAATCTCAAGGGAGAAGAAAGGGTCCTTGCTCATGGTTGGTTTGGAATAGGTTGGCCATCCTTGTAGCTAGATTAAGGTATGTTTAATATGGTGCCATGAGATTCATGCATGTTCTTAGTTGCTAGTTTTAGTTCTAATTAGTCCATGATTCAAAACCTTGCTATGTCATGGGGATGATAGTATGAAATGAAAATTTGAGATAAGTAAGGTTAAATTTGATTTGGTAAAATCGGCCATATGGGTGTATATGTTTGTAAAATATATTTTCTTTGTTAACTCCTTACAATCGGTTGTAGGAGTAATATTGGCTTATAAGGTTGAGTTGATTCATGATGTTGTATGTTAGGATTAAAATACTTGAGACTAGATTAGCTTAATGGTGACCATGCATTCGGCTTTGAAGCATTAAACAAAGGTTGGTTGAGATTTTGATATTTTGAACAAAGATAGTTGTGAAATGGGGTGAAAACCATTAAGTTATACACATAAAAATCCAGCAAGAAGATTAAACTACTAAATGTATTCATTTTAGATCAAGACATCAAAGAGGAGAACCAAGCAAAGGCAAAGCGAAGATAATCGAGTAGTAGATTGGGAATCATTTCATCCGATATAAGGTAAGTCATTAAGCACTTATTTGTACTAATTTAAAGGGTCGTAATGTCTAAGTAATGATGCTGAATGGAATGGTAGAATATATATATAAACATGTATGTATGTGGTGATAAAATATTGAATTGAAAGAAAAGAGGTGAGATGTATTGAATGATCGGTTCGGCACTAAGTGTGCGGTGTAAACATTTATAATCACAAATTGGCACTAAGTGTGCGGGTTCAAATTATACAGCACTAAGTGTGCAAGTTTGATTATATAGCACTAAGTGTGCGAGTTCGACTATTAAGCACTAAGTGTGCGGGCTTATGGCACATCCTCTAATAAGCGTACATGTTCTACGTGCGCGGCCTTACCGAGTCAATCATGGACAGCGATGCGAGTAAACACCTTGAGCTCGTGAGGAATGGACATTTTATTTATATTTGGAATTTTGGTTTGGTAAGTCTTGATCTATGTGGTGATATTGCTCGAAAATAAATGCATGCAATGTCATATGGCGTAATGTATGAAATATCAAGTAGGGCTTGGTATGTGACCAAACCGAAATGCCTAAAGAATTATAGTACCGTTTGGGGTGTGGATGGAGGATTTTAATCCCGCCTTAATTATTTTCTTTTATGGTATATTATTACTGAACGGCAATATAATGCTTATGGCTTCTGAGTTATATACTCACCCGGTGTTTGCTTGTCGCCATTTTAGGTTTCTCGGACTCGTCCTTTTTGCGTGCTCGTGATCGTCATTGGAGTCATCACACGGCTATCAACTTTTGGTATCTTTTGTGTAGTCGGTTTAGGAGAATATTTTGGCATGTATAGGCTAATATGCTTTGTTGAACTTTGGTATGTAAACTTTTAGCCATGCGAAAATGGCATAAATGCTCGGTTGGATTTAGTTCTCCAATGTTAAGTCACAAGTCTTGGTAATTCGATTTCCATGCCTTATGCCATGGTTGATTATTTTGGTATTAAAATGCATGTTATGGCAATAGTGTAGTAGGGAGATGTTGGATAATGATTAGCCTCTGGTATGGCTAGTCATGATCATGATTTGTGACATGTATGATGAATCACTAGTTAGATCAAAGGGAAATCATGAAATAGGCATAGTTGCTTTAGTGACAGGTGCTGGCAGCAGCAGTAACGTGAGATTGAAAAATCACTAAAAATAGTAGGAATGGTATTAAATAGTAAATAAATTATGTAAATGTACCTTGATGAATCTACTTTTATATAGAAGAAACGAAATGGTCATATGAGTTATAAGTTAACAGATATTAAAGTTCTTGTGAAACAGGGCCAGAACGGTTTCTGGATCCCCTGTCCCGACTTTGGAAAATTATTGTAAATTAACCAGAGATAATTAGGAGTCATGCCATATATGTGTAGATTCCTCTCTGAGTCTAGTTTCTATATAAACAAACGGCATCAGTATTGAATCCCTGTACAGGGAGATATCCAATTCGTAATGCTCAAAGGTCAGTGTAGTCGATCCCTGCAACAGGGGAGACTTTAACTAATAAACTGTACCAATTGGCTCGACCAAAATTCTAGAAAAAATATGTAGATGGAAATATGAGTCTAGTTTCATGGAAAATTTGCGAAACTGATTTTCGAGTTGTAAAACTCAAGTTATGAATTTTGGAGCGACTAGTACACAGATTGGCAGCTTGTCTGGAAACTCTCAATAAGTGGGTTGAAGTCTGTTAACACCTCGTGTTCGACTCGTGACGGTCTCGGGTTCGGGTGTTACATTTTATTGGTATCAGAGCTATGGTTTAGTCGGTTCTAGGACTACCATAGCGTATGAGTCTAGCTATACATGCCTTAATGTTAATGTTTAAATGTGTGATGACTTGACGGTTAAAATTTTTGTTTTGATTAGTAAATGGATCCGGTGTAGAGAACCTTGGCGGATAGCGTTGAAAGTGTAGCGGCTGCTCTGCACAAGGGACGCCGCTGTTGAACCTCGGTCATCTGCGAATAATCAAGGTGAGGAGGCAAAACAAGCCTTCTTTACGATGATGAATGAGTGGGTAGCATAATCGCCCGAACCAATCCGGCTGTCCAACAATCCCGAATTTAAACAATCCACCCCAAGGGCTGTAATGCCATCGATTCTTGATCCTATGAGGCCGAGTAAGCCACTGTAGACTTGATTAGAAAGCGCGGGGCTGAGGAGTTTAAGGCCATAGTTCTTGATGATGCCGAAAGAGCCGAGTTACGGCTTGATAACACCATTCGGTGTTT
Organism: Gossypium arboreum; assembly: GCF_025698485.1. NCBI lineage: Eukaryota > Viridiplantae > Streptophyta > Magnoliopsida > Malvales > Malvaceae > Gossypium > Gossypium arboreum. The sequence continues at coordinate 40,037,261 of NC_069080.1, forward strand.
GATGAAATCATGCACACCGATGAATGTCTAAAGTGTGCTATATCCTTGTTGCGAGACTCGACTTACTATTGGTGGAGGACTTTGATCTCCATAGTCCCAAACGAAGCGAGTTACTTGGGATTTCTTTCAAATGAATTTGAAAGAAGTATATTAGTCAACGGTTCATCGATCAAAAGCGTAAGGAATTCTTGGAACTCAAGCAAGGCCGTATGACAAGCACGAATACTGAACATGAGTTCGTAAGACTTAGTCGGTATGCTCGGGAGTGTGTGGCCGATGAGGTTGCTATGTGCAAAAGATTTGAAGAAGGATTGAATGAAGATTTAAAACTACTAGTGGGTATTTTGGAGATAAAGGAGTTTGTGACGCTGGTCGAACGAGCACGCAAGGCGGAAGAACTTGGAAAGGAGAAGAAGAAGGCTGAATTTGAAGCTAAAGACTATCGTAAGAGATCGATGGGTAAAGCTCCGTTCTCATTGTAAAGAAGTTCGGGAGGACACTAATAAATCGAGGACGCATGCGGGAATTTCCATTGAAAGCACGACCATCGACGGGCTCCCGAGCTACTTCGGTGGCTAGTGTGGGCAATAATCGTCAAGAGAGACTGAATGCCCCCAATGTGGAAGACGACACCTAGGTGAATGTTGGGGTAAGTCTGTTAACTTAAGGGCTTATTACGGATGTGGTTGAAGGACCACTTCATTAGAGATTGCACGAGCTAGATGAGAAGAATAAGATGCAAGGTGCAAGATCGAGTGGGGCGACACTAGAGGTAGACCCCAAGGATTTCAGGAGGTAGGGGTGGTAATCGAGAGGAGCCACCGACACGGTACATTCGATCCGAGACTCGTGCTCTGCTAGAGCATATGCCATCCGCGCACGAGAGGAGGCATCCTCCCCGACGTTATCACCGGTACTTTTACTCTCTTTGATACTAGTGTGATTGCATTGATTGACCCGGCTCTACTCATTCATATGTATGTGAAACTTTAGCATCCGATAAGACTCTACTGTTGAGTCTCTTGAGTTCGTAATTCAGTGTCAAACCCTTTGGGTCAATACGTACTCGTTGATAAAGTGTGCAAGAGATGCCCCTAATAATTTGAGAATCTGTTTTCTACCGATCGATGCTTCTACCATTTGATGAATTCGATGTTATTCTTGGTATGGATTGGTGACCGTACATGATGCGATGGTGGATGTAAAAGGAAAACCATTGATTTGAGGAGTGCAAATAATGAGGTAGTCCGAGTCGAGTCTACTGATTTAAAAGGAGTGCCAGCGATAATATCTTCTATGACCGCTCGGAGATATGTGAAAAAGGGGTGTGAAACATACCTTGCGTATGTGCTTGAAAGTAAAGAGACGGAAAAGAAACTCGAATCGGTACCAGTGGTTTGTGAGTATTCAGATGTTTTTCCGGAGGAGTTACCGGGATTGCCACCGGTTCGAGAAGTGGAATTCGGCATCGAAGTTGTACCGGGTACTACGCCGATCTCAATAGCTCCGTATCGTATGGCATTAACGGAGTTAAAGGAATTGAAGGTCCAATTGCAAGAATTGACGGATAGGGGTTTCGCTCGACCGAGTTTTTCTCCTTGGGGCGCACTAAAGTATTGTTTGTGAAAAAGAAGGACGGAAGCATGAGGTTGTGCATCGACTATCGTCAACTCAATAAAGTGACGATAAAGAATAAATATCCGTTGCCACGAATTGACGATTTGTTTGATCAATTAAAGGGAGCCTCGGTGTTTTCAAAGATAGATTTGAGGTCGGGTACTATCGGTTGAGGGTCCGAGAATCGGACATACCCAAAACCGCTTTTAGAGCGAGGTACGGTCACTACTGAATTCTTGGTGATGCCGTTTGGGCTCACTAATGCCCTGCGGTGTTTATGGATTTAATGAATAGAATTTTCAGGCCATACTTGGATCGGTTCGTAGTTGTATTTATCGATGACATTTTGGTCTATTCGAGATGATGGCCGAACATCTTGAACACCGAGGCTAGTGTTGCAAATCTTACGAGATAAGCGATTATCGCAAAGTTCATAAATGTGAATTTTGGTTGAAAGAGGTTAGCTTTTGGGGCACGTGATGTCGCATCGGTGTCGGGGTGGACCGAACAAAATTTCGCCATAGTCGATTGGAAACCACCAAGGAATGTTACCGAAGTTAGGAGCTTTTGGGGCTTGCGGTTATTACCGACGATTTGTAAAAGGTTTCTCGACGATAGCCACGCCAATGACGGCTTACTCCAAAAGGATGTTAAGTTCGAATGGACGGAGAAATGTCGAAAAGTTTCGATCAACTGAAAGCTTATTTGGTGAAGCCCCAATTCTAGTGCAACCCGAATCGGGCAAAGAGTTTGTCATTTATAGTGACGCATCCCTACTTGGGTTGGGTTGCGTATTGATGCAAGAAGGGCGAGTTGTGGCCTATGCGTCGAGACAATTAAAGCCACATGAGAAAAATTATCCGACCCATGATCTCGAATTGGCTGCCATCGTATTTGCCTTAAAGATATGGCGACATTACTTATTTGGTGAGAAGTGCCATGTGTATTCGGATCACAAAAGTCTCAAATATTTGATGACTCAAAGAGACTTAAATCTGCGACAAAGGCGTTGGCTCGAGCTGTTAAAGGATTATGAGTTGGTCATTGACTATCACCGGGAAAGGCTAATGTGGTTGCGGATGCCTTAAGTCGTAAATCACTATTTGCGTTGCGAGCGATGAATGTACACTTATGCATTCTACCGACAATGTGTTAGTAGCTGAATTGAAAGCCAAACCATTATTGATCGTCAAATTCGTGAAGCTCGAAAGTCGACGATGAGTTGGTTGCAAAGCGGGATGAGTGTGTTCGAACAAGGAATCGAATTTCAGATTGAGCGACCATGATTGCTTGACGTTCAAGGGTCGATTATGTATTCCAAGGAATTGAACTTGTTTCGATGATTTTGAGCGAGGCTCACGAGAGTCGAATGTCAATCCACCCGGGAGTACGAAAATGTACAACGACACGAAACACCGATTTTGGTGGCATGGTATGAAACGAGACATTTCCAACCTTGTTTGAAGTGCTTAGTATGTCGCAAGTAAAGGCGGAACATCAAGTGCCCACGGGTTTGCTTGACCAATCATGATACCGAATGGAAATGGGAGCGAGTCACGATGGATTTTGTATCCGGCTTGCCGGTGTCGGCAAGCAAGAAAGATGCAATTTGGGTCGTCGTTGATAGATTGACTAAGTCGGCTCACTTTATCCCCGACGCACGGATTTTTCATTGGATAAGCTAGCTGAATTGTATGTTTCTCAGTTGTGAGATTACACGGGTCTTGATTTCTATTGTGTCGGACGAGATCCAAGATTCACCTCACGATTTTGGAAGAAATTGCAAGAAGCTTTGGGTACCAAGCGCATTTTAGCACCGCTTTTCATCCCCAAACCGATGGTCAATCCGGCGGATAATTGAGATACTTGAGGATATGTTGAGATGTTGCATCCTCGAGTTTAATGGTTCATGGGAACGATATTTACCCTTGATTGAATTCGCACAACAATAGTTTTCAGTCAAGCATTAAGATGGCGCCTTACGAGGCTTTGTATGGTCGTAAATGCCGTACACCATTGTTTTGGATGAGCTCGGTGAAAGCAAAATTTTCGGTGGATTTGATTAGAGATCTTGAGCAAAAGTTCGAGTAATTCGTGAAAGTTTGAAGGTCGCTTCAATCGTCAAGTCGTGACGCGATTTAAAACGAAGAGATATTGAGTATCAGGTGGGAGACAAAGTGTTTCTTAAGGTATCACCCTGGAAAAAGATACTCAGATTTGGCCGTAAGGGCAAATTGAGTCCGAGATTCATTGGGCCATATGAGATCTCCGAACGAGTCGGCCCGATGGCGTATAGGTTGCTTTTACCCCGAACTCGAAAGGATCCACAGCGTTTTCCATGTTTCGATGCTTGACGTTACCGATCCGATCCTTCACATGTAATAAACCCCTCCGAGATTGAAATTCAAGCCGATATGAGTTATGAAGAAGAACCGATTCGTATCCTAGCTCGTGAAGTGAAGGAGTTGCGAAACAAAAGGGTTCCGTTAGTAAAAGTGTTATGGCTCAAACACGGGATGGAAAAAGCTACTTGGGAACCCGAGAATTCTATGAAAGAGCGTTACCCAAACACATTATCGGTAAGATTTTAGGGACGAAAATTCCTTAAGTGGGGGAGAGTTGTGACAGCCCAAAATTGACCCTAGTCGGGAAGTGGTTTCGGGACCACTAAACCGAGTCACCGAAATGTTTGAACGTAATATTTATTGTCTAGAATATGTATTTACGAATGTGTAAAAATTTCAAGCTTCGGTTTAGTCGATTGCATGTGAATTCAGTTAGTAGGACTTGTATGTCACTTTTGAAAAATGATAGGCTAATCTATAAGGACCTAATAGTACATGTAGTCAAAAGGGAGGACTTGCATGTCAAAATCCCCCCCCAAGTGCTAGTGGCCGGCCATGACAAGGAAGCATGGGCAAGACATGTCATGAAACATGTTGGGTGAGTGGTTTATGTTGAAATAAATAAAATAAGGTGCATGAGTAAAAAAAAAGTGTGTGTGTGAAGGCTTTCCCCTCCCCTCCCCATTGCCGTGCAAGTGAGAAAGAAAAACAAAAAAAAAAGCTTTGTTCATCTTTTTTTCCATCCTTTTGGCCGAAAATCTCAAGGGAGAAGAAAGGGGTCCTTGCTCATGGTTGGTTTGGAATAGGTTGGCCATCCTTGTAGCTAGATTAAGGTATGTTTAATATGGTGCCATGAGATTCATGCATGTTCTTAGTTGCTAGTTTTAGTTCTAATTAGTCCATGATTCAAAACCTTGCTATGTCATGGGGATGATAGTATGAAATGAAAATTTGAGATAAGTAAGGTTAAATTTGATTTGGTAAAATCGGCCATATGGGTGTATATGTTTGTAAAATATATTTTCTTTGTTAACTCCTTACAATCGGTTGTAGGAGTAATATTGGCTTATAAGGTTGAGTTGATTCATGATGTTGTATGTTAGGATTAAAATACTTGAGACTAGATTAGCTTAATGGTGACCATGCATTGACTTTGAAGCATTAAACAAAGGTTGGTTGAGATTTTGATATTTTGAACAAAGATAGTTGTGAAATGGGGTGAAAACCATTAAGTTATGCACATAAAAATCCAGCAAGAAGATTAAACTACTAAATGTATTCATTTTAGATCAAGACATCAAAGAGGAGAACCAAGCAAAGGCAAAGCGAAGATAATCGAGTAGTAGATTGGGAATCATTTCATCCGATATAAGGTAAGTCATTAAGCACTTATTTGTACTAATTTAAAGGGTCGTAATGTCTAAGTAATGATGCTGAATGGAATGGTAGAATATATATATAAACATGTATGTATGTGGTGATAAAATATTGAATTGAAAGAAAAGAGGTGAGATGTATTGAATGATCGGTTCGGCACTAAGTGTGCGGTGTAAACATTTATAATCACAAATTGGCACTAAGTGTGCGGGTTCAAATTATACAGCACTAAGTGTGCAAGTTTGATTATATAGCACTAAGTGTGCGAGTTTGACTATTAAGCACTAAGTGTGCGGGCTTATGGCACATCCTCTAATAAGCGTACATGTTCTACGTGCTGCGGCCTTACCGAGTCAATCATGGACAATGATGCGAGTAAACACCTTGAGCTCGTGAGGAATGGACATTTTATTTATATTTGGAATTTTGGTTTGGTAAGTCTTGATCTATGTGGTGATATTGCTCGAAAATAAATGCATGCAATGTCATATGGCGTAATGTATGAAATATCAAGTAGGGCTTGGTATGTGACCAAACCGAAATGCCTAAAGAATTATAGTACCGTTTGGGGTGTGGATGGAGGATTTTAATCCGCCTTAATTATTTTCTTTTATGGTATATTATTACTGAACGGCAATATAATGCTTATGGCTTACTGAGTTATATACTCACCGGTGTTTGCTTGTCGCCATTTTAGGTTTCTCGGACTCGTCCTTTTTGCGTGCTCGTGATCGTCATTGGAGTCATCACACCGGCTATCAACTTTTGGTATCTTTTGTGTAGTCGGTTTAGGAGAACATTTTGGCATGTATAGGCTAATATGTTTTGTTGAACTTTGGTATGTAAACTTTTAGCCATGCGAAAATGGCATAAATGCTCGGTTGGATTTAGTTCTCCAATGTTAAGTCACAAGTCTTGGTAATTCGATTTCCATGCCTTATGCCATGGTTGATTATTTTGGTATTAAAATGCATGTTATGGCAATAGTGTAGTAGGGAGATGTTGGATAATGATTAGCCTCTGGTATGGCTAGTCATGATCATGATTTGTGACATGTATGATGAATCACTAGTTAGATCAAAGGGAAATCATGAAATAGGCATAGTTGCTTTAGTGACAGGTGCTGGCAGCAGCAGTAACGTGAGATTGAAAAATCACTAAAAATAGTAGGAATGGTATTAAATAGTAAATAAATTATGTAAATGTACCTTGATGAATCTACTTTTATATAGAAGAAACGAAATGGTCATATGAGTTATAAGTTAACAGATATTAAAGTTCTTGTGAAACAGGGCCAGAACGGTTTCTGGATCCCCTGTCCCGACTTTGGAAAATTATTGTAAATTAACCAGAGATAATTAGGAGTCATGCCATATATTTGTAGATTCCTCTCTGAGTCTAGTTTCTATAGAAACAAACGGCATCAGTATTGAAGCCCTGTACAGGAGATATCCAATTCGTAATGCTCAAAGGTCAGTGTAGTCGATCCCTGCAACAGGGAGACTTTAACTAATAAACTGTACCAATTGGCTCGACCAAAATTCTAGAAAAAATATGTAGATGGAAATATTAGTCTAGTTTCATGGAAAATTTGCGAAACTGATTTTCGAGTTGTAAAACTCAAGTTATGAATTTTGGAGCGACTAGTACACAGATTGGCAGCTTGTCTGGAAACTCTCAATAAGTGGGTTGAAGTCTGTTAACACCTCGTGTTCGACTCCGGCGACGGTCTCGGGTTCGGGGTGTTACACAAAGGGCTAAGGAATTTCGGGCTAACATAGATGACAACTAGAAAAAAGCAGAGTTTTGGTTAGAGAATACCATCAGGGTATTTGACGAACTGTTGTGCATGCTTGAAGAGTGCGTAAAGTGTACAGTATCACTCTTGAGAGATTTAGCCTACCAGTGGTGGAACACTCTCGTATCTGTGGTACCGAGAGAGAGAGTAACTTAAGAATTCTTCCAAGAAGAGTTCCGAAAGAAGTATATTAGCCAGAGATTCATAGACCAGAAAAGGAAGGAATTTCTAGAGTTGAAGTAAGGTAGTAAGACTGTGACAGAGTATGAACGTGAATTTGTGAAACTCAGCAGGTATGCACGTGAGTGCATATCTACTGAAGCCACCATGTGTAAAAGGTTTGAGGATGCTCTAAATGAGGATATCCGAGTATTTATTGGCATTTTAGAGCTAAGATAATTTGTGGTGCTCGTTGAGAGAGCATGCAAGGCAGAAGAATTGGTTAAAGAGAGGAGAAAAACGGTTATTGAGTTGCAGGATTCAAGAAAAAGACAGATGGGAAATCGCATCATTCCTCATCTAAGAAGTCTATGGAATTCTCTACCCAATCGAATGCTTCAGTAGGGTTTTCGAATAGAAACAAGAACCAGTGGAATACAACTTCTAGAGCCCAGACCACTTCCGTCACTTCGGCAGGTGCTGGGGGAATGAAAGGTGCTGTTTTAGGTGTGGATCATTAGAACATTTTATCTGAGACTGTCCTGAAATAGAAGAGAGAGAGAGAGAGAAAAAAAAGAAGCAAAGGCAAGTAGTGATCCATTGAGGGGTAGACCACAAAAGAACTCTGTTGTTGCTTTAATTAACCCGAGGTCTACCCACTCTTATATTTGTATGGAATTAGTACCTCGTATGAACATGATAGTAGAATCCACTGAGTTTGTGGTAAAAGTATCCAACCCTTTAGGCAGACATGTGCTAGTAGACCAAGTGTGTAGAAATTGTCCTTTGACAATTAGGGGCCATTGTTTTCTGGCTAACTTAATGTTTTGTCATTTAATGTGTAACACCCCTCGCCCGTATCCCTTGCCGGAATAGGGTTCGAGGTGTTACCCAACTTAAACTCAGTCAATCACACAAAAATCGTGCCGAAAAATTTCAATCAATTTAAAACTTTTCTTTTCACATGTAATCTGTCCATATATGGGCTTACGAGGCCTAAAACATCACTAGCCAACATAGGCCTATTTACATGGCCAAAACACTTTATCAATACAAGCCACCACCTTTGGCTAAATTATAATATCATATACTCAACATTAAAACCCTATACATGCTATAGACTCGAAATACAAGGATTTACTTACACCAATAGCGTGAGCTCAACAGTGTGATAATATCTCCGGGGAACTCCAACCCGAGCAAGTAACTGGAGCCAACAATCTATAAAACAGAGAACATAACAAACGGAGTAAGCTTTCATAAGCTTAGTAAGTTTTAAGCAGTGCAAACAATTAAATGCAATTATACTTCGATTGTTCAATTTCTCAAAAGGCCATTTTCTAGGTATATTACCATTTGGCCGAATATACACAAGCACATAATGCACATTCAGCATTCTTATAACATTTAATCTGAATTCATATAACATAAATAAATCAAATACTTTCACACCTTGACCGAATGTATCATGGTCATAGATATAGTTATAACATTTATTCACATATGTATCACATTATACACTCGTGATTCCATTCAAATCGAACTCACATATGAGTACATAGTGCGTACCTGGCCCACTTAACGTATTGAATGTATTCATTTGTCAAACTAATACGAGGTGCCTTAACCTTAGACTTTTATTCATTCACTGGCATTTCACCTGCTAGGCTTGAGGCGCGATATCATTTCACCGGCATTATAGCCTGCTAGGCTCGAAAGGCCCGAATAATTTCTCACCGGCATAATAGTCTGCTAAGCTCAAAGGCCCTAATATAATACCAGCACTAGGCTGCATGGATTTAACCGGATATAATACCAAAGATGAAGCTGCGGGATTTAACCGGATATATTACAAAGACGAAGCTCATGGATTTAACCCGAATATAATACCAGCACGAAGCCTGCAGGATTTAACCCGGATATCATATTTCGATAAACAATTCACCTGTTCTTTCCCACTTTCATAACTTATACTTCAATCATGTATAATTGAAACACATATCTATGAACAAAGATTTTCATCCTTTCAACCACATAGGGTTTAATTTCACATTGGAACACATATCTTAGTACATCAGTTAATAGTATCAAATTCGACTAGATATGCTAGTCACATATGGCTCATAACTTAAATTTAATGTTCATTCAACACAAAGAACATATGTATATTTTCACTGAAGCATCATCTCAATACAATACATCTTGCTCATCGATTAAATGCGCAACCATTCAAATTAGCAATTATAAGATGGTTCCGCACATAGCCCATCCTTATCGATAATTTACGATGGTTTTACCCTTACTCACCTATATGACATAGGCATTTTCACCTATGCTTCTCAATTCACATTCATGATTCAATTCCAATCGATTTAACATGCATAAGTACATATCGTATACCTGACCAACTTAATGTATTGAACGAAATCAATTGTCGATTTAACACAAGGTTTCATAGTTGAACATAAACATGAAACCATTTCTTATATGTTCGATTCACATCAATCATCAAATTCATTTAATTCACATGTACTTAATTAGGTTGTTCGTACCTGAATAATTTACTTTACGGAACGAATCCACATATCGTAATATCTCTACCAGCACATATACGGGATAGTTTATTCCTTGTAACACTCATTTAGTGCATCAAATTTCCAAATCCAATTCAACTTAAGCATAATATCCATAATCGGCTTATAGCCTTAAATCATTACATATTCTTCACATTATCTAAATAAAATTTACATTCTTTTTGCCATATTAATTTAACTCTTAGGCATATAAAAAGAAATCAAACTTAAACACTTAAGAACTTACCTCGAATGTTGCCGAACGATTACAACGGCTATTCGATTACTTTCTCTTTTCCCTTATCCGAATTTGCCCCTCTATGCTCTTGAGCTTAAATTCAACAATTTTAAACTTAGTCATTATTCGACTATTCAAGCATCACTTTCAAAATATTATATATATATATATATATTCAACTTCCACACCTACAAATCATAGTAAGCTTATAAGAAATCAATAAGAAACTCATTAACAAATTTTTGTCAATGTTTACCACATAATCAAAATTTCACTGTAAGTTATCTTCCTGAGCAATAGTCACTAAATCATTTATAACTGGAGTTACAAAACCCCAAATTAGTTTCCATTAATTTTCCTTGAAAACATACTCATATATATTCCATCCATAAAATTTTCAGAATTTTTGGTTTGGCCAATCAATACCATATTTTTCTTAAAGTTTCCCTTGTTTCACTGTTTGACTAATCTGACCACTCTTCACTACAAATCAAATTTCTCATTGTACAGAATTCAAAATATGTTCTTGTTTATTTCATTTGAAACTAGACTCATTAAGGAGTCTAAGAATATAAACTTCATCTTATAACCATTTTTGTACAATTTATAATGATTTTATAAAAACAGAACATAGGATCTAGAAGTCATTTTGACCCTGTCCCACATCACTTCAAATATCTCATTATCGAAAATTCTTTTGCTTACACGGTATCTTTTATAAGAAACTAGACTCATTAACCTTTAATTACATAATTTATTATTCTTCTAATTCATCTCTTACAATTTATGGTGATTTTCTAAAATCACATTATTGCTGCTATCCCAAGCAGATTTATTACCAAATCACTCTTTCACACATACCTTGCATTCATGTTATTTAAACATGCATATCACAAATCAATCATCACATACCTATGATTTAACTTAAGCATAATCTCTATTTCATCATTTTAAAGTACAAACATTACTCAATATTATCCAAGTTCACATTCGGCCATAATACACACAACATGTTAGCCGATTTTAATTCCCCCCTTAGCATCTAAGGCACATGCATGCTCATTTGCTTGGCTCAACTTCACCTATCTTCCATTTTCATCAAAAGAACATGAAACAACAACCATTTCCCTCATTTCAATTCATGACTGAATGCTCACAACACAACCAAAAAATCAAAATATGCTTCATGAGTTAAGGTAGAATCAAGAAGAACTCATGAACATCAAGATAGAAGCAAACTACCATGAGCTTACCTTGCACCTTCTTCCCCCTAGTGACCGAATTTGTCAAGAGCTTTCTCCTCTATTGCTCTCCTTTTTTCGGCTATGAAGAACAAAGATGGACAAAACTTTGTCCTTCACTTCCTTTTGTTATTTTATTACTCTTTTTTTTTATGACATAAAATGACACATATCAATTAGTACAATAACTTCATGTCTTAATTTATTATTATTAAGTGCACATGTTGTCTAGCACCAACATGATAGTCTACCACTACACATAAAATAGGAGGTTTGACATGCAAATCCTCCTATTTTGCTCTACAAATTATTTGGCCACTACAAATTAGCCTATAGCATTTTCAGAAATTTTCACATAAGTCCTATTTCATAATTTCACTCACAATTGACAAAATCAAAGCATGAAATTTTCACACATGCACTTTCACACGAAAGAAAATATAACATCTAATTATTTTTGTGACTCGGTTATGTGATCCTGAAACCACTTTCCGACTAGGGCCAAATTAGAGCTGTCACATAATGAATTTGATGTAATCCTTGGGATGGAATGGTTAACTTCTCATAGTGTTGTAGTGAAATGTGGGAGAAAAGTTATTGAGTTGAAATGTGAATACGGGAATATTCTTTGGGTTAGACTAGATGAGTCAGATAATTTACCCTTGATAATATTGTCTTTGACTGCTGAGAAATATTTGAGGAAAGGATATGAGGCTTATCTCGCTTTTTTGTTTAATACTCAAGTGTTTGAATTGAAGATAGAATTAGTACCAGTGGTTTGTGAGTTTACAGACGTGTTTTTGGAGGAATTACTCGGATTACCTCTAGTGAGGGAAGTTGAGTTTGGAATCGAGTTGGTCCCCAATACGACACCCATCTCGATTGCTCCGTTAGGATGGCTCCTATAGAGTTAAAGGAGTTGAAAGCTCAACTACAAGATTTAACTGACAAGCGCTTTGTGAGACCGAACTTTTTCTCGTGGGGTGCTCCGGTGCTCTTTATGAAAAAGAAAGACCGGTCGATGAGGTTATGTATCGACTTTAGACAGCTCAATAAGGTAACAGTGAAGAACAAGTATCATTTGCCAAGGATTGATGACCTATTTGACAGTTAAAGGGAGCCACTGTATTTTCCAAGATTGACCTGAGGTCAGGATACTACTAGTTAAGAGCGAAAGAGCAAGATATACTGAAGACTACGTTTCGAACTAGATACGGGAATTAAGAGTTCCTCATCATGCCCTTTGGTTTAACTAATGCCTCGGGGGTGTTTATGGATTTAATGAACTGTATTTTTCGGTCGTATTTGGATAAGATCATGGTGGTCTTTATCGACGATATACTGATTTACTCGGGTAATGAGAATGAACACGCGAAGCATTTGAGAACTGTGTTACAGACCTTGAGAGACAAACAATTGTATGCCAAGTTCAGTAAGAGTGAATTCTGGCTTAAGGAGGTTGGATTTCTAGGACACATTGTGTCGGGTGACGGGATTAAAGTTGACCCAAGCAAAGTCTCAGCTATTGTTGAATGGAAATCATCAAAAAATATGACAGAGGTCTGAAGCTTTTTGGGATTGGCCAGATACTATAGGCAGTTTGTAAATGGATTCTCTATGATAGCTACCCTGATGACAAGACTGCTATAAAAAGATGTCAAGTTTGAATAGATAGAAAAGTGCCAATAGAGTTCTGAGCAATTAAAGGCTTTGTTGACCGAAGCGCCGGTGTTAGTTCAACCGGAGTCGGGTAAGGAATTTGTGATATATAGTGACACCTCCTTGAATGGTTTTGGGTGCGTGCCTATGCAAAAAGGCAAGGTTATAGCCTATGCCTCAAGGTAGCTAAAGCTACATGAGAAAAATTACCCGACGCACGATCTAGAGTTGGCCGCTATCGTGTTCGCATTGAAAATTTGGAGACACCATTTGTATGGAGAGAAATGCGGAGTATTCACTGACCATAAAGGTCTCAAGTATTTATTGACACAGAAGGAATTGAATCAACGACACGAATGTGGTTAGAGTTAATAAAGGATTATGAGCTGATAATTGACTATCACCCGGAAAACACGAATGTAGTCGCTGACGCTTTGAGTAGAAAGTCATTGTTTGCCTTGAGAGTCATGAATACTCAGTTGGTTATGTCTAGCGATGGTTCTATCCTAGTAGAGTAGACTGACATTTTTACAAGAGATCCAAGATGATAAGGAGTTGCAAGCTAAGATGACTCAGTGTGAGACAGAATATGAATCCGAGTTTCGTATTGGTGTTGATGGATGTTTAATTTTCAAAATAGAGTTTGTATACCCAAGGGCAATAAGCTTATTCAGAAGATTCTGCAAGAGGCACATAGTGGTTATTTGTCCGTCCACCTGGGCAGTGTAAAAATGTACAACGACCTAAAGAAAATGTATTGGTAGTTGGGGATGAAAAGAGATATTTCAGAGTTCATTTCCAAGTGTCTTGTGTGACAGCAAGTGAAGGCTAAACACCAAGTACCTTCGGGTCTACTTCAGCCTATCATGGTCCCCAAATAGAAGCGGGATTGGACCACTATGAATTTTGTGACAGGTTTGTCGGTAACCTTGAAGAAAAAGGATGTTGTTTGGGTTGTTGTGGATAGGCTAACAAAGTCGGCACATTTTATACCAGTGCGTATCGATTACTCCCTTGAGAGATTGGCTGAATTGTACATTTTTGAGATTGTGAGACTACACGGGGTGCCCTTGTCGATTGTTTCAGATAGGGACCTGAGATTTACCTCGAGGTTTTGGAAAAAGTTACAAGAGGCATTGGGAACAAGGTGGAGTTTTAGCACAACATTTCACCCGAAAATAGCTGGCCAGTCGGAAAAAGAGATTCATATTTTAGAAGACATGTTGCGGTGTTGTATTCTCGAGTTTCAAGGCAATTAGAAAAGGTTCTTACCATTGGTTGAATTCATCTACAACAATAGTTATCAGACAAGTCTGAAAATGGCGCCTTAGGAGGCTTTGTATGGCCGAAAGTGTCGAACGCCCTTATATTGGATTAAGCTGAGAGAGGGCCAGATTCACGGGGTCGATTTAATCAAAGAGACTAAAGAGAAAGTTAAAGTGATTCATGACTGTTTAAAGGCCGCCTCGAATAGACAGAAATCCTATGCGAATTTGAAACGAAAGGAAATTGAGTTTCAAGTCGGCAATAAGGCATTTTTGAAAGTATCCCCATGGAGGAAAGCGCCTATATTTAGTAGAAAAGGCAAGTTGAGCCCTCGTTTCATAGGACTTTATGAGGTTATCGAAAGAGTAAGACCGGTTGCCTATCGATTAGCTTTGCCACCAGAGTTGGAAAAGATTCACGACGTGTTTCATGTATCCATGCTACACCGCTATAGATCGAACCCTTCTCATATGATTGCGCCAAAAGAGGTTGAGATTCATCCGGACATGACTTATGGCGAAGAGCCAGACAATATATTGGCTCGGAAAGCCAAACAGTTAAAAAATAAGAGTATTGCACTCGTGAAAGTTTTGTGGCATAGACATGGAGTCGAAGAAGCCACATGGGAACTCGAGGAGACTATGAGAGATTAGTACCCGAACTTATTCACCGATAAGTTTTCGAGGACGAAAATCCCTAAGGGGGAGAAATGTAACAGCCTGATTTAGGGCCTAGTCAGAATAGTGGTCTCAGGATCACAGATCCAGAGTTAAAAAAATTATTTTATAATTATTTTGATATTTTAGCATGTTTTTAATAGTGCATGAAAAATTTGGTGAAGTAATTTTAACGTTTGTGAGTCCACTTGCGTAAAAGGACTAAATCGCATAAAGTGCAAAAGTCCTAATTTGATAGCTAAAAGTTTCAAATAGCTAGAGGATAAATTTTAGGGGTCTTTAAAGGGCGATTAGACCCCTTTAAAAGAGCTTGGCCGGCCATGAGATAAGGAAGAGTGAATGGTGAAAATGTTAGGTAAGTGATGTCATGTTATGTGATAAAATAATACCTAAGCCTAGCAACCATCTTTTTCTTTCATTCTCTCTTCATTTCCACTGATTTTTCAGCCATTGTTAAGGGTTTGAAAGCTTAAAAATTTGAGCAAACTTTAAGCCTTCATAAGTAAGTGATTTTCCAACCCTTTATTGAATATTTTTGTACTTTTGAAACCCTTGAAGCATGAGCTTTCAAATGAAGGTATTATTTTTCAAAATGATTAAGAGTGTAGAGTTTTTCCATGAAAGGGTTTGTAATATTTGCTGAGTTCTTATGGAAGAAAATAAGTCTTAGGTGTATTATGAACAATTTTTTGTGAAATGTGTTATCATGAACACACCTAAAAGGACTATATTGTATAAGTTGTAAAATAGATGTTAAGTTTGTGAAATAGTGGGAATTTGGAGTTGCTATAAGAGTAAAATGGGTTCGGCTAGCCTTAAGGTGTGAAGAAATTCGATAAAAATCAATTTTCGGGCCTAGGGGTAAAATGGTTATTTTGTCAAAGTCTAGGGGCAAAATGGTCATTTTACCAAAGATATGAATTTTCGATTGCTTAATTTTATTTAGTGACTAAATAAGTGCATTTTGCTATTATATATCAAGAAATACCGAATCCGGACCTAGAACGGGGGAAAGCTAATCAAATCTATTAAACCGACTAGTCGCAACTTTTTGTAATCCGAGGTAAGTTGTATGTAAATAGTACAACTACAATATGAATGTACGTGTTGAATTGTACTTGAACTTAAAATAGCATGAATTGATTGATTTTGGAATTGAGAAAGCAAGATGATAATAAAGATAGTAGAGTTCCCGTTTGAACCTAGGAAATAAATCGAATATTCATGCCATAGCATATGGGCTATTGTGAGCTAGTGTAAGACATGTTTGGGACATGCATCAGCCACATTATGAGAGCCAGTGTAAGACCATGTCCGGGGCATGGCATCGGCATTGAGACGAGTGTTAATGTAAAACATGTCTAGGACATGCATCGACCTTGAGACGTAAGTCAGTGTAAGACATGTCTGGGACATGCATCAGCTACTAGATGTGCCAGTGTAAGACCTTGTTTGGGACAAGGCATCGGCACAGATATGCTAGAGCCTGTGTAAGACCATGTCTAGGATATGGCATCGGCACCTTACCCCATGTTTGAGGCTTAATGAATATCTGATAGTGTTTCAAATGGTTCAATAGTGAAAGCTACGATTTCAAGTTACCCCTGCATCTTAAAATTGAGAAACAAAATGTTCAAAATTAGGCACACGGGAAAAGACACAGGCGTGTGTCTCAGCCGTGTGTGACACATGGCTTAGAACATGGATGTGTGTCTTGGCTGTGTGAATTCTACACCTGATTTTCGAAATTTAAAATTAACCACAAGGCCTAGCACATGGGCATGTGAGAGAGTTACACAGGTAAGGACACAGGTTGGGACACGGCCGTACGTCTCAAATCGAATGCCTACATGGCCTGAGACATGGGCATACCACTTGGCCGTGTGAGCCACACGGCCTACTCACACGGGGGTGTGACCCTTGTATATAAGAAAATTTTGAAATTTTGCAAAAAAAATTTGAGATCTCGGTTTAGTCCTGACTCGATTCTAATATGTAATTTGGGTCTCGTGGACCCATATAAGGGACATTATGATTAAATCTGATTGATTTTCGAATATGAATAGTAAAAGACATAAGTTAATTTTAATTGAACTGTAAACTCCTGTAATGCTCCGTAACCTTGTTCCGGCAACAAATACAGGTTAGGGGTTTTACAGTGTGGCCCCTAAACTTTACATGATTTCTGCTAATTCACTTGGAAAACACTACTCACCTTTTGCCGGGAGAACCATCAACATTCCTCACGTCCGATTCTGATCCAATTCACCTAAATCAAGTTTTTCAAATGACATTTACATATGAGTTAACGATTGATTTCAAGATTTTTCAAGATTACTGAAATATTTGTCAAGAATCGAAAGAGATTGTTTAATCGAACGTAGAATTAGTGCAGGATAGAAAAACTATAGAAATTCGAGATCTAAACTTCAAAACGAGATGTACTTACTATTTCTTGGCAAGGTTCGAGATGTTATTGATGGTAAGTATGAATCTGGTAGAAAAATAAGAAATGAGGAATGATTTAATTTGACAAAGTAAAAATATTTGATAATAATGGAATGAAAATATGATGAAAAGAAAAGGAAAAACAAAAACAAAAAAAGAAAAGAAAAGATGGAAACTAGATTCTAAATAGAATTGGTAAGAGAGCAAAAACCTAGTCTAATTAGAAAAGAATAGTTAGGCAGTTTAGAGGTTGAAATCCTAGGACAACAAAGGTAATTCTCTCAAATTTTTGGGTAAAAAAAAACCAAATTAAGGGAAGAAAGTGGCTCAAACTTAAGCCACTTAGAGGGGGAAACTAATGCTTAACCATTGGGCTAGTGCCCATTTCTTATTAAATTTTATCCCCAACAATATATATTTTAGTGTGACTTTTATCCTAGATTACTAAAAAAAAGAAAAAAAAAATGAAAGAAGGGTAACTCAAACTTAGGTATTTAGGAAGGACACTAAGCACTTATCCATCAAGTTTTTTTTTTTGGTTATTTATCTCAATTAAACTCTATATTTTGATGTGTGACATTAAAATTTAAATTTCTATATGTTTAAAATTATTAAATATCTTTATGAATAATTAATTGAAGATTGTTATACATTCTATTTATGTTATAATTAAATTTTCTAGTATTAAGTTAATTAATAAAAAATACATATTATTAGTATGTATTCCATTTTATAATATTTATTTAAAACAAATTTTGCACTATATTTATTTAGAAGAAAAGTTTTATGATAATATTTAAACAAATATATGTTTTAAAAATTTTAAAATAATATTTTCGATTGAGTCTTAGTTAAGCTGGTATGAGTATTGTTGTCAATGTAAGAGGACGTGAATTGAGTCTTATTTGAAATGTATTATCCTCCTATTTTTAGGTTGGAGAGGAGTTATGGGTAATTCTAGACATTGTGCCAAAAATAATAGATATGATTAGAACATAAAATAAGATTTTAGAAAAATTTAAAATAATATTGAAAAAATATTTAGTTTATAAAAAATTATTAAAATTATCAATTTTAAAAATATAATTTAAAACATATTTTAAAATTTATCAATTTTAAAGAATATAATTTATTAAGGAATATCAGTTTGAAAATAAGATGTCTAAATTTTTGAATTATGTGTATTATTATCACTTTGGTAAATATTTTTAACCAATGACAAATTATTTTAAATTGGTTTTCATTTATATTCATCATAAAACAAACTTTCATGTAAGGTATCAAATTTTCAAGTAAATGATTCAAGATATGGATCATGAGCATAAGATGTTACCCTTTTTTATTTATAAACTTTTTATCAGAGATTTATACACTTTTTCAATTGTTGTATTTATTAAAAGTTAGAATATTTTGTATCAAAATTTTGTCCAATAAATATATACTTAAATAAATACACATAGCATTGCTAAAAAAACTAGTTATATATTTTATTTTTCAAATATCAAAATAAAAATAACAAAATAAAAACCTGAAAATGCAACAAAAAAAAAAGTGAAAATCTTTTATTTCTTTTGGATGAAGAACAAGAACATAGAAATCCAAAAGTTTGAAAAGCACGCAAAATGATTTTCGGGAAGTGCTTAAAAAAAATAAGAATACCAATGGGCACATATAAAAACAAGCAGTAGACAGTGGAAAATAGCACTACAAGAACACAATTTCACTTTGAGTTTCTTTTGGATTTTTTTTTTTTTTTTTTGAGTTTATTTGATGGTAGATAAAATTCGATTTGATTCGAAAAAATTGAAAAAAAATCGAATTTCGAATTAATCGAATTGAGTTATTTAAGTCAATTCAAATAAGTAATTCGAATTTCGAGTTTGAGTCGAGTTGAATATTAAAATGAGTTATTCAAGTTAACTCGAATAAGTAATTCAAGTTTCGAATTCAAATTGAATTAGATTTTACAATTCAAATAATGATTTATGTAAATATCCTTGTAATCCTTATCAATTTTAAAATAAGCAAATTAGTCTCTTTTTAACTAAAATTACAAAAAAATTCAAAAATTCAAAATATTTTTAAAAGCCAAATATTTATAAGAATTCCAAAATTTATATTTTAAATTTTTTTAAAATTTAAAAATTATATAAAAATTAAAAGTTTTAAAAAATTCTAAAATAATAATTTTGAGGACATAAATAAGTAAATTAATTATTCAAGTTCATCATATTAAATAATATTTTTGCTTTAAAAAGTTTTCAATATTTATGGTTTTAAATTTATGGGCTCTAACATGAAATTAGTTATCTTGTATCAATATTTTAATTTAACTTGAACAATTTCCTCAATTCAATTTGACTTGAATATCATTTCACTCTGCTCAATTCAAAAAAAATTTCAAATCGAGATAAAATGATAAAATAGGACTCATCAACTCGATTAACTCAAAAAAATTTTATTCGATTTGATTTAACTCGATCGAACACTCAACTCTAAATATAGACATGAACATTTGAGTTTGGGTTTTGAAATAATGAATAGAAAGAGTTTTTTTTTTTTTTTTTTCAATTCGGTCTCAAGAGGAGGCTCCGATGAGCACTAGCTTCACTCAAATTCAACCCTAAGCTATGAGTAGATGGATCAACTCCTTAAACTCATAAATGGAAAATGAAACTATTTTTTTAGTTTTTCTTTTAATTTCTCAAAGAAAAATAGAAAATGATTTTTGAAAAGAAAATATTAGTTTTGAAAAATAAAAAAAAAAAATTTGCCAATTTTAAGTCCGGCTATTTTACCTAAATAAGCCAAAAAATTTATTTATTTACAAGAATGATTCAAGTTCAAAAAAATCATCCAAATACCTAAATTAAATAGTAAAATTGAGTTATGGACATTAGATGGTCGGCCCCACTTAAAATACATTAAAAAAATAATTTTTTAGGTTACGATCAATAGATGGTTAATACTCATATTTTTTTTACAAATCATATGACATTAATATTCATTTTATACCAGTATATTTATAAAAAAAAATTGAATTATGGACATCGAATGGACCACACCATTTTTAAGGAATAATTTATTTTTTTGACTTTTGGTCACTGCATGACCTAAGCTGTTATAGCGATCAAATAATTTAATTACATTTCAGTTCCAAATGATAGAATTCATTGAAAAAATTGAGTTCCAGCAATGTAGCTCTTAATTTTTGACTTACTATTTTGACCTTCAAGTTTTGGTTTTATCAAAAAGTAACTCCGAAATTAAATACTTACGGGTATATGATAACCACAAATAACAGGCAACCTTTGATTCAATTCCTTGCAAAGTGCAAGTAAATGCTTTAATTGTTATGAGCTAATTGCTTCCATAAGTATCGCTCTGGATAAATTTGAAAAATAAATAGGAAAATATTAGTTAATGTTAAAATACATAAAACCATAAAAATAGAAAGCAAGTAAACAATTGAATGTTTAAAAGTGGTGTCTGTTATCTAGTGACCAGCACTTAAAAAAATATTTTAGTTAAATAAAAAGGTTAGTATGGGCCATGCAATGGCCAATACTCAAAAAAATATTTTTTATTCTCCAAAAATGGTATCGGCCATTTGATATTTATAATCTAATTTTTTAAAATATATATATATACTGATATAAAATGACTATCAGTATCATATAATTTGTAAAAAAAAATACATTGGTCTAGTCATCTAGAAATCATAAATCAAAAATTATTTTTTAATATATTTTGAGTGGATGTCGGCCATTTAATATTTATAATCTAATTTTATTGTTCATTTCAAATTATTTGAATGATTGTTTTTAAATTTAGGTCATTCTTATAAATAATTACTTTTTCAAGTTATTTAATTTGAATTTGGTTCATCCTCTTAAATAATTACTTTTTCAAGTTATTTAAGTAAAATAGTCCAAAAACCAAAGAACATTGGGACCTAAAGAAGGGGAGCCAACCAATAAAGAAGAGAGAAATCAAAGGATATTAAAAAGGAAGAGTTCTTTTGGAAAATACTAGGGTAAATGAGAGAAACAAAGCTTTCTATTGGCTTTTATAGTTGGACGGAAGGGCTAATTACAAACAAGCCCTTCCATTTAGTTGATTTTTAAACAGTTCCGCCTTTTGCAAAAACAATATAAATCCTTGTGTTTCTAATTTCATTCAAAATTTGAAATTCGGCCTAGGGAAATTGCCCATTAAATCCTCTACTTTCACATTGCTTTTAAAATTAAAATTAAAAATTTGAATTTTGAATTATTTGATTTGATTTACTTTCTTTGAAAATTAAACTTTATAAATAAGTTTTAAATAATTTTTCCTCAATCTTTTTACATTTTAATTTTAGTTTTTAATCTAATTTGCTTTGTGCATGTAATTTCTTGATGTAATTGTTTATTTATTTTATCTTTACAATGTCTTAACTATTATGATTAAATTTTTTAGTTATTAAGTTTTTTTTAACATCCTAAAATTTTTTAATCCTTAATGTGGTACTATTCTGAGAAGTGCATGGAAATTTTCTAAAAAATAATTTCTAACTTATTAATGATTGATGGAAATATAGGACATTGGAGAATTTATTGAGAAGTGAAAATGTGATGAGGGACTAAAGTGCAAATTTACTACAAGAGGAAAAGAATGATTGAATGAATTTGAGAAATGCAAGAAGGGCATTTTAGACATTTCATATGGCTATAATTAAAATTTGAAGTTTAAAAGTTTAAGAATAGTGATAAGGAGGAATCTCAGCTATTAAATTTAATTTTATAAATTAAGAGCATTCTTGACCACACGAAATTTGGTTGACTTTTACCAACCTTATTTTTAAATTGAATAAAAATAAATTAGGAGCATTCTTGACCACATGAAATTTGGTTGACTTTTACCAACCTTATTTTTAAATTGAATAAAAATAAATTAGGAGCATTCTTGACCACACAAATTTTGGTTGACTTTTACCAATTTTGTTTTTAAATTGAATAAAAAAGAAAAAGAGAGAAAAATCCACCCTTCTCTTCCTCAAGAACTTCAACCATTGTAACAAGAAAGGAGAAAAATCTCATCCCACTATTTCCACCTCCTTCCTTCGATCCAAGCCACATTTCAAATTTAAACCTTATTTCCTTCACTAAAATCAACTATCAACTTTAAATCCTTTCTTAAGCTTGTTTCCATCTTCATCCTCCCATCAAAATTTAGGGCTTTACTTAAGTTAGTGAGAGGAAATTCAAGTGAAGGTAAGAATGAGTTAGTTTCATCATCTCATCACATATATTTATAACATTCATGTCTATTAAGTTGTTGAACATTTAGTATGATATTTACTATATGTATTCAATGTATTAATAAAGAGAAAAGGCTTGGAAAAGGAACTCCAAGCAAAGGAAAGGAAGAAGTGGTTGAGTAGAAAAAAGAACTATCTCCTATTTTTGGTGATTTTGAAGGTAAGTTCTCATGGAAATTCTCTTACTTTATAATGAAAAATCACTAATTAGTTAATTAATGTAATAAATGACGAAGAGAAAGTGTGTAATAAGTTTTCTATTATTATAATATATATGTATATGAACCGAGATAAATAAGTAAAGGAGATAATTTGTTCACGAAAATGGCAGAACCTTATTAAATGAAGAAAATGGATGAATAATGGTGATAACTCAAATAACGACTTGTATATGACTTATGTGAAAGAAAGTTGAAGTTGCTCAAGTTATTGTGTCTAAATGACAATAACTATTAAAGGCTGAATTGTCGTAATTCCGTGTAGCAGATCAAACTAATTTCCACACTTTAAGAGCTTGAAACCAAGTATTTTCATTACGTATTAATTATGTTTTCGTAAGTTTTTGTTAAGTTAATAAAATGTGCAAATTGATTCGTTTATTGACTTTAGAGATCAAATAAGGCCTAAGGGTGTCGCGACATACCCATACCCTGAAGATATCCCAAGGGGAGTACATTGACTGCTATGTCGCGACACAGGACCTGGTATGTTGCGACATTGAATCTGGACGGGAATTAAACACGAGACAGGGGAGTTTTGTTCCGCATAATCAAACTTAAAGTTCAAGAACATCAACTGACCTAGGGTTAAGGATGACGACCACCTAAAATCTATAAATAGGCTCCTTTATCACATGTTATAGACACAATTCACTTAGTCTAGATTTAGTCTTTTCATTTCAGTTTAGTTTTCTCTTTTCTTAGGTTAGATTTATTTTCATTTGTTCTTGTTCTATTTTGAGAGATCTGTATTATGAAGACAACCAAACCTTATGGATCTGTGATCAATCTTAATACAACTCTATATTGTCGATTTATTTGGCATGTTTTCTCTTTATATTGATTCTATATTGTCTATGGAAACCATGAGGAACTAATCCCTCTTTGGGGGATTAGCAAGTGGAGGTATGATCTGTTAATTGTTTTGTAGGGATACTCAACGGATCAGCTGTTTGGGAAAGGAAAATGTAAAACAAGCCTAGTCCTGACAACTATGGGAAGTCATCAAAGTGGGAATTAACCCAAAATTGGTATTGCCTATTTGTGAACACCTTTACCCCAAACCAATCTGGACTATGAGGTCGGAAGATAAGTAGTCCTTGTGGACTCGTTATTCAAGTGGAAGATCAGAATATCCTGCTGGGGCAACGACTAGTTGATTGACGAAAAAACTTGAAGCGACAGTTGATAGGAATTATCAAAGTGAGCTAATCACCTATAATTAGATTTGATTTATTTTATCTTTTGATCTCTTGAATTTTATTTCTTTATGTTATTTTCTTTTATTACTATAAAAGCTTAAAAAGTCCATTTTATTTTAACTTTGTACTATAACTTAATTAGAATACTAGTTAGGTCTTTTTGTGTTTAGGTTAAAATTGATCTAGTACTCGCATCCCTTGGGTACGACCCTCAGCGTACTCACATATTCCATTGTAAATATATTACAACTAGACCCGTATACTTACAGATACCGCCTCTCATACCTATATATTTTATTGCAATATTCATAATTTGGACGTTAGTACGTTCAGAGGAGGTCAAATTGTTGGCATCATTGCCGGGGAGACAACGTCACTAGTTTGATTTTAAAATTTGCACTTTAGAAGGAATAATTAGAAAATTTGTAGGTTATAGATACAATTTTATTTTATTTATTTATTACTACTAATCTTGTAATAGCTCATTTTTTAGTCAAATTGGAACAGTGTTTTTGGGACCACAAATCTGAAGTAAAAATATTTATTTTATTATTTTATTAAAGTTTACAGCATGATAGAATTATTGTGTGAAAGTTTTATAAAGAAATTTTACTGTTTGAATGCTTAATTCTGTAAAAAGGATTAAATCGCGTAAAACGTAAAACTTGTGTTCTGTTAGCTAAAAGTATTAAATAGCTATAGAACCTTAAAGTTAAGGTCCTTATGTTGTAATTATACCATCCCTAGTGTAATTGGACAATAATGGACATTAAATGAATGTTTTAAATGATTTATTATTAAGGGTAAATATGTAAAATAGTTATTATCATAAGATAAATAAAATAAAAACAAAATAAAGCTTCATACTCATCTTCTTTAGCCGAAAATACCAAGGATAAGAAACCATTGAAGTTGTTCTAGGGTTCGGTCATTTGATAGCTAGATTGGTAAGTCATTTTGACTCAGTTTTTAATGAGTTTTACATTTTTGAGATTGTTGCTTCGTATTTTAGCTAGCTCGTACCTTAGATTTTGAATCTGTTAAAGATTTAACATGTTACCATTGCTGAATGTTTGAGTAATTGGATGGTTGATGATGGATTTTGAATAATTGTTGATAGTTAAACTAGTTTTGTAAAGTGATTTTTGACAAAAATGTCAAAAAGGGATTAAATTGTGAAATTGTAAAATTAGGTGGGTAAAAATATGAAATAATGAAAGATATGGGCTGCTAGGAGTCTCTATGAAATTTTTCTAGCATAGTTAAGGGTCTAATTGGATGAATTTGCAATTTTATGTGAAAAAGAGACTAAATTATAAAAATGTCAAAATAGTAGGGGCAAAAGTGTAAACTTTGCCATAAGATGATTATGGACTAAATTGGATTGATTGAATACTGAATGTACTGAATTTGATATTATATACATCAAGATAAACCGAGGTCAGAATTAGATCGGGAAAAAGAAAAGTAGACGAATAGTTGATAGTTTTCATCCGAGCAAATCGAGGTAAGTTCGTATAATTAGAATCAAACTTTTAAATACTTGAAATAATTGCAACATATGTGTATAATTGAGCAGTTGACATATATTTGGATTGTAAATGCCTTATTGATATAGTTTAATTATTATCGAGCCCCGTTTGAACCGTAAGAATTCGTAAGATACGAGTGACATGTCACTAGGGTTAACGATTTGGTCAAGTTCCTGCATTTGTTGTGGAATCACCATAGCTCATATGAACTTATCGATATATTAGCTCGTAAGAGCTTACTGTTCTCAGCTCGTATGAGCTTACTGCTCAGCTCATCAGAGTTTACTGTTTTAGCTCAATAGAGCTTACTATTCATCAGCTTAGGAGGAGCTTATCGATCATGGCTCGAAAGAGCAAAAATGATAATGAATTGACAGATTACTGATGTATATCACCCGAGTATCCTTTGAAGTTCTAATAGGTTCAACGGGCATAAATGTTGGTTATACGGAGGAGTACTATTATGGAATGAATTATTGACTATATGATTGAGAATGAAATGTTGAATACAATATATATTGAGTATTAAATTGTGATAATGGATGATTTCATGTATTAATATGACTAACGTATGGATGAATGCTTGTGTTAGGCATTTGGAATTTGTATGGAGTTACCTTAATTATTTGTATTGATTTGGTATAAATGGTAAGTTTAATTCTAAATTATACGGGCTTACTAAGCTATAAAGCTTACTCTGATTCTTTTTCTGTGTTTTATAGAGGTGCGTTAGCTCGCTCGTTTTAAACTAGTCAGAGTTACACATCACACTATCCAGTTGTCGATTGGTACTTTTGAATTTGTGGATATATGTAAATATGGCATGTATAGGCTAGTTTTATTGGAGATATTTATGATTACTTGAGATTATGGATTTGGTACATTTTGTGTTATAAGTTTAAGCCATGTGATTTAGCTAAATTTGATAGTATGTTTTGGTACGTTTTGGCAAATGGTTGATGAAACGGAAATTATGCAAATGATGTCTTAATATATGGTAGATTTATGAATGGAAAAATGTATGATATAGTTAAGCAATTGAATGGTATAAAGAGATGGTATCATATGTGTATGAATTGTTATGTAATGGTTTCCAATTGAGTTGTAAAAATGTTACCATTTATGCTTGTGAATGCTTGTGAAAATAAGGTGGCAAAATGGCTTTGTAAATAGCCTATTTTTGTCCATACGGGTAGGGACATGGGCGTGCATCTCAGATGTGTGTGACACACGGTTAAATACACGATCGTGTGTCCCCTGGTGTGAAATTGAATTGAAAACAGTATGCTCCACACGGTCTCACACACAGGCGTGTGACTGGCCGTATGGTACAAGTTAGTATGTCCCCTAATTAACACACGGCCTAGCACACGGGTGTGTGATTTGGCCGTGTTGCATAAGTCAATACACTCTCCAGTTTTCACACGGCCTGGCACACGGGCGTGTCTTCGGCTGTGTGATGCAAGTCAGTATGTATGCCCTGTTTCCACACGGCTTGTAACACGAGAGTGTCTACTAGCTGTGTGAGGTACACGGCCTATTCACACGGGCGTGTGATCCCTGAAATGTTGGTATGTTTTTCTAAGTTTCCAAATTTTCATATGTTATCAATTTAGTCCAAAATAATTTCTAAAGCATGTTTAAGGACTCATAAATCCTTATAAGGGACAATATGATTGTGTTGAATGGTATTTGTATATGAATGCATAAATGAATGAGTTATGTAACACCTCTTACCCATGACTAAAGCCGGGACAGGATATGAGGCATTACCAGACTCAAACATACATAATCATATAAAATCAACCATAAACTTTTGTCCATATCAAAAACATTCATACATATGTATAACGTCCCTTAAACATGCTTACGAGGCCCTATACACGCATCAAAGATGATTCCGGACTAAACAGGAACCTTTAAAAACTTCTAAGAAAACTTAGAAAATTTCATCATGAAACAGGGTCACATGCCTGTGTGGCTTGGGACACGCCCGTGTCCTTAGCCCATGTAACTCTCTATTTACGACGTCATCACCAAATTAGGGGCACACGACCAAAGCACACGCCCATGTCCCAAGCCCATGTCCCTCACACGGCCGAGACACACGACCATGTCTCAACCCGTGTAAACAATTCAAAGATAAAGTACAAGATGCAGGGTACACACAGCCAGACTACACGCCTATGAAGGCAGGCTGTGTGTCACACACGACTTAAACACATGCCCGTGTGTCTACCCGTGTGGACAAATAGAAGGCTATTTTCCAAGTCATTTGCCACCCATAGTTGTACACATACACTTATACATCTCTATAGCAATTAACATACTTAATTGAGAAATTATATATCCACAATCAAGGCTCAAGCATGGCATCCTCACATCAACACATGCATGCACATGACATTTCTCTTATTTAAGTCCAAACTTACTAAAACACATATAATATATATAATTGGTTTACCTCCAATTTATCCATTTATATCATGATTATCAACGTGCCAACAAATCTAATTTAAATCTTCAAGCATTCATGCCTTATAAAAAAATCCACATCTTTAAAGCATTGACACATACATGTATACAAAATTTGATTTACGACCATTTAAGCCATATAAGCAAATTTGCATGGCTACCCACAACATCAATCCATTAACTATTACAAGCCAATACATTTGGCTAACTTATAAAGACATATTCACAAAGTGACTTAGTCCCTATACATGCCATAAACTTAAGAGGGTTGCATCCGTTTTTACCCAACGTGATAACTTGATAGTGTTATGACATCTCCGGTAATCTCCAACCCGAGCTAGCAAAAATTAACATATAAGAGATGGGAAAGGGAGGGAAGTAAGCTATAAAGCTTAGAAAGTTCATATGAAAATAATAAGAAATTTTATTAATATGCTTTTACCAAATTCTTACAACATGCTCTCAAGGTATCACAATTATAATTGCATATTAATCCACTATTTGATCACATTCTAGTCAAGTTGTCTACTCGAGTCATAGACACTAAATTATTTATATCTGGAGAAATTGAGCTCCAATTTAAGATCCGTTAATTTTTTTTAGAAACTAAACTCACATATCTTCCTACCATAAATATTTCAAAATTTTTCATTTAGCCAATTAGTACAGTTTATTCTTGAAATTTACCCTTTTTTTGCTGTTCGAGAGTTCTGACCCCTCTTTGCTAAAAATTAATTATCTTCTAATATGGGATTTGAATGATGTTTTTGTTTATTTATTTTGAAAATAGACTCATTAAAGAATCTAAGAATATAAATTATAACCCATAATTATTTTTGTACAATTTTTTATGATTTTCCTAATTCAAAATAGGGGATGCCGAAAACATTCTGACTCTATCTCACGAAAATTAAAATATCTCATAATCTGATATTCTTTTTCTTATATAGTTTTGTCTATGTGAAACTAGGCTCAATAAAATTTAATTCCATATTTTATTCGACCTCTAACTCACTTTATATTATTTTTGGTACATTTTCAAATTCGGACTGCTGCTGTCCAAAACTGTTTTAGTATAAAATAATGATAACTAAGTCAATAACACTTTTACCAATTATTCCAACCTTCATGGTATAAATACATATCTTACTCATTCGTATCCTTACCAATAATGTATCATAAACCAAATTCACTTCACATGAGATATATGTACATACCTGTACCACTCATAATACGGTCACATACCTTCTCATTTTGAATGTACCGGTTGGATCATTCAGAATACCAAGGGTTACTTGGAAATCTCATATATATAGTATCGTTTCAATGCCATATCCCCGATATGGTCTTACATGAAATATCATATCAACGCCATGTCCCCGACATGGTCTTATACAAAATCACATACTGAGGCCATATCCCGGATATGGTCTTATACGGAATCTTAATAACCTTATTGTTTTGACATTTGTACCCTATTCATCTTTAAGATTCATTCCGGATTTCTCATTCATCGGAACTTCGTCATAATCATCATTGATAATTTTCATGGAAACAAATGTATAATTCATGCAATATTGAAATATAAAATACATAACATAAGGTAGTATCATTTACACATGAACTTACCTCAACACCAAGGTTATCAAAAAGGGACCTAAGCATCGATTCCTCGTTTTTTCCCCGTTCTAGGTTCGAACCTCAATTTCCTCGATCTATAATGTCACATTTAGTCTAATTATTAGTCACATTATTCAATGTGGTCCAAATATCATATTTTAGCAAAATTATATTTTTACCCTTAAACTTTGTCATAATTACACTTTTGCCCTAGGCTCATAAAATAAAATGCACTCAATTTCTTTGTTACCCAAGCCTAGCCGAACCATTTTCATAACTATAGCATCTCAAAATTTTCATTAAAACACACTCTTACTACACATTTTATAACTTTCTCAAAACGGTCATTTTGGACATTTTCACCGAAAATTACTTAACAAAAGATGTTTATCTAACACCCAACATTCATTTTCTACCATTAGACATCAAAACACATGCATGTCATTCATGGGTAAATTTTTAGACATGAGCCCTAGCTTAAAATAAAGGTAGAAATAGATAAATCCAGTTACGAGAACTTCAAAATGTAAAGAACTTTGAAAACGGGGCTAGGGATCACTTACTATTGAGCTTGGAAGTTTGAACAAAACTCTAGCCATGGCTTTGATCGGGGTTTCGGCTGGAGCAAGAAGATGGAGGCCAATTTTGGCTATTTTGGGCTTTTAATTCATTTATTTACTAGATTACCTAAATGCCCCTAACTTAAAAATTGTTCATTTCACCTATCTCATGCCCATTTTTGTCCAACAAATGTCCAATGGTCCATTTACTATATAAAGACCTCTAATTTAAAGTCCATATCAATTTGACGCCTTTAACATCTAGAACTCACATTTTGCACTTTTTATGATTTAATCTTTTTGACCGAATTAAGTGCCCAAACGTCAAAAGTTTTAAACGATAATTTCACGAATTCATTCTGTGAAATCGTGGACCATAAATGTACAATAAAAATAGATTTCTTATGTTGGATTTGTGGTACTGAAACCACTGTTCTGACTAGGCCCAAAAATTAGGATGTTACAACTCTTCCCCCTTTAGAGATTTTCGTCCCCGAAAATCTTACCAGAAAATGTTACTTTCACTCTTATGAAGCACTTTCACCAATTCCTCAAAATCACAAGTCGATTGAAAGCTTGAATATCCCTTCCAAGTCACCTTTAAACTTTAGCACACTGTGTCAAAACGTGTCATTATGATCTCAATTTCTTTCACAATAGTACATACACTCAATTTATCTGTCAATCAAACTCTGTACACACGAAAATTATTATACAGATCTTCCTTTGTCAATTGTTCAATCACCATCCAGTTATCATCTTCCTTTTTCTAAATAAGATAATCTTGGTAAGGAATCTATAATGATTTTATCTCATAGCACACTAGTATCACCACTGACTGTATCAGTCCTAAATGCCATTGAATCTCGGCTTTCATCTGCTGACCAATCAATATCTGAATGCAAACTCAAAAATATCATGTAACCAACACTTTTACCAAATCATTTACTTACTATAACTTCACAAGTCATTACTCTAGAATGGACAAACAAGCTACCACTAAGTCTCGTACCACAAGATTTTCTACATAGGCTCTGGATTCATTTGTACGCAAATTCTCTCACGAAATAACAGTAACAACAACTATAACAGAAGTCAAATTTGACTTGCAATTTCAACATCAGAGGTAATCTCATTCTGAACTCATTTAAATTTCCACTCACTGACACATTTCAGAACTTTTCAACTTTGCTATCATGCATAGATCATTCAAACTTTCACGTGTGCGATAACCTTATTAACTAGAAAAACTTTGACTCATAGTAATTTCATTCAAGCAAATCAATCTAATGGGTATATCTCCATATCATACTTTCTATAATAAAATTTCTTCCTTTAGACTATCCGTCAATATATATTCTCATGAATGCACAAAATTTATTCCCTTAGCTGAAAACATATTTATACACACATAATTCAAATCACATTTCAACAAATCACCTCACTCTGATAGAAACAACTAAGTTGTTCTAAATTATTGAATAATGGTATATATCAAAATAGCCTTTTCTACATACTGAGAAAAATAGCTTAAATACAAAATCTTTTTAAAATTCTCTTATCATGCTAATAAAAGGTATTGCAACATATTAATTCAGAGAAACAAAGATATTCCGATTAGCTTACTGACCTTAGTCATACTTACCGAAAAAAAGAAAACCACTATACAATTCAAGCTTGAACTTCTTTCGTACATACCTTCATCAATAACATTTTTTGACACATAAAATCAGAGAAATCCAGGTACTGGAATTTCCACATTCTTATCATCGAATCCACAAATACTATCATAGTAAACATAGTCATAACAGACCAAGAAACATACATTATAAATGAGTCATGTTAGATAATCCGCACAATAAAAATGAAGAAACTCCAAGTACAATATCTCATTAGAAATCCGAGAACATAACTCATAAGAAAATAATAATGAAGATCTGGATAATCTCAGAGAGAAAGTCAGAAGAAGACAATACTCAACAATTTCCAGAATCCCATCATAACAGAAATAATACACTTTCCAAATATTTTACATAAGACAGAACAACATTCGATAGAAACAGATGAATAGTTTCATATAAACTTTTGCCCTCAACTTCATTCTGAACATACTAGAATAGAGTCTCGAAGATAGAGATAAAATAATACTGATGATGACCTAATCAGACTAAAAATACTTTTATTTAACATCAGAGTCAGCCAGCATGTTCATACAGTAAAAGTTTCGTCAGAAAGAGAACGATTGCACACCTATCTTTGAGAACGAGGAATGCATAGAATATCCCAAAGAGGTCATCAAAATCCATTTAACCATAACTGTCACACATAGACATTTTATCAACTCAATTCTTTTTACTTCTTTGACTAGTTTCATTATCGTGAACTCCGTATCACAATACTTACTAACAAAAACCAATTCGGAATATATTTTTAGTAAATACATCTTTAAAATTCATACTCACTTGAGTCGAATAACCAAGACCAAATTTTCTTATTTAACCATGTCATTACGAAATCTGGATAATCTTTAATACTATCTAGTTTCTCATCCAAAACTGTTCTCACTTCCTGATAAATCGTAATTTATACATATTTCTATCCCATGCTTGGCACATTTTATGGATGATTTTTCCTTAGATTTGGTGAATTTGATGCTCCTAATGCCTTAATTTCATGTTTTATACTTAGGTGAGCATAGGAGAGTGAAAGGAATGAGAAACAGGCCAAAAATGGAGAAAATAGACCAACGTACGAAATCAACACGACCTAGACCTCGTCACATGGGACGACCACACGATCGTGTCAATTTGGCAGAATCAAAGCATGACTTACACGGGTGGACCACACACCTATGCTTATTTAACAGGCTTGACCACAGCCTGAAGTAATCGCACACAGACGTGTCACCCAAGCTTGTCCCTGTCGAGCCCAAATTGAGTCTAATTCGGAAAAGGCCAATTTTGAGGGTTCTTAGGCATTCTAAAGCCTATAAATACACCCTAGAGGAGGAGGAGAAGGAAGACACGGAGAAGGAAGTAGGGAACTGCTTAAGGAAAGCCGGATTCATCATCTAGATTGAAGATCTCCCCTTAATTTCCCTTCAGGAGTTTTGGGGTTTTCTTTATGTTTTGTATTCATTATTCTTTTGAGATGTTTACCTTTTTAGTTATGAACTAAAATCCCTAAATATCTAAGGGGAATGAAACCTAAGACAGATCTTGTTATTATTATCTGAATTGTATGATAAATATTTGACTTGTTCTTAATTATGTGTTCTTAATTCTTGTTTTGATATTCTAGAATATTGATTCAAGTTAAGCTCTTATTCAGAAGAGGAATAGACCCTGTCTAAGACTACATTTGTCATAATTAAGCCGAGTTGGTTGCGCGCCTAGAGATAGGGTGACAAGATTTTGCCAGATTAGGGTGAAACCTAATAAGGGGATCCATAGATCGAGTTAATGCAACCCTAGAGAGTTAATTAGAAAGTGATTTCAATTATTCAACCTAGGGTTAGACGTTGTTAGTCTCGAGAGGGATAATAATATAACTTAGGGATTTCTACGGATCAAGTCAAATGAATAAATCGTCCGATTCAGAGTCAAATAACAAGTGAAGTCTAGGTGGATTTTTCCTTAGGTATTGTCTTAATTCAATCGTTTTTCCAAAAGTAATTCCCCAATTCTATTTTCTGTGAATTCTTAGTTTAGTTAATTAGTTAGTTAAAACAAACCCCATTATTCTTAGGCTAGATAATAGAAAGACAGTCATTACTAGTACTTTTAGTTCCTTTGGGTTCGACAATCCGGTCTTGCTAAAGCTATACTACTGTTCGATAGGTACACTTGCATTCATCGTGATAATAGCTAGTTTCAAGAACGATTCATTATAAATATTTAAAACCTGTCACGAATTTCACGTATCAAGTTTTTGGCACCGTTACTAGGGAACTAAGATATTAGGAACACTCAATTTTTATTACTTTAGCCATTTTACTTTTATTGCAATTTAAATTTTTATTTTCTTTTCTAATTATTCATTTATTTTCTTCTGGCAGTTTTTTTTATAGTTTATGACTAGAAGAAACCCGTCAGGACCATTACTTTTTGATAGTGAGATCAATCGCACAGTTCGCAGAAATCAAAGAGAAATAAGGCGAAGCTTAAGATACACAGTGAACGAGCAAAACGACGATCCTCAAACCCCAACCGAGGAGATGGCTGAAAACCAAGAAAATCCGCTACCTCCTGCAATTGCTGTTAATCAAAATCCTGCTCCGCGCACTATGTATGATTATGCTAAACCTAATTTAACAGGAATTGAGTCAAGTATAGTTAGACCAGCTATTGCTGCAAATAATTTTGAACTGAAACCTAACACAATTCAAATGATACAACAATTTGTTCAGTTTGATGGTTTCTAGGACGAAGATCCCAACGCTCACTTGGAAAACTTTTTGGAACTATGCGATACATTTAAAATCAATGGTGTTCTTGATGATGCCATACGTCTTCAGTTGTTTCCCTTTTCATTAAGGAACAAAGCTAAATAGTGGTTAAACTCGTTACCACGAGGGTCAATTACTACTTGGGAACAAATGATCAAAAAGTTTTTTTTAAATATTTTCCACCGGCTAAAACGGCTAAATTACGTAATGATATCTCTTCTTTTGTGCAGATGGATTTAGAAACACTCTACGATGAATGGGAGAGATACAAAGACCTTTTGAGAAGGTGCCCTTACCATGGGTTACCGCTTTGGCTACAGGTTCAAACGTTCCATAATGGCCTGAATCCTTCGACTTGGCAGATGATTGATGCAGCCGCTAGAGGAACTATCAATAATAAGACACCTAAGGTGGCTTAAGAATTTATTGAGAAGATGTCACTGAATAACTATCAATGGCAAGTTATGAGAACAAACCCAACGAAAGCAGTCGGTGTTTTCAACCTTGATGCGGTTACTATGCTATCTAACCAAGTAGAACTTTTAAATAAAAAGATTGACGATTTGTGTGGTTCTACTCAGGTACATCCGGTGATGAGGTGCGATTCGAATGAAGGAGGAGCATGCACAGAATATCAACCCTTCAACCCTAGCATCGAGGAGGAACAAGTCCAATATATGGGTAACAATAACTCCAGATCCCAAAATAAACCCATATAGCAATACTTACAATACAGGTTGGAGGAACCACCCAAATTTTTCATGGGGCGGTCAAGGAAATCAAAGGCCACAACATCCTCTGGGCTTTCAACAGCCACCTTACCAGCAAGAAAAGAAGTCGAACCTTGAGAAGATGATAACCAAATTCATCTTGGTGTCAGAAACTCATTTTTAGAATACCGAGACAACACTTAAGAATCAACAAGCATCGATTCAAGGGCTAGAAACTCAGATTGGATAGCTTGCCAAGTTGATTTCTGAACGACCACAAGGTAGCTTGCCAAGCAACACAAAATCTAACCCAAGAGAGCAACTCAACGCGATTACTAGTCAAGATGAGGAAGGGTTAGTCACACCTAAACCAGAACCAAGGCAAGAAATTGAGATAAACAAAGGTAAAGGTGAGGTAGACCACAATGAGCAGAAACTGGTAAGTACAAAGTATAAACCTCGTGTGCCATACCCTAATGCGACAAGGAAAGACTGCTCAGATGAACAATTTGGTAAATTCCTTAGACTTTTAAAGAATCTACATATTAACCTACCGTTTATTGAAGAACTTTCCCAGATGCCAAACGCAGTCAAATTTTTAAAGGAGCTTCTAGCAAATAAACAAAAGTTAGATGAAAGGTTGCAGTGGAGTTGAATGGGGTTTGCTCAGTATTCTCCAGAATAAGCTACCCAATAAACTAAAAGATCCAGGGATTTTTACAATTCTTTATTTAATTAGTAGTTTAGATGTAAATAATGCATTTGCTGATTTAGGGGCTAGTATTAACGTCATGCCTTACAAAATGTTTAAACAACTAGGTCTTGGGAAACCCAAATAGACTAGGATGAGCATTCAATTAGTAGATAAAACTATAAGATTTCCTAGGGGTATTATTGAAGACGTACTCGTTAAAATTGACAAATTTATATTTCCCGTTGACTTCGTTGTTCTAGACATAAAGGAGGATAGCAACACTCCTTTGATTTTTGAAAGGCCCTTTTTAGCAACTGCTAGAACGATTATTGATGTTGGCACAGGTGAGCTCACACTTCGTGTGGGAGACGAAACAATCACCCTTCAAGTTCGCAATTCTGGTAACACATCGAAAATTGAAGGTGATTGTCTAAACCATTCTACTAAAACTGACAATATGGTGCAACCTACTTTGCAGGAAATAAGTTTGAAAGAAGTACATGAGCCATTTTCAAGCAATAGTAGAGGACCTATTCATGAAGAACGAAGGCTACAAATTGAGGAGTTAGATGAATGGCGGACACATAAACCAAGAACACAGGATAAACCAAAACTACACCAGAACAAGCTCAATACCTTTCCAAATCAACTTAAGGTTAGAGAAAAAGTTTTATTAGATGCCGTAGATCCTCACGTTGTCACTGCCAAACCGAATGAAGAAATCCCTTTTACGGTACATAGTATTTTCCCATTCGGTACATTCGAGGTAAGTCATCCCAATTTTGGTACTTTTAAGGTAAACAATACCCGCCTAAAACCTTATTTTGATGAGATTCATAGCAGGAATGAGGAGTATAAAATCCTCGAACCATCATGACCATTCAATGGAGAGGTAAGTCGAGCTTAGACTATAACTAAGCGCTTCTCGGGAGGCAGGCCGAGCACTAACTGTATTAACTTCTTTAAATTTTAGTACCTAACTTACTAACGGAGCTCTTGAATACAGGTTTACCACACAGACACGGCCAAGCACACGGGTGTGCTTAGGACTGTGTGGAAATAGGGCAAAGATTTTCCCCAGCACGGGCTGTGATAGGTAGCCATAGCCGTGCGACATGGTCGTGGGCGAAACTATCAAAATAACATGGGTGTGTAACAAGCCCGTGTTTTGAAACCGTGGGTAAACCTGTCAATTTAACATGGGCGTGCGCCTATATACACGGGCATGGGAGAAGCGAACAGAGATCGACACAGCCGTACAACATGGCCGTGTACACCAATATGCTGAATTTTGAAAATTATGAAACGCACGGGCTGAGCTTAGAGTACACGAGCATGCCCCACGGTCGTGTGCCCCAATTTCTCTATAAACACCTATTATTGATTTTATTTTATTTTTATCTCTATATTTTGAAATTATTATTTTTATTTCCTTTTAATACTATTTTATCCTGAGTTTTTTTCAATTTTTATTCTTCGACTATTTCATTACGAGTAATTATGCTTCAGTATACCTCTTAAAGAGTTCCTAATTTTATCACAGTCAGAAAGAGCTCCTCAAGCTCATCATCACATAAGAACTAAAAAATCCACTGGGAAAGGTTATCCACGACTGCCATGTCCTGCTCGACCATTACCATAGCAACCACCAGATATAATATTCTTTTGGCACAGGACTTATGGACTTATGTCCTCCTCCACTCTCACTCCGATTATTCTCCAAAACACCAATTCAAGGAGTTCATTCATCATTCAGGAAGTTTGTACATTGAGGGCAATGTACATCTTAAGTGTGGGGGGTCTTTTATATCAGAAAAATTCCTTAATTTTGTTTTATTCTCATACGATCTTCTCATATCATTATTAGAATGAATTCCAATTAGTTTATAATGTTTATTGATATATCTTGAATTAAAACATAGGCATTTATGCATTGATGGTTTAAACTTTAAGACATTAGGGAATCAAACATGATAAGTTGATTTTTGAAGAATTAAAAACTTTTAGGTTGTTTCCCCAAGTTTAGATATTATTTTGAGTTGGAAGTCACAAGTTTAAACATCAAAAAACCATAATTTTTGTGAGATCTTGAGCCTTTAGAGCATCTATTATTTCTTTCATGCTCACTTTTATTGTTACTTTGAGTGCGTTAGTATTAAATTGTTATTCTAGAACTTGCTTGATCATGCATGTCAAGACCACACCATTTGGTTTGATATGTCAAAATGAGAAAGTCACTTAGGTTTAACCCACTCACTCCACAAAAGCCTACCTTCACAATTAACTCTTAGTGAACCCCCTTGAACCTAACAACCCATTCATTGATTTACCCTCAATATTAACCCATAACTCATTATTGTTGAAATCCCTTAAATTAATTTGTTCCCTATTTTTGTCCAGATTTGAGTTGGAATAGTTGCTTAGCTATGTTTTATTCTATTTTGTAATTTGAATTGTTCTTAAAAAAAATACTTGTATGCATATTACTAGTAGTGATCTTCTGAGCTAAAGAAGTTAAATTCCATATTCTGAGAAAAAGCTCTGTTGTACGCAATTCATGACTAGTCATTTTTCTAGTTAGGCAATTTTTCAACCCAATCTCGATTCTAACCTTTTCTTTCAGCTTGTGACCACACCCTCTAACCAAAGCCACGTTACAACCCTCTAAAGACCTTTTGATTGATTTTTCATCTCAATTTGTAGTGGTGGAGATTTAATTTTCATGCAAGCCTATGGTAATGACTTTTCATTATTCACTATTGAGTGCTTCATTTATTATACTTAAACACCTCGAGTGACTTGAGTGAATCTTTAGTGAGGATGTGAAACTCTGTGATATTTTGAATCAAAGGTAATTACTTAAATGAGGGAAGACACCTATGTTTTCATGATAAAATGCTCAACTTGGAATGTTTGAAACTTTGATGTTCTTTCAGTTGAATTTTCAATGTATGATTACCTATGGATTATTTTGAGATATTATCGATAGAAATAATAAGTTGAGAAGAATTTATTTTCATTATGAGTTGAGGATTTTGCTTGAGGACAAGCAAATGCTTAAATGTGGGGGTATTTGATAAACCGTAATTTATACATATTTCTATCCCATGCTTAGCACGTTTTATGGATGATTTTTTCTTAGATTTGGTGAATTTGATGCTCCTAATGCCTTAATTTCATGTTTTATACTTAGGTGAGCATAGGAGAGTGAAAGGAACAAGAAACGGTCCAAAAACGGAGAAAATAGGCCAACGTACGAAATCAACATGGCTGGACTGAAGACTACTCGAGGAAAGCCAATTGATCCATCTCAAAAGCCAGATTCATCATCAAGACTAAATATCTCCCCTCAATTTCCCTTCAGGAGTTTTGGGTTTTTCTTTATGTTTTGTATTCATTATTCTTCTGAGATTTTTACCTTTTTAGTTATGAACTAAAATCCCTAAATACCTAAGGGGAATGAAACCTAAGACAGATCTTGTTATTATTATCTGAATTGTATGATAAATATTTGACTTGTTCTTAATTATGTGTTCTTAATTCTTGTTTTGATATTCTAGGATATTGATTCAAGTTAAGCTCTTATTCAGAGGAAGAATAGACCCTGTCTAAGAGTAAATTTGTCATAATTAAGCCGAGTTGGTTGCACGCCTAGAGATAGGGTGACAAGATTTTTCCAGATTAGGGTGAAACCTAAAAAAGGGATCCATAGATCGAGTTAATGCAACCCTAGGGAGTTAATTAGAAAGAGATTTCAATTATTCAACCTAGGGTTAGACGTTGTTAGTCTCGAGAGGGATAATAATATAACTTAGGGATTTCTATGGATCAAGTCAAATGAATAAATCGTCCGATTCAGAGTCAAACAAGTGAAGTCTAGGTGGATATTTCTTTAGGTATTGTCTTAATTCAATCGTTTTTCCAAAAGTAATTCCCAATTCTATTTTCTGTGAATTCTTAGTTTAGTTAATTAGTTAGTTAAAACAAACCCCATTATTCTTAGGCTAGATAATAGAAAGACAGTCATTACTAGTACTTTTAGTTCCTTTGGGTTCGACAATCCGGTCTTGCTAAAGCTATACTACTGTTCGATAGGTACACTTGCCTTCATTGTGATAATAGTTAGTTTCAAGAACGATTCATTATAAATATTTAAAACCTGTCATGAATATCACATATCACTTCCCAAACTATTCTCATTTCTGAATGCATTACTACTTATCACTTCACTACCGAACTCTTTAGTTTCCCACTTATGATCTTAGTAACCATAATTCTTGTAAAACTTTCGTCACAGAAGCAACACTGGTAAGTGGGGTAAGGTCGTAATGCCTTTAACTTGAATCTCACAAACACATACATAGGACTCAACATTTATCATCAATAATATTGTTACAATCATATGGTGCACTCCAAGCAAGTTAACATGCTCGTTTATTCTACAAATGCTTTGTCATCCACAATTTTCATACAATAAATTCATTTACTTGAACTACAATTTAACGTTTAATTAAGTTCCATCACTTGGCTTTAATTTTACTTATCAAAATTCGTCAAATTAGAGAACGTCTTACAGGTTTGAATGCATCGTTCACTTGATGCCGTAGTCCGACTATGGTCTTACACAAAATCTCATGTATATAATAAGATGCCAATGCCACGTCCCAAACATGGTCTTACATGGGTTCTCATATATCGATGCCATAGCCTAGCTATGGTCTTACACGTACTCACAAGTAGTGTCATGGTCCAACCATGGTCTTAACCGTCAATTCCTCATTGAATGATTATACTCATTTACTGCGTCCTACTCAATTTGATCTTCCAATTCAATTTATATAGCATATCTCAAGCTCGCACACCATACGTTTCAAATAGGTACCTGTATCACTCACAACATGGTCATAAATTTTCTCATTTTGATATAAATCATAAATCTTTCGTTGAACCATTTGCAATACTACCGGATACTCAATAGCCCCTAACATGAGATAAGATGCCGAGGCTATGTCCCAGACATGGTCTTACACTGGCTAGAACATTAAAGTCGATGCCGTGTCCCAAACATGTCTTACACTAACTTTCATATATCGAGGCCGATGCCATGTCCCAGACAGGTCTTACACTGGCTCTCATCTATCAGTGTCGATGCCATGTCTCAGACAAGTCTTACATTAACACACAACAAGCTGAGGCCATGTCCTAGATAGGTCTTACACTAGCTTGTATATCCCAAGGCTGATACATGTCCCAGACATGTCTTACACTAGCTTTCGGCTCAATGCCGATGCATGTCCCAAAAATGTCTTACACTGGCTTTCATAATGTGGTCGATGCATATCCCAGACATGTCTTACACTGGCTCACATACCACCTAATGTCATGATATGAATATCCAACTCTATTCCAAATATTCAATCGGAAGTCTTTATTATAATAATTTCTCATTCTCATATTCACAATCAAAACAATTTATGCAATATCAATTCAGTCACATACTACAGCAAAATAGTTGAATTATTAACCAACAACTTACTCATCACTATCCAATACAATTCATATCTATATATCATGAATTTCTATTCGTGCCTTTCCCACTTTTGACACATCATAAGCATGTTTCAATCATCTCAATATCATTTTCAAGCATTATCAAATATTTGCTCGGTTGGAAGTCATTACTATCTTAACAAAACAATTTCATTATAGCCAGGAGATATCACAGTATCACAAGTAGTACTATGACATGTATAGCTAGACTCACGTACTCTAGGTTAGTCTGAGAACCAACAAAACCATAACTCTGATACCACTAAATGTAACACCCCTTACCCGTGTCCAAGGCCGGGACAAGATATGAGGCATTACCAGACTTAAACATATGTAATCACATAAAATCAACCATAAAATTTTGTCCATATCAAAAACATTCATACATATGTATAACGTCCCTTAAACGGGCTTACGAGGCCCTATACATGCATCAAAGATGATTCGGGACTAAACAGGAAACTTTAAAAACTTCTGGGAAAACTTAGAAAATTTCATCATGAAACAGGGTCACACGCCCGTGTGGCTTGGGACACTCCCGTGTCCTCAACCTGTGTAACTCTCTGTTTATGACATCATCACCAAATTAGGGGCACATGGTCAAAGCACACGCCCATGTCCCAAGGCCATGTCCCTCACACAGCCGGTCTACATGCCCATAGGGGCAGGCCGTGTGTCACACACGACTTAAATACACGCCTGTGTGTCTACCCGTGTGGACAAATACAATGCTAGTTTCCAAGCCATTTGCCCACCCATAGTTGTACACATACACTTATACATCTCTATAGCAATTAACATACTTAATTGAGCAATTATATATCCACAATCAAGGCTCAAGCATGGCATCCTCACAACAACACATATATGCACATGACATTTCTCTTATTCAAGTCCAAACTTACTAAAACAAATATAATATATACAATTGGTTTACCTCCAATTTATCCATATATATCATGATTATTAACATGCCAACAAATCTAATTTAAATCTTCAAGCATTCATGTCTTATAACAAAATCCACGTCTTCAAAGCATTGGCACATACATGTATACAAAATTTGATTTACGACCATTTAAGCATATAAGCAAATTTGCATGGCTACCCACAACATCAATCTATTAACTATTACAAGCCAATACATTTGGCTCACTTATAAAGACATATTCACAAAGTGGCTTAGTCCCTATACATGCCATAAACTTAAGAGGGTTGCATCCGTTTTTACACAACATGAAAACTTGATAGTGTGATGACATCTCCGGCAATCTCCAACCCAAGCTAGCAAAAATTAACCTACAAGGGATAGGAAAGGGAGGGGAGTAAGCTATAAAGCTTAGTAAGTTCATATGAAAATAATAAGAAATTTTAATAATATGCTTTTACCAAATTCTT
This sequence comes from Gossypium arboreum, assembly GCF_025698485.1. Classification (NCBI taxonomy): domain Eukaryota; kingdom Viridiplantae; phylum Streptophyta; class Magnoliopsida; order Malvales; family Malvaceae; genus Gossypium; species Gossypium arboreum. The sequence continues at coordinate 40,080,367 of NC_069080.1, forward strand.
ACAACATGCTCTCAAGGTATCACAATTATAATTGCATATTAATCCACTATTTGAACAAATCCTAGTCAAGCTATCTACTCGAGTCATAGACACTAAATTATTTATATCTTGAGCTATGAAGCTCTAATTTAAGATCCGTTAATTTTCCCTGAGACTAGACTCACATATTTTCCTACCATAAAAATTTCAGAATTTTTGGTTGATCCAATTAGTACAGTTTATTCTTCAAACTTACCCCTTTTTCACTGTTCGATAATTCTGACCCCTCTTTGCTAAAAATTAATTATCTTCTCATACGGGATTCTAATGATGTTCCCGTTTGTTTATTTTGAAAATAGACTTATTAAAGAATCTAAAAATATAAATTATAACCCATAATTGTATAGTTTGTTTATTCAGAATACCAAGGGTTACTTGGAAATCTCATATATATAGTATCGTTTCAATGCCATATCCCCGATATGGTCTTACATGAAATATCATATCCACGCCATGTCCCCGACATGGTCTTATACAAAATCACATACTGAGGCCATATCCCGGATATGGTCTTATACGGAATCTTAATAACCTTATTGTTTTGACATTTGTACCCTATTCATCTTTAAGATTCATTCCGGATTTCTCATTCATCGGAACTTCGTCATAATCATCATTGATAATTTTCATGGAAACAAATGTATAATTCATGCAATATTGAAATATAAAATACATAACATAAGGTAGTATCATTTACACATGAACTTACCTCAACACCAAGGTTATCAAAAAGGGACCTAAGCATCGATTCCTCGTTTTTCCCCCGTTCTAGGTTCGAACCTCAATTTCCTCGATCTATAATGTCACATTTAGTCTAATTATTAGTCACATTATTCAATGTGGTCCAAATATCATATTTTAGCAAAATTATATTTTTACCCCTAAACTTTGTCATAATTACACTTTTGCCCTAGGCTCATAAAATAAAATGCACTCAATTTCTTTGTTACCCAAGCCTAGCCGAACCATTTTCATAACTATAGCATCTCAAAATTTTCATTAAAACACACTCTTACTACACATTTTATAACTTTCTCAAAATGGTCATTTTGGACATTTTCACTGAAAATTACTTAACAAAAGATGTTTATCTAACACCCAACATTCATTTTCTACCATTAGACATCAAAACACATGTATGTCATTCATGGGTAATTTTTTAGACATTAGCCTTAGCTTAAAATAAAGGTGGAAATAAGTAAATCGAGTTACGGGAACTTCAAAAATGTAAAGAACTTTGAAAACGAGGCTAGGGATCACTTACTATTGAGCTTGGAAGTTTTAACAAAACCCTAGCCATGGCTTCCATGCGGGTTTTGGCTGGAGCAAGAAGATGGAGGCCAATTTTGGCTATTTTGGGCTTTTAATTCATTTATTTACTAGATTATCTAAATGCCCCTAACTTAAAAATTGTTCATTTCACCTATCTCATACCCATGTTTGTCCAAAAAATGTCCAATGATCCATTTACTATATAAAGACCTTTAATTTAAAGTCCATAGCAATTTGACACCTTTAACATCTAGAACTTACGTTTTGCAATTTTTACGATTTAGTCCTTTTGACCAAATTAAGTAGAGAAACGTCAAAATTTTTAAACGATAATTTCACGAATTCATTCCATGAAATCGTGGACCATAAAAATACAATAAAAATAGATTTTCTTATGTCAGATTTGTGGTCCCAAAACCACTATTCCGACTAGGCCCAAAAATCGTGATGTTACATTTATGTATGTTAAATGATGTGTATTGATAGGTAATACCTCGAAACCCTATTCTGGTGACGGATACGGGTTAAGGGTGTTACATTTATTTGTAACACCCCTAACCCATATCCGTTGCCGGAATAGGGTCATAATGCATTACAGAATAAAACACGATTACGACAATTTAATATAAGTATTTATATATTCATTTAAATATGTCTCGAAAGTTAATCAAAAATTTATTTCATAAATTATTATAACTCTTAAATTTGAACATTTCATATCATATGAATATATAGCCACATCTCTCACAAGAAGCAATATAAAATACAATATATCAATGTACCCATACGCAAACTTACACAAATTTAGCAAATTCATATAGTCACATACATGGGTATATAGCATCCATAAATATGAGCACCTTTACATACATATAAGGCCTATAAAAACTTAGCTGATATAAATGGACCAAATACTATATACGCATGTCTTAACTTAGTCCATAAATAAACACCAAAATTTGTATCATGCATATGTCTTTCTCTTTACCTATCAATTTCTTAATTTGCCTTAACTCAATAACATTCATCATGAATCATACGACCGAATATATGTATTTAACCTCATCACAAATGATCTGAATTAAGGTTACGCCCTCGACATAGACTCAATACAAAACCGATTATTTATATATAACCTAATCAACATTTATACATGCATGGTGCGTATTTACCTTAAAGCCTAGGCCATACTTACCATTTGAGCATCAAATACATACCAAACAGTCGACTAGATTAATCATGAATCACATGAATTGCTTACCACTTAACAATCCAACTAGTCAGGCTAGAACATAATCACTCACCACTTAAATTATGCCGCATTTCATATTATCCATCACAAACTAATTAACATACCAAATACACATTATGCCATTATTCTTTCGTAGCCGAATCTTGCTACTTAGAATCACATATGCATCCAAAACTTCCATCATCAATTACCAATAAACAAGCTCACTAAATATTTTGACTAAGAACTTACAAGACCAAATTTAAACATAATAAGCAAGCCATTTTCGTAACATATAGTATTTATCACATATATTATGCATTCATGGCACACAACTTAATAATCAAAATTAATATAAGCCTTACCTAATGTGACTGAATTCTAAAATAATAATTTCCCATTTTTGCATGGCTTAGATTATACATAACCAAAAATCCAACTTTACAAAACACATTCCAGCCTATACATGCCATAATTCGAGTTTGAATATTTAAATACCGAAGTTGTAGATAGTGTGATAGACTTTGCTGACGATCCCCGAGCTTGCAACTTGAATCCAAAATCTATAAAATAAGATACACATAATAACACAGAGTAAGCTTTTGAAGCTTAGTAAGTCATAAGCAATTAAACATTCCAATAATATTATCAACTTATTCAAACCAAACTAAATTATAATATCATAACTTATCAAATCCAAATATATATAATTCATTATAAACATATATTTTCATACTCAAATATCACTCTGGCCGAACACTCATGAAGCCAAATTATCATTATTATCATTTATCTTCCACAATCAATTAATCATTGTAACTTACTTAACGTATCCATAAGCATATAAACTCATGTGTAATTGCATACTTTCATATATATATATACTAATTATGAAGCTGAATATATATAGTCAAGCATGTCTAATACTAAGTTTCATTTCAATAATAATTTCAAGGCTGAATACATTGAGTACATAAACCCCTGTATCAAAATAATTCATCATATTCATATATTAAATATGTAACCGAAATTACCTAATCATATATGTACTTGTTTAAAAATTATTCATGATAAACAAGTTACTAACTCACAAGGTCAAATACACATATCACATTTGCATATATCCTTCATTTGCACCCTTTCAAGATTTGCAACTAATAACCAAGGTACTTACTTACTTTACCTGAAATAGGTAACGAGTTAATTCATACATGGCATATAGCTCATTTTACATATTCTTACTCAATTTACCTTAGCCCGATGAACCATTCGAAATTGGATAGGACACTCGGATAATCACACAAATCGTACAATGCCAAAGTCCCAGACATGGTCTTACATGTAGTCACATATCGATGCCATGGTCTTACTCGCACACATATATCGGAATCCTTTGTCATGACATTTGTATCCTAACTATTCCTAAGGTTCATACGGGGCTTTCGAACGTCGTAACTTCGTCGAAACAAATTCGGAAATGTGGTAGTCAAGCCTTTTCATATTTGGCCATAACAAATTTAAATTCATACATTTCATAAAAACATTTATATCTAACATTTAACTACAATTAAACAAGTCTATTTGCTTATAAACTTACCTCGGACGATGTAAAACGGAACGGAGCGATTAGTCGACAATTTTCGTTCTCCCCGATCCAAATTCGATTTCTTTGGTTCTTGATCTAAACATATTCAAATTAAGCTCATTAAAACATATTTTCATTCAATTTAGTCCAAAAACACATAAATGGGAAAATTACCATTTTACCCCTAACATTTATAATTTTTACAATTTAGTCCCAATTGCACAGAACACAAAATATGCAAAATCTCAAGATACCCATGTTTGGCCGAATATTCCTAGTGTTCATACAAGTCCATATATTTCATTTATTTCACATTTTAGTCCCTCAAATTATTATTTTTGCAATTTAGTCCTAATTACTCAAAATCATCAAAAACTCCAATACAAAACATGTTAATCTAAAACAGATCTTTCATATTTCATCATCAAACAACAAAAATCACAAGCTCTCAACAATATCACAACTCAAAATATTCATCAAAATAAAAAATTCAAGCATGGGTTCTGTAGTACTCGAAGCAACGATCTCAAAAACGTAGAAATTATCAAAAATCGAACAAAAAAAACGAACCTTGATTGAGCTTGAAAGGATGGCCGAACCTAGGTTTCTTTTTTTTTTCTTTTCTTTTGTTTCTAATTTCGGTCAAAGAGAATGAATAAAACATGGCTTATTTTATGATATAATAACATATATTAACATTTTTTTATCTAATTACATTTTTAACCTTAATAAAATTATAACTAAATCATATATTATAAGCCCATTACCATCCACCCTTTCTCTAAATGGACTAATTGCAACATAAAGGCTCCCTTTAATAAAGCCAATAACAACTAGGTCCCTTTTAGAAATAACCACCAAATTTTCATTTTACGCGATTAAGTCTTTTTATTTAATCGGGCACCTAAATGACAAAATTAAATTACAAAAATTTCACGGATATAAATTCACAAAAAATAAACACATAAAATAATTTTTAAATATTTTTCTGACTCAAATATCGTGGTCCTGAAACCATTGTTCCGATTAGGGCCTAAATTAGGCTGTTACAACTCTCCTCCGTTAGGGATTTTCGTCCCCGAAAATCTTACCGGTGAATAGGTTTGGATAGCATTCTCTCATTGTATCTTCTAGCTCCCACATTACTTCCTCAACTCCATGTTATGCCATATTACTTTAACCAATAGAATTTTCTTATTTCGCAACTCTTTAATCTCACGAGCTAGAATGCGAATAGGTTCTTCTTCGTACGACATATCGGGCTCAATCTCAACCTCAGTCGGACTAATCACATGTGAAGGATCATATCGATATCTACGAAGCATCGAAACATGGAATACATTGTGGATGTTTTCTAGCTCAGATGGCAACAACAGTTTATAAGCAACCAGTCCGATGTGTTCTATTACCTCATAAGACCCAATAAACCTCGGACTTAATTTGCCTTTACGACCAAATCTGAGTATCTTCTTCCACGGTGAGACTTTCAAAAAAAATTTATCTCCAATCTAAAACTCTATATCTTTACGTTTTAAGTCCGTATATGATTTCTAACGGTCTGATGCTGCTTGTAGACTTTCACGAATCATTTCCACCTTCTGTTCAGTTTCTCTGATCAAGTCAACCCCGTGTATCTTATTTTCACTGAGCTCAGTCCAATACAATGGTGTACGACATTTACGACCGTACAAAACCTCATAAGGTGCCATTTTGATACTCAATTAAAAGCTGTTATTATACGCAAATTCAATCAGAGGTAGGTATTGTTCCCACGTACCTTCGAACTCGAGAATGCAACATCTCAACATATCCTTAAGTATCTGAATGATTCACTCAGACTGACCATCTATTTACGGATGGAAAGCAGTGCTAAAATGTAATTTCGTATCTAATGCATCTTGCAGTTTCTTCCAAAACCGTGATGTAAACCTCGGATCTCTATCCGAAACAATAGATCTAGGTACACCATGTAATCTTACAATTTGAGAAATATAAAATTCAGCCAGCTTATTAAGTGAGTAGTCTATATGTATCAGAACAAAATAAGCCGATTTAGTCAACCTATCCACAATAACCCAAATTGCATCTTTCTTACTCAGTGTTAACAGTAAACCAGATACAAAATCCATAGTAACTCTATCCCACTTCCACTCTGGTATCATAATCGGCTGAAGCAATCCAGTAGGTACCTGATGCTCGACTTTTACTTGTTGATAGATTAAACATTTTGAAACAAAGCTAGAAATATCTCGTTTCATACCATGCCACCAATAAAGCTGTTTCAGCTCAATATACATCTTCATACTACATCGGTGAATAGATAATCGACTGCTGTGAGCTTCATTCAAAATCATCTGAATCAACTCTGAATTCCTTAGGATACATATTCAGTTCCTGAATCTCAAACAATCATCAGCATCAACTCGACACTCTGAATCAGCATTTGAATCACATTGAGCTCGTTTCGTTATCAACTCGTTATCAACCTTCTGGGCATCACAAATTTGTTGAAAAAATAATGGTCTTGCTTTCAATTCAGCTATTATCGAACCGTCATCAGACATAGCCATATATGCATTCGTTATACGCAAAGTAAATAGTGATTTTTAGCTTAAAGCATCAGCAACAACATTAGCCTTTCCCGAGTGATAGTTAATCACAAGCTCGTAGTCCTTTAGCAATTCTAACCATCGGCGTTGTCTTAAATTCAGATCTTTCTAAGACATCAAGTATTTCAGGCTTTTGTGATCTGAGTGAACATGACATTTCTCACCGAACAGATAGTGACACCAAATTTTCAATGCAAACATGATAGCTGCCAATTCCAAATCATGTGTCAGATAGTTTCTTTCATACGGCTTCAACTATCTCAAGGCATAAGCTATAACTTTGCCTTCCTGCATCAAAACATAGCCCAAACCATTTAAAGATGCATCACTATAGATAACAAATTCTTTACCCGATTCTGGCTGAACTAACACTAGAGCTTCGGTTAAAAGGGCTTTCAATTAATCAAAGCTTTTCTGACACTTCTCTGACCACTCAAACTTAACATCTTTCTGTAATAGCTTCGTCATCGGGGCTACAATCATAGAGAAGCCTTTCACGAACTGTCTATAATAACCAGCAAGTCCCAGAAAACTTCGGACTGCAGAAACATTCTTAGGAGGTTTCCAATCAAGTATAGCTGGAATTGTACTCGGATCAACCCGAATACCTGATGCTGATACCACATGACCCAGAAAACTAACTTCACTTAACCAGAACTCACATCTACTAAATTTCGCATACAAATGCTTATCTTGCAAAGTTTGTAACATAAGTCTCAAGTGTTTGGCAAGCTTAGCTTTATCACAAGAGTAGATTAAAATATCATCTATAAACATAACCACAAACCGATCCAGATACGGTCTAAAGATCCGATTCATCAAATCCATAAAAATAGCAGGTGCATTAGTAAGTCCGAAAGGCATAACTAAAAACTCATAATGTCCGTACCTCGTTCGAAATGCAATCTTTGGGATGTCAGAGTCTTTAACTCGCAACTAATAGTAGCCTGATCTCAAATCTATCTTTGAAAACACAGTAGCCCCTTTTAGTTGATCAAACAGATCACCAATCTGTGGCAACGGATACTTATTATTTATAGTCACCTTATTGAGTTGTCTATAATCAATGCAAATTCTCATAGTTCCATCTTTCTTTTTCACAAACAGTACTAGTGCACCCTAAGGAGAGAACAGTCGCGCGAAATCTCTATCTGTCAACTCTTGCAACTTAGCTTTCAATTCTTTTAATTCTGTTGGTGTCATTCTGTGCGGAGCTATGGATATCGGAGTTGTCCCAGGCAGTAACTCAATACCTTACTCTACCTCCCGAATATGTGGCAAACCCGGTAATTCTTTAGGAAATACATCTGGATACTCACATACAACTAGTACTAATTCAATGTTTCTTGGTTACCCAAGCCTAGTCAAATATATTATAAACTCATACTAGCCCACATTTTCCTCTACTTCACATTTCTACCACATATTTTGTACCTTTCTCAAAAAGGTCCTTTTAGGGGTTTTTCATGAAAATCACTTAGGAAAATATGTTTAACACAAATCTAACTTTCATATTCCCCCTTAAATCATCAAAGAACAAACATGTCACACATGGGTCATTTTGCATACATGAACCCTAGCTTACAATATGGGTAGAAATGGAGAGAACATGTTATAAGGATCATAAAAATACAAAGAACATTAAAAACGGGGGTAGGAGTCACTTACTATTGAGCTTAGAAAGTGAAGAAACCCTAGCTACGGTGTCCTTTGAAATTTTGGTAGCAAGAGGGAGAAGAATGGCTGATGTTTTTGCCTTCATTTTCCCTTTTTATTGATTTTATTGCCAAAAGACCAAAATGCCCTTCCTTACTAAACTTCCAAAATTTTCCATGCATGCCCATTTTTGTCCAAAAACTTAGAAATTGGGAAAATTACCCTTTAAGACCTTCTAATTAATATCTAAAGCAATTTCAGGCAAATTACTTCTAGAATCCAAGTTTTGCAATTTTTTCAATTTGGTCCCTAATTTCTAATTGGACACCTTACACTAAGAATTTCTTCATGAAACTTTAACATATGATTACTTTTATATTCTAGGCCTCATAATAATCATAAAATAAATATTTTGACTTTGGGTTTGTGGTCCCGAAACCACTTTCCGACTAGACCCAATTTTGGGATGTTACATTTCGTCTTACCAGTATACAAGTTCGGATATTGACTTCTCATGGTTTCTTCAGATTCCCATGTGGCTTCTTCCACTCTATGTTTGTGCCATAGAACTTTTACCAAGGCTATTTTCTTGTTCCTTAATTGTTTGATTTCTCGAGCCAAAAAATTTTGACTGGTTCCTCACTATAGGTCATGTTTGGTCTAATCTCAACTTCCGATGGCAGAATCACATGTGAAGGATCTGATCTATATCTACGCAACATGGACACATGGAAAACATCATGAATCTTTTCCATTTCGGGTGGTAAGGCTAACTGGTAGGCTTAAGGCCCAACTTGTTCAGTAATCTCGTATGGTCCAATAAACCGCGGGCTCAATTTTCCTTTTTGGCCAAATCCAAAAACCTTTTTCCAGGGAAACACTTTTAAGAATACTTTATCTCTGACTTGAAACTCAATATCTTTCCTTTTTAAATCGGCATATGACTTTTGCCTATCCGATGTTGCTTTTAAACAATTGCGGATTACTTTAACCTTTTCTTCGGTATCCTCGATCAAATCAACCCCGTGAATCTAGTTTTCCTTGAGTTCCGTCCAATACAATGGAGTTCGGCACTTTTGGCCATATAATGCCTCATAAGGTGCCATCTTTAAACTCGTCTGGAAGCTGTTGTTGCAGGCGAACTCCACCAATGTAAATAGTTTTCCAAACTACCTTGAAATTCAAGGACACAGCATCGTAACATATCCTCAAGGGTCTGAATCGTCTACTCAGACTGATTATCGGTCTGTGGGTGGAACACGATACTAAAACTCAACTTTTTACCCAAGGCTTCTTGTAGTTTCTTCCAAAATCTCCAAGTGAATCTCGAGTCTCTCTATCTGAAATGATCGACAATGGTACTCTGTGTAATCTCACAATCTCGGATAAGTATAAGTCGGCCAATCTATCAAGAGTGAAATCTGTCCATACAGGAATAAAGTGAGCTGACTTTTTTTAGTCTATCCATTACAACCCAAACAAAATCTTTCTTTTTCGGGGTTAACGGTAGCCCAGTCACGAAGTCCATGGTGATCCTGTCCCATTTCCATTTGGGAACCATTACAGGCTGTAATAAACCTGAAGGCACTTGGTGTTCAGCCTTGACCTACTGACATATCAAGCATTTCGACAAAAATTCAGAGATATCTCTTTTCATACCATTCCACCAGTACATGGTCTTTAAATCATTGTGCATCTTGGTACTTCCCGGGTGAATTGACAGACAACTATCATGTTCTTCTTGCAAAATTTTCTGAATAAACTCATCACCTTTAGGTACACAGAACCTATCTTGAAACTTTAAACAACCATTAGGATCAATCCAAAAATCTAATTCGGCTCCCGTTTCACATTGTGCTCTTTTGACTTGCAAGTCACTATCATTGATCTGAGCTACGCAAACCTCTTGGAGAAATGTTAGTCTGGCTCTCAACTCTGCCAAAACTGAACCATCATCAGATAATGCCAAATGCGTGTTCATAACCTTCAGAGCAAAAAAGGAGTTTCTACTTAACGTGTCGATGACTACATTCGCCTTACTAGGATGGTAATTGATCACAAGCTCATAATCCTTAATCAATTCTAGCCACCTTCAGTGTCTCAACTTCAATTCTTTTTGTGTCATCAAGTATTTCAAACTCTTGTGATCGGTGAATACATGACAAGTTTCACCATACAAATGGTATCTCCAAATTTTTAAGGCAAATACAATAATAGCTAGCTCTAAGTCATGAGTCAAATAATTTTTCTCGTGTGGTTTCAGTTGCCTCGAGGCATAAGCTATCACTTTTCCCTCTTACATAAGCACACAACCCAGTCCATTTAAGGACGCATTGCTATACATCACAAATTTTTTTCCCAGTTCGACTTGTACCAAAACTGGATCTTCTGTCAGTAATGTGTTCAATTTATCGAAACTTTGCTGACATTTTTCCGACCATTCAAATTTAACATCTTTTTGCAGTAACCTCGTCAAGGGAGTTGCAATCATCAAAAATCCTTTCATAAAGTTTCAGCAGTAACCAGCTAAGCCAAAAAAGCCTCTAACCTCTGTTACGTTCTTTAGCAGCTTCCACTCGACAATAGTAGAAATTTTATTCAAATCAACTCGGGTGTCATCATCTAACACAATATGACCGAGAAATCTGACTTCTTGAAGCCAAAACTTGCTCTTGCTAAACTTAGCATAGAGTTGCCTATCCCGTAAAGTCTGTAAAATAGTCCTCAAATGAATACTACTACAAACTAGTCCAAGTACGGCTGAAATACACGATTCATTAAATCCATAAACGCAGCTGGGGCATTTGTTAGACCAAAAGGCATGACAAGGAACTCGTAGTGGCCGTACCTTGTCCTGAAGGCAGTCTTAGGTACATCTACCTCCTTAACTCATAACTGGTAGTAGCCGGAACTCAAATCTATTTTTGAAAATACGGTGGCTCCCCTCAACTGATCGAACAAGTCGTCAATCCTTGGCAAGGGATACTTATTCTTAATAGTCACCTTAATAAGTTGCCGGTAGTCTATGCACAACCTCATGGATCCATCTTTCTTTTTCATGAATAAAATGGGAGCACCTCAAGGTGAAGAGCTCGGTCTTGTAAAACCCTTGTCTGTCAATTCATGCAATTGTGATTTTAACTCCTTCAACTCAATAGGGGCCATTCTGTACGAAGTAATAGAAATGGGCATCATTCCCGATATTAGTTCAATATCGATTTCCACCTCTCTAATAGGAGGTAACCCTGGTAACTCTTTTGGGAACACGTCTGGATATTCACAAACTATCGGTACCAGCTCAATCTTCAATTCAGATTCTTTAGTCTTCAATATGAACGCAAGGTAAGCTTCAAATCTTTTCCTCATATACCTTTGAGCCATTATTGAAGTAACCACATCCGACGGTGTATTCAACTCATTCGAATCAACTCAGAGAATGTCATCATATGAACATTTTAATTCCATGTACTTGCTACCGTAGTTTACTATCACATCATGGACGGTCAACCAATCCATACCAAGAATTACATCAAATTTGTCAAATGGAAAAAGCATAAGATTTACCAGAAAACAGTGTCCTTCAATCGTCAAAGGACAATTCTTACAAACTTTATCTACTAATACCAACTTGCCTAGAGGGTTCAACACATTAATTACAAATTCCGTTGATTCCACAAAGATGTTCATGCTAGACACCAATTTCATGCATATATAGGAATGGGTTGATCCCGGATCAATTAAGGCAATGACATGAGTATTATGAGGAGAAAATGTACCCGTAATGACATCGAGAGTTGAAGCTTTCTCTCTAGTGCGTATCACATAAGTCCTTGCCGGGGCTCGAGCCTTAGATTTTGCAGTCGTGTCCTTGACAGTAGTTCGACTACCACTTGCACTTCCAGGATGTCGTGGTGGTCTACCTCGAGGATTAGGAACATTAGACTTTAGGGCTAAATCCACCTCTTTATCGGCTCGTTCTGGGCAATCTTTAATGAAGTGGCCAAGGGAACCACATCTAAAATATGCCACACTCTTCATTCGGCATTCCCCGAAATGAAACTTGTTGCAGCTTTTACATCTCAAATTTTGATCATCTATACTCCCTACACTAGTTACCTCAGGGGAGGAAGACTTTGAGTTGTGTCATTTAAAGCTTCTTGTTTTGCTCAAATATCCCACCGATGCAGTAGAGCATTCTTGTTGACTCTTCGATTTCTCCGTAGGAAAGAAGTGTGTTCTACCGCTAGATCTCTTACTCGAAGCTCTAGCTTCTCTCTTTGCTCGTTTTCTTTTATTATTTAGTTCCTCAGCCTTCTTGGCTCGATTGGATAACGTAGCCAACTTCTTTATCAAGAATCCTGATTAACAGTTTGATTTTTTCATTCAGACCTTCTTTGAAGCGTTTACACATTTTCACCTCTGATTGGACCCACTCACTTGCATACTGACTTAGTCTCACGAACTCTCTTTTGTATTCTAACACGGTTCTATTTCCTTGTTTGAGTTCCAGGAACTCCTTCCGCTTCTGGTCCAAGAACCTTTGGCTGATATACTTCTTCCTAAATTATGTGTGGACGAATTCCCATGTGGTACTCTCTCTCAGTGCTATTGAGGATACGGTCTTCCACCAATGGTATGCAGTGTCCTTCAATAGTGACACCACACATTTCAAACTTTCCTAAAAAATACATGACAGCTTGTCTAGAACTCTCATGGTATTCTTAAGCCAAAGTTTAGCACGTTCCGGATCGTTATCAATTATGGCCATAAACTCTTTGGCTCCGTATTTCCTAAGTTTGTCCACAGGGGCCTTACCAATTCTCATAGGTACCACACCTTGTGGCACTTCTCCTTCAGGTCGAGCAGGGGGTGGAGAAGGTCGTGGTATATTGGGGTGATTTCTCAAACAATTCCCAAACCATTCATCCATCATCTCGAAAAAGGTAGATCTTGGCTCTTCTCAGCCTTCAGACACAGGCCTTCTACTACTAGTAGTCGTAGCTCATTGAACGGAAGCTGGAGAATGGCTCTCAGCTCTCTCAGACTCATCTTGAGCTTTATTAGAAGACATTTACTATATTCAAATACAATTAAAAATGGTTAGGAGATGTCACACTATCATAACTTGTATAATGGCATGTATAGATATACTCGACATATGCTACGTTAGCCCTAGAACCGACTAAACCGTAACTCTGATACCACTAAATGTAACAACCCTTACCCGTACCCGAGACCGGGACAACTTTACACGAACATGACATTTTTGAAAATTTTCTGGCTATAAAATTTCATTCCAAATTAAAACCAATCAATCATATTTATAATATCCCTATTATGGACCTATGGGGCCCAAAACATACATTGAGGATGGTCCGGGACTAAGCCGAGAACTTAAGAAACTTTTTGGAAAATTTCCTAGGTTAAGCCTCACACGCCCATGTGGAGGCAATGCACACTGTAACACCCCTTACCCGTTACCGTCGCCGGAACAGGATATAAGGTATTACCAGAACATAACACATACCATTAAACATAATCGAGATATAAATATGTCATCCAATTTGATAGTGCATCATTATAACATATGTCTTGAACAATATTAGCCCACTTTAATGGCTTGTACAAAGTATCTGGTCGAAATCTTGTAACTAATATTTTAACCTAGACAAATATGACACGTAACAAAATAATTAAGCCTACTATACATGCCATAATTCAAAACGTTTAGTTCAAATACCCTAAAGTATGATAGTGCGGGTAGATCTTCACGATCCTTAACTCTGAGCAAGCGAAGAACACTATAAGACAAAAGAGAGAAACAAAGTAAGCTTATAGCTTAGTAAGTAAGTATGTAAATACTAATTAAAGAATCTAACATATTTACACAACAAATCAAGTTTATCTACTTTAACTTCACTATTCATTCCACTTTGATTTAGCTGTCTCTACTGCGCAATATTCACTAAATAAATCATAACTCGGGTTACAAAACTCGAAATTCAAATCCGTAAAATTTCCCTGAATCTAGACTCATAAAGCTTTTTGATAATTTTTTTCTATAATTTTTGGTTCAGCCGATTAGTACAGTTTATTAGTTAAAGTTTCCCCTGTTACACAGCTTGACTGATCTGACCTCTGTTCACTACGAATTGAATATCTCTCAGTACACAATTCAAACAACCCTGAAGTCTGTTTCATTTAAAACTAGTCTCAATAAGGAATTTAGGCATGTAAACTATATTTCTTAATTTTCTTTGTACAATTTTTAATGATTTTTCAAAGTTGGAACAGGGGATCACGTATTCATCCTGAGCAAGTCACATACAATTGCAAAATATCTCAAAATATAGAATTCCTTTGCTTGCTCTGTTTCTTTTATATGAAAGTAGACTCATTAAGCTTTAATTTTACATCTCATTCAACCTCTAATTATATTCCTCCTATTTTTGGTGATTTTTCAAAATCACGTCACTGATACCATTTAAAAACAGTTTTAATGCTAGTTTCACTCTTTCACACATTCTTTATGCTAACCTCATTTTATCTTATATATGTATATACCACAAATCATTTTCACCACATTTCATTCACCATAAGTGTAGGTCCAAACCACAATATCACCACAAAACCATACCGTTGAACAATTCGGATCAATCCTCGATATTTAATGGTTTCAGCACACAGCTCCACCATCATACTTCGTTTAGTTCGGCTCTCTTGTACACATGGTGAACACTTAGTACCACTCATGCGACCTAACCGATTTGTCTCGTAGCTCTCTTGTCTACATGGTGTCCTTCACTTGGAATCACGCATGCGACCTAGCTACATTTATCTTTCACGTAGCTCTCTTGTCTACATGGGATACATCTCGTATCACACATGTGACCTAGCTACTCTGAGGTGTCTCGTAGCTTTCTTGTACACATGATGTGCACTCAGCATCATACATGTGACCTAGCTACGCTCCCTCTATTTCATTCGATCTCTCCGATTGTTCAACCGGGATCTCTCTCTCTATATTTATTTCCATTCTTCCAATAGTCGATTTACATTTTAACATCAGCTAGTATGTTTATATAATAGGCTGAAATATAAGAATGTACATGAAATTATTGTAATATTTACATACAAACTTACCTTGGTGCAAAATATGAAAATTTTGCAATTTAGTCCAAAACTTTTTCCTTCCCCGCTCGAGATCAATTCGCGTCTTTCTTGATCTATAATAACACATTTAGCTCATTTAATACTCATACTATTTATTTCAATCCAAAATCACATTATGGAAAAATTACATTTTGCCCCTAACTTTTACAAAATTACATTTTTGCCCCTAGGCTCGGAATTTAATTTCAGCCCTTATTCTTATGTTTTATGATATGCTGAACATTTTCTCTTCTACAACAACATCAAATTCTCACTCTATCATATAGTTATGAACAATAGGTATTTTACCGATTATCTTGCTTTTACTCGTTTTCACTTAAAACCGAGTAGCACAAGTTATTTAACATAATTTAAAACCTCATATTCTATCATAAAACATCAGAATACACAAATTTCACCTATGGGTATTTTTCCAAATGTGAACCCTAGGTTAAATTATTACTAGCATAAGCTTAATCGAGCTTCCGGATTCCAAAAACGTAAAGAACATTAAAAGCGGGCTTGGAATCACTTACTATGGAGCTTGAAAATTGAAGAAACCCTAGCTATGGAGAGAGGGAGAATTCGGCAGCAACTAAGGAGGATGATGATCAATTTTGTGTTATTTTTCCCATTTTATTTCATTTAATATCCAAATGACCAAAATGCCCTCCTTACTAAACTTTCAAAAATTCCTTCCATGTCCTAATTTTGTCCATGAATTTAAAATTGGTCAAATTGCTATTTAAGACCTCCTAATTAATATTCCAAAACAATTTCATACTAAAAACTTCCGGGATGTAAATTTTGCAACTTATTCGATTTAGTCCCTATTTTCAATTTAAGCACTTTAGGCATATAATTTCATCACGAAATTTTCACAAAATCATGCAATCATATCATAAACCCCAAAATAATTATAAAACAATTATTTCTATCTCGAATTTGTGGTCATGAAACCTCTATTCCGATTAGGCCCTAATTCGGGTTGTCACACACACGCCCGTGTGCTTTGGGACACGCCCGTGTCCCTTACCCGTGTGGAATTAATTGAATTTATTTCTCATTTCAAACCTACAAGGGTTTTCACATGGCTGAAAACACGCCCGTGTACTTCACATGGCTTAGACACGCTCGTGTTGTCACTCGTTCCCCAAAACTCGAGCATTCTATTTATGATGTCATTATGCATTTAAGGTCACATGGCCAGGACACACGCCCATGTGCTAAGCCGTGTCCTCCACATGGTTGAGACACATAGCCGTGTCTCTAACCATATGTTTACTACCATCCATTCTGACCTAAAAATTTTAGGTGCAGGGGACACACGACCATACCACACGCCCATGGGGCTGACCGTATGTCACACACGGCCTAGACACACTCTCATGTGTCTATCCTTGTGGACCTTTTCGGAGGCTACAAATCTAAGCCAATGGTCACCCTTAATAACCACTCATATTAGTGAATCTCAGTGAAGATTAACATGGCCTAAATATGCCCAAGTACTACCATAAATCGTCAATTGCATGTTAACCTCATCTCGTCGGTTATGTACATGCTAATTTATCCTCTTTGTATTTGGGATTTACATCTCATTCAAGAATACATTTAGACTTGGCTCATTGTTATAACTCATTTCCAATTATGGCCTAACCATCCCAAGTGATTTGGCCACATTTCATATGTCTATTTATAATATACCACATTTAATCATCACTAGAACATTTAACCATAAACAAGCACAATTAGTAGGTCATAGCCTGCATCAAAATAAGCCATGTCTTATGGCCATCTACAAAAAGAATAAGTTTAATGTTTAAGCCTTCACATAGGCCAACCAATGACACATATTACAAAATAACCAAAATCTATACATGCCATTGAAACAAAATAAAGTATCTATATACCAAAGCAAAACAAGTTGATAGTGTTGACAATGCTCCAATCGTCTTCAAATCTTCACGGGTCCACGAACTCTGTAAAATAAGGAAAGGAGAAGGGGTAAGCATTAACATGTTTAGTAAGTTTGGATAACGGGAAAGTAAACTTACTGGGTATTTAACATGTAATCATACAAGGCATTCAGGCCAAACTTTCATAGTAAAATTTCCTATCACATGTACTCAACCATCAAGTTAGTCTCATGCCAGTACAATGTAACATCTTTCATAGATGAGCTCATCAATTCACACATGTCTATTCCCATTTAACATTTTAATCTCGTCGAATTTCTTGGAATCTCGATGGATATCTAGTTTACCATCAACTCATGCAAGTGATCCTTTAAATACAAACTCTCGTGAACCTCGCTTTTATGGCGGGATTGCCAGTCCAAACTAAATCCCCCACAACATAACTCACAGAGTAATGTCGAGATTACCAGTCCAGGCTAAATCCCTTACAATGACATATACTCCTACTAGTTTAGGTCTGAATTATTAGTCCAAGCTAAAATTCAGATCCTATTTGGATTACCCGTCTGAGCTAAATCCATCAAAGCACACATATTCTTTGGGATGCTACATCACCATAGGATCACCCGTCCGGGCTAGATCCTTTATACCATTATTTTGTTTTCGAGTAATCCATCAAACATCCCCTTTTATTCAACTGGGACATTCCATCATAACATTAATAATTCATGAGTTGTCATACAATAAATATTACTATTATAATTGATACATGTACATACATCTTTAATATATTTTAAGGATAGTTTACATTCGAGTTACACAAACTTACCTGGTAATTGCTTAGGTTTCTATTTCAGTTATTACGAAACCTTCTGTTTTCCACGATCGATTCCGAAATTAGTTTTTTGGGGTCTATATCAGTAAAAATAAATTATTAATACCTCGTGTTATTTATTTCAGACTTAAAATTCACCCCGAGAAAATAACCATTTTGCCCCTAACATTTTAAAATTTTACAACTTAGTCCCTAGGCTCGTAGAATGAAATACATGCAATCCCTTGGTTACCCAAGCCTAGCCGAATATATTATAAACTCATACTAGCCGACATTTTTCTCTATTTCACATTTCTACCACATATTTTGTACCTTTTGCAAAAAGGTCCTTTTAGGGGGGTTTTCATGAAAATCACTTAGGAAAAGATGTTTAACACACATATAACTTTCATATTCCCCTATAAATCATCAAAGAATAAAAATGTCACACATGAGTCATTTTGCATACATAAACCCTAGCTTAAAGTATGGATAGAAATGGAGAGAACATGTTACAAGGATCACAAAAATACAAAGAACATTAAAAACGAGGCTAGGAGTCACTTACTATTGAGCTTGAAAAGTGAAGAAACCCTAGCTATGGTGTCCTTTGAAATTTCGAAAGTAAGAGGGAGAAGAATGGCTGATTTCTTTTGCCTTCAGTTTCCCTTTTTATTGATTTTATTGTCAAAAGACCAAAATGCTCTTCCTTACTAAACTTCCAAAATTTTCCATGCATGATCATTTTTGTCCAAAAACTTAGAATTTGGGAAAATTACCCTTTAAGACCTTCTAATTAATATTCTAAAGCAATTCAAATTGCTTCTAGAATCCAAGTTTTGCAATTTATTCAATTTGGTCCCTAATTTCTAATTAGACACCTTCCACTAAGAATTTCTTCATGAAACTTTAACACATGCTTACTTTCATATTCTAGGACTCATAATAATCATAAAATAAATATTTTGACATCGGGTTTGTGGTCCCGAAACCACTATTTCGACTAGACCCAATTTTGGGATGTTACATATACCCAGCAATACATCAAATATCCTTAGGGAAAAGGTAAAGAGCACATGAAAGAAATAATGCTTCAATTAAGTAAAGTACTAAATAGCCTAGAAAACACTACTCCGGAGGTGAATATGGAGAATGCTGATGACCCTTAAGAGAAATCCCTAGAGGCTAAACATGGACAAAATGTAGAGGAGGAAATTGTATCAACAGTTGAGCTAGAAAAAGAGATTACCCAAAGATTTTACTGTCGCAATGATCCCATTCCTTTCAAGGCTAGAGGAAAAATAGAAGCGGGATGAAGATGAATTTTTAAACATTTTAAACTTGTTCAAAACATTAAATGTTAACCTGCCTTTAATTGAATTAATTGAGAAAATCCTTAAGTACGCCAAGTTTTTAAAGGAAATTATGTCTAGGCATAAGAAAATTAATGTCGAAGAACAAGTTAATTTAAGTGCCTCCTGTAGTGTTATTATTTTAAGGTAGGTTCCCCAAAAAATGAAAGACCCGAAAAGTTTACTATTTCCAAAAAAATAGGAAACATTCACTTTAATAAAGCTCTATGTGACCTAGGAGCTAGTCTTAATCTAATACCTCTGTACGTTTTTGAAAAACTCAGTATAGGGGATCTTAAAACTACTCAAATAACATTACAGTTTGCTGACAAGTCTTCAGTACAACTGAAAGTGTATTGGAAGATATGTTAGCGAAAGTCCGTTGTTTCATTATCCTAGCAGATTTTATGGTTTTTGATATTGAAGTAGATCGAGAAATACCTATCTTATTAGGTACACCTTTTCTAGCCATTTCTAAGTCCACCATTGATTTACAAAAAAAAAAATTTAACCACGAAAATCAATGGTGAGACTAAAATCTTCAAATGTGGCCATCAACTAAGAGAAGAAGAAAGTAAAAGGAAGTTAGGGAAGCAATGCAAAGAATTATCTATTTCTAACATTCCCGGGTCAAGGGATACACTTCCTTTTATGTATACAAAAAGAATAAACATGTTTAAAGAAAGTGACAAGTGGGAAAAGGTGGAATGGCATGACAGTCGATGGACTAATACTGATAGAACGGAAGAATAGTCCATTTGTGAACTAATGATACTATCGGATGAATCGGACAGTAAGACTTAAAATATTTGATTGATGCTAAACTATTGTACATTATTGTACATTTAACTAACTGGTTAGTATAGATTTTAATTTTTATTCATTTTTCATTTTATAGAAAATGTAACACTCTTGAAAATGGAGTTTTGAGTGAAAACAGATCCCAAGTCATAACACAAGAATCCTATGTCGCTACACCAAGGGAAGTTTTTAACAAAATTGAGAAATTATTTCGTTTTTGCAACACGGACACTATGATTGCGACACCACAACCAATATACTACAGAAATAAAAAAGTCTAGAGTGTGTCGTAACATCGAACAAGATGTCACGACAATGATAAACTGCCAGGGATGTAGCGACACGAAGCCCCTATTTCGCAACATCGCTATAATTTTTATGTAGGAAACCAGATCCAGCAAAGCCAAGCCAGCAAGTAAAAACTTATTTTACCCACCTATTTAACATCCCTTAACCCCTTAATCCTCTTAAAACTTTCAAAATCCTTTAAACCCTAAAATCTCAAATTTCATTCTCTTCTTTCAAGTGGTGTGAAAAACTTCATCATTTAATCTTCTTCAGTGTGGCTAAGGAGATAAACACTCAAAGGAACGGTAAACCAACGCGTACAACAAAGAATTCAATGAAGTTTTTGAAGTTAAGGGTTCCTAAATCAAAATTGTTACTATTCCATTGAATTTTGCTTAACATTTTTATTGAATTCTTAGTTTAATCATGTCTCCTAGGAAGGTTAAGCGAACTAATGAGCCGAAATCATCGACAGTTCTAAATCCCTTTAATTTTCCAAACCCGAATATTGAGAATATTTTTGTGAACTTTAAGGAAAACATTTATACAAGACAGGGAATTTGATCTGTCTATGATTCTTTGTAAGGAAATATGGCCTTTGCTTAGATACCATAGGTGGGAACAGATTTGGACGATTCAAAAAGATAATGATGTGGTCCTTGTTGTTCAAGAGTTTTATACTTTTTTAAGGGATCAAGAGTTTAGAAACACTGAGGGCTATATGTGGGAAATGGTATCTGTGCGAGGGAATGAAGTGCAAGTAACCCTCGAATTATTTGTGACTTTTATAATGCTCCATACTATGAAAAATATTTTATCAAGGAAACTGATTTAGAATACTTTTGGAACATAGATATGGAGAACATTATAAACTTTTTAACTAAAGGAAGAGACAAATGGAAATATCACCGAGGTACCAATATCCCCACATCCTTTCATCAAGCTATTATATTTCCCAAGGCTAAGATATGGATTCAATTTATGTGCACATGAATAGTACTTACTTTGAATGTTTCTAACTTTAATACCTTTCGAGCAGTTTTACTTTATGCTATTTTGCAGAAAAAGCAGGTATGTATCGGCAGATGGATCCATCAAAACATGAAAATATGTATTAGTGGCCAGATGGATGGAGTTTTCTTTCCCCACTTGGTGATGACCTTATGCAAAAAGGAAAGTGGACCTATGACATCCACTGAGCAGTTGCTGAAACCTTCCCGAAGTATTATCGAAGACACCTTTCTCCAATAGTACATAGAGCTACGAGCCAAAAAAATAAAGGATTGGAAGAAACGATAAAAAAAAGCGACGACCACACCAAATTTGTCACAGAGGTTGAAACGAGTTCAATAAGAGTTTGATGAGAGTATTCATCTAAAGCTAAACTGAATGATTCAATGGATGCATAAGTCGAGGCCAATTTTTCAAGAATTTGCAAGGCAAAATGTAACAGTCCGTTTTTAGGTTTAATTGGAACAATGGTTTCAGGACCACAATCTGAAGTTAAAATATTTATTTTATTATTTTATTAAGGTTTACAATATGATAGAATGTTCATGTGAAAGTTTCGTAAAGAAATTTTATTGTTTGAGTGGTTAATGCGGTAAAAATGACTAAATCTCGTAAAGCATAAAAGTTGAATTTTATAAGTTAAAGGTATTAAATGGCTATGAAATTAAACAGTGGGAGTCCTTAAGTGGTAATTATCCCATAAATGTTGATAGTGGAATTCTATGGCTTGGTATTGTTGAAATTTATGATGTTATTAAAGGTTAGTTTTGTAAATTGGTTAATAAAGATTAAATAAATAAAATAAAGCCAAATATCATTATCTTCCATCCATTTACAACTGAAAATGGGGTTTAAAATAGCCATTAAAGAGCTTGACATCCGACCATGGTCTTTTCGCTCAAATAGGTACGGTTTTAACTCCGTTTTTAATAATTTCTACTTTTTTGAGCTCCTTGCAGCTTAATCTAGCTAGCCCGTATCTCCATTTTTGAAACTGTTATAGATTTTTGAATGATAAAATTGTTGAATGCTTGGTTTTTTAGGTGTTTTATGATTGATTATTAAAGTTTCAAGCTAGATTAACAAGTTTTATAAAGTGATTTTTGACAAAAATGTCAACTACGGATTTAATTGAGAAATTTGTAAAATCCATGGGTAAATGTGTGAATTAATGAGAAAAATGGTTTGATATGAATACAAGGAAAATTCGGCTAGCATGGGCTTGTCCTTAATTGCATGAATTTTCAATTTTATGTGATAAGGACTAAATTGAAAAAATGTAAAATAATAGGGAAAATCTGTAATTTTTCCAAAATGTGTAAATTGTGTTAAATTGAATGAATTAATGATTAAATAAGTAAATTTTATTATTATATAGATTGAGAAAAATGCGATTCAGATCTAGAACGGGGGAAAACAAAGTATCGGATTTGTCAACCTAATTCGTCATTACAGCAAATGAGATAAGTTCATATGAAAATAAATGTATTTAAATTGAATTATACATGTTTAATTGTCATTGAATTATTATGAATGTTGAGCGAGCAAGTACGAGCAAGAATCGACAGAGTTACGACATCCGAAAGTCCGATATGAACCTTAGGAATAGTATATGATAAAAATGTCATGACATTAGGTTACCGAGATGTGATTACATGTAAGACCATGTCTGGGACATTGGCATTTTATTGTTATTACGTGTAAGACCCTGTCTGGGACAGTGGCATCGATATGTCATAACGTGTAAGGCCATATCTGAGATATGACATTGTACGAGCTTTATGTGATTGTCAAGTATCCTTAATGACTCCGAATGGTTCAACGAGCAAATTCAAGTCAAGAAAGAATGTGTGAATGAGTTAAATGGCTCAGGTACGTATGAGATTCATACAAGTAATGAATATGTGTACAATGAGAAAGGTTTGTGATCTTATAAATGTTTACTCATATTTGTCTATTGATGGAAATGATATTGATTCATGTGATAATTTATTTGTATATGGCTTATTAAGCTTTATAGCTTACTTTGTGTTATTTTTCTATGTTTTATAGTGATTCGGACGTTCGTTCGAGTTGGAAGTCGGTGGAGATAGCATCACACTATCCAGTTTATTATTTCGGTATTTATACACTTGTGACTTGGTTATATGGCATGTATAGGCTTGAGTTATGTGGACATGTATTTTGGGATTGTTGAATGTAAATTTTGCAATTGATGCCTATGTGTTTCATTGGTAATTAGCCATGTGATTTGGCTTAAATATGGTGTATGTGGTAGAATATAATTATATGAGTATATGAGTTGTGATGTTTGGTTTATGATTGCTATATTAATAATTTGATTGTAAATTGGTGATTTGAATTGGCATATTTAGGTATGGAGTTGGATGTTCAAATGGTTAAGAATAAGTGATGAATATGTGTAATTGTGTTATGCTTGATTTTGGCTTTGTAAATGAATGCCAAAATGGTTGGACAAATATTTGATTTTGGTATGTGCTTATATGTGGTTTAAATTTGATATAGGTGATGATTTTGGTTGAACATAGATTAAGTATTATTGGGAAATTATGGTTGATGAATCATGATATCCATGGTATGTTTTGGCAAGGAATAAATGGAATGAAAATGTGCAAATAATGTCTTGTTTTGTAATTGGTATATGAATGGATTATGCATGGTATTAGTTAGGTAATTAAGTACCAAGTTGAATTGGTATAATATGTGTATGAAATGTATTGAAATGATACCATTTTGGTTGCTATGTAAGCATGACAAAAGGGTGGCAATTTAGCTTTGCAGCTAGCCTATTTTTGTCCACACGGGCAGAGACATGGGCGTTTGTCTCAGCCGTATGTGACACACAGTCATACTACACTGCCGTGTGCCCCTAGGGTACCCTTTTGAATTAGGTCAATATACCCTACAGGTTTGACACGGTCTAGACACGCGGGCGTGTCTACTGGCCGTGTATGGCACACGGGCTGGCACATGGGCGTGTGGCCGGCTGTGTAACCCTTGTCAATAACCCCTCTAGATTTCCCACGGACAAGGCACATGAGCATGTCTATGGCCATGTGGTGCAAGTTAGCATGTATGTCCTATTTTCACACAGCCTGAGACACGGGCGTGTCTGGTGGCCTTGTGAGGCACACAGTCTAGTCACACGGGCGTGTGAAACTTGTATGCATGAAAATTTTCTAAATTTTCCAAAGTTTTCTAGTGTTATTGATTTAGTCTCGAACCTCTTCCAAGCATGATTTAAGGTCTCGTAGAGCCTTATAAGGGACAATGTGATTATGTTTGATGGATGTTTATGTGTTAATGGATTTTCATGTAAGAAATGTAAGATGTATACTGTAATTGATCGGTAATGCCTTATAACCCTATTCCTACAATGGATACGGGTTAGAGGTGTTACACAAAACAACATTCGGGTCCTTAATTATACATCTGATATGTTTGGGCCAACACATCAGGAACAAGGGGAAGAGGCGCGTGAGAGTGAAAAGGAAGGAGAGGATACGAAGGAAGAAATAGATGAAAAGATGGATCATGAGGATAATTAGCCTTTAAATTTTATTTCGAGTTGTATTAAAACTTAAATATGATTTTAGTTTATTTTACGATAGGAATAACTTTTTAGTTGTTTGGATTTGTGTTTGTTTACGATTTTCTTTATAAGAACCCTATATAATGGAAACACAAACAATTTGAGCTTTACATGAGTAATGGAGGAAGCACCTACCATTAGCAGTTAAAGCAACAACGATCAATTGAATAACTTTTTTCCTTATCTATTCATGGGCGAAGTGTGGGGAGAGGTAACATAGAAAATTTGTTTAAAAGTTTTACAGTTTTCCTTGATTTTTCTTGTCTTTTGTGTGCTTGAGCTTGTAAATAAACAAGCAAGCATGAACATAGGTTGCTTGTGTTTGCAAATAAAATTTTCATAATGATAAGTGATTTTAAATTTTTTATTATTAGACTACTAAGTTCTATATGCTACACTGTAAATAGGGATTAAGCAATCAACTGTACCAAATGATATAGAAAATACAAGGAAAGAAGCATGCTACTATGAATGATAAATGGTTGAATTTGAGTTTGTTTGATTGATTAAATTTGTACATATTGAGATATCTAGGGATGACCTAAGGCATTGTTTGGAATTAATGCAGAGCCAAAAAGCTAACTTATTCATATTTCACCTTTTAGTACCGATTTTTGAACCTTTTGACACTTCGTAATAAACCTCATTACAAACCCCCGAACCTTAAACATTAATTTATATTTTCCATTTTCCTATGGTCCTACATTGCACGGTTATATAATGTATGACCATACGTATTGAAGGTTAAGTAGATACATCACAGTGGAGTTGACAAAGGGAAATAGGAAAGATTGGTGTGATATAGGAACTATAGGTTAGCCTAAAAAATCTAAAACAAAAGAAAACTTCAAAAAGAAAATCAATACGAGTAGAAAACTTTTGTGAAAAATTAAATGAGAAAAATTGTAAAACCAAAGTGACAAAGTCACAAGATTGAGAAAAACTCGGTCATTATTGCATAGAAACTCATAGGCTATTCATATTTACTATGTCATGATATGATTTCCTATGTGGAGAAATAATGAAGGTTAGAAGGAGAAATAAGACGGTAAGCGGGTAAGGGTAACTAAGGGGGAAGAATAAGGATCGATACAATGTGTCAAACTATTTTTGTGTTTGTAACCCTTTTGATGCTTATTATTCTTGAATTCCATAACTGTCCTAAGCCTTCAAACATTACAAGGCAAAACTTCCCATGTGACCTAAATATGCTTATGCATGAATTGATGTTACATTAAACAATCGCATAAATGATTATTTGTATTATACTCGGATAATCAAATTACTTGTATGATTTATTAATAGATCCCTACATGTGAGACCCTTAATGTTTTTATATTTTGTAACATACTGAACTTGGTTGTTTGTGGTCAAAAGTGGTAAGTTAACTATTCATCATATCAAAGTTATTCGTGAATATGAAATACCTAGCCATGTGCTTCATAGTCAATACTTGTATGATATTTGCTCAAGGGACTTCTGTTCTATTTCTTGTTTTTGTTGCTTGAGGAAAAGCAATGAATTTAGTATGGGGGAGTTTGACCTGTTGTAATTCAGTGTAGCAAATTAAACTAATTTCTGCACTTTAAGAGCTTGAAACATTTTCATTAAGTATTAATTATGTTTTTGAAAGTTTTTGTTAAGTTAATAAAATGCGCAAATTGAGTTTTTTTATTGAATTTAGAGGCCGAAAGAGGCCTAAGGGTGAGCTAATGACCTTCATAAGTGTGCAGGAGACCATTAGAAGGCGTAATAAACTGGTATTGGTCGCTATATCATAACACGAAATTCTTGATAATGCAACATACGAAGCGGATTAGAGAAATCATGAAACAATCATCGATGTCGTGACACAGCCTAAGAGTGTTGCGACATACCCCTAAATATATCCCAAGAGGAGTACACTGATTGCTATGTCCTGACACGGAACCTGTTGTAGTCTGCATAATCAAATATGGAAAAGAAATTAAACACGAGACATAGGTGTTTTAGTCTGCATAATCAAACTTAAAGCTTGAGAACGTCGGCTGACCTAGGGTTAAGGATGACGACTACCTAAATTCTATAAATAGGCTCTTTTGTCACATGCTATAGACACCATTCACTTAGCCTAAATTTAGTCTTTTAATTTTAGTTTAGTGTTCTCTTATATTAGGTTAGATTTATTTTCATTCGTTCTTCTATTTTGAGATATTTGTATTGTGGAGACAATCAAACCTTGTGGATTCGTGATCAATCTTAATACAATCAGGCACTTTTGTAAACTCTATATTGTCTATTTATTTGGCATGTTTCTCTCTATATCGATTCTATATTTTCTATGGAAACCATGAGGAACTAATCCCTCTATGGGGGAATAGCAAGTGGAGGTATGATCAGTTAACTATTCTGTAGGGATACTCAACGGATCAGCTGTTTGGGAGAGGAAGAACGTAAAACAAACCCTAGTCTTGACAACCCTGGGAAGTCATCAAGGTGGAAATTAAACTAAAATTGGTGTTGCCCATCTGTGAACACCTTCACCCCAAACCGATATGGACTGTAAGGTCAGAAGATAAGTAGTCCTTGCAGACTCGTTATTCGATTGGGAGATCGAAAGATTTTATTGGGATAACGACTAGTTGATTAATGAAAAAACCAAAAGCGATAGTTGATAGGAATTACCGAAGCAAACTAATCATCTATAATCAGATTTGATTTATTCTATCTTTTGATCTCTTGAATTTTATTTCTTTATGTTATTTTTTTTTATTGTAAAAACCTTAATATGTCCATTTTATTTTAGCTTTGTACTATAACTTAATTAGGATTCTAATTATATCTTTTTTGTGTTTAGGTTAAAATTGATCTAGCACTCTCCTCCCTTAGGTAGGATCCTTAGAGTACTCACCTACTCCGTTGTATCTATAAAACTAGACATGTGTACTTATGGATACCACCTCCCATATCTATATCTTTAATTCAATTTTTACACTCTGGACGTTAGTACGTCTGGAGGCAGTCAAAGGTGAGGTAACAAAATGGAACGATAAGAAATTATGGTTTAAAAGGATGAACTTTTGATACAATCTTTTATTGTATTTAATATGTGGTATTGATTATGTGAAAAGTGAAAACATGAGTTTGGGTGTGAAATTTTCATAATGACAAAATGAGCACATGTGGCAAAGCGTATGTGTATTTAGATGAACAAGTGTACAAGTGAATATATATATGTGTATACAAGTGAATATATTTATTAGAGTGTATGCACATATTTGTATAAGAAACTATTAGCGTTAAAGATAGTGTGAAAATGATTTAATGGAAACATGCACTTCTAAACTTGGTAGTTAGGATACAATTGGCATGGCAATAAAGACTAGTGTGCGTGCTTTAGAACGACAATTTATTGGAACAATGAAATAATGCCTTACAACATAGCACTTATGTGCATTATGGGCTCTTTATGTGTATGCATCGGTGTGCTGGGAGGATACACCTTAAGTTCAATATGTGAGGAGTTATGTAACACCACTAACCCGTATCCGTCGTCGGAATAGGGTTACGGAGCATTACTGGACTTATTTCACAAATGAACATACATTTCTCATACAATTCTTAATCCAAATATAAATCATATAGTCATTCATATCGTCCCTAATACAAGCCTACGAGGCCCAAAACATGCTTTAGAAGTGGTTCGGGACTAAATTGATATCTCAAGAAATTTTTGGAACACTTTGAAAATTTTACAAAATACAGAGGACACATGCCCGTGTGGCCCGACCGTGTGTCTTACATGGCCAAAGACACGCTTGTCTCACAGGCCATGTGGACATTCAAAATAGGATCACATGGCCTTGTCCCAGCCTATCTCCAACCCCGTGTAACTTTCCGAATTGGGTCATACACCCGTGTGACTAGCCCGTGTGCCTTTCGAAATGGCCTTACAAGCTCCTGTGCTAGGCTGTGTGCTAGGTCATGCCAAACCTGTAGGGTATATTAACTTATGCCACACAGCCAAATCACACACCTGTGTGCTGGGCCATGCAAATCATACTGACTTGATTTCTAATTAAACATCAAGGGACACACAGTCGTGTCACCTAACTATGTGTCACATACGGCTGAAACGCACGCCTTGTCTCTGCCTGTGTGGACAAAAATCGGTTATTTACCAAGCCATCTTTCTCACCTGAATTGCATTCAACTACACCAAACTAAAAGGCATATAACATGGCATACATAAGCATTCAAACCAATCTCAAGCAATCATAATTCATGCTATTTCAATACCAAGAACTATATGACTCATCACATCATATTTTACCAATTCAAAACAAACCAAATCCACATTATCAAATCATCAATATGGTCACTTCCAATTAGTCATCAATTTACCTAAAACCATAAACATACCAACCTCAAACTCAACCATTTGATACTCCAAATTCCAAATCACAACAAGCATATAAATGGAAATTATACAAAACATATCAAAAGGCCTTTCTCACATATATACATACATCACCAAACATGCCAAAACAAGCCAAATCACATGGCTATGCACATAACAAACCATTCATCATTTACAAGCCAACTCAAATGGCTAAATCCATTACTAACATATACCAGAATGACCATAACTCCTATGCATGCCATACAACCAAATACATAAGTTCAAAAGTACCAAAATGAAAGCTTGATAGTGTGATGAGATCTCCAACGACTCCCAATCCAAGCTAGTTTCAATAAACACTATAAACACGAAAAACTAAACAAAGTGAGCTATAAAGCTTAGTAACCTAGCATAGTTAACAAATAAAGCTCACCATTCATTCAAAAATCAAGTAGTATGAACATAAAATACTACTAAAATCATTAAATCATAAGGTTAACATATATTCAATAACATAAGTAATCATGAACTCACAACTTTCATAGGTTCAATGCTCATAGTTTCTGTACATACCTGTATTGATACATATATACTTCTCACCATTTCATATCCTCGATATACCCGTTGAACCATTTGGAATAATATCAGATACTTTGGAATCTCGCACCCTAAGTGCTAATACACAGCCGAAGCTATCTCAATCTCATATCTCATATAATGCTCACTCTCGAGCAATCAACGGGTCTACTCATACAAGTTGACGGTGAAGACCTAGCTACATAGTGCTGTTCACACAAGCTGATGAGAATCCGCAACACACGCCAAATAACTCAGTCACCGATAGGACGTACGGACCAGTACCCAAACACATAAGCCCTAATGACATGTCATTCGAATCCTAATCTATTCCTAAGGTTCAACTGGGATTTCACATTGCCAAATCTTCATCGAACATATCCGTAAGGTCGTATTCACAATTAAATTAAATAATAAAGCATTTAAAAAACAATTACAATAACAGTTATTAATATACGAACTTACCTCGACCACAAAAACGTCGAAATAGATTGACTAGTCCAATACTTTATTTTTTCCCTGATCTAGATCTGAACTTCATTTTTCTTGATCTATATAATATCAAATTTAACTTATTAAATTATCAATCTATTCACTTTAGCCCGAAAATCACATATTGGTAATTTTACACTTTTGCCCCTAATATTTCAACATATTTACAATTTAGTCCTTATCTCACCTTATCTCATAAAAATACAAATTCATGCAATTAGATTCCTACCCATGCCAGTCAAATTTTCCTTATTACCATAGCAACCAATATTTTTCATTTATTACACATTTCTACCATAAAATTTCCATATTTCTCAATTTAATCCCTAATTGACAATTTTACCAAATATCACTTTGCAAATGTTGTTTATCTAACAACAAGCGTACATTTTCAATCATCAAACATCAAAATACATGTACACTCATCAATGGAAAAACTCTAAACCTTTAAAATTTTTGCAAATTAGTCCCTGGGCTAGCTAGATTAAGCTGTAACAATCTCAAAAACATAAAAATCATTACAATGGGATGAAAATCATACCTAATTGTAAGAATTGAATGTAACATCCCAAAATAGGGCCTAGTCAGAATAGTGGTTTTGGGACAACAAATATGAAGTTAAAATAATTATTTCATGATCATTATGAGGTCTAGGATATGGAAATATGCATGTGTTAAAGTTTTATGAAGAGATTCTATGTGTAAGGTGTTTAATCGAAAATTAAGGACCAAATTGAATAAGTTGAAAAAGTTGGGTTCTAGAAGAAATTTGTATGAAATTACTTTGGAATTTTAATTAGAGGTCCTTAAAGAGCAATTTTCCCAATTTCTAAGTTTTTTGACAAAAATGAGAATGCATGGAAAATTTGGAAATGTTAGTAAGGAAGGGCATTTTGGTCATTTGGATAATTAATGAATTAAAAACGGAAAATCAAGCAAAATTTCACTCATTTTCTTCTCCATGTTACCTAATTTGAAGGAGTAGCTAGGGTTTTCCAACATTTCAAGCTCAATAGTAAGTGTTCTCTAGTCCCATTTTTAATGTTCTTCGCATTTTTTAAACCATCGTAACATGCTCTATCCGTTTCTACCCATATTTCAAGCTAGGGTTCATGTTAGAAATTTGACCCATGCATGAGATGGTTGTACTTTGATGATTTATGGAGGTTTATGAAAGTTAGATGCTATATAATCATCTTTTGCTAGGTTATTTTTCATGAAAACACAAAAAGGGGGACCTAATTGAAAAAGATATAAAATGTGGGGTAGAAATGTGAAATGGAAGAAAATTTGGGTTGCTATAGGCAAGAAAAACATTCAGCTAGGCTTGGGTAACTTAGAAATTTCATCTATTTCATTATACGTGCCTTAGGACTAAATTGTAAAAGTGTGAAAGGTTAAGGGCAAATTGGTCATTTTGCCCAGGGGTGAATCTTAAGCCAAAAATAAGCAATTGGAGGTATTAATAATTTATTTTTACTGATATAGACCCTGAGGAACCAATACCGGAGGTTGACCGTGGAAAATGAAAGGTTTCGGAATAACCGAGACATAAATTCGAAATGACTACCAGGTAAGTTCGTATAACCAGAAGTAAACTCTTAATATACTTAAATATGTATGTTCTTGAATGTTTGAAAATTTAGATATTAATTGCATGATAATCCATGAAATTTGCTAGCGTAAATGAAAGACGATAAATGTCCTGGTTGAAATAGAGAAGGAAATCTGATGGATAAATTATAGTTTACATGACATGAGATCCTGCATGTGTTGCAGAAAAGGATTTAGCCCGAACGGGTAATCTGATGATCTCAAAATAGAAAGGATTTAGCCCAGACGGGTATTCCTTGAGTGATTGAGCCTCTCAAAGAATATGGTGCAATAAGGATTTAGCCCGGACGGATAATCTGATTGAGGACCGAATTTAGCCTGGACTGGCAATTCAGATTCGAGCTTATGAGAGCAATTGTCGTAAAAAGGCATTTAGCCTGGACTGGTAATCTCGACATTGCTCTATGAGTTATTACTACGGGGGATTTAGCCTGGACTGGTAATCCCACCGTAAGATGTAAGGATCGCGGGAGTGCATTCTGGAGATGATCACTTGTATGACTTGACGGTTAGACTATCCATCAAGATTTCTGATAAATTCAATGGGATTAACATGAGAAATAGAGAATGGAAATATTGAAATTATGAGTTCATGTAAGATTAATGATATGATGTATTGTTATGAGACTAACTTGATGATTGAGTGCATGTGATAAGGAAACTATTTCATGCTTGTTAGAATTATTGCCTAAAAATGGTTGTATGCTAATTAACTGGTAAGTTTACTTTCCAGTTATCCGGACTTACTAAGCATATAAATGCTTACCCCCTTCTCTTTTCCCTGTCTTACAAAGCTTATGGACTCGTGAAGATTGGAAAACTGTTGGAGAATCAACACACAATCATCTTGTCATGCTTTGGTATATAGATACTTTTATTTTGTTTAGTGACATGCATAGGGCTTTTGTTTATTTTGTTATATGTGTCATTTGGCTACCCAATGTAAGGGCTTAAATGGTATAGTTATTCTTTTGTATATGGCCATGAGATGTGACTCATATTGATGTAGGTTGTAATCCTACTAATGATGCATATTTATGTTTAAATGATTCATGAGATATGGTGACGAGGTTTATCATGAATGGATGCTTGAAATGGGACCTAATAATTTGAGAGCGGTCATAGCATACAATGGTATATGGTTATAATATGGCCTAAGTGTAAAATATAAAATGTCCTATGTTAATCCCTCCTACGAAAAGGATAATTTAGTATGTACTAAGCTGATGAGATGAGGCCAACATGTGATGAGTGATACCAAGGTTGTTTAAGAGTATAATGAGGCCATGTTAAATACCATTGAAGTCTTTAAGTGTGTATGGATAATAGAGGGTGACCAAAGGCTTGGAAAACAACCTTAAAAAGGTCCACTCGACTAGACACACGGGCATGTGTCTAGGCCGTGTGTAACACACAGTCAGCCCCCATGGGCGTGTTGCCTGGCTGTGTGTCCCCTGCACCTAAAATTTTAGGTCAGTTTGCATGGTAGTAAACACATAGGCAGAGACGTGGCCATGTGTCTCAACTGTGTGGTGGACACGGCCTAAGCACATGGGCTTGTGCCTTGGTTGTGCGGCTCAAAATGAATGATGATGTCATAAAAAGAATGTTGGAGTTTTTGGACACGGGCGATGGCATAGGAGTGTCTAGGCCGTTTGAAGGACACGGGCGTCTGCCTGGTTATGTGAAAACCGCTGTAGGTTCAAAATGAAAAATAAATTCAAATAATTCAACACGAGAGAGGGACACAGACGTGTCCCTAAGCACACAGGCGTGTGCTTTGCCTCTACACGGGCATGTGAAGTATAACCCTAGGTGTAACACCCTATACCCGTAACCGATGCTGGGGAGAAGCACAAGGCATTACCTAACTTGATCTCATGCATACAACCAATCTCAAGTCACCGAGACTCGATCCAAACTTAAAACTTTACCAATTTCTACTTTAAACTTCTTATTATGGGCCTACGAGCCTCAAATCGACCATTGAAAACCATTCGGAACTATACTAGGTCCTTAAACCAACTATGAATTTTTTTTCCTTAAAACAGGGCACACGCCCGTGTGGAAGGGCAACACGCCCATGTGACCAACTCAACATGGTCTTGCTAATGGCCCGTGTGGCTTACACGACCTAAGCACCCTGGGACACGCTCATGTCCCACACCCGTGTAGAATTAATTTCTAATTCACACCTACAGGGGTTTTCACACGGCCAGACACACGCCCGTGTCATTGGCCCTTGTCCCTCACACCGCCATGACACGCCCGTTTTCTAACCCATATGCAATTCTGTTTCTGACGTCAGCATGCTCAATTTTACACGGCCAAGGCACACACCCGTGTGCTAGGCCTTGTCCTTCACACGGCTGAGACACATGGCCGTGTCTCTGCCCGTGTGTTTATTACCATGCATACTGACTTGATATTTTTACGTACAGAGGACACACGGCTGAACCACAAGCTCATGGGGTAGACCGTGTGACACACACGACCTAGACACAAGCCCGTATGCCTACCCGTGTGGACAGTATAAGGCTATTTACCAAGCCTCATTGCCACCTTTACATATATAATTCCATACAAATAACAACCAATATCGAAACAAGTATAACTCCTATAACTAAATCAGCCATAATAGACATCCATTCAACCATGAGAATGCATCTTTTATAAATTCAAAATGAATATTACTGTCACTCAAACCTTAATACAAATTAAAGGGTTTCCAACCCAAGCCAACACATTTGGCCAATTCTCCAAGACACAAAATAATAAAGTCTAGGTCTTATACATGCCATATTTAAAAATATAAATCCAACTATACTGAATGCTTCAGTTAACAGTGTGATCGATATCTCTGACTTCTAGAATCCTTGAGCTAGTTAGGTGGCACTGTAAGGAAAGGGAGTAAGCATAAAATCTTAGTAAGTTGCATTTAAGTAAGTATACGACAACAACATTTTATCAATGATCCACATGTTCATGATACCAAGGTAGGCATAGGCATAACTTACTCATTACCTGTAACACCCCGTACCCGAGACCGTTGCCGGAGTCGAACACGAGGGGTTAACGGGCTTAATCCATTTACTCTCACAGTCCAATTAAAAATTTTCCAGACGACTGGCTAACTGCGTCACTGTCACCTTAAAAATCATAAATTGAGTTCCACAACTCGAAAATCAGATTCATAATTTTTTTCTGAAACTAGACTCATATATCCATCTACAGATATTTTTCTAGAATTTTTGGTCTAGCCAATTAGTACAGTTTATTAGTTAAAGTCCCCCATGTTACAAGGATCGACTACACTGACCTTTGCGCATTACGACTTGGATATCTCCCTGTACAGGGCTTCAATACTGATGCCGTTTATTTCTGTAGAAACTAGACCCGAAAAGGAATCTATACATATATGGCATGACTTCTAAATGTCTCTGGTTAATTTATAATGAATTTCCAAAGTCAGATTAGGGAATCCAGAAACCGTTCTGGCCCTGTCTCACGAAAACTTTAACATCTCATAATATAATGTTCATATGAATGTTTCGTTACTTTCCTATGAAAATAGATTCATATAGGTTCGATTGCATAATTTATTCGCTATTTAATTCCATTCCTACTATTTTTAGAGATTTTTCACATCCACATCACTGCTGCTGCCAGCATCTATTTTTAAGATAAACTTTACCTATTTCATGATCCTCCATGGATCATCTAGAGTTTGTCATACATATACCAAAGGTGATCATGAATAACCATTCCCATGACTAACCGTTACCAACATTTCCATACCTCTCGGCGGACGACATACAAAACGATTATAATGCTATGATCAAGTATACTTAAGCCATTTTCGCATGGCTATCCAAATTTACACAAAACCGCAAGGTACATGACCTACAACAAAAGGGTAGTCCTATACATTGACCAAAATATCCTCTCACTACTAGTCTATTCTATACATGCCATAAGATATTCCAAAACGTAGCAGTACCAAACAGTGGGTAGTGATAGTGTGACTAGTTGCTGATGATCCCCGAGCCTGTAGCTTCCAAATGAGATCTATAAAACAGAGGAAACAAAGTACACGGAGTAAGCATTAAAATGCTTAGTAAGTTTCAAGCAGTGTCAACAGATAACAATCAACTTATAACATAATTGTTCGTATTTTTACTTCACTCTTCCTTCGGGCATACCAACCCTTTGTCCGAATATGCACGTCTCATCATATGTAATAGGCAGATAAATTCTCACTTGATGGTGACCTCTTATGATCATAGGTACATTACCTATTTTTACCTGACTTTCCACATTGACCAAATGCACAATAATCATAGAATAGTCTTATTGCTTTACTCACATGTGCATCACATAACGACCTTGTGATTTAGTCTAAGTCAAACTTAAATATAATCTCAAATACATACCTGACCAACTTAACACATTGAACGTATTTATTACTAATTGTCACTGTGAAGTCGCATAATCTTACGCTTTACTTGAATCTTCAAAAAACCTTTAGTTCGGGCTTACCGGACAAAATCTCCACACATAGTCATCGGGTCATTAGAGCTCGGATGTAGTACGAGCACGAAGCCTACGGTCATTAATCGGTGATAATATTCTCGCATAAAGCTCGGGGTTTTAACCGGATATAATCTTGACACAAATGCCCTTCGGGACTTATCACATTTATACACTTCCACATCCATCACTTTGGCCACTCGGCCCTATCACATATATACACTTTCACATTCATCACATTGGCCATTAGGCCTTATCACATATATACACACTTTCACATTCATCACATCGGCCATTAGGCCTTATCACATATATACACACTTTCACATTCATCACATCGGCCATTAGGCCTTATCACATATATACACACTTTCACATTCATCACATTGGCCATTAGGCCTTATCACATATATATACACTTTCACATTCATCACATCGGCCATTAGGCCTTATCACATATATACATCTCATACATATTTCATATTTTTCTTGTACATCAATTTCAGCAATAGCTTATAAGCAACTCAAATAGTTTCATCAAAGTTTACAACAAAATCACATATTCACTACAAGCAGTTTTCCTGAGCAACAGTCACTAAATTGTTTATAACTGGAGCTACAAAACTCAAAATCAATTGCCGTTAATTTTCCCCGAATGTAGACTCATGTATCTTTCATCCATAAAATTTTCAGAATTTTAGGTGTGGCCAATCAATACCATATTTTTCTTAAAGTTTCCCCTGTTTCACTGTTTGACTAACCTGACCAGTCTTCACTACGAATCAAGATTCTCATTGTACAGAATTCAAAGTATGTTCTACTTGATTTCATTTGAAACTAGACTCATTAAGGAGTCTAAGCATATAAATTTTATCTTGTAACCATTTTTTTACAAATTATAGTGATTTTCTTAAAACTGAACAGGGGATTTCGGAGTCATTCTGACACCGTCTCACACAACTTTAAATATCTCTTTATAGGAAATTTCCTTACTTACACGGTCTCTTTTATAAGAAACTAGACTAATTAAGCTTTGATTTCATGTTTTATTCAGCCTATAATTCCACACCAAACATTTATAGTGATTTTCTAAAATCACGTTACTGCTGCTGTCTTGAGCAAATTATTACAATTTGCTCTTAAATTTCAAGTCCAAACACTTAGGAACTTACCATTTGAGTTTAAGACATATCATGGCCACATCATATCTTATTAAATCAACTCATTATATCCTATTATAGTTGAATTTACTCGACATTTAATCACTTAAAACTTACCTTGGAAGTTGCCGAACGATTCGACGGCTATTCGATCACCTCTTTCTTTCCCTTATCCAACTTTGATCCTCTAGGCTCTTGAGCTAGATCAAACAATTTACTTTCAGATTAAACATAGTCATACAACATCCATATACATTTTATACTAGCGAAATGTACCATCAAGATATACTTTACTCAAATAATTTACATTGGCCGATCATGTATAATGTTTTGTAACTTAATAAACTTACCATACATTATGTATTCATAATATTTGTGCAGCCAATTATCCATGGTCATACACACACAATCAAAATAAATACCAAATTTTCATATCCTTTAGGCCCTAAGCGAATACACTTGTCATGTTCACCTACATTTTCAAGTACAACATTCTCATATTCGCATTAGTATCAAGCATAATAGCTAATTCTTCCCACCATTTCATCAATGCAATCATACCATCACAAATCAACTTAAAATAACCATATCTAATAATCAAATACCTATAGCATTGCACATTTCTCACATAGCAAGTACAACTAAATTCATTATTAATATATATATATATCTAAACACTTAACTACAAGATTTAATCACCATTCTCAAATCATAAAACAGCTTATAACCATCATCTATATTTACTTCACATAAACCGAAATAACCATTACATCATCTTTAAAACACTTAGCATTTTACCCATTTAATCAAGCCAACTCTCAAGACCATTCCATCACACAAATTATACCATAAATCATACTTACAATTTCAGTTAATGCATGACCGAAACTCACCATCATTAACATCATTATCAAACCAAAACCAAAACACATCTATCATCCGTATACCAAGCTTACCAAAACAAACTACTATGAGTTTCAAGCTTATTGACCGAATCTCAAACCTCAAAATTCTAAGTTTAATCTATGGGATGAGTAGAGTTTGAACTAATCATCTCAAACATGCATAGATTTTCAAGAATCATTCAATACATACCTCATTCTAGCCATCTTCTAAGCCAAAAATCAAGGCAACCAAACTTTCTTCTTTCTTTCCTTTTTCGGTCAAGAGGAACAAAGAGGATGAAGCCTCTTTTTTTTTTTTTCTAGGTACGGCAAGATGGGGGAGAAGAAGGATGACACACCTTGTTTCTATCACTCTCCCATTCTTTTAATTATTCTTTCTTCCATACTATAAAGCCATTAACTATTGTCATGCTAAAATAAAATGCATATAATATCTATCAACCATCATTATGGCCGGCCACTAAATTAAAAGTGGTCCATTTGACATGCAAGTCCCTCGTGTCAATAACTCATGCATTATTTGGCCACTTTAAATTTCACCTATCACATTTTCAAGTCCTATCACATGGGTCCTTTCTTATAAATTAGCACCTAATTGAAAAAATCAAGGCACGAAATATTCACACATACAAATTCCACATACAATAAGCACAAAATATAACAACTAATTATTTTTGTGACTCGGTTTTGTGGTCCCGAAACCACTTTCCGACTAGGGTCACATTAGGGGTGTCACATTACCATCCATACTAGTCACATATTGTTCAATGAGCTCATATCTCACAAATAGCAATTAGGTACCTGTACCACTCACAACACGGTTATACTTTCCTTATTAGCTTAAAAACATAACGTTCACCGTTGAACCATTTGGAACACTACCGGATATTCATTTAGCCTTAGACGTGGGTAAGGTGCCGATGCCATGTCCCAGACATGGTCTTACACTGACTATCATCTCGTAGCTAATGCATGTCCCAGACATGTCTTACACTGGCTTACGCCTCGAAGCTGATGCATGTCCCATACATGTCTTACACTAGCTCTCGTCTCAATGCCGATGCCATGCCACAGACATGGTCTTACACTGACTCTCATA
Source organism: Gossypium arboreum (assembly GCF_025698485.1). NCBI lineage: Eukaryota > Viridiplantae > Streptophyta > Magnoliopsida > Malvales > Malvaceae > Gossypium > Gossypium arboreum. The sequence continues at coordinate 40,120,463 of NC_069080.1, forward strand.
ATGTAGCCGACACATGTCCCAGACATGTCTTACACTAGCTCACAAACAAATGACCCAAACGTCATGGCATGAATATCCGATTTACTTCCTAAGGTTACAACAAAATTTCCACTATCTCAATTATCCTTATACATTCTCAATTTTACAACAAATCAATTCATGCTATATTAACTCAGTACAATTCAATACATACAATAACAATGTAGTCGTATTATTTACATGCAATTTACCTCGGATTACAAAATATGGCGACTAGTCAATTTAGTCGATTTGCTTGGCTTTTCCTCATCTAGGTTCAAATTTGGCAATTCTTGATGTAACATCCCGAAATAGGGCCTAGTCAGAATGTGGTTTCGAGACCACAAATTTGACACCACAATATTTATTTTATGATTATTATGAGGACTAGAATATGATTATATGCATGTGTTAAAGTTTCATGAAGAAATTCTAAGCATAAGGTGTCCAATTGGAAATTAGGGACTAAATTGAATAAATTTCAAAACTTTGATTCTAGAAGCAATTTGTATGAAATTGCTTTAGATTATGAATTAGTAGGTCTTGGATAGTAATTTGCCCAAATTCTAAATTTTTGGACAAAAATGGGCTTGCATGGATGAAATTTTAAAGAAAAGGCATAAGGGCATTTTGGTCATTTGTCATTTTTAAGAATTAAAATGGGAAAAATCAAACCAAAATCACCCATTTTCTTCTCCATGGCTACCGAAAATTGAAGAGACACAATAGCTAGGGTTTTCAACATTTTCAAGCTTAATAGTAAGTGCTCCCAAGCCCCATTTTTCATGTTCATTGTATTTTTAGAATCCCGGTAACTTGCTCTTCCTATTTCTACCCATATTTCATGCTAGAGTTTCTGTTCAAAAATTTACCCATTTATTGGCATTTTGATGGATTATGGAGGAATATGAAAGATTAATGTGTGTTAAACATCTTTTCCAAGTTGGTTTTCATGAGAAACCCTTATAGGGACCATTTTGCAAAAGATGTAAATGTGTGGTAGAAATGAGAAATTAATGGATAATTTGGCTACCATAAGAAGGAAAAATGTTCTATTAGGCTTGGGTAAGATAGAAATTGCATGTGTTTCATTATACGAGCTTCGGGACTAAATCATAAAAATGTCAAAGGTTAGGGGCAAAAAGGTCAATTGGACCGGGGTGGATATTAAACTTGAAATGTATTATGTGGGGTATTAATGAGTTAATTTTGCCGTTATAGACCCTGAGGAACAAGTTCTGGAGGTAGATCGTGGTAAACGCAAGGTTTCGGAATAACCGAAACACAATCCCGAAAAGAATACCAGGTAAGTTCGGATAACTTAAAGTAAACCCCTAATATGCATAATTGTATGATTTATGAATGCATGAAATTTGCATTTATTGATGGTATGAAGATACATGAAATGCATCTTTGGTAATGACTTGTTGATAATCATCTCGGTTGAGGTTGATAAAGGGGATTTGATGGATAAACCCTGATTGATATGTGTTGCGAGGTCCTACATGTGTTGCAGTAAGGATTTAGCCCGGACCGGTAATCCGTTGATCTCAATTATGAAAAGGATCTAGCCTGGACAGGTGTTTCCTGAATGATTGTGTAACACCCCGAACCCGAGACCATCGTCGGTGTCGGACACGAGGGGTTAACAAGCCAAATCCACATATTGCACCCACCAATTTGACATTTCATGTGCTGGAAATCTGCGTCCTTGTTGCCTTAAAATCATATCTCGAGTTTCAAAACTCGGAAACTGATTCTGTAAATTTTCCCTGAATTTAGACTCATATATCCATCCATGGATTTAGTTTTAGAAGTTTTGGTCAGGCCAATTGGTACATTTTATTAGTAAAAGTCACCCATGTTACAGGGATCAACTGCTCTGACCTTCGTGCGTTACAACTTGAATATCTCCCTGTACAGGGCTTTAATACTGGTGTCGTTTGTTTCTAATGAAACTAGACTCAAAATGGAATCTGCACATATAAGGCATGACTTCTAATTCTTTCTGGATAATTTATAGTAAATTTTTAAGGTCGCGACAGGGGACCCAGAAACTGTTCTGGCCCTATCTCACAATAGCTTTAATATCTCTTAACATGTAACTCCTATGACCGTTTCGTTTCTTCCATATGAAAGTAGACTCATCAAGGTTCATTTACATAACTTATTCACTATTTAATACCATTCCTACAAATTTTTGTGATTTTTCAAAACCACACCACTGCTGCTGCCAGCATCTATTTTCAAGGTAACCATTACCTATTTCATGATTTCCACGATTCAATTGGCCCTTTTTGCATACATAGCACAAAGTGTGATCACGATTAACCATTCCAATGGCTAATCTTTTCAAGCAATTCCATACCCCATAATGATCATCATACAAACGATTATAGAATCATACTAAAACGATATAAGCCATTTTCGCATGGCTATCCAAGCTTACACAAAACCGAAAGGTACATGACCTTCAACAATAGGGTAGTCCTATACATGCCATTTCAAAGTTCAACCAAAATTATACCAAAATGGAGGCTTTGATAGTGTAGATGACTTGACTTTAATGATCCCGAATCCGACCGCTAACGAGCAAAATCTATAAAACAGAGAGCCAAAGCAACGGGTAAGCATTTTTTATGCTTAGTAAGTCTCAAGCAATAAAATCAGCTTTAACTAAAGCATTACATTCACATAGCCAAATGAATCATTTCATTAATACACATTCACATAATCATACTTACTTCACACTTCATCATTATACACTTTCACAAGATATCAACCAATTCAATAGCTGAAAACTCGTTAGTCGATTGAGCGAATGTTACTCAAACATATCGACTTTTCCAATGCACATATAAACATACCTTATTCTTTGGGCTTTTCGAGCGTACTAATTAAATTTATTACAGCAACCAACGCTCACCTCCAGCCCAAGCTTCTTGAATACAACCGGATATAACCACATGCACGAATGCCTTGGTCTTAGCCGGATAGAACGACTTGCACAAATGCCTTCGGTATTAGCCCGGATTTAACAACTTGCACGAATGCCTTGGTCTTAGCCCGTATGTAGTCACTAGCACAATTGCCTTGGTCTTAACCGGATATAATTACTAGCATAAATGTCTTGGGACTTAGCCCGGATATCATTCAATTGCTCATGCACACATATACATCAATAATCATTACACATCCATATTTCATTTTCGTTACTAAGGCTCAAACACAAACATATCACTAGCATAATCGCCTTCGGACTTAGCCGGGTATCATTCAAATACTCATACACACATAAATCAATAATCATTACACATCCATATTTCATTTCACATAATTCGAGTAGGGTCATTTCTTGAGGACTTACCTCGGATGTCGTCTTGACGGCTTCAACGGCTATTCGACCACTTTTTCGCTCCCTTTATCGGATTTAGCTCCCTTTGCTCTTGAGCTTAACGAATACAAGTAGAAGTATTCAATATTTTTATCAATAATGTTTACTTGTCAATCACATTCGGCATCTCATATCATCTCGCTTTATTATAATTTATCATTCAACCTTTAAACCAAAACGCCATTATATGACCACATATACATACATCCATATATTTAAGCTCAAGAATTTTAATATAACATCAAGTGCTCAAATTACTCATGTGGCCGATTATACATGGTCATAATACACAAAAATCAAAAATAAATTCCAAGACTTTCACATCATATATGTACTAAGCGAATCGTTGGCCAAGTTCACATACATTCTTCAACAATTCCTTCTTTAAACAAACACATCTAAGCCTTCCTTTCATATTATCAACTCCAACCATATACATTATTCAAGTATAACATTTTCATATTCGCAATAGTATTACACATAATAGCCGATTCTTCTTACTTTGTATTTATGCATCTACTTGATCATTCGTTTAGTTCAAGCACCCATACACCAAGATTCATCTAGTTTAGCATGAAACATAACCTTAATCCTCAATAACCATTATGGCCGAAAGTTCTAGTCACCCCAAAATCACAATTTCTAACATGGGTCACCTAAAAAATACTTGGTAACTAGCTCAATTTCATCTAAAATTTCAAGGATTCATATGAATTTCTCACCTTATTTATGGCTTAGAAACCAAATGGTTGCTCTCTTTTCTCCCTTAGAATCGGCCAAGAAGAATCAAGAACAAAGCCTTGTTTCTTTCACCCATTTCTAATTATTCCTTAGATCATAAAGGCAACAACCATTTCCTAAACATCTTCCATGGCGAACACTTGTATTACTACCACCTTCAAAATTTTTGACATGGGCAAGTAAAGGACTTAGTAACTAGCTTCATATATGCAAAGATTTCAAAGACTAACATGGATTCCATACCTTAGTTCAAGCTCAAGTGACCGAATGCTAACTCTTCCTTTTCTTCTTGAAGGATCGGCTAAGCTAGGAGGAAGATGAACCAAACTTTTTTTTTCTTTGCTCAATACACGGCAATGGGGAGGGGCAACCACACATACCCATTTTTTTTCTTTTCTTCCTACTAACACCAATATAATAACCATTCTAACATCAACCATTAGCAAAACATGTTGGAAACATGTTCCTTTGCCCATAATTTGTCATGGTACCACTAACCTTAGGAAATGGGATAATTGACATGCAACTCCATTTATTTCACTTCATGCATTATTAGGCCACTTAAAAATTCACCTATCACATTTTCAAGTCCTAACACATGGGTCCTTTCTTATAAATTAACACCTAATTAATAAAAATCAAGACACGAAATATTTACGCATACAAATTCCACAGACAATAAGCACAGAATATAACACCTAATTATTCTTGTGACTCGGTTTTGTGGTCCCAAAACCACTCTCCGACTAGGGTCACATTAGGGGTGTCACAGATTGAGCCTCCCGAAGAATATATATGTATTACAGATTTAGCCCGGACGGGTAATCTGATTAGGGTCTGAATTTCGCCTGGACTGGTAATTCAGATCCGAGCTCATTAAGGGTGTTGTTGCTATAAGAGATTTAGCCTGGACTGGTAATCTCGACATCACCTTACGATTTCATTATATGTGGGATTTATCTTGGACTGGTAATCCTAGTTTATGATGTGAGGTTCGCAGGAGTGCATATATTGAATGATCATTCCTATGAATTGACAGGTAATGGGTATTCCATCAAGATTTCCTAGAAACTCAACGAGATTAACATGGGATATACATATATGAATGAAATGTTGAATGATGAGCTCATCTAGTTAGATTATATAATACATGATTATGTGACCAACTCATTGATTGAGTGCATGTGATAGGAAATCATTTCATAATGGATGATTTCATGAATTAAGTATGGATATATGCTAATTACTCAGTAAGTTTACTTTCCGGTTATTTGAGCTTACTAAGCATGAAAATGCTTACCCCCTCTCTTTTCCCTATTTTATAAAGCTTGAGGACTCATAAAGATTGGAAGACGATTGGAGAATCAACATACTATCAACTAGTCAAGCTTTGGTATAAAGACACTTCTATTTTGTTAATGGCATGTATAGGGCTTTGAGTATTTTGTCATATGAGTCATTTGAATTGCCAAATGAAGGCATGTAAAGATGCATTCATCTTTTTGTACAAGGCCAAGGAAATTGCCATATTTGAAAGTAGGCTATGACTTGCCTTTATATGCATGTTTATGCTCCATTATGATGGGTTGCTTCAAGTGGCAATAAGTTCAAAAACGAGCCGAGTTTTGAATGTGTTACAATAACATAAGAACCCATAAATACTAGATGGGAAATAACCTTTTTGAATGAAACCAATGATATGAGGTTTCCATACAACTAATTTCATCAAGATCATTTACAAATGTATAATCATGTTTTACTTTGAATTTGGTATCTTTTAAGAAAAAGAAGTAGAACGGGGTGATTAAAGGCTTGGTAAATAGCCTATTAAAGTCCACATGGTTAAACACACGGGCGTGTATCTATGCCGTGTGTGACACACGGCCTATCCCCATGGGAGTGTGGCATGACCGTGTGTCCCTTGCACCTAAAACTCTAAGCTAAATTAGCACAGGGGTAGGACACACGGGCCTGTTTCTTGGCCCTGTTAATTTAACAGAATGCTCAAGTTTTGGACACGGGATGAGCCCATGGGCGTGTGAGTCCACACGGTCCACCTACACGGGCGTGTGTCCCTTTATGTTAAGGAAAATTTTTTGAGTAGCCCAAGGTTAATCGAACATGCCCATATTTGTCCCGCATTGCTCTTCGATATGTTATAGGTCTCGAAGGCCTATACAAGGGACGAGATGTTTATGATTGAAAGGTTTTAAATTCAAATGAATTTTGTGATCCAAGTTAGTATACTGAAAGTGTAAAGTTCCAGTAATGCCTCGAGCCCTGTCCGGTGTTCGATTCAGGCTAGGGGTATTACACTTAATCTAAAATAGTGAAATGCACTCATTTAATCAATCACTAAATAAAATTAAGCAATTAAAATTCACATCTTTGGTCAAATGACCGTTTTGCCCCTAAACTTTAGCAAAATGACCATTTTATCCCTATGATCAAAAATCGATTTTTATCAAATTTCTTCGCATCTTAAGCTTAGCTGAACTCTTTTTACTCTTATAGCAACCCCAAATTCTCTCTCTTTCACACATTTAGCATTCATTTTACAACTTGTGTAAAATGGTCCCTTTAGGTGTTTTCATGGTAACACCTTTCACAAAAGTTGTCTATTACACAACTAAGACTCATATTCTTCCATAATTTCAGACAACACCCTAAATGCTCTTATGGCAAAACCTTAGACCTTCATCCATTTTGTAAGATATACCCCTCATTTGAAAGCTCATGCTTCAAGGGTCTCAAAAATGCAAAAATCATCAACAAAGGGTATGGAAATCACTTACTTGTGAGTCAACTAAGTAGCTAAAAATTTTGAGCTTTAAAACCCCCTTACATGGCTGATTTTTGGTGGTGTATGGCAGAAGAAAAGAAAAGATGACAACTTTTCTTTATTTTGCTCAATTTGCTAATGTCATCAAAACCTAACACTTTGACTAATTGATTTCCTTGTCTCGTGGCCGGCTGTGCTTTCATTTAAGGGTCTAATTTCCCTTTAAAGACCCCTAATTTTGGTTCTCTAGCTATTTAACATCTTTAGCTATCAATTCAAAACTTTGCACTTAATGTGATTTAGTTCTTTTTCACAATTGTGCTCACAAACATTAAAATTAACTCACCAAATTTTTCATGCACTCCTACAATCATACTATAACTCTAAAATAATAATAAAATAATTTACTCGACTCTGGATTTGTGGTCCCGAGACCACTATTCTGACTAGCCCCAAAAGTGGGATGTTACATTAGGAATTTTACTAAAATTTTTAACAGTTCTCGGTTTAGTCCTGGATCGATTTTAATGCATGTTTTGGATCTTGGAGGACCATAATAGGGACACTATGTTTTTTTGATCGATTTTAAATTAGAATGAAATTTTATAACCCGTATTTTTTGAGATGTCTGAATATGTGTTCGGTAACGCCTTGTACTTTGTCCCGGTCTCAGGTACGGGTAAGGAGTGTTACATTGAAGATGGCTGAAGGAAGAACCCTAAAAATGGCTTTTTCTCATGTTAATTTCAGTTGGAAATAGATAATGGAAGATGATGATCATTTTTGTTTTATTTTAATTAACCTTAATATATAAACTTTAAAGCCATTAAAAGATGTCCATCTTTGTCCACTAACTTTATAAATGGGCTAATTACCATTTAAAGACCTTCACTTTAAAGTTATATAGCTATTAGACACCTTTAGCTATTAGAACATAACTTTTACACTTTACGCGATTTAGTTATTTTTATCAAATTAAGCATTCAAACGATAAAAATTCTTAAAAAAATTTTCACACAATCTTACTATCATGCTGTAGACAATAAAATAATAATAAAATAATTAATTTGACCTCAGATTTGTGGCCCCAAAACTACTATACCGATTTGACTAAAAACGAGCTGTTACAACTTAAATTGGAATCCTGTGTGTCTGAGTCTTATTTTACTAAGGTTATCAAGGGCCAGGGTCTAAATGTGTGAACAAGGTAATGAACAAACTATGTGATATGAACTGAAAAGTTACAAGAAAGCTTAATTTGCTAAACAATTGAACATGTTATGGAAATTTAATTGAATTTGGTAAAGTCATGCTCTAAGTTATTTAAGATGTGGAAACTAACTAAGTGGAAGTAATGTGACCTCTTATATAAGCTTAATGAGTGTATGTATGTGATTGAGTATGTATGTCTTAATTATTTTCATTTACTGATGTTATATTCACTAATCTAGTTCAATTGCTTAAATCTCACAATTGAGTTTATTTGGATGAGCTTTTACTAGTCATTCACGCTTAACGCGTTATTGTCTTCTTGCATGTAGTGTAACACCCCATAACTGACCCGATTGCCAAGTCCAATCTATAGGATGTCACATTCGTTGTATGAGCAACAACGATCAATCTTATTCTAATTCCATCATTACATGTTTAGATACAAGCATTACATATATAAAACACAATTTTTTGGGTCATATACGAGCTTACCAAAACTCAATACCATCCTAAGGTCAAATAAAGAGTAAAATAAGACTTTTTCAAAATGTCCCAAGATGGTGTGACAAATTCCAAGGCTTGGTGTCGTACATAGAAGACAATGTGGAAGCTTTCCAACCCAAAGACCAAAGTTGTAAAGTTTTCAAAATAAAACAGAGTCGAGGTCGTGACCTCAAACAGAGGACGTCTTAACGAGAAAGGCTGATGTCGTGACATTAAAGCGGGAATGTTGCAACTTCCATGGCAGTCCACTAGGTTACCAATTTCATACATTTTCCAACTAGCATATGTGAACCTATTTAGTGTAAATTTTCCAAAACTTCAACACCATTTGCATGTATAACCATTAACCATTTTGTTTAGGTACTACATCATTACTCAAATTTGACCGTTTTCAACTTCAAATAAGATAATCCTAGGTACATACCATTTGACCAGAATGAAAATAACTATACAAAATTAGTCAAGTCAAAATTTTCTATCCGAATGCTAAATTCACTTTTAGAGGCTTCAAGGATCACCTATACCTACGCACAGAATAAACAAACCATATACTAAGCTATAAAGCTTAATGGTACTTTCATGATTCAAAATTTTTTAACTTAAACATTAGCAATTTGACATCATGCATATGAACTCAAAGTCTACCAAAACATGTCTCATCATGCAAAACTATTTCATAATTATTTTCACATAAGAGTATGTGACTGATAACTCTTGAAAAGAGTTATATGTCATGCCTTTAGACTTGGTTAATTGTCTATATTTAGGTGAATTTAGTTGCATTTTAGGATATTATTTAGTATTTTTTAAGTCATTACATTAGGGAGCTTGGACAATGGTTAAATGTTATTATATGTTACTTATAATTGCTTACAGTAAGGATTTGTTTATTAATTGAGTGGTAGGTGTAGAATGAGGAAAAATTAGTAAATGAGTGAATGTTTGTCCTGGTAAAAGGTTGGAGAGGTTTCCAACATGGATATTGTGGCAGTGTAAGGAAGATAACCAGTCAGCACTTAATCGTTATCAGCCTTACTGTACATGTACTAGAAAAATCAACCTAAAAAAGAGGGAAAAAGATAATGGGATAATGGGAGGATGGGCCTACCCTAAAGGAAGAGATGTAAAACCTAAAAAGAAAAACTGAAAATGAGGGGAGGAGGAAATTGGGAAACAATTGAGGGAAAATTGGGAAAAAAAAGATCATTGGACAAGAGTAGATGATATGGTTGAGAACAAGGCAAAGACAAAAGGAAGAAGAAGAAGGCAGTCCCTCTTAGCCAGCTATAAAAACTGCGACATCGGAGTTGTAAGCTGGATAGGTGAAAGCTATCTTCCTGAAGTTCTTTTTTTATTTTCTTATTTACTATTTCGTAAACTGAATTGATGAAAATGATATTGAATGCTATTTTGAATCGGGATGTTATTTACCAACCCATGAGTTAATCTCATAGGGTTAGGATTACTTGATGAAACCTTTATTTTCATTAATGACTAAAGCCTAGATTAGTTTTAATTTACTGTCTCATTCAATGGTATTATTGATTTGTAGGCGTGTAATCTCTAGACATAGATTGTAACACCCTTTAACTCGTATCCGTCGCCAGAAAAGGGTTACAAAGCATTACTGAAACTTTCAGAACATTTTTCAGATAATTCACGTAAATTACTATTCATTAACTTAGATTATTCATATCATCACTTAAATGGACTCTCGAGGCCCAATACGAATATTAAAATCAAATCGGGAGTTAATCAAAAACTCTAAGAATTTTTCACGATATTTCAAACATTTTCTATGTTACACTGCTCACATGCCCAGGTGGTCCAAGGAACACGCCCGTGTGGTCCAAGGACACGCCCGTGCTGCAGGTCATGTTTGACCCCATGTAACTCTCTGACTTGTGCACATTTCCATGCCACACGCCCATGTGATAAGCCATGTGGTTAATTAAACTCTTTCGAAATTAGGTGCAGGTTTCACATGGCCAAGACATATGCCCGTGTTCTAGGTCGTGTAGCACACACGACTAAGACGAACACCCGTGTCTTTGCTCATGTGCTCAATTCTATGCATTTTATTTCTCAAATTTAAGGTGCAGGGGACACACGGCCTAACCAGATGCCTATGTACCAGGCCGAGTGTCACACACGGTCTAGACACACGCCCGTGTGTCTGCCCATGTAGACAAAATGAAGCCATTTCTAGTTTCATTTCTCACCCAAAATCACACTAATGACCTGCACTTAAACTCACATCCAAATATCAACCATTTCAAGCATTCAAATTAAGCAAACTCTATCATTCAACATGGCATATCATTACCTGCATACATATTTATAAACTTACCTTGGTATATTCTCTATGTTAGGCATAATTTGATCAACTGCTTAACATACATTTAGCTACCATAGTATGACATTACAAGTTTATCAAAAGCAACCATTACCAGCCATTCCAATGACTAGATTACAAACCACATATTTAAGAGATCTATGGCCATGTTAGTTTATACATGCCATTATACCAGGATGATTTTACTATATATACCCAAAATAAGATAGTGGATAGTGTGATGATACTCCAATGATCTCCAACCTTCGCGAGCTTTTGAGCACTATAAAACAGGTGAAAATAAAATGGAGTAAGCATTACATGCTTAGTAAGTTCGTATAATGGAAACTAAACTTACCAATTTCGTTTATTAAATCTAAGCATACAATATCATGTTTTCCATCAACTTGGCAAAATTTCCTAAACACATGCATTCAATCAAATCTGTTAGTCACAAATTTTTCATACACATCAAGTAAGCATAGATGAGCTCATCATGCAAATTATTTCGAGACATTATTATTTCATCTCATAATCCTCTCATCATGCCAAGAGTTTTGTCCATTGAATCATTGAAATTTCAATGGATAATCAAGTAGTACTCTCAAGGTGTACAATTCAATAACCCGTCAATTCTTATTCAAGAGTACCCATTAGGGCTCTTAATCAAAGAACACACTTTCGAGCCACATATCGTATTACAAGATTACTATTCCAGGCTAAATCCTTTATGTAATGTATGCTTAGAAGATTTTAATTAGGAATACCAGTTCAGGCTAAATCCTTTATGTAACGTATGCTCAGAAGAGCTCAATTAGGATTACCAGTCCAGGTTAAATCCTAATTGTAACATATGCTCAAGAGGGATTATATCAGGATTACCCATCTAGGCTAAATCCTTTCTATAATAAGATTAATAGAATTACTCGTCTAAGCTAAATCCCATCAGCAACAAATGCAAGACCTCATCATTTCGGGAAAGCACATATATTCATCAAAATTTAATATTCAAACTGAGCTTAACCCGTTTTCACCGTTTCAAACATGTATTCAATTCTTTATCATAGAAAGCAAACAATTCACATCAATATAAGTCACATCACATACAAACACAACATCCAATTTAACATATTTACATGCTCGATTAAGTTATACGAACTTACCTCGACACTGGTTCGCGTATAAAATCTACTAATCCAAAACCTTTTCTTTTCCTCGATCTAACCTTGAATTTGTATTGTCTGGATCTATATAAATAACTTTAATCATCACTTTCACACATTTCATATTCATTTGGAGTTAATTTAAGTCCTAGGAAAAATTACCATTTTGCCCCTAACTTTATCATAAATTCCAATTTCATCCCTAACCTCAGAAAATGAAATTTATGCAATTTACTCCCTAATCCGAGCCTAATTGAAATTTCAATTTAGAATTTATAGCACATATTTTTTATAAATTTCATGTTATCATCAAAAATCACTTTGTAAAAGATGTTTATCTATCAACAACCTTTCATTTTCTACCATAAACTTTAAATTTTTAGCATATTCATCCATGACCTAATTTCAATAACTGATAACTTTTCAAATTAATCCTCCAAATAGATAGATTAAGCTATCCCGGTTTCAAAAATATCAAAATCACTAAAAACGAGACAAAGAAACTTACCCAATTAAGCCATGAACGTTTCTTCTCTCTCTCCTAGGGTTTTCATGTATTTTTGGGGAAGAATATGAGTAAAATAAGATGATATTTTCTTTTTCATCTTTTAATTAATTACTTTACTTCCAATTCCAATTTAGTCATTGCCTTTTTTCTAAATTTCCATGGATGAGTCACCAAAGTATCTACATACTTTTCTTTAATGTTCTAATTACCATATAAGGACCTTAAGTTTTGAATTCCATAGCTATTTAATCCTTCTAGCTATAAGAATTCAACTTTTTTACTTTATTCGATTTAGTCATTCTCGTAATTAAGCACATAATCAATAAAATTTTCTTATCGGGATTTTCACATGACATTTATAGCATATTACGAACCATGTCATAAAATAAAAATTAAATTTATTTTCAGATCGAATTTGTGGTCCCAAAACCACTGTTCAGATTTCATTGAAAATTAGGTTGTTACATAGATGAATGTGCAACATGTTTATGGAATTAATCTAATTCTAAAAATGTTAGGTTAGGTAGATCAAAATTGAATTATATGAGTGAGTGTTTTAACGAATACTCATAGCAAACTCTAGACATAGAGCAGTGTCTCATACGGAAGGACGTAGAAACAGTCATAGAATCCATATTCAAGGCCTATGGAAATATAGTACTCTAGGTGAGGTAACTTAAGGTTTAACTCTTAAACAAAGCAGACCACAGTAGAATTATTCCAAGTAGTAGAATAAGATTGAACTTGCTGAGGAATTATTGGTTAATGAGGATAGGTTCTTTGTAATCCCAACCTTACAAATCAACATCATAGATCATTTATCTGTTGCCGGAGCATCTTTGTTTTCACATCCTTAATTGTTTACTTGTTTGTTTTGCACATTTTATACAACATTATTCTCCTAATTGACATTATTATTACTGTTTTTTCCTTAGCATTAATCTCACTTTACTATAATAACCTAACCATTTTATACATATTCGATCCTTGAGGGGATGATCGTACTTATCACTTTATTACATGATCTGACATGTATACTTGCACAATTCGCATATCATATTCACACGTGACGATGATCACCTATAAACGAATTATCATTTATAGTTCAAATATAAGACCGAATGTCACACACCCCAAAGTCAGCGAATCTAAAAAGATTTGTAAAACATGTATGAAAATTGTTTGGCGCACTCTGTAACATAATCTGCCACCTTGTCGGTCGGATGGCGGGTCAGAGTATTTGTGCATACTAGTGATAAATTATCTTCTCGTTGGTAGTATCTAAAGAATTAATTCCAGGATGTTTTCAAGTGAAGGAAGATTATGCCCAAGAAAGTACGCGCCTAAGAAGAGTACTCCCTAGAGTTTTGTTTGATCACTAAGAGCATGTCAAGATAGGACAGTGAGTTGCTAAGGTGTAATCCTGTAATTGTCTAATACTGTGATGAAGAAGGAATCCAAGGGGAGATAAAAACCAACCTCTAATAGATGGAGAGACAGTATGAAACCCACTTTTTATCACTCAACTGTCTCTTTCCCCGAATGATTTCAAAGTCGTAAATGAAGTTTGGTAGTTAGATACTGTAACACCCCTAACCCGTATCCGTCGCTGAAATAGGGTTACGAAGCATTATCGAAACATTCAGAACATTTTTCAATTAATCTACATAAACTACTATTAATTTACTGAGATCATTCAAAATATCCCTTAATAGGACCCTCGAGGTATAATAGAGCATTAAAATAAAGTTGGGACTTAATCGGGACCTGTAAGAATTTTTCATGAAATTAAAAAAATTTTCCTAGCTGCAGGGCTCACACGCCTGTGTGGTCCAAGGGACATGCCCGTGTAACCCTAGGACATGCCCATGCTAGAGGCCGTGTTTGACCCCGTGTAACTCTCTGACTTGCACGCACGGTCGTGTCACACGCCTGTGTGCTAGGCCGTGTGGTTAATTAATTAAATTCAAAAATAGGTGCAAGTTTCACATGGCTGAGGCACAGGCCTGTGTCTCTGCCAGTGTGCTCATTTTTTAGCATTTTATTCTCAAAATTAAGGTGCATGGGACACACGACATAACCACATGCCTATGTTACCAGGTCATGTGACACACACGGTCTAGACACATGCTCGTGTGTTTGCCCGTGTGGACAAAATGAATCCATTTCTAGCTTCATTTCTCACCCAAAACCTCTACTTGAAACACACATCCAATATCAACCAATCCAAGCATTCAACTTAAGAAAATTTCATCATTCTCACGGCATTTCACTACAAGCATACATGATCACAACCTTACCTTAGTTAAACATAGGCATTCACAACATTGATAACATATTCCTGACATAACACGTGTATATATGTATCATAATAATCTGCTTAGCAATACCAAAATGAACCATTACTAGCCATTCCAATGGCTAGGTTACAAAATAACATTTCAAGCCATTACTATACAAGTTGTCCTATACCTGCCATGATAAACAGTAATTTATACATATTTTTACCCCATGTTTAACGTATTTTATGGATGATTTCCCACTAGAATTGGTGAATTCGATGATCCTAATTCTTTAATTTCATGTTTTATACCTAGGAGAGCATAGGAGAGTGAAAGGAACGATAAACGGGCCCAAAATAGAGAAAATGGGCCAATGTATGAAATCAACACGGCCTGGACCTCCTCACACGGGCAGACCAAATGACCGTGTCAATTTGGCAGGCTCGAGTACGGCCTGGAGTAATCGCACACGGGTGTGTCACATGGGCGTGTCCCTGCCGAGCCCAAGTTGAGTCCAATTCAGAAAAGGCTAATTTTGAGGGCTTTTAGGCATTCCAAAGCCTATAAATACACCCTAGGGGAGGAAGAAATAGACACACACAGAATAGGGGGCAAGGAATTACCCCAAGAAAGTCGATTGATCCATCTCAGAAGCCGGATTCATCATCAAGACTGAAGATTTCTCCTCAATTTCCCTTCAGAAGTTTTGGGTTTTCTTTATGTTTTGTATTCTTTATTATTTTGAGATTTTTCTTGTTTAATTATGAACTAAAACCCCTAAATACCTAAGGGGAATGAAACCTAAGACGAATCTTGTTATTATTTTCTGAATCGTATGATAAATATTTAACTTGTTCTTAATTATGTGTTCTTAATTCTTGTTTTGATATCCCAGGATACCGATTCAAGATAAGCTCTTATTCAGGAGAGGAATAGACCCTGTCTAAGAGTACATTTGTCATAATTAAGCGTAGTTGATTACGCGCCTAGACATAGGGTGACAAGATTTTGCCAGATTAGGGTGAAACCTAATAAGGGGATCCATAGATCGAGTTAATGCAACCCTAGAATGTTAATTAGAGAAAAGTCTTAGTTATTCAATCTAGGGATTAGACGTTATTAGTCTTGAATAGGGATAATAACATAACTTAAGGATTTCTACGGAACAAGTTAAATGAATAAATCATTCGATTCGGAGCCAGAATAACAAGTACAGTCTAGATGGATTTTTTTCCTTAGGTATTGCCTTCATTCAATCGGTTTTCCCAAAAGCAATTTCCCAATTCTATTCTCTGTTAGTTCTTAGTTTAGATAATTAGTTAATTAAAACAAAAACCTCTTTATTCTTAGACTAGATAATAGAAAGACAGTCACTACTAGTACTTTTAGTTCCTTTGGGTTCGACAATCCGGTCTTACTAAAACTGTACTACTATTCGATAGGTATACTTACCTACATCGCGATAACAGTTAGTTTCAAGAACGAGTAATTATAAATATTTAAAACCTATCACGAAATCACGCGATCAAGTTTTTGGCATTGTTTCCGGGGAACTAAGATATTAGGAACACTCAATTTTTATCACTTTAGCCATTTATTTTTCTTACAATTTAATTTATTATTATTATTTATTAATTTACTTTTTCTTTCTCTTGGCAGATTTTTATAGTTTATGACTAGAAGAAACCCGTCAGGACCACTACTTTTTGATGAAGAAATCGATCGCACAATTCATAGGAACCAAAGAGAAATAAGGCGACTCTTAAGATACATAGGAGAGATGGCTAAAAACCAAGGCAATCAACTACCACCTGCAATTGCGGTTAATCAAAATCCTGCTCCATGCACTATGTATGATTATGCTAAACCTTCTTTAACAGGAACTGAATTTAGCATAGTTAGACCTGCTGTAGCTACAAATACTTTTAAACTGAAACCTAACACAATTCAAATGATACAACAGTTTGTTCAGTTTGACGATTTGAAGGATAAAGATCCCAACTCTCACTTAGCAAACTTTCTGGAATTTTGCGATACATTTAAAATCAATGGCATTTCTGATGATTCCATACATCTTCGGTTGTTTCCCTTTTCATTGAGGAATAAAGCTAAACAGTGGTTGAACTTGTTACCACAAGGGTCAATTACTACTTGGGAACAAATAACCGAAAATTTTTTACTCAAATACTTTCAGCCGTCTAAAACGGCTAAATTACGTAATGATATCTCTTCGTTTGTGCAGATGGACTTAGAAACACTTTACGATGCATGGGAGAGATAAAAAGACTTACTGAGAAGGTGCCCTCACCATGGGTTACCGCTCTGGCTTCAGGTTCAAACATTCCATAATGGTCTGAATCCTTCGACTCGAAAAATGGTTAACATAGCTACTGATGGAACCATCAACAATAAAAAAACTGAAGATGCCTGTGAGTTTATAGAGGAGATGTCACTGAATAACTATCAGTGGCAAGTCATGAGAACTAAGCCAACTAAAGCAGCAGGCGTTTCTAACGTCGATTCGGTTACTATTCTGTCAAACCAGATAGAGCTTCTAAATAAAAAGATTGATGGTTTTCTTAGTTCTTCATAGGTTTACCCAGTAATGCAAAGCGAAGCAAGTGGAGGTGGACCAAACCATTCAGAATACCAACCTTATGGCCACAACATGGATAACGAGCAATTAAATTACATGGGTAATAATCCCCGACCTCAAAACAATCCATATAGTAACACTTACAATACAGGTTCGAGGAACCACCCCAATTTCTCGTGGGGCGGTCAAGGAAATCAAAGACCACAACATTCTCCGAGGTTTCAACAACCACCCTACCAACAAGAAAAGAAGCCGAACCTTGAAGAGATGCTCTCAAAGTTTATATTGGTGTCAAAAACCCATTTTCAGAACATCGAGACAGCACTTAAAAATCAACAAGCATTGATCCAAGGGCTTGAAACTCAAATAGGCCAGCTTTCCAAACTAATCTCCGAACGACCACAAGGTAACTTGCCAAGTAATACTGAACCGAACCCAAGGGAACAGCTCAACATAATTAATATTCAAGATAAAGAAGGATTTGTTGAGCCTGAGCCAGAACCGAGACAAGAAATTGTGGTAAGCAAAGGCCAAAGTGAGGTAGATCATAATACAAACAAATCAGTGAACGTCGAATATGAACCTCGTGTGCCATACCCCAACGCGACAAGGAAAGACCGCTCAGATGAACAATTTGGTAAATTCCTTAAACTCTTAAAAAAATTACACATTAACTTGCCATTTATTGAAGCCCTGTCGTAGATGCCAAACGCAATGAAATTTTTAAAGGAGCTTTTAGCAAATAAGCGGAAGTTGGACGAGGCGTCGCATGTTGAGCTAAACACAGTGTGCTCAGCTATTCTACAAAATAAGCTACCAAACAAACTAAAAGATCTAGGGAGTTTGACGATTCCTTGCTTAATTGGTAGTTTAGATGTTAATAATGCATTAGCTGATTTAGAGGCTAGTATTAACGTCATGCCCTACAAAATATTTAAGCAACTAGGTCTCAAGAAACCCAAAAACACTAGGATGAGCATTCAATTAGTAGATAAAACTATAAGATTCCCCAGAGGTATTATTGAATATGTGCTAGTTAAAATTGATAGATTTATATTTTCCGTTGACTTCATTGTTCTAACATAGAAGAGGATAACAACACTCCTTTAATTTTAGGAAGGCCCTTTTTAGCAACGGCTAAAACAATTATTGATGTTGGCACAGGTGAACTCACACTCCATGTGGGAGATGAAACAATCACTCTTCAAGCTAGCAATTCTAGCAGCACATCGAAAATTAAAGGTGATCGTTTAACCCATTCTACTAAAACTGACAATATAGAACAACCTTGTTTGCAGGAAATGAGTCTGAAGGAAGTACATGAGCCATTCTCAAACAATAATAGATGACCTATTCAAGAAGATCGAAGGCTACAAATCGAGGAGCTAGATGAATGGCGGATGCATAAATCGAGAACACCCAACAAACCGAATCTCCGACAGAATGAGGTCAATACCTTTCCAAATCAACTTAAGGTTGGAGATAGAGTCTTATTAGGTGCCACAGATCCCCACATTTTCGCTACCACACTGAATGAAGAAATCCCTCTTATGGTACTCAGCATTTTCCCATTCGGTACGGTCGAGGTGAGTCATCCTAAGTTCGGCACTTTTAAGGTAAACAACACACGTTTAAAACCTTATTTTGATGAGATTGATAGCAGGAATGAGGAGTATAAACTCCTCAAACCACCATGATCATTCAACGGAAAGGTAAGTAGAGCTTAGACTATAAATCAGTGCTTCTCAGGAGGCAACCCGAGCGGTAACTGTATTAAATTCTTTAAAATATAGTATTCAACATCTAACTTACTAACAGAACACTTGAATACACGTTTTCCACAGAGACACGGCCAAGCACACGGATGTACGTAGGGCCGTGTAAAAATAGGGCAAAGATTTCCCCAAACACGGGCTACGATAAAAAGCCACGACTGTGCGACATGGCCTTGGTCGAGAATGCCAAAACAACACGGGCGTGCAACACGCACGTGTGGAAGAACCATGGGCGAACCTGCTAAAACAGCACGGGCATGTGACACGCCCGTGTCTAACACCTATGGTTGAGCTTGTCAAATGAACACGGGCATAGGGCTTTAATACACGGGCGTAGAAGAAGTGAACAACGCCAGACACGGTCATGTGCACCCACACGCCCAAGGAATACGGGTGTGTATTAAATATTAGACAGGCCCAATTTTAAAATTCGCGTATCACACAGGCTAAAAATTGGGGAACACGGGCATGTTCCCTAGCCGTATGCCCCAAGATCTATAAATACCCTGCACTATTCACATTCTTCCCCATTCAAAAACCATAACCCTAGCCGCTGCAAGTCCACACGCAGCCCTTGCCACGCCTGTACGCCACTTCCCACTCTATTTTTGACATTCAATCTGTCCCACTCTATCTTATGGTGCATGTCGCACGGGCACGTTATCGACCTCGCCTTTTTCATCGCCCTCGCAATTTAGCACCAGACGGAGCGGCATCAGAACGGGGTCATCTCCATTGGCCCCTACGTGACCCGGTTGGCTTGACACTTCGGGCTCCTTAGCACCACGGCCCAAGAATCATCCCTTACCCTCATCGGCCAGATGTCTCCACAAGGCATCTCGAGCATGATTAGCATGAGGATGATCGAGAGGCACCGAGCAATCTACCCTCCCTAATATTGACTCGCCCAACCTACCGAGGAGGAAGCCTTTGAGGACATTCCTGATGATGTCCCTCCACAGTACGAGGACCCATCGACTCAGCCACCACCACCCTCTCATCCAGTTCATGCGGTGGCTTCATATGCTGACATCTCTGAGCGCCTCACTCAATTCGAGTAATAGTGTTTCCAACATTTTGACAACATTGATGCTACTCTATAGCAGATTTGTTAGCACCTTCACATCTCATTGCCAGACCTCGCGAACCATCCAGCGATGAAGATGTTTAAAAACATTTATTTATTATTTTATGTTTTTCATTTTTATTACAACTATTTCTTTTTAGTTGATTTTAGAATTTTATTTTTAATTATCAATTTCAGTTATTTCTTTATGAGTAATTCTTCTTCCTAATATCCCCTAAAAAGTTCCTGATTTTATCACAATTATATAGAGCTCCTCAGCTCATCATCGCATAGGAACTAAAAACTCCATCGGGAAAGGTTTTCCACGACTGCCATGTCCTGATCGACCAAGACCATAGCTACAACTAGATATAATATTCTTTTGGCGCAAGACTTATGGACTAATGAACCCTTATGACCGCCGGAGTATCTTCCTCCACTCTCGAACCGATTACTCTCTAAACCTCCAGTTTGAGGAATTCATCGTATAGGAAGTTTCACTTCTCTCCATATCTTATTTTTATACTCTAATATCTATCTTTGTACATTTAGGACAATGTACGTCTTAAGTGTGGGGGGATATTTATTTCATTATCAGAAAAATCCTTGAATGACTACCTTATTCTCTTGAAAAGCTCACATATTATATTTAGGATAAATTTTGATTGATTTATGATTTTTGTTGATATATCTTAAATTAAAACATAGGAATTTATGCATTGATTGTTTAAACTTCAAGACATTAGAGAATCAAGCATGATAAGTTGATTTTTAAGAATTTAAAATCTTAGGTTATTTCCCCAAAGTTTAGGTATTACTTTGAGTTGGAATTCACAAGTTTTAAACATCAAAAAGCCATAATTTTTGTGAGATTTTTGAGCCTTTTGAGCATCTATTGATTCTTTGATGCTCACTTTTATTATTGCTTGGAGTGTGTTAGTATTGAACTATTATTCTAGAACTTGCTTGATTATGCATGTCGAGACCACCCCATTTGATTTGATATGTCAAAATGATTTAGGCACTTAGGATTAACCCACTCATGCCATGAAAAGCCTACCTCCACGATTAACCTCTAGCAAACCCCCTTAAACCTAACAAGTCACTTCTTGTATTACCCTTAATATTAACCCTTCACCCATTATTGTTGAAATCCCCTACATTAATCCCTATTTTTGTCGAGATTTGAGTTGAACAAATTGCTTAGCTATGTCTTGTTCTTAATAGTTAGTCTATGTTATTTAACTTGTTCTTAAAAAAAAATTAATTATGTATACACATTAGTAATTCCATATTTTGAAAAGAAGCTCTGTTGTACGCAAGTGATGATTAACTCTTTTTCTATTTAGGCAATTTTCTAATTCAATCTCGATTCTAACCCATTCTTTCAGCTTATGACCACACCCCCTAACCAAGCCTCATTACAACCCTCTAAAGACCTTTTGATTGATGTATCATCTTAAATTATAGTGGTGGAGATTTGATTCTCATGCAAGCCTATGGTAATGACCTTTTATTATTGACTATTGAGTGCTTCATTTATTGTCTTTAAACACCTAGAGTGATTTGAGTGATTCTTTAGTGAGGATGTGAAACTCTGTGATATTCTGCATCGAAGATAATTACTTAGATGATGGGAGACACCTATGTTTTCAGAATAAAATGCTCAACTTTGAATGTTTGAAACTTTTATGTTCTTTTACTTGAATTCTCAATGTATGATTACTTATGGATTAATTTGAGATATTATCGATACAAATTATAAGTTGAGAAGAATTTATTTTGATTATGAGTTCAGAATTTTGCTTGAGGACAAGAAAATGCTTAACTGTGGTGGTATTTGATAAACTGTAATTTATACATATTTTTACCCCATGTTTAACACATTTTATAGATGATTTTCCACTAGAATTGGTGAATTCGATGCTCCTAATGCTTTAATTTCATGTTTTATGCCTAAGAGAGCATAGGAGAGCAAAAGGAACGAGAAACGGGCCAAAAACGGAGAAAATGGGCCAAAGTACGAAATCAACATGGCCTGGACCTTCTCACACGGGCAGGCCACACGACTGTGTCAATTCGGCAAGCTCGAGCATGGCCTGAAGTAATCACACACGGGCGTGTCACACGGGCATGTCCTTCCCGAGCCTAAGTTGAGTCCAATTCAGAAAAGGCTAATTTTGAGGGCTTTTAGGCATTCCAAAGCCTACAAATACACCGTAGAGGAGGAAGAAACAGACACACACAGAATAGAGGGCAAGGAATTACCCCAAGAAAGCCGATTGATCCATCTCAGAAGTTGGATTCATCATCAAGACTGAAGATCTCTCCTCAATTTCTCTGAAGGAGTTCTGGGTTTTCTTTATGTTTTGTATTCTTTATTATTATGAGATGTTTTCTTGTTTAGTTATGAACTAAAACCCCTAAATACCTAAGGGGAATGAAACCTAAGACGAATCTTATTATTATTTTCTGAATCGTATGATAAATATTTAACTTGTTCTCAAGTATGCGTTCTTAATTCTTGTTTTGATATCTCAGGATACCGATTCAACATAAGCTCTTATTCAGAGGAGGAATAGACCGTGTCCAAGAGTACATTTGTCATAATTAAGCGGAGTTGATTGTGCACCTAGACATAGGGTGAAGAGATTTGGCCGGATTAGGATGAAACCTAATAAGGGGATCCATAGATCGAGTTAATGCAAGCCTAGAGAGTTAATTAGAGAAATGTCTCGGTTATTCAATCTAGGGATTAGACGTTATTAGTCTTGAATAGGGATAATAACATAACTTAAGGATTTTTTTCCTTAGGTATTACCGATAAACGCCAAATTATACATATTTTTACCCCAAATACCTAGCATATTTATGGATGTTTATTACTAGATTTATGGATTTTAGTGCTCTTAATCCAGTTATTTCTTGTTTTGTACTCAGGAGAGCACCAAGAGTCAAAAGGAGCCAAAAATGAGCCAAAAAGAGACAAAACAGACCAAATCGAAAAGATGACAAGGCATAAGCCTTGCCACACGGGCAGCTCACACGCCCGTGTCTTTCGAGGGTGTCGACCAAGGCTTTTAAAATTCACATGGCCTAGCAATTGACCCACACGACCGTGTGCAATTTAACGGATTGAACACGGCCTGGCAATCACGTCACACGGCCGTGGCACACGGGCGTGTCCCTTTTTCAAAGAGTTGTATTTTACACGGAAAAGGATACTTACGGAAGAAGAAAGCCAATCCAAAGCCTACATAAACACCCTAAGTATGGCTTAGAAAGGGGCCGCTCTCTCCAAAACTTTTCTGGAGTACAGAACCGTACGCCAGGAATTACTTGGAGAAAGCCAGATGATCCATCCCAAAAGCCGAAGCTACTCCAAGATTGAAGATCTCTCTCAGAATTCCTTCAGGGGTTTTAGAGTTTTCTTTATGCTTTGTTTTTATCATACTTTTGAGATGTACTCTTATTTTATTATGAACTAAACCCCTTAGATACCTAAGGGGGTTGAAACCTATGATGTATCTTGTTATTATTATCTGAACTGTATGATAAATACTTGATTTGTTCTTAATTTTTTATTTTTAATGCTTGAGTTAATATTCTAGGTATTAATTCATGATTTGATGTGCTTATGCAGAGGAGAAAAAGTCCCTGTCTAAAAGTAGATTTGGCATAATTAAGCAGAGTTGATCGATTACCTAGAAATAAGGTTACGAGATTTTACTGGATTAGCGTGAAACCTAATATGGGAGTCCATAGATCGATTTACTGCTTCCCTAGGGGTTTTGATTAAGAAAGAGATCTCGATTAATTCAACTGAGGGTTGGAGGTTATTAGTCTCGAAAGAGATAATAATATAGGTTAGGGAGTCTCACGGATCAATTCAAGTGAATAAATCGTCTGGTTCAGAGTCAGATAACAAATGAAATCTAAGTGGATTCCTCCTTGGGTGTCGTCTTTATCAATTACTTTCCTTCAAGCCTTTTTTCCAAATTTTCTCTTTAATTTAGTTTAATTAGTAAATTAGTTTAGTTAATTAGTTTAATAAACAACCCCTCCTTAATTCTAGGTTAAATAATAAAAAGATAGTTTCTTGAATTTTGATGGTTTGTTCAATTTGATGGTTTGCAGGATGAAGATCCCAACGCTCACTTAGCAAACTTTCTTGAATTTTGCGATACATTTAAAATCAATGGAGTTTTTGATGATGTCATTCAACTTCGGTTATTTCATTTTTCATTGAGGAACAAAGCTAAACAGTGGTTGAAGTCATTACCACGAGGGTCTATCACTACTTGGGAACAAATGACTGAAAAATTTTTACTAAAATACTTTTCGCCGGCTAAAACGGCTAAATTACGCAATGATATCTCTTCTTTGGTGCAGATGGATTTAGAAACACTTTACAATGCATGGGAGAGAAACAAGGACATACTGAGAAGGTGCCCTTACCATGGGTTACCGCTTTGGCTTCAAGTACAAACATTCCACAATGGTCTGAATCCCTCGACTCGGCAAATGGTTGACGCGACTGCTGGCGGAACCATCAACAATAAAACACTAAAAGATGCCTATGAGTTTATAGAGGGGATGTCACTGAATAACTATCAATGGCAAGTTATGAGGACAAAGCCAACAAAAGCAGCCTACGTTTATAATGCCGACTCAGTTACTATGCTGTCAAATCAGGTAGAACTTCTCAATAAAAAAAATTGATGGTTTACTTGGTTCTACGCAGGTACATCCAGTAATGAGGTGTGACTCAAGCGGAGGAGGTGTGCATACAGAATATCAATCCTTCAATCCCACAACCGAAGAGAAACAAGTCAACTATATGGGTAACAATAACTTTAGATCTCAAAATAAGCGATCTGAGAATACTTATAATGCAGGTTGGAGGAACCACCCAAATTTCTCCTGGGGTGGTCAAGGGAATCAAAAGCCACAAAATCCTCAGGGTTTTCAACAACCACCCTACCAACAGGAAAAGAAGCCAAATCTTGAAGAGATGCTCTCAAAGTTCATATCAGTGTCAGAAACCCGTTTCCAAAATACCAAGACAGCACTTAAAAATCAACAAGTATCGATCCAAGGACTCGAAACTCAAAGAGGCCAGCTTTCCAAACTGATCTCCGAATGACCACAAGGTAGTTTGCCAAGTAGTACCGAACCTAACCCAAGGGAACAACTCAACGCAATTAATACTAAAAATGACAAGGGAGTTGTTGAACCTGAACCAGAACCGAGGCAAGAAACTGTGGTAAGCAAATGGAGTGATGAGGTAGGTCAAAATACAAAAAAACCAGTGACTTTCGAATATAAACCTCGTGTGCCATACCCTAATGCGACAAGGCAAGACTGCTCAGACGAACAATTCCTTAAACTGTTTATTGAAACTTTATCACAGATGCCAAATGCAATGAAATTTTAAAAGAGATTTTAGTAAATAAGCAGAAGTTGGACGAAGCGTCGCATGTGGAGCTAAATGCAATCTGCTCAGCTATTCTACAGAATAAGCTACCCCACAAATTGAAAAATCTAGGGAGTTTCACAATTACTTGCTTAATTGGTAGTGTAGATATACGTCATGCATTAGCTGATTTAGGGGCTAGTATTAACGTAATGCCTTACAAAATGTTTAAGCAACTAGGTCTTAGGAAACCTACACAAACTAGGATGAGCATTCAATTGGCAGATAAAACTATAAGATTTCCTAGGGGTATTATTGAAGATGTACTCGTGAAAGTAGATAAGATCATATTCCTCGTTGATTTCATTGTTCTATACATAGAGAAGGATAATAACACCCCTTTGATTTTAGGGAGGCCCTTTTTAGTAACTGCTAAAACAATTGTTGATGTTGGCATAGGTGAGCTTACACTTCGTGTGGGAGACGAAACGATATCCCTTCAAGCTCGTAATTCTGGCATCACATCAAACATTGAAGGTAATAGTCCACACCAATATGCTAAAACTGACAATATGACTTTTTAGAAATTAAGCTTCAAAGAAGTTCACGAGCCATGTTCCAGAAATGATAAAGGACACATTCATGAAGAACGAAGGCTACGGATAGAGGAGCTAGACAAATAGCAAGTACACAAACCGAGAACACATGATAAACCGAAACTACGTCAAAACAAGGTTGATACCTCTCCTAATCAACTTAAGGTTGGCGATAAAGTCTTACTAGATGCTGCAGATCCCCACATTGTCACTACCACACGGAATGGGCAAATCCCTCTTATGGTACTCAGTATTTTTCCATTCGGTACGGTGGAGGTGAGTCACCCCAAGTTCAGCACTTTTAAGGTAAAAATCAGTCGATTAAAACCCTATTTTGATGAGATTGATAGCAGGAATGAGGAGTATAAACTCTTCGAACCATCCTGACCATTCACCGGAGAGGTAAGTCAAGCTTAGACTATAAATAAGCGCTTCTCGGGAGGCAACCCGAGCACTAACATATTTTGATTTCTTTATTTTTTATTTTTCATTTCTAACACTTTAAATAATTAGATTTATCTTTGAATTGCAAAGTTTTTCAGCACACACGGCCAGGAACACGGGTGTGCCTAAGACCGTGGCCAAGCAGGAGAAGAAACACGACCGTGCGATATGGCCGTGTAGAAGCAAGACATGGTTGTGGGTGAACTTGATAGGAGAACACAGACGTGGGAATGGAAAAACAAGGGCGTGCCAGGGGCAAGGCTCGATTCTGTTTCTTCGACACGGGCATGAGACAGGCCCGTGCCATTAAGCCATGGCCAACAATACACGGGCGTGGTACCCTAACACACGGGAGTGGGAGAAGCAAATAAGGCTAGGCACAACCGTGCGATATGGTCGTGTGCCACACACGCCCCAGACACACGGGCGTGGGATAGTAGCCGGGCACGACCTAAACTGCAAAATTTGAAAAACACGGGCTCACTTTCAGAATACACGAGCGTGGCTTTAGGCCATGTACACCTCCCCTATACAATCAAATCACTGTTCATTTTCTTCTTCCTTTCAAAACCCTAGCCGAAATCTCCCTAATCCATATTCCGGCCACCATTACCCAGATTATCACTTCCCCAACCCTCAAACCACCTTAAAATCCACTCCCCCTGAATTAATCCTCACTTTACCCGCTCTTTTCCCTCTATTTTTCCTCCACATGGTTGTACACCCACACCACAAGCCCGTGCTCGCCACCAACACGCCCGTACGCCACCTACAGCAGCTTTTGGTTCAGTTTCTCAACTTGAATACTTTAGGAACTTGCTTTAGTATTTTCTATATTTGAATTGTTTAAACTACTAAATAGCATATGCTAGTTTTAGGATTCTTGCTTAACTGATGATACATCTTTGATTCCAGTAAATGGTTTTGAATAATCATATAAATTTTTCACCTCTCGCTTGATATAGTTAAATGTTAACACATCTTGGACCTACTATATCAATGCTCATACATTTTCAGGTATATTATGTCATCATCGAGAGGCAAGAAGACCGCGGTCCCATCTTTAAAGAGACGTAAGAGACTGGGTTCTTCCTCGGTATTTGCTACAGCCGAAGTTCGGCACTCATTCCTTGAGTTTCTGCACGCTTCGCAGGAAGAACTATTTCAAATACTACGCGCACAACCCCTCACTACAGGTCACTGAATCGACTGGGCTGCCGTCGAGCAAGTCCAACTAGCTGATGCCATCCGCGCCCTCCTGACTAGAGACCCATGGGAACGGTTCTTCGATATTACTGAACCTACTTATTTAGAGCTAACTTTAGAATTATGCTCTACTTTTCATTTACAGGTGATGATGACGAACAATGATGACCCCAGCACCATTCACTTCTGATTAGGCAGTCTAGTTCGCGCGATGAGTGTCCCAGAGTTTGGAGTCGCTTTGGGACTTTACACTGATGAGTTTATAGAGAAGGAGGACATGAATGCATTACCATGCAATATCTCCATTTCTCCCTTCTTGTGCTGGAAAGCTTTGGCACCACTCTCTTCCACATACGACCCCAGCCACTCGAAGGCCTCAACTCTCGCCCCTTCCCTACGCCATCTCCATACCATATTGGCACACACCTTGACTGGAAGGAAAGAGAGAACCGACGTTGTCAACACCCACGACGCCTACTATTTATGGTGCATGGCGAATGCACACGTGACTGACTTGGCATACTTCATCGCTTTCGCCATTTGCCATCAGACCGAGCGGCATCGGAAGGGAGTAATCTCCATTGGCCCCTACGTGACGTGCCTTGCTAGACAGTTCAGCCTCCTCAACACCATGGCCCAGTCATCAGCGCTTACACTGATAGGTCAGATGTCCCCACAGGGCATCATGACTATGTTACACATTAGGATGATTGAGCTCCACCGTGGGACCGATCCTCTTCAGTACCGTCTTACTCTTGCCATTGACGAGGAGGATCTAGAGGACATTCCTGATGATGTCCCCCCACAGCATGAGGAGCCTTCTACCACACCACCTAGGGAGTGACTAGTTCATACGGCTGCTTCATTGGCACACCTTTCCGACCGACTCGCTCACTTCGAGCAGTATTGAACTACACAGTTCGAGATGATTCACGAGCGAGATCGGGGACGTGATAGACAGATGGACGACATGCAGGCCATGATGCAGCAGCTGTGCCAGCACTTTCATATCGCTATTCCAGTGCCACCACCTGAGGGCCCCATTGATGAGGATCATTGAATCCTCTTATCTTTTTATTTTTATTTTTATTTTCATTTCAATTTTATTATTTTCTTTTGAAAGACATATCCATCTTAGTAAATTGTACTTTCTTCATTTTTCTGGTATCTCTAACAAGTAATCCCACTACACTCTCTTCCACACCAACTCTTAATAAGCTCTTCATGATTCTACAAACTTCCAATCAAAGCTGCTAAGAATATTTTACGGAATGAGGAAACAAATAGGAAACAGTACCTCACGAGTGCCATGTTCAACCACCCAATTTCTTCATCTAGCTAAGAACAGTGGCAACTACCACTTTTCCCAAACACTTCAACCTCAGAATCAAGCTCCACATTCATATAACAAGGAGTTTCACCTCCTTCCCTCTTATAATTTTCTTTATTTTGAATAATCTATCTTTGTACATTGAGGGCAATGTACATCTTAAGTGTGGGGGGTGAACATGAACATGATGCCTAACTTTTTGCATTATTCTCAAATCCCTGAATTTGATCTTGTGCTTAAGTGATTTTCTCATAATATTGATCGAATGAATTCTGATTGATCTATAATTATTATTGATATGTCATGAATTAGACCATGGGAATTATGCATGATTATTTGATTATAGGACATTAGAGAATCGAGCATGATAAATTGATATTTTGAGAACTAAAATTTTTAGATTATTTTTCTAAATTGAGGTATTATCTTGAAATCTTAAGTATACAGGAATGACATCAAAAACCCAAATTTTTGGTGAGATTTTTTAGCCTTTTAAGCATATAGCTTTCTTTCTTGCTCACTTCTTTTGTGGTTTGAGTGTGTCAACATTGAACTGTTATTCTAAAACTTGCTTGGATTATACATGTCAAGATCACACGTATGATTTGATATACTGAGATGATAAAGGCACTTAGGATTTAACCCACTTACTCCATAAAAAGCCTTCCCACATAATTAAACCCTTAGTAAACCCCCTTGAGCCTACTAACCCTTTTTATTAATTAACCCTCATCATTAACCCATTTAATCCATTATTGTTGAAATCCTCTTACTTAATTTACTATTTTTTTATCAGGATTATTTTTAATATTGTTACCTCACTATGTTCACCATTTTTTGTTACTAAATCAGGAAGTATGATTTCTATATTGTATTGACTTGATTTGTTATTAAAAAAAAACTCAGTATTATTATTGCAATTCTCAGCAAGCTAAAGTTGTCATGAGCTCATGTAATATAGTTCTAGATATTTTTTTGTGATTCAATAATTAAGTTTTTGATAATGGGGTAATATATTGAAATTATCTCGATTCTAACCTTTGTCTCTTCAGCTTGTATCCATACCCATAACCTAAACCCCACTACAACCATGGAAAGACCTTTTGATTTGTGTATCATATCATTTACAAGTTGTGGAGATTTGATTTTCATGCAAGCCTATAGTAATAATTTCTCATTTTAGACAATTGAGTGCTTAGTCTTGAACCTTAAACACTTTGAGTGATTTGAGTGAATCTTTAGTGAGGATGTCATCTCTTGTAAATTTAGGACTAAAGTTAATTACTTAGAGGAAGGAGATTACCTATGATTTTATTATCAAAATATTCGATTTAGATTGTTTGAGGCTTTTAATGCCTCTATAGTTGAATTCTCACTATATGATTTTCTGTGGAATAACTTGTAAAATTATCAGTAATGATTATGTGATTGAGAGGAATGAATTCTAGCAGTAAATGAGAGTTTTGCTTGAGGACAAGCAAATGCTTAAATGTGGGGGTTTTGATAAACGCCAAATTATACATATTTTTACCCCAATTACCTAGCATATTTATGGATGTTTATTACTAGATTTATTGATTTTAGTGCTCTTAATCCGATTATTTCATGTTTTGTACTCAGGAGAGCACCAAGAGTCAAAATAAGCCAAAAAAGAGCCAAAAAAGGACAAAATGGACCAAATCGAGAAGATGACACGGCCTAAGCCTTGCCACACGGGCAGCTCAAATGCCAGTGTCTTTCGAGGGTGTTGACCAAGGCTTCCACGATTCACACGGCCTGGTCATTGACCCACACGGCCGTGTGCAATTTAACGAATTGAACACGGCCTGGCAATCACTTCACACAGCCGTGGTACACGGGTGTGTCCCTGTTTCAAAGAGTTGTATTTTACACAGAAAAAGATACTTAGAGAGAAAAAAGCCAATCAAAAGCCTATATAAACACCCTAAGTATGTCTTAGAAAGGGGCTGTTCTCTCCAGAACTTTTCTGGAGTACAGAACCGAACACCGGGAATTACTTGAAGAAAGCCAGACGATCCATCCCAAAAGTCGGAGCTACTCCAAGACTGAAGATCTCTCTCAGAATTCCATCAGGGGTTTTAGAGTTTTCTTTATGTTTTGTTATTTTCATACTTTTGAGATGTACTCTTATTTTATTATGAACTAAACCCCTTAGATACCTAAGGGGGTTGAAACCTATGATGGATCTTGTTATTATTATCTGAACTGTTTGATAAATACTTGATTTGTTCTTAATTATGTGTTTTTAATGTTTGAGTTAATGTTCTGGGTATTAATTCATGATTTGATATGTTTATGCAGAGGAGTAAAAGTCCTTGTCTAAGAGTAGATTTGGCATAATTAAGCGGAGTTGATCGAACGCCTAGAAATAACGTTACGAGATTTTGCCGGATTAGGGTGAAACCTAATATGGGAATCCATAGATCGATCTACTGCTTCCCTAGGGGTTTTAATTAAGAAAGAGATTTTGATTAATTTAACTGAGGGTTAGACATTATTAGTCGCGAAAGAGATAATAATATAGGTTAGGGAGTCTCACGGATCAAGTCAAGGGAATAAATCGTCTGGTTTAGAGTCAGATAACAAGTGAAATCTAGGTGGATCCCTCCTTCGGTGTCGTCTTTATCAATTACTTTCCTTCAAGCATTTTTTTCCAAATTTTGTCTTTCCTTTAGTTTAATTAGTTAATTAGTTTAATAAACAACCCCTCCTTATTTCTAGGTTAAATAATAAAAAGATAGTTATTACTAGTACTTTTGGTTCCCTTGGGTACGATATCCCGATCTTGCCATTACTATACTATTGTTCGATAGGTGTGCTTGCCTTTTCGTCATGATAATAGTTTGTTTAGGTTTGATCTTCATTATAAATATTTATTACTTGTTACAAATCATGCGATTAATTGCCTTCATTTGATAGATTTTCACAAAAGCAATTTCCCAATTCTATTCTCTGTGAGTTCTTAGTTTAGATAATTACTTAATTAAAACAAAAACCTCTTTATTCTTAGGCTAGATAATAGAAAGACAGTCACTACTAGTACTTTTAGTTCCTTTGGGTTAGACAATTCGGTCTTGCTAAAACTATACTACAGTTCGATAGGTACAATTGCCTACATCGCAATAATAGTCAATTTCAAGAACGAGTAATTATAAATATTTAAAACCTATCACGAAATCACGCGATCATGCTATTATACCAAAATGATTTTACTAAGTATACCCAAAATGACTAGTTGATAGTGTGACGATGATCTAGTGATCTCCAACCCTTGCGAGCTTTCGAGCACTATAAAACAGGGGAAAATAAAACAGAGTAAGCATTACATGCTTAGTAAGTTCGTATAACGGAAATTAAACTTACCAATCCCGTTTATTAAATCTAAGAATACAATAACAAGTTTTCCATCCATTTAGCTAAATTGCCTAAACACAAGCATTCAATCAAACATGTTAGTCACCAAAATCTTCATATCAATCAAGTAAGATATATGAGCTTATCAAGCAATATTCTTTCAAGTCATTATCATTTCATCTCAAGATTTTCATCCCATGTCAAGAGTTTTATGTCCGTTGAATCATTGAATTCCGATGGATGCTTAAGCAGTACACTCGAAGTGTACGATTCAATAATTCTTCAATTTCATATTCAAGGGTACCCATTAGGGCACTTAACCAAGAAACACTCTCTCGAGCCACATATCGTATAACAGGATTACCGGTCCAGGCTAAATCCTTAATATAACGTAAGCTCAGAGGAGCTTGATTAGGATTACCAGTATAGGCTAAACCCTAATCATAACGTATACTCAAGAGGTATTATATCGGTATTACCCATCTGGGCTAAATCCTTAATATAGCAAGGGCAATGGGATTACTCAGCCAAGCTAAATCCCGTTTGCAACAAATGCAGGGCCCTATTAGTTTCGGGAAAGCGCATATAATTATCAGAATTCAACATTCAATTGGGACTTAACCCTTTACCATCATTTCAAGCATGTATCAAATTCTCCATCATAGCATCCAAGTAAAGCACATCAATATAACTCACATTACATATAACACAACATTCAATTAAACATATTACATGCCCGATTAAGTTACACGAACTTACCTAGACACTTGTTCGCGTAAAAGTCTACTAATCTGAAACCTTTTCTTCTCCTCGATCTAACCTCAAATTAGCATTTTTCGGATCTATATAAATGAATTTAACCATTAATTTCACACATTACATATTTAAATGGACTCAACTTATGTCCTAGGCAAAATTACCATTTTGCCCCTAACTTTTTCGTAATTTCAATTGTCCCAAGGCCCGAAAAATGAAACTTGTGCAAATTACTCCCTATTCCAAGCCTAACCAAAAACCCATTACAAAATTTACAGCACATGTACTCATAAAAATTCAAAATTTTTCATCAAACTTTACAACTTTACATTTTAGTCCATAAATCATGTTTTCATCAAAAATCACTTTGTAAAAGTTGTTTATCTATCAATAATATTTCATTTCCTACCATATATTTCTAATTTCTAGCATATACATCCATGACCCAGTTTTCATACCTTGATAACTTTTTAAATTAATCCCTCAAATAGAGAGCTTAAACTATCCCGGTTTCAAACACACCAAAATTACTAAAAATGGGACAGGGAAACTTACCTAGTTAGCCCTTGAAAGTTTCTTTTCTCTCACCTAGGGTTTTCATGTGTTTTTAGGCTGAAGATGATGAAAATACGATGATATATTTTCTTTTCATCTTTTAATTAATTAGGTATTTTGCTATTTCCAATTTAGTCCTTACCCTTTTTTTCTATAATTCCATGGATGAGGCACCAAGAAAAATCTACATACTTTTCTTAATGGTCTAATTACTATATAAGGAACTCTAGATTTGAATTTCATACTATTTAATCCTTATAGCCATTAGAATTCAACTTTCACATTTTATGCAATTTAGTCCTTCCAGTAATTAAACACTTAATTAATAAATTTTTTGTATCAAAATTTTTACATGGCATGCCTATTAAATTACGGACCATATAATGAAATAAAAATAAACCTTATTTTTGGATCGAATTTGTGGACTCGAAACCACTGTTTTAATTTCACTAAAAAATGGGCTGTTACAAATTCCCCGAACAACCAAATGTTACCATTTCTTCTTGGGTTGTCAGGCAACGGTAAGTAGGCGCTTCCACCGGTGTGGCTGCTTCACAGTTTTGGCGCTCCTCACCACCTAATTGGTTGAAGTACTTCCACGACCTTCATGCTCCAACCACCATGACCTCTTACCGTACCTCCTAAACCCGTCCTAACCCTAGCCATTTTGCCATAAATGCTTACAGAAAGGAAAATTGAAGAATAGAGGGTTACCTTTAGGATTGATTTAAGATCAGGAAGAAAATAGGTTACACACTCTGGTGATAAAAATGGACAAAGAGAGTAGATGAACAGGAACAGGATGAAGAAAAAATTAAGGATTTTTTAAAGAATGTAAGAAACAAAAATTTAAGAGTAGAAGCAAATGGTGTAACTAACGATTTCACTAACATAAATTCGTGTTTTTAATTAAAATGTCCTCTAGAATTTTTAGGTTTTCAAAATTTGTAAGAAAACCATCCAATGAGCCAATCCATGTTTGACATGTTTTGGCATCTTAGACAGGTTATTCTAAAAGTGTTTTATATTCTATTAAGAAAGGATGAAAGTATCCAAAAAGTAAACTTCGTAAATCAAGTATCTTTCATGTGAGTTCGCAAATCACATATCGGCCAATCACATTGTACAGCTACCCGCATCATGTTGGACGCAAACTAATTAGCTAAGTACCTACGAATGAGGGTTAATTGAAGTACCTGTGTGAATTATTAATTAGAGCACGCTTCTCTGGTATAGTTTATTAAATTCTTTCTCATCATAAGTTAAGTGAAGTGATTTTTTGAACAGGCTTATCATGTGCAAATGAATTAAACCACTCACACTAAGTATGGATGGGAGATGTATACTCCAAGACCATTGAGAAAGAAGGGTTTTTTGAAAAACAAACATTTTCTTCGGTTGGAATGTAAGAAATTTACGGATGAAATTTCCTTTGAAGGTGGGTGAATTATCACACCCGAAAATATTAAAAGATAAGTACACTAGTAATTTTAGGTATCTAGAAATATCTGGCTAAGTAATTTACAAATGGTAAGATTTCCATTATTAGCCTCGTTATGTTAGAAACAAATATTTTCTTTAACGAAATATTATGATAGGGGACATTAATGGTGCTACTGATAAATTTGTTTTGGTGTACAAGTGCAGGAAGGTTATAGGAGATGGATGTCATTCTCCAAGGAATACTATCTCATTTCAGTATTCATTTTCTTTCTTCTATAGTCTTTTCTGGTTTGTTTTGGTAAGAGATAAATTATGGAGTGGTCTATCTATAGGGAAAAACTAGTGAATTAGCTTATAAAATTGAGAAATTCTGTAAACTAGTAATTTTTCTAAATTTTTTGTATCTTTTGATTGAAGATACAGGAAGAAAAAAATTGAGAATTTCAATTTAATTCAATGAATTTGTACTATGATGGTTGAGGTTATAGTAATCTTTAAAGTTCCTCTGCATGTGAATGAATCATAGTTTTATTACATAAGTATGCACCTTCTTTTTTGTTCCTAATACATTTGTTAGGCTTAGTTAACTGATAAAGATGAGGCTCAAACAATGAAGAAAAGTTTATGATGATATAGCCAGTATCAGCTTTCAGGTATATTCTAGGTGAGTTTCTGAACTTAAATCCTCAATGATGGTGTAACACCCTATACTGGATCCTATCCATGGGTCCAGGTGCCAAATGTCACAATTAACTCGAATAATTTGACAAAACTTCTAGTCTAACTTTTTAAAAATATTTTGGCTCTATTAAATTACAAGATTTAACTTCAACTATAATCCTCATCATTCGAACTTTTAGATTCCTACAAGTTCATTACATTAGCAAATCTGACAGTATTTACAATTATGGCTTAAGTGTATAACACTAATACATCTGATTTAATCCCTGAGTCCCTAAGGTGTAGCCTCCAGGAATGCCCCTTTATATGCATGTCACGGCTACCACGATCTTTACACAAATATGGCATCGTTTGGCTTGGTCCTCTCCCACAACAATTATGCTAACTTTGATCCGACATCCAAGGTGGCATAATTGTAAATTTAGATGAAC
Organism: Gossypium arboreum; assembly: GCF_025698485.1. Lineage (NCBI taxonomy): Eukaryota > Viridiplantae > Streptophyta > Magnoliopsida > Malvales > Malvaceae > Gossypium > Gossypium arboreum. Next base: position 40,157,072 of record NC_069080.1, read on the forward strand.
TTACTAAGAATCTCTAAAATAGTGTACGAAAATTATTTTGAAATCTTCAAGATATAAAATTTTTAAAATTATAGATTTCAAACTCCTTGTTTATCCTTGGCCTTTTGCAGGTTTCACTGGCGTGGTCGATGCCTTTCCCGTTTTCCATAACTCACTGCTGGCGAATTATCTGCCATAAATTACACCATTATTTATACCCTTTTTACTCATAACTTCAGCTTGTTTGATAGTTAAATCAAAACATCTTAGTATATATTTAGGTTTTCATACCTAAAGTAGTAATTTAGGCTTTTTAGTAGTTTTTATTACATTCTATATATCCAAATAAGGTTACATGGTCTTGTAGATTAAACAGGAGCTAATTGGGCCAAAACTGATGCCTATGCTGCGTCACCAAGATACTAATGTCTCAATGTCGAAGACAAAAGCTAAAAAAAAATTCTAGAGAGAAACTGCCCTCGATGCCGTGATACGACCCTCCTATGTTGTGACATAGCCCCTATGGTTGGTCACAAAATTGCAAGCCTATTTTGCAACGAAGCCCCTATGCAGACCAAAAATTCTTGCAGGTTTTAATTACGTTTTTTTCGGGAAATTAGGAGTATTATGTCCTAGTCGAACTGTAAGGGTTTCAAGAATATTTTAGGCACTTTAATATTCCGAGTTTAACCTATTAAAGGCCATTGTAATCAGTTTAAACCCACAATTGGAGGGTTTTGATTCTTAGGTATTTCTTTCTTATAACCAGAAGATCTTATTCCAAATTGAGACTAACGTGAGTGGAGATTATTTTCGAGCCACACCTTTATCGATAAATCCATAGGCATCTTTTTTCCTTATTCTATTTTTTATATCTCCTTCTTTAACATTGTTAGACAAATGTTTGTATAACGATTAGAAGTAATTTATGTTTTATACATATTTTGCATGTTTTAATCGCTTTAACTTAATGAATTGGTTGAACGATAGAGTTTCTTAGCGAATCAACTGTTTGGGAAAGGAAGAACTTAAACCCTAGGCTTGACGACCCTAGGAAGTCACTTTAGTTGAATGGTCTATCTGTGAACACCTTAACCCCAAAACTAGTTGACATTTAACTAAATCGATTCCCCATCAACCTGGTGGGTTTGTACTTTACAACCTAGGGTTAAGCTACTTGTTTAATAGATATTTCAACCCTCTACTACTAGTTTAAGCAACTAGATAGTTTAATAGATAGTTTAAGCTACTCGTTTAATAAATCTTTACCCTCTGCTACTTTCAAATGGACTGTCTACCCAAGGTAACCCTTGGCGGTCTTCTTTTTTTGTAAGCCTTATGTGGCCTATCTAGTGTTACCTAGTCCTGGTCAAACACCCTTCCTCTCTGTTTATTCCTAATAAACTCTACCAGTTAGATTGTTCAAGCAATCATTATCTGCAAGTTAACCTCGGTTGACTCTCCCGGTTCTAGCTACCCGTTTTTCTCGTGGATCTTTAGATTTAGTTCTTCCTTGAGCATCTCATTATCACCTAAATTCTGGTTTATTAGCCAAAATCTGTGGACTCATACAAATAGATATTTCATACCTCAGTATAGTTTTTCCCTCCTAATTCCTTCTCATCATTAAAGGTTGCATATTCTAGCAGCAATTTGGCTGATTCTTGACTATCTTGTTTACCTGCAATCTCACATGCATTGCATTCATCCAAGTAAACTACTCTCTGTGTGAGACATAAACATTCTTCTCTCCTTATCCTATCATCTACCTAGTTCATTGTCTTGGTAGACCTTTATCTATTTCCATAGTTGACCTATAGTCTTACACCTCGTAATCCCCAAGTTTAATGTCTTGGTAGAGTATATTGGTTGCCACAGCTGAGTTATGGCCTTCCACCATATAATGCCCATGTCTAATGTCTTAGTGGACTCTATTGGTTGACATAGCCGAGCTACGATCTTACACCCTGTACCTCTATTGAGGAGTCACCCCAAAAGACCCTACTGTCGTTATGGTGTCACACTATAGATTCAATGGACCATTGTTACAATGTCGCTCTATCGAGCCAGTTGATAATATTCTACGGTGCTGCCATGCTCCCTTACCATCCCTTATAAATCCACCCATTCTTCCATTCTGCCAATTATTCCTAACTTCATCTACCCTGTCAAGGTAAAATACCTTCGTACTTCACATACACTTTATTCATGCATTTCATACAACTGATTGTGCTAGTTACTATCACATACATTACATGATGCATCTATTCATTAATTTGCAACCATACAACAATCAACAAATACACTTGCAACCATATGGATTCACGGCCTACTTATCCTCCATGTTCTTACACGACCAAGGTTTTAGACACAACTCAAGTAGACATAAAGGTGGTTCAAGCTAGTAACACAGTAACAGCAATTAGCCAATAGTCGAATGTAGAGACTCACCTTGCTTCCTTTATCCTCGATAGCTTAGCTTGTGTAAACACCAAAGTCTTTCTCGTTCTAGCAGCTAAGCATGACAGCTGCATATATCAGTTGAATTGAAGTCACACAAACCTTAACCCAGAATCCATAACTATACAGAAACTTTTCAAGAATTTTTTCTTCTCTTTCCTCTAACCCACAAGTACAGGGCGTTTAGGACTTACCAACTTACTTTCCCAAATTTGAACCACACATTTACCACCTCATGCAAAGCTTTCTTAAATATCCTCTTCTTCTTCTAAGCAACTGAAGAAGACATTGCAGATGAGAAGGAGATCTTTAACTAAATTTCCCTCTTCACTACTCCTATATATCTTTATATATATACAACCAAATTTTGCATGATCTCCTAGTCTATCTTAGCAAATCATTACTAATTATTTTGTCTCCCACTAGAGAGATAGTTGGTTCCAATCAAACTAGAAAAGAATTGAGACCCAACTAATCACAGCTCAGCTGTTAAAATTCTTGAATTTTCAGATAAAGCCCGTTAATTTGCCAATCCATTCAATTTAAACTTAACTTTCCTTAAATTTTAGGAAAGAAAATCGGAAGTGAAAACTCTCCCATCCTTCACAAAAATATCATCCTTGAAATTTCCTCTCAAAAGTAGCTCAAAAAGTGAACTCTGAGTAATTATTCCTTTCACCACTCAAGGGAGTTCGCCACTATACTTCCCTGTTTCTTGAGCACTAACCACTGGTTCAATGTTTTCTTTAAATCCATCCCGCTTAAATAACAAGTTCGCCCATATTCCATCTGTAGTGGTTAACGGAGTTAAGGATAATCTTACCATTATCCTGGTGGAACCTCTAGCCTACTCCTAATGCTAGACGTCCCAGAGTAGAAGTTACTTAACTAATCCTATGTAAGTGCACCATAATATGGAGGATACTTGATGGACAACTTAATCTGGTAGATCTTCCCATTATTTGGTTATCATGGGTTTTAGGAAAATCCCTTCCCTTGATCAACAAGTATCAAAAGTAAGTTCAGGGAGTTGAATAGTTGGTTACCTTGTGAATCCAACCTTCTCTTAGACTTTTGGTTATTTAAATTAAGGCACAAGGGAAAAGAAATCATGTCTTCTGAACTCAAGTTTTCACCCAAATTATTTCGTCGACTGAGTTTTTTCTAAACCTTAATTGTTTTTTCTTCAACTTAGTTCTATCATTTATTTCTCCCTTCTTTATTCCCTTCAATGAAGTTACTCGTCCCTTGTGACCACTCCTTAGTTTTAAGTAATTTTTCACTTTTATTTTCCTTTATTACACACTATATTGTTATGTCAAGGGTTGCACTCGTGTTTCGAGGAAAGGCTAGGGACTCCACTCCTCGGAGCGAAAGGGCATACCAAAGGAATGCAAATGTTAAAAACAAAAATGTTCTATAGTTTCAAGAGAGTGATACTTCAACGATAACGACACTGTACTATTGCTTAACCACTCCAGAGGAGATGGTACATTACTTGGTAGCCCAAGGTATCTGATTTCCCAACTTCTTGTATCACTTTGAGTTCGTCATGAGGGAGAAACATCGAAGTGATTCCTACGAAGGCCCCATTCTACCCCTCTACTTGTTGGAAGCTAGCTTTTATATGCTCTTACATCCCTTCTTCTTCACAGTACTCTAGGAATACAAAATTGCAACAAGGCAACTAATTTGTTTATCCTAGTAGACTTTGGTGGCATACTTCTTACAATGCAATAGTCAGAATGAGCCACCATTGCTTGGAGTCTTCTAATGCCTCTACAGATTAAAGGTTCTGACTCAAGAGCCTTCAACTGGAATGGTCTACTTCAGTGATCGTTAAGGTCGCGAACCCATTCTAATTGGGTCTCGAACCTTCATCTAAACTGCAATAAATATATTTTGGTGAAAAAGAAACCTTCCAACGGTTTTGATTTTCCCATGAAGTGTTCAACTCCTAAATATTCTACTTACCACAAATCTCAGCCCTTGGACACAAAAATTGCGATAGGATAAGTTAAAAGATTAAATAAAAGTCAGACTTTGGAGTTAAAAAGGCTTATTACTGTTAGAAATATCTTTCGCTATTGCTTCAAGGAAAGGAGCCCAAATGGTTGGTGCACCTGAGATTATTATCTTGGTGTGAATCCTAGAATGGTTCAATCCGTCAAAAAGGCGTAGTCGTTTGGGGCTGATGGCAAGTTAGCTTGGGCTCTTATTAGAAAATGGAGGGAGCTGTTTGATTTCTTCTACACCTTCTGTAATATTCTTCCCTACCGCTGACTTTCCTCAACTTTGGGGTTTTTGGGTGAGTCACGTAGAGACTTAGTTGAAAGTGTTACTAACCCCACTATTCCTCCTGCAAGTCCAACCCAACTCTTACCTTCGACACCCCTTCCTTAACCTAGAGTCATGGATATAAAGGATTTGTTTGAGAGTGTACAACAAGACATGGATGCAGTTACTTCGAGTGTGCAAGCTAGTAGTAGTAGACACAAGAGATTGAGACTTGAAAGGGGTCTTTCAGTTCTAGGGAGAGTAGTGAAAATAGGTTGTCCCGCCATAAATCTAGCAAGCAAATATCTTTCTAAAGGGTGAATCCCAGCTTCGCCCTCAGTGCCCATGAGTGAAAGTCCTTGCATGCAGGTCACATATAGTTGAAACGTTTCTAAAATAATTGTAAATGGGGATTCTAATAGAAATTCCATGATTTTGTAAGTAGTTGCTAATGCTGGATTAGGAAGGACAATTGAAATGGAAACTCTAGGTCGAAGTAATGGTAGGTTTCTAGTAAGTCTCTAAACTTGACTTCTACATGATATATTATTATGATTCCTTGTACAGTCGATGTTCATATAGATGTACATATCTTCTTGTATGTATGTATGGTTATGTGTGTTCTCTGTGAAGCATTGGTATGTATGTACTGAAGTGTATGATGCACTGGATGAAAATGACGATATGTGGTAAGCATGCATGGAAAATTATGGGTTATGAAGTATGATTTTGTTAAGATTATTAGTGAAATCTATGTAAATGCATCCATTATGTTATTGGAGTGATGCATGACCAAGTATGGTTAGTGATAAAGGGGTTCGGGTGTAGTGTCGGGAAGTATATGATATGATAATAGACTATAAACACGAGGTCCATTAGGACGGTAAAAATGAGAAAAGCCCATTGTGGTAGATATCTGGAAGATCATGGCCATGGCACATTCTGGGAATGGAGGATGAGTTGTATTTGTCTACTAGGGTTTCTGCGTGTCCTAGGGACAATAATGAACAAACCTTAAGTGATGCTGAGTTTAGGCAAATCCATATTGTCCAACACAACAATTTATGTGGTGCCTTTATGGCAAATCAATCCAAGCCTTTGTGGCAAGTTATCTGTAAAGCCTTTGTGGCGAATTATCTTAAAAGCCTTTGTGGCAAGTTATTTGTAAAGCTTTTGTGACGAATTATCAGAAAAGCCTTTTTGGTGAGTTATATGTAACGTCATTAAGGTGAATTATCTAAAAAGTCCTTGTCGTGTGTTGTATGGAAACCTTTATGAAAAATTTTGTAACGCCTTTGTGGTAAATTGTCTAAAAAATACTGGTAGTGTATTATAGGGAAAGCCTGTATAATAAATTATGTAACACCTAAGATGTGAGTGGTTAGACTGCCCTTGCAATGAAATTTGGATATGGCTTTAAATCATTTTCTAAAAGAATTCTCAGCAGTGTATCCAACAAAGGAATCCAAATTAGTAATGCACTAGGACGGAGAACTTGGTATATCCAGAGCTACAGTAGGGTAAAAGTCTGCCAAACCTGGATATTTTCACATTATGTATCAAAGTTGTTGGAATTCTATTGGATTATCTAAAATATTAAATTCATCTGAGTAAGTACGTTTGTTTGGATTCATTTGAAGATTCGGTGTGAACAGCGTTTTGCTATCCGCCAATGTCAATAGGAGAAACAGTCAATAGTAGTATCTATATAAATATCATCTTGAGAAATGTACCCAACTACTATATTCAAAAAGATTGTGTTGTAAGATTTGAACTATGAGGTGAAGTTTGTGATTTGCTAGTTAAATGGACTGTCTATAAGGTGTTCACGTGTAAAGATTAAAATATAGTTACCGCCAACCAGAAATCAAAAAACAGTTAGTGAAGGTTTGAAATAAAGTACAGGATCTTAAAGTTGAGGATTTTTTTAGTGACGTTAAAAGGTAAAACTAGTTGAGACTCATTAAGTTCCATTGATCTTATGGGTGTTCATTTATAGTGTAGGTTTTCTACTTGAACCATTTCATCGGAAGGGACCAAGCCCAAAATGCACCAAGGTGGTTGATCCTAGTGCGATATTATGCATACAGAGGGACACTTTTAGCAATATGTTTCCAAATAAAACATAGTATTATACACCACAAATATGCATGACTTATCAAAGATTCAAGTTGTAATGATTTATACCACTTTTAAGAGTCTGTTATAAATGATAAATGCTTCATTCAAATCTTTTGACATAGAAAAGATTTTAAATAAATAAGAAGTACATCTAGTATGTTTTTCGACAGTCTTGAAATTTTGCTACGTATACAAATATTGTGGCGTCCTATATCAAGGTTCGATATATTCAACTTGGCTATAAGGTGTCCCAAGTTAACTTGTACCAGAGCTTTCGGTTTAACCAATCCTCTGGAAGTTGAGTTAGATTCAACCATGTATTCATAATACATCAGACCTAACATAGTGCTTTGGTTAAGTTAAAAACTTCTGTTAGACGAATACTCAAGCACACTATTAGTATTTTAGTAAGTGAGACAGTTGGAAAGAAGGATGATAGTTTTATTGCTAAAAGAAGAAAAATAATACAAACTGAACAATGAAATCAATAAAGAAAAGAAAAAGGTCTTCAGTTTTCCTCCTATGTAGGGTGATCAATTAGGTCAGCAAGGGCTTCTTCTGTTTAGGGGCATTCTCTGCGTACTTCTTTAAGATCAATTGAATCTTCCAACTTCTCCTCCTCTATTTCTAATTCACTTGGAATAAAGAAGTTGGTCGATTGCTTCCATTCCCTCTGGAACTTCTCCCAATATTCGACCTCAGGATTGTAGACATTGAAGTTCAGAGATTTAATTGTGACCTTCTATATGCATTTGAAGATCACCTAACCCAGTTTAAGAGGAGGTTCTATAGCCAGGGCAGGAGCAGAGTAGTGATGGTTGTTATGGGTGCTAACCCTCTCCTAAGCTTACGATGAGTCAACTGTCGGGAGTCACTGCCCTCCATCCTTAGCCTTTTCTGAATCCTAATAGCTGTTAGTGCGGTGACAACTCTTTCATTCTTAGGAACCATATCTAATAATGCTAAGGCGTTCATATTGGCTATTAGAGTTCACAAAGATGTACTAGATGCACGAGAAGAAAAACACCCTGCAACAACAACAAGAGAGTTAACCAGGTTAAAAGAATGAGTGAAAAATGTATCGTAACTAAATATATTCCAATGGCATGGGCGTAGTCCATATGTATCATAGAAGGAGAAGGAAGGCTCCCTCATCCTCCTCACTAGAATTCATGTCAAATAATCATTGGCATTGTAAGGCCAAGCCACATCTACAAAAGAGACATTGTGAGAATCTGTCTAAGGTAAAAGATCATTCACCTTCTGACAGTTTGGACTGAACTTTGGAGGCAGTATTGGAAAACATTTCAGACAGTAACAATCCCCTTCAATTTCAAGATTTGCCCCTTCCTTAATCGTTTAAAATGTTTCCAAGAAACCTCGAAATCAACGTGTTGGCTTTGTAGGCAAATGTCCTCCTAGGTATGGATCATAAAATCAGAAAGCCAAAATCAGCTCCGAACTTACATGTGACTCTTACGAAGTTGCCTTTTTTGATATGGAGGTTTGAAGCCCAATTCTAGATGATAGGATTGTAACCCTGGTGTGTACTAAAATGGGTCAACCAAGCCAACGCACCTACCTTTTGATCTTTAATTGAAAGATCTTTTGGAAATGAACAGCCTGTTTTTAGTCAAATTAGAACTGTGTTATTGGGACCACAAATCTGAAGTCAAAATAATTATTTTATTATTATTTTAGTGTCTATAGCATGATAGTATCATTGTGTGAAAATTTCGTTAAGAAATTTTATCATTTGAATGCTTAATTCGGTAAAAAGGACTAAATTGCGTAAAATGCAAAAGTGATGTTCTATTAGCTAAAGGTGTCTAATAGCTATGGAACTTTAAAGTGGAGGTCCTTAAGTGGTAAATAAACCATTTTTAGTGTTAGTGAACAAAGATGGACATGCATAAATGAATTTTAATGGTTTATATTAAAGGTTAATATTGTAATTTAGTTATTTAAGTAAAATAAATAAAACAAAAATCAAAATTTTGAAGGCTATCATCTTCCTAGGCTATCATCTTCCCGAAGGCATTTGTGCGAGTTACTAAATTCGGGTTAAGTCCCGAAGGCATTTGTGCGAGTTACTAAATCCGGGTTAAGTCCCGAAGGCATTTGTGCGAGTTACTATAACCGGGCTATGTCCCGAAGACATTTGAATGAGTAGCTATATCCGGTTAAACTCCGAAGGTACGTGATTCGGGAATGATTGAACTTGCTGTAAAAATTTCAGTTAATACGCTTGTGAAATCCCAACAATGAGGTATGTTTCGTATGTGATTTGAATTAGTTGAGCCCTTACAAATAAGTATTAGCTCAGTTGATAAATGAGCTACCGGCCTTTGGCTAAGTTGATCTTTGTGTATGAATATAAGGGTTGGTAATGTGAAGTAAGTATGATATTGAGAATTTGTGCATATGAAATTATCTGTTTAGCCACATGAATGTTATACTTTGGTTGTGTTTAAATTCATGGCTCAAACTTACTAAGCATTAAATGCTTACTCTGTTTTCTTTGATTTTCATTTTAGAGATTTTGGTTCGTCACTATCGGACTCGGATTTTGAAGTCGAAGTCTCCCACACTATCAAAGCTCCTTTTGGTATACTTTTGGTTGAACTTTGAAATGGCATGTATAGGACTACCCTTTTGTTGTAGGTCATGTACCTTTCGGTTTTGTGTAAATTTGGATAGCCATGCGAAAATGGCTTAAGTATACTTTGGGCATGGTATTATAATCATTGTATGTTGTTCATTAAGAGGTATGGAAATGTTTGGAAATGATTAGCCATTGGGATGGTTAATCATGATCATATTTTGTGCTATTTATGTTAAAGGGCTAGTTGAATCATGGAAACTATGAAATAGGTAAAGCCTACCTTAAAGACAGATGCTGACAGCTGCAGTGAGGTGGATGTGAAAAATCACTAAAAATAGTAGGAATGGAATTAAATATTGAATAAATTATGTAAACGAACTTGATGAGTCTATTTTCATAGGGAAGTAACGAAACGATCATATGAACAGTATGTTAAGATATATTTAAGTTTTCGTGAAACAGGGCCAGAACAGTTTCTGGTGTCCCTGTTCCGACTTTAGAAATTCATTATAAATTGACCAGAGATAATTAGAAGTCATGCCATATATTTAAAGATTCCTTTTCGAGTCTAGCTTCTGTAGAAACAAACGGCATCAGTATTGAAGCCCTGTACAGGGAGATATCCAAATCGTAATGCAGGAAGGTCAGTGTAGTCGCACCCTGTAATAGGGGAGAATTTAACTAATAAACTGTACTAATTGGCCCAACCAAAAATTCTAGAAAAAAATTTGTAGATGCATATATGAGTCTAGTTTCGGGGAAAAATAACGAAACTGATTTTCGAGTTTTGGAACTCAAGATATGATTTTTAAGGTGACAGTGACACAGTTAGCCAGCTGTCTGGAAATTTTTAAAATGAACTGTGCAAGTAAGTGGATTAAGCCCGTTAACCCCTCGTGTCCGACTCCGGCGACGGTCTCGGGTACAGGGTGTTACAGTTTTTTTGGTATCAGAGCTACGGTTTAGTCGATTCTAGGACTACCGTAATGCGTTTGGGTCTAGCTATACATGTCATTTTATGTGATTATTTGATAGTGTGGTGATTTCTGACATTTGCAAATGTGTTTATTTATAGTAATGGATCCCGATCCCGACCGAGCGGTTGCTGATGATCTTGAGAGTGTAGCGCCTGCTCCCGCATAAGGGACAACGCCGGCGGACTCTGAACCTATTGCTAGCAATCCGAATGATGAGGCTAGGCAAGATTTTTATAGCGTGATGAATGATTGGTTCAACCAATACATTCGAACTAATACGGCTGTTCCACAACCTCCATTCCCGACAAATACCACCCCCGTACCTATGATACCTCCGGTAGCTGACCAAATAAGGTCAAATAAGCCCCCAGTTTACAGAATCCGAAAACACGGGGCTACTGAATTTAAAGCTACGGACAGCGATGATGCCGAGCAAGCTGAATTTTGGTTGGACAACACTATCCGGGTACTCGATGAGCTATCTTGCACACCCGATGAGTGCCTAAAGTGTACTATCTCCTTGCTACGTGATTCTGCCTACTATTTGTGGAATACGTTGACTTCTATTGTGCCTAGACAACAAGTAACTTGGGAGTTTTTCCAAACCGAGTTTGGAAAAAGTATATCATCGAGATTTATGGATAAAAAGCGGAAGGAATTTCTTGAACTTAAACAAGGTTCCATGTCGGTTCTCGACTATGAACGAAAATTTGTGAGGCTTAGCCAGACGCGACGAGAATGCATTTCCTCAGAAGCCGTAATGTGTAAACGTTTCGAGGATGGACTAAATGATGATATAAAGCTGTATGTTGGCATCTTGGAAATCCGAGAATTTGTAGTACTTGTTGAGCGAGCTTGCAAGGCCGAGGAGCTCAATATGGAGAAAAGAAAAGCTGAGGTGGGAGCAAGGGAGTTTCGTAAGAGGTCTTCGGGGAAGCCCTTCCCACAGTCATCGAAGAAATTTAGAGATGGCTTGGGCCGGTCTAGGGATACTTCGGGCTTTTCTAGACGAGATCGCGATCGACCCCCTGTGAGCACACGAGTCACTTCGATCGCCAGTGTTGGAAATGACCGTCGAGACAGAGCGGAATGCCAGTATTGTGGTAAATGGCATTCGGGGAGTTGTAGGTTCCATGACCGCTCCTGTTACAAGTGCGGGTCAGCCGACCACTTTATCAAAGATTGCCCGAGATTGTTTGAACAGAATGTAAATCAGAGTGGGAAACCGGGTGCTAGCACTGCTCGGGGTAGACCATCTAGGAATACGGGCAATGCTAGCGGCGGTCAGAGAGGATCTAGAGATGCTACCACCAGATCTGAGGCTCGTGCTCCTGCTAGGGCTTATGCCATACGCGCACGCGAGGATGCTTCCTCGCCAGATGTTATTACCGGTACTTTCACTCTCTTTGATACTAATGTGATTGCTTTGATTGACCCTGGTTCTACTCATTCTTATATATGCGAAACCTTAGCATCCAGTAAGACTCTACCTATTGAGTCTCTTGAGTTCGTAATTCGGTGTCAAATCCTTGGGTCACATTCGTGCTTGTTGACAAAGTGTGTAAGAAATGCCCCTAGTAATTCGAGGTTCTGTTTTCGGCGGACTTGATGCTTTTTCCGTTCGATGAATTTGATGTTATTCTTGGTTTGGATTGGTTGACCGTGCATGATGCGGTTGTGAATTGCAAAAGCAAGACTATTGATTTGAGGTGCGCAAATAACGAGATAATCCGAGTTGAGTCTACGGACTTAAAGGGTTGCCGGTATGTAATATCGCAATGTTGGCCCGTAAATATGTAAGGAAGGGTGCGAAGCATACCTTGCGTATGTACTTGATGACAAGGAATTGGAAAAGAAACCGAATCTGTCTTGGGTGGTTTGTGAATACCGGATGTTTTTCCCAAGAATTACCGGGTTTACCACCTGTTCGGGAAGTAGAGTTTAGTATTGAGCTTGTACAGGACTACGCCAATTTCGATAGCTCCGTGATCGTATGGCACCAAGCGAGTTAAAAGAATTGAAAGCTTCGGTTGCAAGAGTTGACGGATAGAGGTTTTGCTCAACCAAGTTTCTCACCTTGGGGTGCACCAGTATTGTTTGTGAAAAGAAGGACGAAACCATGAGGTTGTGCATTGACTATCGTCAATGAATAAAGTGACGATAAAGAATAAATATCCGTTATCTGCGTATTGATGACTTGTTTGATCAACTAAAGGGAGCCTCGGTGTTTTCAAAGATAGATTTGAGATCGGGTATTACCGCCGAATTCGAGATTCGGATATACCCAAAGCGCTTTTAGAACGAGATCGACCACTACGAGTTCTTAGTGATGCCGTTTGGGCTCACTAATGCCCTGCGGTATTTATGGATTTGATGAATCAGATCTTGAGACGATTTGGACCGGTTCGTAGTTGTGTTCATTGACGACATCTTGGTCTATTCAAGAGATGAGACCGAACATCTTGAGCACCGAGATTAGTGTTGCAAATTTTACAGGATAAGCGGTTATATGCTAAGTTTAGTAAGTGTGAGTTCGGTTAGAGAGGTTAGCTTCTTGGGTCACGTGGTATCCGTGACGGGTATTCAAGTTGACCCGAGCAAAATTTCAGCCATACTTAACTAGAACCCTCCGAGAAATATTACTGAGGTTCGGAGCTTTTTGGGACTTGCCGGTTACTACCGACGGTTTGTAAAAGGTTTCTCGATGATAGCCACACCCATGATGAAGCTACTTCAAAAAGATGTTAAGTTCAAATGGACGAAAAAATGTCGAAAAGTTTTGATCAATGAAAACTTATTTGACTGGAAGCTCAATTTTAGTCTGGCCGAGTCGCAAAGAGTTTGTCATCTATAGTGACGCCTCCCTACTTGGGTTAGGTTGCATATTGATGCAAGAAGGTCGAGTTGTGGCCTATGCGTCGAGACAATTAAAGCCACATGAGAAAAATTATCCGACCCATGATCTCGAATTAGCTGCCATCGTATTCGCCTTGAAAATATGGCGACATTACTTATTTGGTGAGAAGTGCCATGTATTTTCGGATCACAAAAGTCTCAAATATTTGATGACTCAAAGAGACTTGAATCTGCGACAAAGGCGTTGGCTTGAGTTGTTGAAAGATTATGAGCTGGTCATTGATTATCACCCGGGAAAGGCTAATGTGGTTGCGGACGCCTTAAGCCGGAAATCCACTGTTTGCTTTACGAGCATTGAATGTACACTTGTGCGTTTCTACCCGACAATGTGTTAGTAGCGAATTAAAGGCCAAACCATTATTGATTCATCAAATTCGTGAAGCTCGAGAAAGTCGATGATGAGTTGGTTGCAAGACAATTTGAATGTGTTCGAATGTGGAATCGGAGTTTCAAATTGATGATGACGATTGTTTGAGGTACAGAAATCGGTTGTGTGTTCCAAGAAATTCAGAACTCATTTCGATGATTCTGAACGAAGCTCATTGTAGCCGAATGTCAATTCACCCGGGGAGTACAAAAATGTACCACGACCTAAGACGTCAGTTTTAGTGGCATGGTATGAAACGAGACATTTCCGATTTTGTTTCGAAGTGTTTAATATGTCAGCCAGTGAAGGCGGAACATCAAGTGCCTACGGGTTTGCTCCAACCGATCCTGATATCTGAATGGAAATAGGATCGAGTAACGATGGATTTTGTATCTGGGCTGCCAGTGTCGGCAAGTAAGAAAGATGCGATTTGGGTCGTTGTTGATAGATTGACTAAGTCGGCTCACTTTATCCCCGTACGCACGGATTTTTCAATGGATAAATTAGCTGAATTGTATGTTTCTCAGATTGTGAGATTACACGGGGTACCTATTTCTATCGTGTCGGATAGAGATCCGAGATTCACTTCACGATTTTGGAAGAAATTGCAAGAAGCTTGGGGTACCAAGCTGCATTTTAGCACTGCTTTTCATCCACAAACAGATGGTCAATCCGAGTGGATAATTTAGATACTTGAGGATATGTTGAGATGTTGCATCCTCGAGTTTAGTGGTTCATGGGAACGGTATTTACCTTTGATTGAATTCGCTTACAACAAAAGTTTTCAGTCAAGTATTAAGATGGCACCTTACGAGGCTTTGTACGGTCGAAAATTCCGTACGCCATTGTTTTGGACCGAGTTCGGTGAGAGTAAAATTTTCGAAGTGGATTTGATTAAAGATGCTGAACAGAAAGTAAGAATAATTCGTGAAAGTCTGAAGGCAGCATCAGATCGTCAGAAGTCATATGCGGATTTAAAACGAAGAGATATTGAGTATCAGGTGGGAGACAAAGTGTTTCTTAAGGTCTCACCTTGGAAAAAGATACTCAGATTTGGCCGTAAGGGCAAACTGAGTCCGAGGTTCATCGGGCCATATGAGATATCTGAACGAGTCGGTCCAGTTGCGTATAGATTGATTTTGCCCCCTGAACTTGAAAGGATTCACGACGTCTTTCATGTTTCGATGCTTCGACGTTATAGATCCGATCCGTCAGACGTGATTAATCCATCAGAGGTTGAAATTCAACCCAATATGAGTTATGAAGAAGAACCGATTCGCATCCTAGCTCGTGAAGTGAAGGAGTTGCGAAACAAAAGGGTTCCGTTAGTAAAAGTGTTATGGCTCAAACATGGAATCGAAGAAGCTACTTGGGAACCCGAGAACTCTATGAAAGAGCGATACCCAAACCTATTTACCGGTAAGATTTTTAGGGACGAAAATTTCTTAAGTGGGGGAGAGTTGTGACAGCCCCAAAGTGACCCAAGTTGGAAAGCGATTTCGGGACCGCTAAACCGAGTCACCAAATTATTTGAATGTGATATTTATTGTCTAAAATATGTGAATATGAATGTGCAAAAATTTTTAAGCTTCGATTTAGTTAATTCCATGTGAATGGAGTACATAGGACTTATGTGAGAAAATTTAGAAATGTGCTAGGCAAATGTAAAGTGGCCTATTAGTGTATGTATGAAAAAGGGGGGACTTGCATGTCAATTTCCCCCCCCCCATCTAGTAGTGTCCGGCCATGAGCATGGGTGGACAAAATGTTATGGCTAAAAAACATGTCATAAACATGTTGGGGTAGTGCATTATGTAAGGAGTAATAGAATAAAAAGCACGGGCAATAAAATATTAGTGTTAGTAGGATGAGAAACAAAAAAAAAAGAAAGAAAGGATGTGTGTGATTGTTCCCCCATTGTCGTGAGTTGAGGGAAAGAAGAAAAAAAAAAGTGTCCATCATTTTTCACTTCTTTTGGCTGAAAGTTCTAAGGAAGAAAGAAAAAAAAAGTGTCCATCCTTTTTCCATTCTTCTTGACCGAAAATTCAAAAGAAAGAAGGGAGGAAATGTTGAAGAGATTCGGCCATGCTTGTAGCTAGGTGAAGGTAAGTTTGATGTTGTGCCATGAGATTCATGCATGTTTTTTTTTGTTAGCTTGAGTTCTAACTAGCCCATGGTTCAAATATTTACTATGTCATGGAGATGATATTCGGCTAAGGTGGATTTGTGTTGATGTTATTTGCATGCTAAAAGTGAAGCTTGTAATGATGCATGTGATGGTGGATTGATAACTCTTGAATCTCCTTTTTAGCATCCTTGAGTGAGACATTAAATTCCTTGTTCAACCATGACCAAAACCGAAATGGTAAGGTGTTGTGATGCATTCGGCCATGGTAGGAAATAGAAGAGAAATAAGGTTGTTTTTAGATGAAGTAGAGTCTAACAAATGAGCTCGTATGTGCATTAGTTGCTAAATGGAGAAGAATCGGCTAGCAAGTTGTGTGCTAAGGCCGAATATAATTTTGTATATTATGGGCAATGCACGTGTTGAATTAGTGTAAAGGGAGAGGATGCTTTAATAGTGTATATATGTGTATTAGCCAAGTTTTGAACTAGGAACAAATGGTGTTTAGTCAATACAAGTGACCATACTTGTAGAATGTATTAAGTGTTGCAATCGGCCTTAGCATAGATGTGTATGTTCGGCCACATGAATGAGTACATGAGTTGATGGGTATGTTCGGCCATTGGTAGCCTATTGATGGCTTTAGCTTGACTTAGAAAATTCGGCTAAGGGGAAATATTAGCTAGTATGTTGAATTCGATTCGTGATTTCGTACATATGTGACTCTAATGTCTAATGTATATATGGGCTAAGTACCTTGACTTCTCTTTTGATGTTTGAATGAACTGTATTAAATTGCTTGATGTGATTAAAATGTGTATGATCATTGTGTATTTGAGCTAAAAGGTGGCCATATGACCTATCAAACTCCTTGTCATATTCGCCATAAGCTAGCAAAATGAGACTTTAATAAGTTAAATTTGTTTGAATTAGCTCAAGAGCTTAGGGACCACAGTTGGATAAGGGAAAATAAAAAGTGACCGAATAGCCGTTGAAGCCGTTCGACAACATCCGAGGTAAGTTTTCGAGTAATGGAACTTGGATTATGATTTGATTAGATCATGTTTTAAGCAAATCAAAATCATGCTCTTTGTGTGTGGCTATTGAGCGAAATTGCAAGTGTGATAAGTGTCTTGTGTTTGAGTTTTGCTAATGAAAATGAAATACTGAATGTGTCATGATTTATTGATAATTGTGCTTGGTTATTGAATGATGTCCGGCTAAGTCCCGAAGGCTTTGTGCTAAGTGACTATATCCGGACTAAGATCCAAGGCATTTGTGCGAGTTACTAAATCCGGGTTAAGTCCGAAGGCATTTGTGCGAGTTACTAAATCCGGGTTAAGTCCCGAAGGCATTTGTACGAGTTACTATAACCGGGCTATGTCCCGAAGACATTTGAACGAGTAGCTATATACGGCCGGTTAAACTCCGAAGGTACGTGATTCGGGAATGATTGAACTTGCTGTAAAAATTTCAGTTAATACGCTTGTGAAATCCCAACAATGAGGTATGTTTCGTATGTGCTTTGAATTAGTTGAGCCCTTACAAATAAGTATTCGCTCAGTTGATAAATGAGCTACCGGCCTTTGGCTAAGTTGATCTTTATGTATGAATATAAGGGTTGGTAATGTGAAGTAAGTATGATATTGAGAATTTGTGCATATGAAATTATCTGTTTAGCCACATGAATGCTATACTTTGGTTGTGTTTAAATTCATGGCTCAAACTTACTAAGCATTAAATGCTTACTCCGTTTTCTTTGATTTTCTGTTTTAGAGATTTTGGTTCGTCAGCTATCGGACTCGGGATTTTGAAGTCGAAGTCTCCCACACTATCAAAGCTCCTTTTGGTATACTTTTGGTTGAACTTTGAAATGGCATGTATAGGACTACCCTTTTGTTGTAGGTCATGTACCTTTCGGTTTTGTGTAAATTTGGATAGCCATGCGAAAATGGCTTAAGTATACTTTGGGCATGGTATTATAATCATTGTATGTTGTTCATTAAGAGGTATGGAAATGTTTGGAAACGATTAGCCATTGGGATGGTTAATCATGATCATATTTTGTGCTATTTATGTTAAAGGGCTAGTTGAATCATGGAAACTATGAAATAGGTAAAGCCTACCTTAAAGACAGATGCTGACAGCTGCAGTTATGTGGATGTGAAAAATCACTAAAAATAGTAGGAATGGAATTAAATAGTGAATAAATTATTTAAACGAACCTTGACAAGTATATTTTCATAGGGAAGTAACGAAACGATCATATGAATAGTATGTTAAGAGATATTTAAGTTTTCGTGAGACAGGACCAGAACGGTTTCTGGAGTCCCTATTCCGACTTTAGAAATTCATTATAAATTGACCAGGGATAATTAGAAGTCATGACATATATGTACAGATTCGTTTTCGAGTCTAGTTTCTGTAGAAACAAACGGAATCAGTATTGAAGCCCTGTACAGGGAGATATCCAAATCGTAATGCAGGAAGGTCAGTGTAGTCGTACCCTGTAACAGGGGAGACTTTAACTAATAAACTGTACTAATTGGCCTGACCAAAAATTCTAGAAAAAAATTTGTAGATGCATATATGAGTCTAGTTTCATGGAAAAATCACAAAACTGATTTTCGAGTTGTGGAACTTAAGATATGATTTTTAAGGTGACAGTGACACAGTTAACCGGCTGTCTAGAAATTTTTAAAATGAACTGTGCAAGTAAGTAGATTAAGCCCGTTAACCCCTCGTGTCCGACTCCGGCGACGGTCTCGGGTACGGGGTGTTACACAGAGTTTTTCATATTCAAAAATTTAGTACGATACAAACATACCTGCATAGTTATACATTTCATATACTCAATCTCAGATTTTGTACACTATCATCAGACGGGTCAGAAACAATATAGATGCTCCTAAACAAGTACAATGCCGACGTCCTGGACATGGTTTTACATGTAATTCAATATCGATGCCTCTGTCCCAGACAGGGTCTTACACGAAATCAGATACGATGCCGATGTCCCAGACATGGTCTTATACGTAAATCTCAATCGAGGCCTGTGTCCGAGACACGGTCTTACACAATGTCTCAGACAGATGTCAACTTTTCTTAGAAATATACAGAGCTTTTCAGATATTAACATATTATCATACTTTAATCCAAAGATATTCATCAGCCACATAAGGCCATCCAATACAGATTACAGTTTATATGTGCAAAATTTATTTCAATTAACACATAATTGTAATTTGACTTACCTCGAACGGATTTCAGATAAAACGAGTTCTCTATTCAACTATTTTAGACTTCCCGAGATCTAAGTTCGATTTTCTTTGTTCTTGATCTAATACAATACAAATTCAACCATTCAAGCATTCATTTCATTCAATATAATCCATATACACATATTTTGGGAACTTTGCATTCTAGGCCTTACATTTTCACACTTTGACAATTTAGTCCATTTTTCTCAAAATCACCAATATGCAAAATTTCTTTGCAACAAGGGCTAGCTGAATTTTCATGGCTTCTATATAAGCCCATACAACATGTTCAATTCACAATTTAGTCCTTCAAAACCTCATTTTCAAAATTTAACCCAAATAGCTCAATTTAATCAAAAACTCAAAGACAAAACTTATGAACCATCTACCAAGCCTTTATAATTCATTCAAAAACATCACAAAACTCATGATATCAACAATGGCATTTCATGAAATCTTTAACAGAAATAGAAATTCAGACATGGGTTTTGAAGAACACGAAGCAACGATCACAGAAACGTAAAAATTATCAAAAACGGACCAAAGTACATACCTTAATCAACCAAATCAATAACCGAACCCTAGGATGGTCTTCTTCTTTCTATTTCTTTGTATTTTCGGCCATACATGCATGAAATGGCTTCATTTTCATGTTTATTTTCATTTAATAATTTTAATAATCATTTTCCCATTTTGCCCTTGGCATATATCATCAAATTTTCAACCACTAATGTCCATTATTTTCTACCATTAATATAAATGGTAAATTTGACATGCAAGGACCTTTATTTTAAAAGTCAAGCCAATTAGGTGCTTTAACATTTAGCACTCAACTTTTATACTTTACGCAATTTAATCCTTTTTCATAATTAAACACAGAAAAACACAAATTAAATCACAGAAATTTCACAGACATCAATTCACATATCACAGACACAGAAACTAATATTAAAATATTCTTCAGACTCGAATTTATAGTCTCAAAACCACTATTCTGACTAGGGTCAAAACTGGACTGTTACACATCGTCACACTATACTACTATCACTTTGGTACATTTGAACTTATGTTTTGGTTATATGGCATGTATAGATATTTTGAGTCATTGTGGTTATGAGTTGATAATGATTTTGGCCATTTGAATTGGCTTGTAAATGTTTATATTTTGGTTTGTATATATAGCCATAAGTAATGGTTCATTTTGGGTTATTTTGGTATGTTTGATTATGTATATAAATGTGTACATTTGGCTTATATTATGAAGCTTGTGGATATAAGAATGGTGGATTTTAAGTAGATGAAATTAGAGAACATATATGTTTGTGAAATTGAGTACAATGATGCATATTTGGAAGTGTTTAATTAGTTGAATTGATATATGATTTTAGTCTAAATAGTGTGGCCTATTTTTGTGACTTATGTGTGTGGAAGATGGTGATATAGAATATGCATGATGTAGGCTTGAATTGGTTGGTTTAAATGTCTATTTTAATGCCATGAGTTGTACAATTTTTTTTTTTATAGGTTTGTGCAAGTAGGGTGGAAAAATGGCTTGGTAAATAGCCTATTTTTGTCCACGCAAGCAGAGACACGGGCGTGTGTCTCAGCTGCGTGTGATACATGGTCATGTACAGGGCCGTGTGTCCCCTGGTGTTGAAATTAAAAGCAAGTTAGCATGCTCCACACAGCCTCACACACGGGCGTGTGAGTGTGGCATAAGTTAGTATACCCTACAGGTTTGGCACATGGTCTATTTGGCGTTACCTAGTCCTGGTCAAACACCCTTCCTCTCTGTTATTTTTGATAGACTCTATTAGTCAGACCATTTGAGCGATCATCATCTCCGAGTGAACTTCGGCTAACTTTCTCACCTCTGGTTGCTCTTTTTACTTGCGGATCCTTAGATTTAGGTCCTACTTAAGCATCTCATTATCACCTAAATTCTAGTTTATTAGTTGAAATTTGCGGGCTCATACCAACGAACATTTCATACCTCAGTATAGCATTTCCCTACTAATTCCTCATCATCATTAAGTCTTACATATTTCAGTTCCTTTTTTGTAACAATTTGCAAATTATTGACTATTCTACTTACTCATGATCTCAAGCAAGCCGCATTCATCCAATTAGATTACTCTCCGTGTGAGTCATACAATGTTCTTGTCTCCTTATCATGTCATCTTCCTGGTTCATGATATTGGCATGCATTTATCTATTTCTATAGTCGAGCTATGATCTTACACCTCGTAAGCGCCATGTTTAATGTCTCGGTGGACTCTATTGGTTGCTATAGATGAGCTATAGTCTTACCCATTGTAATTTCCATGTTTAATGTCCTAACAGACTATTGGTTTTCATAGCCAAGCCACGATCTTACACCCTTTATCTCTATTGAGGTGTCACCCCGAATGGCCTTACCATCATCATAGTGTCACTCCATAGAGTCGATAGACTGTCATCACGGTGTTGTTCTAACGAGCTAGTCGATAACATTCCACGATGCTGTCATGATCCCTTGTTATCCCTTATCAACCCGCACATTCTTCTATTTCGCCAATTACTCCTAACTTCGTTTATTTGTCAAGGTAAAATACCTTTGTACTCTGCATACACTTTATTCATGCATTTCATACAATTTGTTGTGCTAGTTACTATTTCATACATTACATGATGCATCTATTCATAAATTTGCAACCATACAGCATTCAACAAATACACTTGCAACCTATTCATACATGACTTATCCTTCATATTCTTACACAACCAAGATTTTAGACACAACTCAAGCACAAATAGAAGTGGTTCAAGCAAGCAACATAACAACAGCAATCACCCAAGAGTCGAGTGTAGAGATTCACCTTGCTTCCTTTATCCTTGACAACTTAGCTTGTTCAAATTCACGTTATTTGTGAGTTGTGCAAGTATACATGTCAAATCAAGTAATAAAGTGATGAGTGAGTATCGTTCCCACAAGGATCGAATTGAGGCACAGAAGTGGTCAAGTTGTTATAATAAAGTGTTATTAATGCTATGGCAAAAACAACTATAATTATGCAGTGGCAATTAAAGGAATAATGATGTATGCAATATGTGGAATTAATGAATACTTGGAAATGCTATGACAAGTCAAGAGTGAAAATGCAATGACAATTACGAGGATAATTATGTGAATAATATGTGAACGAATAAATAAAAAACTAAGAATTGTATGGAAAGATACTACGGCAAAGGATAAATGGTCTACGATGTTGTTTTGGAAGGTTGGGATTACTAAGAATCTGCCCTTACTTTCAATAATGCCTCAGCAAAATCATATTAAATCTACAGCTTATAAGATACCTAAAGTGACCTGCTTCTTTCGAGAGCTAGATCTCAAGTTACCTGGTCTGTGCCTATAAGCCTTAGCACGTTACCCTGCACTATTTTGTCTTCATTCTATATGAAAGTTGCTTTATTTCTAAATTCTACTACAAGTATCTGTTGAGTACTTACTCATATCATTTAATTAAGATCCAACTAATCCAACCTTTTCAGGATTAGATTACTTTATTGGCATGTTGCACAGTCATCTATGTCTAGGGATTGCACGCATACAATTTACAAATAATGACAATTGAATGAAACAGTAAATTAATTCAAATTTAAGCTTCAACCATTAAAGAAAATAAAGGTTTCATCATGTAATCCCAACCCTATTAGATTTAGCTCATGGGTTGGCATATAAAATTCAAAACCAAAATAACATCCAACACCATTTTCATCATTCAATTCACGGAAGAAAAAAGTAAAAAAAAAATATGGAAGACTTTGGGAAGATAGCTTTCGTGTGTCTTCACACTCCAATAGCATAGTGTCCTACGATAGCTAAGAAGGACTACTTTCATCTTCCTCTTTTTGTCTCTACTCAGCATCTCTTCCTCTCTTTCTTTTTTTTTTTTTGTTTAAGGTTTCCTCCTTTGGCTTTTTATAACTTTTTCCCTAGGTTAAACCCAATAAGCCATGTTTATCTTCTATTTTTAAATTCATTTTTCAACAACCTAACATTATATTCTCCTTTTTTTTAGGCAGATTTTTTTGGTATGAGTACAGTTGGGCTAAAACTAGTATGCGTTGAGTGTTGACTCTGTCTTCTTGGAATTGTCATGGAATTCATGCTACCAAAATGTCCAACCTTTTACCCAACAAACCTTCACTCATTTATTTCTAATTCCTCAACTTGCACTTGCCAGCAATTAAAAGTACCAAATATTTAAACATAGTCCAAGGTCTTAATGAAATGATGAAAATACGAATGAAATGTCCTAAAATACAACTAAATTTACCTACGTACAAGCATTTAGCTAGGTCTAAAGGCATGAAATATAATTCTTTTCAAGTGTTATCACACCCCTAAACCTGAGTTATTGTTTGTCCTCAAGCAAAATACATATGAATGCATGAATGCAAAAAATTTTGCCCTTGCATATAACTATCTTGTACTGTTAATTTAACAAAAAGAGCAACATATACATCAGTTCCTAGAAGTCTTATTTCTCCAAAAACTTGTTCAAAAGTCAAATGTTGGTTTCAACAAAGGTAGTGCAGAAAATTTGTCCCTAAAAACAAAATTTCCTAAGTACTCATGTATGCTTTCTAGCCATCACAAATATCTCCTAATGCACTCAATTCATTAGTTACCTAAACTCAAGTTACTCTGTAACCTTTGCTCACAGCCTTTTCAACATATTTATTCGTACTTGCTTTTTCTCTTCTTTTTATTGTAATTATTTTCTTTTTCTTTTTCTTTTATAACATTAAGGGATTTAACATTCCACAAAATTCTTTAACTTGATAATCACAATGGAGCATACACCGGATTACCTAGTACTCATTATGTCACAGTTTAAATATAAATCACTTTTGAAGCTAAGGCTTTTGACTAAAAAGATGGATGGAGCAAAAAATTACCATTTTAGCTACTCAGCCTATTGCTATAGTGGAATGCCTTTTTCTTTATTACACACTCTTAATCAGACTCACTTTTCTAGTCAACAGCACGATGGAGCAAACAAAGCGATGTTGACTTACTTGACAATTCTAAGCATTGGAGTGCCTATTGTCCTTTATTTAAGTAATGTCCTAGAAAAATAATTGAGTTTAGCTTCAAAAACCTTATGTTCATCAAATAACACTCGCTATAATCAAAAAGGAAAAGAATTGAGCATAGGACATCTCATTTTTAAGAATTAATTTTCACATAATCTAACTTAATCTAAAATTGACTCATCCACTGTCACATGTTCTAGATATACTAAAGAATATAAGCTCATCATCGAACATTACAAGTAAATATTGAACTTCTCATAGATAAAACAGTACTTAATAGTCACATGGCATTGGCAAACAACTTAACTATACTACGATGTACGTAATGCAACCTAAATGCACAATACAGACCCCAACTTAAGGGATGCATTGTCCTCAATGCATGAATAAATCTATGCAAACTATCTATGTACAGACAAAGTCATGGCAAAATATATGCAATGTAATATGTATGATAGAAAAAGAAAACTTTCCTTGCTTGGACTATATTGTAGATACTTCATTTTGTCTGACGGGTTGATTTATAAGCAGCAACCTTGTACCTCTACTTCCTTTTCATCCTCACGATCAGTCTCAATGCTGAGAAACTCTGTTTTCTCTGGTTCTTCCTCTGGTGCTTTGGGTACATTCATTTCATTGGCAAGATTTGTCGCAACGAGCTCTGCGTCACCGACCCTGTCCCCTCCTGAAGTTTATGAAACAAAAGAAATGAAAGAACTAAAAGAAATTTAAATCGAAAAGAAGAAATAAAAATAAAAAGAATTTTCAAGATGTTGAAGTTAAACAATTCGAAGATCAATGGACTGTTTTTCTCGCTCTACATGAGCATCCAAGCAGTGCTTCAAGCGTTGCCCATTAACTTTAAATGTGTCCCCCATTTTCACGTCTTTGACATCAATAGCTCCATGCGGATATACATGAGCTACCAAGCATTGTCCATCAAAATTGAAAGGTCTATTTTGCTCCAGCAAAGTGCACAAGGGTCTTTGCTCAAATGAATCTTCATCATTATCAGAATTGCTGTGGAAAAATCTTGTGAATTCTTCCCCCACTACTGTTTCTATCAAGTCCATGGCTCAGCATCATTTATTCTCTTTTCTTTTCTTTTCTTTTTTTTTGATAAAAAGACCTAAAAGGTCAAAACTTCAATTAATAGCATCATTAATTACAAGGTCATGAATATCCTTTGGGTAATCCATTCTAAAATTCCAATTGTACCTATTTTTAATAGCAAAATCACAAAGAAAGTCAGCCACCTTGTTGCAGGTGCAATTAACCCATACAACATTAGCTGAATCAAAGTTATCCATTTTTTTACAGGCCTCATTAATGCAACTACCCAAAATAGTAATATCATTACCCCGCTTTTTCACCTTGTTGACAAAACCTGCATAGTCAGATTCAAACAAAACTTGCGTAATGTTGAAAGCACTTGCCACCTTCAGAATTTCAGGGCATTAAATACATTAAATGTGATCTACTGATCATTCATCCTCATGGTCAATTCACATTTCTACACATCAACTGAAGTTCTACCAGTAGCATGAAAAGGCATTCCAAGAATAATTGGCACATCATGATCAGCTTCACATTCTAAAATAGGGAAATTCGCATGAAAGATAAATTTATCTACCCTTACCAGTATGTCTTCAATTTTACATTCCAGATGGACATAGGATTGATTAGCAAGTTATTACGTAACCGTAGCAGGTCTTATTTTCCCCATTCCCAATTTCTTGAAAATAAACAAAGGCATTAGATTTATACTCACTCCTAAATCACATAATACCTTACCAATATAATAATTTCTAATGAAACATGTGATAGTGAAACTCATTGGTCCTTTAACTTTAGAGGTAGCTTATTCATCAACATTGTTATGCTCTTTTCAATGAGAGCAACTGTCTCAAATCCTCCCAATGTATGCTTTTTCGACAGTATATCTTTCATGAATTTCATGTAATTGCACATTTGCTCTAAAGTCTTTGCTAGTGGTATGTTAATGTGCAATTGCTTCAAGACCTCCAAAAACCTATTGAATTAGGGATCCTATTTAGAATTATGGGATTGCTAAGAAAAAGGTAAAGGTGGTCATCCTTCATGTTGTTGATATTGTTTTACCATAGCATTTTTGTTGACAACCTGATCAAATTCTTCCATAGTGTTTTGCTGCTTACCTAGTTGTTGTTCGAGTTATCCTCTCTTACCGTGACATTGTGAACAACATCACTCAACTGAGTCCCACTTCTAAGAGTGATGGTTTTGCACTGCTTCTTGCCTTGTGTTATTGAATTCTTGATATCACTTGGCAATGCTCCTAGTGGTCTTGAATTTAAAACATTCACTATCTGCCCCACTTGATTCTCAAGTGCTCAGAAAGAAGTAACTTAACTCTGGATTACAGCATCATTTCAGGTAATATATTCCTTTAATAAAGCTTCAATGGAAGTAGATTATGATGCTTGACTGCACTAATCTTTTGCCTTGACGTAGGTTGAATGTAACTAGGTAGTGCATTGCTGGCATCCTGTCTTGTGGCATTGTTAAAATTCCCCACACCTTGATTACTTCAACTAAAAATTGGATGTTGCTTTCACCTTGAATTGTAGGTGTTGGAATAGGGGCTATTATTCTAGTTAAAATTACCCATGTAGTACATTAACCTAGGTTTGATGGGCATTCGTCAAACACATGATTTTCATCGCAATAAACATATGACAGCTCAGCTGATTTCATCTCCTAGACTACAATTGGATTTTTCATTGTTCTATTCATATTAGCTAGAGAAGATACATGGGCTGCCAATAAAGCGATTGCATCAAGCTCTATGGTATCAACAACTCTCTTACCCATCTCAACTCTCGTGATCGGATACTGATAATCATGATTGGCAATCTTTACAAAATCTCATATGCTTCATTATAAGTTTTATCCAATAAAGTACCATTGGCAGGCGCATCAACAACCACTCTCGTATGTGCATTCAACCCATTATAAAACATCTCCATTTGAGTCTAGTGCTGGAATCCATGCATCAGACATTTCCCAATTAATTCCTTAAATCGTTCCCAAGCTTCATATAGTGTTTTATCCTCCAATTATTGAAAAGACGTGATGTCATTTCTCAGCTGGGCATTCATAGTTGCTGGAATATACAGTAAAAAAATCTTTAATAAAGATGATTCCATGATCCCATTGTTCCCGATGGAAAAGCATTCAACAATGCTCTCACATGATTTCTTAAAGAATATGGGTATAGCTTAAGCGTCAGATTGTCTTCAGGAACACTCTATTGTATATGTAACACCCCCTAACCCTTTTTCCATCACTGAAATAGGTTTACGGAGCATTACCGTTCAATACAGTTCAAACATGAATAATACAAAAATAATTAACATTCAAATATGCTCAAAAGTTTCCGATTTAAACATTTTATATACCTATCTAATGTTCATTCCTATTACTTCACATGTACTATCAAAACAATCTATTTACATGCTAAATAAACCTTGACCCTAGTTGGAATAGTGGTTTCGGGACCACATATCCGAGTCAAAAAATATTTTAATATTATTTTTCACACCTATTATAAGTGAATTGACATATGTGAAAGACGCGTGTGAAAATTTAATCTTTTTGTATGCCTAATTTGTAAAAAGGACCTAATCGCGTAAAAGGTAAAAGTTGTGTGCTAGATGTTAAAGTACCTATTTGAGTTGGCTTTCTAAAATAAAGGTCCTTATGTGATTATTTGACCATTGGAAGTTTGAATGGACATAAAAAGGCATGTGTTAGGTGAACTTATATTGGTTTAATGAAAGGGCAAAATGGTCATTTAGATTTTTATGTTAATATTAATAAAACAAAGCTTAAAATAAACTCATTTTCATGCTCATTCACCGAAATTGAAAAGTAAATAAAAGAGAAAAGCTACGCTAGGGTTTGGCTACTATTTTTGGTGATTAAGGTATGCTTTTGACTCGATTTTTGATAATTTCTACGTCTTTGTGATCATTGTTTACTACACTACAAAGCCCATGCTTCAATTTCTGATTTTGGTGATAATTTTTAAATATTCCATGGATGAAATCATGAGTTTTTTGTTGTTAAATGGTGAATTATGGAAGGTATGTTTTGGGTTGACATATGTTGTCTTCGAATTTTTTATGAAATTGAGTAAATTGGGCTAATTTATAAAAATGTTATTTTAAGGGGCTAAAATATGAAATAAATGAAATGTGTGAACTAATATGAGTACAGGAGAATCCGGCTAAGCTTGTGTATATGCAAATTATGTGTATTTTGTGATTTTGTGAAATAGGGACTAAAGTGTCGAAATGTGAAAATGTGAGGGCTAGTTTGCAAATTGCCCTAAATATGTGTTTATGGATTGAATTGAATTATTTGGTGAATAAAAGGAATAATTTTAAATACTTATAGATCAAGAAAAGAGGAGTTCGGATTTAGATCGGTGAAAATCAAAGATTAGAGAATAAACGTTCGAGTCGACACCTTCAAGTACAAGGTAAGTTCGTACTTAAAATATGATGTTAAGTAAGCTTTGATGCCTTTATTATACATGGGTTGTATATAATTGAATTGGATAATATGATGATGAATCGGTAGTTTTGGCACTAAGTGTGCGATTTAAACTAGCTTTGGCACTAAGTGTGCGATTTAAACTAGCTTCAGCTACTTGAGGCACTAAGTGTGCGATTTCGACTTATTCTCGGTTATTTGAGATGGCACTAAGTGTGTAGAAATATTTAGCTTTGGCTAATCGTATTGTACTAAGAGTGCAGATGTCTAAAATATGAATAAGTTATAGAAAGTCTTATAACATTCAACAAGAGGTAAGTATGAAAGTGAATAAGTACGGGAAGATTCAGGTATGTATAATACCTAAGTGGTAGATGATGTTATATATGTGAATTTCATTGAGTTGATAGGGTTTTATGGATTGAAATTGGGCAAATATCCATATGTTGTCATTTTATGCTTCATATACTGGTGATGAGTTAAGTACGAGCTTACTAAGCTCAGGGATCGTCAAGGATCGTTGCCACACTATCGAACCTCATTTTGGTATTTTTGAAAATGTATATATATTTAAAGTATGGCATGTATAGGCCAGTAGCTGTGGAAGTATGTTTTGTGATGTATATATGTTTAGCTATATGAATTGGCTAATTTGTGTTTGAACTCATAGTTGATAATGGTTTATGATATGTGATGTTAATTTGAAATTGTAGTATGCTTAGTTGGATAAAAAAATGGTAAGTATGGTGAATTTTTAGAATGAGATTGTATGATGATTTGATATAATCTTACACTACGTTCATTGTAAATAGGTAAGGTTTATAAGTATGTAAATGGTTGATAATATTATGGTATGAGTGATGTGTGTTTTAGCATAAAAAAGGGTGGCAATTTGACTTAAAACAAGCCTGCATTATGCTACACGGCTATAGCACACGGGCGTGTCTATTTGCCATGGGGGAAAGTCAGTATGTAAACTCTGTTTTGGCACGGCCTGGTTACACGGGCATGTGACCTTAACAGAATTGAGAAATTTTGCTAAGATCTAAAAATTTTGAATGTGTTCGGTTTAGTCCTGACCTATTCTTAATGCATGTTTAAGGTCTCGTTGACCTAAGAAAGGGACTTTATGTTGATGTTTAACTATGAAGCTATGATGTTTGTGAAATGAATGGAAAGTGTTTCGATATGTTTGGTAATACCGCTTAACCCTAGCCCGGTGATGGATACGGGTTAAGGGTGTTACATTTAGTTGGTATCAAACCTATGGCTTAGTCGGTTCTAGGACTACCATAAAGTATGCGAGTCTGGCTATACATGCCATATATCTGAAATTACGATAGTGTGAGGAATCCTGACGTGGAAATGTGCTTTTCTATAGCAATGGATCCCGATAGAGCTGTAGCCGATGATACTGAAAGCAATGTGCCTGCTCCCGCAAAAGGGACGGTACAAGCTGATTCCTGATCGGCTACGAGTAGCCGCGATGGTGAGGCTGAGCAAGCCTTCTATCAGATGATGAACGATTGGTTCACTCAGTATATTAGAACCAATCCGGCTATACAACAACCTCCTCCCCCGGTTGATTCTCCTCAAACTCCTGTTATGTCACGAGTGAATCCAGTACAGTTCAGTAGACCACCAGTTGACAATATTAAAAAATATGGAGCTGAAGAATTCTGAGCTACAACAAGTGACGATGCTGAAAAAGCCAAATTCTGGTTAGAGAACACAATAAGAGTGTTTGATGAGTTGTCATTGAATCCAGAAGAATGTATAAAATGTGCCATTTCACTGCTGAGAGACACGGCGTATCATTGGTGGAAAACTGTGACATCTATAGTTTCGAATGAACGAGTTACGTGGGAGTTCTTCCAAGTTGAATTTTGGAAGAAATATATCAGCCAAAGATTCATTGATTAGAAACGCAAAGAGTTTCTTGAGCTTAAACAAGGTCGTATGTCTATCACAGAATACGAGTGCTAATTTGTAAGGTTGAGTCAATATGCCCGTGAATGTGTATCTTCAGAAGCAATAATGTACAAGATATTTGAAGACGGTTTGAATGAGGATATTCATCTACTTCTTGGTATTCTAAAAATCAAAGAATTCGTGGTGCTTGTTGAATGAGCATGTAAAGCGGAAGATCTTAGGAAAGAGAAAAGAAAAGCTAATTTTAAAGCTAGAGAGATACGAAAGAGATCACCGGGTAAATCATTTCAATCTGGCTCCAACAAGTTTAGAGATGATAGCAGTCGTTCAAAGGTTAGTCCGGCGCTTTTGAACAGAGATCGTGTTAGATCACAATCAAATTACAAATCTTCAGCCACATCTGTTGCTAGTGTTGATAATGTAAATAATGAAAGGCCTGAATGTGATCAATGTGGAAGACGACATTTTGGTGAATGCTGGGGAAAGAGTAATAATCAAGCTTGTTATAGCTGTGGTTCAAGAAACCATTTTATTAAAGATTGCCCAGATTTAGCTGAAAAAGATAATGTTCAAAATCCAAAGCAGAGTGGTAATGTTTCTCGTTGTAGACCTCCTAGAAATTCAAGAAATGTAAGTGGTAGTCAGAGAGGAACGAAAGACACAGCTATTAGATCTGAGGCTCGTGCCCCTGCGAGAGCGTATGCTATCGAAGCTTGCGATGAAGCTTCATCACCAGATGTGATTACGGGTACATTTACTCTCTATGATACTTCTATAATTGCTTTGATAGATCCTGGATCGACACATTCATATATATGCATGAACTTAGTGAACAGTAAGACTTTGCTTGTAGAGTCTACTGAATTTGTGATTAGAGTTTCGAACCCCCTAGGCAGAAGTGTTCTTGTTGATAAAGTCTGCAAGAATTGTTTGTTAATGTTTAGAGACAATTGTTTTCTGGCTGATTTGATGCTATTACCTTTTGATGAGTTTGATATAATCCTGGGTATGGATTGGTTAACCTTGCATGATGCTGTGGTGAACTGTAAACGGAAAACTATGGATTTGAGATGCAAGAATGATGAAATAGTCAGAGTTGAATCTAGTGATTTGAATGGATTGCTTGCTGTAATATCTTCGATGAAAGCTTTGAGTATTGTGACAATGGGTTGTGAAGCCTACTTTGCTTATGTGATTGACTCGAAAATGTCAGAAAAGAAAGTTGAATCTGTACTGTTGTTCATGAGTTCCCTAATGTGTTTCTTGAAGAACTTTCGGGATTACCTCCCGTTAGAGAAGTAGAATTTGTCATTGAATTGGTACCTGGTACTAATCCGATTTTGATAGCTCTGTATAGAATGGCTCTAATCGAGTTAAAAGAATTAAAGTCTCAATTGCAACACTTGACTGATCGAGGATTTGCTAGACCCTGTTTCTCACCCTGGGGTGCTCCTGTTCTATTTGTCAAAAAGAAAGACGGTACGATGAGAATGTGTATAGATTATCACCAGTTGAATAAAGTGACTGTCAAGAATAAGTATCATTTGCCCAGAATTGATGATTTTTTGATCAGTTGAAAGGAGCTACTGTGTTTTCAAAAATAGATTTGAGATCAGGCTACTATCAGCTACGAGTGAAAGATTTAGATATTCCGAAGACTTCTTTCAGAACAAGGTACGGCCATTATGAATTTTTAGTTATGCCTTTCGGATTGACTAATGCGCCTACTATTTTTATGGATTTGATGAATAGAATTTTCAAACAGTATTTAGATCAACTTCTTGTGGTATACATTGATGACATATTGATTTATTCACGTGACAAATCCGAACATGCCGAGCATCTGAGAATAGTGTTACAGAATTTGCGAGATAAACAGTTATACGCAAAGTTTAGTAAATGTGAGTTTTGGTTGCGAGAAGTGGGTTTTCTGGGTCATATTGCATCAACCTCTGGTATCCGAGTTGATCCGAGTAAAATCTCAGCTATTTTGGATTGGAAACCACCGAGAAATGTTTCTAAAGTCCATAGTTTTCTAGGACTTGCTGGCTACTATAGAAGATTCGTAAAAGGTTTTTTGATGATTGTGGCTCCGTTAACAAAATTGTTCCAAAAAGATGTGAAGTTTGAGTGGTCTGAAATGTGTCTGAACATCTTTGATCAGTTGAAAGCTTTATTGACTGAAGCTCCAATTTTGGTACAACTTGAATTGGGTAAAGAATTTGTGATTTATAGTGATGCTTCGTTAATTGGTTTGGGATGTGTTCTAATGCAAGAAGGAAAAGTCGCTGCTTATGCTTCGAGACAGTTGAAGCCACATGAAAACAATTATCCAACTCACGATCTCGAGTTAGCTGCTATTGTGTTTTCCTTGAAGATCTAGCATCACTATCTGTATAGTGACAAATGTCACGTGTTTTTTGATGATAAAAGCTTGAAGTATTTGATGACTCAGAAAGATTTGAAACTACGACAAAGAAGGTAGTTAGAACTATTAACATACTACGAACTTGTAATTGATTATCATCCAGGAAAAGCAAATGTTGTTGCTGATGCCTTAAGTCAGAAAATATTGTTTGCTTTGAGTGCAATGAATGCTCATTTGGTTCTGTCGGATAATGGTTCAGTTTTAGCTAAATTAAAAGTAAGACCCTTGTTCTTACAGCAGATTATCTAAGCTCAGAAGATTGATAATGAGATTTTGGTTAAACGAGCTCAGTGTGATGTAGAGAGAAATTCAGAATTCAGAGTTGATAAAGATAATTGCTTAAGATTTCGAGATAGGATTTGTGTTTCGAGAAATCCAAAGTTAATTAAAATGATTTTGAGTGAAGCCCACAGTAGTCGGTTATCTGTGCATCCGGGCAGTACGAAAATGTTTAATAATCTGAAGCAGCATTATTAGTGGTCCGGAATAAAAGAGATATCTCTGATTTTGTTTCTAAATGTTTGATCTGTCAGCTAGTCAAAGCTGAACATCAGGTGCCATCTAGATTATTACAATCGATTATGATTTCGGAGTGGAAATGGGATCGAGTAACTATGGACTTTGTGTTGGGTTTGCCCCTATCTCTAGGAAAGAAAGACCCAATTTGGGTTGTAGTTGATCGATTGACGAAATCGGCTCATTTTATTCCAGTTCGATCTGATTATTCACTTGATAAATTAGTTGAATTATACATTTCTGATATAGTGAGATTGCATGGTGTGCCATTGTCTATATTGTCAGACAGAGATCCGAGATTGACGTCACGATTTTGGAAGAAGTTGCAAGATGCTCTGGGTACCAAATTGCATTTTAGCATTGCTTATCATCCGCAAACAGATGGTCAATCTGAATGGATTATTCAGATACTCAAGGATATGTTAAGATGTTGCATTCTTGAGTTTGAAGGTATGTGAGAACAATATTTACCTTTGATTGAATTTTCTTATAATAACAGTTTTCAGTTGAGCATTAAAATGGCACCATACGAAGTTTTATATGGTCACAAATGCCGTACACCTTTATATTGGTCAGAGCTCAGTGAAAATAAAATTTATGGGGTTGATTTGATAAAAGAAACTGATCAGAAAGTGAAAGTGATCCAAGATAGTTTGAAAGCAGCTTCTGATCGTCAGAAATCATATGCAGATTTGAAAAGAAAAGACATTGAGTTTGAGGTCGGCGATAAAGTGTTTCTGAAAGTGTCTCCGTGGAAGATAGTGATTCAGTTTGGTAGAAAAGGCAAGTTAAGTCCAAGGTTCATTGGACCGTATGAAATCATCGAGCGAGTTTGGTTGGTTGCTTATAGATTGAGGCTACCGTCTGAGTCAGAAAAGATACATAATGTGTTTCATGTGTGGATGCTTCGACGGTACAGATCTGATCCTTCGCATGTAATTCCTCCGTCTGAGATTGAAATTCAATCTGATATGACTTATAAAGAAAAGCCGATCCGAATCTTAGCTCGAGTGGTTAAAGAGTTATATAATAAGAAGATTCCATTAGTTAAAGTGATGTGGCATTGACACGGTATTGAAGAGGCCACGTGGGAATCTAAAAATGCTATGAAACAACAATATCCAAATCTGTTTAACGGTAAGATTTTCAGGGACAAAAATCCCTAAGAGGGGGAGAATTGTAACAGTCCGGTTTTGATCCTAGTTGGAATAGTGGTGAATTTTTGGAATGAGATTGTATGATGATTTGATATAATCTTACATTATGTTCATTATAAATAGGTAAGGTTTATAAGTATGCAAATGGTTGATAATATTATGGCATGAGTGATATGTGTTTTAGCATTAAAAAAAAAGGGTGGCAATTTGGCTTAAACCAAGCCTGCATTGTGCCACACGGCCATAGCACACGGGCGTGTCTGTTGGCCATAGGCTTAAGTCAGTAGCTAGCTAAGAACCACAAGACCATAGCACACGGGCATGTCTATTTTTCGTGGGGAAAAGTCAGTATGTAGACTTTGTTTTGGCATGGCCTAGTTATACGGGCGTGTGACCTCAACAGAATTGAGAAATTTTTCTAAGTTCTAAAAATTTTGAATGTGTTCGATTTAGCCCCAACCTATTCCTAATTCATGTTTAAGGTCTCGTTGACCTAAGAAAAAGACTTTATGTTGATGTTTGCCTATGATGCTATGATGTTTGTGAAATGAATGCAAAGTGTTTCGATATGTTCGGTAATACCACTTAACCCTAGTCCAGCGATGGATATTGGTTAGGGGTGTGACAACCTGCTAATACTATCTCCCAAACTTATCTATTTCATACTCATTTGAGCACCAAATCAAATACCATATTAAACTTCAACAAACACATGCATTATATATTAATCGTTTCCTTCAAATAACATAGTTTACAATCATATCCCAAAATATCAACATTTGTCATCCTAGGTACATGCCATTTATCAAAAAGAAGTATACATCACCACATTGAGTTTGGGATCGGCTCTGGATGCTGATTCAACAACTTGACTTTACCTAACCTGCGCACGGAAACAAACCATAAGCTGAGTATGCACTCAGTGGTATTTCTATAACTGAACACTTAAATAATTATAGAATATATATATTAAAACTATTCAAATTCAATAAATATTCAAGCATCAACTTCTCAACCAATGTTCTATTTTATTCCAGACTCAGTATCAGACAATATTGTTCGATATTCAGCAACAATCAGTCATTCAGTAACAATCAATTATTCAGTAACAATTAGCCATTCAGTGCATTTATCTACCCCTATTAACATGATTCAGATAACGACGGATACACGAATTCAACCAACACACCAGTACAGCACTCAGTGCCTCATCGACTCTGCCAAAGTAAAACAATACTAGTACGGTATTTAGTACCTCATCAGATTAAACCGCAGTAACAGCACGACACTTATAGTGCCTCATCGACTCAAGGTCGAAATATCCCTGAACGCTTCCAATACCATTGCATGCCAACTATATCCGACTTAGTCCGATACTGTTAAGAAGGTTTTTCAATCACTTTTCAATTCATCATCAACAATTAATATCCATTTTAATTCAAATATTCACAAGTCAACACAATAACCACACATAATAATAATAATAATAATAATAATAATAATAATAATAATAATATATAAAAAAACTATTGAGTTCGATTATAGAAATACAAATCGAAATTCTTGGATCACTCCTCGTTGACTTTCTCTTTTCCTTTCCTAGTTGAAATATCTAATTCAACGTTATCTATGGAATTAAAACAATTAAAATTATCAATACACTACAATTTCATATTGAATTTTTCAATTTACATTCAACATTCATCCTAATCAAAACTAACGTTGTTTTATTTACAATTTGTTCATTATTTTCACTCAATTAACACTTAAACTAAATTTAATTCTCTAATTTTCATCATAATTCCCTAATTTTGAATTTTTTTCAATTTAGTCCCTACTATTCAAAACTTATGGTTTATTTAACAATTCAATCTCATTTCTATTTCTAACTTAAAATTCTATCAATTTAACCCGTAATTCTTCAACTTGTTCAACATGAACAATATCTAAAAATCTACTAACTTTCAAAATTTCCACATAAATCGAGTAATATTGTTTCTAAGATTCCAAAAACATCAAAATTACAAGAAAAGGGACTAAATTGACTTACCAATTAAGCTTCAAACTTCAAAACCCTAATTTTCCCTTTTTCTTTTCTTTCTCTTTTTCTTTTCCCTGTTTCGTTCTTCAATTCTGTTCCTTTCTCATTCTTTTGTTTCTTTATTCTTACTTTATTCTTTTATTTACTTTTTATTAATTGTTTATTATATTATTATAATATTATATTAACTTAATAATTATTATTTCTTATATTATAAGTAAATCCATGTGTATAATACAAATGTATGTATATTAATATTACACATGTATTTCTTTATTACCATACAATTGTCATAATTTGATTTATTTTATTTACTTTATTTAATTAATATAATATAATAATAATAAAATAATATTTACTTAAATTATAAGTAAATATAATAATTACTAATATATGTATATTATTTATGGAAATTATTTTTACCACACATATGTCAATTTATAGTTTAATTGCTTATTTAGTCCTTAAAGTTTTCTTCATTTTACAATTCAACTTTTACTCTATATTCAATCTAGTCTTTATATCAAATTAACCTTATTTTAAGCTAATTTACCTAACTAAAATCTAATTAACCACTCAATTGACTTTGAGTCCTTATATCTAATTAACCTTATTTTAAGCTAATTTACCTAACTAAAATCTAATTAACCACTCAATTAACTTCGTAAATATTTCTAATAAATATTTACAAATCCGTTTTTTGAAAACAATGACCCATAAATACACTTTTCCTATAACCACAAATTTTGGGTCATTACATTTCTCCCCCCTTAATAAGTTGCGTCCTAGAAATTTACTTGAAAAGGGGTGAGGGTACTGAGATCTCATTGTTTCTTCCGGTTCACAGGTTGCTTCTTCCATATTATGGCTTCTCCATAACACTTTCACTAAGGGAACTCATTTATTACGCAATTCTTTCACCTCTCGAGCCAATATTCTAACCAATTCTTCTTCGTATGACAAATCAGGTTGAATCTCAATATCTTCTACTGAAATCACATGAGGGGGATCAGATCTATATCTTCTTAACATAGAAACATGAAAAACATCATGAATCTTCTGTAATTCTGGAGGCAGAGCTAAACGATATGCTACCAGTCCAATTCTTTCCACAATTTCATATGGCCCAACAAAACGAGGACTTAATTTTCCTTTCCGACCAAATCTCTAGATTTTCTTTCAAGGTTATACCTTTAGAAATACCTTATCACCTACTGAATACTCAATGTTCCAATGTTTCAAATCTGCATACGACTTCTGTCTGTCAAAAGTTGCCGTCAGTCTTTCTCGAATCTTCTTAACAGTATCCTCTATTTCTTAGATTAATTTTGGTCCAATTATTTTTCTTTCATTCAATTTCATCCAACACACAGGTGACTGACATCTCCGACCATATAATGCTTCATACGGCGCCATTTGAATACTTGATTGAAAACTATTATTATATACAAATTCAGCCAATGATAAATAACGTTCCAAACCAGATTCAAAGTCAATGATACAAGCTCAAAGCATGTCTTCTAAAATTTGAATACCACGTTCATATTGCCAATTAGTTTGTGGATGAAAAGCTGTACTAAAACTGAGTCGAGTACCAGCCTCGATGCAAACCGTGGATCCCGATCAGAAATTATTGATACTGAAATACCACGCAATCTCACAATTTCCCGAATTTAAGTTTCAGCAAGTGTTCGAAGTGACCAATCAGTCCTGACAGTTATAAAATGACCTGACTTTGTAAGCCGATCGACAATCACCCATATAGCATTTTTCGTACTCGCTGGTAATGGCAAACCTGTCACAAAATCCATTGTAATACAATCTCATTTCCATTCAGGAATATTAATAGGTTGAAGTAATCCTGTCGGAACTTGATGTTAGGCCTTAACTCGTTAATAAGTCAGACATTTTGCAACATATTCCACTATATCTCTTTTCATACCTGGCCACCAATAAGATTCTCGTAAATTACGGTACATTTTTTTCCTCCTAGATGCATTGCAAAAGGATTGTCATGTATTTCACGAAATATCAATTCTTTTACTTCTGAAACAGTTGGAACACAAATCTGATTACAAAATCTCAGAAAATTATGCTCATCAATACTAAAATTTTCTAGCATACTATTCTGAACCATCTCTCTTTCTTTATCAACTTGCTATCTTTTAACTGTACTGACTTAATCTGATCAAACATCGTTGGTTTAACTCTCAATTCAGCCACTAAACTTCCATATCCACTGATACTAAGTTGTGCAAAAATTGTTCATAATTCAATCATTGCTTTTTTACTTAATGCATCAATTACAACATTTGCCTTCCCTGGATGATAATCAATAGCACAGTCATAATCTTTCAGAAGTTCTATCCACCGACGTTGTCTCAGATTTAACTCTTTTCGTGACAAAAGATACTTCGAACTTTTATGGTCTGTGTAGATGTAACATTTTTGACCATACAGATAGTGTCTCCATATTTTCAAAGCAAAGATCACAGCAGCTAACTCCAAATCATGTGTCGAATAATTACTTTCATGTGGTTTCCATTGCCAAGAGGCATAGGCTATTACCTTCCCATTTTGCATCAGAACACACCTAAGTCCATTTAAGGAAGCATCATTATATACAACAAAATCTTTATTCGTTTCCGGTAAAGTCAGAACAGGTGCCTCAGAGAACATCTGCTTCAAATTCTCAAAGCTTTCTTGGCATTGATCATCCCAAACAGATGGAACATTCTTTTGCAGCAACTTTGTTATCAGTAAGGTTATCTTTGAAAATCCATTCACGAACCTTCAGTAATACCCAGCTAGTCCCAGAAAACTACGTACCTCTGACACATTTTTGGGAGCTTTCCACTGGAAAATTGCTTCAATCTTCTTTGAATCAACTCTAATTCCATCTGCTAATACCACATGACCAAGAAATACAACCTTTGATAATCAAAATTCACATTTACTCAATTTCCCATACAATTGCTTCTCCCGTAATACTTGCAAAACTATTCAGAGATGCTATGCATGTTCAGATTCATACTTTGAATAAACTACAATATCATCAATAAAGACAACCACAAACTAATCCAAATACGGCTGATCCACTAGACAAACACCATTTACTTCAATTTGATTACCACTTTCATTCTGAACAGTGAACTTCTTTTTACAGCAATCTATCCTGAATCATTAACGGACATCTTAGACATATTCGATTCACTAACATAGTTTGCCACAAAGGACTAGATACCTCTATTTTGACTCTAGACATTTTAGGTTTTAAATTTCCCTACTCAACCAGTTTTGTATTAACATATGAATGTGATGATTCCAGATCTATTAAAGTATAAACATGTTCTGAATGCAATAAAAATATACCTGTCACCATATTGTGTGCATCACCTTCTTCACGAGTTCTTACTATATATGCTCGGGCCAGTGCTCTAGCCTCTGATTGTTGAGTGGCAACATCACTTGATCTTCTAGCTCCACCTCTAATAATTGAACCACTTCTGCCAGATCCTTGACCTCTGGAAGTAGATTCAGATCTCTTTGATACCACTGGTGCTGTGCTTTTAATCCTTGGAGAGTCTTTTGCAAAATGTTCAGTAGATCCACAATGAAAGCAACCTTCAGTTAATTTCCAACATTCACCTCGATGCCTATTTCCACAGTGTTTACATTCAGGCATTTCGGCATCCCGAGATGGACCTCTAATACTTCCAATAAATACTATCATTTATTTTCCCCAACTTCTATCACCTCTATCTGATATAAAACTGGATCTCCCATTACCCCAAAATTCTTTTGGTTGTTTAGGTTACGGGTTTGAACTAATAGTTCCGGGGCCTTTTCCAATCGAACGAGTAATTTTAGGCTTTTTATTCTCCACTAGTACTTATTCAACCATCTTGGCCCTCTCAATTAAATCTAAAAATTTAGTAATTCGGAGAAACACCAATTGTAGTCATAATTCATCTCGCAATCCCCGTAAAAATCGTCTACATCTTCAGTTAGTACAAATTCAGTTGCATATCTACTAAGTCTTAAGAATTCTAGTTCATAATCCACTACGGACATTTCACCTTGTTTTCGCATTAAGAATTCCTATTTCTTATCTTCCAAGTACAACTCTCCTAAATACTTCATTTGAAATTTTCTTTGGAAGACATCCCAACTTATCTGTTCCTCTGGTACATGTTGCGTTATTGATTCCCACCATATGTACGCTTCTCCTTATAACAAAGATACATCACACAATAAACATTTATGAGGGCTACATTCCAGTTGCTTCAAAATACTCCCTTCGAACCCAAAAATTCGGTAGCACCATATATACGTAGTTCTTTAATCGGGGCTCGTGGGACTGTAGGTGTAGAAGTCATAGCAGGTATAGTTCCCACTGCTCACTAAAGAGCATCAGCTATCATTCTAAGTATTTCTGAATTATCTCTTTATCTACTTTCACCTTTTCTAACATTTGGTGGTTGATTACCTATCGGATTTACACGTGGTGTTGCAGATTTTGATTCATTTATATCATATGATTCATCATCTTCATTGTACATTTCTCAATCAGTATCTTCAATGTGTTCATCAAACATCTTTAACTATAAAATAGAAACAATCAATATATCAGCATCCAATCCCGACTCAAAATTTGACTTAAATATGGCATGTACCTCTAGACCCAATTTTGCACTCAATTTAATCCTAGAATCGACTAAACCAAAATAGCTCTGATTGTAACACCCCTTACCCATATCCGACACCAAGACAGGGTTCGAGGCATTACCGGACTTATACGTAAACAAACATAGAAAATTGAGTCATAAATTCCGTTCAAATTAAATACATTCATACATATGCATGTTGTCCCTAATATGGGCCTACAAGGCCCAAAACATACGTCAAGGGTAGTTCGAAAATAAACCCGGGGTAGAACTTTTGTATAAATGTATCACCATGCTATTAAGTATTTTGATTTAAGTTCTTTTCGTTCTAAGAGGTGGAATAAAATAACCCAGTTGAAGCGTAATGATCATACGCCTGTAATGCATTGTATGTCCCATAATAGGTCCCATTCTTCTACCCTTTCTGGGGAGTCGATGACCATTCATAGCTATTACCTTGACAACAAAGAAGAGTTCAACCCAATGCTTTATTTCTGTCCTAGTTGATCCTGGTTCGACTGTAGAAGTATATTGATTTTTCACCATTAACCGAATACTTTTGTCTGTAACTACTACATATTTGATTCTATCTATAAATCTATTTTCTTCCCTATGAGTTTGAGTCTCAATAAGAATGCTAGTTATTATTGTTCATATGCTATGATATGAATATACCACACCAATTCGTTATGTATAGATGATGAGATTCCATTGATACAGAGCCAATTCCAATAGACTTATTAGAAGGTCCCATTGGCATGCATCCAGTAGGAATTGAACCTACGAATTCGCCAATTATGAGTTGGGCGCTTTAACCATTCAGCCATGGATGCTTAGTGGGGATCCTCGTACATGGTGAATAACCAAATTACAATTGAAATGAAATCTTTAGGATAAATCAATGCAATTTAGGAGGAATCAATGAAAAGACATCAATTGAAATCCTGGATTTTCGAATTGAGAGAGATATCGTCAGATTATAGTTTATAAGTACATAACCCCAGCCCAGACCAAAATAGGGCTATATACATTCTCATTATGAGAAGGGGCCATTCGAGGGTATTTAAATAGATACTATGTTTACATATGGATCCCTACGTCATTACATTCCATTTAGGATTAGGAATGGGCGTAATCGGGCTTTTTTTTTACATATCTCTCGTTATTTGGGACCCTATTCGCCTCTTTTCTTTTTTTTATTCTATTGAATCAAAAAATAAATAGGTTTGATTGTCCATCTTTTTAATATAATCTATATATATTTAACATAATCTTAATATAGATATCCTCCAGATACTTCAAATCGAAGCAATTGGATGTCCGACT
Source organism: Gossypium arboreum (assembly GCF_025698485.1). Classification (NCBI taxonomy): domain Eukaryota; kingdom Viridiplantae; phylum Streptophyta; class Magnoliopsida; order Malvales; family Malvaceae; genus Gossypium; species Gossypium arboreum. The sequence continues at coordinate 40,199,850 of NC_069080.1, forward strand.
CGGGCCTATATGACATGACCGATTAATAGAAGTACTCCAACACTCCACCTTTGTCATATATTCCATACATCTTGAAAGGGAATCGTATTCCATGAATATGATATCTATATCATAAGAACAGAAAGAGGACTTCTTCTGCTTCTGATTGTTGATTCAATGCAATAACAAGATTTTTTTTGTTATTTGAGATATATCTTTAGAGCCCTTGTTTTATTTAAAAATATAAATGATATAGAATATAATATAAATGAAATGGAATTACTGATAAAAGTTCTATATCTCTATAGAAAAGTTGGATATATCTATATAATCAATCTATTTAATAATAATAAAATTTAGAATCTATATATCTATGGATTAATAATACTCTATATGAGAACCTTAGAAAACTTTAGGCCGTGTGGGTAGGCCGTGTGGGTAGGCCGTGTGGTCACACACGCTCATGCGATTTGGGACAAATCCGTGTCCTCAGCCTGTGTAACTCTCTTTTTATGACATCATCAACACAATTAGAATCACACGGCCAAGTCACACGCCCATGTACTTAGCCTGTATGGTGAATTAAATTCCAAAAATTAAGTGCAGACTTCACATGGCCTAGGCACACGCCCATGTCCTGCGGCCGTGTCCTTCACACGGCTAAGACACACGGCCGTGTCTTTGCCCGTGTGTTCACTACTGTGACATCCCTAATTTAACCCTAGTCGGGAAGTGGTTTCGGGACCGCTAAACCGAGTCACCGACATGTTCAAACGTAATATTTATTGTCTAGAATATGTGAAAATACATGTGTGAATTTTGAATTCTTTGATTTAGTTAATTTGATTGTGAATTGAAAGAAAAGGACTCATGTGAAGGGATTTAAATATATGTGGCTATTTTAAGAGGTTAATAAAGAATGAAGTAAAATAAATGGAGTTGCATGTCAAATACTCCATTTATTTTGGATAAGTGGTTGACCATGACAAGTTATGGGCAAGGGAAACATGTTTCAAACATGTCTAGCTAATGGATTATGTAAGGAGGAATAAAAAAAGAAGCATGGGAAATAAACTAATGAAAAATTAAAGGAAGAAAACAAAGAAAAAAAAATGTGTCCATCATTCTCATGCATGACCGAAAAAAAAAGGGAGAAGGAAAAGGCTTCATACTTTGGTTCTTCTTAGCCGTGTAGAAGAGGAAAAGAGGAAGAAATTCAGCCACCTTGAGCTGGAAATTAAGGTAAGAATTCAAGTTAGCTCTTTAAATCTTAGCATGGTTTTAAGCTAGATTCTAAGCCCCTTATTTAACCATGCCGAAATCTTTGAAAAATTATGGTGATATGAACGTTCGGCCATGGTAGATGTTAAAGAAGATGGTGGAAATGTTGTACACATTTGATTAGTAAGTTAGATGGATGAAATTTGAACTAGTTATCAAGTTCTTTAGGTAACCCATGTTGAAATCTTGGTTTTTGAATAAGTGAGTTTTTTACTAGGGTAACTAACAAGGGTGATGATTGTTGTTTCATGCTAAATCTAGATGAACAATAGTTTAAGAGGAGCATTCGCCATGATATGAGATTGTGATGTTAGTGCGAATATGAAGATGATGAACTTGAATAAGAAATATTCGGCTAGCATGATAAGTATGGATTATCAAGTAGTTGAGATAATTGATGAGTGAAGTGGCTAATGGGGACTCTTAATGAAATTATGCTAAGGCCGAATGTATCAAATGCTAAATGTGCTTATATGTGTGTGTGTGTCATTAGTAGCTAATGGCATTCGGCATTGTTTAACTAAAATTAGAAATGAATGCTTGAAAGTTAAATATGGTCGCCCTAGTGACCAAATGCGTTAAAAGCTAATATATGGACAAATGATACGAATAAATTGACCTTTGAAATGTATATGGTTGCCGTGTGTATGTGTCTGATTGAGAAGTAAATTTGTTTGATTTAGCTCAAGACCTTAAAGGAGAGGCGTCCAACAAGGGGAAATCGAAGGTCATCGAGTAGCCGACTTGGAACTATTTTACCTAACACAAGGTAAGTCATTAAGCATATATTTGGTGTTGGTTTAAATGATCATAATATATATGCAATTGTGTTTAATGAATTGATGTGTAAATGAAAATATATGTGTATGGAATGATGCCATTGTTGAATGTATGAAGGCAGCAAAATGCATAAGGTATTGGTCACGGCACTAAGTGTGCGGGTATAAATGGACACGGTGACAAGATTGGCACTAAGTGTGCGGGTTTAAAATTGTACAGACCGAGTGTGCGAGTTTGATTCTATAGCACTAAGTGTGCGAGCTGAAAATATATAGCACTAAGTGTGCGGATTCACTATATGCTCTTGTATTACAATTGGCACTGAGTGTGCGACATTATCGAGTTAATCCCGGACAGCGAATCGGGTAAGTACCTCGAGCTCATGACGAATAGAGAATACGTTCATGCTTGGGGTTGAATTTGGTAAGCCTTAAATCTATGTGATGATTGAAATTGTATGGTTGTGCTGGAAATTGAGTTAATGTGTAAAAATGCTTCGATTATCTTGTTGTGTAGAATATGAAATGTGGATGTATGAATTGGTACGAGATTGGACCGAAAGGTCCGAGGTATTATGGTATAGATTCGATATGGACGAGTACCTAGCCTCATTTGTTGTACATGTAGTAGTAACTTTATCAGTGGATTGACGAATGCTTATGACTTACTGAGTTGTAAACTCACTCGGTGTTTTCTTGTCACCCATTTTAGGTCTCTTGGACTCGTATTGTTGCGTGCTCGGAACCGTCGTTGAAGTCATCACACCGGCTGAAATCTTGTGGTATTGTTTTTTTTTGTTGTTGAAGAACATTTGGCATGTATAGGCTATTATATTTTGTCGAATTGTGGGTTGTAAACTTTAAGCCATGTGAAAATGGCCTATGTGGTCGTCGAGTGGGATGCTAGAACCTATAGCCACGAGTCTTAGAAACTCAAATTTTGTTAAGGTGGCCATAATTTGTGTCATGTATGATGGATGATTAAGGCCAAGGAAAAATTCATGAAATTGGCATAGTCTACTGCAGTAACTGTTGCGGACAGCAGCAGTGAGATGAGATTGAAAAATCACTAAAAATAGTAGAAGTAGAATTAAATAGTGAGTAAATTATGGAACTGATCCTTGATGAATCTATTTTATATGGACGAAACGAAACGACCATATGAGCAGTATACTGGGAAATATTAAAGTTCTCGTGAGACAGGGCCAGAACGATTTCTGGGTCCCCTGTCGCGACTTTTAAAATTTACCATAAATTATCCAGAAAGAATTAGGAGTCATGCCTTATATGTACAGATTCCATTTTGAGTCTAGTTTCATTAGAAACAAACGGCACCAGTATTAAAGCCCTGTACAGAAAGATATTCAAGTTGTAACGCGCGGAGGTCAGAGCAGTCGATCCCTGTAACATGGGTGACTTTAACTAATAAACTGTACCAATTGGCCCAACCAAAATTCTAAAAATAAATCCATGGATGGGTATATGAGTCTAAATTCAGGAAAATTTACAAAACCAGTTTCCGAGTTTTGGAACTCGAGATATGATTTTTAAGGCGACGGTGACGCAGTTTTCCAGCCTGTCCAGAAATGCCAAATTGGTCGGTACTTTAAGAGGATTTGTCTCGTTAACCCCTCGTGTCCGACACGGCGCCGGTCACGAGTTAGGGTGTTACAATTTTATTGGTATCAGAGCTATGGTTTAGTCGGTTCTAGGACTACCATAGCGTGTGAGTCTAGCTATACATGCCAAATTGATAGTGCTTAATAATGTGATGACTTCGACGGTTGAAATTTTTGTTTTGATTAGCGATGGAACCCGGGTAGAGAGACCCTTGGCGGATGACGTTGAAAGTGTAGCGGCTGCTCTGCGCAAGGGACACCGCTGTTGAGCCTCGGTCATCCGCGAATAATCAAAATGAAGGGCGAAGAAGCCTTCTTCACTATGATGAATGAGTGGGTCGCATAATATGCCCGAACCAACCCGGCTGTCCAACCATTCCGAATTTAAATACTCCACCCCAAGAGCCCGCAATGCCTCCGATTCGATCCTGTGATTAGGAAGCGTGGGGCGAGGAGTTCAAGGCCATAGTTATTGATGATGCCGAAAAGGCCGAGTTCTGGCTCGATAACACCATTAGAGTGTTAGATGAACTGTCATGCACACCCGACGAATGTCTTAAGTGTGCTATATCCTTGTTGCGAGACTCAGCTTACTATTGGTGGAGGACTTTAATTTCCATAGTCCCAAATGAACGAGTTACTTGGGATTTCTTCCAATCCGAATTTCGAAAGAAATACATTAGTCAACGGTTCATCGATCAGAAGCGTAAGGAATTCTTGGAACTCAAGCAAGGCCGGATGACCGTATCTGAATACGAACATGAGTTCGTAAGACTTAGTCGGTATGCTCAGGAGTGTGTGGCTGATGAGGTTGCGATGTGCAAAAGATTTGAAGAAGGATTGAATGAAGAGTTAAAGTTACTAGTGGGAATTTTGGAGATAAAGGAGTTCGTGACACTAGTCGAACGAGCCGCAAGGCGGAAGAACTTGGGAAGGAGAAGAAGAAGGCTGAATTTGAAACAAGAGATTACCGTAAAAGATCGACGAGTAAAGCTCCGTTCTCTACTGTAAAGAGGTTCGTGGAGGACACCAGAAGTCGAGGACGATCGGGAATTTCCATTAGAGCCCGACCATTGACGGACTCCGAGCTACTTGAGTAGCTAGTGTGGGCAATAATCGTCAAGAGAGACCCGAATGCCCCCAATGTGGAAGACGACACCTAGGTGAATGTTGGGGTAAGTCTGTTAATAGGGCTGTTATGGATGCGGTTCAAGGACCACTTCATTAGAGATTGCACGAGCTAGATGAGAGGAATAAGACGCAAGGTGCAAGACCTAGTGGAACGACGGTGGAGGTAGGCCCCGAGAATCTCTGGAGGTAGGGGTGGTAATCGAGAGGAGCCTCTAATACGGCTGTCCGATCCGAGACCCGTACTCTGCTAGAGCATATGCCATCTGCGCACGAGAGGAGGCATCCTCCCCGACGTTATCAACGGTACTTTTACTCTCTTTGATACTATTGTGATTGCATTGATTGACCCCGCTCTACTCACTCATATGTATGTGAAACCTTAGCATCCAAGAAGACTCTCACCGTTGAGTCTCTGAGTTCGTAATTCGAGTGTCAAACCCTTTGGGTCAATACGTGCTTGTTGATAAAGTGTGCAAGAGATGCCCCTAATAATTCGAGAATCTGCTTTCCTACCGATCCGATGCTTCTACCATTTCATGAATTCGATGTTATTCTTGGTATGGATTGGTGACCGTGCATGATGCGGTGGTGGATCGCAAAAGGAAAACCATTGATTTGAGGAGTGCAAATAATGAGGTAGTCCGAGTCGAGTCTCTTGATTTAAAAGGAGTGCGCGATAATATCTTCTATGGCGTCAAGATATGTGAAAAGGGTGTGAAACATACCTTGCGTATGTGTTTGGAAGTAAAGAGACGGAAAGGAAACTCGAATCGGTACAGTGGTTTGTGAGTATTCGATGTTTTTCCGAGGAGTTACCGGATTGCCACCGGTTCGAGAAGTGGAATTCGCATCGGTTGTACCGGTACTACGCCGATTTCAATAGCCCCGTATCGTATGGCATTAACGGAATTAAAGGAATTGAAGGTTCAATTGCAAGAATTGACAGATAGAGGTTTCGCCGACCGAGTTTTTCTCCATGGGGCGCTTTGTATTGTTTGTGAAGAAGAAGGACGGAACCATGAGGTTGTGCATCGACTATCGTCAACTCAATAAAGTGACGATAAAGAATAAATATCCATTGCCACGAATTGACGATTTGTTTGATCAATTAAAGGGAGCCTCGGTGTTTTCAAAGATAGATTTGAGGTCGGGTACTATCGGTTGAGGGTCCGAGAATCGGACATACCCAAAACCGCTTTTAGAATGAGGTACGGTCACTCTGAATTCTTGGTGATGCCGTTTGGGCTCACTAATGCCCTGCGGTGTTTATGGATTTAATGAATAGAATTTTCAGGCCATACTTGGATCGGTTCAGTAGTTGTATTTATCGATGACATTTTGGTCTATTCTAAAGATGAAACCGAACATTTGAACACCGAGGCTAGTGTTGCAAATCTTACGAGATAAGCGATTATACGCAAAGTTCAATAAATGTGAATTTTGGTTGAAAGAGGTTAGCTTTTTGGGGCACGTGGTGTCCGTGATCGGTGTCGGTGGACTGAACAAAATTTCGACCATAGTCAATTGGAAACCTCCAAGGAATGTTACCGAAGTTAGGAGCTTTTTGGGCTTGCGGTTACTACCGACGGTTTGTGAAAGGATTCTCGATGATAGCCACACCCATGACAAAACCGCTTGTAAAGATGTCAAATTTGAATGGACGGAAAAGTGTCGGAAAAGTTTCACCAATTGAAAACCCATTTGACGAAAGCTCCGGTTCTAGTACTGCCGAATCGGCAAAGAGTTTGTCATCTATAGTGATGCCTCCCTACTTGGGTTAGGTTGCGTATTGATGCAAGAAGGTCGAGTTGTGGCCTATGCGTCGAGACAATTAAAGCCACATGAGAAAAATTATCCAACCCATGACCTCGAATTGGCTGCCATCGTATTCGCCTTAAAGATATGGCGACATTACTTATTTGGTGAGAAGTGCCAAGTGTATTCGGATCACAAAAGTCTCAAATATTTGATGACTCAAAGAGACTTAAATCTGCGACAAAGACGATGGCTCGAGTTGTTAAAAGATTATGAACTCGTTATTGATTATCACCCGGGAAAGGCCAATGTGGTTGCGGATGCCTTAAGTCGGAAATCACCGCTTTTTTGCTTCTGAGCGATGAATGTACACTTGTCTATTCTACCCGACAATGTGTTAGTAGCCGAATTAAAGGCCAAACCATTGTTGGCTCATCAAATTCGGGAAGCTCAGAAAGTTGATGAGGAGTTGCTTGCAAAACGGGCTGAGTGTGTTCTGAACAAGGAATCAGAGTTTCAAATTGATGATGACGATTGTTTGAGGTTCGAAGTCGTGTGTGTTCCAAAGAATTGAACTTATTTCGATAATTCTAAATGAAGCCCATTGTAGTCGAATGTCAATCCACCGGGTAGTACTAAAATGTACAATGACCAAACGCCAATTTTGGTGGCCGGTATGAAACGAGACATTTCTGAATTTGTTTCAAGGTGTCTGATATGTCAACAAGTGAAAGCGGAACATCAAGTGCCATCGGGATTACTTCAGCCGATCATGATACCCGAATGGAAATGGGATCGAGTCACAATGGACTTTGTATCCGGACTGCCATTGTCAGTGAGTAAGAAAGGAGCGATTTGGGTCGTTGTCGATAGACTAACTAAGTCGGCTCACCTTATCCCCGTTACGCACGGATTTTTCAATGGACAAATTAGCGGAATTGTACGTTTCTCAGATTGTGAGATTACACGGGGTGCCTATTTCTATCGTGTCGGATAGAGACCCAAGATTTACGTCGCGATTTTGGAAGAAATTGCAAGATGCTTTGGGTACCAAGCTGCATTTTAGCACCGCTTTTCATCCCCAAACCGATGGTCAATCCGAACGGATAATTCAAATACTCGAGGATATGTTGAGATGTTGCATCCTTGAGTTTAGTGGTTCATGGGAACGGTATTTACCTTTGATTGAATTCGCCTACAACAATAGCTTTCAATCAAGTATTAAGATGGCGCCTTACGAGGCTTTATACGGTCGTAAATGCCGTACCCCATTATTCTGGATGAACTTAGTGAAGGTAAATTCTTGAGGTTGATTTGGTTAAGGATGCCGAGCAAAAGTTCGAGTAATTCGTGAAAGATTGAAAGTCGCCGGATCGCCAAAAGTCGTATGCGGATTTGAAAAGAAAAGATGTTGAATATCAGGTTGGAGACAAGGTCTTTCTCAAAGTTTCACCCTGGAAGAAGGTGCTTAGATTTGGCCGTAAGGGCAAATTGAGTCCGAGGTTCATCGGTCCATACGAAGTATCTGAACGAGTTGGGCCAGTAGCGTATCGATTAATATTACCCCCTGAGCTTGAAAAGATTCACAACGTTTTCCATGTTTCGATGCTTCGACGATATAAGTCTGACCCGACACACGTAATTACTCCATCTGAGGTCGAGGTTCAGCCTAATTTGAGCTATGAAGAAGAGCCGGTTCGCATTCTGATGCGTGAAGTAAAAGAGCTACGAAACAAGAAAATTCCATTAGTGAAGGTGTTGTGGCATAAACACGGGATGGAAGAAGCCACTTGGGAACTTGAGGACTCTATGAAAGAGCGATACCGAGCCTATTTATGGTAAGATTTTCGGGACGAAAATTTCTTAAGTGGGGAGAGTTGTGACATCCCTAATTTAACCCTAGTCGGAAGTGGTTTGGGACCGCTAAATCGAGTCACCGACATGTTCAAACGTAATATTTATTGTCTAGAATATGTGAAAATACATGTGTGAATTTTGAATTCTTTGATTTAGTTAATTTGATTGTGAATTGAAAGAAAAGGACTCATGTGAAGGGATTTAAATATATGTGGCTATTTTAAGAGGTTAATAAAGAATGAAGTAAAATAAATGGAGTTGCATGTCAAATACTCCATTTATTTTGGATAAGTGGTTGACCATGACAAGTTATGGGCAAGGGAAACATGTTTCAAACATGTCTAGCTAATGGATTATGTAAGGAGGAATAAAAAAAGAAGCATGGGAAATAAACTAATGAAAATTAAAGGAAGAAAACAAAGAAAAAAAAATGTGTCCATCATTCTCATGCATGACCGAAAAAAAAAAGGGGAGAAGGAAAAGGCTTCATACTTTGGTTCTTCTTAGCCGTGTAGAAGAGGAAAAAGAGGAAGAAATTCAGCCACCTTGAGCTGGAAATTAAGGTAAGAATTCAAGTTAGCTCTTTAAATCTTAGCATGGTTTTAAGCTAGATTCTAAGCCCTTATTTAACCATGCCGAAATCTTTGAAAAATTATGGTGATATGAACGTTCGCCATGGTAGATGTTAAAGAAGATGGTGGAAATGTTGTACACATTTGATTAGTAAGTTAGATGGATGAAATTTGAACTAGTTATCAAGTTCTTTAGGTAACCCATGTTGAAATCTTGGTTTTGAATAAGTGAGTTTTTGGCTAGGGTAACTAACAAGGGTGATGATTGTTGTTTCATGCTAAATCTAGATGAACAATAGTTTAAGAGGAGCATTCGCCATGATATGAGATTGTGATGTTAGTGCCGAATATGAAGATGATGAACTTGAATAAGAAATATTCGGCTAGCATGATAAGTATGGATTATCAAGTAGTTGAGATAATTGATGAGTGAAGTGGCTAATGGGGACTCTTAATGAAATTATGCTAAGGCGAATGTATCAAATGCTAAATGTGCTTATATGTGTGTGTGTGTCATTAGTAGCTAATGGCATTCGGCATTGTTTAACTAAAATTAGAAATGAATGCTTGAAAGTTAAATATGGTCGCCTAGTGACCAAATGCGTTAAAAGCTAATATATGGACAAATGATACGAATAAATTGACCTTTGAAATGTATATGGTTGCCGTGTGTATGTGTCTCGATTGAGAAGTAAATTTGTTTGATTTAGCTCAAGACCTTAAAGGAGAGGCGTCCAACAAGGGAAATCGAAGGTCATCGAGTAGCCGACTTGGAACTATTTTACCTAACACAAGGTAAGTCATTAAGCATATATTTGGTGTTGGTTTAAATGATCATAATATATATGCAATTGTGTTTAATGAATTGATGTGTAAATGAAAATATATGTGTATGGAATGATGCCATTGTTGAATGTATGAAGGCAGCAAAATGCATAAGGTATTGGTCACGGCACTAAGTGTGCGGGTATAAATGGACACGGTGACAAGATTGGCACTAAGTGTGCGGGTTTAAAATTGTACAAGACTGAGTGTGCGAGTTTGATTCTATAGCACTAAGTGTGCGAGCTGAAAATATATAGCACTAAGTGTGCGGATTCACTATATGCTCTTGTATTACAATTGGCACTGAGTGTGCGACATTATCGAGTTAATCCGGACAGCGAATCGGGTAAGTACCTCGAGCTCATGACGAATAGAGAATACGTTCATGCTTGGGGTTGAATTTGGTAAGCCTTAAATCTATGTGATGATTGAAATTGTATGGTTGTGCTGGAAATTGAGTTAATGTGTAAAAATGCTTCGATTATCTTGTTGTGTAGAATATGAAATGTGGATGTATGAATTGGTACGAGATTGGACCGAAAGGTCCGAGGTATTATGGTATAGATTCGATATGGACGAGTACCTAGCCTCATTTGTTGTACATGTAGTAGTAACTTTATCAGTGGATTGACGAATGCTTATGACTTCTGAGTTGTAAACTCACTCGGTGTTTTCTTGTCACCCATTTTAGGTCTCTTGGACTCGTATTGTTGCGTGCTCGGAACCGTCGTTGAAGTCATCACACCGGCTGAAATCTTGTGGTATTGTTTTTTTTGTTGTTGAAGAACATTTGGCATGTATAGGCTATTATATTTTGTCGAATTGTGGGTTGTAAACTTTAAGCCATGTGAAAATGGCCTATGTGGTCGTCGAGTGGGATGCTAGAACCTATAGCCACGAGTCTTAGAAACTCAAATTTTGTTAAGGTGGCCATAATTTGTGTCATGTATGATGGATGATTAAGGCCAAGGAAAAATTCATGAAATTGGCATAGTCTCTGCAGTAACTGTTGCGGACAGCAGCAGTGAGATGAGATTGAAAAATCACTAAAAATAGTAGAACTAGAATTAAATAGTGAGTAAATTATGGAACTGATCCTTGATGAATCTATTTTTATATGGACGAAACGAAAAGACCATATGAGCAGTATACTGGGAAATATTAAAGTTCTCGTGAGACAGGGCCAGAACGATTTCTGGGTCCCCTGTCGCGACTTTTAAAATTTACTATAAATTATCCAGAAAGAATTAGGAGTCATGCCTTATATGTACAGATTCCATTTTGAGTCTAGTTTCATTACAAACAAACGGCACCAGTATTAAAGCCCTGTACAGAAAGATATTCAAGTTGTAACGCGCGGAGGTCAGAGCAGTCGATCCCTGTAACATGGGTGACTTTAACTAATAAAATGTACCAATTGGCCCAACCAAAAATTCTAAAAATAAATCCATGGATGGGTATATGAGTCTAAATTCAGGGAAAATTTACAAAACCAGTTTCTGAGTTTTGGAACTCGAGATATGATTTTTAAGACGACGGTGACGCAGTTTTCCAGCCTGTCCAGAAATGCCAAATTGGTCGGTACTTTAAGAGGATTTGTCTCGTTAACCCCTCGTGTCCGACACCGGCGTCGGTCACGAGTTAGGGGTGTTACAACTACTCAGTATTATGTTCTGCATTTAATAGGGTGCAGGGGACACACGGCTAGATCACACGCCCATGGGACAGACCGTGTGTCACACACGGTCTAGACACACGCCCGTGTGTCTACCCGTGTAGGCAACTTTGAGCCTATTTTCCAAGCCTTTGTCACCCTTAATAACACACGCATACTCACTCATCTCGATGACATCTTACATGGCATAAATGAGCAATTACACATTCATAAACATGACTCATGCATGTCAACTTCTTATCAATTTATACAAGCCTAAGGCTTCATATTCCATTTAGGCCAAGCTTACCAAATTCACTCACAACTCCATCACCAAACATCTATTGTCACATCTATAATTCATCAATGCTAAATGACTTTAACCACATCAAGAGTGATCTTAGCACATGCATGCATATATGAATAGGATTACATCCCCATAATTAATATGAGCCATATCTCATGGCCATATACAAAATGAATCATCAAATCATTATAAGCCAACACACTTGGCTAAACCAATATGACATATAACAAAAAGACCAAGTCCTTACACATGTCATACCCAAAATATTTAAGTTCACTATACCCAATAGATTAATTTGATAGTGTGAATCGAGCTCCAACGTCCTTCGATCCCTGAAGTAGCTTGGCAACATTATAAGGAAATAGAAAGAAAGGGGGTAAGCATAAAGCTTAGTAAGTTCACATGCAAATAAACAGCAACATAATCATATATATATATATATATATACACCATTGACATAACATAGTTTACATATGTGTCATCATGAATTCATAGGCATAAATTCAATTTGTAGACATAACTACACTTTTCCAATCTTACCAAAAGTTCATCATGTACCGAGCTCATTTAGATGAGTTTTTTGTACATACATGTACCAACTCGTAACACATTGTCATATTTCCTCATCATTTACTTACTTGTCGAATAACTCACAGGTTTACCCGTTGTCCTAAATATCAAATTAGACACTTTATCAATAGAATTTCTTCATGAAACCTTCACACAAGCATGCAATCATATCATAGATCTCATTAGAATCATAAAATAATTATTTCTACTTCAGATTTATGGTCCCCCCTTAGGATGTTACAATTCAGGATGTGACAATTCTCCCCTCTTAGGGATTTTTGTCCTCAAAAATCTTACCAGTGAAAAGGCTTGTGTATTGGTTTTTCATGTTTTCCTCGATCTCTCATGTAGCCTCTTCAACCCCATGTCTTTTCCATAATACTTTCACAAGGGCAATACTTTTTTTCCTCAATTGTTTAACCTCCCTAGCCAAAATCTTAACTAGTTCTTCACCAGAAGTCATATCCGGTCGAATCTCAACCTTTGTCGGTGAAATCACATGTGAAGGGTCTGATTGGTATCAGCGCAAAATTGACACACGGAACACATCATGAATTCTTTCTAACCTAGATGGAAAAGCTAACCAATATGCTACCGACCCTATTCTTTCAGTAATCTCGTATGGACCAATAAAACGCTGACTCAACTTGCCCTTCCAGCCAAATCTGAAAACTTTCTTCCATGGAGATACTTTCAGGAATACCTTATCACCGACCTGAAACTCAATCTCTTTCCATTTCAAATCCGCATAGGATTTCTGTCTATGCGAAGCAGCTTTCAGATAATCACGAATTATCTTCACTTTCTCTTTGGTTTCTTTGACTAAATCAACTCCGTGAATCTAATTTTCTTTGAGTTCAATCCAATACAAAGGCGTTCAGCACTCACGCCCATACAATGCTTCATAAGGTGCCATTTTCAAACTCAATTGAAAACTATTGTTGTAGGCAAATTCTACCAACGGTAAGTACCTTTCCCAACTACCTTGGCACTCAAGAACATAGCACCGTAACATATCTTCAAGCATCTAAATTACTCTTTCAGATTGTCTGTCAGTTTGCATATGGAAAGCGGTACTAAAATTCAATTTCGTACCCAACGCTTTTTGTAACTTTTTTTCCAAAATCGTGAAGTGAATCTCAGATCTCTATCCGATATAATCGACAAAGGTACTTCATGCAACCTCACTACTTCAAAAATATACAACTTGGCTAACTTATCAAGTGAGTACTCGATACTTACCGGTATAAAGTGAGCCGACTTAGTCAATCGATCTACAACAACCCATACAACATCTTTCTTTCTTGGTGTCAAAGGCAAACCCATCACGAAATCCATAGTAATGCGGTCTCATTTCCGCTCAGGAACCATCACAGGCTGAAGTAAGACTGAAGGCACTTGGCGTTCAGCTTTCACTTGTTGACAAATCAGGCATCTGGAAACAAACTTGGAAATATCTCTTTTCATACTTAACCACCAATACAATTCATTCAAGTCATTGTACATTTTCGTACTACCCAGATACATAAACAAACAACCAATATGAGCCTCAAGCAAAATCTTCTGAATCAACTCGGTATTCTTAGGAACACAAATCCTATCTCGAAACATCAAGCAACCATCGGAACTAAATCAAAAATCTAATTCAATTCCTTACTCACACTGAGCTATCTTGTCTTACAACTCGCTGTCACCTTTCTGAGCTTTATCAATCTCTTGGAGAAACATCGGTCTAGCTCTCAACTCGGCTAGAATCGAACCATCATCTGATAAGGCCAACTGAGTGTTCATAGCCCTCAAAGCAAATAATGAATTTCTACTCAAAGCATTGGCAACCACATTCGCCTTTCCTGAGTGGTAGTTAATCACTAGCTCGTAATATTTTACAACTCTAGCCACCTTTGTTGTCGTAGGTTCAAATCCTTTTAAGTTATTAAGTACTTTAGCCTTTTATGGTTAGTGAATACTCGACATTTCTCTCCATATAAATGGTGTCTCTAAATCTTTAATGCAAAGACAATAGCAGCTAGCTCCAAATCATGCATCGGATAATTACTCTCATGTGGGTTCAGCTGCCTCGAGGCATAAGCTATCACCTTACCTTCTTGCATAAGTACACAACCCAATCCATTCAAAGACGCATCACTATAAACCACAAATTCTTTTCCCAGTTTAGGTTGCACTAAAACTAGTGCCTCGGTCAACAATGCCTTTAGATTCTGAAAACTCTGCTGACATTTTTTTGTCCATTCGAACCTGACATTTTCCTGTAACAACCTCGTCATCGGGGTAGCAATCATGGAGAATCCTTTCACAAACCGTCTATAATAACCAACCAAACCTAGAAAGCTTCTGACCTGAATTACATTCCTCGGCGGTTTCCATTCAAAAAATAGCTGATGTAACACCCCAAACCCGGCCCAGACGTTATGGCCAAATTTGACGTGCCACATCGGAGTTAAAAATCTGAGTTTCGTTTTAGAGTTTTTAAAAGCCATATGTTTTGCTGAGTTAACAAAGTGTATGGAAGCTAAGCACCGTGTAGGTATCCGAGGGGAGGAGGTGAGCCATGAAGGTCGCTAAGTACCAAGCTCTTTAATTGGATCCAATCCTAGACATGCCCACAACCATAGCCACACTTTGTCATTTCGAGTTTAAATTGTTTAAGTGGACGTCTTTGATTAACCGATGAATCGTGGTGTTGAGATAATTTGAAAACAAGTATCATTTTGAAAACACGTCCTAAGTCTAGCCCATTTGAATAATAATTAACCAATTTTAAAGTTATTAAAATTAAAATAATCCCGAAAAGAAATAAAAGAAAAGTTAAAATTGGCCTTATTACAACCCAAAAATAAATAATAGTTAAAGGAAATTAAACGGAAACCAACACTTTATTTAAAGCCCAAGACGATCACCGTGGCCACTCAATCCCTCCGCCCAAGTCCCCACATCAAGGCTCACCTGCAAGGTTAAGGAAAGGGGGGTGAGTTTGGAAACTCAGTGTGCAACAAGCCCCTTTCAGAGCCCAAAACAATAACGGCCTGTTGGGTCTAAGCCCAAATCCAATCTCAATCATGCTTTGGTCGTAGCCCTTTTCATATTTCATATTTCATAATCTTGGGCAAGCCTTTTCATATTTCATATTATTGGGCAAGCCTTTTCATATTTCATATTTATTGGGCCGATGCCTTTTATCAGAAAGCAGTATGGCCCTTAGCCCTATTTCAATGTCACATATAATTTCAATGAAAGAATGCAACCCATTTGGGAGACTACTCAACCCACCATCCGCTACTCTCCACCCGCACCAACCAACACACCATGTGGGATTAACTCGACCCACCCCGCCAAACTCTCCTTGGCGGCAAGATAGTGCTTTATCATATAACTGGAGGCCTAGCCTCTTTTTAATAACTGGGCAAAAGCCCTTTCAATAATCGGGCATAAGCCCTTTTATAAGCGGGGCATAAGCCCTTTTGATAATCGGGGCATAAGCCCTTTTGATAACTGGGGCATAAGCCCTTTTGATAACTGGGGCATAAGCCCTTTTTCACTTCCTCCATCCATATAAAAACCCAACCCAATGCATTTATGATTACTTCATGTGCATATCATACATATCATGTGCATATCATACATTTCATGTGCATATCATACATACCATATTTATCAAAATCCCATGTATTAAAATCATACATAAACCCTAGGGGTATAATGGTCATTTTTACCTAGGGGCAAAACGGTCATTTTCATATTATAAGGGTAATCTCGTAATTTTACCAAAAATTAGGGTTTCCATGTTCATTAACGATTACTAACAATCCATGGGTGCAAACCGTGATTCTGGCCCATTTTTAGCGAAATCGAGTTATTGGGCCTAAAACCCCTAATGGGCCCTACTTAGCCAATTCTGTCGTCTAGGCCCACTTAGCCTATATTCCATAATGGTTTTAACAGTCTTATCATGCAATTTAACAGATTTCCATTTTCTACCAATTTTACCCAAATGGGCCCGAAAGCCCAATGGGCCCCACTTCGGCCCCTCGAGGCCCAACTTACTAAGAACGCCAAAATCACATTCTTACTGTTTCCATCGTTCTCGTTCACCGTCTCATCGATTCTAACTAACTAGTGAGCGTCATTGCTCATAAGTCCTCGAAATGCCGTAATTTGGCATTTCGCTTTTCAACATCTTATCGCTTTAAGCTATGAAAGGGTTCGTTACACACCGATTTGCGATATTCCTTGACGAGATCCCTACACGATTTCTCCTATAATCAATTGTTAAATAGATCAGCTCGCAATAATTGAACCAAATTAAGAACTTTCCAATATTAACACTTACACATTCGCCACCATCCATAATGGCCTTAGGCACCTTACCTTTGTCGCGATTGATGACTAGGCCTAGCTACTCCCGCGATCCAAGCTACTCCAAATCGACACTACACCTTGCTGCTCCTTCAATAAATAAACCAAAATATTAAAAGAAGACCCCATAGAGTCTATGCCCATATTCGCCATCTCCTAAACTTGGAGTTTGACTTTTGACCAAAGCTACACTAGGAATTGTTTAGAGTTTGAACACTTACCAGTCTTTCTCCTCTTGAATCCGGATGCCTAAAAGGTAAGGGAATCGAACGCTAACTATTGAAAAGGAAGAAAAAGGTTGCTGGTCACAAAGAATCGGCACCCCTATCTTCATCGATTCGGCTTTTTGCGGCACTTCACAAAAATAGAGATAAGGAAAACAATGGTGAATGAAAGGAAATAGTGGGCTGATTTGAAAGAAAGAAAAAGGAAGAAAATTGAGTAGAAGGGAGGTAGATTCGGCTGGAAAAGAAAGAGAGAAAAAGCTACACACCAAAGAACAAAATCGGCACAACTAAGACCCTAATGCCGAAATTACTAACCTAATACCCTCCGCCGAAAATCCCTCTCCAAACTCCCTTATTCGCCAACTCTATCTCCATATCACATCCCTAAAATCTCTCCCCTTATCCCTCCTTAATTTATGCATTTGACTTGATCCAACTCTCTCCTCTTACAGAATCCACTCAGGTTCCAACACTTACCCTTCTTGCGCAAAAATAAATACTCCTATTTGCCAACACAGGGAATCGATCCCAAGTCTTCCCCCAACACTTACATGCCACCTTTAAAGCTCCCTAGTGGCGTCACTTAGCCACTTTTCCAGAGGATCTTTTTGTGATACACTTTACCCACAACTTAATATAAGGGCACCTAGCTAGAACCCCTAACTCCTAAGTCCAAAATTTAAAATTCCAGGGTTTTGGCCAACTCATGGGCCTTCCATAAGCCCATTTACACACCCAAATTATGAATTCCATCATCACCTACCAAATTTTAGAAATTTACTTAAAATATCAAGAATCGCGAAAAACCCGAAAATCAGGATGTTACAACTCTACCCTCCTTAAAGAAATTTCGCCTCGAAATTTACTCCGTCCAAACAGTTGAGGGTATCACGACGCATTGCCTCTTCGGTCTCCCAAGTAGCTTCTTCCTTGCCATGGTTCCTCCAAAGTACCTTCACCAACGGATGACCTCATTCTCAACACCTTGACATCACGATCAAGTATTTGCACGTGTTCCTCTTCAAAGGTCAAATCCGATTGTACCTCAATTTACGTGAATCGCACGATATGAGTTGGGTCGAATGATATCGCCTTAGCATGGACACATGGAAGACATCGTGAATGCGATCCATTCGAGGTAACTCTAGGTGATAAGCCACCGCCCTATCCGCTTGATGATTCGGTAAGGCCCAATAAACCGTGGGCTCAACTTACCCTTCTTACCAAATCTCAAAATCTTCTTTCAAGGCGAAACTTTCAAAAAGACCATGTCCCCACTGCATATTCAATATCCTTACACTTTAGATCGGCATAAGACTTTTGTCGATCCGCCTCTTTTTAACCGCTTCTCGATCACCTTAATCTTGTCTTCAGATTCGCTACCATCTCGGTCCAAGTATTTGCCTTTCCCCAATTACGCCCAACAAGTAGGCTAACGACACCTTCGCCCATATAGTGCCTCATATGGAGCCATCTGAATATTTGCTTGGTAACTGTTGTTATACGCGAACTCCGCCAATGGCAAATGGTCCTCTCAGCTGCCTCTAAATTCAATAACACAACCCCTCAACATATCCTCTAAAATCTGAATAACCCTCTCTGACTGCCCATCCGACTGAGGGTGAAAAGCCGTACTGAAATCCAATCGCGTTCCCAAAGCCTCATGCAGCCTCTTCCAAAACCGAGATGTAAACCTTGGGTCTCGGTCTGAAATTATCGATACTGGCACACCATGCAACCGTATTATTTCTGCCACATACAATTTGGCCAACTTCTGAAGTGAGTAATCGGTTCGGACAGGTATGAAATGAGCAGATTTCGTGAGTCTATCCACAATCACCCAAACTGAATCCTTCTTAGAAGGTGTCAACGGCAACCCACTCACAAAGTCCATAGTTACCCTTTCCCACTTCCAAAGTGGTATCTTTACCATTGTAACAATCCGAAGGTAGTTGATGCTCGGCCTTTACTTGTTGACATGTCAAACATCTTCCTACAAATTCGGTCACCTCTCGTTTTAATCAAGCCACAAAGACATCTCTCGCAAGTCTCGATATAACTTATTCCCTCCTGGATGCATAGCACAAGGTCCGTTATGTGCCTCTTTCAAAATCATCAATCTCAAATCGGAGTTCTTCGGCATACAAATTCTCCCTCGAAAACAAAGAACTCCTTCACTATTTAACCCAAAGTCAGGATTCTCCCCCTTCTCAACTTGCTAAAACCGAGAAACCAATGACTCATCCTCCAACTGTTGCTTCTTAATCTGTTCTACCCAAGTCGGTCTCACTTGTAACTCTGCCAACAAACTTCTGTCGTCATACAAACTTAGATGAGCAAACATCGCCTTTAATTCTGCCACAGCCCTTCGACTTAGCGCATCAGCCACGACATTCGCCTTACCTGGATGATACTCGATCGAACAGTCATAGTCCTTTAACAACTCTATCCACCTTCGCTGCCTAAGATTCAGCTCCTTTTGAGTTAGCAAGTACTTAAGACTCTTGTGATCCGTATAGATGATGCATTTCTCTCCATACAGGTAATGCCTCCATATCTTAAGTGCAAAGATTACCGCTGCCAATTCCAAGTCATGAGTAGGGTAGTTCACCTCATGAGGCTTAAGCTGTCGTGAAGCATAAGCGACTACTTTACCCTTTTGCATCAACACGCAGCCCAAACCTACATGTGACGCATCACTGTACACAGTGAAATCCTTACCAGACTCTGGCTGAATCAAAACTGGCGCTTCCGTCAAAACCTTCTTCAACCTCTCAAAAGCCTCTTACTGCTTATTTGTCCAAACAAAAGGTGCTCTCTTCCTTATAAGTTTCGTTAACGGTGCTGCCAACACAGAAAATCCTTCCACGAATCTCCGATAATAACCTGCCCACCCCAGAAAACTTCGAATCTCCGTTACCGACTTCGGTGGCTTCCATTCCAAAATTGCTTCAATCTTTCAAGGGTCTACCTTGATTCCCTCGGCAGACACAACATGCCCCAAGAAGGTAACTTCCTTCAGCCAAAACTCGCACTTACTAAACTTTGCATAAAGTTGCTTCTCCCTTAACACTTGCAGCACTACACGAAGATGCTCATCATGCTTCTCCTCCGTTTCCGAATACACCAAGATATCGTCAATAAAAACGACTACGAACCGATCCAAGTATGGTTGGAATACCCGATTCATCAAATCCATGAATGCCGCCGGTGCATTAGTCAACCCAAATGGCATTACCAGAAACTCGTAATGTCCGTATCGAGTCCTGAATGCCGTCTTATAAATATCCCCCTCTTTAACTCTTAATTGATGATATCCCGACCGAAGGTCGATCTTAGAAAACACCGAGGCTCCTTTTAATTGGTCGAACAGATCATCGATTCTTGGTAACGGATACTTGTTCTTGATAGTCAGCTTATTCAACTGCCGATAGTCAATACACATTCGCATAGTCCCATCTTTCTTCTTTACGGAACAGACCCGGTGCACCCCACGGGGAAACACTTGGCTTATAAACCCTCTATCCAGCAGCTCTTGAATCTGAGCTTTCAATTCTACCAACTCCTTTGGTGCCATCCGATAAGGCGCAATGGACACGAGAGTCGTTCGGTAGTAAGTCGATTCCAAACTCGACTTCTCGTTCGGGGTAATCCGGAAGTTCATCCGAAATACATCCTGAAATTCCCTAATAGTCCTAACCGACTCCACCGTTATCTCCTCAAGTCCCGCTTGACTTACAAAGGCCAAGTACGCCTCACAACCTTTCGGATCAACTTTCACTCTTAACGCCAAACAACATTGGATAAATAATCCTTCGTTCCCTATGACCATTATCTCCTCATCTTGGCAGTTCTTAGTACCATCCTCTTTGCAAGACAATCCAACGTCGCCTTGTGCTTAATTAACCAATCCATTCCCAAAATAAGATCAAAATCCCGAAATGGCAGCTCCATCAAATCTCCTTCAAAGATTTTATCTTGTGCCACTAACGGTACTGCCCTAAAAATTTTATCTACCTTAACCGAATGTCCCAATGGACTTATTACTGATACCCCACTCACAGTCTTCTCAGGAAGCACATCCAAAGCCCCCGATACATCACAAGCAACATACGAGTAGGTGGAACCTACATCAATCAAAGCAATGTAAGGCATGCTATAAATGAAGAACGTACCAATTATAACATCAGGAGCGTCACCCTCCTCACGACGTCGTGCAGCATAAACCAACACCGGTTGTTGAGCTTCAGCATGTCCAGTACCTCTGCCAGGTGCCCCACGTCCTCGTCCATTACCATTGCCACCTCTACCTTGCCCCCGACCCCCCTGTGGTGGTGGTCCTCCTCGCCGTGGTTGGACATCCCTTTGCTCTGCCGCTAGCTCCTGAGCTGTCCTCCGAGGACACTCTCTGAACTTATGCTCCTTAGACCCACATCGAAAACATGCTCCAGTTCGTTTCCAGCACTCCCCCATATGCACCTTACCACAGTCCCTGCAAGCTGCGGTCTATAAGTATTTACCCAAGCCTTTGCTCTCTTTGGTTCCTCCATCCTTGCTCTTTTAACATTTCGATTCGCGGCACTTGAGGGTCTAAAATCCTCTTGAATCTGGTCGATCCTTCTCACGATTCTTTCGCTCATCGACTTCACCTCCTCGGCTATCTTAGCCTTTTCTACCAATGCAGCAAAACCACACTCCCTCCGTGGAGCTATCAATATCCTAAGCTCATCGCGGAGACCATCCTCGAAGCGGACATCTGCGCTCATATTGATTGCCACTATACCACTAGCATATCGACTCACCTCAAAAATTCGCCTCATCATACTGCTACGGTCTTATCACCTTGAGTCGATTCAAGAATTCCTTTTGACGAGCATCCACATAGCTTGCTCCAACATACCTCCCTTTAAAGGCGTTTTGAACAATTCCCGGTTTACTTGCTCAATTGGGGCACTCTCCCTACGGTGATCCACCATCGGTATGCCTCGTCACGTAGCGGCGACACGGCTCCTTTCACTTTTGCTCCACTCGAGCGTCTAGGTCGCCCACGATCCGCTCATTGCCTCCACCAATATTACGCCACATTGGGGCCACTCCAGATACACCCTAAATACCTCTGCTCGTTGGTCGGAGTCGCTCCGATATAGACCCCTATTCACCGTCCCCAAGATTAGCTCCAGCCACTCTTTCTAAAACCCTTAACATGGCTTGGGATAAAGCGTCATCCCCATGACCCGATCATAAGACCAGTCTCCGTTGCTTGCGGCACACTGGCTCCTCGGTGGCCTATGCCCCGAGGATGAAGATTCAGCTTGCACCCTTCGCGACCACGTCCGCGGCCTCGTCCTGACTCCTCTAGTACTCATATCGAATTTTACATTTACGAGTTTTATGAAATTAGTATAACGTTCCTTGTTTATTAAGAAAATGTCTTATGAAGATATAGCAGTTCAAGGGTTTTTTCGTATCATCGTAGCCTAGCTACGGTCTCATTCCTACTGTTCTGACTCTACCCTAGCTAAAGTATCATAGTAGGGTCTCAGCACTATTCATAATATCATATATCGCAAAGAAAAAATATACTTACAGACTTGGTGCCGGGGATTCAGTGCGCCACTTCTTTCTCCAATCCATTTAGAACTTAAAAACCATGTTTTTCATCATCGAAAATAGAAATTTGAAAACTTTGATTTTGAAACTCCCTCTATTTTGAACTCTTGATTTAAAACAGAAAAACTGGTACCTTTTTTTTTACCTATATTCTCCACAAAACATCTTTAAAATGAACTTTTCAAAAACCATTTTCCAAAAATACCCCTCTTAGGCCTAAGTTTCCGAAAACATTTTTGGACCCGATCCACAGCCGAGTTGTTGCAACCAGGCTCTAATACCACTAAATGTAACACCCCAAACCCGGCCCAGACGTTATGGCCAAATTTGACGTGCCACATCGGAGTTAAAAATCTGAGTTTCGTTTTAGAGTTTTTAAAAGCCATATGTTTTGCTGAGTTAACAAAGTGTATGGAAGCTAAGCACCAGGTAGGTATCCGAGGAAGAGGAGTGAGCCATGAAGGCTGCTTAAGTACCAAGCTCTTTAATTGGATCCAATCCTACACATGCCCACAACCATAGCCACACTTTGTCATTTCGAGTTTAAATTCGTTTAAGTGGACGTCTTTGATTAATCGATGAATCGTGGTGTTGAGATAATTTGAAAACAAGTATCATTTTGAAAACACGTCCTAAGTCTAGCCCATTTGAATAATAATTAACCAATTTTAAAGTTATTAAAATTAAAATAATCTCGAAAAGAAATAAAAGAAAAGTTAAAATTGGCCTTATTACAACCCAAAAATAAATAATAGTTAAAGGAAATTAAACGGAAACCAACACTTTATTTAAAGCCCAAGACGATCACCGTGGCTACTCAATCCCCTCCGCCCAAGTCCCCACATCAAGGCTCACCGCAAGGTTAAGGAAAGGGGTGAGTTTGGAAACTCAGTGTGCAACAAGCCCTTTCGAGCCCAAAACAATAACTACTGTTGGCTCTAAGCCCAAATCCAATCTCAATCATGCACTGGTCAGTAGCCCTTTTCATATTTCATATTTCATAATCTTGGGTCAAGCCTTTTCATATTTCATATTACTGGGCCGAAGCCTTTACTGTAAACGGTATGGCCCTTAGGCCCATTTCAATGTCACATATAATTTCAATGAAAGAATGCAACCCATTTTTAGCGAAATCGAGTTATTGGGCCTAAAACCCCTAATGGGCCCTACTTAGCCAATTCTGTCGTCTAGGCCCACTTAGCCTATATTCCATAATGGTTTTAACAGTCTTATCATGCAATTTAACAGATTTCCGTTTTCTACCAATTTTACCCAAATGGGCCCGAAAGCCCAATGGGCCCCACTTCGGCCCCTCGAGGCCCAACTTACTAAGAACGCCAAAAATCACATTCTTACCGTTTCCATCGTTCTCGTTCACCGTCTCATCGATTCTAACTAACTAGTGAGCGTTCGCTTGCTCACAAGTCCTCGAAATGCCGAATTTTAAGATTTCGCTTTTCGCATCTTATCGCTTTAAGCTATGAAAGGGTTCGTTACACACCTGATTTGCGATATTCCTTGACGAGATCCCCTACACGATTTCTCCTATAATCAATTGTTAAATAGATCAGCTCGCAATAATTGAACCAAATTAAGAACTTTCCAATATTAACACTTACACATTCTACCACCATCCATAATGGCCTTAGGCACCTTACCTTTGTCGCGATTGATGACTAGGCCTAGCTACTCCGTGATCCAAGCTACTCCAAATCGACACTACACCTTGCTGCTCCTTCAATAAATAAACCAAAAATATTAAAAGAAGACCCCATAGAGTCTATGCCCATATTCGCCATCTCCTAAACTTGGAGTTTGACTTTTGACCAAAGCTACACTAGGAATTGTTTAGAGTTTGAACACTTACCACGTCTTTCTCCTCTTGAATCCGGATGCCTAAAAGGTAAGGGAATCGAACGCTAACTATTGAAAAGGAAGAAAAGGTTGCTGGTCACAAAGAATCGGCACCCCTATCTTCATCGATTCGCTTTTTTGCGGCACTTCAAAAAAATAGAGATAAGGAAAACAATGGTGAATGAAAGGAAATAGTGGGCTGATTTGAAAGAAAGAAAAGGAAGAAAATTGAGTAGAAGGGAGGTAGATTGGCTGGAAAAGAAAGAGAAAAAGCTACACACCAAAGAACAAAATCGGCACAACTAAGACCCTAATGCCGAAATTACTAACCTAATACCCTCCGAAAATCCCTCTCCAAACTCCCTTATTCGCCAACTCTATCTCCATATCACATCCCTAAAATCTCTCCCTTATCCCTCCTTAATTTATGCATTTGACTTGATCCAACTCTCTCCTCTTACGTAATCCACTCAGTTCCAACACTTACCCTTCCTGCACAAAAATAAATACTCCTATTTGCCAACACAGGGAATCGATCCCAGGTCTTCCCCTAACACTTACACGCCACCTTTAAAGCTCCCTAGTGGCATCACTTAGCCACTTTGCCAGAGGATCTTTTTGTGATACACTTTACCCACAACTTAATATAAGGGCACCTAGCCAGAACCCCTAACTCTTAAGTCCAAAATTTAAAAATTCCACCGGGTTTTGGCCAACTCATGGGCCTTCCATAAGCCCATTTACACACCCAAATTATGAATTCCATCATCACCTACCAAATTTTAGAAATTTACTTAAAATATCAAGAATCGCGAAAAACCCGAAAATCAGGATGTTACAGCTGAAATCTTACTCGGACCAACTCTAATACCATCACCGAAAATAATGTGGCCCAAAACCCTAAGTTCTCGAAGCCAAAATTCACTTTTAATGAACTTAACACACAACTACTTGTCTCTCAAAGTTTACAAAATCGTTTTCAAGTGCTCGGCATGCTCGGGCTCATCACGAGAATAAATCAGGATATCATCAATAAAAACAATCACAAATTTATCCAAGTATGGTCGAAAAATACGGTTCATTAATTCCATAAATATAGCAGGCCCATTCGTTAAACCAAAAGGCATAACCAAAAATTCATAGTGACCATACGTCATCTGGAATGCAGTTTTTGGCACATAGGACTCCTTAACTCTCAACATTAGTAACCAGACCTCAAGTCTATCTTTGAAAACACTGTGGCTCCCTTCAATTGATCAAAAACATCATCTATTCTTGGTAAGGGATACTTGTTCTTTATGGTTACCTTATTGAGCTGTTAGTAGTCTATACATAATCTCATTGAACCATCCTTCTTCTTCACAAATAATACCGGTGCTCCCCACGGAGAATAATTAGGTCTCGCAAAACCTTTAACTGTTAACTCTTGTAACTGAACTTTCAACTCCTTTAACTCTATCGGAGCCATCCTATACGGAGCGATCAAAATAGGTGCAGTACCAGGAACTAACTCAATACCAAACTCAACTTCCCTAATAGAAGGCAATCCTGGCAACTCTTCTAGAGACACATCCGGATACTCACATACTACCGACACTGATCCAATTTTCAACTCAGACTCTTTTGTATTCAACACCAAGGCAAGATAAGCTTCATAACCCTTTCTTATACATTTCTAAGCAGTCATAGAAGAAATCACTGCAGGAAAGCTATTCAATTCATCTGGTTCAACCTGAATACTATCACCGCTTTCACATTTCAATTCAATGATTTTCCTTCCACAGTTTACTATTACATCATGCACGGTCAACCAATCCATACCAAGTATTATATCAAATTCATCAAATGGAAAAACATGAGATTATCCAGAAAACAATGACCTCTAATTATTAAAGGGCAATTCTTACATACTTTGTCAACTATCAGATGCTTGCCTAAAGGGTTTGACACTTTTATCACAAATTCTATAGACTCAATGGGCATATTCATGCTAGACACCAATTTTACACAAACATAAGAATGGGTAGATCCCGGATCAAACAAAGAAACAACAGAAGTATCATAGAGAGAAAAAGTACTCATAATCACATCAGGGGATGAAGCCTCTTTGCGAGCGCGAATAGTGTAAATCCTCGCAGGTGCTCTACCCTCAAGTCTCCCAGCTGGATCTCTAGGTGCACTCTTGCTACTCCCTCCATTTCCCGAATTCCTTTGTGGTCTCCCTCTAGAAGTAGTATTGCCCGATCTTACACTCAATTTTTTTTTTTTCAACCATCTCAGGACAATCCTTGAGAAAATGATCATGTAAACCACAATTGAAACATGTTCAGCTATTCATCCAGCATTCACTGGGGTACGTCTACCACAATGTTAGCACTCAGGTCTAATAGGTCGAGCATTACTCACACTCGCTATAGAAATAGTTTAAGCCTTATGACCTGAATACTTTTACCCATGGTTTCTATTTGAAAACCTAGCTGAAACACTCAATCGAGTATTAAACTCTATCGGTTTCTTAGTTGTGGGCTAAAATGATTTACCCATCTGTCTCTTCTTCGAATCTCGAGACTCTAACTCAACTTTTCTCTTCTCTTTAGCTAATTCCTCTACCTTACAAGCTCTCTCTACGAGTACAACAAATTATCTCAGTTCAAGGAAACCCACCAACAATCGGATGTCTTCGTTTAACCCATCTTTAAATCTTTTACACATGCTGGCCTCAGTTGATACACATTCTCGAGCATATTTGCTCAGTCTCACAAACTCATGTTCATATTCCATTACCGTCATTCGGCCCTGTTTTAACTCGAGGAATTCCTTTCTCTTCTGATCAATAAGCCTTTGACTAATATACTTCTTACGGAATTCTTGTTGGAATAATTCCCAATTAATTCTCTCTCTTGGTACCACCGACACAAGGGCATTCCACCACTAATAAGCCGAGTCTCTCAAGAGGGACACAACAAATTTCATGCATTCCTCAGGTGTGCATGATAACTCATCACGCCCTAATGGCATTCTCGAGCCAGAACTCTACCCTCTCAGGGTCATCATCTTTACTGGCTCGGAACTCTTCAACTCCTTGTTTTCTAATCTTATCAACTGGAGGCCTATTCAATCTCACGAAGTCCATACCTTGGGGTAATATGGTTATAGGTTGAGGAATAGGTGGGGGTAGAGGGGGTTGAGCATTCGGGTTCGTTCGAACAATCTTCGTATACAAGTCAATTATCATATGGAGAAAGGCTTCCCTAGCCTCATCTCCTCCTCCCTGACTCACAATCACGGGTCTACTCTTAACTGGCGCTGCCCCCAAAGCGAGAGCCAACACATTACTTTCTACATCATCAACTTCTAGTCGATTGGGATCCATTACTATACGAAAACACAATTTAAAAAGGTCAAGAGTTATCACACTATCATAAGTTATTTATGGCATGTATAGCTAGACTCGCACATATACTATATTAGTCCGAGAATCGACTAAATCGTAGCTCTGATACCACTAAATGTAACACCCTTTACTCGTATCCGATGCCAGGATAGGGTTCGAGGCATTACTGGACTTAAACGTAAACAAACATACAAAATCGAGTCATAAAATTTCATTCAAATTAAATACACTCATACATATGCATGTTGTCCCTTATATGGGCCTATAAGGCCCAAAAATATATCAAGAATGGTCCGAAACTAAACCGAGAACTTTAGAAAACTTTAGGAAACTTAGAAGAATTTTCATGAAATAGGGTCACACGCCCGTGTGGGTAGACCGTGTGGTCACACATGCCCGTGCATCTTGGGGCACGTCCGTGTCCTCAGCCCGTGTAACTCTCTATTTATGACGTCATCAACACAATTAGGGTCACACGGCCAAGTCACACACCTGTGTGCTTAGGCCATGTGGCGATTTAAATTCCAAAAATTAAGTACAAACTTCACACGGCCTGGGCATACGCCTATGTCCTGCGGTCGTGTCTTTCACACAACTAAGACACACGGTCGTGTCTCTGCCCGTGTGTTTACTATTTAGTATTTTGTTCTACATTTAATAGGGTGCAGGGGACACACGGCTGAACCACAAGCGCACAGGGCAGACCGTATGTCACACATAGTCTAGACACACGTCCGTGTGTCTACCTGTGTGGACAACTTTGAGGCTATTTTCCAAGCCTTTTTCACCCTCAATAACACATGCACACTCACTCATCTCGATGACATCTTACATGGCATAAATGAGCACTTACACATTCATAAACATAACACTTACACATTCATTTAGGCCAAGCTTACCAAATTCACATGCAATATAAAACATCAATTTTACTTCCATTTTACACATTCATGCTGTAGTTGTTATTATGTCATTTACTTACAACTCCATCACCAAACATCAATGGTGACATCCACAATTCATCCATGCTAAATGATTTTAACCACATCAAGAGTGATCTTAGCACATGCATGCATATATGAATAAGATTATATCCCAATAATTAATATGAGCCATATCTCATGGCCATATACAAAATGAATCATCAAATCATTATAAGCCAACACACTTGGCTAAACCAATGTGACATATAACAAAAACACCAAGTCCCTATACATGGCATACTCAAAATCCTTAAATTCACTAGACCCAAAAGATTAATTTGATAGTGTGAATCGAGCTCCAATGTCCTTCAATCCCCGAGCTAGCTTAGCAACACTATAAGGAAATGGAAAGGAAATGGAGTATGCATAAAGCTTAGTATGTTCACATGCAAATAAATAGCAACATAATCATATATATATATATATATATATATAAATACCATTGACATAACATAGTTTACATATGGGTCATCATGAATTCATAGGCATAACTTAAATTTGTAGACATAACTACACATTTCCAATCTTACCAAAAGTTCATCACATACCGAGGTTATTTAGATGAGCTTTTCGTACATACATCACATACCGAGGTCATTTAGATGAGTTTTTCTTACATACTTGTACCAGCTCATAACACATTGTCATATTTCCTCATCATTGACTTTCTTGTCGAATAACTCATAGGTTTACCCGTTGAACACTCGGAATACTTTCGGATACATGGAAAACTTGCACATAGTGCTTCAAACGTAGCTACATGCTACCTTATATCACAATCACACATTGCTCGCTCTTGAGCTAATCACGTGCCTGCTCATACAAGCTGACAATCAGGACGTAACTACTCGAGCTACTCACACAAGGTAACAGGTACCCGCAACACAAGCCGGGCTACCCAGCCACCGGTAGAACGTGCAAGACTAGCACTCAGATTCACATAATCAGATATACACATAATTTCATGAGCTCATAATCACATAGTTCCTAGTGACATGTCACATTGTATCCTAAATTATTCCTAAGGTTCAAACGGGATTTTTCTCGATATCACATATTAGTCAAACTCATTCATAAAGTCATACTCATAGACTATAACATCGTTCATACACTTGTCATAATAATTAATCATAGAGATTCATAAATTAATAAAATATTAAAACATGATATATCATTGCGTTATTTTCACATGAACTTACCTCGGTACAAAATATGGACAATTAATTCGATTTGGTCCAAAATCTTGTTGTTTCCCCGGTCTAGGTCCAAACTCCATTTTTCTTGATCTAAAATAGCAAATTCAGCTCATTTAATCATCACATTATTCAATTCAAACCAAAAACTATATTTTGGAAAAATTACAATTTTTTTCTAAACTTTTACATATTTACAAATTAGTCCCTAGGCTCGTAAAATGAAATGTGTTCATTTTTTTGTTACTCAAGCCTAGCCGAACCTATGACATACTCATAGCAACCCATATTTCTTATAAAATAATACATCTTACCACTCATTTTAGACCTCTTACAAAAAAGTCCTTTTTAGGTATTTTCATGAAAAACCACTTTGTAAAAGATATTGATCATACATAAAACTTTCATATTCCGCCATTAAACATCAAAATACATGCATGTCACATATGGATCACTTTTTAAACATGAACCTTAACTCAAAATAAGGCTAAAAATAGGTAGATCTTGCTTCAAGGATCCTAAAAACATAAAGAACATTAAAAACGGGGCTAGGGAGTACTTATAATCGAGCTTGAAAGTTGAAGGAAAAACCCTAGCTATGGCTCTTCAAATTTTCAGCACGCACATGAAGAAGATGAACACATTTTGACTTATTTTTCCCTTTTTATTCTTTTATTAACCAAATGACAAAAATGCCCTTAAGGCTTTTTTTTTAAATTTTTCCTATTCATGCCCATTTTTGTCAATAATTATAGAAATTGGGCAAATTAATATTTAAGGACCTCTAATTAATAATTCATGTTTCATGCCTAAAGCTCCTAAAACTCACATTTTGCAACATTTGCAATTTAGTCCTAAATATCAAATTGGACACTTTATCAATAGAATTTCTTCATGAAACCTTCACACAAGCATGCAATCATATCATAGACCTCATGAGGATCATAAAATAATTATTTCTACTTTTTATTTGTGGTCTCAAAACCATTGTTCTGACTAGGCCCTAATTCAGGATGTTACACTGATACCACTAATTGTAACACCCCGTAACCCTTTTTCCGTCACCAGAATAGGATTACGAAGCATTACTGATCAATACAATTAAAACATGAGTAATACAAAAATAATTAACATTCAAATATGCTCAAAAATTTTCGATTTAAACATTTTATATACATATCTAATGTTCTTTCCTATTATTTCAAATGTACTATCAAAACAATCTATTTACATACTAAATAAACCTTTCTTACTACTAATACTATCTCCCAAGCTTATCTATTTCATACTCATTTGAGCACCAAATCAAATACCATATTAAACTTCAACAAACACATGCATTATATATTAACTACTTCCTTCGTATAACATAGTTTACAATCATATCCCAAAATATCAACATTTGTCATCCTAGGTACATGCCATTTATCAAAAAGAAGTATACACCACCACATTGAGTTTGGGATCGGCTCTAGATGTTGATTCAACAACTTGACCTTACCTACCTATGCACGGAAACAAATCGTACGCTGAGTATGCACTCAGTGGTATTTCTATAACTAAACATTTAAATAATTATAGAATATATATATGTTAAAACTATTCAAATTCAATAAATATTCAAGCATCCACTTCTCAACCGATGTTCTATTTTATTCCAAATGCAGTATCAGTCAATATTTTTCGATAACAATCAATTGTTCATTGTTATTCAGTAACAATCAGTCATTCAGTAAAAATTAATTATTCAGTAATAATCAGTCATTCAGTGCATTTATCTACCCCTCTTAACATGATTCGAACAACGACGAATACACGGATCCAACCAACACACCAGTACGACACTTAGTTCCTCATCAACTCTGCCGAAGTAAAACAGTAATAGTACGGTACTTAGTACCTCATCAGATTAAACCGAAGTAACAGTACGACACTTATAGTGCCTCATCGATTCAAGGTCGAAATATCCCTAAACGCTTCTTATCCTATGGCATGCCAACTATATCCGACTTAGTCTGATACTGTTAATAGGGTTTTTCAATCACTTTTCAATTCATCATCAACAATTAATATACATTTTAATTCAAATATTCACAAGTCAACACAATAACACAATATCAATACTTACCTTATTCTCAATAACCACACATAATAAAAATAATGTATCAAAATAACTATTGAGTTCGGTTATAGAAATACAAACCGAAATTCTTGGATCACTCCTCGTTGACTTTCTTTTTTCCTTTCCTAGTTGAAATCTCTAGTTCAACGTTAGCTACGGAATTAAAATAATTAAATTTATCAATACACTACTATTTCATATTGAATATTTTTCAATTTACATTCAACATTCAATTTTTACTCACACTTTAATTAACTCCTAATCAAAACTAACTTTGTTTTATTTACAATTTATTCATTATTTTTCACTCAATTAACATTTAAAACTAGATTTAACTCTCTAATTTTCATCATAATTCCCTAATTTTGAATTTCTTTCAATTTAGTCCCTACTATTCAAAACTTATGGTTTATTTAACAATTCAATCCATTTTCCATTTCTAACTTGAAATTCTATCAATTTAACCCCTAATTCTTGAAATTGTTCAACATGAACAATATCTTAAAAACTACTAACTTTTAAAATTTCCTCAAAAATCAAGTAATATTTGTCTCTAGGATTCCAAAAACATCAAAATTACAAGAAAATGGACTAAATTGACTTACCAATTAAGCTTCAAACTTCAAAACCCTAATTTCCTTTTTTTCTTTTCATTCTCTTTTTCTTTCCCTTGTTTTGTTCTTTAATTCTATTTCTTTCTCATTCTTTTGTTTCTTTATTCTTTCTTTATTCTTTTATTTACTTTTTATTAATTGTTTATTATATTATTATAATATTATATTAACTTAATAATTATTATTTCTTATATATAAGTAAATCCATGTGTATAATACAAATGTATGTACATTAATATTACACATGTATTTCTTTATTACCATACAATTGTCATAATTTGATTTATTTTATTTACTTTATTTAATTAATATAAAATAATAAAATAAAAATAATATTTACTTAAATTACAAGTAAATATAATAATTATTAATATATGTATATTATTTATACGCATGGAAATTATTTTTACCACACACATGTCAATTTATGGTTTAATTGCTTATTTAGTCCTTAAAGTTTTCTTCATTCTACAATTCAACTTTTACTCTATATTCAATCTAGTCCTTATATCTAATTAACCTTATCTTAAGCTAATTTACCTAACTAAAATCTAATTAACCACTCAATTAACTTCGTAAATATTTCTAATAAATATTTACAAATCCATTTTACGAAGATAATAATTCGTAAATACACTTTTCCTATAACCACAAATTCTGGGTCGTTACAGTCTAAATGAGTCACAGACTTCTAGAAACAGTCTTAAATGTAGTCTTGAATCTTCAGTAGGTAGTCCCCTGAACTATCCTACCGTTTGCAACATCTAAAACATTATTGGTTTCAGTTCAAATTGCTGAGCCTGTATGGTTGGTCTAACTATCCCTGAATTCAAATCATCCAGCATCAGGACAACGTGCTCTCGAATTGGCCTATCTCGGTCATCTATCCCATGAACTATAGGAGGATTAGCATCTCCAATAATAGGATTTTCGTTGAAACCAAGACCATTCAGATTGTCATTAGGACCGGGATCATTCCTGTTTCTAGCCATATTTCTTAGTTCTTTCTCCATTCTTCTCAAACTTTTATCAATCTCTAGGTCAAAAAGATCCTCTTTATGAGTAGAAATGCCTCTTCTCATACACTTTCAACAAATCTGTACAGATTAAATTGAACTAAGTTAAATAAAACTAATGGAATTAAGTTAAATAACAAAACAAAATTTCACCAAATTATCGATCCCCGGCAATGGTGCCAAAAACTTATCGCATGTGACTATGATATGCGAATTGTGCAAGTATACATGTCGAATCAAGTAATAAAGTGATAAGTAAGGTGTCTCCATAAGGATCGGATTAGCTATAAAAGTGGTCAAGTTATTATAATGAATTATGATTAATTCTATGACAAAACAAAGATAAGTATGCAATTTAAAGGAATAATAATGTGTTTGATATGTGTAACTGATAAATAAAACTGATAAATAATGGAAAATGCTATGACAAGTCAAGAGTGACAATGCAATGGCAATTATGAGGATAATTATGTGAATAATATGTGAACGAATAAATAAATAACTAAGAATGTTATGGCAAGACACTATGGCAAAGGATAAAGGGCCTACGATGTTGATTTGGAAGGTTGGGATTACTAAGAATCTGCCCTTACTTTCAATAATGCCTCAGCAAAATCATACTCAATCTACTACTCAAAAGAGACCTTAAGTCATCTACTTCTTTCGAGAGTTAGATCTCAAGTTACCTGGTCTGTGTCTATAAGCCTTAGCACAGCACCCTGCATTATTTTATCTTCATTCTATATGAACGTTGCTCTATATCTAGAGTCTACTACAAGTATCTATCAAGTACTTGCTCATATCATTCAATTACGGTCTAACTAATCCAACCTTTTCAGAATTAGATTAGTTTATGGGCATGTTGCACAGTCATCGATGTTTAGGGATTGCACGCATACAATTTAGAAATAAAAACAGTTGAATGAAATAGTAAACTAAGTCAGATCTACGCTTCAACCATTAAAGAAATTAAATGTTTCATCATGTAATCCCAACCCTATGAGATTTAGCTCATAGGTTGGCACATAAAATTCAAAACCAAAATAACATCCAACACCATTTTCATCATTCAATTCACAAAAGAAAAAAGTAAAAAATACAGAAGACTTTGGGAAGACAACTTTTGTGTGTCCAATTCACACTTCAGTAGCACAGTGTCTTGCAATGGCTGAGAAGGACTGCTTTCATCTTCCTCTTTCCGTCTCTTCTCAGCTGCTACTATCTATTTTTCCCTATGGATCTATTCATTTTTTTGTTTTTTTTAGGGTTTCCTCCTTTAGCTTTTTATAGCTTTTTCTCTAGGGTAAATCCAACAACCTATGTTTATCTTCTCTTTTTTAGACAGATTTTTCTGGTACAAGTGCAGTTGAGCTGAAACTATATACGTTGAGTGTTGACTCGATCTTCCTAGAATTTCCACGGTATTCGTATTGACAAAATGTCCAACCTTTTACCCCAAAAAACCTTCACTCATTTATTTCTTGTTCCTCAACTTGCACCTGCCAAACCACCAAACAAAGCCTTACCACAAGCAATTAAAAGTACCTAATATTGAAACACAGCCCAAGCTCCTAATGAAATGATGAAAATACGAATGAAATGTCCTAAAATGCAACTAAATGTACGTAAGTACAAGCAATTAGCTAGGTCTAAAGGCATGAAATATAATTCTTTTCAAAAATTATCATCCAAACACTAGAGTCTCCCTCATCCTGACAGCTAAACATGACAGCCGCATATATCGGTTAAATTGAAATCACAAAAACCTTAACCCAGATTCCATAACTATACAGAAACTTTTCAAGAATTTTTACTTCTTTTTCCTCTAACCCATGAGTACAAAGGGGCTGAGGACTAACCAGCTTATCAAATTTTTGGCTTTCTTGACTTTGAACCTCACATTTACCACCTCATGCAAAGCTTTCTCGAACCTCATCTTCTTCTTTGGAGCAACCGAAGACGACATTGCAAACAAGAAGGAGATTTCTAACTAAATTCTGGAGAATTCTCTCCTCACTATTTATATATATAAATATAGCCAAAGTTTGCATGGTCTCTTAGTCCATCTTAACCAATCACTTCTAATTATTTTGTCTCACACTATGGAGATAGCCGGTTCTAATTTAATAAACAAGAATTAAGACCCAACTAATCATAGTCATCCAATAAAATTCCTGACTATTTGGATGAAGCTCACTAATTCACCAATCCATTCAAGTTAATCCTAACTTTCCTTAAATTTTAGGACTTAAGAGAAAATCAGGCGTGACAGGTTGTTTACATATATTGTACTTGGTTGTTATAGTGAAATAAAACATGAAAAATTGGTTTTTATAAGTGAAAAAAACGTACTTGGTTGTTATTGTTGTTATAAGTGAAAAGCTATTATAGAGGGTTAAAATAAAACATAAAAATTTGATTTTTCTAGAAACTTGGTTGTTATAGTGAAATGTTATTATAGCATGTGGTCGTTATAGAGAGGGCTGATATTGTGTGTATATATATATATATTCTAGCTTTAAGATCTACTTACACTGATATAGACATATGTGGTTTTACACTAGAGGTGAGTATGGGCCGGGCCGGGTTTGGACCGAGCTCAATTAAAAATTTAGGCTCGTTTGCTAGGCCCGGGCCCAACCCCGCTCGAAAAATGGGCCTAAAATTTTGTCCAAGCCCGACCCGGATAAAAATGCTAAAACCTAGGCTCGACCCGCCCACCATATTAATTTTCATATTATTTTTTATATAATTCTAAAATATATATAATAACATCAAAAATACCAAAAACATCAAAATAAATATTTCTCAACAAATTGAAAATAAATTTTAAAAATATATATACTTAAATAACACTAAGATAGATGCAATTTTAACAAGAAAATATCTCTAAAATAATAACAAAATTAACAAATCTCTTTAAAATAATAACAAAATTAACAATAAAATAAGTTTTATACAATATCCAAACAATAACAACAAAATAGTAACAACATAATAGTAAAATAGTAGCAAAATAGAGAGAAAACAACAAGAAAATAATATTAAAAATAGTAAATTTTTTGTACTTTAGTGGATTCGGGCCAGACCCAGGCCAAGCCTGGGCCAAAAATGTCTTACCCGAGGCCTGGCCCATTTTTTAAATGGGCTTTTTTTTGTCCAAGCCCATTTTTCAGGCTTATATTTTTGCTCAAACCCTCCCACATTTCAAAGTAGCCTTGAATTTGAGTGGCACGGCCCATGATCAGGTCTATTTTACACCCTTCTGTAACTTTTTATACTATAAATATTTTAACAATCTAACTGTCATATTTAATGCTCAATTCATGTAGATCATTCACGTTATGTTTGGTGCAAATTAAAATTTCTAACTATTTGTTTTATGAAAAAAAATACAACTATTAAAGATATATTAATATAAACAATATTTTAGATTAATATTATAGAGATATCAAATCGATTTAAAATTTTATATGCATGACAAGTAAAAATATCTTGATAAATCTAATGGTTGGATTGTTAAAATATTAGTCATATAAAAAAGTTATGGAAATGTAGCAGCCCGCCCAGTGTAGACCATATAGATACTGATTGTTGTATAGTCGTATAAACCAAGGGTAGTAAAAGGATTAGACTAATAACTAGTTCATTAAATGTTTGGGTGGTGTGTTGTGAAGATTCTTTTATGACAAATGCCTTGCTGGAATTCACCATTTGATGAACTCTAAAGGTTCCACAGTCTATTTTAGGAGACAATTCGTCAACCCCAGATACTTTAGGCAAACTTGTTAGTTCGCGAAGTGATAGAATTATTTTTCGTACTTAAGCGAGAAAACGATGACTCGATGAGCCTTGTTAGAATCTAGTTGAGACCTAGTTGAAATTGAACTAAAGTATTGTAGATAACAGTTTGATGTATTTAGGTAACTAAATCACTGGTTTAGTTGGCTTGTTTTAGTGTACAATGAACGTTTACTACTCAGTAAGTTGATTAGTGGTAGTGGATATGCTTGGTAGATGGTTAGGCAAACCTATTCTAGGATTACAGGGATATAGTGGGATTTTCTGACCCTTCCACTAAGTTTTGTCCCCTCTGCCTGTGCTATATATGTAACACCCCCTAACCCCAAATCGTCATCGGAATAGGGTTACGGAGCATTACCGGACCTATCAGACAATTTACAATTAATATACACATAATTACAAAAAATAGCATAAAATACCTATATTTAACCAATCTAAACACATTTAAATATACTCAAAACTTGCCAAATTTAGACATTTTATATATTATCCAATACTCAATTCTATTCACTTATCATATATGATCAAATAGTTTAGATTCATACTTATTACCCTAATTCTACCATATACCATTACCAAGCTTAATTCTACTTATTTCATTAATACATTAACAATCCAAAATGACACACACATAAAACATACTAGGCACATGCCATTACCAACTATTAACACATTTTACCTCACTGAATTTGGGATCGACCTGGGATGCTGATTCAACGTTCTAACTTTAATTTAACTTGCACAAGGAAACAAACCTTACGCTGAGTATGAACTCAGTGGTATTTCTATAATCCAAACATTAAATAGTAAAACATACACTTAATATCATTTAATGATCATAAATATTCATTTATTTATTTCATGGACAAATTCTTTACAACTCTTTCAATTTTTATCATCTATTAACCCAATTATCTTTTCAAATAAATTCACAATCATTTAAATAATAATATTTTCCATTCATATGTCTCACTTATACTTTTGTTCACTATTCAATATCAGTAAATAATTTTCAATATCGATCAATTTATCAGTTTCATTCAGTAACATTCAATCATTCAATAACAATTAGTCATTCAATAATACTCAATCACTCTTTAACAGTCAGTTATTCAGTAACGATAAATTATTCAGTAACAATCAATTATTCAATAGCGATCATTATCCAAGAATATCGGTTATTCAGCAAGAGTCGATTATTCAAGATCTTTATTTACCCCTATTAACATGACTTAAACTCGGACGGATACACGGATCCAACCCACACACCGAGATAGCATACAGTGTTTCATGGGCCAGAGTCGGAATACAACGTAACGATAACAAAGAATGAATAATAAGTGATTGCGATTACATGATTACCTTATTGGAACAAATCTGGAACAATAACAGTAACAGTAAGGTATGAAGTACCTCTTTGGAACGAATCTGGAACAGTAACAGTAAGGCGACACTTATAGTGTCTTATCGACACAAAGTCGTAATATCCCTGAACACTTCCAATCCTATGGCATGCCAACTATATCCGACTTAGCCCGATACTGTTAATAAGGTTTCTAATTCATTTTCTAGTTTCCAATCGTTACACATCTCAACAATCATATATATTCATAATTTGATATAATTCATTTCACTTTTTCAATAACAAATATTCAATTTTCACAACAATCACATATATTCGTATAGATTCAATAAATTTAACACATACCTAATCAATCCATTTCAATTATAAAACATACTCACCTCAATTACTATCATAATATTCAATCAAAATTCAACAATTAATAAATAATTTCACTTTTCAATTCTAACGATATCTATTCTAATTCAAATATTCATTTAAAGCACTTTCTATACATATTAAGTAATAAATTCAATAATTAAATATTATGTTCGCATTATAGAAATACAAACCGTAATTTCCTAGCTAACCCACGTCGACTTTACCTTTTTCTTGCTTAGTCTAGATTTCCGGCATAATGTTAGCTACGAAAATTAAAACAATTAAAAATTCATCAATATACAATTTCATTTTATTTATTCCAATTTCAACTCAATATTTACATAACTTCTAATTTAATCCCAATTCAAACTAACTTGTTTTCTTTACAATTTATTCCTATTTTTCACTAAACTATCACTTAAAATCAAATTTCAACTCTCTAATTTTACCGTAAAACCACAATTTCAAATTTTCTTCAATTTAGTCCTAAAGCATAAAACTTATGAATTACTTTACAATTCAATCCTTATTTTACTTCTAACTTAAAATTCTATCAATTTAATCCCTAATTCAATCATTTTATTCAACATAAACCATATTTGAAAACCTATGAACTTTCAAAATATCAATTTAATTTCATCAAAACCTTATTTCAAAACTTCTAAAATATCAAAACTAAGTAAAAAGGGCTAAATTGACTTACCTATTAAACTTTCAAACCTTGAAACCCCAATTCTCCCTTTTTCTTTTCTTTCTCCTTTCTTTCTTTCCTTCCCCTGCTTTTCGTTTGCCTATTTTGTTTCTTTTCTTTGTTTCATTTCTTTTCTTTCTTTTTTACTATATATATATATAATAATAACAATAAAATATCTATATTAAAAATCTATTTAATAACAAATATTTATTTAACACTTGTAGCATATATATTATTACACTTGTACCAAATCATTTTTATACACTTGTCTTTCTTTTATTTATTTTGTTTATTTCATATAAAAATCTATTTACTTAAATAAAAGCAATTAAATAAAATATATTACAATTGTACAAATATATGTATTACACTTGTATATTTTATTTACCATACATTTGTCTTTATTTAATTTATTTCATAATATAATATCAATTTAATAATAATATTTACTTAAATAATAAGTAAATACATACATATATTACAAATGTATGTATAATATTTATTACACATATATTTTATTTTTATCACACACTTGTCACAATTTAATTTATTTATCATATAAATATCTTATAATATAATTATAATAAATTAATTTAATATCATTTATTACTAATAAATATATATATATTATAATTAAAATCTAAGTAAAAACTTAGATTTTTACTTTATATTTCGCCTCACTTATGCTAAATGGCATAATTGTCATTTTGGTCCTTTTATTTTCTTTTAATCTATAATTAAACTTTCACACTTTATTCAATGTAATCCTTTTATCCAGTTATCCTTAATTAAGCTAAATTCACTTAATTAAACTCTAATTAACCACTCAATTAACTTTTTAAATATTTTTTATAAATATTTACGGATCCAATTTTTAGTAACGGAGACTCGAAAATATACTTTTCTGATAACCGTAAAATTCAGATCATTACAATATAAGGATGTCGATAACCGACATGTTTCACCTTTGCTTTTCTCTGAGTTCTTCCTTAAGCCTCTAGGAATTTTTA
Source organism: Gossypium arboreum (assembly GCF_025698485.1). Taxonomy (NCBI): domain Eukaryota; kingdom Viridiplantae; phylum Streptophyta; class Magnoliopsida; order Malvales; family Malvaceae; genus Gossypium; species Gossypium arboreum. The sequence continues at coordinate 40,240,797 of NC_069080.1, forward strand.
AGTTATCTTCGCTAGAGAAGATAAGGAAGGTACCCATAGCTAGTAAACGCAATTGATATGTACCAGCTTATTGGTAATTTCTGGAAAGCCCTTAGGTTATTGTCAATGGGATTTACGTTCTTGCATTAGTGCATCCATGATTAAATTTTAGTAGGAAATGATCTGATGATTAAAATTGTTTCTTATTTAGCTCAAGAAACTAGTAAAGGTCTGAGCAATCGAAGCAAAGGACAAATATAGTAGATTATGTTACGAAGTTTTCTGGTGAGTTCCTTCTTACTTGCTTTGAATTATTAGAATTATATGATATGTAAGTTGTCTCTACTGAAGATGGGTCGATGTGTTGTTTGTAACATCCCGATTTTGGGACTAGTTAAAACGTGGTATCGAAAACCACTATTTTGAAGCTGGAAAAATTATTTTACTATTATTTTATGTGTTATGGCATGATTATATGAATGCATGAAAGTTTTGGTGAGATAATTTAGCAATTTCATGCTTAATTACGAAAAAGGACTAAATCGCATAAAGGGCAAAGGTTTTGTTTTACTACCCAAATGTGTTAAATAGATAGAGAACAAAAATCTAAGGCCTTCAAAGGGCAATTAGACACTTTTAAATAAAGGTCATCGGCCAAAGAAAAAGAAAAAGGGTTATCATCTTCCTCACCTCTCCACCAAAATTTTTACCATTCTAAGGGTTTTTGAAGCTCAAAATTTCAAAAACTTCTCATCCTTGTAAGTAAGTGATTTAGATGGTTTTTATTGATGATTTTTGCATTTTTAGGACCCTTGTAGCATGAGCTAGCTAATGAGGAGACTACATTGTAAGATGGTTAAAAACCTAGGGTTTTGCCATGAGAGTATTCATGTTGTTTTCTAAAATTTTATGGAATAAAATGAATCATGGTTGTGAAATAAACAACTTCAGTGAAGTAGTTTTCATGAAAACCCTAACTAAGGATTATTTTGCATAAGCTATGAAATAGGTGGTAAATGTGTGAAATAATGAGAATTTTGAGATGCTATAGTTATAAAATGAATTCAGTTAGGCTTGGCTAATAAGGAAATTTAATAAAAATTGACTTTTGTACCTAGGGGTAAAATTGTAATTTTTACGAAGTTTAAGGGTAAAACGGTCATTTTACCAAAGTATGAGTGTCAAGTTGAATTGAATGATTTGTGTATTAAATAAGCTAAATTTTGACATTTTAGATCAAGAGAAACGTGATTCAGGTCTTGATCTAGGGAAGAACAAAGTTTACGAGGATTAGGCTCGTTCCCATCATTTTGTGCCGAGGTAAGTACATATGTAAATAATGTGTCATTGTAGCTTATTTTTTAAAACATTTTATCGTTATCATGTATTATAATCTTATTTGTTACCATAGAAGCATAAACATTGTGATATAAGAGTAATATACATGATGAATAAGTACGACGACATCAGGTTAAATATGAAATCCCGTTGAACGTCAGAAATAGTATAGGATACAAAAGGTATGTCACGAGGAACTATATGGTCTGAACTCATGAGTCATGTTTAAGTTCATGAGATAAATTTTATATGTAATGTGAGTCCGGGTACTGACCTTGAGTGCAGACCCGTGAGTAGCTCAATAAGCGGGCATTACATGATAGAGTTATGGGGTTCAAGTACTGACATGGCAAAAAGGCCCGTGAGTAACTCAAAATGCGAGCATTACAAAATATGAGGTAGCTCTGACTACTCGTATGACACTTAAGTGTAAACTTTTCGTGTATCCATTAGTATTTCGAGTGTTCAACGGGTAGTTTGAAGAGCAAGTTAGGGAGAATTTCAATGAGGTATGTTATTAGAGAGAATGAAATTGAGATATTATATGGATGATTACAGGTGTAACACCCCTTACCCGTTACCGTCGCCGGAACAGGATACAAGGTATTACCAGAACATAACATATACCAAGATAGAAATATGCCATCCCATTTGATAATGCATCGTATAACATATATCTTGAACAATATTAGCCAACTTTTATGGCTTGTACAAAGTAATCGGTCGAAATCAGTAACTAATATTTTAAACCTAGACAAATATGACACATAACAAAATAATTTTTGCCTACTATACATGCCATAATTCAAAACATTTAGTTCAAATACCCAAAGTATGATAGTGCGGTAGATCTTCACGATCCTTGACTCTGAGCAAGTGGAGAACACTATAAGACAAAAGAGAGAAAACGAAGTAAGCTTATAGCTTAGTAAGTAGTATGTAAATACTAATTTAAGAATCTAACATGTTTACACAACAATTCAAGTATGTCTACTTTAACTTCACTACTTATTCCACTTCGATTAAGCTGTCTCTGCTGTGTCATATTCACTAAATAAATCATAACTCGAGTTACAAAACTCGAAATTCATATCCGTAAAATTTCCCTGAATCTAGACTCATAAAGCTTCTTGCTAAATTTTTTTTTATAATTTTTGGTTCAGCAGATTAGTACAGTTTATTAGTTAAAGTTTCCCTGTTACACAGCTCGACTGGCCTGACCTCTGTCCACTACGAATTGAATTTCTCTCAGTACATAACTCAAACAACCCTGAAGTCTGTTGTATTTAAAACTAGTCTCAATAAGGAATTTAGGCATGTAAACTATATTTCTTAGTTTGCTTTGTACAATTTTTAATGATTTTTCAAAGTGGAAACAGGGGATCACGTATTCATCCTGAGCAAGTCAGTTACAATTGTAAATATCTCAAAATATAGAATTCCTTTGCTTGCCCTGCTTCTTTTATATGAAAGTAGACTCATTAAGCTTTAATTTCACATCTCATTCAACCTCTAATTATATTCCTCCTATTTTTGGTGATTTTTCAAAATCACGTCACTGCTGCCATCTAAAAACAGTTTTAATACTAATTTCACTCTTTCACACATTCTTTATGCTAACCTCATTTTATCGTATATATGTATATGCCACAATTCATTTTCACCACATTTCATTCACTATAAGTGTAGGTCCAAACCACAATGTCACCACAAAACCATCCCGTTGAACAATTCGGATCAATCCTCGATATTTAACGGTTTCAAAGACACTGACCCCACCATCATACTTCATTTAGTTCGGCTCTCTTGTACACATGGGGAACACTTAGTACCACTCATGCGACCTAGCCGATTTGTCTCGTAGCTCTCTTGTCTACATGGTGTCCTTCACTTGGAATCACGCATGCGACCTAGCTACATTTATCTTTCACGTAGCTCTCTTGTCTACATGGTGTCCTTCACTTGGAATCACGCATGCGACCTAGCTACATTTATCTTTCACGTAGCTCTCTTGTCTACATGGGATACATCTCGTATCACGCATGTGACCTAGCTACTACAGGGTGTCTCGTAGCTTTCTTGTACACATGATGTGCACTCAGCATCATACATGTGACCTAGCTACGCCCTCTATTTCATTCGATCTCTCAGAATGTTCAACCGGATCTCTCTCTGTATTTATTTCCATTCTTCCCATAGTCAATTTATATTTTAACATCAGCTAGTATATTTATATAATAGGCTGAAATATAAGAATGTACATGAAATTATTGTAATATTTACATACAACTTACCTTGGTGCAAAATATGGAAATTTTGCAATTTAGTCCAAAACTTTTCTTTCCCTGCTCGAGGTCGGGTTCAGCGCCTTTCTTGATCTATAATAACACATTTAGCTCATTTAATACTCATACTATTTATTTCAATCCAAAAATCACATTGTAGAAAAATTACATTTTGCCCCTAACTTTTACAAAATTACAATTTTGCCCCTAGGCTCGGAATTTAATTTCAGCCCTTATTCTTATGTTTTATGATATGCTGAACATTTTCTCTTCTACAACAACATCAAATTCCCACTCTATCATATAGTTATGAACATTAGGTATTTTTACCGATTATGCTGCTTTTACTCGTTTTCACTTAAAACCGAGTAGCACAAATTATTTAACACAATTTAAAACCTCATATTCTATCATAAAACATCAAAATACACAAATTTCACCTATGGGTATTTTTCCAAATATGAACCCTAGGTTAAATTATTACTAGCATAAGCTTAATCGAGCTTCCGGATTCCAAAACGTAAAGAACATTAAAAGCGGGCTTAGAATCACTTACTATGGAGCTTGAAAGTTGAAGAATCCCTAGCTATGGAGAGAGTGAAGTTTCGCAGCAACTAAATGGGGAAGATGACTATTTTGTGTTATTTTTCCCATTTTATTTCATTTAATATCAAAATGACTAAAATACCCTTACTACTAAACTTTCCAAAATTCCTTCCATGTCCTAAATTTGTCCATGAACTTAAAATTGGTAGAATTGCTATTTAAGACCTCCTAATAAATATTTCAAAACAATTTCATACTAAAATTTCTAGTATGCAAATTTTGCAACTTATTCGATTTAGTCCCTACTTTCAATTTAAACACTTTAGGCATAGAATTTCATCACGAAATTTTCACACAATCATGCAATCATATCATAAACCCCAAAATATTTATAAAACAATTATTTCTATCTCGGATTTGTGGTCACGAAACCACTATTCCGATTAGGCCCTAATTCGGGTTGTCACAATTCTCCCCCTTTAGAGATTTTCGTCCCCGAAAATCTTACCTAAAGAGGTTTGGGTCTTGTTTCCTCATAGCTTCCTCAGTTCCCACGTAGCCTCTTCTATCCCATGTCTGTGCCACAATACTTTCACTAAGGCTATACTTTTGTTTCTTAACTGCTTAACTTCTCGAGCCAAAATCTTTATTGGTTCCTCCTCATAGGTCATATCCGATCAATTTCAATTTCGTTGGGAAATCACATGTGAAGGATCAGAACGATAACGTCGCAACATTGATACATGAAACACGTTATGAATCTTTTCTAACTCTGCCGGTAAGGCCAACCGATATGCCACTGGTCCAATTCTCTCAGTAATCTCGTACGGCCCAATAAAACGCGGACTCAACTTGCCTTTTCGACTAAATCTCAGAATCTTTTTCCATGGTGACACCTTCAAGAACACTTTATCACCCACTTGAAATTCAATCTCTTTTCTTTTTAAATCTGCATATGACTTTTGTCGATCTCAAGCAGCTTTCAAGCAATCCCGAATTACTTTTATTTTCTCTTCGGTTTCTTTAACTAGATCAACTCCGTGAATCTGTTTCTCACTAAGCTCGGTCCAATATAAAGGAGTCCGACACTTACGACCATATAAGGCTTCGTACGGTGCCATTTGTATACTTGATTGATAACTGTTATTGTAGGCAAACTCAATCAAAGATAGATATTTCTCCCAACTACCTCCAAATTCTAAAACACAGCATCTAAGCATATCTTCGAGTACCTGGATTACTCTTTCCGTTTGACCATCTGTTTGTGGATGAAATGCGGTACTAAAGTTCAATTTTGTACCCAAAGCTTCTTGTAACTTTTTCCAAAATCTCGAGGTAAATCTTGGATCTCTATCTGATATTATAGACATAGGTACTCCGTGCAACTTCACAATTTCAGCAATATATAATTCGGCTAATTTATCAAGTGAGTAATCGGACGCATCTTGGTATAAAGTGGGCTAACTTTGTTAATCTATCAACCACTACCCAAACAGCATCCTTCTTTTTAGGAGTTAAAGGCAAACCGGTTACAAAATCCATGGTAATCTTGTCCCATTTCCACTCAGGCACCATTACCGGTTGAAGTAATCCTGAAGGTACTTGATGTTCAAACTTTTACTTGTTGATGATCAAACACTTAGTTACAAATTCAGAAATGTCCTTTTCATACCGCCACCAATACAGACTTCTTTAAATCATTATACATTTTTGTGCTACCGGGGTGAACGATAAATGACCATTGTGCGCCTCATGTAATATTTTCGAATCAATTTATCATTTTCAGCACATATTTCGTCTCGAAACATCAAGCAGTCATCTGGTCCAACTCGAAAATCGAGTCATAACTCGATTTGCATTGAGTTCTCTTGATCCGCAACTCACTATCATTCTTTTGAGCATCACAAATCAACTGGAGAAATAACGGTTTAGCTCTCATCTCGCTAAAATTGACCCGTCATCGACAATGCTAACCCGTGTTCATGGCTCTCAAAGTAAAAAGAAATTTTCGCTCAAGGCGTCAAGAACTACATTTGCTTTTCCGGATGATAATCAATCACTAAATCATAATCCTTTAATAATTCAAGCCATCTTCATTGTCGCAGATTCAGATCCTTTTGATTCATCAAGTACTTCAAACTTTTGTGATCGGTAAAAATTCGCATTTTTCACCGTGATAAATAATGTCGCCAAATCTTCAAGGCAAAAACAACAATGACGGCCCAAATCATGTGTAGGATAGTTCTTCTCATGCGGTTTTAAGCGCCTCAAGCATAAGCTACTACTTTGCCCTCTTGCATCAACACACATCCAAGGCCCATCAATGATGCATCACTATAAATTACGAACTCCTTTCGACTCGGGCTGTACTAAAATTGGTGCTTCATCAATCGTGCTTTCAACTTTTCAAAACTCGTTGACATTTATCAGTCCATTCAAACTTAACATTCTTTCGCAACAATTTAGTCATAGGAGAGGCAATTATCAAAATCCTTCAACAAAACGCCTATAATACCCGGCCAAGCCTAAAAGCTTCTAACCTCAGATACATTCTTGGCGGTTTCCAATCGACGATCGCAGAAATCTTACTTGGATCCACCGAATACCATCACCGAGACTATATGCCCCAAAATCCGACTTCACGAAGCCAGAACTCACTTTTACTAAACTTGGCAAACAGTTTCTTTTCTCTCAAGATTTGCAATATAGTTCTCAAGTGTTCGGCATGTTCAGACTCATCTCGAGAATAAATTAAAATGTCATCTATAAACACTACTACAAACTTATCCAAATATGGTAGGAAAATCCGATTCATTAAGTCCATAAATATGGCTGGAGCATTTGTTAAGCCAAAAGGCATCACCAGAAACTCATAATGTCCATACCTTGTCCTAAAGGCGGTTTTCGGCACATCTGACTCCTTAACTCTCAGCTGATAGTAACCGGACCTCAAATCAATCTTTGAAAACACTGTCGCCCCTTTAACCGATCGAATAAATCATCAATCCTCGGCAATGGGTACTTGTTCTTTATAGTCACCTTATTGTCGACGGTAATCAATGCAAAGTCTCATTGAACCATCCTTCTTCTTACTGAATAATACAGAGCACCCAGGAGAGAAACTCGGTCTCACAAATCCCTTGTCTGTTAACTCCTGCAATCGAGCCTTCAATTCTTTTAATTCAATGAGCCATTCTATATGGAGCAATCGAGATCGGTGCGATGCCGCAACAAATCAATGGCAAAATCTATCTCTCTGTTTGGAGGCAACCCTGCAATTCCTCCGAAATACATCCGAAACTTACAGACTATAGGTGCGATTCAAATTTCAGTTGAGACATCTCAACATTCATTACATAAGCGGATAAGCTTCACACCCTTTTCTCATGTATTTACATGCGGACATGTGCGAAATCACCATAGGCAATTTATTTGATTAAATCTGTTTCAACCCACGAATTTCTCCATTTTCACATTTTAACTCTAGTGTCTTTTGTTTACAATCTACCTTAGCATCATACAATGTTAACCGGTCCATTCCCAAGATAACGTCAAACTCACCAAATGGTAACAAAGATCAAGTTGGCGGAAAACAGTGACCTTGAATCATTAATGGGCAATTCTTGCAAACCTTGTCAACTAGCACATATTGGCCTAAGGGTTCGACACTTTAATCGTAAACTCAATAAATTCAACAGCAACTTTTTATTGGATACTAAATTCATGCAAATATAGGAATGGGTGGACCCGGATCAATCAATGCAATAACAATAGTATCATAAAGAGAAATGTACCAAGAATGACATCGGAGATGATGCATCTTCTCGAGCACGTATAGCATAAGCTCTAGCAGGTGCTCTAGCTTCGATCTTGCCGTTAAATCTTTCATCACAGTTCTACTACTAGTCCCACCTCCAAGATTTCTCGGTGATCTACCTCTACTAGCGGTGGTATTACATCTAACACTCGAAATCTTTCTTCTTTAACCTTCTCCGGACGGTCTCTAATAAAATGCTCTCGAGAACCAACTTTGAAACAAGCTCGCTCGGTCCCCAACACTCACCATAATGTTGCTCGCCACATTGTCGACACTCGGGCTTTCTAGGTCGCACATTACCCACACTTGCCATCAAGTAGCTTGAGCTTTAGACCCGAATATGCTCTACCACGATCTTTATCTGTCTTTTTCGACATCTCGGGCCTCAATAGCAGCTTTTCTTCTTTCTTTGTTCAATTCTTCGGCTTTAAGAGCTCGATCAACCAATACTACAAATTCTTTCAACTCCAAAATCCTACAAACACTTTAATGTCCTCATTCAGCCCATCTTCAAATCTTCTACACATAATGGCCTCGGTGGACACACATTCTCGGGCATACTTGTCGAGTCTTACAAATTCGCGTTCATACTCTGCGACAGACATTTTTCCTTGCTTCAATTCAAGGAACTCCTTCCGTTTTTGATCAATAAATCGCTGACTTATGTATTTCTTTCTAAATTCTTCCTGGAAGAAATCCCAAGTAACTTTTTCTTTTGGCACCACTGCAACCAAAGTCTTCCACCAGTGGTAAGCCGAATCTCTCAAAAGTGATACAGCACACTTTAAGCATTCCTCAGGTGTACATGAGAGCTCATCAAATACACGGGTAGAATTTTCAAGCCGAATTCGCTTCTCAGGATCATCATCAACCTTTGCTCTAAACTCTTCGGCCCCTTGTTTTCGAATCTTGTCAACCGGAGGCTTGTTCATTCTTACCAAATTTATACCTTGAGCAGCTACAGGAATCGTCTGAGGTATAGGAGGGGGTGGAGGAGGTTGAGCATTTGGATTTGCTCGAATAAATTCAGTATACCAATTGTTCATCATTTGGAGAAAGGCGTCCCGAGCCTCATCTCCTTGTCCCAATGTCTCATGTCTACTTTCCGGTAGCGGTCCCTTGTGCGGGAGCCGGCGACATTAGCAAAGATCATCACCGCAGTTCCTTCAGGATCCATTACTATATTAAAACAAAACACGCTTTAGAATAATCAGAGTCACCACACTATCACAATATTTTTATGGCATGTATAGCTAGACTTTTACACACACTTTATTAGTCCGAGAACCGACTAAACCATAGCTCGATACCACTAAATGTAACACCCTTACCGTTACGTCATAGGAACAGATACAAGGTATTACTAGAACATAACATATACCAAGATAGAAATATGCCATCCCATTTGATAATGCATCGTATAACATATATCTTGAACAATATTAGCCAACTTTTATGGCTTGTACAAAGTAATGGTCGAGTAAATCAGTAACTAATATTTTAAACCTAGACAAATATGACACATAACAAAATAATTTTTGCCTACTATACATGCCATAATTCAAAACATTTAGTTCAAATACCCAAAGTATGATAGTGTGGGTAGATCTTCACGATCCTTGACTCTGAGCAAGTGGAGAACACTATAAGACAAAAGAGAGAAAACGAAGTAAGCTTATAGCTTAGTAAGTAGTATGTAAATACTAATTTAAGAATCTAACATGTTTACACAACAATTCAAGTATGTCTACTTTAACTTCACTACTTATTCCACTTGATTAAGCTGTCTCTGCTGTGTCATATTCACTAAATAAATCATAACTCGAGTTACAAAACTCGAAATTCATATCCGTAAAATTTCCCTGAATCTAGACTCATAAAGCTTCTTGCTAAATTTTTTTATAATTTTGGTTCAGCAGATTAGTACAGTTTATTAGTTAAATTTTCCCTGTTACACAGCTTGACTGGCCTGACCTCTGTCCACTACGAATTGAATTTCTCTCAGTACATAACTCAAACAACCCTGAAGTCTGTTGTATTTAAAACTAGTCTCAATAAGGAATTTAGGCATGTAAACTATATTTCTTAGTTTGCTTTGTACAATTTTAATGATTTTTCAAAGTGGAAACAGGGGATCACGTATTCATCCTGAGCAAGTCAGTTACAATTGTAAATATCTCAAAATATAGAATTCCTTTGCTTGCCCTGCTTCTTTTATATGAAAGTAGACTCATTAAGCTTTAATTTCACATCTCATTCAACCTCTAATTATATTCCTCCTATTTTTGGTGATTTTTCAAAATCACGTCACTGCTGCCATCTAAAAACAGTTTTAATACTAATTTCACTCTTTCACACATTCTTTATGCTAACCTCATTTTATCGTATATATGTATATGCCACAATTCATTTTCACCACATTTCATTCACTATAAGTGTAGGTCCAAACCACAATGTCACCACAAAACCATCCCGTTGAACAATTCGGATCAATCCTCGATATTTAACGGTTTCAAAGACACAAACCCCACCATCATACTTCATTTAGTTCGGCTCTCTTGTACACATGGGGAACACTTAGTACCACTCATGCGACCTAGCCGATTTGTCTCGTAGCTCTCTTGTCTACATGGTGTCCTTCACTTGGAATCACGCATGCGACCTAGCTACATTTATCTTTCACGTAGCTCTCTTGTCTACATGGTGTCCTTCACTTGGAATCACGCATGCGACCTAGCTACATTTATCTTTCACGTAGCTCTCTTGTCTACATGGGATACATCTCGTATCACGCATGTGACCTAGCTACTACAGGGTGTCTCGTAGCTTTCTTGTACACATGATGTGCACTCAGCATCATACATGTGACCTAGCTACGCCCTCTATTTCATTCGATCTCTCAGAATGTTCAACCGGATCTCTCTCTGTATTTATTTCCATTCTTCCCATAGTCAATTTATATTTTAACATCAGCTAGTATATTTATATAATAGGCTGAAATATAAGAATGTACATGAAATTATTGTAATATTTACATACAACTTACCTTGGTGCAAAATATGGAAATTTTGCAATTTAGTCCAAAACTTTTTCTTTCCCCGCTCGAGGTCGGGTTCAGCGCCTTTCTTGATCTATAATAACACATTTAGCTCATTTAATACTCATACTATTTATTTCAATCCAAAATCACATTGTAGAAAAATTACATTTTGCCCCTAACTTTTACAAAATTACAATTTTGCCCCTAGGCTCTGGAATTTAATTTCAGCCCTTATTCTTATGTTTTATGATATGCTGAACATTTTCTCTTCTACAACAACATCAAATTCCCACTCTATCATATAGTTATGAACATTAGGTATTTTTACCGATTATGCTTGCTTTTACTCGTTTTCACTTAAAACCGAGTAGCACAAATTATTTAACACAATTTAAAACCTCATATTCTATCATAAAACATCAAAATACACAAATTTCACCTATGGCTATTTTTCCAAATATGAACCCTAGGTTAAATTATTACTAGCATAAGCTTAATCGAGCTTCCGGATTCCAAAACGTAAAGAACATTAAAACGGGCTTAGAATCACTTACTATGGAGCTTGAAAGTTGAAGAATCCCTAGCTATGGAGAGAGTGAAGTTTCGCAGCAACTAAATGGGGAAGATGACTATTTTGTGTTATTTTTCCCATTTTATTTCATCTAATATCAAAATGACTAAAATACCCTTACTACTAAACTTTCCAAAATTCCTTCCATGTCCTAAATTTGTCCATGAACTTAAAATTGGTAGAATTTCTATTTAAGACCTCCTAATAAATATTTCAAAACAATTTCATACTAAAATTTCTAGTATGCAAATTTTGCAACTTATTCGATTTAGTCCCTACTTTCAATTTAAACACTTTAGGCATAGAATTTCATCACGAAATTTTCACACAATCATGCAATCATATCATAAACCCCAAAATATTTATAAAACAATTATTTCTATCTCGGATTTGTGGTCACGAAACCACTATTCCGATTAGGCCCTAATTCGGGTTGTCACAACAGGTATGTATATTAAACCCATGAACAAGACCTTAGTGTGTGATGAGATGTAGTAAGTATGCATAAAGGAAGTGAAGAGTAAGATAGTGAGCTTAAAATGAAATATCATTTAAGTGTGATAAGCCATTGTTTGAGGAATGTTTTTTTTTTTACACTTATTTACATATATGCACTTACTAAGCTCCCATGCTTACCCACTTTCATTTCCATTTTCTTACAATGCCACCAAAGTAGCTTGTAGATCATCGACTACGTTGGGGAAGCCAGCCACACTATCCTTCAAGCACTTGGTATAGATAGTTTTATCATTTTGATTATGGCATGTATAGGAACTTTTGATTTTACTTTGGTGTCACATTGTTTTGAAGCCAAATGTGTTGGCTTGTTTTAATATTTTGACTCATTTTGTATAAGGCCATGAAAATGGCCAATTTTGAAAGTTATTATATGAATGCAAGATAGTCTTTCATGAATGTGAAATTGTTGGCATGGTTGAATATATGAAATGTATATAGGCTTTAGCTATGGTTGTTGGTTGAGAAATCATATTAAGTTAGACTTTGGGTGAGTTTGGATGGGCGGTGCATTTACCTGCGGTTAGTGTAAAAATAGCGATGGCAGTGAGATTAGATACTGTAGCGATACTATAGCGTCAGACAAAAAGTAAGCTAAACGCACCGTACCGCACTGCACCGCTGTCCTAAACCCACCCTTTGATATGTTGATTGGTATAAAATTTTGTTTCAGAGTGGCATAAGGCTTGGTAAATAGCCTTACATTGTCCACACGGGTAGACACATAGGCATGTGTCTAGGCCGTGTGTGACACACGGTCAGCCCCATGGTCGTGTGTCCCCTGCACGTAAATTTTAAAAGTCAATATGCATGGTAGTAAACACACGGGTAGAGACACGGCCATGTGAAAGGCACGGCCTAGCACACGGGCGTGTGCCTTAGCCGTGTGACCCTTAAAGGTTGATGATGTCAGAAACAGAATGTCAAGGTTTTTAGACACGGGTTAAGACACGTGTGTGTCATGGCCGTGTGAGGGACATGGGAAATAGACACGAGCATGTGTCAGGCCGTGTGAAAACCCCTGTAGGTTTGAATTTAGAATTTAATTCACACGGGTTTGGGACACGGGCATGTCCCTAGATGCTTAGGCTGTGTGTGTCACACGGGTCATCAACACGGCCATGTTATAATGACTACACGGGCGTACGCCCTGTTTCATGAGTTATTTTTCTAAAGTTAGCTAAAGGAACCGAGTTGGTCCCGAATGGTTTTTGATGGATGTTTAGGGCCTCGTAGGCCTATATTAAGGAGTTCAAAAAAAATTTTAAATTTGATCAAACCTTGATGATTTGAAAACATTGAAAATGCATTTGTTTAAGTTTAGTAATGCCTCGTATTTCATCTCAACGTAGGATACGGGTGTGGGGTGTTACATTTAGTGGTATCAGAGCTATAGTTTAGTCAGTTCTCGAAATAACCTAGCGTGTGTACGAGTCTAGCTATACATGCCATAGATAAATTGTGATAGTGTGATGGCTCCTGATTTTGTTATTATGTTTTCTTATAGTAATGGATCCTGATTGAACTTTGGCGGACGATGTAGAAAGTAATGCACTGGCTCCTACTGAAGGGGCAGTGCCATCCGATAATCAACCTCTCACGGTTAGTCAGGAAGGGGGAGAAGGGGCTCTAGAAGCCTTTCTCCACATGATGAATGAATGGTATACGGAGTTCATCCAAGCGAACCCGAATGCTCAACCCCCTCCACCTTCCCCTACTCCTCAACCAGTCCCTGTAGCAACCCAGGGCATGGATTTTGTGAGATTAAATAGACCCCCAGTAGACAGGATCCGAAAGCATAGAGTCAAGAAGTTTCATCCTAATAAATATGATGATCCCGAAAGGGTAGAGTTCTGGCTTGAGAATACCATCAGGGTATTCGATAAATTATCTTGTACTTCTAAAAAATACCTGAAGTGTGTCATATCCTTGTTGAGGGACTCGGCATACCACTGGTGGAAAACGTTAGTTTCAGTGGTACCTCACAAGGGAGTCACATGGGAATTCTTCCAAGAAGAATTTCGGAAGAAATGTATTAGGGAGAGATTCATGGATTAAAAGCGTAAGAATTTTCTTGACTTGAAACAGGGCCGCATGACGATTAGTAAATATGAAAGGGAGTTCGTCCGACTTAGTAAGTATGCTTGGAAATGTGTGTCCTCCGAAGCTAAGATGTGTCGAAGGCTTGATAACAGACTTAATGAGGATATTAGGTTGTCAGTGGGCGTCCTTGAATTGAAGGAGTTTGTAGTGTTTGTTAATCGGGCATGTAAAGACGAGGATTTGATCAAGGAAAAGAAGAAAACCGAGGCTGAGATTAGAGATGCAAGGAAGAGGCATGCAAGCAAGTTATTTTTGTCTCAGTCTAAGAAACTTAGAGACATTTACTCTCGTTCTCAGGACCGGACACTCGTGCGGAGATCGTAAGAAGCAAGATTTGGGTTTTAAATCTCAGACTACATCAGTAGCTAGTGTGGGTAATGTCAGATCTTCTCGACCAGAGTTCCAACATTGTGGTAGAAGCCATTTTGGCAAGTGTAGAATGAACAATGGATCCTGTTTCCGATGTGGTTCTCAAGACCATTTCATCAAGGATTGCACCGAGAGGAACGAGAAAGAAAATTTTCAAAGTGTAAGGCCAAGTGGCACAAATTCTAAAGAAAAACCTCAGAGGAATGTCAGAATTAGGGCTAGCAGAAAGAATGTGACGAGAGACACCACAGTGAGATCAAAAGCTAGAACTTCGGCTAGAACCTATGCCATACATGCAAGTGAAGATGCATCTTCTCCCCATGTGATTACTGGTACATTTTCTCTGTATGATAATACTGTTATTGCATTGATTGACCCTAGTTCTACTCTTTCATATGTGTGCATGAAATTGGTGTCTAGCATGAACATACCTGTCGAGTCTACGGAGTTTATGATTAAAGTTTCGAACCTTTTAAGCAAGCATGTGATAGTCGATAAAGTATGCAAGAAATGACTTTTGATAGTTAGAGGTCACTGTTTTCCAGCTAATTTGATGTTGTTACCATTCAATGAGTTTGATGTCATTTTGGGTATGGATTGGTTGACACTCCATGATGCTGTAGTAAATTGTAGGCAAAAGGTTATTAAATTGAAATGTGAAAATGGTGAAACTCTTTAGGTTAAATCCGATAAACCGGAGAACTTGCATATTGTGATATCCTCAACGCCTGCCCAGAAATGTTTGAGAAAAGGTTGTGAGACTTATTTGGCTTTTGTAATGAATACTAAGGAGTCTGAGTCGAGGGTTGAGTCAGTGCCAGTTGTAGGTGAATATATGGATGTATTTCCGAAAGAATTGCCCGAGTTACCCCCTAATAGAGAAGTTGAATTTAGTATAGAGCTAATGTCAGAGACAACACCTATTTCGATTGCTCCGTATCGAATGGCTCCGACTAAATTGAAAGAACTAAAGTCACAATTGCAAGAGTTGACCGACAAAGGTTTTGTGAGACCAAGCTTTTCACCGTGGGGTGCTCCTATGCTATTTGTGAAAAAGAAAGATGGATCCATGAGGTTGTGCATAGATTACCGGTAGTTAAATAAGATGACAATCAAGAATAAATATCTGTTGCCGCGGATTGACAACTTGTTTGATCTTTGAAAGGAGCATCATGGTTTTCTAAGGTGGACTTGAGATCCAGCTACTACTAACTAAGATTTAAAGAGTCAGATGTGCCTAAGACTGCTTTTAGGACGAGGTATGGTCACTACTAGTTCCTCGTAATTCCTTTTTGCTTAAAAAATGCTCCCGCCATGTTTATGGATTTAATGAATAGAATATTTTGGCCATATTTAGATAAGTTTGTGGTTGTATTTATCGACGATATTCTAATCTATTCTAGAGATAAGGTAGAACATGCCGAACACTTGAGAATCGTTCTGCAGACTCTGAGAAACAATCAGTTGTATGCCAAGTTTAGTAAGAGTGCGTTTTGGCTTCGAGAAGTCGGATTTTTGGGTCACATTGTCTCAAATGATAGCATTAGGGTTGATCCCAGCAAGGTTTCTGCTATTGTTGAATGGAAAACACCAAAGAATATGACCGAGGTTAGAAGGTTTTTGGTTTGGCTAGTTATTACAGGCGATTTGTAAAGGACTTCTCCATGATTGCTACTCCCATGACGAGGTTACTGTAAAAAGAAGTTAAGTTTGAATGGTCAAATAAGTATCAGCAGAGTTTCAAGAAGTTGAAAAAGTTGTTGATTGAGGCTCCAATATTAGTACAACCTGAATCAAGAAAAGAGTTCATGATTTATAGCGATACTTCTCTAAATGGCTTGGGATGCGTAATTATGCAGGAAGGCAAGGTTATAGCTTATGCCTCAAGACAATTGAAACCTCACGAGAAGAATTATCTGACACATGACCTAGAGTTGGCCGCCATAGTGTTTGCCTTGAAGATCTGACGGCATTATTTGTTCGGAGAGATATTCCATGTATACACCGATCATAAAAGTCTTAAGTACTTGATGACTCAAAAGGATTTAAATCTGAGACAACAGAGGTGGTTGGAACTATTAAAATATTATAAGTTGATTATCGACTACCATCCGGGTAAGGCGAACGTGGTTGCAGATGCATTGAGTGGAAAATCATTATTTGCACTGAGAGCAATGAACACCCAATTGGCCTTGTCAGAGGATGGTTCGATTCTAGCCGAGTTAAAAGCTAGACTGAAGTTTCTCCAAGAAATTTGTGAAGTTCAGATGAGTGACAGTGAATTACTAGCCAAGAGAACACAGTATGAATCGGGTGTTGAATTAGATTTTCGAATTAATTCTGATGGTTGCTTGAGGTTCTGGGGTAGGATTTGCATTCCTAAAGGCACTGGGTTGCTTCGGAAAATTTTACTTGAGGTACATAGTGGTTGTTTTTCAGTACACCCCGGAAGTACGAAAATGTATAATGATATGAAGAAAATGTATTGGTGGCTAGGGATGAAAAGGGACATTTCAGATTTTGTGTCAAAATGCTTAGTATGCCAACAAGTGAAAGCCGAACACCAAGTACCTTCGGGTTTACTTCAGCCTATCATGGTCCCCGAGTGAAAGTGGAATTGAATTACTATGGATTTTGTGACGGGTTTGTCGGTAACTCCGAGGAAGAAAGATGCAATATGGGTTGTGGTTGATCGACTGATAAAGTCGGCTCACTTTATCCCAGTGCGAACAGACTTTTCACTTGATAAGCTAGCCGACTTATACATTTTTGAGATTGTGATACATTTCCAAGATTGTAAGGCTTTATGGAGTACCCTTGTTAATTGTTTCGGATAGGGACCCAAGGTTTACTTCGAGGTTTTGGAAGAAGTTGCAAGAAACTTTAGGGACAAAATTGAATTTTAGCACAGCTTTTCACCTGCAAATCGACGGTCAGTCGGAGAGAGTAATTTAGACCCTTGAGGATATGTTGCGTTGTTGTGTTTTGGAATTCCAAGGCAGTTGGGAAAAGTATCTACCACTGGTCAGATTTGCCTACAACAATAACTATCAGTCGAGTTCGAAAATAGCACCTTACGAAGCTTTGTATGGGCGTAAGTGTCGAACACCCTTGTATTGGACCGAGTTTAGAGAGAGTCAAATTCACGGGATCGACTTCGTCAAGGAGACTGAAGAAAAAGTTAAGGTGATTCGTGATTGTCTAAAGGCCACTTTGGATAGACAGAAGTCCTACGCGGATTTGAAACGAAAGGAAATCGAATTTCAGGTCGGTGATAAAGTATTTTTAAGAGTGTCTCATTGGAAAAAGGTTCTCAGATTTGGTAAAAAGAGTAAATTGAGTCTGCATTTTATTGAACCTTATGAGGTGATAGAGAAAATAGGGCCGGTAGCTTACCGGTTAGCCTTACCATCAGAATTGGAAAGATTCATGACGTGTTCCAGGTGTCCATGTTACGTCGATATCGCTCTGACCCTTCACATGTGATTTCTCCAACTGAAGTGGAGATTAGATCGAACATGTCTTATAGAAAGGAACCTGTTAAGATTCTAGCTCGAGAAGTTAAGCGATTAAGGAATAAGAGCATCCCTCTTGTGAAAGTGTTATGGCAAAGACATGGAGTCAAAGAAGCCACATGGGAAACCGAGGAAACTATGAGAGATCAATACCTGAACTTATTCACTGGTAAGATTTTTGGGACAAAAATTCCTAATAAGAAGATTGTAACAGCCTGATTTTGGGGCTAGCCGGAATAGTGATTTCAGAAACCACTATTTTGAAGCCAAAAAAATTATTTTACAATTATTTTATGTGTTATGGCATGATTATATGAATGTATGAAAGTTTTAGTGAGATAATTTTAGCGATTTCATGCTTAATTGCGAAAAAGGACTAAATTACATAAAGGGTAAAGTTTTTGTTTTACTACCCAAATGTGTTAAATAGCTAGAGAACCAAAATTTAAGGCCTTTAAAGGGCAATTAGACTCTTTTAAATAAAGGTAGCCGCGTAACACCCCTTACCCATATCCGAAGCCGGGATAAGGTTCAAGACGTTACTGGACTTAAACATTTACAAACATTCAAAACCGGGTCAAAAAATTTCATCCAAATTAAAAATTTTCAAACACATGTAAATCATCCCTTATACAGGCCTTCGAGGCCTAAAACATACATTGGGGTGGTTCGGGACTAAACCGAGAGCTTTAGAAAGCTCTGGGAAAACTTAGAGAAATTTTCATGAAATAGGGTCACACACCCGTGTGTTTCTAACACGCCTGTGTCTTCCGACCGTTTAACTCTCTGTTTATGACATTAGAAAAACAAATTTAACCAAACAGCCAGGCCACACACCCGTGTGCTAGGCCGTGTCCTCCACACGGTTGAGACACATGGCCGTGTCTCTGCCCGTGTGGCTAGCACTTAAGCTATTTTCCAAGCCATTTTATTACCATTAATACTTCACATACTTAAGTACATTATAGACACATATGATGTAGCATCTAATAAGTGATTAAACATCCTCCATTAAGACTCAATTATACTATTCCTATGTCATCATACATGTGTTTTGCTTACTCATTTTAATACCAAGTCTAAACACACCAATTTCATGTTCAAGCATTATTAACTTTGTCATATCACACTTTTATTCTCTGGTTATGACCACTTCGTTTGGTCATAAGACATTCATCAAGCATACATACCGTAATACTAACCATTCATATCAAGCAAATATCATCACATGACCACATCATCAGGCATCAATACATAACTTGGATAAATAGGCTTACAAGCCATAACCATCATAAGCCACATCTCATGGCTATATACAATGTACTAATATAAGCCAACATCTTGGCCAAAACATACGAACACATATCAATAATTAAGTCCCTATACATGCAACTCACTTGAAGACATTAAAATTCATCAATTCTCCAAAGGAGGTAGCTTGATTGTGTGAGGTTTCCTCCGACGATCTCCAACCCCGAGCTAACATGTCAACACTAAAGAAATGGAAAGGAGGGTGTAAGCTTAAAGCTTAGTAAGTCCATATGAAAATAAGAAGCAAATTATCAACATGATTCCATGGAAATATAATCATAATTACAATTTTACTTATTTTCTGGTCATGTTGTTTTCTCGAGTCATAGTTACTAATTTATTTATATCTGGAGCTATAGAACTCCAAATTAAGATCTATATTTTTTCCTAAAACTATACTCATATATCTTCTTATCATAAAATTTCCAAAATTTTCGGTCTATCCAATAAGTACAGTTTATTCTTTAAATTTACCCCTATTCTGCTACTTGATATCTTCGACCTTTCTTTACTAAAAATCAGATATCTCATAGTACGGGTTTTGATTAATGTTCCTATCTATTTATATTAAAAATATATTCATTAATAATTTTTTCATATAAATACTAGCCCATAATCATTTTTTTTACAATTTTTAGTAATTTTCCAAATTTGAGACAGGGGAGCCCAAAATCAATCTGACTCTGTCTCACAAAAGTTCAAATATCTCATAATATGAAATTCTTTTGCATACATCGCTTCCTCTATATGAAACTAGATTCAATAAGCTTTAATCTCATATCTTATTCAGTCTCTAATTCAATTTCCACAATTTTTGGTGGATTTTCAAACTTACACAACTTCTAATGTCCTACACTGTCTTAGTACAATATAATGGTAGCTATCATAAGTTCATTTTCAACTAATCATGGACCTTACCATTTCATGGATTTCATGTTCAATTTCACAAAGACATTATAACATAACCATAAAGATTATTCATCATTCATTCCCTTTTGGCTTACTTATCGTAGACACATATATACTTGCTCATCATAAATCAATCTTTAACAAGGCATTATTCATAAGTTTAGCATACGTACCTGTACTCATCGTAGTGTATCATATAGCCATACCTCTTTAACATGCCCTCCTTAGTACTTTCATCATGTTCATTACATTACCCATTGAACACTCAAAATACTATTGGATACATGAAAACTTGCACCTAAGTGCCACATATACATACGTAACCAAAGCTACCTCATAACATGTATACAACCATAATGAACTCAGACCAACTCAACGAGCTCGGATGTCACATGCATCGCATCCATAATAAACTCAGACCAACTCAACGAGCTTAGATGCTCGTATCCATAATGAACTCAGACCAACTCAAATAGCTCAGATGCTTCACATATATCACGAACTTGGACCAACTCAACAAGTTCGGATTTCTCACATATATCACAAACTCAGACCAACTCAATGAGCTTAAATTTCTAAATTCCTAATGACATATCACTTGTATCCTATACTATTCCTAAGGTTCAAACGAGCTTTTCCTCACTTGCATATAACATCTCCATCGTACTTGCTCGTAATGCCGTGGATAACGACCATGATATCATTCATGCTTACAAATTCACCATTCTCATATTCATGAAATAAACATGGCATTGCTCATAATTACATTTAGGCATTTGTCACATAATACAATCATCATATCAACTATATAAATATTCACCACATAATGTTCACACATCAATTTAAGTTCAAGCATAAACAATGATATTATTGCATTATTATTGACATACGAACTTACCTCGAATGCGAGCACGGCTATATATTTTCCGAATTAGTCCACAATCGCATTCATTTCCAATCTATGCCCGAATCTCATTTTCCTTGATCTATAATATCACATTTAGCTTACTAATTAGTCAAATTATTCATATGGGTCTAAAAATCATATTTTTACAAATTTGCATTTTGACCCTTAAACTTTCACATATTTACACTTTTTCCTCAAGGCTCGTAAAATGATTTTTATTCAATTTTCTCATTCTATAGGCCTAGTCGAACCATTTTCATAACTATAGCAAACTACAATTCTCATCATAACACCCTTTTATAAAATTTTTACAACTTTTGCAAAACGGTCCTTTCGGACTTTTTCGTCGAAAATCTCTTAGTAAAAGTCGTTTCTTTAACACCCAACACTCATTTTCTACCATTAGAAATCAAAATAAAATCATGTCACTCATGGGTAAATTTTTAAACATAAACCCTAGCTCAAAATAATGGTAGAAATTAATAGATCATGTTATCGGGACTTCAAAAATGTAAAGAACATTAAAAACGGGCTCAGGATTACTTACGAATGAGCTTGGAAGCTTGAACCAAACCCTAACCATGGTGTCCATGCTAGTTTCGGCTGGACGGAGAAGATGATAGCCAATGTTGGCTTATTTTCCCTTTTTAATTCTTTTAATTATTAGATTACCAAAATGCCCCTAACTTAAAAATATTTTATTACACTCATTTCATGTCTATTTTTTTCCAACAATTAACCAATGGTCTAATTACCATTTAAGGACCTTCAATTTAAAAACTCATAACAATTGGACAGTTCTAATATGTGGAACTCAACTTTTGCATTTTTACAATTTAGTCCTTTTAACTAAGTTGAGTGCCCAAACATCAAAATTTTTTAATGAAATTTTCACGAAATCATTCTGTGAAATCATAGACCATAAAAATATAATAGAAATGAATTTTCTTACGTCGAAATATATGGCCCCGAAACCAATGTTTTGACTAGGCCCTAATTCGGGATGTTATAGGCCAGCCATAGGGGACAAGACTGGTCAAAATGTCAAAGTTAGGTGACATTTGGTGACTTAATTGATTAAAATAAAACAAAAGAAAAAGGACTATCATCTTCCTCACCTCTCCACCGAAATTTTCAGCCATTCTAAGGGTTTTAGAAGCTCAAAATTTTAGCCACTTCTCATCCTTGCAAGTAAGTGATTTAGATGGTTTTTTATTGATGATTTTTGCATTTTTAGGACCCTTGTAGCATGAGCTAGCTAATGAGGGGACTATATTGCAAGATGGTTAAAAGTCTAGGATTTTTCCATGAGAGTATTCATGTTGTTTTCTAAAATTTTATGGAAGAAAATGAATCATGGTTGTGAAATAATTAACTTTTGTGAAGTAGTTTTCATGGAAACCCTAACTAAAGACCATTTTACATAAGCTATGAAATAAGTGATAAATGTGTGAAATAATGAGAATTTTGAGATGTAATAGTTATAAAATGAATTCGGTTAGGCTTGGCTAATAAGGAAATTCGATAAAAATCGACTTTCGGGCCCAGGGGTAAAATCATAATTTTTGTGAAGTTTAAAGGCAAAACGGTCATTTTACCAAAGTATGAGTCTCAAGATGCATTGAATGATTTGTGTATTAAATAAGCTAAATTTCAACATTTTTGATCAAGAGAAACATGATTCGGGTCTTGATCGAGGGAAGAACAAAGTTTACAAGGATTAGGCTCATTCCCATCATTTTGTGCTGAAGCAAGTATGTATGTAAATAATATGTCATTGTAGCTTTTTTTTTAAAATGTTTTATCGTTATCATGTATTATAATCTTACTTGTTACCATAAAAGCATAAACATTGTGATATGAGAGTAATCTACATGATGAATAAGTACGACGACATCAGGTTAAATATGAAATCCCGTTGAACCTCAAAAATAGTATAGGATACAAAAGGAATGCCATGAGGAACTATATGGTCTGAACTCATATGTCATGTCTAAGTTCATGAGATAAATGTTATATGTAATGTGAGTCCGGGTACTGACCTTGAGTGCAGACCCGTGAGTAGCTCAATGAACGGGCATTACATGATAGAGTTATGGGGTCTGGGTACTGACATGGCAAAAAGGCCCGTGAGTAACTCAAAATGCGAGCATTACAAAGTACGAGCTAGCTCTGACTACTCGTATGACATTTAAATGTAAACTTTTCGTGTATCCATTAGTATTTCGAGTGTTCAATGGGTAGTTTGAAGAACGAGTTAGGGAGAATTTCAATGAGGTATGTTATTAGAGAGAATGAAATTGAGATATTTTATGGATAATTACAGGTATGTATATTAAACCCATGAACAAGACCTTAGTGTGTGATGAGATATTGTAAGTATGCATAAAGGAAGTGAAGAGTAAGATAGTGAGCTTAAAATGAAATATCATATAAGTATGATAAACCATCGTTTGAGGAATGTTTTTTTTTTTTTTACACTTATTTGCATATATGTACTTACTAAGCTCCCATACTTACCCTCTTTCCTTTCCATTTTCTTATAGTGCCGCCAAAGTAGCTATGTCGGGGAAGCCAACCACACTATCCTTGAAGCACTTGGTATAGCTAGTTTTATCATTTTGATTATGACATATATAGGAACTTTTGATTTTACTTTGGTGTCACATTGTTTTAGGGCCAAATGTGTTGGCTTGTTTTAGTATTTTGACTCATTTTGTATAAGGCCATGAAAATGGCTAATTTTGAAAGTCATTATATGAATGCAAGATAGTCTTTCATAAATGTAAAATTGTTGGCATGATTGAATATATGAAATGTATATAGGCCTTAGCTATGGCTGTTGGTTGAGAAATCATACTATGTTAGACTTTGATATGTTGGTTGGTATAAAATTTTATTTTAGGGTGGCATAGGGCTTGGTAAATAGCCTTATATTGTCCATACGGGTAAACAGTCCATACGGGTAAACACACGGATGTGTGTCTAGGCCGTATGTGACACATGGTCAGCCTCATGGGTGTTACATGGTTGTGTGTCCTCTGTACGTAACTTTTACAAGTCAATATGCATGGCAGTAAACACACGGGCAGAGACACGGCCGTGTGTCTCAGCCGTGTGAAGGGCACGGCCTAGCAGATCGGCGTGTGCCTTAGCCGTGTGACCCTTAAGGTTTGTTGACGTCAGAAACAGAATGTCAAGGTTTTTAGACACAGGCTAGGACGCATGCGTGTCATGGTCGTGTGAGGGACACGAGCAATAGACACCGGCGTGTGTCAGGCCATGCGAAAACCCCTGTAACTTCGAACTTAGAATTTAATTCACATGGGTATGGGACACGGGCGTGTCCCTAGATGCTTAGGCCGTGTGTGTCACACAGGTCATCAGCACGGCCATGTTATAATGACCACATGGGCGTGTGCCCTGTTTTATGAGTTATTTTTCTAAAGTTAGCTAAAGGACCCAGGTTGGTCCCGAATGGTTTTCGATGGATGTTTGGGGCCTCATAGGCCCATATTAAGGAGTTTAGACAAAGTTCGAAAAAGTTTTAAATTTGATCAAGCCTTAATGATTTGAAAATGTCGGAAATACATGTGTTTAAGTTTAGTAATGCTTCATATTTCGTCTCGACGTAGGGCACGGGTGTGGGGTGTTACATTGTGAATTGGCGTGTGTGCAATAAACTAATGTTGTATGTGTGAGCATAGCCATGGTTGAGGTGAAAATACCCTCCTTATGTGCGAGCCCAATACCAGATAATCTATGACATGTGAAAATGTGGAAAGAAGCTTTATTTGTGATGCCTCCGGTAGGGTAGCTTTATTGCAAACTGGACTGGTACATCATGGCCCCACCTTGCAGGAGAATATGTGTTCAATTTAACAAGGAATATGAATATAAATATGATTATGGCTGATATGCGATTATGATTTTGTGAAATATAGGTTTAAGGCTAGTACAAGGTTGGGTTATAAGTAAACATACATGATTGAGAGAAGTATGTATGAGTTGGTAGATGCATCTACTGAGGATACTGTGTGTGTTATATTGGTGAAGTGTTGTCACCAGAGAACTATACTAGCAACTTGGCGTGATGTGTCTATAAGACTGAGTCTCGATAATGTCTCTATTTTTGGGTTGATTATCGGTAACGTGATAATCATTTTTGTGTCTATTTGGAACTCATTAAGTACAATTGAACTTACTCCGTTACTTTTTTTTTCTCAAGCATTTAATTAGTAGAAGAAGATCAACAGAAGGGGAATAAGCTAAAGATGCGTCTGCAAGTGAGCTACTTGTCTATTTTTATATCATGCATGGCTATTTGGCGGATGGCATAAACAAACGTTTTGTAATTAACTTTTGCTTTTACCTCAAAAGTGTATTGTTTTATCTTGAAAAGAAAATTTACCCCTTATTATAAAAATGTATCCCAAGCTTCCTTGATTTGCTATTTATGAACTCCTTTGTATGTATTCGTCATTAATGGCAACGGACTATTAATATGTTGTCTTTTATAATCCTTATTGTTTTCTCCTTTAAAATGTGTTACCGATTTAGAGAAAAGAACAATGGCTTGTAACTAAAAAGGGGAATCTTCATAATTGTTTCCTCAAAGATTTAAGTGAAACCAAAGAATTTTGAATCCGTTAGCAATGCCTCAGTTTGTTGGGTGATATGTTTGGCTGAATAAGGTACGCCAAGTCTTTTTGACGGGCTAAGGAGTATTAAAAGAAAGGTGTAAAACCATTTTAGTTTTACACTTTTAATTTTACACTATTGGAAGTGGATCTCTCCTTATATTTTATATTATTATTTAAGAATTTTGTTAAATTATTGTCATCCATCAAACAAGTTATAATTTAGTTGTGAAATTATAATATTTGAATTCAAACCATTATAATTTTACCAAGTAAATTAATATTTAATTTATTTATCAAACTTTATGAAATTACTACGTATCTTTTTCATTTATATCATAAATATGTTGCAACCTAATAGGCATAAAGAAAACCACTCAATATTACAATTCAATAGAAAAATGCTCATAATTTTTACTATGAGCTACTATGAGTATGGATGTACCATAGGTATAAGAGAGAATGAATGATTAAAATTAAAAGGTAAAGTCAAAATTTAAGGAAAAATAATTACAATATTAATTTACATATTCTATCCATTACATATATTTGAACTCAAAGGCTTTTTACATGTTATTTTGTGAAATTTTATACAATTTTAGATTGTTTTAGAATAAAACCAAAATAATATAATATATAAATATTAAAAATTTATTTATTATTTGGATAAGTTATACCAGATGTCACTAAATTTTAATTAATTTTTAATTATTTTAACTGAAATTTTAAAATTTAAAAGATACCATTAATATTTTCGGATGATTACAAAATATCATTAAACCGTTTATTGATGGGAAACCGTTTATTGGTAACGGAAACAATGATTTGACTTTATTTTAATACTAAAATTATTTCCTTTCTTTTTTAATATATATTTTTTTCCTCTTCCTCTTCTTCTTCTTCTCATTTACCTTCCCTAGCCAACCCTAGTTGCCACTGATTTCACCACCATCGATGGCTTTCATCGGCTGTTCTCTTCATGCTGCTCTTCCGCACCATCCCATGCCATTTTGTGCCTAATGGATTGAGTCCACCGACCTCCTAATCCTTTTTCATCTCTCTTAAACAAAGTTCAGTCTTTTTATTATTATTATTTTTCTAATTTCAAAGAAAACAAACAAAATTAGCCAATCAAATAAAAAAGCAAAATTAATTGATGTTTTCGATTCATTGGGTCTGGGTTGCCCAAAGGGTGTGATATGGTGGCAGCTGCTGCACTCCCTGTCGCTTTTCCAAAAAAGCTAAAGAGGAAATTAAAGATACAATCAGAAAAAAAAATTTTAGGAGATCTAAAACAACAAAAAAGAAAATCAAGACAGGGTCTTTAAAAACAACAAAAACATTTTGAATGAACTTTTTTCTTCAAAGAAACGTCATGCTTCATCTAGAGTGAAAGAGAGAGCAAAAAGACGAAAAATGAAAACAAATAGAGAAGAAAAGGCTAACATGTAGTAACCAAAAAGAACCTTAAATATGAGTTGCAAAATGCTTCCATGTTTTCTTTCCCTACCGTAACAAAAAACAAATTAGAAACTTTGCAATAAAATAAAAAAAGCACATAGAACTCCACGCATTAGTTATACACCTTCTTCCTCGGGGTTGTCGTCATATGCTGAAGTCAATCATATTCTCTTCATTTTCAAGCTTAAATGTTGAAAAAGAAAAAAACTTCAAACGTTGATGGGTTTAAGGGTTGGGGCTAGGCTTATCGATATCAAGGGATAGTCTTGGGAGATCCACCGGTGGGTTCGATGTCCGAGGAAGCCACTGGCGATGGTGGAATCGGTGGCGGATAGGGTTTACTGGAAAGGGAGATAAGATGGAAAGAAAGGAAGAAGAAGAAGAAGAAAGGGAAAAGAGAGAAAATAAAAAAAGGAAAAAAAGAAAAGAAATAAAAATATATTTTTGGTGAATATAAAATATATTTTTAAACACTGTTAAAGTGACATTTTGTGATAATCTGATAATATTAATGATATTTTTATAATAATACGATAATATTAGTGATATTTTTGTAAGTTTTGAAAATTTAATGGTGCAAATTAAAATTAATTAAAATTTAGTGGGATATGGTGGAGTGTACGTTTTGTTATTATATCAATAATTAAAATGATGTATAATTGATGAAAATATTAATAGAATTAAATTATTTTGGTAAGGATGATTTGAAGAAATTGAGAAAATATTTTTGCCAAATGGCAGAGAAATTAATCAAAAAGAAAACACTGAGCAGACCCGCAGCCATAGCCGCCATTTCCACTTCCTCCCTTTTTTTGTGATGATTAATAATATTCTTTTATTTACTGCTCCCATTTAAATTTTATTTATGACAACATTTGTCACTAGTCTTAAAAGTGGGAGAAAGGGGAGATACATGGACAGACAAAAGAGAAGACAGAAGAAGGGAAAGGGACTTCAAAGCACTGAATTATTAAAAACAAAAAGGAGAGTGATTGAGATTCTATTCTTGAGAGACGAGAGAGAGAAAGAGAGGGGGGGGGGGGAGTAAATAAAAAGGCTTTTGTTCTTTTATAAAATAAAAATATTCCCCAATTCATTAGTATTTAAGAGGCAGCTTCAACCCGATTGTTTCTCTGTCGATGAACTTCTCAGTATCTCCTCTTCCTCAAAAGTAAACCTAACATACAACAATCTCTGGTTTCCAGAGACTTCCAAAGCTTTTTCTTCATTCGTGGTGTCTTGCAGAAGTGGTGTCCGTTGTTCATTACTTGTGCAATTGAGAGTTAAAAAGAAAAAATCATGGGAGATGACAAGTGTGTTTTAGTAATAAGAGAGTTTGATCCGAGCAAGGATTTAACAAGTGTAGAAGAAGTTGAAAAAAGATGTGAGGTTGGTCCCAGCGGCAAACTCTCTCTCTTTACCGACCTCTTAGGCGACCCTATTTGCCGGGTCCGCCATTCCCCTGCTTTTCTCATGCTGGTACTGTATATGATATCCCTCCTCCCTTTTGTCCCTTTTTTTTAAAAAAAATAATCTCCATTACTAAATTCCACTATTTATCTACGTATAATAAATACAGCCTTTAACATTAATATTTTCTGCATCTTTGTAAACAAGCAGGTGGCCGAGTTAAGCTCAACAAAAGAAATAGTTGGGATGATTCGAGGTTGCATTAAAACCGTTACATGCGGCAAAAAGCTTTATCGCAATAGCAAAAGCAATCATCCCACTAAACCCTTCCCCGTATACACCAAACTCGCTTACATTTTAGGCCTTCGGGTCTCCCCTTCCCACCGGTATTTACTATAAATGCCCCAACAAACCATTTTTAGTACGTTAATACATCAGTAAATGAATTATTTTGATTTCTTTGTTGGGTTTTTTATCCACAGGAGAATGGGAATTGGGTTAAAGTTGGTCCGAGGAATGGAAGATTGGTTTGTCCTAAACGGCGCTGAATATTCCTACTTAGCAACGGAAAACGACAACAAACCTTCTGTTAAGCTCTTCACTGATAAATGCGGTTACTCCAAGTTCCGTACTCCTTCTATTTTGGTTAACCCCGTTTTCGCTCATCAACTCCCCGTTTCCAATCGGGTCACTCTAATCAAGCTTCCGCCGTCCGACGCTGAGTTGCTATACCGCCGCCGGTTCTCCACCACCGAGTTCTTCCCTCGCGACATTGACTCGGTTCTTAATAATAGACTTAACATTGGAACCTTTTTGGCCGTGCCACGTGGAGGCTGTTACACGCAAAAGTCTTGGCCCGGGTCGGATAAGTTTTTATCAGACCCGCCAGAGTCGTGGGCTGTTTTGAGTGTTTGGAATAGCAAGGACGTGTTTAGGCTGGAAGTTCGAGGGGCGTCGAGGATGACGAAGGCGTTGGCTAAAACGACAAGGATCGTGGACAAGTTATTGCCGTTTTTTAGATTACCGTCGATCCCGGAAGTGTTTAGGCCGTTCGGTTTGCACTTTTTGTACGGTTTGGGAGGGGAAGGTCCACGCGCGGCCAAGTTTGTGAATGCATTGTGTGCACACGCGCATAACTTGGCTAAACAAGGAGAGTGCAGTGTGGTGGCGACTGAGGTGGCGAATCTTGAGCCGTTGAAAATGGGGGTCCCACATTGGAAGAGTTTATCATGTGATCAAGATTTATGGTGTATCAAGCGACTCGGGGAAGACTACAGTGACGGGTCTGTCGGTGACTGGACTAAATCACCCCCTGGACTTTCCATATTTGTAGATCCTAGAGAAGTCTAAAATCTAACCTACAAAGAAGGAAAATCTTAGTCTCTCTCTCTCTTCTTTCTTTTGCAAATAATTTTGGGGAAGATAAAAAGAGGGAATTAGAAGATATGGGTCTTTGTGTGAAAAAGAAAATGAATATCCTCTTTTTTTTTTTTTTTTTTTTTGGCTGTAGATATTTTGGTTTTTAGTAAATGGGATGTGGCTTTAAAGATCCTGTAGTAGCCAAACAAAGCCTTAGTTTTAGAAGCGGGGTTGAATATCTTTTTACAGAATTTTCTTTTTAGTTGTTCCAATGTTTAAAAACGGTTTTCTCTCTATAGGAATGAGAATAACGTATAATCAGAATATACTTGAAATAAAAAATAAAAAAAAACTCCAATGAACTCTTGGGCTTTATTATTTTTCAGAATAGGGATAAAACCCTTAAAATTTTCTATTAATTTTGAAAATGAAGAAAAGAGTAAGTAATCCAAACACCTTTTCAATTATAACTTTTTGAATTTTAAAATATAAATAATTATGAAAACCTACTCGAAAGTGTAGAGATTTAATTTTTTTAAATTAATATTTTTCTAGCAGGTATTTAGAGCATAAAAATATGATTATATGCTTTTAGATAGCGACACAACTACCTCTATCATTGTTTAATTTGGAAGATATTAATGGAGATCTTAGTATCTTTCTAATTAAAGGGTGGTGGAGAAAGAAATATGAAATTCTCTCCTAACAACGAAGAAGAATATCCATTATGATTTTTTTTTTTTTTGGTTGGGATGAAGTAGAGAGTCTAGTCTATATATAAATAATAAGAATGAGAGATTAATGATATGGAAGACTTTGTATTTTAGCTGCTATGCCTTTTGGCTTTACTTTTATTTGTTTTTAAAAGGCAAGATTGAAATTCAAACTGAAAGGAATAGGATAGAATGTACGATTTTTTTTTCTTTTTAACCTATTTTGTCTTTTCTCTATTTTTGGTGGCTTGAGTTTGGAAGCATGGGCCACGTATGAGGATAAATGATTCGATTGCGACTTCTATTTTAATAACAAACTCAATTTATTAATTGGATGTAAATTCAATTCAATTAGCTATTATTAATATTTTTTGAATTTAAACTTTATTTATTTATTTTGATTTTTAAAATATTTATAGGAGTGAGTAAACTATAAAATTTTATAAATCTTAAAATCAATTTGTGCATGACATTCATGGTTACAATATTTATTTTTCTTTAACTTTTCATTTTAATCTATGTCGCATAAGATCGATTAAATTAACAATTTTAGCAATAGAAAGATTTTATTGATATAATTTCAATAATTTGAGATATAATTAGAATATTTTAAAGTTTGAGTACTAATTTAAAATAAAAAAATTATAACTTGGAGATGTATGATATAATTAACTCTTTATATTTAAAAAGTTTGGATGGAAAATAAATATATATTAATAAAGGAAAATCTAATTTTTATTTTTGGTTATAAGAAACCCCAAAATTCGATTGAACTAACCACCAAAAAGAAGTTTATTGAGCTGATTCGATTGATTATTTCAATGAATTAAGTTAGATGGATACGAGTAATTTATTAAATGGGTTACGGATTAGATGAGTTTATTGAAGAATTAGATTGGATTTTGGTTATGTATACTATATTATAATTAAATTAAATAGATAAGTAGTGGCAACTGTTTTATTGGATCCAATAATTTGATGATGAGTACGTACCTAACAAAAGATCCATGTCTTTACTAATATTCTTTTTTATTTTAAGTGCTCTTCAATTTTTGATAAAGTTTGTCTACCATTTTTTTTTGTTTGATAATAAAGCTTTAATTAAGGATTATTAATCATGTTTGGTAATATTGGCGGCAACACTTTTTATTTGTCAATAAAGTGATGAATTGCATCTCATTAAAAAAAAAAGCCAATTTGATTTATTATTTTGGATTTGATATAACTAATTATTTCCAACATGTAATCATGATACATCATTTCCATTCCAAAATATAAATCTTGCTTTTATAAATAAGGGAAAAAAAAAAAAAAATAGAAGTTTTAAAGTTGATAAAACATACTGATTTTCAAAAGATAAAATTGTGGGAAAAAGAAAGTAAAGACATCAATACTTTTTATCATATATTGTTGAAAAGAAATTATAGGAATTTTTAAATCCTAAAATTAATAAACTCACGTATATGGTGTTTTTTTTTTTTTTGTGTGTATTTTCATATCAATTATGTAAATATATAAGTACAGCATAGATTATTAAATATATTGGCATTATTTTTTTTATATTTACTAACGTTTTTATATCCAAAATTAACATAGAAGCCTGCAAATTTAATCCTCAATATTTGTCAACCTCCTTGTCCCATCCCTACTTTCTTTCAGCATTACACCTAATTGTAACATTAACAGACATGAAAATATAGATTAGTTGATGACTGATTGCAAAATTAGCCCAAAGCTTGTCCATTTAATTTTTGTTTGCAGCTGTTTAGATTGATGCAATGCACCAACAGCCACAAACTTCAAATGCTTTTTTAAGCTTAACTTGATCGCATTCGACAAAGGGCTATCGAATATATATATACTCGCGCGCACATATATATAAAGTAGTTTAATCGTTATTTTTCATATTTAATTATTTTTATAGATTTTGAATAAATTTAAAATATTTAATTATTTATTTTATTTGAAAAATTTTCAGTGATTAAATATATATGGTTATAGATTGATATGATGATAGAAATATTTTATATGTATGATAACTATAATTATATTAATAAATTTATTTTTTTATTGTTAAAGTATTAATAATACAAGAAATTATGCAAGTAGAAGAATATCTGATATTAACTTCGTTGTTTCTAATTTTTCCACTTAAATAATGACTTTCGCCATTATAAAAGTTAACAAGTACGATTTAACGAAAAGAAGCTTTAATTAGGGAAAGTAGGTATATTATATACGAAAGTGTTAGGCAAGTTTTCTAACACATTTGTTTTCTTTTCTTTTTTCTTAAATAGTAAAAACCAGATTATATATATTTTTGGTGAATTATAAATAACAAGACAAAATTCGAACAATAAACGAGACTAGTGATGCTTGAATCCAATTCATACTTAAAATAGTATACACTCTTAACCATCAGGCCATCACATGAGTTCATTAAATTACAAATTTAAACGTTAAACATATTTGATATTTACAATAAAAGGTGATTATAAAAAAAAAATTAAAATTTGTAGTGCTTTAAAAATGTTAAATTCCAAACTAGTAATGATCGATTAACATATATAGAGTTTATATTTGAAATCAACTTATAGACTACAAATATCATCTGGTAAAAGAATGTCTGTAATTTTTTTTAATTAAAGACTCTTAAAAAGTTGTTTTGTGAGAGTGGTTTAGGTAAAGTGGAAGGTAGATTGACAGCAAATTCTGGTCAAACTTGGCCTGTTCTAAATCCAAGTCAAGAGCTAAATGGCCTAATACATTACCCCCTACTTATTTAAGCCTTTTCTTTACTGTGCCTCTTTTATTTTATCATGGAATTGGAATTTAAGGAGAAGATTGGTAGGTAAATTTTGTGAGGGTGAGACTTTGATTATCACAAGCAATAATAATAAAGAAAAGAAAATTGGTGTTCCAATCATGAGCATCTTTTGAGGTGAGTCCACTAGGTCTACTTGTCTTAACACATTTCCTTTTCTTTGTTTTTTATACACATACTGATCTAAGAGAATTAGATTTTATCATCATCAATACCTCACATTGAACTCAGGGGAATTATTTAGGATCTTTTTTTTTTTTTTAGTGTTAGGTTCATCTCTCAACAAATAAAGTTATTTGTTGGATTTAATAAAATGATGTAACCATATGTGTAATTGTAATCTTAATCTATCATCATTCAAATTAATATTTATTTAATAAAAATATTTTATTTAGATCTAATTACAAAATATATTATATGAACATATAGTTTTTGATATTTTAATGTAAAACGAATTTTTAAAAGAACAAAAAGATTTTTTTTTTTTTGCCTTTTACAATGGATCGGACCTAACATGTTCATATATAACTGTAGGTAGGATATGGCTTGATTTGTGGGCCAATATTATCTTAATAAAATTAAAAGAAGTTAGGTGTTGGTCCAAGTCCAAGTCTCCAGACACACATGGCCTTAGTCAAAGCCAGTCCTCATAGTGTGGGTTTGAATGCCATTTTCTTTGCTTTGTTTATTTTATTTACCGATTATGAAGCAGTAAAACATTTCCTTTATGTTTATGGAGATAGAATTTCCCTTCAAATCCAAAAATAAATGAAAAAAAAAAGACACAAAAAAAGACAAAGATAGCGCAAATTAAAAGGCCAAGTAACTGCTGTATATTAGAATATATTTGTAGCACCTAAATTCATTAGAAAATACATAATATGTCAAGTAGTTGTGCTAATAATTTTATTGTTAATGCAAAACAAATCTCTTTGCTAGAGTATGTTAGAAGATTAATTATGAGATAATTGTAATATATATTATTTAGCTTGTTTTATTAATAAAGGAAAATTTATTATTATTTTTAAATTTTTATTTATATGTATTAAATAAATTGATTAATAATAACATTTATAGAATAATATGATTATTCTTAAATTGTCCCCAGTCAAATGCTATTGTGGTCTGGGTAACAATAGTCTATTGAGATTGCTGTAGGATTGATTGATGATAAGGTGTTGTCATCAGTATGAGATACTGAGTCAAACACATGAATACGTGTTAGAGAATATTATACTAGATTGATGTACCATGAGAGTGCCTCTTGAATTATTATGTGAAAGGCATAACAGTTCGCATGGTAATAATGATGCTTGTGATCCTTAGACATGAGGTCACCATACTTCCCAACACTGGAATTCGTTTATTTTGACATAGATAAATGTCTTCCATAATTTATGTACTATAAATACTATTATAGGTACACTACAAACTGTATAGTGGGATGTGAATGACCAAAATAGGATTTGTCCCTCTTACATAATGAGAGCAATATCTTGAGCCCTTTAATTGAATATGACTAGAAATGCAAGGTTGTTCTCAAATGCGTCAATATAAGACATTAGACACATTTATACATCTTAGTCTATTAGAGTTTCAGGAAATTAAAATATTTGAACTATATAAGAGTGACTATTCCATTAGTTGTGTTCAATTAAGATATAAAGGATATGCTACATAATATTTTATTTTGTGAAAAAAATTTGTTGGACCACAACATTTCTACAATTTCGGTAATAGTGGTGTATTTCTAAGCATCACTCGCTATTTGTAAAATTAAAAAAGGTTTAATATTAATAACCTATTTTTCAGTGATTTCGAAACAGTGGTTTTAAGACTACAATTTTGACATGTCATATAGTAAATATTAATTATTTAATATTTACGGAGTCATTAGTGTCGTATTAAAATTTTGTTTAGAAATTTTAACGTTTGGATTGTTAATTAACCAAAAAGGACTAAATTGTGGTGGGTGAAAAAGAAGGTTTCTATTTGTTAAAAGGGTCAAATAGCTTTAAAAAGGTAAATCAATGGATGTAGATGGTAATTATACCATATAGATTTATAATGGAAAATTATGGATATGTTTTAGTGATTTTATAAGTTATAACTTAAAGGTTAATTTAGTAAATAAGTAAATGGTGATTTAAAATTTAAAAGATGCTAAAATAACATCATCATCTTCCTTTCTCTTTTTTTTTTTTTGGTGGAAAACCGATTAGCCATAGGAGGGGAGAAGCAAGTTTCGGCCAAGCTTAGGGTTCCTAATTTGATAGGTAAATCTTACTCGTTTTTAGTGATTTTTATGTTTTTGAGCTCGTATTAACTTGATCTAGTTAACCCGAGGACTAATTTGTAAAACTGTCAAGTGTTGTGGATTATACCATTGATGAGTTTAGTGTGTTTTTGAAGTTTTATAATAAATTATTAAGCTTGGTTATTAAATAGGACTGTTTTGTAAAATAATTTTTAGTAATTTTAACGTTTAAGGACTAAAATGTTAAAGTAGTAAAATTATAAGGAATTGTTGTCAAATGATAGAAATTGTGGGCTTTAGAGAGGTCTTAGATAGTTCGGTTGAACTTAGTTTTTGTTGAGGATAGTTAAATTGCAAGATTTGGACTTAGGGACTAAATTGCATAAAACGTAAAATATTGAGAGTAATTTTGTAAAAATTTACAAAAGGTCTTATTTGCATAAAGTGAGTTAATTGTGCTGCTAGAAATTGATAATTGAATGAAATTACTATTTTAGATCAAGAAACAAATCGATCAGACTCGAATCGCAAAAAATCTAAAGTAGCGGACTGATCGTTGTCTCGACTTCGAAAGTGTTTTTGGTTAGGTAAGTTTGTTCAGTTTGATTTAATATATTTTGTGGTGCACCTTGTGTGAAAATTTGATTGCTAAATGTTAATTTAATATATTCAATGTTAAAGTGATGAGTATTGAAATAATGAAGTGCATATAACACTGATTTAGTAAAATTATCTCCTGTGTTGGATGAGCGTCAGGTAGAGTACGATTGGCATGTCAATAGGTTATAGTGCGCGTTGTACGAGATTGGTATGAGATGAGATGATGATTCATATGTATCTCCTATTCACTGAATATACCGAAGTCCAGCATTTGTTGCGGACTATCATTTTATATCTACAGTGTTTCTGGCACGTTATTGAGAGCGAATATTAGCCTACGGGCTAGGCACTTGGTACCGAGGTGTGTTATCAGTTGGATTGGTTCGTATAAGTGTTTGATGTGTTTTCGGATGGTTAACCATGTACTCATATCCGTATACCGTTCATCAAGCAATGTTTTAATGAAAAATGACTTGTTGTTGAAATGTAGAAAGCTTGGTTATGAACTCTGGATAACATAGTGATTGGATAATATATGGTCCCATTCTTATTTGAGCATCAACTCACCCATTGTGAATTGTGATTGATAGGAAACTCTGTTTATTATTCTTGTTATATGGCATGTAAAATGAGAACTTGAATATGTTTGTAATAGTATAAGTGTTCATGTTATGTAATTTGGTGTGCATGTAGTCTTATAGTGTGAATGATCACTTGATTTTGGGCTACATAATGTTGTGTTATGGTACATGCAAAGGTATTTGAATGAGAAGAGAAATGGTAAGTTTTGGCATGGATTAAAGTATGGTATTTTGGGATTCATTTCTAATTACTAGGTTATGGACATGTGACCTGAGAATCTAGCAATGGTGATGGATGGTTTAAATGCTTGAATTGTGGTGTCAATGATGACACATTGTTAGGCATATAGGTTGGTTGTGCTGGCATGATTTGAGTGTATTTGAATTTATTTTGAAGGCTTGTAAGCATGTGCTTTTCGGTATGTTTTGGAACCCATGCAATTGGAGTAAAAATGGCTTAGTTTGGGGTAGAATTTGGTGCACATTGCCTGGGACATGGGTTGCCACACGACCATGTGCCACACACGGTCACACCACACGACCTTGCTACCTTTATTTGGTTAGGTGTAGGGTACACATGGTCTGGCACATGGCCTTCGACACGGCCATGTTTTGAACCACAGAGTTTGGGCTCTGGCACATGACCTCAACACACGGTCGTGTGACCCCTGTTTCAAAAATTTTCTACTTTTTATAGAATTTCTTGTTTTGTTTCAAATCGGTCCCTGATAGCTCCTAAACTATTTTTAAGGTCTCATACACTTGTTTTATGGCCCGTAAGTGTATTTTTACATGTATTAAACTGAATTGTTGATTATTACCATTTAATTTGTATGTGTAATTGTATTTGAAATTATATGTTCTAAATTGTACTGTAATACTCTGTAACCTTAATCCAACAACGAAGACATACGAGGAGTGTTACAACTGTAACATTGTATGATCCTACAGATTCTCACCTTTTGGTCAAACTAACTAGAATCCGAAGAAATTAGGATTAAGGTTGAATGTATGTTTGGGAACTTGTTGCATATGTTAAATTAATTATATCAAAATGATTGGATAATTTAATTTAGGGATAAGTCATATTTTAGCCTTTGACCTTAGTTACTTTTCACATATTGATACCTTTTTTTTGTTTCATATTGATACTCGAATTTGTATTTTGTTGCACATTTTATCTTTTGTTATAATAATATTAATATGTAATAATTCA
The DNA here is from genome assembly GCF_025698485.1 of Gossypium arboreum. Lineage (NCBI taxonomy): Eukaryota > Viridiplantae > Streptophyta > Magnoliopsida > Malvales > Malvaceae > Gossypium > Gossypium arboreum. The sequence continues at coordinate 40,279,064 of NC_069080.1, forward strand.
ACACTATTAGATTATACCAATTGGTTACCTAAAAATTAAAATATATATACAAGTTAAAAATCTAAAAAATCAAACAAATATATATAATTATAAAAATCCAAATATTTAAATAAAATTTCAAAAACTCACAAAATATCTCAATTTTTATTAAAATAAAAATTATAAAATTTCTCAATTTTTTTAAAATATATAAATGTTACTAAAATTCAAAAAGTACTTCATCATCTTATTCTTTTATTCCTTTCATTTCTACTTCCATCATCATTATATCCACCATTTTTTTCTTTTTCTATTTCTTTTGTCACCATCATTTCTTCATTAATTCTTTTTAGATTTAACCAGAAACTGATATGAAACAATTCTACTGCATGGTTTACAGTTGGGAAATGTGCCCATATTATAGTGAACATGTAATTGTTTTCTATTTATTTAAACGATGAATAAATAAATCAAATGATTTCAAATTTCACTATTACATCTTTTTTATTTATGTTTTTTATATTTTGCATGGATAGCGAAATTGTGACAATCAAATATTAGCTCATTGATTGCCTAAAGTTTAAACTGAAGATAAGTGACATTGTAAAGCACGTTTACATTGCGAGAAAGACAACTTACTTCAATAGATAATCTAAATGAGTTCGTAATCCCATAAAAGAATCAAAGTGAGCATTTGTTCAAATACTGAGAAGAAATATTACGTCACCTACAATTCTAATTGGGGAGATGACTAGTCTTGGCCATCGGAGCAATTGACTCCATGAGTAGAGACATAGTTGTATTCATTGGTAGAATAATACATTGGACTGGACTCAAGATGTATTAATTCTGAATTTGTTTGTGAATTAATTCACTTGTGACATTCATGGTGTGATTTACCTAAATCCTGAGCTAGTCATTGATCATGTGTATGCAACTCATGTGGTTTGATATAAGTGGAGGCTTATGCTCTAAAAATGATCAAGCCGATAACCGGTATGTTAATAGTGGAATTCATAGCTCAATTAAAGAGTTAATGATATCCTCTTATTGGCATTGTGTGGATTGATAAATATGGAACATGACACAGGTTGCTTATTCTCGAACAAGCAATTTATCACACTCATTTGTTGACAGTGATCATATTAATCATTAAGAAAATACAATGGTAATGATGAGATAAAATATGATTGTATTGAGTGAACGTATTTAACTCAAAGGAATCAATGATATCATATGAGGGTAACACACACATTACGAAGTCATTGGACAAAGTACTTGGATGAATTGCTTTCGTAAAGAGTATACAATAAGGAGTTTTCAAGACTGTGGCAAGGGTATTTTTGGAAGCTCTCCTCCAAGGTTTCCTTCACGAGAGGCACTACTATTATCAACAGGTGTAACTATGAAGAATGTAACTCAAGATGGATTATGGGACAAGTTGTCGCACTCTCATCAGTTAGGATGCCCGAGTTGTGATGGATTGGACTATCGGGGATGGTGTGCAAAGTGCGAGCAACTCTTTGAAGCCAAAATGGTTCCTGACTATGCCAAGGTACACATGGTGGTGCTTCATTTAGAGGGCAGGCATTAGATTGGCATCATTGTTTCCCCAAAGGGAAGAGGGTCTTCATGGGTTAACATAGGAGGGTTATGCTTAAGGACTATGGGAACGATTTGGCTCAACTTTCTTTCAAGATCTAATGTCAGAAATAATTTCCCTTAAGCAGCAAGGGTCGGTCAACCATCTTCATGATACGTTTGTAAGCTTACTAAACCAACTCCAACTATTCGAGTCATACGCATTTAGTATTTTCACCAGTAACCTCAAGGTTAAGGTCGGATAATATTTGTTATTGTTTAAGCCCAAGAGTTTAGTTGAAGGGTATCTAATGTGTGGAAACTATGTTGGCTACTTCTACGAAAAAATGGGTTTCTATTAGACCGAAAGAGCAACTGAGATTGACTACTTTCCTTCTAGCTACTAAGATTGAGCCTACCTCCATTCTGAACCAAGGTTCTCATGTTAATACGAGTTCCACTGCCAGTATTGGATCATCAAGGAAAAAATATCCCACTAAGGTTGTACCTCAAGTTGAGAAGGACGATCACCGAAAACGAGGGTTGTGTTTCTAGTGTGGGGCAAAATATACTTTTGGACATAAATACACCAAATCAAAATTTTACCAACTCTTATTAGAACCTATAGATGATGGGGAATCAAAAGTCTTCTAAGACTGCCTAGAAGTGTTGGAACAATCGATTCAAGAAGAAGGTACAGACCCAACACCCATATTATAAGGCTCCCAAAGGCCAAAAACCATGCGGATTGTGATGCACTTTGGGTCATTCGCAACAACCATGCGCATTGACTCTAGAAGCACCCATAACTTTATAGATGTTCAACTCATTACCACTCTTCCTCTCTAAAGGTAACTATAACCAATGGTGGTATTATCATGATTTATGGACACTGTAAGGGAGTAACTTGGATTGCTCAGGGTTATACCTTTACTACGAACTTCATGGTTTTGCCTTTAGGTGGCTGCGATTTTGTTTTGGGGATTCAATGGCTACACTCACTCAGACCTATAATATGAGATTTTTTTTCACTTACCACGAAGTTCCAGCATCAAGACAAGGCATGCACCCTTCAAGGTATACAACTAAGAGCTTTACAGATTATGTCAAGGTCTACAATTCATAAAAAATTTCCACTTGGTTTTGGCATGTTGCTTATGGTTTCAGTCCAACAAGTGGTTGTTGACATCTACTCACAACCATTGTAAGGTATGATTTGTGCAAGTGTACACAGTCATTTCAAGTAATACGTAAGTCAAAGAGTTATTGTCTCCACATGGGCTGTATGTTAATCAATTAATTGTAAAATCAATACTAACAATTTGGTAAGAGAATACAATATTTTGGATGTGGTTGATTGTTAAATTAAATTAAATAAACTAAATGCAAAGTGATCCCTAATGCAAATTAATCTAAATAAAATGTATGCAATAGATTGAATGAGATGTATTTAGTAGCAGAATTTTCAAGATTTCAACAACAATAACATGAATAGGCTAGAATAATCACATCAATTGACTTAATTCATTTTTATTTAATTCATTTTTATCATGTTCATAATGTTTCGAAAAATATTCCATGGCAACTCGATCTTTCATTAACTTTTTTGAAAATACTTAGAAAAACATGCCTATTACCATGATCATATTTAATTAAGGGTTTCTTAGAATTTATGTGAAGTAATAGGGACGTATTAGGTTTGAAATAATTTAATCACACAAATCTAAAAGCTATGTAAGGTAATAGAGCTCTCTCGAGTTATTATGAACCTTTAATTTAATTGGGCTAGGATCTAAATTAAGCATGCATCTTTCAATTATTGCGGCCATTAATCGTCATCTGGCTAAGATTGCTCATCTAATTCTAATGCATTAATCACATTTTAATGAATGAAATACATGCATGATTTTACTTGAAAGCATGATTGATTGAGGCACAAAACATTATGAACATAAATCAAATGAACTTCATCAAATTAATGTAATCATTCTAGCTAAACATAATTAAGCTACCATTGTTGATGGAAAAACAACAACAAAAAGTGCGAACATGATTAATATCAAAATAAAACTAAGATAAAGAAGAATAAACTCTAATTGATTCAGTAGTTCTCCAGGAATCAATCGTAGTGACTTCCTCTAATCCTCGTGTTTGCTCCTTCGCAAAGTGCTCCTCAAGGTGGCCAGACAAGAGAGTATTTTTCCTTAATGAATTGCTAGCTAAAGGAAAAGGAAAATCGAGATGGCTATGCGTGAAAGGAAGGAAATGTGATGAGAATGAGAAATGAATAATGAATGTTAAGTGAGGGATGAAGGATGATAGAATGAGAAGTGAGGGTTGGTATTTATAGTGGATGCCTTAGGTTTCCCTTTCCCACAGCCAGCCATAAATTGTGGAGATAGGGGGTTATTTAGTTGCTTTATTCATGCATGAAAATCATGCTTGAATCAAACAAGGTGGTGGATAGTTTCAAGAGTGAAAGTGGGTGTTGATTTTTAAGTCACTTCCAAATGTAGGGACCTGTAATTAAATCTCCTAAAAATTGATTTTGAGCAGCTCATATGCCCTTGCCAAATTAGGCTTCTTTTCCTATTTTTTGGATAGTTTTATGCTCCAATTAGTTGTCAAATTTTTCCATCATGTAAACCATCTTTAAGTAGATCAACGTGACATCTTTGTGACCCAATTCGCTTGCTTTTACCATCCAACTAGGGTAGAAATAGTCTCATGTCCATGCAAAAATTAAAATGAGTTTCATGCATGACCAACTTCATGGTCCTACTGTAACAAAAATAGAAGAAATTAATATGTAGCATGAATTAATTAAATTATGCCCAAAATTAATACAAAAACCCATAAAATTGAATATTTTATTAAATCATGCCCATTATCATAATATGAATAAAATTCACCCAATTAACTATCAAACTCTTGAGGTTAACATTATTTTTTAAGTAAAAAGGTGCCAAAAACTTTATATAAATTAGAGTTTAGAACCATCCAAAAGATTTGCAGTTACTTTTAGATGAATACGCTGATGTGTTCAAGGTTCCTTTAAGCTTACCTTCAATAAGAGCTCATAACCATAACATCCACATCAAAAATGAAAAAACCATAGTTTACAATTGACCTTATCGATATCCTACCATCCAAAAGGAAGAAATTGAGAAATTAGTGCATGAGATGCTTGATGTCGGCATTATTTGCAGTAACAACAACCCTTTTTCTTTTCTAGTTGTTATGGTCCGTAAGAAAGATGGGAGTTGCTAGTTCTGCGTGAACTGTCAGTGACTCAATCAAATGACGATTAAAGATAAATACGCCAACAAGTTGCTTTCTTTTCCAAACTAGACTTGCGTTTCAGATACCACCAAGTTCGAATGAGAGATAAATATATTTTCAAGACGGCGTTTCAAACACATAAGGGTCACTATGAGTTTTTAGTTATGCCCTTTAGCCTAACAAATGCACGTCCACTTTTCAAGCCTTGATGAACACTGTCTTCAAACCATTCCTTCGAAAATCAATGTTGGTTTTCTTTGACAATGAACTTGTGTATTTAGGTACTTGGAATGAGCATCTCAACGACCTTCGGGCAGTATTGCAACAACTCTGGGAACATCGCCTATACGCCGAGAAGTCGAAATACAACTTTGGGGTATCTGAGATCAAATATTTGGGTCACTTGATCTCTAATGGATCCGAATCCATGGATCTTACTAAGGTAGCTATTGTCACAAGTTAGCCATGTCCCATATCTCTCAAAGAGTTAAGGGGGTTTCTCAAACTATCCGGTTACTACAATCACTTCATCAAGCATTATGACATTCTGGCGCAACCGTCAATTGACTTGGTTAAAAAGGATAAGAGGTGGTAATGGCCACCAAAAGCTGAAATAGTCTTCAATTATCTTAGACAGGTTGTGTACAACACCAATTCTGGCTTTGCCTAACTTTCATTTGTACTTCTATGTAGACACAGATGCTAGTGGGGTAGGTATCAAAACTGTACTGCACCAACATGGAAGTCCTTTAGCATTTTTTAGCAAGGCTTTAGGGGTTAAAAATCAACCTTTGTTTATTTACGACAAAGAAATGTTAGTGGTTCTACTTGTTAAAAAAGGGCACTCATATTTAGTGGGAAGAATGTTTCACATACGAACTGACCACTAGAGTTTGTGTTTCCTTTAACAGAAACAGACCATTACACCCTATCAACAACAATGGGTAGCCAAAATGCTCGAGTACAATTTTATGGTGATCTACCATTGAGGGGTACATTACGTAGCTACAAACACTTTATCTAGGCGGCCCCATTCACCTGAGCCTCAACTCTTCCAAATCACTAGCAACACAGTAGTTACAGACCTCTAGCAAAAAGCATAAGACTCTTGGATGTTAGAACCCAAACTAAATAAAATCAGCTTGATTGTCTAAAAATAGGCATCATTGCACCCAAAGTATTCTTGGAAAGGCCATGCACTGTGTAGAAAAGGAAAGTTGGTCATAGGGGATGTGGGTGAGCTAAGAAAAGAACTTTTCAAGTATTTCCATAAGAATCCGATTATGGGCCATTCGGGTACACATGCAACCTGACATCGACTAGTAGCCTTAGTGTACTAGAAAAGTCTCACCAAACACATTAAGCAATGTGTTAGAGAATCTTTCATTTGCCAACACTATAAAGATGATAATGTCACATATTCGGGCTTACTCTAACCATTACCCATTCCAAATTGAGCTGGGACAATGGTCAGCTTTGATTTTATTGGCGGCTTATCGATATCAAAGGGGAAAGACACAATTCTTGTGGGTGGTGGATCAATTGACAAAATATGGCCACTTTGTGTCCTTAGCTTACCCTTTCGCTACTAGTATGGTTGCTCATGTACATTTTGATAACATTTGTTAGCCAATTTTGGCAAGTGCTATTCAAAAAACTTGGAACCAAACTCCACATATCCACAGCTTACTACTTATAAATAGATGGGCAAACGGAGGTTCTCAACCATTTCCTTGAAGATTATCTACGTTGCATCATAGGAGAATGACCTTGTGATTGGCATTCATAGTTACCATTAGTAGAATGGTGGTGCAACACCACTTTCCACTCTGCCATACAATCCACGCCCTATGAGGCATTATACGAACAAGAGCCACCTCACCAACTTCCTTACCTGGCTGATCTTTCCAACATTGATAAGGTCTCTTTAATGTCAATAAGATTAATCACAGGGTCTAACAAAGAGAAGCAGCCGACAAGCTCCTCCAATTCTATTTCAAGAGAGCACAGACATGTATGAAACAAATGGCTGACAAAAAAAAAATGACCACACTTTCTAAGAAAGGGATCTCGTATACCTCAAACTCCAACCTTATCAACAAATGATGGTGCGCTGAATCACAAACTAAAGGCTTGCCCTATATTATTTTTGATTGTTCACGTTGGAAGCCAATATAGAAGAAGTGGCATACAAACTCAAGTTACCTCTTGGATCTTGCATCCATCCTACATTCTATGTATCACAGTTGAAGAAACACATAGGCAAATCCCCTACTCAACCTCAACTACCTTTGATGGGAAATGATGGAGCCATGGTAAAGGAGCCAATTCGAGTATTGGTCTGCATCATGGTAAAACAAGGTAATCATGCTGCTACAGAGGTCCTTGTGGAATGGGCTAACACCTTTTCGATAAATGTTACTTGGGAAAAGTTAGAAGTCTTACGACAACAATTTCCAAATTTTGATCCTTGACGATAAGGATCTTTTTGTAGAACGAGGTAATTGATATGAAACAATTTTGCTTCATGGTTTACGTGCATGGGTAGCAAAGTACATAAATAAAAAATGATGAGTCTGATGTTTAGTTAAACGATGCACACAGTCGTTAGTAATACGGTGCATTTCTGTGGTTGTTTTGTTTACGTTCTTATTTTTCGTTATTAGCTGGGTAGTTTTGACAGCTTGGGAGACTATGGTTGTACCATCTATTGTTGTTATTTAAGGAAAGGGACGTCCATACAATGCCCATATTAGAAAAATTAGGCTTTATTCTCATGTCTCCCTTTATCTCTTTCTAATTCTCTCTCTCTTTTATTTTTTTTATCATTTTTTTGTCTCTATCTTAACAGCACGCAACAGAAACAATCTCAAATTACTAAACCTTCTTTTCTTTTTTGTTATTTCTTGATTTTAGTATTTTCTAACCCTAGTCTTTTTTCCAAAGATCAAGCTATCTCAAATTTTATGTTATTTAATAAAAAAACATTTTCCAAATCCAAGAAATTTCATCAAATTTATTTATTAAATTTCTTGAAAAAAAATTCTCCATTATAAAGTTGAAGAGAGAAAATGAAAAAAATAAACAATGAGAGTCAATATAATCATCCTTAGAATTGAAGAAGAAAAGACAAAAAATAATAATTAATCCAGAATCTGTCCTCGCCCCACTTTCCACTATTCGAGTGCAAGGCATAATTTTTTTCAACTAAAGCAAGCCTAAAAATCACAAAGAGCTTGATGAATTCTCAAAAGTCAAAAAATACTTTCATGGTGAAATAATTCCAAGCAAAAGAGCACCCAATGCAAGCAGTCCAAAAACCAAAACATTTTAAGTTAAATATTTGAAGCTTTATTTTTTTTTATTTTGAAATTCAAACTAGGTTACTTGTTGAAGAACTATAGCTCTTTTTTAGGAAAAAGCAGATGGTCGGGATCTTGAAGAATAAGATGATGGGTTTAAAGTGTAACATCCCGAATTAAGACCTAGTCGGAATAGTAGTTTCGGGACCATAAATTTAATTTTAAAAAAATTATTTTATGATCATTATGAGGTTTAGGATATGAGAATAAGCATGTGTTAAAATTTCATGAATAAATTCTATGTGCAATGTGTCCAATTGGACATTAGGGACCAATTCGAATAAATTGCAAAACTTGGGTTCTAGAAGCAATTTGTATGAAATTGCTTTGGAGTATTAATTAGAGGTCCTTAAAGAGTAATTTACCCAATTTCTAAGTTTTTTGACAAAAGTTGGTATGCATGAAAAATTTTGGAAGTTTAGTAAGGAAGGGCATTTTGGTCATTTGGTAATAAACTAAATAAAAAGAGAAAAATCAAGCTAAAATCAGCTCATTTTCTTCTCCATGCTGCCGAAATTCTAAGGGTCTCTATAGCTAAGGTTATCCAACATTTCAAGCTTGATAGTAAGTTAATCCTAGCCCCGTTTTTAATGTTCTTCGTATTTTTGAGATCCTTGTAACATGCTCTTTCTATTTCTACCCATATCTCATGATAGGGTTCATGTTTAGAAAATTACCCATGCATGAGATGTTTGTGTTTTGATGATTTATGAAGGAATATAAGAGTTTAAAGGATGGTAAACAACTTTGACTAAGTGGTTTTTATGGAAATGGCTTAAAGGACTAAATTGTACAAGTTGTGAAAATGGGTAGAAAAGTATGGAATGAAGGAAAAACATGGTGAGTGTAAATAACATTCGGATAGGCTTGGGTAGCCAAGAAATTACATGCATTTCATTATACGAGCCTTAGGACTAAATTGTAAATATTGTGAAAGGTTAGGGGCAAAATGGTCATTTTGCCCGGGGTGAGTTTTAATCCTAAAATAAAAAAAATGATGTATTAATAGTCTAATTTTATTGATATAGACCTCAAGAAACCAATTCAGGAGGTCGACCGTAGAAAACGAAAGGTTTCGGAATAACCGAGACACGAATCCGAAACGACTACCAGGTAAGTTCGTATAACCCAAAGTAAACTCTTAATGTACTTAAAAATATGCATGTTTTTGAATGTATGATAATTATATATTCATTGCATGATAATCCATAAGACGTGCTAGTGTAAATGAAAAGATAATAAATGTCCCAGTTGAAATACAAAAGGGAAATCCGATGGTTAAATTATGGCTTACATGACTTGAGATCCTGCATGTGTTGCACAGAAGAATTTAACTCGGACGGGTAATCCATTGATCTCAATATAGAAAGGATCTAGCCTGGACGGGTGTTTTTTGAGTGATCGAGCCGCCCGAAGAATATGGGTGCAATATGGATTTAGCCTGGACAGGTAATTCGATTGAGGACTAAATTTAGCCTGGACTGGCAATTCAGATCAAAGTTTATGAGAGCAATTTTCGTTGAAAGTGATTTAGCCTGGACTGGTAATCCTGCCGTAAGATGTAAGGTTCGCGAGAGTGCGTACTTGAGATGATCACTTGTATGACTTGACAATAATTGGGCTATCCATTAAGATTTCATAGAAATTCAACGGGATTAACATGAGAAATAAAGAATGGAAATATTGAATTGATGAGCTCATCTAAGACTAATGACATGATGTATTGATATGAGACTAACTTAATGATTGAGTTCATGTGATAGGGAAACTACTTCATACTTGTTGGAATTATTGCCTAATATGGTTGTATGCTACTTACTTGGTAAGTTTACTTTCCAGTTATCCGGACTTACTAAGCATGTAAATGCTTACCCCTCTTTCTTTTCCCTTGTTTTTAGAGCTCGAGGACTCGTGAAGGTTGGAAGACGGTTGGAGCTTTGTCAACACTATCAACTTGTCTTATTTTTGTATATAGAAAATTTTATTTCGTTATAATGGCATGTATAGGATTTTTGGTTATTTTTGTTATATGTGTCATTTGGCTAGCCAATGTAAGGGCTTGAATGATATGCTTACATCATTTTGTATATGGCCATGAGGTATGGCTCATTTTGATGAAGGTTATAAACCTACTAAATGTGCATGGTTACATATGAATGTTTCTTGTGGATGCCAAATGTGTTACACCATGAATGGATATGTGTAATGTGGCCGAATCACTTGGAAATGGTTATGTCATAGCTGGCAGTGAGTTATAAAACGAGCCAAGTATAAAATGTGATTATTGGAATGGTAATCCTTAATACAAAAAGGATAACCTAGCATGTGCTTAACCAATGAGATGAGGTTAACATGCAAAAGATTATGCCAATGTGAGTTATGGACATATTTAGGCCATGTTAAATACCATTGAAGGTTATGAATATGTATGGATGTTGAGGGTAACCATTGGCTTGGGAAATAGCCTCCAAAAAGGTCCACACGGGTAGACACACGGGCATATGTCTAGGCCGTTTGTTACATATGGACAGTCCCCATGGACGTGTTGTATGGTCGTGTGCTCCTTACACCTAAAATTTTAGGTCAGCATGTATGGTAGTAAACACACAGGCAGAGACACGGCCGTGTGTCTCAACCGTGTGGATGGCACGGCCTAGCACATGGGCGTGTGCCTTGGCCGTGTGCCCCCAAATGAATGATGATATCATAAACAGAATGTCTGGGTTTTTGGACACGGGCATGTGCTTGGCCGTGTGAAAACCCCTGTAGGTTCGAAATTGAAAATAAATCAAATAATTCAACACTATTAAAAAAAAGGGTAAAATGTGAGATTGAATAAAGTTCAGACACATATGGCCTAAAATATTTGTTGTTACTAACATGGAAAAAGCAACCAAGTTCAATGACCAAAATGTGACTTATCATTTTTTTTTTTATTTTGAAGAAAATCCTATCATTAATAGGAATCATGAACAATAATAATACAAAAACATGACACAAAGTACAAATGATAAATAAATCACTACAAACTAATGATGCCATGCCTACAAAATAATCTAAAAAAAAAGGACAATTTGACAGTAACTGTAACACAAGAATAATTTATAAACAAACCAAATATGCATCAACTTGATCAAATTGTTGAAATTTGCATCCTAGCCTCGCCATCATCAAATCAACCAAGAAAAAAAATTGTCAAAAGCCAAAGAGACCAACTACATCAATAATGCACAAAAAGCTAAGTATCAAATGGTCTATCCTCCTTATCATCATCTCGAATCTATCACTATGTTCTAACATGATAAAACCCTTCGAGAATGGTTCCTAATAGATTTGGTGACACCCTTATTATGAAAAATCTCATATATACATCAGAACATGATTAAAAATTAAAAAGTTAAAACAAAAACCATGAAAATTTTGGACAAAATAAGACCACAAAATTGTGGACAAAATCATGATAATGTGGACTGAAATTAAAAATAAATAAAACTATGAAAAAAATATTGAAGAAATTGTGACCAACAACCAACTCGAAGGCTGATGTCGACACAATAAAAAAAACAAAGATTTAGTTTGAAAAAGTAAAACGACTAGGGTTTTTTTTACATATTTCTAGTTAAATTATATTATCTTTTTAATTTATCAGATGCGTATATACATATTTGACATATAATTGGAAAACATAAAAACATCGCATGAATCCATGACATGCAATTTTAAAAAGAGTGAAATTTATTTGATAATTTTAAAAACAATCTATTATCCTGTTAATCCAAAAATAATTTTGAATGACCTAAAATAATAATATCTCAACAACAAAAAAATTTCCTCTACTAACATGCTAGACTGTATGGTTGACTAATTCCAAATTTAGAGGATTTTAATTGTTAATTAGGTGAATCACATAAAAGCCAAGATGTGAAAGTTACAACTAAAGGTTCATGAAAAGTTTTTCCATCCATTGTGAACCAATCACAACTAAAAGTTCGTGAAAAGTTTTTCCATCCATTTTGAACTAATCTTCTACTCAAATAAACCAGGGGTAAATTATTTTCTCACTCATTTTATTCAGATTCCATCTCTTGCACTTAGATCCACTAGCTTGGGATTGTTGATTTGATTTTTCTACTACGTCGATGGTGCTCCAATGATCCTAAAGTGGTTTGTAATGTAAGGGCATTAGTTAAATTCCTTATTAATAAGCGACTTATTAAAAAAATGTTATGTTTAAAGAGTTAAACATATTAATCATGCAATTGATAAAAATAAAATGTTTATATGAATTGATATTCATTGGTAAAACATTGACTGTGACTTAACAAGGTTATACTATTAGGATTAGGGATTTAAAGGCAAGTAAGTTGGCACGTTAGTTGAATAATTTAAACAAAAAAGTTCTCCAATTATTCAACAATTATATAAGTTGTAACAAGAGTTTTTACCTAAATAACAATAATCTTGAGTGATCATCTAAAGATGACTTAGAAGGAAGTGAAATCAATCCTAACTTGTTAGAAAATTTTAATATATTAATTTTGAATAAAATAATAAGAGCATTATTTAATGAACTCATTTTAAATGATTATAACATGGTATTTAATTTATGCATTTCTATTGTTGTATATAATCATAACATCAAATGCATCAAACACCCTTTCAGTCTATTAGCTTTGATGCCTTAAATTTTTTATGTGACAATATTTAAGATAAATTTTATCATTAAGTCATTTAGAGATTAGACAGTTTCAAGACTTGCAAAATATTCAAAAAAATGTTTTAAATGTGTTTCAAATTGTACTAAATGTTTTGAGCAAATACCAAAATCTCTGAGAATCTCAATACCAAGTATCTTCTTTGATGATCCCAAATCTTTCATCTCAAATTCTTCACTTAGTTGGGCTTTGACTTTTCTTATCTCTCCTTTATCTTTTCCTGCTATCAACATGTCATCAACATATCGAAGTAGATACATGAAAGAACCACCACTGTTTTTCTTAAAGTAAACACAACTTTCAAAACTACTTCTTTTGAAATCATGAGAAGTCATAAAGGAATCAAACCTCTTATACCACTGTCTTGGTGACTGTTTCAAACTGTAAAAGGACTTTTTCAGCAAGCAAACATAGTCTTTTTTTTCTAAGACTGTAAAACCTTCTAGTTGTTGCATGCAAATGTCCTCCTCAAGTTCTCCATACAAAAATGCAGTTTTTACATCTAACTGCTCAAGCTCCAAATCATGCATGGCCACAATACCAAGCAAAGCTCGAATCGAACTATACTTCACAACTGGGGAGAACACATCTGTGAAGTCCACTCCTGAAATTTGACTGTAACCTTTTGCAACAAGCCTTGCTTTATATCTGGGTTCTTCAACTCCTGGAGTCTCTTCTTTCTTTTTAAATACCCATTTACAACGAAAAAACTTTTTACCTTTAGGAAGTTTCACAAGATCCTATGTTCTGTTTTTGTGAAGTGATTTCATCTCCTCTTACATAGCAAACGTCCACTTTTCTGAGTCTTCACAGCTAATTGCCTCAGAATAATTAGATGGCTCTCAGTTTGCATCTATATCTTCAGCCATATTTAAAGCATAAGCAACTAGATCAGCCTCGGCATACTTCTTTGGAGGTTTAATTTCTCTTCTAGTTCTATTTTTGGCAATAGAGTATTGTGGTGAAGAAGCAACTCTATTCTCAATTTTTGTACTGGCTTGAGGAGTTGACTCTATATTAATCTAATGCTCCACCTACTTTTGATTTTCTTTATTGGAAGAGTCTTTAAGAGATAAGTTAGGTAGCATAGTAGTTTCATCAAAAACAACATATCTGCTAATCATAAATTTTCTATTTTCAGGACACCATAACTTATACTCTTTTACACCAGCTTTATAACCAAGAAAAACGCATTTAATGGATCTCGATTCCAATTTTCTATTGTCAACATGAGTATATGTAGTGTGACACCCCTAATTTGACCCTAGTCGAAAAGTGGTTTCGGGACCACAAAATCGAGTCATAAAAATAATTAGCCGTCATATTTTATGACTATTATATGTGAATACGAATGTGTGAAAGTTTTAAGCTTTGATTTAGTAAATTGCATGTGAATTTAGTCAATAGGACTTATGTGTGACACTTTTGAAATGTGATAGGTCAAAACATAAGGATCTATTAGTGCATGAAATAAAAAGGGTGGACTTGCATGTCAATTTCCCCCCTAATTAGTAGTGGTAGGCCATGAGCATGAGACTGGACAAAATGTTATGGGGTGAAACATGTTGGAAACATGTTGTGTTAGTGTGTTATGGGAGAAAGAATAAAATAAAGGGTTAGTAATAAAGAAATGAAAAGGGAGGGGTGATGAGAACAAAGTTGTCTCATCCATGTTCCCCCCCCCAATTGCCGTGACTTGAGAAGGAAAGAAAAGAAGAAATCGGTTCTTCTTGGCCGAAATGAAAAGAGGAAGAAAGGAATGAAGCTAGAAAGGAGAGGGCAGCTGCATGTAGTGGAAAACCATGAAATTTGTTTGCTTAGAAGTTAAAATTTTCAAGTAGAAGGGTAACTCTTCTAAACTCTCCCTTGCCCATAGCTTTTCGTTGACAAATTCTGGTTGCATTGTTGATTTTAGCTTGACGAATATGTGGGAGAAGAGAAGATTTTCTTTTCTAGTTGCAAATGTTGCATGTCTAGTAGATGAAGAGTTTCTCACTTGTGTTAAAAGAATTTAGTGAATGCTTGTGTTGTTATAATCCATTTTTGTAACTTTGGGGTTGATTGTATTTAGCTAACAAGGTAGGAGAAGGTTGTAGTAGAAAAAGGAAAGAGCAAATTGAATAGGTAGAATCGGTGTTGGGAACCTTAGTGAGCTTTCCTTGAACTTTTATTCTCTTGTGTTTGACAATTGTTGAAAATGTTAAATCATTATCCGAATTTTACCTTGTTGGTATTGTTCATTGCTGCCTCGCTTATGCTATCGATTGTGGTATTGATCTTTGTTTGAATATTGTGTTGTTAATGACGCTCGGATAGTGGTGTATTTATGTTGTTTTAAGGACTGTTGTTTAGTGTTTTAATGCAGCAAAAAATTGTTGTTTAGACGACAATTAATGTTATCTAAGTGATTGTAAATTTATGTTAATAATGGTTGAAGTTGTTAATGAACAAATGATATATAAATGAGCTATTTAGATGTTAAAGAATGTTGTCTAAATGGATGAAGACTATGATGTCTAAAACGCTATTAATTGTTTTACAAGCTGAAATTTAAGGGATTGAATGCAAATTAATTGTACATGAAGGTTAAAGTTTTGTATCCGATGCTTCAATCCAAGCTGAGTGATGGTGTTCGAAAGTGCTCTGCGGCTTTAGCTTAAGAGCAAAGAGGATCAAAGTCGGATAGGGAAAAAGAGAATGTAAACGAATAGCCGTGGATACCTAATCGTCGACCACTTCGAGGTAAGTTTTAAGTGATCAAACGTTGAGTAAATTCAATCAAAATAGGACATAATGAGTTGAGTTAATAAGATATGATGTGGCCATGATATGTCTTAAACTCAAAAGGTAAGTTCATAAGTGTTTGGACTTGGAAATTTAAGAGCAAATTGTAATAATTTGCTTTGGACAGCAGCAGTAACGTGATTTTAGAAAATCACTATAAATTGTTGGCGTGGAATTATAGGCTGAATAAATTATGTAATCAAAGCTTAGTTAGTCTAGTTTCTTATGAAAGAGACCGTGGAAGCAAAGAAATTTCCTATAAAGAGATATTTAAAGTTGTGTGGGACTGTGTCAGAATGACTCCGAAATCCCCTGTTCTGTTTTTATAAAATCATTATAATTTGTACAAAAATGGTTATAAGATAAAATTTATATGCTTAGACTCCTTAATGAGTCTAGTTTCAAATGAAATCAAATAGAACACATTTTGAATTCCGTACAATGAGAAATTTGATTCGTAGTGAAGAGTGGTCAGATTAGTCAAACAGTGAAACAGGGGAAACTTTAAGAAAAATCTGGTATTGATTGGCCAAACCAAAAATCCTGAAAATTTGTTGGATAAGATATGTATGAGTCTATTTTCAGGAAAAATTAACGGCACTTCAGTTGGAGTTTCGTAGCTCCATTTACGAATAATTTAATGACTATTGCTCAGGAAAAATAGCTTGTGCTGAATTTGGGATTTTGTTGTAAACCTTAATAAAACCATTTGAGTTGCTTATAAGCTATCGATTAAACATTGGTAATCAAAGTACCAAATCAGTATTAAAGTGAAGCTATAAGCCACAAATGACTAGTATACCTAGTCAATTTTGTTATGATGAAATTGATGTACAAGATATGTATATGTGATAAGGCCGAATGGCCAATGTGATGAATGTGAAAGTGTATATATGTGATAAGGCCGAATGGCCAATGTGATGAATGTGAAAGCATATATATGTGATAGGGCTGAGTGGCCAATGTGATGAATGTGAAAGTATATATATGTGATAGGGTCGAATGACCAACGTGATGAATGTGAAAGTGTATATATGTGATAAGGCCGAATGGCCAATGTGATGAATGTGAAAGTGTATATATGAGATAAGACCTAATGGCCAATGTGATGAATGTGAAAGTGTATATATGTGATAAGGCCGAATGGCCAATGTGATGGATGTGAAAGTGTATAAATGTGATAAGTCCCGAAGGGCATTTGTGTCAAGATTATATCCGGTTAAAACCCCGCAGCTTTATGCGAGAATATTATCCCGATTAATGTCCGTAGAGGCTTCGTGCTCGTACTATATCCGAGCTTTAAAGACCCGATGGCTAAATGCTAGGATTCAAGTAAGACTTTGATATTGAGTATCTGCATTAAGTTACCATCAAATAAGTATTATGTATTTAAGATGTTCAGTACGATTACTTACTCATCGGTGGAGTGATTTCGAGGTGAATTATCAAGATCAAAGAGGTAGGTAAATGTGATTAATATTATAACTCCAAATATGAGAATGATCTAATTGGTAATGGTATGTTTGTATAATAAAGTATGCGATGAAATATTCTTATGTATTAGTGCATATTCGCCCAAAAGCCTTATGATTTGAGTATGGGTTGGGTTGAGCTAGATGTGCCAAGACAAGGTAAGGATTATGATTTGTAAGCTTACGATATGTGATAAGGAATATGTTTGGTTCTTTATGTGCCTATGGTAATTTAGTACTTGTCATGTTGAAATACTTAAAAGTATGGATGTGATTATGAACAAGTGGAAAGGATTATTGAAAGTTGAAAATCGATGAAGAATGTGCTTTGGAAATATTTGACCATCTAGGTCATTATTATTCGAAAGTATATATGTGGCAGCCAAGTGTTGCGTTTAATGATATTATAGATCGAGATGAAGCTCTAGATTAACTTCATCGAACAGTTGAAATGAATGACCAATGATAGTGATTGAGAACACTTTGTTTTGCTTAAAACTTACTAAGCATTAAATGCTTACTCCGTTCTTTGAATCTCTGTTTTATAGATTTTGGTTCGTCAGCTATCGGACTCGGGATTATTGAAGTCGAAGTCGCCCACACTATCAAAGCCCTTTTGGTACACTTTTGGTTGAACTCTGAAAATGGCATGTATAGGACTACCCTTTTTGTTGTTGGTCATGTACCCTTCGGTTTTGTGTAAATTTGGATAGCCATGCGAAAATGGCTTAAATATACTTTGATCATAGCATTAAAATCGTTTTGTATGTTATTTGTCAAGAGTTATGGAAATGTTGGTAACGGTTAGCCATGGGAATGGTCATTCATGATCACTTTTGGTATATGTATGACAAACTCTAGTTGATCCATGGAGGATCATGAAATAGGTAAAGTTTACCTTAAAAATAGATGCTGATAGTAGCAGTGACGTGAATGTGAAAAATCACTAAAAATAGTAGGAATGGAATTAAATAGTGAATAAATTATGTAATTGAACCTATATTGAATCTATTTTCATAGAAAAGTAACGAAACGATCATATGAACAGTATGTTAAGAGATATTTAAGTTTTCGTGAGACAGGGCCAGAACGGTTTCTGGATTCCCTGTTCCGACTTTAGAAATTCATTATAAATTAACCAGAGATAATTAGAAGTCATTCCATATATGTACAGATTCCTTTTCGAGTCTAGTTTCTATAGAAACAAACGGCATAAGTATTGAAGCCCAGTACAGGAAGATATCCAAGTCGTAATACGCAAAGGTCAGTATAGTCGAACCCTGAAACAGGGGAGATTTTAACTAATAAACTGTACTAATTGGCTCAACCAAAAATTCTAGAAAAAAATCTGTAGATGGACATGTGAGTCTAGTTTCAGGAAAAAAATTACGGAACTGATTTTTGAGCTTTAGAACTCAAGATATGATTTTTAAGGTGGCAGTGACGCAGCTTAGCCAACCGCCTGGAAATTTTAAAAGTGGACTGTGTAAGTAAATTAATTAAGTCGGTTAGCACCTTGTGTTCGACTCCGACAACGGTCTCGGGTACGGGGTGTTACATGTAGGACACCCAAAGATCTTTAAATTAGAATAATTAGAAGGATTACCAGACCATATCTCTTGTGGAGTCTTTTTCTCAATGACAACGGATGGAGATCGATTGATCAAAAAACATGCAGTAGAGACTGCTTCTGCCCAAAACGACTTTGGTAAGTTGGCATTTGACAACATACATCGAACCTTCTCCATGATCATTTTGTTCATTCATTCTGCAAAGCCATTTTGCTGTGGAGTATGGCAAATTGTCAAGTGTTTCACGATCCCTTTTTACATGCACAATCTATTAAACTCATCAGAATAGAACTCTAAGCCATTGTCTGTGCGGAGGTATTTTATTTGTTTTCCTATTTGTTTTTCAATCATAATTTTCTAGGACTTAAATGCAGAAAACACATCACTTTTCTGCTTCAGAAAGAATGCCCAAAATTTTATGGAAAAATCATCAATAAAAGTTAGCATATAATTAGCTCCACCTCTCGAAGGCACTCAAGATGGCCCCCATAGATCAGAATGAATATAGTCCAACGTTCCCTTCATGTTATGGATTCCTGTGATGAATCAAACTCTTTTTTGATTCCCAAAAACACAGTGCTCACAGAACTTCAGTTTACAAATTCCTTGCCTATCAAGAAGTCCTCTTTTACGCAATTCTGCTATACCATTCTCACTCATATACCCTAGGTGCATATACCAAAGTTTAGTAATATCATCATCTGACAAGGAAGAGGAAGCGACAGCTGCATCACCAGTAACAATAAAACCTTGCAAAACATATAACTTGGTAGTTTTTCTCTGCCCTTTCATCACAACAAGGGAACCTTTGGAAATCTTTAAAACTCCACTTTCAACTGTGTATCTGTACCCTTTTGAATTAAGAGTACTCAGCGAAATTAAATTTCTTTCAATTTTGGAACATGTCGTACGTCACTAAGTATTCTGACAACTCCATCAAACATTTTAACTTTAATTGTTCCAACACCTACAATTTTACACAAAGCATTATTTCCCATCAAAACAACACCTTCAAACACTGTTTTGTAAGTTGTAAACCAATCCTGATTGGGACTTAGGTGGAAGGTGCAGCCTGAATTAAGTACCCACTCCTCGTTCACTTTAGAATTGTTGGCTGAAGTGACTAGAAGTTCACCATTGCTGTAGTCTTCTACAACATCAGCTTCACCAGAATTTTCTGGTTGTTTTCCCTTTTAATTCATAGCCTCCCTTTTAATCTTGCTCTGTAGTTTATAGCACTCAGATTTAATGTGTCATTTCTTCTTGCAGAAGTTACAAGTTTTACCTCTGTTTGAAGACTTTGATCTACCCTTAGATTTACCGCGAAGATTCCGTTCCTGTGTCCTTCCACGATCATTATCAGCATTCCAATCTTGTCTCCCACGAACAATGAGACCCTCTCCCTGAGAGTCGAGTTTAACCACAAGATGCTTCATCTTATCATACGAGGTCAAAGAATCATAAGCCTCATCAACTGTGAGATACTCGCGGTTATATAAAATTGTGTCTCTAAAGGTTGAATAAGAAGGGGGCAACGAACAAAGTAGAATCAACCCCAGATCTTCCTTATCATACTGAACCTCTATGACCTCCAAGCTTGAGAGAATTTTTTTAAACACTGTTAAGTGTTCGTGTACAGACGCACATTCCTTCAAACAATGAGCATAAAGACGCTGTTTTATACGCAACCTGCTTGTTAGAGTTTTTGACATATATATTTGTTCTAGCCTCTTCCATAATGCAGCAGCAATCTTCTCTTTCATCACATCTTGCAAATTTTAGTTGGGCAAATATAGATGTAATTGTGTTAACGCCTTTCGATCCTTACACTCCTTCTCTTCATCTGTTAATGTCGAAATCATCTTATCTATCCCTAGCAGGGCATCCTCCAGATCTATCTGTGCAAGAACTACTTGCATCTTAATTTGCCACAACACAAATCTGATGTTGTGATCCAACAGCGAAATTTCATACTTCAATGACGCCATTACCATGATCGAGATGAACAACCCGGAAGCTCAGATACCAATTTGTGAAAAATAAAATAAAATAAAATAAAGAACATACAGATTTTTACGTGGAAACCCTTTCGGGAAAAAACCACGGGCAGAGGAGAAGAAAATTCACTATGTCGAATTCGAATTTTTACAAGAGGAATAGACTATGTCTATTTATATGCTTGTAAATCCAAATTCTAATAAGAGTGTAGTAAGATTGAAACACCTTATTCTAATCAATATAAAATAGATGGAGTTTAATAAGGTTTAAAAAACCTTATTCTAAAATAAAATAAAAGAAGTTTAGTTCTATATGGATTTTGCTTTTATTTTATTTTACCATTGTATTTTATTTAAATATGAATTCGGGTCACTTAATTCTAACATAAACCATGTCTCGAGAACCTAGATAGAATTTTCCTTGACGTTTTATGTGCAACACCCAGTTTTGGCAGGTCTTGAGTTAGGCAAGTAACTCGAAAGTAGTTTGAGTGGCGAAATCTTATCCGACCAATTGATGCTTTCGGCGTATAGGTTAGGTGCATAGTTGACATTAGAGTATTATGCAAGGATTGTTCTCTAAATGTGTTGAGCTATAAAGAAGAAGAGATTAGTAAGAGTAATGAGGATTTTTGGTATTGGGTTATCGCCAAAGGTATTGTACTATTAGTTTTATGGGGTTATCAAGTTAGTTACATACTAATGAGATAGTTAGGAAGGAATGAAGGGTTGGACCAAAAATATAAAATATTGAATTTCCCTTTACAGCTATAAACCAATTTTTAAGGCAGTCTTAAAAGTTTAAGACATGTGTCAGGTTCTAATAAGGGCTTAGATTATTTATATAGATACTCAGGTAAGAAAAGAGAAAGTTTTTCTTCTTCCTTCCTCAGGAAGTATTGTTACCAGAACCTTAAAGAACTCACAATATTTCTCTCCTTCAAGCTATAGTTGTAGATTTGGATATTCACCAATGATTACATCATGACAATGTAAGATTTATGACTCTTCCTATTATATTGTCAAAGAGTAAGTCTGTTGGATCTAGTAAATCAGTAAGATGAAGATATAAGACCTTGTGTAACATCCCCTTTTTCAGTGGTGTTAGAAATAGTGGTTATGGGACCACAATTCTGACCAA
This sequence comes from Gossypium arboreum, assembly GCF_025698485.1. NCBI lineage: Eukaryota > Viridiplantae > Streptophyta > Magnoliopsida > Malvales > Malvaceae > Gossypium > Gossypium arboreum. The sequence continues at coordinate 40,300,948 of NC_069080.1, forward strand.
TAAGTTAATCATTATTATTTATTTCATATTTATAGAGTTTTTATAATGTTGTATTAAAATTTGGCTAGGTAATTTTACCATTTAGATGGTCAATTAAATAAAAAGGACTAAATCTTAAAAGCTGCAAAAGTTTAATTATAATAGTTAATTGTGTTTAATGAGTATGGAATTATAATTTTAAGGATTTAATTGGTAATTATACCATAACTAATATGAATTGACGGTTTAAGGGTGATTTGGATTGAAATTTGAATGATTATTAAAAGGAAAAATGGTAAATAAATAGTTAAGCAAACTAAGTAAAACAAAGTCACCATCTTCCACATTTTGTTTTGTTTGGAATCGAAATCACCATGGAAATTTAGGGGAGCATTTGACCAAGCTTATTCCTATTGCATGTGAGTATTTTTCAACCTCTTTTTAATTATTTTTATGTTTTTCAGTTCGTTGCAGCTTAATCTAGTTAATTCAAGGACTAATTTGTGGAATTGTCAAATGTTTAGAAGTTTACCATGTTTAATTTTTGAATGTTGTGATGTTAAGTGGTTTGATTTAGAGCTTGTTGATGGGTCTGAATCATTTTAGTAATGTGATTTTGGTTAGTTTTTAGTAAAATGATTAGGGTCTGAATATAGCCCCTAAATAATTCGATTAAACTCGGATTGGGTTTAATTGGGATAATTTAAAAGTTTCGGGTTTAGGGACTAAATTGCATAAAGGGTAAAGTTTAGGGATAAATTTGTAAAATGTGAATGAAATGGGTTTAAATTTTTAAATTTGATTGTTTATGTTGTGTGAATTGATTTAATTAAATTAGACTATACTTTAGATCAAGAATCTCAACGATCAGAGGACATACAAGGAAAAGGAAAAATTATCGATTAGACCCTCATAGTTGAATCACTTGACAGGTAAGTTCTTAAATGTTGTTCATTATTTATATATAAATTTTTGAAATAAAATCGGGCTATGTGGTAATAAATTAAACTCCGAGATAATTTTGATGGACCGAGTAAAAGTATCATACATGAGATTTCTAAATGATTCTCGTTCTAAATCGAGCTCTAGCGTTTATTGTAGACTTAGATATACACGTGACATGGATTTAGCCTTGACTGGTAACCTTACATGTATACATGCCCTGACCAGGCTATATTTCCTATGTTGTCAATGGTTTAGTCTAGACGGGTAACCTGACACATGTACTTCTGTACCCGACTAGCTTGAACGAGCATTAAATATTGTTGCACTTGTGTATTCTATTCTTTTACAAAGTTCCATCGAAAAATAAAAGGATATACAATGTATTATTAACGTGGAAAAAATATGAATTTGACCTTTTGTATGATCGTTATTTACTGACCTGAAATTTATTGAACTTTGTCATGATAAGGTTATTAGTTTGAATAGCAATTTATAATTATCTATTAAATGAATCAGGTAAGTTATTGAATTGAATTGTATGAACTTACTAAGTATTGTATACACTTATTCTTGTTATTATATTCTATAGATTTTGGATAGCAAGAGCATGTCGATCGGATCAATGGAGCTCACACCTACTATCTTCTGACATCGGTAGATTTTGAAGTCTTGAATGGTGGTTACTTGTGGCATGTATATAGGATACTTATTTTGCAAATGTTCAACATGTTTGGTACTTTAGTTGTAAGTGCAGAGTTGGTATATGAATTGCATATTTGGTATCTTGGTAATATGTAGTTATAAGTTATATTTGAATGGTATTTTTGGATGATTATATAGTAACAAGTTTGGTGTGCTTAATGATAGTTAGGATGCTAGAATGAATGAATTGATTGGTTGATAAATGTTGATTATATGTGGTGCCAATGAGGGCATATTCGTTAGGCACTTAGGTTGGATATTTTCATATGTTTTAGCTTGTTTAAGTATGTTTTAAAGGCATGTGAATGGTTGATTTTAGTCTGGCTTGGCACCTAAGGAATGGGTATTGTTTTGGCTTGTCTTGGAAGTCATTTTAGGTGCACATGGCCTAGGATATGGGCTACCACACAGCTGTGTGCCACACACGGTCGTTTGGCCTATTTAATTTTGGTACAGTTTTGTCCCACACAGTCTCAGGTTGTTACATGGCCTGGTGGCATGACCTTGTGACCTTATTTTGAATCATGCATGGTTTTATTTTGAATCATGCACGGTTTGACACATAGTCTGCGACACGATCGTGTGACCTTATTTTTAAACTATCCATGGTTTGGCTACACGACCATGTCTCTGAGCCACATGGCCTAGCCTATGTCACATGGTCTTATGACCCTTATTCGTAACACCTCTCACCTGTATTCAACGTCGAAATAGGGTTACGGAGCATTACCAGACTTACAACACTTTGAAATTCATATTTCACATATAATTCATCAATTCAAATATAATTTAATCACAACCAATCATAGTGTCCTTCAAACGAGCCTATGAGGCTTTAAACATGTTTTAGAAGTGGTTCGGGACTAAACCGATAACATATGAAAATTTTTGGAAACTTAGAAAAATTTTAACCATATAAGGATCACACGCCCGTGTGAACAGGCCGTGTGTCTCACACAGCTCCAGACAAGCCCGTGTCTCTGGCCGTGTGGAAATAGGGCATACATACTGACTTGAGTCATACAGGCAACTACACACTCGTGTGTCTAGCCAGTGTGCCCTTCAAAGTGGCCACACATGCCCGTGTGCTAGACTGTGCCAAACCTATAGGGTATACTGACTTATGCAACATGGCCAAGTCACACGCCCGTGTACTAGGCCGTGTGCCAATTAGGGGGTATACTGACTTGTACCACACGGCCAGTCATATGCCTGTGTGTGAGACCGTGTGGAGCATACTTCCTTCAATTCAATTTCATCAGCAAGGGACACATGACCGTGTAACATGACCATGTGTCACACACGACTGAGACATACGCCCGTGTCTCTGCTCGTGTGGACAAAAATAGGCTATTTACCAAGCCATCTTACCACCCATTTTGCACATACCTAACCAAGTTTAAATATTTCCATTTCAAGACACAAATAACCAGCCAAAAGTCATCAACCAAAGTTCAAATCATACCAATTTTTTACCATTAATACAAATCACAAATATACCACAATTTGCCGTATAATTTCATACCCAATTCACATATACCATTCAATTAACTAAACCATTCCAAACATGTATTGTTCATTCAACCTCAATCACTCATTATAGGTTAAATAAGAATCATTTGCACATATATAAACATCATCAACTTCATTATCTTATACCAACTCAAATGGCCAAAATACATATCCATCAAGCATACCAAAATGACACAAGCCTATACATGCCATGTACCATATATAGACACTTCAAAAGTACCAAAATAGATGTCCAATAGTGCGATGAAGTCTCTAACGATCCACAGATCTGAGCTAGCTTCGTAAAACTATAAAACATTGAGAAATAAACAAAGTAAGCTATAAAGCTTAGTAAGTTCATATGTAAATATGAAATAATTACAACATTCATTAACATTTCAAAATGGATAACATAAATAACATTTAAAGCATCAGTCAATGAGCTAACATAGAGTTTAACCATATTGTAATTCATAAGTCCTCAACTCCTTCTAACTCAATACATGTTTAGTTTTCAGTACATATCTGTACCGTTACATATCTATTTATCATCAACTCTCTTACCAAATCACTTCAAAATTATAAATGCTTACGATACAAATACTTTGAACTTTCTAATGCCATAGTCCAACTATGGTCTTACACATATGTTACCAAGGCCCTGTCGTGGTCTTACATTCACATGCCATAACTCGGTTATGGTCTTATTATCCAATTTGCCATAGCCCAGTTATGGTCTTATTCAACATCTCGTTCACTTAAATCGTACATTAAATTTAATATCTCTACATTTAACTAATAAAATAAATACTATCTCAATTTCATCCACCAAATAAATAAATACATATTCAAGTTTAATTATAAGAACTTACCTTGTGTACTGAAATGACGAAACGGACCGACTATTCAATTACTTTGCTTTTTCCCCTGATCTAAGTCTGAATTCCTCTTTTCTTGATCTATAAGTAATAAAAATCAACTTATTTATTCTTCTATTTATTCAATTCAATCCAAAATACATAATAGGGCTATTTTACACATTTGCCCCTAAACTTTCACATTTTACAATTTAGTCCTTATTACACAAAATCACAAATTCATGCAAATTCACAATAAACCCATCCTAGCCGAATTACCATAATGCCCCTAGAAGCCCATAGTTTCCATTTATTTTATATTTCAACCATACATTTTCAACATTTTTCAATTTAGCCCTTAATTTGCATTTTCACTAAAAATCACTTAACAAAACTTGTATATTTATCAACAAGCATTCAAAATCTATCATCAAACATCAAAACATATGCTATTTTATCAATGGAAACATTCAAAATCTTAAACAATTTTACAAAATAGTCCTTGGGCTAGCTAGACCTAGCTGCAATGATTTCAAAAACATAGAAATCATTAAAAACAGGAAAAAAACCGTACCTTAATTAGCTATAATAGCATGGCCGAATGAAGGAGATGAAGAATGATATTTCCTAGCCCTAGTTTCGATTGAAACAAAAAGAAACAAAGATGATACTTTGTTTTTATTTTACTTATTATAACACAAATCCTAAATTACTTAATTAACCTTTATTATAAACCATTTAAAACACTTAAAATGTGCCCATATATGTCCACCCATAATTCAAATGGTTTAATTACCACTTAAGGCCACCATATTTAAAAGCCAAAGCTATTTGACACCTTTAACTAATAGAACAACACTTTTACATTTTATGCAATTTAGTCCTTTTTCACAAATTAACCAACCAATCGATAAAATTAGCTCACAAAATTTCCACACATATCAAATAACATGCTGTAAATATCGAAAATAATATTAAAATAATTTTTTGATATTGGATTTATGGTTCTGAAACCACTATTCCAATTTAACTAAAACCAGGCTGTTACATTATTTTTAATTTTTCTACATTTTCCTATTTTATTTCAAATTAGTCCATGATTATTTCTAAATTTGATTTTTAGGTTCCATAAGCTCGTTATAAGGCCCATGTTCGTATATATGCTATGAATGATGATTGGTTTCGAATATTTGATATTTAAATTAATAATTGAATGGTTTTAAGTTGTCATCTGATTCGATATGTGTTATAATATTCTATAACCTTAATTTGACAACGGTGACGGGTTAGGGGTGTTACACCTTGCTTGGGAATTTTCAATGTTAGAAATAATGGAAAAAGGGCTAAATGAATAGATCTTGATGCCTTTTCATGTTCTGTAGTAGTAGTTGTTGTTGATTTGCACGGTGGAAGTCTAGATCTGGAGTTTTGAGCTGTTGTAAGTGAGAATTAGATGAGTCTCTATACTAAATTTTTTCATGTATACTATTCACATGAGATATCTTTATAGAAATCGATTGAACGATGAAATCGAAGCTAGAAAAGTATAGTATAATGGTCATGCAACTATATGAATGAATGCTATGGATAGAATGCTTGTTATGGCATGGAATTTAAGAAGTTTAGGTTTGGTTGTATATGTGTGTCTTAGATGTATACTATGGGTATACTCTGTTAAGAGTAAGTTGTGGAGTTAAAGATGAATGTGAATTGTGTCAACGCATGAAGGGTTTGTCAAGAGAGTCTATGTCTATTCACCATGGTAGAGTTTAAAGGGGTCTTTCTGGACGTTAAACACGATCTCTGAAGGAAAAGCCCATGGGCATGACACCTTCTAAAGAGGAACTAAAAGAAGGTTATTACCCAATGGGGTTCACTGCATGTCTCAGGACGATGATGAGAAAACCTCACATAATGTGAGTTTAGGCAAATTCATATTGTAAACATGTCAGGAAGGAAAAGCCTTTGTAGTGTAATATGAAAAAAAAAGCCTTTGTGGCGTAATATGAAAGAAAGCCTTTGTGGCGCAATATGAAATAAATGCCTTAAGGTCGCACTCTCAAGAATCACCGTTGTGGTGAACAATGAATCAATAGCTTGTGTGGCAAATTCTAACGTGATGACCTTTATGGCAAAAACCTAAAAGAACGGTGTACATAGTGAAATCTAAAAGCAGTGCCCTTGTGGCGTAACCTAGAGGAATGATTCTTGGCGAATTATGTATTAAGTTGCTTTGGCGCTTTTAGCATGGCTTGTAAGTGTGGTTAGAAAGATCAGTAAGGCATAGTGTCTCTATGGGCTACGATAAAGTGCTATACAAAACCATGATTAGAATGTGAATAAAGAAGCGATGAGTAAACATAAAAGAAACGTATTCTGAATAAGGATTTTCTAACTTTATATCAAAAGGAATGTACCTGTTACGTTTAGGTGATCAAACATGGATTGTGGAATGACGGCTTAAAGTTACGTATACAAAAGTAAAGGTGATTCGATTTTATGGACCATTATAAAGGAAAACTGGTAAAGACTTATGAAATATCAGATTGAAAGAGGTAAGTGGCATATCGAAGATGTTGATAGGTAAGAAATGGGCTCTAGGCAAGGTATGATATCTAACTTGTAAATGAGAATAGAAATTGAGGGAGTATTCGCCAGTGACTAAGTTGAAGGTTTAGAACGATGTGATCATCTAAATAAGTTCCCTGTTGAGATGTGTCGAAATGACATAGGTAAATGATGTTTTCCTCACTAAATTCTTATGAACTTATATAGGTGTGTGTTTTGTTACAGGCAAATTGATATGAGTCTGCACAGGAGGAATGATGCCAGGGCTACACCAAAGGAGTGGCGTATTAGGTTGTTATACATACAGAGCATGTTGGTGGCGTATTCAAAATCTGAGTTGTCATTGAGAATCTCATACATTGAGGTACTTGTAATATATTAGGATTCCAAAGTAAATATCATTGTAATCCCCTCGCATTGTAGTTGTATTTACTTATGTATTTTAGTTTGAGATTTTATAGTTAAGTTAATTATCTTTATCTCTAAATTGTATAAGTAAATTAAGCTTGTGTCTGTATTTGTATAGTAAAACGCAAGATTCGGATACGGTTGATCGAATCAAGTTGAGGGTGTTACATTATGTTTAAGAGATAAGGTCACCATATCTTGAGGCTTACCCTTATGTCATAAGACAACCAAACCATGTCTCGATACATGTACCCGGAAATGCATGAAAACATTCTTATGGTCTCGAGACATGTTTTTGACGTCTTGAGACATTAGAACAAAAATGCAAAAAAAAAAAAGGACATTATGTAACTGGCCTTCTAAATGTACCTAAACATGTTCATCATGAAACCAAACTATTTCATTTCATACATAATTGTCATATTATAACAAGTCTAAAAGTGCATTTACATAGCATACAACACATTAGATTGAAATTTCAATAGGTAACTAATTAGGAATGTATAAACCTTGTACAAGACATACAAAATCGTTATCCAAATTCAACATAAAAGTACCCAAAAGACCAATATGGTAACAAAATATATATGCTACATACCAAAAACACAAGTTCATCAAAAAAAAAGTGAAAGTCACCTAGAGACCTAGGTACATATCATTCTAATAAAAGGCCTTGACGAAACATTAGAAACTCGTAATGACTTAAAAGTCAATGGTGTCGAAAAACATAGTTTCGGAACCTCATTTTCTTAAAATTAGACCGTGAATACCGTTAGTAAATAATTTTGAGTTATATTAGAGGTGAATTGATTTTTGAATAGGAAGTTCTATCGAATTAGTGATTAATTAAGGTTAAGAGACCAAATTGTAAAAATGATAAAAAATTAATTACTATAGAATTTCTAAATTAGATTATAGGCTAAGGATTAAGGTCGTAATTATACAATTGAAAAACTAAATGGACGGTAGCTTAGTTGTTTATAAAGGAAAATTTTATAAAAGTTTAGTTAAAAATAATAAAAGAAAGGAATGATAATTAAGCATGGTGGAAGGAAAGTGAAAACATTTTTATTCTTCCATCAAAAATTTCATTCATTTTATTGTTAAAAACTAATCATTGTATATTAACACAAAGTGCATGTGGCACGCAACGTATAACTATTTAGTTATTCATTAACCACTCTAAATTTTAATAGTAAAATGAATAAAAATTTAAGTAAAATGAATAAAAATTTAAGTGAAAAACTAACATCAAAATGCAATCTGTATATGATTATTTTACCTAAAAAATTAGTTAAAACCATCTGATTGCAGTGGTTAACTACTGAACTCTATTTAAGTTAGATTGATTTAGATTGATTGATTTAGTTGAATCTACTTTAACTATTTAAAAATTAAACTAGTTATTTTACCATGTAAAAACTGATCAATATGTTAACTATTTAATATTATATAGAAAGTTTATTGCATTATATTTTTATTTGGTTAAGAAGCTTAGCAACCTAAGATTCTTTGTCCTCATTTCTTCTGGGTACATTTGTAGCAACAATGAACAATTTAGACTGTTACAAGTCAATCGCTGGGTTATTCAACGTGCATCATTCCATTTGCTCGAAACATCCAAAGTGGTAAGCTTAGCTAGAAAAATCAGTTGGTTCTAGTCTCCTACTGTCATCTTCTTAGACAATTTTACAAAGCCAGACAAAAGGCAAGTTTTAATGCTCTGCTAAGGGCATCATCCTGAACTAAGATAGTGAATGTCTCCTACTTCTAGAAGGGGTGGACTTTGTTTCTTCCGCATTCACAGATCCATGGCTGTCTGATGTATCCGAGCTGCTAATTTCACCATGTCTTTCCTTACTCGACCAAAGTTTCGAGAATATTTTTGACATCACCAAACCTTTCATTCGACTAGCAGCAACCTTTTCGACTTCGGATTTAGCTGCTTCATTTCCACTATCATTACTGCCTAATCTTAGAGTAGCAAGCTCCCCTTTCAAAGCTTTGATATCATCAGCTGTTGGCACCGAATCCCAATCCTCTTCGGTGTTCGTTGTAGTGGACCTTGAGCTGCCATGAGACCCACCAGGGAGAAGGGCCCTGATGGACCCTGGGAGATCGGACGTGCTGTTTTCAGCTGATGCTGTAGCCCTGACTTGCTCAAAGAAGAGGACCTGCACGACGACTCGCAACGGGAGTCTCTCATTTTGCACAGCATGCATGCAGGCCTCAGCCGATAGCTTCCTGCAGTCCATTAACTTGCATATTCTCTTTCTCTCACTCTTGCTGATTCCAGGATGTTCCTATATTGAGAAGAAGATAAAAGTCTCAGATGTTAGTCTGAAGTTAATAATATAGCTCTAATGAATACGCATTTTCACAATCTAGACTGTAGTTTGTTTTAGAAAATGAAATTTCCTGTAAAAAAACCAGCGCTGTTATGCTCACAAATTACCTTGAGATACATGTCTATGGCACGGTAAAGTCCATCATGAGAAGGTCTCGAGAAGCTAGCTATAGTTTCACCAAGATTGACAAATTTTGAAAGAGGAAAATTCGGATCTTGTGCAATTTCAGCTAGGTAACAGTCAATTAGCTTTGCTACCAACACTTTAGAAGCATCAGGTCCAAACTTGGGGCTTCTACTCCCGAGGAATTCATTATCTACGGGTTCAGTTTGAGAACTGTGAGTCACAAACCCCTCAACCAAGTTTTGAACTATGTCAACATCAAATACTGTTGCTTCACCAGGTGGAGCTCGAATTAATAGATCATTCATCGTTGCCTCCGGAAGCTGCTGAGCAATTCTCCTCATCAACTCATTTCTCTCTGTTTCTCCACAATCCAAAAAAATTGCTGCTCTTAATAATCTAAGCAAGAAGCTACAAGAAACAACTCCTTTCTCAGTTGGCAGCAGCCACACAATGGTCTCCACCAATGACCGATACTTTACGAAATCAATATTCTGGTTCACACCCTTGCTAAAACCAGGCAATCTTCTTAGGGTGTATGCATTTAGGGCTTCTCCAATTACATCTCCAGAAACTCTGCCTTTTGTTTTAATCGTCGCAATCACGCGCTTGTATAGATCAATAGGAAGCTCACAAAGATCTTCTACCCACCAGTCCTTCGGAACCATTTGTGGTTTTCTTGCATCATTCCACTGTGGACTATTTCCATTCTCTGATGCTATCTTTTTCCGATTATAGGTATACGACCATTCCACCTTGGAAGTATCAATTGAAGCCTTGGAAGCTATTGAATCAAGGCAGTGGCTGACCACCTTTAGTTCCTCCGACCATGGAAGCAAAGATTTTGTTGTTTGAAGAACAATGATGGAATCTTTCCAGCTCCTGAATATGCTCGAATTCAGGAAGACATCAATCTTATAGATGAGATTTCCTTTCTCAACAGTTTCATACATCTCGAGGTATTCAGCAGCACATCGAGCTGCGACAACATTGTACGCATTGAGAGTGACAGTCATTCCGTAACAAAACTTAGCACATACTTCAAATGCTGCAGGTCCACCAGGTATATCTTGAATGTGGATTTCATCACCATTCGCATCATTTGTTGCTGCAACCAGCTTCTGCAAGCGTGCACTTTTGGATAACAACGGAAACTACAAAAAAGTTATAGTTTGAGATGTTAGAAACCAAAAAGCATAGCCAGTAGCTACTTAAAAATATTGTAATATAGACAAAATTAAACCAGTCCTTTTAGAATTAAACTTAATTGCCTAGTCAACAAGTTTGGACCATAAACAGAAAACATTATGCTGATTGGACACAGGTGTGAAACCAAAAAACTTTAATAAGATGTTCACCAATCAAATAAACTTGTGGAGGCAGACAATCTGTTTGACTATTTCTGGTTGATGCAAGAATATTGGACCTTAATATATATAATCATTTATATCTCCTATGCTAATCAAACCACTGTACGCTTTGCATGATATGACAGAATGATGTCAGTTCATACCTTATGGAGATAGAATTTCACATCCCCAACGTTAACGACCATGTCAGTTGCTAAGTCACTTGCAACGAACCTGACATATACGCTTCTCCATTCAAGTCAGCAAACAAATAATGCACAAATAGTCACTAAACTACAATATAGGAAAATTTAAACCTAGTTTATAACATCTAAGAGATACATAATTAACTATATCAGATAAATAGTCATAAAAGTGCAGAACGTCAAATAACAGTTACAAGAGCTGATGCTTGCCAAACATACTCAATTGGATCTAATTTTTACACAAAACTCGATAATTATTACACTTTCTTCTCTTGAACAGAGGTTGGAAATGATTGATTTCTCATCCCTTTCGTGTTAAATGTTCTCTCAACTATCAGTGTAGAATATTATTAGGGAAAACTAGGAGAAGAACTCAGTAGTCGGGTCTAACTGTTGTGCTCAACCTTGAATGCAACAAGAACTGGAATGATGGATGGTATCTAGATATCAGAACTGGGGAAGCTAATTAAGTATTCAATTATAAATGATCTATATGGCTAATGCAACCTCAATACGCTGAAATGAAGCCAATCAGCTCATTTACCAGTCATTCCACCTTGAAAATAAATATAAGATTTGGGCATTTAGAGCACTTCTTGATGCCAGAAAAAACTCAGTAAAATATATGCTCCTATAAATTAGCCATATGGTATAAAACTACTTGGAAAGGGAAGGGGAAAGAAAAGGAAACAAACTAGGAGAGGCAAGTATTGAATAAAAGCTATTGATATGTATAATATGATACCTGTTCAGCACACTCAGATGGCAAAATATAAAATAAAGAAATTGATCTTTTTTTAAAGCTTCCATAGAGGAAGATCTCAAGCTTACCTGATATAACCTCCATCAGTCTGAAATGAATCAGGCTTGGACCCCAGTTTCATAAACTTCATCTTGGCTAAACAAATTGTATTTTCCAACACTCACACAATTTCACTTCCTCTTATATCTACAAATATTGCAGTGGCACAAATTAGTACCCAAAACACCACTATAAGAGAAACCTCCACTAACTAAGCTCCTCAAAAATTTCAATTTCAACCACAGGAAGGATGGATCAAAAGAAAACCATGTGCATTTTCTAGTCTGACGAATCTTTTCACACAAAATGAGGTCAAATAAGGGTAGAAATGAATAAATGGAGATTTAAGATTGATTTTACAAAGTGGTCACTTGACTATGAAGAGACCCCCCCCCCAAAAAAAAAAGAAAAGAAAATGGGTTGCTTCCTCAGTTGTTAACACAAACCAAGGACTCCGGGATGCAAAGATTAGCTAAGGAGACATGGTGAAAACATGGTCTCTAACATATATATATATATAATTCTCAAAGCCAAAGACAAACCCACTTGCTTATAACTTACACCACCGTCCTTTCCCTTATTTGTTTAATCTTATTCTCTTTGTTTTTCTACTTTCAATGGATATCTCTCTCTCACACACACACACACTACACTGCCATGAGCTTTTTTTCTGGTCCACAAAATGAAAAAAAAAAATCTCTATACCCCAAAACCCAGAATGCACATTCCTTTACAACTATTGTATTAAGGAAACTCTAACCTTTTACTCCTATGCTTAAGGTAGAAAACCTGCAAGGAAAGAGACATCATTTCTCGGTATGAGTTGAAGAAAACAACTTAGTGGACATGGAGCATCATTTTTTGGAGGTTTCTAAAAGGTAAAAGAATAAAAAAAAATTACTCAAACAATCAAGTCCAAGAATATTGCTCTAAAAGTGAAGAGCTGAAACGGGTAAATTGATTACAAATCAAAATTCAGGAAAATAGTTTATACTTCCATCAAAATAAAGCACTAACAACTGAACCACAAAGAACATCTCCCCTCGGTTGTTTTAAGAGCAAAACAATGAGGGAACTTTATAAAGACTCGAAAACACAAAAAGTGGGATGATCAACAAGATCATATCTTCATTTGTGAAATTAATTCCTCTGAGGTAAAGAACAAAAAGAAGAAAACCAAAAGAAAAAAGGACTAAAAACAAACCTCAAACTGAAAGAAAACAAAGTGGTTGATTCAACAATAGGCCACCTCAAAAAAACCATACAGAAGAAGAGGAGAAGATGTGGAGCATTAGAATCTAAGCATACCTTGAAGGGGTCACTAGAAAAGAGCCTTATATGTCCCAAAGCAGTTCCCTTTACTATTATTGCCCTTCCAAGTATCAAGAATCCAACATCAATATATCATTAACAGTCAAAGAGTAAGCAGGATGTTAACTGTCCACTGCAGTGCATGAAGCAACCGCTATTATCCTTTTAGCCACAACACCAAAGAAACACCAAAACGAAAAAACAAGAAAACCAAACCCCACATAGCATAAAAACTACCCGACCAAAAATCACATCAAAAAGAGGAGCTGGTCCTCATCTTTTGACACCCATCACTTCCCTCTATCCCTTCTATTTAACATTTTCCCACAAAAAGCCAAATCTCAGAATGTTCCCACTCATCTCCTTTGAATCAGCACCGCCACCACTACAAAAATCCTTACCCTCCTCTTATCCCACATATATTCTGATTTCAACCCCCACCAGGCCACCACGCTTCACTCCAAAAAAACCCAAACACTCTATTTAAATATCTATTAAATAAAAACCCGAACTTGACCCCTCTTCCTTTTTGGGTTTTGCAAAAAAATATGGGAACTTCTTTATAATTAACCTTTGCAAAGCCAGAAACTTTGATTAAAAAAAAAAGGGGGACCCCCACCTCCACCGAAGTATGAATTTCAATGGTTTTTTTGTATTTTGGTACTTGGATTCACCGTCTTACATTCTTACAATGAAAAATGCATGCCAACTCTGACAATAATAACTTTGATGCTCCCTTTATCAAATACAAAAACTGACCTTCACTTGGTTTTAGTGTCAATGAATACCATCGCCTGTTTAACCCTATCGCATAACACCCCTTCCGTCCCCCCATCTCTTACTTTGATAATAATGCCATCCATCTCATTTTTTTTTTCTTTATAGTTAGTTCCTTTGTTCAAAGCCCACTAACTTTAAAATATAAATATATGTTGATTTTAGTATATATATATTTTTACTATAAAAATCATAAAATATTTAAGCATGAAAATGACGTAACTTGAAGACCATACAAGGAAAAATAAGATTATAGACATTCAACGTCATTTTATAAAAGTAGTAAAAATAAATTATTTTGAAGTAAATTAAAATAAAATAGAAGTTAAATAATGATGGTAAAAGATCTCTCTAATCCCTTTAATTTTAATATTGAACAATTAGTACCTTTTAAAAAATCGTAGTACCTGAGGACAATTAATTAGATTGTTTATGTTTTTCTCAATTTTAAATAAATTTAATTTGTATCATAATAAGTTTAGCTCTCATATTTTACACATTTTATCATTTGGTCATGATTTTAGTTTGTAATATTTTTATAAAGGTGTAAATGTTAAAATTTATTATATATTTTAAAATCAAGACTAAATTATCAAAATATGTAAATATTAAAAATAAATTTATTATTATATTAGAATAAAATTATACATAATTGACGAAAGATATTAACCCTTTAATTAATTATTCTTTATTTTTTTAAATTATATAAATTAAATTGAATTAAATTTTTAGAGAGATTAATTTAGTTAATTTCAAAATTGATAACCATTGGAGAGGTTTTTTACGGAATATTATAGCAGCAGCTGCATTTATTTTTTATTGTGATATTGTGGAATGGGCCTTGTCCCCTCTCAGGGTTTCACGTGGCTTTGTTATGGCATTCTCTTTGAGCTTCCACACCTTTTTGTTCACCAAAAAAGACTACAAAATCGTAAAGAAATTGTTTCTTACCGAAACACATGGGGTTTATGAGTTGTAAATATACCAAAAAAAAATGTTGTCTGAGAATTACTTCTTTAACGTTTTTACTTAATAAGATTTCGTAATTTGAGATAATAATAAAAATAAGAACCCAAATATTAACTTCAAAAATTAAATTTGATATTTATTTTTCTTAAACAATAATTATATATATAACATATTTACTTGCAAAATAATAATTCCTATAGAGATTTAAGAAATCATACAAGAAGAAAGTACTAGAAACAATCTAGCTATGAATACTGTTTGTTTACTTTTATAAATAAATAAATAAATTATATATCAATTGGATTAAAATTAATTTTTTAATAACTCATTTTCCTTCGATAAACTCTCCCGTGAATTGAATTTATTTTATAAGTGAAGAGGTAAGAGGTAAATGATGTCCAAAGATGTAATCCAAAATTTGATGTAAAAAAAAAAATGTTGGCATGACTCCACTCGTTCACAATCATAACAAGATTTAGGCTTAAATATTCACAATCATAACAAGATTTAGACTTAAATAATAATAAGTAACTTAAATAAATATAGTAGCTCATCACTTAATATTATATATATTGAGTGTCCAATCAGAATGATGAAGAAACTCTGATAAAGACCTAGTGGACAAAATGTGATCACAGTTTTTTTTCCCTTATCCAATCTTTTTATTTCCCTTACCTCACACGTCACATGCATTGCTCCACTAAATGCTTATCTGGCTAAAAATGTAACTTAAAAAATGAAAATTGCTTAGATTTTTACCATAGTATTGGTATTGGTATTTACTTTACCATATTCATTCAATAATTCAATAAGAAAATTCATACAATTTTTATAAATTTTAAAATTGCAAAAACCTTAGGGTCTGTTTGTTTGGTTGTATTTTATTTTCCGGAAAATATTTTCCTCATTTTCCAGTGTTTGGTAGCCTGAAAATCTTTTCCATTTGGAAAACATTTTCCAACTCACGCGTAAAATCCCTTACATTTTGGGAAAATGTCTTACCGTTTCAATTTCTGTAATACATTTTCCCGTGCGTCTCCTTCATCCAGGTAAGGCCCCTTCTCTTGCTGCTGGTATTTCGTTTCTTTTCTCCTTCTCTTTCTCTCTTTCTCATGCAATCTCTCTCTCTCTCTTTCGCAGCCATTTTCCTCTTCCTGTATAGCTTTTTTTTTCAGGTCTTGGCTCCTTAGTTACCATTTTTTTGGGGGGATTTTCAGGGGTTTTATTTTGAAGTACAAGAAGCAGTCACGCCAGAAAGAAGAAAGTCAAGCTTGAAAGCAGCAAAGCCATATTTGGATTCTATTGCAGCTCCTATTGAGTTGCCTCTCCTGGGGTCAAAGAACAAATGCCTTTCTAGAATCCAGCGAAAGCAGAACTAGTGCTTAAGGAAAACGCATAGAAGCAGGCAAGTTGATTCCCATCTCTGAAGGTCAGTTGGAAAATTCCCATTCTCCTGGGTACGAAAGAAAGTAGGCTATTCATTCGCATCGAGCAAGCAGTCGCCACCTTCAACCTAGGTACTTACCTTAAAAACAAATATTTCGAATGTTGTTAAATTTCACAAATACTTCAATGACCTTAAGAAGTTTTTGTCGACAATGAACCCTGTTTCTTCTAATTGAGCTATGTTAATCCACAAATTGTATGGTTTTTTGGGGTTTTTTTAAGAAGACATTATGCATGCAACTATGGTTTCTAGACATGCTGAAATATTGTGTCATACTATTAGAATCAAAAGTATGGGAGGACGTAGATGTAGCTATTTATAATGATAAAAAGTTGTTAAATGAATGGAAATGCATGTTTATGGTTCTTACATTGCTGAGTCTTTTTTGTGATTCATATTTATCGAAAAATAATGCATTAAAGTAAGCTGAATAAATAGTTGCTTAACACACGTGGTCGTGAATTTGATTCTAACATATACGCCTAAATGTTAGAGTCTTCTTTGAACTGGCATGGATCGAGCTTATTGTGGTATTTAAGGGGCTAGATTTGATTTGCAAGATTAAAATATAAACTAAAACATATCGGAATTGACACTCCAATCACTCTCTAATACTGAAGCTAGTAAAGGATTATTGGTTATGAAAAAAAACAAAGAATCTTAGCTTAGTGAAAGAGATGAGAGAGAGATGCCTTATGATGCTTGATCTCAAGCTTGTTTTTTATTGATTGTTTGGTTGGTGTAAGGAGTGACCCACACTATAGCAAGTTGATACTACTTAATAATTGGCATGTCTATCTTACAAAGGATCAACGGATTTATGAGGATACAAACACATGGTTGGCAAAAACTGCAAGCGGAATCTTATCTATATAATTTTATATGTGGACTACATGATTTGGTGATTGTATGAATGAACTACCAAGAGTTTAGAATGAAGTAATTAGTAGAGCCAAAATGAAAGTTTTTTCCCCTTCATGTGCATTTTCATGTCATAATTTCTGTTTTTACTTCTTCAAAAGTAGGCCGGATTGAACTTGGACTATATATTTGACTTTCTGTTTTCTCTCGTCTATATTTATTTACATGTTCTTTTTCTTTTCATTTTTGTACTTGTGAGCACCTTATTATTTATTATGTGTATAAGGTAGTTTAGCAAATAATAGTGTTATATGTATACTATATATTGATCATAAATTTTTAGGATTAACAGCATATATATAGTGATCATAAAGTTTTAGTCAAAGCATAAAAATATACCTTAAATATGTAAATGAAGCAGAAGTCCATGCAGGTCAAATCAACATATAAAAAGAGTTCACTAACTTAATTAGTACTGTCACATAGTTAGACCAGCAAGCATTCATTATAGTTTACATCGAATATCTGAATTAATCAAATTTAAAGTAACTCGAAAGATTGAACATTGGATAATTATTTTATTTTCTTCTCTAAAATGAATAGGTATGAAATTGAAGTTACATTATCTTGTTGTTGATTTACAAATGTCTTCTCCAATTCTTTTTGTACTTCAACCAATCCATCATAGGATTTAGCAAAACAGTTTTCAAGCAGTAAGGAGTATGTGTTCTTTGAATCACAAGTAGGGATCACAACACTTTTCTCCTATTGAAAATCTTGACTTTGGCTCTCACCTTATTTTCCTTCTCCCATTCATGAATTGATGCTTTCATATTCTCATACCTGAGCTTTATCATATATATTAGTGAATGCTCTTTTAGCTCAACCAATTGAATTGGGAAGGTAGTCACATTTGATATTATTATATATCTTTTAATGTTTAAATGCTTTGAAAACTCAACTAAATTATAAAAATAATTAATAATTAATAAATTGAATTAGTGGGATGTGCAATTATTCAATTGTAGCAATGGTTTTGTACTGTGCAGTGTTTAACTTTCAAACTAGATACTTGTGTAATCCTTAACCTTCTCCTTAAATGATTGTTGTGGTTGCTTGTCTTCTTGATTCCTCTTTATTTGTGGGATTATTCAATTGTAGCAATGGTTTTGTACTGTGCAGTGTTTAACTTTGTAAACTATATATTATGTTGTGATGTGCTTAGTCTTATGGGGAAAACACTTGTGGTTACTTGATATGCTTAGTCTTATAGGGAAAATTTTATGCCTTCTTTGTTTCTTTAGCCGATTTTATGCCAGAAATTTTAATGGTTTTTTTTCTTTTGATCTTTCTTCAGATTCACCTTCTTGTTGCTGTTCGTCAAGATTCTGTTGTTGTTTCAGGTAATTCTTCTATTTTTTAATGGAATTTTTGTTAGATTTTTCTGCTGTCGATTCGATGGTATGTGCTGTGAATTAGATTACTGTGAAATTTTCTTTGTGAATCAGATTACTATGTAGGGTAGTCATATGTAACTGTAAATTATTTATGCATTGTCTTTGCAAAGCATGTGTGGATAACTACTATAAGGTATGTGTAAACTGCTTTAGCAAAATATGTGCTAATTGTCCTTGTAATGCTTGAGTAAATCGACTTGAGTAATTCTCTTGCTATTGGCTCTATTTATAGGATGTTCATTCTCTTTGAGAGGTGTGCAATTAGAATGCTAGAAGATTGAATCATCTTTCTCTAACTATTTATTTCCAGCTTTTCTTTGATTTTTTTGTGTTGAGATTTTCATACTCACTATGGTATTGAGAACTCTCGTGTATTGATCAGAGACTGATATTGGGTGTATGCTAGTTGATTTCTAGTTCTCTATTGGGGCAACATGAATTCTAGTTGTATTAGTATCAGATAAAAATAATAAAATAAAATAACATTTAGCATGAATTAATGATATTATAAAAATAAAATAATAAAATAATATCAAATTAAAATATAAATTTTTAAGAATCATCATTTCTTCCTCAATTTAACTAACAGTTAACGTCAATGTCCCCTTCTAGTTGCTTTCATCTCTCGAACTACAACTCAAATCATTCTCGAGTTTATATAATCTTACCGAAAAGATGATTCATTATACAAATACCTTAGCTCCCCACTCCCAGAATAGAAAAAAATACACACTTGGCTGATTAATTTGTCTTTGTTGCAAAGCTCTAAAGAATAAAATATTCTAACTAATTTGAATTATTTCATTCACATTATAATAATGTATATATTTTAAATCGTTCCACCCAATATATCAACCATTTAACCAATAAGGCAATAACAATATGCAAAGCAGGCTGGCCGAGTAGAAAAATTCATGTTCAACATGAATAATTTTGAGTGCACATATTGACCATTAATTCATAAATTTAAATATTATAAATAAATAGTAACCATAATTCAACCTAAAATAATATATACTAACATAGATTTAATAAAAATTGATATTATTAAAGGTTTTTTTCAACTTTTTAATTAATAAAAATAATTTCAGTCGTTATAATTATTTTAATAAATATATATCTTTAAAGCCTTGACTTTTGGATATCTTCATGAGCTACTAGTGTATTAGATATCAATTTTCATATATGTATGTATGCATTTTAGTCATGGTAGCTTTATTCATATATGTGATCTTATGAAAAGCTTGCACCTTTTTTGTAGTGATCAAATATTTGTGTGGCATTGTTTTGTGTAGATGGATCGTAGTCAACATCAAAATGTAATTGCTGCAGTCGTGGCTTCAGTTTTAGCTTTTGGGGCTCTTTGGATTAAAAAATTAAAAACTATGAACGAAATTACTTCTCACCCTCGTGTGAATCGAGATTATGAAAGAGAAAATTATATTAATAGTATTTTATATAGTGGTAACCAACATTGTATTAATATGATAAGGATGAGACCGATTGCCTTTTTTAATTTGTGTGATATTCTTAGTAGGAATAATTTATTACAATCAACTAAATCTGTGAATATTAGGGAGCAAGTACTGATATTTTTACATATAATTGGTCATAATGTAAGGTTTTGAGTGATTGGATCTAGATATTATAGATCAACTGAGACAGTTCACCATTACTTTAGGATTGTATTGAGAGCTATTTTGAAATTGTATAAACTAGTTATTAGATCACCTGATGAGTCAACTCCTAGTGAAATCAGAAACAATAGAAGGTTTTATCCTTATTTTAAAGATTGTATTGGAGCATTAGATGGAACTCATGTTCATGCATCCGTTCCACCTAGCATTGAAGGAAGATTTCGCAGCTGTAAAGGGGGGACGACACAAAATGTATTGGCTGCCATTACATTTGATTTGAAATTTTCCTATGTTCTAGCTGGTTGGGAAGGTAGTGCACATGATTCTCGTATTTTAAGTGATGCATTTTCACGCCCAAGAGGATTAAGAATTCCAGAAGGTAATAATTATCATTAAATACCAAATAGTTCTAATAAGCTCATAATTTATTAGTATTAATTATGTTTTGTAAAATTGTAGGCAAATATTATCTTGCTGATGCTGGATATGGTATTCGAAATGGATTTATTACCCCATATCGTGGGGTCCGATATCATTTAAAAGAGTTTAGTGCTCAGGGGTCTGAAAATGCAAAGGAACTCTTTAATCTTCGACATTCATCATTGCGAATCACTATTGAACGTGTTTTTGGGATTTTGAAGAAACGGTTTCGTGTATTAGATGCTGAACCATTTTGGAATTTTCAAACTCAAGTAGATATAGTTTTGGTTTGTTGTATCATTCATAATCATATCATGGGAGTTGATCCTAATGATTTACTTAATCAAGGATTATACGATGAGTCCGAGAGTCGATTTGATAATGACAACTCTTACGGAGCGAGAAGAAAGAGAAGAAGCAAGAGAATGGTCTGCTAAGAGAGACGAAATTGCACAAACTATGTGGATTGATTATATGGCTAGAAATATTAGGTAGGTTTAGGTCTTAGGTTTGTTGTTTCTATGTTATGTATGTTTTAGTATTAAAATTGTTCTTTTTTTGTTAATGTTTGTTGGATAATGATATTAAAATTTTAGTTTGTTGGATTTTGAAATTATTATGTCTTGAATTTGTTAAATATTGATTATGTTAAGCTTGTTAGATATTGAATTTATTATGTTTTAAGCTTGTTGGATATCGAAATGATTGACAATGACAATTATTAATGTAGAATGGGTAAAGGCAACAAAGAAGGGACCTCCAAGCAATTCAGGTGGACAAAACCGATGGAACATGTTTTTCTTGAAATTCTAGCAGAGGAGGCCCGAAAGGAAATAAGTTTTCTAATACTTTCAAAACAGTTTCTATTAAACGAGTTGTCGGGCTATTTCGAAGGTTCCAAGTCCAATGCGATCTGAAGCATGTGGAAAATCATTTGAGGACTGTAAAAACCAATGGCAAATTATATGCAAAATTCGAGGTGAAAGTGGTTTTGGATGGGATGATAACATGAAAATGATCACATGTGATAGAGCGACATATGATGCAGCAGTGATGGTAATATATGTATATGTATGTTAAGTATATTTCAATTGTTTTATACTTGTTATTCTAATTGTGTATAATATCCAACATGCACACAAGAAGTATGAACCATTTTTGAATAAAAGCATTGATCATTATGATGAAATGGCTTTGGTTGTTGGCAAAGATATGGCAACAGAGAGTTTTGCCAGAACATTTGCTGACATAGATTTGGATGATGGTAACCA
This sequence comes from Gossypium arboreum, assembly GCF_025698485.1. Taxonomy (NCBI): domain Eukaryota; kingdom Viridiplantae; phylum Streptophyta; class Magnoliopsida; order Malvales; family Malvaceae; genus Gossypium; species Gossypium arboreum. The sequence continues at coordinate 40,322,897 of NC_069080.1, forward strand.
AGATTCAGTGCCTCTAGACTGCTACAATGAAGAGGATGAAGAGGTAAGAACAAATGTATCTTCATCTGGCACATCCAAACGTAAAAGAAAAATGTTCAAGAAAGTGTCGTTGATGAACAAGTTAAATTTGTGGGTGAACAACTTGGCAAAATTGCTAATGCTTTGGAACAATTTATCATGGATAAGACACCACACTTTTACGAACAAGTGATGTCGATGGAGGAAGAAGGATTTCATGATGACTTCTTGTGTTCGTGTTTGATTATCTAGTGAGTCATGAATCCGAGGCCAAAGCTTTTTAGTTAAAATAAAAAGCATAAAAAATTTGGCTTCAAAAATTTTCTCAAGGTTGAAGATATTGATACTTTTATGTGGTGTAATATTTAGTTATGCACTTGGACAATGTTGTTATTATGTGGTGTACTACTAATTATGCATTTGGATAATATTATTAATTTCTAGTATTAATTGTGGTTTGGAAGCTAATTTATAATTATTCAATCCTTGTTTTTATTTTTTAACACAATTACAAATAATTTATCGACTTTGGTTGTTTTCAATTTTGAAGGTTAATATTGTAGCTTTATAATGGAGTATTATTATATACTTAATTTAATTTATTTATTTATAAATAAATTATTGCAATATATGCAAAAATAATTTAAAATATAAAATTTATTAATATATATATAAATTTATTAATATATGTAAAATAACTTTTACGTAAAATATTTTCAGGAAATCGCCAAACAATGTAAAATATTTTACACAGCTTCATCCAAACACTAGAAAATATTTTCAGTAAATCATTTTTCAGAAAAGTAAATCATTTTCTAAAAATTATTTTCCGAAAAATATTTTACTGATAAACAAACATACCCTTAATATTATCATCACATCGAATACTCCTTTTAGACTTTTCAGTACGCACATTTGATTGCAAGTTTCTTGCTGAAAAAAAAAAAAACAGAATCTAATCAATCCATCAATGTGGGATTTGATTCTTGAAGAAATGTTGGGACTCTTTTAAGTGAATATATCCGACACAAAATTTGGGTGAAAAGAAAATAAATCTTTTGAAAGATTTTATTAATAAAGAAATGATGGAAAAATATTAGTCACCTCAATCACTTTTGTTTTTTGGTATTTGTTTTCTTTTAAATGTAAACAGTCCAAATTTAAACATATTGAAATAAATAGAATCTATGCATGATCAAATCTTTGAAGCCTCAAACATCTCACACTTTTAAACATCAAACAGTCCAAAAAAAAAAAAAAGGTCTCAGCTTTGAACTGTGGAGGAGTCAAGTAGGTAAGAGTCTCTAGTGAAATGACATATCATATAATGTTTGGCATTAAGAACAATGCAGAATATTAGAATTCATGAAAATTCATGCAAGCACTGCCAATTTTGGCGATGTGCCCACTTGAAGAAGAAAGGCAGAATTGTTGATGTCAATTTGTGTTTGGCCTCAAACCATGTGCTCTAGTCTATAACAAATTAGACACGTCTTTTTTTCGATATTTGAATTTCAGAATTGAATAAAAATTTATTTGCTTCTAACTTTCCAGCTCAGTGAAAAATTCTTGACTTAAAAGAGGGGACCAATTAAAAGCTTTAAATGTTTCTGACTCGAAACAAAACACCCTTTCGATTAAGATAGACCTTCCCTGTTATTAATGCGTGAAACAAAGACATTTCTGTGTTCTGAAACTATCAATCAATGGTTGTAACAAAAAGAAAGGTTGAAGCTAAAGAAGGAATTAATGTGTCCAATTTACAACTAACCCCAATGTCGAAAAGTACTAATCTATTGCAGAGAAGTGATAAAGTTGGAGTCTTTATGTTACTCAAATTAAGGTAATCATGGCTAAGCACATGCCCATGGATTCTCATGCTCTGTTTCAAACGCATTGGGAAGTTTATGTTTTTCTAAGCTTTTTCAACAGCTAAGTACACCCAACACATATTAATAATACTAATAATTCTCCTCCAACTCACACGAATCATCATCTCATGCACTAATGCATAAAATTATTAAATAATTAATCCTAAAAAAATATGTATTATATAAGTTGACGTGTGGATTGATAAGAAGAGGAACTCAGACCATTGCGTGTGGACTAGTTGGAGTATAATATCTTAAATGCATCAAATGGATACAAATGAAGCCCCAAAGTTTAGTTCCTTCATAAACGTCTAAATTTGTAATGTTTTTGATGTATGTATGTGCATATGCATGTATTTAAACGAAAACTTCACGTGGGAATCTATTGATGAAAGTTAGGGCAGAGTGTATATGAGATATTTTTTGGTGTTTATGATGGCGTTATCTCAACTGAAGCTGCTGGGGGGGAAGAGCTCAAACGACTGAACAATTAACAGGCTTTTGTCTTAGATGAAAGCAACAACCGGACATGAAACATGGCAGGGTGTGTTCACTATGATTAGAGCAGCATTTAGTCAGTTGCCTGCCAATTTGTAGCATTGGAGAGCATTTTGTATGTGGTTAGGACTTAAATGTCCGAAACGACGTTTGTTGAACAGAAAAAGTTGGAGTTGGACTAATTAAAATTGAAACAGCTGAACCTAGTTATGGACTTACAATTTCCTATTTTGCCTTGGGTGAGCATAAGTAGATGGACCCAAACCTAGGCCCTTCTTTAAAGCCCTGCCCCTGGTCTAGGGTTGTTCAATTTTTTTTTATTCTCCGGTGATAGAAAACTTACTTCTCTCATCTAACAAAAACATATGTTGGAGCTTCACCTAATATTTTACTAGTTTCCTAGGAGCCAAACAACATACACCATAAGCACCGGTGGAGCTAGAAAATTTTTTTGGGGGTCAGAATTAAATTGTATATTTTTACAATAGTAAAAATGTAATTTCACCATTTTAATAGTCTATATCTTTATAATTTTTAAATGATTAAATATTTTAGGGGGCAAAAATGCAATTTTACCATTATTAATTTAAAATTTTAGAAATTATAAAGGGCCTAAATCTTCCATTTTAGGGGAGTCAGGGCCCCTACCAACCCCCCTTGGCTCCGCCACTGACCATATGCAGTGCTCAACTAGACTTGATCTAACCAAATTTTTTAGATGATTGCCTATGTGTCAAGAGAAATGTCTACTTTCATTATCACTACGCCAGCCACATAACTTGTCTTATTTGTTGGCATATTTGACCAAAATATTTTGATGATTTGCTTGCAACTTTTTTAAAGATCTCATGCAATCAATCTCATGTTTATCATTGGAGAAGAGATTGAATCAAGTAAGATTATTTTTCAAAGATTCTTATGTAAGTTGATTTTATAATATTTTGCATCCATAATTGATTTAATGAGATTTGGGTAGATCAAGATGGATTGAAGATTACTTTATAAAGATAGATTCATATTCTAAATATGGAAAACCTATTCAACCTTAATAAATGTTTTATTGTTAAGGCAAGTGTTTTTTGAGTGTCTATTGGTGTGCACCACTTCCCCTAGCACATCAACAGACAACATAACTTGCCTTATTTGGAGTTGAATTTCAACCAAATTTAAGCAATAACTTAAATGTTCTTGTGGACGTATGATGTGTAACACCCCTTACCTGACCCGATTGTCGAGTCTGAGCTATAGGATGTCATATCCGTTGTCAGAGAAACTACAAACATTAACATTAAAATCACAATATGATACATGCAAACATAAACATTTCAAAACATAGGCATGATATACAACCTTTCTCGAATCTATACGAGCTTACATATGCTCTAAAGTTAGCCTGAGATCGAATAATGACCAATTTGTAAAAGTTACAAAGTTTCGTGTCAATGTCGCGACGTAAGGGAGTTCCTCATCGCAATGTGGCATACTGACTTGACCTCATTGTGACGACAGGGTTCCTCGTCATGTTGTGGCCTGAAGTCTAGAGCTCATCGCGATGACCATCGCTTGATGTTGCGAGGTGGACTTTGCTTTTGGTACATTGTAGGCCATTTGGTACCTATTTTGTGTCTATCTTTTAAACTCTATGTTTGGTGCATAATTGCACAACTAAACCTGCACAAAATCAACACAATTACATGCCAAAACTTTGCATTTAACCATTTCCAACCTTCCAATCCATTTTAACTTCCAATTCACATTAAAACATACCAATTCAATTTACTAAAATTCAATCTATTCAACTATGATTTTAGCCATTCCATATCATCATTTTACCTATATCTTTTCATACCCAAACATACCATTCCCATGTCATTCACAATGTCACAACATACTACCAAAACATACATGGACAATAGGTATTAACCTTATCAAAGATCTAGCATTATAAATGATTCAACTAAAACTATCATTTTAAGTTAACATGTAACGATCCGATAGTCAGGGGTGTCGAAAAGTGCATTCTTGAGACTCCGTTCCCGTAAATCAGAATCGTAAATATTTATTAAAAATATTTACGAATCTAGTTGTGTAGTTAATTAGGTTTCGATTAAGTGAATTTACTTGAATTAAAAGTAATTAGGTATAAGGACTAAATTGCATAAAGGGTGAAAGTTGAATTATATATTAAAGAATAATTAAAGGGACTAAAGAAGTAATTTTACCGTTGTTTCTTTAGTAGGACAACATTAGGTAAATTAGGTGTAATTTATTATATACATATATATTATAATAATTAAATTTATCTTAAATATTATGTAAATATATATGATATAATAATAAAACAATAAGTAAAAGAAAAAGAAATAGAAAGCCAAAACAAAATTTAAAAGAAAAAGAAAGAGACGCACAACCCAAGGGTGTAACACCCCTTACCCGTATCCCATGCCAGGACAGGGTACAAGGCGTTACTAGACTTAAAACACATGCACACAAACAATTTCGGGTCATAGGATTTCGCTCAAATTTAAAACTTTCAAACTTCCTTTTAACGACCCTAATATGAACCTACGAGGCCCAAAACACACTTTGGACATGGTTCGGGAATAAACCGAACACTTTTGAAAACTTTGAATAATTTCAATACAAACAAGGGCACACGCCCGTGTGGGATGGCAACACCCCCGTGTGTTCTCTTAATATGGCCATGTTGAAGGGCCGTGTGGCTCAAACGGCCTGAACATATCGGAGCCACACGGCCTGAACATATCGAGACACGCCCGTGTCCCTAGCCCGTGCGAATTTATTTCTCGATTCGAACCTACAGGGGTTTTCACACGGCTTGGCACACGCCCGTGTCCCTCACATGGCCATGACACGCCCGTGTTTCAGCTCGTGTACAAAAACTTTGACATTCTGTTTCTGATGTCATCAACCATTTAGGGGCACACGGCCAAGGCATACGCCCTTGTGTTAAGCCGTGTCCTCCACACGGTTGAGACACATGGCGTGTCTCCGCCCATTTGGTTACTACTAGGCATTCTAATTTGCCAAATTTAGATGCAGGAGACACACGACCTGACTACACTCCCATAGGGCAGACCATGTGTCGCACACGGTCTAGACACACACCTGTGTGTCTACCCGTGTGGACAAAAACAAGGCTATTTATCAAGCCTTTTTGTCACCCTTACTTACACCCACCTTCAAAAAGCATCAAACAATACCAATACCACATAAACACATGACCATATTAGCCAATACTTAGGCATCCATGCATCACTTCTAAGCTATTTCCTATCACATACAACATCTCCTACTTATCAACACAAATCATGCAACAACCATATCCATGAGAATTTTCATCAAATGCATTTAATAATAATCAATATTAGCGAACATCAATAACTTATACAAAATGAATATCACATCCATATGAGCCAACACTTGTGGCTAAACCAACATGACACTAAACAAAAAGACCAAGTCCCTATACATGCCACGCTCAAAATATTTAAACTAACTATACCAAAAACTTTAGGTGACAGTGTGATCAATGCCTCCAACGTCCCTTGATTCCCGAGCTAGCTTGGCGGTACTATAAGAAAAATAAAAAAGAAAGGAAGTAAGCATAAAGCTTAGTAAGTTACAAGTAAATAATTAACAACGCTTTACCAAGTAACATCATACTCATAACATATCATACACTTGCACAAGATTCTCGAATGACTATAGACATAACTTACTCATTTTCATCCTTACTATTCATATACATAACCCGAGCTCATTCTTATGAGTTTCGTGTAGGTACCTGTACCACTTGCAACATAATCATAACTTTTCTCAATCATGATATAATATTTAAATTACCCATTGAACCAGTTGGAAAAATAAATGGATATCCGATAAGCCTCATACAAAAGGGTAAGATGCCGATGCCATGTCTCAAACATGGTCTTACACTGGCTCTCATATATCGGTGCCGATGCCATGTTCCAAACATGGTCTTACACTAGCCCATATGTCGAGGTCGATGGCATGTCCTAGACATGGGCTTACACTAGCTCTCATATAAATGCCGATGTAATGTTCCAAACATGGTCTTACACTAGCTCTCATATCAATGCCGATGCCATGTTTCAAATATGGTCTTACACTGGCTCACATAACCCTAGTATCACGGCATGGATATCCAATCTATCCCTACGGTTCAACTGGGAGTTTTACCACATCAAATCTCGTCATGCATATTCGTAACAAAATCGAACATTTCATGTAATATCAATTATTTAATGCATAATAACAATAGAATTGTGATATTTACGTGTAACTTACCTCGGTATACAAAATATGAGCGACTAGTTTGAATTAGTCTACTAGCTTGGTCTTCTCCCGGTCTAGGTCTGGATTTCGTACTTCTTGATCTATAATGATAAAATTCACTAATTTAATCATCACATTAATCAAGACATTTCATAATTCTTATTTTTGCAAAATGATCGTTTTGCCCTTAGACTTTCACAAAATTATGATTTTGCCCTTAGGCTCGTAAAACGATTTTTATCGAATTTCCACATTAACCAAGCCTAGCCGAAACTACTTTAAGGCTATAACATCTCACAATTTCAATTATTTCACACATTTGCAACCTATTTTATAAACTTCACAAAATGATCCTTTTAGGTGTTTTCATGAAAACCATTTCACAAAAGTTGTTTATTTAACAACCATGATTCATTTTATTCTATAAAAAATTAGAAAACAACATGAATAATCTCATGGTAAAACCCTATATTTTCAATCATTTTGCAAAATAGTTCCCTCATTAGCTAGATTAAGCTATAAGGGTTCTAAAAACACAAAAATCAACAAAAATGACCATCAAAATCACTTACTTGCAAGGGATAGAAGTTGCTTAAATTTCAAGCTTCCAAAACCCCTATTTTTTCTGATATTTTCAGTGGAGAGGAGGAAAATGAAAAGGTGATTTTTTTTCTTTATTTTATTTCATTTCTAGTAAAATTTGTCACCAAAACCTCACCTAACCTTTGACATTCTCATTTTCTTGTCTCTATGGCCGGCCATCACTCTCTTAAAGGCCTATTTACACATTAAGGACCTCTATTTTAAGGTTCTCTAACTATATGACACTTCTAATTAGTAGAACACAAATTTCGCCTTTTATGCGATTTAGTCCTTTTTCGAAATTAAGCAAGCAACCGCTAAAATTAGTCCACCAAAATTTTCATGCACTTATATAATCATGCTTTAACACATAAAATAATATTAAAAATAATTTCTCTAACCTCAGATTTGTGGTTCCGAAGCCACTGTTCCGACTAGGCCCAAAATCGGGCTGTTACAACGGGCTTCAAAAATTCAAAGTTCAATTGGTTAGTCAATTTAGTTTTCTTGTAATTTTTATGTTTTTGGAATCCCAGTGTTAAGTATTACCCGAACCATGTTAAAATTTTAGCATTGATTGAGTTTTTAAATGTTTTTAATGTTGAATAATTTTAGTATTAGGGATTAAAGTGATAGATTTTTAAGTTAGAAGTGAAAATGATTAAATTGTAGAATAAATTGTAAATTTTGAGTAATAGGGACTAAATTGTGAAATTTTCAAAATTTAGGATTTAAGTGAAAATAGGGAGTTAAATTTAGTTTAAAGTGAAATTTTGTAAAAATATAAGATTAATTGTGAAGAATAAAAATTAGTCTCGGTTTAAGGACTAAATTGAAATTTAAGAACATATTGAGTCAAATTTTAATATTCGATATGAAATTGAATTGTGTTATATTGATGAATTTTAATTATTTTACTTTCATAGCTAACATCGTACCGAAATCCTCAACTAAAAAGGGAAAAGATAAAGTCGACGTCGAATAGCTCAGAATTTCTGGTTTGTATTTCTATAATTCGAACCTAGTTGTTAATTGTTGTATTTTGATTTAATGTATATGGTAAGTGGTTGAGGTGAGTATTTGGCAAATTGACTATTGAATTGATTTCATGTGTATATGGGATTATATGAAAAATATATTTGGTACTTTGATATTGAATTGAATTGAATTGAATTGGATTAAATTGATATATATTATGAATATATATGTGTAAATGTGATAATGTGCTAATATGATAATTGGATATTGGTTGTATTTGGAAAGTGAATTGGAACCCTATTAATTGTATCGGGCTGAGTCAGATATAAATGGCATGCCATAAGATGGGAAGGGTTCAGGGATTTCTTCGACTTCGAGTCGATGAGGTATTTGGTTGTTAATTTACTTCGGTTTAACCGATGATACACTAAATGCCTAACTGGTGTGTTGGTTGGATCCGTGTATCGATCGAGTTAAGTCGTGTTAATAGGGGTAAATAAATAATAAAGTTCTATAATTGATATTAAAATGGCATGTGTAAGTTGAATATAGTATAAAATGATATGTTATTATGTATGAATTCAAAGAGTTGACATATGGTAATAGTGATTTTTAAATATTAATACGTGCTTATAATTTTATTGTGCATATGATATTATCTTGTCTTTAATATTCGGATTATAGAAATACCATTGAGTTTTACTCAGCGTATGGTTTTGTTTTCCGTACACAGGTTAGGTACTTAACTTTTGATTACCGATTCAGCATCCAACAACGATCCCGAACTCAAATGTGGTGATGTTTATCTTTTGTGTCAGCATGTACATAGGATGTCTAAATGATAATTATTTTGTGGATGGATAGTAAAAAAGGTTATAAGTGTAATGTTGGTTTAGTATATACATATAAACATGTGTTTGTGTTTGAAGCCATGTTATGGCATGGTAAATTAAATCAAATCTAGATAGGTACATGTGAATTTAAGTTAATGTTTAAGTGCTCATGAACTAGGCAAAATGGATTAAATTTGGTATCTTTATAATTTGGATTTGAGTGATGCTTTGATGATATGAATTGAGGATATAAATGTGGTACCAATGAAGGTACATTGGTTAGGCACCTAGGATGATTGTTTTGATTGTATTTGATCATGTTTTGAACTGGTTAAACGAATGATATTTGAATTGTTTAATGTCCAAGCTTGTAGGGAATGGTAAATTATTGTTCCTTTTAGGTCCACACAGCCAAACACACTGGCGTGTGACTTGGCTATGTGAGACACACGTCTAGCACACGGGCGTGTGAGGCCATTTCAAAGGGTACACGGCCTAACACACGGGTGTGTGGCTTGGCCGTGTGACCCAAGTCAGAGAGTTATATAGGCTAAGACATGACCATATGTCCCTGTAACAGCCCAATTTTGGGCCTAGTCGAAATAGTGGTTTCGGGACTACTGATTCGAGGGTGGAGAAATTATTTTTAATATTATTTTATGTGTTGTAGCATGATTATAAAGGTGCATGAAAATTTTGGTGAATTAATATTAGCGTTTGTGAGCTTAATTGTGAAAAAAGGACTAAATCGCATAAAGTGCAAAAGTCTCAATTTGATAGCTAAGGGTGTTAAATTGCCATGAAATTTAAATTGGGGGTATTTAAAGGGCAATTAGACCCTTAGATTATAGCTTGCCTGGCCATGAGACAAAGAAAATTAAATGGTCAAAATGTTAGGTATTTGATAACATAATATGTGATAAAATAATACCCTAAAGCCTAGCCTTCATCTTTTTTCATCCATCCTTTCTTCTTGACTGAAAATATCAGCCATTAGAGGAGTTTTTGGAGCTTAAAATTTCAGCCATTTAGTCTCTCTACAAGTAAGTGATCTTGATGGTTTTTCTTAATGATTTTTGTACTTTTAGAACCTTTGTAGTATGAGCTTTCAAATGAGGGGACTATTTTGCAAAATGGTGGAAAGTCTAGGTTTTTACCATGAGAGTGTTCATGTTGTTTTCTAAAATTTTATGGAAGAAAATGAATCATGGTTCTGAAATAAACAATTTTTGTGAAGTAGTTTTCATGGAAACCCTAACTAAGGACCATTTTGCATAAGTGGTAAAATAGGTAATAAATGTGTGAAATGTTTGAATTTGTGAGTTGTTATAAGTATGAGATAGGTTCGTCTAGGCTTGTTTAATGTGAAAATTTGGTAAAAATCGATATACGAGCCCAAGGGTAAAATCATAATTTTATGAAAGTCCAAGGGTAAAATGGTCAATTTTGCCCAATTATGAATTTTTGAATACCTAGATCAATAAAAAGATTAAATTTATGAATTTTTATCATTATAGATCAAGAACTACAAAATCCGGGCTAGACCAGGGAAAAGTAAAACAAGTGGACTAAGCTGAAGTAGTCGTCTACATTTTGTATACCGAGGTAAGTTGTATGTAAATAATGCAACTACGTTGTTATCAATTGTGCATGAATTTTTATAGCATAAATTTTTTAATTGTGGTAATGAAAATAGATGATGATAATAGAGATAATAGAACTCCCGGATGAACCTTGGGAACAAATTGGATATTCATGCCATGACATTTGGGTTATTTGTGCGTTAGTGCAAAACATGTCTGGGACATACATCGGCCACATTATGAGAGCCAGTGTAAGACCATGTCTGGGACATGACATCGGCATTGAGATGAGAGCTATCATAAGACATGTCTGGGACATGCATCGGCAAGAACATGTCTGGGACATGGCATCGGCACGGATATGAGGTGTCAGTGTAAGACCATGTCTGAGACATGGCAGCGGCACGAATATGTGAAAGCTAATGTAAGACCATGTCTAGGACATGGTGTCAGCCTCAATTTCGATAGTCAGTGTAAGACTATGTCTGGGACATGACATCAACTTGATGGATGAGCCAGTGTAAGACCATGTTAGGGATATGATATCGGTATTATACCCTATGTTTGAGGCTTAATGAATATCTGATAGCATTCCTAATGGTTCAACGGTGAGAGTTTCAGTTTAAGTTAAACTAGAAAAGTAGAACCATGTTGTAAGCGGTACAAGTACCTATTTGAAATGTATGAGATGTGAGCTTAATAAATGCTATGTGAATTGTATTGGATAGCGACGAGTAAGTTGCGCTTATGCCTACTTTTGTATTATGAGCATGATGATGAATGGTAAAGTTGTTATATTTATTTGCATGCACCTTACTAAGCTTTATGCTTACCCTATTCCTTTCCATTTTCTTATAGTGCCGCCTAATTAGCTTGTGGTTCAACAGACGTCGGAGGCATCGATCACACTATCAATCGAAACATTTGGTATAATTAGTTCTTAAATTTTGATTATGGCATGTATAAGATTCCTTGATTTGTTTTAGTGTCACATTGTTTTGGGGCCAAATGTGTTGGCTTGTTTTAATATTTGACTCATTTTGTACAAGGCCATGAAAAATGACTAATATTGAAAGTTATTATATGAATGCAAAGTAGTCTTTCATGAATGTGAAATTATTGACATGGTGGAATAAATGAAATGTATATAGGCCTTAGCTATAGTTGTTGGATCGAGAATTTATATCAAGTTAGAAGTTGATATGTTGGCTGGTGATAGAATGTGTTTCAGGGTGGCAAAGGGATTGGTAGATAGCCTTATATTGTCCACACGGGTAGTCACACGGCCGTGTGACTCACACATGGGCAGCCCCATGGACGTGTTGTCTGGCTGTGTGTCCCCTGCACGTAAAATATTTCAAGTCAGTATGCATGGTAGTAAACACACAGGTAGAGACACGGGCGTGTGTCTCAGCCGAGTGGAGGACACGGCCTCTGGCCACGAGCGTGTGCCTTGGCTGTATGCCCCTTGTTAGATGCTGATGTCAGAAATAGAATGTCAAGGTTTTTGGACACGGGCTAGGACACGGGCATGTAATGGCCGTGTGAGGGACACGGGCCATAGACACGGGCGTGTGTCAGGCCGTGTGAAAACCCCTGTAGGTTCGAATTTTGAATTTAATTCACAAGGGCATGGGACACGGGTGTTTCCCTAGGTGCTTAGGTCGTGTGTGTCACACGAGCCATCAGCGCGGCCATGTTATAATGACCACACGAGCGTGTTGCCCTTTCACACGGGCGTGTGCCCTACTTCAAGAGTTAATTTTTCTAAAGTTAGTTAAAGGACCAGGGTTGGTCCTGAATGGTTTCCAAGAGGTGTTTCGAGCCTTGTAGGCCCATGATAAGAAGTTTTAGACAAAGTTTGAAAAAGTTTTAAGTTTTAACGGGCTCGTACAACCCGACTTGTACGTTTATATGTGATTTGTGAACTGTAATGCCTTGTACCCGATGTCGGCATCGAACCCGAGTTAAGAGTGTTACAGTCCCTACTTCGAATGCCCACACGGCCAGACACGGGCGTGTGACTTGGCCATGTGAGTCACACGGCCTGACCACATGGCTTGTGAACCCTGCAGCTAAAACATTTTCTAACATTTTCTAAAAATTTTCAAATGTTCCCGATTTAGTCTCAAATCGTTTCTAAAGTGTTTTCAAACCCTCAAAGACTTAATATGGGATTCTATACATGTTAATGAAGAATCATTTTTTATTTTTGAAATGTTTGAAATGAATGATTAGATTACAATTAATCAGTAATGTCCCGAAACCCTATTTTGATGACGAATACTAGTTATAGGGGTGTTACATAACATATCAAACAGCTATGTACATGCCACATAACCAAACTTTTAAATGTTTGAAATACTATTGAATCATTATTGGGATAGTGTGAACTTCTCGACGATCCGCTTGACATGTTCCACAAGTTGACAATCTACAGGGAAAGGAACAACAAAGGGGTAAGCATATCGAATGCTTAGTAAGTTCATAGGCATTAAATAACAACTAAACTCAATTTACTAACTAATACGATAAGCTATTAGCTCAACAAGTTTGCCTAAATAAGGTAACCATATATCAACAAGGTAAGTTCAATATATAACAATATCATATAGTAATTCAAATATATAACATTCCAATTCACATGAAAATTTCATGTCAATCACTTTCCAATACAATATAACATGCTCATATTCATGCTAGCACCTTAATTCAATTTATATACATACTATCTTACCATGTAACATACATTTTGTAGGTAATTTAGTTCATTCCAATTGTCACCTATAAGTATTTATATTTAATCATATATTATCATCACAATGAAGCTTATATGTTTCACTTCATTTTAACCATTTCAATAATTTCTGAGCTTAATAACTCTTTCATACTTTTTCGGCCCTTAGGGCTCGTTTTCAATTCAATGTGTATGTCATTCCATTTCAGTACCATTTAACCAATTTATGTAATTTTAACCTTATTAATCAGTCACAGACTCGATACAGATACATGAATTCATCGCCTTAGGTTGCCTGGCAACAACGACGCTATAACGATACATAATACCACTTCGGATTGCCCAACAACAATGGTTTCCTATCTCAATTAATCTGTCATCCCGGGTTTCCTAGGGATGATGACTCAAAACACAATATCTACCACCCCAGATTGCCTGACAACGATGATTTTAGTCAATAATATGACCCTATGACATGCCAACTGTAACACCCCTTACCCGTATTCGATACCAGAATAGGGTACGAGGCATTACTAGACTTAACCTTAAACAAACATTCGAAACTGAGACATGAATTTCCACTCAAATTTAAAACTTTTCAAAAACATTCATATCATCCCTTAAACGAGCCTACGAGACCCAAAACATGCATTGGAAGCGATTCGGGACTAAACCGAGAACCTTGGAAAATTTCACAACACTTAGAAAAATTTTACTAAAACAGGGGTCACACGCCCATGTGGCTTGGGACACGCCTGTGTGGGCATGCCATGTGGTCACACACACCCGTGTCCCTAACTTGTGTAACTCTCTATTTATGACATCATCAACAAATTGAAGTCACACGGCCAAGACACACACCCGTGTCTTAAGGCTGTGTGTAACGCCCCGAACCTGAGACCGTCGCCAGAGTCGAGCACGAGGTGTTAACGGACTTAATTCATTAATTAAACAGCTCAAACAATTTATTTTAGAACTTCCAGACAAGCTGGCTAACTGCATCATAGTCGCTTAAAAATTCATATCTTGAGTTAAGAAACTCGAAATCCAATTCCGTAAATTTTCCCTTAAACTAGACTCATATATCTATCAACTAAATTTTTTCTAGAATTTTTTTTTGGCCAACTAGTACATTTTATTAGTTAAAGTATCCCCTATTTCAGGATTTGACTACTCTGACCCCTATGTATTACGAATTAAATATCTCCCTTTACAGAGTTTCAATTATTATTCCGTTTATTTCCCATAAAACTAGACTCAATAAGGAATCTGTACATGTAAATCATGACTTCTAATTATCTTTTTACAATTTTTGGTGAATTTCCAAAATCAGAACAGGGGATCCAGAAATCGCTCTAGCCCTGTTTCACAAAAATTTAAATATCTCATAAAATATAACTCATATACCTATTTTGTTCCATCCATATGAAAGTAGACTCATCAAGCTTTAATTATATATCTCATTCACTATCAAAATCCATTTTTACTATTTTTAGTGATTTTCCAAATTCACGTCATTATTGCTGTCCGATACTGTTTTAAAGCTAATTTCACCTTTTTCATGATTTCCATGGAATAACTAGCATTTAGGCATACATAACACCAAACATGTCCTTGATTAGCCATTCCAACAGCTAATCATTATCAAGCATTTACATACCATTCATCAGACATATCATAAGATCATACACACAAAATGGCTACGATGCTATACATGCCATACTCAAAATGAAACGACTAGCTATACCAAAATAATCCTCGTGATAGTGTGCCCGAACCTCCGACGTACTTTACGATCCCCGAGTTAGCTTGAAAAAACTATAAAAAGAAGGAAAATAAAGGGGGTAAGCATTAAGCTTAGTAAGTTTGCATGCAAATAAATAACAACATTCATAAGAATTATCTTACTACTTGGTATGATACTACTTAATGCAACTTCATTAATTGTCATAGACATATTTTAAACTTCTTCACTTACTCACTTACTTAAATACTTACTTACTTAATCAAATTTATTAATACATTTTACTTACCTTTTTCCTTATCACGCATACATGAACATTATGTACTTACCTTTGCTCTTTTAGCATGAACTTGTCTTACCTTTTTAGTGTAACTCATCTTACCTTACCTTACCTTGATATTCTCTTTAAATTTTCCCGTTGAACCACTTGGAATACTAAGGATACGCGGGTACCTTACCATTGCCATGACTTGTCATGGTCTTACGTGGTATCCTTTTGAAACTTACCATTGCCATGTCAAGACATGGTCTTACATGGTATCCTTGCCTTATGAACTCACCAATGCCATGCCTTGGCATGGTCTTACATGGGACCTTTGTCTTATAGTAACTTATCAATGCCATGTCTTGACATGGTCTTACATGATTTCCTTGCCTTAGAAACCTTACCAATTTCCATGCCTTGGCATGGTCTTACATGGTATCCTTAAACCCTAATATCATGACATTTGTATCCTACACATTCCTAAGGTTCAACCGGGACTTTCTGAAATTACTTCTCCGTCAATTCATGCTTGAGTCTTCTTTGAATAATTTCATAAAATAAATATACACATGCTGGAAATTAACAAAATTAACATAAAATAATAGAATATTGCACTTATTTACCGCAAACTTACCTCAAAACAAAATACGATCAACTATATCGATTTAGTCCACTATCTTTTTCTTTCCCCAGTCTAACTCCGGATTTTGTTCTTCTTGATCTATAATAAAAAAAATTTAGCTTATTTAATACTCACATTTATTAAAACAGTCCTTGACCCAAACTTTTGCAAAATTACATTTTTGCCCCTAAACTTTTACATATTTACACTTTTCCCCAAGGCTCGGAATTTAAACTTCATCCTATTTTCTTATGTTTTATAACATGCTGATCATTTTTCCCTTCTATGACAACATCAAATTCTCACTCTAACATGTACTTATGACTATTAGGTATTTTTACCGATTAAGCCTTTTTACTCGTTTTCACTAAAAACCGAGTAGCAAAAGTTTTCTAACATAATTTAAAACCTCATATTCTATCATAAAACACCAAAATACACAAATTTCACCTATGGGTATATTTCCAAATATGAACCCTAGGTTGAATTATTGCTAGAATAAGCTTAATCAAGTTACCGGGACTCCAAAAACGTAAAGAACATTAAAAACGGGGCTTGGAATCACTTACTATGGAGCTTGGAAGCTTGGAACAAACCCTAGCTATGGAGAAACCTTGAAATTTCAGCCTAATGAAGAAGATGGACAAAAATTGGCTTTTAATTTTGTTTTTAATTCATTTTAATAACTAAATGACCAAAATGCCCTTAATTAAAAACTATGGTGTTTTACTTCCACTTTAAAATCCCATTACTCACAAGTACTTAATACCTTTGTGAACTAGAACACACATTTTACAACTTTTGCAATATAGTCCTAAATATCAAATTGGACCCTCTATCGATAAAATTTCTAAACGAAATTTTCACACAATCATGCAATCATGCCATAGACCTTAAAATGATAATAAAATAAATTTTTCTACCTTAGATTTGTGGTTTCGCAATCACTGTTCCGTTTAGGCCCTATTTCGGGATGTTACACTGTGTCCTTTACATGGCTAAGACACACGCCCGTGTCTCTGCCTATGTGCTCAATACTGAGCATTCTGTTTTGCAACAATTTAGGTGCAGGGGACACACGGCCAGATCACACGCCCATAGGGCTGATCGTGTGTCACACATGGCTTAGACACACGCCCGTGTGTCTACACGTGTGGACAATAATAAGGCTATTTACCAATCCATTTACCACCCTCACTTGAACATATTTACTCAACATCACATGGCACAAACTCAAGCATGAAGAGCAACCAAATAATTACAACCAGGACAATAACATGTCATTCTCATACCATTTTTAAACATACTTAAAACATCAACCTTTCCACATTCACAAATGACATTAATACAAATATACTCATAACCAACATTAGTCAACTTCCAAGGCTATATACAAAATGAACCATGAACCATTCACAAATATGATCATCACATATCAGTATCATATCAACATCTATCATACACCCAAAATTTATCATCTCATCAATAGACTACATTACCAAACATTTCACATTCACCAAGCATACCATGATCATATCACCATAGACATTGACACATATATGAATGTACTTAGGCTCACAACCATGTTACCAATATAAGCCAACTTACATGGCCAAATAGCAAAACAAGCTTTTGACGATTATAAGCCATTACATTGGCTAAAATCATACGACTCATATAACAAAATGACCAAGTCCCTATACATGCCATAAACTCAAAATATAAATTCATACATATATCATACAATTAACATAATATAAATTCATACGAATGTCATTTAAGTCTCATAGTATAACTTACTCATTCACGTCTTACCAAGTGTTTATCATGTTCAACAATATGAACACAAATTATTATAATCTACCATAATCTCATGGTTACAATTTATCGAGTCATAATGCTTACCCCTTTCAACTTATAGGTATAATTTAACATATCTTGGCATTAGCTTAACAACCGTAATATTTCCTTTGTAACATATTATAGCAATTAACAAATCATTTCACGTCTCATAATAAACATGCACATTAATTATGCGTACAAGTATTTCCAAGCATATATCTTAATATCTTTCGATTTCATAAACTTTTATCTTCCCATAATTTCATGACCATTTTAATAGGCAATTATTCCAATCTTTCCTTTTTCTCATATCCAATAAATCACAATTTATGTGATTAAAACATGCTATATCTTAACTCAATTTAGCCCGAAAGCCAATCACATAATAGTCAACCGAATTTACTATGAATTTCATACATCACAAGTATAGACCAATAATCACAAGGCTTTCACAAAATCATTCTCATAGAAATCATGAACTCATAATATAATGAAGTCAATGCTTATAAACTTTACGTACATACCTGTACTAATTCGTAATACTTACGTACACTTTCTCTTCTTTGACATACTTGTTAAATTTTCCCGTTGAACCATTTGGAATACTAAAGGATACTCGGGGATCTCGTACACACAATACCGTACCAATTCCTTAACCCAGATATGGTCTTATATGTAATCCCATATCGATGCCAATAGCCCAGCTATAGTCTTACACAAAATCTTATATCAATGCCATATCCCAGATATGGTCTTACACAAAATCTCATATAGATGCCATATCCCAGATATAGTCTTACACATAATCTCAGTAACCCTTATGTCATGACATCTGTATCCTATCTATTCCTAAGGTTCAACCAGCACTTTCGCTGGATCGAACCTTTATCGATCATTTTCGTAGTGTCGTACTCAATAACATTTACATTTTTATTTCAATAATATAACATTTACCACAATTATATCAATTAGGCATTTATACATATATAATTTAATGCTTATTAAACATACGAACTTACCTCAACATAGAAACGAAAAAAAGGACTAAATCGCCAAATACTTGTTTCCCCCGTTCTAATCCCGAATCTTGTTTTTCTTAATCTATAACATCACATTTAACTTATTTAATCATTATACTATTCAAAACAGCCCAAAATCACACAATGGAAAAAATTATATTTTTCCCCTAAACTTTTAAAAATTTACAATTTAGTCTCTAGGCTCGTAAAATCAAATATAGTCAATTTCTTCAAAACCCGAGCCTAGCCCGAACCTTATACATGCTTATAACAACCCAAATTTTTTATTAAATCACACTTTTACTACATATTTTACAACTTTTACAAACAAGTTCTTTTTGACATTTTTACCGAAAATCACTTAGCAAAAGTCGTTTAACAAATAACAAACATGCATTTTCTACCATTAAACATCAAAATACATACATGTTCAACATGGGTAAAATTTTAAACTTTGACATCACTTCAAATTAGTGGTAGAAATAGATACATCTTGTTACAAGGATTTCAAAAACGTAAAAATCATTAAAAACGGGGTTAGAACGGAATTACAATCGAGCTTGGAAGTTGCCAAAACCCTAGTTATGTCTTCTCCATGCAAGTTTCAGCCATGGGGTAGAAGGTGAGCAAAAATTGGCTTTTATTTTCTTTTTAATTCATTTTAATTACTAAATAACCAAAATGCCCTTAATGAAAAAACTTTGGAAGCATATCTAACCATGTCTATTTTTGTCCACCAACTTAACCAATGGTATAATTACCATTTGAGGACCTCCAATTTAAAATTTCATAGCAATTGGACACCAATAACATGTAGAACTCAACTTTTTTAGTTTTTACAATTTAGTCCTTTTGACTAAATTGAGTGCTCAAACGTCAAAATTTTCGAACGAAATTTTTATGAAACAATTCCATAAAATTTTAGACCATAAAAATGTAATAAAAATAAATTTTATTGTATCGGATTTGTGGTCCCGAAACCACTGTTCCGACTAGACCCAAAATCGGGCTGTTACACCAACTATATCTGACACAGTCCGAACAACTAATAGGGTAACTAATAATCCAATTTCATTATAAGTTTGATTCTCATTCTATTGATCTCAATATCATCAAATCGTAAATCAAGATATCATTTCATTCATAGCATATAACATGATTCATTTCAATTCCAAGTCAATTTCACCATTTCGCCAAGTTATAATATTTTCAATTTTATTCAATTTAATCATCTATCTCAATAATCAATCAAATTCACACCAATATGATCTAATCAGTCATAATCAACTACCAATTCATTAAATATCTCAAGTTGCAATTCATCATATTCAATTTATCATTTCTTTATGATTTCGTTCATATCTCACCTTTTGTACCAGGTTGAAAACAATTCAAATTACTATCAAACATACAAAATTCATAATTAAAATATATAAAAATTAAAATTCAATCATATTGTATGAGCTTATCTAGTCAAAATAGCAAACAATTTGAATTGTAAGGACTGATCGATAATTTTGCATTTTCCTTGATTATCCTCGGTTTGGTTTAATTCCCAATCTATATAATAGCACGATTCAATTTATAAATTCCAAACATTTTATATCATCCTATTATATGCATATGTTAGTTCAATTTCATCATTCGAAAGTTCCTTAAATTTTTTTATTTTATTCAATTTAGTCCCTAAAACCGAAATTACATTAACTTTCAAATTTGAGCTTCAATTTTGAAACCATCTCAGTTACATCCTTTTTAGACTCTCTACTATCCATAATTATAGAAAATTTACACCAATTTTGAAATTTATATATTTTAGCCCCTATGTTAAAAAACAAACAATTATATTTTACAATCTAGTCGTTCTTCATATCTAAACTTAAAATATAACAATTTAACACCAATTTCTTCAAGAATTCATCAATGGTAACTTTTAGAAACTTTAACAGTTTTACAAATTGATACATGAGTTAGCTAAATCAAACTCCCATGATCTCAAAAACGTAAAAAAATACAAGAAAATGACTAAATTAAATAAACTTACCAAGGGCCGAAAGTTTGGAAGCTTCAACCCTAAATTTTATTTCTTTTGTTCGTAGAGAAGAAGATGAATATGAAGAAATGTTTGTTTTTCTTTTTCAATTTGTCTTATATACTTAATTAGTTTATTAATTAATTATAATTAACATAATTAATCTTTATTTAATTAAAATTGAACTTAATTAACTAATTTGGTGGGTTACAACTACTAACCACCACCGTTTGGCTATAATAAAATGGTCCAATTGCTCAATTGATCCTTCAATTAATTAAAAATTCATAGTGATTAATTTTTACAACTTTTACAATTAGTCTTTGTACATTAATTAACTATTCAATTAAAAAAAATTAAGGGCCTAAACTTTAATTAAATTTTATACTAACCTCGTAAATATTAAATAATAATATTTACGGACTCAAACATCAAAAATGGATTTTCGAAACTGTCATTGTCGACACCATTAGAAAACGGGTTGTTACATGATGACCCATATATGAAGATCCATGGAGTAATAAATCTTTGAAGATTTGATCAGATTAGATCAAGAAATGAATCCCGTGAAATATGAAGATTGAATCATGACTGATTAGACGACTTATCATGAAGATCTTTGATTTATTCTAGACTTTATTAGAATATTTGTAAAGCCTTTTATGATGCTATTTTGGTGGGATCTTGATTGTAATTTATCTTTATCTTAGCAAGCCATTAACTTTTATATATTAGAGGTTTATGTAAGTTGGAATTAAGCATAGAGAACATTTATGAGAGATCTACTCCTTAAAGTACAAGATTGAGGATTCTTCATTAGGGCATGTAAGAACTAGGATCACCGGTTATATTGATTCAAAGATAGTAAATTTATCTTATTGAACTATGCTTTGCACAAATAGAAAAATTGAACTGCATAATAATTTATTATCCTCTATTTTTTTAACTATTGATTAAGGTGCGTGCTCACTTCCATAATTAATTTTACTCATATTTTATTTCTTCCAATCATCGATTGTTTAAGATCAACAAATTTTGTCATCGTAATAATGTATAGAAGTAAATATTATGGATGTGGTACATATTAAGTCATTAAATAATCCTCAACCAATATCTATTAACCGAATGAATGGAATCGGTTTCAAACATGGAAGGCAAGGGTCCATAGTCTACACAGTGGAACTATTTTATAGGGCAGTGACCATTATGTGCTAATTTATTTCAAGGGCTTACTAATTGATAATGGAGTTCCGTAATTGTTAGCAATCAAAATCTCAATTAAATGAGCAAGACATGGAGTCATGTAGGGGTATCAAATGGGATTTGACCAAACATTTATTGATGTGCAACCGACCAATTAATAAATACATGGAAGATAAGAGGATTAATGTAAGAGATCCAAAAGTTTAGGGGTTAGGGGTTGCTAGGGTTTCACATTTGAAAAACCATATTTAATATACAACCACAATCTCACAAATGTTAATATATGATTGCCACAAGAGATTGGTCCATCCGGAAACAAGCAATGTGCATGTTTTTAAATTGTTAGGGTTAGGAGGAGGGATCCATAAATATACCAACACAATAGCAAGAAATAATTAATATATTATATTGAAAAATTAAAATTAAAATTATACAAACATCATAAATTTATATAAATATAATATTTTAATTATAATACGATAAAAATCAGGATGAATAATAACAACAAAGATATGTTTCAGATGGACTTTTTAGTATAAAAATAAATAATGTATAAACAAATTTAATTGCATGTATCAATTAAAATATATTTTATTTATTTATTATAAAATTTGTAATATTTAAACAATATTATGATTAATATATATATATATATATATATATATATAAATATTTGTATGTCCAAGAAATTACACAGAATTCAACCCTTTGAAACTAAAAAAGAAGTCTCATTGTAAACCAAACATTACACCCCTTTTATTCAATTGAACACAACATGCTGAAATTTCTTGGACAATTTTTTTTTTAATTGCAAAGTATAGTTTGAAAAGTTTCAAGATTTTTCAAACTTTTTGGGGTTCAATTCCCATCCTCGGCTGTTAATCTACTGGGGTTTTATAGAACATCAAGGGAGGATCAAATCTCTCAAATTAATCACACTTTTTCATTTTTATTGCAAAATCTCTTGATTTTCGTTTGATCGCTCAAACTTGATTCTTTCACTGTCATTGTAGAAAGAGGAAAAACAGATTCTCAACTCTACATTTGTAAGAATATTTTTAATTTTTATAAAATATAATTTAACATAAATTATGTAATATTAAAATATAAAATTTCCCAACAATTAAAAATGCTGTTAAATGTCTAAATTGGAATAACCGGGTTATATATGAATATAATTTTTATTAATTTGGTATATATTATAAGCCATTTTCAAGATGTATTTATTTATATTGATATAATTAATTGACTTTCATTTATAAATTCCATAATATCAAACTAATAATTATAATTAAGTTAAAATGTATTAACTATTTACATTTCATACAAACTATTATATATAATTTTTTATAGAAATAAATTTCATAAATAAGTAATTAAAATTTTTATG
Source organism: Gossypium arboreum (assembly GCF_025698485.1). Taxonomy (NCBI): domain Eukaryota; kingdom Viridiplantae; phylum Streptophyta; class Magnoliopsida; order Malvales; family Malvaceae; genus Gossypium; species Gossypium arboreum. The sequence continues at coordinate 40,346,434 of NC_069080.1, forward strand.
AAATAATTATAAAATAGTAAATGCATGACATAAGGTGAAAATTTAAGGTCGCCCAAAGGTCAACAACTTAGGCCAGTCACATAGGGTACATATTTTTTTAATTTTTTGAGGTTTCAATTCTAATATATATAAGATCAGAAAATTTTAAAGGATATTAAATGATATTGATTTATATACACATGTATTTACTTTTTTGGCCTTAACATGTCTATCTACTTTGGTTTAATCCAAACTGGCAACAACTATTAAATTTTACTTAAAATTACCAAATTTATATGCACCAATTAAATTGCGCCACTTGTCTAAAGGCTAACTTACTTGTTTCTATTTGTGTGTCAATATGCTACTATAATTTAAAAAATAAAAATAAAAATGTTCTAAAGCTAAAATTATAATTTTTATTAACTTTTAGGAGGGCTAAAAGAAATTATACTATTTTAAAGACACTAACATGAATTAAGGTGAAGAATAAGTTTTTGGACGGATTTTCTTGACAAGAAAACAGATAGTATAATATAATTAAAATTTCCTTTTTTTACAAAATTTTCAAAATTTGAGTATTATTTGGATTATTATTATTATTTTATATAATATCTAAACCTATCAGCTAAACTAGAATTCAGTCTCCAAATAACATTTTATTTGATGAGTACTTTTATTTTATTACAATCCACACTCCATAAAAAAAGGTAAAAAAAAAAAGACTGATTTTAGAATTTTTAAATATCCTCATGTCATGTACATAAAAAATTACTGCAGCAGTTAAAAACTCTGATGTCCCAAATAAAATATAATAATATAACCATTCATAAAAAAACGATGAACATGCAAAAAAATTTTTGAAGAAAAAAGAATAAAATATAACAGCAAAGTCCACTCTAATCATTCGCTTAAACTGAATCTAATCCTTATTTCACTACGACTTTCAACAAACGTGGCAGCCGACGCGCTTTGCCGGCGGCCAAGGATTCTCCACCACTTCATCGTCGGTGGAATATTTATCTCTTTGGTTAACGTCGGGAGTACTTAGTTCCTGCGGTCCAGCAGGCAAATTTAAGTCAAAGTCACGTTGACTTTGGCTCGGTAACTTAGCACCATCGCTGCCGCTGTTGTTATTGCTGCCAGCTTCGTAGTGGCATCGCTTATGCCCTCCTAAAGCTTGACCTGAAGAGAATGTCTTGTTACAAATTGAACACACGTGATTCTTGTTACCAACTCGATTAATCATGAGAGGTAAATTTTTAGGCGGCGTGACTGTGGTGGCAGCAACAGCGGAGACATCAGCAGTGGTCTTGGTGGCGGCGGTGGTGATGGTGAGGTGATCTCCAGCTCCAACAACGAGTTTCCTGTGACTGGCCTTGTGTCCTCCTAAAGCTTGATGAGATGGAAATCCCTTGTTACAAACCGTACACTTGTAAAGGTTGAGGGAGGTTCTGGAAGCAGCCGAGGCTGAGGGAATGGTTCTGGTAGTTGTTCCCTGAGCCAGCATGAGAAGGCAAAGAGCTAAGTATTCTTCTTCGGTTGGTGGGTTTTCGGATCTGGGTCGTTTGGTTCTTTTCCTCTTGGTCCAGGGCTCAACACAGTGGAGGTCGACTATATCATCACGGTCCAGCAGTGGAGGAGCTGAAGTTGGGGAATTCAATGTGTCAAGAGCCATGATTCTTCTCTTGTTATGTGAGTGCTTCAGTGAAGAAGGAAGGATTGATTTTTATATGGAAGAGTGGAGGAAGTAGGAAGGAAAGTGGTTGATAAGTGGAGAGAAAGAAGGGTGAAAAGAAATTGCAATACTCTGCTCTCACCAATATTGGCACGTCTGAATCTGATCATAAAAGTCGTCCTTTGGAGAGTGAAGTGTGGTGTGGGCTATTATAGTTGTCAACAAAAGGAAATAAACAAAGGCTTCGTATGAATGGTAATAGATTTGATGTTTTGTTTCTAATGTCTGCTAAGTGGATACTTTGTATAATTGACTGTTTCCATTCAAACCAACAACCCCCTGTTCTTCAACTTTTCTTGCTTTTTTTTTTTTTTTTTTCCTTATCGATGAGTAAAAACAACAGTGAATAAAAGAGAAACTTGAAATCCATCCAAAAACATAGTCAAAATTCGTTAGAAATTAAACTGGGTAAGATGGCAAAATTGTTAGTAGTGGGAGAAACATTGGAGATGGCTGGGAATGTAATGTCGGTATCTGAGTGTTGATGTCCTGTAATAAATCCTCATCGATGGGAGTGCACCATGTTTTGCACAGCAGTAAGTGGGGACTTGACTTCCCTTTTCGGTGGTCTGATTTTTATAGAGTGGCGTGTCGCTCGGTAATAGCGGTCGTGACTTTGCCGGTGGTTGGTGAGTCTTCTCGGAATTACGTGGGTCTTCTTGTCATGGCCCACGTCTCTATCCACCGCTGATTGATGATGCAACGACCCATTGTTGACTTGTTGCTAAGACATCCAACCTCAACAGTACATTGCGAAAGGTAATTTGTTGGTATAAGATATTCCTATACTCTTATGCAGTACATTTCCTTAGTATTCATGTAATGGTAATGGTACAACGCGTTATGTTATTGTACTGAACGAAATGGCAACATCGAAACGTAAAGGAGCTTGGTCGGGGCATCGAACCAATTCAAGGTTGAACTGAGAAACAACTTGAAATTAAACTTACTGGTTGAACCATCCATGTTGTGGCAACATAAAACTCCACAATCCAGATCCTTAACCCTGAAAACTTTGTAAATCGCACTTCATATACTAAAGATTTACGCAACTTGCAAATAGAAGTTTCAATCATCCAAGTAAATTGAAGAAAACAATTAAAATTTTAATTATTAAAACCCAAGCCCATATTCATACTAAAGCCCAAAATAGAAATATTAATACTGATATATTAAATCCAAATGGTAAATTAGTTAAGTAATTTTATCCTTTTACTGTATAATTGAGGTCATTAGTTAATCTCATAGTGAAAATTTGTTTAATATAATTTAGTTTTTAATCTTAGAGGCAGGGGTTGTCAGTCCGGCTCCTAAAATGATTTTTTAATTATAAATTAGTAAAAGTAAAATTATACTTTATCTCTTAAAATGATAAAAATTGATTTAACCTTTTAAAAATTATAAATATATAAACTATTAAAATGGTGAAATTATATTTTTACTATCATAAAATTACAATTTAATTTTGATCCCTAAAAATATTTTCTCGATCACTTCACCCCCGCTAGAGTATAATTAGTACTATTTTTAATATAAAAACATATATTAAATAATATTATTATCCTTTTGAGTTCAATTAGTTTTCTTAAAAGTATAAAACAAAATAAAAATAAAATCTTTCATGTTAAACTCTAAAATAAAAATAAAAATAAAAATAAAAATTTGTGACTTAATTTGAACAAAGTAATGATTAAAACTCTTATTAAATACTCGCTTGACATAAATTGAATACCCTTAATATTATATTAAAAAATTGTTTTAAAAGGCTGGTCACAATCCCCAAACTAGCCAATAAATTTGTATAATTACAACCAAAAGAAAATAAAGTATAAAATATATATTTTAAAAAATCAAATAAATCAATCGAATCAAATAAAAACAATTGGTTCAATCAATTTTGGTACTATAATAGATTCGATTTATTTAATTTTATTGGTTTAATCAATTTATTCGATTTTTGGTAGATAAAAATCAAATTGATCAAATGCACGCCTTGATGTAAGACTAGAATTGTTTATAACCTATTCTCAATATATAAATAAAAGGATAATGCTCTTTAACGTATTTAAATTCATATCTCCTTATATTGATAACAATATTCGTTACAATCGAGTTGAGATTAAATTCGCCATATTTGAAGAACAATTCTAAGGCCTGCGAATCTGTGATAGGATAACCCCCTGGTACAGTAGTTAAAAAGACAATTAATTTTAAGCCGTTTTTGCTTGCATTCGTTCCACTCCCTATGGTGAAAAGCAAAAGACATTCACCCTGAAATCAGATCCCACAAAATCATGCTTTATTCTAAAAACAAACTCATTCTCTTGTTCGACTGAGAACAAACGAACATTGAAGAAAACCTGAAAGAACATCAAGACATTTAATTAGGAACTTTTTTATAAAGGAAGCAAGATGCTTGAGACTAGCTTGAGAAATATATAAAATATTTTTATAGTGAAATATGTATTCACTTGGGTCAGAGTTGATAATCATAGCAATCCCTCCAAATTGCAAGTCCCTCCATTTCTCTTGGTATTCAACCAGTAGTTATTAAAAGCATAAGAAGCATGAGCAACAACAACGTCTGGGTAAAACAGCCCCCATAAGATATAATCACTTCATAATTAGCACCGCCTTCACCATAGGTAGAGTCCGTTGCTTCTTGGAGAGTCTCAAATGAACACACACACATACACCCCATAGCTTTTGCACCACCCCTATCTCTGATGCTGGTGTCGTGTTGTCATCCAAAATATAAAGAGGCAAATAGAAAGCGTCAGGTGATCTGGGGAGAAAAAAAGGTGGAGGAAGCTCAAAAGTGATGGGGAATGAAAAGGATGGTGGTAGAGGATCACTAGGACAGGAAAATTGAGGCGGTGAAGCAGTAGGGTCCTGAAGGGGTTGTGGGATTTTGGCTACATTGGCAGGCACAAGAAGCCAATATATGAATGGAAAGATGGAGTGATTTTTGGCAAAAGGGCTGACCTAGTTGGGTAGGCTTTGAAAAGCCTGGAATCCATGACTAAGAGCTTACTCTTTATGAGCTTTTTATTTGGTGACTATAGACTTAATAAAATTCTATTCTACTCTTAGTAATTGAGGGCAAATATTATTTTATAACTAAATAAAATAATGTTGTAATTAATAGATCAAGAGTAGTAGATACTTACTTAAAAATTATTTTAGCCTTAATTAAGTAAGTCCAATTGTCCCTATTCCAACTCAACACATCATTTTATAGATTATAATTAGGACTGATATATTGAAGGAATGAAAACGATGAAAAAAGAAATAGATTGTATGTATAACTTGTAACACCCTCACCTGACCGGTCACCGGATTCGAGTATAAAGTGTCACAAATGGACTGGTTTGGATTAAATATTATTTTTAAACTTAACCAATTTGAGGCCTGTTTTTATCAAGTATCACTAAACACTTCTTGCAACAAAACCTTAAATTAAATTAAAATTTACTATCCCTAATTTCAAACTCTAAGGGAACAAATTAAGTACAATATTTCTAATCTCTAGGCAAAACCTTTCAAGGTACCCTTTCTTATGTGCATGATTCCAAACTAATAATCGCTCCTTAGTTTATCTCGATCTGGCTTGGTCCCTCCTCAAGGTCCTTAATCATTCTTTGATTCATGCAGACAAAAGCCATATTTTTATAAATTCGAAAGAACTTAATGAGTTTCTTTGTTGTTATGTATATATATACAAAAACATAAGTAAACCCCGCCTTGGTGAGGTTTTAACTGAAAGGGAACAAACACAATACTCTTTGTTTGGCTTAGACTTTTAAGCTTCATCTGGAGCCGAGTTGTTCTCTATATTTCTTCCTCTGCAGATGATCATTTCTAGGTCAAGTTTGTGATCAGTCCACATGTTGTGGTGATTCCTATGCATTTTATCATACCTACAGATTCACCTTCCTACGCAGAACTCCCATCATGAGATATCCTTGTTGCCGATTTTATTATCCTACAAAAATTTTAGCATAATCGTAGACGGTTCCCTAATAAAACTGTTAGTACACAGCCACGCCATTCTAGAGGACTAAATCCTATTTTCTCTTACTTACCTCTACCCTTCACTCGAGTTGAAATAATGCTGGATCACTTTCTTATAATCCACCTAGTCTGTGTTCCTTTGCTTTCTAATGTAGATCATGATTGTCTATTTGGGACCGCTTGGGCCTACTATTTCCACTTGTCTATTATCTGAACCACTGTTCAAGTGTTCTATCTCTCTCTTATACGTAGTTCTTATAACAGTCCGTTTTTCAGTGGTGTCGGAAACAATAGTTTTGAGGCCACAAATTCGACGAGTAAGTTTGTAAATATTATTATTTAATATTTACGAGTCAAATATGGTTTTAAAAAGGTTTTTGATATGGTAATTTATGTTATATAAATGATTAATTAAGTTTAAGTGGTAAGACCCTAAAGTCAAGTGATTTTAGAAAATGAGGTATCGGGACCTTGTTTCTATAAACCGAGTCGTAAATATTTTTATAAATATTTACGGGGTGTCATTAAGGTTGTATTAAAGTTTCGTTAAGAAATTTTAATGTTTCGATAGTTAATTAATTAAAATAACTAAATTGAAAAAATGTAAAATTTAGTGAATCTTGAATTTTCATTGATTTGATAGTTAATTTTGTAATAAAAGGAAATTAAATAATAATAATCCCATTTTTATATTAATGGACCATAATAGGTTTTTAAATTGTCGTTTTAAAAGGTTTTAAATTAAGGGTAATTAGGTAATTTAGTAAATAAATTTAAGTTTAATAAATCAAAAGCCAAATTCATCATTTTTTTCATGTTCTTGCCGAAAACCTAAGGCATTTTCACCATTTTTGGAAGCTTCACATTCGACTAGCATAGGAAGCTTGCATGTAAGCCGGTTTTAATTCTGTTTTCATAATTTTTATATTTTTGAGATCGTTACAATTAGGTCCAGCTAGCCCGTACTTTCGTTTTTGATTTTGTTAAAAATTTTGAATGTTCCCATTGATGAATATTTGTGATTCTAAATGTAAATGGATGAATTTGAAGTAATAGTTGTTACTTATAAGTATTTTATTAAGTGATTTTTGATGAATTTGTCGATTAGGGATTAAATTGTTGAAATTGGAAAAATACAACTGCTTGGTGTGAAATTGTTGCAAAATAGGCTGAAATGGAAGTTAAAAATATTCGAATGTTAGGAATTTGCAATGAAAATGGTTAAATTGTATGTTTTATGCTCAAGGACTAACTTGAATAAAAGTAAAATATTAGGGGTAATTTTATAAAAATAACCAAAATGACTAAATTGCATAATAAATTTTTACTATCTAAATTAATAAATTGAATGAAATTATTAATTTAGATTAAGATAGAGTAGAAAATCGAGAAGAATGAAAAATTACCAAAAAGCCCCTATACTTCGACATTTTTACAATTTGGCTAGTTAAGTTCGTACGGTTAAAATTTAACATTTATATACATAGGTGATTAATATTACATGATATAATAAATATGTTCCATAGTTGGAAATGAATAATTATCTGAGTTATAATATTGAATTTGATGTTCGATTTGAATTGAACGCGAGATAGAGTACATTCGTGTTTTGGTGTGTTACAGGGGTTTGGAGTGGAGATGGTATTGGAGGGAGATATTTTTATATCACTCAAGTAAACTGAGGTTCAGCATTTGTTGTGAACTTTCACATTATACTTTCTGTTTGGCATGATTCAGGTGAATCAGCTCTTTTGAGCTTCTTTTTAACTCTTATGAGCTTCTGTTGGTGTGTTTCAGGTGGACCAACTCTTATGAGTTTCTGTTTGGCGTATTTCAGTTGGATTAGCTCTTATGAGCTTTTTTCTGGTGTGTTCGGTTGATCTGATGATGTAATCTTATCCGTAAGTTGTTTTTCAAATGGAAAATCTCAGTAAGGTAATCTATTTAATAAATTTAAAAGATTTATTATTTATTGAATATTGATCTAAACATAGATGAATTCATCTATCTGTAAATCTTGGTAAGGTAACTTGTTTATTAAATTTGATGGAATTTCCATATATTTAAGCTTGAATTAAATGTTTCAATTTTCCAGTTGAGATTGCAGATGATAAGAACACATATGGTTAATTTTTGTGTTTATACTTTGTACTATGCAAATGAAAAGATGTAATTTCTTATGAAATTATTTATCATGTACTTGATCCCAAAAGAGTTGTGTATAAATGTACTAACTTGTGTATTGATGATGACGATTAGGCTTGTATCAGGCTTGTGGTTATGGTTGATGTTTATGTTTATGTCTTGTGTTATGCAAATGAAACGGGTGAGAAATGGTAAGGAAATGGTAAGTTCACAATTGAAATGTAATGTGATAAGATAAAAATATTGATGAATTAAATGACTTACCTATATATGAGAAATTTACTTATGTTAAAGGTGAATTTACCTATGTCATGAATAATCATACTAATTCATGAATTGATAATGTAATAAAGCTTATGCTAAGTAAATGGAACGAAAAGTAAGTGGAATGATTCATCATTTTAAGAAAAGATTGATGATTATGTAGTACAACTTATAAGATCTTATTATGTTATGAACAGAAAACATTTGTGAGTTGATAGTTTTATATTTTGATAAATCTTGTGGCATTGGTGAAGCTTTACATTTGTCGTATAAATTTCGTATATATGATGAAATGTTATGTTTAATATTCATACAAGCTTACTAAGCATTTAGTGCTTACGTAGTTATTTTCCTTTACTTTACAAATTATCGGAAGCTCGGTCGGGTTGGAAGCTGGTCGAAGATCTATCACACTATCTAGTGATTATATCGGTAGTTTTTGATGTCTTGATCAAGGTTATAATGACATGTATAGGTGTACTTGTGTTTGATGAACTAGTTGTTAAGTTTGGCTTGTAAATATAGTAATATGGTTAGTGTGCTTTTGGCATTTAATGCCTTGATGGTTGGTGTTTTTATTGCCAAATTGATGCATGATTTAAATGACCAAAGTGGTATGTGTGGGCATGGTTGAAATGTGGTCAATTAGGTTATGTGTTGATATGGTATTTAGTTAAGGTTGTTTGGATGAAACATGATCATTTTAGTTACGGGTGAGTCTAGCTATACATGCCATAAAGTGATAAAATGATAGTGTGATGATTTCTGACAGTTAAAATGTGTTTTTCGTAATATAATGAATTCCGATCCCGATCAAGCTATAGCAGATGGTATTGAGAGGATTGAAACATGCTTATGATGTGTCAAAATTGAGAAAGGTATGAATAGAAGTATGATATACATTTGAAGCATTGAAATGCAACGTAATTTTGCTGAATGTGTTATGAAATAAATATGGAACAGTATATTAGGATAATAGTGATGTATATTGTATACATGAGAAGTTATATTTTGGTTTAGGATTTTATGTAAATGGGCGAAATATATACATATATATGTCATCTATTAGAGATGGAATTGCTGTGTAGTTTATGCTTTGTTAATGTTATATATGATGTTATGTTTTAAATATGTGAATGAGAACTTTGAAGAGAAAATAATGTATTTGGAATGAGCCTACATGTAAATGATATCTATGATATAATGTCAAGGTGTATATGATATGTATATATTGAAACGAAGTAAGTGAATTACAAATATGATATGCTATATGAAATGTATTAAAATGTGAATAAATATGCATGAAAACTTGGTGATGTGTATTCGGGCTTTCGTGCCTAGCAGGCTTCGTGCCGGTGATGTGTATTCAGGCCTTCGTGCCTAGCAGGATTCATGCCGGTGATGTGTATTCGGGTCTTCGTGCCTAGCAAGCTTAATGCCGATAATTCGAGCAAGGTTTAAGTGTTCATTACTATATGAATTCAAAGTTAAATGAAAGAATACATTTAAAGTGTACATATATGACGTTTTATAGACTTGGTTAAGTCATTTCAATGTGTAATAACGAATGAACATGGGCATTATGTGTGCAAATGATTAGAGGCACTGTGTGTGCAAATTCCTTTAACCGAGCACTATGTGTGCAAGACCGGTAATTGAGGCACTATGTAACGGCCCCACACTCGAAACCGTCGCCGGAGTCGAACTTGAGGAGTTACCGAACATAATTTATCAAATTAAGAACTTTAAATCTTTTGTTTCTACATTCACAGCTTTCTAGCTACCCGCGTCACAGTTACAAGAAAAATCATATATCAAGTTAAAAAACTTGAAATCAAGATTCATAAATTTTTCCTAAATCTAGACTCATATATCTATTTACTAATTTTTTTCAAAAAATTTTGGTTGGTCCAATTAGTACAGTTTATTAGTTAAATTCTCCCCTGTTTCAGGGTTTGACTGCTCTGACCTCTATGTATTACGAATCAGATATCTCTCTATACAGAATTTCAATGACTATGAGGTTTATTTTTATTAAAACTAGACGCAATAATGAATCTGTACATATAAATAAAAATTTCTAATTATTTTTTAAAATTTATTATGAATTTTTAAAGTCAGAACAGGGGATCCAAAAATCACTCTGGTCCTGTTTCATAAAAGTTTAAATATCTCATAAAATATAATTTATATGCCTATTTTGTTCAATCCACATGAAAATAGACTCATTAAGATTCAATTTCATAACTTACTCATCATTTAGTTATATTTATACTATTTTTAGTGATTTTTCAAATTCATGTCATTGCTGCAGCAATATTCTGTTTTAAGGCAAGTTTCATCTTTCCATGAATTTTTATGAACTAGATAACCTATTAAACTTCCATGATATCAAACATGATCTAAATTTAACCATCACCATGACTTATCAATATCAAACGTTTTCTCAACCAAACATGGCCATATCATAAAATTATTTACACAAAATAGGTATATTGCTATACATGCCATACTTAAGTAGTTGTACAAGCCATTTACCAAGATGAAAGTCCTTTGGATAGTGTGATCGAACCTTCGACCCGTCCCGATTCCCGAGCTGGCTTGTTCAAAACTACAGTAAATAAAGAGGAGGGAGTAAGCATAAATGCTTAGTAAGTTCATATGTAAATAACAAGTAACATAACAATACAAATATAGCAAACAACTTTAGCATGGTATCACCAAAACATATATCATATTTCTAAACATCATTCATCATCTTACTATCTTATCATTGTTGTATCTATTATCAACCCGAGGGTTAAGAACATACCTGTCCAAAGTGTCCATTTCACAACACTTACCAAAACGTCGCTTGCATCTTAAGTGTTCTTTCATTTCACTAGAAATTTCACCGTTGAACACATCGAATACAACTAGGATACACGGATAATTTGCACATAAGTGCCTCATATGTAATCAAGAAATCATGTAACCCGCCCTAAGTGAACTCGGACTCAACTCAACGAGCTCGAGCGTCGCATCCATAAGTGAACTCGGACTCAACTCAACGAGTTCGGATGCCTAGTTACATCTCACGAACTCGGACTCAACTCAACGAGTTCGGATGCTCAACCATCCTAGTGACATGTCACTTGTATCCTAATCTATTCCTAAGGTTCAAATGGGCTTTTTCCCTCGATCTCTCATTTGTCGTCTTCCATGGAATATAAGAACCGATACTCGGTAGCAATTCATATTTATCAAGTAATAAACATAATTTGCATAATTCTCAACATTAACCACAAAGCATAATATTTCACGATTAAAAATCAGCATATTATATAATTAACATCAATAACTTAAAAATAACAATTATGCTACATTATTTACATATGAACTTACCTTGGTACCAAAATATAAAGATTTTGCAATTTAGTCCACAATCTTTTCTTTTCCTCGATCGCGACTTGAATCTCATTTCTCTTGATCTATAATACCAAATTAATCTTATTTAATACATACATTCATCAAAACAACATTTAATACGAACTTTGAAAAGATTACACTTTTGCCCCTAAACTTTTGCATAATTAAACTTTTGCCCCTAGGCTCGGGAATTAAACTTTATTCCTTATTCTTATGTTTTATAACATGCTGATCACTTTTCCCTTCTATGGCAACATCAAATTCTCACTCTAACACATACTTGTGACTATTAGGTATTTTTGCCAATTAAGCCCTTTTACTCGTTTTCAGTCAAAACCGAGTAGCACAAGTTGTCTAACATAATTTAAAACCCGATATTCTATTAAAAAATCAAAATACACAAATTTACCTATGGGTATTTTTCCAAATATAAACCCTAGGTTGAATTATTGCTAGCATAAGCTTAATCGAGCTTCCGGGATTCCAAAAACGTAAAGAACATTAAAAACGGGGCTTGGAATCACTTACTATGGAGCTTGAAAGTTGAAGAAACCCTAGCTATGGATATAGGGAGAATTCGGCAACAACTAAGGAGGATGATGACCAATTTTGTGTTATTTTTCCCATTTTATTTCATTTAATATCCAAATGACCAAAATGCCCCTCCTCACTAAACTTTTAAAATTCCTTCCATGTCCTAATTTTTTCCATGAACTTAAAATTGGTCAAATTGCTATTTAAGACCTCCTAATTAATATTTCAATGCAATTTCATACTAAAAACTTCTAGAATGCAAATTTTGCAACTTATTCGATTTAGTCCCTACTTTCAATTTAAACACTTTAGACATAGAATTTCATCACGAAATTTTCACACAATCATGCAATCATATCATAATCATCAAAATAATTATAAAATAATTATTTCTATCTCAGATTTGTGGTCACGAAATCACTATTCCGATTAAGCCCTAATTCAGGATATTACACACTTTGTGTGCGAATTCTTCAACCGAGCACTATGTGTGCGAGATCGGTCAGTGGGCACTAAGTGTGTGAAATGAGATTCATGTAAGACCTCGTCTGGGACGAAGGCATTGATTTGAGATGTTGTGTAAGACCATGTCTAGGACATGGCATCGACTCGATATGTGATAACATGTAAGACCATGGTTGGACTATGGCTTTAAGTAAACAATATACTCAGACAAGTACGACGCTCTATAAATTGACGATTGATTATTATTTTGGCTGTAATTTTGTTATAAGTGGATACGTGAAAAAAAAATGGTGGATATATTGTTAAGGAACGGATTTATGTTATATGTACACTTAAGTGCTTAGTTGAAATTGTGTTATGAATTTAGTCTATGAGATCCTCGGTATATGAAGTTATATGTGCTATTGCTGAATGGGCACTATTTTGTTAATCTTGTTCAAGAAATTATTTTGATTAAGTTTCGACATTCGAAAGTCTGTAAGAATTTTTGATGAATGCTGATAATTTTGGATATTCGAGTTATGCGCTAGAATAAATCTCATGCCAGTGTATTATATTAGGCTTTATGCCTATTCGACTGTATACGGGTAACGTTAACTATGATTGAATGTACTAAATGAACTAAATGTTCAGGTACGTGGAAGTTGACTTTTCTTTTGGAAATAAGTTAAGTTGAATATTGAGATGTGATAAAGTTATAAAGGATATTCATTGGGATGTTTGAGAATATGTATACTTTTGGCTAGGTTACAGCTTATACATGAATGAAAATGTGGGTTATGAATATGTGAGTTGATGTTATGTATTATACATGTTAATATGCGATTTATATGTGTTTGAAATGCAAGTATAAATTCAATTAAGTGATTATTGCTTATGAAATCAAGAAAATGAGATGTATGTGTATACTTGTAGAAATGCTTATGTATTTGTTTTAAGATAAGAAAGTGATTTAATAGATCGATGTGAAAGCAGTAATGAATTACAATTGTTATTGATGAGCTAATGTTGATATGGACATAATTCAATAAGAGGACCTTATCCTAACTTAGTCGCTACTAAGATTTTCGGGGACGAAAATCCCTAAGGGGGGAGAGTTGTGACAGCCCTATTCTGACCCTAGTCGGGAAGTGGTTTCGGGACCGCTAAACCGAGTCACAAAAAAAAAATTTGAATATAATATTTTATGTCTAAAATATGTGATCATACATGTGTGAAATTTGAATGCTTTGATTTTTGTTAATTTGAATGTGTTTCTAAATAAAAAGGACTTATGTGAGAAGCTTTGAATATATGTGTGGCTTATTTTAAGTGATTAATTATTGAATGATGCAAATAAGTGAGTTTGCATGTCAAATTGTCACTTTTAATGTTAGTGGCCGGCCATGATGGTTTTGGTGAGCAAAATAAGTATATTTTATATGTATAATAATGAATTGATATTTTTTTAAGTAGTTTATTGATATATTTATTATTATATAGTTATTGATAAAAATAAAATAAGAATGGGGGAAGAAAACAAGAACTCATCTTTGTTTCTTCACCTAGCCGAATTTCATAAAAAGAAGAAAAGTGAAGGATGGTTTTGGGGACCATTCAGTCAATTGGAGGCAAATTTGAAGGTAATTTGATGTGGTTTTGTAAATTGTTGATGAATTTGTGTTTCTCTTTTTTTTTCTAGCGAAACCCACTTGATAAATTTAATTTTTATGAGGCATTTTAGATTCGGCCTTAGTGAAAATGAGTGAGGAAATTTGAGTTGAGGATAGAAGATAGTAAACGAATGTTCAATGGACAAATTGATACCAAAATTCATATGTTTATGAGCTTGTTTTTGAAAAATATGTTACATGTGAGTGATTAGTTCATGAAGGGATTTTCGGTTATGTTGTTTTGTATGGGTAATGGATTGTTGAGTTCATGCTATTATGAATAAAATTGATTAAGAGAGGCTTGAGATAATTAAATATGCATGTTGGTGGTAAGATGAGCATTCGGTTTTTATCATGGAAGCATAGGGAGCTTGTTAAAAGTTGAATTTTAGAAAAGTTAAATGTGTGTGTGCTTGTGCTAGTGCCGAATGTGCCTAGGGTGATTTAGCATTGAGGTTGGTGTTATATGAATTCAGTTTTATGGTTTTGGATTTTTAAGTGTTGTTAAATACTTTGAATAATATATATAAGTGGCTTTGATATGTGAAATTCGACCAAGTGGTTATAAGCATGATTTTAGAAATTCAATGATATTCGGCCGATTTGAATAATTCATGGCACCCCAAGCAAATTAGTTTTAGATGTTAATAAATATTGAAATTATTTAAGCATATTACCGAATGTGATTTTAGTTAATGATTCGGTTATGAGTGCTGATTTGTTTTATAATTAGCCGAATGTGTATATGTATACTATGAGGTGGTTTAGCTTAAAGAAAATTAAAGTGCTCGGAAGGTGATTGTTGTGGATAGTTTAAGTAATGAAATTTAATTTCTGTTATGTAAAGTGATGACATTGCTGTTTGCAAATTTGAAGTTAAAAATTGTTGATTGAGCATCAAGAGCTTATGGGGACAAACTCGGATCGACGAAAAAAAAATGAAGGTAGTCGTGTAGTCGATATAGCCGTACGATAACTTTTGAGGTAAGCTCTTAAACGATTAAGTTGAATTTATGTGTGTAAAGATTAAATGAATATAGAATAAAGTTTTAGTATATGTGATATAAAAATATATATACTTTTGAATGATTAGTAATGTTCATAATATGAGCCGAAAATGGCTAACTTACTCGATTGAATTGTGCATGGAAATGAGGTATATGCTAAAAGAGTTTTAGAGAATGATATATGATCTCTGTGTTTCGGTTAAGTAATGGTAAATAGAATGAGTATGAATTTAGTGAGGACTTTGTGTGATAGCCAAATGTCTTATGAACTAATATGTGTGAATGGTATTTTGAATACATAAGATAAGATGGAATAACTGAAAGTATCATGAGTTAAGACTCGAATAAATTACTATGAATTTCTTGTAAATGCCGAATAGTGAGTACATTTGGCTATAAAATTATGCTTCAAATTCTTGAATGTATTTGAAATCAATATAAGGAAATGGTATTTTAATAAATTATGTGATGAAATTACCGAATGAATTCTGAGATGAATTGTGGATTAGTGTTAACAAGTAAGTGAAACTAATAATGTGATTAGGAAATTGAAGAAGGGAAATTGAGATCTTAGTAAGTTCTTAAGTGTTTGAACTTTTGGAAATTTAAGAGTAAATTGTAATAGATCTGCTTGGGACAGCAGCAATAGCGTGATTTTAGAAAATCACCATAAATTGTTGGAGTTGAGTTAGAGGCTAAAAAAATTATGTAATTAAAGCTTAATGACTCTAGTTTCGAATGAAATCAACGAGAACATATTTTGAATTCTTTACAATGAGAATTTTGATTCGAAGTGAAGAGTGGTCAGATTAGTCAAACAGTGAAACAGGGGAAACTTTAAGAAAAATCTGGTATTGATTGGCCAAACCAAAAATTCTGAAAATTTTATAGATGAAATATATATGAGTCTATTTTCAGGGAAAATTTACAGCACTTAATTTGGAGTTTCGTAGCTCCAGTTACAAATAATTTAATGACTGTTGCTCAGGAAGATAGCTTGTAGTGAATTTGTGATTATGTTGTGAACATTGATAAAACTGTTTGAGTTGCTTATAAGATATTGATTAAAACCATATGTGAATTTTGAATTGTGACGTTAGGAAATGATAAATAAGTGGTTTTGATATGATGAAATTGATGTACAAGATATGTATATGTGGTGAGGCCGAAATGGCTAATATTAAATGTGTGCAAGTTATCTGAAGGGCCTTTATGAAAATGTGTGCTATCTTATTTGTATAGTAAGGCTGAATGGTTACTTAGAAATGTAATATGGCTGAGTGGTTATTTAAATGAAAGCAAAGTATATGATGTATTAGCAAGTAATGATAAAAGCATTATCTTATATATGTGCTTGTGTATGTGGTGCGACCGAATGGGAAAGTGTGAAATGTACATATGTTTATGTGTATATAATGGGGCCGAATGACCAATTGTGAAAAGTGGGTATTATTAGATATTTGATGAGGCCAAAGATAGTAAAAACTATATAAAATAAATTGTGCTGAGATTGTATCCGGCTTAAAGACCCATGAGCTATATCTTGGAATTATATCCGGTTAAATCCATGAGCTTTGTGTTGGTAATATATCCGGTTAAATCCGTGAGGCTTCGTCTTTGGTATTATATCCGGTTAAATCCATGCAACTGGTGCTGGTATTATATCCGAGTTTAAAGTCCTGTAGGCTTCGTCTTTGGTGTTATGTTTGGGTTTTATACCTCGCAGCCAAGTGTTAGTGAAATTGATAAAGTATATGACTACGAGATCCTATGCTAAAATGATAAATTGAACTCGTATTACACATTAAGTGATTCAGGTATGTGATATATATATATATATATATATATATATATTATATGTGAGATTGATCTGACGGGAATTAAGAATGTGTAATGAGAAGCATATGAAAAGATGTTGTAAATTCATATGTATATTTGTATATGTGTGCATTCAGTTATTATGCAAAGTAACAAAATAGTTTTGGATATGCTATTTAACTATGAATGTTGAAAGTAAGTGTGGGTAAGAAATGATACACTAGTGAAATTTGAAAGAATTAAAGTTAATCCGGAAGCTTGTAAATACTATGTTTATATGACTTTGAGTACAAACGGAGTAAAATGATATGTGTTTGTGCATAATCAGCCAAATAGTATTGTACTCAGAAAGTGTTATGTGATTTCGAACATTTGGTTTGTTTTTAAGTTCAACTGTTTAAATTGCTTAAGACTTACTAAGCTTATGAAAGGTTACTTTGAATGTTATGTTTCTCTGTTTATTTTTGTAGATCGTTGACTCTTACTATTAGCTCGGGGATCATCAGCACTTCGTCACACTATCTACTATTGTAGTAATCATGTGATTTAGACTTAGCTTATGGCATGTATAGGATAGACTATAAATAGAATGATAATTTGACTATTGCATATAAGCCATGCGAATATGGCATCTTATGGAAGTTTACTTTTATAAGTTTTAACTTCGATCTTTGTTTGTGTCTATTAGTTATACAAATAAATGATCTTTTATTTAAGAAAAGGTTCAAAATTTTACTGTTCTGATCTGATTCCTAATTTCTGGTAAAGTTTCGTCCTATTCCGGTGATGGTTACGGGATAGGGTGTTACAACGGCCTAAGACACGGGTGTATGTCTTAGCCGTGTGTGACACATGACCAGGTGACACTGCCATGTGTCCCCTGTAGGTGTTAAAAGTTGTTATTTCGATTGTTACACGACCTAGCACACAGGCGTGTGGTTTGGCCGTATGACCCAATTCAAAGAGTTACACGGGCACGGACACGAGCTGGGACATGGCATGAGACAAGGGGGTGTGTCTTAGTCGTGTCAATCACATGGCTTGACCACACAGCTGTGTGACCCTTGCAATACTTTCCAAATATTTTCGATTTAGTCCCGAAATGTTTCTCTAGTATTTTTGGTGCCTCGAGGTCTCGATTAAGGGACGTTATGAATGTATTTGAATGTAATTAGATTATGTTTGCATGATGTATGAATTGAAT
This sequence comes from Gossypium arboreum, assembly GCF_025698485.1. NCBI lineage: Eukaryota > Viridiplantae > Streptophyta > Magnoliopsida > Malvales > Malvaceae > Gossypium > Gossypium arboreum. Next base: position 40,364,662 of record NC_069080.1, read on the forward strand.
GGTTTACTATTTTATTCGATAATGCTCTGTAACCTTGTTTCAGCGACAAATACTGGTTACTGGTGTTACAGTTCTTTATGGAACTAATTCTATGATGGATATACTCACCAAATGCTCCCCAAAATGGAATAATCTTAACAGGAATATATGTCACTCCGTTTAACCTTCTTAGTACCTCTTTCTATCATTAGATTTCAACTAACCCCTTTTTACTAGTTTGTCAATTTGGAGTACGGATGATTAATCTTCTTCGTATATAGCTACGACTTTCACAAGCCTCATGTTGGGAGCAGGGATTTAAATAACGGTCGGGTAGTGAAATAGTGGCCGCTATATAGCTGTAGAGACGTCGTTTGAAACTGCTATTTGCTGAAAATAGCGGTGTGAAGCGAAATCACACCGATAGCGGTGGATCGTGGTCGTAATTTAACTGGTAATGACCAATTGCGGCAATAACGAATCGTTATTCCCGTTATTGTTCTGTTACAGTAAAATTAAAAAAATTTCAAATCCTTTTTTAAAAAATCAATAGAAATATAATGAGACAAATTGGAATATATTCTTCACCTACAAAATCATATAATTTTCGATCAAAAAAAGAAAAAGCAATCCAAACCAACAAAAAAAAAAACAGTCCAAAAGTAATAGAAAAATATGAAATACTCATATTTCACTGTCCAAACTCCAAATCAAATAAAAGCATAACACAATCACAAAAATCTCTAAACAAAATCTCACTTGCATAGTTATAAGAGCCCATTTTTGCCCGGCCCGTCATAAACCAATAAATAAAATAAAAATAATTAAAACAGTCCAATTACAACCCAATATGGCCCAAAATAAAATTAAAAAACCAAGAGCCCAAATAGCCCAAAACCTAAACTAATTTTTAGCCAAAAAAGAAAGAGAGGAAACTCTAGCCGCATGCCTCATTGCTTCCCCTCCACCTTCATGTACGGCCTCAGCACCACGTCGCCTCTTCCACCTGCAAAAGAGGACAAAAAGGACAACAGAAGAAAGAAACAAAAAACAGCAAGGAAAGAAAAAATGAGCAAATTGTTCGTATTTATTTTATTTTCTTTCGACCATAAAGAACAAGAGAGGATGGATGTAATGTTTTTTTTTAATAACGAATACACAAAAAAAACAATACAGAGCAAAAAAAAAATACACTTCAAAAGTGGTTCATTTCTTCTTCTTCTTTTTTATTTTTATTTTTTCTCTACTCTTTATTTTATTTTTATTGAAAAGGGGCCAAATCTTACCCTTTCCTGCGTTTGCGCCTCCGTAGGCGGTTGAGGTCCGCCGATTTCGATGAAAATTGGCGATTAAGAAGCTCGGGAAGTCAAAAAACCCAAAAAATAGGTCTTTTGGGGTTTTGGCCACTGATGATCGGCGGCTTCCGCGGTGGTCCGGCGTCGGACCGACGATCGAAGTGTGGCCGGAGTGGGGAGAGGGTGAGAGAATTTGGAGAGAATTTTGTTTTTTTTTAAGGAAGAAGAAGAAAATGAAGTTTTTTTTAAAAAAAATTGATTTAAACAATAGAGCAAAATGGCGTCGTTTTGGGTTAGGAACCCAGACGCCAAAACGACGCCGTTTTGAGCCTTACCCGCGCACTAACTCGACCAGTCCAGAGGATCCACGTGTTTTTGATTAATGGGCTATTTGCAAGTTTAGTCCTTCTGTCTTTTATCCTCTTGCAATCAAGTCTTTTTAATCTTTAATTTTGGCCATGTAATTTATTTCAGTTTTCAATTAAGCCCGCCTTGAGCTGCGCGTTTTGGAGGGGGATTATTTTCTGTTTTGGTCCCTTCTTGTTATTCGCGCATTCAATCTAGTCTTTTTCTTTTATTTTATTTTCAAATTCGCCCCAATTTTGTTTTTAAAATTCAATTTAGTCCTTTCTTTGTGATTCTTGATTATTTTATTATCAAATTAATTAGTTTATTATTATTATTATTATTATTATTATTATTATTATTATTATTATTATTATTATTATTATTATTATTATTATTATACTTTCTCTTTTGTATTTATTTATTTGTTTTGTTATTATATTATTAAATTAATTGGTATTGTAATATTATTGCTATTATTCCTTATATATATATTTGTTTACCTAAAATCTTATATATATCTTATTTATCATCTGTCTACTTATATACTTTGATATAATTTTAAAAATACTTTTTTTTCTTTTTTAAATTTAGTCCTTTGTTTGGCTAATTTTATTATTTATGTGTTATTTATTTATTATCATTTATTTTTTAATAACTAAATTTAACACTGTTTCTATTTGTTACATTTGTTTATTTTGTTCATTATACTTTTACCTTTTAAATATTTAACTCCAGTATGGTTTTTATTCATTTATTTATTTATCTTTCCTTTAATTTTTTGCTTAAATTTAACATTACCATATTTATTTTATCTATTTTATTTAGTCATTTATTTGTTATTTCTTCTTTTTATTATTTTTATTTTTACTATCTATTTTCATTTTATTTGTATATTCGCATTTCCTTTTCCCTATTTATTTTGCAATATGAGTTTTAAATTTCATGAGTTTTAACTTAATTCATGTTTTGATTAATTTTGCTTATTTATTTACTATCTTTATTTATTTATATCTTTAATTTCATTTTACTTTAACTTGATTCTTTATTTTCGATATTTTACAAATTATCTTCCCTTATATTTATTTATGTATTTATTCCTTTGTCCTTTTTATACCTAAAGTTGGTATTTTCTTTTTATGTGTGCTGTTTTATCATTATTATTACTTATTTTATTATTTATTTTATTTCTCTTTGATTGTTAATGTTGGTATTAAAGTGAAGTGTATTATATGACTATTGCCATTATGTGTACGATGAAATTGTTTATTCGTATTTTCATATTTTCATTAGTCATCAACATAATTTTGTATTTATACATTGTTTTAATATTTCATTAGTTTTTTACCCTAAATTCATAAAAAAAGGGATTCTCTAATAAAGACAATATTCTGTGTTTGGAAATTTGAGAGATCGTGTCCTAACGTACTGGGTTTCGATTTTTCTCGTTTAATCCAAATGACCAAATATCTTTTTAAAATTAAAATGAATGAGTTTTAAAAATCAAAAGACAAACTTATTCTCGAGGGTTTAAAATGTCGTGTCCTAACGTACTGGATGTGACATTTTATTACTTCGGGACAAGAAGGTCTTTAGCATCCGCTCCGATTTATCCAAATATTTTTGTAAAATTAACAATAATAAAAAAGAAAGATCGTATTTTTAAATTCTTTACAGATTTTTAACTTACGACATTAAGACATTAATTAATCAATTAGGTACAATTTTGGGCGTTACGAGGGTGCTAATCCTTCCTCGTACGTAACCGACTCCCGAACCCGTTTTCTCGAATTTCATAGACCAAAATCGTTGTTTTAGGAAAACAAAATATTTTATTAAAACAATCAAATTATGAGGTAATCCGATCACACCTAAACAAAAAAGATTGGTGGCAACTCCCATTTTCGTTTTTGTTTTCAAAATAAAAAGTCAACCTCGCTTTTTCAAAAAAATGGTTTGGACAGTTATTTTAGAAATTTATAATTTTCAAGTAAGTACCTAGATTTTTTTGTCTTGATAAGTACCTAATTTTTTTTTGTCTTGATTCGTTTCTTTTTGTTGTAACATGAAAATATTGTTGTAACATGGAGTGTGCCCAAGAAGCAGTTGATAGAGATAAAAGCAAAGGAAGGGTATTAGTGTCTTGAATCTGCAGAGATGTTCTTTGGGTTAGCGATGAGAAATCGTTTTGGAAAAGAGGAAAGGTTTTGGAAGGATCTGGATTAGTGCTTTGAATGGGTTTTGAAAATATCTTTGGGATTCCTAATGATTTTGTTGTTTTTTTTTTCTTTAGAGGTTATGCATTTATTGATGACTGCTGATGGCTAAAGCTTTTGAGTTTTTTTCTACCATTTGTTTTTCATATTATAGGATTTTTTTTTTTGCCTTACAACCCATTTTGAGCTTGTGGATTCTTATTTGGTTTGTAACACCCCCTACCCTTATCTGTCACCGGAACAGGGTACGAGGCATTATCGGAGTTACAAATTTATTTATCAGGCATTTTATTTCATCTAGCATTCATATTTGGGACCAATCAAAATCAAACAATTGCCCCCTAAACATACTTATTTTCTTTGTATCAACGTATCAAAAATAATCACATATTTACATGTCATGATAAATATCATTCTCTTACCGCTTTCTTCATAAACATAAATTAGTTAATTCATTATATCAATATTTCATATACCATCAACTCATATTTCATTATATCACATAATTAAGTTTCACGAACTTATCGGCTAAATTGCAAAAATACCAAAATTTAAGGGCATTTCGATAATTTTCTATTTTCCTCGATTTTCAACTAATTTTGATCTAAATTAATAATTTCATTCAATCTATTAATTTAGACAATAAAATAATTCATTTCACTCAATTTGGTCATTTTTGATATTTTTACAAAATTACCCCTTAAGTTTTTCTTTTATTCAATTTAGTCCCCGAGCCTAAAACATGCAAATTAACCACTTTAATGTAACCCATGCTAACTAAATATTCATATATATTTTCTTCCTCTTCCTCTCCATTCCATATCCTTAATGTATATATAATTCCACTATTTTCTCATATGTTCATATCAAGCTGTCTACTTGAGTCATAGTCACTAAATTATTTATATCTTGAGCTATAGAATTCAAAATTAATAACCGCATGATTTTTCTGAGACTAGACTCAAATATCTTTCTACCATAAAAATTTAAGAATTTATAATTTATCCAATAAGTGCAGTAAAATCTTCAAACTTACCCCTATTCTGATATTTAACAACTTCGACCTTTCCTTACTAAAAATTAATTATCTTTTAGTACATAATTTGGATGATGTTTCCGTTTGCTTCTTTTGAAAATGGACTAATTAAGAATTTAAAATATAAATTTAAGCCCCTATTTATTTTGCTCCAATTTTTTATGATTTTTCAAAGTCAAAACAGAGGAACCCGAAATTATTCTGACCTTATCTCATAAAATTTATTATATCTCACAATTTACAATTTCATTGCTTACACCGTTTCTTCTATGAAAAATAGACTCAATAAAATTTAATTTAATATTTATTCAACCTCTAATTCGATTTCTACAATTTTTGGTGATTTTTAAAAGTTTAACTACTGCTGCTGTCCAAAACTGTTTTAGTGCAACATATTGATTACCAAGTTTATAACACCCTTATTTCCATTCTCTACAATATTTCCCATCATTTTCTCTTATTTCCCTTTACTAATATATCAAGAATATAAAATATTATATAAGAAAACTCTACCTTAACATCATTTTCATGCTTTTAATATTACCTTACATGAGAAACTCTACTTAAAATATATTGAAGTCTTAAAGTTCTTACCTTGTCCTATTGATTTCAATCTTCAACTTGATTTTTATCTCTCCTCCAGCTTCTATTTCTTAAATCCAACTTGATATTCTAACTCTCCTTAGTCTCCTTAAAATTTTTCTCTCTTGGTAGCTATGAAAATTCTTTTGATTTCTAGGTGAAAATGGTGAATTTTTTGTGGAATGACTAAATTGCAAAGAAAGCAAAACTTTATTTCTTCTCTTCTCTTCTAACGTGAAATGCATGGAAAGATGATGAATGGTGTGTGTGTGCGTGTGTTGTTTTTTCCACACACACACATATATATATACTAAATAAAATAATAAAATAATCATAAATATCTTATTAAAATATCAATAAAATAATATTTATCTAATTAATTAATTTAAAATATCATCAACGTAATCATTACATTGTAGAATTCTCTCTCTTACTAATTGACCATTTTTCCCTTCATAATCTTTTAAAATTCCATCATTGAGTCATCACTTAATTTGAAAAAATTATGATTTAGTCCCTCATAGTTTCACTTTTTTGATTTGGTCCTAATTCATCCATTTTTCTTAGTTTCTATATTATTCCACCCCTAAAATATTTTCACTATTGGTCCTGTAACTTTTCATATTTACACTTTAACCCCTCAAATTTTGAGTATTTACTCTTGGGCAACAAAACTTTTCTCACTTTTACAATTTAGTCCTTTCTTGAATTAATAATGTAATATATCATAATACACTTCCCAATGTTGACATAATAAAATTTCCCTTTTTGTCACTATATCAAGGATAATATCTTACTTTCTTACTGTAGTAATTTTCGAGGTATTACATGGTTTTTGTTAGGTTTGGGGTTTGTTTTAATTTGTGTTTCTTGGTCTCTAAAATTCTCACTGCTGCCTATTCTCTATATCCAACAACCAGCTTCTAAAAGCCCATCAAACCATCCTATAACTAAAATACATATTTCAATAACAATACGACAGTATGCACATTTTTCCTCACTATATAGTATATTCATTCAAAATAATGCAATTTATCTAACCCTTAACTATTTTTAGCAAAAAATATAATGAATATTAACATTGAAGCTTTGCATTTAAAAAACCTATAAAATGCACATAGCGTTTTCTTTAACCCTAATAAAAAAATTACGATTTATATAGTAGCTTAGTCTGCAATACGACAGTTAGTTAGAGTGAGTTGGTGAGCTAGGTTGTTAGCTGGTGGGTTAGGTTGGGCTAGATTGTATTGCTTTGTAATTGTTTTTAAGGTTTCTTTTCTTTAATAAAAGTTTCAGTTATATATATATATATTTAAAAAAAAAGAAGAGGAAGGGGCTTGGGGGGATTTGGGGAACTTTTTATTTTTATTTTTTGGGTGACCGAGTAGTAATAGGTTATGGTGTGTTGTTGTTTTCTTAAAAAAAAATTATGGATTATTCAATAAATTTATTTTTTCAATGTTAGTGATGTCTACTTTTTTTGTATTATATTGTTAATATAAGTAATAAATTGCTTATATTTCTAAATATAATTTTATGTTTCTTATATATAAATAAAAATAAAATCATGCCACCACGTGAAGAGTTCCCGACTAAAGGATTGAAGGGTGCACCAAGTAATGATATAGGTTGGCACTTTGGAACTCCGTGCCAAATACGAAAAGAAATGTCGTATGTAAACTTTGTGGTAAAGTTATGAAATGAGGAATAACACGATTTAAAAAGCACATTGCTCATAAAACTGGCAATTATGCACCATGCCCTAATGTTATTAGTATGTGATGCATTATTATTATTTTTAAATGTTATTATAAATTTATCAATAAATATTATACATAATTGATAATAATATAAAGTGTGAATTATTTTTATTTTATTAATAGGCGTCATTAGAGAAAGTATAATGAATATACTGAAAGAAAGCAACACAAAGAAATTAGACAAAAAGAGGAGAACAAATGAATTTTTATCCCAATTAAAAGGAGAGGAGGATGAACACGAGGAATTCATTGATGAGGTTTCCTCTATAAGGCAAGCAACTAGAGAAAGTATTCAATCACAGCACGAGTGACATAGAAGGGAAGAATTCAAAAGAAGTACTAGTGAGTGGAGTAACATTTATGAAGAAGGGTAATCTTTTTATAGATCAGCTGGAGAATATCATGGAGAAAGAAACAAGTAAATCCATCCCAAGTGAGTCTGAGTTTACCTTAAGGGGAGCTATACCTAAATTGGTTAGAAGCAAAAGCTTAAAGCAACCAAAGATCAGTGACTCTTTTTTAAAGACTTTACGCAGGAAGATAGGTGAAGCAATATCTAAATTTTAATATATGAATGATTTCCTTTTCAATTAGCAAGCTCTCCATAGTTGTATAACTTAATTCAAGTGTCAATAGAAGTTGGACAAGGTGTAAAGCTCCCAACACCTTATGAGGTTTCAGATGTGTATTTGGAGTTAGTGTATCAACGAGTTTGTGATTGGGTAAATGGAATAAAGACTCATTGGAAAGAATTGGGTGCAACTCTAATATGTGATGGTTGGACCAACAATTTGAATCAAATGCACATCATTAATTTCCTTATTTATTGCAGTAAAGGAACCATTTTTTGGAAATATGTGGATGTCTTGAGTGTTCATAGTAGAGATGTTGAATTCTACTACAGTTTGTTAGATTCAGTTGTAGAAAGTTACATTGTCCAAGTAGCGACTGATAATGAGGTAGCAATGAAAGCCACTGGAAAAAAAATTAATGTTGGAAAGAAAGCATCTATATTGGACCTTATGTGCATCTTACTGTTTAGATTTATGCCTTGAAGATATTGGGAAAAATCCTAGTGTAGCAAAAGTGTTAGGTGAGACAAAGAAAGTGACTTGCTTTATATACAATCACATTTGGACTGTTGATTTGATGAAGAAATATAAACAAGGGAAGCAAAAACTTCAACTCGTTTTCTCAATTTGCAACTCATTTCATTCAACTTGAAGAGATAACAAGGAAAAAACAAGGTCCTAGAGAAATGTTTAATTCAAAGGTCAGTATTTTATAATTAGTTAATAGAATTACTTAAATATAGCAACCTTTAATGATTTTATTAGTTCCAAATAATTTAAATTATATAATTTTAAAATTATTCCTATGAATATATAGGAATTTAAAGAATCAAAATGGGGACAACAAAAGTCACGGCCTGCTTATGAAGCCAAAAAAATTGTTTTGGGAAAAGATTTTTGGAAAGAAGCCAATGACCTCATAAAAGTTTACGAGCCCCTAGTAAAAGTATTGAGACTTGTGGATGGTGATGAAACAACCAACAACGGGTTTTATTTATGAAGCTGTTGATGGAGCCAAATGAGCAATCTAACATTGTCGATATTTCACCGAGTACAAAAAGATTATTGACAGTAGATGGAATTTTATGCATTCTGACTTGCATTTAGCTGGTAAGATAAAATGTTTCATATAATTAAGAACTATTTTTATATTTTATTATTTTAAGCTTTAGATTATTATTGTTTGATGATATTATTATAAATTATGCTTAGGTTATTTTCACAATCCTCAATTTCAATTTGGGGTGGAGCATTCTGAGAATGTACTAATAGAAATATTAGAAGGTACAAGATCAGTAATTGAAAGATTAGAACCTTCTCTTGATACTCAAGTCAGAATGGTTAATCAGGTTAGGTTCAAGTACTATTATTTGTTACTTAGTTACATAATTTGAAATGAAATTATTTTTTTTTCATTTTTACTCTATCTTTTATTTATGCAGTTGTTACTATTTAGAGATAAATATGAAACATTCGGTACTCTACAAGCACAAAGAGCTTGGAAGCAAATGAATATGGGTAAATAGTTAATTAAATTATTTAATTTAATTTATATTATTTAATTATATTGTAAATTTTGAAGTTACTTTGAAATTTAAATAATATTATGCAGCTGCGTGGTGGATAATATACGACACATGTGTTCCTAAATTACAAAAATTAGCAATTAAAGTGTTTAGTTAAACAACTTTTATGTCAAATTGCGAGTAAAATTGGAGTACATTTAGTTATATTCACACCAAGGCAAGAAATAGGTTAAAGTATAAAAAACTTGAAAAGCTGATGTTTACCTACTATAATATGAGGCTTCAGATAAGGTATCAAAAAAGAATGAGCATTAAAGATATAAATGCTAGTTTTAATCCTATGAGCCTTGATCATAACTTTCAATATGTTGATGCACTATCAAAATGGCTTCAAGAGAAAGAGAATCCATTGTTAGATGGTAAAAATGCCGATATGTTGCCTGTGGATACCTCTGATGATGAAATGAATGTCGATCGATCTCAACAAAAAAATTTGTCTCATTCAAGTTCTAATGCAACACCAAGTCAGAGTGGCGATGGACCCGATGGTGGTGGTTTAAGTCCAATTGATGACGATGATGGACATAGTAGTGATAGAGGTGAAATGAGGTCTTCTAGCTAGTATAGCGGAGAATATGAGGTTGGTACCACTAGTGCATATTTCCTTGATAGATCAGAATTATATTTCCTAAACCTAGGAGAGATAGAAGTGAACCTAGAGCTCCATCAAAAGGAAAAGGCAAGAAGCATACTTCTGTAGGCTCTTCATTTGGTAGGAGATCGAGTTTTAGTAACCTTGGGTATAGTGATTCATCTACTAGCACTCAAGGTTTTTATCCACTAGAACAACCTTCATATTTTAAATCTTGACATGGTTATCCACAACCATATGGTTATAATCCACCATTTCCAAATTATAGTGTGTCATATCAGCCTCAAATGCATCCTCCACCACCAATGTATCACCCACCTCCACTTATCATGTATCCTCTTCCTCAAATACATCCTTCATATCAATTATATGAAAACTAAGGTGAAAATGTTACTTTTTTTTATATATTTTTGGACAAAGGCCAAGAGAATCAAGTCAAGAACGCTCTTAATGTAACACCCCTAACTCGAATCCGTCGCTGAAACAGGTTAGGGAGTATTACTAGAATATATAAATCAATTATCAGAAATTTCACATCATACTCATTCACAACATAAATCAATCCATCGAGACCCAAAATAAACATTAGAAGCAAGTCGAGACAAAATCAGGATCACAGAATTTTTCGCGAAATTTCAAAATTTTTCTCTAGGTGTAAGGGACACACGCCTGTGTGGTCAGGCCATGTGGCTCACAAGGCCAAGTGACATGCTCGTGTTCCAGACCGTGTGGGCATTCGATGTGAGGCACACGGCTGTGTCATTGCCCGTGTCCTTACTCGTGTAACTCTTTGACTTGGGTCACACAGCCAGCTATATGCCCATGTGTTAGGCCGTGTGGGCAATTTAATTTTCAAAAATTAAATGCAGGGGACACATAGCTAAACCACACGCCCATGCACATGACCGTGTGTCACACACGGCTGAGACACACTCCCATGTATCTACTCATATAGACGAAAAATAGGCCATTTTCAGGCTACTTTTCTCACCTAAATTTACCATCAACTTTGTCTAACATTTTAGACATTAACATGCTATATCAATACACTCAAAACAAAACAAACCAAGTTTTAAGCATGTCATTTTACTACATATAACTTAGTATCCAAACTTACCATATTAATCAAGTTCACTTGTTTGCAACTTTTGTCAAACATACTACCTTAACTTATCCATCTACATTTCTATAATCTTACCATCAATTTACCATGTTAATACATATCAACCAACACAATGCCATGTTTATACATACCAAAATACATTAAATATTAGTCATTCCAATAACTACTCACAAACTGACATTTACATGCCAACATTAGTTAATAAACCTACACATGCAATTATAATTGGGATAAATTTACCATTTGTACCAACTAGGCCGATGGATAGTGTGTAATATCTCCGCTAAACTTCCAACCCAACGAGCTTTCAAATTCCTTTAAAATAAGGAAATTAAAATAGAGTAAGCTTTTAAGCTTAGTAAGTTCGTATAACCGGGAATTTAACTTACCACTATTTTATAAACATAAGCTAAACATACATTTCATTCCCAAGTCATGTTAGCCAAGTGCCTAAACACATATCCTCATCAACCATGATAGTCACCGTATTCCATATAATAGTTCATAATTATGAATTTATACTCTCACCAGACAAGATTTATTCACATATATTTTCATCATATATTTCAATATATCATGGATAAATAAAGTCATCAAGTACGTTCCGCATTCAAGTATCAAGTACATCAAGTGATATCATTTATATATTCAAATACTTCTCTAATCATGTATCCATGTAACATGTACAAAGCATGTTAATCATATATATATTTCTTAAGAATATCAATAGGCTTGTATGGGCTCAATAGTAATAGTCCTTTTTCCATATGCACATTCTTTCCACATTAAGTATTCAAATTTCATATATAATTCATGTCTATGTAATTCAAGTATGTGCTTGTAATAATTCATCTCAAATTCACATCGTCCCATATCAGGATTTTTTTTACCTTTTAAATTTATTTGAAATATCGATGGATACACATGTAATACACTCGAAGTATACAAAACTGTAATCCGTCAACTCATATTCAAGGTACCCATAAGGGTACATAATCAAGAAGCACACTCTTGAGCCATTTATCAGGATGCTCAGATGAGCCATCTAACAGGATGCTTATCCGGGCTAAACAGGAAATACGTAAGAGTTTAGAATAGGAAGCTCATTGAACATAACAGGTAACTCTGAAAAGTTATTGTCAGAGACTCCGAATAGCATAACAGAGAGTTCTAACGAGCAATGTCAGGAAGCTCATAAGAGCCTATATCAAGACGCTCACAAAGAGCTGCGTTTGTGTCCGCAATAAATGCTAGATCACAACCGATCGAATTATGTAACAGGACACTCACAAAGAGCTGCGATAGTGCGCAACACATGCAGGATCACTACCGATCAGGATGCTCGCAGGAATCATATAACGGGAAGCTCGAGAGAGCATATAATGGGATTGCTTGTCTGAGCTATATTCTATTCGCAACATATGTAAGACCACATTCAATATGGGAAATCATGTAACCATCAAATTTCATTATTCAAACGAAACTTAAAACTGTCAGACATTTTTGGATATGTGATTTATGTTTATTCATGATATTCATACATTTCACAATCATAAAATTTAATTTAAACATATAAACATACATTTTAGTTGCACGAACTTACCTCGACAATGTTTGTGTTCACAAAGACTACTAATCTGATATTTTCCTTTTTCCTCGATCTTACTCCGTACGAGGTCTAACCGGATCTATACGAGTAAATTTAACTCCATTTAATACATTTCATACTCAATTGAACTCAATTCACTTCCTAGACAAAATTACCATTTTGCCCCTAACTTTTCATTAATAACAATTTTGTCCCTAGGCTCGAAAATTGAAATTCATGCAATTTAATTCTTATTTCAAGCCTAACCAAATTTTACATGTCACAATAACAACCCATGAATTTCACAAAAATCATAATTTTTCCATGGGTTTTACCAATTTTCAATTTAGTCCCTAAATCATAATTTCATAAAAATTCTCTTTGTAAAAGTTGTTCATCTATCAATAACCTTTCATTTTATACCATAAATTTCAACTTTTCAGGATTTACATCCATGGTAAAATTTCTATACTTTGATATCTTTACAAATTTATCCCCAAAATAGATAGATTAAGCTATTCCGATATTAGAAATTTAAAAATTATTAAAAACGGGACAAGAATACTTACCCAATTAAGCCAAGAAAGCTTGTTTTCTCTTTCCTAGGGTTTCCATGTATTTTTTGGGAAGAAGATGATAATAATAATATGATATTTCTATATTAATTTTTAAACATTCCAATTTAGTCCTTTTCTTTTCTAATTTTCCATGGATGATTCATCAAAATATCTACTAATGATTCATCAAAATATCTACTAACTTTTCTTAATGGTCTAATTACCATATAAGGACCTTAAGTTTTGAATTCCATAACAAATTAATCCTTATAGCTACTAGGATTCAACTTTTGTATTTTATGCAATTTGGTCATTTCATCAAATTAGACATAGAATTGGTAAAATTTCTTAACGAAAATTTCACATGATATTTCGATAATTCTACAAATCAAAAAATAATATTAAAATAAATTTCTCTTCTGAGGTCGAATTTGTGGTCCTGAAACTATTATTTCGATTACATTGAAAATAGGTTGTTACAACTCTCCTTCCTTAAGAAATTTTCGTCTTCGAAAATTTTTCTAGTAAAAAGGTTCACATATTGCCTCTCAATGTTTCCTCAGGTTCCCAAATAGTTTCTCCTATTCCATGTCGTTGCCAAAGTATTTTACTAGGGCTACTTTTTCATCTTTTCTATTCTATTACTTCACATGCCAGAATTTTTATCACTTTCTCACTATAAGTCATGTTAGGCTGAATCCCTATATCTGTTGGGGGAAATAATATATAAAGGATCTAATCGATACTGTCATAATATAAATCATGAAAAATATTGTGAATTCCATCAAACTCTGGCGTAATGTTAATCGGTACACAACAGGTCTAATTCTTTCAGTGATCTTATATAGCCCAATCAATCGTAAATTCAGTTTTCTTTACGACCAATCTGAAGAACTTTCTTCCAATGTGAAACTTCTATTGTTGCACACGTCAAATTCATCTCTTTATGTTTCAGATCTGCTTAAGACTTCTGACGATCAGAAGCTGTTTTTAAGCTTATCCTAAATCACTTTCACATTTTTTTTCATTTTCACTGATCAAATCATCTCCATGTATCTTTTCTTACTGAGCTCAATCCAATACAACAGAGTTCTACTTTTATGACCATACAGAGCTTCATACAGTGCCATATTCATACTTTATTGATAAATATTATTGCATGCAAATTCAATTGACGGCAAACATTTTTCTCAATAGCTTTTGAGTTTTAAAACATAGTACCAAAATATCTTCAAAATCTAGATCACATGCTCAGACTGACCATCAACCTGAAGGTGAAATACTGTACTGAAATGTAATTTAACACTCAAAATTTCCAGTAACTTGTTCTAGAATCAGAAAGTGAATCGCGAATTTTTATCTGAAATAATAGATATTGGAACTCCATATAAGCTGACAATCTCAGAAGTATATAATTCTATTTTTCTGTCTAGGGAAAAATCCACACATATTAGGATAAAGTGTACCAACTTTTTCAAACAATTCATAATAACCTAAATGAATCTTTCTTTTTAAGAGATAGGGATAACCGCAATACAAAATCCATGGTAACTTTTTCCCATTTCTACTCCGGTATTAACACTGGTTGTAATAGTCCTAAAAGTACCTGATGTTTAGCTTTAATTTGCTAACATAACCAAAATTTAGATACAAAATCAGAAATATCGTGTTTCATTCCCATCATTAATACATCTATTTCAATTTATTGTACATTTTACTACTTTCCGGATAAACAGACATAATACCATTTGATTTTGGTGCAAAATTTTTTGTATCAACTCAGAACTCCTAGGTACACAAAATTTATTTTTAAATAACAGACAATCATAAGATTTGATCAGAAATTCTGAATCAAAAGTCATTTAACGTTGTACTCGTTTAGCTTATAACTCTATTACATGTTTCTAAACTTCACAAATCCGTGGTAAAATGTCAGTTTAGCTTTTAACTCAGTCACAATTGAGTCATCATCAGATAATAACAGTCGAGTATTCAAAATTCATAAAACAAAACAAATTAAAATTTTCAATTAAGAGGATATGCAACTTCTTTTACTTCTTCCCCGTTGATAATCAATAAACAAGTCATAATCTTTTAATGCAAAGACAATAGTTACCAATTTAAGTCATATATCAGACAATTCTTTTCTTGTGACCCTAACTTTCTAGAAACATAGACTATTAGTTTACTGTCTTGCATCAAAATACAATATAAACTGTTCATTGACATATCATTGTAAATCACAAATTTCTTACAGGGTTTCAAGCTGAACCAGAACTGATGCTTTGGTAAACAGGGCTCCCATATGGTCAAAACTTTGTTGACACTTATTAGACCATTTAAATTTCACATCTTTATATAATAACCGGCTAATTCCAGAAAACTTTTAACCTCATATACATTTTCCAGTATTATTTGAAGTACAAGATCTATAGAAAATTCAACTTCTCTGATCAACAGTAGTTCAGACAATTCTTTTGAAAATGCATCAAAATATTCACATATCACCGGAAGTAATTTAAACTTTGACTCATATATTTTAATATCCAACACATAATCAAAGTAAGTATTATAACCTTTTCTGATACATTTTTGTGAGGGCTTGGCTGATATCATAGTAGGCAAATCATTCAATTTTTCTTATTCAAGACAGAGCATTTCATCATCTTGACATTTCAATATAATATACTTTTATTTACCATATGTATAGGCATCATGTAGAGTTACCCGGTCCATTCCCAGAATCACATCAAATTTATCAAATAATAATATCATATCAAATGGGAAATAGTAATATCGTATCATTAATGGACAATTCTGGCAAATTTTATCAATTCATATATACTGATCTAGAGAGTTTGGTGCTTTAATCATAAATTCAATGAACTCGACAGATAAATTTTTACCAGATATTAAATTCATGCAGTTATATGAATAAGTCAAACTAGGATCAATTAAAATAATCACCTCAGAATCAATAAGGAAGAAAGTACCAATAATGACATTTGACATAGAAGTATCTTTCCGTGCACAAATAACATATGTCCTAGCTAGTGTTAGTGCTTCAAATTTTACAGTGAAATCTTTTGTCACACCTCGGTTACCACTTATATTTCTAGTGTTACGGGGTGATTTACCTCTGGTAGTTGTGTTATTCGGTCTTGAAGTTTAACTAATAGCTTTTCAACTTCCTCTGAGCAATCTCTAAGATAATGATAAAAAGAACCACATCCAAATCATATTCCACTCTTTATTCTACATTCTTCAAAATGTATTTTATTACAGTACTTGTACTTGGTACTTGGACTTAGTATTCCTAAAACTTCCCGCACTTACTATAGATGTAACCTGAGATCTTAGACTTAAACGTTGGGTACCTCTGTCTTTACCAGAGTATCCCGCAGAGACAGTAGAAAGATCATATATTTCTTCGATTTCTTTGAGTTTGAATGATATAACTTTTCCATCAATCTTTTACTTGAAGTTCTGGCTTCTATCTCAACTTGTATTTTCTCTTTACTGAGCTCTTCGGCCTCATATGCATGGTCTACTAGCACAAAAAATTCTTTTTATCTCAAGAATTAAGACAAATAATTTTATATTTTCATTTCGACCATCTTCAAACCGCTTACATATCACTGTTTCAATCGGAATACATTCCGTGGCATACTTACTCAATTGGACAAATTACCTTTCATAATCAGATATGGTCATATGACCTTGTTTAAGCTCCAAGAATTCTTTATATTTCTGATTAAGAAATCTTTGGCTGATATATTACTTTCGGAACTCATTTTGGAAAATTCCGAAATAACATTTTCTTTAGGCACAACAGAAATCAAGATATTCCACCACTGATAAACTGAATCTTTTAATAGAGACATCACACACTTTAAGCATTCAACTGGTGTATATGACAGTTCATCAAGAACCCTATTAGTATTTTCTAGCTAGAATTCAACTCTTTTTAGAATTATCATCAATTGTAGCTATAAATTCTTCTGTACCATAATTACATATTTTATCCATAGAAAGCTTACCAATTCAGACAAGTTCCGTACTTTGAGGCACTTCGGGGACCAATTGAAAGATAGGAGGGGGTAGAGATTGTTGTACAGCTAGATTGGTTCTTACAATTTTAGTAAACAAATCATTCATCACTTAACAAGAAGCTTCTTTAACCTCTTCTCTTCGGCCTCAAATACAGGCCTTTTATTATTCGAGGTTGTTCTTTACACTGAGGCTTGAGCATTACATTAGCTTTTTTGGAATCAGCTTGGTTGGATGACATTGCTATATGAAAACATGTTATAAAATGGTCAAAAGATATCACACTATCACAGGTTATATAATGACATGTATAGCTAGACTTGTACTTGCTACATTAGTCCGAGAATCAACTAAATCGTAGCTCTGATACCAATAAATGTAATACCCCTAACCAGAATCTATTGCCAGAATAGGTTACGGAGTATTACTGGAATCAGAAATTTCATATCATATCTCATTCACATCATAAATCAATCATATAGTCCCTTATAAGAGCCATCGAGGCCTAAAATAAATATTAAAATCAAGTCGGGATCACAGAAAATTTTTCGCGAAATTTCAAAAATTTTCTCTAGGTGCAGGGGACACACGCCCGTGTGGCTAGGCTGTGTGAACGACACGCCCGTATTCCAGACCGTGTGAGTAATCAATGTGAGGCACACAGCCATGTCTCTGCCCGTGTCCTTACCTGTGTAACTCTTTGACTTCGGTCACACGGCCAGTCACACACTTTTGTGCTAGGCCATGTGGACAATTTAATTTTCGAAAATTAGATGCAAGGGACACACGACCAAACCACATGCCCGTGCACATGGCCATATGTCACACACGACTGAGTTATATACCCGTGTCTCTACCAATGTGAACGAAAAATAGGTCATTTTCAAGCCACTTTTCTCACCGAAATTTACCATCAACTTTTTCTAACATTTTAGACATTATCATGCTATATCAAGACACTCAAAACAAACCAAAACCAAGTTTTAAGCATGTCATTTTACTAGATATAACTTAGTATCCAAACTAAACATATTAATCAAGTTTACTTGTTTGCAACTTATGCCAAACATAGTACCTTAACTTATCCATATACATTTTTATAATCTTACCATCAATTTACCATGTTAATACATATCAACCAACATAATGCCATGTTTATACATACCAAAATACATCAAATATTAACCATTCCAATGGCTAATCACAAACCAACATTTACATGCCAGCATTAGTTAATAAACCTATACATGCCATTATAGCTAGGATTAATTTACCATTTGTACCGACTAGGCCGACTGATAGTGTGTAATATCTCCTCCAAACTTACAACCCAATGAGCTTCTGAATTCCTTTAAAATGGGGAAATTAAAACATAGTAAGCTTTTAAGCTTAGTAAGTTCGTATAACCGGGAATTTAACTTACCACTATTTTATAAACTTAAGGTAAACATACATTTCATTCCCAAGTCGTGTGGGTCAAGTGCCTAAACACATATCCTCATCAATCATGTTAGTCATCGTGTTCCATATAATAGTTCATAATTATGAATTTATGCTCTCATCAAACAAGATTATTTCACATATATTTTCATCATATATTTCAATATATCATAGATAAACAAAGTCATCAAGTACGTTCCACATTCAAGTATCGAGTACATCAAGTGATATCATTTATACATTCAAATGCTTCTCTCATCATGTATCCATGTAACATGTACAAAGCATGTTAATCATATATATATTTCTTAAGAATATCAATAAGCTTGTATGGGCTCAATAGTAATAGTCCTTTTTCCATATGCACATTCTTTCCACATTAAGTATTCAAATTTCATATATAATTCATGTCCATGTAATTTAAGTATATGCTTGTAATAATTCATCTCAAATTCACATTGTCTCATATCAAGATTTTTTTTACCCGTTGAATTTATTTGTAATATCGATGGATACACATGTAGTACACTTGAAGTGTACAAAACTGTAATCCGTCAACTCATATTCTGGGGTACCCATTAAGGTACATAATCAGGAAGCACACTTTCGAGCCATATTTCAGATGCTCAGATGAGCCCTGTAACAAGATGCTTATCCGGGCTAAACAGGAAACTCCTAAGAGTTTAGAATAGAATGTTTATTGAGCTTAACAGGTAACTCCGAAAAGTTATTATCAGGGAGCTCCAGATAGCATAATAGGGAGTTCAAGCGAGCCATGTCAGGAAGCTCATAAGAGCCTATATCAGGACGCTCACGGAGAGCTTCATTTTGTGTCTGCAATAAATGTTGGATCACAACTAATCGAATCATGTAACAGGATACTCATAAAGAGTTGCGGTAGTGCGCAACACATGCAGGATCACTACCGATCAAGATGCTCGCAGGAACCATATAATAGGAAGCTCGAGAAGGCTTATAATAGGATTGCTCGTCTGAGCTATATTCTATCCGCAACATATGTAGGATCACATTCAATATGGGAAATCATGTATCCATCCAATTTCATTATTCAAACAGAACTTAACACTTGTCAAACATTTTCGAATATGTGATTTATGATTATTCATGACATTCATACATTTCACAATTATAACATTTAATTTAAACATATAAACATACATTTTAGTTACATGAACTTAGCTCGACAATGTTCGTGTTCACAAAGACTACTAATCCGATATTTTCCTTTCTCCTCGATCTAACTCCGTACAAGGTCTAACCGAATCTATACGAGTAAATTTAACTCAATTTAATACATTTCATACTCAATTGAACTCAATTCACTTATTAGGAAAAATTACCATTTTGCCTCTATACTTTTCATAAATGACAATTTTATCTCTAGGCTCGGAAAATGAAATTTATGCAATTTAATCATTATTTCAAGCCTAACTAAATTTTACATGTCACAATAACAGCCCATGAATTTCTCAAAAATCAGAATTTTTATAGGTTTTACCATTTTTCAATTTAGTCCCTAAATCTTAATTTCTTCAAAATTCTCTTTGTAAAAGTTGTTTATCTATCAACAACCTTTCATTTTATACCATAAATTTAAAAATTTCAGCATTTACATCCATGGAAAAATTTCTAACTTTGATATCTTTACAAATTTATCCCTAAAATAGATAGATTAAACTATTCTGATCTCGGAAATATAAAAATTACTAAAAACAGGACAAGAATGCTTACCCAATTAAGCCAAGAAAGCTTTCTTTCTCTTTCCTAGGGTTTCCATGTATTTTTGGGGAAGAATATGATAATAATATGATATTTCTATTTAATTTATTATCATCAATTAATTTTTAAACATTCTAATTTAGTCCTTTTCTTTTTCTAATTTTCCATGGATGATTCATCAAAAATATCTGCTAACTTTTCTTAATGGTTTAATTACCATATAAGGACCCCAAGGTTTGAATTTCATAGCTAATTAATCCTTATAGCCACTAGAATTCAACTTGTACATTTTATGCAATTTGGTCCTTTCATCAAATTAGACATATAACCAGTAAAATTTCTTAATGAAATTTTCACACGATATTTCTATAATTCTATAGATCATAAAATAATATTAAAATAAATTTCTCTTCCAAGATCGGATTTGTGGTCCCAAAACCATTGTTCCGATTAAACTGAAAATGGGCTGTCACATCGTCGAAGTGAAGGTGAAGGATCGATCCTCCTTGTCATTCCGCTAATTGGTGAAAATTAAACCATACTATTACCACTATTTGTAAGGTATTTTTTTTAAAAGTTTAATAGATTGCTTTTTTTTTATGTAAATGAAAATTACAAAAATTAGTTCTAAAATACATATAAATTAAATATAAAAAATATGGCGCTTGTCATTCCTATATGCTTTTAAAGCTTTAATATTATATATACTAGAAATTCTATCACATTCATAATAAAATTAAAATGTATAAAAATATTAAAATAAAGTTTTAGTTGAGTGATAAATTAAAAGTTTTATTAATGTAATTGTTGTGAGTTCAATTCCATTATATGCATATTTTTAGTGATATATTTTAAAAAAAACTAAAATACCCTCAAATATATTACTTATTTTATTTATAGAAGGATATTCCCTTAATTTCTCAACTTTTCTTCAAATGGAACGAACGAAGATAGAATCAAACCGACTCCTTAAATGCCTTTTTAGATATTCCTCAATATCCCGGCTATTCACGAAACATGAGAAGCAGATGAACAATCATCTACTTCCAGAAGAAATCGAAGAATTTATTGGGAATCCTACAAGATCCATTCATTCTTTTTTCTCCAATAGATGGTAAGAACTTCATCTGGGCTCGAATCCTACTAGGAGGTCCATTAGAGATAAAAAATTGTTGAAGAAAGAACAAGATGTTTCTTTTGTCACTTCCAGGCGATCGTAAAATATTTACTCATGACACAAACTTAGTTAGGAGTTTAAATAATAGTATAGGTGATTTCCCTTTTATTAAGAGAAGAGGAAACTAAGTTTAGGCTTTGTTTACCATTGAATTTTAAAAATGCTTTTTAAGCCAAATCAGTTTTTTAAGTCAAAAGTTTTGGTAAACAATTAGTTTTTCAAACTAAACCAGCTTTCCAAAATGGTTTTTCAAACCAATAAAAATAAGTGGCTTTTTTTTAATCAAAACAATACAAAAAATAAAATTAATAACTGAAATGGCATGCCCATGAGATTATATACCAAAATGGTATGATTTTATTAGTGCTGCCTATCAAATTGGGGCACCAGACTGAGTGTAATGATCTAAAGTATTCAGGAACCTGATATGTAAATTTTTCATTTTGAGTGGCTAATTGCCTTGTTAACCCTCCTTATTTATTATTTTCTTTTTATTCCTCTTCAACTCACTACATTGTGCTTAAACAAGCCCTTAACCTATTTTTATAGTTAAATAAGCCCTTATGATTTTTACCTATAAAATCTTTTTATTTTAATATTAAAGTAAATATATTTTACCCACATTAAAGCGGTTTTTAGTATATTAGCCTTGCTAGACTATATGTTGTTGAACCTGACACCTACATTGCAAAAATTGTTTGATTATTTTCAATGCTTAAGGACCGATGAAAACATAGATGGAAGGCTAATATACTAAAAAGTGCTTAAACTATTGTACTTTGTTTAAACAAGCTTTTATACTATTTTTGTAGTTAAATAGGCCTTCAAACTATGATTTTTACCCATGCAAGTCCTAAATTTTAATATTAAAGTAAAACTATTTAAAAAATATAAAATAATTTGCATTTTATATTGATGTGAATTTGATGAAAATAGTTTATTAAATAAAAAAATTAATTTCTTGAGAGTGCTTATATACGTGACATTCTTAAGTACTCTTTTGAAAATTTTGATTACTTTTTAGATTTTAGGTTGATGTTAAAGTGTATATAATTTCTATTACATCAACAAAAATTAAGATAAAAGCTTGAAATTCAAAATATATTTTCTTTAATATTAAAATAAAGGGATTTTATGAGTAAAAATCATAGGTTAAGAGCTTATTTAACTACAAAAATAGGTTGAGGGCTTGTTCAAACACAATATAGTGAGTTGAAGGGAATAAAAAGAAAATAATATATAATGAGGGTTTACAATGCTATTAGCCACATTTAAGGTTCTCTTTTTTTTTCAGTAGCTACTCAAAATGAAAAATTTGCATATCATGTCCTTGAATACTTTAGATCATTACATTTCAGTCCGATGCCACTAATTTGACAGGGAGCACCAGTAAAATCATACTATTTTGGTAAATAATCTAATGGGCATACCATTTCAATTATTAATTTTATTTTTGGTATTATTTAGTTAAAAAAACCCAAAAAGTTAAAAAATTCTAACTTTTGGCTTTTCAAAAGCCGCTTTGGGAGGCAAATTATAAAATTTTCATTCATTTATATTAACTATAAAATATAAATATGATTTATATATTCAAATTAAATTTTAAAAATAATTTATATTACATTTAATAATCTATTTAAAATTATATTTCATATACCACAATATTAGCAATAAGCTAACATAAATTATTTTATTATATTTATATTATAATCTAAATTAAATATTTGTTAATACTAAAATAATAATAACTTGGCATCTTGCTAAGAATAACACGTGAAAATGATATTACTTTACATTTGAGTCAATTATAATTTTTATTGTAATTAATTATAACTTAAGTTTATATATTTCATATATCATAATATTAAGGATTAATGATAAATTTGACAACTAACGTTTATATGTTTTGTCAAAATAGCCCTAATTGTATTTTTGAGCCTTTTTTGGTCACCAACCTTTATTCTTTTTTTTTCAAATTGCTTTTCCTAACAAATTTGATGAAAGTACAGTTAAAATATTTAACGGAATGATGTGAAATTTCATATGTAGAATATTTTAATGAGATATAATTTATTACTTAGATAACCCAATAAATTAATTACATGTAGAAAATAATAAAATAATAAATTAAGTTAAAAATAACTCTTAATTTAAAGGAAATAAACGTAATTATTCAAAAAAAGGTAGCTTCATCAAATCTGTTTTAAAAAATACAATTTGAAAAAAAAAAGAAAAAAGATTGGTGGACAAAAAAGGCTAAAAAATACAACTAGGGTCATTTTCATAAAACATTTATACGTTAGTGGCCAAATTTGTCATTAAGTCTAATATTAATGAATTAAAGTTTATATATTTCTTGTTTTATCTATATCATAATATTAATTACTAAACGGTTGAGATTTATACATTACATTTTGATTAATGACGAGTGCTACGCTTCCTATAGTGGATCTCACGACGAATGCTAATAGTTCTAGATCTAATAGTGGTGTTGGCATAGCTACGAAAAAAGTACGCACCAGGCCAGAGCTACATTTAGACAAAGATGATTCGACGGTGGACAGAAATGAGCAAAAAGAGTTCAAAGTCCGGATGTTTCCAAAGCATCGAACAAGTCAACCCTATTAGGGGCGTTATCAGAGAAGGAACAAAATGTATTCATGGAAGAAGATTTTGCCCTAATTGAAAGGGATGTGTTAACTGAAATTGTTGAAGATGTCCTATTAGTTACATTTTCGGATAAGGTGTAAGAGTATATTGAACGTCGAATGGATAAAACTATTATCGTTAAATCGTTGGGGGAAAGATTGGATTTAATATATGTAGAACTAACGTTGATAATGAAAATATAAAACAACAGCAAAGCAATAAGAAAAAGAAAAATAAAGTACACAGATTTTACTTGGAAAACCCTTTTGGAAAAACCACGAGCTGAGGAGAAAAAAATTAGCTAATGTTAAATTCGAATGATACAAGATGAGTCTAGACTACACCTATTTATAGGTTGAAAAACCTTATTCTAATCATTTTCAAATATATGAAGTGTAGTAAGGTTGAAAAACTTTATTCTAATCAATATAAAATAAAAAAAAGTATAGTTCTATATGGATTTACTTTTATTTTATTTTACCACTATATTTTATTTTAACAAAGATTTGAGTCACTCAACTCTAACAATCTCCACCTTGACACGAATCCTCAATGAATAAATTTTTCATTATGAACTCTCAACAAACAAGTTTTCCACCTCTTCCACGAAACCCCTTAAGGGGTGTTCTTCAACAATGAATACCAACCAAGTCCAAGCAATGCTCAAACTTGGTTATAGGAAGTGATTTAGTCATCATATCTGTAGGATTTTTATGCGTACTAACTTTGCTCATAACAATATATTTATGAGCAACAATATCACGCACAAAATGATACCGAAGATCAATGTGCTTTGTTCTCTCATGAAACATTTGATCTTTCGTAAGGAAGATGACACTTTGACTATCACAAAACATTGTACTACTCTAAAGGTCTGTATTGAGTTCACCTAAGAGTTTCTTTAAAAAACTAACTTCTTTACAGTCCTTAGTAATCGTCATATACTCAACTTTAGTAGTAGACAAAGCAACTATAGTTTGCAAAGTGGCTTTCCAACTAATTGCGCAACCCCTAATTGTAAAGACATGACTTATGAGATATCTTCTTTTATCAAGGTCTCCAGCAAAATCAAAATCAACATACCCAATAACCCCATCTCTAGTTCTTTCAAACTGTAAGAAAATATTAGTGGTACCTTGTAAGTATCTGAAAATCCACTGAACTACTTTCCATTATTCTTTACTGGGATTCACCATGTATTTACTAACTGCACTAATTGTATATGATAAATCTAGATGTGAGTAAACCATAACATACATAAGAGATTCCATTGTACTAGAATATGAAACATGTGACATGTAGTCAATCTCATCATCTGATTGCGGAGACAAGCCGATGAAAGTTTAAAGTAGGCTGCTAATGGAGTACTAATAGGCTTGACGTTTTGCATATTGAACTTGTAAAGAACTTTCTCAATATACCCTTTCTTGTTTAGGTACAATTTACATGATTTTTTATCTTTGAGAATCTCTATCCTAAGTATCTTCTTTACTACTCCCAAATCTTTCATCTCAAATTCTTCACTAAGTTGGGCTTTAACCTTTCTTATCTCTCATTTATCAAACAACTTGTACCATTGCCTTGGTGACTGTTTCAGGCCATAAAAGGGACTTTTTCAATAAGCAAACTGTAACACCCCGTACCCGAGTCCTTTACCGGAATCGGACACAAGGTGCACACAGACTTAACTATTTTCACAGTCCATTTAGAAATTTCCAGACTAGCTGGTCACTGCATCACTGTCGCCTTAAAAATCATATCTTGAGTTTCAAAGCTCGAAAATTAGTTTTGTAATTTTTCCCTGAAACTAGACTCATATGTCCATCTACAGATTTTTTTATAGAATTTTTGGTCGAGCCAATTAGTACAGTTTATTAGTTAAAGTCTCCCCTATTCCAGGGTTCGACTACACTGACCTTCGTGCGTTACGAATTAAATATCTCCTTGTAAAGGGATTTAATACTGATGCCGTTTGTTTCTATAGAAACTAGACTCAGAGAAGAATCTATACATATATGGCATGACTCCTAATTATCTCTGGTTAATTTACAATGAATTTCCAAAGTCGGAACAGGGGATCCAGAAACCGTTCTGGCCCTGTTTCACGAGAACTTTAATATCTCTTAACATATAACTCATATGATCGTTTCGTTTCTTCCATATGAAAGTAGATTCATCAAAGTTAATTTAAATAATTTATTCACTATTTAATACCATTCCTACTATT
This sequence comes from Gossypium arboreum, assembly GCF_025698485.1. Taxonomy (NCBI): domain Eukaryota; kingdom Viridiplantae; phylum Streptophyta; class Magnoliopsida; order Malvales; family Malvaceae; genus Gossypium; species Gossypium arboreum. Next base: position 40,391,176 of record NC_069080.1, read on the forward strand.
TTTAGTGATTTTTCACATCCACATCACTGCTGCTGTCAGCATCTGCCTTTAAGGTAGGCTTTACCTATTTCATGATTTCCATGATTCAATTGGCCCTTTTTGCATACATACCACAAAGTGTGATCATGATTAACCATTCCAACGGCTAACCGTTTCAAAACAATTCCATACCTCATAATGATCAACATACAAACAATTATGGTACTATGCTAAAAACGTATATAAGCCATTTTCGCATGGCTATCCAAGTTTACACAAAACCGAAAGGTACATGACCTTCAACAAAAGGGTAGTCCTATACATTAACCAAAATATCCTCTCACTACTAGTCTATTCTACACATGCCATAAGATATTCCAAAACATAGCAGTACCAAACAGTGGATAGTGATAGTGTGACTAGTCTTGACGATCCCCGAGCACAGTAAGCTTCAGAATGAGACCTATGAGGCAGAGGAAACAGAGTAAACTGAGTAAGCATTACAATGCTTAGTAAGTTTTAAGCAAGTGTCAACAGATAACAATCAAATTATAACATAGTTGTTCGTATTTTATTTCACTCTTCCTTGGCATACCATCCCTTTACCGTATATAGACATCTCATCATATACAATAGGCGATAAACTCTCACATAAAAGTGAGCTCATGTGACATAGATATATCGTAGATTTCACATAACCTCTCACACAAATCCGATGTCACATAATCATAGGAATAGTCCCATAGATTCCTCTCAGATGCATCATATATAAACTTGGAGTACATACTGTTTAACCTTTCGCATTATGTATATTTATAAGCAATTCTTATTACGAAGTCTTACCCGGACATAATCTCCACACGTAGTCATCGGGTCTCACCCGGAACATATTTCCAAGTTTCATGTACACTTAATCACATGTTACAACATTCACGTTAGCCATTTGGCTTTACCACATATATATATACACTTTCACATTCATCACGTCGGCCATTAGGCCTATCACATATATATACATTTTCACATTCATCACATCGGCCATGAGGCCTTATCACATATATATACCTTTTCACATTCATCACATCAGCCATTAGGCCTTATCACATATATATACACTTTCACATTCATCACATCGGCCATTAGGCCTTATCACATATATATACACTTTCACAAATTTTGATATCAAAGATCCATCTAACACTCATGTATCATTTTACAATATCACAATTTAGAATTCAAGTATGGGATCAATCAATAGCTTATGGGCAACTAAAACAAGTTTTTATCCATGTTTACAACAAAATCACATATTCGCTACGAGCTGTTTTCCTGAGCAATGGTCACTAAATTATTTATACCCGGAGCTACAAGACTCCAAATCACTTGCCGTTAATTTTATCAGAATATAGACTCATATATCTTCCATCCATGAAATTTTCAGAATTTTTGGTTTGGCCAATCAATAACAGAGTTTTCTTAAAGTTTCCCCTGTTTCACTGTTTGACTAATCTGACCACTCTTCGCTACGAATCAAATTTTTCATTGTACAGAATTCATAATGTGTTCTATTTGGTTCCATTTGAAACTAGACTCATTAAGGAGTCTAAGAATATAAATCTTATCTTATAACCATTTTGTACAAATCATAATGATTTTACAAAAACAGAACAGGGATTTCGAGTCATTCGACACTGTCCCGCACAACTTTAAATATCTCTTTATAGGACATTTCTTTGCTTCCACGGTCTCTTTTATAAGAAACTAGACCAACTAAGCTTTGATTACATATTTTATTCAGCCTATAATTCCACACCAACAATTTATAGTGATTTTCTAAAATCACATTACTGCTGCTGTCCAAGCAAATTATTACAATTTGCTCTTAAATTTCCAAGTCCAAACACTTATGAACTTACCATTTGGGTTTAAGACATATCATGGCCACATCATATCTTATTAAATCAACTCATTATGTCCTATTATGATTGAATTTAATCAACGTTTAATCACTTAAAACTTACCTCGGGAGTGGTCGACGACTAGATATCCATGGCTATTCGTTTACTTTCTATTTTCCCCTATCCGACTTTGAGCCTCTTTGCTCTTAAGCTTGGATTACACAAATTTAACTTATTGTTAATCAACTAATCAAGCATTGTATCATGAGCATATTCGGCTTTCACACATTTTAAACATAGTAATAATCATGCACATTAAAATCAAAATGCAATTAATCCCATACACAAAAATATAGGACACTTCACTTCCATCTACTTATATACATGTATCACATAAGACTATTTCATACTTTCTATCACCTAAACAAACAACAAATTTTCCAATTAATTTCTTGAGTCCACATTCGACATCTATATCCACAAAACACATTAGCCAATTACTATAAATCATCTAAACATCTTTCACTTAAATCACACATACATATCATGCTAGCACATAACACCATGATTTTGTCCTAATTTGGACAGCCAATAATTTAAGTATTACAGACATATTAATTAGTAATAAACTATCTTAAGTTCAATTTTAACTCCCTCATGCAGCAACCACACAGCATGCAAGTTAACTTCCAACATTCGGTCAAAGCATTTAAATAAAAGAATATGCATGCTAAATTTCCAGCATTTGGACAACATTTCACTTGAAATTTTCCAGCCTTTCACCTTCAATATTTCAATATTCAAAAGCAAAAAGAAGAGTACAACTAATCAATTAAATTTTTTGAACATAATTCAAGGTATATGTTCAACTAAATATTCATGTTAACTCATAATCAATAAGATATTAAGTAGAAAATAAAAACATTATTAGCATGCATGCTATCTACATACAACAACCATTCGACTTCCATCTATTATCAATCCTCAATACACAAAACATCAAAACCCACATCAAAGAAATATAAACATCTATGACCAAATGTCATCTTCATGACATAGCAAAGATTTGAACCATGGGCTAGCTAGAACTCAAGCTAACAACTAAAACATGCATGAATCTCATGGCACAACATCAAACATACCTCAATCTAGTTACATGCATGGCCGAACCTCTTCGACCTTTCTTCTTCCTTCCTCCTTAAAATTTTCAGCCAAGGATGAACCAAAGGATGAACACTTTTTTTTGTTTTTCTTTCTTCCATTCACGGCAAAAGGGGGGGGGGCATGGATGAGACCATTTTTTTTTCATCACTCCTCCATTTCATTATTTAATTACCATGCTCTTTATTTTATTTTTCCTAACATACATCACAAACCTAACATGTTTGTGACATGTTTCCACCCATAGCATGGCCAGCCACTATGCCATAATTTGGCTAATTTGACATGCAAGGACAATCACTTTCCCACATATATTAATAGGCCACTTGAACACTTGTCTAGCATATTTCTAAATTGTCTCACATAAGTCCCTACTAATAAATTTCACATACTGACCAAATTAAAGTATGGAACTATCACACAAGCATTTACGCACATCATAAACACAGAATATAATCTTTAATTATTTATAAGACTCGGTTTCGTGGTCCCGAAACCACTCTCCGACTAGGGTCAATTTAGGGCTGTCACACAAACATAATCCACTTTTTTTGAGACTATAAAACCCTCTGGTTGTTGCATGTAAATATCTTCATCAAGTTTTCTATGCAAGAATGCTATTTTTACATCTAATTGCTTAAACTCCAAATCATACATGGTCAAAATACCAAGTAAGGCTCAAATTGAACTATGCTTCACAACTGGAGAAAACACATTTGTGAAGTCTACACCTAAAATCTAATTGTAATCTTTTGTAATCAGCCTTACTTTATATCTAGGTTCTTCAACTTTTGGAGTCCCTTCTTTCTTCTTGAACATCCATTTATAACGAACAACTTTTTTTACCCTCAGGAAGCTTTACTAAATTCTATATTCTATTCTTATGGAGTGGTTCCATCTCTTATTGTATGGCAAACATCTACTTTCTTGAATCTTCACAGCTAACTGCCTTAGAATAAATAGATGGCTCTTGATTTGCATCTATATTTTTAGCCATGTTTAAAGTATAAACAACTAGATCAGCCTCAGCATACCCTTTTGGAGGTTTAATTTCCCTTCTAGATCTGTTCTTGGCAATAGAATATTATGGTGCTGACTGAGGTGAAGAAGCAACTCTACTTTGAGTTTCTATTTTAACTTGAGAAATAGACTCTGTTATAGATATTAGATCAATCTGAAGCTCTACCAGCTTCACATATGTGTTTGAACTTTGCTGGTCTTTATTAAAAGAGTCTTTAAGAGGTAAATTAGGTATCATACCGGTTTCATAAAAAATAATATCTCTGTTAATTATAACTTTCCTCGTTTTAGGACACCATAACTTATACCCTTTAACACCAACCTTATAGCTAAGAAAAACACATTTAATAGATTTTGGCTCCAATTTCCCATTATCAATATGAGCATACGCAGGACACCCAAAAATCTTCAAATCAAAATAGTTAGTAGGATTACCAGACCATACCTCTTGTGGAGTCTTTTTCCCAATGGCAATGGACGGAGACAGGTTAATAAAAAAAATGCAGTAAAGGTCACTTCAACCTAAAATGACTTAGGTAAATGAGCATTCAACAAAATACATCAAACTTTTTCCATGATTGTTTTATTCGTTTGTTCTGTAACTCTGTTTTACTGTGGAGTATGGCAAACTATTAGTTTCTCACAATCCCTTTTGATTTGCAGAATTCATTAAACTCACTAGAACAAAATTCCAACCCATTATATGTATAGAGGTGCTTTATTTGTTTTCTTATCTACTTCTCGATCATTGTCTTCCAATTTTTAAGCAGAATACCCACACTTTTCTAGAAAAAATGTAAATAATTGTCAGCATATGATTAGCTCTACCCCTCGAATGCACTCTAGATGATTCCCAAAGATCAGAATGAATATAATCCAACGTTCCCTTCATGTTATGGATTCCTTTAGTGAACTGAACTCTCTTTTTGCCTCTTAAAAATGAAGTGCTCATAAAAATTTAGTTTACTAATGCCTTGCCCATCAAGAAGTCCTATTTTGTTCAATTCTGTCATATCGTTCTCACTCATATGCCCTAGACACATGTGTTAAAGTCTAGTAACATCATCATCTGACAAGGAAGAGGAAGCGATGGCTGCATCACCAGTGACAGTTGAACCTTGCAACACATATAATTTGGCAGTTTTTTTTTGCCCTTTCATCACAACGAGGGAACCTTTGCTAGTCTTCAGAACTCCACTGAAGACTCCACTTTAGCTGTGTACTCATGCCCTTTTGAATCAAGAGTACTCAACAAAATCAAATTCCTCTTCAATTTTAGTAAATGTATGCCACTATGTGTTTTGAAACTCCATCGAATATCTTAATTTTGATCGTACCAATACTTGTGATTTTTCATGAAGCATTATTTCCTATCAAAACAACACCTACAGACACAATTTTATATGTTGTAAACCAATTTTGTTTGAGACTCATATGGAACATGCAACTAGAATCGAGGATCTACTCCTAGCTTACTCTAGAGTTGTCGGCAGAAGCAACTAGGAGTTCCCCATCACTGTAGCCTTCTACTACATTAACTTTACCATATTGTTTTGGTTATTTTCCCTTTTGATTCGTAGCCTCCCTTTTGATCTTGTTCTGCAACTTATAGCACTTAGACTTAATGTGACCTTACTTCTTGCAGAAGTTACAAGTTTTTCCACTATTTGAATATCTCGATCTACCCTTAAATTTACTTCGAGGATTCCATTCCTATGTTTTCCCATGATTATCATCAATATTTTGTTCTTGTCTCCTACAAACAATGAGACCCTCTCCTTTAAAGTCGGATCCAACCATAAGATGCTTCATCTTGTCATACGAGGTTAAAAAAGCATAGACTTTATCAACTGTGAGTAATTCGCGGCTATACATAATTATATCTCTAAAGGTTGAATAAGACTGGAGCAACAAACTAAGTAGAATTAACCTTAAATATTCTTTATCATACTGAACCTCCATGGCCTCTAGGTCTAAGAGAATTTCTTTAAACAAAGTTAAGTGTTTGTGCACAGACACACATTCCTCCAAACGATGAGCATAAAGACACTGCTTCATATGCAACTTGCTAGTTAAGGTTTTTGACATACATAATTGCTCAAGCTTCTTCCACAATGTAGTGGCAGTCTTCTTCTTAAACACGTCTTGCAGAATTTCATTCGACAGATACAACTGTAATTGCATTAAAACCTTTCGATCTTTACGTCTCTTTTATTTATCCGTCAATGTCGAAGGCATTTTATTTAACCTAGCAGGGCATACTCCACATCTATTTACGTAAGAACTGTCTGTATCTTTACCTGTCACAACGCGAATCTAGTCTTGGCATCCAACATCGGAATATCATATTTCATTTTTTCCATTATTATGATTGAGACAAGTAACCTAAAAAGCTCTTGATACCAGTTTGTAAAACTAGCATGTAACACCCCAGATCTAGCCTAAACGTTATTACTGAATCTGAAAATTTCACAAGGAATGGGTTTTGAAAACTGAGTTGTTTCGATAAACCGTCTAACTTTTATAACTCATATTCATTTATGATTATTACTAGAAACATCATTTAAATCGTTCATTTGCAAAAACACAGTACAGTGAAGATTTAATAAAATCATTACATTTTGGAAATTCGATTCGTATTTTTAGAAAAACCTTTGTTTGCGTAAAATCGTTATTTTCATAAAGCATTTTATCGAAGCATGCAAATTATCAAACAAATGAAAAATCAACAGTTAAAAACTATATAGTCCAGAGAGTCCCAAAAATCACAAACTCTCAAATGAATCTAGAATTTTAAATAAATCATTAACTACTAAGTTTAAACAGTTTACGGTTGAGTGGTCACCACTGAGTCTCCACCACATTGATTTGCCTAAGTCTGTGGATTACTTGAACGGAACAGACAAACAGATGTGAGTTTTTCTAAACTCAGTGTGTAAAACAACAGAAATAGACATACAATTTATACATAAATCACATATGCATTTAGATTCAGATCAGACCTAAGTCCTTTACAGAAATAAATAACAGAATCAGATATGCAGAATCTTATCCTCATTCTCTACACACAATCTTCAGCCATCTCAACACACCATATGGGGTTAAAAACACTCACCAATCCCTACACACCATATTGTTTCATTACGACAATTATCGGATAATATGCAGCCAAGCTGCCAGAATATAGGCGAGGGTCGCCTTTTAGAATACTTCTTCCATATATACAATCCCACCCCAAAAACAAATACAAAATACAGATTCAAATACAAATATAATATGCTTATCATGCTTATATACAAATATCAGACATACATAAAAGTGTCCTATTCAGAGCATACTATCAGAATATCAAATCACATAATCTAGGGTTTGGTTAGCCCTTACTGACCTTACGGTAGGCCCATAGTTGATCGGAACGACCTATGCGACCCTAGGGAAAAATTCAGAAATTTGAGCTTACATGCCCGTGTAGGCCCACACGCCCAAATTGACCTTACCCATGTAGCCCAAACGGCCACACTCACACTGTCACATAGCTATGTCTTACGCACGACCATGCCCTCATTAATCACACAACCGTGTCTTGCACACGGCCAATCATACGGGCAACTGCACGCCCGTATAGCGTCGACAAAATAGTTTTTCAACTTTTGTCGAAGTTTAATTTTTTGCGTTTCGGGTACACACTGGTACAGTTTTGATGCAGAAACACTCTCAAGTCACACAACACCTTCAAATAAGTAACAGAGATTTCCCACAATTAATGCGCCAATTGGAAACCCCCAGCCTCTTGATCTTCTCTAGAAACGCAAAAAGAGCACTAAACTAACGAGATACAAAATTTTAACAGCAAATGAAAAAGAAAAAATAAAAACGAAGGCAAGGAAGAGAAGGAGAAAATGGTAGAGAGTAGAAAGAAGAAATTAACGGTTAGATTCTTTTGAAAATTTTGGAAGAAAGAGGAAATTTGAAAAAGAAAAGATATTTTATCAGGAATCCCTCAAATTCCTACCCACTATCCCACTAAAAACCATTTTCTCAGAATTCAAACTCAACCAAAACTCTACCAGTTAACTAAGCAAAAATTAACACCCATGCCAAAGTAGGGATAAGAACACGGGACCTCTAACACACTAACTCCCTTACCACTTGAACTAGCAGGCCCATTCTAATATGAAATAACAGACAATTTTATATAAGCCCACTCCACAAGGATAAAGCTTGGATCAAAATATCAAAATTTGCTAGAAGTGGGACTTGAACCCAAGACCTTACACACACACCTAAAACACTTAACCACTGAAGCATATACATATTTGTGTCAGAATTTATAGAAACAGAAATAATATATTCAAGGCGTTACATAGCATCGGTAATGGCAATATAAAATGATCACAAAGCAATAAGAAAAAAAAATAAAGTACACAGATTTTACGTGGAAAACCCTTTTAGGAAAAACCACGGGTAGAGGAGAAAAAAAATTCACTAATGTTGAGTTCGAATGATACAAGAGGAGTTTAGATTGCATCTATTTATGGGTAGAAAAAATTTATTCTAATAAATGTCAAATAGATGAAGTGCAGTAAGATTGAAAAACATTATTCTAATCAATGTAAAATAGATGAAGTATAGTTCTATATGGATTTTACTTTTATTTTATTTTACCACTATATTTTATTTTAATAAGGATTTGAGTCACTCAACTCTAACAATGTCCTTTTGAACAAGATTACCTTATCGTGGAATCCAAAATGCCTAATTCAACTCATGGATCTTGAAAATGACTTCTTCCTAGTTAGATTTTAGAATGAAAACAACTACAACAAAGTCTTAATTAGGGGGCCATGAGTAATTTTTGGAAGATATCTGACTGTTTGGCCATGGTCATCGGATTTCTCAACATCACAGAGTGGGACTGAATCGTAGGTTATTTGGATATGGCTTCTAATATTATCTGAGGGGTATTACTCAAATTGTCTTCCCAAGGTGATCGGTCAAACAGTTGGATTGATGGTTAAGTTGGATGTGCACACGGATTGTGCTCGTAAAGGAAGGTTCGAGCAACTAACAGTCTGTGTCGATTTGAGGAAGCCACTAGTGGCTATGGTTAGAATCAATGGTTTCCTTCAACGAGTTGAATATGAAACTTTGCCTAACATTTGCTTCAAGTATGGACTTTATGGCTATAGAGCAGACTTGTGCTCGATAGTTAAAATGATATCATCGATATTTGATTCTGATTATATTAGTCTGGTAATGGAAAAGTCGGGGCTTGAACGAAGGGTGGAGGAGCCCTTTGGCCATTGGATGGTAGCAAAATGACAAAAAGGGAGAAACCGAGTCATAGCAAAAAAGAGGAACGATGGTTTCAGCGGTGCTTTTGGTCGTTCGCGGCGCTTGGAGTTCTTAAGGGAGAAAATCTTGGCGATGTTGATGAGAAGATTGATAGGCGAAATAGAGGAAAGAAATCAGAGACAAATTAAAGGTGTAGGTGACAATGGAGTTTTAGGGCTCCAAATGATTGAGAGCAGATCTATGGATACCAAAACTAAGAAGCGGGCTAAAAGGGGTAATGATATATGCTGGGCCAAAATCTGGTCCGTCAGCACTGAGGCCCAATAATGGCAGATTTGAAGTGAAGGCTATTGCTGGACATGGGGTGTTTGATGATGGATAAAAAATTGTACTTATGGGTGCTGCTGGTCGTGGAAAAAACATAGTCATACAACTAATAGATGTGTCATTGAATTTGAATAAAGAGAAGCACATTGCAGTGCGCATAATGGAAAGGAAAAATATGGCTTCGTATAACAATAAAGAAAATGAGATGTTTAGATTCGGTGAAAAAGGTAATGTTTCTCAAGAGTTGTAGTCAAGAGTTCATAATATAATTTTTGGGCAACAAGGGAGACCACCGAATAAGATGATGGGGAATAATTTGCATGATTCAGTTGAGTTGAAGTTGACAATGGAAGAGTTGGTTTGTGACCTTGAAAGGACCTCAAAGAAAACTCTTATAGAGGGTGGTTCTCAAATTGTCGAGGAGCGTGTGGTTGTTGAGGATACTTGGAATGATGACTAGCTTAGTGGAATTAAGGTTACTACATCAATTGTTGTAGTGAAAATGGGAGGTTCGTGTCTGACATATTCTGAGAGGTCAAAAGGGGGTTGCAGATCACATGGCTAAATGTGCTGATACAAGGGACTCTTGGCTCCGTTTATTTGCAGTTCCGTAGGTTTCGGTTAGAGATTTGTTGGTTGAAAATCATAATGAGTCTAGATCCTTTTAATTTATGAACTGGTTATAGTAATCGTCTAGTACTATCTCTTTTCTACCAAAAAAATAATAATTTCTAAACAACTTATTTTTAATATTTTTACTTTACAATATCATATTCAAAATAAAAATTTTATCTTGTTAAAAATACTTTTTAACATCAATAATTTTAAAAACATGTTTTAACTTCAATGGTGTAATATCGCTTACAACTTTAGTGCAACCCACTCCATAAAGTATCGCTTGGGAGCAGAAGGAACCAAAAGGGAATAAAGGGATAAAAGGAGAGGCATATTTGCCTTTGTGAACTACAAATGCCCAAGTGTAAGGGATACCTATACCCATGCAAAGCAAAGCAAACAACCAAACTAAAAGTTTTCGTGTCTTCCACTCTTTGCACCGGTTTGGTCGACTTTGTACCCTCTTACTTCAGAGTAGGTCTTTATTATTATTATTATTATTATTAACATTTTTCTTAGATAATCATGTGATATACTTATTTATTTGTTAATATTAGCTTCTAACGTGTTGCATTTGATTTTGTGTTTAATATTTAATCAATTTTTAAATATCATATTTTTAATTGAAAAATAATATTTTTATCTGAATTATTGGATACAATAAAATATATTAATTTATTGATTCAAATATTATAATAAAAAATTTTCAAATCATAATTAAAACATTTTAAAATATTCAACTTACAATATGGTTTTACTCTATATACTTAATGCAAAAATAAAATTATTTAAAATAATCATTAATTAACATAATTAATTTTAATATTAATTAAGTGATAATTAAGATGTTTAGAATTTTATTCAGGTAATAACTTTATTTTACATCAAAAAATTAGTATAATTTTTAAAAATAAAATTAGCACAACTTATTTTTTACATCAAATTTTTTAACTAATAGTTGTAATTTAAATTACAATTATAATTATCACACCTTTTCCTATATTTGATGCTTATAATTGTGTTCAAGCAATAAATTTATTTTAAAATTAACACAACATTTTTAACTAATAATTATCAATTAAATTATAATTATTATTAAATGTGTAATGATCACAACTTCTATTTTACTTGTAACTTTTTATTTTTAAATATGAATCTAGTAATATTATGAAAAATGAAAAGTATTAATTAATTTAAAAATTTTAATATATAAAATTGAAAGTCCTTGTCAAGAATAAATCTCAATTTCTTAAATGGTTAATGTAATAATTATACATTTACGAAACTTAAACTCAATATAAATACGCATGTGCCGCGAGAAGCAAGATGCTCTATCAAAGGTGGCCCGGAGATATGCATTTTTGCACAACCGATTATGAAGGTGAAAGAGATCCTTACGGGAAAATAAAACCATACGATTTAATGTGTAATTTCTGATTCAACTTGTAAAGTTGAGCTTCCTTATGTAACAAAAAAAAAAATGGTTGTTGTAAGATATGAATCATGCTAAATTAGTGTGGAATTTAATAAAGAAACGGAGAATCTTAACATCAATTACCAGAAATTTCTACAATGACCGTTTGAGTAGGGATAGGGGCAAGAAATGCTAAGTGTTGACTCATAAATGAGGACAAAACTGTCTTTTCCCCAAAACTACTATAAATACCAGTCCATCAATGCCAGCCTTTCCTTGTAGGAAACAAGGTTATCAATTGAAGTCTGCAAAATTGGGTCATTTTCATATTCGTCCCCCAAAAATGCCAAATAATAAGAAGAAGAAATTAATGCCAAATAATAATAAGAAGAAATTAACATATGCGCCAGCTTCTTTTTCGGGGTGTGATGTTAGAGACATGAAGCATCGATGTATTAGCTGCACCTTTCGCCTATACAAAGCAAAAGTAGCTTTGCTTGACGTGGTCCTCCAAATTATATATATATATATATATATATATATATATATATATATAAACAGATGAGGTGCTCCATAAATATAAAGTTTACTGGCTTGTTGTGAATTTGGAACTTTTAAATCTTGTCCATTCCATGCATGGAATGATTTTGTATGAAAAAATATCTGACTCCCAACGCTAGGAGGAGTAAGGACCATGGAAATGGGAACCAATGCCACTAGTGACAACAGATTCTTATAAGATCATTATTAAGTACTCTTTTTTAATCATGAGAAAAGGGATGGAAACACAAGGAGTCGAACTCCGATTTATGATGCAGCGAACAATAACCGTCATTCAAATCGTAGCATCAGTGTCGGCGTCATTATTTCATACTTAATTGTTCCTTATGGTGAACTAGAAGCAAAACCGTATGTTTCTTTTGAACCAACCTGTGGAAAAAGAGAAGGAGAGCCTTTATTATTTAGCCAGTTACTCCCAAATATACTTTGTTCATTATTGTTTGTATGGAATTTCTAGGGTTTCTCATCTTTGGATGCATGCATGCTAAGTAAAGAATTGGTGCCCTTTTAAAGTTTTGTAAAGGAGCGGCAAGCTTCTCCCATGCACATTTCCTTTGCCAATGACTCACCCCCACCTTCTTACAAATATTTTAACAACATATGTGAAGGAGAATTTCAATCATGTAAGTTTGACTTAATTCGCTAATAAACCCAAAGGATTGGCCTACTCGGATTAACAAGTTTCAACCAATTATTCGGGATATATCCATTGAATAACAGAAACATAGGGTCAAAATTTTATAGTAACAAAAACCATGTGCTTTGCTGTTGCTACCTTCCGCCATATGTTATCAATAATAATTTAACCATCAAAACATTGTTTATCTTTTATTCTTTATAAAAAAAGAAAAAGAAAACTCCTTTGTCATCATTACAAGCAAAAACAAAATTAATCTGTAAGTACTCTTTTACTTAATTAATCGCCTATCATACAGTTCTAAGCACTAACTAAACCCGTTTAAAGTCCAAAGGTATCTTCTCGTACTTTGTGAAAGAACTGGGAGAATATAGGAGGGGTTTAAGACTGATTAAAATAACCCAATATAAGTCATTTAATTACTATTACGTCTATTAAAAAAAAAAACCTATTACGTCAATGATTAGTTTTTAGAGAATATAATTTTTTGAAAATATAAATACAATTCTCGATTGCAGGCAAGTTGTATAATATTAGACTTCATAGCATGACCATCAATACATTTATATAATTATTATTACAATTAAATTATTAAATATATAAATTGATAATCAAAATATATTTGGATTTAGATTATAATAAATTTAAACATAACAAAATTTGGAATGAAAACCCACAAATGCAACATTCAAAAACCCCAAAATTGCAACCTTTACCAACAATTTATAATTTAAAATAAATCAATAATTATAGAAAATTAAGAGCAAAAGTCTAAGAAATTATTAGGAAAGAGCAGGGGTAATATTGGCTTGCAATTAAAATAAAACGCAGTACATCAGCAGAGCAAAAAAGAAGAAAAGGAATAATAAAAAGAAAAGGGGAATGGAGGCGTGAGCATGTTCCCCACATATGGCCCTCAACCAACTATACCAAGTGAGTCCGACTCCATCATACTTTTTTAGTACATTATATTTTGGGCTTCCGAAATTACATATTTCTCTAATTCTTCTCGTACATTTTACGTTTATTCGTTAACAAACTTGCCATTATTATTCTTCTTATAAGTATTATTGTTAACTGTTATGACCATCATGTATAATCGAATTTGTCACCATCCTTACTCATCCAATCAGAGACAACCCACCAAGCCAATCACTAAAGCAACCTCCCAAAGACAACAAAAAAAAAAAAATTGCATCATCATTAAGGTTAGATTTATAATATTTTGAAATAAAATTTATTTTTATACAATTCTTTTTAAGTTTTGAACGAAAATTGAAGATGACTAAATTAGTAAATTTAGAGAAATTGTTGAAATTATTTAGTTTTCAATTTTTGAAGAATATGATCTAAACAACTTTCCTTTTCCAAATTAGTTTAGATATCTAACTAAGGAGAAAGTCTTTTAGTCTAATAAAGAAATTAATCTTTCAACTTTTAAATTGGAGAATAAATATATTTTAAAGTATTTAAACTCACATTATCTTACATTAATTATAATACCGATACCAACCAACCATACTATTTAATATCATATTGCAATCGAGGAGGTATATTTTTAGTTAAATTTATGATCCAATTTTATACATGTGGTTTTGTTTGGATTGGATGTTTTGTTCAAACAAATTAATTATATATAAAATTTAATGTTTTAATTTTTATAAATTGAATTTATATGGTAAACAGATAAGTTATGCTAGACTTTTTGGACAATTTGTTTTTCAAAGACAACCGGATGTAACTTGTGGGAACATTTAATTTCACCTTTTAAAGTAATTTATATCTATATATAATTAAATTTAAGACCATTAATTAAAAAATTAAATTTCTTCCATTACTTATTTGTACATTAGCTTTCTATACAGAACTTTCCTACTAAAATTATTTTTTTCCTCTGGTTAAAATTTCTATTCACTTCAGGCTTACTATCCACAAAACAGTCAAAGTTAATAATAATAATAATAATAATAATAAACCTACAAAAGAATTACTCCTTTCGGAATATCTGATATTCTTACCATTTGTAAATTTCAGATTAGGAGAATAAATTTCATTAATAATCTTATATTTTACTCACACCGTAGACTGACGTTGACGTAGTTATGACTTTAAAATTGGATTAATGATGAAATTGAACAACTAATTGATTTTTAATTGGATTGTTTAAAATAGGATAGATATTATTTCAAATAAAATAGTTGTTGACAGCTATCTTGTATATTCTTTTTAACATAAATATTTCTCCTGACACACCCACTTTTTTTTTTTTTAAAAGACACCACTCACTTTTCAGTTTTCAAATCATAAATTTATATTATTAATTTCTATTGTGATTTCGTTTAGAAGCTAAAACTTTTGTTTTTCACACTTGCTGAGTTCTTCTTCCACTCTTCCTATTATGTTTGGATTGAGTGGATGGGCAAGAACCGCTGATCTGAAGCAGATAAGGGCGAACAGGGGGGAAGGTGAGCAGAGGGCTGAGTGTTGATGATGGGGGGACTTTTTTTTTTTTTTAATTTTTTTTACTTTTTGTATTGTTCCTGATTAAAAGATATTGAGATGGGTAGAAAACTTAGACATTTAGGTGGGCATTTGTCCGGTTCGGCTCATGTTAACAATTTTTTCAGTCGACAGTTCAGAGTTCAACCGTTATTTTTATCGATTCACAGTAAAGAGGGCAAAAAGAGATAATAAATTAATGAAATATGTGGCATATATATCTGGGTCACGACAAAAGAAGAAACAATTCCATAAAATAATCGGACAGAAAAGGACATTAACGTGGTCCTTTAATTCCCACCATTTATAGGGGCATAATCGTCCATTTACCTGGAAAACAGCCCCCGAATACCATAGTTGATTTGCTATTCCTCTAAAATAGCAGGTGTCATTCCAGTACAGTCCGAATAATTAATTAAAAATAAAAAATAAAAGATGCGACTATTGCCGATCTCATGTAGCATCCAAATCTAGAGGCAGAAAGAAGCTTCCCCCGCAGTCTAAAACAGCAGTACTCATATTTTTAGTATAATTTTCGTCCTTTTAGTTTGCTGTGTTATGCATTTTTGGCTAAAGGGTCCAACAGTTAGAGAAACAAAGTCCTTTCCCCCCTTCAGAGATGAATCTTCGACCCTGAAATTTTCACAATGAGATTGAGATCTCATCCACATTTCACTTTTTTTTTCTTCTTGCTTTCATTGTTCTTGTCGTCTTCTTCTTCTGTAATTCAAGATTTTATCATTTTTCATAGAAGAATTCTACACCAACCGTTGTTTTCGGTTGGTTCATCTCCGCCTCCAGGCGCTGACACTTTTTTACCTTCACCGTCTCCGCCGGCTCCAGATAGTCCTGTTTACCCAGACCCAAGTCAGCCATTCTTCCCTGAAGTTCCTTCAGGACCAGGGCAGACCGCAGATCAGAATCAACTGCCTACCCCACCATCTGCGCCTACTAATGGCTCGATGTCAATCCCAACTGCAACCCAGCCTGCCAAACCAGCTAAAAAGGTTGCAATTGCCGTCTCTGTTGGGATTGTCACTTTGGGAATGCTATCGGGGCTTGCTTTCTTTTTGTACCGTCACCGGGTCGCTAAACACCCTGGGGAAACGCGAAAGAGGCTTGTTGGAGGGAACTCCGATAGGTCGCAAGAAGACTCTAGGGTTCCACCCTCCAGCTTTCTTTACATTGGAACCGTGGAGCCCAGCAGGAGATCGGTGGGTGAAGTGAATGGTGGAGCTAATGGTTCGCCTTATGGTAAGTTGAATTCAGTGAGGAGGTCGGATCGATATAGGCCGAGCCCGGAATTGCAGCCATTGCCTCCATTGGCTAAACCTCTTGGGCTTGAGAATTCACCGACGGCAATGCCATCTCCATCTTCGTCTTCTTCAGATGAAGAGTCTCGGGGGACGGCTTTTTATACCCCTCAGGGCTCAACGATCAGCAATGAAGAAAGCTATTACACTCCGGTTTCGCGTCGGGTTAATGGCAATTTGGTGACTCAGTCGAGGAATGAAATGAATGGGAAAACAAATTCTGTTCCTTGTTCTAAAAGAACTTCTCCCAAAACAAGGATTTTAGCTTCTTCGCCGGAAATGAAGCATGTTATTATACCTTCAATAAAGCAGCAACAGCAGCAGCCACCTTCTCCACATCCTCCGTCGCCAACATCGCTACCCCTTCAACAACCACAAGGTCTAGGGCCGGAGCCGCATGAGACTCAGGAATTTACTCACGCAAAAAGGCCGAAATTCTCCTCTCCTCCACCACCTCCAAATATGGCGCTACTTCGATCAATTAGCAACAATTCATCCCCACAAAGGACAAAAGTTCCTGTTCCACCTCCGCCACCGCCACCACCCCCTATGCCGCCACCAGCAGCCGTAAAACTGTCAGTACCCAGGTCAGTAAGGAATTTGAAGACCAATGTGACTCCAAAACCTGCCCAACTGTTGAAAAAGCATGAATCTCGGACCTCAAGTCCCAAAAACAGTGCAGTGAGTGGGGCTAGAAAGTCCATGGAAGAGGTGGTTAGTTACAAAGGTGTCAGTTCTTCAGAGAAGACAGACGGGGATGACATGGATAGTGCAAAACCCAAGTTGAAGCCTTTGCACTGGGACAAAGTACGAGCAACCTCGGAGAGAGCTACAGTGTGGGACCAGATAAAATCAAGCTCATTTCAGTAAGTTATAAAACTTGTACATTTTATGAGTGTAGATTACGTTTCAAGTACAATATGGGAAAAATTTCATTTATTTTTTGTTTGCTTGTTTACAGATTGAATGAGGACATGATGGAGACTCTATTTGGCTGCAATTCAACTACAGCAGCACCACCAAAAGAACCTATTAGAAGATCAGTTCTGCCTCCTGTTAAACAGGAAAACAGAGTTTTGGATTCAAAGAAGTCACAGAACATTGCCATACTGTTGAGAGCACTGAATGTAACAAGAGATGAAGTGTCAGAAGCTCTTTTAGATGGTATGTCATGGCTATCATTCTTTTCTATTTTCTATCATTTGTTCTTAAAACACAGCAATTGGCCGCTTGTTCATGCTTAAAGCTATCATAGCTAAAGGATCATATAAGCCGTCAAGCATAACTCATAACTAATTACTATGCACATGTAGATATATTGATCAAGAAACATGATGAAAAGCTTCTTCGAGATGCTGATTATGGGCTTCAATTTGCCGATAATCTTCTACTTAAATATTGAACTTCACTTCACTTTCACATGCTGTTTTGTTTTGCTTTAACAGGTAACCCGGAAAGCTTAGGTGCTGAGCTTTTCGAGACTTTGGTAAAGATGGCTCCCACAAAGGAGGAAGAAATAAAACTTCGAGATTACAGCGGGGACTTATCGAAACTAGGCTCTGCAGAAAGATTTCTGAGGACAGTGCTTGATATCCCCTTTGCCTTCAAAAGAGTTGAAACCATGCTCTATAGAGCCAACTTTGATACTGAAGTACAATATTTGAGGAAGTCTTTTCAAACCCTCGAGGTATTATTAGTATTCATGAGATTCAATGCTTTCACCATAAAAATTCTGAAAAATTCTTTGTTAAAACCTCCTATGAGTTCATTTCTCTGTAATGTACTTGCAGGAAGCGAGTGACGAATTGAAGAACAGCAGGCTATTCCTCAAACTCCTTGAAGCTGTTCTTAGGACAGGAAACCGGATGAATGTTGGAACCAACCGGGGTGATGCTAAAGCTTTTAAGCTTGACACCCTTTTGAAACTTGTTGATATAAAGGGAACTGATGGGAAAACTACACTGCTACACTTTGTGGTTCAAGAGATCATTAGATCCGAAGGTGCTGGTACTAACTCTACTGATGGGAATCATGAAAATAAAATGGCCTCCAACTTTAAGGAGGAGGATTTCAGGAAACAAGGATTGCAGGTTGTGGCTGGGCTGAGCAGAGACCTCAGCAATGTCAAGAAGGCGGCTGGAATGGATTCGGATGTCTTAAGCAGTTATGTGTCAAAGCTTGAAATAGGACTCGAGAAGGCCAGATCAGTTCTACAATATGAGAAGCCTGATACGCCCGGGAATTTCTTCAACTCCATGAAAATGTTTCTAAGAGATGCTGAAGAGGAGATTGCTAAGATAAAGGATGATGAAAGAAAAGCTTTATTGCTTGTGAAAGAAGTTACTGAATATTTTCATGGGAATGCAACAAAGGAAGAAGCTCATCCCTTAAGAATCTTCATGATTGTGAGGGATTTCCTGTCAATATTGGATCATGTCTGCAAAGAAGTGGGGCTATTGCAGGATAGAACAATGGTGGGTGCTGCTAGATCCTTTCGGATATCTGCAACGGCTTCACTGCCAGTTCTTAGTAGGTACAATGTGAGACAAGATGGAAGTTCAGATGATGAAAGCTTGGCTCCTTGAAGTTGTGTGAATACAGGTCCTAAGAAAACTCAAACCTCGGTTTTTTTCCAACCAAACCAACATCTAAGATACTTCTCTTTTCCATTACAACTTAAGCTATAGTTCACATGGAGACGTAGCTGATGGCTAATGTAAAGCCAGAAACTATGTGACAATAAGGTTAGATTGTGGGAAAAATTGAAGGATGCAATCATATACATATCTGGCAATGAAATGGATGCCAAAATGAACAACATGCCAGTTCAGAGAAACACAAAAATATAGTTAATTTCTTTTGTCTGCTTCAACACACATGTAATAGTTAAGAGATTAAAATTTCCTCTTTAGATCAGATCCCTATACATTTTTTTGAGTAAAAATGATGTTCTTTGATATATTACTTTATGCCGTGCTCTGCATTTATTTGACCATTTACTAATAATATATCTAGCAGTGTTGCCAATTAAAAGGATATATATATTTGAAAGATGATCATGAATATGAATGTGTATATATATATTTGAAGAATGTAAATAAAAGTACATTAAGTTATGGCATAAAAAATGTAAAAATCATTAATTGAAATGGTAAAACTAGAGGTTTGCAAATTAAATTAAAATGTAAAGTTTAAATTTGAGTGATAACATATATAAGATAAAAACACTTATAATTTATTTTGTTAAAAATATTTTTAATCACTATTTAATTGAGTTTGGTGCACAGTTACCAATAATTGAATGCATATACACATTGATGTTGATCATAAAAGTATTATATAGATGACTTGGTGTCTACAGTGAAATTTTTAATAATTAATTACTAATAAATGTTTTAGCAATGATATGAATTAATTAAGTTAATTTATATAGATGATGATTTAATTTATACAAATTTTTACTTTAAATATATTTAAAAGAATTTCAAAAATATCAATATTACATAATATGTTCATTTTAATTACTCTCGTTAAAATAGATAAAAACCAACAAAAAAATTGTTACAAAATTTTGATTTTCAATCTAATAATAAAGTTTCAATTCATTATTATACATACAACAAAACACTTGTCCTTTATAGTCACTGCATGCTTTTATTTATAAATGAAAAAGAACCCTAAATATTGGAAAAAATTAAATCAAAAGGTAGCAATTATAAGTCAAATACGGACAAAAAAAGAAAAGTCACAACAGCAATGTCACTTTCCACAGCATATATAACACAGAGTTGACACAATAACTACTCTAAATGGATAGCTCATTTCACACTTATGTCGTAGACCACCTACAATCGGAAGAAGAACTAACACGGGAATACCCAAATTAACCATATACATTCCCTTTAAATGGGGTTCTCAAACACCATTATAATCACAGCACGAATAGCAAAGAAGTTTCAAAACAAACAATTTCACATTAAAATTAAAAAGAACCCTAGTGGTGCATCCTTTTTAAAATCCCATAAAAAATCAATTTCAACAAAATTTTTACTTTTTTTCAAACATATTTCACTAAATTTTGGTGGCAGCATACACACCCATACAAA
Organism: Gossypium arboreum; assembly: GCF_025698485.1. Taxonomy (NCBI): domain Eukaryota; kingdom Viridiplantae; phylum Streptophyta; class Magnoliopsida; order Malvales; family Malvaceae; genus Gossypium; species Gossypium arboreum. The sequence goes on from NC_069080.1 coordinate 40,412,001, forward strand.
AGATTTTCAAACAAAATATGTTTTTTTTGGCATTTTTTATCAACTTAAATAAAAATTTATCATTCATCGCCCTAGATTTTCCCTTCAATCTCTATAATCTCCTATCCATTGTCGAGAATTTCAATCCATCGGAACCAAGTTTCAACTCTCACTCATTCTGTAATTTTTTTCTCACTTTGCAATCCAACAATGCTTTGTTTTTACTTGGCTTAGCGTTTGGCTGAATGGGTTATCCCAATGTTACACCGTTTAGCTTTTTTTTAGAGAAATTCTGACGAGGTAATAAAATTAATAGATGGAAAATAACAAATAATATTATAATTTACAGTAAATGTCAAAACAGAAATGATCAAAATCCATGTTTATTTTATAGAATTTAGATCTCTAAAATTGAAACTTGTAAAAGGTGGGTGACTCACCGAATTAATAAGGTTTTATTTAAAAAATACTTTTATATTAATCATATAAGTTAATTTTAATTAAAATATAATATAAAATTAGAAAGAAAGATGAATTAAAATTCAAGACAGGCTATGTTATGTCATGTCATTTCACCGACGTTTTGGGGCAGAACCGACATTTTGAGACATTAGGATATGATTGGTGAAATATTGATGATGGGTCCAAGTTTGATGCTTTATCAAAAGAGCCAAAAAGGACGGGGTGAGATGGTGGATCCTGTTCGTCCCATTCCCCCACTCAAACCCCAAAGTATAATAATGTACAAAGCTTTTGAATGTTAAGATTGATATACTCATCTTTTTCATGCCCCATTGTGTGTAGATTTTGCCCACTCCAATAATTGCTTTTAATTGGTTTGACAGAGATCATTCATTTTTATGCATTTCCCATATGTTAATGGATTTCCATTGTCTATGCTGGATCCACCATACATTATTACATGTTTGATGAATGTCACATCATTATTCAAACCAAATATTACAAATCCGATCAATGTCTCATTTAATAAGTATTTTTTAACTTTCTTTCCTATAATAATTCATATTAATTTTTTACTCGTATTTTATACAAATCAATTGTGTATATCAATTAAAATATATTAAATATTTTTTTATAATTTGTATGAATGGTATGAGAAAAAATACAAATTGATTATTCAAAAAATTGTTTATTCAAAAAATTGTTAAAATTAAAAAATGAAACAATAATTAAAAGGAATAAATTTCAAAGTTTATGTATAATTTTGAGATTTGTCTCTAATTAAAATGTAAAATTATAAATTCAAAGCTTCAAAAAAGCAATACCAAATTTAGCCTTCAACGTTTGCGATTTTTTTTTTGTGAATTTAGCCCTTATTCTTTTTTTAGCTTAATTTGACACTCAACTTTTTTTAAAAAATAGCATTTGACCGTTAACCTTTCAAAAAGAGTTACATTGTTATTTTTTAAATGGAAATATTAACTAAACTGTTAATTTTTTTAAACATGGTAGTTTGAATGATAATCTGTTGTAATTTGATATGTCAAATTAGGCTCACTCGAGCACTTAATGAGCTTGTTTTCAAGTAGTTTATGAGTATTTTTAATGCTTTTTATCGACTCTTAGTTTAGTGTTAATGGTAACTTTTCTTATATTTTACCTCTTTTGAGATCTAAACTGGCAAAACTATGTCATTGAGACTTTAGTGATTGATTTGAGATTGTGTAGGGAGACAACAACGACCAAACCTTGAGGAAAATTGCATCTAATGTGGATGTCGTGACACTGAGCCTCCATCACCTCAAGGGTACAAGACTTCAATGAGAAACCAACCTAAAGTAATCTAAAGAAGATGTCTTGACTTTAGAGATGTTGTGTCGTAACACTGAGCTTGAGGTCGTGACTCCACTGCTAATGGTTGAAGTGAAAGAGACAAGGCCACTATTAAGGGTGTCACGGCACTAGCCAGGCTTTGTCGTGACATTGAGAATTCCCAAGCCAAGATTATGTCTATTGCCATAGATGTCACGTCACCAAAACTTGGGTGTCGTGACACTAAAGTTTGACAGATAAAAAAAACTGCAGAAACAATTTTGTGTCCAAACAAACTTAAGTCACTTTTCATTTAAGGGCATAATTGTCAATGTTAGGTTAAATGCTAGTAGACTATAAATACTATTTTATAAGATTTTGAGAGTAGATTTTTGGTGGTTGAAAATTTTTCTTTAGTTTCTATACTTTTAGATTAGGTTTCTTTTCTTTTCTTTTTCTTATTTTTAAATTTGGTTTTCTTTTTCTTTTTAGAATAGACTTTAATTTTTGTTGTTTTCTATTTCTTCTTTTCTTGTTGAAGACTATGCAAAAGAGAGATGATCAAACTCTTGGGCTTAATTATATTTCCATAAATTAAATGAACCTTTTTTTAAACCTTTTACTTTTATTTTATGCCTACCATGTGTTTGATAAAATGCTTGTTTGACATTTAAGTTTGATTATGTGATAAATTGGTTGATGGTTGGTTGATTAGTTATTTGTTAGTTTAAGTTAATGTTTATTCTTGATTAATTGATTGTTCGATAATATCGAAATGCTTAATACACTAAACTTGACGCCTTTAGTGAAAAATCTAGGTAAACGGGATTGAAAGGTGAGTTTATACTTGTACCGGGTAGTGAGACCGAGAGGAGAACTACTTGTTTAAGTGAGATCGTGAGAAGACATTAATTGGTAATTCCAAATTAGGATGAGATCGAGAGGAGATTCTTAACAAGCAATATAATCGGGATAGGTTATTAGTTTAACTAGAAATCGACTAATCAATTGACCATCTTTATATCATTTGCATTGTCTAAAATAATAGAAAGAAATTTTAGTTTAGTTTGTTTAGTTTAAATTTAGTTTATAAACAATTTAAATGTGATTTTGCACTAATAATTTCCAAGTTGATTAGATTTGTAATATCCCTTACCCATACCCGAGACCGGGACAAGTACGAGGCGTTACCAGACATATACTCGGACACTTTCAGAAAATACAGGTTATAAAATTTCATTCTAATATAAAACCGACCAAATGACATCATAGTGTCCTAATTATGGACCTACAAGGTCGAAAACATAAATTAAAGGTGATTCGGGACTAAACCGAGAACTATAGAAAATTGTAGTAAAATTACTAGGGTTATGCCTCACACGCCTGTGTGGAGGCAAAGCACACGCCTGTGTGCCTAGGGACACGCCCGTGTGTCCCATCCGTGTTGAATTATTTGGATTTATTTTCCATTTCGAACCTGCATGGTTTTTCACACGGCCAAGCACACGCTAGTGTCCCTGGCCCGTATCATTTACACAGCCTAGACATGCCCGTGTCATCACCTGTGTCCAAAGACCTGGACATTTTGTTTATGACGTCATCATTCATTTTGAGGCACACGGCCAAGGTACACGCTCGTGTGCTAGGCCGTGTCCTCCACACGATTAAGACACACGGCCGTGTCTTTGCCTACATGTTTACTACCATGCAAACTGACTTAAAATTTTAAGTGCAGGGGATAAACGACCGGGCAACACGCCCATGGGGGCTGTCCGTGTGTCACACACAGCTTAGACACATGCTCGTGCATCTACCTGTGTGGACCTTTTTAGGGCTATTTTCTAAGCCTGTAGTCACCTTCTATCATCCATTCACACTTAGGGATTTCAATGGTATGTAACATGGCCTAATTATACTCTTAAACAACCTTGACATAACTCAATTGCATGCTAACCTTATATCGTCAGTTTAGTACATGCTAAATTATCCTTTTCGTATTAGGGATTAATATAGAACATTTTACCTTTTTACACATGGGCCATATTATAACCATATACCATTGTACGCTATGTCCACTCTCAAATTACTAGGTCCTATTTGAATCATCCATTTATGATAAGCCTCATCATCATATCTCATGAAACATTTAAACATCGATATGCATCATTAGTAGGTTTACAACCTACATCAATATGAGCCATATCTCATGGCCATATACAAAAGGATAAGTATACCATTTAAGCCTTTACAATGGCTAGCCAAATGACACATGTAACAAAATAACCAAAAATCCTATACATGTCATTAAACAAAATAAAAGTATCTATATACCAAAGCGAGACAAGTCAATAGTGTGTTGATTCTCCAACCGTCCTCCAATCTTCATAAGTCCTCGAGTTCTGTAAGACAGGGAAAAGAGAACTGGGTAAGCATTTATATGCTTAGTAAGTTCGGATAACTGGAAAGCAAACTTATCGGTTAATTAGCATACAACCATATTAAGCAATAATTCCAACAAGTATGAAATAGTTTTCCTATCACATACACTCAATCATCAAGTTAGTTTCATAACAATGCATCATGTCATTAGTCTTAGATGAGCTCATCAATTCAATATTTCCCTTTCTATTGCTCCTGTTAATCCCATTGAATTTTCTAGAAAATCTCGATGAATAGCCCAATTATCGTCAAGTTATACAAGTGATCATCTTAAGTGCGCACTCCCGTGAACCTTATTTCTTACGGCGGGATTACCAGTCCAGGCTAAATCCCCCGTAGTAGTAACTCATAGAGCAATGTCGGGATTACTAGTCCAGGTTAAATACCTCTTAATGAAAATTGCTCTCATAAGCTCGGATTTGAATTGCCAGTCCAGGCTAAATTCAGTCCTCACTTAGATTACCCGTCGGGGCTAAATCCTTAATGCACCTATATTCTTTAGGAGACTCTATCACTCAAAGAACACCCGTCCAGGCTAGATCCTTTCTATTTTGAGATCATCGGATTACCCGTCTGGGCTAAATCCCTTTTTTTGCAACCCATGCAGGATCTCATGTCATGTAAGCCATAATTTATCCATCGGATTTCCTTTTCTATTTCCATCGGGACATTTATCATATTTCATTTATACCAGCCCATTTCATGAATTATCATGCAATGAATATCAAATTTTTCATACATTCAAGAACATGCATGTTTAAGTATATTAAGAGTTTACTTTGGGTTATACGAACTTACCTGGTAATTGCTTCGGTTTCGTGTCTCGGTTATTTTGAAACCTATCATTTTTCACGGTCGGCCTCTGAAATTTGTTCCTCGGGGTCTATATCAATAAAATTAGATTATTAATACATCACATTATTCGTTTTTGTCCTAAAACTCACTCCCAAAAAAATGACCATTTAGCCCCTAACCTTTCGCAATATTTACAATTTAGTCCTAGGGCTCGTATAATGAAATGCATGTAATTTCTTGGCTACTCAAGCCTAGCCGAATATAATACACACTCATAGCACCCCATTTTTTCCCTTTATTCTATATTTTCCTACCCATTTCCACAACTTTTACAATTTAGTCCTTTAAGCCATTTCCATGAAAAATCACTTAGTAAAAGTTGTTTACCATCCTTTAAACTCTCATGTCCTTCCATAAGTCATCAAAACACAAACATCTCATGCATGGGTAAATTTTTGAACATGAACCCTAGCTTGAAATATGGGTAGAAATAGAGAGAGTATGTTACAAGGATCTTAAAAATACGAAGAACGTTAAAAGCAGGGCTAGGGAGCACTTACTATTAAGCTTGAAAATGTTGAAAACCCTAGCTATGGAGACCCTTGGAATTTTGGCAGCATGGAGGAGAAAATGAGCTGGATTTAGCTTGATTTTTCCCTTTTTATTCTTTAATTAACCAAATGACCAAAATGCCCTTCATTACTAAACTTCTAAAATTTTCCATGCATGCCCATTTTTGTCCAAAAACTTAAAAATTGGGAAAATTACTCTTTAAGAACCCCTAATTAACATTCCAAAATAATTTCATACAAATTGCTTCTAGAATTCAAGTTTTGCAATTTATTTAATTTGGTCCCTAATTTCCAATAGGACACCTTACACATATAATTTCTTCATGAAACTTTAACACATGCTCATTTTCATATCCTAGACCTCATATTGATCATGAAATAATTATTTTAACATTGGATTTGTGGTCCTGAAACCACTATTCCGACTAGGCCTTCATTCGGGATGTTACATTTATCCTCCCTTTAGGGACTTTTGTCCTTAAAAGTCTTACCAGTAAACAGGTTCGGATATTGACTTCTCATGGTTTCTTCGGGTTCCCATGTAGCCTCTTCCACTCCGTGTCGTTGCCATAAAACTTTCACCAGGGCTATATTTTTATTCCTCAATTGTTTGACTTCTTGAGCCCAATCTTGACTGGTTCTTCCCCATAAGTCATGTCCAGTTTAATTTCAACTTCCGTAGGTGAAATCACATGGAAGGGGTTTGATCGATATCGTCGCAACATGGATACATTGAATACATAATGAATCTTTTCCAATTCAGGTGGCAAAGCTAAACGGTAGGCCAACGGTCCAACTTTCTCAGTAATCTCGTAGGGTCCAACGAACATTGGACTCAGTTTGCCTTTTCAACCAAATCTCAAGACCTTTTTCCATGGAGATACCTTCAAGAACACTTTGTCCCCAACTTGAAATTCAATCTCTTTTCTTTTCAAATCAGCATATGATTTTTGCCTACTCGATGCCGCTTTCAAACAATCACGTATCACTTTAACCTTTTCTTCAGTTTCCTTGATCAGATCAACTCCATGAATCTGGTGCTCTTTGAGTACTGTCCAGTATAGTGGTGTCCGACACTTTCGGCCATATAATGCCTCACACGGTGCCATTTTCAGACTCGTCTAGAAACTGTTGTTGCAAGCGAATTCTACCAAAGGTAAGTATTTTTCCCAACTACCCTAAAATTCAAGGACGCAACACCGTAACATGTCCTCAAGAATCTGAATCGTCCGCTCAGACTGACCATCAGTCCGCAGTGAAAAGCCATGCTAAAACTCAACTTTGTACCTAAGGCTTCTTGCAACTTCTTTCAAAATCTCGAAGTGAATTTCGAGTCCCTATCTGAAATAATCGATAACGGCACCTCGTGTAATATCACAATCTCAAATACATACAAGTCGACCAATTTGTCAAGTGAGTAATCAATTCGTACTGAAATAAAGTGAGCCAACTTCGTTAGTTTATCAACAATAACCCAAATGGCATCTTTCTTCTTTGGTGTTAATGGCAATCCTGTCACAAAATCCATAGTAATCCTATCCCATTTCCATTCTGGGACCATCACAGGTTGTAACAAACCTGAAGGTACTTGGTGTTCAGCCTTGACTTACTGCATATTAAGCATTTCGATACAAATTCAGAGATATCTCTTTTCATGCCATTCCACCAGTACATTTTCTTCAAATCATTGTACATCTTGGTACTTCCCGGATGAATAGACAAACGGTTATCATGTGCTTCTTGCAAAATTTTTTGAATCAACTCCTCGTCTCTCAGTACACAGACCCTATCCTTGAACATCAACCAACCATTGGGACCAATCCGAAAATCTGATTCGGTGCCTGACTCGTATTGAGGTCTCTTAGCTTGTAAATCACTATCATTGATCTGAGCTGCACATATTTCTTATAAAAACATTGGTCTGGCTCTTAACTCTGCCAAAACTGAACCATCATCTAACAAGGCCAACTGTATGTTCAAGGCTCTCAAAGCAAACAAGGATTTTCTGCTTAGTGCATCTGCGACTACATTCGCCTTTCTCGGGTGGTAGTCAATGATCAGTTCATAATATTTAATCAACTTTAACCATCTCCGTTGTCTCAGATTTAATTCTTTTTGAGTCATCAGATATTTCAAACTCTTGTGAACTGTGAATATATGGCAAGTTTCACCATATAAATGGTGTCTCTAAATCTTTAAGGGAAATACTATGGCAACTAGTTCCAAGTCGTGTGTTGAGTAATTTTTCTCGTACGACTTTAGTTGCCTCGAAGCATATGCTATTACTTTAGCCTCTTGTATAAGCACGCAACCCAGTCCATTTAAGAACGCATCACTATAGACCAGAATTCCTTTCCCGGCTCTGGTTGCATTAAAACTGGAGCTTCGGTTAGTAATGTCTTCAATTTCTCGAAACTCTGCTAACACTTCTCTGACCATTCAAATTTAACATCCTTTTGTAGCAACCTCGTCAAAAGAGTTGCAATCATCGAAAATCCTTTTACGAAGCGTTGATAGTAACCGGCTAAGCCCAAAAAGCTTCTAACCTCGGTTACGTTCTTCGACGGCTTCCACTCAATAATAGCAGATATCTTATTTGGATCATCTCAGATGCTATCACCCGACACAATGTGACCAAGGAATGCAACCTCTCGGAGCCAAAACTCACTTTTGCTAAACTTAGCATACAATTGTTTGTCCCGTAAGGTCTGTAAAACCATTCTCAAATGTTCTGCATGCTCAGTCTTGTCCTTGGAATAAATTAAGATATCATCAATAAACACAACGACAAACTTGTCTAAGTATGGTCAAAAAACACGATTCATTAAGTCCATAAATGTAGCTGGGGCATTCGTCAGACCAAAAGGCATGACCAGGAACTCGAAATAACCATACCTCATCCTAAAAGCAGTCTTAGGTATATTTGACTCTTTTACTCACAACTGATAGTAGCCTGATCTCAGATCTATTTTAGAAAACACAGTGGCTCCCTTTAATTGATCAAACAAGCCATCGATTCTTGGCAACAGATACTTGTTCTTGATTGTTACCTTTTTGAACTGTCAGTAGTCTATGCATAGCCTCATAGATCCATCTTTCTTTTTTTACAAATAATACTGTAGCACCCTAAGGCGAAAACTCGGTCTTGTAAAACTTTTATCCGTCAGTTCTTGCAACTGTGCTTTTAACTCTTTTAGCTCGATTGGTGCCATCCTATATGGAGCAATAGAAATGGGAGCTGTCCTAGACACCTGTTCAATACCAAACTCTACTTATCTAACGAGAGGTAATCCCGGTAGCTCTTCCGGAAGATACTCACATACTATCAGTACCGATTCCAACTTCAACTCAGATTCCTTAGTATTCAACATGAAGGCAAGGTAGGCTTCATATCCTTTTCTCATGTACCTTTGAGCCATTATTGAGGTAATCACAACCGGCGGAGTATCCAACTCACTTGAATCAATCCGAAGAATCTCACCATCCGAGCATTTCAATTCAATATACTTGCTACCACAATTTACAATCACATCATGCACAGCTAGCCAATTCATGCCAAGTATTGCATCAAACTCATCAAATGACAATAACATAAGGTTAGCCGGGAAACAATGACCTTGAATCGTCAAGGGACAATTCTTACATACTTTATCAACTAGAATTGACTTGCCTAGAGGGTTTGACACCTTAATCATAAATTCTGTAGGCTTTACAGACGTGTCCATGCTAGACACCAATTTCATGCAAATGTATGAATGGGTTGATCCTGGATCAATTAAGGTAATGACACGAGTATTATAAATAGAAAATGTACCTGTGATGACATCAGGAGCAGAGGCTTCCTCTCAAACGCGTATCGCATAAGTCCTTGCCGATGCTCGGGCCTCTAATTTTGTAGTAGCATCCTTGACAGTAGTTCAACTACCACTTGCACTTCCGAGATGTCTTGGAGGTCTACCTCAAGAAATAGGAGCATTCGGCTGTGGAGCTAATTCAACCTTTTTATTAGCTCACTCCGGGCAGTCTTTTCATTTGGCACTCTCCGAAGTGAAATTTTTTGCAGCTTTTACACTTCGGCTTCTGATCATCTACACTTCCTACACTAGTTACCATAGGGGAAGAAGACTTCGGGTTATGTCACTTGGAGCTTCTTGCTCTACCCAAATATCCTACTGATGAAGTGGAACATTCTTGATGACTTATCGATTTTTTTTTGGGGAAGGAGTGTGCCCTGCAGCTAAACCTCTTACTCGAAACTTGGGCTTCTCTCTTAGCTTGCTTTCTTTCATTATTTAGCTCCTTGGCCTTCTTGGCCCATTCAGCTAATGCAGAAAATTCTCGTATCTCAAGGATTCCGATCAGCAATTTAGTTTCCTCATTCAAGCCTTTCTCGAAGCACTTACACATTTCTATCTCTGGTTGGACCCACTCCGTTGTATACTGACTTAACCTCACAAATTCTCTTTCGTACTCTGACACAGTCTTATTTCCTTGATTGAGCTCCAAGAACTCCTTTCACTTCGAGTCTAAAAACCTTTGACTGATGTGTTTCTTTTTAAACTCAGTTTGGAAGAACTCCCATCTAATGTCTTCCTTTGGCACCACTGAGGATACCGTCTTCCACCAATGGTATGCAGTATCTTTTAGAAGAGATACAACACACTTTAAACATTCCTCGGGTGTACATGACAATTCATCCAAAACTCGCACAGTGTTCTTGAGCCAAAACTCAGCTCGTTTTGCATCATCCTCAACCCTAGCCCTAAACTCTTCAGCCCCATATTTCCTAAGTTTATCCACTGGGGCCTTACCAATTCTTATTAGTGCTATACCTTGTGGCACTTCTCCTTCAGGCCGAACAGCGGGCGAAGGAGGTTGTGGTATATTGGGGCGGTTTCTTAAATAATCCCAAAACCATTCATCCATCATGTCGAAGAAGGCAGCTCTTGCCTCTTCTCGGCCTTCAGACATAGGCCGTCTACTACTACTACCAGTAGCTTGCTGAACAGAAGTTGGAGCATGGCTTTCGGCTCCTTTAGACTCACCTTGAGCTTGATTGGAAGACATTTACTATATTCAAATACAATTAAAAAAATGGTTAAGAGATGTCACACTATCATAACTTGTGTAATGGCATGTATAGCTATATTCAATACATGTGTAACACCCCTAACCCGTGTCCGTTGCCGAACTAGGGTTAAAGGCATTACCGAATAGAATCAGAACATTAACATCCATTTCATAAGCGTTGAAGCATTAAAGATTAATCATCAATATAAAGTCCCTTATATAGGTCTTTAAGACCTAAAACATGCATCAGAAAAGATTTGGGGCTAAACCGAAGACATACAAAATTTTCCCAAAACTTAAATACTTTTCAAGCAAGTATAGGTCACACGCCCGTGTGAACAGGCTGTGTGCCTCACACGGCTGTAGAAATGCCCATATGTCTAGACCGTGTCAAAACAGGAGATACATACTGACTTGCTCACACGGCCACAAGACACGCCCATGTGCTTTGGCTGTGGTCGAATCTGACTTGAGCCACATGGCTAGCCATACGCCTGTGTGCCTTGGCCGTGCTCGAGCCTGACTTACAATTGTAGGGTACTCAAGGGACACACGATCATCCAACATAGCCGTGTATCGCACACGGCTGAGACACACGTCCATGTCTCTGCCTGTATGGACAACATAGGCCATTTAAATAGCCAACTTGCCACCCCAGTTGGGTCAAGTCTACAAGCACCAAACCAAGCATATTTGCACAGCAATTTCAGCCAATTTCTATACCAAACCTTACAACATTCATGACATAACCTTATAAACCATTTTCATGCTTATAAACTTAACTCAATTGTGCCAAAACCTAAGACCAAGTCATATCAAAACATATAGCTTCATAATCTCTAAACTCATGACCTAATCTCATACCAAAAATTTCCAAACTTACTATTTTTCTAGGACATACATAAACACAGCAAATAGAACATTTTGCATCACAATTCATATACCAAAAATCAAAACATAAACACAACCATATCACTTGGCTAAATATAACATTACAAAACCTATCCGAAATACTCCTAGCCTATACATGCCATACTTTACTAAATACATTTTGAAAAAATACCAAAATGAGATTCGATAATGTGGTGACAATCCTCAACGATCCCCGAGCTCATAGTAGCTTCAATATCTATAAAACAATGTAAATACACACACAAAGTAAGCTTTCAAAAGCTTAGTAAGTTCGTATCAAAATCATCAACAATATATAAAATATGAAACAACAACATATAAGTACTTATAAATTCTCAATTCATCTATCATTTTATACCAACACCATCCTCATGTTTATATCGATTCAATGAACTTTATATACATAATACCATCTACCACATAGGTATTATATGTACTTGAACCTTCCTTTATTCATTCATTTTCATTCTCACCTCTCGTTAGGATATTTTAAACTTTTCGAAGATTACCAATGCTTTAAACATCCGCACACTTAGTGCTTTAAAGATTAGCCAAAGCTATAATAATTCCGCACACATAGCGCTTTCTCAATTAACCGAAGTTATCTTGGTAGTGCATACTTAGTGCCTTATATAGCTGAAGCTAGTTTGAATAGCACACTTAGTGCCAAATACAATTGATTTATAATCGTATTCATCCAACCAAATATGTATACAATTCATGTATAATCAAAACATCAAAATATACTTATAACATCATGTTTTACGTACGAACTTACCTCGTACTCGGAGTTGTCAACTCAGATTGTTTACTCAATAACCTTTGACTTCCCTCGGTCTAAATCTGAATTCCTCTTTTCTTGATCTATATGCATTCAAAATTAACCCTTTTATTCATTAAATCATTCAAACCAATCCATATACACACAATTAAGACATATTGCAAACTAGCCCTCACATTTTTACATTTTGACACTTTAGTCCCTAATTCACAAAATCACAAAATACACATAATTTGCTTGTACACAAGCTTAGCTGAATTCTCCTAGTACTCATACTAGTCCACACATTTCATTTATTTCACATTTTAGTCCCTTAATTTCTCATTTTCATAATTTAGTCCATTTTACTCAAAATAATAAAAAATCCAAAGACAAAACATGTAAATCCAACATCAAACTTTCATTTATCAACAACTAACTTTACAAAGCTCATAATTTCATCAATGGAACATTTCAAAATCATCATAAAAATTAGATAGTATACGAAACAACGATTACAAAAACGTAGAAATCATCAATAATCAAAGCAATAACATACCTAAATCAAAGCTTGCAAATGCCGAACCCTAGCAAAGCTTTTCTCTTTTCTTTTCTTTGATATTTTCGACTATCAATGATAATGGATGAACAATTTTAAGCTTTGTTTTATTAATCACATATTAATATACATTTTACTAACATGGCCCTCTTAATATCATTTAAAATCCATTAAGTAATGCCTATTTATGTCCACTCAAACTTTTCATGGTCAAATTACATCATAAGGACCCCTCATTTATAAATCCAAATCAAATAGGCACTTTCAACATCTAGCACACAACTTTTACATTTTATGCGATTAGGTCCTTTTTATTAAATCGACACACAAACATTCAAATTTTCATACGAGACTTTCACACATGATAATTCACACATCACAGACACAGAAAATAATATTTAAACATTTCTTTGACTCAAATTTGTGGTATCAAAACCACTATTCCGACTAGGGTCTAAACCAGACTGTTACAACATGCTACGTTAGTCCTAGAACCGATTAAACCGTAGCGCTGATACCACTAAATGTAACACCCCTTACTCGTACCTAAGACCGGGACAAGTACGAGGTGTTACCAGACATATACTCGGACACTTTCGAAAAATACAGGTTATAAAATTTCATTCTAATTTAAAACTGAATAAATGACATCATTGTGTCCCGATTATGGATCTGCAAGGTCCAAAACATAAATTAAAGGCGATCCGGGACTAAACTGAGAACTATAGAAAATTGTAGTAAAATTACAAGGGTTATGCCTCACATGCCCTTGTGGAGGCAAAGCACACGCCTCTATGCTTAGGGGCATGCCCGTGTGTCCCACCCTTATTAAATTATTTGGATTTATTTTCCATTTCAGACCTACAAGGGTTTTCACACGGCCAAGCACACGCTCATGTCCCTGGCTCGTATCCCTCACACGGCTTAGACATGCTCGTGTTATCACCCGTGTCCAAAAACTTAGACATTTTATTTATGATATCATCATTCATTTTAAGGCACACGGCCAAGGTACACGCTCGTGTGCTAGGCCGTGTCCTCCACACGGTTGAGACACACGGCTGTGTCTCTGCCCTTGTGTTTACTACCATGCAAACTGACCTAAAATTTTAAGTGCAGGGGACACACGACCGGACAACACACACGGCCTAGACACATGCCCGTGTGTCTACCCGTGTAGACCTTTTTAGGGCTATTTGCCAAGCCTTTAGTCACCCTCTATTTTCCATACACACTTAGGGATTTCAATGGTATGTAACATGGCCTAATTATACTCTTAAACAACCTTGACATAACTCAATTGCATGCTAACCTCATCTCGTCGATTTAGTACATGCTAAATTATCCTTTTCTTATTAGGGATTAACATTGCACATTTTTCCTTTTTACACATGGGCCATATTATAACCATATACCATTGTACGCTATGTCCACTCTCAAATTACTAGGTCCCATTTCAATCATCAATTTATGATAAGTCTCATCATCATATCTCATGAAACATTTAAATATCGATATGCATCATTAGTAGGTTTACAACCTACATCAATATGAGCCATATCTCATGGCCATATACAAAAGAATAAGTATACCATTTAAGCCCTTACAATGGCTAGCCAAATGACACATGTAACAAAATAACCAAAAATTCTATACATGCCATTAAACAAAATAAAAGTGTCTATATACTGGAAACACAATAATTTATATGCTTTTTCATACCCATGTTTACTTAAATTCGTGCAAATCCGGTTAAATTATTGTCGAAAAATAATTAAATATTATAAAATAATTAAATTGTGTTAAAAATATGAACATGGTGAATTTTAGTTAATTTTATACTTAATTTAGATTAGTTTTGACTATTTTCTACAGATTCGAGCAAAGGGCGAAAATTGGCTCGGCTGACACTGTTGAAAGCACAAAACTGATAAATTTGAAGTATCGAGGCACATTAATTTCCAGAGTAAGACGGTCCAGAAATGTGTATTAATTCATAATTTAATTAATTTTAATTTATTCCACATTAATTTGGGTTAAATAAATTATTTTTAATTAATTATGAAAAAATGGTCCGGTTGAACCGCACTGGTCGAACCAAATTTAGTGAACCGAACGAGCCACTAATTGGGCAGCCCAGAATCGTCCATATGCTGACCCAAATCAGAATTTTAGCTGATTAAATATTCTTGCAAAAAGGCCCTTGAAAGACTTCCAAATTGCATTCAAACCCCACTTTCAATTGTGGCTTTGTAGATTTGCCCCAGGCTATTTTTAGCAAAGTCAAAAGTCTCAACTTCTGCCAAGTAGATGGCCAGCAATAGGGGGGCCCTTTGGCTGCTAGAATTTGATATTTTGAGCAGCCACAATCAGCTATAAAAGCCACCGCTTGCTGATCATTCAAACCATCCCTCAATCCCACAATATTCTCTTATTCTCTCTTCTCCTCTCTCATTTTTCTCGCCTTTTTTTTTCCATCCCATTTCCTTTTTTGTTCAAGTGCCGATTTCTTCTCTTGGGAAAGAGGCTCTCATCATCCATTTTGGAGCAGTAATTAGGTGTTCATAAGCTACCTTGATAGCCGAGGGCAACGAAGAATGAAGAATAGAGCAACTAGTCAAGCCACAGAGAAACACCAGATTTACTTCTTGTTCCCTATCTGTTTAATTTTTGTTGTTGTTCTGACAAACATGTTTATGAATATATATGCTATTGAAATGGTTATTTTAATCAATTTAGCTTAAATTAAGTTTGTGTTAGGTTGATTATATTCTGCTTGCTTGAACTATTAAAATGATGTTTATGCTGTTATAGGCCTTAGTAAATTGCTTGGTTAAGTAAAATCATGCCTAAGTTATTTTTGCAATATAACTGTTAAATAACTAATGAATTAATTATTAAATCGTATTGAAATTATAATTAATAGACACAATGCTTAATCAGTGCATGTTTATTCTTCTAAGGTAGCTGAAGTTTAAATTAGCATTGTATTCGGCGATACATATGCCTTACATAACTTGCAAGATTTTTGTGATTAAACTGTTTCAAGGTAGAAATACCCTGTTACCTCACTTAATCTTTTATATGCTTGTGAAGATTAATTAACCGCTTGGATTGACATTGAAAAATGTTTAAGAGATTGATTAATTTAATAAGTATGTATGAGCAGTAGTTAGCAAATTACCGAGTTGCTGTGAATTTATTCGTAGCAATATAAACATAAGTTTAATAATTCTAAGGTAAAGAAATGTAATTAATCCAACACAAGTATGTTATCTTGATTAAATCTTATTTGAAATTGTGCATTAGAACTCCTTTGTTTATTTTAATTATTTACTTAGTTTTTAAATAGTTTTTAACCATCTTTTAAAACCAAATTATTTTTACCTCGCCAAAGTGTTTTACAATTAATTTCATAAATAATTCTTTTTATAGTCCCTGTGGGTACGATAACTTGACCTTTACTTGTCACTTTATTACTTGTTGCGATTGTGTACACTTGCACATTTTCTGTCGTTCCATATACCAAAGCGGGTCAAGTTGATAGTGTGTTAATTCTCCAACCGTCCTTCAATCTTCACGAGTCCTTGAGTTTTGTAAGACAGGGAAAAGAGAAGGGGGTAAGCATTTATATGCTTAGTAAGTTCGGATAACTGGAAAGCAAACTTATCGGTTAATTAGCATAAAACCATATTAAGCTATAATTCCAACAAGTATGAAATAGTTTTCCTATCACATACATTCAATCATCAAGTTAGTCTCATAACAATACATCATGTCATTAGTCTTAGATGAGCTCATCAATTCAATATTTCCCTTTCTATTTCTCCTGTTAATCCCGTTGAATTTTCTTAGAAACCTCAATGGATAGCCCAATTATCGTCAAGTTATACAAGTGATCATCTTAAGTGCGCACTCCCGTGAACCTTATTTCTTACGGCGGGATTACCAGTCCAGGCTAAACCCCCCGTAGTAGTAACTCATAGAGCAATGTCGGGATTACTAGTCCAGGTTAAATACCTCTTAATGAAAATTGCTCTCATAAGCTCGGATTTGAATTGCCAGTCCAGGCTAAATTCAGTCCTCACTCAGATTACCCGTCCGGGCTAAATCCTTAATGCACCTATATTCTTTAGGAGACTCTATCACTCAAAGAACACCCGTCCAGGCTAGATCCTTTCTATTTTGAGATCATCGGATTACCGTCAGGCTAAATCCCTTTTTGCAACCCATGCAGGATCTCATGTCATGTAAGCCATAATTTATCCATCGGATTTCCTTTTCTATTTCCATCGGGACATTTATCATATTTCATTTATACCAGCCCATTTCATGAATTATCATGCAATGAATATCAAATTTTTCATACATTCAAGAACATGCATGTTTAAGTATATTAAGAGTTTACTTTGGGTTATACGAACTTACCTGGTAATTGCTTCGGTTTCGTGTCCCGGTTATTTTGAAACCTATCATTTTTCACGGTCGGCCTCTGAAATTTGTTCCTCGGGGTCTATATCAATAAAATTAGATTATTAATACATCACATTATTCGTTTTTGTCCTAAAACTCACTCCCAAAAAATGACCATTTAGCCCCTAACCTTTCGCAATATTTACAATTTAGTCCTAGGGCTCGTATAATGAAATGCATGTAATTTCTTGGCTACTCAAGCCTAGCCGAATATAATACACACTCATAGCACCCCATTTTTTCCCTTCATTCTATATTTTCCTACCCATTTCCAGAACTTTTACAATTTAGTCCTTTAAGCCATTTCCATGAAAAACCACTTAGTAAAAGTTGTTTACCATCCTTTAAATCTCATATCCCTCCATAAATCATCAAAACACAAACATCTCATGCATGGGTAAATTTTTGAACATGAACCGTAGCTTGAAATATGGGTAGAAATAGAGAGAGCATGTTACGAGGATCTCAAAAATACGAAGAACGTTAAAAGTAGGTCTCGTGAGCTCTTACTATTGAGCTTGAAAATGTCAAAAACCCTAACTATGGAGACCCTTGGAATTTTGACAGCATGGAGAAGAAAATGAGCTGATTTTAGCTTGATTTTCCCCTTTTTATTCTTTAATTAACCAAATGATAAAAATGCCCTTCATTACTAATCTTCCAAAATTTTTCATGCATGCCCATTTTGTCCAAAAACTTAGAAATTGGGAAAATTACTCTTTAAGGACCCCTAATTAACATTCCAAAGCAATTTCATACAAATTGCTTCTAGAATCCAAGTTTTACAATTTATTCAATTTGGTCCCTAATTTCCAATAGGACACCTTACACACAGAATTTGTTCATGAAACTTTAACAAATGCTCATTTTCATATCCTAGACCTCATATTGATCATGAAATAATTATTTTAACGTCAGATTTTTAGTCCCAAAACCACTATTCTGACTATGCCCTTGTTCAGGATTTTATAAGATTAGTAATTGCTAGATTATAATTAATTTGACAAAAAAAAATTCACCAATTAGGCAATACCTTGGGTTCAATTTTTAGAGTACTCGAAGTGTTCCATTTAACACTTATAAATATTAGAACTAACCTGTCACACTTGCAGTCAAGTCGCTTTATTTCTAATAGTTTTGTGTGGGTTTTTTTTGCCTTGGCGTACGCATTTCAGGGTGCAGTCAATGTAACATCCTGATTTTCGGGTTTTTCGCGATTCTTGATATTTTAAGTAAGTTTCTAAAATTTGGTATGTGATTATGGGATTCATAATTTGGGTATGTAAATGGGCTTATGGAAGGCCCATGAGTTGGCCAAAACCCGGTAGAATTTTTAAATTTTGGACTTAGGAGTTAGGGGTTCTGGCTAGGTGCCCTTATATAAAGTTGTGGGTAAAATGTATCACAAAAAGAGCTTTAGTAAAGTGGCAAGGGTGACGCCACTAAGCTCCTAAAAAGCTAGCGTGTGAAGGATAAGGGAAGACATGGGATCGAGCCCCTGTGTTGGCAAATAAGAGTATTTATTTTTATGTGCAGGAAGGGTAAGTGTTGGAACCCAAGTGGATTCTGTAAGAGGAGAGTTGGATCAAGTCAAATGCATAGATTAAGGAGGGATAAGGGGAGAGATTTTAGGGATTTTATATGAGGATAGAGTTGGCCGAATAAAGGAGATTGGAGGGGGGATTTTCGGCAGAGGGGTTTAGTTAGGGATTTTCGGCACTTAGGTATTGTTGTGCCGTTTTCTCCTTTTGGGTGTGTAGTCTTTTTTTCTCTATTTTTCTATTGCAGCCGAATCTACCATCTCTTATTCCATCTTTTCTTCCTTCTCCTTCTTTCAAACCAGCCTACTATTCCCTTCTTTCACCCATTGTTTCTTTCCTTTATCTCTACTTCTGCCGAGATACCGTAAAAAGCCGAAATCAGTGAAGATAGGGGGTGCCGATTCTTTGTGACCAGCAACCTTTTCTTTCCTTTTAAATTGTTGGCATTCAATTCCTTTACCTTTTAGGCGTAGGGATTCAAGAGAAGAAAGACTGTGGTAAGTGCTCGAACTCTAAACGATTCCTAGAGTAACTTTTGGCCAAAAGCCGAAACCCCTCTAGTTTAGGGAGGTGGCCGAATATGGGTATAGGCCTTATGGGGTCTTCTTTTAATATTTTTGTGGTTTATTTAGTGGAGGAGCAGCAAGGTGTAGTGTCGACTTAAATCAGCTTGGATCTCCGGAGTGGCTAGATCTAGTCAATCAATATCGGCAAGGTAATGTTCTTAAGGCCATTATGGATGGTGGCCGAATGTGTAAGTATTAATATTAGATGATTTTTGGTTTGGTTCAATTATGGGAAGCTGATTATTAATGATGGATTATAGGAGAAATCGTGTAGGAGATCTCTTTGAGGAATATCGCCAAACAGGTGTGTAACGAAGTCTCTTTCACGAGCTTAAAGCGATAAATGCCGAAAAGCCGAAATGCCAAAATTCTGGCATTTCGAGGACTCGTGAGCAAGCGAACGCTCATTAGTTAGTTAGATTCGTTGAGATGATGATCAGGAACATTGGAAATGGTAAGAACGTGATTTTTGGCATTCACGGTAAGTTGGGCCTCGAGGGGCTGCAATAGGGCCCAATAGGCTTTCGGGCTCATTTGGGTAAAATTTGTAGAAAATGAAAATCTGTTAAATTGCATGTTAAGACTGTTAATACTGTTATGGATATAGGATAAATGGGCCTAGATGATAAAATCGGCTAAGTAGGGCCCATTAGGGGTTTTAGGCCCAATAATCGGTTTCGCTAAAAGTGGGCCAGAAGCGCTATTTAAACAAATGAATAGTTAGTAATTGATGATGAACATGGAAAAATCCCTAATTTTTGGTAAATTACAATATTACCCTTATAATATGAAAATGACCGTTTTGCCCCTAAGTAAAAATGACCATTATACCCCTAGGGTTTAACCGTAAATTTTAATACATGGGATTTTGATAAACTTGGTATGTATGATATGCACATGACATGTATGATATGCACATGATATGTATGATATGCACATGATGTATTCATAAATGCATTGGGTTGGGTTTTTATATGGATGGAGGAAGTGTAGAAGGGCTTATGCCCCAGTTATGATAAAGGGCTTATGCCCCAGTTATGATAAAGGGCTTATGCCCCAGTTATTAAAAGGGCTTTTCCCCAGTTATTAAAAGAGGATAGGCCTCCAGTTATATGATAAAGCTGCTATGCTGCCAGTGGAGAGTTATGGCGGGGTGGGTCGAGTTAATCCCCACATGGTGTGTATGTTGGTATGGGTGGAGAGTAGCGGATGGTGGGTTGAGTAGTCTCCCCAAATGGGCTTGCATTCTCTCATTGACATTACATGTGATATTGAAATGGGCGTATGGGCCATAACATTTACAGTAAAGGCTTCGGCCCAGTAATGTGAAGTATGAAAAGGCTTCGGCCTAGTGTTATGAAATATGAAGTGTGAAAAGGGCTATGGCCCAGTACATGTTGAGATTGGATTTGGGCTTAGGCCCAACAGTCGTTATTGTTTTGGGCTCGAAGGGGCTTGTTGCACATCGAGTTTCCAAACTCACCCCTTTTCCTTAACCTTGTAGGTGAGCCTTGATGTGGGGACTTCAATGGAGGGATTTGAGTAGCCACGGTGATCGCTTTTGGAATTTTAAATAAGCGTTGGTTTTCATTAAATTTCCTTTAATTATTATTTATTTTGGGGTTGTAATAAGGCCATTTTAACTTTCCTTTTATTTCTTTTCGGGATTATTTTAATTTTAATAACTTTAAACCTGGTTGATAATTATTCAAATGGGCTAGACTTAGGACGTGTTTTCAAAACAAAACTTGTTTTCAAAATAGCTCAACGCCACGATTAATCGATTTATCAAAGATGTCCACTTGAACAAATTTAAAACTCGATATAACAAAGTGCGGCTATGGTTGTGGGCCTGTCTAGGATTGGATCCAATCAAAGAGCTTGGTACATAAACAGCCTTCATGGCTCACCTCCTCTGTCTCAGATACCTACCTGGTGCTCAGCTTCCATACACTTTGTTAACTCAACAAAAAAAATATGGTTTTTAAAACACTAAAACGGAATGTGGGTTTTCAACTCCAATATGGCACGTCAGATTAGGCCATAACGTCTGGCCGGGTTTGGGGTGTTACATTTAGTGGTATCGAGCAGTTGCAACAACTCTACTGTGGATCGAGTTCAAAATTTTTCAAAACTTAGGCCTAAGAAGGGTATTTTGGAAATGGTTTTGAAAATTCTTTTCAAAGATGTTTTCTGAGTATACATGTTAAAATGGTCCGAAGTTTTTCATTTTAAATCAAGAGTTCAAAATAAAAGGTGTTTTCAAATCAAAGTTTTCAAATTTCTATTTTCGGTGATCAAAAACATGGTTTCAAGTTTTGGATTGGAGAAAGAAGTGGCGCACTGAATCCCCGGCACCAAGTCTGTAAGTATATTTTCTTTATGATATATGATAATGATATGATATTATGAATAGTGCTGAGACTCTACTATGATGCTGTAGATAGGGTAAAATTGTGAAACTGTAGAAATGAGACTATAGCTAGACTACGACGATACGAAAAAAATTCTTGAACTGCTATATTTCCATAGGATATTTTCTTAATAAACAGTGGAACATTATACTAATTTCATAAAATTAAATGAATCGATAAGTCG
This sequence comes from Gossypium arboreum, assembly GCF_025698485.1. Taxonomy (NCBI): domain Eukaryota; kingdom Viridiplantae; phylum Streptophyta; class Magnoliopsida; order Malvales; family Malvaceae; genus Gossypium; species Gossypium arboreum. The sequence continues at coordinate 40,434,038 of NC_069080.1, forward strand.
ATATGAGTACAAGAGGAGTTCAGGACGAGGCCATGGACGTGGTCGCTGAAGGGTGCAAGTGAATCTTCATCCTCGTGGCATAGGCCGGTGAAGAGCCATCTGTGCGACAAGCATCGGAGACCTGGTTTTATGATCGGGTCATGGGGATGATGCTTTGTCCCAAGCCATGTTAAGGGTTTTAGAAAGAGTTCTTTGGAGCTAGTCTCGGGACAATGAATAGGGGTCTATATCGAGCGACTCAGTACGATTTGAGTAGAAGTATTTAGAGGTGTATCTGGAGTAGCCCCAAATGTGGCAGAATATTGGCTAGAGGCAACAGAATGGATCATGGACGATCTAGACTGCTCAGTGGAGCAAAAGCTGAAAGGATCTGTGTCGCTGCTACGTGACGAGGCATACTGATGGTGGATCACCGTAAGGGAGAGTACTCCAATTGAGCAGGTAACTTGGGAATTGTTCAAAACTTCTTTGAAGGGGAGGTATGTTGGAGCTAGTTATGTGGATGCTCGTCGGAAGGAATTCTTGAATCTGACTCAGGGTGATAAGACTGTGGCAAAGTATGAGGCAGAATTTTTGAAGCTGAGTCGATATGCTAGTGGGATAGTGGCAACTGAATATGAGCACAGTGTCCGATTTGAGGATGGTCTCCGCGATGAGCTTAGGATATTGATAGCTCCCCAGAGGGAGCGTGGTTTTGCTGCATTGGTAGAAAAGGCTAAGATAGCCGAGGAGGTGAAGCTGACTGAACGGCAGAATCCTGAGAAGGATCAACCCAGATTCAAGAGGGATTTTAGACCCTCAAGTGCCACAGGCTTGTAGGGACTGTGGTAAGGTGCATATGGGGGAGTGCTGGAAACGAACTGGAGCATGTTTTCGATGTGGGTCTAGGGAGCATAAGTTCAGAGAGTGTCCTCGGAGGACAGCTCAGGAGCTAGTTGCAGAGCAAAGGGATGTCCAACCACGGCGAGGAGGACCACCACCACAGAGGGGTCGTGGGCAAGGTAGAGGTGGCAATAGTAATGGACGAGGACGTGGGGAACCTGGCAGAGGTGCTGGACATGCCGAAGCCCGACAGCCGGCGTTGGTTTATGCTGCATGACGTCGTGAGGAGGGTGACTCTCCTGATGTTATAACTGGTACGTTCTTCATTCATAGCATGCCTTACACTGCTTTGATTGATGTGGGTTCCACTCACTCATACGTTACTTGTGATGTATCTGGGGCTTTGGATGTGCTTCCTGAGGAGACTGTGAGTGGGGTATCAGTGATAAGCCCATTGGGACATTCGGTTAAGGTAGATAAACTTTTAGGGCGATCTGAGTTAGTGACACAAGATAAAATTTTGAAGGAGACTTGATGGAGCTGCCATTTGGGGATTTTGATCTTATCTTGGGAATGGACTGGTTAACTAAGCACAAGGCGACGTTGGATTGTGCTGCAAAGAGGATGGTACTAAGAACTGTTGAAGATGAGGAGATAATGGTTAGAGGGGAACGAAGGGATTATTTGTCCAATGTTGTTTCGGCTTTAAGAGCCGAGAAGTTGATTCGGAAAGGTGGTGAGGCGTACTTGGCCCTTGTAAGTCAAACGGGACTTGGGGAGATAACGGTAGAGTCGGTTAGGACTGTTAAGGAATTTCAAGATGTATTCCCAGATGAAGTTCCTGGATTACCCCCGAACAGAGAAGTCGAGTTTGGAATCGACTTATTACATGGAACAGCTCCTGTGTCTATTGCACCTTATCGGATGGCACCAAAGGAGTTGGTAAAATTGAAAGCTCAGATACAGGAACTGTTGGATAGAGGGTTTATAAGACCAAGTGTTTCCCGATTGGGCGCACCGCATCGCTCAGTAAAGAAGAAAGATGGGACTATGCGAATGTGTATTGACTATCGGCAGTTGAATAAACTGACGATCAAGAATAAGTATCCATTACCAAGAATCGATGATCTGTTCGACCAATTAAAAAGAGCCTCGATATTTTCTAAGATCGACCTTCGGTCGGGATATCATCAATTAAGAGTTAAAGAAGTGGATATTTATAAGACGGCGTTCAGGACTCAATATGGTCATTACGAAGTTTCGGTAATGCCTTTTGGGTTGACTAATGCACCGGCAAAGATTCATGGATTTGATGAATCGGGTATTCCAAACCATACTTGGATCGGTTCGTAGTCGTTTTTATTGACGATATCTTGGTGTATTCGGAAACGGAAGAGAAGCATGACGAGCATCTTCGTGTAGTGCTGCAAGTGTTAAGGGAGAAGCAACTTTATGCAAAGTTTAGTAGGTGCGAGTTTTGGCTGAAAGAAGTTACCTTCTTGGGGCATGTTGTGTCTGCCGAGGGTATTAAAGTGGACCCTCGTAAGATTGAAGCAATTTTGGAATGGAAGCCACCGAGGTCGGTAACAGAGATCCGAAGTTTTCTGGGGTTGGCAGGTTATTATCGGAGATTCATGGAAGGATTTTCTGTGTTGGCAGCACCGTTAATGAAACTTATAAGGAAAGGAGCATATTTTGTTTGGACAAATAAGCAGCAAGAGGCTTTTGAGAAGCTGAAGAAAGTTTTGACGGAAGCGCCAGTGTTGATTCAGCCAGAGTCTGGTAAGGATTTCACTGTGTACAGCGATGCGTCACATGTAGGTTTGGGCTGCGTGTTGATGCAAGAGGGTAAAGTGGTCGCTTATGCTTCACGACAGCTTAAGCCGCACGAGGTGAACTACCCGATGCATGACTTGGAATTGGCAGTGGTAATCTTTGCACTTAAGATATAGAGGCATTACCTGTATGGGGAGAAATGCATCATCTATACGGATCACAAGAGTTTTAAGTACTTGCTGACTCAAAAGGAGCTGAATCTTAGGCAGCGAAGGTGGATAGAGTTGTTAAAGGACTATGACTGTTCGATTGAGTACCATCCAGGTAAGGCAAATTTCGTGGCTGATGCGCTAAGTCGAAGGGCTGTGGCGGAATTAAAGGCGATGTTTGCTTGTCTAAGTTTGTATGACGACGGAAGTTTATTGGCGGAGTTGCAAGTAAGACTGACTTGGGTAGAACAGATTAAGAAGCAACAGTTGGAGGACGAGTCGTTGGTTCCTCGGTTTTAGCAAGTTGAGAAGGGGAAAAATCCAGACTTTGGGTTAAATAGTGAGGGAATTCTTTGTTTTCGAGGAAGAATTTGTATGCCGAAAGACTCAGACTTGAGGTTGATGATTTTGAAAGAGGCACATAATGGACCTTGTGCTATGCATCCAGGAGGGAGTAAGTTGTATCGAGACTTGAGAGAGCAATATTGGTGGCCTGGGCTTAAGCGAGAAGTGACCGAATTTGTAGGGAGATGTTTGACATGTCAACAAGTGAAGGCCGAGCATCAACTACCTTCGGGATTGTTGCAGCCGGTAAAGATACCACTTTGGAAGTGGGAAAGGGTAACTATGGACTTTGTAAGTGGGTTGCTGTTGACACCTTCTAAGAAGGATTCGATTTGGGTGATTGTGGATAGACTCACAAAATCTGTTCATTTCACACCTACCCGAACCTATTACTCACTTCAGAAGTTGGCCAAATTTTATGTGGCAGAGATAGTACAGTTGCATGGTGTGCCAGCATCCATAATTTCGGACCGGGACCCAAGGTTTACATCTCGGTTTTGGCAGAAGTTGCATGAGGCATTGAGAACGCGATTGGATTTCAGTACGGCTTTTCACCCTCAGTCGGATGGGCAGTCAGAGAGGGTTATTCAGATTTTAGAGGATATGTTGAGGGGTTGTGCTATTGAGTTTAGAGGCAGCTGGGAGGACCATTTGCCATTGGCGGAGTTCGCGTATAACAACAGTTACCAAGCAAGTATTCAGATGGCTCCATATGAGGCACTATATGGGCGAAGGTGTCGTTTGCCTACTTGTTGGGCAAAATTGGGGAAAAGGCAAATACTTGGGCCAGAGTTGGTAGCAGATACTGAAGACAAGATTAAGGTGATCAGGAATCAATTAAAAGATGCGGCGGGTCGACAAAAGTCTTATGCCGATCTGAAGCATGAGGATATTGAATATGCGGTAGGGGACATGGTCTTTTTGAAAGTTTCGCCTTGGAAGAAGATATTGAGATTTGGTAAGAAGGGTAAGTTGAGCCCACGGTTTATTGGGCCTTACCGAATCATTAAGTGGATAGGGCCGGTGACTTATCAGCTAGAGTTACCTCCAGAACTGGATTGTATTCACGACGTTTTCCATGTGTCCATGCTAAGGCGATATCGTTCTGACCCAACTCATATCGTGCCAGTTGCAGAAATCGAGGTACGGTCGGATTTGACCTTTGAAGAGGAACCTGTGCAAATACTTGATCGTGATGTTAAGGTGTTGAGAAGGAGGTCAGTCCCATTAGTGAAGGTACTTTGGAGGAACCATGCCAAGGAAGAAGCTACTTGGGAGACCGAAGAGGCAATGCGTCAGCAGTACCTCAATTGTTTGAATCAGGTAAATTTCGAGGCTGAAATTTCTTTAAGGAGGGTAGAGTTGTAACATCCTGATTTTTAGGTTTTTTGCGATTCTTGATATTTTAAGTAAGTTTCTAAAATTTGGTATGTGAATATGGGATTCATAATTTGGGTACGTAAATGGGCTTATGGAAGGCCCATGAGTTGGCCAAAACCCGGTAGAATTTTTAAATTTTGGACTTAGGAGTTAGGGGTTCTAGCTAGGTGCCCTTATATAAAGTTGTGGGTAAAATGTATCACAAAAAGAGCTTTAGTAAAGTGACAAGGGTGACGCCACTAAGCTCCTAAAAAGCTGGCATGTGAAGCATAAGGGAAGACATGGGATCGAGCCACTGTGTTGGCAAATAAGAGTATTTATTTTTATGTCCAGGAAGGGTAAGTGTTGGAACCCAAGTGGATTCTGTAAGAGGAGAGTTGGATCAAGTCAAATGCATAGATTGAGGAGGGATAAGGGGAGAGATTTTAGGGATTTGATATGAGGATAGAGTTGGCCGAATAAGGGAGATTGGAGGGGGGATTTTTGGCAGAGGGGTTTAGTTAGGGATTTTCGGCACTTAGGTATTGTTGTACCGTTTTCTCCTTTTGGGTGTGTAGTCTTTTTTTCTCTCTTTTTCTTTTGTAGCCGAATCTACCATCTCTTCTTCCATCTTTCTTCCTTCTCCTTCTTTCAAACCAGCCCACTATTCCCTCCATTCACCCATTGTTTCTTTCCTTTATCTCTACTTCAGAGATATCGCAAAAAGTCAAATCAGTGAAGATAGGGGGGTGTCGATTCTTTGTGACCAGCAACCTTTTCTTTCCTTTTAAATTGTTGGCATTCAATTCCTTTACCTTTTAGGCATACGGATTCAAGAGAAGAAAGACTGTGGTAAGTGCTCGAACTCTAAACGATTCCTAGAGTAACTTTTGGCCAAAAGCTGAAACCCCTCTAGTTTAGGGAGGTGGCCGAATATGGGTATAGGCCTTATGGGGTCTTCTTTTAATATTTTTGTGGTTTATTTAGTGGAGGAGCAGCAAGGTGTAGTGTTGACTTGAATCAGCTTGGATCTCCGGAGTGGCTAGATCTAGTCAATCAATATCGACAAGGTAAGGTTCTTAAGGCCATTATGGATGGTGGCTGAATGTGTAAGTATTAATATTAGATGATTTTTGGTTTGGTTCAATTATGGGAAGCTGATTATTAACGATGGATTATAGGAGAAATCGTGTAGGAGATCTCGTTGAGGAATATCGCCAAACAGGTGTGTAACGAACCCTCTTTCACGAGCTTAAAGCGATAAATGCCGAAAAGTCGAAATGCCGAAATTTTGGCATTTTGAGGACTCGTGAGCAAGCGAACGCTCATTAGTTAGTTAGATTCATTGAGATGATGATCAGGAACATTGGAAACGGTAAGAACGTGATTTTTGGCATTCATGGTAAGTTGGGCCTCGAAGGGCTGCAATAGGGCCCAATAGGCTTTCGGGCCCATTCGGGTAAAATTGGTAGAAAATGGAAATCTATTAAATTGTATGTTAAGACTGTTAATACTGTTATGGATATAGGATAAATGGGCCTAGATGACAAAATCGGCTAAGTAGGGCCCATTAGGGTTTTAGGCCCAATAACTCGGTTTCGCTAAAAGTGGGCTAGAAACGCTGTTTAAACAAATGAATAGTTAGTAACTGATGACGAACATGGAAAAATCCCTAATTTTTGATAAAATTATGATATTACCCTTATAATATGAAAATGACCGTTTTGCCCCTAAGTAAAAATGACCATTATACCCCTAGGGTTTAAACGTAAATTTTAATACATGAGATTTTGATAAACATTGTATGTATGATATGCACATGACATGTATGATATGCACATGATATGTATGATATGCACATGATGTATTCATAAATGCATTGGGTTGGGTTTTTATATGGATGGAGGAAGTGTAGAAGGGCTTATGCCCCAGTTATGATAAAGGGCTTATGCCCCAATTATTAAAAGGGCTTATGCCCCAGTTATTAAAAGGGATTTTCCCTAGTTATTAAAAGAGGCTAGGCCTCCAGTTATATGATAAAGCAGCTATGCTGCCAGTGGAGAGTTATGGCGGGGTGGGTCGAGTTAATCCTCACATGGTGTGTTGGTTGGTATGGGTGGAGAGTAGTGGATGGTGGGTTGAGTAGTCTCCCCAAATGGGCTTGCATTCTCTCATTGACATTACATGTGATATTGAAATGGGCCTATGGGCCATACCATTTACAGTAAAGGCTTCGGCCCAGTAATATAAAGTATGAAAAGGCTTCGGCCCAGTGTTATGAAATATGAAGTGTGAAAAGGGCTATGGCCCAGTACATGTTGAGATTGGATTTGGGCTTAGGCCCAACAGGCTGTTATTGTTTTGGGCTCTGAAAGGGGCTTGTTGCACACTGAGTTTCCAAACTCATCCCCTTTTCCTTAACCTTGCAGGTGAGCCTTGATGTGGGGACTTGGGCTGGAGGGGATTCAGAGTAGCCACGGTGATCGCCTTTGGATGTTTAAATAAGCGTTGGTTTTCTTTAAATTTCCTTTAATTATTATTTATTTTGGGGTTGTAATAAGGCCATTTTAACTTTCCTTTTATTTCTTTTCGGGATTATTTTAATTTTAATAACTTTAAACCTAGTTGATAATTATTCAAATGGGCTAGACTTAGGACGTGTTTTCAAAACGATACTTGTTTTCAAAATAGCTCAACGCCATGATTAATCGATTTATCAAAGATGTCCACCTGAACAAATTTAAAACTCGATATAACAAAGTGTGGCTATGGTTGTGGGCATGTCTAGGATTGGATCCAATCAAAGAGCTGGGTACTTAAGCAGCCTTCATGGCTCACCTCCTCTGTCTCGGATACCTACCTGGTGCTCAGCTTTCATACACTTTGTTAACTCAACAAAAAAAATATGGTTTTTAAAACACTAAAACGGAACGTGGGTTTTCAACTCCAATGTGGCACGTCAGATTAGGCCATAACGTCTGGGCCGGGTTTGGGGTGTTACAGTCAAGTTGTTTGTGCCATTGTTAGGGATTGTAATGATACAAATGTGTAGCCAATTCCATTGCTTTTGAGGCAATATTTTTTGAAAGAAAAGGAAATTAGAGAATGTTTTTTATTTTGTATAGTGTTCTATTTCTATGTTTTTATTTTAATTTGTCTTGTTGAAGCTTTAGCTTAATCATGCTCAATAACAATATGTATAGGTGGCTGGATGACCAATACGGCTATGACAAGCAGTTGAGTTCGACGAATGAATATTCGACGAGCCATTGGAGTTATTGTGGTGATCATAGATGGCACGAATATACATAGAAACATTCTAATGGATTATATGGGTATGTGATCTTCCATAATTTAATATGGAAAACTAGGTTCTTTTTGATACTAAAGGAGCTTGTAATTGAACATTTTTATGTTATTTTAGTAGTTTTATGATTTATATGTTAGTTATCTTTAATTGAATAAAATAATCCTTTTATGATGTTTATTTACCAATTAGGCCAACTTGAGCCTAATGAAGTCTAATGAGTTGATGTAGTGGTACAGGAAACACTTAAACCAATAAACAAAGAAGTTAATGGACTGCTGATACATGATATTCGTGACAGGTTTTAAATATTTATAATGAATCGTTCTTGAAACTAACTATTATCATGATGAAGGCAAGTGTACCTATCGAACAGTAGTATAGCTTTAGCAAGATTGGATTATTGAACCCAAAGGAACTAAAAGTACTAGTATTAACTTTCTTTTTATTATCTAGCCTAAAAAATAAAAGGGTTTTGTTTATCTAATTAATTAACTAAACTAAGAAATCACAGAAAATAGAATTGGGGAATTACTTCTGGAAAAACGATTGAATTAAGACAATACCTAAGGAAAAATCCACCTAGACTTCACTTGTTATTTGACTCTGAATCGGACGATTTATTCATTTGACTTGATCCGTAGAAATCCCTAAGTTATATTATTATCTCTCTCGAGACTAAAAATGTCTAACCATAGGTTGAATAATTGAAATCTCTTTCTAATTAACTCCCTAGGGTTGCATTAACTCGATCTATGGATCCCTTTATTAGGTTTCACCCTAATCCGGCAAAATTTGGTCACCCTATCTCTAGGCGCGCAATCAACTCCGCTTAATTATGACAAATGTACTCTTAGACAGGGTCTATTCCTCCTCTGAATAAGAGCTTAACTTGAATCAATATCCTGGAATATCAAGACAAGAATTAAGAACACATAATTAAGAACAAGTCAAATATTTATCATACAATTCAGATAATAATAACAAGATCTATCTTAGGTCTCATTCCCCTTAGGTAATTAGGGGTTTCAGTTCATAACTAAAAAGGTAAACCTCTCAGAAGAATAATGAATACAAAACATAAAGAAAAACCCAAAACTCCTGAAGGGAAATTGAGGGGAGATCTTCAGTCTTGACGATGAATCCGACTTCTGAGATGGATCAATCGGCTTCCCTTGAGTAGTTCCCTGCTTCCTTCCCTATGTGTTCCCTTTTCCTCCTCCTCTAGGGTGTATTTATAGGCTTTAGAATGCCTAAGAACCCTCAAAATAGGCCTTTTACAAATTGGACTCAATTTGGGTTCGACAGGGACACGCCCGTGTGCAATTACTTCAGGCCGTGGTCAAGCCTGTTAAATAGGCACAGGTGTGTGGTCCACCCGTGTGATTCGTGCTTCGATTCTGCCAAATTGACACGACCGTGTGGTCTGCCCGTGATCGAGGTCCAGGCCGTGTTGATTTCATACGTTGTCCTATTTTCTCTGTTTTTGGCTCGTTTCTCGTTCCTTTCATTCTCCTATGCTCACCTAAGTATAAAATATGAAATTAAGGCATTAGGAGCATCAAAATCACCAATTTTAAGGAAAAATCATCCATAAAATGTGTTAAGCTTGAGATAGAAATATGTATAAATTACGGTTTATCAAATACCCCCATACTTAAGCATTTTCTTGTCCTCAAGCAAAATCCTCAACTCATAATCAAAATAAATTCTTCTCAACTTATAATTTCTATTGATAATATCTCAAAATAATCCATAGGTAATCATACATTGAAAATTCAACCGAAAGAACATCAAAGTTTCAAACATTCCAAGTTGAGCATTTTATCATGAAAACATAGGTGTCTTCCCTCGTCTAAGTAATTACCTTTGATTCAAAATATCATAGAGTTTCACATCCTCACTAAAGATTCACTCAAATCACTCAAGGTGTTTAAGGACAATAAATGAAGCACTCAATAGTCAGTAATGAAGAGTCATTACCATAGGCTTGCATGAAAATCAAATCTCCAGCACTATAAATTAAGATGAAACATCAATCAAAAGGTCCTTAGAGAGTTGTAACGTGGCTTTGGTTAGAGGGTGTGGTCACAAACTGAAAGAAAGGGTTAGAAATTGAATTGAAAAATTGCGTAACTAGAAAAATGACTAGTCATCAATTGTGTACAACAGAGCTTTCTCTCAAAATATGAAATTTAACTTCTTTAGCTCAGAAGATCACTACTACTAATATGTATACATGTATTTTTTTTTAGAACAAGTCAAATAGAAAAATACAATAAAACATAGCTAAGAAACTATTCCAACTCAAATCTCGACAAAAATAGAATCAAATTAATTTAGGGGATTTCAACAATAATGAGTTATGGGTTAATATTGAAAGTAAATCAATGAATGGGTTGTTAGGCTCAAGGGGATTCACTAAGGGTTAATTGTGAAGGTAGGCTTTTATGGAGTGAGTGGGTTAAACCTAAATGCCTTTATCATTTTGACATATCAAATCAAATGGTGTGGTCTTGACATGCATAATCAAGCAAGTTCTAGAATAACAATTCAATACTGACGCACTCATAGTGAAAGTGAGCATGGATGAAATAATAGATGCTCTAAAGGCTCAAGATCTCACAAAAATTATGGCTTTTTGATGTTTAAACTTGTGAATTCCAACTTCAAAATAATACCTAAACTTAGGGGAGCAACCTACAAGTTTTTAATTCTTTAAAAATCAACTTATCATGCTTGATTCCTTAATGTCTTAAAGTTTAAACAACCAATGCATAAATGCCTATGTTTTAATTCAAGATATATCAATAAACATTATAGACTACTTGGAATTCATTCTAATAATGATATGAGAAGATCGCATGAGACTTAAACAAAATTCAGGAATTTTTCTGATATAAAAGACCCCCCATACTTAAGATGTACATTGCCCTCAATGTACAAAGATAGATATAATGAAAAAGATAGATTCATAATCATAAGATAGGGAGAGAAGTGAAACTTCTTGAATGATGAATGAATTTCCTTGAACTAGAGTTTTGGAGAATAATCGGCGTGAGGGTGGAGTAGGATACTCTGGTGGTGGTAGAGGTTCATTAGTCCATAAGTCCCGCACCAAAAGAATATTATATCTAGTGGTAGCTATGGTCATGGTCGAGCAAGACATGGCAGTCATGGAGAACCTTTCCCGGTAGAGTTTTTAGTTCCTATGTAATAGTGAGCGTTGGAGCTCTTTATAACTGTGATAGAATTAGGAACTCTTTTAGAAAATATATAAGGAAGATTAAGTACTCATAATGAATTAGCCAAAATTAAAAAATGTAAAATAATAATTATAAAACTTAATAAAAATAAGGTGAAAGAAAAATAAAAACTAGTCTTAAATTAAAATAAAAGAAAAAACATAAAATAATAAATAAAAGTTTTTAAACATTTTCATTGCTAGATGGTTCGCGAGGTAGGGGTGGCGATGAGATTTGGAAGTGCTGACAAATCTGGTGTAGTGTAGCATCAATGTGATCGAAGCGTTGAAAACATTGTTGCTCGAATCGAGTTAGGCGCTCAGAGATGTTAGCATATGAAGCCATTGCATGAACTAGATGAGAAGGAGGTGGTGGTTGAAATGGTGGGTCCTTGTGATGTGGAGGGACATCATCAGTAATGTCCTCAGAGGCCTCCTCCTCAGTGGATTGAGCGAGACGGTACTGAGGAGGGAAGGTGCCACGTCGTTTGTCAATCATCCTCATACTTAACATGCTCGAGATGCCCTGTGGGGACATCTGGCCCATGAGAGTGAGGGAGGATGATTGGGCTGCTGTGTTGAGGAGCCCGAAATGCCGAGCCAATCGCGTTACATAAGGCCAAATGGAGATGACCCCCTTCCTATGTCGCTCCCGTCTGATGTTGAATGGCGAGGGCAATAAAATAAGTAAGGTCTATGACGTGCCTTGTGACATACACCATAGAAAGTAGACGTCGTTAGTGTTGACGACGCCAGTGCTCTCTCGCCTTCCTGTTAACGTGTGAGCCAAAATGGCATGTAAGTACCTCAGAGATGGAGGGAGAGCCGATACCTTAGAGCGGCTAGGATTGTAGGAGGCAGCGACAGGGGTGAGAGCGTTCCAACACCATGAACTCCTCAGTGTAAAGGTCCAGTGCGGTTCTGAACTCTGGGACGTTCAACTGGCGGGCTAGACTGCCGAGGCAAAATTGGATTGTTCCCAGGTCATCAAAACGAGCCATCACGGTCTGAAGATGGAAGGTTGAGCAGAGTTCCATAGTGAGTTCGAGATATGTCGGCTAGACAATCTCAAAGAAAAGCCCTCAAGGATCGGTGGTGGGGAGGGCTCGAATTGCATCCGTGAGTTGGACTTGTTCTAGAGCGGCCAAATCTATACAGTAGCCCATTTCCAAGGGTCGGGCCAGTTGAATCTGGAAAAGTTCTTCTTGGGGCCTAATGGGGAACTGCAGGAAAGGGTGACGAATTTCCGCGGTAAGACCCAAGGAAGATGACGCTCCTTTCCTTTTTTTTTGAAGTAGGGACGGCGGCTTTCTTTCCTCATGAAGATGACATGGTATACCTGCAAGCAAAACCATTATTCCGTTTTGATGATTGGACAAGGTAAAATGTAAACAATTTCAATAAGGAAAAGGTCATAAATAATTTCAGGCACAACTACTAACACTAACAGACCTAACCAAAACAATAAATTTTATGGCATAATATCGTGGTATTAGTATGAAAATGAAAATGGCAAAGAGCTTGATGGAAATGTAAAAAGCATGTGAATATTGACTTAGAATACATAAATGGGGCTTGAGAAATCATGAAGTAATAAAGAAAAATGTCACATGAATTAAATGGTAGCTAATCTAACAATGGGATTTGAATGATAGAAAAATGGAAATAGTATGGGATAAATGAAGATTAACATGGTAATTAGCATTAGAACTAAGTAAAATAAAAGAGAAAAGAGTAAACAAATGCTAAAAAGATGAGAATGGGCATCAGAAATGGAGTTGGAGTTAGCGCATGGGCGTGGCAGGGAGGCCGTGTGGACTTGCAGCGGCTAGGGTTAGGGATTTTGGGTGAAGAAGACGATGAATAGTGAAGGATATTTATAGATTTTGGGACACACGGCTAGGGAACACGCCCGTGTTCCCTAATTTTTGCCCGTGTGATTTGCGGATTTTGAATTTGAGCTCATTTGACATTTGGCCCACGCCCGTGTTCCTTGGGCGTGTGGGTGCACATGAGGTTTATATTCTGTACTCACTAGTTTCTGCTTATTGTGGTCTACCTCACCTTTACCTTTGCTTATCTCCGTTTCTTGCCTTGGTTCTGGTTCAAGTGTGACTAACCCTTCCTCATCTTGCTAGTAATCGCGTTGAGTTGCTCCCTTGGGTTAGATTCTGTGTTGCTTGGCAAGCTACCTTGTGGTCGTTCAGAAATCAACTTGGCAAGCTGCCCAGTCTGAGTTTCGAGCCCTTGGATCTATGCTTGTTGATTCTTAAATGCTGTCTCGATATTCTAAAAATGAGTTTCTGACACCGATATAAACTTTGAGAGCATCTCTTCAAGGTTCAGCTTCTTTTCCTGTTGGTAGGGTGGTTGTTGAAAACTCGGAGGATGTTGAGGCCTTTGATTTCCTTGACCACCCCACGAGAAATTGGGATAGTTCCTCCAACCTGCATTATAAGTGTTACTATATGGGTTATTTTGCGATCTAGAGTTATTGTTACCCATATACTGGACTTGTTCCTCCTCGATGTGTAACACCCCTCGCCCGTATCCGACGCTGGGACAGGGTTCGAGGTGTTACTTGGCTTGAACTCAATCAACTATATAAAATTGAGCCATAAAATTTTGATCAATTTAAAACTTTTCGTTTCACAAAAATTTTGTCCCTTAAACGGGCTCACGAGACCCAAAACATACATTAGAGATGGTTCAGGACTAAACCGAGAACTTAAGAAAAAATTGGAAATCATGCTTTAAGGCTCCACACGCCCATGTGAATATAGACCGTATGGTCACACACGCCCGCTTGGCTTGAGACACGCCCGTGCCTTTAGTCCATGTACAACACTGACTTTAAAACGCGGCCATGACACACGCCCGTGTGCCTACCCGTGTGGACAAATACAAGGCTATTTTCCAAGCCATTTTGTCACACTCACAACACATGCACGCATACTTATACAATAACATGCAACATGGCAAAATTAGGTACTTAAACATTCCTAACATGTCATGATTATGACAATTTCACATGCAATAGATATCATAGATTTTACTCACATCTTTACCACATTCATGCTATAATCATAATAAACTCATCACGTAATACCATAGCACATACATGCATAATTAAAATGGATTTACAACCCCATAATCAAAATAGGCTAACACATATGGTTAAAGTCATATCACATACTCTAATATTTAAACTCCTATACATGCCATAGACTCAAAGTACTTGAAATCACTACACCAATAGTGTTAGCTTGACAAAGGTGATAATATCTCAAGATTTAACTCCAACCCGAGCAAACCTCGACAACCCTAAAGAACATGGGAAAGGAAGGGAGAGTAAGCTTTACGCTTAGTAAGTTCATATGAAAACAATAAGCAACTCATTAACAAGTTTTATCAATGTTTACAACATAATCACAAATTCACTACAAGTTGTCTTCCTAAGCAATAGTCACTAAATTATTTATAACTAGAGCTACGAAACTCCAAATCAATTTCCATTAATTTTACCTGAAAATAGACTCATATATCTTCCATCCATAAAATTTTCAGAATTTTTGGTTTGACCAATAAATACCAGATTTTTCTTAAAGTTTCCTCTATTTCACCATTTGACTAATTTGACCACTCTTTACTCCGAATCAAATTTCTCATTGTACAAAATTCAAAATATGTTCTCATTGATTTCATTTGAAACTAGACTCATTAAGGAGTCTAAGAATATAAATTTTATCTTATAACCATTTTTGTACAAAGTATAATGATTTTCTAAAAACAGAATAGGGGACCCCGAAGTCATTTGACTCTATCCCACGCCACTTCAAATATCTCATTATCAGCAATTCTTTTGCTTACACGGTTTCTTTTATAAGAAACTAGGCTCATTAAGATTTAATTACATAATTTATTCAGCTTCTAAATAAACTCCCAAAATTTATGGTGATTTTCCAAAATCACATTACTGCTGCTGTCCCAAGCAGATTTATTACAAATTTACTCTTTCACACATTCTTTGCATTCACATTATTTAAACATGTATATCACCAATCAATTTCATCACATATCTATAATTTCACTTAAGCATAATCTCAATACAATACATCATGCTCAATGATTCGCACACAACCGTTCAAATTAGCAATTATAAGATGGTTCCGCACATAGCCTACCCTTATCGATAATTTACGATGGTTTTGCCCTTACTCACATATATGACATAGGCATTTTCACCTATGCTTCTCATTTCACATTCATGATTCAATTCCAATCGATCTAACATGCATAAGTATATATCACATACCTTGCCAACTTAATGTATCGAACGAATTCAATTGCCGATTTAACACAAGGTCTCATAGTCTTAGACTTTTATCAAATCACCGACATTTAGCCTGCTAGGTTTTAAACCCGAATTCATCACTAGCACGAAGCCTGCTAGACTTTAAGTCTAAACTCATTCACCGGCATTTCACCTGCTAGGCTTGAAGCCTGATATCATTTCACCGGAATTATAGCCTGCTAGGGCCGAAGCCCGATAATATTATTCACCAGCTTAAAGCTTGCTAGGCTCAAAGCCTGAATATCACCATTATAAAGTCGTCTCATAAACAATTAATATAATATAGCATGTATACCTGTTCACTTTAGTCTATTTAATCATTCAATCACAATTTATAATTGCCCTTTGAATCATTCGATATTTTGCACACGAAGTATCATTCTCAATATCTCGCACACTAAGTGCCATTCTCAATATTTCGTACACTAAGTGCCATTCTCAATATTTCGTACACTGAGTACCATATTTGATTGCCCCGCACACTAAGTGCCACATTTTGTCGATATGTCGTCAGACATTAAAATATTCATGTATATACAGTTTATACGATATTAAAGCATTAGAAACATAAATTTAACAATGCTTTTTGCATGCGAACTTACCTCGTTCGCGGTAACGATAAATTAGATCGACGAATCCGATACTTTGTTTTTCCCTCGATATAGACTCATACGAGGCTTAATTTGATCTAATCAATCAAATTCAACTATTACAATTCATAGTCTATTCATTTTAACTCAATTTCATATTTTGGTAAAATTACTATTTTACCCCTAAAGTTTTACTTTTATTCAATTTAGTCACTGAGCTCAAAAAAAGAAAAATGCAAATTAACTATTTTTAACCATAATTAAGCTTAACCGAATATTCATGGTATTAAAACAGCCCATAAATTACTTTATGGCAAAATTACATTTTTGCCCCTGATATTCCAACTTCTTTGCAATTTAGTCCCTAATCTCGAAAAATTAAATTCATTCAATTTTGGCCAAACTCATGCCTAGATGAATTTACTACTACTTCATAACAGCCCATATTTTCATTTATTCACACTTTCAACCACATAATTTCAATAATTCACAATTTAATCCAAAATTGACATTTTTACCAAAATTCACTTTACAAAACATGTATATCCAACAACAATAATTTATTTTCCATCATCAACTATCAAAATACTCATGCACTCAACAATGTCAACATTCAAATACTTTAACAGTTTTGAAGTCAGAGATATGGGCTAGCTAGAATACGAAGCAACAATCTCAAAAACATAAAAATTATCAAAAACCGAACACAAAACATACCTAAATCACTTCATGCAAATGCCGAAACTAAGGAAGCTTCAATGGCTTTCTTTTCTCCTCCATATTCAGCCAAGAGATAAAATTTGCATGGCCATTTTATGTTTTATTTTTATTTAATACATTTTAATATTCCATTTACCTTTTTGTCCTTTATAATAATACATAATTTCATATATGCCAAACCACCAATCTCCACTATCATAAAGTAATGGTTTAATTGATAAATAGGGACTTATACTTTAGTAAAACATGGAAAGTAAACACTTAAACACTTAAGCAATTAGAATACAACTTTTGCATGTTACGCGATTTAGTCCTTTTTGCTTAATTAACTATCAAAACGATAAAATTTTTCAACGAAACTTTAATACCATATTTTTGGCACTCCGTAAATATTTATAAAAATATTTATGACTCAGTTTATAGAAATGAGGTCCCGATACCTCATTTCCTAAACCCACTTGACCTTAGGGTCATACCACTTGAACTTAATAAATCACTTATAAAACAAATATCACAATATCAAAAACATTTTTAAAATCACAATTAACTCATAAATATTAAATATAATATTTACAAACCTACTCGTCGGATTTGGTGGCCCCGAAACCACTGTTTCGATTAACCCTAAAAACAGGCTGTTACACGATGCTAGGGTTGAAGGGTTGATATTCTGTGCATGCTCCTCCTCCATTCGAATTGCACCTCAACATTGGATGTACCTGAGTAGAACCACACAAACCGTCAATCTTTTTATTTAAGATTTCTACATGGTTAGATAGCATAGTAACTGCGTCGAGGTTGAAAGCACAGGCTGCTTTCGTCGGCTTTGTTCTCATAACTTGCCACTGATAGTTATTCAGTGACATCTCCTCAATAAATTCGTAAGCCGCCTCAGGTGTCTTATTATTGATAGTTCCTCCAGCGGCTGCATCAATCATTTGCTGAGTCGAAGGATTCAGGCCATTATGGAACGTTTGAACCTGTAGCCAAAGCGGTAACCCATGGTGAGGGCATCGTCGCCAAAGTTCCTTGTATCTCTCCCATGCATCGTAGAGTGTTTCTAAATCCATCTGCACAAAAGAAGAGATATCATTATGTAATTTGGCTGTTTTAGCTGGTGGAAAATATTTTAATAAAAATTTTTTGGTTATTTGTTCCCAAGTAGTGATTGACCCTCATGGTAACGAGTTCAACCATTGTTTAGCCTTATTACTTAACGAAAAGGGAAACAACCAAAGGCGAATGGTGTCATCAGAAACGCCATTAATTTTAAAGGTATCGCAAAATTCTAGGAAATTTGCTGTAACACCCCAAACCTGGCCCAGACGTTATGACTGGATCCGACATGCCACATCGAAGCGTTCAAAACATTTTATATTGTTGATCTAGAAAAACTTACTTAGTGTTTTAAAAGATAATTTCATTATAGGTTAAAGTGAATGGAAGCTGTGCACCAGGTAGGAAACCGGAAAAGAGGTGGTGAGTCCATCGGACTGCTTAAGTACCAAGCTCTTTTCGGATCCAATCCTAGACATGCATACCGCCATTGCCACACCTTAACGTCATGGATATTTCTAGGAAACTGATTTGATTATGTCATTTTTAGGAAAAGTGATTAATTTTGGAAAATACTTTCATTGCGGAAGCTTTGCTTGTCGTCGTGTTATTTTGAAATCAATTGTTGTTTTTGAAAACGCGCCCTAAAGCTATCCAATTTGAACAGTTAAAAATAAGTAATACCTATCTTAGTAATACATATTAAAACCATCAAAAATAATTAAACGGCCTTATTACATTTAAAAAAACCCAAAACTTCAAACGTAAATAAAAGGATGTCCATTCACCAAAAGAAAATCAAACTTTCGAGCGGGTGGCCATCTCAATTCCCTCATGACTCCAAGCCCACTCGGTTGGGGATTTTCGTGTGGATGAAAATAAAAGGGTGAGTTTGGGGAAACTCAGTGTAAGGAAAACCCATTCAAAGCCCAAGTCACTCAAGCCTATTGGGTCTAAGCCCATTCAGTAACAATGGTAATGGACCGAGCCCTTTTCAGATTATAATAAACCGGGCCTTAGCCCTTATTCAGATAACAAGATGGCCCATAGGCCCATTTCAAAATACATGCAACATCAATAACATATGCAAGCCCATTTGGGGAGACTACTCAACCCACCAACCACTACACTCCACCCATACCACCCTACACTCCATGTGGGAATAGCTCAACCCACCCATTTAACACTCCACAGCTAAACCTTCTTTGCTCGATTTATCAAAGAATTGAGGCAAAGCCTCCAAGACGTGGACAAGCCACTTTCAAGACTTCCTCCGTCAATATCCCAATCCCATGCATCGATAATAACAACATGGCATGCAAGAAATAACAACATCAAACATGCATTTAGGTCAATTTAACCCTGGGGTATTTTTTTAATTTATCTACTAGGGGTAAAGCGTAAATTTTCCACTTTTAAAGGTATTTCAGAATTTATCTATTTTAGGGTTTTTCATGCATATTCCTACTTTTCACGTACTAATGTAATCACACGTCGAGGGTTCTTACCTAATTGGGCCCGTTGGCTATCATTCCAATTTTGGCCCATTAAGCCCAAAAATATCAAGGCACGTAAATCATGCACTTTGCGGTCCAAATTTTGCAGCTTACCAAAAACATTAATCGATTTACCTCACGAGCATTCGCACACCGCAAATCTAAAAATACCGATTTTTGTCATTTCGCTTTTCGACTTTTGCCGATCCAGACTAAGAAAGAGGGTGTTAGTTACACATGCTTTTGCATTTATATGTCGATTTGAGATCCACACACTAACCGCCTACAATTGGATTACTAACACATTAATCTAGCTATTCAAATACGAACTACGTATTAACCCCTTACAATATTCGACCAACCACACCTATAGGTCATAGTAAGCTTATAAGAAATCAATAAGCAACTCATTAACAAATTTTTGTCAATGTTTACCACATAATCATAATCTCACTGCAAGCTATCTTCCTGAACAATAGTCACTAAATCATTTATAACTGGAGCTATGAAACTCCAAATCAAGTTCCGTTAATTTTACCTAAAAATAGACTCATATATCTTCTATCCATAAAATTTTCAGAATTTTTGGTTTAGGCAATCAATACCAGAATTTTCTTAAATTTTACCATGTTTCACTGTTTGACTAATCTGACCACTCTTCATTACGAATCAAATTTCTCATTGTACAGAATTCAAAATATGTTCTCGTTTATTTCATTTAAACATAGACTCATTAAGCTTTAATTACATCATTTATTCAGCTTCTAACTCATCTCCCACAATTTATGGTGATTTTCCAAATTCACGTTACTGTTGCTGTCCCAAGCAGATTTATTACCAAATCACTCTTTCACACATAACTTGCATGCATGTTTTTTTTAAACATGTATATCACCAATCAATCATCACATATCTATGATTTTAGTTAAGTATAATCTCCATTTCATCATTTTAAAGCACAACATATTAGCCAATTTTCCCCTTAGCATCTAAGCACATGCATGCTCATTTGTTTGGCTCAACTTCACATATCTTACATTTTTCATCAAAAGAACATGAAACAAGAACCATTTCCTTCATTTTAATTCATGACCAAATGCTCACAACACAACCAAAAACCAAAATATGCTTCAAGAGTTAAGGTAGAATCAAGAAGAACTCATGAATATCAAGATAGAAGCAAACTACCATGAACTTACCTTTAATTTTCTTCCCCAAGTGACCGAACATTCAAGAGCTTTCTCCTCTCCTTTCTTTTCTCTAACTTTAGGCTATGATGAACAAAGATGGACAAAACTTTGTTCTTTTCACCCCTTTTTCTTTTAATAAAATTTCATATTTCATCCATTTAATTCTTTAATACAAAAGACATGAAATGCCCATCATGGAACATTTACCTAAACCATTATCATGGAACATTTACCTAACCCATTATCATGAAATATTTACCTAATCCATTATCATGGAACATTTACCTAACCCATTATCAATTTGTACCATGAATTATGGATATCAAGTGCTCATATTGTCTACAACAACATGATGGCTGGCCACTTCATGTAAAATGGGAGGTTTGACATGCAAATCCTCCTATTTTGCACTACTATTTATTTGGCCACTACAAATTAGCCTATAGCATTTTCAAACATTTTCACATAGGTCCTATTTCATAATTTCACTCACAAATGACAAAATCAAAGCATGAAATTTTGCAAACATTCACAGAATTCCTGAAAATTGGGGCGTTACAACTCTACCCGCCTTAAAGAAATTTTGGCCTCGAAATTTACCTGATCCAAATAGTTGAGGGTATTGTTGACGCATAGTCTCTTCTGATTCCCGAGTAGCTTCTTCCCTTCCATGATTACGCTAAAACACTTTCACTAACGGGATAGATTTCCTTCGGAGAACCTTAACATCTCGAGCCAATATTTGCACAGGCTCCTCCTCAAAGGTCAAATCATCGAACTTCAATTTCGTGAATCGGCGGTGACATGAGCGAGGTCGAATGGTAACGCCTTAACATGGAGACGTGAAAAACATCGTGAATCCTGTCTAACTCTGGAGGCAATTCCAACTTATAAGCCACTGGGCCTACTCGCTTCAAAACCCGATAAGGCCCAATGAACCGCAGACTCAACTTGCCCTTCTTACCGAACCTTAATATCTTCTTCCAAGGAGAAACCTTTAAGAAGACCATATCACCTACTAAGTACTCAATCTCCTTACGCTTCAAATCTGCATACGACTTTTGCCTATCAGATGCTTCTTTTAACCGGTCCCTAATTATTCTGACCTTATCCTCAGTATCAGCTACCAACTCTGGTCCAAGAATTTATCGCTCTCCTAGTTCAGTCCAACAACTAGGTGTACGACACCTTCGTCCATACAGTGCTTCATACGGTGCCATTCGAATACTCGCCTGGTAACTGTTATTGTACGCAAATTCTGCCAACGACAAGTAATCCTCCCAACTACCTCGAAAGTCAATCACGCATCCCCTCAACATGTCCTCCAGAATCTGAGTAACCCTCTCTAACTGACCATCAGTTTGAGGATGGAAAGCCGTACTAAAGTTCAATCGCGTCCCCAATGCCTCATGTAACTTTTTCCAAAACCGAGATGTGAATCGGGATCCCGGTCGAGACAATCGGCGGGACTCCATGAAGTCGCATAATCTCCGCCACATACTGACTTGGCTAACTTTTGAAGCGAAAAGTCAAGACGTACAGGTATGAAATGGGCTGATTTGGTCAACCTATCCACAATCACCCACACCGAGTCTTTCTTTGATGGTGTCAAAGGCAACCCACTCACAAAGTCCATGGTTACCCTCTCCCACTTCCAAAGTGGTATCTTCATCGGCTGTAACAGTCTAAAAGGTAATTGATGCTTAGCTTTCACTTCCTGGCATGTCAGACATTTCCCTACAAACTCCGTTACTTTTCGTTTAAGTCCAGGCCACCAGTACAATTCTCGTAAGTCGTGATACAACTTCTTCCCTCCAGGGTGCATGGCACAAAGTCCTCCATGAGCTTCCTTCAATATTGTCTGCCTCAAATCAGAGTCCTTCGGAACACAAATTCTTCCTTAGAAACACAAAACTCCTTCGCCATTTAACCCAAACTCAGAAGTTTCCCCTTCCTTAACTTGTTGGAAACGAGTGACCAAAGACTCATCGTTCAACTACTTTTCCTTAATCTGATCCACCTAGGTTGGCCTCACTTGCAACTCAGCCAACAGACCTCCATCATCATACAGACTCAGACGAGCAAACATTGCTCTCAGATTAGATACAATTCTACGACTTAGAGCATCGGCTACCACATTAACCTTGCCTGGGTGATACTCGATCGAACAGTCATAATCCTTAAGTAACTCAATCCATCTCCTTTGCCTAAGGTTTAACTCCTTCTGAGTCAACAAATACTTAAGACTCTTATGGTCAGTGTATATAATACACCTTTCTCCGTACAAGTAATGTCTCCAAATCTTAAGTGCGAATATCACTGCTGCTAACTCCAAATCATGAGTAAGATAGTTCCCTTCGTGAGGTTTAAGCTGTCGTGATGCATATGCAACCACCTTACCCTCCTGCATTAACACGCAGCCCAAGCCTACATGTGATGCGTCACTGTACACAGTAAAATCCTTCCCAGACTCTAGCTGAATTAACACAGGTGCTTCAATCAGAACTTTCTTCAACTTCTCAAAAGCCTCTTGTTAGGTCTCAGTCCATACAAACGGTACCCCTTTCCTTATGAGTTTTGTCAGAGGTGCTGCCATCACAGAAAAACCTTCCACAAACCTTCTGTAGTATCCTACCAACCCTAGGAAAATTTAAATTTCCGACACCGTCCTAGGTGGCTTCCACTCCAAAATTGCTTCAATCTTTCGAGGGTCCACCTTAATCCCTTGACTCAGTTCAAAATTATTTGCAGCAATAGCAAGTCTAACTATACTTGACTCAGTTCCTGTTAAATTAGGTTTAGCATATTCATACATAGTGCGCAGAGTAGGATTTTGATTAACAGCAATTGCAGGAGGTAGCAGATTTTCTTGGTTTTCAACCATCTCCTCAGTTGTGGTTTGAATATCGTCCTCTTGCTCGTTCTCTATGTATCTTAAGCTTCGCCTTATTTCTCTTTGGTTTCTGCGAACTGTGCGATCGATCTTACTGTCAAAAGTAATGGTCCTGACGAGTTTCTTCTAGTCATAAACTATACGAACCTGCCAGAAAAAGGGAAAAAGAAGAATTAGTAATAAAAATTAAAATAAAATTAAATTGCAATAAAAGTAAATGGCTAAAGTAATAAAAATCGAGTGTTCCTAATATCTTAGTTCCTCGACAACGGCGCCAAAAAATTGATACGTGATATTCGTGACAGGTTTTAAATATTTATAATGAATCGTTCTTGAAACTAACTATTATCACGATGAAGGTAAGTGTACCTATCGAACAGTAGTATAGGTTTAGCAAGACCGAATTATCGAACCTAAAGGAACTAAAAGTACTAGTATTAACTTTCTTTTTATTATCTAGCCTAAAAAATAAAAGGGTTTTGTTTATCTAACTAATTAACTAAACTAAGAAATCACAGAAAATAGAATTGGAGAATTACTTTTGGAAAAATGATTGAATTAAGACAATACCTAAGGAAAAATCCACCTAGACTTCACTTGTTATTTAACTCTGAATCGGACGATTTATTCATTTGACTTAATCCATAGAAATCCCTAGGTTATATTATTATCTCTCTCGAGACTAACAATGTCTAACCCTAGGTTGAATAATTGAAATCTCTTTCTAATTAACTCCCTAGGGTTGCATTAACTCGATCTATGGATCCCCTTATTAGGTTTCACCCTAATCCGGCAAAATCTTGTCACCCTATCTCTAGGCGTGCAATCAACTCCGCTTAATTATGACAAATGTACTCTTAGATAGGGTCTATTCCTCCTCTGAATAAGAGCTTAACTTGAATCAATATCCTAGAATATCAAGACAAGAATTAAGAACACATAATTAAGAACAAGTCAAATATTTATCATACAATTCAGAATAATAACAAGATCTGTCTTAGGTCTCATTCCCCTTAGGTATTTAGGGGTTTTAGTTCATAACTAAAAAGGTAAACATCTTAGAAGAATAATGAATACAAAACATAAAGAAAAGCCCAAAACTCCTGAAGGGAAATTGAGGGGAGATCTTTGGTCTTGATGATGAATCCGGCTTCTGAGATGGATCAATCGGCTTCCCTTGAGCAGTTCTCTGCCTCCTTCCCTGTGTGTTCCCTTTTCCTCCTCCTCTAGGGTTTATTTATAGGCTTTAGAATGCATAAGAACCCTTAAAATTGGCCTTTTTTGAATTGGACTCAATTTGGGATCGACAGGGACACGCCCGTGTGCGATTACTTCAGGCCATGGTCAAGCCTATTAAATAGGTACGGGCTTGTGGTCCACCTGTGTGAGTCGTGCTTCGATTCTGCCAAATTGACATGGCCGTGTGGTCTGCCCGTGTGAGGAGGTCTAGGTCGTGTTGATTTCATATGTTGGCCCATTTTCTCTTTTTTTTGGCCCGTTTCTAATTCCTTTCATTCTCTTATGTTCACCTAAGTATAAAATATGAAATTAAGGCATTAGGAGCATCAAATTCACCAATGTTAAGGAAAAATCATCCATAAAATGTGCTAAGCATGGGATAGAAATATGTATAAATTACGGTTTATCAACTGCCTAGAATGTTGAGACATGAAAACCATAAAATAGCAACATTGAAGCTGCCTAAACACTTAGAAGAATTTTAGAAGCAACATTGACAAGGCAAGTAGACTATGGCCAAGGTCGTAACATTGGCAGCCATATGTAACACCCCCTACACGTATCCGTCGCCGGATTAGGGTTACGAGGCATTACAAAACAAGACATAGTCATACACATTTTCAAACTCTTAAACCAACCATATTTTAAATAAAAAAGCTAATATAACTATTATCTTTTCATTTCATATCATAAGCCATTTCAAAAACTCGGCCAAGCACAAGGTTCACAAACAATATTGCCACATATATCAATTACACATAGTATGAGTGCATGTAAAATTTAATACAAATAACTCAATCAAAGATTTCATCCATGAGGCCTATTAAATATACAAATTCATATACATGACATTTTAAATAACTCAAATCGACATGTTAATTACTATTTGTAGAATGTAATTAACCATTTAAACATAAGAAAAACTACTATTCAAATGGTCATTTTTTAATTACTTTAGCTGATTATGCAATTATTTTTACCATATCACTTCCAACTTATTTTATTACTAAACAAATATACAATGACACATGGAAACATACATAAACATAATATAATTTGCACTTTATATGAAAAAATGCATCATTCATATATATATCATATCCAAATATGTATAACTTCAAAGCTAAATCAAATGGCCTATCAAAAATCATACCACCGAATCTCAAACTCATTTTATAATCATATAAATCAACCAATCTATCTTAATATAAATTACAAGTGCCAAATCAATACATGTTTATTTCACATTTTTGTAATGTATTGAAATGTCATACCCAAAACCAATCTGTTCAATACATGTTTGGCTATAATAATTAAATCAATATATTACCACAAGTAGCTCTCATCAACCAAGTTTATGAAATTAAAATCCATCTTCAAAACATACTTAATATATCAACTCATTAAATTTTATAAATAAATACTTCCAAACATAACATAAACCATAATTTAATAAACACATACACAACCATTAACTTAGCCATTTCAAACCATACTTCATATGAACATATCAAATGCATTTTTATAACTAATTTCAAATTATCTATCTCTAGCCGTACCTATTGGTCAAATTTTAATAATGATACAAGCATCACTTAACCCATTTAACACATACCAAATACCTAACATACATCCAAATTTTAACTCATTTCCAAGCCAAATTATAAATGTATACATAACACCAAGCATAACTTTATAATCATCTATTCAATTAAGCTATCTTCATAACCAAACATCACAAGCATGATCATTATAAAACATTCCTTTAAAATGAGTTAAAACACAACCAGATATACACAACATTAATTTCATAATTAAGCCATTTTTGCATGGCTATCATATATATATATACTCCAAAATCAAACATAACACAAACCAGCTTATACATGCCATAGGTTAAAGCTAAACTTTATATAAGTACCAAAAATAAACAATAGTGTGATAGATTTCGATAACGATCCCTGAGCTCGTAACTAGCTTCCAAAATCTATGAAATAGAAAATAAACATGCACACAGCAAGCTATCAAAGCTTAGTAAGTCATAAGCAAATAAAACATTTAATAACATAATCATCTCAATTACCCAAACCAATTTATGCAATTATAATCACTTATAATTTCAAGCTTATAATTTTATACATAACATATACTTTCATAAACAACTTAACATAGCCGAATATACACTTGTATATATATTACTAATACATTCTCCAATTTCAAAGTCATGTTGGCATATATATCCGATTATTCACATGTATTCATCTAAACATACTCATAGATCAAGCTTTAAAATCACACACTTATACCTACCAATAGGGCCGAATATGTATTTCATATTCACACATATACTTATAATAGAATTTTGAATTATTTTTATTACATATATATTAACTAACTTACCATATTGTCAAATAGGTAACCAAACATCAGATACCTGATCGTTTTAGCTCGTTAAACACATTTGTTCATAATTTATCATTGCCCATTGAACCGTTCAGAATCAAATAGGATACTCTAGTAATCACACATATCGTACAATGCCAACGTCCCAGACGTGGTCTTACATGAAATCACATATCGATGCCACTGTCCCAGGAAGGGTCTTACACGAATCACATATACGATGCCGATGTCCCAGACATGGTCTTACATGCAATCACATATCGTAAATCCTATGTCATGACATATGTATCCTAGATATTCCTAAGCTTCGTACGGGGCTTTTTGGACGCCGCGACTTGATCGAATCGAACTTGAACACATTATTTCTATGCATAATCACATTCGGCAATCTCAATTATAAATACATAATATTCAAATCAGCATATCAAGTTAATTTACATTCAAAATTAACAATGTTTATTCGCTTATAGACTTACCTCGGATATCTGCGAACGGTATAAAACGACTATTTAACTATTTTTGTTTTCCACCGACCCAAGTCCGATTTCTTTGGTTCTTGATCTAAATATATTCAAAATAAAATAATTCAAGATAAATTCATTTAATTTATTCCAAAAACACATAAATGGGAAAATTACCATTTTTGCCCCTAACATTTTACACTTTTTACAATTTAGTCCAAATTGCACAAAACACAAAATATACAAAATTTGACCACACTATGCCCAGGGCGAATCTTCTTTATGCTCATAAAAGTCCATACATTTCATTTATTTCACATTTTAGTCCGTCGATTTATAATTTTTTCAATTTAGCCCTAATTACTCGAATTCATCAAAAATTCCAATACAAAACATATATTTCATAATTCATCATCAAACATCATAAAACACAAATATTCATCAATGAAATAACTCAAAATGTTCATAAAAATTAGAAATTCTAGCATGGGTTAGATAGTATTCGAAGCAACGATCTCAAAAAAGTAAAAATTATCAAAAACCGAAACCAAACTAACATTGAATTTGAATCAACAATGACTGAATGTCATTTGCTTTCTCTTTTTCTTTTCTTTTACTAGTTTCGGTCAAAAATAATGAACACATGCATGTTTTTTTTAATGTTTTATTATATTATAACTTATATTATTTTTTAAATTACCTAAATAACCTTTATATAATAACTTGAAATCATTATAAAACAAGGTTAATGCCGTCCATTATTAATAGCCATGGTAAATTTGCCACATAAATACTCCATATTAAAAAGACATATTCAATTTGGCCATTTTCTATTAAACCATCAAATTTTCATTTTATGCGATTAAGCCCTTTTTTTTTTTAAATTGGGCATCCAAATGAAAAAATTTTAAAACGAAAATTTAGCAAACACAAATTCACACATTATAAACACCAAAAATAATTTTTTAAAAAATATTTTTCTAACTCAGATTCGTAGTCCCAAAAGCACCGTTCCGAATAGGGTCAAAATCAGGCTGTTACACCATAAGTTGCGACATTCTAGACAGTAACCAAATATGGAAGTTAATGATAAGGCTGTAGCAAAGTCCCGACAACAAGGCCTTTCTCCAAAGACTCAAGCAACCTGGTTACAAAGTTGCGACATTAGACCCGTGATGTGACGACATTAATGCTCAACGGACTTAAAATCTGCAATGGTGTTTTCGTTCACACAATTAAAATTTAACTCGAAATTTAGGGCAGAGTCGACCTAATTAAGTAAAACATCATTAGTTATATAAATGTAACTAAAAAACTCAATTAAAAAAGGCTTTTGATGATCTATAGTAGCTGAGTAGTAAGGTTTTGTCATTTCAATTTTTGTTCTTAGTAAATTCTGTCTTTATAAATTCCGTTCTTTAGTTTTATTTATTTGCTTTTCGTATGTTCGTTTTTTTTTTTGGATTTACTAATCGTGGGTGATCAAACACTTCCATTACAAGAATCTTTGTTGTCATTGATTTGCCACTATTTTTTGTGACAAATTAAGGTTTTTTCAACACTTAACCAGCTTGTTTTCTAGTATTTTATATGTTTTTTATTTTATTTTTGGTTTTTAGTATCTTAAGTTCAAATTATGCAAAAAGAAAAAAAAAACGTTTTTACGCAATTTTGAGTTATGTTATCATCTAATGGTCCACTACGGGCCTAGAGATGATTTAAAAGCTCTATTTAGTGTGTAGAACACTGTTTTCAGACTAAACAGATGAAGGATGACTATAGTGTCATGACAAGAAAGAGTGGTGTCGCATCACCAAACTTTGAAGCTAAAATATCAAGAAAATGAAGGCAGTGTTGCGACACCAATCCTGTTGTGTTACGACATAGGGTGATAATTACGGATTTTAAGTATGGGTACTTTAGTCCATACAATGAATTGTAATAAGAATTTTGGGCTGTTTAGCGTGAAACACCCCTTACCCGTACCTAAGACACATACTCAGACACTTTCAAAAAATACGGGTTATAAAATTTCATTCTAATTTAAAACCGGCCAAACCACATCATAGTGTCCCGATTATGGACCTACAAGGTTCAAAACAAACATTAAAAGTGATTCGGGACTTAACCGAGAACTATAGAAAATTTTAGTAAAATTACTAGGGTTATGCCTCACACACTCGTGTGGAGGCAAAGCATACGCCCATGTGCTTAGGGACACGTCCGTGTGTCCCACCCATGTTGAATTATTGGAATTTATTTTTCATTTTAAACTTCCAGGGGTTTTCACACGTCCAAGCACACGCCCGTGTCCCTGGCCCGTGTCCCTCACATGACCTAGACACACCCTTGTTCAAAAACTCGGACATTCCGTTTATGATATCATCATTCATTTTGAGGCACACGGCCAAGGCACACGCCTATGTGCTAGGCCGTGTCCTCCACATGATGCAGACACACAGCAGTGTCTCTGCCTGTGTATTTACTACCATGCAAACTGACCTAAAATTTTTAGTGCAGGGGATACACAGCTAGGCAACATGCACATGGGGCTGTCTGTGTGTCACACGCGGCCTAGACACATGCCTGTGTGTCTACCTGTGTGGACCTTTTTAGGGCTATTTTCCAAGCCTTTGGTCATCCTCTATCATCCATACACACTTAGAGACTTCAATGGTATTGAACATGACCTAATTATACTCTTAAACAACCTTGACATAACTCATTGCAGTTAACCTCATCTCATCGATTTAGTACATGCTAAATTATCCTTTTCATATCAGAGAATTAACGTAGCACATTATACATTTTATACTTAGGCCATATTATAACCATCTACCATTATATGTTATGTCCACTCTCAAATTATTAGGTTCTATTTCAAGCATCCATCCATGATAAACTTTATCATCATATCTCCTGAAACATTTAAACATAAGCATTCATCATCAGTAGGTTTATAACCTACATCGATATGAGCCATATCTCATGGCCATATACAAAAGAATAAGTATACCATTTAAGCCATTACATTGGCTAGCCAAATGACACATATAACATGTAACACCCCAAACCCGACCTGGACGTTATGGCCGAATCTAGCGCGTCACATTGAAGTGTTTTAGTGAAAACCTTGTTTTCATTGAAAACCCTTCTTAAAATGAGAAACCTTAATTAACTTATAAAAACTCTCTTTCAATCACGAAAGCTTGTTTAAAACATATGAATTATGAAAGCCTGCCATTTTAAAATTTAGTTGCAGAAACGTAGAAAAACAATCTATGTTTAAGGAAACCCATGTTGTGACAGCCCAAAATTGACCCTAGCCGGGAAGTGGTTTCGGGACCACTAAACCGAGTCACCGAAATGTTTGAACGTAATATTTATTGTCTAGAATATGTATTTACGAATGTGTAAAAATTTCAAGCTTCGGTTTAGTCGATTGCATGTGAATTCAGTTAGTAGGACTTGTATGTCACTTTTGAAAAATGATAGGCTAATCTATAAGGACCTAATAGTACATGTAGTCAAAAGGAGGACTTGCATGTCAAAATCCCCCAAGTGCTAGTGGCCGGCCATGTCAAGGAAGCATGGGCAAGACATGTCATGAAACATGTTGGGTGAGTGTTTTATGTTGAAATAAATAAAATAAGGTGCATGAGTAATAAAAAAAAAAGTGTGTGTGTGAAGGCTTTCCCTTCCCTCCCCATTGCCGCAAGTGAGAAAGAAAACAAAAAAAAAAAGCTTTGTTCATCTTTTTTTTCCATCCTTTGGCCGAAAATCTCAAGGGAGAAGAAAGGGTCCTTGCTCATGGTTGGTTTGGAATAGGTTGGCCATCCTTGTAGCTAGATTAAGGTATGTTTAATATGGTGCCATGAGATTCATGCATGTTCTTAGTTGCTAGTTTTAGTTCTAATTAGTCCATGATTCAAAACCTTGCTATGTCATGGGGATGATAGTATGAAATGAAAATTTGAGATAAGTAAGGTTAAATTTGATTTGGTAAAATCGGCCATATGGGTGTATATGTTTGTAAAATATATTTTCTTTGTTAACTCCTTACAATCGGTTGTAGGAGTAATATTGGCTTATAAGGTTGAGTTGATTCATGATGTTGTATGTTAGGATTAAAATACTTGAGACTAGATTAGCTTAATGGTGACCATGCATTCTACCTTGAAGCATTAAACAAATGTTGGTTGAGATTTTGATATTTTGAACAAAGATAGTTGTGAAATGGGTGAAAACCATTAAGTTATACACATAAAAATCCAGCAAGAAGATTAAACTACTAAATGTATTCATTTTAGATCAAGACATCAAAGAGGGAGAACCAAGCAAAGGCAAAGCAAAGATAATCGAGTAGTAGATTGGGAATCATTTCATCCGATATAAGGTAAGTCATTAAGCACTTATTTGTACTAATTTAAAGGGTCGTAATGTCCAAGTAATGATGCTGAATGGAATGGTAGAATATATATATAAACATGTATGTATGTGGTGATAAAAATATTGAATTGAAAGAAAAGAGGTGAGATGTATTGAATGATCGGTTTTGCACTAAGTGTGCGGGTGTAAACATTTATAATCACAAATTGGCACTAAGTGTGCGGGTTGAAATTATACAGCACTAAGTGTGCAAGTTTGATTACATAGCACTAAGTGTGCGAGTTCGACTATTAAGCACTAAGTGTGCGGGCTTATTGCACATCCTCTAATAAACGTACATGTTCTATGTGCGGCCTTACCGAAGTCAATCATGGACAGTGATGCGAGTAAACACCTTGAGCTCATGAGGAATGGACATTTTATTTATATTTGGAATTTTGGTTTGGTAAGTCTTGATCTATGTGGTGATTATGCTCGAAAATAAATGCATGCAATGCCATATGGCGAATGTATGAAATATCAAGTAGGGCTTGGTATGTGACCAAACCGAAATGCCTAAAGAATTATAGTACCGCTTGGGGTGTGGATGGAGGATTTTAATCCGCATTAATTATTTTCTTTTATGGTATATTATTACTGAACGGCAATATAATGCTTATGGCTTCTTGAGTTATATACTCACCGGTGTTTGCTTGTCGCCATTTTAGGTTTCTCGGACTCGTCCTTTTTTGCGTGCTCGTGATCGTCATTGAGTCATCACACCGGCTATCAACTTTTGGTATTTTTTGTGTAGTCGGTTTAGGAGAACATTTTGGCATGTATAGGCTAATATGCTTTGTTGAACTTTGGTATGTAAACTTTTAGCCATGCGAAAATGGCATAAATGCTCGGTTGGATTTAGTTCTCCAATGTTAAGTCACAAGTCTTGTAATTCGATCTCCATGCCTTATGCCATGGTTGATTATTTTGGTGTTAAAATGCATGTTATGGCAATAGTGTAGTAGGGAGATGTTGGATAATGATTAGCCTCTGGTATGGCTAGTCATGATCATGATTTGTGACATGTATGATGAATCACTAGTTAGATCAAAGGGAAATCATGAAATAGGCATAGTTGCTTTAGTGACAGTCTGGCAGCAAGAAGAAGAACGTGAGATTGAAAAATCACTAAAAATAGTAGGAATGGTATTAAATAGTAAATAAATTATGTAAATGTACCTTGATGAATCTACTTTTATATAGAA
Organism: Gossypium arboreum; assembly: GCF_025698485.1. Classification (NCBI taxonomy): domain Eukaryota; kingdom Viridiplantae; phylum Streptophyta; class Magnoliopsida; order Malvales; family Malvaceae; genus Gossypium; species Gossypium arboreum. Next base: position 40,467,135 of record NC_069080.1, read on the forward strand.
GAAATATGAGTTATAAGTTAACAGATATTAAAGTTCTTGTGAAACAGGGCCAGAACGGTTTCTGGATCCCCTGTCCCGACTTTGGAAAATCATTGTAAATTAACCAGAGATAATTAGGAGTCATGCCATATATTTGTAGATTCCTATATGAGTCTAGTTTCTATAGAAACAAACGGCATCAGTATTGAAGCCCTGTACAGGGAGATATCCAATTCGTAATGCACAAAGGTCAGTGTAGTCGATCCCTGCAACAGGGGAGACTTTAACTAATAAACTGTACTAATTGGCTTGACCAAAAATTCTAGAAAAAAATATGTAGATGGAAATATGAGTCTAGTTTCATGGAAAAATTGCGAAACTGATTTTCGAGTTGTAAAACTCAAGTTATGAATTTTGGAGCGACTAGTACACAGATTGGCAGCTTGTCCGAAACTCTCAATAAGTGGGTTGAAGTCCGTTAACACCTCGTGTTCGACTCCGTGATGGTCTCGGGTTCGGGTGTTACATTTTTTATTGGTATCGAGCTATGGTTTAGTCGGTTCTAGGACTACCGTAGCGCGTATGAGTCTAGCTATACATGCCTTAATGTTAATGTTTAAATGTGTGATGACTTCGACGGTTAAAATTTTTGTTTTGATTAGTAAATGGATCCCTGTAGAGAGAACCTTGGCGGATGACGTTGAAAGTGTAGCGGCTGCTCCTGCACAAGGGACGCCGCTGTTGAACCTCATCATCTGCGAATAATCAAGGTGAGGAGGCAAAACAAGCCTTCTTTACCATGATGAATGAGTGGGTAGCATAATACGCCCAACCAATCCGGCTGTCCAACAATTCCGAATTTAAATAATCCACCCCAAGGGCTCAGTAATGCCATCGCCATCGATCCTATGAGGCCGAGTAAGCCACCGTAGACTTGATTAGAAAGCGGGGCTGAGGAGTTTAAGGCCATAGTTACTGATGATGCCGAAAGAGCCGAGTTCTGGCTTGATAACACCATTCGGGTGTTTGATGAACTGTCATGCACACCCGATGAATGTCTAAAGTGTGCTATATCCTTGTTGCGAGACTCACTTACTATTGGTGGAGGACTTTGATCTCCATAGTCCCAAACGAAGCGAAGTTACTTGGGATTTCTTTCAAACAGAATTTCGAAAGAAGTATATTAGTCAACGGTTCATCGATCAAAAGCGTAAGGAATTCTTGGAACTCAAGCAAGGCCGTATGACAGTACCTGAATATGAACATGAGTTCGTAAGACTTAGTCGGTATGCTCGGGAGTGTGTGGCCGATGAGGTTGCTATGTGCAAAAGATTTGAAAAAGGATTGAATGAAGATTTAAAACTACTAGTGGGTATTTTGGAGATAAAGGAGTTCGTGATTGGTCGAACGAGCCTGCAAGGCGGAAGAACTTGGAAAGGAGAAGAAGAAGGCTGAATTTGAAGCTAAAGACTATCGTAAGAGATCGATGGGTAAAGCTCCGTTCTCGACTGTAAAGAAGTTCAGGGAGGACACTAATAAATCGAGGACGACTGCGGGAATTTCCATTAGAGCACGACCATCGACGGACTCCCGAGCTACTTCGGTGGCTAGTGTGGGCAATAATCGTCAAGAGAGACCTGAATGCCCCCAATGTGGAAGACGACACCTAGGTGAATGTTGGGGTAAGTCTGTTAACCGGGCCTGTTACGGATGTGGTTCGAAGGACCACTTCATTAGAGATTGCACGGAGCTAGATGAGAAGAATAAGATGCAAGGTGCAAGATCGAGTGGGGCGACAGCTAGAGGTAGACCCCCGAGGATTTCAGGAGGTAGGGCGGTAATCGAGAGGAGCCACTGATACGGCTGTTCGATCCGAGACCCGTGCTCCTGCTAGAGCATATGCCATCCGCGCACGAGAGGAGGCATCCTCCCCTGACGTTATCACTGGTACTTTTACTCTCTTTGATACTAGTGTGATTGCATTGATTGACCCCGGCTCTACTCATTCATATGTATGTGAAACTTTAGCATCCAAGAAGACTCTACTGTTGAGTCTATCGAGTTCGTAATTCGAGTGTCAAACCCTTTGGGTCAATACGTACTCGTTGATAAAGTGTGCAAGAGATGCCCCTAATAATTCGAGAATCTGTTTTCCTACCGATCCGATGCTTCTACCATTTGATGAATTCGATGTTATTCTTGGTATGGATTGGTGATCAGTACATGATGCGGTGGTGGATCGCAAAAGGAAAACCATTGATTTGAGGAGTGCAAATAATGAGGTAGTCCGAGTCGAGCTCATCGATTTAAAAGGAGTGCCGCGATAATATCTTCTATGACCGCCGGAGATATGTGAAAAGGGTGTGAAACATACCTTGCGTATGTGTTTGAAAGTAAAGAGACGGAAAAGAAACTCGAATCGGTACCAGTGGTTTGTGAGTATTCAGATGTTTTTCCGGAGGAGTTACCGGGATTGCCACCGGTTCGAGAAGTGGAATTCGGCATCGAAGTTGTACCAGGTACTACGCCGATCTCAATAGCTCCGTATCGTATGGCATTAACGGAGTTAAAGGAATTGAAGGTCCAATTGCAAGAATTGACGGATAGAGGTTTCGCCGACCGAGTTTTTCTCCATGGGGCGCACCAAGATTGTTTGTGAAAAAGAAGGACGGAAGCATGAGGTTGTGCATCGACTATCGCCAACTCAATAAAGTGACGATAAAGAATAAATATCCGCTGCCACGAATTGACGATTTGTTTGATCAATTAAAGGGAGCCTCGGTGTTTTCAAAGATAGATTTGAGGTCGGGTACTATCGGTTGAGGGTCCGAGAATCGGACATACCCAAAACCGCTTTTAGAACGAGGTACGGTCACTACGAATTCTTGGTGATGCCGTTTGGGCTCACTAATGCCCTACGGTGTTTATGGATTTAATGAATAGAATTTTCAGGCCATACTTGGATCGGTTCGTAGTTGTATTTATCGATGACATTTTGGTCTATTCGAGAGATGAAACCGAACATCTTTGAACACCGAGGCTAGTGTTGCAAATCTTACGAGATAAGCGATTATACGCAAAGTTCAAGAATGTGAATTTTGTTGAAAGAGGTTAGCTTTTTGGGGCACGTGGTGTCCGTGACGGTGTCGTGGTGGACCCGAACAAAATTTCGGCCATAGTCGATTGGAAACCACCAAGGAATGTTACCGAAGTTAGGAGCTTTTTGGGGCTTGCCGGTTATTACCGACGATTTGTAAAAGGTTTCTCGACGATAGCCACGCCAATGACGAAGCTACTCCAAAAGGATGTTAAGTTCGAATGGACGGAGAAATGTCAGAAAAGTTTCGATCAACTGAAAGCTTATTTGACTGAAGCCCCAATTCTAGTGCAACCCGAATCGGGCAAAGAGTTTGTCATTTATAGTGACGCATCCCTACTTGGGTTGGGTTGCGTATTGATGCAAGAAGGGCGAGTTGTGGCCTATGCGTCGAGACAATTAAAGCCACATGAGAAAAATTATCCGACCCATGATCTCGAATTGGCTGCCATCGTATTCGCCTTAAAGATATGGCGACATTACTTATTTGGTGAGAAGTTCCATGTGTATTCGGATCACAAAAGTCTCAAATATTTGATGACTCAAAGAGACTTAAATCTGTGACAAAGACGTTGGCTCGAGCTGTTAAAGGATTATGAGTTGGTCATTGACTATCACCCGGGAAAGGCTAATGTGGTTGCGGATGCCTTAAGTCATAAATCACTATTTGCGCTATGAAGCGATGAATGTACACTTGTCTCGTTCTACCCGACAATATGTTAGTAGCTGAATTGAAAGCCAAACCATTATTGATACGCCAAATTCGTGAAGCTCGTAAAGTCGACGATGAGTTGGTTGCAAAACGGGATGAGTGTGTTCGAACAAGGAATCGAATTTCAGATTGACGACCATGATTGCTTGACGCTCAAGGGTCGATTATGTATTCCAAGGAATTCGTAACTTGTTTCGATGATTTTGAACGAGGCTCACAAGAGTCGAATGTCAATCCACCCGGGAGTACGAAAATGTACAACGACCTGAGACACCAGTTTTGGTGGCATGGTATGAAACGAGACATTTCCAACTTTGTTTCGAAGTGCTTAGTATGTCAGCAAGTATAGGCGGAACATCAAGTGCCCACGGGTTTGCTTCAGCCAATCATGATACCTGAATGGAAATGGGAACGAGTCACGATGGATTTTGTATCTGGCTTGCCAGTGTCGGCAAGCAAGAAAGATGCAATTTGGGTCGTCGTTGATAGATTGACTAAGTCGGCTCACTTTATCCCCGTACGTACGGATTTTTCATTGGATAAGCTAGCTGAATTGTATGTTTCTCAGATTGTGAGATTACATGGGGTACCGATTTCTATTGTGTCGGACAGAGATCCGAGATTCACCTCACGATTTTGGAAGAAATTGCAAGAAGCTTTGGGTACCAAGCTGCATTTTAGCACCGCTTTTCATCCCCAAACCGATGGTCAATCCGAGCGGATAATTCAGATACTTGAGGATATGTTGAGATGTTGCATCCTCGAGTTTAATGGTTCATGGGAACGGTATTTACCCTTGATTGAATTCGCTTACAACAATAGTTTTCAGTCAAGCATTAAGATGGCGCCTTACGAGGCTTTGTATGGTCATAAATGCCGTACACCATTGTTTTGGACTGAGCTCGGTGAAAGCAAAATTTTCGGGGTGGATTTGATTAGAGATCTTGAGTAAAAGTTCGAGTAATTCGTGAAAGTTTGAAGGTCGCTTCAATCGTCGTAAGTCGACGCGGATTTAAAACGAAGAGATATTGAGTATCGTGGGAGACAAAGTGTTTCTTAAGGTATCACCACGGAAAAGATACTCGATTTGGCCGTAAGGGCAAATTGAGTCCGAGATTCATTGGGCCATATGAGATCTCCGAACGAGTCGGCCCAGTAGCGTATAGGTTGCTTTTACCCCCTGAACTCAAAAGGATCCACAACGTTTTCCATGTTTCAATGCTTCGACGTTACCGATCCGATCCTTCGCATGTAATAAACCCCTCCGAGATTGAAATTCAAACCGATATGAGTTATGAAGAAGAACCGATTCGTATCCTAGCTCGTGAAGTGAAGGAGTTGCGAAACAAAAGGGTTCCGTTAGTAAAAGTGTTATGGCTCAAACACGGGATAGAAGAAGCTACTTGGGAACCCGAGAATTCTATGAAAGAGCATTACCCAAACCTGTTTACGGTAAGATTTTGGGACGAAAATTCCTTAAGTGGGGAGAGTTGTGACAGCCCAAAATTGACCCTAGTCGGAAGTGGTTTGGGACCACTAAACCGAGTCACCGAAATGTTTGAACGTAATATTTATTGTCTAGAATATGTATTTACTGAATGTGTAAAAATTTCAAGCTTCGGTTTAGTCGATTGCATGTGAATTCAGTTAGTAGGACTTGTATGTCACTTTTGAAAAATGATAGGCTAATCTATAAGGACCTAATAGTACATGTAGTCAAAAGGGAGGACTTGCATGTCAAAATCCCCCAAGTGCTAGTGGCCGGCCATGTCAAGGAAGCATGGGCAAGACATGTCATGAAACATGTTGGGTGAGTGTTTTATGTTGAAATAAATAAAATAAGGTGCATGAGTAATAAAAAAAAAAAGTGTGTGTGAAGGCTTTCCCCTTCCCTCCCCATTGCCGTGCAAGTGAGAAAGAAAAAAAAAAAAAAAAAGCTTTGTTCATCTTTTTTTCCATCCTTTTGGCCGAAAATCTCAAGGGAGAAGAAAGGGGTCCTTGCTCATGGTTGGTTTGGAATAGGTTGGCCATCCTTGTAGCTAGATTAAGGTATGTTTAATATGGTGCCATGAGATTCATGCATGTTCTTAGTTGCTAGTTTTAGTTCTAATTAGTCCATGATTCAAAACCTTGCTATGTCATGGGGATGATAGTATGAAATGAAAATTTGAGATAAGTAAGGTTAAATTTGATTTGGTAAAATCGGCCATATGGGTGTATATGTTTGTAAAAATATATTTTCTTTGTTAACTCCTTACAATCGGTTGTAGGAGTAATATTGGCTTATAAGGTTGAGTTGATTCATGATGTTGTATGTTAGGATTAAAATACTTGAGACTAGATTAGCTTAATGGTGACCATGCATTCGGCCTTGAAGCATTAAACAAATGTTGGTTGAGATTTTGATATTTTGAACAAAGATAGTTGTGAAATGGGGTGAAAACCATTAAGTTATACACATAAAAATCCAGCAAGAAGATTAAACTACTAAATGTATTCATTTTAGATCAAGACATCAAAGAGGGAGAACCAAGCAAAGGCAAAGCAAAGATAATCGAGTAGTAGATTGGGAATCATTTCATCCGATATAAGGTAAGTCATTAAGCACTTATTTGTACTAATTTAAAGGGTCGTAATGTCCAAGTAATGATGCTGAATGGAATGATAGAATATATATATAAACATGTATGTATGTGGTGATAAAAATATTGAATTGAAAGAAAAGAGGTGAGATGTATTGAATGATCGGTTTCGGCACTAAGTGTGCGGGTGTAAACATTTATAATCACAAATTGGCACTAAGTGTGCGGGTTGAAATTATACAGCACTAAGTGTGCAAGTTTGATTACATAGCACTAAGTGTGCGAGTTCGACTATTAAGCACTAAGTGTGCGGGCTTATTGCACATCCTCTAATAAACGTACATGTTCTATGTGCGGCCTTACCGAGTCAATCATGGACAGCGATGCGAGTAAACACCTTGAGCTCATGAGGAATGGACATTTTATTTATATTTGGAATTTTGGTTTGGTAAGTCTTGAACTATGTGGTGATTATGCTCGAAAATAAATGCATGCAATGTCATATGGCGTAATGTATGAAATATCAAGTAGGGCTTGGTATGTGACCAAACCGAAATGCCTAAAGAATTATAGTACCGTTTGGGGTGTGGATGGAGGATTTTAATCCGCATTAATTATTTTCTTTTATGGTATATTATTACTGAACGGCAATATAATGCTTATGGCTTACTGAGTTATATACTCACCGGTGTTTGCTTGTCGCCATTTTAGGCTTCTCGGACTCGTCCTTTTGTGTGCTCGTGATCGTCATTGAGTCATCACACCGGCTATCAACTTTTGGTATTTTTTTGTGTAGTCGGTTTAGGAGAACATTTTGGCATGTATAGGCTAATATGCTTTGTTGAACTTTGGTATGTAAACTTTTAGCCATGCGAAAATGGCATAAATGCTCGGTTGGATTTAGTTCTCCAATGTTAAGTCACAAGTCTTGGTAATTCGATTTCCATGCCTTATGCCATGGTTGATTATTTTGGTGTTAAAATGCATGTTATGGCAATAGTGTAGTAGGGAGATGTTGGATAATGATTAGCCTCTGGTATGGCTAGTCATGATCATGATTTGTGACATGTATGATGAATCACTAGTTAGATCAAAGGAAATCATGAAATAGGCATAGTTGCTTTAGTGACAGGTGCTGGCAGCAGCAGTAACGTGAGATTGAAAAATCACTAAAAATAGTAGGAATGGTATTAAATAGTAAATAAATTATGTAAATGTACCTTGATGAATCTACTTTTATATAGAAGAAACGAAATGGTCATATGAGTTATAAGTTAACAGATATTAAAGTTCTTGTGAAACAGGGCCAGAACGGTTTCTGGATCCCTGTCCCGACTTTGGAAAATCATTGTAAATTAACCAGAGATAATTAGGAGTCATGCCATATATGTGTAGATTCCTCTCTGAGTCTAGTTTCTATAGAAACAAACGGCATCAGTATTGAAGCCCTGTATAGGGAGATATCCAATTCGTAATACACAAAGGTCAGTGTAGTCGATCCCTGCAACAGGGGAGACTTTAACTAATAAACTGTACTAATTGGCTTGACCAAAAATTCTAGAAAAAAATATGTAGATGGAAATATGAGTCTAGTTTCATGGAAAAATTGCGAAACTGATTTTCGAGTTGTAAAACTCAAGTTATGAATTTTGGAGCGACTAGTACACAGATTGGCAGCTTGTCTGGAAACTCTCAATAAGTGGGTTGAAGTCTGTTAACACCTCGTGTTCGACTCCAGCGACGGTCTCGGGTTCGGGGTGTTACACATGTTCACCTTCTCATAATTACAACGCATAAAAATAACAATCCAAATAATAATAAAAGGGAAGGCCTTACTTCATTCTAGCCTGAAATTACTTAATAAGCTAGAAACTATATGATTTCTTTGTAAAAAAACAAGTCCAAGTCGTCTTGCTAGCTTGCCACCTCTGAGTCCCTCCAAACATCGAACCTTATACTGAACATCACCTAAGACAAATAAAAGAGGGAGTGAGTTTTCGAAAACTCAGTGTGTACAACCTTTGACGAGTAATAAGCATTCATTAATCACCATAAAATCATACATGCAATGCAATGCAGTGCAACCCACCCCAATAATCCAATCGGTACACATCAACTTCGTCCCCCGATACACATCATGTGGGGATATAAATATCGACCCACCCATCCGATACACATCAAGGGTAGCCTGGTTGCGAAACTACCTTCATGGCAGCAAGCTGCCAATCACATATTAGGCTTAAAAGCCATCGGTGGACCCATGGTTGTCAAACAACCATGCGATCCTCATATACTTCCTCCCTTCCATCATTCCCAACCCATATGCAACCTAAACAGAATATCGTATGTATGAAGCAGATATACATGTAACATCCATAAATCATACATTCAACTCATAGGGGTATTTTGGTCTTTTTTACCCTTAGGGGCATTTCAATAATTTCTCTTTATTAGGTTTATTACTTACTTTGGCCCGTTAACAAGTCCTCGTTGGCTAAAATGAACAGATACTATGCACCAGGTAGGATTCCAAAGAAGAGGAGGCGAGTCATTAAGACCACTTAAGTACCAAGCTCTCCCTATATCCAATACTAGACATGCATATACCCATTACCACAACTTAACCTTATGACTCGTCCACAGTCGTAATTAATTAATTAGGTTTTATGCCAATTAAACAGTTATTAGATACTAGGCCCAAAACCCCTTACAAAGCCCAAACAAGTGTACATACATGCATATGGCCCACTAGGCCCAATCTCATTCAAATGGCCCATTAGGCCCAAATCATATTCGTATGGCACATTAGGCCCAAAATCACATTCATACGACCCATTAGGCCCAAATCACATTCATATACATGTTTTCATATAATTTCCATCACTTAACATCAAGTTGCCAATTTTGCCTATTATTGGCCCAACAGCCCATCGGGCCCATTTAGCCCATCCTGGCCTCAGATAACCTATCGGTTTCCCTCTTATGAGTTTTCGTGCACTCGCAAGACTACCGTAGCCAAACTTTTGGCTTTTCAGCATTTCGACTTTTGTCGATCTACTGTGTGTGTGCAGTGTATGTACACACCTGGTAATAAAGCGTGCTGCGATCTACCTTACCACGAACCTACAATCGATATCACTCAATGATTAATCACATATACTTATTGAATACTTTACCAAAAGCTGAAGTCTCACCTTAACCGTACCTGAAATGCCAAGTCTTAATAGCTTTTCATTGATCACTAATCACGAGTGCTACCCAGATCTGCATTAACCTTTATCGTTAAAAACATATTGGGTGACTTGTATCCATCATATGTCACCCTTTACTACTAAAACCTATTCGGCTAACCTTTACCTAAGTGAAGAACACTTACCAATATCTCACACCTAAGGAGAAAATCGGCAGGGATCCAAAAGACTAAGATTCGATACTAATCCTACCAAAACCGATTAGAAGAAGTGAGGGACAGGGTGATCTATACTAGCAAAACCGATTGAGAGAGCAAAACACTTACACTAGAATCGGTCGAAGTAGAAAGAGTAGCGACGACACGGAGGATATTCAGCTCTTGAGACTTGTATGGTGAAAAAAGTTATTCGGCACAAAGAAAAGTAGAAATCGTTTGAAACCAGACGTGAATCAAAAAGAAAACTTTGAGTAGGGAAGAATGAAGAATCGACACGAAGAAAAAGAAGGAAGAACAAGGGATCTTCGACTTTTAGATCTTTGGAGAAAAAAGGTGCTTTCTGGCAGCAAGGTGAGGGAGAATTCGACATTAGCCTGGCAAGCTCACATTCGGCACCTATATATATGGCCAAATTTCCTATTCCCAAATTCCCAATTCAGCTCCACCTCTTCTTCACTCCTCATCTCGTAATTTTTGTCCCTGATAACCCCTTAATCCCCTCCTCAAATTTCTCCTCTTATCACTCCATACAGAGTTCACATCCAACGCCACCATTGCCCATCCCTTAAGCAAAAATAAATCCTTCTTTTAAGCAAAGAGGGATTCGAACCCCGAACCTCCTTGTCATGCATGTGACGCCACTTGCCACTTCACCACAAGGCTTTCTCATGTCCAATTATTCCTTCATTTATTTAAAAGCCAACCTACTTGCCAACATGGTTCTTTTAATAATTAAACCATAATTTCCTTCACCCCTAAGTTTGAACTCAAACCTTAACCAAGACCTACTATCACATAATTAACACTTGACTAGGAATGTTAAGCATAATTTTTATCGAAACTGAAAAATAAAAGTTAGGGATTTTGGGATTTTTGGGGCATTACATAACAAAATAACCAAAAATCCTGTACATGCCATTAAACAAAATAAAAGTATCTATATACCAAAATGAAACAAGTCGATAGTGTGTTGATTCTCCAACCGTCTTCCAATCTTCACGAGTCTACGAGCTCAGTAAGATAGGGTAAAGAGAAAGGGGTAAGCATTTATATGCTTAGTAAGTCCGGTTAACTAAAAAGTAAACTTCCCGGTAAATTAGCATACAACCATAATTAGGCAATAATGCCAACAAGCATGAAATAGTTTCCCTATCACATACACTTAATCATCAAGTTAGTCTTATAACAATGCATCATGTCATTAGTTTTAGATGAGCTCATCAATTCAATACTTCCGTTCTTTGTTTCTAATGTTAGTCCCATTGAATTTCTCAAAAATCTCGATGGATAGTCCAATTACCGTCAAGTCATACAAGTGATCATCTCAAGTACGCACTCCCGCAAACTTTACATCTTATGACGGGTTTACCAGCCCAGGCTAAATCCCTTTTAACGATAATTACTCTCATAAGCTCAGATTTGAATTGCCAGTCAAGGCTAAATTCAGTCCTCATTCAGATTACCCATCTAGGCTAAATCCTTAATACACCTATATTCTTTGGGAGGCTCGATCACTCAATGGAACACCTGTTCGGGCTAGATCTTTTCTATTTTTGAGATCATCGGATTACCTGTTCGGGCTAAATCATTTTCTGCAACACATTCAGGATCTCATGTCATGTAAGCCATAATTTATCCACCGGATTTCCCTTTTTATTTCAACCGGGACATTTACATGCATACTCAAGTATATTAAGAGTTTACTTCGGGTTATACGAACTAACCTGGTAATTACTTCGATTTCGTATTTCGGTTATTTCGAAACATTTCGTTTTCCACGGTCGACTTCTGGGATTGGTTCCTCGGGGTCTATATCAATAAAATTATATTATTAATACATCACATTTTTCATTTTAGACCTAAAACTCACCCCCGGGCAAAATGACTATTTTGCCCCTAACCTTTCACAATATTTACAATTTAGTCTTAAGTCTCGTATAATGAAATGCATGTAATTTCTTGGCTACCCAAGTCTAGCGGAATGTGTCATAAGCTCATACTAGCCTACATTTTCTTCCACTTTACATTTTTACCCCACATTTTATACCTTTTTCAATTAGGTCCCTTTTTGGTGTTTTCATGAAAAATCACCTAGCAAAGGATGCTTATCTAACATCTAACTTTCATAGCCCTCCATAAATCATCAAAGAAAAACCATCTCATGCATGGGTCAAATTTCTAAAATGAACCCTAGCTTGAAATATGATAAGAAATGGATAGAGCATGTTACGAGGGTTTCAAAAATACGAAGAGCATTAAAAACGGGGCTAGTGAGCACTTGCTATTAAGCTTGAAATGTTGAAAACCCTAGCTAAGGAGAGCGTGCAAATTTCGGCAGCATGGAGAAGATGAATGACATGATTTTGGCTTATTTTCCCTTTTTTATTCTTTAATTAACCAAATGACGAAAATGCCCTTCTTTACTAAACTTCCAATATTTTCCATACATGCCCATTTTTGTTCAAAAATTTAGAAATTGGGAGAATTACTCTTTGAGGACCTCTAATTAATATTCTAAAGCAATTTCATACAAATTTCTTCTAGAATCCAAGTTTTACAATTTATTCAATTTGGTCCCTAATTTTCAATTGGACACCTTATACTTAGAATTTCTTCATGAAACTTTAACACATGCTTATTTTAATATTCTAAACCTCATAAAGATCATAAAATAGAATTTGTAATGTCAGATTTGTGGTCCTAAAACCACTATTCCGACTAGGCCCTATTTCGGTTGTTACATAGCAACCCTAATTAGGTTAGATCATAAATTTTATAAAACAGCAACCCTTATTTTAGAGGGCTTCACCAAGTGAGCCATTTAGTTAGTTTTAGAGTTTTATTTAAGTTCTTTTTATTATTTCAAATTAGTCCTTTAAACAATTTTTGTTCTTGTTTAAGTTGGATTCGATTTCAATTTAATCTTTTAATTTAATAGTTTTTTATTTCTTTCTTTTTGGATTCTAATTGCAACCATAGTGATCTTCACAAATGTTAAAGGAAATTCTGCTCCATGCACAAATCAATACCGAAACAGATTTATTTTCTTATTACCTTCTTTTATTTAATTTACTACTTTGTATGTTAAATATTAGTTTAGAGATTATTGCATTTAGATCCATGAGTAGCTAATTTCCTTAGAGATATTAATGAATGGATCTGTGACTAATTAACGGATGAATTAGGGTTTAAATTTGGGTTAGTTGGTTTAAATTTTGTGTGATTAAACCTTAGGAAGTGACACCCTTAAGAAGTAATATAAGATAAATGAGATTGAGAGATAAGTTTACTAAGAAAATCATAATTTATCCCGGTCAAGAAAGTGAGGTCAAGAGGTAATAACTAGTTAATTAATAATTAACTCGATAAAACCCAAGTTCTGAAGTTAATTAGGAGCACTAGAGTGAGTTAATCCCCAACCTATTTTATTGAATTTAATTTCAATTGTTAATTGGTCATTTTTATTTAGGATAATTTTAGGTTAATTTGATTAATCCATTTTAATTCAATTTTTCATAATATAATTTTAAATTAGTACTATTTAGTCCTGTTAGTGTAGAAAGTTAATTTAAGTTTAATTCAACCTCCTTTGGGTACGATCTTCGGAATGCTTCACGAAGTGTTTTGTTTTAACATTCTTTACTATATTACAATTTGACCCGTATACTTGCAAATATTGCTGTTTAATTATATATTTATTTGTTGCAGTATTTTCAGGCCAAGCGTTTGCATGTTTGGCAGCAGTCAAGTTCTTGTCACCGTTGCCAGAGAGGTTTTGACATTAAACTTAAAATTTAATTTTCTACATTGTAATAGGATAAATATGAATATTTAGAATTATAGATACAAATTTTCTTTTCAGTTATTAATTTTATTTCAAATTCTCTTTGATTTTAATGTATGGCTCGAAGTGGAACAATTCCAATCGAGCCAAATCCTGAACCGGAGAGAATCTTATGGCAAACCCATCAAAAAATGCAAAATAATGAACCTGTGATAGCTAACTTACCTCAAGAGAATCCTTTGTTTGACGAGCCACTGATGGCCCGACCAAAGAAAAGCCTGAGCAGATATGCGCTACCTAATTTAGATGTTGTCCGAGGTAGTATTGAGAGGCCAGCAATTAACGCAAACAATTTCAAGATTAAGACAACTTCGAACTAACACTTAAAGAGAGTCCTATAGCTATGTGACACGTTTGAACATAACAGAGTGACTGATGGTGCAATTCCTCTTTGGTTGTTTCCGTTCTCTCTTTGTGACAACGCTTATGAATGAATTGATTTATAAGAGCTTGTATCCATCACGACGTGGGATGACTTAGTGAGGAAATTCTTACACAAAATTTTCCCCATTAGTGGAACCATTCAATTAAGGTGTGACATTGCTAACTTTAAGCAATTTGAAGGTGAGACTCTATACGAAGTATGGGAACGCTTCAAGTCATTCCTTAAGAAATTCCTACACCAGGGTATGCAAGATTGGCTACAATTGTAAATTTTCTATAATGGACTGGATGAGAGCTTAAGAGCCGACTTAGATAGTGCATTATTTAGAACTTTCATGAACAATACCTACGAGCAAGCCTATCGATTGATCGAGGATATGGTGATGAAGTCGTATATGTGGCCTAACAAGCACTTTTAATCTAGCCAGAAGTCGTTAACGGCTAAGCTGGTCAAGGAAGACGACAGGTATCAATAGATATTGGAGAAAAGTACATCGTCTAGAGACCACTATTAAGCCATTTATGAATAATTTTGCTCAAAGCTATACACCATACTCTAAAACCCAGTGGGAGAAACTAAATTATTTAGGAAATAGGGTGGAAATCCATATTCAAGCACTCCCTGTTGGAAGGACCATCCTAATCTAAAGTGAGGAAGTAACCAAAGTAGCAGAAACCTAACTCTAAACCAACAAAACCCTTTATATTAACCCCAACATTTATTTGAGCCTCAACTACATATGTCCAACTGGCCCATCCGCTAGCTCATTGAAACTATAAATGAATTGCCTGTTTGAATAGAAATGAATGGAATGAATAAGAAATGAGAAATTAGAAATGAGAAATAAGAAACATTCAGGAATGATTATGGTTTTGTTTGAAATAGAGAAATGAAATTATTTGGAAATGAATATAAGTTTCCAACAATGGAAATGAAAATGATTCATTTGCAATCCTATATAGATTACTTAAAAACTAATTGGAACAGTGAGCTTATGTTTTTGGACTGTTTTGAAGCCCTAAAATGAAAATATACCATTCGATTATGGTGAACATGTTGAGTTGTGAAATATTGAACACATTTTCTCAAAATTTTACCAAGGGCAAAAACCTTTCATGGACATAAAGAGGGTGGCAATCCTAGTAGGAATTATAGGGTGTGTTGTCCACCCTAGTCATATTCTAAGTAGGATATTGTTTTTCTATTTGAAATAAACCACTACAAATCAACAAAGGTTCTACCTTCTCTTCCTATAAATAGATGGCACTAGTAGAGCTATTAACACAACTTTGAGAGATTGTTATTCTACCGAAAAATAGAGAGAATTTATTCTCAACTATTAGATAATTTTTTCCGAAATAACAATTATACCAATTTCTAGTAAGAAGAGAGAATTTTCATTTTCATCCCAAAAGGAGATAACTTTTGTTAGTTCTATGTTTCGGTTCAATTGGCTCGAGCCCACAGTCGAAATAGTTCGTGGTATGAGAATAGTGGAGAAGATCATTTGGTTGAATGCCAGGAAAAATAAACATTCACTATGCCAAAAACACAGGTACGAATTTGGTTAAGGTTTATTGCTATAATTATCATAAATCGTGTCAGTTTTTGAAATTTTAATTTTTTGCTATTCAAGAAAACTATTTTCAAATTGGATTTTTTCCACCAGTTAGAAGTTTTAATTAGAGTAGGATTAAGGACTTAGGCAAGTAGAGGGAGCTTACTAGAGACATATTTGGAATTAGGAGTAAAACAAAGGGACCGTCATGCCCTAAAACACGAGAAGTGGAAAATAAGGGTGATGTCGTGACACCGAATCTCAATGTTGCGACACTGAACTTCAAAACCCACAGGATTTTTAAAATTAGGGTAGTGTCGCGAGACCACATTTCAGTGTTATAACATTGTATTTCAAACCTAAAAACTTTTCAAATTCTATCTTATCTCATGTCACGGCACTGTACCTCATTGTCATGACACGACATTTTGAACAAAAAATAATTTAAAAATTTAGGCTAATCTCGAGACACGAAACTTCGAATTTAAAACTTTGGGTATTCGAAGTACTATGTCGCGACATCGATGTTGGTTCTACAATTTTTGACCCATTTTCTACGCGAGGTATACGACCTTATAAATACCAAAATTAAATTTTAAACTTAATTTTTACCCTTAAATGCATTCAAAGCAATACCTTAAGCCCTCTAACGACAAATGATTAGTTTCCACCCTTCGTTGCTTCGGATTTCAGTCATTCCTCATGAGTTCTCTTCTCCACGATTGCACTATTGTTGTTGTTTCTCCTTTGACAGCCACCATGCCGTCTAACAATCCTGTTGAAATGTTCTTCATTTTTTTTATTTATTTGTAGTCATCATTTAATGTTTAGATTTTATTCGAATATATTGATTAAAATGGTCTTAAGAAAAGCACGTCGCACCACACAGTTGGAGGAATCGAGGGAATTCGATTCCACTCGATTCCATTGCCAAGAGTTGAAAAATATTATTTGGATCTTCAAAGAACAATTTTTATTCAAAATTGGGGGTTTGACCCCACGTTCGATCTTCACGATGACATTTAGGATATTATCTATAGGAATCGATGGATGAACTTCTACCTCATGCCAAAAGAGTCGACGATCGACTCAGTGGTGTACAAATTTTATGCATCCTTATAGTATAAGGAAAATATAGGGTGCCAAATGTCAATTATATGCATGTGACAATTCGAGGAAAAGAAGTCCCGGTTAAGCCTAAGGATGTCTGTCAATTTTACAAAGCACAATATTATGATAAATACACTGGAGGAGCTATATATTTATTAGTTTCACGAAATCGATATGGATTGCATTGTAGATTATTTAACCGAAAGGTGAGGCATTTGGAAACCTTAACCCAGCATGAATGTCCCAGTGTCCTTTAATCAAGGTATAATGTTTTCAGCTGCAAAGATGTGGATGCAATTTATCTATACGCAAATCTCACAGGCCCTTAAAGTTTCTAATGTTCGCGCTTTTTGAGTTGTGTTGCTCTACTATATTTTGTAGCATCGACAAGATTGTACCGGCACATGGATTTACAAGTTGATGCTTCATTACACCAGTGACAGGATGGTCGGGATATTTTTCCCACAGCAAAAGTGCCAATATCAATGATGAAGTAGTTTATTAAGCTTATTAAGAGCCTGCTCAGGAACTCCATTTACACTAGTAGGTCGAGCTCCATCGAAAGCATATCCATGATTGGAATGTCCAACTTAAGAAAAAGATTGATGCTTCACAATCTTTAAAGTATAAGAAGGAGAGAAGCCAAACAAGCCAAGGGCCTGGTGACATGACGGACAAGGAGTGGGTCATTTGGAGGATGCAATTAGTGACACCGTGGGGCATTAACTACGACCCAAAGATTTGTATCCTAGGGCCTCAGCTGCAACCAAATTGATACCCACTTATGCAATTTTTCGGGCAAGCCGACAATGAGGAATGGGAGGAGGAGGAAGAAAACAAAGACAAGGAAGAAGAAGAAGAAGAGCTGACTCACAACAAGGACTTCGATGATATGTTTCGAATGGAACAACCATTTATAGGAGGATTCAAAATTTGCACTCCAGGCTGTACCAAC
This sequence comes from Gossypium arboreum, assembly GCF_025698485.1. NCBI lineage: Eukaryota > Viridiplantae > Streptophyta > Magnoliopsida > Malvales > Malvaceae > Gossypium > Gossypium arboreum. The sequence goes on from NC_069080.1 coordinate 40,484,766, forward strand.
CTGACCAATTCTACGGGTGCAAGTGCCACTACACCAGACACAAGTTAAGGGAAGCACCTTATGATTAAGGAGAATCAGCCACAATCTAGCTCTGATTAAAAACTTTTGAACTGTTTATTTACTTTAGCTTTTTATTTATTTATTTTGGACTGGTACTTTTATTTTTTGATGATTTTTAATTTGTATTAGTTAATTTCAATGTAAGAACCTGATATAATATAAGACACTACAATTTGGGACCTAAACCAACACAAAGAGGACCTTGACCCTCCATCAAATGCAGTAGTCAATTTGGGATAATTCTGCACTTAAGAAGCTTCTTTTCAAGGTAATTTAAGATTTTATATTTCATTTTTTTTGGAAATTAGGACTTAGGAATAAAAGTTAATAAAAACAAGTGTTTTAACACATTTGTAGGTGTTGTGATCCAATAGATCAACACTAGCCTTAGATTGTCCTAATAGGTTTAATTGAGTGTGTAGGATGAAGATTTATTAGCCCAATTGACGTGAATGTAAGGAACGAGTGATGCAAAAGTGATTGTACTAGAAAGAACATATGTTTTCTTCCTACTTAATAGTTAATTTGTTCCCATTCAGTCATATTTAGCATACATTTTAGCATTTTTAGTTTAGTAAATTGCGTTTTATAACCCAGTGAATCCTAGCCTATTTTATCCTTAATTTTGCTATCTTTCCGCACTAATATCGCTGCATTAGTCAATTTCAAATTGCGTTCAGAATTTTCGTCGTAATTGATAGTTGTCTAATAAGAGTCAACCATGCGTGAGCTATCCAATCTGGTATAACTACCCTGTACGTACAAGTATAGAAGAATCATGAGGGAAGGACACCTGTACTGTTGAGGAGAACATAAAAGGTTGATGTGAGAGGAGGAAGAGAGGATTTTTGTTGAATCACCATTCTCTTACCCTATTTTGAAGCTTGCGGCCATGGCAGCTTGAGCCTCCTACAAGTGAGCCAACGTAAAGACTGATCCAGATCCACTTATGATGAGGAAATGTAAGTGCAGAACAAGGAGAAATGGAGAGATCTAGTCGAGTAGCCTAGGAATTTCATTCTCCATTTGATTCTTTCTTGTTTGTTTGAAAAGACTGGTGATTACTCTATGTTTTCTACTATATGGAAGTACAATGAATGCTTTGTTAAATGTTATCTTACTAAATCTTGTTCTTATTATTTAATCTTGGGGGTTTGAATGTTCTAAACATGAAAGTCTTCTTGCAGTCACTAACACTGGAATGAGCAGTGAGAGTTTGAGCTAATAAGCATTTCAGCGGAAGTTGAGTAAGAACTAAAGGAATTTAGTCCACTTTTCTTAATAGTGTCATATTGCCATCATTGGAAGGTGAGGTTAACATGCATGGTTAAGTCCCAAATTAAATAAAAGAGTTGCATTTGGTAAGATATACATTAAATTTTATTACGTTGACAATCACCTATCTTTTATACCCTGTGAGTATTTAGTATACTGCTGAAGATTCATGTTGGGGATCTTAGTTTATCATTACCATATTTTATGTTATTATTTTTAAGATATTGCTCCGAAAATTACCCACACAATTTAATTTATTTTTTTAGCTATTGCATCGACATTAATAGACAACGAACTACCATCCCTGTGGCATGATATCTAATAGACTCACATCTATCTACCATACTTGCATCGACAGTGTATGCTTGCACATTTCTGCTATGACGTTAACAGTTGATCAAGTTTGTGGCACCGTTGCCGAAGATTGGCATTTGCTTGATGTTTACTTTTGTTGTGTGTTTTTGCACTTTGTTATCCTTATATAATATTTAGTGTTCACTAACTTGTTTTTCTCCTTGTTGCTATTTTCCAATTTCATTTTAGGAGTTTTATGACCCGAAGCAATTTGGATTTTCTTACTGATTTTGATTCAAAAATTGAAAGAACTGTTCGGAGAAGACTTCGAGAACAGAAAAATATGGTTTTACCAAGGGACAATGCAGCTATACCCCTAATGCACTAGCAAAATATTAATAATCCACTGTTGTCGTAAAATGCTTATATCCACAATAGAACCAAACGAGATTGTGTAGTACCTGTTCTGGATGATTTACAATCAGGAGTTGCTAGACCAACAATTCAAGCTGGGAACTTTGAACTCAAGCCAGTGATGTTTCAAATGCTGAGCTCCCTTGGCCAATATGCTGGGTTACTACATAAACATGGAAGAGAACATCTTAAATCATTTTTATTGATTTGTGCTCCCTTTAGTCAACAAGGCATTCTTGATGATGCCTTAAAGATGAAATTATTTCCCTATTCCTTATAAGGGATAGTTTGCACTTGGTTTCTTGGACTACCTACTGGATCAGTTACTTCTTAGAATGCTCTAGCCATGTAGTTTGTTTTGCAATTTAACCGGCTGACAATGAATTCTCGTATTTGAAATGATATTATTGCCCATCATCTGCTGGATGATAAAAATCTACACACCATATGGGAATGTTATAAATCTTTGCTTTGACATTATCCCATGCATGACATTCAACCAAAAGCACAAATCGTGACTTTTTTTATAATTGTCTGAATTCTCATTCAAGGAATCTTATTGATGCATCAACCAATGGACTGCTGCTGGATTGTACTTACAATAATGCTGTGAGAATTCTTGAGAGAATTGCTCAAAATGATTATCAATATCCTATCTTTAGAGCTGCACAAGCAAAGACTAAGTTAGGAGTTATTGAATTGGATGCAATATTTGGACTAAGTGCCCAAGTCTCTTTGCTCACAAACATGATTAAAAATATGCAAGGGATGAGTGACGTTGCACCTGTAAAGGTTGTTTAACAAATGGATATTCCTACCTTTTGTTGTAAAACTTGTGGTGACAACCATAGTTATGAAGATTGTCTGCAACATGCAGAAAATGCATGTTATGTCAGTAATATTCGTAACAATTCTCATGGAAATTCTCACAATAACTCTGCACGCAACCAACTGCTTTGGGGAACTTAGAATGTTGAACAAAATTTTGCGAGATTAAGATATAGGAATGCATCTATTTAGGGCACTTATAATCCATGACAAGGGAATTATGATTGTCATCAAATCGTGATAAGTTTTAAATTTATATTGACCGTACTTGAAAACTAACTATTATCACGATGAAAGCAAGCGCACCTATCGAACAGTAGTATAGTTTATAGCAAGACCAGAATGTCGAACCCACAGGAACTAAGAGTACTAGTATTAACTCTCTTTTTATTATCTAGCCTAAAAAATAAAGGGGTTTGTTTTATCTAAACTAATTAACTAAACTATGAATGCACAGGAAGAAAATTGGGGAAATACTTTTTGGGAAAAACTAATTGATTTGGACAATACCCAAGGGAAATTCCACCTAGACTTCATTTGTTATTTGACTTTGAATCAGATGATTTATTCACTTGACTTGATCTGTAGAAATCCCTAAGTTATATTATTATCTCTCTCGAGACTAACAATGTCCAGCCCTAGGTTGATTAATTGAAATCTCTTTCCAACTAAAATCCGTAGTGTTGCATTAACTCGATCTATGGACTCCCTTATAAGGTTTCACCCTAATTCGGCAAAATTATGTCGCCCTATGTCTAGGGGTGCAATCAACTCTGCTTAATTATGCTAGATCTACTCTTAAATAGGGATTTTTGCTCCTCTGGATAAGCACATCAATACTTGATCAATATCCTGAAATATTAAAGTAAGAATTAAGAACTCATAATTAAGAACAAGTCAAATATTTATCATATAAATCAGAAAATAATAACAAGATCCGTCTTAGGTTTCATTCCCTTTAGGTATTTAGGGGTTTTAGTTCATAAGTGTAAAAGAAAACATCTCAAAAGAATAATGATAACAAAACATAAAGAAAACCCAAAAACTCCTGAAGGAAATTAAAGGGAGATCTTCAGTCTTGAAGGATAATCCAGCTTCAGAGATGGATCAATCAGCTTTCTTTGAGTAATTCCTTGCCTCCTACTCCCTGTGTCCTTTCTAGGTACCTCTTGGGGTGTTTATATAGGCTTTAGAATGCTTCAAACCCCTCAAGAGTGGCCTTTTCCGAATAGACCTAGACTTGGGCTCGACAGGGACACGCCCGTGTGGCACGCCCGAGTGGGGTGGCTTAGGCCATGTTTAGAGTCTGTTAGATAGACACGACTGTGTGGTCTACCCATGTGAGGAAGTCCAGGCCGTGTTGATTTCCCACGTTGACCCATTTTTTCTGTTTTTGGCACGTTTCTCGTTCTTTTCACTCTTCTATGCTTACCTAAGTATAAAACATGAAATTAAAGGATTAGGAGCATTAATTTCATGAAATCTAAGGATAATTCATCAAAAATGTGCTAAGCATGGGATAAAAATATTTGTAAATTACGGTTTATCAAATACCCCCACACTTAAGCATTTGCCTGTCCTCAAGCAAAATCCTCAACTCACAATCAAAATAAATTCTTTTCAACTCATAATTCTCATCAATAGTATCTCAAAATAATCCATAAGTAATCATACATTGAAAATTCAACTCGAAGAACATCAAAGTTTCAAATATTCCAAGTTGAGCATTTTATCATGAAAACATTGGGTCTCTCCCCTCATCTAAGTAATCACCTTTGATTCAAAATATCACTAATTCAACATCCTCACTAACGATTCACTCAAATCAGTCGAAGTGTTTAAGGACAACAAATGAAGCACTCATTAGTCAATATGAAAAGTTATAACCATAGGCTAGCGTAAAAATCAACTCTCCACCACTATATATTGAGATGATGCATCAATAAAAAGGTCTTTAGAGGGTTGTAACGCGGCTTTGGCTAGTGGGTATGGTAGCAAGTTGGAAAAAAAAGGTTAGAATTGAGATTGAATTGAAAAATTTCCTAACTAGAAAAATGCTAAAACTGAAAAATTACATTCCTAATTAGAGGATCGTAGAATTAAGCTTTTCTACAAGGAATATGGAATTAAATACTTAAGCTCAAAAATAAAGAATTATTACTATTATGTATGTATGTATGTATATTTAGAACAAATCAAGTTAACATAAAACATTGCTAACTATCAAAAATAAAACATAGCTAAACAATTTATTCAAATCAAATCTCGACAAAAATAAGGATCAAATGAGGGGATTTCAACAATAATGGGTTATGGGTTAATATTGAGGGTAAATCAATGAATGGGTTGTTAGGCTCAAGGGGGTTCACTAAGGGTTAATTATAAAGGTAGACTTTTATGGAGTAAGTGGGTTAAACCTAAGTGCCTTTATCATTTCGACATATCAAATCAATAGTGTGGTCTTGATATGCATAATCGAAGCAAGTTCTAGAATAACAAATCAATATTGATGCACTCATAGCAATAATAAAAATGAGCATGAAAGACATAATAGATTCTCTAAAGGCTCAAGATCTCACAAAAATTATGGCTTTTTGATGTTAAACCTGTGAATTTCAACTCAAGATAATACCTAAACTTGGGGAAACAACCTAAAAATTTTTAATTCTCAAAAATCAACTTATCATGCTTGATTCTTTAATTCCTTAAAGTTTAACTAGTCAATGCATAAATGCCTATGTTTTAATTCAAGACATATCAATAAAAATCATAAATTAATCAAAATTTATTCTAATAGTGATATGAGTGAGTCATGTGAGAATAAGAAAAAATTCAGGGATTTTTCTGATAATGATATAAATAACCCCTCACACTTAAGATGTACATTTTCCTCAATGTACAAAGTTAGATTGACTGAAAAATATAGATATAAGATCATAAGATAGGGAGAGAAGTGAAACTTCTTGAATGTTAAATAGAATCCTTGAGTTGGAGTTATGGAGAGTAATCAGCCAAGGCAAGGATGAGATTGGAGGAGGATACTCTGGTGGTGGTAGAGGTTTGGTTTTAGAAGTGCTGCGCCAAAAGAATATTATAACTAGTGGTAGCTATGGACTGGACGATGTCAGAGAGTGAAGTTGCTGCATGAACTGGACGATGAATAGGTGGTGGCTGAGAGGCTGAATCCTCGTGAGGTGGAGGGACATCATCAGTAATGTCCTCTAGGTCCTCTTGCTCAGCTGACTGGACGAGGCGGTATTGGGGAGGATCAAATCCACGTCGTCACTCGATCATCCTCATATGGACCATAGTCGAGATGCCCTATGGGGACATCCGACCGATGAAGGTAAGGGAGGATGCTTACGCTACCGGGTTGAGGAGACCGAAGTACTGTGCCAGAGGAATCACGTAAGGGCTGATGGAAATGACTCCCTTCCTATGCCATTCCGTCTGATGGCGAACAGCGAGGGCGATGAAATAAGCGAGGTCGAAGACGTGCCCATGCGCCATGCTCTATAAAAAGTAGGGTTTGTTAGTGTTGTTGACGCCGGTACTCTCTCTCCGCCCTGCCAGGGTGTGGGCTAGGATGGCGTGTAAATATCTCATGGATGGGGCGAGAGCCGATGCCTTGGAGCGGCTGGGGTTAAAGTGGTCGAAGCAGGGACTAGGGCTTTCCAGCAGTTTGAAAAAAAGTAGTGGATGTGGCGATGGAGGCTGTCGAAGCCTTCGTCATCCATGAACTCCTCTACATAAAGTCCCAGTGTGACTCTAAACTCAGGTACGCTCAACTGGCGGACTAAATTGTCGAGACGGAACTGGACCGTTCTAGGATCATCGAACTTTGTCATAACGACTTGAAGGTGGAAGGTTGAACAGAGTTTGAGTGTGAGCTCGAGGTACGTCGGCTCGATGATTTCGAAGAAGAGCCCCCACGGTTCAGTTGTCAGGAGAGCCCAGACAGCGTCAGCGAGTTGGATCTGCTCTAGCGCGGTCCAATCAATGCAACAATCCACACCTAGGGGTCAGACCCATAGTATCTAAAAAAAGTTCCTCCTGAGGTCTGAGGGGAAACTATAGGAATGGGTGTCAGATTTTGGTGGTAGGACCCGAGGAGGATGCTGTCCTTTGCACTTCTTGGAGACGGGGATGACAGTCTGCTTGCCTCGAGGATTTGACATGATATACTGCATGAAGAACTATTATTATATCCTAATGAATAAAAAAGATAACATATACTAACAAATGTGACAAGAAATTAACCATGAATTAAACTAACAAATTCAACCAAAAAACACTAACAAGTCTCAACCAAAAGCAATCAACTTGATGACAGAGATGTTATGGCAAATGGCATAGTGATAGAATGACTCGGTTCAACAAAAAAAAGATTAAAGTAGCTAATAATGGTAAGAAAGTGGTATAAAATACGTGAAATAAATCCTAAGAATGAAGATGATATGATAAGTAATTAGTAGCAAAATGTAAATAATAGGGTAAAAATTAAGATTATCATGATAGTAAGCATCAAAAGAAAGTAAAAGAGATTATAAAACCATTAGTGGAGGACCGGTGGCCAGAGGAGCGATGGCGTGATTGTGAGGAGTGGTTGGGGTTGGCCACGGGCATGGGTATTGAGGCCGTGTGTGCACAAGGGTGAGAAGAGGGGAGAAGGGAGAGAGAGGGGAGAAAAATGGGAGAAAGGGGAAAGAAGTGGTCTGTCGGTGGTGGGAGAAGGGATTTTTGGCGATTAGGGTTAGAGTTTTTGGGGAAAGGGACGATGAATAGTGAGGGGTTTATATAGATATTGGGGCACACGGCCATGGGGCAAGCCCGTGTGCCCCTATTTCAGCTCGCGTGTTTCGTGATTTTCAAATTTAGATGCGTTTGAAATTTGGCCCACGCCCGTGTTCTTTGGGCATGTTGGTGGGCAAAGGCATGTTGTACGCCCGTGTTAATTTGGTAGTTTCAACCACAGTTTATAGACACGGGCGTGTCACACGCCTGTGTTGATTTGACAGAATTGCCCACAGCCACGTCGCACGACCGTGGCAATGTATTAAACCCCGTGTTGGGGAAAAGTTTTTTGCTCTGTTCTCACATAGCTGTATCACACGGCCGTGTCACCTCCCGTGGTATGCCCACGGCCTACGGCACGCCTATGTGCTTGGCCGTGGGGTTTTTTTGGAAAACCTGTATTCAAGGACTCAGTTAATGATTTAGATGTTGAAAACTAAAGCTTAAAGAAATCAACACTATTAGTGCTTGGGTTGCCTCCTGAGAAGCGCTTATTTATAGTCTAAGCTCAACTTACCTAAATTTCGCATAGTCTTGGTGGTTCAAGGAGTGGACACTCCTTATTCCTGCTATCAATGATATAAAAATAAGGTTTAAGTCGAGTACTGTTTACCTTAAAAGTGCTGACTTTGGGATGTGTTACCTCGACTGTACCATACGGGAAAATATTCATCACCGTAAAGGGAGTCACTCTGTTCGTATTGTGCTCTAAAGTAGCAACTCGGGGGTTATTTTCATCTACCAATACTTTGTCCCCAACTTTAATTTACTTTGTTTCATCCCTATGTTCATCGTGGTTTCGCTGCGATTTTTCGTGTGCTTTTGGTTTCTCCTTGAAAGGTGTTCGCCATTCATCTAGTTTATCGACCTGAAGTCTTCGTTTTTCATAGATAGGTCCTTTTTTGTTACTTGAACATAGCTCATGTATGCTCTTCGAATGTGTTTCCTGCAAAGAAGGTTGCACCACATGATTAGTATTAGTAGCATGATTCATACAACCACCCTTAATATTCTATGTGTTACTCGAATTACAAGCTTGAAGAGTGATTGTTTCATCACCCACACGAAGTGTGAGTTCACCTGTACCAACATCAATAATGGTTCTAGTAGTTGCTAAAAAGGGTCGTCCTAAAATCGAAGGTATGTTATTATCCTCTTCCATATCTAGAACAACAAAGTCTACTGGGTACATAAATTTATCGATTTTAACAAGAACATCTTCAATGATACCCCTAGGAAATCTAATGGTTTTGTTAGCCAATTGAATGCTCATCCTAATTTGTTTGGGTTTCCTAAGACCTAGCTGTTTAAATATTTTATAAGGCATAACATTAATGCTTGCCCCGAAATCAGCCAAAGCATTTTTAACGTTTAAACTACCAATTAAACAAGGAATCGTAAAACTCCCTGGATCTTTCAACTTGTTGGGTAGCTTTTTCTGTAGAACGGCTGAGCAAATTGCGTTCAACTCCACATGTGACGCCTCATCCAACTTCCGCTTGTTTGCTAAAAGCTCTTTTAAGAATTTAACTACGTTTGGCATCTGTTAAAGAGCTTCAATAAATGGTAAGTTAATATGTAATTTCTTTAATAGTTTAATGAATTTACCAAATTGTTCGTCCGTGTGGACTTTCCTTGTCGCATTGGGGTATGGCACACGAGGTTTGTACTCTTTACTTACTGGTTTCCGCTCACTGTGGTCCACCTCATCCTTACCTTTACTTACCACAATTCCTTGCCTCGATTCTGGTTTAGGTTCAACTAACCCTTCTTTTTCTCGAACGATAATCGCATTAGGTTGTTCCCTTGGGTTAGATTCAGTGTTACTTGGCAAGCTACCTTTTGGTCATTCAGAAATCAATTTGGCAAGTTGGCCTATCTGAGTTTTGAGCCCTTGGGTCGATGCTTGTTGATTCTTAAGTGCTATTTTGGTATTCTGAAAATGAGTCTCTGGCACCGAGATAAATTTCGTTAGCATCTCCTCAAGGTTCGGCTTCTTTTCCTGCTGGTAAGGTGGTTTTTGAAAACCTAGGGGATGTTGTAGCCTTTGATTTCCTTGACCACCCCATGAGAAATTGGGATGGTTCCTCCAACCTACATTATAAGTGTTACTATATGGGTTATTTTGAGGTCTAGAATTATTGTTACCCATATATTGAACTTGTTCCTCTTCGATGCTAGGGTTGAAGGATTGATATTCTGTGTGTCCTCCTCCATTTGAATTTCACATCATCACGGGATGTACTGCTTTCGTCAGCTTTGTCCTCATGACTTGCCACTGATAATTATTCAGTGACATCTCTTCTATAAATTCATAAGCCTCTTTAGGTGTCGTATTATTGATAGTTCCACCAGCAGCTGCGTCAATCATCTGTCTAGTTGAAGGATTCAGGCTGTTGTGAAAATTTTGAACCTGTAACCAAAGTGGTAACCCATGGTGAGGGCACCTTCTCAATAGATCCTTGTATCTCTCCTATGCATCATAGAGTGTTTCTAAATCCATCTGCACAAAAGAAGAGATATCATTACTCAATTTAGCCATTTTAGCCGGCGGAAAATATTTAAGTAAGAATTTTCGGTAATTTGTTCCCAAGTAGTGATTGACCCTCGTGGTAACGAGTTCAACCACTGTTTAGCTTTATTCCTCAATGAAAAGGGAAAAAATCGAAGGCGAATGGCATCGTAAAAAATGCCATTGATCTTAAAAGTGTCGTAAAACTCCAGAAAATTTGCCAAATGAGTGTTTGGATCCTCGTCCTGCAAACCATCAAACTAAACAAACTGTTGTATTATTTGAATTGTGTTAGGTTTCAGTTCAAAATTATTTGCAGCAATAGCAGGTCTAACTATACTCGATTCGGCTCCTGTTAAAGTAGGTTTAGCATAATCATACATAATACGAGGAGCAGGATTCTGATTTATTGGATCCACAACAACTACATGAGGAAGCTGAGTATTCTGATTTTCAGCCATCTTTTCGGTTGTATTATGGATATCTTCCTCTTGTCCTTCCTCTGTGTATCTTCGGCTTTTCCATATTTTTCTTCGGTTTCTACGAGCTATGCTTTCGATCTCACTATCAAAAAGTATAGGTCTTGACAGGTTTCTTCTAGTCATAAACTATAAAAACCAACCAGAAGGAAAAAGAAAATTTAGTAACAAAAATCAAAATAAAATTTAAATTGCAATAAAATAAATAGCTAAAGTAATAAAAATTAAGTGTTCTTAATATCTTAGTTCCTTGACAACGGTGCCAAAAACTTGATTGTCGTCAAATCGTGATAAGTTTTAAATTTATAATTGACCGTACTTGAAAACTAACTATTATCACGATGAAGGCAAGCGCACCTATCGAACAGTAGCATAGTTAATAGCAAGACCAGAATGTCGAACCCACAGGAACTAAAAGTACTAGTATTAACTCTCTTTTTATTATCTAGCCTAAAAAATAAAGGGGTTTGTTTTATCTAAATTAATTAACTAAACTCAGAATGCACGAGAAGAAAATTGAGGAAATACTTTTTAGGAAAAACAAATTGATTTGGACAATACCCAAGGGAAATTCCACCTAGACTTCACTTGTTATTTGACTCTGAATCAGACGATTTATTCACTTGACTTGATCCGTAGAAATCCCTAAGTTATATTATTATCTCTCTCGAGACTAACAACGTCTAACCCTAGGTTGATTAATTGAAATATCTTTCTAATTAAAACCCCTAGCATTGCATTAACTCGATCTATGGATTCTCTTATTAGGTTTCACCCTAATTCGGCAAAATTATGGCGCTCTAAGTCTAGGGGTGCAATCAACTAGATCTACTCTTAGACAGGGACTTTTGCTCCTCTGAATAAGCAAATCAATACTTGGATCAATATCCTGGAATATTAAAGAAAGAATTAAGAACTCATAATTAAAAACAAGTCAAATATTTATCATATAATTCAAAAAATAATAACAAGATCCGTCTTAGGTTTCATTCCCCTTAGGTATTTAGGGGTTTTAGTTCATAAGTGTTAAAGAAAACATCTCAAAAGAATAATGATAACAAAACATAAAGAAAAACCAAAAACTCCTGAAGGAAATTGAAGGGAGATCTTCAGTCTTGAAGGATAATTCGGCTTCAGAGATGGATCAATCGGCTTTCTTCGAGTAATTCCTTGCCTTCTACTCCCTGTTTCCTTTCTAGGTACCTCCTGGGGTGTTTATATAGGCTTTAGAACGCTTCAAAGCCTTCAAGAGTGGCCTTTTTTGAATAGAACTAGACTTGGGCTCGACAGGGACACACCCGTGTGGCACGCCCGTGTGGGGTGGCTTAGGCCATGTTTAGAGTCTGTTAAATAGACACGACCGTGTGGTCTACTCGTGTGGGGAAGTCCAGGCCATGTTGATTTCGCACGTTGACCCATTTTCTCTATTTTTGGCCCGTTTCTCATTCTTTTTAGTCTCTTATTCTTACCTAAGTATAAAACATGAAATTAAAGGATTAGGAGCATCAAGTTTACCAAATCTAAAGATAATTCATCCAAAAATATGCTAAGCATGGGATAAAAATATGTATAAATTACGGTTTATCAAATTACAATCAACAGAACTACAATCAACATCCTCAGTTGTATCCACAACATGGTCAAATACAATCATATCAAACTTAGATGCAGCCATAAATGATGAATCCGAATGATCAAGGACAATAGTAACAACAGCATGCACTAGCTTCATTTCTGACCCATTAACTACACTTGAGTCATTAATGAAGGAGCACATTACTCACACAGAAGTTATTATTCAAGGAAATTTATCTTTCATTCAAGAATTGGAGGCATAATTGGGATAACTTGCTTCAAATTTGAATACTCATCCAAAGGCTCATTACGTAGCGACACCAAAAATTCCAATCTGAGAGGGAATGAGCATTGTAGAGCCATCACTCTCAGGAGTGGTAAACAAACTGATGAGTCGATTATAGATTCTACTATAGCATCCCCAGATGTTGATGACGTAAGCCCTGATGGGAAGGGTGCATCTACAGAGCTTATTGATGTATTCGACAATGAAGTACTGCAAATTGTCACTCACATGCCATATATTCGACCCTCGAAATTGTGGACACAACCAAAAGTGTCGCCGCAACCGGATGTACTTTCACCTATACCTTTTCCACAAAGATTCAAGAGGAATGAAAATGATAAACAATATCAACAGTTTTTGGATACACTGAAACAACTGCAGATTAACATTTCATTAGTATACACTCTGATACAAATTCTGAGTTATGGGAAATTTATGAAAGACTTCTTGTCTGAGAAGAAAAAACTCACTAACATTGAAACTATTGAACTTACAGAAGGCTGTAATGCTATTTTGACAAAAAAGTCACCCCATAAATTGAAAGATCCTGGAAGCTTTACCATTCTATGTTCGATTGGGAACCATTATTTGAGCAAGGCTTTATGTGATTTGGGAGTTAGCATCAACCTTATGCCATTATCTGCTTTTAGAAAATTGGGAATTAGTCACATGAAACCTACTGTAGTGACATTGCAACTTTTAGAAAATTAGGAATTAGAAAATTGGGACTTAAACACATGTATTCAAATATATTCGGGTCATAAAATTTTGCTCAATCTTTAAAACTTTAAAACTTCCTCTAAACGACCCAAATATAGACCTATGAAGTCCAAAACACACTTTAGAAATGGTTCGGAAATGAACTAAACACTTTAGGGAAAAATTTTTAAAATTTCCAAGCAGACAGGGGCACACGCCCGTATGGAAAGGTGACACGCCCGTGTGTCATCTTAACATGGTCATGTTAAAGGCCCGTGTGTCATCTTAACATGGCCATGTTAAAGGCCCGTGTTGCTCACATGGCCTAAATATATTGGAACACACCCGTGTCCCTAGCCCGTGTGAATTTAATTCTTGATTCAAACCTATAGGGGTTTTTACACGGCATGGCACACACCCGTGTCCATAAGCCGTGTCCCCCACAAGGCCAAGACACTCCAGTGTCTCAGCTTATGTGCAAAAACCTTGACATTTTGTTTGTGACGTCAATAACCCTTTAGGGGCACATGGCCACGGTACATGCCCGTGTGCTAGGTCGTGTCCTCCACATGGTTGGGACACATGGTCATGTCTCTGCCTGTGAGGTTACTACTGGGCATTCTGTTTTGCCAATTTTAGGTGCAAGGGACACACGACCTTACCACACGTCCATGGGGCAAGCCGTATGTCACACAAGGTCTAGACACATACTCGTGTGTCTACCTGTGTGGACAAAAACAAGGCTATCTACTAAGCATTTTTGCCACCTTTACTTGTACCGACCTACACAATATCAAACATAACCAACCTAAGCATAAACACACATAACCAAAACAACCACAATAATGAGAATTTTCATCAAATGCATTTAATAAGAATCAATATTAGCCAACACCAATGGCCTATACAAAATGAATATCACCTCAATATGAGCCAACATTTGTGGCTATACTAACATGACACTAAACAAAAGATAAAGTCCTTATACATGCCACACTCAAAACATTTAAACTAGCTATACCAAAAGCTTCAGGTGATAGTGTGATCGATGCCCCCGACGTCCCTTGATTCCTGATATTAACTTGGCGGCACTATAAGAAAATGGAAAAGAGAGGGAGTAAGGATAAAGCTTAGTAAGTTGCATGTAAATAAGTAACAACGTCAACCACGCATATTTAAAAACACAGCATGTTATAAGCCAACACAACATTTTTGAGTGCACAATGGTAGATATCACTACATACTTATACATCACAAATAGAAGCCAAAGATTAGAAAATCATTCCAAAATCATTTTCATAGATAGAACTTACTCATGTTATTCTTACCATTAAAGCATCATAACTAGACTCATATCTCATAAGTCTCGAATAAAAACCTGTACCACTCACAACATGATTATATCATTCCATATCTTTATGATAAGATTTAAAAATAACCCATAAAACCATTTGGAATACTAAAGGATATCCTATAAGCCTCCCACAAGAGAGTAAATTGGCAATGCCATGTCCCAGACGTGGTCTTACATTGGCTTACATGTCGAGGCCGATGCCATGTCCTAGACATGGTCTCACACTAGCTCTAGTCTCATTGCCGATGCCATGTTCTGAACATGGTCTTACACCGGCTCTCATATTGTGACCGAAGCCATTTCCCAGACTTGGTCTTACACTAGTGCACATATCAGCGCCGATGGCATGTCCCAGGCATGGTCTTTCACTAGCTCTCATAATATGGCCGATGCCATGTTCCAAACATGGTCTTACACTAGACACATATCACTCAAATGTCATGGCATGGATATCCAATCTATTCCTAGGTTCAACCGAGAATTTATCACGTTAGATTTCATCATGCATTATTCATAAGTATATTCAACTATATTATTCAAAATCAATCATTCAACACATAATAACAATAAAGTTGTCTTACTTACGTACAACTTATCTCGGTATACAAAAAGTGGGCGACTAGATTGAATTAGTCTACTAGTTTGGCCTTCCCCCGGTCTAGGTCTGAATTTCGTATTTCTTGATCTAAAATGATAAAATTCACTAATTTAATCATCACATCAATCAAGACATTTCACCTAGGCTCCTAAACTTTCACAAAATTACGATTTTACCCCTAGGCTCTTAAATTGATTTTTATCAAATTTTATCATTAACCAAGCTTAGCCGAATTCTTTTTATACTTATAGCATCTCAAGATTTTAAATATTTCACACAATTACCATCCATTTAACCAACTTCACAAAATGGTCCATTTTAGATGTTTTTTATGAACACCACTTCACAAAAGTTGTTTACTTAACAACCATAACTCATTTTCTCCCATAAAGTTTTAGCTAACAACATAAATATTCTTATGGTAAACCTCTAAACTCTCAATCCTTTTGCAAAATAGTCCCCCCATTAGGTAGCTCATGTTACAAGGGTCCCAAAAGTATAAAAATCATCAAAAATAACCATCTAAATAACTTACTTGCAAGAGGATAGCTTGGCTGAAGTTTTAAGCTCCAAAAACCCTTATTTTTGCTGAGAATTTCAGTGGAGAAGAAGAACACTATAGCCTCCCTTTTCTTTATTTTATTTTAGTCAAATAAGTCACCAAAAACTCACCAAACCTTGACTTTTTGATTTTCTTTGTCCCTATGGCTGGCCACCTCATTAATAAAGGCCTATTTGCTCTTTAAAGACCCTTAATTTTTGTTCTCTAGCTATTTGACACCTTTAGCTAATGAAATAAAACTTTTGTCCCTTATACGATTTAGTCCTTTTTCGCAATTAAGCATGCAATCGCTAAAACTATTTCACCAAAATTTTCATGAACTCATATAAACATGCTATAACACATAAAATAATATTAAAAATAATTTCTCTGACCTCGAGTTAGTGGTTTCGAAACCATTGTTCTGACTAAGCCCAAACTTAGGCTGTTACCATTCTCCCCTTTAGGGATTTTCGTCCCCGAAAATCTTACCAATAAAAACGTTAGGGTATTGATCTCTCATAGTCTCCTCGGGTTCCCATGTGGCCTCTACAACCCCATGTCGATGCCATAGTACTTTCACGAGTGCTACGCTTTTATTTCTCAATTGCTTAACCTCTCGGGCTAAGGTCTTAACCGGCTCTTCGCCATAAGTCATGTCTGATCGAATCTCAACCTCTATTGGTGAAAGAAATTGTGAAGGGTCAGGATGGTAACGGTGTAACATCGACACATGGAAAATGTTGTGGATCTTCTCTAACTCGGATGGCAAGGCTAGTCGATAAGCTACCGGTCCAATTCTCTCAATCACTTCATAAGGTCCAATAAAACGTGGACTTAATTTTTCTTTCTTACCGAATCTGAGGACTTTCTTCCACGGGGATACTTTTAAAAACACCTTATCACCGACTTGAAACTCAATTTCTTTTCTTTTCAAGTCATCGTAGGATTTTTATTTATCGGAAGCGACCTTGAAACAATCACGAATTACCTTTACTTTCTCTTCAGTCTCTTTAACTAAGTCGACCCTATGAATCTGATTTTCTCTGAGTTCAGTCCAAAACAAGGGAGTTCGGCACTTACGCCAATACAAACCCTCATAAGGCATCATTTTTAAGCTCGACTGATAGCTATTGTTGTAGGCAAACTCTACCAGCGGTAAATACTTTCTCTAACTGCCTTGGAATTCAAGAACACAACACCGCAACATGTCTTCAAGAATCTGAATTACTCTTTCCAACTGACCGTCAGTTTGCGGTTGAAAAACAGTGCTAAAATTTAACTTTTTCCCCAAATCTTCTTGTGAATTTTTCCAAAATCGCAAAGTAAACCTCGAATTTCTATCCGAAATATTCGACAAATGTAACAGCCCGATTTTGGGACCAATTGGAATAGTGGTTTCAGGACCACTAATCTGAGGATGGAGAAATTATTTTTAATATTATTTTATGTGTTTTGGTATGATTATATGAGAGTATGAAAATTTTGGTGAATTAATTTTAGCGACATCATGCTTAATTGTGAAAAAGGACTAAATCGAATAAAGTGTAAAAGTCCTATTTTGGTAGCTAAGGGTGTCAAATAGCTAGAGAACCTAAATTGGGGGTCTTTAAATGGAAATTAGACCCTTAAAAGACAAGTTAGCAGGCCATAGAGACATGAGGAGTCAAAAAGTCAAAAAATGACTAGGGTTGGTAATTAATGATATTAGCAAATTGAATATTAAAATAAAATCAAAGGGGTCATCTTTATTCTCCATTTTTCCACTGAAAATAGCAGCCATTAGAGGGGTTTTTTGAAGCTTGAAATTTCAGCCACTTAGTCTTGATCTTGATGGTTTTTCTTGATGATTTTTGTACTTTTAGAACCCTTGTATCATGAGCTTTCAAATAAGTGGACTATTTTGCAAATTGGTTGAAAGTCTAGGGTTTTGCCATGAGAGTGTTCACGTTTTTTTTTTCTAAAATTTTGTGGAAGAAAAGAATCATGGTTGTGAAATAAACAACTTTTGTGAAGTAGTTTTCATGGAAACCCTAACTAAGGACCATTTTGTATAAGTTGTAAAATAGGTGATAAATGTGTGAAATAATGAGAATTGTGGACTGCTTCTAGTATAAAAAGTATTTGGCTAGACTTGGTTAGTGAGAAAATGTGACAAAAATCGATTTTCGAACCTAGGGCTAATATGGTCTTTTTGTGAAAGTCTAGGGGCAAAATGGTCATTTTTCCCAATTATGAATTGTCAAGTGTTTAGATTAATATGCTGAGGAAATGGATGAATTTCTATCATTTTAGATCAAGAATTACAAAATTCGGGCCTAGACCGGGGAAAAGCAAAACAAGTAGACTAAGTCGAACTAGTCGTCTACATTTTGTAATCCGAAGTAAGTTGTATGTAAATAATACAACTACATTTTTATCATATGTGTTTGAATTGATATTTTGGAAATGATTATGTATGTGAATTGATATTTTGGAAATGATTATGTATGATGAATATTGAGATAGCAGAACTCTCGTTTGAACCTTAGGAAATAAATCGGATATTCATGCCTTGACATTCGGGTTATTTGTGAGCCAGTGTAAGACATGCTGGGACATGCATCGGCCTCGAGATGTAAGCCAGTGTAAGACATGTCTGGGACATGTATGGGCTACGAGATGTGTCAGTGTAAGACCATGTCTGGGACATGGTGTTGGCCCCGATTTCGATAGTTAGTGTAAGACCATATCTGGGACATGGCGTCAGCATTATACCCTATGTTTGAGGCTTAGTGAATATCCGATAGCATTCCAAATGGTTCAACGGTGAAAGTTACAGTTTAAGTTAAACGAGAAAAGTATAACCATGTGAATGGTACAGGTACCTATTTGAAATGTATGAGATGTGAGCTCAATATATGCTATGTGAATAGTATTCGATAGTGATGAGTAAGTTGAGATTATGCCTACTTTTGTATTATGAGCATGATGATGAATGGTAAACTTTTTGTTATATTTATTTTCATGCAACTTACTAAGTTTTATGCTTACTCCCTCTCGTTTCCATTTCTTATAGTGCCGCCTAATTAGCTCGAGGATCATTGGATGTCGGAGGCATCGATCACACTATCAACCAAAGCACTTGGTATAGTTGGTTTTATTATTTTGAATATGGCATGTATAAGGCTTAGACATTTGAGTTTTCTCTCAATGTTAATTTGGCCAAATGTGTTGGCTTGGGATGAATCCCTTTATTTTGTATAAAGCCTTGGATAATGGCTAATGTTTTTTATTGATATATGCAAATAATGATATTTTCATGGATGAGTAAATTGCATGAATGAGATAATGCCTTGTGTAGCTGATTAGATCTTGTACTGTTGTGTGGATTTGTCATGTTAGATGTTATGTAGGTTAGTGCAAGTAAGGGTGGCAAAAAGGGTTGGTAAATAGCCTCATTTTGTCCACACAGGTAGACACACGGGCTTGTGTCTAGGCCGTATGTGACACACGGTCAGCCCCATGAGCGTGTTGCTTGGTCATGTGTTCCTTGCACGTAAAATTTGCAAGTCAGTATGCATGGTAGTAAACACACGGGCAAAGACACGGCCGTGTGTCTCAGTCGTGTGGAGGACACGGCCTCTAGCCACAGGCGTGTGCCCTAAATTGGATGCTAATGTCAGAAACAGAATGTCAAGGTTTTTAGAGACGGGCTAGGACACGGGCGTGTCATGGCCGTGTGAGGGACACGGGTATGTGTCAGGCCGTGTGAAAACCCCTATAGGCTCGAATTTAGAATTTAATTCACACGGGCATGAGACACGGGTGTGTCCCTAGATGTTTAGGCTGTGTGTGTCACAAGGGCCATCAGCACAGCCGTGTTATAATTACCACACGGGCATGTTTCCCTTTCACACAAGCATGTGCCCTGTTTCAAGGGTCATTTTTATAAAGTCAGTTTAAGGACCCGAGTTGGTTCTGAATGGCTTCCAATGGATGTTTAGGGCCTCGTCGGCCCATATTAAGGAGTTTTAAACAAAGTTCGAAAAAGTTTTAAATTTGATCGAGTCTTATTGACATCGATATGATTGTATTCATGTGATGAAGTGTGCTAACGCCTCGTATCTCGTCCTGACGTAGGGCTCGGGTGTGGGGTATTACAACAAGGGCACTTCGTGATGTATCACATTTTAGAAACATATAACTTGGCTAGCTTGTCAAGTGAGTAGTCGGTACGTATCGGAACAAAGTGAGCTGATTTCGTTAGTCGATCAACTATGACCCAAACAACATCTTTCTTTCTTGGTGATGACGGCAATCCCGTCACAAAATCCATGAAATTCGATCCCATTTCCACTCGAGAACCATTACAGGCTGAAGTAAACCCGAAGGTACTTGGTGCTCGATTTCACTTGCTGACAAACTAGGCATTTCGATACAAACTTTGAGATATCTCTTTTCATACCATTCCACCAATACATTTTCTTTAAGTCATTATACATTTTTGTACTGCCCAGTGAACTGACAAACAACTGTTGTGTGCCTCATGTAGAATATTCCGAATCCACTCAGTGTCTTTCGGAACACAAATCCTACCACAGAATCTCAAATAACCATTGGAGTCACTTAGAAAATCTGGTTCACTGCTGGACTATAACACCCCCTAACCCTAAACCGTAGCCGAAATAGGGTTACGAGGCATTACCGAACAATCAGACAATTTACGATTAATATTCAAATAATTATGGAACATATTATATTATAAAATAATTATAAAGTCCCTTGATTGGAATCTCAAGGCCCAAAATACGTATTAGAGGGGAATCGGGACTTGTTCGGGTGCTCCGACGATTTTTTTTAACTCAATATAACCCTTTTATACATATCTAACCTTCCCTGCAATTTCAAAACGAGACCAATCCAAATCCAATATTTCAACCAATGCAATTTCATGTTTAATCATATTAAAATCATACCTATAACAATAATTTGATAATTTACTCTATGAACATTTATATTACCATTAAAAATTAAATTAAAATTTCATTCATTCCATTCTAAATTTAGCACCAATTATACCATGTATATCATATAAATTTTCATACCATTTCATTAGTTTAAAGACCAAAATACCAAATACCATTCTTTACAACAAAAATCATATAGTATTTTAAAGTGACCAAAATAACACCTATGTACATGCCACTTTTATCAAAAGAAGAATACATCACCGAGTTTTCCGTTGGAGTCAGGATCGCCTGGATGCTGAACCAAGACTCTGAACACCTATTAACCTGTGTACAGAAACAACTGTACGCTGAGTATTTTATACTCAGTGGTATTACCATGATTCAAATTATAAACATAATAATCATATCATTAAATCATATAACTTTATTTATTTTATTTTATTTTTTACTAAACCAATTCAAACATAAATTTTTCATTCTCAATATATTCATACAATTCAATTTAGCAAATCAACAATTGAAATCATAAACATTCATGTTGAGCCATTATCCATCTCATGAACCATTGGTTCATGCTTTCCATTCTCATACTCACATTCAAATCACATTTTTTTTAATTCACATTCCATTTTTACATTTCATTCAATGGCTCAACCAATTCATTTTATTTAGTTTAACTTTTCCTTTAATTACCCCTATTAACAAACTCAGACTTTGGCGGATACAGGGATCCAATTAAACACACTAGTTTGGCACCCAGTGCCTCATCGGATTGTTCAAAGCAAAGTTGACACCCAGTGTCTCATCGGCAGAGCCGAAGTAAAGTGGTACCCAGTACCTCATCGAATCTATCCGATGTAAAATAATGACACCCAGTGTCTCATCGACTCGAGGTCGAAGTATCCCCGAACTCTTCCAATCCTATGGCTTGCCAACTATATTCGACTCAGCCCGATTAGTTAATAGGGTATTCGATTCACTTTCTCAATTCAATATCACTTTCAATTCATTTACGAATCAATTCAATTATCTTCCACCTTTCAATCAATATTCAATTTACAATTCACACATTTTCACAACTCAATATCAGCCACAATTCGATTCAAATTCATTTTCCGCTTTCAATCAATATACAATTCAAATACCAATTCATATCATTTATTCAATTTAATTCTCACTCATCTCAATAATAATAATAATTATAATAATAATAATAATAATAATAATAATAATAATAATAATAATTACCTCATATTTTATTTACTATACACATGAATAAAATTTAACATTTAATAATAAATAATTTGAATTATAGTAATACAAACCTGGATTTATTCGATTACTCCCCGACAACCTTTTCCTTTCCTTTCGATGTTGATGCCTCGGCTTCCTTGTTAGCTACAAAAAAAAATAATTTTCACTATTAATTCAACATTAAATTATGACAAATAATTGAATTTTTATTTAATTCCTACTTATTCCCAATTTAATCCATACCTAAATTCACTTACTTTTCTAACTCAATTCATACTTATTTTCTACTTAATTTCTTGCTATATTCAACTCAACTATTCAATATTCACAATAAAACCCTAATCTAAAACTTCTTTCAATTTAATCCCTTTATCACAAAACTTATAGCTTCTTTTACAATTTAATCCCTTTATCACTTTTAACTTGAAATTTATTCAATTAACCCCCTAATTCATATTTTTGTTCTACATGAACTATATTTGAAAACCTATGAACTTCCAAAATATTAACTGAATTTCATCAAAACCTTGTTTTAAGACTTCAAAAACATCAAAATTAAGTAAAAAAGACTTAATTGACTTAACTTTTAAAGCTTAAAGCTTCAAATCCCTAGTTTTTCCTTTTCTTTTTTTCTTTCCCCCATTCTTCCATTCTTTCTCGTTTGCTATTACGTTCTTCTTTTCTATCTTTGTTTCTTATTTCTTTTATGCTTTATTATTTTATTAACATAATATATATATTAATATTATATATTAAAATATCTTTTACTTTAATATTAAGTAAATTAATAATTATATAATAAGTGTACATATTTATATTTATTACAAATGTATGGTCTCATCACCATATATTTGTCATTATTTAATTTATTTATCACATAAAAATCTTATAATATAATTATTTAATTAATAAATATCTTTTAACTTAATAATAGTAAGTAATAAATATCTATTTACTTAAATAAAAAGTAATTAAATATTTATGTTACAATTGTATACATATTAGTATTACATTTGTATATTTTTATCACGATCCACTTGTCAAAATCATACTTTATTTATCATATAAAATCTAATCATTTTAAATTGATTTAATAAATTTTTTAACTATAATTAAATATTTATATAATCATTGTTCTCCATTTTGCCGTTTCATCTTCCCAAATAGGCTTAATTGCCTATTCGGTCATTGTTATTTCCTTTTTCATCTATAATTAGACTTTACCCCTTATTCAATTTAGTCTTTTTCCTACTTACTATTAATTAAGCTAAATTCACCTAATTAAAATTTAATTAAGCTCACTACTAGACTCATAATTGCTCCTAATAATTATTTACTAATTCAGTTTACTAATCTGGAGGCCCGATATTGCACTTTTCTGATGCCCGTGAAATTTGGGTCATTACATGGACTCACACTGAATTCTCTTAGCTTGCAACCCTTTATCAACCTTCTGAGCATCACAAATCTGTTGGAGAAAAGTCAGCTTAGTCTTCAACTCGGGAAGAATCAAACCATCCTCGATTACAGACAACTGAGTGCTCATAGACCTTAAGGCAAACAATGACTTCTTAATCAAAGCATCGACGACCATATTCGCCTTCCCCGAGTGATAGTCGATCACCAACTCATAATCTTTTATGAGCTCTAGCCATCTCCGTTGGCGACAGTTCAATTTGTTTTGAGTCATTAAATACTTTAGACTTTTATGGTCAGTGAAAACTCGACATCTCTTGCCATACAAGTGGCGTCTCTAGATCTTCAGTGCGAACACTATGGTTGCTAGCTCTAAGTCGTGTGTCAGATGATTTTTCTTATGCGGCTTTAGTTGTCTCGAGGCATATGCTATCACCTTGCTTTCTTGCATGAGCACGCATCCTAATCCATTCAAGGATGCATCACTATACTGTAACACCCCAAATTTCTAAAATTTTGGCTTTTGTGATTGTTAAGCATGGAAATATCAAAACTTTTGTTTTAATTCTTTTTGGTATATATATATGTAGTTTAAGAGGTTATGTGCTTTCAGGTGTGTTTGGGAGGTCCCAAGTTCAAGTTTTAACTTGGACTAAATTTTGGTTTTATTTGAGTAAAGCCTGACTTTAGGTCAGTGGGCTTATAAGGAATTGATGGTAAAAACCTAATAGAATGAGCCTTCTAATCTAGTGGTTATGATGTGTGTTGGTGTGTTGGAGGTCTGGAGTTCAATTCCCTGCAGCAGTAATGGGATTTTGCTGCAAGTTTCAGTAAAGTTTGGGTTTTATAAAAATTCTGAGTTGAGGGTTTAGGAAAAATTAGGGGTTTTCTTATTTCCTTCTCGTTTTGGAAAAATATTTTCTTTGTCGTTCTTCCTCTTCCGAACCCTAGCTGCCAAAATTCTCTTATTCTTTTCCCCTTCTTCTCCATTTTCTTTTCCTTCGATTAGTTGTGACGTGTTGCTAGTGATTTCGTCAATTCGGTAAGTTTGGTTTTTAATAAAGTTAAGTGATTTCCTTGGAGATTGTTTAAGAGGGATTTTGGTTACTATTTAAGGAATATACTAGGGTCTGTGGATCATTAATCGAGCTCTTAACAGTGAGAAATCACTGTTATTCAGTGAAGGTAAGTAGATCTCTCATTTAAGGATTTGCCTATTCTTAATAATCTGACTTAAGAGACTGATTTTGGGCTCGGTATTGTCGATTTTAGGCTTTGAGTGCTCGTGGTTGGATTAACAGCGAAATAAACTACGTGTGTACTCTGATTATACAGAAAACGAGTTTTAGTGAAAGTCAAAAAGTGGTCGGTCGACGCTACACGGGCGTGTGGTCTGCCCGTGGGTAGGCTGCATCGCGAGACACGGGCATGTCACTGATGGCCCAGGCCGTGTGTACGTCACACGGGCACTATAGAAATAGGCATGTGATGGTTTATAGGCTGTGTGTGAGGCACGAGCTCAGGCAAACGGGCCGTGTGGACCACACGGGCAAGGCCAATTTAGGCTGTGTGACCCATACGGGCCTATGAGCCCTTAAATCTGAAATGTTCTGTAAGGTTGCACGGGTCGCCTAAGCCGACTGTGACCTGTAGTAGGGTCGGTAAGCCTTATCTAGACTCTTAATTTTGTGATGTATGTGCTCACATGATATACTTAGCATGATTATCCGATCTATTCTATAAATGAAGGTATAATCTGTTTGTCTGCATTATAGCATGCCATGCTTGTATGATGCTTTGCATCAGGGTGGGTTTGATGAAGTGAAGGGAGTATCTAAAGGGTTTCATAAGCCTATTATCTGGCAGCTAAGCTGCATACTTATGATATGTGCTGTGATGCGATACTTTATGGTGTGTAGGGTTGGATGGGTCGATTTTATCCCCACATGGTATATTGAGTTTGACGGAGATGGTGTTCAGGGCTGGTGGGCATGATATTTCTGATATCCGATTTGTTATGCATGCGATATCTGTATGGCTGAGGCCGAATAACTGTTTTCTGTTATCTGTTTGTATGCATGCTGTTTGTGGGGATGTACACACTGAGTTGTAAAAACTCACCTCTTTATTTATTTATCTGTTTAGGTAATCCCCAGCAGTAGATGGATCGATGTGATGGAGGGCTCGATGGTGACCACTGGTAGACATTTACAGATTTTTGAGTAGCACTTTATTTTTTCTGTTTTATTTAAATATTTATTTTAGGTTTATTTCAGGGATTTTAATTTTTTAAATTATTAATTTATAAATTAATGATGTTTTAGCTTCCGCGTTAATGATATGTTTTCACTTAATATTTGGAATAGAGATTTCACGACTTAAGTAAAGATAACAAGTTGGACGACTTTTAACTTGCTAAGGTTTTTCTAAAAAGCACTCACATGTGACGCCGCCAGATTCAGCTGTAGCGTCTATGCCAGGTTGGGGGTATTATGTTTTGTGGTATTAAAGCTAGGTTCAAAACTCAGCTGTGAGTTTTGGGTTCCATTGCTTTTAAAGAAACACTTTCGAATGTTTTTAAATACTCTGATTTAGTATGTGGTTCACTGAGTCTCTGGCACTGATCCTGTAAGTTTCTGAAACTTTGTATGAAGTTGTTTGAAAGCATGCTTAGAATATACCGAATTCTTGTTTGAAAATACTAATGTTTGCTGTGAAACTACTGTAGGTAGTATGCTTATTGAAACACTCTAGGTAGTGTAAATTGAAAATCATAGTAAACTATGATTTACGATAACAGACTCTGAGTACTCTGATAACTCTTCTGCATAAAATACCCAATAACAACTATCAAAACTGTAAACTGACTTGCATAAAATTTTTAATATTGATTAATTTGAAATTATGATGAGCACACGTGGTACTCATGGACGGGGTATTAGAGGTCGAGGTTGAGGCCGTAGAGGGATTCGAGCTGTGTCATTTGTATCTGATACGATCCTTAATTTGGACACTAGCGAGATGCCGGTGTCACCTGTTACTAAGACTGGTGCTGAGTCTTAAGACCGTGCAGCTGAGGATGACGCATTGTCCCAGGCCATGTCGCGAATCCTAGAAAAGGTCGCTGGGGCTAATGCTGGATCTGGAGTCTGTGGGTCGGTTACGGAACGACTCCAGTCCAATGGGGCTGAGGTATTTAGGGGCATCGCTAGCGTTGCTCCTAATGTGGCTGAGTACTAGATGGAGGCCACAGAGCGTATTATGGATGATCTGGATTTTACTACCGAGTAGAAGCTCAATGGGGCTATTTTGTTGCTTCACGATGAAGCATATCAGTGGTGGCTGACAGTTAGGGATGGCACTCAGCCTGACACTCTGACGTGGGATTTGTTTAAGATGGCTTTCCAGAGCAAGTATGTGGGGGCCAGTTACATCGACACTAGGAGGCGTGAGTTCCTGAATCTTACTTAGAGAGATTGTTCAGTGGCCGAGTATGAGGCCGACTTTCTGAGGCTGAGCCATTATGACAAGCCATGGTGGCGACTGGGTATGAGCGCTGTGTTCATTTTGAGGACAGCCTTAGGGATAACTTGAGGGTCCTGAGAGCTCCACAGAGGGAGCGTGAGTTTGCCATGTTGGTCGAGAAGGCTAAGATTGCGGAGGAGGTTAAGCACGCTGAGCGTCAGAACAGTGACAGAGGGAAAGCTAAGAGGGATCTAGAGTCTTCGAATGCTATGGTGAGGCCTAGGAAAAAGGCCAGATCTGATGGGCCCTTGAGAGTTGGGCCTACTATTTTACCTGCTGGGGTGGCGATTTGTCAGTTTGTAATAGACGCCATCCGAGCAAGTGTTGGAGGTCTACTAGAGCTTGTCTTAGATGTGGATCATCTGAGCAGCGTGTTAAGGACTGCCCATTGAGGACTAATCAGATGCAAGCTCCAGCTATTGAGACTGTACAACCGTCGAGGGGAATTTAGAAGCCATCTAGGGGCCGAGGTCAGGCTAGGGGTGGTAACGGTATGGGTCGAGGACAGAGAGCATTGGGCAGAGGTGCTGGGCCGACTGAGGCGAGACAGCTTGCACTTGTCTATGCTGCACGTCGTCATGAGGATGGAGATGGTCCGGACGTCATCACGGGTATGTTCTTAATCTTTAACATACCTTATGTTGCACTGATAGACATAGGCTCTACACATTCCTACATTGCACGTTCTGTGTCTGAGACTTTGGGAATACCATATGAGAGCACTTCTAGTGAGATTTTAGTGGTGAGTCTACTGGGGTAGTCTATTAGGGTTAGTAAACTGTTTAGAGACGTTCCGTTAGAAGTCCATAGAATGATATTTCTGGCTGATCTGATGGATCTTCTGTTTGGGGAGTTCAACTTAGTTTTGGGTATGGACTGGCTGGTGAGGCATCGTGTAAGTCTGGATTGTGCTGAAAAAAGGGTGGTTTTGAAGACTGAAGAGGATAATGAGATAGTCGTGGTTGGAGAATGATGAAATTATCTGAGTAATGTGATATCTGCATTAGTGGCAGAGAAGCTGGTGAGGAAAGGATGTGAGGCGTTTTTGGCTTACATCAGTGCGTTGGATTCTCTGGACTTATCGGTTAAGGACGTCCGTGCTGTGAAGGACTTCCCAAATTTTTTTCCAGAGGAATTACCAGGATTACCTCCGAGCTGTGAGGTAGAATTTGGGATTGAGTTGATTCCTGGTACAGCTCCAGTGCCTATCGCCCCTTACCGAATGGCATCGAAGGAGCTGGCAGAACTGAAGGCTCAAATTCAGGAGCTGTTGGATCGTGGATTTATTCATCCCAGTGTGTATCCGTGGGGAGCACTTGTTCTGTTCGTAAAGAAGAAGGACGGTACAACAAGGATGTGTATCAACTATTGTCAATTGAACAAGTTGACGATCAAGAATAAGTACCCACTTTTGAGGATTGACGACCTATTCGATCAGTTCAGAGGGGCTTTAGTGTTCTCTAAAAT
Organism: Gossypium arboreum; assembly: GCF_025698485.1. Classification (NCBI taxonomy): domain Eukaryota; kingdom Viridiplantae; phylum Streptophyta; class Magnoliopsida; order Malvales; family Malvaceae; genus Gossypium; species Gossypium arboreum. Next base: position 40,513,089 of record NC_069080.1, read on the forward strand.
TGATCTGCGGTCAGGTTATCATCAGTTGAGGGTAAAGGAGGTTGAAGTGCATAAGATGGCATTTAGGACTCGTTATGGGCATTACGAGTTTCTAGTCATGCCTTTTGGGTTTACTATTGCACCAGCAGTATTCATGGACTTGATGAACCGTGTGTTTTAGGCCTACTTGGATCGATTTCTGGTGGTGTTCATCGAAAGACATTTTGGTGTATTCTAAGTCTGAGGACAAGCACAACGAGCAGTTAAGAGTGGTTCTACAGATCCTTCGTGAGAAATAGTTGTATGCGAAGTTCAACAAGTGTGAGTTATGGCTTCGGGAAGTGACATTTTTCGGTTATTTAGTTTCTGCGGAGGGGATTCGAGTGGATCCTTGTAAGATTGAAGCGGTGTTGGATTGGAAACAACCGAAGAGTGTGTCAAAAATTCATAATTTTCTAGGACTGGCAGGGTATTACTGACGTTTTGTAGAAGGGTTCTAGTTGATCGCAGCATCATTGACTAAGTTATTGCGTAAAGGAGTTCCTTTCGTTTAGACTAACGCGCAGCAAGAGAGCTTTGTGAAGCTCAAGATAGTTTTGACTCAGGTTCCAGTTTTGATACAGCTTGAGCTTGGTAGGGACTTCGTGGTTTACAGTAATGCATCACATGTGGGTTTGGGTTGCATCTTGATGTAAGACTGTAAGATAGTTGCTATACGTCTCGACAGCTTAAGACTCACGAGGGTAATTATTCGACGCATGATTTGGAGTTGGCTACGGTGGTCTTTGCATTGAAGATTTGGAGGCATTATCTGTATGGAGAGAAGTGTACCATCTACACTGATCACAAGAGCCTCAAGTATCTCCTCACTCAGAATGAGTTAAATCTTAGGCAGTATGGATGGGTTGAGTTGCTCAATGACTACGACTGCAGTATTGAGTATCACCTTGGAAAGGCCAACGTGGTGGCCGGTGCACTAAGCCGTAGGGCTATGACCGATCTGAGAGCAATGTAGTCCTAAGCTGAGGTAGGATCTATGTACCTAATAATGAGGATTTGAGGCTGTTGATTTTGAGGGAAGCGTATAGTAGTCCTTACACTATGCATCCTGGTGGAAACAAGATGTATAAATATCATCGAGAGTTGTACTGGTGGCTAGGGTTGAAACGTGAGGTTACCGACTTTGTTGCTTGCTGTTTGACGTGTCAGCAGGTTAAGACTGAGCATCAGTTACTGTCGGGTTTGCTACAGCCAGTTAAAATGCCGATGTAGAAATGAAAGCGAGCAACGATAGACTTCGTTAGTGGGTTTCCCCTAACACCCACGAAGAATGACTCTGTTTGGGTTATTGTGGACTGATTAACCAAGACCGCACATTTCATTCCTGTTAGGACAAAATTCTCTCTACAGAAGTTGGCCAAGCTGTGCATTTCTGAGATAGTGAGGCTGCATGGGGTACCTGTCTCGATCATTTCTGATAGGGATCCTCGTTTTACGTCCTGATTCTGGGGAAAGCTTCATGAGGCTTTGGGTTTGAGGCTAGAATTTGGTACTGCTTTCCATCCTCAGATAGACAGTCAGTTAGAGAGGGTGATCCAGATGCTAGAGGACATGCTGAGGGGCTGCATTATCTATTTCCGAGGTAGTTGGGAGGAGTACTTCCCTCTAGCAGAGTTCATTTACAACAACAGCTATCGGTCTAGTATACAGATGGTACCGTATGAGGCACTTTATGGTCGTAAGTGTTGCACATCTTTCTGCTAGACTAAGTTGGGTGAGCGACGTGTTCTGGGTCCAGAATTGGTATCAGAAACTGAGGATAAAGTCCGTTTGATTCGAGAAAGTCTGAAAGTGGCTTCTGATAGGCAGAAGTCCTATGCTGATCTAAGGAGGAAGGACATCGAGTATTCTATGGGGGACATGGTTTTTCTTAGGGTCTCACCATAGAAAAAGGTTCTAAGGTTCGGTCGCAAGGGTAAGCTAAGCCCTTGTTTTATTGGGCCGTACAGGATTCTGAAGTCAGTAGGGTCAGTCGCATATCAATTAAAGGTACCTCTAGAGTTAGACCGCATACATGATGTGTTCCATGTTTCAATGTTGAGATGCTACTGCTCTGATCCTACACACGTTGTGCCCGTGGAGGAGATTGAGATTAGACCAGATCTGACGTTCGAGGAGGAGCCTGTTCAGATTCTAGATCGCAACGTTAAGGACTTACGTAGGAAGTCTATTCCCTTGGTGAAGGTGCTGTGGTAGAAACATATTGAGGAGGCTACTGGGGAGCCAGAGGCTTTGATGCGATAGTAGTATCCTCACCTTTCTTGATCAGGTATAATTCGAGGATGAATTTTATTTTAAGGGTAGAGTTGTAACGCCCCAAATTTCTGTAATTTCGGCTTTTGTGATTCTTAAGCATGGAAATATCGAAACTTTTGTTTTGATTATTTTTGGTATATATATGTGGTTTAAGAGGTTATGTGCTTTGGGTTGTGTTTGGGAGGTCCCAAGTTCAAGTTTTAACTTGGGCTAAATTTTGGTTTTATTTGAGTAAAGACTGGCTTTAGGTTAGTGGGCTTATAAGGAATTGATGGTAAAAACCTAATAGAATGGGCCTGCTGGTCTAGTGGTTAAGATGTGTGTCAGTGTGCTGGAGGTCTGGAGTTCGATTCCCTACAGTAGCGATGGGATTATTTTTGCTGCAAGTTTCAGTAAAGTGTTGGGTTTTATTAAAATTCTGAATTGAAGGTTTAGGAAAAATTAGGGGTCTTTTTCTTATTTCCTTCTCTTTTTGGCAAAATATTTTCTTTTCCGTTCTTCCTCTTCTAAACCCTAGCTTCCAAAATTCTCTTCTTCAGTTTCCCTTCTTCTCCATTTTTCTTCTCCTTCGATTAGTTGTGACGTGTTGCTAGTGATTTCTTCGGTTCTGTAAGTTTGGTTTTTAATAAAGTTAAGTGATTTCCTTGGAGATTGTTTAAGAGGGATTTTGGTTGCTATTTAGGGAATATTCTAGGTCTGTGGATAATTAATCGAGCTCTTAACAATGAAGAATCACTATTATTCATTGAAGGTAGGTAGATCTCTCGTTTTGGGATTTTCCTATTCTTAATAATCTGACTTAAGAGACTGATTTTGGGCCTGGTATTGTCGATTTTAGGCTTTGCAGTGTGATAAACCGCAGTTTATACATATTTTTATCCCATGCTTAGCACATTTATGGATGATTTCTCCTTAGATTTGGTGAATTCGATGCTCCTAATCCTTTAATTTCATGTTTTATACTTAGGTGAGAATAGGAGAGTAAAAAGAGCGAGAAACGGGCAGAAAACAGAGAAAATGGACCAACATGTGAAATCAACACGGCCTGGACTTCTGTGCACGGGCAGTCCACACGTCCGTGTCCTTTTAGCAGAATCAAGCATGACTTACACGGGTAGACCAAACATCCGTGTCTATTTAACAGCCTTGAACACGGATTGAAGAAATCGAACACGGGCATGTCGCTGTTGAGCCCAGGTTTAGTCCTATTCGGAAAAGGCCACACTTGAGGGCTTTTAGGCATTCTAAAGCCTATTTAAACACACTAGAGGAGGATTAGAGGGAACACATGGAGTAAAAGACAAGGAATTACTTGAAGAAAGCCGATTGATCCATCTCAGAAGCCGGATTCACCTTCAAGACTTAAGATCTCCCTTCAATTCCCTTCAAGAGTTCTTGGGTTTTCTTTATTTTTTGTTATCATTATTCTTTTGAGATGTTTTCTTTCATAAATATGAACTAAACCCCCTAACTACCTAAGGGGAATGAAACCTGAGACAGATCTTGTTATTATTATCTAAATTACATGATAAATATTTGACTTGTTCTGCAATGCGGTACTTTATGGTGTGTAGGGTTGGATGGGTCGATTATATCCCCATATACGGCATGTAGGGATGGGTGGGTCGATTTTATCCCCACATAGTGTGTTAAGTTGGACGGAGATGGTGTGCAGGGTTGGTGGGCATGATATTTTTGATATTCGATTTGTTATGCATACGATATCTATATGGCTGAGGTCGAATAATTGTATTCTGTTATCTGTTTGTATGCATGTTGTTTGTGGGGATGTACACACTGAGTTACAAAAACTCACCTCTTTATTTATTTATTTGTTTAGGTAATCCCTAGCAGTAGATGGATCGGTGTGATGGAGGGCTCGATAGTGACCACTAGTAGACATTTACGGATTTTTGAGTAACACTTTATTTTGTCTGTTTTATTTAAATATTTGTTTTAGGCTTATTTTGGGGATTTTAATTTGTTAAATTATTGGTTGATAAATAAATGATGTTTTAGCTTCCGCGTTAATGAAATGTTTTCACTTAATATTTGGAATAGAGATTTCACGACTTAAGTAAAGATAACAAATTGAACGACTTTTGTAACGCCCTCACGCCCGAGACTGTCGCCAAAGTCAAGCTTGAGGTGTTACTAAACTTAATTCATCAATTTAACAGCTCAAACAATTTATTTTTAAAACTTCCAGACAAGCTGGCAATTTGCGTTATAGTTGCTTAAAAATTCATATCTCGAGTTATGAAACTCAAAATCCAATTCTGTAAATTTTTCCTGAAACTAGACTCATATATTTATCTACTAATTTTTTTCTAGAATTTTTGGTCTGGCCAATTAGTATAGTTTATTAGTTAAAGCCTCCCTGTTTCAGGGTTCGACTACTCTGATCCCTGTGTATTACGAATCAGATATCTCCCTGTAAAGAGTTTCAATGACTATAACATTTATTTCTTATAAAACTAGACTTAATAAGGATTTCATACATGTAAAATACAACTCCTAATTGTTTTTGTACAATTTATAGTGAATTTTTAAAGTCAGAATAGGGGATATAGAGATCACTCTGACCCTGTTCCACCAAAACTTAAATATCTCACAAAATATAACTTATATACCTATTTTGTTTCTTTCATATGAAATAGACTCATCAAGCTTCGATTCCATAACTTACTCATCATTTAATTCCATTTTTACTCTTTTTAGTGATTTTTCAAATTCACGTCACTACTGCTGTCTGAATTTATTTTATGGTAAATTTTATCTATTTCATGGTTTCCATGGATTAGCTAGCAATTTGACATACATAACTCCAAATATGATCATGATTAGCCATTCCAATGGCTAATCATTATCAAGCATTTCCATACCACTCAATAACCATATCATAAGACCATATATACAAAATGATTATAATGCTATACATGCCATACCCAAAATATACAAGCCATTATGCCAAGATGGTATACGGATAGTGTGAGCGAGCCTCCGACCGTTCCCGATTTCCGAGCTGACTTGTCAAAACTACAAGGAATAAAAAGGATGGAGTAAGCATAAATGCTTAGTAAGTTCACATGCAAATAGCAAGTAACATAACCATATAAGCAAACATAAAACATCATTTGCATAATCATCACCAAGACATTCATATCATATTTTCATTTATTATCTTACCATATTGTTGTTATATTGAGTTTTCAACCTGAGGGTTAAGTACATACCTGTTCAAAGTATCCATTTCACAATACTTACCAAAATGTCCCTTTCATCTCGAGTATTCCTCCATTTGAGTATAACTTTACCCGTTGAACACATCGGTATAATTCGGATACATGGAAAGTTTGCACATAAGTGCCACATATGTAGCCAAGCTACCATGTAACCCACCCATAAGCGAACTCGGACTCAACTCAACGAGCTCGGGCGTTCACATCCATAAGTGAACTCGGACTCAACTCAACGAGCTCGGATGCCTAGTTAAATCTCACAAACTCGGACTCAACTCAACGAGTTCGGACATTCACATCCATAAGTGAACTCGGACTCAACTCAACGAGTTCGGATGCCCAAATATCTAGTGACATGTCACTTGTATCCTAATCCATTCCTAAGGTTCAACGGGACCTTTTTTCCAACCATGTGTCTCAACCATCTTTTACGGAATGTCGATACTGATACTCGGTAGTATTTCACATTTTCTAAGTATATCACATAATTTGACATATTATCAAACAATTATCACAAGTATAATATTTCATAATAATTATCATATCATTTAAATAATATTAAAACATTTAAAATAATAATTATGTTACCAACATTTACTTATGAACTTACCTCGTATGCAAAATGGCTACTTTTACCATTTCGTCCCACAACTTGGTATTTTCCCATTTTAGCTTTGAATTTTAGTTTTCCTTGCTCTATTATTTAAAATATAGTCTAATTAGGACTCACATTATTCAAATTGACCCAAAATCATATTTTGGAAAAATTACAATTTTACCCCTAAACTTTTGCATATTTACACTTTTGCCCCAAAGCTCGTAAATTAAACTTCAGCCTATTTTCTTATGTTTTATGACATGATGATCGTTTTTCCCTTCTATAGCAACATCAAATTCTCACTCTAACATGTACTTATGACTATTAGGTATTTTTACCAATTAAGCCCTTTTACTTGTTTTCACTTAAAACCGAGTAGCACAAGTTGTCTAACATAATTTAAAACCTCATATTCTATCATAAAACACAAAAATACACAAATTTCACCTATGGGTATTTTTCGAATTATGAACCATAGGTTGAATTATTGCTAGCATAAGCTAAATCAAGTTACAAGGACTCCAAAAAAGTAAAAAACATTAAAAACGAGGCTAGAACGGACTTACAATCAAGCTTGGAAGCTTAAAAAACCCTAGACATGGTTTCTTCTTGCTATATTCGGCCATGGGGTTGGAGATGGACACATTTGGGTTTTAAAATTTGTCTTTTAATTCATTTTACCCCTAAATGACCAAAATGCCCTTTTTACTATTCTTTAAATTTCTACCCTTCCAAGCCCATTTTTGTCCAGATTTTTTTAGAAATTGGTCAAATTACTCTTTAAGGATCTCTAATTAATAATCTAATTCAATTTTATGCAAAATGCTTCTAGAACACAAGTTTTTCAATTTATTCAATTTAGTCCCTAACTTCAAATTAAGCACTTATGCATAGAATTTCTTCACGAAATTTTCACACAATCATGCAATCATATCATAGACCTCAAAATAATTATAAAATAATTATTTTTATCTTGGATTTGTGGTCTCAAAACCACCATTCCGACTAGGCCCAAAATCAGGATATTACAACTTTTAACTTGCTAAGGTTTTTCTAAAAAGCACTCACATGTGACGCTGCCAGATTTGGCCGTTGCGTCTAGGCCAGGTTTGGGGGTATTACATATACATTATGAATTCCTTTCCCGGTTCTGGTTGCACTAGAATTGGGGCTTTAGTCAACAACGCCTTAAGTTTTTCAAAACTCTATTGGCATTTTTTTGTCCAATTGAACTTGACATCTTTTTGTAGTAACCTTGTCATCGAAGTAGCAATCACAGAGAATCCTTTAACGAATCGTCTGTAGTAACCCGCTAAGCGTAGAAAGCTCTTAATCTATGATATGTTTCACAGCAGTTTCCACTCAATAATAGCCGAGATCTTACTCGGGTAAACTTTAATTCTATCATCCAACACGATGTTTCGTAAGAACCCAACCTCTCGGAGCCAAAACTCACTTTTACTAAACTTGGCATACAACTGCTTATCTGTTAAAGTCTGCAAAATAGTTCTCAAATGCTCCGTGTGTTCACTCTCATCACGAGAATAGATCAAAATATCATCTATAAAAACAATAACGAACTTATCCAAGTACGGGCAGAAAATATGGTTCATTAAGTCCATAAACACTACGGGAGCATTTGTTAAGCCAAAGGGCATGACAAAGAACTCATTATGCCCATATCTCGTCCGAATGTGGTTATCGGTACATCTTGCTCCTTAACTCTCAGTTGGTAATAATCGGATCTTAAGTCTATCTTAGAAAACATTGTGGCTCCTTTCAGTTGGTCAAACAGATCATCGATCGTTGGCAAAGGATACTTGTTTTTCATAGTAACCTTGTTGAGCTGTCTGTAATCTATACATAACCTCATCAACCTTTCTTTCTTTTTTACAAAAATTACTAGAGCACCCGATGGAGAATAGCACTGTCTCGCAAAACCCTTATCCGTTAATTCTTGTAGCTGAGCCTTCAACTCTTTTAACTTCAATGGTGCCATCCTATATAGGGCAAAGGATATAGGCGCAGTACCAAGGACTAATTCAATACCAAACTTGACTTCCCTAATTGAAGGCAATCTAAGCAACTCTTCCGGAAACACATCCAAAAATTCACATACCACTGGCACTGAATCAATCTTCACTTTCGTCACTTGGTATTCAACACAAATGCGAGATAAGACTTATACCCTTTTCTCATATATTTCACAGCAGTCATAGAAGAAACCAGTACAGGTAAGCTATCTGGTTCACCTGATTCAACCCTAAAAATAAACGCAAGTTAAGACTTATACCCTCTTCTCATATATTTCACAGCAGTCATAGAAGAAATCAGTAAAAGCTATCTGGTTCACCTGATTCAACCCGAAAAATATCTATAACATCCAAATTAGGGCCTATTTGGAACAGTGGTTTCGGGACCACAAATTCAACGGAAGAAAGTTTATTTTTATTATATTTTTATGGTCTAAAATTTTACAGAATGATATCGTGAAAATCTTGTTCGAAAATTTTGACGTTTGGGCACTCAAATTAGTTAAAAGGACTAAATTGTAAAAAGTGAAAAAGTTGACTTCTACATGTTAGAAGTGTCTAATTGTTATGAAATTTTAAATTAAAGGTCCTTAAATGGTAATTATACCATTGGATAATTTTTTGGATAAAAATGGACATGGAAGGGTAAAAATTTAAAGATGAGTAAAAAGGGCATTTTGGTAAATTGGTAATTAAATGGACTAAAAGTCAAGATAAAGCCAAAAACCCTTTTCCATCTTCTAGTTTGACCAAATGCAGCAAGTAGGAAGCCATGGTTAGGATTTTCAAGCTTCCAAGCTCCATAGTAAGTGATCCCGAGCCCCATTTTTAATTTTCTTTGCATTTCTGAAATTCTTGTAACATGATCTACTCATTTCTACCCATATTTTAAGCTAGGGTTCATGTTTAAAAATTGACCCATGCATGAAATGTTAGTATTTTGAAGATTAATGGAAGAATATGAAAGATTAAAGCATGTTTAGCAACTTTTACCAAGTGATTTTATATGAAAATGCATAAAAAGGACTAAAATGTAAAAGTTGTAAAATGGGTAGTAATCATGTGAATAAAAGAGAAAAATGGGCTTCTATAAGAGCAATAAGGGTTTGGCTAGGCTTAAAGTACAAGAAAATCGAGCACATTTCATTTTACGAGCCTAGGGACCAAAGTGTAAATATGTAAAAGTTTAAGGGTCAAAATGTAAATTTTCAAAAGTATGAATTATGGACCCATTTGAATAGTGTGAGTAATAAATAAGTTATACTTGAAATGTTAGATCAACAAAACAAGATTCGGGCTTAGAATGAGGTTGAACGAGGTTAAGCACTAACTCGAAATAAATAGTCATACTCGAACATGAGGTAAGTTCGTATGGTAATAATAATGCAATATCATGCTTGAATTGTAATTCTCTATTATTATGGCATAAAGTGCATGATTTAATATATTAGAAGAATTTATGGATGACGAATATAATGTGGAAAATGTGATGAATGTTAAATTACTATTAGATGAGTTGTGTGAATTGCTACATGGTTGTACCCGACGAGGATTCGACAAGTAAGTTTGTGTAACTTGAATGTATACTTTCAATTCTTATAATGTATGCTCTTTGATGTTATGAGATTTTGATAGTCATGGTATAATAATTCATGTTATATGAATGTAATGATGAAAAGAGGTCCAAAGGTCCCGATTGAATGAAAAAGATATTCAATTGATTTTCCTAAAAAGAAATTGATTGTAAAAAGAATCTAGCACGAACGGGGTTCCTTATGTGATCTAGCCTCCCGAAGAATATGTGTTTAAATGGATTTAGCCCAGAGGGGTAATCCAAATTAGGATATGAATTTAGCCTGAACTAGTAATTCAGATCTGAGCTCATTAGAGTAATTGTTGTTGCAGGGGATTTAGCCTGGAATGGTAATCCCGACATTGCCCTATGAGTTTATACTACGGGGGATTTAGCCTGGATTGGTAATTTTGTCGTAAGGATTGAGGTTCGCAGGAGTGCATTTGTTGAAAAGGTCACTAACATGAATTAACGATAAATGATTTAGTACGCTATAAGTGTACTAAGGAATATCCATCGAGAATTCGAGGAATTCTACGGGATTAATATGAGAAATGGAATTGGAATGCTTGTAATGATGAGATCATCTAAGACCATTATTAACGTGTATTGTCATGTGATAAACCGTAATTTATACATATTTTTACCCCATATTTAACACATTTTATGGATGATTTGCCATTAGAATTGGTGAATTTGATGCTCTTAATGCTTTAATTTCATGTTTTATACTTAGGAGCGCATAGAAGAGCGAAAGGAACGAGAAAAGGCCAAAAACGGAGAAAATGGGCCAAAGTACGAGATCAACACGGCCTGGACCTCTTCACACGGGCAGACCACACGGCCGTGTCAATCTGGCAGAATTGAAGCACTATTCACACAGGTATAGAACACACCTGTGCCATTCTAGCAGGCTCGAACACGGCCTGAAGTAATCAAACACGGGCGTGTCCCTGCCGAGCCCAAGTTAAGTCCAATTTAGAAAAGGCCACTTTTGAGGGCTTCTAGGCATTCCAAAGCCTATAAATACAACCTAGAGGAGGAAGAAAAAGGGGACGGAGAAGGGAGAGTAAGGAATTACTCCAAGGAAGTCGATTGATCCATCTCGGAAGCTGGATTCATCATCAAGACTTAAGATCTCTCCTCAATTTCCCTTCAGGAGTTTTGGGTTTTCTTTATGTTTTGTATTCTTTATTCTTCTGATATGTTTTCTTATTTAGTTATGAACTAAACCCCTAAATACCTAATGGGGATGAAACCTAAGACGAATCTTATTATTATTTTCTGAATCGTATGATAAATATTTAACTTGGTCTTAATTATGTGTTCTTAATTCTTGTTTTGATATCCTAGGATACTGATTCAAGATATGCTCTTATTCAGAGGAGGAATAGACCCTATCTAAGAGTACATTTGTTATAATTAAGCGGAGTTGATTGCGCGCCTAGAAATAGGGTGACAAGATTTTGTTAGATTAGGGTGAAACCTAATAAGGGGATCCATAGATCGAGTTAATGCAACCCTTGAGTGTTAATTAGAGAAAAGTCTCGATTATTCAATCTAGGGATTAGATGTTATTAGTCTTGAATAGGGATAATAACATAACTTAAGGATCTCTACGGAAAACGTTGAATGAATAAATTGTCCGATTCCGAGCCAGAATAGCAAGTAAAGTCTAGGTGGATTTTTCCTTAGGTATTGTCTTCATTCAATCGATTTTCCCAAAAGCAATTCCCCAATTCTTTTCTCTGTGAGCTCTTAGTTTAGATAATTAGTTAATTAAAACAAGACCTCTTTATTCTTAGGCTTGATAATAAAAAGACAGTTATTACTAGTACCTTTAGTTCCTTTGGGCTCGACAATCTAGTCTTGTTAAAACTATATTACTGTTCGATAGGTACACTTGCCTACATCGCGATAATAGTTAGTTCAAGAACGAGTAATTATAAATATTTAAAACCTATCACGAAATCTTGCGATCAAGTTTTTAGCGCCGTTGCCTGGGAACTGAAATATTAGGAACACTTAATTTTTATTTCTTTAGCCATTTATTTTTCTTGCAATTTAATTTAATTTTATTGTTATTTATTAACTTCCTTTTTCTTTCTCTTGGCAAGCTTTCATAGTTTATGACAAGAAGAAATCCGTCGGGACCATTACTGTTTGACGAAGAAATCGATCACACAGTTCGTAGAAACCAAAGAGAAATATGACGAAGCTTAAGATGCACAAAGAACGAGCAAGAAGATGATACTTAACCCCCAACCGAAGAGATGGCTAAAAACCAAGGCAATCAGCTACCTCCTGCAATTGCGGTTAATTAAAATCCTGCTCCACGCACTATGTATGACCATGCTAAACCTTCTTTAACAGGAACTGAGTCAAGTATAGTTAGACCTGCTATTGCTGTGAATAATTTCGAACTAAAACCTAACACAATTCAGATGATACAGCAATTCGTTTAGTTTGATGGTTTGCAGGATGAGGATCCCAATACTCACTTGGCGAATTTTTTGGAATTTCGTGACACTTTCAAAATTAATGGCGTTTCTGATGATGCCATTCACCTTCGGTTGAACTCATTATCACGAGGGTCAATTACTACTTGAGAACAAATGACCGAAAAAATTTTACTTAAATATTTTTCGCCTGCTAAAACGGCTAAATTACGTAATGATATCTCTTCTTTTGTGTAGATGAATTTAGAAACACTCTACGATGCATGAGAGAGATACAAAGACCTTCTAAAAAGGTGCCCTCACCATGGGTTACCGGTTTGGCTCCAAGTACAAACATTTCACAATGGTCTGAATCCTTCGACTCGGCAAATGGTTGACACAGCTGCTAGCAGAACCATCGACAATAAAACACCGGAAGATGCCTATGAGTTTATAGAAGAGATGTCACTGAATAACTATCAGTGGCAAGTCATGAGGACAAAGCCAACAAAAACAACCGGCGTTTATAACATCGATTCCGTCACCATGCTTTCTAATCAGGTAGAACTCTTAAATAAAAAGATTGATGGTTTTCTTAATTCTTCACAGGTTCACCCAGTAATGCAGTGCGAAGCAAGTAGTGGTGGAACAAACCATTCGAAACACCAACCTTATGACCACAAGATGGATAACGAGCAATTAAATTACATGGGTAATAATCCTCGACCTCAAAACAATCCATACAGTAACACTTATAATGCAGGTTGGAGGAACCACCCCAATTTCTAGTGAGGCGGTCAAGGAAATCAAAGACCACAACATCCTCCGGGCTACCAACGACCACCCTACCAACAGGAAAAGAAGCCAAACCTTGAAGAGATGCTCACAACGTTTATATCAGTGTCAGAATCCTGTTTCCAAAATACCGAGACAGCACTTAAAAATCAACAAGCATCGATCCAAGGACTCGAAACTTGGATAGGCTAGCTAACCAAACTAATCTCCGAACGACCACAAGGTATCTTACCAAGTAATACTGAACCTAAACCAAGGGAAAACCTTAACGCAATTAGTGCTCAAGATAAGGAAGGATTCATTGTGCCTGAGCCAGAATTGATGCAAGAAACTATGGTGAGCAAAGGTAAAAGTGAGGTAAGTCATAACAAAATGGTGAATGAAGAATATAAACCTCGTGTCCCATATCCTAACGTGACAAGGAAAGACCGCTCAGACGAATAATTCGATAAATTCCTTAAACTTTTGAAAAAATTACATATTAATTTTCCGTTTCTTCAAGCTTTGTCGCAGATGCCGAATGCAATGAAATTTTTAAAAGAGCTTTTAGTAAATAAGTGGAAGTTGGATGAAACGTCGCATGTGGAGCTAAAGGCAGTTTGCTCAGCTATTCTACAGAATAAGCTACCCCACAAATTGAAAGATCCAGGGAGTTTTACAATTCCTAGCTTAATTGGTAGTTTAGATATAAATCATGCATTAGCTGATTTAGGGGCTAGTACTAACGTTATGCCTTACAAAATGTTTAAGGAACTAGGTCTTAGGAAACCTAAAAAAACTAGGATGAGCATTCAATTGGCAGATAAAACTATAAGATTTCCTAGGGTTATTATTGAAGATGTACTAGTGAAAGTAGATAAGTTCATATTTCCCATTAATTTCGTTGTTCTAGACATAGAGGAGTATAATAACACCCCTTTGATTTTAGGGAGGCCCTTTTTAGCAACTACTAAAACCATCATTGATGTTGGGACAGGTGAACTCACACTCTGAGTGGGAGACGAAACAATCACCCTTCAAGCTCGAAATTCTAGCAACACATCAGGAATTGAAGGTGATCATCTAAACCATTCTGCTAAAACTAACAATATGGTGCAACCTACTTTGCAGAAAATGTGTCTGAAGGAAGCACACGAGTCGCTCTCAAGCAATAGTAGAGAACCTGTTCATGAAGATCGGAGATTACAAATCGAGGAACTCGATGAATGGTAGACGCACAAACCAAGAACACACAATAAACTGAAACTACGCCAAAATGAGCCCGATACCTTTCCAAATCAACTTAAGGTTGGTAATAAAGTCTTACTAGATACCGCAGATCCCCACATTGTTACTACCACACTGAATGAGGAAATACCTTTTACGGTACTAAGTATTTTTCCATTCGGTACGGTGGAGGTGAGTCTTCCCAGGTTCGGCACTTTTAAGGTAAACAGCACCCGTTTAAAACCTTATTTTGATGAGACTAATAGCAGGAATAAGGAGTATAAACTCCTCGAACCACCATGACTATACAACAGAGAGGTAAGTCGAGCTTAGACTATAAATAAGCGCTTCTCGGGAGGCAACCCGAGCACTAACAATATTAATTTCTTTGAATTTTGGTATTTAACTCCTAACTTACTAATAGAATTCTTGAATACAGGTGTTTCCACAGAGACATGGCCAAACACACGGGCATGCTTAATGTTGTCTGAAAACAAGGCAAATGATTTCCCCAACATGGGCTACTATTAAACACCACGGCATTGCGATACGGCCGTGGTTGAGCCTTCCAAAACAACACGAGTGTTCGACACTCCCGTGTGGAAAACCCGTGGTTGAAACTGAGAAACTAGCACGGACGTGCGACACGCCATTGTCTAACACCCATAGTCAAACCTGTTAAATTAACATGGGCGTGGAGCTTGAACACACGAGCGTGGGAGAAACGAACGAAGCTAGACAGGGTCGTGCGACACGGCCGTGTGAACCCACACGTCCGAGGAACACGGGCGTGCACTAAATGTGAGATGCACCTAAATTTGAAATTTCTGAATCACACGGGCTGAAATTGGGGGACACGGGCATGTGCCATGGCCGTGTGCCCCAAAATCTATAAATTCCTTGCACTATTCACTTTTTTCCCCATTCAAAAACCCTAACCCTAGCCACTGCAACTCCACACGGCCCCCTGCCACGCCCGTGCGCTGCCTTGAACTTCATTTTTGACACTCAATCTCTCTCCCTTAGCGTCTGTTTACTCTTTTCACTTCTATTTTACTTATTACTAATGCTTATTATTACAAGAATTTCCATTTCTGTTTATTACTTTATCATTTAGTTTGCATTTTTAGTTAGTTATTATACATTGCATGTTAAATCAAGTTATTAGGAAACTTCATACCCATGATTTTACCATGCTCATTCTCATGATATTCCCATGCCAATATCTCTCATGTAATTTGCGTTGTTCAATTATTTCTTATACATTTGATGTTGTTAAGAAAGCTTCACTCTTTTACACATGCCATTACTACATACAATGACAAAGTCATGAAATTATTATATTAATTATGTTTGGTTGTGGCTGAAAGTCTGCTTTTTAGTTGGAAATTTTATTCCGTTTACTTTGACCACTCATCAAGATGACTTGATGATTCTAATCGCAGGTACCATGTCATCATCAAGAGAAAAGAAAACCGCCGTACCTGCTTAGAATAAAAGGAAGGGAGCGTCCTCTTTTCGGGCCCAACTGCGAAAATCCGTCACCCTCTCCTATAGTTTCCACGAGGGCCCTAGGAAGAACTGTTTCAAATACTTCGTGCTCGACCCTTAATTGCGAGCCGCTGCATCGAATAGGCTGCCGTAGAACAAGTCCAGATGACTAACGCAATTCGGGCTCTTCTAACCACCGACCCTTGGGAGCTGTTCTTCGGGATTATCGAGCCGACATACCTCGAGCTCATGATGGAACTATGCTCAATGTTCCATCTCCAGACCGTAATGACAAGGTATGATGATCCCGGCACGGTCCAATTTTTCCTAGGCAGATTAATCTGCCAGCTAAGCGTCCCAGAGTTCGTTGCTGCTCTAGGCTTATATACGGAGGAGTTTTGCAAGGAGAATGAACTACATGTTCTTAGTCGCCACATACATTTCTCTCCCTCAAAGTGCTGGCACACTTTAACCCCTAGCACGACCTCGTAGCCGCTCTAAGGCATCCGTTCTCCCACCATCCCTGAGGTACTTACACGCTATTTTAGCTCACACGATTACAGGGAGGCGAGAGAACACTGGCGTCGTCAACACCCATGACGTCTAATTCTTATGGTGCATGTCGCAAGGGCACATCATCAACCTTGCCTATTTCATTGCCCTTGCGGTTCAGTACCAGATAGAGCGGCATCAAAAGGGGGTCATCTCCATTGGCCCCTACGTGACTAGGTTGGTGCGACACTTCGGGCTTCTCAACACCGCAGCCCAAGAATCATCCCTCACCCTCATCGGCCAGATGTCTCCACAAGGCATCTGAAGCATGCTTAGCATGAGGATGATCGAGAGGCACTGAGGAACCTACCCTCCCCAGTATCATCTCGCCCAATCTACCGAGGAGGAGGCCTACGAGGACATTCCTGATGATGTCCCCCCACAGTACGAGGACCCACCGACTCAGCTACCACCACCCGCTCGTCCAGTTCATGCAGCGGCTTCATATGCTGACATCTCTGAGCGCCTCACCCGATTCGAGTAGCAGCATTTTCAATGATTTGACAATATTGATGCTACTCTACAGCAGATTTGTCAGCACCTCCACATCTCATCACCAGTCCCACCTCGCAAACCATCCAGCGATGAAGATGTTTAGAAATATTTATTTATTATTTTATGTTTTTAATTTTTATTGAAACTACTTTTTATTTTTGTTAGATTTTAGAATTTCATTTTTAATTATTAATTTCGGTTATTTCTTTTCAAGTACTTATTCTTCCTAATATCCCCTAAAAAGTTCTTGATTTTATCACAGTTATATAGAGCTCTTAAGGTCATCATCACATAGGAACTAAAACTCCACTAGTAAAGGTTCTCCACGACTGTAATATCTTGCTCGACCATGACCATAGCTACCACTAGATATAATATTCTTTTGGTGTAGGACTTATAGCCTAATGAACCTCTACGACCGCCGGAGTATCCCCTTCCACTCTCGAACTGATCACTCTCCAAAACTCTAGTTCGAGGAATTCATCATATAGGAAGTTTCACTTCTCTCCTTATCTTATTTTTATACTCTAACATCTATCTTTGTACATTGAGGGCAATGTACATCTTAAGTGTAGGGGGGCATTCATTCATTATCAGAAAAATCCCTGAATAATCACCTTGTTCTCTTGAAAAACTCTCATATCATATTTAGGATAAATTTTAATTGATTTATGATTTTTATTGATATTTCTTGAATTAAAACATAGGCATTTATGCATTGATTGGTTAAACTTTAAGACATTAGAGAATCAAGCATGATAAGTTGATTTTTAAGAATTTAAAATTATAGGTTATTTCCCAAGTCTAGGTATTACTTTGAGTTGGATTTCACGAGTCTAAACATCAAAAAAGCCATAATTTTTGTGAGTTTTTTGAGCCTTTTGAGCATCTATTAATTCTTTCTTGCTCTTTTTTTATCATTGCTTTTGAGTGCATCAGTATTGAACTGTTATTCTAGAACTTGCTTGATTATGCATGTTGAGACCACACCATTTGATTTGATATATCAAAATGATTAAGGCACTTAGGATTAACCCATTCATGCCATGAAAAGCCTACCTCCCCGATTAACCTCTAGTAAACCCCCTTGAGCCTAACAATCCATTTCTTGTATTACCCTTAATATTAACCTTTAACCCATTATTGTTGAAATCCCCTATATTAATCCCTATTTTTGTCAAGATTTGAGTTGAATGGACTGCCTAGCTATGTTTTGTTCTTAATAGTTAGTCTATATTATTTTAAGTTGTTCTTGTAAAAAAAAAACTATGTATACATATCTGTACTTTCATATTCTGAGAGAAGCTCTGTTGTATGCAAGTGAAGATTAACTCTTTTCTAGTTAGGCAATTTTTCAATTCAATCTCGATTTTAACCCTCTCTTTCAACTTGTGACCACACCCTCTAACCAAGCCTCACTACAACCCTTTAAAGACCTTTTGATTGATGTATCATCTTAAATTATAGTGGTGGAGATTTGATTTACATGCAAGCCTATGGTAATAACTTTTCATTATTGACTATTGAGTGCTTCATTTATTGTCCTTAAACACCTCGAGTGATTTGAGTGAATCTTTAGTGAGGATGGGAAACTCTGTGATATTCTAAATCAAAGGTAATTACTTAGATGCAGAGAGACACCTATCTTTGCATGATTAAATACTCAACTTGGAATGTTTGAAACTTTTATGTTCTTATAGTTGAATTCTCAATGTATGATTACCTATGGATTATTTTGAGATATTATCGATAAGAATTATAAGCTGAGGAGAAATTATTTTGATTATGAGTTGAGAATTTTGCTTGAGGACAAGCAAATGCTTAAGTGTGGGGGTATTTGATAAACCGTAATTTATACATATTTTTACCCCATGTTTAACGTATTTTATGGATGATTTACCATAAGAATTGGTGAATTTAATGCTCCTAATGCTTTAATTTCATGTTTTATACTTAGGAGAGCATAGGAGAGCGAAAGGAACGAGAAACGGGCCAAAAACGGAGAAAATGGGTCAAAGTACGAGATCAATGCGGCCTGGACCTCCTCACACAGGTAGACCACACGGCTGTGTCAATCTGGCAGAATTGAAGCACGATTCACACGGGTATAGCACACGCCCGTGCCATTCTATTAGGCTCGAACACTACCTGAAGTAATCGTACACGGGCGTGTCACGTAGGCGTGTCCCTGCCGAGCCCAAGTTAAGTCCAATTCGGAAAAGGCCACTTTTGAGGGCTTCTAGGCATTCCAAAGCCTATAAATACACCCTAGAGGAGGAAGAAAAAGGGGACGGAGAAGGGGGAGTAAGGAATTACTCCAAAGAAGCCAATTGATCCATCTCGGAAGTCGGACTCATCATCAAGACTGAAGATCTCTCCTCAATTTCCCTTCAGGAGTTTTGGGTTTTCTTTATGTTTTGTATTCATTATTCTTCTGAGATGTTTTCTTATTTAGTTATGAACTAAACCCCTAAATACCTAAGTGGGATGAAACCTAAGATGATTCTTGTTATTATTTTCTGAATCGTATGATAAATATTTAACTTGTTCTTAATTATGTGTTCTTAATTCTTGGTTTGATATCCTAGGATACTGATTCAAGATATGCTCTTATTCAGAGGATAAATATACCCTGTCTAAGAGTACATTGTAATAATTAAGCGAAGTTGATTATGGGCCAAGAAATAGGGTCACAAGATTTTGCCGGATTAGGGTGAAACCTAATAAGGGGATCCATAGATCGAGTTCATGCAACCCTAGAGTGTTAATTAAAGAAAAGTCTCGGTTATTCACTCTAGGGATTAGACGTTATTAGTCTTGAATAGGGATAATAACATAACTTAGGGATCTCTACGGAACAAGTTGAATGAATAAATCGTCTGATTCGGAGCCAGAATAATAAGTAAAGTCTAGGTGGATTTTTCCTTAGGAATTGTCTTCATTCAATCAATTTTCCCAAAATCAATTCCCCTATTCTTTTGTCTGTGAGCTCTTAGGTTAGATTATTAGTTAATTAAAACAAAACCTCTTTATTCTTAGGCTAGATAATAAAAAGACAGTCATTACTAGTACTTTTAGTTCCTTTGGGTTCGACAATCCGGTCTTGTTAAAACTATACTACTGTTCGATAGGTACACATGCCTACATAACGATAATAGTTCAAGAATGAGTAATGATAAATATTCAAAACCTATCCCGAAACCTCACGATCATCATGCGACTAACTTGTATGATTAAGTAGGCCAAGAGAATTAACGACATTCATATTAAACTCTATTGTGTAATTGAGTATGGGATCCATGAAATGGTGAGTTCATGATTAGTTGAAAATGATCTTCTGATGGTGATCATTATATGGCACTAAAATAGTTTTGGACTACAACAGTCGTCTGACTTTGAAAATCAACCAAAAAATGGTGGAAATCGAATTAGAGGTTGAATTAAATATGAAATTAAAGCTTATTATGAGATATTTTAATTTTTGTGAGACAGAGTTAGAATGAGTTCGGAATCCCCTATTCTGACTTGGGAAAATCACTAGAAATTGTATAAAAATAATTATGGGTTAGAATTCATATGAAAAAGCCCTTAATGAGTCTATTTTCAAGAGAATTAGGCAGGAATATTATCCAGATCCCATGCTAGGAGATAAATAAAGTTAGTGAGAAAAGGTTGAAGCTATCAAACAGCAGAATAAGGGTAACTTTGAAGAATAAACTGGACTTATTGACTAGAGCAAATGATCGCGTGATTTCTTAATAGGCTTTAAATATTTATAATTACTCATTCTTGAACTAACTATTATCGCGATGTAGGCAAGTGTACCTATCGAACAGTAGTATAGTTTTAGCAAGACTGGATTATCAAACCCAAAGGAACTAAAAGTACTAGTAATAACTGTCTTTTTATTATCTAGCCTAAGAATAAAGAGGATTTTATTTTAACTAACTAATTATCTAAACTAAGAATGCACAGAGAATGAAATTGGGGAATTACTTTTGGAAAAATTGATTGAATGAAGACAATACCTAAGGAAAAATCCACCTAGACTGTACTTGTTATTCTGGCTCCGAATCGGACGATTTATTCATTTAACTTGTTCCGCAGAGATTCCTAAGTTATGTTATTATCTCTATTCAAGACTAATAACGTCTAATCCCTAGATTGAATAACCGAGACTTTTCTCTAATTAACCCTCTAGGGTTGCATTAACTCGATCTATGGATCCCCTTATTAGGTTTCACCGTAATCCGGCAAAATGTTGTCACCCTATGTCTAGGGGCGCAATCAACTCCGTTTAATTATGACAAATGTACTCTTAAACAGGGCCTATTCCTCCTCTGAATAAGAGCTTATCTTGAACCGGTATCCTAGGATATCAAACAAGAATTAAGAACATATAATGAAGAACAAATTAAATATTTATCATACAATTCAGAAAATAATAACAAGATTCGTCTTAGGTTTCATTCCTCTTAGGTATTTAGGGGATTTAGTTCATAACTAACTAAGAAAACATCTCAGAATAATAAAGAATACAAAACATAAAGAAAACCCAAAACTCCTGAAGGGGAATTGAGGAGAGATCTTTAGTCTTGACGATGAATCAAGCTTCTGAGATGAATCAATCAGCTTTCTTGGAGTAATTCCTTACCCCCTACTCTGTCCCCCCTTTTCTTCCGTCTCTAGGGTGTATTTATAGACTTTGGAATGCCTAAAAGCCCTTAAAATTAGCCTTTTCCGAATTGGACTCAACTTGGGCTCGGTAAGGACATGCCCGTGTGAGATTACTTCAGGTCATGCTCAAGCCTGCCAAATTGACACAACCGTGTGGTCTGCCCGTGTGAGGAGGTCTAAGCTGTGTTGATTTAGTACTTTGGCCCATTTTCTCCGTTTTTGGCCCGTTTCTCGTTCCTTTTGCTCTCTTATGCTCTCCTAACTGTAAAACATGAAATTAAAGCATTAAGAGCATCGAATTCACCAATTCCAATGGAAAATAATCCATAAAATGCATTAAACATGGGGTAAAAATATGTATAAATTACGGTTTATCAGTAAAACTTCTATAAAATTTTATGGTAAGAAGATATGTGAGTCTATTTTCAAAGAAAATTTTCGGATCTTAATTTAGAGTTCTGTAGCTCTAGTTATAAATAACATAGTGTCTATGACTCGAGTAGACAACTTGACTGGAATATGAACAAATAGAGGAATCATGATGTATTTCTTTGAAATCATGTTTAAGATTTGATAGTAACAAGTTGATAAATTGCTTATTATTATCATATGGACTTTCTAAGCTTTAAGCTTACTCCTTCCTCTCCATTTCTTTAGTATTGTCAGGTCGGCTCAGGGTTGGAAACCATCGGAGGCAGCATCATACTATCAAGTCATCATTTTGGAAGTATCAACTTATATATATATGTTAAATTGTTACAAGTGAGTGGCATGTATAAAGACTTAGTTTTTATGTTAGATGTTATCATGAGTAGCCAAATGTATTGGCTTATGTTGATTCATTGTATATAGCCATGGGATGTTGCTTATAATGTTTTGACTTATAAGCCTAATTATCCTTATTATTTGTTAATGCCTTATGATGTGATTATAATTGTTTACTATGAATGAATAGTATAACATATGTGCATGAGAATGCCTTAGGACCATTCGAGGTGGTCATGGCTATGAAATAAATGCATAAATTGGCATTAAGTTGATAATGATTGGACATGGACATTTTTTGAATAAGTAGAGATTAATCACTGGGTAATATGTTATGGTTGGTTATTAAAAACGTACCTTAGTGAGGCATGCTAAATCATTAAAATGATGCTATGGTATGTGTCTTTAAAGTGGTTAAGTTTGTGAAAGATTAAGGCAACAAAAAGGCTTGGAAAATAGCCTAAGTGCTAGCCACACGGGCAGAGACACAACCATGTGTCTCAGCCGTGTGGAGGACACAGCTTAGCACATGGGCGTCTGGTCTTGCTGTGTGGTTCAATTTGTTTTGCTGACATCATAAATAGAAAGTTACACGACCTGAGGACACGGGCGTGTTGAAGACACACGGGCGTGCGACCCTGTTTCATGAAAATTTTTCTAATTTTTCCAAAAACTTTCTAAAGTTTTTGGTTTAGTCCCAAACCGCCTTTAATGCATGTTTAGAGCCTCAGTAGCTCGTGTAAGGGACATTATGCATGTGATTGAATGTTTTTAATTTAAATGAAATTTTATGGTCCAGTTTTATGAAATGGTGTACGTTTAAGTCCGATAACTCCTTGAACCCTATCTTGGTATCGGATACGGGTAAAGGGGTGTTACAATTAGTGGTATCAGATCTATGGTTTAGTCAGTTCTTGGACTAACCTAGCGTGAATGAGAGTCTACCTATACATGATGTCTCGTGACGCGAATGAGATCTTGTTTGGACAGAGGTACTCTCCAACTAAGCTACACCGACCATGTTAAATGTGATGCTAAGGTATTCGTGTGAAGTATAGTCATGATAAGCCTGGATTCAGAAAATTATGAATAAAAGTTCATGATATACATGATAACATGTGAGATGGAAATTCATGTTGCGATAAATACCAATGCTGGTTTGATGCTCATATGATGTTCTACAATTGACTTGATTAAATGAATGTGATAAATTGAAATCCACAAAGGTATGAATAGAGGATTATATTATGATGAGCTTACCTATGTGTAATCTATAATTCCATGATGTATGTGATTGATTTATTTGAACGAATGCATGTGTTTGAGTAACTTATCAAAAATGTTGATGGAATAAATGTCTATAATTCCATGATGTATATTGATTTATTAGAAGTGTATAATTGTTATGAAATTTTAAATTGGAGGTCCTTAAATGATAATTAGACCATAGAATAATTTTTTGGACAAAAATGGACATGGAAGGGTAAAATTTTAAAGATGAGTAAAAAGGGCATTATGGTAAATTGGTAATTAAATGGACTAAAAGTCAAAATAAAAGCCAAAAACCCTTGTCCATCTTCTTGTTTGGCCTAATGTAGAAAGGAGGAAGCCATGGTTAGGGTTTTCAAGCTTCCAAGCTCCAAGCGAGCCCCGTTTTTAATGTTCTTTGCATTTTTGAAATTCTTGTAACATGATCTACTCATTTCTACCCATATTTTAAGCTAGGGTTCATGTTTAAAAATTGACCCATGCAAGACATGTTAGTATTTAGAAGATGAATGGAAGAATATGAAAGATTAAAGCATGTTTAGCAACTTTTACTAAGTGATTTTCATGAAAATGCATAAAAGGGACTAAAATTTAAAAGTTGAAAAAAGGGTAGTAATCACGTAAATAAAAGAGAAATGTGGGATGCTATAAAAGCAAAAAGGGTTTGGCTATGCTTAAAGTATAAGAAAATTGAGCACATTTCATTTTACGAGCCTAGGGACTAATGTGCAAATATGTAAAAGTTTAGGGGTCAAAATATAAATTTGCAAAAGTATGAATTATGGACCCATTTGAATAATGTGAGTAATAAATACGTTATATTTGAAATGTTAGATCAAGAAAACAAGATTCGGGCTTGAACGAGTTTGAATGAGGTGAAGCACTAATTCGAAATAAATAGTCATACTCGAACCCGAGGTAAGTTCTTATGGTAATAATAATGCAATATCATGCTTGAATTGTATTTCTCTATTATTATGGCATAAAGTGTATGATTTAATATATTAGAAGAATTTATGGATGATGAATATAATGTGAAAAATGTAATGAATGTTAAATTACTATTACATGAGTTGTCTGATTTGCTACATGGTTGAACCCGACGAGGATTCGACAAGTAAGTTCGTGTAAATTGAATGTATACTTTTCATAAACCGTAATTTATACATATTTTCCCCCATATTTAACGCATTTTATGGGTGATTTTCCATTAAAATTGGTGAATTCGATGCTCCTAATGCTTTAATTTCATGTTTTACACTTAGGAGAGCATAGGAGAGCGAAAGGAACGAGAAATGGGCCAAAAATGGAGAAAATGGGCCAAAGTACGAAATCAACACGACCTGAACCTCCTCACACGGGCAGACCACACGGTCCTGTCAATCTGGCAGAATTGGAGCACGACTCACACGGGCATAGCACACGCCAATGCCATTCTAATAGGCTCGAACACGGCCTGAAGTAATGGCACACGGGCGTGTCAGACGGGCGTGTCCCTACCGAGCCCAAGTTAAATCCAATTCGGAAAAGGCCACTTTTGAGGACTTCTAGGCATTCCAAAGCCTATAAATACATCATAGAAGAGGAGAAAAAGGGGAGACGGAGAAGGGGGTAAGGAATTACCCCAAGGAAGCTGATTGATCCATCTCAGAAGCCGAATTCATCATCAAGACTGAAGATCTCTCCTCAATTTTCCTTCAGGGGTTTTGGGCTTTCTTTATGTTTTGTACTCTTTATTCTTCTGAGATGTTTTCTTATTTAGTTATGAACTAAATCCCCTAAATACCTAAGGGGAATAAAACCTAAGACGAATCTTGTTATTATTTTCTGAATTGTATGATAAATATTAAACTTGTTCTTAATTATGTTTTCTTAATTCTTGTTTGATATCCTAGGATACTGATTCAAGACATGCTCTTATTCAGAGGAGGAATAGACCCTGTCTAAGAGTACTTTTGTCATAATTAAGTGGAGTTGAGTGCATGCCTAGAAATAAGGTGACAAGATTTTGCCGGATTAGGGTGAAACCTAATAAGGGTATCCATAGATCGAGTTAATGCAACCCTAGAGTGTTAATTAGAGAAAAGTCTCGGTTATTCAATTTAGGGATTAGACGTTATTAGTCTTGAATAGGGATAATAACATAACTTAGGGATCTCTACAGAACAAGTTGAATGAATAAATCATCCGGTTCGGAGGCAGAATAACAAGTAAGGTCTAGGTGGATTTTTCCTTAGGTATTGCCTCAAGTCAATCGATTTTCCCAAAAGCAATTCCCCAATTCTTTTCTCTGTGCGTTCTTAGTTTAGATAATTAGTTAATTAAAACACATAAAACCCCTTTTATTCTTAGGCTGGATAAAAAAAAGACAGTCATTACTAGTACTTTTAGTTCCTTTGGGTTTGACAATCCGGTCTTGCTAAAACTATACTACTGTTAAATAGGTACACTTGCCTACATCGCGATAATATATAGTTCAAGAACAAGTAATTATAAATATTTAAAACCTATCACGAAACCTCGCGATGAACTTTTAATTCTTATAATATGTGCTCTTTGATGTTATGAGATATTGATAGTCATGGTATAATAATTCATGTTATATGAATGTAATGATGAAAAGAGGTCCAAAGCTCCCAGTTGAATGAAAAGGATGTGCAATGGATTTTCCTAAAAAGGAATTGACGGTAAAAAGAATCTAGCCCGGACCGGTGTTCCTGATGTGATCTAGTCTCCCGAAGAATATGTGTTTAAATAGATTTAGCTCGGACAGGTAGTCCGAATTAGGATCTGAATTTAGCCTGGACTGGTAATTCAGATCCGAGCTCATTGGAGTAATTGTCATTGCAGGGTATTTAGCCTGGACTGGTAATTCTGACATTGCTCTATGAGTTTATACTATGGGAGATTTAGCCTGGACTGGTAATTCCATCGTAAGATTTGAGGTTCACAAGAGTGCATTCGTTGAAAAGGTCACTAACATGAATTGACGATAAATGATTTAGTATGCTATAAGTGTACTATGGAATATCCATCGAGAATTCGAGGAATTTTACGGGATTAATATGAGAAATGGAATTGGAATACTTGTAATGATGAGATCATCTAAGACCATTATTATCGTGTATTATCATGTGACTAACTTGTATGATTAAGTATGCCAAGAGAATTAATGACATTCATATTAAATTCTATTGTGTAATTGAGTATGGGATCCATGAAATGGTGAGTTCATGATTAGTTGAAAATGATCTTCTGATGGTGATCATTATATGGCACTAAAATAGTTTTGGACTACAACAGTCGTCTGACTTTGAAAATCCACCAAAAAATGGTGGAAATCGAATTAGAGGTTGAATTAAATATGAAATTAAAGCTTATTGAGTCTAGTTTCATATAAAGGAAACTTTGTAAGCAAAGGATTTTCAATAATGAGATATTTTATTTTTTGTGAGATAGAGTTAGAATGAGTTCAGAATCCTCTTTTCTCACTTGGGAAAATCATTAGAAATTGTATAAAACTAATTATGGGTTAGAATTCATATGAAGAAGCCCTTAATAAGCCTATTTTCAATAGAATTAGATGGAAACATTATCCAAATTTCTCACTAGGAGATAAGTAAATTTTAGTGAGAAAAGGTCGAAGCTGTCAAACAGTAGAACAGTGGTAACTTCGAAGAATAAACTGTACTTATTGGCTAGACCAAAACTTCTGCAAAATTTTACAGTAAGAAGATATGTGAGTCTAGTTTTAGAAAAGAATTTTGTATCTTAATTTAGAGTTCTGTAGCTCTAGTTATAAATAATTTAGTGTCTATGACTCGAGTAGATAGCTTGACTAGAATATGAGCAAATAATGGAATCATGATTGTATTTCTTTGAAATCATGTTGAAGATTTGATAGAAACATGTTGATAAATTGCTTATTATTTTCATATGGGCTTGCTAAGCTTTACGTTTACTCCCTCCTCTCCATTTCTTTAGTGTTGTTAGGTTGGCTCAGGGTTGAAAATCGTCGGATGCAGCATCACACTATCAGGTCATCATTTTGGAAGTGTCGACTTATATATATATATGTTAAGCTGTTACAAGTGAGTTGCATGTATAAAGACTTAGTTTTTATGTTAAATGTTATCATGAGTAGAAAAATGAATTGGCTTATGTTGATTCATTTTATATAGCCATGGGATGTGGCTTATAATGTTTTGTCTTATACGCCTAATTATCCTTACTATTTGTTAATGCCTTACGATATGATTATAATTGTTTACTATGAATGAATAGTATAACATATGTGCATGAGAATGCCTTAGGACCATTTGGGGTGGTCATGGCTATGGAATAAAAGCGTAAGTTGGCATTTAGGTGATAATGATTGAACATGGACATTTGTTGAATAAGTAGGGATTAATTAGTAGGTAATATGTTATGGTTGGTTGTTAAAAACGTACCTTAGAGAGCCATGCTAAATCATTAAAATGATGCTATGATATGTGTCTTTAAAGTGGTTAAGTTTGTGAAAGATTAAGGCAACAAAAAGGCTTGAAAAATAGCCTAAGTGCTAGTCACACGGGCAAAGACACGGCCATGTGTCTCAGCCGTGTAGAGGAGACAGCCTAGCACACGGGCATCTGGCCTGGCCGTGTGGTTCAATTTGTTTTGTTGACATTATAAATAGAGAGTTACACAGCCTGAGGACACGGGTGTGTTGAAAACACACGGGCGTGTCCTTGTGTCCACACCGGTGTGTGACCCTGTTTCATAAAATTTTTTTTAAGTTTTTCCAAAACTTTTTAAAGTTCTCGGTTTAGTCCCAAACCACCTTTAATGCTTGTTTAGAGCCTCGGTAGCTCGTGTAAAGGACATTATGCATGTGATTGAATTTTTTTTGATTTAAATAAAATTTTATGGCCTGATTTTATGAAATGGTGTACGTTTAAGTCCGGTAATGCCTCGAACCCTGTCCTGGCATTGGATACGGGTAAAAGGGTGTTACAATATCCCTATTTTCACATTTCAGTTCAATGAATTTCCTTCTAAAATTTACTATGACATCATGGGTAGCAACCAATCCATACCAAAAATAACGTCAAATTCATCAAACGGAAATAACATGAGGTTAGCTGGAAAACGATGACCTCTAGTTGTCAAGGGACAATTTATACATACTTGGTCATCTAATACATGCTTGCCTAATGGGTGTCTACCCTTTACCACAAATTCTGTAGACTCGACAAGCATATTCATGCTAGACACCAGTTTCACAAAAGCATACGAATGGGTAGACCCTGGATCTATCAAAGCAATAACAGAAATATCGTGAAGAGAAAAAGTTCCCATAATCACATCCAGTGACGATGCCTCTTCGCGAGTGCGATTGGCATAAGTCCTTGCAGGCGCTCTGCCCTCGAACCTCATGGCAGAATCTCTAGGTGCACCTCTACTGCTAGCACTTCTTTCCTGGTTCTTCAGTGGTCTACCTCTCGAAGGAGCATTGCTTGCTCTCATATCTTGCTTTTCGTCTTTCTCACCTATTTCAAAACAGTTTCAGATGAAATGGTTTAATGACCCACATTTGAAACAGCCTCTTTCATTCCCTCGACACTCACCAAAATGGCATCTACCACACTGTGAACATTCTAGTTTGTTTGGTCAAGCACCACTGACACTCACAATAGAAGTGGTTTGAGCTTTAGACGCCGTGTACTGCTTATTCTTATTTCTACTCGAGAATCCCACTGAAGCATTTGATTGGGTGGTGAACTCTCTCGATCTCTTAGATGAGGACTGATGTGATTTCCCCATCTGTCTTTTCCTTGAGTCAGGAGACTCAATATTAGCTTTTCTCTTTTCTTTGGTCAATTCTTCTACCTTGCAAGCTCTTTCAACTAGAATCACAAACTCCCTTAACTCTAAGATGCCAATTAATAATCGGATGTTTTCATTCAATCCATCCTCAAATATCTTGCACATGATAGCTTCAGTATATACGCACTCCCTGGTGTATTTGCTGAGCCTTACAAACTCATGCTCATATTCTGTTACTGTCATTCGGCCTTGCGTCAATTCTAGAAATTCCTTCCTCTTTTGATCTATAAATCTCTGACTAATATACTTCTTTCAAAATTCCTCTTGCAAAAACTGTCATGTAATCCTTTCCCTTGGTACAACCGACAGAAGGGCGTTCCACCATTGGTAGGCCGAGTCTCGTAGGAGTGACACAATACACCTCATGCACTCCTCAGGTGTACAAGACAACTCATCGAATACCCTAATGGTATTTTCTATCCAGAACTCCGCCTTCTTTGGGTCATCATCTACATTCGCCCTAAATTCCTCAGCTCCCTACTTCCTAATTCTATCAACCGGAGGTTTCTTCTTTCATAACATCTCCACCCCTTAGGGCGCTATGGGTTTAGGTTGAGGGATTGGAGGGGTGGGGGAGGTGGAGTGTTCAGGTTTGCACGAATAAACTCTAAATACCAGGCATTCATCATATAGAGGTAGGCTTCTCTAGCCCTTCCACCCTGACTTAGTGTCATGAGAGCTGACGCATTACTCTCCACACATCTGCTACTGCTCCGTCGGAAGTCATTTACTAGATGAAAACACAATTTAAAGGTCAGGAGTCATCACACAATCACAATGTATTTATGGTATGTATAACTAGACTTGTACACTCTCTACGTGTGTCCAAGAATCGACTAAACTATAGCTCTGATACCACTAAATGTAACACCCCTCACTTGAGTTCAATGCCATAATAGGATATGAGGTGTTACCAAACTTAAACACATACATTCAAATATTTTTGGGTCATAAAATTTTGCTCAATCTTTAAAACTTTCAAACTTCCTCTTAACGACCCTAATGTAGACCTATGAGGTCCAAAACACACTTTGGAAATGGTTCAGAAATAAACTAAACACTTTAGGGAAAGCTTTGTAAAATTTCCATGTAGACAGGGGCACATGCCCGTATGGAAAGGTGACACGCCTGTGTGTCATCTTCACATGGCCATGTTGAAGGCCTGTGTGGCTCACACGATCTGAACATATCGAAACACGCCTGTATCCCTAGCCCGTGTGAATTTAATTCTTGATTCAAACCTACAGGGGTTTTTACACGGCATGGCACACACTTGTGTCCATGGCCCGTGTCCCCCACACGGCCAAGACACGCCCGTGTCTTAGCCCGTGTACAAAAATCTTGACATTCCGTTTCTGACGTTAGCGACCCTTTAGGGGCACACGATCATGATACACGCTCATGTACTAGGCCGTGTCTTCTACACGGTTGGGACACACAGCTGTATCTCCACCCGTGTGGTTACTACTGGGCATTCCGTTTTGCCAACTTTAGGAAAAGGGGACACACGGCCTTACCACACGCCCATGGGGCAAGCCGTGTGTCACAGACTGTCTAGACACACGCCCGTGTGTCTGCTCGTGTGGACAAAAACAAGGCTATCTACCAAGCCTTTTTGCCACCTTTACTTGCACCAACCTACACAACATCAAACATAACCAACCCAAGCATAAACACACATAACCAAAACAGCCACAACAATGAGAATTTTCATCAAATGCATTTAATAATAATCAATATTAGTCAACATCAAGGGCCTATACAAAATGAATATCACCTTCATATGAGCCAACATTTGTGGCTATACTAATATGACACTAAATAAAAGATCAAGTTCCTATACATGCCACACTCAAAACATTTAAACTAGTTATACCAAAAGCTTCAGGTGATAGTGTGATCGATGCCTCCGACGTCCCTTGATTCCCGATTTTAACTTGGCAGCACTATAAGAAAATGGAAAAGAGAGGGAGTAAGCATAAAGCTTAGTAAGTTGCATGTAAATAAGTAACAACATCAACCATGCATTTTTAAACACATATCATGTTATAAACCAACACAACATTCTTGAGTGCACAAAGGTAGATATCACTACATACTTATACATTACAAATATAAGCCAAAGATTAAAAAATCATCCTAAAGTAATTTTCATAGATAGAACTTACTCATGTTATACTTACAATCAAGGCAACATAACTAGACTTATATCTCATGAGTTTTGAATAAAAACCCGTGAAACCATTTGGAATACTAAAGGATATTTGGTAAGCCTCCCACAAGAGAGCAAATTGCCGACACTATGTCCCAGACATGGTCTTACACTGGCTTACATGTCGAGGCCGATGCCATGTCCCAGACATGGTCTCACACTAGCTCTTGTCTCAATACCGATGCCATGTTCCAAACATGGTCTTACACCAGCTCTCATATTGTGGCCGACGCCATGTCCCAGACATGGTCTTACACTAGCGCACATATGAACATTGGTGCCATGTCCCAGACATGGTCTTTCACTAGCTCTCATAATATGGCAGATGCCATGTTCCAAACATGGTCTTACACTAGCACACATATCACTCAAATGTCATGGCATGGATATCCAATCTATTCCTACGTTCAACCAAGAATTTATCACGTTAAATTTCATCATGCATTAATCATAATTATATTCAACCATATTATTCAAAATCAATCATTCAACACATAATAACAATAAAGTTGCCTTACTTATGTACAACTTACCTTGGTATACAAAAAGTGGGGGACTAGATTGAATTAGTCTACTAACTTGGCCTGTAACACCCCTTACCCGTTACCGTCGCCGGAATAGGATACAAGGTATTACCAGAACATAACATATACCAAGATAGAAATATGTCATCCCATTTGATAATGCATCGTATAACATATATCTTGAACAATATTAGCCAACTTTTATGGCTTGTACAAAAATGGTTGGAGAAATCTTGTAACTAATATTTTAAACCTAGACAAATATGACACATAACAAAATAATTTTTGCCTACTATACATGCCATAATTCAAAACATTTAGTTCAAATACCCCAAAGTATGATAGTGCGGGTAGATCTTCACGATCCTTGACTCTGAGCAAGCTGGAGAACACTATAAGACAAAAGAGAGAAAGCGAAGTAAGCTTATAGCTTAGTAAGTAGTATGTAAATACTAATTTAAGAATCTAACATGTTTACACAACAATTCAAGTATGTCTACTTTAACTTCACTACTTATTCCACTTGATTAAGCTGTCTCTGCTGTGTCATATTCACTAAATAAATCATAACTCGAGTTACAAAACTCGAAATTCATATCCGTAAAATTTCCTGAATCTAGACTCATAAAGATTCTTGCTAAATTTTTTTTATAATTTTGGTTCAGCAGATTAGTACAGTTTATTAGTTAAAGTTTCCCTGTTACACAGCTCGACTGGCCTGACCTCTGTCCACTACGAATTGAATTTCTCTCAGTACATAACTCAAAAAACCCTGAATTCTGTTGTATTTAAAACTAGTCTCAATAAGGAATTTAGGCATGTAGACTATATTTCTTAGTTTGCTTTGTACAATTTTTAATGATTTTTTCAAAGTGGAAACAGGGGATCACGTATTCATCCTGAGCAAGTCAGTTACAATTGTAAATATCTCAAAATATAGAATTCCTTTGCTTGCCCTGCTTCTTTTATATGAAAGTAGACTCATTAAGCTTTAATTTCACATCTCATTCAACCTCTAATTATATTCCTCCTATTTTTGGTGATTTTTCAAAATCACGTCACTGCTGCCATCTAAAAACAGTTTTAATACTAATTTCACTCTTTCACACATTCTTTATGCTAACCTCATTTTATCGTATATATGTATATGCCACAATTCATTTTCACCACATTTCATTCACTATAAGTGTAGGTCCAAGCCACAATGTCACCACAAAACCATCCCGTTGAACAATTCGGATCAATCCTCGATATTTAACGGTTTCAAAGACACTGACCCCACCATCATACTTCATTTAGTTCGGCTCTCTTGTACACATGGGGAACACTTAGTACCACTCATGCGACCTAGCCGATTTGTCTCGTAGCTCTCTTGTCTACATGGTGTCCTTCACTTGGAATCACGCATGCGACCTAGCTACATTTATCTTTCACGTAGCTCTCTTGTCTACATGGTGTCCTTCACTTGGAATCACGCATGCGACCTAGCTACATTTATCTTTCACGTAGCTCTCTTGTCTACATGGGATACATCTCGTATCACGCATGTGACCTAGCTACTACTGAGGTGTCTCGTAGCTTTCTTGTACACATGATGTGCACTCAGCATCATACATGTGACCTAGCTACGCCCTCTATTTCATTCGATCTCTCCAGAATGTTCAGCAGGATCTCTCTCTCTGTATTTATTTCCATTCTTCCAATAGTCAATTTATATTTTAACATCAGCTAGTATATTTATATAATAGGCTGAAATATAAGAATGTACATGAAATTATTGTAATATTTACATACAACTTACCTTGGTGCAAAATATGGAAATTTTGCAATTTAGTCCAAAACTTTTTCTTTCCCCGTTCGAGGTCGGTTCAGCGCCTTTCTTGATCTATAATAACACATTTAGCTCATTTAATACTCATACTATTTATTTCAATCCAAAATCACATTGTAGAAAAATTACATTTTGCCCCTAACTTTTACAAAATTACAATTTTGCCCCTAGGCTCGGAATTTAATTTCAGCCCTTATTCTTATGTTTTATGATATGCTGAACATTTTCTCTTCTACAACAACATCAAATTCCCACTCTATCATATAGTTATGAATATTAGGTATTTTTACCGATTATCTGCTTTTACTCGTTTTCACTTAAAACCGAGTAGCACAAATTATTTAACACAATTTAAAACCTCATATTCTATCATAAAACATCAAAATACACAAATTTCACCTATGGGTATTTTTCCAAATATGAACCCTAGGTTAAATTATTACTAGCATAAGCTTAATCGAGCTTAAGGATTCCAAAAGCGTAAAGAACATTAAAAGCGGGCTTAGAATCACTTACTATGGAGCTTGAAAGTTGAAGAATCCTAGCTATGGAGAGAGTGAAGTTTGGCAGCAACTAAATGGGAAGATGACTATTTTGTGTTATTTTTCCCATTTTATTTCATTAATATCAAAATGACTAAAATACCCTTACTACTAAACTTTCCAAAATTCCTTCCATGTCCTAAATTTGTCCATGAACTTAAAATTGGTAGAATTGCTATTTAAGACCTCCTAATAAATATTTCAAAACAATTTCATACTAAAATTTCTAGTATGCAAATTTTGCAACTTATTCGATTTAGTCCCTACTTTCAATTTAAACACTTTAGGCATAGAATTTCATCACGAAATTTTCACACAATCATGCAATCATATCATAAACCCCAAAATATTTATAAAACAATTATTTCTATCTCGGATTTGTGGTCACGAAACCACTATTCCGATTAGGCCCTAATTCGGGTTGTCACAATTCTCCCTCCTTTAGAGATTTTTGTCCCGAAAATCTTACGATAAAGAGGTTTGGTCTCTGTTTCCTCATAGCTTCCTCGGGTTCCCACGTAGCCTCTTCTATCCCATGTCGTGCCACAATACTTTCACTAAGGCTATACTTTTGTTTCTTAACTGTTTAACTTCTCGAGCCAAAATCTTTATTGGTTCCTCCTCATAGGTCATATCCGATCAATTTCAATTTCATTGGGAAATCACATGTGAAGGATCGAACGATAACGTCATAACATTGATACATGAAACACGTTATGAATCTTTTCTAACTCTGCGGTAAGGCCAACCGATATGCCATTGGTCCAATTCTCTCAATAATCTCGCACGGCCCAATAAAACGCGGACTCAACTTGCCTTTTCGACTAAATCTCGAATCTTTTCCATGGTGACACCTTCAAGAACACTTTATCACCCACTTGAAATTCAATCTCTTTTCTTTTTAAATCGCATATGACTTTTGTCGATCTGAAGCGACTTTCAAGCAATCCCGAATTACTTTTATTTTCTCTTGGTTTCTTTAACTAGATCAACTCCGTGAATCTGTTTCTCACTAAGCTCGGTCCAATATAAAGGAGTCCGACACTTACGACCATATAAGGCTAAAGACGGTGCCATTTGTATACTTGATTGATAAGCTGTTATTGTAGGCAAACTCAATCAAAGATAGATATTTCTCCCAACTACCTCCAAATTCTAAAACACAACATCTAAGCATATCTTGAGTACGGATTACTCTTTCTGTTTGACCATCTGTTTGTGGATGAAATGCGGTACTAAAGTTCAATTTTGTACCCAAAGCTTCTTGTAACTTTTTCCAAAATCTCGAGGTAAATCTTGGATCTCTATCGATATTATAGACATAGGTACTCCGTGCAACTTCACAATTTCAGCAATATATAATTGGCTAATTTATCAAGTGAGTAATCGGTGCGTCTTGGTATAAAGTGGGCTGACTTTGTTAATCTATCAACCACTACCCAAACAAGCATCCTTCTTTTAGGAGTTAAAGGCAAACCGGTTACAAAATCCATGGTAATCTTGTCCCATTTTCACTCGAGCACCATTACGGTTGAAGTAATCACGAAGGTACTTGATGTTCACTTTTACTTGTTGATGATCAAACACTTAGTTACAAATTGAAATGTCCTTTTCATACAGCCACCAATCTGACTTCTTTAAATCATTATACATTTTGTGCTACCGGGTGTGGCGATA
The DNA here is from genome assembly GCF_025698485.1 of Gossypium arboreum. Taxonomy (NCBI): domain Eukaryota; kingdom Viridiplantae; phylum Streptophyta; class Magnoliopsida; order Malvales; family Malvaceae; genus Gossypium; species Gossypium arboreum. The sequence goes on from NC_069080.1 coordinate 40,549,172, forward strand.
AATGACCATTGTGCGCCTCATGTAATATTTTACGAATCAATTTATCATTTTTCGGCACACATATTCGTCTCGAAACATCAAGCAGATCATCTGGTCCAACTCGAAAATCGAGTCATAACTGATTCGCATTGAGTTCTCTTGATCCGCAACTCACTATCATTCTTTTGAGCATCACAAATCAACTGGAGAAATAACGGTTTAGCTCTCATCTCTACTAAAATTGACCCGTCATCGACAATGCTAACCCGTGTTCATGGCTCTCAAAGTGAAAAGAAATTTTCGCTCAAGGCGTCAAGAACTTCATTTGCTTTTCCGGATGATAATCAATCACTAGATCATAATCCTTTAATAATTCAAGCCATCTTATTTGCCATAAATTTAGGTCCTTTTGATTCATCAAGTACTTCAAACTTTTGTGATCGGTAAAATTCGGCATTTTTCACCAGTATAAATAATGTCGCCAAATCTTCAAGGCAAAAACAACAATGACGGTTCCAAATCATGTGTAGGATAGTTCTTCTCATGCGGTTTTAAGCGCCTCGAAGCATAAGCTACTACTTTGCCCTCTTGCATCAACACACATCCAAGGCACATCAATGATGCATCACTATAAATTACGAACTCCTTTCACGACTAAAATTGTACTAAAATTGGTGCTTGGTCAATCGTGCTTTCAACTTTTCAAAACTCTGTTGACATTTATCAGTCCATTCAAACTTAATATTCTTACGCAACAATTTAGTCATAGGAGAGGCAATTATCGAAAATCCTTCAACAAAACGCCTATAATACGGCCAAGCCTAAAAGCTTCTAACCTCAGATACATTCTTGGCGGTTTCCAATCAACGATCGCAGAAATCTTGCTTGGATCCACCGAATACCATCACCGAGACTATATGCCCCAAAATCCGACTTCACGAAGCTAGAACTCACTTTTACTAAACTTGGCAAGCAGTTTCTTTTCTCTCAAGATCGCAATATAGTTCTCAAGTGTTCGGCATGTTCAAACTCATCTCGAGAATAAATTAAAATGTCATCTATAAACACTACTACAAACTTATCCAAATATGGCGGAAAATCCGATTCATTAAGTCCATAAATATGGTGGAGCATTTGTTAAGCCAAAAGGCATCACCGAAACTCATAATGTCCATACCTTGTCCTAAAGGCGGTTTTCGCACATCGACTCCTTAACTCTCGGTGATAGTAACCGGACCTCAAATCAATCTTTGAAAACTCTGTGGCCCCTTTAAGCGATCGAATAAATCATCAATCCTCGGCAATGGGTACTTGTTCTTTATAGTCACCTTATTAAGTCGACGGTAATCAATGCAAAGTCTCATTGAACCATCCTTCTTCTTCTGAATAATACTGAGAGCACCCAGGAGAAAAACTCGGTCTCACAAATCCCTTGTCTGTTAACTCCCGCAATCGAGCCTTCAATTCTTTTAATTGATCGAGCCATTCTATATGGAGCAATCGAGATCGGTGCGAGACCAAGCAACAAATCAATGGCAAAATCTATCTCTCTGTTTGGAGGCAACCGGGCAATTCCTCTGGAAATACATCCGAAACTCACAGACTATAGGTCTTGATTCAAATTTCAGTTGAGACATCTCAACATTCATTACATAAGCAGATAAGCTTCACACCCTTTTCTCATGTATTTACGTGCGGACATGTGCGAAATCACCATAGGCAATTTATTTGATTAAATCTGTTTCAACCCACGAATTTCTCCATTTTCACATTTTAACTCTAGTGTCTTTTGTTTACAATCTACCTTAGCATCATACAATGTTAACGGTCCATTCCCAAGATAACGTCAAACTCACCAAATGGTAACAACATCAAGTTGGCGGAAAAGCAGTGACCTTGAATCATTAATGGGCAATTCTTGCAAACCTTGTCAACTAGCACATATTGGCCTAAGGGTTCGACACTTTAATCGTAAACTCGATAAATTCAACGAGCAACTTTTATTGGATACTAAATTCATGCAAATATAGGAATGGGTGGACCGGGATCAATCAATGCAATAACAATAGTATCATAAAGAGAAAATGTACCGATAATGACATCGGAGATGATGCATCTTCTCGAGCACGTATAGCATAAGCTCTAGCAGTGCTCTAGCTTCGATCTTGCCGTTAAATCTTTCATCACAGTTCTACTACTAGTCCCACCTCCAGTATTTCTCGGTGGTCTACCTCTACTAGCGGTGGTATTACATCTAACACTCAAATCTTTCTTCTTTAACCTTCTCCGGACGGTCTCTAATAAAATGCTCGCGAGAACCTTTTTGAAACAAGCTCGCTCGGTCCCCAACACTCACCATAATGTTGCACGCCACATTCTTCGACACTCGGGCTTTCTAGGTCGCACATTACCCACACTTGCCACCAAGTAGCTTGAGCTTTAGACCCGAATATGCTCTACCACGATCTCTGTGTAAATCCCCAATTGAAACTGTCATTTGAGGGTTTGTCTCTTTGGACCTCTTTGGTTGAGATTGAAATGGCTTACTTATCATCTTTTTCGACATCTCGAGCCTCAATAGCGACTTTTCTTCTTTCTTTGTTCAATTCTTGACTTTAAGAGCTCGATCAACCAATACTACAAATTCTTTCAACTCCAAAATCCCTACAAACACTTTAATGTCCTCATTCAGCCCATCTTCAAATCTTCTACACATAATGGCCTCGGTGGACACACATTCTGGGCATACTTGCTGAGTCTTACAAATTCGCGTTCATACTCTGATGCAGACATTTTCCTTGCTTCAATTCAAGGAACTCCTTCCGTTTTGATCAATAAATCGCTGACTTATGTATTTCTTTCTAAATTCTTCTTGGAAGAAATCCCAAGTAACTTTTTCTTTTGGCACCACTGCAACCAAAGTCTTCCACCGGTGGTAAGTCGAATCTCTCAAAAGTGATCTGAGACACTTTAAGCATTCCTCGGTGTACATGAGAGCTCATCAAATACACGGGTAGAATTTTCAAGCCGAATTCCGCTTTCTCAGGATCATCATCAACCTTTGCTCTAAACTCTTCGCCCTTGTTTTGAATCTTGTCAACCGGAGGCTTGTTCATTCTTACCAAATTTATACCTTGAGCACTCTGAGAATCGTCTGAGGTATAGGAGGGGGTGGAGGAGGTTGAGCATTTGGATTTGCTTGAATAAATTCAGTATACCAATTGTTCATCATTTGGAGAAAGGCGTCCCGAGCCTCATCTCCTTGTCCCAATGTCTCAGGTCTACTTTCCACAGGCGCGGTCCCTTGTGCGGGAGCCGGCGCATTACAAAGATCATCACCGTAGCAGTTCCTTCAGGATCCATTACTATATTAAAACAAAACACAGTTTAGAATAATCAGGAGTCACCACACTATCACAATATTTTTATGGCATGTATAGCTAGACTTTTACACACACTTTATTAGTCCGAGAACCGACTAAACCATAGCTCTGATACCACTAAATGTAACACCCTTACCCGTTACTGTCGTAGGAACAGATACAAGGTATTACCGAACATAACATATACCAAGATAGAAATATGTCATCCCATTTGATAATGCATCGTATAACATATATCTTGAACAATATTAGCCAACTTTTATGGCTTGTACAAAGTAATGGTCGAGTAATCTTGTAACTAATATTTTAAACCTAGACAAATATGACACATAACAAAATAATTTTTGCCTACTATACATGCCATAATTCAAAACATTTAGTTCAAATCCCCAAAGTATGATAGTGCGGGTAGATCTTCACGATCCTTGACTCTGAGCAAGCTGGAGAACACTATAAGACAAAAGAGAGAAAGCGAAGTAAGCTTATAGCTTAGTAAGTAGTATGTAAATACTAATTTAAGAATCTAACATGTTTACACAACAATTCAAGTATGTCTACTTTAACTTCACTACTTATTCCACTTGATTAATTTGTCTCTGCTGTGTCATATTCACTAAATAAATCATAACTCGAGTTACAAAACTCGAAATTCATATCCGTAAAATTTCCCTGAATCTAGACTCATAAAGCTTCTTCCTAAATTTTTTTTATAATTTTGGTTCAGCAGATTAGTACAGTTTATTAGTTAAAGTTTCCCTGTTACACAGCTCGACTGGCCTGACCTCTGTCCACTACGAATTGAATTTCTCTCAGTACATAACTCAAACAACCCTGAAGTCTGTTGTATTTAAAACTAGTCTCAATAAGGAATTTAGGCATGTAGACTATATTTCTTAGTTTGCTTTGTACAATTTTTAATGATTTTTCAAAGTGGAAACAGGGATCACGTATTCATCCTGAGCAAGTCAGTTACAATTGTAAATATCTCAAAATATAGAATTCCTTTGCTTGCCCTGCTTCTTTTATATGAAAGTAGACTCATTAAGCTTTAATTTCACATCTCATTCAACCTCTAATTATATTCCTCCTATTTTTGGTGATTTTTCAAAATCACGTCACTGCTGCCATCTAAAAACAGTTTTAATACTAATTTCACTCTTTCACACATTCTTTATGCTAACCTCATTTTATCGTATATATGTATATGCCACAATTCATTTTCACCACATTTCATTCACTATAAGTGTAGGTCCAAACCACAATGTCACCACAAAACCATCCCGTTGAACAATTCGGATCAATCCTCGATATTTAACGGTTTCAAAGACACTGACCCCACCATCATACTTCATTTAGTTTGGCTCTCTTGTACACATGGGGAACACTTAGTACCACTCATGCGACCTAGCCGATTTGTCTCGTAGCTCTCTTGTCTACATGGTGTCCTTCACTTGGAATCACGCATGCGACCTAGCTACATTTATCTTTCACGTAGCTCTCTTGTCTACATGGTGTCCTTCACTTGGAATCACGCATGCGACCTAGCTACATTTATCTTTCACGTAGCTCTCTTGTCTACATGGGATACATCTCGTATCACGCATGTGACCTAGCTACTACAGGGTGTCTCGTAGCTTTCTTGTACACATGATGTGCACTCAGCATCATACATGTGACCTAGCTACGCTCCCTCTATTTCATTCGATCTCCAGAATGTTCAACCGGATCTCTCTCTCGTATTTATTTCCATTCTTCCAATAGTCAATTTATATTTTAACATCAGCTAGTATATTTATATAATAGGCTGAAATATAAGAATGTACATGAAATTATTGTAATATTTACATACAACTTACCTTGGTGCAAAATATGGAAATTTTGCAATTTAGTCCAAAACTTTTTCTTTCCCCGATTCGAGGTCGGTTCAGCGCCTTTCTTGATCTATAATAACACATTTAGCTCATTTAATACTCATACTATTTATTTCAATCCAAAAATCACATTGTAGAAAAATTACATTTTGCCCCTAACTTTTACAAAATTACAATTTTGCCCCTAGGCTCGGAATTTAATTTCAGCCCTTATTCTTATGTTTTATGATATGCTGAACATTTTCTCTTCTACAACAACATCAAATTCCCACTCTATCATATAGTTATGAATATTAGGTATTTTTACCGATTATCTTGCTTTTACTCGTTTTCACTTAAAACCGAGTAGCACAAATTATTTAACACAATTTAAAACCTCATATTCTATCATAAAACATCAAAATACACAAATTTCACCTATGGGTATTTTTCCAAATATGAACCCTAGGTTAAATTATTACTAGCATAAGCTTAATCGAGCTTAAGGATTCCAAAAGCGTAAAGAACATTAAAAGCGGGGCTTAGAATCACTTACTATGGAGCTTGAAAGTTGAAGAATCCTAGCTATGGAGAGAGTGAAGTTTGGCAGCAACTAAATGGGGAAGATGACTATTTTGTGTTATTTTTCCCATTTTATTTCATTTAATATCAAAATGACTAAAATACCCTTACTACTAAACTTTCCAAAATTCCTTCCATGTCCTAAATTTGTCCATGAACTTAAAATTGGTAGAATTGCTATTTAAGACCTCCTAATAAATATTTCAAAACAATTTCATACTAAAAATTTCTAGTATGCAAATTTTGCAACTTATTCGATTTAGTCCCTACTTTCAATTTAAACACTTTAGGCATAGAATTTCATCACGAAATTTTCACACAATCATGCAATCATATCATAAACCCCAAAATATTTATAAAACAATTATTTCTATCTCGGATTTGTGGTCACGAAACCACTATTCCGATTAGGCCCTAATTCGGGTTGTCACATGGCCTTCCACCCTATCTAGGTCTGAATTTCGTATTTCTTGATCTAAAATGATAAAATTCACTAATTTAATCATCACATCAATCAAAACATTTCATAATTCATATTTTTGCAAAATGACCATTTTGCCCCTAGACTTTCACAAAATTACAATTTTACCCCTAGGCTCATAAATCGATTTTTATCAAATTTTCTCATTAACCAAGCTTAGCGTAATTCTTTTTATACCTATAGAATCTCAAGATTTCAAATATTTCACAAAATTACCATTCATTTAACCAACTTCACAAAATGGTCCATTTTAGATGTTTTTCATGAACACCACTTCATAGAAGTTGTTTACTTAACAACCATAACTCATTTTCTCCCATAAAGTTTCGGCTAACAACATAAATACTCTCATGGTAAACCTCCAAACTCTCAACCCTTTTGAAAAATAGTCCCTTCATTATCTTAGCTCATGTTACAAGGGTCCCAAAATTATAAAAATCATAAAAAATAACCATCTAAATAACTTACTTGCAAGAGGATAGCTTGGCTGAAGTTTTAAGCTCCAAAAACCCTTATTTTTCTGAGAATTTCGGTGGAGAAGAATAACACTATAGCCTTCCTTTTCTTTATTTTATTTTAGTCAAATAAGTCACCGAAAACTCACCTAACCTTGACATTTTGATTTTCTGTGTCCCTATGGCCGGCCATCTCATTAATAAAAGGCTATTTGGCTGAAGTTTTAAGCTCCAAAAACCCTTATTTTTTCTGAGAATTTCGGTGGAGAAGAATAACACTATAGCCTTCCTTTTCTTTATTTTATTTTAGTCAAATAAGTCACCAAAAACTCACCTAACCTTGACATTTTGATTTTCTGTTTCCCTATGGCCGGCCATCTCATTAATAAAAGGCTATTTGCTCTTTAAAGACCCTTAATTTTGGTTCTCTAGCTATTTGACACTTTTAGCTAATGAAATAAAACTTTTGTCCCTTATACGATTTAGTCCTTTTTTGCAATTAAGCATGCAATCGCTAAAATTATTTCACCAAAATTTTCATGCACTCATATTAACATGCTATAACACATGAAATAATATTACAAATAATTTCTCTGACCTCGGGTTAGTGGTTTTGAAGCCACTATTCTGACTAGGCCCAAAATCGGGCTGTTACACTGCCAGTTATTGTCTCTGCAACACTTGATGAAGCACAAGAAAAGAAATTGACTCACATTCTCAAGCAAAAAAAAAATGAGCTATTGCATAGAATATTGCAGATATTCAAGGTATTAGTCTTTCTTTTTGCATGCACAAAATCAAGTTACAAGATGAAGGCAAGCAATCAATTGAACCGTAACAAACGGTAAACGAAATGATGAAAGAAGTTGCCAAAAAGGAAATCATAAAATTGCTTGATTGAGGAATTATTTATCCAATTTCTGATAGTAAATGAGTGAGTCCAGTGCAATGCGTCCTGAAAAAGAGTGGCATCACAGTGGCAATTGTAAGAATGAATTAATACTGTAACATCCTGAAATAGGGCCTAAATGGAATAGTAGTTGTGAAACGATGAATCTGAGGTCAAAAAAAATTATTCCGATTAAGCTTTAAGGTTTATTCATTGACTGAATAATTGTGTGACAATTTCGTGAAGAAATTTTATGTATAAGTGCCTAATTTGATAATTAGGACTAAATTGTAAAATTAACAAAATGTGTGTTCTAGATAATAAACGTGATTTAATTGAAATGGGTTCTTAAAGTGGAGGTCCTTATTTAGTAATTAGACCATTATATTTAAGTTTGGACAAAAATGGGCAAGAATAGGACAAATTTGAAAGAAAAGCCTTTAAGGGCATTTTGGTCATTTAGAAATTAAAAAAATTAAAAAGGGAAAATAAAGCCAAAATTGGTCCATCTTCTTCATGGAGGCCGAATATAGCATGGGGGAAGCCATGGTTAGGGTTTCCAAGCTTTCCAAGCTCAATAATCTCGAAAAGTGAGATTTGGACCTAAAATGAGGGAAAAGTCAAAAATCGGGAAAGTTGGTAAAATAGTCGTTTTGGTATCGAGGTAAGTTCATATGTTTAATAAGCATTTAATTATGAATATTTGAATGATAAATTGATATTTTGACCATAAATACTTTAGTATTGAGTTTCAGATATAATGATTAATGTTCGATAATAATTCGATATTGGAAAGAGAATTTGGATAATTTATATGTAAGACCATATTTTGTATTATGGCTTTGTATGATAATAAGAAAGTATTGACTAGCGTAGTTTGATGAGAATAAGTTAAGTTGATGATCTGATGAGATTGAGAATGTAAGTATGTAAGTTGAGTAGCATTTTATTATTATGCAATTATTGTTATTAGTATTGTTATTATTGAGTTATGCGACAAACCTTGAGAATTTGAGCAAGTATGTTTCAGCTATGACTTGACAAGGTATTGATATCTCAAAGTCCATGGTTGTACCATGGCAATTAAAGAAGAATTGATGGAAAAGTCCATGTTCATAACATGGCATTTAAGGAGGAATTGACGGTTAAGGATACCATGTAAGACCATGTCAAGACATGGCATTGGTAAGGCAAGGATCCTGTGTAAGACCATGTCAAGACATGGCATCGACATTGATTAAGGACTCCATGTAAGACCACATCAAGATGTGACATTGGTACTAAGACAAGAATACCATGTAAGACCATGTTTGGAACATGGCATTTGGTAAGATAAGGATATCATGTAAGACCATGCCAAGGCATGTCATTGATAAGTTCTATAAGGTAAGGAAATCATGTAAGACCATGTCAAGACATGGCATTAATGAGTTACTATAAGGTAAAGGTCCCATGTAAGACCATGCCAAGGCATGGCATTGGTGAGTTTATAAGGCAAGGATACCACGTAAGACCATGTAAAGACATGGAAATGGTAAGTTCAAAAAGGAAAAGGTTCCCGAGTAATCCAAAGAGTAAGTCAAAGAAACGACAAGGTGAGAACATGAAGAAAGAGTACAGGTATGCATTTAAGGCTTATTTAATATTGAGATTGTAAATAATTGAGATTATCAAGTATTAAGTAAGTGATGAGATTTCAGTTATGTTTGTGACACTTTATGACTTGATTGGCAATATGCCTATATTATGAAAGAATACTCATGTGTTAAGTGAGATGTTACAGGTATGTAAGCAAGCTATTAAGTAAGGTGCCTTTTGTATGCTGAGCCTTTGGTAAGGTTACCGATGAGTAAGATAGGAAAGTAAGCTTTATAAGCTTACTTCTTTCACTTTTCCATGTTTCAGAATACTTAAAAGCAAGCTTAGGTTGGAGGTCGTCAGAGATCACTTCACACTATCGACTATCAAGTTACCAAATTGGTATCTTCGTTTACAAAAGTTCTAGTTTATGGCATGTATAGGGACTTAGCCATTTTGTGTGTATGTCCTTATGATATGGTTAAGGAATGGTATGTAAATATTTGATAATGGTTAGCTATTGAAATGGCTAATGAAGAACATGTTTCGGTGTTATGTATGCCTAAATGGTAGTTAATACAAAGAAATCATGAAAAAGTGAAATTAGCATTAAAACAGTATTGAACAACAGTAGTGACGTGATCTTGAAAAATCACCAAGAATAGTAGAAATGGAATTAGGAGATGAATGAGATATAGAATTAAAGTTTATTGAGTCTATTGTCATATGAAAGAAATAGAGTACGCAAAAGAAGTGTATATTAAGAGATATTTGAATTTTAGTGAGACAGGGTCAGAGCCATTTATGAATCCCCTGTTCTGCCTTTATAACTTCACTAAAAATTGTACAAAAATAATTAGGAGTTATAGTATATTTCTAGATTCCTTAGTGAATCTACTTTCAAGAGAAATAAGCTACATGGTTATTTGAATTCTGTACAGGGAGAAAATTGGTTCGTAGTGAGGAGAGGTTAGAGTAGTCGAATAGTACAACAAGGGAAACTTTAACTAATAAATTGTACTAATTGGCTAGACCAAAAATTCTGGAAAAAAATTAGTAAGAAGATATATGAGTCTAATTTTAGGTAAAATTCACAAGTTTAAATTTTGAGTTTTGTGACTCGTGTTATTATTTATTTAGTGACTATGACGCAGGTGGGCAGTTTTATAAGGAATAATGAAATATATTGTTTCGATTTGTCTAAGTATTCAAAAAAATTTTAATGTTCCCGGTTTGGTCCCAAACCGTTTCAATTACATATTTTAGGGTCTCGAGGGCCCTTTTTAGGGACATATTGAATGAATATAAATAAATTAATTTTAAAAGCAAATTTTATGCCCCGAATTAGTAAGCTAAGTCAGGTAACACCTCGTACTCGACTTCGGCGATGGTCTCAGGTAAGGGATGTAACAAATGCCTACACGTATCCCCACATGATGACTATTCTAGGTACAACCAAATTGTTATTGCACCGGAGGATTAGAAGAAAGAAACTTTCACCTGACCCTTTGGTTCTTTTTCTTTTCGTCGTATGCCTTTCAGTCTTTTCAATGCACTAGCCACATTTCAAAGGTGTATGATGGTAATATTCTTAGATATGATCGAAGAATATTTAGAGGTTTTTATGGAGACTTTTCAGTTTATGAGAATGATTTTGATGATTGTACCGACAATTTGGATAAAGTACTAAAGCGATGTAAGGACACTTATCTTGTTTTGAATTGAGAAAAATGTCATTTTATGAAAACTAAAGTTATTGTGTTGGGCCATCACATCTCTAATCAGGGTGTTCAAGTAGATAAAGCTAAGGTGAAAATCATCTAGAAATTACCCCTACTGACAAATGTGAAAGGTATTCGTAGCCTTCTTGGACATGTGGGATTTTACCGGTGGTTTATTAGGGATTTTTCTAAAATTACAAAACCATTGTGCTCATTGCTGGAACAAAATCGAAAATTCCTTTTTGACGAGGCATGTCTGGATGCCTTTATTTAGTTAAAGAAGTAACTAGTCAAATCTCCCATTGTCATTGCACTGGATTAGTCTCAAACTTTCGAAGTTATGTGCGATGCAAGTGACTTCACCTTAGGTGCAGTGTTAGGACAACGCAAGGGAAAAATATTTCTCGCCATTTATTATGCTAGCAGAACTTTTACAGAGACTCAATTCAATTATACCACTACAGAGAAATAATTGTTGGCCTTAGTCTTTGCTTTCAACAAGTTTCGCTTTTACCTTGTAGGCGCAAAAGTCATGGTATTCATTGATCACTTGGCGTTGCGATATCTCTTTGCAAAAAAAGATGCCAAACCAAGACTGATACGATTGATTTTATTGTTGCAAGAAATTGACATTGAGATAAAAGATCGAAAGGGGTCAGAGAATCAAGTTGCCGATCATTTTTCTATATTGGAAATTGGTAACGAAGACAAGAAAATACTTTAAATTGTCGATACATTCCTAGATTAGATGTTATTCGTTGTCAATGCAACTCTTTGGTATGCAGATTTGGTTAATTATTTGGCGTGTGGAAAGCTCCCATTGAGTATCAAGGCCATAAAAAAGAAAGATTTCTTCGTGATATAGTGAAGTACCATTGGAACGAGCCGTATTTATTTAAGCTATGCAATGATAACATTATTTGGCGTTGTGTTCCGAATGGGGAGCTGCTCTCAATTCTAAAGCACTATCATGATACTCCTTATGGAGGTCATTTCGGTGGTATGAGAATTACTGCTAAGGTTCTCCAATCAGGATTTTATTGGCAACCATTGTTCAAGGATGCTCACAACTTTGTGAATCAATGCGATAAGTGTCAGCGCACCGGTTCTATTTTCCAATGCTATGAAATGTTACAACAGCCAGTTATCGAAGTTGAATTGTTCGATGTTTGGGGAATGAATTTTATGGGACCATTTCCAAATTCTTTTGGAAATCTTTATATATTAGTTACTATTGACTATGTCTCCAAGTGGGTAGAGGCTACTATTGTCCTAAAGGATGATTTAAGGATGGTGCTTAATTTTTTTCACAAGCATATACTCACCCGTTTCGGTACACCAAGGGCATTGATTAGTGATCAGGGTGCACATTTCCATTGCAACCAAGTGGCAGCCGCATTAAAGAGATATAGAGTTAATTATAGAATGACCACTACTTATCATCCATAAACCAATGGACAAGCTGAAGTTTCAAATCGACAAATTAAGAATATTTTTTAGAAGGTTGTAAATCCTTTGAGGAAAGATTAGTCTTCCTGATTAGATGATGCTCTATGGGTATTGCAAACATCATATAAGACTCCATTGGGGATGTCACCGTACCAATTGGATTTTGGGAAAACATGTCACTTGCCAATTGAACTAGAATACAAAGCGACGTGGGTAATTAAGCAAGTGAACATAGACTATGAAGCTACTGGAAAGAAAAGGCTGTTGGACGTCACCGAGCTAAAGGAGATACGAAGAAATGCTTATGAAAATGCTGCGATTTATAAGGAAAAGTCCAAACAATAGCATGACAAGATTTTTGTGCAGTGGCAATTTATCACAGGGTAATAGGTTTTATTATTCAATTCTCGACTTAAATTGTACCCAGGTAAATTGCATGCACGTTGGTTTGAACCGTTCGAAGTTGTCGATGTATTTCCTCATGGTGCAGTCATAGTTCTAGATTTACGTGATGGACACTAGTTCAAAGTTAATGGACAAAGTTTGAAACACTATATAAAAATCAAGACCAGGCAAAGACCATTAATTTGGTCCAAACATTTTAAAATTTTAATTTATTACTCTGAGATTTCATCATATTTTATTCCTATTTTAAAAAGCTTGTTTTCTTTCATTTTTGCAGAATAATAAGGTACCGATGTTGACACAACAAGATTTGGTTGTCAACGCGTTCCGTACCACTGTGTTACCATTAATCAGAATTGAGGAAAATTCAATCTTCACCATTGGATTAAAACCCACCCAACCGTTTGATCTGCGCAACTCTTCCTGCTAGCTTTGTATCTATCCACAAAACATCACGACTCTACATCTTCCTCTTTCACTCCCTATAAAGTCTACACAACTGTGCCGACTACAAAGCATCAAATCAACCATTTTTATTCTTTTTCCTTACTCAAGATCCTACCTTTTTCACTTAAAATCGTCTTCCCTACAAAAGATGGCAAGAACAAGAGGTTCAACCAACAAAACCAACAAATCTACTGAAGAACATGTGTCCTCCGCTATCGTATTTCGTGAGTTGGAATCCCCCAGGCCAGTGCAGAAAAAGGAACTAGTAATCTTTTTGAATAAAGTGGCAAGGGAACGATTTCAAAACAACATATTACGCCAAAATTTTCACCTCGAATAAGGCATTTTCCTATCATAACAACAGGAGTTGGGCAAACAAATTCACCGAACCATTTCTAAACTGAAATGGGGAAATTTCTACGCACACCATGAAAGCTATTCCCTTTCTCTGGTATGTGAGTTTTATACCAACCTCTATGAACAAGAATTAGAGTTTATTGTTGTTTGTGAATGCCTCATTCCATAGGACGCCAAAACAATCAATGAGTTGTGCAACATTTAGGTCAATGTCAATGAACACTCCAATTTCTTTGCAGAAATAACAGATGAAACAAAGGAACCTGCTGGTACATGACTTGTATATTGAAGGAGCAGTGTGGATAGGGTCACATTCAAAGAATTTTATAATGCACAACCCTTTCCTAACGCTGTACGGAAAAATTTAGTTTCACTTTGTTAACTGTAGGTTACGACCATCTACCTACAGCACCACTGTTAATCTTGATAGAATGTGTCTGATACATTCCATTATCAAGGGTAGAAGATGTAACACCCCGTACCAGAGACCGTTGCCGGAGTTAGACACGAGGGGTTCACAGACTAAATTCACCTATATATATATATATATATATATATATATTTTTTTTTGATCCATTTAAAAATTTCTGACAAATTTGATTCTTGCATCACCTGTATGCCTTAAAAATCATATCTTGAGTTTCAAAACTCGAAAACCAGTTTCGTAAAATTTTCCTGAAACTAGACTCATATATCCATCTACATTTTTTCTAGAATTTTGGTCGAGCCAATTAGTACAGTTTATTAGTTAAAGTCTCCCACATTACAGGTGCGACTACTTGACCTTCATGCATTACGACTTGGATATCTCCTGTACATGGGCTTCAATCTGATGTCGTTTGTTTCTAATGAAACTAAACTCAAAAAGGAATCTATCTATATAAGGCATGACTTCTAATTATCTTTGGTTAATTTATAATGAATTTCCAAAGTCGATTAGGGATCTAGAAACCGTTACGCCTGTCTCACGAAAACTTTAACATCTCATAATATCTGTTCATATGAACGTTTCGTTACTTTCCTATGAAAATAGATTCATCAAGGTTCGATTACATAATTTATTCACTATTTAAATTCATTCCTACTATTTTTAGTGATTTTCACATCCACATCACTCTTCTTTGCCAGCATTTATTTTAAGGTAAACTTTACCTATTTCATGATCCTCCATGGATCAACTAGAGTTTGTCATACATATACCAAAAGTGATCATGAATAACCATTCCCATGGCTAACCGTTACCAACATTTCCATACCTCTCGACGGACAACATACAAAACGATTATAATGCTATGATCAAAGTATATTTAAGCCATTTTCGCATGGCTATCCAAATTTACACAAAACCGAAGGGTTCATGACCAACAACAAAAGGGTAGTCCTATACATGCCATTTCAAAGTTCAACCAAAAGTATACCAAAAGGAGCTTTGATAGTGTGGGCAACTTCGACTTCAAAATCCCAAGTCCGATAGCTGAAGAACCAAAATCTATAAAACAGAGAATCAAAGAAACGAAGTAAGCATTAAATGCTTAGTAAGTTTTCAACAAATAATTTAAGCACATCAGAAGTATAGCATTCATATAACTAAACGGATAATTCCATATATACATATTCTCAAATCATTCCTACTTCTCATTCCAACCCCTATATTCATACATAAGGGATCATCTTAGCCAAATACCGGAAGCTCATTACTCGACTGAGCGAATATTATTCGAAGGGAATCAACTATTCCAATGCACATATGAAACATACCTCATTGTTGGGATTTTACAAGCGTATTAACTGAAATTTTTTTTACAGCAAGATCGCTCATTCCCGAATCACGTACCTTCGAAATTTAACCGGATATAGCTACTCGTTCAAATGCCTTTGGGACATAGCCCGGTTATAGTAACTCGCACAAATGCCTTCGGGACTTAACCCGGATTTAGTGACTCGCACCAATGCCTTCGGGCTTAGCCCGGAATTAGTAACTCGCACAAATGCCTTCGGATCTTAGTCCGGATTTAGTGACTCGCACCAATGCCTTCGGATCTTAGTCCGAATATAGTCACTTAGCACAAAGCCTTCGGGACTTAGCCCGGACATCATTCGAATAACCATGTACATTTATCAATAAATCATGACACATCCGTATTTCATTTTCATTACCAAAGCTCAAACACAAGACACTTATCACACTTGAAATTTCGGCTCAATAGCCACATACAAAGAGCATGATTTTGATTTGCTTAAAACATGATCTAATCAAATCATAATCTAAGTTCCATTACTCAAAACTTACCTCGGATGTGGTCGAACGATTTGTGACTATTCGATAACTTTTTCCTTCCCTTATCCAACTGTGGTCCTCTAAGCTCTTGAGCTAATTCAAACAAATTTAACTTATTAAAGTCTCATTATGCTAGCTTATGGCCGAATATTACAAGGAGTTTAATAGGTCATATGGCCACCCTTTAGCTCAAATACACAATGGTCATGCGCATTTTTAATCACATTAAGCAATTTAACACAATTCATTTGAACATCAAAAGAGAACCTCAAGGTACTTAGTCCATATATACATTAGACATTAGAGTCACATATGTACGAAATCACAAATCGAATTCAACATATTAGCTAATATTCCCCTTAGCCGAATTTTCTAAGTCAAGATAAAGCCATCAATATGCTTACCTTTGGCCGAACATACACATCAACTTATGTACTCATTCATGTGGCCGAACATACATGTCTATGTTGAGGCCGATTGCAACACTTAATACATTCTACAAGTATGGTCACTTGTATGGACTAAACACCATTTTGTTTCAAGTTCAAAACTTGGCCAATACACATATATACACTAGTAAAGCATCCTCTCCCTTTCCATCAATTCAACACGTACATTACTCATTAATATACAAAATTATATTCGGCCTTAGCACACAACTTGCTAGCCGATTCTTCTCCATCTAGCAACTAATGCACATATGTGCTCATTTGTTAGACTCTACTTCATCTAACAACAACCATATTTTCCTTCTACTTCCTACCATGGCGGATGCTCAAGATACCTCAAGCCTCATAACACATCCATATAGCTAACATGCTAATAGTCGCAAGGCTTCAACTAAAACTTTTGAAGCCTCTTAGTCGAATACTAACTCTCTAATAATCCCAAATCCATCCATGAGATAGTTAGAATTTAGACTAATCATCCAAGAGATGTATGAACTTTCAAAGCAACATTAAACATACCTTAATCTAGTGAGCCTTCATAGCCGATTTTCTCCAAGCTCATTCCTTCCTTTCTTTCTTCTATTCGCCAAAGATGTTCAAGGATGAACACACATTTTTTTCTTTGTTTTCTTTCTTCCATTCACGGCAAAGGGAGGGCATGGATGAGACCATTTTTTTTTTCATCACTCCTCCCTGTCATTATTTAATTACCATGCTCATTATTTTATTTTTCCTAACATACATCACTAACATAACATGTTTGTGACATGTTTCCACCCATAGCATGGCCGGCCACTATGCTTTAATTTGGCTAATTTGACATGCAAGGACAAGCACTTTCTCACATATATTAATAGGCCACTTGAACACTTGCCTAGCATATTTATAAATTGTCTCACATAAGTCCCTACTAATAAATTTCACATACACTGACCAAATTAAAGTATGGAACTATCACACAAGCATTTACGCACATCATAAACACAGAATATAACCTTTAATTATTTATAAGACTCGGTTTCGTGGTCCCGAAACCACTTTCCGACTAGGGCCAATTTAGGGCTGTCACAGAAGAATTGATGTTGGCACAATATTCCATCGAGAAATTTTTGAATGCCCCTCCAAACAGACCGACATTTTGGTTTTCCCATATTGGTCATGTCACTATGTCAGCAAAAAGGAATTGTACCCCGGAGAGATGAAGAAATTATTGATAATAAAGGTCCAATTAATGAAGCCTCTGTTGAGAGAATTACTTATGACATAGAAACTCCAATACTGAAAGAGGTAGGAACCAACACGACAAAGAAGGCCAAAGCTAAAGCCAACAGTAAAGGAACAACCCTGCATACAGAGACGTCCTTATGGCGTAAGATAAAAGATGTTGAGAAAATGGTTACTTCATCAGCAATAGGCAAATCAAACTTGTCACTACAATTGAGGACATGAAGAACTCTCAGAATTTGTTTTATGCTTATACTAAAGCCTAGAAAACTTCCATTGTAGCCACATTAAACCAATTGAGCCCATCTCTAATACCGGACTTCCCAGTGTTTCCACCAATCATTCAAAACTATTAGCATTCATATATGAATGATGAATTCAAAGACCAAGACCGATCGGTGGCATCTCCTCCCATCGTGCAAGTCTCCGATAATGATAAAGATGAAGAATCTAGGGACATTGAGGAATATCTACACAAGATTGATAGCTTGTTCGAGGATGTTATTTTTGCTAATTAAGAGGACACTATTTTTGACAAGGAAGCTACTATATGGAAGAGGAAATTGTTTCTGAAGAAAAAGAAGTTGCTAAAGAAGAGAAAGAGAAGAGGAAGATTCTGATGTGAATATTGTCACCGCACCCGAATCTGTGGGTGTAAATAGTGAAAATTTGGAACTAGATGGAGTAAGTCTGGCGAAAGTTGCTGAGGTCACCAGTGAGAAGCAGGATAACTCATTGGAAATAGTGGTCTACACTGGACCACTTCAGGTGGCCTCTCTTATACAAGAAGCAACTGATGATACTGGGGCTGAACCAGAACATGAGGAGCAATCCAAAAATCGTGAGAGCGCAAAGAAAAGAAAAGGAAACGCTTCAAGGACAAGAAAGAGGAGAAGAAAATGAGAAGGAAGAAACATCGTCTAGCCACAGTGATGATAGTTAGTTTTATTTTAAAGTTGTAGCTGTAGTTTTCATGTATTGCATATAGCTGTAAGTCACATTTTGTTTTGTACACATTGTCATTACATTTTTATTGTCATTACATATTCATGTCAGTGCGTTGGGGACAATGCAATCTTTAAGTTTGAGGGAATGTATATAGGATTTGGAAGTACACCCACATTTCAAAATTTTTTGAAGCATGCAAGGTTTATGCACAATTGTTCAAAAAAATTTGTTGCATTCGATGCTTAATTCTTGGATCATGTGAATTGTCAATGAATGAGTTGGATAAATTTGACTCAATGTTGTATCTTCAATACTTTGATGAATGATTTAGGTTGCATTAGTAATAAATGACTAGTAGCATTCCTTGAATCTTGAATGAAACTGCCTTTTTTAGCTGCATATATATAAATATATATATGTAGATAGTTATAAATAAGAGACACTCCAAAGTGGGTGTATTGTGGAATTTGGCCAAAGGTCGTCGCTGCATGAGTGTGTGTCGGCACAATTACGTACTCATTGGGGATTTGTTACACCCCATTGTTACTTCTCAGGAACAAGGGTACAGTAATGCAACAATATCCCTTACTTTGAAGGAAAAAAGGAAGAATTTAACACCCCTTACCTGTATTCAACGCAAGAACAGGGTACAAGGCATTACCGGACTTATCATATGAACAAACATACAATTTTGGGTCATACATTTGCGTCCAAATTTAAACTTCTTTTTTTTTGAATTTAATCATAAAGTCCCTAATATGAGCTTACGAGGCCCAAAACATGCTTTAGAAGTGGTTCAGGACTAAACCGAGAACTTTAGAAAAGTTTACAAAACTTCAAAAATTTTCACTAAACAGGGGTCATGCCCGTGTAGATATGGGACACACCTGTGTGGGCAGGCCGTGTGGTCATACGCCCTCATGTCCTGAACCCGTGTAACTCTCTATTTGTCACCCAAGAAAAAATTGAAGACACACGGCCATGTCACACGCTCGTATGCTAGGCCGTGTGGTTGATTTAAAATTTATGATTTTTCATTAAACAAGTGCATACTTCACATGCCCGGGACACACGCACGTGTCCAAGACTGTAGCCCTCACATGGCTGAGACACACGGCCGTGTCTCTACTCATGTACTTAATATTGGGCATTCTGTTTTGCTAGAATTAGGGTGTAGGGGACACACAGCCTAAACACATGCCTGTGGAGAAAGCCGTGTGTCGCACACGGCCTAGACACACGCCCGTGTGTCTACCCGTGTGAACAAAAATAAGGCTATTTACTAAGCCATTTTGCCACCCTTTAATGCACACTCCTACACAACATAACATAGCACCAATCCAAGCATATACATACAACCAAACATCCAAAACCAAGACATCAACACATCATTCATGAAAGGCATCATAACCCCACAATTAACATACAATTAACATGAAAAAGATTAGCATGAAGGTTATGAACATCTCATAGTCATAACTTAATCACAATCCTACTAAGAGTTCATCACATATCGAGCTCATTACTTATGATTTTTACGTACATACCTGTACCAACTCGTAACATAACCACATCTTTTCATAACTTTGAAATTCCCGTTGAACACTCGAAATATTAACGGATACTTTAAAATCTTGCACACAAGTTTCATATATTTAGACGAAGCTACCCCATATCTCATAATACATATGGGCTCATTTTTGAGCTATTCAAGGGCCTGCTCACACAAGCTGTTAGTCAGGATATAGCTACACAGTGCTACTCACACAAGCTGTCAGGTATCCACAACACATCCCGGACTACCCAACCACTGGTAGGACATATGAGACCAGCACCCAGATTACATAATCGCATATACACATGGGTTCCTAGTGACATGTCACTCGTATCCTATTCTATTTTTAAGGTTCAACTGAAATTTCTTGTAACACCCCAAACTCGGCCTAGACGTTATTGCCAAATTTGGAAGTGTCATATAAAATGGGTTGAAAAACCGTAGTCATTAAGTTAAAACATTTCCAGTTCATTTAGCCCTTATAGCTATTATTAATTTCAAATCTCTCTTTCATTTAAACATTTAGAGATAAAACGTATTTGTACTGGAAGCTTAGAAAACAATCTTTGTATTTAGAAAACCATCATAGTCATAAGTAAATAAAGCCAAAACCAAAACCAAACAGTTTAAAATAGTCCAGAGAGTCCCAGAAAAATACAAACTCTCAAATCTTAATGCCAAACTAAAATAAAAACTAAAACCAGTAAAATAGTTTTGGTAGGTGGTCACTGTCGAGTCCTCCACTGCACCAATTCGCCTAAGACTGTGGGTTACCTGTACAAACAAACAGAAAAAGGGTGAGTTTACGTAAACTTAGTATGTAACCCAACAGAGTTAAGCATGTTCACATGTAGAATATCACAAATCAGACAGTTTCACAATTGAGCCTGAGCCCATGTCAGATATAGATACAGATTCGGGCTTGAGCCCATTTCAGATACAGATACAGTTACAGATATGTAAATCAGATAACAGAATCCTATGTCAATCCTCTACACACTATCTCTGACCATCCCTACACACCATGTGGAGTTGAAAACACCCATCCAGCCTTACACACCATGCTGTATCGATGCGGTACATATCAGATATAATACACTTCTGCTGCCAGATGTTAGGCATAATCTGCCTTTCAAAACACTTCATACAACATATATCATCCCACCCCAATCATAGTAACAGAACATGCATGCAGAGTTAACAATTAAATCATGCTTAACATGCTTTCATAAATAGATAATAGATAAACAAACTTAGGCATGCTCATACAGTACATCAGTCTAACAAAACATATAGTTTTAGGGTTTAATAAGCCTTTACTGACCTTACAGTAGGCCCACAGTCGATTAGGATGACCCGTGTGACCTTATAAAAAATTTCAGTACAATAGGCCCACGCGTCTAGATTGGCCTCGCCCATGTGGATCACATGGCCTGGCCTAGTTATCACACGCCTGTGTGGCATGCCCTTATGAGTCCACATGCCCAATTCAGCCTAGCCTGTGTGGCTCATATGGCCACACTCCAGCCATCACATGACCGTGTCTTACGCACAGCCTGGCCTTTTTCAGTCACACAGCTGTGTCATCGTACACGGCCTACCACACAGTCGTGTGGCACTGACAATGGGGTTTTTTTTGCGTTTCGGGTACACACCTGGTTTTGATTCGATGAGAAACCACCCATGAGCCTTTCAAAACCTAAAATTGACATTACTAAAGTCTGAATTAGCAACACTAATGAATTTCACATGAGGTTATTTCAAAACCAAAACCTTTTGCTTAACTAACAATGAAACTGTATACTTACCAGCAACGAAGTGGAACCTTTAACGCTCAAACCACTTCTGTAACACCCACAGATCCTTGCTTTTCCCCTAATCAAAAGTAACATAAAAACTCACATTAAACAATAGCCACAAAAGTTAAGATTGAAACCACATAAGACTTACCGAACAAATAAAGTAAAAAAATGCACAAGATGAGGCAAGTTTGGATAATCGAAAAGGGAAAAAGAAACAAAAATTTTCATAGAAGAGAAAAGGAAAGAACTGCGTCTGAAAGTTTTTGGGAAAGAGAATATTTCAAAAAAATAAAATAATTAAAATAAAAGATAATATTTCCCTCCCAAACCCCTAATATCTCTCCCACCTCTCTATTATATTCCAACCAACACAGAATTCTTGTTTGACCAAAACTCTCTCGGCAAAATGAGAAAAAATAAATTCCCAAGCTCGCGCAGGGATTCGAACACAGATCCCCTAGCAAACACACACTGCACCTAACCACCAGACCAACAGGCCCATCCTGATATGGTTTTACAAATAATTAAATATAAGCCCACAGAACAAAGATAGGTCTTAATTCCAAAAATATACAAAATTTGTTAAGGCCAGGGTTTGAACTCAAGACCTCGTACACACCCCCAGAGCACTTAACCACTGAAGCAGATACAAAATTGTGTCAAGATCTCATAGAAATAAAAATAGAAATTTTGAGGCGTTACATTTCCACCCCCTAAAAGAAATTTTGACCTCGAAATTTACCTGATCAGAACAGATAATGATACTATTCAGAACCATAACGTCTCGCTCTAGAATCTGAACCAGCCCCTCCTCAAAGGTCAAGTCTAGCGTAACCTCGATCTTTTCAACCAAGACAACATAGGATGGATTAGAACGGTACCACCTCAACATCAAAACATGGAATACATCATGAATACGGTCTAATTCTGGGGGTAACTCCAATTGATAGGCAACTGGTCCCACACGTTTCAAAATTTGGTACGGCCTAATAAACTTAGGGCTCAGCTTGCCCTTACGACTGAACCTCAGAACCTTCTTCTACGGAGAGACCTTCAAGAAAACAAAGTCCCCCATAGAATACTCAATCTCATGCCTCTTTAGATCTACATATAATTTTTGTCTATCAAAGGCCACTTTCAGATGATTCCGAATCAGTCTAGCCATATTCTCAGTCTCGAAAACCAATTCAGGACCCAAAACTCGACTTCACCCAACTAAGTCCAATATAGTAGACTGTAAAACTTACGACCATACAGAGCCCCGTAAGGTGCCATCTGAATACTCGATTGGAAACTGTTATTGTAGGCAAACTCAGCTAGGAGTAGATAATCCTTCCAACTGCTTCGAAAATCGATCACATAGCTCCGAAGCATATCCTCCAATATACGGATCGCCCTCTCAGATTGACCATTGTTCTAAGGATGGAACACAATACTGAAGTCCAATCTCGACCCTAGAGCTTTATGTAACTTTTTCTAGAACTGAGATGTAAAACGAGGATCTCTGTCAGAAATAATCGTCACGAGAACTCCATGCAGTCTAACTATCTTGGAGATATACAGTTTCACCAACTTCTAAAGAGAAAAGTCTGTCCGAACTGGAATGAAGTGAGCAGACTTGGTCAATCTATCCATGATGACTCAAACAAAATCTTTCTTAGTGGGTGTTGAAGGAAATGTAACAGCCTAAACTCAGCCTAGATGTTATGGCCGAACCTGGCGATGTCACATTGAAGTGTTTTTCGTAAAGCATACTATCGTTTAAAAACCCTAATGTTTATTTAGCCTCTTTGTGTGATCTAGAAAATAATTTTAAAACTTGCGTCACTAAAAAAAGTATTTACATTAAAATGTTATTAATTTCAAAATCTCGTTTATCGCGAAAGCTTTCGACATGGTTTTGTGTATTCATGGTATTTTGGTAAATCATACAAATCTTTTTAAAACCCGCATCCTACTACCAGTCGATATAAATCAAAATAAATAAAACCCCAAAATTAAAACTTATAGAGGCCTTATTACGTAAAAATACCCAAATAAAACTACTTATAAATTAAAAATCCAATAAGGAAGTAAGAGCGGTTGTGTGGCCACATTTGAGTCACTCGCAGCACCGATCCACCTAAGACTGGTGATTATCTCCATAGATAAAATAGATGAGTGAGTTTATGAAAACTCAGTGTGTAATCCCATATAAGCAAAAAATCAGAGTTAAACACAATTTGGGCCTAAGCCTTTTCAGTTTCAGTTAGGGCCTTAGCCCATTTCAGAATCAGAAACAGTGTGGGCCTGAGTCCATTCCAGTAACAGTATCACTGGAGCCTAAGTCCATTACAGAATAGTGCAGTATGCAATCAGAAAATCCTACCCGATCCAGCCTCTACACACCATCTCCGTACCAACCCTACACACCATGTGGGGATAAAATTAACCCACCCATCCCTACAGACCAAGAATCTCCGGTTAAGACACTAATACAGTATTTGCAGCAGAGCTTCCAGTAATATGAACTACTTAAAGCCATGAGTAGGTCCACAGTCATCTTGGGCGACTCGCGCAACCTTAGGTCCACAATCGTCTTGGGCGACCCATGCGACCATATTAGTACAATACTCTTCCTCCAAAACAACAATCCCAACCCCATGCAACATGTCATGTATCATATCATAATATCTTACATAGATGGAACGTACATATAACGTGGCATGCTCAAATACAGTCATACACATCGTAGGGCAAATAATTCATTTTACCTTACAAGGGTATTATGGTCATTTTACCTTACAGGGGTATTACAGTCATTTTAACTTATAGGGTATTTCGGTCATTTTACCTTATAAGGGCAAAATCGTCATTTTATCACATAAAGGAAAAATATTCATTTTGTCTCATAAGGGTTCAGGTACACTTACTGACCCAATAGAAGGTCACAGTTGTCTTGGACGACCCGTGCAACCTTAACAGTCAAACAGTGAAAATGGGCCCAAGGCCTATTATGCGGGCCCATGTGGGCCCACACACCCGTGTGGCCCAATAAGCCCAAAAAATGGCCTTGGCTGTGTGAACTACACAGTCTGGCCCAAAAATCTCTACACGTCCGTGTGATTTACCCGTGTGGGCCCACGAGCCCGTGGGGCCCACACGGCAACCATCGTTGCCTAAAATGGCCTAAGCCCATGAAAACGCTCATGGTGGCCTCTACGATCAAACACCCACATTTTACGCGTTTAGATTACCATACGAGCGAGTGCACGCTCGTGTAGCATCAATGGTCATACTTTTCTGACTTTTGTCGATCTACGTTTAAAGCAGTATGGTTACACACCTTGTTCACGAAGACAAGTGAATGCCTATAAGTACTCCACCTATTTCAATTACATGCTTCATTTAATCACATACTAATCGATTAATCATAAACCCCCATCAAGACATTTATCCAAACTTACCTATCACTTGTTTTGATCGATCACCTTGGAACCGTTGCAAAAGACCTAATCACAAGGCCTTAAGGGTTTTCTGCACTCCAATAAACCTTATCAACCATCAAACAATAGAACAGTTGAAATAGTTGAACAATCACTTACCAAAAACATAATGTCCAGACTAGAAGGAAGAATATTCGGCCTACACCCACAAGAGCCAGAAGCATTAAATTGATAACGGCAAAATGGAACATTTGTACCTCTTCAAACAATGGCAACATAGGGAGACATTAGATGAAAACTATAAGTAAGACAGATTAGAGAAAGAGAGAGAGAAGGAATAACCACGCACCCTCACACCTGATTAGCTGAATAACAATAGTCTAGGATCGAAGGTATAGAAGGAGGGAACAGGGTATTCGGCTACCATAACTAAGACGAAGAGAGGAACAAGAGCCAAAAGCAATCTGTCAAGGTAGCAATGTGAAAAGAGAGGGGATCCGTAAATACAGAAGAATCAAATAAGGGGAAGGAGCAAAGAAGAAATGGGAAAAGGTTCATCTGAAGCAAACTGATTTTGAAGAGAGGAAGAAGAAAAGTGTTCGACCAAGGTTTGAGAGAGGAAGAAAAGAAAGCAATCAGTAGCAAAAGACTTTAGGGAAGAACTAAACTAAAATGAATCAGTTTGGAATAAACCCTGACTGGTCTCTAGAAACAATTTGCCCCCAAAAGAAAGATATTAAAGATATCTAGCAGAAAACCAAAAGCAACAATTCGACTCCAAAAGCAGAAAGAACGAAAATGCCCAAAAGGAAAATGAGCATCCAAAATCGAAAATTTTGAGGGAATGGATCACTCAGTCGAAATTCCTGAGTAGCCACATGCCAAAGTCAAATTCCCTTTGACTAGAGTACCAATTCGGCACAACTCTTCCACCAAATACGAATTCCCCAATTTCCTCTTAAACATCCTCCTGCTCACAAATCTCAACAATCGAAAATCCTCCTTTCCACTCCCCAAATTTGGCTAACAACAACTTTATTCAAACTTATTCAAACTCTTGGTGTTTTGGTCAAATACAACTTCCTTCCATGGCCATCAGTAAAATAATCTCCATTTGCACAAGCAGGGATTCGAACCTCAGACCACTAGCACACTCCACACGCCACTATCCATTAGATTAGCAGGCCTATTCTGTCATGTTTCTAACAAATTTTACTTATAACCCTACTGACCAAAAATAGGGGTTTTATCCTTAAAAAGTAAAATATTTGTGGAAGCCAAGGTTTGAACCCAAGACTTCTCAGACTCTTCCCAGAACACTTAACCACTGAAACAAATACATAATTGTGTCACTTTGTTGCACAATTAATTATTTATGTGCTGCCTCCTAACTGCTCCTATGTTCAAGACCTAATACTTCTAGGCCCAAATTTGGGGCTTTATAGGAAACCCACTAACAAAGTCCATCATCACTCGTTCCCATTTCTACAGAGGAATCCTAACTGGCTGTAACAAACCCGAAGGCAACTGATGCTCAGCCTTAACCTTCTGACAAGTTAAACAACGAGCAATGCGATCAGTAATCTCACGTTTCAACCCCGGCCACCAATACAATTCACGAAGTTCATGGTACATCTTATTACTGTCAGGATGCATAGCATAAGGACTACTATGCGCCTCCCTCAGAATAGACTGCCTCAGATTTGAATCATTTGGCACACAAATTTGACCTCAAAAACATAAGACACCTTCATTATTCAACCCAAAATTAGAAGTAGTATCACTCTCCACTTGACAGAACCGTAAACCCAAAGTCTCATCCACTAACTGTTTATCTCGAATTTGCTCAATCCAAGTCGGCTTAACCTACTACTCGGCTAATAGACTCCTATCATCAAATAGACTAATGTGAGCAAACATCAACCTCAAATCAGACATTGCTTTTTGGCTTAGAGCATCGGCCACCACATTGGCCTTACCAGGATGGTTTCGATGGTACATTCATAATCATTGAGCAGCTCAATTCAATGACGCTACCTAAGGTTCAACTCCTTTTGAGTAATGAGGTACTTGAGGCTCTTGTGATCAGTGTAGATGATGCACCTCTCACCATACAGATAATGCCTCCAGATTTTCAGTGCAAAGAATATCCCAGCCAACTCAAGATCATGCATAAGATAGTTTACTTCACGCGCCTTAAGCTAATGGGATGCATAAGCCACAACCTTACCATCCTATATTAGAATGCAACCCAATCCAACATATGATGCATCACTGTATACTACAAACTCCTTTCCATATTTAGGTTGTATCAGAACAGGAGCCTTAGTTAGAATAGATTTGAGCTTTTTAAAACTCAATTTTTGTGCATTAGTCTAGACAAACGACACACCCTTACACAGAAGCTTGTTCAACGACACAACAATCAAAGAGAACCCTTCAACGAAATACTGATAGTATCCTACAAAATCAAGAAAGCTACAGATCTCAGATATATTCTTAGCCTATTTCCAACCCAGCACAGCCTCGATCTTTTAAGGATCAACACAAATCCCCCTTAGTAGAAAGCATGTGCCCCAAAAAAGTTACTTCATGTAGCTAAAACTCACACTTGCTAAATTTAGGGTACAACAGCTTCTTTCGCAAAATCTGAAACACTACTCTAAGATGCTCATCATGCTCATCCTCAGTCTTAGAGTATCTTAGAATGTAGTCGATGAAGACCACGATGAACTAATCTAGATAGGGCTGAAATACCCAGTTCATCATATCCATAAATGCAATTGGTGCATTTGTTAAACCTAAAAGGCATAACTAAGAACTCGTAATGTCTATAACGAGTCCTAAATACTGTCTTATGTACATCCACCTCCTTAACCCTTAACTGAAGATACCCTGAACGGAGATCGGTCCTAGAGAATACAAAATCCTCTTAGAACTGATCAAATAAGTCATCGATCCTCGAAAGTGGATACTTATTCTTAATGGCCAACTTACTCAACTGTCGATAATCTATACACATCCTTATGGTCCCATCCTTCTTCTTAACAAACAGAACTGGTGCTCCCCAAGGAGATACACTAGGACAGATGAAACCACAGTCAAAAAGTTCCTGTAGTTGAGCCTTAAGCTCTGTAAGCTCCTTCAGTGCCATACAGTAGGGAGCGATGGACACCGGAGCTGTACTAAGAAGAAGCTCAATCCTAAATTCCACTTCACGATTAGGTAGTAATCCCAGTAACTCCTCAGGAAAGATGTCCAGAAAGTCATTTACTATTCTAATGTTCCCAATAGAAGAGTTCCTAGATTCTGAAACACTTACATAGGCCAAGTACGCCTCACATCATTTTCGGACCATTTTTGTAACAACCCGATTTTGGGGCTAGTAAGAACAGTGGGTTCAGAACCACTAATCCAAGGTCGGAGAAATTATTTTTTATATTATTTTATGAGTTATAGCATGTTTACGTGGATGCATGAAAATTTTGATGAATTAATTTTAGCGATTGTAAGCTTAATTACGAAAAAGGACTAAATCGCACAAAGGGCAAAAGTTTTGTTTTACTAGCAAATGGTGTTAAATAACTAGAGAATCATAATTAGGAGTCTTTAAGGAGAAAATATACCTATTTTATAAGGGTGGCCGGCCATAGAGACAAAGAAAATAGAAAAGTCAAAATTAGGTGAAGTTGGTAACCTATTTTGACTAAAAATAAGATAAAATAAAATAGAAGGCTTCATCTTTTTACCATTCATCTTCTCCACCGAAAATATTAACAAGAAAGGGGTTTTTGAAGCTTGACACTTTTAGCCATTAAGTTCTCTTATACGTAAGTGATTTTGATGACTTTTCTTGATAATTTTTGTACTTTTGAGACCCTTGTAGCTTAATTTAGCTAATGGAGGGACTATTTTGCAATATGCTTACGATTTTAGGGTTTTTCCATGAAAGCATTTATTTTATGAGTTGAAAATTTATGCAAGAAATGGGTTACAGTGGTGAAATAAACAACTTTTGTGAAGTGGTTTTCATGAAAACCCCAAAAAGGGACCATTTTGTAAAAGTTACAAAATAAGTAGTAAAGGTGTGAAATAATTGGATTTGTGAGTTGCAATAAGCTTAAAATAGATTCGGCTAGGCTTGGTTCAGGAGCAAATTTGATGAGAAAATCGATTTACCAGCCTTGGGGAAAATCATAATTTTATAAAAGTATAAGGGCAAAACGATCATTTTGCTAAAATATGAATTTTGAAATGTCTTGATTTATGTGATGATTGAATTACTGAATTTTATCATTCTAGATCAAGAAATACGAAATCTGGACCTAGATTGGAAGAACACTAAGCTAGTAGACTAATTCAATCTAGTCGCCCACTTTTTGTATATCGAGGTAAGTTGCACGTAAATATTACAACTTGATTGTTATTATGCATTAAATTATTGATAGTACATGCAACATTCGACTTTGTTACGAATATGCATGATGAAATTTGATGTGGTGAAACTCCCGGTTGAATCGTAGGAATAGATCGGATATCCATACCGTGATACTAGGGTTATGTGAGCCAGTGTAAGACCATGTTTGGAATAGGGCATTGGCATTTATATGAGAGCTAGTGGAAGACCATGTTTGGAACATGGCATCGGCCTCGATATGTGAGTCAGTGTAAGACCATGTTTGGAACATGGCATCGACATTTATATTAGAGCTAGCATAAGAACTTGGTTAGAACATGGCATCGACCTCGATATGTGAGCCAGTGTAAGACCATGTTTGGAACATGGCATCAACATTTATATGAGAGCTAGTGTAAGACCATGTTTGGAACATGGCATCGACCTCGATATATGAGCCAGTGTAAGATCCTGTTTGGAACATGGCATTGGTATTTATATGAGAGTTAGTGTAAGACCATGTCTGGGACATGGCATCGCCCTCGATATATGAGCCAGTGTGAGACCATGTTTGG
The DNA here is from genome assembly GCF_025698485.1 of Gossypium arboreum. NCBI lineage: Eukaryota > Viridiplantae > Streptophyta > Magnoliopsida > Malvales > Malvaceae > Gossypium > Gossypium arboreum. The sequence continues at coordinate 40,579,400 of NC_069080.1, forward strand.
AACATGGCATCGGCATTTATATGAGAGCTAGTGTAAGACCATGTTTGGGACTTAGCATCAGCATGTCTGGGACATGGCATCGACATTATACCCTTTTGTATGAGGCTTATCGGGTATCCATTTATTTTTCCAACTAGTCCAACGGGTAATTTAAAGATTATATCATGATTGAGAAAAGTTATGATTATGTTGCAAGTGGTACAAGTACCTACACGAAACTCATAAGAATAAGCTGAGGTTATGTATATGAATAGTAAAGATGAAATGAGTAAGTTATGTCTATAGTCATTTGAAAATCTTGTGCAAGTGTATGATATGTTATGAGTATGGTGTTACTTGGTAAAGCAATGTTAATTATTTACTTGTAACTTACTAATCTTGATGCTTACTTCCTCTCTTTTCCATTTTTCTTATAGTGCCACCAAGCTAGCTTGAGAATCAAGGGACGTCGGAGGCATTGATCACACAATCACCTCAAGTTTTTGGTATAATTAGTTTAAATGTTTTGAGCGTGGCATGTATAGGGACTTCGTCTTTTTGTTTAGTGTCATGTTGGGTTAGCCACAATTGTTGGTTCATATGAATGTGATATTCATTTTGTATAGGCTATTGATGTTGGCTAATATTGGTTAATTTTAAATGCATTTAATGAAAATTCTCATGGTTTGTGTTGATAAGTAGGAGATGTTGTATGCGATAGGAAATAGATTGGGATTGATGTATGGATGAATAGGTATTGGATGATATGGTCATGTGTTTATGTGGTATTGGTAGTGTTTTAGGTTTTTGTAGGTGGGTGTAAGTAGGGGTTACAAAAAGACTTGGTAAATAGCCTCGTTTTTGTCCGCACAGGTAGACACACGGGCCTGTGTCTAGACCGTGTGTAACACACGGTCTACCCATGGGTGTTGGTCTGGCCGTGTATCCCCTACACCTAAATTTGACAAAACAAAATGCCCAGAAGTAACCACACAGGCAGAGACACGGTCGCGTGTCTCAACCGTGTGGAGGACACGACTTAGTACACGGCCGTGTACCAGGGCCATATGCCCATAAAAGGGTTGATGACGTCAGAAATAGAATGTCAAGGTTTTTGTACACTAGCTGAGACACGGGCGTGTGCCAAGCCATCTGAAAACCTCATTAAGTTTGAATTGAGAAATAAATTAGCATGGACTAGGGACACGGGCGTGTCCCAATATGTTCAGGCCGTGTGAGCCACACAGGCCTTCAACATGGCCATGTTGTGAGGACACACAGGCATGTCGCCCTTCCTCACGGGCGTGTGCCCCTGGTTGCATTGAAATTTATCAAAATTTTCAAAAGTGTTCAGTTTATTCTTGAATTGTTTCCAATACGTGTTTTGGCCTTTGTAGGTCCATGTTAGGGACGTTAAGAGGAAGTTTAAAAGTTTAAAATTTGAGCAAAATTTTAAGACCCGAAAATGTTTGTATGTATGTGTTTAAGTCTAGTAATGCCTCGTACCCTGCCCCTGCGTGGGATATGGGTAAGGGGTGCTACAAGTTTCTCAGCTACTAAGGTGGAGGTCATATGCAACAGATAGTCTCGACACTCACCAATCATAAGCACTTCCATATCATCCTTGGCCCTCAAAATGACCCTCTTAGATGCGCAGTCCAAACTAACTCGGTGCACCACCAACTAGTCCATACCCAGAGTAAGGTCAAACTCCTCGAACGAAAGCTCCATAAAATTAGCCAGAAATATCTTCCCTTGCACCTCTAATGGGACATCCTTGGACGGTTTACTAACCTGAACAAACTGCCCCAACGAATTTATCATAGTAACCTCATTAGAAGTACTCTCAACTGATAACCCCAGATTTACAGAAATAGAACAAGCTATATAGGAATGAGTGGATCCTATGTCTATGAGAGCAAAGTAAGGTACACCAAATATAAGGAACGTACTAGTGATGATGTCAAGAGGAACTCTATTCTCTCGGTGACATGTAGTATAAACCAGATCAGACTGCCTCGCATCGGTATGACTAGCACCTCTACTCAGTGCTCTCTGTCTACGACCCCAATCGTTACCACCCCTACCCTATCCATGACCCTTAGGTGGTTTTTGAACTACCCTCTGAAGCTGAACAAGACCTAGAGCCTACGTTTGATCCGCTAGCTATGGACACTCCCTAATACGACGCTCAAGGGACCTGCATCTCAAACAAGACCTAATCTACCTCCAACACTTGCCCAGATAACGCCTACCATAATCACTGCAAGGCTGCAACCCAACTGAAGCAGCCGGAGCCCCCACTCTAACTGGCCCATTAGATCTGGCCTTTTTCCCAGGCCTCTGCACAGAACTCAAGGGCTCTGAATTCCTCTTGTTCTTACCTCTCTCCCTCTTCCTAGTCTAGCACTCTATGCGCTTAACATCTTTGGCAATCTTCGCCTTCTCAACCAAAACAGAGAACTCACGCTCCCTCTATGGAGTTATCAGTTCTCTTAAACTTTCCCTCAGACCATCCTCAAAATGGACACACCTCTCATATTTCGATGCCACCATACCTCGAGCATCGTGGCGTAGCCTCAGAATTTTGGCCTCATACTTAGCCACATATCGATCACCTTGAGTAAGGTTCAAAAACTCACGCCTGCGAGCATCAACGTAGCTGGGTCCCACATATTTCCTCTGAAATGTAGTCTTAAAGAACTACCAAGTCAGACGGTTAGGCTGAGTGCCCTTCTTAACTATCAACCACCATTGGTATCCCTCGTCGCATAAAGCAAAGAGGTTGCACCCTTCAATTTCGCTAAAGGTGCGGTCCAAATCTTCCATAATCCTCTCATGGGCCTCTAACCAGTATTCAGCCACATTAAGGGCGACTCTTCTGACACCCCTAAACAATTCGGCTCTATTAGACTAGAGTCGCTCGCCATCAAACCCTCAAACCCTATATCCGCACTGGGTCCAGTGACCCTCTTCAATATCCTCAGCATGGCTTGAGACAGTGCGTCGTCCCCAGCCAAACGAATATGATACCTAGTCTCAGTAGTAGTTGAAACAGGTGTCTCACTAGTGTCCAGATTTGGCATGCTGCCCAGAGATGAGGACTCAGTTCGAGCCCCCTATAGCCTCTACCTCAGCCTTGAATATCGCGTCCACGGATACCTCGTGCACTCATTGTAGCTTAGAAGATTTATCTACATTAAAAATCTTATGCATTAGTTTCTATATTTATTAACAGATGTTTTATGCATTAAGTCTCAGAAGTTCAGAGTTTTTTCTAAGTTTTAGTCTCTATCGGTTTCACTCATAGTTTGAGTGTACTAACTATAGTGTTTCCAAGTAGACTATCAACAATGCTTTCAAAAAATTTATTAGAAATTAGAGATACTTACGAGGATCGGGTCGGAGACTCGATTGTACCACGTGCTTAAATTTTTTAAATATTTGAAAACAAATTCTTTAAAACATATTTTGGAACCTGTAAATCCATAGCCGAAGTTTTTGAAACACGGCTCGATATCACTAAATGTGACACCCTAAACACGGCCTAGACGTTATGGCCAAATCCGAAGTGTCACTTGAAATGGGTTGAAAAACCGTAGTCATTAAGTTAAAATATTTCCAGTTCATTTAGCCCTTATCACTATTATTAATTTCAAAGCTTTCTTTCATTTAAACATTTAGAGATAAAATGTATTTGTAGCGGAAGCTTAAAAACTAATCATTGTGTTAATAAAAACAAAACCAAAACCAAACAGTTTAAAACAGTCCGAAGAGTCCCAGAAAAATACAAACTCTCAAATATTAACGCCAAACTAAAATAAAAACTAAAACCAGTAAAACAGTTTTGGCGGGTAGTCACCGTCGAGTCCTCCACTGCACCAATTCACCTAAGACTATGGTTACCTGTACAGACAAATAGAAAAGGGGTGATTTTCTGTAAACTCAGTGTGTAACCCAGCAGAGGTAAGCATGTAAGCATACAAAATATCACAAATCAAACAGTTTCGTAATCGAGCCTGAGCCAAAGTCAAATATAGATACAGATTCGGGCCAGAGCCCATTTCAGATACAGATATAGTTACAAATATGCAAATCAGATAACAAAATCTATACACCATCTCTGACCATCACTATACACCATGTGGAGTTCAAAACACCCACCCAGCCCTACACACCATGCTGTAACGATGCGGCACATATCAGATATAATGCATCTATGCTGCCAGATGTTAGACATAATCTGCCTTTCAGAACTGTAACCTCCCAAAATCCTAAATAATTATTTTTGTATGTTAGTGACACACAAATGCATCTCAAACAAGACCTAATCTACCTCCAACACTTGCCCAGATAACGCCGACCATAATCACTGCAAGGCTGCAACCCAACTGAAGCAGCTGGAGCCCCCACTCTAACTGGCCCATTAGATCTGGCCTTTTTCCCAGGCCTCTGCACAGAACTCAAGGGCTCTGAATTCCTCTTGTTCTTACCTCTCTCCCTCTCCCTAGTCTAGCACTCTATGCGCTTAACATCTTTGGCAATCTTTGCCTTCTCAACCAAAATAGAGAACTCACGCTCCCTCTATGGAGTTATCAGTTCTCTTAAACTTTCCCTCAGACCGTCCTCAAAATGGACACACCTCTCATATTTCGATGCCACCATACCTCGAGCATCGCGGCTTAGCCTCATAATTTTGGCCTCATACTTGGCCACATATCGATCACCTTGAGTAAGGTTCAAAAACTCACGCCTGCGAGCATCAACGTAGCTGGGTCCCACATATTTCCTCTGAAATGTAGTCTTAAAGAACTACCAAGTCAGACGGTTAGGCTGAGTGCCCTTCTTAACTATCAACCACCATTGGTATCCCTCGTCGCAAAGCAAAGAGGTTGCACCCTTCAATTTCTGCTTAAAGGTGCAGTCCAAATCTTCCATAATCCTCTCATGGGCCTCTAACCAGTATTCAGCCACATTAAGGGTGACTCTTCTGACACCCCTAAACAATTCGGCTCTATTAGACTAGAGTCGTTCAGTTACCGACCCTCAAACCCTACATCCAGAATTGGGTCCAGTGACCCTCTTCAATATCCTCAGCATGGCTTGAGAGGCGGTCGTCGTCCCGATAAACGAATATGAGACCTAGTCTCAGTAGTAGTTGAAACAGGTGTCTCACTAGTGTCCAGATTTGGCATGCTGCCCAGAAATGAGGACTCAGTTTGAGCCCCTCTATAGCCTCTACCTCAGCCTTGAATATCACGTCCACGGATACCTCGTGCACTCATTGTAGCTTAGAAGATTTATCTACATTAAAAATCTTATGCATTAGTTTCTATATTTATTAACAGATGTTTTATGCATTAAGTCTCAGAAGTTCAGAGTTTTTTTCGGAAGTTTTAGTCTCTATCAGTTTCACTGCAGTTTCAGAGTGTACTAACTATAGCGTTTCCAAGTAGACTATCAACAATGCTTTCAAAAATATTTATTAGAAATCAGAGATACTTACAGGATCGGGGTCGGAGACTCGGTGTACCACGTGCTTAAATTTTTTTTAAATATTTGAAAACCAATTCTTTAAAACATATTTTGGAACCCAGAAATCCATAGCCGAGTTTTTGAAACCTGGCTCTGATATCACTAAATGTGACACCCTAAACCTGGCCTAGACGTTATGGCCAAATCCAGAAGTGTCACTTGAAATGGGTTGAAAAACCGTAGTCGTTAAGTTAAAATATTTCCAGTTCATTTAGCCCTTATCACTATTATTAATTTCAAAGCTTTCTTTCATTTAAACATTTAGAGATAAAATGTATTTGTAGCGGAAGCTTAAAAAACAATCATTGTGTTAATAAAACCAAAACCAAAACCAAACAGTTTAAAACAGTCTAAAGAGTCCCAGAAAAATACAAACTCTCAAATATTAATGCCAAACTAAAATAAAAACTAAAACCAGTAAAACAGTTTTGGCGGGTAGTCACCGTCGAGTCCTCCGCTGCACCAATTCACCTAAGACTATGGTTACCTGTACAGACAAATAGAAAAGGGGTGACTTTCTGTAAACTCAGTGTGTAACCCAGCAGAGGTAAGCATGTAAGCATATAGAATATCACAAATCAGACAGTTTCGTAATCGAGCCTGAGCCAATGTCAAATATAGATACAGATTCGGGCCAGAGCCCATTTCAGATACAGATATAGTTACAAATATTCAAATCAGATAACAAAATCTATACACCATCTCTGACCATCACTATACACAATGTGGAGTTCAAAACACCCACCCAGCCCTACACACCATGCTGTAACGATGCGGCACATATCAGATATAATGCATCTATGCTGCCAGATGTTAGACATAATCTGCCTTTCAGAACTGTAACCTCCCAAAATCCTAAATAATTATTTTTGTATGTTAGTGACACACAAATGCATCTCAAACAAGACCTAATCTACCTCCAACACTTGCCCAGATAACGCCTACCATAATCACTGCAAGGCTGCAACCCAACTGAAGCAGCCGGAGCCCCCACTCTAACTGGCCCATTAGATCTGGCCTTTTTCCCAGGCCTCTGCACAGAACTCAAGGGCTCTGAATTCCTCTTGTTCTTACCTCTCTCCCTCTCCCTAGTCTAGCACTCTATGCGCTTAACATCTTTGGCAATCTTCGCCTTCTCAACCAAAACAGAGAACTCACGCTCCCTCGATGGAGTTATGAGTTCTCTTAAACTTTCCCTCAGACCGTCCTCAAAATGGACACACCTCTCTTATTTCGATGCCACCATAACTCGAGCATCGCGGCTTAGCCTCAGAATTTTGGCCTCATACTTGGCCACATATCGATCACCTTGAGTAAGGTTCAAAAACTTACGCCTGCGAGCATCAACGTAGCTGGGTCCCACATATTTCCTCTGAAATGTAGTCTTAAATTACTACCAAGTCAGACGGTTAAGCTGGGTGCCCTTCTTAACTATCAACCACCATTGGTATCCCTCGTCGCAAAGCAAAGAGGTTGCACCCTTCAATTTCTGCTTAAAGGTGCAGTCCAAATCTTCCATAATCCTCTCATGGGCCTCTAACCAGTATACAGCCACATTAAGGGCGACTCTTCTGACACCCCTAAACAATTCGGCTATATTAGACTAGAGTCGCTCAGTTACCGACCCTCAAACCCTAGATCCAGAATCGGGTCCAGTGACCCTCTTCAATATCCTCAGCATGGCTTGAGACAGTGCGTCGTCCCCAGCCAAACGAATATGAGACCTAGTCTCAGTAGTAGTTGAAACAGGTGTCTCACTAGTGTCCAGATTTGGCATGCTGCCCAGAGATGAGGACTCAGTTCGAGCCCCCCTATAGCCTCTACCTCGGCCTTGAATATCGCGTCCACAGATACCTCGTGCACTCATTGTAGCTTAGAAGATTTATCTACATTAAAAATCTTATGCATTAGTTTCTATATTTATTAACAGATGTTTTACGCATTAAGTCTCAGAAGTTCAGAGTCTTTTTCAGAAGTTTTAGTCTCTATCAGTTTCACTGCAGTTTCAGAGTGTACTAACTATAGTGTTTCCAAGTAGACTATCAACAATGCTTTCAAAAAAATTTATTAGAAATCAGAGATACTTACAGGATCGGGGTCGGAGACTCGGTGTACCACGTGCTTAAATTTTTTTAAATATTTGAAAACCAATTCTTTAAAACATGTTTTGGAACCCAGAAATCCATAGCCGAGTTTTTGAAACCTGGCTCTGATATCACTAAATGTGACACCCTAAACCTGGCCTAGACGTTATGGCCAAATCCAGAAGTGTCACTTGAAATGGGTTGAAAAACCGTAGTCGTTAAGTTAAAATATTTCCAGTTCATTTAGCCCTTATCACTATTATTAATTTCAAAGCTTTCTTTCATTTAAACATTTAGAGATAAAATGTATTTGTAGCGGAAGCTTAAAAAACATTCATTGTGTTAATAAAACCAAAACCAAAACCAAACAGTTTAAAACAGTCCAAAGCGTCCCAGAAAAATACAAACTCTCAAATATTAACGCCAAACTAAAATAAAAACTAAAACCAGTAAAACAGTTTTGGCGGGTAGTCACCGTCGAGTCCTCCGCTGCACCAATTCACCTAAGACTATGGTTACCTGTACAGACAAATAGAAAAGGGGTGACTTTCTGTAAACTCAGTGTGTAACCCAGCAGAGGTAAGCATGTAAGCATACAGAATATCACAAATCAGACAGTTTCGTAATCGAGCCTTAGCCCATGTCAAATATAGATACAGATTCGGGCCAGAGCCCATTTCAGATACAAATATAGTTACAAATATGCAAATCAGATAAAAAAATCTATACACCATCTCTGACCATCACTATACACCATGTGGAGTTTAAAACACCCACCCAGCCCTACACACCATGCTGTAACGATGCGACACATATCAGATATAATGCATCTATGCTGCCAGATGTTAGACATAATCTGCCTTTCAGAACTGTAACCTCCCAAAATCCTAAATAATTATTTTTGTATGTTAGTACACACAAATGCATCTCAAACAAGACCTAATCTACCTCCAACACTTGCCCAAATAACGCCTACCATAATCCTTTGCAAGGTCAGAACCCAATCAAGCAAATGGAGCCCCCACTCTAACTGGCCCATTAGATCTGGCCTTTTTCCCAGGCCTCTGCACAGAACTCAAGGGCTCTGAATTCCTCTTGTTCTTACCTCTCTCCCTCTCCCTAGTCTAGCACTCTATGCGCTTAACATCTTTGGCAATCTTCGCCTTCTCAACCAAAACAGAGAACTCACGCTCCCTCGATGGAGTTATCAGTTCTCTTAAACTTTCCCTCAGACCGTCCTCAAAATGGACACACCTCTCATATTTCGATGCCACCATACCTCGAGCATCGCGGCTTAGCCTCAGAATTTTGGCCTCATACTTGGCCACATATCGATCACCTTGGGTAAGGTTCAAAAACTCACGCCTGCGAGCATCAACGTAGCTGGGTCCTACATATTTCCTCTGAAATGTAGTCTTAAAGAACTACCAAGTCAGACGGTTAGGCTGAGTGCCCTTCTTAACTATCAACCACCATTGGTATCCCTCGTCGCAAAGCAAAGAGATTGCACCCTTCAATTTCTGCTTAAAGGTGCAGTCCAAATCTTCCATAATCCTCTCATGGGCCTCTAACCAGTATTCAGCCACATTAAGGGCGACTCTTCTGACACCCCTAAACAATTCGGCTATATTAGACTAGAGTCGCTCAGTTACCGACGCTCAAACCCTAGATCCAGAATCGGGTCCAGTGACCCTCTTCAATATCCTCAGCATGGCTTGAGACAGTGCGTCGTCCCCAGCCAAACGAATATGAGACCTAGTCTCAGTAGTAGTTGAAACAAGTGTCTCACTAGTGTCCAGATTTGGCATGCTGCCCAGAGATGAGGACTCAGTTCGAGCCCCCCTATAGCCTCTACCTCAGCCTTGAATATCGCGTCCACGAATACCTCGTGCACTCATTGTAGCTTAGAAGATTTATCTACATTAAAAATCTTATGCATTAGTTTCTATATTTATTAACAGATGTTTTTTATGCATTAAGTCTCAGAAGTTCAGAGTTTTTTTCGGAAGTTTTAGTCTCTATCAGTTTCACTGCAGTTTCAGAGTGTACTAACTATAGTGTTTCCAAGTAGACTACCAACAATGCTTTCAAAAAAAATTATTAGAAATCAGAGATACTTACAGGATCGGGGTCGGAGACTCGGTGTACCACGTGCTTAAATTTTTTTTAAATATTTGAAAACCAATTCTTTAAAACATATTTTGGAACCCAGAAATCCATAGCCGAGTTTTTGAAACCTGGCTCGATATCACTAAATGTGACACCTAAACCCGCCTAGACGTTATGGCCAAATCCAAGTGTCACTTGAAATGGGTTGAAAACCGTAGTCGTTAAGTTAAAATATTTCAGTTCATTTAGCCCTTATCACTATTATTAATTTCAAAGCTTTCTTTCATTTAAACATTTAGAGATAAAATGTATTTGTAGCGAAAGCTTAAAAAACAATCATTGTGTTAATAAAACCAAAACCAAAACCAAACAGTTTAAAACAGTCCAAAGAGTCCCAGAAAAATACAAACTCTCAAATATTAACGCCAAACTAAAATAAAAACTAAAACCAGTAAAACAGTTTTGGCGGGTAGTCACCGTCGAGTCCTCCGCTGCACCAATTCACCTAAGACTATGGTTACCTGTACAGACAAATAGAAAAGGGGTGACTTTCTGTAAACTCAGTGTGTAACCCAGCTGAGGTAAGCATCTAAGCATACAGAATATCACAAATCAGACAGTTTTGTAATCGAGCCTGAGCCCATGTCAAATATAGATACAGATTCGGGCCAGAGCCCATTTCAGATACAGATATAGTTACAAATATGCAAATCAGATAACAAAATCTATACACCATCTCTGACCATCACTATACACCTTGTGGAGTTTAAAACACCCACCCAGCCCTACACACCATGCTGTAACGATGCGGCACATATCAGATATAATGCATCTATGCTGCCAGATGTTAGACATAATCTGCCTTTCAGAACTGTAACCTCCCAAAATCCTAAATAATTATTTTTGTATGTTAGTGACACACAAATGCATGTCTGCTTCAGTGGTTAAGTGTCCTGGGAAAAGTCTGAGAAGTCTTGGGTTCAGGCCTTGGCTTATGCAAAATTTTTATTTTTAGAGGAATAAACCTTGTCTCTATCCGTAGGTCTTTTAAATATGTGTGTTTATAACATGTCAGAAAAGGGCCTGCTATTCCAGGGGATAAGTGGCGTATGTAGTTGCTTGAGGTTTGAGGCTTGAATCCTGGTGTGCGCAGTGGAGTGTTTATTTTGCTGTTGTGCCGTGGGAGTGTTGTGGGTTGACTGAAATAGTGAAATGTTTAAATGGATTTTGAATTGAGTGGTTGAGAGGGAAGTGGATGGAATGGAGGTATTTTAGGAGAAAATCATGGGGAGTTGAGGTAAGAGGAGGTGGTGTACCGAATTTGAACTTTAGGCACTCAAAGAAATTGGTTTTGGGGAAGAATTCAGCTTTGGGTGAGTTTTAGTTTCGGTGGCTGTGCAGTTTTTTGGTTGCTTTCTCTCCTCACTTTCAGTGTTTGACAATTGCTTTCGAGTTCTATCCTACACTTATTGGATAGCCGAATTCTTCTAGGGGATCATTCGGGTACTATTTATTTTGTCTATTTCGGTTTTTGTTCTTCTCCCTTTACTCCTTTAGCAGTCGTTTTTCCTCTTGTTACCTTTTGTTTGGCCGATACTTTCCTTTCTCTCTCTCTCAAATCCTTTTAGATTTGTTGGCCATTCTCTTCTTTTTCTTCCCTCTTCCAATTGATTTCTTATTGACCAATTGCTTCTCTTTTTCTGGCTTTCTCAATCGGTTATTGTAACACCCCAAACCCAGCCTGGACGTTATGACCGGATCTGATGCGCCACATTGATGCGTTCAAAACATTCCGTATTACTTAGTTTGGAAAAGCTGAGTTGGTGTTGTAAAGACACTTTTAAAAGTAGGTTAAAGTGAATGGAAGCATGCACCGGTAGGAAACCGGGAAAAGAGGAGGTGAGTCCGGCGGACCGCTTAAGTACCAAGCTCTTCCGGATCCAATCCTAGACATGCACACCGCCATTGCCACACTCTAACATCTCGTATAATTTTGAGAAAACCGTTTGATTATGTCCGTCTTAAGAAAATGTTTAAGTTTGAAAACGTTTGTTTAAAATATTTATTTTCTTGGAAAAACATTTACTTTATGGAAACTTTGCGGCGTCATCGTGATCTTTTAAAAATCAAGTAGTTTTATAAAACGAACCCTAGTGCTAACCAGTTTAATAATCCCCAAAATAAAAATAATTAAAAAAGCGGCCTTATTACAACTTTAAACATAATAAAAATAAAATAATCCGAATTAAATGCTAAACTTATTTAAAATTGGCAATCCATCTTCATGGCCACTCTGAATCCCTTGACTCCAAGTCCACCAACTAGGGCTCACTGCAAGGATGGAAGAGGAAGGGGTGAGTTTGGGAAAACTCGATGTATCTGAAACCCATCAAAGCCCAATTCACTCGAGCCCATTGGGCCTAAGCCCTATTCAGGATAACGATTACAAGAGGTCAAGCCCTTTTCGAATCTGATAGCAATACCTTAGCCCTTTTACATAACAAAGTGTGGCCCATAGGCCCGTTTAGTAATATGAGTAACAACTGATAATAATGAATGCAAGCCCATCTGGGAGACTACTCAACCCACCAACCGCTACTTGCCCGTACCAACCCTACACACCATGTGGGAATATCTCAACCCACCCACCCTACACACCACAGTTGCGACAGAACGCACTCAAATTCAGTCGATTGAGGCAAAGCCTCCAAGATCGTGGATGAACCACTTTGATACTTCCTCCATTAATACCCCAACCCCATGCAGCAGATATTAATAAAAGCATATCATGTAAAATACAACATTGATCAATCATGCAGTTCAGCCAATTTAAAACCCTAGGGGTATATCGGTAATTTTGTTCTTTTAGGGGTAATTCGGTAATTTTGCTCTTTAAGGGTAATTTCGTGTTCTACGTAATTACACAAGCTAATTCGATAATTTTAACAATTTTATGCAATTTGATTCCACCATCTACCTAATGTGCTAATTTGCCCATCTCTTACCCATATTGGTCAGTAAGCCCATTGGGCCCATTTTGGCCCATCGAGGCCCTTTTTAGAAATACGCTAAAACATCACGCTGAACGTGCTTACCACCTTGCGGTGCCAGATCTAACAATTACTCTATGACTTGAGAGCATTCACATACTTACATGACCATGAAATGCCGGAATTTGCATTTCGCTTTTCTTAATTGAACTAAGAAAGGGTGTTCGGTACACACGATTCACGACATCGCTTACGAGATCCCTTCGATGTCCTACAATTTATTAGCACAGTTCTTATTTACAAACCATAATCACTAAACCCCCAAAACTTACTTATCCATGATCGAACCATATCCCTAAAACCTTTGAAACCTTACCTTTTGCCAAAATCGATAGTTAGCTCAGAATCCGATTGCTCCAATGAACCACGCCTTAGATTCAATGCTTAAGAAGAATCTAGTCACCGAAAAAAACATCGATTAAAGACCCTTAGAGCCATATGCCCAAATCGTGACCTCCCTAATTTTAGGGACTTGACTTTTCTTAACTTTGCAAAATAAAACAGATCCGAGATGATACGTACTTACCCCTTACTCCCACTTGATTTCCACGCAATCTAGTGTAGATTTATCTATCAAGCGATCAGAGAACTTCGATTCCCCAAAGTCTTGAAGTTTCGACTATAAGCCCCCAAATCTATGGTTTTTCGACTTTTGTGTGATGAAGAAGATGATAATGTGGGGCTACAACCTTGAAGTAGAATTGCGGTCAGAGATCTAGGATTAAGAAAAGATAATTGCAAATTAATAAAAACAAAAGAACATAGGAGAACCTAGCTTTGAAGAAATCGGCACAAGCAATGATCACAGGATTTCGGCTTTTATGAATTCGGCAAAAGTATTGATGAATAAGGTATGATGAATAGTTTTGAAGAAGAAAAAATAGAAGAAGAGGAATAGGGAGGTGGTAGTTTAATTTAGAGAGGAAAAAAAGAGGAAAAACAACCCTAAGGTGTTAAAAGCGAGAAGAAAAACGGCACCACTCAATACCCTAAGTGCGAAATACTAACAACATAGCCCCCGCCGATTTTTCCTCTTCAATTCCCATAATTCGCCAACTCCTAGCCTCATCCAAATCCCTTAAATCTCTCCCTTATCCCTCCTTAATCCAAGCATTTAAACCGATCCAACTCTCCTTTAGCGAATCCACGAACTCCAACACTTACCCTCCGCACTTAAAAAATAAATGCATCTATTTGCCAACACAGGAATCGATCCCTTGCCTTCCCAAAGCTCCACACGCCACTTTTCTAGGAGCCTAGTGGCGTCACTCTTGCCACTTAACCAAGGCTCTTTTGTGATGCAATTTACCCATCACTCCACTTAAGGCCACTTAGCCGAACCCCTAACTCCTAAGTCTAAAATTCCAAAATTCAACTGGTTTTGGCCAACTCATGGGCCTTCTATAAGCCCATTTACCTACTCAAAATACTAATTCCACATCCAAATACAAAATTTTAAAAATCTTTACAAAATATTGAAAATCGCGAATAAACCCGAAAATCAGGATGTTACAGTTATGCTTGGCCGGATACACTCTTTCTTTTACCCTCTCCGTGCCGAATCTTTTTTATTCTTCTCTGTCGATCTTGGTGGGTTGTGGTTGTGCTAGCTCTGTCTCTGTCGCAGTGGGTGATCATTTTGGGGATAGTAGGTTGATTGCTTCGCTTCCCGATTCTCGATTTTGACATATCCGGTAAGTGGTTGTGCGCTTGGTTCAAGCTATGTGCGTGTACTATGTTAGTTAATAAGATCGTTCGGAATGCAGGTAACCTCTAAAAGAGTTCACAATCAAACTCGTCTATCAGATTAAGTGTGTGATCTTCATTCGTTCAATCAAGGTTTTAGTGCACGTATGCTATCTACGCAATTTCGTAGCAAGGTGTGTAAAAACACTGCCCTTAATCGTAGATCGGCAAAAGCCGAAAGAAGTGATCGATAACGCTACACAGGAGTGCACTCGCTCGTGTGGTAGTTCGAATACCTAATCATGAGCGTATAATCGTTGAGACCGGCCATGAGCGATTTCATAGGCTGAGGATGTTTTGGGCCATTTTGGATCGAGCTGGGCCGTATGGGCCCCACAAGCACGTGAGCCCCACACCGGTAAACCATACAAACGTGTAGAGAATATCTGGTCAGGCTGTGTAGTCGACATGGCTAAGGACATTTCTGGGCTATGTGGGCTACATAGGCGTGTGGGCCCTCATGGGCTGTAATATGGGCCGTGGGCCCATTTCACCGTTTGACTTTTAAGGTTGCACGGGTCACCCGAGATGACTGTGGACCTACTATTGGATTGATAAGTGTACCTAGATCCCCTAATTGACAAAATGGCTGAAATGCCCTTACATGATAAAATGACTGATATGCCCCTATGAGATGTATGATTATGTTTGAGCATGCCATTTTATATATACTGATCACATGTATGATATTATGACATGATGCATGATATGTTGCATGGGAAAGGGATTTATTGTGATTGGAGGAAGTGTACTGTACCGGCAGCTCTGCTGCAAATACTGATTAGTGTCGCAACTAGTACTACTTGGAGTGTAGGGATGGGTGGGTTGATTTTATCTCCACATGGAGTGTAGGGTTGGACGAAGATGGTGTGTAGAGGCTGGTGGGGTAGGATTTATTGATTACATATCTGCACTATACTGTTACTGAGATGGGCTCAGGTCCACACTAATTCTGATACTGTAATGGGCTAAGGCCCAGACTGAAACTGAACCATGATTGAATTGGGCTTAGGCCTAGACTATATATTCTTTCTAGTTGATTATCTGATATGGGATTACACACTCAGTTTTCAAAACTTACCCATCTGTTTATCTGTACAGGTAATCCCCAAGCTTAGGCGCGTCAGTGCTGCAAGGGACTCGAAGGTGGCCACAAACTGCACGGACTTTCTTATTGGGTTTTAAATTACAAATAGTTTTGTTTTAGGTGTTTTAAATGTAATAAGGCCTCTATAATTTTTAATCTTTAGGTTTGGGGTTTTATTTATTTTGATTTATACCTGCTAGTAATAGGATGCGAGGTTTCAGAAAGAGAAATGTTTTTTTTTTCAAATCATCATGTTTACACATGTTTTCAGAAGCTTTCGCAAGAAATAATGTTTTAAAATTAATAACAAATTTAACATGGTTAACATTTTGTCAAACGGCTTGAGCTTTGAAAATAAACAGGATTTCCTTAAATCTTTGCTAAAGATCACAATGAGGTTAAATATAGAACGGGTTTTTCAATGATATTATACTTTGCGAAAAACACTTCAATGTGACATCACCAAATTTGGCCATAACGTCTAGGCCGGGTTTGGGGTGTTACATTTAGTGGTATCATAGTTAGGTTAAAAAACTCGACTGTGGATTTGGGTTTTCTCTAATGTTTGAAATTTCCAAAAAGAACTGTTTTAAATGAATTGAAAGTATTTTGAAAAGTTTTATTGAATGTGTGGTACACCGAGTCTCCGGCGCCAATTCTGTAAATCTTCTGAAATTGTTGCTTGTTTTAAACTGAAGTGCTGAGACCACTATTGGTAGAAGACTGTACTAAAATGCTCTATTTAGGGTAAACTAAAACTGTAGTAAGACCACGATCCGCCAAAACGAACTCTGAATTATTGATACTGTATTCATAAAATATTCTTAATAAATACTAGTACTGTAAAACTGTTGCATAAATTTGTTAATACAGATAAAACGTAATTCGATAATGAGCACCAGAGGTAGTCGTGGAAGGGGTAAAAGGGGCCGCGACGGAGGCCGTAAAAGTGATCGAGCTGGGTCTTCGTCACCTGGCCATATGCTGAATGTTAAAACTAGAGACGCACCGGCTTCACCTGTGACTGAGACTAGTTCTCATGATCGTGCGCCTGGGGACAACGTATTGTCCCAAGCTATGTTATAGATTCTGGAGAGGGTTGTTGGACCCAGTACTGGTGTTGTGGGCTGCGGGTCAATTACGGAATGACTCCGGTCCAATGGAACTAAGATTTTTAGAGGAAGTGCTAGAGTTACCCTTAATGTGGCTGAATATTGGATTGAGGCCATGAAAAGAATTATGGATGATCTCGACTGTACCCCCGAGCGGAAAATAAAGGGTGCAGTGTAGCTGCTGAGAGATGAGGCTTACCAGTGGTGGCTTACAGTAAAAGAGGGCACTCAGCCTGATCAATTGACATGGGAATTCTTCAAGATCGCTTTCTAAGGAAAGTATGTGGCTGCTAG
Organism: Gossypium arboreum; assembly: GCF_025698485.1. Classification (NCBI taxonomy): domain Eukaryota; kingdom Viridiplantae; phylum Streptophyta; class Magnoliopsida; order Malvales; family Malvaceae; genus Gossypium; species Gossypium arboreum. The sequence continues at coordinate 40,596,396 of NC_069080.1, forward strand.
TTATGTGTATGCCCGGAGGAGGAAGTTTTTAAATCTAACACAAGGGGATAAATTAGTGGCTGAATATGAGGCTAAATTTTTGCGACTTAGCCGCTATGCGCGAGGTATAGTGGCGACTGAGTACGAGTGGTGTGTTCATTTCGAGGACGGGCTCAGGGACAATATAAAGGTTTTGATATCTCCATAGAAGGAGCGAGATTTTGTTGCTTTAGTGAATAAGGCGAAGCTTGCTGAGGATGTGAAGCGCGATGAGTGCTAGAACCGTGAAAAGGAGAGAGGTAGGAACAAGAGGGAATCGGGGTCGTCAAGTTTATTGTTGCGACCTAAGAAAAAGGCCAGAGTTGATGGGCCAGTCAGAGTTGGGGCCTCTGTTGCTGTTACTGGACTGCAGCCCTATACGGATTGTGGGAGATGCCATCAGGGCGAATGCTAGAAAAGGATTGGGGCATGTCTGAGATGCGGATCATTGGAGCATCATCTCAGAGATTGTCCATGGAGGCCCGATCAAATGCAAGCTACTAGTATGGGTACTGTTCAGCCGCCGAGAGGTGTTCAGCAGCCACTAAGAGGGCGTTGGTCAGGCCAAAGGTGGTAATGATATGGGCCGTGGTCAGAGGGCACCGGGTAGAGTTGTTGGTTGCACTGAGGCGAGGTAGCCAGCTTTGGTCTATGCTGCACATCACTGAGAGGATGGTGATGCCCCAGACATTATCATGAGTACGCCCTTCATCTATAATGTACCTTATACTACATGCATAGATATAGGATCTACTTATTCCTATATAGCTTGTAATGTGTTTGAGACTTTAGATATCTTGGTTGAGAGTACTACAAGTGAGGTTTCTGTGTTGATTCCATTGGGGCAGTCTGTGAGGGTAGATAAACTATTCAGAGATGTGCAATTGGAGGTTCAAAGAGTTATCTTTTTAACGGATCTGATGGAACTTCCTTTTGAAGAGTTCGACTTAATTCTGGGAATGGATTGGCTGGTGAAACACCAGGCAAACTTGGATTGTGCTACTAAACGGATGGTACTGAAAACTGTGGGGGATGATGAGGTAGTTGTAATTGGGGAGCGTCGGTATTACTTGTCAAATGTGATTTCTATATTAAGGGCTGAGAAATTGGTTTGTAAGGGTTGTGAGGCGTATCTAGCTTACATCAAAATTTCAGACTCTGAGGTTTCTTCTATTAAGGATATCAGAATTGTTAAAGTCTTTCCGGATGCTTTTCCTGATGAATTACCTGGGTTACCGCCAAACTATGAAGTTAAGTTTGGGATTGAGCTCCTGCCTGGTACAACTTCGGTGTCCATCGCCCCTTATAAAATGGCACTGAAGAAGCTTGTGGAGCTTAAGGCTCAGATTCAAGAATTATTGGATCAAGTGTTCATCCTACCTATTGTGTCTCCATGGAGAGAACCGGTTTTGTTTGTGAAAAAGAATGATGGATCCATGCACATGCGCATTGATTATCGGCAACTGAATAAATTGACCGTTAAAAATAAGTACCCCCTACCGAGGATTGATGATCTATTCGACCAGTTTCGTGGAGCTTCAATTTTCTCTAAGATTGATCTCCGATCGGGGTACCATCAACTGAGGGTTAAAGAGACTGATGTTTATAAGACAGCGTTTAGGACTCGCTATAGTCATTATGAGTTCCTAGTGATGCCGTTTGGATTGACAAATGCACCTTGCGGCTTTTATGGTTCTGATGAACCGAGTGTTCCAGCCTTATCTGGATCGATTCGTAGTGGTTTTTATTGATGACATTCTGGTGTATTCGAGGACTGAAGATGAACACGATGAACATCTCTGAGTTGTACTACAAATTCTGAGGGAGAAACAACTGTACGCCAAGTTCAGTGAGTGTGAATTTTGGTTGCGAGAGGTAACATTTCTAGGCCATGTGGTATCTGTTGAAGGAATTGGGGTTGATCCTCAGAAAATTGAAGCTGTTCTGGATTGGAAACTACCTAAGACTATGTCAGAAATTCAAGTTTTCTAGGACTGGCAGGGTATTATCAACGATTTGTTGAAGGGTTTTCATTGATTGCTGCACCTTTGATGAAGTTTTTGCATAATAATGTGCCATTTAACTGGACTGATGCACAGTAAGAGAGTTTTGAGAAGCTTAAGAAAGTTCTGACTGAGGCCCCTATCTTGATACAGCCAGAGTCTGGGAAAGAGTTCATTATCTACAGAGATGTATCACATGTTGGTTTGGGATGTGTGTTGGTACAGGTGGGTAAGGTGGTTACATATGCGCCTCATTAGCTTAAGACTCATAAGGCAAATTATCCGACGCATGATTTGGAATTGGCAGTAGTCGTATTCGAACTGAAAATTTAGAGGCATTACCTGTACATTGAGAAGTGTATTATTTACATGGATCATAAGAGCCTCAAGTATCTTCTTACTCAGAATGTAACGCCCCAATTTTTGGGTTTTCTGTGTTTCTGGGATTTTTAAAATTTTTGTGTGTTATGGTTGGTTAAAATATATATTTTAGTAGGTTAGTGGGCCTTTGGATGGCCCAAACTTAAGTTAAATCTGTGGTAGTCTTCAGAACTTTAATTTTATGAACATGTGATGCAATTGGCGTTTGGGCTTTTAAGAGTAAAGGGGTAAAAGATGACACAAAAAGGAGTGTGGTGTAGTGGCAAGGTGGCGCCACCTAGGGGACAAGGAAGTGACGCCATAGAGGAAGCTAGGGGTCTAAGGTTCAAGTCTTGGCTCTTGCAATATATTTTGGTTTTTCTTTTCAATAAATCTGGAAGCAAGTAGGTGCACTTTAAAGTTTAATGTGTTGGATTTATGACACAAATGAGTTGATGGCCTAGTGGTGGTGGCGTGAGTTGGCAGGTGAGAGGACTTTGGTTTGAATCCCTTGGTACGCAAAGGTTGATTATTTTGATATGTTGGGACGGTTAGAGTTGGTGTTGGTTTTAAACTCTGGTGATAGAGGGATCCCACATCGGGAAGCTAACATAAGAGTAGATGGAGAGCTGGCTTTAAATAGAGCAAACCATGAGGAGTGTAGGCATACCATTCTTGGTTGATCCCTTTCGCTTTGTGACATGCTCATTTGGGTTGGGCGTCAGCTAAGAGTGTTTAGAGTGCAGATTAACTGCAGTCTCCTAACAGGATTATCACATGGAAGATATTGTCATCAATCGTCATCAACCAGGTGTGTAAATGACACCCTCCTTTAGACTGAATCGATAAAAGTTGAAATACCGAAACGTTGATATTTTGTGAACTCGCGAGAGTGTGAGCGCTTGTGAGACAATTGTTAATGAATATGGTACATTTGGATGATTAGAGTGCAGAGTGTGCATTTTCATGCACAATGGTATTTTTGTGCTTAATGGGCCAAAAACGGGCCAATGGGCCAACAGGCTCGCTTTGGTAAAAAAACGAGGTAAGTACTTCTGATTACTTGGTAAACGTTAGAATGAGCATGAAACCTTAGCAATAGGTAATAATTACTAAAATACCCTTATGCATGCAAAATTACGATTTTACCCCTAGGGTTTCTTTTCTTAAAAGCATGATGTTCTGTTTCTGTATACGTATGCCATGACATATTATTTCTATTGCATGGGACATGGGTTTATATTGATGGAGGAATCATTACCGCGACCTCGCCGCAACTGTGGCCTCACGACAAATATTCATTACCGTGACTTCGTCACAATATCGGCGACCTCATTTGCAATCTCAGTGGATTCGCACACACACATATATATATATATATATCTGCTCGTGGCCTAGCCACAATATTCGTATCTAGTGACTTCGTCACAATATCCGCGACCTCATTGCAATTTACGTAATGGTGTGTAGCGGTTAGGTGGGTTGAGTAGTCTCCCACATGGTGTAAGGTTGGTACGGGGTGTTATGGATGGCTCGGGTTGGGATTTCTACATTCATGATATATTTGTTTTGTATCCGCTATGGGCCTATGGGTTTCATTCTAATTTTTGTCTTGGGCCAAGGCCCGGATAAGTCGACTCGAGGTTTGATCATTTTGGGCTATGGTTGGGTTATGTTACGATCGAGTTTACCGAACTCACCCTTTATTTTCATCTCTGCAGAAATCCCCAACCATAGTGGGCTTGGAGTTGTGAGGATTGAGTGGCCACATCATCTCGCAAAGTTGGTTTTTCTAAGTTAATTTATTTTATTATTTTTATATTCGATTTAATTTTGGGTTTTAAGTTGTAATAAGGCCGTTATTTAAATTTCTTTTTTCCACTATGGTTTTATTTTACGATTATATTTATACTATGACGATGGCTGCTAGTGTTAGGTCACATGAGTTTTCAAAATTAATGAACATTTTCAAGACTCAACAAGCACAACAAATGGATAGCCTAAAAATTGATAAACCGGCTTTTCATTCAACCGTTGTTTTTACAAAGACCACCCAAATTACTTAAACCAGCGAATGCATACTAAGTTGTAAGTCCATGTGACATGTCAGATCAGGTCATAACGTCTGGGCCGGGTTTGGGGTGTTACATTTAGTGGTATAAGAGCCAAGTTGCAACAACTCGGCTGAGGAATAGGTCTAAAAACTGGAGTTTGTAAAGAAATACTGGATAAAGGTTTTCGAAAATCATTTTTTTTAACTTGATTATAAATTGTTTTCGAGAATGTTTCCAATATTTTCTCTTTACAAATAGATGGTTTTAAAGATTAAAATCGGTTTTCTAAAATTAGGTTTTTTAGAAGGTAGCACACCAAATCTTCGACCCAAGTTTGTAAGTTTTCTGAGCCTTTCTGATTGTTTCTGAAATATCTGTTATATGCTTATACAAAACCTTATCATGTTACTTTAGTTAGGGTAACACTGGAACTATAGAAACTCTGATAAGTAGACTGAGACTATAGCTAGGCTACTGCAAAAGGAAACAAACTCAAACTCTGAATTACTATTATTCATAAGATATCTGTAATCAATACTGAAATATTAAACTGATTCATAAAATTATTAATCAGATAATACGAAATGAGTACACGAGCAGCTCATAGAAGAGGCCGTGGACGTGGCCGAGGTAATGCTCAGGCTGAATCTTCGTCTTCAGGACATGTGCCGGCAGTAGATGTACCGGTACCACTGACAACGGAGGTAGAGTCTCATGATCGGGGTGCCGGGGACGATGCTCTGTCCCAGGCAATGCTCCGAGTTTTGGAAAGGGTTGTTGGGGCAAGTATGGGAAACGAAATTCGGGGGTTTATTTCTGAGGGCTCCGAGCCAATGGAGAAGAGATTTAGGGGCGTATCTAGTGTAGCTCCGAATTTGGCTGAGTATTGGTTAGAAGCCACAGAACGGATTATGGATGATCTGGACTGCTCTGTGGAGTAGAAACTGAAGGGAGCCATATCGTTACTCAGAGATGAGGCTTATCAGTGGTGGCTCACGGTGAGAGATGGAACTCCTGCTGACAATGTGACTTGGAAGCTATTTAAGACAGCCTTCAAAGGAAAGAATGTTGGGGCTAGTTACGTGGATGCTTGCCGGAAAGAATTTCTGAACCTGTTCCAAGGGAGTAAGTCGATGGTGAGTATGAGTCGAGTTTCGAGATCGAGCCAGTATGCTTCGGGATTGTCGCACAGAGTATGAGCATAGCGACGCCGAGGATGGTCGAGAGATGAACTTAGGGTACCGATTGAGCCGCAGAGGAGCGAACTTTTCGCTTTAGAGGAGAAAGCTAAGATAGCTGAGGAAGTGAAGCATATAGAAAGATAGAATCGTGAGAGAGATCAAAACTATTTTAGGAGAGATTCAGGACTTTCAGTGGTATGAACAGGAATGTTAAGAGAGTAAGGGTAATGGAGCCAGTTCGAGCAGTACCGATGAATACTGTTAGACCGCAGGGTTGTAGGAATTGTGGGAAGATGCATATGGCTGAGTGTCAGAAACATTCTAGTGCTTGTTTCTGATACGGATCTATGGAGCATTGGGTTAAGGATTATCCCCAGGAACCAGATCAGGTTCAAGTTTTAGAGCAGAGGGTCGCTCAACCAATGAGGGGTGGACCACAGTTTCCGAAAGGACGTGGGCAAGGCAGAGGTGGTAATGGAAACAGTTGAGGAAGAGGAGTGCCTGGCAGTGGTGCTGGTTTTGCTGAGGCTCGTCAATTGACGTTGGTGTATGCAGCTCGTCGCCGGGAGGAGGGTGATGCACCTGACATCATAACTGGTACGTTTCTGATTTCTAGTATGCCATACACTACGTTGATAGATGTTGGATCTACCCATTCATATGTTGCATGTGCTATATCTGGGTAACTGGGTGTGCGCTCTGAGGAGACCGTGAGTGGGGTATCTATACTAAATCCTTTGGGTTACTCGGTTAGGGTAGATAAATTGTATATAGATGTGCCTATAGAAACTCAAGGAAAAGTTTTCTCTGGAGATCTGATGGAGCTACCTTTTGGAGAATTCGATCTGATTTTGGGAATGGATTGGCTTGTTAAGCATAGGGCTACTCTGGATTGTGCTGCTAAGTGAATAATGTTAAAGACCACAAAGGATGAGGAGGTTTTGGTGATAGGCAAGCGTAGGGATTATCTGTCTAATGTGGTGTCGGCATTAAGAGCCGAGAAGTGGATTCGAAAGGGATGTGAGGCTTATTTGGCATTTGTAAACCAATTGAAAACTGAGGATCTGACAGTGGATAAAGTTAGAACTGTCAAGGATTTTCAAGATGTTTTTCGAGAGGAGCTTCCGGGTTTGCCCCTGAACCGAGAGGTTAAGTTTGGAATCGACTTGTTGCCTAGAACAGCACCGGTGTCCATTGCACCTTAAAGGATGACACTGAAGGAGTTGGTGGAGCTGAAAGCCCAAATTTAAGAGTTATTGGATAGATGCTTCATTAGACCAAGTGTGTCTCCGTGGGGAGCACCAGTGTTATTCGTAAAGAAGAAAGATGGGTCAATGTGGATGTACATCGATTATCGGCAGTTGAATAAACTAACGATTAAGAACAAGTAGCCACTATCGAGAATCGATGATTTAGTCGAGCAACTTAGAGGAGCTTCAGTATTTTCCAAGATTGACCTTCGATCTGGGTATCATCAGTTGAGGGTGAAGGAGGTGGATATACACAAGACGACATTCAGAACTCGGTATGGTCACTATGAGTTCTTGGTTATGCCATTTGGGTTGATGAACGCACCTGCGGCATTTATGGATCTGATGAATCGAGTGTTCCAGCCATACTTGGATAGATTCGTGGTCGTCTTTATCGACGATATTCTGGTTTATTCTGAAACTGAGGAGAAGCATGATAAGCATCTACGTATTATTCTGCACGTGCTGAGGGAGAAGAAGCCTTATGCGAAATTCAGTAAGTGTTAGTTCTGGTTGAGAGAGGTAACTTTCTTGGGGTATGTTGTCTTTGCTGAAGGGATCAAGGTGGACCTTCGAAAGATTGAAGCGATTCTAGAATTGAAGCCACCGAGGTCAGTGTCAAAAATTTGAAGCTTTCTGGGTTTAGCTGGGTACTATAGAAGGTTTGTGGAAGGATTTTCTGTGATGGCAGCGCCTTTGACAAAGCTTATAAGGAAGGGAGTACCGTTTGTTTGGACTGAGAAACAACAGGAATCTTTTGAGAAGCTGAAGAAAGTTTTGACCGAGGCACCTATACTGATTCAGCCAGAGTCTGGAAAAGATTTTACCGTATGCAGTGATGCATCACATGTAGGGTTGGGCTGTGTGCTGATGCAAGAGGGTAAAGTGGTTGCTTATGCATCGCGACATCTTAAACCACATGAAGTTAACTATCCTACTCATGATCTAGAGTTGGCAGCGGTAATCTTTGCGCTTAAGATTTGGAGACATTACCTATACGGAGAAAGGTGTATTATATACACAGATCATAAGAGTCTTAAGTACTTGCTGACTCAAAAGGAGATGAACCTTAGGCAGCGGAGATGTATAGAGTTGCTTAAGGATTATGACTGCGCGATTGAGTATCACCCAGGCAAAGCTAATGTAGTGGCTGATGCCCTAAGTCGTAGAACTATATTTGATCTAAGAGCCATGTTTGCTCATTTGAATCTGTATGACGATGGTAGTCTGTTAGCAGAATTGCAAGTTAGGCTGACCTGGGTGGATGAGATTAAGGAAAAACAGTCAAGGGATGAGTCCCTGGTTTCTCGATTCCGACAGGTTAAGAATGAGGATACTTTTGAGTTTGGACTGAACAGTAAGGGAGTTCTGTGTTACCGAGGTAGATTTTGTACTTTGAAGGACTCTGACTTGAGGCAAGCAATTCTGAAAGAAGCTCATGGAGGTCTGTGCGTTATGCATCTTGGAGGGAGTAAAATGTATCGCGACTTAACGGAGTTGTATTGGTGGCCTGGATTGAAGCGAGAGGTAACGGAAGTTGTGAGAAAATGTCTGACTTGTCAGCAAGTGAAAGCTGAACATCAATTACCTTCCGGACTTTTGCAGCTAGTAAAAGTACCACTTTGGAAGTGGGAGAGGGTAACCATAGATTTTGTGAGTGGGTTACCCTTGCCACCATTTAAGAAGGACTCGATTTGGGTAATTGTGGATAGGTTGACCAAATCTGCTCATTTCATACCTGTCCGCATTGATTATTCACTTCAGAAGTTAGTCAAATTGTATGTGGCGGAAATAGTGTGACTTCACGGAGTGCCAGTATTGATTATTTCTAATCGAGATCCTAGATTCACATCTCGGTTTTGGAAAAAGTTGCATGAGGCGTTGGGTACGCGGTTGAACTTTAGTACAGCCTTTCATCCTCAGACTGATAGTCAGTCGGAAAGGGTTATTCAGATTCTAGAAGACATGTTGAGGGGATGCGTTATCAACTTTCGAGGCAGTTGGGAAGATTACTTACCGTTGGCAGAGTTTGCATACAACAACAGTTATTAGGCAAGTATTCGAATGGATCCTTATGAGGCATTGTATGGGCAAAGATGTCATACACCTAGTTGTTGGACCGAGTTCGGTGAACGACAGGTTCTTGGACCTGAGTTGGTGGCAGATACTGAGGATAAGGTCAAGTTGATTAGAGACCGGTTGAAGGAAGCATCGATGATGTAAGTCATATCTGATTTGAAGCGCAAGGAAATTGAGTACTCTGTGGGTGATATGGTCTTCTTGAAGGTTTCTCCTTGGAAGAAAATATTAAGGTTTGGGAGGAAAGGCAAGTTAAGTCTGCCGTTTATTGAGCCTTATCGGATTCTTAAGCGAGTGGGCCCAGTGGCTTATCAATTGGAGCTACCTCCAGAGTTGAATAGGATTCATGATGTCTTTCACGTCTCCATGTTAAGGCGGTATCATTCTGACCCTATTCATATTGTGCCGGTTGCACAGATCGAGGTCTAAACAGACTTGACTTTTGAAGAAGAGCCTGTGCAGATTTTGGATCGAGATGTTAAGATTTTGAGGAGGAAATCGGCCCGCTAGTAAAGGTCTTTGTGGGCGTAATCATGGCAGAGAGGAAGCTACTTGGGAGCCAGAAGTGGCGATGTGTCAACAATATCCTCATCTGTTTGATTCAGGTAAAATTTCAAGGATGAAATTTCTTTAAGGAGGGTAGAGTTGTAACGCCCCAATTTTAGGGTTTTCTGTGTTTTTGTGATTTTTAAAATTTTTGTGTGTTATGGTTGGTTAAAATATATATTTTAGTAGGTTAGTGGGCCTTTGGAAGGCCTAAACTTAAATTAAATCCGTGGTAGTCTTCAAAATTTTAATTTTATGAACAGGTGATGCAATTGCCATTTGGGCTTTTAAGAAATTTTAATTTTATGAACAGGTGATGCAATTGGCATTTGGGCTTTTAAGAGTAAAGGGGTAAAAGATGACACAAAAAGGAGTGTGGTGTAGTGGCAAGGTGGCGCCACTTAGGGGACAAGGAAGTGACGCCATAGAGGAAGCAAGGGGTCCAAGGTTCAAGTCTTGGCTCTTGCAATATATTTTGGTTTTTCTTTTCAATAAATATGGAAGCAAGTAGGTGCGCTTTAAAGTTTAATGTGTTGGATTTATGACACAAATGAGTTGATGGCCTGGTGGTGGTGGCGTAAGTTGGCATGTGAGAGGACTTTGGTTCGAATCTCTTGGCACGCAAAGGTTGATTATTTTGCTATGTTGGGACGGTAAGAGTTGGTGTTGGTTTTAAACTCTGGTGATGGAGGGATCCCACATCGGGAAACTAACATAAGAGTAGATGGAGATTTGGCTTTAAATAGAGCAAACCATGAGGAGTGTAGGCATACACTTCTTGGCTGATCCCTTTCACTTTGTGACGTGCTCGCTTGGGTTGGGCGTCAACTAAGAGTGTTTGGAGCGCGGATTAACTGCAGTCTCCTAACAGGATTATCGCGTGGGAGATATCGTCATCAATCGTCATCAACCAGATGTGTAAACGACACCCTCCCTTAGACTGAATCGGTAAAAGCTGAAATACCGAAACATTGGTATTTTAGAACTCATGACGTCTGGCGCCGTGAGACGCTTGTTAATGAATATGGTGCATTTTGATGATTAGAGTGCAGAGTATGCATTTTCGCACAACGGTATTTTTGGGCTTAATGGTAGAAAATGGGCCAATCAAATAACAGCCAATGAGCCAACGAGCCCACTTTGGTAAAAAGACGAGGTAAGTACTTCTGATTACTTGGTAAATGTTAGAATGAGCGTGAAACCTTAGCAATAGGTAATAATTACTGAAATACCCTTATACATGCAAAATTACGATTTTACCTCTAGGGTTTTTTTTTCGGAAAAGCATGATGTTCTGCATTTCAGATATGTATGCCATGACATATTATTTCATTGCATGGGACATGGGTTTATATTGATGGAGGAAGCGTTCTAGCGACCTCATTTGCAATCTAGTGGCCTCGCCACATATATCTGATACGTGACTTCGTCACAATATCCGCGACCTCGCTACATAACTGGTGGCTTCGCCACATATATATATATATATGTATCATTTCGGTGGCCTAGCCACAATATTCAGATCTGGTGACTTCGTTATAATATCTGGCGACCTCATTGCAATTTTTGTGGTGTGTAGCGTTAGGTGGGTCGAGTAGTCTCCCCATGGTGTAAGGCCATGCAGGGGTGTTATGGATGGCTCGGGTTGGGATTTACGCATTCATGATATATTTGTTTCAGATCCGCTATGGGCCTATGGGTTTCATTTCGATTTTGTCTTGGGCCAAGGCCCGATAAGTCTGACTCTAAGGTTTGATCTATTTTGGGCTATGATTGGGTTATGTTACACACTAAGTTTACCAAACTCACCCTTTATTTTCATCTCTGCAGAAATCCCCAACCATAGTGGGCTTGGCCGTGAGGATTTGGAGTGGCCACATCATCGCGCAGTTGGTTTTCTAAGTTAGTTTTTTATTATTTTTATATTCTAATTTAATTTTGGGTTTTAAGTTGTAATAAGGCCGTTATTTAAATTTATTTTTTTCCACTATGATTTTATTTTCTGATTATATTTATACTATGACGAAACTACTAGTGTTAGGCTACGCGGGTTTTCAAAATTAATGAATGTTTTCAAGACTCTACAAGCACAACAAATGGATAGCCTAAAGATTGATAAACCGACTTTTCATTCAACCGCTGTTTTTACAAAGACCACGCAAATCACTTAAACCAGCGAATGCATACTAAGTCGTAAGTCCATGTGACACGTCAGATCGGGTCATAACATTTGGGCCGGGCTTGGTGAGTTACATTTAGTGGTATCAAAGCCATGTTGCAACAACTCGGCTGTGGAATGGGTCTAAAAACTGGAGTTTGTAAAGAAACACTGAATAAAGGTTTTCGAAAATCATTTTTTTTAACTTGATTATAAATTGTTTTCGAGAATGTTTCCAATATTTTCTCTTTACAAATAGATGATTTTAAAGATTAAAATTGGTTTTCTAAAATTAGGTTTTTTAGAATGTGGCACACCAAATCTTCGACCCAAGTCTGTAAGTTTTCTGAGCTTTTCTGATTGTTTCTGAAATATCTGTTATATGCTTGTACAAAACCTTATCATGGTACTTTAGTTAGGGTAACACTGGAACTATAGAAACTCTGATAAGTAGACTGAGACTATATCTAGGCTACTGCAAAAGGAAACAAACTCAAACTCTGGATTACTGTTATTCATAAGATATCTATAATAAACACTGAAATATTAAACTGATTCATAAAATTCTTAATCAGATAATACGAAATGAGTACACGAGCAGCTCGTGGAAGAGGCCATGTGACACGTCAGATCTGGCCATAACGTCTGGGCCGGGTTTGGGGTGTTACACAGAAGGAGATAAATCTTAGGAAGCATGGATGGATTAAGCTTCTTAAAGACTATGACTGTACAATCGAATACAGTCCTGGTAAGGCCAATATGGTGGCTGACGCATTGAGCCGTAGGGCTATGATTGATCAAAGGGTGATGTTTGCCCGTCTCAGCTTATTTGGTGATGTTTGCCCGTCTCAGCTTATTTGATGATGGTAGCTTGTTGGTCGAGCTCCAAGTTAAACTGACATGGATTGAGTAGATTAAGGGTAAACAGTTGGAAGATGAGTCACTGGGCCATCGGTTCCGGCAGGTTGAGAGTAGAGATACTGTGGATTTTGGGTTGAATAGTGAAGGGGTACTCTGTTTTCGTGGGAGAGTTTGCGTACTGAAGGATGCTAATTTGAGGTAGTCTATACTACAAGAGATGCATAGTAGCCCTTATGATATGCATCCGAGTGGAAATAAGATGTACCGAGACCTTTGAGAGATATATTGGTGGCCGGTTCTTAAGCGTGAAGTTACTAATTTTGTGGGTAAATGTCGAATTTGCCAGCAGGTTAAGGCTAAACATTAGTTACCTTTAGGGTTACTTTAGCCAATTAAGAATTCACTTTGGAAGTGGGAGAGAGTGACTATAGACTTCGTTAGTGGGCTGCCTCTAACGCCTACTAAGAAAGATTTGGTATGGGTCATCGTGGATCGATTGACGAAGTTTGTCCAATTCATACCAGTTCGTACCGATTACTTTTTGCAGAAGTTGGCTAAACTGTATGTGTCTGAGATAGTGAGACTGCATGGGGTACCGGTTTCCATAATATCTTATAGGAATCTTTGCTTCACATCTAGGTTCTAGAAGAGGTTGCACGAAGCTCTCGGAACAAGGTTGGACTTCAGTAGTGCATTCCATCCTCAAACTGATGGTCAGTGAGAGAGGGTGATTCACATACTTGAGGACATGTTAAAGAGTTGTGTGATAGATTTCTGAGGCAGTTCAGAGGACTACTTACCGTTAGCAAAGTTTGTGTATAACAATATCTATCAGTCTAGTATACAGATGGTACCTTCCGAGGTATTATATGGTCGTAGGTGTCGTATTCTTTCGTGTTGGACTGAGTTGGGCGAGTGGCATGTTCTAGGCCCTGAGCTAGTTTCTGATACTGAGGATAAAGTTAGAATAATTCAGGGTCGACTGAAGGCAGCATCAGATAGACAAAAGTAGTATGCGGATCTGAAGCGTAAGGAGATTGAGTATTCTATAGGGGACGTTATTTTTCTCAAGGTCTCACCATTTAAGAAGGTACTGAGATTTGGATGGAAGGGCAAGGTGAGCCCTAGGTTCATTGGACCTTACCGCATACTGGAATGTGTGGGACCAGTTGCCTATTAGTTTACCTCCAGAGTTAGACTGGATCCATGATGTGTTCCACGTCTCTATATTGAGGCGCTATCGCTCTGATCCTGCGCATGTTATCTCGGTCGAGGAGATTGAGGTTAGGCCAGACCTGACTTTTGAAGAGGAACCAGTTTAGATATTGGAGCGTGATGTAAAGTTCTAAGGAGGAAGTCTATTCCACTAGTTAAGGTACTTTAGCGTAATCACAGTTCTGAGAAGGCAACATGGGAACCTGAGGAGGCGATGCGACAACAATACCCTCATCTGTTTTGATAAGGTAAATTTCGAGGCCAAAATTTTCTTTTAGATGGGTAGAGTTGTCATGTTCCAAAATCCTAAATAATTATTTTTGTATGTTTGTGACACACAAATGTATGTCTGCTTCAGTGGTTAAGTGTCCTGGGAAGTGTTGAGAAGTCTCGGGTTCAAGCCTTGGCTTGTGCAAAAGTTTTGTTTTTAGAGGAATAAACCTTGTCTCAAGTTAGTAGGTCTTTTAAATTAGTGTGTTTATAACATGTCAAAAAGGGCTTGCTGGTCTAGGGGATAAGTGGTGTGTGGTAGTTACTTGAGGTCTAAGGTTCGAATCTTGGTGGGCGTTGTGGAGTGTTTATTTTGCTGTTGTGCCATGGGAGTGTTGTGGGTTGACCGAAACACCGAAGTGTTTGAATAGATTTTGAATTGAATAGTTGAGAGGGGAGTGAATGGCATGGAGGGATTTTAGGAGAAAATCATAGGGAGTTGAGGTGAGAGGAGGTGGTGTGCCGAATTTAAACTTTAGGCACTCAAAGAAATCAGTTTTGGGGAAGGATTCGGCTTTGGGTTAGTTTTAGTTTTGGTGACTATGTAGTTTTTTGTTTGCTTTCTCTCCTCACTTTTGGTTTTTGACAATTGCTTTCGGGTTCATTTCTGTACTTTTTGGATAGTCGACTTCTGCTAGGGGATCATTCGGGTACTTTTCATTTTGTCTATTTCGGTTTTTGTTCTTCTCCCTCTACTCATTTAGCAATCATTTTTCCCCTTGTTACCTTTTGTGTAACATCCTGATTTTCGGGTTTATTCGCGATTTTCAATATTTTGTAAAGTTTTTTAAAATTTTGTATTTGGATGTGGAATTAGTATTTTGAGTAGGTAAATGGGCTTATAGAAGGCCCATGAGTTGGCCAAACCCAGCTTGAATTTTTGGAATTTTAGACTTAGGAGTTAGGGGTTCGCTAAGTGGCCTTAAGTGGAGTGATGGGTAAATTGCATCACAAAAGAGCCTTGGTTAAGTGGCAAGGGTGACGCCACTAGGCTCCTAGAAAAGTGGCGTGTGGAGCTTTGAGAAGGCAAGGGATCGATTCCTGTGTTGGCAAATAGATGCATTTATTTTTTAGTACAGAGGGGTAAGTGTTAGAGTTGGTGGATTACGCTAAAGGAGAGTTGGATCGGTTTAAATGCTTGGATTAAGGAGGGATAAGGGAGAGATTTAAGGATTTGGATGAGGCTAGAGTTGGTCAATTATGGGAATTGAAGAGGAAAAATCGGCGGGGGCTATGTTGTTAGTATTTCGCACTTAGGGTATTGAGTGGTGCCGTTTTTCTTCGCTTTAACACCTTAGGGTTGTTTTTCCTCTCTTTTTTCCTCTCTAGTCAAACTACCACCTCCCTATTCCTCTTCTTCTATTTTTTCTTTCTTCTTCTTCAAAACTATTCATCATACCGCTATTCATCAATACTTTTGCGAATCCATAAAAGCGAAATCTCGTGATCATTGCTTGTGCCGATTTCTTCAAAGCCGTGTTCTCCTATGTTCTTTTGTTTTTATTAATTTGCAATTATCTTTTCTTAATCCTAGATCTCGACCGCAATTCTACTTCAAGGTTGTAGCCCCACATTATCATCTTCTTCATCACACAAAACCGAAAAACCATAGATTTGGGGGCTTATAGCGGAAACTTCAAGACTTTGGGGAATCTAGTTCTACCGTCGTTTGATAGATAAATCTACACTAGATTGCGTGGAAATCAAGTGGGAGTAAGGGTAAGTACGTATCATCTCGGATCCGTTTTATTTTGCAAAGTTAAGAAAAGTCAAGTCCTTGAAATTAGGGAGGTCATCGATTTGGGCATATGGCTCTAAGAGTCTTTAAGCGATGTTTTCTTTCGGTGACTAGAGTCTTCTTTAAGCGTTGAATCTAAGGCGTGGTTCATTGGAGCAATCGGATTCGGAGCTAACTATCGATTTTGGCAAAAGGTAAGGTTTCAAAGGTTTTAGGGATATGGTTCGATCATGGATAAGTAAGTTTTGGGGTTTAGTGATTATGGTTTGTAAATAAGAACTGTGCTAATAAATTGTAGGACATCGAAGGGATCTCGAAGCGGTCATCGCGAATCGGTGTGTACCAACACCCTTTCTTAGTTCAATTTAAAAAGTTTAAATGTCAAATTCGGCATTTCATGGTCATGTAAGTATGTGAATGCTCTTAAGTCATAGAGGAATTGTTAGATCCGCACCGCAAGGTGGTAAGCACGTTCAGCGTGATGCTTTAGCGTATTCGAAAAAAGGGCTTGATGGGCAAAAGCGGGCCCAATGGGCTTACTGAGACCAATATGGGTAAGAGATGGGCAAATTAGCTCGTTAGGTAGATGGTGGAATCAAATTGCATAAAAGCGATAAAAATTATGAATTAGCTTGTGCAAGAGCGAGATCACGAAATTACCCTAAAGAGCAAAATTACCAAATTACCCTTAAAGAGCAAAATTACCGATATACCCCTAGGGTTTTAAATTGGTGAACGCATGATTGATCAATGTTGTATTTTACATGATATGCTTTTATTAATATCTGTTGCATGGGGTTGGGGTATTAATGGAGGAAATCTTGAAAGTGGTTCATCCACGTCTTGGAGGCTTTGCCTCAATCGATTGAATTTGAGCGTTCTTTGAACTGTGGTGTGAAATTTGGGTGGGTTGAGATATTCCCCACATGGTGTGTAGGGCTGGTGCAGGCGGTGTAGCGGTTGGTGGGTTGAGTAGTCTCCCGGATGGGCTTGCATTCATTATTTCTGTTGATACTCATGTTCTTGAGCCGGGCCTATGGGCCACTTTGTTATGTTAAAAAGGGCTAAGGCCTTGCTATCAGATTCGAAAAGGGCTTGACCTCTGTGTCTTGATTATCTGAATAGGGCTTAGGCCCAATGGGCTCGAGTGAATTGGGCTTTGGATGGGTTTCAGATGCACCGAGTTTTCCAAACTCACCCCTTCCTCTTCCCTCCTTGCGGGTGAGCCCTAGTTGGTGGACTTGGAGTCGGGATTCAGAGTGGCCATGAAGATGGATTGCCAATTTTAAATAAGTTTAGCATTTAATTTGGATTATTTTATTTTTATTATGTTTAAAGTTGTAATAAGGCCGCTCTTTTTAATTATTTTTATTTTGGGGATTATTAAACTAGTTAGCACTAGGGTTCGTTTTATAAAACTACTTGATTTTTAAAAGATCACGATGACGCGCAAAGTTTCATAAAGTAAATGTTTTCCAAGGAAATAAATATTTTAAACAAACGTTTTCAACTTAAACATTTTCTTAAGACGGACATAATCAAACGATTTTCTCAAAATTATACGAGATGTTAGAGTGTGGCAATGGTGGTGTGCATGTCTAGGATTGGATCCGGAAGAGCTTGGTACTTAAGCGGTCCGACGGACTCACCTCCTCTTTTCCCGGTTTCCTACCGGTGCATGACTTCCATTCACTTTAACCTTCTTTAAAAGTATCTTTACAACACCAACTCAACTTTTCCAAACTAAGTGTTTTGAACGCACCAATGTGGCGCATCAGATCCGGTCATAACATCCAGGCCGGGTTTGGGGTGTTACATTTTGTTTGGCCGAATACTTTCCTTTCTCTCTCTCAAATCCTTTTAGCTTTTGTTGGCTAATTCTTTTCTTCTTCTTCCTTCTTCCAATCGGTTTCTTATTGACCAATTGCTTCTCTTTTTCTAGCTTTCTCAATTGGTCGTGCTTGGCTGAATACCACTCTTTCTTTTACACTCTTGGTGCCGACTCATCTTTCTTCTTCCCTGTCGATCTTGGTGAGATGTTGTTGTGCTAGTTCTGTCTCTATCATAATGGGAGATCATTCTGGGGATAGTATGCCGATTGCTTCCCTTCCCTATTCTCATTTTTATACCTTCGGTAAGTGGTTGTGCACTTGGTTCAAGCAATGTGCGTGTACTATGTTAGTTAATAAGTTCGTTTGGAATGTAGGTAATCTCTAAAGGAGTTCGTAATCAGTATTGTATATAGAATTAAGTGTGTGATTTTCATTCATTCATTCAAGGTTTTGGTGCTCGTGTGCCTTTCGCGTATTTTTGTAGCAAGGTGTGTAAAAACACTGCCCTTAATCGTAGATTGGCGAAAGCTGAAATAAGTGATCGATGACGCTACACGGGCGTGCGCTCGCTCGTGTCGTAGTTCGAATGCCTAAATAGGGGTGTATAATTGTTGAGACCGGCCATGAGTGATTTCATAGGTCGAGGTCGTTTTGGGCCATTTTGGGCTGAGCTCGGTCGTGTGGGCACCACACAGGTAAACCACAGGAACATTTGGAGAATATTGGACCAGGCTGTGTTGTCTACATGGCTAAGGCTATTTCTGGGCTATGTGAGCCACACGGGCTTGTAGGCCCACATGGGCCGCAATATGGGCCATGGGCCCATTTTCACCGTTTGACTGTTAAGGTTGCACAGGTTGCCCGAGATGACTGTGGACCTACTGTTGGGTCAGTAAGTGTACCTAGACCCCCTAATTGAAAAAATGACTAAAATGCCCCTACATGGTAAAATGACTGGTATGCCCCTATGAGATGTATGATTATGTTTGAGCATGCCATTTTATATATATTGATCACTTGTATGATATTATGTGAAGGATGATATGTTGCATGGGGATGGGATTTATTGTGATTGGAGGAAGTGTAAATACTGATTAGTGCCGCAACCGGTACTACTTAGAGTGTAGGGATAGGTGGGTTGATTTTATCCCCTCATGGAGTGTAGGGTTGGACAGAGATGGAGTGTAGAGGCTGGTGGGGTAGGATTTATTGATTTCATATCTGCACTGTAGTGTTACTGAGATAGACTCAGGCCCACAATGATACTGATACTGTAATGGGCTAAGGCCCTGACTGAAACTGAACTATGACTGAACTGGGCTTAGGCCTAGACTATATATGCTCTTTGGTTGATTATATGATATGGGATTGCACACTGAGTTTTCAAAACTCACCCATCTGTTTATCTATAGAGGTAATCCCCAGGCTTAGGCGGGTCGGCGCTGCGAAGGACTCAAAGGTGGCCACACAACTAGATGGACTTTCTTATTGGGTTTTAAATTACAAATAGTTTAATTTTAGGTGTTTTGAATGTAATAAGGCCTCTATAATTTTTAATCTTTAAGTTTGGGGTTTTATTTATTTTGATTTATACCTGTTAGTAGTAGGATACGGGATTTTAGAAAGATAAATGGTTTTTTCAAATCACCACGTTTACACAACATGTTTTCAGAAGCCTCTGCAAGAAATAATGTTTTAAAATTAATAATAAATTTAACATGGTTAACTTTTTGTCAAACGACTTGAGCTTTGAAAATAAATGAGATTTCCTTAAATCTTTGCTAAAGATCACAATGAGGTTAAATATAGAAGGGGTTTTTCAATGATATTATACTTTGTGAAAAACACTTCAATGTGACATCGCCAGATTCAGCCATACCGTCTAGGCCGGGTTTGGGGTGTTACAAAAACACTTCCTCTAACATATATCATCCCACCCCAATCACCGTAACAGAACATGCATACAGAGTTAAAAATTAAATCATGCTTAACATGCTTTCATAAATAGATAATAGATAAACAAGCTTAGGCTTGCTCATACAATACATCAATCTAACAAAACACATAGTTTTAGGGTTTAGTAAGCCTTTACCGACCCCACGGTAGGCCCACAGTCGATTAGGACGACCCGTGTGACCCTACAAAAAATTTCAGTACAATGGGTCCACACGCCAGTATGGGTTGCCCGTGTGGCTCACACAGCCACTGTAACACCCCTCTCTCGTATCCGACGCTGGGACAGGGTTCGAGGTGCTACCGGACTTAACTCAAGCACTTTCATACTAATCCAGCCATGAAATTTCATTCAAATTAAAAATGTTTCATTTAACATGCATACTATCCCTTAAACAGGCTCACGAGGTCCAAAACATGCATTAGAGATGGTTCGGGACTAAATCGAGAACTTAAGAAAAACATGGAAAATCTCATGCTTTAAGGCTCCACACGCCCATGTGGATATAGGGCACATGCCTGTGTGCTAAGGACACGCCCGTGTCCCATACTCGTGTCTAAAAACCTAGACATTCTGCCAATTTGGTCATGAACAAATTGAAGCCACATGGCTAAGGCACATGCTCATGTCCTATGGTCGTGTCCTTCACACAGCTGAGACACACGGTCATGTCTCTGCCCATGTATTAACTACCATGCATTCTGACTTGAATTTCCAAGGTGCAGGGGACACACGGCCAGGTCACATGCCCATATAGGCAGACCGTGTGTCACACACAGCCTAGACACGCGCCCTTGCATCTACCCGTGTAGACAAATACAAGACTATTTTCCAAGCCATTTTGTCACCCTCACAACATACACACGCATACTATTACAATAGCATACAACAAGGCATACATGGGCACTTAAACGTCCATAAACATGTTATGATCATGTCAATTTCTTATGCAATAGATTTCATAGATTTTACTCACATCTTTACCACATTCATACCATAATCATTATAAACTCATCACATAAGACCATAGCACATGCATGCATATATAAATAGGTTTACAACCTCAGTAGCTAATGTAAACCAATACATTTGGCTAAAACAAATGTCACACACTCAAATATTTAAACTCCTATACATTCCATAGACTCAAGGTACTTGAAATCACTTACACCAATGGCGATAGCTTGATAGTATTATAATATCTCCGACGAACTCCAACCCGAGCTAATCTGGCAACACTAGAGAACATGGAAAGGGAAGGGGGTAAGCTTTATGCTTAGTAAGTTCATATGAAAACAATAAGCAACTCATTAACATGCTTTTATCAATGTTCCCAACCTATTCTCAAGTTCATGATAAGTTGTCTTCTTATACAACAGTCAATAAAATATTTATATCTGGAGCTACAAAACTCCAAATTAAGTTCTATTAATTTTCCTTAAAACTAGACTCTTGTACTTTCTACCATACAATTTTTAGAATTTTTGGCTTAGCCAAATAGTACAGTTTATTCCTTAAAGTTTCCACTGATTCACTGTTTGATAATTCTGACCCTTCTGAACTAAAATTTAATTATCTCATAGCACAGGACTTGAACAATGTTCCCGTCTTTCTCTTGAAAATAGACTCATTAAGGATTATAAAAATATAAATTATAACTCATAATTTTTTTTTACAATTTATAATGATTTTCTCAAATCAGAACAGAGGATTTCGAAATTGTTCTGACTATGTCTCACACAACTTCAAATATCTTGTTATAGGAAATTCTTTTGCTTACACTGTTTCTTTTATAAGAAACTAGACTCAATAAGATTTAATTATATATTTTATTCAGCCTCTAACTCATTTTCCACTACTTTTAGTGTATTTTCAAAGTTACACTACAGTAGTAGCCCAAAACTATCAAGGCTAATTTACTCATTCACAATTATTGTTCACGAAATTAATACCACATCATTTCATTCATCATGGTAAGAACACATAGCTGTATATCAAAAGCATGGACCCATAATCTCAATTTCATCAAGTATCAAAGACTTAGTCCAAATCATGCCATTTTCATAGTATTCACCAAATACTATATACATCATAGATTATCACATATGAAGGCATTACTCATAAGTTTAGTGTACATACTTGTACAACTTGTAACATAACTCAAGTACATACTCACCAATGAATTACCTCATTGGGACCATTATTAACTCTTTCCTTGGATTTCCCATTGAACACTTGGAATACGAATGGATACAAGGAAGATTCCACATAAGTGCTATATACGCAGCTAGATCACTCAATAGCGCATAATACAAGTAGCCAAGGCTACCTCATAACATGTAACACATCCATAACGAACTCAGACCAATCAACGAACTCAGATGCTCACATCCATAATGAACTCGGAGCACTCAACAAGTTCAGATTTATAATTTCCTTGTGATATGTCACTTGTACCCTAGACTATTCCTAAGGTTCAAACGGGATTTTCCTTTCTCATACTTTGTATCTCTATCATACTTACTCATAATGGCATCTCACCATGTTCATAACACATTCATACTTTCATGGAAATAATTGACATTTAAGGCATGTATCATCAAACACATCACATGGTAACAATAAAGCATTTAATTTCACATATTTTGTATACCATATTTCATGTATTGTCATTTTCTTACATTTCATATAATATTCTCCATGTCATAATTCCACACATTAAACAACATTCCATCAACCTTTCCAATATGTTAAATCATATAACATATGCAATATTAACAAGGAATGTAATTCAAACATAACTTTGCATTATTATTATCATATGAACTTACCTTGACCCCAAATTGGTAAAAGAGGCCTAAACATCAATTTCTCATTTTTCCTCGTTCTAAGCTCGAATCTCGTTTTTCATCATCTATAACATCACATTTAACTTATTAAAACAATATACTAATCAAATTAGTTCAATTACACATTTTGGAAAAAATTTTGATTTTGCCCCTATGCTTTGCCAAAATTACCAAATTGCCCCTAGGCTCGTAAAATGATTTTTATTTAATTTCTTTACTCCTTAAGCCTAGATGAACCATTTTCATAACTATAGCAACTCATAATTTCAACTACTTCACACATTTACAACTTGTTTTACAATTTTGCAAAATACCCCATTTTAGGTGTTTTCATGCAAACTTCTTTCCCAAAAGTTGTTTATAACACTACCAAGACTCATAGTCTTCCATAAAAACTCAGCAAACAACACATATGCTTTCATGGAAAAACCCTAGACTCTTAATCACTTTGCAAAATAGTCCCCTCTTTTGAAAGCTCATGCTTTAGGGGTTCCAAAAATGTAAAAATTATCAAGAAAAGGCATTAAAAACACTTACATACTAGGAAAATATGTTGCTGAAATTTTACAGCTCTCAAACCCCCATGTTGCATCCATTCTCGATGAAAGAGAAGAAGAAAAATGAAAGAAAATGACAACTTTTTTTTTTGTTTTATCTTATTACCAAAAAGTCACCTAATATCCCATAAATTTTGGCTTTTTGACTAATCTTGTCTCCCTTGATCGGCCATCACACTTTCAATGGTCTAATTTCACTTTAAAGACTCTCAATTTAAGATACAAAGCAATTTAACACCTTTAGGCATCAAAACACAACTTTTACCTTTTACGCGATTTAGTCCTTTTTCAAAATCGGACTAGAAATAGCTAAAATTAATATACCAAAATTTTCATGCACCTTTATAAACATGCTATATCACATAAAATAACATCAAAATAATTTTATCCAGCCTCAAAATAGTGGTTTCGAAACCACTATTTTGACTAGGCCCAAAATCGGGTTGTTACAGCCACACTCTGGCCATCACACGGTCGTGTCTTTCGCACAGCCTGGCTTTTGTCGGTCACGCAGTCATGTCATCGCACATGGCCTACAACACGGCCTACCATACAATCGTGTGGCATCGATAGTAGGTTTTTTTGCGTTTTGGGTACACATATGATATTGATTCGATGAGAAACCACTATGAGCCTTTTAGAACCTAAAATTGACATTACCAAAGTTCGAATTAGCAACACTAATGAATTTCACACGAGGTTATTTCACAACCAAAACCTTACGCTCAACTAACAATGAAACTGCATACTTACCAGCAACGAAGTGGAACCCTTAACGCTCAAACCACTTCAGTAACACCCACAAATCCTTGCCTTTCCCCTAATGGAAAGTAACATAAAAACTCTCATTAAACAATAGCCATGAAACGTAAGATGGAAACCACATGAGGCTTACCAAACGAACGAAGTAAAAAAGAATGCACATGAGAAGGCAAGTTTGGATAATTGAAAAAGGGAGAAAGAAGTAAAAATTTTGACAGAAGAGAAGAGGAAGGAATTGGTGTTAGAAAGTTTTTGCGAAAGAGAAAATTTCAAAAAAACAAAATAATTAAAATAAAAGATAATATTTCCTCCCTCCCCCCAAATCCCTAATATCTCTACCACCTCTCCACTATATTCCAACCAACACAGAATTCCTATTTGACCAAAACACTCTCGGCCAAATGAGCAAAAATAAATTCCCACGCTCGCTCAAGGGTCCAAACACAGAACCCCTAGCAAACCCACACTCTACCTAACCACTAGACCAGCAGGCCCATTCTAATATGGTTTTACAAATAATTAAATATAAGCCCACAGAACAAAGATAGGGCTTAATTCCAAAAACATACAAAATTTGTTAAGGATAGGGTTTGAACTCAAGACCTCATACACACCCCTAGAACACTTAACTACTAAAGCAGATACACAATTGCGTCAAGATCTCACAGAAATAAAAATAGAAATTTTGAGGCGTTACATTTCTCATTTGTCAAAACTTTTCCGAATACATCCAAAGATTCAATCACAATTCATACAATATTGAAGCATTTAAAACATAAACATAACAATGCCTTATTTACATACGAACTTACCTCGGTACAAAAATAGTAGAATTGGACCTAATCGTCAAACACTTTGTTTTCCCCTGATCTAGGTCCGAACCTTATTTTTATTGATCTATAATAACAAATTTTACTCAAATACTCACATTATTCAATTTAGCCCAGAAATCATATTATGAAAAACTTACATTTTTACCCCTAATATTTCACATTTTTATAATTTAGTCTTAGGCTCGTAAATTGAAATGTATTCCATTTCTTCAAAACCCAAGCCTAGCCAAACCATTTTCATACTTATACGAGCCCACATTTTCCACTTAATCACACTTTTACTACTTATTTTATAACTTTTACAAATAAGTCCTTTTTGACATTTTTACCGAAAATTACTTAGCAAAAGTTGTTTATCTTACAACTAACATACATTTTCTACCATTAGACATCAAAATACACATATATCTAAAATGGGTAAAATTTTAAACTTCATCTTTCTTTCAAATTAGTCCTTAAAATAGCTAGATTAGGCTACAAGGATCTCAAAAACATGAAAATCATTAAAAACGAGGCTAGAACAGACTTACAATCGAGCTTGGAAGCTTGAAAAACAGTAGCTATGTCTTCCTCTTGTAAATTTAGGCCAAGGGGGACTAAATTGATGAAGATGAAAACTTTTATTTAGTTATTTTGGCTTTATTTGACAAATGACAAAAATTCGCTTCATGCATAACTTTAAAATTTCACCTAATCATGTCCATTTTTGTCCATCTAATTAAAAAATGGACTAATTACCATCTAAAGACCTTCAATTTAAACTTTCATAACAATTAGACACCTTATAGCAATTAGACACATTTTGCACCTATTGCAATTTAGTCATTTTAACTAAATTGAATGCCCAATCGATAAAATTTTCAAAAGAAAATTTCACGAAACAATTTAATGAAACTGTAGACCACAAAAATATAATAAAATAAATCTTTCTATGTCAGATTCGTGGTCCCAAAACCACTATTTTGATTTGGCCCTAAAAGGAGTTGTTATAACTCTCCCCACTTTAGGGATTTTTGTCCCCGAAAATCTTACCGAAAAAAGAGGTTTGGGTACTGTTTTCTGATAGCTTCCTTAGGTTTCCACGTAGCTTCTTCGACCCCATGTCTTTGCCAAAAAAATTTCACTAGGGATATACTTTTATTTCTCAACAATTTAACTTCCCAGGCTAAAATCTTGATCGGTTCCTCACCATAAGTCATATCAGGTCGAATCTCAATCGTTGTCGGAGAACTCATGTGTGAGGGATCAGAACGGTATCATTGTAACATCGACACATGAAACACATTCTGAATCCTTTCTAACTCTATAGGTAAAGCTAACCGATATGCCACTGGCCCTATTCTATTAGTAACCTTCTTCAAAGGAGATACTTTCTGAAATACCTTTTCACCAACTTGAAATTCAATTTCTTTCCTTTTCAAATCTGTGTATGACTTTTGTCGATTTGAAGCAGCTTTCGAGCAATCACAGATTACCTTCACTTTTTCTTTGGTTTCTCTAACCAAGTCAACCCCATGAATTTGTTTCTCACTAAGTTTTGTCCAATACAATGAAGGTCGACACTTGCAGCCATACAATGCTTCATACAATTCCATCTTTATACTCAACTGGAAACTGTTGTTATAAGAAAATTTGACCAATGGTAGGTATTTCTCCCAACTACCTTCGAATTCTAGAACACAACATTGGAGCATATCTTCAAGAATCTGGATTACTCTTTCGGATTGACCGTCGATTTGTAGATGAAAACCGGTACTAAAATTTAACTTCATACCCAAAGCTTCTCGTAATTTCTTCCAAAATCTCAAAGTAAATCTCGAATTTCTATCCGAAATAATAGAAGGCACTCCGTGGAATCTAACAATTTCAGCAATGTACAATTCAGCTAGCTTATGAAGTGAATAGTCAGTACGTACCGGTATAAAATGAGCTGATTTTGTCAATCTATCAACAACAGTCCAGATGTCATCTTTCTTTTTTAGAGTCAAAGGCAAACCCATTACGAAGTCCATCATAATCCTATCCCAATTCCATTCGGGTAGCATCACAGGCTGAAGTAAACTCGAAAGCACTTGGTTCTCGGCTTTTACTTGTTGACAAATCAAACATTTCGATAAAAATTCAGAGATATCTCATTTCATACCTGACCACCAATACAATTTCTTCAAATCATTATACATTTTCATACTACTCGGATGAAATGATAAACAACCACTGTGTGCCTCGTGTAAAATTTTATGAATAAGTTCATCATTCTTCGGTACACATACTCTATCTCAGAACATCAAACAATCATCTGAACGATTGAAAAGTCTAAATCACTGCCCGATTCACACTGAGCTCTTTTAGCTTGCAATTCATTATCGTTTTTCTAAGCTTCACAAATTTGCTGAAGAAATATCAATCTAGCTCTCAACTCTGCCAAAATTGAACTGTCATTAGAAAAAGTAAATCTTGTACTCATAGTTCTCAAAGCAAACAAGGACTTCCTGCTCAAAGCATCTGTGACTACATTTGCCTTTCCCGGATGGTAGTCAATCACTAGTTCATAATCCTTTAGAAACTCTAGCCATCTCCTTTGTCGCAAGTTCAAATCTTCCTGAGTCATTAGGTATTTTAAACTAATATGATCAGTAAAGATATGGCATTTCTCACCGTACAAATGATGACGCCAAATTTTCAAAGCAAAAACAATGGCATCCAATTCCAAATCGTATGTCAGATAATTCTTCTGTACGGTTTCAACTGTCTCGAGGCATAAGCTATCACTTTGCCCTCTTGCATCACAACACATCCCAAACCATTCAATGAAGCATTGTTATAAATTACAAATTCTTTCCTCGATTTAGATTGTACTAAAATCGGTGCCTCAGTTAATAATGCTTTCAATTTCTCAAAACTTTGCTGACATTTTTTTGACCAATCAAATTTAAGATCTTTTTGCAACAACTTGGTCATAGGAGTAGCAATCATCGAAAATCCTTTGACAAAACATAGGTAATAATTGGCTAAACCTAAAAAGCTTCTAACTTCAGATACATTCCTTGGCGGTTTCTACTCAACAATTGCCGAAATCTTACTTGGATCAACCCAAATACCATCATCTGAAATGATATGTCCCAAAAATCTGACTTCTCGGAGCCAAAACTCACTTTTATTGAATTTAGCAAACAATTTTTTATCTCTCAACGTCTGCAATACATTTCTCAAGTGCTCGGCATGCTCGAACTCATCTTGAGAATAAATCAGAATATCATCAATGAACACAACCACAAACTTATCTAAATACGGTCGAAAAATTCGATTCATCAAGTCCATAAAAACAGCTGGAGCATTAGTTAGTCTAAAAGGCATAACAAGAAATTCATAATGCCCATACCTTGTCTTGAAAGTAGTTTTTGGCACGTCTGACTCTTTAACTCTCAACTGATAGTAGCTAGATCTCAAATCAATATTCAAGAATACTGTTGCTCCTTTTAACTGATCAAACAAGTCATCAATCCTCAGCAAAGGATATTTGTCCTTTATAGTCACCTTGTTGAGCTGTCGGTAATTGATACAAAGTCTCATAGATCCGTCTTTCTTCTTTACAAATAACACTAGAGTGCCTCAGGGAGAAAAACTCAGTCTCGCAAAACCTTTATCTATCAAATCTTGCAATTGAGCTTTCAATTCTTTCAATTCAGTCGGAGCCATCCTATATGAAGCAATCGATATCGTTATAGTCCCAGGTACTAAATCAATAGCAAACTCAACCTCTCTGATCAGAGGTAACCCAAGCAGCTCTTTTGGAAACACATTCGGATATTCACACACTACCGGCGCTGATTCAATTTTCAATTCAGACATTTTTGTATTCAACAAATAAGCAAGATAAGCTTCACAACCTTTCCTTAAGTACCTCTGAACAGACATAGACGAAATCACAATAGGCAATTCACTTGATTCGTCGGTTTCAACCCGAATAACCTCACCATTTTCACATTTCAATTTAATAGTTTTTTGTCTACAATTTACTATGGCATCATGTAATGTCTACCAACCTATACCCAAAATAACATCAAATTCATCAAATGGCAACAACATTAAGTCAACCAAAAAACTGTAACCTCGATTCATTAAAGGATAATTCTTGCAAATCAACTAGCACATACTTGCCTAAGGGGTTTGACACTTTAATCACAAACTCAGTAAACTCAACAGGCAAATTCTTACTAGATACCAAATTCACACAAACATAAGAATGAGTTGATCTAGGATCAATCAATGCAATAACATTAGTATCATAAAGAGAAAATGCAGTAATAATCACATCGAGAGATGACATATCCTTACGAGTACAAATGGCATAAGCTCTAGTAGGTGCTCTGGCCTCAGATCTCACGGCTGTATCTTTTGTCACACCTTACTGTTAGTTCCATTCCCGGTATTTCTCGGTGGCCTACCCCTATTGGTAGTATTACTCGACCTTGCACTTGAAAATTGTTCTTTCTCAACCATCTCAGGGCAATCTCGGATAAAATGCTCTTGAGAACCACACTTGAAACAAGCTCAGTCATTCATCCTACACTCGTTGGGGTGTCATCTACCACAACGTTGACAATCAGGTCTGTTAGACCTAGTATTACCCACACTTTCCATTGAAGTAGCTTAAGATTTAGGACCTGAATATTGTTTCCCACGGTCTCTGTGTGAATACCCAGCTGAACCATTCGAATGATGAATACATTTCTCTAGATTTCTTTGACTGAGATTGAAATGACTTACTCATCGACCTTTTTCTTGCATCTCTAGCCTCACTTTCGGCTTTTCTTTTCTCTTTCCTTAGCTCTTCGGCTTTGCAAGCTCGTTCAACCAATACAACAAATTCTTTTAGTTCCAAGATTCCAACTAACAATTGGATGTCCTCATTCAGTCCATCTTCGAACCTTTTACACATAATAGCCTCAGAGGAAACACACACTTTGGCATACTTATTGAGCCTAAAAAATTCTCGCTCATACTCTGTCACTGACATTCAGCCCTGTCTCAGCTCAAGAAATTCTTTACGTTTCTGATCGATGAACCACTGACTAATATATTTCTTTTAGAATTCCTCTTGAAATAATTCTCATGTAACCCTCTCTCTGGGTACCAGTGATACTAGTGTCTTCCACCAGCGATATGCTGTGTCCCTCAATAATGATATAGCACATTTCAAGTATTCTTCAGGTTTACATGATAACTCATCAAATACCCTGATAGTATTCTTAAGCCAGAACTCGGCTCTCTCGGGGTCATCATCTACATTAGCCCTGAATTCCTCAAATCCTTGCTTCTGAATCTTATCAACTAGGGGCTTATTCAGTCTTGCCAAAAGTACACCTTGAGGAGCTACGGGAATCGGTTAGGGATAAGGATGGGGTGAAAGATGTTGAGCATTTGGATTTGTTCGAACAAACTCCGAATACCACTCATTCATCATGTGAGGAAGGCTTCTCTAGCCCCTCGTCCCTGACTGACTGTGGGAGGTCTATTTTCAGATGACGCTGCCCCTTGAGCGGGAGCCGGTGCATTACTTTCTACATCATCAACTACAGCTCGATCGGGATCCATTTACTATATGAAAACACAGTTTAAAATTGTCAGAATTCATCACACTATCACAGTTCATATATGGCATGTATAGCTAGACTCTTACACACGCTACGCTAGTCAGAGAATTGACTAAACCGTAGCTCTGATACCACTAAATGTAACACCCTTACCTGTATTCAAGCCAGAACAGGGTACGAGGCATTACCGAACTTATCACATGGACAACATACAATTTTGGGTTATACATTTGTGTCCAAATTAAAACTTTTATTTGTTGCATTTTGATAAATCGTAATTTATACATATTTTTATCCCATGTTTAGTGCATTTACAGATGATTTCTCCTTAGATTTAGTGAATTCGATGCTTCTAATCCTTTAATTTCATGTTTTATACTTAGATGAGCCTAGGAGAGTAAAAAGAGTGAGAAACGGGAACCCACATGGCAAAACAACATGGCCTAGACTTCCTAACACGGGCGTGTCACACGGCTGTGTCAATTTGGCAGGATCTAAGCACGAATTACACGAGTAGACCACACACCCATGCCTATTTATCAGCCTTGAACACGGGCTAGAGTAGTCGCACACGGGCGTGTCACAAAGGGCAAATCCCTGTCAAGCCCAAGTTTAGTCCTATTTAGAAAAGGCCAATTTAGGGGTTTTAGGCATTCAAAAGCCTATTTAAACACTAGAGGAGGCACTTAGGAGGGGGACACAGAGTAGGAAGCAAGGAATTACTCAAGGGAAGCTGATTGATCCATCTCAGAAGCCGAATTTATCATCAAGACTGAAGATATCCCTTTAAGTTCCTTCAAGAGTTTTGGGTTTTCTTATGTTTTGTTATCTTTATGCTTTTGAGATGTTTTCTTTCAAAAATATGAACTAAATACCCTTAAATACCAAAGGGGAATGAAACCTAAGATGGATCTTGTTATTATTATCTGAATTGTATGATAAATATTTGACTTGTTCTTAATTATGTGTTCTCAATTCTTGTTTTGATATTTCAGGATATTGATTCAAGTTAAGCTCTTATTCAAAAGAGGTATAGACCCTGTCTAAGCGTAAATTTGTCATAATTAAGCAGAGTTGATTACACACCTAGAGATAGGGTGATAAGATTTTGTCGGATTAGGGTGAAACCTAATAAGGGAATCCATAAATCGAGTTAATGTAATTTTAGGATTTTAATTAGAAAGATATTTCAATTATTCAACCTAGGGTTAGACGTTATTAGTCTCGAGAGAGATAATAATATAACTTAGGGATTTTTACGGATCAAGTCAAATGAATAAATTGTCTGATTTAGAGTTAAATAACAAGTGAAGTCTAGGTGGATTTTTCCTTAGGTATTGTCTCAATCAATCGAATTTTCCAAAAAGTATTTTCCCAAGTTTTCTTTCTGTGCATTCTTAGTTAGTAATTAGTTTAGATAACCAAACCTCTTAATTTTTAGGCTAGATAATAAAAAGGAAGTAAATACTAGTACTCGTAGTTCCTTTGGGTTCGACAATCCGGTCTTGCTGAACTATACTACTGTTCAATAGGTACACTTGCCTTAATCGTGATAATAAGTTAGTCTCAAGAACGAGTCATTTATAAATCTTTAAAACCTGTTACGAATATCACGCAATCAAGTTTTTGGCGTCATTGCCGGGGATCTAGGATATTAGGAACACTCGATTTTTATTACTTTAGCCATTTTACTTTTATTACAATTTAAGTTTTTATTTTCTTTTCCAATTCTTCATTTATTTTCTTTTGACAGGTTTTTCTAGTTTATGACCAGAAGAAACCCGTCAGGACCACTAACTTTTTGACGGTGAGATCGACCGCACAGTTCGTAGAAATCTGAAAGAAATAAGGCGAAGCCTAAAATACATAGAGGACGAGCAATAGGATGATATTTCAACTACAACCGAGGAGATGGCTGAAAACCAAGAAAATCCACTACCTCCTGCGATTTCTGCTGATCCCGTAAATCAGAATCCTGCTCCACGCATTATGTATGATTATGATAAACCTAATTTAACAGGAACTGAGTCAAGTATAGTTAGACCTGCTATTGCTGCAAATAATTTTGAACTGAAACTTAACACAATTCAAATGATACAACAGTTTTTTCAGTTTGATGATTTGTAGGACGAGGATCCCTACGCTCACTTGGCAAATTTCTTAGAATTTTGTGATACCTTTAAAATTAATGGCATTTTTTATGACGCTATTCGCCTTTGGTTGTTTCCCCTCTCATTAAGGAATAAGGCTAAACAATGGTTGAACTCGTTACCATGAGGGTCAATCACTACTTGGGAACAAATGACCGAAAAGTTTTTATTAAAATATTTTTCGCCGGCTAAAACAACCAAATTATGTAAGGATATATGTTCTTTTATGCAGATAGATTTAGAAACACTCTATGATGCATGGGAGAGATACAAGGACCTTTTGAGAAGGTTCCCTCACCATGGGTTACCGCTTTGGCTACAGGTTCAAACGTTTCATAATGGCCTGAATCCTTCGACTCGGCAAATGATTGATGTAGCCATTAGAGGAACAATAAATAATAAGACACCTGAGGCGGCTTACGAATTTATTGAGGAGATGTCACTAAATAACTATCAGTGGCCAGTTATGAGAATAAAGTCGACGAAAGCAGCCGGTGTTTTCAACCTCGACGCGGTTACTATTCTATCTAACCAAGTAGAACTCTTAAATAAAAAGATTGATTATTTGTGTGGTTCTACTCAGGTATATCTAGTAATAAGGTGCGATTCGAATGGAGGAGGAGCATGCACAGAATATCAACCCTTCAACCCTAGGATCGAGGTGGAACAAGTCCAATATATGAGTAACAATAACTCTAGACCCCAAAATAACCCATATAGTAGCACTTATAATGCAGGTTGGAGGAATCACCCCAATTTCTCGTAGGGTGGTCAAGGAAATCAAAGGCCACAACATCCTCCGGGTTTTCAACAACCACCTTACCAGTAAGAAAAGAAGCCAAACCTTGAGGAGATGCTAACCAAATTCATCTCGGTGTCAGAAACTCATTTCAGAATACTAATACAACACTCAAAAATCAACAAGCATCAATCCAGGGGCTCGAAACTCAGATTGAACAGCTTCCTAAGTTAATTTCTGAACGACCACAAGGTAGCCTACCAAGCAACACTAAATCTAACCCAAGGGAGCAACTCAACGCAATTGCAATTCAAGATGAGGAAGGGTTAGTTGCAAAACCAAGGCCAGAAATGATGGTAAGCAAAGGTAAGAATGAGGTAGGCCGAAATGACCCAAAGCTGGTAAGTACAGAATATAAACCTCGTGTTTCATACCCCAATGCGACAAGGAAAGACCGATCAGACGAACAATTTGGTAAATTCCTTAAACTTTTAAAGAAACTACATATAAACTTATCGTTTATTGAAGTCCTTTCGCAGATGCCAAACGCAGTCAAATTCTTAAAGGAGCTTTTAACAAATAAACGAAAGTTGGATGAGGCACCGCATGTGGAATTGAATGCAGTTTTCTCAGCCATATTACAGAATCAGCTACCCAACAAATTGAAAGATCCAGGGATTTTTATGATTCCTTGTTTAATTGGTAGTTTAGATGTTCATCATGCATTGGCTGACTTAGGGGCAAGCATTAATGTTATGGGTTATAAAATGTTTAAACAGCTAGGTCTTGGGAAACCCAAACAAACTAGGATGAGCATTCAATTGGCTGATAAAACCATTAGATTTCCTAGGGGTATCATTGGAGATGTTCTTGTTAAGATCGATAAATTTATATACCCAGTAGACTTTGTTGTTCTAGACATGGAAGAGGATAGTAACGCACCTTTAATTTTAGGACGACCCTTTTTAACGACTGCTAGAACCATTATTGATGTTGGCACAAGTGAATTCACACTTCGTGTGGGAACAAAACAATCACCCTTTAAGCTCGTAATTCAAGTAACACATCGAAAATTGAAGGTGGTTGTATAAATTATTCTACTAGTACTGATCATGTGGTGAAACCTTCTGTGCAAGAAACAGTTATGAAGAACACATATGAGCCATGTTCAAACAACAACAAAGGGCTTACTTATAAAAAACGAAGACTACAAATCGATGAGTTAGATGAATGGCAGACACAAAAATTGAGAACACCCGATAAACTGAAACCGAGCGAGGACGAGCTCAATACCTCACCAAATCAACCTAAGGTTGGAGACAAAGTACTACTGGATGCAGCAGATCCTCGCATTACCACTTCTGAACCTAATAAAGAAATTTCTCTCACGGTACTAAGTATTTTCCCATATGGTACAGTGGAGGTAATTCATCCCAAATTCAGTACTTTTAAGGTAAACAATACTCGTCTTAAACCTTATGTTGATAAAGTTGATAGCAGGGATAAGGAGTGCAAACTCCTCGCACCACCTTGACCATGCAGAACAGAGGTAAGTCCAGCTTAAGACTATCAATAAGCGCTTCTCGGGAGGCAACCCGAGTATTAACAATAATGACTTATTTAAATTCTAGTTTTTCACATCTAACCTATTAACTAAGTCTTGAAACACAGGGTTTTCCCATCCACACGGCCAGGCACACGGGCGTGCCTTAGGCCGTGCTCACACCATAGGTGGAGGCATGGCTGGGCGATACAGCCGTGTGAAAATAGGGCAAGATTATTCCCAATACGAGATGCGATAAGTTACCACGGTTGTGTGACATGGCCGTGGGTGAAACTGCCAAAACAACACGGGCATGAGACACGCTCGTGCCTTGAAATCGTGGTTGAAACTAAGAATGTAACACGAACGTACGACACGCTCGTATGCTCCATCCATGGTCGACACTGTCAAAACAAACACAGGAATGGAGCTGCATACACGAGCATGGGAGAAGTGAACGAAGATTGACATGGTCGTGCAACATGACCGAGTACACTGATGCACCTAATTTCAAAAACCATGAAACGCACAGGCTAAAATGAAAGCACACGGGCGTGCCCCACGGTCGTGTGCCCCAATTTCTCTATAAACACCTATTATCTATCTTAGCTTTATCTTTATATTTTGAAATTACTCTTTATTTCCAGTTAATACTATTTTATATTAAGTTTTTACAATTTTTATTTTTGGCTATTTCATTACGAGTAATTATGCTTCATTATATTTCCTAAAGAGTTCCTGATTTTATCACAGTCATAAAGAGCTCCAAAGCTCATCATCAAACAGGAACTAAAAACTCCAATGGTGTAGGACTTATGGACTAATGAACCTCTACCACCACCTGAGTATTTTCGTCTACCCTCATCATTGCTTTGACCAATTATTCTTCATAACTCCAATTCAAGAGTTCATTCATCATTTTGGAAGTTTCACTTCTCTCCCTATCTTATGATTATATATCTATTTTTTTTCAATATATCTATCTTTGTACATTGAAGGCAATGTACATCTTAAGTGTGGGAGGGTCTTTTATATCATCATTAGAAATCCCTGAATTGTGTCTTATTCTCACGTGAATCACTCATATCATTATTAGAATGATTTGTAATTAATTTATGATTTTTATTGATTTGTCTTGAATTAAAACACAGGCATTTATGCATTGAGTATTTAAACTTTAAGACATTAGGGAATCAAGCATGATAAGTTGATATTTGAAGAATTAAAAACTTTTAGGTTATTTTTCCCAAGTTTAGGTATTATTTTGAGTTGAAATTCACATGTTTAAACATCAAAAGGCCATAATTTTTGTGAGATTTTGAGCCTTTAGAGCATCTATTATTCCTTTCATGCTCACTTTTATTGTTGCTTTGAGTGTGTCAGTATTGAATTGTTATTCTAGAACTTGTTTGATTATGGATGTCAAGACCACACCATTTGATTTAATATGTCAAGATGATAAAGACACTTAGGTTTAACCCACTCACTCCACAAAAGCCTACCTTGATAACCAACCCTTAGTGAACCCCTTTGAGCCTAACAAACCATTAATTGATTTACCATCAATATTAACCCATTACCCATTATTGTTGAAATCCCCTAATTTGATCCCTATTTTTGTCAAGATTTGATTTGAACTAATTGCGTAGCTATGTTTTGATCTTCTGTATATTTGACTTGTTCTTAAAAAATAAAAAACAACAACAACAACAATACTTATATACATATTAGTAGTAATTCACCATTTTTGAGCTTGAGTGTTAATTCCATATTCTTAGAAGAAGTTCACTTGTATTCAACTGATGACTAGTCATTTTTCTAGCTAGGTAATTTTTCAATTCAATCTCGATTCTAACTATTTCTTTCAGCTTGTGACCACACGCCCTAACCAAAGCCACGTTACAACCCTCTAAAGACCTTTTTGATTGAGGTATCATCTCAATATATAGTGGTGGAGATTTGATTTTCAAGCAAGCCTATGGTAATAACTTCTCATATTGACTAATGTGTGCTTTAACTGATGTCCTTAAACACCTTGAGTGATTTGAGTGAATCTTTAGTGAGGATGTTAAACTCTATGATATTTTGATCATGGTAATCACTTAGATGAGGAAAGACACCTATGTTTTCATGATAAAATGCTCAACTTAGAATGTCTGAAACTCTGATGTACTTTTAGTTGAATTTTCAATGTATAAATACTTATGGATTATTTTGAGATATTATTGATAGGGATTATAAATTGAGAAGAATTTATTTTGATCGTGAGTTGAGGATTTTGCTTGAGGAAAAGCAAATGCTTAAGTGTGGGGGTATTTGATAAACCGTAATTTATACATATTTTTATCCCATGCTTAGCGCATTTACGGATGATTTCTCCTTAGATTTGGTGAATTCGATGCTCCTAATCCTTTAATTTCATGTTTTATACTTAGGTGAACAAAGGAGAGTAAAAAGACGAGAAACGGGCCGAAATAAAGAAAATGGACCCACATGGGAAAACAACACGGCCTGGACTTCCTAACACGGGTGTGTCACACAGCCGTGTCAATTTGGCAGGATCGAAGCACGACTTGCACGGGTAGACCACACGCTCGTGCCTATTTAACAGCCTTGACCACGGGCTGGAGTAATCACACACGGACGTGTCACACGGGTGTGTCCCTGTCGAGCCCAAGTTTAGTCCTATTCCGGAAAGGCCAATTTTTAGGGATTTTAGGCATTCAAAAGCCTATTTAAACACTGGAGGAGGGAATTAGGAAAGGGATGCAGAGTAGGAAGCAATGAATTACTCAAGGGAAGCTGATTGATCCATCTCAGAAGCCGGATTCATTATCAAGACTGAAGATCTCCCTTCAAGTTCCTTCAGGAGTTTTGGGTTTTCTTATGTTTTGTTATCTTTATGCTTTTGAGATGTTTTCTTTCATAAGTATGAACTAAACCCCCTTAAATACCTAAGGGGAATGAAACCTAAGACGGATCTTGTTATTATTATTTGAATTGTATGATAAGTATTTGACTTGTTCTTAATTATGTGTTCTTAATTCTTGTTTTGATATTCCAGGATATTGATTCAAGTTAAGCTCTTATTCAGAGGAGGAATAGACCCTGTCTAAGAGTAAATTTGTCATAATTAAGTGGAGTTGATTGCACGCCTAGAGATAGGGTGATAAGATTTTGCTGGATTAAGGTGAAACCTAATAAGGGAATCCATAGATCGAGTTAATGCAATTCTAAGGTGTTAATTAGAAAGAGATTTCAATTATTCAACCTAGGGTTAGACGTTATTAGTCTCGAGAGAGATAATAATATAACTTATGGATTTCTACGGATCAAGTCAAATGAATAAATCATCTGATTCAGAGTTAAATAACAAGTGATGTCTAAGGCTTCATTTGGGGTGGTGGTGCGGTGCGGTGCATTTAGCTTACTTTTTGTCTCACGCTACAGTATCACTACAGTATCTAATCTCACCGCCACCTCTGTTTTTACACTAACCGCAGGTAAACGCACTGCCCATCCAAACTCACCCTAGGTGGATTTTTCCTTAGGTATTGTCTCAATCAATCGAATTTTCCCAAAAGTATTTTCCCAAGTTTTCTTTCTATGCATTCTTAGTTAGTAATTAGTTTAGATAACCAAACCTCTTAATTTTTAGGCTAGATAATAAAAATGAAGTAAATACTAGTACTCGTAGTTCCTTTGGGTTCGACAATTCGGTCTTGCTGAACTATACTACTATTCGATAGATACACTTGCCTTAATCGTGATAATAAGTTAGTCTCAAGAATGAGTCATTTATAAATCTTTAAAACCTGTTACGAATATCACGCAATCACATTTAATCATAAAGTCCCTAATACGAGCCAAAATATGCTTTGGAAGTGGTTCGGGTCTAAACCAAGAACTTTAAAAAATTTTACAAATCTTAGAAATTTTTTCACTAAACAGGGGTCACATGCCCGTGTGGGTAGGCCGTGTGGTCACACACGCCCGTGCCCTGAACCCGTGTAACTCTCTGTTTGTCACCCAAGAACAAATTGAAGACACACGGCCATGTCACATGCCCATGTGCTAGGCTGTGTGCCAGGTCGTGTGGTTAATTTAAAATTTATGATTTTTCATTAAATAGGTGAAGACTTCACATGCTCGGGACACACACCTGTGTCCAAGGCTATGGCCCGTATACGGCTGAGACACACGACCATGTCTATGCCCGTGTACTCAATATTGGGCATTCTATTTTGCAAGAATTAGGGTGCAGGGGACACACGACCTAAACACATGCCCGTGGGGCAAGCCGTGTGTCGCATATGGCCTAGACACACGCCCGTGTGTCTACCCGTGTGGACAAAAATGAGGCTATTTACCAAGCCATTTTGTCACCCTTTAATGCACACACCTACATAACATAACATAGCACCAATCCAAGCATATACATACAACCAAACATCCACAAGCAGGACATCAACACATCATTCATAAAAGGCATCACTATATGATTATACTTATAACCAATATTAGCCCATTTCCAATGGCCTTATACAAAATGAACTTCTAACCAACATAAGCAAGACATTTGTCCAAATCTATAACAGCCCGATTTAGACCCTAATCGGAACGATGTTCGGGACCACGAATCTGAGTCAAAAATATTTTAAAATTATTTTTTGTGTTTATTTTGTGTGAATTTATATCTGTGAAATTTTCGTGATTTAATTTTGTCGTTTAGCTATCCAATTTAATAAAATGACTTAATCGCGTAAATAAAAAATTGGTAGTTTAATGTATAAAGGGTCGAATTATTATTGGCTTTATAAAAGGAAGCCCTTAAGTGGTAAATAGACCATTGACTTATTAAATGGACGGTAGTGGACATATATTATATGGTTTTGTTATAACTTTAGTGTGGATAAATAAGTAAATTAAATGATAAGTTAATAAAATATATTATAACATAAAACATATATAATAATAATAATAATAATAAAGAGAAAGCCATGTCCGTTTTATCTTTATCATTGCCGAAACTAAAACAAGAAAGAAAAAGAAAATAAAACCTAGGTTCGGTTGCTTTTCAAGCTCAATCAAGGTAAGAGTTTAACTCGGTTTTTGATGATTTTTACGTTTTTAAGATCATTGCTTCGAGTACTACAAAACCCATGCTTGAATTTTTTTATTTTGATGAATATTTTGAGTTGTGCCATTGTTGATAGCTTGTGATTTTTGTTGTTTGATGATGTAAAATGAAATATATATTTTAGATTAACATATTTTGTATTGGAGTTTTTGGTGATTTTGAGTAATTAGGACTAAATTGCAAAAAAAAAAAATTGAGGGAATAAAATGTGAAATAAATGAATTATATGGGGTTGTATGGATATGGGTAATATTCAACCTAGCTTGGGTATGGAGAAATTTTGTGTATTTTGTGTTTTGTGCAATAGGGACTAAATTGTAAAAATTGTAAATATCAGGGTAAAATGGTAATTTTCCTATTTATGTGTTTTTGGACTAAATTGAATGAAAATATGCTTGAATGAGCTTAATTTGAATATGTTTAGATCAAGAACTAAAGAAATCGGACCTGGATCAGGGAAAAACGAAAGTCGTCGACTAGCTGCCCGATTCCGTTTTGTATCGTCTGAGGTAAGTTTATAAGCAAATAAACGTGTTTATTTGGTAATTAAATGCTATATTTATATACTGTTATGAAATGTAGAATTTTAATATGCTATGGCCGAAAATGATTAAATTTGACTACTACACTTCCGATTTCGATTCGACCGAGTTACGACGTTCGAAAGCCCCGTATGAACCTTAGGAATAGTTAGGATACATATGTCATGACATAGGATTCCAATATATGTGTGCGAGTAAGACCATGGCATTGATATGTGTTTACGAGTAAGACCCTGTCTGGGACAATGGCATCGATATGTAGCTACATGTAAGACCACGTCTGGGACATTGGCGTTATACGATTGACGTGATTATCCGAGTGTCCTATCTGATTTTGAATGGTTCACCGGGCAATGATAAACTCTGTTTGAATATGTAAAATGAGCTATATACAGGTATGGATTAATTTGTTACCAAGCCAAAGTAAGTAAGTAATTAATGGTTGATATAAATGACTTATTAAATAAATATGGGAGATGTAATCATATGATAGTAAACGAATTTGATAAGGAAATATATATGTACTGTATTTGTTTTTGAAATGATATGTGATATGCTTATTGATGTAACAAAGTGTATTCAACCATTTGTTTATTGTGTATGTGATGACATATTATGATGCTTGAGTAATAATTATGAGTATATGTGTATTCGAATGATTAAAGATATCTTGGCTTTGTAAATAAAATATGAATTACTTATGTTGGTTATACAGACTTTTGGCCAAGGTGAGCACTTTGTATAAAAATGAAATATCATGAATGAATTTGGTAAGTTGAGATTAAGCATACTCATATTAATATAATTCGGCTAAATTTATTATGACATAGTTATATTATTAGATTGTTTATTTGCTTATGGCTTACTAAGCTATAATAGCTTACTGTGTTTATATTTGTTTCTGTTTTATAGATTTTGGATTTAAGTTACAAGCTCAGGGATCGTCAGCAAAGTCCATCACACTGTCTACTGTTTTGGTATTTAAATAGTCAAACTTGAACTATGGCATGTATAGGCTGGATTTTATTTTGAAATATTAGATTTTTGGGTCGTGTATAATTTAGACATGCGAAAATGGCTTAAGTGTTATGCTTGAGTTTGGTTTGGCTAGACTATGGTTTGAGCTTGTTTCAATTATTTTGCTATATGCAATGGGTTGGAAGTAATTATGTTGTTTTGAATATTGAATTTAATTATAAATCTTGGATGTGGTATGAAGGTGATTAGCTTGGATGTGTATTATACCAAGATAAAGTATGCATGTGGATCTTGTTTATTATATTTAGTTTTAATGTAATATGTTTTTAGTAATAAAGATTTATGAAATTGGTTTGTTAATTCGGTAATGAAACCTTGGATAGGTGTGTGAATTAAATATATAATTTGGTTTTGCATGGCATTAAATAAGGAAAAATATTCCATGATTGTGTTTTTTTTTTTGGTCATTTACTTGGTATGAAATTAATTAATAAAGTGTGGATTTGGTGCCTAGGATGAATGCGCCCTAGTATTAAACCTTAAGGTATATTCGGCTATGTTATATTGAATTTAAATTTTAAATGTAGTTGTTTGCTAAATTGTGAAATAAGTTTCAATTAATTATATTGTGAGCTTCTACTGGAGTTGTTAATTGTGTCCAATTGTGGTTTAGTTTTAAAAATGTTGTAATGAGCTTTCCCTTTATGTAACATGTTACATCCCTTATATATTAGTTATTTACTTAGCCTCAAGTATGATTTGCTAATAAGCCCTATTCCAAAACTCTAGGAGTTTTATTTATGCATGTATATATATATATGATTGAATGGATTTATTAAATTTTATTAATGTACCAAAACATGAATCACATATAAATTTCTGATGATCGTGCTGCATGTAGGAATCAAGAGCTAATAATGAAATTTATTTTCCATTAATATGTAACTTATGCATGTGCATAGATTATTTAAGAATATGTTTAATACTCAACAATAAAGATATCGATGAGTCATATGTTCAGTATATGTATAAGATATGTTGATGTACTTTGAGATATATTTTATTTATACTATGTGATAAACGATAATTTTTTTTGGTTCTGATATATGAAATGATTATACCCACTGATGTGATATTATGGTCAAGTTGTATTATATAATGCATAATGGTATGAATTGGAATAAGATCGGTAATACCTTATAACTCTAATTCGGCGACGAATAAGGGTTAAGGGTGTTACAAAATTAATATGACACATAACAAAATGACCAAGCCCCCTATAAATGCCATAACTCAAAATTTTGAATTCAATGGTACCAAAATAATTGTTGATAGTGTGAGTGGATCTTCGACAATCTCCAAACATCGAGCTAGCTTGGTGAGCTATAAGACAAGGGAAAGAAAGAGGAGTAAGCTATATAGCTTAGTAAGTTCCTATGCAAATAATAAGCATCATAACCCCACAATTAACATACAATTAACATGAAAAAGATTAGCATGAACATTATCAAAATCTCATAGTCATAACTTACTCAATCACAATCCTACCAAGAGTTCATCACATATCGAGCTCATTACTTATGAGTTTTACATACATACCTGTAACAACTCATAACATGACCATATCCTTTCACAACTTTGACATTCTTGTTGAACACTCGGAATATTAACGGATACTCAAAAATCTTGCACACAAGTGCCATATATGTAGCCGAAGCTACATCATATCTCATAATACATATGGGTTCGTGTTCGAGCTATTCATGGGCTTGCTCACACAAGCTATTAGTGAGGACGTAGCTACACAGTGCTGCTCACACAAGCTGTCAGGTATCCGCAACACATGCCAGACTAACCAGCCAATGGTAGGACTGGAACAACGGAAAATATGCAAGTGTACACAATTGCAACAAGTAATAAGGTGACAAGTAAATGTCGAGTTATCGTACCCACAGGGACTGTAAAAAGAATTATTTATGAAATTAATTGTAAAACACTTTGGCGAGGTAAAAATAATTTGGTTTAAAAAACTATTTAAAAACTAAGTAAATAATTAAAATAAAACAAAGGAGTTCTAATGCACGATTTCAAATAAGATTTAATCAAGATAACATACTGGTGTTGGATTAATTACATTTCTTTAACTTAGAATTATTAAACTTATGTTTATATTGCTACGAATAAATTCACAGCAACTCGGTAATTTGCT
The DNA here is from genome assembly GCF_025698485.1 of Gossypium arboreum. Lineage (NCBI taxonomy): Eukaryota > Viridiplantae > Streptophyta > Magnoliopsida > Malvales > Malvaceae > Gossypium > Gossypium arboreum. Next base: position 40,639,811 of record NC_069080.1, read on the forward strand.
AACTATTGCTCATACATACTTATTAAATTAATCAATATCTTGCACATTTTTCAATGTCAATCCAAGCGGTTAATTAATCTTCACAAGCATATAAAAGATGAAGTGAGGTGACAGGGTATTTCTACCTTGAAACAGTTTAATCACAAAAATCTTGCAAGTTATGCAAGGCATATGTATCGCCGAATACAATGCTAATTTAATTTAAACTTCAGCTACCTTAGAAGAATAAACATGCACTGATTAAGCATTGTGTCTATTAATTATAATTTCAATATGATTTAATAATTAATTTATTAGTTATTTAACAATTACATTGCAAAAATAACTTAGGCATGATTTTACTTAACCAAGCAATTTACCGAGGCCTATAACAGCATAAACATCATTTTAACATTTCAAGCAGGCAGAATATAATCAACCCAACACAAACTTAATTTAAGCTAAATTGATTAAAATAACCATTTCAATAGCATAAATATTTATAAACATATTCATCAAAACAACAAAAAAATTTAAGAGATAGGGAACAAGAAACAAATCCAATGTTTCTCCGTGGCTTGACTAGTTGCTTCGTTCTTCGTTCTTCGTTGCCCTCGACTATCAAGGTAGCTTATGAACACCTAATTGCTGCTACAAAATGGCTTATGAGACCCTCTTTCCCAAGAGAATAAATTGGCACTTGAACAAAAAAGGAAATGGGATGGAAAAAAATGGAGAGAAAAGTGAGAGAGGAAAAGAGAGAATGAGATAATATTATGGGATTGAGGGATGGTTTGAATAATCAGAAAGGGGTGGCTTTTATAGCTGATTGTGGCTGCTAAAAATATCAAATTCCAGCAGCCAAAGAGCCCCCTATGGCCGGCCATCTACTTGGCAAAAGTTGAGACTTTCAACTTTGCTAAAAATAGCCTTGGGCAAATCTACAAAGCCACAATTAAAGGTGCGGTTTGAATGCAATTTGGAAATCTTTCAAAGGCCTTTTTGCAAGCATATTTAATCAGCTAAAATGCTGATTTGGGTCAGCATATGGACGGTTCTGGGCTGCCCAATTAGTGGCTGGTTCGATTCACTCAATTTGTTTCGACCAGCGCGGTTCAACTGGACCCTTTCTTCATAATTAATTAAAAATAATTTATTTAACCCAAATTAAATAGGGAATAAATTAAAATTAATTAAATTATGAATTAATACACATTTTTGGACCATCTTAGGCTGGAAATTAATGTGCCTTGATACTTCAAATTGCTTCTCAATTTTGTGCTTTCAGTAGTGTCAGTCGAGTCAATTTTTGCCATTTGCGCGAATCTGTCGAAAATAGTCAAAATTAATAAAAATTAAGTATAAAATTAACTAAAATTCACCATGTTCATATTTTTAACACAATTTAATTATTTTATAATATTTAATTATTTTTCGACAAGAATTTAACCGAATTTGCACGAATTTAAGTAAAAATGGGTATAAAAAAGCATATAAATTTTTGTGTTTCCAAGGACATACAAGACTAGCACCCGGATTACATAATCACATATACACATGGGTTCCTAGTGACATGTCACTCGTATCCTATTCTATTCTTAAGTTAAATCGGGATTTCTCGTCAAAACTTTGTCGAATACATCCAAAAAGACAATCACAATTTATACAATATTAAAGCATTTAAAACATAAACATAACAATACCTTATTTACATACAAACTTACCTCGGTACAAAAAAAGTAGAATTGGACCTAATCGTTAAACACTTTGTTTTTCCCCCGATCTAGGTCCGAACCTCGTTTTTCTTAATCTATAATAACAAATTTAACTCATTTAATACTCACACTATTCAATTTAGCCCAAAAATCATATTATGGTAAAATTAATTTTTTCCCCTAATGTTTCACATTTTTACAATTTAGTCCCTATGCTCGTAAATTGAAATGATTTCAATTTCTTCAAAACGCAAGCCTAGCCGAACCACTTTCATACTTATACCAGCCCACATTTTCCACTTAATCATACTTTTACTACTTATTTTATAACTTTTACAAATAAGTTATTTTTGTCATTTTTACCGAAAATCACTTAGCAAAAGTTGTTTATCTTACAACTAACATACATTTTCTACCATTAGACATCAAAATACACAAATATCTAACATGGGTAAAATTTTAAGCTTCATCTTTCTTTCAAATTATTCCTTGAAATAGCTAGATTAGGTTACAAGGATATAAAAAACATGAAAATCATTAAAAACGGGGCTAGAACAAACTTACAATCAAGCTTGGAAGCTTGACAAACCCTAGATATGTCTTCCTCTTGTAAATTTAGGCCAAGGGGGACTAGATTGATGAAGATGAAGACTTTTATTTAGTTATTTTTGCTTTATTTAACAAATGACTAAAATGCCCTTCATGTATAACTTTAAAATTTCACCTAATCATGTCCAGTTTTGTCCATCAAATTAACAAATGGTCTAATTACCATCTAAGGACCTTCAATTTAAAATTTCATAGCAATTAGACACCTTTAGCTTCTAGAACACATATCTTGCACCTATTGCAATTTAGTCCTTTTAACTAAATTAAATGCCCAATCAATAAAATTTTCAAAGGAAATTTTCACGAAATAATTCCATGAAACTGTAGACCAAAAAAATATAATAAAATAAATCTTTTTATGCTAGATTCGTGGTCCCGAAACCACTGTTCTGATTTGGCCCTCAAACATGCTATTACAAAGAAGATATATAAATACTTAGTATTGTACAATAAATGTTATATTGGTAGATAGAATTTAGGATTGAAGATGATGCTAGCCTTGATGAAAGTGCAATCTTACTCATTCATGCTTATGTATTGTCGATGCAATATTTTTTTTCATCTAAATATGATTCATTCATTGAGAATTTAGAGGGCTCAAGTTGCTAGAATAATCATTTGCCTTAGAAAAATTTTTGTTGCCTTACTAGTTCCTGTTTTACTTTAGGACAAGTAAAAATTCAAGTTTGGGGGTGTGATTGTACTAGAAAGAACATATGTTTTCTCCCTACTTATTGGTTAATTTGTTCCTATTTAGTTATCTTTAGCATACATTTTAGCCTTTTCAGTTTAGTAAATTGCATTTTATAACCCAATGAATCCTAGCCTATTTTATCCTTAATTTTGCTATCTTTCTGCACTAATGTCGCTGTATTAGTTAATTCTAGATTGCACCTAGAATTGCCACCGCAATTGATAACTGTCTGATAAGAGCCAACCATGTGTGAGCTGTCTAATCTGGTATAACTACCCTGTAAGTACAAGTACAGAAGAATCCTGAGGGAACGACTCCTGTACAGTTGAGGAGAACATAAAAGGTTGACGTGAGAAGAGGAAGAGAGGATTTTTGTTGAACCACCATTCTCTTACCCTATTTTGAAGCTTGATGCCCTGGCAGCTTGAGCCTCCTACAGGTGAGCCAACGTGAAGACTAATGCAGATCCACTTCTGACGAGGAAATCTAAGTGCAGAACAAGAAGAAATGGAGAGATCTAGTCGAGTAGCCTAGGAATAGTATTCCTCATTCAATTCTTTCTTATTTATTTGAAAACGTTGGTGATTACTTTATGTTTTCTACTGTATGGAAGTACAATGAATGCTTTGTTAAATGTTATCTTATTAAATCTTGTTTTTATTATTTAATTTTGGGGGTTTGAATGTTCTAAACACGAAATTGTTATTGTAGTTGCTAACACTGGAAGGTGCAGTGACAGTTTGAGGTAATAAGTATTTCAACAGAAGTTGAGTAAGAACTAAAGGAATTGAGTCCACTTGTTCTTAATAGTGACATATTGCCATCATTAGAAGGTGAGGTTAACGTGCATGGTTAAGTCACAGATTAAATAAAAAAGTGGCGTTTGGTAAAGTATACATTAAATTTTATTGCATCGACAATCACCTACCTTTTATACCTTGTAAATACGTAGTATACTACTAAATATTCATGTCAGGGATCCCAGTTTATCATTACCATATTTTATTTCCTTATTTTTAAGATATTGCTCTGACAAGTACCCACACAATTTAATTTATCTTTTTAACTATTGCATCGACATTAATAGATAAAGAACTACCATCCCTGTGGGATAGATATCTGACAGACTCACATCTATCTACTCTACTTGCATCGGCAGTGTACGCTTTCACATTTTTGTTGTGACATTAACAGCTGATCAAAAAGCTTCTCCGGACATCAAAGCATAAAACAAATGAAACAAGGTAATTTTTTAGTGTCATGTCGGGCCATGTAAGGGGGTGGCGCAACGCACATCGACAACCTACCCAAGTAATTCGGGGTTATTTTTGTTAATGAAACCAAAATTATACAAAGACATAATTTGGGCTGTCAACACCTCTATAAATAAGATAGTAGAGGTTTGATATAAATAAGTCATCTTAGACACCTTCAAAAACCCTAGTAGCTTGGGAGTAGGTCTAACGTATTTTTCTTTCAGTTTTTCATAACTCTTTTGTTTTCCTCTTGAAATCAATTTTGATTCAAGAGTTTATTTGTTTAATTAAAGTATTCAAGTTTATTTTCTTTTGCATTCGATTTATTTCTTTATTTTAATAAATAGACTTTCTACTTTCTTCCCTATTCGATATTCAATACATGATTATTCAAATATCTTCTCTTCCAGATCGATAGTGTTCTTTACATGATTTAGTCAATCAAGATAAAGATTAAAAATAACATGAGTGGCTAAATCCCTTAGGGAATATTAAGGACTGGATGTGATGTGATTAATAGAGGATTTAGGGTTTCCCCAGAGGGATTAGTTGGTATGATTAACTTGTGCTTAAACCACTACGATTGACAACCCGAGGAAGTTATTGTAGGCTAGACGAGGTCAGGAGATAAGTTGAACCGAGTAAATTGTAATTTATCCTGGTTGAGAAAGTAAGGTCGAGAGATAAGTGAGTATCAACCAATTGATTAGGTATTCAAGGTCTGTACATAATAATTGGTTAATTGATAGCTAATCCACCCTACAACCCTAATCCAAAGTTAGTTACAAACCCTGAAGTGAGTTAATCTTCCTTATTGGTTTATTGATTTATTTCGTTTGTTTATTTTTCTTTATTTATTTCTTTTAGTTATTTACTTATTTTTACCTCTTCAACTTATTTTATTGTTTATTACAATATAGGGATTAATTACCACTACCTAGACTTATTATTCTAAAAAAATTTTCATGATTTATTCCATCCTCCACTGGGTACGATCCTTAGAATACTTCCAAGCATTTCGTTGTACAAAACTATATTACAATTTGGCCCATGTACTTGCGGACCCTGCCATTCTTAATTCTTATATTTTTTGTGATATGTTTTATCTATAAACGATAGTGCATTAATAGGCGATCGGAACACACAACGACATTTGGGGTATGTCAACGCTCAAGTTGGGTAGTCTCTTCGCTTATCTATTGAGAACACATTAGGGACAATGTGCCAAATAAAGTATAGGGGGTAACATAGAAAATTTTCAAATTTTTTATGTTTTTATTAGTTGTTTAAGTTAATTTTTGTTTTGCGTGTTTTTTTGTGTGCAAGCTTGTAGGAACAGGATTATGTGTTTAAATTATAAATTTAAATCAATAGCAACCGACTTTAGGTTGTTTAATATTAAACTTACTATTTCATTTTGTTACACCGTGAATAGGTGATAGTGTGTTAGGTTCACCAAAAGTCAAATAAGTACATAAAAAACATTTGTTTGTTTGAATGATAAGTTGTTAACGTGTTAATATTTAGTTAATTGTAATCCATGAGTTTAGACACCTAGGGATGACCTAAGGCATTGTTTAGTAAACAATTATAAGCCAAAAAGTCGACCTTAATTCAAAGTCCCTAGTACCCTAACTTTTTTATCCTAAATCTCTATTTCTTGATAAACCAAAATGGAAGCCATAAGCCTAAAATATAATATCTTGATCTGATTTTCTTTGTCCATTCACGAACTTAGACGTTAGACCATTGATTTTCTTGGTCCCTCTTGGTACCGTAGCATGTCTTCCCCGACATCGAGCTTTAGTTCTTCACTTTCCCAACATCTAATTTGCATAGGTTAGTTTTCTCCTTTTCTTTTCATTTTACTTTTCATCTTTTATTTTGTCACATTCTAACATCCAATTCACATAGGTTCGTCGACAACTACCTGAGGTATCGTGTTCTAAAAGCGATCTTTATCAGTTTTATAAACTGGGTTAGTTGTTATCTTAATTTAATTTAGAAATGGCACTATGAAAACAACAATGATCAACTCAAGCACCGACCAATCCTAGTTTTTCCTTCACATGAGTGGATGTTTGTTCATATAGGAGCATGGGTTAGATTCCACCATATTTGTTTGCAAAGAGATATGGGATCTAGTCTAATCCCACCATTGGAATAACTTTTGTGCAACCCCGACCAAACTGGCGATTAGTGCTATTGTCTACGAATTTTATGCCTTCCTAAAGGATAGGGACAATCGCATGTAAAAGGGTGAGACGATATCCCACGTGTCTTTTAGGGGCAAACAAGTTCTGAGTACACTTTTTTATATTTGTGATAGTACGATGCCTTGTATTTTACCCACTATTTTTTAGAGGCCTTAAACTTATTCACATTTGAGGCTTTTGACATGGATGGTATCACTGACTACTTGGTAGAGAGGCGTGGAGAGTGGACTCGCCAAGCCAATACCCAGGTGTTGTTAAAATTTAGTACGACCATCATGTTCCCGATGGCGAAGATGTGGGTACAATTTGTTTACACCCGCCTAGCACCTATCCATAATGCCTCTAACATCACCACCTATCGAATGGTCATGCATTACTCTATCTTGCAGAAAGATAAAATTTGTGTAGGCTACTAAATCTAAGATGAGATGCTCAAGTGCATACGACACCTGAAGAAAAATATGCAATTCTCGTATTTGATTACCTTCCTATATCACCAAGCTGATGTCCCAATATCCCTGATCGAGCCATTCATGAGACCCACGTAGAGCATGATTGGGGACAACTTTTATGACAAGTTCCTTGAGCTCCAACTCAAGCAAAATTGGGAAAAGGACCAAAGGATGAAACATAGGAGCAACACCTAGGGCCCAATAAAAAGGAAGGGTAAAAGACACACGTCAAAGAGGATGAGCCTCACAGACATGCTGATATCGGAGTGGTAAACCCAATAGATGCAAGACATGGGACATTAGCTTATCTGCATTGCGGAATAGAATGGGTGGCCCACTCCAACACCAATTCCTGATATATTCGACAGGTTTCCATTGCCCAGTGAAGAGGATGTCAACGACGATGATGATGATAAGGAGGAGGAGGAGACCCTTGTCGTACAATTAGATTATGAGTGTGTATTTAGTGTAACACCCCTACCCCGTATCCATCGCCGAACTAGGGTTAAAGGCGTTACCAGACGAAACAAAACATTTAACTTTCATTTCATAATCATCAATATATCATAGATCAACATCAATATAGAGTCCCTTATATATGTCATCGAGACCGTAAACATGCTTTAGAAAGGGGTCGGGACTAAACCAAACACATACAGAATTTTTCCAAAATTTAAACATTTTTCAAACATGTACAGGTCACACGCCCGTGTGAACAGGCCGTGTGCATCGTACGGTATTAGACACGCCTGTGTGTCTAGGCCGTGCCAAAACAAGGCATACATACTGACTTGATCACATGGCCACAAGACACACCCATGTGCCTTGGCCATGGTCGAAACTGACTTATAATTGTAAGGTACCCCAGGGGAAACACAGCTGTGTAACATAGCCGTGTGTCACACACGGCTGAGACACACGCCCTTGTCTCTGCCCATGTGGACAAAAATGGGCCATTTGAATAGCCAATTTTCCACCCCCAATTGGGTCAAACCTACAAGCAATAAAACAAGTATACTTGACCTACCAATTCAGCCAAATTCAATATCAAAACATAAGCCATTCATATCATATATTAGTCACCCAAATCCATACTCATAAGCCTTACTAATCTATATCCAAACATATGTCAAAAGCATATCAAGCATTTCTTTCCATTCATCATTCAATCAAACCCTAAAACTTACCAAAACTTACCAACATTTATCATTTCTTTTGTCCAACTAAAACATATCACATTTACACATTAGTATCACATACCAATAGCCATTATCAACTATGAGTTCATACACAAACTAGCCAAATCACATGGCTAAGTATATACATCACAAAACATAATCTCAAAACTACTAGCCTATACATGCCATACTTTAATATATACATTTTCAAGTACCAAAATAAGGTTCGATAGTATGGTGACGATCCTCAATGATCCCTAAGCTCACAGTAGCTTCGATATCTATAACACAATGCAAACACACACAAAGTAAGCTTTGAAAAGCTTAGTAAGCTCGTACCAAAAATCATAAACAGTATATATAATATGAAACATCAATACATAAGTATATATAATTTCTCAAATCATCTATCAATTCTATTCCAACACAATTCATATGTTCATACCAATTCAATGAACTTCACATACATAATATCATCTACCACATAGGTATCGTACATACCTAAACCTTTCGTACTTATTAATTTTCATTCTCACCTTCCGTTTGGATATTTTAAGACTCCCTGTGAATTACTATTGCTTCAAACATCCGTACACTTAGCGCTTTAAAGTTTAGTTGAAGCTAGAATGATTCCACACACTTAATGCCATCTTAATTAACCAAAACTATATCGGTATAACACATTTAGTGCCTCATATAGCCGAAACTAGTTTAAATCTCACACTTAATGCCAAATACCATTGATTTACCATCGTATTAATCCAAACCAAATATATATACAATCCATGTATAATCAAAGCATCAAAACATACTTATAACATCATATTTTGCGTACGAACTTACCTCGTACTCGAAATTTGTCGACTCGGATTGTTTACTCTATAATCTTCGACTTCCCTCGGTCTAAGTCCAAAATCCTCTTTTCTTGATCTATATTTATTCAAAATTAATCCATTTATTCACCAAATCATTCAAAACAATCTATATACACATATTTAGGGCATTTTGCAAACTAGCCCTCACAGTTTCACATTTCGACACTTTAGTCCCTAATTCACAAAATCACAAAATACACATAATTTGCTTATACACAAGCTTAGCCAAATTTTCATATCTCTCATACAAGTCCATAAATTTCATTTATTTCACATTTTAGTCCCTCAATATAATATTTTTTCAATTTAGCCCAAATTATTGAAATTCATCAAAAATCTAAAGACAAAACATGCTAACCCAACATCAAACTTTCATATTTCAACAAATAACATCACCAAGCTCATGAATTCATCCAATGCACATTTCCAAATCATCAACAATTTCATGAATTTAAGCATGGGCTAGCAAGAGCACCTAACAACGATCACAAAACATAGAAATTATCAAAAACCGAACAAAACTCGTGCCTTAATCACTAAATGAAAGTGTCGAATATGAAAGCTCTTCCAACCCTAATATCCTTTGTGATTTTCGGTCAAGAAGATGAACTAATAGCTTATTTCATGCATTTGTTTTATTTAACATAATTTAATTACTAAATACCAATTTTAACCTTATCTATATCATTATAATTCTACTAACTATTGTCCATATTTGTCCACTCATTAAACCAATGGTCTAATAACTATATAAGGACCACTTATTTACAAAGCCAAGTCAAATAGGCACTTTTACCAAGTAGCAAGCGACTTTTATATTTTACGCGATTAGGTCCTTTTATCAAATTAAGCACACAAACAATTAAATTTTCAGAGAAAACTTTCACACATGCTAATTCACATCTCATAATCATAAAAAATAATATTTAAATATTTTTCTGACTCGGATATATGGTCTCAAAACCACTATTTTGACTATGGTCAAAACCGGACTATTATAATTCTCCCCCCTTAAGGATTTTCGTCCTTGAAAATCTTACCATTAAACAGATTCGAATATTGCTGCCTCATAACATCTTCAGGCTCTCACGTGGCCTCTTCAATATCGTGTCGATGCCACATCACTTTTACTAACGAAATTTTATTATTTCACAATTCTTTAACACCGCGAGTTAAGATACGGATCGATTTTTCTTCATAAGTCATATCAGGCTGAATTTCAATTTCAGATGGAGGAATCACATGCGAAGGATCGGATATGTATCATTGAAGCATCGATACATGAAACACATTATGAATCTTTTCTATCTCTGGTGGCAACAACAATCTATATGCTATCAGTTCAATACGCTCGATAATCTCATACGACCCGATGAACCTCGGACTCAGTTTGCCTTTTCTACCGAACAGAAGCACTTTCTTCCACAGACACTTTATCGCCGATCTCAAACTCAATGTCTTTTCTTTTCAAATCTGGATATGATATCTTACGACCGGCAACTGCTTTCAACCTATCTCGGATCACTTTTGCTTCTTGCTCAGTTTCTTTTATCAAATCAACCCCGTGAATCTTATTTTCGTTGAGTTCCATCCAATACAAAGGTGTACGAAATTTTCGACCATATAAAACTTCGTAGGGTGCCATTTTAATGTTGGACTGAAAACTGTTATTATAAGAGAATTTAATAAAAGGTAGATATTGTTCCCACGTACCTTCAAACTCAAGAATGCAACATCTCAACATATCCTTGAGTATCTGAATAATCCGCCTCGATTGACCGTCTGTTTGTGGATGAAAAGCAGTACTAAAGTGCAATTTAGTGCCCAGAGCATCTTGCAACTTCTTCCAGAATCGTGATGTGAATCTAGAGTCTCTGTCTGATACAATAGATAGTGGCACACCATGCAATCCCACGATATCAAAAATGTATAACTCAGCTAATTTATCAAGTGAGTAATCGAATCGAATCAAAATAAAATGAGTTGATTTTGTCAATCGATCAACTACAACCCAAATTGCATCTTTCTTTCTCAGAGATAGGGGTAAACCCGAAACAAAGTCCATTGTCACTCGATTCCATTTCCACTCCTGAACTATAATTAGTTGTAACAACCCCGATAGCACTTGATGTTCAGCTTTAACTTGTTGACAGATCAAACATTTAGAAACAAATTCAGAGATATCTCTTTTCATTCCGAACCACCAATAATGTTGTTTCAAATCATTATACATTTTTGCACTACCCGGATGCACAGCTAGCCTATTATTATAAGCTTTGTTTAAAATCATCTGAATTAACTCTGGATTTCTCAGAACACAAATTTGATATTGGAATCTTAAACAATCATCTTTATCAACTCTTTATTCTGAATCAGTCTCTACATCACACTGAGCTCATTTAGGTAAAATCTCATTATCAATCTTCTAAGCTTCGATAATTTGTTGTGAGAACAAAGATCTTGCTTTCAAATCAGCTAAAACTGAACCATCACACAGAACCAAATGAGCATTCATCGCACGTAGAGCAAACAATGATTTTCGACTCAAAGCATCAGCAACAACATTTGCTTTACTCAGATGATAATCTATCACAAGTTCATAGTCTTTTAACAATTCAAGCCATCTTCTCTGATGAAGATTCAAATCTTTCTGAGTCATCAAATACTTCAAACTCTTATGATCAGAACATACGTGACATTTCTCACCACACAGATAGTGGGGCCAAATCTTTAGAGTAAATACAATTACAGCTAACTCAAGATCATGTGTCGGATAGTTCTTTTCGTGTGGCTTCACATGCCTCGAAGCATAAGCAATGACTTTGCCTTCTGGCATTAAAACACATCCCAGACCAATCAACGAAGCATCACTGTAGATCACAAATTCTTTACCTAATTCGGGTTGTACTAAAACCGAAGCTTCAGTCAACAGAGTTTTCAACTGATCAAAACTCTTCTGGCACTTTTCGGACCACTCAAACTTCACATCTTTCTGAAGCAGTTTTGTCAACGGAGTCGCAATCATCGAAAAGCCTTTTACAAATCTTCTATAATAACCAGCAAGTCCCAAAAAACTGCAGACTTCAGAGACATTCCTCAGAGGTTTCTAATAAAAAATAGATGAAATTTTGCTCAGATCAACTCGGATACCAGATGCTAATACAATATGACATAGAAAACTAACTTCTCACAACTAGGATTCACATTTACTAAACTTCGCATACAACTGTTTATCAAGTAGAATCTGTAGCACTCATCTCAAATGCTCGGCATGTTCGAATTCATCATGTGAATAAATTAATAAGTCATCAATGAATACAACAACAAATTGATCTAAATACAGTCTGAAAATTCTATTCATCAAATCCATAAAGATAACAAGTGTGTTAGTCAATCCAAAACGCATAAATAAGAATTCATAGTGGCCGTACCTTGTTCGGAAAGTAATTTTTGGAATGTCTGAGTCTTTCACTCTCAACTGATAATAGCCTAATTTCAAATTTATTTTCGAAAACACAGTAGCTCCTTTTAACTGATCAAACAAGTCATCAATTCGAGACAGAGGATACTTATTTTTATTGTCATTTTGTTCAACTGGCGATAATCTATACACATTCTCATCTTACCGTCTTTCTTTTTCACGAATAAAATAGGAGCACCCCAAGTTGAAAAACTCGGTCTAGTGAATCCTCTATCGGCCAATTCTTGCAACTGAGACTTTAATTCTTTTAGTTCGATTAGAGCCATTCTGTACGAAGCTGTCAAAATTGGAGTAGTAACAAGTACTAATTCAATGCCAAATTCAACTTCTCTAACCGGAGTAAACTCAGAAATTCTTCAGAAAAAACTTCAGGGAACTCACATACAACAGACACTGATTCAACTTTCTTTTCTAACACTCTCGAATCAATCACATATGAAAAATAGGCTTCACAACCCTTTTTTACAATGCTTAAAGCTTTCATCAAAGATATCACTATAGGCAATCCATTCAAATCACTAGATTCAAGGCGGACTATTTCATCATTCTTGCATCTCAAATCAATAGTTTTCCATTTGTAGTTCACAACAGCATCATGCAAAGTTAACCAATCCATACCCAGAATTATATCAAATTCATCAAAAGGTAATAGCATCAGATTTATTGGAAAACAAGTGTCTCGAAACATTAACGGACATTTCTTGTAGACTTTATCAACCATAACACATTGCCTAGGGGGTTCGAAACTCTAATTACAAATTCAGTAGACTCTACAGGCAAAGTCTTACTATTCACTAATTTCATACATATATACAAATGTGTCGATCCAGGATCTATCAAAGCAATCACAAAAGTATCATAAAGAGTAAATATACCCGTAATCACATCTGGCAATGAAGCTTCCTCGTGAGCTCAGATAGCATAGGCTCTGGCAAGTGCACAAGCCTTAAATCTAACAGCTGTATGTTTTGTCCCTCTTTGACTACCGCTTACATTTCCCGTATTTCTGAAAGGTCTACCACGAGAAGCGTTACCACTTGCCCTCAGATTCTAAACATTATCTTTTTCAACTAAATCTGGGCAATCTTTTATACAGTGATTTCATGAACCACAACTATAACAAGCTCTATTATTACTCTTTCCCCAGCATTCTCTAAAATGTTGTCTTTCACATTGATCACACTCAGGTTTTTCATTCTTTGCATTACCAACACTGGAAACGGACGTAGTTAAAGCTTTGAAATTTAATTACGATCTAGCACGATCTCTGTTTAAATGTCCCACACTAACCTTTGAACGACTATTATCATCTCTAAATTTTTTTGATCCAGATTGAAATAATTTGCCCGATGATCTCTTTAGTATCTCTCTAGCTTTAAAATCAGCTTTTCTTTTCTCTTTCTTGAGATCTTTAGCTTTACATGCTCATTCAACAAGCAAAACAAATTCTTTGATTTCCAGAATCCTAACTAACAGACGAATATCTTCGTTTAAGCCATCCTTGAATATTTTGCACATATTGCTTCCGTAGATACACATTCACGAGCATACTAACTTCATCTTACAAATTCCCGCTAGTATTCTGTGACAGACATACGACCTTGTTTAAGCTTGAGAAACTCTTTGTGGTTTTGATCGATGAATCTCTAACTGATATATTTCTTTCAAAATTCAGCTTGGAAGAAATCCCAAGTAACCCGTTCACTCAGAACCACAGATGTCAAAGTCTTCCACCAATGATATGTTGTATCTCTCAGAAGGGAAACAACACATTTTATGCATTCCTTAGGATTCAAAGACAATTCATCAAACACTCCTATCGTGTTCTCTATCCAAAACTCGACTTTTTCAACATCATAGCTCATTATAGCTCAGAACTCTTCAGCCCCATATTTTCTAATCTTCTTGACTGGTGGTCTACTTAACTAACTGGATTCACTATGGCATAACAGGAGCTTAAGGAAGATTAACCGGGGGTGAAGGTTGTAGTACAGCCGGATTGGTTCTAATTTATTGGGTGTAACAATCATTCATCATCTGATAGAAGGCTTGTCTAACCTCATCATCATGGCTACTCATAGCCGGTAGAGAATCAGATGACATTGTCCCTTGAGCGGGAGCAGGCACATTGCTTTCGACATCGTCTACTACAGCTCTTTCGGGATCCATTTGCTATATAAAAGCACATTTCAATTTCAGGATTCATCCCACTATCGTAGTACCTAAATATGGCATGTATAGCTAGACTCACATACACTATGGTAGTCCTATAACCGACTAAACTATAGCTCTGATACTAATTAAATGTAACACCCCTAACCCGTATCCATCGCCAAACTAGGGTTAAAGGCGTTACCGGATGAAATAGAACATTTAACTTTCATTTCATAATCATCAATGCATCAGAGGTCAACATCAATATAAAGTCCCTTATATAGGTCATCGAGACCTTAAACATGCTTTAGAAATTGGTCAGGACTAAACTGAACACATACAAAATTTTTCCAAAATTTAAACATTTTTCAAACATGTACAGGTCACACGCCCGTGTGAACATGCCATATGCCTCGCACGGTATTAGACACGCCCGTGTGAACAGGGCATACATACTGACTTGATCACACGGCCACAAGACACGCTCGTGTGCCTTGGCCGTGGTCGAATCTGACTTATAATTGTAGGGTACGCTAGGGGAAACACGGTCGTGTAACATAGCTATGTGTCACACACAGCTGAGACACACGCCCATGTGGACAAAAATAGGCCACTTGAATAGCATTTTTTCCACCCCCAATTGGGTCAAACCTACAAGCAATAAAACAAGCATACTTGCCCTACCAATTCAACCAAATTCAATATCAAAACATAAACCATTCATATCATATATTAGTCACCCAAATCCATACTCATAGGCCTTACTAATCTATATCCAAACATATGTCAAAAGTATATCAAGAATTTATTTTCATACATCATTCAATCTCATGCTAAAACTTACCAAAACTTACCAACATTTATCATTTCTTTTGTCCAACTAAAACATACCACATTTATACATTAGTATCACATACCAATAGCCATTATCAACTCTGAGTTCATACACAAACTAGCCAAATCACATGGCTAAGTATATACATCACAAAACATAAACTCAAAACTACTAGCCTATACACGCCATACTTTAATATATTCATTTTCAAGTACCAAAATGAGGTTCGATAGTATGGTGACGATCCTCAATGATCCCTGAGCTCACAGTAGCTTCGATATCTATAAGACAGTGCAAACACACACAAAGTAAGCTGTCAAAAGCTTAGTAAGCTCGTACCAAAAATCATAAACAGCATATATAATATGAAACATCAATACATAAGTATTTATAATTTCTCAAATCATCTATCATATCTATGCCAACACAATTCATATGTTCATACCAATTCATTGAACTTCACATACATAATATCATCTACCACATAGGTATCGTACATACCTAAACCTTTCGTACTTATTAATTTTCATTCTCACCTTCCGTTTGGATATTTTAAAACTCTCTGTGAATTACTATTGCTTCAAACATTCATACACTTAGTGCATTAAAGGTTAGCCAAAGCTAGAACGATTCTGCACACTTAGTGCAATCTTAATTAACTGAATTTATATCGGTATCGTTCACTTACTGCCTCATATGGCCGAAGCTAGTTTAAATCGCACACTTAGTGCCAAATACCATTGATTTACCATCGTATTAATCCAAACCAAATATATATACAATCCATGTATATTCAAAGCTTCAAAACATACTTATAACATCATATTTTGCGTACGAACTTACCTCGTACTCGAAATTTGTCGACTCAGATTGTTTACTCTATAATCTTCAACTTTCTTCGATCTAAGTCCAAATTCCTCTTTTCTTAATCTATATTTATTCAAAATTAGCACATTTATTCACCAAGTCATTCAAAACAATCCATAGACACATATTTAGGGCATTTTGCAAACTAGCCCTCACAGTTTCACATTTCAACACTTTAGTCCCTAATTTACAAAATCACAAAATACACATAATTTGCTTATACACAAGCTTAACCAAATTTTCATATCTCTCATACAAGTCCATACATTTCATTTATTTCACATTTTAGTCTTTCAAAATAACATTTTTGCAATTTAGCCCAAATTACTGAAATTCATCAAAAATCCAAAGACAAAACATGAAAACCCATCATCAAGCTTTCATATTTCAACATATAGCATCACTAAGCTCATGAATTCATCCAGGACACATTTCTAAATCATCAAAAATTTCATGAATTTAAGCACGGGCTAGCTAGAGCACCTAACAACGATCACAAAAACATAGAAATTATCAAAAATCGAACAAAACTCATACATTAATCACTAAATCAAAGTGTCGAATATGAAAGCTCTTCCAAACCTAATATTGTAACACCCCGTACCCGAGACCGTTGCCGGAGTCGAACACGAGGTGCTAACCGACTTAATTCATTTACTCTCACAGTCCATTTAAAAATTTTCCAGACGATCGCTCACTGCGCCCTTGTCACCTTAAAATCATAACTTGAGTTCCGAACTCGAAAATCAGTTTCGTAATTTTTCCCGCAACTAGACTCATATATCCATCTGCAGATTTTTTCTAGAATTTTGGTCGGGCCAATTAGTACAGTTTATTAGTTAAAGCCTCCCTGTTACAGGTGCGACTATGCTGACCTTCATGCATTACGATTTGGATATCTCCCTGTAGGGCTTCAATACTGATGCCGTTTGTTTCTATAGAAACTAGACTCAAAAGGAATCTATACATATATGGCATGACTTCTAAATGTCTCTGGCTAATTTATAATGAATTTCCAAAGTCAGATCGGGGATCCAGAAACCGCTCGCCCCTGTCTCATGAAAACTTTAACATCTCATAATATACTGTTCATATGAATGTTTCGTTACTTTCCTATGAAAATTTCGATTACATAATTTATTCGCTATTTAATTCCATTCCTACTATTTTTAGAGATTTTCACAACCACATCATCTGCTATCGCCAAAGATCTATTTTTAAGGTAATCTTTACCTATTTCATGATCCTCCATGGATCAACTAGAGTTTGTCATACATATACCAAAAGTGATTATGAATAACCATTCCCATGACTAACCGTTACCAACATTTCCATACCTCTCGACGGACGACATACAAAACGATTATAATGCTATGATCAAGTGTACTTAAGCCATTTTCGCATGGCTATCCAAATTTACACAAAACCGAAAGGTACATGACCTACAACAAAAGGGTAGTCCTATACATTAACCAAAATATCCTCTCACTACTAGTCTATTCTATACATGCCATAAGATATTCCAAAACGTAGCAGTACCAAACAAAGGATGGTGATAATGTGACTAGTTCTTCGACGATCCCCGAGCCTGTAGCTTTCAAATGAGATCTATAAAACAGAGGAAACAAAGTACGGAATAAGCATTACAATGCTTAGTAAGTTTTAAGCCGTGTCAACGGATAACAATCAAATTATAACATAGTTGTTCGTATTTTTATTTCACTCTTCCTTCGGGCATACCATCCCTTTTCCGAATATGCACGCCTCATCATATGTAATAGGCGATAAATTCTCACTTGATGGTGACCTCTTATGATCATAGGTACATTACATATTTTTTTCCCGACTTTCCACATTGACCAAATGCACAATAATCATAGGACAGTCTCATTGCTTTACTCACATGTGCATCACATAACGACCTTGTGATTTAGTCTAAATCAAACTTAAATATAATCTCAAAATACATACCGACCAACTTAACGCATTGAGCGTATTTATTACTAATTGTCACCGTGAAGTCGCATAATCTTACGCTTTACTTGAATCTTCAAAAAACCTTTAGTTCGGGCTTACCGGACAAAATCTCCACACGTAGTCATCGGGTCATTAGAGCTCGGATATAGTACGAGCACGAAGCCTCACGGTCATTAATCGATGATAATATTCTCGCATAAAGCTCAAGGGTTTTAACCCGGATATAGTATTAACACAAATGCCTTCGGGACTTATCACATTTATACACTTCCACATCCATCACGTTGGCCACTCTACCTATCACATATATACACTTTCACATTCATCACATTGGCCATTCGGCCTTATCACATATATACACCTTCACATTCATCACATCGGCCATTAGGCCTTATCACATATATATACACTTTCACATTCATCACATCGGCCATTAGGCCTTATCACATATATATACACTTTCACATTCATCACATCGGCCATTAGGCCTTATCACATATATACACACTTTCACATTCATCACATCGGCCATTAGGCCTTATCACATATATATATCTCATACATATTTCATATTTTTCTTGTACATCAATTTCAGCAATAGCTTAAAAGCAACTCAAATAGTTTCATCAAAGTTTACAACAAAATCACATATTCACTACAAGCAGTTTTCCTGAGCAACAGTCACTAAATTGTTTATAACTGGAGCTACAAAACTCAAAATCAATTTCTGTTAATTTTCCCCGAATTTAGACTCATGTATCTTTCATCCATAAAATTTTCAGAATTTTAGGTGTGGCCAATCAATACCAGATTTTTTTTAAAGTTTTCCCCTGTTTCACTGTTCGACTAATCTGACCACTCCTCACTACGAATCAGATTTCTCATTGTACAGAATTCAAAATGTGTTATATTCAATTTCATTTGAAACTAGACTCATTAAGGAGTCTAAGCATATAAATTTTACCTTATAACCATTTTTGTGCAAATTATAACTATTTTCTAAAAACAGAACAGGGGATTTCAGAGTCATTCTGACACCGTCTCACACAACTTTAAATATCTCTTTATAGGAAATTTCTTTGCTCACACGGCCTCTTTATAAGGAACTAGACTAATTAAGCTTTGATTACATATTTTATTCAGCCTATAATTCCACACCAACAATTTATGGTGATTTTCTAAAATCACGTTACTGCTGCTGTCCTAAGCAAATTTTTACAATTTGCTCTTAAATTTCCAAGTCCAAACACTTATGAACTTACAATTTGAGTTTAAAACATATCATGGCCACATCATATCTTATTAAATCAACTCATTATGTTCTATTATGATTGAATTTACTCAACGTTTAATCACTTAAAACTTACCTCGGAAGTGGTCGACGATTAGATGTCCACGGCTATTCGTTTACTTTCTCTTTTCCCCTATCCGACTTTGATCCTCTTTGCTCTTAAGCTTAAGTAAAACAATAGATTTGCTTAAGTACTTAACTAATATTATTCACTTAACAATCACATTTGGCAATCACATATCATTTAATCTTTGATTAACCAATTTAACACATACCAAAATCCAATCATACATCTAACCTTTATCTCAATACCAAACCGAGTTATAAGATCATACATTATACTAAGCATATCATTAAACATACCTATTCAATTTAGCTAATTTCATAGCCGATTAATCACCTTACCCCATATTACTCAATGCCGAATATTAACCCAACATCACAAGCATAATCACCATGAAACTTACCTTAATACACATTTTATCTCATTTCCGAATACATATATCATCAAACAAATATTTATTCACATAACAACAATTCATTCACATCAAAGCATAGTCGAATGTATCATTCTTCTTAAATTCAAAAATAAATACATGGGCTAACTTCAAAATCTATTTAACAACTTAACTTTATAAACACATATTCGGCTAGGAAGAAAGATTGATAATTTAAACCACACAACTCAAATTCTTACAATTTAAGCTTAGAAATTTCTATTCATGTAAATTTTAGCAACATGGAGTCCATTAAACACTCCAAAGTTTCATTTGAACAACAATTGTTCAACCTTCTAGCATAATTTCAATCTGGACAGCAAGCATTATTTAACATTCAGCTGTTTTATTAAACCATCCGAATAGCTTAATTAACACCAATTTATAGCCCTTGAACAATGAATTAAACCCATTCGATTAGCAACAAAACTAATATTTAACAACCATTGTTCTCTTTTATTTCAAGCATGCAGAGACCAATTTCTCCTCATATTACAAGACATTCAAATCAGCATTTACATGCTGGAACAATTTGTTTTCAAGCTGCAAATTTCCAAGATCATTTATGCATTTAATTGTCAAATTGTTACGTCACTACTAACAATTGAAACTTAGTAAGAATAACATAATATTTTAGCTATTAAACTCAATTTATCAACCCCTAATTGGCATGAAAATAGAACCATTAATTTGTTCAAATTTTGGACAGCATAACGAAGGCACAAAATTGGACGGTAGTAATTTTTACAACTAATCCAAGAGCTTTTCTTTTCTACAACCCACATTCATGCCTTCCAACCACAACCCATCATCATTTTTCTTTACAACATAGATAAAGATAGAGGAGAGCTTAGAAAACTTACCAACTTAGGATACAACTCCTAACAAGCTAAATCCTTAGTTTCCTTCAACATGCAAGCTGTCTCCATTTTTTTTTTCTTTTTGTTGCAGCCCTCTCCTTCTTCTTCGATGGATTACCGAGTTACTTGAAATTTTAGCTACCTAACTAGCTAAAATCATAGTTTTTCCTCCTTCTAGCCATCTTCTAAGTCAAAAATTAAAGCAACCAAAAACTTTCTTCTTCTTGTACGGCTAAGAAGAACAAGATGATACTTTTTCTTTTCTTTTCTTCACCCTTCATCCCCTTATTTTATTTATTTTATTACTAACTCTTTTATTTTATTCTTTCCAACATGATGCATTAACACACCATGCTTAAAATATGCTAGGACCCATAGCATGGCCGGCCACTAGCTCAATTTTTGGGCAATTTGACATGCAACCCCATCATTTCTATAACATGCATTAATAGGCCACTTTACATTTGCCAAGCACATTTCTAAATTTTCTCACATAAGTCCTATTTACTAGAATTCACCTACAATTAAACAAAATTCAAATATGAAATTTTCACACATGCATATATACATATAATAAGCATCAAATATGACAGCTAATTATTTTTATGACTCGGTTTTGTGGTCCCGAAACTACTTCCCGACTAGGGTCACATTAGGGGTGTCACAAATATCCTTTGTGATTTTCGGCGAAGAAGATGAACTAATGGATTTTTTCATGCATTTGTTTTATTTAATATAATTTAATTACTAAATACCAATTTTAACCTTATCTATATCATTATAATTCTACTAACTATTGTCCATATTTGTCCTCTCATTAAACTAATAGTGTAATAACTACATAAGGACCTCTCATTTACAAAGCCAAGTCAAATAGGCACTTTTAACAAGTAGCAAGCAACTTTTACATTTTACACGATTAGGTCCTTTTATCAAATTAAGCACACAAACAATTTAATTTTCAGAAGAAGCTTTCACACATGCTAATTCACATATCATAATCACGGAGAATAATATTTAAATATTTTTCTGACTCAGATATGTGGTAGTAAATTCACTATTCCGACTAGGGTTAAAATCGGACGGTTACATTTAGACTAGACCATTCATCGATGAAGGGTGTGGTGATCCGCGATCTAATTTAGCATAGCTTAGCCCAAACTTTGGGAAGGCGGGCTGTGAAAAAGTCGAAGGGGTGCGATAGGAGTAAGGCCTAGATGACGGAGCAGTCAGAATTTGAGTCCGATTGATTTTGATTATTTTTATTTTTGTATTTTTAATTTTGTACTCCTTAGTTTTTTTTTTGGGGGGATGATTTTTTTCTTTATTTTAATTTTGGGGTTAGTATTTTCTATGTATATTTGTGAGTTTTTAATTTTTTTAGAAAACCTATAATTTTTTATGACACTATTATTACGAGCCAAAACTGAAAAAAGGAGTAGTCCCACCAATTGAGTAACATCTTTCCTTTACATTTCTAGTTGCACATCACAGACAATGTGTCGAATAAAGTGTGGGGTTGACTTAGAAAATTTTTTAAAATTTTTTGTTATGTTCTTTTTTAGTTATTAATTTTTAATTTTTTTCTTTACATGTTTTCTATGTGCTTGAGCTTGTTGGAATACAAGTGGTTGGTTAGGAGCATATACCTAGGTTATTTGTTTAAATTGTAAATTTAGCCTGAAATTAAATAATTTAAGTTGTTTACCTCTTGTAATCAATTTTGATTCAAGACTTTATTTGGTTAATTAAGGTATTCAAGTTTTTTTTCTTTTCCATTCGATTTATTTCTTTATTCTGATGAAGAGACTTTCTACTTCGTTCCCTATGCGATATTCAATCCATGATAATTCAAATCTATTTTCTCTTCCGGATTGATCGTGTTCTTTACATGATTTATTCAACTGAGATAAAGATTATGAATAACATGAGTGGCTAAATCTCTTAGGGACGATTAATGAATGGATAAGATGTGATTAACAAAGGATTTAGGGTTTCTAGAAAGAAATTAGTTGGTATGAATTACGTATGCTTAAACCACTAAGATTGAAAACCCTAGAAAGTTATCATAGGGAAGACAAGGTTGAGAGATAAGTCAAACCAAGTAAATCGTAATTTATCTTGGTTGAGAAAGTGGGGTTAGGAGATAAGCAAGTATCAACCAATCGATTAGTTAATCTAAGTCTTGAAGGTAATAATTGGTTAATCGATAGCTAATCCACCCTAAACCCCTAATTTGAAGTTAGTTACAAACCCTAAAACGAGTTATTCTTCCTGATTGGTTTATCGATTTATTTCGTTCTTTTATTTTTCTTTCTTTATTTCTTATAGTTATTTATTTTTACCACTTCAACTTATGTTATGGTTTATCGTAATATAAGGATTAATTATTACTACGTAGATTTATTATTGTGAAAACGTTTTCATTATTTATTCCATCCTCCATTGGGTACAATCTTCAAAACACTTCAAGCATTTCATTGTACAAAATTATATTATAATTTGACCTGTGCAATTGCGGACACTGCCGTTCCTAATTCTTATATTTTTAGAGTTATATTTTAACTATAAAAGATAATGCATTTATAGGCAGTCAGACAAGCCGACCATATTCGAAGAATGTCATTGCTCAAGCCATGTAGTCTCGTTTCTTATCTATTGGACACATATAAGGGGTAATATAGAAATTTTTCAAAATTTTATGTTTTATTATTTGTTTTCATTAATTTTTGTTTTGTGTGTTTATTTGTGCACGAGCTTGTAACAATACAAGTGATTAGTTAGGAGCATGTACATAGGATTATATGTTTAAATTGTAAATTTAACTCAATAGCAACTAACTTTAGGTTTTTAATATTACACTTACTAGTTCATTTTGTTACACTGTGAATATGGGATAGTGTGTTAGGAACACCAAATAACAAACATATGTGTTTGTTTGAATGATAAGTTGTTAGCATGTTAATATTTAGTTAATTATAATCCTTGAGTTCAAACACCTGGGGATGACTTAAGGCATTGTTTAATAGACAATTATGAGCCAAAAAGCTGAGTTTAATTTAAAATACCTAGTACCCTAATTTTTTTTTATCCTAAAGAATGGAAGCCATAAGCATAAAATATAATCTCTTGATCTAAATTTCTTGGTCCCTATATGAACTTACACGTCAGGCCATTGATTTTCTTGGTCCCTTTTGGAACCATAGCACGTCTTCCCCGCCACCAAGCTTCAGTTCTTCTTATTCCCAATCTCTGATTCACATAGGTAATTGTTCTTCTTTTCTTTTTTGTTCAGTTTTCATCTTTAACTTTGTCACATTCCACATCGATTGGGAGCCTAGGTTCGTCAACAGTTACCCAATGTATCTTGTTCTAAAATCGATCTTTATCACTTTTATCAATTGGGTTAGTTGTTATCTTACTTTAATTTAGAAATGGCACCTTGAAAACAACAAGGATCCATTTAGTCACTGAGTAATCCCGATCCCAATCGCTTCCATAATAAAAAATTTGAACATTTTTTTCCTTCAGATGAGTGGATGTTTATTCATATAGGAGCATAGGTTAGATCTCACCATGTAACAATCTGTTTTTGGTGGTGTAGAACCAATGAGTGAATTCTTATTTTAGTATTTATTCAATGTCTAAGGGATTATATTAATGTCGTAATAAAATTCTATTAAGAAATTTTGATATTTAAATGGTTAATTAGGTGAAAAGGACTAAATCGTAAAAGGTGTAAAAGTTGAATTCTATTAGTTAAAAGGGTTAAATGGCTATGGAAAGGAAAGCTAATGATTTATATGGTAATTATACCATAATATATGTTATTGGATGTGCATGGGCAACGTTTTATTGAAATTTTTAATTAGTAATAAGGTTGATATGGTAATTTAGTAAATAAAAGAAAAATACAAAAGAATGATGTTGTCTTCTTCATTTTGTTTCAAAAACATAAATTAGCCATTAAAGATGGGAGCTCAGTTCGGGCAACATATTATGATGGCACGGTGAGTTTTCAAGCCCCGTTTCTAATGAATTTTATGTTTTTGAGTTCATTTTAGCTTAATCTAGCTAGCTCGAGGGTTAATTTACAAAAATTTTAAAGTTGAGGGACTTCCCATGGATGTTTTTGAATATGTTTTGAAGTTATTTGATAGATTATTTATCTTGGTTGGAAATAAACATGTTTTGTTAAGTGATTTTTGATGAAATAAACATGTTTTGTTAAGTAATAATGGGTTTTTCAAGGTCCCTTGTAACATTGGTTAAGTTGGATTTAAGCTAACATGAGTTATATTTAATTTATGATTAATGCCTAAATTATGCAAAGTCAAAGTACTAGGGGTAATTTTGTATTTTTTCATAAATATGAACTATGGATTAACTTGAATACTAGAAGTACATAATTGAAATAATTATTTATTTCGATCAAGATAAACCAGAATCGAACTTAAATTGAGGAAAAGCTAAAGCTTCGAATTAGTTCGACTATACTATACGACCCTAGTTATCAAGGTAAGTTCGTATGAATTATAATTGTGTTAATATTAGTTAAATTGACTATCTATTATATTGTGTTAATTATCAATAAATTTGAACATACATGTATTAATGCTATGATGAACTGATGGATAATGAGTCTCATTTGAACCTTAAGAATTCTTAGGATACGAATGACATGTCATTAGGGATTTCATGCTTCGAGTGTTGGTCTTGAATGTTCTACCGATGGCTGGGGTCCTGCAAGTGTTGTGGATTCTCCACAGCTTGTGTGAGCAGTATTTTGTAGCTAACATTTTGACCCGTAGCTCGTGTGAACAGGCCCATTTCACAACTCATATGAGCATTGATGTAAAGGAAAGGTTACGATTATATAGAAAGGTACACTATGTGTGAGTATTCCTGAGTATCTGATGTAATTTTAGATGATTCAACGGGTAAGAAAATGAAATGAAATGGTAAGTATGCAAATGGACAAGTGTACTAACTTTTGAGTTTGATGATGTTGTATAGGCTTATACTAAGCTTATGGCATTGATAATGATTTATGCTTAATCTATGAATTGTATTAATGAAATGGTAAGTTATGTTTAAGTTTATATGAGTTTAATAAGCACTCTTTGCTTATGTAGTTACTTTCCTTTATTTTATAGATAATCGAAAGCTTGATCAATTGGAAGCTCATTGCAGACCTATCACACTATCCAGTAACCATTTTGGTAGTTTTTGAGTATTTTAACCAAGGTTAATAATAGCATGTATATGATCTTTTTTAATGGTAGTTTATGAATGTGTTAATGGTGATTTAGTAAGTTTATGCCATTGAAGTTTATGTTTGGTTGATGGACTTGATGCTTGTTATGTTAGGTCATCTTGACCACCTTTAGGTAATTGAAATGCATGGTATTTTTTTTTTGTATATATTTTGGAAATAGTCATTTGGGGTATAATGTAGTGGCTAGATGAACTAGGTTGTGTGCTTGAGTTATGGTCAAATTGCCTCATTTTGATTCATAATGTTTTGATTCAATTATGGTTCCTTTGAATAGTATATTGTTTAGATGAATTAGGATGCTTGAAATGACATGTTTATGTGTGTTTGAATGATGTTTAAATCCCTTAAAAGTGTGTCCAAATGGTATGGTTAGTTTAGCATGATTTGGCCTTGAAATGGCTTGATTTAGGTCAATTTTTGGGATCACATGGCCTTGGACATGGGCTATCACATGGCCGTATGACACACACGGCCTGGCCACACGACAGTGTTGTAACACCCTAAACCTGACCTAGACGTTATGACCGGATCCGACGTGCCACATCAAAACGTTAAAACATTTTTTCATTCTAAGTCTAGGAAATCGTACTTGATGTTCAAAGGATTAATTCATTGAGGGTTAAAGTGAATGGAAGCTGTGCACCAGGTAGGAAACCGAAAAAAGGAGGTGAGTCCATCGGACTGCTTAAGTACCAAGCTCTTTCGGATCCAATCCTAGACATGCACACCGCCATTGCCACACTCTAACATCGCGTATATTTTTAGGTTACCATTGAAATTATGTCTATTTTAGAATAAAACGTATTTAAGTTTGTAAAACGTTATCATAGCAGAACCCTTGTTTGTAATCGTGTTACTTCGAAATCAGTTTATGTTTTTGGAAAACGAACCCTAGATCTAGCCCATTTTGACAGTTAATATAATTTAAGATCATCATGATAAGTTATAAATCAAAACCCAAAAAAAAATAATTATAAGCGGCCTTATTACATAACAAAACCCAAATCATCAAAGTAAAGAAAATTGAAGTCCAAATCAACAGAAGAAATCCATATTGCAGAACGAGTGGCCACTCCGAATCCCTCGCAGCTCCAAGCCCACTATGGCTGGGGATTACCTGCATGGATGAAAATAGGGGATGAGTTTGGGGAAACTCAGTGTGTAAAATTAACCCAACCATAGCTCATATCAGCTCAAACCACGATATGAGAATAAATTGGCCTTAGCCTGAATAGCATCTGAATTAAACCCATAGGCCCATAATGATCGGATCGATATTTCATGTATATGCGTAACCCAACCCATAACCAACCACATACACCCCTTACCAACCTTTCACCATGTAGGAGACTACTCGACCCACCCAACCGCTACACGCCACGTAATTATGCAAAGCATGGTCGCTGTAGCGATAATGAGACAGAGTCACCAGATACAGATAATCGTGGCAGAACCACCAGAACAGATATATGTGGCAGAGCCACCAGATCAGATAATTGTGGCATAGCCACCAGGATGCTTCCTCCAAAATATAACCCATGTCCCCATGCAACAAATATTCATTCATGGCATACATCATACAGATTTAAATCAACATGCTTTTCAGACAAAATTAACTCTAGGGGCATATTGGTCATTTACACCTAGGGGTATCATGGTAATTTTCCATACATAAGGGTATTGTAGTGATTTAGCTACTTCTAGGGTTTTCATGCATATCCTATCCATTTACGTACTATCAGAATACTTACCGCGCATACTTACCAAATTGAGCCCGTTGGCCCATGAACCCGATTTTTGGCCCATTAAGCCCACATTATCAAAATGTACGAAATCGCACATATTGCAGTTTATTACCTTCAGAATACCAAACATGCAAACCCAACTATCTTACGAGCATTCAGAGACTCGCAAATTCCCCAGATACCAACTTTTCGGCATTTCGGCTTTTCGGCTTTTGTCGATCTAGTCTATGAGAGGGTGTCAGTTACACACCTGTTTTATGACGATTCACTGACGAGATCCATGCACGAATTCCCTACAATTATAATACTACCACGTTAATCTTACTACCGAAATGAACTACATATTAACTTCTTACCATATTCGGCCAACAACACCTTAGGCCTTAGTGTTCCTACCTTTGCCGAAAATAGTGTCTCGATCCAGATCCGTTTGCTCCACTTGTCCAAGCCCTTGATCAACAGCCTCCTAATCACACTATTACCAAAATAATACTATTATCACAACCCTTAGGGCTACAAGTCCAAAAAAATGACAACCTCCCTAACCTTTTAGGGATTCCGGCTTTTCTTAAAATATGCAAGATAGACTAAGTTGGAAAGACTTACCACCGATTCTTCCAGTCAACGTTCCCCCTTAGTTCCTACTTGATTCTGATGCAGTTCTAAGCCCTCAAACGATAACAAAAGTCAAATTTATACTGGCACTAACCCTAGCCGAATTTATACTGGCACTAACCCTAGCCGAATTTATACTGGCACCACTTACCACTAATGCCGAATTTATACTCGCACTAACCCTAGCCCAAATTCCCATGCTAAAGTCCCTTGGCCGGCCACCTCTTGTTCCTTGATCAGCTCCTAGATTTCCTCCCTTATCTGCTCCTAAATCCTATCCCTTATCAACTCCTAAATCCTATCCCTTATCAACTCCTAAATCCTCTCCGATGACTTTCACTTCAGTTCCACTACTTACCTTTTCCATTCATAAAAATTAATCCCTTATTTGCTGTCATTGTGACTTGAACCTGGGTCCGACACGCCACTTATAGCATTCCCAGTGGCGTCACTTAGCCACTTTACCACATGCTTCCTTGTGATTTATTTTACACAATTAATACCTAAAAGCCCAATTAACCAAAACCTCTTTTTCTTATGGAATTAAAATAATTAAAACTACCGGGTTTTACCTTAAGCTTGGGCCTTCTAGAGGCCCACTACCGTACTTAATCCTACGACAAACAAACAGGACACAGAATTTTTAAATTTTTCCAACATTTTTAAAATTCCCGAAAATTGGGGCGTTACAAGTGTGACCCCTATTTTCCAAATTTTGCAACTTTTCCTTAAAACTTTTATTTATTTTCAATTTAGTCTCGAATTGCTTCTAAGCTATTTTTAGGGTCTCGATGGTTCGATTTAGAGACAAAATGCATATGATTGATTGGTTTATAATAAGTTTATTTTATTTAATGTTATGGTGATAAATATTTTTTGATTGATCAGTAATGCTTTGTAACCCTAATCCGGTGATGGAGACAAGTTAGGGATGTTACACATCATGTCTCCTTGCGACTAGATATGGGATCTAGTCTGATCCCACCATTGGAATAGCTTTTGTGCAACCCTGACCGAACCAACTGTTAATGCTATTGTCTACAAATTTTATGCCTCCCTAAAAGATAAGGAGAATCACAAGAAAAGGAGTGAGACGATCACCCACGTGACTGTCAAGGGCAAAGAGGTGTTGATTACACCTTGAGATATTTTTTATACTACGATGCCCCATATTATACCCACTATTTTTTAGAGACCTTATACTTATTCATGTTTGAAGAGTTTGGTATAGAGGGTGTCATCGACTACTTGACGGAGGGACGTGGCAAGTGGACTCGCCAAGCCAAATCTGAGGTGTCATTGAAATTTAATACGACCATCATGTTCTTGATAGCCCAGATGTGGATGCAATTTATTTTCACCCGCCTAGTGCTTACCCAATGCCTTTGACGTCACCGCCTATCAAGCGGTCATGCTTTACTCTATCTTGTAGAAAGATGAAATTTATGTAAGCCACTAGATCTACAAGGAGATGATTAAGTTATATGACATCGGAAGCAAAGTATGTACTTCTCGTATTTGATTACCACCCTATTTTGCCAAGCCGATGCCCCTATCTCCTCAATTGAGCCATTCATGAGATCCACGAGGAGCGTGATTGGGAACAACTTATATGGTCAGTTCTTCAAGCTCCAGTACAAGTAAAATCAAGAAAAGAAGCAAAGGACGAAACATAGGAGTGACACCCAAGGCCCGATGAACAGAAAGGGTAAAGCACACGCTTCGAATAGGACGGGCCTCATGGACATATCGATATCAAAGTGGTAAACTCGATGGATGCAAGATATGAGAGATATTGTGATCTGCATTGTGGAATAGAATTGGTGGCCCACTCTAGCACCACTTTCAGATATGGTCGACAGGTTTCCATTGCTAGGTGAGGAGAACGTTGATGATGATGATGACAATAATGAAAAGGAGGAGACGCTCTTCATACCACCAGACTATGAGCATGTATTTAGACTAGATCTCTCATCGACGAATGGCGTGGTGATCCATGACCCGAGTTAGCATAGCCTGGCCGATATTTCAAGAAGGCGGGGTACAAAAGTGTTGGTGGTGTGCGACAGGGGCAAGGCCTAGAGGATGGAAGAGTCAGAATCTAAGTCCGACTGATTCTGAACATTTTTTATATATGGAATTGTGTACCTTATATTTGTTTTTGGGATGGTTTTTATTTTTCTTTAGTTTAATTAGTTAGGATTTAGTGTTTTTTTTATATATATTTGTGTGTGTTTTACGGCACTACAATTATGAGCCAAAACCAAAAGGAGAAGTAGTCCTACCAATTGAGTTGCACGTATCACCCCAATTGAGTAACCCTTTTCCTTTACATTTTTAGTTGCACATCAGGGACAATGTGCCGAATAAAGCTTGGGTGACTTAGGAAAAGTTTTTGTTATTTTCTTTCTTTAGTTTGTAGTTTTTAATTTTTTTTTTACATGTTTTCTATGTGCTTGAGCTTGTAGAAATACAAGTGATTGGTTAGGAGCATATACCTAGGTTGTTTGCTTAAATTGTAAATTTAACATGAAATTAAATAATTTAGGTTGTTTATATTTAGACTAATTAGTTCAGTTTATTAGACTGTAAATAGGAAAAAGAGATTAAATGTACCGAGTGATAAAGGTAGATACAAATAGGTAATTATATTTGTAGAAATATAGGATGCTCGAATAAAATAGAAAATACTCAGTAAAATCTATGGTTATTAAAATGATGCAATATAACTAGTACAACCCTTATAAAAAGTGCCCGAGAAAAAAATCTCAATCGGCACAAAAAGAATCATAAGGGATTATCAAGGAAATATTATTGCATTAGAGTTCAAAACATGGACAAAAAAGAATCAAGTAGGAAAAAATAATATTTGAACCGATTATACCCTAAAAAAAAAACTATATTCGTATATACATTTTGATGGAGCTATATATTTGATTTTCTTTGACTTTTTTACTTTTTAATTTATTTAACTAATCTGTTTAGGTGTAAATAACTTTGAATTATTTAACTTTCTCACTGGAGTTATATATTTAGGCAAATCTTCCTAGTGCCAATGCTTTGATCCAATCTTTTGTATCAAGCCAGCTCAAGAACATTTTAGTTTCATTTCATGTTTATTTCTTGTTTTTGGTCTTAGTTTTTATTTTGTTTTGGTTAGTCTGCTTGAGGACAAGCAAAGACTTAAGTGTAAGGGTATTTGACCTGTCGCCAAATGTAGTAGTCAATTCAAGTCAATTATGCACTTAAGGAGCCTATTTTGTAGGCAATTTAGGATTTTATATTTTGTTTTCAATAAGTAGTACTTAGGATTTTAATACATTTTGTAGGTTTCTGACCCAATAGGCCAACACAGGCCTTAGGTTGAGCTAACAGGTTTGATTGAGTGTGTAGGATAAAGATTTATAAGCCCAATGCGTGGAAGCAAGGGATGAGTGATGCATGAGCTTCCTGGGATGTCAAAACACAAAATGAATGGCACGAGATAGATGTCGAAACCCTTTTTATTTTGAAAACAATGGGGATCGACCTTTGAAAATGAAAATGTGGAGTCGCCACCAATCTCTTGATTTAGGTGTGATTGGACCACCTATTAGAACGCTTTATTAAATGAAAAATAAATTTGGTTTAGGTAAAAATAAAAAGAAGCGGGTTTGGGAGTCGGTACGCATGAGGAAGGGTTAGCACCCTCATTACGCCCAAAAACTAGTACCAAATTGATGTGATGTTGTCCTTATATCAAAAGTTTTAAAAGAAAAGATTTTCCGAAGTATAAAAAATGTTTGAATAGCTCAAATTAGTGGTAAAAAATCTCTTGTTCCAAAGATATACGGTTTCATGCCCAGTACGATTGGATACGATCCCTTATACCTTTAAGATGCGAGCGATTTTCGACTTTTGAAAAAAACCATACATTGAAATTGTAAAAGGGTTATCCAAATATTTGGTTCTTCGGAAAAGTCATGCCCAGTACGATTGAGCACGATTTGCGAATTCCCCAAATATTAGATATTGCCTTATTTCATAATTTTTTGAATAACGAAAATTTAGAAATTTACTTAAAACATGTTTATTGAAAATAATTATGATAAAATACAAAGTTCAAATCAAATTATATATGAAATATTTAAAACACAAATTCATTTGAAATTTGATAATTCACATGATAACTTAAATAATGTATTAATATGAAGGAATGACCATACATGATATAAAATAATGTATGTAATAAATTTATGAAACATGTATATACAAGTAAAAATTGGGTATAATTATTTGTAAAAATGTAAGAAAGAAACAAAGTAAATATATAAGTTATATAGGTAACAAAAGTTTCTAAAAAACAAGGTTATATACAAAATGTAAAACTATATTTACACATAAATTTAGTGATATGTATTTATAAAATTATTTTTATAAAGAGAATTTGGGTATAAATGATATTTAATTTTACAGAAACAAATTGATTTAGAGTGACGGAACATATAGATAATACATTATAAGGATAATGAAATATGAGAGTGTATACAATAAATATGATTTAAAACATGGTTCTTTAAAGTAGTATATTATACACATAAATAACTTTGAAGTAGGATATATGCATAGCAAAATGTTTACATAAAGTTATGCGAAAATATTAACATGTACTATAGTAAAAATAATTTAATATGGGCTATATGCATATGAAGAAATGTTAGAAATAATTGTATGTCAAAATATTATTTAATTAAAATATGAATTATAAGATTAACCATAACTTATATACATAATAATTTTAGAAACACAATTATACAAGTTTATTTAAAAATATATATGTATAAGAATATCTTAGCTTTAATAATGAATGCAAATTAAATATAAGTTCTAAATATATGTTCAATAATAACTTAAATAATAAACAAAATATGTGGGATTTTCTTTTTGAATAAAAGATATGTGAATAAATCTAAAAGAAATTATATGTATAAAAATACTAATATTTAAAATGTGTTTAAATTATATATGCCAATAATTTTTTATATGTATAGTTAAAATTTAACTAATGTATACAACATGCGATTTCATTTTAAAAAAAATAAATACATATATAACATTAATATGTGAATAAATAAAAATAGTTAAATGTATATAATAATTTAATGTTAATAATGTTCATGGAATAAAACCGATTATTATGAGGTATATACATGTATAATAACACATAGAACACTACATAGAATAGTATACAACATGTGAAACTTCAATTATCCAAATTACAACAAATAAGTAACCAACAATACAAATGATACAATTAATATTAACATTGCAAATAATATAAATGAAAAAAAAACAAAAAATAAATAAAAATAAATAAATATTTACATATTAATAAAGCAACTCAAAATATATGAGTAAATAAATTCAAATTTAAAACTATAACATAAATCTAATAAATTACTTAATGAAAAATCAAAGTAAAAGTAAAAAGAATAATTTACAACTAAAATATGCTTCGAATAATAAAAGGATCCATGTTTAACATGCGTGAATTCATAGGGATTAAGATTGAAATTATCCCCGATCCTGAAACCTGCATGGAAACATGGGCTAAAATGCAACATCAAGCAAAACTTTAGGGAAGATTTTTAAGAAAACAAAACCAATTAGATGCAAAAAGGAGTTAATCGCAATGCAGCGTGATTGGGAAGGGCTTGCTACATAAATATGCCATTTTAGGCGCTTCAGCATAGACCCGGGTCCCTAAACGGGTTGAGGCGCGGACCCTCCCCCCTCTCATATGGCACCGTTTTTTATTTGGATGTTAAAATACCTATTTCCAATTATTTTCTCCAAAACACAGGTAAGAAAAATAAAACCCTTGCTTTACTAGACTTTATCCCATTGCGCAACCACTAACCTCTATTAATTTGGTGGCTAATAGCACAGACAATGGACAGATCTTACCCATGGATGCCAAGACTTTTGGGAATCTGGTAAGCCTGCTTCCTTTCCTCTTTTTCTTATTCAAAAAAACAAAAATCTTATGTTTTTCTTTTTGAAAATGAAATCCAAAAAAAATACCTTAACACTACTCGACCCTCGCCTACATCTATGCATATTTGAGATGTTTGGCTTTCATCGGTGTCGATCCGAGTTCATCCTCATATATTCATGCTAAATTTGCGAATCAATCAAAGAAAATAAAGAATAAATCTGGGATTCACCTTTCAAATTTTGGGCTAGATTTTTTAATATCTAATGTGCATGCGTATATTGAGCGTGTATATTCTGTATGCGTCCCAAAAATACAGGGTACAATGAGGGCTTTTTATAGCCTAAATTTACAAAATAAAAAAGTGGAAAATAAAAATATTTCATGCTGTCATTTTGCCTATTCTGTTAGTCTTATTCCTTCTCGTGTATTCTTCATAGGATCATCCGTACGGAGGAGCGGGGAGAGGCACGCGTAAAAGAAGCCATGCGAGGAAACCGCTCGTGAGACCCAACCCCCTGGCACTGTTCTGGCATGTTCCAGAAGCTTCCGGTGCTTGGCTGCTGGAATTCCTTTTGAAATTGGGCTATACGAGCTAGGGGTTTATGAATTTCGGTTTATTGTTGGATTAAAAAATGTAAATGGACTGGACTTTTAAATTATTTTAGTTTTATTTTTATTTTTTTTTGTTTCATTTTTTGGTTTTGGTTTTGGTGTAAGCCCGGGCACAAATTGGGTCTTACAATAGATTTTTAGTGTTGTGTTGTGCCATGCAAGGGATGTGGTGTGACAAACGTCGACAATCTGCCCAAGCAATTCAGGGTTATTTTTGTCTGTGTAATCATCCTTATACGAAGACATAGGGCATGTTGAAGACATAATTTGGGCTACCAACATCTCTATAAATAAGAGGTTAGCGGTTTGATATAACTAAATCGTCCTAAACGCCTTCAAAAACCTTATTTGTTTAAGAGTAGATTTCAATTATTTTTCTTTCAATTTTTCATAATTCTTTTGTTTTCCTCTTGAAATCAGTTTCAATTCAAGAGTTTACTTGTTTAATTAAAGTTATCAAGTTTATTTTTTTTAATTTGATTTAGTTCTTTATTCTGATGAAGAGACTTACTACTCTGTTCCCTATTCGATATTCAATCCATGATTATTCAAATCTCTTTTTTCTTCCCAATTGTTAGTGTTCTTTAAATGATTTATTCAATTAAGATAGAGATTACAAATATCATGAGTGGCTAAATACCTTAGCAGAGATTAACGAGTGCAAGGATGTGATTAACAGAGGATTTAGTTTTTCTCAAGAGGGATTAGTTGGTATAAATTACGTGTGCTTAAACTACTAGGATTGAAAACCCTAGAAAGTTATCATAAGCAAGATAAAGTCGAGAGATAAGTCGAACCGAGTAAATCATAATTTATCCTGGTTGAAAAAGTGAGGTCAAGAGGTAAGCAAGTATCAACCAATCGATTAGTTAATTAGAGGCCTGAAGGTAATAACTGGTTAATCGATAGCTAATCCACCCTAAAACCCTAATCTAGAGTTAGTTACAAACCCTGAAGCAAGTTAATCTTCCTAATTAGTTTATCAATTTATTTCATTTGTTTATTTTTCTTTATTTACTTCTTTTTGTTATTTATTTATTTTAATCTCTTCAACTTATTGTATGGTTTATCATAATATAGGGATTAATTACTACTACTTAGACTTATTATTGTAAAAATATTTTCATTATTTATTTCATCCTCCCTTGGGTATGATCCTTAAAATAGTTCCAAGTATTTCATTGTACAAAGCTATATTACAATTTGACTCGTTTACTTGCGAACACCGTCGTTCTTAATTCTTATATTTTTTTGTGTTATATTTTAACTATAAACGATAGTGCATTTATAGGCGATCAGACCACCCAATCACATTCGAGGAACATTGATGCTCAAGTTGGGTAGTCTTTTCTCTTATCTATTGGGCACACATTAGGGCCAATGTGCCCAATAAAGTGTAGAGGGTAACATAGAAAATTTTTCATTAGTTGTTTTCGTTAATTTTTGTTTTGTGTGTTTGTTTCTGCGCGAGCTTGTAGCAATACAAGTGATTAGTTATGAGCATGTAAATAGAATTATGTGTTTAAATTGTAAATTTAACTATATAGCAACCGACTTTAGGTTGTTTACTATTACACTTACTAGTTCATTTTGTTATACTGTGAATAGGTGATAGTGTGCTAGGTACACCA
The DNA here is from genome assembly GCF_025698485.1 of Gossypium arboreum. Taxonomy (NCBI): domain Eukaryota; kingdom Viridiplantae; phylum Streptophyta; class Magnoliopsida; order Malvales; family Malvaceae; genus Gossypium; species Gossypium arboreum. The sequence continues at coordinate 40,676,605 of NC_069080.1, forward strand.
AATGAAAAATAAGTACATAGAAAACACGTGTTTGCTTGAATGATAAGTTACTAGCGTGTTCATATTTAGTTAATTGTAATCCATGAGTTTAGATACTTAGGGATGAAATAAGGCATTGTTTGGTAGACAATCATAAGACAAAAAGCTAGCCTTAATTTAAAATACCTAGTACCCTAATTTTTTTATCCTAAACTGCTATTTCTTGATGAACCACCATGGAAGCCATAAGCCTAAAGTATAATCTATTAATATGATTTTCTTGGTCCTTACATGAACATTGATGTTAGGCCATTGATATTAAGGGTTAGGTAGATACGACATGAAAGTTTCAAAAATAAGAGTGAATACAGGGGATAGTGTAGTATGGTGAGCATAAGAGTCATGCAGACTTGCATGTAAGTATAAAAATAAAAAAATCATTAATAGAAAAAGTTTGAAAAGGCTAAAATAGCCAAGCAAGAAGTTCTCGAGAAAATAAAAAAGAAAAGTGAGTGAAAAAAAAAAAGAATGAAAAGAAAATTCCTCATTCTTGCACAAATATCTCGCTATGACAATTGTATTCGTTAATACTATACTATACCTTAAAAATGACTTAAGTGTGGTGGAGTTTGATCTGACACAATTTGTTCTGTCAAATTAAGGTCTTTCGACACTTAATGAGCTTGTTTTCTAGTATTTTTATATTTTTTATCTTGTTTTCAGTTTTTAGTATCTTAAGTTTAAATTATGCAAAATAAGCGTTTTTATTTAATTTTGAGTTATGTTATGACCTAATGGGCCACTACAAACCTAGGGATGATTTAACGAATCTATTTAGTGTGTAAGATGCTATATTAAAGCTAATAAGATGAAAGATGACTAAAGGCTTTGTGACACAAGGAGTGGTGTTACGATTGCAATCAGAGTGATCTTAGCACCTATGAAAGGAAATTATGCTTTCGTGCATAATTCGATACTGAAATTAATTTTGTAACACCCCGGCTGACGTAGTTCAAGTTGGTGGATGGAGTGGGTGCATTCTAGGTATAGTCGATGTGGAGAACCTGCCAATCAGTAGACTCTCTTAGTGAGATTTGTGTTGGCAGACTCTTTTGTTAGTATCCGCTAAGTGGTCTATTTCATTTGGTATGTAGAGTATACTAGTGGCGAATTGTTGGACCTGATAGTTTTCTTTTTGAGCGTAGCGGGTAAGGCCGCAATTTTGGAACAGTTTACCATACTTGCTTGTTAGACATGAGACTATTTAGTTTTAGTTGGATTTGAAATAAAGTACTGTAAATGACAAATTGATGTGTTTAGATAGTTGAATGACTTGTTTAGTTAGTTGCTTGTGAGTACAAGCAAAGTTTACCACTCTAATTTGTTAATAAACTGATTTGTTGACCACCAAGAGGTGTCGAATCAACTTCGAATGTCTAGCAACATGTAAGGTCATTGTGATGGCCGTTTGGGCTATAAATAACTACATGGCTCTTGCTTTCTAATTTATTATTGTATCTCCTAGAGTTTCTTTGTCAGAGAAGAACTAGTGAGTGCTTGAAAGCAAGAGAAGGTTGTAATGGTAGACTTCATGGGGTAACCAACTTTCTTGATCCCTTTTGTGAGTTTCCTTCATGGCCCTGTATATTGTTAATTTATGGTTTATCATAGTTAAAGGTTATGAGTGCAAGTAAAATCATCTTATTTGAAATATGACAAGTTGTTGTATATAATCATCTATATGTGCATATAAGTGAAAAGAAATAGACATGACTCTCTTGGTGCGCAAGCTTGGTATTTGAAAAAGTATGATAGGCTATTAGTTGGGCATGTTGGTTGCTAACCAAAATGATGAAGAAGTTGGGTCTCTAGATTGGCATGTTATTTGTTAACCAACCTGGCGATTTGGGTTTTACCATCAGTAGAGCATGTTATTTGCAAACCATGGCAGAGTGCCTTGACCTTGCAGGGGAACACACATGTGTTCAAAATAACAAGGATTGTTTGGGATCTGAGGCTAGCATAAGGAAGGGTGCGAAAAATAGTAAGTGTAACAACCCATTTTTTATGAAATCAGATAGTGGTTTCGGGGCCACAAATTCGAAGTTAAAATACTTATTTTATTATTATTTTAATGTCTATAGTATGTTAGTAGTTTCGCATAAAAATTTCGTTAAGAAATTTTAAAGGTTGCATGCTCGATTCAATAAAAAGGACTAAATCGCAAAAGGTGTAAAACTTGAGTTCTATAGACTAAAGGTATTAAATAGCTATAGAATCAATGTGCAAGAGTCCTTATGTGGTAATTAATCCATTTTAATTGTGAGTGGATATTCTTAGACATGTATTAAATAATTTTAATGATTTATAATTAAGGTTAAAATAGTAAATTAATAAAATTAACTTAAAATTAAAGTGAAAAAGATGGTATCATCTTCTTCAAGCTTTATTTCCACTGAAAATCAAAGAAAAAGAATGTCATGGGAGCTTGAAGTTCTGGCAAACAATTTACCTTGCATTGGTATGATATTTTGTTTCATTTTTATGATTTTTATGTTTTGGAGTCGTTGTAACTTAATCTAGCTAGCCCAGGGACTAATTTGTGAAATTGTTAAATTATTATGGTTTCACCATTATTGAATGTGTATGTGTTTTGAAGTTTAATGGTAGAAAATAAATGGTTGTTGTTAGATAAACAAGATTTGTTAAGTAATTTTGAATAAAATTACAAATTAGGGATTAAATTGAAAAATGTGATAAATTGTGTGGTAAAAGTGTGAATATGTGAAATATATGGGCTTATATAAGTATTTTTAATATTCGGTTAGGCTTGGGTAGGGATAAAATTGAATGAATTTCATTTTACGAGCCTAGGGACTAAATTGTAAATAATTCAAATATTTAGGGCAAAATAGTAATTTTACCATAACATGAAATTGGATTAAATTGAATAGAATAAGTATTAAAGTGTTAAATTTGATTATATATAGATCAAGAAAAGCTACGTTCAGAATTAGATTAAGGGAAAAAAAACAAAGTAGTGGATTGATCGCTTGATTTTCTCCGTATTAATTCGAGGTAAGTTCATATGTTTAATAAGTATTAAATTATATGCATTTGAATGCTTAATTGATATAATTATGATGATACAATATCACAAAAATTCTCAAAGTGTTATTGGCTATGTATAAATCCTGGTTGAACCTTAGGAATAGATAATATACAAATGACATGTCATTAGAGGTTACCATGTTTTGGGTGCTAGTCCTGTACGTTCTACTGGTGGCTGAGTTTTCCAGCATGTGTTGCAGTTACTCATCAGCTTGTGTGAGTAGCACTGTGTAGTTACGTTTTGACTGTCAACTTGTGTGAGCAGGCCCAATGATGGCTCGAGAGTGAGCATTTATATGAGATATGAGATTGAGATGGTTTCGACCATGTATTGGCACTTAGTGTACGAGATTCCCAAGTATTTGATATTATTCCAAATGGTTCAATGGGTATATTGATGTTATGAAAGAGGAAGAGATTGATATGTGCCAGTACATGTTTGATCATGAATTGTATAAGCATTGAATCTATAAGATTTATGAATTCATGTCTAACTTTTTGATTGAATATGTGCTAGGCTTCTGGATTCAAATTGAGTTGCATTATGTTATGTTTATTTACTTAAATTATGAATGAATGGTAAGATGTACTCTTTAGCCATACGAGCTTACTAAGATTAATAGCTTACTCTGTTTATTTTTCCGTGTTTTATAGTGATTTCGAAGCTTGCTCGAATTGGAAGTTGTCGGAGATCTCATCACACTATCTAGCAGTTGTTTTGGTACTTTTAGACTTAATGTATTTTGGTTATATGGCATGTATAGGTCTTTGGTTAATGAAAGCATATATGTTTTGGTTATGTAATTAGTCATTTAATATGGCTTGATTTGGTATATAATGGTATGTAAACATGTATGTTTAGCCTTGTGATTTGGCTTATTTTGATATACTTCGTTAAATAAACATGTATAAATGATCCTTTTTGGTATGTGATATATAGATGCTTGGTGAATGCCTTAATTGTGTATTTGGTATTTTGAGTGCCAATTGATTGAATTTGAGATGTGGTATGCATGTTGAATTGGCACAAAGTCTATTAAGTGAGTTTAATCATTTAGGTGACTTTTGGAAGTGATATTAGTATGATTATGAATGGTCAATTGTGATGTTTATGAGTGATAAACATCAAATTATACATGTTTTTACCCCAAATACTTAGCATATTTATGGATGTTTACTATTATATTTGTGGATTTTGGTGCTCTTAATCTGGTTATTTCATGTTTTGTACTTAGGAGAGCACCAAGGGTCAAAAAAGGCCAAAAACGAGCTAAAAAGGGACAAAACGGACCAAATTGAGAAGACCACACGGCCTAAGCCTTGCCACACGGGCAGCTCACACGCCTGTGCCTTTCGAGGGTGTCGACCAAGGTTTACATGACACACATAGCCTGGCCATTAAGCCCACACGGCCGTGGCAATTTAACGGATCGAACACGGCCTGGCAACTACGTCATACGGCCATGGCACACGGGCGTGTCCCTTTTTCAAGGAGTTGTATTTTACACGGAAAAAGGATACTTAGGGGGCAAGAAAGCCAATCAAAAGCCTATATAAACACCCTAAGTATGACCTAGAAAAGGGCCTCTCTCTCCAGAACTTTTCTGGAACACAGAACGACACGCTGGGAATTACTTGAAGGAAGCCAAACGATCCATCTCAAAAGCCGGAGCTACTCCAAGACTGAAGATCTCTCTTAGAATTCCTTCAGGGGTTTTAGAGTTTTCTTTATGTTTTGCTATTTTTATACTTTTGATAAGTACTCTTATTTTATTATGAACTAAATCCCTTAGATACCTAAGGGGGATAAAACCTATGATGGATGTTGTTATTATTATATGAATTGTATGATAAATACTTGATTTGTTCTTAATTGGTGTTCTTAATGCTTGATTTAATATTCCGGGTATTAATTCATGATTTGATGTGCTTATGCAGAGGAGGAATAGACCCTGCCTAAGAGTAGATTTGGCATAATTAAGCGGAGTTGATCGGGCGCCTAGAAATAGGGTTACGAGATTTTTCCAGATTAGGGTGAAACCTAATATTGGAGTCCATAGATCAAGCTAATGCAACCCTAGAGTGTTAATTAGAGAAAAGTCTCGGTTATTCAATCTAGGGGTTAGACATTATTAGTATTGAATAGGGATAATAACATAGGTTAGGGAGTCTCACGGATCAAGTCAAGTGAATAAATCGTCCGGTTCAGAGTCAGATAACAAGTGAAATCTAGGTGGATTCCTCCTTAGGTGTCGTCTTTATCAATTGCTTTTCTTCAAGTCTTTTTCCAAACTTTCTCCTTGCTTTGATTAAATTATTTAATTAGTTTAGATAATTAGTTTAATAAACAAACCCTTTTTTTCTTAGGCTAGATAATAAAAATATAGTTATTACTAATACTTTTGGTTCCCTTAGGTACGACATCTCGATCTTGCCATTACTATACTATTGTTTGATAGGTGCACTTGCCTTTTCTTCGTGATAATAGTTAGTCTAGGTTTGATCTTCATTATAAAAATTTATTACTTGTTACAAATCACTGCGATTAAGTTTTTGGCGCCGTTGCCGGGGAACTGAAATATTAGGAACACTAAATTTTTATTACTTTAGCCATTTATTTTTCTTCCAATTTAATTTAATTTAATTTAATTTTACTATGTATTAATTTACTTCTTCTTTCTCTTGGTAGGTTTTTATAGTTTATGACTAGAAGAAACCCGTCAGGACCCTTACTTTTTGACGAAGAAATCGATCGAACAGTTTGTAGAAATCAAAGAGAAATAAGGCATAGTTTACGATACACAGAAAATGAACAAGAAGACAATACTCAACCTCCAACCGATGAGATGGCTGAAAACCAAGACAATCAGCTGCCTCCTGCAATTGCAGCTAATCAAAATCCTGCTCCACATACTATGTATGACTATGCTAAACCCTCTTTATCAGGAACTGAATCAAATATAGTTAGACCTGCTATTGCTGCGAATAATTTTGAATTAAAACCTAACATTATTCAGATGATACAGCAGTTTGTTCAGTTTCATGGTTTGCAGGATGAAGATCCCAACACTCACTTAGCAAATTTCCTGGAATTTTGCGATACATTCAAAGTCAACGGCGTTTTTAATGATGCCATCCGTCTTCAGATATTTCCCTTCTCATTGAGAAACAAAGCTAAACAGTGGTTAAACTCGTTACCACAAGGGTTTATCACTACTTGGGAGCAAATGACCGAGAAATTTTTACTAAAATATTTTTCGTCGACTAAAACGGCTAAATTACACAATGATATCTCTTCTTTTGTACAGATGGACTTAGAAACACTTTACGATGCATGGGAGAGATACAAGGATCTATTGAGAAGGTACCCTCACCATGGGTTACCTCTATTGCTGCAAGTTCAAACGTTCTACAATGGTGTGAATCCCTCGACAAGACAAATGATTGACGCAGCTGCTGGCGGAACCATCAACAATAAAACACCGGAAGATGCCTACGAATTCATAGAGGAGATGTCACTGAAAAACTATCAGTAGCAAGTCATGAGGACTAAGCCAACAAAAACAGTCGGCGTTTATAACATCGATTCAGTCACCATGCTCTCTAATCAGGTAGAACTTCTCACTAAAAAGATTGATAGTTTTCTTGGTTCTACGCAGGTACATCCAGTAATGAGGTGTGAATCAAGCAGAGGAGGTGTGCATACAGAATATCAATCCTTCAATCCCACAACCGAACAGGAACAAGTCAACTATATGGGTAACAATAACTTTAGACCTCAAAATAACCCATACAGTAATACCTATAATGTAGGTTGGAGGAACCACCCAAATTTTTCCTGGGGAGGTCAAAGGAATCAAAAGCCACAAAATCCTCAGGGTTTTCAACAGCCACCTTATCAACAAGAGAAGAAGTCGAACCTTGAAGAGATGCTCTCTAAATTCATCTCGGTGTCAGAAACCCATTTTCAAAATATCGAGACTGCACTTAAGAATCAACAAGCATCAATCCAAGGACTCGAAACTCAGATAGACCAGCTGTCCAAACTAATCTCCAAAAGACCACAGGGTAGCCTACCAACTAATACTGAACCTAATCCAAGGGAACACCTCAATGCAATTAGCACTCAAAATAAGGACAGGCTCGTTATACCCGAGCTAGAAATATAGCAAAACAACGCAATGAACAAAGGACAAAAAGAGGTAAATGATAATGATCCCAAACAGGTAAGTACAAATCATGAACCTCGTGTGCCAAATCCTAAAGCGATAACGAAAGACAGAACAGAAGAATAATTCTGTAAGTTTGTCAAACTCTTAAAGAAATTACATATTAACTTACCCTTTATTGAAGTTCTTTCGCAAATGCCCAATTTAGCAAAATTTTTAAAAGAACTTCTGAGCAATAAAAGGAAATTAGACGCTACATCGCATGTGGAACTCAATGCAGTCTGCTCAGCTATTCTAAATAACGAGCTACCTAACAAATTAAAAGATCCAAGGAGTTTTACAATTCCTTGTATAATTGGTAGTTTATCTGTGAATAATGCTTTAGCTGATCTAGGGACAAGTATAAATGTTATGCTGTATAAAATGTTTAAACGGCTAGGTTTCGGTAAACCCAAACAGACTAGGATGAGCATACAATTGGCTGACAAAATAGTTAGATTTCCTAAGGGTATTTTTAAAGATGTTCTCGTTAAAATTGATAAATTTATTTACCCAGTAGACTTTGTCATCTTAGATATGGATGAGGATAACGAGGTACCTTTAATTTTAGGACGACCCTTTTTAGCAACTGCCAGAACCATTATTAATGTAGGCATAGGGGAGCTAACACTTTGTGCAGGTGACAACGCAGTAACACTCCAAGCACGCGACTCAGTCAAAACCCCTAAGACTCAAGATAATGCTATAAAACTTGTTGATGATAAAACTAATATTCAATCATCCTTGCAGGAACCTTCTCAAACCAAGACAACAGAGACAGTGAGCTACTATCATGAAAAGAACAAAGATGTCCATAAAGAACAATGGCTACGGATAGAGGAGCTAGACGAATAGCGAGAACACAAACCGAGAACACATGATAAACCGAAACTACGCCAAAACAAGCCCGATACCTCTCCTAATCAACTTAAGGTAGGCGATAAAGTCTTACTAGATGTCGTCGATCCTCACATTGTCACTACCACACTGAATGAGGAAATCCCTCTTACGGTACTCAGTATTTTTCCATTTAGTACGGTGGAGGTGAGTCATCCCAAGTTTGGCACTTTTAAGGTAAACAACACCCGATTAAAACCTTATTTTAAGATTGACAGCAGGAACGAGGAGTATGAACTCCTTAAACCACTATGATAAATCAATGGAGAGGTAAGTCGAGCTTAGACTATAAATAAGCACTTATCGGGAGGCAACCCAAGCAGTAACATATTTTGATTTATTTATTTTTAATTAATTTCTAGCACTTCGAATCATTAACTTTATCTTTGAATTGCAAAGTTTTTCAGCACACACGGCCAGGCACACGGGCGTGCCTGAAGCCGTGGCCAAACAGGGGAAGAGACACGGCCGTGCGAGACGGCCGTGTTGAAGCAGGACATGATTTCCCCTAAACACGGGGTGCGATAAAATCCCCACGGGCATGCAACATGGCCGTGGGTGAACTAGATAGGAAGAACACGGGCGTGGGATAGAAAACCATGGGAGTGCCAGGGACAAGGCTCGATTCTGTTTCTTTGACACGGGCGTGAGACACGCCCGTGCCATTCAGCCGTGTACAACAATACACGGGCGTGGTTCTATACCACATGGGTGCGGTAGAAGTGAACAACGCGAGGCACGACCGTTTGACATGGCCGTGTGCCACACACGCCCAAGACACACGGGCGTGTGATAGTAGCCGGGAACGACCACATTTGAAAAAATTCAAAAAACACGGGCTACCCTCACAGCACACGGGCGTGGCCCTAGGCCATGTGCCCCTCCCCTATATAAACAAACCACTGTTCATCTTCTTCCTCTTTTCAAAACCCTAGCCAAAATCCACCCTCCCCCAACCCCTAATCCCTATTCCAGCCACCATTCCCTAGATTCTCACTTCCCCAACCCCCAAACCACCCTCAAAGTCACTCCACTTGCATTAATCCCCATTTTCCCCTCCATATACCCTCCATTTTCCCACCATACAGTTTCCTCTCCGCGTCACACGCCCGTGCTCGCCATCACATGCCCGTGCACCGCCTTACAATAGCCCTTAGTTCACTTTCTTAACCTTGTTTTTCCAATTTGTGTTGTTACATTAGTATTTTTCATGCTTTATATAGATACTGTTACTATTACAAATATATTTTAGACAAGTTAAGAATTTTCTTTAGAATTTTCTATATCTGACTTATTTAAAACACTAAATAGCATATACTGGTTTTAGGCCTATTGCTTAACTATTGATGTATCATGGATTCTATCAATGCTCATGTATTTTCAGGTATATTATGTCGTCATCAAGGGGCAAGAAGGTCGCGGTCCCTTCCTCAAAAAGACGTAGGGGATCGGGTTCTTCCTCGGTACATGCTACAGTCGAAGTTTGGCACCCGTTCCTTGAATTTCCACAAGCTTCGCAGGAGGAGATGTTTCAGATACTCCACGCACAACCCATCACCACAGGTCGCTGCATCAACTGGGCTGTCGTAGAGCAAGTCTAGCTCGCTGATGCCATCCGTGCCCTCCTATCCACCGACCCATGGGAATGGTTCTTCGCTATTACCGAGCCCACTTATTTAGAGCTAACTCTAGAACTATGCTCTACTTTTCATTTACAGGTGGTGATGATGAACAATGACGACCCAGGTACCATTCACTTCCTATTAGGCGGTCTAGTTCGTGCGATGAGTGTCCCAGAGTTTGGAATTGCTCTGGGACTTTAGACCGATGAGTTTATGCAGGAGGAGGACAAGAATGCACTCCCACACAATATCCACATCTCCCCCTCCTTGTGCTGGAAGGCTTTGGTACCACTCTCTTCCACCTACGACCCCAGCCGCTCGAAGGCCTCAGCTCTCCCCCCTTCCCTCCGCTATCTCTATGCCATACTGGCTCACACATTGACCGGGAGGAGAGAGAGCACCGGCGTCATCAACACCCACGACGCCTACTATCTATGGTGCATGGCGAATGCACACGCGACCGACTTGGCATATTTCATTGCTTTCGCCATTCGCCATCAGACCGAGCGGCATAGAAAGGGAGTGATCTCCATCCGCCCCTACGTGACACACCTTGCCAGACACTTCGGCCTCCTCAACACCGCGGCTCAGTCATCAGCGCTTACCCTAATAGGTCAGATGTCCCCACAGGGCATTACGACTATGTTACACATGCGGATGATCGAGTGCCGAAGTGGGACCGATCCTCTTCAGTACCGTCTCTCGTATGCCATTGACGAGGAGGATCTTGAGGACATTTCTGATGATGTTCCCCCACAGCACGAGGAGCCTTCGACCGCGCCACCTAGGGAACGACTAGTTCCTGCGGCTGCTTCATTGGCACATCTTTTTGACTGACTCGCCCACTTCGAGCAGTACTGTACTACGCAGTTCGAGATGATCCATGAGTGAGATCGGTGACGGGACTGACAGATGGATGATATGTAGGCCATGATACGGTAGCTGTGCCAGCACTTCCACATTACCATTCCAGCACCACCACTTGAGGGCCCTACCGATGAGGATCATTTAATCCTCCTATTTTATTTTTATTTTTATTTATTCTTATTTTTATTTTATTTTATTCTTATTTTTCTTTTTCTTTTGATTTTCAATTTTCTTATTTTGAAAGACATAACTATATTAGTAAATTTTTATTTTCCATTTTCTGGTATTTCTAACAAGTAATTCCACTACACTCTCTTCCACACCAACTCGTAATAAGCTCTTCATGATTCTATAGACTTCCAAGCAAGGCTGCTAGGAATATTTTACGCAATGAGAAAACAAATAGGGAACAATACCTAACGAATGCCATGCTCAACGACCCAATTTCTTCATCTAGCCAAGAACAGTGGCCGCTGCCATTTTCCCCAAACACTCCATCCTCAAAATCAAGCTCCGCATCCTTCCAACAGGGAGTTTCACCTCTTTCCCTCTATTGATTTTCTTTATGTTGAATAGTCTATCTTTGTACATTGAGAGCAATGTACATCTTATGTAATAGCCCAAAATTGGGTCTAATTGGAACAGAGGTTTCGGGACCACAAAATCTGAGATAGAAATAATTATTTTATGATTATTTTGATGTCTATGATATGATTGCATGATTGTGTGAAAATTTCGTGAAGAAATTCTATGCATAAAGTGCTCAATTTGAAGTTAGGGACTAAATTGAATAAGTTGCAAAACGTGCATTCTAGAAGTTTCATGTGACAACCCGAATTAGGGCCTAATCGGAATAGTGGTTTCGTGACCACAAATCCGAGATAGAAATAATTGTTTTATAATTATTTTGGGGTTTATGATATGATTGCATGATTGTGTGAAAATTTCGTGATGAAATTCTATGCCTAAAGTGCTTAAATTGAAAGTAGGGACTAAATCGAATAAGTTGCAAAATTTGCATTCCAGAAGTTTTTAGTATGAAATTGTTTTGGAATATTAATTAGGAGGTCTTAAATAGCAATTTGACCAATTTTAAGTTCATGGACAAAATTAGGACATGGAAGGAATTTTTGAAAGTTTAGTAAGGAGGGGTATTTTGGTCATTTGGATATTAAATGAAATAAAATGGGAAAAATAACACAAAATTGATCATCATCCTCCTTAGTTGCTGCGAATTCTCCCTCTCTCCATAGCTAGGGTTTCTTCAATTTTCAAGCTCCATAGTAAGTGATTCCAAGCCCGCTTTTAATGTTCTTTACGTTTTGGAATCCGGAAGCTCGATTAAGCTTATGCTAGCAATAATTTAACCTAGGGTTCATATTTGGAAAAATACTCATAGGTGAAATTTGTGTATTTTGATGTTTTATGATAGAATATGAGGTTTTAAATTATGTTAAATAACTTGTGCTACTCGGTTTTAAGTGAAAACGAGTAAAAGCAGATAATCCAGAAAATACCTATTGTTCATAACTATATGATAGAGTGAGAATTTGATGTTGTTGTAGAAGAGAAAATGTTCAGCATATCATAAAATATAAGAATAAGGGCTGAAATTAAATTCCCGAGCCTAGGGGCAAAATTGTAATTTTGTAAAGTTAGGGGCAAAATGTAATTTTTCCATGATGTGATTTTTGGATTGAAATAAATAGTATGAGTATTAAATGAGCTAAATGTGTTATTATAGATCAAGAAAGACGCGGAATTGATCTCAAACGGGGGAAGGAAAAAGTTTTGGACTAAATTGCAAAATTTCCACATTTTGCACCAAGGTAAGTTTGTATGTAAATATTACAATAATTTCATGTACATTCTTATATTTCAGCCTATTATATAAATATACTAGCTGATGTTAAAATATAAATTGACTATTGGAAGAATGGAAATAAATATAGAGAGAGAGATCCCGGTTGAACATTTGGAGAGATCGAATGAAATAGAGGGAGCGTAGCTAGGTCACATGTATGATGCTGAGTGCACATCATGTGTACAAGAAAGCTACGAGACACCCTGTAGTAGCTAGGTCACATGTGTGATACGAGATGTATCCCATGTAGACAAGAGAGCTACGTGAAAGATAAATGTAGCTAGGTCGCATGCGTGATTCCAAGTGAAGGACACCATGTAGACAAGAGAGCTACGTGAAAGATAAATGTAGCTAGGTCGCATGCGTGATTTCAAGTGAAGGACACCATGTAGACAAGAGAGCTATGAGACAAATCGGTTAGGTCGCATGAGTGGTACTAAGTGTTCACCATGTGTACAAGAGAGCCGAACTAAACGAAGTATGATGGTGGGGCTGTGTGCTGAAACCATTAAATATCGAGGATTGATCCGAATTGTTCAACGGGATGGTTTTGTGATGATATTATGGTTTGGACCTACACTTATGGTGAATGAAATGTGGTGAAAATGATTTGTGGTATATACATATAAGATAAAATGAGGTTAGCATAAAGAATGTGTGAAAGAGTGAAATTAGCATTAAAACTGTTTTTAGATGGTAGCAGTGACGTGATTTTGAAAAATCACCAACAATAGGAAGAATATAATTAGAGGTTGAATGAGATGTGAAATTAAAGTTTAATGAGTCTACTTTCATATAAAAGAAACAGAGCAAGCAAAGGAATTCTATATTTTGAGATATTTACAATTGTATGTGACTTGCTCAGGATGAATACGTGATCCCCTGTTCCAACTTTGAAAAATCATTAAAAATTGTACAAAGCAAATTAAGAAATATAGTTTACATGCCTAAATTCCTTATTGAGAGTAGTTTTAAATGAAACAGACTTCAGGGTTGTTTGAATTGTGTACTGAGAGAAATTCAATTCGTAGTGAACAGAGGTCAGATCAGTCGAGCTGTGTAACAGGGGAAACTTTAACTAATAAACTGTACCAATCGGCTGAACCAAAAATTATAGAAAAAAAATTAGCAAAAAGATTTATGAGTCTAGATTCAGGGAAATTTTACGGATTTAAATTTCGAGTTTTGTAACTCGAGTTATGATTTATTTAGTGAATATGACGCAGCAGAGACAGCTTAATCAAAGTGGAATGAATAGTGAAGTTAAAGTAGAGATACTTGAATTGTTGTGTAAACATGTTAGATTCTTTAATTAGTATTTACATACTTACTTACTAAGCTATTAGCTTACTTTGTTTCTCTCTTTTGTCTTATAGTGTCCTTCGCTTGCTCGGGAGTTAAGGATCGTGAAGATCTACCCGCACTATCATACTTTAGGGTATTTGAACTAAACGTTTTGAATTATGGCATGTATAGTAGGCTTAATTATTTTGTTACGTGTCATATTTGTCTAGGTTTAAAATATTAGTTACAAGACTCGACTAGCTACTTTGTACAAGCCATTAAAGTTGGCTAATATTGTTCAAGACATATGTTATACGATGCACTATCAAATTGGATGACATATTTATATCTCGGTTATGTTTAATGGTATGTGTTATATTTCGTAATACCTTGTATCTGTTCCTATGACAGTAATCGGTAAGGGTGTTACATTTAGTGGTATCGAGCTATGGTTTAGTCGGTTCTCGGACTAATAAAGTGTGTGTAAAAGTCTAGCTATACATGCCATAAAAATATTGTGATAGTGTGGTGACTCTGATTATTCTAAAGCGTGTTTTGTTTTAATATAGTAATGGATCCTGAAGGAACCGCTACGATGATGATCTTTAGTAATGCGCGGCTCCCGCACAAGGGACCGCTACTGTGGAAAGTAGACTGAGACATTGAGACAAGGAGATGAGGCTCGGGATGCCTTTCTCCAAATGATGAACAATTGGTATCTTGAATTTATTCGAGCAAATCCAAATGCTCAACCTCCTCCACCCCTCCTATACCTCGACGATTCCCTGAATGCTCAAGGTATAGATTTGGTAAGAATGAACAAGCCTCCGGTTGACAAGATTCGAAAACAAGGGGTCAAGAGTTTAGAGCAAAGGTCGATGATGATCCGAGAAAGCGGAATTCGGCTTGAAAATTCTACCGTGTATTTGATGAGCTCTCATGTACACCCGAGGAATGCTTAAAGTGTGTCAGATCACTTTTGAGAGATTGACTTACCACTGGTGGAAGACTTTGGTTGTAGTGGTGCCAAAAGAAAAAGTTACTTGGGATTTCTTCCGGGAAGAATTTAGAAAGAAATACATAAGTCAGCGATTTATTGATCAAAAGCGGAAGGAGTTCCTTGAATTGAAGCGGGGAAAATGTCAGTAGTGAGTATGAACGCGAATTTGTAAGACTCAACAAGTATGCCTGAGGAATGTGTGTCCACCGAGGCCATTATGTGTAGAAGATTTGAAGATGGGCTGAATGAGGACATTAAAGTGCTTGTAGGAATTTTGGAGTTGAAAGAATCAGTAGTATTGGTTGATCGAGCTCTTAAAGTCAAGAATTGAACAAAGAAAGAAGAAAAGTCGCTATTGAGGCCCGAGATGTCGAAAAAGACAGATAAGCAAGCCATTTCAATCTCAACCAAAGAGGTCCAAAGAGACAAACCCTCGAATGACAGTTTCAATTGGGGATTCACACGAGATCGTGGTAGAGCATATTCGGGTCTAAAGCTCAAGCTACTTGATGGCAAGTGTGGGTAATGTGCGACCTAGAAAGCCCGAGTGTCGACAATGTGGCGAGCAACATTATGGTAAGTGTTGGGGGACCGAGCGAGCTTGTTTCAGTGCGATTCTCTCAAGCATTTTATTAGAGATTGTCCGGAGAAAATTAAAGAAGAAAGATTTGAGTGCTAGATGAATACCACCGCTAGTAGAGGTAGACCACCGAGAAATCTGGAGGTGGGACTAGTAGTAAAACTGTGATGAAAGATTTAACGGCAAGATCGAAGCTAGAGCACTGCTAGAGCTTATGCTATACGTGTCGAGAAGATGCATCATCTCCGATGTTATTCTTGGTACATTTCTCTCTATGATACTATTGTTATTGCATTGATTGATCCGGGTCCACTCATTCCTATATTTGCATGAATTTAGTATCCAATAAAAAGTTACTGTTGAATTTCTTGAGTTTACGATTAAAGTGTCGAACCCTTAGGCCAATATGTGCTAGTTGATAAGGTTTGCAAGAATTGCCCATTAATGATTCAAGGTCACTGCATTTTCGGCCAACTTGATGTTTGTTACCATTTGGTGAGTTTGACGTTATCTTGGGAATGGACTGGTTAACATTGTATGATGCTAAGGTAGATTGTAAACAAAAGACACTAGAGTTGAAATGTGAAAATGGAGAAATTCGTGGGTTGAAACAGATGAATCAAATAAATTGCCTATGGTGATTTCGCACATGTCCGCACGTAAATACATGAGAAAAGGGTGTGAAGCTTATCGGCTTATGTAATGAATATTGAGTTGCCTTAACTAAAATTTGAATCAAGATCGATAGTCCTGTGAGTTTCGGATGTATTTCCGAGGAATGGCACAGGTTGCCTCGAACGAGAGATAGATTTTGCCATTGATTTGTTGCTTGGCATTGCACCGATCTCGATTGCTCCATATAGAATGGCTCAGACTAAATTAAAAGAATTGAAGGCTCGATTCTGAAGTTAACAGACAAAGGATTTGTGAGTGAGTTTCTCTCCCTGGGTGCTCTGTATTATTCAGTAAAGAAGAAGGATGGTTCAATGAGACTTTGCATTGATTATCGTCGACTTAATAAGGTGACTATAAAGAACAAGTACCCGCACGAGGATTGATGATTTATTCGATCGGTTAAAGGGGGCTACAGTGTTTTCAAAGATTGATTTGAGGTCCGGTTACTACCGGTGAGAGTTAAGGAGTCGATGTGCGAAAACCGCCTTTAGGACAAGGTATGGACATTATGAGTTTCTTGTGATGCCTTTCGCTTAACAAATGCTCCACTATATTTATGGACTTAATGAATCGGATCTTAGGCCATATTTGGATAAGTTTGTAGTAGTGTTTATAGATGACATTTTAATTTATTCTCGAGATGAGTCTGAACATGCCGAACACTTGAGAACTATATTGCAGATCTTGAGAGAAAAGAAACTGTTTGCCAAGATTAGTAAAAGTGAGTTTTGGCTTCGTGAAGTCGGATTTTTGGGGCATATAGTCTCAGGTGATGGTATTCGGGTGGATCCAAGCAAGATTTCTGCGATCGTTGATTGGAAACCGCCCAAGAATGTATCCGAGGTTAGAAGCTTTTTAGGCTTAGCCGGGTATTATAGACGTTTTGTTGAAGGATTTTCGATGATTGCCTCTCCTATGACTAAGTTGTTGCAAAAGAATGTTAAGTTTGAATGGACTGATAAATGTCAACAAAGTTTTGAAAATTGAAAGCACGATTGATTGAAGCACCAATTTTAGTACTGCCCGAGTCGGAAAGGAGTTCAGTAATTTATAGTGATGCATCATTGATGTGCCTTGGATGTGTGTTGATGCAAGAGGGTAAAGTGTAGCTTATGCTTGAGACAGTTAAAACCGCATGAGAAGAACTATCCTACACATGATTTGGGCGGCATTGTTGTTTTTGCCTTAAAGATTTGGCGACATTATTTGTACGGTGAAAATGCTGAATTTTTACCGATCACAAAAGTTTGAAGTACTTGATGAATCAAAAGGATCTGAATCATGACAAATAAGATGGCTTGAATTATTAAAGGATTATGATTTAGTGATTGATTATCATCCGGAAAAGCAAATGTAATTCTTGACGCCTTGAGCGAAAATTTCTTTTTACTTTGAGAGCCATGAACACGGGGTTAGCATTGTCGATGATGGGTCAATCTTAGCAGAGATGAGAGCTAAACCGTTATTTCTCCAGTTGATTTGTGATGCTCAAAAGAATGATAGTGAGTTGCGGATCAAGAGAACTCAATGCGAATCGAGTTACGACTCGATTTTCGAGTTGGACGGATGATTGTTTGATGTTTCGAGACAGGATATGTGTCGAAAAACGATAAATTGATTCGTAAAATATTACATGAGGCGCACAATGGTCATTTATCGGTTCATCTGGTAGCACAAAATGTATAATGATTTAAAGAAGTGTATTGGTGGCGGTATGAAAAGGACATTTCGAATTTGTAACCAAGTGTTTGATGTCAACAAGTAAAAGTGAACATCAAGTGCCTTGAGGATTACTTCAACCGGTAATGGTGCACGAGTGGAAATGGGACAAGATTACCATGGATTTTGTAACGGTTTTCCTTTAACTCCTAAAAGAAGGATTTGTTTGGGTAGTGGTTGATAGATTAACAAAGTCAGCCCACTTTATACCAAGACGCGTCGATTACTCACTTGATAAATTAGCGAATTATATATTCTTTGAAATTGTGAAGTTGCACGGAGTACCTATGTCTATAATATCGATAGAGATCCAAGATTTACCTCGAGATTTTGGAAAAAGTTACAAGAAGCTTTGGGTACAAAATTGAACTTTAGTACCGCATTTCATCCACAAACAGATGGTCAAGCGGAAAGAGTAATCCGGTACTCGAAGATATGCTTAGATCTTGTGTTTTAGAATTTGGAGGTAGTTGGGAGAAATATCTATCTTTGATTGAGTTTGCCTACAATAACAGCTTATCAATCAAGTATACAAATGGCACCGTCTGAAGCCTTGTATGGTCGTAAGTGTCGAACTCCTTTATATTGGACCGAGCTTAGTGAGAAGCAGATTCATGGAGTTGATCTAGTTAAAGAAACCAAGAGAAAATAAAAGTAATTGGGATTGCTTGAAAGTCGCTTCAGATCGACAAAAGTCATATGCTGATTTAAAAGAAAAGAGATTGAATTTCGGTGGGTGATAAAGTGTTCTTGAAGGTGTCACCATGGAAAAAGATTCGAGATTTAGTCGAAAAGGCAAGTTGAGTCCGCGTTTTATTGGGCGCACGAGATTCTCGAGAGAATTGGACCGATGGCATATCGGTTGGCCTTACCTACAGAGTTAGAAAGAATTCATAACGTGTTTCATGTATCAATGTTATGACGTTATCGTTCGATCCTTCACATGTGATTTCCCAATGAAATTGAGATTCGATCGGATATGACCTATGAGGAGAAACCAATAAAGATTTTGGCTCGAGAGGTTAAGCAGTTAAGAAATAAAAGTATAGCTTTAGTGAAAGTATTGTGGCACAGACATGGGATAGAAGAGGCTACGTGGGAACCCGAGGAAGCTATGAGGAAACAAGACCCAAACCTCTTTCTGGGTAAGATTTTCGGGACGAAAATCTCAAAAGGGGAGAATTGTGACAACCCGAATTAGGGCCTAATCGGAATAGTGGTTTCGTGACCACAAATCCGAGATAGAAATAATTGTTTTATAATTATTTTGGGGTTTATGATATGATTGCATGATTGTGTGAAAATTTCGTGATGAAATTCTATGCCTAAAGTGCTTAAATTGAAAGTAGGGACTAAATCGAATAAGTTGCAAAATTTGCATTCGGAAGTTTTAGTATGAAATTGTTTTGGAATATTAATTAGGAGGTCTTGAATAGCAATTTGACCAATTTTAAGTTCATGGACAAAATTAGGACATGGAAGGAATTTTGAAAGTTTAGTAAGGAGGGCATTTTGGTCATTTAGATATTAAATGAAATAAAATGGGAAAAATAACACAAAATTGATCATCATCCTCCTTAGTTGCTGCCGAATTCTCCCTCTCTCCATAGCTAGGGTTTCTTCAATTTTCAAGCTCCATAGTAAGTGATTCCAAGCCTCGTTTTTAATGTTCTTTACGTTTTTGGAATCCCGGAAGCTCGATTAAGCTTATGCTAGCAATAATTTAACCTAGGGTTCATATTTGGAAAAATACCCATAGGTGAAATTTGTGTATTTTGATGTTTTATGATAGAATATGAGGTTTTAAATTATGTTAAATAACTTGTGCTACTCGGTTTTAAGTGAAAACGAGTAAAACGGCATAATCGGTAAAAATACCTATTGTTCATAACTATATGATAGAGTGAGAATTTGATGTTGTTGTAGAAGAGAAAAATGTTCAGCATATCATAAAATATAAGAATAAGGGCTGAAATTAAATTCTCGAGCCTAGGGGCAAAATTGTAATTTTGTAAAAGTTAGGGGGCAAAAATGTAATTTTTCCATGATGTGATTTTGGATTGAAATAAATAGTATGAGTATTAAATGAGCTAAATGTGTTATTATAGATCAAGAAAGACGCGAATTGATCTCGAGCTGGGAAGGAAAAAGTTTTGGACTAAATTGCAAAATTTCCACATTTTGCACCAAGGTAAGTTTGTATGTAAATATTACAATAATTTCATGTACATTCTTATATTTCAGCCTATTATATAAATATACTAGCTGATGTTAAAATATAAATTGACTATTGGAAGAATGGAAATAAATATAGAGAGAGATCCGGTTGAACATTAGGAGAGATCGAATGAAATAGAGGGCGTAGCTAGGTCACATGTATGAAGTGAGTGCACATCATGTGTACAAGAAAGCTACTGAGACACCCTGTAGTAGCTAGGTCATATTTGTGATACGAGATGTATCCCATGTAGACAAGAGAGCTACGTGAAAGATAAATGTAGCTAGGTGCATGCGTGATTCCAAGTGAAGGACACCATGTAGACAAGAGAGCTACGTGAAAGATAAATGTAGCTAGGTCGCATGCGTGATTCCAAGTGAAGGACACCATGTAGACAAGAGAGCTACGAGACTAATCGGTTTAGGTCGCATGAGTGGTACTAAGTGTTCACCATGTGTACAAGAGAGCGAACTAAGCGAAGTATGATGGTGGGTGTGTGTCTTTGAAACCATTAAATATCGAGGATTGATCCGAATTGTTCAACGGGATGGTTTTGTGGTGATATTATGGTTTGGACCTACACTTATGGTGAATGAAATGTGGTGAAAATGATTTGTGGTATATACATATATAAGATAAAATGAGGTTAGCATAAAGAATGTGTGAAAGAGTGAAATTAGCATTAAAACTGTTTTTAGATGGTAGTAGTGACGTGATTTTGAAAAATATGGCGACATTACTTATTTGGTGAGAAGTACCATGTATTTTCGGATCACAAAAGTCTCAAATATTTGATGACTCAAAGAGACTTGAATCTGCGACAAAGACGTTGGCTCGAGTTGTTAAAAGATTATGAGCTTGTCATTGATTATCACCGGGAAAGGCTAATCGGTTGGACGCCTTAAGCCGGAAATCACTTGTTTGCTTTACGAGCGATGAATGTACACTTGTCTATTCTACCCGACAATGTGTTAGTAGCCGAATTAAAGGCCAGACCATTATTGATTCATCAAATTCGTGAAGCTCAGAAAGTCGACGATGAGTTGGTTGCAAAACGGCTGAATGTGTTCCGAATGTGGAATCGGAGTTTCAAATTGATGATGACGATTGTTAGAGGTATAGAAATCGGTTGTGTGTTCCAAGAAATTCGAACTCATTTCGATGATTCGAACGAAGCTCATTGTAGCCGAATGTCAATTCACCGGGAGTACGAAAATGTACAACGATCCGAGGCGCCGATTTTGGTGGCATGGTATGAAACGAAACATTTCGATTTTGTTTGAAGTGCTTAGTATGTCGACAAGTGAAGGCGGAACATCAAGTGCCTATGGGTTTGCTTGACCGATCATGATACTGAATGGAAATGGGAGCGAGTCACGATGGATTTTGTATCCGGGTTGCCAATGTCGGCAAGTAAGAAAGATGCGATTTGGGTCGTTGTCGATAGATCGACTAAGTCGGCTCACTTTATCCCGACGTCGGATTTTTATTGGATAAACTAGCTGAATTGTATGTTTCTCAGTTGTGAGATTACACGGGTACCGATTTCTATTGTGTCGGATAGAGATCCGAGATTCACCTCGCGATTTTGGAAGAAATTGCAAGAAGCTTTGGGTACCAAACTGCATTTTAGCACTGCTTTTCATCCACAAACAGATGGTCAATCCGAGCGGATAATTTAGATACTTGAGGATATGTTGTGATGTTGCATCCTCAAGTTTAGTGGTTCATGGGAACAGTATTTACCTTTGATTGAATTCACTTACAACAATAGTTTTCAGTCAAGTATTAAGATGGCACCTTACGAGGCTTTGTATGGTCGAAAACGCCGTACGCCATTGTTTTGGACCGAACTCGGTGAAAGTAAAATTTTCGGAGTGGACTTGATTAAAGATGCTGAACAGAAAGTAAAAGTAATCCGTGAAAGTCTAAAGGCAGCCGCAGATCGTCAGAAATCGTACGCGGATTTGAAACGAAAAGACATTGAATATCAGGTGGGAGATAAAGTGTTGCTTAAAGTTTCACCTTGGAGAAAGATACTTCGATTTGGCCGTAAGGGCAAACTGAGTCCGAGATTCATCGGGCCATATGAGATATCCGAACGAGTCGGTCCAGTTGCATATCGTTTGATTTTTCCCCCTGAACTTGAAAAGATTCACAACGTCTTTCATGTTTCGATGCTTCGACGTTATAGATCTGATCCATCGCACGTAATTAGTCCATCAGAGGTGGAAATTCAAGCCAATATGAGTTATGAAGAAGAACCGATTCGTATCCTAGCACGTGAAGTGAAAAAGTTACGAAACAAAAGGGTTCCGCTAGTGAAAGTGTTATGGCTCAAACACGGGATAGAAGAAGCTACTTGGGAACCCGAGAACTCTATGAAAGAGCGATACCCAAACCTATTTCTTGGTAAGATTTTGGGACGAAAATTTCTTAAGTGGGGAGAGTTGTGACAGCCCTAAATTTACCCTAGTCGAGAAAGTGGTCTCGGGACCACTAAACCGAATCATAAAATAATTAGCCGTCATAGTTGATGCTCATTATATGTACATATGCATGTGTGAAAAATTCATGTTTGAATTTTGTTAATTGTAAGTGAATTTTATCAAATAGGACTTATGTGAGAAAATTTAGAAATGTGCTAGGCAAATGTAAAGTGGCCTATTAATGCATGTTGTGAAAATGATGGGCTTGCATGTCAAATTTCCCTAGATTAAAGTCTAGTGTCCGGCCATGACAAAGAGGGATAGGCAAAACATGTCATAAAACATGTTGTGTAAGTGGTTTATGTTGGAATAAATAAAATAAGGAGTATGGGTAATAAAGAAATGAAAAAAAAAAGGAAAGAAGGTGTGTGATTCCCCCCCATTGCCGTGAGTTGAAGAAAAGAGAAAAAAAAAATTTGTTCATCCTTTTCATTTTCTTTTGGCCGAAAATTCTAAGGAAGAAGGAAGGAATTCTTACTCCATGTTTGGTTTAGAAGAGGATTAGGAGGAGGTTCGGCCATACTTGTATCAAGATTAAGGTATGTTTGATGTTGTGCCATGAGATTCATGCATGTTTTTAGTTGCTAGCTTGATGTTCTTATTAGCCCATGGTTCAAATCTTTGCTATGTCATGGGGATGGTATTCAGCCAAGGTGGATTTTGTGTTGATATCATTGCATGCTAAATGTGAAGCTTGTTAATGATGCATGTGATGGTGGATTGATAACTCTTGAATCGCTTTTAGCATCCTTGAGTGAGACATTAAGTTCCTTGTTCAACCATGGCCAAAAATTGAAATGGTAAGGTGTTGTGATGCATTCGGCCATGGTAGGATATAGAAGAGAAATAAGGTTGTTGTTAGATGAAGTAGAGTCTAACAAATGAGCTCGTGTGTGCATTGGTTGCTAAATGGAGAAGAATCAGCTAGCAAGTTGTGTGCTAAGGTAGAATGTAATTTGGTATATTATGGGTAATGCATGTGTTGAATTAGTGTAAAGGAGAGGATGCTTTAATAGTGCATATATGTGTATTAGCCAAGTTTTGAACTTGAAACAAATGGTGTTTAGTCAACACAAGTGACCATACTTGTAGAATGTATTAAGTGTTGCAATCGGCCTTAGCATAGATGTGTATGTTCGGCCATTGGTAGCCTATTGATGGCTTTAGCTTGACTTAGAAAATTGACTAAGGGAAATATTAGCTAGTATGTTGAATTGATTCGTGATTTCGTACATATGTGACTCTAATGTCTAATGTATATATATGGGCTAAGTACCTTGAGCTTCTCTTTTGATGTTCGAATGAATTGTATTAAATTCTTGATGTGATTAAAAATGCGTATGATCATTGTGTATTTGAGCTAAAGGGTGGCCATATGACCTATCAAACTCCTTGTCATATTCGGCCATAAGCTAGCAAAATGAGACATTGATAAGTTAAATTCGTTTGAATTAGCTCAAGAGCTTAGGGGACCGCGGTTGGATAAGGGAAAGGAAAAAGTGATCGAATAGCCGTTGAAGCCGTTCGACAACATCCGAGGTAAGTTTTCGAGTAATGGAACTTAAATTATGATTCGATTAGATTATGTCTTAAGTAAATCAAAATCATGCCTTTTGTATGTGGCTATTGAGCCGAAATTGTAAATATAATAAGTGTCTTGTGTTGAGCTTTGGTAATGAAAATGAAATATGGATGTGTCATAATTTATTGATATATGTGTGCATGGTTCTTCGAATGATGTCCGGGCTAAGTCCCGAAGGCTTTGTTCTAAGTGACTAAATCCGGACTAAGATCCAAAGGCATTTGTGCGAGTTACTAAATCCGGGATAAGTCCCGAAGGCATTTGTGCGAGCTACTATAATCGGGCCATGTCCCGAAGGTATTTGAACGAGTGGCTATATCCGGTTAAACTCCGAAGGTACGTGATTCGGGAATGAATGAACTTGCTGTAAAATTTCAGTTAATACGCTTGTGAAATCCCGACAATGAGGTATGTTTCAGTATGGCTTTGAATTAGTCGAGCCCTTACAAATAAGTATTCCGCTCGGTTGATAAAGGAGCTCTGGCCTTTGGCTAAGTTGATCTTTTGTGTATGAACATAAGGGTTGGTAATGTGAAGTAAGTATGATATTGAGAATTT
The DNA here is from genome assembly GCF_025698485.1 of Gossypium arboreum. Lineage (NCBI taxonomy): Eukaryota > Viridiplantae > Streptophyta > Magnoliopsida > Malvales > Malvaceae > Gossypium > Gossypium arboreum. The sequence goes on from NC_069080.1 coordinate 40,701,258, forward strand.
GTGCATATGAAATTATCCGTTTAGCTATCTGAATGCTATGCTTTTGTTGTTTGGAATCCTTGCTCAAAACTTACTAAGCATAAATTGCTTACTCCGTTTCTTTGTTTCTCTGTTTTATAGATTTTGGCTCGTCAGCTATCGGACTCGGGATATTTGGAAGTCGAAGTCTCCCATACTATCAAAGCCCCCTTTTGGTACAATTTTGGTTGAACTTTGAAATGGCATGTGTAACACCCCGTACCCGAGTCCGTTACCGGAGTCGAACACAAGGTGCACACAAACTTAACTTAATCATTTTCACTGTCCATTTAAAAATTTCCAGACAAGCTGGTTACTGCATCACTGTCGCCTTAAAAATCATATCTTGAGTTTCAAAACTCAAAAATCAGTTTCGTAATTTTTCCCCGAAACTAGACTCATATGTCCATCTACAGATGTTTTTCTAGAATTTTTGGTTGAGCCAATTAGTACAGTTTATTAGTTAAACTCTCCCCTATTCCAAGGTTCGACTACACTGACCTTTATGCATTACGAATTGGATATCTTCCGGTACAGGTCTTCAATACTGATGTTGTTTGGTTATTTAGAAACTAGACTCAAAGAGGAATCTATACATATATGTCATGACTCCTAATCATCTCTGGTTAATTTACAATGAATTTCCAAAGTCGGAACAGGGGATCCAGAAACCGTTCTGGCCCTGTTTCACAAGAACTTTAATTTCTCTTAACATATAACTCATATGACCATTTCATTTCTTCCATATGAAAGTAGATTCATCAAGGTTCATTTACATAATTTATTCACTATTTAATTCCATTCCTACAAATTTTAGTGATTTTTCAAATGCTCACCACTGCTGTTGTCCGTATTTGTTTTCAAGGTAAACTTTACCTATTTCATGGTTTCCATGGACCAACTAGAGTTTTGTCATACATAGGTCCACATATACTCATATTTAGCCATTCCAATGGCTGACCATTTGCCTAACACTTCCATTCCAGTCCATGCTCACATCATGAAACCATACATATATACATAAACACAAATAGTCTAATGCCATACCCCACTTTTACGAGCCATTTTCGCATGGTGCACACACATACATCACAAAACGTATTTGAAAAACAGCAAAGGGTAGTCCTATACATGCCATATCCGGAGTTCAACTAAAAGAATACCAAAAGGGCTTTGATAGTGTGGATGACTTGACTTGATGATCCCGAATCCGATAGCTAACAAGCAAAATCTATAAAAGCAGAAAGCAGAGAAAGCGAGTAAGCAATTTATGCTTAGTAAGTTTGAGCAAGGATTCCAGCACAACAAAAGCATAGCAATCATATAGCTAACGGATAATTTCGTATGCACAAATTCTCAATGTCATACTTATTTCACATTCCAATCCCTATATTCATACATAAGGGATCATCTTAGCCAAATACCGGAAGCTCATTACTCGATCGAGCGAATATCATTGAAGGAATCAACTAATTTCAAGCACATACGAACATACCTCATTGCTGGAATTTTTCAAGCGTATTAACTGAAATTTTACAGCAAGAACGCCGTTCTCGAATCACGTACCTTGAATTTAACCGGATATAACGACTAGCTCAAATGCCTTGGGACAAACCCGGTTATAGTAACTTCGCACGAATGCCTTGGGACTTAACCCGGTTTAGTAACTCGACAAATGCCTTCGGGCTTAACCCGGTTATTAACTCGCACAAATGCCTTGGGCTTAACCCGGATTTATTAACTTCGCACGAATGCCTTCGGATCTTAGTCCGGATATGGTCACTTAACACAAAGCCTTCGGGACTTAGCCGGACATCATTCAAATAGCCAAGCACAATTATCAATAAATCATGACACATTCAGATTTCATTCTCATTAGCAAAATTCAAACACAAGTCACTTATCACATTTGCAATTTCGGCTCAATAGCCACACACAAAGAGCATGATCTAATCAAATCATAATCTAAGCTCCATTACTCGAGAACTTACCTCGGAAGTGGTCGAGCGATTTCGACGGCTATTCGACGACTTTTTCCTTCCCTTATCGATTTAGCTCCCTTTGCTCTTGAGCTTAATTTAACAAATAAATTGGTTTTATCATTTGAGCATCGAAAGAGGAATTCAAGGTACTTAGCCAAAATATTTTCATTAGCATTAAAGTCACATATGTACGGAAATCATGAATCAACTCAACACATTAGTTAGTACTCTCCTTAGCCGGATTTTCTAAGCCAAGAATAGGCATCAATATGCTTGCCTCTAACCGAATGCATGCACACCATTTCCCCTCATGTGGCCGAATATGCATGTCCATGTTGAGGCCAATTATACACTTAATACCACACAAAAAAAAAACAGCATAAATTTTACTAACTAACGCATTCCATATTGTAACTCAATACACATCTATCATTTCCTTCATAACCGAAACATCATCACAAGCAAATATACACCTTGAAATAGTATACATGTCATACCAATACATCATGTGCAAACATATATTCATGTAGGTGCAAGGGCCGAATCTCAAGTTGCTTATATCCAAATATAAACACATATCCAAAGCTCAAATCTTACTTACCATGCAACATGCATGAATCGTACTTATGGATATACCATGGCCGAATACACCACCACACCATACCGTTTCAATTTGGTCATGGTTAAACAAAGAACTTAGTATCTCATTCAAAAATGCTAAAAGAAAATCTAAGAGTCCTCAATCCCCCATCACATGTATCATTATCAAGCTTGATATTTAGCATGCAATGGCATTAACACCACATCCACTTTGGCCGAATATCATTCCATGACATAGCAAAGATTTGAACCATGGGCTAATAAAAACATCAAGCTAGCAACTAAAAACATGCATGAATCCCATGGCACAACCTCAAACATACCTTAATCTTGACACAAGTATGGCCAAACTTCCTCCTAATCCCCCTCCAAACCAAGCATGAAGCAAGAACCCCTTCCTTCTTCCTTAGAATTTCAGCTCAAAGAAAATGAAAAAAAGATGAACAACAATTTTTTTCTTCTCTTTTCCTCTACTCACGGCAATGGGGAGGGGGAGAGCCTTCACACAATTTTTTTTATTTTTTATTACCCATGCATCTTATTTTATTTCTCCTTACATAATGCACTTACAAAACATGTTTCATGACATGTCTTGCCCATATTTCCTTGTCATGGCGGCCACTAGCTATTAGGGGGAAATTTGACATGCAAGTCCATTGTTTTGCATGCATGCTTTAAATTAGTCATCACACATTTCCCCATCATACTTTCAAAGTTTTCTACTAGGTCCTTTCTAGTGAAATTCACATTTATAACTCTAAATTAAAACAGCAAAAATGTCACACATGAGTTAACACATATTATAGGCAATAAAATAAATATTAAATTATTTTTATGCCTCGGTTTTGTGGTCCCGAAACCACATTCCGACTAGGGTCATTTTAAGGCTGTCACAGCATGTATAGGACTACCCTTTTTATTGTTGGTCATGTACCCATGGATTTTGTGTAAATTTGGATAGCCATGCGAAAATGGCTTATATACGTTTTTAGCATAGTACTATAATCGTTTTGTATGTTGATCACTAAGAGGTATGGAAATGTTTGGAAACGATTAGCCATTGGAATGGTTAATCACGATTATACTTTGTGCTATGTATGCAAAAAGGGCTAATTAAATCATGGAAACTATGAAATAGGTAAAGTCTACCTTAAAGGCAGATGCTGACCGCAGCAGCGATGTGGATGTGAAAAATCCCTAAAAATAGTAGGAATGGAATTAAATAGTGAATAAATTATGTAAATGAACCTTGATGAATCTACTTTCATATGGAAGAAATGAAAAGGTCATATGAGTTGTATGTTAAGAGATATTTAGGTTTTCGTGAAACAGGGCCAGAACGGTTTCTGGATTCCCTGTTCCGACTTTGGAAATTCATTATAAATTAACCAGAGATAATTAGGAGTCATGCCATATATGTATAGATTCCTATATGAGTCTCATTTCTATAGAAACAAATGGCATCAGTATTGAATCCCTGTACAGGGAGATATCCAGGTCGTAATGTATGAATGTCAGTGTAGTCGCACCCTGTAACAGGGGAGATTTTAACTAATAAACTGTACTAATTGGCCCGACCAAAAATTCTAGAAAAATATTTTTAGATGAATATATGAGTCTAGTTTCAGGGAAAAATTATGAAACTGATTTTAGAGTTTTGGAACTCAAGATATGATTTTTAAAGTGACAGTGACGCAATTAGCCAACTGCCTGGAAAATTTTTAAAATGGACTGTGAAAATGAATGGTTTAAGCCGTTAACCCCTCGTGTCCGACTCCGGCAGCGGTCTCGGGTACGGGGTGTTACATGTATGGTCATTTAAGTTGGTTTGAATTATGTATTTGGTAAATGATATATATGTGATGTATATAATGCCTTATGTGTTGGCTTGTTTCGTATGTTTATGTGTTGGCTATTTTGGATAGCTATAAGTTGGTGAATTAATGTTGGAGAAATAATATATTACAGTGTGATTTATAGATGATGAATTGATATGTTTAAAAGGTATGATTTAGTTTATGAAAAGGTGATGAAATGCAATATAAGTTATGTGAGTTTTGATGATTTTGGTATAATGATTTGATATGTTTTGAATATGGAATTGAGTGGTTGAAATGGTTGATGATAGTTGGTATGATATGTGTATAAATTAGCATGTTTTGGCTACTTATAAGTGCATTGAAATGCTACAAATTTGGTTGCTATGTGTGCATGAAAGTAGGGTGGCAAATTGGCTTTTCAAATGGCCTATTTTTGTCCACACGAGCAGAAACACGAGCGTGTGTCTTAGCCATGTGCGACACACGGTCATGCTGTACGGTAGTGTGTCCCCTAGGGTACCCTTTCGAATTAAGTCAGTATACCCTACAATTTTGACATGGTCTAGGCACACGGGTTTGTTTATTGGTCGTGTGTGTGGCACACGGGCTAGCACATGGGCGTGTGGTCGGCCGTGTGACCCAAGCTAGTAACCTCTCCAGTTTTAACACGGCCATAACATACGGGCATGTCCTCAGCCGTATGGTACAAGTCATTATGTATGCCCTGTTTTCACACAGCCTCTCTTCGAAAAAGAAAGACGCAATTTGGGTTATCGTTGATAGACTGACGAAATCTGTTCATTTCATACTGGTACATGCGGATTTCTCTCTGGATAGATTAGCTGAATTGTACTTGCCTGAAATTGTACGGTTGCATGGTGTACCACTGTCTATTATTTTTGATAGAGACTCGAGATTTACATTAAGATTCTAGAAGAAATTACAAGAAGCTCTCGGAACAAAATTGAATTTCAGCACAGCTTTTCATCCCCAAACGGATGGTCAATCTGAAAGAATTATACAGATATTTGAGGATATGTTACATTGTTCCATTCTCAAGTTTGAAGGTAGCTGGGAAAAATACTTGCCTCTGATTGAATTTGCTTATAACAACAGTTTCCAAATGAGTATGAAGATGGTGCCATACGAAGCTCTTTATGGTCGTAAATGTTGAACACCATTATACTAGACTGAATTAAGTGAGAAAAAGATTCACAAGGTTGAATTTATCAGAGAAACAGAAGAAAAAGTAAGAGTGATTCGCGACAGTTTAAAAGAAGCTTCAGATCGACAAAAATTTTACACAGATTTGAAACATAAAGAAATAGAGTTTCAGGTCAGAGATCGTGTATTCTTGAAAGTGTCACCATGGAAGAAATAGAGTTTCTAGTGTGGACAGTGTTAGGAATGTTGGGCCTGAATGCAAGCATTGCAATAAGCAACATTATGGTGATTTTAGACTTAAGAGTGGAGCTTCCTTTAGATGTGGATCTTTTGATCACTTTCTTCAGGATTGTCCAGAAAAGTTTATGGCTGAATGAGACCACCCCGTCTGTTAAAGGGAGACCACCCCAAAATATTGGGAATGCAAGTGCTAACTGAGGTGCTACTAGAGATACTACAGTGAGATCTGAGACACGAGCACTTGCCTGAGCTTATGCTATCCATGCACGTGAGCAATCGCCAAACATTATTATCGATACTTTTTCTCTCTTTGACACTGAAATAGTTGCGTTGATTGATTCTGGATCAACTCATTCATATATCTGCATGAATTTAGTGTTTAAAAAGAGTTTGCATGCTGAGTCTACAGAGCTTGTAATTAAAGTATCGAACCCCTAGGTAAATCTGTTCTAGTTGATAAAATTTGTAGAAATTGTCCTTTGATGACGCCGGGTTATGATTTTCGGGCTGACTTGATGCTTCTATCGTTTGATGAGTTTGATGTGATTTTGGTTATGGATTGGCTGACTATGCACAATGTAGTTGTGAATTACATATGAAAGATTATTGAGTTGAAATGTCAGAATGGTGAAATTCTTCGGATTGAGTCTGATGATTCGAGTGAATTGCCTACTATGATATCGTCTTTGATGGCTCAGAAATGTATGAAAAAGGGTTCTGATGCATATCTTGCATATGTACTGGATATTAAGGTATCAGAATCGACAATTGAATCTGTACCAGTGGTTTGCGAGTTTTCGGATGTATTTCCAGAAGAACTACCGGGATTATCGCCAATTAGAGAGGTTGAATTTGGTATTGAATTAATACCGGGAACAACATCTATATTGATAGCTCCATATAAAATAGCACCGACAGAGTTGAAAGAGTTGAAAGCTCAGTTGCAAAAGTTAACAAATAGAGGTTTTGTTAGACCGAGTTTCTCGCCCTGGGGTGCTCCGGTATTTTTGTGAAAAAGAAAGACAGGTTGATGAGAATGTGTATTGATTACAGACAGTTGAACAAAGTGACTATAAAGAACAAATATCCTTTACCACGAATTGATGATTTGTTTGATCAGTTGAAAGGGGCTACAGTATTTTCAAAAATTGATCTGAGATCAGGATATTATCAATTGCGAGTTAAAGAGTCTGATGTACCGAAAATAGCTTTCAAAATGAGGTACGGACATTTTGAATTTCTTGTTATGCCGTTTGGTTTAACTACTGCTCCTACTGTTTTTATCGATTTGATGAATTAGATATTTAGACCATATTTAGAAAGATTCGTGGTTGTATTCATTGATGACATTCTGATCTATTCACGTGATGAGTCTGAACATACCGAGCATTTAAGAATTGTGTTACAAACTGTATGGGATAAGCAATTATTCACAAGTTCAACAAATGTGAATTTTGGCTTTGAGAGGTTGGATTTCTGGGGCATATAGTTTCAGCTGAAGATATCCGAGTTGATCTAAGTAAGATTTCTGCTATTGTTGACTGGAAACCTCCGAAAATGTATCTGAGATTAGAAGTTTCCTGAGATTAGCGGGACATTATCGGAGATTTGTGAAAGGATTTTAGATGATTGCAGTACCGTTAACTCGATTACTTCAAAAATATGTGAAATTCAAATGGAATGAGAAGTGTCAATAGAGTTTCGAACAATTGAAAGCACTGTTAATAGAAGCGCCAGTTTTAGTTCAACCTGAATCGGGTAAAAATTTTGTGATTTATAGTGACGCGTCGTTAAATGGACTAGGTTGTGTATTGATGCAAGACGGAAAAGTTGTAGCTAATTCTTCCCGACAATTGAAACCACACGAGAGGAATTATCCAACACATGGTCTTGAATTAGCTGCAATTGTATTCGCATTAAAGATTTGGCGACACTATCTATACAGTGAGAAATGTCGAATATTTACACTATCATAAAAGCTTAAAGTATTTAATGTCACAAAGAGATTTGAATCTACGACAATGAAGATGGCTTGAACTATTGAAAGACTACAAGTTTGTAATTCATTATCATCTGGGAAAGGCCAACGTTGTAGCCGATGCGTTGAGTCGGAAGTCCTTATTTGCTTTACGGGCAATGAATACTCAAATGATGATATATGATCTCGGATCTATTCTAGCTAAGATGAGAGCTAGACTAGTATTTCTGCAACAAATCTGCGAAGCTCAGAAAGATGACAGCGAGTTGTAAGCTAAACGATTTTTATGTGAGTCTAATTCTGATTCTGAATTTCATATTGGAACTAATGATTGTTTAATGTTTCAGAATAGAATTTGTATACCGAAAAATACCCAAATCATTCAGAAGATTCTACATGAGGCACACAGTAGTCGCTTTTCTGTACATTCGGGTAGCACCAAAATGTATAACGATTTGAAATAGTTGTACTGGTGGTTGGGAATGAAACGAGATATATCGGAGTTTATATCAAGATGTTTAATCTGTCAATAAGTAAAATTTGAACATCAAGTACCGTCAGGTTTATTACAGCCAGTGATGATTTTGGAATGGAAATGGGATAGAGTTACAATGGATTTTGTATCGAGATTGCCCCTAACTTCGAAAAAGAAAGACACAATTTGGGTTATCGTTGATAAACTGACGAAATTTGCTCATTTCATACCGGTACGTACAGATTTCTCTCTAGATAGATTAGTTGAATTGTACTTGTCTGAAATTGTACGATTGTATGGTGGACCGCTGTCTATTATTTATGATAGAAACTAGAGATTTACGTCAAGATTCTGGAAGAAATTACAAGAAGCTCTCGGAACGAAATTGAATTTCAGCACAGCTTGTCATCCCCAAACAGATGGTTAGTCTGAAAGAATTATACAGATACTTGAGGATATGTTGCGTTGTTGCATTCTCTAGTTTGAAGGTAGTTGGGAAAAATATTTGCCTCTGATTGAATTTGCTTATAACAACAGTTTCTAAACGAGTATAAAGATGGAACCATACGAAGCTCTTTACGGTCGTAAATGTCGAAGACCGTTATACTGGACTGAATTAAGTGAGAAAAAGATTCACAGGGTTGAATTGATCAGAGAAACAGAAGAAAAAGTAAAAGTGATTCACGACAGTTTAAAAGCAACTTCAGATCGATAAAAATCTTACGCAGATTTGAAATGTAAAGAAATAGAGTTTCAAGTCAGAGATCGTGTATTCTTGAAACTATCACCATGGAAGAAAATTCTCGGTTTCGGTCGTAAAAGAAAGTCAAGTCTGCAATTCATCGGGCTGTATAAGATTGTTGAAAGAATAGGGCCTGTAGCGTATCGACTATCACTACCGTCTGAACTTGAAAAGATACATAATGTTTTTCATGTTTCAATGCTGCAATGATATTGATCAAATCCGTCACATGTGATTTCTCCCATTGATATAGAGATACAGTCTGATTTGTCGTATAACGAAGAACTGATCAAAATTCTGGCTCGAGAAATCAAAGAATTGAGAAATTAACGTATAGCACTTGTGAAGGTTCTTTTGCATAAACATGGGATTGAGGAAGCTACATGGGAACCCGAGGAAGCTATGTGAAAACAGTACCCTGAACTTTTTATCGGTAAGATTTTCAAGGACGAAAATCCCTAAAGGGGAGAGAGTTGTAACAGCCCGTTTTTAGGTCAAATTGGAACAGTGGTTTTAGAACCACTTAACCAAGTCAAAATATTTATTTTATTATTTTATTAAGGTTTACAGCATGATAGAATGATAGTATAAAAATTTTGTTAAGAAATTTTACCGTTTAAATGCTTAATTCGGTAAAAAGGACTAAATCGCGTAATGCGTAAAAGTTGAGTACTATTGTTTAAAGGTATTAAATTGCTATAGTTTATTAATATGAGAGTCCTTGCATGTCAATTAGACCTTAAAATATATAGTGGAAGTTGTTGGCTTGGTATTTTTGAAATTATTAAAGTTCATTAAGGTTATTTTGGAAAAATGTTAATTAAGGTTAATAATAATTAATAAAAACCAAAATTCTCATTTCCATCATCTTCATTGCCGAAAATTAAGAAGAAAAGAATAGGAAACTTAGGTTTGCATTCGGTCAAGCTTAAATCTTCAATTAAGGTACAGTTTTTGTCCCATTTTTAATGATTTCTACTTTTTTGAGCTCATTGTAGCTTAATCTAGCTAACCCGTACCTTCGTTTTTTAAAACTATTAAAATTTTTTAGATATTCCATTATTGAATACTTAGAGAGCAAGAATCAAATCCGATGTTTCTCCATGGCTTGACTAGTTTGCTCCGTCTTCGTTCTCTGTTGTCCTCGCCGGTCAAGGCTGCTATGAATACTCAATGTTGCTCCAAAATGGCTAAATAATGCCCCTTTTCCAAGAGGAGAAATTGGCAAGAAAGCAAAGGACTTTGAATGGGAAAATTGAGAGGAGAAAGTGAGAGAGGAGGGAAGAGATGTGAATGAATGAAGGATGCTTTGAATGATCAGCCAAGGGGGTTTTTATAGCTGAATGTGGCAGCTAAAATTTGCTAAAAATAGCAGCCAAAAAGCCACCCCTTGGCCGGCCATCTATGTGGCAAAGTTCATGGCTTCAACTTTGTTAAATATGGATTGGGGAAAATCTTCAGAGCCACTAATCGTGGAGGGGCTAAGTTGCAATTTGAACAAGTCTTCAAGGGCTTCTTTATAGCTTAAATAATGAGCTAATGAACTGAATTGGGTCAGCACTTGAACGGTTTTGGCCTGTCCTCTTCTTGGCCGGTTCGGTTCACTTGATTCGGTACAATCAGACCATTTTTATAATTAATTAGTCATAATTTATTAACCAAAAGTAAATTGGATATAAATTAAAATTAATTATATTATGAACAAATACATATAATTTTGGACCGTCTTAGGCTAAAATTTTGTCCACCTCGATACTTCAAATTGCTTCTCAGTTTTGTGCTTCTAGCAGTGTCTGCCGAGCCATTTTTTGCCCTTTGTGCAAATTTGTCAAAAATAACCAACATGCATCAAAAATAATTATAAAATTAACTAAAATTCAACATGTTCATATTTTAAGTTTACTTTAATTATTTTATAAAAATTAATTATTTTTTGACAAGAATTTAACCGAATTCGCATGAATTTAAGTTAAAAAAGGGTATGAAAAAGTTTGTAAATTTTTGTGTTTCCAATTATCCCGTCATGCTCGTAACCCTATTTCAACGACGAATATGGGTTAGGGGTGTTGCATTTAACTGGTATTAGAGCTACGATTTTTCAATTCTAGGACTAATGTAACGTGTGACAGTCTAGGTATACATGCCATATATATAAACTGTGATGGTGTGATGATTCCTAACAGTTAAAATGTGTTTATCATATAGTAAATGGATCTCGATCGAGTTGTAGCTATTGACGTGAAATGTAATGCGCCTACTCCTTCTCAAGGGGTAGTGCCGGTTGATTCTTGGCCGATTACAAGTAGCCACGAGGGAGAGGCTAAGCAAGCCTTCTTCCAGATGATGAATGAGGGGTTTACTCTGTATATTAGAACTAATCCGACTACTCCACAACCTTCACCCCCATCTAATCCTCCAAAAGTCCTTGTCGTGTCACAAGCTGTGAATCCGATACAATTGAGTAAGCCTCTGGTTGATAAAATTAGAAAATATGGGGCTGAAGAGTTTCGTGTTACTACTAATGATGATGCTAAGAAAGCTGAGTTCTGGCTTGAAAATACAACATTAGTGTTTGATGAAATGTCATGTACTCCTAATGAATGTCTTAAGTGCGTTGTTTCACTTCTGAGAGATACAGCATGTCATTAGTGGAAAACGTTGATATCTATGGTTCTGAAAGAATGAGTCACTTGGGAGTTCTTTCAGACTGGGTTTAGAAAGAAGTACATCAGTCAGAGATTCATAGATCAGAAACGCAAAGAGTTTCTTGAGCTGAAACAGAGTCGTATGTCTGTTACGGAATACGAACGAGAATTTGTGAGATTGAGTCAATATGCACAAGAATGTGTTTCAACTAAAGATATAATGTGTAAAAGATTTGAAGACAGTTTGAATGAAGACATCAAGTTGTTAGTCAGGATTTTGGAAATAAAAGAGTTTGTTGTGCTTGTCGAACGAGCATGTAAAGCTGAAGAACTTGGGAAAGAGAAAAGAAAAGCTGAATTTGAAGCTAGAGATTCGCAAAAAAGATCATCAAGTAAGTCATTTCATTCAACATCCAAGAATTTTTCAGATGACTTTAGTCGTTCAAAGACTACTGCGGGTTATTCTAGACTTGATCGAAACAGACCACCTGTGAGTTCGAAAGCTACCTCTATAGCTAGTGTTGGCAACGTCAAATCAAATCAACCTAAATACAAACATTGCGGTAAATGACATCCCAAAAATTGTAGATTGAATGATCGTGCTTGCTTCAAATGTGGATCATTGGATCACTTTATTCGTGAATGCCCTGAGTTGGTTGAACAAGAGATGGTGCAGAATACTTGGCCGAGTAACACGACAACTCAAGGTAGAACACCCAAAAATAGGGGTAATGTGAGTAGTAACTAAAGGGGAACAAAAGACACGGTTGTGAGATTAGAAGCTCGTGCACCTGCTAGAGCTTATGCTATTCGCGATCACGAAGAAGCTTCGTCTCCAGATGTTATTACCGGTACTTTCACTCTTTATGATACTACTGTAATTGCATTGATAGATCCAGGATCAACTCATTCTTATGTATGTGAAACTTTAGTATCCAGAAAGACTTTTCCTGTAGATTCTATTGAAATTGTGATTAGAGTATTGAACCCCTTAGGCAGATGTGTATTGGTTGATAAATTATACAAGAACTATCCGTTGATGACTCAGGATTTTTGTTTTACGGCCAACCTGATGTTATTGCCATTCGACGAATTTGTATAATTCTAGGTATGGATTGGTTGACATTGCATGATGCTATTGTAAACTGTAAAGGAAGATGATTGATCCAAGATCTCAGAATGATGAGATAATTCGTATTGAGTCTAATGATTTGAATGGTTTGCCGGCAGTGATTTCTTCGATGTTAGCTCAGAAATATGAGGAAAGGGTGTGAAGCTTATTTTGCTTATGTGCTCGATACTAAAGTGACTGAAAAGAAGATTGAATTAGTACCAGTTGTGTGTGAATATTCGGATGTGTTTCCTAAAAATTTACCGGGTTTACCCCCGATTCGAGAGGTTGAATTTGGCATTGAGTTAATGCCGGGAAAAACTCTTATATCAATAGCTCCGTACAGAATAGCTCCAACAGAATTAAAAGGATTGAAATCTCAATTGCAAGAGTTGACAGATAAAGGATTTGCATGACCGAGCTTCTTGCCTTGGGATGCACTGGTTTTGTTTGTAAAAAAGAAAGATAGAACTATAAGAATGTGCATCGATTATCGACAGCTCAATAAAGTAATGATCAAGAAAAAAATCCACTACCATGAATTGATGATTTGTTTGATCAATTGAAAGGAGCTACAGTGTTTTCAAAGATAGATTTGAGATCAGGTTACTATCAGTTGTGAGTTAAAGACTCTGATGTGCCAAAAACTGCTTTTTGAATAAGGTACGGACATTATGAGTTTTTAGTTATGCCTTTTGGACTAACGAATACACTTGTTGTTTTTATGGACCTAATGAATTGGATTTTTAGACCGTATTTGGATAGATTTATTGTTGTTTTTATAAATGACATATTTATTTATTCTCATGATGAATCCGAGCATGCTGAACATCTGAGATTAGTGCTACATATTTTTCAAGATAAACAGCTTTTTGCAAAATTCAGTAAACATCCAATCGGGTATTTGAGTAGATTCGAGTAAGATTTCAGCAATATTGGATTGGAAGCCTCCGAGAAATGTATTTGAAGTCCGAAGTTTTGTAGGACTCACTGGTTATTACAGACGATTCGTAAAAGGTTTATCAATGGTTGCAACTCCGTTAACGAGATTACTTCAAAAAAATGTTAAGTTTGAGTGGTCAAATAAATGCCAGAAAAGTTTTGATCAGTTGAAACCTTTATTGATCAAAGCTCCAGTGTTAGTTCAACCAGAATCGTGTAAAGAATTTGTAATTTATAGCGATGCATTGTTGGACGGTCTAGGCTGTGCTTTGATGCAGGAAGGCAAAGTCATAGCTTATGCCTCGAGACAATTGAAGCCACATGAAAAGAATTACCCGACCCACGATTTAGAATTAGCAGCTATCGTATTCACGTTGAAGATTTGGTGCCACTATCTGTTCGGTGAGAAATGTCATGTTTATTCTAATCACAAGAGCTTAAAATACTTAATGACTTAGAAAGATCTGAATTTGCGACAACGAAGATGGTTGGAATTATTGAAATATTACAAGCTAGTGATTGACTACCATCCAGGAAAGGCTAATATTGTGGCTGATGCTTTAAATCGGAAATCTTTGTTTACACTTTATGCGATGAATAGATGACTCTTCTGATGACAGCTCGATTGTAGCTGAGTTAAAAGCGAGACCATTGTTTTTACAATAGATTTGTGAAGCTCAGAAAGCTGATAATGAATTGTTAGCTAAAAGAACTCAATGTGATTTAAATTCTGATTCAGAGTTTCAAGTTGATGATGATGACTGTTTAAGAGTTCAGATGTAACACCCCGTACCCGAGACCGTTGCCGGAGTCGGACACGAGGGGTTAACAGACTTAATTCCCTTATTTTTACAGTCCATTTTAAAAATTTCCAGACTAGCTGGCTAACTGCGTCACTGTCACCTTAAAATCATATCTTGAGTTCCAAAACTCGAAAATCAGTTTCGTAAATTTTTCCTGAAACTATACTCATATATCCATCTACAAATTTTTTTCTAGAATTTTTGGTTGGGCCAATTAGTACAGTTTATTAGTTAAAGTCTCCCCTGTTTCAGGGTTCGATTGCTCTGACCTTCATGCATTACGACTTATATATCTCCCTGTACAGGGCTTCAATACTTATGCTGTTTGTTTCTAAAGAAACTAGACTCGAAAAGGAATCTATACATATATGACATGACTTATAAATATCTCTGGTCAATTTATAATTAATTTCCTAAGTCCGAACAGGGAATCCAGAAACCGCTCTGCCCCTGTTTCACAAAACATTAAAATCTCATAAAATACTGTTCATATGATCGTTTCATTATTCCCTATGAAAATAGATTCATCAAGGTTCAATTACATAATTTATTCACTATTTAATTCCATTCTTACTATTTTTAGTGATTTTTCAAATCCACACCACTGCTTCTGTCAGCATCTGTTTTTAAGGTAAACCTTACTTATTTCATGGTTTTCCATGAATCAACTAGAGTTTGTCATACATAGCATCAAAATAATCATAATTAACCATTCCCAATGGCTAATCGTTACCAAACATTTCCATACCTCTCAATGAACAACATACAAGACGATTATAATGCTATGCTCAAAGTGTATATAAGCCATTTTCACATGGCTATCCAAATTTATACAAAACCAAAGGGTACATGACCAACAACAAAAGGGTAGTCCTATACATGCCATTTTCGAGTTCAACCAAAAGTGTACCAAAAGTGCTTTGATAGTGTGGACGATTTCGACTTCGACAATCCCAGTCCGATAGTGACGAACCAAAATCTATAAAAAGAGATTCAAAGAACGGAGTAAGCATTTAATGCTTAGTAAGTTTTGAGCAATAAAATTAGGCACAACTAAAGTATAGCATTCATATAACTAAGCGGATAATTTCATATACACATATTCTCAAAAATCAGTCCTACTTCACATTTCCAACCCTTATATTCATACATAAGGGATCAACTTAACAAAGGCCGGAAGCTCACTAATCGATGAGCGGATAATATTTAAACGAAATCACTACTCCAATGCATATACGAAACGTACCTTATCGTTGGGATTTTACGAGCATATTTATTGAAATTATTACAGCAAGATCGCTCATTCCCAACCCAAGTACCTTCGGGGTTTAGCCGGATATAGCTACTCGCTCAAATGCCTTCGGGACTTAGCTCGGTTATAGTAACTTCGCACAATTGCCTTCGGGACTTCGCCGGTTATAGTAACTTCGCACAATTGCCTTGGGACTTGGCCCGTTATAGTAACTCGCACAAATGCCTTGGGACTTGGCGGTTATAGTAACTTCGCACAAATGCCTTGGGACTTAGCAGGATATAGTAACTTCGCACAAATGCCTTGGGCTTAGCCCGGTTATCAATCGAATATCCATGCACATATCAATAAATCATGACACATCAATATTTCATTTTCGTAACTAGAATTCAAACACAAGTCACTTATCAAGCATTATCATTTTCAGCTCAAAAGCTACATACAAAGGGCATGATTTTGATTTGCTTAAAACATAATCTAATCGAATCATAATCTAAGTTTCATTACTCGAAAACTTACCTCGGATGTGGTCGAGCGATTTAAACGGCTATTCGATCACTTTTCCTTTCCTTATCCAACTTCGATCCTCTAAGCTCTTGAGCTTAATAAACAAATAAATTTATTCAATTACTTATCCAACTTTACTATATACAAATATCTATTTATTTAGATTCATTTCGGACTAATATTAGGCAACCGATCATATATTCTCCCCATGGCGATATTCAAACATTGTAGCCAAAGAATCACAATTATCGAATGTTAAACTATGATCGGACATATGATATTACCCGTATGTCTTAAGCTAATTGCCGAACCTATTGCCTCAATTTTGTGTACATATCAAATATAGTAATCCTTACTTGAACTATTAACCAACCTTATCAATGAACAATTATACTTAAAATACCATATATATATATATATATATATATGTATTCATAAGTGCATAGATACTATGTTACCAACAATTATTTCCTTGCTTAGCAGCCAAACCAATATACACATTACTCCATATCTACCCGTCACGTTTACTCTACTTAAACCGAATAAACTTGCACATAAGGTCCTTGGCGAACCTCACTAAAAACAAGTCAACCAAAATCTTAGTATTCATCTTGTGTATAACCTTATTTACCTTCCAAAAATCACAAAACATCAAACTCTTAATGTTTATGTACAAGGCGAATCTTAACATGATCCAACCTCCAACTCATTCATTTCAATCACTCACACGGCATTTGTTCAATTCTTTAGACAAATCTATGTTTGGCCATTGTACTCATGAGCATTAAAATTTATAATTTGACTACTTAAACCCTTCTCTTCAACAATTCTTCATAAAACATAAAGATTATAACCCAATCTCATCCTTTAATAACTAAAACCGAATGCTCAAGCCATCACCAAGATTTCGAAATTTTTGCCATGGGTTGTGTAAGAAATTAGTTAATTTACTAGAAACAAGTTTAAAATTTAAGAATCTAACACAACATACTAACCTCCCCTTAAGCTTAAGGTGACCGAAACCTCTCTTCTTCCTTTCTTCAATTCGGCCAAGAAGAACCAAAGAATGAAGCTCTTTTTTTTTCTTCTTTCAATTCACGGCAATGAAGGGGCAACCACACACATTTTTTTTTGTTTCTCCTCCTACTAACACTAATATTTTATTGCCCATGTTCTTTATTTTATTATTCCTAACATAAGCATTAACATCACATGTTTATGACATGTTTTGCCCATAACATTTTGTCCACCCTCCTTGTCATGGCCGGCCACTTACTAATTAAGGGGGAAATTGACATGCAAGTCCACCCTTTTGATCTCATGCACTAATAGATTCTTATAGATCGACCTATCACATTTCAAAAGTGTCACACATAAGTCCTATTAACTAAATTCACATGCAATTGACTAAATCGAAGCTTAAAACTTTCACACATTCATATTCACATATTTTAGGCAATAATCATTATATTCAAATAATTTGGTGACCCGATTTAGCGGTCCCGAAACCGCTTTCCGACTAGGGTCACTTTAGGGCTGTCACAACTCTCCTCCACTTAAGAAATTTTCGTCCCCGAAAATCTTACCGGTAAACAGGTTTGGGTATCGTTCTTTCATAGAGTTCTCGGGTTCCCAAGTAGCTTCTTCCATCCCGTGTTTGAGCCATAAAACTTTTACTAAAGGAACCTTTTTGTTTCGCAACTCTTTCACTTCACGAGCTAGGATCTGAATTGGTTCTTCTTCATAACTCATATCGGCTTGAATTTCAACCTCGGAGGGACTTATTATGTGCGAAAGATCGATCAGAACGTCAAGCATCGAAACATGAAAAACGTTGTGGATCCTTTCAAGTTCAGGGGGTAAAAGCAACCTATATGCAACTGGACCAACTCGTTCGGAGATTTCATACGGCCCAATGAATCTCGGACTCAACTTGCCCTTACGCCCAAATCTGAGTATCTTTTTCCAAGGTGAAACTTTAAGAAACACTTTATCTCCCACCTGATACTCAATGTCCTTTCGTTTCAAATCCGCGTACGACTTCTGACGATCTGATACTGCCTTTAGACTTTCACAAATTATTTTTACTTTCTGCTCAGCATCTTTAATCAAATCAACTACGAAAGTTTTTCTTTCACCGAGCTCGGTCCAAAACAATGGTGTACGGCATTTTCGACCGTACAAAGCCTCGTAAGGTGCCATCTTAATGCTTGACTGAAAACTATTGTTGTCAGCGAACTCAATCAAAGGTAGATACCGTTGCCATGAACCACTAAACTCAAGGATGCAGCATCTCAACATATCCTCAAGTATCTGAATCATCAGCTCGGATTGACCATCGGTTTGGGGATGAAAAGCGGTGCTAAAATGCAACTTGGTACCCAAAGCTTCTTGCAATTTCTTCCAAAATCGCGAGGTGAATCTCGGATCTCTATCCGACACAATAGAAATGGGCACCCCGTGTAATCTCACAATCTGAGAAACATACAATTCAGCTAGTTTATCCAATGAAAAATCCGTACGTACGGGAATAAAATGAGCCGACTTAGTTAGTCTATCAACAACAACCCAAATCGCATCTTTCTTACTTGTCGACAATGGCAACCCAGACACAAAATCCATCGTGACTCGATCCCATTTCCATTCAGGTACCATGATCGGCTGGAGTAAACCCGTAGGCACTTGATGTTCCGCCTTCACTTGCTGACATATTAAACACTTTGAAACAAAATCAAAAATGTCTCGTTTCATACCATGCCACCAAAACTGACATCTCAGGTCGTTGTACATTTTCGTACCCCCGGGTGAATTGACATTCGGCTACAATGAGCTTCGTTCAGAATCATCGTAATAAGTTCTGAATTTCTTGGGACACACAAACGACTTCTGAACCTCAAACAATCATCATCGTCAATTTGAAACTCTGATTCCATGTTCGAAACACATTCAGCCCGTTTTGCAACCAATTCATCATCGACTTTCTGAGCTTCACGAATTTGATGAATCAATAATGGTTTGGCCTTTAATTCACTACTAACACATTGTCGGGTAGAGAATGACAAGTGTACATTCATCGCTAAAAAGCAAGCGGTGATTTCCGACTTAAGGCGTCCGCAACCACATTAGCCTTACCGGGTGATAATCAATGACAAGCTCATAATCTTTCAACAACTCAAGCCAACGCCTTTGTCGCAGATTCAAGTCTCTTTGAGTCATCAAATATTTGAGACTTTGTGATCCGAAAATACATGGCACTTCTCACCAAATAAGTAATGTCGCCATATTTTCAAAGCGAATACGATGGCAGCTAATTTGAGATCATGAGTTGGATAATTTTTCTCATGTGGCTTCAGTTGCCTCGACGCATAAGCTACAACTCGTCCTTCTTGCATCAATACACAACCCAACCCAAGTAAGGATGCATCACTTTGTAAATGACGAACTCCTTGCACGATTATTTTGCACTAATCTTGGAGCTTAGTCAAATGGGTTTTCAATTGATCGAAACTTTTCGACACCTTTCCGTCGATTCAAACTTAACATCTTTCTGAAGTAGCTTCGTTATTGGTGTAGCTATCATCGAGAAACCTTTTACAAACCATCAGTAGTAACCGGCAAGTCCCAAAAAGCTCCGAACTTCAGTTATATTTCTCGGAGGCTTCCAGTTAAGTATGGCTGAAATTTTGCTCGGATCAACTCGAATGCCCGATGCAGATACCACGTGACCCAGGAAACTAACCTCTCTTAACCAGAACTCACACTTACTGAACTTAGCATATAACTGCTTATCTCATAAAATCTGCAATACTAATCTCAGGTGTTCAGCATGCTCGGTTTCATCTCTTGAGTAAACCAAGATGTCATCAATAAACACAACTACAAACCGATCCAAATACGGTCTAAAGATCCGATTCATCAAATCCATAAATACCGCAGGGGCATTAGTGAGCTCAAACAGCATCACTAAGAACTCGTAGTGACCGTATCTCATTCTGAAAGCAGTTTTGGGTATATCCGAATCTCGAATTCGCAACTGATAATAACCCGATCTCAAATCTATCTTTGAAAACACTGAGGCTCCCCTTAGTTGATCAAACAAATCATCAATGCGCGGTATCAGATATTTATTCTTTATTGTCACCTTATTCAGCTGACGATAGTCGATGCACAACCTCATGGTTCCGTCCTTCTTTTTCACAAACAATACTGGTCCACCCCAAGGTGAGAAACTTGGTCGAGCGAAACCTCTATCCGTCAACTCTTGCAACTGAGCTTTCAATTCCTTTAATTCCGTTGGTGCCATACGATACGGAGCTATTGAAATCGGTGTAGTCCCAGGTACAAGCTCGATGCCAAACTCTACCTCCCGAACAGGTGGTAAACCCAGTAATTCTTCGGGAAAAACATCCGGGTATTCACAAACCACTGGTACAGATTCAGGCTTCTTTTCTAACTCTTTGTCATCAAGTACATACGTAAGGTATGCTTCGCACCCCTTTCTTACATATTTCTGAGCCAACATTGATGATATTATAGCTGGCAACCTATTCAAGTCAGTAGACTCAACTCGGATTATCCCGTTATTTATACACCTAAGATCGATGGTTTTTCTTTTGCAATTTACAATTGCATCATGTACGGTCAACCAATCCATACCGAGGATAACATCAAATTTGTCAAACGGTAAAAGCATCAAATCAGCCGGAAAACAGGAACCTCTAATTTCTAAGGGACATTTCTTACACACTTTGTCGACAAGCACGTAACAACCCAAAGGATTTGACACCCGAATTACAAACTCAGTAGACTCAACAGGTAGAGTCTTACTGGATGCTAAGGTTTCACATATATAAGAATGAGTAGAACCAGGGTCAATCAAAGCAATAGCATTAGTATCAAAGAGAGTAAAAGTACCGGTAATAACATCTGGCGAAGAAGTATCCTTGCGTGCGCGAAGCACGAGCCTCAGATCTGGTTGTAGCATCTCTATATCCTCTCTGACCGCCACTAGCATTGCCCGTATTCCTAGATGGTCTACCCCGAGCAGTAGTAGCACCAGGTTTCCCACTCTGATTTACATTTTGTTCAGACAACCTCGGGCAATCTTTAATAGAGTGGTCAACTGATCCGCACTTGTAACAGGAGCGGTCATGGAATCTACAACTCCCCGAATGCCATTTACCACAATACTAACACTCCGTTCTGTCTCGACGATCATTTCCAACACTGGCGACCGAAGTGACTCGTGCACTCATAGGGGGTCGATCACGATCTCGTCTAGAAAAACCCGAAGTGTCTCTAGATCGGCCCAAATCATCTCTAAATTTCTTCGATGGTGTTGAAAGGGCCTCCCAAGACCTCTTCTGAAACTCCTTTGCTCCCATATCACTTTTCTTTTCTCTATCTTTGAGTTCCTCGGCTTTGCAAGCTCGCTCGACAAGTACCACAAATTCTCAGATTTCTAAAATGCCAACATACAGCTTTATATCATCATTCAGTCCATCTTCAAAACGTTTACACATCACAGCTTCTAAAGAAATGCATTCTCGTGCATACCGGCTAAGCCTCACAAACTTTCATTCATAGTCGGTAACCGACATGGAACCTTGTTTAAGTTTAAGAAATTCCTTCCGTTTTTGATCCATGAATCTCGATCGATATACTTTTTCCAAACTTCGGTTTGGAAAAACTCCCAAGTTACTTGCTCTCTGGGCACAACAGAGGTCAACGTATTCCACCAATAGTAGGCAGAATCACGTAGCAAGGAGATAGTACACTTTAGGCACTCATCGGGTGTGCAAGATAGCTTATCGAGTACCCGAATAGTGTTGTCCAACCAAAATTCAGCTTGCTCGGCATCATTGCTGTCCATAGCTTTAAATTCAGTAGCTCTGTGTTTTCGGATTCATCAGCTGGGGCTTATTTGACCTTATTTGGTCGGTTTAGGAGGTATTGTAGGTGCGGGGTGGTATTAGTCGGGAATGGAGGTTGTGGAACAGTAGATTAGTTCGAATGTATTGGTTGAACCAATCATTCATCACGCTATAAAAAGCTTATCTAGCTTCATCGTTCGGATTACTAGCAATAGGTTGAGAGTCCGTCGGTATTTGTCCCTTGTAAAGGAGCAGGAGCTACACTCTCAAGATCATCACTACCGCTTCGGTTGGGATCGGGATCCATTACTATAAATAAACACATTTTCAATTGTCGAAATCACCACACTATCAAATAATCACATAATGGCATGTATAGCTAGACCCAAACGTGTTACGGTAGTCCTAGAATCGACTAAACCGTAGCTCTGATACCAATAAAATTGTAACACCCCGTACCCGAGACCGTTGCCGGAGTCGGACACGAGGGGTTAACAGACTTAATTCCCTTATTTTTACAGTCCATTTTAAAAATTTCCAGACTAGTTGACTAACTGCGTCACTGTCACCTTAAAAATCATATCTTGAGCTCCAAAACTCGAAAATCAGTTTCGTAAATTTTCCCTGAAACTAGACTCATATATCCATCTACAAATTTTTTTCTAGAATTTTTGGTCAGGCAAATTAGTACAGTTTATTAGTTAAAGTCTCCCCTGTTTCAGGGTTTGACTTCTCTGACCTTCATACATTACGACTTATATATCTCCCTGTACAGGGCTTCAATACTTATGCCGTTTGTTTATAAAGAAACTAGACTTGAAAAGGAATCTATACATATATGCCATGACTTCTAAATATCTCTGGTTAATTTATAATGAATTTCCTAATTTTGAACAGGGAATCCAGAAACCGCTCTGCCCCTGTTTCACGAAAACTTTAAAATCTCATAAAATACTGTTCATATGATCATTTCATTACTTCCCTATGAAAATAGATTCATCAAGGTTAAATTACATAATTTATTCACTATTTAATTCCATTCTTACTATTTTTAGTGATTTTTCAAATCCACACCACTGCTGCTGTCAGCATCTGTTTTTAAGGTAAACCTTACCTATTTCATGGTTTTCCATGAATCAACTAGAGTTTGTCATACATAGCATCAAAATAATCATAATTAACCATTCCCAATGGCTAATCGTTACCAAACATTTCCATACCTCTCAATGAACAACATACAAGACGATTATAATGCTATGCTCAAAGTGTATATAAGCCATTTTCGCATGGCTATCCAAATTTATACAAAACCAAAGGGTACATGACCAACAACAAAAAGGGTAGTCCTATACATGCCATTTTCAGAGTTCAACCAAAAGTGTACCAAAAGGACTTTGATAGTGTGACGACTTCGACTTCGACAATCCTGAGTCCGATAGCTAACGAACCAAAATCTATAAAACAGAGATTCAAAGAACGGAGTAAGCATTTAATGCTTAGTAAGTTTTGAGCAATAAAATTAGGCACAACTGAAGTATAGCATTCATATAACTAAACGGATAATTTCATATACACATATTCTCAAAAATCAGTCCTACTTCACATTTCCAACCCTTATATCCATACATAAGGGATCAACTTAACCAAAGGCCCGAAAGCTCACTAATCGACTGAGCGAATAATATTTAAATGAAATCACTACTCCAATGCATATACGAAACGTACCTTATCGTTGGGATTTTACGAGCGTATTAATTGAAATTATTACAGCAAGATCGCTCATTCCCAACCCAAGTACCTTCGGGACTTAGCTCGGTTATAGTAACTCGCACAATTGCCTTCGGGACTTAGCCCGGTTATAGTAACTCGCACAATTGCCTTCGGGACTTAGCTCGGTTATAGTAACTCGCACAATTGCCTTCGGGACTTGGCCCGGTTATAGTAACTCGCACAAATGCCTTCGGGACTTAGCCCGGATATAGTAACTCGCACAAATGCCTTCGGGCTTAGCCCGGTTATCAATCCGAATATCCATGCACATATCAATAAATCATGACACATCAATATTTCATTTTCGTAACTAGAATTCAAACACAAGTCACTTATCAAGCATTATCATTTTCAGCTCAAAAGCTACATACAAAGGGCATGATTTTGATTTGCTTATAACATAATCTAATCGAATCATAATCTAAGTTTCATTACTCGAAAACTTACCTCGGATGTGGTCGAACGATTTCGGCGGCTATTCGATCACTTTTTCCTTTCCCTTATCCAACTTCGATCCTCTAAGCTCTTGAGCTTAATAAACAAATAAATTTATTCAATTACTTATCCAACTTTACTATATACAAATATCTATTTATTTAGATTCATTTCGGACTAATATTAGGCAACCGATCATATATTCTCCCCATGGCGATATTCAAACATTGTAGCCAAAGAATCACAATTATCGAATGTTTAACTATGATCGGACATATGATATTACCCGTATGTCTTAAGCTAATTGCCAACCTATTGCCCCAATTTTGTGTACATATCAAATATAGTAATCCTTACTTGAACTATTAACCAACCTTATCAATGAACAATTATACTTAAAATACCATATATATATATATATATATATATGTATTCAATAGTGCATAGATACTATGTTACCAACAATTATTTCCTTGCTTAGCAGCCGAACCAATATACACATTACTCCATATCTACCCGTCACGTTTACTCTACTTAAACCGAATAAACTTGCACATAAGGTCCTTGGCCGAACCTCACTAAAAACAAGTCAACCAAAATCTTAGTATTCATCTTGTGTATAACCTTATTTACCTTCCAAAAATCACAAAAACATCAAACTCTTAATGTTTATGTACAAGGCCGAATCTTAACATGATCTAACCTCCAACTCATTCATTTCAATCACTCACACGGCATTTGTTCAATTCTTTAGAAAAATCTATGTTTGGCCATTGTACTCATGAGCATTAAAATTTATAATTTGACTACTTAAACCCTTCTCTTCAACAATTCTTCATAAAACATAAAGATTATAACCCAATCTCATCCTTTAATAACTAAAACCGAATGCTCAAGCCATCACCAAGATTTTGAAATTTTTGCCATGGGTTGTGTAAGAAATTAGTTAATTTACTAGAAACAAGTTTAAAATTTAAGAATCTAACACAACATACTAACCTCCCCTTAAGCTCAAGGTGACCAAAACCTCTCTTCTTCCTTTCTTCAATTCGGCCAAGAAGAACCAAAGAATGAAGCTCTTTTTTTTTTCTTCTTTCAATTCACGGCAATGAAGGGGGCAACCACACACATTTTTTTTTTTGTTTCTCCTTCTACTAACACTAATATTTTATTGCCCATGTTCTTTATTTTATTATTCCTAACATAAGCATTAACATAACATGTTTATGACATGTTTTGCCCATAACATTTTGTCCACCCTCCTTGTCATGGCGGCCACTTACTAATTAAGGGGAAATTGACATGCAAGTCCACCCTTTGATCTCATGCACTAATAGATCCTTATAGATCGACCTATCACATTTCAAAAGTGTCACACATAAGTCCTATTAACTAAATTCACATGCAATTGACTAAATCGAAGCTTAAAACTTTCACACATTCATATTCACATATTTTAGGCAATAATCATTATATTCAAATAATTTGGTGACCCGGTTTAGCGGTCCCGAAATCGCTTTCCGACTAGGGTCACTTTAGGGCTGTCACATCAGAGGCCGAATTTGTGTTTCGAGAAATTCGGAATTGATTCAAATGATTTAAAATGAAGCTCATAGCAGTCGATTATCTATTCATCTGGGAAGTACGAAAATGTATAATAATTTGAAATAGCTTTATTGGTGGTCTGATATGAAGCGTGATATCTCTGAATTCGTTTCGAAATGTTTAATCTATCAACAACTTAAAGCTGAGCATCGAGTACCGTCTGGGTTACTCTAGCCGATTATGATTCCTGAGTGGAAATAGGACAGAATCACGATGGATTTTGTATCAGGTTTGCCCCTGTCTCCGAGTAAGAAAAATGAGATATGGGTGGTTGTTGATAGATTGACAAAATCAGCTCATTTCATTCCTGTGCATACAGATTATTCACTTGATAAACTTGCTGAGTTGTATATCTCTCAGATTGTAAGATTGCACAGAGTACCTATTTCTATTGTTTCAAATAGAGATCCAAGGTTTACATCACGGTTTTGGAAGAAATTGCAAGATGCATTAGGTACGAAGCTACACTTTAGTACTACTTTTTATCCACAAGCAGATGGTCAATCCGAGTGGATTATTCAGATACTTGAGGATATGTTGAGATGTTGCATTCTTGAGTTTGAAGGAACATGGGAACGATACGTGCCATTGATTGAATTTGCGTATAATAATAACTTTCAATCGAGTATAAAAATAGCACCTTACGAAGCTTTGTACGATCGCAAATGTCGAACACCTTTGTATTGGATTGAGCTCAGTGAGAATAAGATTCACGAGGTCGATGTGATTAAAGAGACTGAATAGAAAGTGAAAGTGATTCGTGATAGTTTAAAAGCAGCTCCTGATCGTCAAAAATCATATGCGGACTTGAAATGGAAAGATATTGAGTTTTAGATCGGGGATAAAGTGTTTTTAAAAGTGACTCCGTGAAAGAAAATACTTAGATTTGGCAGAAAAGGCAAGTTAAGTCCGAGATTCATCTGGCCGTATGAGATATATTGAGCGTATCGCTAGTTGCTTATAGATTGTCGCTGCCACCTGAGTTAGAAAAGATTCATAATGTATTTCACGTATTGATGCTTCGACGATACAGATCAGATCCCTCGCATGTGATTTTTCCCTCTGAGATTAAGATTCAATCCAATATGACTTACAAAGAAGAACTGATCCAAATTCTAACTCGTGAGATCAAAGATTGGAGAAATAAGAAAATTCAATTAGTGAAAGTCTTATGGCATCGATATGGGGTTGAAGAAGCTACGTGGGAGCTCGAGGATGCTATGAGAGAACAATATCCAAACCTATTCGCTGGTAAGATTTTGGGGGACGAAAATCCCTAAGGAGGGAAGAGTTATAACAGCCCGATTTTAGCTAAATCAGAATAGTGGTTTTGAAACCACAAATTCAAGGTTGTAAAATTATTTTAATATTATTTTATGTGATCACAACATGTGAATATGTATGTGTAAAAATTTTGTGAGCTAATTTTATCGTTGAATAGCTCAATTTGAGAAAAAGGACTTAATCGCGTAAAATGCAAAAGTGGCATGCTATAAGTTAAAATTTTTTATTTGCTATGGTTTGTTATTTATGAGGTCCTTATGATGTTATTAACCCAATTATAATGTTAATGGATATTAATGGGAATTATATCATGAATATTGATGGTTTTAATTAAAGGATAAATTGGTAATTGATGATTTAAGTTATATTAAATAAAATAAAAACCATTTTATGCTTAATTATAATCATCCATAGCCAAATAACAAGAGGAAAAGAAGAGGAAAATGTTTTTTTACGGTTCGGCCCTTGTTGTTCTTGATTGAGGTACGTTTTTAGCTCGATTTTTGATGATTTCTATGTTTCTGTGATTGTTGCTTTGAGTTCTAGCTAGCTCGTACCCTAATTTCTGAATTTTTTGGTGATTTTTTAAATTTCCATTGATGAATGCTTGAGTTCTTGAATGTTTGATGATGGAAAATGAGTAATTGTTGATAGATTATCATGTTTCGTAAAGTTATTTTTAGTGAAATTGCATAAAAAGGACTAATTTGTAAACAGTGTAAAATGTTTGGTTAAACGTATGAAATAAATGAAAATATGGACTAATATGAAGCTATATGAAATTTGGCTAGCATGAAATTAGAAAGAAATTGTGTAATTTGTGATTTTGTGAAATAGAGACTAAATTGAGAAAATGTGAAATTATAGGGGTTAATGTGTAAAATGCCCCAAATTGTGTGCTTTGGATGAAATTGAATGAATTGAGGAATAAAAGAGCTAATTTTAAATTTATATAGATCCTGAAAGAAAGAAATTAGATTTGGATCAGGAAAAATCAAAAGTTATCGAGTAATCGATCGAGTTCATCTTTTCCAACTACAAGGTAAGTTCATATGCAAATAAATGTATTTGAATTGAATTATATATGTTTTATTATCATTGAATTGATACAAATGTTGAAAGAGCAAGTATGAGCATGAAATAATGAAGTTATGACATCTGAAAGTCCCGTACGAACCCTAGGAATAGTATAGGATATGAATGTCATGACATTAGGTTATCGAGAGGTGATTACATGTAAGACCATGTCTGGAACATTGGTATTGTATTGTCATTACATGTAAGACCATGTCTGGGACATAGGCATCATTATATGATTTCATGTAAGACCCTGTCTGGGACAGTGGCATCGATATATGATAACATGTAAGACCATATCTGGGATATGGCATTGTACGAGCTTATGTGATTTTCGAGTTTGCTTAACAATTTTGACCGGTTCGACAGGAAAAGTCAAGTCGAGAAAGAATATGTGAATGAGCTAAGTGATTAAGGTATGTATGAAATTCATATAAGCTTTGAGAAGAGAAGGTAATTGATGAATTGGTATGTTTGAGAAGTATAAATTGATTAATAGAAAGGTTTGTGATCTTGAATGTGTATTTAATTGTGTTTATTCATATCTTGCTTAATTGATGGTAATGATATTGATTCATAAAATAATTTATTTGTGTATGGCTTACTAAGCCTTTAAAGCTTACTTTTTGTGTTCTTTCCATGTTTTTATAGATCATCAAAGCTAGCTCGGACTCTAGGATCATCGGGAAATGTTGTCGCACTATCGATCATCTCGTTGGTATTTTTGGAAGCTTTATATATATGGTATATGGCATGTATAGGCTAATGTCAATTTGATATGTTTTGAGTTGTGATTATAGCCATGAGATTTGGCTTGTGAATGTTGATGTGTATGGCCATTTAAGTTGGATTGAATTATGTTTGGTAAGATATATATATGTGATGTATATAATACTTTATACGTTGGCTTGTTTTGGTATGGTTATGAGTTGGCTATTTTGGATAGATGTAAATTTGTGTATTAATGCTTGAGGAATGGTATATTATGTTATATTTTATATATGATGAATTGATATGTTTGGGAGGCATTATTTAGATGATAGAAAAATGTTGAAAGTACATTTCAAAGATTATGCAAATTGATGATTATGGTACATTGTTTTGGTATGTCTTAAATATGGAATTTAGTGGTTGAATGGTTATGAATAGATGTCATGATATGAGTATGAATTGGCATGTTTGTGGTTGCATAAAGATGTATTGAAATGGTGCTATTTCTGTTGTTATGTGTGCTCGTCATTAGGGTGGCAAATTGGCTTTGCAAATAGCCTATTTTTGTCCACATGGGCGTGTGTCTCGGCCGTGTTTGACACACGGTGATGTTACACGGCCATGTTTCCTTTGTGGTACCCTTCGAATTAAAGTCAGTATACCCTACAGTTTTGACATGGCGTAGACACACTGGTGTGTCTATTGGCCGTGTGTGGCACATGGGCGTGTGGTCGGCCGTGTGACCCAAGTCAGTAACCCCCTTAGATTTCACATGGCAAGGCATACGGCGTGTCCTTGGCCGTGTGGTACAAGTCAGTATGTATGCCCTGTTATCACATGGCCTATGACACAGGCATGTCTGGTAGTCGTGTGAGGCACATGGCCTATTCACATAAGCATCGTGTCTGGTAGTCGTGTGAGGCACATGGCCTATTCACACGAGCGTATGACCTTTTAATCTTTGAAATTTTCTAAGTTTCTTTAAGTTTGTAAATGTTATCGGTTTAGTCCCGAACCTCTTCTAAGCATGATTTAAGGTCTCGTAGAGCCTTATAAGGGACATTTTGAATATTTTGAATGGATTTCACTACTTATAAGGGACATTTTGAATATTTTGAATGGATTTCACTTACTCATTCTTAAGTATGTGAATGAAGTGTGTTATCCGGTAATGCCTCGTAACCCTATTTCGACAACGAATATGGGTTAGGGGTGTTACAATAACCATACCAAACAAACCAAAACATATGACAACTTATACATTGTGAATTACTTACCAAACACCTAATTCAAGCCAACTTAAATGGTCATACACCAACATTTACATCATTTCACAAGCCAATACAAATGGCTAATATCATATCTCAAAAATTATCATCAAACTACTAGCCTATACATGTCATATACCATATTTGCAAAGCTTCAAACGTACCAACAAGATGTTCGATAGTGTGATGACATTTCTCGACAATCCCCAAGTCCGAGCTAGCTTTGATAATCTATAAAATAGGGAAAGAACACACAAAGTAAGCTTTAAAATCTTAGTAAGCCATATACAAATAAATTCATCATATGAATATTTGCATATCAATTCAAATATTCCAAGCATAACTAAACACATACAAGTTCACAAACCTTTCTCATTGTACACATATTCAATATCACAATTGAATTCATCAAATACTTCCCTTTTCATTACTCGTATGAATCTCGTACGTACCTAAGTCACTTAACTCATTCACACATTCTTTCTCGACTTGACTTTGCCCGTTGAACCATTCGAAATTGTTAAGGATACTCAGCAATCACATATAGCTCGTACAATGCCATATCTCAGATATGGTCTTACATGTTATCACATATCAATGCCACTGTCCTAGACAAGGTCTTACACAAAATTGATTAATGATGCTAATGTCCCAGACATGGTCTTACATGTAATTACCATACAATTCCAATGTCCCAGACATGGTCTTACATGTAATCACATCTTGGTAACCTAATGTCATGACATTTATATCCTATACTATTCCTAAGGTTCATACTGGACTTTCAGATATCGTAACTTTGTTGATTCTTGCTCGTATTAACTTGCTCAACATTCATAGTAGTTCAAGGACAAATAAAAATATATAATTCAATTTGAATACATTTATTTGCATATGAACTTATGTCGTAGTCAAAATAGAGGGACTGGATCGACTATTCCCTAACCTTCTATTTTTCCCGATCTAAATCTGATTTCTTTCTTTCTTAATCTTAATCAAGGAATATGCTAGCTGAATACCAAAACCCAAAAATGGCTTCTTTTTCTTTCTTAATGTCAGTTGATAGGAAGAAAGATGAACACAAATTACATTTGTTTTTATTTTATTATACTTAATACATATTTTACCATTTTACCGTTAATGAAACCATTATAAAATCACCTAATATATGCCCATTTATGTCCATTACCACTATCAATGGTCTAATAACAACATAAGGACCTTTCATTTAATAAGCCATGTCAATTAAGCACTTTAAAAAGTAGAGTGCAACTTTTGCATTTTACATGATTTAGTCCTTTTTCTCAAATTGAGCTATTAAACGATAAAATTAGGTCATGAAATTTTCAAACATATATAATCACATGCTATAAACACTAAAAATAATATTAAAATAATTTTAAGACCTCTAATTTGTGGTTCAAAAACCACTGTTCTGATTTAACTAAAATCGGGCTGTTACATAATGCCCCTAGTAGAAGACATAGATAGTTGAGACCGAAAGGGTATTTTTTTAGTAAAACTCATTCCAAGTGGTGACTGAAATGGTATACATATACCTAGGTTAGACCGAGAAGGTATCTTAGGTGGTAATTTGATCTACCACAATTCGTTGTACCAGATTAAACCATTTTCTGTACTTAAGGAGCACATATAAAAGCAATTTAGTTATGTTTTTACTTAGTTTTCATCTTTAGTTAATAAATAAATAAACAAGTGATTTGAGCCATTTATACAACCTTAGGGGCCAAAATATGCCTAAGGGAATACTAATGTACTTGCTGAGTGTGTAGGACATCATTCGAAGGCATACAAACACGAGACTGGCCACGATGTTGCAACACGGAGTAAGCAGAGCACTCAAAAGGAGCAAACTACCTTCAGTGTTGCGACATAGCAAGAGGGTGTCGCAGTAGAACACTGTAACCAAGGCTCAACTCGTAAACTGCCATCAGTGTTGCAGCACATGCTAGAGGGTGTCATGACACTGCCATGACGAGGGGATTTAGTGAGCCAAGGGCGTTTTGGTCCAGAAAATGAACTTTAATGTAAAAATGTGAGCAGAATTAGGTTAATGGATGATGGCGAACCCTAAGACTATAAATAGACAGCTCTAAACACTTCATAGATAGTTTTTATCCAAGTTTTAGATTACGACTTTCATTTAGTTTTATTTTTAGATTTTTTCTAGTTTATTTTGTAGTTAGGTTATTTTCATTTGTAATTCTATTTTAGTTTTTTATTTTTATTCATCGTAGAACCCGATTTGTAGATTCATCAACTCTTCATGGATTTTTGTTCTCACAATTATCAATATATATCAGGATTCTTCTTAAACTCTATCCTTGATTTATTACTTATGTTTATCTTTTAAATCAAGTTTATGATGTTTATTAGATCCTTGAGGAACTAATCCTTCTATGGGAGAGTAGCGAGTGGGTGTAGGAGTAATTAACTTCTATGTAGGGTTTCTTAATAGATCAGCTAGTTGGGATAGGAAGAACTTAAAACCCTAGGCCTGACAACCCTAGGAAGTCATTTAGGTGGGAATGAACCCAAAATTAGTATTGTCTATCCGTGAACACCTTACCCCAAATTCGGTCTAGATTGTGAGGTTGAGAGATAAGTAGTTCTTTCCGATTCATTCTTTTAGTGGAAAATCAAGAGATCCTACTAGGTTAATGACCAGTTGATTAAATAGAACCCGGAATAGGAGTTAGTTATGACCACCAAAATGAGTTAGTTTTCCGTCTTAGAATTGATAAAGTCTACAAATTATTTTCTTGTCTTTATTTTAATTATTTTTATAAAATATAATTTTTCATCACCTTAGGACTTATCGTAATATAGTTTAATTAAATTACTAATTGGATATGTTAATGTTCAAGTTAGAATTATTTTAGTGTTGCCTCTCTTGGGTACGATCCTTAGAGTACTCCAATACTGCGTTGTATAAATCTATGTTATAACCTAACCCGTATACTTGTGGAAACTACTTAACAATTATATTTGGTTGCAGGATTTACACTCTAGACGTTAGTACGTCCGGAGGCGGTCATAGTCCTTAGTGAAGATGAAACCAAAAGGGTATTTGTAGCTAAGGGTGGTAAGTACTTAAAGTGAGGGAGATTATCGGCTTAATTAATAATTGAGCAACACAATTGATTCAAGGCTAAGTAGCTCGTGTAATTGAAACAAGGAATAAGAGAAATTTGAGTAACTTAACCTAGGGTTAGATTTAATGTTACTTTACTTTAATTAGTTTCATTATCTTCAATTAGAATTGACACTACTAATTCATAACTCAATCAGATTAGTAATTATTTTCAGTAATTGATTTAATAGCAGTTTTCTTCAATCTGCAATCCCTTGGGTACGATCCTCAAAATACATAACAAATGTTTTGGTGTAACACATCTATATTATAATTTGACCTATATGCTTGCAGAAATCGCACTTAACTCTTATCTTTATATTTTTGTTGTATTTACACTCTTGATGTTTGCACGTCAGAAGGCGGTTAGATATTTCTAGCAATAAACCCTTTACTAAAATTGCACCTGTGTTTTTGGCGAGACGGATACTTATCATTCCCAACTTTCAACTGAATGGACTTCTTCGCTATTCTTATACCATGAACTACTTCGAGTGTGGGCTCAAACACTTCAAATCAAACACAAAACCAAAAATAATTTTTGTTTTTATTTTCAATGTGAAAGAAAAATATCTCTCAATAGAAATCGATAGAATTATTATTCCGAAAAATAGAAATAATACTCAGAGAATAAACTCTTACTATTTTTAGGCAAAGTAACAATATCTTAAAATTTTGTCTTTAGCCCTATCAGTGTAATCTATTTATAGGGAGAAAAGGTAAAATCCTTATTAAATTGTAGAATTCTATTTCAAATAGAAAAATGAATACCTAGTCTAACTACGAGTATAAGGAGCGACAACTGTAACAGCCCTTTTCTGGTCAAATAGGAACAGTGGTTTCGGAACCACAAATTTTAAGTTAAAATATTTATTTTATTATTATTTATTTTATTATTATTTTAATGTTTATAGCATGATAATGTGATTGTGTGAAAATTTCGTTAAGAAATTTTATTGTTTGATTGGTTGTTTTGTTAAAAAGGACTAAATCGCGTAAAGTGTAAAAGTGGAGTTCTATCAGGTAAAAGTGTTTAATAGCTTCCTTATGTTACAATTAGACTATTAATAGCACGACTGGACATATATGGACATATATTATGGTGTTTTAAATGATTTTTTATAAAGTTAATATGGTAATTCATTAAATAAAGGTTAAATAATTAAAAAAAAAGACAAAACATTTCATTCATCTCTTTTCCTAACCGTAATTAAGAAAGAAAAGAAGCCATGGATAAGCTTTGAAGGTTCGACTAATGCATGCTTGAATTGTAAGTGATTTTTTATTCGGTTTTTAGTGATTTTTATGTTTTTAAGTTCATTGTAGCTCAATCTATCTAGCTCGTACCTTCAATTTCAAAACTGTTAACATTTTTTAGAGTTTCCATTGATGTATATATGTGTTCTTTGATGTTTGATGATGAAATATGAATATTTGTTATGAATTATACAAGTTTTGTTAAGTGATTTTTAGTGAAAATGTAAAATAAGGATTAAATTGAGAAATGTGTAAAGTTAGTGGTAAAAATATGAAATAAATGAAAATTATGGGATTCTAGGGGCACTATGGTAATTCAGCTAGCATGGGTCTATTTTGAATTTCATTTTTTGTGAATTTATTTGATAATGACTAAATTGTAAAAATGTGAAAGTTTAGGGGCAAATGTGTAAAATAGCCCTAATGTGTGTTTTGGACTAAATTGAATGAATAGTTGATTAAATAAGCTGATTTTGATTACTTATAGATCAAGAAAAGAGGAATTCAGACTTAGATCGGGGAAAAAGCAAAGTAATTGAACAGTCGATTCGTTCCGTTATTTCCGTATATGAGGTAAGTTCGTATAATCGAACTTAAATATGTATTTATTTATTTGATGGATGAAATTGAGACAGTATTTATCCTATTAGTTAAATGTGGAGATTTGGAATTAAATGTACAATTTATGTAAGGCAAGTTGCTATATAAGACCATAGCTGGGCTATGGCAATTGGATAATAAGACCATAACCGGGTTATGGCATGTGAATGTAAGACGACGACAGGGCCTTGGCAACGTATGTGTAAGACCATAGTTGGACTATGGCATTGGAAAATTGAAGTACTTGTATCATAAGCATTTATAAGCTCAAAGTGATTTTGCAAGAGAGAGTTGGTGATAAATAGATATGTATCGGTATAGGTACGTACTGAAAACTATACATGTAACGAGATAGAAGAAGTTGAGGATTTATGAGTTACGATATGGTTAAACTTTATGTTAGCTCATTGATTGATGTTTTGAATATTAATTATGTTATCCATTTTGAAATGTTAATGAATGTAGTGATTATTTCATATTTACATACGAACTTACTAAGCTTTATATCTTACTTTGTTCAATTTTAAATGTTTTATAGTTTTACGAAGCTAGCTCGGATCCATGGATCGTCACAAACTTCATCGCACTATCAGACATCTATTTGGTACTTTTGAGTTGTGTAAATATGGTATATGGCATGTATAGGCTTTTGTCATTTTGGTATGTTTGATAGACATGTATTTTGGTCATTTGAGTTGGCATATGATGATGAACTTGATGATGTATATATATATGTGCAAATGGTTCTATTTTGAGTTTGGTAATTGATCTATATTGTGTGATTGAAGTTGATAATTTGAGAAGTTATGTGCTTGTGAATTAGTATATGATAATGCATGTTTGGAAGAGTTTAGTTAGTTAAATTGTATATGTGAATTAGGTATGAAATTGGATGACAACTTGTAGCATATTTGTGATTTGTATTGTTGGTAAAGAAATGTTATGAATTGAACATTGGTTGATGGTATTTGGATGCATATTAGTGTCTTGAAATGGTACCATTTGAGCTTGTAAAGGTATGTGCAAAATGGGTGGAAAAATGGCTTGGTAAATGGCCTATTTTTGTCCACACAGACAGAGACACGAGCGTGTGTCTCAGCTGTGTGTGACACATGGTTATGTACACGGCTGCGTGTCCCCTAATGTTGAATTTGAAAACAAGTTAGTATGCTACACATGGCCTTACACACAGGTGTGTGACTTGGCCGTGTGGCATAAGTTAGTATACCCTACAAGTTTGACACGGCCTGGCACATGGGTGTGTATGGCCATTTTTAGGGTACACGCGCTAGCCACACGGGTGTGTGTGTTGGCCGTGTAACCCAAGTTAGAGAGTTACATGGGGTCAGACACAGGCTAAGACACGGCCATGTGCTCCCATTTCGAATGTCTACTCGGCTTGTGACACTGTAAAACTCCTAACCCGTATCCATCACAAGACTAGGGTTTAAGGCATTACCGGACAATTCAGAACATTTAACATTCATTTCATAAACATTATAGCATCGGAGATCAAACATCAATGTAGAGTCCCTTATTTGGGTCATCGAGACCTTAAACATGCATTACAAAGGGGTCAGGACTAAACCGAACACATACAAAATTTTTCCAGAACTTAAACATTTTTCAAACAAGGACAAGTCACACGCCCGTGTGACCAGGCCATGTGCCTCACACGGCATTAGACATGTCCGTGTTTCTAGGCCATGCCCAAACAGGACATACATACTATCTTATTCACACGGCCACAAGACATGCCCATGGGTCTTGGCTATGGTCGACACTGACTTGGGTCACACGGCTAGCCACACGCCCGTGTCCCTTGGCCATGATCGACCCTGACTTACAAATGTAGGGTACCCCAGGGGACACACGGTCGTGCAACATGACCGTGTGTCGCACACGACTGAGACACACGCCCGTATCTCTGCCCGTGTGGACAAAAATAGGCCATTTGAATAACCAATTTGCCACCTCATCTGGGTCAAACCTACAAGCACCAAACCAAGCATATTTCCCACACAATTTTAGCCAATTTCCATTCTCAACTCATCAACCAAATCATACCAAAACATATGTTTCATAAATTCCAAATATACAAACACACCTTGTCAAATTGACCATTTTTTTTGGCCAACCAAATGCACGTCAAAATGGCATATTTCCATCACATAACATATATCAATATCATCCATAAGTTTTAACTCAAACTAGCCATATCACATGGCATAATATATACACTACAAAACATATCTAAATACTCCTAGCCTATACATGCCATATACCATATATACAACTCTCAAAATGGTACCAAAATTGATGTCCAGTAGTGTGAGTGAGTCGCTGATGATTCCCGAGTCCGAGCTAGCTTTATAACACTGTAAGATAGAGAATATTTCACACATTAAACTTAGAGCTTAGTAATTTTGTGGTATAATACATTTAACTCAACATTTAAAAGCTATAAGACATATTAGCTAACACATAGTTCAAATCATATCACTACTCAACCTCATTCATTACCATTTCTCATTTCATACTATTTTCTTAGTTCACATATCCTTGCACATAACTCATACACAATATTATCGACCACATAGGTTCATCTATCTCATATCGTTAACCATAAATATTCATTACATACCTGTACAAACTCGTACTTAACTATTACATTATCACTTCAATGCTCAATACACTAATTCATTAGATCATCTTTCCATGTACAAGAACATCGCACACTTAGTACCAATAATCTACCCGAAGCTATAAAATATCGCACACTTAGTGCCATCATATTAAACCAAAACTATCTCAATATTGCACACTTAGTGCCACATATAGCCGAAGCTATTCCAATTCACACACTTAGTGCTATTTATAGCCGAAGCTATTTCAAACCGTACACTTAGTGTCGAACATAGTCTATTTATCATCGTACTCACGCCATAGGCAAATATATACAATTTAAGCATTATCAAAGCACTAAAATATAAATTGTAACATCATTTATCCTGTACCAACTTATCTCGTACTCGGTATTGTCGATTCGGATTGTCTACTCTATAACCTTTGACTTTCCTCGGTCTAAGTCCGAATTCCTCTTTTCTTGATCTATATGTATTCAAAATTAACCCTTTTATTCAAAAATTCATTCAATTTGATCCATATACATATATTTAGGGCATTTTGTAATTTAGCCCTCACATTTTCACATTTTAACGTTTTAGCCCTTATTTCATAAAATCACAAAATACACAAAATTCCTCAAAACTATGTATTAGTCGAATCTTCCTATGGTCCTTAGCAAGCCATAATTTTCATTTATTTCACATTTCAACCCCTCAATTTACACTTTTCTCAATTTAATCCCTAATATGCATTTTTACTCAAAATCACTTTACAAAACATGTATATCAAACACTAAGCTTTCATATTCTACCAATTAACATTACAAAACTCACAGATTCATCAATGGCATAACTCAAAATATTCATCAAAATCAAAAATTCAAGTATGGGCTTTGTAGTATACAAAGTAACGATTACAAAACCGTAGAAATTATCAAAAATCAAACAAAAAACACATACCTAATTAGCCAAGATGAGTGCCGAAACTTAAAGCTCTTCAAACTTATGTTTTCTTTCCTATTTTTGGTGGATGGACACTAAAAATGATGGATGAAATATGTTTGTTTTATTTTATTTCATCATAATGCACTAATTACCCTTTTA
The DNA here is from genome assembly GCF_025698485.1 of Gossypium arboreum. Lineage (NCBI taxonomy): Eukaryota > Viridiplantae > Streptophyta > Magnoliopsida > Malvales > Malvaceae > Gossypium > Gossypium arboreum. The sequence goes on from NC_069080.1 coordinate 40,740,302, forward strand.
CCCTTGTAATAAAACATTAATATTCCATCAACTGATGCCCATTAATGTCATTTAATCAAAACCATGGTCAAATAACCACATAAGGACCTTACAATTATAAACCCAAATCAAATAGGAACTTTTAACATATAACAGGCAACTTTTACATTTTACGCGATTAGGTCCTTTTTATTAAATCGGCACACAAACGATTAAATTTTAATACGAAACTTTCACACATGCTAATTCTCACATCATCAACATAGAAAATAATATTTAAATATTTTTTTGACTCAAATTTATGGCCTCGAAACCACTGTTTCGACTAGGGTCTAAACCGGACTATTACAATTCTCCCTCTTAGGGATTTTCGTCCCCGAAAATCTTATCATTAAACAGATTTGGATATTGTCGTCTCATAGAATCTTCAGGCTGCCACGTGGCCTCTTCAATATTGTGTCGATGCCACATCACTTTTACTAACAAATTTTTCTTATTTCGTAGCTCTTTAACCTCTCGAGCTAAATACGGATCGGTTTTTCTTCATAACTCATATCAGACTGAATTTCAATCTCAGACAGAGGAATCACATGCGAAGGATCAGATCTTAATCATCTAAGCATCGATACGTGAAAGGCATTATGAATCTTTTCCAACTCTGGTGGCAACAACAATCTATATGCTACTGGCCCAATACGCTCGGTAATCTTATACGGCCCAATGAATCTCGGACTCAATTTGCCTTTTTTTACCGAGCCGAAGTACTTTCTTCCACGGAGATACTCTCAAAAACACTTTGTCGCCGATTTCAAATTCAATATCTTCCCTTTTCAAATCAGCATAAGATTTCTGACGATCAGAAGCTGTTTTTAAGCTATCTCGGATCACTTTTACTTTTTGTTCAGCTTCTTTTATCAAATCAACCCCGTGAATCTTATTTTCACTAAGTTCAGTCCAATACAAAGGTGTACGGCATTTGTGACCATATAAAGCTTCGTACGGTGCCATTTTAATGCCCAACTTGAAACTGTTATTATAAGCGAATTCAATTAAAGGTAGATATTGTTCCCACGTACCTTCAAACTCAAGAATGCAACATCTCAACATATCCTCTAGTATCTGAATAATTCGCTCAGATTGACCATCCGTTTGCGGGTGAAAAGCAGTACTGAAATGCAATTTAGTACCCGGAGCATCTTGCAACTTCTTCCAGAATCATAATGTGAATCACGGATCTCTGTCTGATACAATAGATAATGGCACACCGTGCAATCTTACAATATCGAAAATGTATAACTCAGCCAACTTATCTAGTGAGTAATCAGATCGCACTGAAATAAAATGAAATGATTTCTTCAAACAATCAACTACAACCCAGATTGCATCTTTCTTTCTCGGAGATAGGGGTAAACCCGAAACAAAGTCCATTGTCACTCGATCCTATTTCCATTCTGAAACCATAATCGGTTCTAACAAACCAGATGGCACCTGATATTTAGCTTTAACTTGCTGACAAATCAAACATTTAGCAATAAATTCAGAGATATCTCTTTTCATTCTAGACCACCAGTAGTGTTGTTTCAGATCATTATACATTTTCGTACTACCCGGATGCATAGACAACCGACGATTGTGAGCTTCATTCAAAATCATTTGAATTAACTCTAGATTTCTCGGAACTCAAATTCAATCTTGGAATCTCAAACAATTATCTTTATCAACTCTGAATTTTGAATCGGACTCTACATCACACTGAGCTCTTTTAGCTAAAATCTCATTATCAATCTTTTGAGCTTCGATAATCTACTGTAAGAACAAAGGTCTTGCTTTCAATTCAGTTAGAACTGAACCATCATCAGACAGAACCAAATGAGCATTCATCGCACGCAAAACAAACAACGATTTTCAACTCAAGGCATCAGCAACAACATTTGTTTTTCCCAGATGATAATCAATCACAAGTTCGTAGTCTTTTAGCAACTCTAACCATCTTCTTTGTTGCAGATTCAGATCTTTTTGAGTCATCAAATACTTCAAACTCTTATGATCAAAATACACATGACATTTCTCACCAAATAGATAATGGCGCCAAATCTTCAAAGCAAACACAATTGCAGCCAACTTAAGATCGTGTGTCGGATAGTTCTTTTCGTGCGGCTTCAACTGCCTTGAAGCATAAGCAATGACTTTGCCTTCCTGCATCAAAAAACATCCCAATCCGATCAACGAAGAATCACTTTAGATTACAAATTCTTTACTTGATTCGGGTTGTATTAATACTAGATCTTCAGTCAACAAAGTTTTTAACTGATCAAAGTTGTTTTGACACTTTTCGGACCATTCAAACTTTACATCTTTCTGAAGTAGCTTCGTTAATGGATTTGTAATCATAGAAAAGTCTTTTACAAACCTTCTATAATAACCGAAAAGTCCCAGAAAACTACGGACTTCAGAGATGTTCCTCAGAGGTTTCCAATCCAGAATAGCTGAAATCTTATTCGGATCAACCCGAATACCAAATACTGATACAATATGACCCAGAAAATCGACCTCTCATAACCAGAATTCATATTTACTAAACTTTTCATATAACTGTTTATCTCACAAAGTCTATAGTACTATTCTCAAATGCTTGGCATGTTCAATTTTATCTCGTGAATAAATCAATATGTCATCAATGAATACGACAACAAATTGATCTAAATACAGTCTGAACATTCTATTCATCAAATCCATAAAGATAGCAAGTGCGTTAGTCAAACTGAAAGGCATAACTAAGAATTCATAGTGGTCGTACCTCGTTCTAAAAGCAATATTCAGAATACCTGAATCTTTTACTCGCAATTGATAATAGCCCGATCTCAAATCTATTTTCGAAAACACAACAGCTCCTTTCAATTGATCAAACAAATCATCAATATAGGGCAGAGGATACTTATTCTTAATAGTCACTTTGTTCAACTGACAATAATCGATACACATTCTCATCGTACTGTCTTTCTTTTTCACAAATAGAACTAGAGTACCCCAAGGTGAGAAACTCAGTCTAGCAAACCCTCTATCTATTAACTCTTGCAGCTGAGACATTAATTCTTTTAGTTTGGTCGGAGCCATTTTATACGGAGCTATTGAAATCGAGTAGTTCCAGGTACTAATTCAATACCGAATTCAACTTCTTGTATCGGAGGTAAACCTGAAAGTTCTTTAGGAAACACATCAGGAAACTCACAAACGACAGGCACTTATACAACTTTCTTTTCTGACACTCTTGAATCGATTACATAAGCAAAGTAGGCTTCACAACCTTTTCTTACGATACTCAAAGCTTTCATCGAAGATATCACAGCAGACAATCCATTCAAATCACTAGATTCAATTCAGACTATTTCATCACTCTTGTATCTCAAATCAATAGTTTTCCATTTGCAGTTCACAACAGGATCATGCAAAGTTAACCAATCCATACCCAGAATTATATCAAATTCATCAAAAGGTAACAGCATCAGATTAATCGGAAAACAAATGTCTCAAAATATTAACGGACAATTCTTGCAGACTTTATCAACCAAAACACATCTCTGCCTAAGGGGTTTGAAACTCTAATTACAAATTCAGTAGACTCTACAGGCAAAGTCTTACTGTTCACTAAATTTATGCATATATACGAATGTGTTGATCCAGGGTCTATCAAAGCTATCACAGAAGTATCATAAAGTGTGAAAATACCCGTAATCACATCTGGATACGAAGCTTCCTCACTAGCTCGGATGGCATAGGCTCTGGCAGGTGCTCTAGCATCAGATCTAGTTGTAGTGTCTCGCGTCACACCTCTACCACAACTCGCATTTATCGTGTTTTTCGGTGGTCTACCTCTAACTGTAGTGTTACTTGGCCTCGTATTTGGAACATTATCTTTTTCAGCTAACTCTGGGTAATCTTTTATAAAGTGATCTCGTGAACCACAACTATAACAAACTCGGTTATTACTTTTTCCCCAGCATTATCTAAAATGACATCTTCCACATTGATTACACTCAGGCTTTCCATCCTTTGCACTACCAACACTTGATATTGAGGTAGTTTGAGCTTTAGGATTGGTATATTGTTTTCCACGATCTCTATTCTGATGTCCTATTAAAGCTATTGATTGATCATTAAAATCTCTAAATTTCTTTGACGAGGAATAATAAGTTTTATTCATTGGTCTCTTTCTCGAATCTCTTACCTCTGAAATAGCTTTTCTCTTTTCTTTGCTGAGATCTTCGGCTTTACAGGCCCTCTCAACCAGTACTAAAAATTCTTTCAGTTCAAGTATTCCAACTAATAGTTTTATCTTTTAATTCAATCCATCAACAAATCTTTTACACATGATTTTTTTAGTAGACACGTATTCTCGGGCATAATTACTCAAACGTACAAATTCTCTTTCATATTCTGTTACAGTCATTCATCCCTGCTTCAATTCTAGAAACTCTTTATGTTTCTAATCGAGGAATCTCTGACTTATGTACTTTTTCCGAAACTCGATCCAAGAAAATGCCCAGGTAACCCATTCCCTAGGAACCACTGATATCAATGTCTTCCACCAGTGATATACACTGTCTCTAAGAAAGGATACCACACATTTGATACATTCATCTAGAGTACAAGACAATTCATCAAATACTAAGATAGTATTCTCAAGCCAAAACTCAGCCCTCTCGGCATCATCATCAACCGTAGCCCTAAATTTTTCAACCTCATGTTTACGAATCTTATCGACAGGTGGCTTATTCAATCGAATCGAATCTATTACTTGTGGCACAATCGAAACTTGTTGAGGAACAGGTGGGGGTGGAGGTTGTTGAGCAGCCAGATTCGCTTGTACGAATTTCGTGAACCACTCATTCATCATTTGGAAAAAGGCTTGTTTAGCCTCTCCTCCTTGACTACTAAACATCGGCCTAGACTCGGCCGGCGCTGTCCCCTGAGCAGGAGCAGGCGCATTACTTTCTACATTATCAGCTATTGCTCGTTCGGGATCCATTTTCTAAATCAAAAACACATTTTTACTGTCAGAAATCATTACACTATCGAAATTCATATATATGGCATGTATAGCTAGACTCACATACACTATGGTAGTCCTAGAATAGACTAAACTATAGCTCTAATACCAATAAAATGTAACACCCCTAACCCGTGTCCGTCGCCAGACTAGGATTAAAGCCATTACCAGACAATTTAGAACATTTAACATTCATTTCATAAACATTATAGCATCAAAGATCAAACATCAATATAGAGTCCCTTATATGGGTCATCGAGACCTTAAACATGCATTATAAAGGGGTCGGGACTAAACCGAACACAAAAAAAATTTCCAGAACTTAAACATTTTTCAAACAAGTACAGGTCACACGCCCGTGTGAACAGGCCGTGTGCCTCACACGGCATTAGACACGAACGTGTACCTAGGCCGTGTCCAAACAGGGCATACATACTATCTTATTCACACGGCCACAAGACATGCCCATGTGTCTTGGCGTGGTCGACACTGACTTGGGTCACACGGCCAGCCACACGCCCATGTGCCTTGGTCGTGGTCGAGCCTGACTTAGAAATGTAGGGTACCCCTGTAGCACCCCTTACCTGTACCCGAGACTAGGACAAGGTACAAGGCATTACTGTGCACAAACATAACATTTCCTGGAAAGTTTTGGGCTATAAAATTTTGTTCCAAATTAAAACCGATCAATCATATTCATAATGTCCCTATTATGGACCTTCAGGGCCCAAGACAAACATTGAGAATGGTCTGGGACTAAACCAAGAACTTAATAAAGTTTTTGGAAAATTTCCTAGGTTAAGCCTCACACGCCTGTGTGGAGGCAATGCACACACTCGTGTGCTTTGGGACACACCCGTTCCCTTGCCCGTGTTGAATTAATTGAATTTATTTCTCATTTTGAACCTATAGGGGTACTCATACGGCTGAGCACACGCCCGAGTCCCTGGCCCGTGTCCTTCACATGGCTTAGACACGCCTGTGTTGTCGCCCGTGCCCAAAAACTCTAGCATTCTGTTTATGACGTCATCATGCTTTTAAGGAAACACAGCCAAGATACACGCCCATATGCTAGGCCGTGACCTGCACACGGTTGAGACACACGACCATGTCTCTACCCGTGTTTTTACTATCATGCATTCTAACCTAAAAATTTTAGGTGCAGGGGACACACGGCAATACCACACGCCCATGGGTTTGATTGTGTGTCACACATGGCATAGACACATGCCCGTGTGTCTATCCGTGTGGACCCTTTTAGAGGCTACAAATCTAAGCCAATGGTCACCCTTTATAACCACTCATATTCGTGAACCCCAATGATGTTTAACATGGCCTAAATATGTCCGAGTACTACCATAAATGGTCTATTCCATGTTAACCTCATCTCATCGGTGATGTACATGCTAATTTATCCTCTTTGTATTTAGGATTTCCATCTCATTCAAAAACACATTTAAACTTGGGTCACTGTTATAACTCATCGCCAATTATGACCTAACCATCTCAAGTGATTTGGCCACATTTCATATGTCTATTTATAATATACCACATTTAATCATTACAAGAACATTTAACCAAAAACAAGCACAATTAGCAGGTCATAGCCTAAGTCAAAATGAGTCATGTCTTATGGCCATATACAAAAAGAATAAGTTTAATATTTAAGCCTTTCCATAGGCCAACCAATGACACAAAACACAAAATAACCAAAACCTAAACATGTCATTGAAACAAAATAAAGTATCTATATACCAACGCAAGACAAGTTGATAGTGTTGACAATGCTCTAATCGTCTTCCAATCTTCACAAGTCCACAAGCTCTGTAAAACAGGGAAAAGAGAGGGGTAAGCATTATCATGCTTAGTAAGTCCAGATAACGGGGAATAAACTTACCGGTTACTTAGCATGCAACTATATAAGACATACAGGCCAAACATTCATAGTAAAATTTCCTATCACATGTACTCAACCATCAAGTTAGTCTCATGCCAGTACAATGTAACATCCTTCACAGATGAACTCATCAATTCAAACATGTCTATTCCCATTTAACATTTTAATCCCTTCGAATTTCTTGGAACCTCGATGGATATCTCGTTAACCATCAATTCATGCAAGTGATCTTTTAAATACGCATTCCCATAAACCTCACTTTTATGGCGGGATTACCAGTCCAGGCTAAATCCCCCACAACGTAACTCACAGAGTAATGTCGAGATTACTAGTCCAGGCTAAATCCCATACAATGACATATACTCCTACAAGTTCAGGTCTGAATTACCAGTCCAGGCTAAATTCAGATCCTATTCGGATTATTCGCCCGGGCTAAATCTGTCAAAGCACACATATTCTTCGGGATGCTAGATCACTATAGGATCAACTGTCCGGGCTAGATCATTTATACCATTATTTCATTTTCGAGTAATCCATCAAACATACCTTTTTATTCAACCGGGACATTTCATCATAACATTAATAATTCATGAGTTGTCATACAATAAATATTACTATTATAATTGATAAATGTATATACATCTTTAATGTATTTAAAGATAGTTTACATTTGAGTTACACAAACTTACATGGTAATTGCTTAGGCTCGTATTTCAGTTATTTCGAAACCTTTAGTTTTCCACGATCGATCTCCAAAATCGGTTCCTTGAGATCTATATCAGCAAAAATAAATTAGTAATCCCTCGTGCTACTTATTTCAAACCTAAAATTCACCCCCGATAAAATGACCATTTTGCCCCTAACATTTCAAAATTTTACAACTTAGTCCCTAGGCTCGTAAAATGAAATACATGCAATTTCTTGGTTATCCAAGCCTAGCCAAATGTATTACAAACTCATAGTTGCCCACATTTTCTTTTATTTCACATTCCTACCACATATTTTGTACCTATTGCAAAAAGGTCCATTTAGGGTTTTTTTCATGAAAATCACTTAGGAAAAAATGTTTAACACACATCTAACTTTCATATTCCCCCATAAATCATCAAAGAACAAACATGTCACACATGGGTCATTTTGCATATATGAACCCTAGCTTAAAATATGGGTAGAAATGGAGAGAACATGCTTGAAGGATCTCAAAAATACAAAGAACATTAAAAACGAGGCTAGGAGTCACTTACTATTAAGCTTGGAAAGTGAAGAAACCCTAGCTATGGTGTCTTTTGGAATTTCGACAGAAAGAGGGAGAAGAATGGCTAATTTTTTCCTTCATTTCCCCTTTTTAATGGCTAATTTTTTCCTTCATTTCCCCTTTTTATTAATTTTATTACCAAATGACCAAAATGTCATTCCTTACTAAACTTCTAAAATTTTCCATGCATGCCCATTTTTGTCCAAAAACTTAAAAATTGGGCAAATTACTCTTTAAGATCTTATAATTAATAATCTAAAGCAATTTCATGCAAATTGCTTCTAAAATCCAATTTTTTCAATTTATTCAATTTGGTCCCTAATTTCCAATTGGACACCTTACACTAAGAATTTCTCCTTGAAACTTTAACACATGCTTACTTTCATATTATAGGCCTTATAATAATCACAAAATAAATATTTTGACATCAAATTTGTGGTCCCAAAACCACTGTTCCGACTAAGCTCAATTTTGGGATGTTACATTTCTCCCCCTTTAAAGACTTTCGTCCTCGAAAGTCTTACCAGTAAACAGGTTCAAATATTGACTTCTCATGGTTTCTTCATGTTCCCATATGGCTTCTTCCACTCCGTATCTGTGCCATAGAACTTTTACCAAGCTATATTCTTGTTCCTTAATTGTTTGACTTCTCGAGTCAAAATTTTGACCTTCACCATAGGTCATGTCCGGTCTAATCTCAACTTCCATCGGTGAAATCACATGTGAGGGATCTAATCTATATCTACGCAACATGGAAACATAGAAAACATTGTGAATCTTTTCTAATTCGAATGGCACTGCTAAGCGGTAGGCTAACAGTCCAACTTTCTCAGTGATCTCGTAGGGTCCAATAAAGCTTGGACTCAATTTGCCTTTCCGGCCAAATCTCAAAACCTTTTTTCTAGGGAGACACTTTTAAGAATACTTTATCTCCGACTTGAAACTCAATTTCTTTCCTTTTCAAATCGGCATATGACTTTTGCCTATCGATGCCACTTTCAAACAATTGCGGATCACTTTAACCTTTCCTTTAGCTTCATTGATTAAATCAACCCCGTGAATATGGTGTTCCTTGAGTTCCATCCAATACAATAGAGTCTGGGACTTCCAGCCATATAACGCCTCATAAGGTGCCATCTTTAAACTCATCTGAAAATTGTTGTTGTAGGCGAACTCCACCAATGGTAAATATTTTTCCCAACTATCCTGAAATTTAAGGACACAGCATCGTAACATATTCTCAAGGGTCTGAATTGTCCGTTCAGACTAACCATCGATCTGTAGGTGGAACGCCGTACTAAAACTCAACTTTGTACCCAAGGCTTGTGACAGCCCTAAATTGACCCTAGTCGGAAAGTGGTTTCGGGACCACTAAACCGAGTCATAAAAATAACTAATTGTTATATTCTATGCTTACTATGTGTGTGCATGCATATGTGGAAGTTTCATTCTCTAATTTTACCAATTTTATGAGAAATTATTAAATAGGGATCAATGTGAACCATGGTGAAATATGATAGGCTAATTTTAAATGGCTTATTAGTGCATGTTAACACAAGGGTGGAGTTGCATGTCAAATAACCTATTTCCTAAGGTTAGTGGCTGGCCATGACATGATGATGGGCAAAGAAAACATGTCCTAGACATGTTGGCCTAGTGCATTATGGAAGGAAAATAAAGAAATGAAAAAAAGGAAAATGATGAAAAAAAAAGAGTGTGGATGCCCCCTTGTTGCCGTGAGTTGAGGAAAAGAAAGGAGAAAAATTTTGTTGTTCATCCTTTCTCATTTTGTTACAATTGCCATGACTTGAGAAGAAGAAAAAAAGTGTCCATTCTCTCATTTTTCTTTGCATGGCCGAATGTACTAAGAAGAAAAGGGGAAGCTTGAGAAAATCAGCCATGGGAGCTTACTAGACTAAGGTGTTTTGATACAAGAAGGTATGTTTTATGCCACTCTTGAAAATGCATGCATAGTTTGGAAGATTGGTTCAAATTTTTCCTTGAATCTTGGATCGAAACTAAGTTGTTTGGTGAGTTAAATTTCGGCCAAGAATGTTGTATTTCCTAATTAGTGTTTTGATGTTGTTGTGATGAAAGCATGGAGATGAGTGAGTTCGAATGTTTAACAAAAGGAGATTTTTGTGCCATTGAGTTCTTGTTGTTATGTGTGTATGTGCATGAGTATTCGCCATGCTATAAAATTTATGTTGCAAAATGATTTAATGCTTAATGTGATATATAATAGTACTTGTGAATGAGCTTGAGAGCACCTAAATTATTAGTTGGAAGTGCCGAATGTAGTCTTGGATGAATTTTAAAGAACAAAGAAATTTTGGGTGACTAGAGGCCAAGGACATTCGCCAAAGGCTTGTGTGCTAGCAAAATTTGGCCTAGATGGGGTAAATGTTAAGTGTTAAATGCAATGGAAATGCTAGATTAATGTTGCACATTCGGCTATAGTTAGGCATGTTTATGATCTCATTTAGACGATTAGACATAAAAAGGGTGGTAATGAGGCTGAAAATTGTTGAATGGCTAGTTGGGTAATGAATGTAGCATTCGCCATATGGGGTAAAAATGGGTCAAATGTTCGTGAAATAAAACTTTGTGAATTGATGAATTAATGATGATAGTATTGTTGATGTCATGTATATATGTATAAATATTTGGCAAGACGGTTAAACTAGTTAATTTATTGATTAGCTCAAGAAGCTAGAGGGGGAGAATCAAGCAAAAGCAAAGGAAAGAACATCGAATAGCCGAGTTGGAACCATTTTACCCAACACAAGGTAAGTCATTAAGCATATATTTGGCATTGTTTTAAATGATCATAATATCTATGCAATTTTGTTTAATGAGATGATATGTAAATGAAAATGTATGTGTATGGAATGATGACATTGTTGAATGTAAAAGAAATAGTGAAATGTGTAGAAAGTTTGCTTTCAGCACTAAGTGTCTTGGGCAATACGTGTGTACGGTGACGAGATTGGCACTAAGTGTGCATGCTGGAAATATATGGCACTAAGTGTGCATGCTGGAAATATCTGACCTTTGGGTGTGCGAGCTCAAAGGGTATGGCACTATGTGTGCGGGCTTAAATCACATGGCACTAAGTGTGCGAAATCGAGTATTAAGCACTTTGTGTGTGCGTACTCTATATATATATATCTCCGATCGAACAATTATATGGAGGTGTGTCTTCATCGAGTTGAGTATGGACAGCGGAAAGAGTAAGTACCTTGAGTTCGTGGCTAATAGATACTATGTTCATGCTCGGAGTTGAGTCGGTAAGTTTTAAATCTATGTGATGATTTCAATTGCATGATTGTTGCGGAAATGAAATGATGTATGGAAATTGCTTCAAATATCCTATTGAATAGTATATGAAATGTAAATGTATGACTTGGTATGAGATTGATCCGAAAGGTCTAAGGAACTATGGTATAGTTCGGTATGGTGGAACGCTGGGCCTTGTTTCATTATTTCATTTTATGATAATTTTAGTAACGGATGGTTGTGAAATGCTTATGACTTACTGAGTTATAAACTCACTCGGTGTTTTCTTGTCACCCATTTTAGGTCTCTTGGACTCGTATCGTTTGCGTGCTCGGAACCGTCGTTGAAGTCATCACACCGGCTGGAAATCTTTTGGTATTGTCTTCGTAGTTGAACTAGGAGAACATTTGGCATGTATAGGCTACTTTGTTTTGTTGAATCTCGGGTTGTAAACTTTAAGCCATGCGAAGATGGCCTATGTGGTCGGTTGAGTGTGAATCTATAACCTATAGGCACGAGCCTTAGAAACCTTAATTTTGATAAGGTGGCCATAGTTTGTATTATGTATGATGAAATAGTTGGCCATGGAAGAATTATGAAATAGTCATTGTTTGCTTTAGTACCAGATGCTGCCAGCAGCAGTGAGGTGAGATGGAAAAATCACTAAAAATAGTAGAAGTAGAATTAAATAGTGAATAAATTATGAAATTGAACCTTGATGAATCTATTTTCATATGGACGAAACAAAATGACCGTATGAGCTGTATTTTAAGAGATATTCAGGTTTTTACGAAACAGGGCCAGAACGGTTTCTGGATCCCCTGCTCTGACTTGGAAAATTTACCATAAATTATCCAGAAACAATTAGAAGTCATGCCTTATATGCGTAGATTCCCCTTTGAGTCTAGTTTCATTAGAAAGAAACGGCATGAGCATTAGAGCTCTGTACGAGATGATATCCAGGTCGTAATGCGTAAAGGTCAGTGTAGTCGAACCCTGAAACAGGGGTGACTTTAACTAATAAACTGTACCAATTGGCCCGACCAAAATTCTAGAAATAAATCCATGGATGGATATATGAGTCTAGTTTCAGGAAAATTGACGAAACTCATTTTCGAGTTCTGGAACTCGAGATATGATTTTAAGGTGACAGTGATGCAGTTAACTAGCCTGCCTGGAACAGAAAAAGGAAAACAAAAAAAAATTTCCAAGAGAGGAATAAGTAAAGTAAGCCGGTAACACCTCGTGGTCAAATCCGGTGACGGTCACGGGTTTGGGGTGTTACATTTAATTGGTATCGAGCTATGGTTTAGTCGGTTCTAGGACTACCATAGCGCGTGTGAATCTAGCTATACATGCCAAATCGTTAGTGCTTAATAATGTGATGACTTCGACGGTTGAAATTTTGTTTTGATTAGCAATGGAACCCGGGTAGAGAGACCCTTGGCGGATGACGTTGAAAGTGTAGCGGCTGCTCTGCGCAAGGGACACCGCCTGTTGAGCCTCGGTCATCCGCGAATAATCAAAATGAAGGGCGAAACAAGCCTTCTTCACCATGATGAATGAGTGGGTCGCATAATATGCCCGAACCAATCCGGCTGTCCAACCATTCCCGAATTTATATAATCCACCCCAAGAGCCCGTAATGCCATCGATTCTTGATCTGTGAGGTGAGTAAACCACCGTGGACTTGATTAGGAAGCGTGGGGCCGAGGAGTTTAAGGCCATAGTTACCGATGATGCCGAAAGGGCCGAGTTACGCTTGATAACACCATTAGAGTGTTTGATGAAATCATGCACACCGATAAATGTCTTAAGTGTGCTATATCTTTGTTGCGAGACTCACCTACTATTGGTGGAGGACCTTGATTTCCATAGTCCCAAAGGAACAAGTTACTTGGGATTTCTTTCAAACGAATTTCGGAAGAAATATATTAGTCAACGGTTCATCGATCGAGCGTAAGGAATTTTTGGAGCTCAAGCAAGGCAGTATGACAAGATCTCGAATCTGAACATGAGTTCGTAAGACTTAGTCGGTATGCTCGGGAGTGTGTGGCTGATGAGGTTGCTATGTGCAAAAGATTTGAAGAATGATTGAATGAAGATTTAAAGTCTGCTAGTGGGTATTTTGGAGATAAAGGAGTTCGTAACACTAGTCGAACGAGCACGCAAAGCGGAAGAACTTGGAAAGGAGAAGAAGAAGGCTGAATTTGAAGCAAGAGATTATCGTAAAAGATCGTGAGTAAAGCTCCGTTCTCGACCGTAAAGAAATTCGGGGAGGACACTAGTAAGTCGAGGCATGCGGGAATTTCCATCGAGCCCGACCATCGACGAACTCCCGAGCTACTTGGTAGCTAGTGTGGGCAATAATCGTCAAGAGAAACCTGAATGCCCCCAATGTGGAAGACGACACCTAGGTGAATGTTGGGGTAAGTCATTAATAGGGCTGTTATGGATGCGGTTCGAGGACCACTTCATTAGAGATTGCACGGAGCTAGATGAGAGGAATAAGACGCAAGGTGCAAGACCTAGTGGAACGACGGTGGAGGTAGGCCCCGAGAATTTCTGGAGGTAGGGGTGGTAATCGAGAGGAACCTCTAATCTGATTGTCCGATCCGAGACCGTGCTCTGCTAGAGCATATGCCATCCGCGACGAGAGGAGGCATCCTCCCCGACGTTATCATTGGTACTTTTACTCTCTTTGATACTAGTGTGATTGCATTGATTGACCCGGCTCTACTCATTTGTATGTATGTGAAACCTTAGCATCCAAGAAGACTCTACTGTTGAGTCTCTTGAGTTCGTAATCGGTGTCAAACCCTTTGGGTCAATCGTACTCGTTGATAAAGTGTGCAAGAGATGCCCCTAATAATTCGAGAATCTGTTTTCCTACCGATCGATGCTTCTACCATTTGATGAATTCGATGTTATTCTTGGTATGGATTGGTGACCGTACATGATGCGATGGTGGATTGCAAAGGAAAACCATTGATTTGAGGAGTGTAAATAACGAGGTAGTCCGAGTCGAGTCTACTGATTCAAAAGGAGTGCCAGTGATAATATCTTCTATGACCGCTCGGAGGTATGTGAAAAAGGGGTGTGAAACATACCTTGCGTATGTGTTTGAAAGTAAAGAGACGGAAAGGAAACTCGAATCGGTACCAGTGGTTTGTGAGCATTTAGATATTTTTCCTGAGGAGTTACCGGGATTGCCACCGGTTCGAGAAGTGGAATTCGGCATCGAAGTTGTACCCGGTACTACGCCGATTTCAATAGCCTCGTATCTTATGGCATTAACGGAATTAAAGGAATTGAAGGTTCAATTGCAAGAATTGACGGATAGAGGTTTCGCTCGACCGAGTTTTTCTCCATGGGCGCACCCAGTATTGTTTGTGAAGAAGAAGGATGGAACTATGAGATTGTGCATCGACTATCGTCAGTTGAATAAAGTAACGATAAAGAATAAATATCCGTTGCCACGAATTGACGATTTGTTTGATCAATTAAAGGGAGCCTCAGTGTTTTCAAAGATAGATTTGAGGTCGGTACTATCGGTTGAGGTCCGAGAATCGGACATACCCAAAACCGCTTTTAGAGCGAGGTACGGTCACTGAATTCTTGGTGATGCCGTTTGGGCTCACTAATGCCCTACGGTATTTATGGATTTAATGAATAGAATTTTCAGGCCATACTTGGATCGGTTCGTAGTTGTATTTATCGATGACATTTTGGTCTATTCGAGAGATGGCCGAACATCTTGAACACCGAGGCTAGTGTTGCAAATTTTACGAGATAAGCGATTATCGCAAAGTTCAATAAATGTGAATTTTGGTTGAGAGAGGTTAGCTTTTGGGGCTCGTGGTGTCCGTGATCGGTGTCGTGGATGGACCCGAACAAAATTTCGACCATAGTCGATTGGAAACCTCAAGGAATGTTACCGAAGTTAGGAGCTTTTGGGGCTTGCGGATACTATCGACGATTTGTGAAAGGTTTTTCGATGATAATTTGTCGATGACGAAAATACTCTAAAAAGATGTTAAGTTTGAGTGGTCGAAATTTGTCAAGAAAGTTTCGATCGACTAAAACTTGTTTAACCGAGGCCCCAGTGCTAGTACAGTGAGTCCCGTAAAGAGTTTGTCATATCTGATGGCGCATCCTTGCTTGGGTTAGGTTGTGTGTTGATACAAGAAGGTCGAGTTGTGGCTTACGCGTCGAGACAACTAAAGCCGCATGAGAGAAACTATCCGACCCATGACCTTGAACTAGCGACCATAGTGTTCGCCTTGAAGATATGGCGGCATTACTTGTTTGGAGAAAGGTGTCATATTTATTCGGACCACAAGAGTCTAAAATATTTGATGACTCGAGAGATTTAAACCTGCGACAAAGGCGTTGGCTTGAGTTGTTGAAAGACTATGAACTCATCATTGATTATCACCGGGAAAGGCCAACGTGGTGGCCGATGCTTTAAGTCACAAGGCTTTATGCGCTTTGAGAGCGATGGATGCTCATTTATCCGTTTCACCCGAGGAGGTGCTAGTAGTCGAATTAGAGGCCAAACCGTTATTGATTCATCAAATACTTGAATCTCGGAAGGTCGATATTTGAATTGGTCACTAAGCGAGCGAATGTGTTTGGATGAAGAATCGAAATTTGATTGACGACAATGACCGCTTGGCGTTCAAGGGTCGATTATGTATTCCAAGGAATTGAACTTGTTTCGATGATTTTGAGCGAGGCTCACGATGAGTCGAATGTCAATCCACCGGGTAGTACTAAAATGTACAATGACACAAACGCCAATTTTGGTGGCCGGTATGAAACGAGACATTTCAATTTGTTTCAAGGTGTCGATATGTCAACAAGTGAAAGCGGAACATCAAGTGTCATCGGGATTACTTGACCAATCATGATACGAATGGAAATGGGATCGAGTGACAATGGATTTTATATCGGATTACCGGTGTCGGCAAGTAAGAAAGATGCGATTTAGGTCATTGTTGATAGATGACCAAGTCGCTCATTTTATCCTGTCCGCACGGATTTTTCACTCGATAAATTGGCGAATTATCGTCTCCCAAATTGTTCGATTGCATGGGGTACTGTTTCTATCGTATCGGATAGAGACCCAAGATTTACATCGCGATTTTGGAAGAAATTGCAAGAGGCTTTGGGTACCAAGTCGCATTTTAGCACTTTTCATCCCCAAACCGATGGTCAATCTGAACGGATAATTCAAATCCTTGAGGATATGTTGAGATGTTGCATCCTTGAGTTTAGTGGTTCATGGGAAAGATATTTGCCTTTGATTGAATTCGCTTACAACAATAGCTTTCAATCAAGTATTAAGATGGCGCCTACGAGGCTTTATACGATCGTAAATGCCATACCCCATTATTCGGGTGAACTTATGAAGGTAAAATCTTGAGGTTGATTTGATTAAGGATGCCGGCGAGAAAGTTCGAGTAATTCGTGAAAGTTTGAAGGTCGCCGGATCGCCAAAAGTCGTATCGGATTTGAAAAGGAAAGGCATTGAATATCAAGTTGGAGACAAGGTATTTCTCAAAGTCTCACCACGGAAGAAGGTGCTTAGATTTGGCCGTAAGGAAAATTGAGCCGAGGTTCATCGGTCCGTATGAAGTATCCGAACGAGTTGGACCAGAGGCGTCCGATTAATGTTACCCCGAGCTTAAAAGGATTCACAATGTTTTCCATGTCTCGATGCTTGACGATATAGGTCGACCCGACACACGTAATTACTCCATCCGAGGTCGAGGTTGACCTAATTTGAGTTATGAAGAAGAGCGGTTCGCGATTCGATCGTGAAGTAAAAGAGTTGCGCAATAAGAAAATCCCATTAGTGAAAGTGTTGTGGCATAAACACGGAATTGAAGAAGCCACTTGAGAACTTGAGGACTCTATGAGAGAGTGATACCCGAGCCTATTTACGGTAAGATTTTCGGACGAAAATTTTTTAAGTGGGGAGAGTTGTGACACCCTAAATTGACCCTAGTCGGAAAGTGGTTTGGGACCACTAAACCGAGTCATAAAAATAATTAATTGTTATATTCTATGCTTACTATGTGTGTGCATGCATATGTGGAAGTTTCATTCTCTAATTTTACCAATTTTATGAGAAATTATTAAATAGGGATCAATGTGAACCATGGTGAAATATGATAGGCTAATTTTAAATGGCTTATTAGTGCATGTTAACACAAGGGTGGAGTTGCATGTCGAATAACCTATTTCCTAAGGTTAGTGGCTGGCCATGACATGATGATGGGCAAAGAAAACATGTCCTAGACATGTTGGCCTAGTGCATTATGGAAGGAAAATAAAGAAATGAAAAAAAGGAAAATGATGAAAAAAAAAAGTGTGGATGCCCCCTTGTTGCCGTGAGTTGAGGAAAAGAAAGGAGAAAAATTTTGTTGTTCATCCTTTCTCATTTTGTTACAATTGCCATGACTTGAGAAGAAGAAAAAAAGTGTCCATTCTCTCATTTTTCTTTGCATGGCCGAATGTACTAAGAAGAAAGGGGGAAGCTTGAGAAAATCAGCCATGGGAGCTTACTAGACTAAGGTGTTTTGATACAAGAAGGTATGTTTTATGCCACTCTTGAAAATGCATGCATAGTTTGGAAGATTGGTTCAAATTTTTCCTTGAATCTTGGATCGAAACTAAGTTGTTAGGTGAGTTAAATTTCGCCAAGAATGTTGTATTTCCTAATTAGTGTTTTGATGTTGTTGTGATGAAAGCATGGAGATGAGTGAGTTGAATGTTTAACAAAAGGAGATTTTTGTGCCATTGAGTTCTTGTTGTTATGTGTGTATGTGCATGAGTATTGGCCATGCTATAAAATTTATGTTGCAAAATGATTTAATGCTTAATGTGATATATAATAGTACTTGTGAATGAGCTTGAGAGCACCTAAATTATTAGTTGGAAGTGCGAATGTAGTCTTGGATGAATTTTAAAGAACAAAGAAATTTTGGGTGACTAGAGGCCAAGGACATTCGGCCAAAGGCTTGTGTGCTAGCAAAATTTGGCCTAGATGGGGTAAATGTTAAGTGTTAAATGCAATGGAAATGCTAGATTAATGTTGCACATTCGGCTATAGTTAGGCATGTTTATGATCTCATTTAGACGATTAGACATAAAAAGGGTGGTAATGAGGCTGAAAATTGTTGAATGGCTAGTTGGGTAATGAATGTAGCATTCGGCCATATGGGGTAAAAATGGGTCAAATGTTCGTGAAATAAAACTTTGTGAATTGATGAATTAATGATGATAGTATTGTTGATGTCATGTATATATGTATAAATATTTGGCAAGACAGTTAAACTAGTTAATTTATTGATTAGCTCAAGAAGCTAGAGGGGGAGAATCAAGCAAAAGCAAAGGAAAGAACATCGAATAGCGAGTTGGAACCATTTTACCCAACACAGGTAAGTCATTAAGCATATATTTGGCATTGTTTTAAATGATCATAATATCTATGCAATTGTGTTTAATGAGATGATATGTAAATGAAAATGTATGTGTATGGAATGATGACATTGTTGAATGTAAAAGAAATAGTGAAATGTGTAGAAAGTTTGCTTTCAGCACTAAGTGTCTGGGCAATACGTGTGTACGGTGGCGAGATTGGCACTAAGTGTGCATGCTGGAAATATATGGCACTAAGTGTGCATGCTGGAAATATCTGACCTTGGGTGTGCGAGCTCAAAGGGTATGGCACTATGTGTGCGGGCTTAAATCACATGGCACTAAGTGTGCGAAATCGAGTATTAAGCCTTTGTGTGTGCGTACTCTATATATATATATCTCCGATCGAACAATTATATGGAGGGTGTGTCTTCATCGAGTTGAGTATGGACAGCGGAAAGAGTAAGTACCTTGAGTTCGTGGCTAATAGATACTATGTTCATGCTCGGAGTTGAGTCGGTAAGTTTTAAATCTATGTGATGATTTCAATTGCATGATTGTTGCGGAAATGAAATGATGTATGGAAATTGCTTCAAATATCCTATTGAATAGTATATGAAATGTAAATGTATGACTTGGTATGAGATTGATCCGAAAGGTCTAAGGAACTATGGTATAGTTCGGTATGGTGGAACGCTGGGCCTTGTTTCATTATTTCATTTTATGATAATTTTAGTAACGGATGGTTGTGAAATGCTTATGACTTCTGAGTTATAAACTCACTCGGTGTTTTCTTGTCACCCATTTTAGGTCTCTTGGACTCGTATCGTTTGCGTGCTCGGAACCGTCGTTGAAGTCATCACACCGGCTGGAAATCTTTTGGTATTGTCTTCGTAGTTGAACTAGGAGAACATTTGGCATGTATAGGCTACTTTGTTTTGTTGAATCTCGGGTTGTAAACTTTAAGCCATGCGAAGATGGCCTATGTGGTCGGTTGAGTGTGAATCTATAACCTATAGGCACGAGCCTTAGAAACCTTAATTTTGATAAGGTGGCCATAGTTTGTATTATGTATGATGAAATAGTTGGCCATGGAAGAATTATGAAATAGTCATTGTTTGCTTTAGTACCAGATGCTGCCAGCAGCAGTGAG
The DNA here is from genome assembly GCF_025698485.1 of Gossypium arboreum. Taxonomy (NCBI): domain Eukaryota; kingdom Viridiplantae; phylum Streptophyta; class Magnoliopsida; order Malvales; family Malvaceae; genus Gossypium; species Gossypium arboreum. The sequence continues at coordinate 40,760,340 of NC_069080.1, forward strand.
GTGAGATGGAAAAATCACTAAAAATAGTAGAAGTAGAATTAAATAGTGAATAAATTATGAAATTGAACCTTGATGAATCTATTTTCATATGGACAAAACGAAATGACCGTATGAGCTGTATTTTAAGAGATATTCAGGTTTTTACGAAACAGGGCCAGAACGGTTTCTGGATCCCTGCTCTGACTTGGAAAATTTACCATAAATTATCCAGAAACAATTAGAAGTCATGCCTTATATGCGTAGATTCCCTTTGAGTCTAGTTTCATTAGAAAGAAACGGCATGAGCATTAGAGCTCTGTACGAGATGATATCCAGGTCGTAATGCGTAAAGGTCAGTGTAGTCGAACCCTGAAACAGGGGTGACTTTAACTAATAAACTGTACCAATTGGCCCGACCAAAAATTCTAGAAATAAATCCATGGATGGATATATGAGTCTAGTTTCAGGGAAAATTGACGAAACTTATTTTCGAGTTCTGGAACTCGAGATATGATTTTTAAGGTGACAGTGATGCAGTTAACTAGCCTGCCTGGAACAGAAAAAGGAAAACAAAAAAAAAAATTTCCAAGAGAGGAATAAGTAAAGTAAGCCCGGTAACACCTCGTGGTCAAATCCGGTGACGGTCACGGGTTTGGGGTGTTACAAGGCTTCTTGTAGTTTCTTCTAAAATCTCAAAGTGAATCTCGGGTTTCTATCTGAAATGATCAACAACGGTACCCCGTGTAATCTCACAATCTCGGATATGTATAAGTCAACCAATCTATCAAAAGAGTAATCTGTCTATACAGGAATAAAGTAAGCAACTTCGTTAGTCTATCCACTACAACCCAAACAACATCTTTCTTTTTCAGGGTTAACTGTAGTCCAGTCACGAAGTCCATGGTGATCCTGTCCCATTTCCATTCGGGAACCATTACAGGCTATAATAAACCTGAAGGCACTTGGTGTTTAGCCTTGACCTGCTAACATATCAAGCATTTCGACACAAATTTAGAGATATCTCTTTTCATGCCATTCCACCAGTACATGGCCTTTAAATCATTATACATCTTGGTACTTCCCGGGTGAATTGACAGACAAATATCATGTGCCTCTTGCAAAATCTTCCGAATAAGCTCATCATCTTTGGGTACACAAACCCTATCTCGAAACATTAAACAACCATTATAATCAATTTGAAAATCAGATTTGACTCCCGTTTCACATTGTGCTCTTTTGATTTGTAAGTCACTATCATTGATCTGAGCTGCGCAAACATCTTGGAGAAATGTCGGTCTGGCTCTCAACTCTACAAAAACCAAACCATCATCAGATAACGCCAAATGCGTGTTCATAACCTTCAGAACAAACAAGGACTTTCTACTCAACACGTCAGCGACTACATTCGTTTTACCAGGATGGTAATCGATCACAAGCTCATAATCTTTAATCAACTCTAGCCACCTTCACTGTCTCAGATTTAATTCCTTTTGAGTCATTGATCGTGAGGTTTCGTGATAAGTTTTAAATATTTATAATTACTCGTTCTTGAACTAACTATTATCGCGATGTAGGCAAGTGTACCTATCGAACAGTAGTATAGTTTTAGCAAGACCGGATTGTCGAACCCAAAGGAACTAAGAGTACTAATAATGACTGTCTTTTTATTATCTAGCCTAAGAATAAAGAGGTTTTGATTTAATTAACTAATTATATAAACTAAGAATGTACAGAGAAAAGAATTGGGGAATTGCTTTTGGGAAAAATCGATTGACTTAAGACAATACCTAAGGAAAAATCCACCTAGACTTTACTTGTTATTCTGGCTCCGAATCGGACGATTTATTCATTCAACTTGTTTTGTAGAGATCCCTAATTTATGTTATTATCCCTATTCAAGACTAATAACGTCTAATCCCTAGATTGAATAATCGATACTTTTCTCTAATTAACATTCTAGGGTTGCATTTACTCGATTTATGGACCCCCTTATTAGGTTTCACCCTAACCCGGCAAAATCTTGTCACCTTATGTCTAGACGCACAATCAACTCCGCTTAATTATGAAAAACGTACTCTTAGACAGGGTCCATTCCTCCTCTGAATAAGAGCTTGTCTTGAATTAGTATCCTGGGATATTAAAACAAGAATTAAGAACACATAATTAAGAACAAGTTAAATATTTATCATACGATTCAGAAAATAATAACAAGATTCGTCTTAGGTTTCATTCCCCTTAGGTATTTAGGGGTTTTAGTTCATAACTAAATAAGAAAACATCTTAGAAGAATAAATAATACAAAATATAAAGAAAACCCAAAACTCCTGAAGGGAAATTGAGGAGAGATCTTCAGTCTGGATGATAAATCCGGCTTCTAAGATGGATCAATCGGCTTTCTTGGAGTAATTCCTTACCCCCTCTTCTCTGCCTCCTTTTTCCTCCTCCTCTAGGGTGTATTTATAGGCTTTGGAATGCCTTAAAGCCCTCAAAATTGGCCTTTTCCAAATTGGACTCAACTTGGGCTCGTCAGGGACACGCTCATGGTACACGCTGGTGTTCGATTACTTCAGGCCGTGTTCGAGCCTGCCAAATTGACACGGGCGTGTGGTCTGCCCGTGTGAGGAGGTCCAGGCCGTGTTGATTTCGTACTTTGGCCTATTTTCTCTGTTTTTGGCTCGTTTCTCATTCTTTTCGCTCTCTTACGCTCTCCTATGCTCTCTTAAGTATAAAACATGAAATTAAAGCATTAAGAGCATCGAATTCACCCATTCTAATGGAAAATCATCCAGAAAATGCGTTAAACATGTGGTAAAAATATGTATAATTTACGGTTTATCAAATACCCCCACACTCAAGCATTTGCTAGTTCTCAAGCAAAATTCTCAACTCATAATCAAAATAAATTCTTCTCTACTTATAATTTCTATCGATAATATCTCACATTAATCCATAAGTAATCATATATTGAGAATTCAACTAAAAGAACATAAAAGTTCCAAACATTCCAAGTGGAGCATTTTATTCATGCAAACATAGGTGTCTCCCCTCATCTAAGTAATTACCTTTGATTCAGAATATCACAAAGTTTTAAATTCTCACTAAAGATTCACTCAAATCACTCGAGGTGTTTTAAGGACAATAAATGAAGCACTCAATAGTCAATAATGAAAAGTCATTACCATAGGCTTGCATGAGAATTAAATCTCCACCACTATAATTTAAGATGATACATCAATCAAAAGGTGTTTAGAGGGTTGTAATGAGGCTTGGTTAGGGGGTTTGGTCACAAGCTAAAATAAAGGGTTAGAATCGAGATTAAATTGAAAAATTGCCTAACTAGCAAAAGAGTTAATCTTCACTTGCGTACAACAGAGCTTCTTCTCAGAATATGAAATTACAGATATGTATACATAGTTTTTTTTTTTTTAAGAACAAGTTAAATAATCATAGACTAACTTATTACAAACAAGACATAGCTAAGCAATTTCTTCAACTCAAATCTCGACAAAAATAAGAATCAAATTAATTTAGGAGATTTCAACAATCATAGGTTAAGGGTTAATATTGAGGTTAATACAAGGAATGGCTTGTTAGGCTCAAGGGGGTTTACTAGGGGTTAATCGTGGAGGTAGGCTTTTCATGGCATGAGTGGGTTAATCCTAAGTGCCTTGATCATTTTGATATATCAAATCAAATGGTGTGGTCTTGTCATGCATAATCAAGCAAGTTCTAAAATAACAGTTCAATACTGACGCACTCAAAGCAATAATAAAAGTGAGCATAAAAGGATTAATAATGCTCAAAAGGCCCAAAAATCTCACAAAAATTATGGCTTTTTGATATTTAGACTCGTGAATTCCAATTCAAAGTAATACCTAGACTTGGGGAAATAACCTATAATTTTAAATTCTTAAAAATCAACTCATCATGCTTGATTCTCTAATGTCTTAAAGTATAAATAATCAATGCATAAATGTCTATGTTTTAATTCAAGATATATCAATCAAAATCATAAATCAATTAAAATTTATCCTAAATATGATATGAAAGCTTTTTAAGAGAACAAGGCAATCATTCAGGGATTTTTCTGATAATGAAATAAACACCCCCCACACTTAAGATGTACATTACCCTCAATGTACAAAGATAGATATTAGCGTATAAAAATAAGATAGGGAGAGAAGTGAAACTTCCTGTATTAAGAATGGATGATATTCTTGGATTGACGAGATCGAGTATTAGAGATAACTCTGGATAGCAAGCTTGACTCTGAAGGTAAGCCATTTTAAAAAGGAAAACAAATGAATCTTAAAAACTTAATCAAAGAAAAATAAAATAAGATAATTATTCTAATTTTTCAAGTGGCACGGCCGGTGCACACGCCCTTGTGGTTCGTGTCCTGTCCGTGTTCATCGCGAATTGTGATGTCGTCACACGGCCTTCTCGCACGCCCGTGTGTATAGGCCGTGTGGCTACATGATCATGCCGCACAGTCGCGTCTGGCGTGGTTCACTTCTCCCACAGTCGTGTACGTTTTCGCACACCCGTGTCATTCTGATAGTGTTGTCCAACAGGTGCTAGACACGGGCGTGTCGCACGCTGGTGTTTATTTGGCAGATTCGACCATGGCCATGTCGCACGACCGTGGCATTTTATCGCATCCCGTGTTTGGGGAAATCATCTACCCTGTTTCTGCACGGCCATATCGCACGGCCATGTTTCTATCCGTGTTGGTCACACGGCCTTAAGCACGGCCGTGTTCTAGGCCGTGTGAAGTTGGGAACCTGTGCTTTAAGTACTCTGTTAGTGACCTAAATGTTTAAAACTTGAAATGTAAATAATTTAAAACCGTTAGTATTCAGGTTGCCTCCCGAGAAGCGCTTGTTTATAGTCTAATCTCAACTTTGGTCACACGGCCTTAAGCACGGCCGTGTTCTAGGCCGTGTGGAGTTGGAACCTGTGCTTTAAGTACTCTGTTAGTGACCTAAATGTTTAAAACTTGAAATGTAAATAATTTAAAACCGTTAGTATTCAGGTTGCCTCCTGAGAAGCGCTTGTTTATAGTCTAATCTCAACTGCTACCTTGTTGGTTTATACAGGGCAGTTTGTGGAGTCGTAGCTCCTCTCCATCAACTTTAAAATTCTCACCATTATAAAGTTTGAGACGGTGTCCATTTACTTTGAAAGTACCGTATGATGGGTGACTTACCTCTATTGTGTCATATGGAAGAACAGATTGAATTACAAAGGGTCCTGACCATCGTGATTTTAGTTTCCCGGGAAACAATTTGAGTCTTGAGTTGTATAGTAAGACGAGATCTCTAACTTCAAATTGTTTTCGTTGCTTTAAACGAATGTCATAGCGCCGCTTTGTTACTTCCTTGTATAGGCGTGAATTTTCGTATGCATTGGCTCGCCATTCATCAAGCTCGTTCAGCTACATCAACCTATTTTTTCCTGCAAGTTCGGGATCAAGGATTAGAAATTTAATAGCCCAAAAAGTTTTATGCTCTAGTTCCAATGGTAGATGAAAACATTTTCCATAAACAAGTCAGTAAGGTGATGTCCCAATGGGAGTCTTAAAAGCAGTTCTGTAAGCCCATAAGGCATCATTACTTTCATTGCCCAGTCTTTTCTGTTTGATTCTACTGTTTTTTCAAGGATCCATTTGATTTCTCGATTTGCTACTTCAACTTGTCCATTAGTTTGAGGATGGTATGGGGTGGTTGTTCTATGATGAACTCCGTATTTTTTAAGGGTTTTTTCAAATTGGGTATTACAAAAATGAGTGCCCCTGTCACTGATAATTGCTCTAGGTGTTTCGAATCTCGAGAAGAGTTTTTTAAGGAAACGTACTACCACTCTAGCATCATTAGCAGATAGAGCTTGGGCTTCTACCCATTTGGACATGTAGTCAACTGCTACTAAGATGTATTTATTCCCAAATGAACTGGGGAATGGGCCCATGAAATCGATACCCCAAACGTCAAATATTTCACATGAAAGCATATAGTTTTGAGGCATTTCATCACGTTTAGATATGTTACCTGTCTGTTGGAATTTGTCACATGAAGTAACATACTTGATAGCGCCTTTGAATAACGAAGGCCAATAAAAACCTGATTCAAGTATTTTGTGTGCGGTCTTAGTTCCACTATAGTGTCCGCCGGTTGGCCCTAAGTGGCAGTGTTCTAATATTTTTGATGTTTCTGATCTTGTAACACATCTTCTACTGACTTGATCTGCACATCTGCGAAATAGAAATGGGTCGTCCCAAAAGTTGTTTTTCACATCATTAAAAAATCGCTTCTTTTGCTGGTGTGTTAACCCTTTTGGGATAATGTTAGCAATTAAAAAATTCACGATGTCTGCAAACCAAGGTACGTCGGAGTTAGATATAACGAAAAATTGTTCTTCAGGGAATGAATCATTTATTTCAACGTCATCTAGTTCTTCGGTATTGAATTTCTCAAGCCTGGAAAGATGATTAGCCATGAGATTTTCAGCTCCTTTCTTATCCTGAATCTCCAAGTTGAATTCCTGCAATAGGAGAATCCATTGAATGAGTCGAGGTTTTGCATCAGTTTTAGTTAAAAGGTAGCAAAGGGCGGAATGGTCAGTGTAAACAACAACTTTAGACAATATGAGATATGATCAAAATTTATCAAATGCAAAAACCATAACTAGCAACTCTTTTTCCGTAGTGGTATAATTTTCTTGTGCAGCCATTAAGGTTTTACTGGCATAATAGATAGGTTGAAAATGCTTGTCTCTTTGCTGTCCCAATACTGCACCTACTGCAATGTTACTCGCATCACACATTAGTTCAAATGGCAAGTTCCAATCAGGTGAAATTATGATTAGAGTATTAATTAATTTATCCTTTAAAGTATTAAATGCTTTTAAACATTCCTGATCGAAGTTAAAAGGTATATCTTTTTCTAGCAATTTAGTTAAAGGCTTAGCTATTTTAGAAAAATCCTTAATAAATCTTCTATAAAAACCAGCATGTCCTAAAAAGCTTCTAATAGCCTTAACCGAACTAGTAGGTGGTAATTTTTTGATTGCTTCTATTTTAGATTTATCCACCTCAATCCCTTTACTAGAAATTTTATGCCCTAATACAATACCTTCTTGAACCATGAAGTGACATTTCTCCCAGTTCAGCACTAGGTTTGTTTCCTCACATCTTATTAAGACTCATTTTAAATTTTTAAGGCAGAGATGGAAAGAGTTACCGAATACCAAAAAATCATCCATAAATACTTTCATGATATCTTCTACGAGTTCGTCGAATATGGCCATCATACAACGCTAAAAAGTGGTAGGAGCATTACATAATCCAAAAGGCATTCTATGATAAGCGAACGTACCATATGGCCATGTGAATGTCGTCTTTTCTTGATCTTTGGAGCTATTGGCATTTGGAAGTAACCAGAGAGTCCGTCTAGAAAGCAGTAATACATGTGTCCAGATAATCTTTCCAACATTTGGTCAATGAATGGCAAGGTGAAGTGATCTTTTCTTGTAGCATCATTCAATTTCCTGTAGTCTATGCAAACTCTCCATCCTGTGACTGTTCTTGTTGGGATTAATTCATTCTTCTCGTTGGTCACAACCGTTAGGCCTCCTTTCTTGGGGACAACTTACACTGGACTTACCCGAGAATTGTCAGAAATAGGATAAATAATTCCAACATCTAGAAGTTTAATTACCTCGGCTTTTACAACTTCTTTCATGTTGGGGTTCAGACGTCTTTGAGCTTGCACACACGGTTTGTATTCATCTTCCATCAAAATTTTATGGGTGCAAAAAGAAGGGCTAATTCCTTTAATGTCAGAAATTTTCCAAGCTATGGTCTTTTTATGTTCTTTTAATACTTGGATTAATTCCTCTTTCTCCTTGGGTTGCAAGTTAGAAGCAATAATAACTGGTCATGTAGAATTATTTCCAAGGAATGCGTATTCTAAGTGGTTTGGTAATTGTTTAAGTTCTAGTTTGGGATGCTCCTCAATAGAGGGTTTTTGCTTTAGTTCATCGTTTATCTTAATTCCCTCATATTCTACTTGTCTTAACGAATAGTCATTAGGTTCCTCACCTGTCTCCTCGCCTTGAGCTAGATACGATTCCGTCATCTCCTCTTGTATAATTTCCTGAAAAGAGTCTTGAGTAATATGATCAATAGAGTCAATAAAATAAATGAATTATCCTGTTCCCTAGAGAATCTCATAGCATCGTAAATTTTAAAGATAATCTCATTGTCACCTACTCTAAGTACCAATTTATCATCACCCACATCGATTACAGCTCTAGCAGTGGCTAGAAATGGGCACCCTAAAATTAAGGGTACTTCTACATCTTCTTCCATGTCAAGAACAACAAAATCAACAGGGAATATAAATTTATCTATTTTTACGAGTACATCTTATATAATACCCCTAGGATATTTAACAGATCTATCGGCTAATTGAATACTCATCCTAGTAGGTTTAGGTTCCCCAAGACCAAGTTGTTTGAACATTTTATATGGCATCAAATTAATGCTAGCGCCTAAATCAGCTAATGCTTTTTCAACATTCTGACTAACAATTAAGCAAGGAATAGTAAAACTTCCTGGATCTTTTAGTTTAGTTGGCAGCTTATTTTGGAGTATGGCTGAGCACTCCTCGTTGAGTTCTACTATAGATAAGTCCTCAAACTTCCTTTTATTTGTTAGAAGCTCCTTCAAAAATTTTGTGTAGGTAGGTATCTGCGAGATGGCTTCAACAAAAGGTAAGTTGATATGTAATTACTTAAAAAGTTCAAGAAACTTACTGAATTGTGCATCAATGCGATCTTTTTTCAATTTTGCTAGATATGGAACTGGTGGTTTATATTCCTCCGGCACTGGTTTGTCATTATTTTTGGGTTTTTCTTCCCTCATTTCGCTTTCCACGGCTTCTTGCACTAACTTCTTGTCAAATTCCGCTAACACTTTCCCACTCCTTAGTGTAACTGCTTTGACATGCTCTCTTGATTTCATGTTACTAAGTAAACTTCCTAGTGGTCTTTCCGAGCTCAGTTTGGATAGTTGGCTTATCTGAGTTTCGAGCCCTTGGATCGATGCTTGTTGATTCTTAAGTGCTGTCTCTGTGTTCTGGAAACGAGTTTCTGACACCGATATAAACTTTGAGAGCATCTCTTTAAGGTTTGGCTTCTTTTCCTGTTGGTAGAGTAGTTGCTAGAAACCCAGAGGATGTTGTGGTCTTTGATTTCCTTGGCCTTCCCAGGAAAAATTGGGATGGTTCCTCCAACCTGTATTGTAAGTGTTACTATATGGATTGTTTTAAGGTCGAGGATTATTACCCATGTAGTTTAATTGCTTGTTATCCATGCTGTGGCCATAAGGTTGATATTCTGAATGGTTTGTTCCAACTCCACTTGCTTCGCACTGCATTACTGGGTGAACCTGTGAAGAACTAAGAAAACCATCAATCTTTTTATTTAAGAGTTCTACCTGATTAGAGAGCATGGTGACCGAATCAATGTTATAAACGTCGGCTGTTTTCGTTGGCTTTGTCCTCATGACTAGCCACTGATAATTATTCAGTGACATCTCTTTTATAAACTCATAGGCATCTTCAGGTGTTTTATTATTGATGGTTCCACCAGCAGCTGCGTCAACCATTTGTCGAGTCGAAGGATTCAGGCCATTATGGAACGTTTGAACCTATAGCCAAAGCGGTAACCCATGGTGGGGGCATCTTCTCAAAAGGTCCTTGTATCTGTCCCATGCATCATAGAGTGTTTCTAAATCCATCTACACAAAAAAAGAGATATCATTACGTAATTTAGCCATTTTAGCCGGCGGAAAATCTTTTAGTAAAAATTTTTCGGTCATTTGTTCCCAAGTAGTAATTGACACTCGTGGTAACGAGTTCAACCACTGTTTAGCTTTGTTCCTTAATGAAAAAGGGAATAACTGAAGACGAATGGCATCATCAGAAACGCCATTGATTTTAAATGTATCGCAAAATTCCATAAAGTTTTCCAAGTGAACATTGGGATCTTTATCCTGCAAACCATCAAATTGAACAAATTGTTGTATCATCTAAATAGTGTTAGGTTTTAATTCAAAAGTATTTGCAGCTACAGCAGGTCTAACTATGGTAGATTCAGTTCCTGTTAAAGAAGACTTAGCATAATCATACATAGTGCGTGGAGCAGGATTTTGATTTATCACAATTGCAGGAGGTAGCTGATTGCCTTGGTTTTCAGCCATCTCTTCGGTTGGGGGCTGAGTATCGTCTTCTTGCTCATTCTCCGTGTATCTTAAGCTTTGCCTTATTTCTCTTTGGTTTCTACGAACTGTGCAATCGATTTCTTCGTCAAAAAGTAGTGGCCCTAACGGGTTTCTTCTAGTCATAAACTATAAAAACCTGCCAAGAGAAAGAAAGAGTAGGTTAATAAATAATAATAATAAAATTAAATTAAATTGCAAGAAAAATAAATGAATAAAGCAATAAAAATTGAGCGTTCCTAATATCTTAGTTCCCTGGCAACAGTGCCAAAAATATGATCGTGAGGTTTCGTGATAGGTTTTAAATATTTATAATTACTCATTCTTGAACTAACTATTATCGCGATGTAGGCAAGTGTACCTATCGAACAGTAGTATAGTTTTAGCAAGACCGGATTGTCGAACCCAAAGGAACTAAGACTACTAGTAATAACTGTCTTTTTATTATCTAGCCTAAAAATAAAGAGGTTTTGATTTAATTAACTAATTATCTAAACTAAGAATGCACAGAGAAAAGAATTGGGGAATTGCTTTTGGGAAAAATCGATTGACTTAAGACAATACCTAAGGAAAAAATCCACCTAGACTTTACTTGTTATTCTGGCTCCTAATCGGACGATTTATTCATTCAACTTGTTCCATAGAGATCCCTAAGTTATGTTATTATCCCTATTCAAGACTAATAACGTCTAATCCCTAGATTGAATAACCGAGACTTTTCTCTAATTAACACTCTAGGGTTGCATTTACTCGATCTATGGATCCCCTTATTAGATTTAACCCTAATCTGACAAAATCTTGTCACCCTATGTCTAGGCACGCAATCAACTCCGCTTAGTTATGACAAATGTACTCTTAGATAGGGTCTATTCCTCCTCTGAATAAGAGCTTGTCTTGAATCAGTATTCTGGGATATTAAAATAAGAATTAAGAACAAGTTAAATATTTATCATACGATTCAGAAAATAATAACAAGATTCGTCTTAGGTTTCATTCCCCTTAGGTATTTAATGGTTTTAGTTCATAACTAAATAAGAAAACATCTCAGAAGAATAAAGAATACAAAACATAAAGAAAACCCGAAACTCCCGAAGGGAAATTGAGGAGAGATCTTCAGTCTTGATGATGAATCCAGCTTCTGAGATGGATCAATCGACTTCCTTGGAGTAATTCCTTACCCCCTCTTCTCCGCTTCCTTTTTCCTCCTCCTCTAGGGTTTATTTATAGGCTTTGGAATGCCTAAAAGCCCTCAAAATTGGCCTTTTCAAATTGGACTCAACTTGGGCTCACCAGGGACACGCCCGTGGCACACGTCCGTGTTCGATTACTTTAGGCCATGTTCGAGCCTGCCAAATTGACACGGCTGTGTGGTTTGCCCGTGTGAGGAGGTCCAGGCCGTGTTGATTTCATACTTTGGCTCATTTTCTCCGTTTTTTGCCCGTTTCTCGTTCCTTTAGCTCTCCTATGCTCTCTTAAGTATAAAACATGAAATTAAAGCATTAGGAGCATCGAATTCACCCATTCTAATGGAAAATCATCCAGAAAATGCGTTAAACATGGGGAAAAAATCTATAATTTATGGTTTATCAATCATCAAGTATTTCAAACTCTTGTGATTGGTGAATACACGGCAAGTTTCACCATACGAATGGTGTCTCTAAATTTTTAAGGCAAATACAATAGCAGCTAACTCCAAGTCATGAGTTGTATAATTTTTCTCGTGTGGCTTCAGTTGCCTCGAGGCATATGCTATCACTTTGCCCTCTTGCATAAGCACACAACCCAGTCCATTTAAGGATACAACACTGTAAATCACAAATTCTTTTCCCAATTTGGGTTGTACCAAAACTGGAGCTTCTGTCAGTAATGTCTTCAATTTATCGAAACTTTGCTAACATTTCTTTGACCATTCAAACTTAACATCTTTTTGCAGTAACCTCGTCAAGGGAGTTGCAAACATCAAAAATCCTTTCACAAAGTGTCGGTAATAACTAGCTAAGCCCAAAAAGCTTCTAACCTTTGCTACTTTCTTTGGCGGCTTCCACTCAACAATAGCAGAAATTTTATTCAGATCAACTCGGTTGCCATCTCCCAAAACAATATGACCAAGAAATCTGACTTCTTGAAGCCAAAACTCGCTCTTGCCAAACTGAGCATAGAGTTGCCTATCCCGTAAAGTCTGTAAAACAGTCCTCAAATGTTCAGCATGTTCGGACTCATTCTGGGAATAGATCAAAATATCATCTATGAATACTACTACAAACTTGTCCAAGTACGACCGAAATACACGATTCATTAAATCCATAAACACAGGGCATTTGTTAGACCAAAAGGCATGACAAGGAACTCATAGTGACCATACCTCATCCTGAAGGCAGTCTTAGGCACATCTGCCTCCTTAACTCGTAACTGGTAATAGCCGGATCTCAAATCTATTTTTGAAAATATAGTGGCTCCCCTCAACTAACCGAACAAGTCGTCAATCCTAGGCAAGGGATATTTATTCTTAATAGTCACCTTATTGAGTTATCTGTAGTCTATGCACAACCTCATCGATCCACTTTCTTTTTCATGAATAAAACGGGAGGACGCCAAGGTGAAGAGCTCGGTCTTGCAAAACCTTTGTCAGTCAATTCTTGCAACTGTGATTTGAACTCCTTCAACTCAATAGGGGTCATTCTGTACAGAACAATAGAAATAGGCATCTTTCCTGGTACTAACTCAATACAGAATTCCACCTCTCTAACAGGAGGTAACCCTAGTAACTCTTCTGGGAACACGTCCAGATATTCATGGACTATCGGTACCAACTCAATCTTCAAGTTAGATTCTTTAGTATTCAATATGAATGCAAGGTAAGCTTCATATCCTTTCCTCATATACCTTTGAGCCATCATTGAAGTAATCATAGCTGGCGGTGCATTCAACTCATTCGAATCAACCCGGAGAAAGTCACCATCTGAACATTTTAATTCCATGTACTTGCTACCGCAATTTACTATCACATCATGGACGGTCAACCAATCCATACCAAGTATTACATCAAATTCATCAAATGGCAAAAGCATAAGATTTGCCGAAAAACAATGTCCTTGAATCGTCAAAGGACAATTCTTACAAACTTTATTTACTAATACCGACTTGCCTAGAGGGTTCGACACCTTAATTACAAATTCCGTTGATTCTAAAAACATGTTCATTCTAGACACCAATTTAATGCATATGTAGGAATAGGTCGATCCTGGATCAATTAAGGCAAGGACATGAGTATTATGAAGAGAAAATGTACCTGTAATGACATCGGGAGTTGAAGCTTCCTCTCTAGCGTGTAACGCATAACTCCTTGCTGGGGCTCGAGCCTCTGATTTTGCAGTCGTGTCCTTGGCAGCAGATCGACTACCACTTGCACTTCCAAGATGTCGTGGTGGTCTACTTCGAGGATTAGGAACATTAGACTTTGGGGCTAAATCCACCTCTTTATCGGCTCGTTTTGGGCAGTCTTTAAGGAAGTGGTCAAGGGAACCACATCTAAAACATGTCCCACTCTTCATTCGACATTCCCCTAAATGAAACTTGTTGCAGCTCTTACGTCTCAACTTTTGATCATCTACACTCCCCACACTAGTTACCTTAGGGGAGCAAGACCTTGGATTGTGTCATTTAGAGCTTCTTGTTTTGTCCAAATATCCCACCAATACAATGGAGCGTTCTTGTTGACTCTTCGATTTCTTTGTAGGAAAGGAATACGTTCTGCCACTAGATCTCTTACTCGAAGCTATAGCTTCTCTCTTTGCTCGCTTTCTTTCATTATTCAGTTCCTCAGCCTTCTTGGCTGGATCGACTAACGTAGCCAACTCCCTTATTTGAAGAATTCTAGTTAACAGTTTGATTTCTTCATTCAGACCTTCTTCGAAGCGCTTACACATTTCAGCCTCTAATTAGACCCAGTCACTTGCATACTGACTTAGTCTCACGAACTCTCTTTCATAGTCTGACATGGTTCTGTTTCCTTGTTTGAGTTCCAGGAACTCCTTCTACTTCTAGTCCAAGAACTTTTGGCTGATATACTTCTTCTTAAATTTCGTTTGAAATAATTCCCATGTGATACTCTCTCTCGGTGCTACGAAGGATACGGTCTTCCACCAATGGTATGTAGTGTCCTTCCATAGCGACACCGCATATTTCAAACTTTCCTCAGGAGTACAAGATAGTTCATCGAGAACTCTCATGGTATTCTCAAGCCAAAATTTGGCACGTTCTGGATCGTTATCAATTGTGGCCCAAAACTCTTCGGCTCTATATTTCCTAAGTTTGTCCACAGGGGTTTTACCAATTCTCACGGGTACCACACCTTGTGGCACTTCTCCTTCAGGTCGAGCAGGGGATGGAGGAGGTCTTTGTATATTGGTGTGGTTTCTCAAATAATCCCCAAACCATTCATCCATCATTTCAAAGAAGACAGCTCTTGCCTCTTCTCAGCCTTCAAGCATAGGCCTTTTACTACTACTAGTAGTAGCTCGTTGAATGGAAGCTGGAGCATGGCTCTCGGCTCCCTCAGACTCATCTTAAGCTTGATTGGAAGACATTTACTATATTCAAATACAATTAAAAATGGTTAGGAGATGTCACACTATCATAACTTGTATAATGGCATGTATAGATATACTCGACATATGCTACGTTAGTCCTACAACTGACTAAACCGTAGCTCTAATACCATTAAATATAATGCCCCTTACCCGTACTTGAGATCAGGACAAGGTACAGGGCATTACTGTGCACGAACATGACATTTTCAGGAAAATTTTAGGCTATAAAATTTTGTTCCAAATTAAAACCAATCATATTCATAATGTCCCTATTATGGACCTTCGAGGCCCAAGATATACATTGAGAATGGTTCGGGACTAAATCGAGAACTTAAGAAATTTTTTGGAAAATTTCCTAGGTTAAGCCTCACACGCCCGTGTGGAGGCAATGCACACACCTGTGTGCTTTGGGACACACCCGTATCCCTTACTCATGTGGAATTAATTGAATTTATTTCTCATTTTGAACCTATAGGGGTTCTCACAAGGCCGAGCACACACCCATGTCCCTGGCCCGTGTCCTTCACACGGCTTAGACACAACCGTGTTGTTGCCCGTGCCCAAAAACTTGATCTTTCTGCTTATGACGTCATCATGCATTTAAGGAAACATGGCCAAGACACACGCCTGTGTGCTAGGCAGTGTCCTCCACACGGTCGAGACACACAGCCGTGTCTCTACCCGTGTCTTTACTACCATGCATTCTGACCTAAAAATTTTAGGTGCAGGAGATACACGGCCATACCACACGCCCATAGGGCTGACCGTGTCTCACACACAGCCTAGACACACGTCCGTGTGTCTATCCGTGTGGACCCTTTTGGAGGCTACAAATCTAAGCCAATGGTCACCCTCTATAACCATTCATATTCGTGAACCTCAATGATGTTTAACATGGGCTAAATATGTCCGAGTACTACCATAAATGGTCTATTGCATGCTAAACTCATCTCATCGGTTATGTACACGCTAATTTCTTCTCTTTGTATTTAGGATTTCCATCACATTTAAAAACACATTTAGACTTGGGTCATTGTTTAACTCATTGCCAATTATGACCTAATCATCCCAAGTGATTTGCCCACATTTCATATGTCTATTTATAATATACCACATTTAATCATCACAAGAACATTTAACCACAAACAAGCACAATTAGTAGGTCATAGCCTACGTAAAAATGAGCCATGTCTTATGGCCATATACAAAAAAGAATAAGTTTAATATTTAAGCCTTTCCATAGGCCAACCAATGACACATATCACAAAATAACCAAAACCTATACATGCCATTGAAATAAAATAAAGTATCTATATACCAACGCAAGACAAGTTGATAGTGTTGACAATACTCTAATCGTCTTCCAATCTTCACAAGTCCACAAGCTCTGTAAAACAAGGAAAAGAGAAGGGGTAAGCATTAACATGCTTAGTAAGTCCTGATAAAGGGAAGTAAACTTACCGGTTACTTAGCATGCAACCTTTTAAGATATTCAGGCCAAACATTCATAGTAAAATTTCCTATCACATGTACTCAACCATCAAGTTAGCCTCATGCCAGTACAATGCAACATCCTTCATAGATGAGCTCATCAATTCAAACATGTCTATTCCCATTTAACATTTTAATCCCATCGAATTTCTTAGAATCTTGATGGATATCACGTTTACCATCAATTAATGCAAGTGATCTTTTAAATATGCTCTCTCGTGAAACATAACTCACAGAGTAATGTCAGGATTACCAGTCCAGGCTAAATCCCGTACAATGACATATACTCCTACGAGTTCAAGTCAGAATTACCAGTCCAGGCTAAATTCAGATCCTATTCGGATTACCCGTCCAGCCTAAATCCGTCAAAGCACACATATTCTTCGGGATGCTAGATCACTATAGGATCACCTGCCCGGGCTAGATCCTTTATACCATTATTTCATTTTCGAGTAATCGATCAGACATACCTTTTTATTCAACCGGGACATTTCATCATAACATTAATAATTCATGAGTTGTCATACAATAAATATTACTATTATAATTCATGAGTGTACATACATCTTTAATGTATTTAAAGATAGTTTACATTCGAGTTCCACCAACTTACCTAGTAATTGTTTAGGTTCATATTTTAGTTATTCCGAAACCTTTCATTTTCCACGATCGATCTCTGAAATTGATTTTTCAGGGTCTATATCAGTAAAAATAAATTATTAATACCTCATGCTATTTATTTCGGACCTAAAATTCACACCCGGTAAAATAACCATTTTGCCCTAACATTTCAAAATTTTACAACTTAGTCCCTAAGCTCGTAAAATGAAATACATGCAATTCCTTGGTTACTCGAGCCTACATTTTCCTTTATTTCACATTTCTACCACATATTTTGTACCTTTTGCAAAAAGGTCCATTTAGAGGTGTTTTTCATGAAAATCACTTAGGAAAAGATGTTTCACACACATCTAACTTTCATATTCCCCTATAAATCTTCAAAGAACAAGCATGTCACACCTGGGTCGTTTTGCATATATGAACCCTAGCTTAAAATATGGGTAGAAATGGAGAGAACATGCTTCAAAGATCTCAAAAATACAAAGAACATTAAAAACGGGGCTAGGAGTCACTTACTATTGAGCTTGGAAAGTGAAGAAACCCTAGTTATGGTGCCCTTTTGAATTTCGGTAGCAAGAGGGAGAAGAATGGCTGATTTTTGCCTTCATTTCCCCTTTTTATTGATTTTATTACCAAACAACCAAAATGTCCTTTCTTACTAAACTTCTAAAATTTTCCATGCATGCCCATTTTTGTCCAAAAACTAAAAAATTGGAAAAATTACTCTGTAAGACCTTCTAATTAATAATCTAAAGCAATTTCATGCAAATTGCTTCTAAAATCCAAGTTTTTCAATTTATTCAATTTGGTCCCTAATTTTCAATTGGACACCTTACACTAAGAATTTCTTCATAAAACTTTAACACATGCATACTTTCATATTCTAAGCCTCATAATAATCACAAAATAAATATTTTGATGTCAAATTTGTGGTCCCGAAACCACTGTTCCGACTAGGCCCAATTTTGGGATGTTACAACCCCAGGGGACACACAGTCGTGTAACATGACCGTGTGTTGCACACGGCTAGGACACACGCCCGTGTCTCTGCCCGTGTGGGAAAAAATAGGCCATTTGAATAGCCAATTTGCCACCTCATTTGGGTCAAACCTACAAGCACCAAACCAAGCATATTTCCAACATAATTTCAGCCAATTTCTATTCTCAACTCATCAACCAAATCATACTAAATCTAAACTAAAATCATACCAAAACATATGTTCCATAAATTCCAAATATACAAACACATCTCAAGCCAAAACCTTGTCAAATTGACCATTTCCTTTGGCCAACCAAATGCACATCAAAATGGCATATTTACATCACATAACATATATCAATATCAACCATAAGTTTTAACTCAAACTAGCCATATCACATGGCATAATATATACACTACAAAACATATCTAAATATTCCTAGCCTTTACATGCCATATACCATATATACAACCTCAAAATGGTCCCAAAATAGATGTCCGATAGTGTGAGTGAGTCATTGATGATTCCCAAATCTGACCTAGCTTTATCACACTGTAAGGCAGAGAACATTTCACACAGTAAGCTTAAAGCTCAGTAAGTTCGTGGTATAATACATTTAACTCAACATTTAAAAGCTATAAGACATATTAGCTAACATATACTTAAATTCATATCACTACTCTACCTCATTCATTACCATTTCTCATTTCATACTATTTTCTTAGTTCACATATCCTTGCACATAACTCATACACAATATTATCGACCACATAGGTTCATCTATCTCATACACCATATTGTTAACCATAAATATTCATTACATACCTGCACAAACTCGTACTTAACTATTACATTATCACTTCAATGCTTGATACACTAATTCGTTAGATCATCTTTCCATGTACAAGAACATCGCACACTTAGTACCAATAATCTAGCCGAAGCTATAAAATATCGCACACTTAGTGCCATTATATTAAATCGAAACTATCTCAATATTGCACACTTAGTGCCACATGTAGCCGAAGCTATTCCAATTCGCACACTTAGAGCTATTTATAGTTGAAGCCATTTCAAATCGCACACTTAGTGCCGAACATAGCCTATTTATCATCGTACTCACACCATAGTCAAATATATACAATTTAAGCATTATCAAAGCACTAAAATATAAATTGTAACATCATTTATCCGGTACGAACTTACCTTGTACTCGGTACTGTCGATTCAGATTGTCTACTCTATAACCTTTGACTTTCCTCGGTCTAAGTCTAAATTTCTCTTTTCTTGATCTATATGTATTCAAAATTAACCCTTTCATTCAACAAGTCATTCAATTTGATCCATATACATATATTTAGGGCATTTTGCAATTTAGCCTTCACATTTTCACATTTAACATTTTAGCCCCTATTTCATAAAATCCCAAAATACACAAAATTCCTCAAAACTATATATTAGCCAAATCTTCCTATGGTCCTTAGCAAGCCATAATTTTCATTTATTTCACATTTCAACCCCTCAATTTACACTTTTCTCAATTTAATCCCTAATATGTATTTTTACTCAAAATCACTTTACAAAACATGTTTATCAAACACTAAGCTTTCATATTTTACCAATTAACATTAAAAAACTCATGGATTCATCAATAGCATAACTCAAAATATTCATCAAAATTAGAAATTCAAGTATGGACTTTGTAGTATACAGAGCAACGATTACAAAAACGTAGAAATTATCAAAAACTGAATAAAAAAACACATACCTTATTAGCCAAGATGAGTGTCGAAACTTAAAGATCTTCAAACTTAGGTTTTCTTTCCTATTTTCGGTGGATGATCACTAAAAATGATGGATGAAATATGTTTGTTTTATTTTATTTCATCATAATGCACTAATTACCCTTTTACCCTTGTAATAAAACATTAATATTCCATCAACTAATGCCCATTAATGTCATTTAATCAAAAATATGGTCAAATAACCATATAAGGACCTCAAAATTATAAAGTCAAATCAAATAAGCACTTTTAACATATAACAGGCAACTTTTACAGTTTACGCGATTAGGTCCATTTTATTAAATCGGCACACAAACGATTAGATTTTAATACGAAACTTTCACACATGCTAATTCACACATCATCAGCACAAAAAATAATATTTAAATATTTTTTGACTCAGATTTGTGGTCCCGAAACCACCATTTTGACTAGGGTCTAAACCGGACTATTACAAACACGGGCATGTCTGGTGGCCATGTGAGACACACAGTCTGGCCACACGGGCATGTGTCCCCTATTTTGAAAAATTTTTCAATTTTTTCGTAAAAGTTTCATAAGTTATCGGTTTAGTTCTAAACCACTCCTAAAGCATTTTTAGGGCGTTGTAGGCTCGTATAAGCGATAAATAGATTGAATTTGAATGATGATTGTTTGAAATGATTGAATGTATGAGAAAAGTATGTTTATATGTATTGAAAGTCTGGTAATGCTCTGTAACCCTATTCCATGAATACGGGTGAGAGGTGTTACAACAACCCTAGCTAATTATACTAGGGTTTGTTGTCCCTAGAACTATTATAAGGGGCTTTTGAGCCACTATCATATCGAGTCTCATTACAAGTACTTCCTAGACTTTTAACCTAGTATTTTATAATTCGATCCAACCCGATATTTGTTTTTCTATTTCCCAAAATAAAAATCACTTCCAATTAAATAGTTTTCTCAAACCAGTTCTAATTCCATTAAAATGATGATTTTACCGTAAAAAAATCTATGAGAAACTATATTTAATATTTCTACATTATAACATCTCCCCCGGTAAAGCCCTAGCATTCGAGTGTTGTTTTAGAAGTAAGAATTTTGGAACGAGCCCTGGATAAGTAAAGTCATGGATTCATTTAAGAAATAGAAGTTCACAAGTACGCACTTGGGCGAAGTCTTGAAAGTTTGAAATATAGTCCGTAGGAACAAGGCTTAAGAAGATAGTTTGAAATATAGCCCATCTTGGTGTATGAATAGGCAAACCAAGAATGTTCTATTTATAAGACCCTCTATAATAAGAACAGTTAAGGAACTATAGGGAGGAATGTTTGGCTGAGTAGTAGTAGTAGTCGCCCAAGTACATTTTTGGCATATAGAATGGGCAGACTCTAATATAGAAATAAGTATACAAGGATCCCTAGTCAGATTAGGATGATAAGTGGAACAAAAGTGATGGTTACGAAAAAGACGGTTATGAGGTATGGGGCCACACTAGAAAACATAATACCTCTAGAGACCAATGAGGTCTTGTACCAGTTGATTTGTAAAGAAAGCTAGTTAGGAACTAACCAAACATGAATAAAAAGATACAAAGGCTAGAGAAGTATTAGGTAAGTCTCTTAGATGTGGTAGATTTTGAAAAGCTACACAGTATTGATGTGACCTTTATCAAGTACACATGAAAACTTGAGTTAAGTTAAAAGGACAACCGAGTTAAGTTAAGGAGGTCATCTTCCTTCTTAAGGAGGAGAAGGATGATGATGAAAGATGCCTCCCTAAAGATGAGTCTAAAACCCCAATTTCTACTAGTGATTTCCCTCCCAAAAAGGTACATTTCATGACTTTATCTACTAAGGAAACACAGATCTATAAGTATACTTCAAGAAATAAGCCTTAGTGATATGTTTTAGTTAAAGTAAAGGTGAAAGGTTACTCGAATGAACTCTAACAAAATGTATCTGTTTGATGAGGTAAGGAAGCCATAGCATTTGGTTGAATGAAGGAACTGGAGCTCAAGTAGTTGATTTCAAGAAGAAAGGGCTAGATTTGATGTCTAAGCTATCTTTAAGGTTATAAGGTGAGTCTCTAGACTAACTCTTACATATATATTGTAGTCTAGATATTTATGTGCTACTTGAGTAAAGTATGAAACTAGAACTAGTAAAGTATGATACTATGCCTCTGATAAGAAAAAAAAAGTGTATACATGTAAAATGTAAAGCATGATTGTGTCTATCATGAGTAAGTCATTGTATGAAGGGTTTATGCATGAATTTTAAAGAAATGTGTTACATGTCTAGAAGCACGAATACATCTGTCATGAAGAAGTTTGAAAGGAATAAGTTTGTCAAGCATGAGTTTGTATGATGAGCACATGTTTGTCTCTGGAGTTTTCTAAAGGGGTTCGTCAGAACTAAAAACACGAATCTCTGATAAGGACAAGTCCATGTGTAATATCCTGAATTAGGGCCTAATCGGAATAGTGGTTTCATGACCACAAATTCGAGATAGAAATAATTATTTTATAATTATTTTGATGTTTATGATATGATTGCATGATTGTGTGAAAATTTCGTGATGAAATCCTATGCCTAAAGTGCTTAAATTGAAATTAGGGACTAAATCGAATAATTTGCAAAACTTGCATTCTAGGAGTTTTTAGTATGAATTGTTTTGGAATATTAATGAGGAGGTCTTAAATAGCAATTTGACCAATTTCTAAGTCTATGGACAAAAATTGGACATGGATGGAATTTTTGGAAAGTTTAGTAGTAAGGGCATTTTGGTCATTTAGTTATTAAAATGAATTAAAAACAAAATTAAAAGCCAATTTTTGTCATTCTTCTTCATTAGGCCGAAATTTCAAGGGTTCTCCATATTTAGGGTTTGTTTCAAGCTTCCAAGCTCTATAGTAAGTGATTCCAAGCCCCATTTTTAATGTTCTTTACGTTTTTGGAATCCCGGTAGCTCGATTAAGCTTATGCTAGCAATAATTCAACCTACGGTTCATATTTGGAAAAATACCCATAGGTGAAATTTGTGTATTTTGGTGTTTTATGATAAAATATGAGGTTTTAAATTATGTTAGACAACTTGTCTACTCGGTTTTAAGCGAAAACAAGTAAAAGGGCTTAATCGGTAAAAATACCTAATAGTCATAAGTACATGTTAGAGTATGAATTTGATGTTGCCATAGAAGGGAAAAATGATCAGCATGTCATAAAACATAAGAATAAGGGATGAAGTTTAATTCTCGAGCCTAGGGGAAAAAGTGTAATTATGCAAAAGTTTAGGGGCAAATATGTAATTTTGCAAAAGTTTGTATTAAATGCTGTTTTGATGAATGTATGTATTAAATAAGATTAATTTGGCATTATAGATCAAGAGAAACGAGATTCAAGTCGTGATCGAGGGAAAAATAAAGTTTACGAAGAATAGGCTCGATTGCTAATAATTTTATACCGAGGTAAGTTCATGTGTAAATGTAGTAACATAATTGTCATTTTAAGCAATTTAATGTTGTTTATATGATATGATGCTGATTATTATCATGAATATTATGCTTTGTGGTTATTGTTGAATAATATGTAATTATGTGAATTACTTGATGAGTATGAACTATCACCGAAGTATCGATTTCGATATTCCGTGGAAGACGGCAAAGATGTGTGATCGAGGAAAACGCCCGTTTGAACCTTAGGAATAGATTAGAATACAAGTGACATGTCACTAGGATATTTGAGTTTCGAACTCGTTGAGTTGAGTCCGAGTTCGTGAGATGTAACTAGGCATCCGAGCTTGTTGAGTTGAGTCCGAGTTCACTTATGGATGCGAACGCCCGAGCTCGTTGAGTTGAGTCCGAGTTCACTTATGGGCGGGTTACATGGTAGCTTGGCTACATAAGTTCCACAGGCTATTGAGTTTGTCTAGCTGCGGGTATGACACTTACGTTCATGAAATCCGTGTATTCGAATTATATTCTGATGTGTTCAACAGGTAAATCTTAAGTGAATAAGGACAAGGCCTAAAATGAAGGTGACATGTTGGTAAGTGTGGTAAATGAGAAAATTTGACAGGTATGTGCTTAAACCCTCGGGTTGAAAACTTGGTATGATGAAATCGTAGAAAGATATTAAATGTAAATGAAACATGAATGTCTTGGTGTTGTTTATGCAAATGATGTTTTATGTGAGATTGTGTGATTATGTTACTTGCTATTTGCATGTGAACTTACTAAGCATTTGTGCTTACTCCCTCCTTTTCTTTCATTGTAGTTTTGACAAGCCGACTTGAGAATCGGGATAGGTCAAAGACTCGTTCACACTATCCGAAGGCTTAAATTGGTAAAATGGCTTGTGTATTTTGAATGTGGCATGTATGGCAAAACACTCACTTTGTGTAATTGATCTTATGATATGGCTATGGTTTGGTAAGAAAAGGGTT
Source organism: Gossypium arboreum (assembly GCF_025698485.1). NCBI lineage: Eukaryota > Viridiplantae > Streptophyta > Magnoliopsida > Malvales > Malvaceae > Gossypium > Gossypium arboreum. Next base: position 40,784,491 of record NC_069080.1, read on the forward strand.
TGTAAATGATTAGCCATTGGAATGGCCAATCTAAGTCATATTTGATGTTATGGATGTTTAAAATGCTATTTAGTCCATGAAAATCCTTAGTAAAATGAAATTTGCCATAAAATGAATCGACAATGAAGAAGTGATGTAAATTTGAAAAATCACTAAAAATAGTATAAATTGAATTAAATGATGAGTAAGTTATGAAATTTAATCTTAATTAGTCTATTTTCATATGGATTGAACGAAACAGGTATATAAATTATATTTTATGAGATATTTGAATTTTTGTGAAATAGGGCCAGAGTGATTTCTGGATCCCCTATTCTGAATTTAAAAATTCATCATAAATTGTACAACAATAATTAGAAGTCATTCTTTATATGTACAGATTCCTTATTGAGTCTAGTTTTAATAGAAATAAAATTCATAGTCATTGAAATTCTGTACAGATAGATATCTAATTCATAATATACAGAGGTCAGAGCAGTCGAACCCTGAAACAAGGGAGACTTTAACTAATAAACTGTACTAATTGGCTTGACCAAAAATTCTAGAAAAAAATTATTAAATATATATATGAGTCTAGTTTTAGGAAAAATTTACAGAATCAGATTTTGATTCCGGAACTCGAGATATGAATTTTTAAGCGACTGTGATGCAGATTGCTAGCTTGACTGGAAATTTTAAAAATAAATTGTTTGAACTGTTTAAGTAATGAATTAAGTCTGTTAACACCTCGTGTTCGACTCTGGCGACGGTCTCGAGTACAGGGTGTTACACCATGGCCATGAAACTTTGAAAACCATATAGTATAAGACCATGGTTTGGCCATGGAATCATATAAAATATGTAAAAGACAATTGGGTGAGTACCAACAACGAGGGGAAAACCTCACGACTGTGAGAATAAGCAAATCCTCTATCGTTAAAAACACCAATTTTCATATAAGTGAGCCTTTGTGGCTATCTCTAAAAGGAAGCCTTTGTGACTGTCTATTAAAGGAAGCCTTTATGGCGATCTCTATTAAATGAAAGCCTTTATGACGATCTCTGTTATAGGAAGCCTTTATGGCGATCTTTGTTAAATGAAAGCCTTTGTGGCGATCTCTGTTATAAGAAAACCTTTGTGGTGATCTCTATTAAATGAATGCCTTTGTGGTTTTTTTTGTCAAAGGAAGCCTTTATGGCTATCTCTGTTAAAAGGATGCCTTTGTGGCTATCTCTGTTAAAGGAATGTCTTGTGGAAAATTCTATTAAAAGGACACCTTTGTAGCGGAATATGAAGAACGGATTTCATGATGACCATTTGAAGACAACGCCTTTGGGCAGATACCGAATGAATAGAGAACCTTGTATAGTTACAAGAATGAATAAAAAGGCTAGTATGTGCCATAGTACGTGGTGAGGCAAAGAGATGAGTCAAGAGTAAGATAGACAGTACTTTGAAGTAAAGAAGATATGGCCAAATTTTGATATAAGTATTGGGTGCAGTCTACCACGCCCGAAGATAATAATAAGACTAGTAAGTATGGAATAAGTTATTAATTCTGATAATAAGGTAAATGAAGAGGTTAAGGATTATGTAAAGATAAGAGTTAAGAAAAGATATAGAAGGTAAAGAGATGTTAAGTATAGTATACACAAGAGAAAGAAAGACGGTACTGAAGAAAGAAATAAAGATGGTAGCCTCAATATTGTACCCACCAAAGAAGGAAGAAAGGTCAAGAAATACCCAAGGATGTGTAATATACTAAATGCTACAATAGCCCAATTTTGGGCGTAGTCGGAACAGTGGTTTCGGGACCACGAGTTTGATGTAGTGAAACTTGTTTTTATTATATTTTTATAGCCTACAATTTTATGGAATGATTTCGTGGAACTTTCGTTTGAAAATTTTGACATTTGAGCACTCTATTTAGTAAAAAGGACTAAATTGTAAAAAGTGTAAAAGTTGAGTTCTACATGCTAGAGGTGTCTAATTGTTATGAAATTTTAAATTTAAGGACCTTATATGGTAATAAGACCATTTTACTTTAATTTGGACAAAATAGACATGAGGTAAGAGACTTTTAGTGTTTTAAAAGGGGCATTTTGGTCATTTAGTAATTAATTGAATTAAAAAGCAAAAATCAAGCCAAAATCTTGTCCATCTTCTTCATGCTTGTGCCAAAATTTAGAAGGGAAGCCATAGCTAGGGTTTGGTCACTTTCAAGCTCGATTGTAAGTCCGTTTTTTCCCTATTTTTAATGCTCTTTACATTTTTGAAGTCATTATCACTCGATCTATCTATTTCTACAATTAATTTGAGAAATGATTAAGGTTTAAGGTTTGACCCATGTTAGATATGTGTGTATTTTGATGTCTAATGGTAGAAAATGTGTGTTTGGTGTGTGATAAACAACTTTTGCTAGGTGATTTTTGACGAAAATGTCAAAAAGACCTATCTGAAAAAGGTTATAAAATATGTGTAAAAGTGTGATTAAATGAAAAATGTGGGCTGTTATAAGCATGAAAGAGGTTCGGCCTAGGCTTGGGAATCAAAGAAATTGAATCTATTTCATTTTACGAGCCTAGGGACGAAAATGTAAAAATGTCAAAGTTTAGGGGCAAAAATTTAATTTTTCCATAATGTGAATTTTGAACTTATTTGAGCAATGTGAATAATAAATAAGTTAAATTTGCTATTATAGATCAAGAGAAACGAGGTTCAGACCTAGATCGAAGGAAAAACAAAGTGTTTGACGATTAGGTCCCATTTCTACTATTTTTGTACCGAGGTAAGTTTTTATGTAAATAATGCATTGTTTTAATTATGTTTTAAATGCCTTATTATTGTATGAATTGTGATTGACTCATGGACGCATTCGACAAAGTTCCAACAAGATTGAAATCCCAGTTGAACCTTAGGAATAGATAGGATACAAATGTCATGATATTAGAGTTACTAAGTCTATGTGTAATACCATATTTGGGATATGACAACAATATGAGACTTCGTGTAAGATCATATCTGGGATATGGTATCGATATGAGATTTTTTTTAAGACCATAGTTGGGCTATTGGCATCGATACGAGATTACATGTAAGACCATATCTGGGATATGGCATTGGTATGGTACCTTGTGTGCGGGACTCCCGAGAATCCTTTAGTATTCCAAGTGGTTCTGTCGAAACCATTTTTAATTTTGAAAAAAGGGATCGAATTTTAAAACGAGGTATGGAGTCACCACCAATCTTTTTTGTTTAGGTGTGATCGGGTCACCCTGTGGTCTATCATTTTTATAAAACATTTTGGTTTATTAAAACAACGTTTTTGGTCTACGAAAAACTAAAAGATGGGTTCGGGATTCGGTTACGCAAGAGGAAGGATTAGCACCCTCACAATGCCCAAAATTGGTACCGTATTGATCAATTAATGTCCTAATGTTGAAAATTTGAAAAGATTTTAAAATACAATCTTTAAAAACGTTTGGATAACTTGAATTTGATATTCAGATTCTCTCGCTTAGAAGAATAAAATATTACGTCCAGCACGATTGGATACAATATTTCGAACCCTCGACACAAAATCATCTTAGGATTTCCAAAACACATGCACTTAAAACATTTAAAAAAGATCTTTGGCTATTTGGCCCAAACGGTAAATCAAAACCCGGCACGATTGGGCACGATTTATCGAATTTCCAAATATGAAACAATGCCTCATTTTAATTTGAGAAAACACGGATGAAATTTCAAAAGGATATTCTGTACTTTAGTCTCATGAAAAATCGAAACCTAGCACGATTGGGCACGATCTCCCAAACTCCCCAAATATGAAATATTGCCTCATTTTAATTTTTAAAAGCATGGACGAAAATTCCAAAGGATATTCCGTATTTTAGTTAAACGAAAAATCGAAACCCGGCACGATTGGGCACGACCCCTCGAACTCCCAAACACGAACTATTTCCTTATGTTGAGAGGGTTCAAGTTTACAATTACAAAACCGAGTCAGGATATACTTGTTTGATTGGTTTGGAGATAAAGGACAACCGATATTGAGTGAATATGAGAACTATAATCATGATGCAATGACAAGAGATAAAACATAATTACATGCATGAAACAATAAAATGCGAATACAATATGAAAACCAAAAATGACACATAATACACAAAACCATATAAAAACTAGAAATCAATATAGCCCAAAACGATTTAACAACTTCTAAATAAATATACAAAGGAACAACACATGCTAGAACTCGAAATAATTCATATGTACATGAAACTGATAATATATAAACGATTATTAAATTATATAATATGCAAGAAGCAATTGAAATAACTAACATATAGCATGATTTCAAATAAAGCCAATTCATTTGTCTAATGATATATGTATGCAAATAAAAAATGTAAATAATATATACAAAGACCCTATTATATGAAAGTATTCAAAATAATCAAAATATCTGAAAAAAAATCTTTTAAAAGAAATTATGCATAAATAGATTTAAAAGGGAAAAAGAAAATATTCATATATATAATAAACTTAAAAAGGAAAAATAATATGTATATATATAACAAATATAAAAGAAGGTATTTACAAATATATATATATATATGAAAAGAAAAGAAATAATATGTATATGGAATAGAGCTAATTTTATCATAAATTATATAGGTATAATAACAAATAAGAATTATTTAAATGTAATATTATACAAAAATTTTGAAATAATATTATGTAAAAGGAATTTTAAAAGAAATATATAATTAAATAGTTAGAAAAAAATAAAAATAAAAAGCAATTAACATACATTGCCCAACCGTTAAAATAATTCAAAGTATTTATAAAAAGATTTAAAAATAAATTAAATTAAATAAATTAAAACCTTAGGATTTTTGAAATAAAACTTAATTGAAAGAAAAGCAGACTCAAAGGGATAATTAATAAATATAGAAAAATGCATTAAGGACCAAAACATAAACGCACGCAAATGCGCGGGACCGAAAACGAAAATGTGTCGAATCCCCAAAATGCAGTGCCCAGGTGCGGGCTAAATCGAAATGACTCGCAAGATCCAGGGGCAATTTAAAAGAATTAAAAAATTGAATATGGTCTGATTGAATGCAGGTGCCAAAAAAGGGGGACTCAATGCGAAAATCCCCCATTTTGAGTCAAACGTGTGGTCCCCTGCCATTTAAAAACCATTGAATGGCATTCTACCATTTTCTAAAAAAAAAGACCCTAGCCCCTTTTATTTTTTTTTTACAAAATTCATTTTTCTGTTGTTTTTTTCAAAAAAGAAACAGAATGCTTCTTTTCCCCTGCTCCCTCTCCCTTTTTGCTAGAATTTCAACCTAGCCTTGCGCCACCCTGGAGGATCATCGGTGCCTCGCACCTCTACCCCACCGCCGGTTCATGGAGCAAGACCAGGTAAGCCCCCCTTTCTTTCTTTTTTTACTTAAAATCAATTTATAAAAAATAAACACAAAAAAGAAAAAAGGAAATACGAATCAAAAGAAAGTTCCAGGAAGAAGAATGAAAAATCACCTTTCAAACCTTAGATCCGATTTTTGATTTACTATTGATTTTTTTCCTGTATAATTTCTGCTATTGTACTTATATAATGGGCAAAAAAAAGGTCCCTTTTACAATGTTTTCGAAGGCTTTTATAGCCTTTTTTTCAACTATTTCTTGCTTGTTTGTAGGTTCAGTCGAGCACGTCTCTGATGTGGCCTAGTAGCGGAGCGTACGACGCAGAGGGAGGCGTGATGTACAGTGCTGGGGGACCTCCATGGTTGCGGCAGCTGAGTGTGTTAGCTCCTAGGGTTTTTTAGCTGAAACCCTAAAACTTTGGGCCTATCAGGCCCCTGTATTTTGGGTCTGTAAATTAGGCCTATTCTTTATTTTATTTTTGTATATATATGGGCGCGGGCTAAAAATTGGGTCTACAGCTGCCCCTCTTTGCGCGTTGTCATGTAACGAGAACGGAGCAAAGACCCTAAAAGGCCCAATTTTTCCCGGTTTTTTCTAAATCTTCGACCTTTTTTATAGTCCTCTTCCTCAAGTAGTCCTACAGCAACTCCAGGAAGATAATGCTTGTGACTTCAACTTGCCCCATTGTAACTTCAGGGAGATAAGATCAATGGCCAAGATCCATTCCATAGCCGTTACATGGAGATAAGATCTGTAATTTTCAGTCTGCTTCCTGCAACTTCAGGAAGATAAGAATAGTAGCTGAGATCTGCTCCATAGCTGATACATGGAGATAAGATCTGTAATTTTCAGTCTGCTTCTTGCAACTTCAGGAAAATAAGACTTGCTATCTTCAGTCTGCTCCACTGCAACTTCAGGGAGATAAGACTTGTCATTTTCGATCTACTCCATAGCCGATACATGGAGATAAAATCTATAAATTTTCAGTCTGCTTCCTGCAACTTCAGGAAGATAAGACTAGTGGCTAAAATCTGCTCCATAGCCGATACATAGAGATAAGACTCGCCATTTCTGATCTGCTCCATAGCCGATACATGGAGATAAGATCTACAACTTTCAGTCTGCTTCCTGCAACTTTAGGAAGATAAGACTTGCTATCTTCAGTCTGCTCCACTGCAACTTCAGGGAGATAAGACTTACTATCTTTAGTCTGCTCCACTGCAACTTCAGGGAGATAAGGGTGGTGGTTGAAATCTGTTCCATAGCCGATACATGGAGATAAGACTCTCCATTTTCGATCTGCTCCATAGCTGATACATGGAGATAAGATCTGTAATTTTTAGTCTGCTTCCTGCAACTTCAAGAAGATAAGACTTGTCACTTCAACCTGCTCCACTACAGCTTCAGGGAGATAAGGTTTTTAATCTTTGATCTATTCTGCTTCAACTTCAAGGAAATAAGATCTGCCTTCACCAATGTTACTACACTGTTCTTTGGGACATGTCCTGTAGACTCGGTTTCATGTATCTATGCTTATGCCAAATAACTAGGATGCTATGATCGAAATAATCCAAGTGCTCCTAGCTAGATGTGATGCTTATGTCAAATAATTAGGATGCTATGATTAAAATGAATCAAGTGCTCCTAACTAGATGTATTATGAATGACATTGGTATGAAGGCTGAATGTCATGAGAAATGTCTTCTTTTTTCTTTTTCTCTTTTTTCCTTACGGTTTAAGCTATTATTGCTCTCTGTTTGCTCTTGATGTATTTCTTCTCGTTTAACTGACACATATCTAAAGCAATAGTCTTCACTTAAACTTTTTACCTCTCAAGTAAGTCTGACCCTTAGGCTTGGTGGGTTCTGAATAATTGACCTGATTTGGGTTCTTACACTACTTAAAAGCTTCTAGAGTAATATGCAAAACCCCTTTTGTGAAAATGTTATTAGTCCATTAACCAAATATTTCAACAAAAAAATGTGTAAAGAAAGCTATCAGAATGGGTAAGATGAAACTTTATTGAGAGCGAAACTCGAGGTAAAATATTAATCAAGACAACAAATTTTGCTAAGGTACAAAAGATATATGAGATGGAAAATTGGTGCCCCAGATATCGCAGCGTGAGCTCCTCTATTCGGACTATTCGAAAACCCTTGGAGGCCAGATGTGTGTTTAGGAGGCTCGAGATATTTCGTTGATGCTTCCAAGATATAATACTCCTCCTTCTTGTTAATTTTAGTAGAACAAGGTCGCAACATGCCCCATCCTTGTTCACAATTTGAGCTGCCCTTTTTCGAGTTTTTAACTCAAAACCCCTTTGGTCTCAAAGCGCCCTTTGCGGGTTTTTTCCTTGGCCTCTCCATTTTTCCCTTTTTCTTTTTTCAAAGCGCCCTTTGCGGGTTTTCGTCTTGGCCTCTTCTTTTTTCAAGTGAAGTACTTCTTGATCGAATCTGAATTTATAGGGTTGGGGAAGCTTTTGCCGTCCATTTTTGCTAATATCAGTGCCCCTCCAGAGAAAGCCTTTTTCACTACATAAGGTCCCTCCCAGTTTGGCGTCCATTTCCCTCTAAAATCCTTTTGCATAGGGAGAATCTTTTTCAATACTAAGTCCCCTTCCTAGAATACCCTTGGACGAACCTTTGGTCTCAAAGCGCCCTTTGCGGGTTTTTTCCTTGGCCTCTCCATTTTTCCCTTCTTTTTTTTTCAAAGCGCCCTTTGTGGGTTTTCGCCTTGGCCTCTTCTTTTTTCAAGTGAAGTACTTCTTGATTGAATCTGAATTTATCGGGTTGGGGAAGCTTTTGCCGTCCATTTTTTCTAATATCAGTGCCCCTCCAGAGAAAGCCTTTTTCACTACATAAGGTTCCTCCCAGTTTGGCGTCCATTTCCCTCTAAAATCCTTTTGCATAGGGAGAATCTTTTTCAATACTAAGTCCCCTTCCTAGAATACCCTTGGGCGAACTTTCTTGTTGTAAGCTTGCATCATTCATTTCTGGTACATTTGACCATAACGGATAGCTTTCAGCCTTTTTCCTTCAATCAAGTTCAGCTGATCGTACCGAGATTGGACCCATTCTGCTTCATCTAGCTTCAATTTAGATAAAACCTGGAGAGAAGGAATCTCAACTTCAATAGGCAAAACTGCCTCCATCCCATAAACCAACGAGAAAGGTGTTGCCCCGGTAGAAGTTCTGACCGACGTTCGATAGGCATAGAGAGCAAATGGTAGCTTTTCATGCTAATCCTTATAGGTCTTAGCCATTTTCCCAACGATCCTCTTTATATTTTTATTAGCTGCCTCAACTGTCCCATTCATTTTCGGGCGATACGGTGACAAGTTGTGGTGTTTAATTTTGAATTGACTGCAGACCTCCACTATCACGTTGTTATTTAAATTTAGCGCGTTGTCAGATATGATCCTCTCTGGCATGCCATATCAGCATATAATTTCCTTCTTCAAGAACTTGCTGACCGCCGACTTCGTGATGTTGGCGTATGAAGCAGCCTCCACCCACTTGGTGAAATAATCAATAACCACAAAGATAAAACGATATCCGTTAGAAGCCTTCGGTGAAATCGACACAATGACGTCCATGCCCCACATTGAGAAAGGTCATGGGGAAGTCATGACATGAAGAGGTGAAAGAGGGACATGGATCTTGTCACCATAAATTTGGCACTTATGACATTTCTTGGCATAGTTGATGCAATCTCCTTCCATTGTAGACCAGTAATACCCAAATATCATGATTTGCTTGGCCATTGTAAACCCATTGGCATGCGTCTCGCAGACACATTCATGGACTTCTTCTGGGATTTTCTTTGCTTCAACAGCATTAACACATCTTAGCAGCACTTGGTCCTTTCTTCCTTTATACAGGATTTCACCGTCTAAGACATAGTCACCGGCCAGTCTCCTTAATGTTTTTTTATCGTTTTCAGTTGCCTGATCAGGATATACACGATTTTCATTTTCACCGGCCCTCTCTTCCTCTTGGTCGATACTACAGCAATGAGCTGGAGCATCACAAATACTCATCTGGATCGGCTTCATATCCTCTTGTTTATTCACTCTAAACATGGAATCTAACGTAGCCAGGGCATCAGCCATCTGATTTTCATCACGTGGGAGATAATGGAAAGTGATATCATCAAACACTTTGATTAAGTCCAGAACCAGCTCTCGATAATTGATCAACTTAGAGTCTCTTGTTTCCCATTCACCCTTGAGCTGATAGATCACTAGTGCGGAATCCCCATACACCTCTAACACCTTGATTTTGCGTTCTACGGCTACACGAATGCCCATAATACATGCTTCGTACTCTGCCATATTATTTGTGCAATCAAAACCCAATCTACAAGTAAATGGATAGTGATCTACATTTGAGGATATCAAGACTCCCCCAATCCCATTACCAACGGCATTTGATGCTCCGTCAAAATTTAGTTTCCAGGGACGATCTTCTGGAGTGTCTTCTTGAATGACTGCCACATACATTAGATCTTCATTGGGAAAATCAAAGTTCAAGGGCTCGTAATCTTCTAAAGCTCTACTGGATAGGAAATCCGCTATTGCAATCCCTTTTACAGCCTTCTGGTTCACATAATCTATGTCAAATTCAAAAAGCAGAATTTGCCATCGGGCCATCCTTCCATTTAGAGCGGCTGACTTCATTATGTACTTAAGAGGATCTAATTTCGAGATTAACCAAGTCGTATGGTACAACATGTACTGCCTCAATCTCCGAGTTGTCCAGACCAAAGCACAACATAGCTTCTCAATTGGTGGATACCTCATCTCACACTCAGTGAATTTCTTACTGAGTTAGTATATCGCCCTTTCTTTCTTTCCTGTCTCATCGTGTTGACCAAGCACACATCCCATTGAGTGGTCAAATACTGTCAAATACAATATTAATGGTCTGCCCGGGCTAGGAGGTGTTAACACTAGGGAATTGGATAAATATTGTTTAACTCTGTCAAAGGTCTTCTGACACTCCTCATCCCATAGGCCTGGATTGTGTTTCTTGAGAAGATGAAATATGAGGTCATATTTCTCAGTTAGTTGTGAAATAAACCGAGCGATGTAATTTAGTCTTCCCAGAAAACCTCGAACTTCTTTCTGAGTGCGTGGCAGAGGCAATTGCTGTATAGCCTTGACTTTTTCGGGGTCAACCTCAATTCCTTTTTCACTTACGATGAAACCGAGCAACTTCCCTGATCTAGCCCCGAAAGTACACTTTGTTGGATTAAGCTTTTGCTGGAACTTTCTAAGCCTTAAGAACAATTTCCTCAAAACCTGTATGTGCTCTTTCTCTGTTCGGGATTTTGCAATCATATCATTGACGTAAACCTCAATCTCCTTATGCATCATGTCGTGAAACAAGTTCACCATGGCTCTTTGATACGTTGCTCCCGTATTTTTTAACCCGAATAGCATCACCTTATAGCAAAATGTTCCCCACAAGGTTATGAATGTGGTCTTTTCCATGTCTACAGGATGCATCTTTATCTGATTGTATCTAGAAAAACCATCCATGAAAGAGAATAACGAGTAACCCAATGTGTTATCCACCAGCATGTTGATATAGGGCAACGGGAAATTGTCCTTTGGGCTGGCCTTGTTTAGGTCTCTGTAATCCATACACATCTACACTTTTCCATCCTTCTTAGGGACAAGACAACATTGGTAACCCATTCCGAGTAATTCACCACTTGTAAAAACCCAGTGTCTAATTACTTCTTGACCTCTTCCTTTATTTTTACTGCAACGTCAGGTCTCATGCTTTGAAGCTTCTGTTGAACAGGCTTGTATTTTTCTTTTATGGGGACTCGATGTACCGCAATGTCGGCGCTTAACCTAGGCATGTCTTGATACGACCACGCGAAGACATCTTTGAACTCTTGTAGCAATTTAACGAGGTCTCGCCTTGCTTCCTCGGTTATGCAAGTTTTGATTTTCACTTCTTTCCCTTCTTCCAAAATCACATTCTTGGTCGTCTCTTTATGGGGTAGAATTTGTTTCTCTTCCCATTCTACCATCCTTAACAAATATAGAGATAACCCACATTCTTCGTCATCCTCAAAAACTTGAGATCCCTCTAAACACATATCTGGCTCGAAAAGAGATTCTGAGTCCGTAACGGTGTTACTCGTGACGTTGATATCTGGAGACCTATTATAACATGGAAAAAAATCCAGAGAATGAATCTAAGGGTGGCTTATTTGTATGGCATGATTATGAATGTGATGAGAATATGAAAAAGGATTCACGTAAGATGAGATATGAAAAATGCATTTCTTATTGAAAGTAAAAGGTGTTTGAACAAGAGCCTACTTCACAAAATATTCTTATCATTTCTAGGCTTAAAACAATAAGTGTGATCTGAATATTACTCTGTATTAGCTTTAAGAACTACAGGAATTTCCTCCATAGTCCAGTTATTCAGGACACTTCCAAGCTCATAAGGGCAGATGCTCGATAAGTTTCCTTCTATCGCCCTCTCCTTTAATACGGCGTTAATGCTTAAACTTCCCATCAACTCCTCAATTGTTCCTTCTCTTATCATCTCTTATTCAGGATGAATAATTCCTCCTGACACAAATGTATTAGTTATATGGGGGAAAGTCATTGGCTCCCATTTGATCTCTGCCCCACTCAGTCCTGCCCTTCGTCTCTCCTGTTTCATCACTAGCTCTTCCTTTTTCTGTTTGGTGTCTGGCCTATGTCCCAAGCCAAAACGATCCTGTTTGCCAACCAAAATCGGTACTTCGACTCGTCCGAGGAGGTATTTTCTAAGCCTCATTCCGGGCAATGCTCCTTTTTCTACCATCAATTGTAAGCTCATCCTTGTAGCTTCAGATAACTCTGGCGTTGGAATCTTGCCTCCTTCGATGATGAAAGTTGTGTTTATGAACTCTAATGAACAGAAAGCACACTCAATTGCTTCATCATCGCTATCGATGTATGGCATATCACTAACAACGGATGCGATAATGTCTTCCTCTATTTTTACAGTTATCAACCGGCCCTCCGTCACTAGCTTTAGCTTCTGGTGCAACGATGATGGTACTGCTCCTGCTGAATGAATCCAAGGCCTCCCCAGTAAACAATTATAAGAAGGCCTGATGTCCATCACGAGAAAGTCTACCTCATATGTGTTGGGTTCGATTAGAAGAGGGATCTCAATCCTACCCATTACTTTCCTCTTGGTGCCATCGAACACTCTCAATATGTTCTGACATGTCTTCATATGAGAAATATCTATGTGTAACATGTTCAATATGGATAGGGGCAAGACATTTAGCGCCAACCCATTGTCAATCAATACCCTGGTAGTGTATACCCTTTGCATCGGGTAGTGATGTGCAGAGCCTTGGTGGACCCCATGCCACCTAGTGGTATTTCATCATCGCTGAAAGAAATAAAGTTATCAACACTAATATTGCTGACGAGTTGGTCCAGTTTGTTCACCGAGATGTCTTCAGCAACATAGGTTTCATTCAACACCTTCATCAACGCATAACGGTGTGCCTCCGAATTTTGAAGCAAAACTAGTACCGAGGTGCGAGCTGGATGCTTATGCAACTACTCCACAACACTATACTCACTGTGTTTCAAAAACTTCAAAAATTCTTTAGCTTCATCTACTATTACCGGTTTATTAACCAGTGGTTTTGTCCTCACCTCCCCTTGTTTCGACATCAAAGACTTCTCTTTGACAGGCTTAACTTTCATATCGGGTGTGCTGGCCAACCTTCCCTCTCCTGGCAATGTCACATTACAATTATAACTCTAAGGAATCCTTTTGTTATCCTTGTAAGGAAAATCTACCAGTTTCTGAATCACCACTTTTGGCGTCGTTCTTGCTCTAGCTTCATTTATTCTCAGTCGTGAAATGATCACCACTGGGTGATTGACTTCATAGACCTTTATTAGCCCCTCCTCTGAGGCGAACACATGTTTCTCCTCAGGGAACTCGAAGAACTCCATCTCCTTGTTGTCCATTAGACCCTGTACCAAGGCCCTGAATTCATTACATGTTTCTATCTTATGGTCCTCCTCTTCGTGGAACTCACAATAGTTCCCTACTTCTCGGGACTTGCTCCCTAAGTCTTGTATGATTATACCTTTTTCTACCATCTTCTTCAGAACCTCCCTCATCGAGGTTCTCACCTCCGCTACATCTAACCTAACTCTTCTTTCCATATTCTCGACTACCGCGTTTACCCCATTAACAATATGATTGGGTAACGGGTTTCCCGCGCTAGGCACCTCATCGAACTTGACAGCACCCACGTTGATGAGCCTTTCAACCACTCTTTTGAAAAATGTGCAATTCTCGATCAAGTGTCCTGCAACGTCCGCATGATATTCACATTAGGCACTTGCATCATACCACTTGGGGTATGGGGGTTGCAACAGTTTTAAGTAGAACAGGGATACAACATGTGCATTGAATAGATTTTTGTACAACTCCTGGTACGTTATTGGAATGGGAGTAAATTGGGGCTTCTCCGTATTCTGCTTTGTATTGGGTTCTTGTCTTGACGAAGCTTGCTAGCCTGTGACCGTCGTTCTTGGTTGATTAACTGTGATTGGTTTTCATGATCCATGCTCACATTGCTGACCTCATTTTCTCTTTTTTTCGGGGCTGACCTCCTGGTGCTCTCCCCAGCCTCTATCTTTCCACTCCTTATTGCATTCTCAATCATTTCACCGAACATCACTATGTCCATGAAACTCTTTGTCGTGCCTTCCAGCATGTGATTGATAAAAGGCGCATTCAAGGTGTTGATGAAAAGCATAGTCGTCTCCTTTTCCAAGAGCGGTGGTTGAACTTGCATAGCGACTTCCCTCCACCTCTGAGCATACTGCCTGAAACTCTCGTTTGACTTTTTCTCCATGTTCTGTAGCGTGATCTGATCGGACGCTATGTCCATCACATGGCCATACTACTTCATGAAGGCTTGTGCTAGGTCTCTCAATGATTTAATTTGGGTACGACTCAGTTGATTGTACCATTTGGCCATAACCCCATTCAGACTATCCTGGAAACAGTGAACAAGCAACTGATCATTATTGACATGACCAATCATCCTCCGACAAAACATTGTGATGTGGGCCTCAGGGCAGCTGGTTCCGTTGTATTTCTCAAACTTTAGCATTTTGAACTTCGGAGGGAGCACTAGATCTGGAACCAAACTCAAATCTTTAGCATCCATACCACATTGATAATCTGCGCTTTCCAGCGCCTTGAATTTCTCCTCCAACCATTTGTATTAGACTTCCAGTTGCTCTGGAAGTTCTCCTTTTGTCCTCCCTACCTCTGTCATCTCATCAAAGTCAGGGACCGAAGGATTTACCCTATCGTTCTCAAGTTTAGAACAAAAACTCATCAGGAAATTCATTGGTGCCAGGATACCAGCCTAATTTTGAGGTTTGATGCTGACAGACACCCTTTGTGGTCAAGTGTTTTCTAGAGTGAAGCCTGGGGGGTAAGCAAGGATCTCGCTATCACCCTCAGCATTGATTATGGGAATCTTCCCTTTTTCTAGCCTTCCAGCTAATAACCGGGTCAACTAGCTCATCATATCCTTTTGAGATTCCAGCATTTGATCCTTCATATTTTGCTGAATCTTGGCCAATTGTTCTTGCATCTATGCTTGCATCTGTTCCTGCATCTCTTTCTGTATTTGTTCCAACCTTTCTAGCCTTTGATCCATAGCTTTGGTTTTTTTTGCGCATGTAGTATTAATGTTCAAGGGTAACTATAATATAATTTTAGATTAATTAAGGGTTTTCGAAACTTAATGCACGTGATACGATGAAATACAAATGCATAAGATGAATGCAAAACTAAAAGGGCATCGATCCTAATCCAATTCCACTTAGAAACTTTCTTAGAAAACAAAATCCTTTACATAAAACAGGCTATATACACGACTTTGCCCTAATGCTCAAAGTTTTAACTTTCTCAAGAAGGCAAGCCAGCTCACGACCCCGGTCTGACTCTAACTCATACTTCACACTTAGCACATCAGCCTGAATCATTAAAGTCTGTAAATAATCAGCTACTGATCGAATCTGTGCCACGGCTTCGCTCATGATATGATCTCTATTCCTAACCTGGTCCTGCGATTGACGAAGTTATTCCTTCATGGGAAAAAACAGGATATTTTCTATTATATTTTCCACAAGAGATTACATACATATTTATACACATAGTTAGCCTAACTAAGGTAACTTTATGTTAGGAAAGCAGAATAATTTTAGGATCTTTGTCTGACCTTAAAGTTAGGGATAGAATATTTTAGAATCATATTTGATATACTCAAATATTCGAAATCGACACTCCCCTCAAGTGGGAAGTGGATATCATCCATTCTCGACTTGCTTACTAATTTCGAAACAACTTCCAGACAATCCTTTGGTATGTATATCGCTAGTTGTTCATCGGTGGACACAAATGGAGTACAAATTAAGCCACTTGCCCGCTTTTTCCTTTATGAAATGCTGTCCACCTCAACGTGCTTCGTTCGATCATGTTGAACTGGATTATGTGCAATATTGATAGCAGACTTATTATCGCAATACAACTTCATTGGACCTTCCCACTTGATCTTCAAGTCTTCCAATATAATCTTTAGCCATAACAACTCACAAACTCCAAGAGCCATTGCCCTAAATTTAGCTTCTCCACTAGATCTAGCCACAACGTTTTGTTTTTTACTCCTCCAAGTCACAAGGTTGCCTCCTAAGAAAGTGCAGTAACCAGAGGTTGATCTTCTATCAACCATAGATCTTGTATAATCTGCATCGGTATAGGCTTCAAGGGTTAAATTTTCTTCTTTTTAAATAAGATTCCTTTGCTGGCGTACATTTTAAGTAATTGTAGAATCGATATACAGACTAAGATGTGATTCCTTAGGATTGTGCATAAACCGACTTACAACACCTCTTGCATAGGCAATATCCGTGCGGTATGGGACAAGTAAATAAGCTTCCCACAAGTTTTTGATATGACCTTCTATCAACTGCTGTATCTTCTAATACATCTACGAGTCGTGGTTCACCTCTATGGGTGTCTCTTTGGTTTACACCCAACTTACTGTTTTCGTCAACAAATCAACTATGTATTTTTCTTTGAGATATGAATATTCCTTCCGAGAGTGTGCGACTTCAATACCAAGGAAATATTTTAACTTACCTAGCTCTTTGACTTCGAATTCTTTTACTAGGCATTTTTTTAACTTCTTCATTCCTTCTAGATCATCACCGTCACAATAATATCATCAACATAGACTATTAAAGCAGTCACTCCCCCTGAAGATGAATGTTTTACGAGCAGAGTATGATCTCCTTGACTCTGTTTATACTCTAACTTGAGCATCACTTTGGTAAATCTTCCAAACCAAGCCCTCGGGGACTGTTTTAGTCCATATAAAGCCTTTTTTAGTCTGCAAACTGCCTGTCCTATATTTGGACCGAATCCTAGAGGAACATCCATATAGACTTCCTCCTCAAGGTCACCGTGTAAAAACGCATTTTTGATGTCAAATTGCTGTAATTTCCAGCCTCGATTAGCAGCTAGTGACAGCAACACTCTTACAGTGTTCATCTTTGCAACAAGGGCAAATGTCTCAAGATAGTCTATCCCATACATTTGAGTGTACCCTTTAGCAACCAACCTTGCTTTGTACCTCTCCAAAGAACCATCTGACTTATATTTCACTATGTACACCCAATGACATCCCTTGGTTTCTTTCCTTAGGTAATTTCACTAAGTCCCATGTCTTATTTTTTTCAAGAGCTTCCATTTCAACCTTCATGGCATTTCTCCAATTCTCATCTTCTAATGCCTCAAATACAGTTTTAGGAATGGAAATAGAATTTAGGCTAGTAAGAAAGGCTTTGTGGTTATGGGACAAGTTTTTGTAAGACATGAATAGGTGCAAGGGATGTTTTGTACAAGCTTTAGTCCCCTTTCTAATAGCAATGGGAAAATCATTTAAATCTATGGTATTAGAATTCAAAGTAGGTTCAGCAATTACCTCAGGTCGTATAGGAGAAGAAGATGATTGAACTTGCACTGGTGCCATCTTCGGACGAGTAGTGTCCTGAATTCCTCTTGGTGATTTGGGTGTACTAGGCTCAGTTTCATGTTGTATAGGGGTCATTGTTTCAAGTTGGGCAAGTTGGGTAGCAGGCAAGGTCTGAGTGAGAGTGTTTGATTGCTGGACAGGAGCTGGAATGGGAGTGTTGGTTGCTGGACAGGAGCTGGAATGTCAAGAAGAAAGAATTATTTATCCTTATCTTCTGTGAATAAGATCTCCCCCTGAAGATAAGGACGAGTGAAGAAATTTTCTTGTTCAGCAAAAGTAGCATCACCTGTTACAAAAAATTTTTTGTGGGTGGATAATAGCACTTGTACCCTTTTGAGTGGAAGAATATCCAAGAAAGACACACTTGATAGCCCGTGGATCGAATTTCCTCTATTTTGAGAATGAACATGGACAAAGGCGACACGACCAAATACTTTGGGAGTAAGATTCTGGAGGTATTGAAATCAGGAAAAATTTTGCTAGAACTTGCATAGGACTTTGAGATTCAAGGACCTTTGTAGGCAATCTATTTAACAAATGAGTATGATTAGAACAACCTCCCCAGTATTGTTTAGGGACGTTTTTTGGAACAATAGGGCTCTTGTAATGGCTAAATGTGACCATTCTTTCTTTCAGCTACACCATTTTGTTGGGGTGTACTAACACAAGATGACTCATGTATAATGCCTCTTTCTTGAAAATATGTTGAGAGGAATTGATTGAAATAATCCTTGGCATTGTCGACCTAAACCTTTTTATTTCGACCCCAAATTGTGTTTTGATCATGTTGTAAAAAATTGGAAAGACAGACCTAACATCGATTTTTGTTTTAAAAGAAAAATCCAAGACACACGAGTACAATCATCAATAAAGGATACAAACCACCGAGCTCCAGAAATATTTGAAATATTGGATGGCCCCCAAACATCACTATGAACAAGAGTAAAAGGAGTGGATGTTTTTTTATTGCTTACTGGAAAAGAGGTACGTTTATGTTTTGCAAGTTCACAGTTATCACAATGAAATTTTTCAACAATCAATCCTTTGAATAGTGAAGGAAACATAATTTTAAGGACTCTAAACGATGGGTGACCAAGGCGAAGGTGATAGAGCCAAATTTGGTCTTTATTGGTTTTAATAGACTCGGATATGAGAGATAAAGGTGAGGAATTGAACACTAACTTCTTCTTTGGATTCTTCAAGATAGTATAGGCCATTTATTTCCTTAGCATGTCCAATCATCCTCCTCGTATTCGGTCTGAAAAAGACACCGATTGTGATAGAAAACCACTTTCTGATTAAAGTCTTTGGTTTTTTTAATGGATAAAAGATTGGTAAATAATTTTGGAACATGAAGGACATTTTTAAGAGTAAGGTTTTGTTTATAACAATATCACCTTGACTGCCCTTTGTGATCACAGAACCATCACTCTTGTTATTTTTCTACTACTAGAACAAGGTGTATATGAAACAAATTTTTGTGAGGAGTGGGTCATGTGGTGCAGTAGCTCTGAGTCAATGACCCAAGAACTTTTGGTATCTGATTTGAGACTTTAGAACTTTGAGGAGAGGATATACGAAAAGGCCAAACTACAAGTACTGTTGAAGAAGTTTTTCCAATGCTCCAACAAATTTTTAACTTCTCAATTTCTTCTTTATTGAATTCAATAGGTAATTCACGAGAATTGTTTTTTCATCTAGTTGTCTAGTTGTATTTGCTCGTCATTGTCCCTTTGATTGTCCACCTTTTTCGAAAAATTTTTATTTGTTGTATGTGGCTTCCCATGGAGTTTCTAGCATCTGTCTTTAGTGTGACGAGCCTTTTTGCAAGAGGTGCACCATACGGAATCTCTGTTAAAAGACTTTGTCGCTCTATCATCTATTATCTTCACTAGTTGGTCGCTCCAGGCCAAATCTCCTCTCATTCTTGCATTAGTAACCAAGGTGAACTATCCACTTGATTGTTCTCCACCATAACTCCTCTTCTTCCTTCCTCAGACGAACATTTGCAATTGTTTCATTTAGTGATGGTAGTTCCTCTTTTCCAAGTATTTGAACTCTTCTTGCATCAAACTCAATATTCATCAAAGAAGAAAATCATAAATTCGATCCTTTTCAACAAACCTTTTCAGAGTCTTGCATCTTCACTTTGCACTTCATCTCGAATACATTGGTAATGATCCATCTCTTGCCACAAACTTTGCAATGATTGGAATACTCCGTGATTGATCGACTTCCTTGCTTGGTGGATGAAATCTTAGTCTTGATTTCATAGATTTGAGCACATCTCGAACTTTAGAATAAGTCTACTTCTGACTTCCTATATTTCTTTGGATGTGCTAAGAAACATGCATGTATCAACGATTTACGGCATCATAGAGTTCCATAACCAAGACATTACCATAGAGTCTTGTTCATCCCAAGCATCAAACTTAGGGTCCCTTCTTTAGGTCCGATTCAGAGTAAGTGACTCACTTTCCTCTTCCTTTCGGGAAGGTACGAACCGATTGGGACCATTTCGGATAATTTTTCCATTTAGCTTTGTAGGCTACTTGGATATTCTGAAACTCACTCATTGGGTTTGAGTTGTTTACGAAATTTCGAGCCCTCTCCGATTGTTCTTGGTCTTGACAGTTTTAGTCATGTTGTGTCTGAACAAGTTCTATAGACTTGAGGACTGGTTGGGAGTCAAAAAAAAAGGCTAAAGAAACAGGCTAAAAAATCTCAGAAATCGGGCTAAATAACAAGCTCTGATACCATGTGAAAAAATAGGATATTTTCTATTATATTTTCCACAAGAGATTACATACATATTTATACACATAGTTAGCCTAACTAAGGTAAGTTTATGTTAGAAAAACAGAATAATTGCAGGGATACTGTACAGCCTTAAAGTTAGGGATAGAATATTTTTAGAATCATATTTGATATACTCAAATATTCTGAAATCTGACACTTCAATTGCTCATTATTCGACTCGAGGAATTCAATTCGATGCTCACAGTTCTGTAATGCAGCCTCAAGCTCTTCTACCCTTCCTTTCAAATCCTCGATCTTGCTTAAGCTTGCCCTTAGTTTAATGTCAAAGTTATGACCTCGACTCTGATGCAACGCCCTTTATAACTCCGCTACCCGAGCTGCTAATATCTACTTCTCATCTTGGCCTTCGATCAAACTCTTCCTCAAGGCGCTTTCACGTGCTCGAGCATCGTGGAACCTCTTCTCCCATTGATCAGCTCTGGCCTTTTCCTCTTGAACTTCTCGTCGCCACTGCTCTGATGTCTTTTCCAATCCAGCTGTTCTCATTTACATATGCAGCTTTTTGTAATCAGCCTTTAAACCGTCCAAGCCCTCTTCGGTCTTTCTCTTTCCCTTTCTTAACTTCTCGGCTTCGAGTTTCTGAACATCGACATCTAACCTC
Organism: Gossypium arboreum; assembly: GCF_025698485.1. NCBI lineage: Eukaryota > Viridiplantae > Streptophyta > Magnoliopsida > Malvales > Malvaceae > Gossypium > Gossypium arboreum. The sequence goes on from NC_069080.1 coordinate 40,805,438, forward strand.
AAATGAACCTTTTCTTCTTCCAATTACTCTATCTTCTTCCTTAACTCCGAATTTCTCTCCTCGAAGTCTTGCTTGATGATCTCTAGCTTGGAAGGAGTTACTTGTAGGTATTCATCCATTGATTTGACGTCTCCTAAACTCGGCTGAGGGATGTTATCATTGATCCTTCTGTGCAACCACCCCTCATATTCTGGGGTTGTCATCGAACCTACCGCCAACCTCTTCATCTAACGTGTCTGTCTCCAGGCATCAGCAATCTCTCAGATCCTCTTCTTATAATGGCTCCCCCTATACGAGAACTCACTCTGAGCTAACCCATGTGTTATCGGTACAAATTGTCTCGATCTATATTGCCTCAACACGAGCAAAGGGGCATATCCAATGGCTCCCCAAATTTCGGGCAGAGGTAGCCAATCAAAACTCCCACACCGATAGAGGATCTCATCAGGAACTAACCAGGGAGCTTTCCACTCAACGCCTTCTTCCTGGAGATTTCGAAGGAGCGCGATCCAATTCTCCTCTGATATATCGTCTCTCTTGGGCATGGTTGTTATCTCCTTTAGCGAGGAATAATTCTCGGAGAAAACCCGATAAGAAACTTTATCCACCTTCCAGAAATGGCTATGGAACCATAATGACAATAACTGTGTACACCTTATAAATCTCTCTTCGCCTGCCTTCCGACATGCACTCAAGGACCTAAACATCTCAGCTAGAATTATCGGCACCGGTGTGGCTCCTTTGCCAAGCCGATCAAATAAATCGGCCACTTCTTCGTCTATATGCCTTAGAGCCTTGGGGAAAATTACCAAACCATAGATACTCAAGGCGAAGATGTCAACCCTCTTCTTTATGTCTGGATGTGATACGATCAGATCCCTCAAACACACCTAAGAAATACATTTACCATCACCTTTTTGTTGTATTCAGGCAGTAACCCACTGTTCACTCATTCCGGTGATACTCATCAATTTTTTTACAAAAGATTGGGCATTAGCAGCCCTAAAATAAACTCTATCGATTTGAACCTTTGGACAACGAAGCAAAGTTGTATACTCCTCCACAGTAGGCACCAAGCCCACCTTCCCAAAAGTGAAACAACTATACGCAGGATTCCAAAATTGAGTTATAGCCCGGAACAAGTTCTTGTCTACCTTAACGTCAAGTAGGTAGGGTAGATCGCCGAAATTTTGATAGAACAGTTGCTTAGTCTCATCGCCCTAACTGGCCCATATATCCCTCAATTCTTGGAACTCATTTTGTGTCACGGTAATACGGGTGAAGTCCCACAACTTCGACGTATACCCCTCAGCTAGGCTATCCCCTTTCTCAAGTTGCATCTTCTCTGACCACATACGGACAGCCGCATTATCTTTTACTTAATCAAGGAATTCGTTCTCCATAGCAAGCTCTCTAACTTAGTAACTAAATAAGAATCGGCACCTCCCCAAATATGGAATGATATGCAATTATGGCCATATCAAAATACAATGAGTTAGTACCGAATAATAAAATCCAAAGCAAATAGAAAATAGTAAAACACTTATCTAGGAAATTGCTAAAGTTCAACATAGCTCTATCTAGGGTGGACTCCTAGGGTTCACTATATGTGGCTCAATTCTAAAGAAAAGGGCACCCGAACCAGCAGATTCCTCAACCCTCACCCATTATAGGCTCATACGGATCGAGTTCGGTTCAGGGGAATACATTTCCCTATGGCCATGTGGAGGTGAAAACCTCACGAAGACATAGGTACGGATGTATCCTGGAAGTAGTCCACTAGCCCATGCGAAGGTGAAAACCTCACGAATGCATAGTTTCTCACTCCCACTTAAAGGGTGTGACCACGACAGTCATGCAATATGTAATACAAGAGGACATAAAAACTCAAAACTCAAAAATATAAATAACATAATGAAAACCATAAAACCCACGAGATGCAAATGAAAGGATCATATGTTAAAAACCAAATTTCAAATTTCCGACAAGAGGACAGAAAACGATCAGTTTTACGGCTTGACTCTCTTATTGTTTCCTAGCGGAGTCACCAAGCTGTCAAAACCATTTTTAATTTTGAAAAAAGGGATCGAATTTTAAAACGAGGTATGGAGTCACCACTAATCTTTTTTGTTTAGGTGTGATCAGGTCACCCTGTGGTCTATCATTTTAATAAAACATTTTGGTTTATTAAAACAACATTTTTGGTCTACGAAAAACTAGAAGACGGATTCAAGACTCGGTTACGCGCGAGGAAGGATTAGCACCCTTGCAACACCCAAAATTGGTATCGTATTGATCAATTAATGTCCTAATGTTGAAAATTTGAAAAGATTTTAAAATACAATCTTTAAAAATGTTAGGATAACTTGAATTGGATATTGAGATTCTCTCGCTTAGAAGGAATAAAATATTATGTCCAGCACGATTGGATACAATATCTCGAACCCTCGACACAAAATCATCTTAGGATTTCGAAAACACATGCACTTAAAACATGTAAAAAGGATATTTGGCTATTCGGCCCAAACGGTAAATCGAAACCTAGCACGATTGGGCACGATTTATCGAATTTCCAAATATGAAACATTGCCTCATTTTAATTTGAGAAAACACGGATGAAATTTCAAAAGGATATTCTGTACTTTAGTCGAATGGAAAATCAAAACCCAGCACGATTGGGCACGATCTCCCAAACTCCCCAAATACGAAATATTGCCTCATTTTAATTTTAAAAAGCATGGACAAAAATTCCAAAGGATATTTCGTATTTTAGTTGAACGAAAAATCGAAACTCAGCACGATTGGGCACGACCCCTCGAACTCCCAAACACGAACTATTTCCTTATGTTGAGAGGGTTCAAGTTTACAATTACGAAACCGAGTCAGGATATACTTGTTTGATTGGTTTGGAGATAAAGGACAACCGATATTTAGTGAATATAAGAACTATAATCATGATGCAATGACAAGAGGTAAAACATAATTACATGCATGAAACAATAAAGTGCGAATACAATATGAAAACCAAAAATGACACATAATACACAAAACCACATAAAAAACTAGAAATCAATATAGCCCAAAACGATTTAACAACTTCTAAATAAATATACAAAGGAACAACACATGCTAGAACTCGAAATAATTCATATGTACATGAAACTGATAATATATAAACGATTATTAAATTATATAATATGCAAGAAGCAATTCGAAATAAATAACATATAGCATGATTTCAAATAAAGCCAATTCATTTGTCTAACGATATATGTATGCAAATAAAAAATGTAAATAATATATACAAAGACCCTATTATATGAAAGTATTCAAAATAATCAAAATATCTGAAAAAAATCTTTTAAAAGAAATTATGCATAAATAGATTTAAAAGGGAAAAAGAAAATATTCATATATATAATAAACTTAAAAAGGAAAAATAATATGTATATATATAACAAATATAAAAGAAGGTATTTACAAAATATATATATATATATATGAAAAGAAAAGAAATAATGTATATGGAATAGAGCTAATTTTATCATAAATTATATAGGTATAATAACAAATAAGAATTATTTAAATGTAATATTATACAAAATTTTGAAATAATATTATGTAAAAGGAATTTTAAAAGCAATAGATAATTAAATAGTTAGAAAAAAATAAAAATAAAAATGAATTAACATACATTAACCATTAAAATAATTCAAAGTATTTATAAAAGATTTAAAAAAATAAATTAAAACCTTAGGATTAGCGAAATAAAACTTAATTGAAAGAAAAGCAGACTCAAAGGGATAATTAATGAATATAGTAAAATGCATTAAGGACCAAAATATAAATGCACGCAAATGCACGGGACAAAAAACGCAAATGTGTCGAATCCCTAAAACGCAGTGCCCAGGTGCGGACTAAATCGAAACGATGCGCAAGATCCAGGGGCAATTTAAAAGAATTAAAAAATTGAATATGGTCTAATTGAATGCAGGTGCAAAAAAAAGGGGGCTCAATGCTAAAATCCCCCATTTTGAGTCAAACGTGTGGGCCCCTGCCATTTAAAAACCATTGAATGGCATACTGCCATTTTCTAGAAAAAAGACCCTAGCCCCTTTTATTATTTTTTGAAAAATTCATTTTTCTGTTGTTTTTTTCAAAAAAGAAATAGAATGCTTCCTCTCCCCTGCTCCCTTTCCCTTTTTGCTAGAATTTCAACCTAGCCTTGCGCCACCCTGGAGGATCATCGGTGCCTCGCACCTCTACCCTACCGCCGGTTCACGGAGCAAGACCAGGTAAGCCTCCCTTTCTTTCTTTTTTTACTTAAAATCAGTTTATAAAAAAAATACAAAAAAGAAAAAAGGAAATACGAATCAAAGGAAAGTTCCAGGAAGAAGAATGAAAAATCACCTTTCAAACCTTAGATCCGATTTTTGATTTACTATTGATTTTTTTCCTGTATAATTTCTGCTATTGTACTTATATAATGGGCAAAAAAAAGGTCCCTTTTACAATGTTTTCGAAGGCTTTTATAGCCTTTTTTACAACTATTTCTTGCTTGTTTGTAGGTTCAGTCGAGCACGTCTCTGATGTGGCCTAGTAGAGGAGCGCACGATGCGGAGGGACGCGCGACGTGTGGTGCTAGGGGACCTCCATGGTTGCGGCGACTGAGGGTGTTAGCTGCTAGGGTTTCTTTAGCTGAAACCCTAAAACTTTGGGCCTATCGGGCCCCTGTATTTTGGGTCTGTAAATTAGGCATGTTTTTTATTTTATTTTTGTATATATAGGCCCGGGCTAAAAATTGGGTCTACAGGTTCAACGGGTAATTTAACGAGTATGTCAAAGATGAATTGTGTGTAAATCCAATTCGAGATAACTCAAGTATGTATGTAAAACTCATACGAAATGAGCTCGTTATGTGATGAATGTGACAGCCCTAATTTGACCCTAGTCGGAAAGTGGTTTCGGGACCACAAAACCAAGTCATAAAAAAATAATTAACTGTTATATTCTATGCTTATAGTATGTGTACATGCAAGTGTGAAAGTTTCATGCTTTAATTTTGTCATTTGTATGTGAAATTTATTAAATAGGACTTAGGTGAGACAATTGTGAAATATGTTAGGTTAATTTTAAAGTGGCCTATTAATGCATAAATACAAAAAGATGGACTTGCATGTCAAATATCTATTTTTGTGGGTAATGGCCGGCCATGATGTGGTTTTATTTAGAATATATGTATTGTTTATGAGTGAAGTGGTTTTATATTTTATAGTATTAATGTTTATAAAAAAATAATAGAAAAAGAGGTGATGAAAACAAAGCTTCATTTTTTGGTTCTTCTTGGCCGAATTGAAGAAAGAAAAAGGGGCAAGATTTTCGGTCACTTTAAGCTTGGGGAAGGTTAGTAAATTATGTTAGTTTTTGAAATTTTAAGCTTGATTTAAGTTAATTAGATAGTTTCATACATAGCCCATGTCAAAATTTTGAAATTTGGTGATGATTTGAGCATTCGGTTTTGGTTATTAAAGGAGGAGATTGGATTATAGTCTTTATGTTTTATGAAGAATTGTTGAAGAGAAAGGTTGGAGTTAGTTAAGTTATAAATATTTAATACTCATGAGTACTATAGCCGAACATAAATTTACTTAATGACTTGAACAAATACCGTGTGGATATTTGAAATGAATGAATTTGAGGTTTGTTCATATTAGGGATTCGGCTTTGTGCATAACTTTTAAGAGTTTGATTTTGAATAATTTGAGTATTTGAAATGTAAGTAATGTTATGCATAGGTTAAATTTTTGTATTTGGCTTTTGTAGTATATATGTATGATTAATCCATTTTTCTTTTCTTTTGCAAATAATATATATATAGGGTGATAAATATTAAGACTATTGTTGACTTGTGTTTAGTGATATTCGGCCAAGGACTAAATGTGCTTGCTTATTCGGTTTAAGTAAAGTAAATGTGATTGGTGGATATGATTAGGTTGTGGTTTATTATAGACTTGTTTTGATTGTATAAATTAGCTTATAAATTGGTTTGGAAATAATAAATAATGAGCATGCTTTGTGGCCGTAAGGATTATATGATAGTGTGTCGTGATATTAACTTAGCTAGTCGAATGGATGAGAAATGAATTTGATATATATATATAGGTAACATTGATGAGTTGTTTAGCATATGGGTTTTGTATATTGGTTCGGCAACTAAACTAGAAAATAATTTTCGGTAACATGGTATCTACACACATATATAGATATATATAGTATATTTGTCCAATTGATAAGGTTGACTAATAGTTCAAGTAAGGATTACTCCATTCGATATGTACATGAATTGAAGTAATAGGTTCGGTAATCAGCTTATGACATACGGGTAATATCATATGTCCGATTATAAGTTAAATACTCGATAGTTGTGGTTCATTGGATATAATGTTTGAATATTGTTTAAAAAAAAAAGTGATATTTGTATTTAGTAAAGTTGAATAAGTCATTAAATAAATCTATTTGTTTTAATTAAGCTCAAGAGCAAAGAGGGTCTAAATCAGATAAGGGAAAGGAAAAAGCAGTCGAGTAGCCTATCCATAATCTGTTCAAAATATCCGAGGTAAGTCTTTGAGTAATGGAACTTAGCTTAAGATTTGATAAAGCGATGATATATATTTATATGAACATAATAAATAAAATGTGACCTAATGGTTCTACTCGAATTACATATTGAAATAAATAAGTTTCTAGCATATAAGTTTAGTTATAATGAAGAATGATATGGAATACGGGTAAAGATGGGACTATGAATTGGTGTAATTACCTATAGTAAAATGATAAGGAATAAGTTACTTCTATGAGCCTTAGCCGATTGGTTATTAGAAAAGTGATATTTAAATTATGATTTGTATGTGATAATAAGAAGTACTTATATATGATGATATGTTTTAAACTCAAATGGTAAGTTTTTAAGTGTTTGGACTTGGAAATTTAAGAGCAAATTGTAATAATCTGCTTAGGACAGCAGCAGTAGCGTGATTTTTGAAAATCACCATAAATTGTTGGAGTGGAATTAGAGACTGAATAAAATATGTAATCAAAGGTCAATGAGTCTAGTTTCTTATAAAATAAACAGTGCAAGCAAAGGAATTTCCTATAGAGTGATATTTAAAATTGTGTGTGACAGTGTCAGAATGAATCTGAAATCCCCTATTCTGTTTTTAGAAAATCATTATAAATAGTACAAAAATTTTTATAAGATAAAATTTATATCCTTAGACTCCTTAATGAGTATAGTTTCGAATGAAATAAACAAGAATATATTTTGAAATTTGTACAATGAGAAATTTGATTCGTAGTGAAGAGTGGTCAGTATAGTCAACAGTGAAATAGGGGAAATTTTAAGAAAATTCTGGTTTTGATTGGCCAAATAAAAAATCCTGAAAATTTTATGGATAGAAGATATATGAGTCTATTTTCGGGGAAAATTTACGACACTTCATTTGGAGTTTCGTAGCTCCAGTTACAAATAATTTAATGATTGTTGCTCAAGAAAACAACTTGTAGTGAATCTGTGATTTTGTTGTAAACATTGATGAAACTAATTGAGTTGCTTATAACCTATTGCTGAATTGATGTACAAGATAAATATATAGGTGGTGAGGCCAAAATGGCTAAAATATAAATGTGTGCAAGTTATCCGAATGGCTATTTTATAAACGTAAGCAATGTATATGTAATATGTGTTGATAGTGTTATAAATTGAAGGTGTGGTGACTTATATGTTGTTTAGCCGAATGGTTGTCATGAGAAGAATGTAAGTCATGTGTGTATTTTCTTATTTAGTTGGAAGTTTATTGAAAGGGATATATATATATATGTATATATAAATATGTGTTAAAGTCGAATGCTATTATGACATGAAGTTAAGGTACATGCTATACGCTTATATTCGAATGAGGTTAATGAATTACAATGGTGATAGTTTGTGTGAAATGTGGTAACATGTGATTAAATATACATGGAATTTGGAAAGTATCCGAGTTAAGACTCGTTGACTACGTGATGTGGCCTAATGGCTCTTGTGAAATGAGACTAGCTATATTGAGATACGAATAAGTTTGAATGAAGTGATACCTTATTAATGTGTTCCCATGTTGGAAAAATCGAAGGTATGTGAATTGATGTGTATACAACTTTGTGAATTGACTATGATGATATATCCAGGCTTAAAGTCCAGCAGGCTTGGTACTGGTAACTGGATTCGGATTTTTTTTTAAACCTAGCAGGCTATGGCTAATTGCCTTGAATTATTTCAAACCGAAGACCATTTGTATATCTTTAAGATAAGGATTTAATTAGTTTCATAAAAATTTACTAATTTGAGTTGTATTTGGCAGGATGTGCAAATACAAGGTATGGATTGCATTTGGTCATTTATGTATATGTGATAAGGAATATGTTTGGTCCTTTATATACGTATACGAAACTTTAATACTTGTCATGATTTGATTATTTAAAATATTAATGTGAATATGAACTAAAGAACTAAGCTCCTAAATACATATATACAATTATGTATGTGCACGAAATGAGTGCATATGATTAAGTGGTTAGAGGTATTGAAAGATTGAATTGGTAATTGGTAACTATGGAAAGCGATAGCGTACAAAGGTTAAGTATATGGTAAGTGATACTTACTTGCTATGTGAACTCGATTTCGTTTGTATTACAAATGTACTTGGGAAATCACTTATGAGATGGTTATAAGTTATATTCAACGAGTATTGACTCTATCAAATTGTTTATGTGAGATGAAAACATGAATATGTGCTTCCAAATATGGAAACCAAATGCGATTATAGTGTTAGGTTTTAGTTCGACTGATTAAACTAAAAGTAGCATTGATGTTTTTAAATGTGAAGGGGTATATACTCTTAAATTTGGATGAAATAGATGAATTACATGTGCATACATAGGGTTTAATCTATTTGACCGAATGGTGATATATCTTGACATTTCAAAATGTGATTTGTATAAGGCCTAATCTTAAGTGACTTAGTAATAAATCAACAATTACGGATGATCAGCACATTATGTTGGCCAGTTATGTATTATGTACTTGTGTAGGCTTATTAAGCCCATCGAGACTTCACTTGGATTTTTTGTAAGTTATAAATGTATTTAATCCAGCAAAGTTAATTGAAAGCTTACTCTGTTGTTACGTTTCTCTGTTTTATAGATTATCAAATTTGGCCTTTGCTCGGGGATCGTCAACAACTCGTCACACTATCACTATCCACTGTTTGGTACTGCTATGTTTTGGATTATTTTATGGCATGTATAGAATAAGCTAGTAGCGGAATAATATTCTGGTTAATGTATATAAGCCATGCGAAAATAGCATCTTTTGAATGTGTACTTATAGAAGTTTAATTTTATCCCTGGCTGTATTTAGCATTTATCTAAATGAATGATCTTTATTTCAAGAAAAAAATTAAAAAAAAATTACTGTTCTGACATGAGTTACAAGTCTGGTAATACCCCTTTCCTATTCCGACAACGGTTACGGGATAGGGGTATTACAATGAACCCTCGGTAAGGTTATGATTGAGTAAGTTATGATTATAAGATCTTAGTAATATTTATGCCAATTATCATCATGTTGATTGTGTGTTAAATGTGTGTTTATGATGCCTATTATTTGCATGGGAACTTACTAAGCTATATAGCTTACTCCCATTTTCTTTCCCTTGTCTTATAGTGTCACCAAGCTTGCTCGGGGATCGGAGACTGTGAGATCCACTCACACTATCAACTGATTATTTTGGGTACCAATGAATTTGATATTTTGAGTTATGGCATGTATATGGACTTGGTTATTTTGTTATGTGTCATAATTGAATTGGCCTAATGTGTTGGCCTATATTGGTTGATAATTCATTTTGTAAATGGCCTTATGGAATTAGTTAATATTGGTTTAAGTATAATCCCTATGATGATGTTTTCATGGATGTGGAAGTTTGCATGATTGAAGTTGATAAGTAGGTGAAGTTGTATGTGGTATACGGTAGTATGTGAATGATGTGTGGATGTCTTAATTGCGGCTGAATTGGTTGAATGTAATTGCTTGGATTGGTGTTATGTTTTGTTGTGTAGATGTGTGCATAAAAGGGTGACAACATGGCTTGGTAAATAGCCTTGTTTTTGTCCACACGGGTAGACACACACACACAGCTTGTCCTATAAGCGTGTGTTCTGGCCGTGTGTCCCCTGCACCTTAATTGTTGCAAAACAGAATGCTCAGAATTAAGCACACGGGTAGAGACACGGGCGTGTGTCTCAACTGTGTGGATGACACGACCTCAGGCACGAGCGTGTGCCCTGGGCGTGTGAAGTCTGTACCTAGTTTATGAAAAATTATAAAAATTAAATCGACCACACAGCCTAGCACATGGGCGTGTAACTCGATCGTGTGTCTTCAATTTGTTCTTACGTGACAAATAGAGAATCACACAGGTTAGGGACACGGGCGTGTGTGACCACACGGCCTTCCCACACAAGCGCGTGGCTCTTAAAACATGAAAAAATTTCTAAAGTTCTTGATTTAGTCCTGAACTTCTTCCAATGCATGCTTTGGGCCTCGTAGGCTCGTTTTAGGGACAATATGAATGTATATGAAAAGTTTTAAATTTGGATGGAAATTTACGTCTTGATTTTGTATGATTGATTGTGTATAAGCTCGGTAATGCCTCGTACCCTATTTCGACGTCGAATACGGGTAAGGGGTGTTACATGTGCAATGTAAAACGATTGAAAAAGGTATTCTAAGGTTTAGATCACTAAGTTCTTATGAACTTACTAAAGTTGTTTATGTTTTCAAGTCTGTAATGGAAAATGCATCGAGAGACGATGCCAAGGCTATGCTAATGAAGCAATGCGCTGGGCTGCTATGCATATAGAGGAAAATAAGTGGCGTGTCAAAGTTTGCTCTGAAGTGCATTAAATAGCATCCCAAAGTATACACAATAGACTTAGAGATAACGTAGGAAAGTGTGAAATCTTATTGAGTCGAAATAAAATTCATACATTGTATTTTTACAAGAAAATATATAGTAGCCATAAATAGTCAATTGTACATAGGCGAAATGTAAATATAACCATACATTGTACGCCAATAAAAGATGTTTACATTAATAAAAAAGAGGAAATTTTCAGTTACATCTATAAGAAGGACGTAACACCCAAGATTCAAATCTGGTAGATTGGATGAGTCGAAGGCGATACATACATTCAATGAGTTCACTATGACCAAATGATTTATCTCCATTTTTGAACTTCATTTCATTCGAAAATCATAAATTCATTTCTAGTCATTTTCATTTTCATTTTGGAGAAAATCGAATTTATTTCAAAATGTTTATTAGTTCTTCATTTCTACCATTTCTATCCTTTTATGTTCATTTGATTCAACATGTAATTCATTTCTGGTTTCAAAAAGCTAGCTGAAAGACTGATTGGACATTTGCGATTAGGGCTCAAATGATTTATAAATAAGTTCCAACTTTTCGCCTGATAATTATAAATTCATTTAGTCACGAAGTCACTCCACTATAGTATCCTGATTAAGCTCTCCCCAACGGCATACCAAAGCAACTTGATTAGTGCTCATCCAATGACCTTGTCATAAGTGTGTTGCCCTCATAGGATATATTTAATCTCTCTAGGATGAATTTCGTTCTCTCAATACGATCCTATTTTATCTTATGGCAACCATTAGATCTTCCTTCATGAAAAGCCAATTACTATCAAATAGTAACTAAGTCATTCATCACAAAGACAAACAACTCGTGGCCATGTTCACTTTTCATCAACCATGTAATGTCAATGAGAGGATATCATTTACTCATGTCTCGGCTATGAATTCTATTGTTGTGAATAATGCTACATATTGCAGCAGTTGTATACCCAACGCATTAGCTTTCGGTTCCTTATCTATTTGAACTTAGGCTTTTACTTACATCAAAGTATATAAGTCACACATACATAGTCTATCATCCACTCAGGACTAAGGTACTGCACACTTTGAATGTCACGAGTGAATAAATCCATAAACAGATTTAAGATCTATTATTCTTAGATCCAATTCAATATATTGTTAGTCCAGTCAATCACATCTATGTCTCCATCTTCTGGGAGTCATCAGCTTCAGTGCCCAAGACAATGACTTGATAGATGACATATTAGTCATTCGCTTCTTGAACATCTCCCAATTGGACTTGATAGACAACATATTAGTCTTTCAATTGATTTTTTCATTTCTGATTAGACTAAGGACATATTTAAATTCATCCACTAATATAAGTCGTCTTTCTATATTACGATCTGACCACGTAATACTACTTGGTATTAGTTTAAACATTAGACAACTAGTGAGCCAATATTTGTTTCTATTTTGCTTTGCATGTAAAAACCACATTAGGACATTACACAAAGTATATTAATGTAATCCATGAATTGTTTCATTAATCAATATGTTCGAAAATATAACAAGTTTACAAACAAATGTACTATACTTAGGGCACCAAATCCAACATGAACAATATCTTTCATTTTTTTAGAGAGATAAGGAAAGTGAGAGAAGGAGAAATAAGGTGGTGAGCTTAATGACTTCTTTAGGGATGAATAAGGAACAATGCCATGTGTTTTACTATTTCTAGTACTTGAAGCCGTTTCGAGCTATCTTTCATCTAAAATCTAAACAGTCCTAAGCATCAGAATGTTACAAGCCAAAAAGACCTATGTGACAAACATTTCATTTACATGATTTTCTTGATTTGTTTATAATTACCTTAATGAATGTTTTTAATTCACATTTTGTTTTTACTATATATCTATATAATTTATGGTGATGGATAACATAATTGAGTATTTATTTATTTGAATTGCCTCTAGGTTTGTTAGTTCTTTAACTTAGTGAACGATGTATACTTGCTTTAGAGTACTTAATTTAGCTAAACATCAACCTTAAGTTGCATGTGAGATATGTCTTGTACAAATTTAATACTCAATTTCCATGTTTCTTATTATTAAACATATTCCAAGGGTCGTCTTATGCATGTTTTTTGTGTTTCCTTAAGGACAAGCAAAGACTTAAGTTTGAGGGAGTTTGATCTATCATAATTTGATATGTCAAATTAGGCTCTCTCGAGTACTTAATGAGTTTCTTTTCAAGTAGTTTACAATTTTTTTAATGGTTTTTTATCGATTCTTAAATTTTAGTGTTAATGGTAACTTTTCTTATATTTTACCTCTTTTGAAACCCAAAATGGCAAAACTATGCCATTGGGAGTTTAATGATTAATTTGAGCTTATTTAGGGAGACAACGACGACCAAACCTTGAGGAAAACTGCATCTAACGTGGATGTCACGACACTAATGCCAGGATGTCACGACATTGAGCCTCATCACCTCAAGGGTGCAAGACTTCAATGAGAAACCAACCTGAAGCAGTCTGCCGAAGATATCCTAACTCTAAAGGTGTTGTGTTGCGACACTGAGCTCGAGGTCGCGACTTCAAGGCTTTGAGGTCACGACTCCACTAAGGGAAAGAGACAGGGCCATGTTGAGGATGTAGCGACACTAGCTTGGTGTCGCGACATCGAGAATTCCCAAGCCAAGATTATGTCTATTGCCACAGATGCCACGACACTAAAGCTTGGGCGTCGTGACACTAAAGTTTGACAGGTGAAAAAAATTGTAGGGGTAATTTTGTGTCCAAACAAACTTAAGTCACTTTTCATTTAATGGCATGATTGTCAATGTTAGGTTAAATGTTAGTAGACTATAAATGCTACTTTATAAAATTTTGCAAGCATATTTTTGGTGGCTGAAAATTTTTCTTTACTTTCCATATTTTTAGTTTAGGTTTCTTTCATTTTCTTCTTATTTTTAGATTAAGTTTTCTCTTTCTTTTTTAGAACAAAATTTAATTTTTGTTGTTTTATATTTCTTCTTTTCCTTTTGATGACTACGCAAAAGAGAGATGATCAAACTCTTCAGCTTCATTGGATTTCCATCAATTAAACAAGCTTTTTCTTAGAACTTGTACTTTTATTTTATGCCTACCATGTGCTTGATAAAAAGCTTGTTTGAAATTTAAGTTTGATTATGTGTTAAATTGGTTGATTGTTGGTTGATTGGTTATTTTTTAGTTTAAGTTAATGTTTATTCTTAATTAATTGATTGTTCGATTATATCAAAATTCTTAACACGCTAGAATTGACACCTCTAATGGAAAATCTAGATAAACGAGACTGAGAGGAGATTTTATCCTTGATAGTTCAGTATACTTGTATCAGTTAGTGAGACCAAGAGAAGAATTAGTTGTCTAAGTAAGATCGAGAGAAGAAATTAGTAGGTAATTCCAAATTAGGATGACATCGAGAGAAAATTCCTATCAAGCAATATAACTAGGGTAGGTTATTAGTTTAACTACAAATCAACTAATCAATTTGGCCATCTTTATATCATTTGCATTGTCTAAAACAATAGAAAGAAAGTTTAGCTTAATTTGCTTATTTTAAATTTAGTTTATAAACAATTTATATGTGGTTTTGCACTAATAATTTCCAACTCAATTAGATTAGTAATTGCTAGATTTTAATTAATTTGTCAAACACATTTACCAATTTGGCAATCCCTTGGGTTCGATCATTGGAATACTTGATGTGTTCCATTGCAACACCTATAAATATTACAACTAACTTGTCACACTTGCAGTCAAGCCATTTTATTTCTTATAGTTTTGTGTTGATTGTCTTACCTCAATGCACGGACGCTGAGACTGATCAAATGACAATCTACATGTACTTCATGATAATTTTTTAAAATTTTTTATGAAATTTTTACAATTTTTTTTAAATTCAATTATTTTTATTTTCTATACTTTTAAAATTATTTGTTGACATGGCATAAAAGATAAATAGTGTCATATCAATATGAAAGTATTTGTGGACTATCATGTGGATTGCCACTCCAACATCGGTAAAAGAAATTATGTTTTAGTTAGAAATTCTATTAAAAAAAGCGATTTGACTTTCTTTTTAAATGTTAAGGGTCAAATTTAGCTCAAAAAGAATAAGGGTTAAGTTGACAAAATATGTAAATGTTGAAAGTTAAATTTGACATTTTATTTTTAAGAATTATAAAACATTATCTAAACACTATTTAACAAAAAATTAATTTAATTATTTTAATTTAATTGTGTTTGGTAATTGATTTAATAAATTTATATTTTAATCAATACTTAAATATAATTAATTTCTTTTCCTTAAATTAAACTGTGTAAGTTAAATATATATATATATATATATATATATATATATGTTTAAAAAATATACCAAAGTGAAAATTGGTTGGAAATAGTTCTAATTTTTAATAGTATTTCATAGTTTTTAAAATTAATTAATTTTTTAATATAAAAATATAAAATTATTCCAAAACTTTTAACATTGGTTATAAATTATGATATTTTTAAAATTATATTATTTTAAACCTTTTAAAAGTAATTTAAAATGTGAAAATAAATCTATTTATAGAAATTCTGTAACATTATTTATATTATAAAATACGTTTTCAGTTTTAAAATAACAGACTTGTTAAAATTATTCTAAAATTTAAAATTTTTGTGCTCAATTTTAGTATGTTTAAAAGTGGATCAAGGACAAGGATAAAAACTAAATTAACGACCAAATTGCATAAATCCATAATTGCATCCAAGGGCTGAACTGAACAAAAAAAAAACATGTTGTAAGACTCAATCGTACAAGTTATAACATGGTGTGAGGGGTTATATTGAATAAATTGAAGCCTGAAGTTATGAATTAAATTGAAAAATAAAACTTTGAGGGATTTAAAATAAATTTATCCTCTCTTTCTGTCTTTCATTGCCCATATAAATACGTCTATTTTACAGGGTCTAAACCCCTTCATTTAACGCATTACATGTCTCATTCCATCTTCAATTGCAATTCCATGTTCTATTGTCAAGGTTTCGTACCATCATTAAAGCCTGTAGAAATAAAACAAAATTTATAGGTTTAACAACTTTTTGGTTAGAAACTGTATCTTTACTTGTTTAATTAATTAATGATAAATAGTTTTATGAAAAGAAAGTTAATAGGTAATATTAAAATTTTAAAGTAAAAATAAATAAACGGCACATTTAAAATTACCCATGTGTCAAAAGGAAAACTCATAAGAAAGTCTAATTTACCTAAAATGTACAAATGCCTTATTATAACTAATATATATGGTTCAATTTACAAAATGTTTATTATTAGTAACAATATGAAACAAAATATTAATTGTATTTAAAATAATATGTGTTAGATTTGACATGTCAAATCATCAAGAATAAATCAAAAACAAAACTAGATGCGAAAGTGTACCTGAATCCATAAATTCCTTGAAGTTTTACTGGATCTTGGGGATTTGATCTTTCAAATTAGCACACAAGAAATTCAGAGAATATCTGCTCTCTCTTTCCTAATGATGAGATATTAAAAAAGATATCTTGTGTATAATTTGGGGACCATAACCCTAATATTTATAACCTTGGCATATTAGTTCTAATCAAATTCTAATTAGCCCATCATTAATCAGAATTTGATTAGAATTCAATTACTAGAGCATCTACACATATTTGACTCATACTTTATTTAATAATTAAAGCCCAATAAAATTTTAACCAAATTAGATCACTTTTAATTTGGGCTAACCTATTATTATAGTAAATAATAACATGTAATTACCCTTATTATATATGTGATGTCCATATTTTCTAGCAATCTCCCACTTGGACCACATATATATACTAATTACTCTATAATTACATGTCATTATATAATCTTATGAGCTCAAAATTTTACTATCATATCCAAAGGTATTCTGAACAATCTCGTCCATTAATTATGTTAACATAGAACCAAGGCGACTTTCATTACATATATCGTAACTAAATCCATCCATGATCACGTATATTAACACAACCAAATGACATAGGTCAAGTGTGGATGTGTAGCATGGAAATTACATGCAATATGATCTAAACATGTCTATTTCCAACTGGTCCTCCTTAGTGAGGTCAAACCTTACCAAAATCAGAGTGTGAATAAACCAAATAAACTTTATTTCTGCATAAAATAAACTTAATATCTTTAAACTGAAATAACTAAAAATGTGTCTATAACATAAAAATATTTAAAAGTACAAACTCCCATTAAAACCAAATATCCTTAAATGATATTACACCCATATGAGCAATGTGCTCATGAAAAACCTTGGGTGTAGTCCCTTAGTAAGTGGATCCGCAATTATGGAGTTTATCCTAATATGCTTTATAGGCACCTAACCACTCTGAGCTTTTACTTTAACAATCAGGAACTTAAAGTCTATGTGTTTTGATTTTGATGTGCTCCTGTTGCTATTGGAATAAAAGGCTACAATTTGTTTTCACAATTTGCACCTTAGTGATAAACCCTTGTATCCATATTCCATCAAAATCAGAGTCTGTATACCTGATGATCTCTAACTGATTAGACCTCCAATATGTGAGCATGTAATCTTTGTTCTCTGAAAATACCTTATAACCTTCTTGGATGCTATCCAATGGTCCAAACCAAGGTTGCTTAAAATATCTTCCTAACATCTCAATAATGTACACAATATTCCAATGTATACAAACTTGAACGTACATTAGACTTTTCACTACTAAAATGTAAAAAATCTAATGCATTTTTGTAATCTCAAAAATATTCTTAGGGCATTGATTAAGGCTATACTTATTGTTGACAATCAGTATGTCATTAACATATAAAACCAAATATAGAACCTTACTCCTACTAATCTTATGGTATATACGATTATCAATAAAATTCATCTCTAAATTGAATGAGATAATCATTTGGTAAAATTTATAATATTGTTGACGAGAAGTTTGCTTAAACCCATAAATGAAGTTCTTTACAAATAATTAACTTTGCATCATTAGACACATTTATGATCAATGTTACCATTAAGAAACCATTAACTTAATATTCATCTGATGTAGCTTAATGTCAAAATATTCCACTAAAGCCATTATAACCATTTCTCTAGTGGACCTTTTTAATGACATTCATTCTGGAGGTTGTTGAGTTTGTTCTTCTTGAACAATTACCTTATCTTGAATAAGAAGTTGTTCAATATTGTTTATTGAGATTCTAGATTCACTTGTTAATCAATAATAGGTATGAGAACCTAAACATCATCAAAAGTGATAGTAGGAACTGAGTTAGAATCCAATTCCTCCTCAAAAGCAATGTCTCTAACCTTATTTCTCCCCCCAAACTCAACATCCTCAAAGAATGTTGCAATTTTCGTCTCAAAATATTCCTAATTGTGGGATCATAAAACTCATAGCCCTTAGATCGCTCAGAATTTCCTTAACCCTTAACTTTACAGACATTAAAGAAGTCATAAGTGATATCATTTCAACCTTATCGTTTTTAGCAAAACATTTCTAAATTTCATCAAGGAAACCTTAGCCTGAGTAATCTTTTCAGTTTCTATACCCCTAAAGGCTTCTAAAATATTGTGCTTCATGATCATTAAACTCATACAATTTGAACGATCTCACCTCTCAAAATCCCTTTTAACATAAGGGGTGTTTTTCGCAGTGAGAGGTGCGGGTTGTTCTTCCCATAGTGCAATGTCTATGTTCATACAACCAAACACTATAAGTAAGTGCCTTTTCTATTCATTGAAATTAGTCCCATTAAGCATGGGTATAGAATTTATATTAGCAGATATTGTGGCAGTAGAAGATAAATTAGCTGAATATAGAACAAAAAAATAAGCTCACATCAATATTCATAAGTAAACAATAAATTCAAGATAATGGCTAATCACATCTCAAAATACCAAACAAAACATTAACATCAAATCTTTGGACAGTAATATTAACAGTAAGTGATACTCTTGTTGCAGCAATCAAACATTGACAATAAATTATGTCAAACAATTAATTAATCTTTGGACTAACTTATTACTCACATAAAATACCTTATAATTGTCACACATTTATCACCACAGATGTCGTTGAAATTCTGCCAAATATTAACTTACCTTTGGGTCAATTAATAAACGCATGAATCACTAAAATATATAATCATCTTGATATTTCAAATAAACTAATCTACACAAAAAAGGTCACTTTGGTGGCATTTTGTTTCAACTAATCTATTTAAAATATTAGACATCCTTAATTAAAAACCAAAGCCAAAATTTGAATTTATTTGTTTCAAAATATTTCTTTTAATTTCATCTTTCAATCAAATTAAAAGATACTAGTATATATATGTATATATAGTTATCTCAAAACAACATACAATGATGTTGGCAAATATAATAATAGTTGAATAAATTATAAACCATAAACAACTTCGCATAAGACTTCAAATTTAAACCAAAATAATTTGAATAAAGGTAAACCTCATCTTAAGATATCGGACACTCCATTAATATTTCATCTTTGGACAAAATATTAACTTGTAAGTGATATCTTGGTGTAGTAATCAAACATTAACAATAAGAACATGTCAAACAATAAATCTTCCTTTGGGTCGATTTATTACTCACATGTAAAACCGAATAATCGTCACATGTTTATCACCATAGTTGCACATGTAATATTATTAACCTTCATTTGGGCCGATCAATATCAACATAACTTAAGTTACATGCACACAAATTTTTATATTTTAAAACAAAATAATTTATACAAAAAAATCACTTTGGTGACTTATTGCTTCAATTAAGTTATTTTAAAATATATATAAACATACCAATATTCAAATTTAAAAATTTCCCAATAGTCAAATGTCAAAACTATTTTTTTATTGCTTTATAGACTCCAAAATAAGGTTGTCTTAATAATACAATAAAAAAAACCAAAACCTTAATTTTTGACTATTTCTTTTCTTTTATTTATTTTTTTTGTTCCAAAACCATTTATATCAAAACCAAACAAAAATAATGTAGTGGTTCAAAGCCAAATAATAAACAAGCACATAAGCACATATATTCATAATTTTGGCATGGATAAAACACCAAAGCAATTCATGCATATACATGTATTAATAATCAAATTGAAAAACTTACTCGAATTTAACATGTAAATCCAAAGTTGTATTTATGATTAAACAGATATTCACATGAATACTTGAAAATATTTTCAAGCCAATAAATCTCAAAAAAAAATCATAAATAGTTGGCATATCTCACAATTCATACAATAAACCATATCATCATAATTTAACTAAATATTTGGAACCATAAGTTGCCAAAACCTAATATTATAGAACCAAACTTAAAACCAAAATATTTAAATATGTATATAGTTGACATGAATTTGCACGAAACACCTATAAAATTGAATATATAACCATAACAAAAAAATTTAATAACTTCAACGATATCCATTAAAACTTAATTTCACCAATTAAACTATAAAAGATATCTTATTGAATAATGGTTATAAACACCTATTCACACAAACTATAATCATATATTAATCCTCAAAATCATTGATATGCATATAATATATATACACACATAATATATACACAATTATAATAATATAATTTTAATCTTGGCTTGCCTTACATATTTCATGTAAACTCAAATTTATATTCATGACTAAAAACATTATCATATTTTTTTTATACGCACACATACCAACTAAATATAAAAAGAATCACAAATTATATAAAAGCCTTTATATGAGCAACTACTTATGAAAATTCATAGCCACCATATTAAAAAATCCCAAATATTTTAATTTTAGTCGGGTTCCATAAGGACTAAAACTTATATAAAATAATTATAACGAAACCAAAGCTAATCATTCATATATATGAATTAAATTCAATGGTGAATATAATTCATCATGAATAAAGGCAAAAGATGATAATTACATATATATTCAATCACAAACAGAAAATTTAAAACAAATAGTATGAAAAAAACTTACCAACATTCATTTATTCGATTATCAAGTGAATTAGCTTTTAAAACCAATTATATAACCTAATTGGAATTCTTCAATTGCAAAAAGTTGTAAGTTGTAACTTTAATTTAATAATGATTTTAACCAAAATTTATAAAATAATTGTGTGAAAATAAGAGAAAGAAATCTCAAAAATTAATTTTTATCAATTGATTATAAATAAATAAACAAAACTTCATCTTCCGAATAGCATATGTAAATATTAAATTAGATTATATTTATAAAACCCTAAAACTTTATTTAAAGAATCAAAACCCAAAAATTTATCAGAGTCTCAAAGATTCAACATAATATATAATTAAAATATCAAATCTATAAAATTAAAAAAGAAAAATGAATCAATCCAAAAATAATAAAGAATCAATTCATTCTCAATGATTCAACATGTCAAAGCTCAGATGCCACTTGTTAGATTTGTAAAATAAATCTAAAATAAAACTTAATAAACTAGGATCTATCATGTCAAATCATCATAAATAAATCAAGAACAAAACTAGATGCGGAAGCGTACCTAAATCCATAAATTCCTTGAAGTTTTACTGGATCTTGGGGATTTGATCTTTCAAATTAGCACACAAGAAATTCAGAGAATATCTACTCTCTCTTTCTTAATGATGAGATATTAAAAAAGATATCTTGTGTATAATTTGGGGACCATAACCCTAATATTTATAACCTTAGCATATTAGTTCTAATTAAATTCTAATTAGCCCATCATTAATCAGAATTTGATTAGAATTCAATTACTAGAGCATCTACACATATTTGACCCATACTTTATTTAATAATTAAAGCCCAATAAAATTTTAACCAAATTAGGTCACTTTTAATTTAGGCTAACCTATCATTATAGTAAATAATAACATGTAATTACCCTTATTATATATGTGATGTTCATATTTTCCAACAATATGAAATAATTTTAATTTATATCATTAAATGTTTTGATTTAATTTATATTTAATATACATTTATAATTTCAATTTAAATAAAATGATTGTAATATTAATTGATTTGATATAATTAATATTCTAATTTTTTATTCATATTACTTTTTTTAATATTAATATCATTATATGTTCTTGTCATATCTGGTCTTTTTTATACGATTGCCTAGTATTATCAATAGTCACTCCCTAATCTTTAAATAGGAGGATAATGTGATTTATCACACTTAAACCCACAACCTCCTACACCGACCATAATATTGATATTAATTGAGTTAAGACTCAATCGACTTTTATTGATATTACTAATTTTACTAATTATTTAATTATTTCATATTATAAATTTTGCTTCCAAGATTTGCAAATAAATATTTGATAAATATTAGAGGTTTTGCATCAAGTTTTATAAATAATATTGATAACTATTTAATAATTACTATGAACAGGCTATCATTTTGGATGACGATGATGATAATTATTTGATTTCATTCATCGAATAAAATTTGGTTCGAGTTTTCCAAGTTGAGTTTTATATTATAATTAGTAACATAGTGTATCTAAAATTTGATTTTATAAACTTTCTAACATTTTTATCACAAATTTTAAAGTAATGTAAATTACAAAATTTAAAAGTTACAGTAAAATAAAATGATTATGTTTCCAATTAATTAAATATAAATTTATATGAAAGAAATTTTAACATCATGTTAAAATTTAAAAATAATTAAAAAGAAAAAGAAAAATGATAGAAAGAGAAACATGAAGAGATTTGGGAAATTTGATTAAAAATAAGTGGATTTTGGAGTTTTGTGAGATAGGATTAGGAAGTAACATAATATAAGCAAATTTTCAGAATTAAAATATGAAAGTGTTGAATCTACTCGGTGTAAAAGTAAAGTTATTTTAGACTTTTTATATTTTTCGTATGATCAATATTTTAGTGGTTAGACGGTTGGGTTTAATATCTTATTTATATAGATAGTAAATGTCAAGTTTGACTTAAAATATAAATTTTCAACTATTTATTTTATGTAAAAATATTCAATCATTGCATATATATATATATATATATATATATATTAATACATTGAGTATTGTAGATAGATATGATAAAAATATCGGATCGATTTAAAATTTTGTATGCATGACAAATATAATTATATCAATAAATTTAATAATCGAATCATTAAAATATTAACCGTACAAAAAATATATTTACTTTAACTTTTTACCGATATAAATAGATGCTTCTCCTAGAAAGAGTAATTTGGGATCCTAAAAGTAAGGTTTTTTTAATGTAAATATTATTACAAATAAGGTTATTGTGTGGCTCAATAACAGCAATACAACGATGCCATACAGCATACTAAAATACAACTCATCTGAAGCCACTCATTGACACCACAAATTACAGAGTGGAAACCTGTAGACTGACTTTCTTTAAACAAATCTTTCAACAGTATAGGAGGCCTTAGATGGATTCTCAACCTAGCAGTCAATCGTATACCCTTTTTTTTTTTTAATTTTTAAAATTAAAACTAAATTAATAAATTTTGTAGATGTTATAGGTTAAATTTATTAAATTTTAGAATTCAAATTAAAATGAAAAATTTTGTAAAAATTGTGATTAAATTTATTGAATTTTTTAGATTTAAGATTAAATTGATAAAATATATAAACATTGAAATATTAAATTTGTTACTAGGCTAATAAAAATTCTAAATCAGCTTTTCCTTACTCATCTAACGACAACTAACTAACTAGAGAGTGAATAAAATATTTAATTTCGAAAAGTCAAATAATTAAATTGAAAAATTAATAATTTGATGACCAAAAACATAGTTAGATGACTTGCTTTTGTAGTTTACTCAGAAAAATTATATTATATATATGAGTCTCAAAAATTAAATGAATATTTAAAAAAAAACAAAAATCTGACTAAAATTATTTCAAGAATATGTCCCTCATTCACCAATATGGAAATTAGAGTAAAATTTGGAAAAACTAATTTATAGTTCGACATTTTTTTTAATTTCACTAGAATAAATTTAAGTATAAATTACAAGAATAAACATAAATACAGAATTCAACTAATACAATATATAACTGACAAAAATTGGACAAAACTCACACAAAATATATATGTACATTGTGTGTTGAGAAGAGAGTCGGGAGTTAATATTTTTTGTACAATTAAATATTTACAAATGAATCAGACTTAGATATATACAATGATCGGACTATTTGTTTGGCTCGATTCATTCAATTAGTACAAACCAAGCCTTGGAGATGTATTTTGTGATTTTGTTTTGAAATTTATATTTAATAATATATTCTTATTTAATTTTAATTATAAATATTAATATAAAAATACTTTTAATGTTTTTTATTTTTTAACAGTGAAACCGACTCGGGCTCAACTTGATTTCGAGGATTAAAATTTTTTAGAATGGATAGGTCTAATCCTGAAATAAGAGAGGTGGATATTGTTTATGGTGAAGAGTTGTAATTAGAGGACACAAAAATTGGTGCACCTCCAATTCTCTTTGTTCTTAATATCCTTTTCACAAGTAATTTCCACTTGATTTCGTCCTTCTTGCTTTGTTTCCTGATCTTCTCCTTGAGGTTCCTGAATTGGAAGGTTGGGTTTCAATATTGACAAATATCTTATTTATGCAATTGGTTATTTAAGAGATCAAATTGGCATCAACCATATCGTCTTAAATTTGGCATTTTAAAAGGTACCTGCACAAAGGAACTCGGCACGAATTTGAATCAGTGCAGAGACGGGAATGTAACTCCAGTAGCTGCCACATTCTTTTGCAATGAATGCAGCCGCCAGGGACTCTCAACTTGCAACTAGCAAAATGGCGAACAAGCAATTCTAACCCTTTGCAACAGTCTCCATAATCGCATGGTGTTTGGTGTTCTTTCAAATCCTTATCATGTGGTCCAATTGTCCTGCAACCATCTCTGAATATGTGAACAAGAGCCTCCATTGCTTCACATAATTGAAGGTAGATCCTCTGCTCATTTGATTTCCTGTTTTTCTCCTTTTGCATCTGCAAAATTTGCATTTAGAGATTTAGATCAAACTGCTAGAACCCAAGGTTACAAGGTGAAGCAGCCTTACCATGATATCCCTCCCATGTTCTTCATCCATCATGGATTCAAGAAGTTCTTTTTCTAGTGCTGGATTGCTCTTCTTCATTGCTTTCCACCCTTCAGTTTCGCGAACGGCCTTGCAGGTCATTATGATCATACGGTGAGTGATCAGCGTTAGTCGAGGCGCATCACACAGTAATGAAAGCTGGAAGGCATCAACTACATTTTCTATAGTAAGCAAGCCATGCTCAAGTTGCTGTTCACAAACTCGCTTCAGCTGAGGAACAACATATGTGTGTGACATCACCAACAATGGCAACACAAATTCCTTCATTTCTTCTTTCTCATAACTACAGATCAAAACCAATAACAATTAGCACATGCCGGCATGAATGCATGATGTAACCACATGATCTCAGTGACACTGACAACAAGTTCAAAGTGTGAAGGTAACTAGTAATTGCCAAGGACTTACTGGTTCACAAAACTGAATTCGACCAAAAGTCTTCCAAGGCAAAAGAGAAGTTACCTGGAAGAGTACAAGAATCGAATGAAAGCCCGAACTGCATCTTGTGGAACACCATGGATGTGGATTGAAATTGGTCTTCTGTGACCAAATCCTTTTGCTTGTTTCAACATGCCTCTTAGTACAGGAGAAGCCATGCCCTGTTAGCAAAAAAGATCCAGTGAAGGGATTTGAGTCAATAAATTTGTTCAAGACACCATGTCCAAATTGCTAAATAGTTGCTATTAGCTTTATTTTCTTGTACATTAAAACACTAAACAACTCGATCCTACAAGGATTAAGGGGGCAAATGTGGCTTTCCTTTTGCTGGTTATGCTAAAAAAATATAACAACTTGCTCATGAGCTAAATGAATCAATGTCGCATTCCACCAAATGGGATTTCATTTCCAATATCTATGGTCTAAAACTGATATATAAAATTAAGTTGTATAACCAAACCATAAAAAAATGCCTGGTTAAATCAACAATATACGGAATCGAGATTGTTCAAATAACAAGGGTATTGCTCAAAGCATAACGTCCATTAATTTCATCATTAAAGATAGAAAAGACAAGGAGCGCTTACAAGAATATTAGAATGCGCACAGATGATGCCACCATTATCAGTTTTAATGATAACATCAGTTTTATAGCCTCCATCAAAGAGCCTATCCCACAAAGCCCTGGTTGCTGTCGCGGCACAATTGTTTCCTCTTATGGCTGACCCATTCTTCATTAGTGACCCCTTCCGCCTACAATTTTTAGCTGGACCAGGTAATGGAGGTGGCGCTGGAAAAACCTTATTGGCACCTTGACAAGTTTGCTTTGTAATACATTCTTCCATCTTCCCCATTAACTTTCACTTTTGGAAGGCATTCAATGACAATCAAACTCAGGTTCTTTTTTTATTTGATCTGACAAAAGAATGAAATAGCAGAAACTTCGATGAGCAACACAGAATCACAAGTTTCAATTTGCATATTTATAGAAACATGACCAAAATTAAAGATTAATGAAATCTAAAACATGGGTTTTCAAGAAAAAACTCACCTTTTAATCTAAATCAAAAGTGTCTGGGATTTGGAAAATGCAGAATCAATAAGAAGAAATTAACATGTTTCCGTACAAAATCTCCAACGAATCTCGAAGAAAATGAACTCTTTTTAATTATATGAAAAAGAAAAAGCAAGAAAAAGAGAAGAATGGATATGGCAACGATCTATCAGTTCCTCCGCCACTGCCACCGCCACCAATTCGGGTGCAGAGGCCGGAAAAAAAAGTGAACCGGAAAAAACCGCCAAGGAATTTAATATTTAAAAATAAAAATAAAATCAACATTTATGTGCGAGTATAACATGCACGATTCTTCTTGCTCACTTCACGCGCTTGATTTCAATGAAAAAAAATGAATGGTTTTGGACAAATTCCGTTTTACTTTTTACAACGGGTGGTCGGGCGCTTCTATTTTAATGGTTGGTTGCTTTGGTTAGTTACGTGGACGGTGTGGGGCGGGAGTAAAAAATTGTTCTACACAAAGCCGTTTTGCCCTTACTTTTGTGCTTCACTGGGGGATTTGATTCCTCCTTAGGTGAAATTAATTTCGGTAAAATAATAAATTAAATATTATATTAATGAAGTTACAATCAACAATAAAATATAAGAGTGATGTAATTATAATGAGAAGGAAAAATAACTACTAAGGATATTAAATTAAATTTTATATATTTGATAAAATAAATTAATTTACATTATTATTATATTTAAATTATATTTATTTATGTATTTACATAAAATTAAAAAATTATTAACTATTATTTGAAAGAAATGAATTAACAATAAATATTATAATTAAGAATATTAAAATAAAAATTTATTAAAAACATTATCATTAGCTCAAAAAGATAACAAGGTATAATGTATTGTTTCGTAGTATCCATAAAAGCTAAAATAAAAATATAATTATTATAAAAATAAGGTCATAATAAGAAAAGAAAGTAAGCTCCATGAATAGGCACTAAACATTGACTAAAACTATGTTTCGATCTATTAATTTTCAAATATTACATATTAATTACTAATATAATTAAATTGTTATATTTTGATGTTTAACTTTAATACCTCTTAATTAAATGATGCAACAGTATTTTAACACAAATGATTAATGACTAATTTGACACTTAAATTATTATTAAAATATCATGTTAATATTTTTAGAATTTTTCTTAACAATAATTTTAAAATGTTCAAAAAATTAAAATATCAAAAATTAAAAATCATAAAATTCTAAAGAGGGAAATTGTTGCTAAAATATTCAATTTTTTCCTATATAGTTGACAACATGACCATTTTTATTTTTTTAGAATATAAGCTGGATTTATAAAACCAAACCCAAGACAATGCCATTGGGCTACCAGAATAATTAGCATAAACACACCAAGACATGGCCCAACAGATTGCCCCAACAATTAACAAAAAAAAAAAAAAAACCAGCAAAGCTTTTTGGAGACGCTTCACAAAGCAGAAAAACAAGTTTTAGAATTCTCCATCACCAAATCGACAAAAGCAACAAAAACCAGGGGAAAACTGTTCATCTTCCTTGGGAACGCGGCGGTCAAAACTTTTGTTGCTTCTTTATCCTTCATCGTCCAGTGCGTTTTAGTCCAGAGCTTCCAACAAGCTACGGTCTCGCTCAATCAGTATCACCGCAACCTTGGGATCCCATACCTCAAGAATATCCCCTATTTTTGCCGAAGACCTTCCCTGGCTAACTGGTTCGCCGCTTCGTTGGCCAATCTTTTCACATGCAGAAAGGTACAGCTTTGAAAAACTTTACTCAGCCTCTTCACGTCTTCCATATACCCCGATATTTCGGAGGAATCTGTTTCATCTTTAGTTGCCTTCTTAATGACTGTTAGAGAGTCACCTTCAACCTCCAGGTTTTGTACATTTAGATCTAAGCATAACCTCAACGCCTCCACACAGAGCCTAGCTTCCGCCGCAAAAGGCGAAGAAATCCTCTCATGCAAGGTAATTTAGATGCAATGACATCTCCTCTTGAATCTCTTAATAAAATTCCCGAACATGATATTTCTTCATTCTTTCAAAATGCAGCATCAAAGTTTACTTCTATGTACCCCTCTTTCGGGCATCTCCACCGGTCTCCTGTTTCAACTTTCAGAGGTAATGCTGTTCTCAAATTATCTAGCTCTTTGATATAGTAGGGTTAATGTATATTTTATTCTCTGAATTTTACAACTTTTATTTAGTTGAAAATCATTAATCAATATGGTACCTTTTTAGGTACCTAATTGACATTATTAATTACCAATAAAATAAAGACGTGCGTCTTCAAAATTTTAAAATACATATTAATATAAATTTTAGGGTTTCAAAAATAATATAAAAGAATTATTATTATTTCACATGCATAAAGAATCTACAAGGATGTTCACATTTAGATGAATCTAGACTTATATTTATCTAAGTTCATTTTAAATGTGTATTTTTTAGTAATTTACTTTTTATAATTTCAAAAATATTAATATTAAAAACTTAGTACTTTTTTATTTTACATGTATAATGAACTAAGATAAATGGTTGTTGAGATTTAAATGAATCTAGATATCTATTTATCTAAGTTCAACCTGGATGTGCAATTTTAATAATTTCATATTTTATTTTTTTAAACTAATAATATAAAAACATGTTATTTTTAGAAAACCTTGTGTTTGAATGAATATTTTAAAATTTTGGAGATTTTAAAATACTAGCATTTTAAAATTCATTAATTTAAAATGCTAGCAATTGTAATTTGCTTGATTGAAATAATTGTATTAGGAAAAATAGATTATTGGAATTTTAAATTAAAAATAATTATAAAATAGGAATAGTTTATTAAAATAAATAATATAAAATTTTAATATAGGTATCATTAGATTTTTAAAAAGTAATAAATATTTTTAATAAAATAAAATATTAAATATATATATTTATATTAGAATTAAATAAAAAACTTAGAGTTCATTTTTTATGTTAGTGGGACCATGTTGTATTAAATGAAACATAATTATGATGATTTTTGAAAACCACCTCTTCAAGTGGAATTTGAATAAGGAAATTAAACTACAGAAATCCATTCTTAAAATTCTTTTAAATTTTGAAATTTAATATTTTTATCCAAACAAATAATTATTTTTAGAATTTTAAAACTTTAATAAAAATGAAATTCTTTGTCTAAATCCTCATCTAAACAAACAAATATTTTTTGAATTTTGTGCTCCTTAACTTCTAAGATTATGGTAGATTTACCATTAGATAATAGATAAATGGGTCAACAGCAGGTTTTAAGAGAAAGTGTGGATCAACGTCTAAGAGTTTGTCTTAACGAAATAAGATCATTTAAAGAGGATCAACGAGGGGTTCTAAGAGAAAGTGTGGATTCATTCACGATGCGGTACCGCCAATTTCTCTATTTAGAATATTATTATTATTTTTTAAAATGTTCAATAATTATATTTTTAAAATGTTTTTATAATTTTAAAAATAAATTTTGAATTTGTTATTCTTTAGAGTTTGCTAATATTTTTAGATTTTTTCTTTTAGAATACTGTTAGAAATAATTCTAAAAGAATCAAATTTATATTTTAGTTAGAATTTAAGGGAAAAATTAATTATTAATCTTTCAAGTTAATGTGCCCCATCATCATTTAGCTAGAGGCAACAAAAGTTAATCAAAGAGTAACTAAAATGTAACAATCTAATAATATTAATAAATGTTATGTTAACTTTAGAAAATTAAATAATTGAAACGTAATTTTAATTAAAATTTAATCACTGTAGATAACATTTACCTAAAAAGAAATCAATGAAATTGTAAGTTTCCATTAGACCCATAAAGGTTCAATAAAAAAATTAGGATGCAATGACTTGATCATTATCCAAAGTATGTTGCCAAATACTCTTATAATATATTAAAAATAAAAATGTCACATCTTAAATTCACTTGAGGAGTTTTTTTTTCATTGACAAATGGATAATATAACATTATTTATTTATTTATATTTATACCATATTTTAAGTATTTCGTTGAATTGGGGTCACTCATCAATCGGTCTTAACTTAGTTTGATATCAAATGATACAAGATTAACCTAGTAAGCCCAAAAGATGAATCTAAGTTATTTTGGGACTCATAGAAGCTTAACTAAATTTTTTTATCTTAATGAGTTTCTTGGATCTATGGATTAAATTAAAATGAAAGCAAGTTAAAAAATCTAAGTAATAAAATTAACCAAGCACAAAGTAAACAATCAAGCTAAATAGAAGAACTAAAAATAAGATGGATGATGGAAAGAAGAATCTAATGAAAGGTGATGAAAAGGCGATGCATATGAAACTCGTTGAAGAAGAATCTTCAATAAGCTTCACAAATGGTTATTACCAATCCCTTAAGGTTGAATCCTAGTAAATTGGAAGGTGAAAAACTTTCCATGACTTCAAGAAGAAAACCAAGAAGACAATAACTTCTAAAATAGACAAGAGAGATATCTTGCAAATAAAAAAACTCAAAACCAAGAAGAAAACAACTTCGAAAATGAACAAGAAAGATATCTTGTAAAGAAAGAAAGTCAAAGAGCTATATTGAATCAAAATAATGAATGGTGTCTCATGAATAATGAAGATGCCTTTATATAGGTTAGTTAACTATATCAAAATAAAAATCCTAAATATAATGAAACTCTAATTAATTTAAATAATAAGTAGTTCAAGTTTAAATAAATTTTATTGTTGACTAAGAAATATAAAATTTCTAAAAATTGGTAATATTGAAAAAAATCTAAAATCCAAAATAAATAAATAAATATAGAACTTAATAAATATAATATCGGGCTCATATATAATCAAATTTAAACCTTAATATTGAACCCAATATGAGTTAAACTTGAATTAAAACTTGGAATTCGTAATTTCTCGTAATCCCGTCTAAAAATTCTACTCAACAATCTTCATTAAAATGACCATAACTTGAGCTCCTAGACTCGAAATTGAGTGATTCAAAGTGCACTTAAAAGTTAAGAGACATCGTTTTGATCGATATGAACACATCTCAACCCAGAAAT
Organism: Gossypium arboreum; assembly: GCF_025698485.1. Classification (NCBI taxonomy): domain Eukaryota; kingdom Viridiplantae; phylum Streptophyta; class Magnoliopsida; order Malvales; family Malvaceae; genus Gossypium; species Gossypium arboreum. Next base: position 40,837,221 of record NC_069080.1, read on the forward strand.
CACGAGATCTCATCTAAAAACTCATTACAAATCGATTAATCTTTTGAGGTTACAGTAACTTCGATGAATTTAAGTTAATAAATACCCCATTCGCACATGTATCACATCTAAAGTTAAGCTTCAATTTTTGAGATCTTTTGGTCTTGTCAAATGGGCCTTGTAAAAGGTTAAACTGAACATGTTCTTAGGCTGGAATTTGGGCCCCCATGCTTATATCAGGGTGGGAATAAGATAGGTACGAAAATTAATCACTTTTTTTTGTTAGGAAATGTTATTCTAAGATCGAGTAACTATTTTGGATTGAGGTACAAGCTCATTGCTAAGGATGGATGGTTGTGATTTTGCGTTTCGTATGGCGACTAGAGGTTTTGGATGATATATGATTCATGAGACTATGGGATTAGGCAATTAGGTTGTTAAATTAGGAGTATGAATAAGAGAAGTGTTGTTTTTATTTTGGTAGGCATTCGGAATATGAGTTAAGGCATGCTTGTGATATTGCGATGTCTTTGATACGTGAGTATGGGTGATTGTAATGTCAATTTGGTTATTGATTTAGTTGAGGTGTGGGGTGAAGATGACATGAAAGAATTTAGAGAAGTACATATTGAAGTTTTTGCTGTCAGTGAGAGGCCTTCACGAACGGAGCCATTAATGATGGAAGAACCTGTTTGTGAGTTGGTTGTGATAAGAATGGGGGTGAAGGAATAAGGGTAAAGGTAGACTTGGTGGTTGAGAGGTATAGTCCTTGTGGGTAGGTACAATTTCTCAATTTAAATGCAAGAAGATTTTTTTGTATGAAAACATAGAGTTAAAGGGGAATATATTTTCAAAAAGTTAAACTTCCCTTTACATGCAATTTTTGGATTGAATTACGTCATAACATTGTAAATGACGCTTGTTATTATTAACGTGAAGCAGAATGCCTATATATAACACATAGTATCCTGTGCATATAGCTTTGATAGACACCTATAAATTAGGATCTATAATACAAAATCTTAATTCATACAGAATATCAGTATTTTACGTAACTAATCTCCTAAGAATCAGCTATACACGTGACACAACTAATCACATGTCTAGATTGATTTCCTACACTCCCTATAAGCTAAGCGATATTGTTAGATCTTGTCTTAAGTGTAGTATTTTCATTAATATACACTTGTAATTTTTTCTGGACAAATTGGTTAATAAAAAATTTTCATTGATTACATTTATATACTTTGTATAATTGTCGTCATATGGTTTTTGCACGCAAAACAAAATAGAAACAAATGTTACTAATTTGTTGTCTAAATTTTTAACAAATATTAAGTGGTATTACATGGTCGGGTCGTAGTACAAAAAGACAACTTCTATTAGTAGATGAACTTAAACATGTCCTTAGTCTAATAAAAAATGAGCAAACCGATTAAAGGATTAATATGTTGTCTATCAAGTCCAATTAGGGAGATGTCTTGTTTTGGGCATCGGAGCTAATGACTTTCAGAAGATAGAGACATAAATGTGACTAACTAGACTGACAGTACATTAGATAGAACTCAAGCAGAATAAATCATGAATCTGTTTATAGATTTATTCACTTGTAACATTCATAGTGTGACATACGTAAATCCTCAGTGGATGGCAAACTATGTATGCGTGACTTGTACATTTTGATATAAGTAAAAACCTAAGTTTAAATAGATAAGGAATCGAAAGTTGGTGCGTTAGGTGTACGACTTCTGTAATATGTAGTGCCATTTACAACAATGGAAGTCATAGCCCAAACCTGAGTAAATAAAATCCTTTCATTGATATTACATTGTTGATGAAAAGTAAACATGGTCACAGGTCATCCGTCTTTGTGATGGATGTTATCTCAAAGAGATCCAAGATATCTTATAAGGATAACAAACTTATGATAAGGTCATTAGATAAGCACTAAGTAGTTACTTTCGTAATGGTATGTCGTTGAGGAGAGTTTAGTCATAATACTATAATGGAATAACTTCGTGACTAAATGAGTTTATAATTAATAGACGAAAATCTGGAACTTTATTATAAATCATTTGAGCCTTAGTTACATATGTCCAATATGTCTCTCTACTAGCTTGTTGAAACCAAAAATGAATTACGTGTTTGAATAGAAATAAACAAAATAAATGGAAAAAGAAAAATGAGGAATATTTAAGAATGATTACGATTTTCTTTAAAATGGAGAAATAAAATCATTTGGAAATGAATGTAACTTTTAAAATATAAATGAAAACTTGCAATCTTATATATGATTATTTAAAAATTATGGAAGAAAATAAAATCATTTATATTTTTGTACTATTTTGAAGTATGGAAATGAAAATAAATCATTTGGTCATAGTGAACATGTTGAGTTGTGACATATTGAACGGATTTTCTTGAAATTTTACTAGGGTAAAATTGTTAAAATTTTACTAAGATAAAATTGGGATGAGAAAATTATTTAATATGTAGATATTAAATTTTATTTTGAAAAATAGAAAAACTAAATCGAGTCGGATCATATTACAAAGTATTAGGTTTAAAAGGCCCATAAAGTATTCATAATTGATCCCAATATAAGTGAAGCCCAAAATCCCTCATGTAAGGAGTGGGACAAAAAAATCCTAGTATCATTAACTAGGGTTGCCACCCCTTATACTCTAGATAAACTAGAATATTATTTTTCTAGTGGAAATAAACTTATATACACTACAAGGGCTTGTGACTTGGCTGTGTTGCATAAGCCAGTATACCCTACAAATTTGGCATGGCCTAGTATACGACCTGGCACACGGGCATGTGTGGCCACTTTGAAGAACACACGGGCGTGTGGTTGGTCGTGTAACCCAAGTCAGTATGTACTTCCTATTTTCACACGGCTTATGACACGGGCATGTTTGGTGGTCGTTTGAGACACACGGTCTGTCCACATAGACGTATGTTCTTTGTTTTTAGAAAAATTTCAAAGTTTTGTGAAAGTTTTATAAGTTATCGGTTTAGTCTTAAACCACTCCTAAAGCATGTTTTTGGCCTCGTAGGCTATTATAAGGGACATTGTTTGAGAATGAATGATGATTGTATGAATTGATTTAATGTATGAGAAAAGTACAGTTATATGTGTTATAACTTTGGAAATGCTCGTAACCCTATTCTGACATTGAATATGGATGAGGGGTGTTACAATCATAGAAAGATATAATGTCTCAATTTCCAATGGTGTAAAAAAAAGGTAGTTTCGGGATAATGTTTTCATAACCTGAGCTCATAAATATTTAATATTGAATTTTGGATAGGTAATTTTTTCGAACTAATGATTAATTAAGGTTCAGGGACTAAATTGTAAAGTCCAACCGCTATAGATTTTTAATTAGAAAATGACTCGAGAACTTAAATTGCACTTAACCAAAGGTCTAAAATAGCAATTAGACCATGTTAAAACATATGTTAGTGTGCGGTGGATTAAAAGGCTAATGACATAATTTAAATTAAATTTTATTAATTTAATTATGTTTAATTAAGTTAATTATATATATAATAGAAATAATGAAGGAAAAGATGACCATTATCATTTTCTTCCTCACTTGCCTAAAAACAAAAGAAAGAAAGAAAGAAACCTAAGGGAGTTGAAGCTTTCGACCATTATTGGTATGTGCAAATTAGTTCATTTTCTTCTTATTTTTTTATGTTTTTGAAGTGGAGAGCTTGATTTAGCTAGTCCATGTATCACTTTGTAAAACTATTAAAGTTTCAGGAAGTTTTCATTATTAAAATTATGAAGTTTTAGGTGTGAAATTAATAGATTTTAAGCTTAGTTTAAGGAAAATGATTAAATTGTAAAACTTAATTGATAGTTTTGTACTTCAGGGACTAAACTGAATTAAATGTAAAATAATAGATAGGAGGTCCCTAATGGATAATAGTGAAATCAAAATTCAAATTGAAACTTTAAATTGAAAGTTATGCTAGTCCTGGTTTTCAGAATTAAATTGAATAAATTACAAAATTTATATAAATTGATAATTGATTATGAGTTGGTTGATTATTGATAGTATGATATATTTTATGTTAATCCGTACCTAATGTTAGCCTGGATTCGTCGAGAGTGAAAGAAAAATCTAAAGTCGCCGACAAATAGCTTGGAATTTTTTATCTATATTTCTATAATTCGAATCATTTCAATTGTTGCATATTTACCCTATTTTGCATGTTATGATAATGAGGTGACTTAAAAATGACTAATCAAATTGAATTGATACGATGTTGGTTGATTATTGAGATAGATGACTAAATTAAATAAAATTGAAAGTAGTTTAACTCGATGAAAATGCTAATTGGCTTGAATTGGGTTGACTCATGATATATATATGAATTGATAAATTGGTTGATGAAATGAAAATGATAAGTTATGAACTAAGCTATATTATGATTTGGATAATTAGTTACCCTATTAATTGTTTGGGTAGAGTTGGATATAGTTGACATGTTATAGGATAGATTGAGTGCGGGTTGTTTTAACTACATGTCGATGAGTGTTGGGTAAAAATTTTACTTTGAATATATCGATTAGCGTTTCATGGGCGTTGAAACCAACAAATAAATTAATTCCTACAATAAAATAACGCTAAACAGTAGTAAAGAGTAGTAAGGTTGAGTCCAAAGGGATTGAATATTATGATCAACTTTCGTGTTTTTTTTATGAATAAAATTTTTGTCGTGGCGATGGCCGTGCCCATTACTCCAAACGACCTGCTGAAAAATAAATAAAATAAATCAGCGAAGTTTCGAAATTTTTTGAAATTAAATAATTAAGATAGCATAAATGAACAATTAAATAAATCAGAAATCAAATTAAATTAGAAATCAAATTCAAATTTTGTAAATAGAAATAATATGCTTTAGCCCTAAACTTCGTGAATTTTGGTTTCTGAATTGATTCTTGAAAATTAGTTTTTTCCTCCAAACAATAAGCTGGTTATAGCGGCTAAAAACGTCCTAACTGTTAATCTTTTCTCTCGTAGTTGACTTCGGTACGACCTACAAACAAACCCTTGTCGAGTACCTAACCATGATACACGCATTTGTGATTTAAGATTTTGGTAGTCTTGCATTTTGAAGAACCCAACTCGAATTAACGGTCTTAACTGCGTGGGACATAAAAATCCAACCACTATCTTCCTTGCTTTTTTTCGTACAATCTGAATACAACACGACCGACCCGTCTCTCCAACTGTCCACCAAAATGACTCCAACCCAATGCGCTTTTTGAATTGAAATTGAGTTAACTTTAAGGAATGAATTTGTCAATTACGATATTCTGAAGAGATAGTGAATACCAATTTAAAAGATTTTTAGTGCAGATACATTTATTACGATTTCTGACTGAAAAGAATACCAACCTAAAGCTAATTTGAATTTAGTGAAGCATGAAATTAATTATGCTTTGGTCGGTTATGGAAGTGGATTTGAATGAAAATGGTGGTAGGTGAAAAGTGAAGGGCTTGGGAAATAATTAAGCCAAAATATTGAAATGAAAACAAAAGTTGGCAAAATACCAACACTCTTTCATGCAAATTAAGAAAGAAAATAAATTGATTTTTTTCTGTTCAATTGCCAGTCAAACGAAGGTTTGTTTTTCAAAGGTTACCATACACTCTTTTTATACACAAATCGCATACTAAAATTAGGCTAATCAACTTACCCACTAATTACATAAAATAAAATATCATATCTTCTTTTTTAAATATGACTTTTACGAAGTCAAAAATCTTATCAGCCCTTAAATATCTCTAAATTTCTGATTGTACCCCTCTTCTATTGCTCATGCTTCAATTTAATTCTTTTCTACTTATTTTTTAATTAAAGCATCTGAATATCGTTTCCAACAAGATTTGAATATAAAATTCACCAATTAGCATAAATTAATTAAAAAATTAATTGATTTGAACGTGTAAAATATGCAAAATTAACATGCTATCAAATCCCCTACATAGCTTATGCTTGTCCTCAAACATATTGTATGTTTCTACATTAGAATCTATCCAATAATTTATCAAAAATCAAGTCTCTTTCTCGCAACCATAATCAATGCAAATAATTTAGGCGAAAATGAACAAGTGTTCAAATACTCAGTTCAATCAATGAGTGTCCATAAAATTCAAACATGTAAATTCAATCATTTCATTAAATTTAAATTGATGCAAAATTTGCAAGGAATTTATTCTTAATTAATCATGTAGTAAATTTGGGACATAGTCAAACCTTTTTTCGCAAAGTGAGATAACAACCCAAATATCTTACCTCTGTTACTCAATTTGACACGTCTCCAAACAAACTATTTTTCCTACTTATGGTAGCTCGTTCAACAGGGTGTTTGTAAGTTATCGGTTCATCACTCAAATATTTTTACGCGAAATAAGATAACAACCCAAACACCTCATTCTAGTTACTAAATTTGGTTACATTCCCGAAATCTTCACACATAACTTGAGCCATCAACAGAGTAGAATTATTTTTTTTCCATTAGCAAATATATTTAAAATCAAATAACTAAGAACGATATGCTTACCAAGCAAAGTAAACAATCAATTTTTATGAAACAATCAATTTTCATGAAATAATCTAATTACAATATTTCAACTATATAATACACATGTCGATTAAACTAGATAATGAACATTTTAATTTAAGAATCACTCAACTATCTCAATTGACTAAGTAATGAAATTAAAGCTTCAATATCAAATAAATTAACAAATAATCCTAGCATAAGATTTAACACACGCAAAAGAGAAACATGCACGAAAAGAAAATCAATCATCCATACTTACTAATCCAATCCCCCTACTTAGCCCACATTGGCCTCAATGTGTAATTTTAAAACAATAATAAATAGAAATTTCAAGTGTACTCCCCATATTAATTTGGCGGTGGGTGGTTTGGGCAATTCGGGTTTGTTTTGGTTGGTTCGATTCTGTATGTATGTTTCAACAAATGGTATCACTGAAATTTGATAGTGTGCCTCCCAAAAAGCTTTTTTGTTTAATGTCGAATCTAATTTATTTTTGGATGAAAAGGGACAACCTCCACCATCATTCTTGGAAAGTAACATGAAATAAATTTATTATTTATTTATTGTCAACCTAGATTAAACTGAAATTCAAAATTAAATAAACTAAAATAAATATAGGTTGCCTCCCAAAAAACATTTTTGTTTAACGTTGTTAGCTCGACTACCTGAAATGTTATTCATTTGGCTTATTGGGAATTAATTTTTCCATTACGTGCACTTGGACATTGTAACATCCTAAAAATCAGGGGTTAGTAGAATCAAGTTTGGGAATCAAGAGAGAGTAATCATGCCTTAATTTTTAAGATTATCTATGTGTTTTTAGGAAATAAATGAGGTATTGGTTTGTTGATTAAGTGTTGGTGAAGCGTTCCTTGAAACCCAAGTTCAAATCCCTTCTCTTTTACCATTTTAATCATTTTGCAAATTTTGCCTTAAACCTTAGAATGTGACATGCCTTATTTTTAAAATAAATATTGCAAAATTATTTAAAGAAGGAGAAAAAAGCCTAATGTTTAAAAGAAATATGAGAAAGTATGGAAATTAAATGAGGTCCCAATTTCGAATACCTTCCTTTGCAAAATAATTAAATTTTGCAAAATCTCTTCTTTTTTTTTAATGTGTATGTCATCCATACCCTTGAACCCTAAGTATAAATATAACTTTTTATTGTATTTTTAAGCCTTTAATTCAACTTTTACCTACCCAAGCCGTTCACCCTCTTCCTCTCCTCTTTTCTCTTCTATTTTCTTTCTTTCTCCCATTGTTGTCGTCGCCTACACCTAGTTTTATCATCTCTTTCTTCTTTTTCTTTTTGCGAAAAGATTTGTTAACATATTCTCCACCATATTGCTATCATTTTTCCTCATTGAAATCAACTCCAAATCTGAAATCTTGAACTCCAAGATCGATCCCGAACATTGCCAAGAGAGTGCCATTGCCATTTCTCTCGATTAGCTTAGGTAAGGTATCTTCTCTCTTCAATTTCTTAATTAATCTTATCCATTAAAAACCTAAATTTCCAGAACTGGAATTTGGGGGATTTTAAATGATTTCAAAGGTATTTTTCCAGATTTGGTTGAGATTTCAAACTGTTTTAAAATTCAGCCCCAATTTTGGCAACCGCAAGTAATGGTGCGTGCACCTATTGGCAAGAAAAGGGGCTGTTTTGTTTCTTGGTTCTTGCTTATATTTTTTGAAAATTAATTTGAGTTCTTTAACCCTCCTAATCAACTTTTAAACCCATTTCAATTAAGGAAAAACATTCTTGATCAATTGGCCATTCGGATCCCACATATCATGAAATGTAAGTGCAATTAAGGGTAACTAGTTTGTTATTTTGACATAGTTGTTGGGTAAAGGTTATGATTTGATTAAATAAAGGAATTTAGTCTTTAATTAGCTACTGATTTTCCAGTATATTAGTGAACTAGGTGCTGACCCAAATGCCCCAAACCATCCATAAAGGCGAAGGTTGATTGTACTTATGGTTCACATCGATACAGTGTAAAGAATCTAACTAATTTGGATTCATAAAATAGTTATAATTTCAACGATTTGTTTGAACTCATAAGTGGGTGTTTTGGGGCTGGTTTAATGGTAATCCATTGAATTCATACTAAATTTTGGTTTAGGTTCGTTTAAGAAATTATTAACAAAAATTGGAAGATTCGCTAGTGTGCTATGAGGAAGCAAAAAATAAAGTGTGGGTCCTAAGCTCATAAAATTGTTTGAAAATGCTAAATATCATGTTATATTTGATAAATTAGCTTGCACGTTGGATTGGCTTAATAATCAAATTATTAATTCTGTGAGTGACCAAACCAGGTACGTTTTGAGCATTAAAATATTGACATGTTGGCAAAATTGTTGGTTTGATAGTATGGATGTTTGATTGAGTTTGTAATTGCATATTTGAGTTATGAGATATGAGAATGTTTAACTGAATGATATAATGTGCTGAGATATTAAGCTTATATATGATTTAAACGCATGAGATATTTGGTACATTGTGTATTGAAAATGGTGCTATTTATGCACAATGAAAATCCTTAAAGTATGTGAAATTGAACGATATTGATTGATACCAACACAATGGTAATTTGAAAGATTGGAACACTGTTTCTATTTACTGAAAGTATGAGATTATTGAGGACATGTTGAGCATGTCAAATGAATGTGAAAAGTATAGATATATGATTATGTATGATATTGTGTGACATATTACATATGCATTGGGTTGGGATTTTGTGGTTGACGGAGGAGTTCTGTGGAGTACCGTTGACATATTAGGTCCGCATTATTTGTAGCCAGTGCTTTACACCTAGAGGACCGAGGGAATTGGTGATTTTATCGCATATTATATGTTATTGGCGATTGTATCGCACTATATGATATCTGGTAGATTTTCTGCATTATTGATTATTCGGTGGTTTTACCATATCGAGCTATGCTCATAATGTTTTGGAGTTTGGCAGATGGGTTTTGGGGAACTCGTGATGTGTAGCGGATGGTATGAGTAGGAACCTTTTTGCATTGCATCATATGCACAACATATTTGAGTGCTATTGATAATGTCTATGTAATGATGAAATTCCTATGATGGTTCTGTTTTTTTTTTCTGTTAATGCTAATATGTTTTACTGTATTTGATGTTTTTACCCGTTTAAATAATTATTCGAATCACACTAAGCTTTTCATAAATCTACCCCCCAATAGTGTTTAACTTTTCAGGTAAACCTCAAAATTAAGACCAGGCTCGACATAGTGTCTAACTTTTTAGGTAAACCTCAAAATTAAGACTAGGCTCGGCATTCGGAGAATCATCTTGGACCTCAGACTATTCTTAATAAGTACTATTAAGTCTTTATTAGTTTTGGCTTGTAATTTTTAATTATCTCTTATCTGTGGCTTGGTAACTTTTCTTTTGGGAATTTTTGCACGCATGAATTACTCAAGCATAATAACCGGATAATGCACTATATCAGGCTTAAGTAAAATTTGATATTGTTCCCTAGTTTCCACTACATTGCGAATGAACTGTTTTTGAAAAACAAATCGATAAGGCAACTAATTTTCCAAAATGACTTGAAAAATGGTTTTTCCGCTGCATTAGTTTAACTTTAATTTTTTTTTTAAAGAAGAGCGAAAAGCAAATGATTTTTCTAAAACAACACTGTCAACAATAAAATGAATCCTAAGCATACACGACCTAATGAATGAATGCTTTTAAGCCAACTCAAAGTACAACTACGGTTTTCTCTAAAATGAGTTTATTTAAAGTCTTAAAAAGTAATGTAAGTTAGCTTAGCCATTTCGATGGCTAATGTAGCCTTCTCAATCTAGCCATAACGTCTAGGCCAGGTTTGGGAGGTTACAGACATTTTCATTGAAGGGTTTCAACCTTTGCCCATTGTTCTTAAAGCACTTCCCGAATTCCTCCATCATTGGTTGATTAAGGAGTCTTTGAGCTTCTTCGTTCGAGTGTGTTTCTTCCTCTATCAAAGTCCTTATATGTTCTGAAAATGGTTTGAGCCCTAATTTTGGGACCTCTATGCGAATGACAGCTTCACGTATCGATTTTTTAATCGTCAATAATTCTTGTTGTTTATCATCGAGATCTATATTCCTGCAAAGTACAACTTGTAATTTATCCTTTTCAAAATGTAATTTTTTTAATGGTTCCATTCCATAAACACTAGAGACATTTGTCATTGCATCGGGATGATCCATATCATCATAAAAAATAAATTTGACCACTTCACCATCAAATTTCATAATGAGTGTTCCACTCCAAACATCAATTTTCATTTGTACAGTACTCAAAAATGGTCTCTCAAGTAGTATATCAGAAGAATTGGCAAATTTTTCATCCTTCACGTTGATGATGTAGAAATCTGTAGGAAAAACAAGTTCATTTACCTTGATAAGAACATCCTACAACACTACTTTTGAATACACTACCAACCTATTTGCAAGCTGAATGATTAGACTTTTTTTAAAGGACTCGTGTTTTGTAGTTTATAAATAGAAAAAGGCATAACATAAATATATGCACCTATGTCGCACATGGCTATTTTAATTCCAACACTACATATTTTGTGTAACATCCCAAAATTGGGTCTAGTAGGAACAATGGCTTTGGGACCACAAATCCGATGTCAAAATATTTATTTTATGACTATTATGAGGCCTAGAATGTGAAAGTAGGCATGTGTTAAAGTTTTATGAAGAAATTCTTAGTGTAAGGTGTCCAATTGGAAATTAGGGACCATATTGAATAAAATGCAGAACTTGGATTCTAGAAGAAATTTGAATGAAATTTCTTCAGATTATTAATTAGAAGGCCTTAAGAGTAACTTTTCCAATTATTAAGTTTTTGGACAAAAATGGGCATGCATAGAAAATTTTGGATGTTTAGTAAGGAAGGGCATTTTGGTCATTTGGCAATAAAATCAATAAAAAGAAAAAATGAAGGAAAAAATCAGCCATTCTTCTCCCTCTTGCTACCGAAATTCCAAGGGACACCATAGCTAGGGTTTCTTCACTTTCCAACCTCAATAGTAAGTGACTCCTAGCTCCGTTTTTAATGTTCTTTGTATTTTTGAAATCCTTGTAACATGTTCTCTCCATTTCTACCCATATTTTAAGCTAGGGTTCATGTATGAAAAATGACCTATGTGTGACATGTTTTTTATTTGATGATTTATGGGGGGGATATGAAAGTTAGATGTGTGTTAAACATCTTTTCCTAAGTGATTTTCATGAAAAACCCCTAAAAGATCCTTTTTGTAAAAGGTATAAAATATGTGATAGAAATGTGAAATAGAGGAAAATGTGGGGTAGTATGAGTTTATAATACATTCGGCTAGGCTTGGGTAACCAAGGAATTGCATGTATTTCATTTTACGAGCCTAGAGACTAAGTTGTAAAATTTTGAGATATTAGGGGCAAAATGGTCATTTTGCCCGGGGTGAATTTTAGGGCTGAAATAAATAACATGAGGTATTAATAATTTATTTTTACTGATATAGACCCCGAGGAACCGATTTCGGAGATCGATCGTGGAAAATGAAAGGTTTCGGAATAACTGAAATACAAAACCTAAGCAATTACCAGGTAAGTTCGTGTAACTCGAATGTAAACTATCTTTAAAATACATTAAAGATGTATGTACATGTATGAATTATAATAGTAATATTTACTGCATGACTACTCATGAAATATTAATGCTATGATGAAATGTCCCGGTTGAATAAAAGGGGATGTCTGATGGATTACTCAAAAATGAAATAATGGTATTAAGGATCTAGCCCGGACGGGTGATCCCATAGTGATCTAGCATCCCGAAGAATATGTTTGCTTTGACGGATTTAGCCCGGACGGGTAATTTGAATAGGATTTGAATTTAGCCTGGACTGGTAATTCAGACCTGAACTCGTAGGAGTATATGTCATTGTAAGGGATTTAGCCTGGACTAGCAATCCCGACATTACTTTGTGAGTTACATTGTGGGGGATTTAGTTGGGCTGGTAATCCTGCCATAAAAGTGAGGTTCACAGGAGTGTGTATTTAAAGGATCACTTGTATGATTTGATGGTAAACGAGATATCCATCGAGATTCCAAGAAATTTGACGGGATTAAAATGTTAAATGAGAATAGACATGTTTAAATTGATGAGCTCATCTATGAAAGATGTTACATTGTACTGGCATGAGACTAACTTGATGGTTGAGTACATGTGATAGGAAATTTTACTATGAATGTTTGGCCTAAATGTCTTGTATAATTGCATGCTAAATACTCGGTAAGTTTACTTTTCCATTATCCTGACTTACTAAGCATGTTAATGCTTACCCCCTCTCTTTTCCTTGTTTTACAGAGCTCGTGGAATCGTGAAGATTAGAAGGCGATTGGAGCATTGTCAACACTATCAAATTGTTTTGCTTTGGTATATAGATACTTTATTTTGTTTCAATGGCATGTATAGGTTTTGGTTATCTTGTGATATGTGTCATTAGCTGGCCTATGTAAAGGCTTAAATATTAAACTTATTCTTTTTGTATATGGCCATAAAACATGGTTATGATGTAGGCTATGACCTACTAATTGTGCTTGTTTGTGGTTAAATGTTCTCGTGATGATTAAATGTGGTATATTATAAATAGATATATGAAATGTGGCCAAATCACTTGGGATAGTTAAGTCATAATTGGCAATGAGTTATAACAATGAGTCAAGTCTAAATGTGTTTTTGAATGAGATGTAAATTCTAAATACGAAAAGGATAAATTAGCATGTACATAACCGATGAGATGAGGTTAACATACAATAAACCATTTATGGTAGTACTTGGGCATATTCAGGCCATATTAAACATCATTGAAGTTCACGAATATGAGTGGTTATTGAGGTTGACCATTGGCTTAGATTTGTAGCCTCCAAAAGGTCCACACGGATAGACACACGGGCATGTGTATAGGCCGTGTGTGACACACGGTTAGCCCCACAGGTGTGTGGTATGGCCATGAGTCCCTTGCACCTAAAAATTTTAGGTCAGAATGCATGGTAGTATACACACAGTAGAGACACGGCCTAAAACACGGGTGTGTGTCCTGGCCATGTGACCCTAAATGCATGATGACGTCATAAACAGAATGCTCGAATTTTTGGGCACGAGCGACAACATGGGCGTGTCTAGGCCATATGAAGTACACGGGCCATGGACATAGGCGTGTGCTCGACCGTGTGAAAACCCCTGTAGGTTCGAAATGAGAAATAAATTCAATTAATTCCACACGGGTAAGAGACATGAGTGTGTCCCAAAGCACACAGACGTATGCATTACCTCCACATGGGTATGTGAGGCTTAACCTAGGAAATTTTCCAAAAACTTTCTTAAGTTCTCGGTTTAGTCCCAGACCATTCTTAATATATATTTTGAGCCTCGTAGGTCCATAATAGTGATATTATGAATATAATTGATTGGATTTTAATTTGGAATGAAATTTTTTATCCTGAAATTTTCCAGAATTATCATATTCATGCACAGTAATGCCCTGTACCTTGTCCCGGTCTTGGGTATGGGTAAGGGGTTTTACATTTTGCAAGATATAGAAAACATACCTTGGTCCTTACACTTAAGTGAGATTTTCTTTTGTAAAATAGCAAAGACGTTTTCACTGGCATTCACCTTTTCATTACTCAGGAGTTTTTTCTTACTTGTGTATAATTTTTTTAAGAATTCTGTATATCATAGAATTTTTTTAATCGCATCAAAAAGAAGGATATTTATTTCTACCTTTCGAAAAGTGTCAATGACCTCCTTCTCTTCTCGCTCCTTTTTGCATTAGACGAGCCTTCTAGGAAATGGAAGCGGTACTGTAAATGACCTTTAAGGAGTCAAATCCGTAACAGACGTTGGATCAAATTTCCATTATTCTCGTTCTGGGTTGTGAGTACAATTTGTTTTAGAAGCTAATTCTAAAATTGTTCTAATTCTCAATGTCATAACACTTACATTATATTGAGAATCAGGTTCAGTTTGAGATTGCAATTTTCCTTGTGACTCCAATCGACTGATTGTAAGTGTAAGCTTACGCATTTGTTTATCCAACTCTCGAAGATGTGTTTTCATCTTTTGTTGGAATTTTTCGGTACTGTTAACTAACCTTTCTACTATATCTTCCAAAGAAGTTTTTGGAGGCAGTAACTGTTGGTTTAGAAGCGGACTTTGTTGGTACGGTTGATTGAATCAAAAATTCGACCCATAACTCATATTTGGATGATCTTTCTATCCCACATTTTAGGTGTTTGAATATGGATTATATCATATGGATTATATCACCTCTGGGGTGGCCTTGAAAAGTTTTCAATAATATTCACTTGTTCTGTCGAACAGTTATGCAATATAGGGCATGAGTCTGTCGAGTGATCTAGTATAGCACAAATTTTGCACAACCGAGTTGGACTTATTTTTTCTGTAAGCAAATTTTGAACAACGTTGGTAAGCCTATCAATTGTATCTTCTAGAGATAGAGAACTTAACCCATGAACTCGTCTTGTGGGTTCTGTAGTCGGTCAGAATTGTTGAAAGTTTGCAGCTATAGTTGAAATTAACTCCCTTGCTATTTAAGGTGTTATATTAACAAGTGCCCATCCACTACCAACATCTATCATTTTCATTTTCATTTTCATTAGGAGTAACCCTTTATAGAAATACTGTAAGAGTGATTATTCAGTTAGGCTATGTGGGCAACTTGCACACAACTTTTTTTACTACTCCCAACAATCGTAAAGCGATTCAATCTCCTTTTGTCGAATTCCTACAATGTCCTTCCTTAATTCGGCTACTCGAGGTGCTGGAAAGAACCTGTCAAGAAATAAACGAGACATGTCATACCATGTATTGACAGATCTTAGAGGTAAATAAACTAGCCTTTCTTTAGCAGAGTCGGCTAATGAGAAAGGAAAAGTACGAAGTTTAATTTGATCCTCAATTACTCCCTAAGGTTTTATGCTTGTGCAAACCATATGAAATTCCTTAAGATGGGTATGCGGATTTTCATTTTGTAATCTACGAAAGGTTGACAATAGATGAATCATGCCCGATTTCAACTTGAACGGCGTTTCTACCGCTGGATAAGTTATACATAGGGGCTGCTGCGAGTTGGCCTATAGTTTGTTCTGTCATCTCGTTTAGTTCGTCGAATGAGAAAATGTCATCAGTGTAAGATACGGTTTCGAACTTGGGATGTGGACTTTACCGCGCTAAATGACTTCTCTTCGCAGTTTTCAAGCCAACTTCTCTATTTCTGGTTCAAATTCTAGAGTTCCCGATTCTGATCGAGTCATAAAGAAAACAAACAAAAATTAAAAAAATATCTCAAATCCCTAGCAATGACGCAAAAATTTAAAGGGCGTTGAAACCACCAAATAAATTAATTCCTACAATAAAATAACTCTAAACAGTAGTAAAGAATAGTAGGGTCGAGTCCACAGTGATTGGATATTATGATCAACTTTCGTGTTTTTCTTGTGAACGAAATTTTTTTCATGTCGATAATCGTGACAATAGTCGTGTCCACAACTCTAAACGACCTAATGAAAAATAAATAAAATAAATTAGGGGAGTTCTGAAATGTTTACAAATTAAATAATTGAGATAGCATAAATGAACAATTAAATAAATTGAAAATAAAATTAAATTAGAAATTAAATTCAAATTTTATAAACAAAAATAATAAGCCTTAGCCCTAGACTCGGTGAATTCTGGTTTTTGAATTGATCATCGAAAATTAGTTTTCTCCTCCAAACAATAAGTTGGTTATAGCGACTAAGAACATCCTAACCGCCAATTCTTCCTCTCGTAGTTAATTCCGGTACGACCTACAAACTAACCCTTATCGATTATCTAATCGTAATACACGTATTCGCGATTCAAGATTCTGATACCCTTACATTTTGAAGAACCCAACTAGGATTAACAGCCTCAACCACGCGGGATGTTTGAATCTGATTACTATCTCCCTTTATTTGTTCACGAAAATTCAAATATAGCACAATCGACTTGTCTATCCAACTGTCCGCCAAAACGACTCCAACCAAGCGCACTTTTTGAATTGAAATCGAGTTAAATTTAAGGAATGAATTTGTCAATCCCAAATTTCAGAGAGATGGTGAATACCGATTTGAAGGATTTTTAGTGCGGATACGTTTCTTCTCCAAACAATAAGCTGGTTATAGCGGCTAAGAACATCCTAACCTCCAATTCTTCCTCTCGTAGTTTATTCCAGTACGACCTGCAAACTAACCCTTATCAATTATATAATCGTGATATAAGTGTTCGCGATTCAAGATTCTGATACTCTTGCGTTTTGAAAAACCCAACTAGGATTAATGGTCTCAACCACGCAGGACGCTATCTCCCTTGATTTGTTCGCAAAAATCTGAATACAGCACGAATGACTCATCTCTCCAACTATCCGCCAAAACAACTCCAACCCAACGCGCTTTTTGAATTGAAATCGAGTTAACTTTAAGGAATGAATTTGTCAATCCCGATATTTTGGAGAGATAGTGAATACCGATTTGAAGGATTTTTAGTACAGATACGTTTCTCACGATTTTTGACCGAAAAGAATACCGACGTAAAGCTAATTTGAATTTAGTGAAACATGAAATTAATCATGCTTTGGTTGGTTATGAAAGTGGATTTGAATGGAAATGGTGGTAAGTGAAAAACAATTAAGCCAAAATATTGAAACGGAAACAAAAGTTGGCAGAATGCCTACACTCTTTCACGCAAAGTAAGAAATAAAATAAATTGATTTTTTTCTATTCAATTTTCAGGCAAATCAAGGTGTGTTTTTCAAAGGTTACCATACACCCTTTTTATACACAAATCATATACTAAAATTAGGTTAACCAACCTACCCACTAATTACATAAAATAAAATAAAATAATTTCTTTTCTAAATATGGCTTTTACAAAGTCAAAAATCTTATTAGCCCTTAAATGTATCCAAATTCCTGATTACATCCTTCTTCTATTGCTCATGCTTCAATTTAATTATTTTCTGCTTGTTTTTTTAATTAAAGCATCCTAATTTCGTTCCTGACAAGATTCGAATATTAAATTCACCATTTAGTAGAAATTAATTAAATCATTAATTGATTTGAACACATCAAATATGAAAAATAAATATGCCATCAGTGTTGGACGCAATTGTTGGAAAAAATCTGGTTTGAAAGCGGTTTTCTTGCACAGCAAAAAATAAAAATTTTGAAAACAGACTCAGTTTGTTATATTTATAGCAATAAACCCTAGACAAAAATCATACATGTGTTTTTGGTAGAGGTGAGCATGGATTGGGCTAGGTCGAGCCTGACTAAAAATTTAGGCCCTTTTGCTAGGCCTAGGCCCAGCTCGGGCCAAAAAATGGGCATAAATTTTACCTAAGCCCGACCCGGATAAAAATGCTAAAACTCAGGCTCGACCCGACCCACCCAAATTAATTTTTATATTATTTTTATATAATTTTAAAATATATATGATACATCAAAAATACTAAAAACATCAAATTAAATATTTCCCAACAAATTGAAAATAAATTTTAAAAAAATATGTATACTTAAATAACACTAAGATAGATGCAACTTCAAAAGCGAATGTCTTTTAAATAATAACAAAATTAACAATAAAATAAGTTTTATACAATATCCAAACAATAACAACAAAATAGTAGAAAAATAATAGTAAAATAGTAGCAAAATAGGGAGAAAATAACAAGAAAATAATAGTAAAAAAATCATATTTTTTTTTCCTTTAGTGAATTCAGGTCAGGCCGGGTTGGGCTCGAGCCAAAAATGCCTTACTCGAGGCCCGACTCATTTTTTAAACGGGCCTTATTTTTTTGTCCAAACCCATTTTTCGGGCCTATATTTTTGTCTAAACCCTTCCACATTTTGGGCGGGCCTTGGGCTGGGTCGGATGGCCCGACCCATGCTCACCTCTAGCTTTCGAATAGACGAATCTTTTTTGTTCTTTTCTATTATTCTCGTATCACGAACCACTTCAAGTTTGAGCTCAAAGAATTAATAAAAACACAAAACTAGAATTTTTTTTTCTTTTATGTGGAAAGAAAAATTCTTTTCTCAAATATAACCCGATTGTAACGCCCCAAATTTTATGTTTCTGATTTTGCGATTAATTGACACAACTATGTATCTGCTTCAGTGGTTAAGTGTTTTGGGTGTGTGTGTGAGGTCCCAAGTTTAAGCCTTAGCTTTGGCAAATTTTGGTTTTTTCCTGAATTAAGCCTTAACTTCTAATCAATAGGCTTGTATTAAACTATTTGTAATTTCTTATCAGAATAGGCCTACTAGTCTGGTGGTTAAGATGTGTGTTGGTGTGTGGGAGGTTTGGAGTTCGAATCCTTGTGCGAGTAAGAGAGTTTATTCTTGTTTGATGGCCTGTCAGTTTTCATTTTTGTTTCTCTAAAAATTTTTACATTCCCTTCTTCTTTCTCTGCCAAAATTCTCCTAAACTTCTCCATTTTTCTTTTTGTCCTTGTCCCTTTCTTGAGTATTGATTTTCTCTTGCGTCGAGGAGTGCGTTGGTGTGGTTTCGATAAGTGGTTTTGGTGCCTTAAAGTTATGGTTTTTAAGATGATAATTGGGTTTTGTTTTGTTAACTATTTTGATAGCCGAAAATCTGGTGTGAGAGGTTGTTCTAGTGCCGAATCGTAGTGGGAAGCGTTCGTGGTTCGCAAGGTAAGGGTTTTATGCTCAAAAGGTGTCTAATCTATTTTGGGGTTTTGGTTCAATTCGATCTTTTAAGGGATTAACTGAGTAAAACGTGTTTGATTATAGGTTTGGGTTTTCTCGGGAGTGATTACGCATCGAAGTTGAACCAAGTGTGTACCCGGAACCACAGAAAACAAGAATCTGTAAAAGCCAAAAAAATAAAATTATCGACGCCACACGAGCCTGTGGTCGCCTATGTGGTAAGTCGTGTGGTAGCACACGGGCGTGTGATCCATGAACTAGGCCGTGTGCACGTGACACGGACGCATGACACGGCCATGTGAGGATAGGCGAGGCCGTGTGTGAGACACGGGCACTACCAATTGAGTTGTGTGGGCCACACGGGCGTGTGGAGCTACACGGGTGAACCACACGGGCGTGTAGAATTCTGGGTCAAGCTGTGTGATCCACACGGCCAAGGCTAATTTGGGTTGTGGGGGCCACACGGGCAGGCCACATGGGCATGTGAGCCCAATTCTCTGAAATATTCTGAATGGTTGCTCGAGTCACCCAAGTAGATTGGGACCTACTGTAGGGTCGGTGAGAGTTACTTGCCCTCTAATTTCGTGATTTGATTATGTTATATACGTGCCTTAGCATGTACACCGAGTTGTATGTATGATCTATTAATTGCATATTTGCATATCATGTATTGTATGTTGCATTGCATCGGGGTTAGGTTAATGTATATGGAGGAAGTATTTTGAAAGGCTCCTAAGCCTGATATCTGGCAGCACAGCTGCAATTATCTGATTATGTGACGCACTCGATACAGCATGGTGTTTAGGGATGGGTGGGTCGATTTTATCCCTACATGGTATGTAGGGTTGGACAGAGTTGGTGTGTAGAGGCTGGTGGGTAGGACTTTGTTTAATATGTTCTGTTCTGCATACTGTATCTGGGATGGGCTAAGGCCCTAATACATATGTCTGATTCTGCATCTAAGTGGGTCAAGGCCTACACTGATTTCTTTAATGGGCATCTGCCCAGACTTATTCTGATTATGATCTGATGAATGGCTGTATGCAATCCCCAGACTTGATGGATCGATGAGGCAGAGGACTCGTGGGTGACTACACATAAATATTTAGACTGTTTTTCTGATTACATCCAGTTTTTAATTATTTATTTGGAGTTTTTGATGTAATTCTGGACTTGGGCTGTTTGGTTTTCATTCGGGACTTATTACAGTTTTGTGATTATTTAAACTGCAACTCATCAAAACACGATTTTCCTAAAAACTAAGGTTTTCATAAATAACAATGATTTTACTTAAAATTAATTATTTGGGTTTCAAAAGCTTCCTCGTAAAAGAGATGGTTTGAATCAAATCAATTAGAACTCAGATTCTCGAACCGAGTAAAAGGTAATAAATGGAACAATTTGAAGGTCAATACATTTTTCTAAAACACTCTCATGTGACTTCTCTAGATTCGACCATAATGTCCAGGCCGGGTTTGGGGTGTTACACCGATAAAATTATTATTCTAGAAAAATATATTGAATAGTTTAGAATAAATTCTCTCTATTTTTTGGTAAAGTAATAATATCTTAAAGTTAGTGTAAATAATTCTACCAGTGCTATCTATTTATAGGAAGAGAAAGTAAAACCCTTATTGAATTCTAAAAGTTTATTTCAACTAGAAAAAACAACTTTCTACTTAGAGTAGGAGTGAGGTGGACGGCATCCCCTAGTACTTCTACTAGGGTTATCGCCCCTTCATATTCTATGAGGGGACTTTGAGCCACTCCCACATCAGGTCCAATTATGAGTATTTCTTAGAATTTTTGACTCAGTACTTTGTAATCTGATCAAACCCAATTCTGTTTTTCTATTTCCCAAAATAAAATTCAATATTTATATTCAATTACATAATTTTTTCATGTCAATTTTAATTTAGATAAATTTTGACGATTTTACCCTTGGTAAATTTTTTGAGAAAATATATTTAATATTTCACCATTCAACTTGTTTACTACGACCGAATAGTTTATTTTCATTTTCGAGCTTTAAAAGAACTTAAAAACATAAACTCATTTTTCTGATCATTTTCGAATAATCCATATTCATTTGCAAATGAATCATTTCTCATTTTTATTTCTATTTTGAGAAAACCACATTCATTTCGAAATGATTTTATTTCTCCATTTTGGAGAAAACCATAATAATTTTTTGAAAGTTTTCCATTTTTCTATTTTATTCATTATGTTCATTTCAATTCAAACATGTAATTCATTTTTGGTTTCAACGAGCTAGCAACGGGACCGATTGGACATATGCAATTGAGGCTCAAATGATTTATAAATAAGTTCTAGCTTTTTGCCTATTAATTATAAACTAATTTAGTCATGAAATCATTTCAACATAGTATTGTGACTAAACTCTCCCCAACAGCATACCATTACGAAACTAACTCGATTTAATACTCGTCTAATGACATTGTCGTAAGTGTGTTACCCTCATAGGATATCCTTGATTTTTTGAGATAATATTCATTCTCCCAATATGGTTTTATTTTGTCTCATGGTAACCATTACATCTTTCTTCATAAAAAGTCAATCACTATCAAATAATGATCAAGTCATTCATCACAAATACGAAATAACCCGTGACCATGTTTACTTTTCATCAACCATGTAATGTCAATGTGAGGATATCATTTACTTATGTCTAAGGTTATGAATTCCACTGTTGTAAATGACGTTACATACTGCAAAAGTTGTACAACCAACGCACCAGTTTTTAATTTCTTATCTACTCGAACTCAGGCTTTTACTTACATCAAAGTGTATAAGTCACATACGTAGTCCATCATCCACTCAGGATTTAGGTATGTCACACTATGAACATAACAAGTGAATAAATCCATAAATAGTTTCAGGATCTATTCTTCTTAGGTCCAGTCTAATGTACTGTTAGTCTAGTTAATCACATCTATGTCTCTATCTTCTGGGAGTCATCCACTCTGATGCCTAAGACAGAACATCTCCCCAATTGGACTTGATAGATGATATATTAGTCTTTCAATTGGTGTTTTCATTTTCGATTAGACTAAGGACATGTTTAGGTTCATTTACTAATATAAGCTATTTTTTTTGTATTATGATCCGACCACGTAATACTGCTTAATATTAGTTAAATATTAGACAATTAGATAGCAACAAATGCTTCTATTTTTTTGCATGCAAAAACCATGTGCGGACAATTTACAAAGTATTAATGTAATTCAGGAATAATTTTATTAATCAATCTGTTCAAAAAACTACAAGTGTACTTGGATGAAAATACTACACTTAAGGCACCAAATCTAACAACAATTTATTTACTTCAAATTTTTCCGATGAGGCACTAGGTGCCGCGTTGGTGTGTTAGTTGGATTTGTGTATCCATTCGAGTCCGATTTAGGTTAATAGGGGAATAATAATAAGTATATACATTGCAGATTGGTTGAAAGATGATTGGAATTTGATTATATGCTACTAAGTTGGATTACAGGCACTTTTATACGACATTAAATGTCGAGTTATGTAAAAGGTTACGCAAATGAATAACGAGCCAGAAAGTAAATTTGGTAGGGTTTGGATTGCATCATTTAACTTGGAAATGAAAGGTGGCATGATTATTTGTTATAAGTAGGTATTTATGTAATTCATTAAGCATTCAAATTTTGGCATGCAATTGACTATTAGTGTGTTATTTTGATTTGAATTATAGAAATACCACTAAGCTTTATCGCTTAGCATATGATTAGCTTTCCATGCACATGTTACGTAAAATTTGAGATCTCGAGCATCAACTTCAACATCCATTCAAGATCCCAGACTCAACAATGTTTATGAACCTCTTTTGTAAGTTAAATGGCAAGTGCTTAGTAGAGTCATTTTGGTGTTTTACTATGTTTGATAATGTTGAATTAAATGTTTGGCATTTTGAATTTAATTATATGAATGTAAAATTAGTATTTGAATTATCTTATGGCATGTAAATAATGAAAATAGACCTTTGCAAATGGTGTATATGGTTTATCATGTGTATATGTGTGTGATTGAAGAAGAGGTGTTAGCTAAATAGTATATGTTTGATATAAATGCAACTTGGAGTTGTTACAAATCTAATTAAACTATAAAGCATGTTATGGTAGTATAGTGAGAAGTGATATATGCATATATGTATGTATTCCTCGTATTTTGAAGCAATGCTTGTTGTTGAGATTCTGTTGATGATTGAAAGAAAATGATGAAATGAAGGAAAATGTTATATGTTTGGATGGTGTTTTATATTAATATTGAATCTGTTAAGAATGTATGTATGGCACTATAAAACTTTTGGTTAGTGAGAAAGAAACATTTTTAGCCTTTTTGATTGGTTGAATATCCAAGAAATATACACTTAAGTGCAAGAGCATCAGGTTTACCACGATATTAAGAATGGACATGAACAAAAGTAGTGCAACTGAAAAGTTTGAAGGAAATTTGTGACACAAGACGTGAAGTAGGATTTTAACCTTCAAACATTTGCAAAGGTAAGTGAAATTTGAGAACCTGAGAAGGCATATAGTTGATCAGATATGTTGCAGCGAGAATGGCTTCACCCCAAGAATTTTTTAGGAATATTGTGATGAGTGTCCAATTTAAACCTTTGAGATATAAGCCCCAACAAATTCAATTAATGGCTCTCATCAACCCTTCAAGAAATAATCTTTGGAAAACTAAAAGGATGAATAATGGAAGAAAACAAAAAAAAAAAAAGAAAAGAAAGATGAATGATGGAAAGATTGTCCTCCTTGAAGCCTTCAATAAAAACAACAAATGGTGATGAAAAGTCGATGTCCTGTGAAACCCTTTGAAGAAGGATCTTCAGCAAGCTCCACAAATGACTTTAACCAACCCCCAAAGCCCAGACCCTAGTAAATTGGAGGGTGATGAGTTCTCTCATGGCTTCAAAACCCAAAAGAAAATATATTTCTAAAATAAATAAAAGAGAAATCTCACAAAGAAAAAAATTCAAAGAGTTAAAATTTATTAATTAAGATCTCTCTAATGAATTATGAAAAGGCCTTTATATATGCTAGTTAATTACATTAAAATAAAACTCTAATTAATCTAAACAAGAAGTTTTTTGTATAACTAAACTTTCTTATTGACTAAGAATATAAAACTCCTAAACAATTTTAAATACATAAAAATATCCTAAAATTTGGAATAAATAAATAATAAAACCTAATATATACAATATTAGGCTAGTATATATTAAAATTAAGCTTAAAAATTAAACCCAATATGGTTTAAACTCGAATTAAAGCTTGAAACTCGTATTTTCCCGTAATAATCCTGTCCAAAAATTTTACTCGCTCATTCTTCATTAAAACGATCATAACTTGAGCTCTCAAACTCAAACTCGAGTAATTTAAAGTGCATTTCGAAGCTAAGAGATAGCTCTTCAAACTCTATGCAAACATCTCAGCCCATAACTGCTGAGATCCCATCCAAAATTTTGTTACAAATTGACTAATATCTTGAGCTTGAAAATTGGCAGCTTAGTTGAATTGTCTTTAATAAATTTCAACCCATGACCTAACATCAAATGTAGTAGTTGATTTATGTCATTTCTACACTTAACGAGTTTATTTTCTAGCACTTTTATAATTAATTATTATATTTTTAGTATTCCTAGGTTAGGAACTAAAATTTATTAAAATAAGTGTTTTTACACATTTTCTACTATTTTGCTGACCCATAAGGTTGACTCGGGCCTCATGAGTGACTAATGGGTTCTTAACGTGTGTAGGATGTCAATCCAAGTCCAAGAATATAAGGGATAATAATCGGGCCACCGGACAAGGAAACCCGATAGCACAGCGAAGATGTCAAGGCCTAGAACACACTCGACATCGTGATGAGGAGCTTACTCTCGTCGTGACAACGCGATGGTCATGGGAGGAATTTCACGATGGCGACATCGTGACGAGGAGCATTCCTACGTCATGACGACGTGACGATGGCAAGCCAAAATATGGTTGATTTCCTTGGATAGCATATATGGGAAATTTACATATTTGGACCCTAGTTTTCAGTAGAATATTTTATTTATTGATATCTAAATGTATCTTGAGTTGAGTGGTCACTGTAACACCCCTAACCCGTATTTGTCATTGGAACAGGGTTTTAGAGCATTACCAAAACTTTCAGAACATTTTAAAAATAATTTATGTAAATTACATTCATTAATCGAGATCATACAAAACGTCCCTTAATTGGACTCTCGAGGCCCAATACGAGCATTAGAATCGAGTCAGGACTTAATCGGGAGCTCTAAGAATTTTTTGTGAAATTACAAAAATTTTCCAAGGTGCAGGACTGACATGCCCGTATGGTCCAAGGGACACGCCTGTGTGATCTTGGGACACGCCCGTGCTATAGGCCGTGTTTGACCCCGTGTAACTCTCTAACTTGTACACACGGCCATGCCACACGCCTGTGTGCTAAGCCGTGTGGTTAACTAATTTAATTCGAAATTAGATGCAGGTTTCACACAGCCAAGACACATACCGGTGTTTTAGGCCGTGTAGCACACACGGCTGAGACACATGCCCATGTGCTCAACTCTGAGCATTTTGTTTCTCAAAATCAAGGTGCAGGGGACACACGGCCTAACTACACACCCATGTTACCAGGCTGTGTATCACACACAGTCTAGACACACGCCCATGTGACAAAATAAAGCCATTTCCTAGCCTCATTTGTCACCCAAATTTACCATTTTCCTGCACTAAAACACACATCCAAATACCAACTAATTCAAGCATTCAAATTAAGCAAATTCCATCATTCAACAAGGTATATCATTACATGCATATATGTTTATAATCTTACGTTGGTATATTTCATATGTTAGGAAAAATTTGAACAACCACTTAACATATATTTAGCTACCATAGCATGACATTACAAGTATACCAAAACAACCATTACTACCCATTCCAATGGCTAGATTGCAAACATCATTTTCAAGCCACTGATGGTCAAGTTGTCCTATACATTCCATTTATACCAAAATGATTCTACTATATGTATACCCCAAAATAACTAGTTGATCGTGTGACGATGCTCCAATGATCTCTAGCCTTCGCGAGCTTCCGAGCACTATAAAACAGGAAAAATAAAACGGAGTAAGAATTATATGCTTAGTAAGTTCGTATAATGGAAACTAAACTTGCCAATACCGTTTATTAAATTTAAGCATACAATATCATGTTTTCCATCCATTAGCAAAATTGCCTAAACACATGCATTCAATCAAACATGTTAGTCACCAAAATCTTCATATCAATCAAGTAAACATAGATTAGCTCATCATGCAATATTCTTTGAAGTCAATATCATTTCATCTCATAATTCTCACACCATGTCAAGAGTTATGTGCATTGAATCATTGAATTTTCGATGGATGCTCAAGTAGGACACTCGAGGCGTACGATTCAATAATCCGTCAATTCTTATTCAAGGGTACCCATTAGGGCACTTAATCAAGAAACACACACTCGAGTTACATATCGTATAACAGGATTACCAGTCCAGGCTAAATCCTTTATATATAACGTATGCTCAGAAGAGCTCAATTAGGATTACCAGTCTAGGCTAAACCCTAATCATAACATATACTTGAGAGGTATTATATCAGGATTAACTGTCCGGGGTAAATCCTTTCTATAATGAGGTCAGTAGGATTACTCGTCCGAGTTAAATCCATCCGCAACAAATGTAAGACCTCATCCATTTCAGGAAAGCACATATATTCATCAGAATTCAATATTCAATCGGGACTTAACCCCTCTTTCACCATTTCAAGCATGTATTAAATTTTTCATTATAGCATTCAAATAATGTACATAGATATAATTCACATTCCATACAAACACAACATTCAATTAAACATATTTACATGCTCGATTAGGTTACACAAACTTACCTTGACACTTGTTCGCGTAAGTAATTTACTAATCCATAACCTTTTCTTTTCATTGATCTAACCTTGAATTTGTGTTGTCCGAATCTATATAAATAGCTTTAATCATCAATTTCATATATTTCATATTTATTTGAACTCAATTTACGTCCTAGGTAAAATTACCATTTTGCCCCTAACTTTTCCATAAATTTTAGTTTTGTTCCTAGGCTCGAAAAATGAAACTTGATATTTACTCTCTATTCCAAGCCTAATCAAAATCCCATTACAAAATTACAGCAGATGTATTCATAAAAAATCAAAATTTTTCATCAAATTTCACAACTTTTCCATAACTTTTCCATAACTTTTTCAAAACGCAATTTACTCTCTATTCCAAGCCTAATCAAAATCCCATTACAAAATTTATAGCACATGTATTCATAAAAAATCAAAATTTTCCATCAAATTTCACAACTTCACATTTTAGTCCATGAATCATGTTTTCATCAAAAATCACTTTGTAAAAGTTGTTTATCTATCAACAACCTTCCATTTTCTACCATAAATTTATAATTTTTAGCATATTCATCCATGACCCAAATTTCACACCTTGATAACTTTTCAAATTGATCCCCCAAATAGGTAGATTAAGCTATCCTGGTTTCAAAAATATCAAAATTACTAAAAACGGGACAAGGAAACTTACCCAATTAAGCCATGAAAGTTTCTTCTCTCTCTCCTAGGGTTTCCATATAATTTTGGGGTTAAAGATGACAAAAATAATAAGATGATATCTTTTATCATCTTCTTAATTAATTAATTATTTCAATTTCTAATTTAGTCCCTACTCTTTTCTAATTTTTCCATGGATGAGTCACCAAAAATCTACATACTTTTCTTCAATGGTCTAATTAGCATATAAGGACCTTGAGATTTGAATTCCATAGCTATTTAATCCTGATAGCTACTAGAATTCAACTTTCACATTTTATGCGACTTAGTCCTTCTCGTAATTAAACACTTAATCGATAAAATTTTCGAATCAAAATTTTCACACGACATGTCTATCATAATACAGACCATATTATAAAATAAAAATAAACTTTATTTTCGAATCGAATTTGTGGTCCTGAAAGCACTGTTCTGATTTTACTGAAAAATGGGTTGTTACCGTCACTAAGTAGGTCGTTGCCTATATAAGCAACCTTAGGGTCACTGGAATTGAAGGTAGACTTAAACAGACAATATTGCTATTCAGTTTTAGTTTTCTTTTCTTTTCATGTTTGTGTAGTCGGAACCTTTCTATTCCGATGCGAAGACAATTATGAACGGAGATTGCTTTGGGATCGTGCTTCAATATATTTATTCACGCGCATTCTCCTATCTCTTTCTTCTATTCTTTTATCTATATTTCATTAATTTGGCCGATTAACCATTTTATAAATATTAGAATAGATTATTGTGTTTTATATATGTATCACATGATTCGATTATTAAACTATTTATTTGTTAAGTAATTATTTATCTAAAATTGGTTGTTTATTCAAGAGTGCTTAGTATATTAAGGAGTGACACCCCTAAAATAATATCGAGACAGGTGAAACCGAAAGGGTATCCTGTTGTGTATAACTTATTTCAAGCGGTGAGAACAAAAGGGTATTCTTATGCCTAGGAAGAGATCGAAAGGGTTACTTAGGTTGGGAACATTTAAGGACTAATTAGAAATAAAGTAGAAAATTTTGGAAAAATTGAAAATTTTTTGAAACATAGGTCACACGACCATGTGGTCAAGCCATATGGCTTGAAAACATGGCCATGTGGCCAACCATGTACAACTCGAAGTATGGGACACATTGTTGTGTATCACCCTGTGTGGGTGTTCAGAATGGGTTACACAATCGTGTCATAGGCCGTGCGTACATTCAAAGTTAGATCACATGGCCATGTCGCCAGGCCACGTAATTCTTTGTAATAGTATGGTTCATCCTACACTTAAAGTTAATAGGACACATAGTCGTGTGGCAGCCCGTGTCCCAGGTCGTATTCATCAAGAATTTCTTGTACATCAAACCAAACATTTTTCCAATCATATTCACATGGTTAAAACACATTCAAACATACCAAAAATATGCCAAAATCATTCAACTTATGTGTCTAACCAATATGCCATCACTTGGCGCCACAATTCAAACACCAAATCAATTCAAAAACAATACTATAAGTCCCAACCTTAAACATTCATCATACACACTAGTTAACAATTTCATTCACATTCCAATTCTACCATAAGTCACCTACTTCGAAGGCATAAATAGGTGACTAGGTGACTGGAAACACAGAAATTTACACATTTTTACATACCTTTTTAACTTAAAATCATACAGTTTCGATAAAATTCTTGTCGAAAAATAATAAATTTTTATAAAATAATTAAAGTGCACTTAAAATATGAAAATGTTTAATTTTAGCTAATTTTTGATGAATTTTGGTTATTTTCGACAATTTTGCACAAAGGGCGAAAAATGACTCGACAGACACTGCTAGAAGCACAAAACCGAGAAGCAATTTGAAGTATTGAGGCAAACTAAATTTTAGCCTAAGAAGGTCCAAAATTATATGTATTAATTCATAATATAATTAATTTTAATTTATATCCAATTTAATTTGGGTTAATAAATTATTATTAATTAATTATGAAAAAAGTGGTCCAATAGAACTGAACCGAGTGAACCGAACCGACCAAGAAATGGACAGGCTAAAAACCGTCCCAAGAGCTGACCCAAATCAGCTTGTTATCTGAATATTTAAGCTTGCAAAGAGGCCCTTGAAGACTTGTTCAAGTTGCATTCAAACCCCTCCACAATTGGTGGCTTTGTAGATATGCCCCAAGCTAAATTTAGCAAAGTTGAAACAATCAACCTTGCCACATGTATGGCCGACCAAGGGCTGGCTCTTTGGCTGCTATTTTTAACTAACTTTATCAGCCATCTTCAGCTATAAAAAACCCCATTGGCTGATCATTCAACACATCTCAAGCATTCACATCTTTTCTCTCTTCTCTCCACTTTCTCTCTTCTTTTCCATTCCAAAATTCCCTTGCTCTCTTGCCGATTTCTCCTCTTGGAAAAGGGGCATTCATCAGCCATTTGGAGCAGCAATTAAGTGTTCATAGCAGCCTTGGTCGATGAGAACAACAGAGAACGAAGAACAGAGAAAACTAGTCAAACCACGGAGAAACACCGGATTTGATTCTTGTTCCCTATCTTTTTAATTTTTGTTGTTGTTATGATGAACATATCTATGAATATTTATGTTGTTGGAATGGTTAATTTAATCAATTTAGCTTGAATTTAATTCGCGTTAGGTTGATTGCATTTCGTCTTCTTAAATTGTTAAAATTGTGTTTATGTTGTTATAGGCCTCGGTAAGATGCTTGATTAAGTAAAATCATGACTAAATTACTCTTGCATTACAATTATTAGGTAACTAATGAATTAATTATTTAAATAGATTGAAATTGTAATTAATGGACATAGTACTTAATCAGTGCATGTTTAATCATCTAAGGAAGTTGAGGGTTAAATTAGTAACGGTATCTGACGATACATTTGCCTTGCATAACTTGCAAGATTATTGTGATTAAACTGTTTCAAAGGTAAGGATACTTTGTTACCTCACATAGTCTTTTATGTGCTTATTAAATCAAGTTAATTGTTTGAATTGACATAGGGATATGTTTAAGTGATTATTTCGATTTAATATGTATGTATGTGCAATAACATATTTGCCTATTGAAATTTGTTTAATCGGTTGAATTAACATAGGGATATAGTCAAGAAATGAATGGATTTTGGTAGGTGAGTATGTTCATAAGTTAGCAAATTACCAAGTTGCCAAGAATTTATTCGTAACAATATAAATATGAGTTTAATAATTCTAAGTTAAGAAATGTAATTAATCTAACACAATTATGTCATCTTGATTAAAATTGTATTTTGAAATTGTGCATTTAAATTTTTTTTATTTAGTTTACTTAGTTTAAAATATTAGTTTTTAATCACCCTCTTCAAACAAAATATTTTTCCTCACCAAAGTGTTTTAAATAGCATTCATAAATAATTCTTGTCACAGTCCCTGTGGGTACGATAACTCGACATTTACTTGTCACTTTATTACTTGTTGCGATTGTGTACACTTACACATTTTCGTCATTCCAATGACCAAAGAAATATATTCATGTAGACATTTACAATCCAAAATCAAGACATATGTACACACAAGTAATCTAAGTATAAGCTCAAGCCACATCACTTTTGCAAAATAGTATGAAAGCTCCTATTACATGCCATTTAGAACCATTAACCAATGTAACCAAAAACTACCAAAATGATGGATGGATAGTGTGATTGTACTTCGACGAGATTCCAACCAATCAAGATTTCCGATTATCTACAAGAAGAGAAAACAACTAAGTAAGCCACTAGCTCTTAGTAAGCTCGTATAATTATAAACGTAAACTTACCTACTAGGCTCAATTATATAAACTTGATGTATAATTTTTATTATCATGCTCATGAACTTATAATATCCTATACACATCAAAAGTCCCAACAAGTTAGTGAGCTCAACAAGATACACATAATATTATCATAAACACATAATAATAACATACCAAATATATCTTTCATTCATCACAAATACCATTTTGCATAACACATTCCATTCAAAGCATTAAACCATCATCTTCCATTTCAACATTCATAATCACATTACACTTCATATAATTTAACTCACATTTTAATTCATTAATACTCATTGAACCAAATGAAATAAATGACTTTATTATGGCATAAAACATTAAAAGTACACTTATTTAAAATTCAATTCAACATTTAAAACTCAATTCAACCTTCTATTCGCATAATAAACTTCAATCCATTAATATAATACTCATAAGTTCTTATTCACATACCAAACCTTAGAACATTGATATAATAGCCATTCCTTTGATATCCTTATCAATTGTTTCATTGTTCCGAAGATGCCGTGGTATCTTTCAACTACGGTCTTACACAATCTCGAAGTGATACCATAGTATCTTTCAACTATGGCCTTGATCTTTTTCCAGTATAGTAACGTATTATCTTTCAACTATGGTCTATTCCTTTTTTATTATAATGCCATGATATCTCTCAATCATGGTCTTTCCCTTTTCTCAAATCTGTGAATTCAATCACCAATTTATAAACATATATAAATAAGTATCAATTTACTTCTATAAATCAAATGAATTACTTTAATTAAATTATGAACTTAGCTAGACTAAAATAGTTGCAAAAAAAAAGTTTGACAACTAGTCTGAAAATTTAGTTTTTTCTCGATTTAAATCCGGTTGTAACGTTTTTTATCTAAATAGTAATTTCATTCAATTAATACTTTTCTAGCACTTAAATAAGTAATTTTATACAATTTCACCCTTCTATCACTATTTTACAAAATTATCCCAACTTTTTAACTTTTGTACAATTTAGTCTCTAAACTTGAAACTTGCAACTTTACCATTTTTAAAGAATAATCATGCTAGTCGAATTTACTAGGAACCCTTTACAGCCCATATTTACCATTTTTTTACAAAAATTTCATGTAGTTTTACAATTTAAACAATTTAATCCCTAAACATTAAAATTACTAAAAATTACTTTACAAAATACTTCTATTTAACAACCAAGCTTAATAATCTAATAAATAAATTCAAAAACACACTTAAATCATTCATGGAAAGTCCCTAAACTTTTAACAATCTTACGAATGAGCCCTTGGTTTAACTAGATTAAGTTAAAACGATCACAAAAACATAAAAATCATTAAAAACGGACCTCAAAATCTCACACGTGTATGGGATAGAGCTGGGTCGAACCTCCTTGGTGTCAACAATGGTGTTCTTTCGACTTAGAGAAGATGAACATAATAAATAAAAATGATATGTTATTATTTTAACTTAACTTTTCTTTAATTTTTTATTAAAATATAACATATAATTAACCAATTTTAAGCACCAACCATGAATACCATTTGCCTATTATATTATTTCCACATAAGCCATTGTGACATTATTAATTTAACTATTTAACACCTTTAATTAATAGAATTTAACTTTTGTAGCTTTAATAATTTAATCCTTTTCAATTAGTTAACTATCCAAACATTAAAATTTCTTAACCAAATTTCAATACACCTATATAATCATTCCATAAATATTTAATAAAAATATTTATAAACTAGATTTATAGAAACGAGGTCCTGATACCTCTTTTCCAAAATCACTTGACTTAGGAATTAACCACTTGAACTTAACTATACAACCAATTAATAAAATTTATTAAATCGAATTTCAATAATATTATACTTGACTCATAAATATTAATTAGTAAAATTTTTGAACTCACTCGTTAGATTTGTGGTCCTGAAACCATTATTTCCATCACCACTAAAAATGAGGTTGTTACAAATTAATTATTGAATTAGAGAATTAGGGATTTAATCGATCATAGGCTAGAGGTCTGCATTGTTGACACTAAGAGTAGGAAAGCCCATTAGGTTAATTTAGGTTAATTAATATAATAAGGCTCCGTTTGTTTGGCAGTAAAATATTTTCCGGAAAATGATTTTTGGAAAATGATTTACTTTTCTGGAAATGATTTACTTTTCTGGTGTTTGGATGAATCTGTGTAAAATATTTTTTGTTGTTTGGCTGATTTTCTGAAAATATTTTCTGGAAAAGTTATTTTTACATATATTAATAAATTTATATTTTAAATTATTTTTACATATATTAATAAATTTACATTTAAAAGAGGTTATTAAGTGAATATTCGGTGGAGGGAAGCAAATATTCGACGGAGGGAAGCGAATATTCGGTGGAGGGACAGATTACTCCTTCGAATGCATAGGCAACACCGGAATGGTAACAGCTGCACTGCAATCGTGCTTTGACGTAATTTCCTTGACTGATGATTTGATAATCCTTCTCTGTTTTAAAGAAGATTCTTAATCATCAAAATTGAAACTCACCAGTTTCTTTTCCATCCATTCCGTAGGGATGTGGTTTAACAGTTACTCACGGTGTACCAAAAATGAACTCAGAAATAACATCTAATTATTCAGCATTTCTTTCTGGGAAAACATTGAAAGGGTCCCTATTTGGAGGATGGAAACCTAAATCTGATCTTCTTTCATTAGTAAACAAGTACATGAACCGGGTAAAATTTTCCATAACATCTTGTTAGATTGATTCGTACTTATTACTTCATTGATAAATTAGTGAAAAAATAACTTATTTTTATAACAAAAATTTCGGGGGGGTTAATTCCACATCACTTGATTAATGGAACTTCATAACGATATTGGTGATTTGAACTAAGGCATAAACATTAATAATAGTAGGACCAAATCATGTCAAATTAAAGTATAAAGACTAAATCATCAAAGTGAGTATAATATATGGACGAAAACCTAAAAGGAAAAATCTTGAGAATAAAAAGGCAAGACTTAGGTGTTTCACAATAAACCTCGATTTTCCATGGTTGTGAATCTGTAGAACATTCAGCAAGCTTGAAGGTGGAAACCATGCATGTCTGTGAATGTTATTTTATCTTATGCATACATGCATGCATCCATACATCTATATATCTATCTATATATAAGTTTATCATTGTTTTCACAGGAAATACAAGTTGATGAGTTCATCACACATAATCCGCCATTTGAGGACATCAACAAAGCTTTCACTCTGATGAGAGAAGGAAAATGCTTGCAGTGTGTCATTCACATGCCAAATTAGTTTTCCATTTATGGGATTGTATCAATAAATGTGGAAATCTCCTTGGGCAATTCGTGTACTTTATTTCTATTTTATACAAATTTTAATATTTGTATATGTATTATGTTTGTGTAACCTTTTCCTATTGTATTTTTTATCTATATTATTATTTTGACTGAGTTAATTTCATGAGTTAATTGAACACCAATTTAGTTATAAAAAATTTAAAAGACATTTTAAAAAATATATTATTATAAACGTATTTGTGTCTTTTTATATAAAATTTATATAATAAAAAAACAAATTAAACCCAAAATAAATCTTAGAATTGAACCTAAGACAATAAGATTTTCATAAACCTCAACTCTACCCTTTCAATTAAAGCCTAATTGTTGATTTTTTACATGAATTTTTTTTTATAAACATATCTTTTACATAATTTTCTTTGAAAAATGAGATGAAAGAGATAGCCATTTTCTACCTTAATACATAAAAACAAATCATTCCAAGCTAAAATGATAACATAAAAGCAAAGCCTTAATGTTGCACATCATACCAATTCCATTATTCTATGGGTTGGTTCTCACAACATCTAACCAACTCAAACTTTGTTCCTCTATCAAGCAAAAGTGAAGAATAAGAGCAATCACGGTTTTACTCCGTTCTTCTAGAGTAAAAATCCAGCTAATACGCAGTATTGTGAATCTTTTTATTAAAAAAAAGCTAAAAGCCATACATAAGCAAACTGAACACTGCAGTTTATTTTGGTTTTTACAATCTTCTCTTCAGCCCTAGTGACAATGACATATAATAAAG
Source organism: Gossypium arboreum (assembly GCF_025698485.1). NCBI lineage: Eukaryota > Viridiplantae > Streptophyta > Magnoliopsida > Malvales > Malvaceae > Gossypium > Gossypium arboreum. The sequence continues at coordinate 40,873,180 of NC_069080.1, forward strand.
TTTGCAAAATAATGGGCAAGCTTCTAACTGAAGAGGATCAGCAAATTATTACCGCAACTTCAGAGCTTCTAGGGTAGCTAGTTAACCATAATATGATATAATCAAGCATAAAGGCTAATGTCTCTTAAGCTTAAGCCTTCTTGGTTAAATTATTATATATATCTGTCTCTATCTAATGGGCAAAAGTGACCATCTTCCTTTAAAATGTTCTCTAACTATGCCTTTCATTAATTGAAACAGCCAAAATGTTAGTAAAAAAGCAAGTCTGGTTAATTGTATATAAGTTGTAGGTAACAACAATAAACATAGCCCAAGAGCGCTTTAACCAAAAATGGATCTCTTCTTACCAGCATGTCTAACTGGTTAGTGTATCTAGTTACCTATTAAAGCCTGTAGACTATGCTCAATAGTAAACAAAGCCATCCCTGTCTATGCTACTGCTCTCACGAATGCCATATTTGCAGTCAAAGTTGGGGCACACCAGTAATCACCAGTTCCAAACACAATCTTGTTTTTCAGTGCTAGCTTTCTTGTAGTTGGCAGGCCTATCAGTTGTTCTAAAGGGCTATCTCGCATGACCCTGCTACGGTTCATACATACAAATGTTGAGATAAGCCATATGACTCCAAGTATAACCTAAGATCTAAGATATAGCATAACAACTTATTTCACAAAAAGGGCACTATTTCCTCCTTATGCAAGTCTACTAATATTGATATATAATTCTTATGCAAGTCTTGAATATAAAGCTTTTTTGGACTTACTAACATTGAGATCAATCATAATACAATCCCCAAAAGTAGCAAGAAAAGTAGCATCAAGAATATCCTTATAAAGTCTAGGATATTTAGAGATATCCAAAATTAATTCAAGTCAATCGATCCAATCTCCTTAAATTAGGAAGCAGAATAGATGTCATAATTAACGAAAGGATTAAATCCCATTAGATGACAAAATGATCAAAGAGAGGTGCATAAAACATAAATCTACAACCCCCTGACTGTTAACCAAGTGAGGTATAAAACTAAGTTTGAAATGAACTAATACACCTCAATAAAGACCAATAAATATCATATAAAAAACAACATTGATAAACTTGAGAACCAACAAGCGCCCCGATGTTGAAATACTTGAGCTCACTTCCATATACTACTAGAGACTTACCAACGAAAGAGTTATCTATGACTCAACTTGTTTACAACCCTAGTTCAACCTATGTCATCTAAGCTCTTCATTTCCTTTAAAGTACTTATGTAACGTGTACAACACCTATGTCTGATGCATATTCAAACATAGATACCATGAGATGATATCCAAATATATAGAAAATTTTAGAAACCAAGAAAAAAAAGTGTACTCGTGCCTGGGTAGCATAAAGTTAAACTATGAACAGAAACACATGTTCAAGGCCTCGAGCCAATTTTTTCAGTTTAAAGTTTTACATGAATTATTTAAAAATAATAATCATCACATTATTCGTTTACATTACTTCACACTCATAAACAAATAAATAATTGAACAAACGTAGAATTCCTATAAATATATACAAAGTATAAACAAGACAGAGAGAAGGGGGAGTTTGGGCAAATGAAAATCAAAGGTAAATTCGAAATTTCCTAATTTTATAAAGTCACCATCACCAATTATTACGATCTAAATAGTGAAATTACTATTATTATACTATAATTAACTCTAAAGTTTCTAATTTTAAGCTCTCTGTAAAATGTTTTAATTAAAGTAAATTAAAAGAGAAGGTAGAAGCCTTGTCAAATTACCTGCAATTGGGTTAGTTCTTTTTCTTCCTCCACCTCTTCTTTTTACGGCGATGGCAAAAATTCTCACCCTAAATAGTAATACAAGTGATTTATTTTTTTAGTTACTTTGTAGAATTTAAGTTCCTTTTGGGTTTCTTTTTAAGGCATTGGTTTAATTGATTTTATTATAATCCATAATACATGCAAAGAAAACTGAGAAAATGATTAAACAGGAAAAAATGTAGAGCAAACCTGAGATTAAAGAGGACCAAAGAATGATGATTAAGGTTTTGGATCTGGATAAATACAGGTTAGGAACTATATTAGTTTCTGCACCAAAACCACAACCCCACATCATAAAACCCGTTACCAAAACAAAATGAAAAAGCAGAATTAAAGAAAATGTCATACCTTGCGAAGAGGAATGAGATCCTGAGAAAGAAGGGAAGATAGAAAATGAAACAGCAACGTGTAAAATTTGCCTGAGAAGATAAGATATGTGACGGACTAAAGAAAAAGGGAAGAGATTTGAAGAACAGAAGAAGAAGAAGAAGACTTACCTGTATGAAGAAGGAGATGGAAAAAGTTGAAGGATGGAAGAAAAAGAAGGCTTAAAGTTGAAGAATGGAAGAAAAACAAGGCTTACCTGGATGAAGGGTTGATGAAAAATCAGTAAGATGTTTTCCCCAAATTGAAGGCCATTTTACCCGTGTCTAGTAAAACATTTTCCCTTTGGAAAATGTTTTCAAGCATCCAAACACGATAAAACCAGGAAAACATTTTCCGGAAAATATTTTCCTGGCTTCCAAACGGACCCTTAGTTTAATTAAAATATTAAATTAGATTCACACTACTAATTCGTGACTCGATTAGATTAGTAATTATTTTTTGTAATTAATTTAATAATAATTTCTCCTATCTACAATCCCTTCGGTACGATCCTCAGAATATTTACTAGTGTTTCATTGTAAACTTTATTATATTTCAATTTCACTCGTACACTTGCAGACACGACAATTTAATTCGATATATTTTTTGTGTGATATTTAATTATAAACGATAACATGTTTATAGGCGGTCACCCCAATCATGCATGTATCACTTTGGCTTGAAAAAAAAAAGATCGGGTAACCTCAAGTACATGACAGTTTTTACGTTTAGCCACACCATTTTGTTGTGGTGTGTCAACACAAGAACATTGTTGAATGACACTGTGAGACTTGAGATAAAGACCAAGGTTTGAATTGAAGAAGTCTTTGGATGTAACGCCCTAAAAATATTTGTATATGTTTCTACGTTAATTTGACACAACTGTGTATCTACTTCAATGGTTAAGTGTACTGTGTTTGTGTAAGAGGTCCCAAGTTCAAGCCTGACTTGGGAAAATTTTGGCATATTTTTATGAATAAAGCCCAACCCTTGGTTAATAGACTTATAAATAATTGTTAGTAAAAGTGTATCAGAATGGGCTTGCTGGTCTGGTGGTTAAGATTGTGTGTTGGTGTGTTGGAGGTCTGGGGTTCAAATTTCTACTATAACAAGGGTATTATTTTTGCTACAAAATTTCAGCTAGAGTTTGTGTTTGACCGAAAATCTGAGTAGTGGGTAGTTAGTAGAGAGAATTAAGGAGAAATAGATTGGGGGTTAACAATTTCGTTAAATGTTATTTTCTTTTTAGAAAATTTGGCTACCCTTCTCCATTTCCTCTCTTTTTGCTTCCGATTTCCCTCCCTTTTACTCTTTATGCTGCCGAAATTCCTTTGTTTCCCTCTTTGTTTGACTTTACATTCTTCCTTGCTTGCAATCGTCCTGTTTTTTCACTGTTGGGGCACGTGTAGTAAGTTTTCGGTTCACTAACTCATATTTTAATCTGATTAAATGTTTAATAGGGTTTTGGTTAATGTTTAGGAGTCACTCGTAAGGCTGGTATCAACGGTTCGTCGAGTTGACTTGAAGTGGTCAACGTTCTAGTAGTGGTAAGTCGACTTTTCATTTTGGGATTAGTGTTAAGGCTCATTTTTTGGTTTCTAAAGGGGTTGAATATTCTGATTATAGGTGTTGGTGTTCTTAGGATTTTGTAAGCAGCGAATTTGAACCAAGTGTGTACCCGAAATCATAGAAAACGAGAAACAACAAAAGCCAAAAAATGAATCTGTCGACGCCACACGGCCATGTGGTCACCCGTGTGGTAGGCCGTGTGCCAGTACACGGGCATGTGATCGACGAGCCAGGTCGTGCGTGTAAGACACAAGCCCATGACACGACCGTGTGATGGCCGAAGAGGATGTGTACGACACACGGGCTCGACCTATTAGGCCGTGTGGGCCACACAAGTGTGTAGGCCCACACAGGTGAACCACACGAGTGTGTGGGCCTACACGGGTGAACCATACGAGTGTCCTTGGCCGTGTGGGTTATACAGGCGTGTGAGCCTAATTTTCTGAAATAATCCCTAGGGTTGCACAGGTCGCCCAAGTCGACTGTGACCTACCATAGGGTTAGTAACCATTACTTAGACCTCTGATTCTGTGGTCTAACTATGAAATGTATGTATTAAGCATGTTACTTTTAGCATGTGTATCTGACTGATTGTATGATATGTTAAGTTGCATTATAGCATGTCATATTGGTATGTTGCATTATATCAGGGATTGGGTTGATGATATTTAGAAGGAAGTGTCTGAAAAGGCTTTAAGCCTGTTATCTGGCAGCTCAGCTACATTATTCTGTTTATGTGCCGCATTTCGATACAATATGTTGTGTAGGGTTGGGTGAGTTGATTATATCCCTACATGGTATGTAGGGCCGGACGAAGATGATGTGTAGAGGCTGGTGGGTAGGATTCTGATATTCCATTCTGCATCTGTATCTATTTGGGCTAAAGCCCTAATTTATATCTGATTTTGCATTTGAATGGGTTAAGGCCCGAACTAATTCTGTAATGGGCTCCGGCCCTAGACTCTCTATTTCTGACTTCTGATAATTATTCTGTATGTTTGATATCTGTGGGGATTACACATTGAGTTGTGAAACTTACTCTTTTATGTTTAATATATTCAAGTACTCCCCAACATTAGCAAATCGGTGTATCGGAGGACTCGGCGGTGGCCACACATAATAACTTTAGACTATTTTCATTAGTTTTTTTTTATTTTGGATTACTTGTTTATTTGGGGTTTTGTTGTAATTTCTGGACTCTGGACTTTTTGGCTTTTAATTTCATCTTTTGAACTGTTGGTATTTTATTACTGATAAGCACGATTAAAATCTGGTTTTCTCTAAAGCAAACAGTTTTCCTAAAATAGAAGATTTTCTAAAGCTTCCGCGAAAAAGAGATATGTTTTAAAGCAAATCAATGAGAACACGTTTTTTGGACTAAGTAAAAGATAATAATTGAAATGATTTTAATGTATCGATGCATTTTCAAAAACATTCTCATGTGACATCACCAGATTCGGCCATAACGTTCAAGCAGGGTTTAAGGTGTTACATTTAGTAGTATCACGGCCTGGTTGCAAAACCCGGCTGTGGATTTAGGTTTTAAAGATTGGTTTTAAAAAATGATTTGTAAATAATTTGAAATATTTTTGAAATAAGTATGTGGTACACCGAGTCTCCGGTGTCTATCCTGTAAGTTCTTAAAAATCTGTTTAGAATTGTCTAAAAGTATGATTAGAATATACTAAAACTACATTAGTAGTATAATATACTAAAACCACTCTAGGCAGGGTAAGCTGAAAACTATAGTGAGACTACTACTCGCGATAATCGACTCTGAATATTCTGATATTGTACTGCATAAAATATCTGTTAATAAAATATTGAAACTGTTAACCAATGCATAAAACTGTTAATACAGATAAATTCTAAAATTTATGATGAGCGTATGTGGTACTCGTTGACGGGGTACTAGAGGACGTAATAGGGGTCGTAGAAGGGCTCAAGTTGAGTTCTTGGTATCTCATACTATCTCGAATCTGGATACTAGCGAGACGTCGGTATCACCTGCGACAGAGATTGGATCTGGGACTCATGATCGTGAGGCTGGGGACAACACACTGTCCCAAGCCATGCTACAGATTTTAGAGAGGGTCGCTAGGCCCAACACTGGATCTGAGAGTCATGGGTCGGTTACGGAACGACTCCAGTCCAATGGGGCTAAGTTATTCAGAGGTGTCGCTAGAGTCACCCCTAACGTGGCCGAGTATTGGATGGAGGCCACGAAGAGAATTATGGATGACCTGGATTTTACTGTTGAGCAGAAGCTTAAGGGGGTTGTTTCTCTGCTTCGTGACGAAACATACCAGCGGTGGTTGACGGTTAAGGAGGGCACCCAGCCTGACTGATTGACATGGGATCTCTTTCAGACTGCCTTCCAGGGCACGTACGTGGGGCCCAGTTATATTAATTCTAGGAGACGGGAGTTTCTGAATCTGACATAAGGAAACCGATTAGTGGCCGAATATGAGGCCAAATTTCTGAGACTGAGCAGTTATGCGCGAGGCATGGTGGCTTCTGAATATGAGAGATGTGTCCGATTTGAGGATAGCCTTAGGGATAACCTGAGGGTGCTGATAGCTCTGCAGAGGGAGCGTGATTTTGCTATTTTAATCGAGAAGGCCAATATTGTTGAGGATGTTAAACGCATAAAGCACCAGAACAAGGATCGCGAGAGGGGTAAGAACAATAGGGATTCAGAGTCCTCAAGTTGGGATAAGGCCTAAGAAAAAGTCCAGATCTGATGGGCCCATGAGATTTGGGCCTCCTGTTGCACTTACTGGGGTGGCGCTGTGTGGGCATTGTGGTAGAAGCCATCCGGGCGAGTGTTGGAGGACTACTGGGGTATGCTTGAGATGTGGGTCGACTGAGCACCGTGTTTAGGATTGTCCATTGAGAACTAATCAGGTGCAAGCTCTGGGTTTTCATACTGTACAGTCGCCGAGAGTAGTTCAACAACCATCTAGGGGCCGAGGTCAGGCCACGGGTGGTAACGGCATGGGCTAAGGACAGAGGGCACCGGGCAGAGGTGCTGGACTGACTGAGGCGAGGTAGCCTACTTTGGTTTATGCTGCTCGTCACCGTAAGGACTGAGATGCTCCGGACATCATTACGGATACGTTTTTAATATTTAATGTACCTTATTTGGCATTGATAGACATAGGCTCTACGCACTCATACATAGCTAGTACTGTGTCTGAAACCTTGGGGATTCTGGTTGGGAGAACTTCTAGTGAGGTAACTGTGGTGAGTCTGTTGGTGCACTCAGTTCGACTGAGTAAACTATTTAGAAACATCTCGTTAGAGGTTCAAGGGACAGTGTTTCTGACAGATTTGATGGAGCTTCCATTTGGGGAGTTTGACTTGATTCTGGGAATAGACTGGCTGGTTAAACACCGGGTGAGTCTGAAATGTGCGACGAAAAGGGTTGTTGATAAACAGTAATTTATACATATTTTTATCCTATGCTTAGCACATTTATGGATGTTTTCTCCTTAGATTTGGTGAATTTGATGCTCCTAGTCCTTTAGTTTCATGTTTTATACTTAAGTGACCATGGAGAGTAAAAAGAGTGAGAAACGGGCCAAAAATAGAGAAAATAGGCCAACATGGGAAATCAACACGGCCTGGACTTCCTCACACGGGTAGACCACACGCCCGTGCCTATTTAACAGCCTTTACTACGGTCTAAAGCAATCGTACACTGGCGTGTCCCTGTCGAGCCCAAGTATATTCCTATTCAGAAAATGCCACTTTTGAGGGCTCTTAGGCATTCTAAAGCCTACTTGAACACCTAATGAGGGACTTAGAAAAGACACACAGAGTAGGAGGCAAGAAATTACTCGAAGAAAGTCGATTGATCCATCTCAGGAGCTGGATTCATTGTCAAGACTGAAGATCTCCCTTCAATTTCCTTCAAGAGTTTTGGGTTTTCTTTATGTTTTGTTATCTTTATTCTTTTGAGATGTTTTCTTTCATAATTATGAACTAAACCCCCTAAATACCTAAGGGGAATGAAACCTAAGACAGATCTTTTTATTATTATCTAAATTGTATGATAAATATTTGACTTGTTCTTAATTACGTGTTCTTAATTCTTGTTTTAATATTCCAGGATATTGATTCAAGTTAATGTGCTTATTCAGAGGAGCAAAATTCCCTGTCTAAGAGTAAATTTGTCGTAATTAAGCAGAATTGATTGCACGCCTAGAGATAGGGTGACAAGATTTTTCCGGATTAGGGTGAAACCTAATAAAGGAGTCTATAGATTGAGTTAATACAACACTAGGATGTTAATTAGAAAGAGATTTCAATTAATCAACCTAGGGTAAGACGTTATTAGTCTCGAGAGATATAATAATATAACTTAGGGATTTCTACGAATCAAGTCAAATTAATAAATCGTCTGATTCAGAGTCAAATAACAAGTGAAGTCTAGGTGGATTTTTCCTTGGGTATTGTCTTAATCAATCGAGTTTTCCTAAAAGCACTTCCCTAATTTTCTCTCTGTACACCTTTAGTTTAGTTAATTAGTTTAGATAAACAAATCCCTTAGTTTTTAGGCTAAATAAAAAAAAGAAAGTAATTACTAGTACTCTTGGTTCTTTTGGGTTCGACAATCCGGTCTTGCTAAAGCTATACTACTGTTTAATAGGTACATTTGCCTTCATCGTGATAATAGTTAGTTTCAAAAATGATTAATTATAAATTTTTAAAACCTGTCGCAAATATCATGTTTCAAGTTTTTGGCGCCGTTGCTGGGGAACTTAAGATATTAGGAACACTCAATTTTTATTATTTTAGCCATTTTACTTTTACTGCAATTTATTTTTTAGTTTAGTTTAATTCCACTTTTCTAACTTTTCTTTTATTTTCTGACAGGTTTTTCTAGTTTATGACCAGAAGAAACCCGTCAGGACCACTACTTTTTGATAGTGAGATCGATCGCACAGCTCGTAGAAATCAAAGAGAAATAAGGCGAAGCTTAAGATACTTAGAGGAAGAGCAAGAGGACGATATTCAAACCACAACCGAGGAGATGGCTGAAAATCAAGAAAATCCTCTACCTCCTGCAATTGCCGCTGATCCAATAAATTAGAATCATGCTCCACACACTATGTATGATTCTGCTAAACCAAATTTAACAAGAACTGAGTCAAGTATAGTTAGGCTTGCTATTACTGCAAATAATTTTGAACTGAAACCTAGCACAATTCAAATGATACAACAATTTGTTCATTTTGATGGTTTGCAGCATGAGGATCCAAACAATCACTTGGCGAATTTTCTGGAGTTTTGCGACACATTTACAATCAATGGCGTTTCTGACGATGCCATACGTCTTCGGTTATTTCCCTTTTCATTAAAAAATAAGGCTAAACAATGGTTGAACTCGTTACCACGAGGGTCAATCACTACTTGGGAACAAATAACCGAAAATTTTTTACTAAAATATTTTCTGCCAGTTAAAACGGCTAAATTAAGGAATGATATATCTTTTTTTGTGCAGATGGATCTAGAAACGCTCTACGATACATGAGAGAGATACAAAGATCTGTTGAGAAGGTGCCCTCACCATGGATTACCACTCTGGCTACAGGTTCAAACTTTTCACAATGGGTTGAATCCTTCGACTAGACAGATGGTTGACGCAGCCATTGGCAGGACAATCAATAATAAGACACCTGAGGATGCTTATGAATTTATAGAAGAGATGTCACTGAATAATTATCAGTGGTAAGTCATGAGGACAAAACCAACGAAAGCAGCCAGCATTTTTAACGTCAATTCGGTCACCATGCTCTCTAATCAGGTATAACTTTTGAATAGAAAAATTGACGGTTTCCTTGGTTCTTCACAAGTTCACCCAGTAATACAATGCAATGCAAGTGAATGAGGAATGAGCAATTCAGAATACCCACCTTATAGGCACAACATGGAAAACGAGCAATTAAATTATATGGGTAACAATCCTAGACCTCAAAATAATCCCTATAGCAACACTTAAAATGCAGGAAGGAGGAACCACCCAAATTTTTCATGGGGAGGCCAAGGAAATCAGAGACCACCACCACCTCCAAGCTTCCAACAACGACCTTACCAACAAGAGAAAAAGCCGAACCTTGAGGAGATGTTAACAAAATTCATCTCAGTGTCAGAAACTCGATTTCAGAATACCGAGATAGCACTTAAGAATTAACAAGCGTCGATCCAAGGGCTTAAAACTCAGATAGGCCAGCTCACTAAATTGATATCTGAACGACCACAAGGTAGCCTACCGAGTAACACTGAAGCTAACCCAATAGAGCATCTCAATGCGATTACCATTCAAGATGAGGAAGGGTTAGTTGCACCTGAACCAGAACCGAGGCAAGAAACTGTGGTAAGTAAAGGTAAAGGTGAGGTGGAACACAATGACCAAAAACAGGTAAGTAAAGAGTACAAACTACGTGTACCATACCCCAATGCGACAAGGAAAGACCACTCAGATGAACAATTCGGTAAATTCCTTAAACTTTTAAAGAAATTACATATTAACTTATCGTTTATTGAGGCTCTTTCGTAGATGCAGAATGCAGTCAAATTTTTAAAGGAGCTTTTAGAAAATAAGCGGAAGTTAGACGAGGTGTCGTATGTGGAGATGAATATAGTTTGCTCAGCCATTCTATAGAATAAGCTGGCCAACAAATTGAAAGATCCAGGGAGTTTTACGATTCCTTGTTTAATCGGTAGCTTAGATATTAATAATTCCTTGGCTGATTTAGGGGCTAGTATCAATGTCATGCCTTACAAAATGTTTAAGCAACTAGGTCTTGGGAAACTCAAAGAAACTAGGATGAGCATTCAATTAGCAGATAAAACAATCAGATTCTCTAAGGGTTTTATTGAAGATGTACTCGTTAAAATTGACAAATTTATATTCCTAGTTGATTTCGTTGTTCTAGACATAGAGGAGGATAGTAACGTGCCTTTAATTTTAGGGAGGCCCTTTTTAGCAACTGCTAGAACGATAATTGATGTTGGTACAGGTGAACTCACACTTCGTGTGGGTGATGAAACAATCACTCTTCAAGCTCGTAGTTAGAGTAACACCTCAAAAATCGAGGGTGATTGCATAAATCATACCACTAGTACTGATCATGTGTGAAACCCTCTGTGCAGAAAACAGGTACGAAGAGCGCACATGAGCCTTATTCAAGTAACACCAAAGAAACCATCTATGAAGAACAAAGGCTGCAAATCGAGAAACTAGATGAATGGAAAACACATAAACCAAGGACACACGATAAACCAAAACCACAATATGACGAGCTCAATATTTCACCAAATCAACTTAAGGTTGGAGACAAAGTACTACTAGATGCAGAAAACCCTCGTATTACCACTCCTGAACCTAATGGAGCAATCTCTCTTACGATACTTAGCATTTTTCCATACGGTAAAGTCGAGGTAATTCATCCCAAATTCGGTACTTTTAAGGTAAATAGTACTCGTCTAAAACCTTATTTTGATGAAATTGATAACATGAACGAGGAGTGTAAACTCCTCGCACCACCATGACCATGCAAAAGAGAGGTAAGTCGAGCTTAGACTCTAAATAAGCGCTTCTCGGGAGGTAACCCAAGCACTAATGGTGTTAACTTCTTTAATTTTTAGTTTTTAATATTTAATCACTAACTGAGTACTTGACCACAGGTTTCTAATCCACACGGCCAGGCACACGGGCATGCTTTAGGCCATGCTCACACCATGGGCGTAGACACTGCCGTGCGATACGACCATGTGAAAACAGGGCAAAATTTTTCTCCAACACGAGATGCGATAAGTTGCCACAGTCGTGCGACGTGGCCGTGGGCGAGTCTATCAAAACAACACGGATGTGCAACACGCCCATGTCTAGAAATCGAGGTTGAAACTAAAAATTTTGCACGGGCGTGTGACAAGCTCGTGCCCACCACCCGTGCTCAATACTGATAAAATAACACGGGCGTACGCCCATACACACGGGCGTGGGAGAAGCGAACAAAGCAAAACACGGCCATGCGACACAGCCATGTGCATCGACACGCCCAAAGAACACGGGCATGGGACGAATTTCAGACACGCCCAAATTTGAAATCGTGAAACACACGGGCTAAAATAAGGGCACACAGGCGTGTCGTATGGTCGTGTGCTCCAAAATCTATATAAACCCCTCACTATTCATCATCCCCTTCCCCAAAATCCTTAACCCTAGCTACCGCACCTCCTCACACGGCCTCACTCCCACGCCTGTTGCCGGTCGACAACTCTTCTCAGACGACTAACTCCTCCCTCCACCAACCTATTGCGTTTGTTCACTCTTTTCTCTTTATTATCTTCATTTATTTTTCCAAATTTATGATCTATTCTTGTTTTATTTAACTGTTATCTTCATAGTTCTAATGATAGTTCTTTGCCATTTTTTATGAAACCTTCATTCATTATCGTTCTCATATGCATGCATCCACTAGTTATTCCTCTTAGCATCATTCTCGTATTTGTATCCACAATAATGATTTAATATATCTATTAGGACTTGGTTGTTTTTCAGTAGACTTTCTCTTTAGTCAGAAAACTCCCATGAAATATTGGTATTTAGTTTTAACATACTTGCATATTTTTCCATTTGTGCGGTTTATTCCTATAACTTCATGTTTTCATTGCAGATACTAAGTCAAATCCACGCGGCAAGGAAACTGTTGTACCCACCTCGAAGAAGAGGAAAGGAGCAACGTCATCCTCGGGTCCTACTACTGAAATCAGGCACCAATTCCTCCAATTCTCACCGGGACCACAGGAGGAACTTTTTCAAATACTATGGGCCTGACCCCTAGGTGCGGGCCGCTGTATTGATTGGGCCGCACTTGAACAAATCTAACTGGCTGATGCGGTCCGAGTCCTCTTGACGACTGACCCGTGGGGACTATTCTTTGAGATCATCGAGCCGACATACCTCGAGCTCACACTCAAACTCTGTTCGACCTTCCACCTCCAAGTAGTTATGACGGAGTTCGATGATCCAGGAATGGTCCAGTTCTGTCTCGACGATTTAGTCCGCCAGTTGAGAGTACCTGAGTTCAGCATCACTTTGGGGCTCTATACGGAGGAGTTCATAGACGACGATGATTTTGACACACTCCATCGCCACATCCACTTGTCTCCCTCCACCTACGAACCTAGTCGCTCCAAGGCATCCGCCCTCACCCCATCCCTGAGGTACTTACACACCATCTTGGCCTACACTATGACAGGGCGGCACAAGAGCACCGGCGTCGTCAACACTCACGACACCTACTTTTTATGGAGTATGGCGAATGGGTATGTCTTCGACCTTGCCTATTTCATTGCCCTCGCCATTCGCCATCAGACGGAGCAGCATAGGAGAGAAGTCATCTCCATTGGCCCCTATGTAACTAGACTGGCACGGTACTTCGGGCTCGTCAACACAGTAGCACAATCATCTTCCCTCACCCTCATCGGCCAGATGTCCCCACAGGGCATCTCGAGCATGCTTCATATAAGGATGATCGAGGGATGACGTGGAGTTGACCCTCCCCAGCACCGCCTGGTCTAATTCATCGAGGAGGAGAACCCAGAGGACAATACTGATGATGTCCCTCCACAGCACAAGGACCCACCGTCTCAGCCACCACCCATCCATCGTCCAGTTCATACGGCGGCTTCATACTCTGACATCTCTGAATGCCTTACTCGATTTGAACAACAGTGTTTTCAGCACTTTGATCACATTGATGCTACTCTACATCAGATTTGTCAGCACCTTTATATCTCATCGCCACCACCACCTCGCAAACCATCCGGCGATGACAATGTTTAAGAACTTTTTATTTATTATTTTTATTTTCACTTTTATCTTTATTTATCTTCTTTAAGTACTTTTTATTTTATTTTCCTTTAATATTATTTCATTTTTAAATTTTATAATTTTTATTAAACAATTTATAATTTCGGCTATTTCATTATGAGTAATTATGCTTCCTTATATTTTCTAAAGAGTTTTTAACTTTATCACAGTTATACAGAGCTCCAAAGCTTATCATCACTTAGGAACTTGAAACTCCACTGGAAAAGGTTCTCTACGACTGCCATGTCCTGTTTGACCACAACCATAGCTACTACCAGATATAATATTCTTTTGGTGTAGGACTTATGGACTAATGAACCTCTACCACCACCGGAGTATCCTCCTCCACTCTCATCATTGCCTTAGCCGATTATTCTCCATAACTCCAATTCAAGGAGTCCATTCATCATTCTGGAACTTTCACTTCTCTCCCTATCTAATGATTATATATCTATATTTTTCAGTATATCTATTATTGTACATTGAGGATAATGTACATCTTAAGTGTGGGGGATCATTTATATCATTATCAAAAAATCCCTGAATTTTATCTTGTTCTCAAATAATTTTCTCATATCATCATTAGAATGAATTTTGATTAATTTATGATTTTTATTAATACGTCTTGAATTAAAACATAGGCATTTATGCATTGATTGTTTAAACTTTAAGGGAATTAGAGAATCAAGCAAGATAAGTTGAATTTTTAAAAAAAAAATTATGTTGTTTCCCCAAGTATAGATATTATCTTGAGTTGAAATTCACAGGTTTAACATCAAAAAACCATAATTTTTTGTGAGATCTTGAGCCTTTAGAGCATATCTTATTTCTTTCATGCTCACTTTTATTGTTGCTTTGAGTGCGTCAATATCGAATCGTTATTCTAGAGCTTGCTTGATTATGAATGTCAAGACCACACCATTGTTTTGTTATGTCAAGATGATAAAAGCACTTAGGTTTAACTCACTTACTCCATAAAAGTCTACCTTCACAATTAACCCTTACTGAACCCCATTGAGCCTAACAAGCCATTCATCGATTTACCCTCAATATTAACCCATAACCCATTATTGTTGAAATTCCCTAATTTGATCCCTATTTTTGTCGAGATTTGATTTGAATTAATTGCTTAGCTATGTTTTATTTTTCATTGTAATAGTTAGCAAAAATTCTATGCTATTTGACTTGTTCTTAAAAAAAATTACAATACATACATATATATTAGTAGTAATTCATCTTTTTTTGAGCTTAAGTGTTAATTCCATATTCTGAGAAGAAGCTCACTTGTATTCAATTAATGATTAGTTATTTTTCTAGTTAGGTAATTTTTTAATTCAATCTCGATTCTAACCTTTTCTTTCAGCTTGTGACCACACCCCCTAACCGAAGCCACGTTTCAACCCTCTAAAGACCTTTTGATTGACGTATCATCTCAATATATATAGTGGTGGAGATTTGATTTTCATGCAAGCCTATGGTAATAACTTTTTATATTGACTAATGAGTGCTTCATTTATTGTCCTTAAACACCTCGAGTGATTTGAGTGAATCTTTAGTGAGGATGTTAAACTTTGCGATATTTTGAATCAAAGGTAATCACTTAGATGAGGGGAGACACCTATGTTTTCATGATAAAATGCTCAACTTGGAATGTTTGAAACATAAATGTTCTTCTAGTTGAATTCTCAATGTATGATTACTTATGGCTTATTTTGAGATATTATTGATGGGGATTATAAGTTGAGAAGAATTTATTTTGATTGTGAGTTGAGGATTTTGCTTGAAGACAAGCAAACGCTTAAGTGTGGGGGTATTTGATAAACCGTAATTTATACATATTTTTATCCCATGCTTAGCACATTTATGGATGATTTCTCCTTAAATTTGGTGAATTCTATGCTCATAATCCCTTAGTTTCATGTTTTATACTTAGGTGACCATAAAAGAGTAAAAAGAGCGAAAAACGGGCCAAAAATGGAGAAAATGGGCCAACATAAGAAATCAACACGGCCTGGACTTCCTCACACGGGTAGACCACACGCCCGTGCCTATTTAGCAGCCTTGACCACGGTCTGAAGCAATCACACACGGGCATGTCCCTATCGAGCCCAAATATAGTCCTATTCGGACAAGGCCAATTTTGAGGGCTCTTAAGCATTCTAAAGCCCATTTAAACACCTATGGAAGCACTTAGAAAAGACAGACGGAGTAGGAGGCAAGGAATTACTCGAAGAAAGTCGATTGATCCATCTCAGGAGCCGGATTCATCGACAAGACTAAAGATCTCCCTTCAATTTTCTTCAAGAGTTTTGGGTTTTCTTTATGTTTTTTTATCTTTATTCTTTTGAGATGTTTTCTTTCATAATTATGAACTAAACCCCCTAAATACCTAAGGGGAATAAAACCTAAAACAGATCTTGTTATTATTATCTGAATTGTATGATAAATATTTGACTTGTTCTTAATTATGTGTTCTTAATTCTTGTATTAATATTCCAGGATATTGATTCAAGTTAATGCACTTATTCAGAGGAGAAAAAGTCCCTGTCTAAGAGTAAATTTCTCATAATTAAGCGGAGTTGATTGCACACCTAGAGATAGGGTGACAAGATTTTACCGGATTAGGGTGAAACCTAATAAGGGAGTCCATAGATAGAGTTAATGCAATACTAGGATGCTAATTAGAAAGAGATTTCAATTAATCAACCTGGGGTTAGACGTTATTAGTCTCGAGATAGATAATAATATTACTTAGTAATTTCTAAAGATCAAGTCAAATGAATAAATCGTCTGATTCAAAGTCACATAACAAGTGAAGTCTAGGTGGATTTTTCCTTGGGTATTGTCTTAATCAATCAAGTTTTCCCAAAAGCTTTTCCCCAATTTTCTCTTTGTGCACCTTTAGTTTAGTTAATTAGTTTAGATAAACAAATCCCTTAATTTTTAGGCTAGATAATAAAAAAAAAGTAATTACTAGTACTTTTGGTTCCTTTGGGTTCGACAATCCGGTCTTGCTAAAGCTATACTACTGTTCGATAGGTACATTTGTCTTCATCGTGATAATAGTTAGTTTCAAGAACGATTGATTATAAATTTTTAAAACCTGTCGCGAATATCACATTTCAATTGTCTTGAGGACCAAGGAGGACAGTGAGGTAGTGGTGATTGGGGAATGAGGAGACTACCTGACTAATGTGATCTCCGCTTTGGTAGCGAAAAAGTTAGTTCAGAAAAGGTGTGAGGCATTCTTGGCCTATGTTAGTATTTTTTTATTCCGGGGACTCTTCGGTTAGGGACATCAGAACAGTGAGGGATTTTCTATATGTGTTTTTTGATGAGCTACTAGGGTTATCTTTGAGTCGCGAGGTGGAGTTTAGGATTGAGTTTATTCCTGGCATAGCTCCAATGTCTATCGCCCCTTACAGAATGGCACCAAAAGAGCTGACAGAACTTAAGGCTTAGATTCAAGAACTGTTAGACCGTGGGTTCATTTGTCCCAATGTGTCTCTATGGGGAGCACCTATTCTATTTGTAAAGAAGAAAGATGAGACAATAAGGATGTGCATTGATTATCGATAGCTGAACAAGCTAACAATTAAGAATAAGTACCCACTTTAGAGGATTGATGATTTATTCGACCAGTTTAGAGGGGCTTCTATGTTCTCCAAAATTGACTTGCATTCTGGGTATCATCAATTGACGGTAAAGGAGGCCAACGTGCATAAGACGACATTTAGGACTCGATATGGAGATTATGAGTTTTTAATATGCTTTTTGGGTTGACTAATGCACCTGTGACATTTATGGACTTGATGAATCGTGTGCTCAAGCCTTTTCTAGACCAATTTATGGTGATATTTATCGACGACATTGTGGTGTATTCTAAGTCTAAGGACGAGTACGATGAGCATCTCAGGGTGGTTTTACAGATTCTTCGTGAGAAATAGTTGTATGCGAAGTTTAGCAAGTGTGAGTTCTGGCTTCGAGAAGTGACATTTATGGGACATGTAGTTTCTACTGAGGAGGTACGAGTCGATCCTTGTAAGATTGAGACGATTTTGGATTAAAAACAACCGAAGAATGTGTCAGAAATCTACAACTTTCGAGGGCAGATAGGATACTACCGACGTTTCGTAGAAGGGTTCTCTTTAATCGTGGCTTCGATGGCTAAACTGCTGTGAAAGGGAGTTCCTTTCGTATGGACTGATGCACAGCAGGAGAGCTTTGATAAGCTCAAGACTATTTTAATTCAGGCTCCTGTTCTGATTTAGCCTGAGCCCGGTAAAGACTTCGTGGCTTACAGTGATGCATCGCATGTGGGTCTAGGTTGTGTCCTAATGCAAGATAGGAAGGTGGTTGCTTATGCGTCTCGTCAGCTCAAGACGCATGAGGCTAATTACCCAACGCATGATTTGGAGTTGGCAGTGGTAGTCTTCACTCTGAAAATCTAGAGGCACTATTTGTACGGAGAGAAGTGTACTATCTACACTGATCACAAGAGCCTCAAATATCTCCTCATTCAGAAGGAGTTAAACCTTAGGCTGCGTAGATGGGTTGAAAGTCTTAAGGATTACGATTGCACTATCGAGTACCATCATAGTAAGGCCAATGTGGTGGCCGATGCGTTAAGTCATAGGGCTATGACCGATCTGAGAGCAATGTTTGCTCGACTGAGTCTTTTCAATTATGGGAGTTTACTAGCTGAACTTCAAATGAAACTGACATGGATTGATCAGATCAGAGATAAATAGATGGGGGATAAGTCTCTAGATTTGCGTTTCTGTCAAATAGAGAGTGGTGTTACTACGGATTTTAGGATTAATTAGGATAGGGTAATGTGTTTTCGCAGTCGAATTTGTGTACCGAATGATGAGGATTTGAGACAATCAATTCTGAGGGAAATGCATAGTAGCCCTTATGCTATGCATATCGACGAAAATAAAATGTACCGAGATTTGTGAGATGTATACTGGTGGCCAGGGTTGAAGCATGAGGTTGCTGACTTTGTTCCCCACTATTTGACTTGTCAGCAGGTTAAGGCTGAACGTCAGTTACCTTCGGGTTTGCTGCAGCCGGTTAAGATACAGATGTGAAAATAGGAGCGAGTAACGATGGACTTCGTTAGTGGGTTGCCTCAAACACCCACTAAGAAGGATTTTGTATGGGTCATCGTGGATCGATTGACCAAGTCTGCTCACTTCATTCCGGTCAGGATAGACTTCTCTCTACAGAAATTGGCCAAGCTCTATATATCAAAAATAACGAGACTTCATGGGGTACCCGCATCGATCATCTCTGATAGGGATCCACGTTTCACATCTCAATTTTGGAAGAAGCTTTATGAGGCTCTGGGTTCAAGGTTAGACTTCAGTACTGCTTTCCATCCTTAGACAGGCGGTCAGTCGGAGAGGGTAATTCAGATACTGAAGGACATGTTGAGAGGCTGTATTATTAATTTTCGAGGCAGTTGGGAGGAGTACTTGCCTTTAGTAGAGTTCGTTTACAATAACAGCTACCAGTCTAGTATACAGATGGCACCTTACGAGGCACCATATGGTCGTAAGTGCCGCACTCTCTTATGCTGGACTGAGTTAGGTGAGCGACGTATTCTGGGTCTAGAGATGGTTTCTAAGATTGAGGATAAAGTCCGTTTGATTTGAGATCGACTGAAAGTGGCTTCTGTTAGAAAGAAGTCATATGGGGATTTAAAACATCAATAGATAGAGTATTTTGTAGGAGACTTTATTTTTCTCAAGGTCTCGCCATGGAAGAAGGTACTGAGGTTCGGACGTAAGGACAAGCTGAGCCCCCGGTTTATTAAGTCGTACCATATTCTGATACGAGTGGGACTAGTTGCTTATCAGTTGGAGCTACTTCTAGAGTTAGATCGCATTCATAATGTTTTTCATGTCACGATGTTGAGACGTTACCGCTCTGATCCCACGCATATTATTTCTGTAGAGGAAATTGAGGTTCGGCCAAATCTGACCTTCGAAGAGGAGCCAGTTCAGATCTAGATCACAATGTAAAGGTTCTAAGGAGGAAATTTATTCCACTGGTTAAGGTTTTATGGCATAATCATAGCACTGAGGATGCTACGTAGGAGCCTGAGGATGCGATGTGTCAGCAGTATCCTCACCTTTTCTGATTAGGTAAAATTTCGAGGCTGAAATTTTCTTTTAGAATGGTAGAATTTTAACGCCCCAAAAATATATGTATATGTTTCTGCGTTAATTTGACACAACTATGTATTTGCTTTAATGGTTAAGTGTACTAGGTGTGTGTGTGTGTGAGGTCCAAAGTTCAAGTCTGACTTGGCCAAATTTTGGCATATTTTTATGAATAAAGCCCAACCCTTGGTTAATAGGCTTATAAATAATTGTTAGTAAATGTGTATCAGAATGGGTCTGCTAGTCTGGTAGTTAAGATGTATGTTGGTGTGTTGAAGGTTTAGGGTTCGAACCTCTACTGTAGCAAGGGTATTATTGTTGCTACAAAATCTTAGCTAGAGTTTGTGTTTGACAGAAAATCTAAGTTGTGGGTAGTTGGAGAAGATAATTAAGGAGAAATAAATTGAGGGGTTAACAGTTTCGTTGAATGCTATTTTCTTTTTAAAAAATTCGGCTACCTTTCTCTCTTTCCTCTCGTTTTACTGTCGATTTCCCTCCCTTTTACTTCTTGTGCTGTCGAAATTCCTTTGTTTCCCTCTTTGTTCAACTTTACATTCTTCCTTACTTGCAATCGTCCCGCTTTTTCACTGTTGGGGAGCGTGTGGTAAGTTTTCGGTTCACTAACTCGTATGTTACTCTGATTAAGTGTTTAATGGGGTTTTGGTTACTGTTTAGGAGTTACTCGTGAGGCTGGTATTAATGGTTCATCAAGTTGACTTGAAGTGGCTAACGTTCTAGTAGTGGTAAGTCAACTTTTCATTTTGAGATTAGTGTTAAGGGTCATTTTTGGGTTTCTAAAGGGGTTGAATATTCTGATTATAGGTGCTGATGTTCTTAGGATTCTGCAAACAGCAAATTCAAACTAGGTGTGTACCCGAAATCACAAAAAATGAGAAACAACAAGAGCCAAAAAATGAATCTGTCAATGCCACACGGACGTGTAGTCACCTGTGTGGTAGGCCGTGTGATAGTACACGAGCGTGTGATCGACGAGCCAGGCCGTGCGCAAAAGACACGGACGTATGATGGCTGGAGAGGCCATGTGAAACACACGAGCGTGTGGAATTCTGGACCAGGCCGTGTGGATGGCCAACTTGGGTCGAGTGGGCTACACGGGGGTATGGGCCTACACAGGCAGGCCACATAGGCGTATGAGCCCAATTTTTTGAAATAATCCATAAGGTTGCACGGGTCACCCAAGTCGACTGTGACCTACCGTAGGGTCGGTAAGCATTACTTAGACCCCTGATTCTGTGGTCTGACTATGAAATGTATGTATTAAGCATGTTATTTTTAGCAAGTGTATCTGACCGATTGTATGATCTGTTAAGTTGCATTATAGCATGTCATATTGGTATGTTGCATTGCATCGAGAATTGGGTTGATGATTTTTTGGAAGAAGTGTCTGAAAGGCTTTAAGCCTGTTATCTGGCAGCTCAGCTGCATTATTCTGTTTATGTGCCGCATTTCGATACAGTATGGTGTGTAGGGTTGGGTGGGTTGATTATATCTCTACATAGTGTGTAGGGCTGGACGGAGATGGTGTGTAGAGGCTGGTAGGTAGGATTCTGATATTCCATTCTACATCTGTATCTGATTGGGCTAAAGCCCTAATTTATATATGATTTTGCATTTGAATGGGTTAAGGCCCGAACTAATACTGTAATGGGCTCCGGCCCTAAACTCTCTATTTCTGACTTCTGATGATTATTCTGTATGTTTGATATCTGTGAAGATTACACACTGAGTTGCAAAACTCACTCTTTTCTGTTTAATCTATTCAGGTACTCCTCAGCATTAGCAGATCGGTGTATCGGAGGACTAGACGGTGGCCACACGTAATAACTTTAGACTATTTTCATTGGTTTTTTCAATTTTGGATTACTTGTTTATTTGGTGTTTTGTTATAATTTCTAGATTTTAGACTTTTTGGCTTTTAGTTTTGACTTTTGAACTGTTGGTGTTTTTATTACTGATAAGCACGATTAAAATTTGATTTTCTCTAAAGCAAACAGTTTTCTTAAAATAGAAGATTTTCTAAAGCTTTCATGAAAAAGAGATATGTTTTAAAGCAAATCAGTGAGAACATGTTTTTTGGACTAAGTAAAAGATAATAGCTGAAATGGTATAAATGTATCGATGCATTTTCAAAAACACTCTCATGTGACATCGCTAGATTCGGCCATAACGTCGAGGATGGGTTTGGGGTGTTACATTTGAATTATAAATTTTTAAGATTTGAATATTGGCTTTGAACTAAGTTGGAACCATGCCATGAAAGTGCTAAAATATGTGTTTGGTTTCAGATTTTTCTTTTATAAGAAACATCCAACACAATCGAGTATCGTCATCAACTAACAATAAAAATCATTGAGCACCAATTATACTAAGAATACAAAATAGCTCTTAAATGTCACTGTGAATGAGAGAAAAAAAGGTGAATTGGTTTGTATGATCATGGTAAATAAGTGTCCCAAGTATGCTTTATTGATTTACAAAATTTATAATGAAATAAATTGGGAGTTTTATGGATGAATAAAGATGAAAACAAACATTTTAAATACAGAAAATTTGGATAACCTAGATGAAAATGCCACATCATGATTTCACTTTTCTTATTAAAATAATTAGCAGACTTAAAACTATGACTCAATAAATACTAATGACTGACAAAATGGATTAAAGGAGTGTTGACATCTAGAACATAGAGGCCCACACAAAAATTAGCATTCCCAATTGTCCTCCCCGAGCTCTAGTCCTAAAAGATACAAGATTTAGAAAGGAATTTAGTGTCATAGTTTAGGTCATGGTTTAGCTTGCTAATAGATATGAGATTACAGTCAAGTTCAGGCACAAATAACACTAATTTAATAGTAAGGGTATTTGAGATACAAATAGTTTATGTTCCAACCATTTTAGTGCGTGTACCATTGGCAATAGACATTGTTTTAAGGCTGTTAAAAGAGGAATAAGTTGTGAAAAGTTATCTACCACCTATCATGTAATCAGATGCACTTGAGTCTACAATCCAAGACAAGGAGGATGATTTTGCTGCATGTAATGCAAAACTATTTTAGCTTTGTGTAGGGTTATTTACCTTTTGTTTGAGTTTCTAGAGAAGTTCTAATTGTTCCTTACTAAATAGAGCAAAATTACCAGGTTAAGATGTTTCAAAAAAAAAACAACATTCTTTTTTTCCTTGCGATCTTGGTTTAGCTTCCAATCAGTGGGATTTCTATGCAATTTCCAACAGGTTTATTTCAAATGCCCAGGTCTCTAACAATGATCACACCAAAGGTGACCATTTCTGCTTCGACTGTCATTGGTATTTTGTGAATAACTTTAAGCAGCAAAAGAACCAAAATCTAATATATTGTCTTTAACTAATGCAAAGGCTAAAGCTTCAGGGTTGGAGACAAGATGAGATTGTCCCAACGTAACCCCTTTTCGGCTTTCCTCTCTCCACACTATAAAAAAGTCTCTTGTAGACTAGGTAGAGGTTTAGTTGGCCGTTACTTCATCAAGAGATTTTTCAGGCCCCATCAAGAATTTGAATACTCATTTAGTCTCAACAATCTTTCTAAAATACATATGACCTTTAACACACTTCTATTCACGTATCTCGAATAAATCTATTTATTGTCAATAGTGAGTAAGAATCGTGAAATAGATTATCACATGTTTTTTATGCTAATGAAGATCCTGAAGAGTACTCTTCACAAGAAAAAGTTCGACTGTGTTCTCACTACTAGAGAACATTTCTCGTGTTGCTTCCCATATATCTTTTTTCGTGATGTACAACAAAAAATTCTCTCTTGTATCAGTTGTTATGGAACTAATCAACCTAGACATAACTAGATTGTTTTCTACTTTCCAGGTTTTGTATTTAGCATTGTTTGAATTTGGTTTTGGGATAACACCAGAAAGATTGTAACAACTCGATAGTCACAGGTACTCGGAAAGAGTATTTTCGGGTCTCCGTTTTTGTAAAACAGATTCGTAAATATTTATTAAAAATATTTACGAAGTTAGTTATGTCGTTAATTAGGTTTTGGTTAGGTGAATTAGCTTGAATTAAGGGTAATTAGGTATAAGGATTAAATTGAATAAAGGGTGAAAGTTTAATTATAGATTAAAAAGTAAAGGGACTAAATAAGAAATTAAACCCTAATTAACAAGTGTATGGTGATTGTGTATACAAGTGTAAAAATAAAATACATAAGAATATAATAATTTATGTATACTTAATATTTAAGTATATGTATAAAATATATATTATATTATATATTATATTATAATAATAACTAAAAGAATAAGCTAAAAAAAAGAAACAAAAGAACAGAGAATAGAACGAAATAGGGGGAAATGAGAGAAAGAAAAAGAATGAGAAATTAGGGTTTTAAGGTTCAAAGCTCAATTGGTAAGTCAATTTAGTCACTTTTCTTGTATTTTTTATGTTTTTCAAATCTCGGTATTAGATATTGCTTAACCTATGTCAAAATTTTTGAAAATATTGAGTTTTAAATGTTGTCTATGTTGAATAATTAGAGTATTAGGTATTAAATTGATAGCCTTTTAAGCTAGAAATGAAAAAAAAAAGATTGAATTATGGAATAAATTGTAGATTTTGAGTATTAGGGACTAAATTGTAAATTTTTTAAAATTTAGGGATTTGAGTGAAATTAAAGAGTTGAATTTAGTCTAAAGTGGAAATTGAATGAAAATATGGACTTAGTTTTGAAGAAATAAAGTTAGTCTTGGTTTAAAGGCTAAAGTGGAATTTAGGCAAAAGTTGAACAAAAATTGAAATATTTAATGTGAAATTGAATTGTATTGTATTGATGAATTTTAATTGTTTTAATTTCCGTAGCTAACATTGTATCAGAAACTTCAACTAAGAAAGAAAAAAATAAAGTCGACGATGAGTAGCTTGGAAATTCTGATTTGTATTTTTATAATCCGAATTTAATTATTAATTGTTGTATTTTGATTTAAATGTTTATGGTAAGTGAATAGGGTATGTGTTAGCATTTTTTATATTGAATTGAATGTATGTGAAATTGTGATTAATGTGATAATTGAGTATTGGATAATTGTGGCATTTAAAAAGTGAATTGAAACCCTATTAATTGTATCAGGCTGAATCGGATATAGATGGCATGCTATAGGATTAGAAGAGTTCAGGGATACTTCGACTTTGAGTCGATGAGACACTTGTCAAATTATTACTTCGATAAATTCGATGAGGTACTAGGTACCAGTTTACTTTGGCATAGCTGATGAGACACTGGGTGTCAACTTATTGCTTCGAATTATCTGATGAGGGACTGGGTGCCAAACTGATGTGTTTTAGTTGGATCCATGTATCCGTCCAAGTCCGTGTCATATTAATTGGGGTTATTGAATAAAATAGTGTTATGATTGATATTGAGTGGTGATTTGAAATATGGTTAGAGACACATGATTTGTGTATTTATGAATTGAATATGAATGAACAATATTGTTGTTCAAATGATTTGTGTTCATATTATGAAAAGCTATCTAGGTTAGCAAATGATAAAAATTGAATGTGTTATAAATACCTTATTGAATTGAATAATTGTATGACTATAGTTATTATATGTTATCTTATTTTACCTTTAAGCATTCAGATTACAGAAATACCATTGAGTTTATACTTAGCGTACAGTTGTTTTCTGTGCGCAGGTTAGGTAAAGTTAAACTGCCGCTTCAGCATCTATCAACAATCCGGAACTCAAAACATGGTGATGTATGTTTCTTTTTGTGTCGGCATGTACCTAGGATGTCTTATGCTTGTCATTTTCAGAAGCGAAAGTAAATGATGTTATAAGATGATATTGATCACTTATATACATGAATATATGTGTTGCGTTGAAGTTAAATATAAAAATTTTAAGTTGATGCATAATTGAGTATAATAAAGGCAAATTTGGGTTGAAATTGACTTGATTTTAGAATTGGCTTGAATGAAGTTTTATTGGATTGTTTTGATAATATATGTGAAGTACCTATGAGGGTACATTGGTTAGGTCATTAGGTTGATTGTTTTGACACGTTTTAAAGGTATTTAATCGTGTTTTTAAGTGATTGAACTATTGTTTTTGAGTTGCTTGGTGTTCAAGGTTGCAGGAAAGGGTAAACTTGATTTTTAAGGTTCATTTTGAGCCACACGGCCTGGAAACACGAGGATGTGTCCTATGTTTCTTTGAAAAATCTTAATGTTTTTAGAAAAAATTCTTGAGTACCCGGTTTTGTCCCAATTTGTTTCTAACACATATTTTGTGCTCGAAGGCTCATAAAAGGGACAATTTGATTAATTTATTACATGTATGCTAAATGATTTAAAAATGTTTATATTTGAACTGTTAAGTCCGGTAATGCTCCATAATCCTGTTTCAGCTACGGATAAGGGTTAAGGGGTGTTACAAAGATATTCATCTTTACTCCGCCCGCTTATGAACATCATCATTGACTGAGACCATTGAAGGTAGTTGTGGTCATTTATTTTATAAGTGGTAATAGTGACGAGATTATTTTCTACGATGGCTGGAGTTAGCCGAAATGTTGTAAAAGTATTGAGAAAGGGATTAAACACAGATGAACCCTTTGATGTTTGTTCAAATTCCACCATGAAGAGATGATTTCGGGAAAAAAAGAGAGGAAAGTTAAAAGTGACGACTTGACAGTGGAAGGGTAGGGTTTTTAAACTTACAACTTTGATACATGAAGTTTTGTGAAAATTTTAAAAAATGCTTGTTATCGTTTACGTGAAGCTAAATGCCTATATATATACATAATATCATGTACATTTGGCCTTGAGAGGCTCCTATAAATTAGGATTTATAATACAAAATCTTAACGGATATAGAATATCAGTATTTTAGGTAACTAATCTCCTAAGAATCAGTTATACAACGTGATACAACTAATCACATGCCTATATTAATTTCCTATACGCCTAAGTAAATACATGATTTGGAATTTGAATTTAGGATCAAGTTTATTAGTGGTGTAGGGTTTAAGCCATGTGTATAGGAAATCAAAAGTTCTAAAGGCTACATACTTGAGATTTTTGCCAAATAATATTTGAAATGGTGAGACATTATCTAAGATAGGTGTGGGGAGTCTGTTTATGATGTATGTGGCATAGTGACATGTAAAGAACCAAAATTCAAGTGATAAATAGACTTCATGGAAAGAGGTTTTAACTGTTTCAAACAATATGTCGATGACGTTGTTCAGCTATGAAAACTCATTTGAGGTGTATAAGGTGGTGATAACAAATGTTAAAAACCATTTTCTTAAAGGTAAAAATTTAAACTCTTTTATTTACCTCACCCATCAATATAAAATGAAATGATTTTTGTTTTGAAAATTTTTTCCACTAAAGGTCGGAATTTTTCAAACAATATTTGAACTTCACTCTCTTCTGTACAATGTAAAAAGCCAAATATATTTATTTTAGTGATCAATAAATAGACAATAATATATATTTTTTATCAGTGGATAATACTAGTGATGATCATCATAAATCACAAAATATTATATGAAATGGCAAGTGGTGTGTTCCATTAGATGAATAAGCATTGCAAAAATGAAATTTGTCTTTTGTAAAGACTAGTAGGGAAAATTTATTCAAAAAAATGTAAAACTTTTTAATGTGGATGACTGAATTGGAACTTGGGTAGATAAGTGACAGACAGATGGTAGTGGGTTCTGATTCCAACCTTGCACCAGTGACTTTCGAGTGTGCAAATCCTTCATAAGAAAATGAAAATAAAAAAATTCAACTGATATTTGATTATCTTAACAAAACTTTGAAACAAAGATAAGGTTTTGTATAACGGAATGAGCACATAAAGTGTTAGAAATATTAAAATTAGAATTAGAAGATGTATCTCAGTTGAACCAGTGTGAGTCCATCACCCATAGCTACTTTTTTTGTTTCAGTATACTCATGGAGATTGTATGGATTTGTTGACTCATGATAAATGACACCAGAGTCAAGAATCTAAGATTTGGTTGATGAATGAATTGAAGAGAAATTTGTTCAAGCTTCAAAATGAATATGTAAAGTGGAGCGACTCAAATTGCCTTCATGACCAAATCATTTGCAAAGTTGAATAGGCCAAGCTTGAAGGGCCCAAATGCAAGATAAAATTATTTAAGTCCATGCAATATTTTGCATGTGGGCGTTTGAAGCCATTTAGTCATTTTTAATTTAGTATTTTTAATTCTACAGCTTTTTTTTAAAAATTAAGATTATTTATTAGTGTGTCTTTAATATGTGTTTTGTTATTACATAGTTTTTATATGTCTAGTTGTTGCATTTTGAATGTGTCTTAAAATATATTACGGAGTCATTAATGTTTGTCTTAGTCTTTTGAGTCTTTAATGTGTCCAATTCCATTACATGATAATTAGTGTGTCCTAATGTGTGTTTAATTGTGTCCTAGACAATCCAATGGCCAGCTACCTTTTAAAGCTACTAAGGGACTGTTCGATTTTGACAAGAGAATCAAGTGCATTCACACACATATGGTTGTTCGTTTTGGGCATGAAAAGATACTATTTGGCCAAGCATTACTTCTTTAATTACACCATCCAATTTGGGAGCTAAATGAGACCTTTGAAAGGTTTCTAGAAGAAGTTTTTTTGTCATCCCCATGCATCATAAAAGCCATCTTCCACTAAGGGGGGAATATCAGACCTTTGAAGATTTCTTCATCCTTAAGCATGCATGAATTTCGTCCCAACACATTAAATTTGCAGCCTCCACCATTAATTCCAAGTGCATGGACGGCAAGGAACATATACTTGAGATTAAAGTCCCATTAATTCATGTAACTCACATTAAAGGCCAATTTTTTCCATTTGTATACCTTAGCCTATAAATATTTCAAACATGTTATTTTGTAAGGTTAGACTATTTTGATTAATATACATTTGAGTGTTAAGCTCTTTGTTCTTTAAGAACTATCATGAACTTATCAAGAATTCGTTTTTGTGCCACTAACCTAAATTGATCTTTTCACTCCCCTTCTTATCTCTTTCCGGAGTATGGCGGTCAACCCTATACCTTTGGTTCCTATCTCTATATAGATAGCGGGTTAAGGTTCTTCATTTCTCAAACTTCTTGAGTTTTAAACAACCATATAGAAATTAGGTCACGTTGTTTTAAAACGTTGGCTTGTTTCTAGTTCATTTTAAGTTTGTGAGTTATATCCCAATTTTATCTTTTATTTTTATTTTTCTTCGCATTTCCATCAAATCTCGAAAGAGTACCTGTTAAGAACGACCAGGAACTTAAAATCGTGACTCATAATTTCAATACGTAGCAAGGATCACGTCAGATTTGGATTCTTTTATTGTACTTTAAAGGTGATCTCATAGGCTAAAGATTCATGTGTGACTCTTATTTGTATAAGAGGTATGAAGCAAGTTTTATTCTTCCTAGGTAATGGAAGCAGCAACAACGGTTGGGTGGATGGTTGGATCAACCGATGCCATCATTACCTGTTGAATAAATTGGTCTTGGCAAAACCAAATTTCGTATGCTGGGTTAGGTATGTCACAGTCATTTTGATGAGTAGTTGGTGAAGGTGCCGGCTTGATGCCATTAAGGTGACTCATAAGTGTTGGGAAAATTGTATTTTATGAGAACTTTGAGGCATATTTTCAATAGGTAAAGGTGGAGAGTTGAATCATAAAATTATGATTTTATATTGTACTCCATGAAACCTTTACAACGGTATATCATATGCTCAAAATGGTTTAGTGATGAATGAGAAATTGATTCTCAAAGTAAGCTACTTGGAAATATTTGTTGAGGAAAAGTAAAAGCTTAGATCCCACATTAGTTAAATACCAAGTGTGAGATGTGTATATATATTTGAACCCTCTTGAAGGATAATTGTATGACTAAGCTTGGAACCTTGCCTTGTGCGCAGAAAGGGTGCAAGTTAAAACCCGTCAAGGTTTGGTTGGGACGCACCTGTACAATGTGGGCAATGCAAAATGTTTGAATTAGTTAGGCTCAAAATGGGCTTGTGGATATTTTAGCCCAATACGAAATTATTTTTTCCTCAGCAAACATACATAATCTGTTATAAAAGGACATTTATCTTATTTTATTTTATTCCAATCAATTTGATTTAATTTTAATCAAATTGATTTATTGGGTCCTTTAATGGCAAATTTTGTGGAAATTTCCAAAATGCCACCATACTAAATGCCTATAAAAGTCTATGAATTCTGTAGAATTTTTTTCTACACTCATACTCTCTCGCACCAAATTTATTTTGCTCTCAAAATTCTTCTTTTCCTCTCCATATTTTCCAACCTTCCAGTGATAGAAAAAGGCAACGTTTGTTCGTTGATCGCTGCATAGGTGCTACAGCTTTCATTATTGTGTTGTTGTATCTTAGGAGACATTTGACCAACATTTTTCTAAATATCGTAGGAGCGGCCGAATCTGTCTTTAAGAAAGCTGTGTTAAACAGGCCTCAACGTTTAGTAAATCTCTATTCTTCTTTTCAATTTCAACTTTTTGTTACGATTTTTATTAGTTCACGTATTTGACAATTTAAATATAAATTATTCTATTTATATTTTATTTTATATATATAAATAATTGTTTATTTATATTTATATATTTTATTCGCTAACGTATTTTGTCCAACAATAAAACGATAATTATTGAGAAACATTACAAATTAGGACTTCTAAGTGGCTGTGGTTGTTTGATTTGATGGATCCGCAAGAATAATAATGGTTCGGTTGGTGTTGTTTCCAGAGGGAGCTAGGAGGGATATTGGTTGCTATTTGTGCCTGGGACAAAAAAGAAAAAGGGAAGAGGGGGAAAAAATAGGATCAGGCTCTTGAAAGCTTTAGATGCTTTGACACCATATAGATTTTTGGATGGAGATAAAATGAGTGCACTATTTTATTAAAGCAATTGCAAAGCTTAAATACATAAAAGTTTATCAACTTTTTAAGAATCCTACTCCTTGAAATTTTCTAGTTGAAGCTAAGATAGTATTACTCCTAAAAACTACCAACTTATTCAAATAATAATAACAAAAAGATCATAATACAATAATCAAAAGCCCGGCAGTAGAAATTGTTATATTGTTCTGCTCAATACAATGGTGGCAAAGAAATTGGAGTAGGCAAGCACGACTAGAGTTTTGGACACAAGACAGCAAGGAGCACAATTGGTTGCGATAGCAGCAACACCAAGCAACAGTGAAAGATAATAAGCAGAGTTTTTTTGCTTTCCGGCAAAGAGAGAAATTAATCATAATAAAGAAAAATTAGGGTATAAGAACTTCTACTTCTAATTACCAAATAATTTTATTAATATATCACAAAAATATTAGTAAACTCTAATAAATATCTTAATAGAATAAAATCTTAATCTAATTAAACTAAATAATAAAACAAAACACACGCCTTCCTTTTTCTCTTAACTAATGGTTAATTACAAGATTAGTCTCCCATTAAACATTAAAATTTTAATTTAATCCTTAAAACAAAGTCGAAATCTAATTTAACCTCGAAATTAAACTAAAAATTTAAATAAGTTCATAATTCATAAAAATACTAAAAATTTAAATTTTATCATTTTATCTAAAATTTCAAAATTAATTTATTATATACAAAAACTTATAAACTTATCTCGATTCGATGTAAAATTCGATATCAAAATTTATAATCCTAAAGAAAAGAGAATTCTTTATTGTAGACCTTTTGAAACAATCAAATTATTGGATGGAAGAAGAGAATGAATTTGATTGGATCTTGAACCTTGATATACAAGGCATGATCGTTTACAATTATGAGCAATGTTGAATAGTTGCACGACATAAATTGGAGGTTGACATTGAAGAGTTATATATGGTTCCATACTTGGTTGTTTTTTTTTTTTATACAATATTTAAAACTATTCATAATCATTTACGACTTATAAATAAGAAAATAAACTCACTTTAATACACTCAAACTCACGTCTTTTTACTCCGATAATAATATCAATATTAATCAAATTAAGATTTGTGTTTGATGATGGTTGAAGCTTGTGTCCGAGTACTGTGAGAAGATATTTTCAAAAGGGCAAAACGAAGAGGGCCCTTTCTGCAATGGGTTGATAATTGGAACAAAGCTTTGGGGCTTAGTAAATGATAGAGAAAGTCAACTGTCATAGATGACCACATCTGCCTGGGCCATATAGATCGTTGGAACAATGAGCCACATGGTTCTGGGCTTAGATGATTAGTTGAGGTTTCCGTTCAAGGCTCAGTTGACCTGACCCAGATAGATGAACCCAAACATCAAGCCGACTGTAAAAAAATAAAAGTAGAGTTAAATTATGAAGAGGTGGTTGAAACACTGTAAAGAAACATACTATAAAACTATACTTTATTCATTCATGGCAGCAACAACAACAACACTAATAATATGAAATTATGAAAATAAGTAAGAGATGGTTGGCAGTTGGCAAAGGGCCAAAGGCTAAAGCAGGGGAGCGTCTTCCTTCCATGAAACTACTAATAAAATTAAAAACCAGAGTGGGCTGAGAATGGTCCAGCCTTTGGCACGTGAAGACGCTCCTCACCCTGGCCTCCCATTATCATCACCCGTGTTTATCAAATTCCCTTTTCTTTTCTTGCTTTAGCTTACCCCTAAATCTTCCTTATTTTAACCAACATATGGGACCTATAATATTTACACATATATAACAACATAGCTTTCACAATCCATTCTATTTTACAAATTAATGTAACCTCCCTCTCCACAATGATTACTTCACTTATTTATGCCTTAATCTTATCTTGGACTTATGAAATCCCCTTTTTTCTTTTTTTGTTTCAGGAAGGATTGGATCTTGCTCTTCTTTTTAATAGATAAATTACATTAATAATTTAATCAAATGTTTGGATACTTTACACTATCATTTGAATTTTGTTTTATTCTGTTTTATATATATTAAATAAAAGATTGTGCACTAATTATTGAGCTCAAAATATAATTACATGGGTAAAAGTATTATGGAATTCATTGTACTAGAAGTTAGATTGCATTTTACAAAAAGATTGCATTTTGTCCCCTCTACTAAAAAAATGAATAAATTAGCCCATATACATTAGCTTAAATAGCAAACCGTTGTTTCTATAAAAATTTCCATCCATTTTTACTATTAAGAACTGATACTTGTACATTAATTTTTGATGTACACATTGCATCACATGTAATTTTTTGGCTATTCTATTAGTTATATCAATTTTTAACCGTAAAAATGGGTAAGTTTTTTAAAAGAAATGATCAATTTACTCTTTGATCTAATGTATAAGGACCATTTGACTCATTTTTTAAATAATAAATAAATAAAATATAATCTAACTCCTAATATAAGAATCCTGTGATACTTTTACCTAATTCGTTACCAAAAGAATGAAAACAGCAAAAATGTTATTAGGTTGAAATTAAAGTATATAGAGCATGCTACTTGTGTTAGATATGACACCTTTTTCCTAACTAAATAAATGAAGAATTATATATGTACATATTGATTAAATAATTTGTTGGTGAAAAACATTAATATTCATAATTTTTGGACCATATTGAATAGGGAGTTTTAGCTTGGTTTGATTTATTTCTATAACAAAACTTTACAGCTTGTAAATTCACACACATTTATATAATATTAATGATTTCCAAGGTTGATAACAAATGAAACATGCATGTGCATCACAATTTGTGAAAACTAATTAAAAATATACTAGCAATTAATTGATACTGTTTATTGGAAGTATATAAATGAAAGAAAACAGACAAAAATAAAAAATTTTGAAAGAAAGAACATATTCTCTAATGCAACAATGATCACTATATATCTTTTTGGTAAAATTAATATTTTTTATCAGACCCTCGATCGTTAAGAAGTGATTAATATGAAACTTGAGCGTTAATATTATCTGAGTTTTGGGATTTTGTAATCTAAATCAATTTTTCTTAATTTATATCACTGTTTTGATCAATAAAAAAGAGGAGGGGGGGGGGGGGGGGCAGAACTGCATGCATTGCAGGAACCCTAAAAAGAATTGGCTTTAATAGTTCATGGGCACTGCTCACATTCTAATTAAAATAGCATTCAATTTATGGTAAAGTAATCCAAATGTGTAATAAATCAGAAACATCTTAGGGTGGTGTCTTGTATATTTTTATTTTCTTTTGGGCAAAATTAAAGATGTATTCTTCTCTCCTACATTTGGTAATATCCCACCTTTTGCTTGCACATAATTTGTTTTAGATGGTCTTAAAAGTAATTTCCTGTCTATCAACTTGATATATTCAAGATTTTTAATGCCACAAGAATCAAATATTAAAAGGTTTCATATTGGGGCATGGATCCCTCCATAAATTTTAATTCTTATTAATCCTTTTAAATAATTTAAAATTTATTGTATTTTTTTTACCTCTTCTATAAATTAATTGTTAAATATGACTCCTATTTTCAGTCAAATTTGAAAAACAATCTTTCAGTTAAACTCTGTTTACTTGTTTCAATCAAACACTGATTAGTTTAGATTATTTTATTATTATTTGATCTATGAATTTAGCCTATAAATAGGCTCTTTTACAACCTTAGAAAACACACCCATTAGAGATTAGAACTCACAACACATTTAGAGAATTTTGTGTTTACGTTTTGTGGGTTCTTTGTTTTCGGGTTTTCGGGGTTTAATTTTTATCTCCATCTTTTGTACTCTTCGTTCTTTTGCCATTATAGTAAAATTATCTTTGCCCATGGTTTTTTATCCTCTTTGGAGGGGTTTTTCCATGTTAAATTTGTGTGGTCAATTTTTCAATTTATACCACTATTTTCTTGTTCGTTGCTTAATCGGGTCGAAATCCTAACAAGTGGTATTGGAGCTAGTTCAATTTTCATAGATCAGCCCGTTCAGAGATGGTAACAACAAGGTTTGAAATTGAGAAGTTCGATGGTGAGACAAATTTCAATTTGTGGCAAGTTCGGATGATGGCAATTCTAGTTCAATCAGGCTTGAAAAAGGCTGTTACCGGGAAAAAGCCTGAAGATCTAAATAAAACAGAATGGGAAGAGCTTGATGAAAAGGCTTTGTCTGCAATCCAGTTGTGCCTCGCGAATACGGTATTTCAGGAGGTATTGATGGAGAAGACCTCATCTGCCTTGTGGAAAAGGTTAGAAACTCTTTATGCGACTAAGTCTCTGGCTAACCGTTTAGTGTTGAAACAACGTCTATTTACGTTTCGTATGAACGAATGTGAGCTTCTTAGTGATCACATAAATCAATACATTACTCTTTTAAATGATTTAAAGAATGTTGAGGTTCATATTAAAGATGAAGATCAAGCTATGCTATTATTGTGCTCTTTACCCCCTTCATACAAGTCTTTCAGGGAGACCCTGATTTATGGCAGAGACAAACTCTCTTTCGAAGATGTGAAGGGTCATTTATTGAATAGAGACAAACTTGACAATGAGTTTGGTTTGGATAGCAAGGCAGATAGGCAACCTTCCGTTTTAGTAGCATCAAAGAAATGAGACAAAAGGTGTCGCTATTGTAAAAAGTTAGGTCACGTCAAAGCAGATTATTATAAACTGCGAAATAAAAGAACTGCTGAGAGTAATGAGGAAGATGTAGCTGGTGCTAATTTGGCCAATGATAACGGTGATGATTTCTTGTTAGTGTCAACGAGCGATAACTCCAAGCTCACGCCCGAGTGGATCCTAGATTCGGGATGTTCTTTCCACATGTGTCCCAATAGAGAATGGTTCTCCACATACAGTTCGGTTGAAGGTGGAGTTGTACGCATGGGAAACGATTCATCTAGTAAGGTAATTGGTATTGGTACTGTTAAAATTAGGATACACGATGGGACAAATATGACACTTTCAGATGTCAGGTATGTACCTGATTTACGAAAGAATCTTATCTCATTGAGTATTTTAGACTTGAAAGGATGCAAAATCAACATCGAGTCGAGCGGCATTAAAGTATCTCGTGGAGCTCTCGTTTTGTTAAAAGGTAAAAGAACCGGCAATCTTTATATTCTGGAAGGTTATACAGTGACTGGTGAAATCAGACGTCCCTCGTCCGTTACGGAGTTGAAGTCAACTTGTTTGGAGCGGAGACAACTTGGTCATAGGAGGGAAAAAGGTATGACTGTTTCGTTGAAGAGAGGTTCTTTTTTGGATGCAGGTTTTGAAAAGTTAGGGCACTGTGTTCGTGAAAATCAGACCCGGGTTAGTTTTGATTTGGCAGTGTACAAGTCTAAGGCTAGAAGTCTTCCAGTTTCTAAGCATAAATTCGACTCAGTTAATTCCCTGCATAGTTCAAGATAGGCTTGTGGCAGGCTTTGGCAAAGATGGTGTTGTAGAAATATGAGTCAAGGTGGAGATTTGTTAAATATGACTCCTTTTTTCTGTCAAATTTGAAAAACAATCTTTCAGTTAAACTCTGTTTACTTGTTTCAATCAAACACTAATTAATTTAGATTATTTTATTATTATTTGATCTATGAATTTAGCCTATAAATAGGCTCTTTTACAACCTTAGAAAACACACCCATTAGAGATTAGAACTCATAACACATTTAGAGAATTTTGTGTTTACGTTTTGTGAGTTTTTTGTTTTCGAGTTTTCGGGGTTTAATTTTTATCTCCATCTTTTGTACTCTTCGTTCTTTTGCCATTATAGTAAAATTATCTTTGCCCGTGATTTTTTATCTTCTTTGGAGGGGTTTTTCCACGTTAAATTTGTGTGTTCAATTTCTCAATTTATTCCGCTATTTTCTTGTTCGTTGCTTAATCGGGTCGAGATCCTAACATTAATAAAACACAATATTTATAATAAAATTTTAACCAAAAAAGAGTGGTCGACTTTACCCTTATTTATAGAAAAATAAATTAAAGAGATATGTGTGAGGAGGGAAGGTAATTTTATTAATTTTGTTAACTTGTATATGGAGCTACCACTATTTTCACTCGTTTACAGCTATTACCAAAATAATGCAGATTTCTTTGATATAAAGACCTGTCCCCAAGAGAAGTTGGGACTGCCTTAATTTTATTTTAACATAAAATATGAAATATATAAAATATTAGTAAAAACCTTTTGGATAATAATACAAAATTTGAGACGATTCAAGTTAAATCTGAATGCATTATGTATATATATATATATATATATATATATATATATAAAGACTCTATTACTTATCCTTTTAAGTTTTCTTCAAATTTTAATAATGAGAAACAATGAGTAATATATTCATCATACACATGCTACACTCTCTCCTACTTTGTCAACCTCATTTTCTAATGCAACTTTTTATATCTTTTGAATTTTTAAAATTTTAAATTTTAATTAGTTTTATTATAAATTTTAATATTTTTATTGAAAATAGAATAACTTTTGATCTTTTATTATTTTTTTAAATTTTAAATTGTTAATAAGACATATAAAATAGAATAGTAACATGTTAACAATAAAATATATAAAGGCAACCACATGGAATGTCACATTCCAAAATTTTAATTGTTCAAATACAATTTTGTCACAATATGCATGATGTAATATGTATTGAAGGAATAACTTAAAATTTAGACAAAAATTAGTAAAAGCACTTTTTTTTAATTTTTCTTTGTTTTGAAATGTTTTAACTTTTTAGGGTTTTTTTTAAATTTTAAATGATTTTTAAAAATATTTACTTTATCAAATTGATAAACTATAAATGCTGGGAGATAAATTCTTTTATAAGTGTTTAGTTTAATTAACTATAAATTTTAATGGTGTTATTTAAAAAAAAATTGGATGGGGTTATTAAACTACACTAAACTTATTATATCATTATAAATATTAGGATAAATCTTAAAATTATATATGAATTTTAATTTGGTGCAATTATATCTTGTGAAACTCTAATTGTGATTCAAATGTATACTTAAAACTTTTAATTTTGATTTAAGTATGCATATTTAAAGAAATAAATACATCAATTTATTTTATATTAGATAAATATAATTATTTATGTATGCGTTACATTACATAAATATAAAATGATGTTATATTAATAATTGTGTTAATAATTTACAAGAATTAAATCAAATCAAAATTTCATGTATAAAATTGCACAAAATTAAAGTTTATGTATACAATTATACATTAAACTATAATTCATGTATAGTTTTAAAATGATCCTAAATATTATAACTTATTATTTGAAATTAAAGTACAAGGAATAATTTTGCAACAACATAGATACCTTCCGTGGGTTTAATCCAAAATAATAATAATAATGAAAACATTACCAATTCTACAACTATGAACTATCTTGTATAAATGAAGTATGAATTACCTTAAATTTTAGTAGTCATAAAAAGGGTATTTGACTGTGTTATCTCTTATATTTTAAATAAAAACATTTTAATTGAATTTTTAAAAGGTGAATAATATATTAATTAATTTTAAAACTTAAATATTAAATAGCAATTTAAATCTGTCATCTATTTCATTTTGTTTTAATACATTAGATTAAATTATTTATACAATAGGTAGAATTTAATTCTAGTGTTTTAAATATGTTTCATATAAAATTTAAGTTGTTTTGTAACTCTCAAGATAAAAGGACCTGACTCATACTTTAAATCCAGTGATTAATTTAACATCTAATCATAGTTTGAGGACGTGGAGTCACATTTAACTAAAAATATATATAATATGAACTTAAAATAATTTGGTGCTATTTTTTCGACCTGACTAATTAATGTATATATATTTATACAAAATTTTATAACTTTACTACAAGCTCCCCCATAAACTAAATTTTCACCCACAAAATATGGTAGAATCACCCAAAACATGGAAGGATTTTATAATATAGAAGAGATTAATGAGTCTACCCTACTTTTTTTAATTTCCTGCAATCTTGAATCTTGATTCTAATTTGCACAGTGCACGTCTGCAAGTAAATGCTAAATAGCGGCCTCTCTATTTATCTAATCCGCTAATTTTGGCGCCTTCAAAACCGCAACTGTCATCACCAACTTTCCTTTTCCTTGTAACCCTCCTTCCCTTCTTCACTTTTAAATTACCATATTCTCATTTTTTGTATATTTTCCTTAATCTCCTCAAACGTGGATTCAACTGTTAACAACTTAACATATCTAGTAGTTGTATTACAGTGGGTAAACACCGACCGACCAAACCCATGTTTTGTATTTGTTCTTTTTGTTGCTGGGGATTGAGATTTTTCCACTGCTGATGTGTAATACAGAACAGAGAGTTGAGAGAGAAATGGGAGAGTTAGACACTTCCTTTTCTTGTTCCAGTCTCTTGTGTCGGGAAACTGAAGAAGATGCATGTTTTCCCGAAACTGAGAAAGAAGATGATCGAAGTGTTTACTTCAAATCATGTTTTGTTTCGGACAATGAAGACGAGTATATCGAGATGTTGGTTCAAAGAGAGATTGAAATCGGATTCAAAACCAGTGCATCGTTTAGTGATTCGAAACTTAAAAGTTGGTTGGAATGTGCTCGCTTAGATGCTATTCAATGGATGTTCAATGTTTGTGTCTCTTCCCTAATCTCTGTTTTGTTTGTTTCATTGTATGATTTTGATTAATCAAATTTTTATTTTTCATTGTTTGGTTCAGACAAGAGCAATTTTCGGGTTTCAAATCCATACAGCTTATTTATCTGTCATATACTTTGATCGGTTTCTATCAAAGAGATCCATTGATGTAGGTTTTTTTTTTTTTTCTAAATTGTATAAACAATAATAGTTAAATGAAGTTTCTTGTCTGTGTTTGTAACATTGCCTGTTTGGTGTAGGATGGGAAGTTGTGGGCTATTCGATTGTTATCAGTAACATGTTTATCATTAGCAGCAAAAATGGAGGAATGCAGTGCCCCTGCTTTTTCAGAATTTCCTATACAAGATTACCAATTTAAGAATAAAACGATTCAAAAAATGGAGTTATTGGTACTTACCACCTTGGAATGGAAGATGAGTTCAATCACACCCTTTGCTTATTTGGATTATTTCATCCATAAATTTTATGGTGAATATAGGCCTAAAGGGTTAGTCTCCAAAATTATGCAACTTATCATGTCAATGATAAAAGGTAATCCAGAACTTCAGTTTTTATTGAAATGTATGAACTTTTATCTTTATTATATGTTGACTCCTTCATTACCGTAATGCAGAAATCAGTTTGGTGGATCATCGACCCTCGATTATTGCTGCGGCCGCAGTGTTAGCTGCTTATGATAGCCGATTAACAAGAAAATCAATTGATCTCAATGTTGACTTCATTTCATTTTGGGGAACTCTAGAAAATGTAAGCATTCATTTTTTAATTAAGAACAACATTCATCTGTATATGTATATACTAATATCTATCTTTATACTGGATGATGCAGGAACATATATTTTGGAGCTATAATATGATGCAGGAAATAGAGATGAGAAAATCCAAGACACCAACATCTGTTATTTCTTCAAATTATTCATCAGTAACTTATAGCTCACTTGATGCTATTGAGACTTCTTCCGCTGTCAGTAATGGAGCTGGCACTAAGAGGAAACTTACATTCAATGAGTCCGATCGAAATAGCCCACCGGCGAAGAAATTGTATCAGCTGTGAATGAGTCAGAGTTTGGTAGTAGGATTTGGGTTTATTTATTGGATTACTTTGACCGTCTAAGAAAAAGAAAAGATTGATTATTGCAATTAGATTTTGTTAGATAGGTGTAATGCATGTTTTCAACCATTTCATTAAGATTTGGTGTTGATCCTTTGGGGGTTTCATTTTCCAATAACAAACTATAGTTTTCAGCCTGCGATAACCAAGTTAGATAAAAACAAAGGGATAGCTTTAGCCTATAGTAAAAGATAAGAATCCATCGGGAAGAGATCTGTCAAGTGAATGCCAGAAGCCAATTGAAGATCGTTCGGTTTAGTCGTTTTCTCAAGCGTTGCTTTGAAGAATGCTACTGTTGCTTACCCGTTTCTTTCAATTTGTTTGTATTTTGTTCTTCCTTTTGATGTTTTTGTTTTGACAAAGTATAGTTAAATAGATATAATGACTTGCAACCTTGAGGCCTACCCCTTTTGATGGGAGGGGGTGGACTTGGGATGCTTCCTATGTCTTTCAAAAGGCTGAAAGCCATGAGGAATGAGGAGCTGCTTTTGTTTGATTTGATTCATCTGTGTTTCATTTGGGCCAATCTAAAAAGCCTAAAAAATGGTGAATAGTGATTGGATTTGACTGGAATGTTGGGTTTCTTTTAGATTAGTGGGAAAGTGCACTAAACCTTGGGGTCATGTAAACCCAGCAATCAAAGAGGTGCTTCTTTAAATGATAATTAAAAATAGTGCACCAATGATGAGATAGATCGTAAGAAATGCAAAGTGCACCCCTATATATGCGGCTAGCTAAGGCATTGTCTTTGCCCACACATGTGAATGCTGATACTTGTAGGACCCCAAGGAGCCATGATGGAGTTAAGCGAAGTTTGTATTTGGGGGTGAATTAGGGGAGGCATGCATTTGGCATATTGGGTGTCAGAGACTCTCCACCTTTTCCACATGCTTTCATGGTAGGAAATCCAGTCTGGCACCGTACAAACATTTGTATATATTTTAGTCTTCCTGTAGTAATCCTGTGAATATTCATGGTTGATGCTTCCTCTGCCACACTCATATCCAGAGGTTCAGTCATCCTTCGAAATGAGATAATGTTTTAAGGATTCTGCCAACCATGCTTTTAGGTTTTCTTCCCCAAGTTATTTCTTTTTCATTGCCTAACATAGCATTACAGTTTAATGGATTGTTCCTTAAGCTACATTTTGATAACATAACATTGCAAAAATGGCAGACAAGAGACCTAGTATAGTAGAGTAGTCATAAATGTAGCGACATAGTAGGATTTGTTGTGGCCGGCCAAGATGGCAA
Organism: Gossypium arboreum; assembly: GCF_025698485.1. Classification (NCBI taxonomy): domain Eukaryota; kingdom Viridiplantae; phylum Streptophyta; class Magnoliopsida; order Malvales; family Malvaceae; genus Gossypium; species Gossypium arboreum. The sequence goes on from NC_069080.1 coordinate 40,915,010, forward strand.
CCTTAAGTAGACAAACTGAAAATCATCCTTCATATAGAGTTTTCGAGACTTAAAGGTATAAATAAGGCTATAAATTTTATTTTTAAATGAAAATTTCATTGTAATTGAAACAAGTTTACAATAAATATATTAATTAGATTTTTACATGTCCTGACTCATCTATGGACAAATACTAGTACTTTTTTAGATTGCATCACTGGGATGTTGTGAGCACAATATCAATATTGTCCTTTCTGAGCATTCATTGATTTCTCAAAGATTTGTCATCTTGAGATGTACCTTTTTAAGGATTTTCTACTTATATTTGAGTTACCTAAGTTCATTCAACCTAAATACCCTTAAATTTCATTAGGACTATTGTCAAGTAATAATGAAATGGAAGGAACTCTATTAAACTAGATAACTTCGAACTATAAGCATCTAAGGCTTTCTAAGAATCTCAACTAATCTATCGAACTATATCCCATCTCTCTAGATTAGTTAAGCCAAATCTTTCCAGTTTCCTCCCTAATGCAACTCTCACTTGTAGGCTGTAACAGCCCGATTTAGACCCTAATCGGAACGGTAGTTTTGGGACCACGAATTCGAGTTAAAAAAATATTTTAAAATTATTTTCTGTGTTTATTTTGTGTGACTTTATATCTGTGAAATTTTCGTGATTTAATTTCGTCCTTTAGGTGTCCGATTAAATAAAAGGACTTAATCGCGTAAAATAAAAATTCAGTGGTTTTTCTAAAAAGGGCTAAATTGTACTTGGCTTTTTAAATGGAAGCCTTAAAGTTGCAATAAGCCCAATATTAAGTGTAGTGGACGGTGAAAGACGCATGTTATATGATTTTATTATTATATCATTAAGATTATTTAAGTAAATTGGTTAATAAACTTATATATGTTGAAAATAAAGTAATCAAATTCATTTTATTTCCTTTGTTCTTCATCACCGAAACTAAACAAAAGAAAAGAAAAAGAGAAAGCTAGGTTTCGGCACTTACTCAAGCTCAATCAAGGCTCATTTTTGTTCGGTTTTTGATAATTTCTACGTTTTTGAGATCGTTGCTTAGTAATTTTCAAGACCCATGCTTTAATTTTTGATCTTGATGAATATTTTGAGTTGTGCCATTGTTGATACCTTGTGATTTTTGTTGTTTGATGATGAAAAATGAAAGATATGTTTTAGATTAACATATTTTGTATTGGAGTTTTTGATAATTTTGAGTAATTAGGACTAAATTGAAAAAATAATAAATTGAGGGACTAAAATGTGAAATTAATGAAATATATGGGCTTGTATAGATATGGGTACCATTCAGCCTAACATGGGCACTTTGAAATTTTGTGTATTTTGTGTTTGTGCAATAGGGACTAAATTGTAAAAATTGTAAATGTCAGGGGTAAAATGGTAATTTGTCCATTTATGTTTTTTGGACTAAATTGAATGAAAATATGTTTGAATGAGCTTAATTTGAATAACCAAAGAAATCAGATTTGGACTAGGGAAAAACAAAAGTTGTCGACTAGCAGCCCCGTCCCGTTTTACGACGTCCGAAGTAAGTTTATAAGTAAATAGACGTACTTAATTTTAATTAAATGTAAATTATAGATGCTGAATTGAAATATATGATATTACAAATGCAATTTCCGAATATGTATAAGCTTGGTAATCTTGTACGAACATTCGTTTCGATCGAGTTACGACGTCCGAAAGCCCCGTATGAACCTTAGGAATAGTTAGGATACATATGTCATGACATAGGATTCCGGTATATGTGTGTGAGTAAGACCATGGCATCGATATGTGATTCCGATATGAGTTTACGAGTAATACCCTGTCTGGGACAATGGCATCGATATGTGGTTCCATGTAAGACCACGTCTAGGACGTTGGCATTGTACGATTTATGTGATTATCTTAGTGTCCTACCCAATTCCGAATGGTTCATCGGGCAAAGGTAAATCATGTACGATTGTGAAATACGAGCTAAATGGTCAAGTATGAATTAACTTGATATCTACTCGAGATAAGGTAGGAAAGTACTATGAATATTTGTTGTAAATCATGTACAATGCAAATGAAGAATTCATGTGTATTTGGTATGTGTATTCGGCTTGTGAATGAATAAGTTGTGTATCATTGAAATGTTACTTAATATGTGCATAAACGATTTGGTATATTCGGCCACATAGGTATTGATTATACATGAGATGTCATTTGATGATTCATAAGTTTGCATAAAAGAGTAAATGGATGAATGGTTTATTATGACTATTTGGTTTGGAAGTTGATTTATAATGTGTTAAATGATTCTGTGTATATTTCGCTTAGGTGGATAATAGTCTCTGAAAAATGTATTATTTATAGAATTTGTAAGTTTGAGGTCTAGCATGGAAATGTTAATGCATTTCGTTTAGTTAATGTGAGTTGATTATGATATTGAATTGTTTATTTGCTTATGACTTACTAAGCTAAGTTAGCTTACTCCGTGTGTTCTAGTTTACCCTGTTTTATAGATTTTGGATCAAGTTACAAGCTCGGGGATCGTCAGCAAAGCTCATCACACTATCAGCTATTTTGGTACCTTTATAAGTCAAACTTGAATTATGGCATATATAGGCTGGAATGCATTTTGGAAATGTTGGATTTTGGTTTTGTATAAATTGAGCCATGCAAAAAATGGCTTTAATCTTTTATATTTGAACTCGGTTATATTTAGCTTGGTTTGTGTTTATTTTGATTAGGAAATTAAGTGCTATGACTGAATGATGTTCGTGTTAGATGTTTTAGGCTTTGGAAATGGTTAATAATTTTGGGTGAGTAAAGGGTTGATTCAGCTAAGGTAAGCATAGAGTAAAATATATGTGTATGTGTGATTATATTAAGATAATATGTTATATATATGATTTGGCGTAACAGGTTGTTGGCTAAATTCGAACATGATTTGAGTTTGTTTTAATAAGGTGATTACATGACATTTAAGATGTATATTTTGATTATATGTCTATTTGTGTATAATGCCATATCCTAGTGAATATATATTTTGTATTATAAGTTGGTTTGAAGATTATTGCCATAATGTATATAAAACTTGGTTATAAAATGAAATTATAGGAGATAATTATAATCAATTTGTAATTCAATAATTGCTTGTTTAAATATTTATTGAATATGATGAATTATTTTGTTATATAATATATATATATATATATATATATATATATATATATATATATATATATATATGTCTTCATATGGTATATATAAATAAAGAAGGTGTTGGATTTATAAACTTTAATTGAGTGAAGTAAAAATAGTTGCTTAATGTGTTTTGGTGGAGGTTTATATTGACTTACTTTTAAATGACTTATAAAGGATGTATTAAATGACTGAATAAAATTTAAGTAGTTTGGTTGTAAAAGTGTATTTTAGCTTATTATATTTTATTATAAATGTTGAAATGATTCAAATTTTGATAGGGATAATCGTGTGTAAAGTTTATAATGTTATCTCAAATATCCTTGACTGTTAATGAAATTGACAAAGACATATATGCTAATGAATATTAAATGTTTGTTTATTATTAGGTATTCAAATACTATTAAAGAGTTGAATATGTGATCTGTATATGTTTTAAGATTAACATAATCTCGATTAATATATGAAAAGTCTTATGTTATTTATATATATGAACTTGGCTGGTATAATTATATGGATGTTTGAAAATGTGTTTTTTGTTTGGTAATGCCTTGTGACCCTAATCCGGCGACGGATATGGGTTAGGGGTGTTACATAGGCTATGCAATTGTTAATATTTTCAATACTGATGAGAGAGATAATTAATTAATTTGATCGACTAAGGTTAGATCTGTCATATACCTCAATGAATTATACCAAATAGGTAATAAATCGACTTAGTATTAGCAAGCTCAACTACTTAATCAAGCTCTAGCAAAACATTCAAAAAAACACAATTAATCAATAGATCACAATTAATACAATCACACTATTCACTACTGCAAAACAGGTTTTTAGCGGCGTTTTTAGCGGCGTTTGAATAGAAAATGCCACTAAAAATTGAACAGATTGAGTATTAGCGGCGTTTTTAAGAAAGCGCTGCTATAGGTCGTTTTTTTAAAAACGCCGCTAAAAGATTAAGCCGAATGACGTTGTTTATTTTGAGCTTCAATGGCATTAGAGGCGCTTTCATAAAAACGCCGCTATATGTCAACCATTAGCGGCGCTTTTTTGAAAACGCCGCTAAAAGATTAAGCAGAACATTAAGCTTCAGTGGCATTAGCGGCGCTTTGTGGAAAACGCCGCAATAGGTTGAGTTTTAGCGGCGCTTTTTTAAAAACGCCGCTATAGATCTAAACTATTTTAAGGTTTATGGATTATGGGTTTAAGGGTTGGGGTTGATGGTTGATGGTTTATGTTTTATGATTTAAGGTTTGGAGACTATAGTTAAGGGTTTAGGGTTTAAATTATTTAGTGTTTTTTAATTTATATATTAAATAATCTCTTATATAATTATAAAAGAGATAATATTAATTTTAATATTTTAAAATTATAACAAATTATTTATTGAAAAATAAAAAAAGTAATGATTGATATGGATAGGTAATTATCTATTTTGGATAGGACAGATTATAACAAATTAAATAAGGTCTTATTTTTATTTTGAATTTGATTTTATTTTGATCATATCTAAAACCGACTTTATAAACAATATAAATTAACTACACCATTCACTTAGCTATGGGAAAGTTAATTTCATTTTAGTTACTTAATCATGAAAAGTTACACTTTGATAATTAAACTATTTAATTAGAAGTTTTCATTTAATTAAGTTACGAAGTTGTTAAAATCAATGTTATAGCTTTCTCTAAACCCTAACCCCTAACCCTTTAAATCAACAACCCTTTAACCCCCAGACCCTAAATCTCTAATCATAAACCCCTAAAACTATAAACACTAATCAATAACTCTTTAAACACCAGACCCTAAATCTCAAATCATAAACCCTTAAAACTCTAACCCCTAAACCCTAAGCCTTAAAACTAACATCTAAACCCATAAACTATAGATCGTAAATCCCAAACCCTAAACTATAAACCATAAATCATAAACTCTTAAATTATAAACCCTAAAATCTAAAAAATAAATTTCATATGGATATTAAGTATATATATATGTTCATGGTCTAGTTTATGGTTTAGGATTTGGGCTTTAATTTTTAGTGTTTAGGGGTAAATATGGTGAACTACTTAACTTGTGTATATTGGATTTTTTATAATATAAATCTAAATAAGATAAATATAAATTATTATTTTAAAATATATATATCAAAATGGGTTAAATCCCAAAAGCATACATGAACAATGGTTTAGTGTGCAATTGTATACATGCATGAACTTTAATTTAATCCAGTTCTTGTAAATTATTAACACTATTATATTGCATACATAAATATTTATATTTATTCAATATAAAAATATATTGATGTATTTATACTTAAAAGAATAATACTTGTATTGCTTTGTCATTTTGTATTTTTTAATTCATCGATTCCATTTTATTTCTATTAAAGTTTCCTTTTGTATTTTATATGTTAATTTAAAATTATAAAATCTTCAAAAAATTAAAATTTAAAAATAAAAATAAAAATAAAAATTTAAAATTTAAAAATAAAAACTTAGAAATTTGATATTTAATATTTTAATCCATATTTCAATTAAAAATTCAATATTCAAAATTTTAAAAAATTCAAAAAATGATAAACTCAACACAAAAATTTTGAAAGAAAAATAGAAAAAATAAGTTAAAAATAAAAATTAAAATTGAACAATAGTGGCATTTTTAGTAAAAACACCGCAAAAGGTTGAGCTATAGTGGCATTTTTGATGAAAATGCCGCAAAAGACCAATAATTTTTTATTACCCGCTCATTATTCCCTCTTCTTCTCATCTCTGTTGCGCGCCCTAAATCCCTCTGAAAATTTCCCCTCAAATTTCCCATTTCCAACAGCACCAAGTCAATACACCTACACCAATCACACTTCATTTTCCTTTTCACCTACAAGCAAACATTTCCCTAAATATTTTTTAAAATCAGCATTTCTGGCCATCTTTATTTCACATTTTTCTTTTTCTTTGTTTACTCACCACTTAGTTGTAGATGAGTCAAAAGTCTTGGTGCAAACTCGGTCTCGATCTATTTTTTTATTGGAGTTTTATCTATTGGGTTTCCTTACTTCTTTGTTTTTTTTAACGTTCTGCTTTTGGTTTTCTTAGGTTCTTTGTTTCGATTGAGTCAATTCGGCGTTTCGTTCTTTACCGACTGAGTGGACCCTTTGCGAAGTTCACTGAGCCAACTCGCGAGTTAGGGGTGGGGAAGAAGAAGAACCGAATGGCGATGCCTTCAGTGGGGATAAAGCGATCAACAGTATTCCAATAACCCCCACCATGTTTTCAACGCAAACCGACAAAAATCATTTGAGGCGACTCTTGATTCCCTTCACAAAGATGATGTAGAGGTTCGTAGCAGTGGTGTTATTGGCATAGTTTACAGTGGCAACCCTAGTGACATCCTGAACTTGTCTTCAATGGATCCTCCACGTCCTTGGTTTGACATTTCCCCCTAATTTTAGCTTTATTATTACCTAGCATAAAGAAAAAAGAACTCAATAACAACAAAATATTATTTGTTTATTTATTTTTACTTTTGCTTCTCCCATTTTATGTTTTAGTTAATTAGCACTTGAATGAAACCAAAGCCGAAACCGATGTTGTGTATGATGATATTTATGGCTTGAAATTGCTTTAAGTCCTCGATTTACGAAGAGAAAAAAAAAAAAACTGAATGTGATGTAATAGGGATTTATCTTTGATGTGCATTTTCTGATGTTCTTGTATCATTTTTCCCCTTTTCCTTATTTTTACATTTTGGGGTTAGTTTTAGTTTTTACCATTCTATTGTTTTTTGTTGAAGAGATATGTAGAATATTAACCATTTGATTTGAGAGATGCCATTGTTAAAGCCCTGAGAATTGTACAAAAGGCAATAGGACTTTGTATTTATGTAGGGAAATACCATTTTTATTTAAAGCATTTTTGCTAATCTTTTGTACGTAATTAAAGAGTGAGATGTTTGAGGTTTATCATTCACTTTCATGTCTTGATAAAATATAGTTTGGGGTGGAATTAAGCAAGGGCTTCAGAATTGTGATTTTGAGTTGAGTTTATGTTTATTTTGAGTTGAGTTTATGTTTATTTTGAGTTGAGTTTATGTTTACTCCTTGATTGTACTGATAATAATTTGTCAGGGAATCTTATGCATCGGCTTTCTCAAACGTTCTCGCCAGCAAAAGGAAATTACAAGGGAACAAGCAGTTCAAGATTTGGAGGTAAGCTATGAGAGTTGTTCAAAGTTGGCCTTTTGGTCTACATCTTGCCTTGATGATTTCTTATTTATGTATTCTTTTGTTTGATCAATTGGAGGTCTAGTCATTCTCTGATTGCTTCTTTTTTTTATTCAAACCTCTCCCACCATATTATAATCAAGTGTTCTTAAGTTGACAAATGAACTGTAAGAACCCATTCTTGTTTATAATTTCTGTTGAGTTACATATAAATGATTTTTAAAATTGTGTTTATAACTTTTTAAAGTATTATATATATGTCAAATTCTCTTGTTTGTTATTGCATTATATGTATGTTACTAATTTAGTATTTATGCTCTAATTTGGCTATTTTTAATCGTTTTGTTCTTTAAAAAATGGAATTTAGTTCGACATTAAATTCCTTAAACTAAATTATATAATTTCAAAAATCTTATATGATAAATAAATTATCTATAATGTTATGTCAATTTACTAGCACTGCCATATCATTTCAATTGATTTGATTTTCAAAAATTTGAAAACAAGGTTACTCAATTTTAACTTCAAGTCGCACATTCCATTTGTTAGGAAAAGCTATATCTTTTTTCAGAATTTTATAAAAAAAAAGATTTTATTTGAATTTTCTACTGTGGTACATTGAAGTTCATATGTAGCTCAATTCACGTGTTGCTTTAGTTATAGGTGCTTCAAGAGTTCAATCATGTTAATCCACAAACGGATGAGGAAGGAAAAGTGTTTTAACTGGTTCGGGCGTGTCGTTCATGTTTGTTGTTGGTTCCTTTATCCATTGGCGAACATTGGCTTTGTTAGGTAATTAGAACTTCCTGAATTGCATTGGAAATTGGTTAGGCAATTAGATAGTTTTGTAACAGTTATTGAATGATTTTACAAACAGCCACAATTCTCGCTCTGCTTCAACTCCTACTTCTCTTCTTCATACCAGAATCTCCTCAATGGCTGGTGAGTACAATTCGAGTTTCTCTTCAATTTTAGAGCTACGGTTGGTGCCTATCTTAAAGGCTCAAGTAAAAAGAAAACAGAAAATCTCATTACTAACCTGCAAGATATTGTCCGTTTTGATATGAAAATCTCTAGTTTTGTCCTACAGCTACCAAATGGCTTTGAGTTTCTAAAAATATATCATAGTAGATCATCATAAGCTTTCTATTTTGGTTGAAATCTCCTCTTGTGATATATAGCCACTGAGAATGTTTCTGTGCAGGTAAAATTTGGTTGTGAGAAAGAGCTTGAAGCCGCTTTGTTGTGCCTCAGGGGAGATAAAGCTGATATTTCTCATGAAGCAATTGAAATAAAAGTAACCTTTGTTTTTTTCTTAGGAAAAAAGTATAAACTTTTATAATGGTTCAATTTTTACTTGTCTGAGCTTATCTTTTTATAGGATTATGTAGAATCTCTTAAAAGTTTCTCGAGTGAAGGAATTTTAGACATATTTCAAAAGAATTATGTTCGGCCATTACTTGTAAGACACGTAACTTTGTTGAAATTGATCAATTTCTCCATATTTGCTATATAATTAATTGATATATCTCTTGTTTTCCTTATAGACTGTTGCTGGAGTGTTGGTCCTGATGAATTTGGGAGGAATCAATGCACTTACATATTATTCTGGTGCTATTTTTGTCTCAGCTGATAATATTACTGGTCTTAACAATCTCCATAAAATTTCAAGAAAATTTATAAATAGTTCAACTACATTAAGTTCTATTTTATGACAATTGAAAGGTGTATCTAGCATGGTTGGGCTCATCACACTAGCTGCTACTCAGGTTTGCTTCACTGTCATTTTGGATAGAAAAATTCTCTATTGATGGAATGATGTCTCCGTAACTAAAGAAATGTTCTGTTTTGCAGACAGTAATTGGTATTTTGGGTGCAACCTTAATTGATAAACTCGTAAGCTGGAATAACAACTATCAGTATGAGTTTCTATTAATGTCCTCTAGATATGAAATCAAATTGTGTTGAATTAAATTGTAAAACCACCGGAAAATGTTTGTGTCCTCCTAATATCAAACTCTAGAGTCTAGAATCCAGGCACCTCGGTGTGGATAATATATTGTAACTAGATTTATCTGTCAAACTAACGATGAATCTAATAATTTGGTTTTGCATCCTTTAGATATTGAAGGTGCGGCAGAGGATTCAATCTCTTCAAGCTAGAAAAGCCAAGGCTTAGCACTTCTTCAAGTGGAACGTTATTTAATGTTGCATTCCATGGTCATTCATCTTAGTCAGAACTTGAATTTTGTGGTATGGAAACAGGGTTTTGTAGCTACCTTGTGTACCAGCTTCTTTAACCATGATGGTTAATTATTACAAGTTTTGTAGCTTCTTTTATAATTGGCTGAGTTAATATAGATCAGATGAGCTGTGAGGTAGATTGGCCATTTATTTAAACATAATATTTAAATTCTAAATTCTAAATTTATTAAGTTAGTTTTAAAGTTAAAATTTTAATAGAAAATTTAATTTAACTAATATTTTTTATTTATCCTTAAAAGTATATAGTTTAAAGTTCAAATTTCAAAATAAAACCTAATATAATATTTATCATAGAAAATAAATATTATTTAATTAAAATATATATTTTTTAAAGTTTATATTCTTTAGTGGAGTTTGTGAAAAAAGTGCCGCTAAAGGTCTGTTATATAACGGCGTTTGCGAGAAAAGCGCCGCTAAAGGTCATGGTCTTTAGCGGCGTTTGCAAGAAAAGTGCCACTAAAGGTCATGGTCTTTAGCGGTGTTTTTTGCGGCGCTTGTAAAAACGCCACTAATAGTTCTAGCGGCGTTTTTGCAAAAAAAAACGTTGCTGAAAGTCTGTTCTCCTGTAGTGATTATTGAATCACAAACATAAAAAGCTAAACAATAAATGCAACATTAACAACAATAACAAATAATCAAGAAAAGAGTTTTAGTGATTCTCGTTAATCAAGTTAAAACTCTAAAATCCTCATTTGAATTTTCATTTACACCTTTTAAGCCAAAGTTTCAACTCTCAATTGTCAAGATATTACAAATGAAACTTGTTGGGGATCGAATAGTAAAAATGGAGAAGAACGAACACAAATATTTTACGTAAAAAACCTTCAAAGAGGAAAAAACAACGGGCAAATGAGGTATCGACTTTTCACTAAATGAGTAAACAAACGAGAGTTCAATATGGAGAAAATAAACCTAAATGTACTAAACGTACAATCTTAAACCTCGAAAATAAAGTCCTAACTCGAGAACAAAATTCTATCCATAATTACCACGAAACTCTCACTAAAACTCATATACAACTATATCTTGTCACCCTTAAGAAAAACCTTTATTGATTGGCTTCTCAAAACAGGGATACAATAACTCCTTTAAATAGGCTAAGATTAGAGTTCTAATCATACTAAATACCCTTGGAATAATTAGAGTCTAACTAGGAGAAAAAGTCCTGCTTGAAGTCTAAAATGCAGCTGCCAAATAGGATTATACGTCGTGACGTCGCAACATCTCATTCGCCTCGTCATGACATAATCCATCACGTTGTCCTGATGAGCCAAAGCTTCTCGTCTTGACGTCAGGCCAATTTTGGCCCTTCTTCGGTTGCTCATTGATTCTTATCTAAGGTATTTTTAATGTGTTTGATAAATGTGAGCCACACCCCACAAACTTCCACCTTGACTCGTATTTATCGCGCCTCCTTTTTCATGCCCCGTCACGATCCAAAAATCAAAATGTTCAGAATACCAAACAAGCTCAAGCAGTGCTCAAACTTATAAACTGAAAGACTCCTAGTCTTCAAATCAAAGTTGTATAATGTAACAAGGACTAGTAATACCCAAACATGAGAGAAAACATCAACTCTCTCTACCTGACTATAGCCCTCTACGACCAACCTTACCTCAAACACTTTGTAAACCATTTGAGTCCTAAAGGCCAAAAGGGGATTATATTTTTCTCTAAATCAGTAACATGCTTAACATCTGACATGACTCCACCTTCAACCGGATTATTTGGAGAATAACAAATTATCACCCTTGTTCTCATCCACATCAGTTACCTCCGTAATTATCCGAAATTGCCAAAAATTGAAATTTGTGGATCCCTCAAATTTCTCGATATCCAAATCTATTTTTGTGTCACCGAACAAGTCGATCTACGGAAACTAAATCAGGCTCTAATACCAGTTTGTTAGGAATCGACTTGTATAAACAACAAGATAGTAAAAGTAGAGACGAACGAACACAAATATTTTACGTGGAAAACCCTCAAAGAGGGAAAAATCTATTGGGAAATGTGTCCATATTGTAGTAACCATGTAATTATTTTCTATGTATTTGAATGATGAACAAATAAATAAAGTTAATTTAACATTCACTATTATGTATTTTGTGTTTCTGTCTTTCATGTTTTGCATGCATAATGAAATTGTGACAAACAAATACTAGTTCATCAATTGTCTAAGTTCAAACTAATGATAAGTGGCACTATAAGAACGTTTACATTGTAAGAAAGACAGCTTACTTCAGTAGATAATCTAAACGAGTCCATAATCTACTTAGAAGGATTACTATGTCGTCTACAATTTTAATTGGGAAGATGACTAGTCTTGGCTAACAGAGCAGTTGACTCTACGGGTAGAGACATAGATGTATTCATTGAAAGAATGATAAATTGGACTGGACCCAAGATGAATTAATTCTGAATCCGTTTGTGAGTTAGTTCACTTGTGACGATCATGATGTGATTTACCTAAATCTTGAGTTAGTCACTAACCATACATATGTAACTCATGTGCTTTGATATAAGTGGAGACTTATACTCTAAAAATGATCGAGCCCATACTCGGTATGTTGGGTACATGACTTATGTATGGTATAGCTTTACTAGCAATAATGGAACTCATAGCTCGATTAAATAGTTAACGATATCTTCTAATTGGCATTGTGTGAATTGATAAATATGGAACATGGCCACGGGTTGCTCATTCTCAAACGAGCAATTTATTACAGTCATTTGTTGACAGTGATAATATTAATCATTAAGAAGACACACTGGTGGCAATGAGATAAAATAGGATTGTATTGAGTGAACGAATTTAACTCAAAAAAATTAAGGTTATCATATGAGGGTAACACACACATGACGAGGTCATTAGATAAAACAGTTTGAATGAATTGCTTTCATAAAGAGTATACTATAAGGAGTTTTCAATCATGGTACTTCTTGTGGACTGACTCCATGATTAAGTAATTGTGAATTATTGGAACGATGCTTTTGGACATAATTGCAATTACTAGAGCCTAATTATATATGTTCGATTGGCCCCTCCTCTAGTTCAACAAAAGCTCGGTCGAACTGCATTTAAATCAAAATAAAATTCTACGACTTTGAAAATAATTTAATTTAGTTGATTTTTTAGATATGAAATTAAATTAGGCTATCGTGATAATTGTTTAACTAGAAAATTTGATTAAAGAATTTTCTTGAAAATTAATTTAGAAAATCTAAGTGATTTTTGGAAAATTAATTTTGATCAAGTAAAATTAAATTAATCAAATTAATTAAAAAATATGATATTTTTGGAAATTAATTTTCAAGTCAGACAATTGAACTAATAGGTAATTGAATTTAAAAATTGGACCTGAAATCGAAAATTGGACTTGAGAACTCAAAACTGAGATCAATACCCAAAAACTAGTTGAACTGGGTCTGGTATATGAAATGGGTCGACGGTCCAACCAGTGGCAGGATCGAACTAGTTGTGCCGTCACTGGCCCGAACCGAGTTAGCTTGGGGGTGTTGTGAGGGTGTCGCTCCTGCGATGGTACCATCAAACACGACGATGCCGACGACATTCCGGTGGTTGGCGGGTGGTCCTTCGGCGATTGAGTAATGGAGGAATCACACTCTTACTGGGACTCTACCGAATAATTTGATTTGATTAACTAATCCAAAAATAATAATATTTTAATAAATTTAATATTAAAATTAATTTAATACTTGTCTTGATAGTATTTTATTAATTTAATATTGAAGTTATTATCTTAACATTAAATTTAATTTAATATTTTTCTTGTAGATAAATATTTTATTAATTTAATAGATGTAATATTAAAGTAATTAAGTTTAATCATAGTAGACTCTCTAAACTTTCCTTATATAAAGAGAGCTTCAGTCATTATTTTTCACACACTTGAATTCAAGAGAAAGTTGTAGAGAGAAAATTCTCTAAAGAAATTATTTCAAAAAATTTTTAAAGATATTTTTCTTATTTACAACTTGACCCCAAAGTTTAGAGAAATTACAAAATTACCCTATTGGTAATTTTTGTGAAAAATTTTCTGGTTCGAAGCGAGCCCACACTTGGCATATGTGAGCTTGAGGATAGTGGAGAAGACTACTCGGTCAAAGCATTCATCCTAAACGAATCGAAAAGGTATAATTTTAATTAAATGTTTATTACTTTACATATCACAACCAAGATCTTGTTTTTTTGGAAAAGAAATTTAAAAATCTGATATTTTCTCAAATTTATTTTTCGCTGCGTTTTTCAAATTTGATTTTCTAACAAAATCATAGGCAAATGAGGTATAGATTTTTCACTAAATGAGTAAACAAATGAGAGTACAATATGGAGAAAATAAATCTAATTGTACTAATAGTACAATCTCAAACCCGAAAAGTGAAGTCCTAACTTAGGAACAAAATTATCTCCATAATTACCACTAAACTCTCACTAAAACTCATATGCAACTACATCTTACCTCCCTTAAGAAAAACCCTTACTGATTGACGTCTCAAAACAAGGATACAATGGCCCCTTTAAATAGGCTAAGATTAGAGTTCTAATCATACTAAAATATCCCCAGAATAATAAGAGTCTAACTGGGAGAGGAAGTCCTGCTTGAAGTCTAAAACGCAACCTCCAAATAGGAGAATACATCATGACGTTGCAACGTCCCATTTGCCTTGTCACGACGTCGTCCATCACGTCATCTCGACGAGCCAAGGCTTATCGTTCCGACGTTGGGCCTATTTTGGCCCTTCTTTGATTGCTCATCGATTCTCGGCTAATGTGCTTGCAACATGTTTGATAAATCTGAGGCACACCCCACAAAGCTAAAGAAATTACAGAATAGTCTAAAACAAATATTAAAGAAAATACAAAAGGAAATGAAAGAAACTACCTATGACTATTTATCATTCTTAGTATCAATTAAGTGTTTCAAAATTTGATTCAAATTAAAGTATTTTTAATAAATCCAAAATTATGAAAGGATGTTTTGTGTCCTACTATCTCCTAGAGCACGACATCTAGACGGCTAGTTGTGGCATTTATATACCAACCCCTATAGCTTATGGTATTGTCTTCCTTTGAGGTCTCATGCCAAGCCTCTTCACCAACAACTTAGAACCTTAGATCCAACCATTATTCATACACTAGTTAACATGCTAGAAATTGACACTAGAAATAGACTTAAGATACTAACACGAATAACTAACAAAAAAAAAACTAAAATAGCCTTTTCCTTCTGTTGTTGTGGCATCTCATTCCATGACCCAAAAAATAACTAAAACACCTTAAGATCTCACCTAATACTAAGAACTACAAAATCCACATAAAATACAACATAAGCATGCATACGAAAAAAAAAACATATTATAAACCCCCTAGAAAGTTCACAGGCTTAGCTTAATAAAGTTTACAAAGGAAAAACATGAAATATTTGCCAATCATTGGATAACCTAAGGAAGTGGTATTTTTCAATCATTAGATAACCTAAGGTAGCTGCAGTACCTTTTGGCCTTGGCATAAAAATTAATGACTTAGGGATGTGTCGTGTTGGAATCGTGGGCATAATATTGATATTGTCCTCTTTGGATGTCCAGCAATCCTTCAAGAATTTGTCACCTTAAGTTGGGTTTTTCTCAATTCGAATTCAAAACTTTCTACTTATAAGTCCTTGCCACAACTTCGGTACCATTTGATCTTGGTGGACACAAAGGCTTGATTAGGAATACAAGAATTCACAGAATTATCTTGTAAGCAAAATTACAACATCTTATGAGTGAAAAATGAGATATCTTCTCTAAACAACTTTGTTTTATTATCAAAATAATATATTTTTTAGTTAAGCTCTTTTAGCAAATGCAAGTCGTATTCAAGTAGTAATAGTTCGGGAGTTTGGGCTAGGTCCACATAAAAGTCTCTTTTAGAAATTACAAGATTATAAATATTTAACCAAAAACAAAAGGATATTTAAGTTTTAAACTATAATTATCTATATATTTCTAAATTCTAATTAGTGCGAAATATATAAAATAAATGTAATTGAAAGAGATATCGAAATAAAAGATGTTGTGGTTAAGATATCTACTCTCGGAGTCATACTATAATTAATTTTTACTTGATTTTATTACTCAATTGGAGTCCACACGTTATGGAGTTTTCCACATGAGAGTTTAAAATTTAAATCCAATAATATATTTTATGATATTATATTTACTTGATGACTTTAAAACTTATATAGATTCAAGTATTCATTATGTCAATTTATATGTCTACACCAAATTATGGTGAAACTAAGCAAATATTTGTGCATTCCTTACCTATAATAAATAAAGACTCCTACTTTAAATATATGATTGCAAAACAAATGAATAAAATACATATATTAATGAGAAAAATAATAATTCACGATAATCCAAGTCAAGAGTATGAGATGTGTTTGACACATTTGAAGGCAATATTGATTCTGTGGTTGTTTCTATGGCTGATTCTTACGGAACAAGTAAGGTCACTTTTTATAGTTGAAGACATTAAATTACATCAACACTCTTATGGAATTATTTTCCTATGTTGTTTTTTAGCTTTACTTTATAGAAAAGTGGTTAGACTATAACTCTTATGTAAACAAAACTTATGTTGTATATAACTTAAGTTTTGTAGGTTAAAGTGAATCGTGAGACCTAGAGTTTGAAGGAGAACAAATTTTTTCAAGTTAGGAATGTGTATGTGTGCAGTGTTTTTGTAAGTAATCAAGAGAGTCTCTTGAGTCGCAAAACTAAACTTTCGAGGGGTAAGCTTAGTGGGAAAGTGATCCAATTTTTGTATAACGATAAGGTACCTAAAGTGGTCAGAGTTAGACCGATGTTAGAACATAAATTATTAGCTATACTGTGAAAAAGATAGTGGATTATTGCTTTGGGCAAAACTCCATAAACTGAGGTTGAACTATGTAAACAATCTCATTGTTCATCTTTACCCTTTCACATTTGTAATTTCGAAACTAATTACTAATCCAAGACTAAAATATTCAGAGGGTTCTTCGAACAAAATAGAAAATATATTACAAAACTAAAAGTATAAAAAAATAAAATAAAAAGTTACATATAATTTGAATTTATCATTGTACTTAGAATTGTATAATGTATAATTGTAATTTGTTAGCAAAGTTGTTTTTTTTTTCTTCAAATTCAAAGAATTATTCTCTCTTTATACATAGATCATCAATTCAGCATTGGAAAAAGAGCTCATATCGTTTTATCGACATGGGTGTTTTATATCGAAAAGATATTTTGTTTTGAAAATATTTCTATATATATTTACTAGTGATTAAAATTAAAAATACCTTAAAATATAAGTAATTAAATTGCAGTGATTTTATTAAAACGCTCTAAAAATTGTGTAAACAATTAGATAATTTACCCTTTCTATTATTTGAAAATCTCTTTATCGCTTCTTCATCAATCTTTCAAGTTTTTTTTTCTCAAAATCTTTTAGTTCCACTCTTTCCTTTTTAGATTTTCTTTCTTTAAATAATCAAGTATTTTCTTTTATAGTTTTATTAAGTTTCTCTCAGCATCACATATGCTTTCATCTCACTTATAGCTACTATTCTTTTTATTTTCATTTTTCTTTGGTTAGGTGATTGGATTACATAAAATTGGACTAAAATATATATAAGAAGTAAAAAGAAAAATTATTAAAATATGTTTGAATAAGTTTTTAAACGATTCAAACGATTTGGTTTTAGTTTAATAACGATTTTGAGCGATTCAATTAAAAATATTCAACATCTTTACTCGCATTATTGATTAACTATTCCTAATTCAGTTAGTCTAATCCCAACAACAACCCTTTTAATTTCACTGAATTCAAAATAAAAATTATATTAATAAATATTCATTAAATTGATTAATTTATTTAATTCATAAATGGTGAGAATTAAATTTGTTTTAAATTAATTTAATAAAATATATAAATATTGAAGATTAAATTTATTATTATATTAATATAAAATATACCACATTAACTTTTCGTTAACAATTTAACGAAGGATGTCCAAAATATCAAATATTGAAAATACTAATGATAATTTTTTTTTATAATTAGATGATGAAAATAAAAGCACCCTAATAATTAAATTATTACCTGTAATATTCTTTATCCTAAAATAATTCTTTTACAGCCAAGCAGGCCCAACCCAAACTCTACGATTCATCGTCCCCAAAAATTAAAAATTGAACGGTTTCTTCATTTCCCCCCATTTTTGTTTTTCAAACTCTCCCGATCTTATCCTGAAGAGGGGGAAAAGTAAAGCTATGGAGAAAAGGCTCCGCTCCTCCCTGAAGTCCTCGGCAGAGGACTTCCTCTCATACGCCGTCAAACTATCCCTTAAATCTTCAAAATCAGCTCTCAAAACTCTCGTCCACTCCATTCCTCCTTCTTCCCCTCTCTCATCCACTCTCCCGCCTTGTCTTCACCTCTCTATCTCCAACTCAATTCTCTCCTTCCAAAACGGACCAACCCACCCTGAAGCTGACTCCTCCCGTTCCCCGCCCGCCAAACGCTCCCGCCGCTCGACCCGAAGCTCCAACCCTGGAGACAACCAACCAAACAACAATAGCGAAACCCTCCGCGTTCTCGCTTATATCACCGGCTTATGCGTTTCGCATCCCCGGAACACGTTTCAACACTCCGAGTTAATCCCATCCATCCGTTCCTTGCACGATAGCATCATCCTTTTCGAGTCGGATCCGGGTTTATCTTACGAAATAGCGTGTTTATGTGAAGATTGGTGGAAACAGAACTTACCAGAAAAGGACACCCTCATTTCGCAAACGTTGCCCTTTTTGCTCTCGAAGTCGTTAACTTTGAAGAAAAAAGTGGATGTTCACAAAGTTTATTCGCTCCGCGAGGCCTTCAATTCCTTCGATTTTGAAGACGAAAGCATCGAAGATCTGAAGCTGTTATTAATCCGATGTGTCATCGAGCCTTTGTATTTGAAATCGGATGAAGGAAAGAGATTCGTGGCGTTTACATTTGGGTTAAGTTTGCAGTTTTTGAAGGAATGTTTGGCGATGATTAAAGCACAGATTCCGTTTGGTAGGAAATCCATGTTGGAAGCTTACGGAGAGATCGTGTTTAAGGGATGGAAAGGGGTTGAAGGAGAATTGAAAAGGGAAATTGAAGCCGGGTTCTTGATGGGTTTAGTTGAAGGAGCCATACATGCAAGATCGAAAGGTTTGGGAAGTAGTATTAGAAGGGTTTTAGGCGGCTTTATTAATCAGAGAACAGTTGATGGAGTTGAGAAGTTGCTTTTTAGACTAGCTGAGCCTGTGATTTTCCGTTCTTTACAGGCAGGTGATCCTAGTGCTTTTTTTTTAATGCTTTGTTTACTGATTTTGTGTTCATATATTTTGGATACAACATTAATATGGCATTTTCTTAGTTTCTTTTTTTGTTGAAAGAATTAGAGAGACTGAAAAAGGAAGTTTGGTTAAGAAAGCAAATAAACTCTTTTGAAGAATGTAGAATCAAGGTTTTGATTCTAAGAAATAAGCTACATGAATTTTCCCCCCTCATATAAAATAGTTCTGTTTAAATTGGGGTTATATTTAGTTACAATTTGCAAATATTCTTGCCACAAGTTTCATGGAGGCAAAAACCTTTTTGGATCAGATATCTTTGCCCTGTCAACTAGGATAACTTCTGGTTTGTAACTTGACATATTTCTAGTCTGGTATTGGGTGTTTTGGATGACATCTATTTAATCGAGCTGCGTGGTCCTTGAACAGGTTACAAATTCAAATGTTCGCCAAAATGCATTGCATTTACTTCTAGACTTGTTCCCTTTTGAAGACCCTGATTCCACTAAAGAGGCTAAAGATACATTGCTGGATAGACAGTTTTTTTTGTTGGAGAGATTGATCATGGATGATTGTCCTGACGTGAGAGTTATTGCTGTAGAAGGTTGTTTTCGCATTCTCCATTTGTTTTGGGAAGTAATACCTCCACCTACCATTACAAAGATGATCACAAAAATTTTTGATGAAATGGCATTTGACGCTTGCCATGAAGTTAGGCTTTCCACATTGAATGGCATTATATATTTGCTTGGCAATCCACAGTCTCATGAAATTCTTAAAGTGCTTCTGCCAAGACTGGGGCATCTGATGTTAGATAATGTTCTTTCAGTAAGAGTTGCTATGGTAGATCTCCTTCTTCTTTTAAAGGACATTCGAACTTTCCAATTTAATAAGGTATAAAGTACATTTCACATCTAATTTTGCATCAGCAGTGCTTTAATTCCTTTCTCTTAGGGTGGGTGTTGATGTTGTTCATTTTTCTATTTTTGAAGGTGATTGGTTTAGAAGTCTTGTTGAATAAACTTGCAAGTGACCAATCTCCGGTTGCTCAGAAAATTATAAGACTGCTTATGCCATCATACTTTCCTGCAAGACTAGACGTTGAGGAGGCATGCGATCGCTGTGTCACACTTATGAAACGGTCTCCACTTGCTGGAGCTAGGTTTTGTGAGTTTGCTTTATCAGAAGGAGCATCTCCTAAATCTATGATGGAACTTGTCAAGGTTTTCATCAGCTTACTGTTGTCAAATGCTAAACTTGAAGAACCGGTGGTTGAGGGTTTACTGGTTGCATCAGCCAATCTTTGCAGGAGCCTAGCAAATGAGCGAAATCAGCAGGATGTCCTTAAAGAGTTGTTTTCTGGTGAAAGAGTTAAGCGTTTATTAGCTGTTGCATCGACTGCTCATGCTAGGTCTACTGTTTTTGACATGTTATCCACCACTGCTTCAGATGATGTAGCTGGGCTCCTTGGAGATTGCATGAGCCTAATCACTGATTGTAGTGATTTATCCGAAAATTCGGAAAAACAGGCTGAAGTGAGGTCTGCCCACAAATTATTGATATCATGTCATGCCTTTGATAATATGTTTGAGGCTCAAACAAGGCTCTTGCAAAAAACTGCCTATCGTTGCCATATTAAATTTGACACACAAGCACCAAAACAGAATGTTTCTCCTGCAAAAAGAAAGAAATCAAAGTCTTCATCAAAAACTTCTGTTAAATGGAAACATGTTGGAGGAAAAAAGTCATCCAATTTCAAGGATGATTATTCAGTTGCTGTTGGAGTATCGTGGCAGATAAAAGATATGCTTTCTTCCGAGGATGCTCGGAAAGCTATGATGGGTTCTCAAGCTTTGGAACTGCCATTCCTTGCTTTAAAGGTTATCTCTGAGGTCAGCATTGTCCAATGTGAGTATTATGAGTATATGGATCCATATCCAGTTTTGGCATATACAGCTCTTGCTCTGTATATGGCTGTTCAAAATGCTACCACTGAATCTGGTACAAAGAAGGATGATCGGATCAACTCCTCAGGTTTAATTTCAAAGGCAAGTTACGATGTTGACTTTTCTTTAACTTCAATGCTCATTTCAAAATTCCTTTCTCTTTGCTTTACAGAGTTATAGCTGGTGATTTGATCTTATTTTTAATTCTTCTACAGTAGGATTTGTCAAATCTTAAATGAACTAGAGGATTCCTTTGCATTGTGTATTTGTGTTGGATTTTGTAAATCAGGCTACATTGTTATGGTTTTGACCTGGTTGAAGTTTGTTACTAGGATTAAATATTTGGACCTGCTACCACCTGTTTCTCTTTGATATTTAATGCTATAAATATCTTATACATAAAAAAAAAATATTATGGTTCTAAGTAAAATGTCACTGATGGGCTGAGTGCTTATCTTTTTCGTTAAACTTCTGACAGGCAATGCTAGACCAGGTATTGGATCACCTGCTTGATTGTACAGATAAGCTGTTTGAGGCAGGTGACTCGGAAAAGAATGGTAAATCACTTCAAAAATCTAAGCAGGACAACAGCAAGAGCGCCACACGTCTTGGGCAGAAACGGAGAGAACCTCAAATAGATGCCTCTAGCTCTAATACCGATGGTAAGAGATTAGGAAGAAGGCATGTGGACATATTACCCAAAGTTAGATGCATAAGCATTCATATCAAAGCATTTAGTGTGGATATAGACAGAAGTGCTTTTAGTAATACGTTCCTAAAATCTAAATGATTATAATCCATTTGGGAATTTGTATATGTAGCGGTGGGTTTAGACTTGGATTTAGAAATAAGTATATTGTTTGGAAATCCACTGGTATTAACTTCTATGTCTGGACTAGGAGAGACGCCTAACACAAAAATCTAGATTAGGAGTGATCTGTTGTATTAACTTCCATTTCTGAAGGCGTCATTGTGGTTCCTTGTTTGTCAAGTTGTTTGAATTCTCATGCAAGCTTTTTATGACTTTTTTATAAAGAAAATGGCTGTAAAAATAGTAGGTTATGACTGAATGCATTGGTTTTGTTTATTCATGTAGGATCTGCCTACGCCAAACAAAAACAGACATCAAAGAAGGTGAAGATGTTCACAACAGTTCTCAAGTTCATCATTGATTCTATTGCAATGGGTTTTGCTTCTCGTAACCATACTAGGTGCTTGAGGTTTACATCATCATACGTTCAATACATCATCTCTTGCTTAAGGCAGCTATCTAAAGATAAATCCCAGTTGAAGGAAGAGAAATCAAAGGAATGCTTTATGTGTGTGAAGAGCTCTTTCAGCTATGCATTTAAGTTACTGAATCTAGTCCATAATGCTGCCACTGAAGCTTCACCTGCACCAGTGGAGTCCTTTTATCTAGCCAATGATTTGCTTGATCTGATCATCTCAGGTGAATTGTTTTTGGGTTCTACTTATGCTGCTCAACTTGTTGCAGCAGCAAAGCCTTGGCTCCCTGATTTGATTCTGGCACTAGGTTCTACAAGTATGCACGAGCGGAGCATAGAGAGACCATATTTGACTGCATTGGATCACATTAAGCTCCATTTTCCATCATGGCCCCTAATTTTGGCAAAGATCGAGCTTGCTGAAATGAGTGAACATGATGATCTGGAAGAGGATGATAGAGTTTCTGAACCAGAATTCACCGAGTTCAAGAAACTCATGGGAATTATCATTTCATTGTTAAAGGGAAATCGCAGCATACTGGATGCAGTTGGCGTTATCTTCTTGGCAACCTCAGTTGTTGGGCTAGATAGGAAGGACTTTTGTCTGCTACTTGGACTGCTAAACTTTATTTGTCTGAAGTTGATTGGACAAGAAGACCGCGAATGGCGTGGACTTGACATGATGCTGGTTTCTCTGCCGGACATGTATCCTCGTATGGAGCGAGAGATCGAAGAACAAGATGAAGAAGATGAAAGCCATGATAGGTTAACTAACGCCAGAGCATTGCTTGAACCTGTTTGGTTCTATCATGTTTATGAAACCCAAAGGTTTTCAGAGGTCGAATAATAGATGAAATACATAGTAATGTCTCTTGGTAATAAGGGCAGCTTTTGAAAATTTTAGAATTTTATTGAAGAGTGCCTTTATTAAGTTTTAAAATTAATTAATTACTATTTATAATAATATTATATTAAACATTATATTTAGAATTGAATTGATGATTGAATCAGTTAAGTTATTAATTTTGATTCAGTTATCATTTCAGTTTTAATTAAATAAATTATTTAAAAATTATAAAAATAAAAAATCATAGAATCAGATTTTTTTTTTTTGTTTCAGATTTAATTGGTTTAGGGTAATTTATTTTAAAATCGGTTCATTCTTTTGTTTGATCAATATTTCCAGCACATAGTTAATGAAAGATTAAAAATTTTGTGAGTATGATCTAAAGTATGACATGTAGTTATCTTGTATAGTAATAAATATATATATATGAAGAGAATCAAACATAGGACAATCCTTTAATTTATTTGTAGAATTTAAAAACTACAGTTTGAGTAATAGTAAGTTGCCAACAATAAAAAATAATTTAAATGTAAAAGATATTAAAATGTGCAACATAATTAAGAAAAATATAAATATTTAGGTAGTGTTTAGAAAACCATTTAATAATTGGATTTGAGTATAATTAATTATATGTCTTATGAAAGGGAAAATTAGAGTAATTATATAAGTAATTACACCTAATTTAATTTTTTAAAACATATTTTTATACAATTTATAAAAATTATATTATAAGTGTGAACATGTATGAGTGTTTGGGATGTTTATAAAAAATATATATATTATAAATCCTAAAAGTATATTATGAAAATAATTTATATATTTTATAAAGTTATGAAAAAATATTATTTAAATCCTAACTCTTTTTTTTAATTTATGACAATTAAATCTATTATAAAAATAATTTACATATTATAAAAGTATTATAAAATATTTATTTATAAAAATTTATGAAAAAAAGTATTGATCTATTTTATTTATGTCTCAATGTTATATATTATAAAAATAATATACTTATTTATAAAAAATGTTATAACTTTTTATCATAATCTATTTACAAAAAATAACTTTTAAAGTTATGACAAAAATATGAGAATTACAATGAAAGATTTGAACAACTCATAAAAACATTTTTTTATAAATATTATATTATTTTTAACATAATTTACATATTATAAAATTAATATAATCTAGTAGATTTTTTTCTAATATTAAGTTTATATAAATTTTTATAATTGAAGCTATAGATTATTTGTTATTTAGACTTTGAATCTAAATAATATAAGGTCGATGCTAATTGTGCAAATAGAAAAGATTTTCTTGTACTATATCATGGGATATTATACCATTTAAAAGCATGGTGTCGAACACAAACACAATAGATAATTAAGTAAACTCTTTAATTTAAGATATTAAAGGTTTGAAATGTAGTTGAGAAAATATTTGTTATTTTTAAAAAAAATTTCTCATATCAACATCACTTTAGTATAATATAAAAAATAAAGATTAGATTATTTCAACATATTGCATATTTCATAACTTCAATCATAGGTTGAATTGAGATGATCTATACTTTGAAGAGTAAATAGAAGAAGAAGATATTAATAATCTTAATTATGGATATTCAAATTCAAATGATAACGAACTCGGTTAAGTATTAATAGATAATGATAAGGAGCGTATGTAAATATTAAAGAGAAAATAACCTAACAAATATGTATTAAAGCAATTAAAAAAATTACATACGATGTTTAAGCTGTAATATCAACTATTTTTTAGACTAATATAATACATGTGATGACTTTTTCAGAAATTATTTTTATCATAATAATAATTTTGTAAAATAAATAATATAATTTTAAAAATATAAATAATATAAGTGTGTAATGAGAATTTATATTATCAAATATGAAATAAGAAATTTAAAGAAATTGTAAACTAAATAAGAAATTTAAAGAAATTGTAAACTAAGTATAGCTTTGGGTGTTACTTTATATTGGATTTTATCTAATCATGTGTTTTATTTGTTTGATTGAATTAATTAGGTAGGCCCTTCAGATGATTATACTATTTTAATAATTATAATTATATTTTTTTTTGCAAAAGTCAATAAAATCAACGGTGAATAACACGCCAACTCTGAAAGGATCGCACCTAATAATCACATAATCTTTCTTTCTTTTTTTTTTTTTCTTTTTTGCAAATTTTGTGTTCATTTCCACCCATTATTTTTTCAAAAAAAGTTTGTCCAGTGCGATTCTGTTTAACCAAAATTGATTCTTTCTCTCCCAATTTGTGGGATCTTTTTCTTTGGCAGTGATGAGTAAGGGACCGGGACTGTTCGTCGATATCGGCAAGAGAGCCAAAGGTAACCAAATCCTCTTATCTTCTTCGTTCTCCACCTGCGATCTTTTTCTTTTATCGACTTTGGAATTTCTCCTTTTGCGTTTACTTATGTCGGTTATCTTCTCTCTCTTCTCCTTTTGAATGCTTAGATCTCTTGACCAAAGATTATACGTCGGATCAGAAGTTCACGGTTTCCACTTATACTGGCGCTGGAGTGGTATGCCAACGTCATTTCTTTTATTTGAATTTAACCAATGATTATATAGTCTGGATAGGTTATTCTTGGATGATATGCCGCTTTGCTTGCTTAGATCTTTTATCAACTGACTTTTGCTGTCGATTGAATAAGGTGCTCAGATGAATGCAAATATTAAAAAAAAAAGAAAATTGTGGTTTTTAGCAGATTTCTGTCTCATTTGTTTAAATTGCTTTAAATATTGAAAAGGAAATGAGAAAATGTAGAGGCATTTGAGAAGTTAAGGTTCTTGTTTTTTCCTCTTGTTTAGTTTTTTTACCCATTTAAAAGAAATATTTGTCTTTGAGGTGATTTCCCTGAATTTCTCAGGAACCAGCATTATCTTTGAATTCCAAGATTTGTTACTGGTTGTTGCTCTGAATTTATGCACATTTTGTATTTGATCTCAAGGTATTGTTGGGTGAAATTGATGTTATGTCTGACCAGTTGTTATGCTTTGAAAGGAATTAAGAGGGCATTTAATCTTGTGCTATGCTTTTCTACTTCTCTAGGTTTTTTTTTTTTTTGATGAGCTGCTTGATGTATCTGCTGAACCTTAATGTATTTTAGTTAACTTGGATCCTCGTGTTCTGACTATTATGGAACCATTAGAGGATATCTAGATTCTCTGAAACCAAAACATTCCACTGGTATTTATTGGCTAATTTCCTTTTTCCTTCAATTCAGGCCATCACATCAACTTCTCTAAAGAAAGGAGGACTTTCTACTGGGGATGTTGCTGCACTATACAAGTACAAGAACACTCAATTTGATGTCAAAGTTGATACCGACTCTAATGTAGGTTCTTACATCCTTGGTCTGGAAACTATTTGCCTAGTTGAGCCGAGAATCTCATTTTTTACATTGTTTGGACAGATATCGACGACGATGACATTCACTGATATTCTTCCCTCCACTAAGACTATTGCGTCATTCAAAGTGCCTGATTATAACTCTGGCAAGGTAGGAATTTACCTCTTATAAGCAGAAATTTTTCTCAGGATAATGAGTTTTGATGTTTGAAAATGGGAAGTTTCTATCTGCTATCTATTTTGCAGCTGGAGGTTCAGTATTTTCATCACCATGCAACCTTCACAACAACTATTGCTCTGTACAAGACGCCAGTTGTTGATGCCACAGCAACCATTGGCACACCTTCTATTGCTTTTGGAGCAGAGGCAGGTTATGATCCTACCAAAGGCAATTTTACAAAGTACACTGCTGGTATTAGTGTGACAAAACCAGATTCATGCGCTTCCATAATTCTGTAAGCTTTTATAAACTAAACCATGAATCGAATAGAAAGTAAGCACTTTCTAATCTTTTGGCACTAATTCCTTCCTCTCTTTTTATTTTTATTTTTTTATTTTATTTTTTAAATCCAGAGGAGACAAGGGAGACAGCATAAAAGCATCTTATGTGCATTATCTGGACAACCTGAAGAAGAGCGCTGCCGTGGGCGAGATCAGCAGAAAGTTTTCAACAAATGAGAACACGTTCACTGTTGGAGGGGCTTACGCTGTTGATCATCTCACACTGATTAAAGCTAAGCTCAACAATCATGGGAGGCTTGGAGCATTGCTGCAGCATGAAGTCATACCGAAGTCATTGTTGACGGTCTCTGGTGAGCTTGACACGAAGTCCTTGGACAAAAGTCCTCGCTTAGGATTGGCTTTTGCTCTGAAACCCTAATCAATTATTTGCAACCCAATGATGCTTTTAAAGATTTGATTACGATATTTTTTTGTGGTGATTTAAAATGGGGGTGTCAATAAGTTGCTCCACAGGCGATTAATATTCATTTCTAGGTTCGCATTTCCTGTGTATGGATGATTGATACTTTCGGCTTTCAATGATTCAGATATTGGAAGTTTTGATCCGATTTGAGCCATTTTGACATTGGCACATTTATGCCTCCTTGTATTGAGTATTTCTTTGATTTGGTAAATGCTTTATAGCTGCCTTGATTTGCTACCTTTGAATGATCTACAAACGCTTATTTGTTCCAGTTGCCTTCAAAGTTCCTCCATACACAGTCCCCTAAAGCTTACCGGCTACTACCTCGACCAAAAGAAATGGTGGATTTCGAGTTTCAAGCTCGGCTTTTCTCCAAGTGGTATCATCCCAATCCCATGGACAAATGGATTATCAATGAACACCCAATCTAATGTCGTTTTGGATGCAAATGAACCCTTTGAATCCCTATCCCAATGGAATGTCAATGCTTTTCAAGAGAAACAGCTCAACTCTGCATATCCATATCACAAGCCATTGAATGGATGGTAGGTAGTGATGTAGCATTTCAAAGAAACCACTCAATTTGGTGTAGTTGTTGAATAAAATGATTGATAAACAATACAAAAGCATTATGAAGACCAAAAATAGAATCTTTATAGCATTAGTTTCAGACAATGCTTAAACGTAGCAGATTCTTTGCACAGCCATTTCCATGTATTTAACATTATAAGTTCCATGCCTACGAATTTGATCATGCAACCAAATAAAATGAAAACAAAAATTGCAATATATAATAGCATTATCAAAGTCTACAAAATCCCAGATTCCTCATCCAATAACATGAAGATAAATACTATGAAAAATGATGTCCAATAGTTGCAAACTCCGTAAATTGTAACATAACAAAGCATATCATAGCAATGAAAAACAAGACAACCTTAATCAACACTCTGCATGATATCCTCGGCAGAGAACTTAGTACCCTTATCCTTATCAGCAGCAGCCCGTCCCTTAGCCTTACGGTCCAACAACGACTTCCGGTCCTTGTCCAGCCTCAGCTTGGTAATGACAACCTTGGATGGGTTAATCCCAACGTTGACGGTCGACCCGTTAACTTTCTCGCGGGTGATGCGCTCGATGTGGATCACCCATTTGCGACGGTAGACTTGAACAACTTTCCCTTCCCGGCCTTTGTAAGTCCCACGAACCACTTGGACCTCGTCGTCCTTGCGCACCGGTATGGACCGGACGTTGTACTTGGACCTCAAATCGGATGAGAGTGGGGCGCTCATCAACACACGGCGGACCGACGAGGGTGCCGTGAAATGGGCCTTGCGGCTCTTGCGACGAGAGGAGGAGACTCGTGGGTTGTACTTCATTTTTGCTGTAGGGAAAGGGGTTTGAATCCTCTTCGACTCGGCGACGGCCAACCTAAAGTTTGAGAAGTAGGGTATTGAGAGAATATATGGCGGTAACTAGGGTAAATTTAGGATTTGTTGGGCTTTAGGACTATTTTTCTGGGCCTTTTTGTGGGTTGTGGCCTAACTTGGATTTGGATTTTCCTTTTCCCTCTCCTATCTGATTAAGATTTTTTAAACCTAATATCGGTTTTGATATTTAATATATTTATGGTTTTTTAATTTTATTAATTCATTCAAAGCTATTAGATATTTATTTTGAATATATTAAAAAAACTAATAATTTATTAGCTTAGGTGCTATTTGATAGATGTTGGAAATTTTTAATATATTATTTAAAATTAAATGTAATCTATCAACAAGCATTTTGTGTAGTGATAATTGATAAGATATATTACATTTTCAAACGGGAATGTAAGTTTAAACCTTATAAACAATATTGTTAGAGGAGACAATATTAAATCTCGAGCAGAAATAGTAAAAAGAATGTAAAATATACAAAATATAATAATATATAATTAATTATACATAAGAAATATTTAAAATAAAATATATTATCAAATAAAACGCATTATAAATCTAAAATAAATATTATATTGAGAGTAATTGATGGTTTATGTTTCAATGAAAGTTTTTCTTTTTCTTTTTGGATAAATGAGAATGAAAAAGTAGATGTTAAGTAAACTTAAAGATTTTAAACGATAATATAGTCTTGAAATAGTAAAAGAATAAAATAGATATAATTAAATGCATTCTTATTTTTAATATTTTAAATTAAAAATACTATGTAATTTTTATTATAGATGATCTAATATGACAAATGTATTGACCTTTGAGTTGAAATAAGTTTAAAACTAGCATTACTTTAAAGCTTAGATTTGTACAACCCTTTCCTGCTCTTTCCAAAACTAGCCAAAAAAAAAAAATCATCCTAAAATATGTGTTATTTTATTATTATCTTTTTTATACTAGCTATGAAATGAGAAAATAGAGGTATACCAAATATAGGTATGTGGTTGACAAAGGTTCTAGTTAATTTTGGAATTTCTTGAACTACTTCATAACGTACCAACCTTTGTAACCCTTCAAAGTGGATATGATCAATTTTCTCGTGCCATAGTTCCAAGTTAGACACAACATCACTATCACACATGATAGATTGAATCGCCCTATAGTAATTATCAAAGGTGTGGGCTCATTCCATAATCTTCCCATCAGATTTGGTGGTTACAATACATTTGTCTTTTGTAAAGTTGACAAGCATACCTTGGTCACATAGTTGACTTATATTGACCAAGTTGGCTTTAAGATTATTAACCAGCTACAGATTCTTTAATTGAGGCATCCTAAGGATATTTAAGGTTCCTTTTCCCAGTATATGAATTTTCTTCCCATCTCCAAATGTCACCTTCCCAGCAAGACAATTCACAAAGTTAGACAAGTATAATTGATATCATCATATGTATAAAGCAACCACTATCAAAATACCAAACTCCATTAATGGTAGACTTTTGTGAACAATATGCAACATGCATATATCTAGTCTCCTTTTTTACCTACATTCTTTTATATTTCTTCACAATTGATGTGCAATCGAAGTGGGCTTTTCCTTAAGCACTGTGCGTCTCCACCTTGGATCATGCAGTATCTTGAAACACCAATGCTTGATATGTTTAAGGGCCCCATAGTAATAACAAACCACTTTTGTGACAAATGAATACCTTTTTGTTATTCTTGATCAACATGAGCTTTGAACATTCAACCAAAATCACCAAAACACAAACCTTCATAAAGGCAGTAGGATTCTGGACCATAGCCTTTCCTTCCTTGACATCCGTACACCTCCCTTGCTTGGATTTCTCCTTGTTGCTACAAGGATTTCTTCAAGTTTGTTACTATTGGTGATAAATTTCTTGAGCATGAGTTTAACTTTAGTAAGCTCCTTTGTAAGAAGTAATTCTTTTGTTTCAACATGTTTAACCAATTTAGGGTTTTCATCCTTTAAATGCTTATTTTCCTATAATAGTAGAGTATTGATGTTGTAAACTTTCCTCCACTTGCCCAACATCTCATTGTAGGTTTTCAGGAATTCCTCATCAGAACTAATATCTGAATCTCCATTTGAATCTTCTTCATCTTCTTTGACAGCATTAGTAGCAAAAGCAACATAATTACTGTGATGATCATCTTTTGAATTTAAGTTGCTAGATGAATCTTCATCACTCTAGGTTACATAAAGTGACATCTTCTTCATTTTAAGATTGTTGGCACACTTAATTGAATATGACTATACCCCTAACATTCATGGCATTGGACACCTTCCTCCTTATCTTTCTTATGTTCCTTTTCAATGATAACTCCCTTTGATTTGTTTCTAGGGAAATGATACGGATTCGTGCGGATGAACTCGAAAGTGGATTGTAAAGTTTGTCTAAGTCATAAATTTTACTTAGGGTTCTTGACATTAAAAAAAAAACTTGGATTCTAACATAATCGAAACACAAACGAATCCAAGTCAGATAAAAATAAAGAGAACAATTAAAGATAAATAACTAAAATGAATAAAATAGAATAATGAAATCAAAGATTAGAATAATAAAGAAGAAAATAAAGTTAATAGATGAAAAAATAGAACGTGATATCTAGAAGTCCTAAGAAGCCTTGGAAACATAAAAAATCCACAACCCTCTTTAAACGGCTCTAATTTTCCTTCCAAGATAGAAACTTTGGCAAGAAAAAGTTTGAAGATGATCCCCACAATATAAAAAGATTTTTAAACTCTTCTAAAAGAAACTCAAGAACAATTCTTGAAAAGAAAAACTCAAAGAGAATTTGAATAATAATCAATTGTGTGAATTGTGTACAATGCAAAGGCCTATAAATAAATATAAATAAAACTCTTATATTAGAACACTAATTAATCTAAACAAAAATAGTTTTAAACTAAACTCTCTTGTTGGCATAAAACTCTTAAATAACTTAAACTACTTAGTAATTATTAAAAATTTAAAATAATTAAATAATAAGAGCTAATAAATACAATATTGAGCTCATATATAATCAAAATTAAGGCCAAAACCCGAACCCAATATGATTTAAACTTGAATTAAAATCTTGAAACTCGTAATTCTCATCATAATCCTGTTCAAAAATTTTTCTCGTCCAATCTTCACTAAAACAGTTATAACTTGATCTCCTAAACTCAAAAATGAGTGATTCAAAGTACATTTTGAAGCTAAGAGATAAATCTTCGAACGTCATTATAACATCCCGAAATAGGGCCTAGTCGGAATAGTGGTTTTGGGACCACAAATCTGACATCAAAATATTTATTTTATGATTATTATGAGGCCTAGAATATGAGTATATGCATGTGTTAAAGTTTCATGAAGAAATTCTAAGTATAAGATGTCCAATTGGAAATTAAGGACTAAATTGAATAAATTGCAAAACTTGGATTCTAGAAGCAATTTGTATGAAATTGATATAGATTATGAATTAGAAGGTCTTGGAGATCAATTTCCCAAATTCTAAATTTTTGGACAAAAATGGGCTTGCATGGATGAAATTTTAAAGAAAGGGCATAAGGGCATTTTGGTCATTTGTCATTTTAATGAAATAAAATGGGAAAAATGAACCAAAATCAGCTCATTTTCTCCTTAATCCAGCCGAAACTTTAAGGGGTCACCATAACTTGGGTTTTCAAGCTTTTCAAGCTAAATAGTAAGTGCTCTCAAGCCCCATTTTTCATGCTCTTTGTATTTTTGAAATCCCGGTAGCTTGCTCTCTCCATTTCTACCCATATTTCATGCTAGGTTCATGTTTAAAATTTTTCCCATGCATGAGTTGCTTGTATTTTGATGGATTATGGAGGAATATGAAATATGAATGTGTATTAAACATCTTTTCCTAGTTGATTTTCATGAAAAACCTTTATAGGGACTATTTTGCAAAAGATGTAAATGTGTGGTAGAAATGAGAAAATAATGGAAAATTTGAGCTTCCATAAGAGAGAAAAATGTTCGGCTAGGCTTGGGTGAGATAGAAATTTTCATGTGTTTCATTATACGAGCCTAGGGACTAAATCGTAAAGATGTGAAAGGTTAGGGGCAAAATGGTCATTTAGATCGAGGGTAGGTATTAAACTTGAAATATATAATGTGGGGTATTAATGAATTAATTTTGCTGTTATAGACCCCGAGGAACAAATTCCGGAGGTCAATCGTGGTAAATGCAAGGTTTCGAAATAACCGAAACACAACTCTGAAAAGAGTACCAGGTAAGTTCGGATAACTTAAAGTAAACCCTTAATATGCATAATTGTATGACTTATGAATGCTTGATGATTGCATTTATTATTGGCATGCAATATCATAGAAATGTACATTTGATGATAACATGTGAAAAATGTCTCAGTTGGGGTTGAAAAAGGGAATTCGATAGACAAACCCTGTTTTACATGTGAACTGAGATCCTGCATGTGTTGCAGTAAGGATTTAGCCCAGACGGGTAATCCATGATCTCAAGTATAGAAAGGATCTAGCCTGAACGGGTGTTCCTTGAATGATCAAGCCTCCCGAAGAATATGTGTGCATTATGGATTTAGCCCAGATGGGTAATCCGATTAGGGTCTGAATTTAGCCTGGACTAGAGCTCAATAAGGGTGTTTGTCGCTATAAGGGATTTAGCCTGGACTGGTAATCCCGACATCACCTTATGAGTTCATAATATAGGGGAATTAGCCTGGACTGGTAATCCTGCCATGAGATGTGAGGTTCGCGGGAGTGCATATATGTGAAATGATCATTCGTAAGAATTGACGGATAATGGGTATTCCATCGAGATTTCCTAGAAACTCAACGGTATTAATATGATGTATGTCAATAAGATGATGAATGATGAGCTCATCTAGTTAAATTACATAATACATGATTATGTGACTAACTCATTAATTGAGTGCATGTGATAGGAAATCATTTCATAATGGATGATTTCATGAAATAAGTATGGATGTTTGCTAATTACTCGGTAAGTTTACTTTCTAGTTATTCGAGCTTACTAAGCATGAAAATGCTTACCCCTCTCTTTTTCCCTGTCTCATAGAGTTCAAAGACTCATAAGGATTGGAAGGCAGTTAGGGAGTGAACATAGTATCAACTAAACAAGCTTTGGTATAAAGACTCAGTTTATTTTGTTCAATGGCATGTATAGTATTTTTGAGTATTTTGTTATATGTGTCATTTGATTTTTCCAATAAAGGCATGTAAAAATATGTTTATCTCTTTGTATATGAGTTGAAAATTGGCTTAATTTAAGTAGGCTATGACTTACAATTTTATGCATGGTTTTAATTACGAAGGATGGGTTGCTATCAATTGGCAATGAATCACATGAATGAGCCAATTTCAGATGGATTAAAGTAATATGGGAACCCATGACACTAAATAGAAAATAACCATTTATGTATGAAACCAATGATACCATACAACTATTTTCATTAAGATTATTTATATGTATATAATCATGCTTCTTCTCAAACTTGGTAACCATTAGGCACAAGTAGTATAAAGGGGTGACTAAAGGCTTGAAAAATAGCCTAATAAAGTCCACATGGTTGGACACATAGGCGTGTGTCTAGGCCGTTTGTGACACAGTTTCCTCCCATGGGCGTGTGCTATGGCCGTGTGTCCCCTGCACTTAAAACTTTAGCTCAAAGTTGTACACGGGTAGGCCACACGGGGTGCGCCATGGCCGTGTTAAAATGACAGTTTCGTCTATGGGCAGGTAGCACGGGTGTGTTCCATGGCCGTGTTGATAAGTCAGTGTTGCCCACGGTTGAAGGGCATGGGCGTGCCCCAAGATACACGAGCGTGTGTCCCTTTTAGTTAAGGAAAATTTTCTGAGGAGCCCAAGGCTAATCGAATGTGCTCGTATTTGTCCTGCATTGCCTTTCGATATGTTATACGTTTCGAAGGCCTATACAAGGGACGAGATGTTCATGATTGAAAAGTTTTAATTTCAAATGAAATTTTGTGACCCGAGTTAGTATACTGAAAGTGTAAAGTTCCGGTAATGCCTCGAGCCCTGTCCTGGTGTTGGATACGGGTTAGGAGTGTTACAGTCATAAGACATCTCAACCTAGAAATGCCAGGATCCCATCCAAAATTCTTCGCAAGTCTGTTGATTTCCCAAGCTTGAAAATTGGTAGCTTTTGTAACACCCCTCACCCGTATCTGACGTCGGGATAGGGTTCGAGGCATTACCGGGGCTTTACACTTACAACACACTATTTGGGTCGCAAATTTTTGCTCCAATTTAAAACCTTTCAACCATGAGTATCTCGTCCCTTATATAGGCCCTCGAGGCCTATAACGTACCTAGAGGTAGTGCGGGACAAATTCAGGCACGTTTGATAAACCTTGGGCTCCTCAGAAAAATTTTCCTTACCTTAAAGTGTTACACACCTGTGTAGATGGGCCGTGTAGACTCACACACCTGTGTGACTTGGGACACGCCCATGCCCTTCGGCCGTGTGCAACACTAACTTATCAACACGACCATGCTGCCTGTCCGTGGACAACACTTCTTTTAGACACGGCAAGGACACACGCTCGTGTGGCCTACTCGTGTGCATTTTTGATTTAAAATTTTAAGTGTAGGGGACACACGGCCATAGCCCACACCCGTGGGAAGGAACCGTGTGTCACACACGGCCTAGACACACGCTCGTGTGTCCAACCATATGGACCCTAATAGGCTATTTTCCAAGCCTTAAGGCACCCCTTTTCTACTCCTTATACCTAGTGGTTACCAAGTTTGAAGGAAAACATGATTATACACTTGTAATAATCTTGATAAAACTAGTTGTATGGAAACCTCATATCATTGGTTTCATACATGAAAGGTTATTTCCCATTTAGTGTTTATGGGTTTCCATGTCACTTTAATTCGTCCGAAATTGGCTCGTTCATGGAACTCATTGTCAATTGGTAACAATCCATCACTTGTAAATAAAACCATACAAAAATTCGTAGGTCATAGCCTACTTCAATTAAGCTAATTTTCATGGCCATATACAAAAGATAAACATATTTTTACATGCCTTCATTTGGCAAATCAAATGACACATATAACAAAATACTCAAAAATCCTATACATGCCATTGAACAAAACAAAAATGTCTTTATACCAAAGCTTGACTAGTTGATAGTGTGTCAACTTTCTAATAGTCTTCCAGTCCTTATGAGTTCTCGAGCTCTGTGAGATAGGGAAAAAGAGAGGGGTAAGCATTTACATGCTTAGTAAGGTTGAATAACCGGAAAGTAAACTTACCGAGTAATTATCATACATCCATAATTAAATCATGAAATCATCAATTATGAAATGATTCCCTATCACATGCACTTAATCAATGATTTAGTCACATAACAAAGTATCATGTAATTTATGTAGATGAGCTCATCATTTATCATTTTATTGACATACATCATATTAATCCCGTTGAGTTTCTAGGAAATTTCGATGGAATACCCATTATCTGTCAATTCTTACGAATGATCATTTCACATATATGCACTCCTGCGAACCTCACATCTTATGGTAGGATTACCAGTCCAGGCTAAATCTCCCCATATCATGAATTCATAAGGTGATGTCGGGATTACCAGTCTAGGCTAAATCCCTTGTAGGCATACACCATTACTGAGCTCAGATTTGAATTACCAGGTCAGGCTAAATTCAGACCCTAATCGGATTACCCGTCCAGGCTAAATCCATAATGTACACATATTCTTCGGGAGGCTTGACCATTCAAGGAACACCCGTCCGGGCTAGATTCTTTTCATAATTGAGATCAACGGATTACTCATCTGGGCTAAATCCTTACTGCAACACACGCAGGATCTCAAATCACATGCAATTACGGGTTACCATCGAATTCCCTTTGTCAATCTCAACCGAGACATTTTTCGCATGTTACCATCAAATATGCATTTCTATGATATTTCATGCCAATATTAAATAAAATCATCATGCATTAATAAATCATACAATTATGCATATTAGGGGTTTACTTTAAGTTATCCGAACTTACCTGGTATTTGTTTCGGAGTTGTGTTTCAGTTATTCCAAAACCTTGCGTTTAACTCGATCGACCTTCGAAATTTGTTCCTCGGGGTCTATAACAACAAAATTATATCATTAACACCCCACATTATACATCACAAGTCTAATTCTCACCCTGGTCCAAATGACCGTTTTGCCCCTAACCTTTGATATTTTTACGATTTAGTCCCTAGGCTCGTACAATGAAACACATGCAATTTCTACCTTACCCAAGCCTAGCCGAACATCTTTCCTTCTTATGGTAGCCTACATTTTCCATCATTTTCAAATTTCTACCATAACTTTTGCAAAAAGGTCATTTTAGGGGTTTTTCATGAAAATCACCTAGGAAAAGTTGTTTAACACATATTCATCTTCATGTTCCTCCATAATCCATCAAAATACAAGTGACCCATGCATGGGTAAATTTTTAAACATGAACCTTAGCATGAAATATGGGTAGAAATAGAGAGAGCAAGCTACCGGGATTTCAAAATTACAAAGAACATTAAAAACGGGCTTGGGAGCACTTACTATTGAGCTTGGAAAGCTTGAAAACCCTAGCTATGGAAACCCTAGAAATTTTGGCAGCATGGAGAAGAAGAATGGCTGATTTTGGCTTGATTTTTCCCATTTTATTTCATTAAAAAGCCAAATGACCAAAATGCCCTCATGCCCTTTCTCTAAAATTTCATCCATGCAAGCCCATTTTTGTACAAAAATTTAAAAATAGGGAAAATTACTCTCCAAGTCCTTATAATTCATAACCAAAAGCAATTTCATACAAATTGCTTCTAGAATGCAAGTTTTGCAATTTATTCATTTAATCCCTAATTTATAATTGAACACCTTACTCAAAGAATTTCTTCATGAAACTTTAACACATGCATATAATCATATTATAGGCCTCATAATAATCATAAAATAAATATTTTGATGTCAAATTTGTGGTCCCAAAACCACTATTCTGACTAGGCCCTATTTTGGGATGTTACAGTTTTGGTAAATAGAATTTAATAAATTTCACCTGATTCGTGTATGTATCAAAATTGGTACTGGCTTCAAAATTTTTAAACTTCTTTTCTCGCTTCTTGGAAGTATTATTAAAATTGTGTAAGGCACTTTGTTCTTAGATATCCTCAATTGCAATGTTTTGAGAAGTTGGCACTTCATCACCCACTTGGAGAGCAATGTTTCTCTCGTCTTTTAACTTGTTGCATTTTACATTCTCAAATTTCATTTAAAAGGTTTGCAAAGAGCCAATGAGTTCATCATTAGCCAGCCTTTCAAGATCTTTGGCCTTTTCAATAGCAATAACCTTGATGAAGAATCTCTTAGAAAGAGATCTCAACACCTTTCCGACCAATTTAACATTGGAGTATTCCTTTCCATATGAAAACTTTTGGTTTGATAGATCACACAACTTTGCATAAAAGTCTCATATAGTTTCCAATTCTTGTGTTCTTAGACTCTCTAGTCTGGAGGTTAAAATATGCATATTTGACTATTTAACACTGAAAGTACCATTATAAGCAATCTCTAAAATATCCTAAATAGATTTGGCAACAATACATTTAGGAAACCTTTTAAATTCTTTGCAAGTCCGTGAACCCTAGCTCAGTGAGAAATATCCAAAATCTTTAACAATTACAACAAGTGAACCTAAATCTTTCACACCCGAGTGATAATTTTTTCAATTTTGTACCTTCTAAGATTGGAACTCTCACCACTAAATTCACCTTATGAACTTAGCTTGTAAAACTACAACACAAAGGTTTTACAATCAAGATGCATTTTTATAAATAATGTTCCTTACTTGAACAAATTAAGTGCTCTCAATTTAGTACATAAACCTATACAAGTCTCTCAATTATATAGAGTTATTCGAGACTTACTAACATAATGAAGATTTATATTTGTAACATCCCAAATTAGGGCCTGGTCAGAACAGTGGTTTCGAGACCATGAATCCAAAGTAAAAATAATTATTTTATGATTCTTATGAGGTCTATGATATGATTTCATGCTTGTGTGAAAGTTTCATGAAGAAATTCTATTAATAAAGTGTCCAATTTGATATTTAGGATTAAATTGCAAAAGTTGCAAAATGTGAGTTCTAGAAGCTTTAAGCATGAAATTGCCATGGATTGTTAACTAGAGGTCCTTAATTGGAAATTTGCCCAATTTCTATTTTTATGGACAAAAATGGGCATGAATAGGAAAGAATTGAAAGAAATGCCTTAAGGGCATTTTTGTCATTTGGTTAATAAAAGAATAAAAAGTGAAAAATAAGTCAAAATTGTGTCGATCTTCCTCCCTCCTTAGCCGAAATTCTCAAGGAGCCATATCTAGGGTTTTTTTCATCTTTTCAAGCTTAATAGTAAGTACATCCTAGCCCCGTTTTTAATGTTCTTTATGTTTTTGAGATCCTTGAAGCATGATCTAGCTATTTCTACCATTATTTTGAGCTAGGGTTCATGTTAAAAAACTTACCCATGTGTTACATGCATGTATTTTGGTTTTTAATGGAGGAATATGAAAGTTTGACGCATGATAAACATCTTTTATTAAGTGGTTTTTCATGAAAACACCTAAAAAGGACCCTTTTGTAAAAGTTGTAAAATAGGTGGTCAAAAATTTGATTTGAAAGAAAATATGGGCTGATATGAGTATGATATAAGTTCCGTTAGGCTTGGGTATCAAAGAAAATGAACACATTTAATTTTACGAGCTTAGGGGCTAAGTTGTAATTATGTGAAAGTTTAGGGGAAAAATTGTAATTTTTCCAAAGTATGATTTATGAACTATTTTGAACAATGTGATAATTAAATAAGCTAAATTTGCTATTATAGATTAAGAAAAACGAAGTCTGAACCTAAACCGATGAAGAACAAGGTTGTGGACTAAATCGAATAGTAGCCATATTTTGAGTACCGAGGTAAGTTTGTGTGTGAATAATGCAATGTTACATTATTATGTATTTAATGCTTTAATATTGCATGAATTGTATAATTGTCTTTATGGATTTAATTAATGATGACTCGATGACGATTTGATGAGTTCGATACCTCAAAATCCCGGTTGAACCTTAGGAATAGTTAGGATAAAAATGTCATGACATTAAGGTTATGTATGATCCCATGTAAGACCATGTCTGGGACATGGCTTTGGAATCGATATGTAATTTCGTGTAAGACCATAGCTGGGCTATCGGTATCGATATGTGATCCCATGTAAGACAATGTCTGGGACATGGCATTAGCGTTGACCTACGATCCCATGTAAGACCATGTCTGGGACATGGCATTGGCCTCGATATGTGATCCCATGTAAGACCATATCCGAGATATGGCATTTGCATCCTACCATGTATATGAGAGTTCCCGAGTGTCCTTTAGTATTCCAAGTGGTTCAATAGGTAATCCAACGACTAT
Source organism: Gossypium arboreum (assembly GCF_025698485.1). Classification (NCBI taxonomy): domain Eukaryota; kingdom Viridiplantae; phylum Streptophyta; class Magnoliopsida; order Malvales; family Malvaceae; genus Gossypium; species Gossypium arboreum. The sequence goes on from NC_069080.1 coordinate 40,955,345, forward strand.
GTCAAAGAGATGACAATGTATGATCATGTTGAAAGGGTACAGGTACGTACACAAAGCTCATAAACATTGAGATTATGAATCGATGAAACCTCAGAAGAAGCAAATGAATAAACTATGATCATGAGTTTTATTGTACATTATACAAATGGCATGACTTAAAATGTAACTATAATACTTGATGACATTATGATATTATTATTATTATGTTATGTGTATAATAATGCATGGTTAATGTTGATAATTATTTAATGCAAACTTACTAAGCTTTATGCTTACTCCCTTTCCTTTTCCATTTCCTTATAGTGTCGCCAAGCTAACTAGGGGATCGAAGGACGTTGGAGCTCGGTTCACACTATCAAACTAATCTTTTGGGTATAGTGAATTTAAGTATTTTGAGTATGGCATGTATAGGGATTGGTCTTTTTGTTATATGTCATATTGATTTAGCCAAGTGTGTTGGCTTATAATGATTTGATGATTCATTTTGTATATGGCCATGAGATATGGCTCATATTAATTATGGGGATGTAATCCTATTCAAATATGCATGCATGTGCTAAGATCATTCTTGATGTGGTTAAATTCATTTAGCATGGATGAATTGTGGATGTGACCATAGATGTTGGGTGATGGAGTTGTGAGTAAATGGCATAATAACAACTAAGGCATGAATGTGTAAGCGCTCATTTATGCCATGTAAGATGTCATTGAGATGAGTGAGTGTGCATATGTTATTGATGGTGACAAAATCTTGGAAAATAGCCTCAAAGTTGTCTACACGGGTAGATACACAGGCTTGTGTCTAGACTGTGTGTGACACATGGTCTGCCCCATGGGCGTGTGATCTGGCCGTATGCTTAGTAGTAAACACACGAATAGAAAGACGACCATGTGTCTCAGTCGTGTGAAGGACACGGCCGCAGGACATGGGTGTGTGCCTAGGCCATGTGAAGTCTGCACTTAATTTTTGGAATTTAATTCGACACACGGCCTAAGCACACGGGTGTGTGAGTTGGCCATGTGACCCTAATTGTGTTGATGACGTCATAACTAGAGAGTTACACGGGCTGAGGACATGGGCGTGTTCCAAGCCACACGGGCGTGTGACCTTGTTTCATGAAAATTTTCTAATTTTTTCGAAAGTTTTCTAAAGTTCTCGGTTTAGTCCCAAACCATACCCGATGTATGTTTTGGGCCTTGTAGGCCCATATAAGGGACAATATGCATATGTATGAATGAATTTAATTTGAATGAAATTTTATGGCCCGGTGTTTATATGTTTGCTTGTGGTTAAGTCCAGTAATGCATCGTATCCTATCCCGATGTCGGACATGGTAAGAGGTGTTACAATATCAATTCTTATTAAACATCAGCTAAACTAGTTGAATACAATATAATAATAACAAACAAGGTAAACAAGGACTGTTGGTAGCTACGTCTTTAACATTCCAATCTGATCCAACTTCTTCTATCCAAAGGATTAGATAGATGTGATCCGAATCATGTTCAATAAATTATCAATCACCTAAATATAGAAACAAGCTAGTGTTTTGCATTTGGTAAAGAAGTGAGCACTTCCTCTATCACTTATGAGTCACTCTATATTTTTCAATAGTTGCAAATCAATGTGTTTTCCAATAATATATGTTTTTCATTGTTAATTTACATTTGTATTTGATAATTATTAACTAAAATATTGTTAATTATAAAACCCTTTTGACTAATAATTTTATTTTAATACAATTTTCAAACTACAAGCATATAATTTAATTCTTACAAATTTGAACATGAAATTATAATGAAGATTAGGTTGTTATAGAGATTACAATATCTACAAATGTATAAAAAATAATAGTTAATTAGGATAGTCTAGTGGTAAGGGTATTAGATTGTTAGGTATGAGACTTGACTTCCATTCCAGGCAATCTCATCCCCTTAATTATGATAAAAAAGTTAATGCAAATTTTTACAATTGTAATTAAGAAATGACCCATATACAAAATTAATTGTTGTAGTATATCTCATTTTCTCATTTTAATAACTTATATAGTTACTTAATGTAATATCCTGATTTTGGACCTAGTCAGAATAGTGGTTTCGTGACCACAAAATTCGAGATAGAAATAATTATTTTATCATTATTTTAAGGTCTATGATATGATTGCATGATTGTGTGAAAAATTAGTGAAGAAATTTTATGCATAAAGTGCTTAAATTGAAATTAGGGACTAAATCAAATAATTTGCAAAACTTGCATTCTAGAAGTTTCTAGTATGAAATTGTTTTGAAATATTAATTAGGAGGTCTTAAATAGAAATTTTACCAATTTCTAAGTCTATGGACAAAAATTGGACATGGATGGAATTTTTGGAAAGTTTAGTAGTAAGGGCATTTTGGTCATTTAGGGGTAAAATGAATTAAAATACAAAATTAAAAGTCAATTTTGCTCATCTTCAACCCCATGGCAAAATATAGCAAGGAGAAACCATGGCTAGGGTTTTTCAAGCTTCCAAGCTCGATTGTAAGTCCATTCTAGCCCGTTTTCAAGTTCTTTACGTTTTGGAGTCCCTTAGCTCGATTAAGCTTATGCTAGCAATAATTTAACCTAGGGTTTATATTTGGAAAAATAACAATAGGTGAAATTTGTGTATTTTTATGTTTTATGATAGAATATGAGGTTTTAAATTATGTTAGACAACTTGTGCTACTCGATTTTAAGCGAAAACTAGCAAAAGGGCTTAATCGGTAAAAATACCTAATAGTCATAAGTACATGTTAGAGTGAGAATTTGATGTTGCCATAGAAGGGAAAAATGATCAGCATGTCATAAAACATAAGAAAATAGGCTGAAGTTTAATTTACGAGCTTTGGGGCAAAAGTGTAAATATGCAAAAGTTTAGGGGCAAAATTGTAATTTTTCCAAAATATGATTTTGGGTCAATTTGAATAATGTGAGTCCTAATTAGACTATATTTTAAATGATAGAGCAAGGAAAACTAAAATTCGGGCTAAAATGGGGAAAATACCAAGTTGTGGACGAAATGGTAAAAGTAGTCATTTTCGCATACGAGGTAAGTTCATATGTAAATGTTGGTAACATAGTTATTATTTTAAATGTTTTTATGTTATTTAAATGATATGATGACATGCTGATTTTTTTATCGTGAAATATTATGCTTTGTGGTTAATGTTGAGTAATATGCAAATTATGTTTACTACTTGATAAATATGAATTGCTATCGAGTATCGGTTCCGATATTCCATAGAAGACGGCAAATGTGAGATCGAGGGAAAAAGCCCGTTTGAACCTTAGGAATAGATTAGGATACAAGTGACATGTCACTAGGATGGTTGAGCATCCGAACTCGTTGAGTTGAGTCCGAGTTCACTTATGGATGCAAATGTCCGAACTTGTTGAGTTGAGTCCGAGTTCGTGAGATGTAACTAGGCATCCAAACTTGTTGAGTTGAGTCCGAGTTCATTTATGGATGCGAACGCCTGAGCTCGTTGAGTTGAGTCCGAGTTCACTTAGGGACGGGTTACATGATTTCTTGATTACATATGTAGCACTTATGTGCAAACTTTCTATGTATCCGAATTATATTCCGATGTGTTCAACGGGTAAAATTCTACTCAAATGGAGGAGTACTCAAGATGAAAGGGACGTATTGGTAAGTGTTGTGAAATGGATACTTTGAACAGGTAACCCTCGGGTTGAAAACTCGATATAACAACAATATGGTAAGATGATAAATGAAAATGTGATATGAATGTCTTGGTGATGATTATGCAAATGATGTTTTATGTTTGCTTATATGGTTATGTTACTTGCTATTTGCATGTGAACTTACTAAGAATTTATGCTTACTTCCTCCTTTTCATTCCTTGTAGTGTTGACAAGCCATTTCGGAAAAGCAGGAACGATCGGAGGCATGCTCACACTATCCAGTATACCATCTTGGCATAATGGCTTGCATATTTTGAGTATGGCATGTATAGCATTATAATCATTTTGTATATATGGTCTTATGATATGGTTATTGAGTGGTATGGAAATGCTTGGTAATGATTAGCCATTGGAATGGCTAATCATGATCATATTTGGTGTTATGTATGTCAAATTACTAGCTAATCCATGGAAACCATGAAATAGGTAAAATTTACCATAAAATAGATTCAAACAGCAGTAGTGATGTGAATTTGAAAAATCACTAAAAATAGTAGAAATGGAATTAAATAATTAATAAGTTACAGAATCGAAGCTTGATGAGTGTATTTTCATATGGAAGAAGCGAAACAGGTATATGAGCTATATTTTATGAGATGTTTAAATTTTTGTGAAACAGGGCCAGTGCAATTTCTGGATCCCCTATTCTGACTTTGGAAATTCACCATAAATTTTACAAAGATAATTAGAAGTCATACTTTATATGTATAGATTCATTATTTAGTCTAGTTTTATTATAGACAAACGGCATAGTCATTGAAACTCTGTACAGGGAGATATATGATCCGTAATACACAGAGGTCAGAGTAGTCGAACCCTGAAATAGGGGAGACTTTAACTAATAAACTGTACTAATTGGCTTGACCAAAAATTCTAGAAACAAATTACTAGATGGATATATGAGTCTAGTTTCAGAAAAAAATTACGGAATTAGATTTCGAGTTTGAACTCGAGATATGATTTTTAAAGCGATTGTGATGCAGTTAGCCAGCTTGTTTGGAAATTTTAAAATGAATTGTATGAAATTTGTTTAAGTAATGAATTAAGTCCGTTAACACCTCGTGTTCGACTCAAACGGTCTCAGTGCAGGCGTTACATTTGGTGGTATCGAGAGAAGGTTTAGTCGGTTCTCGACTAACCTAGCATGTGTAAAAGTTTAGCTATACATGCCAGCGATGCGTGATAGTGTGATGTCTTCCGACGCGTATGAGTACCGTCTTATTTAGACAGGGTACTCTCCAACCGAGCTGCGCCGACCATGTTCAATGTTATGTGAAGGTATTTGAGTAAAATTATGATTATTATAAGTCTCGGTTCAGAAAAGTATGAATAAAATTTTATGATACATATGTGATAAATATTCATATTTGCTTAATGCTCATATGATGTAGTGTATGTGGCTTACTTGATAAGATGAATGGAATAAATAGAAAGTAGTAGAGGTATGAATAAAAGTCATAATATTATGATACGAATGAAAATGTCTTTGTCTTAATTTGGACGTCTAATGTTGATGAATGCTAATGATATATAATTTTTATGAGATAAAGGATTATAATGGAATGAACTTATCTATGTTAAATTGTTGGACTGAATTATATGATTGTAATGATATGTACATGATGATGCACGAAATGAATGTTGTGATTGTAATGCAAATATCTATGTTTGTTTGGCCTTATATGATGTCATGAGCATGAATTAATTTAATTAAATGAATGGATAAGTAAAGCTATCTAGAAAACATAGAATGTATGCATAAGTATATTGTCTAAATGGACAATAGGAAAATTCGTGTAAGCCAACATGAATGTTGCATTGCCTGAATGAATGACATGATTTTGATGATGTTGCTATGATGATGGGAGTTATGTCATATGTGTATGTATAAGAAAGTCGAGTCGAGGTCCTACAACCCTCCCCTTATCAAGTGGTACTTATAATGGAATTTCATGAGATTTGTATTGAATAAGTTTCGGTTGAGAACCCAAAGAGTTCGATGATAGAATAATTATAAGTATGATCGAGATTGAAAATGAGCTGATAAGTAAAGTCGAGCCCGAGAAAGTATCGGATTGATATAAAGATTATTGGAATTATGCCTTGTCCCAGTTAGAGAAGGAAATTCTCTTTGGTAAATCGAATTACTCGGTGCAAGGTCAAGAAAAGTGTAAATCAAAATTTATTCAGAAATGACCTTCTTTAGTGAATGGTTTAATATGAAATTTGTGAGGCGAACTAGTTGGGGAAATGATATTTGAAATGTGAACTATCTGAGTGTGACAGTTATGATTGGATGATTTAGCGATCTCTTTTGAGATGTTCTATGTGTTTACTTGTTCTCGAAATATTTCTATGGCTATTGATCTTGAAGAAATTCTTGTTATATGGGAATGTCCTCTAATTCGGTGTTGGATGAAAGCATTGGTAGTCTGATTGGTTTATAATTTATATTGCTCTATTTCATCGGGTATTCTATTTCATTTAAATCGATAAGAATTGATGAGAGAATACATATGATATTATGATTCTTTTTCTACTTGATGCTTCATCTAATATATATGTATGGGAAGATATATTGATCTTGTTATATTTGATTTCATGGGATTAAATGATGTTTTCTTCGGACTTTCTTTCTTTGAAGAATTATCGGGTATTCCGTATTTTCTCTATGAGTTTGGTTTTCGATTCTCGGCATAGTATCGTATCTTGGGTTTCTTTATCCCGGATCTCTTTATTCGGATTTATTTATTCCAGGTTTCTCTATCTTGGATTTCTTTATTCGGTTTTCTTGTTATCTTTGTTCCATAATTTGTCAATTACGACTCATGTTCAAAATGGGTTCTTCAGTTCGTGATAATCATGTCAAATATGACTATACTTCTAATTTGATCTTGGTAATGTGGTGATTTTAGTATTGGGATTTTTCTAATTTCGTGTAAGGATTTGACATCGATGAGGGCATAGGTGATAAAAGCGCGAGTTTCAGTCGGTATGGTAAATTATTTATTTGAAAGATTTCATGTGACAATTATGTCAGGATTATTTTTCCCAAGTCTCATAATAGAATTTCATTTTGTGCGGATAAAAGAGTAAATAGTTTGAACGAGAAGTGTATATTTATTAGAAAGAGTTGAATATTAGTTTAAGTCACTACGAATGATAAGGTTTCCATCTTGTGAAAGCTGAAAAGTTTATTACATGTTGACAGAGTTCGGATAGATGAGAATATTGGTAACAAGGCGTCGAACTAGACTAGTTTACATTGAGCAAAGACTTCGACTTTCGGTAATGTCTTGTTGTATGAATTGTGATGTGTTTCAAGACGGTGAGGTAATGTGATAGTTTAGAGCATTCGATGTTACATAAAATTGGAGTTGTTAAAGGGTTAAAGCCGAGCATTGGGATCTATCAAAATTATCCTTGTCGGTGTTGATATTGGGATGGAAATGAGAAGGATTATTCTTGAGGCCATATCGTAATTATTTCCATAGCGGAAAGAGGAAAATGTGATGTATCCTATTGTTAAATGTTTGGCGAGATCTATAAATCATATCTATATTGAATGAATTCCTACTTATCGATTCATGGAATTTCGGTCTCTTTGATTGTTGGATTTCTTGGAATTCGGTCTCCATTAAATCAAGTTGAGATCTGAGTTTTATGTCATGATATCATGGGAAGCGAGAAGGGTTGAAAATTTAAGAACAGTTGAGAGTTGAGACTGTAAGCTTTTAGATCATATGAGAAATTTAAGAGATGTATTGGAGGTACAGTCTAAGTGCAAGTTCTTCGGCACCGAATATGAGATTAAAAGTGAAGACCACTTTTCTGGTAAGATTTTTAGGGATGAAAATCCCTAAAGGGGGGGAGAGTTGTAATATCCTGATTTTGGGCCTAGTCGGAATAGTGGTTTCGTGACCACAAAATCTGACATATAAATAATTATTTTATGATTATTTTAAGGTCTATGATATGATTGCATGATTGTGTGAAAATTTAGTGAAGAAATTTTATGCATAAAGTGCTTAAATTGAAATTAGGGACTAAATCGAATAATTTGTAAAACTTGCATTCCAGAAGTTTCTAGTATGAAATTGTTTTGAAATATTAATTAGGAGGTCTTAAATAGCAATTTTACCAATTTCTAAGTCTATGGACAAAAATTGGACATGGATGGAATTTTTGGAAAGTTTAGTAGTAAGGGCATTTTGGTCATTTAGGGGTAAAATGAATTAAAATACAAAATTAAAAGCCAATTTTGCTCATCTTCAACCCCATGGCCGAATATAGCAAGGAGAAACCATGGCTAGGGTTTTCAAGCTTCCAAGCTCGATTGTAAGTCCATTCTAGCCCGTTTTCAAGTTCTTTACGTTTTTGGAGTCCCTAGCTCGATTAAGCTTATGCTAGCAATAATTTAACCTAGGGTTTATATTTGGAAAAATACCCATAGGTGAAATTTGTGTATTTTTATGTTTTATGATAGAATATGAGGTTTTAAATTATGTTAGACAACTTGTGCTACTCGGTTTTAAGCGAAAACTAGCAAAAGGGCTTAATCGGTAAAAATACCTAATAGTCATAAGTACATGTTAGAGTGAGAATTTGATGTTGCCATAGAAGGGAAAAATGATCAACATGTCATAAAACATAAGAAAATAGGCTGAAGTTTAATTTACGAGCTTTGGGGAAAAAGTGTAAATATGCAAAAGTTTAGGGGCAAAATTGTAATTTTTCCAAAATATGATTTTGGGTCAATTTGAATAATGTGAGTCCTAATTAGACTATATTTTAAATGATAGAGCAACAAAAACTAAAATTCGGGCTAAAATGGGGAAAATACCAAGTTGTGGACGAAATGGTAAAAGTAGTCATTTTCGCATACGAGGTAAGTTCATATGTAAATATTGGTAACATAGTTATTATTTTAAATGTTTTTATGTTATTTAAATGATATGATGATATGCTGATTTTTTTATCGTGAAATATAATGCTTTGTGGTTAATGTTGAGTAATATGCAAATTATGTTTACTACTTGATAAATATGAATTGCTACCGAGTATCAGTTTCGATATTCCATGGAAGACGGCAAATGTGAGATCGAGGGAAAAAGCCCGTTTGAACCTTAGGAATAGATTAGGATACAAGTGACATGTCACTAGGATGGTTCAGCATCCGAACTTGTTGAGTTGAGTCCGAGTTCACTTATGGATGCAAATGTCCGAACTCGTTGAGTTGAGTCCGAGTTCGTGAGATGTAACTAGGCATCCGAACTCGTTGAGTTGAGTCTGAGTTTATTTATGGATGCGAACGCCCGAGCTCGTTGAGTTGAGTCCTGTAACACCCCTCGCCCGCATCCGACGCCGGGACGGGGTTCGAGGTGCTACCTGACTTTTACTAACACTTCCATACTAAACAGGGCCATGAAATCTCAAATAATTAAAAACTTTTCTTTTCACATGCAATTTGTCCCTTATGCGAGCTTACGAGGCCCAATACATGCATTCAGGCGGTTCGGGACCCAATCGAGAACTCATGAAAACTTAGAAAAATCTCTTGCGTTAAGGCTTCACACGCCTATGTGCTCGGTAGTGTGGCGAAATAGTCTAATTATCAAGCCTTTTGTCACTCTCACACCACATGCATAGATACATACTTATCCAATAACATACAATGTGGCATAAATGAGCTCTTAAACATCTACAAACATGTTATGCTCAAGTTATTTTCTTATGCAATAAATATTATAGAATTTGCCCATATCATTACCACATACTAGACATAACTATCATTACATCACAAACCATTCATGAAGCATTATTAACTATTTACCAATCACTTAATCCTGCATTAGTTACTAGCTCATCAATGAATCTCAATTCAATCTCTAGGCATAAATGTTGTAAGCCACATCACAAGAGATAATAACATACATGCATAAGAATAATCATATGGGCCCATAATGTCATTAGCTGACATAGGCCAATTTACATGACTAATACTACCTTAATAACAAGCCAATGAATTTGGCTAAATCATAATATTACATACTCACATTAAAACCCTATACATGCCATAGACTCGAATCACTTGAGTTTACTTACTCAGATAACGTTAACTCGATAGGGTGATAATATCTCGACGACCTCCAACCCGAGCTAACACGGAAACTCTAGAAAACATGGGAAAGAAGGGGTAAGCTTTAAGCTTAGTAAGTTCATATGAAAACAATAAGCAACTCATTAACTTGTTTTATCAATGTTTACAACATATTTTCAAGTTCACTACAAGTCGTCTTTACGAGCAATGGTCACTAAATTATTTATATCGGAGGTACGAAACTCGAATTAAGTTTCGTTAATTTTTCCTGAAACTAGACTTATTTTCCTTTCTTCCATAAAATTTCCAGAATTTTTGGTTAAGCCAAATAGTACAGTTTATTAGTTAAAGTCTCCCCTATTTCAGGGTATGACCACTCTGACCCCTGTGCACTACAAACCGAATTTCTCCCTGTACAAAATTCCAACGACCATTCTCATATTAATACAACACCATTTTATCCATCATGGTAAGAACACATATTATGCATCAGAGATCATCACATATCAAGGCATTCTCATAGGATTAGTATACATACTTGCACAACTCGTAACATAACTCGAGTGCATACTCACCAATGACTTACCTCATTGAGACCATCATTAACTCTTTCCTTGGATTGCCCGTTGAACACTTGGAATACTAATTAGATACTCGGAAAAGCCTTTGCACATAAGTGCCTCAATTGTAGCTAAAGCTACCTCATATCTCATGACATTTAAATGCTCACTCTCGAGCTAGTCATCTAGACTCATAATTCCTAGTGACATGTCACTCGTATCCTATTCTATTCCTAAGGTTCAAGCAGGATTTTTCCTCGTCTATTAAGGCTTTGTCTTATCATATTTCTATTAATTACATACACATTAATATCTGTACAATTCATGCAATGATAACATTTAAATACATGTATAGCATGGTATTGTTTACATACTGAACTTACCTCGATACCACAAATGTGAAAAGGACATACTAGTCCATAAATCGATTTCTTTCCGTTCTAGGTCCAAGTCTCAATTTTCATCATCTATAACATCACATTTAGCCTACCAATCAGTCACAATATTCATATGGGTCTAAAATCATATTTTTACAAATTTTCATTTTGACCCTAAACTTTTGCATATTTGCACTTTTGCCCCAATGCTCGTAAATTAATTTTATTCAATTTCTATAAGGTTTAAGACATGCTGAACATTTTCTCTTCTATGTCAACTCCAAATTTTCACTAATTCACACACTTATGACCAATTTGTAACTTTCACAATTTAACCCCTTTTGACATTTTTACGAAATTCATTGAATAAAACTCATATTTAACACATCAAACATTCATTATCCACTATAAATCATCAAAACACAACCATATCATGAATGGGTAAATTTTAAACTCTAATTTCTCTTCAATCAATTGGTAGAAATAGAAAATTTAAGCGGGGATCTCAAAATACGAAAATCATTAAAAGCGGGACAAAAGCGTACCTATATAAGCCATAAAAGCTTGGCGAATGGAGCTCATCCATGGCTGCTATTTTCTGTTCTTTCCACGGTTGAAGAAGAAAGAATGAAAAAAATGATAGCTTTTATCATTTGTCTTATTAGGTTATTTTAATTAATTTACAAAATTACCCTTTTATTTCAACCAAATTTCAAAATACCAAACAAATATCCATTCACTAACTTATTAAAGGAATAATTGTCACATAAGGACTTTCAATTTAAAACTCATAACAATTAGGCACCTCATATATAAAGAACTCAACTTTTGCACTTTTTACAATTTAGTCCTTTTGACTAAATTGAGTGCTCAAACGTCAAAATTTTGAATGAAATTTTTACGAAATATTTTCATAAATTTATAGACTATAAAAATATAATAAAATATTTTTTTTCTCGTCGGGTTTGTGGTCCCGAAACCTTTATTTCGACTAGACCCAAAATCGGGCTATTACATTTCTTCCCCTTTAGGGATTTTCGTCCCGAAAATCTTACGAAAAAGTTGTTCTCTACTTTCACGAGTCACTTATATCTTTTTCTCACAACTTACAAAACAATTCCACACAAGCTCACACTCAAGATTTCCTATAGCTTTTCCATAGTTGAGGTATAAACCTCGGAGCTCAATTTGAAACACTGGAGACTGACATTCTTGGAACTATAAACTTAGAAACATACAACTCAGTCACATCGGTTGAATAATATATCTGTACATACTAAAATAATCATGCAGACTTCCATCATCAATCTTTCACAATTCAACTTGCATCTCTCCTTTTTCCTGGAAATGAGAGACATCCCGATACGAAATTCATAACAGTCCTTTATCATTTTCTTCCCACTGTCATCACTGACAATAATAATCTCGAATACATTTGATATTCGGCTTTACCCTATAGACAATTCGACATCCTTTGAACGAATAAACAAGATACTGCTGTGAACTCTGTACTCAATTCTCTGTATACCCAGAGTTTCTCAGTACTGAAATCTTACTCTGAATTAATAGTAATAGAAACCAGAAATCAAATCCTCCCTGCAATTCCAAATTAAAAGTCGAATCATGCTGTACTTGTTTAATTTACCACTTATAGCCACATTTCTATACTCTGATCATCAACTGTTTAGAAACTTTACTAACATGAATCAAATGATTCCAACTTCATAGATGTGGTCTTTTTATTAATCAGGATAACTATACTTATAACATCTCTCGAACAAGAGAAATCCAACTAATATGTTTCCATAACATACTTTCAAGAATAAAACCCCATCATTTACATTCACGACTACTTACCAAAGAACACGTAGCGGTATTCTCGAACCGGAGAATAAACTTAAATGCACATAACTCAGATTTACTTTTGCGAATAACCATTCTTTACCCCGAGATTTTAAAGAAATCTCGACCTTTGAAATCCCACACTTCTATGGTCGAGCGAAGCTTACTCATATGATTCTAATATTGCAAGTCAAAGATTACTCGTAAAGATAAACCAAGCTTGATAATTCTCGAAACAAGAACGATAGAAAAGCCAATATAAGAAATTCCAAGATATAAAGACTATACCAGAAATCTGAGAATATAATCCAGAAGAAAATAATAAAGATGATCCGAAAAATCCCTCGAGAAAACCGAAGGAAACTACTGTCTGTATGCTTTAGAATTTCTCATAATAGAGATAATATAATTCTCGCATATATAAACCATAATCAATAGAACATCAGAATAATCTTACATAGATTTTTACTGTCAACTTCATTCCAATATATCAGAATAGAAATCTGAAGAGATGGGGAAATGTAGATCATAACTAATCGGACCAATAGAACTTTTCATCTAATATCACGGTCTCGGCATCCTCACACAGTAGAATTCCCACTCGAAAGGGATAACCATACGTATTCCCGAATAGAGGAAAACATAGAATACTCGGAAGAGAAAGATAGCCATCACTTTTGTTTAATTGAATTCGTCATACTCGGACATACGTGCAAGTCCGACATTATTCCTCTAACTAATTACATCTTCGCTAATCTCATACTATTCCATTTTGTACTCTTGGTTTCACTTTTGCAAGCTTATGCAACATATCTCTCGAGAATCTCATCGTATAAATCTATTACGGTAAGGCGAAGATTGTAAAGCCTCTAAACTTTTGACTCTCAAGCAAATACATATTCAACAACAAGTATAGCTTTACGCATATTGATTCAAACATTTCAAATTTCCAACTTGTTATAAACACATTTTCACATATCTCGATAATACATGTAACTTTATTTCATGCGAATATTAGCTAAACATAAGTGAATTTATCATAACTCAAACTTTCATTTCTTTTTCTCAAATTACCCTTAATGTTTTATCAAATTCCCATATTTAGTCTTAATCACTTGCCAATATTTATCAAATTGGAGAACGTCTTATGGTTTTGAGTACATCGCTTACTTGATGCCATAGTTCAACTATGGTCTTGTACGAGCTCTCATCCATCTGTGTCGATGCCGTGTCCCAGACAGGTCTTACACTGACACATGTAACCGTGCTGACGCATGTCCCAGACATGTCTTACACTGGCTCTCATACTGTGGCTGATGCATGTCCCAGACATGTCTTACACTAGCCCTCGTCTCAATGCCAATGCCATGTCTCATACATGGTCTTACACTGGCACACAAATCTCATGTATTGCCATGGTCCAACCATAGTCTTTTCCGTCAATTCATTAGTGAACGATCGTACTCATTCCCTGCGTTCCACCCAATTTGATCTTTCATTACAACTTTCATGCTATTGTGACATTTATGATTACATGGCGAGATTATAAAGCATAACATTATTGCATATTGACTTCATCAATCTAGACATAAATGTCAACCTCATGTATATCTTGATTATTAATCATGCAATAAAAGCATTCATACATACATTCGTCATTTCAAGCAAATTTCTTTCTTTTCCTAAACACTTGACCAAATCAAGTTGGACATTTAACATCGTATGAATACTAACATGCATAAAAGCGCTTTTCACAACTTAAGCGTGTTTTACTCCACTATTTCACATTCTTTATCTCAAGAGTATCACATAATGAAAACTAGTTCATATAAAAAATCATGGATTTCTTTTCATACCTTTCCAAATTTTCAGCATATCATAAGCATGATTCAATAATCTCAACTTTACTCTTATCTCTATCAAGATTTGCTCGGTTGGAACTCATTCTGTCTTAATCAACAGTTTTGTTAGGGTAGAGATATCACAATATCACGAGTAATACTATGGCATGTATAACTAGACTCTCTTACGCTAGGTTAGTCAGAAACAGACTAAACCATGCTCGATACCACTAAATGTAACACCCTCGCCTTGCATCCAACGCCGGGCCGGGTTCGAGTGCTACGACTTTTACTAACACTTCCATACTAAACAGGCCATGAAATCTCAAATAATTAAAAATTTTCTTTTCACATGCAATTTGTCCCTTATGCGAGCTTACGAGGCCCAATACATGCATTAGGCGGTTCGGGACCCAATCGAGAACTCATGAAAAACTTAGAAAAATCTCTTGCGTTAAGGCTTCACACGCCTATGTGCTCAGCCGTGTGGCGAAATAGTCTAATTATCAAGCCTTTTGTCACTCTCACACTACATGCATAGATACATACTTATCCAATAACATACAACGTGGCATAAATGAGCTTTTAAACATCTACAAACATGTTATGCTCAAGTTATTTTCTTATGCAATAAATATTATAGAATTTGCCCATATCATTACCACATACTAGACATAACTATCATTACATCACAAACCATTCATGAAGCATTATTAACTATTTACCAATCACTTAATCCTGCATTAGTTACTAGCTCATCAATGAATCTCAATTCAATCTCTAGGCATACATGTTGTAAGCCACATCACAAGAGATAATAACATACATGCATAAGAATAATCATATGGGCCCATAATGTCATTAGCCGACATAGGCCAATTTATGACTAATACTACCTTAATAACAAGCCAATGAATTTGGCTAAATCATAATATTACATACTCACATTAAAACCCTATACATGCCATAGACTCGAATCACTTGAGTTTACTTACTCGATAACGTTAACTCGATAGGGTGATAATATCTCGACGGCCTCCAACCCGAGCTAACCTGGAAACTCTAGAAAACATGGGAAAGAAGGGGTAAGCTTTTAGCTTAGTAAGTTCATATGAAAACAATAAGCAACTCATTAACTTGTTTTATCAATGTTTACAACATATTTTCAAGTTCACTACAAGCTGTCTTTCTAAGCAACGGTCACTAAATTATTTATATCTAGAGCTACGAAACTCTGAATTAAGTTTCGTTAATTTTTCCTGAAACTAGACTTATTTTCCTTTCTTCCATAAAATTTCCAGAATTTTTAGTTAAGCCAAATAGTACAGTTTATTAGTTAAAGTCTCCCCTGTTTCAGGGTATGACCACTCTGACCCCTGTGCACTACAAACCGAATTTCTCCCTGTACAAAATTCCAACGACCATTCTGTTTATTTCCCATAAAAATAGACTCAATAAGGAATCCATTCATGTAAGGTATAACTCTTAATAATTTTTGTACAATTTTTGGTGAATTTCTAAAGTTAGAATAGGGGATCTCGAATTCATTCAGACCCTGTTTAACAAGAATTCAAATATCAAACAATATGGAATTCTTTTTCTTCCTCTGTTTCTTTCATGTGAAAATAGACTCATTAAGCTTTAATCCCATATTTTATTCTGCCTCTAACTCATTTTGCACTATTTTTAGTGTATTTTCAAAGTTACACTACTGCAGTAACTCAAATCTGTCAAGGCTAAATTACTCATTCATGATCATTGTTCATAATATTAATACAACACCATTTTATCCATCATGGTAAGAACACATATTATGCATCATAGATCATCACATATCAAGGCATTCTCATAGGATTAGTATACATACTTGCACAACTCGTAACATAACTGGAGTGCATACTCACCAATGACTTACCTCATTGAGACCATCATTAACTCTTTCCTTGGATTGCCCGTTGAACACTTGGAATACTAATTAGATACTCGGAAAAGCCTTTGCACATAAGTGCCTCAATTGTAGCTAAAGCTACCTCATATCTCATGACATTTAAATGCTCACTCTCGAGCTAGTCATCTAGACTCATAATTCCTAGTGACATGTCACTCGTATCCTATTCTATTCCTAAGGTTCAAAGCGGGATTTTTCCTCGTCTATTAAGGCTTTGTCTTATCATATTTCTATTAATTACATACACATTAATATCTGTACAATTCATGCAATGATAACATTTAAATACATGTATAGCATGGTATTGTTTACATACTGAACTTACCTCGATACCACAAATGTGAAAAGGACATACTAGTCCATAAATCGATTTCTTTCCGTTCTAGGTCCAAGTCTCAATTTTCATCATCTATAACATCACATTTAGCCTACCAATCAGTCACAATATTCATATGGGTCTAAAATCATATTTTTACAAATTTTCATTTTGACCCTAAACTTTTGCATATTTGCACTTTTGCCCCAATGCTCGTAAATTAATTTTTATTCAATTTCTATAAGGTTTAAGACATGCTGAACATTTTCTCTTCTATGTCAACTCCAAATTTTCACTAATTCACACACTTATGACCAATTTGTAACTTTCACAATTTAACCCCTTTTGACATTTTTACCGAAATTCATTGAATAAAACTCATATTTAACACATCAAACATTCATTATCCACTATAAATCATCAAAACACAACCATATCATGAATGGGTAAATTTTAAACTCTAATTTCTCTTCAATCAATTGGTAGAAATAGAAAATTTAAGCTTGGGATCTCAAAATACGAAAATCATTAAAAGCGGACAAAAAGCGTACCTATATAAGCCATAAAAGCTTGGCGAATGGAGCTCATCCATGGCTGCTATTTTCTGTTCTTTCCACGGTTGAAGAAGAAAGAATGAAAAAAATGATAGCTTTTATCATTTGTCTTATTAGGTTATTTTAATTAATTTACAAAATTACCCTTTTATTTCAACCAAATTTCAAAAATACCAAACAAATATCCATTCACTAACTTATTAAAGGAATAATTGTCACATAAGGACTTTCAATTTAAAACTCATAACAATTAGGCACCTCATATATAAAGAACTCAACTTTTGCACTTTTTACAATTTAGTCCTTTTGACTAAATTGAGTGCTCAAACGTCAAAATTTTCGAATGAAATTTTTACGAAATATTTTCATAAATTTATAGACTATAAAAATATAATAAAATATTTTTTTTCTCGTCGGGTTTGTGGTCCCGAAACCACTGTTTCGACTAGACCCAAAATCGGGCTATTACAAGTCCGAGTTCACTTAGGGACGGGTTACATGATTTCTTGATTACATATGTAGCACTTATGTGCAAACTTTCCATGTATCCGAATTATATTCCGATGTGTTCAACGGGTAAAATTCTACTCAAATGGAGGAATACTCAAGATGAAAGGGACGTATTGGTAAGTGTTGTGAAATGGATACTTTGAACGGTATGTGCTTAACCCTTGGGTTGGAAAACTCGATATAACAACAATATGGTAAGATGATAAATGAAAATGTGATATGAATGTCTTGGTGATGATTATGCAAATGATGTTTTATGTTTGCTTATATGGTTATGTTACTTTCTATTTGCATGTGAAATTACTAAGCATTTATGCTTACTTCCTCCTTTTCATTCCTTGTAGTGTTGACAAGCCATTTCGGAAAGCAGGAGCGATTGGAGGCATGCTCACACTATCCGTATACCATCTTGGCATAATGGCTTGCATATTTTGAGTATGGCATGTATAACATTATAATCATTTTGTATATATGGTCTTATGATATGGTTATTGAGTGGTATGGAAATGCTTGGTAATGATTAGCCATTGGAATGGCTAATCATGATCATATTTGGTGTTATGTATGTCAAATTACTAGCTAATCCATGGAAACCATGAAATAGGTAAAATTTACCATAAAATAGGTTCAGACAGCAGTAGTGACGTGAATTTGAAAAATCACTAAAAATAATAGAAATGGAATTAAATAATTAATAAGTTATGAATCGAAGCTTGATGAGTCTATTTTCATATGGAAGAAGCGAAATAGGTATATGACCTATATTTTATGAGATGTTTAAATTTTTGTGAAACAGGGCGAGCGATTTCTGGATCCCTGTTCGACTTTGAAATTCACCATAAATTTTACAAAGATAATTAGAAGTCATGCTTTATATGTACAGATTCATTATTGAGTATATTTTTATTAGAGACAAACGGCATAGTCATTGAAACTCTATACAGGGAGATATATGATTCGTAATACACAGAGGTCGAGTAGTCAAACCCGAAACAGGGAGAATTTAACTAATAAACTATACTAATTGGCCTGACCAAAATTCTAGAAACAAATTAATAGATAGATATATGAGTCTAGTTTCAGGAAAAATTTACGAATTAGATTTGAGTTTGAACTCGAGATATGATTTTAAAGCGATTGTGATGCGTTAGCCACTTGTCCGAAATTTTAAAATGAATTGTATGAAATTTGTTTAAGTAATGAATTAAGTCCGTTAACACCTCGTGTTCGATTAAACAACGGTCTCAAGTGCAGGCGTTACACTTAAAGTATTGCTTTATTAAACAAATTAGTCCTTTGACTAATGACATTTGTAACTATAAAATTTAAATTTAAATATATATTGTAAAAAAATCAACAAACTAAAATATAAAAAGTTAAAATACAAAAGATAATAAATATTTAGAAAACTAAAAGATAATAGTTTATTTTTATGATTTTATATGTATTTTAATTTTATATAATTCTTATATATTAGGACTACTTTTTGTATTTTTTTAATAGGGAAATCATTCTATTAAGAAAAAAGTGTACCAAAACAAAGAAGTCCAATATGTCAATGGAAAACTATGCCCAAGCCAGCAAGCTTACCCATACACTTAGACCTAAATCCCTCAATTCTATTGGATGAATGAGAGATATTATAAGAATTGAAGAAGTTGACAAGGAGCAAGGGATAAGTGTCCTATGTTTGACGATCAGGCACCTTAGCTAACTCATGAGCCACCTTATTAGTTGAACGTCGTGTCCACCAAAAGGACAAAAAATGGAAATTAGATTTTAAAAGCAAAGAGTCTTGAAGAACAACACCAAAATCAGAAAGATATCACCTAGAAGCCTTGAATGCATAAATAACTTTAAGACAATATAATTCCACAATTACTCAATCAAAATGGTGATGTTTTAGCCATATCTCTAATGGCCAACCATGCGCTCAAGCGGACTTGATGCGACATGAAAGTTAACATCATTTGGAAACCATGCGTCAGAAAAAACACTAATATTATGCTTCGTACCCACTCTCCATTAGAATCCTTGAGCTAGCAACGACTTAGCAGCATATATACTCCTCTAAATTTTTGAAGGCTTACTACCTTCCACAGAATCCATAAAATTGCAACTAAGGAAATATCTAGCTTTGAAAATAAGACTTGGAAGAGAATCTTGTTTGGCTACAAAATGTCAATCTTGCTTGCAAAGCATTGTGATATTAAAACATCAAAGATTCTGAAAATCCATCCCACCAAACTTCTTAAGCACACAAAGCCTGTAATATCCCATTTTTTAATGGTGTAGGAAATAGTGGTTTCGGAACCATAATTTTGATATGCGAGGTCGTGTTTTTTTATTTAATTAATTTTTATGGAGTTACATTAGAGTCGTATTAAATTTTGGTGAAAAATTGTTAATGTTTAGTTAGTTAGTTGAATACAAAGGACTTAATTGTGAAAGATGTAAAACTTAACAAATATTGAATTGTATTGATTTGATAGCTTAAATATCAAATTAGAGAGGACCTTTGAAGTAATTAGACTATATTGAATAATAGTGGACGGTTTAGAGATAAGTTTGAGGTGAAATTTGATTTAAAAACCAATGTTAAATTAGTAATTTAATAATTAAATTAAATCAAAAGATGACAAAATGTCATCATCTTTGTTTTCTCTCCAACATTGAAACTTGAAGGAGCATCATTTTTAAAACTCCTTTGGTTTGGCTAAGATTATTGTTGTGTGCATGGTATGTATCTGTTATCTGTTTTTAGTAATTTTTATATTTTTGATATCGTTGCAACTAGGTCCAGCTAACCCACACCTTTGTTTTTGAAACTGTTAAGGATTTTGGATTTTTCCATTGATGTATTCTTATTGTTTATGATGTTAAATGATGGATTTGAAGTATTGGTTGTTGATAATGATCAATTTATAAAGTAATTTTGTTAGTTTTTGATTAAATGACTAAATTAATTGAATATTAAAATTGATAGGAATTCTTGAGAATTTAGAATAAATTTGGGCTGAAAATGGATGAGTGAAAATTCGGTTAGCATGGGAAGTTGTAAAATTTTGTTAAATTTTGAATTTCGGGTTTAGGGACTAAATTGTGAGAAATGTAAAAGTTTAGGATGAAAAGTTAAGGGTGTCATGCATTGAATTGAATTTGAAATGCATGTGAATGTAACAAACTAAATTTAATTATTATATAGATTAAGAACCAAATAAAAAAGATAATAACCAAAAAAGGGAAAAATTGTGGAATAGGTCTCTACGTTTTAACCAAAAGTAATCTTTGGTAAGTTTATAGTGTTTTGATATGTAAATGTAAGTTTCTTGTGATTATAGCATTGTTTCTAGTTAGTTGTATAAATGTATGGGAAACTTTATTAGTTACTTATATATTATTGAATATTGTAATAAAGTTCACATGAAAATGAATAATGGATGGTGGCAATCCTCGTGATTGTACATTTTTGACACGAATATATTGAATTTATAGTATGTGTATGAAAATGATGAAATGCCTGTAAATGATAAATATGTATAAAGGTAACAAATTTATGTATAATGCCCGGTTGAATGTAGTAATCGCTTAGGATACTATTGGAATGCCATTACGGTCAGTATGCGCGCTTGTATGGGATTTCACTTTGGTGCCTCTGTTTGCACTTCGGTGCCTCTGTTATGCATTTATGATGCCTCTAGTGTGGTGTAGTTACTCGAGTATCCTAGTCGAGTTACTTAGTTCATCGGGCTAAGTGTTAATTGAATTACAATTTATTACGTGCTTAAATGTTAATGCATATTCATGGTATTAGTAAGTTAAAAATGTTACAACGAACCATTTGTTTACATGTGTGGACAATTAAATTGATGAAATGTGGTTTATGGTAATGGTAAGTTATTTGAGAAAAGTTTATCATGATATATTTAGATATGCGAGCAAAAACTAATAGGGTTTGTGGATTTGTATTTGGATATCAGGAATTGTAAATTAACTCTTTGAATATTTTTGTTCGATTAAGGTAAGTTAATTTGATGTTTAAACTATAAGCTTAATAATATTATTTAACTTACTTGTTTCATTTATGTTCTTTTGTAGTTGCCAAATTTGTGGATTGATCGGATGGATCGGCTGGAAGCTCACACTATCCAGCTATTTTGGTAGATGTTGTTTTCTATTTTGGGATGTGGCATGTATATAAGTGTTAAGTTGTGAACTTGTAAAGTGTTATGTTATGATGATATATCTAGTTAAATGGTTGGTTTTGGATGTGTATTTTTTTTTGGTTAGGTTAATCCTTAAGGTCAAGAAATTGGTGATAATTCTTTGGAATGGTAAACTTTTGAGTATGTTTAGATTTTGGCCAACTTGGTTAATAGTTTGAACATGAATATATGATTAATGCCATGTGTTTTCTTAGCTAGGGTATTTGAATGAATGATCTTTGATTGCGGGGCCTTTGAATGACATATTGGTTAGGCATAGGGTGGTTGAAATTTGGCATGAAATTGGTGTTTTAAATGTGCTTTTGAACCATGGAAATGAGTTAGATATGGTATATCTTGTTGTACTTTGAATTACTTGAATCAATGGTTAAAAATAGAGCACATGGCCTATAACATGGGCTTTCACATGGTGTGTGCCA
This sequence comes from Gossypium arboreum, assembly GCF_025698485.1. NCBI lineage: Eukaryota > Viridiplantae > Streptophyta > Magnoliopsida > Malvales > Malvaceae > Gossypium > Gossypium arboreum. The sequence continues at coordinate 40,977,765 of NC_069080.1, forward strand.
CATATGGTCACCTCACACGGCCATGCGAGTTTATTGTTTTCAGTGCAGTATCTATACTGCCTAGCAGACGGTCTGCAACACAGTTGTGTGACTCAAAATAGTTTGTTACGATCTGGCACACAACATGCGACATGATAGTGTGGCCCTATTTTGAATACTCACACGAGCTGAGACGCGGCCGTGTGTCCTAACTTTGAATGTTCACACGGATTTGGGCTAAGTCACATGGCCTGGCCACACAGCTGTGTAACCCATACTTTACAAATTTTCAAGTTTTTCCTGAAATTTTTTGATTTATTTCTATTTGATCCTAGATTGTTCTCAAACTATTTTTAGGGCCTTGTAAGCCCGATTTAAGGCCCATAAGTGTATTTATATCATGAATTGAGTTGTTTATTATATATTTTTGATTTATTTGCTTAATTGTTTTGAAATAAAGTCAATGTTTTATTTTGCTTGGTAACACTCTGTAACCCTGATTCAGTAACTGAGGCAGGTTAGGGGTGTTACAAAGTTGATCTCACAATGCCCAACAAGTCCCTCTTATAACACCACTAACCCATATTTGTCACCGAAATAGGGTTACAGAGTATTACTGGAGTTTACAGTACAAACAAATAGAATTTTGAACATACAAACAAATAGAATTTTGAACATTTCATATCTTAACAATATTCATATAAAAAACTAATCAAAATCATTCATATTGTCCCTTATACGAGCCCTCGAGGCCCTAAAATCTAGTTAGAAACAAGTCGAGACTAAATTGGGAACTTAGAGAATTCTTTTAGAAAAAGATGAAAATTTACAGATTGCAGGGGTCACATGGCCATGTGACTCACACGGCCAAGAGACACGTCCGTGTCTTAGGCCGTGTGGGCATTCGAAATAGGGACACAGGATCGTGTCCCAGCCTGTGTAACTCACTAACTTGGTCACACGGCCAAGTCACACGCCCGTGTGCTTGGTCGTGTACCCTTCGAATTAACCTTACACGCCCATATGCCAAGCCATGTGCTAGGCCGTGCAATAGCTTGACTTGCAACCATTTAAAAACTAAAGGGGACACACGGCCGTGTCACCTGGTTGTATGTCATACATGGCTGAGACACACGCTCTTGTCTCTTCCCGTGTGGAAGAAAATAAGCTATTTTACAAGTCATATTTCTCACCCAATTTTGCATCCACCTACATTTAACATTGTGCATATAAACAAGCCATATTGTGACATCCAAAACAAGCAAAATCAAGCCTTAAACATGTAGTATATTTACATAAAACCAATATGTCCTTAGGCACCTCAAATGACAATTATAAACACATTTAACCATGTATTCAATATAACCAAATGTTCAACTAAATTATATGCATAATTGCATCATTACATATCATGTAGATCACTTTACCAAAACATACCAAATGATGTTAAACATGCCCTTCAATTTCTAACATAATTAGACATATATGTCTTACACAACAGGGTACCAATTCACAAATAATTCATTAACTCAAAAAACACTTATACAAAATGCACATATAACTATTATTTTACTTTTCATTATTCAACCACCAATCAAGCCACACCTCAACCACATTAAGGCCACATATATCCATATCAAAATATACCAAAACACAAGCCAACTCAAATGCCTATAATTACAACAAAATATATAGGCCAACATTAGCCAAAATAACCTATACATGCCATTATAACCAAACTTAATCCAGCCGAAAGTACTAAGTGAGCCAATGGATAGTGTGATGGATCTCCGACTAGCTTCCAATCCGATCGAGCTTTTGATAATCTGAAAGGTAAAGAAAAACAACTACTTAAGCAATAAATGTTTAGTAAGCTCGTATGAACTATAGTCATATCAATCCATTTCAAATATAAAATTTACACATATTAAGAATAATCATATACCGATACCATAAGATTCATGAAACCATACTTAACAACTCACAAAATGAGTAAATCCACAGCATCACTTATACATATTATCACTAGCATATTAGGATTTTAAACAACTTTAAACTCTTTCCAAATTTCTTTATTTTCATTTGCATTTGATTACTTTCCACACCTGTTCCATATGCATAACACACAAACCATAAACATATCATTCAAAAATAGCCACAAGCTAGTGCATTTAAACATAACCCTTTTTCGAGTTAATCACATGATAAGCCATTTCATAAGAAATTGCATAATTTAAACCATGCCACTCTTTCATGAGCATAAGCATATTTTAATTTGAGCACTTACCATTTCAATGCAACTTATAAATAAATATAATATCATTCAACCAACAGCTTGGCACTTGCCTAAGCATCAAACAACAACACATGTTAGCATATTGAACATATTTCATATAAATTCAACATTGATAACCTTATTTTCTCAACATGTCATACTTGAGTTTATTACCCGTCTCAACTTACATAATTTCCATGTAGCATCATATCAAAGATGTTCATATATGTACATGTTATGATACATATCATTCACTTACCATTTCTTCATACATGTATATCATCCATTTCAATATATCAATATATCATGTACCATCATTTCTATGTATTTCATGTATATATTTGTATTAGTTTGTATCGAACTCATATCGTCTTGTAACAGAACGTTTCTCGTTGAATCATTTAGAATACCGTTGGATACTCGGGTAGCTCACACATGGTGTGCTAAAATGTAATCCGTCAATTCTTGTACATGTATGATCATACTAGCTATGAATCGGGATGCTCTTATGAGCTGTAATTGGTAAGCTCATACGAGATGAGTAACGGTAAGCTCATACGAGCTACAAATCGGTAAGCTTGTATGAGCTGTGGTGTGTCCACAACACATGTAGGACCTCAACCAAATCGGTAACCCTAATGACATGTCATTTGCATCCTACGAATTCCTAAGTTTCAAACATGACTCGGTAATCGTCGTACGTCGTCGGATTTACATCGTTTCATAACACAGTAAATTGCATACTAACATATATATATTGATTTAATCATAATATAATCACATTTTAATATTCAATTTAATCAAAATTATACAGAAAACAGTTCATACGAACTTACCTGGGTAAATTACAGAAATACCAAAGTTTAGGGGCATTTTGGTAATTTTTTATTTTCCTCGATTTTCCACCCAATCTTGATCTAAATTAATAATTTCATTCACTATATAAATTTAGACAATGAAACAATTCATTTCATGCAATTTGGTCATTTTTGACATTTTTACAAAATTGCCCATAAAGTTTTGCTTTTATTCAATTTAGTCTCTGAGCCCAAAACATGCAAATTAACCATTTTTAATACAAACCCAAGCTAGCTGAATGTTCATAGTATTCAAAAAATTCCATTTATGTAACAATTTCACATTAAATCCTTATACTTTTATTAATTTAAGAAATTAGTCCCTAATCGAAAAATTCATCAAAATCACTTAACAAAATACTTTTAAATATAAATCAACATTCCAAATTCATCATATAACATCAAAAATCACAAGATTCATCAATGGAAACATTCAAAATTTTTAACAGTTTCAAAATCGAAGGTATGAGCTAGCTGGACCTAGTTGCAACGATCTCGAAAACATAAAAACTATTAAAAACAGATAAAAAATGGCTTACCATGCATGAATTGAAGCATGTTCGAACCTTGGTTCTTCTTGCCATGGTGTTTTGGTGATGAAGATGTAAAATGAAGAGGAAAACCTTTGTTTTCTTATTTTGTTAACTTTTATTTCTTTATTTTATCTTTTTCATTTAATAATAACATTATAATATAAAAATCACATATAAAATTAAAAGAACACAAAGATTTAACCGCCCACCAACTTAAAATGGGTAATTTACCCATTAAGGTCCTCCAATTATAATTATTTAATCAATTAACACATTTAAATTAATAGAGATTGACTTTTTCAACTTTTACGATTTAGTCCTTTTTGCTTAATTAACTATCGAAACGATAAAATTTTCCAACGAAACTTTAATACCACCTTAACTACACTCCATAAATATTTATAAAAATATTTATGACTCAGTTTATAAAAATGAGGTCCTGATACCGCAATGTCTAAAACCACTTGACCGTAGGGTCATACCACTTGAACTTAATAAATCGCTTATAAAATAAAAATCACTAAATCAAAAACCTTTTCAAAGTCACAATTAACTCGTAAATATTAAATATAATATTTATGAAATTACTTATCGAATTTGGTGGCCCCGAAACCACTATTTCCGACACCACTGAAAAACGGGCTATTACACCTCTACTATTATTCGAGCTTGATCCCCACCAGAATGAATTCATGAGCCTTGAAAAATCATGACATAAACCGAATGCGAGTATGAATACACTTATGCAATAAGACAAGATGGCTTGAGCAATAGACTTGAGCATAAATTACTTGCCCACCTTAGACAATAGTCTATTTTTCCAACTCAGTAATTGCTTGTTCAAATAATCTCTGATAAAACCAAAAACTTGCTTTTTATTCTTCCTAATGAATGAGGGAAGACTTAAGTATGAGCCATGGGCTAACGATGTGGAGATGTTAGGCAAAGAGTAAGTAATTTGTCTATCTGCAAGCTTCGTATTGGAACTAAACATAACACTTGACTTAAGAAAATTAAATGTTTGACCCGAGGCTGTTCATAAGTAGAAAGTATAGAATGCACCGATTGCCATTTCGACACAATAACTCTTAAAAAAAGAAAACTATCATCAACAAAAAGTAGATGGGCAATTTGAGGGGCTCCACAATAAACAGAGAATAAAAAAGTACAACAATAAATGGTCCCATTGCTTAATGCCTTTGTACGAATTAATCGATCCCACCTCATGCCCATTTAACATGACAAAATAATAAACCGAGGAAACACACAACATAATCACTATACAAATGATCAACGAAACCTAAATTAGTTAAAATAAATAAAAAAATGGACCAACCGACCCTTTCATAAGCTTTACTTATATCAATGTTCATAGCTACCTTACCTACCTTTCTTCGATTTTTGTTCTTCATATGATGGATAATCTAAAAAAAAACCATGACATTATCAATGATCAGTCTCCTTGGAACAAAAGTAGAATGCATTGGGGAAATGAGCTTTACCAAAATTGACTTTAATCATTTAGAGAAAACTTTAGCAATAATTTTATACAACACATTACAAAGAGCAATAAGTCAAAATTTTAAAAACAACTTCTGGTTTCTAGTTTTTAGGAATAAGAACCAACAAGGTATCATTAAGAGTAGCTGAAAAATCAACACTCCCTAGCTAAGTCGTAAACTTCGTAACAATATCAGGCCCCATGACATCCCAATAAAGTTAAGAAAATGTAGGTCATAAGTGTCCAATTGAACCTTTTGAGACATAAACTCTAAAAATTTCAATTAATTGCTCTAATAAACTCTCCAAGAAATAATCCTTAGAGAATTGAAGGATGAAGAATTGAAGAAATAAAAAATAAGATGGATGATGGAAAGATTGTCCCCCTTGAAGAACTGCTTCAATAAAATCAACCAATGGTGATGGAAAGTCGATGTCCTATGAAACGCTTTGAAGAATGATCTTCAACAAGCTCCAAAATGGCTCTAACCAACCCCTTAAGGCTGAGCCCTGGTACACTGGAGGTAAAGAGTTCTCCCACAGCTTCAAAGGGAAAACCTAGAAGAAAACCTACTACTAAAATAAACAAAAGAGAACTCTCACAAAGAAAAATAACTCAAAGAGTTGAAGTTTATTAATCAATGTATCTCTCTAATGAATAATGAATAACCTTTTTATAAGCTAGCTAATTACATCAAAATAAAACTCTTAAATATAATGAAACTCTATTTAATCTAAACAGAAGTAGTTTTAATAAAAATAAACTTTCTTTTTGTTAAAAACATAAAACTCTAAATAACTTTAAATACTTAAAATATCCTAAAATTCGGAATAAATAAATAATAAAATAATAAAAGATAATATGTACAATATTGGGCTCATACATAATAAAAATTAAGCCTAAAAATCGAACCTAATATGATTTAAACTCGAGTTAAAGCTCGAAACTCGTAATTTCTCGTAATAATCCTATTCAAAATTTTTGTTCACACAATCTTCAAAAACATTCATAATTTGAGCTCTTAAGCTCGAAATCGAGTGATTTAAAGTGCGTTTCTAAGCTAAGAGATAGCTCTTCAAACACTACGCAGACATCTTAGCCTATAACTACTTGGATCCCTGATCACCTCTCCCCTACTCTCATGGATGGGGGAGAGAAATCAACACTAAAACAACAATCAATCAAATAATAAGTGTGGTTTCTGCAAGTGTGACAAGTAAGTTGTAATATTTGTAGTGTTACATTGGAACATTAGAACATTCCAATAATCGAACCCAATAGAGTTAATGATTTAGTGATTTCTATACAAAAGTGCATGCAATGAAGGAGTTTAGCTAGCTAATCACTAATTGCTATAGTACACAATACATAATTTGAGGTTGAATTAAACTAATTAATAACCTAAAAATGAAAAAGACTAAACTATAAGTAAAGAAAAATATAAAAATACCAAATATGATAATAAAAAACGGTTGGTTGATTTCCATGTTGTAAGTTAAATTTTGAATTAGGGATCTAAATCGTTAACGCTCTTAAATTGGCTTCATTTTACCACTCGATGTCAATTTTACCAACTTAAATAAATTAGTCTGGTTTATCTCTCGACCTCACCCAACTAACCTGACACTAATGAATTGATGCCCAATAAGATTACCTCTCAGTCTCACTTATCTTGATTTTTCCTTAGGGGCATCAATCTTAATTTTTGAAGTTTATCAATTTAATCCAGTTTATTGCAATTTAGTCACTGACCCAAAGGCTAACTAAACAACACTTACATCAACCAACCACTAAATATTTAGCTATTCATACTAGTACTTAAGAAAATAAGAACACAATAATAACATAAAAAATGGATAAAGGGTAAATGCAAGAGAAATGAGAAAAGCTAGGGTTTTTCTTAAACAAACTTGAAGATAAATAAAATGAAAACAAAGGAAATGTAAAAGAACACTTAAAAATAAGATTTTTAATGATGAAACTAAAAAAAAAAAACTGAGTTTCATTAGTACTAAAGATTAAACTAAAATTTCAAGGAGTTTAAGGTACTAAACAAGTAAATAAACACTAGCTACAATAATAGCTAACTATTAACTACCACTAAAATTAGAAAAACAAACTAAGCCCTAAAAAGATAAAAAAAGAAAATTTTAACCCTAAACTAAAAAGATGAAAGAAAAACCTAAACTAAAGCTTTCTAACCTAAAACTACAACTCTTTTTTTTCTTCAGCCAATTTTTGGCTTTTTAAAGCTAATTACAACCTAAGTTTTAGTGACCAAAATGTCCTTAGATGTCTAGTTTTGATTGGTGCTTTGGTTGGAAAAGGACTACCTCTAATGTTATTTTTTGTCCCCTTATGACAATGATATCACTATACCTAGGGTTGGATATCACGATATCGTTGACAGTCTCAAAATGAGGGTCTTCTTTGGGAGCTGTGTAATACCTTATGCCTAGTCTGGTTGCTGAACTTGAGTTATAGAATGTCACATTAGCAACCTAATTCACTCTCCATTAAAACCTAACCCAATCTAACCTCCAACACACCACAAGTTAAAACATAAAATATGCTCAAGTTACTAACATGTAGCAGAATATCATATAAGTACTTTCATCAATACACTTAAACTAACTTTTATTTAGGTGGTATTCTAAGTTTAAGTAAACAGTTATCTCGTTAGCTATATATTACACATCTCAACATCAAATTTCACTCCTAGTTTTGCTCGCACCTTTTAAGTCTTCGCAGTGTAGGACTCTGTAAACAAGGTAAGTTTCGCAAACTACCCTACATGTTTAGATGCCGTGACACGGTTCGTAGGGTTTCTCTTATTCCGTATATCAAAATTTTTTAAGGGTTCGCAAATATCAATTCACCAATTATTAAGGTTTGCACTTTGCACAAATCGACAATGCTGTCACTTTGCAGCAACCTTGGCAAACTCTACATAAGTTAGCTAGTTTTGATTACTTCATGTTTTTGCTTATGGCAAACTCTCTGTTAGAAATTTTAAAAAACTTGGGCGTGAACTTATAATCTAAGAAACTAAAAATCAAACTTAGACTATATTCATATACTTGAAATTCAGGTGTGTATATATTTAACTTTGACGGTTCGCAAATAAAAACATAAAGAATAACTTTAAGAATGTCCTAGAACAATCAGTGAAGTCAACAAATAGAAATAATTCTCTAAGCCTAAGCAGAGTCCCATATTACCTTTATGTCTAAAGTTCACTTGTACAATCTTTCCAGTATTTATGCTTCACCTAGATCACTCGCCTCGCCGCTACATACTGTGTGATATAACTATCTGCAGTGTTTGAAGAGGAGTGTGTGAGTTCTTGTGAACTCAGTGAATATACATGAAAGAGTAACCACATTGCACACACAAAACCTAAGTTAAACAAAAGCTTTGGCAAGGTCACTGAATTAAGAACTGGGTATGCCATACTTACACGAAGTCTAGTTCGTAATTACTCACAATCAATTAGCCTATAAAACATAATATTTTAAAAAACATAATCTTATTCACAAGTTCTTTCCTGTTGGATAAGCGGATTTTATTATAACGCCTCAAAATGACTCAATAAGTCTTAACATGTCTCATAAGTGTAGCATAAAGCTAGGCACTCTCCAAACATACCAACATATCCCATTGAGTGGAGCTTAGCTCCACATTCCCTTATCTCTCCAAACCTATCCCAAGGCCTCACGCCCAAATAACAAAACATAAGGTGAGTACTCACAATCCTATGGCATGTTATAATATCCAAAGGTTTCATAAGTTTATAGTGTCAAAACATTTGCTTAAACATAGAGCTAGCAAATCATAAGGAGCTCATCACTGTTCATATCTAGCTCACAATATAGAGCTCGCATACCAATGTTCATAAAAACACATATTTAACACAATAAAAAAATAGGGTTTTAAAGAAGGCTTACTATCGAAACTTAAGATAAAATCTCAAGCTCCTGATTAACGCAATGGTTCACACATACATGTGGCGATCCCTGAGATTTTCTCGTTTATTTTGCGCTAAGTGAAAGATAAGTGAACTTGAAAAATAAAGAGAGGGTTTCTATTATTTTTTAAAAATCCTAAGCTCCTGATTAACACTATGGTTCACACATTCATGTGGCGATCCTTGAGATTTTCTTGTTTATTTTGCACTAAGTGAACTTGAAAAAAAAAGAGAGGGTTTTTAAGTTTTATTTTATTTTTTTAAAGTTACATCATATTTTAATTTTCAGGAAAAAGATTTTTTACATATTTTAAAATTTCATGAGAATTTTATAATTTTATAAAAGAGGTAATTTTAAATATTGAGAATTCATTTTTGGTGAAAAGTAAAGTACACAAACGTAATTAAACTAATTCTCCAAAGAAGAGTCTTTAAATAATCTTAATCCTGTTTTTCTATGATGAACCATCTTGACAAGACTATCCGTGATTAATTTTTTATTATCATGACCAATTTAATAAAATGTGTAATTATTGATAATTAATTATGTTATCATATCAAATTTGAAACTATCACGCCATCAATTTATAACATTCAATATAAAAGGACAAAAAATAACTTGATTAGGTAGGTGATCATATTAAAATTTTATCCAAAATAGAAATTCGATGATAGTTGGATGAGCATCAATGTAATTTATCTTTTATTAAATTGTGAATAAAAACTTAATGAAAATAGGATTAATATTTGATACCTTATAGCTTCACAAATAATATTAAAAATTATCATGCATTTATTTATATATAATATTTATTTACTTTTACTATATTATGCTTCTATTTCTCATTTTTAAATATAAAAATAATTTACTAAATATTTTTTCGTAAAAGTAATAGGTTATGAGTGAATTATACGTTAGTAATTACTCTGATGTTCTAGAAGACAAATATATTAGGCACTTCATTGTTACATTGATGTCATGTCAGCAAAACGATTACGTGGCCTAGATCCTTGGTTGAAAAGCTACATATAGAGCCCCATTCTCAAGAAAAGCGCATGGTCACCCAACTAGACCCCACCAACATCGATTGTGAACTTGATACAATACTCTCCTATCACTTTCTATCTCTTTCTATACTAAAAAAACCCCAGTTATTCTCTTTTAACTAAAAGTTAAGGGTTGATAATTTGATTAAAATTAAATTAACGAATTGAACCAATCTAATTCAATTAATAGGTCAATAATCGAATTTAGTTCAGTCGAAGGTCGGTTAATAATTTTATTAAAATTTCAATTATCGATTAATTCAATTCAAAATTAAATAATTAATGAAATAAATAATATATATTATATATTATATATAATAAATTTTTATATTAACAATGTGTTTTTGTACTATTATGTTTGGTATTAATCGAAATAAAAATATATATTACATATAATATTGTTTTAACTATTAAAAAAGATAATGAACATTAGTAATATATATTTTTATATGTTTTATATTTTTTTGAGGCAAAGTGGTATTGTTTTTTTCCAGTCTCGACAGTGGCCTGTCAGCAGGGCTGAAGCCAGAACAAAATTTTAGGGGGCGGATAAAATTTTAATTTTTTATAGTTTATATCTTTATAATTTGTAAAGGATTAAATCGAATTTTTATAATTTTAGGGGGGGCCAAAGTGCAATTTTACCTTTACTAATTTAAAATTTTAAAAAAATTTTAAGGGCCAAAAGAGTAATTTTACATTTTAGGGGGCCGGGCCTATGCCAGCCCCCTGGCTTCGTCCCTGCCTGTCAGTACCTCTTCCCAAGGCTGTCTTCGTGAAGTTACCGTTACCGGCGTCGTTGACTTCTTTGGGGTTGAGTAGTGGCAACAATTCGAGGTTGAGCTCGGTGCAGGCGATTGAGGAATCCACCGTAGTGATTACGGATAATCGTGTTGCTGTTATTTCAGGCAACTTAATGTTTTCTTAATTTTTAACATGGATTTGGTTTTTCTATTTTAACTTTTAACTTGGCCAATTTATTTGGAGTATTAAAAAAAAAATCTGGCAAGGTGGGAAATGCTAATTAGGTTGACTATTAGAGTCATTTTTAGCTTCATTGGCTTGTAAAACGTAGCCTAGCTTACTCTGCTTTGATTTTTTTTTTTGGGTTCATTGCTCTGAATCGTGTTTTCAACCCTTATTTTTTACTGACCAGAAAAAAAACCCCTTATTTTTTGAATAATAAGAATGTTAAAATTTGGTTAGAACATGGATACTCTAACCCAATGTTATCACCATAAATGTCTACCGTTTGTACTCTTTCAAGGTCCATGTGCCAGCAATTAGCTGCCCCATTCAATTTTTGAAGTGACCCCAACATTGTTATTGTTGTGTGTGTGTGTTCTTTAAATGGAGATGATGGAATTCAAAATCACACATTACATTTCCTATTTTTAAGGTTTGTAATATTTTGTTCATATTTAATAATATTGTAGTAAATGCAAAAGTTAACAATTTTATTTATTATTTCCTTGATGTTGGTTTATAATTAGAGTTGTGGTTTGAAACGTGTAAGTAGGTGAAAATCTCCACCAGATGGCTACGAACATTGTATGGCACAAAAGTTCAGTTGGTAAACTTCATCGACAGGAGTTGCTTCAGCAAAAGGGTTGTGTCATATGGTTTACGGGTCTTAGTGGCTCAGGTTTGTGGCACTAATTTATATGGATACTGAAAGTCAATGTTATTATTCATTTATTCCCATTAATTGATTTCTTTTGTGTTGCTTTCTATAAGTATATAAGGTGGCTTCTTGAGCTTCTAGCACGCTTTACTAGTCTCCATTACGAGGTACATGTGGCACACACATGTAACTATTTAATTATTTCGTTAGTTACCTCAATTTTTAATAATAGAAATAGATAAAATTATTAACAAAAAGATTAGTTTACTTTTTGATCTAACATACATGAACATTTTTCATTTTTTAAATAAAATAGACAAAATGCAACTTAGCTCTTGGGCTTTTATAGTACTTTTACCATCAAGGTGACATTTCAAAATTAACTTTTGACTTGGGTGTGAGCGTAAAATATTGGTACGCATTTAACATTGTATGTTTTTTCTTCAAAGTTTCTCCAAGTATTAGAGGATGTTCGTGGATTCATTTCATCAATCTATTTTAGGATATACATCAGATCTATATGATGAGTCAAAAGCACCATAGTTTCATAGTGCCTTCCTTGTGACTATACTTGATTCTTTGTTGTTGTCTGTTAGTTTTCCTTGATAAACTAAAGAGCATGTTCACTCTCTCCCCCTTTCTCTCACTGTGGTGGTCCATGAATATAAACAGGAAAGAGCACTTTGGCGTACGCTCTGTGCCAAGCCTTGTATTCAAGGGGAAAATTGACTTACGTCCTTGACGGTGATAATGTTCGGCATGGTTTAAACCGTGACCTTGCTTTTAAAGTAGAAGACCGAGCTGAAAACATACGAAGGATCAGTAAATGTTGTTCCAGTCCTCAGCTGTATTACCTTTTCATTCTCTTCTTATGATGGTTGGTTTCAACTTTTAACTTGTTATGATTCACACACAGGAGAGGTAGCCAAGCTCTTTGCTGATGCTGCCATCATCTGCATTGCTAGTGTGATATCTCCATACAGAAAAGACAGGGATGCTTGTTGTGCACTGTTTCCTGAAAGGGATTTCATTAAGGTAAGTGCTGCCTCTAAAAAATCTAGACGGCTTTGATCATAGATGTGAAAAAGAGCATTTGCATCGGATGAAAAATTCTTTGTTGTGTTGGTGTTTGACACACTTTATTCAGATGAGATATGAACTTCAGTCTGGATCTTAAAAAACAGCATAATATATTCGGATGAAGAATGAAGAAAAAAGCTGAGTCTTGAGCAACAAGGCTCGTAGCTTGTGGAGGAAACAAAATAGATTTTGCAAAGGAAAACAAGAACAGAAATGAAAGTAAAGAAAAATGGAGCAAAAAATGAATGAAATTCAATATTTTTCATTAAAAGAAACTTTTGCTTATAGCCATTACATAAATCAGTCATTGACTGAGCAAAACAAGACAAATTGATCACCTAATGTTTACCTAATGCCACTAATTACATTGAAAATAGGTAAGTAACTTGCGCACATGAACAAAGCTGATTTATCAGCTCAATCACCACCTAATTACATCAATCATTAAACTAATATAATTCTAAATGAACTAGAATTCATTACATCAACAAAATAAATCAAAATGGAACTAAATGGTAGTAGCTGCACTCGGTCTTACTACTCATCGATGGCTTGGTGTGAATGGCCAGCTTCTTGGTGTTGCATGCTGACCAATCTTCAATACTCCTCCTTCGTTAGCATGCTGCTAACTCCAAGTCCTTTTCTAAGCTTGATGAACCTAGACTCGTTAAGGGCCTTTGTGAAAATGTCAGCAATTTGGTCTTCTGAATTGCAATGAATCAGCTCTATCTCTCGAGCTTGTTCCATCTCCCTTACCACATGCAACTTAATGCTGAAGTGCTTGGTTCTACCATGGAAGACAGGGTTCTTTGCAATTGCAACAGCAGATTTGTTATCACAAAAGATCTCTGTTGCTTCCTTTGATGTAGGTTCAAGTCAGCTAAAATCTTCCTTAGCCAAATGGCTTGATTAACAGCACTAGCAGTAGCAACATCTCAGCTTCTGCTGTTGACTGAGCTAAAATCGATTGCTTCTTTGAACTCCAGCAAAATATAGCTGAACCAGGGGTAAAAGCATACCCTGAGGTACTCTTCATATCATCTTTTAAACCAGCTTAGTCACTATCAGTGTAGCCTATCAGCTTCAAATCTTCACATCTACTGAATTGTAGTCCATAGCTCAAAGTACCTTTGATGTACCTGAGAACTCTTTTTGCTGCTTGAAGATGTTGCTCGTTGCAGCAATGCATGAACCTCAACAGCATACTCACAGCAAATATGATGTCTGGTCTAGTTGCTATTAAATACAATAAGCAACCAACTAGGCTTCTATAATCAGACTCACTGATTTGCTCATAATCTCATTGACTTGACAGTTTCATTCCAACAGCCATAGGTGTGCTTGTTGGCTTGCAATTCTCCATAGAGAACTTGCTTAAGATCTTTGTAGCAAATGTCTTCTGTCCCAAGAAGATTCCACTTTGAGTTTGCTCCACCTCCATTCCAAGAAAGTAAGTCATCTGCCCTAGGTCAGACATTTCAAACATGTCCTTCATTTTGGCCTTGAAATCAGCCAATATGTTTTGGTCTCCTCCTGTCACCAAAAGGTCATCAACATAGAGGGACACAATGAGCTGTGTTTCAGCTTTTTCCTTCTTGACATACAGAGTTGGCTCACTGATACTCTTCTCGAATCCCAAACTAACCAAATAGCTGTCAATCCTTGCATACCAGGCTCTAAGAGCTTGTTTTAGGCCATACAAGGCCTTTTTAAGCCTGTATACCATGTCTTCTTTGCCAGACACTACAAATCCTTGAGGTTGGTCAATGTAGATTTCTTCTTCAAGAAAACCATTTAGAAATACAGACTTTACATCCAGTTGATGAATGATCCACTTCCTTTGTTCAGCCAAAGCAACTAGTAACCTGATTGTGTCTAGCTTGGCTACTGGTGCAAAAGTCTCCATGTAGTCCAGGCCATATCTTTGACTGAATCCCTTGACAACAAGCTTAGCTTTCAGCTTGTTCAAACTGCCATCAGCATTTTGTTTGGCTTGATAGACCATTTGACACCAATGGTTTTTCTGTTGGCAGGCTTCTCTACTAGCTCCCATGTTTGATTCTTTTGAATCATCTTAATTTCATGAACCATGGCTTGCTTCCAACCTTCATGTACTTATTCTTCCTCAAAACAGCTAGGTTCTTCTTGTGCAACATGAGCCCTCTCATAAATCTTAGCCAGAGTCCTTGTACCCCTGATAGGTTCATTTTCAATGTCTATATCGGGACCATTTTGGTCAGCCTCTATTTGATCAGACATAAGTTCTTCAGAAACAGCCTCTGGTTCATTTCTTTCCCAGTTCTAGCATGGCTTTTCATCAAAGATCACATCTCTGCTTACATGGACCTTTTTTGTTGAAGGATCTAGAATCCTATAACCTTTTTTGATCATGCTGTATCACATTAAAATGCTAGCTTGAGACTTTTTAGACAATTTGTTCCTTTCTACAGCTAGTACCTTTAGATGAACCAAAGATGACTTGAACCCGAACCAGGCCTCAAATGGAGTTTTGTGAGCCAATCTTTGGTTGATAGCCTGTTTTGAAGGTACACAGCAGTGTTAACTGCTTCAGCCTACATGGTCTTGGGCAAATTCTTCTGAAATAGAAGGCACCGGGCCATATCCATTAGACTTCTATTTTTCCTTTCACTGACCCCATTCTGCTGAGGTGTATAAACATTGGTTAGCTGATGTTTAACACCAGCATCATTGCATAGAGCTTGGAACTGAGCTGAGGTATACTCAGCTCTATTATCTGACCTGATGGTCTTCAATTTGTAGCCTGTTTCTATTTCAGTTGCAGCTTTAAACTTCATAAACACTTGAGCTACCTCAGACTTGTGCTTCAAAAAATAAATCCAGCAATATCTGGTACTATCATCAATGAAAAGAATGAAGTACCTGTTGCCATTGAGTGACTCAGTTTTCATGGGGCCACATACATCAGTGTGCACTAGCTCCAACTTGTTAGATGCCCTCCAGGTTGTGTTTGCAGGAAATGGGAGCTTGGCTTACTTTTCCATCTGACAAACTTCACAAATATCTTCATTTTGAACTGACTTGGTGAAATTTTCAACCATCTGCTTACTGACCATTTGATCCATGGACCTAAAGTTGGCATGACCAAGCCTTTGATGCCAAAGCTTGGATTCTTCTATTGAAGCAACATATACTGAGTGTGAGTCACTTGGCCAGTTGAATTCAAAGCATTTGTCAGTCATAGTGACTGTCATGAGGCTTGATCCATTTGGATCAGCAATTTGGCACTCATGGCTCTTGAACATAACTGTGTAGCCTTTTTCAAGCAGTTGAGCAATGCTGAGAAGGTTCCTGTCAATCTCAGGTACCAACAGCACATTTTTGATGATTTTATCACCTGTGGAAGTGCATATTAGCACATCCCCTTTTCTTTTAGCCTTAATAAACTGACTATTCCCAAATTTTACTTTGGTTTTGTAACTTCTATCCAAAGTCTTAAAAATAGTTGCATCAGGTGACATGTGATTAATGCAACCACTGTCCAACAGCCATCCTTTTGGGCCCTTGCTATGACCAAGTAAACATGACACAACAAAGACCTGCTCTTCATGGTCACTACTGTCTTCAGCCACTCGAGCTTCCTCATTCTTGTGTTGTGCTTGATTCTGCCCAGGTTTGCCTTTTTCTTTGCAGACCCTTTCAACATGGCCTTTCTTCTTGTAGTGTTGACACAAAGCATTTGGTCTGAACCAGCATTTAGCCTCTGGATGACCAGGCCTTTTACAAAATCTGCAAGGTTGATCTCCTCTTATTGCAGCATCAGGCTTAGGCCTACTTCTCCAGTTCTTCATGCCTTTATAGGCTGAGGTGCTCGAGGCTACTTTGGCATTGGCTTGGAAAGCACCTTCCTGGTGCTCTTTCAACCTGTTGGCTCTCCTTTGCTCTTGAGCATAGAGGGCATTAATGAGCTCAATTAGGGAGATGCTTGCAAGATCTCTCGAATCCTCTAGGGATGAGATTTTTGCCTCATATCTTTCAGGCAATGTTGAGAGCACCTTCTCCACAATCTTTGCCTCATTGAACTATTCTCCTAGCAACCTTATGTTTTTCATAACAGCCATGATTCTATCTGAGTATTGCTTTACTGTCTCTTCGTTCTTCATCTTCAAAATTTTAAAACCTCTCCTTAAGTTCAACAACTGCTGCTGCCTTATCCTTTCTGTGCCTTGGAACTCCTCTTTAAGCTTGTCCTAGGCCTGTTTTGGAGTCTCAAAGGCCATGATTCTGGTGAAAATAACATTAGACACACAGTTCTGAATACAGGACATGGCCTTATGCCTTTTGGTCCTCTCATCTGCGTGTTGCCTGATTTGGGCCACTGTAGGGTTGGCTCTTAGTGGAGCTGGCTCAGCATCAGTGTTGACAACTTTCCACAGATCAAAGGCCTGCAGGTAAGTCATCATCTTGACAACCCAAATGTGAAACCCTTCACCATTAAAGACTGGTGGTGCTGCAGGAGAAAAGCCTGATGAAGCCATCCAGATTAAAATTCAACTACAATAGGTCCTCTAAGATGAAAGCTCTAAATACCAATTGTTGGTGTTTGACACACTTTATCCGAATAAAATATGAACTTCAATCTGGATCTTAAACAATAACGTAATATATCCGGTTGAAGAATGAAGAAAAAAGCTGAGTCTTGAGCAACAAGGCTCATAGCTTGTGGAGGAAACAAAACATATTTTACAAAGGAAAATAAGAACAAAACTGAAAGCAAAGAAAAATGGAGCATAAAATGAATGAAATTCAATATTTTTCATTAAAAGAAACTTTGG
Source organism: Gossypium arboreum (assembly GCF_025698485.1). Lineage (NCBI taxonomy): Eukaryota > Viridiplantae > Streptophyta > Magnoliopsida > Malvales > Malvaceae > Gossypium > Gossypium arboreum. The sequence goes on from NC_069080.1 coordinate 40,995,442, forward strand.
CTTATAGCCATTACATATATCAGTCATTGACTGAGCAAAACAAGTCAAATTGATCACCTAATGTTTACCTAATGCCACTAATTACATTGAAAATAGGTAAGTAACTTGCACACATGAACAAAGCTGATTTATCAGCTCAATCACCACCTAATTACATCAATCATTAAACTAACATAATTCTAAATGAACTAGAATTCATTACATCAACAAAATGAATCAAAATGGAACTAAATGGCATTAGCTGCACTCGGTCTTACTGCTCATCGATGGCTTGGTGTGCATGGCCAGCTTCTTGGTGTTGCATGCTGACCAATCTTCAAAATGTTGCTCTAAGAAAAGTTATCCTAGCAATGCTTTATTAAGGTATTCATGGATGTGCCACTCCAAATATGCGAGGCAAGGGACCCAAAGGGCCTGTACAACTTTGCTAGAGCTGGAAAAATTAAAGGTGGCCATTCTATGGAATTTTGTATATATATGAAGGTTGGTATAAGCTCACAATTTAGAAGTAGCTTATGTAATATCTTCTTTTTAGGTTTCACCGGTGTTGATGACCCATATGAGCCATCTCTGAATTTTGAGGTATATTCGAAGACCACAAAATTTCTACAAATTCAAAATGCCAATGCTATTCTCTACTTTGTCGTCATATTCTCACATAGGAATTGGAGCTCAACCTTTTTTCTATTTTGCAGATAGTATTACCAGAAAAGGGAAACAACATTACCTCACCATATGAAATGGCTGAAACGGTGATATCTTACCTGGAGGAGAAGGGTTACCTGCGGGCCTAAGAAGTGAGAAACCCTGCAATTCCTGGTTGCCCTAATATCATGTGCTGAATCAATGGAAATATGGATTCCTTCTAAAATTAAGGAAATTTATTGCTTCCACTTTAGGTAAACTATATCTATATCCTATTTCAGGCATCAAGGAAACTTACTGTTTCAGTGTAGTTTCAGCGTAGATAATTAATCGCTTGATTAATTAGTGGAAGTGTCTTTTACTAGGCCTTCTTGAAGCCATGTTGTTTGGTATTGGCTAAGTTATTGTAATTATTGGTTATGAGTGAAAAGGCTATGAGGTTTTTCAATGAAAGGTGCCCTGAAATTTGTAGATTCCTTCATTGTTCTTTAATGTTAAGCAAATAGATTTTTTTATGCATAAGCCTGGATGTTGTCTGGATTAAAGTACATATCTTGATGGTCCTTAGTGCCGAATATGTAGCCTAGAGAACTAGGGATGTGACAATTTCCAACAAGTTCAGTCTTGGAGTAGACCTGAATTAGAAAGAGCCAAATAAGGATCATCCTTTCAAATCTTTGCTCAAAGGCTTTGGCACTTTAGGTGTCCAAATTTTGAAATGATATAATAATTAAAATATTTTTATGTTTTGAATTCAAATTCTATAATGTAGTTTAGATTTTATATGTAAAGACAAAATTATCCTCAAAATAATCTCTTATTTTGTTAAAATAACGAGTTTTTATATCCTTTACAATTGAATTAATGTTAGAATCGTAAAACAAGATATGATATAAAACTTAAGAAATTATAAATCAGGATCTATCATGTCAAATCATAAAAAACAAAACATAACAGAATTAGATGCGGAAGCGTACCTGAATCCATGGATTCCTTGAAATTTTCTAGATCTTTGGGTTTTGATTTTCTAAATTAGCACACAAGAAATTTATGGAATATTTGTTCTCTTCCCTAAGGATGGGATATTAGAAAAGTTGTCTTATGTATAATTTAGGGATCATAACCTTAATATATATAATTTTAGCACATTAGCCCTAATTCCTAATTAGCTCATCAGTAATTAGAAATTAATTACTAAACTATCTACACAGATTTGACTCATACTTTATTTAATAATTAAAGTCCATTAAACCTTAACCAAATTAGATCATTTTTAATTTGGGCTAACCTATCATGATAGTAAATAATAACATGTAATTACCCTTATTATATATGCGATGTCCATATTTTCCAACAATTTCCCACTTGGACCACATATATATATTAATTACTCTATAATTTTATGTTATTATATAACCTTATGAGCTCAAAAAATTTATTATCATATCCAAAATGTATTCCGAACAATCTCGTCAATTAATTATGCTAATATAGAACTAAGATGACTTTCGTTACATTTAATGTAACTAAATCCATCGCTGATCATGTATATTAACACAACCAAATAACATAGATCAAGTATGGATGTGTAGCATGGAAATTACATGTAATATGATCTAAGCATGTCTATTTCCAACTGGTCATCTTTAAACTTAAGTAAGGTCAATATCAAAATAACAAATAGAGTGAATAAACTGAATAATTCATTTCTGATCAGAAAATAACCAAATACATAAATGTCTGAAAAGAAACATAAAGCAAATAAAATATAAACTCCCACTAAATCATGATATCATCAAACAATGTAACACCCATGTGAACAGTGTACTCATGAAAGACCTTGGGTGGTAAACCTTTTGTGAGCAGATCCGCTATCATAGAGTTTGTCCCAATGTGCTCTATAGATATTTGACCATTTTGCACTCTTTCTTTCACAACTAGGAACTTTATGTCAATATGCTTTGACTTAGATGAACTCCTATTATTATTGTAATACAACACTGCTAACTTATTGTCACAAAATAATTTGAGTGGTCTTTCTACATTTTCCAAAATGCGCAGCCTAGTGACAAAGTTTCGCAACCATATTCCATGGTTTGATGCCTCATAGCATGCTACAAGCTCTACTGCCATAGTGGATGAAGCTACAAGTGTTTGTTTGACACTTTTCTTGGATATAACTCCTCCAGCTAACAGGTAAATATAGCCTGATATAGATTTCTTGCTAGGTAGCCAGCGAAATTAGAATCAGAATACCTTACAACCTCCAAATGATCTGATCTCTTATAAGTAAGTATGTAATCTTTTGTTCTCTGAAGATATCTCATAACCCTTTTGGCTGCTACCCAATGGTCTATACCAGGGTTTCTTATATATCTGTCTAACATCCCAACACTATACATAATATTCAGACGCGTACATACTTGAGCATACATTAAAATCCCAACAGCTAATGCATAGGGAATCTTTTGTATTTCCTGAATTTCAAGGTTACTTTAGGGCATTGAGTAAGACTAAATTTGTCTCTTTTAGCGACAGGGGTGTCACTTGGTCTACAATTTTGCATGCCAAACCTTTTGAGTAATTTACCGATATAGTTCTTTTGTAACAATCTAAGAATACCCCGAGTTCGGTCTCAATGTATCTGAATCCCTAAAACAAAAGAGTCATCTCAAGATCTTTCATCTCAAAATGCTTAAATAAAAGCCCATTGGTTTCGCGCAATAAGCTTATACCATTAACAGTAAGCAAAATGTCATCGACATATAGAATTAGAAATATTTACTTACCCCTCTTGAATTTTTGATACACACAATCATCAACAATATTCATCTCAAAATCAAAAGAAACAATTACTTGATAAAACTTGTGGTACCATTGACGGAAAGCTTGTTTGAGTCCATTGATAGATTTTGTCAATTTGCAAACCATATTCTTTGAGTCTTCTGACTCAAAGTTTTCTAGTTGCACCATATAAATTGTTTCTTCAATTCACCATTAAGAAATGCAGTCTTAACATTCATCTGATGTAACTCAAGATCAAAATGAGCAACAAGTGTCATGATTATCCTGAAAGATTCTTTCAATGAAATTGGAGATAAAGTCTCTATAATGCCTTCTTTCTGAGTACATCTTTTAGCTACAATACACACCTTATACCTCTCCACATTGCCATTTGCATCCCTCTTGGTTTTAAATATCCATTTACAACCAATTGGTTTTGCACATCCAGGTAATGAGACAAGTTCCCAATCTTTTATTGTCTTGAATAGACTTATACTCATCTTTCATGGCATAAATCCACTTTTGAGAATTAGAACTAAGTTAGAATCCAATTCTTCCTAAAAAGAAATGTCTCTAACCTTATTTCTCCCCCCCCAAACTCAACATCCTAAAAAAATATTGCAGTTCCCATCTCAAAAATATTCATTATAATGGAATAATAAAACTTATAGCCCCTTTATTGCTCAGAATAACCAATAAAGTAGCTGCTCACTATTTTGAAGTTTAATTTCTTTTTATGTGGCCTATAAGGTCTTGCCTTAGCTAGACATCTCCAAATGTGAAAGTACTTTAAACTAGGCTTTTGACTTGTCCAAAGCTCATAAGGTGTTCTTGCAACTACTTTATTTGGTACTTTATTCAGAATGTAAGCTACTGTCTTTAATGCTTCTCCCCAGAGAGACTCAGGTAAAGTAGAATGGGCAATCATACTCCTTACCATATCCTTAAGAGTCTTGTTTCATCTTTCAGCTACACCATTCATACTAGGTGATTCTGGCATGGTGTATTGTGGGACAATACCGTATTCCTCTAGGAATTTCACAAATGGTCCTGGGCATTATTCACCTAAGCCATCTTATCTATCGTAGTACTCACCACCACGATCAGATCTGATATTTTTAACCCTTTTATTGAGTTGATTCTCAACTTCAGCTTTATAAGCTTTGAACACGTCTAGATACTAAGATTTCTCATGAATGAGATATAGGTACCCATAACATGAGTAATCGTCTATGAATGTTATGAAATATTGTTGACTATTTCAGGGTGCGTAGGGAATAACCTACAAATATTTGTATGAATTAATTCTAAGACGTCTGAAAATATGTTGGCATGCAATCTATGGGTTTTGGTCTATTTTCCTTTAATGCAATCGACACAGACATCAAAGTCTGTGAAGTCAAGGGACTCTAAAATACCATCAGACACAAGGCATTCAACTCTAACTTTTGAGATATGACCTATGATGACGTCATGAACTAACTAAAATACATTAAAGGCAAGCGCACCTATCGAATGATAGTATAGCTATGGTGAGTCGGGAATATCGTATCCACGAGGACTAAAAGTACTAATAATTACTATCATTTTATTATCTAGCCGAATAAATTGAAGGGATTTATTTTAACCTAGTCTTAACTAACCTAATTACTAAGACAAAACAGAGAATAAAGTAGGAAAATATTTGAAGAAAACCGATGAGAAAGACAATACCCACGAAAGAATTAACCTAGACTTCACTTATTATTCTAAATCTGAATTAAATGATTTATTCACTTGTCTTGATCTGTAGAAATCCCTAACTTATGTTAATATCTCTTTCAAAAATAAAAACAAATGACTCTAGGTTGATTAATTGAAATCTCTTTCTAATTAAAACCCCTATTGTCACATTACCTCGATCTATGGATTCCCCTATTAGATTTGACTCTAATCTGGTAGATTTATGTCATCCTATTTCTAGGATTGCATGCAACTCCACTCAATTATATCATATCTACTCTTAAACAGGGACTTTTACTTCACTGAATAAGCACATCAATCATGAATTAATATCTTGAAAACATTAAAACATGAAATAAGAACACATAATTGAGATCAAGAAAAAATATTTATCATGTAATTCAGCAAAATCAAATAATAAGATCTGTCTTAGGTTTCATCCTCCCTAGGTATCTAGGGAATTTAGTTCATACTTTTGGGGGAAAACATCTCAAAATTAGGAAAACAACAAAAAATAAAGAAACCCAAAAACTTTGAGAGAAATTGAATGGAGATATTCAGCCTTAAAGGAGATCCTGCTTCTGAGTTGAATCCGTTAGCATTCTTCGAGTCTTTTCTTCGTTTAGCTCTACGTGTCCCTTTAAGTCCTCTTCTAGTATGTATTTAAAAACTTTAGAATGCTCCGAAACCTTAAAAATTGGCTTTTCTATTTATTAGGGAGGCAGGGTTCGAAATTGACAAGGGCTGGCACATGGGCGTGTGTCCAGACCGTGTGATTCACACGGACATGTGCTCAGTCCATGTGGTAATGATCTTGGTCATGTGGATTCTTAAATCAGCCTGTTTTGTCTGTCTTTGGCCCGTTTTCCATTCTTTTTATTCTTCTATACTCTCCTAAGCATAGAACATGAAATTAAAGGATTAGGAGAATCAAATTAACTAAATTAAATAATAAATCATCCAAAAATGCATTAAGAATGGGATTAAAATATGTTACTTTTATGGCTTATCAAATATCCCCGCATTTAAGCGTTTGCTTGTCCTCAAGCAAAATCCTCAACTCACAATTAAAATTAAACTCCCTTAATTCATAATTCTCATCAATAATGTTTTATCATAATTCACAAATAATCATACATTGATAATTCAACTCAAAGAGCACTAAAGATTCAAACAATCAAAGTCACACATTTTTAAAGCATGAAAACATAGGTATTTCCCCTTATCTAAGTAATTACCTTTAATTCAAAACCAATAAGATTTGACATCCTCACTAAAGATTCACTCAAATCACTCAAAGTGTTTAAGGTTCAAAAATTAAGCACTCAAAAGTCAAACATGAAAAGTTATTACCATAAGCTTGCAAGAAAATCAAATCTCCACCACTATAAAATGAGATGATATACAAATTAAAAAGTCTTTAAAGAGTTGTAATGGGGCTTGGGTTAAAGGCGTGGATAAAGGCTGAAAAAGAAGGTTAGAATTGAGATCGAATTGATAAATTACCTAACTAGAAAAATAAACTAATATTGAATAATTACATCAATCGAAATTATTTAAGAAAAACACGAGCTTCTTCTCAGAATATGAAATTAACTGTTTAAGCTCAAAACTTGGAACTAGTAATAAGCAATATGTATGTATTTTTTTCACTTTTTTTTTGAATAACAATGGATAATAAGAGATAATTTAACAACTGAAACAAAAGAATATAGTTAGGCAACTGACAAAATCAAATCTCAACAAAAAGGGAGTCAATAAAACGGGAATAATTCTCAACAAATAAAAAAAAAGACTTATGAGTTTATATTAATAGGTAAATCAAGAAACAATTTGTTAGGTTTAAAGGGGTTCACTAAGGGTTAAGTATGAAGGTAGGCTTATGGGATAAGTGGGTTAAAACCTAGGTGCCTTTATCATCTCAGTATATCAAATCAAAAGTGTGGTCTCGACATGTATAATCGAAGCAAGTTCTAGAATAACCAATCAGTATTGACACACTCATAACCAATAATAAAGTGAGCAAGAAAAGTGTATGCTCTAAAGGCTCAAAATCTCACAAAAATTATGGTTTTTGATGTCAATCTTGCATATCTTAAACTTCAAGATAATACTTAAATTTAGGGAAACAACCTAACAAATTTTAATTCTCTCATGTTTTAAAGTTTAAACAATCAATGCACAATTTCCTATGCATTTAATCTAAAACACATCAATGATAATCACAAATCAATAAGAATCCATTCTAATAGTAATATGAGAAAATTACTTGAATACAAGACATAATTCAGGGATTTTCTAATAATCATATAAATAACCTCGCCACACTTAAGATGTACATTGTCCTTAATATATAAAAACTGATAATCATAGTAGAAACAAAAATGTCATAAGAGAGGTAAAGAATTGAAATTGCCCTAAATATTGGATGAAATTCCCAGAATAGTGAAAAGCAGAATTGTAGATAAATGCAGATATAGGGACTGATTCTGAGCAACTGATAAGAAATTAAACACAACGCTGAAGAAGATTAAAGGCTTACTTGATTAGAAACAACCATAATAAATAAAGAAAAATATATAGTTCAAAATATAAAAACAAAAGAAGTCTAAAAACATAAAAATAAACATAAAAATAGAAATAAAAAGAAAAATAAGAAAGTAAAATTAAAATTAAAAATAAATGATAAATGGACTCAATGGTCCTTATCATCAGATGTATCGGCACCGTGAGTCGTCGGCGCTGGAGGAGTAATATGGAAATGCTGACAAATATGTTGCAATGTCACATCAATACTGTCGAATCTCTGAACCCAGTACTGACGGAAGCTAGTGAACTCCTCGACAGGTACTCCTCGGAAGCTCACAACAGGCCGGTGACTCGAAGTGGAGGCTGTGGTGGGTCCTCGTGATAGGGAGGAACATCATCACTGAATTCCTCGGGGTCATTCTGAGTGTGAGAATAAAACAATCTATACTGAGAAAGATCCACTCCACGACGCTGATTGATCATTCTTATGTGTATCATGCTCAAGATGTCCTGAGGGGACATCTAGTCTTCTAATGTGAGTGTAGAGGACTACTCCGGTGTGTCGAGCAGACCAAAGTAACGAACGAGACGAGTCACATAAGGGCTTAAGCAGATGGGACCCCTCCTATGGTGGTCAATCTGATGGTAAAAAGATAAAGCGATGAAATACACCAAATCAATAATATGGCCATGGGCCATGCTCCAAAGAAAATATGTATCGTACGTGCTAACGACTCCAGTACTCTCTCTCTGTCCTGTCAAGGTGTGAGCGAGGAGTGCGTGAATGTACCGTAAGGTCGGAGAGAGAGCAGTCGCCTTTGAGCTACTCACGTCATATGGTGTCTGACTCCTTATAAGCTCGGTCCAACTTCGTGATGGCGAGTGGTGGATATGCCGATAAAGTTGAAGGAAGCCCTCAGCGCTCATAAAGTCCTCTGTATATAGTCCCAAAGTAGCACCGAACTCTGGGACGCTCATATGTTGCACCAACCCACCAAGATTAAAGGTGATGGTGCTTGGCTCTTCATAAACCATCATGACCTGTTGGACCGAAATGTAGCACAGAACTTCAAGGTGAGCTCCATGTAGGTGGGCTCGATGATATCGAAGAATCTATCTTACAGAGCTATGGAAATAATAGCGCGCATGTCATCAGCTAATCGCACCTGCTCTAATACGACCCAATCAACGCAACGGCTTAGGCCGAGTGGTCGTACGCAATGGAGCTGGTATAATTCCTCATGGAGGCCCGCTAGAAATCGAAGTAGGGGTCGTGAAACTCAATAAAGATGCTCAAGGAGGAGGTCGAGCCTTGGCCCTTTTTCTTTTTTCGAAGCGGGGACATCGATATTAGTCTTGCCTCTTGTGTTCATCATAATAAACATGAAATAAAGCAATTAAAAAAATCAATTTGAAAAATCAACATAATAGGCAACCGAATAAGAAATAAACCTCCACGTTCAGCTCAATATTTGGACTAAAAAAATGGACTTATAATATGTTGAAACTAATAAGTAAACTGCTCATACAAAACAAGCAAAGTAAACGTGAATAAATAACTAAAACTAGTCAAGATAAAATCAACAATGAAAAGTGACTAAAACAAAATGAATATATAAACTATAGAATGAAAAGCAAAATAAAATAAAAGAACTAGTAAGAATATACAACCACAAAATCAAGAATCAATTCAAAATCAATTATTAAAGAAACTAAATAAATAAAACATGAACCAAGTAATACATAAAATGAGTAAAATTAATGAAAAGAAAATAATAACAAAGAAATAAATAAAGAAATAATAATAATAATAATAATAGATAAGAATTAAATAAATAAAAGGGAAGGGTAAGAAAGGGGAAGCTGATCAGTGATGGTCAGAGGTATGGAGGTGAGGTGGTCGACGCTGGGGAAGAGGACGGTGGAACAGTAGTGGTTCGATGCATGTGGGTGTGTGGAAAAAAAAAAAGGGAAGGGTCGTGTTGGCTTTGGTCTGATGGTGGGGGTGGCTGGCGTTTAAAGGGAAGAATGAGGAAGATAAGGAAAAAGAAAGGGAACGAAAGGAGAGGGGAAGAGTAGTTGTGGGTGGTGTGACGGGGTGGAGAGAAGGGGGTTGAGGGGAAACCGATGGGTGGTGAGGGTGAAACGGCCGCGTGGGGTTGAAGGGCCTATAGGTGTAGGGGAAAAAGAAAAGGGGAAATGAGAGGAGAGGGGGTTGTTTTGGGTGTCGACGAGAGAGAGAAAGACCCGGGGTTCGACCAGTGTGTCGGCGATGATGCGAAGAAAGGGGGATGGTGGCCAGATTTAGTCAAGGGATATGGTTGTTCGGCGGCTAGGTTTTTTAGAAAAGAAAAAGACAAAACAAATGAAAAGAAAATAGGTTAGTGTTTAAAACACGGGCCTCACACGACCGTGTCACACACCCGTGTGGTCTCCTGTTCAGCGCGTTTACGTTAAAAATTCAAGCCCAGTCTTCACACGGTTTTGGACACGCTCGTGTGTCCATACAGCAGTGTCGCACGGTCGTGTGTAATCCTCTTCACTTCTCCTACGTTCGTGTAACCTTTCACACACCCGTGTACAATTAATAAAATAAGCCCAGTTTTCACATGGCCTAGGAAGCGTCCGTGTGTCTAGGCTGTATAGTTCATACGGCCGTGTCGCTCGGCCATGTGCAGTCTCTTTCACTTTTCCCATACCTGTGTGACCTACCACATGCTCGTGTGGCTCGGCTATGTCTAGCATACGGTCGTGTGCCTTGCTCGTGTAACTCTCTGACTTGTTTTAAGATTGAAAAATTTAGCTCCAAGTTTCACACGGCCTATGACACACCCGTGTGTCCAGGCTATATGGTCTATACGGTCATGTTGCACACCCGTGTGGACTATATTTAGGCTGTGTCTCTGTCAATTTTTGAGAATTTAAGCTCCAAAATATACACGGCCAAAGACACGCCCTTGTGTCCTAGCTGTATGGATTACACGGCCATGTCACCGGGCTGTGTAACTCTTTGCCAACTTCCTTAAAATTTAAAAATTAAGTCACAAGATCCACACGGCCAAGGACACGTCTGTGTGTCCAAGCCGTGTTGGTCAAAAACTTGTATTTTTTAATATTTAGTTAATTTTAAAGAAATATTATGAAATGAAAGTAAAGAAATTAGCAGTGTTAACACTCGGGTTGCCCCTCGAGAAGCGCTTATTTAGAGTTTAAGCTTGACTTACCTTGTGCGCATAATTATGAAGGTTCGCGGAGCTAAAGCTCCTCTCTATCATTTTTAAAATCCTCACCATTATAAAGTTTAAGTCGATGACCGTTTACCTTGAATGTGCCATATTCTGAATGAGTTACCTCTATCTTACCGTAGGGGAAAATGATTTGTACTACGAATGGACCTGGCCATCTTGATTTTAGCTTTCCGGGAAATAACTTGAGCCTTGAATTGTATAAAAGGACAAGATCTCCTGCTGCAATCCTGCTGCAAATTGTTTAGGCTGCTTTAAATGAGCATTATGGTGTCACTTTGTCACTTATTTATATAATCGTGAGTTCTCATAAGCATTCGCTCGCCAATTATCTAACTCGTTCAGCTGCATCAATCTCTTCTCACCTACAAGTTTGAGATCATAGTTTAAGAATTTTTATAGCCTAAAATGCTTTGTGCTCTAATTCAAATGGTAAATGAAAACTTTTCTCATAAACAAGTTTGTAAGGAGATGGTCCTATGGGTGTTTTAAAAGCAGTTCTATAGGCCCATAAAGCATCATCTACTTTCATTGTCCAATCCTTTCTATTTGATTCTACGATTTTCTTTAGGATGCTTTTAAGCTCTTGATTTGGGACTTCAACTTGTCCACTAGTTTGAGGATGATAAAGGGTAGCTGCCCTATAATGTACTCCATATTTCGTAAGAACTTTATCAATTTAAGCATTATAAAAATGCGTACCCCTATCACTAATAATTGCTCTAGGTGTTCCGAATTGAGAAAAGAGTTTCTTGAGAAATCTAACTACCACTCTAGCATCATTAGTAGGTAAAGCCTGAGCTTCTACCTATTTTGACATATAATCGACTGCTACTAGGATATATTTATTACCAAACAAACTAGGAAATGAGCCCATAAAATCAATGCCCCAGACATCAAATATTTCACATGAAAGCATATAGGTTTGAGGCATTTCATCACGTTTAGAGATATTACCTTTTCTCTGACATCTATCACAAGAAGTAACATACCTGTTAGCGTCATTGAACAGTGTGGGCCAATAAAAACCTTATTCAAGTGTTTTATGTGTTGTCCTAGTCCCACTGTAATGTCCTTCTGTTGGTCCTGAGTGGCAGTGTTATAAGATTTTACTCGCTTCTGATTTTGTAACACATCTTCGAATCACTTGGTCTGCACATACACGAAAAAGAAAAGGTTCGTCCCAAAAATAATTTTTTACATCGGCAAAGAATCATTTCTTTTGATGATGTGTCAACCCTTTTAGTAGGACGTTAGCAGCTAAGTAAATTGCAATATCCACAAACCAAGGAACTTTTGAGTTAGTTATAACCAAAAGTTATTCCTCAGGAAACGAGTCATTTATCTCATTCTCATCAAGCTCCTTGAAATGTGAATTTTTTAACCTGGAAAGGTGATCTGCTGCAAGGTTTTCAGCTCCTTTTTTGTCTTGTATTTCTATATAAAACTCCTGCAATAATAAAATCCATCTTATTAGTCGAGGTTTTGCATCTGATTTAGTGAGGAGATAACGAAGAGCCGAATGGTCAATGTAAACGACAACTTTAGATAATATTAAATATGGCCTAAATTTATCGAATGCAAAAACCATAGCTAGCAATTCTTTTTCTGTAGTAATGTAGTTTTCTTGTGCAGCTATCAATGTCTTGCTTGCATAAAAAATCAGTTGAAAATGTTTGTCTTCGCTGTCCAAGAATTGCACCTATTGTAAAATCACTCGCATCACACATTAGTTCAAAAAGTAAATTTCAATCAGGTGCAACTACCATCGGAGCATTAATTAATTTATCTTTAAGAGTATTAAATGCTTCTAAACATTCCTGACTGAAATCGAAAGGCACATCTTTTTCTAGCAAATTAGTCAAAGGCTTAGGTATTTTAGAAAAATCTTTGATAAATCTTCTATAGAACCCAACATGTCCTAAAAAGCTTCGAATAACCTTAACTGAACTAGGGGGAGGTAATTTTTCAATGGTTTCAATTTTTGCTCTATCAACCTCAATCCCTTTACCAGAAATTTTATGACCTAACACAATCCCTTCTCGAACCATGAAGTGACATTTTTCCCAATTAAGCACAAGGTTCATTTCCTTACATCTCATTAAAACTCGTTTTAAATTTTTAACATGAAGATGGAAAGAATTACCGAATACCAAGAAGTCGTCCATAAATACCTCCATAATGACTTCTACGAGTTCATCAAAAATAGCCAACATGCATCGCTAAAAAATAACAGGAGCATTACATAATCCAAAAGGCATTCGTCGGTAACCAAACGTACTATATGGACATGTAAATGTCATTTTTTCTTGATCCTCGGGAGCTATTGGGATTTGAAAGTAGCCAGAGATTCCGTCTAGGAAGCAATAATACATATGCCCAGATAATCTTTCTAACATTTGATCAATGAATGGTAAAGGAAAATGATCTTTTCTTGTGACATCGTTCAACTTCTTATAGTCAATGCAAACTCTCCATCCTGTGACTGTTCTTGTTGGAATCAACTCATTCTTCTCATTTGCTACAACAGTCATGCCTCTGTTCTTAGGAACAACTTACACAGGACTCACCCAAGTACTGTCAGAAATAGGATAAATAACTCCAGCATCTACAATTTTAATTACCTCAGCCTTAACGACTTCTTTCATGTTAGGATTCAGTCATCTTTGAGCTTGCACACATGGCTTGTATTCATTTTCCATTAAAATTTTATGGGTGCAAAAAGAATGATTGATCCCTCTAACGTCGGAAATCTTCCAAGCTATGGCTCTTTTATGCTCCTTTAATACTTGTAGTAGCTCATCTTTCTAATTCGGCTGCAAATCTGAAGCAATAATCACTGGTAATGTATAATTATTTCCAAGAAACGCATATTCTAAGTGATTTAGTAATTGCTTCAATTCCAATTTGGGAGGTTATTCAATAGAGAGTTTTAGTTTTAATTTATTATTTACCTTAATACCCTCATTACTATGTTGTCTTAGTGACGACTCATTAGAATCTAAATCAATTTTTGTCTTACCTATCACAGCATCATCATCATCTACCTCCTCTCCTTAAATAAGACACAGTTCCAACGTGTCCTTATGAATGATTTCCTATAAAGAATCTTGAATAACATGATCAATAGAATCAATAAAATAATAGGAATCATCTTGTTCTCCAAAGAATCTCATGGAATCATAGATTTTAAAAATAATTTCCTCGTCACCTACCCTAAACACAAGTTTACCGTCACCCACATCAATAACGACTCTAGTGGTGGCTAAAAATGGGCGACCTAAAATTAAAGGTACTTCAACATCCTCATCCATGTCAAGCACAACAAAATCAATAGGGAATATGAATTTATCTACTTTTACAAGCACATATTCAAGAATACCCTTAGGATATTTAACAGATCTATCAGCTTACTCATCCTAGTAGGTTTAGGTTCCCCAAGACCAAGCTGCTTGAACATTTTATAAGGCATCAAGTTAATGCTAACACCTAAATCAGCTAATGCCTTCTTAATATTTAAACTACCAATTAAATAGGGGATAGTAAAACTTCCTAGATCTTTCAATTTGCTTGGTAGTTTATTTTGGAGAATAGTTGAATTCCTCGTTGAGTTCCACAGTAGATAGCTCTTCAAACTTCTTTTTATTGGTTAATAGCTCTTTCAAAAATTTTGCATATGTAGGCATATGCGAAATAGCTTCAACAAAAGGTAAGTTAATATACAACTGTTTAAAAAGTTCGAGAAATTTACCGAATTATGTATCTATGCTATCTTTCTTCAACATTACCAGATATGGGATCGGTGGTTTATATTCCTTGAGTACCGGTGTTACACTCACTTTGGGTTTTACCTCCTCTTCCTTTTCCTCATCAGATTCTTGTGGCGGCTTCTTTTCAAGTTCAGTTAACACTTTTCCATTCCTTAATGTAATTGCTTTCACATGCTCTTTTGGGTTTCGGTGTTACTGGGTAAACTATCTTATTGCCTTTCTGAAACTAATTTAGCAAGCTGCCCAATTTGATTTTCAAGCCCTTGAATCGACGCTTGCTGATTTTTCAAAGCTGTCTCAGTGTTTTGAAACGATTCTCTGACACCGAAATAAATTTTTCCAACATCTTTTCAAGGTTTGATTTCTTTTTCAGTCAATAAGGTTGTTGCTAAAAACCTGGAGAATGTGGTGGTCTTTAATTTCCTTAAGCCTCCCCATGAGAAATTTGGGTGGTTCCTCTAACCTGCATTATAGGTGTTACTGTAAGGGTTGTTTTGAGGTCTAGAATTATTACCCATATAATTTATTTTCTCATTCTCCATGCTAGGTCCATAGGGTAAATATTCAGCATTGTTTATTCCACCTCCACTTGTGTCACACTGCATCATCAGATATACTTGTGTAGAAACACATAAACCATCAATCTTTCTATTCAAGAGTTCTACCTGGTTCGATAACATGGTGACCGCATCAACGTTAAAAAACCAGCTACTTTTGTCGTCTTTATCCTCATGACTTGCCACTGATAATTATTCAGTGACATCTACTTTATAAACTCATAAGCCTCCTCAGCTGTTTTATTATTTATAGTACTACTGGTGACTGCATCGATCATTTGCCTAGTTGAGGGGTTCAAACCATTGTAGAAAGTCTGAACCTGTAGCCATAAAGGTAACCTATGGTTAGGGCACCTTTTCAATAAATCTTTATACCTCTTCAATGCATCATATAAAGTCTCTAAATCCATCTGTACAAAGGAAGAGATATCATTCCTCAACTTGGCAGTCTTAGCCGGTGGGAAGTACTTCAGCAAAAACTTCTTGGTCATTTGATCCCAAGTAGTGATAGAACCTCGTGGTAGAGAGTTCAACCACTTCTTATCATTATTTCTCAATGAAAAGGGGAATAGCCGTAAGCGAATGGCGTTTTCAGAAACACCGTTGATCTTGAAAGTATCGCAAAATTCCAGAAAATTAGCCAAATAAGTATTTGGGTCTTCATCCTGCAAACCATCGAACTGAACAAACTGTTGAATCATTTGAATAGTGTTAGGTTTCACTTCAAAATTATTTGCAGCAATAGCAGGCCTAATAATACTCGATTCAGCCCGAGTGAGAGTAGGCTTGGCATAATCGTACATAGTACGAGGACCAAGATTTGAATTTGGAGGATCCAAAGGAAGTAGCTAATTATTCTAATTATTAGCCATCTCCTCAGTAACATCCTCTTGCTCTTCCACTGTACTTTGTCGGTTCTGCGTTACTTCTTTACGGTTTCTATGAGCTGTACTTTCAATTTCACTGTCAAATAAAAATGATCCTAATGGGTTTCTTCTAGTCATAAACTAAAGAAACCTGCCAGAAAAAAATAAAAGAAAAGTTAGTAAATAAAAATTAAAACAAAAATAAAATGAAATAAAAATAAAAATGGCTAAAGTAATAAAAATCTAATGTTCCTAATATTTTAGTCCCCAGCAACGGTGCCAAATACTTGATGACGTCACGAACTAACTAAAATACGACAAAGGCAAGCGCACCTATCGAATGGTAGTATAGCTATGGTGAGTCGGGAATATCGTATCCACGAGGACTAAAAGTACTAGTAATTACTATCCTTTTATTATCTAGCCGAATAAATTGAAGGGATTTATTTTAACCTAATCTTAACTAACCTAATTACTAAGATGAAAAAGAGAATAAAGTAGGAAAATATTTGAAGAAAACTGATGAGAAAGCCAATACCCAGGAAAGAATCCACCTAGACTTCACTTATTATTCTAAATCTGAATTAAACGATTTATTCACTTGTCTTAATTCATAGAAATCCCTAACTTATGTTAATATCTCTTTCGAAAATAAAAACAACTGACTCTAGGTTGATTAATTGAAATCTCTTTTTAATTAAAACCCCTATTGTCACATTAACTCGATCTATGGATTCCCCTACTAGATTTGACTCTAATCCGGTAGATTTATGTCGTCTTATTTCTAGGATTGCGTGTAACTCCACTCAATTATGCCAGATCTACTCTTAAATAGGGACTTTTGCTTCACTGAATAAGTACATTAATTATGAATTAATATCCTAAATACATTAAAACATGAAATAAGAACACATAATTAAGATCAAGAACAAATATTTATCATGTAATTCAGTAAAATCAAATAATAAGATCCGTCTTAGGTTTTATCCTCCCTAGGTATCTAGGGAATTTAGTTCATACTTTTGGGGGAAAACATCTCAAAATTAGGAAAACAACAAAACATAAAGAAACCCAAAAACTTCGAGAGAAATTGAATGGAGATCTTCAGTCTTGAAGGAGATCCTGCTTCTTAGTTGAATCTGTTGGCGCTCTTCGAGTTTTTTCTTCGTTCAGATCTGTATGTCCCTTTAAGTCCTCTTTTAGTATGTATTTATAAACTTTAGAATGCTCAGAAACCCTAAAAATTGGCTTTTTCTACGTATTAGGGAAATAGGGTTTGAAATCGACACGGGCTGGCACATGGGCGTGTGTCCAGACTGTGTGGTTCACATGGGCATGTGCTCAGCTCGTGTGGTAATGGTCTTAGCCATGTAGATCCTTAAATCAGCCCGTTTTGTCCGTTTTTGGCCCGTTTTCCTCTCCTTTTGTTCCTCTATGCTCTCCTAAGTATAAAACATGAAATTAAAGGATTAGGAGCATTAAATTCACTAAATTAAATAATAAATCATCCAAAAACGCATCAAGAATGGGATTAAAATAAGTTACTTTTATGGCTTATCAACCTAAGTGCTTATGCCATAATTTTCCTTATGTAATTTGGGTTTAATACCACATAATTCCACATGTAACAGCCCAATTTAGGGCCTAGTCAGAATAGTGGTCTCGAGACCAAAAATCTAAAGTCGAGTAAATTATTTTATTATTATTTTGGAGTCATTGCATGTTTATATTAGTGTGTGAAAAATTTGGTGAGTTAATTTTAACGTTCGTGAGCTCAATTGAGAAAAATGACTAAATCGCATAAAGTGCAAAACTCTTAAATTGACAGCTAGGGTGTTAAATTTCCAAGCACCTTTAATTGGGGGTCTTTAAAGGGCAAATATACCCCCTAGGGAGGCATGGCTGGCCATAGGAGACAAACTTGGTCAAAAAGTCTAAATTTGGTGGGTTTGGTGGCTAAATTGATTAAAATAGAAATAAAATAAGAGAAAGATGATATCACCTTCTCATCTTTTTCTCTACCACCGAAGTTTCTAGCAAAGAATGGGGTTTTAAGAGCTTGAAATTTCAGCAACTTTAAGCCTTCACAAGTAAGTGATTTTAATGACTTTTCTTGAATATTTTTATACTTTTGAGACCCTTGAAGCATGAGCTTCCAAATGAGGGTACTATTTTGCAAAATGATCAAGAGTGTAGGGTTTTGCCATGAAAGGGTTTGTAATGTTTTCTGAGTTTTTATGGAAGAAAATAAGTCTTAGGTGTGTTATGAACAACTTTTGTGAAAGGTGTTAGCATGAAAACACCTAAAATGACTATTTTACATGAGTTGTAAAAGAGATGTTACGTATGTGAAATAGTGGGAATTTGGAGTTGCTATAAGAGTAAAAAATGGTTTGGCTAGGCTTAAGATATGAAGAAATTCGAGAAAAAATTATTTTCGAGCTTAGGGGAAAAACGATCATTTTGCAAAAGCATAGGGCAAATTGGTCATTTTGCCCAACTATGAATTGTAGAGTGCCTAGATTGATAAAGTGACTAAATAAGTGCATTTTGTTATTATAGATCAAGAAACACCGAATCCAAACCTAGGCCGAGGGAAAGCCAAGCAAATCGACTAAATCGACTAGTCGCCACATTTTGTAATCTGAGGTAAGTTGTATGTAAATAGTACAACTACAATATTAATGTATGTGTTGAATTGTACTTGAATTTAATATAGCATGAATTGTTTGATTGTGGAATTGAGAAAGCAAGATGATAATAGAGATAGTAGAGTTCCCGTTTGAACCTAGGAAATAAATCGGATATTCATGCCATGACATATGGGCTATTGTGAGCTAGAGTAGGACATGTCTGGAACATGCATCGGCCACTTTATGAGAGCCAATGTAAGACCATGTTTGAGACATGGCATCGGTATTGAGACGAGTGCTAGTGTAAGACATGTCTAGGACATGCATTGGCCTCGAGACGTAAGCCAATATAAGACATGTCTGGGACATGCATCGGCTACAAGATATGTCAGTGTAAGACCCTGTCTGGGACATGGCATCGACACAAATATGCTAAAACTTGTATAAGACCATGTCTGGGACATGGCATCGACACCTGTACCTATGTTTGAGGTTAAATAAGTATCTAATAATGTTCTAAATGGTTCGACGATGAATGTATGATTTTAAGTTATCAAGGAAAGTAAAACTGTGTTGTAAGTGGTATACATACCTATATGTTATGTATGAAATGTGAGCTCAATATATGCTATGTGAGGTGTATTGAATATTAATGAGTAAGTTTGGCATATGCCACTTGTGTATTATGATATTTGTTAATGGATAATAAATTTATGTTGTATATTTATTTATGTGCAACTTACTAAGCTTTATGCTTACTCCCTCTCCTTTTCCATTTTCTTATAGTGCCGTCTATTTAGCTCAAGGATAAAAGAAAGTCAAAGATATCGATCACACTATCAACTAAAGCATTCGGTATAGTTTGATTTATATTTTTGAGTATGACATGTATAGGGAACTAGACTTGTGTTCTGTGTCATTATCAATTTGGCCAAATATATTGGTTTGGGATAAATCTCTCATTGTATTAAGCCTTGAATGATGGTTAATATTCATTTTGATTTATATATAAAGATGTTATCTTCATAAATGAGTAAAATGCACTCATGGAATGTTGTTTATTGTAGCTGATGTGGTCGCATGAGTTAGCCTTGTATTGGCTTTAGTTGATTAATGTGTGGATTGTGTAAGTAAGGGTGGCAAAGAGGCTTGGTAAATAGCCTTGTATTGTCCACATGGGTAGACACACGGGCGTGTGTCTAGGCCATGTGTGACACACGGTCTACCCTATGGGCATGTGGTCTATTCGTGTGTCCCCTGCACGTAAAAATTTCAAGTCAGTATGCATGATAGTAAACACACGGACAGAGACACGGCCGTGTGTCTCAGCCGTGTGAGGGACACGGCCTAGCACACGGGCGTGTGCCTTGGCCGTGTGTCATTTTGGGGATGCTGACATCAGAAACAGAATGTCCATGTTTTTACACATGGGCTAGGACACGGGCGTGTCATGGTCGTGTAAAGGACACGGGCTAGGCACACGGTGTGTGTCAGGCCGTGTGAAAACCCCTGTAAGTGTGCATTTAGAATAAATTTCACACGGGTGTGCCCCTATATTGCTTAGGTCGTGTGAACCACACAAGCCATCAACACGACCATGTTGAAATGGCCACAACCATTTGAAATGGCCACAAGGGCGTGTTGCCCTTCTACACAGACGTGTTGCCCTTCTACACGAGTGTGTGTCATGTCTCTAAGATAAATTTTCTATAAATGATTTAAGGGCTCGGGTTGATCTCGAATAGTTCTCAATGGTCGATTAGGGGCTCGTAGGCCTATAACAAGAGGTTTAAAGTAGAAATTGAAAAAGTTTTAAATTGGACCGAGTCTGGGTGACTAGTGAACGTTTGGGCGCATGAGATCCAGTTAGGTAATGCCTCGTATTCTGCTCCGGCGTGGGTTACGGATATGGGGTGTTACACCACATGTAAGGTTTCATTATAGGATGCAACTGTTTTTAGTAAGTAAAAGTTGTCATAAGTATTTAAATAACCAGTTTCAACAACATTCGAATTCAAAGACAAAATAAGTTGATTGTTTCCGAATGAACAATAATATCCAAATTTTTTCAATGAAGAAACTGAAACTAAATTTCGTCTAAATGACGGTACAATAAAAGTGTCTTTTAAATCCAAATAAAAACCAATTCCTAATAACAACCTAAAATACCCAATCACTTCCACTTTTACTGATTTTCCATCGCACATAAAGATGTATCTTTCACCATCACCTAGCTTTCAGTAACTCAAGCAACCCTGCATAGAAACACTTATGTGAGTAGTAGCACCAGAATCAATCCACCAAGTGTTTCTAGGTACTGAAGCTAAATTAACCTCATAACTGACCAAATTAAAAAATTATATCTTTCTTTGCACGCCAGACATGATATTTGATACAATCTTTCTTCACGTGTCCAAATTTGTTACAAAAGAAACAACTCTCTGTAGCTTGATGTTGTTTCTTTTAAATTGGACCCTTAGCAGCTTCATTCTAATATATTTTTTTCTTGCTTTTATCTTTAAGGGTATTGTCCAAATGAGCACTTTCAGACTTATCATGCTTCAACCTTTCTTCCTCTTGCACACTATGAGAAATGAGCTCATTTAGAGTCTATTTCTCCTTTTAACAGTTATAACTAATTTTAAATTATTAAATTGTGCAGGAAGCGATACTAAAACCCATAAGAACGAGCAATTCCTCAAAAAGCTCGATCGTAAGTACCTTAAGTCTTGAAGTAGTATGTAACATCTCTATAATGTACTCACTTACGTTTCCTTTACCCTTATACTTCATAGACATCAAAGAAGTCAGAAGTGATGTCATCTCAACCTTATCGTTTTTAGCAAAACATTTTTCAGTTTCATCAAGGAAACCTTTGGCCTGAGTAATCTCTTCAGATTCTGTGCCCCTAGGCTTCTGGAATGTTGTGTTTCATAATCATTAGACTCATGTGATTTAAACGATCCCACCTTTCAAAATCCCTCTTAACATTAGGGGTGTTTTTCCCAGTGAGAGGTGCAAGTTGTTCTTCCTTAGTGCAAGGCCTATGTCCATACAGGCTAGCACTATAAGTTAGTGCCTTTTTCATTCCTTAAAATTAGTTCCATTAAGTATGTGTATAAAATTTATATTAGCAGATATTGTGGCAGCAGAAGATGAACCAACTGAATATAGAACAAATAAAAACAAGCTCACATCAATATTCATAAGTAAACAGTAAATTTAAGACAATGGCTAATCCCGTTTCAGGATACCAGACACAACATTAATATTAATAGCATGCGATACTCTTGTTGTAGCAATAAAAAATTAACAATAGATTACGTCAAACAATTAATTAATCTTTGGACTAACTTATTGCTCACATAAAATACCTTATAATTGGCACACATTTATCACCACAGATGTCGTTGAAATTCTGCCAAATATTAACTTACCTTTGGGTCAATTAATAAATGCATGAATCACAAAAATATATAATCATCTTGATATTTCAAATAAACTAATCTACACAAAAGAGGTCACTTTGGCAACATTTTGTTTCAACTAATCTATTTAAAATATTAGACATCCTTAATTAAAAGCCAAAATCTAAATTTAGTTGTTTCAAAATATTTATCTTAATATTATCTTTCAATCAAATTAAAAGATAATTGTGTATATATACGTATTTATATACTTTTGAAAACAACATGCATGTATTATATATGTATATAAAAGTATATATATGAATTAAGTCATACCTATATATTGTTAACCTTTTTTAATCCATCTATTCAAAATCATCCAAATTAAAAATAAAAAATAAAACCTTAAAATTTTAATGACTAACTTGTCCTTCAAGCATTATTTATTTATTATTAAGCATAATCAGAGCAAAAGCATAATATGCATATAGCAAACTAGATTTTAACCTTAGGCAGCTTATATTGTGCGTTATTTTATATGCGCGTACATGCTAAAACAAGCAAAATAATTGACATAATACCATAAAACTTAATCTAAAACGAATTATCTGATTTGTAGAATTAATCCAAAATTATAAATCAAGATTTACATACAATAAATCAAGAATATCAAGAATGTTATATTATGCAATTGCAATCAAAACATTCTAAACAAGAAACTCTCAAAAGATCAAACCCATAATTAATCCAAGATTCATCATTGAATGGAAATTAAATAAAAAAACCCTAAAAATATTTAATCATAATTAACCAAAACCTAAAAACATTTACAAGAATTTCAAAGATTCAAGATGGATATAATAGAAATATCAAATCTATAAGATCTGAAAAAAGAATCAATCCAAAAATAATAGAGAATCAATTCATTCCAAAAAGAATAGAAACTTAATTAATTCCCAATGATTCAACATGGTAAGGCTCGGATGGCAATTGTTAGAATCGTAAATCAAGATATGATATAAAACTTAAAAAATCATAAATCAGGATCTATCATGTCAAATCATAGAAAACAAAACGATATCAGAACTAGATGAGGTAGCATACCTGAATCCATGGATATCTTGAAATTTTCTGGATCTTAGAGTTTTGATATTCCAAATTAGCACACAAGAAATTTAGAGAATATTTACTCTCTCTTTCTTAAGGATGAGATATTAGAAAAGTTATAAGTATAATTTGGGAACCATAGCCCTAATATATATAACTTTGGCACATTAGCCCTAATTTCTAATTAGTCCGTCATTAATTAGAAATTAATTACTAGAGTATCTAATTACTAGAGTATCTACTCATATTTGACCCATACTTTATTTAATAATTAAAGCCTATTAAACCTTAACCAAATTAAATCACTTTTAATTTAGGTTAATCTATCATAAAATAAATAATAACATGTATTACCCTTATTATATATATAATATCCATATTTTTCAATTATTACATAATTTTTATTTTAACACAAAGAGAGCACTTCCTGAGATGAAGTTGACCCACCAATCTATTAAAAGAGATGCTAAATATATACTAACTTAAAATAAATAAATAAAAAGTTGAAAAATTAATCAGGACCAAATAGGATCCAAACTTAAGAAAAGCCTTAAACAAAGCACATCTCTGGATAGCTCTTTAAAGTAAAAAATGGAAAAACAAGATGAAAGGTCAAGTTTGTGATTATTGTCGGCTAATGAGTTCTGGGAGGAATATGTGCGAAAGAAATATCTCTAGGAAGTACATCACTACATCGTATATGAAAAATTGGCATGATAGTGACACAATCCCTAAGCGCCTTTTTTTTATGGTTATTTAATAATATATTTTTATTTTTTTAATTTTACAATAAATTTATATGGATTAAAAATTTTATTCGTTCCACTGAGGATATGCTTAATTGAGCTTTAGGTATCCTGCAATCAGACATGAGGAATTAGAACATCCGTCTTTAGTAATAAGACTAATGACAGCACAATTTCCAATTTTTATATTGATGTTTAGTCTGGTTGCAAGTTAAAGTCCATCTCTTAAATCCCTATAATTCTGCTTCAAGGCTTGTGGCTTTTGGGATGTAATGGTTTATTCCACTGATCCACCTTCCATTAGAGTCAAGGATAGTAAGTTTATTTGATTGGAAAATCCTCCTACAAAATACACCCAACATGCACAGGTGCAGCTTGGAAATAAATATATGAATCTATGCATTTTGGGTGCCACAACTTGCACAAATTGTTTGCCAAGGTGAAAAAATGGCTAGCAATATATAGAAAGAAAGCCATATACATCATATATACATGTATTCTTGTTTATCAGTGAAGTACAGCAGCAAGAACCACTAGTATAAAAAAGAGAGAGGAGAAAGAAAAGCTTTAAATATAGATGGTGAAGAACTAAAGAAGGATGGAAGGAATATCAAATGTAGGCAACACCAATCTCTGGTGTTGCATGTCCATGAAGGGACAAGAGGCAAACTACAAGGGCCATGGTGATGGAAATAGCTGCTGAAGTCACAGCATTAAAAGTTGCAGAGAATCGCCTCTCTTGCAGATCCCACAGCGTCCTAACAAACAATCCCAAGCCATCAATCACCACCGCCAGCACCACCGCCATCTTTTAAAACAAAATTGTCAAGGGGTTACAGAGGAGAGGCTTTTATATTGATGGGAAACTCTCTCTCGGCTAGATAAAAAAGGAGTTATAAATGAAACTTCGACAGTGTCGTTTTGCAGCTGAAGAAAAAGAGGGTTAGTAGGTAAAAACCGTAAAGGCCGAAGGGATGGAGTGATGGAGACTACCGTCATTTTCCATGGCTTTTTCACGAAAAGGTTAAAGAAGGCGGCAGCTTCCGCGTTGCTTCCCATTTTCACCTGCGCTACCATTTTGCTATTTGGGAGCATATGGTTAGTAGAGCAATGGAGCTCCATACAGTCTATTTCCTTACAAGATACATGATTTTTAATAGCAAGAAAATGAAAAGAAGAAAAAAAAACCTATATTAATTGGGATTGTTAATCACATTAAGGCCAGCCAATTGGATCTTTTTTTCCCTTCTTGTATGGGATTTTTGCTTCATCATTCTTGTGATTCATACCCTGTCTTAAAAGTCGATGTCTTGGCCAAGTATGATCATATTTCTTGTTTTTTTCCCCCTTTATTTTCTTGGTAATAATACAGGATGAATAATATCATTCTCTCAAAAGTCTACATTTTGTAATGATGATTTGCTATTAGTCATATGTTAATTTGATTATTAATTCAATGATACTTTATACCATGCTGATTGCCAAAATCATCTGAAGCTTTGTAATAGGAGGGGCTTGAATCCTCCTATTTAAAAATAGACCATTACAGCATTGTCGGGAGAGGTATCACAAATCCCAAAAGGATTAGTCTTCATGGACAAGGAAAATACCTTAGTTATACCCAAACAAAAAGACACTATTACAGAGCATGTAAAAGTTACATGCAACTTACAAGAAAAGTGATATCTAGCATCAGCTCAAGAGAAAAATAAATAAATAAAGAAGGGGAGGCATTGCCATGCATGATCATGAATCAATTATGATCATCATTCATCAAGGAAAAACAACCATCTAAACAGCTTCAAATGTTTGGCCTATACTTGTTGCCCAGATCTTTTGCTTAACTGAGCAAGAAAAAGAAAAAGGCAAAAAGAGATTAGATGACTGAAAATGCGTATAAGATCATGATTTTCAAACTTGAGACTTTACCTGCATCTCTCTAGCCATTGAAGGTAGCCACCTCTCTCCCCTAATCCTTTTCAGTTCCGCGATCCTGGCTTCCTCTCTCTTTGCTTTTTCTTTGGCTGTTGCTTCTTTAGCTTCCAATCTAGCTAACGATCTCTGGCTTGCATATCTTGCTGCAGCCAATATATCTTTTCCGTCAACAGCTATGGACAATAGTTGTCGTCTGAACTGCATACCACCATGTAGCCAAATATAAATTAAGAGGAATAATCCAAAGTAAAAAGGGGGAAAAAAGAGTTAACAGAAACAAAAGAGATCCAGACAACAAGCGGACCTCTTTTGTGTTCTCATCAATCCCTCTTCTGGGAAGAAGTTTTGGTTTCTTTTGGGGTCCTTGAATTTCATCTGACAGCAAACAAATAACTCTCAGACCTCAAATACCATAACGTAGATAACCCTTCCGAGAGCTAGCTCAGAAGATAAGAGCAAATGCACAAACACATTGCAATATCAACACCAATCCGGTATCCTGTAATAACAGTTCAAATTTATTCAAAAGCAATAGGTAGAATCCCTTTGAAAAGTTTCATTAGTAACCTAAATAGGCTGCCATTTTTTCCCATTCACTAAACTCTGAATCTAGAACCAATCATTTGAGACAAATGTAGTAGCAAAAGAGACAAGAAAAGGTTGAACAATGCAGACTGTAAAAACATTTCTCTAATTGCAGCAAGAGATGAAAATAAGGGAAAGACGTACTCACCTACGTGGTCAAATACTATCCCAGGAGTAGAATTTTTAAATAAACGAACTCCACTTTCATTTACCACGCTATCATCATCTGGGACATTACAGGCATCCTTCACTATCACTAAGTGCTTCTCTAACATGTTATCCAAAAGCTTTTGTGCCTGCTTATGACTTTGTGAGTTAGCAAACAAAACAAAATAGCACAAGTGTTCAAACCGAATACTATTGCAATTGAATGAATACATACATATATATGATTTAAACATTATGAATTGAAAATTACTAAAATTGAGTCCTTTTAAGTCGTAGAACTGATCTGAAATACCCTCCATTAAAGTTCCTTCGAAGAAAATTAAACTTTCCGGCAGTGCACTCAAAATTGATGCCAAATTATGGTGAAAAAAATGAGTCTTATGGAAACTATCAATCCAATAAGCATGATTCAACACTCGACATGGAATCTAAGAGTTCATATTTTTTTGAAGTAGATATTAATCCAATTATTTGCAAAATTACCCAGATAAGCTAATGCTAAAATAACAAAGATAGAAACATTTGGGAACCTTGAGTTGGTAGTTTTTAAGCTTCTGGGGTTGCTTTCTCTGATTTATTTCATCAGATTTATCAACATAATCATCTGTATCTGGGGTTGGATTTGAAACGAGGTTGTTTCTTGTTGTTTGTGTTGTTACAGTGGAGCTGTTGGAACCGTTAGCAGTGAAAGTGGCGGTAGTGGTTGCAGCTATAGATTGAATGGCAGCTTTCCACTCGGCGTCCCCGTCTTCTTCGCCGCTGCTGCTGCCACCGCCGCTACGGGTTGGTCTTGCCATTGCTAAACCCGCAATTATCACCGTTGGAATATAAACCCTGTGGGATAAATAATTGGACTCTTTTAGGCTTGCTTTGTTCTATCCATGCAGGCCAAGCCTGGCTTAAATATTTTATAAAATGGGCCTAAGAATTAATCTAAATTTTTTAGAATTTTAATGATAAGAATCATTTGACTTTAAGTTAGATGTTTCAATGGATCTAATTTTACTTTCGAATTGCCATGACCAAATCATTTGAATTTAATTTTGTTGCCCACTTTGGTTACATTCCACTCTGAAAATGCTATTTAGTTTATTTGAATTAAAAGTTAAATTAAATTATTTAGTTCAATTCTTATAATAATTTATTCTCATATTGCTTAATAAACTTAAAACTTAAGTCATATTATTTAAAATTAAGATCCAAATATAACAAGATGGTTTGTGGGTTCTATGCTTAGAAAAAAACTGTTTAAAAATATAAATTCTAAATTGTGAAATTGGTTTTAATTTAATATTAACAAAAGACTTAGATTTTAAATTTTAAAAGTAAAATAAATTAATTTTAAAATAAAAATAGAGAGAGTTAAAAATCAATTTTAGGTTTCAATTCTGCTAGTTATTCAATCAAAACCCAATTTTATCATTAAAAATTGTACTGATTTTGCCAACAACATTTACATATTACACGTAATTGTAAAGCTTGATCTTTTCCCCTTTTTCTTTTCAGAGATAAAAAAAATATTAAGCTTTCAAAGTCGACTAAATTAGGCGCAAGAGCCGCTTTTTTTTTTTTTTTTAATTAGCTCTTTAGGCTGTTTTTTATTTAGCGAAATAGAATGTTTTAAAGTTGACTCTCCTTTTCTCTCTCCTAAAAACTCTAATTATTTTTAATATTTTAAGGCTAGGGTTAGGGCTTGGTGTATATTTTAAGGTTTATGGTTTTTTGAAAAGTTTTATGGTTTAGGGTTAAAACTACGAAAGTTTATAGGTAGATTTAAGGGGTTAGAGATGTAATAAAGCGCCTCAGAACACATATGTCATAGCTGGATAAGGCCATCACCTCAAAAACTCATCGTGGAGAAATTTGGTTTTGAAGTAATAATGCTTGATACGATCAGGGGTCGAAGTTTAAGTGGAGGTCCCAGTCGACGACCTCGATGCGGTCAAGGGTTCGAGTATAACCGGGGGGCAAAGTGACAATCGTTATGCAATCAGGTGTTCAAGCTTTTTGGATACACACAAACAATGCTCTATATATACCATACATAAGATTGAGACCATAATCATACGAAAAAACTCTGGGAACTTTTAGTGTAATCAACATAATTTTTTTCTCTATTTTCAAGCAGCTGGTATCTTTGACCTTTCATTCTTATCCGAAAGCTGACACCGAGGTGGACACAAGAGGACTCTCAGGTGGAGAGCAGATGTTCCGACATAGTAGAGGTCAAACTTGGGTCGGCGCAGCGCTACAGTGGATGTAGTTATTAATGGTTTGTTTAATAACAACAACAGTCATCGCCCTAAAAAGAGCATCACATTTCCTTCACCACAATAGTTGCTCCTCGCTTGAGAGTCTTCTTGTGTCCACAATTGCGTCGACCTTTGAATAAGAAGGAAGGTTAAATGTACTAATTACTTGGAAATGGAGAAAAACGGTAGTTGCCACCAGACTCACAACTATAGTAGGAGCAGGCAACCACCAATCGACATCATATTTGGTACTATGGCTCGACACATCTCCCAGTATAACGTAGATAAGACGACAGATCCCCAACTTGGTTTTTCACATTCATTGAAGTCCACTAGATGTAGTAGTCACCTTATGTGCATCAAATTTCGAGATTTTTCGGGCATTAAAATGCCCCTGATTAACCTCATGATAAATGCTCAAGTGTATTGTTCTATGACCTCCTTTGTTGGGTCTCCAAGGAGCTCGTCAAAATTATCCTTCAACTAGTTGATCGATATCCGACCACATTCGAACTTGTCCGGGATCTTCCCCAACAGTGCTCTACAGATGTCCACTTTACTCAGAACAACCGTTGATCCCGTGATGACTGACTCATCCATCGGTAGACCGAGTTGTAGCGCTACGTCTTTGAGTGTGATTGTACACTTGCCGCATGAAAGGTGGAAAGTGTGTGTTTCGAGCCTCTATTTTTTCACCAACATGTTGATTAGTCTAAGATCGAGTTTGCAGCCCTTGGTCATGCGAGACGTATGCAAGAATCCAGCCTCTTACAAGTGGCCACGAATTTCAGGGATCGTAGGCTTTCCCATATTATGAATGAAGCCCTCCAGAACACGATCATCCGCCTATTTGCACAAGAAAAAAATTTAAATTAAAAAATCAATTAATTTTAACATAATTGAAAATAAAGAAATTTAAAATTTCGTCTTACCATTATTGTTTGCGCAACGAAAATATGCTTGTCGTCAAAGAGCATGAGAGAGGTGGCCATTTGTGAGAAATCAATTTGAATGAATAAAACACGAGATAATTTAAAAAAAATTTTAAATGAAAATATCAAAAAATTTAAAATGAGAGAGTTGAGAGAAGGATGTGAATGAAAAAAAATGAAAATTGGGGGATATTTATAGGGTAAAAAAAGTTACCGTTGGAAAATTTTAATCTTTTCTACCATTAACGGGACAACATTCAAAAAGCCGTTCTCTTTCTCTCTCCTAAAAATGATCTATTTCACTAAATTTAAATCCTAAAGAAGTAATTAAAAAACAAAATTGGCTTTTAAGCCTAATTTTGCCTTCAAACCAAGTTAACGCTTCGACCAACAAATATTTGTGAGAACAGAACAAAAGACGGTGGTGCATAAAATCGTATAAATCAGCAAGTACAAAATCTATAGACTTTGATCCTTCGTTGAATCAAACATGTGTAAATATTAATCCAACTTAGTTTGTAAAACCCTAAAAAAATTGAATTCATAAGCAGCCAAAACCAAATGCTTCATGGTCATCTCAACAGAAATCCATAATATTTTAACAATCATTCCAAAGATAATAAAAATTCAATTAATTTTTAATGATTTCACGTAACTTAACTCCCATATCACTTGTTAAATCCATAAAATTTTTATATAAAATATTACAAATTAAGATTTATCATGTTAGATCATTACTTACAAAAATGAGATGTAAAAGTTTACATGAATTCATCGATATCTTGAAATATTTTAGAGAAAGTAAATCTTTCTTTTATGAAGATGAGATATCAAAAAGTTACCTACATATAATTTAAGAACTTTAATCATAATATATAATTTTTGTACATTAATTATATTATCAATTAGAAATTAATTGTTAAAATATTCACACATATTTAAGCCATATTTTATTTAATAACTAAACCCTATAAGTCTTAACCATCACTTTTCATTCAAATTAACATTTTATAATTGCAAGTAATAACATATTATTTTTAGTATAGGTGTGGCATCCATATTATCTAACCATTTATCTTCCATATATTAGTGATTCTCTTCAAAAAAAAATTTTTGAAAATGAATGGCAGAGCAGCTAGAAATAGCAATTATGTACCATTTCTTTTTGTTGAAATTGCTAGCAAATGTTGATTTCTAACGATATATGTTATTATTGACATTGTTTGCATTCTCCATTGCGGTGGGTTAAAAGTACATTTTCATTGTAGAAATGATGAATAATATTTTGCTTTTGCAATCAAAAGTTTGGTGGGAAATTACCAAAATATTTTTATTTATTTAACTATTTAAGAGTTATATAAAAAATTAAATTAAATTAAATTTTATATATATCATTATATTTAATTTTTAAAATATTTTACATATCTTCAATTTTATAAATAATTTATATTAATTACTTAAAAGGATTTAAAATTTATATTTCATGTATCATTATATTAAAGTATTTAATCATATAGCTTATTCTTTTTTTTTCTTTCTACTATCATGTCTAAAAAGACATTTTAACTTTCAATCACAATTTTTGACAACAATAAAAGAAACTTAAAACTAACGAACGTATTTTTTCATAACACTTTTTTAGTATTTTTAACCATAATCTACTAAGTAGGTAAAATCTTATTATAAGGGAGCGATTGGTACTAGAGGTGTTCATGGGTCGGGCCTGGTCAGGCTTAGCTAAAAATTTAGGCCCATTTACTAGGCTCGAGCCCTGCCTGATCCGAAAAATGGGCCTCAAATTTTGCCCAAACCCGACCAGGATAAAAATGCTAAAATCCAAGCTCGACCCGGCCCACCGTATTAATTTTTATATTATTTTTATATAATTTTTAAATATATATAATATATCAAAAATACAAAATAAATCAAAATAAATATTTCCCAACAAATTGAAAATAAATTTTAAAAAATATGTAGACTTAAATAACACTAAAATAAATACAACTTAACAAGAAAATACCTCTAAAATAATAACAAAATTAACAAATGCCTTTAAAATAATAACAAAATTAACAATAAAATAAGAATTATACAATATCTAAACAATAACAATAAAATAGTAGCATCACAATAGTAAAATAGTAGCAAAGTAGAGAGAAAACAACAAGAAAATAACATTAAAAAAAAAAAGAGGCAAATTTTTTTTTCTTTTAGTGAATCCGGTTGGGCTAGGCCCAGGCTAAAAATACATTGCCCAACTCGTTTTTAAAAAGGGCTTTATTTTTTTGTGCAAGTCCATTTTTCAGGCTTATATTTTTGTCCAAATCCTCTCACATTTCGGGCAGGCATTTAGACTGGGCTAAATAGCCCGACCCATGATCAAGTCTCTTTCCATCTTATTATTTTAATTGAATGTGATTCTTTGTAACATGTGTGTTTAGAATATTACTTTATAATATTTGGTATATATTGAAAAATACTAAATAAAATATCGGGAAAGATAATATTGATGTTTTTAAATATTGTTTAATAATATTTTAATTAATACTTTTAAAATTGTCATGTTAATCGACAAGAAAAACATTTCACATTTTTTATAATCGAAGTTTCTTTCAGTATTTTCTTTATCATGCTCTATTTATTTTTCTTGTATATAAGTATATATATTTCAAATGGCTAAAACATTTTATAAGTTAATTGTATTTTTATAAATTTTAAAATTAGTATTTTTATTTTTATTTTAAGATTTTAGTCTTTCTTTTTTGAGATTTAAAATTTAAATTTAATTGTTAACACTGTTAAATTTTTTATTTAATATATTAATGTGATATTTTAAAATAAAAATACTTACTTGATAGTAATATAACAAAAAATTACATTATAATAAACTAAAATTTAACAAAATAATTTTAACAATATAAATAATTAAATATAAATTTTAAAATCTAAAAATAGAAAACTTAAATTCTTAAAAATTAAATTTAAACTTATAATATATTTTAAACTTTTCAAAAAACCATGCGTATATATAATTGTGTATTGAGAGAGAAATATAATAATGCATATATGCAGAGGTCCCCGTTCTCTCTCCCTCTCTAGTATTCCTGTTTGAATATGTCAAATCAGACTTCATCTTTCAATCTGTCTTCTATTGTAACAAACTTGAGTAGGACGAGAAAGCTGTTGCTCCATTTTTTTCTTCTTTGCTTTAAAGCTGATTTAAACAACTTTAAACAGCTAAGAAATTAGGAACAGTTAAAATAGGCAATATAGTCTCCTTTTCGCATGTTTGAAATTTAATCTATTTTTATTTTAAAAATTTAATTTTATATATTTTAAATTTAAAATTGTTATTAATTATTAAAATTATTCTAAATTTAGGTCTATTCCTTTTATTACATAATTATTAAGTAATTTTTTAAATGTCACACTAATAAATTTAATTAAAAAAATTAACAATGTTACTAATTTGATCTGAATTTTGAAATCTTAAAAGTAGATAAACTAAATTCTTAAAAATAAAAGTAAAAAACTAAAATCCAAATATATGAAAAGTATAAAGACTTGAGTATATTTTAATCGAGTAATTTATAATCTAGGTCATTTAATTTAATATTAAGGGTGCATTTGGTTCACGAATCTTGGATTATATTCCATAATAGGATTATGGGTGAAATGTATGATTACCTTATTTGGTTTATTTGGTTGGAATGTATGATTATACAAAAGTATATTTTACTCAATTGTTCGTGTTATAGAATTTACTTTTTTAACGTTGGAAAGTTAAAAGATATTAAAGAAAAAATTAACTCTATTTTATTTTAGTTTAGAGTATTAATCTACTAAATGTAAAAAGAAGAAGAAGAAGAAGAAGAAGAAGCTATTACCTCCTTTCCACTACCAATGCTCTTCTTATTTCAATTGATTCTTCAAAAGTATGTTCTTTTTTTTTTCTAATTTTATTTTTTATTTGCATATTTAATCATCTACATAGTTAATAGGGTTATAAGCCATAATCGGGTGATTAGTCAAACTAATTCAGTTAGCTATTAACTGATATGGTTACTGTAACACCCCTCGCCCGTATCCAATGTCGGGACAGGGTTTGAGGTGCTACTGGACTTAACTCGAGCATATGCATATAGAACCAGGCCATGAACTTTCTTTTAGCTTAAAACTTCTCGTTCACTTGCAATCTGTCCCTTAAATGAGCCTACGAGGCCCAAAATATACATTTAAGATGGTTCGGGACCAAACCGAGAGCCTAAGAAAAACTTCGAAAAATTTATGCTTTAAGGCTCCACACGCCCGTGTAGCTTGGGCATGCCCATGCCCTTAGCCCGTGTGCAACACTAACTTCAACACACGGCCATGGCACACGCCCGTGTGGCCTACCCGTGTACGATACTGACTCTAAGACACGGTCATGGCACACGCCCGTGTGGCCAAAATGAAGCCATTTCCAAGCCATTTTGTCACCCATTTTACACAACCTACACAAGATCATTTCAATACACAAATTTTTCCTCAATAGACAACAATTCAACCATAGGAAGAACATTATATGCATTTACCAAAATGAATAATAGCCATTATTCTAGGCTTGATACAAAATGAAGGGCTTTTGACTTAGCCAAAATACATAACCAATTTCTCATTAAATCAAACATCCTAGTCTAGCCCTATACATGCCATTATGACAAAATAGAAGTTTTCACAAATACCCAAATAGGATTAGGTCGATAGTGTGATCAACGCTCCAACCGTCTTCCAATCCTCAAGAGTCCATAAGTACTGTAAAACAGGGGGAAAATAAAAGGGGGTAAGTATTAATATGCTTAGTAAGTCCGGATAACAGAAAAGTAAACTTACCGATTATTTAGCATGTAACCATAATAAACACTGCATCCAAACAAGTATGGAATAGATTTTCTATCACATGCACTCAACCACTAAGTTAGTCTCATGGCATGACAAGATAATAGTATATCTAGATGAGCTCATCACATCATTATTCCCAAATTTACATCTTATGTTGATCCCATTGAATTTCTTAGATTTCCGATGGATATCTCATTTCCCGTCAATTCATACAAGTGATCATTTCGAGTATGCACTCCTGCGAACATTGTATCTTACTGCGGAATTGCCAAATCAGGCTAAATTCCCCTTAATACAAACTCAAAGAGTAAATGTTGGGATTACCAGTCCAGGCTAAATCCCCTTACAACGACATATACTCTAATGAGCTTGGATCTGAATTACCAGTCCAGGCTAAATTCAGATGCTACCTCGGATTACCCGTCCGGGCTAAATCCCTAAGGCACACATATTCTTCGGGAGGCTAGATCACTTTAAAATCACCTGTCCGGGCTAGATCCCCTTCACCGTCAATTTATTTTCGAGATATTCCATCGAGTAACCCTATTCATTCAACCGGGACATTCTTGTATGCATTTTGCTTATTTTATTACATCTCATAAATTATCATGCAATAGGCAATTATTACATTTATGCAAATCAAGAATATACATTTTAAGTACATTAAAGTCTACTTTGAGTTATTCGAACTTACCTGGTGATTGTTTCGGATTTGAGCTTTTATCACTCCAAAACCTTCTGTTTCCCTCGGTCAACTTCGTATTTGGCTTCTCGGGGTCTATATATCAGCAAAATAACTTTATCAATACAAATTTTATTTCTTTTTAGTCCATACCTCATCCTAGGGCAAAATGACCAATTTGCCCCTGAATTTTGCTAACATTATGATTTTGCCCTTGGGCACGTAATTCGATTTTCATTGCATTTTCTGATCATTCAAGCCTAGCCTAATAATATTTATACTTATGACCTCTTACAAATCCATCTATATCATACATTCTTACCAATTTCGCAAACCTTGCAAAATGGTCCAATTAGGTGTTTTCATGTTAACACCTTTCATGAAAGTTGTTTATCTAACAACTAAGACTCATATTCTTCCACTAAAACTCATAAAACCTCATAAACCCTTTCATGGCAACTCCCTAGGACTTTTACCATTTTGCAAAATAGTCCCCTCATTAGAAAGCTCATGCAAAGGGGATTCTAAAAGTACAAAAATTATCAAGAAAATCACTTACTTGTGTGAGTAATGAGTTGCTGAAATTTAAAGCTTCAAAAACCCTTCTCTTGCTGAAAATTTCGGTGGAAAAATGGAGAAGATGAAGTATGATATCATCTTTTTTTTTTATAATATTTCAAGTCAAATCAGCCCACCTAATTTACCTAAACCAAAATTTTTGTCTCCTATACTACTATGGCCGACCACCCTTGTTTTTAAGGGGTTAATTGCTCTTTAAAAGCCTCCAAAATTAGTCCATAACAATTTAACACTCTTTAGCCATCAATTTGGGACTTTTGCACTTTATGCGATTTAATCATTTTTCACAATTGGACTCAAAATCGCTAAAATTAATTCATCAAAATTTTCATGTATCTATATAATCATGCTAGTACACCAAAAATATTAATAAAATAATTTTCATAGCCTCGGATTCGTGGTCCTAAAACCACTATCCCGGTTAGGCCCTATTTTGGGATGTTACAGTTACACTTGTTGCTACAGTTACCTATTGATCCTAGACCTCTATAAATAGTGAAGTGTTACTCTGTAAAAGTAGGTTTTTGCATCTTTAAATAAAAGATTCAATACAATTCTCTTCTTTTATCTTTCTACATATCCTTCTTTGTTTGCTTCCATGATTGACAAGTATCATTGCATTCTCATAAAAGTAATTAGTTTATTAAATGTGATAATGTAACTTTTCAATATATACCAAATGTTGTAAAATAAATTTTTCAACAATCACATTCTGTTGAAATCATAATATGGGAAAGCACTAAGCGCTACCTATATTATGACATATTGATACTATTTCATAATGTGAGATTATGGGATAATTGGAATGTTCAAAATCTAAACACTGTAATCTAAATCTGAAATATAACATTACTATAATATTACATTTGATGAACTAAACCTCCCTAACTTTCATGTGAGTTAGACACTTTTATTTGATCAAATTACATTATCAAACTTTTATTATTAACAAATTAAGTCAATTATGCAAACTCAGTTAAAATTGAGTTAAATAATTTTTATTAAAAGAATTTGCTCAAAATGCATACATGAGTCGACACGAAAATTCAAAAGTTGATTTTGTTTAGAAAATAAATCACGCATGCATGCTAAGGTAGTTTTATATCCAACTTAATTAACGAAGTTGGCATAAGTTATCCAAATTGTTAATAATAAAAGTTGAATGATATAATTTGGTAAAATAATAAAGTTTATGACGTAATGATATGGCGTTGAGAACATTAAAAATATCCCATCCTTATAAAATAATGAAAAGAATAGTATAAGCGAAATAGGGTTATATCCTCAGGGACCGAATTTGCACAAGTTCCTGTTCCTCGAGATCTCGGACAGAGTCATGCCCAAGAAAACCTGCGTACATTGGAAAGAAAAAACAGAATTAAGAGTTTGATTGAATTAAACTTGTGAAAATTAAAATTAAAATTGTAGAGATAAACAGAGTTCAGGAAAAAGAGAGTTTTTATGAAAAGATTCCAGTCTCCAGTTGTCTCGATCCTCCTTGGGCTCAATTCTCAGCTTTTAGGTGACCCTTCTTGAACAAAATAAGCCAATTATAGTGGAAGAGGACGCCTATGACCACCAGTTCCACTTAGATTTTAGACTTACGATGTAGAGGAACCTGACTCTAGCCAATCGCCGCTTTTGTGAGACTGTCTTACACTAGATCATCACTTCTCAATGGCAAATGCCACACCATTTTATCTCTTGGGCTTGACAACCATTGATGAAGTAAGCTAACGAACCGGGTGTACAACCTTCCCAAAACATACAAAGCGCCCGCCTTTGCACAAGTTGAAAGATTGCTTTTGAAGGGACATGGATGGAAGCATCAGCCCCCTAGTGCGAAGAAGCGATGAATACTCGTTGAGAAGGCTAAGTGCGGATTCTAAGCCTCATGAACCTTTTTTGGGGAATTTCGACAACCTTTGGCTAGATAAATTTAGTGGCTCATGGTTTTTGAGGAAAAAAGAAATAAATGTAATGAAAATAGAATTTTTATTGAATAATATGAAAGGAAATAAGGCTAAGCTTTTTAGGAGAGAGGGTGTTTACAAAAATCATGAGTCAAATTTGTGTCACTCCATCCCTTATTTATAATACTAGGAAACCTAGTCTATTCCTAATTAAATTCTAAAAGATAAATACAAATAAATAAAGATAATTAAAGATAAATAAAGATAAAAGTTAAAATTAAATCTAAATAATACTCTTTAACAAATTACCCTAATATAATTAAAAATTAAATAGTCTTGTGTTTATAAAATCTCTTCTTTGCACTTTTGCCCCCAAGTCTTCTACACTTTGCATTTTTGGCACCATTTCCTTCTTACTTCGCATGCTGGCCCATTTTATCTTTAAATTCATGCTTTTTTCCCTCAAATTTCCTTTTGCCTTCAATTTAATCCCTACAAGATAAAAAACCATAAAGAGCTCAAATTATAAGATCATACTCCAAATAAATGTGTAATTAATACATAAAAATATGTCATTCTAGAGTATTATCAAATTCCCCCTACTTAGCCGATGCTTGCCCTCAAGTATGGTTCCTATCCATTATGAAATTTAGAATTTTTCCATGAAAGAAATATCACTCCAAAGTTTTATAAGAAGTAGGCGTAATGCATATGAAAAATAAAGAGAATCCTTAGCTTACTTTAAGTAAAACTGAAAAAGTATTGCAATTAATACACACAAAAATCAAAATCGACTTGAATTATTTCATGAAAATAAGGTAATTTACTAAACTTACCAAGACACCCTATTTGTTTCCACCTTTAGTCCCCTAATGCAATTTTATTAATACATTTCTTTTTCTTTTTCTTTTTGCTTAAGAATATATTGAATCTTTTAATGCGAAGAGAGATGATAGCCAAGCACCTTACCCCGGTTATTCAGCCCAACATACACTTAATATATTATATTTTTCTTAAGAACATATCAAACCTTTTGACGCGAAGAGAGATGACAGCCAAGCACCTCACCCCGGTTACTCAGCCCAACACATTCCTAAAAAAATTGTTTAATTCCGGTTAGCAGAGTTTTAGCTAACACGTCACACAACCTTTTGACGTGAAATAAGTGACAACCAAAGCACCCTACCTCGATTACTCAGTCAGTCATGTTTTTAAGCTGCAGTTATAACCACAGAGACATAGAATTCTAATTAGGAGGACTAGGAAAAACAATCAAGTGTCAAAAATAAGTTTCAGTAACCATCTAATAGTCATGAACATAATTTTAGCATGCAAATATATTAAGTGTCCTCTTTGCATTTAGATTTAATCGATTTTACTATAAGGAAGATAGGGTTAACTCTATTAATCATAATTATTTTAGCCTAATAAAAATAAAATGGTGGAGATGGAATCCAACTTAGCAAAATCATAACTAACTTATTAGACAAGAATCATGCTCGTAGGTCAAACAGTGGGCAAGTCCTGGTAAAAATCTTGGGTATGAAAAGAGGCAGAATATTGTAAAAAAAAATGGGCAGAAACGAGTACAAAGCAGCAACAATAACAAACAATAGACAAAATGACAGAAATAATAAGGAATGCCTCCCCCTACTTAAAACACATTGTCCTCGATGTGGAATAAAATAAATAAATAGGCGAAAGAAGAAAAGTTCAGAAAAACTCCCCATGTAGTTACTGTCATTCGTGCAAAGCTACAATAAGATCAGCCATTTGCTAGCCGACACTACAGCAAAATTGACTTTTAGCAGCGTTTTTTTAGGCCTATAGCGGCACTTTTAAACACCGCTAAAATTATTTGCGGCGTTTTTACAAGTGCCACAAAAAATCCCGCTATAGATAACGTCACTAAATTTTGGGGCGTTCAAATAAATGCCACCAAAGAACATGACCTTTAGCGGCACTTTTGCCACAAACGACGCTAAAGAACATGACCTTTAGAGACGCTTTTGCCACAAACGCCGCTAAAGAACATGACCTTTAGTGGCGCTTTTGCCACAAACGCTGCTAAAAAACATGACCTTTAGCGACGCTTTCACCACAAACACCGCTGAAGAACATGTCCTTTAGCGGCGCTTTTTGTCACAAACGCAGCTAAAAGTACCGTTGTTTTTACGAAACACCCCACTAGCTTTGGCAGATTTGCAATACCCTGTTTTTACCTGTATCCAACCCTTTCTAAAGCAAGAAATCCAACCAAAAAAAAGTAAATCTAAATGATACTTCAAATTCAACGAAAGATATATGATATAAATTAATAAATGAAGTATAATTCAAAATATTCTTACAATGTTAAAAATATTCTTACAATAAGAAAACAAATGTCTAAGTGGCAGATTTTGCGACTGTTGAAACATTTTCATCATATTCTGAAGATGTAGCAGGAGTTCATCATACTTTTTGCTCTGCTCTATTTCCCTCGTTGTTACCTCTGCTTCCCTCGCTGCTACCTCCACTCTAAGTTGAGCTATTTGCTCAACTGTGCTCGCTTGCATTTGAGCAATCTGGTCTCTCAACCTTTTAACTTCAGCTTGAGCTTGACTCCTTGAAGACATGTATTGTTGCGAGCTAGATCCAAAATATTAGGTTGGGTTAACACCAGATCCTTGAAATCGAACCCGACCATACCTTTCAGGACCCAAAACTTCAGTAATAATTCTGTATCAATGTCCTCAAGATTAACAGAACTATCACTCGAAGGAATCGCTTCATATCCTGCTTTTTTATCCTTTAATTTCTCCTAATAAATCAATAAAGAGTTAGAAACAAAATATATAATAAAAACAAATGCAAAATAACTTAACGTTATTTAAAACTACTAATGATGAATTAAACCATTATAATTAAACATTATAAATATTTAAAATAAATCAAATTTGATTAAGTAAATATACCATAATTTCTCCAGCTTTAGAAGTCATTAGAGATCCATCTTTCTTCCTATGTGTAATGTCAAAAAGCTGAAGGCGTCCAACTTTTTGACTAGACGGGCGTTCCTACAATATGTTAATAAAAATATTATTTAATAGAAAGTAATTAATATTTGACACAATTAATAATTTCAAAATACCTCGGCCTCAACTACAAAAGCAAAACTTTTCGACCTTGTTGTGTGCGTGAATTTTTGTTTTTCCCTGCTGCTTGTTCCAACTCACTTACGGTCCTACATTATGAAATTATTATTACATATCTAGTAAATATTATAAACTGAAATAATTATAAGAGTTTGGAAGTACGTAATACCTCTTCTTTCTTTGAATTCCAAAATCGAACTACATCTTTCCATTGATACCTCAGCATTCTTGGTGGGACATTTCGTGATTTCTCTTCAAGGCTTATATTTTTCTTAAAAATATTCTTTCTTTAAATTGATTTTATGGTCTCTCCATTTTTTTCCCAATGCCTTTTTGACATAAGTATCCGAGACCTTTAAAGCAAACCTCTCATACAAAAAACACAAGTTTAGAAAGTAAATATAAATGAAACTTAAACCAAAGTATTATAAATTACATTCACGTTTCGTTACCTTAAGATTATTGAGAGCTTCATTTTTGTTATTATCAGGCATTTGATGCCATGACTCGTAGTTGATAGGCAACATATTATCATTTCATGCTATAATGCCCAAATATCCTGCTAAAAGTCGAGCTTCTGATCCAACAGGCTGACCAAGATTGTTTCTAGATACTTTGACACACTCGACATGATTTAACTCGTATAAATCTTTAAATAGTGTACGTCCTCGACCTTTGCGCGTCCAACCACTTTCAGCTGAAAAATGGTATATTATAATAATAAATTGAAAAAGAAATCAATAATAAAAGTCAGCACGCATGTAAATTAATTTTAACATTACTTTGAATTTCTGCAGGTTCGTCAGGTGTTTTCGGAACATTCGAAATCCAATAGCAGTCTGTTGTTCACTATTTGTTTCTTCCGAATTTGGAGTATTCTGAACAATACTTATATTTCGTAATATTTTTCTAGGCATTTTTTCTGTAAGACATATAAAATAGTTGAAATTTTAGTAACTAATTACAACAATAATAGTACATATAAAATAGTTGAAATATTTAACAAGACCAAGATTTAAATTATAATATTACATATAATTGAAAAATTGTAAAATCTTACTACATCATAATTCATAAATATCTCCATCCACATCCTGGCGAACCCATTGAAATTGTGTACTAGTACTAGGGATATTTTCATTCAAGTTTTGTTCTGGAAAAGACAGTTTTTGATCTTTCGACGATGTCATCTCTACTTCCATTACCCATGTCAAACAAGTCCTTAGGGGTGTTTCGGAGTACAACGTACCAACCCTCATC
Source organism: Gossypium arboreum (assembly GCF_025698485.1). Lineage (NCBI taxonomy): Eukaryota > Viridiplantae > Streptophyta > Magnoliopsida > Malvales > Malvaceae > Gossypium > Gossypium arboreum. Next base: position 41,037,774 of record NC_069080.1, read on the forward strand.
AGTTGGATCTTTCAAGTAAAAAACTTGTTTCAATTGAGAAGAAAATACATACGACTCGTCTATCAATTGTTATCCAGTGTGAATCAATCAAGAGAAATTCACCATTGTAAAACCAAATTGATCTTTTTAATTCCGCGAGCAGTATTAACATTAGCCCAATCACATCGAAATAAGACAGATTTCCATTTGCCATAGTAATTCAACTCAATAATATCAGTAAAAAGTCTGTAATACTCCACATTTCCCTCAACAGGATTATTGTCCCTAGCACTAGCATAACTTGTAATTGAAGAATTAACAACTATTCTACAATTTTGAGTTCTCCTCAATCTCTCGCGATATTTTGTATGAAATCTAAATCCATTGATGAGGAAGACACTATATCTTTTTACTACTCTATTCGGACCTTGAGAAAGCCATTTAACTTCGTCATTAATGTCCTTCCCACTCCAAACCTATTGAATCGAAAGTAAATTGAGTAATTATAAATGTTATGAGAAAACGTTATTATTTGTCAATAGAAGCTTCAGTTGCATACCGTTTGGCCTAACCATTCATGAAAAGATTCTGTGACTAACTTATTAATCTCTCGATGTTGTAATCTTCGGGAGCGTGAACGAGATCTCAAGAGTTGTTTGTACTCACTATGTTAAAAAGAGGTTTAATTGGTTAGAAGATAAATAAATAAAAAAGATGAATATTTATCAAATTCTAGAACTTACTTGCGTAATGGCTCAATTGAATCGTGGTGAAAAAGAACATATTGATGTGCTTGTACCCAAGATCTATCATCTAATTCTGCAATTTCAACTTTACCGATTGGTTCACCATAACTTTGAAATAAATAAGTTTCGGCCAAGTTATGATTAGTGAGCCTAGCATTTCTACTTGGCCTATTCAGTCTTATTTTAACATCTTCTAAATATCGAGAACAAAAATTCATACACTCCTCTACCAAGTAACCTTCAGCAATTGATCCTTCTGGATAATGCTTATTACAATAATAAGACTTCAATTTGCATAGGAACCTAAACACAATATACAACATTATCAAAAGTTGTAACTAAAGGTATAAAGGTGAATGAATGAATGCTTTATAAAAAAAGTAGCACCTTTCTATAGGATACATCCGCCAATAAAAAATCGGTCCACTAATTATTGCTTCATGAGGGAGATGGATTAGCAAGTGCACCATAATAGTGAAGAAGGAAGGTGGAAAGATCTTCTCCAAATTGCATAAAGTCAAAGTGGCTCGATCTTGTACTTTCTCAAGTTCTTCAACATTCAAAAATTTGCCACAAATAGCTTTTATTATATTGGATAGTAATCAATTATGCATGACGTCACCTTTTTTTGCATACAGCACCGTAAAGCAATTGGCAGTAAATCTTGCATCAAGATGTGATAATCATGTGATTTTAAGGAATATAGTCTTCGATCTTTAAGACTCACACATCGAGATATATTTGATGCATATGTATTTGGAAACTTTATATCCTTCAACACCATGCAGAACACTTCTTTCTCTTCCTTTGACATTGCAAAGATAGAATGCGGCAACCGATATTTCCGATTAGGAAGTATTTGGGAATGAAGATCACGCTGAATTCCCATGTCAACCAAATCAAGTCGACTCTGAAGATTATCTTTCGATTTTCCATCAACTTTCAAAATTGTCCCAATGATGTTCTCGCAAACATTCTTCTCAATATGCATGACATTAAGATTGTGTCGTAAAATGTGATGCTCCTAATAAGGCAACTAAAAAAAATACTTCTTTTTTCCACAAGTTCGCCTCATTATGATCATCTTCTTCATCAGATTCATCCCTCGATCTTCTATTTGTTTGCGTATTGGGTGGTTGATTCATCTTCCCATAACTGAAATTGATATCTTTCAACATGAACAAGATTTAAGATCCAATAGTCTGCTCAGGAGCTTCTCTAAACTCGTCAGTACCGTCATATAAAATCCTTTGAAATCTAAATCTATGATTTCCATCTAACCACTGACGATGCCCCATATAAGAGAACTTCTTCCCATTATATAACCACTTCGAACATGTTTGTGTAGCACAACAATGACAAGCATAATATCCTTTGGTACTCCAACTAAATAAATTGGCATAAGCCGGGAAATCATTAATAGTCCAAAACAAAGTTGCACGTAAATAAAAGTTCTCCTTTCTCAATACATCATATGTCTCAACACCCGCCCATAACTGTTTTAACTCTTCAATAAGTGGCTGTAAATAAATATCAATATCATTTCCAGGACCTTTCTCTCCAGGGATAGTCATAGATAAGATAAAAGAAGATTGCTTCATGCAAAGCCATGGAGGCAAATTGTAAGGAACAAGCACTACAGGCCAAGTACTGTACGAAGTCCTCTTGATTTTATAAGGATTAAATCCATCAGATGCTAGCCTAAGCCTCACACTTCGAGGATCGATTGTAAAGCTTGGAAATTTACTGTCAAATGATTTCCAAGCTAAATAATGCACAGGATGCCTTAATAATCCATCATCGGTTCATTTATCATGATGCCACGTCATAGAATCGGCTGTCTTTGACGACATGAAAAGCCTTTGTAGCCTTGTATTAGCATAAAATATCGTAAAATCTTTATTGGATTCTTTATTGACTGTGCCTCATATTCACCCTCATTCACATTTTCTTTATTTCTATTCATCCAATGAGATTTACCGCAAATGTGACAAGACTGTTGGTTTTTCCGATCACCCTAATACAACATGCAGTCATTTGGGCAACTATGAATTTTGTTGTACCCAATGCCTAAATCTTTAATCACTTTATTCATATTGCATGAATGAGGGATTTTTTTAAATGGAAACATATCTTTCAAAATCTCTAACAGCATTGTCAAAGAGTTTTTGGTCCACCTTCCCAAACATTTTAAGTGAAAAAGACGTGTAACATCCCGAGACAGGGCCTAGTTAGAATAGTGGTTTTGGGATCACAAATCTGACATCAAAATATTTATTTTATGATTATTATGAGGTCTAGAATATTATAATATGCATGTGTTAAAGTTTTATGAAGAAATTTTATGAATAAAGTGTCCAATTAGAAATTAGGGACTAAATTGAATAAATTGCAAAACTTGGATTCTAGAAGCAATTTGTATGAATTTGCTTTAGATTATAAATTAGAAGGTCTTAGAGAGTAATTTACCCGATTTCTAAGTTTTTGGAAAAAAATGGGCTTATATGGATGAAATTTTAAAGAAAGGGCTTAAGGGTATTTTGGTCATTTGGCATTTTAATGAAATAAAATGGGAAAAATAAGCTAAAAATCCGCTCATTTCTTTCATGTTTCTGTAGAAAATTTTGGGTTATCCATAACTAGGGTTTTCAAGCTTTTAAAGCTCAATAGTAAGTGCTCCCAAGCCCCGTTTTTAATGTTCTTCGTATTTTTGAAATCCCGATAACTTATTCTCTCTATTTGTACCCATATTTCATGCTAGGGTTCATGTTTAGAAATTTACCCATGTATGAGTTACTTGTATTTTGATGGTTTATGGAGAAGTATGAAAGTTGGATGCGTGCTAAACATCTTTTCTTAGGTGATTTTCATGAAAAACCCCTAAAAGGACCTTCTTGCAAAAGGTGTAAAATGTGTGGTAGAAATGAGAAATAATGGAAAAATGTGAGTTGCCATAAGAGGGAAAAACATTCGGCTAGGCTTGGGTAAGGTAGAAATAGCATGCATTTCATCATACGAGCCTAGGGACTAAAACGTAAAAATATGAAAGGTTATGGGCAAAACGGTCATTTGGACCGGGCTGAAATTTAGACTCAAAAAGTATAATGTGAGCTGTTAACAATTTATTTTATTGTTATAAACCCCGAAGAACAAATTTTAGAGGTCGATCGAGGAAAACGAAAGGTTTCACAATAACCGAAACACGATTCCGAGACGAATACAGGTAAGTTCGAATAACTTAAAGTAAATTCATAGTGTAGTCAACCAATTTTGCCCGGGCCCATTTAATTTATTTTCAAATAAATAAACCCAAATAAATGAATAAGGTCCAAGACTAAAAAAGGTCCATTTACAATTTTCAAAATACAAAAATAACCCATGTCCTAAAACCCAACTCTAATAAATCCATATCCTAGCCTAAACCCAAAAGAACCCAAAAGAAGGAGAATTTCAGCAGCAGCTCCTAGAATATACTGGAAGAATACCAGAGGGATGGTTTTACGCGAGATCCCCGGATCATCTTCTCTGTACAACTGAGACTGCAAAAGAAGACACTAGAAGGAGTCAATAACAGATTTCACAGCAAATGACAGTAGGAAAATAGGATTTTTTAGATTTTATTTATTTTGGAAATATGGATATAAAAGCCAGTGATGTAATCCATAATTTTTTACGTACACAAAATAGATACTTACGCAAGCACACTATACGCAGAGAGAATACAAAAATTTTCGAAAAGAATTTCTTGAAGGGTGATTTTTCGGGTTTTTTTTTAATTTGTTCCCTTATTTTTTTTATTTCTTTTTTTCCTTGCAATTACCTTCATCATTCTGCATTTTAGAACAAAAAGAAGTCAAGTTTTACCTTGTGAATCGGCTTTAGACCTCTATTTCACTTCGTTGAGATCGAAGTTGGAAGGGAAATCTAAAAGTATTAGACCTCATGCCTCAAAATGACGCCAATGAAATCCCTAATATTTCTGAAATATTGAAATAAGGGTGAGGGTCAGATGTTGTTAAATATGTAGGTTCTCAACTTCGGTTTGATTTTTCTTGAGCAAACAATATCAGATCTAGGAATTTTTTTTTTTAAAAAGGAAAAATAAATTGACTTACCAGATTCCCTCGAGCGGAGCCTTCGATGGTGAGGTCTAGTTGTGGTTCATGCGTCAATAGCCACCAAATAAAATGGTGGTTCCATGGCTGTGAATATGAACCCTAATATTTTGATTTTGGGGGCTGTACATTTGAGTGGGATGAGTGGCTGCCTTTGGAGAAGAGAATGGGAAAACGAAGGCTTAAATAGCCTATTAAACAAAACGGTACCGTGTAAGAAGGGTGAGGGGAGCCTTTTGTGCCTAAAATGGTCTATTTGTGCAACATATCCTTCCCTTTTCACGAGCCCTCAATTTGCGCCCGATTTGCCTTCTTTATGTTTTAAAATTGGCTTGCTAGTTTGTGCGTTTTTCAATTGGATCCGCGGTTCATTACTGCATTTTGAGCGCGGGATATTTTCAATACCAACCCCCACATGTTTGTGCGCATGGCACATTGATCCAATTTTTATTTTATTTTGTTTGTAAATTGTTTCTCCTGTTTCAATTTTGCTTCAATTAAGTCTTATTTCTTTATTTTACTGCACATACATTTTTTTACATGCTTTATCGTTGATTGTGATATTTTGTATTATTTTGATAGCCGAATTTTGTTATCTTTTCTGTTTTTATTCTATTATTTTAATAATTGGTGTACTATTTGTAATATAATTCATTTTAGTTTGTGTATACTATTAGTTTCATGATATTTTGTAATTTCTCTTGGATTCATCCATATATTTACATGTTTATTAAGTATATTTGGTATTTATGTTTAATCTACATATATTAAAGCCTTGTTGTTCTTATTATATATATATAGCCTTCTAATAAATTTGTATTTAACTGTTTTTTAGTTTTAGTAAACTTATAATATATAATAAAATTAAGTTGATTTTAAAATTCAATTTTTTTTACTTCAACATTCAACTATTTCTAAAATTTCTTTGTATGTATATCTCACAATAAAATTAAGTTAATTTTATAATTCAAATTTTAATTCCATGTTACTTAAATATACAATTATTTCTAAAGTGTCTTCACATGTATAACACATATTAAATTATTTTTACTATGATACATATTATTATTCTCATATATCTTCATATAAATATTTTTTTATGTGTAGAACCTATTTTAAAGATATTTATATGTACAATATATTTCTTTTGGGAACTATGTTTTAATCATACCACTTATTTATTGTACACACTCCCATATTATCCTTATGCATTATTATATATATATATTTTGTTACCTATATACTTATATATTTACTTTGTTTCTTTCATACATTATTAATTTCATTTTTTTACAAATAATTATATCCAATTTTTACTTGTATATACATGTTTCATAAATTTCTTTTGTACATAATTTTATATCATGTATTGTCATTCCTTCATATTTAATACATTATTTAAATTATCATGAGAATTATCAATTTTTGAATGGATTTGTGTATTAAATATTTCATATATAATTTGATTTGAACTTTGTATTTTGTAATAACAATTTCAATGAACATGTATCCCAAGTTTTTATGCAAATAAACGTGTTTTTTGAGCAAATTTTCAATTTTCTATTATTCAAAAATTCTGAAATAAGGTAATATCTAATATTTGGAGAATTCGGAAAATCGTGCTCAATCGTACTGGGTATGACTTTTCCGGTGAAACAAATATTTAGATAACCTTTTATGATTTTAATGCACGAATTTTTCAAAAGTCGAAAATCGATCGTACCTTAAAGGTATAAGGGATCATATCCAATCGTACTGGGTATGAAACCGCATGTCCTTGGAACGAGAGATTTTTGCCTGCTAATTTGAGCTATTCAAACATTTTTAAGAAAAATCATACTTTGAAAAATCTTTTCCTTTAAATTTTTTACAAGGACAGCATCAAATCAATTTGGTACCAATTTTTGGGCGTAATGAGGGTGCTAATCCTTCCTTATGCGTAACCGACTCCCGAACCCATTTTTAAATTTTTGTGAACCAGAATTGTTTTAAAATATTTTATTAGGTGATCCAATCACACCTAAACAAAAGGTTGGTGGCGACTCCACATTTTTGAGTTTTCAAAATTCGATCCCTATTGCTTTCAAAATAAAAAGGGTTTCGACAGCTTGGCGACTCCACTGGGGACTGAACAAAGAGAGTCAGGCCATAAAATTGATTATTTGCTGTCCTTTTGTCAAAGAATTGAAAATTTGTTTTGAAGATCACGATTCTTTTAAATTGCATCTGTTTGCATAATTGTTTTGGTTTGAGTCTTGTAGAATAATATGGCATTGCATTGCATGACCGCTGTGGTTATACCTGTTAAGTGGGAGTAAGAAACTATGCTTTCGTGAGGTTTTCACCTCTGTACGGGCTAGTGGATTGCTTTCGGGATACATCCGTACCTATGATTTCGTGAGATTTTCATCTCCGCATGGTCATAGGGAAATGTATTCCCCTGAATCAAACTTGATTCATATGAGCCTATAATGGGTGAGAATTGAGGAATCTGTTGGTTCAGGTACCCTTTCTCTAGAATCGAGCTACATATAGCGAACCTTGAGAGTTCACCTTAGGTAGAACCTTGCCCAAATTTAGTGGTCACCCGAATAGGTCTTTTATTTGTTATTTATTTCTCCTGTACTAACGGGTTTTGTTTTTGTTTTGTTTATAACTGCATTGCATTACATCATCATAGAAAGGAGGTGTTGATTCATATTTGATTACTAAATAGAACAGTTTGTCATAAGAAAATGAATTTCCTGATAAAGCGGATTATAATACAGTTGTCTGAATTGAGGGAAGAATGCTGCCAGTTCGTGGAGAAAAACAAGTTTTTACCTGAAGATTCAAGCTAATAAAGATTGTTCAAGAGCCATCGTATCTTGATTTTCTTAATAGATCTAATCAACATAGTGAGGATAATGAGTCATAGCCTGGATCAAGCAAAGAAGAGCTAGATGAGGCATTTATTAGAGGCTTGCGAGATTTGGATTTCACGAAGAAAAGGGATCGGTGTCTTCGCTTGGAATATGAAAGCAATGCCGTATGTGTAATCCGTTTTATGTAAAGGGATTTGTTTTCTAGAAAAGTTGTTCTAATGGAATTAAATTGAAAATCAAAACTTCCCTTTCTTTTGCACCCATCCCATACATTTGCATTACATTGCATCATTTCATCATTTGCATTAAATTTTCATAAAAGGGGTCCCTAATTAGTTGAAATCATTTCAGTTAATCTGGGAACCAATAAAAACTTACCAACCAAGCGTCGTTACGGTACCCGTGCTAAGACAAAAGATATGGACAAAAGATTGCAAAGACTTGAACAACTTCAAAGAGAGATGCAAGACCAATTACAAATACAGATGCAAGAGTAACTGGCGAAGATTAGGCAAGATATGAGAGATCTAATCCTGGAGTCTCAAAGGAATATGTTGAACTAGTTGTCTCAATTGCTGAAAAAAGGACTTTAAGAAAAGAAAAGTTCCATGATCAATACTGGGAGGGACAATAAGAAGCCTCTCTACCCTCCAAGTTTCACCCCGACAAATGTTCAGACAGGTCCGCAAGGTGTACCTATTATCAGAACTCAGCAATATCAGGCTGGTAACTCGGCACTGGTAGATTACCCGATAGATTCAGGTTCCAATCCGGGGGGCAACCCCACTAATCTTGAAGTTCCTGATCTAGATAAAATAGAAAAATACAGAGAGGGAATTGCCAAGACAACTTGAGGATCGGTATAGGTGGTTGGAGGAAAGCAATGGAGAATGTTGACTTCTATTGTGGGATTGACGCTAAAGATCTAAGTTTGGTTCCCGATCTGGTACTTCCACTAAAATTTAAAACTCCAGAGTTTGAAAAGTACAATGGGACTAGTTGTCCTGAAGTTCACATCACAATGTTCTGTCGAAGGATGACAGGATATGTTAATAACGACCAATTATTAATTCATTGCTTCCAGGACAGTCTGATCAGGTCAGCAGCTAAATGGTACAATCAATTGAGTCGTGCTAAAATCAAATCATGGAAAGACTTAGCACAAGCCTTCATGAAGCAGTATAGTCACATAACAGACATGGCACCTGACAGAATTACCTTGCAAAGTATGGAAAAGAAGCAAAATGAGAGCTTTAGGCAATATGCCCAAAGATGGAGAGAGGTAGCAACACAAGTCCAACCGCTTCTTTCAGAGAAGGAGACTGCGATGCTTTTCATCAATACTCTGGAAGCCCCATTCATTAATCATATGTTGGGAAGTGCTACTCTGAGCTTTTTAGATATAGTAATGTCCAGTGAGATGATTGAAGGTGCGAGAAGAAATGAGAAAATAGATATGGGAGAAAGCGCCAAAGGGTCAACTCCGGGAAACAAGGAAAATGAAGTGAACATCATGAGCATGCCTTCCAAATTGGTCAACATAGGCCAGCCAAAGGTTATAACCACCAATTATCAAAGAGAATTTGAATGACATATCCAAAGAGAGGTCCAAGGAATAAAGGTTTCCAAGCCCTTATGTACTTGGGGTGTTTTGAGCAATGGACTGTGGCGAGATCCTGTATTTTAAAAGCTAGTCCGAGTAATATTCAAAACACTCTTGTTGCCTTAAGCCTAGGGGCAATAAGAATCCTTTTGTGAAATAGGCTTGTGTCTAAAATTTTTATTTCAATAAAATGCATGCTTTTTTAAATATTCTCTCATTCTTTACATATTCTTTTGTTCTTTGGACTATTTACTTTTTAAATATGCTTTCATTCTTCATTCACGATCATACCATACAAATAAATATCCTTGGAATTTGCCTTTGTACCTACTATAGGTCCCCAGATATCAATGACATGAGCAACGCTGTAACTGACTCCCTTTTGGGGTGAGATAGGTGTTTAATCGAATCTCAGGACTTTGAAGATGACAGAGATTGTGACTTATTTCCTGATTTGTTAAGGACGGTAGAACAAGATGAAAAAAGATCCTACTTTACGAAGGGTCAATGGATATTGTGAACAAGGGGCAAAGATTGAAACGTGAGTCACCACAGGGACGAAATGAATTATCTTTGAGTTACTTTAAGAATTCAAAGATGTTTTCGCATGATCATGTCAAGATATACTTAGGATACTAAGATCTGTGGATAATACAAAATGTCTAAATGGCGTCAGAAGGACACATGTAGATGGTTTTATGGTAGCCACGTTAATCATGAGGTTTGGGTACTGTTGATTCACCATGGAAGGGGATCGCATTAGTTGGGCTGTATTTAGTGAGACAAGATTCATGTGTCTTATTCATTTCTTCACAGACTTTCTCTATGTAGGGCAAGGATGTTATCAGGCCATTCTCGTCTAATATACATCGATTCATCTTGGCAATCATTGATTACTTCATGAAGAGGGTGAAGGTCGCTTCATATGTCAATATTATAAGACTAATAGTCATCAAATTCCAAAAAAAAAAAACAAAAAAAAAACAAAAAAAAAGAAAAAGGTTGCTAATAAGTAATGTCAGAAAGGATTACTTTCAAATACAACTGCCCAATGTCAAAAGTATGCAATCTGTTCAAAGATCAAACAATATATCACGGCAAAGACAAAGGCATTCAAAAGAAAAACAAAAGTTCAAAAATAGAAAAAAGGAAAAGCAAATAATAGAACAAAAGTCATAGTGAAAATGGTGAGTCTTGTAAGGATTGGCATAAAGAAGTTATCATTTACCCTCTATGTTTATTGAGCGTGGGCGAAACCTTCACCGGGCAACACATTGATTTATAGGATGAAAGCAGTTTTTGAAGACGAGGTTCTTTTCTTGAGTCTTGGCACAACTAAAGTTGGATGAATTAGAATGGGTTCAATCCTGATATGGTCAGTCAAATTTAAAGGATAGCCATCTCAATCGGATGATGCAGGTTTATCCTCGAGGATTCCATAAGGGAGTTTGTTATTGAAGAAGATCCTTCCTATACAAAAGGACTTTAAAGGAAGAAATATGCCAAACTAAAAGGGACCTTATGTAAAGAAGGCCTGTTTTTGATCGAAAGGATTTGCCCAGTTCGGGGAATTCAAAATGCAGTCAAAGAGTGTTCTATAGGAGAGGTCAAGGTGAAAACCCGCAAAGGGCTCCTTGAGACCTTAAAAAAAAATCAGAATAAAAAAGAGAAATAAAAAGAAAAAAATCAAAAAAAAGAAAGAAAGAATCAATCAAAGAAATTGAAAAAGAAAGAAAAAGGAGAGGCCAAAGTGAAAACCCGCAAAGGGCGCTTTGAGACCAAAGGGGATTTGAGTTGAAAACCCGAAAAGGGCGGCTCAGATTTGGATTAAAATAGGGCATACAATAGTCTTGCTAGGCCTGAATTAACAATGAAAGAAGAATGTTACATCTTGGGGCATTGACAAAGTACTCCAGATCCCATAAACACAGATTGAGCTCAGAATGGTCCTCAAGAAGTTGGTACAGAGAAGATCAAGCTGCGATATCTAGGGCACCTAGCTTTCCATTTTTACCCATTTTTTGTTATCTTTGATTACCTTGTTCTTTTCAGGTCACGTCCTAAAAGATTTCTTTCTTGGTTGCATTTGCTTGTTTGTTTCAAGCTATGTTCTCTGTAAAGCAGTAAAGCAGGTTGAAGTGTCAGTTGCAGTAAAGCAGATCATAACAAGTCTTATTTCCCTTAGGTTGTAGTGGAGTAGACTGAAGATTGAAGATCTTATCTCCCTGAAGTTGCAGTGGAGTAGATCGAAGATGGTGAATCTTATCTCCATATATCGGCAATGGAGCAGATTTTACCGCCAGTCTTATCTCTCTGAGGTAGCAAGAGAGCAGGTTAAAGAATGAGTTTTATCTTCCTGAGGTAGCAAGGAAGCAGGCTGGGAATTGAAGATTTTATCTCCCTGAAGTTGTAGCGGAACAGATCTTCACAGATGGCTAATCTTATCTCCACGTATTGGCAATGGGGTAGATTTTAGCCACTGGCCTTATCTCTCTGAGGAAGCAAGAGAGTAGGTTGAAGATTGAAGTCTTATCTTCCTGGGGTAGCAAGGAAGCAGACTGAAGATTGAAGATTGGAAGAGGCGAATTTTATATCCATGTACCGGCAATGGAGCAAGTTTAAGCCTCAAGACCTTATCTCTCTGAGGTAGCAAGAGAGCAGGTTGAAAATTGAGTCTTACCTTTTTGAGGTAGCAAGAAAGCAGACTAAAGATTGAAGATTGGAGGACGCAAATCTTATCTACATGTATTGGCAATGGAGCAGATTTAAGCCTCAAGACCTTATCTCTCTGAGGTAGCAAGAGAGCAGGTTGAAAATTGTAGTATTATCTTCCTGAGGTAGCAAGGAAGCAGACCGAAGATTACAGATCTTATTTCCCTAGGTAGTTGCGGAGCAGATTGAGGATGGCGAATCTTATCTCCATGTATCGGCAATGGAGCAGATTTTAGCTATTGGCCTTATCTCTCTGAGGTAGCAAGAGAGCAAGTTGAAAGATGAGTCTTATCTTCCTGAGGTAGCAAGGAAGCAGATTGAAAATTGAAGATTTTATCTCCCTGAGATTGCAGCGGAGCAGATCTTTGCAGATGGTGAATCTTATTTCCATGTATCGGCAATGGAGCAGATTTTACCACCAAGTCTTATTTCTCTGACGTAGTAAGAGAGCAGGTTGAAGAATGAGTTTTATTTTCCTGAGGTAGCAAGGAAGCAGAATGGGAATTGAAGATTTTATCTCCCTGAAGTTGCAGCGGAGCAGATCGAGAATGGTGAATCCTATCTTCATGTATCGGCAATGGAGTAGATTTTACCACTAGCCTTATTTCTTTGAGATGGCAAGAGAGCAGGTTAAAAATGGAGTCTTATCTTCTTGAGGTAGCAAGGAAGCAGACTGTAGACTGAAAATGGTGAATCTTATCTCCATGTATCGGTAATGGAGCAGATTTAACCTATCAACCTCATCTTCCTAAAGGTGTTTGGAAAATAGAAGCGCCAAAAAGCCAAAAATTAACAAGACCAAGCAAAATCGGTTCTTTTGAAGTCTTTGCTCTATTCCCGTTACACGTCAATGAGCAAAGAGGGGCAGCTGTAGTCAACCAATTTTGCCCGGGCCCATTTAATTTATTTGCAAATAAATAAACCCAAATAAATGAATAAGGTCCAAGACTAAAAAAGGTCCATTTACAATTTTCAAAATACAAAAATAACCCATGTCCTAAAACCCAACTCTAATAAATCCATATCCTAGCCTAAACCCAAAAGAACCCAAAAGAAGGAAAATTTCAGCAGCAGCTCCTAGAATATACTGGAAGAATACCAGAGGGATGGTTTTACGTGAGATCCCCGGATCATCTTCTCTGTACAACTGAGACTGCAAAAGAAGACACTAGAAGGAGTCAATAATGATTTCACTGACAAATGACGGAGGAAAATAGGATTTTTAGATTTTATTTATTTTGGAAATATGGATATAAAAGCCGATGATGTAATCCATAATTTTTACGTACACAAAATAGATACTTACATAAGCACACTATCTGCAGAGAGAATACAAAATTTTCGAAAAGAATTTCTTGAAGGGTGATTTTTCGGGTTTTTTAATTTGTTCCTTATTTTTTTATTTCTTTTTTCCTTGCAATTACCTTCATCATTCGCATTTTAGAACAAAAGAATTCAAGTTTTACCTTGTGAATCGGCTTTAGACCTCTATTTCACTTCGTTGAGATCGAAGTTGGAAGGAAATCTAAAAGTATTAGACCTCATGCCTCAAAATGGCGCCAATGAAATCCCTAATATTTCGAAATATTGAAATAAGGGTGAGGTCGATGTTGTTAAATATGTAGGTTCTCAACTTCGGTTTGATTTTTCTTGAGCAAACAATATCGATCTAGGAATTTTTTTAAAAAGGAAAAATAAATTGACTTACGATTCCTCGGCGGAGCCTTGATGGTGAGGTCTAGTTGTGGTTCATCGTCAATAGCCACCAAATAAAATGGTGGTTCCATGGCTGTGAATATGAACCCTAATATTTTAATTTTGGGGGCTGTACATTTGAGTGGGATGAGTGGCTGCCTTTGGAGAAGAGAATGGGAAAAGGAAGGCTTAAATAGCCTATTAAACAAAACGGTACCGTGTAAGAAGGGTGAGGGGAGCCTTTTGTGCCTAAAATGGTCTATTTGTGCAACATATCCTTCCCTTTTCGCGAGCCCTCAATTTGCGCCCGATTTGCCTTCTTTATGTTTTAAAATTGGCCTGCTAGTTTGTTCGTTTTTCAATTGGATCCGCGGTTCATTATTGCATTTTGAGCGCGGGATATTTTCAATACCAGCCCCCACATGTTTGTGCGCATGGCACATTGATCCAATTTTTATTTTATTTTGTTTGTAAATTGTTTCTCCTGTTTCAATTTTGCTTCAATTAAGTCTTATTTCTTTATTTTCTTGCACATACATTTTTTACATGCTTGATAATTGATTGTGATTTTTGTATTATTTTGATAGCGAATTTTGTAATCTTTTCTGTTTTTATTCTATTATTTTAATAATTGGTGTACTATTTGTAATATAATTCATTTTAGTTTGTGTATACTATTAGTTTCATGATATTTTGTAATTTCTCTTGGATTCATCCATATATTTACATGTTTATTAAGTATATTTGGTATTTATGTTTAATCTACATATATTAAAGCCTTGTTGTTCTTATTATATATATGTAGCCTTCTAATAAATTTGTATTTAACTGTTTTTTAGTTTTAGTAAACTTATAATATATAATAAAATTAAGTTGATTTTAAAATTCAATTTTTTTACTTCAACATTCAACTATTTCTAAAATTTCTTTGTATGTATATCTCACAGTAAAATTAAGTTAATTTTATAATTCAAATTTTAATTCCATGTTACTTAAATATACAATTATTTCTAAAGTGTCTTTACATGTATAACACATATTAAATTATTTTTACTATGATACATATTATTATTCTCATATATCTTCATATAAATATTTTTTTATGTGTAGAACCTATTTTAAAGATATTTATATGTACAATATATTTCTTTTGGGAACCATGTTTTTAATCATACCACTTATTTATTGTACACACTCCCATATTATCCTTATGCATTATTATATATATATTTTGTTACCTATATACTTATATATTTACTTTGTTTCTTTCATACATTATTAATTTCATTTTTTTACAAATAATTATATCCAATTTTTACTTGTATATACATGTTTCATAAATTTCTTTTGTACATAATTTTATATCATGTATTGTCATTCCTTCATATTTAATACATTATTTAAATTATCATGAGAATTATCAATTTTGAATGGATTTGTGTATTAAATATTTCATATATAATTTGATTTGAACTTTGTATTTTGTAATAACAATTTCAATGAACATGTATCCCAAGTTTTATGCAAATAAACGTGTTTTTGAGCAAATTTTCAATTTTACATTATTCAAAAATTCTGAAATAAGGTAATATCTAATATTTGGAGAATTCAGAAAATCGTGCTCAATCGTACTGGGTATGAATTTTCCGGTGAACCAAATATTTAGATAACCTTTTATGATTTTAATGCACGAATTTTTCAAAAGTCGAAAATCGATTGTACCTTAAAGGTATAAGGGATCATATCCAATCGTACTGGGTATGAAACCGCATGTCCTTGGAACGAGAGATTTTTGACTGCTAATTTGAGCTATTCAAACATTTTTAAGAAAAATCATACTTTGAAAAATCTTTTCCTTTAAATTTTTTACAAGGACAGCATCAAATCAATTTGGTACCAATTTTTGGGCGTAATGAGGGTGCTAACCCTTCCTCATGCGTAACCGATTCCCGAACCCATTTTTAAATTTTTGTGAACCAGAATTGTTTTAAAATATTTTATTAGGTGATCCAATCACACCTAAACAAAAGGTTGGTGGCGACTCCACATTTTTGAGTTTTCAAAATTCGATCCCCATTGCTTTCAAAATAAAAAGGGTTTCGACACATAGTATGTTTAATTGTATGATTTATGAATATATGATGATTGCATTTGATGATGGCGTGAAAATCTATAAAAGGCATTCTTAATAATAATATGTTGATAAATGTCCTAGTTGAGATTGAAAAGGAAATTCGATGGATAAACCATGATTTACATGTGACTTGAGATCCTGCATGTGTTGCAGAAAAGGATGTATCCCGGATGGGTAATCTGTTAATCTCAAATAAAGAAAAGGATCTAGCCCGGATGGGTGTTCCTTGAGTGATCAGGCCTCCCGAAGAAATGTGTGCCATGTGGATTTAGCCCGGACGGGTAATCCGATTAGGGTCTGAATTTATCTTGGACTGGCAATTTAGATCTGAGCTCATTAAGGGTATTTGTCGCTATAAGGGATTTAGCCTAGACTGGTAATCCCGACATTACCTTATGAGTTTATGATACGAGAGATTTAGCCTGGACTAGTAATTCAGCTGTAAGATGCGAGATTCATGAGAGTGCATACATGAGACGATCGCTCATATGACTTGACGGATAATGGGTAATCCATCGAGATTTCCTAGAAACTCAACGGAATTAACATGAGATATATGTATAAATGAAAGGATGAATGATGAGCTCATCTAAGAGTAATTTACATGATGTATTATTATGTGACTAACTTGATGATTGAGTGTATGTGATAGGGAAACCATTCCATGCTTATTGATTTTATTGCCTAATATAGTTGTATGCTAATTACTCGGTAAGTTTACTTTCTAGTTATTTGGGCTTACTAAGCATGTAAATGCTTACCCCTATCTTTTCCCTATCTTGCAGAGCTGAGGACTCATAAAGATTGGAAGACGGCTGGAGAGTCGATACACTATCAACTAGTCCAGATTTGGTATATAAATACTCTTATTTTGTTCAATGGCATGTATATGGCTTTTTGGTATATTTTGTTATATGTATCATTTGATTTGCTAAGGTGAAGGCATGTAAATATATACCTATCTTTTTGTATATGGCCATGGGAATTGACTCATTTTGAAGTAGATTATGACCTACAAATTATGCATGTTTCTGTTTACATGAGATGGCTTGGTTATCTTTGGCAATGAGTTATAAGAATGAGTCAATCTTAAATGCGTCAATGAGGCATGAAAACCCATAATACCAAAAAGGGAATTAACCTAGCATGTATAAAACCGATGATAGGAGGTTTACATGCAACGAGGTTTACTAAAGTTATATGTAAGTGTATAATTTGGCCTTATTATGTATTAAGGTAACCTATAAGTGTGATTGGTTGATAGAGGGTGACCAAAGGCTTGGAAAATAGCCTAACAAGGTCCACACAGATAGACACACGAGTGTGTGTCTAAGCCTGTGTGACACACGGATCGCCCCCATGGGCATGTGGTGCGGTTATGTGTCCCCTGCACTTAAAAATTTTAAGCGAATTTCGAGTACGGGCTAGACACACAAGCGTGTGTCTTGGCCATGTACCCCTAAATGCATGTTGATGTCATAAATAGAGAGCTACACGGGCTGAGGGCAAGGGCGTGCCCCAAGCCACACGGGTGTGTGTGACCACACGGTCCCACTCACATGGGCATGTGACTCTCCAAGGCAAGAAAATTTATCAAGTTACCCAGAATCTATCGAATGTTTTCGATTTTGTCCCGAACCGCCCTGATGTATGTATTAGGCCTCGAAGGCCTATATAAGGGACGATATGTATGTGTTTGAAAAGTTTTAAATTTGGGCAAATTTTGGTGAACCGATTTTGTATATTGTGAAAGTTTAAGTCCGGTAACGTCTCGAACCCTGTCCCGGCGTTGGATATGGGTGGAGGGTGTTACATTTAATGATATCAGAGCTACAATTAGTCAGTTCTAGGACTACCGTAGAGAGTATTGAGTTTCGCTATACATGCCATTATTCGAATATTGATAGTGTGACACCTCCTAACTGTTTAAATTGTTTTGAATATAGTAAATGCCTTCCAATCAAGCACAAGATGAGTCCAAGGGAGTCGAGAGCCATGCTCCAACTTTCGTACAATGAGTTGTTTCTAGTAGTAGTAGAAGACTTATGTCTGAAGGCCGAGAAGAGGCCAGAACCGCCTTCTTTGACATGATGGATGAATGGTTTGGGGATTATTTATGGAATCGCCCCAACATACCACGACCTCCTCTGCCTTCTAACCAACCTAATGAGGAATTTCCACAAGGTATGGAAACGGTAAGAACTGGTAAAGCCCCTATAGATAAGCTTAGAAAGTATGGGGCTGAGGAATTTAGAGCTAAAATCGATGATGATGCTGAAAGAGCCGAGTTCTGGCTCAAGAATACTACACGGGTATTAGATGAATTATCGTGCACACCTGAGGAGTGCTTAATGTGTACCTTGTCTCTCCTGAAGGATACTGCATACCACTGGTGGAAGACCGTATCTTCAGTGGTGCCAAAGGAAAACATCACTTGGGAATTTTTCCAAGCAGAGTTTAGGAAGAAATACATCAATCAAAGGTTCTTAGACTTGAAGCGAAAGGAGTTCCTAGAACTCAAATAAGGAAATAAGACTGTAGTAGAATACGAAAAGGAGTTTGTAAGGCTAAGTCAGTATGCAACTGAATGGGTTCAAACCGAGTCAGAAATGTACAAACGTTTCGAGGAAGGTCTAAATGAGGAAATCAAGCTATTGATTGGGATTCTAGAAATACGGGAGTTCACTGCATTAGCTAATCGAGCCAAGAAGGCCGAGGAGCTCAATAATGAAATAAAGTAAGCAAAGAGAGAGGCTCGAGTTTCAGGCAAGAGGTCCAGCAGTAAGATGCTCTCGTTTCCCACAAAAAAATCAAGGAGCCAACATGAACGCTCCACTTCATCGGTATGGTATTCGAGTAGAGTGAGAGGGTCCAAACGGTGCAATCAGAAGTCTTTCTCCCCGATGGTACTAGTGTGAGGAGTGTAGATGACTAAAAGCTAAAGTGCAACAGCTGTAACAAATTTCACTCTAGAGAGTGCCGAATAAAGAGCAGTGCATGTTTCAGATATGGTTCTCTTGATCACTTCCTTAGAGACTGCCCAGAGCCAACTGATAAAGAAGTGGATGTAGCCTCCAAGTTGAGTGCTCCTATTGCACGAGTCAGACCTCCGAAGTATCCTAGAAGTGTTAGTTGCAGTCGAGTTGCGGCTAAAGACACTACAAAATCAGAGGCTCGAGCCCCGAGAATAACGTATGCAATATGTGCTAGAGAGGAAGCCTTTGCTTTTGGCGTCATCACAGGTACTTTTTCTCTTTTTAATACATATGTTGTTGCCTTAATTGATCTGGGGTCGACGCATTCATACATTTGCATGAGATTGGTGTCTAGTATGAATATATCCATTGAACCTACAGAATTTATCATTAGAGTGTCAAACTCACTAGGCAAATCAGTCCTGGTTGATAAAGTCTGTAAAAAATTTCCTTTAACAATTCAGGGTCAATGTTTTCTGGCTAACCTTATGTTGTTTCCATTTGATGAGTTTGATGTAATACTTGGTATGGATTGGTTAGCCCTGCACGATGTAATTGTAAACTGTGGCAGTAAGTATATTGAATTGAAATGCCCAGATGGTGAGATTTTACGGGTTGAGAATTGGTTATCACAACGATGGTTGCTCAGAGATATATGAGAAAAGGGTACGAAGTCTACCTTTCCTTTGTATTGAACGCTAAGGAAATGGAGTTGAAGATTGAGTCCGTGCCAATAGTATGTGAATATCCAGACGTGTTCCCGAAAGAATTACCTAGATTACCTCCTGAAAGAGAGATAGAGTTTGGTATTGAACTAGTGCCAGGAACAATTCCCATTTCTATTGCTCCGTACCGGATGGCTCCAACCGAGCTGAAAGAGTTAAAAGCACAACTGTAATAACTAATGGATAAAGGTTTTGCAAGGCCAAGCTTTTCACCTTGGGGTGCTCCCGTATTGTTTGTAAAGAAGAAAGATGGTTCAATGAGGCTATGTATAGATTATCACCAACTGAACAAGGTAACTATCAAGAATAAGTATCCTTTGCTAAGGATCGATGATTTTTTTGACCAGTTAATAGGAGCCACAGTGTTCTCTAAGATAGACCTAAGGCCCAGCTACTATCAGTTACGAGTTAAGGAATTGGACGTGCCTAAGACAACTTTGAGAATGAGGTATAGCCATTATGAATTTCTTGTCATGCCGTTCGGGTTAACAAATGCACCGGCCATATTCATGGACCTAATGAATAGGATCTTTCGGCCATACTTGGATAAGTTCGTCGTTGTGTTCATTGACGATATTTTGATTTATTCCAAAGATGAGACAGAGCATGCGAAGCATCTGAGAACTGTGTTGCAGACCTTACAGGAAAAACAACTATATGCTAAGTTTAGCAAAAGTGAGTTTTGGCTCCAAGAAGTTGGGTTTTTGGGTCATATTGTTTCAGGTGAGGGTATCTGAGTTGATCCAAGAAAGATCTCTGCTATTGTTGAACAGAAACCACCTAAAAATGTAATCGAGGTTAGAAGCTTTTTGGGCTTAGTCGGTTATTACCAAAGATTTGTGAAAGGATTCCTCATGATAGCGACTCCAATGATGAGGTTGCTATAGAAAGATGTTAACTTTGAATGGACGGAAAAGTGTAAGCAAAGTTTTGAAAAGTTAAAAACATTGCTGACTGAAGCTCCTGTTTTAGTATTGCCTGAGCCAGAAAAAGAGTTCGTGGTCTACAGTGATGCATCCTTAAATGGACTGGGTTGCGTGCTTATGCAAGATGGCAAGGTGATTGCCTATGCTTCACGGCAGTTGAAGCCACACGAGAAGAACTATCTGACACACGACTTAGAGCTTGCTGCCATTGTTTTTGCCTTGAAAATCTGGAGGCATTATTTATATGGTGAGACTTGTTGTATATTTACCGACCACAAGAGTTTGAAGTATTTGATGACTCAAAAATAATTGAATCTGAGATAGCGGAGGTGGTTAGAGTTAATTAAAGATTATGAGCTAATCATCGATTACCACTCGGGAAAGGCGAATGTGGTCGCCGACGCGTTATGTAGAAAATCCTTGTTTGCACTGAGAGTCATGGACGCTCGATTAGCATTGCTTGATGACGATTCAGTTTTGGCAGAGCTAGAGGCTAGGCCGACATTTCTGTAGGAAATTTATGATGCTCAATCTAATGATAGTGACCTGCAAGCTAAAAGAACTCAATATGAGTCGGGCATTGAATTAGATTTTCAGATCGGTTCTGATGGATGTTTGATGTTCAGAGATAGAGTTTACGTGCCTAAAGATGGTGAGCTTATTCAGAAAATCTTGCAAGAAGCACATGATAGTTGTTTGTCTATTCATCTGGGAAGTACCAAGATGTACAATGATTTGAAGAAAATGTACTGGTGGAACGGCATGAAAAGAGACATTTTTGAATTTGTATCGAAATGCTTGATATGTCAGTAAGTCAAAGCTAAACATCAAGTACCTTCAGGTTTGTTACAGCCTGTGATGGTCCCGAATGGAAGTGGGACAGAGTTACTATGAATTTCGTGATAGGATTGCCATTGACCCCGAAAAACAAAGATGCCATATGGGTTATGGTGGAAAAGTTGACGAAGTGGGCTCATTTTATTCCGGTAAGGACAGATTACTCTCTTGATAAGTTAGCCGACTTGTATATCTCTAAAATTGTAAGATTACAAGAGGTACCGCTATCAATTATTTCAGACAGAGATCCGAGGTTCACTTCGAGGTTCTAAAAGAAGTTACAAAAAGCCTTGGGTACAAAGTTGAGCTTTAGTACAACTTTTCACCCACAGACCGATGGTTAGTCTAAGCGGATGATTCAGATTCTTGAGGATATGTTGTGATGTTGCATCCTCGAATTTCAGGGTAGCTGGGAAAAATACTTACCATTGGTAGAATCTGCCTATAACTACAGTTTTCAAACAAGTTTGAAGATGGCGCCTTATGAGGCCTTGTATGGCAGAAAGTGCCGAACTCCATTGTAATTGACAGAACTCAAGGAAAGTCAAATTCATGGGGTTGATCTGATCAGAGAAACTGAAGAAAAAGTTAAAGCTATACGAGACTGTTTAAAAGCGGCATCGGATAGACAAAAGTCATATGCTGATTTGAAAAGAAAAGAGATTGAGGTCCAAGTCAGAGATAGAGTATTCTTGAAAGTATCTCCATAGAAAAAAGGTGTTAAAATTTGGTCGGAAAGGCAAACAGAGTCCGCAATTTATCAGACCGTACGAGATCACCGAATGAGTTGGACCTTTGGCCTATCGTTTGGCATTACCACCCGAATTGGAAAAGATTCATGACGTATTTAACATATCTATGTTAAGGCAATATCGATCAGACCCTTCTCATGTGATTTTACAGGCAGAGATAAAGATTAGACCGGATATGACTTATGGAGAGGAACCGGTCAAGATTCTGGCTCGTGAGGTTAAACAGTTGAGAAATAGAGATGTGGCTTTAGTAAAGGTTTTATGGCATCGACATGGCGTGGAAGAGGCTACATGGGAGCCGAAAGAAACCATGAGAAGCCAATATTTGAACCTGTTTACTGGTAAGACTTTCGAGGACAAAGTCCTTAAGGGGAGAAATGTAACATCCCGAGACAGGGCTTAGTCAGAATAGTGGTTTCGAGACCACAAATCTGACATCAAAATATTTATTTTATGATTATTATGAGGTCTATAATATGAGAATATGCATGTGTTAAAGTTTCATGAAGAAATTTTATGAATAAAATGTCCAATTGGAAATTAGAGACTAAATTGAATAAATTGAAAAACTTGGATTTTAGAAGAAATTTGTATGAAATTGATTTATATTATTAATTAGAAGGTCTTATAGAGTAATTTACCCAATTTCTAAGTTTTTGGACAAAAATGGGCTTGTGTGGATGAAATTTTAAAGAAAGGGCTTAAGGGCATTTTGGTTATTTGGCATTTTAATGAAATAAAATAGGAAAATAAGCCAAAAATCCACTCATTTCTTTCATGTTACTGCTGAAAATTTGGGGTTCTCCATAGCTAGGGTTTTCAAGCTTTTCAAGCTCAATAGTAAGTGCTCCCAAGCCCCGTTTTTAACCTTCTTCTTATTTTTGAAATTCTGATAGCTTATTCTCTCTATTTCTACCCATATTTCATGCTAGGGTTCATGTTTAGAAATTTACCCATGCATGAGTTACCTGTATTTGGATGGTTTATGGAGGACTATGAAAGTTGGATGCTTGTTAAACATCTTTTCCTAGGTGATTTTCATGAAAAACCCCTAAAAGGACATTTTTGCTAAATGTGTAAAATGTGTGGTAGAAATGAGAAATAATAGAAAAATGTGGGCTGCCATAAGAGGGAAAAACATTCGGCTAAGCTTGGGTAAGGTAGAAATAGCATGCATTTCATCATACGAGCCTAAGGACTAAAACATAAAAATGTGAAAAGTTAAGGGCAAAACGGTCATTTAGATCGGGGGTGAAATTTAGACTCAAAAAGTATAATGTGAGCAGTTAACAATTTATTTTATTGTTATAGACCCTGAGGAACAAATTTAGGAGGTCGATCAAGGAAAACGAAAGGTTTCGGAATAACCGAAACACGATTCCGAGACGAATACCAGGTAAGTTCGAATAACTTAAAGTAAACTCATAGTATACTTAATTGTATGATTTATGAATATATGATGATTGCATTTGATGATGACATGAAAATCTATGAAAGGCATTCTTAATAATAATATGTTGATAAATGTCCCCGTTGAGATTGAGAAGGAAATTCGATGGATAAACCATGATTTACATGTGACTTGAGATCCTGCATGTGTTGCAGAAAAGGATTTAGCCCGGACGGGTAATCCGTTGATCTCAAATAAAGAAAAAGATCTAGCCTGGATTGGTGTTCCTTGAATGATTAAGCCTCCTGAAGAAATTTGTGCAATGTGGATTTAGCCCGAACGGGTAATCCGATTAGGGTCTGAATTTATCTTGGACTGGCAATTCAGATCTAAGCTCATTAAAGGTGTTTGTCGCTATAAGGGATTTAGCCTGGACTGGTAATCCCGACATCACCTTATGAGTTTATGATATGAGGGATTTAGCCTGGACTGGTAATTCTGCCGTAAGATGTGAGATTTGCTGGAGTGTATACATAAGACGATCGCTTATATGCCTTGACGAATAATGGGTAATCCATCGAGATTTTCTGTAACAGCTCGATTTAGGGCCTACTCGAATCAGTGGTCTTGGGACCACAAATTCGAAGTTAGAAAATTTATTTTATTATTTTTATGAGGTTATAGTATGATTTTATTAGTGCGTGAAAATTTTGGTGAGCTAATTTTAAGGTTTTCTAGCCCAATTTTGAAAAAGGACTAAATCACATAAAAGACAAAAGTTGCATTTTAGTACTTAAATGAGTAAAATAGCTAAAGAACTTAAATTGAGGGCTTTTAAAGAGCAATTTCACCCTATTTATTAGTGTTGGCCGGCCATGTGAATGATTTTAAGCAAATGGTCAAAGTATTAGGTGGATGATGTCATGATTTGGTGATAAAATAATGCCTAAAAGCCTAGCTATCATTTCTTTCTTCTCCATATCTTTTCTCCACTAAAAATATCAACAAAAATGGAGTTTTGAAGGCTGAAAACTTTCACCAACTAAAAGCCCTCACAAGTAAGTGATCCCACACCCTTTGTTGATGATCTTTGCATTTTTAAGACTCTTGAAGCATGAGTTTTCAAATGAGGGTGATATCTTGCAAAATAGTCAAGAGTTTAGAATGTTTCCATGAAAGGATTTGTGATGTTTATTGAGTTTTTATGGAAGAATATGAGTCCTAGTTGTGTCATGAACAACTTTGGTGAAGGGTTTTTCATGGAAAACACCTAAAGAGACTATTCTGCATAAGTTGTAAAATAGTTAGTAAACATGTGAATTAGTGAGAATTTGAAGTTGCTATATGAGTAAAAATAGTTCAGTTAGGCCTAAGATATAAAGAAATTCGATGAAAATCGATTTTCGAGCATAGGGGCAAAATGGTCATTTTACCAAAGACGTGAATTTATAATTGCCTAATTGTAATTAGTGACTAAATGAGTGTATATTTCTATTATAGATCAAGATTTACCAAATCCGAACCTAGATCAGGGGAAGGCCAAGCAAACCGACTAAACCGAATAGTCAAGTATTTTTTTGTAAACTGAGGTAAGTTGTAGGTAAATGATACAACTACACTGTTAATACTTGTATTCATATTTCCAATGAATTGAAATTGAATGAGTTGTTAAGTTATGAATTGAGAATGTCTAGAAATATTTGATATAATAGAAATATTCTGTTGAAACATTAGGATACGAACTGGATATTCGTGCCAAGGCATTGGGTGATTTGTGCGCCAGTGTAAGACATGTCTGGGACATGCTTTGGCCACGGTATGAGAGTCAGTGTAAGACCATGTCTGGGACATGGCATCGGCATAGAGATGAGTGCCAGTGTAAGACATGTCTGGGCCATGCATCGGCCTCGACAGAGATAGCCAGAGTAAGACTTGTCTGGGACACGCATCGGCTAAGAGTTGTGCTAGTGTAAGACATGTCTGGGACATGCATCAGCACGCGTATGTGAGAGCCAGTGTAAGACCATGTCTGGGACATGGCATCGGCAATATAACCCATGTTGAAGGTTCATAGAATATCCAGTAGTATTCCAAATGTTTCAATAACGAGAGTTATAGATCAATTTGATAAAGAAAGAATAATCATGTTGTGAGTGGTACAGGTACCTATATGGTAAGCATGAGTAACGAGCTTAAATTAGAGAATGTGGTTCGAGTAGATGATAATGAGTAAGTTAAATTATGTTTACCTTTGAGCTATAAGTATAGTGTATAATGGTGAAATGTTGTTGTATATTTATTTATATGCAACTTACTAAGCTTTATGCTTACCCTCTTTCCTTTCCCTCTTCTTTCAGTGTTATCAAGCTAAATTAAGGATCCCTTAAAGTCAGAGATATCAATGACACTATCAGCCGCAATACATGGTATAGTTTGATTTATATTTTTGAAAGTGGCATGTATAGGGCTGGACTAGGATGTTGTATTAAGAGAATGATTCATATATTTTGGCTTAAGTCAAAGGCCCCTCATTTTGTAATCAAGCTTGGAATTATGGCTATTATTCATTTTGATGAATGAATATAATGTTCTTTCTATGGATGAATTAGTGCCCATTGTGATGAGATTTATATATTGAAATGATCTTGTGTAGGTTGTGTAAAATGGGCGACAAAAGGGCTTGGGAAATAGCCTAGTTTGTCCACACGGATAAGAAAATAGGTGTGTGTCTAAACCGTGTGTGACACACGGTTCACAACCATGGGCATGTGTTATGGCCGTGTGTCCCCTGCACTTAAATTTTTAAAGTCATTTTAGCACGCGGGTAGGCCACACGGGCGTGTGTCCATGCCGTGTCACAAAGTAAGTATGCATGCTAGTAGAACATAGGCAAGAGACACGGCCATGTGTCTCGGCCGTGTAAAAGACACGGTTATAGGGCACGGGTGTGCGCGTGGACCGTGTGGTTTTAGTAGTATACCCAGGTTTTCAAACACTGGTTCTGGACACGGGCGTGTCCCTAGCACACGGTCGTGTGCTCTTTACCCACACGGGCGAGTGGAGCTTCGTTGCATGAAATTTTTCTAAGTTTTTCATGAGTTCTCAGTTAGGTTCTGAACCACCCTAGATGAACGTTTTGGGCTTGTAAGCCCATGTTGGGGGTAGATTGTTGGTGAAAAGAAAAGTTTTAAATTATTTGAGATTTCACGGTCCAGTTTTGTTTAGTTAGTTGAGTTTAAGTCAAGTAGCACCTCGAACCCCATCCTAGCATCGGATACGGGCGAGGGGTGTTACATTTCGTAAGAACTCAACGAGATTAACATGAGATATATTTATAAATGAAAGGATAAATGATGAGCTCACCTAAGACTAATTTACATGATGTATTATTGTATGACTAACTTGATGATTGAGTGTATGTGATAGGGAAACCATTCCATGCTTATTGATTTTATTACCTAATATGGTTGTATGCTAATTACTCGATAAGTTTACTTTCCAGTTATTTGGGCTTATTAAGCATGTAAATGCTTACCCCTATCTTTTCCCTGTCTTGCAGAGCTCGAGGACTCGTAAAGAATGGAAGACGGCTAGAGAGTCAACACCCTATCAACTAGTCCAGCTTTGGTATATAGATACTGTTATTTTGTTCAATGGCATGTATATGGCTTTTTGGTATATTTTGTTATATGTATCATTTGATTTGCCAAGGTGAAAGCATGTAAAGATATACCTATCTTTTTGTATATGGCCATGGGAATTGACTCATTTTGAAGTAGACTATGACCTACAAATCTATGCATATTTCTGTTTACATGAGATGGCTTGGTTATCTTTGGCAAAGAGTTATAAGAATGAGTCAATCTTAAATGCGTCAATGAGACATGGAAACCCATAATACCAAAAAGGGAATTAACCTAGCATGTATAAAACCAATGATATGAGGTTTACATGCAACAAGGTTTACTAAAGTTATATGTAAGTGTATAATTTGGCCTTATTATGTATTAAGGTAACCTATAAGTGTGATTGGTTGATAGAGAGTGACCAAAGGCTTAGAAAATAGCCTAACAAGGTCCACACGGGTAGACACACGAGTGTATGTCTAGGTCGTGTGTAACACACGGATCGCCCCCATGGGTGTGTGGTGTGGTCGTGTGTCCCCTGCACCTAAAATTTTAAGTCGGTTTTGAGCTCAGGCTAGACACACGGGCGTGTGTCTTGGCCGTGTGCCCCTAAATGCATGATGACATCATAAACAGAGAGCTCCACGGGCTGAGGGCATGGGCGTGTCCCAAGCCACACGGACGTGTGTGACCACACGGTCCCACCCACACGGGCATGTGACTCTCCAAGGCAAGAAAATTTATCAAGTTACCCAGAATCTATCGAATGTTTTTGGTTTTGTCTTGAACCGCCCCGATGTATATATTAGGCCTCAAAGGCCTGTATAGGGGACGATATGCATGTGTTTGAAAAGTTTTAAATTTGGGTGAATTTTGGTGAACCGGTTTTGTATTTGTGAAAGTTTAAGTCCGGTAATACCTTGAACCCTGTCCTGGCGTTGGATACGGGTGAGGGGTGTTACAAGACAAATGCAAAAGGACATTTTTGAAAATTTTGATCCCTCATAAAGTTTTTCATTCATTTCATTAAGTAACGTGTAGAACTTCGCTACTTCTTCATTTGACTCTTCATCAGATACGCTTCTTCCCGTTTCGGTAAAAGCATTTCCACCAAGATTACAATCATCGGATGTAATAAAGCCAGGTGGAAACAATTGCAAACCATGACTGCGCATATTAAATGCATCCCGCAACATACCTTCCATGTCGTCTTCTCTAATAGACTGATGGTAAGCACTATAAGGAAAAGCCGAATTAATCGTTGAAGAGGTTCTACTAGGTGTGCACTCTCCATGGAAAATCCATTTTTTATACCCCTGAATAAAGCCATCAACAATTAGATGTTCGTAAATAACTTCACGAAAATGCCAATTGATGTTGCCACACTTCTTACACGGGCAAAGAATCATATTCTCTTGGCTTGCATTTTGAAATGCAAAATTTAGAAAAGTTTGTACTCCATTTCAATAGTCGTTGCTTACGTTTGACAATTTCATCCAACTCCTATCCATTTCGTAGTTCTTTAAGTCTAAACTTGACAATAAATTACACGAGTAAGTTGTTTATTTATAAGTATAATTAAGTTATGTAAATTATGATATGATATGATATGATATGATATGATATGATATGATATGATATCTATTTATGTATTATGTAAGTTATATGATATCTATTTATGTATTATGTAAGTTATGTAAGTTATGTGAGTTATGTAAATTATGTAAGTTATGTGAGTTATGTAAGTTATGTGAGGTATGTGAGTTATGTAAGTTATGTATGTTGTGTGAGTTATGTAAGTTATGATATGATATATATTTATATATTATGTAAGTTATGTAAATTATGTAAGTTATGAAATTTAAACTATATACTTTTAAGGAAATTATTAGATTAAATTAAATTTATTTAAATTATGTAAGTTATGTAAGTTATGAAATTTAGATATATATTTTGTTTTGGTTATAATATGTTTAGAATTTATATATATTTTATGAATTAAATTTATTTTTTACACAAATAATAACACTTCTTTTATTTTAATATTTATTTTATTTTAATTTTTAATACTTAAACTATCATTTCATTATATATTTTAATCCATACGATTAGGAAAAAAATTAGCACGTGAAGCTATTAAAATGAATCACATCACTTTCTTTTTATTTTTTATATTATGTAAATTATATTAATTAAAAGTTTGAAATATAACATATAAATAATTCAAATAAATGTATATTTATTTTTGTAAATTTCAAAATATATAAATGTAAATTTTGAAAAGTCAAAATAGTATATAAAAACTTCAAATATTTATAAAAATAGAAAAAATAGTTAAAATTTTAAAAATTGAAAAAGATTTAACTTTGGAAAATTGAAAAAAATCTAGAAAAACTGAAATATTTTTTAAAAATTGCAAAAAAATATAATTTCTATAGAAGAATTTGAATTTTTTAAAAAATTATATTAAAATTCAAAATAAAATTTGTGCAACGATGATCAACGCCGGCCAAAGTAGATGGTATTTTAAAAAATATCTTAACGTTTTAAAATTAATAATAAAAGCACAGGATCTTTACATGTGTCTAGCGTAAGTTTTATTATATTCAGTCACTATAATAATATTTTAAGATGAACAAAATGAAACCCAACCTATGAGTCAATGAAAACTTTATATATTATGATTATGTACATTCAGAAAACCTAATTTTAATTAAATGTTGCTAATGATGAGATTGTAATATTTAGAATAATTACGAAGGAGGTGAAACTTAATTTTATAATATAAAATGAAATTAAATGAAATAACTATAATATAAAATGTTCCTACAATAAGAGACAAAACATCGGATAAATAGTTTTGTTAAAAAAATACATTGTATAAAGAGTGTTTTATAATATAATATTAATTTTAAAAACAAAATAAATATTAATTTTAGTTACAAATATTATAACATAGTATTTTGTAAGGTAAAATAAGCATTTTGCATGCAACTTGACTAACAAATTAGTAGCAACTAACAAAACAAAACTCCAAACAGATTTAACTACTATCATTTGGTCCAAACATGTCATTCAACCGTTAAAATTCAATAGTCATATAGGAATTTCACTTTGACCAAACTTAGAAAAGAATCAATAGACTTGTTGGCACAAAAATGAATTCTTTTTTCTATATATTATTTCTGAATTTATGAACTGTGAATTTTAACTATACATACAATGGAGAGACATCAAATAAAGATTTAGCAAATTAAATATACATACCTCTTAGAAATTGCAAATTGGATGGTAGAGTCAATTTCAGCAAATTAAATTACACCTGTAAGCAATGAACAACCATGAAATTAAAAAATAATCCAAAGATAAACAAAAATTAAATAAGAATTAAAAACATGATCCATTAACGATTTGTAGTTAAGTTTTTCATATATAAAATTAAAACCACAAAATCAAAACAAAAGGAAGTTGTGCTTACGATTTGCAGTTAAGTTTTTCAGTACTAAGTTACCAACATGACATGGTTTCAATCTCTGGCCATCCAACTGCTCATCAAGAAACAAGAAGTTAAATATATTAATAATTCTCTAGAAAACAACCAAGTATCCATGGAGAACCTCAACAAGATTCAACCATCTTTAAGTGAATGAAATCAAACACAATGATAGAGAAGTGATACCTCACAATAAATAGAACAACTCTTTCAACCACAATAACAGAATCAAACACAAGATTCAATCACCGATGTTGCAACAAAGAAACAAAGAAACTCAGTTTAAGAAACTTGAACGAACCCATTTTAGGAATTGCCATCCAAAATGCATTTGAAGATAAAAAAATTGGCTTAACAAAATAATAATTCAAAAATTGAATATGTAAGATCAGTCCAAATCTATTATCCATACAAGCAAAACAAATTCAGATATCAAAACTAAAATAAAAATTCTAATTTTAGTTTAGTTTGAATAATTTAAGTTCCTAATTTTATGAACTGAAAACCAATTCAATCTAAATGTGTGTGCTTGTGTGTACATATACACATAAAAACTAAAAATCCATAGCTCAAAAATGATAATTTGATCATTAAACAGGAAGTTCTTGGTAATGCTAAAAACCAAAAACAGAAAACCCTATAATTCCTCTGGCTGTGTGTTGTGACTACTGACATTAAGGGAGGGTTTGAATTCTTCCCCTTTACCAGAAAGTAAACAAATCAAAGGCTTAACAACAGAAAGCCTTAACAATAGAAATTTGCATTTCCTAGGTTTCCATTAAAATAAACAACAAAAAACGTTGACAGAGGAGAGACATTTACCGATTGACTGCGACAGTAGAGACCGACGGCGACTCAGTAGAGGAGTTAGTCGAGGGCAATGCAGCAGTGGTAAGGTCAGCGTCTTCAGCAGCGGATCGGTTTGGATTTAGATTTAGGGAAAATTTAGGGATTTGGAGGGAATAGAGGGAATTGGGGAAATTTTACTCAGGGGAAAACTAACAAGTATCGCGGGAGTGCATTGGGATAAAACGGATGAAACCAAAACGACGCAGTTTTGGTATAAACAAAATGACTTTTGCGGCGTTTTTAAAGAAGCACCGGTAATGCTGATTTTTACCGCGTTCCTACCATAGCACCGCTAATTCCACAAAAATAAAAAAACCATGCGGTTTCCATTTAATTAAAATTTTTTACGGCGCCTTTTAAAAAAGCGCCGCTAATTTTGATCTATTGCGGTGTTTATAACCTAGCGTCGCTAATTCCTAAACCCCGCCACTTAAAACAACATAATTTTAATTCAATTTCTCATATTTTTAGCGCCATTTTCGGCGTTTATAACCTAACGCCACTAATTCCACTACCCCGCCACTTAAAACGACGCCATTTTCATTCAATTTCTCATAATTTTAGAGGCATTTTTTAATAAGCGCCGCTAATGCTGATCTATTGCGGCATTTATGACTTAGCGCCACTAATTCCACTACCTCGCCACTTAAAATGATGTTTTTTTCATTCAATTTCTCATATTTTTTGCAGCATTTTTAGTAAACGCTGCTAAGTCCACTACCGCGCCACTTAAAACCACGGCATTTTTATTCAATTTCCTATATTTTTAGCGGCATTTTTTACAATGCGCTGTTAATTGAAACTAAAATAGCGTCGTTTTATTTAAAGTTAAATTTTTTTTTGCGGCATTTTTGACGCTAATGCCTTTGATTTAGACATAAGTTTTTATAGACTTAACCCTAAACCAAATAAACTAATCCCTAAACCCAATACCCTAAATCTTAAACCATATAGACTAAATCTTAAACCCAATACCCTAAACCTTATAGACTAAACCCTTAAACCCTATAAACTAAACCCTAAATCCAATACTCTAAACTTTAAACCTAAATTCTAAACCATAAACCCAAATGCCACGCACCCTAAATCCGTAACCATAAACCTCAAGATTCTTATTCCTTATTTAAACCCTAAAATAATTTTATTTTTTCTCATTTTTATCAAAATTCCTTACCCTAAAACCATAATACTCTAAACACTAAAACTCTAAACCCTACACACTAAACCATAAATAACAGAATTTAAAAAACTAAACCTCAAACCCAAAATAACAAACCCTAAACCATACACTTAACATGATGACCATTAAATCCTAAACCATAAAAACCTAAACCAGAGACCTTAAACCTTACATATTAAACCCTAAACCCAAAAATAAATTTAATCAATATTAAGTATTACTTCCACAATTTATTATAAACATAAGCTTTTACATTAATATCTATGTATATACACATCAACATCCATATGATTTTTTAGGGGGTTTAGAGTTTGGGGTTTATAGATTAGTGTTTATGGTTTATGTTTTTAGAATTTAGGGTTTAGGGTTTAAGGTTTAAGGTTTAGAGAAAGCCATACGGCATCGATTTAAAAGCTTGGTAACTTAAATGAAAACTTCTAAATAGTTTAGTTATCAATTTGTAAATTTTCATAATTAAGTAACTAAAATGAAACTTTCTCATAGCTAAGTAAATGGTGTAGTTTATATTTTTTTATAAAGTCAGTTTCAAATATTAAAATAAAATCAAATTCAAAACAAAAATAAGAAAATAATATTAAAATTAAATTGGATCAAATCGAAATGAGTGTCGGTTACCGTACTCGAAAATGCCTGCTCAACTTTTTGCGGCGTTTGGATAAAAAAATGCCGCTATAGATCAACTTTTTGCGGCGTTTGTAACAAAAACGCTGCTATTGCTTAGTTTTTAGTGGCGTTTGGACAAAAATACCGTTATTTCTTAGTTTTTAGTGGCGTTTGGACCAAAAGCGCCGTTATAGCTCAATTTTTAGCGGCGTTTGGACCAAAAGTGCCCCTATAGCTCAGTTTTTAGTGGCGTTTAGACCAGAAACGCCGCTATTGCTCAGTTTTTAGTGGCGTTTGGAACAAAAACACGCTATTGCTCAGTTTTTATGGCTTTTTGTTGCAAACGCTACCAATGCATAATCTTTGCGGTGTTTTTTATCCAAACGCCATTAAAAACGCCGCAAAAGCCCTATTTTCCTGTAGTGTGAGGGTGTCGAGTCGTGTCTGAATGTGCTCTAAATGTTGCTCGATAATCATGGTAGGTCATTCTTAATTGGGTACGTTATGTTGAGTTTACTGCCAAAAGATTTGTTTAGCTGGTGAAGAGCGGACACTTGGAGGGACGAAAGAAAGGAAGAAGGGGTGCTAAGAAGCAATCCCATCGAGTTGAGGCAGCGAGAATCTAATGGATCGGCCTGGCAATCAACATGTAAGTCTGAAATAGGAGCATTAGATCCATGTAAAGAAAATAATAGTTGTGTAATAAAAGAGCCTAAAATTAGAGGACGTTTTGCATTTAAAACATATTCAAATTGAAGCGCATACCAATAGCCCATATTTATTAGATGACCGGTATACATACACCATAATAAGAATAATTCCATCTTTGAGACGGTAACCAGGGCGTCTCATTGGCCTGTGAAATTATAAGCCAAATAACGATGTATATAACACAAGGCAGGGTTATGAAACCATAAATATTTTAATGTTTTAGGGCTATACATGGTTTCGACATTATCTGTTAATAAAGTAAAGGCCTCGACAGCCTTAAAGTCTGTTGGAAAAGTACACAAACTGTTCTCATAATTAGTGGACATAGTATATTCCTCTGTCACAAAAGCCAATACAATATTAAAATCAGTGAGAGATAAGCTATGCGTGGTACCAAGCAACTGAAATTTTATAATACCCGGTGTGTCTAATGAAACTTGCCCATACCGCTAAAAATGAAAGGTGGAATAAAATTCCAAAACTAGTTCGTAATAAGCACAGTAAGTGATATCAAAATTGCTAACCCAACCAATATCATGAAAATTATTCTTAACAGCAGTGTCAATATGCAAAGCATCCAAAACAGGTAGTGATAAACATTTGCAAGGCATTATTTGTTTATGTCATAATCGATCATACCTGTCCCGACCTGTAGTAGTAGAAAATGTTAAATTACTGTGTAAATGACATTCTGGCGGCAGAATATTGACTCTAGATCGGTAGGTTTGGCCGTGGGTAGGTAACAGGCATTGGTCAACGTGATTATCGGAGTTGCCAGTGTGTGTGGGCAGTTTGGGTCTGTTGGTGTCGGAGTTGGAGGAGGAACCAACGAACACCGATGTTGGTTGGGCCGAAGGGCATGGTGGCCATCGACAAGGCCGACGCCGCGATAGGTCGGGAGCCGAACATGGTGGTGGTGAAGGTGCGTGTGAAGTAAGTAGTGGGGGTAATGGGTTCGACGCTCGAAGGGGAGAAAATAGAGACGAGGTAGGTGAGTTGCGCGGTAGAGATGGAGATGGAGACTACGTGGTTGTCGCGCTCGGTGAAGAAGAGGATGGGAAGGGAGTTTCGTCGGCCAAATCGACACGTTGAGGTGCCAAAAATCGACACAGTGGCTATTGACGGTGAAAGACAGTTCGACGATGGCTTGGCTTCGAGTTCTCACCATAGTTTTGGAAGAATCGACGGTGGAGGGGAGGGGAGAAGGTGTGGTGGCTGGTGGGGGTGTTTTTCTTTTTGGGTTAAAAAAATGGGATAAATTTTAGGGTTTAAGGATATATAGGAGGGATGTTTGGCTGAAGGGTGGGGTGTTTGGTTACAGGTTTTGGGTAGTTATGGTTAGGGATGCACTATTCTTGGTTGGAATAAGGATAGGATAAGGGCTGTTCCATGCCAATTTTTTTAGATTTTTCTCCTTTTTTCTTCCTTTTTTTTTTGCTTCTGTTTACTTAGATAAAAGAAG
This sequence comes from Gossypium arboreum, assembly GCF_025698485.1. Taxonomy (NCBI): domain Eukaryota; kingdom Viridiplantae; phylum Streptophyta; class Magnoliopsida; order Malvales; family Malvaceae; genus Gossypium; species Gossypium arboreum. The sequence continues at coordinate 41,073,172 of NC_069080.1, forward strand.
AGAAATTTATTAATATCCAAGTAAAATAAAGTAATAAATAATAAAATAAAACAATAAAATAGAGAAAAATAAAAATTGGGTTGCCTCCAAATAAGCGTTTGTTTTACATCGTTAGCTTGACGCCCTGAATGGTGCTATGGTGGTTCCACTGAATTTTTTCAACCGTGTGGGCTTGATAATTCTCATAAAATGACTTCAATCGTTGGCAATTGATTATGAACTGCTTTCTTAATTCTTCACTATCTATTTCAACCGCACAATGTGTGAACAATTCTATTACAATAAAAGGTCCTTGCCAGCGAGACCGAAGCTTACCCGAGAATAATTTTAACAAGGAGTTGTAAAGTAACATTTTTGTCCTACCGAGAAATGCTTCTGTGATATCATGAAACATTTGTCTTGTCTTTATAAACACGAGCATTCTCATAGGCATCATTATGAATTTCTTCTAATTCTAGATGTCTAATTTCCTTGCCCTCTCTGCGGGTTTTAATTCCATGTTACATTGTCAAACAGCCCAGTAACCTTATGTTCCGATTCTGCTGGAAGATGACAAGCTTTGCCAAAAACAAGCTGATATGGTGTCATGCCAATTGGTCCCTTATATGCTGTCCGATAAGCCCAAAGTACATCATTTAGCTGCAAACTCCAGAACTATTTTCTCCAAAATATTCTTGATTTCCCTGTTTGAAATTTATGCTTGGTCGTTCGTTTAAGGATGGTAGACTGTAGCTATACAGTGGTGAACTCCGTACTTTTTCATAAGTGCCTCTATGACTTTATTGCAAAAGTGGATTCCATGATCGCTGATCAAAGCTCGAGGTGTGCCAAACCTAGAAAAAATAGTTCGTTTTAGAAACTCCACAACTATTTTAGCATTTTCATTGGGAGTAGGCTTTGCTTCTATCCACTTAGAAACATAATCTACTGCAAGAATTATATATATTTCTAAATGAGGAAATGAATGGGCCCATGAAGTCGATACCCCATACATAAAAAATCTCACATACATGGATTGGGGATAGGGGCATTTGATTTCGTTTAGTGATGTTACATGTATGTTGGCATTTATCGCAAGACTTATAGAAATTATATGCGTCTCTAAAAATTGTGGGCCAATATAGTCCACATTCCAATACTTTATGAGCAGTCCGTTTAGAGCCAAAGTGACCTCCACAAGCTTCTGTATAACAAAAAGTAAGGATAGAGGTTACCTCGGTTTTTGGAACACATCATCTTATTATCTTATCTGAACAGTGTTTCCAAAAGTATAGATCATCCCAAATGTAATATCGAGCTTCTCGTTTAAACTTGTTCTTCATGGAACGTGCTAACCTAGTGGGCAATAATCTTGTGGCTAGGAGATTTACCATATTCGCATACCATGGGAAATATGCCTCATTCGAGAATAGGTTTTCATCAGGGAACTCATCCTTTATAGGAATGTCACCATAATGTGTTTTTAACCTACTCAAGTGGTCAGCTACCAAGTTTTCACATTCCTTTTTATCTCGAATCCTGATATCAAACTCTTGGAGCAGTAAAATCTATCTAATGAGCCTTGGTTTTGCTTCCTTCTTTGCGATCAAGTTCCTAAGAGCTGCATGGTCAGAAAAAATAATCACTTTAGATCCCAATAAATAAGATTGAAATTTATCCAAAAAAAATACAATAGCTAAGAGTTTTTTTTTTCTGTGGTGGTGTAGTTGCTTTGTTTAACATCTAGGTTTTTGAGGTATAACAAATGACATGGGGCTCTTGTCTATCTTTTACCCCAACACGGCCCCCACACTATGCTCGCTTGCATCGTACATAATTTCAAAGGGGTAGTTCCAATATAGTGCTTGTACTATAGGAGTGGAAACCAACTTCTACTCAAGTGTATCAAAGGCCTCTTTACATTTTGGGCCGAACTCAAATTTCTTATCGTTCTGTAATAATTTGCACAGTAGTTTAGCTATTTTTGAGAAGTTCTTTATAAAACGCTTGTAAAACCCTGCATGGCCAAGGAAAAAACATATTTTCCTTACAGTAGAGGGATATGACAAATAATTTATAATGTCAGTTTTGGCCTTAGCAACCTCCTAAAACTATATAACCTAGAATCAAACCTTTGTCTACCATAAAATGACACTTTTCATAATTCAAGACAAGATTAAATTCTATTCACCTATTTAAAATTATTGTGAGGTTTTGAAGGCATTCATGAAAATAATTCCCATATATATAAAATCATCCATAAAAACTTCGATAATTTTTTCTACATATTCTGAAAATATACTCATCATTCATCTTTGGAAGGTGGCCGGTGTGTTGCAAAGTCTAAATGATATCCTTCTATACACAAATGTGCCAAATGGGCATGTAAAAATGATATTTTCCTGGTCCTTTGATGCAACTGGGATTTGGAAGAAACTTGAGTATCCATCAAGACAACAAAAGTGAGTTTTACTAGTTAAATGTTCAAGCATTTGATCTATAAAAGGAAGAGGGAAATGATATTTTCTAGTATAAGATTCAACTTCCTGTAATCAATACAGACACGCCACCCATTTTGCACTCGGGTTGGTACCAGGTCACCCTCAACATTTTTCTTTACTGTCATGCCCATTTTCTTGGGCATGACTTGCACCTGATTTACCCATCTGCTGTCAGAAATGGGTTAGATTATGTCAACATCTAGCAGCTTGATTATTTCCTTTTTTACCACCTCCATCATATTTAGGTTCAATCGTCTCTACGCCTCTTGCTTTGGTTTCGTGTTTTCCTCTAAATAGATCTTGTGTGTTCATGTCAAAGGATTTAAACCTTTTAAGTTGGCAATGGTCTAGCCAATCGCCTCTTTATGATTTTTAGTACCTGGATCAAACTTTATTCTTCGAGCTTGGAGATTCTATTTGAAACTATGATCGGTAGGGTATTACCTTTCCCCAAAAATGCATACTTAAGATGTTCGAGAAGCGGTTTCAATTCCAAATCTGGAGCCTCCACAACAGAAGATAAAAGTTTAGTCTTCGATGAAGATAATAATTAATTAACAGATTCATAATCATTAAATATAAATTCAGATTTATTTTCATAAATTGACTCAAAAGTTTCTTCTACTAAGGAGTCAATTATGCCAACACGGTTTACATTTAAGATTTCACTTGAATGACTAATAGCATCATAAACATTAAACTTCACGATCTCCCCATCAAATTCCATCGTGAAAGTTCTGCTTCGTACGCCAATCTTAGTACTAGCGGTACTAAGGAAATGTCAGCCCAGCAAGAGGTCTGAAGACCCAGGAGTGCTATCCTCCTCCATCTTTATCACATAAAATTTGTAGGGAAAAATAAGCTCGTTGACTTTTAATAACACATCCTCGAGGACTCATTCGAGATGCATAATAGACCTGTCTGCTAACTAAATGATAACACCTATTTTTGTCAAAAAACCCACGTTAAGTGATTCATAAATAGAAAAAGACATTACATTTATGGAAGCTCCTTAATCACACATAACTTTTTTAATTCCCAAGTGGCCTATTTTGCATGGTATTGAGAATATGCCCCTATCCTTGCATTTCGCTGGCATTTTTTGCTGTAATACTGTAGATATATTCTCACCAACGCTTACCCTTTCATTACCAATTAATTTTCGCTTGTTGGTGTAGAGTTCTTTGAGAGACTTGGCATAACACGAAATTTATTTGATGGAATCCAATAGTGGTATGTTGATCTCGACATTTTTGAATGTTTCGAGGATCTCATTGTCTTTTTTACCTTTTCGACATTGGTTCAATCATCCTAGAAATGGAGGTTGAATTTTAGGCAATGGCGGTTTCATTTGGACCTGTTCATCATTCCCAGGCTTTTCTTGGGTAGAATATTGGCCAACATTTCTGTCAGGATTTGGTTCTAGTACTTTTCCACTTTGAAACGTCACTGTATTTGCGTTTTTTCTCAGGTTCAGTTTTGGTTGTGATGGCAGCTTCCCTTGAGAATTCATTTTCTCAATTGATGTGGTCAACTCTCTTATAGACGCCTAGATTTTTTGTTGAAAATCAAGCATATTATCTGCTAATTTATTGACCATAGTTTCTAGAGAAGTACCTGGATCTCGTGGCTGTTGTGGAAACCGCTTTTGGTATGGCTGGTTATACTGTGGGTTGGCCCTATAACTCAAGTTGGGATGGTCCCTCCATCCTGGGTTGTAGGTATTAGCGTAGGGGTCATATCACTTTTGTGGTGGCCTAGGAAAATTTCCCACAGCATCCAAATGAGCCATAGTATCATCATACAAACTAGGACATGCATAAGTTGTATGTTTAGGTGTAGTACATATTCTGCATAATCGAGCTAGTTTTGCTTTTTTCTACAACAAGAGAATTCACAGTATTAGTAAGTCAATCAACTTTATCTTCTAAGGTTGAATTACTTAGCTGGTGAACCCTTCTAGGGGGCTCAGGATTGGCTCAGAACAATTGTATATTTGCAGCCATCGTGGATATCAAGTCCTTTGCTTATTGGGGAGTCATGTTGACCGATGCTCCTCCACTGGTGGCGTCTACCATATTCATCTCTATGGGTTTTAAGCCCTCATAAAAGGATTAGAGTAGAGACTGTTCGTTATACCATGTTGTGGGCAGCTTGCACACAACTTCTTAAATCGTTCCCAATAGTCGTAAAGAGACTCTACTTTTTTTTGCCTTATCCTAACGATCTCTTTTCTTAACTCAGCTGCACGTAATGCTGGAAAAAATCTGTTGAGAAATAAACGAGAAAGATCAAACCAAGTTGTAATAGATCTAGGGGGTAAATAAAATAGTCATTCCCTAGCTGAATCTGTTACGAGAGAAGGGAAAGCACGCAATTTAATTTGATCCTCATTACCCCTTGAAGTTTCATGCTAAGACAAACCATATGAAACTCTTTCACGTGTTTATGGGGATTTTCCTTTTGCAACCCATAAAAAGTTGGCAATAACTGGATTAAACCTGACTTTAGTTCAAAATCAGTATCCATAATAGGATATGCAATGCACAATGACGGTTGTTTTGCCAGAGTTTTGGCTAGTTGCCTAATCATTTGAGCCATAGGTTGATGTGCTAGATTCAAGTTTTTGTTAAACCTAGAGTTAAGCACTTCATCTGGTGAATCGACTTCTACTTTTTCACTTTCAAGTGTTTGAGTAAGGTTTTCGTTAACCCTAGACTCAACTTCGTCATCGACTTTGATTTCTGGTGGTGGGATACTTTGAGTCCTAACCACTCCTGACTGCTTTTTTCGTAACTTCTTCTCCTTGCGATTGGCTCTCGCAGTCTTCTCTATTTATAAATCAAACGTAAGAATACTTGGAGCAGATCTGGTCATAAGAAACAAAGAAACAAGATTAGTATGTTACCAGTCCCGATAACGGCGCCAAACTTTGATGCGTTGTTGAGAACACCAAAAATATACCATCCTTATAAAATAATGAAAAGAATAGTATAAGGGAAGTAGGGTCAAATCCTCAGGGACTGGATTTGCATAATTTCCTGTTACTCAAGATCCAGAACAGAGTCATGCCCAAGAAAACCTGCGTACCTAGGAAAAAAAGCAGAAATAAGAGTTTGATTGAATTGAACTTGCAAAAATTAAAATTAAAATTGTAGAGATAAACAGAGTTGAGGAAAGAGAGAGTTTTTAATGGAGAGGTTTCAGCCTCCGGTTGTCTCGATCCTCCTTAGGCTCAATCCTAGGCTTTTAAGTGATCCTTCTCGAATAGAATAAGCCAGTTATAGTGGAAGAGGACACCTATGACCACCAACTCCACTTAGATTTTAGACTTACGATTTAGAGGAACTTAACTCTAACCAACCGTAGCTTTTGTAGGACCGTCTTACACTATATCATCACTTCTCAATGGCGAATGCCATGCCATTTTGTCTCTTGGGCTCGACAACCACTGATGCAATAAGCTAACGAACCGACTGTGCAACTTTCCTAAAACATACAAAGCGGCCGCCTTTGCACAAGTTGAAAAGATTACTTTTGAAGGGACATGGATGGAAAAGTCAGCTCTATAGTGCGGAAAAGTGATGAATACTCGTTGAGAAGGCTAAGTGCGGATTCTAAGCATCATGAACCCTTTTTGGGGAATTTTGACAACCTTTGGCTAAATAAATTTAGTTGCTCATGCTTTTTGGGGAAAAAAGAAATAAATGTAATGAAAATGAAATTTTTATTGAATAATATGAAAGGAAATAAGGCTAAGCTTTTTGGGAGAAGGAGTGTTTATAGAAAAGATGAGTTAAATTTATGTCACTCCATCCCCTATTTATAATACTAGGAAACCTAGTCTATTCCTAATTAAACTCTAAAAGATAAATACAAATAAATAAAGATAATTAAAGATAAATAAAGATGGTGGCTGAGGATCGAAGGAGGACAGAGAGCATGAGGGAATTGAGGAGTCGGAGGGTAGGCGATGAAGAAGAAAATGTTTCTTTGAATCTATCCATGGAAGATCATTCAAGAAGGAGGGAGTAATGAATGAAGTTGTTGGGTTTTGAAATGGTCAGTTGGTAATTGATTGTTAACATTTAATTTCTGACTGCTGCTTTTTGCGCATTTTGATGTTTTCAAGTGGGATTTTTGGTTGGATTTCAGCTAGAGTAGAAGGCTTTAGAGCTCCCCTTTTGTCTTTTTTACTTGTTATATGTCTAGGCTATTTTTCTTTTTGTTTGGACCTATTGGACGTTTTCCTTGGGTCTTTCTGTTTTTGCTTTGTTTTCCTGTGTTTGCTTGGCGTGGGGCTGGTTTTGGACTCCCTTGTTTTGGGCTCTTACTGGGCTTGTTCTGTTTTGGTTTTGGCTGTTTTGGCCTTGTTTTAATATAACTAGTGAGTATTTTTCAAAAAAAAAAAATCTAAATAATACTCTTTAACAATTATCCTAATATAATTAAAAATTAAATAGAGTATTGTGTTTATAAAATCTCTTCTTTGCACTTTTGCCCCCAAGTCTTCCACACTTTGCATTTTTAGCACCATTTCTTTCCTACTTCGCATGCTGGCCATTTTATCTTTAAATTCACACTTTTTGCCCCTAAATTTCTTTTTGCCTTCAATTTAGTCCCTACAAGCTAAAAAACCATAAATAACTCAAATTAGTAGGATCATACTCCAAATAAATGTGTAATTAATACATAAAAATATGTCATTCTAGAGTATTATCACTTAAATACTAGAAAATATTAATCAACAACACTTAATAATTACTAGAAATTAGGCATCATTACGTGGATGAAAAATAATAAAAGGTTATTAATAGGGATAAACTATAAAAATAGTCACTTTTATTTGCCTCAGATTACATTTTAGTTACTTATATTTGAAATGTTACGTATTAGTCACTTATATTATTGTTTTGTTATGAAGTGGTCACTCTACCGTTAAACTCCGTTACCTCCCTAATGGCAGTCCTACGTGGCAGTCTAAATGGGTTTTAAATGCCAACTTGGATGTCTAGTTATTGGGACAAAAATAGGTTTTTAATTAAATAAATTTAATTTGGACTGCCACATAAGATATCCGAGTTGGAATTTTAAACTCATTTGGACTGCCACGTAGGACCGCCATTAGGGAGGTAACAGAGCTTAACGGTAAAGTGACCACTTCGTAACAAAACGATAACGTAAGTGTATAAATGACTAAAATGTAATCTGAAGCAAACAAAAGTGACTATTTTTTTAGTTTACCCTATTAATAATGGAGAGTACTCATAACAATGAGATTAATCACTGCTATCGATGGTGGGGATATTGTTCGAATCGATCGGATATATTTATCATATCGATTTAAAATCTGTATATGTTAATATTTATTGAAAGGTTGAAAGTTTTTTACATAAAATAAATAGTTAAAACTTTTAAATTTATGTCAAATTTGACATGTATAATTTATATGAAAAGAATATAAAATATAATGATTGAATCGTTAAAATATTGATCATACAAAAATATATAAAAATAATTTTATATCCATATAAATAGATATTCCTCTATCGTAACAGAGAACACCAAAAATATTTTGTAGTAAAAGAGATTAAATGCAAAAGAAAAGTTAGGGAAAGGGTGGTGGGGGCCTAATGGTGTGATGCCTTGTCCGGAAAAACCCATCCCCCCTCCCCCCATTATTGCAGGTGCACTAAAGTTTGCTTTTATGGTACGTACATACATACACTTTTCTGATATGATAACTCAGCATTATCCATTATGGTGGGGATATTGTTCGTAAAAAGGGCATGAGGAAAACAGGCATGTTTTGGTGATAAAATTGATTGAGAAGCATGTGTTTCTGTGGTCTCAATTACTTTTTTATTTATCTTTTTGCCCCCTAAATCTTTGTTTTATCAACATAAAGACTGTGTGGCTGTCACACTTTTCTTTTAATCTTATAATTCAACATTCGATTATGAAGGTGATGGAACCAAAGTTTTGAATTTGGAAAATCTTTCTTCCTGTTAGGGAGGGATGATTAGTAAATGAAAAACCAAAAGTAGGTTACACCTTTTAATTAAAAATTTATTTGACAAATATATTATTAAAATTTCAAACAATAATTTTATTGCATGTTGTTTTTGGTTAAAATCTTATTAGTAAAATTTTCTTAATTTATAAAATGTAAAATTACAAAAATTTAGAACTGTTATTTTCTTTTAATACATTAAATCTAAGCTATTAATATAGTAAGTACACATGTGATTGCAATTTGATCGATGTAGTTTAAATATATTCTACATCAATTTTGAGTTTACATTTAAAGTTCAAGTTAACGGATAGGATACAGGAAGGATTTGATCAAATGATATTGATAGTTTGAAGATTGAATTAGATCTTCTTTTGAAGGCCAATTTAGAATATAAATCAGAATATGAACATATCTAATGAAATTACCTTATTTAAAAATAATAAATAATTATTTTATATTAATATTTATGTATTGTATAATTAAATAAAAAATAATTATTTTTATATATATTATCTAAAATTACCTATAATTTCTCCCAACATTAAAATAAAAGAATAAAACATGTTTAAATATACTTAAACCTACGTTATTTTACACTAACAGCAATGCTATTTCAAAGTTGGAGTGATATGGGTTGATTTAGTTGAAACAAACCGGTTGGCCCACTGTAAACTAGACTATATTCAAAGAATTAATAAGTGAGAACAATATTCGCAATCAACACAAAGCAAAAGTACAGCTTTCGAGGAAATTATACAAATTTGGAATTGGAACCTGTGGGAGCTACTCTAGGGATTGGTTTGAACTATTTGGGAAATAAGGGATGTTACTTTTGAGTAATAACATAAAAGTTAAGCCATTATACAATAAATTAAAAGTTAATTGCACTTCAAATCTCATTTAATTTTTAAATTAGTACCTAAACTTCATAATATTCTAATTGAATATTTATAATATTAGTATATTTAATATCAATAAAGTCCCTCCATTAATTTAACTATCAAATTAGATATTAAATGTCAAATTGTATATGATATGGAGTATATTTAAAATACGTAGATTAAATTGTAAATACGCATATATTTATTGTGTTGAGAACTTAAAATGTATTAAAATAAAACATGTCAATAAAATTTAAAGGGACTATTTCTTCTTCTTTTTAACACATTAGACCTAAGCTATCAATATAATAGATGTGTACTACAATTTAGTCGACATGTTTTAATGCTCCATGTTGAATTCTAGTTAGCATTTAACCCTTAAACTAAAGACTGAAAATATAATAAAAACATGATTAATAAAATAATGATACTCTAAAAATTCAATTAAAATATTTTTAAAATTTAAAAATTAGTTGAGAATTTAAATCATAATTTGATGATTTTAACACAATTAATTCTAAATTAAATGAAGCAAAACCACCTTATAAAATAAACAAAGTTGCCATCATCATTTTTTTTATTGTACAATCAATCCTCTCTATAATAGTCTTATTTATCTGTCAAAGTTTTACTTGTTATAGAGAAATGACTATTATACACTTACAAAAACATGTTATTATAGAAATATAATTGTTGTAAACCTGCAATGATATTCATATATTGAATTTCCATCAAATAAATAAAATTAAAATTATGTTTGAAATAAAAGAAAGCGGAATCAAATCAATAAAATTAAATATTTATATATATATAAAACAGTGCATTTATTATTTCTTTGTTGCATATTTTATTTTATATTCTTTCACATGATTAATTATGAAATTTATAAATCTAGCATGTTAGGTTAAACAATTTGAGCTATCAAATAAAATTAATTAAATTATCAAGAGTTATTAAATTTAAGTAATCAATTTATAAGTTTATGTTGTTCCAAATTTATAATAGAATATTTAATAAGGGAACTTAGTAGTTTATTGAGTTGATATTTTAATTCCACCCATTAAAGATTATTTAATTAAATATTACTAATAGATTTTTTCACGTGGTATTTAAACATTTTATTCTAATAATATTACAATTAAGATTATTTTTATTTAATAAACTAAATTAATAGGTTTACTTATATGAAATAGCTATAATTTTACTTAAAATTTTAGACAATATGTTATTATAGAGAACTAATTTTATAAAGAATGTACTTCACAACAATGACTATTGTAGTTATAGGTGAAAAATTGAAAGGGTTAAAATAAAATATAAAAAATTAGTTTTACTAGAAACTTAATTGTTATAACAAAATACTATTATAGCAAGAGGTTGTTATAGTAGGACTCATTGTATTATTGTTGAGGTTGTGTGGCATTTCATTTACACTCTTCTTTCATTAGAAATGTCTCACAAATCCAAAAATAAAGTTGTCTAATTTAAACTTATGTTTTTTTTAACTGGTTAAGTGGTCGAATCAGTTAGGTCCAGATAGACTCGGCTCGAAAGAAAAATGTTTGCCGTAGAGATAGTTTGCTAGGGACCTCGCTGGGATGTTATATGCTCACAAGATAGCTCGCGGGGAAAGCTTGCGAGGAGAACTCGCGTAAGCCTCGTAGGAATAGGGTTGCGAGCTATGTCTGCAGAAGGGATCGTAAGCCCTACAAGGGACCCCCGCTCGTGACCAGTGGGTATGAGGCTCGCTAAAGGTGTCATTCCTAGGATCAGAAAGGACCACGTGCTCCACAGACACGCATCCAATAAACCAAGGGATGTTAGGGAATGTCAACACCGGAGATAGGGAATGTCAATGTCATCGGCCTCAAGACCGAGACAAAATAGTGGGCCTTATTGTGAGCTGTAATAGTAGCAGTAGGGACTACTTAATACAATATGAGAAAATATTACCCAACAATTGGTGCGATGAGCGTGGACTACTTCTGACTGGCAGATTTTCTCCAATTTGATTCAGTTTTCTTCAACCCCAAAAAACCAAATGACCCATCCAAACGGTGCTTTTCCTTTTATCCCCTCCTCCGGTCAAGCAGGAGCGTCGGATTTCAACCCCCGACATGATGAGATAGACTTGTTAACTGTTTGGTTCGCTGACAGACCTGAAAACCTCGACAACGCGGTCTATTAATGGCATTCCCTTTCGTTGGACCTTAATCTTTTCTCGGGTCAAGGAATGCCCTATTCCCTCAACCATGAACCACCCCCACCATAGTTTTTAGCCCTCCAAGAGAAAAAGAAGTTTATAAGGGAATAGATGGCTGCACAAGAAGCACGGTTTGTGGAACAAAAAGCCTTTTAGTAGGAGTTACTAAGGCAAAATGAGGAACTACATAGAAAAGCACATACTGACAACTCAAGGTCCCAGGGAAACGCCAACACCCAAGATGAAGCCCCAAGTACCCAGGTGAAGGAGTGGCTAAACGAGATGGACGAGCTTCACCGCGACATGTGAGCGTTGCACCATGAGTCACTAGTGATGGATTGGTTGTTCTACTTTAACAACCTACTGCCCCTTGAAATTGCAGCAGTACCATACAATGCTGAAAGCAAGCGCCAAAGACTAGTACCTCTCCCTCTCACAAGGCTCAGTTTGTAATTGGGGAAAATGTTCTTGGGTAGGTACTGGGCCTGTCGAGCAATCATGAACACACCCATGGGGTACATAAAGAGGTTCCATGTGACTACACTCAACACAAAAAACTTAGAAAACCAGGAGGTGATAGATGCCTTCATTATGGGAGTGCAAAACGACCATGTTCAGTACTCATTCACAGACAACAGATCGCAGAGCCTAGCTGACCTGTATGAGTGGGCCCATAAGTTTACAAAGGCAGAAGAAATTAAGAGAGCGTCAGGGGCCAATTTTTAAAAGGAAGACAGAAAACCCAAGCGTAGAAATGAATAGTGCGCTAAGCAATCTCCCATCAACCAATCCCTACAAGTCAGAATCGAAAGGTCGCATAGGACTTTAGCCTCAGGTCACACACTTAGAAACTTGCAGAGGCCTCAGCAAGAACACGTAAGGCGCTACCCTTCCAGGGCAGATTCAAGGCTTACACCCTATTGAATGCCGCACGAGCCTACATCGTCAACCAATTAAAGAGCCTGGGTATCCTTACCATACCATCCCCGATACGGAATACTGGTAAAAAGGCGAACTCCAGTAACCGATGTGCCTTCTACGATGAGGGCATAAGACGGATGACTGTTTCACACTAAAAGACACCATAGAAGAAGTGGTCTAGAATAGCAAACTCGTTGAGTTTGTAAATCAAGGAGGTTCGTAGCATGACTAAAGCTTGCAAGGATCGAATCCCAAGGGTAAGCATAGGGTGTGAGGCACGATTCATGTAATCATAGGAACCAATGACGTCTGGATGCAGTTAAGCACAAAACGATGAGTACACATGATGGGTGTGACGTCACTCAACGCTCTGAAGAGGCTGCACACCAGGAAAAATAGAGTGTGGAGTTCGGGAGAAACAACGAGGAGCTAATCCGTGACGAGAAAGGAAATGACCCAATAGTAGTTTCAGCTATGGTTCAGGCTTTGAAGTTAAGAGGTGCTTATCGGTAGTGGTAGCTCAGTGGAAATCCTATTTTAGAAACGTATAAGAAAATAGGTTTAAAAGAACAATCCTTATCTGAGGCTAGCCCCTTATATGGCTTCGAGAACCACCTTGTTGAGGTAAAAGGTACAATCACGCTACCGGTCACCTTAGGTGACAGCGAGCATACGACCACAGAGTATATCCAATTCTATGTGGCTGACCATTTGATAGCATAAAACATCGTCTTTGGAAGACCAATCATGAGGATAGCGAAGATGGTTATGGTGACTGTTTGCATAAAGATCAAATTCCTGACAAGTACTAGCGCCGGCTTCTTGCGGTCTGACCAGCGCATGGCGAGGCAATGTCACATGTTGTATATTAAATGGCAAGGGAGCCTTTGGTCGAGAGATAGTGTTCGAGAGAGAAAGAATTAACGAGCCAAACCATCAAATTAGATGATCTGAATATAAGAAAAGAGCATCAGGATAAGAAACCGGAAACAGCGGACCGCACTAAGACCTTACAACTATTCTGTGACAGTAAAGAAAAAATAGTTAAGATCTCGTTAGCACTAAATAAAGAAGAAAAAATGATATTGGTCAAATGTCTGGGGGGAATCTGAACGTCTTTGCATAGTTCGAGATGGATATTCCAGTCGTAGATTCGTGGGTAATTGTGCATAGATTGAATGTACTCCAACCTAGAGGCAAAGCTCGTAAAGAAGAAAAAGAGAAAATTCACATCAGAAGTAATAGAGGCAGTGAGGTAGGAGGTCTCCAAATTGTTGGCCGCCGAATTTATTAGGGAGTTGGAGTATCCGGACTAGATCTCGAATGTTGTAATGGTAAAAAAGGCTATGGGCTAGCGGAGAATGTGCATCGACTTCACCAACCTGAACAAGGCATGCCTCAAGGATAGCTTCCCCTACCCTCAATAGTTCACCTGGTTGACGCCTCCGTTAGGCACAAGTTTATGAGCTTCATGAACGCCTTTTCAGGCTACAATCAGATCATATTAGACTATGACGACTAAGAAAAAATATCTTTTATCATTGAAAAGGGTTTCTTCTATTACCTGGTCATGCCATTTGGACTAAAAAACGTTAGTGCAACTTACCAAAGGTTGGTAAACATGATATTCAAGGAGCAAATAAGCCGCGACTTGGAGGTGTACATAGATAACATGCTGGTAAAGAGCGAATCCATGAAGAAACATGTGCAGAACCTCTCCGAAGCATTCATAAAATTTAGGGCCCACAGCATAAAGCTTAATCCAAAGAAAAGTGCCTTTGGTGTGTGAGGCGATAAGTTTCTGGGTTTCATGATTTGGGAAAGAAAAATAGAGGCGAATCTGGAAAAAATCTAAGCCATCGCAGATATACCCCCACCGCCATGCGAACTACAAAAGAAATTTAGCATCCTACAGGTAGGGTGATGGCGCTAACCATGTTTATCTCTAGGATGGAAAACAAGTTCCTCCTATTTTTCAAAGCTCTGAGGAAACCCTTTTCGTGGACCGAAGAATGCCAAACCAACTTTGAACAACTAAAATAGTACCTTACCTTCCCTCCACTACTAGCATCACCTTGAATGGGAGAAACACTATACCTGTATTTAGTAGATTCAGAAGAGACGGTCGTGGCCATCTTAGTCAAGTTCGAAAGCACCCTTCAATTCCTAGTATACTATGTCAGCAAGGTGTTTCAGCATGGTGAGCTCAGGTACATAAAAATAGAAAAGTGCATCTATGCTCTAATCATTATAGCTCGCAAGCTACAACCATAATTCTAGGCCCACCCAATCGTACTGACCAGTCAATTAAGGAAATACTCACCAAAGTAGACACTCTGGGGAGGATAATGAAGTAGAGCATAGAACTTGCAGAGTTCGTGATAAACTTCACCCTGCGAATGGTGATAAATGGGCAAGTACTGGCAGACTTAATAGTAGAATGCTTGATCACAAAAAGTGAGGACACGACAGTAAACGCACCCCAAGGAATCAGGTATACAATAGACAACCCGAATGGTTGGTTGGTTTATGTCAACAACTCTGCAACCAAAACAAGATCGGGGGTTGGCATGCTCATAAAGACGAAGAGGGCAATGAGTGGCAATATAGACTATCGTTTAGATTCCAAATGTTAAACAACACCTCGAGTACGAAGCACTGGTCTTGGGGCTACAATTGGCATACCAGTTGGTCGCTGGGGACCTGACCACATTTACAGACTCCCAACTAATAGTGAAGAAAATATATAGCGAGTACGAGGTGAAAGAAGAAACCTTAAATGATACTATGCTATGACAACCCAATTGCTGGCAAGGTTCAATAAAGTCGATGTCATGTAGCTTTCAAAGAACGACAACATGCGCACAGATGCTCTGTCAAAGTTAGTGTCCTCCATCACCATTGAGCAGAGAGGAAAAATGACATTTAAACACAAGGAAGCGCCATGCGATGCCCCCTAAGTACTCTCTCCAGTCCTAGAAGAAATATGGATGATCTTTAAAATCCGTACATTGTAGGGCAAACAGGAAAGCTAAGACTGAAAAGAGCTCGCAAAGCAATAGCGTAAGACGATAATTTATGTCCTCGGTACGAACTATAAATACTTGTTGAATTCTCTGCATGAAAATTGCATATTCGCCTATGTGAACTTATTACATACTAAGTTAGAATAATGTGTTTTGTTCACTTTTTGATAGATATACCCTTCTGGAGGGTGTGCTATATAGAAAAACGGTTTTTTGCTCCTATTACTGCGATATCTTTATCCATCAGAGGTAAAGAATATCATGAGAGAAATCCATGAAGGCATTTGTGGTGATCACATGAGAAGAAGATTGCTAGCACAAAAATACTTAGGCAGGGGTACTATTGGCCTACCATCTATTAAGACACCTAGAACATAGTCCACAAGTGAAACTCCTACCAAAGAAATGCCAGAATATAGTGACAACCATCAGAACCCCTCCAGATCATGACAGGATTTTGGCCTTTTGCGACCTGGGGTGTTGATATCCTCGAACCATTTCTTATAGCCGTGGCATAGAAAAATTCATTATAGTAGCTGTAGACTACTTTAACAAGTGGACCAAGGCAGAAGTCTTGGCAACTATCATAGAAAAGCAAGTGGAGTCGTTCATATAGAAGTCGGTTATCTGTAGATTTGGAATTCCTTGCACTGTCATCATGGACAACGATACACAGTTTCAAGGGAAATTCAAGAAGTTTTACACAGACCTTCAGACATCCTTAGCCCAAAGCTCGGTGAAGACTTTACAAAACCAATGGCCAAGTGGAAGCTGTAAACAAGAAAATTCTAATAGCTCTCAAGAAAAAGATGAGCAAATTAAAAGGGGCTTAGTTGGAAGAGATCCCAAGAATCTTGTGAGTTCTGCGAACCATGCCCTGTACTATGACAAGAGAAGTGACTTTCTCACTCGTTTATGGCACAAAAATAGCAATTCCCACAAAAATAAGCTTAAGATCAAATAGAATGTGACACTTCAATGAAGAAGCTAACCATGAGGCACTAAGACTTAACCTAGACCTAATCAATGAGCTAAGAGAAATGACTGAAATTAGAAATGCAGCATGTGCCCTAGAAGTAGCTCGCTACTATAACTCTAAGGTTAGAGGAAAATAGTTTCAAGTAGGCGACCTTGTGCTAAGAAACACTGAAGTTAGCCTACCCTCTTCCTAACGCGGAAAAAAGGCTTCAAATTGGGAGAGACTGTATAAATAGGTAAAGAAAATAGGCTATAGAGCGTATAGGTTGGCAAGAATGGAAGGCACGATGGTACGATGAACCTCGAATGCCCAACACTCAAAAAGTACTATGTATGAATTCCTATCCTATAAATAAAATTCCATTCCAACAAAACTGTTTTTGGTAAAATCTAGGTTCACAGGCGAAGAGCCCGTACCTCTAAAATAGTTAACAAGAGCAAAATTCCCAACTGTAAAATCAAGGTTCGCAGGTGAAGAGTTGTAACCTCCAAAACAGTTAGCGAGAGCAAAGCACCCAGCTGTAAAATCAAGCTTTGTAGGTGAAGGGTCGCAACCTTCGAAACAGTTAGAAAGAGCAAAGCTCCCAGCTGTAAAAATAAGGTTCGCAGGCGAAGAGCCACAACCTCCAAAACAGTTAGCGAGAGCAAAGCTCCCAGCGGTAAAATTAAGGTTCGCAGGCAAAGAGCTGCAACCTCTAAAATAGTTAGCGAGAGCAAAAATCCCAGTTATAAAATCAAGGTTCACAGGCGAAGAATTGCAACCTCCAAACAGTTAGTGATAGCAAATCTCCCAACTATAAAATCAAGGTTTGTAGGCAAAAAGCCACAACTTCTGAAATAGTTAGCGAGCATAAACCTCCCAGCTATAAAAACAATGTTTGCAAGTGAAGAATTTTAAAAACCGCTTAAGTATGAAACAATTCGCAAGATCATACTCCCAAAAAAAAATCTCGTAACTACAAAATAGCTTGCAGATTCATATTTATAGCTATGAATTTTTTTTTAAAATCTTTAAGTAAAGAACAAGTCACAAATCCACATCCCCAAAACATTATTCTCAAAGCATACCATATAATAAGAAGCTTATAAACATAGAAAGAAAGCCAACATAAAAAAAAAACAAATGTTCATTAAAGAAAAACCAAATTACAGGATTATTACTCGATTACATCATCAACCCCCCAACACCCTGGTCTGCGTTAACAGAAGCGAGACCCTCACCAGTTAAGGAAACAATAGTAATGCCCCTAGTCATCGAAGGAGAAACTAAGTTTATAGTGTCACCAACAATAATAGGAGCCATGTCTACAGTGGTAGAGCCCTCTCCTCATCCAGAAAATGCTCACTCTTCCAAGTAGCCATGAAAGAGTCCTAAGCAGGCCCAGAAGAATTGAGGACATCAAAACCTAGGCTACTCATGTCCACATCAGCAAGTACACCAAAATTTACCTTGCGAACATCAAAAAGACCACAAGCAACTTGGACATAAAGAAGTAGATTCTTCTTAAACTTCTGGAAGGAGTCTAGGATACTCTGGGATGTCTGTTGCATTAAAGCTGCCAGAGCCTCATCTTCCTTTCAAAGGGTGCTATCCACCTGCTTTTGGCACCCCCTAATGATTCTTCCCAGGCAGGTATAGTGCCTCGCGATGATCCTTTTCAACTCCTCCTCCACAGTATTATCCTCTCTCTCTGAAGCAAGCTCATCCCCACACTCCTCTACCTTTATCTCCATAATTGCATGGCACTCGTTGATAACCTATTATTTCTCATTTATTATCTCACTCTCCTCCCTTATCTTGTGATATAGCTCGTGCACCCTATTCAGCTTAGCCCTGGTGTTCACGAGATCCTTATTATGGGCCTCTGTGTACCTCAATTCGAGAACACTAACTTTAGATAGTAAGTGGTGTAGAGATGAAGATAAGTCCTCTCAAGCCTCAACAGGTACTCTTTCGACAGTAGGAGCTACAGGGGAGTTTTTAATAACAAGGGGAAAGGGTATCCTCATTGATGGTAATCGGTGAGTTTGCCTGGCAGCAGTTAGCAAACTCACAATAGGGGATGAATGGATTGGGGTTATAAGGCCACCATGGTTGACTTTTCTTTTTTAATGATGCTTTAGTGAAGCACCGCTCTTTTCTTTCTCACTGAAATAGTTGGTGCACACGGCCCCAACTGAATTCTTACGCTTCTTGCGACTACTGCCTATCAAAGCTTCAATATCCATAACTTTTTTAAGCTCACGCGATATGCTGTCAGACTCACTGGAATTATCTTTGTAGCCCCTATAGACCTTTTCACCATAACAGCACTAGGATCAGTAGAAGCAACTAACAAGTCAGTACCTTCTTTAGCCTTCTCCTCTTCCTATAACTCAGAAAGAGCAAAAGGAAGGAGTGTCATCCACCAGTAATTGTAGAAGTTCGCAGGATCCTCCAAACGCCCCGTTAATATTATGCCCAGCTGATCGAGGGAATCATAAGACCAAGTATTCCTTGTTAGTCACCCAAGTACCCCATTAATATCATGCCTTCTAACCGTTCAGATTGAGATCCTCCAGGAAAAACCTGAAGATATTCCTCACAGCCAGGACCGCTTCTAGAGCCAGCACGCGACTGACGCATAACCTCTGAAATTGCTTGACAGCCTTATCAGTGGTAAGACTCCTCTAGAGGCCGTGGATGTCTTCACTAGGGGAAGAACACATAGTTAGGATCCCTAAGTCTTCTCCAAGGATGCTACAGACTTGAATATACTTCCCTCATTTCAACTGAAGGTTCTTACACTAATTTTGTATGATCGTTCGCGCCTTCTAGTGAGGGGAAAAGTAGTAGAACCGTACTGAATCCTCCACATTAGTCCCTTTCAACTGGTACAGATGCTGGAAGACAGAGAGCATCAACATTTCACCATATTGGAAACTATAAAAAAAGTACGCCATGGCCAGCCACTAGGAAAAACCAAAGAGTGGGTCAAGAGCGAGGCAGTAGTCTTTGAGGAGGTTATAGAAGGTATGTAGGGGAGATGGAATCACACTTTCAGGATATTCAAAGAGAAGAAAACTATCCTCCGTTGCCTTGTACACACGGTGCGACCGCGATGGAATAAAAAATTCATAAGCAAAGTGAGGGAGCTTGATTCCCCGCATAGTCAGAGCCCGTTCCATTTCCTCCAGTGTGATGTGTAAACGTAGGGCTTCTCAATTACAACGACTGTAATTGAACAGATCGAGACGATGTGGTTGTAGAATCTTCTTATCCTCACCATGATTTGAGTAAAAAGAAAATAGAAATGTAAACTAAGAAGTAGAAAACAATCGTGAGAGTTACCTCGATACCAACTGGCAGAAAATAACAAATAATGAAGAAACATAAGCCCCCTAAGATCCCCTTTTCAGGAGAGGTTCCTTAAACCATTTGGATGAAAAAAAATGAACCAACGACCCTGATACAAGTAAGAAGAAATGGTTTGTCTCTCAACGGTTAGATGCACGCACCCAATACCCAAGTTCACACGTGGAAAGGCAGCTGTTATACATTGCAACCCACGGTGTACCCAACAAGCTAAGTTTGAAATGGGCCTAAGGCTTATCCTTTTATAATATCCCTTAAGCCCTCTAAAAAGGAGGACTGGATTATTTAGATTTGGTAACCACCAACCCAAATGACCCAATAGGATTTGAGTATTTGACCTGGATAAACCTGACTAGGAAGAAGACTGTTCGTCTTAGAGATAATTTGCTGGGGACCCCGCTAGGACGCTAGATGTTCACAAAGATAACTCGTGGGGAAAGCTCGCGTAAGCCTCGCAAAAATAGGGTTGCGAGCTATGTCCGTATAAGGGATCGTAAGCCCTACAATGATCTCTGTTCATGACCAATGGGTACGAGGCTCGCTGGAGATGTCAATCCCAAGATTAGAAAGGATCGCGTGCTCCGCAGACATGTGTCTAATAAACCAGGGGATGCCCAAGGAATGTCAACACCGGAGATAGGGAATGCCAATGCCATCAGCCTCAAGACCAAGAAAAAATTGTGGGCTCTATTGTGAGCTATAATAGTAGTATTAGGAACATGTATAAACACCCCCTGCGTTTCTCTTAATACGATACGAGAAAAATATTACCCAACAGACTTAAAGTTAAAGGTTTGAAATTTAATGTTTATAGCATGAGTTTATTTTGGACTATTTGAGTAGAGTATTAGAGGATTAAGTTAAAAGAAATATACTTCTATTATGGGAATATGAATTCCCAAAAACCCTTTATAACTTCTCTATATTCAAAATCTGCTCAAGAATTGTTATCCTTTCAAGTTTGAACTCCAACATGATAATTGAGATAGTTTGGACAAAAATATTATATTTAAAAGATGAATTTTAATAAAAAAAGTTAGATTCATTTAAAAAAATGGTCGATTTAGGTTCCAACATTTAGGGTTTCATCACTTTGGTACTTCTGAGCTTTTGGTTTGGTCATATGGAATGTATAGGATTGTGATCATTTTGATATGTATCTTGATAGTGAGTTTTTCCATTTGAGATGACTTATGAATGGTTATGTTTCGGTTTGTATATATATCCATGAGATTTTGCTTAATTTTGACTAGTTTGGTTATGTATATATATATAGGTGTGCATATGTTTTATATTGAGTGTTTGAGGTTGGTTTGCGATGTTATGGATAGTTGGCATTATAGATGTCAAATGGTTGGTAATTGAGAAGCTATGTGCTTGTGGATGATGTGAGATAATGTCTGTTAGGAAAATGTTTAATTAGATGATTTGAATATGTAAGGTTGGTATGATATGAATAAGTATAACACGATATGGTAAGTAAGCTACTTTTTGGAATTGAAATGGTATGTTTTAGTCTTGATTTTGGTTGAATTGATGACCATTTATGCTATGAGTGAGTACCATTTGAATTGTATAGGTATGCATAAAATTTGGGTGGCAAATTGGCTTTGTAAATAGCTTATTTTTGTCCATACGGGCAGAGACACGAGCGTGTGTCGTAGCTGTGTGTGATACACGGTCATGTTACACGGATGTGTGTCCCCTGGTGTTGAAATTTAAATCAAGTCAATATGCTTCACACAGATGTGTAACTTGGCCGTGTGGCATAAGTCAGTATACCCTACAGGTTTGGCACGGCCGAGCACACGACCTGGCACACGAGAGTGTGTGGCCATTTCTAGAGCATACGGGCTAGAGATATGGACGTGTGTGTTGGCCGTGTGACCCAATTTAGAGAGTTACACGGGGTATAACATGGGCTAGGACAAGGCTATGTGCTCCCATTTCGAATGTCCACAGGCTTGTGACATGGGCGTGTTTGCTGGCCGTGTGAGACACACGTCCTGGCCACACGGGCATGTGTCCCCTATTTTGAGAAATATTTTCCAAGTTTGCAAAAGTTTTTTAAGTTTTTGGTTTAGTCCTGAACCACTCCCAAAGTATGTTTAGGGCCTCGTAGGCTCGTATTAGGGACAAATTGATTGAGTTTGAATGATGAATGTAAGAAAATATGTTATGTATGCTAAATGTTGTTTAATTGTTTCGTAAGTCATTTAATGCTCTGTAACCCTATTCCGGCATTGAATATGAGTGAGGGTGTTACATTTATTGGTGTCAGAGCTACAGTTTAGTCAATTCTAGGACTAACGTAGCGTATATGAGAGTCTGGCTATACATGCTATATATAAATTGTGATAGTGTGATGACTCTGGATGTTTTAAAATGTGTTTTCATATAGAAATGGATCCCAATCGAGCTATAGCTGATGAGATTGAGATTAATGTGCCCATTCCCACTCAAGAGATAGCGCCGTCTGATTTTAGACCCGTAATGGGTAGCCAAGGAGGAGAGGCTAGAGAAGCTTTCTTCCAAATGATAAACGAGTGGTTCACTCAATATATCCAAACGAACCCGGCTACTCAACAAACTCCACCCCCTCCTAATCCCCAACCGGTTCCTGTAGCTCCTCAAGGAGTCGATCTTTGAAGATTACACAAGCCTCCATTTGACAAGATCCGTAAGCACGGGGCTGAAGAATTCAGAGCTAATGTTGATGATGACACTGAGAGAGCTGAGCTTTCTTTGATGAGTTGAGTATTGGTGGTGCCAAGGGAGAGAGTCACCTGGGACTTCTTTCAGACAGAGTTTTGAAAGAAATACATCAGTCAATGGTTTCTGGATCAAAAGCATAAAAAGTTTTAGAACTGAAACATGGCCGCATGATTGTAACCGAGTACGAGAGAGAATTTGTACGGTTGAACAAATATGATCGGGAGTATGTTTCTACTACAGAGATTATGTGCAAGTGGTTTTTTGACGGGTTGAACAAAGATATTAAACTTCTGGTTGGGATATTAGATTTGAAAGAATTTGTTGTGTTGTTGACCAGGCTTGCAAAACCAAAGACTTTAGTTGAGAAAAGAGAAAGGCTGATTTAGTGGCAAGAGATTTGAGGAAGAGATCGATGAGTAAACCTTATCATTCCTCATCAAAGAAATCAAGAGATTATTTTAACCGATCGACCATTTCAGCCAGATATTTTAATAGAGATCGTAGAAAGCAATACACCATTCCTAAAGCTCAAGCTACATCGATATCAAGTGTTGGCAACGTGAAAGACATTAAACCTGAGTGTCAACAGTGTGGACGACGATATTTTAGAGATCATTGGATGAAAAATAATAATAAATTTTGTTACATTTATGGTTCACGAGATCATTTTATCCTAGATTTTCCTAAATTAAATGAAAAAGATAAATATCAGAATGTAAGATCAAGTAATACAACTACTCGAGGAAGGGCTCCAAGAAATACGAGAAACGTGAGTGGTAATCATAGTTCAATGAAAGATTCTACAGTAAGATCTGAGGCCAGAGTACCTACTAGAGCTTACGCTATTCGCTCCTGCGAAGATGCGTCATCACCAGATGTTATTATTAGTACATTTTCTCTTTACGACGCTAATGTTATTGCAATGATTGATCCTAGATCGACTCATTTGTATATACATATGAATTTGGTGTCTAATAAGAGTTTTCCTATTGAGTCTACTGAGTTTGTGACTAAAGTATCGAACCCCTTAGGCAAGTATGTTCTAGTTCACAAAGTATGCAAGAATTGTCCTTTAATGACTCGGGGTTACTGTTTTCCGGCTGACTTGATTCTTTTCCATTTGATGAGTTCGATGTGATTTTGGGTATAGATTTGTTGACTTTACATGATGCTGTTGTGAACTGTAGACGAAATATTATAAAATTGAAGTGTCAGAATAATGAAATTCTTCGGATTGAATCAGATAAATCGAATGAATTGCCTGTTGTGATTTCGTCTACGTCTGTTCAAAGATGTGTAAGAAAAGGTTGTGAGGCTTATCTTGCCTATGTTTTGGATGCAAAAGTGTCTGAATCAAAGATTGAATCAGTGCCAATTTTCTGTGAATATCCATATGTATTTCCTGAAGAATTACCGGGGTTGCCACCTATTAGAGAGGTTGAATTTGCTATTGAATTAGTGCTGGGAACTTTGCCAAAATCTATAGCTTCCTATAGAATGGCTCCGACAGAGTTGAAAGAGTTGAAAGCTCAGTTGCAAGAGTTAATAGATAGAGGTTTTGCACAACCATTTTTTTCACCCTGGGGTGTGCCTGTATTGTTCGTGAAGAAGAAAGACAAGTCAATGAGAATGTGTATTGATTATCGTTAGCTCAACAAAGTTACAATAAAGAATAAGAATCCGTTGCCAAGAATAGAAGATTTGTTTGATCAATTGAAAGGTGCAACAGTGTTTTCGAAGATTGATTTGAGATCGAGTTATTATCAGTTGCGAGTTAAAGACTCAGATGTGCCAAAAATTGTATTTAGAACGAGGTACTGTAACACCCCTTCCCCGTATCCAATGCCGGGACAAGGTTCAAGGCATTACCGGACTTAAACATAAACATTCATACAAAACTAGGCCATGAAATTTGGTCCAAATCAAATTCATCCAATCACATACATATCGTCCCTTATACGGGCCCACGAGGCCTAAAACATACGTTGGGAGTGGTTTGGGACTAAACCAAAAACTTTGGAAAACTCAAAAAAATTTCATCAAAACAGGGGTCACATGCCCGTCTGGCTTAGGACACACCTATGCGGGTAGGCCGTGTGGTCACACATGCCCGTGTCCTCAGCCTATGTAACTCTCTGTTTATGACGTCATGCACAATTTGGGGTCATACAGCCAAGTCACACGCCCGTGTCTCGAGGCCGTGTCCTTCACATGGCGAAGACACACGGCGTGTCTCTTCCCATATGACCAAGGAAATGGTATTTACCAAACCATTTGCCACCCTCATTTGCACACTCACATACACACTTTCAATGGAACTTAATATGACACAATTAAGCTACCAACACAATCATAATCAAGGCTTAAACATATCAAAAAAATTTATTTACTATTCATAACAAAACTGTCCACTTGAGTCATTGTCACTAAATTATTTATATCTTGAGCTATAGAACTCTAAATTAAAATCCGCTTGATTTTTCCGAAACTAGACTCCAATATATTCCTACCATAAAATTTTTAGAATTTATGATTTAGCCAAAATTACCCCTATTTTGTTGATTGACAGCTTTGACCTTTCTTTACTAAATATCAATTATCTCTTAGTATGGTATTCGGATAATGATTTTGTTTATTTTTGTTGAAATTAGACTTATTAATAAATCAAAAATATAAATTTAAACCACCAAGTATTTTTATACAATTTTTAATAATTTTCCAAAGTCAGAATAGTGGAACAGAAATCATTCTGAAATTGTCTCACGAAAATTCAAATATCTCATAAAATGAAATTCTTTTGCTTACACCGTTTCCTCTATGTGAAAATAGACTCAATAAGCTTTAATTTCATATTTTATTCATACTCTAATTCGATTTCCATAATTTTTGGTGATTTTTCAAATTTGTACTACTGCTGCTACCCAAAAACTATTTTAATGCTAATTTTACTCTTTCATGATTCCCTTATACTAACTTTCATTAACATACCATTATAAACCACATCACACAATGACATTGGCATAGGCATATGAGTAATTAATATGCTTTCAACCTATTAGCCAATATAAGCCAATTTATTTGGCTACATACCAAATCAAATCCTTATTCATTACAAGCCAATACATTTGGCCATATCATAATGACACATACACAAAATGACTAAGTCCCTATACATGCCATAGACTTAACATAATTACATTAACATACTTACATTAACTTATACCCCAAATGATAACTTGATAGTGTGATAGAATCTCTGACGATCTCCAACCCAAGCTAGTTGAATAAACCTATAAGAGGTGGGAAAGTAAAGGGGAGTAAGCTTCATAGCTTAATAAGTTCATATGTAAATAAGAACAACTATTAGCATTTATTTACTTTATCCATCCATGATGATACTATTATTACAATTTGCATTAAATCCCATGATTACCACTTACTCATTCATAATGCTTAGGCTTTTATCTTACACACGCTAATTATATTGTCTTGTCATTAGCCTAGCAACCATAATCTCCCTATTATAGCATATCACATTATTAACAAGTTATTTCAATTTTCTTAACAACACGCACATCATTTACGAGTAATTATAATTTCAACATATAGCTTAACAATCTTTCACATATCTATTGAATCACAACTTAAGTATATACATCGTACTATATCCCAACTCAATTAGGCTCATAAGCCTAACATATGATTATTTTCAAATATTATCATACATCCATTTATCATAATTGTAGATCATTAGTCACATGACTATCAATATTTCACAAGCATAACTTTCTCTTATGCATTCTTACCACATATACATAGTATACCGAGACCTTTACTCATGGGTTATAAGTTCATACCTGTACTAACTCATAGCACATTCTCATATTTTCTCATCATTGACTTACTTGTCACATAATTCACTGATTTACCCATTGAACACTTGGAATACTATCGGATACACGAAAAGCTTGCACATAGTGCCTCATACGTAACCACTTGCTACCTCATATCACATATCACACATTCTCACTCTCAAGCTAATCACAGGCCTACTCACACAAGCTGACAATCAGGATGTAACTATATGGGCTGCTCGCACAAGCTGACAGGTACCCGCAACACATGCCGAGCTACCTAGCCTCCGGTAGAATGTACAAGACCAGTACCTAGATTTACATAGTCACATATAAACATAATCTCATAAGCTCATAATCACATAGTTCCTAGTGACATGTCACATTGTATCCTAAATTATTCCTAAGGTTCAAACGGGATTTTCTCGATGTCACATCTTTGTCGAACTCGTTCACAAAGTCGTTCTCATTGACCATTATGTCATTCATACACTCATCATAACAATTAAACATAGAAATTCATACATTAATAAAGCATTAAAACATGATGCAACATTGCATTATTTACACATGAACTTACCTCGACACCAAAAATGGTAAAGGGGGACCTAATCGTCAATTACTCGTTCTTCTCCCGTTCTAAGTTCGAACCTCATTGTCTTTGATCTATAACATCACATTTAGCTTATTTATTAGTCAAATTATTCATTGTGACCCAAAAATCATATTATGGCAAAATTATGTTTTTGCCCTTAAACTTTGTCATTTTTATATTTTTGCCCTTAGGCTCGTAAAATGAAATTTATTCAATTTCTTTCTACTTTAAGCCTAGATGAACCATTTTCATAACTATAGCAGCCCAAAATTTCCACTAGAACACACTTTTACTACATGTTTTTTAACTTTTACAATTTAGTCCTTTTAAGCATTTTCACCAAAAATCACTTAGCAAAAGTTATTTCTCCAACCATAAACATGCATAATCTACCATTAAACATCAAAACGCACAAATTTTTAACATGGTTCAAACCCTAACCTTCATCATAACTCAAATAAATGGTAGAAATAGGTAAATCTTGTTATGAGAATTTAAAAAACGTAAAAATCATTAAAAACAGGGCAAGAAAGGACTTATAATCGAGCTTGGAAGCTTGAAAAACCCTAGCCATGGTTACCCTTGTGAAATTCGGCCATGGGGTTAAAGATGGAAAAAAATTGGCTTTTAATTTTGTTTTTAATTCATTTTAATTACTAAATGACCAAAATGCCCCTAACTTAAAACTATTCTATTTCACCTATTTCATGTCCATTTTTGTCCAAAAAATAAACCAATGGTCTAATCACCATTTAAGGACCTCCAATGTAAAAGTTATAACAATTGGACACCTCTAACATGCAGAACATAACTTTTGCACTTTTTACAATTTAGTCCTTTTGACTAAATTGAGTGCCCAAAAGTCAAAATTTTCGAATGAAATTTTCACAAAATCATTTCGTGAAATTGTATTCCATAAAAATATAATAAAACTAAATTTTTCCTCGTCAATTTTGTGGTCCTGAAACCACTGTTTCAACTAGGCCCAAAATCGGGCTATTACATGTACGGACATTATGAATTCCTTATTATGCCTTTGGACTAACTAATGCTCCTTCCATTTTTATGGATTTGATGAATCAGAATTTTAGACTGTATCTAGACAGATTTGTTGTTGTGTTCATTGACGACATTCTGATCTATTCACGAGATGAGTCTGAGCATGCCGAGCATTTGAGGATTGTGTTGAAAACCTTGAGAGATAAGCAACTGTATGCTAAATTCAGCAAATGTGAGTTTTGCCTCTGGGAAGTCAGATTTTTAGGACATATTGTATCGGCATATGGAATTCAAGTTGATTCGAGCAAGATTTCTGTAGTTATTGATTGGAAACCACCTAGAAATGTTTCCGAGGTTAGAAGTTTTCTGGAATTAGCTGGTTATTATAGACGCTTTGTAAAAGGGTTCTTGATGACTGCTACATCGATGACCAGACTACTACAGAAAGATGTCAAGTATGAATGGCCCGAGAAATGTCAACAAAGCTTCGATCAATTGAAAACATTGTTAACTGAGGCACCAGTGTTAGTTCAACCTGAATTGGGTAGAGAATTTGTGATTTGCATTGACGCGTCATTAAACGGTTTGGGTTGCGTATTGATGCAAGAGGGAAAATTTGTATCTTATGCCTCCAAATAGTTGAAGCCGCATGAAAAGAGTTCAAGTGTCCGAAATGAATTTCTAGATCTGTGGATTTATCAACATCAAATTTGTAAAAAAGAACAAATTATTCCTGGCACTATTTGATGCACGATTTAAAGTTAGCCGCTATTGTATTTGCATTGAAAATTTGGAGATATGATTTGTACAGTGAAAAATGTCACATCTTTACTTATCATAAAAGCTTAAAACATATTATGACTCAAAAAGATTTGAATTTGCGACAACGGAGATGGCTCGAGTTATTGAAAGACTACGAGTTAGTGATCGATTATCATCTGGGGAAAGCAAATGTGGTTGCAGATGCTTTGAATAGGAAATCGTTGTTTGCTTTAAGAGCGATAAATACACGGTTGACATTATCTGATTATGGTTCGATATTAGCTTAATTAAAGGCTAAACTGGATTTTCTTCAACAAATTTGCGAAGCTCAAAAGTGTGATACTGAGTTGCAAGAAAAAAGAGTGCAAAGCGAGTCGACTAGTGATTCAGAGTACCAAATCAGATCCGATGATTGTTTGATGTTCCGAGATAGAATCTGCCTATCAAAAAATCCAGAATTGATTCGGAAAATTTTACATGAGGCATATAGTGGTTGTTTATCAGTTCATCTTAGGAGTACTAAAATGTACAGCGATTTGAAACAACTATATTAGTGGTCGGGTATGAAACGAGACATATCTGAATTTGTATCAAAATGTTTGATTTGTCAGCAAGTGAAAGCCGAGCATCAGGTGCCTCCAGGTTTGCTTCTGCATGTAATGATATCGGAATGGAAATGGGATAGAGTGACTATGGATTTCGTATCGGGTGTGTGACTTGGCCGTGTGGCATAAGTCAGTATACCCTACAGGTTTGGCACGGCCTAGCACATGGCTTGGCACACAAGCGTGTGTGGCCATTTCTAGGGCACATGGGCTAGCCACACAGCCGTGTGTGTTGGCCATGTGACCTAAGTTAGTGAGTTACATGGGGTAGGACACAGGCTGGGACACGGTCATGTGATCCAATTTCGAATGTCCATATGACCTATAACACAGGCGTGTCTGGTGGCCGTGTGAGATACACGACTTGGCTACATGGGGGCGTATCCCCTGTTTTGAGAAAAATTTTCCAAGTTCGTGAAAGTTTCTTAAGTTTTTGGTTTAGTCCCGAACCACTACCAAAGTATGTTTTGGGCCTCGTAGGCTCATATTAGGGACAAATTGATTGAGTTTGAATGATGAATGTATGAAAGGATGTTATGTATGCTAAATTTTGTTTAATTGTTTCATAAGTCCGTTGATGCTCTGTAACCCTAGTCCGGTGTTGAATATGGGTGAAAGGTGTTACAGTCTCGATGCTTGACCCAATGTTTAGGTCAAGTATGGAGGTGTTACACATTCCATGATTGAATAAGTTTTGTGCTATTTAATCAAAATGACATGAGTTGTCATGATATGTGATTGTGGTATTGTATGTTTTATTTACAAGTTAAAACTCACCTTATTGATATGTGGTTTGCCATTTCTAGCCAACTACGTCAAGCTTAACAACTTATTGTGTTTAATTGAAAGATAAGATAAATTTTTATTTAATGTCTATGAACTTACTAAGTATTGTATATGGTTACCCCTTTTTTCCCCTTTTTCTTGAAGATCGTCACCTTGTAAAACACGTCAAACTGGATCATCCCGAAGATTACACTATCCTATCACCAATTTGGTAGCTTTTGATCATTTTGAGCCTAGGAATTGTGGCATGTATATAAGATGTCTAGATGTTATGCTTGTGGTATATAATTTTTTATGAGTTTAGTATTGAATTTGGTTTATGTGATTTAAATGTTGGTCTTGGTATGGTTTAAAAATGCAAGATTTGGAATTTGTGATGCAGAGTTGAATTGGTATATTTTGATTTATAAGCTTGAGATGTATGACATATGAAATTGCGTGTTTTAAAGTAGACTAACATAAGTAAAGCTAGTAAGGAATGACTTGGTGAATTTGTGGTAATTGACATTGATTTGTTGAAGTTTAAATGGTGTACATGTTATGAATGTTTTGATGGAACCTTGAATATAGTCATTTGAACTATTTGGTATTTTGGTAAGTTTTGAGAAAATTGAGATTGGAATTTTGATGCATCTTGAATTGTTGGAAACATTGAAATAGATACAAAAAATGTGCATTTTGCCAAAAATAGGGACTTACCATACCCTTGATGTCGCGATATTGGCTCTGTTTTATTTTGAAAACTTTGCTATTTGGTCCTTAGGTTGGGAAGTTTGGCCACTGTCTTTTGAGATCGTGATAGCAAGCCCTGGATATCCTAGTTCGGCTCTGGGCTAGTACTGAGCTTTCGTAAGCTCGAATAAGACCTAAAAATACTTTTTTATCATATTTTGAGTTTGATTAATAGTTGATTACATGTATAAATGCTTCTATGTTGATTGATTGACTATTTTTTCTCTGGCAAAAAATGTAGCATTTCGTAGCTTAGACTCGACAATCGGGTTGTGCGAGGGGTGTTACAAGGATGGTGCAAAAGAAGAGTTTAATTTTTTCTTGGTGGGTAGTTTTCTAACGACAAGTGTTATTCAACTTCAATTGATGAGAGTGGCTCTTGCAAATGTGTGGCATACATTGGATGGGGTATCGATCTTGAATCCAGAAGAGAAGTGCATCTTGTTTTGGTTTTATAATGTAATTGACATAGATCATGTGGTGGAAAGGAGTCTATGAAATTTTAATAATCATCTATTGATTTTTCATTGTCTATATAAGGGTGAGATCCAATGCAAGTACCATTATTTTCTGTTAATTTTTTTGGTGCAGATTGTGGATTTGTCGAGTGGGTTGGTTTCGAAGCTGATGTCAAAGCAATTCAGGAATTTTATTGGTGAATTTTTTGCATATGATATGAAGAGTGTGAGTTGAGGTTTTCAAAACTATATACGTGTAAAGGTTAAACTGGACATTAAGGAGCCTTTAAAGCGGCAAAAGAAGATAGTGGTTCTAGGTAGGGTTGAATTGTATCCGCAGTTTAGGTATGAACAACTTTTCCTCTTTTTCTTTCTATGTGGTCGCTTGGGTCACAATGATAGTTGTTTGGGTTGTTCATGGGAAGGAACCAGTGTTGCAAGGATGGGATGTTATGCTTAGGGAAAAGCCAAGGAAGGATCAAGCGCTGACAAGCATCTGGCTCAAGGATGAGGTCAATGTTTGAATTTTTCCATTCGAGGAAATTGAAAAGGATAAGGGAAGATTTTTTGGTGATGGCAAAAAATTAAAATTTGATATATCCTTAAACTTGCCTAGTAAATCAAAGATGATAGTTGAGGAAAATAATGAGAATATTTTTCTTGGGGAGATTTCATCTAGTAGGATGGGTCGTGAGACTAAGGACTAGTTTAATATTGCTTTTAAAAAGTGTTGTGAAAAAGTGCCTTTGAGAAGTGCTTTTGAGAAGTTTAGCTTAAAATTTAATTGTTTAGTATTGCTGCCAAAATATGCTTTTGAGAAATAAAGTGTCCATTTTAGACATGGTATTATAAAGTAACAAATATGCATTTAAATAATGTTCAAATTAGTTAATATTATAATATTTTAGCAAGAATATAAAAATAATTTATTATAACTTATTGTTAATATTTTAATATATAATATTAATTTTAAATATTTCTAAGTAATTAATATTAATTAATTATTAAATTTAATTAGAATAATAAACTATATTTTAAATATTTAAATATAATAATTAAATATTTGTAATTCGATATTTAAATATAATAATTAAATAATTTTAAATTTTAATTAATGATTTTAACATATTTGTATTATTTTATTTTAAAATGTAATTTGAATATATAACCCATATTAGATATTAAAATAACATAGAAAACATAAACCTAACAAATTAAAATATTACATGTATTTGGATTAAAGTTTCAAAAAGGGATAATATTTATCTACCAAATATAAATACAAAAAATTTTACATTAGCATTTAAAATTTAAAGTGAATTCATTAAACTAGAAGCTATAGCATCTCTTGTTATTTCCATTTCAAAACCACTTGAATTATTTGATTCAGCATGATTGTCATCATCATCACTTTTTCTGTCATGCAAATTTTTTGAATCAATAATATTCTCATATACCTTGTTAATATTTTTGTATTCCATAAAATCTGCATAATTTTGACCGACATGTTTTTGGATAAAATAGTGTATCGCCATTGTAGCAACAACGATCATCGTTTGCTTTTCAAACTATAACTTGGTCTTTCTACCATAAAAAATGTCTTACAGAAATGAAATGCTAGAGTTTTAAGAATTTACATGATTTATCACTTGAAGAACATAAATATGCATAATGTTTCCAACCATTTGTTAGAACAAGAAAATATCTTTCAGAATTTGTTGAGAAATCAATAAAATCAAAATAGTTGGTGGATGTCACAACTCACATGGAGTCAAATTTTTAATGAGTTCATATTATCCCCCAAATATTTTATGAAGGCATGTTTAAGAACACCAAGCTTTCTTAACATTTAAACAATTATTATTATTATCTCCAATAAGTTAGTGACATAAATGTAGCAACAACTGAACAGTATTATAATTGCAAATAACAACTGCTCAATTCTAAAATACAATTGATTTTTCATCTTAAAACAAAAGACCAAAAGAAACTTCAATCAACTATAACTAAGTCACTCTATTTACAAAGCACATTCCTATTATCTATTCCTAAATCCACCTAAAAGCAACACCATAGCATTTTAGAAACCTCATGTGCAATGAACCCTACTTTTTGAAATATAACATTACCATTATGCTCGTCAAAGAAACCTATGGCTGAATAAATGAACCAAAGATTATGCCTAAAAAAACATTCATCACTATAACAGATACCGTCATTTTAATAGTTAGTTATAGTCTTACTGCTAAACTTATAAGTTAAAAGAATTTCTTTTCTAACTAGGTTGAATATCAACATATAAGACAACCCAAGGTAACAAAAAATGATATTTTCGCCAAAAAGGAATGCTAACTAACTTCATAAGCATTTATATGTAAGAAAAGAACTTGCAAAAGTATAGGAATTCTTTTAGATTGTATTAGAAGAATAACTACATACGAAAATGACAACATTTTGACAAGCATCACTTAGGATGAGATTGCTCAAAAAATTCTTGAATTCATTTACCTTCTTTCCAGGCTCTACTTTTCCTACTTTGGTACCGACCAAAACTATCTAAAGTTGAAATCATAAAATGAATTAAGACATCTCAAGCATTCATTGAAAAAGGGAAAAAAGTGTTTGACAAATTTTCATAGTACCTCCCCCATCACCTGTACCTCTCAAACTTGACAGCTGATTTGGGCAACAAAACTCCACTAGCAAATTTTTGTGGTATAAAAATTGCAATTCATTTTCTCAACAACTGGCAATAGTAAGGAGGCAAAACAAAATATTTTCATCAAATGAGACTAGCGCAAAGTAGATAATCTCTCA
This sequence comes from Gossypium arboreum, assembly GCF_025698485.1. NCBI lineage: Eukaryota > Viridiplantae > Streptophyta > Magnoliopsida > Malvales > Malvaceae > Gossypium > Gossypium arboreum. Next base: position 41,107,355 of record NC_069080.1, read on the forward strand.
AAGGGAGTCTAATGATTTACAAGTTTATACAGCAAAACCTAAAAATGTGCATTCATCTACCAATAGGTCATCATGTAGATATACTTCTATGCTTAAAGTGTTCCATTGAGTTAATATCAAGAGTTAACAAGATTCAAACTCACTTAATGAAACTACTTAACAATCTAAATATAGAGTAGTGAAAATAACATCAATTAAGAATAGCAAACTTATGTAACTCAATCTTCATATAAACTTAGAGAATAGGGAATGGAAGTGAAAAACAACAAAGATAAAAAAATAAAAATAAAAACCCTTCAACATCATCATTGCCCTTTGAAGGAAAAAGTTTGTCACAAGAAAAGTCAGAAAAAGGAAATAAGCCCCATCTCGTTAAAAAAATCAAACAATCAATTGCTATAAGATTTTTTTTCCTTGTTTTATCATAAACCAAAGATTGAAATATTCCAATCCAATATCAAGAGCTAAAACACTTGATTCTTTCACAAGCCAAATCGGTCATAGAAAACAACTAAACTAAACATAAGGAACAATTAAAGAGAAGAAGAGAACAACTAAAACAATCATAGAAGAAAAGAAGCTCACTAGTGGAAGAATTAAAGAGGAACAACATGAAATGGGAAAAAAATGAAAAACTTAAGTTAAGAGTTAAAATGAAAAGATGAGATTAGGCGAGTAGAAAGAAAGAGAGAGAGTAGCAACACCCTTAAAGAAAATGGAAGAATTGAAGAAAATAAAAGAGAAAAAAACTTTGAAAGAGAAAATAAAGAAAAATTAGGATTTTACCGTGTGTTTTGGGAGAAGACAAATGGAGGATAAAAATGTAAATAGCCATCCAAAAATACTTTTGGCTTAGGAAAAGCTAAATTATCCATATGGAGAAAAACACTTTTTTAAAGTTAAAATTTTCACTTAACCGGTGTTTGTTTAATAATGCTTTAAAGTGAAAAGTGCTTTTTGAGGGAAAAGTCCTTCTCAAAAGCACAGCTGAACGGGCCCTAAGGATAGCCCAATACACATGACTAATAGGAAAAAAAACCCCATTTGAATCAAAATATGGCTACTATTTTTGCATATGTGGATTTGTGCTATCTCGATAAATTAAACGAAATAACCAAGAGAGGGTGAATAGCCTTTTTTTTAAGAAAATTATAGAAGTAAGAATAAAATGATGAGGAAATGAACAAAAGAATTTAAAGTGGTTCAGCCCCAATTGCCTACTCCACTACCTCATCTTTCTACCACTAAATGTAACACCCTATACCAGACCCAATTTCTGGGTCCAAGTATCGAACGCCACAATTAACTCTAATTACTTAACAAAACATCTATTTGCTTAGTAATAGACTTAAAAAATATTAATTCATTGATAATAGAAGATTTTAAAATTCAAATGTCAAATAAATTCAATGTTATACTATACTAAATTCATATAACCATTCTCTCAAATTAGATTTAGATAATCATTACAATAGTTATTAAGGTTAAAAGCTTGCTCTGGATACACTAAAGTATTCCTCGAGGCATGGACTCAAGGGGAGCCCCTCTATACACATGAAACAACATGGATGCCTAAAACATACATCTGATGATCTTTAGCTTGGTCCCTTCCTGCAAAATCCCAACAGCCCTTGCTCCTACGTATTAATTGGCAAGTTTGTAAGTTTAAAATGAACTTAGTGAGATCCTGTACAACAGTGCATCATAATTATTCTATATTTTCAGAAAATAAGAATAATGACACAAAATTTAAACTCTCTGTATGTCATTAGGAATACGTAAATTCTATGGCGTAGTCAAAGCCTTGCCTTTTTTTCTGATTCCTACCATTTGCTAACCTATCTACTAGTTTAGTTGTAAATGTACCCTTCCAAATAACGTTTTTTTCTAGTGTTTAACCCTGTTCCACTTCACCTCAATTGCCCCTTTTTGCCTTTCTTGGCTTGACTCTTTAGAGAGAATTGTGCACACTAGAATATAGTTTGACGACTACTACTAGCTGATTTTCAATTGTCTTCACCTCAATGGAGGATTTTTACCCTGATTCACTCATTCGATATTGAACTCAACATATATTTACCTTGTTACCACAGGTAATATCTATAACACCTTCAACCCAATCCAATTGGCTGGATCCAAATCTTGGGTATTGCCACACAAATATAGACTCAATCTTGATTTACTAATGCAATTTACAAATAATGACAACTTACTTAATTACAAATTTCAAACTAAAATATATAAGTAAATACAAATACAACATAAGGTAATTAAATTACAATGATATCCAAATTAAAACCCTAAATAATTACAAATACTCCAAGTGTGGATTTCTAATGAGTATTTTAATCTTTGAACCTGCTAGCATGCTTCCTCTATATGCATAATAACCAGATAAGCTGCTTCTTGGTGTAGTCCTGGCATCGTCCCTTCTGGCGCAAGCCCAAAACACCGTGCTGCAACATAACACACTTATCAGGTCATAAGAACTTAATGAGGGTAACATATTTTACTTGGGTCATATTCGCATTTAGCAACAGATATTTTAGCTTGACAATCTTTTTTTTATTAACCTTTAACTTTGTCTATAGCGAATATTTCCTCAAGTTCTATTTTCTTATACTTGTCCAATGCCATGCCTTACAATGAGACAATTTCCTTCTTTTCATTGTCTTTGATACTTTACTTAAACTCTCTAAACCTCTAAGCCATTAGTTCATCGTGAATCAAGGAGGAGCGTATACACAAGTAACAGGTATTTCCTTCGAATATACAAAGGTTACATCTTTGCTCAGAACCCATCTCCATACTAGTTCATTATTTCACCATATATATTTAATTCACTATCTCCGATTGAGCCTTAGTCTTTGTGGCATACCTTACAATGTAGTTCATATGTACAATTTGTATATCTGAATTCACTATTTACGTTTAAGGGCAATATAGAGCACAACAATTACTTAGTATAGAACCTACCACAAAGACATCCTTCGTAGTTCATTATTGGGAGTCTTTCTAGAACACGCCACCAAAGTAGCCTATCCTAAGTGCACCATAAAATTTAGTCTTGTAAGACTCACTACAAAGGTCGTTTCTTCATAATTCACCATAAAGGTTTTCATGTCAAAATTTGCCACACAAGCTATTTATTGATGGTTCGCCGCTAAGGCAGTTCTTAAGGGTACACCATGAAGGCATTCCTTATGAAGTTTACCACAAAGACATTCCTTTCATATTCTGCCACAAAGGCACGCTTTACATATTGTATCACAAAGGTGTTCCTTTCATATTTCTACAAAGGCTTTTCTTTCTTAGAGTGTTTACGATATGGATTCGCCTAGACTCCTATTACGTAAGGTATGCGTATTATCGTCCTGGGACACGCAAGGAACCTTATTGGGTAATAACCTTCCTTTATTTCTTTTCATATGATGTCATAGCCCAACTATGGTCTTACATAATATGGTGCCATGGCTATGGACTTTTCCTTTCAGTGATCGTGTTTAAAGTCCTTAAACGTAAATACCGCGGAGATAGACACAGACTCACTTCACAGACCATTCATGTACTAACGCAAATCACACTCATGGTTTGACAGATCATACCCCAGAACACACATCTGAGACATACATATGTTGTAACACCCCCACACCCGTGCCCTACTAAGACATTTTCATAACACTAAAACATGGTCAAATTAAAATTTTTTCAATTTTATTTATAAACTCCTTAATAAGAGCCTACTAAGCCCAAAACATCCATTGGAATCCATTCAGAAACAATCCGAGTCCTTTAAAGAACTCTAAAAATAACTCTTAACATAGGGGCACACGCCTGTGTGGGAGGGGCAACACGTTCATGTGACAATTCAACATGGTCGTGCTATTGGCCCGTATGGTTCACACGGCCTAAGCAATACAAGGACACGCCCGTGTCCTTCACACGGCCATGACACACCCGTGTCCTAGTCCCTGTGCAAAAACTTATACATTTTATTTCTGACATCAGCAATCCTTAAGGGCCAAAAGGCCAAGGCACACACCCTTGTGCAGGCTGTGCCCTTCACACGGCTGAGACACACGGCCGTGTCTCTACCCGTGTGTTTACTACCATGCATACTGACTTACAATTCTTACGTGTAGGGGACACAAGACCATATCACACACCCATATGGTGAACTGTGTGTCACACACGAGCTAGAAACACGCCCGTGTGCCTATCCATGTGGGCAAAATAAGGCTATTTACCAAGCCTTTTTGTCACCCTTACTTATGTAACCTGCACAAAAATCACTTTATACTAACATAAGGGCACATCACATAGCCAAAATAACCACAATGGACAACATTTCATTTATGCAATTTACTCATCCATGAAAATATCATCTTCTATTTATAAATCAAAAAGAGCATTGACCATCATCCATGGCCTTATACAAAATGAGTATCATATTCATCATATGAGCCAACACATTATGGCTAACTAACAAAACACTAAACAAAGACTCGAGTCCCTATACATGTTAGAAAACAAAATAATGAAACTAGCTATACCAAGGTCTTGAGTGATAGTGTGATCGAAGCTTTTGATGTCACTGGATCCCCGATGCTAGCTTGGCGGCACTATAAGGAAAGGAAAGAAAGGAGGGTAAGCGTGGGAGCTTAGTAAATACATATATGCAAATAAAGTGTAGTTATAAGAAATTCATATTCATCCAACGGTAGCTTGTCATGCTTAAAAGATATAAATCACTTAACGTATCTATCTTACTCTTCTTTTCGTTCATGTATACTTAATACACCTAGTTTTTTACTCAAGTTCTAACCATGAGTTCGATATACATGCCTCATCAAAGTATTCACCAACTAAATCTTCGGGTTAGCCGTTGAACTCTTGAAATATATATGAATACGCGAGGAATTTGTGACTAAATGCCATATAAGAAATCAAGGCTACCTCGTGCTATGAAACGCTCACATTTGAGCTACTCACGGGCCTTTTTATCAAGTTAGGACCTGGACCCCATAACTATCGTGTAATGTATGCTCATTGAGCCACTCACAGGTCTGTACACAATGTCAGTACCTGGACCCACGTTACCTATAGCATTTATCTCATGAACTCGGATTCAACTCATAAGTTCAGACCACATAATTTGTGTCCTATGCTATGTCTAAGGTTCAACGGGGCTTCATATTTAATCAAATAGTATCGCATTTGATCAAATTGTAATTTACTCGCATAACAAGTATTTAAACATTCTAGGCAACAATTAGAATTTAGATACATAACAACAATAAGCTAATTACACATGTATATTATTAAAATATACCAAAGTAAGGTTCAATAACACATTATTTACATATGTACTTACCTCGATACAAAATGATGAAGACAAGCTTAATCCTCGTAAACTTTGTTCTTACCCCGATCAAGACCCGAATCACGTTTCTTTTGATCTAAATTAATAAAATTTATTTATTTCATCAGCATAGCAATTTAAACACCCGAAAGTTCATAATTGGGAAAAATGAATTTTTTGCCCCTAGACTTTCACAAAATGACCATTTTACCCCTATGTTAGAAAATTGATTTTTATCGAATTTCTTCATATTATAACCCTAGCTGATTACTTTTTATACTAGAAGCAATCCAAAATTTCCATTATTTCTCACATTTATCAACAAGTTTCCAACTTATGCAAAATAGTCCCTATTAGTGTTTTCATGAAAAATCCCTTCATAAAAGTTATTTATTACACATCTAATAAGAAAATAATCCCTTTCATAGAAGGCTTATGTTACAAGGAGTCCACAAATATAAAAATCATCAAGAATAACCTTATAAATGACTTACTTGTAAGAGATGTAAATGGCTGATATTTTGAGCTCTCAAAAAACCCCTTTTGAAGATGAAAATCGGTTGAAGAAGAAGAAATAAAAATATGAAGCCTTTTTTTTTATTTTATTTTATTTAAAACTAGTCAAAATTGATGACCAAAACACCACCAAAATTTGACTTTCCCATCAATTTGTCCCTCTATGGCCAGCCACCCTATTCTCTAAGGGTCTAATTGCTCTTTAAGGCCCCCCATTTAGGTTCTTTAGCTAATTGACACTCTTATCTAACAAAATAGGTCTTTTTCACTTTATGCGATTTAGTCATTTTTCATAATTAGGCAAGCAATCGCTAAAATTAGTTCACCAAAATTTTCATTTACTTATCTAATCATGCTACAATACATAAAATGATATTTAAAATAATTTTCTCAACCTAGGTTTAGTGGTTCTGAAATCAGTATTCTGACTAGCCCGAAAATCGGGCTATTACATATGTGACCGTACCTAAACTTCTTAGATTCTATACCATAGCGTGTATTCTATTTCAAAAATCATTCTTATATCTACATTACCATCATATTGTACTTTTCTAGCTTTGGTTTTATTATTCAATCAGTTTCTACAAAATTCTTCATGCAAGAGTTAGTTTAAAGACTCACTTGACAACCACAGATAGTAGTTTGAACTCTAGATCTAACCTTTTTCAAGATACTAAATCAATCACTGCTTATAAAAATAGAGAAGCACCATTAAAAGCTCATTCGTGTAACTATACTATCATTTCATATTATTTTTCATGCACTCATTTAGACCCGCTCTTACATAACACAACATGCAGAGTCATAAAACTTACCTTAACATGGGACAATCACTGATAAAATCTAGGATCTCAACCTCAGCTTAGATAAATGTCTTTTGTTCATCAAGCTTCAGATAACCTTATCTTGGAAGAAAGAAGAAGAGAACTCCCCTTTCCAAACTTGAACATCTATTATTTTAATCTAAGTCCTTATTAGAGCTTGACAAATGTCATATCATTACTGAATTGTCTTATTAAAATTCTACAGGTTCTGAGAAATCTAATTGAGTATTCCATTATCTTTTAATTATTATGGTTCACGTTTAGTTGGTTCTTGATTAGCTTACCTTGCAAATTAACTTGCACAATACCACAATTAATCAATCGCACCATAACCCTGTTGCGAACTCAAACTCTCAATTCCATTTCATGTGACTACTGGTCTTATTCCAACTAATATAACCACCTGACAAGGAACCTTTATTAATATAACTACATAATTGTATACGCCCGCTCTCTTCACCGAAAGAGGCACTTGGACGAAGCCTACTTTGCTCATCATATTACCTTAAGACTATACGCTAAACCTTGTACCCGCTGAAACTGGGGTGTTACATTATCTTCCTCAGACTTAGCCCTTGCATGGACCCTTGTTCTAACAAAGATCAAATCGTTCCATTATGGTGCTCCTAATAATAGATAGTCTCTGATGGATTATCACCTTCTCTAGTTTCTCTTAGCAAACTTCCCCTACTGATAACCGTATAGACTTTTAGTGTTAATAGTCCTTAGCGGACTTTCCACCCAAGTTAGTCCTTGGTAAACTCCCCTCCTAAGGGGTTCTTGGCAGAAATTCCCTATTTATAACCGTCTCTTTACTCGTGACAACTTTGAATTTAAAACCTAAAGGACCACTTTGTTAGCCTATCGTCAATGATAATTTATACGTCAATCTTGGTGGACCCATTTTTATGGAGGATACCTATTTACAAATATCTTGGAGCAAATACCCATTCTTTTCATATAAGCCATGTTTAATACGCTTCTACCTATTCCTCTAACCTCTGTATTTTGGTGGATCCCCTTATTAACATGTTTACAGTGACTTCATAGCACCATATCCACTATATTGGATTGCTCACCGCACGAGTCATACAAAGACCTCTACTTTTATGCCCTGATGGCATATTGGCTTATAATCTTGGTGGAATCTATTTCGCCATATGGTATACCTATTAGTCACTAGCTAACACCATGGCTAACTATGGACTTTTAGTTCTAAAGAATCAATAAATCTCTCTTGAGGTGTTGCCCCTAAGGACCTGTTACCGTTTACACGATGTTTACCCGAAAGACCTCCATACCGTTTTCATGGTGTCGCCCCAAATAACCTATGTACCATTTACATGGTGTCACCTTGAAGGACCTATATATCGTTTACATGGTGCTGTCCTGAATGACCAGTTGATAATCATCGTTACGATTCCACTCCATAAAGTCAATAGACCATCATCATGGTATCGCTCTAGCAAGCCAATAGATAGCCATGCCACGATTCCACCAAACTCCCTTGAATTCGTATTTTAGCTCTCCCATTTCGTCCATTACACCAATTTTCCTATCCTTAACTAACCTACCATTTGCTACCCTCCATACTCCACATTTTATAAGCATACATAAACGCATATCATTTTAATCAATACTAGTTATTCACTATATCATAGAGTATGCTGATATTTCACCAATACATAAGCATATCGGTTTAACAGAAAAGATTCTTGAAATTCTCATACATTCTCCAATGCATATATTTCCATACTGTGACAGCCCAAAATTGACCCTAGTCGGGATGTGGTTTCGGGACCACAAAACCGAGGCATAAAAATAATTTAAAAATTTATTTTGATGCCTATGATATGTGTGAATTTGTGTGTGACATTTTGATGATTTGATTTAGAGTTATAAAGGTGAATTTCACTAGAAAGGACCTAGTAGTAAACTTTGAAAGTATGATAGGGAAATGTGTGATGACTAATTAAAGCATGCATGCAAAACAATGGACTTGCATGTCAAATACCCCCTTTTTATAGGTGGTGGCCGGCCATGGCAAGAGAGGATGGGCTAAACATGTCATGAAACATGTTTTGTTGGTGCATTAGGGAGAAATAATAAACAAAGGTGTATGGGTAAGAAAAGAATGAAAAAAAATGTGTGTGAGGGTGGTATCTCCCCCCCCCCATTGTCGTGAGTTGTAGAGAAAGAAAGAAAAAAATTTGTTCATCCTTTCTTTGAGCCAAAACTAAGGAAGAAGGAGGGATTTTTGCTCCATTTTTGGTTTAGAAGAGATTTTTGCTTCATTTTCTTTGTTTAGAAGAGATCTAGAAGGAGATTTGGCTAAACTTGCATCAAGATTAAGCTCAAGAGCAAAGGGGAGCTAAATCCGATAAAGGGAAGGAAAAAGTAGTCGAGTAGCCGTCGAAATCGCTCGACAACATCCAAGGTAAGTTCTTGAGTAATAGAGCTTAAATTCTGAATTGATTAGATCATGTTTAAAGCAAATTAAAATCATGCTATTTGTGTGTGGCTATTGAGCGAAATTGCAAGTGTAAAAAGTGCCTTGTGTTTGAGCTTTGCTATTGAAAATGAAATCTGAATGTGTCATAATTTATTGACAATTGTGCTCGGTTATTGAATGATGTCCGGGCTAAGTCCGAAGGCTTTTTGCTAAGTGACTATATCCGGACTAGGATCCAAAGGCATTAAATGACGAGTTAATAAATCCGGGCTAATCCAGAAGGCTTTGTGCAAGTTACTAACCCGGGTTAAGTCCCAAGGCATTCGTGCAAGTTGCTATAATAGGGCTTCGTCCGAAGGCATTTGAACGAGTCGTTATATCCGGTTAAATTCAAGGTACGTGATTTTAGAATAAGCAATCTTGCTGTAAAATTTGATTAATGCGCTTGAGAAAAATTCCAGCAATGAGGTATGTTCATATGAGCTTGAATCAGTTGATTCCTTGAATAATATTCGCCGATCGAGTAATGAGTTTCCGGTATGTGACTAAGGTGATCCCTTATGTATGATCATAGGGGTTGAAATGTGAAATGAGTATGATATTGAGAGTTTGTACATATGAAATTATCCGTTAGCTTTATGAATGCTAAGCTTTTGTTGTGCTGGAATTTCTTGCTCAAACTTACTAAGCATAAATTGCTTACCCGTTTCTCTGTTTCTCGTCTTATAGATTTTGCTCGTTAGCTATCGGATTCGGGATCCTTGAAGTCGAAGTCATCCACACTATCAAAGCCTCCATTTTGGTATAATTTTGGTTGAACTTTGAAATGGCATGTATAGGACTACCCTTTTTGTTGAACGTCATGTACCTTTCGGTTTTGTGTAAACTTGGTTAGCCATGCGAAAATGGCTTATATACGTTTTTAGTATAATGCTATAATCGTTGTATGTTGATCATGATGGGGTATGGAATTGTTTCTGGGTCCCCTGTCGCGACTTTGAAAATTTACCATAAATTATCCAGAAATAATTAGAAGTCATGCCTTATATTTTCAGGTTCCATTTTGAGTCTAGTTTCATTAGAAACAAACGACACCATATTAAGGCCCTGTGCAGAGATATATTCAAGTTGTAACGCGAAGGTCGAGCGATCGACCCTCGTAACATGGGTGACTTTAACTAATAAACTGTACTAATTGGCCCGACCAAAATTCTAGAAATAAATCCAGCGATGGATACATGAGTCTAAATTCAGGAAAAATTTACGGAATCGGTTTCGAGTTTTGTAACTCGAGATATGCTTTTTAAGGCGGCAGTGGCGCAGATTTCCAACTTGTCGGAAATGTCAAATTGGTCGGTGCAATATGTGGATTTGGCTCGTTAACCCCTCGCGTCCGACAACCATGACGGTCTCGGGTTCGGGTGTTACAATTTTATTGGTATCGAGCTACGGTTTAGTCGATTCTAGGACTACCGTGATATGTTTGGGGTCTAGCTATACATGCCATTAAGTGATAAATTGATAGTGTGGAAATTTCGACAATTTAAATTTGTGTTTGTTTATAGCAATGGATCCGATCCCAACCGAAAGCGAAGGTGATGATGTGGAGAGTGTGGCACCTGCTCCGCGCAAGGGACAATGGCCGGCGGACTCTCAACCTATGGCCAACAATCCGAATGATGAGGCTAGGCAAGCCTTTTATAGCGTGATGAATGATTGGTTCAACCAATACATTCGAACTAACACTACTGTTCCACAACCTCCATTCCCGACTAATGCAACCCCGCACCTACAATACCCGATGAATCGACCAAATAAGGTCAAGTAAGCCCCGATCAACGAGATTCAAAACATGGGGCCCTTGAATTTAAAGCTACGGATGACGACGATGCCGAAAGCAAGCTGAATTTTGGTTGGACAACACTATCCGGTGCTCGATGAGCTATCTTGTACACCGATGAGTGCTTAAAGTGTACTATCTCCCCGCCACGCGATTCCGCCTACTATTGGTAGAGTACTCTAACTTCGGTTGTGCCTAGGGAGCAAGTAACTTGGGAGTTTTTCCAAACCGAGTTCGAAAGAAGTATATCGATCGAGATTCATCGACCAAAAACGAAAGGAATTTCTTGATCTTAAGCAAGGCTCTATGTCCATTATCGACACGAGCGAAAATTTGTTAGACTCATGAGATACGCGGGAATGTGTTTCGTCCAAGCCATTATGTGTAAACGCTTCGAGGATGGGCTGAATGATGATATAAGGATGTTTATTGGCATTCTCGAAATATGAGAGTTCGTAGTACTTGTTGAGCGAGCTTGTAAAGTCAAGAGCTTAGAAAGGAGAATCAAAAAGTTGATGTGGGAACCGGAGAATTTGAAAAAGGTCCTCGGAAAGTCTCTTCAACAGCATCGAAGAGATTTCGAGAAGATGTGAGCCGGTCTAGAGGCGCCGGGCCTTTTAGACGAGATCGTGATTGACCCACAATGGTATACGAGGCACACCGGTCTCCGGTGTTGGGAATGATCGTCAAACCGAATGGAGTGTCGACATTGTGGCAAATGGCATTCGGGAGTCTGAGGTTCCGTGATCGCTCTGCTATAAGTGTGGATCGGCCGACCACTTTATCAAGGATTGCCCGAGGTTGCTTGAACAAAATGTAAGTCGAGTGGAAACCCGGGTGCTACCATCGTCAAGTAGGCCACCTAGAAATATGGGCAATGTTAGTGGCGGTCGAGAGGATCTAGAGATGCTACCATCGATCGAGGCTCGTGCTCTGCTAGGACTTATGCCATACGCCAAGACGCCGAGGATCTTTGCCTCACCGATGTCATTACTGGTACTTTCACTCTTTTCGATACTAATGTGATTGCTTTGATTGACCCGGTTCTACTCATTCTTATATATGTGAAACCTTAGCATCCAAAGAAGACTTTGCCTATTGAGTCTCTTGAGTTTGTAATTTGGGTGTCAAACCCTTGGGTCATTACGTGCTTGTCAACAAAATGTGTAAGAAAAGTCCCTAGTATTCCGAGGTTCTTGTTTTCCGTGATTTGATGCTTTTGCCATTCGGCCTAATTGACGTTATTCTTGGTTTGGATTAGTTGACCATCCACGATGCGGTTGTAAATTGCAAAAGCAAGACTATCGATCCGAGGTCGCGAATAACGAGATAATTCGGGTTGAGTCTACGGACTTAAAGGGGTTGCCAGCTGTAATATCAGCAATGTTGGCCCAAAAATATATGAGAAAAGGGTGCGAAGCATACCTTGCGTATGTGCTCGATGACAAGGAGTCAGAAAAGAAACCCGAATCTGTGCCAGTGGTTTGTGAATACCCGGATGTTTTCCCTGAAGAATTGCCGGGTTTACCCCCTGTCCGGGAAATAGAGTTTGGCATCGAATTGGTATCTGGTACCGCTCCAATTTTGATAGCTCCGTATCGTATGGCACCAACGGAACTAAAGGAGTTGAAAGCTCAGTTGCAAGAATTGGAGGATAAAGGTTTTGCTCGCCCGAGTTTTTCACCTGGGGTGCACCGGTGTTGTTTGTGAAAAGAAGGATGGAACCATGAGGTCGTGCAGATCGACTATCGTCGACTTAATAAAGCGACGATAAAGAACAAATATCCGTTACAGCGATCGACGATTTGTTCGATCAATGAAGGGAGCCTCGGTGTTCTCGAAAATAGATTTGAGATCGGGCTATTATCGATTCTTGAATTCGAGATTCGGACGCACCCAAGACCGCCTTGAGCGAGATATGGTCACTATGAGTTCCTAGTGATGCCGTTTGGGCTTACTAATGCCCTGCGGTATTTATGGATTTGATGAATCGGATCTTGAGACCATATTTGGATCGGTTCGTAGTCGTGTTCATTGATGACATCTTGGTCTATTCAAGAAATGAGACCGAACACGCGAACACCGAGGATAGTGTTGCGAATTTTACGGGATAAGCGGTTATATGCTAAGTTCAAGCAAGTGTGAGTTCGGTTGAGGAGGTTAGCTTCTTGGGTCATGTGGTATCTGATCGTATTCGAGTCGATTCAACAAAATTTCAGCCATACTTAGCTGGAAGCCTCCAGAAATATTACCGAGGTTCGAGACTTTTGGGGTTTCTTAGGTTATTACCGACGATTTGTAAAGGTTTCTCAACGATAGCCACGCCAATGACGGTTACTCCAAAAGGATGTTAAGTTCGAATGGACGGGAAATGTCGAAAAGTTTCGATCAATGAAAACTTGTTTGACTGAAGCCCCAATTCTAGTGCAACCCGAATCGGGTAAAGAGTTCGTCGTTTATAGTGACGCATCCCTACTTGGGTTAGGTTGCGTATTGATGCAAGAAGGTCGAGTTGTGGCCTATGCGTCGAGACAATTGAAGCCACATGAGAAAAATTATCTGACCCATGATCTCGAATTGGCTGCCATCGTATTCACCTTAAAGATATGGCGACATTACTTATTTGGTGAGAAGTGCCATGTGTATTCGGATCATAAAAGTCTCAAATATTTGATGACTCAAAGAGACTTAAATCTGCGACAAAGACATTGGCTCAAGCTGTTAAAGGATTATGAGCAGGTCATTGACTATCACCCGGGAAAGGCGAATGTGGTTGCGGATGCCTTAAGTCGTAAATCATTATTCGCTTTATGAGTGATGAATGTGCACTTGTCCGTTCGATCCGACAGTGTGTTAGTAGCTGAATTGAAAGCCAAACCATTATTGATACATCAAATTTGTGAAGCTCAGAAAGTCAACGATGAGTTGGTTGCAAAATTGGCTGAGCGTGTTCCGAACAAGGAATCGGAGTTTCAAATCGATGATGACGATTGTTTGAGGTTCAAAAGTCGTCTGTGTGTTCCAAAGAATTCGGAACTTATTTCGATAATTCTGAACAAAGCCCATTGTAGCCGAATGGCAATCCACCCGGGGAGTACTAAGATGTACAACAATTTGAAACGTCGATTTTGGTGGCATGGTATGAAACGAGACATCTCTGATTTTGTTTCGAGATGTTTAATATGTCAACAAGTGAAAGCGGAACATCAAGTGCCTTCAGGATTACTTCAGCCGATCACGATACCCGAGTGGAAATGGGATCGAGTCACCATGGACTTTGTATCCGGACTGCCATTGTCAGCGAGTAAGAAGGATGCGATTTGGGTCGTGGTAGATAGATTGACTAAGTTGGCTCATTTTGTCCCCGTACGTACGGATTTTTCAATGGACAAACTAGCCGAATTGTACGTTCCTCAGATTGTGAGATTACACGGGGTGCCTATTTCCATCGTATCGGATAGAGATCCGAGATTTACCTCGCGATTTTGAAAGAAGTTGCAAGAAGCTTTGGGTACCAAGTTGCATTTCAGCACCGCCTTTCACCCCCAAACCGATGGTCAATCCGAGCGGATAATTCAAATACTTGAGGATATGTTGAGATGTTGCATCCTCGAGTTCAGTGGTTCATGGGAACGGTATTTGCCTTTGATTGAATTCGCTTACAAAAATAGTTTTCAATCAAGTATTAAGATGGCACCCTACGAGGCTTTGTACGGTCGTAAATGCCGTACACCATTGTTTTGGACCGAGCTCGGTGAAAGAAAAATTTTCGGTGGATTTGATTAGAGATTTGAATGAAAGTGAAAGTAATCCGTGAAAGTCCAAGATAGCCTCCGATCGTCGAAGTCGACGCGGATCTGAAATGTAAAGACATCGAGTATCAGGTGGGAGATAAAGTGTTTCTCAAGGTTTCACCTTGGAAAAAGATACTCAGATTCGGCCCTAAAGGCAAGTTGAGCCCGAGGTTCATAGGGCCATATGAGATATCCGAGCGAGTCGGTCCAGTGGCATATCGTCTGATTTTGCCCCCTGAACTCGAAAAGATTCACGATGTCTTTCATGTTTCAATGCTTCGACGCTATAGATCTGATCCATCGCACGTGATTAGTCCATCAGAGGTTGAAATTCAAGCCAATATGAGTTATGAGGAAGAACCGATTCGTTTCCTAGCACGTGAAGTGAAAGAGTTGCGAAACAAGCGGGTTCCACTAGTGAAAGTGTTATGGCTCAAACACGGGATAGAAGAAGCTACTTGGGAACCCGAGAACTCCATGAAAGAGCGATACCCAAACCTATTTACGGTAAGATTTTCGGGACGAAAATTTCTTAAGTGGGGAGAGTTGTGACAGCCAAAATTGACCCTAGTCGGGATGTGGTTTCGGGACCACAAAACCGAGGCATAAAAATAATTTAAAATTTATTTTGATGCCTATGATATGTGTGAATTTGTGTGTGACATTTTGATGATTTGATTTAGAGTTATAAAGGTGAATTTCACTAGAAAGGACCTAGTAGTAAACTTTGAAAGTATGATAGGAAATGTGTGATGACTAATTAAAGCATGCATGCAAAACAATGGACTTGCATGTCAAATACCCCCTTTTATAGGTGGTGGCGGCCATGGCAAGAGAGGATGGGCTAAACATGTCATGAAACATGTTTTGTTGGTGCATTAGGGAGAAATAATAAACAAAGGTGTATGGGTAAGAAAAGAATGAAAAAAAATGTGTGTGAGGGTGGTATCTCCCCCATTGCCGTGAGTTGTAGAGAAAGAAAGAAAAAAATTTGTTCATCCTTTCTTTGAGCCAAAACTAAGGAAGAAGGAGGGATTTTTGCTCCATTTTTGGTTTAGAAGAGATTTTTGCTTCATTTTCTTTGTTTAGAAGAGATCTAGAAGGAGATTTGGCTAAACTTGCATCAAGATTAAGCTCAAGAGCAAAGGGGAGCTAAATCCGATAAAGGGAAGGAAAAAGTAGTCGAGTAGCCGTCGAAATCGCTCGACAACATCCAAGGTAAGTTCTGAAGGTACGTGATTTTAGAATAAGCAATCTTGCTGTAAAATTTCAGTTAATGCGCTTGTGAAAAATTCCAGCAATGAGGTATGTTCATATGAGCTTGAATCAGTTGATTCCCTTCGAATAATATTCGCTCAGTCGAGTAATGAGTTTCCGGTATGTGACTAAGGTGATCCCTTATGTATGATCATAGGGGTTGAAATGTGAAATGAGTATGATATTGAGAGTTTGTACATATGAAATTATCCGTTAGCTTTATGAATGCTAAGCTTTTGTTGTGCTGGAATTTCTTGCTCAAACTTACTAAGCATAAATTGCTTACTCCGTTTCCTCTGTTTCTCTGTCTTATAGATTTTGCTCGTTAGTTATCGGATTCGGGATCCTTGAAGTCAAGTCATCCACACTATCAAAGCCTCCATTTTGGTATAATTTTGGTTGAACTTTGAAATGGCATGTATAGGACTACCCTTTTGTTGAACGTCATGTACCTTTCGGTTTGTGTAAACTTGGTTAGCCATGCGAAAATGGCTTATATCGTTTTAGTATAATGCTATAATCGTTGTATGTTGATCATGATGGGGTATGGAATTGTTTTGGAACGATTAGCCATTGGAATGGTTAATCATGATCACACTTTGTGCTATGTATGCAAAAAGGGCCAATTGAATCAGGGAAATCATGAAATAGGTAAAGCCTACCTTAAAAACAGATGCTGCCAGCTGCAGTGACGTGGATGTGAAAAATCACCAAAATTTGTAGGAATGGTTTTAAATAGTGAATAAATTATGTGATCGAACCTTGACGAGTCTATTTTCATATGAAAGTAACGAAACGATCATATGAACAGTATACCGAGAGAGATTAAAGTTCTCGTGAGACAGGGCCAGAACAGTTTCTGGGTCCCCTGTCGCGACTTTGAAAATTTACCATAAATTATCCAGAAATAATTAGAAGTCATGCCTTATATTTTCAGGTTCCATTTTGAGTCTAGTTTCATTAGAAACAAACGACACCAGTATTAAGGCCCTGTACAGAGATATATTCAAGTTGTAACGCGCGAAGGTCAGAGCAGTCGACCCCTGTAACATGGGTGACTTTAACTAATAAACTGTACTAATTGGCCCGACCAAAAATTCTAGAAATAAATCCAGCGATGGATACATGAGTCTAAATTCAGTAAAAATTTACGAAATCAGTTTCCGAGTTGTGTAACTCGAGATATGCTTTTTAAGGCGACAGTGACGCAGATTTCCAACTTGTCTGGAAATGTCAAATTAGTCGGTGCAATATGTGGATTTGGCTCGTTAACCCCTTGCGTCCGACACCGGCGACGGTCTCGGGTTCGGGGTGTTACACATACAATCTCAAACCACACTCATAAATATCCTTAAACTCTAACTGAACTCAATGCATTTCATACAAGCAACACAACAACAACAGAGCACCTAAACATGGAGTATAGAAACTCACCTGAACTCCTTCATCCTCATCACTTTAGCTTTTCCAAATGCCAGAGCCTCCATCGTCCTAGTAGTTAAGCACGTCTAACCATATATCGGTAAAATTAAAGGCCTTCAAACCTTAAAACTTTAAATCCAAGATTATACAAAAGCTTTTTAGGAATATTTACATCTTTTTTCCACTAATTCATGAATATAGTGTGGCTTGGGAGCTTACCAGATCCCCTATTGTCCAGACTCGAAACTCACAATTACCGCCCCATCCAATGCTTTCTTTAACTTTCCCTTCTTCAGAGCAACCAGAGAAAGTGAAGTAATGAGTAATTATAAATAGAGTTGGATAGAATTTTCCTCTTCAAAATAAGGCTTCTTACTGATATATATGATCTCTCCTTACATGGTCCCCAAATCTCAATTAGCGATCCATCGACTATCATTGTGTCTCTCACTATGGAACCAATCGTGTAATGCCCCAAAATTTGTGTTTTTATTTTTGTAAAATTATGACACAAGTGTGTATCTACTTCAGTGGTTAAGTGTTTTGGGTGTGTGTGTGAGGTCCCAAGTTCAAGCCTTAGCTTGGACAACTTTTGGTATTTTTCTGAATAAAGCCTTGACCTTACCCGATAGGCTTATGTTAATTTTTTTGTAAGCTTTTAACAGAATTGGTCTGCTGGTCTGATGGTTAAGTGCAGTGTTAGTTTGTTAGAGATCTTTTGTTCGAATCCTTGTGCAGGCATAAATGTTGTTATTTTTACCAGTTCGATGTCTGAGAGTTTCGGTATAGCCAAAACTCTATAGCTATTGTGAGTAGTAGGGATTGTGGGAGTGAATTTAGGGATATAGGGAGTTATCAAATGAAACTATTATTTTTTTTAAATTTCTGGTTTTCTTTTTCAAAGTTCTGACATTCTAAATTTTTCCACCTCCCTAACGGATTTCCTTTCCTTTTTCCTTCCCAAGCAAAACCTTTTTCTTTTCCTTCCTCGTTGGTTTATTCACACCTCTTCGTTGTGGGTTTTGGACTATTGTGTTCATTTGGTTGGTAAGTCACTATATATATATTTTTCTTTTCGGGTTGTCAAACTTTTGCTCATGATGAACTATTTTTGACAGCCGCAAATAAAAAAGGTTCCAGCTTATCACTCGTGAATTGCTAGCCAAATCGTTCGGAGCTTTAGGGGTAAGTGATGGAAGTAGAATTAAGCCATTATCGGGTTTTTGGTTAATCTATGAATCATGACTTAATTTAAACTCGGGTTTGTCGATTTTAGGTTCTGGAGTGCTTGGGGTTGCCTTAGCTTCAAAACGATAGCAGGAGTGTACCCGAAACCAAAGAAATTGAGTATCGACGAAAGCCAAAAAATGAATTTGTCGATGCCACACGGGTTTATGGTCGCCCGTGTGGTAGGCCGTGTGGCAGTACACGGGCATGTGATTGACGAACCAGGTCGTGTGTACAAGACACGGGTGCATCACACAGTCGAGTAATGGGAGACGAGGCTGTGTGCGAGACACGGACTCAACCTATTGGGCCGTATGGGCCACACGGGCGTGTAGGCCCATATAGGTAAACTACACGGGCGTGTGAAATTTCAGGCCAGGCCATGTAATCTATACGGCCAATGCCAATTTGGACCATGTGGGCCTACACGGGCAGAGCACATGGGCATGTTAGCCCATTTTTCTGGAAAATTCTA
The DNA here is from genome assembly GCF_025698485.1 of Gossypium arboreum. Lineage (NCBI taxonomy): Eukaryota > Viridiplantae > Streptophyta > Magnoliopsida > Malvales > Malvaceae > Gossypium > Gossypium arboreum. The sequence goes on from NC_069080.1 coordinate 41,126,524, forward strand.
AAAAGTTGCACGGGTTGCCCAAGTCGACTGTGACTTGTCGTAGGGTCGGTAAGGATTATTTAGACCCCTAATCTTGTGATTTAATTAGGTGATGTATGATTCAAGCATGTGATAATCAGCATATAAATCTGAACTGTTTGGATTATCTGATAAATTGCATGTTAGCGTGTCATCTCTGTATGATGCATTGCATCGGGATGGGATGATGTTATTTGGAGGAAGTATTCTGAAAGGCTCTTAAGCCCGATATCTAACAGCTCAGCTGCAATTATCTGATTATGTGCCGTATTGCGGTACAGCATGGTGTGCAGGGATGGGTGGGTCAATTTTATCCCCACATGGTGTGTAGGGCTGGACGGAGATGGTGTGTAGAGGCAGGTGGGTGGGATTCTGATATTTTGTTCTGTATCCGTATCTGATTGGGCTAAAGCCCTAATTTACGTCTAATTCTGCGTTTAAACCCCGTACTGGTTCTGTAATGGGCTTCAGCCCCAGACTGTATTCTGATGTTTGATTATACTGTATGTTTGATATCTGTGGGGATTACACACTGAGTTTGCGAAAACTCACCCCTTTTCTATTTTATCTATTCAGGTAATCTCCAGTAATAGACAAGTCGGAGCAGCGAAGACTCAGCAGCAACCACATGGTTTTCTAGTTGGACTATTTTCTATTTTTTTATGATTTAGTTTTTATTTGGGGAAAATTTGATGTAATTAAGGCTTTTACGGATTTCTGCTCAATTTGGAATTTTGCAATGTTTTACGGTTTTTACTGCTAGTAGTAGGAAAACTTGAGTTTTCAATAGAATCAAATGTTTTACAAAATTACCACGCATATGAAATGGTTTTAAAAGCTTCCACGAAAAAAAAAGAAAGGATGTTTGAAGCAAATCAAAGAGAACATATTTTCCTGGGCTAAGTAAAATTAAGTATTGGGATGATTTTAAGGTCAATGCGTTTTCAAAAACACTCTCATGGGACATCGTCAGATTTGGCCATAATGTTCAGGCCAGGTTTAGGGTGTTACATTTAATGGTATCAGAGCCAGATTCAACACTTGGCTGTGAATTTTGGGTTCCAAAATTGGTTTTTAAAGAAATTATTTCCAAATGTTTTTAAATATTCTAGGTAAGTGTGTGGTTCGCAGAGTCTCCGGCACTGATCCTTTAAGTATTCTTAAAACTCTAAAAAGTTTACCTGAAAATACTACTAGTGTGTTTGAAATAACTATAGGTAGTATACTGTATTGAAAACACTCTAGTCAATGGATACTGAAAATTGTAGTGAGACTACGACTTACGGAAACAAACTCTGAACTTTTGATACTAGTTTGCATAAAACATCTTTTAAGAAATACTAAAACTATAACTGATCCATAAAATTTGTAACACAGATAAATTCGATTAGACAATGAGCACAAGAGGTATCGGCGGACGTGGTACTAAAGGTCGAGGTAGAGGCTGTAGAGGGGTTCGAGCTGAGTCCCCTTCCATGTATAATATACCGAATCTGAACACTAGTGAAATGCTGGTGTCGCCTGTTACAGAGACTAGGTCAAGGTCTCATGATTGTACAGCTGGGGACGACGCACTGTCCCAAGCCATGCTACGAATTTTGGAAAGGGTCGTAGAGCCCAACACTAGATCTGGGGGTCGTGGGTCGATTCTTAAACGACTCAGGTCCAATAAATTTGAGTTATTCAGTATTGTCACCGAGTCGCCCTAATGTGGTTGAGTATTGGATGGAGGCCACGGAGAGAATTATGGACGACCTGGATTTTACTACCAAGCAAAAGCTTAAAGGGCTGTTTCTTTGCTTCGCAATGAAGTATACTAGTGGTGGTTGATAGTTAAGGAGGGCATTCAACCCGACCAATTCACCAGGGATTATTTTAAGACTACGTTCTAGGGTAAGTATGTAGGGGCCAGCTACATTGATTGTAGGAGGCATGAATTCCTTAATCTCACCCAGGGAGACCATTCAGTGGCCGAGTATAAGGCCGAGTTCTTGAGCGCTTTGTCTGATTTGAGGATGGTCTCAGGGATAGTTTGCGAGTTTTGATAGCTCCGCAGAGGGTGTGTGATTTCTCTGTTCTAGTTAAGAAGGTGAATATTGCCAAGGAGGTTAAGCGCGTTGAGTGCCAAAATTGAAAAAAAAGGAAAGAATAGGAGGGAATTAGAACCCTCGAGTTCTACGATGAGGCCTAAGAAAAAGGTTAGACCTGATGGGCCAATTAGAGTTGGGGTCCCTGTTGCACCTTTCGGGGTGGCGCTGTATGGGCACTGTGGTAGAGGCCATATGAGAGAGTGTTGGAGGACTACTGGGGTGTGCTTGAGATGTGGGTCGATTGAGCACCGTGTTAAAGATTGTCTATTAAGAACTGATCAGATGCAAGCTTCGGTTACTGAGACTGCACAGCCACCGGGTACTTCAGTAGCCACCTAGGAGTCGTGGTCTAGTTAGGGATGGTAACGGCATGGGCCAAGGACAGAGAGCACCGGACAGAGGTGCAAGACCGACTGGGGTGAGGCAGCCTGCTTTTGTTTATGCTACACATCGCCGTGAGGATAGAGATGCTCCTGACGTCATTACAAGTACGTTTTTAATATTTGATGTACCTTATCTTACATTGATAGACATAGGCTCTACACACTCATATGTAGCTAGTACTATGTCTGAGACTTTGGGAATTCCAGTCAAGAGTATTGATAGTGAAGTAACCGTGTTAAATCCTTTGGGGCAATCTGTCCGGGTTAGTATATTGTATAGAGACGTTTCGCTAGATGTTCAAGGGACAACGTTTCTGGCTGATCTAATGGAGCTTCTGTTTGGGGAGTTCAATCTGATTCTGAGAATGGGCTGGTTGGGTAAACAGTGGCTAAGTCTAGATTGTGCGACAAAAAGGGTTTTCTTGAGGAACGAAGAGGGCAACGAGGTAGTCGTGATTGGGGAACGATGAGATAATTTGACCAATGTGATTTCTGCGCTGATGGCGGAGAAGTTAGTGAGGAAAAAGTGTGAGGCATTCTTGGCCTACATCAGTGTTTTTGATTCTGGGGACTCTTCGGTTAAGGACATCAGAACCGTGTGAAACTTTCCAGATGTTTTTCCTAAGGAGCTACCAGGGTTGCCTCCAAGCCGAGAGGTAGAGTTTGGGATTGAGTTGATTCTTGGTACAGCTCCAGTGTCTATCGCTCTATACTAAATGGTACCGAAGGAGCTTACTGAGCTTAAGGCTCAGATTCAAGAACTGTTAGACGTGGGTTCAGTCGTCCTAGTGTGTCTCCGTGTGGAGCACCTGTTCTATTTGTAAAGAAGAAAGATGGGACGAAGAGGATGTGCATCGATTATCGAGAGCTGAACAAGCTAATGATTAAGAACAAGTACCCACTTCCGAGGATAGATGACTTATTCGAGCAGTTTAAAGGGGCTTCTGTGTTTTTTAAGATTGATATGCGTTCGGGCTATCATCAGTTGAGAGTCAAAGAGGCTGATGTGCATAATACAGCATTTAAGACTCGATATGGACATTACGAGTTTCTTGTTATGCCTTTTGGATTGACTAATGCACCAGCGGCATTCATAGATTTGATGAATCTAGTATTTTAGCCCTATCTAGATCTGTTTGTAGTAGTGTTCATAGACGACATTTTAGTGTATTCTAAGACAGAGAATCAGCACGATGAATATCTCAGGGTGGTTCTACAGATTCTTCGTGAGAAACAGTTGTATGCGAAGTTCAGAAGTGTGAGTTCTAGCTTCGAGAAGTGACATTTCTGGGACATATAGTTTCTACTGAAGGGATACGAGTTGATCCTCATTAGATTGAGGCTGTGTTGGGTGGAAACAGCCGAAGAATGTGTCTGAGATTCGCAGCTATCTAAGGGTGGTAGGATATTATCTATGTTTCGTAGAAGGGTTCTCTTTTATCGCAGCTCTGATGTCTAAGCTACTGCGTAAGGGAGTTCCTTTCTTTTGGACTGATGTACAGCAGGAGAGCTTTGATAAGCTCAAGACGATTTTAACTAAGGCACTTTGATACAGCCTAAGTTTGGTAAAGTCTTTGTGGTTTACAGTGATGCGTCGCATGTGGGTCTAGGTTGTGCTCTGATGCAAGATGGGAAGGTAGTTGTTTATTTGTCTCGACAACTCAAGACTCATAAGGCTAAGTACCCAACGCACGATTTGGAATGGGTGGCGGTTGTCTTTGCTTTGAAAATCTGGAGGCATTACTTGTATGGTGAGAAGTGTACCATCTACACTGACAACAAAAGCCTCAAATATCTTCTCATTCAGAAGGAGTTGAACCTTAGGCAGCATAGATAAGTTGAACTGCTTAAGGATTACGATTGTACTATTGAATACCATCTTGGTAAGGCCAATGTGGTGGCCGATACGCTAAGCCATAAGGCTATGATCGATCTGAGAGCAATGTTTGCTCGATTGAGTCTTTTTAACGATGGAAGTCTGTTGGCAGAGCTTCAAGTGAAATCGACATGGATTGATTATATTAGAAATAAACAGATAGAGGATAAGTCTCTTGAATTGCGGTTTCGTCATGTAGAGAGTGGTATTACTTCAGACTTTGGGATTAATAAGGATGGGGTATTGTGTTTCTGCGATCAGATTTGTATACCGAATGATGAGGACTAGAGACAATTGATTCTGAGGGAGGCACATAGTAGCGCATATGTTATGCATCCCGACAGAAATAAAATGTACCAAGATCTGTGAGATATATATTGGTGGCCAGGGTTAAAGTGAGAGGTTACCAACTTCGTAGCTCAGTGTTTGACTTGTTAGCAGGTTAATGCTGAGTATCAGTTACCTTCGAGGTTGCTACAGCCGGTTAAAATACTGATATGGAAATGGGAGCAAGTAACGATGGACTTTATTAGTGGGTTGCCTTTAACACCCACTAAGAAAGATTTTGTATAGGTCATCGTGGATCAATTGACGAAGTTTGCTCACTTAATTCCTGTCAGGATAGACTGCAATCTGCAGAAATTGGCTAAGCTCTACATATTAGAAATAGTGAGACTTTATGGGGTACCCGTGTCGATCATCCCTGATAGGGATCCACGTTTCACATCTCGATTCTAGAAGAAGCTTCATGAAGCTCTGGGTTTAAGGTTAGACTTCAATACTGCTTTTCATCCTTAGATAGATGGTTAGTCGGAGAGGGTGGCTCAGATACTGGAGGACATGTTGATGAGTTGTGTGATTGACTTCTGAGGCAGTTAGGAGGAGTATTTTCCATTAGCAGAATTCGCTTACAGTAACAGCTACCAGTCTAGTATACAGATGGCACCTTACGAGGCACTATATGGTCGTAAGTGTCACACTCCCTTATGCTGGATTGAGTTGAGTGAGCGACGCATTCTAGGTCAAAAATGGTTTCTGAGACTGAGGACAAAGTCTGTTTGATTCAAGATTGACTGAAAGTGGCTTCTGATAGACAGAAGTCTTATGCGGATCTGAAACGCCGAGAGATAGAGTATTCTGTGGGGGACTTAGTTTTTCTCAAAGTCTCACCATAGAAAAAGGTTCTGAGGTTCGGTCGCAAAGGTAAGCTAAGCCCTAGGTTTAGTGGGTCGTACTGTATTCTAAAACGAGTGGGACGACTGGCTTATCGGTTGGAGCTACCTTCGGATTTAGACCGTATCCATAAAGTATTTCATGTCTCGATGTTGAGGCATTACCACTCTGATCCCACACATATTGTTCCTGTAGAGGAGATTGAGGTTCGACCAGAACAGGCCTTCGAAGAGGAGTCGGTTGAGATTCTGGATTGCGATGTTAAGGTTCTGATGAGGAAACCTATTCCTTTAGTAACAGTGCTGTGGTGGAATCATAGTACTGAGGAGGCTACGTAGGAGCCTAATGATGCAATGCACCAGCAATATCCTCATCTATTCTGATCAGGTAAATTTCAAGGCCGAAATTTTCTTTTAGGGGGTAGAGTTGTAACGCCCCAAAGTCTATGTTTTTCTTTTTGTGAAATAATGACACAATTGTGTATCTGCTTTAGTGGTTAAGTGTTCTGGGTATGTATGAGAGGTCTCAAGTTCAAGCCTTAGCTTGGGCAAATTTTGGTATTTTTCTAAATAAAGCCTTGACCATGCTCGATGGGCTTACGTTAATTTTTTTGTAAGCTTCTATCAGAATAGGCCTGCTGGTCTGATGGTTAACTGGAGTATTAGTTTGTTGGAGGTCTTTTGTTCGAATTCTTGTACAAGCGTGAATGTTGTTATTTTTGCAGTTTGGTGTCTGAGAGTTTTGGTATAGCCAAAATTCTGTAGTGGTTATGAGTAGTGGGGATTGTGGGAGTGAATTTAGGGCTATAAGAAGTTATCAAATGAAACTATTACTTTTTTTTTGAATTTTTGGTTTTCTTCTCCAAAGTTCTGTCATTCTAAATTCTTCCATCTCCTTGCCGAATTTCCTTTTCTTTTCCTTCCAAGCAAAACCTTTTTCTTTTCCTTACTCGTTGGTTTAATCGCGCCTCTTCGTTGTGGGTTTTGGACTGTTGCGTTCATTTGGTTGGTAAGTCTCTATATATATTTCTTTCTTTTGGAGTTGTCAAATTTTCGTTCATGATGAACCTCTATTTTTGACAACCGCAAATCAAAAAGGTTCTGGCTTATCACTCATAGATTGCTAGCCAAATCGTTCGAAGCTTTAGGGGTAAGTGATGGAAGTAGAATTGAACCATTATCAGGTTTTTGGTTAATCTATGAATCATGACTTATTTTGGACTCGGGTTTGTCGATTTTAGGTTCTGGAGTGATCAGGGTTGTCTTAGCTTCAAAATGATACCAAGTGTATACCTGAAACCATAAAAATTGAGTATTGGCGAAAGCCGAAAAATGAATCTGTCGACGCCACACGGGCGTGTGGTCGCCCATGTGGTAGGACGTGTGGCAGTACACAAGCGTGTGATTGACAAGCTAGGCCGTGCGTGCAAGATATAGGCGCATGACACGGTTAAGTAATGGGAGGCGAGGCCGTGTACAAGACACAGGCTTAACCTATTGGGCCATGTGGGCCACACGGACGTGTAGGCCAACACGGGTGAACTACACGAGCGTGTGGAATTTTGGGCTAGGCCGTATGATCCACACAGCTAAGGCCAATTTGGGTCGTGTGGGCCACATGGGCGTGTAGGCCCACACGAGCAGACCACATGAGCGTGTGAGCCCATTTTTCTGGAAAACTTTGAAAGGTTACACGGCTCACCCAAGTCGACTGTGACCTTTCCTAGGGTCGGTAAGCATTATTTAGACCCCTAATTTTGTGATTTAATTAGGTGATGTATGATTGAAGCATGTGATAATCAGCATGTAAATCTGAACTATTTGCATTATATAATAAATTGCATGTTAGCATGTCATTTTTGTATGTTGCATTGCATCGGGTGGGATGATGTTATTTGGAGGAAGTATTCTGAAAGGCTCCTTAGCCTGATATTTGGCAGCTCAGTTGCAATTATCTGATTATGTGTCGCATTACAGTACAACATGTTGTGTAGGGATGGGTGGGTCGATTTTATCCTCACATGGTGTGTAGGGCTGGAAGGAGATAGTGTGTAGAGGCTGGTGGGTAGGATTCTGATATTCTGTTCTGCATCTGTATCTGATTAGGCTAAAGCCCTAATATACATCTGATTCTGCATCTAAATGGGCTAATGCCCGTACTGGTTCTATAATGGGCTCTGGCCCCAAACTGTATTCTAATGTTTAATTATACTGTATGTTTGATATCTGTGGGGATTACACACTGAGTTTGCGAAAACTCACCCCTTTTCTATTTTAGTTGTTCAAGTAATCCCCAGTCATAAACGAGTCAGAGCAGTGGAGGACTCAGCGGTAGCCACATGGTTTTCCATTTGGACTATTTTTTTTTATGATTTAGGTTTTATTTGGGGAAAAATTGATGTAATTAAGGCCTTTACGGATTTTTGCTCAATTTGGGATTTTGCACTATTTTACGGTTTTTACTGCTAGTAGTAGGAAAACTCGGGTTTTCAATAGAATCAAATGTTTTACGAAATTACTACGCATATGAAATGGTTTTAAAAGCTTCCGCAAAAAAAAAAAGAAAGGATGTTTGAAGCAAATCAAATAGAACATGTTTTCCCGGGCTAAGTAAAATTAAGTATTGAGACAATTTTAAGGTTAATACGTTTTCACAAACACTCTCATGTGACATCGCCGATTCGGGCATAATGTCTAGGCCGAGTTTAGAGTGTTACAAGTCGGTTCCACTTTAACCAAACCAAAAATGAAACTCAACTCATTGCCCATCGGCCAAAAAATTTCCAATATTTCCAATAGAGTCTTCCCACTCACTATTTTATTTAATTAACTCCCAACAATTCCTTAAATTCAAAAACTCAAAGAAATTTAGGTGTGACATTAAGGATTTTCCAAAATTCACTAATTTGATCAACCTTTGAGGACAAGGTTTAACCTTACAATTCCCTTAAGATTTCTACCCAAATCTTAAGACTTAAATCCTCTCAATAGAGTAAACAAATCAGAATAGAAAGAAACAATCCTTACAAGATTAGGATGTTTTCCAATTAAGCACTTACACAATAACAACAGTTAAGCTAATTGAATGCAAAAAATGCTCACAAGTGTTTTGACCTGGCGTCAAATGTAGTAGTCAACTTAGGTTAATTCTGAGCTTAAGGAGTTTGTTTTCTATGCAATTTAGTATTTTATTTTTCATTTTTGGAAATTAGGTCGTATGATTAAATATTAATAAAATAAGTGTTTTTTAACATATTTTAGGAGTGTTATGACCCAATAGGCTGGCATGAGCCTTAGGTTGTGCTAATATGTTTAATTGAGTGTGTAGGATGATAAAAAGGCCCAATTAACGTAAGCACAAGGGTCAAGTGATGCACAAGCTTCATGGGACATCAAAACAAAAAAAGAACGAGACTAGGTTTGAAGTGGGAGTCGTGTCGCGCCACGTGACACGACAGACGTCGACGTTCTACCCAAGTAATTTGGGGTTATTTTTGTCTGCGCAATCAAACTTATACAAAGAACTAGGACGTATCAAAGACCTAATTTGGGCAACCAACACCTATATAAATATGATGTTAAGGGTTTGATGTAACTAAGTAATCCTAAACACCTTCAAAAACCTTAATAGTTTAGGAGTAGATTTAGATTATTTTCCTTTTCGACTTTTCAATTCTATTTTGTTTTTCCTTCTGAAATCAGTTTTAACTCAAGAGTTTATATATTTAATTAAAGTATTTCAATTTAAGTTATTTTGAATTTAATTTAAGTTATTTTGAATTTGATTTAATTCTTTATTCCAATAAAGAGATTTACTATTCTGTTCCCTATTATATATTACATCCACGATTATTCAAATCTCTTTTCTCTCTTGCATCGATCGTGTTCTTCCCATGATTTATTCAATCGAGAGAAAGATTATGAATAACATGAGTGACTAAATCCCCTCAGAGAGATTAATGAATGGATGAGGATATGATTAACGTATGATTTAGGGTTTCTTGAGAGGGATTAGTTGGTATGAATTACATGTGCTTAAACCACTAGGCTTGACAACCCTAGGAAGTTATCATAGGCAAGACGAGGTTGGGAGATAAGTCAAATAGAGTAAATCGTAGTTTATCTTGGTTGGGAAAGTGAGGTCGGGAGATAAGCGAGAATCAACCAATCAATTAGTTATTTAGAGGCTGGGAGGTAATAATTGGTTAATCGATAGTTAATTCACCCTAAAACCCTAATTCGAAGTTAGTTACAAACCCTGAAGGGAGTAAACCTTTCTGGTTGGTTTATTGATTTATTTCGTTATTTATTTATTTATATTTCTTCAATTTATTTTATTGTTTGTCATAATATAAGGATTAATTACTACTACTTAGACTTGTTATTGTAAAAACAATTTCATTATTTATTCCATCCTCTCTTGGGTACGATCCTCTAAATACCTCTAAGGTATTTCGTTGTACTGAACTACATTACAATTTGACTCGTGTGCCTGCGAACGCCGCCGTTCTTATCTCTTATATTTTTTATGTTATATTTAACTATAAAAATAACACGTTTATAAGAGATCAAGTTGTTAGAGTGTTTTCAGGGAGGTTTCGGTAATAAATTGTTAAAATAAAATTTTAAAATTAATAAGGTAAGTAGGAAGATTAGGACCTATAATTATGACTTTTAAATTTTGTTTAGTTTTTTTTATTTTTATTTGAGGTTGTGTATGACCCAAAGCCCCAAAACTCCGATTGAACCTTACCCAAATATGAAGTAACTATTCAGATGTAGCTATCCAACCTTGAACATCGATCTATCCATGGTTATAAATTTACCCCAAGAAAATCAGTTGTTTGAAGAGCCAAGAGAATAAGAAAGAAATAATCTGGAAGAAGTCCCAATGGCTCAGCAGACTTTACGCGAGTACACCCTACCTACACTAGATGCAGTGCGAAGAAGCACTGAGCGACTGAGGATTAATGCAAATAATTTCAAAATAAAGATGACCATTTCCACATGATCCAAAACATCTACAGTTCAAGGGGAACATGGTGGAAGACCCGAATCAGCACTTGAAGCGGTTCTTGCAATTATGTGACAGAATATAAAGTGATGCTATACGTCTCCAGTTACTCCCCATTTTCATTATGTGATAATGCACCCAGTTAGTTGGACTTGTTAGAACCGAGTTCTATAACCACTTGGAATGACCAAAAATTCCTTCATAAAATTTTCTCAATTAGTCGAACCGTTCAACTCCGATGGGAAATCACAAATTTCAAACAATACGATGGTGAGCCCTGTATAAGGCGTGGGAACGCTTTAAGACAATGCTAAGAAAATACCAATGTCGTAGTTTTCTATGCCATAACCAAGAAGTATTTTCATTTTTGGCCAAAAAACAAATGTTTGAGTCATGCAAATAATCTAAATACACCATGTAGATGTTTCCTATTCTATGACTAAAAAGCACAATAACTTAACACTCATTTGAATCAAATTTAACATTGAGACCTGTATCACATAATGGACAAATACTCAAAAGATTATACTTAAGACGACACATATAAAACATTCTCAATAAATATTGAAGAATTTTTACCAATAGAGCTAATTCCTTCAATGAGTCTTTTGGAGTTGCCATCAAATGTAACTTCTCCACTTTTTGGCTTTAGTTCAATGAAACAACTCTTGTCACTAGTCATATGTCTTGAGCATTCACTATTAAGGTACCATGAGTTTCCACTTGTATTGTTCACCGTGAAGTGATGCTCTTTTCCCTACAAACATAGAATTATGTTTTGATTTTTAGTATCCAAATTCTTTTGGGTCCATAAGCATTAGTTCTTAAAATTCTAGTCACTTTGGTTATCCATTTAGAAAGTCTATCCTTGTCTTTTAGGGACCCATACACGCTTAACAAGTTTTTCCTTATAAGTTTTTGAGGGACCTCAATGTCTATAGTAATTAAAGCTTTTTTTTTAACAATGTTTGTATTTGAATTTTCTCCTGTTTCAAATCTTTTTGGAGAAACTTTGTTAGAATAAGATTTTTCTTTCTTAGGCAACTCAAGTTACTTTTGATGATCTTCATAAACTTTTGAAAGTAAGTTATGCAAGTCTGAAATCTTTTTTCTCAAATTCATTAATAATGTCTTGAATATCATTTTACTTTCTTTTCAAGTTCATGATTGGTTTTGGAGAGTGAGAAATTTTCAACTTTTAATTTTGAAATATTTTTCTTATATTTTGAAACCATGACTTCAAACTCAAAACCTAACTCATCATAGGCATCTTGTAACTTATCAAAAGAATAATTTAGAAGTTACCTTAGAGTCTTTAATGGTCATAAGGGAAAGGTTGGCTACTTCTTGTTCTTCATCATCGAAAGAATCTTCATCGCTCCAAGTAGCAATATTGGTCTTGTATTTTTGTTTGCTTGACCCTTTTTTCTTCTATTGGAGACAATTGAACTTGATATGTCCCAACTTTTTGCATTAATAAAAAAATTATGGGATTTTTTCATTGTTGGATTCAAGCTTCAATCCTCATTTTCTCTGAAATATTCTTCCCTTGTTAGACTTCATGAATTTCTTGAATCTTTTAGCAAACATGGCCATTTCTTTATCCTCATCCATTTTATCTCTTGATTCTCTTTCATCATTTGTATCATTTGATTCTCTTTCATCATTTGTAGTGGATTTGATTGCAACATCAATCTTTTTCTTTTCAACTTTTTCCTCTTCAACCACTTTATTAAGCCTCATCTTATGTGTAAGCAAAGAACCGATAAACTCATCTAAAATGAGTGTGTCCAAATTCTTTGCTTCTTTAATGGTGACCATTTTAGCTTCCCAAGACTTTGGCAAGCTTCTAAGCATTTTTCTTACCACTTCTTCATTGTGATATGTCTTCCCATTTGAATTAATCTCATTAATGATGATTTTGAATCTATTAGACATCGCTTTGATATCCTCCTCAAGCTTCATTTTGAAGGTTTCATAATTAAAGGTGAGAATTCCAACTTTGATCTTATTTACTTGGCTTGTACCCTCATGAGTGACCTTTAGCTTGTCTCATATCTCCTTGGCATTCAAACAAGATAGTACCCTACTATACTCATCGGGGCCAAGTGTAGAAAATAGAGTGTGCATGGCTTTGGCATTGAGTTGAATATTTGTTCTATTTTCATTCCACTCTATTTTACTATTTGGCACTAATATCTCTCCTTGCTTTTGAGAAATGGAAGGACCATTTATGATGATATCCTAAGCCGATAAATCATTGGCTTGAATAAAAAGCATTATCCTTGTCTTCTAATAAGAGTAGTTTGCTCCATTGAAGTAAGAAGGTTTTGAGATTGATTGAGATTCTCTATAGAAATGTAACGCCCAAAATTTTGGGCCTAAAAGTTTTGGGTTTTGAGTATAGGGATAGGGAGGAGGTTGCACATTTGTGTATGGCTGTGCGTTTTAGTGACAGAATGGGCTTGCTGGTCTAGTGGTTGAGGGAGTGTTAATAAATCTCAAGGTTCTAGGTTCGAGTCTTGGCGTGTGCTTTTTCGTGAGACTTTATATATTTTGTTTTTAGTTAGTAAATAATTTCTAGTTAATTATGTTATTTTGTTATTAAAAATCTATTTTCTTTTTACTTTAATTTATTAAGGTTGTTTTTCATGTTTCTGCTCCCCTCTCTTCTTCTTCTTCGCCTTTTGCCTTTCTTCTATTTTCTAAATATTTCTAAAAAAAATGATTTTGGCTTTTAGTTTTGGGAATTTACGCTCTACTGTCTTCGTCATCGAAACTGGTGTGAGACTCGAACTGTAGCTACGTTATTTTATATGTTTATTATTTCTGCAAATTATCTATTCGGCTTTTCTTAACTGTATGCTAAACAATTAGTTTTAGGTTTTTAGTCGATGGAAGTGATGGGAAATCATCACTTTCTGATATATGGTGATAGGGCAAAGGTTAGGGACTGTTACGGTGGCTTAAACAATGGTTTTTGGGTGGTTTCATGGCCTCTCCGACGGCTACCCGGGCGTGTACCTTGGCATACGGCTATATGGATTTTGGAACTAGGGTTTCAAGCTAAATTGGGTGCCACACAGCCATGTGCCTAATTTGGGGATTTTTTCAAAATTCACACGGCCATGTCCCTTGGGCACACGGCCGTGTAAGTTTGGGAATTAGAAATTTAAGATTTGGTGTCACACAGTCTAGCCACACAACCGTGTGGCTGATTTGAGGATGTGGGGATCCCACACAGGTGTGTATTTCGGAATACACGGCTGTGTCTTGTGTAAGGCAAGTGGTGCTGGATATCTATGCCAATTCAATAAAAAGCATCACAAAATATAAGAGCAAGCTCTTTTAGAAAGTTTATGTTCGTGGAAGGTGGTACAATTTCAATCCAGTGCTCATTAGGAAGGTTCTTAACTACTATAGTTAGAATATAGTGGAGTTGGAGAAATCACTAGACATAATTGCTTTTGTTGTTACTAATAATTACGACCATACATGGCCTGATAAAGGAGGCATTCAAACTTTTTTTTTGACCACTACCTATGCAGCCATATTTGGCATAACTACAAGAAATTGGGTATCAAGCAGCCAGAGGGATGCAGTTGGGCAAAGATAGCAGCCTTGATAAGAAAAGTGGCGAAGATGTTGGAATTTGATTTAGGGCAGCTTATGTTTGATCAAATGGTAAGTCATGCTAAAAAGGTACAAGCTAGACATCTTTTACCATTTCCCTTTTTTATTTTTCAAGTACTTATTACATAAGATTTGAGGCTAGTAAGGGTCACTAAACAATGTAAAAAAGTAGTTCTTGAACTAAAGTTCTCTCCCAAGTGGCTTAAGGTAAAACATGTCACCACAGATACATTTGAACAGCATGTTAAAGAAGAAACAAAACCTGACCGCTGTGGAAGCTAAAATGCCCACTCAGTTGGCACCTTGAGCAACATTTTTGGATTCAACAAGAGGATGATTGATTGTTTGACTTTCTCTACTAAATCTCATAATCGAATTATTTCTAAGATCAGGGCTGAAATCACAATGATCCAACATATATAAGACAGAGAGATTACCTTGAGGAAAGATCTCCAACGCTCTTGATCCTTACAAAATTGTTCGTTCAGTCTAGTAATCTTGTACTCCTGATTGGATGGATTAACTTTTATCCTCAGATTCTTCAACAGTTGTTTAGCCTTGGTTCAATCCAAATAGTAAAGACTTGTAGAATTTTGATTGGCAATTTTCTTAAGCAAAAAGGAGGAGTATAATGGAAGTTGGTAGCTAAGTGTATAGTAGAAGTTGTATGTTTATGTGCAAGCAATTTTGTCGATGGTGAAATATCTTGATTTGCTTTTATGATGTTTGTTGATGATGATGCTAAATTTTTTTTTTTTTAGTATGTGTATGTGATTGCTTTTGAATATATTTTGGGTTGTGAAACAAACTTATGAATATTTGATTACATTACTTTGATGCACTGTACTTATCCACAGCTTACTTAGATATAACTTCAGTATTTTTATTGTTAATGCAAATTCTACAAAAAGCATTTATAGTCGATTTAAGTGGTTATGTTATAAGTTAAGTATATTAGAGTAAGGATTGTGCTGGGGGAGAACTATGGTTGTTTCTAGTGATTAGCTTTCTATGTTGTTTGATTTTGTTCAAAAAATTGCCAAAGGGAAAGATTGTTGAGAAAAGTTATGGAGCAGCATTCTAAATGGCACTTGACCGCTACCATTCATCCTTGCAACAGTGCAACAAAACTTACCACATTTGGTGTTGGCAATTTATTGAAATAATTTTTTTTAGGCTATTAACTATGTTGATATTCTGAAGATATGAAAGGCCAATTATCGAACCAATTTATTTCTTTGTGAATATTGGATTGGATTGAAAATTTACAACCCTAGGATTATGGAGAATTGTTTGGATTAAATTGAAGTTTACCTTGAAGACTGAATCTCTATCAGATCACGTTTTATTGGACTATGTTAGCATATTATTTTTTATATATTATAGTTGTTGATTTTAAAGGGTTGCATTGTATTTAATCACAAGTAAGTTAGCAAGTCAAATATATTATGAAGCTTGTATAGGTTATGTATTATGAAGCTTGTATAGGTTATGTACGAGAGCATCTTGAGAGCAATTTATTTGTTCATTGAGGAGCTGATTGTGTGAGTGCTTTTAAAGTTTAAACAGTTTATGTCTACGGTCTAAATTTTCAAGGGGAATTTAGAGGTAAGTGTTTGTAACAGCCCGATTTAGGGCTTAGTCAGAATAGTGGTCTTGGGACCACAAATCTGGAGTCGAATAAATTATTTTATAATTATTTAGACCTTATAGCATGTTTATATTAGTGCATAAAAATTTTGGTGAGTTAATTTTGACGTTTGTGAGCCCAATTGCGAAAAAGGACTAAATCGCATAAAGTGCAAAAGTTTTAAATTGATAGCTAAGGGTGTCAAATTTTCCATGTATCATAAATTGGGGGTCTTTAAAGTGAAATTAGGCCATTAAATAGGTGATGGTTGGCCATAGGACAAGAAATTAAAATAGTCAAGCATTAGGTGAAGTTTGGTGATTTATTTTGACCAAAATGAAATAAAATAAAAGAAAGATAATATCATCCTTTTTCACTATTTCTCTCCACCGAAAATTTATCCATTTTTGGGGGGTTTTGAGCTTCAAAATTTCAGCAACTTATTCCTCTTACAAGTAAGTGATTTACATACTTTTTGTTGATGATTTTTACATTTTTGGACCCCTTGAAGCATGAGCTTTCAAATGAGGGGACTATCTTGCAAAATGATGGAGAGTTTAGCGTTTTTCCATGAAAGCATATATGTTTTTTTCTGAAATTTTATGGAAGAATATGAGTATTAGACGTGTAATAAACAACTTTTATGAAGGCTTTCTTCATGAAAACCCTAATAGGGACTATTTGGCATAAGTTGGAAATTTGTTGATAAATGGGTAAGATAGTGGAAATTTTGGATTGCTGTAAGAGTGTTAAGGTTTCAGCTAGGCTTTTGATAGGAGGAAATTCGATAAAAATCGATTTTAGAACCTAGGGGTAAAATGGTCATTCTGTAAAAGTCTGGGGGCAAAATAGTTATTTTGCCCAACTATAGATTATTGAGCGCCTAGATTGATAAAATGATTAAATTTGTGAATTTTTGTTATTATAGATCAAGAAATTTAAACTTCAAACTTAGACTAGGGGAAAGCCAAGCAAATTTATTAGACCGACTTAACACCATATTTTGTAACCGAGGTAAGTTGTATGTAACTAATACAACTACATTCTAATGTGTGTGTTGATTTTATTTGAATTAATATAGCATGAATTGCTTGATTGTGGAATTGAGAAAGTATGATAATAATAGAGATAGTAGAGTTCCCGTTTGAACCTTGGAAATAAATCGGATATCCATGCCATGACATATGGGTTATTGTGGGCTAGTGTAAGACGTGTCTGGAACATGAATCGAACCCATTATGAGAGCTATGTAAGATTATGTCTGGGATATGCCATCGGCATCGAGACGAGTCCTAGTGTAAGATATGTCCGGGACATGCATCAGCCTCGAGACGTAAGCCAGTGTAAGACATGTTTGGGACATGATGCAGCTACGAGATGATAGTCAATGTAAGACCATATCTGGGATATGGCATCGGTGCCCTACCCCATGTTTGAGGATTGTCGAATATCTGGTAAAGTTTCGAACAATTAAACGGTGAGAGATGTAGTTTAAGCTAACGAGTAAGGTATAATCGTGTTGTGAGTGGTACAGGTACTTAATTGACATGCATGAGATATGAGCTCGATTTATGCTATGAGATTCATATGGATAGTGATAAGTAAGTTATGCTTTTGCCTATTTTTGTGTGATGAGCATGCTGAAGAATGGTAAAATTGTTGTCGTATATTTATTTATGTGCAACTTACTAAGCTTTATGCTTAGTTCTTCTCTTTTCCCATTTTCTTATAGTGACACTTAAATAGCTCAAGGATTTAACGAACGTCGGAGGCTATGATTACACTATCATCCGAAGCACTCGGTATAGTTAGACTTCTTGTTTTTGAGTATGTCATGTATATGGCTTAGACTTTATTGTTTTATGTCCTTGAGAAATTAGCCAAATGTGTGGCTTGGGTTAAATCCTTTCATTTTGTATAAAGCCATGGGTAATGGTCATTATTCATTTTGATATTGTATAGTAGATGTTACTTTTTATGGATAAGTAAATTTGCACAATTGAAATGTTGTCTTGTGGTTGATTTGACCATATGATGTGTCCTTGTATTGGTATAAAGTGATCTTAGGCAGGTTATGTAAGTAACATTGGCAAAGAGGTGAGGCTTGGTAAATAGCCTTATTTTGTCCACACGGGTAGACACACGGGTGTGTGTCTAGGCCGTGTGTGACACAAGGCCAGTCTCATAGGCATGTTGTCTAGCCATGTGTCCCTTGCACGTAAATTTTGTAAGTTAGTATGCATGATAGTAAACACATGGGCAGATACATAGCCGTGTGTCTCAACTGTGTGAAGGGCACGACCTAGCACACGGGCGTGTGCCTTGGCCGTGTGACCCTTAAGAAATGTTGACGTCAGAAATAGAATGTTCAGGTTTTTGCACACGGGCTAGGACACGGGTGTGTCATGGCCGTGTGAAGGAAACGGGCGTGTGCCAGGCCGTGTGGAAATCCCTGTAGGTATGAATTTGGAATCAATTTTACACGGGTGTCGGACACGGGCGTGTCCCTGTATTTCCTAGGCCATGTGAGCCATACGGGCCAACAACACGACCATGTTAAATTGGTCACACGGGCGTGTTGCCCCTCCCACACGGGCGTGTGCCCCTATGTCAAGTGTCATTTTTCTAAAGTTGACTAAAGAACCCGAGTTGGTTTTGAATGATTTCTGATGAGTGTTTTGGGCCTCGTAGGCCCATATTAAGGACGTGTTGGTAAGCTTGAGAAAGTTTAAAATTTTTTCAAGTCTTGGAGACTCAGAATTGGTCGTAAGTACGAGTTTAAGTTAGGTAACGCCTCGTACTCCATCTCGACATAGGATAAGGGTATGGGGTGTTACATTTAGTGGTATCAGAGCATGGTTTAGTCGGTTCTAGGACTAACCTAGCCTGAGTACGAGTCTAGCTATACATGCCATAACTGTATATTGATAGTGTGATGACTCCTGACAAGATAAATTGTGTTTTATTCATATAGTAAATGGATTCTAGCGTAGCTACGGCAAATGACGTAGAATGTAAAATACTGGCTCCCGCTGATGGGACTGCGCCAGTTGATAATGGGCTCAAGACGTTAAGCAAGGGCGGAGGAGCTAGAGAAGCTTACCTCCATATGATGGGCACGTGATATTCGGAGTTCATTCGTGTGAATCCAAATACTCCACCTTTCCTACCTTTTCTGATTCCTCAGTATGCCCCTGTAGCTCCGCAATGAGTGGATTTGGTTATGAGAAAGAAACCCCTAGTAGATAAGATACGAAAGCAAGAGGTTGAGGAATTCCAAGCTAAGATTGATGATGACCCGAAGAGAGAAAAATTTTGGTTAGAAAATACCATTAGGGTATTTGATGAGTTATCGTGCACGCCAGAGGAGTGCGTGAAGTGCGTGGTGTCACTCCTACGAGACTCAGCCTATCAATGGTGGGACACCCTTGTGTCGGTTGTACCAAGGGAAAGAATTACATAGGAGTTCTTCCAAGAGGAGTTCTGGAAGAAGTACATTAGTCAAAGGTTTATGGACTAGAAAAGAAAAGAGTTTTTAGAGCCGAAGAAGGCCGTAGGACAGTAACAGAGTATGAACGTGAGTTCGTGAGGCTCAGCAAATATGCTAGGGAGTGCGTGTCTACAAAGCCATCATGTGCAAGAGATTTGAGTATGGATTAAATGAAGAGATCCGACTGTTAGTTGGCATCTTAGAATTGAGGGAATTCGTAGTGCTCATGGAGAGAGCATGTAAGGCCGAGGAATTGGCCAAAAAGAAGAGAAAAGCTGATATTGAGTCCCGAGACTTAAGAAAAAGACAGATGGGGAAATTACAACAGACCTCATCTAAGAGATCGAGAGAGTTTCCTACCCTATCCAACGCGTTAGTGGGGTTATCTAATAAGAGCAAGAACAAGCAGAACACGGCTTCTAAAGCTCAGACCACTTCTATCGTGAGTGTTGATAGTGCTCAGCCAAATAGGCCGGAGTGTTCACAATATGGTAGACGCTATTTCGGTGAATACCGAGCGAAAGAAAGAGGTTGCTTCAAATGTGGATCACTAGACCACTTCATCTGAGACTGCCTTGAATTAGATAAGAAAGAGAAAAAGCCAAAGATGAGGGCGAGTAGTGCTCTCTCGAGGGGTAAATCGCAAAAGAACCTGGGCAATGGAACTAACAGTAGAGGTGCCCCTAGAGATTCAGCTGAGGTCTGAGGGTCATGCACCTGCAAGGACTTATGTCATGCGTGCCCGTGAAGAGGCAAAATCTCCCGATGTGATCACAAGTACCTTTTTTATCCATGATATTTCTATTGTTGCTTTAATTGATTAGGGGTCTGTCCATTCTTTTGATTGCATGAAATTAGTGCCCAGTATGAAAATGCCAATTGAGTCTACGAAATTTGTAGTAAATGTTTCAAATCCATTAGGCAAGTATGTGTTAGTTGATGAAATATGTAGAAATTGCCTTTGACAATTAGAGGTCATCATTTCTGACTAACTTGATGTTATTGTCATTTAATGAATTTGATGTAATCCTTGGGATGGATTGGTTGACTTTTCATAGAGTTGTAGTGGATTGTGGACGAAAAGTTATTGAGCTGAAATGTGAATACGGGAATGTTCTTTGGGTTGAACCAGGTAAATTAGGTGGATTGCCTGAAGTGATATCGTCTATGACGACAGAGAGATATTTAAGAAAAGGGTGCGAGGCTTACCTCTCCCTTATACTGAATACTCAAGCATCTGAATTGAAGATCGAGTCAGTGTCAGTGGTATGTGAGTTCACGGACATATTTTTAGAGGAATTGTCTAGATTGCCTCCCGTGAGGGAAGTTGAATTTGGAATCGAGTTAGTCCCTGGTATGGCACCCATCTCGATTGCTCCATATAGGATGGCTCCTACAGATTTGAAGGAGTTGAAAGTTCAACTACAAAAGTTAACTGACAAGGGTTTCGTGAGACTAAGTTTTTCCCCGTGGGGAGCTCCGGTACTTTTTTGAAGAAAAAAATGGGTCTATGAGGTTATGTATAGACTACAGGTAGTTCAACAAGGTGACTATGAAGAATAAGTATCCCTTGCCAAGGATCGATGATTTGTTCGATCAGTTGAAAGGAGCTACTGTATTTTCTAAAATCGACTTAAGATTTGGCTACTACCAGCTAAGGGTTAAGGAACAAGATGTACCGAAAATCGTGTTTAGGACGAGGTATGGGCACTACGAGTTTCTTGTTATGCCCTTCAATTTAACAAATGCCCTTATAGTGTTTATGGATTTGATGAACCACATTTTTCAGCCATATTTGGATAAGTTCGTAGTGGTCTTTATCGATGACATACTGATTTACTCACGTGATGAGAGTGAGCACGCGAAGTATTTGAGAACGGTTTTACAAACCTTGAGAGATAAGCAGTTATATGCCAAGTTCGGTAAGAGTGAATTTTGGCTTAAAGAAGTTGGACTCCTAGGACACATCATGTCGAGAGATGGAATTAGAGTTAACCCAAGTAAGATCTCGGCCATTGTTGAGTGGAAACCACCGAGGAATGTGACGGAGGTTCGAAGCTTTTTGGGTTTGGCTGGGTACTACAGAAGATTTGTGAATTGATTCTCTATGATAGCTACTCCGATGACAAGGTGTTACAAAAGGATGTCAAGTTCGAAGGGATGGATAAGTGCCAACGGAGTTTTGAGAAACTAAAGGTTTTTTTTACCGAAGCTCTAATTTTAGTACAACCAAAACCGGAAAAAGAGTTTGTGGTGTATCGTGATGCATCCTTGAATGGGTTAGGGTGCATGCTCATGGAAGAAGGCAAGGTAATAACCTATGCCTCGAGAAAGCTAAATTCATATGAGAGAAATTACTCGACCCATGATTTGGAGCTAGCAGTTATAGTGTTAGCGTTGAAAATTTAGAGGCATCATTTGTATGGTGAGAGATGTCGGGTATTCACCGACCATAAAAGTCTAAAATATTTGATGACTCAAAAGGAGTTGAATCTGCAACAACGAATGTGGCTAGAGTTGATAAAGGATTATGAGTTAGTTATCGACTACCATCAGGGAAAGGCGAACGCGTTCGCTGATGCTTTGAGTAGGAAATCACTATTTACCTTAAGGGCTATGAATGCTCAGTTGTCTATGACTGATGATGGTTCGATTCTGGCAGAGTTAAGAGCTAGACCGTTGTTCCTACAAGAGATTTGCAAAGCTCAGAATAACGACAGTGAATTGCAAGCCAAGAGAACTCAGTGTGAATTGGGTGTTGAATCAAATTTTCAGATTAGAACCGACGGATGCTTGATGTTCCAAGACAGAGGTTGTGTACCCAAGGATAATGAGCTTATTTATAAGATTTTACGAGAAGCGCATAGTGGTTGCTTATCTATCCATCCGGGTACTGTAGAGATGTATAATGACTTGAAGAAAATGTACTGGTGGTCGGGGATGAAAAGAGACATTTCTGAGTTTGTTTCTAAATGTCTAGTTTGTCAACAAGTAAAGGCTGAATACCAAGTACCTTCGGGTTTATTTCAGCCTATCATGGTTCCCGAGTGGAAGTAGGACCGGATTACTATGGACTTTGTGACGAGTTTTCCAGTAACCCCGAAGAAGAAAGATGCTGCATGGATTGTGGTTGGTGACACATTTTATACCGATGTGTAGCGACTATCCCCTTGAGAAATTGGCTGATTTGTATGTTTCAAAGATAGTGAGACTTCACGGGGTACCCTTATCGATTATTTCGGATAGAGATCTGAGGTTTACCTTAAAGTTTTGGAAGAAGTTGCAAGAAGCTTTGGGTACAAAGTTGAGTTTTAGTGCGACATTTCACCCGCAAATCGACTGCCAGTCGGAAAGAGTGATTCAGATTTTAGAAGACATGTTACAGTGCTATGTCTTCGAGTTTCAAGGTAGTTGAAAAAGGTACTTACCATTGGTTGAATTCGCCTACAACAATAGTTATCAGTCAAGCGTGAAGATGGCGCCTTATTAGGCTTTATACGGGTGAAAGTGTTGAATGCCCTTATATTGGAGCGAGCTCAGTGAGAGTCAAATTCACGGGGTTGATTTAGTCAAGGAGACTGAAAAGAAAGTTAAAGTGATTCATGATTGTTTGAAGGCCGCCTTGGATAGGCAGAAATCTTACTCGGATTTGAAACGGAAAGAGATTGAATTTCAAGTTGGTGATCGAGTGTTTTTGAAAGTATCCCCATGGAGAAAAGTTCTCAGATTTGGTAGAAGAGGCAAGTTGAGTCCTCGTTTCATAGGACCTTATGAGGTTATCGAGAGAATAGAGCCGGTTGCCTATCGATTAGCTTTGCCACCAGAATTGGAAAAGATTCATGACGTGTTTCATGTGTCTATGCTATACCGATATATATCAGACCCTTCGCATGTTATCACGCCAACAAAGGTTCAGATTCATCCGGACATGACTTATGGCGAAGAGCCGGTCAAGATTTTGGCTCAAGAAGTCAAACAGTTGAGGAATAAAAGCATAGCACTCGTGAAAGTTTTGTGGAAGAGACATGGAGTAGAGGAAGCCACATGGGAACCCGAGGAGACTATGAGAGATCAGTACCCAAACTTATTCACTGGTAAGATTTTCGGGGACGAAAATCCCTAAGGGGGGAGAAATGTAAAGCCCGATTTAGGGCCTAGTCAGAATAGTGGTCTCAGGACCACAAATCCAAAGTCGAATGAATTATTTTATAATTATTTAGACGTTATAGCATGTTTATATTAGTGCATAAAATTTTTGGTGAGTTAATTTTGACGTTTGTAAGCCCAATTGCGAAAAAGGACTAAATCGCATAAAGTGCAAAAGTCTTAAATTGATAGCTAAGGATGTCAAATTTTCTATCTATCATAAATTGGGGGTCTTTAAAGTGAAATTAGGTCATTAAATAGGTGATGGCTGGCCATGGGACAAGAAATCAAAATAGTCAAGCATTAGGTGATAATAGAGATAGTAGAGTTCCCGTTTGAACCTAGGAAATAAAACGGATATCCATGCCATGACATATGGGTTATTGTGGGATAATGTAAGACGTGCCTGGGACATGAATTGACCATATTATGAGAGTCTATGTAAGATCATGTTTGGGACATGGCATCGGCATCGAGACGAGTGCTAGTGTAAGACATGTCCGGGACATGCATCGGCCTCGAGAAGTAAGCCAGTGTAAGACATGTCCGGGACATGCATCGGCTACGAGATGATAGTCAGTGTAAGACCATGTCTGGGATATGGCATCGGCATCCTACCCAATGTTTGAGGATTGTCGAATATCCAGTAAAGTTCCGAACAATTCAACGGTGAGAGATGCAGTTTAAGCTAACAAGTAAGGTATAATCGTGTTGTAAGTGGTACAAGTACTTAATTGACATGCATGAGATATGAGCTCGATATATGCTATGAGATTTATATGGATAGTGATGAGTAAGTTGTGCTTATGCCCATTTTTGTGTGATGAGCATGTTGAAGAATGGTCAAATTGTTGTCGTATATTTATTTATGTGCAACTTACTAAGCCTTATGCTTACTCCTTCTCTTTTTTGATTTTCTTATAGTGAAGCTTAAATAGCTCGAGGATTTAACGGACTTCAGAGGCTATGATCACACTATCATCTGAAGCACTCGGTATAGTTAGACTTTTTTTTTTTAGTATGGCATGTATATGGCTTAGACTTTATTGTTTTATGTCCTTGAGAAATTAGCCAAATGTGTGGCTTGGTTTAAATCCTTAATGTGTGGCTTGGGTTAAATCCTTTCATTTTGTATAAGGCCATGGGTAATTGTCAATATTCATTTTAATATTGTATAGTAGATGTTACTTTTTATGGATGAGTAAATTTTCACAATTGAAATGTTGTCTATTGTGGTTGATTTGACCATATGATGTGCCCTTGTATTGGTATAGAGTGATCTTAGGCAGGTTATGTAAGTAAGGTTGGCAAAGAGGCAAAGGTAAATAGCCTTATTTTGTCCACACAGCCAGCCCCATGGGCGTGTTGTCCGGCCGTGTGTCCCCTGCATGTAAATTTTGTAAGCCAGTATACATGATAGTAAATACACGAGTAGAGACACAGCCGTGTATCTCAGCCGTGTGAAGGGTACGGCCTAGCACACGGGCGTGTGCCTTGGCTGTGTGACCCTTAGGAAATGCTGATGTCAGAAACAGAATGTCCAAGTTTTTACACACGGGCTAGGACACAGGCGTGTCATGGCCGTGTGAAGGACACGGGCCAGGGACATGAGCATGTGTTAGGCCATGTGAAAACCCCTGTAGGTATGAATTTGGAATTAATTCCACACGGGTGTCGGACACGGGCGTGTCCCTGTATTGCCTAGGCCGTGTGAGCCACACGGGCCAACAGCACGACCATGTCAAATTGGTCACACGGGCGTGTTGCCCCTCCCACACGGGCGTGGGCCCCTGTGTCAAGTGTCATTTTTCTAAAGTTGACTAAAGAACCCGAGTTGGTTTTGAATGATTTTCGATATGTGTTTTGGGCCTCATATGCCCATATTAAGGACGTGTTGATAAGCTTGAGAAAGTTTTAAATTTGTCCGAGTCTTGGAGACTCAGAATTGGTCGTAAGCACGAGTTTAAGTTAGGTAACGCCTTGTACTCCGTCCCGGTATAGGATTCGGGTATAGGGTGTTACAGTGTTATAGTCTTTAGATACAAATGTGGTATCTTATACTTGTGGTGTAATAAAATGTGAATCACTTGTTGTATTATGGATTAAAGATAATGAAATTACTTTTTAAGTTAGGCCTTGTAGATATAGGAAAATTGAATTGTATAAACAAACCTTGGTAATCTTTGCTATTCTGTTTGCAGAGTTTTCACAATGCTAACTGTGATGACCACTACAATTAGACACTTCCATTCAACTTAGACAATTCAAACAATTAATGATTTTAAATCTCAAAAAATTATATTAATCTCATACAATTATCCGTTTCCTATTCGACCATGAGTACCTTATGTGTAGATCGGAAGGTAAGAAAAAAAAATTGTGTCTGCATAGCTTCATTTTGAATAGGGACAAAGACTTGAAGCCACAAAGGAATTTTCCAAATGATTGTCGAACAAAATCTAGGACAACGAAAGAACAATCCATGATCATGATACTATCTCAACAGTAAAAGAAGTGCCTAAAGGCTAGCCTGGTCTAGCTTGCCACCTTCACTTCACAAATCACCTGAGAAAATAATATAATATGACATTAAAATAGACGACTAAGAGCTTAGCTGAGCTACATTGCGCTTCGCTGTCCCCTAAAATAAAGGCTCAACCTGAAACATTCCAATAAAAAGCATATATATTATTCTCTCGACTTTATTGTTCCAAGCATTGATTCAAGGAAAAGAATGCGAACTGTAATGTGTTTGTGATTAATGGTTAATATATTATGTTTATTGAAATGTCACTAATGCAATGATTATTGATACCAGTTAACGTTACTGATATGGGAAGTGTGGGGAGGAAGGAGGAGAGCATGCTGGATGGCCTTGGGAAGGGTACATTTTGGGAAGAGAATAGAGTTTTATTATTATAAGGCAAGAGAATTTGGGGACTGATTAGGAGGCATGGAATGTGAATGGCTTGTATTGGGGTGCTGGGGATGATGGTGGTGGGTCTGATGATGGGCTGTTGGCTGATGGCGATGCATGCCAGCAGCTTTACTCTCTCTTTAACCCAAATGGCACGCCTGCCTGCTTGCCTGCTCCCACTAAAACCACCTACTATATTGCTAACATTTTACATTCTCTCTCTCGCTCTCCGTGCCTTTCTGAATGAAAAGCTATCCCACTAAACCCAATTGGTGATATTGCCCTTGTTTATCTTTTCTTTCTCCATCTCTTTCATCTTTTGTCAGTCCCAAATTCTATGCCTAAAAACACCAGCTAGCAGCTACTCCATTCCACTTTCCAAGTTTTTACCGAAACCCCTGCCCTCATATTGGTCAATTCCCCCATGAATATAAAAGAAAACAAAGCAGCCCCTAGAAGAATAAAGCTACTATAAACTCTCCCCCGCTTACTCACTTAGATTCCCAACACCTTCCTTTCTTCCCTTTACTTTTTCAAGGGATTTGTTTTATTCAAGAGTACCCTTATATACAATAACTATAGTAATTTAAAAAAATAAAAACAATTAGTAAAAAGCTCTCCCATGTTGTTAGTACAAAGCTCTCCACCCCTCCAATCCCAAATCCAACAGCCTCAATCCAAAGTTTATTTATGTTGGTCTTTGAGCTGTTTAATTTGGTGTTAGATGGATACCTTGTTTAGACTCGTGAGTCTCCAATCATCGGATCAATCTTTCAACTCTAGTAGAACTTCTAGCAGCTCTAGATCCTCTAAACAAAACTATCACATTCACTACCAACAAGAGGACCAAGAATGCTTCAACTGTTTCATGGATGAAGATGACTACTCTTCGTCTTCTTCTCAACACTTTTATCCCTATCATCATCATCAACCCCACCTTTCTCCCACCACAAAAAACACTTCCACCGCCACCGCTCACCATGTTTTTCAAACCTCTGGCTCTGATTTCTCTACTTTCTCCCTTGCTTGGGAACTAAACTTTGATTTCTCCTGCAAGTGGGCTACCGGTATCCTCCTCGAAACAGCAACCGCTATTTCTGAAGGAAACGGTGGACTTGTCCAACAACTCATGTGGATGCTCAATGAACTTAACTCACCTTACGGTGACACCGAGCAAAAGCTGGTTTCTTACTTTCTTCAAGCCTTGTTTAGCCGCATTACCGACACTGGTGAGCGTTGCTATCGAACGTTAGACACAGTATCTGATAAAACCTGTTCATTCGAATCAACAAGAAAGATGGTATTGAAGTTTCAAGAGGTAAGTCCTTGGACTACTTTTGGTCACGTAGCTTGTAATGGTGCAGTCATGGAAGCCTTCGAAGGCGAAAGAAAATTACATATAATAGATATCAGCAACACTTATTGCACCCAATGGCCTACATTGCTTGAAGCCCTAGCTACCCGCACCGACGAAACCCCATATTTAAGGCTAACCACTATCGTTCCTAGCAAAAAAGGTGGGGTTTCGGGAGTTTCAGTCAAAAAAGTAATGAAAGAAATAGAAAACAGAATGGTAAAGTTTGCTAGGCTTATGGGAGTTCCCTTTAAATTCAAAGTGATACACCATCCCGGCGATTTATGTGACTTAGATTTATCAGAACTTGATATTAACGAAGATGAAGCGTTAGCCATCAACTTTGTTGGCACATTACATTCCATCACAGCCGTTGATAATCGTAGGGATCTTATGATATCGAATTTCAGGAGATTGCAACCAAGGATAATCACTGTGATCGAAGAAGAAGCTGATCTTGACGTTGGGGTTGACGGGTTGGAGTTCGTTAAAGGTTTTCACGAATGTTTAAGATGGTTTAGGGTTTACTTTGAAGCCTTAGATGATTGTTTTGAGAGAACAAGCAATGTAAGGTTGATGCTGGAACAAGCAGCTGGTCGAGCCATAGTTGATTTGGTGGCTTGTTCGCCGTCCATGTCCATTGAGATGCGGGAGCCAGCGACCCGCTGGTCCTGGCGGTTTAAAGCGAGTGGATTTAACCCCGTGGTTCTGAGTGATGAAGTGTGCGATGATGTACGCGCCTTGTTGAGAAGGTACAAGGAAGGTTGGTCAATGGCACAGTGTCCTGACGCCGGAATATTCTTGTCTTGGAAAGACCAACCGGTGGTTTGGGCCAGTGCATGGCGGCCTTGATGAGGGCGATATATGTGTTTTTCCTTTGAGTGCATGGAGGGATTCAAATGTGTGCTATGTTTTTCTCGGACGTGTAGTGAGATTTGTTAAAAGGGAGATAGAAGGAAGTGGGGGTGCCAGAATTTGCTTTTTGACTTGGGTAATTTGATTTTCAGTAATTATTTTTTGTATGAAAATCAAATAAAATATATTATGGTGTTTGGTTCTGATCAATTTCTTTTCTCATTTCTATATTATATATTTGTTTTAAATGAGTTTATAATATAATAAGTTGTATTTTGATAAAAAAATTATATATAATAAGTTATTAAAATTAAATTTATGTTTTTATTATTAAAATTATTAAGATCATATTTATAGTAAAGTTAAATTATTTAAAATTATTATTTACAACAATAGATATCATATATTTACTAAATTATTATATAAAAAATTAACACTTGTTATGACATGACTACAAATGCCCAAGAAACAAAAGGCCCAAACAGCCTAAAACAACTATCTTAAGAGTATACCCAGTAAAGCATGATGAGAAAGGTCACGTGAGAAGCATATGAGATGCAACCATCAAAGGTCTCCAACAATCCTTACCCACCGTTCATCATCTTCAACTTTGGTTTGAGAGCGATCGGAGTCCCAACTTCAGGGTTCTATATTTTTTCCTTTTTTTGGAAAACCTTTCACCCCAATAACCCAAAAGTAAAATCAAGCATTAGCATATAATAACAAAATCTGTTATATATTTACTCTTTATCTTTATTAAGTTTATTTTATATTATATAATATATGTTGAAAACATATATATTATATAATACTAAAAATCTTATTATATGATATCCATGTAGAAATCACGATTTTAAAACATAGATGTTTATTTAAAAGTAACATATAACGAACAATAAAACGTATAGTTTAGAACCAGATAATCATAATAACACATAAAATATGTATAATATTAAAATAAAAAATTGATTAAAATATAAGTGAATTAAAATTTAAACACATAAATTCATTAAATAAATCATACTAAATGCATTATATTTACAAAATGGTAACTACAAATTCTGAACATAAGAAATTTAATTAAAATTTGCAATTATTTACAAAATATTTAAAAGAAAAATATAGGTCCTTCCATATCTACTTTGGGGCCTAAGAATATTAGAACGGCCACTAGTTAAGAGGGGTTGGGTTGTTCCCATTATGAGGAATCTTAAAAGATGTTTAGTCGTAAGTGGCATATCCCTGCCACGCTTTGTGTTTGATGTGGCCCGACCATTTCTCTCTACTGTCTACTTTCTTCTTCTTTTTTCTTTTTTTTTTTTTCAAACGACCTACTTTCTTTTATTTGAGTAGAATTTTTCTCCTACTCTCTACTATTTCATTTTCATTTATTTTGAAAATAAAAATCAATAAGGAGAGAAATAAGAAGGCGAGGCGACAATTCATCTTGATAGGATAAAGAGTCGTTGTATTTTAACAGTTGATACTGTGATGAGAGTGGTTGAGAGAAAGTAAGAAATGAATGCTAGAAGGGTTTAGATATATGAAATAAAGGGTTCGTCATGCATCAATATCTTACTAGTGGCAAAGTCACATCTTGTCTCCCTCTAGAGATGATAATGCAATTTTATAAAGCAGTGATATGACATCTTAGGACGGCTTAATAATCAATGCACGAGACATTTCATACACTCTTGACATAAGTAGTTCGCGAAGAAAATTCGTCAACTATGAGATTCGTTCAAAAATAGTTCGATGCTAAAAGTCTATTTAATGTGAGATTCATCTAAAAACGTCACTTGTAATTGTTTTTAAAGGTGATATAACAATTAGTATATTTTCATCATCTATTTATCTTTAGTTACAAGTTAAAAATTTATTTGTTATTTACTTAAGTGGCCGCAAATTCAAGTGACTTCATGTACATATGATATGATCCACCAATGTGAAAAATTAACCTAATAACAATAAATTGTAAAAACTCAAATGAAAGTTAAAATTTAATATTGCATAATTAATAATTTTAAAATAAGTATATAGAATTATTTGATATGGAATAAGAGCTGACCATTGAATTAATAAAAAAAACATCACAATAATTTAGTTTTTCTCTTTTGTTACATAAACTCTTAGGTGCTTTTGGTTAAGTAGAAAGGTGGAGGATAAAAGAAATAATATAATAAATTTTAAGTGTGCTTGGTAAAGAAGAAAAGTGAAAGGAAAGAAAATAGGAAAGAAGATTATTTTTCATCTTAATATATAAAAATCAATCCTTCTAAATTGGAATGATGAGAGGAGAGAAAATGAAATAGAGGTATATATTAGTTCAAAATTATGTAATTTTCAATTATTTTATTTTATTTTCTTTTATTTTTCAATTCTATCAAGTAATGGATGGAAAGAAAATTATTTTTTCTTTCAATTTTTCCATCTTTTCTATCAATTAAACTTATGGAAAGAAAAATTATATTTTCAGTCTTTCTATTTTTCCACCCTTTCAAATTTTCATCTTTCCAATTCTCTTTCCACTTTACCACATAAAGCCTTAATAATAGAGGCTATAAATTTTTAATTAGTTTCTATATTGTAACCTTAATAGATAGATGAAAGATTAGTTTATATGTGACTAACTTTTAATCCAGCACATTCATCAAGTAACTGGATAAACTAATAGGACTTAACTTGCTTTTAAAGTAAATAATTTAATTATCTCAAATTGAGCCACTTGATTTTAGGCTTAATTGAATTCATAGTATGAGCTAAAATCTTATATTCTTTCACTTGGACCAATGTGATAAAACATAAACTTTTAACATAAACATTTAGCACACATAAAAGTATAATATTTTACCGTATTATAATGATTTGACAACATGAGTTATGATAGTTATATGTAGTTTAAGTCACAGACTTCCTTCTATATAGTATAAAATCAAACTCAATATAATAGGGATTTAAGTAACATACATATCACATTAGGGTCATAACAATATCTTGTAAAGTTTTTTGTTTTAAATAATTTCAAATAAATTATGTGCACGCTGATCATAATAAATATGAAATATATCAATTTTATATCAAAAATACAGTAATTGAGTTTAGAGTATCACATTATTATAAATACCATCCATCAATACAATCAAGATCCATTCTGTGTACATATTTTTTAAATATTTTTTTATTATAAGCTTTTAATTAACAAATATACAATCATAAGACCAACTCTAACTTTCTCTATATACTTTTATGTTTTTAAACTTCCTCCTTTTAACAATTCCATATGTTTTGCTATTAAGAAAAGCTATGAAAATGGATTGTTGGATTTTATACACTCTGGATTTAGAATCTTTATTCAATTAAAATTCTGTTCAATGAAGGTACACCATTATTAGGAAGGTAAATTTTGATCAACTTATCAATCATATGGATGTGATTCAGATGATCAAAGGAGTGATCAAAATTTACCTAGTATTAAAATTATTTTTAACGATTTAATTTAATTTATAGGCTTAATTTTATTGTTGGGCAATTTAATTAATTGAGCCAACATATGTGAATGATCTTTTAAGTAAGAGCTAATGTTTAATTAAAAACCATGGTCTTAGTGTCCACAACGTAAGCGAAGGAATTTTCCCTAATTATGTGTTAAAAGGATCACGTAAGTCCAATTGAGGACTGAAGAAAAAGAGAATTCTACCTAAAGAAAAAAATATATATATACCAAGAACGACTATCTCTTGCTTCTCTTTTACCCAACGACTACTCTCCTTCCTCAAGAGATTGTCAAATTTTACCTTCAATCAATCATAATTTAGTTAAATTCAAGAAGATTGTAAGATTGGAGTTAATTGACTTGGATAAAAAGCTTTAATGGGCCAAGAAGCTTTCACCATAGTTGACTACCTTAGATCCCTTACCTCAAAATTTTTTTTTTATCATGTATAAGATCTTGGATCTTGGTTAAATCAAGTCTTGCTAAGTGATTACATAAGTGAATTTTTCATTGAAGAAGAAAGATCATCTAGCTAGCACTGAATAAACCCTGAAACCTTTGAAAGATCTTAGCTCTTGTCCGTGTAGATGATAAACCATAAAAGTAACATGCTTTTAATCCCATTCTTGATGCATTTTTGGTTGATTTATTATGTAAAATTAGTGAATTTGATGCTCCTAATCATTTAAATTTATGTTTCTATACTTAGGTGAGCATAAGGAAGTGAAAGGAGCGAAAAACAAGCCAAAATCGGACAAAAAAAACTATTTTCAGGATCCACACGACCTGGGCATTTCCACACGGGTTGGGCACATGCCCATGTGAGCCACACAGGATGGCCACACTCCCATGGGCCAGCTCATGTCGATTTCACACCCTGTTTCTCTTTTATACAGAAAAAGCTAATTCTTAAGGATTCTGAACATTCTAAAATTTATAAATAACACTAGAAGAGGACCTAAGGGAGGACGCAGAGAAGAACAAAGAAAGGACTTGAAGAACACCATCAGATTCATTTCAGAAGCAGATCTCCTTCAAGATTTAAGATCTACATTCAATTTCTTTAGAAGTTTTATTGGGTTCTTTATGTCTTGTTGTTTTTCTAACTTTGAGATGATGTTATTCCAGATTATAGACTAATTCCCTAGATACCTAGGGAAGATGAAACCTATATGAATCTTATTATTTGATTTTTGAATTACATGATAAATACTTGATTCTTGTTCGCTGCATGCAATCCTAGAAATCGGATAACATAAATCTACCGGATTAGAGTCAAATCTAATAGGGGAATCCATAAATCGAGTTAATGCGACAATAGGGGTTTTAATTAGAAAGAGATTTCAATTAATCAACCTAGAGTCAGTTGTTCTTATTCTCGAAAGAGATACTAACATAATTTAGGGATTTCTACAGATAAAGATGCAAGTGAATAAATTATTTAATCCATGTTCAAAATAATAAGTGAAGTCTAGGTAGATTCTTTCTTGGGTATTGTCTATCTCGTTGGTTTATTCGATTATTTTCTTAATTCATTCTCTGTTGCATTCTTAGTAATTAGTTTAGTTAATTTTAGATTAAAAACAATTCCTTCAATTTATTGGCTAGATAATAGAAAAATAGTAAGTACTAGTACTTTTAGTCCTTGTGGATACGATATTCCTGACTCACCATAGCTATATTATTATTCGATAGGTGCACTTATCTTTATCGTAATTTTAATTAGTTTAGTGATCATCAATGGACTGCATTAGAGGCGTAACACTTTGGTTGCTCATGATTTTACAGAATCTTAGAGGATCCATTCGAGATAGATTTAGTTTTCCTCAAATTGTGGTTATCAAAAGTATGACCTACTTCAATTTATGTTTAATATGCTTAAGATATTGTTATGTTTAGATCGACGCTTTCATTATCTTGTTTAACATGTTTTCGATTCTATATTCATGATGATAATAAATTATTTTTCGCTTGCGTTTATGGATTGATTAGATATATATATATATATATATGACATATGCTAAGAATCTATAAAACTGATTAGATATATATATATATATTTATATGATATATGCTAAGAATCTATGCTTGTCTCATTAATATGGTTGTTAATAAAAATTTTGAAATTTACAGTAAATTATTTATTGCACCAATCTCTTAGCTCATCCTTAAATTCGTGAAAATAAAATTCAAAATCATATAAACAAATAAACTAGCCACATTTTATGAACTAATCATCCAAAGTAACTCAAAACATTATTGATAATAATGTAGCCAACTTGTGTAACCTTTATTAAACTATAAAATTTAAAATCATGATCCATCGTCTGTACATTTTGATCTCTCCTTTTTTAAATAAAATTGTTTTCTTGTAGTGGTGCAAGTCAGGAAAGTCAAAAAAATGTTTTTTTCATAAAACAATTTGATTGGTACAAGACAAGCTATTTTGGAATTAAATTATTATATTTACAAATGATACAGTTTGTTTTCTTTTCTTTCTTTCTTTTTTATTTACTGTACATTTTGATTTTCTACATTTACAGAGTTTGATCTGTTAGGGAAGACTGAACATATAGAAAAGTTTCTTCCCCTTTGTTGATAAGCCTTGAGAATCAGAGTGAACACTAAAAACACCATGGAAATGGAAAGGGATAGCATAGACGCCCACTGCCAAAGAAGGGATGACCTGAATGGCTTGCATTGATTCAGGGAAATCTCAGAGAATGTGTTTTTCACCATGGTACATTCTGTCAAGCTCTGCAGATCAGGATATACATCAAGCATTGACTCAACAGTATAGCTATATGCCAATGCCTTGTTGGAAGCATCCTCTGTAAGGAATTTCCCATTCTCTAAGCATGCTTCGGTTGAATTCTGTTTGTAACAGGTGAACTTTGAAATGATCTGCAAATGAATAGTACAAAAATCATAGCATTTTATCAAGATTTTCATGTCTTCAGGAACAAGTAATCTTTGCTTACGTCTGGTATTTTACCGATAGGGATGGCATCTTTAGCACAGTCTCCAGGCTCATAGTTGAAGTCTGGTGCTCCGGAGAACGGGTCACATATCATCTTGAATCCGAGCATTTCGAAATTTTCTTCGCTCAGCCCCATAGTTGTACACACCTCAGTTATTTTTGAGTTCAACTACAACATATATAGAAATACATTGACAAATAGTATAGACTGATGTTTCTCATTTCTACAATGGAAAATACTAATAAATTTCGTACCTTCCCTATGAAATCATGGATGGTGGAACCGATCTCGGTCAAAATTTTCTCTGATTTTCTTGAACTCATGCAGGGTAACAATGAGCTTAAACTGTTGTTGTAGGGTTCTTGCACAAAATCTTCAAAAGTTGAACAAGTATCTTCAGCAAAACTGCATAGCCGCAATGGAGAGATTCTTAAAACATCTTACATAGTTTGCAAGGAAATGCAAGACTGGGAAAGGAAATGACTTTCAGATTGTTTACGTACATGTGAAGGAAAAAATCAAAACCGGTGAAAACCCAGCACAGAGCTGTTAAGATCCAGCAAAAAACAATTATGCTGAAAATGCAAAGAGAAAGATTATAGACACAAGGCAAAGGGTTTAAATCTTTACAACATAAGTTGAAGGAGAAAGTAAGAAATGTCCTTACAAGATAAGTCCAGGATGCCAATGTAGAAGGAACAGAACTGAGCCAAAGCGGCAATCCATTAGTCTAAATCAAATTAATTGTGATTATATAATTTTTAAGATTGATAAACATTCAGACTGCTACAAATCAAGTGCAGAAATTAAGCACAACTCACCTAGTGCAGCAACCAACAAGAGCAAGTTAACACTTGCAATCCCAAGATGTGCTATGTATCTAAGACAACGGAAAAAGGAAAAAAGAATTTAAGAGTTGTAGACTGTAAAACACATGGTTTGAAGACATAATAGAGAAAGAAGCTCCTGCCTAGAAATTGGATGCTTACGGAACTTGAATCGCCACATCCAGTGAATGTTCATGATTCCTAACGAAATTGCGAATCATTCGGGATTCCCTTCCGAGTCTATGAGTTGTCACGTTCAATCTCGATGACGTCTTTTGATCATAAGGAAGCAGAAGGTACTGCATTCTTGTCATTGCGGTAATTAATCTTCGAATGGATTGGGTAACCTCATGTCCAGCTTTTACAAGTGTGTTCTTCAGTTTCTTTGTTCTGTGCTGAGAGATCTGGTTTGCTGCAATGACGAAGCTGGCAGCAATTCTTCGGGTTGAATCACATGCAAAAAGTAACAATTTTATTAGTAACATGTTCATATATGCATTTCTATGGAGAACAAGCAAAGATTGATGAGCTTACATGGCGAACAACGTTAAGAGTAGGAACAATATAAACAGCAGCAAAAAGTAACGATCCGAATGGACAGTAAGCCAAGAAGAAGAAGATTCATTGCTGGTTATTGAGTTCTTGAAAATCATGAAAATCCCCAGATATACTCCACACAAGGTCCAAACACCCGCCATTGCATACCCATGAATTCCTGTAAATGCCGTTGACTGTAACATCATTAAATACCAAAAAAACTTTCCTTCAATAAAATGACAAAAAGGTAAAGAAAGGAAAATGGAAAAACTAAGAACTCACAGCCCAGTAATGCTTATTGGTAACATTAAAGACATCATTGTAGTGTTTCAAGTGTCGAAGAGGATCGGGTCTCTTGATGATACGTTCATGAACAGGTACTGATCCAAAAACCAACTTCGGTGAAAAGATGGAAGAGAAAACGAGTAGGAAAACAAATGAAACAAGGGGTCCATTTGGTTTGGACATGTCATTAAAGAGGTTGGATTATAGGTGTTTGGTTAGAAGAATGAAGAGAAGAAAAGGGTGGAAACATGAAATTAACTAAAAAGGAAAGATAAAATTTGCATCAACAACTTTGGGAAGAAGAAGAAAGAAAGATAAGTTGCTTGAATGTCGGACTTGGAGAGTAAGGTAAGAATCACTTGTGGTTATTAGTGAAAGGAGAGAATATGTTTTAGAGCAACGAATCAAGAGCCGAAATTTCTGTGCCATTTTATTGACTACCTTCCTGCTTTATTTTTCCTCCCTTGCAGTTCATCGTAAGCAATTTTCATATGTTTATTTTGGATTATTCTTATTTTATACCTATTCTAATATATATTATAATTAAAGCCGATGAAGATAATCCTGCATTGATGATTTAATTTTCACACAAACATTTTGAAATTTTACCCTATTTTCTTTTAACATTTAAATCTCCAAAACTCATCTTCATTAATTATTTTTGTATATTCGAATGAATAATAAATATTTTAAATAGTTAGATTGCATGGAATGTAGACAACTAGACATGATCATAGATTAGATTGAATCATGTTTGGGTCGAATCGATGTAAAATTTTAAGTCCGTTTTCTAAGTTCAGACTAAGTCCAAAAATGGCCTTAAAATTCTACCAAGTCTAGCCCAAATTAAAAATGTTAAACTCGACCCGCCCATATTAATTTTTTTAATATTATTTTTATATAAAAATAAATTTGAAAAATATAATACATTAAATATAGTAAAAGTTAAAATAAATGTTTCTCAACAAATTGAAAATACATTAAAAAAATTATACTTAGATAACACTAACATAGTTGCAACTTAGCAATCAAATGCTTCTAAAATAGTAGCAAATTTAACAATAAAATAAGAGTTATATAATATCCAAATAATAACAATAAAATAGAAGTAATATAATAATGAAATTGTAACAAAACAGCAAAACAGTTGATTCGGGCCAAGCCCAGGACAAAAAAATCTTACCCGAGGCTCAACCCATTTAGAAGACACGTCTTATTTTTTGTCTAAACTCATTTTTCATATTTATATTTTGCCTAAACCCTCCCACTTTTTAGGCAGGCCTTTGAACTTGGGCGAGTAGCTCAATCCATAATCAAGTCTAATAAAATGTACTAGAATTCATTTTTAAAAATATTAATTTATTTAATATTATGTCTAATCTACAAAATATAAATCATCCCATAG
Source organism: Gossypium arboreum (assembly GCF_025698485.1). Lineage (NCBI taxonomy): Eukaryota > Viridiplantae > Streptophyta > Magnoliopsida > Malvales > Malvaceae > Gossypium > Gossypium arboreum. Next base: position 41,164,630 of record NC_069080.1, read on the forward strand.
AAAAAAGGAAACATATTAGTATAAGTATTATTATAAAATTATAATAAATTAAATAATTATTAAAAAAGATTGTTACTTTATGGAACCAAATAATCACCAAAATTAATTAGGGGTTGAAATCCAAGTATCAATCAGGCGCTATTAGCTACTCTAGTATTTCAGAAAACAACTACCAAAATGAATTTTTTCTGAGAAAATACTTATCAATCTCTCCTTACCTGAATGAATACATTGTTGATGCTTATATACATGAATAAGAGTAACTGCTCCTAACCAATTGCATACCAGACTTAAGCAACTGACTAATAACAAATTAACAACTTTATGCTAACAGTCTCTATAGCCTTTATACTCTAACATTCACCTAGCTTCCTCAATAGGTAAGACCTGAAGTAAACTTCAAAAGCGAGCAAAATTGGAGACAGACAGTAGTTTAGTAAGAATATCTGCAACCTGGTCACAGGCTGGCACTTCACCAGCAATGAGGGATCTAGTAGCCACCTTTTCGCGGACAAAAAATAAGTCAAGTTTGACATGTTTGAATTTGGCGTGTAAAATCTGGATTAGTTGCAACGGCTACTGCACTGGAATTATCATTCAAAACTGCAGGAGGATCAGCAGAACTGACTTGTAATTTCGTTAACAGAGAAACTAACCAAGTAATATCACTTGAAGCCGCAGCTAAACTCCAATATTCAGCCTCTACCGTGGATCAAGAAATAACTTGTTGTTTCTTAGAACACCACGAGACAGGCGTATGACCAAAGTCGACACAATAGCCCATAGTAGAACGACGGTAATCAAAATCAAGACCTCAGTTGGCATCAGCATAACCAACCAAACACAGTCTTTTGGAGTGTCTAAAAACCAGCCCATGCATAATAGTGCCATGTAAATACCTCAGGATACGTTTTAACGCTATCATATGAACCGTAGTAGGGGCATGCATGAATTAACACACACGATTTACAGCATAAGCAATATCCGGCCGAGTTAACACCACAAATTGAAGAGCACCAGTAAGACTTCTGTATTCAGTAGGATCAGCCAACCGATCACCCTCATCTTTAGACAAAGTTGACGAACTAACCATTGGCGTATGGACGCATTAGCCAGAGAACTCTTGTCAAGAAGATCCCGAATATATTTTCGCTGGCAAAAGTGTAGACTACCATTGGATGACCTACTGATTTCAGTCCCTAAAAAATAATGAAGATCACCCATATCCTTCAGAGAAAATTCGTTATGTAACTGTTGAACAAAATAGTTTATTTTGTCCATCAAACTTCCAGTAATAACAATATCATCCACATAGACCAAGACATAGACAGTAGACTTGGTTAAAACTTTAACAAACAAGGAAGCATCAAATTTGTATAGAACAAACCCAGTAGAGACAAGAAACTACTTCAATTTTTCAAACCAGGCATGGGGAGCTTGTCGTAACCCATACAATGTCTTTGTTAGATTACACATCAACGGCTCACCATTTGGTTCATATTGAACATAACCTAGAGGTTGCTGCATGAATACTTTGTCAGTTAGATCTCCATTTAAAAAGGCATTATTTACATCAACTTGACGAAGTTGCCAACTATTGGATACAACAATAGATAAAATGCTACGGATAGTAGCAGGTTTGACCTCCGGGCTAAACATTTCTTTGAAGTCACATCTAGGTACCTAAGAATAGCCCTTTGCTACCAATCGTGCCTTTCATCGATCAATCGACCCATAAGGATTCTTCTTAACTTTGAAAAGCCATTTGCATCCAATCACTTTTCGACCATGAGGTAGAGGAACCAGTTCCCAAGTAGAATTAGCTATTAAAGCATCAAATTCAACTTGAACTGCTAACTTCCGTTCCTTATGAGTTAGAGCTTTCTCAATAGATTGTGGCTCAAAATCTACAACTTCAACTGTCAAAACCTTAGGTTTAAAAATTTCGGCCTTAGACCGAGTAACCATAGCATGAGTGTTTCCTAGAGAAACATGAGGAATAGTTGAAGGTTCAGTGGGTAACTGAATAGCTTCAGTAGAATGATGATGCTTCCTTAGATTAAACCCGGAATCAGCCAATGAATTAATTGAAACGGTCTATAGCGGACTAGATGTAGCTGGTGAGGCAATTGTACCAGACTGCACAGGATCGTAACTTTCAGTAGACAAAGGTACCGTAGGTAAAGGCACAGTGGTTCAAGTTTCTACAGTGGGTTGACAAGAGGAGGACTGAATGATAGGGATATACGTTGTAACAGATGTAGGAATCTGAATATTTTCCACAACTGACAGAGGAAACAAGAATCAGTGCTCATCAAAAATAACATGATGAGAGATAATCACCTTACCATCTAGTGTTAAACAGTGATAGTCCTTATGTTGAGAGTTATACCCCAAAAATGTACATGGTTGTAAGCGAAAATCTAGCTTATGTTACACAAAATAACGTAAATACGGAAAACAACAGCAGCCAAATACCTTGAGATGATCATACGTAGGTTCACACCCATAAAGAATTTGATACGGAGACTGACCTTTTAGAACCGGAGTGGGCAGTCGATTAATAAGATGCACAGCACTGCAGAAGGCATAACCCTAATAATCCATAGGTAAATTAGCCTAAGCCCAAATTCTAAGACCGGTTTCCACAATGTGTCTGTGTTTGTGCTCAACAACACCATTTTTTTTGAAGTGTAAGGGCAAGACAAGCGATGAATAATTCCATGACTAGCCAGAACTGATGCAAAAGCACGAAACTTACCGCCCCAATCACTTTGAAATTTCTTAATAGTCTTCCCAAACGGAGTGCTGACCATCTTCTGAAACTGAAGAAAACATTCAACTACTTGAGATTTACGTTTAATCAGATAAACCCACGTAAACCGACTACTCATGTCAATAAATGAAATATAATACAGATTACCCCCACAGGCAACAGAAGCCGGTCCCCACAAATCAGAGACAACCAGTTCAAACAATTCCATAAATTCAGTAGTAGAGTGTGAGAAGGGTAACTTATGTGATTTCCCTTTCTAACATGCAATACAGACATTATCAAGATATTTTTTATTGGAAACAATTCTACACTTGTCAAGTACAAGTTTAACAATCGCAGGAGAAGGGTAACCAAGTCTTTTATGCCACAGTGTAAAGATATCATCATCCAAATAACAATCTTGGATCCCGGTGTTGTTAATAGAAGGAATTATATCAGAGGAGACAGACAAACCAACTAAAAATGTAAAATTTCATGTGTTTGGATGTCCTTAATAACACTATAAGAGGGGTGAAATTCAAAAAATACATTTTTATCAATAGAAAATTAAGAGACAAACATAAGATTTTTCTGAATGCTTGGCACGCACAATGTAACAGCTCGTCTTTAGGCCAAATCAGAACAGTGGTTTCAGGACCACAAATCTGAAGTCAAAATATTTAGTTTATTATTTTAATAAGGTTTACAGCATGATATAATTATTATGTGAAAGTTTCGTTAAGGAATTTTACTATTTAAATGCTTAATTCGGTAAAAATGACTAAATTGCGTAAAGCGTAAAACTTGTGTTCTATTAGCTAAAAGCGTTAAATAGCTATGGAACTTTAAATTAAAGGTCCTTAAGTGATAAATAGGCCAATTATGGTTAGTGTATGATGATAGCATGGGAAATGGTGTAGTTTTAAATATTTTTAAAGGTTAAATTAGTAAATTAGTAATTAAAGTTAAATTAATTAAGGAAAAACCAAAATTTTCTTTCCATTCATCTTGCTGAGAATTTAGAAATAAAAATATCCTTTTTTAGGGCTAGACATTCGGCCAAGCTTCCTTTGTCAATTAAGGTACGGTTTTGACTCGGTTTTTAATGATTTCTACGTTTTTAAACTCATTGCAGCTTAATATAACTAGCCCGTACCTTTGTTTTTGAAACTGTTATAGATTTTGAATGATGCCATTGTTTAATTCTTGAATTATTGATGTCCAATGATAGATTATGGAAGCTTGATGATAGTTTTACAAGTCTTATAAAGTGATTTTTGATAAAAATGTCAAATATGGATTAAATTGTGAAAATGTAAAATGTGGTAGTTAAAAGTGTAAAATAATGAAAGATTTGGGCTACTATTAGTATATAGGAAATTTATCTATCATGGGTTATGGCCTAATTGTGTAATTTTGCATTTTAATGTGTTAAGGACTAAATTGCAAAGTAGTCAAAGGTTTAGGGGTAAATTTGTAATTTAGCCAAAATGATTGTTTTAGGCTCAATTATAGATCAATATAAGCAAATATCGAAACTAGATCAAGGAACACGAAAAGTGGACGAATAGTCGATTATTTTATCCGAGGTTACAAGGTAAGTTTGTATAATTAGAATCGAACTTTTCTATACTTGTAATTATTTAAAAGAATATGTATAGTTGAAATACTTAAAGTATGAATGTTTTATTGATATAATGTATATGTTACCGATCCCTGTTTGAACCGTATGAATTCATTGGATACGAGTGACATGATACTGAGATTACCGTTTTGGTCGAGCTCTTATATTTGTTTCAGATTCACCACAGATCGTATGAGCTTACCGATATATCAGCTCGTAAGAGCTTACTGTTTTTAGCTTATTAGAGCTTATCGTTTCAGCTCGTATGAGCTTACTATTCAACTCGATAAAGCTTATTATTCATCTCAATAGAGCTTGCCATTTCAGCTCAATAGAGCTTACTATCCATCAGCTCAATAGAGCTTACTGTCCATCAGCTCAAGAAGAGCTTACCAATCATAGCTCGAAAGAGCACATATGATAATGAATTGACGGATTAATGACGTTGTTCACTCGAGTATCCTTTGAAGTTCTAATAGGTTCAACGGGTATAAATATTGTTTATATCGATAAGTTACAGATTATAAATGTTACTAATGTTATATATGATATGTGAATTTAGAGTAATGCAAAGTTTGTATTAATGGATAGTTTCATGTATTTGTCAAAAGACTAACATGTGATGTATATTTGTGTTTAGGTGTTATTTAATTGAATTGTTGACATTTTTAATGTTGCTTTGATTATGTATAAATAGTAAGTTTAATTCTGAATTATACTAGCTTACTAAGCTATAAAGCTTACTTTGTTTCTTTTCTATGTTTTATAGAGGCTCGTTAGCTCGCTCGTTTCGAATAAGTCGGAGTTACACATATCACTATCCAAATTCCGATTGGTAATTTTGAACTTTGGATATGTAAATATGGCATGTATAGGATAGTTTAAGAGATGTTGATTATGTTACTTGATATCATGGTTTTGGGATGCTTTTATGTATAAGTTAAGCCATGTGATTTGGCTTATTTTGGCATCATATTTTGGTTGTGTATATGTGTTCAATTATGGTATAATTTAGCAAGGAAATGATGGAATGAAAATGTGCAAGTGAGGTATTGATACATATTTGTTAGATGAATGGATTATACATGATGTTAAATAGGTAATTGAGTATGTAATTGTTAGATTTTGATATGGCAAATAATGTGTATTGAAATGGTTATCTTGGCTACCTATTGAGTTATAAAAATATGGTCATCTATGCTCGTGAATGCTTGTGTAATGGCTTGATTTTTCAGTGGTGTCGAAATAGTGATTCGAGATCACTAAATTCGACGAATGAGTAGAAAATATTATTAATTTAATGAGTATAAGTTAAATTTGAAGTTAGCAAATTTTTTGAAATAGTGAATAGTGTACTAGAAATAAATATTAAAATAATTTAGAATAAAAAACGAGGTATCGAGACCTTGAAAATTTTAAACGGGTCATAAATATTTTTATAAATATTTATAGGGTGTTAATAAGTTAGTACTAAAGTTTCGTCAAGAAATTTTAAAGTTCTGATAGTTAATTGAATAAAATGGACTAAATTGTAACAAATGCAAAATTATGAGAAATGATTAAATAGCTTAAATGATAAAAGAAAGAGAATTTAAAAGGCAAATAGACCCAAGGTCTATTAGGGCTGGATGGCAAGAGTATGAAATCAGCAAGAAAATAAGGAGAATTAAGGGAAAAATAGGAATATTGCAAAATTTACTTAATAAAGCTAGGACTAAAGTGGAATTATCTAGATTTCTCTTTATTTTCTGCATTCTCATCAGAAAAAACACAATATGAGGGTTTCCTTAAGCTTTTTTTTCATATTTTTACTGCAAGTAAGTTCAATTCTTGATTATTTCTTGAAAGTTTTGTGTTTTTGTGACTTTTACAACTAGGTCCACTTGTTGAATTCATTAGTTTTTGATTCTATGAAAGAAATTGAAAGTTGCTATGAATATGTGCTGGAAGTATATGATTATTTAGCATGGAATTAGAGCTTTAAATTTTTTATATGCTGATTTTATTGAAAGAATTGAATAGAAAGTGAATGTTTGGGACCTAATTGTAAAAGAGTTTGAAGTTAGGGTTTTTTGTGGAAATTATGAATTTTAATAGTTGTGAAATTACTTATAATGTCTAGGTAAAGTATTAATTGAGAAAAATTAGCTTAATTGAGGGGTTAATTGAGAAAGGACTGAATTGTATGAACTGTGAAATTTGGGGCAAAATGGAAATTAACATTTTGCACTAAAATAGTTTTAGACAGCAGCAGTAGTTTAACTTTGAAAAATCACCAAAAATTTTATAAATCGAATTAGATGATGAATAAAATATTAAATTAAAGCTTATTGAGTCTAGTATAGAAGAAACAATGTAAGCAATGGAATTGTAAATCATGAGATATAATAAATTTCGTGAGACAAGGTTAGAATGATTTCAGGTTCCCCTGTTCTACTTTGGAAAATCATCAAAAATTGGAGAAAAAGAATTAGGGGCTTGAATTTATATGTTTAAAATCTTGAATGAGTTTATTTTCAATAGAAATAAACAATAACATCATCCAAATTCCGTACAAGGAGATAATTAATTTTTAGTAAAGAAGGGTCGGAACTGTCAGATAGCAGAACAAGGGTGACTTTAAAGAATAAACTGTACTTATTGGCTAAACCAAAAATTTTGAAAATTTTATGGTAATAATATATGTGAGTCTAGTTTCAGTAAAAATTAGCAGATCCTAATTTGGAGTTCTGTAGCTCAATATAAAAATAATTTAGTGACTATGACACATATGGACAACATTGAATATACATAAGTAAATAGTGAAATTATAGATAATGTTACTTATAAGCAGGTTATAAACATTAAGGATATGAAATAGAGTGAAGATGAAGTCAATACTCAAGGAAAAGAAAAAGTAGCTGATTAATCCCTGAACTTTCACAAATTTTTCAAATCGACCTAGGTAAGTTCATATGGCTGAAATTTAATGATTAAATGTTAATTTTATGAATTATATAATGTATGATGAGTTATATTTATTGATGAATAGAGAATAAAATAACAATGTGAAAACCGAATAAATGATCAAATTGAGCGGAACATCAGATTTGAGTACTTTTGATTAATGATAAGTGATAAGTGGTAGCCTCATCTACACTTATCTGATTAGTGACAAGTGATAAGTGGTAGCTTTAGCTACACTTATCTGATCAGTGACAAGTGACAAGTGATAAATGTGATCCGTGTAAGACCGTGGCAGGACTATGGCTTTGGAAAGTGATAAGTAATCATATGCAAGACCATAGTTATACTATGGCAAAGTGGAAGTGAAGTACTCAATTTTCCGTAACCATTCCCTAATTTGATTAAGAATGGTAAGTGACAAATGGGCCCAAAAGAATTAAAGTAAATGGATAAGTGGTAGTGAGTTTATACAAGGGAACTCACCAATGATTGTGGTTGACAAGTGAACTTAGTAATTGTGTATATTGTATAAGTGTATGAATGTTTGCCAAGATTTATATTTTATGCCTATGAACTTACTAAGCTTCTATAAGCTTATTTGAGTGTATTCAATGTCTCTTGTACATTGACGTGAAAATATACGGAGGATCGAATCAACATTAAGGATCACACTATCCAGATTATATCCGGTAGCTTTTGTAAATTTCCTTTTTGATTTATATGGCATGTATATGGTTTGATGATTATATATATACTAAGACTTGTTTAATGAATATGTATTAAAGTAAAGAGTGATGAATATGCTAAATGTTATAATTATAATAGAAGTATGATTTGGTATCAAATTGGTTGAAATGGATTGGTTGGTTTGGATTGGTCTCAGTTTTAAAATTGCAGGGAAGGTTGGATATTTATAAAGGGGTTATATTGAGTTTATAAAAAAAAACTTTTGAAATTTGTGAAAAATTCTCTATGGTTTCGATTTAATTCTGGTTTGGTCCCGAAGTATGTTTTAGGCCTTGGAGGCCCATCTAAAGGACGTCATGACATGTTTCGATAAATGAATAGTATTTAACTCGTAATAATGAAAAATTAATTTGGTAAACTTCGGTAATGTCTCGTACCCTATTCCTGCGACGAATACAGGTAAAGGGTGTTATAGCTTGTGTTTATAGGGTGGCAAAATGGCTTTATAAATGGCCTATTTTTGTCCACACGGGCAGAGGCACGGGTGTGTGTCTCAGCCGTGTGCGACACACGGTCATGCTACATTGCCGTGTGTCCCCTAGGGTACCCTTTCGAGTTAAAGTCAGTATACCCTATAAGTTTGACATGGACTAGACACACGGGCATGTCTACTGGTCGTGTATGGTACACAGGCTGGCACATGGGCGTGTAGTCGGTTGTGTGACGCAAGTCAGTAACCTCCCTAATTTTCGCACGGCCTGGCACACGGGCGTGTCCGTGGCCGTGTGGTACAAGTCAGTATGTATGCCCTATTTTCTTACGGCCTATGACATGGGCGTGTCTGATAACCATGTGAGGCACACGGCCTATTCAAACAGGCGTGTGACACTTGAAATGTGAAAATTTTTCTAAGTTTCCAAAATTTTAATATGTTACCGATTTGGTCTCGATACTTGATTAAAGCTTTGTATGCTCGATTTAAGTACATACTGAATGTGAATGAATGATATTGACTGAAATAAGATGTTATTTGATTTATGATTGTTCTGAATTGAGTTACAAGTCCGAAAATGCCTCTTAACCTATTCCAGCGATGGTTACGGGTTAGGGGTGTTACACACAAAACATTAGAAAGATGTAATAACTTCTTCGTTGTTGGTAGAACAATATTCCTAATAGACGAAATTTCAGTGGGAGCCCCATTTCCTATTAAAAGAGAAGAAATACCTGTATACGGAGTGGAGGTGTTTAAACCAGACGCATTCTGACAAACATGATGAGTAGCTCCTAAATCTAGATACCATGGTGAGGTTCTTACCAGTACAGGAACATATGAGTTAGTGTTATCAAGTTGGAATCATACTATGTAGCATCAAAAAATCAGATGCATGAAAATCAGGAATTCGGGGTAGCCTAACACACTGTGAAGAGTCAAAATCAAATACACATGTTCGGGGTTTAGTTTTCCACGGAACTTCAGGAGCATTATTTTGCATAGAGCCTTCAAGATCAATATAATTAGCACTATACCCAAGTGAACTGAATCCAAATTTTTTACTAGCATTGGCCTATCCACTATTCGGCCCACTATTCTGCCCAAGAGAGTGGCCTGCATGAGGCGGCCTGTGCACTATAGCAAACGGCCTAACACGGCGCTGGCCCAAATCACGCCCCAGCTCACGCCCCAAATCACGCTACACTTCACGTCCGAAGAATGGTCTAGTATATGGACCACAAACATTAGGTGGGCCACTAGCAAACCCAAACCACACATTAGTTGATCCATCAGCAAGTCCAAATCCATAGCCAGTTTCATTAGGGTAAGAATAGTCAAAAGTAGGAGCCCTAGCTTGCGGCTGATAATAGCCACGATTTTGAAGATGTGACAAGCCTCCCCACGAATTATCACCAAATCCAGGACCTTCTAACAGACCAAACTGCCAGAGAAATCATCACCTCGTAGCCCCTTTCTATCATGCGCAGAGGGAAATCGCACCACGGTGGAGGCATTTGGGCCGCCATAGTCGCAGTTGAACCGATAGAAGCAGCGCTGCGCCAAATGACCGAATCAGCTACATATTTGGCACTGTGCTAATGGTTAAAATCCACACCCACGTGAACCTGTCATAGAACGCCCACCACGCGCATCTCACGAATCAGAGTCAACCACCGTAACAACCATAGGGGTTTCGACTAGGTGAGCATGAATTGGAACCTTATATGCCGTTCGCATCTGTCGACTCTCAAACTCCAAAAGGACATCAACTAAACGCTAGAAGGGAAGGGGCTCGGTCGAGAATGAGGCCAAGGTCAATATTGCATCAAAGTCCGACGAGAGGCCAGTCAAAACAACTTCTACCTTTTCTGCCTCTAAAATTGCCGATCCAAAAGCTGCAAGTAACGCACAAATGTTTTGTATTTTTGCAATATATTCCTTTACAATTAAATCACCCTTATTTGTAGAGTGTAGATCATGTTTAATACTAAAGATTTTCGCACCAATTGAAGAAGCGAAAAGACGATTTGTTGTGCTCCATATTTCGCATGCAGATTTAGCAGAAGTAAAGCATGACAAAAGAGATGAACTGATTGTAGAGAGAAGCCAAGAGGCTAATAACTTATCTTGTTGATTAAATGCAGACGCATCTGGATTAGGAGCGAGAGCACCTTCTGGAGATGCAACGAACCGAGGCAGAGCAGCCAACATGCCATCCAAGAATCTTTCCAGCTCATACCCTCTATTGTCAACATGATATATTGTTGCCACTGGAAAAATTTTCCTTCCTCAAGTTTCACTGTGTCATGGTGAGGAAAGGATTGAATCAGACGTGTACTGGAAAACATTGAACTCGTATGATCAACAGAGGTAGAATCGGTTGATGGTGCCATGATATGGAAGCGGAAGCACGTACCAGGACTAGGCTCTGATATCATATTAGGTACTCTAGTATTTCAGAAAACAACTACTAAAATGAATTTTTTCTAAGAAAATACTTATCAATCTTTCCTTACTTGAATGAATATACTGTTGATTTTTATATAAATGAATAGGAGTAACTGCTCCTAACCAACTGCATACCAGACTTAAGCAACTGACTAATAACAAATTAACAACTTTATGCTAACAGTCTTTATAGTCTCTATACTTTAACAGACGCCAATTATAGAGCATAGTCATAATTTGATTGCAAGAAAAATTATTGTAATCATTTATATAAGAAAGATTGATTTTAGAGTTTGATGTTTTTACATAAATTCTTTTGGTAAACTTGTTTTTAAGTTCTTCCAATAAACACCCCATCGGCCTAAGCACTAAAATTTTATATCCCTCATCTTTTCATAATTTACTTTTTGTTACAACAATTAACTAATTATTTCATACCTAAAGTACTAATTTGTCTATTTTTATTTTATAAAATTATTACAAAATTCATATATTATTACCAACACATTCATATATATCCTAATTATATAATTAGTTAATTTCACATCCTAATCTATCATGTATTCTTTTTCAATGTAAAGCATTCATTGTGAAAGGTACTTAAAGAAAGATCTTATTTTCTTCTTTTTTATTATTAATTTTTTAATTTTAAAATTTACTTGCAATAAATTGATTTAAATTTATTTATAATATCAATAATAAAATTATAAAATTATAATTATAATATATTTTAATTGATACATACAATTAAATTTGTGCATTGTCAAATAAAAAATCAGTTATCATATATATATATATATGATATATAATTAAATAGAATAATATTCGATATTAATAGCGCCTTAGGCATCACATTCAACAGTGCATTTCGTGTTGGAAAAATTGTAATTTATGGGAACTTTGAGGCATATTCTCAATAGGTAAAGGTGGAGAGTTGAATTATAAAATTATGGTTTCATATTCTACTCCATGAGACATTTACAACAGTACATCATATGCTCAAAATGGTTGAGTGATTAATGAGAAATTGATGCTCAAAGTAAGCTACTTGGAAATAGTTGTTGGGGAAAAGAAAAGCTTAGATCCCACATTGGTTAAATAGTAAGTGTGGGATGTGTATATATATGAGAACCCTCCTAAAAGATAAATTTTGAACCCTACCTCATGCGCAAGGGGTGTAGGTCCAAACCTGTTGAGATCGGGACGCATCTACACAACGTGGGCGACATGAAATGTTTCAATCGGTCGAGCCCAAAATGGGATATCCTGTGGATATTTTAGCCCAACATAAAATTATTTTTTTAGTAGGAATACAGAATCTGTTTATAAAAGGACATTTATCTTATTTGATTCCAATGATTTATTGGCTCATTTAATGGCAAATTTTGTGGAAATTTCCAAAATTCCATCATACTAAATGTCTATAAAAGCCTCTGAATTCTAAAGAATTTTTCCACACCCATACTCTCTCACACTGAATTTATTTTGCTCTTAAAATTCTTTTTTTCCTCTCCATATTTTTCAACGTTCTGGTGATAGAAAAATGCAACATTTATTCGATGATCACTGTAGAGTTGCTACTGTTTTGATCATTGTGTTGTTGTATCATGAGAGACATTCGACCAATGTTTCTCCAAGTACCATAGGAGTAGCCAAATCTATCTTAAGGAAACTGTGTTAAACAGGCCTCAACGTTTAATAAATCTCTATTCTTCTTTTCGATTTCAACTTTTTGTTACGATTAGTTTACGATTTGACAATTTAAATATAAATTATTCTATTTATATTTTATTTTATATATATAAATAATTGTTCATTAATATTTATTTTGACCAACAATCTTAAGACATATTATTTTATTTTACAATTCTCTAATCTGAGATGAATGAGACACCAAGGAGAAAAAAAATGAAAATAATTTTTAAATTAAAATAAAATCTGTTTCGATATTACTTTACGTAGCTCAAAAGATTTTATTCTTTATTTTTATTTCCAATCAAATATTAAAATTAAATAAAATCTGTTTTGGGATTTATTCCAACCGTTTAATAGATTTTATTCAATTTTTTTCCAAATTAAAAATGAATAAAATCTGCTTCGGGATTTATTCTTGCCGTTCAACGAATTTTATTCCATTTTTTATTCTATTTCTAAACAAGAATTAGAATTAAAATAAAATTTGTTTCGAGATTTATTCCTGTTGTTCAACGGATTTTATTCCAATTTTGATTTTATTTCCAAAACGAGTATTAAAATTAAAATAAAATCTGTTTCGGGATTTATTCTTGTCGTTCAACAGATTTTATTCATTTTTTCTATTTTATTTCCAAACGAGAAATTAAAGTTAAATAAAATATGTTTCGGGATTTATTCTCGCTATTCAACATATTTTATTACATTTTGATTTTGTTGCCAAAACGAGAAATTAAAATTAAATAAAATCTGTTCGAGATTTATTCCCGTCGTTTAACAAAATTTTATTCGATTTTATTTTGTTTCCAAATTAGAATTAAATTAAATTAAATTTGTTTTAGGATTTATTCCTGCCATTTAACAAGATTTTATTCAATTTTATTTTGTTTCCAAATTAGAATTAAATTAAATAAAATCTATTTCGGGATTTATTCCTGTCGTTTAACAAGATTTTATTTGATTTTATTTTGTTTCTAAATCAGAATTAAATTAAATAAAATCTGTTTCAGGATTTATTCTCGCCGTTTAACAAGATTTTATTCAGTATTGTTTTGTTTCCAAACAAAGACTTAATCAAATAATTATGTTTTGGGATTCATTCACGTTGTTTAACAGATTCTATTTTGATATAATTATATAATTTTTTTTGGGATTTAATCCTGTCGTTTAACAATTTTGATTTTGATTTTGTTTCAGAATTTTAATCCTGCCATTTAACAAATCAAAGGGAAATTTTTCAGTTTATGGTGGCCTTAATTGCGGCTTTAAACTATGAATTATATTTTTTTTATCAATGGTGAATTAAAAAGATAATATGAGAATGCATGTCTAGGATTGGTTCTTTAAAAGACTTGGTATTTAAACATGCCGAGTGCACCACCTCTCTTTTAGGGTTACCTACATGGTGCATTGTTTTATTGTATTTTTTTATTAGACCGTATAAACTTTTGTTTCGGGTTTTATTAAATTTCTGTCGTCTAACAAAAGTTGATAAGTTTTCTAATTCTGGTTTTATTTCTTAACAGAAAAATGGAGACTCCCACCAATTCAATTAATTTGCAATTTGAAGCTTTGGTTCAAACGTAATCTTCGATCCAAAACTCAGTGTTGCTGATGTGGCTGCTGTAAGCCACAATGAGAAACCCGTAAATTCTCGGGACAGAACTTCAAGACTTGACAACATAAAATGTTGTTTTACTTTACCATGTTGAGCTTGGCCAAATTTTTTAAAAATAACCCTCATATTGTTAAAGATGGCAAGGTAGATGAAGTTATTGTTTTCATTGCTATAAAAGCTTGGAAACATTCTGATTTCCTGTGCCAAAACTACATCCTGAATGGATTGTCGGATGCACTGTATGAAGTGTATAGTGTTAAGAAAATAGCAAATGAATTATGGATATCATTGGACCATAAATACAAAGCCGAAGATACTGGAACTAAAAAGTTTTTAGTTGCTAAATTCTTGAATTTTGTAATGATTGATTCTAAATTAGTTGTGAATCAAGTGCAAAAACTTCAACTGGTCATTCACGGAATTCTTGTTGAAGGGATGATGATAAGTGAATCCTTCCAAGTGGCAGCCATTGCTGAGAAGATTACTCCTGCTTGGAATGACTTCAAGAATTACCTAAAATACAAAAGAAAGGAAATGTCAGTGGAAGATCCAACTTTTAGACTTCGAATTAAAAAAGACAATAGAAGTACGGAAAAAAGGCTCAACAAATTAGCAAATGACAATGGTGCTAAGGCAAATGTCGTAGAAGTCAAGAAAGACTTCAAGAATAGAAAATAACCTCAGAATGGGTCTAAACTGGGACCAAAAGTTGGCATTTCTAAGAAGTAAAAATTTTAAGGAAAATGCTTCAATTGTAAAAAAATGGGACACAAGTCATCGGACTGTAGGATCCCAAAGACAGTCAGAGCTAACAAGTCCAATATTGTGGAAGAAATTTTCAAAGAAGTGTCCAACATGGACTTATGTGCCTAACATACGCAAGAACCATGAATAAGAATGTTCTTTCTAAACGGGTAATGTTTGTGGGAAGGGGATATGTCTTAAAGTAAATGCAATCTCTGTAAAAGAAAAACTATGAATAAGAACGTTGCTTTTTTTTTCTGATTATATTCTTAAGTCATTTAATTTATGGCATAGTAGGCTCGGACATGTTAATTATGATACTTTACATACATTAATTAACTTAGAGCACATTCCTTCGTTTCACAATAATTATAATTATAAATGTGAAACATGTGTTTAGGTAAAAATTAATAAGGTCAAAACCACTTGTTCTAATACATAGCAAGGTTTGTGACCTAAAGTTTGTTCAAATAAGAGGAATGAATACATATTTTTATTACCTTCATTGCTACGTGTATTTTCTTAAAAGCAAAGACGAAACTATAGAGAAATTTATTCTCTATAAGCAAGAAGTTGAAAACCAACTTAATAAAAAGATCAAGTGATCATGGTGGTGGATATGTTGAATCATTTGAATACTGTACACAATATAACATTATTCATAAAGTAACAACACCATACTTTCCTCCCATAGAGTAGTCGAGTAGAAAAATAGAACTCTAAAGAAAAAGATGAACGCACTGCTAAAAAACTGGGTTATCACAAGAAATGTGAGGTGGCGTTTCTATGAGTTAATTACCTTTTAAATAAGGTGCCCCACAAGAAAAGGGACAAGACACCATATGATTTATGGAAAGGTAAAAAACCATCCTGCAACCACTTGAAAGTGTGGGGTGTATAATGGTAAGTCGAGACACATGCGTCGTCGACACAATACTGTTAAATAACTGATCTCAAATGAAGTTATCTCTATTGATTTTGTAAAATCAAAACGATAACATTGAGAATCCGCTAATTAAAGGCTTAAATTGAGATCATGTTGATAAAACATCGAAAGGAATGAAACTAAAGCCCATGAAAATAAAAGGCGCTATGTGAAGGAAAACCCTAGTTGACTAGAGATCCCAAGATCTAGGTTCAAAGGGACAACCAAATTGTATAGACCTTGTTAGGTCACTGTGGGGGTACTTATTCGAAGTCTATTCCTATGATGTAAACAATGACTAAAACTGGGAAAGGTTAAGCAATGCTTTTAATGACCATTGTATATTTCAGTGAGCCGAACAATTTAAGTCACCTATGTGAGAGTGAAATGGGGCCGCTTCGAAGAAACTATTGAGGCATAGTTCTCTCAAACTCTTAGAGAACTAGGAAATGTTCACCGGTATATGAACTTACCCATGAGAACTAAAATCTTGCCACAAAGGTAGTTATGTGAGGTATATCATCGTTTACTTAAAAGGCAGAATAGTTCAAGGACATCACGTCTACTGGTTAGGTAGTAAAGTAAATATACTTTCATAAGAGAAGTTTCAAGGGTGGATATCTACTTATCCTATGCAACTATCAATTTTAGATTCTATCACCACATCGAGTCAATTTTTTTTATAAAACTATCAATTTTCATTCATGTGGGGGATTGTTGGAAAAATTATAATTTATGGGAACTTTGAGGTATATTCTCAATAGGTAAAGGTGGAGAGTTAAATCATAAAATTATGATTTCATATTCTACCCCATGAGACCTTTACAATGGTATATCATATGCTCAAAATAAGCTACTTGGAAATATTTGTTGAGGAAAAGAAAAGCTTAGATCCCACACTGGTTAAATATCAAGTGTGAGATTTGTATATATATGAGAACCCTCTTGAAGGATGATTGAATGACTAAGCTTGGAATCTTACCTTGTGTGCAAGGGGGTACAAGTCCAAACTCGTCAAGGTTAGAGTGCACCCGTACGACGTGGGCGACGCGAAATGTCCAGATCGGTCAAGCGCAAAATGAGCCTGCGGATATTTTAGTCCAACACGAAATTATTTTTTCTCAGCATACATACAAAATCTATGATTTATTGGCTCCTTTAATAGCAGATTTTGTGGAAATTTCCAAAATTCCACCATACTAAATGCCTATAAAAGGCTATGGATTCTGAAGAATTTTTCCACACTCATACTCTCTTACACCAAATTTATTTTGCTCCCAAAATTCTTTTTTTCCTCTCTATATTTTTCAACGTTCCGGTTGCAACACCCCTAACCCTTTTTCGATATCGGAATAGGATTACGGAGTATCATTGGTCACTACAATTTATAACACGAATCAAATAAAATTAAACATTGTATAGTTTAGTAATATATCTTATTAACCCCTTTTAGGTACATTCTAGGCCCATGGAATATGTTAAGAACAAATTGGAACCCAATCAGAAGCTTATAGACTTTTTTGTAAGATTTCCAAGATTTCTTTTAATGAACAGTACCACATGCCCATGTGGTTTAGAGACACACCCGTGTTGTCACGCATGCCCGTGTCCTTTACCAGTACTTCTCTGTTTGTTGCTGATAATTCGTAATTTATACATATTTTTATCCCATGCTTAGCACATTTTTGGATGAATTATCATTAGATTTGTGGAATCCAATGCTCCTAATCCTTTAATTTCATGTTTTATACTTAGGTGAGCATAGGAGAGTAAAAAGAGCGAGAAACGGGCTAAAAATGGATAAAATAGGTCAACGTGGGAAATCAACACGGCCTGGACTTCCTCACGCGAGTAGACCACATGCCCGTGTCTAATTAGTAGACTCTAACACGGCCTAAGCCACCCCACACGGGCGTGGCACATGGCTGTTTCCTTGTCAAGCCCAAGTCTAGTTCTATTCGAAAAATGCCACTTTTGAGGGTTTGAAAGCATTCTAAAGCCTATATAAACACCTTAGAAGGGCACCTAGATGAGACACACAGAGTCGGAGGCAAAGAATTACTCGAAGAAAGCCGATTGATCCATCTCAGAAGCCAGATTCTCCTTCAAGACTGAAGATCTCCCTTGAATTTCCTTCAGAGGTTTTTGGGTTTTCTTTATGTTTTGTTATCATTATTATTCTGAGATGTTTTCTTGTACATATATAAACTAAATCCCCTAAATACCTAAGGGGGATGAAACCTAAGACGGATCTTGTTACTATTTTCTGAATTATATGATAAATACTTGATTTGTTATTAATTATGTGTTCTTAATTCTTATTTTAATATTTCAGGATATTGATTCAAGTATTGATGTGCTTATTCAGAGAAGAAAAAGTCTCTATCTAAGAGTAGATCTAGCATAATTAAGCGGAGTTGATTGCACCCCTAGACATAGGGCAACATAAACCTGCCGGATTAGGGTCAAACCTAATAAGGGAATCTATAGATCGAGTTAATGCAACACTAGGGGTTTTAATTAGAAAGAGATTTTAATTAATCAACCTAGGGTTAAACGTTGTTAGTCTCGAGAGATATAATAATATAAATTAGGAATTTCTACGGATCGAGTTAAGTGAATAAATCGACTAGTTCAGAGTGAAATAACAAGTGAAGTCTAGGTGGATTCTTCCTTAGGTATTGTCTAAATCAATCAGTTTTCCCAAAATTATTTCCCTAATTTACTTTCTGTGCATTCTTAGCTTAATTAACTAGTTTAGATAAAACAATTCCCCTTATTTTTAGGCTAGATAATAAAAAGAAGGTTAATACTAGTACTTTTAGTTCCTGTGGGTTCGACATTCCGGTCCTGCTATAACCTATACTACTGTTCGATAGGTGCGCTTGCCTTTATCGTGATTATAGTTAGTTTCCAAGTACGATCAATCATAAATATAGAACTTATCACGCACATCAAGTTTTTGGCGTCGTTTCCGGGGAACTAAGATATTAGGAACACTTAATTTTTATTACTTTAGCCATTTATTTTATTTCAATTTAAATTTTATGTTGTTTATATTACTAAATTTTCTTTTATTTACTTCTGACAGGTTTTTATAGTTTATGACTAGAAGAAACCCGTCAAGACCATTACTTTTTTATAGTGAGATCGAAAGCACAGCTTGCAAAAACTGAAGAGAAATAAGGCGAAGCCTACGATACATAGAGGAAGGGCAAGAGGACAATAGTCAAACTACAACCGAGAGGATGGCTGAAAATCAGAATAATCAAGTACCTCCTGTGGTTGCCGCAGATCCAATAAATCAGAATCCTACTCCTCGTACTATGTATGATTATGCTAAACCTACTTTAACAGGATCTGAATCAAGTATAGTTAGACATACTATTGCTGCAAATAATTTTGAATTGAAATCTAACACGATTCAAATGATACAATAGTTTGTTCAGTTTGATGGTTTGCAGGACAAGGATCCAAACACTCATTTGGCGAATTTTCTGGAGTTCTGTGACAATGGTTGAACTCGTTACCATGAGGGTTAATCACAACTTGGGAGCAAATAACCGAAAAATGTTTACTAAAATATTTTCCGCCGGCTAAAACGGCTAAACTAAGGAATGATATCTCTTCTTTTGTGCAGATGGATCTAGAAACCCTGTATGATGCATGGGAGAGATACAAGGACCTATTAAGAAGGTACCCTTACCATGAGTTACCTCTATGGCTGCAGGTTCAGACTTTTTACAACGGTGTGAACCACTCAACAAGGCAACTTATCGACGCAGCCGTCGGTAGAACTTTAAACAACAAAACACCTGAAGAGACTTATAAATTTATTGAAGAGATGTCACTAAATAACTATCAGTGGCAAGTCATGAGAACAAAGCCGAAAAAGCAGCCGGTGTTTTCAACCTTGACGCAGTTACTATGCTGTCTAACCAGGTAGAACTTTTAAATAAAAATATTGATGGTTTGTATGGTTCTACTCAGGTACATCCAGTGATGAGGTGTGATTCAAATGGAGGAGGAGTACACACAGAATATCAATCTTTCAACCCTAGCACCAAGGAGGAACAAGTTCAATATATGGGTAATAATAATTCTAGACCTCAAAATAACCCATACAGTAACACTTATAATGTAGGTTGGAGGAACCTTCCCAACTTCTCATGGGGTGGCCAAGGAAATCAAAGGCCACAACATCCTCTAGGTTTTCAACAACCACCTTACCAGTAGGAAAAGAAGTCGAACCTTGAGGAGATGCTAACGAAATTCATCTTTGTGTCAGAAACTCATTTTCAGAATACCAAAACAACACTTAAGAATCAACAAGTGTCAATCCAAAGGCTCGAAACTCATATAGGCCAGCTTGCTAAACTGATTTCTGAACTACCACAAGGTAATTTGCCGAACAATACTGAAACTAATCTAAGGGAGCAACTTAATGCGATTACCGTGCGAGATAAAGAAGGGTTAGTTGAACCTGAACCAGAACTGAGGTAAGGAATTGTGGTAAGTAAAGGTGAGGATGAGGTGGACCACAGTGAGAAAAAACCTGTAAGTAGAGAATATAAACCTCAAGTGTCATACCCCATACGACAAAGAAAGACCACACGGACGAACAATTTGATAAATTCCTTAAATTATTAAAGAAATTACATATTAACTTACCGTTTATTGACACTCTTTCGCAGATGCCAAACGCAGTTAAATTTTTAAAGGAGCTTTTAGAAAATAAATAGAAGTTAGATGAGGCATCGCATGTGGAGTTGAATGCAGTTTGCTCAAATTCTTCAGAATAAACTAGCCAACAAATTGAAAAATCCAGGGAGTTTTACGATTCCTTGTTTAATTGGTAGTTTAGATGTTAATAATGCATTGGCTGATTTAGGGGCAAGCATTAACGTCATGCCCTATAAAATGTTCAAGCAACTAGGTATTGGAAAACCCAAACAAACTAAGATGAGCATTCAGCTAGCAGATAAAACCATCAAATTTTCTAAGAGTATCATTGAAGACGTACTTGTCAAAATCAATAAATTTATATTCCCAATTGACTTTGTTGTTCTAGATATGGAAGAGGATAGTGAAGTGCCTTTGATTTTAGGACGACCCTTTTTAGCAACTGCTAGAACCATTATTGATGTTGGTACAGGCGAACTCACACTTTGTGTGGGTGATGAAACAATAACTCTTAAGGCTCGTAATTTGAGTAACACATTGAATATTAAGGGTGGTTGTATAAATCATGCTACTAATACTAATCATGTGGTGCAACCTTCTTTACAGGAAACACGTTCGAAGAGCATACATGAGCCATGTTCAAGTAACAACAAAGGACCCATCTATGAAGAACGAAGACTTCAAATCGATGAACTAGATGAATGGTGGACACAGAAATCGAGAACACACGATAAACCAAAACTACGCCATGACGGACTCAATATTTTATCAAATCAACTTAAGGTTGGAGACAAAGTACTATTAGATGCGGTAGACCCTCATATTACCACTTCTAAACCTAATAGAGCAATCCCTTTTACGGTACTTAACATTTTCCCACACGGTACAGTCGAGGTAACTCATTCCAAATTTGGCACATTTAAGGTAAACAGTACTCGTCTAAAACCTTATTTTGATAAAATTGATAGCAGGAATGAAGAGTGTAAACTCCTCGCACCACTATGACCACGCAACAGAAAGGTAAGTCGAGCTTAGACTCTAAATAAGCGCTTCTCAGGAGGCAACCCGAGCACTAACGGTGTTGATTTCTTTAAATTTAAGTTTTTAACATCTAAATTACTAACTGAGTCCTTGAACACAGGTTTTCTAAATCCACACAGCCAGGTACACGGGCGTGCCTTAGGCCGTGCTCACACCACGGGTGGCGACACGGTCGTGTGAAAACAGAGCAAAATTTTTCCCAAAACACAGGATTCGATACGTTGCCACGACCGTGCAACATGGCATTGGGCAATCCTGCCAAATCAACACGGGTGTGCGACACGCCCGTGTCTATAAGCCGTGGTTAAAACTGAGAAATTAACACAGGCGTGCGACATGCCTGTACCCACCATCCGTGGTCAAACCTGTCAACATAATACGGGCGTACGCATATATACATGGGCGTTGGAGAAGCAAACAAAGTAGGACACGACCGTGCGACACGGCCATTTGCACCAACACGCTCAAATAACACGGGCGTGGGTAGAATTCCAGACGTGCCCAAATTCGAAAACCACGAAACACACGAGATAAAATAAGGGCACACGAGCGTGCCCCACGGCCATGTGCCCCAATTTCTATATAAACCCCCACTATTCATCATCCCCTTCCCCAATACCTTAACCTTAACCGCCGCCGTCGCCATCTAAGCCCCAACCATCACCCCAAAATCCACCCGTTCTCCTCCCTTTTCTTCCATACGCACCAAAAGCTTCTCTCTTATCCTCCCTTCCCTACACATTCCTTTCTTCTTCCCTCTTTCTCCACTCATCCCACGCCACACTGTCTCACCAGCACCACCGCCGCCGTCATCTGCCGCACACCGAAGTCACACTCCTCCTACTTCAAGCACCACCATCGTTCATCAGTCGTTTGTTTCCCTTTCACCCCATTACTTTTATTTCTTTTACTTCTTTTATGGATTTCTTGACTTATAATTGTTTTCACTGTTAATAATTTGCATGCTTATTAACCCTTATCTATGTTTAGTGATTTATTTACTTAGTCGTTGTGTTTTCGTTGATCTTTACTCTTGCTTGATTTGCCCATATAATTAGGATTATTAATAGTATTATCCACTATCACTTGATTGGTCCTTTAGCATTCGCTTGGTTTAACCTTAGCACTATTTAGCCGTTGATTCATATGCAATATCACCACGTTTTGTTTTTAGCATTCTTGAATTGGGGTCCATATCATCTTACGAGCAAGTTATCATTTTTGGATTACTTAGATTTTGCTTGAAGATGTGGGAATTATTGATTACTTAATCTTTTACTCGCAGGCACACCATGACAAACACTCGTGGGAAAAAGACTCTCATCCTCGCCTCGAAGAAGTGAAAAGGTGCAGCATCCTCCTCGGATCCTACTAACGAGATACGGCACCCATTCCTCCAATTTCCACTAGGACCTCAGGAGAAACTATTCCAGATACTACGGGCCAAACCCCTAGGTGTGGGCCGTTGCATTCATTGGACTACCTTAGAGCAGATCCAACTCACTGACGCAGTCCGCGCTCTCCTGACTATTAACCCATGGGGGCTCTTCTTCGAGATCATTGAGCCAACATATCTCGAGCTCACATTAGAACTCTGTTCGACCTTTCACCTTCAAGCCATTATGACAGAGTTCGATGATCCCGGAACGGTCCAATTCTGTCTCAGTGGTTTAGTTCACCAGTTGAGCGTGCCTGAGTTCGGTGTCGCATTAATACTATATATGAAGGAGTTCATGGACGACGACTACTTCGACAGTCTCCATCACCACATTCACTATTCTACTTGAAATTGCTGGAAGGCCTTAGTCCCTGCTTCGGCCACTTATGACCCTAGCCGCTCCAAGGCATCGGCTCTCGCCCCATCACTGAGATGCTTACACGCTATCCTAGCCCACACCCTGACAGGATGGCGATAAAGTACCGGTGTCATCAACTAACGACGCCTATTTTTTATGGAACATGGTGCATGGGCACGTATTCGACCTTGCTTATTTCATCGCCCTAGCCATTCGTCATCAGACAGAACGACATAAGAATGGATCATTTCCATCGGCCCTTATGTGACTCGCCTGGCACGGTACTTCGGTCTCCTCAACACGGCAACGCAATCATCCTCCCTTACCCTCATCGGTCAAATGTCCCCATAGTGCATCTCGAGTATGCTCTCTATGAGGATGATCGAGCGATGACGTGGATTTGATCCTCCTCAGTACCGCCTCGTCCAGTCAGCTGAGCAGGAGGACCCAAAGGACATTACTGATGATATCCCTCCACCTCACGAAGATCCACCACCGCAACCACCACTTATTCACCATCCAGTTCATGCGGCTGCTTCACTCTTTGACATCTCTGAGTGTCTTACTCGATTCGAGCAACAATGTTTTCAACACTTTGATCACATTGATGCAACCCTACATCAGATTTGTCAACACCTTCACATCTCATCGCCACCCCCACCTCGCGAACCATCTAGCGATGAAGATTTTTGAAGACTTTTTATTTTTTTTTACTTTTATCTTTATTTATCTTTTTAAGGTCCTTTTTATTTTATTTCTCTTTAATACTATTTTTACTTTATTTTTAGGTTTTATAATTTATATTAAGCAATTTATGTTTTCGGCCATTTCTTTACGAGTAATTATGCTACTTTATATTTCCTAAAGAGTTATTGATTCTATCACAGTTATAAAGAGCTCCAAAGCTCACTATTACTTAGGAATTTGCAACTCCACTGGAAAAGGTCCTCCACGACTGCCTTGTCTTGCTCGACTACGACACCGACCACCACGATAACCTCTTCGCTGGACACTGTGGTTATGGAACGCAACCTCTACCACCGCCGGAGTATCCTCCTCCAATCTTACCCTTGCCTTCGCCGATTACTTTCCATAACTCCAATTCAAGGATTCCATTTAACATTCAGGAAGTTTCACTTCTTTCCCTATCTTATGAACTTATATCTATATTTTTCAGTAAATCTATCTTTGTACATTGAGGGCAATGTACATCTTAAGTGTGGGGGGTTATTTATATCATTATCAGAAAAATCCCTGAATTTTGTCTTATTCTCACGTGACTCACTCATGCCACTATTAGAATGAATTTTGATTAATTTATGATTTTTATTAATATATCCTGAATTAAAACATAGGCATTTATGCATTGATTGTTTAAAATTTAACTAATTAGAGAATCAAGCATGATAAATTGATTTTTGAGAATTAAAAATTTTTTAGGTTATTTCCCCAAGTTTAGGTATTATCTTGAAGTTGAAATTTATAGGGTTAACATCAAAAAGCCATAATTTTTGTGAGATCTTGAGCCTTTAGAGCATATATTATTCATTTCATGTTCACTTTTATTGTTGCTATGAGTGCATCAATATTGATTTGTTATTCTACAACTTGCTTCGGTTATGCATGTCAAGACCACACCATTGATTTGATATGTCGAGATGATAAAGGCACTTAGGTTTAACCCACTCACTCCATAAAAGTCTACCTTCATAATTAACCCTTAGTGAATCCCCTTGAGCCTAACAAGCCATTCATTGATTTACCTTCAATATTAACCCATAACCCATTATTGTTGAAATCCCCTCAAGTAATTTGATCCCTATTTTTGTCGAGATTTGATTTGAATAAATTGCTTAACTATGTTTTATTTTTGATAGTTAGCGAAGTTCTATGCTACTTGATTTGTTCTTAAAAAAAATTAAGTTGCTGCATATTAAGAAATTATGTAATGCTTGGATTAAAATGATGTTATCCATGAAGAAAAACTCAATTCTAGGATCATCTAATTAGGAATGTAATTTTTCAATTTTAGTATTTTTCTAGTTAGGTAATTTTTCAATTCAATATTGATTCTAACTTTCTCTTTCAGCTTGTGACCACACCCCCTAACCAAAGCTACGTTACAACCCTCTAAAGACCGTTTGATTGATGTATCATCTCAATATATAGTTGTGGAGATTTGATTTTCACGCAAGCATATGGTAACAACTTTTCATATTGACTGATGAGTTCTAAATTTGTTGTCCTTAAACACCTCGAGTGATTTGAGTGAATCTTTAGTGAGGATTTAGAATTCTGTGATATTTTGAATCAAAGGTGATTACTTAGATGAGAGGAAACACCTATATTTTCGTGATAAAATGCTCAACTTGGAATGTTTGAAACTTTGATGTTCTTCTAGTTCAATTATCAATGTATGATTACTTATGGATTATTTTAAGATATTATTGATAGGAATTATAAGTTGAGAAAAATGAATTCTTAATTGTGAATTGAGGATTTTGCTTGAGGACAAGCCGCTTAAGTGTGGGGGTATTTGATAAGTCGTAATTTATACATATTTTTATCCCATGCTTAGCACATTTTTGAATGAATTATTATTAAATTTGTGGAATTCGATGCTCCTAATCCTTTAACTTCATGTTTTATACTTAGGTGAGCATAGGAGAGTAAAAAGAGCGAGAAATGGGCTAAAAACGGAGAAAATAGGTTAACGTGAGAAATCAACATGGCCTGGACTTCCTCACACGGGTAGACCACATGCCCGTGTCTAATTAGCAAACTCTAACACGATCTATGCCACCCCACAAGGGCATGGCACACGGCCATGTCCTTGTCGAGCCCAAGTCTAGTTCTATTCAGAAAATGCCACTTTTAAGGGTTTGAAAGCATTCTAAAGCCTATATAAACACCCTAGAAGGGCACCTAGAGGAGACACACAGAGTAGGAGGCAAGGAATTACTCGAATAAAGCCGATTGATCCATCTCAGAAGCTGGATTCTCCTTCAAGACTGAAGATCTCCCTTCAATTTCCTTCAGGGGTTTTTGGGTTTTCTTTATGTTTTGTTATCATTATTCTTCTGAGATGTTTTCTTGTACACATATGAACTCCCCTAAATACCTAAGGGGGATGAAATCTAAGAGGGATCTTGTTACTATTTTTTGAATTATATGATAAATACTTGATTTGTTATTAATTATGTGTTCTTAATTCTTGCTTTAATATTTCAGGATATTGATTCAAGTATTGATGTGCTTATTTAAAGGAGCAAAAATCCCTGTCTAAGAGTAGATTTAGCATAATAAAGCGGAATTGATTGCACCCCTAGACATAGGGTGACATAAATCTGCTGGATTAGGGTCAAACCTAATAAGGGAATCCATAGATCGAGTTAATGCAACACTAGGGGTTTTAATTAGAAAGAGATTTCAATTAATCAACATAGGGTTAGACGTTGTTAGTCTTGAGAGAGATAAAAATATAAATTAGGGATTTCTATGGATAGAGTCAAGTGAATAAATCGTCCAGTTCAGAGTCAAATAACAAGTGAAGTCTAGGTGGATTCTTCATTGGGTATTGTCTAAATCAATTAGTTTTTCCAAAAGTATTTCCCCAATTTACTTTCTGCGCATTCTTAGCTTAATTAACTAGTTTAGATAAAGCAATTCCCCTTATTTTTAGGCTAGATAACAAAAAGAAGGTTAATACTAGTACTTTTAGTTCCTGTGGTTTCGACATTCCGGTCCTGCTATAAGCTATACTACTGTTCGATAGGTGCACTTGCCTTTATCGTGATAATAGTTAGTTTCCAAGTACGATCAATCATAAATATAAAACTTATCACGTACATTAGTTGGTCATAAACAAACTAGTTTCACACGATTAAGACACACACCCGTGTGCTTAACCCATGTGGAATTATTTTCAATTCAAATTTAGTGTAGTTTTCACACAGCCAGGCACATGCGCGTGTACTGTGGCCGTGTACTTCATACGGTTGAGACACACGCCCGTGTCTCTGTCCGTGTGGCCTTACCTGAGCATTCTGTTTGCCAAATTTCAGATGTAGGGGACACACGGTCTACTCACATGCCGGTGTAAGGGCCATGTGTCTCACACGATCTGATCACAGGCCTGTGTGCCAGGCCATGTGGACTCAAAATGAGCCTTATAGTCCAAGTTTACCAACCCTGCAAACTTTAATATCAAGCAACTCAAAATTCAATCTTTCAACCAATCCAAAACATAATTAAATACATCCATTTCACCTGAAAATCATCAATGTTATGATCTAACTCGAGTGTATTAGTAAGTGTTTAACATAGATTCTCCAAACAATATACTTTGGTATTATTCAAAATCAATTCAAATTAAACTATAAAAAGACCATATTATATGGCATAGGTCTTCATATATACAAATATTTATCATTCTTACAATAATAACTTTCATACTCAAAATAACCTCAAAAGACAATCTAGGTACATGCCATTTCTCAAATAAGATCCATCACCAAGTATTTGAGTTTGGGCTTGGCTTGGATGCTGAGTTGTTAGTCGCTTTCGTATCGAACCTGCGCATGGAAACAAACCGTACACTGAGTATGCACTCAGTGGCATTTCTATAAGCCAACATTCAAATCATTATTAACACAAAATACATTTAAGCTATTGTCTTCAAATCTAATAGCATAACTTATATTCAATGTTCTTTCTCAATGAAACATTCAGTTCAATAATATATCAATCAATAACAGCAGATTTTCAGTACGGTAGTACAGTCATTCAGTTGTCCAGTACTGTAAATTTACCCCTATTAACATAATTCAAACTTTGGCGGATACACAGATCCAACCAACAAACTAGTACGGCACATTGTGCCTCATTGGCTTTACCAAAATAAACAGTAGCAGTAGGGTACATAGTACCTCATCGGTTTAAACTGAAGTAACAGAAACAGTACGACACACAAAATGCCTCATTGACACAAAGTCGAAGTAACAGTACGACACTATTAGTGCCTCATCGACCCATGGTCGAAGTATCCTTGTACACTTCCAATCCTAGCCCGACACTGTTAACAGGGTATTTATTTCACTTAAATTTTCAGATAACAGTCAATATACATTGCAATTCAAATATTCACAACTCAATTCGATTCAATACAATAATAGCATTACTTACCTCATATTACTTTCCATATATATATAATAAATGCAATAATAATTTTTAAGTTCGGTTTATAGAAATACAAACTGTAATTCTCGATTTACTCTTCGTCAACCTTCTCTTTTCCTTTCTTTGTTGATGTCTCCGGTACTATTTTAGAAAATTAAGCTTGAGGCTTCAAAACCTTAAATTTCCCTTTTCTTTTTCTTTCCTTCTTTCTTTCTCTCTTTTCCGTTTCTTTCTCTATTCTTATTCTTTTGTTTTATTTTATTTATTTTATGTTTTATTATATTATATTATTATATTAATATATTGTTATATTATATACTTAAGTATAAATATATGTATATTATACACACACATGGAATAATATTTTCCATACATTTGGCATTGTTCCCTTTTATGGGCTATTTGCTAATTTAGTCCCTTCAATTTTCTTTAGTATATAATTAAACTTTTACATTATATTCAATCTAGTCCTTACACTAAATTAACCTTAATTCAAGCTAATTCACTTAACTAAAATCTAATTAATCACTCAACTAGCTTCGTAAATATTTCTAATAAATATTTACGATCCCGATTTTCTAAAATAGTAAGCCAAAAATACGATTTTTGATGCCCGTAAATTTCAGGTCATTACACCGGTAATAGAAAAAGGCAACATTTATTCGTTGATCACTGCAAAGGTGCTACTGCTTTGATCATTTTGTTGTTGTATCCTAGAAGACATTCGACCAACGTTTCTCCAAGTACCGTAGGAGCGACCAAATCTGTCTTAAGGAAACTGTGTTAAACAAGCCTCAACATTTAGTAAATCTCTATTCTTCGTTTTGATTTCAACTTTTTATTACGATTTTTATTGGTTCACGTATTTGACAATTTAAATATAAATTATTCTATTTATTTTTTATTATATATATAAAAATAATTAATTATTTATATTTATATTTTTTGTTCACGAATGTGTTTTGTCCAATATTTCGAACACCAAGAGAAGGTGCAGCGAAAACCAATAGCTGTGTAGCATCAACCTAGGTATTCTTCTCAAATAGTCAGCGAATATACGTAAGAGATTCTTTTGTTATAGTAACATGATTAAATTCGTTCATTTTTCTTGTGCTATTTAAAATTCAACTAAAATCATATTCAAATATAATGAAAAATGTAATTGATATTTTTAAAATTTTCATAGTCTGTAAATGAAATATTTTATTTGAAATTAAACTGTAACTGAAAAATATTTTTATACAATAAATCGTTAACTCTCGTACAATTTAAATTTATTTAATTATTTTCTAATAATATAGGATTAAATTAATTAAATAATGATAGAGGGACTAATTTAATCTGGTATCTATAATACAAAACTTCCTAAGAACTTTAACCCCAAATAGTCCACCACCATATTCACCTCCGGATTGAGATGACCAAACTGTACAATCTATTTTGACCTCCAACTTAATCAAATTCTCAGTATGGTCATAGCACGTTGTGCTCCTGTCAAATGAGTAGCCTTCTTTTTATGAGCAAATTGAAATTTTTTTCTTATAAACCTTAAATTTGTTTAACTTTTAGAATCTTTCCAAAAATTTAAATCTTTTTAGCAATTTTTTATGGCATAATTGCAAAAAAAAAATCCCTCAACCTTTGGCGGAATTTGGATATATGCCCCTAACCTTTTTATTTTCTGAAATCGGCCATTCATAATGGCTTTTTCAAACATCAAGCCAATTGAAATGGTAATCATCAGCTGACCGTTAGTCAACAGCTGGTCAAAAAAATTGGTCTACATGGCATTCCAGTTGACTAATGATGTGGCAAACATTAAGATAAATACGCTGACATGGCAAAAAAATTAAAAAAATTTAATAAACATAAAACAAAAAAAACCCTAAATAACCAAACCCCCAAATTTAAAACTTTTTTCAAAACTTTTTTTCCAACCTTTAAAATCCCCAAATCGTGAATTCCCTAAATCTATAACCTCTGAAATCATTACTGAATCCCTAAAATCTTCAAATCCCTAAATCTTG
Organism: Gossypium arboreum; assembly: GCF_025698485.1. Classification (NCBI taxonomy): domain Eukaryota; kingdom Viridiplantae; phylum Streptophyta; class Magnoliopsida; order Malvales; family Malvaceae; genus Gossypium; species Gossypium arboreum. Next base: position 41,195,290 of record NC_069080.1, read on the forward strand.
AAATCCCTAAATCATTAGCATTCCAAAATATTCTTAAAATCCCTAAAACTTTTACGAATCAAATCATTGAATCCCTAAAACTTTTAAGAACGAAAAACCTTTAACAATCGTGAGCAGTTTCCATAACCCAAAATCGAAAAGTAAGTGCTTTCTTGTTTGATTTGTTAGGAAAATAAATTATATTTTTGGTTTGATTTGTTGGTTATTTGTGATTTATTATTGCAATTTCAGTGCCACAATGCAGGGTTTGTTTTGTCAATTTGTGATGTGATAGTGGTCCCGATGTTGTTGATAAAATTATTGTTAAATTTTTAGATAGTTATTTGTGATTTATTATTGCAATTTCAGTTCCACAATGTAGGGTTTATTTTATCGATTTGTGATGCGACAGTGGTCCCGATGACGTTGATTTTTGTTACCCAAGCAAAAAGATGTTAAAATTGTAGACATGTGTTACTGTTTTGTATTGTATTCAAAGAAGTGCTCCCGATGTAGGTAGTGAGTTTTGTTTTTTGTAAATTTTTTTTTAGAAAATTGTTTATTTATTCAACGTAAATTGTTTTTGCTCAGAAAAGATGTTAAAATTGTAGACTTCTGTTACTGTTTTGTTTTTTTTTTACATATTTTTTGCTTACAAAGTGTTACTGTTTCTTGTAGATGTCATCAGATGAGGAATATTATATTATTTTGCATGTGGGTGGGCACTTTGTAAAGGACCCATATGTTAGATATGTAGGTAGGGAAGTGATTAGGCTTAAAGAGAACCCAGACACAATATCTTATTATGAATTATGTATAATAGTGAAAATTGGGTTAGGGTTTAACACTGTCATGTTAATATATTTTCATGAGCTTGGTATAGTAGGGTTACAAAATAATATAAGGGTGATTTATGATGACACTTCCACCATAGCTATGTTAGACTTTTGGGTCAAGTTTAAAGAGATTGACTTATATGTTGAACATGAGGTTGATAACCCTATAATTATAAATGAAAATTTTCTGTTGACTACTGGGGAGGGTGATGTTGAAGGGGTGGAAGTTGATAGGGAGGGTGATGATGAAGGGGTAGAACCTGATGGTGAAGGTGATCTAAAAAAGGTAGAATCTGGTAGGGAGGGTGATATAGGAGAGGTACAAGCTGATGGGGAGGGTGTGTCTACTAGTATTGAGGTAGATGAGGATATTGGTATGGAAAGTGGTGGACATATTAGTTTAGGGTCTATAGTTGGAAAGGATAATGATAGTGAAGTTGCTGCTGATGAATATGCTAGTGATTTTGCAACATCAAATGGAGTGGATAGTATTGCTAATGAATATGCTAGTGATTTTGCAACATTAGATGGAGTGGATAAGATTACTGATGAATATGCTGGTGATTTTGCAACATCAGATGGACTAGATAATGTTGTTGCTACATGTAGTGGAGAGGAGGAGGATAGGAATGAAACTGAGGTATGGTACTCATATGAAAGTGGAAGCTTGGTTAGGTCCGATAAAGATGAAGAACATAAAGATGGTGAGAGAAAGAGGAGCAAGTTTCCCTTATACAATGATAAGTTAAAATTTAGTCTGGGAATATTGTTTAAGGATGGCAAATAGTTTAAGAGTGCAATTCGAAAGTACTCCAAAGAATGTAGAAGACAACTAAAGTTTATTAAGCATGAACCGAAAAGGGTTGTTGTGAGGTGTATTGCTTCCCCTAACTGTCCATGAAGATTAGGGCTAGTTACAGTCCTGTTGCGAAATACTTAAAAATAAAGACGTTTTAGGATAAGCACAATTGTTCGGTTAGTTTTAAGAACAAAATGGTGACTGCTGCTATGATTGCCCAACATTTTGAAGTAACTATCAAAGATCACCCTAAGATAAAGTTGAGGGAAATTCAAAGAAGATGTGCTTCTGAGATGCATGTAAATGTGACCATTGATTGTTACTATACAGAAAAGAAAATAGTGATGGAGAAATGGCTGGGAATAATAAGGAGGAATTTGGCTTGCTATGGGATTATGCTCATGAGTTAAGGTCAAAGATGTTAGGAAGCACAATAAAAATGGTTGTTCAGAAGGTGACAACAAACTCCCTTCCTCATTTTAAGAGGTATTATGTGTGCTTTAATGCACTAAAGAGAGGCTGGAAAGTAGGGTGTAGGCCATCATTGGGCTAGATGGTTGCTTCTTAAAAGGCCCATTTAAAAGTGAATTTCTCATAGCTGTTTGAAGAGACGCAAACAACTAAATGTTCCCTATTTCATTGGTTGTGGTTGAGGTGGAGTGTACTGATTCATAGGTCTAGTTTCTCAATCTCCTATCAACTGATTTGGGCTTGGAAGATGGGTATGGGTACACAATTATCAGTGACCAACAAAAGGTTAGTAAATATGCAATTTTAAGCTTGGTATTGTTTTTTTAATATGTTATTTATATTTAACTAAAATTTTCTAATAATCTATCTCATTCATTAATTTAAATTAGGGTCTTGAGATTGCAATTTCTAACATATTACCAAGGGTGGAGCATAGGAATTGTGTGAGGCACATGCTTGCAAATTGGTCAAGAAGGAAGTTAAGGAAATCTTATGAGTGTGATTTCTGGTAGATTGTGAAGTGCACAACTGAGAGGGAGTAGGAGGATCTATGTTCAGCACTGGAGAAGAAAGGTAAGGATGCTTATGATAATTTGATGAAAAAGTCTCCAAAGATGTGGACTAGGGTATTTTTAGGGACTACTTATAAATTAGATATAATTGACAACAATTTGTGTGAAGCATTCAATTCAAACATTGTTGAAGCTAGGTTCAAAAGCATTATTAGAATGCTTGAGGATATTTGGACCAAGATGATGACTATGATAGTACAAAAAAAGAAGTTATGTAATGGATGGAAGCAAAATTATAGTCCATTGGTGAAAGCTAAGTTTGACGCCAACAAGAAGGACTGTGTAGAGTGGCAACTGATATGGAATGGTAAAAATGGATGTGAGTTAAGGAAAGGAGGTTATCAATATATAGTGGACCTAAATCAAAGGTTATGTAGTTGTAGAAGTTGGCAAATTAGTGGGAGTCCATGTTCCCATGCATATTCTACTATATATCACTTAGGGCTTCAACCAGATGAATATTTGCATGAATATTATCATATTGATACCTACAAGAAAGCTTATTCTTCTCCAATGCAGCCCATAAATAGGCCACATGATTGGGAAAAAATCAGTATTGAGCCAGTGCTATCTCCTATTGAAAGGAAGATGCCTGGGAGGCCCAAAAAGAATAGGAGGATGACCAAAAATGAACCAAAAAAATTAAAGCCTAGTCACTTAGTAGGAAAAGTATACTCATGACATGTACTCAATATGGCCAAAATGGCCATAACAAGCGGTCTTGCACAAATTCAAAACAGGTATAGTATTATTCTTCAGTTATATATATTGAGTAAATTTTTTATTTTATTTTGCCAACCAATGATTATGGTCCATTTTTTGCAGCAAGATACACAACCACTTAAACAAAAGGGGAAATATTCCACTAAAAAGTCAACTACCTTAGATAAATCTAAGGGAAAGCAAACATTTTATGTAAGTTTCATCCTTTTTCTATTGATCAAACATTGTATATTATGTTAATATTAATATAAAATACTCTTGTAGTCTGGTAGAACCACAAGGAGCATGATGATAGCTTCATGCCAAGATGGTAGTGGACAAACTTCTTCAATAACCAAGTCACGAAATAACAAGTGAAAGGCTCCTCTCGACCACTTAAGAACACAAGAATCAATTGCAGGAAACATAAGTAAATCATCGTTATTTTGTTTTGAATGACTTCTACTGTTTGTCTTGTAATTCACTATGATGACTTGCTTTTGAACTTGTGCCATAATTCATTTATCTATTTGTATTTGTTTTCTATTTCGCAGGACCATCTCGCAACAGCTCGTGATCTAAAAAGTACGGTGTAAGGTATTTTGCCTACAATCTTCTGGTTTTGGAACAGAATATGGTAGTCATATTTTGAGCCTACAACATTCTGGTTTTGGAATACACTATTTTTGAATGTTATTTTGTTGTATTGAAAACCAATATGTTGGTTTTTTTTCTGGTTCATGTATAGCTCACTCACATTTTGGTTTTTGGTTGGTATAGCGTGGATGATGTATAGGGTGAATGGTGTATAGACTAATCATATGCTTTTATAAAGTACATATATACAAATTGCAATGGGGAAATCATATGCTTAAATGATCAAATTTGTCCTTTTAGTCTTATGTTTATTGTCATCGCATTATTTATTGTCCTTTTTGGTTCATGTATAGCTCACTCACATTTTGGTTTTTGGCTGGTATAGCGTGGATGATGTATAGGGTGAATGGTGTATAGACTAAACATATGTTTTTATAAAGTACATTTATCCAAATTGCAATGGGGAAATCATATGTTTAAATGATCAAATTTGGCCTTTTAGTCTTATGTTTATTGTCACTACATTATTTATTAAGCTAAACTAAATTAGGCATAAACAACAAATATTGGTCATTACTTCCAAGCATAATGTTAAATTACATAAAAAAAACAACCAATATTTCAATCAACATTTGCAACTGCTAGCTACATATGCCTCTTATCACTACTGCCAAACAAGAGCAAGAAAATAATATCTTATACATTGACTTCTCTTTTTTGATAACTTTAATTTTTTGCTTAATGGTCAACCTTTTCTTTCTTAATGCTACTTCTCCTTCAACACCACAAATTGATCTACCTCCTTCAACCTCAATGCCAACAACACTATTGCCACCATTATGGTTACCATCAAATGCAACCAAATCCATAACATTCTTTCTAAGTGCTAAATTATCCTTCAAAAGATTTCATTCACTATCACACAATTGACGTAGTAACTCAGTCGCACGGTCACACAATTTCCCATTGTACCATTTGAAGAAATCACAACCACTGTCCTACAAACAAATCCCAATTCAGCCAAATTGAAATAATCCAAAACGAAAACAAAACAAATAGTGAGATTTATGAAATCATCAAAATTGAGCTCAAGCTCAATTTGCAAATAAAAATTCTTCACTTACCTGAAAATTTGAACAACCATGAAATCTTCTCCCCGGATTTAAATTGCTCCATGAAGTGTCTCTTGGAGCTAACTTATTGCAGTTACATTTTACTGCTGGTCTATTGTAGGCATACTCCTTCCCTGATGAAGTAACAATATTTGCATATGATGATTTTTTTCTTTGAACCATGTGTTACCCAACCTTTAGACTGACTATTCGAACTATGTGAATCCATGATTTCAGATGACAAGAAAGAAAAATAAAAATTTTCGGAAAGATTATGGATCTCATGATTTGGTTCTAAGGGATTTCACTATCGCATCACAAATCGACAAAACAAACCCTACATTGTGGCACTGAAATTGCAATAATAAATCACAAATAACCAACAAATCAAACCAAAAATGGAATTTATTTTCCCAACAAACCAAATAAGAAAGCACCAACCTTTCGATTTTGGGTTACGAAAACTGCTCACGATTGTTAAAACTTTTTTGTTCCTAAACGTTTTAGGGATTCAACGATTTGATTCTTAAATTTTTTAGGGATTTCAAGAATATTTCGAAATGCTAACGATTTAGGGATTTCAAGATTTAAGAATTTGAAGATTTTAATGATTTAATAAAGATTTCGGAGGTTATGGATTTGGGGAATTTCACGATTTGGGGATTTTAGAAGTTGGGAAAAAAGTTTTGAATTGAATGGTTTGGGGATTTAAGGTTTTTTTGTTTTATATTTATTAAATTTGTTTAATTTTTTGCCACGTCAGCGTATTTATTTTAATGTCTGCCACAAAATTAGTTAACTAGAATGCCATATAGACCAATTTTTTGACCGGTTGTTAACTAACGGTCAGCTGACGGTTACAGTTTCAACTGGGATGATGTCTGAAAAATTTATTACGTGAAAGGCCGATTTCAGAAAATAAAAAGGTTAGGGGCACATATCCAAATGCCCTCAAAGGTTGAGGGTTTTTTTTTTTGCAATTATGCCTTTTTTATAGTTTTTAAAATTTTTTAAAAATAATTTTATCTTAAATATTTTTAAAAATTCTTGTAAAATTAAGCTCCTAATAAAAAAAAATCTTGTCATCATTTTTTATCTCAACCGCCATATCATTTGTCACGTCATCACTTAACAAATCGTTATGAACTTCAACGAAAAATTTAACTTCAATGGCTCGATTGATTGCTAATTTTCCTTAATTGAGTGTCTGATGCATCATATCAATATATTATTTTGAATCCTTGCCTATAGATTAATGAAGTTCATTTATTATCCTTTCTTAATTTGCCTACTTGCTTTGGAGTTTAAATTGCCACTTGTATATAGTTTAAATTAAGTATGGTTTAAACCATATATAAGTAGTTTACCAGGAAAAAAACATGATGTACAAGAGAAACCCAAAACATACACAAAAGTCTTAATAATTTGTTTGGATCCCTCTAACAACATTTTCATCTTCTCATACATTTTCAATTCAACAATAAAAACTGCTTAGATATGCTAAAGCCTTAACATCAAAGATATGCTAAAGCCTTAACATCAACTAACCTAACCTTTAAAATTAACTCCCCATCCTTCATTTCATCACCCACGGTATCGTACAAACAATTAAAGCACAAATCTAACTTAACCCTTAAAATTAACTTCCCATCCTTCATTTCATCACCCACGGTGTCATACAATCAAAGCACTAATCTAGATTACTCTTTCTTTCATTCGTTCCTTCTCTATTGTTCTAACTTTCTTTAACAACCCCAGCAAAACTATCCATGAACATGCCTTCAGTGGTGGATCACAAGCATTTCGAAATCCACTGCCATACCTCTTGAAACCAAAAAACCTCTTACCTGAGCTATTATTGGACTAGGAAGTTCTTAACATGGTTGGGTTTCCATAATAGCAAACTGAGATCATAGTGGGTACATTCATATCTTCTTATTTTCTTCCTTTTTTTTTTCTTGATTGTTTCAAATTCTACAAAATCAATTGAAAAACTTAACTTCTTTAGGGTTTATATATACTAATAAATCATTAATTTTTTAAAGTCTAAAGAAAACATAAATGGGTCTAATTACGTGGAAATCCATGTTTGCAATAAATGGCAACTAAACGTGTCATATCACATTCACGTTACTTCTATAACAACAATAAACAGTTAAGTGAATTTTTTGTAACAATCGCAAACATTTTTGGCATCTTTGTAAGTTTTAAAATGTCAATGAAAAAATGAAAAATTAAACAAAATTCAATAACATATGGTGTAGTATACCCAAAAATAAATATAATTCGATAAATTTAAAGTAACAAAAAATCTTTTCTATTTTTAAGATCAACGTTCAAATACAAACATTAGAAAAATATCATTATATTAAAACTAAATAAAATATTTAAATAAATAAAATTTGATCAATATTAAATTTGTTATGAATATTTTATTTTTAAGTGGATGTCCATCAAGATAAGTTTGATGTACTTTAGAACTCTAATAGTCATTAGAAGTAGAGTTTTATATCATGTATACTTCTTATGTCTATAAATATAATCGTTGGAGAAGCTTTGTAAACATCTTAATTGATTAATAAGAGATACATTCTCTTTTGTTCTCATATTTTTTGTTCATTTAGTCTTTTTATATGCGAAAAGAATCTATGAAAATCAATTAGATATGGATTCATAGAAAAAAAATTCACACTAATGATGGGATTTGAACTTGCAACCCCAATAATGTTGCATCAATCAAACAATTTTAACCTTTCTACCTTAGCCACTAAAATGTTATTGATATTTTGTGTCAGTCATTTATAAAATCCATTGATGCTAGACAGTTAAAATCACAAAAAGAAATATTTGTACTCACGACCTCTTATAACATTTAACACCTTTTACACTCAACACCTTTAAACCTTTCAAAATTTAATTTATGCCAAGAAATATGTAAAACATGTTTATTATTTGGTTGGATTTATTCATTCGATGATCGAAGATCATATCTATTCTCTGAGGTCTTAGACATAAGATGCGAGAATTTGTCGGAAGTTTTTACTCAATGTTTCATATTGAGATTTTTTTTTTTATCTATGATTAATTATATCTAATTTAATTAACTTCTTTTATTTCTATGTTGTTAAGGATATTGAAAGATTCGATCTCGAATGAATCTTAATTCTTATTCTTGATATTTGATTTACCATTGTATAAGCAATGTAAAGTTCATATTTGGTAAAAAGCTTTTATATTTTGACTATTTTTTTCAATTGTGATATATATTGAAATTATTAAGTGATTTTTTGTGTTGCACTATTAATGAATAAAACAATTATGATCCTATTTGGTTGATCTTATTGGTTTATTTTTCGATATTATAGAATTTATATTATCATAACGATATTTATATGTATGTATTATGAGGTAGTATTCTATCTTGAAATAGTTTGAAGTAGGTTTTCTCGATGAAGTACTACGAAATTATATATATGTTTTTATATTGATTGTTTTACAAAAATAATGTATTGGGACATTTAGAAGTCCTCCCTACTAGATCTTTTGCATTCCTGAAAATGAATGCAAACATAAAAATAAATTTAAAGGATATAATTATGGATTTGATAAGTGGCATAAGAATAACCACTAGAAGTGGAAACATGGTAACAAATATGAGAACAATGAGAGTTCTCAAAATAACCTTCAAAGGGTATAGATAACTTATGTTACTAATGTGATATTAAATATCATTGGTCACATACTTGCCGTATGCCCAAATATTTTGTAATAATGAACATCATCCTTAAAGGTGGAAAGTATTTATCTTATTTGGTACTGAAACAAACCAATATTACTACAATACTTGATAGTACAAAATAATTGAAAGCTCCAAAAGAGCTAATATATCAATGCTAAGATTTTATTGATCAAACTTTGTCATTTGGTCATTTATCTGTTTGATTAGTTACATATGATCCCTAAAGTTTCTAATTATTCTATACTATTCTAATGTTATTTTTCACGTTTAAAAGCCCATTATATTGAATCACATTCCCTAAAGTGAATGCAATCATAATAATAAATTTAAAGGGTATAATTGTGAATATGATAAAAGGTTCACAAATAGAAGTGGAAGAGAAATAACTTATGTTCGAATGTATTACATGTACCTATTATACATCTAAATATTTTATTACTCTATTAATATTCCTAAAAGAAGGAAATATATGTCTCGTATATAATACAAAAATGCATAATATCCTTAGGGAAAAAAACATTTTTCTTGTTTGGTAATGAAACAAACTAAACTTTAATAGTACAAAATTAATTTAAGGCTCCAGAAGAGCTAATATAATGTCACCCTATGTTCAATGTCACAATGAAACACGCTAATATTTTAAATTACAAAAATAATTCAAGGCTCTAAAAGAGCTAATACATTGTTATCCAAAGAAATAAAGTGATAATTAATATATTAGGTTCTAATCAGTCTCAGAGAAATTATTTTGTCTTTAAAAATATTCTCTGTGATGAATCTCATATTGAGATTGTGATTGAAAAATAATATTTAGTATGAACCACTCCTACAATAAATATCTACATCTTTTCATATAGAAAGATTAAGTTATTGAATTATATTATGCATAATACTAGGATACCGGATAAGCCATAAAAGTAACATATTTTAATCTCATTCTTAATACTTTTTTGGATGATTAGTTATGCAAATTAGTAAATTTGATGCTCCTAATCCTTTAAATTCATGTTTCTATACTTAAGAGAGCATTTGGGAGCGAAAAGAGCGAAAAACGAGCTAAAATCAGACAAAAAGAGTTGTTTTAAGGATCTACACGGCCTGGGCATTTCCACATGGGCTGACCACATGCCAGTGTGAGCCACACAAGCTGGCCACATGCTCATGTGCTAGCCCATATTGATATCGCACCTTGCTTCCCAAATACGTAGAAAAACTCAATTTTTAGGCTTTCTGAGCATTCTAAAGTGTATAAATACTAATTAGAAGAAGACATAAGGGGACAATCATAGAAGATCAGAGAAAAGAATCGAAGAACACCATCGGAGCCAACTCAAAAGTATATCTCCATCAATATTGAAGATCTCCTTTTAACTTCTTTTGAAGTTTTATTGAATTTCTTAATGTCTTATGGTTTTTCTGACTTTGAGATGTTTTCATTCAGGATTATGAATTAATCCCCTAGATACCTAGAGGAGATGAAACCTATGATGAATCCTATTATTTAATTTTTGTTTTACACGATAAATATTTTATTCTTATTCTGTAACGCCCCAAATTTTTTAAATATGTTTCTGCAATTATTTGACACAAATTTGTATCTGCTTTAGTGGTTAAGTGTTCTGGGTGTGTGTGTGAGGTCCTAAGTTCAAAGCCTTAGCTTGGGAAAAATTTTGGTTTTTTGTTAAATAAAGCCTTGCCTTTGGTTAGTAGACCTATAAGTATTGGTTGATTAAAATATGCAAGAACGGACCTGCTAGACTGGTGGTTAAGTTAAGTGTTAGGTTGCTGAAATTCGGGTGTTCGAATCCCTAGGTTGCTGAAGGCCAAGTGTTCGAATCCCTGTTCGAGCGTGAGAGTTTATTTTTTTTAGTTTGACCAAGAAAGTTTTGGTCAAAACGAAATTCTGTGTTGGCTGAGATGTAGTGGGTTAGTGGGAGCAAAATGGGGGATTTAGGAGTTATCTTGGTATTTATTTTCTCCTCTGCCAAAAATTTTCTGATAGTTTGACATCCTACTGAATTCCTTTTCCTTCTAAGCACATGTTCTATTCTCCTCTCCATCTTTCTCCCTTCTTTGGTGTTCTGCCATTTTCGTCTTTTTCGTTTGCTGCTATTCTCGTTGCGACTTTCCCTACCTTTTATTTTTACCGCGACTAGTCATTTCGGGATCTTTGTGTGTTTCGGTAAGCTTGTAAGTATAGTTATCATCGAATTGTTGAATCTTTGTTTAATAGATTTCTAATGGATGGTTAGGAAGCTATTCAACGGGCATTGGAATTCCATTTGGTACTGTAGAATTGCGACTTCGCGAGTGTTGAACGAAGGTAAGGGTTTCGATTGGTAAGGGGGTAAGCGTCTCATTACAATCTCGTGTAAGTCTTGGTTAAATTACTGAAATTGGGCCTTTGATTGTTGATTTTAGGTGCTGAAATGCTCAGGAGTGTTTAGGCATCAATATCGACACAGGTGTGTACTCCAAAAGCTCTGAAAACGAGATTCAGCGAAAGCCGAAAAGCATTCTGTCAACAACAAACGGGTGTCTGGTCACCCATGTGGTAGGTCGTGTGGTAGTACACGGGCGTGTGGTCGACGAACCAGGCCATACATACGTGACACGAGCGTGACAGACACGACCGTGTATTGGTTGATAGGCCTTGTGTGAGACACAGGCTCGGTAAATTGGGGCGTGTGGGCCACATGGACATGTGGGAATTTGGGCCAGGCCATGTGACCCACACAGCCAAAGCCGATTTGGGCCGTGTGGGCCACATGGGCAGGCCACATGAGCGTGTGAGCCTATTTTTCTAAAATGTACTGTAAGGTTGCACGGGTCGCCCAAGACGACTGTGACATGTCTTAGAGTCGGTAAGCATTACTTAGACCCCTATTCTGCGATAATATATTGTGATGTGTGAGATAACATGTCATACTTGGTATGTATATGTATGTTCTGTTCTGATTATGGGTATATGTCTGTTACTCTGCATTATAGCATGTCATTCTTGTATGATGCATTCAATTAGGGTGGATTTGATTAAGTGAAGGAAGAACTAAAGGGCTTTATAAGCCCATTATCTAGTAGCTAATCTGTGTATTTATGATATGTGTCGCATTACGGTACTCTATGGTGTTTAAGGTTAGATGGGTTGATTTTATCCCCATATTTGGTGTGTAGGAATGGGTGGTCAATTTTATCCCTACATGGTGTGTTGGGTTGGACGGAGTTGGTGTACAGGGTTGGTGGGCATGATTCTCTTATTCTGATCTAATATCCATGCTACATCTGAGATGAGCTAAGGCCCTAAGTTGTAACTGATTCTGTTTCTGAATAGGCTAAGCCCACACCGATACTGTAAGGGCTCAGGCCTGAGTTATGATTGTATTCTGTTATCCGTTTATATGCATGCTGAACTGTGGGGATGTATACATTGAGTTTGTGAAAACTCACCCCTTTATTTGTTTATCTGTTCAGGTAATCCCCAGCAGTAGGCGGATCGGTGTAGTGGAGGACTCGACGGTGACTATGACCACATACGTTTTGGTTTATGAACTTTCTTCTTTTGCTTATTCATTATTATTTTGGGAATTTTGATGCAATTTTGGACTTGGACTTCTGGCTTTAATTTGGGTTTTTGAGCTGTGAACATGGATTATAAACTGCAACGTCAAATTATGGTTTTCCTTAAATATATTAAGAGTTTTCGTAAATAGAAATGGTTTCTTAAAGTAATAATAACAAATCGATTTCAAAAACTTCTGCGATAAAGAAATGTTTTCAAAACAATACGACTATTACACGTTTTTCGACTAAGTAAAAGATAACATTTGGAGAGGTTTTATGACTCGATACGATTTGTTTAAAAATACTCTCATGTGACATCGCCATATTCGGTTATAACGTCCAGGCTGAATTTGGGGTGTTTCATTTAGTGGTATCAGAGTCAGGTTGCAAAACTTGGCTGTGGATTGAGTTTTAAATTTGGTTTTTAAGAAATGATTTGCAAAACGATCTAAAATATTTTTGATAAATCGTGGTACACCGAGTCTCCGGCGCTGATTCTGTAAGTTTCTGAAACTCTATTTAGAATTGTCTAAAAGCATGCTTAAAATATACTGGAATTCTGTTTGGATTTGTTTGAAAATACTGTTGTATGTTATGAAACTACTATAAGTAGTTGGCTCTATCAAAACACTCTAAGTAGTGTAAACTAAAAATCGTAGTAAACGGCGACTTGCAATAACAGACTCTGAATACTCTGATAAACTTTACTGCATAAAATATTTGTTAATAACTATTGAAACTGTAAATTGATTTGTATAAAACTGTTAATATAGATTAATCTGAAATTACGATGAGCACACATGGTACTCATGGACGGGGTACCAAAAGCCGAGGTAGAGGCTGTAGAGGGGCTCAAACTGAGTCCCTAGCGTCTGATACGATTTTGAATCTGGACACTAGTGAGACATCGGTGTCTCCTATTACTGAGACTGGATTTGAAACTAGGGCCCATGATCGTGTGGCTGGGGAAGATGCATTGTCCCAAGCCATGTTACGGATTCTGAAAAAGGTCGCTGGGCCCAACACTGGTTCTGGGGGCCGCGGGTCGATTACGAAACGACTCTGGTCCAATGGGGCTGAGGTATTTAAGGGCATCGCTGGAATTGCCCCTAATGTGGCCGAGTACTAGATGGAGGCCACAGAGCGTATTATGGACTATCTGGACTTTTCTGCTGAGCAGAAGCTCAAGGGGGCTGTTTCACTACTTCGCGATGAAGCGTATCAGTGGTGGCTGACAGTTAAGGATAGCACTCAGCCCGACAGACTGACTTGGGATCTGTTTAAGACGGCTTTTTAGAGTAAGTATGTGGGGGTCAGTTATGTTGACGCCAGGAGGCAGGAGTTCCTTAATCTTACTCAGGGAGATCGTTCAGTGGCTGAATATGAGGCTGAGTTTTTGAGGCTGAGCTGTTATGTACGAGGCATAGTGGCAACCGAGTATGAGCGCTATATCCGTTTTGAGGATGGTCTTAGGGATAACTTGAAGGTGCTGATAGTTCCGTAAAGGGAGCGTGAGTTTGTTGTATTGGTCGAGAAGGCCAAGATTACGGAAGAAGTAAAGCACGCTAAGTGCCAAAACCGAGACAAAGGGAAGGCTAAGAGGGATGCAGAGCTTTCGAATTCTGGATAATGCCTAGGAAAAAGGCCAGGTCTGACAAGCCCGTGAGAGTTTGGCCTACAGTTGCACCTGCTGGGGTGACAATTTGTCAGCACTGTAATAGACGCCATCCGAGCGAGTGTTAGAGGGCTATTGGAGCCTGTCTTAGGTGTGGGTCTACTGAGCACCGTGTTAAAGACTGTCCATTGAGGACTAATCAGATGCAAGCTCCGACTATTGAGACTACACAGTCGCCTAGGGTATTCAGCAGCCACCTAGAGGCCGAGGTTAAGCTAGGGGTGGTAACGGCATGGGTCAAGGACGGAAAGCATCGGGTAGAGGTGCTGGATCGACTGAGGCAAGGCAGTCTACGTTGGTTTATGTTGCACATCATGGTGAGGACCGAGATGCTCCAGACGTCATCACGAATACGTTCTTAATTTTTAATGTACCTTACTTTGCATTGATAGACATAGGCTCTACACATTCTTACATAGCTAGTACGGTGTCTGAGACCTTGGCGTTACCATTTGAGAGAACTTTTAGTGAAATATCAGTGGTGAGTCTGTTGGGGCAGCCTGTTGGAGTTAATAAAATGTTTAGAGATGTACCATTAGAGGTCCAAGGGACTGTATTTCTGGCTGATTTGATGGAACTTCTATTTGGGGAGTTTGATCTGATTTTGGGTATGGACTGGTTAGTTAGACACCGAGTGAGTCTGGATTGTGCTGCAAAAAGGATTGTTCTGAAAATCGATGAGGGTATTGAGGCAGTCATGATTGGAGAACGACGAGATTATCTGACTAATGTGATATCTACATTAGTGGCAGAAAAATTAGTAAGGAAGGGCTGCGAGGCATACTTGGCTTATATTAGTTTTGCCGATTCTGGGGACTCTTCAATCAAGGACATCTGAGCGGTGAGGGATATTTTAGATGTTTTCCCAAAAGCACTACCGAGATTACCTCTAAATCGTGAGGTAAAATTTAGGATTGAGTTGTTTCAGGGTACAACTCCGGTGTCTATCGCCCCCTATCAAATGACACCAAAAGAGCTGACTGAACATAAGGCTCAAATTCAGGAGTTGTTGGATCGTGGGTTCATCCGTCCTAGTGTGTCTCTATGAAAAGCACTTGTTCTGTTCGTAAAGAAAAAGGACAGCATAATGAGGATGTGTATCGACTATCGTCAGTTGAACAAGTTAACGATTAAGAATAAAAACCCACTTCGAAGGATTGATGACTTATTCGATCAGTTCAGAGGGGTTCTGTGTTCTCTAAGATCAATCTGCGATCAGGTTATCATTAGTTGAGAATAAAAAAGGCCGATGTGCATAAGACGGCATTTAGGACTCGTTATAGACATTACGAGTTCCTAGTTATGCCCTTTGGGTTGACTAATGCACCAGCGGCATTCATGGACTTAATGAACCGTGTTTTCCAACCGTACCTAGATAAGTTCGTGGTGGTTTTCATCGACGACATCCTGGTGTACTCTGAGACAGAGGATCAGCACGATGAGTATTTAAGAGTGGTTCTACAGATTCTTCGTGAGAAACAGTTGTATGCGAAGTTCAGTAAGTGTGAGTTCTGGCTTCAGGAAGTGACATTTCTAGGTCATGTAGTTTCTGCAGAGGGGATCCAGGTGGATCCTCGTAAGACTGAGGCTGTGTTGGGTTGGAAATAGCTGAAGAATGTGTCAGAAATCCACAGTTTTCTGGGATTGGCAGGATATTATCGACGCTTCATAGAGGGGTTCTCTTCGATTGCTGCTCCAATGACTAAGTTACTACGTAAGAGAGTTCTTTTTGTATGAACTAATGCACAGCAGAAGAGCTTCGAGAAGCTCAAGATCATGTTAACTCAGGCACCTATTCTAGTCTAGCCTGAACTGGGTAAGGACTTCGTAGTATACAGTGATGCGTCCGATGTGGGTCTGGGTTGTGTTCTGATGCAAGACGGTAAGGTTGTTGGGTATACATCTCGTCAGCTCAAGACTCACGAGGCTAATTATCCGATGCATGATTTGGAGCTAGCTGCTATAGTTTTTGCTCTTAAGATTTGGAGGCACTATCTGTACGGTGAGAAGTGTACCATTTACACTGATCACAAGAGCCTCAAGTATCTCTTCACCCAGAAGAAGTTAAACCTTAGGCAGCATCGATGGGTTGAACTGCTTAAAGATTATGACTGCAGTATTGAGTACCATCCTGGTAAGGCCAATGTAGTGCCTAATGCATTAAACTGTAGGTCTATGACTGATTTGAGAGCGATGTTCACTCGACTCAGTTTATTCGATGATGGGGGACTTTTGGCTAAGCTACAAGTAAGGTCGACATAGATTGAACAGATCAGGGATAAACAAATAGGAGATAAGACTCTTAAATTGAGGTTCCATCAGATTGAGAGTGGAGTTGCTACGGATTTTAGGATTAATGATGGTGGGGTATTGTGTTTCCAAGGACGGATCTATGTATCGAATAATGAAGATTTGAGACAACCGATTTTAAGAGAGGCACATAGTAGTCCTAATGCTATGCATCCCGGTGGGAACAAGATATACCAAGAGCTTCGAGAGTTGTACTGGTGGCCAAGGTTGAAATGTGAGGTTACCAACTTCATTGCTCGCTGTTTGACTTATCAGCAAGTTAAGGCTGAAAATTAGTTACCTTCGAGTTTGCTGTAGCCGGTTAGGATACCGATATGGAAATGGAGCGAGTAATGATGGACTTCGTTAGTGGGTTGCCCCTAACACCCACTAAAAAGGATTCTATTTGGGTCATCGTGGACCGATTGACCAAGACTGCACATTTCATCCCTGTGAGGACAGACTTCTCCCTATAGAAGTTGGCCAAACTTTACATTTCAAAAATTGTGAGGCTACATAGGGTAACTATCTCGATCATTTCTGATAGGAATCCTTGTTTTACATCTCGATTCTAGCAGAACCTTCATAAGGCTTTGGAGTCGAGGTTAGACTTCAGTACTACTTTCCATCCTCAAACAGATGGTTAGTCGGAGAGGGTGATTCAGATACTGAAAAACATGTTGAGGAGTTGTGTAATAGATTTCTGAGGCAGTTGGGAGGAGTACTTGTCATTTGCAAAGTTCGCTTACAATAACAACTATCAGTCTAGTTCACAGATGGCACCTTACGAGGTACTGTACAGTCGTAAGTGTCACACTCCCTTATGCTGGACTGAGTTGGGTGAGCGACGAGTTCTGGGTCCGGAGTTGGTATCAGAAACTGAAGATAAAGTCTGCTTGATTCGAGATCGACTGGAAGCAGCTTCTAATAGACAGAAGTCCTATGCTGATTTGAAGAGGAATGACATCGAGTATTTTGTAGGGGACATGGTTTTTCTTAAAGTCTCGTCGTAGAAAAAAGTTTGGAGGTTCAGTCGCAAGGGCAAGTTGAGCCCTTAGTTTATTGGGTCGTACCAGATTCTGAAGTGAGTGAAGATCAGTCGTATATCAGTTGGAGCTACCTCCAAAGTTAGACCGCATATATGATGTGTTCCACGTCTCGATGTTAAGGTGCTACCGCTCTGATCCCACGCACATTGTGCCTGTGGAGGAGGTTGAGGTTAAACCAGATCTAACATTCGAATAGGAGCTAGTTCAGACCCTAGATCGCGACGTTAAGATTCTGCGTAGGAAATCTATCCCTTTAGTGAAGGTGTTGTGACGGAATCATAGCACTGAGGAAGCCACTTGAAAGCCGAATGATTCGATACGACAGCAGTATCCTCACATTTTCTAATCAGGTAAAATTTTAAGGACGAAAATTTCCTTAAGGGGGTAGAGTTGTAATGCCCTAAATTTTATAAATATGTTTCTACAATTATTTGACACAAATTTGTTTCTGCTTCAGTGGTTAAGTGTTTTGGAAGTGTGTGTGAGGTCCTAAGTTCAAGCTTTAGCTTGGGAAATTTTTTGGTTTTTATTTGAATAAAGTATTGCCTTTGGTTAGTAGACCTATAAGTATTGGTTTATTAAAATATGCAAGAACGAACCTACTAGTCTGGTGGTTAAGTTGAGTGCTAGGTTGCTGAAGGTCGGGTGTTCAAATCCCTGTGCGAGTGTGGGAGTTTATTTTTGTTAGTTTGACCAAAAGAGTTTTGGTCAAAACAAAATTCTGTGTTGGTTGAGATGTAGTGGGTTAGTGGGAGCAAAATGGGGGATTTGGGAGTTATCCTGGTATTTGTTTTCTCCCCTGCTAAAAATTCTCTGACGGTTTGACATCCTTCTAAATTCTTTTTCTTTCTAAGCACACGTTCTTTTCTCCTCTCCATCTTTCTCCCTTCTTTTGTGTTCTATCATTTTCCTCTTTTTCGTTTACTATTATTCTCGTTGTGACTTTCCCCACCTTTTCTTGTTTCTGAGACTAGTCATTTCGGGATCTTTGTGCATTTTGGTAAGCTTGTAAGTATAGTTATTATTGAATTGTTGAATCTTTGTTTAATAGATTTCTAATGTGTCGTTAAGAGGTCATTCAATGGGTGTTGGAATTCTATTTGGTACTGTAGAATTACGACTTCGCAGGTGTTGAACGAAGGTAAAGGTTTCGATTGGTAAGGAGGGTAAGCGTCTTATTACAATCTCGTGTAAGTATTGGTTAAGTTACTGAAATTAGGCCTTTAATTATTGATTTTAGGTGCTGGAGTGCTCGGGAGTGTTTAGGCATCAATATCGACATAGATGTGTACTCCAAATGCTCTGAAAACAAGATTCGCCGAAAGCTAAAAAGCTTTCTGTCGACGCTACACGGCGTGTGGTCACCCATGTGGTAGGCCGTGTGGCAATACACGAACGTGTGATCGACGAATCAGGCCATAAGCATGCGACACGAGCGTGACGGACATGGCCGTGTGTTGGCTGGTAGGCCGTGTGCCAGACACCAGCTCTGCAAATTGGGGCGTGTTGGCCACATGGGCGTGTGGGAATTTGGGCTAAGCCGTGTAACCCACTGGCCAAAGCCGATTTGGGCCGTATGGGCCACATGGGCAGGCCATATGGGCGTGTAAGCCCATTTTTCTGAAATGTACTGAAAGGTTACACGGGTCGCCCAAGACGACTGTGACCTGTCATAGGGTCGGTAAGCATTACTTAGACCCTTATTCTGTAATAAGATATTGTGATGTGTGAAATAACATGTCATACTTGGTATGTATATGTATGTTCTGTTTTGATTATGAGTATATGTCTGTTACTCTGCATTATAGCATGTCATTCTTATATGATGCTTTGCATTAAGGTGGATTTGATTAAGTGAAGGAAGAACTGAAGGGCTTTATAAGCCCGTTATCTGGTAGCTAAGCTGCGTATTTATGATATGTGCCGCATTACGGTACTCTATGGTGTGTAGAGTTAGACGTGTTGATTTTATCCCCATATTTGGTGTGTAAGGATGGGTGGGTCAATTTTATCCCCACATGGTGTGTTGGGTTGGACGGAGTTGGTGTGCAGGGTTGGTGGGCATGATTCTGTTATTTTGATCTGATATGCATGCTACATCTGAGATGGGCTAAGGCTCTAAGTTGTAATTGGTTCTGTTTCTGAGTGGGCTAAGGCCCACACCGATACTGTAAGGGTTCAGGCCCGAGTTATGACTGTATTCTATTATCTGTTTGAATGCATGCTGAACTGTGGGGATGTACACATTAAGTTTGCGAAAACTCACCTTTTTATCTGTTTATCTATTCAGATAATCCTCAGCAGTAGGCGGATCGGTGCAGTGGAGGACTCGACAGTGACCACGACCACATATGTTTTGGTTTATGAACTTTTCGCTTTTGCTTATTCATTATTATTTTAGGAATTTTGATGTAATTTTAGACTGGGACTTCTGGTTTTAATTTGGGTTTTTGAGCTGTGAACATGGATTATAAACTGCAACGTTAAATTATGGTTTTCCTTAAATAAACTAAGAGTTTTCGTAAATAGAAATGGCTTCTTAAAGTAATAATAATAACTGGGTTTCAAACGCTTCCGCGATAAAGAAACATTTTCAAAATAATCCGACTATTACACGTTTTCCGACTAAGTAAAAGATAACATCTGGAAAGGTTTTATGACTCGATACGATTTGTTTAAAAACACTCTCATGTGACATCGCCGAATTCGTCCATAACGTCTAGGCCGGGTTTGGGGTGTTACATGTTCTCAATTATGTATGCCTATTTCTTGTTTTAATATTTCTGGGATATTAACTCATGTTTAATGTGCTTAATTCAGTAGAGCAAAATTCCCTATTTAAGAGTAAATCTAGCATAATTGATTGGAGTTGCATGCAATCCTAGAAATAGGATGACATAAATCTACCAGATTAAAGTAAAATCTAATAGGGCAATCTATAAATCGAATTAATGCGACGATAGGGGTTTTAATTAGAAAAAGATTTTAATTAATCAACCTAGAGTCAGTTGTTCTTACTCTCGAAAGATATATTAACATAATTTAGGAATTTCTACGGATCAAGACACAAAGTGAATAAATCGTTTAATTCAGATTCATAGCAATAATTGAAGTCTAGATGGATTCTTTCTTGGGTATTGTCTATCTCATTGGTTATCTTTAATTATTTTCTTATTTCATTCTCTATTGCGTTATTAATTAGATTAGTTTAGTCATTTTAAATTAAGAACAATCACTCCAATTTATCGGCTAAATAATAAAAAATAGTAATTACTAGTACTTTTAGTCCTCGTGGATACAATATTCCCTACTCACCATAGTTATATTATTGTTGGATAGGTGCGCTTACCTTAGTCCTATTTATAGTTAGTTTAGTGACCATCAATACCTATCTTTATTTTGAAAAGGATAGAGAAAGATTGAGTTTTTATTGTGAAAGATACACTTGAATTGTGGATTAATTTAAGAGAAATATATGACCATCAAAACATGATAAATTGTCTAAAGCTCACTATGATTAGATGCAGCTGAAGTTGTGATATTTTAAATTTGTAAGTGAGTATAATTATGCAGTATTTAAGATGAGTTCTCAATTATGTAGGAATAATATTACTATTGAGAACTTATTAGTGAAAACTTTTTCAACTTTTCATGCTTCAAAAGTACTTCTGTAGTAGCAATACCATAATGAGCTATTAAATGAAAAACAATAAAGCCCATTGTATTAGATATGTTCCATTCCCTAAAGTGAATGTAGCAATATATAAATACATAATCTTGGGTGTGGACGTGACAAGTGGCTTTATAGTAATCGTAAAAGGAATGGTTATAAAAATTCTTCTCACCACTAGAAGTGGAAAAATGAAGATAATGTAAAGATCGATGATAACATTGATGTTGAGTACATTTATGGTATGATCATTTACTTTGTTTAATTTTGCACATATATCTATGCAAAGGAAAATATTAATTTGTGCACATTTTGAAAACTGATAAATTCTATTTGCAACAAATGCATGTGGCTTGGGGTTTTATTTTATTGTATTGAGTTTGGATGTTTCAAAGATGATATCTATGACTACCTCTAGCCTTATTAATTTTGTGTTTTCTTCGATACAATGCTAGTATATCTATTTGTTTGATCACATACGATGGTAAACTAAAAGTTTACATTAGTATTCTTGAATCATCTGCATAGTAAACCAAAAGTTTATTGGTCCAAATATACTAATTAGTTGGCATGAACGACTAGATCATCCCAATCAATAATGATGTGATAAGATACGAATTTACATGGATATTTATCAAAGAACCTGGAGATTCTTCATTTATCAAGTGTTGTTTTTTCCCAAAGAATATTTATTAAACCTCATTAGCAAAAGTTGAGATTGAATCTATTGCATTTATGAAAGAAATATAGACTCATTTTATTTAGCAAGTGGATGTTTTGATATGATTTTAGTAGATGCATTTACAAGATAATCATATATGAGTTAATCAACACGCAACCTATAGTTTGCAAGATTATTTGTTCAATTATTGATTTAAGAACAAAACTTTCAGAGTATGCAATCGAGATAATTTTTGCTAATGTTTGTGAGTTCATTACTTAGGCTTTAAATGATTAATGTAAGCTAGATTGTTGATGCAAGTAACCATCGCAAAAGTCTGTTGTTTATACATACAAATGGTTTTATATAATTAATAATTAAATGCCTCTAGTTAGTAGCAAAACCATATTTTTTAGAACAATTTTTTTTTGTATATATGTATAAGGATATTATATTTTACATGAATCAATATTTGTAAGCATCATGTCAATAAGTTATAATAAATACTCCCCATTGGAATTAGCTTTTGGTCAAGAGTCAAATACAACCAATTTTAGAATCTTTGAATGTGCAATGTATGTTTAAGTTGCTCCACCACAATACAAAAAAATGGGTATTCAAAAAATGTTGGGTTTATATATTAATTATGAGTCTCCTTGTACTATTAAATGATTTGATTGAATTGGAGATTCAATTATGACATGATTTGGTGATTACAACTTAGATTTGACAGTTTGCCCGACATTAAGGGGAGAGAAATAATAGTTGGATAAAAAAATACTTTGAATAAATTATCATTATCTAGATCCTCATAGAAAGTAATTTGAACCAAAATTTTAAAAGGATAATTCACTTTATTGCAAGTTAACTACCAGATGAATTTATTGGCTTAATGAGAATAACCATGTTTTATATACCAACTAATGTTTTGATTTGAATCAAAGTCTCAGTAGGACAATCTATTAGATTAGATGAAAGTAAACCATCCTTGAAGCATGGTAGATCAATTGGTTCTATAGAGAAAAGTTATCATAAAAGAAAAGAATAAATTTAGATGGTCATATAGTGGTGCTTCTGAAGAGACTTAATACATAACTAATTATTAAAACTCCAAAAGAGATTCAGGTATCTGAAGATGAAAATAACAGAAATAAAGAGATCTCGATGAATTATGTCAATACAAGAAATGAAACCGTGAAAATAAAAAGTTATTGTCGACAATAATTTTGTAATGTTGAAATAATGAAAGAAAATGAAAATCTTGAATATGTTGAAAAATATAGACATTGAATAAGCTGACTAAAATGGAAATATCCAATTCAAATAGAATTAAATTCGTGAAGTTTTTGGACTAGTAGTCAAAATATCTAAAGTTATAAAGCTAGTAAGGGTACAAATAAAAGAGTTTTGCAAAAATGAAATAAGGAAAATGTAATTTTTCACTAAGTCTTGTCATTGATTATGAAAGATACTCTTTTGTGGTGGATGCAATAACCTTTAGATATCTTATTAGTTTGGCAATATATGAAAATTTGACATGCGTCTAATGATTATTGTTATAGTCTTTTATATGAATCGTTATATAGTGAAGTTTATATTAAAATTTTGAAGGATTTAGAAGCGTTGAGAGCATATAAAATTCTTGGAAAATTGTTTAATATATTTGTGTAAATATTTATATGAATTGAAAGAATTTGAACATATGCGGTAAATTTGACTTAGTGAATAGTAGTTGAAGGAAGATTATAAAATGATCCAAAATTCCTATTTGTGTTTTTATTGAAGGATCATGATCAAAATTTATTATGATTTTTGTTAGAACTCCTAAAGAGATCAAAATATATTTCCCCAAAAGTCTTCTTCACTCATGATTTCAAAATTGGTTTAAGTGATCGTTTGAAAATTTAGTATTCAAGATTAAATACGTAAAATATGAGATATTATGTAATGTTGTCTTGAAGGGGAGTAAATATGTGTTTTACTCTTTTTCTCTTAGCCGAGGCTTTGTCTTATTAAGGTATTTAACGAGGCAGCATGTTATGTGTATTATAGATAAATGTACTCTCTTTTTTCTCGACATGGTCTTTTATTTTAGTAAGGTTTTAATGATACACATTATCTACCAATAGACATTTAATGAGGAGTGTTATGAATATTTTATCATTAAGTTGATATCCATCAAGATTAAGATAAGTTTATGACTTTAAGACTTTAATAGTCATTAAAAGTAAAGTTTTATATCATGTATATTTTTATGTCTATAAATATAGGTTTTGGAGAAACTTTATAAACATCTCTATTGATTAATATAAAATACATTCTTTTTGCTGTCCTATTTCTTATTCTTTTATTCTTTTATTATTTATTTTGTAATTCAATTTACACTTTTATCATCATAAATTGCACTTTAATTTTTATAATTTATTCAAATTTTTAAATAAGTGATATATTATTATTTGAAATTATTTATTATATTAAAACTAATAAAAATTGAATAAATTAGCCTAATAAAATTTTGAAATTACACTTTATATTCGTAATATTTCATTATAATTTGAACTATTTATTATTATATTCAAAGTAAATAAAATAGATAAAAGTTTGATAAATATTTAATTACAAATATTTACTGTAACACCCCGTACCCGAGACTGTTGCCGGAGTCGAACACGAGGTGTTAACGGACTTAATTCATTAATTAAACAGCTCATACAATTCATTTTAAAATTTCCAGACAAGTTGGCTAACTGCATCACAGTCGCTTTAAAAATCATATCTCGAGTTACGAAACTCGAAATCCAATTACGTAAATTTTTCCTGAAACTAGACTCATATATATATCTACTAATTTTTTTTCTAGAATTTTTGGTTGGGCCAATTAGTACAGTTTATTAGTTAAAGTCTCCCCTATTTCAGGGTTCAACTACTCTGACCTCTGTGTATTACGAATCAGATATCTCCCTGTACAGAGCTTCAATGACTATTCTGTTTGTCTCTAATAAAACTAGACTCAATAAGAAATCTGTACATATAAAGTGTGACTTCTAATTATCTTTGTAAAATTTATGGTGAATTTCCAAAGTCAGAACAGGGGATCCAGAAATCGCTCTGGCCCTATTCCACAAAAATTTAAACATCTCATAAAATATAGTTCATATACCTGTTTCGCTTATTCCATATGAAAATAGACTCATCAAGCTTCGATTCCATAACTTATTCATTATTTAATTCCATTTCTACTATTTTAGTGATTTTTAAACTCACGTCACTGCTGCTGTCTGAATCTATTTTATGGTAAATTTTACCTATTTCATGGTTTCATGGATTAGCTAGCAATTTGACATACATAATACCAAATATGATCATGATTAGCCATTCCAATGGCTAATCATTACCAAGCATTTCTATTTCCATACCACTCAATAACCATATCATAAGACCATATATACAAAATGATTATAATGCTATACATGCCATACTCAAAATATACAAGCCATTATGCCAAGATAGTATACGGATAGTGTGAGCGTGCCTCCGACCGCTTCCGATTTCCGAGCTGGCTTGTCAACACTACAAGGAATGAAAAGGAGGAGTAAGCATAAATGCTTAGTAAGCTCACATGCAAATAGCAAGTAACATAACCATATAAGCAAACATAAAACATCATTTGCATAATCATCACTAAGACATTCATATCACCTTTTCATTTATCATCTTACCATATTGTTGTTATATCGAGTTTTCAACCCGAGGGTTAAGTACATACCTGTTCAAATTATCCATTTCACAACACTTACCAATATGTCCCTTTCATCTTGAGTATTCCTCCATTTGAGTAGAACTTTACCCGTTGAACACATCGGAATATAATTCGGATACATGGAAAGTTTGCACATAAGTGCCACATATGTAGCCAAGCTACCATGTAACCCGCCCATAAGTGAACTCGGACTCAACTCAACGAGCTCGGGCGTTCGCATCCATAAGTGAACTCGAACTCAACTCAACGAGTTCGGATGCCTAGTTACATCTCAGGAACTCGGACTCAACTCAACGAGTTCGGACGCTCGCATCCATAAGTGAACTCGGACTCAACTCAACGAGTTCGGATGCCCAAATATCCCAGTGACATGTCACTTGTATCCTAATCCATTCCCGAGGTTCAACGGACCTTTTTCCCAATCATGTGTCTCAACCATCTTCTACGGAATGCCGATCTGATACTCGGTAGTATTTCACATTTTCCAAGTATATCACATAATTTGACATATTATCAAACAATTATCACAAGTATAATATTTCATAATAATTATCATATCATTTAAAAACATTAAAACATTTAAAATAATAACTATGTTACCAACATTTACATATGAACTTACCTCGTATGCTAAAATGGCTATTTTACCATTTCGTCCACCACTTGGTATTTTCCCCATTTTAGCCCGAATTTCAGTTTTCCTTGCTCTATCATTTAAAATATAGTCTAATTAGGACTCACATTATTCAAATTGACCCAAAATCATATTTTGGAAAAATTACAATTTTGCCCCTAAACTTTTGCATATTTACACTTTTGCCCCAAAGCTCGTAAATTAAAATTCAGCCTATTTTCTTATGTTTTATGACATGCTGATCATTTTTCCCTTCTATGGCAACATCAAATTCTCACTCTAACATGTGCTTATGACTATTAGGTGTTTTACCGATTAAACCCTTTTGCTCGTTTTCACTTAAAACCGAGTAGCACAAGTTGTCTAACATAATTTAAAACCTCATATTCTATCATAAAACACCAAAATACACAAATTTCACCTATGGGTATTTTTCCAAATATAAACCCTAGGTTAAATTATTGCTAGCATAAGCTAAATCGAGCTACCGGGACTCCAAAAACGTAAAAATCATTAAAAACGAGGCTAGAACGGACTTACAATCGAGCTTGGAAGCTTGAAAAACCCTATCCATGGTTTCTCCTTGCTATATTCAGCCATGGGGTTGAAGATGAGCAAAATTGGCTTTTAATTTTGTATTTTAATTCATTTTACCCCTAAATGACCAAAATGCCCTTACTACTAAACTTTCCACAAATTCCATCCATGTCCAATTTTTGTCCATAGACTTAGAAATTGGTAAAATTGCTCTTTAAGACCTCCTAATTAATATTTCAAAACAATTTCATCCTAGAAACTTCTAGAATGCAAGTTTTGCAAATTATTCGATTTAGTCCCTAATTTCAATTTAAGCACTTTATGCATAAAATTTCTTCACGAAATTTTCACACAATCATGCAATCATATCATAGACCTTAAAATAATCATAAAATAATTATTTCTATCTCGTATTTTGCGGTCACGAAGCCACTATTCCGACTAGGCCCAAAATCAGGATATTACATTTACTTTCATTATAATTTAAACCATTCAACTCTAAATAATCAATATTATATTATTTTAAAATATTGTTTACTTAAACATAAAAAAATATATTTTTATTATATTAAAAATAAAATTTTGAATAGATAAAATTCGATAAATATTGAATTACACTTTTAGATTCAATTATTTTATATCATTATATCAAGATTACCAAAATTTTTAAATAGATCAAGCCTAACGAATATTTAATTAAACTTTATATTCATCTCCAATTGCAAATTCATTATGATTTAAATGGTAAAAGTACTCCAAGAATCCCTGTATTATCAAAAAGGGAGAAAACAAGCCCCTCTACTAAAAAAATGAAACAATTAAATCCCTATATTTTTAAAATGTAAGTAAATTGGTAAAATTATTAATATTTATAATGGAAATCATCAAAATGGATGATGTGGCACATGATATGTCCCTAACAATACTAATGTGATATTTAGGGTGCGTTTGTTTGCAAGGATTTGATTTTCTAGAAAATATTTTCCTGATTTTACAGTGTTTGGAAGCTTGAAAATATTTTACATTTGGAAAATATTTTCCAAACACGGGTAAAATGATCTGCAATTTGGGGAAAATGTCTTACCCTTTTGAATTTGGTAAGACATTTTTTGGAACATGACGCCTTCTTCTCCTCTTTCCCTTTCCCCTTCCCCTTCCCCTTCCCCTTCCCCTTCCCTTTCCCCTTAAGGTCCAAATCAGTGCCATTGCCAGGTACCCTACCTTCCGCCCTAAATTCCTCAAGAGTTACGCGATTTCGAAGAACGACGATGAGAAATTCTGGTTAAGGATCTTTTCCAGTTCCTCCTTCATCCAGGTAAGGCTCATTCTCCTTCTTCCGTTCTTCATATTCTCTTCCAGGTAAAAGCCCGTTGCATATCTTCTCTTCTCAGCATATTCTGTTTCGTTTCCTCTCTTTCTCTCTTTCTCAGGCAAATCTACCATGAATTCTTTGTTGGGTCTTGGCTTAAGGCGATGATCGTTCTTTGAGTTCTAACATTTTTATTTTTTAGTTTATATTTATTTTGTGTTTCTGGAAACATTAATGTTAAAGGGATCTTACTCCGAAATACGAAACCTCCTTTGTTGTCTGACTTGTGTACTAGGAATTTTGTGAGTTAATTTCATTTAAGATTGTTGCTTATACCATATTTTGTTTTGGTTTTATTCTGTATTTGGATGTTTGATCCATCTTGCCATAAATTTGATGTGGATTACTGCCATAACAGGGGTGTTTACCATCAAGACCTTAAGGTACGGTATATATTTTGTGTTGATTAGCTTATTGCCTATAAACGTTAAATATTTTAACAGTTTGTATCATTGGTGCATCCATCAATTAGTGTTGATTGTTCGATACTACGTGATTGCCATGAATCATTTGCAATGTATTGCTTTGGAAGATACCTTGTTGCTTGTTTGGGTATGTTCATTTCAAAGACCTTGAACTTCAAAAAAAGATTTTATTTTTTATCTCTGGATCAGCCTTGCACAGTATTTCATTTAGTTTACAGTTTTTGTGGTGACATTGTCTTTGTTATTTGCTTTGCTTATGCCCTTGAATCTGAATTTTGGACACCTAGATATTATTTTCAATGTCATTGAATAGTCATTTCAACACCCTGCTTTTTCATATCTTTACTTTTTAAGAATATATAGGTTTTCTGATGTCTAACATACCATAATCATAATTCCCCTTAATGCACTAAAATGAATATGCATTACTTTGTTAGTAAGCAAGGTACAGGATGTTGTTGAACTTTGGCCTGTAATGCAACAGGAAACTAGTAGCAAACCAAAGATGCGCATCAAAGATCAAGTTTGAACCGGAGAAGCAACATCATTTTGTTTATTTTGTTCATTTGTAACTTGATTTAGTTCCTTTGTAATTTATACTTAAAGTTAGTAGGAGTAGTTGTTGATTTATGTTTGATGTTATAGCTGGTATGTCAGCTACATTTTGTGTGTAATTCTAGCTAAGCTTTAGTTATGTATTAGTGGGAGCAGTTATACATTATATAACTGCCATATTTCATTGTAACATAAATGCTTCTAAGCCAATGAAAAAGATCTGATTTTTGGAGATCAAATTCAATTTTCTTCTTGTTCAAACTACTTTACATTCATTTTTCTTTTTCTCTTTTAGTTTTCTGCTAAAAAAACCAACACATGTAATCCGACTACTTATGTATATGGTATGTAAAAACAGCTTTTCCGGAAAATATTTTTAGGAAATCTACCAAACAACAGAAAATATTTTACACAAATTCATCTAAACACCAGAAAAGTAAATCATTTTTCAGAAATTATTTTCCAAAAATATTTTCTTGGCAAATAAACGAAAATATTAATATTAAATATGACATGGACATTTAAAAAATTAAGATTATGATTCGTTGTAATAATTAAATGTGAATGCTTTAGAAAAATCTTTTAATTTTTAAAACTTATTAATTTAAAAATTAATTAACAAAAATTAAATTAACTTAAAATAAACTTAATTAAAACAATTAATTGTTTTAACCAACCATAACTTTTTTTATAAGTTCACTGTCGTATTTAATATTAATATTTAATAAATACTAGTCAGTGGCATGTCATCATTGACTTATCAGTCATGTGCCACATCATCCATTTGAATAGTTTCGTTATAATAACTTTACTAATTAGCTTTCGTCTTTAAAATACAATAGCTCTATTCTTTAGTAGAGGGACTTCTTTACTCCCTTATGATAATAAAGGGACTTTTGGGTACTTTCACTTAATTTAAACTATTCAAGTGCATAGACAATCAATAACCATTTTACTTAAAAATAATAAAATATTATTATACTAATAGTTTAAATATTGAATTACACTTTATATTAAATCTTAAATTATATTCACATTTATGGATAAATAATATCTTATTATTTTAAATTATTTATTAATTGAAGATAATTTTTTATTATATTAAAACTAGAAAAACATTAGAATAGATAAATTTTAATAAAATATTATATTACACTTTATATTAAAATAATTAATCATATATTTTAAAATAATAATTGTCACATTAATTAAATAGAGTTTTAATATCTATACTTCTATTTAAGCCCCGATTAATGTTACAAATTAGCCGACACCAACTCGATCAAAAATTTATGAAAATATCCTTTCATAATTAAAATAAGTTATATCATTCAAAGGTATTATAGTCTTTTACTTTTTAAAAAATCAATAAAAAATTCCATGTGTTTGGATTTGAACTGTATTATTTACATTAATAAAACATTAACCTTACTACTAAATCGAAACTTTATTTTAATATAATATTTACATTTTAATTGTGTTATATATATTTTATTACCTCTATCAATTATATATCTATACTAACATATTAATTTATTTATAATATATATAAAAATATGAGTTTGAAAAAACTTTGGAACGAATGAAAATACCCTTCATTTTTCATCATACTACTAAATTCACATTTTAAGATAAAAATTAAAGTAAAATAAAAATGATAATAATTATACATTTAAAAGAAATTATAATTTAATCAAAATTGTGATAATTGTTATACATTTAAAATTATTATAATTTAATTTAAAATTATTAATTAAAAATATTATGTTAATTTTAAAATAGAATTAGTACTTAAATAGAACAAGTATAAAGTATATGGAAAAATTGTTATAATTATAATTATAACTATAATATAAATTATTAGCTAAAAGAATTTACTATATTAATTTTATTGATGTAAAATAAAATTATTACTTGGAATTTTAATAATCTTAACGATCATTTAATTAATATATTAAAATTAATTATGTTAATTTTTATATGTATTGTAAGTATGAAATCTCACACATGTACACATGTGTGATAACAATTTTACTATAATTAATTAAGTTAGAATAATTAAACGCTTAAATATAATTTAAATAAAATATACATACAAGTTACATTAAAATTAGTTGAAATAAAATAGTACAACTCTGCCACCTTAATTCTCCTGTACAACTTCTTCTATTAGATCATCTTCAATTAGACGTGAATGCCACTCTCCAATCACCTCCACAAAACGTCTGGACGGTACACCAATGAAATTCGTTCGTGACCGCCACTCGCCAAAATTGAGACCGTTGATTGTTCAATCTATTTCTACCTCCGAACTACTCTCACAGTGTTTTACGGAATCTTTTTCTCCCAATTTGATCCGAATTAAAGAAAATATTGTTTTTGCCTGTTTGACTTAAATTAGATGTAAAAGATCCAATAGAATCTAAACCGTCCATAAATTTCCCAATCACTCACTATCAACGGCTGATATTTTCCTCAAAAATGAAGAATTTCTTTTTCTTTCAACGACTCCTAATCCCACCGTAATCTGGAGAGTCCAATTTGGCTGTTTATTTATTATGGAAAGGAAATAATTCGAAGTAAGGAATTCAGTGAAAATAAATTTAAAATAAAAATAAAAATCAGCAGGCTAGAAGGGAGGGAAGGAAAAGCCAGGGGCTTTGCGAGATCTCTGGCTCCCTCTTCCTGTTTTTCTCTTCGAAAATTTACTGAAAGAAGGCTTCTTCTTTTTTCTTTTTTTCTTTTTTTTGCTTGTGATCTTTTCTAATGGGTTTATTGGAAGCTTTTCTCAATTGGCTTCGAAGGTAGGTTTTTTTTTTTTTGGTTTGTTGCAATGTCACTCTTTTATTAATTTCTGCTGTTTTGTTTTTTTTCTTTTTCTTTTTTAAATTTTAGGTGATGTATTGGATTGGATTGAGAATTATGATTTATATAAAGTTGGGTTTCATCTTTTTAAAGCTAAAAAGAAGTAAAATTTTCATCTTTTGTTTGAGAATACAGTAAAATTACTTCTATTGTTAAGAATGTTATATCGAAATTAGTAAATTGATGTGTGGTTCATGAACAAAATGAATAAAAGACAATTGTTTGTTCTTCTTCTTAGAAAAAACAATAATGGTTGACTACATATTTAATGTAATTTTAATGAGTTAATGGTTTATTTTATTTTTTAATTTCTACATTAGAATGGGGGTAGATTGCCATACCATCGCCTCTGCAGATAAGGAAATCTGTGTAAGAAGGAAAATTTTCTAAGACAAGGAAGAGCTTTGTGGATGGTTCAATTCTCTTCTGCTCCACACTTATTTGAGATCTAATTTAAGTTATGAATGCTTTTTGGGTTTCATGTGCTTGGTGGAAAATTAGTTTTGTTTTTACGGAATTCACATACTTTTCAGTCAGTTTTCTGTGACTTTTATTGATATACATGTTTGGAGAATTCTTTAAATGAATGCTAAATTGCTAATTTGTGAGCTTTATCTTTCTAGATTGTTATTTAAGTTGACCTCTGTAGTTCAACTTTCATGGTATGAGGGCTTACTTCTTGTTTTGCAGCCTGTTTTTCAAGCAGGAAATGGAGCTATCTTTGATAGGACTTCAGAATGCTGGAAAAACCTCACTAGTAAATGTTGTTGCAGTAAGTAAATTAAGAAACTCAATGTAAATGTCACCGCAGTACTAAGAGTCCATTGCTAGCAATGTAGTATTGTTTTGCTTTATTCTGTGGCTTGACCTTAAGTTGTCTTGTTGGTTTTTTCTCAGACTGGTGGATATAGTGAAGATATGATCCCAACGGTGAGTCATCTTGTCTAAGAGGATCTGTATTTTCATCATCACATTTTTTTCTTCTTTTTAAATATGTGAATTGGTATGATATTGCTTTCCAAAGCTTTTATTTTTTTTTTGTCATAGAAGTAAGGTAATTAATGCCTAATGGCTTACATTCAGGTTGGATTCAACATGAGGAAAGTGACTAAAGGAAATGTTACAATAAAGTTATGGGATCTTGGAGGTCAGCCTAGGTTTCGCAGTATGTGGGAACGATATTGCCGTTCAGTTTCTGCAATTGTGTAAGAACTAAGAAGCTTCTTCTTTATTTTCACAGACTTGTTATTTCCAGTAACTCCCTTCTAAATTGCTTTAACAATTTTAGGGCCTGAAAAGGTTTGCCTTTAATGCAAGAAAGGCAAATAACCCAGAATAATAAACCCTCAAGAATAGTCTGAAAACTTGCCCTTGTCCTTCTCAAATCTTGAACAGGATACTATCTTAATTATATGAACTGCATTTACATGTTTCTATATCTATTAGCAAAACAACGAGCATTAGTGCAAGGAGAAAAAATCTAACTCTAAAGAATGGTTCTTGTTAGGATTTCTTACTACTATGATAAAGTTGTGCCTCTTCCGGTAGCGCCTTACAAATAGATCAATGAAAGGCAGGTATTGAAAACTTTACTTATGACCTATATCAGTGGATCAGTTGCAGCCGGTTTCAACTGCTGTACTTTTTGTGTATGATCATATGTTGTTCCCTTTTGGATCCTAGCTTCTTTGTTTAGTTCTTATGTAGTGAAACTAATCCAAATCCCATAAAAAAAATTGTAGTTGCATTTCATTTTTATGGATCCTCTCGTGTCTCACACTGTGTTTATAGTGAAATTACATGTAACCTGAATTTGGGTGTAGTTATGTGGTGGATGCGGCTGATCCAGATAACTTGAGCATCTCAAGAAGTGAGCTTCATGATTTGCTGAGCAAGCCCTCACTTAATGGCATCCCTCTTCTGGTACTAGGCAACAAGATTGACAAGCCTGAATCTCTTTCAAAACAGGCATTGACTGAAGAAATGTAAGATACATTTGTCATAATTCACTAAATTAAGTGGACAAAACAACATGGAACTGAACACATTGTCATAACACTGCAGGAGGCTGAAGTCGATTACTGACAGAGAAGTTTGCTGCTACATGATATCATGCAGGAACTCAACCAACATTGATTCTGTTATTGATTGGCTTGTAAAGCATTCTAAATCTAAGAGCTGAAAAAAACAACTCTTTCTTTTTTATTCAAATAAAAAAAATATCATCTTTGCTGAATCTGTGTTTTATAATTCGAGTTTCCCATCTGTAATCTTGTGGATGTTTGGGTTTTTATCATTTATGTCAACGCTTTCTGTTTTGATGATTTAATGGTAAGATGTATACAGAGAAGATTTTCACTTTCTTGTCACTTTAGCAAGATTTGCAAGTAAATAAAAATAATTGGAATTTTATTTTATTTTCTTATTGATTTCATCGACTTAATTTTTAAACCTTAAATTTAACCATCACAAAATTCAATCTAATTTTATGCCGACTAAGTTACCCAGGTCCATTTTTAAGTATATTTATGAAAATGGGCTAATTCTTGCATTATTTACTGAAAAGGGTCGATTTTGGCAAAACGCGTTTCCGTAGGAGCGTTTTAGGATGAAATTTTCAGTGAATAGTGCCCTTGGGGGAGCGTTTTTGCCATGTCAGCACAAAACGCGCTGACGTTGACGCGCTTTGCTGACGTGGCAAAAAGCTCCCCCAGGGGCCCGTTTTGCTCGTGTTTTTGTCTTCAACGCCTTTTTTCTTTTACCATTGGGGGGTCCAACAATCAAAAAAAATATAAAACCCCTCTCTTATTATTTCACATAAAATTTCTTCAAAATTTAGCAAAAAACTCTCAAATTTCTCTCTAAATTTCTCAAAGCTCTCAAATTTCTCCTTAAATTTCTTAAAGCTCTATTTAATTAATTATTTCCTTTAATTTTCTTTCTAAATTAGTATTTTTTTTATAATTTCAAAAAATTTTGATCGTGTTAGCAATGGCCTGGGAATTAATTCGTCTCGATCATAAACATATCTCTGTCGAACAAATTAAAATGGTAAGGGTTAATTTTAATTTTTGAATATTATTTAATATTTTTTTCATTTATGTAATTTTAATTAATTTGTATTTTATAATTTTTTATAACAGTCTGTAGATCGAGTGTTACAATGTTATATTCGTAATATGTCTGGTCCTTTATCACCGTTGAT
Organism: Gossypium arboreum; assembly: GCF_025698485.1. Lineage (NCBI taxonomy): Eukaryota > Viridiplantae > Streptophyta > Magnoliopsida > Malvales > Malvaceae > Gossypium > Gossypium arboreum. The sequence goes on from NC_069080.1 coordinate 41,230,352, forward strand.
AGAAAATTACTTTAGGGAAGCAGGTTTTTGGCACGTGACCACTATAGACCGGGGGTGCAAGTTGGACGCGAAACTCATCAGTGCGTTAACAGAGAAGTGGAAACCCAAGACGCACACATTCCATCTTCCATGCAGAAAGTGTACCATTACTTTGGAGGACGTGCAATTACAATTGGGATTACCAGTGGATGGGTTCGCACTCATCAGGTCCGTTCAATCTGTTGATTAGGGAGCCGTATGCTACGATCTTTTAGGTGCGATTCTAGATAATATTTACGAAGGTTGAATCTAGATGGGCTAGTTACGAGACACATTCTCGGAGCTGGAGAATGATTCGACTAAAGTAGAAAGAATACGATATGCCGGGCATACATCCTTGAGATAATTGGAGGTTATTTGATGTTAGACTTGTCACGAAACCTCGTATATCTGAGGTGGCTGCTGAAGCTCGTTGATTTTAGAACAATTAGCGAATTTAGCTGGGCGTCTGTCGTGTTGGCAACATTGTATCGGGAGATGTGTAGGGCGATGCAACCAAATAAAGCCAAAATCGGAGATTGCCTATTTCTACTACAATCATGGGCTCGGTTTTGCTTTCCATTTTTACTTCATCGAGTAAACCACTCATATACATTCTCACTCATAACGAGGTAAATTTTTTATTTAATTTTACAAGTATTACGTAGATTTAAAATAAAATTCTATGCTAAAAATTTATTTAATTAGGTGCAACCATCTGGAGAGTTATGTTGGAATACCTACCGCTCTTGAAGATATATAGCTTCTATTAGACCAACGGTCGGAAGCGCAAGTAAGTATTAAATAAAATATATATACATAAAATAGTCGTTTCATATTTAGTATTTAGTATTATGTATATAACTAATATTTTTATCACGTTCATATAATTTCAATTGACACCATACGAGGATCTGACAATTCGAGCAGTAATTCCGGATGAATTCTTTCAAAATCCAAACATTTGGCATGTTAAGATTCCATTGGTTAAATATGCTACTGTCGAGATACACCAGATAGATAGAGTGTTGTAACAATTTGAATTTCGACAACCGATTCCCGAGGCACCTGAGGTCTCGATAAAGAGCACAAAATCGACTTATGATAAACGAATACGAATTAACCGTATTCTTTTCAGAATATATCAAAATTTAAGAAAATCGGTATGTCATATACCTGCTAACGAACCAATCGTCGTCTCAGAGTTAGCATGTGCGTTGGATTACATGCCATGGTTTAGGATCTATGGCAAGCTGTATTTGTTGTCGGAAGAGTAGAGGTGTCGACAAATCCATGTCGAAAGGGAATAACAGAGCCCTTTAAATCCAATGAGAAGGGATGACGGCACGAGCCCATCAACAACTCTCACATAATCACTGGGCCCAACGGCTCAACCGATGGCACCCACAGCACAGCCCCTTCAAATTATCCCAGGTGTATGTCCTAGCCCTTATATGTATCTTAATCCTTATATGTTTCATTTTCCAAGTCCTATGCCTGGTTAGAATACATGGCCCAGTGTATCTCCTTTCCCGATGACTCCGACTCAACCGACGATATATAGGCCATTGTCGCTGGAGGGATTGCATGAGGCACTGTCGAAGAGCTCATCTCATTACCAATCCCCATCTCCTTACAGGATTCAAACACTTCCACCGTAGGTGATGCAAACACCTCCACATTTTTTATTCTATCAATGTGAGTCATCTTTCCAACACCTACAACCAGAGCAACTACAACCCCTATCGGGGCAATCACAACCCCCACCAGAAGCTAAACCAATCAGGAATCCAATGCGTAATCTCGACCGCTCCAATGTGACATTGATTCTGACTGGCACATATATTGATTTTTGAATATATTTGTAAAAACTGTTTTTATATTGTTTTATTTAATAAAATAAAAGTTTTTAATATTTTAATAATAAATTATTTTTATATTTTTTATAAAATAGAAGTTCTTTTGAATAAGGCGCAATAGAAATAATACAACATAGTTTCATTACAACAATTATCAACTATTTCGGTTTGGACATGATCGAATTGTATGACCTGGATTCCTACACCATCCGCATAACTTCTATTGGTTCATTCTTTCCCGGATATCCATATTATTACGTATTCTACTCGAGCAAGGTCGACCTTTTGGTTTGCGACAGAATTCTCTATCCAGTAACAACTTAAACAGAGCAAGCGATACAGATAGTCACTTACGTTCATCTGGGACTAGTGGGAATACGTGTCTCCACATATTGTACATGTATTCTATTTTGTACGCTTCGTCGACATATCTCATGGGATCCAAATGGAGATTCTGAAAAACTGCAATTACATGAGCGCATGGATAACGAAGTGCGTCAAACGTCCCACAGTTACAAGTTCTATTTATTAGGTGTACACGATATTGCTCGTCGGTAATACATTGGTTCAGTTTGTCAAACTTCGTCACACAAAACCATAGATTGTTGCGATCGTGGCACACTGTGTGTATGGTGTTGGCCCGCACATTGGCCTTATTAATTTCTTATAATACCTTCCGAAATCATACATGATTTTTCTGTATTTGGCTTTTATAACTCGCTGCTCGCTTTGAAAATAATACCGCCAAATGAAAATATGTCTCTCGCACAACCGAGGTTATCGGCAAATGATGCGTTCTTTTTAGAACAAAATATATGCATTCAACTAGGTTTGTGGTCATATGACCATATTGTAGGCCGCCGTCGTATGCTTGTGTCCACTGTTCGAAAGGTATGTTACAGAGGTAGTCTGCACCTTGATTGTTAACTGAATGCAAAATCCCCGACATCTCATGAAAACAGTTATTATTGATCTCGTACCCTGCCAACATAAGTTGATATCAAAAATTACATACCACTATTCCATTTAGAATAAATTGAATATTACAAACGAAATTATATTAATAGAGATTAAATACCCACGTTGATCACTTGTCGTCATTCAGTGGTAGACCAATATTGCCTGTAGTAGTTAGACGCAACATGCCTTAGATAATATCGATAGTGTGTGCGATCCTATAGGCTTCCCTATTGCTCAATTGCGGCTAGTATTCCAGTGTCCCGATCCGATATAACACAGACATTAGGTTGAGGCCATACATGCTTCCTTAACCTAGAAAGAAAGAAATCCCAGTCATCACCTGACTCCTCCGATGTTATTGCAAACGCAATTGGAAGGATTCTCCCACCACCATCTTGTGCCATAACTAGCAATAGTCGATAGGTATATCTACCTTACATAAAAGTACCATCAATTTGTACCAATGGCTTGCAGTACACAGATGTGTCCCAGTATTATTTAAAGCTCCAGAACAGATGTTTGAAAACTTGGCATCCATGGAGAAATCAATGGTTGTAGTACGCAGGGAACGTTTCAAGCTTTGTTATGCAACCTAAGACGTACCTCTCTAGCACCTGACACCACTGTCACACCTCATTATATGAAGCGTCCCACCCATTATGCATTTTTTTCAACGCTATCTGCTCAGCTATCCAAGCCTTATGGTAAGAAGGCGTGTACCTCAATTGGCTATGAATATTGACAATTAATACTGACACAGAAGTCCTAGGACCCACCTTCAACATTGGTAGTATTAAGCTAGCTATCATATTGAACCTATCTTGGGATGATCTTGTGAAACACCTGTCAATGAAGTACGTTGTATAATGCAACATTAAGTAATAATATTATTATTCAAAAACCCTAAACACCCAGTGATACTGTACCAGTAACACATGTATGTGGACCTTTGTACTTTTTTTTTCTCTCACAAGCCTATTTTTTTATTAAAAAAAGCTATGATTTTTCATGAACATGTATCATCTTGCACTGTACACTTGGCCTCAAACTTCTCGAATTTGGATTTAGCCACGTTGTAGTTAATCCCGTGATTGATGCTATATTGTTTCAATGCACCAAGAAAACTATCCTTACTAAAAAACTCCTTACCAACTTCCAGTTTACCTGAATCCAATGACAAACTTATACGGTCACGCCTTTTGTGTGATAGATTTGGAAACTCCAACGAATCATCTATAGATAAATCGACATTATGCATGTGGGCTGGAGGCGAGTATGCCCTGAATCGTGGATCTTCTTCTTCTTTATCTGAACCCCCTTCAACGTCTTCAGGTTTGGATGGAACAGGCCCCGGTTCAAAAAATAGTGCAACTTCTGCATTATCGGGGCTGAGCTCTCGAGGTGGATCCACATTGGACTCATTATCTAATCCACCATCATCTGTAACGTACGAGGTCCCCTCGCCGGTGGATGTTGTAGGGAGTACATCATCCCTTATTGTGAATATTTCATAGCGTCCTCAATTAGATGTGGATTGCCAACCATTAGAAGTTGATGTCATTCCCTAATATGTACTTTTAGCATTAAACATTGACCCACCAATGTGCATGTCTCATTTACTAACAGAGTATCGTGTAGGAGTTGTGTATTCCATACTGCCACCAAACACGGGCACTTTTGTATTCTGCCTCCCACTAACGGAGTGTCAAGTAGGGATCGTGTCTTTCTTTCGAATAGCAGTAGATGTTGAAGTCGCAAATGTTCCATTTGGCGATGAAAATTGTACATATAACTCAAGATAGGGTGATCCCCTAGCGAGATGAATCTGTACAATCACCTTAAAACTACGACCACCTTTGATATCAAATGAGTCACATATCACAGGATCAATCGAAGAACAAAATCGATACTTAATAGAAGAAACCTTCATTGGCGTCGTTCTGAAGATTTTGCGCCTAATTCTTTTACGAAATTCTGTTAAATTTATAATCTGGTTAAAAACAATTTGCGTTGTGTTCTTCGATAAAACAACGCTGTTCTCAGTGTTACGGACCTCACCATCATAGTAAATAATAGCACTAATACGTTCACTCATATTCAATTTCTATGCTGCTTAGCTTCTTTAATTTTTCTTGCTGTAACTTATGCAACCTGAGAACGAAATTTGACTCATTTATAATCTAAGGCCAAACATAAACTACTATAGAAAAAGAGCATCTACGTGGGAGCTTTTTTCAATAATTTTGATGATAGTGCATCCTGCTTGAAGTGTTTTTGACACTATTTATTCAGAACCGTCTTCTCAAAATTATTTTTTCAAGAACTCTTGAGAAAAAACCAAAATCCTTATTTTTAATATAATTTTTCTAAACCCTAAACCTAAACACAATATTATTTAAAAATAAACTAAACCCAAATTTAATTAATTTTCTTAAAACACTAAACCCAAATTTAATTAATTTATTTAAAATCCTTAAACCCTAATTTAATTAATTTTAAAAAAGAACACTAAATCCTGATTTATTTTTAAAAATTCTTAAAACCCAGAAACTTAAATTATTTTAATAAAACCCTAAACTCTACAAACCTACCATAAATTATTTTAACAAAACCCTAACCCTAAAAACCCTAAACCAAAAAATTCTAGGGACCAAACATGCAAAAAGCCTTAATCTAGAAAAAACATGGAGCAAAACGCGTCCCTAGGGGAGCCTTTTTGCCACGTCAACAAAGTACGTCCACGTCAGCGTGCCTTGTGTTAACATGGCAAAAACGCTCCCCAATGGCGCGATTTGCTAGAAATTTCACCCTAAAACTGTAACACCCCTCGCCCGTATCCCTCGCCGGAACAGGGTTCGAGGTGTTACCCGACTTAAACTCAGTCAATCACACAAAAACCGTGCCAAAAAATTTCAATCAATTTAAATCTTTTCTTTTCACATGCAATCTGTCCCATATATAGGCTTACGGGGCCCAAAACATCACTAGCCAACATAGGCCAATTCACATGGCCAAAACACTTTATCAATACAAGCTACCACCTTTGGCTAACTTATAGTATCACATACTCAACATTAAAACCCTATACATGCCATAGACTCGAAATACTAGGATTTACTTACACCAATAGCGTGAGCTCTACAGTGTGATAATATCTCCGACGAACTCCAACCCAAGCAAATAACTGGAGCCAACAATCTACAAAACAGAGGAATGTAACAACGGAGTAAGCTTTCATAAGCTTAGTAAGTTTTAAGCAATGCAAACAAATAAACGCAATTATACTTCGATTATTCAATTTCTCAAGAGGCCATATTTTAGGTATATTGCCATCTGGCCGAATACACACAAACACATAATGCACGTTCAGCATTCTTATCATACTTAATCTGAATTCATATAACATAATTAACTCAAATACTTTCACATACTTTCACACCTCGACCGATGTATCATGATCATAGATATAGTTATAACATTTATTCACGTATGTATCACATTACACACTAATGTTTCACTTCAAATCAAACTCACATATGAGTACATAATGTGTACCTGGCCCACTTAACGTATTGAATGTATTCATTTGTCAATCTAACACGAGGTACCTTAGTCTTAGACTTTTCTCAAATCACCGCATTTCGCACCGCTAGGATCGAGGCTCGATTATCATTTCATCGGCATTATAGCACTGCTAGGCTCGAAAGCTCGAATAGTATCTCACCGGCATTATAGCTCGCTAGGCCTAAAGGCGAATAATGTCTCACCGGCATAATAATACTGCTAGGCTTAAAGGCGAATATAATACTAGCACTAGGCTTGTGGATTTAACCGGATATAATACCAAAGACGAAGCTCAGGAATTAACCAGATATATTACCAAAGACGAAGCCTCTGAGATTTAACCGGATATATTACAAAGACGAAGCTGCGGATTTAACCGGATATAATTCCAAAGATATAGCTGCGGTCTTTAAGCCGGATACAAATATCATTCATATTTAATCATATATTAACACATTTCAACACTTTTCTTTCATCTCATTTTCACACTTAACATTTGATAGCTTATGCATAACATTTTACTCGCATTCATTTCAAACTTATCAATCGATTATAAAAGCACATTGCATATTTACCAACATGTTATACTTACCATTAGGCCATATAAGCATGATATAATACACTATCATTTCATCTTAAACATTCGACTAAATCCCTATCTTACAAGAAACACCGAATTCACATAACATTTCATTTCACAGACATTATAGCCTGCTAGGCTTAAAGGCTCGAATAATATTTCACCGGCATCATAGCCTACTAAGCTCAAAGCCCGATATCATTTCACCAGCATTATAGCCTGCTAGGCCCGAAGCCCGAATATCACATTTCGATAGACAATTCACCTATTCTTTCCCACTTTCATAACTTATACTTCAATCATGTATAACTGAAACACATATCTATGAACAAAGATTTTCATCCTTTCAACCACATAGGCTTTAATTTCCACATTGGAACACATATCTTAGTACATCATTTAATAGTATCAAATTCTACTAGATATGCTAGTCACATACGGCTCATAACTTTAATTTAATATTCATTCAACACAAAGAACATATGTATATTTTCACTGAAGCACCATCTCAATACAATACATCTTGCTCACTGATTTGCACACAACCATTCAAATTAGCAATTATAAGATGGTTTCGCACATAGCCCATCCTTATCGATAATTTACGATGATTTTATCCTTACTCATATATATGACATAGGCATTTTCACCTATGCTTCTCAATTCACATTCATGATTCAATTCCAATATATTTAATATGCATAAGTACATATCGCATACCTGACCAACTTAATGTATTGAACGAAATCAATTGTCGATTTAACACAAGGTCTCATAGTTGAACATAAACATGAAACCATTTCTTATATGTTCGATTCACATCAATCATCAAATTTATTTAATTCACATGTACTTAATTAGGTTGTTCGTACATGAATAGTTTACTTTACGGAACGAATCCACATATCGTATTAGCCATAGTCTTATAGCACCACATTTTTAATAGTTTACCGGCAATTTGCCTGCTAGGTAATAACCTGATTTCATCGCCGGCCATAAGCCTGCTAGACCTTTAAGTCCGATGTTATTTCACCGGCATTACGCCTGCTAGGTTTGAAACCCGAATATATATTATAATGCATAACTTATATCATCGATCACTAACAGTTACCTCATCGAAGTTCACATTTAATCACTTTAGTACCAAGCCACATTCGGCTACCACAGAGGACTAATAAAAATAATTTTATGCACATCATGGTTTCCTTTAGATATTTAATAATCACAAATCGTGATATCTCTACCAGCACATATACGACATAGTTTATTCATTGTAACACTCATTTAGTGCATCAAATTTCCAAATCCAATTCAACTTAAGCATAATAGCCATAATCGGCTTATAGCATTAAATCATTACATATTCGGCACATTAACTAAATAAAATTTACATTCTCTCTGCCATATTAATTTAGCTCTTAGGCATATAAGAAGGAATCAAGCTTAAACACTACCTTAGACGTTGCCGAACGGTTACAACGGCTATTCGATTACTTTCTCTTTTCCCTTATTTGAATTTACCCATCTATGCTCTTGAGCTTAAATTCAAAGATTTTAAACTAGTCATTATTCGACTATTCCAGCATCACTTTCAAAATATAATATATATATATTCGAATTTCACACCTACTGATCATAGTAAGCTTATAAAAAATCAATAAGCAACTCATTAACAAATTTTTGTCAATGTTTACCACATAATCATAATTTCACTGCAAGCTGTCTTCCTGAGCAACAGTCACTAAATCATTTATAACTGGAGATACAAAACTCCAAATCAAGTTCTGTTAATTTTCCCTGAAAATAGACTCATATATCTTTTTTCCATAAAATTTTCAGAATTTTTGGTTTGGCCAATCAATACCAGATTTTTCTTAAAGTTTCCCCTGTTTCACTGTTTGACTAATCTGACTACTCCTCACTATGAATCAATTTTCTCATTATACAGAATTCAAAATATGTTCTCGTTTATTTCATTTGAAACTAGACTCATTAAGGAGTCTAATCATATAAATTTCATCTTATTATCATTTGTTTACAATTTATAATGATTTTATAAAGACAGAATAGAGGATCTAGAAGTCATTCTGACCCTGTCCCACATCACTTCAAATATCTCATTATCGGCAATTCTTTTACTTACACGGTTTCTTTTATAAGAAACTAGACTCATTAATATTTAATTACATAATTTATTAAGCTTCTAAATCATCTCCCACAATTTATGGTGATTTTCCAAAATCATGTTACTGCTGCTGTCCCAAGCAGATTTATTACCAATTCACTCTTTCACACATAACTTGCATGCATGTTATTCAAACATGCATATCACAAATCAATCATCACATACCTATGATTTCACTTAAGCATAATCTTCATTTCATCATTTTAAAGCACAAACATTACTCAATATTATCCAAGTTCACATTCGGCCATAATACACACAACATGTTAGCCGATTTTCCTCCTTAGCATCTAAGGCACATGGATGCTTATTTGTTTGGCTCAACTTCACCTATCTTCCATTATTCATCAAAAGAACATGAAACAACAACCATTTCCTTCATTTCCATTCATGACCGAATGCTCACAACACAACCAAAAATAAAAAATATGCTTCATGAGTTAAGGTAGAATCAAGAAGAACTCATGAAAATCAAGATAGAAGTAAACTACCATGAACTTACCTTGGATTTTTCTTCCCCTAGTGACCGAATTTTTCAAGAGCTTTTTCCCTTCTTGCTCTCCTATTTTCGGCTATGAAGAACAAGGATGAACAAAAAACCTTGTCTTTTACTTCCTTTTGTTATTTTATTACTAACATTTTATGACACAAAATAACATATATTATTTGTGCCATACTTATGCCATAATTTCAATAAAAAAAATTGCACAAATGCTTATCATGCCCATCATGGCCGGCCACTATGTTTTAAGGTGGGAAATTTGACATGCAAATCCACCTATTTCATACTATAAGTTATTTGGCCACTACAAATTAGTCTATAGCATTTTCAAAAATTTTCATATGAGTCCTATTTCATAATTTCACTCACAAATGGCAAAATCAAAGCATGAAATTTTCACACATGCACTTTCACATGAAATAAACATAGAATATAACATCTAATTATTTTTGTGACTCGGTTTTGTGATCCCGAAACCACTTTCCGACTAGGGCCAAATTAGGGTTGTCACAAAAACGCTCCTACATGGACGCGTTTTGCTAAAATCGACCCTTTCCGGTAAATAATTCAGAAATTAACCCATTTCTGTAAATATACTTAGAAACGAGCCTTTATAAGTAAATTAATCTTTTATGCCAATATATTATATAAGTGTTACGGGTCTTTCAAATGTGTTTACATTATAAAAATTTGACATGTGGTATGAAAATAAATAAAAATTTATGAAAGGTAAAATTACAACATAAGCCCTTCCTATTTTTTATATAACTTTTAATGGTGTTTTATAAATTATATATCATAAATAATTTTTTTCAATTTGCTTATATTCAATTATTTAACATGCTACCTTTTAAATTTTGTTTTAAAATTTTAATTTTAATGTTTAATTAAAATACCTTTTTAATTAAAAATTCTAGTAGAATATACTTTTTTCTTAATTTTAAGTTAAATCAGTACCATCAATTCATGAATTATTTGGTCTTTATTTTTAAAAGGTATAGGTTACTTTTAACTAATATTATAGATTATGCACATATAATCATCTTATATACAAGTTTTTAAATAAATATGTTTAAAATTTTGAAAATAAGTTAAAAAGTTACATATTTTAAAAAATAAAAGTATTTCTTAAAATTAGAAATTTTAAAATTAAATATTTTTAAAACAATTTTAATTTTTTTTCAAATTTACATAAAAATACGTTATAATTTATTAAATAAATATTGTAAATAAAAATTGGATTTAAAACTTGTAAAATTTGGAGCACACGCAGACGCAGAGGATAAAAAAAGGGTAAATTACACCAACAGTCACCCAACTTTAGGGTAGCTGACAAAACAGTCACTCAGGTTTCAATTCAGTCACTGAACTTTCAAAAAATAACAAAACGGTCACTACTAACTGTTTTTCGTTACGTTTGTAACGGTGCTATCCTTTTCCGTTATTCACTTAACAGAAAGGCCATTTTCCATTGCCCTCTCCCTCTCTTCCCCCTATTCCTTCTTCACCATTATTCCCAAGGAAAATGAACCCCAAGAAGACAGCAAGAGTGTGGCCACAAAGACCGAACCTTTATGCCATATGCACCATGCTTGCGCGTTGAATGTTACCACATTTCCAAATAAAGCCTAAAATGAAATTGGTCTCAATTACAAAGCTTCGATTTGCCAAAATGACAAAGCTAACATGGGGAGTTGCAGTTTGCTTACTGAGTAGATCACAGAAATAAGCTCGATATCAAGACTCAACCTCCAAGCGTTTGGGTCTCTTTCAAAATCAAAGTAACCAATGCAGATTGAATGGACCCAAAGAGGCAATAGAAGGAAACCAACATTATCTCTAATGGATACCCTTTCAGAACTGCAGCCTTCAAATTTAGTAGGGAAAGTATCAATTTGAAGTAGCCAAGCATCGTGGATTATGAAATAGCATATTAAATTACCTGACCAATGATTTTTGTTGAAAGTGACAAAGAGGCAGTAGCGATGAAGAGGCCACCAATGAGCCAATTGTTAGATGTTGTTAACATGGTAGAAAGAGATGGGTGTAAATGCGGTTGAATTCATGGAGAAAGTATTGGCATAGTAGCAAATATTAAAGACAGCTAATTATGCCTTATACTACAAAAACAAATGGCATAGTAGTAGAGACGAACCTGAAGATAACAGCAAGCAAGAAAGTGAAAGCTGGGATTAAGTTGGCTAGAGCAGAAGCAAGGGTTGGAGAGCTGTATCTTACACCAATGATTACACAGTTTTGCATCAAAGTGATCCTGCAAAAAGCCCAGTTTTATAACCCAATTTTTTCACCAATAAAGGAATTATTGAACTATTTTTAGATTTAATTACATATCCAGCAATGCTTAAACAGAAAATTTTGCACAAAAAAGATAAAGTAATTGGTGGCTACTTTTTCTTGCAAAGAAGTCCCAAAATAGAAATAATACCATTAATTGCTCATCCATTGATTTAATTGATAGATAGATGAGAACCTTGTGAAGAAAAAAGCTGCTGGAAGAAGAATGAGAGAAGCCAGAGCATTTGACTAGATGACAAGGACAAAATGGCTCATTCCTTTGGACATGGAAACTTTGTTGAGGGTTAGAGAAATGATGGTGAAGAAGGAATAGAGAGGAGAAGGGGAGAGGGCAATGGTGGGGAAGTCTGCAAAAAAATAAAGGTGCTTGTGATAGGGGGAGGGATGGTGGGGAAGAAGGATGGGGACGAGAGAGGGATGGAAAATAGCTTTTCTGTTAAGTGAATAACGAAAAATGATAGCACCGTTACAACGTAACGGAAAATAGTTAGTAGTGACCGTTTTATTATTTTTTGAAAGTTCAGTGAGTGAATTGAAACTTGAGTGATTGAATTAAAACCTGAGTGACTATTTTGTCAGCTTCTCTAAAGTTGAGTGACTGTCGGTGAAATTTAGCTAAAAAAAATGGAGTAGGATATTTTAAAATTTTGAGATATTTCATGTAGGTGAAATGTTAGAAGGATAATGGTACAAACTCCGGTGGAAGCAATATGGACGCTTCAATAGTCCCATCTCCTAAGCTCCCGCCTCCCCACTTCGAACCTAACACTGAAAACATCAAACGGAGGCTTCTCCGGAAAGGCGTTTACCCTACTCCCAAAATCGTTAGAACTCTCAGGAAAAGGGAAATTCTCAAACATAACCGCAAAACTAAACAACCCCAGCCTGAAACCCCATCCCTCTCCGCTTCCGAACTCCAGTCTTTGGCTGAAGCGTCTCACTTTTTAACCCTAAAACGCGAGTACAGACGCTTCTCCAAAGCTCTCAACCCCAAAAGGGAGCGCCAGAGTCCTTCCTTGGCGGGAAAACCATGGGAGAGAATCGAGGGACCCAAACTCCGGGACCTCGTTTCAGAAGACGAAGAGTTCCACGGGGAGAGCTTGAAGAGACAGAACCTTAAAGAACTCAAAGAAATGTTCGAAGAGGATCTCCGTTGGGTCCTGGAGGATGATGTTGACGTGGAAGACGATGATTGTCTGTTACCCACTGAAAAGCAAATGCAGGACTTGGGCCCTTCAAAACGTTGGCGTAACGAGAAAGAAGCAATTCGATTCCTTGTTGACAGGTTTCGGTTTTTTGTGCTTTCATTTTCTTTTATCATCAATTTCCTGTATTTTTCACTTTTTTTTTCATTATAATTCCAGGTTAAGTGAGAGGGAGATAACGGAAAGGCATTGGAAATTTGTAAGGATAATGAAGCAATCAGGGTTGCAATTTACAGAGTGGCAGTTACTTAGGATTGTTGAAGGACTTGGAAAGAACGGGAAATGGAGGCAGGCAATGGCCATTGTCCAATGGCTGTATGGCAATAAGGAGCGTAAAGATTTCAAAAGCAGGTGATGCTTCTTCCCTTTGCATTCATTTCAATCAATTTGCAATTTTTTTTTATTTAAAATTTGTGATTATTTCTTTTTCGGCTTACCAATGTTAGTTGGAAGTAAAGTAATTAGACAATTAGGTAGTTTGGTGTTGGATATGAGGTCATAAGATTGTACAATATATGAACTTATTGAAGCTTCTTGTAGGTTTGTTTACACAAAACTGTTGTCAGTTCTTGGGAAGGCGAGGCGACCCCAGGAAGCTCTTCAGATTTTCAAGCTGATGCTTGTTAGTATTCACTTTCACTATTTTATTTTATGCAGCGGGTGATCCTTTTGCCTAATTATGATATGCTGGCTCAATACCTACTCTTGACTTGTTTAGGGAGACTGCCTTATATATCCCGATTTAGCTGCATATCACAGTATTGCTGTTACATTGGGGCAAGCTGGTCTTTTGAAGGAATTGCTGAACATAATCGAGTGCATGAGACAGAAACCTTCTAAAAGAATTAAAAATATGCGACGCAAGAACTGGGATCCAGTGCTTGAACCTGATCTGGTTGTATATAATGCTGTATGTGAGGATTTTTACTTTTGGCATTCTCTGACATCTTTTGGTCCATAAAATAATTCTCTTGCAAAATGCTTCAGGTTCTGAATGCTTGTGTCCCACTGCATCAGTGGAAGGGTGTTTCCTGGGTGTTTGAACAGCTTAGAAAGAGTGGTTTGAGACCTAGTGGAGCGACATATGGGCTTGCAATGGAGGTACTTCTAATCCATGATATGTGCACTTGTGCTATGGTTCAGGCATCTTACTTTTGGTCCTAAGCGATAAAAGCCATGGTCATTTGAATGCCACTGTGTGTGTTAAGTTCATGTGTTATCTTTTTTGAGTTATTTTTCCTTCTGAAAAATGCTGATTGCCTCAGCTTTCAAAGCTTTAGATGTCAGGCAGTGGTCTAAATGCATTAAAGTGGGAATTGTCTATTTGTTTCCAACGAAGCTTAAATTTTAGAAATGTCCTGTCAAGGACAGTACTCTATCTTTCAGTGTGTTGGCAGAGGAATTTGTTTATCTGCCACTAATATTTTGTGTAATTAGAAGCATGGGAGTCCAGAATCTTAGTTTTTGATTTGTCATACCCACCTTACGACCTTAGTGGAAATATGGTTCATGCTCTGATCGAAGGACAGTATATCTACTGCAAATATTGTTTTTCCTCAAGTTATATTTCTATTCGAGTCTTACAGGAGGTGCTTATTGAAAGGTAATGTTGCAATCTGGGAAGTATGATTTGGTCCATGAGTTTTTTAGAAAAATGAAAAGAAGCGGAGAAGCTCCAAGAGCACTTACTTACAAAGGTAATCAATTTTCTTATCGCTATCTTTAGCACATGTGTTTGTGTTGTGTTTCTGTTGGAAAGGTGTTCTCTTTTTCCTGACTCAATAGACTGCTTGATCTGTGGCTTTCCAGTCCTTGTCATAGCTTTTTGGGAGGAAGGAAAGATTAATGAAGCTGTGGAAGCGGTCCAGGATATGGAACGGAGGGGACTAATTGGAACGGCCAGTGTCTACTATGAGCTAGCCTGCTGTCTTTGCAGAAATGGAAGGTGGCAAGATGCTATAATAGAGGTAAACTTTGTTGAATATGGCATAATGGAGCATGCATATTCTTTAGGGGGTACTGGGTAGTGGTCCTCACCTCCATGGTGAGTGAGGAGGGTGGAGTATGAAGAAATCATATTATGGACGTTATTAACTTTACCTTGCATACCTGCACTTGTTTTAGAATTGATGTTCCGTGGTTCTTCAATTATTTTGCAAACCCAAAGACTTCAAGCTTATATTTTCACAATTAATTGATGTTATTATTGTTTATAGCACTAGCATAGGCCCTGGGGAAAAAATATTCACATATAACATGAGGCTTGACCCAAGGAACCATAAGGAATAAGAATTGTTAAAGCTTTGATTTAGTGGCTTGTTTGAAGAGTTACATGGTCAACCGGGCTTCTCTTTTAGATATTTATATTATTTTACTTGTTCTGGATGGAACAAAGTCTAATAATAGTATTTCATGTTTCTTTTTATATCTGTAACTCTGCATCATTCTGGCATTGATTTAGCTTCATCTGCTTGCAGGTGGACAAGATTAAAAGACTATCTACTAGGAAACCTTTGGAGATCACTTTCACTGGTTTGATAATGGCTTCCCTGGATGGTGGATATGTTGATGATTGCATTTCCATATTTCAATACATGAAAGACCATTGTGCACCCAACATAGGAACCATAAATGCAATGCTTAAAGTGTATGGCCAGAATGATATGTTTTCTAAAGCCAAAGAATTGTTTGAAGAAACCAATAAAGCTAAATCTGGTCCTTATAGTTCCCTGAATGATAAGTTTGGTAACCTTATCCCTGATGGCTTCACTTATAGCTTAATGCTGGAGGCATCTGCTAGTGCTCACCAATGGGAATATTTTGAGTATGTCTATAAGGAGATGGCTCTCTCTGGATATCAGCTAGATCAAAGTAAACTTCCAATTCTACTTGTGGAAGCATCGAGAGCTGGGAAGGTAAGCTATATATATATCTTCTTTGGGCTTACGAAGTTGTTAAATATTAGTTGTCCCTTGTCTTATTTCTAAAGCTGTTAATTCCCCATCACACCACCAAAATTCTAATTAGCAGGTCATTTCTGTTGATCAGTCATTATTTTGGATCCAACATGATTTTTTATAGAAATTCATGATCTGATTTTACTTGGAAGTTGCTAATGTATAGAATGAATTATGGATAAAGTGACTAGCTTGCTTTGATGTTTGCAGTGGTATCTATTAGAACATGCCTTTGATGCCTCTTTGGAAGGTGGAGAGATTCCACATCCTCTGATCTTCACTGAGATGTTGATACAAGCTACTTGGCAAAGTAATTATGAGAAGGCTGTCACCTTGGTCAATACCATGGCTCATGCTCCATTTCAAGTTAGTGAAAAGCAGTGGACTGACCTTTTTGTGAAAAATAGAGACAGGATTACTCAAGGTTGTTTAGTGAAACTGTTTGATGCACTCTCCAGTTCTGAGTTATCATCTGAAATCACAGTCTCAAACTTGTTAAGATCTTTGCAATCTCTTTGTGGATCTGCCCCGTCTACCAGTTCCATGTCCTTTGGTAACTTTGGGGAAACTTATGGTAGTGAGAGATTAAATATTCCAAGTATTTCCGGGAATGAGAAAGGTAAAGCAGCCACATATCCTCCATTAAAAGCAACTGATACATCATTTGCTATGTTGTCTCTTACCAATGCTGGAAAGAACGAAGAGGGTGGTGTCGATGCAGATGATAGTGCATCTAAAAAACACAGCTGCACAGGGGATTTTACTAATGATGTTACATCTGGTGAGCCTACTAATGGTTCTGGTAAGCAGGTCCCTTTGTTAAACCTAGATGAGTATACCGAAGATACTGATGAGGCTGAAACCGACCTTCCAGTTGGTGGTAATACTGAAATGGATTTGCTAATCGATGAGGATAATGATTCTCTTACGTCAAAATTGCCTTCTGCACAAGAAATATTGGAATCATGGAAGAAAAGCAGGGAAAGTGATGGGATATACTTCCCTTTCCATCTTGGGCAGATGTGAGTGGAACCATTTCCATAGCATTCTCAGAACTGAAGTTTTGGGATTAAAGAACAGGTTGGCACCCAGAGGCAGAGGTGAGGATCTTCGAGGGGAAGAGAATGAAGCAGAAACAGAAGTATTTCCCAGGAAGTGGGTCCTATAGAGTAATCCTATTATCAACACTTCAACTTCTAAGGGAGATATTGGGAACAGGTCTAACATTCTAGGCAAGCAGTGTTAAACTTGATTGATGTAAAGATCGAGGCTTAGGCAATGGGAGAGGAAGTATTGCACGAGCAGATTAGAAAGCAAAATGGTAACAGCTGATGTGTGTGTGTATATATATATAATGTGGATAAGAACTTGGTTAATGGCTGAGCTCTTAAAGGGTTTGAATTTTAGAAATTTGCTTTTCATGTCTTAATTGCCAAATTTATGATATACTGATTATTCTTTTGTCTATGATCACATAATTGTCAATTTTGAGATTCCAGGTTAAAATAGTTGCTCTGTTGAAGTCCCTGAAACTTGTATTTTAATTGTCGTCTCCTACAGTCCTAACCAATGGTACTCTTAATATAATACCCCCAAAAGGTTAAAAAATGGTTGAATAAGGAGTGTTTTTATTGTCAATTTGTCACATGCAGGCAAAGGTAGAGGCGGGATTTAGAAAATGTCAATTATCGGTCTCATATGAAAGGTCCTTTGTAAGCTTCCGCAGCCCCACTTAAGGTTTCTAATATTTAGTTGGCCTCTGCTTCTTTCTACGCTTAAATTATTAGATGCAAGCATATTCAATACTCCAATTATTCGTTTAAATTCAAACATTCTAATTCCCATTTTTACTTTTTTTTTCTAACTTTATTCTAAATTATTGATTTTATTTTTATTTGTTTATTGTTAAGCGGATGCTAATCTTTTAATGATGTTTTTTTATTTCGTTTACTTGCTATTATGTTAATTAATTTCTTAAATTTATTATTATTATTATTATTTTATGTAATATCTTTTATTTATTATTTTTGCTTGTTATTCTTAATTCTCTAATTTAATTTATTATTTTACTTGTTATTTTAATTAATTATTATGATTGATTTTTCCAACATGATTTTGTTCATTTGGAAATAACTTAACTTTAGAGTGGGTAATGGGTAGCTTACTCAATATTAAAATATTATAATTAAGCCCTAATGTGTTATAAAACTAATGTGATACTATCCTTAGGGATGGGCGTTGCAGGGCTGTTAATATTTTTTATATGTAATCATACTCGAATTTAGATTTGGTTAAGTAGACCAGAATTTATTTATTTTAGATTATTTACTTAAGCTTAAAATAATTCTAAATTGTATAATATCTTAAAAGGATTATAGTGAGACGAGAAAGACTTTTAAGTCTTCAAGATGTAATGTATCAAGAAATCATTATTAATCTTCATGGATGTTAATACCAATAAGTTTCATTGATGTCAGTCTACTTTGTAAAGGTGATATCTAGTCTTATAAGTTGTCTCACATTGAGCATTAACAGCTTCCATATAATCCTTAACTTTCTCATAATTCAATATTGACCTGCAATATTATGTGAGATACAATTGGGTCACTTCTATCTTTTGTATAAAGTGATCTCAACTTGAGTACTCCCAACATTAGCCATCAATGACTTCTCTTTTTGGAGAGAACAATCAAAGTCAATACACCATGATATAGTAAGACAACCTCTTTCCATTTGTTATAATTATCATCACTCAAGTAAAAAATTTATACATTGTTATCAGAGAATAAACAAATATACTTACTTAATAACATTTGAAGTACAATCCATCAAACAAAATGATGAGTTAATCAATGCAAAATCATATAATAAATAGTAAATGAATCAACATATAATAAAATCTTTAAGACAATACATAATATGATTCATTTTCTTTTAGGGGTGAAACTATTACTTATACTTTATAATGCTTGTGGGTTAATTAAAAAAAATAGCATTTATTTCATCCTAAGTAATCAAGAAAGTATTATTCTTTGTTATAGGTAAAATAAATGTATTAACATGATTAATTAGATGTTATTTACCTGATAATTAGAATATCACTACTTAATGCATATAGATGTTGTGAATAGTCTAAAATACTTAAGTGTACACAATCATATGACATCAAAAGATAAATTATTAATATTATATTTAAACATGGCATATAACAAAATAATACAACTAGAGAAAAACATCATATGAGCCATAAGATGCTAGAAAACACCCTATTACTTATATGTCTCACCCATCGTCAAACCTTCAAATAGGGCCCATGCCCCCCGCGCCCCCAACACCTTGCACTGTCCATGCATTGTTACGTGTTCATCAATCCTCGATCAACGTTTTAATTTCATTATTGATTTTGATTTGACTTGATATTATCTAATTTGATTGACTTGAACAGCTTTAACTCGATTTGATTTGGTTCATTAACTTGGACCGATTTAGCTTGACCTTCAATTTTAATGGGTTTAAGTTTTTCTCAAAAGATATTAGCCTTATCCTAATAAAAGGATAACGAGTTGGACTTGGAATTTCTAATAACTTAGGGGTGTTTTAATGAAATTTTCTAAATATTGATTGAAGATAGGTTATAAATTAAAAATATTAAGGGTTGTAATGATTGAATTTGGCCATTTTTCTTATTACCTAATGTTGAAAAATACACAATAATGGTAAAAAATCATCAGATATCACAACTATAAAAAAGCTAAGCCCAATACACAATTTTATGCATAAATTCCAAATCAAGTATGAAGAACCTTAAACATATTTCATATAATCTAAGATATGTAAAAAAAAAATCAAAGAGACATGGGTAGGTAAAGATTAAACGAGGCTTTGATAGATTCAAAAATAAAATATGAATCAATACATGATAACCTCCACCCACAACACTTAGAATAAAAAAATTGCTCAAAAAACTTCCAAAGCACTATGAAAATCGAATGGGTTGAAGGTTTATGTATATTAGCAACCTCTACAAAACGAAGGGAAGGAGAGTGTTATCATTTCAAAATTTTAACTCACTTAAATTTCACCTTCAACTATACTCCATTTTCAACATTTTATGCTTTGCACCCATATTTATCTAAGTCAGTTCAATTTTGTAATAATGTTAAAAAAGTCAATTGACATTAAAATGTGCTACGTCATACCTCCAACCATTTAAAACGTGATACTTGACATTTATATTTATTGAAATAAAAAATATATATAATTTAAGAAATTCAAAATAAAAACTTAGATTTGAATAATCAAAATCCCAATCCAAACAAAAATAATTTAAATTTAAATAATCTAAATCTGAAATTATTGAAAAATCTCAAAAATAAAATTAATTTGATATAAATTGGCCTCCAAATTTGGATGTATCCTAAATAGGGATGACAATTTGATTTATAGATTCAGATATTTTCAAATATCCAATCTGTTTTATGTATTTAGATATTATGGATTTAAATACTATTTATATTCAATTTCAAAATCATTATCTAATGCGGATTCGAGTAATTGTAAATAGATATCCAAGATATTCTTTACTCAAATCAACATTGCTTATTTGAATAACAAATGTATATTTAGATTTAAATATTTGAATTCACTTATTATAAAATACTTATAATTATAATTTTAAATATAAATTTTAAAAAATGATTTTATCGTTCTTTGAATTTAAATATATGACGAATGATAATATTTAATTAGATTTGAATTCAAATAATAATAATTAAATAATTTAGGATAATTAACAAAATTAAATTTTTAGATAAATTTACCAATTCAAATATTTTATCGCAATCATTCCTATTCCTTTGTGCATGACGTCAATTCTTTTTATTATAAAATTATAATGTGTGGCAATGGTATTAGTAGCGATATTCTTTCTATACCCGAGCTTAATGCAGACGTGGAGTCCACGTTGCAGCAGCGTGGATATTCCACGTACAGTAGTTTAAAACAGATTAATTACACGTCACAACTCAGAATGAATAGTGCTTCAAGATTTGTGCAGAGCCAGGATTAGAAACTTGCCTTATTTCTTTATTTTTGGTCAGCTGCCCCAGACTCACCTTCCTTATACGCACCGCTCCCTTCCCTGCCCGCTGCCCTAATGCTGCTGGCTTTGGCACCACTCCAAAATGTTGCCCTAGAAGCACCCTCTATAAAACCTTCATATCTCTGACCTGCACTCTCATTGCCTCCCTTTTTCTTTTCCTCCTTTGCAGTAATCAATAAGGTCTCTGGGTTTTGTGTATTCTTTTTCAAAGCTTTTAAGTGTCTTCACTCCTCTCATACGTTTTATGAAAGTGCAAAAAACTTCCATCCGCTTGTGATAAAGTACCAAGTTGAGCAAAGCGGCCATATTTTGCACAGATTGAGTAAAGAAAGTAGTCAATAATCTACTTGTGCTTTTTTCATCTAAATGGGTTTATATTGTTTTTCGGACATTTATGTAAACCTATTTGTGATTATAGCAAACACCTGTTTACATTTCAGATATTAATAGCTTTTCTATTCAACTCATTGAAACTTTTGGGAGGGAGGCAGATTCTATTTTAGGAAGGTGGGACAAAGTGAAAATTTGATCTCTTTTTTACAAAAGTGGGTTATTTTATTTAATTAATTAATTACGTAAATGATTCAAATTTAAAAATAATTATTTAAATAACTAATAAAATTATAGGAAGAGACGGTTGGCACCATTATTTTTTTATTAAAAAATATTTTTTGAGTTTTGGACATTAGATAGTTGGTAATTCTGTATTTTTTGTATTTTTGAAAATTTTTTTGAATATTGACACATTGATGATTAATACTCTTTTATCTAATTAAAAATTATTTTTGGGAGGGTCAAAGTTTCACCAATAAAGACCTAAATTCACTTAATAAAAGGATAAGAATATTGTAATTTAACTCTTCCATATTTTCTTAAATCTTTTTATTTCTCAAATTTAATTACATGTTTTATATTTTAAGTAATCAAATTTAGGAAATAAAAAGATGAGAAAACATAGAGGGGTTAATGTTGTAATATTTTATCTCTTTTGTTGGGTGAGTTTGAGCCTTTGTTGTTCGGCATCTAACCTCTAAAAAAATAAATTTTTAATCAAATAAAAGGAGTCGGCCATTAGTGTGTCAGTACCCAAAAAAATAAGTGTCGGTCATTTAATGTTTAAAATTTTAAAAATTATCTTTTTGGTGCCAGTCATCTAGTCTCTATAATTAAATTTTATTATTCATTTTAAATTATTTAAATAAATATTCATGGTTCAGGGTCATTTACATAATTAATTATTATTTTTGAATTATTTAAGTAAAATAACAGCAAAAGACGAGTACTTCTCCTCTAATTACTTAAAAGATAATATTGCAAAAGATTTTTTATTGGAGGGGATGCATGCCAAAAAAGGAAAATGGGTCCAATTTTTGTATGCTTTATTTCTTGGCCTGCCAAGATTAGATTAATATTGGTGGTGTACAGTAATCACAGTTCATCCTTATCTCATTACTAAAATGGGTAAAAGGTGTTATGATTTGTGTATTTTAACACTTTAAATTTGGCTTTTACCATTGAAACTACCTTCTTTAAATAATAAAAATAATTATTTGATACACTTTTACTAAAATATTTTAGATTTTACAATTAAGTTGAAGGCGTGGTAAATATTAATTTTATTTATTTTCATAATATATTTGTCAAATTTTTATGAAAAAAGTGATTGGTGTATCAAATAATTTTGATAAAAATAAAAAGTTGGATAAAACACTTAACAAAAAAGTTTATGAAAACAGAAAAGTAAAATAAATGTGGTTAAGCATTAAAAAATTTATGAAAATAGAATTTTTGAGTTTGATTTTAATATTTTAATTTTATTAATATTTTAATTTTTAAATTATACTGCTTTTTTATATAGGTAATTAAATTCTTTTCTTTAAATATGGACTTGAACTTTATTTTTTTTAATTTTAAGTTCAAATACCTAACTCTATTTGTAAAATAATTTTCAATCAATCTAGGTTCGACATGTGTTCAGTCGGATATTTAAATAAAATAAGTTATTTGTGAAAAAAAAAATAGATAAAGAAATAAAATATTATAAATGCAATTTTTTATCAATCTATTCGATGGGTATTTCCTTGTTGCTAATATTCATTCCTTGGTTGAGATTATTATTATCAGCCGTACTTGAATGGACTACTTCGGTTGAGTAACAAAAACAAGAACTATTCAACACCGGAGTAGTCGTCGAAAAATTAATAGATATAGAAGAAAATGCACTTCCGCACTAGTTATTATTTTGGAGAAGAGAATTTGTTTTCTAGAATGTGGAACTCTAAAGCTTTAAATGCAAGTTGGTATTTGGAACTCGGATTAGCCATGTAGGAGGTGAGTTCATCGGAGTTGGATATATCAAAGCTGGAATTCGACTTATACCCAAATCGAGAGTGATATGGTCGATATTTAGGACGTTTGCTCGAGTTGAGGGATTCCTCAATCTTGGCTTGATAGAGGCTTCTCAACCTTTCCTTCTGTTCTAGCTCTTTCAAGGCCAATTGAAGAGGGTCTTGGGAAAGACCCATTGAGAGAAGAAGGTGGTAAAGAGTTTGCTATTGTTTAGAGGTGAGGAATATAACAGTCCGTTTTTAGGTCAAATCAGAACAGTGATTTCAGGATCACAAATCTGAAGTCAAAATATTTATTTTATTATTTTAATAAGGTTTACAACATGATAGATTAATTACGTGAAAGTTTTGTAAAGAAATTTTACCGTTTAAATGCTTAATTCGTTAATAAAGACTAAATTGCGTAAAGTGTAAAATTAGGGTTCTACTTGATAAAAGCATTATATGACTATGAACTTGAACTTTGAAATATGGGAGTACTTGCATGGTAATTAGTCCTTATGACATAGTGGAAGTGGTTGGCTTGGTATTTTTGAAATTATTAAATGTTTTAAAGGTTAAAATGGTAAATAGGTAATTAATGTTAAAATCAATAAAATAAAAACTTAATTTGGTGTCATCTTCTTCATTCAACCGATTGTAAAAGAGAAAATAGGGTTTGGGAGAGCTTGAAAACATTCGGCCATTGTAGGATCAAATTGTAAGTCTTTTTAATGATTTCTATGTTTTTGAGCTCGTTGCAACTCAATCTAGCTAGCCCGTACCTTAGATTTTGAAATGTCTAAAGATTTTGAGATATATCATTGTTGAATACTTGGGTATTTTGAAGTTTCTTGTTAGACTATTGATGATTGTTGATATACAAGTTTTATAAAGTGATTTTTGACAAAAATGAGAATTAGGGATTAAATTGTGAAAGATAGAAATGGTGTGGTTGAAAATATGAATAAAATGAAAATATGGGCTGCTATGAGGTTAAGTGAAATTTGGCTATACATGGGTTAAGGATAAATTGCATAAATTTGCCATTTTGTGTAAAAAAGACTAAATTGCATAGTAGTCATAAGTATAGGGGCAAATGTGTAATTTTCCAAGTATATGTGAATTGTATTAAATGGTTACTGAAAATATTGAATTTGATAATATGTTTAGATTAAGATAAATAATTACCGGAATTAAATCGGGGGAAATGAAAGGTTGATGAGTAGACGACGGTTATACGAGTTAATACGAGGTAAGTTTGTATAATTAGAATCGAACTTTTCTATACTTGTAATTGTTGAATTGAATGTATATAGTTGAAATACATGAAATATAAATGTCTTAATGATATGTTGTATTCGTTACCGAGTCCCGTTTGAACTATATGAATTCATTGGATACGAGTGACGTGTTACTGAGATTACTGTATTGGTTGAGCTCCTGCATTTGTTGCGGACTCACCACAGCTCGTAAGAGCTTACTGTTTCAGCCCATTGGAGCTTACCGATTCAGCTCGAAAGAGCTTACTGTTCAGCTCAATAGAGCTTACCGTTTCAGCTCAATAAAGCTTACTGTTCATCAGCTCAGGAGGAGCTTACTGACCATGACTCGAAAGAGCATGTATGATGACGAATTGATAGATTGTTGACATTGTTCACTCGACTATCCTTTGAAATTCTAATATGTTCAATGGGCCTAAATATTGTTTATACGGATAAGTTACAGGTTATAAGTGATATTAATGTTATATGTATGATATGTGAATTTTGGAATAATACAGAGTATTGTATTAATGGATGGTTTATGTTTATGTTAAATGATTAACATGTGATGACTATGTGTGAATAGGTGATGGTTAAATTGAATTATTGGCATTTTTATTATTGCTTGATTTTGTATAAATGGTAAGTTTAAGTCTGAATTATACAGGCTTACTAAGCTATAAGCTTACTCTGCTTCGTTTCCTATGTTTTATAGAGGCTCGTTGCTCGTTCGTTGCAGACAAGTCGGAGTTACATGTCACACTATCCAATTTCCGATTGATATTTTGAACTTGTAAATATATGTAAATATGACATGTATAGGCTAGTTTAAATGATGTTAGTTAAGATACTTGATAACTTGATTTTGGTATGTTCTTGTGTATAAGTTAAGCCGTGTGATTTGGTTTTTTTGGTATCATGTTTTAGTTGTATATATATGTGCTTACATATGGTATGTTTTTGTGAGGTAATGTTTGAATGAAAATATGCAAGTGAGGTATTGATATATATTGTTGGATGAATGGATTATGTATGGTACTATTTAGGTAATTGATTGTCAAGTGGAACTGATACATATTGTATATGAAATGGTCATGAAATGCTTGCCAATTGAGTTGTGAAATGTGGTTATTTATGTTTATGAATGCTTGTGTTTGTAGGGTGGCAAAATAACATTGCAAATAGCTTATTTTTGTCCACACGGGTAGAGACACTGGCGTGTGTCTCAGCCGTGTGCAACACACGGTCATGTTGCACGGCCGTGTGTCCCCTAGGGTAGCCCTACGAATTTAAGTTAGTCTCGAGCACAGCTTAGACACATAGGCATGTCTACTAGCCGTGTGAATGGCACACGGGTTGGCACGTGGGCATGTGGTTGGCTGTGTGGCCAAGTCAGTAACCTCCCTAATTTTCACACGGCCCGGCATACGGGCGTGTCTTGAGACCATGTGGATAAGTCAGTATGTATGCCCTATTTTGCCACAGCCTAGATACACGGGCGTGTCTAATGCCGTGTGAAGCACACAGCCTGTTCACACGGATGTGTGACACTTGAAATGTTGAATTTTTTTTTTAAATCCTTAAATTTTTATATGTTATCAACTTAGTCTCGAATGCATGATTAAGGCTTTGAATGCTTCATTTAAGTATATAATGAATGTGAATGAGTGATATTTACTGAATTGTAATGATATTGAATAAATTATCATTCTAAACTGAGTTATAAGTCTGGCAATGCCTCTTAACCTATTCTGGCGATGGTTACGGGTTAGGGGTGTTACAAGGAACATCTCATTGAGCCTTGTTGAACGTTGTTTCTTTTCCATGCAGATTTTCATTCTTTGGTTGGCATTCATTCCTCAAAATTTTGGGTGTTGAAAGCGTTTGAAGTTTTTGTGAGTCGTCATTTTTGGAAGTTGATAGAGAGAAAGCAAGCTTTGCTGTTTGACTGATGCCAATATGGGAGAAATTTGGTTCACAGGAATACGCTTTGTTCTTAGGGAAGCATATTGTTATGTTCATATCCCTAACTTAAACCGAATACAAATTCCATAAGAAAGTACTAAGTAATAAATTTGAGACAATGATATTTCATATTATTGGTAATGCAAAGAAATTGAAAAAAAGAAGAAGAAGCTATGATTTGATAAAATTAGAATTTAATTTTTAAATAATTACAATTTGAAAGAATCAGAATTTGGTTGTTAAGATTTTTTAAGAAATTGACTGTGAAAATTTAACATTTTGCCCCTTTAGAAAATAATATAAAATGAGGGAAATTACATGAGAGGGAAAATTTGTCTAGAAGATTGAGTTTTAAACGGGACCATCTATGACCCCTCAAATCTTTTCTAGGAATTAAACCTAGTGCGGTTTTGTCAGATTTCTTCCAGTTTATTTTCTGATCAGATTTTTGACCAACTGTTTTTGTTTTTTTAGTTTTGATTCATTTCAAGAAGAGCAATACCAATTATGCTTCACTTTTTTTTATTCGGGTATACGGATATTGAAGTACTGTGTTAACCTGAGGGGGTGACGTCCATTACATGATTACACCGATCAAGGAGAATTTGCTTCTAAGGCAGTGGTTTTTCCATGAGATAGTGATTGATTTATTTATTTACACTCAGTTTGGTTTTCTATCAGTGCCAACAGTTTTGTTTTACAATAGTATCTTTCCAACAATTTATAAGCAAATTATGCTACTGTTTAACCATGAGAATCGTTTCTGTTTCCTGTTGCTGGAACCAATGAAGGCTCTTACAGGTAACGTGCTAAAGTACACTTGAGGATCGTTGGAGCAAGTGAAGTGTCCTACTGAGGCAATCAGTTTGAGGGCACCTTAGTAGTGCAAGAATGTGCCTAAGTAGCGTTGGAGTGGTTGCAAGCTCCATCTGTGTTGGCTAGTGGGCCATTGCGATTAAGATGGGCTAGGAAGGCCTAGTAAGATTTAGCTGAGATAGGTCGAAGGTCTGTAACACCCAATACCCAGTTCGATCTCTGAAACTGAGCTATGAAGCGTCACGTTAACCACCTAAATGACTCTCCATTAACCCCCAACTTAACCTCCAACAAACCAAAAGTTAAAATAAAACAATATGTATAGGTTTAAGAAAGCACAAGCTCATGGACTCACTTTGCTTGCTTCATGATTTGCAACAACAATAACATGCAAACCTACTTCTCTTGTAAGGACTTAACTTACTCTTTTCTTAAAATCATAAATATTTGAAGAAAGGAATTAGGAAATAGCGAACCTTAAGTTTACAATACAATATACAACTGTTCAACTATTTGACATTGGGGTTTGCACCCCTGCTTAGCTTGAACATTCTAATTCTGTGACAGCCCTAATTTGACCTTAGTCAGAATGTGGTTTCGGGACCACAAAACCGAGTCATAAAAATTTATTTAAAATTTATTTGCATAACTTCTATGTGTGATAGTGCATGCGTGAAAATTTGATGTTTTAATTTAGTCTTATGAATGGGAATTTTACTTGAAAGGACTTGGTTGGGAAACCTTGAAAATGGGATAGGCAAATGTGTAGTAGCCAAACATTTTATGTTTTAGTATTATGGGGGACTTGCATGTCAAATAGACCAATTTTAAATGTAAATGGCCGGCCAACATGCATGTAATCATGGGTTCTATTGTTTTTATTTTATTTGGTGGGAATTATATATATATAATTAATATAGAAATAGGCATTTTATGATAAAATGATTTTTATATTGTGAAATAATGAATTTATAATAGTAAATGGTGATAAAAACAAAGTTCCATGATCCTTTCTTTCATTTTGCCGAAACCATAAAGAAAAGAAAAGAAAAGAAAAGAAAAGAAAAAGGGAGCTAAGACATTCGACTGGAGAATGTATAGATTAAGGTATGATATCATGTGATTCTTTTGGAATTTTTGTGAAGTTGAGTTTGTTTTGATGCTTATAACGTGACCCATGGGTTAATTTTTGAGTTTGTGATACATGAAGCATTCGGTTATGTTCCTATATGTTAAATTGATGATGTTTTGTAGTATGTGATTAGAAATAGTTATAGATGAGTATGAACTAAATAAAAATTTCTATAAACGGTTAAAATGGACAAAAAATCTTAATCGACTATTGTTGAGTAAGGTGAAGTATGTTTAATTTTTATTTTAACTTAATTGTTAGTAAGGGTTTTATGGGTGCCGAATGTGGTTATTGAAGATGTCTTAATGAATAATATGGGTGGCTTGGGTTAATAACATTCGGTCAAAGATTATGTGTGCTAGTAAGTTTGGTAGAATGTATAGGCTGGTTTTGTAGTCAGTTATTTCGGGAATGAATGTATATACAAGCCATGCGAAAATGGCTAAATTCTTAAGTTGGTTTTAGTTGTGTTTTGGTTGTGGTTATTTCTCTACTTGAATTCGGTTATGTATGATCATGCTATGAGCTCATTAGGGTTAATATCTTATAAGTGAATGAAGTTTTAGTTAATCTTATGTGTTATGTGCGTTAAAAATAATTGATGATTTGGGTGGTATCTATGGTTGATTCGGTTATGGTCTTTGCATGAGTAAAAATATACATATGGAAATGGTTGTATTTTTAGTTGATATTTGTGTTCAAGATGGTTCAATTTGTTTTAGCCACATGTGCATAAATTGTAATAATAGAATAGATAATATGTACTTGAGTATTCGGTTATGGTTTTAGGTTCGAGTTGACGGATATGTAAAAATTAGCTTTTGGTATGTATTGATTTAGTATAGGAGTTCGAAAATGGCTTAATTTTCATGTTTAAATTCGGTTATATCCAATCATGGTTGGAGTTATTTTGATATGCATATTACAAGGTATATATGATTTGTGTTTTGGTTGCATAACTATATTTGGTTAATGATATGAATAAATTATAAATAGCTTTAAGTAAGCTTGATATATGGACAATGGATATATTTGGATTGAGATTATGCTTAAGTGAAATTATAGATATGTGATGAAATTGATTGGTGATATACATGCTTAAATAATATGAATGCAAAGAGTTGTGAATTAGTATATTGTAATAAATCTGAATGGGACAAGAATTGTAAAGTGATTTTGGAAAATCACCATAAATTGTGAGAGTGGAGTTAGAAGATGAATAAACTATTTAATTAAAGTTTAATGAGTCTAGTTTCAAATGAAATCAACGAGAACATATTTTGACTTCTGTACAATTAGAAATTTGATTCGAAGTAAAGGGTGGTCAGATTAGTCAAACAGTGAAACAGGGGAAAACTTTAAGAAAAATATGGTATTGATTGGCTAAGCTAAAAATTCTGAAAATTTTATGGATAAAAGATATATGAGTCTATTTTCAGGGAAATTTTACGGAAATTGATTTAGAGTTTCGTAGCTCTAATTATAAATAATTTAGTGACTGTTGCTCAGGAAGACAGCTTATTGTGAATTTGTGATTATGTGGTAAATATTGATAAAAATTTGTTAACGAGTTGCTTAATGTTTTCTTATAAACTTACTATGATCTATATGTGTGAAAGTCGTATATATATATATATATATATTATATTCTGAAAGTAATGCTTGAATAGTCGAATAATGACTAGTTTAAAATTGTTGAATTTAAGCTCAAGAGCATAGAGAACCAAGGTTGGACAAGGGAAAAGAGAAAGTAGTTGAATAGCCGATCCGAGACTGTTCGAAAATATTCGAGGTAAGTTTTGAGTAGTCACCTTTAGTATATAATTGATGATGCCTTGATATGTGATATTTATGTATGGCTTTCGAATCGAAATGTAAATGATGGTATTCATATGGAGCTTATATCCGAACGTAGCAAATGACTACTAATGTGATATGTTGAATAAGTTGTGTTAATATATGATTAAATATGCATGATATTTGATGTGTATCCGGGCTTAAAGACCCGCAGGCTATATGCTGGAATTATATCCGGACTTAAGGTCCGCAGGCTATGTGCTGGAATTATAACCGGACTTAAGGTCCGCAGCTACGTCCTTGGAAATATGTCCGGCAAAAGTCCCATGAGCTTGAACCGGTATTATACCGGGTTTAAATTCCCGCAGGCTTGTGCTGGTAATTGGTTTCAAGTTCTAAGACTTGACAGGCTTAATGCCAGCAATTAAGTAAGACTACGATATTGAATGTTCGCAGTAAACCATCGTTGAGTAAGTACTATACATTTAAGATGTTCAGGTACGTATTACTTACACATCGGTGATTTGATTTCGAAGTGAATCATAGCATCAAAGAAGAATATATATAAGTGTAATTGATGGTTATATTTGCGAATCTGAGAATGATTTAATCGGTCATGGTATATTTGTATATGAATTATATATTAAAATTTCTTTATGTACTCATGTACATTCAGTCAATGATTTGTGAATTATTAGTATTAAAGAATGATACTTAAGTGTGAATGATTATTATTTCTACGAGTAAAGCAATGTCCTATTCAGTCAAATGTTGTTAATATATGAGATTATTTATTTTAAATGCATCGTATGAACTATTAGTAAAATAAAAATATGTGCTGAGAATCTATGTTTATGTTTATGTGTATTTGGCCATGAAGCAATTTGAATTGAGAATAAGTCTGTTTAAATGAATGTTTTGATTTTCAATAAGTTTTAATTATTTGTGATGCTTAAAACTTACTAAGCTTTGAAAGCTTACTTCGTTTGTTACGTTCTCTGTTTTATAGATTGTTGATTCCGATTACACCTTTCGAAAAGGAATCGTTAGCTACTCGTCACACTATCTGGTCATTTGGGGGTACTCCTATATTTTGAAGCTAGTATGGCATGTATGGAATAGACTTAGCGAATGATATTTTGAGATGTACTTATATATAAGCCATGTGAATATGGCTACTTTTGAATGTCGATACAAGTTTGAATTTTGATCTTTAACTGAGTTTGGCGATGTATATTTTTATTTTATTTTTTTATTGTGTATGTTTTTAAAATATTAAATTTTGAATCAGTAACTCTTCATAACCCACCTCGGCGACGGACACGGGTTATAGGGGTGTTACAAATTCTTCGCAGAATAAGACTTATTAAATAGGGTAAGTTTTGTGAACTACCCCTACATTATTAGATTCTGCGAACTTGGTCCGCAATGTTTCTCCTATTCTATTTAACATAATTTATTTTGGGTTTGGAAGTACCGATTTGCCAAAATTTAGGGTTCGGACTTTGTATAGTTTGACATCCCTGTTGCTTTGCATCCACCATGGAAAACTCTATATAAGTTTGTAGTTTTATTATTTCATGTTAATGCTTATGAAGAACACTGTATTTAGAAATTAATTACTTAAGTATGAACTTGTAAATTAAGAAAACATCAAATCTGACTTGGACTATATTTAAATATAAGAATTCAGATGTGTTTATAAAATATTTATTGGTTCACAAATAAAAAGATAATGAAACATAAGAAATCATAAAAATAACTAAGTCATAGAACAATTGGCGAAATCAATAAAATGATAACTCTAAGCCCAAGGAGAATCCCACATTACCTTTATGTTCAGAGTTCACTTGTACTACCTTTCTAGCATGTATGCTTCGGCTGGATCACTTGCCTCGCAGCTACTCATCGTGCAACCTAAATATCTGCAGTGTTTAGGAAGGAGTGTGTGAGATCTTGCGAACTTAGTGAATATATAGGAAATAATAACCATATAGCATACACAAAATAAAAGTTAAACAAAAACTTTGGTAAGTCATAAAACTACGAACTGGGTTAGCCAAACTTACGCGAAACCTAGTTCACAGATACGTACTATCTGATAGTTTTAAAACTGTTAAACAAAACTTGATCACATGTTCCTTACTGTTGGATAAACGAATCTTCTTATAACGCCTTAGAATGACTCAATGAGTTTTAACATGTCTTATAAGTGTAGCATAAAGCTAAGTACTCTCCAACACACCAACATGTCCCATTAAGTGGAGCTTAGCTCAACACTCCCTTATCTCTCCAACATGTCCCAGGGCCTCTTGTCCAAAACAAAAAACATAAAAGTGAGTATTTACAATCCTATGGCATGCCATTATATCCAATGAATTTAAAAGATTATCATGTTAAAACAATTACTTAAACATAAAGCTTGCAAATTATGAGGAGCTTACAAAGTACTGTTCATATTGAGCTCTCAATATAGATCTCGCATATCACTATTCATAGAAACACATATATAATCACAAACCCTAAGCTCCTGATTAACATTATGGTTCGTATATACATATGGCGATCCCTGAACACTCACCAATTTGCTAAAAATTTAGACAAGCTTTACTTTTCCCTTGTCTTTGCTTGTAGATGGTTCTGTTAGGTTCATAATTTCACAAACATACACAAGTCGCTAACAATCAAAGCACATGAAAACTCATACATAACCACAAGCGGACCTAGGTTCGCACATGCTAGACTTTTGGCAAACCTAGTTTCCTTTGTTGCAAACTTTTCTAAACATCAATAGAGAAACAAAGTCTTACCTTAAATCTTAAGAGCTAAGTGTTGGGTTCTTAGTTTCGTAGAAATAAGCTAATCAATGAAGAAATTTGAAAGAATTTTGTTGCTTAACAGAATATGAAATTTCTAATGGAAATGGCTTAATTTAAAAGCAATAAGTGTTTTGGTGTTCTTAGGATACCTTAGTCGTAGTAGAAGTAGGAAATAATTACGTGCATGAATGGTATTGTGAAGAGAAAAGTAAGTTGACTTTCTAATTTTGGGATAATGACCCTTTGACTACTACTTTTAACTCTTAGCCCTAAAACAAAGATGACATCTCACTAGGCCCACTGGCAAACCCAGTTCACCAGTCCCTCTAGTGATCTCTGCTTTGATAGGCCCACTCGTGAATACCAACTCGTCAAACCTTTTGGTGAACACCAACTCGTCAAGCCATTTGGTGAACACCCCTTCATCAAGTCTACTGGCAAACCTCACTTTGTCAAACTCATTGGCTACCTCTTATTCGACAGGCCTTCTGGTGACCCAAGCTCATTAGTCCCTTTGGAAAATACCAGTTCGCCAGTCCTCAAACTTTTAGGCCCTATTCTGGGATGTTACAAGGTCCCTTGAGTTTGAGTGGGTTCGAGGACCTTTAAGTTTGAGTTGGTGGGAACATGAGTGAGTCGTTGCATCTTTGTGTTTGGATATGGCTTATGATGCCCTTATCCATGATAAGCTACTAATACATGAGATTTGTGAAGCAAGCCCAAGCATCACCAAGTTTTTAACCAAAGTAGGCTCGAGGATTATCGAGTCTGAGAGCTTGAATAAGAAAGCTAGTAGAGGACGTCTTGTTTAGGCAACTTATGAGATTGTGCAGAGAAAATAGTGGCATGCCAAAGTTTGCGTGAATGAGCATTAAAATCCAAAATTGAGATTGAGATCGAGATCGACATAGTTCAGTGGTGCTGTGGAAACACAAAAATTTATATACTTTTTCATACCCAATTTTACTTAAATTCATGCAAATTCGGTTAAATTCTTGTCGAAAAATAATTAAATATTATAAAATAATTAAGTCATGTTAAAAATATGAACATGGTGAATTTATTTAATTTTATACTTAACTTTGACTAATTTTGACTATTTTCTACAGATTCGCGCAAAGGGTGAAAATTGGCTCGGCTGACACCGCCGAAAGCACAAAACTGAGAAGCAATTTGAAGTATCGAGGCACTTTAATTTCCAGCCTAAGACGGTCCAGAAATGTGTATTAATTCATAATTTAATTAATTTTAATTTATTCCCCATTTAATTTGGGTTAAATAAATTATTTTTAATTAATTATGGAGAAAGGGTCCAGTCGAACCGCTTTGGTCGAGCCAGATTGAGTGAACCAAACCAGCCACTAAATGGGCAGCCCAGAACCGTCCATATTCTGACCCAAATTAGCATTTTAGCTGATTAAATATGCTTGCAAAAATGCCCTCAAAAGACTTCTAAATTGCATTCAAACCCCACCTTAAATTATGGCTTTCTAGATTTGCCCCAAGCTTAAAATAGCAAAGTTGAAACTTTCAACTTTGCCATGTGTGTGGCTGGCCAAGGGAGGGCTCTTTGGCTGCTGGAATTTGCTATTTTTAGCAGCCACAATAAGCTATAAAAGCCACCCCTTGCTGATCATTCAAAGCATCCTTCACTTCACATCATTCTCTCATTCCCTCTCTCACTTTTCTCGCATTTTTTCCATTCCATTCCCTTTTGTTCAAGTGCCGATTTCTTCTCTTGGGAAAGAGGTGTCCATAAGCCATTTTGGAGCAGAAATTAGGTGTTCATAAGCCACCTTGATAGCCAAGGTCAACGAAGAACGAAGAACGGAGCAACTAGTCAAGCCACGGAGAAACACCAGATTTGCCTCTTGTTCCCTAACTCTTTAATTTTTGTTTTTGTTTTGACGAACATGTTTATGAATATTTATGCTATTGAAATGGTTATTTTAATCAATTCAGCTTAACTATGTTTGTGTTGGGTTGATTATATTCTGCCTGCTTGAATTGTTAGCCACACCCAATTGGGTGATCATGAAAGGGCTGAAAGGGCCTAAGTTAGGGATGACCAATGTGTCTGAATTTCCCATGTTAAGTACTTTTGTGTCAATTTCGCAATGGGCAGTTGGTATAAACTATGTCCAGAGGGACACATCTAACGGGATGCCGTAAGAGTGCTACTGGTGCCACATCCAAAGGGATGCTTTTTTTAGTATCAAAGACATGGTAATATTCAGCCGTTAAAAGGTCATACCATTGAGGGTTCCTCGAGGTTGTAACTATTGGAAAATTCTCGATTTAAAAATGGCTTTGTTGCATAGCAAAAAATTAAAATTTTAAAAACTGACCAGGTTTGTGATATTTATATCAATAAACTTTAACTGAATTTGTATCTGTGTTTTTAGCTTAGCAGATGTTCATTGTTCCTAGCTTTCAACCAAACGATCTTCTCAGCTATTCTTGTACCATGAATTACTTTGAGTGTAGGCTTGAACCAATTGATCGAAATATAGAACTAGAAAAATTTTCTCTCATTTTGGGGTGAAAACAAAAATTCTCTCTTCTTAATAGAAATCGGTCGAATTGTTATTCCGAAAAAATATATGTAATAGTTGCGAATAAATTCACTCTATCTTTCGGCAGAATAACAATATTTCAAAGTTATGTTAATAGCTCTACTGGTGCCATCTATTTATAAGAAAAGAAGGTAGAACCCTTATTGAGTTATCGTGGGTTATTTCAAATAGAAAAGTAACATTCTACTTAGAATAGGACAAGGGTGGACGAGACACCCTAGTATTCCTACTAGGTTTACCAACTTTTCATGTCCACGAGGGGTTTTTAGGCCTCTCTTACATCGGGTCCAATTACGAATACTTCCTAGGCTTTTTTGACCTAGTAATTTGTAATATGATCCAACCCGCTTCAGTTTTTCTATTTCCCAAAATAATCTTTAGTATTTGTAAAAACAATTTTCTCATCCCTATTTTTCCCCCACGAAAATTTTGATGATTTTACCCCTGAAAAAAATTTGAGAATTTTGCCCCTAGTAAAATTTCATGAAAATATGTTCAATATTTCACAACACAATGTGTTCACTGTGATCGAATGATTTATTTTCTTTTTCGGGCTTCAAAATAGTTCAAAAATATCAATTCATTCTTTTGATCATTTTTTAAGTAATCCTATAAGATTGCAAATGGATCATTTCCATTTCCATTTTTGGAAACCTACATTCATTTCCAAATGATTTTATTTCTCTATTTAAGAGAAAACCATAATCATTCCTGAATGTTTCTTATTTCTCTTTTCCTATTTATTTCGTTCATTTCTATTAAAACACGCAATTCATTTATGGTTTCAACGACCTAGCGGAGGGACTGATTTGACATATGTAGTTGAGGCTTAAATAATTCATAATTAAGTTCTGTCTTTTCACCTATTAATTATAAACTCATTTAGTCAATAAGTCACTCCACTATAGTATCGTGACTGAGATCTCCCCAACGACATACCATTACGAAAGCAACTACTTAGTGGTCGTCCAATGACCTTGTCATAAGTGTGTTACCCTTATAGGATATCCTTGATCTCTTTCGGACAATATCCGTTCTCCTAATATGATCCTTATTTTTTTTCAAATACTTCCAATTCCCTTAATTTGTTTTTATCTTTATGTGGTTTCTTTTAGGTTTAGCTATATCTGCATTGTTATAATGCCATATATTTTCCATATATCATATTTTGGCCCTCCACAGTAAAGTTAGCAGTGTAACCCTGCTTGACACTTATTCACACTATGGACCCGCTGTTTAGGATAAAAGTACTTCTCGATTTCAATTTTTTTGAATCCCGACACATTTGAAAGTTAAAATCAGTTTATCTGATAGGAGTAAGGTATCCTCTAGAATACTCAAGTATATAACCCCTCGTTCTTCGTAAATACTTGAGTATATGCTTAACTACTTGCTAGTGCCTGATATCGACTTATTAATCCCAATGAAAAATAGATATATGGGCATGTGCATAACATAACACACATGAGACTTCCTACTCCCGAAGCATAAGGAACCTTTCTTATGTTCTCTCTTTCTTCCGCTATCTTAAGACACTCCAATATCTTGTTTATGTATGAAGCCTGAGATAGTGCTATCACTTTGTTCTTTTGATCCCTTAGGATTCAAATACCTAGAACAAAATTAGCTACTGCCAAGTTCCTAATGCTAAACTATTGGGTTAACCACAGTTTAACTGATAACAATGTCCTTACACCATTCCCAATTACTAGAATATTATCGACATATAGAACGAGAAAGACCACATTTTCACCCCCTAAATATTTATAAACACAAGGTTCATTTATGTTTTGTTCAAATCCAAAAGTCTTGATCGCTCGATCGAATCTTTAATTCCACGAGCGGGACGCTTGCTTAAGTTCATATATGGGTATAAGCAGTTTGCAAACTTTATGCTCGTTTCCTTTAACTATATATCCAACGGGTTGCATCATGTAGATGCTCTCTTCAAGATAGCTATTAAAAAATGCTGTCTTGTCATCCGTAATTGATAGCCACCATAATGGATAGTAATATTTGGATTGACTTGAGCATGGCAATAGAAGAGAAGGTTTCTTCGTAATCGATGTCTTTTTTTTGAGTATAACCTTTTGCTACAAGTCTGACCCGATAAGTTTCCACTTTTTCATCCGCATTTCTTTTCCTCTTGTAAATTCATTTACACCCTAGGAGTTTTATCCCTTCTAGTAAGTCTACAAGTTTCCACACTGAGTTGGAATACATACAGTCCATCTCAGCTTTCATATCTATTTCCAAGAGCTTGGAATCATCATTCTACATCACTTCTTTATATGTGAGTGGGTCATTATCTTCCTATGCAGTAAACTCAATGTTAAAAACACTTATGCTAGATTGGAAAAACTCAGGCTTACAAGAGACTATCACACCCCTATATTATTTTTATTTTAATTCGTTAGTGCATGACAAGAAATTAAAGTGGCGTAGTGGCTAAGAGTTTAATAAATATCCTAATGGTCCCATGATCAAGTCCCCACTCTCTCATCTTTTTAATTAAAATTTTGACAACTGTAACAAAGGTTAACCTCTGCATTTTTGTGTCTATAGTTGCCTTGTGGGAAGATTTCTTTCCCATTTTATTGAGTCAACATTCCCCATTTGTTCTCTTTTTCGAGGAAGATTTCTTTCCTATTTTATTGAGTCAACATTCCTCATTTGTTCTCTTTTTCATTCCATATGTCTCCCCTTGATCCTCTTTTCATGCCATTGTACCCTTAAGTTGCCTTTTTCTTTCATTTGCCAAGTTGAACCGTCCATCCCACTCTTGGTGGCCATCAACCACATTTTTTTCCATTTTGTTTTCTCTTCCTCTCTCCTTTGCCACCTCTCATCCTTACTTCCCCCCTTTTTTTTATATGTTTGTTCCATTTTAGCTCTTAAACCACCCATTTTCTCCATTTTTCTTCCACCTTACCACAACCATTAGCCAATCGAACCACCACCATACCACCGTCGGACTTCTACCTCCATCGTTATCGTCGCGTCATTCCATCGTTCTCCATAGTTTTTCTCC
Source organism: Gossypium arboreum (assembly GCF_025698485.1). Lineage (NCBI taxonomy): Eukaryota > Viridiplantae > Streptophyta > Magnoliopsida > Malvales > Malvaceae > Gossypium > Gossypium arboreum. The sequence continues at coordinate 41,269,327 of NC_069080.1, forward strand.
ATTTCTCTTCCTCTCCTGCTCTTTTTCGTAATTGAATTTTGATTCGTTTAAACATTCATACTTTGATTGGAAAGGAGTTATTAACATCATTTTACTAATCCACCATTTTTATTTATTTATTTTATTTTTACTTTGTTAATCGTGAACCCTTGTTTCAAATTGAACCACTATAGGGGTTATTGACCTCATATTCTCTCGATTTTACGTAAATGATTCGTAAAGCCTCCAATTCCAATATTTTTTTCCATCTGTTTAGGTTAATTCTAACATTAATGATTATTTGCACATACTTGAAGTGTTTGATCTTAGATCGCTCAGATTTATATTCCTAATATTGAAAGAGTGTGTTTTTTGGACAAATGATTAAGTAAGTATTCTCACTTAATCATTAATATGAAAATCACATGAATGCATCATTATTCTAATATGGTATTGATTTTTTCAAATTTAAGGATTCAAGGTTAGATATCCTTTCTTGGAGTTTGGAAACAGAATCGAGCTTGTCAGAAAATATTAATCGAGGTGTGAGTTTTAACTGTAAATAACATGTGTTATGAATATAATTGTTTACTAAATTTAAGTATAAAAATTAATATTCTGTTATTGAAATCGTGAGACATAGAAACATTTGAGTACACTAAGTAATCAAATGAGGGGTTATTGAATTCGTTAAATCAATTAAAATCCAATTAAGTAGTTCCGCACTATTTAGATCTGTTATACTGTGACTTTGTTGTGTTATTCACTGATATATGTAATACATTGTTTATTTTTATCCAACAATCATGACATGTGATGTAATGACCATATTCTGTTTTGCATGAAAAACATTATATCATGCCACTATTTCTAATAATGAGATTTGACTAGCATGTAAAGTATGCTCATTATGTTAATACGCAAAGAAAACTGGTTCACATGTTAAGCATGCCTACTGAAAAATTTTGTTCTATAGGTCATATCACATGCATGAGGTTGTGATGAGATTGTACGGAGGAAGATTTTGATAGTTTAATAATCTGCATATTCTGGTGGTTTAACCATATTATTTGGCAGTATACCACAATTCTGGTGGCTTGTCCACAATTATCTGCATCTGGTAGCTTGTCTTCATTCTCTGGTGGCTTGTCCACAATATTAGTGTGTTATTAGATGGATGAGTTCTGTGAGAACTCTTTTATGTGTGTAGCAAAGATGAGTAAGAATGTTTTCTGAAAACTATGTATTAATTTTTGAAAAGTTATGCATTTACATTGCCATATGGCTAATGTGATCTTCAAGATTTGGCCATAATGTTTGGGCCATGTTTAGGGGATTACATAGACCATCCCACTTCAACAAGGCTCCCTATGCTACTAATCGTTTGCAAGTATATTATTTGGAGTTGGTTTTGGAAGCGTTTCCATAGGGTTTTGTATATTTCCTAAAAGCTCCTCAAGTACCACTTTACTCTGATGTTTGAAGTCATTCATGTAACTTTCTTCAAGGAAAGTGACATGAGTTGAGACTATAACAGTTTGCTCTTTCGGGTTGTTAAAAAAATAACCTTTTGTTCCTTTTGGATATACTACAAACATGCACAATGCTATCCGTGAGTCCAACTTCTTCGCATTTTTATCCAATATGTGGGTCAGGTATTCCTAAATCCTAAAATGATTAAGATTCGTCTTCTTGCCATGCCACAATTCGTATGGGGTTTTTGATGATGCCTTATTTGGCATACTATTCAAAATAGAGCAAGTCGTTTGTACAATATATCCCCAAAAAAGAGACGGGTAGCTTCGAATAATTTAGAATTAAACGTACCATGTCTAACAAAATTCAATTTCTTCTCTTTGCCATGCCATTCTGTTGTAGAATGCTTGATGCGGTTATCTAGGATAGAATCCTATTCTCTATGAGATACCCTAAGAACTAATCAGATAAATAATCCACACCTCGATCCAACTGAAGTTCCTTTATAGGTAAACCTAATTGTTTCTCTATTTCCGCTCGAAACTTTTTGAATTTATCAAAGTTTTCACTCTTGCGATGCATTATGTATAGATACTAATATCTGGAATGATCATCAATAAAAGTTACATAATACTTGTAGCCACCTCTTGTACAAACTCTCATGGGGCCACATACGCCAGCGTGTACAAGTTCTAGGGGTTTTTTGGCCCTCGTTCCTTTTGCATTAAAATATCACTTAGTCATCTTACCTTCCAAGAAAAATTCACATTGTGGGTGGTCAACTTCTTTAAACGAACTTAAGATGATGCTGTCTTTCACAAGTCTAGTGATTCTTTCTCAGTTAATATTACTAAGTCTCAAATGCCAAAGGTACGCCTTATTAGAGTGAGAATTTTTAAGTCTTTTATTTGATATTTCAGTCTCAAGCAGTGTGTACATATTTGGTTTGATGAAATAGAGATCATTTGACACCCATCTATTACAGATAAGATTGTGATTTCTAAATATTACAATTCCACTATTAAAAGTCATATTCAAGCTGTCTTTATATAAACATACAACAAAAATTAAGTTTCTTTTGAAACTTGGTACATAGAAAACATCTTTTAAAATAATCTTCCTAAAATTATCAAAATAAATATGTAAATCTCTCACTGCTTCAACTGTTACACTTGTCCCGTTCTCGGTTTGCAATGATAAGCTCTTATCTTTAATATCTTTCGTCTCTTCAAAGCCTTGTAGAGAAACACAGACATGATTAATGGCTCCTAAATTAATGACCTAGTGGTCTATTGAATCTTCCACTAAATAAGCTTTTATCATTAAGAGTTTCATACCTTTTCCTTTAGTAACTAGGTATTCTTTTCACTCTTTATAGTTTGCGTTGAAGTGTCCTTTCTTGTTGTAGAATAAGCATTTATACTTAGATAAGTCTTTTGGTTTTCTGACTCTTTTCCTTTTCACTTGTGGTGGCCTAGAGCCTTAGCCTTACTGTTCTTAGTGCGCTTTCCCTTCCCTTTTGAGGAAAAAACGATGACTATATTCATATATGCTCGTCAAACTGACTAATCGTTATTCAACGTCAACTTATAGGATTGAAACTCCTTCATGATTTGTGTAAGCATCAAGTTTTTGTTGCCAAGGTTATATGCAGCCTAAAAACAAGTAAAATCCTTGGACAAGCTTTTGAAAACCATATCTATTTGGGTGTTTTGGTCCAAATTAGCCTCATTGTCCACGACCTCGGAAAAGTAGCCCATAAGAATGACCATATGGTCTTTGACCGGAGTGTTAGGCTTTTGCTAGGTATTCATTAAGCTAATTATAACAGACTGTTGAGCTAAGGCAGCTTAGCCTCTGAACATATCTTTTAGCTTATCTAGAATCACTTTAGCAGTTTTACACCTCTCTAGTTGCTTATACGGAGTGCTGGTCAGGCTTGTCAGCATATAGCAACGAGCTATCTCATTAGACTCTTCCCAGCATTTTTTAGCCTCAACTTGAGCGGCTGGAGGGCACTTAGTATCAAGAACCGTTTTAAGTTTCTTACAGCTCAGGATAATTATCAAGTTCTTTTTACATTCCATATAGTTGTTTCCATTTAATTTATTTTTAGTGAGTACGTTCAATAAGAGAGTTGGTGCCATTTTCAAACTAAAAATAAAAACATTTATAAATTAATATCTTTGTATTAAGAGAATGTTTGAAAATTTTTGCAACAATGTGTTATGCATTAAGATGGTGCATGTGTTTTACATTAAACTTTGTAATATTTATATATCGTTGCAATGGTAATTCCTAAACCCATTGAATCAAGCCACCGTGGGGTTATCATGATTAACTAGTAAGATCATGAATTTCCATCCAATTAGTACATGAACCTAATTATTTAGACATTCACATGTACTAATAATCACGTAACGTTTGACCATCATTCTAACTTAAGTAGAGCTTCATGGGGAGTTACTTAACTAGAAGATCTTGAATGTATAACCATCGACTTGCATCATGCACCACAAATAAGTCATTGTGGGACAATCTCATCGAGTAGCATGCTTTGACTATTTGTCCTCTTTTGAAGATAGAATTTCTTGACCTATCGCATGATAATGCCTAGCAAAATGACTAATCCAATTATCATTTGATCACAAGAGAATTCTTCTTACTTTCAGGAAATCGCCTCAATGAAATCCACATAGCAATCCTACCGTAGGGTAGTGCACTTCTCATGCCATCATAAGAGACCATTGATAGAGACCGTAGGTCTTGTTTAATGACCTTCTCCCATTCAATATTTTTAAAAACATGCAAGATTTTTATAATTTTCGGTTTCATCATGTATGATCAATATATGCATGATAAGTACATGTGGCATTTTTTCCTAAAATATATGACATGCTTATCTCATATATGCATGACATGTTATGTCAATTAGACAATTTTGATTCTCCGTAGTTTTTCTTTTAAGGGAAAAACCAAATAAGTGAATGTGAATTGTGCACTAGGTAGGTTCCCAGGAAATGAAGGTGAATCGTATTTGACCACTTAAAAATCAAGCCTTTCCTTACCAGTTTCAATCTTAGACATGCACCTTCTCATTATCACACTTCTCACAGTAATCGAAAAACCTAAAGAAGTGAATGAAATAATACAAGACATGTATTTTTTCATTATCACACTTCTTATATTTAATAGATCAATTGTGGATCATCTCATGCATGTATATCACAATTATATCATAAAAATATTAAATAGATATATAAAGATATGAGTAATGAAATAAAATTTCTAGCCAATGTTTCCATGGTTCAATTCTAGAAAATAAATGAAAAACAAAAAAATTTACATAGTTTTTCACCACAAGGTATTCCTTGTGCCTTTGACAGCCATTGGTCCATCTTCTTCTCGTTATGGACTCATTTTTGGAAAAATAATCTTACGTGGAGATGATAGTCCATGATCTACTCCTAATAACCACAATCTTTGCAAAAATAATAATTATATAAAAAATATATAATATTGCATTCGTTCACATACATTCCCCTAAACATGCGAATAATTAAAAGAATGTCACATCTTATCAAATATTAATCAAACAAGATGAAGAGAGATTCATTTTCGATTTACACCATAATCATAACATAACCTGACACTCTGATACCAATTATTGAAAAAATCACAGTTTAAAAATAATTTTCTTGCATAATAGAAGATTAAAATTTTAAAAATTAACCTGATTTGTGATATTTATAGCAATAAACCTTAATAGAATTCGTACATGTGTTTTTAGTCTAACAGACGTTCCTTGTTCCTGAATTTTAACCAAACGATCTTCTTTTCTATTCTCGTACCACGAATTGCTTCGAGTGTCTTGAACGAATTGAATCAAAATACAAACCTAGAAAAAGTTTTCTCTTTTTTTAGGGTGAAAATAAAAATTCTCTCTTCTTAATAGAAATCGGTAGAATTGTTATTCTGAAAAAATATATGTAATAGTTGAGAATAAATTCTCTATATTTTTCATCAGAATGACAATCTCTCAAAGTTGTATTAATAGCTCTATCGGTGCTATCTATTTATAGAAAGAAAATGTAAAACCCTTTTTGAGTTGTAGCGGTTTATTTCAAATAGAAAAACAATATCCTAGTTAGAATAGGACTAAGGTGGATGGTGCACCCTAGTATTCCTATTAGGGTTTTCGCACCCTTCATCTCCAGGAGGGGGTTTTTGGGCCTCCTTTACATCGAGTCCAATTACGAGTACTTTTTATACCTTTTTGACCCAGTACTTTGTAATGTGATCCAACTCGATTCAGTTTTTCTATTTCCCACAATAAACTTTAATATTTATACATAAAAATTTTTCTCATCCCTATTTTACTCCCATCAAAATGTAAACGATTTTACCCCTGATAAAATTTTGACAATTTTACCTTTGGTAAAATTTCGAGAAAATATGTTCAATATTTCAGAACTCAACATGTTCACTATGACCAAATGGTTTATTTTCTTTTTCAGGCTTCAAAATGATCCAATAATATAAACTCATTCTTTTGATATATAGGATTGCAAATGGATCATTTCCATTTTCATTTTTGGAAAGTTACATTCATTTCCAAATGATTCCATTCATCTATGTAAGAGAAAACAATAATAATTCTTGAATGTTTCACATTTCTCTTTTCCTATTTATTCCATTCATTTTTATTCAAACATGCAATTCATTTCTGGTTTCAATGAGCTAGTGGAAAGACTGATTGGACATATGTAGTTGAGGCTCAAATGATTTATAATTAAGTTTCGGCTTGTTGCTTATTAATTATAAACTCATTTAATCACGAAGTTATTCCACTATAGAATCGTGACTAAGCTCTCCCTAATGACATACCATTACGAAAGTAACTACTCAGTGCTCCTCCAATGACCTTGTATAAGTATGTTACCCTCATAGGATATCCTTGATCTCTTTGTGATAATATCCATTTTCTTAATATGATCCTATTTTATCTCATGGTAATCACTACATCTTCCTTCATGAAAAGTCAATCACTATCAAATAGTGATCAAGTCATCCATCACAAATATATATGACTTGTGGCCATGTTTACTTTTCATCAACCATGTAATGGTAAGTAGAAGATATCATTTACCTATGTTTTGGGCTATGAATTCCACTATTGTGAATGATGCTACATACTACAAAATTTGTACACCCAACGCACAAGCTTTTGGTTTCTTATCTATTGAACTCAAATTTTTACTTACATCAAAGTGTATGAGCCATGCATACATAGTCTGTCATCCACTCAGGATTTAGGTATGCCACACTATGTATGTCACAAGTGAATTAATCCATAAATGGATTCAGGATCTATTCTACTTGGGTCTTATCTGATGTACTGTCAGTCCAATCAGTCACATCTATGTCTCTATCTTTTGGGGGTCATCCGCTCGGTGCCCAAAATAAGGTATCTCCCTAATTAGACTTGATAAACAACATATTAGTCTTTCAATCAGGTTTCTTATTTCCAATTAGACTAAGGACATGTTTAGGTTCGCCTACTAATACAAGTTATCTTTTCGTACTACGATCTGACCACGTAATACCGCTTAATATTAGTTTAAAATATAATCAACCAATTAGCAACATTTACTTATATTTTGCTTTGCATGCAAAAATCATTTGAGAACAATAATGCAAAGTATATTAATGTAATTTATTAATAATTTTGTTCACTAATCTGTTTGAAAAAATTACAAGTGTATTTAAAAAAAATACTACACTTAGGGCACTAGATCCAATAGTAACCTAATGATTGTGTGTTGTGGTATTGAGTTTGAGTATTTGGTGGAGGAATGAGCATAGGCAAGATTATACAAACGATTGATATTAGACCAAGTTCGAGTCTATGTTTGATGCGCGTTAAATGGATCATATCCTTAGGTCTTAAAGGCCCAAGATAGACTTGAGACTAAAATATCAACTCAATGAAACAAGATTACTAAAAATGTGGCTTCATGTCACTAAGGGCATCAATATATTAAGTGGGAGAGTGTCATATTCTGCAATTTACTATGCAAGTTATCAAGGTTGAGTTTTCCTTAAATGGTCTTGAGTGAAATTAAAGTACAATAACTTGGAAGTTGGAATTTTTTGGATACCCTGCAGTCCTAGAGAGATGCCGTGATACAAACTGGGTAACTAATAAAGTTAGCTTTACAAGTGGGTATGTCTTTACTTTGGGTGGAGCAATTATTTCTTGGAAGTCGACTAACCAGACGTGTATTGCTCGCTCTATGATGGAATCAAAGTTTATAACTCTTGACTGAGACAGGCAAAAGGTCAAGTGGTTTAGGAATCTACTTGCAGAGATTTCTTCATGGGGGAATGGAGTACTTGTTTTAAAGTACGCGAGGTCCGAAAGGAACTTAGCTAATCCACTAACCAAAGGGATAAGTAGGAAAATGGTTTTTAATTCGTTGAGGAGGATAGATCTTAAAGTCCAGTGGTTGAGGAATTCATGGTGGATACCCAACTTAGTTCTTTAAGTTCAATGTGGTCAAACGAAACCATGGAAAAACTCATAGTGTACATTCTACCTATCTCTATGGCGAACGATGTACATGTATAAGGTTGAATTCTCACTCTTAATGAATTCATGTCCTAAGATTTGGGTGGTCCTTTTGAGACGAACTTGATGAATTCACTAATATGTGGATTGGGTTTATTACTTTTAATGAGTTCATATCCTAGAGTTTGGATGGTCTTATTGAGATGGAATTGATGAATTCATCGAATCTAAATTTTGAGAGGATGAGCTTAATAAGTGCTGTTAATGATTTCATAGTCCTAATTCGGGTGGTAAATATTAAGATAGATTTGATGAAATCACCTACATAAGTGTGAAGGACTAGCCACTGTCTATGGAAAACATTGGGCAATCTTCTAGAACACTTACCAACATCCTGAGGGGTATTGGCTAAAACTTTTTGATCTATTGCGGAACTTCAATGGGATTTGAGATTAGTCGTGTGTCATGAGTTAACCCCAATCTTAACAAGTTCAAGAGTCGTTCACTTGTTAAAGAGAAAAATCACTCGTTTCACTACGTACTAGTTCAAATCCACAATATACTAGTGCTTAAGCGACTAATTTCGTTGTTGCTCCTCATATTTTACCTTTTTTTTCATGTTTATAAAAATTACTTTGCATTAGCGAGGGAATGTTAATAATTCAAAGAAATTCGAAAAAAAATTTAAACGGTTATGATTTGACAAAATCAAAATCCAGCTTCTAAACGGTTACGATTTGACAGAACCAGAATTTGGCTGTTGAGATATTTTAGGAAACTGACTTTGTAAATTTAATATTTTTCCCATTCAGAAAATAGTATAAATAGGAGATTAAACACAATAAGAGAAAAAGAACTTCTCTCATTCTTCTATTCTTTAAATTCTGGTGTTTTGCGAAATTACACGAGAGAGAAATCCTATCTAGGAGATTGGATTTTAAGTGGGGCTGTTTGTGACCCCTTTAATCTTTCCTAGGAATTGAGCCTAGTGTGGTTTTGTCGATTTTCTTCCATTTTATTTTCCGATCATATTTTTTACCAATTACTTTTTTTTTTCGGTTTCAATTCATTTCGAGAAGAACAATATCAATTGTGTTTCACCTTTTTTATTCGGGTGTACGAATATTGAAATGCTATGTTAACCTTGGGGGACGATGTCCACTACACGATTAGACTAACCAAGGCGAATTTGCTTCTAAGAAAGTGGTTCTTCCATGGTACAATGATTACTTTATTTATTTACACTCAGTTTGATTTCCTGTCAGCGCTAACGATTTTGTTTTGCAGTAGTATATTTCCAACAAATATACATTTATTTATATATGAATTCATAACTAGTTTACATGTTTGATTTGATTATGTATTATTTTCAAATTATGTTAGCACCACTGAGCTATTTTACTCGGCGTGTGGATTTGCTTATCTTCGTACACAAGTGACGATTAGGTCTTATGGATTTGAGAAGATTGACGGTATTGAAGACTCACTTCTCAACTCATCTTCAATTTTTAAGGTTTCAACTTTCAACAATCCCCCTATTTTACAAAACTTTTCCTTTTTAAAATCTCGGGTTTATTCAAATACTAATGACATGCATGCAAAAACGACCAAAAAAAAAGCGGGGAAAAGGAAAATAAAAAGGAAGAACTTCTAACTTTAAAGAAGATATCTATTACCACATTATACAATTAAAAATTGCAGAAAAAATAAGAATTTTTGTTAAATTTTACTGTTGCCTAAAATATATTCTTTTAGTAAATGTGGACATTGACCTTTAAGTATGTGAGATTTGTTCAGTATTTATAATTTGCTGGAATCTTAAATGAGTCTGTAGAATATAAAGAAAGTAAAGAGAATTTATCAATAATCATGAATAACCAAGAAACGTGTTAATATGATCTTTTATTTAAATTTTTATTCAATATATAAAATGAATATAATTTATAATATTGAAACTGTTTATGATATGTTGTAATTAGATTAATTTATTTTTTATACTAATATTTTATGTCAATTTTTTATAGTAAATGAAAAAGTGAATCGGTGCTAAAGTATTACATAAAACAGGCATGTCAATACTAATATACTTACTAATTAAGAAATTATAAAACTTTTATTTTAGTTATTGTTTAGTAACACAAAAAATTATATGGTTAAAGTTATAATTTTGTTTTACTTAAAAAGAAAATGGTAACCATATGTGCATGACACCTAAAAGTATTATATTGTAATAAAATCGTATGTCGTGTTCTGCATTTAACACAACTAGCTCGAACAAAAGTTTAAAGATAGAATCGTAAATTTTGGTATGATAACAACATGAATTATATACTTTGATCAATTGGTTGATATGGTATACCTTAGAGGTGATCATGGGTCGGGTCGGGTTCGAGCCGGGCCCATATAAATTTTTAGGCCCATCTACTAGGCCGGCCTGCCCGCCCAAATATGGGCTTAAAATTTTGCCCAAGCCCGCCCGAAATAAAATTACTAAGCCCGAGCCCAGCCGGCTCGCCCATATTAAATTTTTTATTTCATTAAATAAAAAAGTTTAAAAATATAATAAATCAAATATATTTAAAAACATAAAACAAATATTAAAACAAATAAAATAATACTAAAACAATTCTTAAAACAATACACAAATTAATAATATAATAAAAATGGTTATATTTAAAATTTAAAATAATTAAAATAAAATAAAAAATATATATTAATATATAATTGGTAGGGCAGGCCGGGCCCGCCAAAAACCCTTACGAGGCCGGCCCGTTTTCTAAACGGGCCTTGTTTTTTTGCCTAAGCCTATTTTTCGGGCCTATATTTTTACTCAAACCCTCCCATTTTTCGGGCGGGCCTTCGGGCCGGGCCGAACCGCCCAGCCCATGATTAGCTCTAGTATACCTGGATCAAATCTTTATTGCTGGAAACTTTGAACAGATAAAATATGTAAATCCAATTAAATTACCTTTTTTGGGCTGCGGACAAGTTTAGTGACATTATTATTTTTTATGTAATGAAATTCAAATAGAAAATAAGAACATAAGTTAATGTATTGTAAAATATAATAGAATAAATTGATTCCGCTTTTTTAGATAAATAATCTAAAAATATTAAAAAAATTATAAAAATAATTTTAGTACCAGATTATTTAGAAAAATGACTTAGTTTCTACACTGTCAATAGGTGCTGCCACTTCAAAATGTGACAATTATCACCTCATAATTTCAAAAATTAATTTTTTGTGCTGTTTGGCGGCACCTTTATAAATTCTCCACTGTACCATAATTTCACGGGTATTTTTGAAGGTAGATGAAAAAAAAAGAATATATATTTTATTAATTTTTTGTGCCGCCTCTTTTATTGGAGGCACCAAATTGAATAATTTTTTTTTTGTTACATGCTTCTAAGTGACGACACCAAATTGGATTAAAAGAAATATTTGTTGGTGTCGCCTCCTTCATTGGAGCAACCAATACCAATAAATTGTTTTTTTCTCTCTGGTGCCTACTACAAATGTGGCGGCACCAATATTTTTTGGGGAATTCTTTGGTGTCGCCACTTCATATGGAGTATCTAAAAACAATAAAAAAGACAACTTTTTTCTGGTCCTTACTCTAGATGTGGTAACACTAGTATATTTTTTAAAAAAATTTTGGCCCCGCCACTTCACATGGAGTCACCAAAAACAGTGAATTTTTTTCTTGGTCCCTATTCTAGATGTGGTGGCACTGTTAATTTTTTTTGAATTTTTTGGTCTCGCCACTTCATGTAAAGTCACCAAAAACAGTAAAAAAAAAAAATCCCTTGGTCCCTACTCCAGATGTGGCGGCACCAGTATTTTTTTTATTTTTCGGTCTCGCTACTTCATATAGAGTCATTAGAATGAGTAAATTTTTTTTCCTGGTCCCTCCACCAGATGTGGTGGGACCAAGTAAATTTTTATTTTTACTTTTAGGTGTCGCTTATAAATATGGTGGCACCAAAATCAGTATGTTTATTATATAAGCCTTTATTCTTGACACATTTCATTATCTATGTTTATTGCTAACTGTTAAAGAGAGAAGAAAAAAAAAAGGCAATCATTTTTTTAGTTGAAGTGTGCAGCATAAAAATTGTATAAAAAATGAACAACCAGATTATTGTTTACATTCATTTTGATAAAGTCATTTTAGAAAGAGCTGTTGGTTGTGTATTTGAATCTTGTCAGAAGGTTGGAATGAAGTTTGATAAAAATGTGTAAGAAATGAAAGAAAAGATTGGTACCACAATAGCTCGACGTTGTGGGAGGAAAATGTCCAGACTATTCTACAGATTTTTAATTTCTTTCAATCCACTGAAATTTCAACAGATAAAAATTGTGGACAAAGAAGACTTGGGAATAATGGTGGGAATTTATTGATCAAATGTAGACAACAACACTGAACCAATCCAATTGTTTGTCGAGTTAGTCGATCCTGAGCTCATAAAAAATGTCATTCCATTAAGTCAACAACGCTAGTTTGACTTTGATCTCAATGTCAGATGGACAAAATAATCATGTTATGGAGGGCCATCAATAAGGGCTGAAAATACACAACATGAGTCGACAACATATGACAACTCAATTCCTAAAGTGAGGGGCACCGATGTAAATGATGAATAAGGGTTCGATAATGATGTTCATTCCCACCATGATGGTGAAAAATATAGTGACCCCAATCAAGATGAAGTCTTGGATGATATCAACGATGAAGACGCAGAGAAGGGTGGAAATATACAACCCACTTTGATCAAGCACTCGAGTTGTGGGATTATTATAGGAAATGACCTTGGGATGGACATGTTGAGTGTTGAAATCGATGCGACACATGGATTTGAGTTCCCTGAGTACGAAGATATACTACCTGTTCATCGGTTGATAGCATCTTTGGAAATCGGAAAATTTATTCTTAGGGTATCGATTCCCAAGTAAGCAGAACTGCTTACATGCCATCAAGCGGTACAACATGAAGGTGTAGATGGAGTAGAAAGTCATCAAGTCTACACTGACATCATATGTTGGACAATGTCGAAGGTTTGGGAAGAGTTGCCAGTGGCGGATTCAAGCTGCATTGGGGTAGAGGACTCAACAGTGGTGCATTTGGAAACTTGAAGAGCCCCATTCATGCACATCTATACGTATGATGCAAGACCATCGCAAGTTAGATGTGAAAAGAATTTATAATTGCATCATGCTGGTAGTGAAGAACATGCCCACCATTCATGTATCGATCATTATTGCTAACATGCAAACCCAGTTCTAGTACCAGGTGACATACAAAAGCATGGTGGGTGAAATAGATGGTGATAGAGCAATGGTACGATTATTTGGATGTGTTATACAACAAATTTCAGGGATGAATAGTCACGATGCATCAATACGTGTAAGGTATAGTCGTGGAGTTGCAGACGTAGCCTTATTATAGCTTGGACAACCAACTTCAACCATGGAGAGGAGTTTTCCACTGGATATTCTGGACATTCAATCCATACATTCAGGCCTTTGCACACTAAAAGCCGCTTGTGCAAGTTGACAGTACCTGGTTATATAGGAAATATACCAAGATACTCCTTATTGTGGTTGCATGAGACAGGAACTGAAATGTCTTATTGATTGCGTTTACGATCATTGAAAAAAAATGACATCTAATCGTGGGAATTTTTCTTGATGAACTTGCGGAGTTATGTTGTTAGAGAGGACAACATTTGTATTATCTCTAATAGATCGAGTGGGCTAATTGTTGCGATTCGACGATCTGGGGTTTTGTGGAGATCTGTCTATTGTATCCGTCACATCGCAGTTAATTTCTATCGGGAGTTCAAGAATACAGACTAGTGTAAAGATTTTGCGAAAATGGGTAAATTCCCAAATCATAATATTATTTAAATATCTTGAATACATTTAGGATATATAATGAAAACGTAACTTGTCATATCTTAATACATCGCAGGGTACGAGCTAGAACCATATTGTTTCAAGCAAATGATGGCGAGGCTTAAGGCTGATTGCACGGTGTCATTAATCCTTCTTTCTAAGAATTTTTGAGTACCACAGAGTCCTAGAAATAGGCTCAAAATTTCAATGACGGGTCTCGATATAGCCATATGACCACTAACCTCGTGGAGGGGGTTAACTCTATTTTAAAGCGTACATGTCATCCACCAATTATTGTTGTAACCTCCCAAGACTGGCCTAGATTTTATGGCTAGATTAAGAAGGCTACATTTGCCACCAAATGGCTAAGGTAACTTACGTTACTTTTGAAGACCTTAAATAAACTCATTTTAGATAAAATCGTAGTTGTACTTTGAGTTAGCTTAAAAGCATTCATTCATTAGGTCGTGTATACTTACGATTATTTTATTGTTGATAGTGTTGTTTTAGAAATATCATTTGCTTGTCGCTCTTCTTTTAAAAAAACTTGATGTTAAACTAATGCAGTGGAAAAACAATTTTTCAAGTCATTTTGGAAATTTAGTTGTCTTACTGATTTGTTTTTCAAAAAGGGTTCCTTTGCAATGCAATGGAAACTAGGAAACAATATCAAATTTTACTTAAGCCCAATATCATGCATTATCCAGTTATTATGCTTGAGTAATCCATGCATGTAAAAATCCCAAAAGAAAAGTTACCAAGTAACCGACCAAAACCATTAGAGATTGATTAATACTTATTAAAACATAATCTGAGGTCCAAGGAGATTCTCCAAATGCCAATTTCGGTCCTAATTTCGAAGTTTATCTAAAAAGTTAAACACTATTGAGGGTGAGCTTATGAAAAGCTCAGTGTGAGTCAAACAATTATTTAAACAAGCATAAATATCGAATATAGTGAAACAAATTAGCTTTAACAGAAGAAAACAGAACCATCATAGGAATTTCATATCATTACATAGCCATTATCAATATCGATGTTGAACGGTGTATAAGCATGAGTCATCATACATTCGAGTAACAATCATTAATTTTGATACCGTTCAATACAACAAAATATAATACGTATCATAAATCAATAACATTCTAATATGTCGTGAGCATGATGAAATGCAAAAAGGTTCCTGTAACGGCCCAAATTTCAGTGATATAAGAATAGTGATTTGAGATCACTAAATCCGACATGTGAGTTTAGTTATTAGTAAATAAAAGTTAAATGTGGTTTTAGAAATAATTTCGAATTAGTGAAATTATGAATTAAAAGATATTTGTAGATTAAATAAGATAAAAACGAGGTATCGAGACCTCAAATTTATAAATTGAGCCATAAATATTTTTATAAATATTTATGGAGTGTTAATAAGTTAAAATTAAAGTTTCGTCAAGAAATTTTAAGGTTTCGGTAGTCAATCGGGTAAAAAAGACTAAATTGAATTAAGTGTAAAATTGTGAAATGTGATTAAATAGCTCTAGTAATTATTAATGGAGGACTAAATCGGCAATTAAACACCTATTATTGGGCTGGACAGCAGGTGTGTGTGCTAGAAAATAAGAATCAAGTGTGAACAAGGGGCAAAATTGGAATTGGGTAATTATTAAATTGTAAAATATGATATATTAGGTAAAAATCTAGAGTTTTCTTCAATTTTCTTCATCTTCTCCAGCAAAAACACCATTGAAGGGTTCTTTTAAGCTGGTCTCTCATATTTCTATTACATGTAAGCTCAATTCTTGATTATTTCTTGTGATTTTTGTGATTTTGAGACTTTTGCAACTAGGTCCTAATATCTAATTCAATAGTTTTTGCTTTTATGAATATTTTAGAAAGTTACCATGAGCAAGTTATGAAATTTTATGATGATTTATCATGGAATTAAGGTTTTAATTTCATTATATGATGATTTTATGAAGAGATTTGCATAGAAATTTATTTTAGGACCTAATTGTGAAAGTTGTTGGAATTAGGGTTTTGTGTTGAAGCTTGGAATGTCAAAGGTTGTGAAGTAGTTTTTAATGTTTAGATAAAATGATATTTGAAAGGAATTAGTTTGATTGATGAATAAATTGAATAGGGACTAAATTGTAAAAATTGAAAAGTTTAGGGTAGTTGTGTAATTTTTAAAATTAAGGGCATAAATTGTGAAATAGAATGGAATTGAAATAGATGATAATGAAGGAATGATTTTATAATTATAGATCAAGAAAATGAAGTGAATCGTGGAAAGAAGAAAATTCAAGAATAGTCCCTAAATTTCTACGACTTTTGCAAATTAGCCCAGGTAAGTTCATATGGCAAAGTTCAATGTTTGATATGAAAACCTTATGATTGTTAAAATATTTTATTGTAGATTTAAACTATCAAATTGTATTAACTAATAAATCATGTATAACTAAAAGAACAAATTAGTTGGAACAATGGTTTTGAGTGCTTTCATTAACCATAATGAATTGACGGAAAAGATGTGATATGTACTTCCGTATAAGACCATAGCTGGGCTATGGCATCGGTACAATGTGATAATGTGATTCCGTATAAGACCATATCTGGGATATGGCATCGGTATGATATGTGATCCGTACAAGACCATGGCAAGGCTATGGCTTCGGTGTGTGATGTATGATAATGAGAAAGTCCATAGTTTACTATGACAATGTGATAATGAAGTACTCAACTCCATTATTGTTCCCTAATTTGAAAATGAAAATAAATAAGAAATGGGCCCAAAAGAATTAAGTTAGTGAATTGCGTCATGAATATCATTCAAATGAGTTTATTAATGAAGTTGTGATTTGCAGGAGGAAATAGTTTAACTATTACATATATAATTGTGTACAGTGCTTGGTAAGATTTGTGTTATTATGCCTATGAGCTTACTAAGTTTCTATAAGCTTACTTGTGTATGCAATTTGTTTTGTAGATTGACTTATATACATACGGAGGATCAGATCTACATCAAAGGTCACACTATCCAGATTTACTCCGATAGATTTTGTTAAATAACTTTTTGGTTTATATGGCATGTATAGGATTTGATTTAGTAATGTAATTATATGAATAATTAAGTATGCAAACTATGTTGAATGTGATGTTTTGTGATTGCAAAATGAAACATACATGTTTTGGCTTGAAATAATTGTTTGTTTGAAAATTTTTAGGTACAAATGTTATATAATATGACTTGTGAAAATTACCTCTAAAAGGGGTGGCAAATTGGCTTAAATCAAGCCTACATGGTGCCATTCGATCAAGGGACACTAGCGTGACTTATGGCCGTGTTAGAAATCAGTAACCTCCTAAATATTACACGGCCTTGACATACGAGTGTGTCATTTAGCCGTGGGCTTAAGTTAGTAGCTAGCTATGTATCACACGGCTGCAGCACACGGGCGTGTCCCAAGCCACACGAGCGTGTCCCAAGCCACACGAGCATGTGCCTTTATCTTGAAGGAAAATTTTTTGAAGTTCCCGATTTAGTCTCAAATCACTTCTAAAACATATATAGGGCCCCGTAGGCCCATATTAAGGACTTTAAGATAAAATTTGATAAGAATTGATTTGAAATGTAAAGTTTATGACTCGGTTTTGTATAAATGCTAGTGTATAAGTCCGATAATCCCTTGTAGCCCTATTCCGGTGACGGCTTGGGGTTAGGGGGTGTTACAGTTCCTACTCATACCATCCACTACACAGCATGAGTTCCCTAAAACTTGTCATCTGAACTCCAAAACATTATGGGCTTAAGCCCGTTGTGGTTAAAACCACGAATAACAAAATGCAAAAAATTTTGCCAGTAAAAATGTAGACAAGCTGCCAATAAAAATGCAATAAATTGCCATTCCCCTCAGTCCTCCAGGTGTAGTGCATTGACTACGAATAATGCGAACTTAATATGTCTTCAGTACTTCACAGAACTCCTCCGTAAACTATAAAATCCCAACCGAATGCATATGCAATATGTCATACAATCTCATACATAATCATATCTCAATACTTTTCACATTCGTTTGACATGCTCAAAATGTCTTCAATAATCACATACTTTCAGTAAATGAAACCAGTGTTCTAATCTTTCAAATTACCATTGTGTTGGTATCAATCAATATCATTCAATTTCACAGACTTTACGGATTTTCATTGTGCATAAATAGTACCCTTTTCAATACACAATATAACAAATATCTCATGTGTTTAAATCATGCATAAGCTTAATATCTCAACACATTGTATCATTCAGTCAAATATTCTCATATCTCATAACTCAAATATGCAATTACAAACTCAATCAAACATTCATACTATCAAACTAGCAATTTTGCCAACATGTTAATCTTTTAAGGCTCGAAACATACCTGGTTCGACCACTCACAAAATAAATAATTTGGCTATTAAGCCAATCCAATCAGCAAGATAATTTATCAAATATAAAAATATTTAACATTTTCAAACAATTTTATGAGTTTAGGACCCACACCTTATTTTTCGCTTCCTCGCAACACACTAGTGAATCTACCAATTTTCCTAATTCCTTAAACAAGCCTAAACCAAAATTCTATATAAATTTAATTAATTTAACATTAAACCAGCCCTCAAACAGCTTTCAAATCAATCATTGAAATTATAACATTTTATGGATCCAAACTAGTTAGATTCCTTACATTATATCAATGCGAACCGTACGTACAATCATTCTTCGCCTTTACGGATGATTTGGGGCTTTTGGGTCAGCACCTAATTCAATAATATAATATAAAATCAGTAGCTAATTAATTATTAAATTCCTTCATTTAATCAATTCATAACATCTACCCAATAACTATGTTGAAATAACAAACTAGTTATCCTTAATTACACATACGCTTTACGATTTGTGGGATCCGATTGACTAATTGATCAAGAACGTCTCTACCTAATTAACATGGGTTTAATAGCTGATTAGAAGGGTTCAAGACCTCAAATTATGGCTAGAATTAAATGGGCAAGATTCAAGAAACGAAACAGCCCCCTTTTTTGCACATAGGCACACGCACCATCACCCATGGTAGCCAAAATTGAGGCTGAATTTTAAAACCGTTTGAGATCTCACTAAAATTTGGAAAAATACCTTTGAAATCATTTAAAATCCCTAAAATTCAAAATCTAAAAGTTTTGGTTTTTATTTGACAAGATTAATCAAGAAATTGAAGAGAAAAGAGATCTTAACCAAGCTAGTTGAGAGAATTCACAATGACACTTTCTTTAGCAATGTTCAGGATCGATCTTGGGGTTCAAGATTTCAAAGTTGGGGATGATTTAATTGGGGAAAATTTCAGAAATATAATAAAGAACATGGTGCACAATCTTAACGCAAAAAAAGAAAACAAAGAAAGAGATTGTAAAATGGGAAAGATTGTAAAATGGGAGGTGTAGGCGAAGACATTAATGGAGGAAAGGAAAAAAAATAAAATCAAAGAGAGGGAGAGGATGAGATGAATGCTAGGGAAATGAGGAGGATGATTAAAGGCTAATTATTTTTGAAATATAAGGGATTTTTGCCAAAAATTAAATTATTTTGCAAGGGAAAGGATTTGAACTTAGGAGTTCATTTAATTTCCATGTTTTCTCATATTTCTTTTAACCATTAGGATTTTTCCTCATTCTTAAAATAATTTTGCAATATTTATTTAAAAATAAGGCATGTTGCATACAAGGGTTTAAGAAAAATTTTTTAAAATAATAAAAATGGTGAGAGAGAAGGGATTTGAACTTGGGTTTCAAGGAACGGTTCACTATCACTTATCCAATAAAGAAATACCTCATTTGTTCCTAAAAACACATAGATAATCTAAAAAATTAAGGCATGACCACTCACTATCGATTCACAAACCTGATTCTACTAACTCTCGGTTTTTGGATGTTACAACTGTCACTTTCTCAACTACGTTTTATGGGCTCGCAACATTGATGCCAAGAATAGGGCTGAGACAACTGAAGCAGTTAGGGGCAAGACGCATGTTTGTAGAGGAGGTGTGGAAGGCGATGGATGTGAACAACCAAAAATCAAGGTTGATGAATGTAGAACTATATTCACGGCACATGGAAATTATTCGGGTGACTGAACACATCTATTGTTGAGTGGGTGTACCGGCTAGGTCCTATGGTGTTGATCTCTGACAAAGGCAGTGTAGTGTGTAAAGTTCCAAGCCTTCCAATATTCGTGCGTACACATAATTGTTGTATGTGCATGGGCTAATGTGGATTACGAACAATATATCGATGATATCTACACACTAGAATGCACATTGCGCATTTAGGTTAGCCAGTTCCCCGTGTTGCGAGATGTCTCGACATAGAAAGTGCCTCCTCCTTAGTTCAAGTTGATCCTGGACAAACAGCTTCGTTGGAAACCAAAAGGTTGATTGTAGGTTACCCTGATTCACAATAACATGGACATAAAAGAGCCGTTAGGACAAAAACATTACGGAATCTGCAGAACAGTCGATCACAATCGGTACAAGTGTCCACATCAAAACTACTATCTTAGACAATCCTCGAAGTTACGGGGTTTATAAAGATTGAAGAGCCCCATTCAAACACAAAAATTAAAATTAAAATATACAAAAAAAAATTATTTATCACTTAATGCATTTGATCCGATTACTTCACTTCTTGCACATTTTTTAAGAGTTCTATTCTTTCTTTTGTTTGATTTCATTGCAAAAATTAAAATCATGTTCAATAATAAAATAGATTTAGTATTTACTTTCATATTCATTTTAGGATTAAACAAAAACTAGTTTACACTTGATTAATTTCACTAGTAATTTATTCTTAGTAATTTTGTCAATTTATGATATCTATGGAATTAATTAATTATAGATGATTATCTACTTAATACATAATTTATGGAAATTAATATCATTCTATTCAAGCATTAACACAAATTACATACAATATTTAATCAATAACTTTTTGACACTCAAAATTCATTCAGGCCCGAAGTCGTTCCTGATGTGTGTCGTGAGGTGTATCGTTGAGGTATCCTTCTTTGCCATCGGGGGTGAAGGTCATTGTCATCATTCTCTTTATGCTGGCCCGAACAATTGGGGTGTATTGACACCTAATGTTTGGTATTCGAGAGTGGAGTATTGGGTGTCCGGGGGTGTCGGTGGAAACATATCCTTCATAATTATTTATTGTGGTTGTTCAAAATTTCTACTACAATCGCCCATCTCTCAATTATATGGGTCATAGCTAGAAACTCGCATTTCTAGACGATAAGAACTGGCCTTGGACTATGAATGTAATTGCAGATGCTCGGGATTGGGTTTGACCTCGGGGTGAGGCTCGGTGTATGTGTCTTAGGACTACCATCAACTTCCCCCCAAATAGATATGGCACCCTGTTCTCCAACTACTATTGCTGGAACTCAACAGAGGGGCTGAAGTCAAACAAACACATTTCAAATTGAGGCCTAAGTTACAACCAGGCATTCCATAATACGATAAATTGTTGATGCACGACTGCCCAATTCTTTGACTCCTACCCCCTATTATTGATACCATAGACAATGTGAAATATGACGGGGTTGTTCAGAATAGGTTGTTTGCAGCCTAATTGTCGAAGAACTTGATCATCGTTATATCATTCAACGATCAAGAAGTTCAACACTAGAGTGTTGATGCATCACATAGTTGAGTGTGCGTAAGCCCACTGCGAAATAACAGTGGCAATGTCCGGTGCAAAATTTATCATCCACACGAGATGAAAAATATTTAACGTAGTTATACTATCGTGAAAAAATAATGTAATAAATTAAAAAATATGATATGATTTTTATTGACATTTTTTTAAAATTTCACCTCCTCTCTGGAATAAGTATCGGTTATTTTCCAACAAAACAAAATTGTTAACAAATAAATTTCTACGAAAAAAATTAGTTGTTGATTGGGTTATTTTTTTATATTTACTTACCTATTTATAATCGACCACATTGATAGTTGGTGGCCCATTGATGCTAAAAATGACATCCTATACAAAGCCCATGATTGCAACAGTATTAGACAACCACCTATTTCTTGCGTATCATGCTTTATAGCCCAGCATAGCTCACTATACAATGTTTCCAATACTGTCGACCCTCCGCTATACTTTCTAGCGGTGCGTAAATCTGACAATAGCGGCAAGTACATAATGTGGATTCTATTATTGTTCACGTCTGACATCAGTAACCCCTATTAGTTGTATAATATATGCTCGAGCAGCGCATATAAGCTTCGACTCTATGGCATTGCCAGATAAATTTTTGAAATTTTGTTTTAACGAACCAAATTTCAAATTGGTAAATTTATTCTCCCCATCACCCGATGATCAACCAAGCAAACGATCGCACAAAATTGCAAGTTCGTCCACTTTACTGAAACCGGTGACCCATAATCATCCACTGGTAGCTCGAGTTGTAGTGCAACATCCTCGAGCGTGATAATGCACTCCCTACACAATAAATGGAATGTGTGGATCTCCAAATGTCACCACTCAACCAATGTGAATACTAAGTTAGGCTGCAACTCAAACATCTCGATTAACCTAGCTGATCTAAATCCAGCCATTTCCAAGTATGGCATTATACGGTGGTTAGGACGGTAGCCCAACCCATGGTTACATGCCCTCAAAACACGATACTCATCCTGTCAATTAAAAAAAAATTGATCAACTAAAAAATAGTTTCATAAATTTAGCATTTTAACTTCTCAGTAAGACATAATTAAATTTTTTTACCTTCTCATTAATCTTTTGTGTCATGTGATCACCTGATCTGATAAATGAACTCGTCCTAATTTCTGTCACAATTATTATTTAAAATATTTTTAATCATTATTTTAAAATAATAAATAAATTAATATAACATATCAATTATATTAATAAACATAATTCCCCAAATATTAAATAAACTCAAATAATCAATTTGAAAATATATGCTCATACGTAAAATACGAAAAAGCGATATAAGATTCTTCAAAACATTAATAAATAAATTAATCAAACCTTAATACAAACTTAAACCTAATAAAACACAACAACAAAAATATTTTTTACCTTAAATACAAAAAATAATATAAGATACCACAAAAACATTAATAAAACAAATTAATGAAACCTTAATACAAAACTTAAACCTAATAAAAGCAGAAAAAATAACTTTTTCCTTAAATACGAAAAACTAATATAAGATACCACAAAAACATTAATTAAACAATTAATGAAACCTTAATACAAAACTTAAACCTAATAAAAAGAAAAAATAACTTTTTCCTTAAATACGAAACACTAATATAAGATACCACAAAAACATTAATAAAACAAACTAATCATATATTTAATACAAACTTAAGTCTAACAAAACACAACAAAATTTTTTTCTTTCAAACACAAAAAACTGTTATAAGATATCATAAAAACAATAATAGAACAAACAAATCATACTTCTTTTTGGTGAAACAAAATAAGCCTACTAAAAGAAATTAAACTAATCCCTCCAGTAGGGGAGTTTCCAATAAGCGAAGTCCTGTTTTCCTATCACGAACCACCTTAATTAGGCCATCTGTGAAAGTATTTTCTTCTTGAGCTTCTCGAGGAACATGTTGAATATTCCAATGCCAGAATTTTCCGAAAAGCTGATGTACTCTCTTAATCAAAGTTGACTTGGGCTCTCTAAGAGTTTCTTTTTAGATGGCATGAACGACTTTAAGATTGTCAGTTTGAATTGAATTGTTCTCAAAATCCCAATCCAGTGAAAGATTCAACTCATCCAAGATGCCCCAAAGTTCAGCTTCCAAAACGATGCAACTACCCAAGTATCTGCAAAAACCAAAAACCCACTTTCCACTACAGTCTTGCACAAGACCCCCTGCTGTTGCAAAACCCTCCTTAATCTTAACCGAACCATTAGTAATAAGGTGTACCCGATTGGTTGGCAAGTGTGAACTAATAGGAAGACTTTGTGGCTTGAAAGAAAACAAATTAGAAACAGAAGTATGATGTCTTGCCCAGCTATAAGAGATCTTGATAATTTCATCCGTCCTCCAAGAGATATATTGGAAGATAAAATATTACAGTTTTTCCAGATGCGTCAAGAAATCATCCCAAAAAGAAAAGACCAATCAACCCTACTCGAACAAAAGGAGTGTTTATTTTAGAGGTTTTTTGTCATCCATAGGGAACCAGAGTAAAATCTTGCCTGCCTTCCAACTGGAATGAGCTTATTCCAAATGTCCTTAGCAACAAGGCAGTCTATAAAGACATACAACACCTTCTCAAAATCGTGTCAACAAATTTTACAAAGACTGTCATTGCGTAATATTCACCTTACCCTTTCTACATTTGTAAGTAGTCGATGCTTTAGAGCAAGCCAAATGAAAAATCCAACACTTTGTAGTCCTTGAAACTTCTAAGGGAATTGCCAAACAGACTCTTTTGAATTCCAAACTCCCTCCCGAATCTTACTATATGCACTTTTTAAGGAGAAAAAGCCAATAGAAGTAGCCGACCAAATGATCTTATCCGGACTAGTAGTTGGACGAGACGATGGAATTCCTATAATCTTACCAATAAACTCCTTAGTAACCCAAATGCAAAACAAATCTAGATTCTACGAGTTGTCACCTGTTACCATATCACTAAAGGAACATTTCATATATGTGTTTGAAATAGAAGGGATCTGTTTGTATAAGGGATCGACATTTGGCATCCAAGGATTCATTCAACAATTAATATATTTTCCATTGCCAACAGACCAAAGTTCTCACGAATAAGAGATAATACCTTAATAATGGCTCGCCATAAAAAAGAGTCATGCCCTCTTGAAAGAGACTCCGACAAACCACTTAGGACTCCATATTTTGATCTTAAAACTCGAAACCAGAGATCATTGGAGTTTGTTACAATATTAAAGCCTAACTTCATCATGAAAGAAGTATTGTGATCTTTCAAGTGCCTAAGCCCAAGACCTCTATGTGCTCTAAGTTGACATATTGAATCCCAACTCACTAAAGCCATCTTTTTACCACTGTTGTGGGAACCCCATATGAATTACCTATCTAGTAGCTCGATCTCATCACATAATCCCTTAGGGATCATCATTGATTGTATGAAATAACTTGGGACTGAGAGCAAAATCGATTAAGCCAAATGACTCTCCTGTTAAAGAGAGTTTCCTAGCATCCCAACTAGAAAGTTTATTGTGCACCTTTTCCATAACAAATCATAATGTATTATTTGTTATTTGTCATGAAAGAAAGGCACCTTTAAGTAAGGACACAGGTGTTACACTTCTTGAAAGCCAAAAATGTTTCTTAATCACTGTCAACATACCTCGAAAAGAAGATATTAGTCTTCTGCATATTAATCTTATGTCCCAAAAACTCACAAAAAGTTATCCAAGACCCTTTTAATGGCCCTTGCTTGATGTTCATCTGCTTAGCCAAAGAGGATCAGATCATCTGCAAAGAAAAGATGAGACAATGGTGGACCCATACGAGACAAACAAATCGGGGACCAACCTTTAGAATCGATAGTTGAGTAAATACAATGCTCAACCATTCCATACAAAGTATAAATGGATAGGGAGATACTGGACAACCCTGTCTAACGCCTCTTGCCAGTTTGAACTTTTATGTTGGAGTCCCATTCCAAAGAATCTGTATAGTGGAACTCGAAATAGTAGACATAATAACATTACAAAGAGAAATAGGAATACATACGGCTTGTAGTGACGCATTAATGAACTCCCATTGCACAAGATCATAGGCTTTCTGGAAGTCAATTTTGATAGACATTCATTTTCTATTCTTCTATTTTCTTTTCATCGACTGGATAACCTCTTGCGTGCTAATGATATTATCTATTATATTTTTGTCTGCTACAGATCCAGCCTACTCAAAAGCGATGATATTCGGAAAGACTATTTTAAACCAGTTTGCTATGTTTTTCATGACCAGTTTATAAAGGGTTGAGCAAAGACTAATAGGGTGAAACTAAGAGAAGCTATTTGGATTCTGTACTTTAGGAATAAGCACAATGAGTGTATTGTTTAAGTCTCGATCAATATGTTTCCCAGAAAAGACCCTTTTGACCTACTCACAAATCGAAGCCCCAACATGTTCCCACTGACTTTGGTAGAAAAAAACATGGAATCTATCACTACTAAGAGATTTTAAAGGGGGCATATCAAGAAGTGCAACCTTAATTTCCTCATCGAAGACCGATTTACTCAAAAATTGCATATCACCATCGTTAAAATGTGGGAAGGCACTAAAAGGTGGTCCATTATTCTAAAATAAAATAAAAGAAGTGTAGTTCTATATAGATTTAACTTTTATTTTATTTTATTTTACCACTGTATTTTATTTAAATAAGGATTCGGGTCATTTAATTCTATCAGGTTATTTATCTAAAAAAAAGACGATTGATTTGGTAAGAATTGAGTAACTGTTTTAGAAATTATACATTGAGATATGCATTGTGGATGTGATTTTGGTGGTTCCTCTTAAGGTGGTTGTGGTGGGGGAGTGTCTGACTAGAAAAAAAACTATTACATGCATTGTTTTGGCTTTGGGGTCTGGTCTATAAATCAAGAATCAACTTATAATAGTCATTTACCTTTTCCTATTCTAGAAAATATATAAATTTAATTTCTTCAAATCATGTTTTTATTTTAATGAAGCACAAACATTTTTAGTTTAAGAACACTTAGAAGGTAGAAGCTGGTTTTGGTAGTCAACTGGATTAAAAACCTCAACTTCGTCTATAACATGCATCATTGTTTCAGTATCAATACAGAGGGAAGATATTGCAAAGATCTTGAATCTATGAACAGATAATAAGACCAAATGATGAGAGTCAAGACACAAAAAGGTATCTCTTTTTGTCGTGTTTGAGACAGAAGCTTACTTACTAGAGATTACAAAAAGGAAGAGATGTTCACATCTCTTAAGAAACTCCTGATGGAGATGAGTTTTTAATCCAAGACTTCTTATGATGTGATCAAAGAATGAAAGTGGAGTAATTAGATGCATTTTCCATTTCAGTGTTAAAAGAATCAA
Organism: Gossypium arboreum; assembly: GCF_025698485.1. Lineage (NCBI taxonomy): Eukaryota > Viridiplantae > Streptophyta > Magnoliopsida > Malvales > Malvaceae > Gossypium > Gossypium arboreum. The sequence goes on from NC_069080.1 coordinate 41,296,385, forward strand.
AAGCTCTATTCTTTGAAAGGTTTTAGCCTCAAAAACATATTTTTCCCTTCAATGTAACACCTCATACCTGTAACCCACGTCGGAGCGAAATACGAGGCATTACTTAACTCGATCTCATGCAAACAAACGTTCCCCAAGTCACCAAGACTTGATCCAAATTAGAACTTTTTCAATTTCTACTTAAAACTTATTATTATCGGCCTATGAGCCCCAAATCGACCATTGAAAACTATTCGGGATCAATTCAGGTCCTTAAACCATCTATATAAAATTTGACTTTGAAACAGGCACACGCCCGTGTAGAGGGGTAGCACGCCTTTGTGGCCATTTCAACATGGTCGTGTTGATGGCTCGTGTGGCTAACATGGCCTACGTAATTTAGGGAGACGCCCATGTCCTCCACCTGTGTGGAATTAATTCTAAATGCACACCTGCAGGGGTTTTCACATAGCCATGACACGCTCGAGTCCTAGCCCGTGTGCAAAAACATGGATATTCTATTTCTGACATCAATATTCCCATAATATCACACGGCCAACGCACACATCTGTGTGCTAGGCCATGTCCATCACACGGCTGAGACACACGGCCGTGTCTCTACCCGTATGTTTACTATCATGCATACTGACTTGAAATTTTTACGTACAGGGGACACACGGCCGGACCACATGCCCATGTAGTAGACTGTGCGTTACACATGATCTAGACACAAGCACGTGTGTCTACCCGTGTGGATAATATAAGGCTATTTACCAAGCCTATTTGCGACCCTTACTTACGCAACCTGCATAATAGCAATCACAATCAAGATAAGACTATCCCATGCAACCAAATCAGCCACAATAAACAACATTCCATTTGTGCATTTTATTCATCTATGAAAATAATATCTTTGCATATAAATCAAAATGAATATTGGACATTATTCAAGGCTTAATACAAAATGAAGGGTTCCCAACCCAAGCCAACACATTTGGCCAGTTTCAATGACACAAAAATAACAAAGTTTAAGCCCTATACATGCCATATTCAAAAATATAAATCAAACTATACCGAAAGCTTCGATTGATAGTGTGATCGATATCTCTAACTTCCGTTGATCCTTAAGTTAGATAGGCGGCACTATAAGAAAATGGAAAAGAAGAGTGAGTAAGCATAAAGCTTAGTAAGTTGCACATAAATAAATATACAACATATCTTTACCATTCATCAACAAGTATCATAATACATAAGTGGCATAAGCAAAACTTACTCATCAATATTCATTACACCTCACATAGCATATATTGAGCTCACATTTCATATATTGAGCTCACATTTCATACATACCATATAGGTACCTGTACCACTCACAACATGGTTATACTTTCCTTGTTAATTTTAAATCATACTTTCACTGTTGAACCATATGGAACATTATTGGATACTTATTTAGCCTCAAATATGGGGTCAGACATTGACGCGATGTCTCAGATATGGTCTTACACAAGTTCTAGTATATCTATGTCAATGCCATGTCCCAGACATGGTCTTACACTAACACATCTCGTACCCAATGCATGTCCCAAACATGTCTTACACTAGCCCTCGTCTCAATGTCGATACCATGTCCCAGACATGGTCTTACACTAGCTCTCATAATGTGGCCGATGCATGTCCCAGACATGTCTTACACTATCTCACACAAATGACCCAAATGTCATGGTATGAATATCTGATTTATTTCCTGAGGTTCATTCGGGAATTCTATTATCTCTATTCTTATCATATTATCTCATTTCCAAAATCAGGCAATTCATACTATAATAATTTAAATACAATTCAACACATACATAAGCAATGCAGTTGTATTATTTACATACAACTTACCTCGGATTACAAAATGTGGAGACTAGTCGATTTAGTCGATTTGCTTGGTTTTCTCCTAGTCTAGGTTCGCATTCGGTATTTCTTGATCTTGTAACACCCCGAACCTGAGACCGTCACGAGTCGAACACGAGGTGTTAACAGACTTCAAACCACTTATTGAGAATTTTCCGACATAAGTCGCCAATCTGTGTACTAGTCGCTTCAAAATCATAACTTGAGTTTTACAACTCAAAAATCAGTTTCGTAATTTTTCCCTGAAACTAGACTCATACGTCCATCTACATATTTTTTTCTAGAATTTTTGGTCAAGCCAATATATTAGTTAAAGTCTCCCATGCTACAGGGGTCGACTACACTGACCTTCGTGCGTTACAACTGGAATAACTCCCTGTGTACGGATTCAATACTGATGCCGTTTGTTTCTATAGAAACTAGACTCAAATAGGAATTTATACATATGTGGTATGACTCCTAATTATCTCTGGTTAATTTATAATGAATTTTCAAAGTCGGAACAGGGAATCCAGAAACCGTTCTGGCCCTGTCTCACGAAATCTTTGATATCTCTTAAAATACAACTCATATGGTCATTTCGTTTCATCCATATGAAAATAGACCCATCAAGCTTCGAGTACGTAATTTTTTTTGCTATTAATTCCACTTCTACTATTTTTAGTGATTTTTCGATCTCATATCACTGCTGCCTTGCCGCAATGATTCATCGCAGAGACTATGCCAATTTCATGAATCCTTCCTTAGCCTTACTAATCATCCATCATACGTGACACAAATTATGGCCACCTTATCAAAATTAAGGTTTCTAAGACTCGTGGCTATAGATTCTAGCATCCCACTCAAACGACCACATAGGCCATTTTCACATGGCTTAAAATTTACAACCCAAAATTTAACAAAACAAAATAGCCCATACATGCCAAATGTTCTCCTAAGTTGACTAAGAAGACAATACCAAAAATTGCTCACGGTGTGATGACTTCGTTGTGATTCACTGAACACCCAAAAGGAGACGAGTCCAAGAAACCTAAAATGGGTGAAAAGAAAACACCGAGTGAGTTTATAACTCAGTAAGTCATAAGCATTCCACATCCATCCATTAATACAATTATCATAAAATGAAATAATGAAACAACGCCAAGTGTTCCAACCATACCGAACTATACCATAGTTCCTTAGATCTTTCGGATCAATCTCATACCAAGTCATACATTTACATTTCATATACTGTTCAATAGGATATTTGAAGCAATTTCCATACATCATTTCATTTCCGCAACAATCATGCAATCAAATGAACTTTCATCTATTCCACGATACCTTATTTACGGAATGCAATTGAAATCATCACATAGATTTAAATCTTACCAACTCCACCCGAGCATGAACATAGCATCTATTAGCCATGAACTCAAGGTACTTACTCTTTCCGCTGTCCATACTCATCTCGATGAAGTCACGCCTCCATATAAATGTTCAATCGGAGATATGTGTAGAGTTCGCACACATAGTGCTTAATACTCAATCACGCACACTTAGTGCCATGTGATTCAAGCCCGCACACATAGTGCCATATAGTCCAAAATCGCACACTTAGTGCCATACATTACAAGCTCGCACACTCAGTGCCAATCTAGTCCCTGTACACATCTATTTCTCGCACACTTAGTGCCAAGCAAACTTCCTACACATTTCACTATCTCTTTTACGCTCAACAATATCATCTTTTCATACACATACATTTGTATATATTTCATCTCACTAAACACAATTGCATAGATATTACAATCATTTAAGCAATATCAAATATATGCTTAATGACTTACCTTGTGTTGGGTAAAATAGTCCAAGTCGGCTACTCGATGACCTTCGTCTTTCCCTTGCTTGATTCTCCTTCTTTAACTCCTTGAGCTTAATCAATAAATCAACTAGTTTAACCCTCTTGCTAAACATTCATAATTCAATTACACATGCATATGTATGTTTGTATATTCGCAACCATCCTCACTTATTACCCATTTGGTCAACAATCTAAGCCAAGATAAGGCTTCAATATGGTTGCCTCTAACCGAATACATGCACACCAATCTATCGCCTTTGGCCGAATATGCATGTCTATGTTGAGGCCAATTTTACACTTAATACTACACAAAAAAAACAGCATACATTTTCCTAATTAACGCATTACATATTGTAGCTCTATACACATCTCTCATTTATTTCATAACCGAAACAACATCACAAGCAAATATACACCTTAAAATAGTATATATGTCATACCAATTCATCATGTACAAACATATATTCATGTAGGTGCAATGGCCGAATTCTCAAGTGGCTTATATCCAAATATATACACATATCCAAAGCTTAAATCTTACTTACCATGCAACATGCATGAATCATACTTATGGATATAACATGGCCGAATACCACAACACCATACCGTTTCAATTTGGTCATGGTTAAACAAAGAACTTAGTATCTCATTCAAAAATGCTAAAAGAAAATCTAAGAATCCTCAATCCACCATCACATGTATCATTATCAAGCTTGATATTTAGCATGCAATGGCATTAACACTATATTCACTTTGGCCGAATTTCATTCCCATGACATAACAAAGATTTGAACCATGGGCTAACAAGAACATCAAGCTAGCAACTAAAATATACATGAATCTCATGGCAAAACATCAAACTTACCTTAATCTAGGTACAAGTATGGCCAAACCTCCTCCTAAACCTCTTCCAAACCAACATGAAACAAGAATTCCTTCCTTCTTCCTTAGAATTTTCAGCCCAAAGGAAATGAAAATGATGAACAAAAATCTTCTTTCTTTCTCCACACTCACGGCAATGGGCATGCATGAGACCATTTTTTCTCTTTTTTTTGTTCCTTTCATTATTAAATTCCCATGCTCACTATTTTATTTTTTCTTACATACACCATTGTCCCAACATGTTTTATGACATGTTTTACCCATAATCTCTTGTCATGGCCGGCCACTAGCTATTAGGGGGAAATTTGACATGCAAGTCCTCCCTTTGACTACATGCACTATTAGGTCCTTATAGATTAGCCTATCACTTTTCAAAAGTGTCACACAAGTCCTACTAACTGAATTCACATGCTATCGGCTAAATCGAAGCCTGAAATTTTCACACATTCATAATTACATATTCTAGACAATAAATATTACGTTCAAACATTTCGGTGACTTCGGTTTAGCGGTCCCAAACCACTTCCGACTAGGGTCAATTTTGGGTGTCACAACTCTCCCCACTTAAGAAATTTTCGCCCCGAAAATCTTACGTATATAGGTTTGGGTAACACTCTTTCATAGAGTTCTCGGGTTCCCAAGTAGCTTCTTCCATCTCGTGTTTGAGCCATAACACTTTTACTAACGGAACCCTTTTGTTTCGCAACTCCTTCACTTCACGAGCTAGGATACGAATCGGTTCTTCTTCATAACTCATATCGGCTTGAATTTGAACCTCGATGGACTAATTACGTGACGGTCGATCTATAACGTCGAAGCATCGAAACATGGAAGACGTTGTGAATCTTTTCAAGTTCAGGGGGCAAAATCAAACGATACGCGACTGGACCGACTCGTTCGAATATCTCATATGGCCCGATGAACCTCGGGCTCAATTTGCCTTTACGGCCAAATCTGAGTATCTTTTTCCAAGGCGAAACTTTAAGAAACACTTTATCTCCCACTTGATACTCAATGTCTTTTCGTTTTAGATCCGCGTACGACTTCTGACGATCGGAGGCTATCTTCAGATTTTCACGGATTACTTTTACTTTCATTCAGCATCTTTAATCAAATCCACTCCAAAAATTTTGTTCTCACCGAGCTCGGTCCAAAACAATGGTGTACGGCATTTACGCTCGTATAAGGCCTCGTAAGGCGCCATCTTAATACTTGATTGAAAACTATTATTGTGGCGAATTCAATCAAAGGTAAGTACTGTTCCCATGAACCATCGAACTCGAGGATGCAACATCTCAACATATCCTCAAGTATCCGAATTATCCGCCGGATTGACCATCGGTTTGGGGGTGAAAGGCGGTCTTGAAATGCAACTTGGTACCCAAAGCTTCTTGAAATTTCTTCCAAAATCGCGAGGTAAATCTCGGATCTCTATCCGACACAATAGAAATCGGGACCCGTGTAATCTCACAATCGAGAAACGTACAATTCGGCTAGTTTATCTAATGAAAAATCCGTGACGCACGGGATAAAGTGAGCCGACTTAGTCGGTCTATCAACAACAACCCAAATCGCATCCTTCTTACTAGTCGACAATGGCGGCCGGACACAAAGTCCATTGTGACTCGATCCCATTTCCACTCGGGTATCGTGATCGGTACCAAGCAATCTGAAGGCACTTGATGTTCCGCTTTCACTTGTTGACATATTAAACATCTCAAACAAAGTCGAAGATGTCTCGTTTCATACCATGCCACCAAAACCGACGTTTCAAATCGTTGTACATCTTCGTACTCCCGGGTGGATTGCCATTCGGCTACAATGGGCTTCGTTCGTAATCATTGAAATAAGTTCAATTCTTTGGAACACACAGACGACTTCAACCTCAAACAATCGTCATCACCAATATGAAACTCCGATTCCTTGTTCGAACACACTCAGCCCGTTTTGCAACCAACTCATCATCAACTTTCTGAGCTTCACGAATTTGATGAGTCAACAATGGTTTGGCCTTTAATTCGGCTACTAACACATTGTCGGGTAGAATAGACAAGTGTACATTCATTGCTCGTAAAGCAAACAGTGATTTCCGGCTTAAGGCGTCCGCAACCACATTAGCCTTTCCCGGGTGATAATCAATGACAAGCTCATAATCTTTTAACAACTCGAGCCAACGTCTTTGTCGCAGATTTAAGTCTCTTTGAGTCATCAAATATTTGAGACTTTTGTGATCCGAATACACATGGCACTTCTCACCAAATAAGTAATGTCTCCATATCTTTAAGGCGAATACGATGGCAGCCAATTCGAGATCATGGGTCGGATAATTTTTCTCATGTGGCTTTAATTGTCTCGACGCCAGAGGCCACAACTCGACCTTCTTGCATTAATACATAACCTAACCCAAGTAGGGAGGCGCCACTATAAATGACAAACTCTTTGCCAGATTCGGGTTGCACTAAAATTGGAGCTTCCGTTAAATGAGTTTTAAATTGATCAAAACTTTTCTGACACTTTTCCGTCCATTCAAACTTGACATCCTTCAAGCGGTTTCGTCATGGGTGTGGCTATCATCGAGAATCCTTTTACAAACCGTCGGTAGTAACTAAGCAAGTCCCAAAAAGCTCGAACCTCAAGAATATTTCTGAGGCTTCCAGTTAAGTATAGCTGAAATTTTACTCGGGTCGACTCGAATACCGATCGGCAGATACCACATGACCCAAGAAGCTAACCTCTCTTAACCGTAACTCACACTTCTTGAACTTAGCATATAACCGCTTATCCCGTAAAATTTGCAACACTAATCTCGGTGCTCGCATGTTCGGTCTCATCTTTTGAATAGACCAAGATGTCGTCAATGAACACAACTACGAACCGATCCAAATATGATCCGAAGATCCGATTCATCAAATCCATAAATACCGCAGGGCATTAGTGAGCCCAAACGGCATCACTAAGAACTCGTAGTGACCATATCTCGCTCAAGGCGTTTTGGGTATGTCCGAATCTCGGATTCAAGAATCGATAATAGCCCGATCTCAAATCTATTTTTGAGAACACCGAGGTTCTTCAGTTGATCGAACAAATCATCGATACGTGGTAACGGATACTTGTTCTTTATTGTCACTTTATTAAGTCGACGATAGTCGATGCACTACCTCATGGTTCCGTCCTTCTTTTCACAAACAACACCGGTGCACCCCAAGGTGAAAAACTCGGCGAGCAAAGCCTCTATCCACCAACTCTTGCAATCGAGCTTTCAACTCCTTTAATTCCGTTGGTGCCATACGATACGGAGCTATCGAAATCGGTGTGGTCCTAGGTACAAGCTCAATGCCAAACTCTATCTCCCGAACAGGTGGCAAACCCAGTAATTCTTCGGGAAAAACATCCGGGTATTCACAAACCACTGGCACAGATTCGGGTTTTATTTCTAACTCCTTATCATCAAGTACATACGCAAGGTATGCTTCGCACCCCTTTCTTACATATCTTTGGGCCAACATTGATGATATTACAGCTGGCAACCCCTTCAAGTCCGTAGGTTCAACTGGATCATCTCGTTATTTGCGCACCTCAAATCAATAGTCTTGCTTTTACAATTCACAACCGCATCATGCACGGTCAACCAATCCAACCCAAGAATAACATCAAATTCATCGAATGGCAAAAGCATCAAGTCCGCAGGAAAACAGGAACCTCGAATTACTAGGGGACATTTCTTACACACTTTGTCGACCAGCACGTAACGACCCAAGGATTTGACACCGAATTACGAACTCAAGAGACTCAATAGGTAAAGTCTTCTTTGGATGCTAAGGTTTCGCATATATAAGAGTGAGTAGAACTAGGGTCAATTAAAGCAATCACATTAGTATCAAAGAGAGTGAAAGTACCAGTGATAACGTCAGGGGAGGATGCCTCCTCTCGTGCGTGGATAGCATATGCTCTAGCAGAGCACGAGTCTCGGATCGAACAAGCGTATCGAGACCCTCTCGATTACCACCCCTACCTCCCGAAATCCTCGGGGTCTACCTCTAGCCATTGTCCCACTAGATCTTGCACCTTGCATCTTATTCTTCTCATCTAGCTCCGTGCAATCTCTAATGAAATGGTCCTTGAACCGCATCCATAACAGCCCTATTAATGACTTACCCCAACATTCACCTATGTGTCGTCTTCCTTATTGGGGTATTCGGCTTTCCTTGACGATTATTGCCCACACTAGCTACCAAGTAGCTCGTGAGTCCATCGATGGTCGTGCTCTAATGGAAATCCCCGATGCCTCGACTTATTTGTGTCCTCTTTGAACTTCTTTTTACCGAAAATGGAGCCTTGCCCATCGATCTTTTACGATAATCTCTAGCTTCAAATTCAGCCTTCCTCTTCTCCCTTCCGAGCTCTTCCGCCTTGCAGCTCGTTCAACTAGTGTTACAAATTCTTTTATCTCCAAAATACCCACCAAGAGCTTTAACTCTTCATTCAATCCTCTTCAAATCTTTTGCACATAGCAACCTCATCAGCCACACACTCCCGAGCATACCGACTAAGTCTTACGAACTCATGTTCAGATTCGATACCAATCATACGACCTTGCTTGAGCTCCAAGAATTCCTTACGCTTTTGATCGATAAACCGTTGACTAATGTATTTCTTTCGAAATTCGTTTGGAAGAAATCCCAAGTAACTTGTTCCTTTGGGACTATGGAAATTAAGGTCCTCCACCAATAGTAGGTGAGTCTCGCAACAAGGATATAGCACACTTAAGACATTCATCGGTGTGCATGACAGTTCATCAAACACTCTAATGGTGTTATCAAGCGAACTCAGCCCTTTCGGCATCATCAAGAACTATGGCCTTAAACTCCTCGCCCCATGCTTCCTAATCAAGTCCACGGTGGTTTACTCAACCTCACGGGATCAGCAATCGATGGCATTACGGGCTCTTGGGGTGGATTATTTAAATTTGGGAATGGTTGGACAGTAGGATTGGTTCGGGCATATTGCGCGACCCACTCATTCATCATGGTGAAGAAGGCTTGTTTCGCCCTTCATCTTGATTATTCGCGGATGACCGAGGCTCAACAGCAGTGTCCCTTTCGCAGAGCAGCCGCTACACTTTCAACGTCATCCGCCAAGGGTCTCTCTACCCCGGGTTCCATTTGCTAATCAAAACAAAAATTTCAACCGTCAGAAGTCATCACATTTTTAACCACTAACACATTGGCATGTATAACTAGACTCACACGCGCTACGGTAGTCCTAGAACCGACTAAACCATAGCTCTGATACCAATAAAATTGTAACACCCCGAACCCGAGACCGTCGCCGGAGTCGAACACGAGGTGTTAACAGACTTCAAACCACTGATTGAGAATTTTCCAGACAAGCTGCCAATCTATGTACTAGTCGCTTCAAAAATCATAACTTGAGTTTTACAACTTGAAAATCAGTTTCGTAATTTTTCCCTGAAAATAGACTCATATTTCCATCTACAGATTTTTTTCTAGAATTTTTTGTCAAGCCAATTAGTACAGTTTATTAGTTAAAGTCTCCCATGATACAGGGGTCGACTACACTGACCTTCGTGCGTTACAACTGGAATAACTCCCTGTGTAGGGATTCAATACTGATGTCGTTTGTTTCTATAGAAACTAGACTCAAAGAGGAATTTATACATATGTGGTATGACTCCTAATTATCTCTGGTTAATTTATAATGAATTTTCAAATTCGGAACAGGGAATCCAGAAACCGTTCTGGCCCTGTCTCACGAAATCTTGGATATCTCTTAAAATACAGCTCATATGGTCATTTCGTTTCATGCATATGAAAATAGACCCATAAATCTTCGAGTACGTAATTTTTTTAGCTATTAATTCCACTTATACTATTTTTAGTGATTTTTCGATCTCATATCACTGCTGCCGTCCGCAACAGTTACTGCAGTAGACTATGCCAATTTCATGAATCCTTCCTTAGCCTTTCTAATCATCCATCATACGTGACACAAATTATGGCCACCTTATCAAAATTAAGGTTTCTAAGACACGTGTCTATAGATTCTAGCATCCCACTCAAACGACCACATAGGCCATTTTCACATGGCTTAAAGTTTACAACCCAAAATTTAACAAAACAAAATAGCCCATACATGCCAAATGTTCTCCTAAGTTGACTAAGAAGACAATACCAAAATTGCTCACGGTGTGATGACTTAGTTGTGATTACGAACACCCAAAAGGAGACGAGTCCAAGAAACCTAAAATGGGTGAAAAGAAAACACCGAGTGAGTTTATAACTCAAGAAGTCATAAGCATTCCACATCCATCCATTAATACAATTATCATAAAATGAAATAATGAAACAAGGCCAAGTGTTCCACCATACCGAACTATACCATAGTTCCTTAGATCTTTCGGATCAATCTCATACCAAGTCATACATTTACATTTCATATACTGTTCAATAGGATATTTGAAGCAATTTCCATACATCATTTCATTTCTGCAACAATCATGCAATCAAATGAACTTTCATCTATTCCACGATACCTTATTTACGGGAATGCAATTGAAATCATCACATAGATTTAAATCTTACCAACTCCACCCCGAGCATGAACATAGCATCTATCAGCCATGAACTCAAGGTACTTACTCTTTCCGCTGTCCATACTCATCTCGATGAAGTCACGCCTCCATATAAATATTCAATCGGAGATATGTGTAGAGTTCGCACACATAGTGCTTAATACTCAATCACGCACACTTAGTGCCATGTGATTCAAGCCGCACACATAGTGCCATATAGTCCAAACTCGCACACTTAGTGCCATACATTACAAGCTCGCACACTCGGTGCCAATCTCGTCCCCAGACACATCTATTTCTCGCACACTTAGTGCCAAGCAAACTTCCTACACATTTCACTATCTCTTTACGCTCAACAATATCATCTTTTCATACACATACATTTGTATATATTTCATCTCATTAAACACAATTGCATAGATATTACAATCATTTAAGCAATATCAAATATATGCTTAATGACTTACCTTGTGTTGGGTAAAATAGTCCAAGTCGGCTACTCGATGACCTTCGTCTTTCCCTTGCTTGATTCTCCTTCTTTAACTCCTTGAGCTTAATCAATAAATCAACTAGTTTAACCCTCTTGCTAAACATTCATAATTCAATTACACATGCATATGTATGTTTGTATATTCGGCAACCATCCTCACTTATTACCCATTTGGTCAACAATCTAAGCCAAGATAAGGCTTCAATATGGTTGCCTCTAACCGAATACATGCACACCAATCTATCGCCTTTGGCGAATATGCATGTCTATGTTGAGGCCAATTTTACACTTAATACTACACAAAAAAAACAGCATACATTTTCCTAATTAACGCATTACATATTGTAGCTCTATACACATCTCTCATTTATTTCATAACCGAAACAACATCACAAGCAAATATACACCTTAAAATAGTATATATGTCATACCAATTCATCATGTACAAACATATATTCATGTAGGTGCAATGGCGAATTCTCAAGTGGCTTATATCCAAATATATACACATATCCAAAGCTTAAATCTTACTTACCATGCAACATGCATGAATCATACTTATGGATATAACATGGCCGAATACCACAACACCATACCGTTTCAATTTGGTCATGGTTAAACAAAGAACTTAGTATCTCATTCAAAATGCTAAAAGAAAATCTAAGAATCCTCAATCCACCATCACATGTATCATTATCAAGCTTGATATTTAGCATGCAATGGCATCAACACCATATTCACTTTGGCGAATTTCATTCCCATGACATAACAAAGATTTGAACCATGGGCTAACAAGAACATCAAGCTAGCAACTAAAATATACATGAATCTCATGGCAAAACATCAAACTTACCTTAATCTAGGTACAAGTATGGCCAAACCTCCTCCTAAACCTCTTCCAAACCAACATGAAACAAGAATTCCTTCCTTCTTCCTTAGAATTTTCAGCCCAAAGGAAATGAAAAATGATGAACAAAAATCTTCTTTCTTTCTCCACACTCACGGCAATGGGCATGCATGAGACCATTTTTTCTCTTTTTTTTTGTTCCTTTCATTATTAAATTCCCATACTCACTATTTTATTTTTTCTTACATACACCATTGTCCCAACATGTTTTATGACATGTTTTTACCCATAATCTCTTGTCATGGCCGGCCACTAGCTATTAGGGGGAAATTTGACATGCAAGTCCTCCCTTGACTACATGCACTATTAGGTCCTTATAGATTAGCCTATCACTTTTCAAAAGTGTCACACAAGTCCTACTAACTGAATTCACATGCTATCGGCTAAATCGAAGCCTGAAATTTTTACACATTCATAATTACATATTCTAGACAATAAATATTACGTTCAAACATTTCGGTGACTCGGTTTAGCGGTCCCGAAACCACTTCCCGACTAGGGTCAATTTTGGGCTGTCACAGATCTATAATAGCAAAATGTACTTATTTAGTCACTTTATCAATCTAGGCAGTCTACAATTCATAATTGGGTAAGATGACCAATTTGCCCCTAGACTTTTGTAAAATAACCATTTTACCCTTAAGTTCGAAAATCAATTTTTATCGAATTTCTCCACATCTTAAGCCTAGCCGAACCCTTTTTACTCTTATATCAACTCCAAATTTTTACTATTTTACATATCTAACTTCTATTTTACAACTTGTGCAAAATGGTTATTTTAGGTGTTTTCATGCTAACACATTTCACGAAAGTTGGTTATAAGACAACCAAGACTCATTTTCTTCCACAAAAAAACTCAGCAAACATTACAAATCCTTTCATGGAAAAACACTAAACTCTTATTCATTTTGCAAAATAGTACCCTCATTTGAAAGCTTATGCTTCAAGGTTCTAAAAAGTACAAAAATATTCAAGCAAAGCCATAAAAATCACTTATTTTCAAGAGGAATGAGTTACTAAAATTTTTAAAGCTCAAACCCCTAAAAATGGCTGAAAAATCAGTGGTAAAGAAGAAAGAGTGAAAGAAAAAGATGATAGCTAGGCTTAGGGCATTATTATATCATACATTATGTCATCAACTTACCTAATGTTGACTTTTCAATATTTTTACCTCCCATGGCCAGCCAAGCTATCACAATAGGGTCTAATTTTCCTTTAAAGACCTTCAATTTTTATTCTCTAGCTATTTCACACTTTTAGCTATCAATTTAGGACTTTTGCATTTTATGCGATTTAGTCCTTTGTTGCAATTGGACTTGCAAACGTCAAAATTAACTCACCAAAATTTTCATACCCTTATATAAACATACGGTGACTCCAAATAATAATAAAATAATTTATTCAAATTTAGATTTGTGGTCCCGAGACCACTATTCTGATTAGGCCCTAAATTGGGTTGTTACATTTCTCCCCCCTTAGGGATTTTCGTCCCCGAAAATTTTACTGGCGAATAAGTTTAGGTACTGATCTCTCATAGTCTCCTCGAGTTCCCATGTAGCTTCCTCGACTCCATGTCAATTCCATAGAACTTTCACGAGTACAATACTCTTATTCTTCAATTGTTTGACCTCTCGAGCTAAAATCTTGACCGGCTCTTTGCCATAAGTCATGTCCGGATAAATTTCAACCTCGGTTGGCGCAATCACATGAGAAGGCTCTGATTTATACCAACGTAGCATGGATACATGAAATATGTCGTGAATCTTTTTCAATTCTAGTGGCAAAGCCAAACGATAGGCAACCAGTCCTACTCTCTCAATAACCTCATAAGGTCTTATGAAGCGAGGACTCAACTTGCCTCTTCTACCAAATCTGAGGACTTTCCTCCACAGGGATACTTTTAAAAACACTCGATCACCCACTTGAAATTCAACCTCTTTACATTTTAAATCTGCATAGGATTTCTGTCTATCCAAAGCGACCTTCAAGTAATCACGAATCACTTTAACTTTCTCTTCAGTCTCTTTGATTAAATCGACTCCGTGAATCAGACTCTCCCTGAGTTCAGTCCAATATAAGAGAGTTTGACACTTTGCCCATATAAAGCCTCATAAGGCACCATTTTTAGACTTGTCTGATAATTTTTGTTGTAGGCGAATTTAATCAATCGTAAGTATCTTTCCCAACTTCCTTGAAACTCGAGAACGCAACACTGTAACATGTCCTCTAAAATCTGAATCACTCTCTCCAACTGACCGTCAGTTTACGGATGGAATGCCATGCTAAAACTCAACTTTGTCCCTAATGCCTCTTGTAAATTTTTCTAAAACCTCGAGGTAAATCTCGGGTTTCTATCCAAAATAATCAACAAAGGCACTCCATGTAGACTTACAATATCAGAAACGTACAAGTTAGTCAATCTTTCAAGGGGGTAGATGGTACGTACTGGTATAAAATGTGCCGATTTTGTTAACCTATCCACAATAACCCAAACAGCATCCTTTTTCTTTGGGTTACCGGTAAGCCAGTCACAAAATCCATAGAAATTCGATTCCACTTCTACTCTGGAACTGTTATAGGCTGAAGTAGACCTGAAGGTACTTGGTGTTTAACCTTCACTTGTTGACACACAAGACACTTGGAAACGAACTCTGAAATATCTCTTTTCATCCCCGACCACCAATACATTTTCTTCAGGTCGTTATATATTTTTACACTACCCGGGTGGACGGACAAACAACCATTATGTGCCTCTCACAGAATCTTTTGAATAAGCTCATTGCCCTTGGGTACACAAACTCTATTTTTGAACATTAAACATCCATCAACACCAATACAAAACTCAGATTCATTTTCCGTCTCACATTGAGTCTTCTTAGCTTGCAACTCCTTATCATCTTTCTGAGCCTCACGGATCTCTTGTAGAAATGTCGGTCTAGCTCTCAACTCTGCTAGGATTGAACTATCATCTAATAAAGGCAATTGGGTATCCATTGCTCTCAACGTAAATAATGATTTTCTACTCAAGGCATCGGCGACGACGTTCGCCTTGCCCGGGTGATAGTTAATCACCAACTCGTAATCCTTTATCAGCTCTAGCTACCTTCATTGTCGCAGATTCAACTCCTTTTGAGTCATCAAATATTTGAGGCTTTTGTGATCGGTAAATATTTGGTATTTCTTGCCATACAAATGGTGTCTCCAAATCTTCAATGCGAACACGATGGCGGCCAACTCTAGACATGTGTCGGGTAATTTTTCTCATGTGGCTTTAGCTGTCTTGAAGCATAGGTTATAACCTTGCCTTTTTGCATGAGTACACACCCCAACCTATTCAAGGAGGAGTCGCTATATATTACAAATTCCTTACCCGACTCCGGTTGCACTAACACTGGGGCTTCGGTCAAGAAAACCTTTAATTTTTCGAAACTTTGTTAGCACTTTCCTGACCACTCGAATTTGACATCCTTCTGTAGTAGCCTCGTTATTGGAGTAGCGATCATAGAAAACCCTTGAACAAACCTTCTATAGCATCCAGCCAAACCCAAAAAGCTTCAGACTTACGTCACATTCTTTGGTGGTTTTTATTAAACAATAGCCGAGATTTTGCTTAGGTCAACTCTAATCCCATCACCCGACACAATGTGTCCTAAAAATCCAACCTCCCTAAGCCAGAATTCACTCTTACTGATCTTGGTGTACAATTTTTTGTCTCTCAGGGTCTGTAATACAGTCCTCAAATGCTTCGCATGTTCACTCTCATCACGTGAGTAAATCAGTATGTCGTCGATAAAGACCACTACGAACTTATCCAAATACGGCCAAAAAATGTGATTCATCAAATTCATAAAAACCGTCGAGGCATTAGTCAAACCAAAGGGCATGACGAGGAACTCATAAGGCCCGTATCTTGTCTGAAACGTAGTCTTCGGTACATCTTGCTCTTTCACTCTTAACTGGTAGTATCCTGACCTCAGGTCAATCTTGAAAAATACAGTGGCTCCCTTTAACTGATCAAATAAGTCATCGATCCTTGGCAAAGGATACTTGTTCTTCACTGTTACCTTATTGAGTTGTCTATAGTCAACGTATATCCTCATCGACCCATCTTTCTTTTTCACAAATAGCACAGGAGCACCCCACGGGGAAAAGCTCAGTCTCGCAAAGCTCTTGTCAGTTAACTTTTGTAGTTGAGTTTTCAACTCCTTTAACTCCGTAGGAACCATCCTATAAGGAACAATAGAGATAGAGTCGTGCCTGGTATCAACTTGATTCCCAACTCTATTTTCCTTACTGGAGGTAATTTGGGTAATTCCTCTGGAAACACGTCTGTAAACTCACAAACCACTGGTACAGATTCTATCTTCAACTCAGACACTTGAGTATTCAGCAGAAAAGTGAGATAAGCCTCATATCCTTTCCTCAAATATTCCTCAACAGTCAAAAACGATACTATTACAAGCAAATTATCTGATTCATCTAGCCTAACCCGGAGAACATTTCCCTTTTCACATTTCAACTCAATAACTTTTCTCCCACAGTCCACTACAACACTATGAAAAGTCAACCAATCCATCCCAAGGATTACATCAAATTTATTAAACGGCACATGTTTGCCTAAAGGGTTAGACATTTTTATTACAAACTTAGTGGACTCTACTATCATGTTCATACAAGGTATCAATTCCATAAAATAAGAGTAGGTAGACCCTGGGTCAATTAAAGTAACAACAGATATTTTATGGATAGAAAAAGTACTCGTGATCACGTCGAAAGATTCTACCTCTTCACGGGCACAAATAGCATAAGTCCTTGCAGGCGCTCTGCCTTCGGACTTCACTGCAGCATCTCTGGGTGAACCCCTATTAGTAGCCCCACTTCTAGAGTTCCTTTAGGGTCTACCCCTCGAAGGAGCACTACTTGCCTTCGCTTCTTACTTTTTTTCTCTCTCTTCCATTTTAAGACAGTCTCGGACGAAATGTTTTAATGGTTCACACTTAAAACAATCCCTTTCATTCCCCTGACACTCGTCGAAGTGATGCTTACCATATTGTGAACATTCTGGCCTATTCGGCCGAGCACTACCGACGCTCGTGATAGAAGCGGTCTGGGCTCCAGAAGTTGTGTTCTATCGGTTCTTGTTTCTATTCGAAAACCCCACTGAAGTATTCGATCGAGTAGCAAATTCCTTCGGTCTCTTAAATGAGGACTGATGTGACTTCCCCATCTATTTCTTCTTTGAATCTCGCGACTCAATAGCCACTTTCCTCCTTTCTTTCACCAGCTCTTCTGCCTTACATGCTCTCTCAATGAGCACTACAAATTCTCTTAATTCTAGGATGCCAACAAATACTTGGATATCTTCATTAAGACCATCTTCGAACCTCTTACACATGGCAGCTTCTGAGGACACGTGCTCTCGCGCGTATTTGCTGAGTTTCACAAACTCTGGTTCATACTCCATCACTGTTCTACTACCTTGCTTTAACTCTAAAAATTCCTTCCTCTTTTGGTCTATAAATCTCTAGCTAATATACTTTTTTTGGAATTCTTCCTAGAAGAATTCCCAAGTGATCCTCTCTCTCGGTACAACGGACACGAGAGTATTCCTCCAATGATAAGTCGAATCTCGTAGGAATGACACTGCACACTTTACGCACTCTTTAGGCGTGCACGATAATTCATCAAACACCCTGACTGTATTATCTAACCAAAACTCTACTTTCTCCGGGTTGTCATCTAAGTTAGCCCGAAACTTCTCATCCTTTTGCTTCCTAATATTATCTACCGAAGGCTTCTCCCTCCTAATCAAGTTTGCACCTTGCGGAGCTACCGGGGCATACTAAGGAATCGGAAGAGGTTGGGGAGGTGGAGTGTTCGGATTCTTACGAACGAACTCCGTATACCAAGCGTCCATCATTCGGAGATAGGCTTCTCTAGCCCCTCTATCTTGGCCCATAGGCACGGGCTCGTTCTAAACTGGTCGCGGTCCCCTCAGCGGGAGTTGGTGCGTTACTCTCCACATCATCTACCGCGGCTCTATCAGGATCCATTTACTAAATAGAAATACAATTTATAATCGTCAGAAGTCGTTGCATTATCAATATACAGTTATGGCATGTATAGCTAGACCCGTACTCTCGCTAGGTTAGTCCTAGAACCGACTAAACCATAGCTCTGATACCACTAAATGTAACACACCATACTCGTAACCCATGCTGGAACAAAATACAAGGCATTACTTAACTCGATCTTATGCACACAAACGTTCCCCAAGTCATCGAGACTTGATCCAAATTAGAACTTTTTCAATTTCTACTTAAAACTTCTTATTATGGGCCTACGAGCCCCAAATCAACCATTGAAAACTATCCGGGATCAACCTAGGTCCTTAAACCATTTACAGAAAATTTAACTTTGAAATAGGGCACACGCCCGTGTAGAGGGGCAACACGCCCATGTGGCCATTTCAACATGGTCGCGTTGATGGCCTATGTGGCTCACACGACCTAGATAATATAGGGACACGTCCATGTCCTCCACCTGTGTGGAATTAATTCTAAATGCACACCTGCAGGGGTTTTCACACGGCCTGGCACACGCTAGTGTGCTTGGCCCGTGTCTTTCACATGGCCATGGCACACCCGTGTCCTAGCTCGTGTGCAAAAACATAGACATTCTATTTTTGACATCAGCATTCCTAAAATATCACACGGCTGTGTCTCTATCCCTGTGTTTACTATCATGCATACTGACTTGAAATTTTTACGTGCAGGGGATACACGGCCGGACCATATGCCCATGAGGCAAATCGTGCATCACACACGGTCTAGACACACGCCCGTGTGTCTACCTGTGTGGATAATAAAGGCTATTTACCAAGCCTATTTGCCACCCTTACTTACACAACTTGCATAATAGCACCCACAATCAAGATAAGACTATCCCATGCAACCAAATCAGCTACAATAAACAACATTCCATTTGTTTATTTTACTCATCTATGAAAATAACATCTTTGTATATAAATCAAAATGAATATTAGCCATCATTCAAGGCTTAATACAAAATGAAGGGTTCCCAACCCAAGCCAACACATTTGGCCAGTTTTCAATGACACAAAAATAGCAAAGTCTAAGCCCTATACATGCCATATTCAAAAATATAAATCAAATTATACTGAAAGCTTCGATTGATAGTGTGATCGATATCTCTGACTTCCGTTGATCTTTGAGCTAGATAGGCGACACTATAAGAAAATAGAAAAGGAGAAGGAGTAAGCATAAATCTTAGTAAGTTGCACATAAATAAATATACAATATATCTTTACCATTCATCAACAAGTATCATAATACACAAGTGGCATAAGCAAAACTTACTCATCAATATTCATTACACATTATATAGCATATATTGAGCTCACATTTCATACATACCATATAGGTACCTGTACCACTCACAACACGATTATACTTTCCTAGTTAACTTTAAATCGTACTTTCATCGTTGAACCATATGGAACATTATCGGATACTCATTTATCCTCAAATAAGGGGTCAGACATTGACGTGATGTCTCAGACATGGTCTTACACAAGTTCTAGTATATCTGTGTCAATGCCATGTCCCAAACATGGTCTTACACTGACACATCTTGTAGCCGATGCATGTCCCAGACATGTCTTACACTAGCACTCGTCTCAATGCCGATGTCATGTCCCAGACATGGTCTTACACTGGTTCTCATAATGTGGCCGATGCATGTCCCAGACATGTCTTATACTAGCTCACACAAGTGACCCAAATGTCATGGCATGAATATCCGATTTATTTCTTGAGGTTCATTCGGGAATTCTATTATCTCTATTCTCATCATATTATCTCATTTCCAAAATCAGACAATTCATGCTATAATAATTCAAATACAATTCAACACATACATAAGCAATGTAGTTGTATTATTTACATACAACTTACCTCGGATTACAAAATGTGGCGACTAGTCGATTTAGTCGATTTGCTTGGCTTCCCCCAGTCTAGGTTCGCATTCGGTATTTCTTAATCTATAATAGAAAAATGCACTTATTTAGTCACTTTATCAATCTAGGCAGTCTACAATTCATAATTGGGCAAGATGACCAATTTGCCTCTAGACTTTTGCAAAATGACCATTTTACCCCTAAGTCCGAAAATCAATTTTTATCGAATTTCTCCACATCTTAAGCCTAGCCGAACCATTTTTACTCTTATAGAAACTCCAAATTTTTACTATTTCACATATTTAACATCTATTTTACAACTTGTGCAAAATGGTCATTTTAGGTGTTTTCATGCTAACACCTTTCACAAAAGTTGGTTATAAGACACCCAAGACTCATTTTCTTCCTAAAAAAAATCGGCAAAAATTAAAAATCCTTTTATGGAAAAACCTTAAACTCTTATTCATTTTGCAAAATAGTACCCTCATTTGAAAGCTTATGCTTCAAGGGTCTCAAAAGTACAAAAATATTCAAGAAAAGCCATAAAAAACACTTATTTGCAAGAAGAATGAGTTGCTGAAATTTTTGAAGCTCAAACCCCTAACAATGGCTAAAAGATCGGTAGTAAAGAAGAAAGAATGAAAGAAAAAGATGATAGCTAGGCTTTAGGGCATTATTATATCATATATTATGTCATCAACTTACCTAATGTTGACTTTTCAACATTTTTACCTCCCATGGCCGGTCAAGCTATCCCAATAGGGTCTAATTACCCTTTAAAGACCTTAAATTTTTATTATCTAGCTATTTGACACTTTTAGCTATCAATTTAGGACTTTTGCATTTTATACGATTTACTCATTTCTCGCAATTGGACTCGCAAACGTCAAAATTAACATACCAAAATTTTCATACACTTATATAAACATGCAATGACTCCAAAATAATAATAAAATAATTTATTCAATCTGAATTTGTGGTCCCGAGACTACAATTCTGACTAGGCCCTAAATCAAGATGTTACATTCAACCTATAAAAACAAAACATGTCATTATGTTTCCAAATGAAACAAACAGATAGACATACTTGTAGGTCTAGAAGAAAAGGAACATGGGTTTCTTCAACTTTAGGAACCAAAGAGAGACAAGTGATAGCAACAAGGTGAATCACCAATGGTTTATCTATTTGAAAACAGAAGCTACTTAAGAACCTATCAAGATAATTAACAAAAAGCATCGTTATTAGAGTGGTGAACCCATAGTGAGCATTGACTTTAAGCATCCACTCCATCGCCTCACGGCAGGCCTCATCTTCCCAAAACAAATCCTGTTCCAACAACAAAAACGGATAAAAAAATTGAAGTGTCTCCGCCATTGTTACAGACACTTAAAAGAATTCTTCTACAACTTCACCTACACCATTCTTATCATCTTCTTCATAGTAAAGACCATCAAGCAAGAAAGAAGGGAAGTTTCTTCTTGTTCATGTTGTTGAATTGCCATCTTTTTTTTTAGTCCCTCCCACTTTTAAGTTATTATACAAAACAGATAAAAAATGAAGCATCTCCACCATTGTCACAGCTACTTAAAGAACTCAATTTTGTAATGTAAATTGTGTGGTTCTTTTATCTGTTTTCGGTTCACTTTCAAGATGATGATGATGGTAGTGGGAAAAAGAAGAGATTGTGCGGTGGCTGGAAGGAGGTAACAAAGGAAGAAGAAGCAGGGGTGGCTCAGGGCCTTTTATGCAATGCTTAAAAAAATACTTCTAGCTCCAAAAGCACTTTTGGAAGAAAAGCTGTGTTAAACAACCTGTCTTTGGCTGAAATTTTTTGCCTTTCAGAAGTACTTTTGAAAAACACTTCTGACTTTTGAAAAGGGGAAGCTTCTCCCAAAAGCACTTTTAGTGCTTAATTACTTTTTCACCCCTCCAATAACATAGTACTTTCCTTTTTTCTTTCTTGGTGCTTAATTACAAATGTGTTAAAATCATTAATTAAAATAATTTTAAAAAATACTAATTACAAATATTTAATGGTTATATTTAAATATTTAAAATATAGTTTATATATTCTAGTTAAATTTTATAAATAATTAATATTTATTGTTTAAAAATATTTAAAATTTATATTTCATATATTAAAATATTAACAACAAGTTATAATAATTTTTATATTCTTACTAAAATTTAATAATATTAACTAATTTAAATATCATTTAAATGCATATTTGTTACTTGATAATAACATATCTAAAATGGACATTTTATTTCTAATAAGTAATTTTTGACTGCAATGCTAAACACTCAAATTTTAAACTAAACTTTTCAAAAACACTTCTTAAAAGCACTTTTCCACAGCACTTTTCAAAAGCATTACCAAACTAACCCTTAGAGGGGAAGAAGTTAAACAACAATAGAGGAATCTATGTTGTTCAATAAAATGCTAACAATTTTCATAAAAATGAATTATGTTGAGTCGATCCAATGTCATTAAAGTTGATCAAATACTTTACAAGTTGTAATTCAGAGTTCAGATTCATGTAATAACTCTAGCTCTTTCATACTTAGTAAATTGATGATTGCTTAAATCCAAATGATGTGATACTTGATTCGTTGGAAAGCTAAGAAATAGCTCATCAAGTTGTATGAAGATAACTCAATTTCATCCATACCAAAGCCAAAAATGCGTCACAACTCGAATGGTGTTTTTGCCAAAATCTGCCTCTCCATTCAAAGCTTGGGTCCACATTATTTCGACATAGGCTGCCCCATTCTTCCAGCCTTTTGCCACCACAATTTAATCCTCCATAAGCCACCTTTGAATGATCATGGTTCAACGGCTCCCTTTGGATTCCATCACACCCATGGTAAGATAGAATTTCAAGCGTATGTTCTCTTTAACTGAAAAAAATTGTTTGGATAACATAAGGTGAGGTGAGTTTGGGGTTTTTAATCACATTGTAACTCTCGTTTTCCATTGAAGGCTCAAGGCTGAAGCTCCAATGGAAGGAAAAGCCCTCTAGTGAAAGAAATGTATCGTTTGTTGGGTAAAATTCTACTTTTGCATTTTTTTCCCTTTTACAATATTAGATTATTTTTAACTAAAAGTAAATAATTAAATACATATATTTTATAAAATTTATGTAATTAGATACATATATATTTGAAGGAATTAGATATATATTTTTATTATAAAATTAAAATGAATTGATAAAATAAATATTACATGAAAATAAAAATAATTAATAAAATTATTATTTAAAAGAAATACATTTTAATAAATTTAAAATAAATTTAATTTTAATAAAATTTTATTAAATTTCATTTTCAATCTAATGTCATTGATGATTATTTTTATTTTTAACTCACCATTACATTTAAATTCAAACACATACTAACTATTATACTATTACTAATTTTAATTTTAATAATTTTAGTATTATAAAAACTAATCACTACTACTATTTTTAATTTCACCGAAACTATTTGCGCCACCCATGTGAAGGAAGAAAGTTTCATTATTTGATTAAAAGGTTGAACAAACCTTGAAATTCGTTTTATCGATTCAAAGTTTCTTAGACATTTACTATGATGGCCGAAATAAATGCTCATGTTGCTGCCTTAAGCCGGTGTGTTTTTGAACTTTGTGTCAAGTTTTACTACACACCTACCTGGGAACACCCGTATTGTAATGCGGTGTCATTTGTAAGTAGCGTCTCTGAACTCTTTTTTTTTTTGATCTTTTGGAGGTTAGTTCCACTGCTTATCTAATTTCTCTGCTTCCACGTAGGAGTCCCCGTCGTATATTGCAAATATCCCTTCAAATAGGTTAAAAGGGAATGCTTTATCATCATCATCATTCTCTGCAAGCCTGAAATATATTTGATCTCAGAGTATGAAGGAATGAATTGCTTCGGCTGGTTAGCCCTTAAAAGCTGTCATATTTATGCTGCTTCATCATCCTCATCCTACATGTGTGGCACAAATCCATGCTCTCATTGTGAGCTTGGAGAGTTGGCAAGTTCAAAGCCATTTTCCATGATGCTTTAGGAAGGTCCTGGGTTGCGGGTAGTATGGACCTACAAACTTCACACGAAGCTATAAAATATTGCAATTGTAATACAAGTCAAATCAGATGATGAGAGAGAGAGAGGTCATTTTTTTTAAGTGGCCATTAGCCAACAGCAACACTAAATAGCTTGAACACCCACTAGCAAAATTGCGGTTCAATTGTTTTCGGGTTGACTTTCAGTAGAGACGGATCATATATCTCAAAGCGTGCCATCATGAATGCCTTTCTCTATTTCTTTTTGCTATATCTGCACCCTTTTACTTCATGATAAAGTTATAGAATCACTAACACCTCTAACCTCCTTTACCAAATGTTCGTACAAAAAGTAGCGCTTGATGGACCGATTTATCTCACATTTTCTTCTTTACAAGCCTAATATATTTACAGTTATAGACATGATCGCGGTTGGTATGCCAGGCCAGCATGATGTCGGAGTCTGTTGCATTTTTCCAGCAATGAACTAAAGACAAAATTGTAGGTTTCCATTTATGCCATCTGCACAAGTTTGCAACCGATATCAAGAAGATAAACACCAAAAGTTGAGTTCACAAAAGATATGAAAATATACTGCAGTTCACAGAAGAAAATCAGTAATATACTGCAGTTTTGGAGAACATGAAAATGATGGATGACAAAAATGTCCGGTCACTCATCATTCTGTTGGATGTACTTCACAACTAATATATTGTAGTTTCTGACAACATGAACGTGATGGATGTCAAAAATTTTTGTCCGCACCATGTCACTATTTCTTGGATATACTTGGTGCAAAATAAACGGAAAAGAGTAGCATCTATGAGGAGGAAACACTGATGTTATGAAGTGAAAGTAACTGCCTGATTTCACAGGGATTTCTTTTACGAAATTATCCTATCTCTAAGTCAAAAGAAGTCAAAGGATACTAAACAGAAAACGAATAGCCATTCCTTCCTACATCTTTGTCTCAGTAATTTTTCAACCATATAGAGGAAAGGTTGAAGTAGGCTCACAGAAATAAGTGAAATGAAATTTGTTCAACGGGTGTGAAGTTGTTGCAATGAAGGTTTGTTGATTGGCAGAGCTGCAGGGGGTAAATATCACGTTTATCCCTCTTAAACAACCAACTCGAGCATCCACTGAGAAAACCTGTGTTTTCAAATCTATGAACATAATTCACTAAGAAGAATACTCAAGAACTGATTAAAGATGATTTACCAGGTCTATAGCATCCTAGACTTCAATGCTTTCTCTGCTGCTTTAGCAAAAATTTTTGCCGCTTCTGCTTCAGCTTCTGCCACATCTGCCTCTCTTGCAGCCTTTTCAGCCTCTGCGATTGCAACTTCTGCCTCTGCAACTGCTTGTGCGGCAGCTGCAGCAGCCTCTTCTGCAGTCATGCTCCTCATTTTCAACAAATCTGCATTAACTTGGGTTTTAGTAAGAATGTTGATGCCTTTCTTCTTCGCTTTTGAAGAATCCTTTGGCCTTCCTTCCGAAAGAAGCAGAGGAGATTTTCTTGCTTCAGAAATAGTTGAACACGGTGCAACCTTGTACTTGTGCTTTACCTATTAACATACACATTGAAAATATGAGTCAGTCCCAGCTTATGAACATTAGACTTAATCTTCTTTAGAAACATATTTCCCCCATTTTGTGAAGATATGCCAGTAACTTTCCATATGTAGATCAGAAAACTAACATCAACATTTCATGCAACTATTGAAGAAGAAAAGTATCAAAGTTGTTGGACACATTTAGCAAACAGGAAGCAACTTTTCCCAGCGCTCTTTCTTTAAATCTAATATTACAATTGCACATGCCATATCAATTAACCTTAATATTGTTTTCAGGAACATCAATGGCAAAAGTATCACCTAAGCATTTCTGTCTGAATTCTAAGGACCTTTTCGATGACCCTGGGACACTAATATTGAATTTATATGCTTGACAAAAGTAATAATATTCTACTGATATTGGTCCACCTGTAATTAACAGCATGATTACCTTTATCAATGTCCCATTTGCTACCAACAGCTTTAATTTAGTTGCCAATAGCTTCTTGAGGTTTGGTGGAGTAGCATATTTCTCCTATAATGTCAAAGACAAACCAACTCATATTAGTTTAGATGTTTGCAGAAAACATTCACAGTAATTTCAGAGATGAGCTTTAGGTTAAAAGATTTTTAAATCAGAAATAGAACAAAAAAGGAGAAAAAGAAAATATAAGTTCCATACCTACTGGAGAACAAGAAAGAAGGAAAATTCTTGACATATAAAAACCATTACAAAAACAAAAAATCCTCCAGCAGTTTAGTTAAATGAGTACTTTTCTTTTTAGTATTCAGAATTCAGGAATAATCCAAGAAGGAAAAGCACCTCTATGTATACCGCAATTGAAGCTCTGTCAGAACCGGCTGGCTCTTTCAAACTAGTGATAGCCTCTAGTAAAATATTGTCCAACCTACAACATTGAGAGGATATCACTTAAGCAGCAATGAATATGCCTGTACATAATCAGAATAACATGGCTCTCAGTACAAGACTGTTTTTGCCTACAAAGACCAAGAAGTTGGATAAATTTTGTTTTCATTAGTTACAAATAAGCGCTGTTGCCCAAAGGCACTAAAAATATGTGTATTTACAGCCAGTTTAAAATGAAACAATTTAGGGAATAATAAGTTTTTCTTTCTGTGTCTTTTCATGTGGCAAGTATCTGACGCTCATGTAAACAGGTTCAACTAAAAATAACTTCAATATGATATACAAATATGTTTAATAAATAACCTAGCAATTTCAATAGAAAAGTTTGAAATTGTCGTTATTTAATATCTAGGAACTCGTATACCTACATTCAACTAGAAATAAGTTCAGTACCACATAAGAATATACGTAATAGATAACCTTGAAATCAGTTTCTTGGAACCAGTTGCCCTTGTTGTTCCACTAGAAACTGCAAGGGGCTTAGCATCAACGACTTCTTCTCTTGGAGGTACAGTGATTAGAGCCATGGGGTTATCGTCATGTTTAGCAGCCAACTGATTTCTTTTGAGGGCAAGCTTGGCCTTCTGCCTTGAACCCCATATGGCGGTTGCATTTATATTTCTCCATTTATCCTGGCCACAATAAAACTATACTCATTAGTTCACCTCCATGCCGTTAATAAAGGCACTATCAGGAATTAAACCAGAAAATTTAAAAACTTATTCCAACAGTACTTAGTGAAGACTGCTAGAGGTCAGCTACATACCTTGAGATCGACATTTGAGCGTGAACGCAAGACAGAACTAAACTCAGGATCTGAAAGTATATTGCGCCATTTACCAGTACCATGCTTAAGAACTCCTGCCTTGAGGGCCGCTTCTTCTTCTGCTGTCCATTTCTGCTTAGGGGCACCCATTAACAAAGTCCTGAAATCCCCAACGAAAGAAAATATAAACAATCGGAATTTGAAAAGATCAATCACTAGTACCACTCAATCCTATATGCTTATGCGCCTATCCATCATGTTTAGACAACTAGCAAAAAACATTGTAATTGTAGAAGAAATAGGTGCCAAAACTAAATCAAACCATTTCAAAGGCAATAATCATATTTACACAACCACCAGACATTCACAGACAGATTTTTTTTCTAGACATTTTCTAAGGCTCCAAATCTCAACCGTAGTAAAATTCCAGTAGTGCAGAATTTAAAATTTCACAAAAAAAATACCAAAATAATGAAAAAATAGAAAAAATAAAATCCTTGATGTAATTATGTTTGAGAAATTTAGACAAAGTTCTACAAATCCAAACGCCATCTAAAGCATAAAGCTCAAACTTTCAACATCTGTTGACTCAAATTATACATAAATTTAGACTAAATCCATCACAACATGTATTCACAGCTCAAGAAATGTACCTATCACTATAAATCTCTAATTTCCTCTAAAAAAAAATCAAAATTATATTCTGAAAGGACAGATTTATGAAAATTAATAAGTCTAATAGATTGATGTCCAACTTTTTTTCTCCTCTGGAGAACAATATTAACCATTATGAAACAACAAACAATCAGATTAATGCATTTTCATCCAAAGCTTAAGACTTCGACGAAACTTCACAACGATCAATTTATCTAGAGAATTCGAAACAAAGAAAGAAAGAAAAAAACCTTTGCATTAAATACTGAATTTCGAATTATGAGTGAACTTTTGGGAGAAAATTGAGGATGAAAAATTGAGTACCTGATCGGAGAAACGAGTGGCGCATCGGATTTTTTGTCGAGAAATTATTCTTACAAAACAAAGAACTGGAAAAAAAATAAAAAGTGTTTTTTTTTCCCCAAAAGAATATTAAATAAAATAGAAATTCAGGAAATGTTCTTTTTAACTACTACTACTACCCGCTTCCTTTTGAGGTATTTATATCTATGGCTTATTAGTTGGCTGAACGTATGATCATGAAAACTGGTTATAAAATATGAAAATTAACTTCTAGCCCTTAATCTCTCTCTAAATTAAATTTCAACCCTAGATTTTGGATAATTAGTAAACTAACCCATCAAAGTTACAAACATTGTCTTATGATTAAAAATTAATAAATTTATCATTTCGCTACGGATTGGTATGATATTAAGACACATTATAATAAGTTAGATTTATATAATATATAAATGTTTTTTTTATTTCGAAGCAAATTAAGAAATTATAATTTATCTCATTTACTTATTTTTAAATAATAATTAAAAATATAAAATTGAAAAACTCCATCTAATCATTATCCTAAAATAACAATAACACAAATGTGGAGAAACTTTTAAACTTTTGTTGTTGAATGATTAATTTTAGCAGACTAAAAGATGTATCACATTAGTCAATAAAAATTGTATTCTATTTTAAGATATGCATGAATTAAAGGAAAGTTAATATTTATATTGCATCACTTATTGTTAGAAT
Source organism: Gossypium arboreum (assembly GCF_025698485.1). Taxonomy (NCBI): domain Eukaryota; kingdom Viridiplantae; phylum Streptophyta; class Magnoliopsida; order Malvales; family Malvaceae; genus Gossypium; species Gossypium arboreum. The sequence goes on from NC_069080.1 coordinate 41,325,943, forward strand.
TAAGTGACCCAAATTCTTATTTAAATAAAATACGATGGAAAATAAAATAAAAGTAAAATCCATATAGAACTAGACTTCTTTTATTTTATTTTAGAATAAGGTTTTAAACCTTATTAAACTCCATCTATTTTATATTGATTAGGATAAGGTGTTTCAATCCTACTAGAATATGGCTTTGCAAGCCTATAAATAGACATAGTCTATTCCTCTTGTATTTGAGTAAAAATTTTTCGACATAGTGAATTTTCTTCTCCTCTGCCTGTGGTTTTTTTCGAAAGGGTTTCACGTAAAATTTATGTGTTCTTTATTTTATTTATTTTATTCTATTTTATTTTTCACAAATTGGTATCGAGCTTAGGGTTATTCATCTCGATCACGGTAATGGCGTCTTTGAAGTATGAAATTCATTGTTGGATCGCAACACACATTTGCGTTGTGGCAAATTAAGATGCAAGCGCTTCTTGCAGATGGATCTAGAGGATGCCCTGCTAGGATAGATAAGATGCCTTCGACATTAACGAGATGAAGAGAAGAAGCGTAAGGATCGAAAGGCATTAACACAATTACATACGCATTTGTCCAACGAAATTTTGCGAGGATGTGATGAAAAGAAAACTGCATTGCATTATGGAAGAGGCTAGAACAAATATGTATGTCGAAAACTCTAACAAGCAAGTTGCATATGAAACAGCGTCTTTATGCTCATCGTTTGGAGGAAGGTGCGTCGTACACGAACACTTAATGGTGTTTAAAGAAATTCTCTCAAACTTGGAGGCCATGGAGGTTCGGTATGATAAGGAAGATCTAGGGTTGATTCTACTTTGTTCGTTGCCCGTCTTATTCAACCTTTAGAGACACGATTTTATATAGCCATGAGTCTCTCACAGTTGATGAGGTTTATGATTCTTTAACCTCGTATGATAAGATGAAGCATCTTGTGGTTAAACCCAACTCTCGGGGAGAGGGTCTCATTGTTCGTGGGAGACAAGGCGGAATGTTGATGATGATCGTGGTAGAACACAGAGCGGAATCCTCGTGGTAAATCTAAGGGTAGATCGAAATCTTCAAGCAGAGGTAAAACTTGCAACTTCTACAAGAAGAAAGGGCACATTAAATCTGAGTGCTATAAGCTACAAAATAAGATTAAAAGGAGGCTGCGAATCAAAAGGAAAACAAACGGAAAATTCCGGTGAAGGCGATGTTGTAGAAGACTACGGCGATGGTGAACTTCTAGTTGCTTCATCAATGATTCTAAAGTAAGCGAGTGGATACTTGATTCAGTTTGCACCTTCCACATGAGTCCCAATCGGGATTGGTTTACAACTTATGAAACGATGTCTGAAGGTGTTGTTTTGATGGGAAATAATGCTTCATGTAAAATCGCGGTGTTGGAACAATTAAAGTTAAAATGTTTGATGGAGTTGTCGAACACTTAGTGACGTGCGGCATGTTCGAATTGAAAAGAAATTTAATTTCGTTGAGTACTCTTGATTCAAAAGTGCAGATACACATTGAAAGTGGGGTTTTAAAGATTTCAAAGGGTCCTTGTTGTGATGAAAGGGCAAAGAAAGATTGCCAAGTTATATGTTTTACAGATTCTATTCTTTGGTGATGCATTTGTCGCTTCCTCTTCCTTGTCGGATGATGATATTACTAAACTTTGGCATATCGCCTAGGGCATATGAGTGAGAATGGCATGGCGAAATTAAGCAAAGAGGACTTCTTAATGGGCAAGGAATTTGCAAACCGAATTTCGTGAGCACCTTGTGTTTTGGGAAGCAAAGAGAGTTCGATTCACTAGAGGAATCCATAACACGAAGGAAGCGTTGGAGTATATCCATTACGATGCGTGGGGCCGTCGAGTGCCTTCGAGAGGTGGAGCTAATTATATGCTAACCTTTATTGATGATTTTCCGAGAAAAGTTTGGGCGTTTTCTGAAGCGAAGCGATGTGTTTTCCACATTTAAGTCTTGGAAAATTATGATTGAAAAGCAGACGGAAAGCAGATAAAATACCTCCATGCACAATGGCTTAGAGTTACGTTACGATGAGTTTAATAGATTGTGCAAGTCGAAGGATCATGAGACACTTGACGGTTCGTCATACTCCAAACAAAAGCGGCGTTGCGAGCGAATGAACGAGCGATCATGGAAAAGGTTCGATGTATGTTGTCAAATGCCAACTTACCGAAGTCATTTTGGGCGAAGCGACCTCTCGCATGTTTTTGATCAACCGATCTCCATCCGTTGCCATTGAGAAAAAGACTCCACAAGAGGTGTGGTGCGGTAATCCTGCTAATTATTACGATTTAAAGATTTTTGGGTGTCTGCGTATGCTCATGTTGATAATGGAAAATTGGAACCGAGATCCATTAAATGCGTTTTCTTGGTTATAAAGTGGTGTAAAAGGCTATAAGTTATGGTGTCCTGAAAATAGAAAAGTTGTGATTAGCAGAGATGTTGTTTTTGATGAAAGCGCTATGCTACCTAACTTATCTCTTAAAGACTCTTCCAATAAAGAAAACCAAAAGCGGTGGAGCATCAGTTAATCGAGAATCAACTCCTCAAGCCAAGTACAAAATTGAGAATAGAGTTGCTTCTTCACCGCAATACTCTATCGCCAAAAACAGGACAAGAAGAGAAATTAAACCTCCAAAGAAGTATGCCGATGTTGATCTAGTTGCTTATGTTTTAAATGTGGTGAAGATATAGATGCGAATCAAGAGCCATTTAATTATTACGAGGCGATTAGGCGTGAAGACTCGAGAAAAGTGGATGTTTACTATGCAAGAGGAGATGGAATCACTCCACGAAAAGCAGAACATGGGATCTTGTAAAACTTCCTAAAGGTAAAAAGGCATTCGTTGTAAATGGGTGTTTAAAAGAAAGAAGGACTCAGGAGTTGAAGAACCAAGGCTTGTTGCAAAGGGTTACAGATCAAATTCCGGAGTGGACTTCACAGATGTGTTCTCTCGGTTGTTAAGCATAGTTCGATTCGAGCTTTGCTTGGTATTGTTGCCATGCATGATTTGGAGCTTGGCGGTTAGATGTAAAAGCGCATTTTTGCATGGAGAACTTGAGGAAGATATTTACATGCAACAACCGAGGGTTTTATAGTCTCGAAAAAGAGGACTATGTTTGCTTTGAAAAAGTCCCTTTACGGTTTGAAACAGATCACCAAGACAAGTGGTACAAGAGGTTTGATTCCTTTATGACTTCTCATGATTTCAAAAGAAGTAGTTTTGACAGTTGTGTCTACTTTAAGAAAAAGCAGTGATGGTTCTTTGTGTATTTACTTCTTTATGTTGATGACATGTTGATAGCGACAAAAGATAAAAGAGATAAGAAAGGTTAAAGCCCAACTAAGTGAAGAATTTGAGATGAAAGATTTAGGACCAGCAAAGAAGATACTTGGTATGGAGATTCTCGAGATAGAAAAGCAAGTAAATTGTACCTAAGTCGGAAGGGTACATTGAGAAAGTTCTTTGCGAGTTCAATATGCAGAGTGCTAAGCTCGTTAGTACTCCTTTAGCGACCCATTTCGGACTTTCATCGGCCTTATCTCCTCAATCGATAATGAGATTGAGTACATGTCACATGTTCCATACTCTAGTGCGATGGGATCTCTCATGTATGCTATGGTTTGTTCACGCCCGATTTATCATATGCGATCGGTGCGGTTAGCGATACATGGCGAATCACGGTAAAGAACAACTGGAAAGCGATTCGGTGGATTTTAAGATACTTACGAGGCACTACTAATGTTTGCTTACAGTTTGGAAGAACTAAAGATGGAGTTATAGGGTATGTTGATGCTGATTTTCTTTGGAGACCTTGATAGAAGAAGATCTCTCGAGTTACGTCTTTACAATCGGAGGTTGTGCAATTAGTTGGAAAGCCACTTTGCAAACTACGATCGCTTTGTCTACCATGAAGTTGAGTACATGGCGATTCTTGAGGCTTGTAAAGAACCTATTTGGTTGAAGGGACTATTTAGTGAACTCAATGAAGACCTTCAAATCAGCACGATATTTTGTGACGGTCAGTGCCATCTTTCTTACAAAAGATCAAATGTTTCATGAGAGAACAAAACACATTGATATTCGGTATCATTTTGTTCGTGATATTATTGCTCGTGGTGATATTGTTGTGAGCAAAATTAGCACTCATGAAAATCCTGCAGATATGATGACTAAGTCACTTCCTATAACCAAGTTTGAGCATTGCTTAGACTTGGTTGGTGTTCATTGTTGAAGTTAAACCCTTAAGGGGTTTTTGGAAGAGGTGAAGAACTTGTTTATTGAAAGTTCGCGATGAAGAACTTGTTCATTGAGAATTTGTGTCAAGGTGGAGATTGTTAGAATTAAGTGACCCAAATTCTTATTTAAATAAAATACGATGGAAAATAAAATAAAAGTAAAATCCATATAGAACTAGACTTCTTTTATTTTATTTTAGAATAAGGTTTTAAACCTTATTAAACTCCATCTATTTTATATTGATTAGGATAAGGTGTTTCAATCCTACTAGAATATGGCTTTGCAAGCCTATAAATAGACATAGTCTATTCCTCTTGTATTTGAGTAAAAATTTTTCGACATAGTGAATTTTCTTCTCCTCTCGCGTGGTTTTTTCCGAAAGGGTTTCACGTAAAATTTATGTGTTCTTTATTTTTATTTATTTTATTCTATTTTATTTTTCACACTTATTTTTGAACTTCAATAAATTTAAAATTATTTTAAGTTATTTTTAAATAATAATAACAATTTTAATTTTGTAGAATAAATTTATATTCAATATATCATTATTATACTTATAGTATAATTAGTATTTCACTTTTATTTATGATTTTGTATTATAAATATTTTTGAAAATTTCCATACCATATAATTTTTATCTAATTACTACAATATTTTAAATAATGAGTTTAACAATTAATTAGGAATAAAATTCTAAATATCATCAAAACTTTCTATTTTATAACTTCTTGAGATCACAGTTGTCTTTTAGAATATATTTTTGGTCGGTGCCATTGTCTTAGTTAAATTATTCAAATTGATTTTTGTGACTTTTCTTTAATTTTTAAAGGATTTATAATAACATTTAAGATATTTTATTTAAGATATTTCAATACATAATTATAACTCTACTATATAAAAGTAATATCTGTACTTACTATATCAGTAACACTATACCAATGGGTCAATTTTCACTTTTGGTACTTATTTTATGTTTGAATTTAAGATTTAATTTCTATACTTCAATTTTTATTGTAACACCCCTAACTCAAATCCGTCGCCGGAATAGGGTTACGGAGTATTATTGGAGCTTACAAAATTAATTATCAGACATTTCATTTCATCTAGCATTCATATTAGAAACCAAACCAAATTATACATATTGTCCTTTAAATGAGCCCTCGAAGCCCCAATTACGTATTAGAAACAAATAGGGACTAAGCCGAAGACTCAGAAAATTTTTCGGAAATATTTAAAATTTTCAATATTGCAGAGGTCACACGGTTTGGAGACATGCCCGTGTCTCAGGCTGCGTGGGCATTTTGTTTTGTGCAAATTTAAAATATAGGTGACACACGGCTGTGTCACCTGGCCACGGTTGAGACACACGCCCGTGTCTCTACCCGTGTGACAAAAATAGGCCATTTTACAAGCCATATTTCTCACCCAATTGTATATCAATCTATACATGCCATTGTAACCAAAATAAAAACATTCAAAAGTACCAATAGAACCGATGGAAAGTGTGAGACAACTCCGAAAAACTTCCAACCCAATGAGCTTCCAATAATCTGGAAAATAAAGGAAAACCAGTACATAAGCAATGAATGCTTAGTAAGCTCGTATAAACTTTAATCATAATACTTCTTTTCAAATATGAAATTTAAACATATCTAGAATAATCCAATATTGATACCACAATATTCATAAAGTTATATTTAACAGCTCACTAAGTGAATAAATCTACAGTATCACTTATATATATTATTCCTAGTATGGTAGGATTTTAACACAGCTTTAATTCTTCCAAATTTCTTTATTTTCATTTATGTTTCTTTACTTTCCACATTCATTCTGTAGGCATAACACACTAGTCATAAGCATATCATTCCATCATAGCTACAAGTTAGTGCACTTAAACAAAGACCTTTTCCGAATTAATCACACGATAAATCATTTCATAAGAAATTGCATAACTTAAACCTTATCATTCTTTCATAAGCACAAGCATATTTTCATTTAAACACTTACCATTTCAATGCATCATATAATTAAACATACTACCATTCAACCAAATATTTGGCACTTGCCTAAGCAGTAAACAACAACACTTGTTAGCATACTTAAACATGATTCTTATAATTTCAACATCAGTAACCTTATTATCTCAATAGGTCACTCTTGAATTTATTACTTGTCTCAACTTACATAATTTCCATGTTTCAACATATCAAGATATTGATATATATATTCATTTCATGATACTTATCATCTTTTACTGTTCCTTTACACACACACACACACACACACACATATATATATATATATGTATCATTCAAGACAACTCCTGATAACTTACCATTCGAGGAATGACTTACAGATATGAGTACATCGTTTTCTTTGTGCCATAGTCCAACTATGGTCTTACACATGCAATGCCATAGCCCTACCGTGGTCTTACATTCGTAGTGCCATAACCCAGTTATGGTCTTATTATCAAAATTCCATAGCCCAGCTATGGTCTTACACATATATATATCGCCATGGTCCAACCATGGTCTTACGTTCAAAGTGCCATAACCCAGTTATGGTCTTTTCATTAAAATGTCATAGCCCAGCTATGGTCTTACATATAAACACTGTCATGGTCCAACCATGGTCTTACGTTCATAGTGTCATAACCCAGTTATGGTCTTATCCGTCAATTCATCCTTTACAATAGAACGATTGTACTCAATCCCGCATTCCACTCATTTTTAACATTTAATTCAATTTCATAATTTAACAATAATTTTATTTTCAGCAATAGATATGAATGAATTCACAATTCCATTCATCAATTTAATAAATAAACATTATAGTTTAACCATACGAACTTACCTGAATTGAATTGTAATAATTGCAAGAGTTCAGAGACTATTTCGCTATTTTTTTCACGAGTATCGACGGAATCTTGATCTAAAATATAAAATTTCTTATTCATTAGCATATATTTCAGTTCCAATTCATTTTACAATTTATACCCATCAATTTTTTAAATTTACACAATTACCCTAATTTTTACAACTTTTGCAATTTAGTCCATTGACTAGTTAATCTATCAAATCAACTATTTTTTATCAATTATTAATTTATCCAAATATTCTAAGCTATCAAACAGCCCTTAATAAAATAGGAATTTAATACCAAACCCTAATATTTTAGCTATTTTCACAATTTGATACTATCATTAATATTTAATAAAATCACTTTATAATATCATCATACAACAAAATTAAAGCTCTAAACCCACTTGTTATTAATAATTTCTTTCAATATATTAATTTAGACAATAAACAATTCATTTCATGCAATTTGGTCATTTTTGACATTTTTACAAAATTGCTCCTAAAATTTTACTTTTATTCAATTTAGTCCCTGAGCCTAAAACATGTAAATTAGCCATTTTTAATGTAAACCCATGCTATCTGAATATACATATATATTTTCCTCCTCCTCCTCTCCACACCACATCCTTAATGTATATAACATGCTTTGTAACACCATTCACCCGTATTCAACGTCAAAATAGGGTTACGAAGCATTACCGAACATATAATACAATTACACATATGTTTTCTCATATATTTTCAATTTCATGCAAATATCAATGCACTACATTCATATTGTCCCTAATACGAGCCTACGAGGCTCAAAACATGCATTCGGGGTGGTTCAGGACTAAACCGATAACTTTAAAAACTTAGAGAACACTTATAAAATTTTCTCAAAAACAGGGGACATATGCCCATATGGCCCGACTGTGTCTCTCACACGGCCAAAGACACTCTCGTGTTGTAGGCTGTAGGGACATTCGAAATTGGAGCACATGGCCGTGTCCCAGCCTGTGTCCGACCCAGTGCAACTCTCTGACTTAGGTCACACGGCCAACACACACGCCCGTGTGGCTAGCCTGTGTGCCCTAAAAATGGCCACACACTCCCATGTGCCAGGCCGTGCCAAACCTGTAGGGTATATTGACTTAGGCCACACGACCAATCACATGCCCGTGTATTAAGCCATGTGGATCATACTGACTTAATTTTTAATTCAACACCAGGGGACACACGACCGTGTAACCTGATCGTGTGTCGACACGGCTGAGACATACACCCGTGTCTCTACCCATGTGGAAAAAAATAGACTATTTACGAAGCCATCTTGCCACCCCAAACTTGCTCACACCTACACAACCCAAATGGCACATAATCAAAGTATATATGGGCATCCAATTCAAGCACAACTAAGACCAAAACATACTAATTCAAAGCATACAATTCTCAAATCTCAAAACACCTAATTTGACACTTTTAATTGTGCACAACTTTACCTAAAACCACATGTCTATTATAACTCTGAATGCATTTATATAGTACTCAATATACCAATCTACAATAAGGCATACACTAAGTAATTTGCTACCTTCACTACCATATCTTATCTATGCATTCAATAAGCAAAGATAAACCTTATAGCATAGGCCATTTAAACACACACACACACACATATATATATATATCACCACATCAACCCAAAGTAAGCCAAGTTTCATGGCTATATACAAACAAAAACATTTAATATTTACAAGCCATATCAAAATGACCAAAATCATTATCAACTCGTAACCAAAATAGTCATAAATCCTATACATGCCATATAACCAAAACATAAGCTCAAAAGTACCAAAGTGATAATAGGATAGTGTGATGAAGTCTCCGATGGTCCCCAAATCTAAGCTAGCTTGAAATCACTATAAGACACGGAAAATAAACAAAGTAAGATATAAAGCTTAGTAAACTTGTATAAAGACAATAAGCAAGTCTCACCATTCATTTACCATTCAAATTAAAAGACATAATATGCAACAATACATTACTCTCTAACTATCATGAATTTATCTACATACATAATCATAAACTCACAACTTCCTTAGACTCATTTGTCGAATAGTTTTCCATACTTACCTGTACCGATACGTATCTATTTCTCATCATTTCACATCTTTATTATACCCATTGAACCATTCGGAATAGAAGTCGGATACTCAGGAGTCTGGTACCCTAAGTGCCAATATCATGGCCCAAAGCCAAATCAATGAAGCTTGCACCCGAAGTGCCAATATCATGGCCCGAGGCTAAATCAATGAATCCCCTAATGACATGTCATTCATATCCTAATCTATTCCTAAGAATCAACCGGGATTTCCAATGCCGACTCATCTTCGAATCATTGTTGAATATATTCGTAGTCTTGTATTCACAGTTTATGCAATATCAAAGCATTTAAAATATATTCATAATGAAACTTATTACATACGAACTTACTCTGATGCAAAAGCGACAACACAAGTCAACTATTTCGAAACTTTGTTCTTTCCCCGATCTAAGTCTGTATTCTGCCTTTCTTGATCTAAATATAATCAAAATTAACTTTTTAAATTACCTCTCTATTCAATTTAGTCCAAAATTCACATTAAGGAACTTTCACACATTTTCCCCTAATGTTTCTCATCTTTTACAATTTAGTCCTTATTTCATAAAATTACAAATTCATGCAATTTCACCCAAACCCATGCTAGCCAAATTTCAATTAGGTCCCTAGCAGCCCATATTTTTCATTTGTTTCTCATTTTAACCACAAAGTTTCCACACTTTACAATTTAATCCCAAATTTGCATTTTCACTAAAAATCACTAAACAAAACTTGTATAACTTACATCAAACATTCATAATCTATCATTAAACATCAAAATACTCATGTATTTATCAATAGAAACATCTAAAATCTTTAAAAATTTTGCAAAATAGTCCCTAGGCTAGCTAGACCTAGTTGCAACGATATTAAAAACATAGAAATCATTAAAAACCGGGTAAAAAATGACTTACATGCACAAAAAGACTTAGCCGAACCTTCAAATACAAAAGTAGAGTTCTTTCTTCTTAATTTCGGTGGACAAAACAACTAAGGAAGATGATAGCTTTGTTTTTTTAATTGTTTTACTTAACTTATTTAATAAATTACCATTTTAACCTTATTAAGTAATCACTTAAAAGATTTGATAGATGTCCATCTTTGTCCATTCATGTTAAATATGGTCTAATTACAACATAAGGACCTCTACTTTAAATTTTTATAGCTATTAAACACCTTTAGCTATTAAAACATCACTTTTGTACTTAACGCGATTTAGTCTTTTTTTTATCAAATTAAGCATTCAAACAATAAAATTTCTCAGCGAAATTTTCACACAATCATTTTATCATGATGTAAACATTAAAATAATAATAATAATAATAAATAATTATTTTGACTTTAGATTTTTAGTCCCGCAACCACTGGTCCGATTTGACTAAAAACGGCCTGTTACAACTCTCCCCCTTAGGGATTTTCGTCCCCGAAAATCTTACCATCAAAAAGGTTAGGGTACTATTTTCTCATAGCTTCCTCCGGCTCCCACATGGCTTCTTCAATATCGTGTCGTTGCCAAAGTACTTTTACTAAATCTATGCTTTTATTTCTCAGCTACTTAACCTCTCGAGCTAAAATTCTGATCGGTTCTTCGTTATACGTTATATCGGGTTGAATTTCAATCTCTGCCATAGAAATGATATGCGATGGATCTGATTTATATTGGCACAACATCAACACATGAAACACGTTGTGAATCTTTTCCAACTTTGATGGTAAAGCTAGACAATATGCTATTGACCATATTAATTTAATAATCTCCTACGGTCCGATAAATCGCAGACTCAATTTGCCTTGGCTACAAAAATGAAGCATTTTCTTCCACAGAGATACTTTCAGAAATACTCTGTCGTCGATCTGAAATTCAATGTCTTTTTGTTTCAAATCCACGTACGATTTCTATCGATCTGAAGCTGCTTTCAAACTATCGCGAATTACTTTCACTTTATCTTCAGTCTCTCGGATCAAATCAACCTCGTAAATCTTTTTCTCACTCAACTTGGTCCAATACAATGGAGTTCGGCATTTATGACCATACAAAGCTTCGTACAGTGCCATCTTTATGCTCGATTGAAAGCTATTATTATACGCAAATTCAACTAATGGCAAATATTTCTCCTAATTGCCTTCAAATTCTAAAACACAACAACGAAGCATATCTTCGAGAATCTGAATTACTCTCTCAGATTGACTGTCAATTTGTGGATGAAATGTTGTACTAAAATTCAACCTCGTACCCAGAGCTTCTTACAATTTCTTCCAAAATCGTAATGTGAACCTCAAGTCTCTATCTGAAATAATCAAAACTGGCACCCCGTGCAATCTAACGATCTCTGATATGTACAATTTAGCTAATTTATCAAGTGAATAGTCTGTACGTACTGGAATGAAATATGTAGTCTTCATTAGTTGATCAATGACAACCCAAATAACATCTTTCTTTTTTGGAGAAGGGGCAAAACTGATACTAAATCCATCGTAACTCTATCCCATTTCCATTCTGGTATCATCACCAGCTGTAGCAATCCCGAAGGCACTTGATGTTCAGCTTTAACTTGCTAACACACCAAATATCTCGATACAAATTCTGAAATGTCTCGTTTCATACCCGACCACCAGTACTGTTGTTTCAAATCATTGTACATTTTGGTACTCCCTGGGTGAACAAATAGACAGCCATTATGTGCTTCATGAAAACTTTTCTGAATGAGCTCGGGATTCTTTGGTACGCAAATTCTATCTCGGAACATTAAACAATCATCAGATCTGATCTGATAGTCAAAATCACTAGTCGACTCACATTGCATTCTTTTGGCTTGTAACTCAGTATCACACTTCGGAACGTCACAAATTTGCTGAAGAAAAAGAGGTTTAGCTTTTAACTCTACTAGAATTGAACCATTATCAAACAAAGTTAGTTGAATATTCGTCGCTCTTAAAGCAAATAGAGATTTTCTACTCAAAGCATCCGCAACTACGTTCACTTTCCCCGGATGATAATCAATTACTAACTCATAGTCTTTGAGCAACTCGAACCATCTTCATTGTCGCAAATTCAGATACTTTTGAGTCATTATATATTTCAAGCTCTTGTGATCAATAAAGATATGACACTTTTCAATGCAAAATTGATGACACCAAATTTTCAATGCAAAAACAATAGCGGTTAACTCTAAATCATGCGTTGGATAATTCTTTTCATGTGGCTTTAACTGTCTGGAAGTATCACTTTACCTTCTTGCATCAAAACATATCCCAAACCGTTCAGTGACACATCACTGAAAATCACAAAATCTTTACCCGACTCAAGTTGAACCAACATTGGTGCCTCAGTAAACAATGCTTTCAACTGTTCGAAACTTTGTTGACATTTCTCAGACCATTCAAATTTTACATCTTTTTGTAGCAATCTGGTCATAGGTGTAGCAATCATCGAGATAGCAATCTGGTCATAGGTGTAGCAATCATCGAGAACCCTTTAACAAAACATCGATAGTAGCCAGGTAATCCCAAAAAACTTCTGACTTCAGATAAATTTCTCGATGGTTTCCAGTCAACAACTTTTGAAATTTTGCTCGCATCAACTCGTATACCTTCCGTTGAAACAATGTGTCCTAGAAATCCAACCTCTCGGAGCCAAAACTCGCATTTACTGAATTTAGCGTACAGTTGCTTATCTTTTAAGGTTTGTAACCTCAGACTCATCTCGTGAATAGATTAGAATGTCGTCAATGAAAACAACAATAAATCTGTCTAAATACGGTCTAAAAATCCGATTAATCAAACCCATAAAAACTGCAGGAGCAGTAGTCAATCTGAAAGGCATAACAAGAAATTCATAATGTCCGTACCTTGTTCTAAACGCAGTTTTTGGCACATCCGAATCTTTAACTTGTAACTGATAGTAGCTAGATCTCAAATCAATCTTCGAAAACATTGTTGCCCCTTTTAACTGATCAAAAAAATCATCTATTCTAGGGAACGGATACTTGTTCTTTATTGTAACCTCGTTGAGCTGACGATAATTAATACACATTCTCATTGATCCGTCTTTCTTCTTTACGAACAACACTGGCGCACCCCAGGGCGAAAAACTAAGTCTCTATCTGTTAACTCTTACAACTGAGATTTCAACTCTTTCAATTCTGTCGGAGCCATTCTATATGGAGCTATCGATATCGGTGAAGTTTTTGGTCCTAACTCAATAGCAAATTCAACCTCCCTGATCGGTGGTAACCCCGATAATTCTTCTGGAAATACATTCGGATACTCACAGACAACTGGCACTAATTCAATATTAGATTCAGACACTTTCGTATCTAAAACATAAGCAAGATAAGCTTCAAAACCTTTTCTCACATATCTTTGAGCCAACATCGATAAAATCACAACTGGCAACCCACTCGATTCATCTGATTCAACTCGAAGAATTTTATTGTTCTGACATTTCAATTCAATAGTCTTTCGTATACAATTCACGACAATATCATACAGAAATAACCAATCCATACCCAGAATCACATCAAATTCATCAAATGGTAATAACATCAAATTCGTAAGAAAACAGTAACCCCGGGTCATTAAAGGACAGTTCTTGCAAACTTTATCAACTAGAACATACTTGCCTAAAGGGTTCGATACTTTAATCACAAACTCAGTAGACTCAACAGGAAAATTCTTACTAGACACTAAATTCTCACAAACATACGAATGAGTTGATCTAGGATCAATCAAAGCAATCACGTTAGTGTCATAAAGAGAGAATGTACCGGTGATAACATCAGGTGACGACGCATTTTTGTGAGTGCGAATAGTGTAAGCTCTAGCAGGTGCTCTCGCTTCAGATCTCATAGTTGAATCTTTTGTCGCGCCTCTACTACTGGTTACATTTCCCGCATTTCTCGGTGGCCTCCCTCTAGTGGCTGTGTTACTCGGTCTTACATTCTGGAATTTGTCTTTCTTAGCTAACGCAGGACAATCCCGAATAAGATGATCTGGCGAACCACATCTGAAGCAAGCTTTATTACTTTTATTCCAACATTTTCCAAAATGTCGTCTCCTACACTGTTGACACTCGAGTTTATTGTTTCCCACATTGCCAACACCTAATATTGGAATTGTTTGAGCTTTAGAACTTGAGTATTGTTTTCCACAATCTCTGCTCAGATATCTGATTGAAGCATTTGGACGAGTGTATGAATATCTGGATTTCTTTAACAAAGATTGATATGGCTTATTCATCAATCTTTTTCTCAAGTCCCTAGCCTCTGAATCTACCTTTCTCCTTTCTTTGCTAAGGTCATCAGCTTTGCAAGCTCTATCAACCAAGACAATAAATTCTTTGAATTCTAGAATTCCGACTAGAAGTTTAATATCCTCGGTCAACCCATCAATGAACCGTTTGCACATGATTTCTTCAGTAGAATCATACTCTCGAGCATACTTACTTAATCTTACAAATTCTCTTTCATACTCAGTCACAGTCATACGGCCCTATTTCAATTCTAGAAACTCTTTATGCTTTTGATCGAGAAACCGTTGACTTATGTATTTCTTCCGGAACTCAGTCTGAAAGAATTCCCAAGTAACTCTTTCTATCGATATCACAGACACTAAGGTATTCCACCATTGATATGCAGTGTCCCTTAGAAGTGATACAGTACAATTTAAACACTCACCCGGGCGTGTAGGAAAGTTCATCTAATACCCGAATAGTGTTTTCACGCCAAAATTCAACGCTCTCGGGATCGACATCAACAGTAGTTCTGAACTCTTCAGCCCCATATTTTCTAATCTTATCAACTGGTGGCTTATTTAGTCGTAGAAGTTCCACACCTTGAAGGGTTACGGAAACCGGTTGGGGATTAGGTGCAGGTGGAGGTTGTTGAGCAACTGGATTTGTTTGAACAAACTCTGTGAACCACTTGTTCATCATTTGGAAAAAGGCTCCTTTAGCCTCTCCCTTGTGACTACTTGATATTTGTCTAGATTCAGACGTGCTGCCTCTTGAGCAGGAGCTGACGCATTACTCTCGACATCATTAGCTACAGCTCGATTGGGATCCATTTACTATACAAAAACACATTTTAAATTGTCAAGAGTCATCACACTATCACAGGTTATATATGGCATGTATAGCTAGACTCTCACACACACTATGTTAGTCCGAGAATCAACTAAATCGTAGCTTTGATACCAATAAATGTAACACCCCTCACCTGTATTCAACACCAGAATTGGGTTACAGAGCATTACCAAACATATAATACAATTAAACATTCATTTTCTCATAAATTTTCAATTTCATGCAAATATCAATCCACTACATTCATATCGTCCCTAATATGAGCCTATGAGGCTCAAAACATGCATTTGGGGTGGTTCGAGACTAAACCAGTAACTTTAGAAACTTAGAGAACACTTATAAAATTTTCTCAAAAACAAGGGACACACGCCCTTGTGGTCCGGCTGTGTCTCCCACATGGCCAAAGACACGCCTGTGTCGTAGGCCATTTGGACATTCGAAAATGGAGTACATGGTGGTGTCCTAGCCCGTATCTGACCCCGTGTAACTCTTTAACTTGGGTCACATGGCCAACACACATGCCCGAGTACCCTAAAAATGGCCATACACACCCGTGTGCCATGCCGTGTACTAAGCCGTGCCAAACATATAGGGTATACTGACTTAGGCCACACGACCAATCACACGCTTGTGTATTAGGCCGTGTGGAGTATACTGACTTGATTTTTAATTCAACACCAGGGGATACAAGGCCGTGTAACCTGACCGTGTGTCGCACAAGGCTAAGACACACGCTCGTGTCTCTGCCCATGTGGACAAAAATAGGCTATTTACCAAGCCATCTTGCCACCCCAAACTTGCTCACACCTATACAAACCAAATGGCACATAATCAAAACATATATGGGCATCCAATTCAAGGACAACTCAGACCAAAACATACCAATTCAAAGCATACAATTATCAAATCTCAAAACATCTAATTTGACACTTTTAATTGTGCACAACTTTACCTAAAATCACATGTCTATCATAACTCTTAATGCATTTATATAGTACTCAATATACCAATCCACAATAAGGCATACACTAAGCAATTTGCTACCTTCACTACAATATCTTATCTAGGCATTCAATAAGCAAAAATAAACCTCATAGCATAGGCCATTTAAACAAATATATACATCACCACATCAACCAAAAATAAGCCAAGCCTCATGGCTATATACAAACCAAAACATTTAATATTTACAAGCCATATCAAAATGACCAAAATCATTATGAACTCATAACCAAAATAGCCATAAATCCTATACATGCCATATAACCAAAACATAAGCTCAAAAGTACCAAAGTGATAATAAGATAGTGTAACGAGATCTCTGACAGTCCCCAAATCCGAGCTAGCTCGAAATCACTATAAGACACGAAAAATAAACAAAGTAAGCTATAAAGCTTAGTAAACTCATATGAAGATAATAAAGAAGTCTCACCATTCATTTACCATTCAAATTAAAAGACATAATATGCAATAATACATTACTCTCTAGCTATCATGAATTTATCCACATACATAATCATAAACTCATAACTTCCTTAGACTCATTGGTCGAATAGTTTTCCGTACTTACCTGTACCAATATGTATCTATTTCTCATCATTTCACATC
Organism: Gossypium arboreum; assembly: GCF_025698485.1. Taxonomy (NCBI): domain Eukaryota; kingdom Viridiplantae; phylum Streptophyta; class Magnoliopsida; order Malvales; family Malvaceae; genus Gossypium; species Gossypium arboreum. The sequence continues at coordinate 41,342,880 of NC_069080.1, forward strand.
TTCATTATCCCATTTAACCATTCAGAATAGATGCCAGATACTTGGGAGTCTCGCACCCTAAGTGCTAATATCATGGCTCGAAGCCAAATCAATGAAGCTCGCACCCGAAGTGCCAATATCATGGCCTGAAGCAAAATCAGTGAATCCTCTAATGACATGTCATTCGCATCCTAATCTATTCTTAAGGTTCAATCGGAACTTCCAATGCTGACTCGTCTTCGAATCATTGTCTTATATATCCGTAGTCTAGTATTCACAATTTATGAATATCAAAGCATTTAAAATATATTCACAATGAAACTCATTACATACGAACTTACCTCGGATGCAAAAGCAACAACACGAGTCAACTATTCCGAAATCTTGTTTTTTCCCTGATCTATGTCCTTATTTTTCCTTTCTTGATCTAAATATAATCAAATTTAACTTATTTAATTACCTCTCTATTCAATTTAGTCCAAAATTCACATTAAGGCTATTTTACACATTTGCCCCTAATGTTTCTTATCTTTTACAATTTAATCCTTATTTCATAAAATTACAAATTCATGCAATTTCACCCAAACCCATGCTGGCCGAATTTCAATTAGTCCTTAGTAGCCAATATTTTTCATTTATTTCACATTTTAACCACAAAGTTTCCACATTTCAACATTTCACAATTTAATCCCTAATTTGCATTTTCACTAAAAATCACTAAACAAAACTTGTATAACTAACATCAAACATTCATAATCTATCATTAAACATCAAAATACTCATATATTCATCAATGGAAACATTTAAAAGCTTTAACAGCTTTGCAGAATAGTTCCTGGGCTAGCTAGACTTAGTTGCAACGATATCAGAAACATAGAAATCATTAAAAATCAGGTAAAAAATGACTTACATGCACAAAAAGACCTAGCCGAACCTTCAAATACAAAAATGGAGTTCCTTCCTTCTTAATTTCAGTGGACAGAACAACTAGGGAAGATGATAGCTTTGTTTTTTAATTGTTTTACTTAACTTATTTAACAAATGACCATTTTAATCTTGTTAATTAATCTCTTAAAACATTTGATAGATGTCCAACTTTGTCCACTCATATTAAACATGGTCTAATTACAACGTAAGGAACTCTACTTTAAATTTCTATAGCTATTAAACACCTTTAGCTATTAGAACATCACTTTTGTACTTTACGCGATTTAGTCCTTTTTATCAAATTAAGCATTCAAATGATAAAATTTCTCAACGAAAATTTCACACAATTATTTTATCATGCAGTAACATTAAAATAATAATAAAATAATTATTTTGAATTCGAATTTGTGGTCCCGAAACCACTGTTTCGATTTGACTAATAACGAGTTGTTACATGCTTATATATAACATTATCTATAATTCCACTATTTACATATATGTTCATTCAAAGTTGTCCACTTGAGTCATAGTCACTAAATTATTTATATCTTGAGCTACAGAATTTTAAATTAAGATCTGCTTGATGTTTTTGAAACTAGACTCAAATATCTTTCTACCATAAAAATTTCAGAATTTATAATTTAGCTAATAAGTACAGTAAAATCTTCAAATTTATCCCTGTTCTACTATTTAACAGCTTCGACCTTTCTTTACTAAAAATTAATTATCTCTTAGTACGGGGTTTGAATGATGTTTTTGTTTGTTTCTCTTAAAAATAGGCTTATTAAAAATATAAAAATATAAATTTAAACCCCTACTTATTTTTTTTTTACAATTTTCAATGATTTTTCAAAGTTAGAACAGGGGAACCCGAAATCAATCTGACTTTGTCTCACAAAAATTCATATATCTCATAATATGAAATCCTTTTTCTTACACCGTTTATTCTATGTAAAGCTAGACTTAATAAAATTTAATTTCATATTTTATTCAACCTCTAATTTGATTTCCATAATTTTTGGTGATTTTTCAAAGTTGAACCATTACTGCTATCTAGAAACTATTTTAATGCTAATTTTACTCTTTCATGGTTCTTTGTATTAACTTTCTTTTAGACATACATAATCATTAGACTTTTAATTATTGTTCAATTTAATCCTTAAAACTCACTTATCATCAACTTTTATTATAAGTTCTCTTATTTCAATTATAAATTTCACAAGTTTACAATTTAATTCCTAATATCTTGAAAATTCATTATTTACTATAATTTCACTTTAACTTCACTTTGTAACTAATTCATTAACATTTAACATTTCCTTTAAACTTCCTAACACAATACTTTATTTCACACATAAACTTTTTACACTTACAATTTATTCTCTTTTTCGCTACTTCAATATACCATTTTAAATTTTCATACATAATATTAGCACATTCACAATTAATTCAACTAATTTAGCATACTCTATACTTGATTAAAATTAATTAAAGTAAATTTCTTGAAGTACTTACCTTGTTTCTTTAAGTTCCTCACTTTTTTTACCATTTTCTCCACTTTCACTTCTAATTTCTCTCTTTCAAGATGATATTTTAACTCTCTAATGTCTCTACTTCACTTCTTCTTTGGGGTGGTTATGAAAATTTCCAAAGAATTTGAGAGAAAAAGTGGAATTTCATAGTAAAGGACCAAATTGTAAAGAAAAGATATTTTTTTTCTTTCTCTTCTTCTAACGTTGTAGCATGGAAAGATGAAGAGAATTATTCATCTTTCTTTGCTTATATACTAAATATAATAATATAATAATATAAAAATCAATTCAAAATATTAATAAACTATTATTTATTTATTTGATTTTAATCTAAAATATCACCAACATCATCATTACTCTTCAAAATTATCTTCCTTGCTAAATGACCATTTTTCCCTTATGATCTTTTAAAATTTCATCCTTGAGTCATCACTTAATTTGGTAAAATTATTATTTAGTCCCTTATATTTCTTCACCTATTCAATTTGGTCCTAATTCATCCATTTTTCTTTGTTTCTAAATCATTCCATCCTTAAAATATTTGCACTATTAGTCTTTCAACTTTTTCATGTTTACACTTTAACCACTCAAATTTTAAGTATTTGCTCTTGGGCTACAAAACTTTTCTCACTTTTGCGATTTAGACTTTTCTTGGAATTAATATATCATAATATACTTTCCAATGTTGACATAACTCAAAATTTCCCTTTTTGTCACTTTATTTCCTTATTTTACTATATCAAGGATAATATCTTACTTTCTTACAATAAAAATTTTCAAGGTTTTACATTTATAATATCATTAGTTAGTTTAAATAATGTATTAAAATGATGACATAATTTTTAAAAATTGTAACACCCCTTACCCGGCCCAAACATTATAGCCGGATTCGACATGCCACATCGAAGCATTCAAAACATTTTCGATCTAGAAAGAAAACTTACTGAGTGTTTTAAAAGATGATTTCATTATAGGTTAAAGTGAATGGAAGTCATGCACCGGTAGGAAACCGGAAAAGAGGAGGTGAGTCCATCGGATCGCTAAGTACCAAACTCCTTCGGATCCAATCCTAGACATGCAAACCGCCATTGCCATACCTTAACGTCATGTATATTTCTAGGAAACCGATTTGATTAAGTCTTTTTAGGAAAAGTGATTAATTTTGGAAAATATCTTCATTCTGAAGCTTTGCTGTTTTCGTGTTATTTTGAAATCAATTCTTGTTTTTGAAAACGCTACCTAAAGCTATCCAATTTCAACAGTTAAATATAAATATTACCTATCTTAATAAAACATATAAAACCATAAAAATAAATAAGCGGCCTTATTACATTTAAAAGCCCAAAACCTCAAACGTAATTAAAAGGATGTCCAGTTCACCAGAAGAAAATCAAACTTTCAGAATGGGTGGCCACTCTGAATTCCCAATAACCCAACCATAGTCTAAATCAGCTCAACCCATAGAAACAGAATAAGTTGGCCTTAGCCCAGAACAGAAATTCAGAATAAAGCCCATAGACCCATAACAGAACAGAACATATATTACATGTTTATGCAGAAACCCAACCCAGATTCATCCATAACACCACCGTACCAGCCTTACACCATGTGGGGAGACTACTCGACCCACCCAACTGCTACACACCACAGAAATCGCAGCGAGGCTGCCAGATATTGTGACAAAGTCACCAGATACAGATATTGTGGTAGAGCCACCAGAACAGATATATGTGGCAGAGCCACCAAATCAAATAATTGTGGCATAGCCACCAGGACAGATATATGTGGCAAAGCCACCAGATTAGATAATTGTGGCATAGCCACCAGGACGCTTCCTCCATAGTATAACCCAAGTCCCCATGCAACAGATATATAATCATGGCATACATCATACAGAATCAGATCGTCATACTTTTCAGTCAAAAGTAACTCTAGAGGTATAATGGTAATTTTGCATACATATGGGGTATTCCAGTAATTTAACTATTCTTAAGGTTTTCATACATAACATAGCTATTTACGTACGATCAGAAACACTTACCGCGTTTTCTTACCAATTTGGGCCCGTTGGCCCATTATCCCGTTTTTGGCCCATTAAGCCCAAAAATATCGAAATGCACAGAATCGCGCACTCTGCAGTCTTATCACTTTAATTTACCATATACATCAAACTATTAATCTCATGAGCATTCACACACTTGCAAGATCTCAAAATACCGACTTTTCGGTATTTCGGCTTTTCGGCTTGTGCCGATCTAGTCTATAAGAGAGTGTTAGTTACACACCTGTTTGCGACGATATGCGGACGAGATCCACACACGAACTGCCTACAATTGGATTACTAACACGTTAATCTAACTATTCAAATACGAAAAATGTATTAAGCCCTTACAATATTCAGCCAACCACACCTACAGATCATAGTAAGCTTATAAGAAATCAATAAGCAACTCATTAACAATTTTTTTGTCAATGTTTACCACATAATCAAAATTTCACTGCAAGCTGTCTTCCTGAGCAACAGTCACTAAATCATTTATAACTTGAGCTACGAAACTCCAAATCAAGTGCTGTTAATTTTCCCTGAAAATAGACTCATATATCTTCTATCCATAAAATTTTCAGAATTTTTGGTTTAGCCAATCAATACCAGATTTTTCTCAAAGTTTCCCATGTTTCACTGTTTGACTAGTCTGATCACTCTTCATTACGAATCAAATTTATCATTGTACAGAATTCAAAATATGTTCTCATTTATTCCATTTGAAACGAGACTCATTAAGCTTTAATTACATAATTTATGCAGCTTCTAACTCATCTCCCACAATTTATGGTGATTTTCCAAAGTCACGTTACTGCTGCTGTCCCAAGCAGATTTATTACCAAATCACTCTTTCACACCTAACTTTCATGCTAGTTATTTAAACATGTATATCACCAATCAATCATCACATATCTATGATTTTACTTAAGTATAATCTCCATTTCATCATTTTAAAGCACAACATGTTAGCCAATTTTTCCCTTTAGCATCTAAGGCACATGTATGCTCATTTGTTTGGCTCAACTTCACCTATATTCCATTTTTCATCAAAAGAACATGAAACAACAACCATTTCCTTCATTTTAATTCATGACTAAATGCTCACAACACAACTAAAAACCAAAATATGCTTCAAGAGTTAAGGTAGAATCAAGAAGAACTCATGAACCTCAAAATAAAAGCCAACTACCATGAACTTACCTTCAATTTTCTTCCCCAAGTGACCGAACATTCAAGAGCTTTCTCCTCTCCTTTCTCTTCTCTAACTTTAGGCTATGATGAACAAAGATGGACAAAACTTTGTTCTTTTCACCCCTTTTTTTTTAATAAAATTTCATATTTCATCCATTTAATTCTTTAATACAAAAGACATGAAATTCCCATCATGGAACATTTACCTAACCCATTATCATGGAACATTTACCTAACCCATTATCAATTTGTATCAATTTGTACCATAAATTATGGATATCAAGTGCACATTTTGTCTACAACAACATGATGACCGGCCACTTCTTGTAAAATGGGAGGTTTGACATGCAAATCCTCCTATTTTGCACTACTATTTATTTTGCCACTACAAATTAGCCTATAGCATTTTCAAACATTTTCACATAGGTCCTATCTCATAATTTCACTCACAAATGACAAAAATCAAAGCATGAAATTTTGCCAACATTCACAGAATTCCCGAAAATTAGGGCGTTACAAAAATTATTAGCACTACTAAAATTATTTGTTAAATTCAAGTCTATTTGTAACACCCCTAACTCATATCCGTCACTGGAACAAGGTTACAAAGCATTTCTGGAATTTACAGGAAAAATACAGTTAATTTTTGTCATTTACTATTCATATCCAAAACCAATCATGTTCAATCATATTGTCCCTTAATTGGACCCTCGAAGCCCAATTTATACATTAGAAACAAGTCGGGACTACATTGGGAACTCAAAAAAATTTTCGCAAAATTTCAAAATTTTTCTTAGATGTAGGGGACACACACCCATATGGCCAGGCTGTGTGGCTCACACGACGAGGTGACACATCTATGTCTTAGGCCGTGTGGGCATTCAATATGAGGCACGCGGCTGTTTCCTAGCCCATGTTCAAATTAGGGTAGCTACTGACTTGGGTCACATGGCCAGCCACACGTTCGTGTGTTAGGACGTGTGGACAATTTAATTTTTAAAAATAGGTGCAAGATTCACACTGCCAAGACACACGCCCGTGTGTTGGGTCGTGTGTTTCACACGGCTGAGACACATGCCTGTGTCTTTGCCTGTGTGATCAATTCTGAGCATTCTGTTTCTCAATTTGTTTTAAGATGCAGGGGATGTAATACCCCGATTTAGGGCCTAGTTGGGACAGTGGTCTCGGGACCACAAATTCGAAGTGGAAAAAATTATTTTTATTATTATTATGAGGTTATAGTATGATTATATTAGTTCATGGAAAATTTGGTGAGTTAATTTTAATGTTTTCAAGCCCGATTGCGAAAAAAGACTAAATCGCATAAAAGGAAAAAGTTGCATTTTAGTGCCCAAATGTGTTAAATAGCTAGATAATTAAATTGGAGGTCTTTAAAGGGCAATTAGACCCTTTTTAGAGTACTTGGCCACCATTGAGTCAAAGGGGGGGCAAAATTTTGATCGTTGGTATGTTAAGTGGCTTGTTTGGACTAAAATAAAGAAAAAAATGATATCATCTTCTTCCCATTTCTTTCTCCACCGAAAATATCAGAAAAAGAGGAGTTTTTAAAGCTTTGAAATTTCAGCAACTTATCACCTCAATAAATCAAGATTTTTCAAATCGACTAAATCGACTAGTCGAGTACATTTTGCAAAGTCGACTAAATCGACTAGTCGAGTACATTTTGCAAACCGAGTGCCGCCTAGCTAGCTTAAGGATCATCAGAGGTCAGAGCTCTCGATCGTACTATTATCCAAAATATTGGTATAGTTGGTTTTATATCTTTGAGCATGGCATGTACAGGGCTAGACTTTATTATTTTGTGTCTTGAGAATTGGCCACATAGGTTTGCTTGGGATAAATCCTACACTTGGTATTAAGCCTTGAATGATGGTTAATATTCATTTTGGTTATATGCAAACATGTCATTTCCATAGTGGAGTAATTTGTCTTGTGAAAGAATGTCTATTGTGGCGATATAGCCATATGGATTGTGTTGTTTTTGCTATTCTCTTGCATTTGTATGGAATTATGCTTGTAGGGGTGTCAAAAAGGCTTGGTAAATAGCCTCATATTGTCCACACAGGTAGACACATGGGCGTGCGGTCCGGCCGTGTGTCCCCTGCATGTAGAAATTTTAAGTCAGTATGCATGGTAATAAACACACGGCCAGAGACACGGCCGAGTATCTCAGCCGTGTGGTGGACACAGCCTGGTGCACGAGCGTGTGCCTTAGACATGTGTCACTTTGGGTGTGCTGACGTTAGAAATAGAATACTCAAGTTTTCACACACAGGCTAAGAGACAGACGTGTACCTAGGCCGAGTGAAGTCTGCACTTGTTTTTTGAACAAAATTGTGGAATTAAATTGGCCACACGGGCAATGGACACAAGAGTGTCCCCTGCCACACGGGCGTGTGGAAGCACACGGCTTACCCACACGGGCATGTGCCCTGTTTTTCAAGTAAATTTTTTAAGGTGGGTTAAAGACTCGGAATAGTTCCAAATAGTTTTCTATGATAGATTTAGGGCTTGTAGGCCCATAATAAGGAATCTAAGTTGATAATAAAAAGATTTTAATTTGGATCGAGTCCCAATGACTTGAGGTTGTTTGATTGCAAGTGAACAAGTTAGGTAATGCCTCGTACTCTACCCCGGTGTGGGTTACGGGTATGGAGTGTTACAGGGGACGCACGGCCAAACCACACGTCTGTACCTATGGCCGTGTGTCACACACGGTTGAGATACACGCCTGTGAGTTTAACTGTGTGGACAAAATAAAGCCATTTTCAAGCCTTATTTCTCACCCAAATTTTTCCTTGTACATACATTAATACTTGCATGCATATACCAACCAGTTTAAGACGTTAAAACCAAACCAACATTAACATTATACATGTTATATCATCACACGTATTCAAACTTACTTTTTGTAAGACATATATATTTACCATAATTCAATCTAACCATATCAAATACACATACATTAACCATATTATAACCTCATATATATATTCACTAAATATACTATTCACTAAATATACTATCACTAGCCATTCCAATGGCTATATTAGAAACAACCATTTATATGGCAACACTAGCCAAGTTAGCCTATACATGCCATTATATCAAAAAAAAATTTGCTATTTATACCAAAATGAGTTGAAGGATAATGTGATGGTGTTCTGACTGATTCCAACCTTTACGAGGTTTCGAGCACTATAAAACAAATAAAAATAAAACAAAGTAAGCATTTAATGCTTAGTAAGTTCGCATAACAAGAATTTAACTTATTTTTTATATTCGATTCAAGTAATCAAATAAATAACATGCATCCCAACAAATTGACTAATTGCATAATCACATGCACTCAATCAAATAAGTTAGACATGAATTTCTATATACTTTTCAAGTAACAAAGTTGAGCTCATCATGTAATAACTTTCATACACATATAGTTTTCTTATCATATTTCCATATACATATACATTTCTATGACAAATTATCTCAAGTTTAGAATAGCCATAACAAAACTTTTCTAGTTGAATTTATTTGAAATATCGATGGATATGCATGTAGTACACTTGAAGTGTACAACATTAAAAACCGTCAACTCATATTCAGGGGTACCCAACTAGGGCACATAATCAGGAAACACTCTCTCGAGCCATATAACAAGATGCTTATGTGAGCCATGTAACAGAAAGCTTATCTAAGCTGTAACAGGAAACTCATAAGAGTTTAGAATAGGAAGCTCATTGATATTAATAGGTAACTTCGAAGAGCTATTATCAAGGAACTCTGGATAGCCATATATCGGGAAGTTCAAGCAAGCCATATCAGGAAGCTCATAAAGAGCCTTTATCAGGACACTCATAAAGAGCTACATTTGTGTCCACAATATTTGCATGATCACAACCGATCATTTAACAGGATGCTCACAAAGAGCTGCGGTGGTTCGCAACACATGTAAGATCACTATCGATCAGGATGCTCGCAAGAACCATATAACGGGAAGCTTGAGAGGGCTTATAACAGGACGCTCTTTTAATTTATGATGTGTCTACAACATATGCAAGACCACAACCAATAAGGAAACCTTGTATCCATCGAATTCCATCTATTCAAAGGGGACTTATACTTATCAAGCAATACTAGACATGTAATTAATTTTATACATTAAAAATTTATACAATTCACACATATTCAACATTCAATTCCAAGCATATCAATATACATAATATAGTTAGAGGAACTTACCTCGATACTTGTTCGTTTCAAGAATCTACTAATTTGACAGTTTTATTTTTCCTCGATCCAACTCAGTACTAGGTCTTTCCGAATCTATATAAATGAATTTAAAGTCAATTTAATCCATTTCATAATCAATTTAATTCAATTCACATCCTAGGAAAAATTACCATTTTGCCCTTATACTTTTCGTAAATGATGATTTTGTCCCTAGACTCGAAAAATGAAATTCATGCAATTTAATACTTATTCTAAGCCTAACCAATTTTTACATATAACATTTACAGCACTTACATTTCATAAAAATCAAAAAGTTTTCCATAAATTTTATATATTTACAATTTAGTCCCTAAATCACAATTTCATGAAATTTCACTTTACAAAAGTTGTTTATCTATCAACAACCTTTCAATTTCTACCATAAATTTCAAAATTTCAGCATATTCATCCATGGAAAAATTTTAATACTTTGATAATTTTACATATTGATCCCCAAAATAGCTAGATTAGGTTATTCTGATTTCAAAAATATAAAAATTACTAAAAAAGAGACAAGATTACTTACCCAATTAAGCTTGCTTGATTTTCTTCCTCTTTCCTAGGGTTTCCATAGAATTTGTGGTAGAAGATGATAAAAAATGATGATATTAGATATTTATTTTATTTATCATCTTTTATTTATTTCAATTTCCACTTTAGTCTTTTTTTTCTAATTTTTCATGGTTGAATCATCAAAAATATCTACTAACTTTTATTAATGGTCTAATTACCATATAAGGACCTCAATTTTTGAATTCTATAGCTATTTAATACTTATAGCTACTAGAACTCAACTTTTATATTTTATGTAATTTGGTTCTTTCAATAATTAAACATGAAATCGATAAAATTTTCTTATCGAAATTTTCATATGTCTTTCCTATCATAATATAATTTTCTTATCGAAATTTTCATACGTCTTTCCTATCATAATATAGACCATGTAATAATATTAAAATAAATTTTCTTTCTAACTCAGATTTGTGGTCCCAAAACATTACTCCGATTTCACTGAAAACGGACTGTTACAACTCCCCTTTAAAGAATTTTCATCCTCGAAAATCTTACCAGTAAAGAGGTTCGGATATTGCTCTCTCAGGGTATCCTCTGGTTCCCAGGTAGCTTCTTCAATCCCATGTCATTGCCAAAGAAGTTTTACTAAAGCTATCTTTTTATTTCTTAATTCTTTTTTTTATCGTGCCAGGATTTTAATCAGTTCTTCACTGTGAGTCATATCAGGTTGAATTTCCACTTTTGTCGGAGAGATAACATGTGAAGGATCTGACCGATACCGTTGCAACATATACACATAGAAAACATAATGAATTCTGTCAAGCTCTGGTGGTAGTGCTAATCTATATGCAACAGGTCTAATTCTTTGAATAACTTCTTATGGTCCAATGAACCGTGGACTCAGTTTTCCTTTACGACCAAACTGGAGAACTTTCTTCCAAGGTGATACTTTTAAGAATACCTTATCACCAATATGAAATTCTATTGCTTTTTATTTAAGATCAACATAAGATTTTTGACGATCAGAGGCTACTTTCAAACTATTCTGAATCACTTTTACCTTTTCTTCAGTTTCACGGATCAAATCAACTCAGTGTATCTTTTTCTCACTGAGCTCTGTCCAGTACAACGGAGTTCTATATTTACGACCATACAGAGCCTCATACGGTGTCATTTTAATACTTGACTGATAACTATTATTGTATGCAAATTCAACTAAAGACAGGTATTTTTCCCAATTACCTTCAAATTCTAAAATATAACACCGAAGCATATCTTCTAAAATCTGTATCACATGTTTGGATTGTTCATCAGTCTGAGGATGGAAAGCTGTGCTGAAATGTAACTGTGTACCCAGAGCTTCTTGCAATTTATTCCAGAATCAGGATGTAAATCGGGGATCTCTATCAGAGATAATAGAGACTGACACTCCATGTAGTCTGACAATTTCAGAAACATATGATTCATCCAATCTATCCAGGGAGCAATCCATACGTACTAGAATAAAGTGTGCAGACTTTGTTAATTGGTCAACGATTACCCAAATGGCATATTTCTTTTTCAGAGATAGGGGTAACCCTAATACAAAGTCCATAGTAACTCTTTCCCATTTCCATTCTGGTATCGTAACTGGCTGTAATAATCTCGAAGGTACCTAATGTTTAGCTTTTACCTTTTGGCATATTAAGCATTTAGATACAAATTTAGAAATGTCATGTTTCATTATCGGTCACCAGTGCATCTTTTTCAAATCATGGTACATTTTGTTACTTCTTGGATGAGCAGACATATTACCATTTTGTTACTTCGAAACACATATTCTGCCTCTGAATAAAAAACAACCATCGAACCCAATTTGAAATTCTGAATCAGAATTTACATCACATTGTACCCATTTAGCTTGTAATTCATCATCACTCTTCTGAGCTTCATAGATCTACTGCAGAAACGTCGTCAATCTAGCTTTTAACTCAGCTATGATTGAACCATCATTAGACAAAGACAACCGGGTATTCATTGCTCACAAAACAAACAGGGATTTTCTGCTTAGAGCATCTGCAACCACATTGGCTTTTCCCGGATGATAATCAATAAACAGATCATAATCTTTTAATAACTCAAGCCACATGCGCTGTCTTAGATTCAAGTCTTTTTGCGACATTAAATACTTTAAATTTTTATGACCAGTAAATATGTGACATTTTCACCAAACAAGTAGTGTCGCCAAATTTTCAATGCAAACATAATGGCTGCCAATTCTAGATAATGTACCAGATAGTTCTTTTCATGTAATTTTAGCTGTCTAGAAGCATAGGCTATTACTTTACCTTGTTGCATCAAAACACAACCTAAACCATTCAATGATGCATCACTATAAATCACAAATTCTTTACCCGATTCAAGCTGAACTAACACAGGTGCTTCAGTCAACAAGGCTTTCAATTTGTCAAAACTTTGTTAACATTTATCAGTCTATTCAAATTTCACATCTTTTTGTAACAATCATGTCATCGTAGTAGCTATCATAGAAAACTCTTGTACGAATCTCTGATAATAACCGGCTAATCCTAGAAAACTCCTAACTTTAGACACATTTTTCGATGGCTTGCAATTAACAATCGCTGAAATTTTATTTGAATCCACCCTCATACCTTTTGCGGATATTATATGTCCAAGGAAACCGACTTCCCGAAGCTGATATTCACATTTACTAAATTTGGCATACAACACAATTCTCAAATGATCAGCATGCTCATTTTCATCTCGAGAATATACCAGGATATCATCAATAAATACCATCACAAATCTATCTAAATACGGTCTGAAAATTCTATTCATTAAATCCATAAATACTGCAGGTGTATTAGTTAAGCCGAACGACATCACAAGAAATTCACAGTGTCTGTACCTGGTTCTGAAGGCTGTCTTTGTTACATCTAAATCTTTCAACCATAACTAATAGTAATCGGAACGGAGATCTATCTTTGAAAATATAGTGGCACCTTTTAACTGATCAAACAAGTCATCAATACGAGGCAATAGATACTTGTTCTTTATTATGACTTTATTAAGCTATTGGTAATCAATGCATAATCTCAACGACCTATCTTTCTTCTTAACAAATAGAACTGGTGCACTCTATGGTGATGAGTTGGGTCGAGCAAAAATTCTATCAGTCAATTCTTGCAATTGTGCTTTCAAATTTTTCAACTCAGTAGGAGCCATTCTATAAGGTGCTATAGATATCGGTGTTATTCTAGGAATAAGATCTATGCAAAATCCCACCTCTCTTGCTGGAGGTAATCCGAGTAATTTTCCCAGAAACACATTAGGAAACTCACAAACAACCGACACCGACTTAATCTTCGACTTAGATACTTTAGTGTCCAACACATATGCAAGATAAGCATCATACCCTTTTCTGATATATTTCTGTGCTGATATAGTTGAGATTACATTGGACAACCCATCCAATTTATCAGATTCAATACGAAGCAGTTCACCATTCTGACATTTTAACACAATATATTTCTGTTTACAATTTACTACTGCATCATGCTGAGTTAGCCAGTCTATACCCAAAATTACGTCAAATTCATCAAATGGCAACAACATTAAATCAACTGAGAAATAATAACCCTGTACCATTAATGGACAATTTTTATAAACCATATCCACCATCACATACTAGCCCGGGGGTTCGAAACATTAACCATGAATTCAGTGGACTTAATAGGTAAATTTTTAACAGACACTAAATTCGTGCATATGTATGAATGTGTTGAACCAGGATCAATTAAAGCAATAATATTAGTATCAAGAATAGAAAATGTACCAGTAATAACATCAGGTGCAGAAGCATCCTCTCGTGCATGTATAGTATATGTTCTCACTAGTACTCGTGCTTCAGACTTAACTGTTGAATCTTTTGAAGCATCTCAGCTACCACTAACATTGCCAGGGTGACGGGGTGGTCTACCTCTCGAATCAGGGTTACTTTGCTTTGAAGTCTGAGTAGTATCTTTTTCAAGCCTTTTTGGACAATCTTTAAGATAGTGGTCGAGAAAACCACATCTATAACAGGCTCTACTTCTCAGACGGCACTTTCCAAAATAAAATTTATTACAATGTTTACATCTAGGTTTGGGATTACTGACACTTCCAGCACTTGCTACTGATGGGGTCAAAGATATCGAATTAGAAAGTTGAGAGCCTCGGTCTTTTCCAAAATACCCCACAAATGAGACAGAATGATCATGATATTTTTTTGATTTATTTGAAGCTGATGATTGTGGTTTGCCCATAAATATTTTACTTGAAGTTCAAGCTTCCATCTCTACTTGCCTCTTTTCTTTATTTAGTTCTTCAGTTTTATGTGCTTGGTTAGCCAGTACATCAAATTCTTTTAATTCCAAAATCCCCACTAACAACTTGATCTCTTTATTTAATCCCTCTTCAAACCGTTTACACATGGCAACTTCGGTCGGGATACATTCTCTGGCATATTTGCTTAACTGAACAAATTCTCGTTTGTACTCGGATATTGTCATATTTCCCTGTTTAAGCTCTAAAAATTCCTTATTTTTTTTATTAAAGAATCTTTGGCTAATGTACTTCTTTTTAAATTCTATTTGGAAAGATTCCTAAGTAACATTTTCCCTCAGTACAACAGAAATTGTGGTATTCCACCACTGGTAGGTTGAGTCTTTTAACAGAGATACAACACATTTCAAACATTCTTCAGGTGTACAAGATAATTCATCCAAAACCCTGATAGTATTTTCCAGCCAAAATTCATCCTTTTTCGAATCATCATCAACTGTTGTTCTCAATTCCTCTGCCCCATATTTACAGATTTTATGTACCGGAGTCTTACCAGTTCTAACAGGTTTTGTACCTAGTGGCATATTTGGAACCGGTTGAGAAATAGGAGGGGGAAGTTGTTGTACAGCTGGATTTGTTCTTAAAAATTCTGTGAACCACTCATTCATCATTTGAAAGAAGGATACTTTGCCTCCTCACCTCGACCCTCATATTCGGGCCTTCTACTATTAGATACAGCTCTTTGAACTGAAGGTGGAGCATTGCTCTCAGCTTCCTCGGATTCAACTCTAGTTCAGGTGGACGACATTACTATATGAAAAACACATTTAAAATGGTTAGAAGATATTACATTATCATAGATTATATAATGGCATGTATAGCTAAACTTATACTTGCTACGTTAGTCCGAGAATCGGCTAAATCGTAGCTTTGCTACCAATAAATGTAACACTCCTAACCTATATTCGTCGCTGGAACAGGGTTACAGAGCATATCTAGAATTTACAAAACAAATACAGTTAATTTTTTTCATTTACTATTCATAACCGAAACCAAACATATTCAATCATATTGCCCCTTAATTGGACCATCGAGGCCTAATTTATACATTAGAAACAAGTCGGGACTAAATCAGTAACTCAGAAAATTTTTCGCAAAATTTCAAATTTTTTCTTAGGTGCAAGGGACACACACCTATGTGGTCAGGCCGTGTGGCTCACACGGCCAGGTGACACATCCGTGTCTTAGGCCATGTGGGCATTCAATGTGAGGCACACGGCTGTGTCCCATCCCGTGCTCAAATTAGGGTAGCTACTAACTTCGGTCACATGGCCAGCCACACGCCCGTGTGCTAGGCTGTGTGGACAATTTAATTTTCAAAAATAGGTGTAGGATTCACACGACCAAGACACATGCCCGTGTGTTAGGCCGTGTGTTTCACACGGTTGAGACACACGCCCGTGTGATCAATTCTGAGAATTCTTTTTCCCAATTTTTTTTAAGATGCAGGGGACACACAGCTAAACCACACGCTCATGTGTATGGTCGTGTGTCACGCACGGTTGAGATACACGCCCCTACCCGTGTGGACAAAATAAGGCCATTTCCAAGCCTTATTTCTCACCCAAATTTTGCCTTATACCTACATTAATACTTGCATACATATACCAACCAATTCAAGACGTTAAAACCAAACCAACATTAACATTATACATGTTATATTATCACATGTATTCAAACTTACTTTTTGTAAGACATATATATTTACCATAATTCAATCTAACCATATCAAGTACACATACATTAACCATATTATAACCTCGTATATATATATATATATATATATATATATATATATATATATATTCACTAAATATACTATCACTAGCCATTCCAATGGTTATATTAGAAACAACCATTTATATGCCAACATTGGCCAAGTTAGCCTATGCATGCCATTACATCAAAATAAGTTTGTTATTTATACCAAAATGAGCTGAAGGATAATGTGATGGTGCTTCGACCGATTTCAACCTTGACAAGCTTCTGAGCACTATAAAACAGAGGAAAATAAAATAAAATAAGCATTTAATGCTTAGTAAGTTCGCATAACAGGAATTTAACTTATTGTTTATATTCGATTCAAGTAATCATATAAATAACATGCATCCCAACAAATTGACCAATTGCCTAATCACATGCACTCAATCAAACAAGTTAGGCATGAATTTATAAATACTTTTCAAGTAATAAAGATGAGCTCATCATGTAATAACTTTCATACACATATACTTTTTTTTTTATCATATTTCCATATAACATATACATTTCTATGATAAATCATCTCAAGTTCAGATTAGCCATAACAGAACTTTGGCCGTTGAATTTATTTGAAATATCGATGGATACACATGTAGTACACTTGAAATGTACAACACTGTAAACTGTCAACTCATGTTTAGGGGTACCCAGTTAGGGCACATAATCAAGAAACACTCTCTTAAGCCATATAATAGGATGCTCATGTGAGCCATGAAACAGGAAGCTTATCCAGACTATAACAAGAAACTCATAAGAGCTTAGAACAGGAAGCTCATTGAGCTTAACAGGTAACTTCGAAGAGCTATTATTAGGGAACTCCAGATAGCCATATATCGGGAGGTTCAAGAGAGCCATATCAGCAAGCTCATAAAGAGCCTTTATCAGGACACTCATAAAGAGCTACGTTTGTGTCCGCAATATTTGCAGGATCACAACCGATCATTTAACAAGACGCTCACAAAGAGCTGCAGTAGTCCGCAGCACATGCAGAATCACTACCGTTCAGGATGCTCGCAAGAACCATATAACGGGAAGCTTGAGAGGGCTTATAATAGGACACTCTTTCAAGTTATGGTGTGTCTGCAACATATGCAAGACCACAACTAATCGAGAAATCCTGTATCCATCGAATTCCATCTATTCAAACGGGACTTATACTTATCGAGCAATATCAGACATGTAATTAATTTTATACATTAAACATTTATACAATTCACACATATTCAACATTCAATTCCAAGCATATTAATATATATAGTCTAGTTACACGAACTTACCTCGATACTTGTTCGTTTCAAGAATCTACTAATCCGACACTTTTATTTTTCCTTGATCCAACTCAGTACTAGGTCTTTCTGAATCTATATAAATGAATTTAAAGTCAATTTAATCCATTTCATACTCAATTTAATTCAATTCACATCCTAGAAAAAATTACCATATTGCCCCTATACTTTTTGTAAATGATGATTTCGTCCCTAGGCTCAGAAAATGAAATTCGTACAATTTAATACTTATTCTAAGCCTAACCAATTTTTACATATAACATTACAGCACATATATTTCATAAAAATCAAAAAATTTTCCATGAATTTTACATATTTACAATTTAGTGCCTAAATCACAATTTCATGAAAATTCACTTTACAAAAGTTGTTTATCGATCAACAACCTTTCAATATCTACCATAAATTTCAAATTTTCAGCATATTCATCCATGGAAAAATTTTAATATTTTGATAACTTTACAGATTGATCCCCAAAATAGCTAGATTAGGTTATTCCGATCTCAAAAATATAAAAATTACTAAAAACGATTAAGCTTGCTTGATTTTCTTTCTCTTTCCTAGGGTTTCCATGGAATTTTGGGAAGAAGATGATATAAAATGTTGATATTACATATTTATTTTATTTATTTCAATTTCCAATTTAGTCCTTTTCTTTTTCTAATTTTCCATGATTGAATCATCAAAAATATCTAATAACTTTTCTTAATGGTATAACTACCATATAAGGACCTTAAGTTTTGAATTTTATAGCTATTTAATACTTATAGCTAGAAGAACTCAACTTTTGCATTTTATGCAATTTGGTCCTTTCTATAATTAAATATGAAATTGGTAAAATTTTCTTGTCAAAATTTTCATATGTCTTTCCTATCATAATATAGACCATGTAATAATATTAAAATAATTTCTTTCTAGCTCAGATTTGTGGTCCCGAAACCACTGTTCTGATTTTATTGAAAATGGGCTATTACACTATTGCAATCTTATTTTTTATTAAATGACTACCAAACAAGTGTACGTTCTTTTTAGATTTCAAAATATTACACTAGCTAATTTAATAGAAGAATTTTAATAGTTTTAATAGCTAGACTTAAACCTGAATCAAATTTTCATTTTGGTCTCTATACTACGTACAAATTTAAGATTTAGTCTCTATACTTCAATTTTTGACATAAATTCATACATATTTTGTCATTAGTTAGTCTAAATTCTTTATTTTGATTAAATACTAACGCAATTTTAAGAATTGTTAACCCTGTTAAAATTTTCATTAAATATAGGTCATTGCAATATTATCTTTTGTTACATTGCTACCAAGTGAGTTTATTTTTAATTTCAAAATGTCAAATTAACAAATCTAATAAAAGAATTTTAATTATGTTAACAACTAAACTTAAAATTTTAAATCCAAAAATAAAAAGATTAAATTCTTAAAAATAAAAGTATAATGATTCAATTACAAATGTACGAAGAGTATATAGAAAATTGAAGTATATTTTGATTTTCAAATATTTATTTTATAATTTGATGCAAAAATAATCTATTATGAAGCGTGTGTCAAAAATCATACTAGTTATTAAATAAAAGGAGGATGCAAAGATTAGTAACTATTGTTGCTCGGATGGAAAGCTGAATAAATGATGATATTCATTGTACCAAAACAAATATAATGATTTTTAAAATTTTATAAGATTAATTAGTCCTAATTATTAAGGAAAATTATATTAGTAGTCTTCTATTTATTAGTAATTTTTGTTATCCAACTATGAAAAATAGGAGCGAGCATTCGATCAAATCAAGTTGAATCAAGTGAAAAAATTTTGAGTTAGTCAAGTTGACAAGTCTTATTTTATCATACTTTTCAAATCAAGTTAAGTAAAATAATATTCGAGTTGAATCGAGACAAATCAAATAAATTTGTTTGAGTTAAATTAAAATAATAAATTGACCATAAATCTTGTAGACCATATGACTAAATTATTTGGAAACTCTTTTAAAACAAAATAAGATGAAAAAAAAAGATAAGTAATATGATAAACTTGATTTAATAACTTACTTGTTTAAGGCCTCAAATTTATCATTTTAATTTTTTTTAAAAAATTATATTTTAACATACATATATAAATATATATGTTTTTTTAGCAATTTTAATTTTTGAATATATATTTATAAAATTATGGAAAAAATATTTTATAAATATATTGATATTTTTAATTTTTTTTCCATTTTTAGATGGACTAATTTTTACATTTTCGAAACTGTCAAGGACTCACATCAATTTGTTATTCGAGATGTAAAATTCAATTCAATTCAAACTTGAAAAATCAAATTTCTTATTCGAGTTCATTTGAAAAAAAATCGAATAACTCGATTTGATTAACTCAAAATTCGAAAAAATTTAATTTTTTCGAATTGAATTGAGTTTTACTCACCCCTAGTGAAAAGCTAAAAAATAGTCCCTCAAATATTTGACCTTTTCTTTTTTGGTCACCAACGACTGTTAAGTTACCAATGAAAATATAACATGACAGATTTTATATTTGACATAATAGCAGCTTTAACCTCAACATTTATAAATTATGTCAATTTAGTCTTGAATTTAAAAAATTTGACCCTCAACGTATACACATTGTGTAATTTAGTCTTTTTTGTAGTTTTTTTTTCATGACATTGTGAGTTAATTTTAAGAGAATGAGAAAAGATGAAAATTATTATTTGAAATTTTGAGTGTTTCCACTTTTGTATTTTTTATCAAATTTAATTGATAAATTTATTTTTTAACTTTTTAAGAAAAAGGGTCAGAAAAAGAAAAATGCAAAAAAAATTAAATTACATAATATGTAAATGTTGAGAGTTAAAATTTTAAAATCAAAACTAAATTGACACAATATATAAATGATGAGAGTAAGAGTTGCTATTATACCAATTTTAAAAGTTACAACATCATCCCAGCCACTAAAAAATAAAATTGAATAATTGGTGACAAATTTATAATTTTTAATAATTGGATGGCTAAAAAAGAAAGTTATCTATAGTTGAATGAGTACGGGTATAGCTTACCCTAATTATTATTATGATGGATGAAACTTAATTGGTAGTTGAAAATGATTATTTGAATCATTTATAACATTAATAAATGGGGAAATTTGCAAGATAATTAGCCTCTTCAGATCAATTAAGTTATTTAGGATTCTACAATGAAAAGTGAAAACGAGCAGCCCAACACAAACATGAAGATCAAAACTGTATTTACCCATAAATATATTTTATCCAGTTTTTTTTCTCTGAAAAAAAAAATACTAGGCAGAGATTATTTATTTACTACGCTAAAATTAATATGACTTTACATGGAAGATGAAATCAATGTATAATAATTGTATGTTTAGATCTAAATTCAGTAGTAGTAAAAATGGAAAATGCAGCAATCTTTAGGGCTGTAACTCTATCTTCGGAGTTACAAATAAACCATAAAAGAAGGGGCCAATTTATTTATCATTTTGTGAAGCACTGTAGTAATTACATTTAACATACAAAATTATATAAAACCACAAACCATGACAAAAACCTGATGCAGAGAAAATCAGACCCTCCCCTACTAAGTATATGGTTTTGTAGCTAACCAGATGGGATGAAGTTGTCATCCCTGGTTAGGGTTGACTAAAGGGGCATGACACTTTATCTTATGTTATTTTGGATACGTATATGATCAGATTTTTCAATGTTTCTTCTATGTATTTGGAGAATCATATTCATATCTATGTCATCAAGTACGAGTATCAAACCTGAGTATTTCAACAAAATTGAAAAGTGAAACAACATAGTTTTAACTTTTATCCTTTGCTTAGCTCATTCAAATGCTTTGTCAGCAATAATTCCACTCCGATCTGCTAGGAACTTCTTCATGTAATACTTGGATTTACGGGATAGATTAATCCTTAGCCTCCTTTTGTCTGGTATCATGTCAATGGAACATTCTTTGAAGCCTCGTCTTTCAAACCTGCAAAACCATAGTAGGGTGTTCACTTTCTTACTCATAGGTACTGGTTTAGTTCTACATGTCAAGATCTGGACATACATAATAGTGATAAACCGAAAGAACATTCCAACAAAACCAAACTCTCTCTCTCTCACTAAAAAACGTACTTCAAACTTATAAGTAAATGAAGCATGAAATAGCTGCATGCTTTTAATAATTAATGTTTAATAAGTAATGGGAGAAAAATGCAAACCAATCAGCAGGACGAGTAGTCAGCAGGAAAAGCATGTCCAATCCAAGGGAGGATGCTTTCTTCTCGATGTAATCTGCCCAACAAGAGAATTATTATTAGGAATGATCTGATTGGATGACCACATAATAATATCCAGTAGAAATATCAAATCAAAACGATGGTCATAAAATCAAAAAATCACACTCAGATGAAATACAGCATCCTTCTATGCGTAGATAATCTGAACTGAACTTACCAGCAAATACATTTATACGCTTCCATAAGACAGAAACCAACAAATTCTCACATTGCAACTCTGTCAACTTCACCAGAATAGGTAGCAAAGTATAATCATTTCCTATATGGCATAAGTAGTGAAGTCTAAGATGTTCAACATCATACCAAGCAATTTGTCTCCCTGCCCTTGTCCTCGGCATTCTGGAGAAACTGCGATACAAGCAACTTCTCCACACTTGTCCTTGAAGAAAGGAAAAAGAGCAGCACAAGCAATAATTTGACCTTCCCTTTCCATAACAATGAATGAATCTAGGATCTTAACTAGCTGCACAAACAAAAAACAACACAACATTATAATTTTCAGATGCTGGCTCCAACCCAAAAGAAAAAATGCAAATTTCCCTTACCATTTTGTTTGTTAAGACTTGAAACAGAGGCCAATTTTAACAAATTTCATCTTTACAACCAAAAGATCCCAAGAACAAGTAGAAGAAACAGAGCATGCAAAGTAGGACCAAACGTCTATTATGGTCCAATAAGCTCATAACTAAAACAGTACATACCTCCTCATCACTCCTGCGAACCAATGTACCAGACACTTCTAAAGGTTGTAAGATTTGCTTGATTCCAGCAACATCTGTTTCCTTAGCCATCCTAGCCCCTTCATATAGATCACTAAATAACAAGCAATACCAGAGTCGATGAACAGAATGCAAAACAACTTAATGACTTACTAAATCTTGCAACAGCATTTCATGTAAATTAACAAAAAGTCAGCCACAAGAAGTTGCTCTGAGATCCCTAATCTTTGGAAAAGGGATTAGAACAACATATCCCTCCACTTTGTCTGTTGCTAAATGTTATGTGGCAGATTCGTGCATTACACACGCTCAACAACTAACTAAGAAGTGTCACATGCTTCTGAAAGCCAGGTTGGAAAATGGATTGTTATAGTACTAGAAAGTCCTCTTAATTATTAGTAAATTCAAATAATATGTACCTAACTCTACTTCTACTGATTACTTAGTTGCAAAAACATCCATTTTAGGTTAACCCTCCACCTCAGTGGGAGAGTCCACTAAGTCATCCAAGGATATAAATCATTCAGGGATTAAGAACTCACAAAGCAAATGCAGATACATATGAAATTAAGCTGACCATGTTTATGCTAATGCTTTCTGCCTATCAGCAAACATTTCCTTTAAGGTTAACCAATAAGTTCACTGCAAATACCTGGCCACCATTGTCCCCATTCCGTCTCTTTTGAATAGTTCCAACAATAAAACCCCGCCAATTGTGCCATCTAACAAGTGAACTCTTTGTACACCACCCTGACAATGAAGCAGAACTTGCAATTGGCCATTTTTTTTCTTCCATGGGAAAGTATCTACATTTACTAAGTTGGCAGAGAAACTATTGTAACTTACTCTGCAGACAGAAGCTGCAGCAGCCAACTCTGGAAGGTAACCATTTAGTCTACTTAGCCGCGCCAGACCTCCAATAGCAAAACCCTGTTCTCCAGACCATAGTCCAGTGCCATTATCAAAACCAATGCCATTCTGAAAGGTTGCATAATGTGTACTATTAGGAGCTTTGCCATTCTGCGAACAGTGGACAACTGCAGTAGAATCAGTATGTCCAATGCTAGTGAGATATTCAACAACAGCTTTCACATATTTGGTCGCTATCTCACTTTGCTCGGCCCGCTGACGGATTAGCATATCAGCTTCATGAAGAGGCAGGAAATTAATAAGGCGTCCATACTCATCCAAAATTGGGCCATCTATAATGCAAATAAGTTTATCTGCTCCAATAGCTAATGCACAAGCTGTAGCAACCTCATACGCACTGAAATTTATGAAAACATAAAAGTATATTAGCAATCAGGTTAAAATCAGTGGGCAGTAAAACAAAAAATTTAGGCTAGTAATGAGGCACCATGAAGTAAACATAAGTTTTAGTTAAATAGAACTAGCTTTCAAAATCAAACTACATATGCAAAGAATATAAGGACTGCTCATTCTGAGACAAAGTATATTCGATCCCTTAAGATATTGTAACTTCCACAGTGGGATATTTCTCTACCAAAACCTTATGATTGACATCTTGCTAAACCTAAAAATATACCTTACTGAGATAGACACCAAACTAAGTGATCCCTCAGTAAATGAGAAAAGCAATTAGAACTAAATGAAGATAGAAATTGTAAAATGGGAAAAGATGCCTTTTCTCATTGCAGATGGCTTTCCTGATCAACAATAGCTGCTACAAGAGTTGCACAACATTAATCTCTCCCCCCCCCCCCAAAAAAAAAAAAAAAAACTCCTTTAGAATGATAAATCAAAGAATTTTCACTTCATCAGATAAGAGATAAAAAGCAAGCTGCAATAAAATACCACTGAAAGTTATATAGCATACTTGCAATTCAAAACTTCTCCAGAGCTAGAATACCCCAGATTGCTTAGTATCACTATACAACCACCATCAAGCCTCTCACACATGCGAGCAACATCTACTTTCTTTACTTCACCCGATGCAACTCCTCTTCTCTGCAAAAGGGTTTAAAAAGATTAAAATAAGCAAAAACAGAGGATGTCTAACAGCGAACTACATATCACATGCAAAAAACATGCTTTTACAGGCCACGCATCATCACTACATGTAAGCACGCAAGGAAAAAAAATTATATATTCCCACTATATGATTTACAAGGGTATAGTCATAGTTTCGAAGAGAAGAACATAAATCTACATAAAAGCATAACCCAAATCCAAATGTTATATAAAAAACAGGAACATTCTAACCTTGGCTGCAAGGAAGTTACCACCAGCAACACTGACACCAACTTCATGCAAACGGCTAGTATCTCCATGTCTACGAATATTAAATATGGAAGGTCCAGGTGAAAGTTTTGCTTCTATGGTTAGACGAATCCCTCCTGCCGCTTTAATTGCAGCGTCTAATGATTCAGAGTCTGTTATTCTATAGCTGCCAACATACTTGGGTTCACGCCCTGTAATGTTTCATAGTTCATCTTAAATGTTACAATCTACTTACGTAAACAAAAAAAGTCTAATCATAGTGAAAGCGAGAGATAAAGACTGGAATACTGAACATAAAATATTCGCTGAAATTCAGCAGAAAAATGTTTCTAAAATGAGAAATAAAGAACATGAAATGTTTTCCTTTTTTTTATTGGATCACCTTTCTCAGCCAAAAGCTTGTCGATCGTCACGTGAGTTCCTGGAACAAGAACAAATCTGATCCCCAGGAGATGCAAAAACGCAATATCCTGGAAATAAAAAGAAAAAGAAAAAAAACAATTTAAACCCTTGATCGTAAATAAGATCTAGAAGTTTTTTAAATTTCTTTTATTGATTTAGTATTTGCCTTTAAAATGACGTCTAAGAAGGGGGAAGCAACAATTTCGCCGGAAATAATAATAACAAAAGTGCCGCCACGATGGGCCCACAAGTAAGGCCAAGCCTCACGGAACCACAGCACGAACTGCTTATCGTCGACGGAGTTGTAAGTCTCGTCAACGCTATCGTCTTCGTTAATCACGTCGCGCTTAATCGACTCACCTCGTTTAGGCCTGGGTTTGTGTTTAAGAGACTGAGTCTGAAACTTCAATTGGGGCTTCAATCTGACGTCGCTGTTTCCGAAGTGTTGCGCGGAAGCGTGTGAAAGAGTAAAATTATTGTACTGAAAAATCACACCAAGTTCAATTCCCAAGAAAGAGAGGTAGATCACGAAGATCACTTAAATACCAAGTCTTTCCTAGCCAGAATATCCCTCTATCGTAATTTAATAGCACAATAAATCACTACAATCACATTCACAAAATATGCAAAACAAATAATAAAGAACACCAGAATTTTAACGAGGTTCAGCAAATTTTGCCTACGTCCTCGGGCACTACCAAATATATTTCACTCCAAAAATTACAAGTGAAATTTACAAATAGAGAGAGAGAATAATGCCTTAAGTAGAGAATGGCAATTATGGGATGAAGAAAGTAAGAAATGGTTAGGCCTATTTATAGTTGAGGTTCAAGGATCAACTTGCAATGTTCCTATACAATTAGGGACCAAAATTGCAATTATCCCATGCCAACTTTTAACCCAACTTGCCAACCAATATTACTTTCTACTTTCGGTGCCCACCCCATTTGACTTTTCAAAGAATGGTAGGTTCCAATAATCTCCACCTTGAAGATTTGATTAGGATAATCTTATCTTCACACAATTCTTTCTGCTTTTGACAACAATACTTGATAGTGCCTTCTTCAACTGTTAAACTTGCGGGATATTAATCAAGTTCAAACAATGTTTGAACTTGGTTCTTTATTACCACCTTGGTCATCATATCTGCGGGATTATCTGCAGTCTTGATCTTCGAAGACAAATTTTCCCTCTTCAATAATTTCCGCACAAAATGGAATCGACGTCGATATGTTTTGTGCGTGCATGATAGACTTGATTCTTTGCTAAATGAATAGCGGTTTGACTATCACAATACACGTTAATATGCTCTGAACCAACCCCAAGGTTTTAGCCATACCTTGTAACCAAATAGCCTCCTTCTGACCTCTCATTACTGACCATGTACTCGGCACGTGGTTGACAATGCAATCAGAGACGTAGTGTAGACTTCCAACTTATTGGTCCTCCAGCAAGTGTAAACACATAACCGGTGGTTGATCTTCGCTTGTCCAAATCACCGCATAGTCGAATCAACGTACCCAATAACACCTTTACCAAGTGTATTATCCGCTTGAACAAGTAATCCAACATCCACGGTCTTACGAATATACCGTAGAATCCATTTCTGACTTGCCAATGTCCTTTTCGTGATTATGCATATACCGCTCACTATACTAATCGCACGTGAAATGTCGGGTCTTGTACACACCATTGCATACATCAAGCTACCCATTGCATTAGAATACGGAACTTGCAACATGTATTCTCGTTCCGTATTCGTCGAAGGAGATAGTTGTGCGTAAAGCTTGAAATGAGAAGCCAACGGGTACTTACATGGTTTTGTCCGCTTTCGTTCATGCCAAACTTTGTAGTACCTTTTTCAAATCGCTTCGAGACAAGCTAACTCTATTATGAGCTCTATCTCTCCATATTTCCATGCCGAGAATCTTTTAGCTTCTCCTAGATCTTTCATCTCAAACTCGAGATTGAGTTGAGTCTTCAATCTTTCAATCTCAACTTTGCTCTTAGATGCTATTAGCATATCATCAACATATAAGAGCAAGTATATGAAAGTTTCTTCTTGTAGCTTCTGAAAATACACGCAATGATCAAATTTACTTCTTGTGTACCTTTGCCCTTTCATGAACTGATCAAATCGCTTGTACCACTGCCTCGGAGATTGCTTCAATCCATAAAGCGACTTTGTCAGTTTGCAAACCCAATTTTCTTTCCCAGCAACCTTGAATCCATCCGGTGAGTCATATAGATTTCCTCTTCCAAATCACCGTAAAACGCGGTCTTCACATCAAGTGAACTAGTTCAAGATCATATTGCGCAACCAAGGCTAGCAAAATCCGAATAGACGAATGCTTCACAACTGGAGAAAACACTTCATTGTAATCTATTCCTTCTTTCTGAGCGTAACCCTTTGCTACCAATCTAGCCTTGTATCGAATTTCAATTTTATCAGGAAATCCTTCCTTCTTTGCATATACCCATTTGCATCCAATTGCCTTCTTTCCCTTGGGTAGTGTCACCAACTCCCAGGTCTTATTTTTATGAAGAGACTGCATTTCTTCATTCATTGCTTGCTTCCACTTTACACCATCAGGGTTACTTACTGCTTCTGTGTAAGTAGAAGGAACATCATCATCTGCAATTGGAAGTGCATAGGCCACTATATTATCAAAGCGAAGGGCTTACGAATCTCTCTTCTTGGCCTTCTATATGCAATTGAATCTTGTTGTTGTAGAGGTTCTTGGGTAGGAACCTCTTCATTATTTGTCCCTCCAATATTAGCGGATCATCGTTAACCTTTTCAAGCTCCACTGCTGCAAAGTACTCTGGTTTTGTCATCCTTTTGTGAATCCTTGTACTTCAACATGGTTGATTCATCAAAAGTCACATCTCTCTGAAAACAATTTTCCTTGTATTAGGACACCGAGACGGTATCCTTTTACTCCATCGTTATACCCAAGAATAATGCTTTCTTTGCTCTTGGGTCTAACTTAGATTCTTTACATGATAATATGCAGTGGAACCAAATACATGTAAAGAATCATAATCGATGTGATTTACAGTCCACATCTCCATAGGAGTTTTTCCATTTATTGCGGTGATGGCAAGCGGTTAATTAGATGGCACGATATGTAATCGCCTCAGCCAAAATTCTTTGTCCAATCCAGCATTGGACAACATACATCGAACTTTCTCCAAGTATAGTTCGATTCATGCGCTCTGCCACCCCATTCTGCATTGTGGTGTATCCCGAACGGTGAAGTGTCGCACAATGCCCTCATCTTGGCATACTTGTAGAAATGGATCATTTTGTACTCGGTACCATTATCGATCGAAGTCGTTTGACCTTTCGACCGATCGAGTCTCCACCATCTTCTTCTATTTCGAAATGCATCCAAAACTTCACTTTTTCTTTTCATTAGATACACCCATACTTTTCTTGAATAATCATCAACAAAAGTAACAAAATAGTGCATACCTCCCAAAGAAGCTACTTTGGTAGGTCCCACACATCATCGTGAACGTAGTCCGAATTCCTTTCGTATTGTGAATTCTTTGGACCAAATTTTACCCTCTTCGCTTGCCCGAACACAATGTTCACGAATTCCATTTTGCAAGAATTTGCACCTTTCAACAAGCCTTGCTTCGCCAATGTCCGCAAAGCTTTTTCACCAAGATGTCCCAATCGCATATGCCATAATCTGGTAGCCTCTGAATCTACATTTTTGTAGAAATTGTTGATGTTGATCCAATAATTGTACTTCCATTTAAAAAGTACAAGTTATTTCTTCTTGTGCCTTTCATCACCGTCAATTGCCCAGCTACTACTTTTAGTAATCCATCTCTCAAAGTGATTGTGAGCCCTTTAGATTCTAGGGCCCCTAATGAGATGAGATTTTTCTTCAGGCTAGGTACGTAGCGAACATCTGTCAAGACTTGGATTGAGCCGTCGTGATTCTTCAATTGACTGCATCCACTCCCATTGTCTTACAAGCACTATCATTGCCCATAAGAACAATTCCACCTTCTAGCTCTTTAAGACTAGAAAACCAGTCCTTATTAGGACACATATGGTAAGTACATCCTGAATCCAAAATCCACTCATCCGTTTGACATGCCATTGCCATGCCAACCAAGCTAAAGTCGACTCCTCATCATGCTCACTACACATGCATTAGAAATAGCCTTGCCCTTTTGTAGCTTAGGACAATTCTTTTCCAATGCCCTCTTTCACGGCAAAAGGCACATTCATCTTTGGCGGGTCTCCCTTTGGACTTTCCCTTCTACCAGATTTTTTCTTTGTGTGAGCGACCTCTTCATTGTTAAGACTTCGCGGTTGTATCTCGTGATCTCTTTTATCTTTCTTTCGAGTCTCGAGATCTATACAACGCACTTCTGATCTGCATCAAATGTGATCGTGTCCTTCCCATGAAGCAATATGGTGGTAAGATGATCATATTCATCGGGAAGGAATTCAACAACAATAATGCCTTGTCTTCATCTTCAAATTTCTCATCCAAATTTAGCAAGTCTGCTAAAATTTTATTGAATGAGTTCACATGGTCATTCATCGACATACCGGGTGCATCGTGAATCGATAAAGTTTCTTTTTCATATAAAGCCTATTTTCAAGACTTTTCGTTAGAAACTTTTCTTCCAGTGTATCCCATAACTTCTTCACGATGTCTCCCTCATGACAGAGTACTACGCTCTTTGGCCAAACATAGGCGGATTGTACCACACGCCTTTGTCTATTGATCTTGGCCCCTCCTTGTCATCCATCTTGTCGGGTTTTTCTTCAAGGGCTATATCTAGCTCTTGCGACATAAGACATCCAGGATCTCACATTGCCACATACCAAAATTATTGGTACCGTCAAATTTCTCTACTTCAAATTTTGCATTTGTCACGATGAGTCCTTGCGATGAAGATGTTGCGCCATTTTCTCCTCAATCCCAACTCATCAGATCGTGAACAGTCTCAGTATTAAGTAAATAGTGCCGTATCGTGAATAGTCTTGTATCGTGAATAGTCAGATATCGTGAATAGTACCGTAAACGGTCGTATTCCCCAAGTACGAATCTGCTCTGGTACCAATTGTTGCGCTGAAGCGTGTGAAAGAGTAAAATTATTGTCTTGAAAAATCACACCAAGTTCAATTCCCGGAAAGAGAGGTAGATCACGAAGATCACTTAAATACCAAGTCTTTCCTAGCGAATATCCTCTATCGTAATTTAATAGCACAATAAATCACTACAATCACATTCACAAAATATGCAAAACAAATAATAAAGAACACCGAATTTTAACGAGGTTCAAAAATTTTGCCTACGTCCTCGGGCACTACCAAATATATTTCACTCCAAAAATTACAAGTGAAATTTACAAATAGAGAGAGAATAATGCCTTAAGTAGAGAATGGCAATTATGGGATGAAGAAAGTAAGAAATGGTTAGGCCTATTTATAGTTGAGGTTCAAGGATCAACTTGCAATGTCCCTATATAATTAGGGACCAAAATTGCAATTATCCCATGCCAACTTTTAACCCAACTTGCCAACCAATATTACTTTCTACTTTCGGTGCCCACCCCATTTGACTTTTCAAAGAATGGTGGGTTCCAATACGAAGCCATGACAGGATGAAAAAAGTTCGTTTCGTGCGGAGGAGAAGGGGGGTACGTAAGCCGTTGAAAATGAAGCAGCCATGCGTGGTGACTCTAACCATGAAATTTCAGTTATTTATTATATACTGCATGCATTAAACTTTAGTTGCAGTAACGATGTGTAAACTACTATTTATTCCGATCCATATTTGTGAGTAAAAATTATATTTTTATTAATTAAATTTTATTAAAAACTAAAATTATATATAAATTAATTAAAAACATGAGAAAATTTTATTTAATAAATGTATTTATTAAATTTATCAATATTTTAACTACATAAAAGTTAGATATTTATTATGTATAATATTTCAATTCAAATTTTATCATAATTAATTTTTATTGATTTGATATATTTAAAATAAAATTTTATAAAAATTTTAATTATGCATGAAAATATAATTTAATCATTTCACATTTGAGTTGGTAGGGGATGACTTATGACATCATATTAATAAAATATAAAAATTAACGATAAACCTGATTTTTTTTTCTTTTTCATTTGCACATCGGAGGTGTGACAAGTCTCTTGTCCTGACTTCAATTAATACCAATTAGGTAGTAGGCCTCGAGGACGTTGACGACCCAATAGGAATTGGGTTACTGAAAAGGCCTTTGGTTATAACTTATGAAGGTCCAAGTGATTGCAACGTGAATCTAAATATATTTGAGACTGAATTTGACCTGGTCAATTTGCAAATTCGATATGGTGCAGATCAACAAGCTAAGCTGATAATCATCCTATTTACCTTTTGCTTATAGCTGAAGGATTGTAAGTATTTGTAGGATATGTAGAGCTTTAAGTGGAAAATTGAGTTCAATTTGTGTTTTTCTATCATGAGCTCACTTGGTGTTACAATAGTGAGGCTGTAACAATTTGTAAGGGAATCGGGCTTCAAATCATCTATTGTATTTGAGAATACAGTGGACACTCTTCTCCGTAAGATTTTGTAAAT
This sequence comes from Gossypium arboreum, assembly GCF_025698485.1. NCBI lineage: Eukaryota > Viridiplantae > Streptophyta > Magnoliopsida > Malvales > Malvaceae > Gossypium > Gossypium arboreum. The sequence goes on from NC_069080.1 coordinate 41,375,078, forward strand.
GTAAATTAAGTTTCAACTACATTAACAATTTATGTTCGAAATTTTCATTTTTTTGCATTTATTTATTAGTGTACTAATAAATGTGCCCACATCACTTTTTACACTTCACTAAGATTTTTAAGCATTCGTTTGATTTACTGAGTTCTCTTTCGTTAAATGCAAAATGATGTTTCATAATATAATATCTATTTTTTATTATTATGAACAATAATCTCATTAAATCATATATGTTCTTTTTGTTATAATATCTAGAACTACTCATAGCCCATCTCCAACCCTTAAATAGGAGGATAATGCGCTTCAACGCATTTGAACCCACGTCCTCCTGTATTGACAATCTAAATTTTACTTGTTCAATACCATAACTAAACAAAATAAAATATATATATTACATTCTTTTCAATCTACCTACCAAACATTGGATTATTTACTTATATTAGTCTACTAGCTTTTACTAATGTTAATACATATGTATTAAGTACACTTTTCCTTATGTTATTACACCAGTAACTAAATGAGGTGTTTTGAATTTAAAGATATATGATGGAAAAGATTTGTTAGCAATACTAAAAAATGGGTTTTCCTTTGCCGCAAGAGTTTTTCTTTTCTGCCTCGTTGGAACAACCGGGGTCCATGGTCCCTGAAGGACTCGAGAGGGCTACAAAGAAAGTCAAGAATAAATCCCCTGATGGTCCAAAATCAAAGGATGTGGTAATGGAAGATGGCCTCCCAAAGGTTTCATGGCGAGACAAACTTGTAGGAAATGTGGAGGATATGGGGTTAGAGGATGAAGTGCTTGTAGAGTTAGAACTTGAAATTTGGGAGGATGACTACACAATTAGTACCGAAGGTGAGTATCCTGAGGTAACTTTTTTCGAGCGGATTCATGAATGGATTGATAGGAGCATGGCTAAGACAATTATAGTACGTCACTTTGGAAAAAAAAATTAGCTTCAAAGCTTTAGTAGGTCATCTACAATCTTTTTGGGGTTTAACTAGGAGATTCCAAGTGGTTGATCTTGATAACAATTTTTCTTGGTTAAACTTAGTAATAAAAAGGACTATGGTAATGCTTTAATTGGAGGGCCATGAATGAATTATGGACATTATCTTTTGATACAACCATAAAGTCGAGATTTCACAACAAGTGAAAGTTATCCTTCGAAGATGGTGGTCTAAGTAAGGTTTCCTTGACTCCCATATCGATACTATACTAAAGGTTTCTTGAGAATCATCTCCACAGTTCTTGGAAAGATTATAAAAGTTTATTATAACATCAAATAAGTGAAGAGGGGTCGCTTTGCTCGCCTAATAGTGGTGGTTGATATAAAACAACCTTTAATTGCTTATGTTGGTATTAATGGTCATGTTCAATGTGTAGAGTATGATGGTTTGCTTGTCATCTATTATGAGTGTGGCTGCTATAGACATACTAAGGAAAGTTGTCCAAAATAGCAAGAGATTGATAAAAAGATGGACTCGATGGAACCAACTGTGGTACCAACTATTGATACTGTGACAGTTACAATCATGGGTGTTGCGGAGGATCCAATTTCTCTATACAGACCTTGGATGCAAGCTCCAACCAGTAGACAAAGACTAAATATTTTGGGAAAGTCTACTATGAAAGGAAAACAAGATCAACCACTAGTTGAGGGATTGAGTAAATCACACTTCCAAATATTAAAAGATAATGGTGATGAGAATGAAACTGTTTTTGATAATGAAACTGAATATTCTCAATGAAAAATAAGGAAGCTAAATATTCCAAAATGAAAAATAAGGCCAATTTAAAAGGGAAAGAATCAATGCGAGAGATTTTAAAGGGATCAAACTCTAAAGTGTTGGTGAAGGATTCACATGGAGGGAAAATTAATGGTAGGCCAATCACAAAGGCTAATGGAAAAAAGCCATAACCTACCCTTAAGAAAGATCGATCTAAGGAAGTGAGGGTAAGAGAAAGTAAGGGAAATGGGTCTCAGATCCTACTTGGTTTCAATCCAATCATTGTTAGAGCTACCACCTTACCAGAATCAAATCACACAACTATGATCATTGAAGACAATAACACCTTAGTGGGTCAGGCCCATCATATAAGCCACAATGTTGCTTCTTTTCCAAAAGAACCTATGCATACAATGAGGAGGGTTGGTACGTTAATGTAACACTCGGTTATCTTTACTGACCCAAAAATTCAAGGATGATTAGGATTAAATTGAAAGGTTTAGAAAATTTGGGGACTCTACGAAGAAATTTTAAAAAATTCAGAGGTTGAATTGTGAATAGTTGGATCTTAATTTTGGTTTGGTTAGGATAGAACTAGTTGCTTCCATAATAAGAGACAAAATGATTAAGAATGAATGGTTGTGGCAATCAATGGAGATCACACCAAATGGATATATATATGTACGTGTGGAGACAGAATTTCTCAATTCTGTTTTCACATTTTTCTTCATATAACATCACCTTCTCTAATTGCTCTGAAGAATAAGAGAATTTAACTAAAGAAATATTTGCATGCTACATCAATCATGTGATTTGAAGACTGGTAGTAGAGAAATTGAGGAATTGGTAAGTTTCTTTACCATTCTGTTCTTACGAATTAAAGAAAAAGATAGAGTAATAACTTTTAAAAGTTTCCTACAATGATGGATTCTGAGTTTTAAAATATAGACATCTTTAGCTTATCCAGTAAATGATTATCATGTTTAACTGTCAGGACAAAAGAGGCTCTGACGATTTAGACAAGCTAAACTAATAAGGATAAGGAAGCAAGATTAGTTCTTACACTTATAATTTTGCTTGATATATGTTGTTGCGCGAAATTTCCAGCTAATTGTTGATTGTTTAATAGTAGAATTGTTGAATAGTTGTTTTGCGTGATGCATGCATAATGATAATTTGTATGGTATGCATAATTATTATATACATGGTATAGAGGGGAAACTATCTATGGGTTAGATGAAGTTAGGATTGGGGAAGGTGATTCTATTAGATACTATCATATGGTATTGTTGAGTAAACCTGTGATGTGCAGAGCTATGGGCCTTACGGAGGGACACTATGGTGTTTGAGCATCAAGGTTAGGAATAGAAAAATGGAGGAATGGAAGGAGGAATAGGGAAATTGTAAATCCATTAAATTTTTTTCATTTAGGATTGTTGAGAGCAAACTGCGATGTGTGAAGCTCCGGGCCTTGTGAAGAGGACACTTTGGTGTTTGAGCATCAAAGTAAAATGTGAAAAGAAATTATGTCGATTGGTCTTTTAGGGCGACATTTGATGATCGTATTTAAGTTCCATAGAACACCACCGCGACTGCGGTTAACAAGTTCTATAGGGTGGCACCTTAAAAGAGGTCTAACGTGTAAGACCATAACTCGGCTGTAGCAACTAAGGTAGTCCGCCGGTACAGTAAACACAAGGTCAGACTGGGAAAGTCTATAGATCATATACTAGTATAGAATTCGCTAAAGGTGATGATAAAAGTGATCAAGAAAATGTCTTAAACTAATAAGGGTAAAAAGAGGAAGTGACTCCTTAGATAATGAGGTATATGTATTATGTTCAATTCGAGTTTGCCAAGGAAGGTACGGATGCCACACTATTTGAGTGGATGTGAAATTGGGCTAAACAGTTCATCGACTTCAAGGGTAGGCCAACCAAGAAATGGCCTTAAGTTTGGGAAAACCTACCGGAGTTTTCTAAGAAGAAAATGCCAACCCAAGACTAAATGACTAACGGAGTCTGCCAAGGCTAGTGAAAGGTGAAATTCTATTGATTTGCCTCAGATAGGCATTGCAAGTCTAATGAAACCCCTTAAGGAATGGACTGGAAGAGCGAGTGCTATAGAGGTTACACCATAAGCATCAAATTCCCTAGAAGAAGAGAATGATAAGAATAAATTGTGTTCTAATAGGGACCTGCGTTACGACAATTATTGAAAAACATGGAATATCACCAATCTAGAGTAATAATTATAAGCATCAAGGATTTTGCTCTCCAATGAATGGCTCAGAGTAATTAAGGAACTAGTCTTGCCAATTAAGTGGTAAAATCCTTCTATGAAAACAGGGAGTTTAATTCTAAGCCAAACACTTTAATTTTTCAAAATTTATGCAAATATATATACAAGCTATGTGCATATCTCACTAAGTTCCTTTGAACTTATAAATTTTTTTCTTGAATGCAGAATTAGATAATGATATGGGTATCAAGAGGGACCAAGTTGATTTCTACCGAAGTAATGGCACGTTGTAGCTGTTCAAGTATATAGAGGGGTACCCCTAGAGGCCTAGTTACGGGGTTTAATTCAATTATGTTCGTATTCTAGTATAACTCCAAAAATTATAAATAAACATTGAGATTAAGCTTGTAAGAATTACCCACCAGTTGTGTACGAGTTTTTGTATTATTTAGATTCTTAAAATTTGAGTTATTAAAGTGTGTAATCAAATTCAAAACAAGAGTATTGTTTAAGTTATTTCGATTAGTGTAACATCTGATACTCAGATTTGGTAACTGGATCGGGTATAGGGTGTTACAAATTGAGTGGTATAAAAGCTTTAATTTAGTCGATCCTCTGAAAGTAGGAAGTTAAGAAGTAGCCTCTATATACGTGTTACAGTAGATTTAGCTTAGGCCCTCAAGAGTTGTTATAAGAAAGTAAGTGTGACATGCATGAGTGCAGGTTTGGTGAATTATAGTCAGGTTGGTGATAAGTGTAATGTCAAATAACAAGGAAAATAGGGAAGTTTTCATTACTTTAGAAAGATCAATCCAAGTGCAAGAAAGGATTAAGTAAAATCCCCAAGCAACAGACCAACTGTTACCCCTGTGTTAATTTCCCTTTGGGTTGAAGAGGTGGAAGCATCATCGGAGGTTTCATCATCAAAGACGGTGCCACTCAAGGAATCTGAGCTAGATGTGTTAGAATCATGGTCATAGAAGAGTTCATTAGATTCCATCCATTTCTTTTGAAATTTCCTCCATACAACCCCTTTGGGATTTAGGATGTCAAAGCCAAGATCGGTCTTGAAGAGAGGTCATAAGCGTTTGAAGTTCATGTGGTGTAGGTTGAAGGGACCTATAGCCACTACTTGTAAAGGTAGTATCAAGCTGGACCTTAAAACTGGAAAATGTGTCTTAATACCTTTGTTGGTATCCGCCACAGATTTTTCTAGAGTCGCATTGCTCTTTTTTTGTATTTTCTCCTTATCAACGAGGTGTTGTCTTTCTAGGGCTCTAGATGACAGCCCTTTCCTTCTAACTCTTTCTCTCAAACTGCCGAGGCTTGGTATTTAACTTCCCATATAGAGATGGATAAAGCAACTTCACAGTTTTAGAGAATAAAGGCGTCATAGGATTAGAGAAGTTGGGCAAGTGATTGTTCTCCCAAAAGGATGGTCCTATTAGAATCGGCTCGGTTGGTCTCTACCTCTTTACAAGCCTGTTGGAAAGCTTAATTCATAAGTACCCACTCCATGGCTATTATTGAGAAAGAACCCGCCAGCTTAGAAATGGTGGGCTTATAAATGCCCTCAGAAGAATAAGAGGGGTAGGTGAATTCCTTTAGCTCCGGAGACAAGATGCTATCTTGTTTTTGATGAATTAGGAGTGGGCAAAAGGGATAATGATTTTTACCAATATTCTTTCACTAAGGGAAGAAGGTTTATACCTTGCCTGAGGAAAGGGTAAAATCGATAGTGTTGACTAGGGAAGTAGGTGAAGTGGAACTAGTAGTAACCCAGGTTAGAGCCCCAGGTTGAGACACCGATGGGTGTAGCGAGGGGATTGCATAAGTACTTGGCTTAGTGGGAGGGATGGAGATGGTTGAAGAGACAAGAGATTCTTTCTACAGGATTAAATGTTCTTTCCCAGGTCTTTGGCAACCTAGACCAGTTTCTCTCTTTTCCTCGGCGTTGTAGGACTCCCCTTCTAACCTTTGCCTCTTATGGTGGCTACTAACCGCCCCAACCCACATATCGATCGTCGTTGTAACTTCTTGCGCATCTTCTATAAGTGTCTCCACATCCATGTGAAAGGGATATTAGGAAGAGTTAAGGGAAGAGGGAGAGATTACAATGATAAACTAGGATCCAATAATAGGATTAATATAGGCATGGTGAGAATGGACACCTTCAAGGGACAAGCATGAAAGAGGTATACCTTGGGGGATGAAAGGTTCTCTTCTTTTCCTCACTAATGATTGGGCCAACTTATCAGAGGCCCCATAAGGCCATGCTTCACTAGCAGGCTTGACCTTTTACAGGTCTGCTCCATAGGGGTGTTCAATCGGTTAACTGACTTGAAATATTATTAACAGAATTAACCGACCCTTAATCGTTAACTGAATCGAAATTTTTTAAAGTAACCGAATCGAATTTTTTTGGTTGATTTGGTCAATTAATCGAGAACTATATGTTTTTATTTGTAGTTAAAACAAGTATAAAAATTAACCAAATTAAAGTATTGAATCACTATATAATTAAAAACACTATATAAGTCTTGAAATTAACACATAATTGAAATGTAAGTCTTTAATATTCTCCATTTGTATCCATTTCTTCTCTCCAAAAGATCCACATTTACATTATACCTACAAAAAATATATGCAAAAAATGAGTATATAATAGAAATATATGCATTTAAAACAAATAAAATAATGTAAACAAATGAATAGATTGTAAGTTAACAAGAATAAGATAGTAAGCATAGCCTTCAACTCACGAAAGCTCATGAATTTAAGGTAGGCTCTGATGCATTCCAAGAAAAGTCTAAACATTGAATTGATTAAATAAGTAGGAGTAATATGGTAAAAAAATTGAAACTATTAAAATAAAACAATAAATATACCATTTTCAATCTTGTCAAGCTATTAGATTTGTTCTTCAATCTTTTTGATGTCTTCTTGTGTAACACCCCTTACCCGTGTCCGCTGCCGGAACAGGGTACGAGGCATTACCGAACTTAATTTTTCACAAACATGCAAAAATCGAGCCATAAAATTTCTTTTAATTCAAAACTTTTCAAACATATGCATGTTGTCCCTTATTTGGGTCTATGAAGCCCAAAACATACATCGAGATTGATTTAGGAGTAAACCGAGAACTTGAAAAGTTTCAAGAAAAACTTAGAAAATTTTCCCCTGAAACAGGGTCACACGCCCATGTGGACATAAGGACACGCCCGTGTGCCTTTGGCACGCTCGTGCCCTCTGGCCATGTAACTCTTTATTTATGACGTCAGCATTCAAGTCGAACCACACGACCAGGCCACACACCTGTGTCTCCAGGCCGTGTCCCTCACACGATTGAGACACATGACCATGTCTCAGCCTGTGTAGTCAATACTTAGGCTATTTTCCAAGCCTTATTGTTACCCATAAACTCTTACAACCTTATACATATTAAAACCACAATTCATGGTCTCATTTTAGTGATTAAACACTCTTTATTAAGACATATTCATAACATTAACATGTCCTCTTACAAGCAATGCATCTACTCATGCAATACTAAGTATAGATTCCTTAATTTATATTCATAAGACTTGTCATTTTGATGATCACTTTTACCATTATACTATGGTTACCAACTTATCCATCCAGCACTCATGTCCAACCACTATCACGTTGTTTTTATAACATGCAATTACTACATGGCTATGACCACCTCAATTGGTCATAGAGCATACATCCGACACACATGTAATATTACCAATCATGCATGGCAAACAAACATAATCAAATCATAAACATTAGACATGACACGAATAGCTAGGTTTACAAGCCATAATCAATATGAGCCACATCTCATGGCCATATACGTATAAGTCAATATAAACCAATAAATTTAGCCAAAGCATAATAATACATGTCAATAAACTAGATCCCTATACATGCCACTCACTTGAAATTTCTAATATATGCTTCATTATTCCAATGGTAGTGACTTGATAATATGATGCTGCTTCCGACGATCTCCAACCCAGAGCTAACCTGGCAAAGCTAAAAGAAATGGAAAGGTGAGGGTAAGCTTTATAGCTTAATAAGACCGTATGAAAATAATAAGCAATTTATCAATATGCTTCCACCAATTCTTACAACATGATCTCAAGGTAATACTATCATAATTGCCTTTTTACCTATGTTTTGGTCAAGCTATTTTCTCGAGTCATAGTCACTAAATTACTTATATCTGGAGTTACGAGACTCCAAATTAATATCCAAAAATTTTCCCAGAAACTAGACTCATATATATTCTTACCATGAAATTTTCAGAATTTTTGGTTTAGCCAATTAATACAGTTTATTCTTCAAAGTCACCCCTGTTTTGCTGTTTGACAGCTTCAACCTTTCCTTACTAAAAATTAATTAACTCCTCACACGGGATTCGAATGAGGTTCCCGTTTTTTTCCTTTGAAAATATACTCATTAAGGATTCTAATCATATAAATTTTAATCCATAATGATTTTTTTTACAATTTTTAATGATTTTCCTAAATCAGTACAGGGGATTTCAAAATCATTCTAACTATGTCTCACAACAATTTAAATATTTCATAATATGAAACTAGACTCATTAAGATTTAATTTCATATTTTATTCAGCCTTTAACTCAATTTCCACAATTTTTGGTGGATTTTCAAAGTTGGACTACTGCTGCTGTCCAAAACTGTTTTAGTGTAAGTTAATGATACTAAGTTTATCACACCTTATTAATTCATTTTCACCACATTGGTAAAGATACATATTTATACATCATAAGTATAGACCTATAATCACAAGGCCATCACAAAATCATTCTCATAGGCATGAATTACCTATTTACATCTTCACCAAATGTGCATCATAAACCGAAATTATTTGTCATGAGCTTGGCTTACATAATTGTGTTACTCTACATGCTCATATTCATTCCTTACTAATCATACAACATGAATTGAATTCACATCTCATCAATTTCATGTAAGTACCTGTACTACTCACCACATGGTCATAAGTTCTCTCATTTCATTATAAATCATAAATCTTTCGTCGAACCATTTGGAATACTACAGGATATTCATTAGCCCCAAAACATGGGATAAGATGCCGACACCATGTCCCAGGTATGGTCTTACACTGGCTAACACATCAAAGTCAATGCCATGTCCCAGATAGGTCTTACACTGACTTTCATATATCGAGGCCGATGTTGTGTCCCAGACAAGTCTTACACTAGCTTGTATATCTCGAGGTCGATGCATGTCCCAGACATTTCTTACACTGGCTCTCATAATGTGGCCAATGCATGTCCTAGACATGTCTTACACTAGCACACATATCACCCAATGTCATGGTATGAATAATCAAATCTATTCCAAATGTTCAACCGGAAATCTTTGTTACATTAACTCTCATAATTCATGTTCTCATCACAACTCAACAATTCATGCCGAACTAATGATATAATACATGATAACATTTAATTTGCATTATTTACGTACAACTTACTCGTTTCAATAGAATATCATATTCCATCAAATTTCCAAGCATTCAATCAACACATAAATGTTATTAACAATTTGGCATCACTTTCTCATATACAATATTATCGACATAAAATTTAATACAATCATAGCAAGATAGATTTTCAAGTATATTAACAATAGCATGGATATCATGCTTATTTAATCACACGGACTTACCTCGAATGCAATTTCGACTAATTACGCCATTTTAGTCCATAACCTCGTACTTTTCAATTTAAGCCCGAATCTCTGTTCCTTGATCTAAAATGATGAAATTCACTCATTTAATCACTAAATAAATTTAGATAATAAAAAATTTACATTTTTTGCAAAATGACCCTTTTTCCCCTAAACTTTCACAAAATGACCATTTTACCCCTAGGCTCAAAAATCGATTTTTATCGAATTTCTTCATGTCTTAAACCTAGCCAAACCCTTTTTACTCTTATAGCAACCCAAAATTTTCATTAGTTTACCACATTACTTTTACAATTACTACAAACTAATTCTTTTAGGTGTTTTTCATGAACACTACTTCACAAAAGTTGTTTATTAAACAACTAAGATTCATTTTCTCCCATAAAATTTCAGAAAATATCATATATGCTCTCATGGTAAAACCCTAGACTTTCATCCATTTTGTAGAATAGCCCCCTTCAGTTAGCTCATGCTACAAGGGTCCTAAAAACACAAAAATGACCATCAAAATCACTTACTTGCAAGGGATGGAAGTTGCTAAAACTTTGAGTTCTCAAAACCCTTATTTTGCTGGTATTTTCGGTGGAGGAAGGAAGAAAGATGAAAAGATGACATCCTTTTTCTTTTTGTTTTATTTCTAGTCAAAATTAAGCTACTAACTACAACTAACTTTGACTTTTCTACTCCTATTTGTCTCTATGGTCGGCCAAGCCTATAAAATGGGTCTATTTGCACTTCAACACCCCAAATTATGGTTCTTTAGCAATTTAACATATTTAGCTAGCAAATCACAACTTTTTCCCTTTATGCGATTTAGTCTTTTTTCACAATTAAGCATGAAATCACTAAAATTATTTCACCAAAATTTTCATGCACTCATATAATCATGTTATAACACATAAATTAACATTAAAATAATTTATTCGACCCTGGAATAGAGGTTTCAAAACCACTGTTCCCAACTAGGCTCAAAATCGAGCTGTTACATCTTGTGATGATGAATTTCGAATCCAATCTTGAGTATACACAAGAGCTTGTACAATTTTAGGAGTTAAAGAACTCTTATATTGATCAAGCACATGCCCCCCGGTGCTGAATGCAGACACTGAAGCAACCATAGAAACTGGTATATCTAACACATCTTTGGCCATTTTTGAAAAAGTGGGAAATCTAGGACTAATCACTTTCTACCACAATAAAATGTCAAAATCTTCAACAAAATCCTCATTACCCTCTACTAGATATTTATCCAATTCAAATGTTTTATCCTCACCACACCATTTTCCAACTCACGCTTTTTATACAAAGCTTGCATTCACCTTTTCATTTTTTGTTTTGGTTCACCGAGAGAAACATGTGTTGACACACTCGATTGGCTTCAAGTACTATGAAGTGGAGGTTTATACTTATCAAACAATCCATACAAAGATTCCTTCAATTTTTTTATCATTCCACAAGCTTTTTCAAAACTAGAAGTGCAAATTCAAGTTACTTTAGTTTTTGTCTAGGATCTAAAACACAAGCAACAAACATAAACAAATTCATCTTGTCAATATCACCCCAATACTTATCATACTTCTCTTTCATCTTGATGGCTAGAACATTGAAATCAACATTAATATTTAACTGAGCATCTTGTAAAAGAATATCAATTTTAGAAAACTCGTCAAAAAAATTTATTAGACGTGACATATGAAGTGCCAAATATACCCAAAGTGGTTTCATAAAAGTGTTCTAAGAAATCCCTCAAGTTTTTAACACTAGCCCAATCATCAAAACTAGGCTAATCCTCTCCCCTTTCAAGTTCAGCCCTAAAGTTTGTACCTTGCTCCTCAAATCTCTCAAAAGCTTTCTCAAATTTTTGAGTAGTGTCTAGCATTAAGTAGGTCAAGTTCCACCTAGTACAAACATCAAGACACAACATCTTCTTGCACTCTATCTTTTCCACCATAACAAGCTCTTTAAACATTTGTAATCTAGCTGGATATTGTCTCATATATCTAACAACCCCCTAACATGTTCAATAGATTTATTCATTTCCTTTAAGCCTTCAACAATAATCAAATTCACAATGTTTGCTATGCATCTCATATGAAGATATTTACCATTCTGAACTAAACCCCCTCGAGGGTTAAATTTCTTTCTCAAATTACCAATAACAACATCATTTGAACTTGTATTATCAACAATAACAGTAAACAACTTATCAATCCCGCAATTCAACAAGCATTCCCTAATCAACATCCCAAAGGACTCACCCTTATGACTAGAAATTGGACAAAAGTTTAAAATCTTTTTATTCAATTTCCAATCGTTATCAATAAAGTGCGCAGTGATACACAAATAATTAACTCTTTATAAAGAAGTTCATCTGTCATTAGTTAAGTAAACTCTAGAACAAGAACTTTTCAAAAGTTGTTTTATCTTGACCCTTTCATCTAAATGCAATTTATAAACATCCATAGTCATAGTAGTTTGTGAATAAATATGAAACCTAGGACATGCCATGAACATAAATTTATTAAAGCCTTTACTTTCAAAAAACTTGAAAGGTAATTCATCAATCACAATCATTTACGCTAATCCTTTCCTACATGCTTCTTGGGCAAATCTCTAAGTTGAAAGATGCCTTTCCCCTCTTCAATTCCCTTTCTAGGTAAAACTAGTTGTCCTTAGCTAGTGTCAACAAGGATTTTTCTTACATGAACCAATTTGATATTTCAATGACCCCGTACCATTTTTTTTCATATCATAACAAAATTCATTTTCACAATAATTACATTTAGCCTTATTTGCACCTTCACTATTAATAATATTTGTGAAATGAGACCAAACTTCTGACCTTTGAGGAGTGGCTTTTCTTTTCCCAGTAGTCCTCTTTGTTTGGCTTTAAGCTTCAACTCCCGAAGTTTCAGAATCTATCGAAGTAGGAGGTGTAACACTACCCTCAATAGATGTTGGTCGGTAGACATTCTGCAAGAAAAAAATTATATAATAAATTAAAATACATTTATAATATTAAACATATTTTGATGTTGAGTTTTAGATAAATAAAATATTTCTTGTCTTTTGATCTTGAGTTCATCATATACTATTGCATATTTTGTTCGACTTATTTTGCTTCATTTAATTTGGCTTGCTTATGCATAAAATCATACATAAATCAATTTTAATTGGATTAACACCATTTATAGACGAGTGTTAAATATATGTGGGCAAGGAAAACAATCCCTGAAATAACATTCAAATTATAGATGAGTGTTAAGAAAGTATGTTCTTTCCTTGCCTATTGGACTAACAAGCATCTATTATATATAAAAAAGATAAAGAATATAACAATAAAATAAAATAGAAAAGGAGACATTTCAAATTTAATATGATTATGGGATATGAAAGTATATATTATACTTGTGAGTAAAAATAATTATGTAATAAATTTAATATGATATTCATTAAAATGGTAAAATTGAGGAGTGAATATTATGGTGTTTTTTTTGTTCAAATCTCCTTAAGATTTTGTAAATAATAAATTATAAAACCAAAACAAAAGCAATAGCAATGTTAAGTTGTTAACCCACAAAACAGACAAGAGCACAAAGCCCAATCCAAAATAAATAAATAAATAAACAACCCAAAAACAAAACAAAATTCATACAGAAAAAACAAATAAACTAAGAACAAAAGACATGAAACACTAAAAGCACTCCTCCAGTTAGAAAATTAACTGGTAGCCACTCATTAGAAAATATCCCACCCTCGAAACTTGTCGATACCAGTTCCCAAAACCAGCAACCTTCCATAGACCATCCCATTTACTGCTTTTTCTTCTTGTAACATCCTGAATTAGGGTCTAGTCAAAATAGTGGTTTCGAGACCACAAATCTAAAATAGAAATAATTATTTTATGATTATTTGATGGTCCATGACATGATTTCATGTTCGTGTGAAATTTTCATGAAGAAATTCTATGCCTAAGATGTCCAATTTGATTTTAGGGACCAACTTGAATAAGTTGTAAAACTTGTTTCCTAGAAGCTTTAAGCATGAAATTGCATTGGATTATTAATTAGAGGTCCTTAAATGGAAATTTTACCAAGTTCTAAAATTTTGGACGACAATGGGCATGAATAGGAAAATTTTGAAAGAAAGGTTTTAAGGGTATTTTTGTCTTTTGGTAAATAAAAGAATAAAAAGGGAAAAAGAAAGAAAAATTTGCCCATCTTCTTCTTGCTTCTGCCGAAATTCCAAGGGTCACTATAGCTAGGATTTATTCATCTTTTCAAGCTTGATTGTAAGTGCTCCCTAGCCCCGTTTTTAATGTTCTTTACATTTTTGAAGTTGTCATCAACCGATCTAGCTATTTCTACCATTATTTTGAGTTAGGGTTCATGTATGAAATTTGAACCATGTGTAACTTGGTTTTATTTTGATGTTTAATGGAGGAATATGAATGTTTGATGTGTGATAAACATATTTTACTAAGTGATTTTTAGTGAAAACACCTAAAAATGGCTCGTTTGTAAAAGGTGTAAAAATGAGTAGTAGAAATGTGAAATAAAGAAAAATATGGGCTGAAATGAGATAGAATATGATTCGGCTAGGCTTGGGTAACCAAGGAATTGCATGCATTTCATTTTACGGGCCTAGGGACTAAAGTGTAAATAAGTAAAAAGTTAGGGGTAAAAAGGTAATTTTACCAAAGTATGTGTTATGGGTCGATATGAGCAATGTATGTATTGAACAAGTTGAATTTGGTATTATAGATCAAGAAAAATGTGATTCAGGTCTTGATCGGAGGAAAAACAAGGTTTACGAAGATTAGGCTTGTTTCTATCATTTTTGTACCGAGGTAAGTTCATTTGCAAATAATGCAACATGTACCATACTTTGAATGCTTTAATATTGCATGTATGATAAATACTTACACAATTGATATGTTGTATTATTATGTGTTTATTGCCTAAATTTTATCATGAAATGTACTTTGAATATTTCATGAGTATGTGATTGGTGCCATGAATATTGAAATCGAAATTACGAGCAAGCTCAAAAAAATGTCTTATTGAAGAATCCCATTTGAACCTTAGGAATAGGTGACATGTCACTAGGAATTGAGTAATCTGAACTCATTGAGTTGTGGTCTGAGTTCATGATATATGTGACAGCCGAACTCATTGAGTTGTGGTCTGAGTTCATGATATATGTGACATCCGGACTCATTGATTTGTGGTCTGAGTTCTTGATATATGTGACACATGTTTGGCGTTTGGGTATTGGTCTCGTATATTTTATTGATGGCGAGGTAGTTTAGCATGTGTTGCAGATACCTGACAGCCTGCATGAGCAGACCCGTGAGTAGCTCGTAAACGAGCAACATGTGATCTAAGATATGAAGTAGCATTGGCTACATATAAGGCACTTAGGTGTAAACTTCTGATGTATTCGATAGTATTCTGAGTGTTCAATGGGTAGTTCAAAAAAGTTCTATGAGTAATTGTAACGATTGCATCAAGACACGAAAGTAAGTTATAATGTGCAAGTGGGCACAGATATGTACATTGAACTGATGTGAATGACATGAAATATGATGAGCTCGTGGTAAGAACATGTATTTATATATATGAGGAATAAGTTTATGAAGATTGATAAAATGCAAGATTATGTTCGTTATGTTAAATGCATGATTTAAACTTGTTTAAGTTACCTTTTATTTGCATGTGAACTTACTAAGCTTTATGCTTACCCCCTTTCTTTTCCATCTATTATAGTTTCGCCAAGCTAGCTCGAGGATCGGAGAATGTTGGAGACTTGATCACACTATCAATTGAACATTTGGGTGTAGTTAGCTTTATCATTTTGGATATGGCATGTATAGGGACTTGGCCTTTTTGTTATGTGTCATATTGATTAGCCAATGTGTTGGCTCATGATGTTATTATGATTATTTTGTATTTGGCCATGAGAGGTGTCTCATATTGATTATTTTGGGTTGTAACCCTAATTATTGATGCATGCATGCAAATGTGCTTATGCCTTAATGTGGTTATAGTTTTTTATGGTTAATGAGTGTGATGGATGGCATGTATCTTGGGGGTATGAAATATGATTAATGTGTTTGACGATACATGTGGTTCAAATTATAACTTGAAAATAGGTTAGTAATGCTAATAGTCAAATATGAAATTGGTGTGTGATGCCATATGAAAGTATAATAATTTGAATAGGTGGTATGTTGACATTGTCAAGTCATAATTTAACCATAAATGTGTTTGCTTAAGTGATTAAAGGTGTCATATTGCATGTCATGAAGTGGATCTAAGTCTGTCAGTGCTTAAGGGTGGCAAAATAGCTTAGAAGTTGTCTACACAGTTAGACACATAGGCATGTCTAGGCCATGTGTGACACACGGTCTACCCTATGGGCGTGTGATCCGACCGTGTGTCCCTTGCACCTTAATTATGCAAAAAAAATGCCTAGTGTGAACACACGGGCATAGACACGGCCGTGTGTCTAAGCCATGTGAAGTACACGACCATAGGACATGGGTGTGTGCCTAGTGTAATATCCCGAATTAGGGCTTAATCGAAATAGTGGTTTTGTAACCACAAATTCGAGGTAGAAAAATTTATTTTATTATCATTTTAAGGTCTATGGCATGATTGCATGATTGTGTGAAAATTTCGTTTAGAAATTTTATAGATAGAGGGTCCAATTTGATATTTAGGACTAAATTGCAAAAGTTGTAAAATGTGTGTTCTGGTTCACAAAGGTATTAAGTACTTGTGAGTAATGGGTTTTTAAAGTGGAGGTCCTTGGATAGTAATTAGACCATTATACTAGTTTGGACAAAAATACCTTAAAGAAGATAAAACACCATAGTTTCTAATTAAGGGCATTTTGGTCATTTAGTTATTAAAATGAATTAAAAACAAAATTAAAAGCCAATTTTTGTCCATCTTCTTCATTAGGCCGAAATTTAAAGGGTTCTCCATAGTTAGGGTTTGTTTCAAGCTTCCAAGCTCCATAGTAAGTGATTCCAAGCCCCGTTTTTAATGTTCTTTACGTTTTTGGAATCCCTTTAGCTCGAATTAACTTATGCTAGCAATAATTCAACCTAGGGTTCATATTTGGAAAAATACCCATAGGTGATATTTGTGTATTTTGGTGTTTTATGATACAATATAAGGTTTTAAATTATGTTAGACAACTCATGGTACTCGGTTTTAAGTGAAAACGAGTAAAAGGGCTTAATCGGTAAAAATACCTAATAGTCATAAGTACATGTTAGAGTGTGAATTTGATGTTGCCATAGAAGGGAAAAATGATCAGCATGTCATAAAACCTAAGAAAATAGGATGAGGTTTAATTTACGAGCCTTGGGGAAAAAGTGCAAATATGTGAAAGTTTAGGGACAAAATGGTTATTTTGTCAAAGCTCGTACTAAGGGCTATTTTGAAGAATGTATGTATTAAATAAAATTAATTTGGCATTATAGATCAAGAGAAACGAGATTCAAGTCATTGAGGGAAAAACAAAGTTTACGAGGAATAGGCTCGATTGCTAATATTTTGTATAGAGGTAAGTTCATGTGTAAATAAGGTAACATAATTTTTATTTTAAGTGATTTAATGTTATTTATATGACATGATACTTATTATCATGAAATATGATGTTTTGTAAATTATTATTTGGTGATATACAAATTATGTGAACAACTTGATAAGTATGAGATGTTAGCAAGTATCGATTTCTATATTCCGAAGAAGGCGACCGAAATGTGTAATTGAAAAGAATCCTATTTGAACCTTGGGAATAGATTAGGGTACAAGTGACATGTCACTAGGATGGTTGAGTTCCGAACCCGTTGAGTTGAGTCCGAGTTCGTGAGATGTAACTAGGCATCCGAGCTCGTTGAGTTGAGTCCGAGTTCACTTATGAATGCGAACGCCCGAGCTTGTTGAGTTGAGTCTGAGTTCGTTTATGTGCGGGTTACATGGTAGCTTGGCTACATAGATTTCGAAAGCTATTGAGCTTATTTAGCTGTGAGTATAGCACTTATGTGCACATTATCCGTGTATTCGAAATCATATTCCGATGTGTTCTACGAGAAATCTCTAATAGAATAAGGAGAATGCCTAATACGAAGGTGACATGTTGGTAAGTGTGATGAATAAGAAAATTTGACAGCTATGTGTTTAAACCCTCGGGTTGAGAACTTAATATGATGAAATTGTAGTAAGATATTAAATGCAAATGTAACATGAATGTCTTGGTGTTGTTTATGCAAATAATGTTTATGTTGAATGGCATGATTATGTTACTTGTTATTTGCATGTGAACTTACTAAGCATTTATGCTTACTCCCTCCTTTTCCTTCATTGTAGTTTTGACAAGCCGGCTTGAGAATCGGGATAGGTCGAAGGCTCGTTCACACTATCCAAAGACCTAAATTGGTAAAATGGCTTGTATATTTTGAATGTGGCATGTATAGCAATATACTCACTTTGTGTAAATGATATTATGATATGGTAAATGAGTGATGTGGAAATGCTTGTTGTTGATTAGCTATTGGAATGGCTAATCAAAATTTATATTTAGTGTTATGTATGCTTAATGTATTACCTACTCCATGGAAAACCATAAAATGGTGAAATTTGCTATAAAACAGAGTCATACAGCAGCAGTGATGTGAATTTGAAAAATCACTAAAAATAGTAAGAAATGGAGTTAAATGATGAATAAGTTATGAAATTGAAGCCTGATGAGTCTATTTTCATATGGATGGAACAAAACATGTAAAAGAGTTATATTTGTGAGATATTTAAATTTTTGTGAAACAGGGTCAGAGCGATTTTTGAATCCCCTATTCTGACTTTGGAAATTCACCAAAAATTGTACAAAAATAATTAGAGGTTATGATTTATATGTACAGATTCCTCATTGAGTCTATTTTTAAGAGAAACAAACGGCATAGTCTTTTGAGTTCTGTACAAAGAGAATAGAGGTTTGTAATACACAGGGGTCAGAGTAGTCGAACCCTGAAATAGGGGAGACTTTAACTAATAAAATGTACTAATTGGCTTGACCAAAAATTCTAGAAAAAATTTGTAGATAGATATATGAGTCTAGTTTCAGGGAAAATTTACGGATCTTAATTTTGAGTTTCGGAACTCGAGATATGAATTTTTAAGCAACTGTGATGCAGTTGGTCAGCTTGTCTGGAAATTTTAAAAAATAAATTATTTGAGCTGCTTAATTAATGAATTAAGTTTGTTAACACCTCGTACTCGACTCTAGTGACATTCTCAAGTATGGGGGCGTTACACCCAGGCCGTGTGAAAGTCTGCACTTAATTTTTGGAATTTAATTCGCCACACAGCCTTAGCACACGGCCGTGTGACTTGGTCATCTGACCTTATTTGCTTGATGACGTCATAGTCAGAGAGTTATATGAGTTGAGGACACGGGCATATCCCATGTCACACGGGCGTGTGTAACCACACGACTTACCCACATGGGCGTGTGACTCTCCAAACAAGAAAATTTTCTAAGTGTTAAAAAGGTTCCGAAAGTTCTTGGTTTAGTCCCGAATCACTTCCGATGTATGTTTTAGGTTTTGTAGACCCTTATAAGGGACAATTTGCATGTGATTGAAAAGTTTTAAATGTGGATGAAACTTTATGGCTAGATTTTGTATGTTTATTTATGTTTAAGTCCGGTAATACCTCGAACCTTGTCCCGACTTTGGATTCGGGTAAGGGGTGTTATATTTAGTGGTACGAGAGCCATGATTTAGTCGGTTTTCGGACTAACGTAGCATGTGTATGTGTAACGCCCCGTGCCCGAGACTGTTGCCGGAGTCGAACACGAGGTGTTAACAGACTTATTTCATTGTAAAACACAGTTCATTTAAAATTTCCACACAAGCTGGCTAACTGCGTCACTGTCACCTTAAAAATCATATCTCGAGTTCCAAAACTCGAAAACCAGTTCTGTAAATTTTTCCTGAAACTAGACTCATATGTCCATCTACAAATTTTTTTCTATAATTTTTGGTCAAGCCAATTAGTACAGTTTATTAGTTAAAATCTCCCCTGTTACAGGGTTCGACTACTCTGACCTTCATGCATTACGACTTAGATATCTTCCTGTACAGGGCTTCAATACTTATGCCGTTTGTTTCTAAAGAAACTAGACTCGAAAAGGAATCTGTAAATATAAGGCATGACTTCTAATTATCTCTGGTTAATTTATAGTGAATTTCCAAAGTCAGAACAGGGGATCCAGAAATCGCTCTAGCCCTGTTTCACGAAAACTTAAACATCTCATAAAATACGGCTCATATCGTTTCGTTACTTTCATATGAAAATAGATTCATCAAGGTTCGATTACATAATTTATTCATTATTTAATTCTATTCCTACTATTTTTAGTGATTTTTCATATTCACATCACTTCTTTTGTCAGATTCTGCTTTTTAAGGTAGACTTTACCTATTTCATAATTTCCATGATTCAACTAGCCCTTTAACATACATAGCACAAAAATATGATCATGATTAACCATTCCAATGGCTAATCATTGCCAAGCCTTTCCACACCTCTCAATAACCATATATATACAAAATGATTATAACGCTATGCTCAAAATATATAAGCCATTTTCGCATGGCTATCCAAATATATACAATACCAAAATACTTGACCAACAACAAAAGGGTAGTCCTATACATGCCATTTTTCAGAGTTCATCTAAATGAGTACCAAAAGGGCTTTGATAGTGTGGATGACTTCGACTTTGACACTCCCGAGTCCGATAGCTGACGAACCAAAATCTATAAAACAAAGAATCAAAGAAACGAAATAAGTATTTAATGCTTAGTAAGTTTCGAGTAATGAAATCATGCACAACTGAAGTATAGCATTCATATGACTAAACGAATAATTTCATATACACATATTCTCACAATCATACCTACTTCACATTTCCAACCCTTATATTCATACATAAGGAATCAACTTTGACTACAAGCCGGAAGCTTGTTAATCGATTGAGCGAATACTATTTAGAAGGAATCAATTATTCCAATGCATATACGAAACATACCTCATCGTTGGGATTTTACGAGCGTATTAATTGAAATTATTACAGCAAGATCGCTCATTCCCAAACCCAAGTATCTTTGGGATTTAGCCGGATATAACCACTCGCACAAGGCCTTCGGGTCTTAGCCCGGATATGGTCACTAGCATAAATGCCTTCAGGACTTAGCCCGGATATAGTCGCTAGCACAAATGCCTTCGGATCTTAGCCCGGATATAGCAACTCGCACAAATGCCTTCGGATCTTAGTCCGGATATAGTCACTAGCATAAAAGCCTTCGGGACTTAGCCCGGATATCATTCGGATAACCATGCACATATATCAATAAATCATGACACATCCATATTTCATTTTCATTACCAAAGCTCAAACACAAGACACTTATCACACTTACTAATTTCGGCTCAATAGCCACATACAAAGAGCACGATTTTGATTGGCTTTATAACATGATCTCTATACACATTCGGCTACCCGTCATAGGTATAAACTAATCACCTTAATATATAATTCAAGTAGAATCATCATATCACCGTTTATTTGTCATACTTATATGTCATGACCTAATCGAATCATAATCTAAGTTCCATTACTCAAAAACTTACCTCGGATGTTGTCGAACGATTTCAACGTCTATTCGATCACCTTTTCCTTTCCTTTGTCGGATTTAGTTCCCCTTTGCTCTTGAGCTTAATTTAACAAATAAATTGATTTAATCATTTTGAACATCAAGGAGAAATTCAAGGTACTTAGCCCATGTATATTAGGCATTAGAGTCATATATGTATGAAATCATGAATCAAATTCAACATATTAGCCAATATTCTCCTTTAGCCGATTTTCTAAGTCAAGATAAAGCCATCAATATGCTTACCTATAGCCGAACGCATAACATCAATCTATGTATTCATTCATGTGGCGAATATGCATGTCTATGTTGAGGCCGATTGTATACTTAATACATTCTACAAGTATGGTCACTTGTATTGACTAAACACCATTTTGTTTCAAGTTCAAAACTCGGCTAATACACATATATACACTAGTAATCAAATACTAACATTTGCACTTCACCTTAGTAGCTAGCTTAGCAAACCTTAATTTAACATATAATTGTTCATAACATAATTAAAGCATCCTCTCCATTCCATCAATTCAACACATGCATTACTCAATAATATTCAAAATCATATTCGGCCTTAGTACACAACTTACTAGCCGATTTTTCTCCATCTAGCAACTAATGCACATATGTGCTCATTTGCTAGACTCTAATTCACCTAACTACCATTTATCTCTTCTATTTACTACCATGGCCGAATGTTACATGAAGTTGCTAAGACCTACCTTTTTCAAATTCTCACACACACTCACATCCAATCCTTTTTGTTGAGCACTCAAACTCTATCATCTTCATACCTCATCAACACAACATCAAACACCAACCAAGAAGACAACACCTATGGCCGAGTATCATCTCCTCACATAGCAAAGATTTAAACCATGGGCTAGGTAGAACTCAAGCTAACAACTAAAAATATGCATGAATCTCATGGAGCAACATCAAACATACCTTAGCCTAGTTACATGCATGGTCGAACCTCTTCAACCTTTCTTCTTCCTTTCTCCTTAGAATTTTCGGCCAAAGATGTTAAAGGATGAACATTTTTTTTTCTTTTCTTTGTTTTCATCACCCTTCATCCCCTTATTTTATTACTAACTCTTTTATTTTATTCTTTCCAACATGAAACATTAACACACCATGTTTATAATATGCTATGACCCATAGCATGGCCGGGCACTAGCTCAAATTTTGGGTAATTTGACATGCAAACCCATCATTTCTATAACATGCATTAATAGGCCACTTTACATTTGCCTAGCACATTTCTAAATTTTCTCACATAAGTCCTATTTACTAAAATTCACCTACAATTAACAAAATTCAAATATGAAATTTTCACACATGCATATATACATATAATAAGCATCAAATATGACAGTTAATTATTTTTATGACTCGGTTTTGTGGTCCCGAAACCACTTCCCGACTAGGGTCACATTAGGGCTGTCACAGTATGAGTCTAGCTATACATGCCATGTATATATTACGATAGTGTGACGACTCCTAACGATTGAAAAATGTGTTTTCATATAGTAAATGGATCCCGATAGAGCAGTGGTGGATGATGTTGAAAGTAATGCGTCTGCTCCCACTGAAGGAGCAGTGCCATCTGATAGTAGACCCACGACTGTTAGTAGATGAGTAGGATGCAGAGAAGTCTTTCTCCACATGATGGATGCCTGGTATGCGGAGTTCGTTCGAACGAACCCGAACACTCAACCTCCTCCACCCCCTCTAAATCCCCAACCCATACCTCAAGTGCCTCAAGGTATGGATTTTATGAGGTTTCATAGAACCCCAATTAACAGAATTCGAAAGTAAGGAGCCGAGGAGTTTAGGGCCAATGCCTACGATGATCCCAAAAGGGCTAAATTTTGGCTCGAGAATTCCATGTAGGTATTCGATGAGCTATCCTGCACACCTGATGAATGTTTGAAGTGTGCTATTTCCTTGTTAAGAGATGTGGCATATCAATGGTGGAAAACACTAGTTTCGGTGGTATCGAGAGAAAGGGTCACATGAGAATTCTTTCAAGAAGAGTTCCGAAAGAAATACATCAGTGAAAGATTCATCGATCAAAAGCGTAAGGAATTTCTCGATTTGAAATAAGACCGCATGTCAGTTATTGAGTACAAAAGAGAGTTTGTTCGGCTCAGTAAATATTCTTGAGAGTGTGTATCCTCCGAGGCTAAAATGTGTAGAAGGTTCGAAGACAGACTTAATGAATACATTATAGTGTTAATGGGTATTCTTGAGTTGAAGGAATTTGTTGTGCTTGTTGGTCGGGCTTGTAAAGCTGAGGAGCTGACCAAGGAGAGGAGAAGAGCCGAAGCTGAGGCTAGAGATATAAAGAAGAGACCGATGAGCAAGTCACTTTCATCTCAGTCTAAGAAATCTAGAAATATGTATTCTCGTTCTCATGTGTCAGCTGGGCATTCGTACAGTAATCGTAAGAAGCAAAATTCGGGTTTTAGATCTCAAGCTACATCTCTGGCTAGTGTGGGTAATGGTAGAGCTCCCATACCCGAATGCCAACAATGTGGTAGAGGTCATTTTGGTAAGTGTAGAGTGAGCGATGGATCTTGTTTTCGATGTGGTTCTCAAGACCACTATATCGAAGACTGTCCTGAGAATGTTGAGAAAGAAAAATTTCAAAGTATGAGGCCGGGGATTACGACTATAAAAGGGAGACCCTTGAGAAATGCCGATAATGGGGCTAGTAGTAAAAATGTAACAAGGGATACGGCTGTGAGATCTGAAGTTAGAGCTCCGGCTAGGGTCTATGCTATACGTGCACGTGAAGATGCATCTTCTCCTAACATGATTACGGGTACTTTTTCTCTCTATGTCACTTCTGTTATTGCCTTGATTGACCCTGGTTTTACTCATTCATATGTGTGTATGAAATTGGTATCTAGCATGAATATGCCTGTTGAGTCTATGAAATTTATGATTAAAGTGTCAAACCCATTAGACAAGTATGTTTTAATTGATACGGTATGTAAGAAATGCCTTTCGATAATTAGAGATTATTGTTTTTCGGCTGACTTGATGTTATTGCCGTTCGATAAATTTGATGTTATATTGGGCATAGATTGGTTGACACTTCATGATGTTATAGTGAATTGTAGACAAAAAGTTATTGAATTGAAATGTGAAAATGGTGAAATTCTCTGAGTTGAATCAGATGAGTCAGATAAGTTGCCAATTGTGATTTCTTCGATGTCTGCTCAGAAATGTATTAAAAAGGGATGTGAAGCTTATTTGGCTTATGTGTTAAATATGGAAGAGTCTAAATCAAAGATTGAATCAGTGTCTGTTGTATGTGAGTATCCGGATGTGTTCCCAAAAGAGCTACCTGGATTACCTCCTGTTAGGGAAGTTGAGTTTGGCATTGAGTTAGTCTCTGGTACAGCACCTATCTTGATTGCTCCATATAGAATGGCCCCGACTGAATTGAAAGAACTGAAGTTACAGTTGCAAGAATTGACCGACAAAGGTTTTGTGAGATCGAGCTTTTTGCCATGGGGTGCTCTGGTATTATTCGTGAAAAAGAAAGATGGATCTATGATGTTATATATAGATTACCGATAACTCAATAAATTAAAAATTAAGAACAAGTATCCTTTGCCAAGGATTGACGACTTGTTTGACCAGTTGAGAGGAGCGACATGTTTTCAAAGATAGACTTGAGGTTCGGTTATATCAGTTGAGAGTGAAAGACTTGGATATGCCAAAAACTGCTTTTCGGACAAGGTATGGTCATTATGAGTTTCTTGTCATGCCTTTTGGTTTAACAAATGCTCCTGCTGCATTTATGGATTTGATGAACTGTATTTTCTGACCGTATTTGGATAAATTTGTTGTCGTTTTTATTGATGACATATTGATTTATTCTCATGATGAAACCGAGCATGCCGAACACTTGAGGGCTATTTTGCAAACCTTGAGAGACATGCAATTGTATGCTAAGTTTAGTAAAAGCGAGTTTTGGCTTTGAGAAGTTGGATTCTTGGGCCACATTGTTTCGGTTGATGGTATTAGAGTAGACTCAAGTAAGATCTCGGCTATTGTTGAATGGAAACCGCCGAAGAATGTAACTGAGGTTAGAAGCTTTCTAGGCTTACAGACGGTTTGTTAAAGGATTCTCCATGATTGCTACTCCAATGACGAAGTTGTTACAGAAAGATGTGAAGTTTGAATAAACAGAAAAGTGTCAACAGAGTTTTGAGAAATTAAAGGCATTGTTGACTGAGGCCCCAGTTTTGGTACAACCCGAGTCAAGTAAAGAACTTATGATTTATAGTGATGCTTCCTTGAATGGTTTGGGATGTGTACTTATGCAAGAGGGTAAGGTCGTAGCTTACGCTTCGAGACAGTTGAAGCCTTACAAAAAGAACTATTCGACACATGACTTAGAGTTGGCCATCATAGTGCTTGCTTTGAAGATTTGGCGACATTATTTATTTGGTGAGAAATGATATGTATATACCGATCATAAAAGTTTTAAATATTTGATGACATAAAAGGATTTGAACTTGCGGCAACGAAGATGGTTGGAACTGGTAAAAGATTATGAGCTTGTGATCGATTACCATCTGGGTAAGGCAAAGGTGGTCGCCGACACTTTGAGTAGGAAGTCGTTGTTTGCCTTGAGGGCTATGAATACACAGTTGACCTGGTATGATGATGGTTCGATTCTAGCCAAGTTGAAAGCTAGATCGACTTTTTTTCAAAAAATTTGTAATGCTCAAAAAGTTGATAAAGAGTTACAAGCTAAGAGAATTCAGTGTGAGTCCAGCAGTGAACCGGACTTTCTTAGTGACTCCGATGGTTGTTTGAGATTTCGTGGTAGGATTTGCGTTCCGAAAGACACTAAGTTGATTCAAAATATTTTACATGAAGTGCGCAATGATTGTTTGTCAGTTCACCCGGGCAGTACAAAGATGTATAATGACTTGAAGAAAATGTATCGGTGGAATGGTATGAAAAGAGATATCTCAGAGTTTGTATCTAAACGCTTAGTTTGTCAGCAAGTAAAGGATGAACACCAAGAACCTTCAGGTTTAATTCAGCCCATCGTGGTCTCCAAATGGAAATGGGATCGGATTACTATGGATTTTGTGACAGGGTTGCCTTTAACTCTGAAAAGAAAGATGCCATATAGGTTATTGCCGATAGATTGACTAAATCAGCTCACTTTATCCTGGTACATACTGATTTCTTACTTGATAAGTTAGCTGAATTATACATTGGTGAAATTTTGGGACTTCATGGAGTACCTATATCGATTGTATCGGATAGAGATCCAAGGTTTACATCACGGTTTTGGAAAAAAAGTTACAAGAAGCTTTGGGTACAAAGCTAAATTTTAGCACTGCTTTTCATCCGCAGACTGACGATCAGTCTGAGCAAGTAATTCAGATCTTGGAACACATGCTCCGATGTTGTGTATTGGAATTCCAAAGTAATTAGAAAAAGTACCTACCACTAGTGGAGTTTGCCTATAACAATAATTATTAGTCAAGTTTGAAAATGGTGCCTTATGAGGCACTGTACGGACGTAAGTGCTGAACAACTTTGTATTGGATTGAGCTGAGAGAAAATCAAATTCACGAAGTTGATCTAGTCAAGTGAACCGAAGAGAAAGTGAAGGTGACTCATGATTGTTTGAAAGCCGCTTCGGATAGACGGAAATCTTATGCGGATTTGAAATGGAAGGAAATTGAGTATCAAGTCAGTGATAAAGTATTTTTAAAAGTTTCAGCATGGAAAAAGGTTTTGAGATTTGGCAAGAAAGGCAAGTTGAGTCCTCGTTTTATAGGACCGTATGATATCACCGAGAGAATAGGGCTGATTGCTTATCAGTTGGCTTTACCATCAGGGTTGGAAAAGATTCATGATGCATTTCATGTATCTATGTTACGCCGCTATAGATCAGATCCTTCATATATAATTTCACCGACAGAGGTTGAGATTCGACCGGATATGACTTATGGTGAAGAACCGGTTAAGATTTTAGCTTAAGTGGTCGAACAGTTGAGAAATAAAAACATTGCTCTAATGAAAGTGTTATGGAAAAGACACGGGGTTGAAGAGGCTACTTGGGAGCCCGATGAGGCCATGAGGAAACAGTACCCAAACCTTTTCATTGGTAAGATTTTCAGGGACAAAAATCCTTAAAGGGGGAGAGTTGTAACATCCCGAATTAAGGTCTAGTCGAAACAGTTGTTTCGAGACTACAAATTTGAAATAGAAATAATTATTTTATGATTATTTGATGGTCCATGACATGATTGCATGTTTGTGTGAAATTTTCATGAAGAAATTCTATTCCTAAGATGTCCAATTTGACTTTAGGGACCAAATTGAATAAGTTGTAAAACTTGTGTTCTAGAAGCTTTGAGCATGAAATTGCATTGGATTATTAATTAGAGGTCCTTAAATGGAAATTTGACTAAGTTCTAAAATTTTGGACGACAATGGGCATGAATAGGAAAATTTTGAAAGAAAGGCCTTAAGGGCATTTTTGTCTTTTGGTAAATAAAAGAATAAAAAAGGAAAAAGAAAGCAAAATTTTTCCATCTTCTTCTTGCTTCTGCCGAAATTCCAAGGGTCACCATAGCTAGGATTTATTCATCTTTTCAAGCTTGATTGTAAGTGCTCCCTAGCCCCGTTTTTAATGTTCTTTACATTTTTAAAGTTGTCATCAACAGTTCTAGCTCTTTCTACCATTATTTTGAGCTAGGGTTCATGTATGAAATTTGACCCATCTGTATCATGGTTGTATTTTGATGTTTAATGGAGGAATATGAATGTTTGATGTGTGATAAACATCTTTTACTAAGTGATTTTTAGTGAAAACACCTAAAAAGGGCTTGTTTGTAAAAGGTGTAAAAATGAGTAGTAGAAATGTGAAACAAAGGAAAATATGGGCTGATATGAGATAGAATATGATTCGGCTAGGCTTGGGTAACCGAGGAATTGCATGCATTTCATTTTACGGGCCTAGGGACTAAAGCGTAAATAAGCAAAAAGTTAGGGTAAAAAGGTAATTTTACCAAAGTATGTGTTATGGGTCGATATGAGCAATGTATGTATTAGACAAGTTGAATTTGGTATTATAGATCAAGAAAAATATGATTCGAGTCTTGATCGGGGGAAAAACAAGGTTTACAAAGATTAAGCTCGTTTCTATCATTTTTTACCGAGGTAAGTTCATTTGCAAATAATGCAACATGTACCATACTTTGAATGCTTTAATATTGCATGTATGATAAATACTTACATAATTGATATGTTGTTGTATTATGTGTTTATTGCTTAAATTTTATCATGAAATATACTTTGATTATTTCATGAGTATGTGATTGGTGCCATGAATATTGAAATCGACAGTACGAGTAAGCTCAACAGAAATGTGGTATCAAAGAATCCCATTTGAACCTTAGGAATAGTTAGGATACAAGTGACATGTCACTAGGAATTAAGTAATCTAAACTCATTAAGTTGTGGTCTGAGTTCATGATCTATGTGACATCCGAACTCTTTGAGTTGTGGTTTAAGTTCATGATATATGTGACATCCAAACTTATTGAGTTGTGGTCTGAGTTGTAACTCCCCTAACCCGTAACAGTTGCCAGAATAGATTAAGAGGCATTACCAGACTTGTAATTAAATTTAAAACAATTATTTATCCAGAAACATCATAGTTCAGTCAATATCATTTGTTCATATCCATTATGTACTTAAAACAAACATATCAAGCTTTAATCATACATTCGGGACTAAATCGTAACATATTACAAATTTCAGAAACTTAGAAAATTTTCAACCTTTCAAGTGTCACACGCCCGTGTGAACAGGCCGTGTGTCTCACACGGTTAGTAGACGCGCACGTGTCTTAGACCATGTGAAAATAGGGCATACATACTGACTTGCACCACAAGGCCAGAAACATGTCCGTGTGCCTTGGCCGTAGTCGAAACTGACTTGGGTCACACAACCGACCACACACCCGTGCGCTAGGTCGTGTGTCATTTAGAGGGGTATACTGACTTCTGTCACACGGTCAATCACACACCCATGTGTGAATCTGTGTGACCCACACCCGTGTGTGAATCCATGTGACACGCACGACAAATAGACATGCCCATGTTTCTGAGCTGTGTCAAACCTATAAGGTATACTGACTTAATTTGTAGGGTACCCCAGGGGATGTACGGCCATGTAACTTAACCGTGTGTCACACACGGATGAGACACACGTCCGTTTCTCTGCCCGTGTGGACAAAAATAGGCTATTTGAAAAGCCATATTGCCACCCTATAAACATAACAATTACAAGCATAATTGACCACATTTATGCAACCCAATTGGCAACTAAAATAACCCTTTCAATACATAATATTTTCCATTTCAAACATATCTATTTCATACCCAAATACCTATCTATCATCATGCGCAATCCATCCATTTAACAACCACATATCAAAACATATCATATTATAACATCTATATACAACATAACATGGTATCAAAATAAGCCAATTCACATGGCTTAACTTATACACAAAATATGCCAAAAGCATAACTTTCAAGTAACCATAACTATACCATTTAAACTAGCCTACACATGCCATATTTACAAATCCACAAGTTCAAAAGTACCAAATCATTAATTTGATAGTGTGATGTGCAACTCCGACTTGTCCAAAACGAGCGAGCTAATGAACCTCTATAAAACATAGAATATGAAACAGAGTAAGCGTATAGCTTAGTAAGCCCGTATAATACATAATTAAATTTACCATTTATACAAAATCAAGCAATAAATAAAATTGCCAACAATTCAATTTAACCATCACCTATTCACACATAGTAATCACATGTTAGTCATTTAACATAAACATAAATCATACATTAATACAATACTCTGTATTATTCCAAAATTCACATATCATGCATATAACATTAATATCACTTATAACCTGTAACTTATCCATATAAACAATATTTAGGCCCGTTGAACCTATTAAAACTTCAAAGGATAGTCGAGTGAATAATGTCAGTAATCCGTCAATTCATCATCATACATGCTCTTTCGAGTCATGGTTGGTAAGCTCCTCCTAAGCTAATGAACATAAGCTCTTTCGAGCTGAATTGGTAAGCTTCAATGAGCTAAAATAGTAAGCTCTTACGAGTTGTGGTGAGTCCGCAAGAAATGCAGGAGCTCAACCAATACGGTAATCTCATTAACACGTCACTCATATCCAATGAATTCATAGCTCAAATGGGACTCAGCAATGAATTCAATATATCATTAAGACATTTATTTTTCAAGTATTTCAATTATATACATTCAATTCAACAATTACAAGTATAGAAAAGTTTGATTTTAATTATACAAACTTACCTTGTATTTGCTGGTATAACCGTCATCTACTCGTCTACCTTTTGTTTCCCCCGATCTAATTCTAGTAATTGCTTATCTTGATCAATAACTATTTGAAGCTTAACCGAATCCTAGCCCTATTTTCTTCAAATAATCGGTTTTTTGTTCTCCTTTTTGGAGAAGATGATACAAATTATGCATTTGTTTTTCATTTAATTTTCATTTTAATCATCAATTACCATAATAACCTTAGTAATAAAACATAAACATCATTTAAACAATGTATAAGAATGTCCACTTACATTATAAATGGACTAATTACCTCATAATGACTTCCATATTAATAATTCATAGCAATTAAACACTTTTAACAATAGAATGCAACTTTTACGCGTTACGCGATTTAGTCCTTTTTTACCGAATTAAGCATTTAAATGGTAAAATTTCTTTACGAAACTTTCACATAATTAATCTATCATGCTGTAAACCTTAGTAAAATAATAAAATAAATATTTTGACTTCAGATTTGTGGTCCCGAAACCACTGTTCTGATTTGACCTAAAAATGGGCTGTTACATGAGTTCGTGATATATGTGATACATGTTTGGCGTCTGGGTATTGGTCTCATATATTATTGATGGTGAGGTAGTTCGACATGTATTGCAGATACCTGTCAAACTCCATGAGCAGACCCATGAGTAACTAGTAAACGAGCAACATGTGATCTAAGATATGAAGTAGCATTGGCTACATATAAGACACTTAGGTGCAAACTTCCGATGTATCCGATAGTATTCCGAGTGTTCAATGGGTAGTTCAAAAGAAGTTCTATAAGTAATCGTAAAAATTGCATTAAGACGTGAAAGTAAGTTATGATGTGCAAGTGGGCACAGGTATGCACATCGAACTCATGTGAATGACATGAAATATGATGAGCTCGTGGTAAGAACATGTATTTATATATTTATGAGGAATAAGTTTATTAGAATTGATAAAATGCAAGATTATATTCGTTATGTTAAATGTATGATTTAAGCTTTCTTTTCCATCTCTTATAGTTTAGCCAAGCTAGCTCAGGGATCAGAGAACATCAGAGAATCGATCACACTATCAATTGAACATTTGGGTATAGTTAGTTTATCATTTTGGATATGGCATGTATAGGGACTTGGCCTTTTTGTTATGTGCCATATTGATTAGCCAATGTGTTGGCTCATGATGTTATTATGATTATTTTTTATTTGGCCATGAGAGATGTCTCATATTGATTATTTTGGGTTGTAACCCTAATTATTGATGCATACATGCAAATGTGCTTATGCTTTAATGTGGTTATAGTTGTTTATGGTTAATAAGTGTGATGGATGGCATGTATGTTAGGGGTATGAAATACGATTAATGTGTTTGACGATAAATGTGGTGCAAATGTATAACTTGAAAATAGGTTAGTAATGATAATAGTCAAATATGAAATTGGTGTGGGATGCTATATGAAAGTATAATAATTTGAATAGGTGATATGTTGACATTGTCAAGTCGTAATTTAACCATTGTGTTTGCTTAAGTGATTAAAGGTGTCATATTGCATGTCATGAAGTGGATCTAAGTCTATTAGTGCTTAAGGGTGGCAAATGGCTTGGAAAATAGCCTAGAAATTATACACACAGTTAGACACACGGGCATGTGTCTAGACCGTGTGTGACACACAGTCTGCTCCATGGGCGTGTGATCCGGCTATGTGTCCCCTGCACCCTAATTATGCAAAATAGAATGCCCAATAGTAAACACACGGGCAGTGTCGCAGTCATTTGAAGGACACGGCCATAGGACATGGGCGTGTGCCCAGGCTGTGTGAAGTCTGCACTTAATTTTTGGAATTTAATTCGCCACACGGCCTCAGCACACGGGCGTGTGACTTGGTCGTGTGACCTTATTTGCTTGATGACGCCATAGTCAGAGAGTTACCCAGGCTGAGGACACGGGCGTGTCCCATGTCACACTGGTGTGTGTGACCACACGGCCTACCCACATGGGCGTGTGACTCTCCAAACAAGAAAATTTTCTAAGTGTTAAAAAGGTTCCAAAAGTTCTTGGTTTAGTCCCGAACCACTTTTGATGTATTTTTCAGGTTTTGTAGACCCTTATAAGGGATAATTTGCATGTGATTGAAAAGTTTTAAATGTGGAGGAAACTTTATGGCTCGATTTTGTATGTTTATTTACGTTTAAGTCCGGTAATGCCTTGAACCCTGTCCCGGCTTTGGATACAGGTAAGGGGTGTTACACTTCTCCCTAGACCCTATCTTATCTATTACTGTCAATTCCCTCATTCTTCCTCCCTATAATCCATCATCAATAACCATCGGTACACTTCCATTCAGGTAACTCTCTCTTTCATTTTTTATGCAATTAGTGGCTAAATTATGTGCTAAGATATTAGCAGATCTAGGTATGTGTTTGAACTAGATATTACAAAAAGATTTTACATTTTATAATTTGATAATTAAATTGAAATTGTAACACCAATTCAATATAACATAACAAAAATCATATATAAAGCAAATCTTTTTATTGGGTCAAAATAACAGAGTAACCCAGGAGATCTGTTCTTCTTAAGTAGGCTCGTTAATGATATCCACATTTAGCCTATGTGAGTGTGTTCTAATTGCACCTCTTATCATTCACAATGCCATTTAATTGGACTTGGAAATCATGTTTGAATCAAGTTTTCTATTGTGTTCTAATTTCACCCATTTTCATCCTAAATTACTATCTAGTCTATCTTTCTCATCCCCTACATTCAAGCACCACTTAAGAAGTAAATTCCTTGCCAAACTTCATCTCCCAACAATGGCCGCTAAAGCCAATATGAATAAGAAAAACAGACACTATTAAAAAGCAAAGACCTACAAACTTGACAACAACTACAAGCATGAGAGGAAAAGCCTACCTCAACTCGCCGGTGATGGTGACCTGGTAGATGTCGGACTATGTGACTAGTGGACGCCGGACAGTTTATGAAGGTGACCGGCAGTGACAATAGAGAGATTGTGGGAGATTTCAAATTAGGGATTTTGAATTTTGAGGGTTAAAATCTTACTTAGGGATTTCTTATTTCTGTCATGATTTTTAGTTTTAGACTTTTAGTTTTAGGATTTTTATTTATTTATTAAATTATTTGTAGTTTTTAGGATTGGGTTGGGTTGGGTACTTGGGTTTATATATATTGGATTGAGTTTATATTGGGTTTATATTAGATTGGGTCTGGGTGGATAGTGGACTATTTATATATTATAATTTTATTTCTTAATTTTTTCGGTTAAACCAAAAAGTTCAGTTAACCAACTGGTTTCGAATCGAATTAACTGTTAACCAAAAACTCAAAAAATTATTAACTGACTCCGGACCGAATTAATTCGGTTAACCGACTGATTAACCGAATTCGGTCGATTAACCAAATTTTTTCGATTTTACCTGAATTTTGTATACCCCTACTGCTTCCAACACTTGGTTCGTCGATCTAAAGCAATTAGGGCTTTGCTTTTCTAAACAATAATGGAAAATGTTCCTTACTATTAGGAATTTGTCTAATTTCAGAGGATGCCCCAACCTTAAGCGATCATATTGTGACCTAGCATGGTCTGAGTCAATTGGTTGTCGATGAAGACAAACAGACTCGTGAGGGATAGACCACCTTGTAGGGAAGCCGAAGCTACCCTTAAGCTTCATTCTCACCCATATAAACATATGGCCATCTGAGTGGAAAATTAAGTAGGAACTTTGAATGATAGGCTCATGGTCCTTGCTAGTGCAGAAGTAGACCGTCCTAGTAGAAGTAGATCGTCCTAGTTGAGATCTCTTGGGTAATGACATCTAGTTGGTAAAAATATTGAAACACACCCAAGCATGAAAGCTCACAGTGTTTACTACACTAAATGAAATAAGCTATCAGGGTCCTCCAAGAAGAACCGTTAAGTTGTCTGGGCGCAATTCCATAAATATTTAACACCCTACAAAATAAATGATGTAAATGAAGATGGAAGCCTACCTCCAATAGGTATAACGAGAGGATGAACCTATTGCGGGAGTTACTCAACTGACAATTTCTTTTCAAGATTACAAAATCGTAGGCGGAATTGGGCATTCTGATTCCTCTAGATGACAAATGTTTAAACATGTCCTCACGAGTAGTCGTACATTTATAAAAAGGAGATTCAATGCGCGTGCTGGCTCTGTGGTCGGGTAACGCATACACACGCACGAATGAGAGTCTATTGCCACCCTGACCGTTCCGACTCCAATCATGGTAGTCCATTCTTCTTCCTCCTAATGATGGCCTAAATCAGGACATGATAAGGTTGTTATGATGTGTTGTGAGAAACAGATTATTTGGAAGCGCTGCATCATGTTAAAGGTACTCTGATAATACAACAGCCAAATTTATATGTCATTCATGCTATTCGAGACTTGTTGCGTCGAGTTTGGGATACAAGTATTGAGCATGTATATCGAAAATGCAATAGAATGGCTAATTGCTTAACAAATGCTACAAAAGGATTAATTATTGACTTTTACTCTTGATCCCAACCTCCTGATTTTATTTTGAATGTGTTGATTTATCTTTTCCTAAATTCATGGTTAGATAATAGCTTTTATCCTCTTAATAAAAAAAAATATATGATGCAATTAACTTAAAGAATGAAACTAAAAAGGTCGATGGTATCGGAAGCCTTTGCACTATTTTTTTAAAAAAAATTAATTAAATCACTCCAAATCTTTTGTATCTAATTGAATCACTGAACTTACAAAAATCAAATAAGAGTTCAATTAATTTTTTTTTAATAAATCAGGACCTGTAGGATGGTAAAAAGTGAAGCTGATAAAATATAAAAATTCATAAAGTTAATCAGTTGATATGAGTTAGCTGATTCGGAAGCAAAACATTGAATGCGTGAAGGCATCAAGTCCGGGTGGAATAAAATTTCAATTATCCATAGAATCGATTCCAGAAAGCAAAAATGCACGTGAGAAAATGCGGCAATCTTATTATAAATGAGAAATATCAAAACAATTCATGAATGAGAAAATGAGATGTTCTGACATAGTTAAAAGGGAGACAAATGTTCATGTTAATACATCGGAATTGGATCTACTAAAAACATATTAAACCATGAGGATGATCAACCATCAACCCTTCTCCTCTTCTTTCTCCTTAGAAGCAAGCATCCAGAAGACAACAACAGCACAGTGCTGCTAAACTGCACAACAAATAACACATAATATAAATTACTTCATATTTATTATGCCATGCATGGCTGAAAAAAAACAGAATCAACCATCAGAAAAAAGGCCTAGAAATTAAAATCATGACAACACTAATTGTTATAGGATGCTCGAAAGATAACAAGTTTTACCAGCCTTCAAGAAAACCGGTTTCCTGCTGCTGCCTTGGCGGTGGCGCCGCTGCATACTGATACTGTGGAGGTGGCGGGTAGGCATAACCTTCAGCTGGGTATCCAGGCGGTGGATATGCATCTTTGGGAGGATACCCTGTAAATACAAAACCCCATCAAAGAAATTAATACCTAAAAACTCCATCAAATCTTAAAAAAAAAAAAAATCAAAACCAGAGTTAAAACAAATACCTTGAGGAGGAGGAACCCCAACAGGATGCTGCTGTTGATTGTAGTAACTCATCTTTAAACAAAAAAAAAAAAACTCTGGATTCTTTCAACTCAGGTATGATTTTATAAGTAATCTATAAGTCGGTTCAAAAAATCTTAAGCCTGAAGAAGAAGTTTCTCTATGTGCTTAACCCAGCCTTCACTCTTTCTTTTCTGTCTTCTATTTTTTATGGTGGAGACAAGATAAAGATCAACTCCCAATAAGTAAAGGGATTGGAATCTTGAATAGTTGAGGGACTTGAAGTTTGGTTCCAGCTACGCCTAGAAACGTCTTTTTATTCCAATATTCTAGTATGTAGAGTGAAACCGCGTAGTTGCTTTAAATGAAGCCACTTCGATGGAGGCTAGTTTTAGCAGAGGGTACATAGCATGATTTGTTCTGAAATGAACATTTTGGCTTTTGACTATATCTACATGTTTAAAAAAAAATGATGAATGATAAAAAGGCTCTTTATTTTTTTAATAAAAAGGCTCTTTATTTTTTTAATCTTACATGATCATGATATATGATTAATGTTCGTAACTGAACTTTTCAAAATACTTTTATTAATTAATTAATTAATTAATTTAAATAGTTAAATTCTATTTTTAGATAATATTTATTCTCTTATAAAATTAATAATCATTATTAATTATATGATTAGAGTTCGAGTAGACTTGTTAATTGGTCAAGTTATTCACTCAATTTCAAGGTTTGCCCGAAATTTGAGATTATTTGAGAAAAAAAGGTCTTTTTAAAATATGGGTCAGGCTTAGCTTAGACTTGAACATTTAAGTCTTGAGCCCGGCTCAATTCATTTTAAGTTTATAATACTTTATATTATTTAGTTTAGAACACATTAAAAAATAAACTATACTAATATATAATACTATTTTAATGTAAATATTTAAAAAATGTTAAGATGACTATATAAAATTTTTAGTAAATAAAAATGTATAAAATTATTAAATATTAAAATAAAATAATATAAATATTTTTTAAAAAATAAAAATAATATGACAGACTAAAATGAGCTTGGGGTTAGTCTTTTACAAATATGGGTAAGTTTAGGCAAAAATTTAAGCCCTAATTTCGGGCTAAGCTTAAATAAACATAAAGTATGTTACTTTCATACTTAAGCCTAGACTGAATCTAGCCCGACCGGTGAATACCTCTAGTCTCGAGTTTAATTTTATGAAAGAATAAAACATTTTCTTTTGAGTTTAACCCATTCAACTTGAAAAAATATAAAATTAATATAATTACTAAATATAAGATGTTAAAAAATAAAATGATAAATAATTTGGGTTTAATTACCTAAATTCAACTTTGAAATCATTTCTTTTGTCAATTTCTTAGGCTCTTTTGACTTCGTTTTCAGACACTTATTCTTTTTCCTTCAAAAAAACTCAAAACACTTTTGAAATTATATTTTCATATTCAGACACTTTTTCCTTAATATTCTGAAACTTTGCTTAAATTATGTATAATATTATTATTTTGGGTTGAATCTGATTTCATGAGTAAATAACATTAATTTGATTAATGAAGTAATAAAACTTAAACTCAAATATACAAAATGAAATTTAAATCTTATTTAATTTCAAATTTAAGTCTTTTTATTGAATTGGCCTGTGACTTAAGTGTTACCCAAAAAAATCAAATTAAAGCCTTTTGAAAAGTACTCACACATTAACATTTTTATTTTTATTTTATTCTATTATTTTTTCACCTGTAGGTTGTTTTTTCTTAATATAACCCCACCCACCCCACCCCACCCTGAATTGTCTAATTTGTGAAGGCAATTTCATGGACGGTAAGATTAAATTAGGTAAGAGTGAAAATAATAGTAGTGGTGGGGTAGTGATATTAAAAATTGAACAGTAAAATTAAAATGAGTGGTGTATTATGTATTTAGATTGAAACATAGTTGTGGTTGTGAGAGGAAAATAAAAAAAATAATCGTTAAAGATATCAAATTAAAATATATGTATAATTAAAAATGAGTTATTTATATTTATATTAAATAATATTTATGTTAATTAAAATTATATTTTTATTGATTAATAAAATATATTTCAAGTTTTATTATTTTAAATAATAATTCAGTTTATATTTTAAAAATATAATAAAAGTTGAAACAAAAGTTGAGGGGGTAAAAGGAATATTACTCCTTTCACTAAAGGCCCGAAGCCGCAATGAAAAATTGAACTCCAATGACAATGAGGTTCTTTTAAGGAAAAAAAAATAACCTCTTAAAAAATATCCACATCTTACTCCACTAAAAGGCTAGCGGGATCCAAAGGGAGCTAAACGAGAGGGCCACATCCATTACCTAAACAATTAATTATCATTGGCTAATAAACACATGTGGTAATCAAGTTTTTTTACGTGAAAAGATATAAAATAGTTATTTAATTTTTGGACTTTTTTTATTCACCTATTAATGTATCGTGAATTAATTAAAAATCTGACTAAGGTAAGTATACCTATCAATTAGTAGTATAGTTACGATGAACACATATATTGTTCTCACGAAGAGTAAAAGTACTAGTAATTATTGTCTTTCTATTGTTTAACTGAATAATTTGAGTGATGGATTGAAAACTAAAATTAACTAAATTATTTAACTAACGAACTCGACAAATAACAATTTAAGAAATAAACAATTAACAACCAAGAAGTAAACAATACCCAAAAAAGAATTCACCTAAATTTCATCTGTCATTATCAATCTAAATTACGCACTTTCTTTACTTAGTATCTTGAATTATAGAAATCCCTAAATTATACTAATATCTCTTTCAAGAGTAAGAGCAACTGACTCTAGGTTGATTAATTGAAATTTCTTTTTAATTAAAACACCTATTATCGCATTAACTCGCGCTATGGATTCCTCTATTAGATTTGACTCTAATCCGGTAGATTTATGTCATCTTGTTTCTAGGATTGCATGCAACTCCACTCAATTACGCAAGATTTACTCTTAAACAAAGTCTATTCCTCCTTTGATTTAAGCACATCAAACATGAGTTAATAATCTAGAAATATCAAACCAATAATTAAGCACACATAATTGAGAACAATAACTAAGTATTTATTGCGTAAAATAAAAATTAAACAGCAGAATCCATCATAGGGTTCATCTCCCATAGGTATTTAGAAAATTAGTTCATGCTTGAAAATAAAAATATCCTAAACACAGTATAATCGAAAGAAACAAAGAAACTCATGTTAATCTCTTAAGAAATCAAATGCGAATCTTCAATCTTGACAGAAATCTGCTTGAGAATCTGCTTCAATGGTATTTTTCGAGTTGTTTCCTTGAATATTCTATGACGACCCTTTCCTATCTTCTTTTTTTTTTTTCATATATACATGTCTTAGAATGCCTGAAAAACCTAAAAACCGTGTTTTCCCGTAGTTCAGAGTGCCAATTCGCAAAATCAACACGGCTCGTCACATGGCTGTGTGGAAGGGGTCAACCCATATAGCTTCTATACCTTACTTCGATTTTCCAGTTTTCACTCTTTTTTGCTCTTTTTGCTCCCAAATACTCTCCCAAGTATAAAAACATGAATTTAAAGGATTAGGAACATAAAATTCACCATTAACATCGAATAATCACCCAAAAATGCATTAAGAATGAGATTAAAATATGTTACTTTTAGCATTTATCAAATATCCCCACACTTAAGCGTTTGCTTATCCTCAAGTAAAATCCTCAACCCATATTCAAGTTAAATTCTCTCAATTTGTTGTTTTCACCGATAATGTCTTAGGATAATTTACAAATAATCATGCATTGAAAATTCACACTAAAATGACACTAAACATCATAAGCAATCAGAGTAGAGAAATTTAAGTTTTAAAAATATTAGGCATCTCTCCTATCTCAATAATTATCTGAAATTCAAACTGAACAAGAACATCCTCACTAAGGATTCACTCAAAGCACTCAAAGTATTTAAGGTTCAAGTAATACGCACTCAATAGTCGAACAAGAAATGTTATTACCATTGGCTTGCTTGAAAATCAAATCTCCACCACTATAAAATGAAATGATACACCAATCAAGAGGTCTTAACAAGGTTGTAATAGGGCTTAGGTCTCAATAATTATCAGAAGAGTTTGTTATAATCGAGAGTCAAGTTGATAAGTTACCAAACTAGAAAAAAAAATTAGATGTTGAATTAAAAGAATTTACATCAACAAGAAATAAAGAACAAAAATGAGCTTTTCAACATAATATGGAACTAACAATTCAAGCTCAATCAATTTATATATATTTTGAGAATAACGTAAAATTCAGCAATGCAAATAATGAAACATAGTCAGACAACTAACCAAATCAAATCTTGGCAAAAAGGTAGTCAATGAGAAGGATAATTTTACAACATAGATATAGGTTACGAGTTAATATTAACGAGTTAGGAAAAAATGTGTTAGGATCAACGAGATTTACAAAGGGTTAATTCAACAGGTAAGCTGGTTAAAGGTTAAGTGGGTTAAATCCTAAGTGCCTCTATCATCTCAGTGTATCAAATCAATAATATGGTCTCGACATGCATAACCGGAGCAAGCTTTAGAATAACAAATCAAGTCGACATACTCATAACCAAAAATAAAATGAGTCCTAAAAATATATGCTCAATAGGCTTAAAAGCTCACAAAAAATTATGGTTTTGATGTCAAACTTGCTAATTTAAAATTTTAAGAAAATGCTTCAATTCAGGGAGATAACCTAAAATTATAATTTCTGAAAAAAAACTTATCATGCTTGACTCTCTCGTGTCTTAAAGTATAAATCACACAATTCACAAACATCCACAAATTATTCTCAAAATAGAATCCCTCAAAACTCTAAATCTAAAAAAAAAATTAACTTAATGATAGGTGTGAGAAAATTACTTAAACACAAACAATAATTTAGAGATTTCATCGCATAAGCATATAAACATCCTCCTCACACTTAAGATGTACATTGTCCTCAATGTACAAACAAATATAAACAGAATAAGCAAAATATCATAAGGGAGAGAGAGAACTAAA
This sequence comes from Gossypium arboreum, assembly GCF_025698485.1. Classification (NCBI taxonomy): domain Eukaryota; kingdom Viridiplantae; phylum Streptophyta; class Magnoliopsida; order Malvales; family Malvaceae; genus Gossypium; species Gossypium arboreum. The sequence continues at coordinate 41,416,624 of NC_069080.1, forward strand.
ACTGCCCTGAATTTGATTAATTCGTTGGAATAGTAAAAAATTAGAATCATGGGAGTTTCTAAATCAAATACATGTTTCTGAGCACACTAGTAAGAGATAGACAAAAATAAATAAGATAAAGGGATACAAAATAGACAAACAACCGATAAAGCAATAATAGTAAAATTAAAAATAAAAATAAAATAAAACATATAATTCTGAAAAATAAAATAAAAACAGGTAACAAAAAATAAAATTAAAAATAAAACTAAATAAAACATAAAACCAAATAAAATATAAATAATTCAAAAGTAAAAGAATCTGATACTATTTTAATAACCAACTTAGAAGAATAAAATGGAAATAATATTAATATAAATAATAAATAAATAATTGAAAATTAAAAAAATAAAAAGAGAAAAGGATGGTTGGCTTGGTAGGTACCCACGGTGGTGTTTAGGTGAGTGAAGAAAGGAAAAAAATGAAAAATCCCCCTAGCATTAAAAAAGGGTACATGGCCATGTGCCAAGCCATGGGAGCCACATGGTCGTGTGGCCAAGCCATGTGGTATGTGGCCAGACCGTGTATGTTTCTAAGGTTGTGTGGTCTATTAAATTTTTTTCAAATTCTTGCTCTAGTATCCACATGGCCTGTGACACGCCCATGTGTCCAGGCCATGTGAGGTGCTCATTCACTTCTCCCACGCCCGTGTGTGAGGTCGTGTGGGTCATACGGTCCTGTCTATCTCTTACTAGTGTGTCAAGTCGTGTGAGTTACATGGCTTAGAGACACGCCTATGTGTCAGGTCGTGTGTCTCACAAGGTCCTGTCTCCAAGCCATGTAACTCAATTCAAACCGTGTGGGTCAAAAATAATTTTGAAAATTAGCTCTGGTGTTCATATGACCTGTGACACACTCATGTGTCCAAACCGTGTGTCTAAACCGTGTGAATTATTTTTTGAATTTTTTTCCCAAAATTTTGTAAGTAATAAAAATAAACATACTATTTTTTTTATTTTTTATTAAAATAACAAGAAAGTAAAATAAATAAATAAAATAAAAACACTCGTGTTGCCTTCTGAGAAGCGCTTATTTAGAGTCTAAGCTCAACTTCCTTTTTTAAGCTAAAAATTAAGGTAGATATTGAAGCCGAAGCTCCTCTCTTTTGTTATTAGTTTTACCACTAAAATAAAGTTTGAGATAATGACTGTTTACCTTGAATGTGCCGAAATCAGGGTGTTTTACTTCAATGGTTCTGTATGGAAATACGTTTTGTACCACAAATGAGTTCGACCCTCTTGACTTAAGCTTTAAAGGTAACATTCATGGATCTGACTTGTCTAGCAACACTTTGTCCCTAACTTTGAATTGGTCCTCTTTACATGCACACTATAACGTTGCTTAGTTATTTCTTTGATTCTTCTTGGGTTTTCAGCAACTTTTGTTTGTCATTCATCTAATTCATCAGGCTGTACCATTCGCTCTTCACTTGTCCCTTGATTTCTGTCACCTTGAAACGGATATTGTTCGAACACATACTCATTAGTAATTTCCTACAAAGAATGTCGAGCTGTATGATTACTAACATTAACAGAATAACGAGTATCATTGTAACATCCCTAACCCGTATCCGTCACAGAAACAGGGTTATAGAGCGTTACCAAAATTTTTTCAGAATATTTTTAGATAATTCATGCAATTTAATATTCAAATTTTGCAATAATTCATAACATCCCTTAAATTGACCATCAAGGTCCAATACGAGCATTAGAATTGAGTCGGGACTTAATCAAAACCTCTAAAAATTTTTTGTGACTTTTCAAGATTTTTCCAAGGTACAGGGCTCACACGCCTGTGTTAGAGGCAGTGTTCGACCCCGTGTAACTCTCTGACTTGCACACACGGCCATGCCAGACACCAGAGTGCTAGGCCGTGTGGTACACACAGTTGAGACACATACCCGTGTCTCTGCCCATGTGTCCAATTTTGAGCATTCTGTTTTTCAAAATTAAGGTACAGAGGACACACGGCCTATCCACATGTCTGTGTTACTAGGTCGTGTGTCACACACGATCTAGACACACGCCTATGTGTCTGCCCGTGTGGACAAAATAAATCCATTCCTAGCTTCATTTCTCACCCCCAAACTTTTCCATAATCCTACACCACATCTTGCATTCATAACCCAACAAATCCAAGCATTTTATTCAAGTTAATTCTATTATTTAACATGATATATCATCACATACAAATAGTAACCATTTCAAGCATTCTAATCAAGCATATTCCATCCATCATCATGGCATATCATTTCATGCATACATGTTTAAAATCTTACCTTAGTTATGTCCTCATGTTAGACATAATTTGATCAACTACTTAACATATATGTGGCTAACATAATATGACATTACAAGTATATCAAAACATATGGCCAACATATCCTATACATGCCATTACAACCATAATTGCTTTACCATATAATACCGACATGGCCGATGGATAGTGTGACTAATCTCTGCCAAGCTTCCAATCCAACGAGCTTCTAATTATTCTAAAACATGGGCAAATAAAACAGAGTAAGCATAAAATACTTAGTAAGTTCGTATAACACGGTACTAAACTTACCATTCATCCTAGAGGTAACTAAGTAAGGTATAATCAACCACTTTGATCTCAAGCCCTACACACATCCTCATTGCCCTTGTTAGTCATATATTCTATAATAATATCAAGACATGTATGGGCTCAACAATAATCAAGTTTCCAAGCACATATGCTTTCCATATTATGTATTCATTCAACATACATAATTCATCTCGTTATTTCGAGTATAATTTCATAATAGTTCATTTTGAGTTCAGATCATTTAGCATCAAAACTTTATGCATATTACTCGGAATGTCAAAGTCACGATTAGTACACTCTAGGTGTACAAGTCTATAATCAAGAATGGGCATTCTTATCAAATAGTTTCCATGTACAAATATCATCTCATATTTCATATATCATTTGTCGTATATCATCATTTTCTTATATTTCATGTAATATTCTTTCATGTCATATTTCCATATCATATACACCATGTCAATTTGTCTTAAATTTATATTTGTCCCTGTCAGAACCTTGCCCGTTGAATTTATTTGAATTATTGATGGATACATAAGTAGTACACTCAAGGCGTATGAATCAGGATCTGCCAATTCATATTCAATGGTACCCATAAGGTACTAATACAGAGAGTACACTCTCAAGTCACATATATATACTACAAGATTACCAGTCTAGGTTAAATCCTTTTTATGACATATGCTCTAAAGAGCTTGATCTAGATTACCTGTCTGAGCTAAATCCAATCCATAATATATGCTCGAGAGGACTTATATCAGAATTACCCGTGCAGGATAAATCCTATCAGAATTGAGGTCGAAGGATTACTCATCGGAACTAAATCTTATCCGCAACAAATGCAAGACCTCTTTCGTTTCGGGAAATCACATATCCATCAATTTTCCATTTATTCAACTAGGATTTAAACACTTTTCAAGCATTATCGAGCATTTGATCATTTCATACCTTCGTAATATTTATGTAAGTCGAGTAAAACACATTCCACATTCATGTCAAGCATACAAGTAACATTTTATTCATTTGTCATTTTATCGGGCATTTTCATTTATAGGCTATATCGAGTAGGTGATCATTTCACATATTTATGACATTGATAAAATTCACAAACACAACATTTAAATCAAGCATAAAAACATAGACAATTTAATTACACGAACTTACCTCGACAAAGGTTTGTGTACGTAAAATCTACTAATTCGACATTTTCCTCATTCCTCGTTCTAACTCCGAATTTGGTCTATCCGAATCTATACGAGTAAATTTAACATCAATTTATCACATTTTACATTCATGTGGACCAAATTTTCACCCTAGGTAAAATTACTATTTTGCCCTTGACCTTTCCATAAATTCTATTTTCGTCCCTAGGCTCGGAAAATGAAACTCATGAAATCCGACCCTATACCCAAGCCTATCCAAACTATACATACAACTTTTACAGCACACACATTTCACAAATTACAGCATTTTCCATGGATTTTCACTATTTTTCATTTTAGTCCCTAAATCAAGTTTTCATGAAAAATCACTTTGTAAAAGTTGTTTATCTATCATCAATCTTTCATTTTATACCATAAATTTCAAATTTCCAGCATATACATCCTTGATCCAATTTTTATACCTTGGTAATTTTTCCAATTGATCCCCTAAATAGATAGTTTAGGTTATCCCCATTTCAAAAATATCAAAATTACTAAAAAACGGGAGAAGGAAACTTACCCAATTTGGCCATGAAAGTATCTTCTCTCTCTCTCCTAGGGTTTCCATTTTATTTTGGGGAAGAAGATGAGAAAATATGATTTTTATTTTCTTTTCATCCTTTTAATTTATTAATATTTTCACTTTCCAATTTAGTCCCTAGCCTTTTTCTCATTTTCCATGGATGAATCATGTAAAAATATCTACATACTTTTTATTAATGGTATTATTACCATAGAAGGACCTTAAATTTTGAATTCCATAGCTATTTGATCCTTTTAACTACTAGAATCTAACTTTTTACATTTTATGCGATTTGGTCCTTCTCGTAATTAAGCACATAAACGGTAAAATTTTCTTTTCATAATTTTCACACAACATTTCTTGTATAATATGGATCATATACTAAAATAAAAATAAATTTTATTTTTCAGCTCAGATTTGTGGTCTCGAGACCACTATTCCGATTTCACCGAAATTAGGCTGTTACGATCATCTCACTCACTAGGAACTCTAACAAAATCACGTGCTTGAAGAGTAACATTTTCACCACCTACACTCAGCACAAGTTCACAATTACCTACATCAATAACAATTCTAGTAGTGGCTAAAAAGGGTCAACCTAGGATAATTAGGACTTCAATAGCCTCATCCATGTCTATATTAAAAACATTGGCTGCTTTAATTGGTTTTGTTCTCATGACTTGCTATTAATAATTATTCAGTGTCATCTCCTTAGTAAACTCTTGAGTTGCTTTAGGTGTCTTTTTATTTAATGTCTCGCCAGTTGCTACATCAATTAGTTGCCTAATCGAGAGATTCAAACCATTGTAAAATGTTTTAACTTGTAACCAAAAAAGTAACCCATGATGAGGACACATTCTCAAAAGATCCTTCTATCTCTCTCATGCATTATATAATGTCTCCAACTTAATTTGAGCAAAATAAGAAATGTCGTTCCTCAACTTAGCTGATTTAGCCGGTGGGAAGTACTTTAACAAAAACTTCTCAGTCATTTAATCCCAAGTCGTGATAAAACCTCGTGGAAGTGAATTCAACCACTATTTTACCTTACTCCTCACAGAGAATGGGAAAAACTATAAGCGTATGACATCATTAGTAACGCCATTAATCTTGAATGTGTCACAAATCTCTAGAAAGTTAGCCAAATGAACATTTGGGTATTTATCTTGTAACCCATCAAACTGGACATATTGTTGTACCATCTGAATTGTGTTCGACTTCAGCTCAAATTTGTTTGTAGCAATAGTAGGTCGACAATACTCAATTCAGCCCCAATCAGAGTGGGCTTAGCATAATCATACATAGTCTGGGAAGAAGGCAGTGCAGGAGGCTGCTGATTAATTTGATTATTTTTCATCTCCACAGTAATATCCTTTTCCCATTGATCATTTATTAAAATTTGTTGACTCTCCCTTGCTTGTAACAGCCTAATTTTCAGTGGTCTCGAAAACAGTGATTCTAGATCACTAAATTCGATGAGTGAGTTTGAAATTTTAATAAATTAATATTTATTATTCAAGTGAGATTTTAAAAATATTTTTAAATTAGTGGATTTTGTGAATTAAAAGAATTTATTAGGTAAATTGGGTTGAAAACGAGGTATTGAGACCTCAATTTCATAAACTGAGCCATAAATATTTTTATAAATATTTACAGAGTGTTAGTGAATTAGTATTAAAGCTTCGTTAGAAAATTTTAACGTTCTAATAGTTAATTAATTAAAAAGGACTAAATTGAAAAAGGTGCAAAACTTGCTAAAATGATTAAATAGGTCAAGTATTAAATGAAAGAGGACTTAAAAGGAAAAAAAATGGCTGAAACGGTGAAGGCAAAAAAAAAACAAAGAATTTGGGTGAAATAAGGGCAAAATTGGAAATTTTGCAAAATAAATAAATAAAACAAAGACTACATTGAAAATATAGATATTTCTTCATCATTCTTCAGCTAAAAATAGCCATTAAAGAGTCTCTTTAAGCTGGTTTTTCACATTTTTGCTACAAGTAATTTCAATTCTTGATTATTTCTTATAATTTTTGTGATTTTGATACTTTTACAACTAAGTTCAACTATTGAATTCATTAATTTTTGATTCTATGAGTGATATTGAAAGTTTCCATGGATAAATGCTGGAAGTTTATGATGAATAAGCATGGATTTGAAGTTCTAATTTTGTTATGTGATGATTTTATTAAATGATTTCAATAGAAATTGATTTTTAGGACCTAATTGTGAAAAAGTTAAGAATTAGGGTTTAGTGTTGAAATTCTGAATATTAAAGGCTGTGTGGTAGCCTAAAATGATTAGATAAAGGGTTAATTGAGAAAAATTAGTTCAATTAATGGGTTAATTGATTAGGGACTAAATTATAAAAAATATAAAATTTAGGGTAAAACTGTAATTTTAAAAATTGAAGGGCATAAATTGTGAAATGAATTAGAATTGAATTAAATGCTAATGAATGAAAATCTTATATTATAGACCAAGAGCTCAAAGAAAGTCATGGGAAGAGAAAATAGCCGATTAGTCCTTGAATTTTCTACAACTTTTGCAAACCACCCTAGGTAAGTTCATATGGTTGAATTTCATGATTAATTGTTAAATTAGAGAAAATATAATGCATTATTTTATATCTTTGTTATTGAATTATGAATATCGTAACAACATGAAAATCTAATTAAAAGTTCAAATTGAGTAGAACGCAGGAATTGAGTACGATCGTTACGTGACTAAAGACGAGTTGATAGATAAGACCATGGTTGGACCATGTCAACGTTTAAATGTAAGACCATAGCTGGGCTATGTCATTTTAGTGAAAAGACCATAATTAAGTTATGACACCGTGAACGTAAGACCATGGTTGGACCATGGCAATAATTATTCATGAAAGACCATAGCTGGGCTATGGCATCATGATGATAAGACCATAACTAGGTTATGGCACTATGAGTGTAAGACCATGGCAGGGCCATGGCAATATTCGTGTAAGACCATAGTTGGACTCTGGCACTAAGTAAACGATGGACTTAAATCCGTAAGACTTTCTCTAATTTGACCAAGATGGGTAAGTGTTACATGGTTTAATGTGATAGAAATTAATCAGTTACTAATATTGAGCTCAATCAAGTGGATTTATCATTTGAATTGTGAATGACAAGAAACATTAGTGAATTGTTTGTTATTTATTTAACACAATACAATTGGTAAGAATTATTTTTAAACATAGGAACTTACTAAGCTTCTATAAGCTTACTTTTGTGTGTTTAATATTCCTTGTAGATTAACGTGAGTTCAGAAGATCGGATCAACACATCGGATCACATTATCCAGATTTCTTCGGTAGATTTTTGTAATACAACCCATGGTTTATATGGCATGTATAGGATTATTTTAAAAAATAGTGAAACTTGACATATGGTTGTGAATGATACTTATGTTTATGTTTTTATGCATATACATAGTAGTAGTTTTAGTATTTAATGAATGGAGTTATTATGGTAAGTGTATGCAAGGGAGTTTTGTGATGGCTTGCTAAGTTTAAAACATGATTTTTGGCTTGTATTGGTTGCTTGGTTGAATTATATTGGTATATGAAAGAGTTGTGTGCAAGTTGATAGTAAAAAGGGTGAGAAAAGTGGCCTTAAAATGACCTATTTCCGTCCACATGGTCAAAGACTATGTGACACATGGTTATGTACATGGGCGTGTAGTCTGGCCGTGTGTCCTTTGCATCTTAAAATTTAGAAATAGAATGCTCAGAATTGAGCACACGGGCAGAGACACGGGCTCGTGTCTCAGCAACGTGAGATGGCGTTAAAATGGCCTATTTTCGTCCACCTTGGTGTAATGACCTAATTTTCAAATGGTATCGAACGGTGATTCGAGATCACTAAATCCAAAAAATGAGTAGGAAATATTATTAATTTAGTGAGTATAAGTTAAATGTGAAGTTAGGAAAAATTTTGAAATAGTGAAACGTAAAAAAATATATATATTAAAATAATTAGAATTGAAAACGAGGTATCGAGACCTCGAATTTTAAATCGAGCCATAAATATTTTTATAAATATTTATGGAGTGTTAATAAGTTAGTATTAAAGTTTAGTCAAGAAATTTTAAAATCTTGATAGCTAATTGAACAAAAAGGACTAAATTGTATCAAATGCAAAATTGTGGGAAATGATTAAATAGCTTAAATGATAAAAGAAAGAGGGTTTAAAAGGCAAATAGACCCAAGGTCTATTTGGGCTGGACGGCAAGAGCATGAAATCACCAAGAAAATAAGGATAAAATTTCAAAATTGCAAAATTTACTTAATAAAGCTAGGACTAAAGTGGAATTATCTAGATTTCTCTTTATTTTTCTGCATTCTCATCAGCAAAAACACCGTGGAAGAGTTACCTTAAGCTGGTTTTTCATATTTTTACTGCAAGTAAGTTCAATTCTTGATTATTTCTTGAAATTTTTGCGTTTTTGTGACTTTTACAACTAGGTCCATTTGTTGAATTCATTAGTTCTTGATTCTATAAAAGAAATTGAAAGTTTCTATGAATATGTGCTGGAAGTATATGATGATTTGATATAGAATTAGAGCTTTAAATTGTTTATATGCTGATTTTATTGAAAGAATTGAATAGAAAGTGAATGTTTGGGACCTAAATTGTAAAAGAGTTTGAAGTTAGAGTTTTATGTGGAAATTCTGAATTTCAATAGTTATGAAATAACTTATAATGTCTAGGAAAAGTATTAATTGAGAAAATTAGTTTAATTGAGGGTTAATTAAGTAAGGACTGAATTGTATGAATCTGAAAATTTGGGGCAAAATAAAAATCAACATTTTGCACTAAAACAGTTTTGGACAGCAGCAATAGTCTAATTTTGAAAAATCTCCAAAAATTGTATAAATCTAATTAGAGGATGAATAAAATATGAAATTAAAGCTTATTGAGTCTAGTTTCTTATAGAAGAAACGGTGTAAGCAATGGAATTGTAAATTATGAGATATAAAAGGTTTTGTTAGACAATGTCAGAATGATTTCGGGTTCCCCTGTTCTGACTTTGGAAAATCATAAAAAATTGGAGAAAAATAATTAAGGGATTAAATTTATATGTTTACAATCCTTAAAGAGTCTATTTTCAATAAAAATAAGCGGGAACATCATCCGAATCTCGTTTGATGAGATAATTAATTCTTAGTGAAGAAGGGTCGGAACTATCAGACAGCAGAACAGGGACAACTTTAAAGAATAAACTGTACTTATTGGCTGAACCAAAAATTCTGAAAATTTTATGGTAATAAGAAAAGTAAGTCTAGTTTCAGGGAAAATTAGCGGATCTTAATTTCAAGTTCTGTAGCTTAAGATATAAATAATTTAGTGGCTATGATGCAAATGGACAGTTTTGAATATACATAAGTAAATAGTGAAATTATTGATAATGTTACTTGTTGCATGTTATAAATTAAGGATGTGGAATGGAGAGGAGGAGGAGGAAAATATGTATGGATATTCAGCTAGCATGGCTAATTTGTATGTTTTAGGCTCATGGACTAAATTGAATAAAATTAAAATTTTATGGGTAATTTTGTAAAAAAATGTTAGAAATCACCAATTTGCATGAAATGGATTATTTTATTTTTTAAATTACAAAATTGAATGAAATTATTAATTTAGCTCAAGATCAGGGAAAAACATGTTTTAAGGATTAAATTGAAAAGTGTTAAAATTATGGAAAATTTTGACATTTTATAGAATTCATAGGTTGTTATCAATTTGTGTGAGAATAACGGCTGGAAATAAGGATTAAATTGTAATAATTTGTAACCTAAGGATGAAATCGTGATTAATTAAAAGTTTAGGGGTAAAATGATAATTTTGTTTAGAGCATTAGTTGAATGTGTTATAACATGAAATAAATGAAAACGACGATCAAATTTCTTTATAAAGATTCGGATGACTTGAATACGAGACTTGAACATGGAAAAGAAAAGATGTCGGATTAATGAAATATCTGATAAATAAATCGGTAACTCCGGTAATGCTCCGTAACTCTATTCCGGTGACGGATTCAGGTTAGGGGCGTTACATTTATTGGTATCAGAGCTAAGGTTTAGCCGGTTCTCAGACCAAACGTAGCATATGTGAAGTCTAGAAATGCATGCCATTATATAACTTGTGATAAGATAATTTAATATCTTCCAGCTCTGATGAGATTTATTTTACTTAAAGATAGAGATACTTTTCCAACGAGCTAATTACGATAATGTTGAAAGCGATACTCAAATATGTGAGCAAAAGTAGATTATGATGAGTCGGAACTCATAAAGGTATGAATAAATGTTATATTTAAATTTATGTGTATAGTAAGTAAAATTTTAAGGTAAGTATCAATATTGAATTAAATTTGTATGGATATATGTGATTGATGTGGAAATAGAATTTTGGATATATGTTATATTTGAAAATTTTATTGATTGGGAATGTGATGAAATTGATATGAATATGTGATTAATTGAAATGTGTATTGATTGGAAACTGGAAAGTGAATTGAATACCCTATTAACTGTACCAGACTGAGTCGGATATAGTTGGCATGCCATAGGATTTTGAGAAGGGATTTGGAGATGAGATTTGGATATGCTGATGTTTATATCCTTCGGATATATCCGAAGAGGCACTTTGTGCTATTCTAGTGTGTTTTGGATGGATTATATTATTCTGGTGTGTTTGGGAGGATTATATGATACTGGTGTGTTTTGGAGGGTTATACTGGTGTGTTTTGGAGGATTATACTAGTGTGTTTTGGTTGGACATTTTGGTGTGTTTGGATGGAATCCGTGTATCCGCCAAAGTTCGAGTTTTGTTAATAGGGGTAAATATGAATATTAAGTGAAATTGAAATGAGAATTGAATTCCTTATTAACTCGTCGTACTAGTCGGATATAATTGGCATGCCATAGGAACTGGAAGTGTACGGGATTTTTCGGCTTTACTGATCAGGCACTTTATGTGTCGTATTTTAGGCACCTTGTGTTTCGTTTCAGGCACTTATGTGTCGTATTCTGATCAGGTACTATGTACCATTTTAGGCACAATATGCCTTACTGGTGTGTTTGGTTGGATCCGTGTATCCGTCTGAGTCCGAGTTATGTTAATAGGGTTGAGTAAATGAAATGAGAAAATCGAATGAATTTGATCGATTAAACTATAGAAAGTGTGAAAAAGTGGAATTATGAAAAGAAATGTGACTTGTGAATTGAAATAGAGATATGAGATTGAAAACTCGAACCAAAGGTTCATGAATTGATTAAAGATAATATAGATGATATATGATGCCATTTGATGAAAGACTATTGCTGAGATATGAAATTAAAGCATAATTAACACATATGACTTATATTGTTACATGTTTGATGTCTATTATTTATTATAGTATTTATAATTTGAATTATGGTAATACCACTGAGTACAAACATACTCAACGACGATTATATTACTATAATTCAAATTATTTATTATTAAATGTTAAATTTAAATTATGTATATGGTAAGAGAAGTATGAGTTAGTGATATTGAGATATTTGAAATGTGTTTATGATGAGAAGGAACTTAGAAATGTAAGAATAGAAGTTCATGATATGTATGTGACAATGTACGAAATGAGATAATCAAAAGTTGAGAAATGATGAAACGTGAATGAAATGAAAGTTTATATTGTGATAAACTTATCTATGTTTGTGTGGCATTCATATGATATTATGTGTCTGACTTGTTTGGTTAAGTAAATGCTATGAGTAAATTTACTCAAAATTCATGGAATGTATGTTTAAGTACACTAGTTTGAAATGGACAATTGAAAAGTTCGTGTAACATAATCATGTATGTTAATTTGTTTGAAGTGAATTATGTTATTGTGATGATATGATGTTGATGATAAACGCTAAGTTATATGTGTGTATTTATGAGAACTCAGTTAGAGGCTTTACGACCTCACCCTCTTACCAATGTAGTATTTTATAATGAAAATTTACAAAAAAAATGTTGAATAAGTTCACAAATGTGAAACTAATGAGTACGAGAATGGAATAATTAATAATGCGACGGAGTTGAAAATAGTTTGACAAGTGAATACAGTTTTAAAAAAAAAGGATATCAGATTATTCTAAAGATCATTCAGATTACGTAATGTCACGGTTAAAGAAAAAGTTAACCTTGGCTAGTCGACTTATTCAGATACAATGTCTGAAGTATGTGTTTGCTGAAATTTTTCCCGAATTGGTTTTCGTTAGTGAATGGAATGATGCGGGGTTCATGATGACAGAATTAGTAAAAAAAAATGATAATTGCGTAGTAAAGATGTTTGTGTGTGATAGTTACAGTTGAAACGAATATGATCATCTTTTCTGGGTATTCTATATATTCTTTTATCCTCAGAGATATGTGTGTGGTTGTTCAGTCTCTGGTGGAGTTCTGATGTTTTGGGAATGCTAGTTAATTATGATGTTAGACGAAAGCCTTATTGGTCTGGCCGGTTTATGATCGTCATTTCTTCATCTTCTTGGAATTCTATTTTAATATGTTGGAAATGAAGTTAATGGTAAAAATTTATGTGAGACTATTCTTATGTTTCTACTGATTATGATTTTGTTTTATACATGTGGGAAATATATTATCTCTATTATGATGGAAGTCCAAAGTCGGTAAGCAGTGTTTTTCTTCTAGCTTTCTCTGAGAAATTATCAAGATCTTTATTATCTTCTTATGAGTTAGATGTACTAGTGATTGCACGAGCGTTACATAATATCTTTGAGTTCATGTTCAGATGTCTATTTGTTAGCAAGTAAGCCGAACATTAAGAACATTTAGGATTATTGCAGTCAATGATAATACTAGTGTGTTATGAGATAGAATGACTATAGATTTTCGAATTGGGATTGTCATTAACATCGGAAAGGAAAATGTTATTTAGTTTATGGTTGTTCATTTAACAAAGAAATATCTGTATGATCATTTCAGTAGGTACAGAGTTTTCATTTGACAGATCAGTTGAGTATATGTATCCTGAGAGGGTAATTTAGAATTTTGACAGTATGTTCCAACATTGTGTTCTAGAGTTCAAAGGTGAATGGAAAAAGATATTCGAGGTTAAATCAAATTGTGATTCGAGAAGTTAGTAAAGGTGTTTTATGAGTGTTGAAAGCAACTTTTACGGTAAGATTTTTGGGACGAAAATCCCTAAAGGGGGAGAGTTGTAACAGCCTAATTTTCAGTGGTGTCGGAACAGTGATTCAAGATCACTAAATCCGAAAAATGAGTAGGAAATATTATTAATTTAGTGAGTATAAGTTAAGTGTGAAGTTAGGAAAAATTTTGAAATAGTGAAATGTACAAAAATATATATATATATTAAAATAATTAGAATTGAAAACGAGGTATCGAGACCTCTTGAATTTTAAATCGAGCCATAAATATTTTTATAAATATTTATGGAGTGTTAATAAGTTAGTATTAAAGTTTCGTCAAGAAATTTTAAAGTACTGATAGCTAATTGAACAAAAAGGACTAAATTGTATCAAATGTAAAATTGTAGGAAATGATTAAATAGCTTAAATGATAAAAGAAAGAGGGTTTAAAGGCAAATAGACCCAAGGTCTATTTGGGCTGGACGGCAAAAGCATGAAATCACCAAGAAAATAAGGGCAAAATTGGAAAATTGTAAAATTTACTTAATAAAGCTAGGACTAAAGTAGAATTATCTAGATTTCTCTTTATTTTTCTGCATTCTCATCAGCAAAAATACCATGGAAGAGTTCCCTTAAGCTGGTTTTTCATATTTTTACTGCAAGTAAGTTCAATTCTTGATTATTTCTTCAAATTTTTGTATTTTTGTGACTTTTACAACTAGGTCCATTTGTTGAATTCATTAGTTCTTGATTCTATGAAAGAAATTGAAAGTTTCTATGAATATGTGCTGGAAGTATATGATGATTTGATATAGAATTAGAGCTTTAAATTGTTTATATGCTGATTTTATTGAAAGAATTGAATAGAAAGTGAATGTTTGGGACCTAAATTGTAAAAGAGTTTGAAGTTAGAGTTTTATGTGGAAATTCTGAATTTCAATAGTTATGAAATAACTTATAATGTCTATGAAAAGTATTAATTGAGAAAATTAGTTTAATTGAGGGGTTAATTAAGTAAGGACTGAATTGTATGAACTGTGAAATTTGGGGCAAAATGAAAATCAACATTTTGCACTAAAATAGTTTTGGACAGCAGCAATAGTCTAACTTTGAAAAATCTCCAAAAATTGTATAAATCTAATTAAAGGATGAATAAAATATGAAATTAAATCTTATTGAGTCTAGTTTCTTATAGAAGAAACGGTGTAAGCAATATAATTGTAAATCACGAGATATAAAAAGTTTTGTTAGACAATATCAGAATGATTTCGGGTTCCCCTGTTCTGACTTTGGAAAATCATAAAAAATTGTAGAAAAATAATTAAGGGATTAAATTTATATTTTTAAAATCCTTAAAGAGTCTATTTTCAATAGAAATAAGCAGGAACATCATCCGAATCTCTTACGATGAGATAATTAATTCTTAGTGAAGAAGGGTTGGAACTGTCAGATAGCAGAATAGGGAAAATTTTAAAGAATAAACTGTACTTATTGGCTAAACCAAAAATTCTGAAAATTTTATGGTAATAAGATAAGTAAGTCTAGTTTCAAGGAAAATTAGCGGATCTTAATTTCAAGTTCTGTAGCTTAAGATATAAATAATTTAGTGACTATGACGCAAATTGACAGTTTTGAATATACATAAGTAAATAGTGAAATTATTGATAATGTTACTTGTTGCATGTTATATAAATTAAGGATGTGGAATGGAGAGGAGGAGGAGGAAAATATGTATGAGTATTCAGCTAGCATGGCCAATTTGTATGTTTTAGGCTCATGGACTAAATTGAATAAAAGTAAAATTTTATGGGCAATTTTGTAAAAAAATGTTAGAAAGACCAATTTGCATGAAGTGGATTATTTTATTATTTAAATTAAAAAAATTGAATAAAATTATTAATTTAGCTCAAGATCAGGGAAAAACATGTTTTAAGGATTAAATTGAAAAGTGTTGAAATTATGGAAAATTTTGACATTTTATAGAATTCATAGGTTGTTATCAATTTGTGTGAGAATAACGGCTAGAAATAAGGATCAAATTACAATAATTTTATTTTATTTTAACCTAAGGATGAAATCGTCATTAATTAAAAGTTTAGGGGTAAAATGATAATTTTGTTTAGAGCATTAGTTGAATGTATTATAACATGAAATAAATGAAAACGACGATCAAATTTCTTTATAAAGATCCGGATGGCTTGAATACGAGACTTGAACATGGAAAAGAAAAGATATCGAATTAATGAAATATCTGATAAATGAATCGGTAACTCCGGTAATGCTCCGTAACTCTATTCCGGTGACGAATTAGGGTTAGGGGCGTTACATGGGCAGAGACATGGGCGTGTGTCTCAGCCGTGTGTGACACGCAGTCATGTACATGGGCGTGTGATTTGTCCATGTGAAACTTGCACTTAATTTTTAAAAAATAAATTGACCACACAGCATAGTACCCAGGCATGTGGATTGACCGTGTGACCGAGGTTAGGGAGTTACACAGGGTAAGACACGACTTGAAGCACAGGTATGTCATGGAACCACACGGACGTGTCCCTTGGCCACACGGGCGTGTGACCTTTGTACCTAGGAAAAACTTTGAAATTTTTATAAAAAATTTTCTAAGTTCTCGATTTAGTCTTGACTTACATCTAAAGCTTAAATTGGGCCTCGAGGGTCCATTCAAGGGACAACATATTTAATTTTGAAAAATGAATAATAAATGACATGAATTATCTATAATTGTTTTGTGAACTCCGATAATGTTTCGTAACCCTGTTTCGGCGATAGATATGGGTTAGGGGTATTATATTTATTGGTATCAGGGCTTTGGTTTAGCCAATTCTCAGAATGAATGTGATGTGTAAAGTGTTTAGAAATACATGCCATATAAATCTGTGATAGTGTGATATGTATGATCCAATCTAATCCTTGTTTTTCTTATAGACTTAAAAAATGTCTGATAGACTTGAACGTGCTGAACAGGATAAAGCTAATAGTAGAGTACAAACATCTGAACATGGGACAAGTAGTAGTGTTCCAATTTCTCCGACGCAAGAACAAGAACTCAGAAATATGTTCTATGGGTTTATGAACAAATGGTTTAATGAGATGATACAAGAAAGAAAACAGGCTTAACAACCTCCTCCCCCTACTATACCATCTGCAGCACCCCGGGTTGCTCCTCCACCTCCTTTTGTAACTGAATATAGTAAGCGTTCTCTGATAGAAAAGCTCAAAAAATTTGGGGCTGAGGAATTTCGGGGAAGATCAGATGATAATCCAGTCAAAGCTGAGTATTGGATACAAAAAATGGTAAAATTTTTTAAAGAAATAGCTTGTTCTCTAGATAATTATTTAAGATTGTTGTTTCCTTATTAAAAAAAGAAGCATATAATTGGTGGGAGACTATAGAAACTATGGTAATGGAAGAGAAAATCACTTGGGAATTTTTCCAGAGTGAGTTTAAAAAGAAATATGTTGGTAAAAGGTATCTGGATAAAAAGAAAAAAGAATTCCTCGATCTGCGACAAGGAAATCAATTAGTAGCTAAATATGAGAGGGAGTTTGTATACCTTAGCAAATATGCTAGAGATATTGTGCCATTTGAGGAGGAAATGTGTATTCGATTCAAGGATGGGCTAAATGATGATATTAGAATGATGATTGGGGGTACAGAGATAAGGGAATTTGTTGTTCTGTCAAATCATGCTCAGAAAATGGAAGAGGTGTACAATAGAAAAATGCAAGGGAAAGAAGAAATAAAGAATCTTATAAGAGAAGCTCCTCCAAGTCATTTTCAACATTGTGTACAATAGAAAAATGCAAGGGAAAGAAGAAATAAAGAATCTTATAAGAGAAGCTCCTCCAAGTCATTTTCAACATTTTCGGTTAAAAAATTTAGAGGTGATTCTAGCCGATCTACTCAATGCTGGAACGATCAAATAGAAACAAAGCAACACAACAAGAATTCGGGGTAACTATTAAACCTGCAGCTAGTGTTGGCGGTGTACAGAATGTTCCCAGGCTTAGATGCAAATATTGTGGGAAAAATCATTTTGGTAAATGTAGAGGTAGGACAAGAGCTTGCTACAAGTGCGGGGCTACTGATCATTTTATTCGATATTGTCCTCAATTGTTAAAAGAGGAGGGAGAACAAAAAGAAAAGTAAATAGCCACTTCTCAAAGAAGTAGACGATCAGGTCAAAGTAGTGCAACTAGGACTGCTCGTTCAGGTATGAAAGATTCTGCTGCCCAATTAGAAGTTAGAGCACCTACATGTACTTATGTCATTCGAGCAAGAGAAGAAGCTTCAGCTCCAGATGTAATAGTTGGTACATTCTATCTCTTTGATGTTATTGTGTATGCATTAATTGACCTTGGGTCTACACATTCTTATGTTTGCATTACATTAGCATCAGAAAAGAAATTTTCTGTTGAACCTACTGATTATGATGTTCAAGTCACTAATCTATTAGGTCAAAGTGTGATAATTAATCTAGTGTGTCGTGACTATCCACTGAAAATATAAGGCTGTGAATTACCTGCTAATTTGATGCTACTACCTTTTCGAGAATTTGATCTTATTTTGAGAATGGATTGGTTGACAAAGCATTATACTATATTTGAAATGTCAGACTGGTGAAAAGATTACTGTTGAGTCTGCAAATCCAAAAGAAGTGGTCAGAATTATTTCAACTTTATCAGCTTAGATATTGTTGCATAGAGGAAATGAAGCATTTTTACCTTATATTCTTGATACTCAGGGTTTTGAATCGAAGATACAATAGTTACCAGTTGTTAATGAGTTTATTAATGTGTTTCCTAAGGAATTACTAGGTTTACCACCAGACCGTGAAGTCGAGTTTGTAATTGATGTGATTCTGGGAACATCTCTGATATCCATAACACCGTATAGAATGGCACCGGCCGAGTTAAAAAAGTTAAAGACACAGTTGCAAGAGTACTAGATAAAGGGTTTATTAGACTAAGTATGTCTCCTTGGGGTTCACCTATCTTATTTGTGAAAAAGAATGATGGATCTTTGAGACTATGTATAAATTATAGACAGCTAAACAAGGTCACAATTAAAAACAAATATCCATTGCCATGTATTGATCATTTGTTTGATCAGTTGAAGGGTGTTGTAATATTTTCGAATATAGATATTAGATCTGGGTATTATTAGTTGAAAGTTAAAGAATGTGATGTGCCAAATATCGCTTTCAGAACTCAGTATGGTCATTATGAGTTTTTAGTAATGCCTTTTGGTTTGACCAATGCTCCTACTGCTTTTATGGATTTAATGATTCAGTTTTTAGCCCTATTTGGATAGATTTTTAGTTGTATTTATTGATGATATACTGATCTATTCCAAGACAGAATCCAAGCATAAACAACACTTGAGAATTGTATTACAAATTTTGAGAGAAAAACAGTTGTATGCAAAGTTAAGCAAAAGTGAATTCTGGCTCCACGAGGTTGGATTTTTGGGCCATATTGTATCAGTTAAAGGGATTCGTGTGGATCCGAGCAAAGTATCTGCAATGGTAAATTAGAAAATTCCAAAGAATATAACATAAGTGCGAAGTTTCCTGGGATGAACAGGATACTACCACTGTTTTGTTAAGAATTTCTCGATTCTTGCTTCACTAATGACCCGATTACTATAGAAGAATGTTGAATTTGTGTGGTCTGATAAATATTAGTAGAACTTTGATCAGTTGAAGAAGATGTTGACAGAGGCTCCAGTTTTGACTCAGCTAGAATATGGAGCTCCATATGTTGTGTAAAGTGACGCATCTTTCAATGGTTTGGGTTGTGTATTGATCCAGTCAAGAAAAGTAGTGGCTTATGCTTCTCGACAGTTAAAACCACACGAGAGGAATTATCCTACACATGATCTTGAATTAGCTTCAATTCTTTTTGCTTTAAAAATTTGGAGACATTACTTATATTGTGAGAAGTGTTATTTGTTTATAGATCATAAGAATTTTAAGGATTTAATGACTCAGAAGGAGATAAATTTGAGATAGAGACGGTGGCTAGAGCTATTAAAGGATTATGATCTGATTATTGACTATCACCCGGGGAAAGTTAATGTGGTTGCAGATGCACTCAGCCGAAAGTCATCTTTGTTTGCAATTCGGATGATGAACACTCATTTGACTCTTAATGAAGATGGTTCTGTATTAGTAGAGTTGAAAGTAAAACCTATGTTCTTTCAACAGATTCTAGAGTTGCAATATGATGACCTGAATTGGTGTTGAAAAGACATATGGTTCGGGACAATCATAGTTCAAAGTATACCATTGATGATAGCGATATGTTATATTATCGCAATAGAATTTGTGTTCCAAACAATTCGAATCTGAAAAATGATATTCTTTCTGAAACTTACAATAGTATGTATTCCATTCATCCAAGTAGTATAAAAATATTTTGTGATTTGAAAAGAATGTATTGATGGCCTAGTATGAAATGAGAAATTTGTGAATTTGTTGCAAAGTGTTTGATTTGTCAGCAAGTAAAAGCAGAGCATCAGGTACCAACAGGTTTGTTACAACCTGTCATAATTCCTGAATGGAAATGGGAACATGTCATGATGGATTTTGTATCCGAATTGCCTGTGATTCCGAAAAAGAAAGATTCAATCTGGGTTATTGTTGATAGATTGACAAAGTCAGCACATTTTATTCCGGTCATATCGTATATGTCTGAGATTGTGGGACTACACGAGGTTCCAACATCCATTGTTTCAGATCAAGATTCGAGATTTACGTCGAGATTTTGGAGTAAATTACATGAAGCTCTGGGTACTAAGCTAAATTTCAGCACAACATTTCATCCTCAAACTGACGGTTAATCAGAACGAGTGATTCAAATTTTAGAAGACATGTTGACCTGTTGTATACTCGAGTTTGGAGATAGCTGGGAAAGGTATTTACCTTTGGCTGAATTTGCTTACAATAATAGTTATCAGTCTAGTATAAAAATGGCACCATTTGAAGCTCTTTATGGGAGAAAATGTAAAACTCCATTGTATTGGTCAGAATTGAGTGAATCCAAGTTAGTGGGAGTTGACTTAATCCGATAAACTGAAGAAAAAGTTTGAATCATTCAGGATAGTTTGAATGCTGCATTAGACTGTTAGAAATCGTATATAGATTTGAAAAGAAGAGATATAGAATTTACTATTGGTGATCGAGTGTTCTTAAAGGTTTCACCGTGGAAGAAAGTATTATGGTTTGGTAGAAAAGGGAAATTGAGTCCAAGATTTATTAGACCGTATAAAGTTATTGAAAGAATTGGCCCTATAGCTTATCGGTTGGCTTTACCTCCAGAACTGGAAAAGATTCATAATGTGTTCCATCTATCCATGTTGAGGCGATACAAATCAGATCCTTTACACGTGATTCCTCACAGTGAGATTGGATTGCAACCAGATATGACGTATTTAGAAGAACCGGTGAGAATTTTAGCTCGAGAGGTAAAGAAACTACGAAATAAACGAGTACCATTAGTTAAATTGTTGTGGCATCGTCACGGTTTAGAGAAGGCAACCTGGGAAACTGAGGAATCAATGAGATCATAATATCCGAACAGGTAACAAATTTCAAAGACGAAATTTCCTAAAGAGGGGAGATTTGTAACAACCTATTTTTTAGTGGTGACGAAAACAGTAAATTGAGATCACTAAATCTGACAAGTGAGTTTGAATATTTTTAAATTAGTGAATATTGTGAATTAAAAGAATTTATTAGGTAAATTGGGTTAAAACGAGGTATCGAGACCTCAATTTCATAAACTGAGCCATAAATATTTTTATAAATATTTACAGAGTGTTAGTGAATTAGTATTAAAGTTTCGTTAGAAAATTTTAACGTTTTGATAGTTAATTAATTAAAAATGACTAAATTGAAAAAGGTGCAAAACTTGCTAAAATGATTAAATAGCTCAAGTATTAAATGAAAGATGACTTAAAAGGAAAATTAGCCTAAAGTGAATGGCTGAAACGGTGAAGGCAGAAAAAAAAACAAAGAATTTGGGTGAAATAAGGGCAAAATTGGAAATTTTGCAAAATAAATAAATAAAACAAAGACTAAATTGAAAATTGAGATATTTCTTCATCGTTCTTCAGCTAAAAACAGCCATTAAAGAGTCTCTCTAAGCTGGTTTTTCATATTTTTGCTACAAGTAAGTTCAATTCTTGATTATTTCTTGTAATTTTTGTGATTTTGATACTTTTACAACTAAGTCCAACTACTGAATTCATTAGTTTTTGATTCTATAAGTGATATTGAAAGTTCCCATGGATAAGTGCTGGAAGTTTATGATGAACTAGTATGGATTTGATGTTCTAATTTTGTTATGTGATGATTTTATTAAGTGATTTCAATATAAATTGATTTTCAAAACCTTATTGTGAAAAAGTTAAGAATTAGGGTTTAGTGTTGAAATTTTGAACATTAAAGGCTGTGTAGTAGCCTAAAATGATTAGATAAAGTGTTTTTGAGAAAAATTAATTCAATTAATGGGTTAATTGATTAGGGACTAAATTGTAAAAATTATAAAATTTGGGGTAAAAGTGTAATTTTGAAAATTGAAGGGCATAAATTGTGAAGTGAATTAGAATTGAATTAAATGCTAATGAATGAAAATTTTATATTATAGACCAAGGGCTCAAAGAAAGTCGTGGACTTCAATTAACAAGCTTAATTCTTAACTTTAACCAAGATGGGTAAGTGTTACATGGTTTAATGTGATAGAAATTTAGTAAGTTATTGATATTGAGTAATTATTTTTAGTAAGTTATTGATACTTAATTTAGTAAGTTATTTAATGACCAAAATTAGAAGTGAATTATAATTATTTTTAAACATAGGAACTTACTAAGCTTCTATAAGCTTACTCTTGTGTGTTTAATATTCCTTGTAGATTAACGTGAGTCCGAAAGATCGGATCAGAATATTGGATCACGCTATCCAGATTTCTCCAGTAGATTTTTGTAATACAACCTGTATGGCATGTTTAGGATTAGTTTAGAAAATAGTGAAACTTGACATGTGGTTGTGAATGATACTTATGTTTATGTTTGTATGCATATACATAGTAGTAGTTTTAGTATTTAATGAATGGAGTTATTACAGTAAGTGTATGCAAGGGAGTTTTGTGATGGCTAAGTTTAAATCATGATTTTTGGCTTGTATTGGTTGCTTGGTTGAATTATATTGGTATATGAAAGAGTTGTGTGCAAGTTGATAGTAAAAAGGGTGAGAAAAGTGGCCTTAAAATGACCTATTTTAGTTCACACGGGCAGAGACAAGAGCGTGTGTCTCAGCCATATGTGACACACGGTTATGTACATGGGCGTGTAGTCTGGCCGTGTGTCCCCTGCATCTTAAAATTCAGAAATAGAATGCTCAGAATTGAGCACAGGGGCAAAGACACGAGTGTGTGTCTCAGCCGTGTGAGGTACACCGTCTAGCACACGGGCATGTGATTTTTTCGCGTGAAACCTACACTTAATTTTTAAAAAATAAATTGATCACACGGCCTAGCACACGAGCGTGTGGATTGGTCGTGTGACCCAAGTCAGGGAGTTACATGGGGTAAGACACGACCTGAAACATGGGCATGTCATGGAACCACACGGGTGTGCCCCTTTTCCACATGGGCGTGTGACCCCTATACCTAGGAAAAATTTTGAAATTTTTATAAAAAAATTTCTAAGTTCTCGATTTAGTCTCGACTTGCATCGAAAGCTTAAATTGGACCTCGAGGGTCCATTCAAGGGACAACATGTTTAGTTTTGGAAAATGAATAGTAAATGACATGAATTATCTATGATTATTCTGTGAACTCCGGTAATGCTTCGTACCCTTATTCTGGCGACGGATATGGGTTAAGGGTATTAAATTGCTTCTCTCTGATTTTTGTGAGCAATTTCCTCGATCTCACTATCATAAGCTAATAGTTCCAATAGGTTTCCTCTAGTTATAAACTAAAAGAACCTATTAGAATCAAACAAACAAAAAAATTAGAATATAAAAATTAAATTTAAATAAAAATATTAAAATGAAAATAAAAAATGGCTAAATTAATAGAAATAAATTTTTCCTAATATTTTAGTCCCCGGCAATTGTGCCAAAAACTTGGTGCGTCGTGAGCTAACTAAAAATCTGACTAAGGCAACCGCACCTAAGGCAACTGCACCTATCAAGTAATAGTAATTATGGTGAACACATATTGCATTGAAATTTGATTTAATGATTTTTGTTAATTGAAATAATAATTAGGTTCAAATGGAATGTCCCTAAAGTCAAGTGGTTTTAGAAAATGATATTTTAGAACCTCTTTTCTATAAATCAATAAAATATTTGCAGAGTATTATTAGGGTTATATTAAATTTTGGGTAATAACTTTTATTTTTTGATAGTTAATTAATTAAAAGGATTAAATTGTAAAAGCTGCAAAAGTTAGCTTCTAGTAAATATATGCATTAAATGATTATGTAAAACTAAATACGTCGATTCAAATGGTAAATACACCTTTTTGAATCTAAGTGGACGGTTTTGATGATAGGAAGCATGAAATTTAATTAAGTTTCTAAAGGGTAAAAATGTAAATTGATTAATTAATGAGAAATTAAACAAAACAAAGGTTAGAATAATCATCATCTTTCTTATTTGCATATCTTTCTCATTTGCACAACACAAAAACTGAAAAACCATGGTAGGCATTAGGAAGTTGTCGGCCATTGTAAAACTCACATGCATGGTATGTTTCTTTCATTGTTTTTCTTGATTTTTATGTTTTTAGGCTCGCATTAGCTTAATCTAGCTTACCTAGGGGTCAATTTGTTAAATTGTTAAATGTTTAGAATTTTACCATGAATGAATTTGTGATGTTCTTGAAAATTTATGATAGATTATTATGCTTGATTGTTAAATATAAGTATTTTGTTAAATGATTTTGATGGTTTTAATGTTTAGGGACTTATTTGTTAAAATAGTAAATTTCAATGTAAATATTGTGAAATAATGATAAAAATGGGATGATTATGAACACTATAAAAATTGGCTAGCATGATTTTTAATTAAAAGTGGTTAAATTGTAAGTTTCGGGTTTAGGGATTAAATTGCATAAAAGGTAAAACATTGGGGTAATTTTGAAAATACCCATTGATAAGAGTTATGAGTTGAATTATTTATTTTAAGCTATTTGAATGGTTTAATTTAATGAAAATTATTATTTAGATCAAGAAACGAACCAAACGGATCTAAACCAAGAAAAGTTAAAGTGTCAGATTAGTCAGCGACTTTATTTTTACAACTGAATTTATTGAGCTAAGTTCGTATAAGAATTAAATTATGGTGAAATATTTTGTATGTAATGCTAATAAATACTTATGTTACAAATAAATTAGATTAGTAATTGTATAATAATTTGGTCATATGGGTCAAAATAGGATGTTAATCAATTTGGATGATATAATGCTTTAGTTTGGATGGGATATTCCAAATGGTATTATGATGAAGGAAATGTATGTTTGAAAAGGGTATAATGAAATGCAAATTAAGGCTTTGGATATGTTAAAATGCCCCGTTTGAACCTCAAGAATTCTTAGGATAAAAATGACATGTCATTAGAGATTATATAGTTTCGGGTGCTGGTCCTAGGTGACCTACTAATGGCTGAGGTCCTGCATTTGTTACAGATTCTCCACAGCTCATATGAGCAGCATCGTGTAGCTATCACTCCGAACCATAGCTCGTGTGAGCAGGCCCACTTCACTGCCTGTGTGAGAATTACTGAAAAGGTTAAGTTACATGAAAAGACACACTTTGTGTAAGCATTCTCGAGTATTCGATGCTATTCTATTGGTTCAATGGGCAATTAAAGTTTAAAATGAAAAAGTATGTATATGAAATGAGTTATGTCATTGAGCTTATGAAATGGAAATTCTGATATGTATAAATGGATTGAAAAGGTACCTATTTGATTATGTGCTAGGTGATTTACATAATGAAATCCATTTCATGTTATATTTCATTATCTTGTATAGATGTGTTCTTAATTGTATCTACTAACGTTGTGAGGTGTTGTGGATACGAAGGAAAAGTATTTGTAACGCCCTAAAAATTTCTAAGTTTGTTTTGTTAAAATGGACACAAATGTGTATATGTTTTAGTGGTTAAGTGTTTTGGTGTGTGTGAGAGGTCTTGGGTTCAATTCCCACTTTTGGAAAAATTTTGTTATTTTAGATCTAAGCCTTACCTTTGTTGAGTGGGCTTATATAAAATTGTCTGTTAATCCACATTAGAATGAGCCTATTGGTTTGAGTGGTAAGGGAGTTAGTGTGTTAGAGCTCCTGTGTTCGAATCCTTGCACAAGCGTGGATGTTATTTTTGCTCAGTTGTTTGATTGAGTTTTAGTGCAGCTACAACTTTGAGGTAGTTGCAAGTTAGTGGATCAGTGGGAGAAAAATAGGGAATTTATGGGATATCTTTTATTTTTATTTTTTATTTTCTCTTCTTTTCAAATTTTTAATTATATTTCTCTCTCTTCTTAATTTCCAAAATTTGACGTTCTTTTCCTGTTAACTGGCAAAAATCTTTTACTTTCTTGTGTTTGAAATTTTGTCTTAATCCTGCCATTTAATTTTGGTTTTTCAATTCTCCGGTGTTTTTTTGCGATTTGGTAAGTGTAAGAGGTGATTTTCGTGTGGATTGGGGAAGTCGTTTCTTAAGTTTTTCGAATCGATTCTATTATTTCTTTTTGTTAGTTGACTTTGAGTTTTGGTAGTAGTGAATCGTGAATCAGATGCAAGCTTTAGAGGGCAGTTCTGTAGCCACCTAGGGGCGGTGGAGTGGCCAGGGGTGGTAATGGTATGGGTCGAGAACAGAGAGCACCGGGAAGAGGTGCTAATCAGACTGAGGTGAGGCAGTCTATACTGGTTTATGCTACTTGACACCGAGAGGATAGAGATGCTCCTGATGTGATTACAGGTACGTTCCTTATTTTTGATGTTCCATAAACTGCTCTGATAGACATAGGTTCTACACATTCCTATGTAGCTAGTATTGTTTCTGAAAACTTGGGAATTTTTATGGAGTTCACTTTTAATGAGATTACCGTACTGAGTCTGTTGAGGTAGTTTGTTCGAGTAAGTAGACTTTATAGGAATGTGTCGCTGGAAGTACAACAGATTACATTTCTGGCAAATTTGATGGAGCTACCGTTTGGGGAGTTCGACATAATTCTAGGTATGGATTGGTTGGTTAAGCACAGAGTTAGTCTGGATTTTGTGACTAACAGGGTTCTTATGAGGACCAAGGGTGATAAGGTGATAGTAGTGTTTGGTGAGTGTTGAGATTATCCGTCTAATATGATCTCCGCTCTTGTGGTTGAGAAATTGGTTTAGAAATGTGTGAGGCATATATAGCTTACGTCAATGTTTCAGTTTCTAGGGACTCTCCTGTAGGGGGTATTTGAACAGTAAGGGAATTTCTGGATGTTTTCTAAGGAGTTACCGAGTTTACCTCTGAATCAGAAAGTTAAGTTCAGCGTTGAGCTCCTACCGGGTACAACTTCGGTGTCCATCGCTCCATATTATATGGCGCCGAAAGAGCTTACAAAGCTTAAGGCTCAACTTCAAGAACTTTTGGATCGTGGTTTCATCCGTCCTAATTGTCTCTGTGGGGGGCACCAGTTCTGTTTGTTAAGAAAAAAGATGGTACCATAAGGATGTGCATTGACTACCAGCAGTTGAATAAACTAACAATGAAGAATAAATACCCACTTCCGAAAATTGACAATTTGTTTGATTAGTTCTGTAGGGCTTTAGTGTTTTCTAAAATGGATCTCCGATCTGGGTATCATCAACTTAGAGTAAAGGAAGTTGACATTCATACGACAACAATTAGGACTCGTTAAGGGCACCATGAGTTCCTAGTTATGCCTTTTGGCCTGGCGAATGCTCTAGCTGCATTTATGGATCTGATGAACCGAGTCTTTCAGCTGTATCTGGATCAGTTTGTCGTGGTCTTCATTGACGATTTTTTGGTTTACTCTAAGACCGAGGATGAGCATCTTAAAGTAGTGCTTTAGATACCCCGAGAGAAACAGCTCTTCGCTAAGTTGAACAAGTGTAAGTTCTGGTTGCGAGAGGTAACTTTTTTAGGGCACGTGGTTTCTGCTAAGGGGATCTGAGTTGATCCTAGAAAGATTGATGTTGTACTGGATTGGAAATAGCCTAAGAATGAATCTGAGATCCGCAGTTTTCTGGGTCTTGCGGGTTATTATTGTCGGTTTATCGAGGGGTTCTCTCTTATTGCAACTCTATTGACTAAGCTTCTACGCAAGGGTGTTCCTTTTGCCTAGGCTGATGCACAAAAATTGAGCTTCGAGAAGTTCAAGTCTGTTCTGACTCAAGCTCCTATTTTGATACAGCCTGAATCTGGTAAGAAGTTTGTAGTGTATAGTGATGCATGACACGTCGGTTTGGGATGTTGACTGATGCAAGATGGTAAGGGTGTAGTTTATATGTCCTGTCAACTTAAGCCACACGAGGGGAACTATCCAGTACATGATGTCGAGTTAGCTGCTGTGGTATTTGCGTTAAAGATTTGGAGGCATTATCTGTATAGTGAGAGATGTATCATCTACATCGATCACAAGAGCCTCAAGTACCTCCTTACTCAAAAGGAGTTGAACCTTAGGCAGCGTCGATGGATTAAGTTGCTTAAAGACTATGACTGCACCGATAGAATATCATTCTAGTAAGGCCAATGTGGTTGCCAATGCTCTCAGTTGTAGAGTGATGACTGAATTACGAGTGATATTCACTCGTCTTAATCTGTTCAATGATGGAGGCTTGTTAGCCGAGTTGCAAGTTTAGCCGACTTGGATTGATCAGATTCCGGATAAGCAGTTGAGGGATGAGTCTCTGGCTTTGCGGTTTCATCAGATAAAGAGTGGAAGTACTTCTGATTTTAGACTAAATAAGAATAAAGTTCTGTGTTTTCGAGGTCGGGTTTGTGTACCGAATGATTCTGATTTGAGACAGTCAATTCTGATGGAGGCTCGTAGTAGCCCTTATACTATGCATCCCAGTGGTAATAAAATGTATCACGATCTTCGTGAGTTGTATTGGTGCTCGGGTTTAAAGCGTGAGGTGGCGGATTTTGTTGTTCGTTGTTTGATGTGCCAACAGGTTAAGGCTGAGTACCAGTTGCCTTCAGGTTTGCTCCAACCTGTTAAGATTCCTTTATGGAAATATGAACAGGAGACGATAGACTTCGTTAGTGGGTTGCCCTTGACACCCACTAAGAAGGATTCTGTTTGGATCATCATGGATCGATTGACCATGTTCGCTCATTTTATTTTGATTTGAACGGACTACTCTCTGTTAAAGTTAGTGAAGCTTTACATTTCTAAGATTGTAAGACTGCATGGGGTCTCAGTTTCGATAATTTCTGATAGGGATCCTCGCTTCACTTCTCGATTCTAGAAGAAACCACATGAGGCTCTGGATTCGAGGTCGGACTTTAGTATTGCATTCCATCCTCAGACCGATGGTCAATCTGGGAGGGTGATTCAGATACTGGAGGATATGCTTCAGAGTTGTGTGATTGATTTCTGAGGTAGTTGGGAGGATTTTCTGCCATTAGCTGAGTTCGCCTACAATAATAGTTTCTAGTCTACCATCCAGATGGCACTTTACGAGGCTTTATATGGTCGTAAGTGTCGTACTCCGCTATGTTGGATTGAGTTGGGTGAGCAGTGAATTTTGGGTCCTGAGTTGGTTTTTGAGACCAAAAATAAGATTAGACTGATTCGGGATCATCTGAAGGCGGCTTCTAATAGATAGAAGTCCTATCGAGTACTCTAGGGGTGACTTTGTTTTTCTTAGGGTTTCTCCGTGGAAGAAAGTTTTAAGGTTCGATTATAAAGGCAAGTTGAACCCTACGTTCATTGGGCCGTATCATATTTTGAAGCGTGTGGAACCAGTCGCTTATTAGTTGAAGTTACCTCTAGAGTTGGACCATATTCATGATGTGTTTCACGTCTCGATGTTGAGGTGGTATCGGTCTAACCCATCTCACGTTGTCTCTGTTGAGGAGATCAAGGTTAGACCGGACTTGACTTTTGAGGAAAGGCTAATTCAATTTTTGGATCGTGATATTAAGGTTCTGATGAGGAAGCTCATTCTGTTGGTTAAGGTTCTGTGGCGGAACCATGGCACTGAAGAAGTCACGTGGAAAGCTATGGACTCGATGCGTCACCAATATCCTTATCTGTTCGGATCAGGTAAATTTCAAGGCCTAAAGTTTTTTTTAAAAGGGTAGAGTTGTAACGCCCTGAATATTTCTAAGTCTGTTTTGTTAAAATGGACACAAATATGTATCTGCTTCAATGGTTAAGTGTATTGGTGTGTATGAGAGGTCTTAGATTCAATTCCCACTTTTGGAAAAATTTTGTTATTTTAGATCCAAGCCTTACCCTTGTTGAGTGGGCTTATATAAAATTGTCTATTAATCTATATCAGAATGAGCATGCTGGTTCGAGTGGTAAGACAGTTAGTGTGTTAGAGGTCCTGTGTTCGAATCCTTGCTCAAGCTTGGATGTTATTTTTGCTCGGTTGTTTGATTAAGTTTTGGTGGAGCTAAAACTCTGTGGTAGTTGTGAGTTAATGGATTAGTGGGAGAAAAATAAGGGATTTATGGGATATTTTTTATTCTTTATTTTCTATTTTCTCTCCTTTTCAAATTTTTAATTATTTTTATCTCTCTTCCTAATTTCCAAAATTTGACGTTATTTTCCTTTTGACTAGCAAAAATATTTTGCTTTCTTGCGTTTGAAATTTTGTCGCAATCTTACCATTCAATTTTGGCTTTTCAGTTCTTCGGTGTTTTTGTGCGATTTGGCAAGTGTAAGGGGTGATTTTTGTGTGGATTGAGGAAGTCGTTTCTTAAGTTGTTCGAATCGATTCTATTCTTTCTTTCCATTAGTTGACTTTGAGTTTTGGCAGCAGTGAATTGTGAATAACGGGGATTTCCTCTTGAGGAATCGTAGTTAGAACCGTTCGAAATTTTGGGGTAAGTGATGAATGTTTTTTTTGAGCTGTTGTCGGTTTCATGGGTTCGGTTAATTGTGAATTAAGACTGATTTTGGAAGATTTCTTGTATCGATTTTAGGTGCTGGTTGGATCGGGAGTGATTTTGCATCAAAATGTACTAGATGTGTAGCAGAAACGCAAAAATTGGTTTTGATGAAGGCCAAAAAAGCTCTTTTTCGATGCCACATGGGTGTGTACCTGGCTATGCTGTTGGCCATGTATGAGACACTGCCGTGTGTCTGACGAAGGTGCTGCCTTACGCAAGAGACAGCCGTGTGGTGGTACATGACCACACGGGCTAAGTCGTATTGGGCGTGTAGGCCCACACAGGCATGCTACGCAGACGTGTTGGTTTTGGGCCAGGCCGTGTGGACCACACGGGCAAAGCCAATCTAGGTGTGTGGGCTACACGGACATGTGAGCCCATAATTCTAAAATTTTCCCTAGGGTCGTACTGTTCATTTTGATCGACTGTTGGTCTACCGTAGGGCTGGTAAGGGCTAACTAAACCCTAAATTATGTAATATGATATTCTAATAGTCTGCCTTGTATAGGATACTGATATGTACATCTGTTCTATTAAGTATATAAATGTGATTTGTATATGAGCATGTTATGCATAATGTTACTGTATCTTTTATTCTATATCTGTGACTGGGTGGGTTTTGTATAAGTGGAGGAAGTGATCTGTATGGTGACCTTTCACCTATATTCTAACAACTTGACTGCATATTATCTGTTATGTGTTGTACCGATACTATATGGTGTGTAAGGATGGGTGGATGTTTTTAACCCCACATGGTGTGATGGATGGTCGGAGTTGGTGTGTAGAGGATGAGGGTAGGATTCTATAATGCCCAAAAGAAATTTAGTGTTTGGCTTTTGTAAATTTTTGACGCAAATTTGTATCTGCTTCAGTGGTTAATTGTTCTAGTTGTGTGTGTGAGGTACTATGTTCAAGCCAGGACTTGGGCAAATTTTGGTAATTTTTATAAATAAAGCCTTAACCTGGCCTAAAGGGCTTAAGTTTAATAGTTGGTAAAAGGTTATCAGAATGGGCCCACTGGTTTATTGGTTAAGTGGAGTGTTGGTGTGTTAGAGGTCTTGTGTTTGATTCTCTACGATGGCAAGGAGTAGTATTTTTGCTTGAAGTTCGACCAGAGTTGTGTTGAACTAGGATTCTGAGTGGTGGATGTATAGTGGGAGTTGAGAGAGAAAATTAATGGATTGGGTTGCAGTGGATAACTGAGTAGTGGGTGGTTGTGATAATGTGGGTAGTGTGTTTGAGTAAATCAGTTTTCAAATTCTCTCCTCAGAAAAACTGACGATTCTTCTTCCTTATTATTTTTCTTTTCTTCCTCTGTTGTTTTCTCTTCCCCACTTGCTGCCGAAATTCCTTTGAAATTCCCTTGAGATTCCCCTCCCTTTTTGCTTTAATTTCTTTTCTTTTTCCTTTGTGACGTAAATCGCTAGGGGGTGTTAAGTAGTATATTGGTTGTTATCGTTCTTAGATGATTGCTTTCATTTTTCTGAGTCTAATTTTTTGGGTTTTGACAACAGCGTATCTTGTGAAGTAAGGCTCTCGTTGTATTGTTTCGTAAAGAATTGATTCGAAGTGTTGGGGTAAGTTTTAATCGCTTTATGGTTGAGTATTCTGGTTTTAGGTTCGATTATAGTTTAATTTTTAAATTATTAATTGAGTGGAAATTGGTCCAATATAGGTTCCGAAAGGCTCGGGGATCAGTTCAGCTTTAACCGAAACCAAGTGCGTTTTCGATTGCATAGGAAACAAGGGTACGGCGAAAGCCGAAAATTACACTATTGACGTCACACTGGCGTGTAGTCGCCCGTGTGGTAGGTCGTATAATGGACACGGGAGTATGATCGACGAGGCCAGGCTGTGTACGCAAGACACAGCGGTGTGATGGCCAGGTAGGTCGTGTGCGATACACGGGTTAGACTGATTTGGGCCATGTGGGCCACACGAGTGTATGGATCCACACAGGTAGTCCACACAGGCGTGAAGGAATTTACGCCAGGACGTGTGAGCCACACGGGCCGAGGCCAATCTAGGCATATGGGCCATACGGGCAAGCCACATGGGCGTATGGGCTCATTTTCTCTAAGTTGATTGCTAAGGTTGCATGGGTCGCCCAAGTCGAATTTGAACCTTCTGTAGGGTCGATAAGCATTGCTTAGACCCTTATCTGTGTGAAATTGACTATGTGAATTATGTACTGAACATGTTATGAATAGGTAAACTAAACGATATGTGTATCTGTTAGATTTGTGACAGCATGACATTCCATCATATGTTGCATTGCATTGGGGTGGGTGATTATATTTGGAGAAAGTGAACTGAAAGACTGTTAAGCCTAATATACTAGCAGTTCAGCTACAGATTGTTGTTTTGTGTAGCATTCGGTACCACCTAGAGTGTAGCTATGAGTGGATTGATTTAATCCCCACATAGAGTGTAGGGTTGGACGGAGATAGTGTGTAGAGGCTGGTTGGGTAGGACTTTGTTACTAAATACTGGATGACTGCCACTGATACTGTGATGGGCTAAGGCCCTACTGCATATTTTATTTTGTACGGAGATGGGATAAGGCCCAAACTATTACTGATACTGAAAAGGGCTTAGGCCTAGGACTGTTTTGACTGTGCACTGTAATGTGCTATTGTTTGTTTTTCTGTGGGATTACAGACTAAGTTTACGTAAACTCACCCTTTTGTTTAAATACACACAGGTAATCCCCAGATCTAGATGGATCGGTGCGGTGGAGAACTCGATGGTGACCACGGTTCTGGACTGTTATAAATTTAAATATGATTCTTGGTTTTATTTCTGTTTTATTTTTATTTATTAAACTTTTAGGTTGTAAAATGGACTTTTGGACTTTTTGTGGTTTTGGGGCTTTGTTTTCTTTACTTTATGGATTTTCAACTGCTAGTCAAAGGAAACCTTTGTTTTCAAAAGAAACAAACATTTTATCAAGAAATACACGAATACTTCAATTGTTTTAAAAGCTTCCGCAACGAATAACATTTTGAAACCATCGACTGAATAAGTAACACGATATAGAAGCTAACAAGAGATAAAGAAAAATATTTAAACGGATAATGGTTTTATTGAGGTGGCACAGTTTTCAAGCACCTATCATGTGACATCGCTAGATTCGACCATAACGTCTAGGCCGGCTTTGGGGTGTTACATTTAATGGTATCAGAGACAGGTTGCAAAACTCGGCAGTAGATTTGGGTTTAAAACTTGGTTTTTAAGAATTGGTTTTCAAATAATTTGAATTATTTGACTGAGAATGTGGTACATCGAGTATCCAGTGCCGATCTTGTAAGTTTTCTGAAATTGTGATAAGTTTAAACTGAAAATACTGTAGATAGTATATTCTGAAACTACTGTAGGTACTATACTATGAAAATACTCTAGATAGTGTATACTGAGACTATAGTGAAACTAATAGAGACAGCTATTTACGAAAATTAGTCTGAACTACTGAAACTCTTTACATAAAACATTTGTTAATAAATACTGAAATTGTAACTGATTCATAAAATTCATAATACAGATAAATCTGACTGGACATGAGTGCACGAGGTATCCGCAGACTAGGTACTAGAAGTCGTGGAAGAGGCCGTAGAGGAGCTCGAGCTGAGTCTTTGTCATCAAGCAGCATGCCTAATTTAGACACGAATGAGACACCAGTGTCGCCTGCTACTGAGACTGGGTCTCAAGATAGCATGGCTGGGGACGACGCATTGTCTCAAGCTATGCTAAGGATATTAGAGAGGGTCGCTGGACCCAACACGGGATCTAGGGGCCGAGGGTCGGTTACGAAACGACTCCTGTCCAATGGAGCTGAGCTCTTTAGGGGTGTCACTAGAGTCACCCCTAATGTGGCTGAGTACTGGATGGAGGCTACAGAGCAGATTATGGATAACTTAGATTGCACCCCTGAGTAGAAATTAAAGGGTGCAGTTTTATTGCTGCGGGTTGAGGCTTACCAGTGGTGGCTGACTGTTAGGGAGGGCACTCAGCCTGAACGTCTGACTTGGGAGTTCTTTAAGACTACCTTCTAGGGGAAATATGTGGGGGCAAGCTACGTGGATGCTCGTAGAAGAGAGTTTCTAAATCTTACTCAGGGAGATCGATCTGTGGCCAAGTATGAGGCTAAATTCCTGAGACTGAGCCGCTATGCGTGAGGTATAGTGGCATCTGAGTGTGAGAGGTGTATCTGCTTTGAGGATGGCCTCAGAGATAATTTGAGAGTCCTGATAGCTCCGCAGAGGGAGCGAGAGTTCTCGGATCTGGTTGAGAAGGCGAAGATCGCTGAATAGGTTAAGTACACTGAGTGCCAAAACCATGACACAGAGAGGAAGGAACAAGAGGTATTCAGAGCCTTCGAGTTATGTACAGAGGCCTAAGAAAAAGGCCAGAGCCGATGGGCCAGTTAGAGCTAGTCCCCGTGTTGCTGCTATTGGACTGCAGTTGTAACACCCCATACCCGATACCGTTTCCGGAGTTGAACACGAGGTGTTAACGGACTTAATTCATTAATTAAACAGCTCATACAATTCATTTTAAAATTTCCAGACAAGCTGGCTAACTGCATCACAGTCGCTTTAAAAATCATATCTCGAGTTACAAAACTCGAAATCCAATTCCGTAAATTTTTCCTGAAACTAGACTCATATATATATCTACTAATTTTTTCTAGAATTTTGGTTGGGCCAATTAGTACAGTTTATTAGTTAAAGTCTCCCTGTTTCAGGGTTCAACTACTCTGACCTCTGTGTATTACGAATCAGATATCTCCTATAAAGACCTTCAATGACTATGCCGTTTGTCTCTAATAAAACTAGACTCAATAAGGAATCTGTACATATAAAGCATGACTTCTAATTATCTTTGTAAAATTTATGGTGAATTTCCAAAGTCAGAACAGGGGATCCAGAAATCGCTCTGGCCCTGTTTCACAAAAATTTAAACATCTCATAAAATATAGCTCATACACCTGTTTCGCTTATTCCATATGAAAATAGACTCATCAAGCTTCGATTCCATAACTTATTCATTATTTAATTCCATTTCTACTATTTTTAGTGATTTTTCAAACTCACGTCACTGCTGTTGTCTGAATCTATTTTATGGTAAATTTTACCTATTTCATGGTTTCCATGGATTTAGCTAGCAATTTGACATACATAATACCAAATATGATCATGATTAGCCATTCCAATGGCTAATCATTACCAAGCATTTCTATTTCCATACCACTCAATAACCATATCATAAGACCATACATATAAAATGATTATAATGCTATACATGCCATACTCAAAATATACAAGCCATTATGCCAAGATGGTATACGGATAGTGTGAGCGTGCCTCCGACCGCTTCCGATTTCGAGCTGACTTGTCAACACTACAAGGAATGAAAAGGAGGAGTAAGCATAAATTCTTAGTAAGCTCACATGCAAATAGCAAGTAACATAACCATATAAGCAAACATAAAACATCATTTGCATAATCATCACCAAGACATTCATATCACCTTTTCATTTATCATCTTACCATATTGTTGTTATATCGAGTTTTCAACCCGAGGGTTAAGTACATACCTGTTCAAAGTATCCATTTCACAACACTTACCAATACGTCCCTTTCATCTTGAGTATTCCTCCATTTGAGTAGAACTTTACCCGTTGAACACATCGGAATATAATTCGGATACATGGATAACTTGCACATAAGTGCCACATATGTAGCCAAGCTACCATGTAACCCGCCCATAAGTGAACTCGGACTCAACTCAACGAGCTCAGGCGTTCGCATCCATAAGTGAACTCGGACTCAACTCAACGAGTTGGACGTCGCATCCATAAGTGAACTCGGACTCAACTCAACGAGTTCGGATGCCCAAATATCCCAAGTGACATGTCACTTGTATCCTAATCCATTCCCGAGGTTCAACGGACCTTTTCCCAATCATGTGTCTCAACCATCTTCTACGGAATGCCGATACCGATACTCGGTAGTATTTCACATTTTCCAAGTATATCACATAATTTGACATATTATCAAACAATTATCACAAGTATAATATTTCATAATAATTATCATATCATTTAAAAAACATTAAAACATTTAAAATAATAACTATGTTACCAACATTTACATATGAACTTACCTCGTATGCGAAAATGGCTATTTTTACCATTTCGTCCACAACTTGGTATTTTCCCCATTTTAGCCCAATTTCAGTTTTCCTTGCTCTATCATTTAAAATATAGTCTAATTAGGACTCACATTATTCAAATTGACCCAAAATCATATTTTGGAAAAATTACAATTTTGCCCCTAAACTTTTGCATATTTACACTTTTTCCCCAAAGCTCGTAAATTAAAATTCAGCCTATTTTCTTATGTTTTATGACATGCTGATCATTTTTCCCTTCTATGGCAACATCAAATTCTCACTCTAACATGTACTTATGACTATTAGGTATTTTTACCGATTAAGCCCTTTGCTCGTTTTCACTTAAAACCGAGTAGCACAAGTTGTCTAACATAATTTAAAACCCCACATTCTATCATAAAACACCAAAATACACAAATTTCACCTATGGGTATTTTTCCAAATATAAACCCTAGGTTAAATTATTGCTAGCATAAGCTAAATCGAGCTACCGGGACTCCAAAAACGTAAAAATCATTAAAAACGAGGCTAGAACGGACTTACAATCGAGCTTGGAAGCTTGAAAAACCCTAGCCATGGTTTCTCCTTGCTATATTCGGCCATGGGGTTGAAGATGAGCAAAATTGGCTTTTAATTTTGTATTTTAATTCATTTTACCCTAAATGACCAAAATGCCCTTACTACTAAACTTTCCAAAAATTCCATCCATGTCCAATTTTGTCCATAGACTTATAAATTGGTAAAATTACTCTTTAAGGACCTCTAATTAATAATCTAATTCAGTTTTATGCAAAATACTTCTAGAACACAAGTTTTGCAATTTATTCAATTTAGTCCCAAATTTCAAATTAAGCACTTTATGCATAAAATTTCTTCACGAAATTTTCACACAATCATGCAATCATATCATAGACTTTAAAATAATCATAAAATAATTATTTCTAGCTCGGATTTTGTGGTCACGAAACCACTATTCCGACTAGGCCCAAAATCAGGATATTACAGCAGTCATGTGTTGATTGTGGTAGACGCCATCAGGGCGAGTGTTGGAGGAGGAATGGGGCGTGTCTAAGGTGTGGATCATTGGATCATTGCATCAGGGAGTGTCCGTTGAGGGCTGGTCAGAGGCAAGCTCAGGGTACTGGTACTGCACAATCACAGAGAGCGGCTCAGCAACCACCAAGAGGTCGCGGTCAAGATAAAGGTGGTAATGTTTTGGGTCGTCGACAAAGAGTACCGGGCAGAGGTGCTAGACAGACCGAGGCGAGGTAGCCGACTCTGGTATATACTACACATCACCGAGAAGAGGGAGATACTTCAGACGTCATAACTGGTACATTTCTTATTTTTGATGTACCATATCTTGCTCTGATAGATATAGGATCTACTCATTCCTATATAGCCTATTCTGTTTCTGAAAATTTGGGGTTATCGGTGGAGAGTACTAGAAGTGAGGTGACTATACTGAGTCCATTTGGGACAATCGGTTAGAGTTAAAAAACTGTATAGGAATGTTCCTTTAGAGGTTCAAGGGACTGTATTTCTGGCTAACTTGATGGAGCTTTTGTTTGGGGAGTTCGACATGATATTGGGGATGGATTGGCTGGTGAAGCACCGAGTAAGTCTCGATTGTGTGACGAAAAGGGTCGTATCTTAAGAACTGAAGAGGATATTGAGGTAGTTGTGATTGGAGAGTGTCGGATTATCTGTCAAATGTGATTTCTACACTAATGGCTAAAAAACTGGTTCGCAAGAGATGTGAGGCGTTCTTGGCCTATATTAGTGTTTTCGCTTTTGGGGACTCTACTGCAAAGGATATCCGCACTGTAAGGAATTTTCTAGACGTCTTTCCTGAGGAGCTACCGGGGTTACCTTTGAATAGTGAAGTTGAGTTTAGGATATAGCTCCTTCTTGGTACAGTTCCGGTGTCCATCGCTCCCTATCGAATGGCACTAAAGGAGCTTACAGAGCTTAAGGCTCAGAGTTAGGAATTATTGGATCGTAGGTTCATTCGCCCTAGTGTGTCTCTATGGGGAGCACCAATACTATTTGTAAAGAAGAAGGATGGATCCATGTGGATGTGTATCGACTACCGTCAGCTGAACAAGCTGACCATTAAGAACAAGTATCCACTTTCGAGAATTGATGATCTGTTCGACCAGTTCTGAGAGGCTTCTGTATTCTCCAAGATTAACTTGCGTTCAGGGTATCATCGGTTGAGGGTTAAGGAAGCTGATGTATATAAGATGGAATTTAGGACTCTTTATGCTCACTACGAGTTCCTGGTGATGCCATTTGGACTGACTAATGCACCGACAGCTTTTATGGATATGATGAATTGAGTGTTTCAGCCCTACTTGGATCGATTTGTGGTGGTGTTCATCAATGACATATTAGTCTATTTGAGGATTGAGAATGAACATGATGAGCACCTTAGAATTGTTCTTCAGATTTTGAGGGAAAAACTGCTCTATGCTAAGTTTAGTAAGTGCGAGTTCTAGTTACGTGAAGTAACATTTTTGGGTCATGTTGTGTCTGGTGGGGGATTCGAGTCGATCCTCGAAAGATTGAGGCTGTACTGGGTTGGAAACAGATTAAGAATGTATCTGAGATCCACAGTTTCTAGGACTGGCGGGTTGTTATCGACGATTTGTGGAAGGTTTTTCACTAATTACAGCGCCCTTAACTAATCTGCTACGTAAGGGTGTACGATTTGTTTGGACTAATGCGCAGCAAGAGAGCTTTGAAAAGCTCAATATTGTATTGTCTGAGGCTCTTGTGTTGATACAACCAGGACCTGGGGAGGAATTCACAGTTTATAGTGATGCATCAAATGTCGTTTTGGGATGTGTGTTGATGTAGGATGGTAAGGTGGTAGCATATGTGTCTCGCCAGCTTAAGACACATGAGGTGAATTATCCAACGCATGACTTGGAGTTGGCCACTGTGGTATTTGCAGTGAAAATATAAAGGTATTATCTGTACGGTGAAAAGTGTATCATCTACATTGATCACAAAAGCTTCAAGTATCTCCTTACTCAGAAGGAGTTAAATCTTAGACAGCGTAGATGGATTGAGCTAGTTAAGGATTATGACTATACCATTAACAACCACCTAGGTAAGGCTAATGTTGTGGCTGATGCATTGAGCTGTAGGGCTATGACGTATAAGAGAGCAATGTTCGCTCGACTTAGCGTGTTCGACGACAGGAGTTTGTTGGCTGAGCTGCAAGTCAAACCAACTTGGATCGAGCAAATTTAGGGTAAACAGTTAGAGGATGAGTCTTTGGGTCTTCAGTTCAGATAGATTGAGAGTGGTAGCACTACGGACTTTGAGTTGAACTCGAAGGGGGTATTGTGTTTCTGAGGCTGGATCTATGAGCCGAATAAGCCTGATCTGAGGCAGTCTATATTAGGAGAGATGCATAGTAGCAATTATACTATGCATCCTGGTGGGAATAAGACGTATCGAGATCTCTGAGAGTTGTATTGATGGCCAGGATTGACACGAGAGGTTAACTGATTTTGTAGCTAGATGTTTGACATGCTAGCCGGTTAAGCTGAGCACCGACTGCCTTCAAGTTTGCTATAGCTGATTAAGATTCCTTTTTGGAAGTGGGAATGTGTGACGATGGACTCCATTAGTGGGTTGCCCTTGACACCCTCTAAGAAAGATTCTGTCTAGGTCATCGTGAATCAGTTGACCAAATCTACACACTTCATACCAGTTAGGATAGATTATTCTCTGCAAAAGCTGGCGAAGCTCTATATTTCTAAGATAGTGAGACTGTATGGGGTACTGGTTTTGATCATCTCTGATAGGGATCCTCGCTTCACGTCTCGATTTTAGAAAAATCTACATGAGGCTCTGGTTCAAGGTTGGACTTCAGTACTGCATTCCATCCTCAGACTGATGGTCAATCTGAGAGGGTGATTTAGATACTAGAGGATGTGTTGAAGAGCTGTGTGATTGATTTTTGAGGCAGTTAGGAAGACTATCTGCCACTAGCCAAGTACCCCTATAATAACAGCTTCCAGTCAAGTATTCAGATGGAACCTTACGAGGCTCTGTATGGTCATAAGTGTCATACTCCTTTGTGTTGGACTAAGCTGGGTGAAAGTCGAGTATTGGGTCTTGAGTTGGTTTCCGAGACTGAGGATAAGGTTCAACTAATTAGGGATCGTCTGAAAATAGCTTCTGAGAGGTAGAAGTCCTATACTGATCTAAAGAGACATGAGATTGAGTATTCTGTGGGGGACTTTGTGTTTCTTAAGGTCTCGCCATAGAAGAAGATCTTGAGGTTTGGTCATAAGGGCAAGCAGAGCATTAGGTTTATTGGACCTTACTGTATTTTTAAGCGTCTGAGACCAGTTGTTTATCAGTTAGAGCTACCTCTAAAGTTGAATCGTATTCATGACGTGTTCCACGTCTCTATGTTGAGTTGCTACCGCTCTGATTCTACTCACATTGTTTGGGTTGAGAAGATTGAGGTTAGACCAGCTTTGACCTTCGAAAAGGAGTCGGGTCAGATTCTGGATCGCGATGTTAAGGTTCTGAGGAGGAAGTCCATTCCATTAGTGAATATGCTATGGCGGAATCATAGCACTGAGGAGGCCACGTGGGAGCCTGAGGATGGATTGCATCAGCAGTATCCTCATCTATTCTGATTAGGTAAATTTCAATGCCAAAATTTTCTTTTAAGGGGGTTGAGTTGTAACACCCCAAAAAATTTGGTGTTCGGCTTTTGTAAATTTTTTACACCAATTTATATCGGCTACAGTGGTTAATTGTTCTAGTTGTGTGTGAGAGGTCCCAAATTCAAGCCAAGATTTGGGCAAATTTTGGTAATTTTTATAAATAAAGCCTTAACCTAGCCTAAAGGTTTAAGTTTAATAGTTGGTAAAAAGTTATCAGAATGGGCCTGCTGGTCTAGTGGTTAAGTGGAGTGTTGGTGTGTTGGAGGTCTTATGTTCGATTCTCTACGATTGAAATGAATAGTATTTTTACTTTAAGTTCGGCTAGAGTTGTGCTGAACTGAGATTCTGAGTGGTGGATGTATAGTGGGAGTTGAGTGAGAAAATTAAAGGATTGGGTTGCAGTGGATAACTGAGTAGTGGGTTGTTGTGATAATGTGGGTAGTGTGTTTGAGTAAATCAATTTTTCAAATTCTTTCTTCAGAAAAGCTGACGCTTCTTCCTCCTTATTATTTTTCTTTTCTTTCTTTGTCATTTTTTCCCCACTTGCTGCCGAAATTCCTTTGAAATTCCCCTCCCTTTTTTATTTTATTTCGTTTCTTTTTCCTTTGCAACGTAAATCGCTGGCGAGAGGTAAGTAGTATATTGGTTGGTATCATTCTTAGATGATTATTTTCATTTTTTTTGAGTTTAAATTTTTGGGTTTTGACAGCAGCGTATAGTGTGAAGTAAGGCTCTCGTTGTATTGTTTCGTAACAAATCGATTCAAAGTGTTGGGGTAAGTTTTAATCGCTCTATGGTTGAGTATTCTGGTTTCGGGTTCAGTTTCGGGGATCGATTCAGCTTTAATCGAAACTAGGTGTGTACTCGATTGCACATAAAATAAGGTTTTGGTGAAAGTCGAAAACCTCACTGTCGACGCCACACGGGCATGTGGTCCCTCGTGTGGTAGGCCGTGTGATGGACACGGACGTGTGATCAATGAGGCCAGGCCGTGTGCGCAAGACACGGCCGTGTGATGGCCAAGTAGGTCGTGCGCGAAACTCGAGCTAGACTGAGTTGGGCCGTGTAGGCCACACTAGCGTGTGAGAATTTGGGCCAGGTCGTGTGATCCACACGGGCTAGCCACATGGGTGTGTGGGCCCATTTTCTCTGAGTTGATTGCTAAGGTTGCACGAGTCACCCAAGTCAACTGTGAACCTACTGTAGGGTCAGTAAGTATTACTTAGACCCTTAACTATGTGAAATTGACTATGTGAATTATGTACTAAGCATGTTATCAACAGGTAAACTAAACGGTATGTGTACCTATTAGATCTGTGATAGCATGACATTCTATCGTATGTTGCATTGCATTGGGGTGGGTGATTATATTTTGAGGAAGTGTACTGAAAGGCTCTTAAGCCTAATATACTAGCAAGTCAACTACAAACTACTTTTTTCTGCCGCATTCGGTACCACCTTGAGTGTAGGGATGGGTGGGCTGATTTAATCCCCACATGGAGTGTAGGGTTGGACTGAGATGGTATGTAAAGGCTGGTTGGGTAGGACTTTGTTACTAAATACTACATGACTGCCACTGATACTGTGATGGGCTAAGGCCCTATTGGATATTTGATATTGTACTGAGATGGGCTAAGGCCCAAATTGTTACTGATACTGAAAAGGGCTTAGGCCCAGGACTATTTTGATTGTGCACTGTGATTTGCTCTTGTTTGTTTTTCTGTGGGATTACACACTGAGTTTATGTAAGCTCACCCTTTTGTTTAAATGTGCACAGGTAATCGCCAGATCTAAATGGATCGGTGCGATGGAGAACTCGATGGTGACTACAGTTTTGGACTGTTATAAATTTAAATATGACTCTTGGTTTTATTTCTGTTTTATTTTTATTGATTAAACTTTTGGGTTGTAAATTGGTCTTTTGGTGGTTTTGGGGCTTTGTTTTCTTTACTTTATGGATTTTCATCTGCTAGTCAAAAGAAACCTTGGTTTTCAAAAGAAACAAACGTTTGATCAAGAAATACACGAATACTTTAACTGTTTTAAAAGCTTCTGCAACAAATAACGTTTTGAAACCATCGACTGAATGAGTAACACGTTTTAGAAGCTAACAAGAGATAAAGAAAAATATTTAAGCGGATAATGGTTTTATCAAGATGGCACGGTTTTCAAGCACCCTATCATGTGACATCGCTAGATTCGGCCATAACGTCTAGGCCGGGTTTTAGGTGTTACCTATTCTGTGTATCTGATGTTGTTATCTATATTGTAAAGGACTTGAGTCCAAATCTAATTCTAACTGTATTTATGATTTATGTATGTATGGCATGTTTATTTCTGTTAGGTTACACACTAAGTTTACGAAAACGCATTTCTGTTTTTCTATTCTATATAAGTAATCCACAGACTTAGGTGGACCGGTGCAATAGAGTCTCACAATGACTACAAGTTTGTGAACTATTTTTAATTAATGGTTTTTGTTTAATTAAGGCTTATTTCTGGGAGTTTTGTAATTAAGGGACTCTCCAGACTGTTTGGATTTATTTTGGATTTTTATTTTTTATTTAACTCTTTAATTGGGACGGTTGGCTAAAAACATAGTTTTACTAAAACAAAGGTTTTTTGAAAATATGAACAAGATTTTTAAATATAACGATTTCAAAGACTTCCGCTATAAAATATGTTTTG
This sequence comes from Gossypium arboreum, assembly GCF_025698485.1. Lineage (NCBI taxonomy): Eukaryota > Viridiplantae > Streptophyta > Magnoliopsida > Malvales > Malvaceae > Gossypium > Gossypium arboreum. Next base: position 41,460,858 of record NC_069080.1, read on the forward strand.
GCAAATGAACTAATTAAGTAAGGTTTTCAATAATGATTATAAATGAATATGGGCTACGAAATTAGGATGATTTATCGAAACAAAATCTGTTTTCAAAACTTTTTTATGTAACATCTCCAGATTCGGCCATAACATCTAGGCCGGGTTTGGGGTGTTACAGTATCTTATGATCTCATGAGCTATGAATGAATGAATTATTCATTTTATGTTCAGTAAATTTAAGTTTCCTTTATACAAGCTTACTAAGCACTAATTGCTTATGTAATTACTTTTTCTGTTTTGTAGATCATCGAAAGCTCGACCGGTTGGAATTGCGTCGGAGCATGATCACACTATCAAATCATCATTTTGGTAGACTTTGGTTATTTTATTGATGGTTATAAATGACATATAATAGGTGTATTTGTGTTATTTGGCCAATGCGGTGTGATTTGAAAGTTCTTGCTTATATGTTTTGATTTTGGCTTGTTAATGTATATGAAAATATATGATGTGGTCATTTGTGAATGTCTTTTAAAGTAGGTGACTTATGGTAGAATTGTGATGTGAAAGAATGGTCGAATAGTATGTGAGATGTATGTTTAAGATTAGTCTTATAACATTAAGCTTGAATTGCTTTGGTTGTTTATTTATGGTACCAATGAGGGTATATTGGATATGCATTTAGATTGAATGATATGTCTGTGTTTTGCCATGTATTGGGTTTATATGTAATAGATGTTGTGAATATTTCATTTGGACAACATGGTAAGGTTATGTCTTTTGAGTATATGTTAGTTTGAACTTGTCATGCTTAGTAGAATGTGTCTTTTGGTAACTTTGAGTGAAATGTAAATATATCAGTTGAGATATATTTATATGTGGTTGAAATGGTTGAAAGGTTTGTGGTTGTGGTGATTTATGTTTAGGTTACAATGTGATTTCCAATTAGTATGAATTGAGGTGCCTTTGAGTGGCATATTGGTAAGAACTTATTGGTTGATTGGTTTGGTATGTTATAGGTGTCTTTAAAGAGTGTTTTGATTAATTGAATGCATGTATAAATGGTGTATCATGTTGAACAAGGATAGGTATTGTAACAACTTGTTTTAGAGGTTAAATTTGGAGCACACGGCCTGGGACACGAGCTGTGACATAGCCGTGTGCCATACGGTCACTTGACACGGTCTTGTGTCATTAAAATTTTAGGTGCATGTTTCACACGGTCTTTGACATGGCTGTGCGTCTCAAAATAGTTTGTTACATGGTCTGGTACACGGCCTGCAACACGACCGTGTGACCATATTTAGAATACACAAATAGATAGACATATTGGCTGGGACACGGCTGTGTGTCCCTACATCGAATGTTCACACAGTCTGGGCTATGTCACATGGCCGTGTGATCCCTGTTTTCCCAATTTTTCAGGTTTTCATTCAAAATGATCCTCGATTGTTTTCAAATTGTTTTTATGGCTCCGAAGGCTTGATTTAAGGCCCAAATGAGTATGTTTTCTATGACTGAAATGAGATATTAGAAATTAATATTAAATTTTATTATTGATCTGTTTTGAAGTTAAAGGTTCCATTTTGTACAATATTGCTCCATAACCTTAATCCGGCAACGATGACAGGTTAGAGGTGTTTTTATATCGTCCTATTTCTAGAATTGCATGCAACTCCACTCAATTACGCATGATTTACTCTTAAACAGAGTCTATTCCTCTTCTGAAAGCACATCAAACATGGGTTAACAATCTAGAAATATCAAACCAAGAATTAAGCACAGTGGAACAAGATCTAAGTATTTATTGCGTAAAATAAAAATTAAACAAAAAAATCTATCATAGGGTTCATCTCCTTTAGGTATTTAGAAAATTAGTTCATGCTTGAAATTAAAATCATCTAAAACATAGTATAACTGAAAGAAACAAAGAAACTCATGTTAATCTCCTAAGAAATCAAATGTGAATCTTCAATCTTGACGACAATCTACTTGAGAATCGGATTCAATGGTGTTTTTTTGAGTTGTTTTCTTGAATATTTTATGTTGACCCTCTCCTATCTTCTTAAAATTGTCATATATACGTCTTAGAATGCCCGAAAAACCTAAAAAATTGTGTTTTCCCATGTGGCTATCATGACAGGTTAGAGTTCAAAGTGCCAATTCATGAAATCAACACAGCCTGCCACATGGCTATGTGGCAGCCCATGTGGCTCATAGGACCGTGTTGAAGGGGACAGCCCGTGTGGTTCCTGTACCTTAGTCCGATTTTCCAGTTTTCACTTGTTTTTCGCTCCTTTTACTCCTAAATGCTCTCCTAAGTATAAAAACATGAATTTAAAGGATTAAGAGCATAAAATTCACCATTAACATTGAATAATCACACAAAAATGCATTAAGAATGAGATTAAAATATATTACTTTTGAGATTAAAATATGTTACTTTTATCACTTATTACCCACTGTTAAATGATTGACAGGAAGATAACGTGATAGACTGATAGTTTTAAAATTTAGCATAATAACAAATTTAGCCCTTAACGTTTTTACACAATCTTAATTTAATCTTAATTTTTAAAATTTAACCCTTAATGTTTATCGTTACCTAATTTTATCTTATTTTTACATGAATACACAATGTGTAAATTAAAATAAAAGATTTTTTAATTTCATTTATTATTAAACTAAACAATCATCAAATACATTGCTTTCATTATATTTCAAATGACTAAGAACTTGATATCTGTAATGATAATTGATTCATTTTTTTATTAGTTTGAGTTGACTACAATTAGTGAAACAAATCAAAGTTAAAAATAATAATTTTTTAAGTTGTTAGATTTACAATTGGATTCAATTAAGGAAGTGGGGGGCTTTTTTAAAAGTTTTCAAGAAATTGAATTGGCTATTTTCAATTTGTGGGTCACTTAGTTGTTTTTCATTTTTTTTTTCATTTAATCAAATGCATGGACAATGTTAGAAAGTGTCACAAAGAAAAGCAAAATTGCAAAAAGATCAAATACAAAATGTGTTAACATTGTGCGTTAAATTTTTTAGAATGAATACTAAATTGACACTATGTATAAATATTGAGGATTAAAGTTGTTATTATGGCAATTTTAAAAGCTACCACGCCAACTTCCCATTAGTTAGTGGCGGAGCCAAGGTTGGCTAGTAAGGGCCCTAACCCCTCTTAAAATATAAAATTTTTCATTTAGGCCCCTTAAATTGTAAAATTTTAAATTAGTGATTGTAAAATTGCACTCCCCAAAACGATACAAATTTGATTTAATCCTTTTAAAATTAAATACATATAGGCTATTAAAATGATGAAATTTCATTTTTACTATACTAAAAATATACAATTTAATGTCACCCCCCAAAAAATTTTTTGCTTCGCCCCGCCATTAATAATTTAATGGTCATTAACCAAAAAAGAAAAAATTGAATAGTTGGGAGACTATTTTATAATTTTTCACAATTGAATGACTAAATAAAAAATTACTAATAATTGAATGATTACCAATATAATTTAACGATTATTGTTTTAATGATGGACCGAGAGACACCTTTCCCTTCCTAAATCAACCAAAAAAATGTTTCTCCTTTTTTTTTCTCTTTTGGAGAGAAAAACGTTGTTTTAGAATTTGTCTAACCACATAGCCCAACCAAATTAATACATATTAACTGTTTCTTTTTAATAAAATCTTATAATGTTTTGTATATAGATTAGGTAAACTATATCATTAGTCATTAAATCATGGGTAAGTTTTAATTTTGGTATTTAACTAAAAGAAATTATAATTTGGTCATTGAACTATTCAAAAATTTTCATTTAAGTCATTGGAAAGTTAAAATGGATGTTATATATCTTTCTTTGTTTGCACTACCTTCACCAATTGAAAGCTCTCTAACCCCTTCTCTTTTACAATTTAGTTTTTTTTTATGAAATAGCTTTAGATGTCATGAATCTATGAATCAAAATTCAAACAACTTTTTTCTTTGATCTTTAACACTGACTGTAAAATCGACTTAGATCCAAGGTATATTGTTCTATTTGTCAATGGGTATTTAACCACTGTACTAGTCGTCGAATTGTAGCTTGGAGCTTGCTGGCGAAACTTTTTTTTTAAATAACTTAACAGCCTAGTGACTTAAATTGTAATTCCCCAAAAATATCTTATATATTTATTTTCGTATGTTTGTGACACAATTGTATGTCTGCTTCAGTGGTTGAGTGTTTTGAGAAATGTCTAAGAGGTCCCAAGTTTAAGCATTAGCTTGGGTAAATTTTGTTTTTAAATGAATAAACCCCTATCTCTAATCAGTAGGCTTTTAAGTATATGTTGGTAAAAGATGTCAGAATGGGCTTGCTGGTTTGGTGGTTAAGTGGAGTGTTAGTGTGTTAGGGGTCTTGAATTTGAACTTTTGTACGAGCAAGGGGGATTTTTTTTGTACTTGTGCCTTGAAGGAGTTTGAAATATGGTAAAATACTGAGTGTTTGAGATGTGTGGGAGGTTGTGGACAGTTTGGGGTGTTTGGATTGAGTGGGGAGTCTGGAGTGATTTGAGGAGTAAAAATAGGAGGAATTAAGGGATTGTGATAGGATTAGATTCTTTTTTTTTTAAAATTTGGTTTTTCCTTTCCCAGTTTTGCTGAACCTGAATTTCTTTGTTCTTTCTCTCCTGCCGAAAGTTTCCTTTAGTTTTTCCCTCTCCATCTTTCTCTTTTATTTTATTCTCTTGGTTCTGTCGATTCCCTCTTTTCTTGTTTGTTGTAGATTTCTTTCATTTCATAACCCTCTTCTTGTGGTGTCAACTTGTTTCTTTAATATCTTGAGCAGTGACGGTAAGTTTTGCTATTATAGCTTCTATCCTATTCTTGTTCTTTGTGTAATAGGAGTTCTATTTTTGGTTTGGAGACCTTTAGGCGACTGTAGAAATTCCAAACAGTGCCGTTTAATTGCAAATCCATAGTTGTTCGTCAAAGGTAAGGTTGTCTATAGTTTCTAGAAATTGTTCATTCGTAATGCTTTGATTAAAACTGACTGATTGGAGGGGTACTTCCCATTCCACGTTTTCCCATTCCTTTGGCCTCTGTCTTTGCCTCTTTCAATAGTCATTTTCCCATTCCATGTTTTCGCGCATTCGGTAAGTGAGGTGTGTCTGCTTTTTGGTTAGTCAATTATTGGTTACTAAAGGTTGTTACAGTCACGTCGTGGCTCCAAACATACAAACATCGCAACGTCACTCACTTTCGGCACCATGTTGCGACATTGGACGTTTGTGGTCATGACAATGTCCCTATTTTTGTCAAAAATACCATTTTGGTTCTATTTCAAGATGTCAATACTATCTAATTGATTTACACCACCTTATACCATCAAACCAATTCAAATTCATATCATTTCATGCTAAACAAATCACCTAACCAATGCCAATCAAAACCAACTTAAACATGAGTTCAACCTATTCAAAATCAGTTCATTTCAATACATTCATTCAAATTCCAAATCTACCTATGTCAATACATATTAAAACATTCCAATCAACATCCATTACTAACCTATCAATTTCATTTTGTACACCATGAACCTATATGACGTTATCTTGAACCAAAACAAACATACTTTAAACATACTTCCAAGCATCACTTTTCAAATATGTAAATTCCAACCATTCATTAACTTAGCTACCTTTTCTACCTCATTTTTATAACATTCCACATACTAAAACATATAAGCATATGTCACCACTTATTCTAGAATCAAACATGATTAATACCATACATTTACCAAGTCACAAAAGCGACATATTACATAAAATGGGTTATGTCACATTTACCAAGTAGTAAAAATTTTCAAATGCTAAAGTACACACTAAGACCCTTAAATACATGCCACAACCTTAAACTCAAAATAATCGTATAACTACCGATCTAGTGAGAGTGTGGGCTTCAAAAAAATATGACTTGGTGAGTTTCGCAAGGTGACAATCTACAAGGGAAAGAAAACAATGAGGGTAAGCATATAGAATGCTTATTGAGTTCATATGTAAAATACAAGGCTTGCCTTAATTTTACCTAAATATTTAAAGCTTCCTTAGATTGGCATAGATTTGGCTAGAACATGACACTCAAAACATCAACAATATGAGCATTGATTTATAACCAAGATCATTTAATACTACTGTAACACCCTTAAAATCAATATATTATAAAAGTAGTATTAAATTGAATAGTGTATAATGGATTTTTTCCGATAAAGTGAGAAAAGGATATAAAGATGATAAAACAAAGGTTGAGTGATGCGAGGAAATTTTTGAAATAAGAAGTATGTTATGAAATATTAATTTGAGCAAGGACTAAATAATAAAAATATAAAAATTTTTGTGGTCTAAGTGTAAATATTTAAAATATGAGGGTTTAAAGTATGAATATAAAAAAGTTAAAGGCCTAATAGTGCAAATATCTTAAGGTTGGAAGAGTCTAGAAAATAAGGAAAATGGATGAATAAAGACCAAATTGAATAAGCGAAAAAGTATGAGGGGCTAAATTGTTCTACCAAATTAAGTGATGATTCAAGGATGAAATTTTGAAAGATCACAAAGGGAAAAATGATCAAGTAGCATGAAAAAGAATTCTATAGTGTAATGATGACATGGGAGATATTTTAATGATATTTTAAATTAAATAATTAGATAAATGTTATAATATTAATATTTTGACTAGATTTTTATTAATATTTTATTAAGAAAATTTTAGTATAAAAAAGGAGAAAAGATGAAGAGAACTCATCATCCTTCCATGCTCCAACATGAGAGAGAGCTAGAAAATAGAGTTTTATTTTTATTACAATTTGGCCCTTTTTCCATGAAAACCAAATTTTTCATCCAAAATTATTGAAAATTTCCTTAGACACCAAAAAGAAAAGATAAAGTAGATATTCTAGAGAATATGTTCATCAATTTAAAAGCAAGAAAATAGTTGATGAAAGTGAAAGAAATGAGAACAAAAGAGAAGGAAAGTGGTGGAAATGAGAAATGAAGAAATTTTTGACAAAGGAGGAAAGTTTCATACTAACCCTACTTGTATTTCAATAGATTGTGTTAAAAATGTTGTGTATGAGATGTATGAAACATGTATTTTAATCTAAATACTAGAAATAGAAAGTATTTGATGAAGTATAGAGATTTAAATTACTAATTTGATAAGAGAAAATGTAATTTTATTGTGAAAAGTACTAAGATTAAGAAATGAATATGTAATCTACACATAAAAATAAGTGATTAAATTGAAAAGTAATCAAAATTATGGTGATTATGTATGATTGAATGAAAGATAGTGTAAAGAATCATGGAAAAGAAAATATTTTCATTAAAATAGTTTGACAACATCGGTGACTTAAATTTGAAAATTAACCAAAGATCATAGAAATTTATTTAGAGATTGAATTAAATATAGAATTAAAGGTTATTGAGTCTAGTTTTGTATGGAAGAAACAATGTAAGCAATAGAATTGTAGATTTTTAGATATATTATTTTTTATGGGACAAGGTTAGAATGGATTAAGGTTCCCCTGTTCTGACTTTAGAAAATCATCAAAAACTGTAAAAAATTATTAGGAGATGAAATTTATATGTTTAAATTCTTAGTGATTATATTTTCAAGGGAAAAAAATGGAAAAATCATCTAAACCCTCTACTAAGATATAATTAATTTTTAGTAAATAAAGGTCGAAGCTGTCAAGCAACAGAATAGGGGAAAATTTGAAGAATTTAATGTACTTATTGCCTAAATTAAAAATTTTGAAATTTTTATGGTAAAAAGATATTTGAGCCTACTTTCAAAAACATTAAGCAAATCTTAATTTCAAATTTTGTAGCTCAAGATATAAATAATTTAGTGACTATGACATAAGTAGACAATTTTGATATGAAAACAAAAATAAATAGTGGAATTGTAGTTAATGTTACATATAAGCATGTTGTAACACCCGTATCCCATATCCGTTGTTGGAACAGGGTTACGGAGTATTACTCAAAATTTCAGAACAATTACAGATAATTCAAATCAATTATTAATCATTTTTCAAAATCATTTGTAATGTCCCTTAAATAGACCCTCGAGGCCTATTATGAAAATTAAAATCGAATTGGGAATAAATCAGGAATATAGGAAATTTTTCGAGAAATTTAAAAATTTTCTCATATATGGGGGTCACACCCCTGTGTGGGTAGGCCATATGGTTTAGACGGCCGAATGACACACCCGTGTCTTAGGCAGTGTGCTACTTGAGTAGGGCACACGCCGTGTCCCTAGCCCGTATAACTTTCTATCTTGTAATTTATTTTAGGTGCAGGGGTTACACGGCCAAGTCACATGCCTGTGTGCCAGGCCATGTGTCACACACAGTCAAGACACACTTCCGTGTGTCTATCCATGTGGACAAAATAAGGCTATTTTCCAAGCCTTATTTCTCACCCATTTATTCTTCCATCTACACCAACACTTAAACACGTTCAAGGTCTACTTCAAGACATTTAACCAAGCCCTAATCAAGTTTTATGTTTGATATATCTTCACCTATATTCATATATATGCAAGTTTACTTATTTCCTCCATTTCATAGATAAGCATAATTTATCAACTTAGTTATATCATTCAACTCATCCATGTGTTTACCTCAATTTACTATTTACACTCTCATACCATTAACATATTAAGACTGTATATAGATGTACGTCTCAATATGTCAAAAACAAGCCATACCAATGGCTAGTTACATTCATAACATGTTATATACCAACATTGGCTAATTAACTTATACATACAATTATAACCGTAATTGATTTGCCATTCATTCCAAGATGGGCTGATGGATAGTGTGAGTGATCTCCTCTAATGCTTCCAATCCCTCAAGCTTCCAAATAACTATAGAGCTGAGGAAAATAAAACAGGGTAAGCATATTATGCTTAGTAAGTCCGTATAACTTGGTAATTAACTTACCATTCATTATTACTCACAATAAACATGTAAAACATATTCAGTCAATTTGATCACGAGCCCTACCACACATCCTAACCACCTTTGTTAGTCATATAATTAATATATATATCGGGAAACATACATGGGTACATCACTCATTAGATTTCAATATGCATATACTTTTCACATCATGTGTTCATATAACATATTCAAGACATACCCCTATAATTCAAGTATGTTTTTATAATAATTTGCCTCAAATTCTGATTATTTCATGTCGGAACTTTTCCATTAAATTATATGAAATATCTTTATCATATGATTAATACGCTTGAGGCTTATAATTCTATACTCATGAATGAATACATTGATCAAACAACTTCCATGTTCGTATATCATCATCTCATATTTCCATATATCATTTATTATCATTTTCATGTATTTTCAGGCAGGTAAAGTACTAATACATGTCGTGTTCGTTTTTTTTCTCATATTAAGATTCTGCCCATTGAATTTACTAGAAATATCGATGGATATTCTCATGTAATACACTTTAAGTGTACAAAACTCTCGAGCCACCTTTTCAAGTCATTCGGGAAAATCATATACTTCGATGCTCATACAGAGCTATAGTAGTCCACAACATATGCGGAATTACTACCAATCACTATATTCGTAGAACTTTATCTCATAATGCTCGAGAGACTTATTAGGATTACTCGTCTGAGCTAAAACCTGTCTGCAACACATGCAGAATCACCTTTACACTAATCCATCGAAATTTCCTTCATTCAACCGGGACTTATTCCTTTTCTTAAGTCACGTCGAGCATACGATCATATATTTTTATATATTAAATATTCAAACCACCTATTTCAAGTATATATTTATAAGCTTTTACATTTAATTGGAACTTAATACTTATAAATCATCATTGGATATGTAATTATTTTCATACACATGACAATAATACAATCACTTGCACAACACTTAATTCAAACATATATTTATAACATTTTTCATTTAAATGAGGTTTAACATTTATCAAGTATAGTCAGCCATGTGATCAATTTATACATAAGGCATTCATATAATTCACACATACAACATTTATTTCAAGCATAAAATATTCTCAATTTAGTTAAATGAACTTACCTCGACAAATGTTCGTGTACATAATATCCACTAAATCGATATTTTTCTCTTTTCCTCATTCTAACTTCAAATTTGATCTTCCCAGATCTATATTAATAAATTCAACATCAACTCATGTTTATTTCAATTCAATTTATATCTTTGGAAAAATTATCATTTCGCCCCTAACTTTTTAATAAATGACGATTTCGTCCTTAGGCTCGAAAAATGAAATTCATGCAATTTATTCCTTGTTCCAAGCCTAAATATTTTCATATATATATATCAATAGTAGCCCTTAAATTCCATGAAATTTTAGAATTTTCCATAAATTCAACAACTTTACAATTTAATCCCTAAATCATGATTTCACTCAAAATTCTTTAATAAAATACCTTTACATATCCATTAACATCTCAACTTCATCATAAAATAACTAAAATCATATGAACTTATCAATGGTATCTTCCAAAACGTCCAAAAAAATCAAAAACTATTGAAATAACAAGTTGGACCTAATTGTAAAAGTCTAAAAACATAAAAATTTCAAGGAAAAAGCAAGAATTGAACTCACTTTAAGCTAAAATATGAAAGACCAGCTCAAACCCTCTTCAATGGCTATTTTTGACAGAAATTTGATGAAGAAAATATCTAGAAACTATTAAAATAACATTTGGCCATATAAACTTTATTTTAATTCCAATTTTGTCCCTAATTACAAAAATATCTTTGATTTGTTTTCACGTTATGCCGCCTCAGCCATTTAAGATGGTCTATTTGCCCTTTTATTCCTCCTTTATTTACTATTAGGCTATTTAAACTTTAGCAAGTTTTGCACCTTTTTCAATTTAGCCATTTTTAATTAATTGACTACCAAAACGTTAAAATTTTTTGTCGAAACTTTAATACTACCATATTGACACTCCGTAAATATTTTTAAAAATATTTATGACTCAGTTTAGAACATCGAGGTCTCGATTTCTCTTTTTCTCAATTAATTGACCTAATAAATTATTATAAACACAAATTTACTAATTCAAAAATCTTTTAAAAACCACATTTAACTCGTAAATATTAAATAATAAAATTTACGAGCTCATTTTTTGGATTTAATGGTCCCGAACCACAATTTCCTACATCACTGAAATTCAGGCTATTACACATGTCATACTAAAAGCTAAAGATTTTATTATATATACATAAAGGATGTGGAATGAAGAGGAGGAGGAAGAGGAAAAAATAGTAGAATTTGAAATGTTACTATAACAGCCCGATTTTCAATGGTGTCAAAAATAGTGGTTCGAGCCCACCAAATCCAACAAGTAAGTTCATAAATATTATTATTTAATATTTACGAGTCAAATATGGTTTTTAAAAAAAAAGTTTTTGACTTAGTAATTTGTGTATTATAATGATTTATTAGGTCAAGTGGTTTTAGAAAGTGAGGTATCGGGACCTCATTCTATAAACCGAGCTGTAGATAGTTTTATAAATATTTATGGAGTGTCATTAAGATGGTATTAAAGTTTCATTGAAAAATTTTGACGTTTCGGTAGTTAATTAATTAAAAAGGACTGAATTAAAAAAAGACCAAATTAAAAAAGGTGCACTTGCTAATTAAAATATTTAAATGATTAAATGGCTTGATTAATAAATGAGGGAGGACTCAAATAGTAAATATACCTCAGTGAATAGGATGAGGCAGCATAACAAGAAAAAATAATAATAATAAAGGCGACTTAATGGACAAATGGTAATTATTATGAAATTAAAAGTACAAATTGAATTTCTAAGAGATTTCTAGGCAATTCTTCTCCCATTTTTCGGTTCAAATAGACATGGGGAGAGCTCCTTGAGCTGGTTTTCTACATTTGCTTCAAATGAGTCCAATTCTTACATGTTTCTTGTAATTTTTATGTTTTTGATATTGTTACAATTAGGTCCAACTAAATCTTACCTTAATTTTTGATTTTGTTAAAGATTTTGAATGTTGCCATTGATGAATCTATATGATTTTTTTTATGCTAAATGATAAATTTGAGATATACTTTTTATTTAAAAGTATTTTGTTAAGTGATTTTGATGAATTTTTATTAAGAATTAATTTGTTAAATAATAAAAAATACAAGGGTTTGTTGTGAAATTATTGCAAAAATGGCTGTATTGAATGCCATGAATATTCAACTAGCATGAGTTTGCATTAAAAATGGTTAATTTTCATTTTTTGGGTTCAAGGACTAAATTGAATAAAAGTAAAACTTTAGGGGTAATTTTGTAAAAATGTCAAAAATGACCAAATTGCATGAAATGAATTCGTTTTATTGCCTAAATTAATATATTGAATGAAATTATTAATTTAGATCAAGGTCGAGTGGAAAATCGAGGAAAATAGAAAATTTCCAAAATGCCCCTGAATATTCTTGTTTTTGCAATTTAACCAGGTAAGTTCGTATGAACTGTATTCTGTATAATTTTGATTAAAGTGAATATTAATTTGTGATTAGTAATATATATATATAAGTTCTATTGTTGGAATTGAATTATTGTTGGAAAAATATTATTGAATTTAATACTCAATTTGGATTGAACGCGGGATTTGAGTACATTCGTGATTTGGCGAATTGACGGTATTGGAGGAAGATATTGGCAAATTAACCAAGTAAACTGCGGTTCAAGATTTGTTGCGAAATCTCATGTTTTACTTTCTGTTTAGCTCTCATGAGCTTCTGTTCAACTCTTATGAGTTTCTGTTCAACTCTTATGAGTTTCTGTTCAGCTCTTACGAGCTTCTATTCAACTCTTACGAGTTTCTGTTAATGATGTACTCAAATCTGTAAGTCATTCTTCAAATGGTAAAATATCGGGAGTTGTCTTGGATGATATATGTATATGAAGAAATGGTAAGAGAATGATATGTATCATGATATGTATATATATATCAATATCTTGATATGTTGATACATGAAAATTATATAAGTTGAGACGAGTAATAAACTTAAGTGTGACATGTTGAGATAATAATATTATCAATGTTGAAATTATATGAAATATGTTCAAGTACACTAACAAGTGTTGTTGTTTGATGCTTACGCAAGTGCCAAGCTATTGGTTGAATGGTAATATGTTTAATTATAAGATGCATTGAAATGGTAAGTGCTCAAATGAAAATATACTTGTTCTCATGAAAGAGTAGTAAGTTTTAAGTTATACAATTTCTTATGAAATGGCTTATTATGTGATTAATTTGAAAAGGGCTATGTTTTCATGCACTAGCTTGTCGCTATGGTGGTATGATATGCTTATGACTTGTGTTATGCATATGGAATGGGTGTGATAAGTAAAGAAATACAAATGAGAATAAAGAAATTTGGAAGAGTACGAAGTTGTTTAAAACTCTACTATACTTGGGATAATATGTATAAAAGATGTTATGGATTTACTCAATTTGTGAGTTGTTGGTTATGGTTTCTTGAATTGTGTGACATCAATAAATGTTTATTTTAGATAAGTGTAAATTTCATAATGAAATGGGTTGATATGATTAAATTTTACAAGAGTTTACTAAGCATTCATTGCTTACGTATTTGTTTTTCTTTACTTTTCAGATTTTCGAAAGCTCGATTGGGTTGGAAGCTTGTTGGAGTTATATCACACTATCCATCGATTCTATCAGTACTTTCGAATGTTTTGATTTTGGTTATAATGGCATGTATAGGTACTTTGGTTAATGTTAGCCTATATGTAATTTGTTTAGATTAGCCACTTATTTTGGCTTGTTTTGGATGCCTAATTATGGCTTGTTGATATGTATAATGTTGATTGTAAGCTGACACAAAAATTGAGTTAGAAATATGGCCTGTAAAATGGTCTATTTTCGTCCACACGGGTAGAGACACGGGCGTGTCTCAACCGTGTGTGACACACGGCCAGATGACACGGCCATGTGTCCCCTGTATCTTAAATTTACACAAAATAGAATGCTCACACGGCCTAGCATACGGGTGTGTGACTTGGCTGTGTGACCCAAGTCAGTATACTCACATAGGCACAAACACGGGTTGAGACACGGCTGTGTGTCTCTATTTCAAATGCCTACATGGCCTAAGACATGAGCATGTTTCTTGATCGTGTAAGTCACACGGCCTGGCCACACGGCCGTGTGACCCCTGCAGTGTTAAAAATTTTAAATATTTCTGAAAAAAAATTTGAGTTTTCGATTTAGTCCCGATTTGTTTTTGATGCGTAATTTGGGCCTCGAGGGCTCGTATAAGGGACAATATGTATGATTTTGGTTGGTTTTTGACATGAATGCTATATGATATGAAATGTTTGTATTTTTTGTCTGTTTTATTTATAAACTCCGGTAATGCTCTGTAACCATGTTCCAGCGACGGATTCGGGTTAGGGGTGTTACAGTTACTAAATGGTTATAAGTAATGGAATGATTAATACTGTGAGAATGTTTAAACGAATTAATAAAATAATAAGTGAATAATTGTTAATTGATGTGATTTTGAAATCTTGGCTAAAAGTTTATGAAGAATTTGGCACAATTTAGAAATAAAAATGAAATATACATAAAGTGAGTAAACTACTTTAGATAGTGCAAGTCCTCCAATGGACTTATTTGTAAAACTTTAATAATTGTGCTAATTTGAAATATTTGATTGAATATTATGTCTTAATGAACTCCTTTAACTCATAAATAATTATTTCATAAATTCAAATCAATCTCCTTTGCTATTAACAATCATAAAGATATATCGTATTCAATTCAATCCATTTAATGACTTTTCGATTTGGATATCAAGTTCATTTTATCACATTTCAAATTTTCAATTTCATTTAAATCATTTTGTTCAATGAACCCTACTAAGTGGACTTGGATACACAGGTAACTACACTACACCACACCATTTTCTTGTCTGAGATGAGTACTTTTGTATATATGGTTACCCGTCTGGGCTACACCAATATCATGACACATCAGGTTACTCGTCTGAGCTAAACCTTTGTTATATAAAACCTAACAATCCACAATGAATTTTGGACCTCATTAACATTTGTAATAAATCTCATACAAGCACACACAAGAGCCTATTGGATTGTCAATCGTATCCTAACCCTTTACTAAGTTCACACGGCCATTTTTAAACATATAAACTTCACATTTCAATTTAGTCCAATTCTAGCCTTTCATAATCAATCCATAATAGCAAAATGTCGCATTGACAATTAACCAATCCATAATCAAACATACATACATATATACATATGAAATAAAATGCAAAATCACACATAACAACATAAAATAATAAATTCCATATGAACTTACCTGTCCAAAATGCAAAATAAGTGAATTCTTCAAGGAGTAGTCCCAAATCTTGATCTATACGATTATTTATACAATAAATCAATACTAAATATTTTCATATTATGCCATGATATAAATGAACCTATACGAACTTATTTTTATATCTAAAAAATTTCACATTTTATTCAATTTAGTCCCTGAATCCAAAATAGAACTTCCAATTTTGAGCCTCGTTTTAAAACCTAATTTCACATGTGTAACACCCCGAATTTGGGCCTAGAAGTATTGGGCCTTGAGTGTGGGTCCGTAAAGAGGTTTTATATAGGTATTTAATTGTGCAATGAAATGAAACAATTAAATGTTTGCTATTAGTGGTTAATGGCTTTGAGAAGTGTTGGAGAAATCTTGGGTTCAAACTTGGGCTTTAGTAAAAATTTTGGTATTAAGTGAAAAAAAACTTGGATGCTTGGATGAGGATTTTAAATTATTGTGTTAAATAAATGACACAAAAAGCCTTGTGGCTTAGTGGCAAGTAGCGTGTGGAGCATTTAAGGGAGGCATAGGTTCGAATCCCATGGCAAGCAAAGAGCATTTATTTTGCTAACGGGGCTGCAAGACTTGGTGTTGAATTTAAACTCTAATGTTGGAGGATCCCACATCGAAGCTAATATAAGAGTGGATACAAAGTCGGCTTTAAATAGAGGAACCATGAGGAGAGTAAATGTACCTTTCTTGGCTGATCCCTTTCATTTGTATGGCGTGCTCGCTTGGGTTGGGCGTCGGCTAAGAGTGCTCGAGCGTGGATTAACTCCAGTCTCCTATCAGGTGTGTATTTCTTACTACTCTAGCTGTAGGATGGCTACTTCGGGCCGCGATGGGCCGAAAGGGGTCATGTGGGCCTAATGGGCCTACATGCCCAATTGGATAAGTTATTTGATTGTGTAGTAAATATTGGGCTAGGCTAGGTGAATCTCATATTTGTGGCTAGATTTGGGCTAAAAGGGCCACACGAGCGTGTGGGCCTATTTGGGTCGAGAATAGGCTTTAGGCCCATTTGTATTGTTATCCATGTTTAGAATACTTTAGTTTACCAATTATTGAAATGCCCTCGACTTGTAAAATTACCATTTTACCCTCGATTCTGTAATTACCATTTTACCCTCGGCCATGTAATTCTTGTTTTACCTCGATTTACTGTAATTACTGTTTTACCCTCGGTTTATGTAATTACTATTTTATCCTCGATTTACGAATTACCATTTTACCCTCGGTTCTGTAATTACTATTTTACCCTCGATTTATAGAATTACCGCTTTTACCCTCGGTTTACGTAATTACTGCTTTTACCTTCAATTTATAGAATTACCAAAATACCCTTGGTTTATAAAATCACCAAAATACCCCTAGTTTGTAAAATTACTAAAATACCCTTGGTTTACAAAATTACCAAAATACCTCGGTTTGTAAAATTACTAAAATACCCTTTGTTTATAAAATTACCGAAATACCCTTGTAGGGTAGAATTACCATTTTGCCCCTAGGGTGTTAATGACTATTTTGCCCTTGTGGGCAAGTGACCGACTTGGACAAAGGTGATATAGACAACTTTGGAGGAGCAATGAGGCTTGGAGTATCGACTTGGATAAGCTTGAATCGTATTATTGGACCCTGTGAAGGTAAGCAACTTATGGTCAATAAGGGTTCTTTGGCCGAATAAGGTAGGGTGGATTTTGAGTTTGTTAAGCATAACTTGTATGCTAAAAATGGTGATGAATAATTGTAGGACATCGTAAGGGATCTCAGAGCGATCGTCATGAAACAGTGTGTACCTAGAACACCCTTCTTTAGTTCAATTAAGAAAAGCCGAAATGCCGAAATTCGCATTTCATGGTCATGTGGGTATGCGAATGCTCTCAAGTCATAGAGTAATTGTTAGATCTGGCACCGCAAGGTGGTAAGCACGTTCGCGTGACGTTTTAGAGTATTTCGGAAAAAGGGGGCTCGACGGGCCAAAACTGGGCCCAATGGGCTTACGGACCAATATGGGTAAGAGATGGGCAAATTAGCTCGTTAGGTAGATGGTGGAATCAAATTGCATAAAACCGATAAAATTACTGAATTAGCTTGTGTAGCGTAGATCAATAAATTACCCCTAAAGAGCAAAATTACCGATATACCCTAGGGTTTTAAATTGTCTGAATCGCATGATTGATCAATGTTGTATTTTACATGATATGCTTTTATTAATATCTGTTGCATGGGGTTGGGGTATTAATGGAGGAAGTCTGAAAGTGGTTCATCCACGATCGGAGGCTTTGCCTCAATCGATCGAATTTGAGCAAAGATTGCCGCAACTCAGTAGTGTGTAGGGTGGGTGGGTTGAGATATTCCCCACATGGTGTGTAGGGTTGGTACGGGCGGTGTAGCGGTTGGTGGGTTGAGTAGTCTCCCGGATGGGCTTGCATTCATTATTCTGATGTTACTCATATTCTTGAACCGGGCCTATGGGCCACACTGTTATGTAAAATGGGGCTAAGGCCTTGTTATCAGATTCGAAAAGGGCTTGACCTCTCGTATCTTTATTATCTGAATAGGGCTCAGCCCAATGGGCTCGAGCTGAATTGGGCTTTGGATGGGTTTCAGATACACCGAGTTTTCCCAAACTCACCCCCTTCCTCTTCCATCCTTGCGGTGAGCCCTAGAATTGGTGGACTTGGAGTCGGGATTCAGAGTGGCCATGAAGATTGATTGCCGATTTTAAATAAGTTTAATATTTATTTTGGATTATTTTTATTATGCTTAAAGTTGTAATAAGGTCGCTCTTTTTAATTACTTATATTTTGGGGATTATTAAACTGGCTAGCACTAGGGTTCGTTTTATAAAATCTACTTGTTTTTAAAAAGATCACGATGACGCACAAAGTTTCCGCAAAGTAAATGTTTTCCCAAGAAAAATAAATATTTTAAGCAAACGATTTGCAACCTTAATCATTTTCTTAAGCTGGTCATAATCAAACGGTTTTCTCAAAATTATACGAGATGTTAGAGTGTGGCAATGGCGGTGTGCATGTCTAGGATTGGATCCGAAGAGAGAGCTTGGTACTTAAGCAGTCCGACGGACTCACCTCCTCTTCTTCCTGGTTTCCTACCTGGTGCGCAGCTTCCATTCACTTTAACCTACCTTTAAAAGTGTCTTTTACAACACCAACTCAGCTTTTCCAAACTAAGTAATACGGAATGTTTTGAACGCATCAATGTGGCGCATCAGATCCGGTCATAACGTCCAGGCCGGGTTTGGGGTGTTACAACATGTATTCATTACAGACACTCTACTTCCTATCCCTACTGAAATTTCATAACAATTTTGCATTTTATTTAACTTGGTCCCTAATGTACGAAACTAAAAATAAAGCTTTACAATTTAGTTCTTTTCTTAAACTAAGCTTAATATCTATCAATTTCAAGCCTAATTCTTCAAAAAATCAACAATGAAAACTTTTAATTAGTAAAGTAAAATAACTATAGATTTTTAACTAGTAAATGGCATCGGGACTTAAACTGCATTTAATTAAAGGTACAAAACAACAATTATACCATGCTAAAGTGTGTGTTAGTGGAAAATATGATTAAATGGCCAAAAACTTAAGTAGTTAAGATTTTTTTAATTAAAATATGATTAATTAAGTTACTTAACAACTCAATCCTACTATATAAGTAGAATTTCAATGGAAATATAGATGAACTCATCTTCTCCAACCGATTCTAAGAAAGGAAGAAATGCTTGAAGCCATTGTTAAGGTTTGAAGATATTTTTTCTTAATTTGAAGTAAGCCCCTAGCCATTTTTCTTTGATTTTTATGGAAATTAAATCATGTAAGCTTGATTTAGTTAACATATGTACTAATTTGTGAAACTTTTAAACTTTTAGAAAGTTTTCATGGTTGATAATTGAATGATTTCGGTGTTAAATTGCTAGAAATTAAGCTTAGTATATGAAAATGACTAAATTGTAAAACTTAATTGTTAGTTTCATACATTAGGGATCAAATTGAATAAAATGAAAAATTATCATTAATTATTGGTAAGGATAGAAAATAGAGGGTTCTTAATGGGTTTTTGGTGAAATCAAATTCTAATTCAAAGCCTTAAATTGAAATTTATGCTTGTCTCGATTTTAAAGATGTAATACCCCTAAAACTTTTATAATTTAGAAGTAGTTATAAATCGAGTCTCAATAGAAAAAAAAAAAGAAGATTGATAATAGAGGAGTTGTACCACCTCAAAGATTTAATTCTTGTTTTGATAATATTTATCATAGATACATACTCTTCAGTGGTTCAAGGCATTGGTGTGTGAATGATGGGCTGTGGGTTTGAGTCTTAGGGGGAGTTTTTGTTTCTAAGTAATTTTTGGTTCTGTTGTTTAGTAGAATGTGAGTTAAAGTTTAACTCTGGAAGGAGGGAGGGATATCTGTTGCTTGATTATAGGGATAGGAGGTGGGTAGTTGTGTAAGTTTAAAATTTTAAGTTTTAATTTTTTTCAAAAAAGAAGAAGAAAGAAACAAAACTCTTTCCCTCAACCCACGTTTACATTTTTTTCCTACCTTGATTTCATTATTATTTTTTTTGTTTCTCACTTCTTGCGCCACTACCAATTTGGGGATTGGGTAAATTTTCTTTTAATTATTCTTTTGTTCCTCTATTGCTATTCGACTTCTGGCAATTGTGTGGTTACTTTTGGCTTCTTCAATTTCGTGCATCATAGTAAAGGTAATGGTTCTTTATTCATTTAATTTTGGAATTATGGGATGCTAGTGGTGTTGATTAATTTGTAGTCGTTATTAATTAACTCTACATTTAGGTGAAGATTGTTAGACACTAGACGCTCCTTCAACGTTGCAGTTTCATGTGACTGCTATTTCTTTATCTGTAAGAATACGAAGGAGAGTTGGTATGTGAGTGAATTCAATTTTTAGCTATCTCATATCTGAATGCAGTAATCGTTTAATTTGACAAATTTAGGTCTCAGGAGTCCTGTGATTTCTTCCTCGTCGAAAATGAATAAGGTGTGTAAACGAAAACACAGAAAAATAAGGTTCGAAAAAAGCCAAAAAAGTGGCTTGTTGACGCCACACGAGCGTGTGCTGAGCTATGTGACGAGTGAGTGTGTGGCCGTGTGAGCCACACGGGCTAGCCCAATTTGGGCGTGTGAGCCTCACGGACATGTGGGGCCACACAAGCATGCCACATGGGCGTGTGGGCCATACGGGCAAGGCCAATTTGGGTGTGTGGGCCCACACGAGCATGTGGGCCCAAAATTCTAAAATTTTCCCTAGGGTTGCGTGTGTCGTTTTGATTGACTGTGAGCCTTCTGTATGGTCGATAAGGGCAAAACAAACCCTATTGCATGAGATCTATTATCCTAATAGACTTATCTGAGTTTAGGAAAATTGATATGTATGTTTGATTGTGTTGTATAAGCATGTATGATATTTATATACAAGTATGTGGGTCATGTTAAATCTGTTAAATCTGTTATCTGTTTTTTGTATCTGTATATCAGATGGGTTCTATTTGTTGGAGGAAGTGATTTGTGAGGCGATAATTCGTCGTTATTCTGGCAGAACAGCTACAAATTATTCCGATAAGTGTCTTACATACACTATGTAGTGTGTAAGGTTGGGAGGGTGTTTTATACCCCACATGGTGTGATGGAATGGTCAAAAATGGTGTGTAGAGGTTGGGGGTAAGACTTTGCATATCTGAATGTTTCTAATAATTTGATTCTGATAAGGACTTATGTCCACTTCTATTCTGATATACTGAAATTTTGATTTTGATGCATGTATGTATTCGTTGAGTAACACACTGAGTTTATGAAAACTGACATCTGTTTGTTTGTTCTGTTCAGGTAATCCTCAGACATAGGCAGGTCGGTGCGATGGAGTCTCAGCGGTGACGAACTGGTTGAATTAATAATTTTATTTAAATTTTAGATTATTTTGAAAGTTTGTAATTTTTTAGACTCTCCAAATTGTTTGATTTTAATTTTGGTTTTAGATGGTTTTTTTTTTACTTTTCTACAATTTTTAGCAAAACGATTTACAAAAACCACGGTTTTACTCAAACGAAAGTTTTTCTGAAAACACAAACTCGGTTTTCAACTTTAACAATATCAAACTTCCGTCACAAATTAACAACATTTTCTTAACGAGAATAAAAATATGTTTGATAAAATGTGGATTCTTCTTAGTAATAATTAAACGCGAGAAATTTGACATAATAAGATTAATTTCAAAACCTCTTCTTCGTAACACTCCCAGATTCGGTCATAATGTCTAGGCCAGGTTTAGGGTGCTACAGGTGTCCATGTGCCGAGTCGGGCCCAACCAAAAGCTTTGGCCCATTTGCTAGACTCAAGCTTGGCCCGAACCGATAAATGCACCTAAAATTTTGTCCAAGCCCAACCCGAATAATAATGCTAAAACTTGGGCTCGGCCCTCTCGTATTGATTTTTATATAATTTTTAAATAAAATATATTACATCAAAATACTAAAAAAATTAAAATAAATGTTTCTCAACAAATTGAAAATAAATTAAAATATATATATACTTAAATAATACTAAGATAAGTGCAACTTAACAAGCAAATACCTCTAAAATAGTAACAAAATTAAAAATAAAACAAGAGTTATACAATATCCAAACAATAATAATAAAATAGTAGCAACATAATAGTAAAATGGTAGTAAAATAGTGAGAAAACAACAATAAAATAGCAGCAAAACAATAAAATAATAATTTTTTTTTTTGCAAATTCAGTTTGTGCTCGAGCCTAAAAAGCATTACTTGAGACCTGTCCTGTTTTTTAAATGGATCTTATTTTTTGCCCAAGCCCATTTTTTGGGTCTATATTTTTACCCAAGCTATCCCACTTTTCGGGCAAGCCTTCAGGCTAGGCCTAGTCATAGTTCTAGTTGAGGAGTGTCAAAGAAAGTTAAATTGAAAAGTATGTTGTACTATACTAAATTAAAGTAAGGATTAAATTGTAAAGATGTAAAAAAATTGAGGTTTAAGTATAAATATTTGAAATTTAGGGGAATGAACTATAAACATGAGAAAAGTTGAAAGACCAAAAGAGAAAATAACCCAATTTTATTATGACATGAAATTGGTGTGCTATCACATCTCAAAAATCCTGTTAGAAGCAATTGGGCTAGTGAAACCACGAGTGGTCACATCCTGTTTTGAATTAAGGTTGTGAAAATTATGTCAAGTAATTTAATCTAGTTCAATGGTTAAGTGTTGTGTTTGTGTGTGCAAGGTCCTATGTTCAAATCTTTTTCCTTAAAATTTTGTTAATTTTTGTTTCAACCTCTGATTTTGAAGGCCCAACTTATATGCTATTTTCACTCAATTGATGTCAATGATGAGCCTATTGGTTCAGTGGTAAGGCTTCAGCTTGCCCTTTGGTCTTGTGCTTGAAACCTTACGTATGCAAAGTGGAAAATTATTTTTGTTTAAAACTCCGGGAAAAAAGATGTGATATGGATAAAGATAGGAGTTAGTGGAGTAGTTGTAAAAAGATAGTGGTGAGGGATTTTCTCCCCAATCTATTCGCCCACTCAGCCATCAAATAACACACGTTTCCCGAAGCTGTTTTTAGGTTTTGGAATTGCAAATGTTGAATCTGCATAAAAAACTGACCATGTGTGTAACTCAAACTCGTAAAAACAACGAATGACAGAAAGTCAAAAACTCACTATCAACATCATACAACTGTGTGGCGGACCATGTGAGCCACACAACCGTGTGCCAGATTGTTTGTCATACAGTTTATGTTAATTGGGCAGTATGGGCTACACAGGCTAGTCGATTGGGCCATGTGGGCCCTTTTTTTTTGAAAATTTTCAGCTAAGTCCATTTGACTAAAATTCATAATTAGACTTTCTGTATGGCCCATACTGCTTAATTAAATCTTGGAAATGAGGTATCTGTTAATATGCTTCTATGTATGATGTGTTCAAGGTATGTGAAATATATTTGCATGATCTGATACTGATAGTTCTTATGGTATGTCCTGATTTGCTATGTCTGTATATATGTGTATGATGTACGATTATGTTAATTTGTAGTTCTAAATCAGCTATATGACCATGCATGTGACCTTGTGGCTTTTCTAGTTAAGGTGATTTGTAATTTTGATATATCTATCTACAAAGCATGAAATCAAATGCTTATTGATTTCTATTAAGAATATGAATGCATGTTAAACATACTTATCATTCTGTTTCAGTTTATGCATCTCATGTCACATTACATGGGGTTGGGATATTATGGTATGGAGGAAATTCTGACAGTTTAATGATCTACATTATCTAGTGGTTTATCCACATTTCTGTCTGGCAACTTGTTTGCATTTATGGTGGCTCAACCACACACATATGTTGTTCTGGCAGTTTGGCTGTAATATAGTGGCTTGTCTATATATATATCCAATCTAGCAGTTTTAATTGCAATCTCTGGTGGAATTGACCACAATTATTCTGTTAGTGTGATTGGATGGAAGAGTTCTGGGGAACTTTATTTGGTGTGTAGCAGAGTTGGGTAGGATGTTTTCTAGAAAAAAAACACATGCATTACATTTTCTGAAAAATATTGTATTGGTTGGTATAAGCACATATTCTCAGTTTTGCTCAAATGATCAATATGAAATTCTCTGCTATTTTGTGAAATGTTGGTTGTGTTATTTGAGTTCTCGGTTTGAGTTGTTACACACTGAGCTTTATAGCTCACCTCTTTATTTAATCTCTGACTTTTAAGTAATCTTTGAGTTTGGGGTTAGACAGTGTGTAGGAGGTCGGATTGTTTTCTCGGTGAAATAAATAAGATGGTTTAAGTCTATTTCTTTTTTAGACTTTTTGGACTGTAAAGTTGTTTTTGGACTGGGTTTTTGGTTATCGTTCTTTTTGTTGTATTTGATATTTTTAACATTAAACTGTATAATCGTAGGAACTATCAAACTAAAATTTGGTTTCCAAAACTAAGAAATCTGAAATTTCCGCTCCAACGATTAAGTAATCACGTAAATGTTTTTTGTAAATAAATATATGATTTTTAACGAATGTTTGCCTTAGTATTAGAAATGATTTGCCAACGTTAGGACTTTCAAAACATGCAATTTTGAATTCAAATTCTGGGTTTTAAATAAGTGATTTCAGGCTTTGATTTTTCTAAACATCTATGAGAGTTTTGCCAATTTTTATGCTTTCGAAACATGCATTGAGTTTGATTAAAATGAAAGCTTTTGAACAAGTTGATATAATTCCTCAATATCCGGTCATCACTTCTAGGACGGGTTTGAGGTGTTACATGTGCAGGGACCAAATTGAATAACCAAAGAAATATGAAAAACTAAATTGTAATTTTACCAAAAGTAAATAGTGACTCAAGGACGGAAATTTGAAGAAACATGAATAAAATGATTATTACTCAAATTAGATAATTATATGGTGTAATAATTAAGAAAGAAAAGTGTTAAATTGTGATTGGTTAAATATTATATTAGTTTATAAGATATTATATTATTTAATTAATAAACTAAATAAGATGTTTTTATGGAAACACGAAGAAAATTCTTCATTCTTCCAATGCCACTTATATATACATGAAAGGGGACTTTCATTTCTTTACAATTTGGTCCTCACTATGAAATCCCACTTTTTCACCCAAATTCCTTGAAAAATTCCTTTGCCACCCAAAAGGAGAAGTGAAGTAAAAATACTAGAGAGTTAGAATATCATATCATCTTGAAAGAATGAAATTCAAGTGGGAATGGAGAAAGTTGTGGAAAATGTGAAGAGATTAAAGAGACAAGGTAAGTACTTCAAGAATTTTACTTTGTTTAATTATAATCAAGTATAGATTATGTTAATAATTGAATTAATTATGCATTAGCTAATATTATGTAATGAATTGATTTGACATATTAAAATAATAGTAAAAGAACTAAATTGTAAAGTGTATAAAATTTTATGATTTAAATAAAGTATTAAGATAAAGAGTTTAAATATTGTGTTAAGTGTTAGTGTATTAATTACAAAATGATATTAAAGTGAAATTATGGTAAAGAATAAATTTCAAGATGCTAAGGACTAAATTGTAAACTTTGAGAAACTTCAATTTAAAATAGTTGAAGTGAAATGCATAAAAATAAGATGTGTGAAGTAAGAAATTATAATGAATTATTTGATTAAAGTTTTATGTGATAGTGAAATTGAATGAAAAGTGAAGTTAGAAGGACAATTATAATAATTCTTGAGTTTTTGTAATGTTAAGGACTAGATTGCAAAATAATTAGAAATGACTACAAGTATTGAAAACATAAGAAAGTGATTTCTAGTATAGGTATTTATTATATTTTAATGTGTACATTAAGTGAAAATGAAGAAGAAGTAATGGAAATATTGTAAACTATTAAAAAAAAAGGAAATATGAATTATAGTATGTAAAGTGAAAATGTAATTTGTTTTACATGAAAGCTTTAAGGGATTGAATATTATAAAAATCAAAATTTTAATATTATGTACAAACAAATGATCTTGTATAAGAATATAATAGTTCGATAAGTGAAATAAGTGTTAAATGTTGATATGAGTGAGAATAAGTAAAAATTTCATTAAAACAATTTTAGACAGACAAACAAATAGTTCAACTTTAAAATTCATCAAAAATTTAGAGGTTTAATTAAATGTTTAATTAAAGCTTATTGAGTCTAGTTTCACATAACAAAACAGTGTAAGTAAAGGAATAGTACATTATGAGATATATGATTTTTTTGTGAGACAAGGTCAAAATAATTTTGGGTTACTCTATTTTGACTTTGAAAAATTATTTAAAATTGTAAAAAAATGTTTAGGATATGAAATTTGTATGATTAAAATATTGACAATTACTTTTAAGGAAAGAAACAAAAATATTATACAAGTCTCGTACTGAAAGATAATTAATTTTTTAGTAAAGAAGGGTCAAAGTTGCCGAGCAGCAGACAAAGGAAAACTAAAACATTTTACTATATTAATTGGCATAAGAAGAAATTTTGAAATTTTTATGGTAAAAAGGTCATTGAGTCTAAATTTATAAACAAGCAGATCTTAATTTGGAACGCTTTAGACCAAGATATAAATAATTTAGTGATCGATACTCAAGTGGACAATTTTGTTAAAATTATGTAAATAGTAAAATTAAAATTAATCTTGCATGTAGGCATACAATACCGAAAACCATCAATTTTTGTATAATTACATGTACATAAAGGATGAGGAATGGAAATGAGGAGGAGGAAAAATAATAGAAGAGTTATAATGTTAAGAAATTGTTGCAAATAATGGATTTGCTAATACATGAGAATAGTACAAATGATTTGTTGAAACATTAAGTGAATTATTGTTATATCGTGTGTAATAGGCACAATTTGCCTGGGCCCAAAACCAAATAAAAACAAAAAAAAAATAATTAAACAATCCATTTACAAGAGTTATCAGCCCAAGCTACAACAGCCCAATATGGCCCAAAATGCAAAAAAAAAAACCCTAATCCCACTTGCACCGCACACTACTGCCACCCCTAGCCTCTGCCATTATCAGCGTCGCCTTTGCCACTTGTCATCATCGTCGCCTGCAAGGAAAAGAAAGGAAAGACAAAAAAGTGGTTGAAAGAGTAACACAAAATAGTTGTAAATCGACTATAAAAAGCCACAACAGACAATGTAGTTTTTTTTTTACACACAAGAACACAATAGATTAATCAAAAATAGAAATCAAGATTTCGAAGGTGATTTGATTTTTTTTCGTTTTTCTTTATTTTTTTTGAATCATTATATATATATATATATATTAGAAAATAAAACAACAAGAAAAGGGGGAGGCTTTTACCTGCGCCGCGCCGGAAAAGGAGAGAAACGAAACATTTCTCCATTTTATGTCGAGTTTGATCCAAACTTCGGGGATTTTGATCCCGGATCTATGTTCTACGGGTGACAGGCTTCAAAAGGGGAGCTTTTGAGTTTTTTGGTCCCCGTGGACAGTGGCACCGTCGCCAGCGACCGGCGGCCACCACGGTGGCCGATCACCGGAGTTATGGCCGGCCTGGGGGTGTTGAAAGAGTTAGGGAAGAGCATTTTGTGATTTTTTTTTTGGAAGTGGGGGGTTAAAATGATTTTTTTTTTTAAGATTTAGTGGCTTTTACATGGTGCCAAAACGGT
Organism: Gossypium arboreum; assembly: GCF_025698485.1. Lineage (NCBI taxonomy): Eukaryota > Viridiplantae > Streptophyta > Magnoliopsida > Malvales > Malvaceae > Gossypium > Gossypium arboreum. Next base: position 41,488,536 of record NC_069080.1, read on the forward strand.
GTCGTTTTGGAGGGGTTCAGAAGTTCCTAAAACAACGTCATATTGATCTACCCAATCCGACCCACCCAGCAGGATCCACGTGTTTTTGAAAAATGGTCTCATTGTGCATTTTATAGGGGTGAGCAAAATTCGATTCGACTCAAAAAAATCGAAAAAAATTTGAATTTCGAGTTAAACGAATTGAGTTATTCGAGTTAATCGAATTATTCGAGTCAACTCGAATTTTTTTTCAAATTTTGAGTTCGAATCGAGTTGAGTTTTCGAATTCTAATAACTCGAATAATTCGAATATTAAACTATAATATTTTACATTTTTACCCCAAACTCCCAAACCTTTTTATTTTTCCCTCAAAACTTTTTCTCCTTCTCACTTTTCCCCGAAAACTTTTACCCCCCTCCTATCCCAACCCACCAAAATTTTACTCTCTCATTTACTTTTCCTCAAAATTTTACTCCTAAAAACCCTTAAAACTTTTTATTTTCCCTCTAAATTTTTACTCCCTCCTACTTTCTCCCCAAAACTTTTACTTCCTTCCCATCCTACCCCCCATCTTCCCCAAAACCATCCCCCTTATTTTTTTTCATATTTTCCCTCCAAAATTTTACTCCCCTATTTACTTTCCCTCAAACTTTTACTCTCCAAAACTTTTATTTTCCCCTAAATTTTACTTCTCACTCTTTACTCCCAAATAAAAATCAAAATTAGCCAAAAATCTCTAAACATAAATAGTAATAATTTTATTTATATCTACTATTTATATTATTAAATTAAATTTCACATTTTATATTATTTATATTATTGAATTGTTTAATCATATTGAATATTTATATTAAAATTGAATTATTAATGATGGCATAAAATATTCGTGTTAAAATTTTATATTGGTACCAACTTCATATTTTATCTTTAAAATAACTTTTATTAAAAAACCACATTTTTACATTTAATATATTTTTTAATTCCAAAATACATAGTGACAAGAATATGAAGATAATTGAAACAACTAAGCAAGCAAATAAGCTAACCCGTATATAAAAGATTAGTAAATAAATTATGAGATGATGAAAGGTAATAAAAAATTTGATTACAGTGGACAAATTTTATTACAATGGGTGACAGTGGTTACAAGGATCCAAAATTATTTTTTAAAACTTAACTCGAACAAATATATTCGATTCGATTCGATTTGAATTCCATCTCACTCGACTCGATTCGAGAAAATTTCAAATCAAATTAGGATGATAAAAAATGATTCGTCAACTCGATTAACTCGAAATTTTTTCATTCGATTCGATTCAATTCGATCGAACGCTCACCCCTAGCATTTGGTCCTTCCGCTTTTTAAGTATTTTCCCTTTCTGCCCCCATTAGTTTTCGCGCCTTTCATTTTGATCCTTATTTTCTTTTATTTACAATTAGAATCTCCTAACTTCATTTCGATTTCAATTTAGTCATTAGTCTATTTAACTTCAATTATTTTTTTTGAACCATTTTATTTAAAATTTCTTTATTTCTTTGTTTATTTGCTTATTATCAATTTCTAATTAAACTTTTACTAGTATTTAGTTGTTATTTCATTTATTATTCCTTTTATTATTTTATTTATTTTATTTTTGTCCTCATTATTTTTATTTAATTATATATTTATTTATTTATATATTTTTACACACCTTGAAAATTTAGATTATTCATTATTATTATTAGTATTAGTATTATTGTTGTTTACATTATCTTCATTATTATTATTCTATCATGCATATTAGTACCGTAATTTACTATTACTATCATATCTTTTATATTTTATTAAGCATATTATGCCATTATTACTACGGATTTATGTTGCATTATCATTATTCATCAAGCACAATTTTTAACCTTTTAGCCATTTTTTACCATACTCGAATAAATCAAATCCACGACATTTCAAATATTATATTCATTTTCACATAATCGCATAAATTTTGTTTTTTTTTAAAAGGTAAGCAATGTTTCGTATTTCAGAAATTCGAAAGGTCGTTCCCTAACTTACGGATTTTTGATTTTCTCGATAAATCCAAATAACCGAACATCTTTCCCATTTTTTTAAAAAAAATGAGATTTTAAATAAAATATTCTCGGGAATTAGGAAAAAATCATGTTCTAACTTACGACATATGATTTCTTTCTAAAACCAAGATAGTCAAACCTTTTTAAATAAAATTTTGGGGTTTACATTTCGAGGATTTAAGACATTGTGTCCTAACTTATGGGATATAATTCTTTTTCTCGATTAACTAGAAATATGCCCTTTTCTCAAAAAGATTTCAATTAAATAACTTTTTAACAAAGGATCGTATTTCAAAATCTCTTCAAATCTTCAATTTTCGACACTAAGACATTAATTAACCAACTAGGTACCACTTTGGGCGTTACGAAGGTGTTAATCCTTTCTCGTGCGTAACCAACTCCCGAACCTATCTTTTTGAATTTCGCAGACCAAAAGTGTTGCCTTAATAAATCAAATTGTTTATTAAAAACAACCATTTTACGAGGTGACCTGATCACACCTCATCAAAAAAGGATTGGTGCCGACTCCCTTTTTTCGTTTCCAAACAAAAATTCGACCCCTTTTATAAAAAATGGTTTCGACAGCTTGGCAACTCCACTAGGGACTAAAAGAGAGTCAAGCCACGAGTTGATTACTTTTTGTCTTTTTGTCGAAAATTGTTAATCTGATTTAAATTTACGACCCCTTTGTTGCATTTCATCCGCCATTGGTCTTTTTCAGAATATGTTTGCTTTATTAGTTTGAGTCTTTTGATATATCTCTGCATATTGCATCGTATAAATCAGTCAATTTTACCCTTTTAAGTGGGAGTGAGAAATTATTCCTTCCTGAGGTCCTTACCTCCGTATAGGATAGTGGATCGCTTTCGGGATACACCTATACCTATGTCTTTGTAAGACTTTCATTTTCATATAGCCATAGGGAAATGTATTCCTCTAAACCGAACTCAGTCTATATGAGCCTATAATGGGTGAGGATTGAGGAATCTATCGATTCAGGTACCTTTGCTATAGAACCGAGTCGCATATAGTGAGCCCTTAAAGCCCACCCTAGGTAGAACTATGCCGAAACCCTAATGGTTACCCGAATCAAGCAGAAAGGTGATAGTAAGTGCATTTGGTATGTACAGTGGAAGAGTACACGGCCTTGCTTCGTTGCCTGAAGATTCAGATTGACAAAGCTTATTCCAGAGCTGCCAACGTCCCAACATTCTTAAAAAAGCTAATGAACATCACAGGAATGAGCGAACAGTGGGTTGCATCCCGAATCAAGCAGAAAGGTGATAGTAAGTGCATTCATTCAAGAAATTTGAGAGATTCGATCCTAGCACATCCTGATATGAAGAAAAGGGCTAATATCTTCGCGTTAAGCATTTACAAATTAGTTATATTCCCTAAGGCTTTAGGGCATATAGACGAGGCGGTCTCCGATTTATTTGATTGACTTGATAAAAAGGGTCACACCTGTTCTCGCAATTTTGGCCGAAACTTTTAGATCCTTGAATGCATTCCGAAGACCGGGCAAAGGGAGGTTCATCGGATGCGCACAACTTTTACTAGCGTGGTTCTACAGCCATTTTTAGAAAGTGGAAAGAGTCTCATATTGAATCTTCTCCAAAGGCTATTCTCTGCTGAAAGAGTTAGTGGCCACGCCAAGACAAGATGATATTACAAAAGAAAAATGGATGATGATTCTCCAAAATCTGAAAGACGAAGATGTCGAATGGAGAGCCCTTTGGATGGTCCTTAACGAGATTTTAAAGTGGCATGGAGATTTTGATTGGGTTCCCCTACTTGGAATATGGGGGGTTGTTGGGTATGCTCCTCTGCTTGTGTTAAGACCATACAGATCAAAAGAGTTTACGCCAGCAACAAAAGGGTTAGCTCAGTGTGAGTTTGTATACAAAGGAGATAATTACAAAAAGAAAGTTCGTGAAATATCGAACGCCTAGAATCGAACTCGTAGAAAAAAAAGTTTGCTGCCAACCCAATGACTACCCCTGAGTATGACCGATGGTGGGGTCAGAGAATCAACAATGACATCCCTACGTCAAACCAAGAAAAGACTCGTTCAATAGAAGAACACTTGCAGGTGATCCCGATTGAGCTAGAGATCATCAAATAGGATTTTGGGAGAAAGAGTTTGGAACTAGAAAAAATGATAGAGCAATTGGAGGAGGAGAAAATGCAGCTAGGTCTGGATGTCAACATCTAGAAACTAGAACCCAAGAAGCTGAGAAAGGGGAAGAATAATGCTGAAGAGGATTTGGACAGTTTGAAAATAGACTACAAGAAGTTCTGGTTGTCAATAAGAACTATCGGTCTGGGAAAAAAGTCAAAACAATGGCGGCAAGAAATTAAAGAGGAAAAGAGTAGAGCAAGTCAATGGGAAAGGAAATTCTGAGATACTCAAGCGCGAGAAGATGTTCTGCAAATGAGTTTGGTAGAAATCAAAATGAGAAGGTGGGGTTAAAAACTCAGGTGTCAGAGTTAGAAAGATCCCTACCTTAGTATTGTAGTTATAACTCTGTAATCAAGTTGAAGGCTAGCCGGAGCAAAATTGAAGAGCTAAAAGGAAAGATAGAAGAAATCAAAACCACGCTACAAAACTGTGAACTTCAAGTTGAACTCCTGGAAGCAAATAATAAGCAGTGGCAAGAGCAGCTTCACCGATCTCAAGATCAGGTCAGGGATAGGGATTACATTATGGGTGTAACTTTGACTCAAGCACAAGAGGTGGCTGATCATTTAAAAACCTGGGCAGTCCAGGCTAATGTACTGAGTTTGATAAACGAGTCAGAGTCAGATCGAGGCTGAGAGTTAGCTTGGCTTCTTAGGAATGTTAAGGCCTTAAGTATTAGAGTGAGGCCTTATATGTAATCCGTTTTATGTGAAGAAATTTATTTTCTAGAAAAGTTACTCTAATGAAATTAAATCAGAGGCAGTGCCTTTTTTGCATGCATTTCATGTATTAGCATTACATTGCATTATGTGCATTAAATCTCACAAAGAGACACTAAAATCATGGCAGTTACCTTGGAATATCATTACTATACACAAGGGAAAACTAAAGCAATGGACCAAAGATTGGAAAGATTAGAGCAGCTGCAAAAATAAATGTAAGATCAGCTGCAAATACAGATGCAAAAACCATTGGCCAAAATTCAACAAGACATGAGGGATCAGATGCTAGAATCCAAAAGAATATGATGATCCAATTAACCCAGTTGCTGACTGGAGGGCTAGAAAAAGGAAAGAGCCATATGGTCAATTCTGGGGATGATAACGAGGACCCTGCTTATCCTCCAGGCTTCACCCCAACAAACTCCCAAGTACAACGTAAATCCACAAAGGGTGTCCGTTAACATTAGACCCTAATATCAGACTGGTACCTTGGCACTAACAAGCTTCCCAACAGCTTTAGGCTCCAACCCAGGAGACCATCCAGTGAATCCCGTTGTATCTGATCTTAATGATATAGCAAAAATAGAAAAGGTGAGAGTGGAGCTCCCAAAGCAACTTAAAGACCGATGCAGATGGCTAGAAGAGAAATTCAAGGAATTAGTAAGTGTTGATTACCATTGTGGAATTGATGCTAAAGACTTGAGCCTGGTTCCAGATCTAGTGCTCCCGCCCAAGTTTAAGATTCTGGAATTTGAGAAATATAATGGGACCAGCTGCTCCAAAGCCCACATTACGATGTTCTATCGGAGGATGACAGGATATGTCAATAATGATCAGTTGTTAATTTACTGTTTTCAAGACAGCCTGACCGAGGCTGTGGCCAAATGGTATAATCAATTAAGCTGTGCCCAAATCAATTCATGAAAGGACCCAACATAGGCCTTCATGAAACAATACAGACACGTAACAGATATGACACTCGAAAGAATCACACTGCAAAACATAGAGAAAAAGCCAAGCGAGAGCTTCAGGCAATATGCTCAAAGGTGGAGGGAAATCACCACACAAGTCCAACCACCTCTACTAGAAAAGGAAATGACAATGCTCTTCATTAATACCCTAAAGGTTCCATTCATTAATCACATGCTGGGAAGTACAACTAAGAGTTTCTCAAACATAATAATGTCCGATGAGATGATAGAAAATGCAATAAGGCATGGAAAAATTGAAGTCGGGGAAAACGCTAGGAGAACGACCCCGAGAAAGAAGGAAAATGAGGTAAATAATGCTAGTACGTATGACAAGGGCTATTTAAACCCGATTACTGTAAGTCAGCCAAGGGTAGTGGCTACTAGCCATTAGGCCCCCCAAGGTAAGAATCCAACATAAAGCAAAACACGGAGAAACTCCAATTTAAGCCTATCCCAATAACGTATAAGGAGTTGTACCAAAATTTGTTTGATGCACATGTAATATCTCCTTTCTACCTAAAACCTATGCAACCTCTATTCCCTAAATGGTACGACGTGAATGCCTAATACGAATACCACATGGGAATCACGGGACACTCGATCGAGAACTGTATCGCATTCAAAAAGTTAATCGAAAGACTCATCAAAATGGGTATTGTGAGATTCGATGATCCATCAGTGTAGAGAATCCATTACCCTAACTATTCTGACAAAGGGATAAACACGATAATTGAGAATGCGATGAAGAGAATCAAAATGAATATAGCAGAAGTGAAAACCCTACTGAAAGGGGTTTGGAAGAAAATGGTAGAAAGTGGATTAATCACACAGGATTTAGGGGAGAAATCCCGAAAAGCAAGGAACTACAGCAAGTTCCATGATGAAGGAGGTCATGAGATTCAAAGATGATGTTAATTCAGGGCCCTAGTACAAGGTCTGATTGTAACATCTCGATTTTGGGCCTAGTCAGAATAGTGGTTTCGGGACCACAAATTCGATAAGAAAAATTTTATTTTTATTATATTTTTATGGTCTACAATTTCACAGAATGATTTCGTGAAAGTTTCGTTTGAAACTTTTGACGTTTGGGCACTCAATTTAGTCAAAAGGACTAAATCATAAAAAGTGAAAAAGTTGAGTTCAACATGCTAAAGGTGTTTAATTGTTATGAAATTTTAAATTGGAGGTCCTTATATGGTAATTAGACCATTGGTTAAGTTGGTGGACAAAAATGGACATGGTTAGGCATGTTTCTAAAGTTTTTCATTAAAGGCATTTTGGTCATTTAGTTATTAAAATAAATTAAAAACAAAATTAAAAGCCAATTTTTGGTGGATTTTCAAAGTATGACTACTGCAGCTGTCCAAATTGTTTTAGTAAAATATAGTGATACCATCACAAGATTTTCATGAAATTACTCTCATAAGTATCACTCATTCATTTTCATTCTTATCACAAGTCCATGGGTTTCGAGTACTTACCTGTGCTATCACTTAGCACAACACTCGTCCAAACATGACAATTCATTTGCATCATAATAGTATCATATAATATAAATGAGTTTATTATGGCAAGAACCCTTTTATTTCATTTCTCATATTAATCTCATTGAACTTCTCGGAATCTTGATGGATATCCCATTCACCGTCAATTTATACAAGTGATCATTTCAAGTACGCACTCCTGCGAACCTTGCTCTTACGGCAGGATTACCAATCCAGGCTAAATCTCCTGCAACGACATATACTCTAATGAGCTCGGATCTAGATTACAAGTCCATACTAAATTCAGATCCTAATCGGATTACCAATCCGGGCTAAATCCATTTCAGCACACATATTCTTCGGGAGAGTAGATCACTTTATAAGTTCATGTTCGTCAATTCGTATTTTCCATTTTTAAAGAGCACACTTTCGCGAACCTCCTTTCTTACAGCGGGATTACCAGTCCAGGCTAAATCCCCTGTAATATAAACTCATAGAGTATTGTCGGGATTACTGGTCCAGGCTAAATCCCCTACAACGACATATACTCAAATGAGATCGGATCTGAATTACCAATCCAGGCTAAATTCAGAACCTAATTCGGATTACCCGTCCAGGCTAAATTCGTTCACACATATTCTTCGGGAGGGCTTTATAGGGATTGGATCACTCGTTTAGGCTAGATCCTTTTTATTATCAATTCCGTTTCAAGAATCCATCGAATATCCTATTTTATTCAACCGAGATTTCTCTTCCTCTTATTATCAATCATGTCAATGTTTCATAAATTTTCATACATTAAGCGTTCAAATCATATTTTTATCAAAAGCATACATTTATCATATAATATTCATTTAAGCAATTAACATACCTCACACATTGTATTTACTTGGAAATGGACTTACCATCCTTTTCACTCTTTCATAAGTTACCCAACTTAATAAAACATCATGTTATATCAAATTTTCAAAATATTCATCTATTGTATAGCAAGCCATCAATGATTGAACCATCAAACATTTCATGTGCTACTAGTTATATATTATTGTTTTCAGAAATTTTATATACCATTATTTCATCACTTTTAAATATATTAAATCATGTCACTCGTGCAATAATAAAATAGAATTGCAATATTATTGACACACGAACTTACCTCGGCACCAAAATAGCAAAAAGGAACCTAACTGTCGATTTTCCATTTTCATCTGATCTAGGTTCAATCCTTATTTTCCTTGATCTATAATAGCACATTTAGTCTAATTATTAGTCACATTATTTAAGGTGATCCAAAAATCATATTTTGGTAAAATTATATTTTTGCCCCTGAACTTTGTCAAAATTACACTTTTACCGCTAGGCTCGTAAAATAATTTTTATTCAATTTCCTCACTCTTTAAGCCTATCCGAACCATTTTCATAACTACATCAAACCACAATTCTCATCAAAACACACTTTTATACCATTTTTACAACTTTTACAAAATGGTCCTTTTGGACGTTTTCATCGAAAATCGCTTAGTAAAAGTCATTTATTTAACACCAACACTCATTTTCTACCATTATACATCAAAATTCATGCATGTCACACATGGGCCAATTTTTAAACATGAACCTTATCTCAAATTAATGGTAGAAATAGATAGATCTTGTTACGGGGATTGCAAAAACATAAAAATCATTAAAAACGGGGCTAGAACGGACTTACAATCGAGCTTGAAAGCTTGAAAAACCCTAGCCATAGTTTCTCCATGCAAATTTCGGCCAAGAGGTTGAAGATGGACAAAAATTGGCTTTTAATTTTGTTTTTAATTCATTTTAATAACTAAATGACCAAAATGCCCTTAATGAAAAACTTTGGAAACATGCCTAACCATGTCCATTTTTGTCCACCAACTTAACCAATGGTCTAATTACCATATAAGGACCTCCAATTTGAAATTTCATAACAATTGGACACCTCTAGCACGTAGAACTCAACTTTTGCACTTTTTATGATTTAGTCCTTTTTACTAAATTGAGTGCCCAAATGTCAAAATTTTCAAACAAAATTTTTTATAAATCATTCTATGAAATTTTATACCATAAAAATATAATAAAAATAAAATTTTCCTCATCGGATTTGTGGTCCCGAAACCACTATTCTGACTAGGCTGAAAATCGGGATGTTACATTTCTCCACCAAAAATTATGGAAATTGAATTAGAGACTAAATAAGAAATGAAATTAAATCTTATTAAGTCTAGTTTTACATAGAGGAAACGATTTAAGAAAAAAAATTCATATTATGAGATATTTGAATTTTTGTGAGACAGGGTCAAAGTGATTTTGGGCTCCCCTATCTTAACTTTGGAAAATCATTAAAAATTGTATGATAATAATCATGGGTTATAAATTACATTCTTAAAATCCTTAATGATTCTATTTTCAAGGTAAATAGAAAAGAGCATCATCTGAGTCCCGTACTATGAGATAAATAAATTTTACTGAAGAAAGGTTGAAGCTGTTAAACAGCAAAACAGGGGAGATTTTGAATAATAAAATGTACTTATTGGCTAGATCAAAAATTCTAAAAATTTTATGGTAAGAAGATATGTGAGTCTAGTTTCTGGGAAAATTATCAGTTCTTAATTTGGAGTCTTGTAGCTCTAGATATAAATAATTTAGTAACCATGACTCGAGAAAATAGCTTAACTGGACTTTGAATAAATAGAGAGGAATTGAAAAATAGCATGTTAATACATTGCTTATTATTTTTCATCCGATCTTACTAGGTGTAAAGCTTACTCCCTCCTTTCCATTTCTTTTTTAGTGTTGTCAAGTTGGCTCGGGGTTGGAGATTGTCAGAGGCAGCATCACACTATCAAGCCAATACCTTTGGAATATTGTTACATATTTTAGAATTATCAAGTGAGTGGCATGTATAGGGACCTAGTTCTATGACGTGTTATTATGATTTGGCCAAATGTATTGGCCCATTTTGAGCTATTTTATATGGCCATGAGATGTGGCTCATATTGATTATGGCTTGTAAGTCTAGCTAGTCATGTTATGATTTATTGCTTATGATGTGAAGATATGATTATGTTTGTTTGTCATGCATGGTTGGCAATATGTCATGTGTGTTAAATGCATGTTTTATGACCATGAATTAAATGTGCAATATGGAGATAAAATAATAATGCTTTGAACATGAAAGTTTGATGATAAGTTGAGATAAATTGGCACAAAGATAACTATGGTATGACTAGTCTTGGTTTTGATGTAGAAATGTGTAACACATGCATGTTGATAGGTAAATGATATATTTGTATCATAATTGAAGATTTTGAATGGCATTGGATCCATATACATGTGTGTTCATGTAAGGGTAATAAAAAGGCTTGGAAAATAGCCTAAGCGTTAACTACACGGGATGAGACACGGCCGTGTGTCTCCACCGTGTGAGGGACACGGCCGGGGGACACGAGTGTTTGGCCTGGCCGTGTGATTTATTTTTTTTTACTGACGTCATAAACAAAGAGTTACACGGCCTAAGGACACGGGTGTGTTGATGGCACACGGGCGTGCCCCTGTGTCCACACGGGCGTGTGACTTTGTTTCATGAGAAAAATTTCTAAGTTTTTCCCAGAGCTTTCCAAAGTTCTCGGTTTAGTCCCAAACCCTTTCTAAAGTATGTTTTAGGCTTTGTAAACCCAAATAAGGGACTATGTGCATGTGATATAATATTTAAAATATGAATGAAATTTTATGGCTCGGTTTGCATGATTGGTTGTGTTTAAGTCCGGTAATGCCTCGTACCTATCCCAGCGTAGGACACAGGTAAGGGGTGTTACACTGATGGACAATAAGGAACTAGAATTCTTAGAGTATACCAAAGGCCCAGAAGGAGAAAACGTATGCGCCTCAGAAGAGGGGTCAACAAAGAAGATCTATCGCCTCAAAAGAGGGGTCAATAGAGAAGATTTATCGCCTCAGAAGAGGGGTCAACAGAGAAGATCTATAAAGTCAGCCACCTAGTGGTTATCATTTCACGACCAAAAAGTAATGAAACCAGAGTACAAATGTGACATCCCTAAATCGACCCTAGTCGGAAAGTGGTTTCGGGACCACCAAACCGAGTCATAATAATAATTAACCATCATAATTGATGCTCATTATATGTATATATGCATGTGTGAAAATTTCGTGTTTGGATTTTGTTAATAGTAAGTGAATTTTTATCAAATAGGACTTATGTGAGAAAATTTAGAAATGTGCTAGGCAATTGTAAGGTGGCCTATTAATACATGTGGGAAAATAGTTGTCCTTGCATGTCAAATAACCCACTTCCTAAGGTGAGTGGCCGGCCATGACAAGAATATGGGCAAGGGAACATGTTTCCAACATGTTTAGTTAGTGGATTATGTAGAAAAAATAAAGAAATGAAAAAAAAATGAGCATGGATGCCCCCCCCTTTGTTGCCGTGAGTAGAGGAAAAGAAAGGAAAAAAATTGTTCATCCATTCTCAAATCTTGGCTGAAAATACTAAGGGAAAAAGGAAGGATTTTTGCTTCATGCTTGGTTTAGAAGAGGACTAGAAGGAGATTTGGTCATACTTGTGTCAAGATTAAGGTATGTTTGAGGTTGTGTCATGAGATTCATGCATGTTTTAGTTGCTAACTTGATGTTCATGTTAGCCCATGGTTCAAATCCTTGTTATGCCATGGAAATGGTATTTGGCCAAGGTTGATATTGTGTTAAAGCCATTGCATGCTAAATGTGAAGCTTGTTGATGATACATGTAATGATGGATTGACTACTCTTGAAATTTCTTTTAGCATTCTTGAGTAAGACATGGAGTTTTCTTTGTTTAACCATGACCAAAAATTGAAAGGGGATGGTGTGGGATGTATTCGCCATGGCATGCTCATAAGTGCGATTTATGCTTGTTGCATGATAGGTAAAAATTTGTGTTTTGATATATGTGTATATGTGTTTGTACATGATGTTACAAATGGATGTGAAAATATATGCTAGATTGGGAAAATTTGATTAAATGTTCATGAGATGAAATTAGGTGATTAAAAGATGTTAGTTGACATTGTACATATATATATATATTCGCCATTAAAGTGAGTATGTAGGTAATGTTGAATCAAGTTTTTGGTGCACATTCGGTTAGGTGTATAATCGACCAAATGGGCGATTAGTAAGAATGGTTGCGAATATACAAGCATACATATGCATGTGTAGTTGAATTATGAATGTTTAGCAAGATGGTTAAACTAGTGATTTATTGATTAAGCTCAAGGAGTTAAAGAAGGAGAATCAAGCAAGGGAAAGACGAAGGTCATCGAGTAGCCAACTTGGAACTATTTTACCCAACACGAGGTAAGTCATTAAGCACGTATTTGATATTGCTTAAATGATTGTAAAATTTATGCAATTGTGTTTAATGGGATGATATATATATATAAATGAAAATGTATGTGTATGGAGTGATGACAATTGTTGAATGTAAAAGAAATAGTGAAATGTGTAGAAAGTTTGCTTTCGGCACTAAGTGTCGGGAACAATACGTGTGTACGGTGACGAGATTGGCACTAAGTGTGCGTGCTGGAAATATATGGCACTAAGTGTGCATGCTGGAAATATATGGCACTAAGTGTGCGAGCTCGAAGGGCATGGCACTATGTGTGCGGGCTTAAATCGCATGGCACTAAGTGTGCGAAATCGAGTATTAAGCACGTGTGTGCGTACTCTATATATATATATAAATATCTCCGATCGAACAATTATATGGAGGGTGTGTCTCCATCGAGTGAGTATGGACAGCGGATCGGTAAGTACCTTGAGCTCATGACGAATAGGTAATACGTTCATGCTTGGGGTTGAATTTGGTAAGCCTTAAATCTATGTGATGATTGAAATTGTATGGTTGTGCTGGAAAATGAGTTAATGTGTAAAAATGCTTGATTATCTTGTTGTGTAGAATATGAAATGTGGATGTATGAATTGGTGCGAGATTGGACCGAAAGGTCCGAGGTATTATGGTATAGATTCGATATGGACGAGTACCTAGCCTCATTTGTTGTACATGTAGTAGTAACTTTATCGGTGGATTGACGAATGCTTATGACTTACTGAGTTGTAAACTCACTCGGTGTTTTCTTGTCACCCATTTTAGGTCTCTTGGACTCGTATTGTTGCGTGCTCGGAACTGTCGTTGAAGTCATCACACCGGCTGAAATCTTGTGGTATTGTTTTTTGTTGTTGAAGAACATTTGGCATGTATAGGCTATTATATTTTGTCGAATTGTGGGTTGTAAACTTTAAGCCATGTGAAAATGGCCTATGTGGTCGTCGAGTGGGATGCTAGAACCTACAGCCACGAGTCTTAGAAACTCAAATTTTGTTAAGGTGGCCATAATTTGTGTCATGTATGATGGATGATTAAGGCCAAGGAAAAATTCATGAAATTGGCATAGTCTACTGCAGTAACTGTTGCGGACAGCAGCAGTGAGGTGAGATTGAAAATCACTAAAAATAGTATAAGTAGAATTAAATAGTGAGTAAATTATGGAACTGAACCTTGATGAATCTATTTTTATATGGATGAAACGAAACGACCATATGAGCAGTATACTGGGAAATATTAAAGTTCTCGTGAGACAGGGCCAGAACGGTTTCTGGGTCCCCTGTCGCGACTTTGAAAATTTACCATAAATTATCCAGAAAGAATTAGGAGTCATGCCTTATATGTACAGATTCCATTTTGAGTCTAGTTTCATTAGAAACAAACGGCACCAGTATTAAAGCCCTGTACAGAAAGATATTCAAGTTGTAACTCGCGGAGGTCATAGCAGTCGATCCCTGTAACATGGGTGACTTTAACTAATAAACTGTACCAATTGGCCCAACCAAAAATTCTAAAAATAAATCCATGGATGGGTATATGAGTCCAAATTCAGGGAAAATTTACGAAACCAGTTTCCGAGTTTTGAAACTCGAGATATGATTTTTAAGGCGACGGTGACGCAGTTTTCCAGCCTGTCCAGAAATGCCAAATTGGTCGGCACTTTAAGAGGATTTGTCTCGTTAACCCCTCGTGTCCGACACCGGCGTCGGCCACGAGTTAGGGGTGTTACAATTTTATTGGTATCAGAGCTATGGTTTAGTCGGTTCTAGGACTACTATAGCGCGTGTGAGTCTAGCTATACATGCCAAATTGTTAGTGCTTAATAATGTGATGACTTCTGACGGTTGGAATTTTTGTTTTGATTAGCAATGGAACCCGGGGTAGAGAGACCCTTGGCGGATGACGTTGAAAGTGTAGCGGCTGCTCTGCGCAAGGGACACCGCCTGCTGAGCCTCGATCATCCGCGAATAATCAAAATGAAGGCGAAACAAGCCTTCTTCACCATGATGAATGAGTGGGTCGCGCAATATGCCCGAACCAACCCGCTGTCCAACCATTCCCGAATTTAAATACTCCACCCCAAGAGCCCGCGATGCCTCCGATTCTTGATCTGTGAGGCCGAGTAAACCACCTGTGGACTTGATTAGGAAGCGCAATGAGGAGTTCAAGGCCATAGTTCTTGATGATGCCGAAAAGGTGAGTTCGCTCGATAACACCATTAGAGTGTTAGATGAACTGTCATGCACACCGATGAATGTCTTAAGTGTGCTATATCCTTGTTCGAGACTCACTTACTATTGGTGGAGGACTTTAATTTCCATAGTCCCAAATGAACGAGTTACTTGGGATTTCTTTCAATCCAATTTCGAAAGAAATACATTAGTCAACAGTTCATCGATCGAAGCGTAAGGAATTTTGGAACTCAAGCAAGGCCGGATGATCAGATTCGAATACGAACATGAGTTCGTAAGACTTAGTCGGTATGCTCGGGAGTGTGTGGCTGATGAGGTTGCGATGTGCAAAAGATTTGAAGAAGGATTGAATGAAGAGTTAAAGTTACTAGTGGGAATTTTGGAGATAAAGGAGTTCGTGACACTAGTCGAATGAGCACGCAAGGCGGAAGAACTTGGGAAGGAGAAGAAGAAGGCTGAATTTGAAGCAAGAGATTACCGTAAAAGATCGACGAGTAAAGCTCCGTTCTCGGCTGTAAAGAGGTTCGTGGAGGACACCAAGAAGTCGAGGACGATGCGGGAATTTCCATTAGAGCAGACCATTGACGGACTCTCGAGCTACTTCATAGCTAGTGTGGGCAATAATCGTCAAGAGAGACTGAATGCCCCCAATGTGGAAGACGACACCTAGGTGAATGTTGGGGTAAGTCCATTAATAGGGCTGTTATGGATGCGGTTCAAGGACCACTTCATTAGAGATTGCACGGAGCTAGATGAGAGGAATAAGACGCAAGGTGCAAGACCTAGTGGAACGACGGTGGAGGTAGGCCCCGAGAATCTCTGGAGGTAGGGGTGGTAATCGAGAGGAGCCTCTAATACGGCCGTCCGATCCGAGACCCGTGCTCTGCTAGAGCATATGCCATCCGCGCACGAGAGGAGGCATCCTCCCTGACGTTATCATGGTACTTTTACTCTCTTTGATACTATTGTGATTGCATTGATTGACCCGGCTCTACTCACTCATATGTATGTGAAACCTTAGCATCCGAGAAGACTCTACTGTTGAGTCTCGAGTTCGTAATTCAGTGTCAAACCCTTTGGGTCAATACGTGCTTGTTGATAAAGTGTGCAAGAGATGCCCCTAATAATTCGAGAATCTTGTTTTCCTACCGATCGATGCTTCTACCATTTCATGAATTCGATGTTATTCTTGGTATGGATTGGTGACCGTACATGATGCGATGGTGGACGCAAAAGGAAAACCATTAATTTGAGGAGTGCAAATAATGAGGTAGTCCGAGTCGAGTCTCTTGATTTAAAAGGAGTGCCGACAATAATATCTTCTATGACCGTCAAGATATGTGAAAAGGGTGTGAAACATACCTTGCGTATGTGTTTGGAAGTAAAGAGACGGAAAGGAAACTCGAATCGGTACCAGTGGTTTGTGAGTATTCGGATGTTTTTCCGAGGAGTTACTGGGATTGCCACCGGTTCGAGAAGTGGAATTCGACATCGAAGTTGTACCGGTACTACGCCGATTTCAATAGCCCCGTGTCGTATGGCATTAATGGAATTAAAGGAATTGAAGGTTCAATTGCAAGAATTGACGGATAGAGGTTTATTTCGACCGAGTTTTTTCTCCATGGGCGACTTTGTATTGTTTGTGAAGAAGAAGGACGGAACCATGAGGTTGTGCATCGACTATCGTCAACTCAATAAAGTGACGATAAAGAATAAATATCCATTGCCACGAATTGACGATTTGTTTGATCAATTAAAGGGAGCCTCGGTGTTTTCAAAGATAGATTTGAGGTCGGGTACTATCGGTTGAGGGTCCGAGAATCGGACATACCCAAAACCGCTTTTAGAGCGAGGTATGGTCACTACGAATTCTTGGTGATGCCGTTTGGGCTCACTAATGCCCTGCGGTGTTTATGGATTTAATGAATAGAATTTTCAGGCCATACTTGGATCGGTTCGTAGTTGTATTTATCGATGACATTTTGGTCTATTCGAAAGATGAAACTGAACATGCTGAACACCTGAGGCTAGTGTTGCAAATCTTACGAGATAAGCAGTTATACGCAAAGTTCAGTAAATGTGAATTTTGGTTGAAAGAGGTTAGCTTTTGGGGCACGTGGTGTCCGTGACGGTGTCGAGGTGGACTGAACAAAATTTGACCATAGTCAATTGGAAACCTCCAAGGAATGTTACCGAAGTTAGGAGCTTTTTGGGGCTTGCCAGTTACTACCGACGGTTTGTGAAAGGATTCTCGATGATAGCCACACCCATGACAAAACTGCTTCAGAAAGATGTCAAATTTGAATGGACGGAAAAGTGTCGAAAAGTTTCGACCAATTGAAAACCCATTTGACGAAAGCTCCGGTTCTAGTACGGCCGAATCGGCAAAGAGTTTGTCATCTATAGTGATGCCTCCCTACTTGGGTTAGGTTGCGTATTGATGCAAGAAGGGCGAGTTGTGGCCTGCGTCGAGGCAATTAAAGCCACATGAGAAAAATTATCCGACCCATGATCTCGAATTGGTCGCCATCGTATTCGCCTTAAAGATATGGCGACATTACTTATTTGGTGAGAAGTGCCATGTGTATTCGGATCACAAAAGTCTCAAATATTTGATGACCCAAAGAGACTTAAATCTGCGACAAAGCGATGGCTCGAGTTGTTAAAAGATTATGAGCTCGTCATTGATTATCACCGGGAAGGGCTAATGTGGTTGCGGATGCCTTAAGCGGAAATCACCGTTTGCTTTTATGAGCGATGAATGTACACTTGTCTATCCTACCCGACAATGTGTTAGTAGTGAATTGAAAGCCAAACCATTATTGGTACGTCAAATTCGTGAAGCTCGAAAGTCAACGATGAGTTGCTTGCAAAAGCGAGATGAGTGTGTTCGAACAAGGACTCGAATTTCAAATCGATGATGACGATTGTTTGAGGTTGAAGTCGTCTGTGTGTCCCAAAGAATTGAACTTATTCCAATAATTTTGAACGAAGCCCATTGTAGCCGAATGGCAATCCACCCGGGAGTACGAAGATGTACAACGATTTGAAACGTCGGTTTGGTGGCATGGTATGAAGCGGGACATCTCCGACTTTGTTTCGAGGTGTTTAATATGTCAACAAGTGAAAGCGAACATCAAGTGCCTTGAGATTGCTTCACCGATCACGATACCCGAGTGGAAATGGGATCGAGTCACAATGGACTTTGTGTCCGGCCGCCATTGTCGACTAGTAAGAAGGATGCGATTTGGGTTGTTGTTGATAGATCGACTAAGTCGGCTCACTTTATCCCGTCGCGCACGGATTTTTCATTGGATAAACTAGCCAATTGTATGTTTCTCAGTTGTGAGATTACACGGGTACCGATTTCTATCGTGTCGGATAGAGATCCGAGATTTACCTCGCGATTTTGGAAGAAATTTCAAGAAGCTTTGGGTACCAAGTTGCATTTCAAAGCACCGCCTTTCACCCCCAAACCGATGGTCAATCCGAACGGATAATTCAAATACTCGAAGATATGTTGAGATGTTGTATCCTTGAGTTTAGTGGTTCATGGGAGCAGTATCGCCTTTGATTGAATTCGCACAACAATAGCTTTCAATCAAGTATTAAGATGGCGCCTTACGAGGCTTTATACGGTCGTAAATGCCGTACCCCATTATTCTCGGTGAACTTAGTGAAGGTAAATTCTTGAGGTTGATTTGGTTAAGGATGCCGAGCAAGAGTTCAAGTAATTCGTGAAAGTTTGAAAGTCGCCGGATCGCCAAAAGTCGTATCGGATTTGAAAAGAAAAGATATTGAATATCGGGTTGGAGACAAGGTCTTTCTCAAAGTTTCACCTTGGAAGAAGGTGCTTAGATTTGGTCGTAAGGGCAAATTGAGTCCGAGGTTTATCGGGCCATATGAAGTATCCGAATGAGTTGGGCGATCGCATATCGATTAATTTTGCCCCGAGCTCGAAAGGATTCTAGCGTTTTCATGTCTCGATGCTTGACGATATAGGTCCGATCCATCGCACGTAATTGCTCCATCCGAGATTGAGATTCACCTAATTTGAGCTATGAAGAGGAACCGGTTCGCATTATGAGGCGTGAAGTAAAAGAGTTGCGCAATAGGAAAATCCCGTTAGTGAAGGTGTTGTGGCATAAACACGGAATGGAAGAAGCCACTTGGGAACTTGAGGACTCTATGAAAGAGCGATACCGAGCCTATTTACGGTAAGATTTTCTGGGACGAAAATTTCTAAGTGGGGAGAGTTGTGACATCCCTAAATCGACCCTAGTCGGAAAGTGGTTTCGGGACCACCAAACCGAGTCATAATAATAATTAACCATCATAATTGATGCTCATTATATGTATATATGCATGTGTGAAAATTTCGTGTTTGGATTTTGTTAATAGTAAGTGAATTTTTATCAAATAGGACTTATGTGAGAAAATTTAGAAATGTGCTAGGCAATTGTAAGGTGGCCTATTAATACATGTGGGAAAATAGTTGTCCTTGCATGTCAAATAACCCACTTCCTAAGGTGAGTGGCGGCCATGACAAGAATATGGGCAAGGGAACATGTTTCCAACATGTTTAGTTAGTGGATTATATAGAAAAAATAAAGAAATGAAAAAAAATGAGCATGGATGCCCCCTTTGTTGCCGTGAGTAGAGGAAAAGAAAGGAAAAAAATTGTTCATCCATTCTCAAATCTTGGCTGAAAATACTAAGGGAAAAAGGAAGGATTTTTGCTTCATGCTTGGTTTAGAAGAGAACTAGAAGGAGATTTGGTCATACTTGTGTCAAGATTAAGGTATGTTTGAGGTTGTGTCATGAGATTCATGCATGTTTTAGTTGCTAACTTGATGTTCATGTTAGCCCATGGTTCAAATCCTTGTTATGCCATGGAAATGGTATTTGGCCAAGATTGATATTGTGTTAAAGCCATTGCATGCTAAATGTGAAGCTTGTTGATGATACATGTAATGATGGATTGACTACTCTTGAAATTTCTTTTAGCATTCTTGAGTAAGACATGGAGTTTTCTTTGTTTAACCATGACCAAAAATTGAAAGGGGGATGGTGTGGGATGTATTCGGCCATGGCATGCTCATAAGTGCGATTTATGCTTGTTGCATGATAGGTAAAAATTTGTGTTTTGATATATGTGTATATGTGTTTGTACATGATGTTACAAATGGATGTGAAAATATATGCTAGATTGGGAAAATTTGATTAAATGTTCATGAGATGAAATTAGGTGATTAAAAGATGTTAGTTGACATTGTACATATATATATATATTCGCCATTAAAGTGAGTATGTAGGTAATGTTGAATCAAGTTTTGGTGCATATTCGGTTAGGTGTATAATCGACCAAATGGGCGATTAGTAAGAATGGTTGCCGAATATACAAGCATACATATGCATGTGTAGTTGAATTATGAATGTTTAGCAAGATGGTTAAACTAGTGATTTATTGATTAAGCTCAAGGAGTTAAAGAAGGAGAATCAAGCAAGGGAAAGACGAAGGTCATCGAGTAGCCAACTTGGAACTATTTTACCCAACACGAGGTAAGTCATTAAGCACGTATTTGATATTGCTTAAATGATTGTAAAATTTATGCAATTGTGTTTAATGGGATGATATATATATATAAATGAAAATGTATGTGTATGGAGTGATGACAATTGTTGAATGTAAAAGAAATAGTGAAATGTGTAGAAAGTTTGCTTTCGGCACTAAGTGTCTTGGGCAATACGTGTGTACGGTGATTTAGATTGGCACTAAGTGTGCGTGCTGGAAATATATGGCACTAAGTGTGCATGCTGGAAATATATGGCACTAAGTGTGCGAGCTCGAAGGGCATGGCACTATGTGTGCGGGCTTAAATCGCATGGCACTAAGTGTGCGAAATCGAGTATTAAGCACTCGTGTGCGTACTCTATATATATATATAAATATCTCCGATCGAACAATTATATGGAGGTGTGTCTCCATCGAGTGAGTATGGACAGCGGATCGGGTAAGTACCTTGAGCTCATGACGAATAGGTAATACGTTCATGCTTGGGGTTGAATTTGGTAAGCCTTAAATCTATGTGATGATTGAAATTGTATGGTTGTGCTGGAAAATGAGTTAATGTGTAAAAATGCTTCGATTATCTTGTTGTGTAGAATATGAAATGTGGATGTATGAATTAGTACGAGATTGGACCGAAAGGTCCGAGGTATTATGGTATAGATTCGATATGGACGAGTACCTAGCCTCATTTGTTGTACATGTAGTAGTAACTTTATCAGTGGATTGACGAATGCTTATGACTTACTGAGTTGTAAACTCACTCGGTGTTTTCTTGTCACCCATTTTAGGTCTCTTGGACTCGTGTTGTTGCGTGCTCGGAACCGTCGTTGAAGTCATCACACCGGCTGAAATCTTGTGGTATTGTTTTTGTTGTTGAAGAACATTTGGCATGTATAGGCTATTATATTTTGTCGAATTGTGGGTTGTAAACTTTAAGCCATGTGAAAATGGCCTATGTGGTCGTCGAGTGGGATGCTAGAACCTACAGCCACGAGTCTTAGAAACTCAAATTTTGTTAAGGTGGCCATAATTTGTGTCATGTATGATGGATGATTAAGGCCAAGGAAAAATTCATGAAATTGGCATAGTCTACTGCAGTAACTGTTGCGGACAGCAGCAGTGAGGTGAGATTGAAAAATCACTAAAAATAGTATAAGTAGAATTAAATAGTGAGTAAATTATGGAACTGAACCTTGATGAATCTATTTTTATATGGACGAAACGAAACGACCATATGAGCAGTATACTGGGAAATATTAAAGTTCTCGTGAGACAGGGCCAGAACGGTTTCTGGGTCCCCTGTCGCGACTTTGAAAATTTACCATAAATTATCCAGAAAGAATTAGGAGTCATGCCTTATATGTACAGATTCCATTTTGAGTCTAGTTTCATTAGAAACAAACGGCACCAGTATTAAAGCCCTGTACAGAAAGATATTCAAGTTGTAACTCGCGGAGGTCAGAGCAGTCGATCCCTGTAACATGGGTGACTTTAACTAATAAACTGTACCAATTGGCCCAACCAAAAATTCTAAAAATAAATCCATGGATGGGTATATGAGTCCAAATTCAGGGAAAATTTACGAAACCAGTTTCCGAGTTTTGAAACTCGAGATATGATTTTTAAGGCGACGGTGACGCAGTTTTCCAGCCTGTCCAGAAATGCCAAATTGGTCGGCACTTTAAGAGGATTTGTCTCGTTAACCCTCGTGTCCGACACGGCGCCGCCACGAGTTAGGGGTGTTACAATTTTATTGGTATCAGAGCTATGGTTTAGTCGGTTCTAGGACTACTATAGCGCGTGTGAGTCTAGCTATACATGCCAAATTGTTAGTGCTTAATAATGTGATGACTTCTGACGGTTGGAATTTTTGTTTTGATTAGCAATGGAACCCGGGGTAGAGACCCTTGGCGGATGACGTTGAAAGTGTAGCGGCTGCTCTGCGCAAGGGACACCGCCCGTTGAGCCTCGATCATCCGCGAATAATCAAAATGAAGGGCGAAACAAGCCTTCTTCACCATGATGAATGAGTGGGTCGCATAATATGCCCGAACCAACCCGGCTGTCCAACCATTCCCGAATTTAAATACTCCACCCCAAGAGCCCGCGATGCCTCCGATTCTTGATCTGTGAGGCCGAGTAAACCACCTGTGGACTTGATTAGGAAGCGTGGGGCGAGGAGTTCAAGGCCATAGTTCTTGATGATGCCGAAAAGGCCGAGTTCGCTCGATAACACCATTAGAGTGTTAGATGAACTGTCATGCACACCGATGAATGTCTTAAGTGTGCTATATCCTTGTTATGAGACTCGACTTACTATTGGTGGAGGACTTTAATTTCCATAGTCCCAAATGAACGAGTTACTTGGGATTTCTTTCAATCCAATTTGAAAGAAATACATTAGTCAACAGTTCATCGATCGAAGCGTAAGGAATTTTGGAACTCAAGCAAGGCCGGATGATCAGATATCGAATCTGAACATGAGTTCGTAAGACTTAGTCGGTATGCTCGGGAGTGTGTGGCTGATGAGGTTGCGATGTGCAAAAGATTTGAAGAAGGATTGAATGAAGAGTTAAAGTTACTAGTGGGAATTTTGGAGATAAAGGAGTTCGTGACACTAGTCGAATGAGCACGCAAGGCGGAAGAACTTGGGAAGGAGAAGAAGAAGGCTGAATTTGAAGCAAGAGATTACCGTAAAAGATCGACGAGTAAAGCTCCGTTCTCGGCTGTAAAGAGGTTCGTGGAGGACACCAGTAAGTCGAGGACGACTGCGGGAATTTCCATTAGAGCCCGACCATTGACGGACTCCCGAGCTACTTCAGTAGCTAGTGTGGGCAATAATCGTCAAGAGAGACCGAATGCCCCCAATGTGGAAGACGACACCTAGGTGAATGTTGGGGTAAGTCATTAATAGGGCTGTTATGGATGCGGTTCAAGAACCACTTCATTAGAGATTGCACGGAGCTAGATGAGAGGAATAAGACGCAAGGTGCAAGACCTAGTGGAACGACGGTGGAGGTAGGCCCCGAGAATCTCTGGAGGTAGGGGTGGTAATCGAGAGGAGCCTCTAATACTACCGTCCGATCCGAGACCCGTGCTCTGCTAGAGCATATGCCATCCGCGCACGAGAGGAGGCATCCTCCCCGACGTTATCACTGGTACTTTTACTCTCTTTGATACTATTGTGATTGCATTGATTGACCCCGCTCTACTC
The DNA here is from genome assembly GCF_025698485.1 of Gossypium arboreum. Taxonomy (NCBI): domain Eukaryota; kingdom Viridiplantae; phylum Streptophyta; class Magnoliopsida; order Malvales; family Malvaceae; genus Gossypium; species Gossypium arboreum. The sequence goes on from NC_069080.1 coordinate 41,512,321, forward strand.
ACTCATATGTATGTGAAACCTTAGCATCCAAAGAAGACTCTACCGTTGAGTCTCTTGAGTTCGTAATTCGAGTGTCAAACCCTTTGGGTCAATACGTGCTTGTTGATAAAGTGTGCAAGAGATGCCCCTAATAATTCGAGAATCTTGTTTTCCTACCGATCCGATGCTTCTACCATTTCATGAATTCGATGTTATTCTTGGTATGGATTGGTGATCGTACATGATGCGATGGTGGATCGCAAAAGGAAAACCATTAATTTGAGGAGTGCAAATAATGAGGTAGTCCGAGTCGAGTCTCTCGATTTAAAAGGAGTGCGCAATAATATCTTCTATGACCGCTCGAAGATATGTGAAAAGGGTGTGAAACATACCTTGCGTATGTGTTTGGAAGTAAAGAGACGGAAAGGAAACTCGAATCGGTACAGTGGTTTGTGAGTATTCGATGTTTTTCCGAGGAGTTACCGGATTGCCACCGGTTCGAGAAGTGGAATTGACATCGGTTGTACCGTACTACGCCGATTTCAATAGCCCCGTATCGTATGGCATTAATGGAATTAAAGGAATTGAAGGTTCAATTGCAAGAATTGACGGATAGAGGTTTCGCTCGACCGAAGTTTTTCTCCATGGGCGCTTTGTATTGTTTGTGAAGAAGAAGGACGGAACCATGAGGTTGTGCATCGACTATCGTCAACTCAATAAAGTGACGATAAAGAATAAATATCCATTGCCACGAATTGACGATTTGTTTGATCAATTAAAGGGAGCCTCGGTGTTTTCAAAGATAGATTTGAGGTCGGGTACTATCGGTTGAGGGTCCGAGAATCGGACATACCAAAACCGCTTTTAGAGCGAGGTATGGTCACTACGAATTCTTGGTGATGCCGTTTGGGCTCACTAATGCCCTGCGGTGTTTATGGATTTAATGAATAGAATTTTCAGGCCATACTTGGATCGGTTCGTAGTTGTATTTATCGATGACATTTTGGTCTATTCGAAGATGAAACCGAACATCTTGAACACCGAGGCTAGTGTTGCAAATCTTACGAGATAAGCGATTATACGCAAAGTTCAAAATGTGAATTTTGGTTGAAAGAGGTTAGCTTTTGGGGCACGTGGTGTCGCATCGGGTGTCGTGGTGGACTGAACAAAATTTCGACCATAGTCAATTGGAAACCTCCAAGGAATGTTACCGAAGTTAGGAGCTTTTGGGGCTTGCGGTTACTACCGACGGTTTGTGAAAGGATTCTCGATGATAGCCACACCCATGACAAAACCGCTTGAGAAAGATGTCAAATTTGAATGGACGGAAAAGTGTCGAAAAGTTTCGACCAATTGAAAACCCATTTGACGAAAGCTCCGGTTCTAGTACAGCCGAATCGGCAAAGAGTTTGTCATCTATAGTGATGCCTCCCTACTTGGGTTAGGTTGCGTATTGATGCAAGAAGGCGAGTTGTGGCCTATGCGTCGAGGCAATTAAAGCCACATGAGAAAAATTATCCGACCCATGATCTCGAATTGGTCGCCATCGTATTCGCTTTAAAGATATGGCGACATTACTTATTTGGTGAGAAGTGCCATGTGTATTCGGATCACAAAAGTCTCAAATATTTGATGACCCAAAGAGACTTAAATCTGCGACAAAGGCGATGGCTCGAGTTGTTAAAAGATTATGAGCTCGTCATTGATTATCACCGGGAAGGGCTAATGTGGTTGCGGATGCCTTAAGCGGAAATCTTTGTTTGCTTTATGGCGATGAATGTACACTTGTCTATCCTACCCGACAATGTGTTAGTAGCTGAATTGAAAGCCAAACCATTATTGGTACGTCAAATTCGTGAAGCTCAGAAAGTCGACGATGAGTTGCTTGCAAAACGGGATGAGTGTGTTCCGAACAAGGACTCGGAATTTCAAATCGATGATGACGATTGTTTGAGGTTCAGAAGTCGTCTGTGTGTCCCAAAGAATTCGGAACTTATTCCAATAATTTTGAACGAAGCCCATTGTAGCCGAATGGCAATCCACCCGGGGAGTACGAAGATGTACAACGATTTGAAACGTCGGTTTTGGTGGCATGGTATGAAACGGGACATCTCAGACTTTGTTTCGAGGTGTTTAATATGTCAACAAGTGAAAGCGAACATCAAGTGCCTTGAGATTGCTTCACCGATCACGATACCCGAGTGGAAATGGGATCGAGTCACAATGGACTTTGTGTCCGGCCGCCATTGTCGACTAGTAAGAAGGATGCGATTTGGGTTGTTGTTGATAGACCGACTAAGTCGGCTCACTTTATCCCCGCGTGCACGGATTTTCATTGGATAAACTAGCGAATTGTGCGTTTCTCAGTTGTGAGATTACACGGGTACCGATTTCTATCGTGTCGGATAGAGATCCGAGATTTACCTCGCGATTTTGGAAGAAATTTCAAGAAGCTTTGGGTACCAAGTTGCATTTCAAAGACCGCCTTTCACCCCCAAACCGATGGTCAATCCGAACGGATAATTCAAATACTCGAAGATATGTTGAGATGTTGTATCCTTGAGTTTAGTGGTTCATGGGAAGCGGTATCGCCTTTGATTGAATTCGCACAACAATAGCTTTCAATCAAGTATTAAGATGGCGCCTTACGAGGCTTTATACGATTCGTAAATGCCGTACCCCATTATTCGGGTGAACTTAGTGAAGGTAAATTCTTGAGGTTGATTTGGTTAAGGATGCCGAGCAAGAGTTCAAGTAATTCGTGAAAGTTTGAAAGTCGCTTCGGATCGCCAAAAGTCGTATGCGGATTTGAAAAGAAAAGATATTGAATATCGTGTTGGAGACAAGGTCTTTCTCAAAGTTTCACCTTGGAAGAAGGTGCTTAGATTTGGTCGTAAGGGCAAATTGAGTCCGAGGTTTATCGGGCCATATGAAGTATCCGAACGAGTTGGGCGATCGCATATCGATTAATTTTGCCCCCGAGCTCGAAAGGATTCACAGCGTTTTCATGTCTCGATGCTTGACGATATAGGTCGATCCATCGCACGTAATTGCTCCATCCGAGATTGAGATTCACCTAATTTGAGCTATGAAGAGGAACCGGTTCGCATTATGAGGCGTGAAGTAAAAGAGTTGCGCAATAGGAAAATCCCGTTAGTGAAGGTGTTGTGGCATAAACACGGAATGGAAGAAGCCACTTGGGAACTTGAGGACTCTATGAAAGAGCGATACCCGAGCCTATTTACGGTAAGATTTTCGGGGACGAAAATTTCTAAGTGGGGGAGAGTTGTGACATCCCTAAATCGACCCTAGTCGGAAAGTGGTTTCGGGACCACCAAACCGAGTCATAATAATAATTAACCATCATAATTGATGCTCATTATATGTATATATGCATGTGTGAAAATTTCGTGTTTGGATTTTGTTAATAGTAAGTGAATTTTTATCAAATAGGACTTATGTGAGAAAATTTAGAAATGTGCTAGGCAATTGTAAGGTGGCCTATTAATACATGTGGGAAAATAGTTGTCCTTGCATGTCAAATAACCCACTTCCTAAGGTGAGTGGCCGCCATGACAAGAATATGGGCAAGGGAACATGTTTCCAACATGTTTAGTTAGTGGATTATATAGAAAAAATAAAGAAATGAAAAAAAATGAGCATGGATGCCCCCTTTGTTGCCGTGAGTAGAGGAAAAGAAAGGAAAAAAATTGTTCATCCATTCTCAAATCTTGGCTGAAAATACTAAGGGAAAAAGGAAGGATTTTTGCTTCATGCTTGGTTTAGAAGAGAACTAGAAGGAGATTTGGTCATACTTGTGTCAAGATTAAGGTATGTTTGAGGTTGTGTCATGAGATTCATGCATGTTTTAGTTGCTAACTTGATGTTCATGTTAGCCCATGGTTCAAATCCTTGTTATGCCATGGAAATGGTATTTGGCCAAGATTGATATTGTGTTAAAGCCATTGCATGCTAAATGTGAAGCTTGTTGATGATACATGTAATGATGGATTGACTACTCTTGAAATTTCTTTTAGCATTCTTGAGTAAGACATGGAGTTTTCTTTGTTTAACCATGACCAAAAATTGAAAGGGGATGGTGTGGGATGTATTCGCCATGGCATGCTCATAAGTGCGATTTATGCTTGTTGCATGATAGGTAAAAATTTGTGTTTTGATATATGTGTATATGTGTTTGTACATGATGTTACAAATGGATGTGAAAATATATGCTAGATTGGGAAAATTTGATTAAATGTTCATGAGATGAAATTAGGTGATTAAAAGATGTTAGTTGACATTGTACATATATATATATATTCGCCATTAAAGTGAGTATGTAGGTAATGTTGAATCAAGTTTTTGGTGCATATTCGGTTAGGTGTATAATCGACCAAATGGGCGATTAGTAAGAATGGTTGCGAATATACAAGCATACATATGCATGTGTAGTTGAATTATGAATGTTTAGCAAGATGGTTAAACTAGTGATTTATTGATTAAGCTCAAGGAGTTAAAGAAGGAGAATCAAGCAAGGGAAAGACGAAGGTCATCGAGTAGCCAACTTGGAACTATTTTACCCAACACGAGGTAAGTCATTAAGCACGTATTTGATATTGCTTAAATGATTGTAAAATTTATGCAATTGTGTTTAATGGGATGATATATATATATAAATGAAAATGTATGTGTATGGAGTGATGACAATTGTTGAATGTAAAAGAAATAGTGAAATGTGTAGAAAGTTTGCTTTCGGCACTAAGTGTCTTGCAATACGTGTGTACGGTGGCGAGATTGGCACTAAGTGTGCGTGCTGGAAATATATGGCACTAAGTGTGCATGCTGGAAATATATGGCACTAAGTGTGCGAGCTCAAGGGCATGGCACTATGTGTGCGGGCTTAAATCGCATGGCACTAAGTGTGCGAAATCGAGTATTAAGCATTGTGTGTGCGTACTCTATATATATATATAAATATCTCCGATCGAACAATTATATGGAGGTGTGTCTCCATCGAGTGAGTATGGACAGCGGATCGGGTAAGTACCTTGAGCTCATGACGAATAGGTAATACGTTCATGCTTGGGGTTGAATTTGGTAAGCCTTAAATCTATGTGATGATTGAAATTGTATGGTTGTGCTGGAAAATGAGTTAATGTGTAAAAATGCTTGATTATCTTGTTGTGTAGAATATGAAATGTGGATGTATGAATTGGTACGAGATTGGACCGAAAGGTCCGAGGTATTATGGTATAGATTCGATATGGACGAGTACCTAGCCTCATTTGTTGTACATGTAGTAGTAACTTTATCGATGGATTGACGAATGCTTATGACTTACTGAGTTGTAAACTCACTCGGTGTTTTCTTGTCACCCATTTTAGGTCTCTTGGACTCGTATTGTTGCGTGCTCGGAACCGTCGTTGAAGTCATCACACGGCTGAAATCTTGTGGTATTGTTTTTGTTGTTGAAGAACATTTGGCATGTATAGGCTATTATATTTTGTCGAATTGTGGGTTGTAAACTTTAAGCCATGTGAAAATGGCCTATGTGGTCGTCGAGTGGGATGCTAGAACCTACAGCCAGGAGTCTTAGAAACTCAAATTTTGTTAAGGTGGCCATAATTTGTGTCATGTATGATGGATGATTAAGGCCAAGGAAAAATTCATGAAATTGGCATAGTCTACTGCAGTAACTGTTGCGGACAGCAGCAGTGAGGTGAGATTGAAAATCACTAAAAATAGTAGAAGTAGAATTAAATAGTGAGTAAATTATGGAACTGAACCTTGATGAATCTATTTTATATGGACGAAACGAAACGACCATATGAGCAGTATACTGGGAAATATTAAAGTTCTCGTGAGACAGGGCCAGAACGGTTTCTGGGTCCCCTGTCGCGACTTTGAAAATTTACCATAAATTATCCAGAAAGAATTAGGAGTCATGCCTTATATGTACAGATTCCATTTTGAGTCTAGTTTCATTAGAAACAAACGGCACCAGTATTAAAGCCCTGTACAGAAAGATATTCAAGTTGTAACACGCGGAGGTCAGAGCAGTCGATCCCTGTAACATGGGTGACTTTAACTAATAAACTGTACCAATTGGCCCAACCAAAAATTCTAAAAATAAATCCATGGATGCGTATATGAGTCCAAATTCAGGGAAAATTTACGAAACCAGTTTCTGAGTTTTGAAACTCGAGATATGATTTTTAAGGCGACGGTGACGCAGTTTTCCAGCCTGTCCAGAAATGCCAAATTGGTCGGCACTTTAAGAGGATTTGTCTCGTTAACCCCTCGTGTCCGACACCGGCGTCGGCCACGAGTTAGGGGTGTTACAACAAATTACACCAAAAGTCATAATCCAGAAACCTGTAGCATTTCCCTACAAAGACAGCAAGAGGGTTCTCTGGAATTACAACTGTAACATGATGATCCCAGGAGAAGAGAACCCAATTAGTGCTTTAGAAGAAGGTCAAGATGTGGGTTTCTACACGTGCAGTGGGGGTGTTACGACCCATCAAATGCAAAGGCTGAGCCTGCAAAAGGAAAAGCCTTGGCAGTTGAACAAAAGAAAGAAAAGGCGGCCAGACTTGAATCGCCTGTTAACGAGCCGACAACTAAAGAGGAGGCTAAAGAGTTTTTGAAATTCTTAAAGCATAGCGAGTATAGCATTGTGGAGCAACTGCATAAACAACCAGCTCGCATATCAGTGCTAGCTTTATTCTTAAGTTCAGAGGTACCTCGTAGTGCGTTGATGAAAGTATTAAATGAAACTTATGTCACTAATGATATCTCCGTCAACAAGCTAGACCGTCTGGTCAGTAACATAAGTGCCGATAATTTCATCTTTTTTAATGATGATGAAATACCGCCAGGGGGTATGGGATCGACAAAGGCTTTGCACATCACCACCCGCTGCATAGGGTATACATTACCAGGAATGTTAATTGATAATGGATCCACACTGAATGTCTTGCCCTTATCCACACTAAACAAATTACCAATGGATAGCTCTCATATAAAGACGTGTCAGAACATAGTGAGAGTATTCGATGGTACCGAAAGAAAAGTGATAGGAAGGATTGAGATACCTCTTTTGATTGGTCCAAGCATGTGTGAAGTAGATTTTTTGGTGATGGACATCAAGCCTTCTTATAATTGCTTACTAGGGAGGATTTGGATTCACTTGGCATTGAGATTGAACAACAGCACGATATCGGAAGTCTGCAGTAAGTTCAGGATCAGACACCACAACTCATCACTGTATCGCCCAAAAATGAACGGTGCAGTCGAGGCAGCTAATAAAAACATTAAGAGGATAATATGGAAAATGACTGAGACTTATAAAGATTGGAATAAGAAGTTACCATTTGCCCTCTATGCTTATCGAACGTCTGTTAGGACCTCTACCGGGGCAATGCCTTTCTCATTAGTTTATGGAATGGAAGCGATTTTACCTATTGAAGTCGAGATTCTTTCTCTCAGGGTTTTGTCAGAATTGAAGTTGGATAAAGCAAAATGGATCCAATCCCGCTATGATTAGCTAAACTTGATTGAAGAGAAAAGGTTGAAAGCTATCCGTTATGGTCAGATGTACCAAAAGTTAATGATGCGAGCTTACAACAAAAAGGTCATCCCAAAGAATTCCATGAGGGGGACCTAGTATTGAAAAAGATCCTGCCCATACAAAAGGACTTCAGAAGAAAGTGGATGTCAAATTGGGAAGGACCTTATGTGGTAAAGAAGGCCTTTTCTGGAGGAGCATTGATATTGACCGAGATGGATTGCCTAATCCAGTGAATTTAGATTCGATCAAGAAATAATTCAACTATAAAAAAAGGGGGAAAAAAGGAGAGGCCAAGGCGAAAACCCACAAAGGGCACCTTAAGACTAAAGGGGTTTTGAGTTAAAAACCCAGAAAAGGGCAACTCAAATTTTGGTCGAAAATGGGGCATCTGGTAGTCTTGTCCTCTCAGAAATAACATTGAGGAGAAACTTTACATCTTGGGGCGTCAACAAAGTACTCTGGATCTTCTAAACACATATCAACCTCAAAAGGGTCCTCAAGAAGTTAGTGTAGAGAAGCTCATGCTGCGATATCTGGGGCACTGACTTTCATCTTACCCGCTTTATACTTTAGCAATATTTACTATTTTGATTAATTTCATTTATTTCGAGCTTCGCTTCCGATAAATTCTAGTCTTATCCATTATTACAATCTTTTTCAAGCATTTTTTATTGAAATAATGATTAATAGACTCATAATATTCACGTAAAAGGAGTTTTGCATATTGCTCTAAAAGCTTTTAAATAGTACAGGGACCTGAAACAGGACCACTAGTTAAAACTAACTAAACCTAAGAGTTGGAAACATTTGAGAAAGAATAGTCTAAATTGTGACTATTTTTTCGAATTTTCTGCCAAAGATGCTAGCTGAATAAGAATTCTTGGTAACACAATAGTGACAGAACATCGATGAGCAACAAGCGATGACAACCTAAACATTACAAAAGGATCATTCTCAAAAAATGACATTCTGCATTCATGAAAATATCATTCATACACATCTAATTAGGAGCATTTGATTCATTTTGATCATGATAGCCTAATCACTTGGTATAAATAGGCCCATGAAATGGATTCTACAGGTCATGTTCCTAGAAAATGGTTGACAGATCAGACTAATCCCAAATCCTACACCCCTGAAGTTATAGTGGGATAGATTGAAGTTATCATGGCGAATCTTATCTCTCTGAAGTTGTAGTGGAGCAGACTGAAGATAGCGAATCTTATTTCTCTGAAGCTGTAGTGGAACAGATTAAAGCTACAAATTACAAATCTTATCTCCCTAAAGTTGCAATGGAGTAGATTGAAGTTACAAGTCTTATCTCCCTAAAATTGTAGTGGAGTAGAATGAACATAGCAAATCTTATCTCTCTGAAGTTGCAGTAGAGCAGATTAAAGCTATAAACCTTATCTCCCTGAAGTTGCAGTGGAGCAGGTTGAAGTTACAAGTCCTATCTCCCTGAAGTTGCAGTCGAGTAGATCGAAGATAGCAAATCTTATCTCTCTGAAGTTGCATTAGAGCAGATTAAAGCTATAAACCTTATCTCCCTGAAGTTGTAGTGGAGCAGGTTGAAGTTACAAGTCTTATCTCCTGAAGTTGCGGTGGAGAAGATCGAAGATAGAAAATTTTATCTCTCTGAAGTTGCAGTAGAGTAGATTAAAGCTATAAACCTTATCTCCCTAAAGTTGTAGTGGAGCAGGTTGAAGTTACAAGTCTTATCTCCCTGAAATTGCAGTGAAGTAGACTGAAAATAGCAAATCTTATTTCCTTGAAGTTACAGTAGAATAGATTGAAGCTATAAATTACAGATCTTATCTCTCTAAAGTTGCAGTAGAGCAGATCATAGCAAACCTTATCTCCCTGAAGTTGCAATAGAACAGGTTGAAGTTATTAGTCTTATCTCCCTGAAGTTGCAGTGGAGCAGACTGAAGATAGTGAATCTTATTTCCCTGAAGTTGCAGTGGAACAGATTGTAGCTATAAATTAGATATCTTATCTCCTTAAAGTTACAGTGGAGCATATTAAAGACATAGATCTCATCTCCTTGAATTTGTGGTGGTGTAGATTGAAGCTACAAGTTTTATCTCCTGAAAGTTGTAATGGAGTGGATCGAAGCAATAATTCCTATACCCCTGAAGATGTAGTAGATTGGAATGAGGCTACTTGAAGAAGAAAAGCACCAAGAAGTCAAGATTCATCGAGGCCGGGAAAAATTGGTTCTTCCTAAAAGTCTTTGCTCCATTCTCGTTACACTACAACGAGCAAAGAGGGGCAGTTGTAATAGACCCAATTTACCCAGGCCTAAAACCAAATAAAAACCAAAATAAAAAATAATTAAACAGTCCATTTACAAGAGTTATCAACCCAAGCTATAATAGTCCAATATGGCCCAAAATGCAAAAAAAAAAACCTAATTCTACTTGCGCCACACCCTACTGCCGCCCCTAGCCTTTGCCATTTTCAGCACTGCCTTCACCACTTGCCACCATCACCGCCTGCAAGGAAAAGAAAGAAAAGACAGACAAGTGGTTGAAACAGTAACACAAAACGGTTGTAAATCAGCTATAAAAAGCCACAACAGACAATGTAGTTTTTTTTTTTACACACAAGAACACAAGAGATTAATCAAAAATAGAAATCAAGATTTCGAAGGTGATTTGCTTTTTTTCTTTTTTCTTTATTTTTTCGAATCATTTTATATTTATAAAAAAAATAAAAAAAAACAAGAAAAGGGGCAGGCTTTTACCTGCGCCGCACCGGAGAAGGAGAAAAACGAAACGTTTCTCTATTTTTAGCTGAGTTTGATCCAACTTTCAAGGATTTTGATCCTGGATTTATTTTCTACGGGTGACGGGCTTTAAAATGGGAGCTTTTGAGTTTTTCGACAGCTGTGGACGGCAGTAGTAGGCTGGCGACCGGCGGCCGCCATGGTGGCCGATTACCGGAGTTATGGCTGGCCTGGGGGTGTTGAGAGAGTGAGGGGAGAGCATTTTCTGATTTTTTTTTTTGGAAGTGAGGGGTTAAAATAATTTTTTTTGAAGATTTAGTGGTTTTTATAGGGTGCCAAAACAACGCCATTTTGGAGGGGTTTCGAAGTCCCCAAAACGACGTCGTTTTGGTCTACCCGATCTGACCGACCTAACTCGCCCAGCAGGATCCGCGTGTTTTTGAAAAATGGTCTTATTGTGCCTTTGGTCCTTCTGCTTTTTAAGTGGTTTCTAATCAAGTCTTTTTTCCTATTTAATTCTTACCCCGTTAGTTTTATTTTGTTTTCAATTTAGTCCACCTATTTGGCCGAAAAACGCTGGGCATAAAGGACCAGTGATATTTTTCGTTTTAGTCCCTATTAGTTTTCGCGCCTTTCATTTTGATCCTTATTTTCTTTTATTTACAATTTGAATGCCCTCACTTCATTTCGATTTCAATTTAGTCATTAGTCTATTTAACTTCAATTATTATTATTATTATTATTATTATTATTATTATTATTATTATTATTATTAAACCATTTTATTTAAAATTTCTTTTTTCTTTGTTTATTTGCTTATTCTCAATTTTAATTGAACATTTACTAGTATTTATTTGTTATTTCATTTATTATTCCTTTTATTATTTTATTTATTTTATTTTATGTTATTTTGTCCTCATTATTGTTATTTAATTATATATTTATTTATTTATATATTTTATACACCTTCAAAAATTTAGATTATTCGTTATTATTATTATTAGTATTATTTTATTGTTATTTACATTATCATTTTATTATTATTATTCTATCATGCATATTAGTACCGTAATTTACTATTACTATAAAATCTTTTATATTTTATTAAGCATATTATGCCATTATTACTACGGATTTGTGTTGCATTATCATTATTCGTCAAGCACGATTTTTAACCTTTTAGCCGTTTTTTATCATACTTGAATAAATCAAATCCACAACATTTCAAATATTATATTCGTTTTCACATAATCGCATTCTTTTTTTTTTAAAAAAAGGTAAGCAATGTTTCGTATTTTGGAAATTCGAAAGGTCGTTTCCTAACTTATGGGATTTCGATTTTCTCAATAAATCCAAATAACCGAACATCTTTCCCTTTTTTTTAAAAAAAATGAGATTTTAATTAAAATATTCTTGGGAATCAAGAAAAAATCATGTTCTAACTTACGGAATATGATTTTTTTTAAAACCGAGATAGTCAAATCTTTTTAAATAAAATTTCAGGGTTTATTCTCATTTGGAGGATTTAAGACATTGTGTCCTAACTTACGGGATGCAATTTTTTTTCTCGATTAACGAGAAATATGCCCTTTTCTCGAAAAATTTTCAATTAAATAACTTTTTAACAAAGGATCGTATTTTAAAATCTCTTCAAATTTTCAATTTTCGACACTAAGACATTAATTAACCAACTAGGTACCAATTTTGAGCGTTACGAGGGTGCTAATCCTTCCTCGTGCGTAACCGACTCTCGAACCTATCTTTCTTAATTTCGCAGACTAAAAGCGTTGTCTTAATAAATCAAACTGTTTATTAAAAACAACCATTTTACGAGGTGACCTGATCACACCTCATCAAAAAATTATTGGTGGCGACTCCCATTTTTCGTTTTCAAAAAAAGTCGACCCCTTTTACAAAAATGGTTTCGACATGGTGAATTGATTGACTTATTTGTAATAGTTTAATAATTACGTAATTTTATAATTTGTTTGATAAATCATATGATGTCAAAATTGGAAATAGATGCATATGAATAATAGTGAATAATATGACATAGTAATTAAATTGTAATTAGGTCCTAAATAGCCTATAAACTGTTGAAAGAGCTAATGAAAGCTCAATTAAAACTTGGAATGAAATTAGAAATTTAATGTTAACTGCAAATTATTTTGTTAATTTGATTAGGAAAAGTATTTGACATGAATTGCTCTGAAGTTGCTTCAATAACGAATGTAATATTTTGGTGCCCGAACCGGTGAGTGAGTCAGGTATAGGGGTGTTACATTTAGTGGTATCAGAGCTTAGGTTTAATTGATCCTCAAACAAAGATTGAGTCTAGAAATATAAGTCACATAAGAAAATTGAATATAAAATAGTGAAATGTAAATATGAAATTTGAGAAGATAGTAAAAATAGCCTTAAATCATTCCTGACTAGATAATAATCTTAGCATGATTCGTGACAATAGGTATGAAATATAAAAATGTAAGAAAGAATTATTTAAGATAAGTGTTATATGAAAGATAACTTATTTAAAGTGATTAAGTAGTAAAATAATTAATTAAATAAATTTCATATTGAAAAGACCAAATTGTAAAATATACAAAAGTGACTAAGTGTATTAAGATTTTGAAATAACATATTCAAGTGTAATGATATATAAAAGTGAAGTGAACATTAAGTGAGTGGATGGTTATAAATGCAAATATATGCTAGTAGGGACTAAATTGAAAATATTGTAAAGTAATTGAAGTGAAGTTTATGCAAAGAAGACTAGATGGCAAAGTGACCAAAATTCGGTATGTGTAATAAGGTATTCATGGAGAATTTTAGTGAAGTGTTTATGTTAATAATTCTAAGTGATATTAAAGTGTTAATTTAATGAATATTAATTTTCTTGAAAATAAGGACTAAATTGTAATGAGTGTAAAGTTTTATATGTCATAAGTTTCCTAGGTAACAAATTGATTTTGGAAGAAATAGATTATCACATTGCAATGACGAACCTCTGACGTCGCGACGAGAAACAGAATAAGGTCCATGTAGCGATGTTATTGCTCTGAGGTCATGACGAGCCCTAAACGGATAGTCATGTTACAATGAAGAAACCCTAAAGTCGCGAATTCGACTTGAAACTTTATATTCTTTAAATTTTGGTCCATATTGACCTCTGATTAGAAAAGGAGCTTTCGTAAGCTTATATAATACTCAAAATTGATTATATAACGTTTAATACACATGGATTATTTGTAACTAAATGTATATTGATTATTGAATTGAATGTTATAAATTGTAGTTGCTCTGATGATGAATGTGATACCTCGTAGCTCAAACCCCACGATCGGGTCGGGTATAGGGGTATTACAGATTTAATCTTTCTATCTTAATTTGAGATAATTTCGTCTCTCTACTATTATAATATCATTGGTTATTACAAATAATTGACACACTTAACTATTCAGGTCAAAATACTTGCGTAGATTTTTTTCTTAAAATAATAAATTCTAACTTGTCATGTTGAAATAAATATATTTTTTATTAGAATAATGCTTTAAGAGAAATTCATGTTAGCATTCTAACCAAAGTAGTTATTGATATTAAATATTTGAACTAACAAATGACATTATAAAAAGGAATTAAATTAAAGTGTAGGGACTAAATCTCAACTTTGAACATAGTAAAGGCACAAAACTGAAAATCGACCATTGCCTTATAATGAGTAGAATTATTTGAGCCAATAATCATATAATAAAAGTGAATGAATGTAACGCCCCAATTTTCGGAATTCTGTGAATGTTGGCATAGGTTTAATTATGTTAGTGGGCCTCTAGAAGGCCCAAGCTTAAGATAGAACCCGGCAATTTTAGTTAATTTTTGTTCCATAAGAAAAAAAGGGGTGAAATTATGAAATAGAACCTATGTGAAAATGTTTGAAAATGCTATAGGCTAAATTGAAGTGGCCAAATAAATAAGAGTGCAAAATAGGAGGATTTGCATGACAAACCTCCCATTTTACATGAAGTGGCCAGCCGTCATGTTGTTGTAGACAATATGAGCACTTGATATCCATAATTCATGGTACAAATTGATAATGGGTTAGGTAAATGTTCCATGATAATGGATTAGGTAAATATTCTATGATAATGGGTTAGGTAAATGTTCCATGATAATGGTTTAGGTAAATGTTCCATGATGGGCATTTCATGTCTTTTGTATTAAAGAATTAAATGGATGAAATATGAAATTTTATTAAAAGAAAAAGGGATGAAAAGAACAAAGTTTTGTTCATCTTTGTTCATCATAGCCTAAAGTTAGAGAAGAGAAAGGAGAGGAGAAAGCTCTTGAATGTTCGGTCACTTGGGGAAGAAAATTGAAGGTAAGTTCATGGTAGTTTGCTACTATCTTGATGTTCATGAGTTCTTCTTGATTCTACCTTAACTCTTGAAGCATATTTTGGTTTTTAGTTGTGTTGTGAGCATTTGGTCATGAATTAAAATGAAGGAAATGGTTGTTGTTTCATGTTCTTTTGATGAAAAATGGAAGATATGTGAAGTTGAGCCAAACAAATGAGCATGCATGTGCTTAGATGCTAAGGGGAAAAATCGGCTAATATGTTTTGCTTTAAAATGATGAAATGGAGATTATACTTAAGTAAAATCATAGATATGTGATGATTGATTTGTGATATACATGTTTAAAAAAAAAAACATGCATGCAAGTTATGTGTGAAAGAGTGATTTGGTAATAAATCTGCTTGGGACAGCAGCAGTAACGTGAATTTGGAAAATCACCATAAATTTTGGGAGGTGAGTTAGAAGCTGAATAAATTATGTAATTAAAGCTTAATGAGTCTATTTTCAAATTAAATAAACGAGAACATATTTTGAATTCTGTACAATGAGAAATTTGATTCGTAATGAAGAGTGGTCAGATTAGTCAAACAGTGAAACATGGGAAACTTTAAGAAAAATCTGGTATTGATTGGCCATACCAAAAATTCTGAAAATTTTATGGATAGAAGATATATTAGTCTATTTTCAGGAAAAATTAACGGCACTTGATTTGGAGTTTCGTAGCTCCAGTTATAAATAATTTAGTAACTGTTGCTCAGGAAGACAGCTTGCAGTGAAATTATGATTATGTGGTAAACATTGACAAAAATTTGTTAATGAGTTGCTTATTGTTTTCTTATAAGCTTACTATGATTTGTAGGTGTGGTTGGCCGAATATTGTAAGGGGTTAATCGTAGTTTGTATTTGAATAGTTAGATTAACGTGTTAGTAATCCAATTGTAGGCGGTTCGTGTGTGGATCTCGTCAAGATATAAATCATAAGCAGTGTGTAACTAACACCCTCTTTCTTAGTCTGGATCGGCAAAAGTCGAAAAGCCAAAATGTCGAAAACCGGTATTTTGTAGATTTGCGAGTGTGCGAATGCTCGTGAGGTAAATCGATTAATGTTTTTGGTAAGCTGCAAAATTTGGACTGCAAAGTGAATGATTTCTGTGCCCTCGATATTTTTGGGTTTAATGGGCCAAAATTGGAATGATGGGCCAACGGGCGCAATTCAGTAAGAACCCTCGGTAGTGATTCTGTTAGTACGTGAAAAGTAGGAATATGCATAAAAAACCCTAAAATAGATAAATTACTGAAATACCTTTAAAAATAGAAAATTTATAGTTTTACCCCTAATAGATAAATTACCGAAATACCCCTAGGTGTTTGACTGTTGTTATTTACTGCATGCCATGTTGTTATTATCTGATGCATGGGATTGGGATATTGACGGAGGAAATCTTGAAAGTGGCTTGTCCACGTACTAGAGGCTTTGCCTCAATTCTATGATAAGCGAGCAAAGCAAGGCTGCATTTGTGGAGTGTTAAATTTGGGTGGGTTGAGCTATTCCCCACATGGAGTGTTGAATGGTAATGCGGTGGAGTGTAGTGGTTTGTGGGATGAGTAGTCTCCCCAAATGGGCTTGCATATGTTATTGATGTTGCATGTATTTTGAAATGGGCCTATGGGCCATCTTATTATCTGAATAAGGGCTAAGGCCCGGTTATTATAATCTGAAAAGGGCTCGGTCCAATTACCTTTATTACTGAATGGGCTTAGGCCCAATAGGCTTGAGTGACTTGGGCTTTGAATGGGTTTCCTTACTTGAGTTTCCCCAAACTCACCCTTTTATTTTCATCCACGCAGAAATCCTCAACCATAGTGGGCTTGGAGTTGTGAGGAATTTGAGTGGCCACCGATTCGAAAGTTTGGTTTTCTTCGGTGAACTGGACATCCTATTATTTACGTTGAGGTTTGGGTTTTAAATGTAATAAGGCCGCTTAATTATTTTGATTGTTTTAATAAGTATTACTAAGATAGGTATTACTTATTTTAAGCATTAAAATTGGATAGCTTTAGGTAGCGTTTTCAAAAAAAACAAAATTGATTTCAAAATAACACGACAACAAGCAAAGCTTCCATAATGAAAGTATTTTCCAAAATTAATCACTTTTCCTAAAATGACTTAATCAAATCGGTTTCCTAGAAATATACATGACGTTAAGGTGTGGCAATGTCGGTGTGCATGTCTAGGATTGGATCCGAAGGGAGCTTGGTACTTAAGTAGTCCGATAGACTCACCTCCTCTTTTCCGATTTCCTACCTGGTGCATAGCTTCCATTCACTTTAACCTATAATGAAATTATCTTTTAAAACACTAAGTAGGTTTTTCTGGATCAACAATATAAAATGTTTTTAACGCTTCGATGTGGCATGTCGGATCCGGCCATAACGCCTGGGCCGGGTTTGGGGTGTTACAATGAATCAAACTAAATCAAATTAAAATGTAAGGATTAAATCTTAAATTTGAAGATAATAAAAGCACCAAAACTTAAAATAAACCATTCCTTAATTTTTTTTAATTTAAAAGACAGTTGTCACATCCTCCTCTTATGGGGATTGTATTTATGTATAGGGATAGATGTAAAAGTAGAAAGATTCTCCCATATCATATTTGAAGAAAATGTTAAATTTCATTTTAAGTTTTTATTATTCAGATTTCATCTCTATATTTTCATTTCTAATATTATTTAATTTTTATATTTTTAATAATATTAATTAATTTAAATAGTTAATATTAGTAACTTTTCAATTAAAAGTTTATATAATTAATTTGAATGATTTAAAAATCTTAGAGACTAATACATTTTTGGGTTTGCCTTACTTTTTTTAACATTATAAAATAATAGTTAAATTTCAATTTTGTCCCTATAGATTAAAAATATATATTTTAATTATTGACATAATTTAGACCCTCTACTTTTATAATATCATTAGTTAGTATAAATAGTTAATATTGTTAACTATTTCAGTTCTAATGCTACGCCCATTTTTTTAAGAACATTATCCCAAAATAATATTTATTTCATCGTAACGATTTTGAAAATTCACATTAGCATTTTCAACTTTAATTTTCATTGTTTCACTATCAAGTGATTTTCTTTTAAATTTTAAAATGTTATAATAATAAATTTGATATAAAAATTTTAATAATGGTAACAATTAAATCTAAATTTTAAATTTTAAAAGAAATCGAAAAACTCCTTTGAAAATAAAATAAAAAAAACTAAATTTTAGGAAAATAAAATTAAATTTTTACTCCGGAAAGCAATTTACCATTACTGGATTAGATGTATACAGATATGATGGCACGTGTACAATAGTAGTCAAACAAATATAAAATTGTTACGTGTCCTTATTTAATAGGCTATTGTCAAATCAGCTAGGTGCATTTAAATATTTTTGTAAAATATTGTTCTAGGTCATATGTTTTTTAAAATACAAATATCATATTCCACATTCTATTTAATTTTAACACCAAATGTTGCATTAATTCCTTTGATCGTATGCTGGACTCAGGAAAAAAAGCAGAACCTTTTGGAATGCATGTGAAAATCAATGGTTTAATTAAATCTCATGCATCAAATTTGAAATTGTGATTTGTGATCTATATGTTTACAATCATCATTGTACCAATATATATTACAGTTAACACCAAACCTTAATTACTCTTAACAATTATAATACAAATAGGATTTGCAGCTAGAAAAATTGCAAGAGTTTATAAACCACACAGCAATTGAAGCCCACAACCGATCAAATCATTGTCTTTTGACAGCAATAAAAACTAAAAGTTGTCCAAAATGCAGCTCCCTATGAACTTTGGTGTACAGAAAACATGTCCTAAAAGATGAATCCATTAAAGGAGACAGAATGTACCCAAAACAAGGGGAAAAGTAAATGTGATGTTTGATCAACGATTCAAAGTTTCAAACCATAATAACAAAACAAAACCACATTGTACCATATTTCTAAACTTGAAACAGATAAAAGCTTTCTAAGTGGAGAAGGATGTTCCCATCCCACTACCATTTGTTAGGTGTTTCTGCAGTCCCTCATTGAAATAAAGCTCGGGACCATCACATTTGCATTTTGTCTTCACTTCCTTTTTGGGGGCCTTCCACTAAATCCCAATGTATCTTTCCTTCTTTTTGTATACTGTCTAGTTACGTAGTAATATTAAACTCTTACACCTGAGTTTTCTTTTATCTAGAAAAAGTCCCTAGTCCCCGGTGGCTAGGAGTGATCAAGTTCGCCCAAAACTCAATTCACTTCCGTTGAGCGAACCCTCATGGATAACTCTTAGACTTAAATTGAGAGCAAAGAAAAATATATGAAATGGGTTGAAGGTAATGTGAAAAATGATTTGGGTTGTTCAAGTTCTTTCAGATCCAAAGTCTTACCTAGATAATTGTTTTCCCAATTTTCTAAATTCTACTAACATAACTAAAATGATCCCAAAAAAGGAAAAAAAAAGTTGGAAATATTGAGTTTCGATGTTGAGATAGGAAGTGGTTCATTACATTCATTGATGTTCTAAGTGATTAATAAGGTTTTACATCAAAACATAAATACTAGGAAGGCATTGGGAAGAGTGAAAGGATGGATTGTTATGTCTATGGCTTTATATAGTTGTTTGCTTGCTTTTTATTGGTTGTAGGGGAGTTGGGACTGAGGAGAGAAATGACAAAGGGGAAAGCCTGCAATGGTCCTGGAATAGAGATATGAAAGCTATTTGAGTTCAAGTCCCAATCTCTGCAATGCTCTGCAAAGCTGGCCTCCATTGCCCCCCACCTCCACCATGATGCCTTCCCGTATACCTACTTCTGCTGCCACCACTGCTTCCCTGTCTGTTAACTTCCTGCTTCACCTGCACACACGGTAGAAAAAGAATGGGAAATTTTATCTAAAAGGACAAATTGGACAAAGGAACCCCATGAGACAATGACAATTGCATAAGCTTTTCTTTGGGGGTTCAATTATTTATTTGTACTAAACCCAAGCTTTCCACGAAATTTAGATCCTTTTCTGTTCGCACTACCTTACTATGAAGACAAGCCATTAGGCTACATTCTCATAAACATGCATGGTGAAATATGGTTGATTAA
This sequence comes from Gossypium arboreum, assembly GCF_025698485.1. NCBI lineage: Eukaryota > Viridiplantae > Streptophyta > Magnoliopsida > Malvales > Malvaceae > Gossypium > Gossypium arboreum. Next base: position 41,532,103 of record NC_069080.1, read on the forward strand.
TGATCATAATTAAAGTAGATATATCAATAATGACCAGTTGTTGTGAGTTCAACTTAACAGTAACATATCATTAAAGAAGATTTTTCAACAGTATTGATGTACGTCAAGTGTTGGAAATTAATTTTTCAATTAGATACCTCGAGATCTGTTGTTAAACAAAGTTCAGACTTCAGATTCTTCCTAGTTCTCAGTTTTTGAGACGATAACTTTTTTTTTTTAAACTTACCGACCGAGAAAAAAACCCCATAAAACTCATTTCTTAGGCACTAATGAATTGGTAGTAAAGATTAATTACATTTCTTGAAATTCGAGACCCAAAATTAAAACTCATTTCAGAAGCTTATGTCACCTGTTCTGACAGTTTTTGTTAACTTAGACGAAACTTGAAACAGTAGTGTTCAAAGTCGCTTTGAGCTTTTTTTTTATTATTTTTTTTATTACCTTAATAACCGAACTGCAGTTCCCAGATTTGGGGTTCAGTTTGGGTTTCAGATCGGAATCGTTGGTCAAATCCTTTCTCTTCAACTCCATCCCAACCCCAATCCCTCCTCTTTCTTTCAACAGTTTCCCAAGCTTCGTGCACTTCTTTGCCGCAAACTCTTTCATAACATCTACTAAAAGAAAACAAATTAAACGAAAGGCAAAAACTATAGACGTAAAAAGATTTAAGAGAATAAATTACCTTCAAAGCTAATGAGTCGATAGATATGGCCGACTAATAGTGTGTCATCTGGTTTTAAAAGCTTGAGTTGCTTCAAAGGCATCCCATGTTGGGTTTTCAACGTGGGCGAGGTTAGCACAAGTGCAATGTAATGCCCTGGATTTGAGGTCATGATTTCATTGACACTAACAGGGTGGTAAATCCTCTCGATCTTGTTCCCTGGGTGGTGAATAACCACGGTTGCTGCTTCAGCTGCTTGGCAATTTCCCATATCTTTACAGCACAACGTAGTTACACTCGGAAACAATGAGCGTACTACTGTTGAATGGAACAGACTTTGAGGTTATATATACACGTTAAAGTGAAATAAAGCAGAGAAGTTTTAGGCCATGGGAAAAGCAAAGGAAAATGGCTGATCTTCGGTGCCTATATGATATCAGCAAGTACTTGATGATGAAAAAGGGAGCGTAAATGTGGAAGAGAGAGGACAGTTTTTTTAGGGGTGTTAGGTCAGAAAAGTGAAAGCCCAAATAATAGTCCACACCCTTAACCCAAGCTTCTAAAATATGTATGTGAAAGATATTTAATATGGGACGATTTATATAATTTAAATAATTGAAATATGTTTAATTGTTTATTTTTTATTAGATAATTTCAATAGTTATATATATTAATAATGTATATTAATAATAGAATTTATATGATGACTTGATGGTTAATGATGTTTACCGCTTCAAACGTGATCTGTGTTTGATTATGAAAACGTGTAAATTTGATTAATTAAAGATATTTGATATTAACTTTGCTTAAACAGTTTCCTAAATTTAGAAAAGAGAAAAAAAAAAATTTGGTTAGTTAAATTTATTGGCATGATGTACATGAATATGGTCCAAAACTAGGAATCTTAGTACACAGGGAGTCCTAAAATTTGTCCAAACCTTAGGACAAATAGCTAATTTACAGGCTATTTATTTGAGTGTGCAGGATTTTTGGGCTCAATCCTTAACTTTGACCTACTTGTATGTTTAACTCCACAGGTTCACCTCAAGCTTAGGACAAATAGGTAATTTACTTGAAGAGGCTTTGTTTTTCCGTTTACATATATTTTAAAAGGTATGGGTGGGTCTCTTAAACCATTTTCTATTAAAAAGTTAAATATTAAGCAAAAGTTTTTTTATTTTTATTGTTATTATATATTTTATTTTTTAATAATTTAATTAATCATCAATAAGTAACTATATGAGCAATAAAAAAATAGATATACATATAATTAGTAGATGTTTAATAAATTCATTAATAAAATTATTTATATATGAATTTAATTTAATATAGTTAATGTTCATTTTAATTATAATTTCATCATTATCGTTAAAATTCTAAATATATATATATATCATTATTGATTTTAATTTCACCGTTATAGTATTCAATCTTACTTTATAATAACTAAACTCACTGCCACTGTTGTTTTTACTTTGATCAGAGTCAATCTCACTATCCATCCAAAAGGAACCTAATAGTCATTGTACTTTTATTTTCAAAATTTAGTCCTATTTTTAGATTTCAAAATTCAAGATCGATTATTAACACTGTTAATTTTTTCATTAAAATTGTTGGTGTGACATTTTGAATAAAAATATTCACTTGGTAAGAATATAACTAAAAAGGAAACATTGTAATGATCATAAATTTAACAAAATAATTTTAACAGTATTAACAATTTGACTTGAATTTTAAAATCTAAACAATAGAAAAACTAAATTCCTAAAAATAAAAATATAAAATTCAAATTCTAAATCTACAAAAACTAGAAAGATTATGATATATTTTAACCTTATATTTTTAAAGACATTAACAACGCCAACTTATCGAGAAAGTGACATGTGTAATTAACTTATAAAAATGACATTAAATTACTTTAAATTATTTAATTAAATTCATTTAATAAATAAAATACACTAAAAAATTCATTTAATATATTTCTCTTCTTTAATTTTTTTACCCTGAACTAAAAAATTGTTTGGATTCTTTCATATGGATCTCTCATTCACTTCAGTTCATTTTACCATGTGAAAAATAAAATTTTTAGGTGTTTTAGATTTTCGTTTAAGGGAAATAGATACAGGGTTACTCTTTACAAAAAAAATTTCCGAACTCACCATTTAAAAAAATTGTTTTTACATCCATTTGATGGATTCTCTAATCATTGATGACAATAACTGTAATTAGAACTTCTATTAATGTTATTTTACTCACATGAGATAGTATATCAAAAAAAAATGTCCTCTTTTTGTCTACAAATCAAAATCAAAAGAAGATAAAGCTTCATCTAAAGTGATAGTATCTTTTTAAACATTAAACATGTGACAATTAGGGACAAAGTTTTTTTTTTCTATTATTCTTTTCTTACTTCTTTTAGGTTCACTCAGAAATTCATTTTCATTTTGGGGTTGATAAGCATGTTGGAACCTTTAGTTGATAATTGCTTAAGAAAAACAAAGCACATAAGTGATGGTTGCATTCAAGCCATTAAAGATGGAACTACGAGAAACACAACAAAAACAAGGCATACAAAATTGTTTATGCAGTTTAGTTTCTCTACGCCTGCGGAGCCTAACTCGATGAGAAAATCCGTTATCTTTAATCCTAACACAACAAGTGGTTTAAGTCCTATCAGCACGACAAATTCTCTTAATTCCAGGATGCCAAAAAATACTCGAATATCTTCATTAAGGCCATCCTCAAACCTCTTGCACATGGTGGCTTTGGTAGACACGCACTCCCGAGCGTACTTACTGAGTCTCACGAACTCACGCTTATACTCTATTACTGTCATTTCGCCTTGCTTCAATTTTAAAATTCCTTCCTCTTTTGATCTATAAACCTCTAACTGATGTACTTTTTCCGAAACTCTTCTTGGAAGAATTCCAAAGTTACTCACTCTTTCGGTATAACAGAAACGAGAGTATTCCACCATTGGTAGGCTGAGTCTCGCAGGAGTGACACTGCACATTTTACGCACCCTACAGGCATGCATGATAGCTCATCAAATACTCTAATGGTATTTTCTAACCAGACTCTACCCTCTTAAGGTCATCATCTACATTAGCTCGGAATTCCTCGGCCCTATGCTTCTGAATTTTGTCTACTGAAGGTTTTTCCCTCCTAATCATGTCTACTCCTTGCGGGGCTACAGGGGCATACTGAGGAAACGGGAGAGGTGGGGGAGGTGAAGTGCTCAGATTTGCACAAACAAGCTCCGTGTACCAAGCGTCCATCATTCGGAGGTAGACTTCTCTAGCCCCTCTACCCTGACCCATAGTAACAGGTTCACTACTATTGGCGCGGCTCCTTCGGTGGGAGTCGGCGCGTTACTTTCCATGTCATCCAACGTGGTTCTATCGGGATCCATTCACTATACATAAAAAAACATAATTTATAATCATCAGAAATCGTTACACTATCAATAAACAATTATGGCATGTATAGCTAGACTTGTACTCTTGGTAGGTTAGTCCTAGAGCCGACTAAATCATATCTCTTATACTATTAAATGTAACACCCCATACCCGTAACCCACGTCAGGGCAGAGTACGTGGCATTACCTAACTTGATCCCATTTACTCGAACAACCCCAAGTCGCCGAGACTCTGTCCAAGTTAAAACCTTTTTAATTTCTACTTTAAACTACTTGTTAGGGGCTTACGAGCCCTAAATCTATCATTGAAAACTATTCAGAAACATATCGGGGGTTTCAAACCTACCTTAAGAAATTTTCCTTTAAAACAGGGCACATGTCCGTGTGAAAAGTGACACGCCCGTGTGATTGGCTTGACCTGGCCATGTTGGTGGCCCATGTGGCTCACACGGCCTGGTGTCTATCGAAACACACCTATGTCCCTAGCTCGTGCGAAATTTAAATTTTGTTCAAGGTACAGTGGTTTTCACACGGCCTGACACACGCCCGTGTGCCTGGCCCGTGTCCCTCTCACGGCCTCGACACGCCCGTGACCTGGCCCGTGTCTAAGAGCTTGGGTATTCTGTTTCTAACGTCAGCATACCCAACATGCCAAACGGCCATAGCACTCGCCCATGTGCTAGGCCATGTTATCCACACGGCTGAGACATATGGCTGTGTCTCTGCCCATGCGTTTAATACCATGCATACTGACTTGAAATTTTTACGTGTAGGGGACACACGACTGGACTACATGCCCATGGGGCTGGCTGTGTTTCACACACGGCCTAGACACACGCCCGTGTGTCTACCCGTGTGGACAATATAAGGCTATTTTCCAAGCCTCATTGCCACCCTTTCTTACATATTTTCATGCTATAACCAACCAATACCAAAACAAGCATAATTTTCATAATCAATTCAACCACAATAGACATTCATGCAACCATGAAGATGCATCTTCTATAAATTCAAAAGGAATATTAGCCATCATTCAAGGCTTAATACAAAGTGTGAGATCTATCCCAAGCCAATTTATTTGGCCAATGCTTAAGGATACAAAATAATAAAGTCTAGACCCTACACATGCCATATTCAAAAATATAAATCCAACTATACCGAGTGTTTTGGATGATAGTCTGATCGATATCTCTGACGTTTGATGATCCTTGAGCCAATTAGGCGGCATTGTAAAAAAAATGGAAAGGAAGAGGGAGTAGGCATAAAAGCATAGTAAGGTGCATATAAATAAATATACAACAACAATTTCATCAATGATCAACATATTTATGACTCAAAGGTAAGCATAGATGTAACTTACTCATTACCATCCATACAAGTCACATAATATATATATATTGACCTCATATCTCATAAATACCAATTAGGTACCTGTACCATTCACAACACGGTTATACATTCCTCATTAATACAAAACATAACGTTCTTCGTTGAACCATTCGGAGTATCACCGGATATTTATTAAGCCTCAAACATGGGTAAGGTGATGATGCCATGTCCCAGACATGGTCTTACACTGGCTCATATCTCAATTCGATGCCATGTCCCAGACATGGTCTTACTCTGACTATCATCTCGTAGCCGAAGCATGTCCCATACATGTTTTACACTAGCTTACATCTCGAGGCTAATGCATGTCCTAGACATGTCTTACACTAGCACTTGTCTCAATGTCGATGCCATGTCCCGGACATAGTCTTACACTGGCTCTCATAATGTGGCTGATGCATGTCCCATACATGTCTTACACTAGCTCACACAAGTGACCCGAATGTCACGGCATGAATATCCGGTTTATTTCTTAAGTTTCCAACGGAATTTCTATTGTCTCAATTATCAATATGCATTCTCAACTCACAATCAAGCAATTTATGCTATATCAATTCAAAGACATTTCAAACTTGTATATTAGTAGTGTAGTTGTATTATTTACATACAACTTACCTCGGATTACAAAATGCACACGACTAGTCGGTTTAGTCGGTTTGCTTGGCCTCTCCCCGGTCTAGGCTCAGATTTGGTAAATCTTGATCTATAATAGTAAAATGCACACATTTAGTCACTAATCACAAGTAGGTAAATCAAAATTTTACATCTTTAATAAAATTACCATTTTACCCCTTGACCTTGGCAAAATGACCATTTTGCCCCTAGGCTCAAAAATTGATTTTTATCGAATTTCTTCATGCCTCAAGCCTAGCCAAACCCTTTTTACTCTTTTAGTAACTTCAAAAACTCACTATTTCATACACTTATCATTTATTTTGTAACTTATGCAAAATAGTCCCTTTAGGTGTTTTCATGTGAACACCTTTCACAAAAATTGTTTAGAACTCTTCTAAGACTCATATACTTGTATAAAATTTCAGAAAATAATATGAACATTCACATGGTGAAACCCTAGACTTATTACCATTTTGCAAAATAGTCCTCTCATTTGAAAGCCCATGATATAAGCATTCCAAAAATGTAAAAATCAACAAGAAAATCATCAAGATTACTTACATTATGAGAGGAATAAGTTGCTGCAAATTTTCAGCTTTCAAACCTCCATATTAGTTGATATTTTCAGTCAAAAAGAAAGAAGGATTGAAGGAAAAATAAAGACTAGGCCTTTAGGGCATTAATTTAACACATATTAGGTCATCAAATTACCTAACATGTTAACCATCAAATTCTCCTTGCCTCATGGCCGGCCAAGCTACTCCCTATGGGTCAATTTGCCCTTTAAAGACCCCTAATTTAATTTCTCTAGCTATTTAACACATTTGGGTACTAATTTGTAACTTTTGCCTTTTATGTGATTTAGTCCTTTTTCGCAATTGGGCAAGCCATCTAAAATTAATTCACCAAAATTTTCAAGCACTATTATTAACATGTTATGACCCCAAAATAATAATAAAATAATTTATTCAACTTTAGATTTGTGGTCCCGAGACCACTATTCTGACTATGCCCTAATTCGAGCAGTTACATTTCTCTCCTTTAGGGATTTTCGTCCTTGAAAATCTTACCAGTGAAGAGATTAGGGTACTGGTCTTTCATAGTCTCCTTGGTTTCCCATGTGGCTTCCTCAATTCCATGCCTATGCCACAAAATCTTCACAAGTGCTATATTCTTATTTCTCAACTGTTTGATTTCTCGAGCTAAAATTTTGACCGGCTCTTCTCCATAGGTCATGTCCTGATGAATCTCAACCTCTGTTGGCTCAACCATATGCAAAGGGTCTGATCTATACTGATGTAACATGGAAACATGAAACACATCGTGAATCTTTGCTAACTCTAGTGGTAAAACCAAATGGTAGGCAACTGGCCCTACTCTCTCGATAACCTTATAAGGTCCTATGAAACGAGGACTCAATTTGCCTCTTCTGCCAAATCTGAGGACTTTCCTTCACGGAAAAACTTTCAAAAATACCTTATTACCGACTTGAAACTCAATTTCCTTTCATTTCAAATCTGTATAGGATTTCTGTCTATCCGAGGTGGCCTTCAAGCAGTCACGAATCACTTTAACTTTTTCTTTGGTCTCTCTAACTAAATCGACCCCATGAATATGTTTTTCTTTGAACTCATCCCAATATAAAGGTGTTCGACACCTTCACCCATACAGAGCCTCATAAGGCGCCATCTTCAAACTTGTTTGATAACTGTTATTGTAGGCGAATTCAACCAATGGTAAGTATCTTTCCCAACTTCCCTGAAATTCGAGAACACAACACCTCAACTTGTCTTCTAAAATCTGAATCACTCTTTCTGACTGCCCGTCGGTTTACGGGTGAAATGCTGTGCTAAAGCTCAACTTGGTTTCCAAAGCCTTTTTTGACTTTTTCCAAAATCTTGAGGTAAACCTCAGATCTCTATCTGAAACAATCGACCACGGTACTCCATGAAGCCTCACAATCTCAGAAATATATAGGTCAGCTAGTCTCTCGAGGGAGTAGTCGGTACGTACTGGTATGAATTGGGCCAACTTTGTTAGCCGATTAACAACAACCCATACTGCATCTTTCTTCTTCGGGGTTACCGGCAAACCCGTCACAAAATCCATAGTGATCCGGTCCCATTTCCACGCGAGGACCATAATAGGCTGAAGCAAACCGGAAGGTACTTGGTGTTTAACCTTTACTTGCTGACACACTAAACACTTAGAAATGAACTCTGAAATGTCTCTTTTCATTCCCGACCACCAATACATTTTATTTAGGTCATTATACATTTTCACACTACCCGGGTGGATGGACAAACAACCACTATGTGCTTCTCGTAAAATTTTCTGAACGAGCTCGCTGTCTTTGGGTACACAAACTCTATCTTTGAACATTAGACATCCATCGGCGTTAATGTGAAAATCTGACACAACATCCAACTCGCATTGAGTTTTCTTGGCTTGTAACTCACTATCGTTCTTCTGAGCTTCACATATCTCTTGTAGGAACATCGGTTTGGCTGTCAACTCTGTTAAAACTGAACCATCATCTGATAAAGCAAAATGGGGGTTCATAGCTCTCAATACAAAAAAGGATTTTCTACTCAATGCATCGGCAACTACGTTCGCCTTTCCCGGGTGGTAATCTATCATTAGTTCGTAATCTTTTATCAGCTCTAACCATCGATGTTGCCGCAAATTCAACTTATTTTGAGTCATCAAGTATTTTAAGCTCTTATGGCCTGTGAATACTCGACATTTCTCTCCAAACAAATGGTGTCTCCAAATCTTCAGCGCGAACACAATGGCAGCCAGCTCCAAATCATGCGTCAGGTAGTTTTTCTAATGTTTCTTTAGTTGTTTCAAGGCATAGGCTGTAACCTTGCCTTCTTGCATGAGCACACACCCCAAACCATTTAAGGAGGCGTCGCTATAAATCATGAACTCCTTACCCGACTCCGATTGCCCTAACACTAGGGCTTTAGTCAACAAAGCCTTTAATTTCTCGAAACTCTGCTGGCATTTTTCTGTCCAAACAAACTTAATATCTTTTTATAGCAGTCTCGTCATCAGGGTAGCTATCATGGAGAATCTGTTTACAAACCGTTTATAGTATCTGGCCAAACCCAAAAAGCTTCAAACTTCTGTCGCATTCCTCGATAGTTTCCACTCAACAATAGGAAAGATCTTGTTTGGGTCAAATCGGATCCCATCACCCGGCACAATGTGTCCTAGGAATTCGACCTCCTTAAGCCAAAATTCACTCTTACTGAATTTGGCGCATGACTGCTTGTCCCTTAAGGTTTGCAACATAACTCTCAGATGCTCTGCGTGTTTGCTCTCATCATGTGAATAAATTAATATGTCATCGATAAAGACGATGACAAACTTATCCAGATACAACCTAAAAATGTGGTTCATCAAATCCATAAACACCACCAGGGCATTAGTCAAACCAAAGGGCATGATAAGGAACTCATAATGCCCGTATTTTGTCCGAAATGTAGTCTTCGGGACATCTTGCTCTTTAACCCTTAACTGATAGTATCCTGACCTCAGGTCAATCTTAGAAAATATCGTGGCTCCTTTTAACTGATCAAACAAATCATCAATCCTTGGTAAAGGATATTTTTTCTTTACTGTTAGCTTGTTGAGTTGTCTATAGTCGATGCATAACCTTATCGAACCATCTTTCTTCTTCACAAAAAGTACTAGAGCACCCTACGGGGAAAAACTCGATCTTGCGAAGCCCTTGTTTTTAAGTTCTTGCAACTGTGCCTTTAACTCTTTTAACTCTGGTGGAGCCATCCTATACGGAGCAATCGAGATAGGTGTCATTCCAGGGACTAACTCAATTCCAAATTTAACTTCTCTTTCCAGGGGTAATCGGGGTAATTCTTCCGGAAATACATTTGTAAACTCACACACCACTGGTACTGATTCTATCTTCAACTTAGACACTTGAGCATTTAACACAAAAGCTAGGTAAGCCACAGATCCCTTTCTCAAATATTTCTCAGCCGTCAACGACGATATTACTACTGGTAGACTATCTGACTCACTTGGTCCAACCCGAAGAACACTTCCGTCTCTACATTTCAACTCTATTATCTTGTTCCCATAGTCCACTACAACACTATGAGCAGTCAACCAATCCATCCCAATGATTACATCAAACTCATTAAACGGTAATAACATCAAGTTAGCCGGAAAACGATAGCCTCTAATTGTTAAAGGGCAATTTCTACACACTTTGTCAACTAATACATACATGCCTAAAGGGTTAGACACTTCTATCACGAACCCAGTGGACTCTACTATCATGTTTATACGGTGTATCAAATCCATACAAATATTAGAGTGGGTAGATCCCGGGTCAATAAAGGAAACAACAGTTATATCGTGGATAGAAAAAGTACCCGTGATCACATCAGGAGACTCTGCCTCTTCCCTGGCATGTATAGCATAGGTCCTTGCTAGTGCCTTGTCCTCAGAACTCACTACGCCATCTCTTGGCATGCCTTTACTGCTAGCCCCACTTCCTGGGTTCTTTTGTGGTCTACTCCTCAACGGAGCACTACTTGCCTTCATTTCTTGCTTCCTTTCCCTCTCTTCCATCTCAATACAATCATGAATAAAGTGGTCTAGTGACCTACACTTGAAGCAGCCCTTCTTGTTTCCTTGGCACTCGTTGAAATAACGTCTCCCACATTGCGAACACTCCAGCTGGTTTGGCAAAGCACTGCCAAGACTAGCAACTAAAGTGGTCTGGGCTGTAGATATCGAATTCTGCTAATTCTTGTTTTTCTTTAAATACCCTACCGAGGTATTCAATCGAGTAGAGAATTCCTTTGATCTCTTGGATGAGGACTAATATGATTTCCCTATCTGCCTCTTCTTTGAATCCCTTGACTCAATAGCCACCTTCCTCCTCTCTCTAACAAGCTCATTTGCCTTGCTCGCTCTCTCAACGAGCACGACAAATTCTCTTAAGTCCAGGATGCCAAAAAATATTCGAATATCTTCATTAATGCCATCTTCAAACCTATTGCACATGGTGGCTTCTGTAGACATGCACTCCCGAGCGTACTTACTATGTCTCATGAACTTACGCTCATACTCTATTGCTGTCATTCGGCCTTGCTTCAATTCTAAAAATTCCTTCCTCTTTTGATCTATAAACCTCTAACTGATGTCCTTTTTCCGGAACTCTTCTTGGAAGAATTCCCAAGTTACTCTCTCTCTCGGTACAACAGACACGAGAGTATTCCAACATTAGTAGGCTGACTCTCGCAGGAGTGACACTGCACATTTTGCGCACTCTTCAAATGTGCATGATAGCTCATCAAATAATCTAATGGTATTTTCCAACCATAACTCTGCCTTCTCAGGGTCATCATCTCCATTAGCTCAGAATTCCTCAGCCCCATGCTTTCGAATTTTATCTACTGGAGGTTTCTCCCTCCTAATCATGTCTTCTCCTCGCGGGGCTACAGGGGCATACTGAGGAATCGGGGGAGGTGGGGGAGGTGGAGTGTTCAGATTTTCACGACCAATTCCGTGTACCAAGTGTCAATCATTCAGAGGTAAGATTCTCTAGCCCCTCCACCCTATCCCATAGTAACGGGCTCACTTTCTACTAGCGCGGTCCCATCGGCGGCAGCCGGCACATTACTTTCCACGTCATCCGTCGTGGTTCTATCAGGATCCATTCACTATACATAAAAAAATTTATAATCGTTAGAAATCGTCACACTATCAATAAACAATTATGGCATGTATAGCTAGACTCGTACTTTTGTTAGGTTAGTCCTAGAACCGACTAAACTATAACTCTGATACCACTAAATGTAACAACCCATACCCGTAACCTGTGCCGAGGCAGAGTATGTGGCATTAGCTAACTTGATCCTATGCATTCGAACAACCCCAAGTCATCGAGACTCGGTCCAAGTTAAAACCTTTTTAATTTCTACTTTAAACTACTTGTTAGGGGCTTACGAGCCCTAAATCTATCATTGAAAACTATTCGGAACCATATCAGGGTTTCAAACCAACCTTAAGAAATTTGCCTATAAAACAGGGCACACGCCCGTATGGAAAGTGACACGCCCGTGTGATCGACTTCACATGGCCATGTTGGTGGCCTGTGTGGCTCACACAGCCTGGTGTCTATTGGGACACACCTTTGTTCCTAGCTTGTGTGAAATTTAAATTTTGTTCAAGGTGTAGTGGTTTTCACATGGCCTGACACATGCCCGTGTGCCTGGCCCGTGTCCCTCACACGGCCTTGACACGCCCATGTCTTGGCTCGTGTTTAAGAACTTGGGTATTCTGTTTCTAACGTTAGCATACCCAACATGCCATATGGCTGAGACATATGGCCGTGTCTCTGCCTATGCATTTAATACCATGCATACTGACTTGAAAGTTTTACATGGAGGGGACACACGGCCAGACTACAGGCCCATGGGGCTGGCTGTGTGTCACACATGGCCTAGACACATGCCCGTGTGTCTACCCGTGCGGACAAATAAGGCTATTTTCCAAGCCTCATTGCCACATTTGCTTATCTATTTTCATGCTATAACCAATCAATACCAAAACAAGCATAATTTCCATAATCAATTCAACCACAATAGACATTCATGCAACCATGAAGATGCATATTTTATAAACTAAAAAGGAATGTTAACTATCATTCAAGGCTTAATACAAAGTGTGAGATCTATCCCAAGCCAATTCATTTGGCCAATGCTCAAGGACACAAAATGATAAGGTCTAGACCCTACACATGCCATATTCAAAAATATAAATCCAACTATACCGAGTGTTTCAGATGATAGTGTGATCAATATCTTTGACATCCGATGATCCTTGAGCTAATTAGGCGGCATTGTAAAAAAAAATGGAAAGGAGTAGGGAGTAAGCGTAAAAGCTTAGTAAGGTGCATATAAATAAATATACAACAATTTCATCAATGATCAACATGTTTATGACTCAAAGGTAAGCATAGATGTACTTACTCATTACCATCCATAAAAGTCACATAATATATATATTGAGCTCATATATCATAAATACCAATTAGGTACATGTACCATTCACAACACGGTTATACATTCCTTATTAATACAAAACATAACGTTCTCCATTGAACCATTCGGAGTATCACTGGATATTTATTAAGCCTCGAACATGGGTAAGGTGCTGATGTCATGTCCTAGACATGGTCTTAAATTGGCTCATAGCTCAAGTTGATGCCATGTCCCAGACATGGTCTTACTCTGACTATCATCTCATAGCCGAAGCATGTCCCTAACATGTCTTACACTGGCTTAAATCTCGAGGCCGATACATGTCCCAGACATGTCTTACACTACCACTCGTCTCAATGCCGATGCCATGTCCCGGTCATGGTATTATACTAGCTCTCATAATGTGGTTGATGTATGTCCCAGACATGTCTTACACTAGCTCACACAAGTGATCCGAATGTCACGGCATGAATATCCGGTTTATTTCCTAGGTTTCCAATGGAATTTCTATTGTCTCAATTATCAATATGCATTCTCAACTCACAATCAAGCAATTTATGCTATATCAATTCAAAGACATTTCAAACACATATATTAGCAGTGTAGTTGTATTATTTACATACAACTTACCTCAGATTACAAAATGCACACGAGTAGTCAGTTTAGTCGGTTTGCTTGGCCTTCCCTTGGTCTAGGCTTGGATTTGGTAAATCTTGATCTATAATAGTAAAATGCATGCATTTAGTCACTAATCACAATTAGGCAAATCAAAATTTTACATCTTTGATAAAATAACCATTTTGCCCCTAGACCTTGGCAAAATGACCATTTTGCCCCTAGGCTCGAAAATTTATTTTTATCGAATTTCTTCGTACCTCAAGCCTAACCGAACCCTTTTTACTCTTATATTAACTCCAAAATCTCACTATTTCATACACTTATCATTTATTTTGCAACTTATGCAAAATAGCCCCTTTAGGTGTTTTCATGTTAACACCTGTCACAAAAATTTTTTAGAACTCTTCTAAGACTCATGTACTTCCATAAAATTTCAAAAAATAACATGAACATTCACATGGTGAAACCCTAGACCTATTACCATTTTGCAAAATAGTCATCTCATTTGAAAGCCCATGATATAAGCATTCCAAAAATGTAAAAATCAACAAGAAAATCATCAAGATCACTTACATTATGAGAAGAATAAGTTGCTGCAAATTTTTAGCTTTCAAGCCTCCATATTATCTGATATTTTCGGTCAACAAGAAAGAAGGATTGAAGGAAAAATAAAGACTAGGCCTTTATGGCATTAATTTAACACATATTAGGTCATCAAATTACCTAACATGTTGACCATCAAATTCTCCTTGTCTCATGGCCGGCCAAGCTACTCCCTATGTGTCTATTTTCCCTTTAAAGATCCCCAATTTAATTTCTCTAGCTATTTAACACATTTGGGTACTAATTTGTAACTTTTACCTTTTATGCGATTTAGTCCTTTTTCGCAATTGGGCAAGCCATCGCTAAAATTAATTCACCAAATTTTTCATGCATTATTATTAACATGCTATGACCCCAAAATAATAATAAAATAATTTATTCAACTCTGTATTGTGGTCTTGAGATCACTATTCTGAAAAGCTATAGTGAAATGACTTTGTGGTTAAATGTGTTTATAATTAATAGGCGAAAAGCTAGAAATTAATTATAAATCATTTGAGCACTAATCAGATATGTCCAATTGGTCCCTCCACTAGTTTGTTGGAATTGGAAATGAATTGCTATTGAATCAAATGAACAAAAATGGATAGATATGATAAACTTAGAGAAATGAGAAACATTCGGAAATGAATGTGGTTTTCTCAAACGAAAAGACCTAAAAATTAATTTATGGTTTTTTGAATTATTATTTATTTAATTAATTAAATAATTAAAATTCATAATTGAAATGAAATTAATTGGTTATAGTGAATCTGTTGAATGTGGAAATATTAAATGTAATTTCTCATAAGTTTTTTTACGGTAAAATTGTCATGATTTTAAGAGAATTTGAATCAAGTTGAGAAAATTATTTAATTGAGAAATTAATTAATTAAAATTAATTTACGATATTTATTTTGGAAAATAGAAACACATATATTGGGTTGGATTGAATTATAAAGTACTAGGTTAAAAGTTTAGGAAGTACTTATAATTGGACCCGATACGGAAGAGGCCCAAAAGCCCCTCATGCTAAATACATGGGACGACAAACCCTAATATATTTAACAAGGGTTATCACCTTCCCAATCCTAGTTAGACTAGGATTTTGTTTTTCTATTGTAATAGACTTCTACTAATTTAATAAAGGTTTCACTTTTTATCCTTATAAATAGATAGCAGCAGTAGGGCTAAAAAAGGGGGTCTTTGAGATATTATTATCCTGCCAGAAAATAGTACTTATTTATTTTATAAGTATAAATTCTATTTTTCTGATTAAAAATCAGTTTCTATTAAATAGATAATTTTACTTACCCACCAAAAGTAAAGTAAGTAATTTTTGGATATGTGTTTAATTTGAATTCGTTTGAGCTTACACTCGAAGCAATTTGTGGTATAAGAATAGCAAAGAAGGTTGTTCGATTGAAAGCCAAGAACATCAAGGATCTGTCTAGCAAAAAAATGTGCGATTTTGGTAAAGGGTTTATTGTTATAAATATCACAATTAGCTCAGTTTTCAAAATTTTAATTTTCTACTATGCAAGAAAAATATTTTCAAACTGATTTTTTCTAACAATTGGTATCAGAGTCAGGTTGTGATATGTTTATTGTATAAACTGATACCAAAAATTTCTCTCTTTTTTATGTGTTAATAGTTTTGATAAGATGTGACATTCTTGTGAATGTATGCGAATGAATGTATGTCATTATTTTATTATTATATATGATAAAGTAATTAAAATCTTATAAGTTGATGTTGAATAGTGGTCAGCCGGTTCGTAAAGCAAAAATAAACTTAGTTGTTGCTTCTTCCTCCAAAGGGAAGGGAAATCGCGCTAAGAAAAACAAGGATAAGTTCTATATGTAACACCTAGTTTTGGTGGGTTCTAAGTTCTGGTGAGTAGGTTGAAAGTAATTTGTGAGGTGTAGTCTATCCACCCAATTGTTTGTTTGGGGTATAGATCGGGCATATAGCAGATATTAGAATATTATGCAAGGATTGTTCTCAAAATATATTAAGTCATAAAGAAAAAGATATTGGCAAGAGTGTTGAGAACCTTGTAAATAGGGGTTATCACCGAAGGTATTATATGCCTAGTTCATTGAGTTACTACTCTAGTTACATTGTAGATAATTTGGTTAGGATCTGATTAGACAGATGAACCATAAATATAAAAATACTAGGTTTCCGTAGTTGTAAAAAATTTATAAAGGTAATTCAAAAAGTTGTGACATGTATCAAGTTCTAATAAGAGCTTAGGTTATATATATTCAAGATAGAAAAAAGGAGAGTTTTTCTTCTTCCTTCTTCAAGAAGTATTCTTACCTGAATCTTAATGAACCAATGGTATTTCGCTCTCCTTCAAACTGGAGTTGTAGATCTGAATCTTTACTAGTGATTACTCCATGTCAAGGTAAGATTTATGACTCTGTATGTTTTGTTTTGAAAGGGTAAGTCTGATAGATTTGGTAGATCAATAAGATAAAGATATAAGGCCTTGCTTGGGGATTTCTAATGTTAGAAATGATAGAAATAGGGGTATATGAATAGATTTTGATGGGTTTCCAAATTTTCTTTTCTGAAACATACGTTTTATCATAATAATCATACAAATTATCTAGAAGACAATTAAGTAAATAAATTTTGCAGTGGTCATGATCCTTCTCCCATTTCTTTACATTCTTTTCATACTTAGATTTTTCTTCTACGGTCATAGCTTTAGTACTTTTTTTCCTTGGGATTCTTTTCCACTAGAATGTATGAGACATTTAAAACTGTGAGGTAAGGAAAAAAAATTTTGCTTCCATATTTTATAATTAGCTCCATGAAAGGAGAAAGAACAATTGAAATCATTTGGTTTAAGTAGTTTTGGGCAAGCTTTGAACAACATTCTCCAAATTAAAATAGTCTTAAATTATTGGAGAATGTTGCACAATAATTCTTTTGGATAAGAGCATAGGATCAATTTACTATTGTCAAACTATTACAACTTTAGAAGTTAAAATACGATGACGGAGATTGAGACATGAACTAGGTCACTCTCTCAAGATAATACGCACTCTTTTTGTAACACCCCTCACCGGATCCAGTCGCTGAACCCAAGCAATAGGATGCTGCAGACAGTTACAAAACATTTACATACATCTTATAGTTCAAATTTTCAAACCAATATTAATTAATCAAACATAGAAATAAGTATATCATGCAATACAATTAAATTCATGTTTAAATTGAGCTTACGAAAGCTCTAAAATTAACTCGACATTAATCAAGGATCAATTTGAAATAATTATAAAAATATGAGAAAATTTTGTAAACAAGGGTCACACGATCGTGTCCCCTAGCCATGTGAAAGGCTGTAGCTATGTGAGGTTGGATTCACACAGCTGTGTGTACAAACCGTGTAACAGATTGAACCCGTGTGGAGCTGGAGTCACACAACCGTGCAATCAAACCGTGTAACTCACTATGGCTGTATGGGTCAAAAGTGTAACTGTTCAATAATAGTCACACGACTGTGTCGTCGACTCGTGTAATAGGCTAAGGTTGTGTCTTTGAACCGTGTGTGGCAAACGGCCGTGTGGAATAAAAAGTAACCTAAACTTCCAAAACATACTTAAACAATTTCCATAATACAAAGCATGGTCTAAAGTATAATGAAACCTACTTTAAAACTGCATAGAATTCAATCAATTTACCATATTTGAAACCATACCAATATGCCTCAAATGGCACCCCCAAAATAATCAACAAATCATGAATCAATTTAACCATCCTAGCATTTCCAAATAGTTCTAAAAATAATCCTATAAATATGTACCAAATGTGCCAAACATTCAAACCATTATAAACACAACATTCACCACTTTTCAACTACTTATTTTACCGTATCTATTCTATGTCATATTACCTATTAACCATTTAAACTTTTAAGCCTATATGCTTAAATCATTCAACAAGATACCATTAGCAAGAACCATTGTCATCACACATATGTATGCATATATATATATATATATATATAATATTTATTTTCAATATGCCAACAAAAATCCAAAATAGAACATTAATGATCATATGACTCCCTTAGTACATGCCATGACCAAACTAAAACATCACCGACACTTTGAATCTAGGATTGTTGCTAGATGCTCATGCTAACAGTCGAACAAAATTGAACTTAACCTGTGCACGGAAAACAAAACTATACATTGACTATAACTCAGTGGTGTTTCGATAATTCGAATATTATAACATAACAAAAACCATTCAAATGCATGAATTAAGAGAAAATAATGATATGCAAATATCATGTGAAGTTTACCATTTCTCAACTCATCATCAACAATCCAACACAATTCTCAAGTATAAACTCATAATACTTCCAATTCATATCCATTTGCAATCTCAATTATCAAATAAAGCATTTTATATTAGATTTTCACTCTTATGAGTGTAAGGACTTGATCAACATCATTTCAATTATGATTATTCCATTTTATTTATCTCTTTATTAACCTGACTCGGACTCAGATTCGGACAGATACATATATCTAACCAGCACACCAGTTTGGCACCCAGTGCCTCATCGGATAAATCCGAAGTAATAAGTTGCACTCAACGCTCAATGGTATAATCGAAGTAAATTGGCACTAGTGCATCATCAACTCATGGTCGAAGTAATCCTAAACTTTTTTTATCCTATGACATGCCAACCATATCTGACTCTATATGAATAGTTGATAGGGTATTCATTACTCATTTCTTTATCAATCAATATCTTAATTTACATGTATTTTTAGGAAATCATTGATTCATACGTATGGCAGTATAGTTCATCTCAATATATATTCAATTTCACATTTATATAAACATACACATTTTTTACATATATTCAATTTAGTCCTTATTAACTTTATTCAATTCAGATCAATCCAACACAACTTGTCTATAGCGAAATGTCTCACCTTATGATCTTACCATGCACAAACAATTCATTATACAATACTGCAAAGTACTTCTAATTATAGAAACACAAACCATAAACTCCAAGATATTCGTCAATGATTTTATCTTTCCCTTTTTTTTTCGAGAAATCCAGATCAACATTAGCAAATTAAACTTCAAAGTTCAAAACCCCTAGCCGAAAGTTTTTCTCTTCTCCTTATTACATCCAGTTTTAATGAAATGGAGAAGACAAGCTTTTCTCTTTCTTTCCATTAGCTTATTTCATTACTTATGTTTTATATTATTTATTTTATTATTTATTAAGTTATAATCTATTATGAATTATAATTTTTTATTCAACCCATACTAATATTATTGTCCACTATCAAGCTTAAAGTGGTAAAATTGCTACTTTTGGCCATAAATCATTTTCTAATAGAGAGATTCTATAACAATTGAATTTTTACCATTTTTACGATTTAGTCCCTAAAACTTAATTAATCCCTAATTTGATAATTTCACCTATCCAAAATTCAATTCGCTTCTAAAATAACTTTCGTAAATATTTAATAAAGTATTCACAAGTTTAGTTTACAGAAACGGAGTCTTGAAATCACAATTTCAACACTATTGACTTTCGAATTATTACACTTCCACTAATAATAACCAATACAAAAAAGTTTTATTACATGTTTTTTGGGGGATACAACTAGCCCAATCACCCATGATGCACTTTGCTATCTTTCATAAGGTAGAAAGTGAAAGCTCCACTAAAATTGACACTTTCTTTACTTAATTTAATTAGCACTCCCAAAAATTCTTAAAAAAAATTTAAATAAACTTAATAAGTAAATGGTTAAAAGAAAATTTTACTTTTAGAAATAGATAAGGTAAGTAAAGACAACAAATTGTATTTAGAATGTAATATCTAATAAAAGAGATCATCTCAATAAGTAATTGTTACAATATATAGTAGATTCTGAATGGGTTTTGCTTATATTGGGGGTAAACTAAGGCTTAGTTTAGATGGGCGGTGTAATTTATCTGTGGTTAATGTAAAAATAGTGGTGACGGTGAGATTAGATATTGTAGCGATACTATAGCGTGAAATAAAAAGTAAACTAAACATACTGCACTACAACCAACTACCCATCCAAATCTCACCTAAGTTATTGAAAAGAAAAAAATTCTCAAAGGATTGATTTCTTTTATTGTTTTAGTTTAGAAAGTTTATGCAAGTGACACGAACACCCTAAAAATAAGTCAAGCCCATATTTTTCTTCTCTTTTTATCCTTATTGCAGGGGAGGTGTCGTACAACAGTATTTTTCCCAAACGTTTATCTGTGTTCCTTTTTCATTGCTTTGTATCCCTATTTTGGTTAATATTTCAGTCTTTTTAGCTTCTTAACTGGATTCTGCTTTTGTTCCACACCACCTATTCAATTGTCTTCTTCGTTGCTTAATTGCTTATATATTTTATGAGACCCAGTTTAACTAAACAAAACAATAGACATTAATAAAATCATTAACAAACAGAGAGCTCCTCAATCTTGTAAAATTTGTAAACGCGTGGTGGGTTTTTTTATGAGAGGGGGTAAAGTGATTATTTTAAAAAATGAAAGTACTTTAAAAAAAAATTAAGGAAAGAGTTTATGAAGCAATTATCCCTTAAAATATATTTGGTGCCGATAGAAAACCAATCTAAAATAATTTTGACGAAAGTATTTATCTGCTTATAACATGAGTAATACGATGTTATTATTGTATATTCAATCAAGGTTTAATACTAAGTCTATAAAGACACAAGTTCTTGTAATATTCAATTTAATATGATATGTGTTGCTTGACATGCTAGTAAATTTCGTCTTATGCAGTAGTGTTAGGTCATGAAAGAATATAAACTCATCTTGTTGTCTGGGTTGCATCAGTATTTGGTGGATTATCAAATTCCAAAAGCATTTCGGGTTTGCCAGTGCTGGGTCTTATGGCATCATCTGGTATGGTTAACCTTAAATTTTAATGGCAAGTCTTTCAAATCTATCCTATTGTGCCTTGCTTGGACTGCTACATTATATTATGTTTTGTAGGAGAGAAACTCAAGAGAATACTCCACTATCTTAATAATTCTTGTAACACCCCTTACTCGTAATTGACGCCAGAACAGGGTACGAGGCATTACTGGACTTAAACTCAAACAAACATTCAAAACCAAGACATGAATTTTCACTCAAATTTAAAACTTTTCATAAACATTCATTTCATCCCTAAAACGAGCCTACGAGGCCAAAAACATACATTGAATGTGGTTCGGGGACTAAACCGAGAACTTTACAAAATTTTACAACACTTAGAGAATTTTTCACCAAAACAGGGGTCACACGCCCGTGCGGCTTGGGACACGCCCATATGGCTTGGGACACGCCTATGTCCCTAACCCGTGCAACTCTCTGTTTATGATGTCATCAACAAATTAAAGTCACACGGCCAAGGCACATGCCCGTGTGCTTAGGCCGTGTGGTTGAATAAATTTTCATAATTTTTCATAAAAAATAGGTGCAGATTTCACACGGCCAGGGCAAACGCCCGTGTTAAGGCCGTACCATCCACAAGGCTGAGACACACGCCCATGTCTCTGCCCATGTGCTCAATACTGAGCATTCTGTTTTGTAACAATTAAGGAGCAGGGGACACATGGCAAAAAATAGACGCCCACACACGGCTTAGACACAGGTCCGTGTGTCTACCTATGTGGACAAAAATAAGGCTATTTACCCAGCCTTTTTGCCACCCTTCTATTCACAACCTACACAATAACATGTAATACCATTCCAAGTATAAACATACAACCAATTCAGCCACAACCAAGGGATCCACACATCATTTACATACTTATTAACTCATTCCATGCAATTTCCACATCCATAAAAGACATCATCATATGCATATAAACTTAAACCAATGTTAGCCAATTTCAATGGCCATTTACAGAATGTATCATCAAACATACTTGAAACTTAAGAATTTGGACATACATTAACATCATACATGCACCACTTGAACATCCTTAGCCATTCCAATGGCTAAGTCACAAAATATTACTTACAAGCCTTCACCTATGCCAAGAAGCTTATACATGCCATTATACCAAAATAAATCATTTAGCTATACCAAAAGGAGATTTGTGGATAGTGTGATCTTACTCTGACCAAATCCTCAAACCTTTGTAATCCTTACAAGCACTATAAAACAAAGAAAAGTAAAACAGGGTAAGCATTTTTATGCTTAGTAAGTTCACTTAATAGAAAGAAAACTTACCGGTCATAATTATTCAAATAAGCATACATATGTATTCATTCCATCAATAATCTTGACAAGTTACCTAAATACATTCGCTCATTAAACAAGTTTGTCATACACATCATGAAGTATTCAAACCAACATAGATGAGCTCACCATAATATAAGCTTTCATATCATCTCACAATTTCTATTTTTCAAGATTTCTTTTCGTTGAACTATTGTAAATCTCAATGGAGACTCGTGTAGTATACTTGAGGTATACATGTCAATCGCCCGTCAATTTACATCCAGAATGCTCCTTGAGCACATATTCATAGAGCACACTCTCAAGCGACATTTATATGATAGGATTATCAGTCCTGGCTAAATCCCGTCTTATTCAAGATTACCAGTCTAAGCTAAATCCCTTCGATAACGTTAGCTCTAATGATCCTACTATGGATTACCCGTCCAGGCTAAATCCATTTCATAACATTTTCTCAAGAGAGTGTAGCTCAGGATTACCTGTCTGGGCTAAATTCTTTCTATATTATTTTTGTTCGGTTCAAGGAAATTATTATAATCCATCGAAATACAATCTCAACCGAGACAATGACATTTTATTCATGTTTTTCATCTTATGATTATTTCATGGTGTGTATCATTACATATATATTATCTCAATCACACAATTCAATTAATACATAACATACCAAATTAATTACACGAACTTACCTTGAGAATGGTTCGTATTTGAACTCAACTATTCCGAGACCTTTTACATTTGCATTAATTTGCATATAAGCAAATTCGACTATTAATTCATTGTTTTACACATACATTTACATTAATTTGCATCCTAGACAAAATTATCATTTTGTCCCTAACTTTTTTACATTTTACATTTTAATCCCTAGGCTCGTAAAATGAAATGTGTTCAATTTCTTGGTAACCCAAACCTAACCGAACCATATACATGCTCATATCAGCCCACATTTTCCATTAAATCAGATTTTTACTACCCATTTTACAACTTTTTACAAATAGGTCCTTTTATGAATTTCCATAAAAATCATCTAGTAAAAGTTGTTTATTTTACATTAAACTTTCATTTTCTATCATAGAACATCAAAGCACATGCATGTCATGCATGGGTAAAATTTTAAACATGAACCCTACTTCAAAAAAATGGTACAAATAGAAAGATCGGGTGAATACGACTTTAAAAACATAAAGAGCATTAAAAACAGGGCTAGGATGTACTTACAATCAAGCTTGAAAGTTGAACAAGCCCTAGCTATGGAAAGCTTGAAAATTTAGGCTATGGTGAAGAAGATGGACAAAATTTTAGCTTTATTTTCCCTTTTTAATTCATTTATTAACTAAATGACCAAAATGCCCTTAATGCCTTACTTTAAAATTTCACCTAATCATGTCCATTTTTGTCCATAAACTTAACTAATGGCCTAATTGTCATATAAGGACCTCTAATGTAAAATCTCATAGCAATTGGACACCTTTAATATCTAGAATTCAAGTTTTGTACATTTTATAATTTAGTCCTTAAAACTAAATTGAGTGCACAAACGTCGAAATTTTCGAACAAGATTTTCACAGAATAGTTCCATAAATCTGTAAACCATAAAAATATAATAAAAAAAAATTTTACTGCACCAGATTTTTGATCCCGAAACCACTATTCAGACTAGACCTAAAATTGGAATGTTCCAATTCTGGTTTTTTTTGGATAAATTACACTGGAGGACACTAAATTATTAATAAGTTTACGTTTTGATCACTCAACTTCAAAAATTTACAAAATGATCATTGAATTATTAGAAAGTTTTCATTCAAGTCATTAAACTGTTAAAATCATTGTTATATGGCCTTTTTTTATTCACATTGTCTACACCAATCGAAAGTTCTCATTCCATTTCTCTTCTATGATTCAAAATTTTTTTCTAGAAATAGCTTTGAACGTCATGAATCTACGAATCACAATCCAAACAGTTTTCTTCTCAAATCTCTGACACTGGCTATCAAATTGACTTGGATCTAAGGTATGTTCTTCTACTTGTCAATGGGTACTGATCCAACATACTGATTGTTGAATCATCGCTTGGAGCTAACTAATCAAACTTTAAAAAAAAACTTAATAGCCTAATAACTTAAATAAAAACTTTTGAATAGTTGAATGACTTAAATGAAAAGTTTTTAAACAATTCAGTGACCATTTTTTAACTTTTTGAAAATGAGTGATCAAAACATAATCTTATTAAAAGTTTAGTAATGTTGGGTATAGTTTACCCTATTCTTTTTGTAACCAATGGTGTACAAGGGATGCTTGATAATTTTGTGAGCCTACACCTAGGATCTTGTTGCAACTTTCCGGATGATGTCGGGAGGCATCTAAAATGCAGAGTTCGTTAAATCCATATCTAGAAATAGAACAAACAGAAGAAAAGAAAGAAAACCAAGTAATAATTGGTATTTGGAAGATTGCAGCATAAGATATTGACCTTACTCAATTTAGGGCAAAATATAGATAGAGAGCCCCAAGTTATTTGTTATGCCTCAAAAACCTTAGATGCTGCAAAAAGCAATTACACTAACATAGAAAAAGAACTTTTGGTTATTGCATTTACTTTGGATAAATTTTGATCTTATCTATTAGGATCTAAAATGATTATTTTTTCTGACCATGCAACTCTTAGGTATTTGATCGCAAAGAGGAAAGCGAAATCGAGGCTCACCAGATGGATTTTACTACTCCAAGAATTCGACATTGAGATTCGAGATAAGAAAGGATGTAAAATCTTAGTGGCTGACCACTTGAGTAGGTTAAAAACACCTTGTGATGACACTCCTATAAAGGATGAGTTTCTTGATGAGGGCCTATTTTTGGCTCAACATATTTCCCATGGTATGCAGATATGGTGAACTTCTTTGCTCCAGGTTCATTACCCACTAGGTTATCTCATCCCATGAGGGAAAAACTTAAAAGAGAAGCTCGATATTATATTTGCGATGACCCATACCTGTGGAAACATTTCTCGAATCAGGTAATACAATAATATGTTCCAGAAACTTAGGTAGCTTCTATACTTACATTTTTTCATACTCAAGCTTGTGGAGGTCACTTTGGCTCTAAACAAACTGTTCATAAAGTATTGGAGTGTAGACTATATTGGCCCACAATTTTTTGAAATGCAAATGATTTCTGTAAATCTTGGGATAGATGCCAATATATAGGCAACACAATTAAGTGAAATCAAATGCCTCTATCCCCAATTCATGTATGTGAGATTTTTTATGTATGGGGCATCGATTTCATGAGTCCGTTTATTTCTTCATTTAGAAATCTATATATAATTCTTATGGTAGGCCATGTTTTTAAGTGGATAGAAGCAAAGCCTACTCGTAATGACAATTCCAAAACTGTCAAGAGGTTTCTAAAACGAACTTTTTTTTTAGGTTCGGCACACCTCGAGCCTTGATCAGCGATCGTGGAACCCATTTTAGCAATAGAGTAATAGAGGCACTTAAGAAAAAAATATGGAGTTTAGCACCATGTAGCTACAACCTATTGCTCTTAAACAAATGGCCAAGCGAAAGTCTCAAACCAAGAAATCAAGACCATTTTAGAGAAAACGATTCAGCCTAACTGAAATGATTGGAGTCTTCGGCTAAATGACGCACTTTGGGCCTATCGCATGGCATATAAAGGACCAATTGGTATGACCCCATATCAACTTGTTTTTTGCAAGGCTTGCCACCTTCCGGTAGAATTGGAACATAAGGCCTACTCGGTTGTACAACAATGTAATATGGAATTAGAACCTGTGGGAAGAGCAAGGAAATTAGACATCCAAGAATTGGTGGAAATTCGTAATGATGCCTATGAGAATGCTCATATCTATAAGGATAAATAAAACAAAATTGTTCCATGACAAGAAAATATCTTGGAATCATTTCTCAATAGGACAAAAAGTGTTACATTATAACTCCGTGCTAAAATTGTTCCTCGGTAAGCTTCGATCTCGATGGCAAGGACTATTTATTGTAACCAAATTATTCACACATTGTGTAATTGAAATAGAAAGTGAAGAGTCGGGAAAATGGTTCACAGTCAATGGTCAAAGGTTGAAACCATTTTATTAGAATTTTCAAGCCAATACGATTGAAAAAATTTAGCTAGAATAGCCATAATATTTGTCGGGACATTAAGCTAACTATGCTAAATAAGTGCTTGATTCGAGGCAACCCAATTTTAATTTTAATTTTTTTTAGTTTCTCTATTTTATTTTTATGTTAATAAATTTTATTTCTCTTCTTATGTCCAGGAGAACCGAAGAAAAAAATTAAAATTGGAAATGGCATGGAAAATCTATATAGAATGGGCATGCCTTAGGAAAACCCTAAATTCTACCCTAATCCCTATAGGAATAGCTCATCCTTGCTTAAACTTCACCCAAACCTGTGCCCAAACACCTACCCAACACTTAACACCCTTCCACCCACATTTTTACCCCACCAAACCCTAATTTTAACTTTTCACCACCCTTATTCATTCAAAACTCCCTTAGTCATCGAAACCCCTTCCATCTTACCCCATCACCGATCTACAAAACACCATAGCTAGGACTAGGAGTCGCGCTATCGCCTAACCCTCCTTCATCGTTAACAACCGTCGACGTCAGTTTTCGTCACTGTAACACATCAACCTTGACGACGTTGACCTTTTCCTTCCACTTTCTCTACCCCCATCTTCCCCTTCGCCCTCTTCTTCACCCTTACCATCGCCCTTACCGATTACCTTACTCCCATCCTTACCCTTGTCGATTCCCTCATCTCCGGCGTTTATCCCTACTCGCTGTTGGACCCATCGACGAACACAAGGTGTTTCAGCCTAACCAGCAACTACATCCGATAGTGTATCTTCCACTGAATCTATTTGATTTATGCCAGAATCTAGCTTTGACAACGACACAAAGGCCTGTCTGACACACTGAGAGTCATGGTGACCACCAACCACTATCGACCTGAGGCAAGACCTACCGGTCTCAAATGAATATACTGCCATTGAAATATCGTTTAAACAATAACTTAACATTTGATAATGCCGTCGATCTGGACAGGTATAATCATTTATGACACAAATATGTAGTGTCTTGCAAATGTTTATCATAATCTGTTTTGCATACTTTGCATATTGACACTATTGTTAATTATTATTTTTGCAATATTGGTTGGGTTGGTAATTTTGATATCATTCACTATGCTTATTATGAACTGATTTTGGAATTTTATGCCACCTTTCATTTTTAGCGGCGTAGCCAATTTTTGTTAGACACACTTGGGATTATATCATTTCTGTTACTTAGGACCACACACAGTTTGTCCCTTACTAATTTTAATATTGCACTCAATTTTGTGAAAGCAAACTATGATTTTTCCGCTAAATATAAGAACAGATTGTGTATTTTTCCAGTAAATTTCAAGGCCATTGAGGCCTTTGTGCTATTAATAAATAATGTCGAAACCACATATAGCCCTAAAATATTAAAAGATTTGTGGTTCTGTAACCTTGCCTTGTAACACCCCAAACCAGGCCTAAAAGTCTAGACCGAATCTAGGATGCTACATTGATCACCGAAGTGATTGTAGGAAAATTTTACAAAACAACTCATCCCAGTGAACCAAAAGTCTTTAAAACTAATTAATAATTAGTCAATAAAATTTACAATAAGACTCAATATAAAACCCGAAATAAACGTACAAATGAAAATCTAAAACAAAAACTGTACCACGGAATTATAAAGCCTTATAGTTCAAAGTTAACTAAATAACAAAATCGTAACGGAAAACAACACCGATAACTTATTTGCCTGCGAGGCTGCCTGAGACCCCCGCATACCAAGTCCAGCTTCTAGAACTTCGAAATGTACCTGAAAGGGAAAACAAAAGAGGGGGGTGAGCTACTCGAGCTCAGTGTGAGATTAAACTAGTTAAACTACAGAAGCAAAAACAGGGACAGAAACAGAAAGCGTGGATGCAGTTCAGCTTCAGTTTTGAAGTAGAACTAACTTACAGCACTATTCAGAACCGGTTGATATATGCAAAGCAAACTTACCGAAAAATGACTATTGAGCATATTCACCCAAAATTAATATACCATAGTTACCTTTCGGTCACAAGGAACAATCAGACTCATACACAGTCACAATAACAGTTCAGTCAAACAGTTGCAGATAGAATCTACAGTATTCACATAGGCATAAGTGCCTTTCAGTCGAACGGTAACACATTCAGTCACAGTACCATATTTAGTCACGGTATCAATAATTCTCAGCCATTCAAAAGCTTCAATTCAGTCGAACAAATCAATCAGATGTATATGAATGCAAATGAGTTATAAAATTCCCACCTTTTCAGCCAACACACCTCTCCATCCCTTATCACTCTTCATAAGAGCTTTAAGCTCGTCCTACCAATCACTCCACTCAAGACCTCGTAAGGTCCATCCAACCCTGCACTCCAACTGAGGTTATCCCGAGTTGTCCAGCAACGATGGCTATCAGAATTGTCCACGACCCTCTGGGTATTGGGACTACTCTCAACCCTCTAGGTATTGGGGCTAACAGTGTACAGATAAACTGCCAGTCTCATATATTACGTAGCAAAGCTAGCGTATCAATCGTACTGTGCAATGCAGTAAACCGCAGTACAGACATGTAGTATGAACTGCCAAATCAAATAGTAGTACGTAGCGTAGCTAACGTACATGCGGTAGGGTGCAATATAGTAATCCTCTATACCATTAGGTTGCAGTAAAACTTCTAGTTTAGTCAAAGGTACATAGCATAGCTGACGTACATGTGGTACAGTGTAATGCGCTAATTCGCTATACTGATATGAAGTCATCTCGAGTTGCCCGGCAACGATGACCATCCGCATTGTCCACGACCCTCAGAGTATTGGGACTGCCCACAACCCTCAGGTATTAGGGCTCACAACCAGTAGATCAGCTACCAGTTCAGTCAATCTCAATCTCCCTTCTATTTAAAATCCCACCCAAAAACAATAAATGCATATGTATGTATGCAGTCAAAAGTACACAATCGAAATACCAGATTCAGATATTCAATCAGAAACAGACACTCACGTCTAATTAGTCAGTTACATAATCAGACATCTGCACACTTATAGCTCAAACTGAGTATCAAGCTCCTCACACAACCAATCACAAATAACACACATTTCAAGCTCAAAACAGAGTCATAATTACCTTAAAAAATTATTCGAGGGTTGGAACACACAGAGTTGCGATTACACTTACACTTGACCTAAGATCAGAGTTTGGGGAGATAGGGCCACACGCCCGTGTGCTCTGGCCATGTGGAGCAATCCAGGCCGTGTGGGGTCCAAATGCCCGTGTAAAGGGTAGCACACGATCGTATGAAGCAAGGATACAGCCATGTGAATAGACCTGACTCACTGTCTAATTTCCCTAAAATAAAGTGCAAGGCAGACGACCCACTAGACACGGCCGTGTGTTTCGAAACACACACCCGTGTGGGATCCCTAAATCCCCAAATCAGCCACACGACCGTGTGGCCAGGCTGTGTGACTCTAAATCTTCAAAACCCTAATTCTAAAACCCACACGCCCGTATGCCCTAAGGGACACAGCCGTGTAAATTTTGACAAAATCTCCAAACCGGTCACACGGCCTTGTGGCCAGGCCATGTAGCATCCAATTAGCCTGGAAACCCTAGTTCCAAAATCTACACAGCCGTGTGCCGTCGTCGGAGAGGTCACAAAACCACCCCAAATCAACCCCGAAACCATCATTTAAGCCACCATAACAGTCCCTAACCTTAGCCCTATCGAAATACATCAGAAAATAGTGATTTCCCTTCACTTCCATCTTCTAAAAACCCAAAACTGATGGGTTAGCACACACTCGGGAAAAGCCGCACATTTACTTGTAAAATTAAAAGAGAAAGTAAAATAGACGGAGTTGGTTCCCATAACTTTTTTCAATTGGAGAAGACGACAGAGGCGGGAAATTCCCGAATCCACAAATCAACCATTTTAAGAAATATTTAAGAAGCAGAAGAGAGGGGAGGAGAACGTGAAAACAGAAAAGCTGAAAAATAAAATAAAAATAAAAACAGCCTTAGTCATAAAACTAATAATTTAATAATTATAAATAATTATAATTATTAACTAAAAAAACACAAAATAGAATACCTACCAAAATGTTCACACTAATACTCGAACTTGAAACCTTAAGGTACACTATCACTCACTCAATCACTAGACCAGCAGGCCAATTCTGTCACTAAAATGCCCAACTAATGACTTAAGTGTAACCTTCTCACTGTTCCTATGCTCAAAACTCAAAACGTCTAGGCCCAAAATTCAAGGTGTTACATGCCTTATGTTATATACACCGCTATTTGGCATACAATTTTTCAAGCCGGAAAGATGCTTCAGCTACCATCTCGAAGATGAAATTATTTCTATTATGGTGTATGTACACTGGTCGTTCGGTAAATTTGGGTTATTGGTATGCGCTTCAATTTGAGCATATTATAAATGTCGAACGACATCTAATTTTAGCCTCCTTTGTTACACAATTGTTATTCTCTTTACATGGCTCTAATGTTCCTATTTCTGACTTACATATAACTTGCCAAGCCAATCCATTGGATGATTGATGTCTCGACTCTATGGGACTACTTCTTGGCACATCTTTTTCTTTTTGTTTTGTCCCTCCATGTATCTGAGCTTCACCAGCTAAACGGATCTTTAGGCAGCAAAATCAACAAGAGGTACCCAACCAACACCAACCTTCCATGACCATCGAGCAACGTTTGGAGGGCATTGAAGCTCGACTGGACACATTCGGCTAGCAGATGGCTGATCTAATTATAGCTATACATGAACGACAATAACAACAACAAAAAATTGAGGACTGTTCTAAACCCTTTTCTTTTTTCTCGTATTTGTTTTTCACATCAAAGGTAATGTGTTTTAAGTAGGGGGAGGCATTTCTCATTCTTTTTGCTATTTTTTTCTGTTGTGTTTACTATTGTTATTGCGTTGTGCTTGTTTTTGCCAACATTTATTTTTTTAGTATATCCTTCTAACGACCCATTTTTAATGAAATCAAAACAGTGGTTTTGAGACTACAAATCTGACGTGGAAATATTTATTTTTTTATTATTTTAAAGTCTACAGACTGTTAGTAGTGCCGTATAAAAATTTTGTTAAGAAATTTTTGATGCTTGCATGTTTAATTAAGTAAAAAGGACTAAATCGAAAAAGGTGTAAAAGTGGAGTTCTTGTAGCTAAAGGTATGAAATAACTATGAAACTTTAAAATAAGAGGACTTAGATGGTAAATAGACCATTTATATAGTTAGTGGATAGTCATGGGTTGCTTTTGTTGAAAATATGTATATTTTTAAAGGGCTATGGTAAATTAGTAATTAAAGGCTAAATTAATTAAAACAAATGAATCATCTTCTTCATTTCATCAAATCCAATAAAAAATCACTATTAGAGGAGGGTTTGATATTCGACCAAGCTATCCTATTGCATGTAAGTGGTTTTTGTTCCATTTTTAATGATTTTTATGTTTTCGGGATCATTGTAGCAAGCATCTAGCTAGCCTAAGGACTAATTTGCAAAATTGTTAAAGGATTAGAGTTTTTCCATGAACATGTTTGCTTCATATTTGAAGTTTAATGAAAGATTACGAGTCCTTGTTGTTAAATAAACAACTTTTGTAAAGTGATTTTTTATGAAATTATCATTTAGGGACTTATTTGTAAAAGTAGACAAATATCATGGTAAAATTATGAATTGATGATTTGTGTGGGTTGATATGAGTCCTTAGGTAAATCAGCTAGCATGGTATGTGGATGAAATTGTATAAATTTCAATTTACGAGTTTAAGGACTAAATCATAAAAAGGTTAGGATATTAGGGGCAAAACTATAATTATGCATAAATATGAATTATAGATTGAATTGAATGTTGAGATTGATTGAAATACTTAATTGAATATAATTATTTATTTAGAGCAAGATAAATCTCAACCGAAATTAAATCAAGGAAAGGCGAAAATCACGGACTAGCTCGATCGCATTTCAATGCTCCAGTTGTTAATGTAAGTTCGTAGCATTTCAATACATAATTGAATTTCTATTTGTATATTTTACATAATAGTTATGAAACTAAACACTTATAATTAATTATATCCTGAATTGCACATATGTGCCCCTATTTGTATTTCAGTACCCTTAAATTGCACATACGTGCCCCTATTTGTACTTTGGTACCCCTGTATTGTACATACATGCCCCTGTTTGTACTTTTGTACCCTTAAATTGCATATACATGCCCCTATTTGTACTTCGGTACCCTTGAATAACATATACATGCCCCTGTTTAAATTTCAATAACTTAAAATAAAGTAAAATATGGGTTGTGTTAAATTGTTGTTAAGTTAAAAAATATGCCATGTTCTTACTAAGCTCTATAAGCTTATATGTTTTTGTGTATTGTTTTGTAGATCGCTATTGCTAACTTTGACGGATCGAATCTTTGACTCACACTATCCATCAATTTGGTAGTTCTTGTTATCCTTAAAGTTGTGGCATGTATATGTGGCTATATAGGTTGTTATTATACATTAGGAAAAAAATACTAAACTAAGATGTTAGGTACTTTATGAAAATAGTAAATAGGTATTTTCTTAGTAAAATTAGAATGGTATGGAATTGATCACTTGTGAATTGTTTTGGCTTGTGAATGAATGAAATGCTATGCTATAAATGGATGAAAGTTTACATGTTTTAGTTGTTGATGTAGGATATAATTGTGATGTTTATGAATAGCATATTGTTTTTAGGACATTAGTATGGTATGTAATGTTATGTTGCTTATGGTCTCAATTGTGATATGCTTTAAGATAATATTGCATCAATGTGGTAATGCATATGTTTAGGTAAGGTAGTTTGATTGTGATTGAGGTACCTATATGGCATATTGGTTGAATGGATTTTAGTCTTTTGAATTGTTGTTTTAATGCTTGTTTTGGTATGTTTTGATTGCCTTGGTTAAGGTTGCAAATGGCTTGTAGATACATGCTTGAAATGGATGAAGGAAATCGCTTGATTTTGGCCAATTTATTGTCCACACAACCTAAGACACGGGCGTGTGTCTCAGCCCTGTGTGATACATGGCCATACGACACGGTCGTGTGTCCCTCGTAGGATTTAAAGGCAATCAAGTCAGGCAGTTACACGGCCTAGTGCACGGTCGTGTGAGGCCATTTCGAGTGTTACATAGCCTAGCACACGGGCGTGTGGCTTGGCCATGTGACACAACTAAAAGAGTTACACGAGCATGGATATAGGCTGGGACACGGTTGTGTGTCCCTATTTCAATTGTTACACGGCCTAAGACACGGGCGTGTGCCTTAGCTATGTGAGTCGCACGGCCATGTGACCCATGTAGTTTAAAATTTCTAACTTTTTCCTCAATGTTCCAATTGTTTCTGATTTAGTCCTGAATCATTTCTAAGGTGTTTCTAAGGCCTCGATGACTCAATTAAGGGATGAATTGCATGTATATGAATGGATTGTGCTATGTTTATTTCAAGGTTTGGAAATGTATGTTTTATGTTACATTTTTACGGTAATGCTCCGTAATCTTATTCCAGTGGCAGGTACGGGTTAGGGGTGTCACAATCCTACCCTTTTTCATGCCCAAGACTTTGACCAAGAATTATCCACTGTTTAAGCCGCAAACATGATTCTTATCTACTGAGTTAGTTGTGATTTTTTCTATGTTGATTTCATCTCTTTTTTTTTATTTCTATTAGGCTAAAATAAATAGGATTAATGAATTTAACCCTATTTTGCTTATAGTAAAATCGATTAAAGATAATTAATACGAATATATGCTAAATTTATTTTCATGACTGTTAGGTAGTTGCCAAAACTTATTTTTGACACTTGATTTTTTTTCTAGTCCTCCAAAATTAAAATTCCATTTCATTAAAAAGGAAAAAAAAAAAAAAGGAGGGGTTCCATGGTTATGAGTATAACTTACAACATGACTGACTAAGTAATCAGAGTAGGGTGCTTAGGTTGTCATCCTATTTCGCGTAAAAAGGTTGTATGATGCGTTAGGTAAAACTCAACTAATCGGAATTAAATAAAAAAAATTAAGAGTGTGTTGGGTTGAGTAACCGGGGTGGGTGCTGGGATTGTTATCCTACTTTGCGTCAAAAGGGCCAAAACATTCTTAAACAAAATAATAATAATAATAATAATAATAATAAATTAGGAGTGTGTTGGGCTGAGTAACCAGGGTGGGGTGCTTGGGTTATCATTCCATTTCGCATCAAAAGGGTCAATACATTAAAAAAAATAAAAATTCATTCCATTAAAAAAATCAACTAAGGCAAAAAGAGAATTAATTTTGGGGACTATATGTGGAACAAATAAGGTGTCTTAGTAAGTTTAATAAATTACCTAACTTTCATGAAATATTCGAGTCGATTTAATTCTTGTGTGTTTAAGTTAGAGTACTTTTTTATTTTACTTAAAGCAAGCTAAAGGTGCTCTTTATTTTCATATTCATTATGTTTATTTTTATAGAACTTTGAAGTAATACTTCTTTCATGGTAAAATCTAAATTACATAGTGGAACAAGAACCATACTTGATGGCAAGCATGGGCTAAGTAGGGGGAATATGATAATACTTTAAAATGACATACTTTTATGTGTTAATTACATATATATTTTGAGTACGATCCTACTAATTTGGGTCGTTTATGGTTTTTTATCTTGTAGGACTAAACTGAAGGCAAAAGGAAATTTAGGGACAAAAAGTGTAAATTTAAAGATAAAATGGGTCAGCATGCGAAATAGGGAAGAAGTGGTGCCGAAAATACAAAGTGTAGAAGACTTGGGGCAAAATTTCAAAGAAGAGATTTATAAACATAAGACTTTGTTTAAATTTGAATTTTTTTTAAGATTATTGTTAGAATTATTAAATTGTTTAGATTTAATTTCAAATTATATCTCTTAAACATTATCATCTAGAGTTTAAATGGGAACAAATTAGGTTTTTTATGTACTATAAATAGAGGATGGAGTGACATGATTACTTACTCATCACTTCTGTAAAAAACTCCTTCCCCCCTAAGGCTTTTAGCTTTTTTGTTTCTTTTCTTCTCCAACAAAATTTCATTCCATTAAACTTGTGTTTTTTTTTTCTCGAAAAGCATGAGCAACTAAACTCATCTAGCCAAATGTTATCAAGACTCCTCTAAAGAGTTCATGAGACTTACAACCGGCACTTAGCCTTTCTCAACGAGTATTCATCATTTCTCCGCATTACGGAACTGACACTTCCATCCATATCCTTCAAAAAGTAATCTTTTCATCTTATGCAAAGATGACCTCTTTGTATGTTTTGGGAAGGTTGCACGACCGGTTCGCTAACTTACTGTGTCAGAGCTTGTTGAGCCCAAGAGACGAAATGGCGTGGCAATCGCCATTGAAAAACGATGATCTAGTATAAGACGATCCCACAAAAGTGACGGTTGGCTAGAGTCAAGTTCCTATAGATCGTAAGGCTATAACCTAAGTGGAGCTGGTGGTCGTAGGCATCCTCTTCCACTATAGCTAGCTTATTCGGTCATGAGAAGAATCACATAAAAGCCTATGATTGAACCAAAGGAGGATCAAGATAACCTAAGGTTGGAATCCCCCAATCAGAAAACCCTTTTTTTTCCCAATTCTACTTCTTATCACAATTACAGTTTCAATCTATTTAATCTCAACTCAATCATATTTTTAATTCTGTTTTATTTTATTTTTTCCAGGTCAGTTGCTTTTCTTAGGCATGAATCTACCCGGGATTTTGAGAAACAAGGAGATGTGGCGATCCAGTCCCTGAGGATTTGAATCTACTCTTCTATTACTATTTCTCTTTATTATTTAGGGATAGGATATATTTGGTGCTCTCAAATAACTAAAAGAAATAGTAATATGGGAGTAGGGTCAAATCCTCAGGGACTGGATCGCCACAACTCCTTGTTTCTCGAAATCCCAAGCATAGTCGTGCCTAAGAAAAACAGCTAATCTGGAAAAAATAAGATAAAACAGAATTAAAAATATCATTGAGTTGAGATTAAATAGATTGAAATCGTAATTGTGATAAGAAGTAGAATTGAGAAAAAGAGGCTTTCCAATTGAGGGATTTCAGCCTTCGGTTATCTCGATCCTCCTTTGGTTCAATCATAGGCTTTTAGGTGATCCTTCTCATGACCGAATAAGCCAGTTATAGTGGAAGAAGATGCCTACGACCACCAGCTCCACTTAGGTTATAGCCTTACGATCTAGAGGAATCTGACTCTAGCCAACCGTCACTTTTGTGAGACTATCTTATACTAGATTATTGTTTTGTAATGGCGAATGCCACACCATTTTGTCTCTTGGGCTCGATCACCTCTGACGCAGTAAGTTAGTGAACCGACTGTGCAACCTTCCCAAAACATATAAAGCAATCGTCTTTGCACAAGATGAAAAAATCAATTTTGGAAGAACATGGATGGAAGTGCCAGTTCCATAATGTGAAGAAATGTTGAATACTCGTTTATGAAGGCTAAGTGCGAGTTCTAAGCCTCATGAACTCTTTTGGAAGAGTCTTGGTAACCTTTGGCTAGATGAGTTTAGTTACTTATGCTTTTTGGAAAAAAAAAACACAAGTTTTAATGAAATATAATTTTATTGAAAAAGAAACAAAAATGCTAAAAGCCTTAGGGGGAAGGAATTTTTTACAGAAGTGATGAGTCAATATTCATGTCACTCCGTCCCTTATTTATAATACATGAAAAACCCTAATTGGTTCCTATTTAAACTCTAGATAATAATGTTTAAGAGATATAATTTGAAAATAAATCTAAACAACATAATAAACAATAATCCTAAAAGTAGAATTCAGATATAAACAAGGTTTTATGTTTATAAATCTCTTCTTTAAAATTTTACCCCAAGTCTTCCACACTTTTATCACTTCTTCTCTATTTCGCATGCTGACCCGTTTTGTCTTGAAATTTACACTTTTTACCCCTAAATTTCTTTTTACCTTCAAATTAATCCCTATAAGATAAAAAACCATAAGCAGCCCCAATTAGTAGGATCGTACTCAAAATATATATGTAATATATATATATATATATATATATATGTAATTTTAGAGTATTATCAACATCTGAAATACAGAATTCGTTAAATCCATAATTCGTTAAATCCATATCTAGAAATAGAACAAACAAAAGAAAGAAAGAAAACCAAGTAATAATTGGTCTTCGGCAGATTGCAGGACAAGGCATTGGCCCTACTCGATTTGGATCAACTCCAAACGAAGTTTCATGCACATTTCTTTCAATCATGATCCTCCTAAAGCAGCTGATAATGGACCCACTTGACCTTGCCATATCATTTTTCGCACTGCTTAAATTTGCTAAAACTAGTACTTGGCAATAGAGTGAGAAAAACAAACAAAATTCCAATGGATGTGTCCCTAAACCTTCCAACTCTTCCCAATTTGTTCTGCAATGAACCAGCAAGTGAGGTAGTCTCTTGGGAAGCTGATGAAGATGAATGTGAAATTACTTCTTCATCTTCGGATTTCTTCATTGATTATGACGTCAATTCGTTAACCAATATGTTCGATTCCGAGGTTGATCAAATGCTGGAATCTAACCTTCTTTCAAGATTTTATCTTCTTCCTGATATTGTTCATGCTCGTCAAGAGGCAGTCCAATGGATTTTAAAGGTACAATACAACCACCAAAAGTTTTCTTGGTAAACTAATCTGTTCTTTGTATTCTTGTCGTAATGCAATTGTTTAAAACAATTTCAGGTGCATTCTTTCTACAGGCTTAGGCCTGAAACTGCTTATCTTTCTATAAACTACTTGGATCGTTTCCTATCGGCTCGAGCTTTGCCGGTATGCTGTTTTCTTCTTTTCGGGCTATTTAAGAAGAGTTTGAAGATTGTTTACATCTTTTTCTATGGTTGGTTTTTGATGTTCATGTGTGTAGCAAGGGAAAGGGTGGCCTATGCAGCTTTTATCAGTATCATGCCTTTCACTAGCAGCAAAAATGGAGGAAACAACAGTTCCCATTCTCCTAGACTTGCAAATAATCAAACCCAGATTCTTGTTCAAGCCCAAAACAGTCGAAAGAATGGAGGTTTTAGTGATGAAGACACTCAAATGGCGGTTGCGCACCATTACCCCTTTCGATTTCCTACATTATTTCATTTCATGTATCAATAATTCCCAACATAACAGCCTGTGTCACCTTTTCTCTTGTGCCACTGGTCTTATTATTAATACATGTAAAGGTAAACTCCTTGCCAGGCAAAAAAAAGTTGGAACTCTCTTCTATTTTTTCTTTCTCTGATCCTAGTTTGTGTTCATCATTTTGGCAGCAACTGATTCCTTGGATTACCCTCCATCAGCAATTGCTGCAGCAGTGACACTACGGCTGACTAATCACAGTCTTAACGAGCAGGATTTGGCACAGTTGGGTTGTATGCATAATAGAATAAACAAGGTTTGCATCTACCTACACAATGCCTTGTTGAAAAACTGAATGGTAAAAGTGGTTTTTGTTTACAACAAATGCAGGAGATAGTGAAGAAGATTTATGAGAACATTAAGGGAAGATCGTTTGGATTGGAGCCATTGATGATGCCACCAAGTCCCACTGGTGTGCTTGATGCTGCTATACATGGAACCTGCAAATTACACAAGATTGGCAACAATAATATGAATTCAAGTAATAAAGGATTTAATGCTTGATTTTACTGATAAAGGACTGAAACCCAAAAAAGAAAAGATTTGGTTTGTACTTGAAATGTAATTCTTTTTACAGATTGTCTCAATGATTTTTATTTTTATTTTTTAAATTTTTGGGTGTGTGGTTTGATTAGGGTGAATTGATTTTGAGTTGTGTGGATTTTTATATTTAATCGTTGGATTCTCATTTATCCATCATATCCTCTTTTATAATTTCATTGTCATCATCTTCATAATCAGTACAATGCCAGGTTTATTTTAATCCACCTAATTTAATCTTTGAAACACGTCTTTCTTGAGAAACAAAAAAAAGACAAATTTATTTGTTTAAAGTATTTTATTTGTAAAATTAACTTAATTTATTTCAACATATGATATTATTTACTAAATAATCTTTTATTGAATTTAATATCATGAATTACATCATTGATAAAAAGAAAAAATTTAAGTGTATCATTTTGATAGACATTTTCGTTGTGGGTGTAAAATAATGGTAGGACTAATTATAAAATTTTTAAATCTAACAAATATATTTTTAAAAATTATTACTATATTCAAAAATTAAAAATTAAATGAATCAGACATGTAAGGGTAAACCCCAGCCGTAAGAAAAAGAAAAAAAAAACACTCTTGTTTTGCAAAATTAGAATGTTTGCAAAATTATAAGGGCAAAGAAAATTAGAATTTGTTAGAAAGAATTGGCTTGCACTCAGTGGAAACTGGAAACATATTTTGCTCCACAGTTTTATAATCATGAAAAATTGAAACAGCAAACTTAAATCTTGCCAATTAATGGTCAAATTCTTCATACAGTCCCCGTATTATCCCCAAGGATTTAATCTGTCTTCCTATCAAAAAAGTTAAGTCGTTAGTTCCTTTTATATATTTAAACAAAAAAATTATAATACATGTATAATACGAAAAGTTAATGTGCATATACCACATAACTCATGTGTAAAAAATAAATATTTAACAAATCTCATGTGATGGCCTGTTAATTAAAAGTATTTATTATCTCAAAGATAATTTGAATTGGAGTCGCATTAATCATATTTATTATTTGAGTTTTATTTTATTATAACAAATAATTAAGTAAAGAAAAGGCTCAATTTTCATGGCTTTATTATTATTCACGGACCAAGGTTAATAGGACAGCTCATGTTACAACGGAAGCTTCTCTTCTTAGTCACCCATAAGGCCATAATCATCTCAAAATATCTATTCCTATTTAGTGTATGGAATGAGATCTTAGTTTAATGATATGCATGAATCTTTTTTATATTTATTTGAATTATTGGGGAATGTACTGCATTCTAATATTTTATTTTATTTGTAGTTATTTGAAACTATACTTTCTTTTTACGTATGCACCTTAAGCTTAACATAAAACTGAATTTTTATTTTAATGATTTTTAGAGTTTTCAAGTATAAATATAATCAAGTATAATAATGAAATAGATTTAAACTAATATGAAAATAAAATTGAATAAATTCA
The DNA here is from genome assembly GCF_025698485.1 of Gossypium arboreum. Classification (NCBI taxonomy): domain Eukaryota; kingdom Viridiplantae; phylum Streptophyta; class Magnoliopsida; order Malvales; family Malvaceae; genus Gossypium; species Gossypium arboreum. The sequence continues at coordinate 41,573,034 of NC_069080.1, forward strand.
CACGTAACAACTATACAAGATGAAATTGGAAAAGCATGTGTAATAATTACGTATTGTAAAACTCAAACCTAACATCTTTGGAGAATGTTAAAATTCCATTAGCTGATGGTTACTTCAATTGATTTCGTATAAATATTGTTATAAAAAAAATATGCATGAACCTTTATAAATCTCTCTCTTGATATTTTGATCTCAACCTTTAATACCATTAAGGGGGTGATTGGTTCGTTGAATTTTAAATTATGTCTGGGTCATTTGGTTAGAATCTACTATTAAGGTGGAAAGTAAAGATAAATATCTTTACAAATAATAATAATAATAATAATAATAATAATAATAATAACATAATTCAAAAATCTAAAAAGTCTGGTTTGTCAAATTATTATTTTCATGCCTAAATCTTTCATGTGACTATATTTTTACTTGTTCTTCACATTTTGGATTTATACCGCACCTACATAGAAATTAGGCAATAAACACTAAAATTAGTAGTATCGTACTTAAAAGTTTGTCAAAATAAAGCACATAAATATGTCAATTTGACACAATATCACTCTCCTTAATTAATTAAATAATGATTCATAACAGTCAATAGAATCTTTCTAAAAAACTAATAAAAGAACTCATAACAATTAACAACCCAAACTTAACAAACATGAAGCCTACAACATAAATTGAAAAAATCTACAACAATCAACAAACATGAAACTTATAACATATATTGAAAAAATAAAAAATAAAACTCCCAATGCAATAAACCATAAAACAATATGAAGATATAACTAGAAATTGAAAATATTAAACTTATCTAACGGGAGACGAGGATGAATGTTGTTGAACTAGCTTTATTTGACAAATTATTTTGATGTAACAAACAAAAATATCTTTAAATAAAAATTTATTTTTGAACAAAGAATTCAAAGCATGAGTAATATTTCAAAACTTTAAAACATCTTAGAAAATGCTTTTAACACTTAGAATATTTTTGACAAAGTTCGAAAATGAATTTAACCTCTTCAACTTAATTAAAATGATTTCAAATTAGTTGTAAAACTATTCCTTATAAGAAGTATCGATGTTTTACAAAATGTGTCGATACTTATACAATTTATCGACACCTTAATTTTTATTGATATCAAATCTACTCTCTGTTTTGAATAAAAAAATTGAACACAAACAATAAGTATTAATACCTTTAAAATTATATCGATACCTATTGATTTTTATAGATACCAAAAATTTATATCGATATCAATTTTGCATTTTGTTTTTCATTATTTATTTAAAAACGTCAAAAAATATCATACCCATAAAATTATATCAATTCCTTTTACCAAGCATCGATAAATCATTGTTTAGTATCGTTTAAAACTAATTTTAACGGTCATTGAATCAGACATTAAGTGCTTATAGTATCGATACTTGTTCAAACAATATCGATACTTTTTGTTGCAGGTGAATTTAATGGTATGATATTTCCATTCCAACGGCTTTATTTATTCTCCTAACAACCACAACGGTTGGAAACGAATTAGTAGATATAAATACTAGCTTTTGATGGTCCTACAACAACAAGAGATATAATCAAGCCTAAAAATCAATCAATTCAACCTTAGTGCTAAGTTCTTTCATACTTTTCTTGTACACACTTGTGAGCTGTTATTGTTATTCTTTAGCTCAATGTATTTTTGTTTGTTTGTGTTTTATGGGCAAACATTCTGATCCTATGAGGATTATTTCTTAGTTTGCTTCTTTGTAATTCTTTGACAGGGTTTGTCTTAAGATTTGGGTAGAAATCTTAAGAGGGTTGTAAGGTTAAACATTGTCTTCAAAAGTTGAACAAATTAGTGAATTTGGAAAAACTCTTAGTTATGGAAAGCTAAGGTATTAGTAGGCGATTAGGGTTGAATCACTCTAAATCTTTGTGTTTATTGTTTCATAGTTTTTCTTTGCTTCCATCAATTTTTTTACATGCCAATTCACCCTCCCTTTTGGGAATTTTGGTTTGATTGATTGGGCTAATAAATGTTGAGGAGAGTGTGGAGTTAAAATTGGGAAGAAAAGATTAGGGATTTTGATTTTCAAATTTACTAGAGAAAAAGATAAGAAAAAAAAAGAGATATTTTAGTTTTATCTTAAAAAGCAATAAAAATGATTATAATGATAGTTATAATAAGAATAGAGGGTAATTTTGTCTTGGAATTTAGATTCCGCTTTTATTCTTAGGTTACCTAAGAAATATGCCATAATGAGATTTCACCTTATATTACACGTACGATACCATAATGTGAGATTATAGAATGATTTGAATGTTGAAATCTAAACACCGTAATCTCATTCTGAAAGGTAATATTATAGGTCATAATATTATATTCGGCGAACCAAACAGCCAATAACATTATCCTTACACAAAATCTATAATATTTCTAATTACCCATTAAAATAGTTCTTGAATATGTCAAACGGTGAAAGTCAAATCTGAATTGATTTATTTTAGATTAAAATTTTATTGAGTTCAAGTTTAAAATTTTAAATTAATTTTAAATCATTTATTTGAATTATTTTGTTTTTATTATTTCAAATATTAATTATTAAATTTTAAAGTTAAATAAATTAAAATATATTTAATATTATTTCAATTGAAATCATTTTAAAATCCGATATATTTAAAATTTGCTTATCAATTAGATTAGGAACCTAATTTGATGAGCTTTGGTTTCCCGATCAATTTTGCTCTCTCTCACACTTATATGATCCATATGATATATATATATCTAATGAAAAGAAAAAAAAAAGGTAAAAGGTCTAAAATTGTTTTTCATTTTAATATTGAAGACCTAGTAAGGAATATTCATTCTTTTGAATTATAATTAATAACATTATGATGACATTTTTATCTTTTCATATTTTTATATTATTTATAAATAGATCTGGTCATTATTCGAGTTATCCTACTCAGCCTAAAGGCCCGCACAAAAAGTGAGAGAATTTGAACAAAAAAATCAATCTTGTTTAGAAAATAGGTCAAGCCTTGGATAAGTTTTTTTTTTTTTTTGGCTTGGGCTTGGCTTGATTTTGCTAAAAAGAAGTTGTTTTTTTTTCACTATCTTGCTACTGTTTTACTATTATTTTACTACTATTTTGTTATTATTATTTGGATATTATAAAACTCTTATTTTATTGTTGAATTTACTACTTTAGAGGTATTTACTTGTTAAGTTGCACCTATCTTAGTGTTATTTAAGTATAATTTTTTAAAATTTATTTTTAATTTGTTGAAAAATAATTATTTTAATATTTTTAGTGTATTTGATGTATTATAATTTTTAAATTTATTTTATGTAAAAATAATATATTTTTTAATATGGACGGCTGGGCTTAGGTTTTAGCTTTTTAATTTAGTCGAGCTTAAGCAAAATTTTAAGCCCATTTTTCAGGTCGGGCTCGAACCTATAAAACGAACTTAAAATTTTATTACGACTCGACTCTACACATAATCATCTCTATTTATAAATAAAGCAATTAAAAATTAAAAATCTAAAGATGAAATTACAAATTTATTACCATTTCACTTATATTTATTATTAACTTTTTTTAAAATATATATTTTAACTTATAATATCTATTTCACTCATTCATCCACAAGATTAACGTTTAAATAGAAGACAGTATTGCCGGTTGGTGAAAATAACATGATTCAAATTTAGTAAAACACAAAGTCCAAGTTATCTAATCTGATCGTAATTATACAGTTTTAAAAAGCCTTGGAATATCCTGAAATAATGATTTTTACCTCGCATTAAGTTAATTAATTTATTGGATTAAATTATAGATTAAAAATTTGAAGACAAAAATATGTTTTGAATTTCTATACTCTTCAGTATATTTTGAACTTAATCTTTCTTTTTTTTTTAAAGAATTTAGTTTGTTTGCTTTTTAGATTTAATAATTTCAGTCTAATTGTTAATAACATCAATTTTTTTGTTAAATTTACTAACATAACATGTTAAAATTAAAAAAAAAACTTAAAGGTGTAAAAAGCCCCGAACTTTTCATAAAAGCAATTAAGTTTTTTTTTTTTGCATTCAATTGGATATTTCAACTATCAAAATGTATCAAAAAGGCCTTTTGATTGTTAATTTTAACAGTTTCAATCATTACAATTAATGGCCTCGATATTTTTTTCTTTCTTCAAGTATCTCCACTACATGTCACACTATGGTTTGCGACACATAGTGGAAAAAATGATAAAAATTTTAAAAATATTAAAAATACAAAAATATATAAAATATTAAAATTATAGAAATTATTTTAAATTTAAAATAAATAGAGAAAATGTTGAAATTTTGTTAAAAATTTAGAAAAATTATTAAAAATATAAAAATATAGAATTTTTTATAAAATTTATAAGATTTAAAGTTATTATCTCCCTATATGCCATGTTATGGTTGTGATTCATGGCGGAAAAATGACAAAAAGTTGAAATCAATAAAAGGCGTTAAAAATTATAAAAAGATATAGGAAAAATATATAAATTATTAAATATTTATAAAAATATCTAAAATTTTAGAAAAAATATAAAAGTTATTAAAAATATAATAAATTATTAATAGTATAAAAATTATAAAATTTACTAAAAACACCGAAAGTCTTTAGACTTTTTATACGGTTTTTTTATTATTTTCATTAGGTTTTATCTTTTAATAACTTTTTAAATTTTTTAAATTTTTTAATATTTTCCATAATTTAAAAATTGGATTAAATACCTTTCTATATTTTTATATAAATTTTAATAATTTTATATTTTCCTATGTTTTTATAATTTTATTAATTATAATGTTTTTATCTTTTTTTGTCACATGCCACAACCACAACGTCACACATGATGGAGATGAAATCGTATAAATTTATATTTTTAAATTTTTTTATATTGTTAATGAACTTTCTACATTTTTATATATTTTATTTTTAATATTTTCTAAATTTTAATATTTTTATATTTTTCTGTATTTTTAATAATTTTTATTAATTTAAATTTTTTATCTTTTTCGCCACATTTTACAATCATAACATGAATGAGGCGGAGAATCTAAAGAAAGAAAAAAACATGACCATTAACATAAATGATCAACCGTTAAAGTTAACGGTCAAAAAGTTTTTTTATACATTTTTGGTAGTTCAAGTACCTAATTGAATGAAAAGAAAAGTCAAGGGCTTACTTGCTTCTTCTTCTTCTTTTTTTGAAAAAATTCGAGGGCTTTTTACGCCCTTAAAAAAATACTCACTTGATATCCATGTAACAAAAAAGTTGACAATCTAATTGTAACAGCCCGATTTTGGGCTCAGTCGGAATTGTGATTTCCAGACCACTAATCCGAAGTCGGAAAAATTATTTTATTCTTATTTTAGAGTTATAGCATGTTTATATTAGTGCATGAAAATTTTGGTGAAATAATTTTAGCGTTTGTGGGCTTAATTGTGAAAAAGGACTAAATCGCATAAAGTGCAAAAGTCTTAATTTGATAGCTAAGGGGGTTAAATTTCCGTGTATCATAAATTGGGCATCTTTAAAGGGCAATTAGACCTTTAGAGGGGCTTTTCCGGCCATGAGACAAGGAAATTAACATAGTCAAATATTAGGTGAATTTTGGTGGCTTACTTGACCAAAAAGAAATAAAATAGAAGAAAGATGATATCATCCCTTTTCACTATTTATCCTCCATCGAAAATTCAGCCATTGTAGGGGTTTGAAAGCTTTAAAATTTCAGCAACTTGTAACCCTCTCAAGTAAGTGATTTTGATGGTCTTTCTTGATGATTTTTGTATTTTTAGAACCCTTATAGCATGAGCTTTCAAATGAGGGGACTATTTTGCAAAATGGTTGAAAGTATAGGGTTTTACCATGAGAGTGTTCATTTTTTTTTCTGAAATTTTATGGAAGAAAATGAATCATGGTTGTGAAATAAACAATTTTTGTGCTTGGGCCTCTCATGAAAACCCTAATATGACCATTTTGTAAAGTTTGTAAAATAGATAGTAATGTTGTGAAATATTGAGAATTTTGGGTTTTCATAAGAGATATAAATGGTCGGTTAGGCTTGACTAACGAGGAAATTCGATAAAAATTGATTTTCGAGCCTAGGGGTAAAATGGTCATTTTATGAAAGTCTAGGGCAAAATGGTCAATTTGCCAAAAATGTGAATTTTTGATTGAGTAAATTTATCTAGTGATTAAATGGATGAATTTTTATTATTTTAGATCAAGAAATACAACATCCGAACCTAAACCGGGAGAAAGCCAAGCAAGTAGACTAAAATCGACTAGTCGCCTACATTTTGTGATCCGAGGTAAATTGTATGTTAATAATGCAACTATATCTTTATGATGTGTATTTGAGTTGGTATGACATAAATTGTCTTGATTTTGAATATGAGAATACATGCCAAGAAATTTACGTAGTAAAGACTTTCGCTGAACATTTGGAATAGACTTGGATATTTGTACCGTGATAAAGGGTGAGGTGTGTGCTAGTGTAAGACATGTCTGGGACATGCATCAGCCACAGTATGGGAGCCAGTGTAAGACAAGTCTGGGACATGCGTCGGCCTCAAGATATTTAATCCAGCGTAAGACATGTCTGGGACATGCATTGACCTCGAGATATACAAGCTAGTGTAAGACCTGTCTGGGACATGGCGTCAGCTTGTTGTGTGTCAGTGTAAGACATTTTTGGGACATGGCATCGACACCGATATATGAGAGCCAGTATAAGACCATGTCTGGGATGTGGCGTCGGCATCTTAACCCATGTTAGGGTTATTGAGTATCCAGTAGGATTCCAAATGGTTCAACGAAAGATTTATGATTTTATATCGAGATAAGGAAAGTTATGATCATATGATGAGTGGTACAGGTACCTATTTGAAATGTATGAGATGTGAGCTCAATATATGAAATATGAAATGTAATGGATGACGATGAGTAAGTTGTACCTTTGTCTATTTATGGTATTCACAAATAAGCTATGAAAGGTTATGAGCATATTGTTTATAATGATTAGTTGAAGTTTATTTTCATGCAACTTACTAAGCTTTATGCTACCCTATTTCCTTTCTATTTTCTTATAGTGTCGCCAAAGTAGCTCGAGGATCTTTTCCTACGCCGGAAAAGCCAGTCACACTATCATCCGAAGCACTTGGTATCATTATATCTTTTATTTTTTATTATGGCATGTATAGGACCCTTTGTTTTTGTTTTAGTGTCACATTGTTTTGGGCCAAGTATGCTGGTTTGCTTTAATATTTGACTCATTTTGTATAAAGCCATGAAAAATGGCTAATATTGGAAGTTATTATATGAATGCAAAATAGTCTTTCATGAATGAGAGATTGTTGGTATGGTTGATTACATGAATTGTATATAGATTTTAGTTATGGTTCTTGTTACGTTGTGTTTGGCAAAGGGCTTGATAGATAGCCCTTTATTGTCCACACGGGTAGACACACAGGCGTGTGCCTAGGCCGTGTTGACATATGGCCAACCCTATGGGCGTATTGTCCGACCGTGTGACCCTGCACGTAAAAATTTCAAGTCAATATGCATGGTAGTAAACACACGAGCAGAGACACGGCCATGTGTCTCAACCATCTAGAGGACACGGCCTATAGCCCAGGCGTGTGCCTTAAATTGGATGCTGAAGTCAGAAACATAATGTCAAGGTTTTTAGACACGGGCTAGGAAACGGGCGTGTCATGGTCGTGTGAGGGACATAGACCATAAACAAGGGCATGTGTCAGGCCGTGTGAAAACCCCTGTAAGTTCGAATTTAGAATTTAATTCACACGGGTATGAAACACAGGCGTGTCCCTAAATGCTTAGGTCATGTGTGTCACACAGGTCATCAATACGGCCATGTTGTAATGACCACACGGGCATGTTGCCCATCCACACGGGCATGTGCCCTGTTACAGGAGTTATTTTTATTTAGTCAGTTTAAGGACTCGAGTTGGTTCCAAACGGTTTCCAATCAAAGTTTGAGGCCTCGTAGGCCCACATTAAGGAGTTTAAACAAAGTTCGAAAGAGCTTTAAATTGGATTAAATCTTGGTGACTTGGAAACGATTGTATGCATATGATTAAGTATGGTAATGCCCTGTGCCTAGTCCTGGCCTCAGACTTGGGTAAGGGGTGTTACATTTAGTGGTATCAGAGCTATGGTTTAGTCGATTCTAGGAATAACTTAGCATAAGTACGAATCTAGCTATACATGCCATAGTTGTATAATGATAGTGTGATGACTCCTAACGATTATAAATTTTATTTTCATTTAGTAAATGGATCCTAACGTAGCTACGACGGATGATGTGGAAAGTAATGCGTCGGCTCCCTCTGAAGGGACCGCGCTAGTTATAGTGGGCCCATGACTATGAGTCAGGGCGGAGGGGCTAGAGAAGCTTACTTCTACATGATGGATGCTTGGTACTCGGAGTTTGTTCGTGTGAATCCGAACACTCCACCTCCCCCACCTCTTCCGATTCCTCAATATGCCATGTAGCTTCGTAAGGAGTGGATTTGGTTAAGAAAGAGAAACCTTCGGTAGACAAAATACGAAAGCAATGGGCCGAAGAATTTCGGGCTAATATTGATGATGACCCAGAAATAGCAGAGTTCTGGTTGGAAAATACCATTAGTGTATTTGATGAGATATTATGCATGCCTGAGGAATGCGTGAAGTGCGCATGTCACTCCTACGAGATTCGACCTATCAATGGTGGAATACTCACGTGTCCATTGTACCGAGAGAGAGGATAACTTGGGAATTCTTCCAGGAAGAGTTCTGAAAGAATTACATTAGCCAAAGGTTTACAGACCAGAAAAGGAAAGAATTCTTAGAGCTAAAGCAAGGCCGTTTGACAGTGACAGAATATGAACGCGAGTTCGTGAGGCTCAACAAATATGCGCGGGAATAGGTATCTATAGAAGCCATCATGTGTAAGAATTTTGAAGATGGTCTGAATGAAAACATTCATTTATTAGTTGGTATCCCAGAGTTAAGGGAGTTTTTGGTACTGGTTGAAAGAGCTTGCAAGCCCGAGGAGTTGGCCAAAGAGAATAGAAAAATAGATATCGAGTCTCGAGACTCAAGGAAAATACAGATGGGGAAATCACAGCAGACCTCATCTAAGAGATTGAAAGAGTTTCCTACTCGATCAAACGCATCAGTGGGGTTCTTGAACAAGAGCAAGAATAAGCAGTACGCGGTAACAAAAGCCCAAACTACTTCGATTGCGAGTGTTGGTAGTGCTCACCCGAATAGACCAGAATGTTCACAGTGCGGAAGACATCATTTTAGTGAATGCTGAGGAAATGAAAGAGGCTATTTTAAATGTGGGTCATTGGACCATTTTATTCGTAGCTGTCCCGAGATGGTCGAGAAAGGTAAGGATCAAAGTGTGAGATCGGGTAGAAGTGCACCTAGAGATGCTGTTGTGGGGTTCAAGGGCAAAGCTCCTACAAGGACTTATGCTATACGTGCCCGTGAAGAGGAAGAGTCTCCCGATGTGATCACTGGTACTTTTTCTATCCATGATATACCTATTGTTGCTTTAATCGACCCGAGGTCTACCCACTCTTATATTTGTATGGAATTGATACCCCGTATGAACATACTAGTAGAGTCCACTAAATTTGTGGTAAAAATGTCCAACCCTTTAGGCAGACATGTGCTAGTTGACCAAGTGTGTAGAAATTATCCTTTGACAATTAGAGGTCATTGTTTTCCGGCTAACTTAATGTTATTATCGTTTAATGAATTTGATGAAATCCTTGGGATGGATTGGTTGACTTTTCATAGTGTTGTAGAAGACTGTGGGAGAAAATTTATTGAGTTGAAGTCTGAAAGCGGGGATGTTCTTCGGGTTGAATTGGGTAGAACGGATAACTTGCTTGTGGTGATATCATCCTTGTCGGCAATAAGATATTTGAGAAAAGGATATGAGGCTTATCTCACTTTTGTGCTGAATACTCAAGCTTCTGAGTTGAAGATTGAATCGGTACCAGTAGTTTGTGAGTTTACAGATGTGTTTCCAGAAGAATTACTCGGATTACCTCCCGTGAAGGGAGTTGAATTTGGAATTTAGTTAGTCCCTAGTATGGCACCCATCTCGATTGCTCCGTATAGAATGGCTCCTACGGAGTTAAAGGAGTTGAAAGTTCAACTACAATAGTTAACTAACAAGGGTTTTGCGAGACTGAGTTTTTCTCCATAAGGTGCTCCGGTTCTATTTGTGAAAAAAAAGGATAGATCGATGAGATTGTGCATAGAATACCGAAAGCTCAACAAGGTGACTGTGAAGAACAAGTATCCCTTGCCAAGGATCGATGATTTGTTCGATCAATTGAATGGAGCCACCGTGTTTTCTAAAATCGACTTAAGGTCTGGCTACTACCAGCTAAGGTTTAAGGAGGAAGATGTACCAAAAATCGCGGTTAGAACGAGGTATGGGCACTATAAGTTTCTTGTTATGCCCTTCGATTTAACAAATGTCCCTGCGATGTTTATGGATTTGATGAACCACATTTTTTGACCGTATTTAGATAAGTTCATGGTGGTTTTTATCAACGACATACTGATTTACTCATGTGATGAGAGTGAACACGCGGAGCATCTGAAAATCGTTTTACAAACCTTGAGAGAGAAGCAGTTATATGCCAAGTTCAGCAAAAATGAATTTTGGCTTAAAGAGGTCAGATTCTTGGGACACATTGTGTCGGGAGATGGAATTAGAGTTGACCTAAGCAAGATCTTGGCTATTATTGAGTGGAAGCCACCAAGGAATGTGATAGAACTTCGAAGCTTCCTGGGTTTAGTTGGATACTATAGAAGATTCATGAATAGATTCTCTATGATAGTTACTCTGATGACAAGTTTGTTACAAAAGGATGTCAAGTTCGAATAGACAGAGAAGTGCTAACAAAGTTTTGAGAAATTAAAGGCTTTGTTGACCGAGGCTCCAATTTTTGTGCAACCAAAATCGGGGAAAGAATTCGTGGTATATAAGTGATGCCTCCTTAAATGGATTAGGGTGCCTGCTCATGCAAGAAGGCAAAGTGATAGCATACGGCTCGAGATAGCTAAAGTCACACGAAAAGAATTACCCAACGCACGATTTAGAGTTGGCTGCCATTGTGTTTGCACCGAAAATTTAGAGACACTATTTGTATGGCGAGATGCCGAGTGTTCACTAACCATAAAAGTCTAAAGTATTTGTTGACTAAAAAAGAGTTGAATTTACGGCAAAGAAGGTGGTTGGAGTTGATAAAGGATTACGAGTTGGTGATTGACTACCACCCTGAAAAGGTGAATGTAGTCACCAATGCTTTGAGTAGGAAATCATTGTTCGCCCTGGGAACTATGAATACTCAGCTGACCGCGATTGATGATGGCTTGATTCTAGCTGAGATGAGAGCTAAACCGATGTTTCTTCAAGAAATATGCGAAGCTCAGAAAGGTAATAAGGACTTGCAAGGTAAGATGGCTCAGTGTGGGACGAGAAGTGAATCAGAATTTTGTATTGGTACCAACGGGTGTATAATGTACCAAGACAGAATTTGTGTACCCAAGGGTAATGAGCTTATTCAGAAGATTTTACGAGAGGCGCATAGTGGTTGCTTGTCTATCCATCCAGGTAGTGTGAGATGTATAACGACTTGAAGAAAATATATTTGTAGTCGGGGATGAAAAAAGATATTTCTGAGTTCGTTTCTAAGTGTCTAGTTTGTCAACAAGTGAAGGCCGAACACAAAGTACCATCGGGTTTACTTCAACCTGTGATGGTTCCTGAGTGGAAATGGGACCGGGTAACCATGGGTTTTATGTCAGGGTTGCCTTTAACACCAAAGAAAAAGGATTCAGTTTGGGTCGTTGTTGATAGACTTACTAAGTCGGCACATTTTATACCGGTGCGTACTGACTTTTCCCTTGAGAAATTGACTGATCTATACGTTTTTGAGATCGTGAAACTTCATAGAGTACCTTTGTCAATTATTTCAAATAGGGATCCGAGGTTTACCTCACAATTTTGGAAGAAGTTGAAAGAGGCATTGAGAATGAAATTGAATTTTAGTACAACATTTCACCCACAAACTGACGGTCAGTTGGAGAGAGTCATTCAAACCTTAGAAGATATGTTGCGATGTTGTGTTCTCAAGTTCCAAGGCAGCTGGGAAAAGTATTTGTCGCTAGTTGAATTTGCCTATACAATACTTATCAGTCAAGTTTGAAAATGGCGCCCTATAAGGCTTTGTATAGGCGTAAGTGTCAAACGCCCTTATATTGGACAGAACTTAAAGAGAATCAGATTCAAGGGTTTGACTTAGTCAAAGAGACTAAAGAAAAGGTTAAGGTGATTCATGATTTCCTGAGAGCCGCATCGAATAGATAGAAATCCTACGCGGATTTGAAACGAAAAGAGATCGAGTTTCAAGTTGGTGATAAGATGTTTTGAAAGTATCTCCATGGATGAAAGTCCTCAGATTCGGTAGAAAGGGCAAGCTGAGTTCTTGATTCATAAGACCTTATGAGATTACCGAGAGAGTAGGGCTTGTTGCCTACCGATTGGCCTTGCCCTCTGAATTAGAAAAGATTCACGATATGTTTCATGTGTCCATCTTACGTCGATATAGATCGAATCCTTCACATGTGATCGCGCCAAAAAAGGTTGAGATTAGCTCAGACATGAGTTATGGCGAAGAACTAGTTAAGATTTTGGCTCGGGAGGTCAAACAATTGAGGAATAAAAGTATAGCACTCGTGAAATTTTTGTGGCATAGACATGGAGTCAAGGAAGCCATATGGGAACCCGAGGATACCATGAGAGACCAATACCAGAATTTGTTCACCGGTATAATTTTCGGGGACAAAAATCCTCGAGGTGGAAAATTGTAACAACCTGATTTTGGGCTCAGTCAGAATGGTGGTTTCGATAGCACCAATACGAAGTCATAGAAATTATTTTATTATTATTTTAGAGTTATAGCATGTTTATATTAGTTTATGAAAATTTTGGTGAAGTAATTTTAGTGTTTGTGGGCTTAATTGTGAAAAAAAACTAAATCGCATAAAGTGCAAAAGTCCTAATTTGATAGCTAAGGGGGTTAAATTGCCATGTATCATAAATTGGGGGTCTTTAAAGGGCAATTAGACCCTTTAGAGGGGCTTGGCCGGCCATGAGACAAGGAAATTAACATAGTCAAATATTAGGTGAAGTTTGGTGGCTTATTTGACCAAAAAGAAATAAAATAAAAAAAGATAATATCATCCCTTTTCACCATTTCTTCTCCACTAAAAATTTAGCCATTGTAGGGGTTTGAAAGCTTGAAAATTTCAGCAACTTGTAACCCTCTCAAGTAAGTGATTTTGATGGTCTTTCTTAATGATTTTTGTATTTTTAGAACCCTTATAGCATGAGCTTTCAAATGAGGGGACTATTTTGCAAAATGGTTGAAAGTATAGGGTTTTACCATGAGAGTGTTCATGTTTGTTTTTGAAATTTTATGCAAGAAAATGAATCATGGTTGTGAATTAAATAATTTTTGTGCTTGAACCTCTCATTAAAACCCTAATAGGACTATTTTGTAAAGTTTGTAAAATAGATAGTAATGTTGTGAAATATTGAGAATTTTGGGTTTTCATAAGAGATATAAATGGTCGGTTAGGCTTGACTAACGAGGAAATTCGATAAAAATTGATTTCCGGGCCTAGGGGTAAAATGGTCATTTTATGAAAGTCTAGGGCAAAATGGTCAATTTGCAAAAAATGTGAATTTTTGATTAAGTAAATTTATCTAGTGATTAAATGGATGAATTTTTATTATTTTAGATCAAAAAATACAACATCCGAACCTAGACCAGGGGAAAGCCAAGCAAGTAGACTAAAACCGACTAGTCGCCTACATTTTGTGATCCGAGGTAAGTTGTATGTTAATAATGCAACTATATCTTTATGATGTGTAATTGAGTTGGTATGAAATAAATTGTCTTGATTTTGAATATGAGAATACATGCCGAGAAATTTACGTAATAAAGACTTTCGTTGAACATTTGGAATAGACTTGGATATTTGTACCGTGATAATGGGTGATGTGTGTGCTAGTGTAAGACATGGCTAGGACATGCATCAGCCACAGTATGGGAGCCAGTGTAAGATATGTCTCGGACATGCGTCGGCCTCGAGATATTTAAGCCAGTATAAGACATGTCTGGGACATGCATCGGCATTGAGACGAGAGCTAGTGTAAGACATGTTTGGGACATGCATCGCCCTCGCGATATACAAGCCAGTGTAAGACGTGTCTGGGACATGGCGTCAGCATGTTGTGTGTCAGTGTAAGACCTATTTGGGACATGGCATCGACACCAATATATGAGAGCCAGTGTAAGACCATGTCTGGGACATGACGTTGGCATCTTAACCCATGTTAGGGCTATTGAGTATCCGGTAAGATTCCAAATGGTTCAACAAAAGATTTATGATTTTATATCGAGATGTGGAAAGTTATGATCATGTGATGAGTGGTACAAGTACCTATTTGAAATGTATGAGATGTGGGTTCAATATATGAAATATGAAATGTAATGGATGACGATGAGTAAGTTGCACCTTCGTCTATTTATGGTATTCATGAAGAAGCTATGAAAGGTTATGAGCTTATTGTTTATAATGATTAGTTGACGTTTATTTTAATGCAACTTACTAAGCTTTATGCTTACCCTATTTCCTTTCCATTTTCTTATAGTGTCGCCAAAGTAGCTCGAGGATCTTTGCCTAAGTCGGAGAAGCCAGTCACACTATCATCCGAAGCACTTGGTATCGTTAGATCTTTTATTTTTGATTATGGCATGTATAGGACCCCTTGGTTTTATTTTAGTGTCATATTGTTTTGGGCCAACTATGTTGGTTTGCTTTAACATTTGACTCATTTTGTACAAGGCCATGAAAAATGGCTAATATTAGAAGTTATTATATGAATGCAAAGTAGTCTTTCATGAATGAGAGATTGTTGGTATGGTTGATTACATGAATTGTATATAGACTTTAGTTATGGTTGTTGTTACGTTATGTTTCAGGGTGGCAAAGGGCTTGGTAGATAGCCCTATATTGTCGACACGGGTAGACACACGGGCGTGTGCCTAGGCCTTGTGTGACAAACGGCCAGCCCCATAGGCGTGTTGTCCTACCGTGTGTCCTCTGCATGTAAAAATTTCAAGTCAGTATGCATGGTAGTGAATACACGGGTAGAGACACAACCATGTGTCTCAGCCGTGTTGAGGACACGGCCTATGGCCATGGGCGTGTGCCTCGGCCGTGTGTCTTAAATTGGATGCCAACATCAGAAACAGACTGTCAAGGCTTTTAGACACAGGCGTGTCATGGCCGTGTGAGGGACATGGGCCATAGGCACTGGCGTGTGTCAGGCCATGTGAGAACCCCTATAGGTTCGAATTTAGAATTTAATTCACACGGGTATGGAACACAAGCGTGTCCCTAAATGCTTAGGCCGTGTGTGTCATACGGGCCATCAATACCGCCATGTTGTAATGACCATACGGGCGCATGCCCTGTTACTAGAATTATTTTTATTTAGTCGGTTTAAGGATCCGAGTTGGTTCCAAATGGTTTCCAATGAAAGTTTGAGGCCTCGTAGGCCCACATTAAGGAGTTTGAACAAAGTTCGAAAGAACTTTAAATTGGATTAAGTCTTGGTGACTTGGAAACGATTGTATGCATATGAATAAGTATGGTAATGCCCCGTGCCCAGTCCTGGCCTCGGACTTGGGTAAGGGGTGTTACATAATAGACTTGAATTTACATGAGAATTTTAACAGTGTTGACAATTCTTAAAAATTTAAGTCAACATTTTAATCAAAATAAGGTATTGAGACTAACTAATAACAACATTGAAAATTTTGGAGTACCACATTATGTTAAAGCTTAAAGCATAGAGATTAAATTTTAAATTTTACCATAGTACAGAGACTAAATTTGGAAATTGACCATTGTTATGTAATCTAAAAAAAGTAGAATTGCTATGTATTTAGACATGTGTTCATCAACATATTAGTCAAAATGAAGTATTTAGGCTAACAATGTCATTATAAAATTGAATACTAAATTATGTCAAAATTAAAATATAGAGATTAAATTTCTAATTTAAGTATATAGGAACCAAAACTAAAATTTGATCGATATTATATAAATTTGAAACATAAGTAAATTTTTGTGTATTTAGATTTTTTATGTCAAAATTTTAATCTGCATGAAATATCTAGACTAACTATGTTACTATAAAAGTTAAAGTACCAAATTATGTAAAAATAAAGAATAAAAATTAAATTTAAATTTTGAGCATATTAAAGGGATCAAAACTGAAATTATATCATTCTTTTAAAATCTTAAAAAAAAATTGTTTGTTTTATTTGGTCAGGTGTCAATGGAAGGAATTACTTCTACAATACTTATATACACCAAATAATATTTGGTAGAATGCTAGTTGAGGTTTTAAATTTCACAAATAAGATTAATAGGTTGACAAGTGTTTTATAGTATATAGTAAAATATTAAAATATATATTTTAAAAAAAAAGACGTATGTAAATTTTTAAAGTTATTTGTGGAATAAAAAATAAACTACCACCATATAAAATAATAACCATGTATATATTATAAGAAACATCTGCCTTATGCATATTAACAATGGTTTCTCCTAAGTTATATATATATATATATATATATATATATATATATATATATATATATATTACCAACTAATAAGTGTTGGGTGTAGTGGCAAGGCACATTGCATTTTCAAAGAAAGAATAATGTTTGAACCTTGGAGACAACATTATTAAGAAAGGTAGTCACAAATCTCGAACATGAATTATATAATAAACATAAAACATACTAACAAAATATTTTTTATTTGTAGGATTTAAACTTACGACAACATGTTTTTTAATGTCCTTAACTTTATTGCTTCACCAAAGTTTTATGTGAGTTTAAAATTTTTTTAAAATATATTTGTTACATAAAATTTTACCCTATAATTGCATTTCTATTTGTATCTATCTATATGATTAGAAAATTAACCATATTTTTAAAGAGAAAATATAACTTTACTTTTTAAATATATTTTGATATTTTATTATAATTATTTAAAATTTTAATCAATTTACTTTTTTATATAAAAGTTGCTTGCATTTTAAAATTTTAACGACATTGGCATGGTCGCTTATATGACAATCTACATGTACTTCAATGTTGAAATGATTAAATTTTTAAAACCTTTTATGATTTTTTTTGAATGTTTTTAAAAAATATGTAATTTTTGAATTTTTTTGAAATATGCATGAACTATTTACAAGGAGATAAAAATCAAAGAGAGAAAAAAAAAACTGATTGATTCTTTCATAAAAAATAAATTTGATTAGAATTTAATAGTTGAGGATAAAGTAATAAAAAATTAAGACCAAAGTGACAAAAAGTAAGTATTATGGGTATGGATGAAGCCAAAATTTTTTAAGAAAGTTAAATTATAAATTTTATTAAATGTATAATGTAATTTTATCATTGCATTAGCTTATAATTTTACTATTTTTATAAGGACTAAATCATAATTTTATTATTCATAAGGGGGCAAAGTATAAATTCACCACATATTAACTTAAATTTTACATATTTCAAAGGGCTTAAAAGAAAATTTTCAATTTTAAGGGGACTAGTCTCATGCTTGCGCCTAGTGTCCTGTAATTAGGAGCTAAATTTAGAAGGCATAATAACTTTTTTGGCCTTCTAATTTTACAAAAAGTCATTTTAGCCCCCTATTTAATTTTCGCCTCTTTTAACCCTTAAACTTTTCTATCCATTTTGGGGTGATTTGGCAAACAAGTCAAGTTTAAAGGCTAAAAGAGGTGAAAAATTAAATGAGGGCTAAAATGCCTTTTTTTTTTATAAAGTTAAAGGGCTAAATAAGTCATTATACCAATTTATAGTTATCATTCATATTAAATTGGGCTACAGTTAAAGTTGTAAATTCTATATTGCGTTGTTTGAGAACTTGGATTTAAAATTTTGGATTTGGATTTCAATTATTATGTAAATGGTAAGAATGAAGTAGACAAGCTAGTTGAGATTTAAAACATGAATTTGTTAAATTAAAGAATACTTTAAGGATTTCAAATTCATTACTAAATAGGCTTCTAATGTAACACCCAGTTTTGGCGGGTCCTAGGTTCCGGCGAGTAGATTAGGAGTAATCTGTGAGACACGGCTCTATCCGCTCGACTATTGTTCTTAGCATATAGATTTAACGCATAGCAAACGTTAGAATATTATGTAAAGATTGAACTCAGAATGTGTTGAATTGTAAAGAAGAAGAGATTAGTAAGAGTAATGAGAATTTTTGGTAAATTGGGGTTATTGTCGAACGTATTGTATGCTAAGTTCATTAAGTTATTGTGCTAGTTACGTTATTAACGATTTGGTTAGAAATTAATAGAATAGATTCACCAAGTGTATAAATTTATTGGATTTTAATTTAGGTTCTCTCTATAGCTATAAATCATTTATAAATGCAGTTTTGAAAGTTTTTGACACATGTCAAGTTCCAGTGGAGAGTTAAGTTATATTTATAGATAGTTAGGCTAAAGAAAGGGGAGTTTTTCTTCTTTTTTCTTCAGAAGTGCTGCTATTTGAATATTAAGGAACCAACAATATTTCTTTCTCCTTAAGTTGGAGTTTTAGATTTGGACCTTTGTAATTGATTACTCCATGTTAAAGTAAGTATTGCGACTATGCATATTAAAGTTATGAAAGAGTAAGTCTATTAAAGCTGCATAAACAGTAAGATGAATAAATAAGGTTTTGTATGGGGGTTATCTATGTTTGAGATGATGATAAGTAGTATATAAAGGAGTTTTAATGGTGTTATGCTTTGTAAGTAGCGGTTACTACAGTTTTCATGTTGGATGTCTGGATCTAGAGCTTTGGATTATAGTAGGTGAGAGTCAGATGAGTTCTATACTGACTCCTACATATATATTGTTCATATTGTGAGTCATCTATAGGAAATTGATTGAACTATAGATCTGAAGTCATGAACAGTATAGCATGTGAAGATGGTGTACGAGTATTGAAATATTAAAGTATGGCTGAGTATGTTTATGTCTAAAATGTATGCTATGAGTTGTGTGTCTTTGTTTGGGTGTATGTTAGCAAAGAAAAAAGGTTGACTTTAGATTGTGTCAATGCGTGAAGAGTCTATCAAGTGAGTCTGTGTCTGTTCTCTACGGAGTTGTCTAAAAGGGGTCTATCAGGACTTTAAACACGAACTCTAAAGGAAAAGCCCATGGCCATAACACACTCTAAAAGGAATTAATGGATGGTGATTACCCAATGGGGTTCTCTGTGTGTCCCAGGACGATGATGGGAAAACCTCACGTATTGTGAGTTTAGGCAAATCCATGTCGTAAACACGTCAAGAAAGAATAGCCTTCGTGGAAAACTCTTGTAGGAAGGCCCTTGTTGCAAATTTTGAATGGGTTATCTTAGTAGCAAATTCTATCTGAATGTTTGTATGGTGTCCTACTAAACCTATGTGGCATGAGCTAATAAGAATATCTGGTAAGCTGTGAATCTGAATGTTTGTCTCTATAATAAGGTATTGAGATGCTTTGAAATAAGAGTTGAATAAAGTCGTAAGGGTTTCGTAAAAAAAAGAATGTATATCTATTTTTCGAGAAAGGTATCTGCCATAGTGAAATGTAAATATGGAAAGATAGAAGTATGTCATCTTCTTCTAAAATTATTCTGAACCAGAGAAAATGCTATTTTGAAATACAAGATTTTGTCATAGCATGATATGGAGTTCATCTAAATGTTATACACTGTGAATTATCAAGATGGATATGCCTACAGAACTAGATCAGGGTATGTCTGTGTGTGAACCAATAGTATGAGATTTTTTGTATGTATCCGCCAAGATAAGATTAATAATCAATTGTTTGAGAGAATAGTATAAGATAAAATATGGATTGTTGGAAGTGGTTTCTAAGGGTACATTTTGTTATGAAAATATTTAGGATAAGAGAATTATAAAACGATGGAAAAAATTCTCTAGTTAATTAAATACGAAAGATTAAGTAGAACAGGGGTATGATAATTGGTGTATACGGGAGTGATAAGATTATATGGTATCAACCGTAGTAAATGATGCAGAGTAGAAGTAAACTCATAGAGATTCCTACAAGATTACAAAACATCCATCAAGGTATGGTTCATGAGCTCACTAAGTACTATTGTACTTACAAGGTTTGTTATTCTATAACACCCCAAACCCGGCCTAGACGTTATGGCCGAATTCGGTGATGTCACAAGGTAGGTTTTGAAAACGGAGTCATTTTGTCAAGTCATTCAAGTTCAAAAACTCATATTCGTTTATATCTATTTACAAAAGCGTTCATTTAATTTATTTTTGTCAAGTCATTCAAGTTCAAAAACTCATATTCGTTTATATCTATTTACAAAAGCGTTCATTTAATTTATTTATTTTCCAAAACAAAAGTTGTAACAACCCGTTTTTAGTTAAATTAGAACAGTGGTTTTGAGACAACAAATTTGAAGTTTAAATATTTATTTTATTATTATTTTAATGTCTACAGCATGATAGTATGATTGTGTGAAAATTTTGTTAAGAAAGTTTATCATTTGAATGTTCAATTTGATAAAAAGGACTAAATTGCGTAAAGTGTATAACTTGTGTTCTATTACCTAAAGGTGTCTAATAGCTATAGAATATTAAAGCGAAGGTCCTTATATGGTAGTTAGACCATTTATGTTGATAGTGGATGTACATGGCTTGGTATAAGTGAAAATTTAAATGTTTTTAAAGGTTATATTAGTAATTGAGTAATTTATGTTAAAATAAATAAAACCAAAACATTATATCATCTTTTAGTTTCTTCTTCAACTGATTTTAACCTAGAGAAACCATATATAGATTCGGCCAAGCTTGCAAGCTCAATTGGTGAGTGATTTTGACTCGGTTTTTAATGATTTCTATGTTTTTGAGATCGTTGCAACTTAATCTAGCTAACCCGGGGACTAATTTGCAAAATTTTTAAAGGTTTAAGGTTTTTCCATTGATTAATATAGGTGTATTTTGATGTTTGATGATAGAAAATAAATGGTTGTTGTTAGAAAAACAACATTTGTAAAGTGATTTTTGGTAAAATTGTTGATTAGGGATTAAATTGAGAAATGTGTAAATTTTGTGGTAAAAATGTGAAATAAATGAAAAATATGGGCTGCTATGGTAATTAGGAAAATTCGGCTAGCATGGATAGGGATTTAATTGCATGAATTTGTACTTTTATGAGATAAGGACTAAATTGTAAATATGTTAAAATGTTAGGGGAAAAAGTGTAATATTGCCATAATATGCAATTTGGGATAAATTGAATAGAATGAATAATGAATAGATTGAATTTGATATTATATAGATCAAGAAAATGAAGTTCGGATCTAGATCGAGGGAAAAACAAATCTTGGACTAATCAATCTATTTTGTCGTTTTTGCAATTGAGGTAAGTTCGTATGTTAATAAGTATTATTGTAATTTTGTTTTAAATGTTTTATATTTGAATTGTTGATGAATATGATTGTACGAAAATGTTTGACGAAGATTCAGCAATGAGAAATCCCGGTTGAACTTGAGGAATAGATTATGATATGAATAAATGTCATTAGGGGTTATGTGATTTGCGTGCTAGTCCATACGTCCTACTGGTGGCTGAGTTATCCAGGGTGTGTTGCGAATTCTCGTCAGCTTGTGTGTAGCTATGTCTTGACCGTCAGCTTGTCTAAGCAGACTCGTTGATAGCTTAAAAGTGAGCATTTTATGATATATGAGATTGAGATAGCTTCAGCTATATATTTGGCACTTAGGGTGCAAGATTCTCGAGTATCTGATATTATTCCAAATAGTTCAATGGGGATATCAAGGATATGGATGAGTGTGAAATTGATACGAGTTTGTACAGGTATGTACGTGAACTATACAATCATCAAATTGAAGAAGTTGATGGAAATTGTGTTTAATCCTTAGATTGAATATATGTGTTAAGTTATGCTTCAAATTTGAATTGCATTATATGATGTTTACGTTATTGACTTGTTGGTTGGTAAGTTTTGCTTACTTTGCATACGAGCTTACTAAGCTTTATAGCTTACTTTGTTTACTTTTTCGTGCTTTATAGTAATTATCGAAGCTAACTCAGATTGGGAGTCGTCGGAGATTGCATCACACTATCGAGCTTCCATTTTGGTACTTTTGAGCTTATGTATCTGGTTATATGGCATGTATAGGAATTATGGTCATTTTGGTATATAGTTTGGTAATAGGCTTAGCCATTTGAGTTGGCTTGTAAATGATAAATGTTTGTTAAGTGTATAGCCACGTGACTTGTCTTATTTTGGTTGATTTGGTTGTGTATATATATATATATGCAAATGTCCTTTGTTATGCATTTAGTAATTGCTATGTAAATGCTTGTGGTGAATGGTTATTTGTGACTTAGTAATTTGAGCATCAAATAGTTGATAATTGAGATTTGGTATGCTTGTAATTTTAGGCAAAGTGATGCATAAATGAAAGTGACCATTTAGGTGATTTGAGAATATGAATTTGGTATGAAATTGAATAGCATATTGTGGTATTTGTGTGCCTTGTAGTTGTTGGTATTGATATAGCATGAATTGAACTTGGTATAGATGAGTTTAAATGCCATTTGAAGTTGTGGTTATATGCATATTTGGTTAGTGTAGGTGAATGCATATTGGGTGAGAAAGATGGCTTGGTAAATAGCCTATCTTTGTCTACGCAGGCAGAGACACGAGTGTGTGTCTTAGCCTTGTGTGACACACGGTCTGGTGACACAGCCGTGTGTCCCCTGGTGTTTAATTAGAAAATAAGTCAGTATGTTCCACACGACCCAGCACACGAGCGTGTAACTTGGCCATGTGGCATAAGTCAGTATACCCTATAGGTTTGGCATGGTTTAGCACACAGTTGGCACACGGGTGTGTGAAGCCATTTCGAAGGGCAGACGGACTAGTCACGCGGGCGTATGGTTGGCCGTGTGACCCAAGTCAGAGAGTTACACGGGTTCAGACACAGGTTGGGACACGACTATGTGATTCCATTTTGAATGTCCACACGGCCTGTGACACGGACGTGTCTTTGGCTGCATAATACACACAGTCGGGCCACACGGGCGTGTATCCCCTGTATTTTGTAAAATTTTCTAAGTCATGCCAAAAATTTCCTAAGATATCGGTTTAGTCCGGAACCACTTCTAAAACATGCTTTGGGCATCATAGGCTCGTATTAGGGACTTGATGTATGAATGTGAATGGTTTATATTTGAAAATGAAAAATGTATGAGAAATGTATGTTTAATTGTGTAATAAGTCCGGTAATGCTATGTAACCCTATTTCTGCGACGGATACGAGTGAGGGGTGTTACATAAGTTGCAGTAGAAATTATAAAATGTTTAGTTTGGAAATCCCAATCGTGATTTTAGAAAACCTTTGTTTTGAGAAAAACCATGTTTTTAGCTATTCGTCTCAAATAAAATATTTAAATCAAAAACGCAAATCCAGAATAAACCAACAGTCTGAAGAGACTTATTATTACAAAACTCCCTAAAATTGTAACACCCATTACCTGTACTCAACGCCAGAATAGGGTACGATGCATTACTGTACTGGAATGCAATCAAACACACAAAAATCGGACCAAACAATTTTGTTCCAATTAAGGTCATTCAAACATATACATAACATGCCTTATACGGGCCTAGGAGTCCCAGACCACGCATCGGGAAGATTTAGGACTAAACCGGGAAACTTCTGGAACCTTTACAACGCTTAGAAAAATTCTCATGTTTTGGAGAGCACATGCCCGTATGGGTAGGCCGTGTGGTCACACACGCCCGTGTCCTCAGCCCGTGTAACTCTCTGACTATGATTTCATCAACCAAATAAGGTCACAAGGCCAAGGCACACGCCGGTGTCCTTAGGCTATGTGGCAAATTAAATTCCAAAATCAAGTACAGACTTCACACGGCCTAGGCACACACCTATGTTCTGAAGCCGCGTCTCTCACATGGTCGTGTCTCTGCCCGTGTGTTTACTACTGGCAATTCTATTTTGCATTAATTAAGGTACAAGGGACACATGGCCAGATCACACGCCCATGGGGCAAGCCGTGTGTCTACTCGTGTGGGCAACGTTAAGGCTATTTTCCAAGCCAATTGCCACCCTTATTTGTACAAACAGATAGATGGCTTCAATGATACCCTAACACTCGTAACATAGCTTATCCATGACAACTTCCCATCACATTATACTTTTTTAAGACTCCCTAATATGACAAATCAACTCTTACCATCATGCATATACGAATAAGCAATATTTCTTAGACTTGCATGCAAGCATTTTCATACCATCTTATACACACACACACACACACACACATGACATTCATCAACACTCAATCATCCATAACCATAGGCCATATCATAATAGAATTGGCACATACATATATGGATGAATAGGTTTACAACCTAATAATCATTATGAGCCATATCTCATGGCCATACACAAAATGAATCAACTATCATTATAAGCCAACACATTTGGCTAAAACAATATGACATATAACAAAAAGACCAAGTCCCTATACATGGCATACTCAAAATGTTGAGACTAACTATACCCAATAGATCTAATTTATAGTGTGAATGAGCCTCTGATGTCCTTTGATCCTCGAGCTAGCTTGGCGATACTACAAGGAAATGGAAGATAGTGGGGTAAGCATAAAGCTTAGTAAGTTGCATGTAAACAAGTAACAGCATCAGCCATACATCTTTAAACACATAGCATATTATAAACCAGCACAACATTCTTGATTTAAAAATGGTAGATTTACTGCATATTTACACATCACAAGTATAAGCCAAAGATTACAAGATCGTCCTGAGATCATTCTAGTAGATAGAACTTACTCAATTTCATCCTTACCATTAAGGCATCATAACTAAGCTCATATCTCATGAGTTTCGAGTAAGAACTTGTACCACTCACAACATGATGATATCCTTTCATATCTTTATCATAAGCTTTAAATAACCTATAGAACCATTTGGAATACTAAAGGATATCCGATAAGCCTCACACAAGAGGGTAAAATGCCGATGCCATGTCCCAGACATGGTCTTACACTAGCTCACATGTCGAGGCCGATGCCATGTCCCAGACATGGTCTTACACTAGCTCTCGTCTCAATGCCGATGCCATTAACTAGACATGGTCTTACATTAGCTCTTATCTCAATGCCAATGCCATGTCCCAGACATGGTCTTACACTGGCTCACATGTCGAGGCCGATGCCATGTCACAGACATGGTCTTACACTAGCTCTAGTCTCAATGCCGATGCCATGTCCCAGACATGGTCTTACACTAGCTCTTGTCTCAATGCCGATGCCATGTCTTAAACATGGTCTTACACTAGCTCTCATAATGTGGTCGATGCCATGTCCCAGACATGGTCTTACACTAGCACACATATCACCCAAATGTCATGGCATGGATATCCAATCTATTCCTAAGGTTCAACTGGGAGTTTTTACTACATCAATTCTCATCATGCATATTCACAACAATAATCAAACACTTTATGTCATATTAATTGTTCAATACATAATAACAATAAAGTTGTATTATTTACGTATAACTTACCTCGGTATACAAAAAGTGAGTGACTAGATTGAATTAGTCTACTAGCTTGGTCTTCCCCTGGTCTGGGTCCAGACTTCATTTTTTTTTATCTATAATGGCAAATTCATTTATTTAATTACTACATTAATCAAGACAATCTATAATTCATACATGGGCAAAATTACTAATTTGCCCCTAGACTTTCACATAATTATGATTTTTTCGAAAGGCTCGTAAAATGATTTTAATCAAATTTCCTCCTTTAACAAGCCTAGCCGAACCTTTATTACTCTTATAGCAACTCACAATTTTCAATTATTTCACACATTTACAACTTGTTTTATAAACTTCACAAAATGGTCCTTTTTAGTGTTTTCATGAAAACCCCTTTCACAAAAATTGTTTATTTAACAACCAAGATTCATTTTCTTCCATAAATACTTAGAAAACATCACAAATCCTCTCATGATAAATCTCTAGACTATCAACCATTTTGCAAAATAGTCCCTCCCTTTAGTTAGCTTATGCTACAAGGGTCCCAAAAGTACAAAAATTATCAAGAATGACCATTTAAATCACTTCCTTGCAAGGATGAAGAGTTGTTGAATTTAAAGCTTCCAAAACCCTTATTTTTGCTGATATTTTCGGTGGAGAGGAGGAAGATGAAAAGGTGATATCTTTTTCTCTTTGTTTTTATTTTATTTCTAATCAAATTTGTCACCAAACCTCACCTAACCTTTGACAATTTCATTTCCTTATCTTTATGGTCGGCCATCACTCTCTTAAAGGCCTATTTGCACATTAAGGACCTCTAATTTAAGGTTCTTTAGCTATATCACATTTCTAATTAGTAGAACACAAATTTCGCCTTTTATGCAATTTACTCCCTTTTCAAAATTAAGCATAAAATCACTAAAATTATTTCACCAAAATTTTCATGCACTCATATAATCATGCTATAACACATAAAATAATATATAAAAAATAATATTAAAAATAATTTCTCCGTCCTTGGATTAGTGGTTTCGAAACCACTGTTCCAACTAGCCCCAAAATCGGGCTGTTACAAAAATAATCCTTAAATTAAACTAAAACCATAATCATAAATTGTTATGAACTCATGGTCACCGAGAGGCTCTGTCACACCGATCCGCCTAAATATGTGGATTACCTGAACAGAACAGACAAACAGATATGAGTTTTCGTAAACTCAGTGTGTGACCCAACAGAAATAGACATGCAATACATACAGAAAACGCATACAGAGTTAGATTCAGATTTGGATTCAGACTTATTCCTATAGAAATTCAAATAACAGAAACAGATATACAGATCAGATATACAGAGTCCTACCTCCATCCTCTACACACCAACTCTAACCATCATACCACACAATGTGGGGTTAAAAACACTGACCTATCTTTACACACCATATCGTGTCATTACGACCCAAGTTAGATAATGTGCAGCTTAGCTGCCAGAGCATAGGCGATGATTGCCATATAGAACACTTCCTCCACATATACAAATCCCACCCCAAACATAATTACAGATTACAAATACAAAGATATCACACTTAACATGCTCATATACAAAATTGAATATACTAATATAGCAGAATAACCAGACATGCTAAACAGTGTCATAATCAGAGCAGAATATCAGACTATCAGATCCCATAGTTTTAGGGTTTGGTTAGCCCTTATCGACCCTATAGTAGGCCCACAGTCGATCGGGGCAACCCATGCGACCCTAGGAAAAATTTTAGAAATATGGGCCAGCATGCTCATGTGGCTTGCCTGTTTGAGCCTACAAGTTCAGATTGACCTTGCCCGTGTGGCCTATACGGCCTGGCCCAAAACCCACACTCCCGTGTGGGCCCACATGCTCAGATTGGCCTAGCCCGTATGGCCCACACGACCACACTAACACCACTACACGGTCGTGTCTTGCGCACAACCATTCCTTCGTCGATCACACAACTGTGTCTCACACGCGGCCAACCATACGGCCAGCCACACGCCCTTCAGCTTTCGCTGAAGCTTGGTTTTTGTGTTTCGAGTACACACCTGGTACAAATTTTTATGGTAAACCACTCCCGAGGCCTTCAAAACCTAAGAAATCGCATCCAATTGCCCAATTAGTATACAATTACTAACCAACACATAACTCGAAATAACGCACTTGACTTACTAATGACACGCATAAACCTTAGCGCGATTTAAGCTATTTGAACGCAACTTCACCGCTCACCACCTTCTCCTAAACCAATAAAAAGCAGAAATCAATCCCTTAAATACTCACTATTTCACGAAAACAAAAGTATAATCCCAACCAGCGTTTTGGAAATCACAAGTTATAGAATATCAAAGTTTTATTTACCAGAATCGTGTGACGAATACTAAAATAACGAGAACAAAGATACGACAGCAGATAAAAAAGAAATAGGACCGTAGGAAAGAAGAGGAAAAAGAAAATGATAGAGAGACAGGTAAACTAGCATCAGTTTGATTTTGTAAGAAAAAGAAAACTATTTGAAAATTTGAAAAAGAAAATAAATAAAAAAATATGACACATATCCCTTGATTTTCTCCCACGAACCCACTATTTCTCAACCTCCTCAGACTTTCAGTTCAACCAAAACTCTATCAGTTAACTGAGCAAAAATTAATACTTACGCTTACGCAGAGATTCAAATACAAGACCTCCAACATACTAACCCCCTTACCACTCGAACCAGCAGACTCATTCTGATATAGATTAACAGACAATTTTATAAAAGCCTATTCAACAAGGGTAAGACTTGGATAAAAAATAACAAAATTATCAAATTTAGGACTTGAACCTAAAACCTCATACACACACCCAGAATACTTAACCACTGAAATAGATACACATTTATGCCAGGTATTTATAGAAACAAAAATAATTTATTTAGGGCGTTACAACTCTGCCTCCTAAAAAAAAATTCGACCTCGAAATTTACTTGATCATAACATATGAGGATACTATTGAAGTATTGAGTCCTCAGGTTCCCACGTAACTTCCTCAGTGCCATGATTCCGTTACAGAATCTTTACCAACGGAATGAACTTTCTCATCAGAACCTTAATATCGCGATCCAGAATCTGAAACTTTTCCTCCTCAAAGATCAAATCCGGTCTAACCTCAATCTCATTCATAGAGACAACGTGAGATGGATCAGAACAATACCTCCTCAACATCAAGACGTGAAACACATCATGGATATGATGTAACTCAGAAGGTAGCTCTAACTAATAAGCAACCTATCCCACACGCTTTAGAATTCAATACGGCCCAATGAACCTAGTACTAAACTTGCCCTTACGATCGAATCTCAAAACCTTCTTCCACGGAGAAACCTTAAGAAATACAAAATCCCACCATAGGATACTCAATGTTTCTCCTTTTCAAATCCGCATAGGAATCCTGTCTATCAGAAGCCACCTTCAAACTATCCCAAATCAATCTAACTTTATGTTTAGTCTCAAAAACCAACTCAAGACCCAAAACACGATGCTTACCCAACTTAGACCAACATAGCGGAATACGACACTTACGACCATACAAAACCTCGTAAGGTGCCATCTGGATGCTGAACTTGAAACTGTTATTGTTGGTGAACTCAGTTAGTGACAGATAGTCCTCCCAACTGCCTCAGAAATCAACCACACTGCTTCGAAGCATATCTCTAATATCTGAATCACCCTCTAAAACTGACCATCAGTTTGAGGATGGAACACAGTATTGAAGTCCAATCTCTAACTGAGAGTTTCATGCAATTTCTTCCAAAATTGAGAAGTGAAGCGATGATCTCTATCGGAAATTATTGAAACAGGAACCCCATGCAGTCTTACAACCTCAGAGATATAAAGCTTCGCTAACTTCTGTAAAGAGTAATCTGTCCTAACTAGAATAAAATGAGCGGACTTGGTCAATCGGTTCACGATGACCCAAACAAAATCCTTCTTAGTGGGTGTTAAGGGTAATCCACTAACGAAGTCCATCATTACTTGTTCCCACTTCTATAAAGGAATCTTAACAGGTTGGAGCAAACCCGAAGGCAATCAGTGTTTAGCCTTAACTTGCTGGCACGTCAGACAACAAGCAACGAAATCCGTAACCTTACATTTTAAACCCAGTGACTAATACAGTTCACGGAGATTCTGACACATCTTATTACCACTAGGATGCATGGCATCAGGGCTACTATGTGCCTCCCTCAAAATCGACTGCCTCAGATCAGAATCATTCGACACACAGATCTGACCTCGAAAACACAAAACTCCATCATTATTCAGCCCAAAATCCGAAGTACTGCCACTCTCAATCTAATGAAACCGCAATCCTAGAGACTCATCCCCTAACAGCTTATCCCGAATCTAATCAATCCAAGTCAACTTAACTTGTAACTTGGTTAATAGACCCCAATCAACAAATAGACTATTCGAGCAAATATCGCTCTACGACTGAGAGCGTCGAACACAACATTGGCCTTACCAGGATGATACTCTATCGTGCAGTTATAATCTTTGAGCAGCTCAATCCACCGACATTGTCCAAGGTTCAACTCTTTCTAACTAAGGAGGTACTTGAGGCTCTTGTGATCAGTTTACATAATACACCTCTCACTATACATATAGTGCCTCTAGATCTTTAACGCAAACACCACAGCAGCTAACTCGAGATCATTCATCGAATAATTTCCCTCGTGCGTCTTAAGCTGACGAGACGCATAAGTCATAACTTACCATCTTGCACCAGAACACACCCCAAACCAACGTGTGATGTATCACTATAGACCACAAACTCTTTACTAGATTCAGGCTACATCAAAACAGAAGCCTAAGTCAGAACAGACTTGAGCTTCTTGAAGCTCGATTGTTACGCATCAGTCCAGAAAAAAGGAACACCCTTGCGCAAAAGCTTAGTCAAATGTGCTGCAATCAGAGAAAATCCTTCAATAAACTACCGATAATATCCCGTAAAACCTAAAAAATTGCAGATCTCAGATACATTCTTCAGCTGTTTCCAATCAACCATAGCCTCAATCTCTCTCAGATCAACTTGGATCCCCTCAGCAGAAACGACGTGACTGAGAAAAGTAACCTCACGCAACTAGAACTCACACTTGCTCAACTTAGTGTAGAGTTGCTTCTCTCAGAGTATTTGAAGCACTACTCTAAGATGTTCATCATGTTCATCCTCAGCCTTAGAGTATACCAGAATATCATTAATGAAAATCACGACAAACTAATCCAGATATGGTTGAAAGACTCGGTTCATCAGATCCATGAATGCAGTCGGAGCATTCGTCAAACCAAAAGGCTTAACTAGGAACTAGTAGTGTCCATAACGAGTCCTAAACTTTGTCTTATGAACACCTACTTAATTAACCTTAAGTTGATGATACCCATAATGAAGATGAATTTTTGAGAACACAGAAGCTCCTCGAAACTGATCAAACTGATCGTCAATCTTCGGAAGTGGATGCTTATTCTTCACAGTTAGCTTATTCAACTGCTGATAATCAATATACATCCTCATGATTCTATCCTTTATCTTTACAAACAAAACCGGTGCCCCCAAGGAGACACACTAGGGCAGATGAAACCATGATCTAGAAGCTTTTGAAGTTGAGCCTTAAGCTCTGTAAGCTCCTTTGGTGCTATTCGGTACGGAGCTATGGACACCAGGGCTGTACCTGGTAGAAGCACAATGTCAAACTCAACTTCTCGATTCGAAGATAATTTCAATAACTCCTCAGGAAAGAAATCCAAAAATCCTTCACTGTTTTGATATTCCTGATAGAAGAGTCCCTAGAAACAGAAACACTGACGTAAGCCAAATACACCTCACACCCTTTTCGAACCAACTTTACAGCTACAAGAGCGGAGATCACATTAGACAGATAATCTCGATGCTCACCGATCACAACCACCTCCTTATCATCCTCAGTTCTCAGAACAACTCTCTTAGTTGCGTAATCCAAGCTAACTCAGTGCTCAACCAACCAGTCCATACCCAGAATCAAGTCGAACTTCCCAAATGGTAACTCCATCAGGTTTGCCAGAAATACGGCCCCTTGCACTTCTACTGGAACATTCCTATAAAGTTTATTAACCTGAACAGACTATAACGGACTCAATAAAAAGATCTCACTAGAAGTGCTCTCAATAGAAATCCCTAGGTTTTCAGAAACGGAACTAGCTACATAAGAATGTATAGAACCTATGTCTATTAAAGTAGTATAAGGTACAAAAAAAATAAGAAACGCACCGGTGATAACGTCAAGAGCGTCTCTATCCCCTTGGCATCGAGCGACATAAACCAATGCAGACTCCTCACCTCAATCTAAGTAGCACCTCTACCCGGTGCTCTCTATCTACGGTCGAAACCTTTACCACCCCTAGCTAGTCCACAGCCCCTAGGTGGCTGCCGAACTGCCCTTTGAGGCTGTATAGAACCCAATCTTGAAGCTTGCATCTGATCAGCCTATTATGGACACTCTCTAATATGGTGCTCCAAAGATCCACACCTCGGACAAGCCCCTAACCTCCTCTAACAGTCGTCGGAATGGTGCCTACCACAATCTCCACATGGCTGAATCCCAGTAGGAGCAACAGGAACCCCTAATCTAACAGGTCTATCAGGTCTGGCCCATTTCTTAGGCCTCTGAACAGAACTAAAGGGCTTTAAATCCCTCTTATTATTGCCTCTCCCTCGATCCCTATTCTGGCACTCCATTTGCTTAGCCTCTTCAACGATATTCACTTTATCAACTAGAACCGCGAACTCTCACTCTTTCTATAGAGCAATCAATACCCTCAAACTATCCCTGAAGCCATCCTCAAAGCGGACACACTTTTCATACTCAGATGTCACCATACCTCGAGCGTAGTGGCTCAACCTCAAGAACTCAGCCTCATACTCAGCCACAGATCTATAGCTCTGCGTGAGATTCATGAACGCACACCTACGAGCATCAACATAGCTTGCACCCACATATTTTCACTAGAAAGCAGTCTTAAAGAAGTTTCAATTTAGACAATTTGGCTGAGTACCCTCCTTAACCGATAACCACTATTGATATGCCTCATCGCGAAGCAAAGATACTGTATCATTTAGTTTCTGCTCGAGGGTATAGTCTATATAATTCATGATTCTCTTGGTGGCCTTCAACCAATACTTGACCACAATAAGGGTGAATCCAGTGACACCTAAAAAACTCAACTCTATTAGACCGGAGTTATTCAATTATCGACCCACGGCCTTCAGATTCAGAATGAGGTCCAACGACCCTCTCCAACACCCTCAACATGGTTTGGGACAGTGCGTCATCCCCAGCCGAGCGAATTTAAGACCTAGTCTTAGAAGCAGGCAAAACTGGTGTCTCACTCCTGCTTAAGTTTGGCATACTGCCCAGAGAGGAAAACATAGCTCGAGCCCCCTACGGCCTCTACCGCGGCCACAAATACCACGTCTGCGAGTTCCACGATCGCTCATTGTGAATTTCAAATTTTATCTACATTATAAAATTTTATGCACCAGTTCCAATATTTATTAGCAGATATTTTATGCGTAAGTTATCAGAAGTTTAGAAATGTTAACAGAGGTTTTAGTCTTTAACTAACTCAGTACAGTTTTCGAAAATTACTACCTATAGTGTTTCCAAAGTATTCTATCTAGGTTAAGAGATACTTATAGGATCGGTGCCGGAGACTCGCTATACTACATACTTTATCAATTTATCCAATTTATTTAAAAATCAATTCTTTTTGAAACACAATTTTGGAACCCAAAATACAAAGCCCGAGTTTTGTAATCTGGCTCTAATACCACTAAATGTAACACCCTCAACATGGCCTAGACGTTATGATTGAATCTGGTGATGTCACAAGGTAAGGTTTTGAAAACGGAGTTGTTTCGTCAAATCATTCAAGTTTAAAAACTCATATTCGTTTATATCTATTTTTGAAAGCGTTCGTTTAATTTATTTATTTTCCAAAACATAAGTTGCAGCCGAAGTCATAAAATGTTTAATTTGGAAATCCCGATCGTGCTTTCAGAAAACCTTTGTTTTGATAAATACCATGTTTTTAGCTATTCGTCTTAGATAAAATATTTAAATCGAAAACCCAAATCCAAAATAAACCAATAGTCTGAAGTGTCCTATTATTACAAAACTCCCCAAAATAATCCTTAAATTAAACTAAAACCATAATCACAAATTGTTACGAACTCGTGGCCACCGAAAGGCTCCGTCACACCGATCTGCCTAAGTCTGTGGATTACCTAAAAAGAACAGACAATCAAATATGAGTTTTCGTAAACTCAGTGTGTAACCCAACAGAAATAGACATGTAATACATGCAGAAAACGCATACACAGTCAGATTTAGATTCAAATTCAGACTTATGTCCTATAGAGATTCAGATAACAGAAGTAGATATGCAGATCAGATATACAGAGTCCTGGCCCTATCCTTTACACACAAACTCCAACCATCCTATCACACCATGTGGGGTTAAAAACACCTACTTATCCATACACACCATATGTGTAGCCTAGCTACTAGAACATAGGCGACGATCGCCATATAGAACATTTCCTCCACATATACAAATACCACCCCAAACACAATTACATATTACAAATATAAAGATATCACACTTAACATGCTCATATACAGAAATCGAATATACAAATATAGCAGAATAACTAGACATGCTAAACAGTGTCATAATTAGAGCAGAATATTAGACTATCAGATCATGTAGTTTTAGGGTTTGGTTAGCCCTTACCGATATAACACCCCTAACCCGTACCTGTCGCTGAAACATGATTTCGGAGCATTATCAAAACATTCAGAACATTTTTCCATTTAACTTCGTAAATTTCTATTCATTTACCGAGATTATCCATAACATCCCTTAATCAGGCCCTCGAGGCCCAATACAAGCATTAGAATCGAATCGAGACTTAATCGGGACCTCTAACAAATTTTTGCGAAATTACAAAATTTTTTCAAGGTGCAAGGCTCACACGCCTGTGTGCTCCAAGGGACAAGCCTGTGTGACCCTGGGACACGCCCGTATTAGAGGCCGTGTTCGACCCCGTTAACTCTCTGACTTGCACACATGGCCATGCCAAACGCCCGTGTGCTAGGCCGTATGGTTAATTAATTCAATTCAAATTAGATGTAGGTTTCACACGGCCAAAACACACACTCGTGTTCCAGGTTGTGTAGCACACTCTGGTGAGACACATGCCTGTGTCTTTGCTCGTGTGCCCAATTTTGAGCATTCTATTTCTTAGAATTAAGGTGCAAGGGACACACGGCCTAACCACATGCCCGTGTTACCAGGCTGTGTGTCACACATGGTCTAGACACACGCCCGTGTGGACAAAATGAAGCCATTTCTAGCTTCATTTCTCACCCAAAATTTCACCCAAGACCAGCACTTGAAACACACATCCAATACCAACCAATTCAAGCATTCAAATTGGGAAATTTCTATCATTCACAAGGCATATCACTACAAGCATACATGATCACAATATTACCTTAGTTTAACTTAGGCATTTCCAACATTGATCACATATTTTTAACATAAGACATGTGTATATATGTATATCATAATAATCTACTTAGTCATACCAAAATAAGCCATTACTAGCCATCCTAATGGCTAGGTTATAAAATAACATTTTCAAGCCACTATTGTCCAAGTTTCTGAATACATGTCATTATACCAAAATGATTTCACTAAATATACCCAAAATGCTAGACGATAGTGTGACGATGCTCCCACAATCTTCCAACCTTCACGAGCTTCCGAGCACTATAAAATAGGGGAAAAATAAAAGGAGTAAGCATTATATGCTTAGTAAGTTCGTATAACAGAAACTAAACTTACCAATATTGTTTATTAAAATCTAGGCACACAAGATTATGTTTCCATCCGTTTGGCTAAATGGCCTAATCATATACATTCCATCAAACATGTTAGTCACCAAACTATTCGTATAAATCAAGTAACATAGATAAACTCATCAAGCAATATCCTTTCAATTCATTATCAATTCATCTCAAAGTTCTTGTGCCATGACAAGATTTATATGTCCGTTGAATCGTTGAAATTCCGATGAAGGCTCAAATAGTACACTCGAGGTGGACGATTCATTAATTCATCAATTCTTATCAAGGTTACCCCTTAGAGTACTTAACCAAAAAACATAATCATGAGCCACATGTCATATAACAGGATTACCAGTCCAGGCTAAATCCTTTATATAGCGTATACTCACAAGAGCTCAATTAGGGTTACCAGTCTAGGCTAAACACTAATCGTAACGTATGCTTGAGAGCGAGATTACCCATCCGGGTTAAATCTCTTTTTATAACAAGGTCAATAGGATTACTCGTCTGAGCTAAATCTCATCCACAACAAAATGCAGGACCCTACTTGTTTCAAGAAAGCGCACACAATCATCGGAATTTAACATCCAATCAGGACTAAACCTTTATCACCATTCAAGCTTATTTTCATTTTTCATCATAGCATACAAGTGAAGCGCATCAACATAAATCACATTACATACAACAAAAGAATTAATTACATAATTACATGTCCGATTAAGTTACACGAACTTACCTCAACACTTGTTTGCATAAAAGTCTACTAATCAGAAATATTTTATTTTCCTCAATCTAACCTTGAATTAGTGTTGGCTGGATCTATATAAATGAATTTAACCATTAATTTCATACATTTCATACTTATACGGACTCAATTTAAGTCCTAGGAAAAATTACCATTTTGCCCCTAACTTTTCCGAAAATTCTAATTTTGTCCCTAGGCCTAGAAAATGAAACTTGTACAAATTACTCCCTATTCCAAGCCTAACCAAAGCCCCATTACAAATTTTCCAGCACATGTAATCATAAAATTTAGAATTTTTCATCAAATTTTATAACTTTTCATTTTAATCCCTAAATCATGTTTTCATCAAAAATTACTTTATAAAAGTTGTTTATCTATTAATAATATTTTATACTATAAATTTCTAATTTCGAGCATAATAAATCCATGGCCTATTTTCATCTAATTTCAAGCATGATAAATCTATGGCCTATTTTCATACCTTGATAACTTTTCAAATTAATCTCTCAAATAGAAAGATTAAACTATCCCGGTTTCAAAAAATACCAAAATTACTAAAAACAGGACAAGGAAACTTACCCAATTAGGAATTGAAAGCTTCTTTTATCTATCCTAGGGTTTCCATGTATTTTTAAGGTTGAAGATGACAAAATAAGATGATATAATTCTTTTCATCTTTGAATTAATTAATATCTTGCTATTTCCAATTTAGTCATTGCCCTTTTTCTATAATTCCATGGATGAGTCACCATAAAAATCTACATAATTTTATTAATGGTCTAATTACCAAATAAGGACCTTAAGTTTTGAATTCCATAGCTATTTGATCCTTATAGCTACTAGAATTCAACTTTCGCATTTTATGCGATTTAGTCCTTCTTGTAATTAAACACTTAATCGATAAAATTTTCATATCAAAATTTTCACACATCATTTCTAACATATTATGGGCCATATGATAAAATAAAAATAAAATATATTTTGGGTCGAATTTTTGGTCCTGAAACCACTGTTCTGATTTCATTGAAAAATGGGCTGCTACAACTATCCCCCCTTTAGGGATTTTCATCCTCGAAAATCTTACCAGTAAAAAGATTCGGGTATTGCTTCCTCATAGTATCCTCTGTCTCCCAAGTAGCCTCTTCTATACCGTGCCGTGCCAAAGAACTTTTACAAAACCTACCTTTTTATTTCTTAACTCTTTTATTTCCCGAGCTAAGATTTTGATTAGTTCTTCACCATATGTCATATCATGCTGGATTTTTACCTCTGTCAGAGAGATAACATGTGAAGGATCAGATCGATACCACTGTAGCATAGACACATGAAAAAAATTATGAATTCGATCAAGCTCTGGTGGTAAAGCTAACTGATATGCAACCGGTCTAATTCTTTCT
Organism: Gossypium arboreum; assembly: GCF_025698485.1. Lineage (NCBI taxonomy): Eukaryota > Viridiplantae > Streptophyta > Magnoliopsida > Malvales > Malvaceae > Gossypium > Gossypium arboreum. The sequence continues at coordinate 41,610,955 of NC_069080.1, forward strand.
ATAATCTCATATGGTTCAATGAACCGTGGACTCAATTTTTCTTTTTGGCCAAACAGGAGAACTTTCTTCCAAGGTGACACTTTCAAGAATACCTTGTCACCAACCTAAAATTCTATCTCCTTTATTTTCAAATCGGCATAGGACTTTTGTCGATCTAAGGCTACTTTCAAGCTATCTCGAATTACCTTCACTTTTTCTTTGGTCTTTCGGACCAAGTCAACTCCGTGTAGCTTTTTCTCACTGGATTTTGTCCAATACAATGGGGTTCTACATTTACGCCCATACAAGGTTTCATACGGTGCCATTTTAATACTTGTTTGATAACTGTTATTATAAGCAAATTCAACTAGAGGCAAATACCGTTCCTAGTGACCTTCAAACTTAAGCACACAACACCAAAGCATATCTTCCAAGATCTTTATTACCCGTTCAGATTGACCATCTGTTTAGGGATGAAAAGTAGTACTAAAGTGTAACTGAGTGCCCAAAGCTTCTTGCAATTTGCTCCAGAATCGAGAAGTAAACCGAGGATCTCTATCTGAAATAATGGAGACAGGCACTCCATGCAATCTGATTATCTCAGAAACATATAATTCAGCCAATTTATCCAAGGAAAAATCTATAAGTACAGGGATAAAGTGTGTAGACTTTGTCAACCGATCAACAATTACTTAAATGGCATCTTTCTTATTTGGAGACAGAGGTAGCCCTGATACAAAATCCATAGTAATTCTTTCCCATTTCCATTCCGGTATTGTAACTGGCTATAATAGTCCAGAAGGCAACTGATGTTCAGCTTTTACTTACTGGCATACCAAACATTTAGATAAAAACTCAAAAATATCTCGTTTCATTCGCGGCCACTAGTACATCTTTTTCAGATCGTTATACATTTTATTACTACCAGGATGAATAGACATGTTACCATTATGACCTTCATTCAAGATCTTCTGCACTAGTTTAGAACCTTTCGGTACACATACTCTGCCTCTAAATAACAAACAACCATCAGCCTCGGTCTAAAATTCTGAATCAGGAGTCGATTTACTTTGTACCCATTTTGCTTGCAACTTACTATCATTTTTCTAAGCTTCAAAGATCTGTTGCAAAAGCATTGGTCTAGCTTTTAACTCAGCTATGATTGAACCATCATCAGACAACAATAATCGGGTATTCATTGCTTGTAGAGTATACAAGGATTTTCTGCTCAAAGCATTTGCCACTACATTGGCTTTTTCCGGATGGTAGTCAATAATAAGATCATAATCTTTCAGCAATTCTAGCCATCTACACTATCTCAAATTCAAATCTTTCTATGACATCAAATATTTTAGACTTTTATGATCAATGAATATGTGACATTTTTCACCAAACAAGTAATGTCGCCAGATTTTCAATGCAAACACTATTGTTGCCAATTCAAGATCATGTGTCGGGTAATTCTTTTCATGTGGCTTTAGTTGTCATGAAGCATAGGCTACTACCTTACCATCTTGCATCAAAACACAGCCTAAACCATTCAATGAAGCATCACTATAAACTGTAAATTCCTTACCCGATTAGGTTGGGCTAACACAGATGCTTTTGTCAATAAAGCCTTTAATCTATCAAAGCTCTGCTAACATTCATCAGTCCACTCAAATTTTACATCTTTCTATAGGAAGCGAGTCATCGGAGAAGCTATCATTGAAAAACTTTTTACAAATCTTTGGTAATAATCGGCTAGTCCCAGAAAACTTTGGACTTCAGACACATTCGTCGGTGGTTTCCAATTTACAATGGCTGAATTTTTATTTGGGTCTACCCTGACACCTTCAGCGGACACAATATGCCCAAGGAAACTAACTTTTCATAGCCAAAATTCACATTTACTGAATTTGGCGTACAATTGTTTGTCTCGCAGGGTTTGCAACACTATTCTCAAATGTTTAGCATGTTCACTTTCATCTCAAGAGTAAACCAAAATATCATCTATAAATACCACCACAAACCTGTCCAAATACGGGCTAAAAATTCTGATCATCAAATCCATAAAAATTTCAGGTGCATTTGTCAAGCCGAATGGCATCACAAGAAACTTATAGTGTCTATACCTAGTTCTAAAATTAGTTTTTGGCACATTTGATTCCTTTACCCGTAGTTGATAATAACCGAAACAGAGATCAATCTTCGAAAATACAGTAGCATACTTTAATTGGTCAAACAAGTCATCGATCCGAGACAATTGATACTTGTTCTTTATTGTAACTTTGTTGAGCTGTCTGTAACCAATACACAGCCTCAACGATTTATCCTACTTCTTTACAAATAAAACCAGTGCACTCCAAGGTGAGTAACTAGGACGAGCAAAACCTTTGCCAATCAATTCTTGCAACTATACTTTCAGCTCTTTCAACTCAGTAGGAGCCATTCTGTAAGGTGCTATGAATATTGGTGTCGTTCCTGGAACAAGATCTATAGAGAATTCTACTTCTCTATCTGGTGGTAAACCAGGCAATTCTTTTGAGAATACATCATGAAATTCACTTACCACCAGCACTGACTGAATCTTTGACTCAGATACTTTTATATCCATCACATATGCAAGATAGGCATCATACCCTTTTCTAACATATTTTTACGCCGATATTGCTGAAATCATAGTAGGTAATCCATCTAGTTTATCAGATTCAACATGAAGCGATTCACCATTCTGACATTTCAATACAATATATTTCTGTTTGCAATTAACCACGACATCATATCGGGTTAACCAATCCATTCTCAAGATCACATCAAATTCATCAAATGGCAATAACATCAAGTTAATCAAAAAGCAATAACATTTTACCATCAATGGACAGTTCTTACGAACTTTATCCATCATAACACACTGGCCTAGGCGGTTTGAAACTCTAACCACAAATTCAGTAAATTCAACATGTAAATTTTTAACAGATGCTAGGTTCGTGCATATATACGAATGTGTAGAACCAGGACAATGCAGAAATATTAGTATCAAGTAGATAAAATGTACTAGTAATGACGTCTGGCATAGAGGCATCTTCTCTAGCACGAATAGCATATGTCCTTATAAGTGCTCGTGCCTCAGATCTAACTGCTGTGTCCTTGGTAGTACCTCGACTACCACTAACATTACCGGGGTGACGGGGTGGTCTGCCTCTCACAATAGGATTGCACGGCTTTGGAGCTGGTTTTATCTTCTTTTCAACTTTTTCAGGACAATCCCTGGGAAAATGGTCAAGTGAACCACATCCGAAACAAGCTCCACTTCTAGACCGACATTCCCTGTAACACCCATATACCATGTTCGACCCAATGAACCTTATATAGGAATATTACATTTGGTGCCAAAGTGATTTTGGCTAATCACTAAATATATTTGAACATAAAAAAAACAAATAATAAATTTAAATAATTTATATTTTAGTCCCTACTACTACTTGGAACATACTTGATATTCCTAAGTACATGCCATTCTATTCAAAGTTTTAAAACATACCCTCTTGATACTTGGAGATGTGATGAGATGAATGCTCGCAATCTCAAATACAACTCTTCAAAATTACTGTACCTAATCTGCGCACGAAAACAAACCGTACGCTGAGTATACACTCAGTGGTATTACTATAATTCAAATACTAAGGTAAAAACAATAAATATGCACGTTTAATCTTACCACCATTTACTTTCAATGAATCATTCATGCGTTTAAACTCTAAATTTTCTTAATAATAATATCTATCTTAAATAGTTTTTCTTTATTTTAATTTACATATCTCCTTACTATATCAATATCCATTTCATGCATTTCATCAATAACCATTTCATAAACCATTATTTCATACATTTCATTTCCATATCCCAATTCAATATCTTATTCCATTTCATATCTAAAATCTTACAACATTAGTCTTTCAATAATCAGTTCATACGTTGTTGTATCATTTCTTATTAATAGCTATTTCCAAATAGCACTTCTTTACTTAGATTTAAACATCATCTCACTATATCAAAAATTATATATATTTTTAATATTTCATTTAAATATCTTATTTCAATTCTTATTCAAAATCACTCAATATCTTTTCTATTACCAATTCATTTATTTACCCCTATTAACATGACTCGGACTTTAGCGGATACACGGATCCAACCAAAACACACCAGTATGGCACCCAGTGCCTCATCGGATAATTCGAAGCAATAGTTGACACCCAGTGTCTCATCGACCAAGCCGAAGTAAGTTGGTACCCAGTACCTCATCGAATCTATCCGAAGTAACAGTATGACTCCTAGTGTCTCATTGACTCAAGGTCGAAGTATCCATGAACACTTCCAATCCTATGGCATGCCAACTATATCTGACTCAGCCCGATTAGTTAATAGGGAATTCAAAACACATTTCAATTTCACTTAATATTTATATAAATTTCACTTCAATCATAATTTCTCATACTTTTAATTCAAATCACTTTCCACTTTCCAATCAAGATACATTTCAAATACTCATATATATTCATAATTCAATTCAATTTTATTCAATTCAATATCAATACTCTCCTCATTTTACTTACCATGCATTTTAATTAAAATAAAATAATTAATAATAAATAGATTTGAATTATAGAAATACAAGCCGTATATCCTTGTGTTATTCCTCGTCAACTTTCTCTTTTCCCTTCTTAGTCGATGTTTCCGGCACGACGTTAGCTACAAAAATTAAAACAATTTAAAATTATCAAAACAACACCAATTCACATCAAATACTTTGATTTTCTATTTAACTTTTGCCTATATTCCAATTTAATCTCTAACTAAAATTTTCTCCATTTCCATCTCCATTCACTCTTTAATTTCACTCAATTTCTACTTATAACTAAACTTAACTCTCTAATTTTCTCCATAAAACCCTAATTTCAAAATTCTCTCAATTTAGTCCCTACTACACAAAACTTAAAACATATTTTACAATTTAATCCTTTAACCAATTCTAACTTGAAATTCTATCAATTTAACCCCTAATTTATCAATTTATTCAACATGAGCAATATCTAAAAATTCACTAACTTTCAAAATTTTAGCATAAATCAAGTAGTATTTTGTTCTAGGGCTCAAAAAATATCAAAATTACAAGAAAAATGACTAAATTGACTTACCAAATTAACTTTGAATCCTTAGAACCCTAATTTCCCTTTTCTGTTTCTTTCTCTTTTGTTTCTCTCTTTTGTTTCTCTCTTTTCGTTTCAATTCCATTTCTTTTTTCTTTTTGTTTCCTTTATTTATTTGTTTAATTATAATATAATAATAATATTTTATTCATATACTTAAATATTAAGTATGTATTTAATATAAATAAATATATGTATATTATACATGCACATGGAATTATATTTTCCATACATTTGTTTTATTTCTTTTATTTTATGTCCTTATATTAATATAATAAAATTTTTAATATAATAACAATTTAATAATAAAATAATATTTACTTATATAATAAGTAATTAAGTAATTATTACTAACTTATGTATTTTATTTCACCATATGTATTTCACTATTACCATACACTTGGCACTTATGGCTTAATTGCTAATTTAGTCCCTTGACTTCTCTCTATTCTATAATTAAGCTTTTACACTTTATTCAATTTAATCCTTGTACCTAATTAATCTTCATTCAAACTAATTCGCCTAACTAAAACCTAATTAACCACACAATTAATTTTGTAAATATTTATTAAAAATATTTACGAATCCGTTTTACGAAAACAGTAACCCAAAAATGCACTTTTCCTATACCTGTAAATTTTGGGTCATTACATTCCCCATGATGAAACTTGTTACAATGTTTACATTTTGATTTGGGATTACCGACACTACCCACACTGGTCACAGATGGAGTTGAAGACCTCGGGTTAGATCATTGAGAGCCCCGTTTCCTTCTAGAATATCCCGTTAAAGTGGTCACACGATCATAATACTTCTTTAATTTCTTAGCAAAGGATTGTGACTTACTCATAGCTCTTTTTCCAAAAATTTGAGCCACTTTTTCAACTTGTTTCTTTTCTTTACTCAGTTCCTCAGCCTTGTGTGTTCGGTCGGCTAATGTTGCAAATTCCCTTATTTCAAGAATCCCAATCAATAGCTTGATATCTTCATTTAAGCCTTCTTCAAAACGTTTACACATTTCAGCCTTGGTTAAAACCCATTCTTTAGCATACTTACTTAATCAAACAAATTCCCGTTCATATTCAGATACAGTCATGCTTCCCTGCTTGAGTTCCAGAAATTCTTTCTTTTTCTGATCCATAAGCCTCTAACTAACATATATCTTTCTAAATTCAGTCTGGAAGAATTCCCAAGTAATATTTTCTCTCGGTACAACGGAAGTTATGGTATTCCACCAATGATAAGTCGTATCTTTCAGTAAGGATACTGCACATTTCAGGCACTCGGCAAGTGTGCAGAATAGTTCATCAAAAACCCGGATAGTCTTTTCTAGCCAAAACTCGGCTATTTTTGGATCATCATCTACAGTAGCCCTAAATTCTTCTGCCCTATGTTTGCAGATTTTATCTATCGGAAACAGGTTCAGCACCCTGTGGTACATCAGGAACCGATTAAGAAGCAAGTGGGGGAGGTTGTTGTACAACGAAGTTTGTTCTCAAATATTGTGTAAACCATTCATTCATCATTTGAAAGAAGGCTTGTTTTGCCTCCTTGCTTCGGCCCTTAGACATGGGCCTTTCATTGCCAGACGTAGAGGCGACTCTTTGTACTGAAGCTGAAGCATTGCTCTCAGCTTCCTCGGATTTAGCTCTAGCTCAATCGGATGACATTACTATATGAAAAACACATTTAAAATGATCAGGAGTCATCACACTATCATAATTTATATAATGGCATGTATAGCTAAACTCATGTCTGCTACGTCAAATATGAGAATCGGCTAAACCTGGCGTGATACCACTAAATGTAACACCCCTAACATGTACCTGTCACCAGAATAGGGTTTCAGAGCATTACCAGAACATTCAGAATATTTTTTTTATTTAACTTTGTAAATTTCTATTCATTTACCAAGATCATCCATAATGTCCCTTGATCAGGCCTTCAAGGCCAATACAAGTATTAGAATCGGATCGGGACTTAATAAGAACCTCTAAGAAATTTTTACGAAATTACAAAATTTTCCAAGGTGCAAGGCTCACACTCCCATGTGGTCCAAAGGACACGCCTGTGTGACCCTGGGACATGCCCCATGCCCGTATTAAAGGTCGTGTTCGACTCCGTGTAACTCTTTGACTTGCACACACGGCCATGCCACACGCCCGTGTGCTAGGCCGTGTGTTTAATTAATTCAATTCAAATTAGGTGCAGGTCTCACACGGTCAAGACACAAGCCCATGTTCCAGGTCGTGTGGCACACACGGCTGAGACACATGCTCATGTCTCTGCCCGTGTGCCTAATTATGAGCATTCTGTTTCTCAAAATTAAGGTGCAGGGGATACATAGCCTAACCTCATGCTTGTATTACCAGGCCGTGTGTCATATACGGTCTAAACACACACCCGTGTGTCTGCCCGTATGGACAAAATGAAGCCATTTCTAGGTTTATTTCTCACCCAAAATTTCACCCAAGACATGCACTTGAAACACACATCCAATACCAACCAATTCAAGCATTCAAATTGGGAAATTTCTATCATCCACAATGCATATCACTACAAGCATACATGATCACAATCTTACCTTAGTTTAACTTAGGCATTTCCAACACTGATCACATATTTTTAACATAACACGTGTATATATGTATATTATAATAATCTACTTAGTCATACCAAAATAAGCCATTACTATCCACCCCAATGACAGGTTACAAAATAACATTTTCAAGCCACTATTGGCCAAGTTTCCCTATAGATGCTATTATACCAAAATGATTTCACTAAATATACCCAAAATGCTAGACGATAGTGTAATGATGCTCCCACGATCTTCCAACCTTCATGAGCTTCCGAGCATTATAAAACAGGGGAAAAATAAAAGGAGTAAGCATTATATGCTTAGTAAGTTCGTATAACAGAAACTAAACTTACCTATCCTATTCATTAAAATCTAGGCATACAAGATTATGTTTCCATCCATTTGGCTAAATGGCCTAATCATATACATTCCATCAAACGTATTAGTCACCAAACTATTCGTATAAATCAAGTAACATAGATGAGCTCATCAAGCAATATTCTTTCAATTCATTATCAATTCATCTCAAAGTTCTTGTGCCATGACAAGAGTTATATGTCTGTTGAATCGTTGACATTCCGATAAAGGCTCAAATAGTACACTCGAGGTGTACGATTCATTAATTTGTCAATTTTTACCAAGGTTACCCCTTAAAGTACTAAACCAAAGAACACACTCACGAGCCTCATGTCGTATAACAAGATTACTAGTCCAGGCTAAATCTCTTATATAGCATATACTCACAAGAGCTTAATTAGGGTTACTAGTCCAGGCTAAACAGTAATTGTAACGTATGCTCGAGAGGTATTATATCCTGATTACCTGTCCGGGCTAAATCCTTTTTATAACAAGGTCATTGGGATTACTCGTCCGAGTTAAATCCTATCTGCAACAAATGCAGGACCCTACTTGTTTCGGGAAAGCGCACACAATCATTGGAATTCAACATCCAATCGGGACTAAACCTTTATCACCATTCAAGCTTATTTTCAATTTTCATCATAGCATACAAGTGAAGCACATAAACATAAATCACATTACATACAATGCAAAAATTAATTAACATAATTACATGTCTGATTAAGTTACACGGACTTACCTTGACACTTGTTTGCGTAAAAGTCTACTAATCAGAAATATTTTATTTTCCTCGATCTAACCTTGAATTAGTGTTGTCCGGATCTATATAAATGAATTTAATCATTAATTTCATACAATTCATACTTAGAAGGGCTTAATTTATGTCTTAGGCAAAATTATCATTTTGCCCTTAACTTTTCTAAAAATTCTAATTTTGTCCCTAGGCTTGGAAGATGAAACTTGTACTTATTACTCCTTATTCCAAGCCTAACCAAAGCCCCATTACAAATTTTCCAGCAAATGTAATCATAAAATTTCAGAATTTTTCATCAAATTTTACAACTTTTCATTTTAGTCCTTAAATCATGTTTTCATCAAAAATTACTTTGTAAAAGTTGTTTATCTATCAATAATCTTTCATTTTCTACCATAAATTTATAATTTCCAGCATAACAAATCCATGACCCATTTTCATACCTTGATAAGTTTTCAAATTAATCCCTCAAATAGAGAGATTAAACTATCCCGATTTCAAAAATACCAAAAATACTAAAAACGGGACAAGGAAACTTACCAATTAGGCCTTAAAAGCTTCTTTTCTCTCTCCTAGGGTTTCCATGTATTTTTAAGATTGAAGATGAGAAAATAAGATGATATAATTCTTTTTATCTTTTAATTAATTAATATTTTGCTATTTCTAATTTAGTCCTTACCCTTTTTCTATAATTCCATGGATGAGTCACCATAAAAATCTACATACTTTTATTAATGGTCTAATTACCAAATAAGGACCTTAAGTTTTGAATTTCATAGCTATTTGATCCTTATAGCTACTAGAATTCAACTTTCGCATTTTATGCGATTTAGTCATTCTCGTAATTAAACACTTAATCGATAAAATTTTCATATCAAAATTTTCACACGTCATTTCTAACATATTACGAGCCATATGATAAAATAAAAATAAAATATATTTTGGGTAGGATTTGTGGTCCCGAAACTATTGTTCTGATTTCATTAAAAAATGTGATGTTACAACCGACCCTACAGTAGGCCCACAGTTGATCAGAGCGACCTATGTGACCCCAGGGAAAATTTAAAAAATATGGGCCCACATGCCCACGTGTGCCTACACGCCCAGATTGGCCTTGCCCGTGTGGCCTACACGGCTTGGCCCAAAACCCACACGCCCGTGTGGCATGTCCATGTAGGCCTACACAACCAGATTGGCCTAGCCCGTGTGGCCCACACAGCGACACTCACACCACCACACGGCTGTGTCTTGCGCACGGCCATGCCTTCGTCGATCACATGGCCGTGTCTCGCACATGGCCAACCACACAGCTAGGCACATGCCCATGTGGCATCGACAGTAAGGTTTTTTTACTTTCACTGAAGCTCAATTTTTTGTGTTTCGGGTACACCCTGGTAATAATTTTTTATGGCAAACGACTCCCGAGGCCTTCAAAACATAAGAAATAGCATCCACTTGCCCAATTAGCAGACAATTACGAACCAACACATAACTTGAAATAACGCACTTGGCTTACTGATGACACGCATAGACTCTAGCACGATTTAGGCTATTTGAATGCAACTTCACTGCTCACCACCTTCTCCTAAACCACAAAAATACAGAAATCAATCCCTTAAATACTCACCATTTCGCCAAAACAAAAGTATAATCCCAACCAGCGTTTTGGAAATCACAAGTTACAGAATATCAAAGTGTTACTTACCAGAATCGTGTGAAGAATATTAAAATAACGAGAACAAAGATTCGACAGCAGACAAAAAGGAAACAGAACTGTAAGAAAGAAGAGGAAAAAAAATGGTAGGGAGACATGGAAACTAACGTCAGTTTGATTTTGGAAGAAAGAGAAAACTAATTGAAAATTTGAAAAAGAAAAATAAAAAAATAAAAAAATATGACACATATCCCTTGATTTTCTCCCACTAACCCACTATCTCTCAACCTCCTCATACTTTCAGTTCAACCAAAACTCTATTAGTCAATTGAGCAAAAATTAACACCCATGCTCACACAGGGATTTGAACACAAGACCTCCAACATACTAACCCCCTAACCATTCAAACCGACAAGCTCATTCTAATATAGATTAATAGACAATTTTATAAAAGCCCACTCAACAAGGGTAAGACTTGGATAAAAAATAACAAAATTATCAAATCTGGGACTTTAACCCAAGACCTCATACACACACCCAGAACACTTAACCACTGAAACAGATACACATTTATGCTAGGTATTTATAGAAATATAAATAATTTATTCAGGGAGTTACATATTCCTTTTAAGGTATGTTGAGAAGAGGTTTCGCCTGGAGTGACAAAGCTAGGAGTACACCAAGATGGTGGCGAAGTGGGTTGTTATGCATACAGTGGATTATGGCGCAGTCTTGAATATGCCCTTCAGGTCTGTCTTGAAAATATTTTTTCTATCTTGTAAAGATCCGTAACTAATCTAATTTAGTAAGTTATTTATCATATGTTTTATTCTAAATTCCCAAACGTTAAGTTTTCTTTCATAAATTTCCAATAACAAGTTGAAATAAATGAGAAAATGTAAACTGTTTTTGATAAATGTTTTGTATCGTTTTGTAACACCCAAGATCTGAACCTAGTAAATCGAGTCGGGTTAAGGGTGTTATATCTAACAAATCCACGTGTTTGAGAAACGATCATGAATGTTATATTTCTAAATGGTTTATTACTCAATTTACATGATTCTTAAAATCCAAATTCTGAAGAACTAATTCCCAAACACTACCTAAGCAAAATCAAGAAATTAATATGTATTCATTTATTAACTAATTTTATAAAAGACGGCAATTAATATAAAATTGCATAAGAAATTATTTTACACAAGTAAATTGAAAATAAATTAAGAGTACATAAACATTCAAGAAATAGATACATATCCAAAAAAGTAAAAAACAAATATTTAAGAAACAGGATGTTGTCGTCTAGCTGCCATCAAACTAGTAGTGATGTCATTACGAACTTTTTTCATTTCATTAGTACTCATGCACTTAGCTTCTTGAGTGGAAATACATTCGGCATCCGAAAATGCTTTGGGAGGAATAAAATTCAGATCTGCATTTATGACCCTAAATGTTGGGTTATTACTTAATTTGATGTAGTTATGTAATGCAAATGCAACATAGATTATTCTATTTTGATTTTGAGACAAATATATTAGCATTTTTGCTAAAATATTTTACCGCGCCTTTAAAATGCTAAAGGTCCTCTAAATACAATTTCTTAAAAATGAATGGGCTCAATTGAAAATTTCTCGCTGTAATGTTGATTTTTGTAGATTCACAATGGAGGGTTTGTTTTGTTTTTGTTTTTTTTTTGTTTTTTTTTTTGAGATTTGCTTTAAACTTTGGAGGTGAAAGTGAAAATGAGAGATTGAGGCTACTAATATTTTGGCATCCCTGTTAGGCTTGAGAGCATGTGGTAAAGAGAGTAATTTTTGAGTAAGCATGGTTAGATATGCCATTTCACATATCTCATTCCAAATCAACTATTGGAAAAAGTTGTCCATCTTAGCATTGTTTATTTTGGAGATTATTGCTAATATGTTCTTGCAAACCTCCATTCACCAAATACTACAATTAGATGATTTGACTACTTAATCTTCCATTTATGCCCAAATCAACTAAAAAAGACACAAAACTTTGCTTACCAAATACCCTTAAACATGCCCTAACAAGGATGAGGCTATGTTGATATTGGGAAGGCTGCCATAATTTTTTCTCATATATTAGAAATTTGTAAATTTAAATATGAGTTGTCCCTAAAATTCACCATTTAGTTAGAGTTGAGTTATAAGATTTAATCGAGTTGTGTTTCAATGTTTAAACCCTTATATTTATTTACTTTATTCTAAAGCCAACCCTAGTTGTGACACCTATATTTATTCACTTTATTCCACTAACTTCATAAAACATAGAACTTTAATCCCATCTTTATGAAAAATATATATTTATACATTTTAATAAATTTTATGTATTATTATCAAAAATAAATTTAAATATATAATTTTAATTTTTATATATTTTTAGTTTTTACAATTAGGATTAAATCGATAGAATGTGTGAAGATAAGAGTTAATTTGTTGATTTCTTTAGAATTAGAACCAAATTGATAGAATCTATAAACATTGGAGAGCTAAATTTATTATTAAGTCAATAAAAAATCTCTATTATAAAAAATTTAGCAGAGAAATGATCAAAATAGCAAATGTTGATAACATTAACGACAAGATAAAATTTTTTGGAGCTAAATAACCAAAACATAAATGCTAATAATTGAAAGACTACTAGTTATAATTTATCTAAAATATATAAATTTTGACTTGTTTCATCCATAGTGAGCAAAATTTAATTTGATTCGAAAAAATCAAATTTTGAGTTAATTGAGTCAACTTGTATAAGTAATTCGAGTTTCGAGTTCAAGTTAAGTTAAATTTTACAATTTAAATAACTCGAATAATTCAAATAACATATTGACGTAAATACTCCTTGATACTGTCAACTTTAAAAATGAGCAAATTAGTCTCTCTCACAACAAAAATTATAAAAAAATTAAAATATTATAGAAATTCCAAAATTTATATTTTTAAAAATTATAAAAATTTTAAAGAATATATAAAGAAAGTTCAAAATTTAAAATTTTTCTAAAATAATAATTTTGGTACCTAAGAAAATAAATTAATGATTCAAATTTATAATACTAAAATATTTTATTTTATTTTTTTTTGTTTTGAAAATTTTTCAAATATATATAGTCAAATTTATGTATTTTAATATGAAACTAATTATATTGTAATAAGATTTTAATTTGATATGTTTAATTATTTTAATTTAACTTGATTCAATTCAACTCGAATCAAATTTTATTTTACTCGACTTAACTTAAAAATTCCAAATCAAATTAAAATAATAAGATAAAATTACCAATTCAATTAACTCAATAATTATTCACTCAATTCGAATTATTTAATCCAACGCTAAAAGCTATTTATTTGTCTAAAAAGAAATTAAAAATCCAGTCGAGTTGGCTCGATATTTTCTTTTTGTTACACCGAACTATTTGTTTAAAAAAGGAAAATCCAAAACCGTCACGCCACCAGACCACTATCAAACAAACAATCTTTCGGTATCTCCGCATCTATTCAGCGAATCTGATCCTATTTCTTGAGTTTCATTTTGTTTTTCGTTCTTAGCTGTTAAGATGAGGCTTCCTTCTTCAATTTCTTAAAGGGAAGCCTTGTTCTTTTCTTGGAACGTGACTTTGTGTTGTGCTGATTTTAGAGGTTAGGTTTTCTCGTGCTTTCTTTCCCGTTTCTTTGTCTTGTTCTTGTTTACTATCATGACAAACTAACATTCGGGTGTTTTGTCCTCAACTTTTTATGTCTTGCTTTTATCAAGTCCTCCGCCCGAGAATTCTGTTTTTATAGAAGGATTCCCGTCTGGGTTTTCATTCTCAGTCCGTGATTCTTCAATTTCCTTCATTTTCAGGTACCCTTTTTCCTTCCTCTTTGTTGAATCTTTTTTCATGGTTGGATTGGATGAGGATTTAATTTTATTATAAAAGATATTTTTGGGTTACCTCTTTAAAATGAAAATTATGTTTTTTAGTTGATCAATTGTTTTTTGTTGAAGTTAGAAAGATGGGCAGCGTGGAACAAGTTTGTGAAGATTCAAACATGCCCACCGAAACAATGGAGCAGTGTAAAGTGAACTGTTCAAAGGAAGGGAAAGGGAAGAGGTTGTGGAAAAAGGTTAAGTATCAGCTGGTTGAGTACCACTCATTGCCTGGATATTTGAGGGACAATGAGTATATTTTGGGCCACTATAGATCAGAATGGCCAATGAAACAGGTTTTGCTTAGCATCTTCACAATTCACAACGAAACCTTGAACGTTTGGACGTAAGTTCCTTTGCTTGCTCACACTACTATCTCTTTTAATTTCTGCTAGATGTGAGCAAGTGACCTTAGAGTTACCTGTAAGGCTATCTTTGTTGAAAATTTTTCTTGTTTAAATGTTTAATACTGTAGTTGTCTATGAATAGGCTAGTTTTATAATTTTATTTCTTCATGCCCTGAATGAAAAATGGTTCTGCAATTATATACCTTACTAAATGCTCTTTGTGCAGATCCTAAGTTCTCTACAGGTTTGAATAATTCTTGCTTTTCTTGTTTATGTGGGAATATTTAGTTGGTTTTATTTGTATCTTTTTTTTTTCCTTTTGGTTTCAAGAAGATTTACATTTATGTTGGGTAAAAGAAATGCTATACTTAACTTCTTCATGATTAGTTAGTTTTAGAACTTCTTCATGATTAGTTAGTTTTAGCCTTTCTGTTTAGCGCTGGTAAGAGAAAATTTAGAAATTTTGTATAGAAATTAATGTAAGCATGTGTCAATTGTGAATTATTTTCTTGACCTAACCAATTGAAGTGCAGTAGTCCTTGACTTCGTGTTTCTGAGAGGACTGCTGCTTTATCAGATCACTGATTATATATTGTTTCTTGTTCTATGATAAGTGAATATGGCTGTTACCTTTTACAGGCATTTGATTGGGTTCTTCATTTTCCTTGCCCTTACGATATACACTGCAACGAAGGTTCCGAAGGTTGTTGATTTTCACTCTCTGCAGCACATTCCTGATGTATTGAGAAAGGCTGATTTACACAAACTGCATTCAGAATTAATGACATGCCTGCCTTCCTTACCAAATATGCCCGGTTTGCACAAACTTCGGGAGGAGTTACTGTTGCTCTCAGGTTGGCATGTCAGGGAACTTCTGTATAATTGTTTACCTGAGCGTTTCTTTTCTGGAAATCACACCGATGTTTGTGTTTTGGTAATGCTCCTTATCCTTCATAAGCTATTTCATAAATCTTGAAAATTTTCCTATTTGAGAACTTATACCCTTCAGCTTTCTCTTGAACATGTTTCTTGTGTGGTTTTTTTTTTTTTAACTTGGCTGATATTACTTTTTATTATTCTGATGTATTATTAAATGTTAAATTGTGTGGCATTTAAAATGTTTCTTATGGGGACGCATTTGTTATCTCCATCTGGTTTATATATATATGCTTTTCAGCTATTGACTACTCTGCTGGATTTACTTGCAAATATAAGAAGAGGAAATAAAAGGAGTGGATTTGTTAGGATACAACCTATATATTACACAAGTCTGAATTTAGTTTACATCGTTTGAAGTTAATTGGGAGATGTTCAGTAGACAGTCCATAAATTTATTAGTTAGTACTGAATCTTACTATTATTCTACAATTGGTATGAGACAATAGACAACAGAGGATTGATACATTATATCTATAGAGACTAAGAATCCGAGTTTGTTTTAAGGTTTAAAGGGTCCAGCAAATTGTTTTTAAGTTAATTAGTTTCGAAATCTTTCAAAGACTTTACTGTTGAGGAAATGAATCAAGAAAATGAGTACCCTTTTTAGCTGATGAGTGGTTCAGTCGATTTTTCCAGAATTTATCTGATATCCCATTAATTGGATTTCTGATGGTGAATTATAGAAATGAAGAAAGCCTTAAATTATTCTGTAATAGAGGACTCTGGATTTTATGGGTTAGTGAATATCATAAATTTTAGAATAAGAAAAGCCTCCAGGTAAGAAAGGAATAGTTGGGTTGCTGCCTTGCTGGGAAAGGGGCTACTCTTGTCCCTTACAGCGTCAGGTGCAAGGTGTAAAAAAAAAAAAGCAGTAGCTCGAGTGAAGTGAAGTGCAATATGTATATCTGTGCGTTTTTCTGTGTCTATATATATAGCATAAGATATATAATAAACTCTAAAGTGTGATCTATATCTACAGAACATGCAATTCTTTTATTGGTCAATACACATGATTTACTTATGGTTCATGTCTGTTGTTTAATGCACGAATTTTGATAAGGATACTAACCCTTTCTTATTGGTAAAGGTATATCTAATGAAAAAAGTGAAAATTAAATTAAATTAAAGAGAACTTATATGAGGCGGATGCTTTTTATTCCTATTGCCTTGCAAAAAAGGTGTGTGTCTGGTTAAATGGGCGTTGCCTGGAGGGTTTGAGGCTATTCTGTTGTCTAGTGCTAAGGCGCACAGCTCAGGTGTGCCTAGGCGCATGCCCTGACAACATTGAGGCTTTGTTTGTTTCACTGAAAATGATTTTCGAAAAATGATTTTTAGAAAATGATTTACTTTTCTGGAAAAGCTAATGTTGTTTGGTAGATTTCTTAAAATATTTTATAAAAGTTGTTTTCAATTAAATAAACATACATTTGAGATTTTATTATTTTTTATTGTTTAATTGAATTTATTTTTATATATAATTTAATATTTTATATTGTTTTTGCATATATTAAAAATATTATTTTAAATTTAGATTCATTATAACGTCATTTTTAATTACATGACTACTAAGTGAACAATTTTTATTTAAAATGTGACATTAACAAAATTGATTAAAAAAATTAACGATGTCAATAATTGAACTTGATTTTCAAATTTAAAAAGTAAAGGGTTAAATTTTGAAAATAAAAGTACAAAGACTAAATTACAAATTTGTGGAGTGTAAATAGACTTATGACATATTTTAATTTTTATATATAAAACATTTATTATTAATATATTTATAATTGTAATAAATATTTATTATTAAAATATTAATATTGAATATTTTCAATAATATGTGAATAATATTATTTAAAATTATTATTTTTAAAATTTATTATTAAAATAAAATTGAAATATTAGTTAATTTATTAAAGTAATAAATTATATTTATTATATTAATAATTTATTATATGACTAAATATAAATAATTAAATATGTATGTTAAATAATACTAAAAATATAATATTTTAAATATTTTTAAAATAAAAATAAAATTTATTATCATATAATAATATTAAGTCTGATTTAAGTTAATTTTATATAAAAATAAAATTATCTAAAGATGAGCTCTTTTTCTAAAAATGACTTATCCTTTTGATAAGGGTAACTCATTTTACAGGAAAAATAACTTATTTTACCTTGATCAGTAAGTAATTTTCAATTGACCAAACTATTTTATGTGAAATAAACACAAAAAAATATAAAAAATATTTTTAGTAAAACCTTTTACATTTAAACAAACGGACTGTAAAACTTGTTTCTGAGGCAAAGAATCCATAAAGATTGCTTTTCCTCTGTCCTATTGTTGTCAGTGTAGTTTTGCGTCGAGGAATTATAATCCCAAGACCTATCCATAAAGTTTTAGTATTATGGGTCAATAAATGTGAAGAACCCAAAGACCTGTGGGCATCAAATAGGTCTTTCAGTTAGTATACTTTCCGCTGAAAATTTTTACTCCAGAATCTTTATAAACAATTGAAGGCATATGATTATAGCCATAGGTGCTAAGTTATAAAGTTGATATCTACTGTGTTGACATGATTCAGTGAAGGCTTCTCTTATAAGCAAAAACCATGGAAAGCTTAGTATTGTTATCCAGGGAAATCTTCTTTAAGCATATAACAACCTATATGGTTCATGTCTGTCTTGCAGATTTTTTTTCCCCGTAACTTACAATGTTTTAAACACAGTATGTGGAACTTTAAATACGAAGTATGTAGTTTATCTTGCTAGGTCCTTGCAATGGGAAATCAACTGCCACGTGTGATAGTTCAAAAGTTTCTTTTAGTATATTCATGTTAATAGGATCTTACTGGGAGTGCACTTCAGAAAAATGAGAGGGTAGCGGTGCTTGAATCCTGTCACATTTTTTGCAGCTGCCAGTTTTAACCTTATGGATCCATAGTGGATATAGTTTTAAGATAAATGTGTATGCATGAACATTTCATGTCTTATCTTGGCTCCCTGGAAATTGTTATCCTTGATAAATTTGGAAAGTTAAGCGGTGATAGCAGTAATGTTGTTAGTTACTGTTAGTTGCAGGGTTAAAGAGGTTGTAAAGCTGGTATGAGCAGTTGAGAAGGCTTAAGCTTCACTATATAAGCAGCCCTTAGCTCTATCAGAAAAGTAGTTTTTTGTGAATGAAAAGAATCAATCAGATATTTTTCCTAATTCTTTGATTTCTTTCTTAGTCTTATTACGGTGGTTTTCTATGACGTAGTGATATCTATTCTTTTAATACCAATGGTTGCACTATGCATGTGGGAGCTTCATGCAGCTAATACATTTTATTCTTTCTAATCGCAGCAAAGTGTGAAGGAGGATGTGGCAAACATAATAGCACCCCTGATGGTGAGACCGATAACACGGTGGCCTTTCTTTGCCTTCTTGGGTGGTGCAATGTTCTGCTTGCTGGCTAGCAGCACATGCCACCTTCTCTCTTGCCACTCTGAGCGCCTATCATATATCATGCTCAGGCTAGACTATGCTGGGATCGCGGCTCTCATATCTACTTCCTTCTATCCTCCGGTGTATTACTCCTTCATGTGCGATCCATTCTTTTGCAACCTCTATTTGGGATTCATAACCATCTTGGGTCTCGCAACGATCTTAGTTTCCTTGTTGCCAGTCTTTCAGAATCCCGAGTTTCGCAGCATCCGTGCATCCCTCTTCTTTGGCATGGGCTTGTCAGGAATAGCACCCATTCTTCACAAGCTCATCTTGTTCTGGCACCAGCCTGAGGCACTTCACACAACCGGATATGAGGTTTTGATGGGCCTTTTTTATGGCATTGGAGCTTTGGTCTATGCGACAAGGATACCGGAACGTTGGATGCCCGGGAAGTTCGACATTGCTGGGCACAGCCACCAGCTTTTTCACATCTTGGTCGTTGCAGGGGCATACACTCATTACCGTGCAGGACTGGTTTACCTCAAATGGCGGGATCTAAATGGATGTTAAAGTGAAACTAGAGAGGAGTCGATTACTGAAAGAAGTAGCTAAAATTTATCTGCGGTTGAATTTATGATCAACCCATTGTCAGTCAAGTGTATATTCTTCATTAAATCAGTCTTACAGCTCTAAGAACCATTAGCTTTCAGCCTTAGTTTATGTTCTAAACATGCAAATACTTGTAACAATGTGGCAGAGACAAGAACTAAATGTTTTAGAGGTTTTAACTTCTATGCATTAATATGCACAGCTTGTATACTTGTAATGGGGGGTGGATGATAAATGGCAGAGAATAGCCTGTAAAATTTGACTTACAACACTATGTATAACTTATTTTTGCTTAGGTCTCTTTTCTGTTTTCTTCTTTAGGAAAGAACAGCCAAGATTGCTGGTAAAAATTAGAGCATTTTTAAGTTAAAAATGTTACTTTAATCGAATATTAATTTAATTAAAGGTTTAACTTTTTCAAAAATTAAAATAAGAAATATTGCTGCAAGTGTATTTATATCTTTGGGTAAATTATAGTAGAGGTCACTTAACTATGGCTTTTTTCCTTTTAGTCCCTTATCTATGCAAAGTTAAAAAAATATTACTCAATTATTAGTAAATTATCCTTTTGGTCACCTAATTATTGAAAGTTACAAAATAGTCATTCAACTATTCAACTTTGTCTTTTTTTTTTTTATCACCAACTAGCTAAGATAAAAATAGAAACACCAAAAAATTAAAACATCAAAAAATTCAAAATAGTTGGATAAGACCATCCATACACAATAACAATTCCATACATAATAAGACTATAAGAGAGCTTCTTCATACCATACATAGAACATATTCATCAATCATAAAAACAATATTAGCTCCAAAAACACTTACAAATTTACTCTCAGTATCTGATAAATACAATAATAACATAATGTTGACAACAAATCTAATAGCAACTTTCATACGACTAATTCATTAATTACAAAAACCAAGACTTAATTGATTAACTTAATTGTACAGACTTCGCAAGTCGTTGGGATGACCCGACAATTAATTCGTCTCGATGATAAACATATCTCCGTCGACTAAATGCAAATGGTAAGGGTTAATTTCATTTTTTTAATATTTTTATAATTTAATTAATAATTTTTATAATTTTTTTTCTAATGGCCGGTAGATCTAGTGTTATAATGTTTTATTCGTAATTTACCTGGTCCTTTAGAGTGTTACAATGTATTATTCATAATCTACCTGGTTCTCCATCACCGTTGATTGAAAATTACTTGAGGGGAGTGGGTTTTTGGCACGTGGCCAATATAGGTCGTGTAACAGCCCATTTTTAGTCAAATCAGAATAGTGGTTTCAGGACCACAAATTCGAAGTTGAAATAATTACTTTATTACTATTTTAATGTTTACAGCACAATAAAATGATTGTGTACAAATTTCGTTAAGAAATTTTATCGTTTGAATGCTTAATTTGATAAAAAGGACTAAATCGCGTAAAGTGAAAAAGTGAAGTTCTATTATCTAAAGGTGTCTAGTAGCTATGAAATATTAAAGTGGAGGTCCTTATGTGGCAATTAGACCATTTTTAATGGTAATGGACATTTATGGATATATATTAAGTGATTTTAATGGTTTATTAATAAGGGTAAATATGTAATTTGGTAATTAAGTTAATTTAAATAAAAACAAAAAATTGCATCATCCATTAGTCATCTTATTTTACCGAAATTTGAAGATATGAAAAGCCATTGTTAGGGTTTTTATTCGGTCAAGCTTCCATTGTCTATTAAGGTATGATTTTTGTCTCGTTTTTAATGATTTATGTTTTTGAGATCGTTGCAGCTTAATCTAGCTAGCCTAGGGACTAATTTGAAAAATTATTAAAGGTTTAAGGTTTTTCCATTGATGAATCTATATGTATTTTGATGTTTGATGATAGAAAATGTATGCTTGTTGTTAGATAAACAATATTTGTAAAGTGATAATAGAAAATGTGTGCTTGTTGTTAGATAAACAACATTTGTAAAGTGACTTTTGACAAAATTGTCATTTAGGGATTTAATTGAGAAATGTTAAAATTTTGTGGTTAAATTGTGAAATAAATGAAAAATATGGCTGCTAGGGACATAATAGAAATTCGGCTAGCATAGGTATATGTTGAATTGCATGAATTTGTGTTTTTTATGATATAAGGACTAAATTGTAAAAATGTTGAAATATTAGGGGAAAAAGTGTAAAGTTGCCTAATTGTGTATTTTGAACTAAATTAAATAGAATGATAATTAAATAAGTTAATTTTGATTATATTTAGATCAAGAAAAGCGAAATTCAGATTTAGATTGGGGGAAAAATAAGATTTTCGACTAGTCGATCTGATCCGTCGCTAGCGATCAAAGTAAGTTCATATGTAATAAGCACTGTTATAATTGTGTTTTAAATGATTTATTATTGTATAAATTTTGTATACGAATTTGCGGACATATTCGATGACGATTCGACAAATGTGAAATCCTGGTTGAATCTTAGGAATAGATTAGGATACGAATGACATGTCATTAGGGGTTATGTGATTGGGTGCTGGTCCGTACGTCCCACCGGTGGCCGATTCTTGTCAGCTTGTGTGAGCAACACAGTGTAGCTCCGTCATGACCGTCAGCTTGTGTGAGCAGACTCGTTGATAGCTCGAGAGTGAGCATTATATGTGATATGAGATTGTGATAGCTTTGGCTATGTATGTGGCCCTTAGGGTGCGAGTTTCCTGGGTATCCGATAGTATTCTGAATGGTTTAATGGTATATTGAAGATATGAAATGGTGAGAAATATATATGTATCAGTACAGGTATGTATGGAAACTATATAAGCATTGAATTTATGGAAGTGGTGAGTTCATGGTTAACTATGTGTTTGAGTATATGATAACATTATGATTAAATGTTTTGTACTATGTTATGCTCATATTATTGAATGGAAATTGAATGGTGAGATTTGCTTATTATTTTAAAGGAGCTTACTAAGTTTTATAGCTTAGATTTGTAACACCCTAAACCCGGCCCAGACGTTATGACCGAATCCAACATGCCACATCGAAGCGTTCAAAACATTTTATATTGTTGATCCAGAAAAACTTACTTAGTGTTTTAAAAGATAATTTCATTATAGGTTAAAGTGAATGGAAGTCATGCACCGTAGGAAACCGGAAAAGAGGTGGTGAGTCCATCGGATCGCTTAATACCAAGCTCCTTCGGATCCAATCCTAGACATGCATACCGCCATTGCCACACCTTAACGTTATGGATATTTCTAGGAAACCGATTTGATTAAGTCATTTTTAGGAAAAGTGATTAATTTTGGAAAATACTTTCATTGCGGAAGCTTTGCTTCTTGTCGTGTTATTTTGAAATCAATTGTTGTTTTTGAAAACGCACCCTAAAGCTATCCAATTTCAACAGTTAAAATAAGTAATACCTATCTTAGTAATACATAATAAAACCATCAAAAATAATTAAGCGGCCTTATTACATTTAAAAACCCAAAACTTCAAACGTAAATAAAAGGATGTCCAGTTCACCAAAAGAAAATCAAACTTTCAGAACGGGTGGCCACTCTGAATTCCCTCACAGATCCAAGCCCACTATGGTTGGGGATTACCTGCGTGGATGAAAATAAAAGGGGTGAAAACTCAGTGTGTAAATTAACCCAACCATAACCAACATCAGCTCAAACCACAGAAATAGAATAAGTTGGCCTTAGCCTGCAATGAATCTGAATAAAGCCCATAGGCCCATAATGTAACGTAATGATATTACATGTTTATGCAGAAACCCAACCCAGATTCATCCATAACACCCCCGTACCAACCTTACACCATGTGGGGAGACTACTTGACCCACCCAACCGCTACACACCACAGAAATCGCAACGAGGCTGCCAGATATTGTGACGAAGTCACCAGATACAGATATTGTGGCAGAGCCACCAAAACTTATGTGACAGAGCTACCAGATCAGATAATTGTGGCATAGCCACCAGGACAGATATATGTGGCAGAGCCACCAGATCAGATAATTGTGGCATAGCCACCAGGACGCTTCCTCCATAGTATAACCCAAGTCCCCATGCAACAGATATATAATCATGGCATACATCATACAGAATCAGATCATCATGCTTTTCAGTCAAAAGTAACCCTAGGGGTATAATGGTAATTTTGCATACATAGGGTATTCAAGTAATTTAACTATTCTTAAGGTTTTCATACATAACATAGCCATTTACGTGCGATCGTAAACACTTACCGCGTTTTCTTACTAATTTGGGCCGCTGGCCCATTATCCCGCTTTTGGCCCATTAAGCCCAAAAATATTGAAATGCATGTAATCGCGACTCTGCAGTCTTATCACTTTAATTTACCATATACATCAAACTATTAATCTCATGAGCATTCACACACTCGCAAGATCTCAAAATACCGGCTTTTCAAAGATTTTGACTTTTCGGCTTGTGCCGATCTAGTCTATAAGAGGGTGTTAGTTACACACTGCTTATGACGATATGTCGACGAGATCCACACACAAACCGCCTACAATTGGATTACTAACACGTTAATCTAACTATTCAAATACGAACTACGATTAACCCCTTACAATATTCGCCAACCACACCTACAGATCGAGTAAGCTTATAAGAAATCAATAAACAACTCATTAACAAATTTTTGTCAGTGTTTACCACATAATCATAATTTCACTGCAAGCTGTCTTCCTAAGCAACAGTCACTAAATTATTTATAACTGGAGCTACGAAACTCCAAATCAAGTGTCATTAATTTTCCCTGAAAATAGACTCATATATCTTCTATCCATAAAATTTTCAGAATTTTTGGTTTAGCCAATCAATACCAGATTTTTCTCAAAGTTTCCCATATTTCATTATTTGACTAATCTGACCACTCTTCATTACGAATCAAATTTATCATTGTACAAAATTCAAAATATGTTCTTGTTTATTTCATTAGAAACTAGACTCAATAAGCTTTAATTACATAATTTATTCAGCTTCTAATTCATCTCCCACAATTTATGGTGATTTTCCAAAGTCACGTTACTGCTGCTGTCCCAAGTAGATTTATTACCAAATCACTCTTTCACACATACCTTGCATGCATGTTATTTAAACATGTATATCACCAATCAATCATCACATATCTATGATTTTACTTAAGTATAATCTCCATTTCATCATTTTAAATCACAACATGTTAGCCGATTTTTCCCTTTAGCATCTAAGGCACATGCATGCTCATTTGTTTGACTCAACTTCACCTATCTTCCATTTTTCATCAAAAGAACATGAAACAACAACCATTTCCTTCTTTTTAATTCATGACTAAATGCTCACAACACAACTAAAAACCAAAATATGCTTCAAGAGTTAAGGTAGAATCAAGAAGAACTCATGAACCTCAAAATAGAAGCAAGGTACCAAGAACTTACCTTCAACTTTCCTCCTCCTAGTGACCGAATACTCAAGAGCTTTCTCCTCTCCTTTCTCTTCTCTAACTTTCGGCTATGATGAACAAAGATGGACAAAACTTTGTTCTTTTCATCCTTTTGTTATTTTATTACCCAACATTTTATGACACAAAATAACCTATATTATTTGTGCCATACCTATGCCATAATGTCAATAAAAAAAATGCCCATAATGCTTATCATGCCCATCATGGAACATTTACCTAACCCATTATCAATTTTTTATCAATTTGTACCATAAATTATGGATATCAAGTGCACATATTGTCTTCAACAATATGATGGTCGGCCACTTCTTGTAAAATGGGAGGTTTGACATGCAAATCCTCCTATTTTGCACTACTATTTATTTGGCCACTACAAATTAGCCTATAGCATTTTCAAACATTTTCACATAGGTCCTATTTCATAATTTCACTCACAAATGACAAAATCAAAGCATGAAATTTTGCCAACATTCACAGAATTCCCGAAAATTGGGGCGTTACAAGATTATTTATTTTCTTGTGTTTTATAGTGAAATCAAACCTAGCTCAGATTCGAGAATCTTCAGAGACCTCATCACACTATCAAGTTATCACTTTGGTACTTTTGAGTTTATGTTTTGGTTATATGGCATGTATAGGAGTTATGGTCATTTTGGTATATGTTAGTAATGGTTTTAGCCATTTGAGTTGGCTTGTAATGGATGAATGGTTTGTAATGTGTGTAACCATGTGAGTTGGCTTATTTTGGTATGTTGATAATATTTGTATATATGTGCAATTGCCCTTTTTTTTTATGTGGTGGGTAATAACTATGTGATGTGTATTATGAATTGGTAAATTGAGTACCTTACGTTTGAAATTTGGATATTTGGTATGTTTGTGAATTTAGAACAATTAGTGCATAATTAAAAATGACCATTTAGATGATTTGAGAATGTGAAATTAGCATGAAATTGAATGGCATATTGTGGTGTTTATGTGACTTGTATTGTTGATATTGAAATAACATGAAATATACTTAGTTTATAAGAGTTTGAATTTCATTTGAAGATGTGAATATGTGCCATTTGGTTTTGGTATAGATGTATACAAATTTGGATGGCAAGATGCCTTGGTAAATAGCCTATTTTTATCCACACGGGCAGAGATAGGGGTGTTTGTGTTAGCCATGTATGACACACGGTCAGGTTACATGGTCGTGTGTCCCCTGGTGTTGAATTAAAAACCAAGTCAGTATACTCCACACGGCCTAGCACACGGGCGTGTGACTTGGCCATGTGGCATAAGTCAGTATACCCTACAAGTTCAGCACGGCCTAGCACACGGCTTCGCACACGGGTGTGTGTAGCCATTTCGAAGGGCACATGGGCTGATCACACAAGCGTGTGGTTGGCTGTGTGACCCAAATCAGAGAGTTACACGGGCTAGTACACGGGCTTGGACACGGCCGTGTGATCCCATTTTGAATGTTCATATGGCTTGTGACATGGGCGTGTCTTTGTATTTTGTAAAATTTTTTAAGTTTTTCTAAAATTTTCTTGAGTTATTGGTTTAGTCTCGAACCACTTCAAATGCATCTTTAGGCCCTCGTAGGCTTGTATTAGGGACAATGTGATGATGTTGAATGATAATTACATGGAATTTGTAAATGTATGTTTAATTGTTTAATAAGTCCTAGTAATACTCCGTAACCCTATTTCGATATTGAATACGGGTGAAGGGTGTTACATTTATTAGTATCAGAGCTACGGTTTAGTTGATTCTAGGATTAACGTAGTGTATGTGAGAGTCTAGCTATATATACCATATATAATCTGTGATAGTGTGATATCTCATGATAGTTTAAAATGTGTTTTTATATAGTAAATGGATCCCAATCGAGTTGCAGCTAATGATGTAGAAAGTAATGCACCAGCCTCTATTTACGGGGTAGCGCAATCTGAGTCGAGACCCGTATCGGGTAGTCAGGGAGGAGAGGCCAAAGAAGCCTTCTTTCAGATGATGAACGAGTGGTTTACTGAGTATGTCCAAAAAAACCCGACTGCTCAGCAACCTTCAGCCCCATCTAATCCCCAACCAGTTCCCGTAGTTCCTCAAGGTTTAGAACCTTTACAATTGAAAAAGCCTTCTGTTGATAAAATCTAAAAATACAGGGATGAAGAATTTAGAGCTACTATTGATGACGACCCTGAGAGAGCCAAGTTTTGGCTTGAGAATACTATCCGAGTATTTGATGAACTATCCTGCACGCTAGCTGAGTGTGTAAAATATGATGTATCACTTCTGAGAGACACAATATATCAATGGTGGAATACTTTAGTATCTATGGTACTGAGAGAACAGATCAATTGAGAATTCTTTCAAGCTGAATTCAGAACAAAAATACATCAGCCAACAGTTTATTGATCAAAAGCGAAAAGAGTTTCTAGAGTTGAAACAAGTTCAAATGTTTGTAACTGAGTACGAGAGAGAGTTTTTAAGACTTAGTAAATATGCTCGGGAATGTGTTTCAACTGAGGCGATTATGTGTAAAAAATTCAAAAATAGGTTGAATGAAGATATCAGATTGTTAGCCAGGATTCTAGAGTTGAAAGAATTTGTGGTGCTAGTTGACCGAGCTTGCAAAGCCAAAGAACTTGGAAAAGAAAAGAGAAAAGCTGATTTTGAGGCCAGAGATTCGAGAAAACGATTGATGAATAAACCCTATCAATCTTCGTCAAAGAAATCACGAAATTCGTATAATCGTCTGAATACTTTAGTGGTATATGCTAATAGAGATCATGGAAAGCAATACTCAAGTCCTAAAGCTCAGGCTACTTCAGTGTCGAGTGTGGGTAGTGTGAGAAATAATAAACCCAAGTGTCAACAGTGTGGACAACGACATTTTGGAGAATGTTGGATGAATAGTAAATGTTGTTTTAAATGTGGTTCACAAGATCATTTCATTCGAGATTGCCCTGAATTAGCCGAGAAAGATAAATTTCAAAATGCAAGATCGAGCAAGACAGCTGCTAGAGGGAGACCACCTAGAAATGCGGGAAATGTGACTAGTAGCAAATGAACAAAAAAGGACTCCGTTATGTGATTCGAGGCTAGAGCACCTACCAAAGCTTATGCTATTCGCGCTTGCGAAGATGCATCATCACCAGATGTTATCACTGGTACATTTTCTTTTTATGTCACTAATGTAATTTCCTTGATAGATCCTAGATCGGTTCATTCATATATCTGTATGAATTTGGTGTCTAGTAAGAATTAATCTGTTAAGTCTATTGAGTTTGTGACTAAAGTATTAAACCCCTTAGGCAAGTATGTCCTAGTTGATAAAGTTTGGAAGGATTGCCCTTACTGTTTTTCGGCTAGTTTGATGCTTTTACAATATTGGATTTAATCTTGGGTATGGATTGGTTGACACTTCATGATACTGTAATGAATTGTAGATAAAAGACTATTGAATTGAAATGTCAAAATAGTGAAGTCCTTCGAATTGAAATAGATGAGTCGAGTGTATTGCCTGTTGTGATATCGTCGATGTTAGCTCAGGGATGTGTGAGAAAAGGTTGTGATGCATGCCTTGCATATGTATTGGATACGAAAGTGTTAGAATCGAAGATTGAATCAGTACTAGTGGTTTGTGAATATCAGGATATGTTTCCAGAGGAGTTGCCTGGGTTGCCACCAATTAGAGAAATCGAGTTTTCTATTGAATTAGTACCGGGAACATCGCTAATTACTGTAACTCAGTATAGAATGACTCTGACAGAATTGAAAGAATTGAAAGCTCAGTTGTAAGAGTTAACAGATAAAGGTTTTGCACGACCTAGTTTTTGCCCTGGGGTGCTCTAGTGCTGTTCGTAAAGAAGAAAGATAGACCGATGAGACTTTGTATATAGATTATCGTCATGTAACAACTCAATTTTAGCTAAATCAGAATAGTGGTTTTGTAACCACAAATCTGAGGTCGTAAAATTATTTTAATTTTTTTTTGGTGTTTACAGCATGTGAATATATATGTGTGAAAATTTCGTGAGCTAATTTTATCGTTATGATGTTATTATACCATTAATAGCTTGAGTGGACCATTATGGACATGTATTAATTTGTTTTCATGTTTATTAACTAAGGTTAAATTTGTAAATTGGTTATTAATGTTAATAAAAAAAGTTAAAAATTAGTTTTAATATCATCATCTTTGTTGAATTTGAAGAAAAAGAAGAAGCTTGGATGTGTTTAGGGTTTCGGTAAGTAATTAGCTTGATTAAAGTATGATTCGAGCTTGGTTTTTAATGATTTCTATGTTTTTGTGATCGTTGCTTTGAGTACTAGCTTGCCTGTACTCTAATTTCTAAATTTTTTGATGAATTTGTGAGCTGCCATTGATGAATGCTTGAGCTTTTGAATGATTATTGATGAATTATGAAAGCTTGATGATAAATATTAAAGTTTTGTTAAGTGATTTTTGACAAAAATGTCAATTAAGGATTAAATTGAGAAAAGTGTAAATTGAGGGGTTAAATTGTGAAATAAATGTGAAATATGGGCTGTTAAAGACCTATAGAGAATTTGGCTAAGCATGGGTCATATTGAATTTTTTGAATTTTGTGTATTTATGAAATAGGGACTAAATTGAATAAATGTGTACCTTTAGGGGCTAAAGTGAAAAAATGCTCAAATATGTGTTTGTGGACTAAATTGAATGTGTTGATTAATAAAAGAGTTAATTTTGAATGTATATAGTTTGAGAATGAAAGAAAACGAATTTAGATAAAGGGAAATCCAAAGTTATCGAATAGTCGATCTAGTTCGTTTATTCTGACTACGAGGTAAGTTCATATGTGAATATATGTCTTTAAATTGAATTATATGTGTTTTCTTGTCATTGAATTGTTTTGAATGGCAAAAAAACAATTACGAGCATGAATCGACGAAGTTACGACATCTGAAAGTCCCGTACGAACCTTAGGAATAGCATAGGATAATAATGTCATGACATTAGGTTATCAAGATGTAATTACATGTAAAACCATGTCTAGGACATTGGCATTGTATTGAGATTACGTGTAAGACCATGTCTGGGACATTGGCATCGTTAATCATTTTTTTGTAAGACCCCATCTGGGACAGTGGCATGATAACATGTAAGACCATATATGGGATACGACATTGTACGAGCTTATGTGATTACCGAGTATCCTTAATGATTTCGAACGGTTCAATGGGCAAAGTCAAGTTGAGAAAGAATATGTGAATGAGCTAAGTGATTCAGGTACGTACAAAATTCATATGAGTATTGAAAAAGGGAAATATTTGATGAACTTGATTAAGACATTGAATAAATGTTCAATGAGAAAGGTTTGTGAATTTGAATGAGATTAGCCTTGTTAAGCATACTTAAATTGATATGTAAATGTTCATGTGATGACTTTATTTGTATATGGCTTATTAAGCTTTTAAAGCTTACTTTTTGTGTTCTTTCCATGTTTTATAGATTATCGAAGCTAGCTCGGGCTCAGGGATCGTCAGGAATACGTCATCGTACTATCGTTTATCTCATTGGTATTTTTAGAAGCTTTGTATATATGGTATATGGCATGTATAGGCTAGTGTCAGCTTGTTATGTTTTGAGTTATGATTTTAGCCATGTGATTTGGCTTGTAAATGTTAATGTGTATGGCCTTTTAAGTTGGCTTGAATTGTGTTTGGTAAGATATATATATATATATATATATATATATATATATATATATATGTGATGTATATAATGCCTCATATGTTGGCTTGTTTTGGTATGATTATGAGTTGGCTATTTTGGATAGTTGTAAGTTGTTGTATTAATACTTGAGGAATGGTATATTATGGTATGTTTTGTAGATGATGAATTAATATGTTTGGGAGCCATGAATTAGATGATAGAAATGTGATGAAAATACATTTCAAAGTTATGTGGTATTGATGATTTTGGCACATTGATTTGCTATGTTTTTGAATATGAAATTAAGTAGTTGAAATGGTTGAGTTTAGATGGCATGATAGGTATTTGAATTGGCATGTTTTTGGTTGCCTATATCTGTGTTAAAATGGCATCATTTGATGGCTAGGTGAGCATGAGAAAAGGGTGGCAAATTGGCCTTGCAAATGGCCTATTTTTATCCACATGCGCAGAGACACGAGCGTGTGTCTCAACTGTGTGCAACACACGATCATGTTACTCGACCGTGTGTCCCTGTGGTACCCTTCGAATTAAAGTCAGTATACCTACAGTTTTGACACGGCCTAGACACATGGGCGTGTCTACTGGTCGTGTGTGGCACATGGGCTGGCACATAGACGTGTGGTCAGTCGTGTGACCTAAGTTAGTCACCCCTTTAGTTTTCCCACAGCCATGGCATATGGGTGTGTCCTCGGCCGTGTGGTGAAGCCAGTATGTATGCCCTGTTTTCACACAGCCTGTGATACGGGCGTGTCTGGTGACCATGTGAGGCACACGGGCGTGTGAGCCTAAAATGTTTGAAAATTTTCTATGTATCTCAAAGTTTACTAATGTTATCGGTTTAGTCTCGAACCGATTCTAAGCATGTTTTAAGGTCTCGTAAGACCTTAGGAGGGACTATAGGATTGATATTAATGTATTTTGATATTGAAATGCATATATGTATGTGAATGATGTGTATTGATTGGTAATGCCTCGTACCTCTATTCCAGCGACGGATACATGTCAGGGGTGTTACACGTCAGCTTAACAAGGTTACAATTAAAAATAAGTACCCGTTGCTGAGAATTAATGATTTGTTTGATCAATTGAAAGGAGCAACAATGTTTTCGAAGATTGATTTAAGATCTAGCTATTATTAGTTGCGAGTTAAAGATTCAGATGTGTCGAAGGCTGCGTTTAGAACAAGGTACGAGCATTTTGAATTTCTTGTTATGCCTTTCGGATTAACTAATGCTCCTGTAGTTTTTATGGATTTGATGAATCGAATCTTTAGACCATATTTAGATAGATTTGTTGTTGTATTTATTGACGACATTCTGATTTATTCCCGAGATGAATATAAGCATGCTGAACATTTGAGAATTGTGCTACAAATATTGAGAGACAATCAATTGTTTGCTAAATTCAGTAAATCCAAATTTTGGATTCGAGAAGTCAAATTTTTGGGAAATATTGTTTCAGCAGAAGGTATTCGAGTTGATCCGAGTAAGATTTTCATAGTTATTGATTGGAAACCACCAAGAAACGTATCCGAAGTCAGAAGCTTTCTAGGATTAGCATGCTACTACCGACGTTTTGTTAAAGGATTCTCAATAATTTCTACACAGATGAATAGATTGCTACAAAAAGATGTGAAATTTGAGTGGTTTGAAAAATGTCAAAAAAGTTTTGAACATTTGAAAGCATTGTTAATTGAAGCACCAGTTTTAGTTCATCCTGAGTTGGGTAAAGAGTTTGTTATTTTTAGAAAAGCATCATTGAACGGTTTGGGTTGTGTTTTGATGCAAGAGGGAAAAGTGATAGCTTATGCTACTAGACAGTTGAAACTGCATTAAAAGAATTATCCAACGCACTTTTTACAGTTGGTCGCTGTTGTACTTGCTTTGAAAATTTGGCGACATCATTTATACTGTGAAAAGTGTCATATTTTTACAGATCACAAGAGCTTGAACTATATAATGACTCAGAAGGATTTGAATTTGCATCAACGAATATGGCTCGAGCTATTGAAAAAATATGAGTTAGTGTTTGATTATCATTCGGGGAAAGCGAATGTAGTCGCAGGCGCTCTGAGTAGAAAATCTTTATTTGCTTTGCGAGCGATGAATTCACAGTTAATTTTGTCTGATGATGGTTCGATTTTGGCTGACCTAAAAGCTAAACCGTTATTTTTCAACAAATTTGTGAAGCTAAAAAGTGTGATAGTGAATTGCAAGCTAAAAGAGTGTTATGCAAGTCGACTGGTGATTAAGATTATCAAATCGGATCCGATGATTGTTTAATATTCTGAAATAGGATTTGTGTACCAAAGAATTTCGAGCTTATTTAGAAAATTTTGCACGAAGCACATAGTGGTCGGTTATCTGTTCATTCAGGAAGTACTAAAATGTACAATGATTTGAAACAGCTATATTAGCGGTCAGGTATGAAACGAGACATTTCAGAGTTCGTGTCAAGATGCTTAGTTTATCAACAAGTTAAAGTCGAACATCAAGTGCCTTTAAGGCTATTACAACCAGTGATGATACCAGAGTGGAAATGTGATAGAGTTACAATGGATTTCAGACGATTTGCCCTCGCTCCAAAAAGAAAGATGTTATTTGGGTTGTCGTTGATTGACTGAAGAAATCAGCACATTTCATTCTGGTACGTACAGATTTCTTGCTTGATAGATTAGCTGAGTTGTACATCTCTGAGATTGTTAGATTGCATAGGGTGCTAGTTTCTATTATTTCGAATAGATATCCGAGGTTTACATCGCGATTTTGGAAGAAATTGCAAGAAGCTTTGGGTACACGGTTACACTTTAGTACTGCTTTTCATCCGCAGACCGACTGCCAGTCTGAGAGAATAATTCAAATTCTCGAAGATATGCTTCATTGTTGTGTGTTAAAGTTTGAAGGCAACTGGGAGAAATATCTACCATTAGTTGAATTCGCGTATAACAATAGTTTTCAATCGAGTATAAAAATGGCACCGTATGAAGCTTTGTATGGTCGTAAATGCCGAGCTCCTCTGTACTGGATCGAGCTTAGTGAGAAAAAGATTCACGGGGTTGATTTGATCAGAGAGACCGAAGAGAAAGTGAAAGTAATTCGTGACAGTTTGAAAGCGGCTTCAGATAAACAAAAATTATATGGGGATTTGAAACGTAAAGTCATTGAATTTTAGATCGGCGACAAAGTTTGAAATATCTCCGTGGAAGAAAATCCTTTGATTTGGTTACAAAGGTAAATTGAGTCCGC
Organism: Gossypium arboreum; assembly: GCF_025698485.1. NCBI lineage: Eukaryota > Viridiplantae > Streptophyta > Magnoliopsida > Malvales > Malvaceae > Gossypium > Gossypium arboreum. Next base: position 41,645,151 of record NC_069080.1, read on the forward strand.
GATTTATCAGGTCGTTTGAAATCATTAAAAAAAAAGGGCCAGTGACATATCGACTAGCTCTACCGTTAGAATTAGAAAAAATCCACAATGTATTTCATGTGTCAGTGTTACGATGGTATCGATCAGATCCATCGCATGTAATTTCTCCGGCGGAGATTGAAATTCAACCTAATATGTTGTATAACGAAGAACCGATCAGAAATTTAGCTCGAGAGGTTAAAGAGTTGAGAAATAAAAGGATAACTTTAGTGCAAGTACATTGGCAATGACACAGGGTCAAAGAAGCTACGTGGGAAGCCGAGGAATGTTTTCTGGTAAGATTTTTGGGGATGAAAATTCTTAAGGGGGGAGAGTTGTAATAGCCCGTTTTTAGTTAAATCAGAATAGTGGTTTTGGGACCATAAATCTAAAGTTGAAATAATTATTTTATTATTATTTTAATGTTTACAGCATGATAAAATGATTGTGTGAAAATTTCGTTAAGAAAGTTTATCGTTTAATTTGATAAAAAGGACTAAATCGCGTAAATTGCAAAAATGGAGTTCTATTATCTAAAGGTGTCTAATAGCTATGAAATATTAAAGTGGAGGTCCTTATGTGATAATTAGAAAATTTTTTAATGTTAGTGGACATTTTTGGACATATATTAAGTGATTTTAATGGTTTATTAACAAGTTTAAATATGTAATTTGGTAATTAAGGTAATTTAAATAAAAACAAAAAATTGTATCATCCTTTAGTCATCTTCTTTTTTCGAAATTTGAAGAGATGAAAAGCTAGTGTTAGGATTTTTATTCGGTCAAGCTTCCATTGTCTATGAAGGTATTATTTTTGTCTCGTTTTTAATGATTTCTATGTTTTTGAGATCATTGAAGTTTAATCTAGCTAGCCCAGGGAGTAATTTGCTATATTGTTAAAGGTTTAGGGTTTTTCCATTAATGAATCTATGTGTATTTTGATGTTTGATGATAGAAAATGTATGCTTGTTGTTAGATAAGCAACATTTGTAAAGTGATTTTTGACAAAATTGTCATTTAGGGATTTAATTGAGAAATGTTAAAATTTTGTGGATAAATTGTGAAATAAATGAAAAATATGGGCTGCTAGGGATGTAATTGAAATTCGGCTAGGATGGGTATAGGTTGAATTGCATGAATTTGTGTTTTTTATGAGATAAAGACTAAATTGTAAAAATATTAAAATATTAGGGGAAAAAGTATAAAGTTTCTTTATTATGTATTTTGGACTAAATTGAATAGAATGATAATTAAATAAGTTAATTTTTATTATATTTATATCAAGAAAAGTGAAATTCGAATTTAGATCGGGGGAAATATAAGATTTTGGACTAGTCGATCCGATCCATCGTTTTAGTGATCGAGGTAAGTTCGTATGTAATAAACACTATTATAATTGTGTTTTAAATTCTTTATTATTGCATAAATTGTGTATACAACTTTGCAGACATATTTGATGACGATTCGAAAAATGTGATCTCCCGGTTGAACCTTAGGAATAGATTAAGATACGAATGACATTATGTGATTGAGTTCGGTGCAGACGCCCTCTTGGCGGTGAGTTATCGACATGTGTTACGGATTCTCATCACTTGTGTGAGCAAAGACCGCAGAAGCCGTCATGACCGCTCGACTTGTGTGAGCAGACATCGTTGATAGCTCGAAAGTGAGCATTATATGTGATATGAGATTGTGATAGCTTTGGCTATGTATGTGGCACTTAGGGTGCGTTTCTCGGGTATCCAATAGTATTCCGAATGGTTCAATGAGTATATTGAAGATATGAAATGGTGAGAAATAGATACGTATAGGTGCAGGTGTGTATGGAAACTATATAAGCATTGAATTTATGGAAGTGGTGAGTTCATGGTTAATTATGTGTTTGAGTATATGATAACATCGTGATTAAATGTTTTGTGCTATGTTATTTTCATATTATTGAATGAAAATTAAATGGTGAGATTTGCTTGTTATTTCATAGGAGCTTACTAAGCTTTATAGCTTACATTGTTTATTTTTCCGTGTTTTATAGTGAAATTAAAGCTAGCTCGGATTCAGGAATCGTCGGAGACCTCATCACACTATCAAGTTATCACTTTGGTACTTTTGAGTTTATGTTTTGGTTATATGGCATGTATAGGAGTTATGGTCATTTTGGTATATGTTACTAATAGTTTTAGCCATTTGAGTTGGCTTGTAATGGATGAATGGTTTGTAATGTGTATAGCCATGTGAGTTGGCTTATTTTAGTATGTTGATAATGTTTGTATATATATGTAATTGCCTTTTTTTTTTATGTGGTGGGTAATAACTATGTGATGTGTATTATGAATTGGTAAATTGAGTACCTTACGTTTGAAATTTGGATATTTGGTATGTTTGTGAATTTAGAACAATTAGTGCATAATTAAAAATGACCATTTAGATGATTTGAGAATGTGAAATTAGCATGAAATTGAATGGCATATTGTGGTATTTATGTGACTTGTATACTTAGTTTAGAAGAGTTTGAATGCCATTTGAAGATGTGAATATGTGCCATTCGGGTTTGGTATAGGTGTATGCAAATTTGGGTGGCAAGATGGCTTGGGAAATAGCCTATTTTTGTCCACACGGGCAGAGATATGGGCATTTGTCTTAGCCGTGTGTGACACACGGTCAGGTTACACTACCGTGTGTCCCATGGTGTTGAATTAAAAACCAAGTCAGTATACTCCACACGACCCAGCACACGAGCGTGTGACTTGGCCATGTGGCATAAGTTAGTATACCCTACAGGTTTACCACGGCCTAGCACATGGCTTGGCACACGGGTTGATCATACGGGCATGTGGTTGGCCATGTGACCCAAGTCAGAGAGTTACACGAGGTAGGACATAGGCTAGGACACGGCCATATGATCCAATTTCGAATTTTCACACGGCTTGTGACACGGGAGTGTCTTTGGCCGTGTGAGACACACAGCTGCGTTACATGGACGTGTGTCCCTTGTATTTTGTAAAATTTTTCTAATTTTTTCTAAATTTTTTTTGAGTTATTGGATTAGTCCCGAACCACTTCAAATGCATGTTTAGGGCCTCGTAGGCTCGTGTTGTAGGCCAATTTTGGCCCAAATACAACCAAATACCCACCCCAATTTCATCAGCCCACCTAAACTAACCCACTAACCCTAGCCCACCATCACCAAACATTTTCAAAGAAAGAAAAAAAAAACAGCACACCCTCAACCTTGGCTAACACTCTCCCATGTCTGTCTCGCCACCAAGACCACTCCCACTCTCCTATGTTGTCTCGCCACCAGCACCATCACACACCCCACCGTCCATGCCCATGCCCCGCAAACAAGCAAAAATGAAGCAAGAATAGAAAATAATAATAAAGTATGTAAAAATTAGGCTATATAAAGCCATCCAAACAACAAACGTAAAAGGGGGGGAAGGATGTACAAAAAAAAATTTTGTATCAAAAACAAAAGAAAAAAGAAAAGCTTAGAAGGTGAACTTCAATTTTTTTCCTCTGTTATCTCAATCTTTCTATTTATCTTTGCTTTGTTTTATTTTTTATTTCATTAACTTACTTTAAAACAAAAAAGAATCAAGGAAGAAAAGAGTCTTACCGGATCTACCCCGTGGCCGCTCCCCTCTCCGTTCGGCACGGTGAACTGCCGGCGATGATGGGTGTTGAAACCTTAGCTGAAGAAATGAGGAAGAGATAAAAAAGGGGGTTTGAGAGCGTTTTCAGAAAAAATATATAAAGGTTAAAATGGTTTTAAATAAAAATTGAAAAGTCAAAAGGAAACGGCGCCACTAACATTTGTATGTTTCGCTTTTAGGATATTTGTTCCCTAGTCCCTCAACCTCTCCGGTCTTGCTGCAATTTAGTGCTTTAGTTACCTTTTTCCTATGATTTTGCAATTTGGCCACCTAATTCTCGAGGTTTTCAATTTAGCCCTGCATCAAGTAATCGCGTCTTAATGATTGGGGATATTTCGCTTTGGTCCTCCCATGTTATGCGTGATATTGCAATCTGCCCTCTCCTCCTTATTTTCTTTTCAAATCGCCCATAACTTTGTTTTTAGTTTAATTTTAGTCCTGTTGTTTTTTTTTTTTGTTTTTATCTAAATATCCTTGTTATTTTCATATTATTGATATTATTATTATTATTATTATATTATTATTATTATTATTATTATTATTATTATGTGCTTTTGTTATATGCGTATATATATATATGTATTTGTATTAGGTTTTTTATTTATTTTAATATTTTTAATGCTATACTTGCCTTTATATTTCAACATTATTATTATTATTATTATCACCAATGTTTATATATGTTTTACGTATATATGTATATATATATTTACGTATAGGCTTATTTTTTACTTTACTTCAATATCTTTATTGTTTTTGTTTTGTGTTTCAATATTGTTATTATATTTATTATTATTATCATTATAATAGTGTATATTTCTATTTAAGTACATAGATTTATATATATAGTATTTTTGTTATGTTACATTGTTGTTGTTTTTGTATTTTAATACCATTACTATTATAATCATTAACCGTAGTATATGTTTTGTTATATACGTATATATTTTATATATTATGTATATTATTATTTTATTATACATATTACGTATATATTAAATATCGTACTATTCATGTATTATATCATATATGCACATATCTTTAAAATATATATATATATATAAGTATATCTTTATGTAATATTAGTATTATTATTAATATTAATATGTTTTAACATCATAATTATATGTGTATATATTATGTAAAATGTTTTAATATTATATTATATATATGCTTTATATATATTATGAATATGTATTTTCAATATTATTAGTTAAATTTTGTATATATTACCCTATGTACATATTTTAATAATACAAGTTACATATACCTATTTACTATCTTATGTATATACTTCAAACACTATATATAGTATATTTCTAACACTATTACTATTTATATATACATATATATATATATATATATTTTACATATATACTCTTAATTATCTTTATATGTATATTCATCGTGTTCTCATTGTGTTCTCGTATTTCATACTATTGTTACATTTAATATCGCGTGCATTGTTATTGTTTAATATTATTGTCGTATGTATTATGTGCCTTGATGTATTTCCAACTATTATTTTTCGTTTCCCGCCTATTTTTATATATTACCCCTTTGTTCACTATTTTAAAATATTTATTCGTGTTTTTATTTAATTCAATAAGTAAGGCAACGTACCGATTTTAAACACTATGCCATCGATTTCATCGCTATGTTGGGTGAATATCAATCGACTTGTGTTAAAACGGTATATCCTTCTCAATAGAAAACGAAACTTGAAAATTCTCGTGTTTTGATCGGATCACGATTCAATGTTACTTTGGACTAGCAATTTTAAAAATTAAGACAACACTTGTTTATAAGATACCAATTTTGGGCGTCGTGGGTGCTAATACCTTCCTCGCAGAATCGACTCTCGAACTCAAATTTTTCTCTGTACTTTAACGCAGACCTAAACTTGGCCTTCTTTCGTTTTAAAAATAAATTTATTAGGTGTCTGATCACACCTATAAAAAGGATCGGTGGAGACTCCCTTTATAAATAAAATCGAAAGTTAGTTTTCAAATGTTTAATGAATCATCACAATTAGCGACCAACAGAAAGCTAAGCCAAAGCGAAACAAATTTTTTACGTAGCTTCAGCTGGCGACTCCACTAGGGACCCCTTTTTGAGAGTCATGTCTGGAATTAAATTTGCGTTGTCAAAATTTTCAAAGTTCCTTGTTCAAATCAACATTTAGTTGTGATCCTCAAATGTTTGTTTTCAAAAAATCATGCATTCGCATTATGTTGTAAACGTTTTCCTAACTCGTTTTGTCCTTTTTGTTTTTCAGCTTTAAGTTTTATGGCTTTAGTTTTGTAGTTTTTTTAAATAAAACGTAAAGGTTTGTGAGTTTCTCCCACACACCGTGCACTTGCATTTTGCATAACATGAGCTCTCTACCCGGGCCTCGTCCGTTTAAGTGAAAGTAAACGCCACGCCTTCGTGAGTTAACTCGTCCCTCCGTCATGAGCTAGTGAATACTTTCGGGTTACATATGACTTATGCTTTCATGAGTTAACTTGTCCCTCCGCATAGGCATAAGTAAATGTAACCCCTCGAATTGAACTCGTGAGCCTGTGATGGGCTATGACCGAAGCGTCGTACTAATCTTAGCAGATGACAGTACGGACAACTCGAGTACCTATCTAGAACCAAAATCTCATATAGTGAACCGTACGAGCCACTCAACTAGAGCCATGCTGAACCTCCGTCTGTTTAGTAGTTACCAAAATAAGTGCACGGGAAGAACGCCTCTTACCTTTTGCACTTTTGCTTTTTATGCAAGGGAATCGAGTCCATTGGACCATGTAGCTTAATTTGTTAGATTTTCACAGTTTTTCTCTGTTCATATGTGTTATGCTAACCAAGGTTGTTTGTCTGTATTTCTATTTTTCATCATGCATCAAAGGCATCTTGTTAGGAAGGTGTTGATTAGAGATTGGTCGCCAAAAACGGGTTTCTGATGGAGGAGTCAATTATACGAATGACCGAAATATTGTGTAATAGACTCTTTTGATTAAGGAAATGCCTAAATAGGGGCTATCTTGAAATTAACACCAAATTTTTGCATATTCATGACTGACATTCATCTGCCATTTATTCATTCATTCATTCATTGCATGTACATGTCCCTTAATCATCCACTGAGGCTGAAACCGTGTGATCTACAGTTGTGACGCTACGAGTCTGGAATCACGCCATTCGTATAAGACGCAGCTAAGAGCTAGAACTATGGAGACCAAATTCAATGAGAGAATTGAAAGAATGGAAAAGGCCCAAAGAGAATTGCAAGAACAGTTGGCTAAATCACAGCAAGAAATGAGAGATCTGATGGTAAGGTCTCAAGAGGAATCACTCAAGCAAAGGGATCAAATGGCCAAAATGATGGAGATGATGTCAGCTTTTGTTAAAGGGAATGGACTTATGCAGAGTCCCGACGTTATAGAACCTCGACCAAGAGTTAATCATAATCGGATCCGTTTTATCCCCAAGATTCACCCCGCCTCACGCTCATGTAACGCAAAGAGGATGTCCTCAAAAGGAGCACAGAGGCTTGGAGCAACGACTGCACCACCTACTCATTTAGGGCAAGGTATATCAGATCAAACCCCGGAGGTAATCCCGTTGATCCCAATATTCCGATTGGGATGACCCAAGAGAGATAGCCAAGTTGAAATTAGACGATCATGATGTTTGGGGCAAGTATAGGAGTTTTGAAGAAAGGCTCAAGGCAATCGAAGGCATCAAGTCTTCTCGCATTAAGTGCCAAGGAGCTCGGTCGGTGCCCGATCCGGTTACGCCTCCAAGTTTAAAGCACCGATTTTGAAAAATACGACGGAACGAGATGTCCAAGAATGCATCTTGTCATGTTTTGCCAAAAATGACGAGTCACGTGAATAAAGATAAGTTGCTAAAACACTGCTTTCCAAGACAGACTTGGTCGGATCGGCTCTTGATGGTATAATCAACTTAGTAGAGAAAGGATCCGATCATGGAAAGACTTAGCATCAGCATTTTGTGAACAGTACAAGCATGTGTCTGACATGGTGCCTGATCGGTTGACTCTGTAGATGATGGAAAAGAAGCCGACGGAAACTTTTAAGCAGTACGCGCAGAGATGGAAGGCATCTCGGCACTAGTAGAACCCCCTTTAACCAAAACTGAAATAGTGGTTCTCTTCATCAACACTTTGAGAGCACCATTCTATGACAAGTTGGTAGGAAGTGCTACGACAGACTTTGCAAACATTGTGATATCCGGGAACTTATAGAGAATGCCATCAAAAATGGAAGGATGGAATGCCACGAGAGCTCAAAAGGCAGCACCCATGAAGAAAAAGAGCCGTAAACCCATGTGGTGGGAATAGGAAGCCACTATGCTTCTAATTGCACCCAACTCAACCATGACCTCGATATCACCCACCTCCAATTTCACATACTTGGGAGTGTTTTGAACAATGGGACAATGGAAGAGATCCGTGTACTTTTAAAGCTAATCTAGAGTAATATTCAAAACATACTTATTGCCTTAAGACCTAGAGGTGATAAGATTTCTTTTGAGAAATAGGTTTCGGTCCAAGATTTTATTTCAATGAAATGCATCTTTTGAGTAAATTTTCTTCTATTTATAGATTCCTTTATTATTTGGACTTTCATTCTTTTATTTTACATTCATGATCATCCTATACAAATAATCATCCTTAGAATCATTTATTCTCTAGAATTTTCCTTCATACCCACAGTAGGTCCCCAGATATCAATGTCACGAGCGACGTGTTACTAACTCCCTTTGGAGCAAGATGTGTGTCTAGAGGAATCTCAGGACTTCGAAGATGACAGAGACTGTGTCCATCTTCTGATTCGTGAAGGATAACAGAATAAGATGAAAAACAGACCCTAACTTACAAAGGGTCAGCTGACATTGTGAGCTTGGGAAAGTGATGAAGATCGAAACCTAGCTCACCGCAAAAATAAGGCAAGACTATTGAGTTATTTTTAAGAATTCAAGGATGTTTTTGCACGATCATATTAAGACGCACTTAGGAACATCTGGAAAGAGGTCTATAAGGGTGTCTAGAGAACACATGACAATGGTTCCGCAATAGCCAAGCTAATCAATGAGGATCGGATGTTGTTGGTCCACCATGGGAAGGAATAGCATCGCTTATGACGTCAAGACTCACGTGCTTCTTTCATCTCTTCACAAACTTTTCAATACGTAGGGCATAGATGTTCGGGATAATCTCGTCAAAAGCTTCCAATGACATCATCGTCGTGGACCGTCAATTGCTTCACTAAGAAGATGAATGTAGCTTCATATGCCAATATTATAAAGTCGATAGTCATGAAAAGAAAAGAAAAAACAAAAAAAAAAAAAAAGAAAAAAGGGACAAGAAAAAACAAAAAAAGAAATCAAATGCCGAAAGAATCATGTTTTAATGCGAATCAGACAATGTCATATCACAATGCAACAAAGGCGCCAAAAGAAAAATACAAAAATCAAGAAAAGTTATAGAAGGTGACCGAGACTTGTAAATATTGGCATAAGAAGCTACCTTTTACTCTTTGTACTTATTAAAGTTGACCAGGACCTTCACTGGGGCATTAGAGGTGGTTCTGTCCATGGAAATTAAGATTCTTTTTTCTCCAAACTTCGATTGAATCAAGAATTGGATGAAGTAAAATGTCTTCATTAAACTTGACTGCAGAAAAGGGTTTGAAGGTCAAACGCGTATGATGATGAGTTATGACGGAAATGGTTCACCCAAAGGAATTTCATAGTAGGAACTTGATATTGCAGAAGATCCTTTCTATACGAAAGGATTTCAAAGGGAAATGGATGCTTAAGAACTTTATGAGGTAAAGGAGGCTTTCCCCGAAAGAACACTGATCCAATCCTAAATTCGGATTCAGTCCAGAAATACTTAAAAAGGAGTGGCCAAGGTGAAAACCCGCAAAGGGCGCCTTGTGACCTTCATTCATTCAAAAGCAAAAAAGAAAAAAGAAAAGAAAATGGAGAGGTCAAGGTGAAAACCCGCAAAGGGCACCTTGAGACCAAAGGGGTTTTGAGTTGAAAACCTGAAAAAGGCAGCTCAAATCTTGTTCAAAGGTGGGGCATATGGTAGTCTTGCTATACTTGAATTGACAGTGAAGAAGTATGCTACGTCTTGGGGCATTGAAAAGTACTCGAATCCCTAAACACATGTTGAACTCAAAATTGTCTCAAAAGGAGTTTGTACTGAGAGAAGCTCAAAGTGGCGATATTTGGGGCACTTAGCTTTATTTTACCTATTTCTAAATTTATCTTAGATTATCTTATTCTTTTCAAAATAAGCTTCCAATAAACTTGCATTTACTCTCATTGTTCAACTTGTTTGTTTGAGCTATGCTCTTAACCGATTTTTCTTCTTGTCCATCGATTCGATCCTTTTCAAGCATTTTGCATTGAAATAATGATTAATGGACTAATCATACTTTTACAAAAGGAATTTTGCATATTACTCGAAAGCTTCTAAATAGTACAAGAACACGAAACCATCGGTTGTTCAAGAGCTTACCAAGTGTAAGGGTTGGAAATATTTGAGCTCAAATTGAGTTTATCTCCTCGATTTTCATCAAAATATCACCAATGGAACAAATTACGATCATACACCCTTGAGTTACGATGAGGATCTGAGATCCTATAGCCGGAATTGCAGTGGAATGGTTTAAGGATAGTGCCAACCTTGTATCCCAAAATTACAAGTGGAATGGACCACGAAATTACGGTGAAATGAGCAAAAGCGATTATTTCTTGGATTTTGGGTCAAAATACCAACCGAGCATTAGGCCGCAGATACTACGTCGATAATAGAGCCACGATGGGCAATGAGTGATGACGCTTTAAAAAAAAAAAGAAGAAGATCGAGATGAAAACCTGAAAAGGGCATCTTGATAAACAAAAATTAGGATGAAAACCCGAAAGGACGTCCTAATGAAGCAGGTTTGGGCCCAAGGAGTAAAAAGATTCAAGAAGTGAGTCAAGCAACAAGACTACAGTATTTGAAGGATTTTCAGCAGCTCGAAAATTTATACGCAAGATGACATACTCAAAAATATTCTTGATTAAGAAATATGGAAGAATTCATGCGTTGAAGATCTAGAGTATTTTGAAATGACATGCTCCAAACAAAAGAAATGTTGAGCATTACCCGGATGAGAATTTGATAAGTACAAGAGCCTCAACGTAAGGACAAAGCTCAACCAGGGGTAAGAGAGCGATAACTGAGAAACGCAGATTACTCGTGAAGCTAGAGGACGGGTACAGGGCCTGAAGAGAAAGTCAAGAGTCAAAGCAATGAACACAGATCATTAAAAATCATGACGGAAAGGGACATACGACAAACATGCCTAAGGCGTATAGCATAATCATGTAGGCATAAAGGCATTTAAGACAAACATGTGCATATCATGATAACATCATGCACAGGTACTCTAGTAGAATAAGAAGATGTGATGATAGTTGTATTAAATTAAAGGAAAAGACACCTGAGTTCCACCAGATAACATGTTTTGGTATTCTGATGCTTTTATTTCTGTTTCAAAAATTCAACTCATATTGCGGGAGGTGAGTTGAGCCTCGGGGCACGCTGAGGTATTTTCAATTTCTGCTCTTCAAAAAAATCAACTCATATTGCGAAAGGTGAGTTGAGCCTCAGGACACGCTGAGGTAATTTTAATTTCTGTTTTTCAAAAATCAACTCATATTGCGAGAGGTGAGTTGAGCCTCAGGACATGCTGAGGTAATTTCAATTTCTGTTTTCTTCAATTTTTGTCAAAAATCAACTCATATTGCGAGAGGTGAGTTGAGCCTCGTCTCACATGCTGAGGTCTTTTCAATTTCTGTTTTTCAATTTCTGTCTTTCAAAAAAATCAACTCATATTGCGAGAGGTGAGTTGAGCCTCAGGACACACTGAGGAAATTTCAATTTATGTTTGTCACAAAAAAATCAACTCATATTGCGAGAGATGAGTTGAGCCTCAGGGCACGCTGAGGTATTTTCAATTTCTTCTCTCCAAAAAAATCAACTCATATTGCGAGAGGTGAGTTGAGCCTCAGGACACGCTGAGGTAATTTCAATTTCTGTTTGTCAAGAATCAACTCATATTGCGAGAGGTAGGTTGAACCTTTTAATTTCTACTTTTTCAAAATCAGCTCATATTGCGAGAGGTGAGTTGAGCCTCGGGGCACGCTGAGGTATTTTCAATTTTTGTGTTTTAATTTCAACTCATATTGCGAGAGGTGAGTTGAACCTCAGGTCACACGCCGAGGTATTTTCAATTAAGCCTTTCAATTTCTGTCTTTCAAAAAATCAACTCATATTGCGAGAAATGAGTTGAGCCTCGGGGCACGCTGAGGTATTTTCAATTGCTGTTTGTCAAAAATCAACTCATATTGCGATAGGTGAGTTGAGCCTCAGGGCACGTTGAGGTATTTTCAATTTCTGTTTTAATTTCCATGTTTCAAAAAATCAGCTCATATTGCGAGAGGTGAGTTGAACCTCAGGTCACGATGAGGTATTTTTAATTTCTGTTTTTCAAAAATCAACTCATATTGCGAGAGGTGAGTTGAGCCTCAGGACATGCTGAGGTAATTTCAATTTCTGTTTTCTCCAATTTATGTTTTTCAAAAATTAGCTCATATTGCGAGAAGTGAGTTGAGCCTCAGGGCACGCTGAGGTATTTTCGATTTTTGCTTTCCAATTTCTGCCTTTCAAAAAAAAAAACTCATATCGCGAAGGTGAGTTGAGCCTCGTGACACGTTGAGGTATTGTCAACTTCGTTTCTTGATTTATGTTTTTCCAAAATTAATTCATATTGCTAGAGGTGAATTGAGCCTCAGGACACGCTGAGGTATTGTCAACTTTCGTTTCTTAATTTATGTTTTTCCAAAATTAATTCATATTGCTAGAGGTGAATTGAGCCTCAGGATCACACGCCGAGGTATTTTCAATTAATGTTTTTTCAATTTATACTTTTCAAGAATCAACTCATATTACGAGAGGTGAGTTGAGCCTCGAGTCACATGCTGAGTTTTTAAAAGTCGATTCATATTGCGAGAAATGAGTTGAGCTCAGGATCACACACCGAGTAAAGAATAAAGATTGGAGCCGATTGAAGGCACCAGATTTTGTCTCCCTGAAGTTGCAGTGGAGCTGGTCGAGGACATCAGATCTTACCTTTCTGAAGTGGCAGAAGAGAAGACCAAAACCTTATCTCACGGAAGCAATAGAAGAGAGGATTGAAGCTGTAGATCTTATCCTTCTGAAGTTACAGTGAAGCAGATGGAAGCCACAAATCTCATATCCTTGAAACTACATTGAAGTAGATTGAAGCTACAAGGCCCATATCAGAAGATGCAATGAACTGAACCAAAGCTACAAGATGCGATGGACTAGTAAGAGACTGCCCGGAAAAGAAGAGCGCCAAAGAAGTCAACAATTGGCAAGACCGGGCAAAATTGGCCTTTCATTATGTCTTTGCTCTATTCCCGTTACACGATAATGAGCAAAGAGGGGCAGCTGTTGTAGGCCAATTTTGGCCCAAATACAACCAAATACCCACCCCAATTTCATCAGTCCACCTAAACTAACCCACTAACCCTAGCCCACCATCACCAAACATTTTCCAGCAAAGAAAAAAAAAAAAACAGCACACCCCTCAACCTTGGCCAACACTCTCCCATGTTGTCTGCCACCAGCACCACTCCCACTCTCCTATGTTGTCTGCCACCAGCACCATCACACACCCCACCGTCCATGCCCATGCCCCGCAAACAAGCAAAATGAAGCAAGAATAGAAAATAATAATAAAGTATGTAAAAATTAGGCTATATAAAGCCATCCAAACAACAAACGTAAAAGGGGGAAGGATGTACAAAAAAAATTTTGTATCAAAAACAAAAGAAAAAGAAAAGCTTAGAAGGTGAACTTCAATTTTTCCTCTGTTATCTCAATCTTTCTATTTATCTTTGCTCTGCTTTTATTTTTTATTTCATTAACTTACTTTAAAACAAAAAATCAAGGAAGAAAAGAGTCTTACCGGATCTACCCGTGGGTCTCCCTCTCCGTTCGCACGGTGAACTATGGCGATGATGGGTGTTGAAACCTTAGTGAAGAAATGAGGAAGAGATAAAAAAGGGGGTTTGAGAGCGTTTTCGAGAAAAAATATATAAAGGTTAAAATGGTTTTAAATAAAAATTGAAAAGTCAAAAGGAAAGCGGCGCCACTAACATTTGTATGTTTACGCTTTTAGGGATATTTGTTCCCTAGTCCTCAACCTCTCCAAAGGCGCTGCAATTTAGTGCTTTAGTTACCTTTTTCCTATGATTTTGCAATTTGGCCACCTAATTTCTCGAGGTTTTCAATTTAGCCCGCACCAAGCATCTGCGTCTTAATGATTGGGGATATTTCTTTTCGGTCCTCCCATGTTGCGCGATATTGCAATCTGCCCTCTCCTCCTTATTTTCTTTTCAAATCTACCCCATAACTTTGTTTTAGTTTAATTTTAGTCCTGTTTTCTTTTTTTTTCGTTTTTATCTAAATATCCTTGTTATTTTCATATTATTGATATTATTATTATTATTTATTATTATTATTATTATTATTATTATTATTATTATTATTATGTGCTTTTGTTATATGCGTATATATATATGTATTTGTATTAGGTTTTTTATTTATTTTAATATTTTTAATGCTATACTTGCCTTTATATTTCAACATTATTATTATTATTATTATCACCAATGTTTATATATGTTTTACGATATATGTATATATATATTTACGTATAGGCTTATTTTTTACTTTACTTCAATATCTTTATTGTTTTTGTTTTTGTGTTTCAATATTGTTATTATATTTATTATTATTATCATTATAATAGTGTATATTTCTATTTAAGTACATAGATTTATATATATAGTATTTTTGTTATGTTACATTGTTGTTTTTTTGTATTTTAATACCATTACTATTATAATCATTAACCGTAGTATATGTTTTGTTATATACGTATATATTTTATATATTATGTATATTATTATTTTTATTATACATATTACGTATATATTAAATATCGTACTATTCATGTATTATATCATATATGCACATATCTTTAAAAATATATATATATATATATATATATATATAAGTATATCTTTATGTAATATTAGTATTATTATTAATATTAATATGTTTTAACATCATAATTATATGTGTATATATTATGTAAAATGTTTTAATATTATATTATATATATGCTTTATATATATTATGAATATGTATTTTCAATATTATTAGTTAAATTTTGTATATATTACCCTATGTACATATTTTAATAATACAAGTTACATATACCTATTTACTATCTTATGTATATACTTCAAACACTATATATAGTATATTTCTAACACTATTACTATTTATATATACATATATATATATATATATATTTTACATATATACTCTTAATTATCTTTATATGTATATTCATCGTGTTCTCATTGTGTTCTCGTATTTCATACTATTGTTACATTTAATATCGCGTGCATTGTCATTGTTTAATATTATTGTCGTATGTATTATGTGCCTTGATGTATTTCCAACTATTATTTTTCGTTTCCCGCCTATTTTTATATATTACCCCTTTGTTCACTATTTTAAAATATTTATTCGTGTTTTTATTTAATTCAATAAGTAAGGCAACGTACCGATTTTAAACACTATGCCATCGATTTCATCGCTATGTTGGGTGAATATCAATCGACTTGTGTTAAAACGGTATATCCTTCTCAATAGAAAACGAAACTTGAAAATTCTCGTGTTTTGATCGGATCACGATTCAATGTTACTTTGGACTAGCAATTTTAAAAATTAAGACAACACTTGTTTATAAGATACCAATTTTGGGCGTCGCGTGGGTGCTAATACCTTCCTCGCGCGTAACTGACTCCCGAACTCAAATTTTTCTCTGTACTTTAACGTGGACCTAAACTCGGCCTTCTTTCGTTTTAAAAATAAATTTATTAGGTGTCCGATCACACCTATAAAAAGGATCGGTGGAGACTCCCTTTATAAATAAAATCGAAAGTTGGTTTTCAAATGTTTAATGAATCATCACAATTAGCGACCAACCGAAAGCTAAGCCAAAGCGAAACAAATTTTTTACGTAGCTTCAGCTGGCGACTCCACTAGGGACCCCTTTTTGAGAGTCATGTCTGGAATTAAATTTGCGTTGTCAAAATTTTCAAAGTTCCTTGTTCAAATCAACATTTAGTTGTGATCCTCAAATGTTTGTTTTCAAAAAATCATGCATTCGCATTATGTTGTAAACGTTTTCCTAACTCGTTTTGTCCTTTTTGTTTTTCAGCTTTAAGTTTTATGGCTTTAGTTTTGTAGTTTTTTTAAATAAAACGTAAAGGTTTGTGAGTTTCTCCCACACACCGTGCACTTGCATTTTGCATAACATGAGCTCTCTACCCGGGCCTCGTCCGTTTAAGTGAAAGTAAACGCTACGCCTTCGTGAGTTAACTCGTCCCTCCGTACAGGCTAGTGAATACTTTCAGGTTACATATGACTTATGCTTTCGTGAGTTAACTTGTCCCTCCGCATAGGCATAAGTAAATGTAACCCCTCGAATTGAACTCGTGAGCCTGTGATGGGCTATGACCGAAGCGTCGTACTAATCTTAACAGATGACATCACTAGATGTTATCACCGGTACATTTTCTCTTTATGACACTAATGTAATTTCCTTGATAGATCCTGGATCAGTTCATTCATATATCTGTATGAATTTGGTGCCTGGTAAGAATTTACCTGTTAAGTCTATTGAGTTTGTGATTAAAGTATCAGACCCCTTAGGCAAGTATGTCCTAGTTGATAAAGTTTGCAAGGATTGCCCTTTAATGACTTGGGGTAACTGTTTTTCGGCTAATTTGATGCTTTTACCATTTGATGAATTCGATGTGATCTTGGTTATGGATTGGTTGACGCTGCATGATGCTGTAGTGAATTGTAGACAAAAGACTATTGAATTAAAATGTCATAATAATGAAATCCTTCGAATTGAATCAGATGAGTTGAGTGCATTGCCTATTGTGATATCATCAATGTTAGCTTAGAGATATGTGAGAAAAGGTTGTGATGTATGCCTTGCATATGTACTGGATACGAAAGTGTCAGAATCGAAGATTGAATCAGTGCTAGTGGTTTGTGAATATCCGGATGTGTTTCCAGAGGAGTTGTCTGGGTTGCCACCAATCAGAGAAGTCGAGTTTGCTATTGAATTAGTATCGGGAACATCCCCGATATCTATAACTATGTGTAGAATAGCTTCGATAGAATTGAAAGAATTGAAAGGTCAGTTGCCAGAGTTAACAGATAAAGGTTTTGCACGACCTAGTTTTTTGCCCTGGGGTGCTCTAGTGCTGTTCGCATAGATGAAAGACGGATCGATGAGACTTTGTATAGATTATCGTCATGTAACAGCCCGATTTTAGCTAAATCAGAGCAGTGGTTTTGAAACCATAAATCTGAGGTCTTAAAATTATTTTAATATTATTTTTGGTGTTTACAGCATGTGAATATGTATGTGTGAAAATTTCGTGAGCTAATTTTATCGTTTAGTAGCTCAATTTGAGAAAAATGACTTAATCGCGTAAAATGCAAAAGTAGTATGCTATGAATTAAAAGTGTCTATTTGTTATGGTTTATTAAATAAAAGGTCCTTGTGATGTTATTATACCATTAATAGCTTGGGTGGACCATTATGGACATGTATTAATTAGTTTTCATGTTTATTAACTAAGGTTAAATTTGTAAATTGGTTATTAATGCTAATAAAAATAAAACAAAGTTAAAAATTAGTGTTAAAATCATCATCTTTGGCAAATTTGAAAAAAAGAGGAAGCTTGGATGTGTTAAGGGTTTCGGCAAGTAATTGGCTTGATTAAGGTATGATTCGAGCTCGGTTTTTAATGATTTCTATGTTTTTGTGATCGTTGCTTTGAGTACTAACTAGCCCATACTCTAATTTTTGAATTTTTTGATGAATTTGTGAGTTTCCATTGATGAATGCTTGGGCTTTTGAATGATTGTTGATGAATTATGAAAGTTTGATGATAGATATTAAAGTTTCGTTAAGTGATTTTTGACAAAAATGTCAATTAAGGATTAAATTGAGAAAAGTGTAAATTGAGGGGTTAAATTGTGAAATAAATGTGAAATATGGGCTGTTAAAGACCTATAGAGAATTTGGCTAAGCATGGGTCATATTGAATTTTGTGAATTTTATGTATTTATCAAATAGGGACTAAATTGAATAAATGTGTAAATTTAGAGGCTAAAGTGAAAAAATGCTCAAATATGTGTTTGTGGACTAAATTGAATGTGTTGATTAATAAAAGAGTTAATTTTGAATGTATATAGTTCGAGAACGAAAGAAAACGAATTTAGATAAAGGGAAATCCAAAGTTATCGAATAGTCGTTCTAGTTCGTTTATTCTGACTACGAGGTAAGTTCATATGTCTTTAAATTGCATTATATGTGTTTTCTTGTCATTGAATTGTTTTGAATGGCGAAAGAAAAATTACGAGCATGAATCGACGAAGTTACGACATCTGAAAGTCCCGTACGAACCTTAGGAATAGCATAGGATAATAATGTCATGACATTAGGTTATCAAGATGTGATTACATGTAAAACCATGTCTGGGACATTGGCATCGTTAATCATTTTTTTAAGACCCTGTCTGGGACAGTGGCATCGATATGTGATAGCATGTAAGACCATATCTGGGATATGGTATTGTTCAAGCTTATGTGATTTCCGAGTATCCTTAATGATTTCGAACGGTTCAATGGGCAAAGTCAAGTTGAGAAAGAATATGTGAATGAGCTAAGTGATTCAGGTACGTACAAAATTCATATGAGTATTGAAAAAGGGAAATATTTGATGAACTCGATTAAGACATTGAATATATGTTCAATGAGAAAGGTTTGTGAATTTGAATGAGATTAGCCTTGTTAAGCATACTTAAATTGATATGCAAATGTTCATGTGATGACTTTATTTGTATATGGCTTACTAAGCTTTTAAAGCTTACTTTGTGTGTTCTTTCCATGTTTTATAGATTATCAAAGCTAGCTCGGACTCGGGGATCGTCGGGAATACGTCATCGCACTATCATTTATCTCGTTGGTATTTTTGGAAGCTTTGTATATATGGTATATAGCATGTATAGGCTAGTTTCATCTTGTTATGTTTTGAGTTATGATTTTAGCCATGTGATTTGGCTTGTAAATGTTAATGTGTATGGCCTTTTAAGTTGGCTTGAATTGTGTTTGGTAAGATATATATATATGTGTGTGTGATGTATATAATGCCTCATATGTTGGCTTGTTTTGGTATGATTATGAGTTGGCTATTTTGGATAGTTGTAAGTTGGGGTATTAATACTTGAGGAATGGTATATTATGGTATGTTTTGTAGATGATGAATTAATATGTTTGGGAGACATGGATTAGATGATAGAAAGGTGATGAAAATACATTTCAAAGTTATGTGACATTGATGATTTTGGCACATTGATTTGCTATGTTTTTGAATATGAAATTAAGTAGTTGAAATGGTTGAGTTTAGATGGCATGATAGGTATTTGAATTGGCATGTTTTTGGTTGCCTATATCTGTGTTAAAATGGCATCATTTGATGGCTAGGTGAGCATGAGAAAAGGGTGGCAAATTGGCCTTGTAAATGGCCTATTTTTATCCACATGCGCAGAGACACGAGCGTGTGTCTCAACTGTGTGCAACACAGGATCATGTTACTCGACCGTGTGTCCCTGTGGTACCCTTCGAATTAAAGTCAGTATACCTACAGTTTTGACACGGCCTAGACATATGGGCGTGTCTACTTGCTGTGTGTGGCACACGGGCTGGTACATGGGCGTGTGGCCGGTCGTGTGACCTAAGTCAGTAACCCCTTTAGTTTTCCCATGGCCATGGCATACGGACGTGTCCTCGACCGTGTGGTGAAGCCAGTATGTATGCCCTGTTTTCACACGGCCTATGACACGGGCGTGTCTGATGACCGTGTAAAGCATACGGCCTGTTCACACGGGCGTGTTACCCTGAAATGTTTGAAATTTTTCTATGTATATCAAAGTTTACTAATGTTATCAATTTAGTCTCGAACCGATTCTAAGCATGTTTTAAAGTCTCGTAGGACTTTAGAAGGGACTATAGGATTGATATGAATGTATTTTTATATTGCAATGCATAAATGTATGAGAATGATGTGTATTGATCGGTAATGCCTCGTAACTCTATTTCCGCGACAGATACGTGTTAGGGGTGTTACACGCCAGCTCAACAAGGTTACAAATAAAAATAAGTACCCATTGCCGAGAATTGATGATTTGTTTGATCAATTGAAAGGAGAAATAGTGTTTTTGAAGATTGATTTAAGATCTGACTATTATCAGTTGCGAGTTAAAGATTCAGATATACCGAAGGCTGCATTCAAAACAAGGTATGAGCATTCTGAATTTCTTGTTATGCCTTTCGGATTAACTAATATTCTTGTAGTTTTTTATGGATTTGATGAATCGGATATTTAGACCATATTTAGACAGATTTGTTGTTGTATTTATTGACAACATTCTGATTTATTCCAGTGATGAATCTAAGCATGCTGAACATTTGAGAATTGTGCTACAAACATTGAGAGACGAGCAATTGTTTGCTAAATTCAGTAAATGCGAGTTTTGGCTTCAAGAAGTCAGATTTTTAGGAAATATTGTTTCAGTGGAAGGTATTCGAGATGATCCAAGTAAGATTTTCGTAGTTGTTGATTGGAAACCACCAAGACATGTATCCAAAGTCAGAAGCTTTCTGGGATTAGTTGGCTACTATCGACGTTTTGTTAAAAGATTCTCAATGATTGCTACACCGATGACTAGATTGCTGCAGAAATATATGAAATTTGAGTGGTCCGAGAAATGTCAACAGAGTTTTGAACAGTTGAAAGCATTGTTAACTGAAGCATTAGTTTTGGTCCGGTAAAGAGTTTGTGATTTTCAGCGACGCGTCATTGAACGATTTGGGTTGTGTTTTGATGCAAGAGGGAAAAGTGATAGCTTATGCTTTCAGACAGTTGAAACCACATGAAAAGAATTATCCAACACACGATTTAGAGTTGGCCACTATTGTATTTGCTTTGAAAATTTGGTGACATCATTTATAGTGTGAAAAGTGCCATATTTTTACAGATCACAAGAGCTTGAACTATATAATGACTCAGAAGGATTTGAATTTGCATCAACGAATATGGCTCGAGCTATTGAAAAACTATGAGTTAGTGATTGATTATCATCTAGGGAAAGCGAATGTAGTCGCGGATGCTCTGAGTAGAAAATCTTTATTTGCTTTCTGAGCGATGAATACACAGTTAATTTTGTCTGATGATGGTTCGATTTTGGCTAAACTAAAAGCTAAACCGTTATTTTTCAGTAAATTTGTGAAGCTCAAAAGTGTGATAATGAATTGCAAGCTAAAAGAGTGCTATGCGAGTTGACTAGTGATTCAGATTATCAAATCGGATCCGATAATTATTTAATGTTCCGAAATAGAATTTGTGTACCAAAGAATTTTGAGCTTATTCAAAAAATTTTGCAAGAAGCACACAATGGTTGTTTATCTGTTCATCCGGGAAGTACTAAAATGTACATTGATTTTGTGACAGCCTTAAAACGACCCTAGTCGGAATGTGGTTTCGGGACCACAAAATCGAGGCATAAAAATAATTTAATATTTATTTTATTGCCTATAATATGTGTTAACTCATGTGTGACATTTTTGATGCTTTAATTTAGAGTTATAAATGTGAATTTCACTAGAAAGGACCTAGTAGAAAACTTTGAAAGTATGATGGGGGAATGTGTGATGACTAATTAAAGCATGCATGCAAAACAATGGCCTTGCATGTCAAATACCCTCTTTTACAAGTGATGGCCGGCCATGACAAGGAGTATGGGCTAAACATGTCATGAAACATGTTTTGTTGGTGCATTAGGGAGAAACAATAAACAAATAAGTATGGGTAATAAAGAAAGAAAAAAAAAATGTGTGTGAGTGAACCCCCCATTGCAGTGCATGGAAGAAAAGAAAAGAAAAAAATTTTGCTCATCCATTTTTCTCTCTTGACCGAAAATACTAGAGGAAGGAAGGAATTTTGCTTCATGTTTGGTTTGGAAGAGGATTAGGAAGAGGTTTGGCTATACTTGCATCAAGATTAAGGTATGTTTGAGGTTGTGCCATGAGATTCATGCATGTTTTTAGTTGCTAGCTTGATGTTCTTGTTAGCCCATGGTTCAAATCCTTGCTATGTCATGGGAATGACATTCGGCCAAGATGGGTGTGGTGTTAATGCCATTGCATGCTAAATATCAAGCTTGATAATGATACATGTGATGGGGGGGTTGAGGACTCTTAGATTTTCTTTTAGCATCTTTGAATGAGATACTAAGTTCTTTGTTTAACCATGACCAAATTGAAGCGGTATGGTGTTGTGGTGTATTCGCCATGGTATATCCATAAGTATGATTCATGCATGTTGCATGGTAAGTAAGATTTAAGCTTTGGATATGTGTATATATTTGGATATAAGCCACTTGAGAATCGGCCCTTGCACCTACATGAATATATGTTTGCACATGATGTATTGGTATGACATATATACTATTTCAAGTGTATATTTGCTTGTGATGATGTTTGGTTATGAAGTAAATGAGAGATGTGTATTGAGCTACGATATGTAATGCGTTAGTTAGTAAAATGTATGCTGTTTTGTGTGGTATTAAGTGTATAATTGGCCTCAACATGGACATGCATATTCGCCACATGAAGGGAAATTGGTGTGCATGCATTCGGTTAGAGGCAAGCATATTGATGCCTATTCTTGGCTTAGAAAATTCGGCTAAGAGGAATATTAACTAATGTGTTGAGTTCGATTCATGATTTCGTACATATGCGACTTTAATGCCTAATGAGTATATATATTGACTAAGTACCTTGAATTCCTCTTTCGATGCTCAAATGATTAAATCAATTTATTTGTTAAATTAAGCTCAAGAGCAAAGGGGAACTAGATCCGACAAAGGGAAGGAAAAAGTGGTCGAATAGCCATTGAAATCGTTCGACGACATCCTAGGTAAGTCTTCGAGTAATGACCCTACTTGAATTATATTGAAATCATGCTCCTTGTGTGTGTGGCTATTGAGCCGAAATTGTAAAGGTTTGATAAATATTTTTGTGTTTGAGCCTTAGTAACGAAAATGAATTATGGATGTGTCGTGAATATTGATATATGTGTAAATGAACATTGGAATGATATCCGGGCTAAGTCCCGAAGGCAATTGTGCTAGTAATTATATCTGGGCTAAGACCCGAAGGCATTCGTATGAGTGGTTATATCAGGGCTAATACCGAAGGCATTTGTGCAAGTTACCAAATCCGGGTTAAGACCCGAAGGCAATTGTGCGAGTCACTATAACCGGGCTTCGTCCCGAAGGCATTTGAGCGAGTCATTATATCCGGTTAAATTCCGAAGGTACGTGATTCGAGAATAAGCGATCTTGCTGTAAAATTTCAGTTAATACGCTTGAAAAATTCCAGCAATGAGGTATGTTCATATGAGCTTGAATTAGTTGATTCCTTGAATAATATTCGCTCACCAAGTAATGAGTTTCCGTATTTGACTAAGGTGATCCCTTATGTATGAACATAGGGGTTGGAATGTGAAATGAGTATGATATTGAGAATTTGTGCATATGAAACTATCCGTTAGATTTATGAATGCTATGCTTTTGTTGTGCTGGAATTTCTTGCTCAAACTTACTAAGCATAAATTGCTTACTCCGTTTTCTCTGCTTCTCTGCTTTATAGATTTTGCTCGTTAGCTATCGGATTCGGGATCATTGAAGTCGAAGTCATCCACACTATCAAAGCCTCCATTTTGGTATAATTTTGGTTGAACTTTGAAATGGCATGTATAGGACTACCCTTTTGTTGAAGGTCATGTACCTTTCGGTTTTGTGTAAACTTGGATAGCCATGCGAAAATGGCTTTTATCGTTTTTAGTATAGTACTATAATCGTTTGTATGTTGATCATTATGAGGTATGGAATTGTTTTGAAACGATTAGCCATTGGAATGGTTAATCATGATCACACTTTGTGCTATGTATGCAAAAAGGGGCAATTGAATCATGGAAATCATGAAATAGGTAAAGCCTACCTTAAAGACAGATGCTGACTACAGCAGTGATGTGGATGTGAAAAATCACTAAAAATAGTAGGAATGGTATTAAATAGTGAATAAATTATGTAAATGAACCTTGATGAGTCTACTTTCATATGGAAGAAACGAAACAGTCATAGGAGTTACATGTTAAGAGATATTAAAGTTCTAATGAAACAAGGCCAGAACGGTTTCTGGATCCCCTGTTCCGACTTTGGAAATTCATTGTAAATTAACCAGAGATAATTAGGAGTCATGCCATATATGTATAGATTTCTATCTGAGTCTAGTTTCTATAGAAACAAACGGCATCAGTATTAAAGCCCTGTACAAGGATATATTCAATTCGTAACGCACAAAGGTCAGTGTAGTCGAACCCTGGGATAGGGGAGACTTTAACTAATAAACTGTACTAATTTGCTTGACCAAAAATTATAGAAAAAATCCTGTAGATGGACATATGAGTCTAGTTTCAGGGAAAAATTACGAAACTAATTTTCGAGCTTTGAAACTCAAGATATGATTTTTAAGGCGACAGTGATGCAGTAACCAGCTTGTCTGGAAAATTCTAAATGGACTGTGAAAATAGTTAAGTCTGTGTGCACCTTGTGTTCGATTCCGGTAACGGACTCGGGTATGGGGTGTTACAATTTTATTGGTATCAGAGCTACGGTTTAGTCGATTCTAGGACTACCGTAATGCGTTTGGGTCTAGCTATACATGCCATTTTATGTGATTATTTGATAGTGTGGTGATTTCTGACGTTTGAATATGTGTTTATCTATAGTAATGGATCCCGATCCCGACCGAGCGGTAGCTGATGATCTTGAGAGTGTAGCGCCTGCTCCCGCACAAGGGACAGCTCCGGCGGACTCTCAACCTATTGCTAGCAATCCGAATGATGAGGCTAGGCAAGCCTTTTATAGCGTGATGAATGATTGGTTCAACCAATACATTCGAACTAACACGGCTGTTCCACAACCTCCATTCCCGACTAATACGACCCCCGCACCTACAATGCCTCCGGTAACTGACCAAATAAGGTCAAATAAGCCCCTAGTGGACAGAATTCGAAAACATGGGGCTATTGAATTTAAAGCTACGGATAGCGACGATGCCGAGCAAGCTGAATTTTGGTTGGACAACACGATCCGGGTACTCGATGAGCTATCTTGTACACCGATGAATGCCTAAAGTGTACTATCTCCTTGCTACGTGATTACGCCTACTATTGGTGGAGTATTCGACTTCATTGCCCCGAGAGCAAGTAACTTGGGAGTTTTTCTAAACCGAGTTTGGAAAAAGTATATCATCGAGATTTATGGATCAAAAATGAAGGAATTTCGAACTTAAACAAGGTTCCATGTCGGTTCTGACTATGAATGAAAATTTGTGAGGCTTAGCCAGACGCGAGAATGCATTTCTTGAAGTGTGATGTGTAAACGCTCAAGATGGACTAAATGATGAGATAAAGGCGTATGTTGGCATTTTGGAAATCAGAGTTTGTGGCTCTTGTCGAGCGAGCGTGCAAAGCCGAGGAGCTCGAGATGGAGAAAAGAAAAGCTGAAGTGGGAGCAAGGGAGTTTCAGAAGAGGTCTTGGGAAGCCCTTCCCACGATCATCAAAGAAATTTAGAGATGGCTTAGGCGGTCTAGAGACACTTGGGCTTTTCTAGGCGAGATCGCGATCGACCCCTGTGACCACACGAGTCACTTCGATCGCCAGTGGTGGGAATGATCGACGAGAGAGAACGGAGTGCCAGTATTGTGGCAAATGGCATTCTAGAAGTTGTAGATTTCGTGACCGCTCCTGTTACAAGTGCGGATCAGTTGACCACTTCATTAAAGATTGCCCGAGGTTGTCTGAACAGAATGTAGATCAGAGTGGGAAACCGGGTGCTACCACTGCTCGAGGTAGACCATCTAGAAACACGGGCAATGCTAGTGGTGGTCAGAGAGGATCTAGAGATGTTACGACTAGATCCGAGGCTCGCGCTCCTGCTAGGGCTTATGCTATACGCGCACGCGAGGATGCTTCCTCGCCAGATGTTATTACCTGTACTTTCACTCTCTTTGATACTAATGTGATTGCTTTGATTGACCTGGTTCTACTCATTCTTATATATGCGAAACCTTAGCATCCAAAGAAGACTTTACCTATTGAGTCATCGAGTTCGTAATTCGGTGTCAAATCCCTTGGGTCCTTACGTGTTGGTCGACAAAGTGTGTAAGAAATGTCCCTAGTAATTGAGGTTCTGTTTTTGGCGGACTTGATGCTTTTGCCATTTGATGAATTTGATGTTATTCTTGGGTTGGATTGGTTGACCGTGCATGATGCGGTTGTGAATTGCAAAAGCAAGATTATTGATTTGAGGTGCGCAAATAACGAGATGATCCGAGTTGAGTCTACGGACTTAAAGGGGTTGCCATTTGTAATATCATCAATGTTGGCCCAAAATATGTAAGAAAGGGTGCGAAGCATACCTTGCGTATGTACTTGATGATAAGGAGTTAGAAATAAAACCCGAATCTGCTTGGTGGTTTGTGAATACCGGATGTTTTTCGAAGAATTACGGGTTTGCCACTGCTCGAGAGATAGAGTTTGGCATTGAGCTTGTACTTGGGACCACACCGATTTCAATAGCTCCGTATCGTATGGCACCAACGGAATAAAAGGAGTTGAAAGCTCGATTGCAAGAGTTGGTGGATAGAGGTTTTGCTCACCGAGTTTTTCACCTTTGGGTGCACCGGTGTTGTTTGTGAAAAGAAAGCGGAACCATGAGGTTGTGCATCGACTATCGTCGACAATAAAGTGACAATAAAGAACAAATATCCGTTATCGCGTATCGACGATTTGTTCGATCAACTGAAGGACCTCGGTGTTCTCAAAAATAGATTTGAGATCGGGCTATTATCGATTCTTGAATTCGAGATTCGGACATACCCAAAAGCGCCTTGAGCGAGATATGGTCACTACGAGTTCTTAGTGATGCCGTTTGGGCTCACTAATGCCCTGCGGTATTTATGGATTTGATGAATCGGATCTTGAGACCGTATTTGGATCGGTTCAGTAGTTGTGTTCATTGGCGACATCTTGGTCTATTCAAGAGATGAGACCGAACATGCGGAGCACACGAGATTAGTGTTGCAAATTTTACGGATAGCGGTTATATGCTAAGTTTAGCAAGTGTGAGTTACGGTTAGCGAGGTTAGCTTCTTGGGCCATGTGGTATCTGCATCGTATTCGAGTCGACCGAGTAAAATTTCAGCCATACTTAAGCTGGAAGCCTCAGAAATATTCTTGAGGTTCGGAGCTTTTTGGGACTTGCTAGGTTACTACCGACGGTTTGTAAAAGGATTCTCGATGATAGCCACACCCATGTAAACCGCTTGGAAAGATGTCAAGTTTGAATGGACGGAAAAGTGTCGAAAAGTTTCGACCAATTGAAAACTCATTTGACGGAAGCTCCGATACTAGTACTGACCGAATCGGCAAAGAGTTTGTCATCTATAGTGACGCTTCCCTACTTGGGTTAGGTTGCGTATTGATGCAAGAGGGTCGAGTTGTGGCCTATGCGTCGAGACAATTAAAGCCACATGAGAAAAATTATCCGACCCATCATCTTGAATTGGCTGCCATCATATTCGCCTTAAAGATATGGCGACATTACTTATTTGGTGAGAAGTGCCATGTGTATTCAGATCACAAAAGTCTCAAATATTTGATGACTCAAAGAGACTTAAATCTGCGACAAAGACGTTGGCTCGAGTTGTTAAAAGATTATGAGCTTGTCATTGATTATCACCCGGGAAAGGCTAATGTGGTTGCGGACGCCTTAAGCCGAAAATCACTGTTTGCTTTACGAGCTATGAATATACACTTGTCTATTCTACCCGACAATGTGTTAATAGCCGAATTAAAGGCCAAACCATTGTTGACTCATCAAATTCGTGAAGCTCAGAAGGTTGACGATGAGTTGGTTGCAAAGCGGGTGAGTGTGTTCGAACAAGGAATCGGAGTTTCAAATTTATGATGACGATTGTTTGAGGTTCGAAGTCGTCTGTGTGTTCCAAAGAATTGAACTTATTTCGATAATTCGAACGAAGCCCATTGTAGCGGATGGCAATCCACCCGGGAGTACGAAGATGTACAACAATTTGAAACGTCGGTTTTGGTGGCATGGTATGAAACGAGACATCTCCGACTTTGTTTGAGATGTTTAATATGTCAACAAGTGAAATCGGAACATCAAGTGCCTTGAGGTTACTTGACCGATCACGATACCGAGTGGAAATGGGATCGAGTCACAATGGACTTTGTGTCCGGACCGCCATTGTCGACAAGTAAGAAGGATGCGATCTGGGTTGTTGTTGATAGACCGACTAAGTCGGCTCACTTTATCCTGTGCGTCGGATTTTTCATTGGATAAACTAGCTGAATTGTACGTTTCTCAGTTGTGAGATTACACGGGTACCGATTTACATTGTGTCGGATAGAGATCCGAGGTTCACCTCGCGATTTTGGAAGAAATTGCAAGAAGCTTTGGGTACCAAGTTGCATTTCAAACCGCCTTTCACCCCCAAACCGATGGTCAATCCGGCGGATAATTCGGATACTTGAGGATATGTTGAGATGTTTCATTCTCGAGTTCGGTGGTTTATGGGAGCGGTATTTACCTTTGATTGAATTCGCTTACAACAATAGTTTTCAATCAAGTATTAAGATGGCGCCTTACGAGGCCTTGTACGGCGTAAATGCCGTACACCATTGTTTTGGACCGAGCTCGCGAAAGCAAAATTTTCGGAGTGGATTTGATTAAAGATGAAGAAAGTAAAAGTAATCCGTGAAAATCGAAGATAGCCTCCGATCGTCGAAGTCGACGCGGATCTGAAACGAAAAGACATTGAGTATCGGTGGGAGATAAAGTGTTTCTTAAAGTTTCGCCTTGGAAAAAGATACTCAGATTTGGGCACAAGGGCAAATTGAGTCCGAGGTTCATCGGGCCATATGAGATATCTGAACGAGTCGGTCCAGTTGCATATCGTTTGATTTTGCCCCCTGAACTCGAAAAGATTCACGACGTCTTTCACGTTTCAATGCTTCAACGCTATAGATCTGATCCGTCACACGTAATTAGTCCATCAGAGGTTGAAATTCAAGCCGATATGAGTTATGAAGAAGAACCGATTCGCATCCTAGCTCGTGAAGTGAAAGAGTTGCGAAACAAAAGGGTTCCGTTAGTAAAAGTGTTATGGCTCAAACACGGATGGAAGAAGCTACTTGGGAACCCGAGAACTCTATGAAAGAGCGATACCCAAATCTATTTACGGTAAGATTTTCGGGACGAAAATTTCTTAAGTGGGGAGAGTTGTGACACCTTAAAACGACCCTAGTCGGAATGTGGTTTCGGGACCACAAAACCGAGGCATAAAAATAATTTAATATTTATTTTATTGCCTATAATATGTGTTAACTCATGTGTGACATTTTTTATGCTTTAATTTAGAGTTATAAATGTGAATTTCACTAGAAAGGACCTAGTAGAAAACTTTGAAAGTATGATGGGGAATGTGTGATGACTAATTAAAGCATGCATGCAAAACAATGGCCTTGCATGTCAAATACCCCTCTTTTACAAGTGATGGCGGCCATGACAAGGAGTATAGGCTAAACATGTCATGAAACATGTTTTGTTGGTGCATTAGGGAGAAACAATAAACAAATAAGTATGGGTAATAAAGAAAGAAAAAAAATATGTGTGTGAGTGAACCCCCCCATTGCCGTGCATGGAAGAAAAGAAAAGAAAAAAAATTTTGCTCATCCATTTTTTCTCTCTTGACCGAAAATACTAGAGGAAGGAAGGAATTTTGCTTCATGTTTGGTTTGGAAGAGGATTAGGAAGAGGTTTGGCTATACTTGCATCAAGATTAAGGTATGTTTGAGGTTGTGCCATGAGATTCATGCATGTTTTTAGTTGCTAGCTTGATGTTCTTGTTAGCCCATGGTTCAAATCCTTGCTATGTCATGGGAATGACATTCGGCCAAGGTGGATGTGGTGTTAATGCCATTGCATATTAAATATCAAGCTTGATAATGATACATGTGATGGGGGGGTTGAGGACTCTTAGATTTTCTTTTAGCATCTTTGAATGAGATACTAAGTTCTTTGTTTAACCATGACCAAATTGAAACGGTATGGTGTTGTGGTGTATTCGGCCATGGTATATCCATAAGTATGATTCATGCATGTTGCATGGTAAGTAAGATTTAAGCTTTGGATATGTGTATATATTTGGATATAAGCCACTTGAGAATCGGCCCTTGCACCTACATGAATATATGTTTGCACATGATGTATTGGTATGACATATATACTATTTCAAGTGTATATTTGCTTGTGATGATGTTTGGTTATGAAGTAAATGAGAGATGTGTATTGAGCTACGATATGTAATGCGTTAGTTAGTAAAATGTATGCTGTTTTTGTGTGGTATTAAGTGTATAATTGGCCTCAACATGGACATGCATATTCGGCCACATGAAGGGAAATTGGTGTGCATGCATTCGGTTAGAGGCAAGCATATTGATGCCTATTCTTGGCTTAGAAAATTCGGCTAAGAGGAATATTAACTAATGTGTTGAGTTCGATTCATGATTTCGTACATATCGACTTTAATGCCTAATGAGTATATATATTGACTAAGTACCTTGAATTCCTCTTCGATGCTCAAATGATTAAATCGATTTATTTGTTAAATTAAGCTCAAGAGCAAAGGGAACTAGATCCGACAAAGGGAAGGAAAAAGTGGTCGAATAGCCATTGAAATCGTTCGACGACATCCTAGGTAAGTCTTGAGTAATGACCCTACTTGAATTATATTGAAATCATGCTCCTTGTGTGTGTGGCTATTGAGCCGAAATTGTAAAGGTTTGATAAATATTTTTGTGTTTGAGCCTTAGTAACGAAAATGAATTATGGATGTGTCGTGAATATTGATATATGTGTAAATGAACATTGGAATGATATCCGAGCTAAGTCCCGAAGGCAATTGTGCTAGTAATTATATCCGGGCTAAGACCCGAAGGCATTCGTGCGAGTGGTTATATCCGGGCTAATACCCGAAGGCATTTGTGCAAGTTACCAAATCCGAGTTAAGACCCGAAGGCAATTGTGCGAGTCACTATAACCTAAGGCTTCGTCCGAAGGCATTTGAGCGAGTCATTATATCCGGTTAAATTCCGAAGGTACGTGATTCGAGAATAAGCGATCTTGCTGTAAAATTTCAGTTAATACGCTTGAAAAATTCCAGCAATGAGGTATGTTCATATGAGCTTGAATTAGTTGATTCCCTTCGAATAATATTCGCTCAGTCAAGTAATGAGTTTCCGGTATTTGACTAAGGTGATCCCTTATGTATGAACATAGGGGTTGGAATGTGAAATGAGTATGATATTGAGAATTTGTGCATATGAAACTATCCGTTAGCTTTATGAATGCTATGCTTTTGTTGTGCTGGAATTTCTTGCTCGAACTTACTAAGCATAAATTGCTTACTCCGTTTTCTCTGTTTCTCTGTTTTATAGATTTTGCTCGTTAGCTATCGGATTCGGGATCATTGAAGTCGAAGTCATCCACACTATCAAAGCCTCCATTTTGGTATAATTTTGGTTGAACTTTGAAATGGCATGTATAGGACTACCCTTTTGTTGAAGGTCATGTACCTTTCGGTTTTGTGTAAACTTGGATAGCCATGCGAAAATGGCTTATATCGTTTTTAGTATAGTACTATAATCGTTTGTATGTTGATCATTATGAGGTATGGAATTGTTTTGAAACGATTAGCCATTGGAATGGTTAATCATGATCACACTTTGTGCTATGTATGCAAAAGGGCAATTGAATCATGGAAATCATGAAATAGGTAAAGCCTACCTTAAAGACAGATCTGACTGCAGCAGTGATGTGGATGTGAAAAATCACTAAAAATAGTAGGAATGGTATTAAATAGTGAATAAATTATGTAAATTAACCTTGATGAGTCTACTTTCATATGGAAGAAACGAAACGGTCATAGGAGTTACATGTTAAGAGATATTAAAGTTCTCGTGAAACAGGGCCAGAACGGTTTCTAGATCCCCTGTTCCGACTTTGGAAATTCATTGTAAATTAACCAGAGATAATTAGGAGTCATGCCATATATGTATAGATTCCTCTCTGAGTCTAGTTTCTATAGAAACAAACGGCATCAGTATTAAAGCCCTGTACAAGGATATATTCAATTAGTAACGCACAAAGGTCAGTGTAGTCGAACCCTGGGATAGGGGAGACTTTAACTAATAAACTGTACTAATTGGCTTGACCAAAAATTCAAGAAAAAATCTGTAGATGGACATATGAGTCTAGTTTCAGGGAAAAATTACGAAACTAATTTTTGAGCTTTGAAACTCAAGATATGATTGTTAAGGCGACAGTGATGCAGTAACCAGCTTGTCTGGAAAATTCTAAATGGACTGTGAAAATAGTTAAGTCTGTGTGCACCTTGTGTTTGATTCCGGTAACGGACTCGGGTACGGGGTGTTACAGATTTGAAACAGCTATATTGGCGGTCAGGTATGAAACAAGACATTTCAGAGTTTGTGTCAAGATGCTTAGTTTATCAACAAGTTAAAGTCGAACATAAAGTGGCTTTAATGCTATTACAACCAGTGATGATACCAGAGTGGAAATGTGATAGAGTTACAATGGATTTCGTATAGGATTTGCCCCTGTCTCCGAAAAAGAAAGATGTTATTTGGGTTGTCGTTGATTGACTAAAGAAATCGGCACATTTCATTCTAGCACGTACGAATTTCTCGCTTGATAGATTAGCTGAGTTGTACATCTCTGAGATTGTTAGATTGCACAGGGTGCCAGTTTCTATTATTTCGAATAGATATCCGAAGTTTACGTCACGATTTTGGAAGAAATTGCAAGAAGCTTTGGGTACACGGTTACACTTTAGTCTGCTTTTCATCCGCAAACCGACTGCCAGTCTTAGAGAATAATTCAAATTCTCGAAGATATGCTTCGTTGTTGTGTGTTAAAGTTTGAAGGCAACTGGGAGAAATATCTACCATTAGTTGAATTCGCGTATAACAACAGTTTTCAATCGAGTATAAAAATGGCACCATATGAAACTTTGTATGGTCGTAAATGCCGAGCTCCTCTGTACTGGACCGAGCTTAGTGAGAAAAAGATTCACGAGGTTGATTTGATCAGAGAGACCGAAGAGAAAGTGAAAGTAATTTGTGACAGTTTGAAAGCAGCTTCAGATCAACAGAAATCGTATGCGGATTTGAAACGTAAAGACATTGAATTTTAGATCGGCGACAGAGTTTGAAATATCTCCATGGAAGAAAATCCTTCGATTTGGTTGCAAAGGCAAATTGAGTCTGCGATTTATTGGGTCGTTTGAAATCATTAAAAAAATAGGGCCAGTGGCATATCGACTAGCTTTACTGTTAGAATTAGAAAAAATCCACAATGTATTTCATGTGTCAGTGTTACGATGGTATAGATCAGATCCATCGTATGTAATTTCTCCGGCAGAGATTGAAATTAAACCTGATATGTTGTATAACGAAGAACCGATTAGAAATTTAGCTCAAGAGGTTAAAGAGTTGAGAAATAAAAGCATAGCTTTAGTGCACGTACATTGGCAATGACACAAGGTCAAAGAAGTTACGTGGGAAGCTGAGGAATGTTTTCGGAATAGTGGTTTTGGGACCATAAATCTAAAGTTGAAATAATTATTTTATTATTATTTTAATGTTTACAACATGATAAAATGATTGTGTGAAAATTTCGTTAAGAAAGTTTATCGTTTAATTTGATAAAAATGACTAAATTGCGTAAATTGCAAAAGTGGAGTTCTATTATCTAAAAGTGTCTAATAGCTATGAAATATTAAAGTGGAGGAAATAGCTATGAAATATTAAAGTGGAGGTCCTTATGTGATAATTAGACCATTTTTAATGTTAGTGGACATTTATGGACATATATTAAGTG
Source organism: Gossypium arboreum (assembly GCF_025698485.1). Taxonomy (NCBI): domain Eukaryota; kingdom Viridiplantae; phylum Streptophyta; class Magnoliopsida; order Malvales; family Malvaceae; genus Gossypium; species Gossypium arboreum. The sequence goes on from NC_069080.1 coordinate 41,679,197, forward strand.
ATTTTAATGTATGCTTGTTGTTAGATAAACAACATTTGTAAAGTGATTTTTGACAAAATTGTCATTTAGGGATTTAATTGAGAAATGTTAAAATTTTGTGGTTAAATTGTGAAATAAATAAAAAATATGGGCTACGGGACGTAATTGAAATTCGGCTAGCATGGGTACAGGTTGAATTGCATGAATTTGTGTTTTTTTTTTAGATAAGGACTAAATTGTAAAAATATTAAAATACTAGGGAAAAAGTGTAAAGTTTCCTTATTGTGTATTTTGGACTAAATTGAATATAATGATAATTAAATAAGTTAATTTTGATTATATTTAGATCAAGAAAAGCAAAATTTAGATTTAGATTGGGGGAAATATAAGATTTTGGACTAGTCGATCCGATCCATCATTTTAGTGATCGAGGCAAGTTCATATGTAATAAACACTGTTATAATTGTGTTTTAAATGCTTTATTATTGCATAAATTGTGTATACAACTTTGCAGACATATTCGATGACGATTTGACAAATGTGAAATCCCGGTTGAACCTTAGGAATAGATTAGGATACGAATGATATGTCATGAGGGTTTATGTGATTAGGTGTTGGTCCGTACGTCTTACCGGTAGCTGAGTTATCCGACATGTGTTGCATATTCTCATCAGTTTGTGTGAGCAGCACCGTGTAGCTTTGTCATGACCGTCAGCTTGTGTGAGTAGACCTGTTGATAGCTCGAGAGTAAGCATTATATGTGATATGAGATTGTGATAGCTTTGGCTATGTATGTGGCACTTAGGATGCGTTTCTCGGGTATCCAATAGTATTCCGAATGGTTCAATGAGTATATTGAAGATATGAAATGGTAAGAAATAGATACGTATAGGTACAGGTATGTATGGAAACTATATAAGCATTGAATTTATGGAAGTGGTGAGTTCATGGTTAATTATGTGTTTGAGTATATGATAACATTGTGATTAAATGTTTTGTACTATGTTATGTTCATATTATTGAATGGAAATTGAATGGTGAGATTTGCTTATTATTTCATAGGAGCTTACTAAGCTTTATAGCTTACATTGTTTATTTTTCCGTGTTTTATAGTGAAATCAAAGCTAGTTTGGATTCGGGAATCGTCGGAGACCTCATCACACTATCAAGTTATCATTTTAGTACTTTTGAGTTTTTTTGGGGTTATATGACATGTATAGGAGTGATGGTCATTTTGTTATATGTTAGTACTGGTTTGAGTCATTTGAGTTGGCTTGTAATGGATGAATGGTTTCTAATGTGTATAGCCATATGAGTTGGCTTATTTTGGTATGTTGATAATGTTTGTATATATGTGCAATTACCCTTTTTTTTCATGTGGTTGGTAATAACTATGTGATGTGTATTATGAATTGGTAAATTGAGTACCTTACGTTTGAAATTTGGATATTTGGTATGTTTGTGAATTTAGGACAATTAGTGCATAATTGAAAATGACCATTTAGATGATTTGAGAATGTGAAATTAGCATGAAATTGAATGGCATATTGTGGTGTTTATGTGACTTGTATTTTTGGTATTGAAATAGCATGAAATATACTTAGTTTAGAAGAGTTTGAATGCCATTTGAAGATGTGAATATGTGCCATTTTTGGTTTGGTGTAGGTGTATACAAATTTGGGTGGCAAGATGGCTTGGTAAATAGCCTATTTTTATCCATACGGGTAGAGACAAACGCTTGACACATGATCAGGTTACACGGCCATGTGTCCCCTGGTGTTGAATTAAAAACAAAGTCAGTATACTCCACACACTCCAACACATAGGCGTGTGACTTGGCCATGTGGCATAAGTCAGTATACCCTACAGGTTTGGCACAGCCTAGCACATGGTTTGCCATACGGGCGCGTGTAGCCTTTTCGAAGGTCACACGGGCATGTGGTTGGCCGTGTGACCGAAGTCAGAGTGTTACACAGGGTAGGACACGAGCTGGGACACTACCATGTGATCCCATTTCGAATGTCCACACGGCCTGTGACACGGGCGTATCTTTGGCCGTGTGAGATACACGGCCAGGCCACACAGGCGTGTGTCCCCTGTATTTTGTAAAATTTTCTAGGTTTTTTTTCAAATTTTTCTAAGTTATCGGTTTTGTCACGAACCACTTCAAATGCATGTTTAGGGCCTTGTAGGCTCGTATTAAGGACAATGTGATGATGTTGAATGATAATTACATGGAATTTTTAAATGTATGTGAAATGTATGTTTAATTGTTTAATAAGTCTGATAATACTCCGTAACTCTATTCCGGCATTGAATACGGGTGAGGGGTGTTACAGGTTGGGGGTGCGAGTTGGACCCAAAATTCATCAGCGCATTTGTGGAGAGGTGGAGACCCCGAGACGCACACATTCATAGGCTTAGTTTTGCTTTCCATTTTTACGTCCTTGAGTGGACGTATACATTCCTACTCGTAACAAGGTAAAATTTATATTAGATTTTACAATTATTAAATAGATTTAAAATAAAATGTTATGCTAAAATTTCATTTAAATAGGTGGAACAATTCACCGAGTTACAGGTGAATACCTACTGCTCTTGAAGATATACTGCTTCTATTAGACCAATGGTCAGAAGCGCATATAAATATTTATTTTATTTTGAACTATATATACATTACATAGTCGATTTAGTATTTAGTATTTAGTATTATGTATATAACTAATATTTTTATCATGTTCATATAGTTTCAATGGACACCATACGAGGATCCGACAAGTCGGGCAGTAATTTTAGGTGAATTCCTATAGAATCTGAACATCTGGCACGTTAGGATCCCATTGGTCAGCTACGCTACCATCAGATGCACTAGACAGATAGAGTGTTGCGGCAATTTGAATTCTGACAACCGATTCCTATGCCACTTGAAGTGCTCGATGATGAGCTCAAAATTGACTTATGGTGACCAGATACGCATTGGCACCTCTTCCACTCGAAATATATTGAAATGTGGGGAAACTGGTACGATAATATACCTACTTGCTAATCGATTATCTTTCTGGAGTTAGCGTGCTATTTAGATTACATGTCATGGTGTAAGATCCATGACATACCATATTTGCTCTCAGAAAAGGAGAGGCGTTGGTAAATCTGTGTTGAAAAGGAACAACAAGGCCTTTTAAATCTAAGGACAAGGGATAGCGAGGTGGGCCCATCAACAACGCCGACGCAATCACTGACCTCAATGGAGCAAGCGACGATGCCCACACCACAGCCACTTCAAATTATGCAAGGTGCGTATCCTAACCCTTTTGTGTATCATTTTTCCACTCCTATGTCAAGTTGGGGACCACATGATGACTCCGAGTCAACCAACAATATATAGGCCATCGTCGTAGGAGGGACCACACGAGGCACCATTGGGGAGCTTCACTCATTTCCAATCCCTATCGCCTTATGAGATTCAAGCCAGTTACGTTCATTCGCCATGGGTAATGCAACCACCTTCGTGATCTTTGTTCTATCAAGGTGAGTTATCTTCCCAACACCCACAACCACAAGCTGATCCCGAACAACCACAACCCTGGCCGGAAGCTGAACCAAGAAGGAATCCAGAGCGTAATTGTCGACCACTCCTATGTGGCACTGATTCCAACTGGCACATGCATTGTTTTATTTTTGAATATTTTTGTACAAATTATTTTTATATTGTTTCATTTAATAAAATAGAAGTTCTTTTAAATATTTTTGTACAAATTATTTTAATATTGTTTCATTTAATACAATAGAAGTTCTTTTGAATAATTTTGTACAAATTATTTTAATATTGTCTCATTTAATAAAATAGAAGTTCTTTTGAATATTTTTGTACAAATATATTATTGACTATGCATTCTACTTAGAGCATATTAAAAAAAATCTATCTCGTCAAAATATTTTTTTCAAAACACATCACATCAAATTTATTTTTTCAGAACCTATCTTGTCAAAATTATTTTTCCTAGAACAATACTTACAATTAAAAAAAATTAAACCCTAAAACTCTAAACAACTAAAAACATAATACCCTAATTTAAATTTTCTTAAACCCTAATCAAACCCCAAAATCTTAAAACTAGGACCTAATTTGCAAATAACCCACTAGGGATTACACGGCCAAAAGTGCGTCCTCATTAGCACTTTTTCCTAAAGTGCATCCACGCCAGCGCTGTAACACCCCAATCCCGTATCCGTCACCGGAATAGGTAAAGGGGCATTACCGGACTTGAAACTCATATCAGAACAGTAAATTTTTTTTTTTTGAAACATTCCTTTAGATAAATACTAAAGACAGTCAGGGATACAATTTAAACCTCTATAAGTACACATTCAAAAGATGCCATTTTCGCATGGCTTATATACATTAACCAAAATATTCTTTGGCCACTGGTCTATTCTATACATGCCATAAAATAATTCTAAATATAACAGTAACAAGCAGTGGATAGTGATAATGTGACTAGTTGCTGACGATCCCCGAGCCTGTAGCTTCGAAATAAGATCTATAAAATAGAGAAAACAAAGTAAACGGAGTAAGCATTACAATGCTTAGTAAGTTTTAAGCAGTGTCAACAGATAACAATCAAATTATAACATAGTTGTTCGTATTTTTATTTCACTCTTCCTTCGGGCATACCATCCCTTTTATCGAATATGCACATCTCATCATATACAATAGGTAGATAAACTTTCACATAAAAGTGAGCTCATGTGACAAAGATATATTGTATAATTTCACATAACCTCTCACACTGATCCGATGTCACAGAATCATAGGAATAGTCTCATAGATTGCTCTCGTATGCATCACATAACTACCTTATGATTTAGTTCAAATCAAGCTCACATATAAACTTGGAGTACATACCTGTTTAACCTTTCACATTGAATATATTTATAAGCAATTCTTATTACGAAGTCTTATAGCTTTAACCTCCACTCGGATTATCGGCGAGACCTTTAGCTCGATGAAATCTCCACACGGTTATCGGGTCTTACCGGACAAAATCTCCACACGTAGTCATCGGGTCTTACCGGACATAATCTCCACACGTAGTCATCGGGTCTTACCGGAATATATTTCAAGTTTCATGTACATTTAATCACATGTTACAACATTCACATCGACTGTCATATTTGTAATTCATTTGCCTCATCAAATATCTAATAATACACACCTTTCACATTTGGTCATTCGGCCATAATATACACACATCGCCTACATATTTCACACTAGCCATTCGGCTTTACCACATATACATATCTCATATATATATTTCACATTGACCATTCGGCTTTACCACATATGCATATCTCATACATATTTCACATTAGCCATTCGGCTTTACCACATATACATATCTCATGTATATATATTTCGCATTAGCCATTCGGCTTTACCACATATACATATTTCACATTAGCCATTCGGCTGTACCACATATACATATCTCATACATATTTCACATTAGCCATTCGGCTTTACCACATATGCATATCTCATACATATTTCACATTAGCCATTCTACTTTACCACATATACATATCTCATATATATATATTTCACATTAACCATTCAAATTTTACCACATATACATATCTCATATATATATTTCGCATTAGCCATTCGGCTTTACCACATATACATATCTCATACATATTTCACATTAGCCATTCGGCTTTACCACATATACATATCTCATACATATTTCACATTAGCCATTCGGCTTTACCACATATACATATCTCATACATCAATTTCAGCAATAGCTTATAAGCAACTCAAATAGTTTCATCAATGTTTACAACAAATTCACATATTCACTACAAGTTGTTTTCCTGAGCAATAGTCACTAAATTATTTATAAATGGAGCTACAAAACTCAAAATCAATTTTCGTTAATTTTCCCTGAGTATAGACTCATATATCTTCCATCCATAAAATTTCCTTTCTTTTACATAAAATAATGACCATTTCATGAAGATTCACTACATATTCTAATATATGCACCATCATGGCCGGCCACTATGTATACAAAAAGGAGTATTTGACATGCAAAACCATTGTTTTCACTACATGCTTTAATAGGTCCTTATAGATTAACCTATCACATTTCACAAGTGTCACACATAAGTCCTATTAACTAAATTCACAAGCAATTAACTAAATCGAAGCTTAAAACTTTCACACATTCATATTCACATATTTTAGACAATAATTATCATATTCAAATAATTTGGTGACTCGGTTTAGCGGTCCGAAACCACTTTCCGACTAGGGTCACTTTAGTTTGTCACAACTCTCCCCACTTAAGAAATTTTCGTCCCGAAAATTTCTACCGATGCATAGTTTAGGATAACGTCCTCTTATTGAATTATATCCATATAAACATTAGCTCATCGATAGCAATTGTAATTCATTACTGATTTCGCATCGTTCTATTAAATCTTTTTTTTTTTTATCTTAAAACAAATACATAAACATTTCTACAAGTATGCACATATATCTCATTTTCTTGATTTCATAAGCAATAATCACTTAATTTAATTCACAAATGCATTTCAAACACATATTAAGCACATATTAACATGTATAATTCACATCATCAACCCACATATTTGTCACCCACATTTTCATTCATGTATAAGCTGTAACCTGACCGAAAGTACACATATACTCAAACATCCCAATAAATATCCTTTATAACTTCATCATATCTCACTATTCAACTTAACCTATTTCCAACAGAAAATCAACTTCCACATACCTGAACATTGAATTCATTTAGCACATTCAATCACCGTTAACGATACCCGTATACAATCGATTTGGCATAAAGCCTCATATAGTATACCGATATGGGATTTATTTTAGCACATAACCCATATATCCAAAATTATCAGCATTCATCAAAAATTCTTACAGACTTTCAAATGTCGAACTTAATCGAAATAATTTCTTGAACATGATTAACAAAAATAGGGGTCATTTAGCAATAGCACATATGACTTCATATACCAAGCATCCCATAAACTAAATCTGTAACACATTTATAACATGAATTCATTTCTTAACAACATATCCACCATCTTAAATCAATGCCTTCGTTCCATACGAGGTCTTACATGAATCTTGTTTTACTCACTTAATGTCTACTGACCAATCTCGCACACACAGTGCTCGGTTGAAGAACTCGCACTCTCAGTGCCTCTAATCATTTGCACACATAGTGCCCTATTCATTTGTTGTTACACATTGAAATGACTTAACCAAGTCTATAAACATCATGTATGTACACTTTTAAACATATTCTTTCATTTAAATTTGAATTAGTATAGTAATGAACACTTAAACTTTGCTCAAATTATCGGCACGAAGCCTACTAGGCACGAAGGCGAATACACATCACCAAACATGATTGCTCTTGAGACCTAGCCGGATATAACACCAGCACAAATGCTCTTGGGACTTAGCTCGGATATAACACCAAGACGAATGCTCTTGGGACTTAACCACGATATAACTCTAGCACAAATGCTCTTTGAGACTTAGCCGGATATAACACCAGCACAAATGCTCTTCGGGACTTAGCAGGATATAACACCAAAGACGAATGCTCTTGGGACTTAGCCGGATACATCACCAAGACGAATGCTCTTGGGACTTAGCTCGGATATAACACCAGACGAATGCTTTTCGGGACTTAGCCGGATATATCACTAGCACGAATGCTCTTCGGGACTTAGCCCGGATATATATAACTCTCGATTCTCATGTATATATATATATATAACAATGCACATTAGTATATCATTTACATTACTTGAATACAAACACAACATGCTTATCGACCATTCATCTTTCAGTTCCATAGCCACATACAAAGATCACATTTATAGTCATAACACTCTTTTAAAATTGCATCACTTATACCCTTATAATTCAATCCAAATCAAAATTCAAATACAAGTACATGATACGTACCTGATCAACTTAACAATTTAAGCATATCCAAGTGAAGTTATATCGCAAATTCTCATAGTCAGAAGCTTGCTACAGCTCGATCGGGATCAAGATTCATTACAATACAACAAACACATTTCAATAGTCAAAAATCATCACACTATCATTTATCACTTTATGGCATGTATAAATAGACTCACGCGTGCTACGTTAGTCCTAGAATCGACTAAACCGTAGCTCTGATACCAATAAAATGTAACACCCCAATCCCGTATCCGTCGCCGGAATAGGTAAAGGGGCATTACAGGACTTGAAACTCATATCAGAACAGTAAATTTTTTTTTTTTTGAAACATTCCTTTAGATAAGTACTAAAGACAGTCAGGGATACAGTTTAAACCTCTATAAGTACACATTCAAAAGATGCCATTTTCGCATGGCTTATATACATTAACCAAAATATTCTTCGACCACTGGTCTATTCTATACATGCCATAAAATAATTCTAAACATAACAGTAACAAGCAGTGGATAGTGATAGTGTGACTAGTTCTTGACGATCCCCGAGCACAGTAGCTTGAAATGAGATCTACAAAAGCAGAGAAAACAAAGTAAGCAAGTAAGCATTACAATGCTTAGTAAGTTTTAAGCAAGGTCAACAGATAACAATCAAATTATAACATAGTTGTTCGTATTTTTATTTCACTCTTCCTTCGGGCATACCATCCCTTTTACCGAATATACACATCTCATCATATACAATAGGTAGATAAACTTTCACATAAAAGTGAGCTCATGTGACATAGATATATTGTATAATTTCACATAACCTCTCACACTGATCCGATGTTACATAATCATAGGAATAGTCTCATAGACTGCTCTCGTATGCATCACATAACTACCTTATGATTTAGTTCAAATCAAGCTCACATATAAACTTGGAGTACATACCTGTTTAACCTTTCGCATTGAATATATTTATAAGCAATTCTTATTACGAAGTCTTATAGCTTTAACCTCTACTCGGATTATCGGCGAGACCTTTAGCTCGGATGAAATCTCCACACGAAGTTATCGGTCTTACCGGACAAAATCTCCACACGTAGTCATCGGGTCTTACCGGACATAATCTCAACACGTAGTCATCGGGTCTTACCGGAATATATTTCAAGTTTCATGTACATTTAATCACATGTTACAACATTCACATCGATTGTCATATTTGTAATTCATTTGCCTCATCAAATATCTAATAATATACACCTTTCACATTTGGTCATTCGGCCACAATATACACACATCGCCTACATATTTCACACTAGCCATTCGGCTTTACCACATATACATATCTCATATATATATTTCACATTGACCATTCGGCTTTACCACATATGTATATCTCATACATATTTCACATTAGCCATTCGGCTTTACCACATATACATATCTCATATATATATATTTCGCATTAGCCATTCGGCTTTACCACATATACATATCTCATACATATTTCACATTAGCCATTCGGCTTTACCACATATGCATATCTCATACATATTTCACATTAGCCATTCGGCTTTACCACATATGCATATCTCATACATATTTCACATTAGCCATTCGGCTTTACCACATATACATATCTCATATATATATATTTCGCATTAGCCATTCGGCTTTACCACATATACATATCTCATACATATTTCACATTAGCCATTCGGCTTTACCACATATACATATCTCATACATATTTCATATTAGCCATTCGGCTTTACCACATATACATATCTCATACATATTTCACATTAGCCATTCGGCTTTACCACATATACATATCTCATGCATCAATTTCAGCAATAGCTTATAAGCAACTCAAATAGTTTCATCAATGTTTACAACAAATTCACATATTCACTACAAGCTGTTTTCCTGAGCAATAGTCACTAAATTATTTATAACTAGAGCTACAAAACTCAAAATCAATTGCCGTTAATTTTACCTGAGTATAGACTCATATATCTTTCATCCATAAAATTTTCAGAATTTTAGGTTTGGCCAATCAATACCAGATTTTTCTTAAAGTTTCCCTTGTTTCACTGTTTGACTAATCTGACCACTCTTCACTACGAATCAAATTTCTCATTGTACAGAAATCAAAATGTGTTCTATTTGATTTTATTTGAAACTAGACTCATTAAGGAGTCTAAGCACATAAATTTTATCTTATAACCATTTTTGTACAAATTATAATTATTTTCTAAATACCAAACAGGGGATTTCGGAGTCATTCTGACACCGTCTCACTCAACTTTAAATATCTCTTTATAGGAAATTTCTTTGCTCACACGGTCTCTTTTATAAGAAACTAGACTAATTAAGCTTTGATTAAATATTTTATTCAGCCTATAATTCCACACCATCAATTTATGGTGATTTTCTAAAATCACGTTACTGTTGCTGTCCTAAGCAAAATATTACAGTTTGCTCTTAAATTTCCAAGTCCAAACACTTATGAACTCACCATTTGAGTTTAAAACATATCATGGCCACATCATATCTTATTAAATCAACTCATTATGTCCTATTATGATTGAATTTACTCAACGTTTAATCACTTAAAACTTACCTCGGAAGTGGTCGAAGACTAGATATCCACGGCTATTCGTTTACTTTCTCTTTTCCCCTATCCGACTTTGATTCTCTTTGCTCTTAAGCTTAAGTAAAACAATAGATTTGCTTAAGTACTTAACTAATATTATTCACTTAACAATCACATTTGGCAATCACATATCATTTAATCTATATCTAAAACAATAGATTTCAATATGTATCATATTTAATAATTCATGCCATGACTCGATCTCATGCTTATTTAATTTATATCTAATTCATGTTCACAAGCAAAGAGCCACTTAATTTATCATGCTTCCTTATACATGAATTTAATCATATTGCCGAATATTAACCCAACATCACAAGCATAATCACCATGAAACTTGCCTTAATACACATTTTATCCCATTGCCGAATGCATATATATATCAAACAAATATTTATTCACATAAAAACAATTCATTCACATCTCTATAAATGGTCATAATCGGACATTATAAACAAATCAACTAGTTTAGCATTCAAATTCTTCTAACCATTCCTCAATCATTTACTCAATGAACAACAATCCAAGCACATCAAAGCATAGTCGAATGTATCATTCTTCTTAAATTCAAAAATAAATGCATGGGCTAACTTCAAAATCTATTTAACAACTCAACTTTATAAACACATATTCGGCTAGGAAGAAAGATTGATAATTTAACGACCTTAGCTTAACATATAATTTGTTGTAACACATCTTTAAGCATTCTTTTATTCCATCAACTCAAAACACATTCATCACTCACAATAACTAAGTTCATATTCGGCAATGGCCTCCAATATAGTGACCGATTCTTCTCAACTAGCACCTAGTGTACACACATGATCATTTGTTTGATTCAAACACCTATCCACCAAAAATTCATCCAAATTAACAAGAACAACAACCACATTCCTTGTTATCTACCATGACCGAAACCCATATTCATTCACCAAATATCAAAAATTTAACATGGGTCCAATAAGGAACTTAGAAATTTACTAGGATTTAACTAATATTTCAAAAATTAACCAAAACTTCTTACCTTAATATTGACCTTAGATGACCGAATGCTTCACTCCCTTCTTCCTCTTTTCATTTCGGCCAAGAAGAACCGATTTCTTCTCTTGTTTTCCGCACACTTTCATTCTTTTCTTTCTTTTATTATCCTTAGTATTTATTTTATTTATTTCCTTTCTTTTACATAAAATAATGACCATTTCATGAAGATTCACTACATATTCTAATATATGCACCATCATGGCCGGCCACTATGTATAAAAAAAAGGAGTATTTGACATGCAAAACCATTGTTTTCACTACATGCTTTAATAGGTCCTTATAGATTAACCTATCACATTTCACAAGTGTCACACATAAGTCCTATTAACTAAATTCACAAGCAATTAACTAAATCGAAGCTTAAAATTTTCACATATTCATATTCACATATTTTAGACAATAATTATCATATTCAAATAATTTGGTGACTTGGTTTAGCGGTCCCGAAACCGCTTTCCGACTAGGGTCACTTTAGGGCTGTCACAAGCGCGCTTTTCCCTAACACGAGGAAAAAAGTGCTGACGTGGAATTTTTTTTTTAAGTTTTCCTCTGAAAATACGTCCACATTAGAGCATTTTTAGGTTTTCAGTCCATACCCATTATTATATTTTGAAACAACCTATTTCCGTAAATAATTTCGAAAATGAATCTTTATTGATACTAACCCAATATTGAGTTCATGAATATTATTCTATACTTACAAAAGAACTGAAAACATTGAGTGTTATGTTAACCTTAAAAAAATTTATAATAAGTAATTTGAGTTAACCTTAAAAAAAAATATAATAAGTAATTAAAATAATACTATTTTCAAGTAAAAAACCCAAAATTAAAAATTTCATTATCTTGATTCTTTATTCCTCTCGTATTATTTGAATTACATTGCGCCACTTGAGTGTGGTGCAAAAAGCATTTTAATTCTTTTTTGTTCTTCCTGCAATAAAGTGCAGGATTAGAAGAAAGGGTTAGTTGAAGCAGCATTGGATCTTCTACTTTTTTAATATTTTCTAATTTTTGAATCACCAATGTCATATCACTTCACTAACGCAAATGCAAAAGCAAAATTACCCTTTATAAATACCTCCCTGGCATATCGCCTTCATTACCAAACATCAAAACTTCAAAAGTGAATCCTGACTTATCTCATTTCCAATCATCTGCCATGGCAAAACTTCGAAGCCGGTCCTTTTGGTCTCATCTCTCCGATGCCTTTCTTTTCTTTGCTGCTGCCTTTTTAGCTCTTGTGTTAGTATGGTCCTTTTGGTCGTATTTCACTCCAACCCCTAACTTCCTACCCACCTTTACCCATCCATCCTCCAACTCCAAAAACAATCTGGTCGAAAGTGGGTTCGGAGTTAACTTAAAGTCCGACCCGAAAGACCCCACTTTTTATGACGATCCGGAGATGAGTTACTCCATAGAAAAGCCGGTGAAGGATTGGGATGGAAAACGCAAAGAGTGGTTAAAGCATCACCCTACGTTCGCCGCCGGAGCACGTGAAAGAATCGTTCTTGTAACCGGGTCCCAACCTAAGCCATGTAAGAATCCTGTCGGTGATCATTCGCTCTTACGTCTTTTCAAGAACAAGGTTGATTACTGCAGAATCCATGGCTGCGATGTTTTCTACAACAATTTGTTGTTGCACCCGAAGATGAAATCGTTCTGGGCAAAGTTCCCCATCGTTAAAGCGGCCATGTTGGCTCACCCTGAAGCTGAGTGGATCTGGTGGGTTGACTCGGATGCCTTGTTTACGGACATGGAGTTCAAGTTACCCTTAGAAAGGTATAAAAACCATAACCTGGTCGTTAATGGTTGACCTGAGTTGATTTATAACAAGACGAGTTGGACCAGTTTAAACGCTGGGGTATTCCTTGTAAGGAACTGCCAATGGTCTATGGATTTGATCAGTAAATGGTCTAACATGGGTCCAATAAGTGAAGATTATGAAAAGTGGGGTCAGATTCAACGATCAATGTTCAAAGATAAGCTGTTCCCGGAATCAGACGATCAATCGGCTCTGATTTATCTTCTTTACAAAGAAAAAGAGAAATATTACGATCATATTTATTTAGAAAAGGAGTTTTATTTTCAAGGGTATTGGGTCGACCTTATCGCAGTCTATGATAACACAACGGAGAGGTATTTGCAAATGGAGAGAAAGGTGGCCAGGTTAAGAAGAAGACATGCAGAGAAAGTGAGTGAGCAATACGCTGCGTTTAGGAAAGAGTTTTTGAAGGAAACTGGGAAATGGAAGAGGCCATTTATCACTCATTTCACTGGATGTGAGCCTTGTAGTGGGAACCATAATCTGAAATATGATGGGGAAACTTGTTGGAAAGGTATGGTGAAAGCTTTGAATTTTGCTGATAATCAGATTTTGCGTAACTATGGATTCCTGCATTCGGATCTACTGGATTCCTCCACTGTTACTGAAGTTCCCTTTGATTACCCTAACCCTTGATGGCGAGGGTTTCTCATAAAAAAAAAAAAAAGTCATATATGCTGGGAAGTTTTTGCTTTGGTGAATGTAATATTTAAAAAATTTTATTTAAGTTATTAAATTATTAAAAAGGTTTCATTTAAGTTATTGGGTTGTTAAGTTAAAAAATTTTTGTTAGTGAGTTCTAAATGACGATTCATAATTGATAAGTTAGATTAGTACCTATCGATCAGTAGAAGAACATATTTTAGATTCAAGTTGATCTCACAATCAGTGCCAAAGATCTAAAAAAAACTATTTAAATTTTGGTTTATAAATTCGTTATGTTCAAAGTTATTTAATGAAAAGAATTTAAACTCTAAAAGGAAAGGAGAAAGCAAATTTTCAATTTGTGTAAGCAATATAAAAAAGAAAGCTATATATAACATTGATTTTTAATAGTTTAATAAGTTAAATAAAAATTTTGAATAATTCAGTAACCAAAATAAAAAATATTTATAATTTAATAATTAAGTATGTAATTTGCCCGAAGAAACACTATCATCAAAACAAAGGAAAAACCAAAAAGGTATGAGTTTGTCATTATTTTATTTAATGAGAATGAGATTTGATTCTTATTTGGTCTCTTCTTTTTGACCTTTACAGATAAAAAGTGTTTTGCTTTTGCTTTATTTTTTTTTTCTTTTAAGGGTTTTGATTAATGCATGATCCAAGACTAGTATTGTTTACTTTGTTTTTGACAAAAAATGAATGGCTTTTCGCATGCAAAAAAGGTAATTCGATTCGAAAAATTTGATAAAATTTTTAAATTTTGAATTAAATAATTCAAGTTATTTGGGTCAACTCGAATAAAAAAATAAGTTTTTCGGTTTAACTCGAATGTGAATTACACAATTCGAGTTATCCAAAAATCCAAATAAGAAAAGGCAAAACTACATTATTTTGATAAATATTTACCTTTTCTAAAGTTAAAAGTCAAAACCATTAAGTTAAAAGGTAAAACTATGTTGTTTTGATAAATGTTTATTAATTAAGTTAAAAGGTAAAACTATTATATTGTTTATGTTCTTAAAAAATTTTATACTTCGTTTCTTAATTAAATAATCAGTTCATGTAATCGCAACATTAAGTACAAATAATAGGATTCGTTAACTCGACTCGACTTGACTCGAAATTTTTTGACTCGATTCGATCTGATTTTAAAAAAAAATTCAAATTGAATTTGGTTGCTAAAATATGATTCGTCAACTCATTTAACTCAAAATTTTTTGACTCGATCCGACTCAACTCGATCGAATACTCACCTCTACTTAAAATACTCCTTTCCCTTTGACAGAACAATTCTTTAATTCAAATCTGAAGTCATTCCTGTAAGATTTGTAGGAACCTATGAAAACTAATAATTAAATAATATTTTTAGCTTTAAAACATTAAATATTAATAGTATGTGATAGTAATCCATACATAAAAAGTAACAATCTTTATAAAAGAATAATTGTTTTTCTTTTCAACATAAAATTTATTTCTTTTAGGTGAATATGGTACATGATTTTAAAAGATTAAAGTAAATCATTTGGTAAATATATTTTATTTATATTTTAAATTTAAAACAATTGATTAAATTAATTATAATGATTCATTTTTAATTAATTACGCCTTTCTTTAAAAAGTTACTATTCTAGTTGTCTTAAATACGAAAAAGGATGATATGAAACAATGATAATTTTTATTTCTTTTTAATAATTTAATGTCACATCGATAATTAAAATGAATTTCAGAATTTTAGTTGGATTTGATTTTTTACGAAAAAATCTTGAAATTCAGGATGAAAGTATTGATGTGACATTAAATTATTAGAAAATGGATAAAGCTTATATAACATCATTGTTTTATATAATCCTTTTCCGAGATACTCACTTTAATTTAATTTTAGTTTTAATCTTATTATTAGGCCAATTCTTCTCCTTCCTCTTTCTAGGTTGAGAGTTTTTGTTTCTGTACCCTATATATATTCAATTCGTGTTGATTAAGTTTTAACTTAGTTGATATCGTTAGATTCTAGTAAGGTTAAACGTATATTTTCTTTTATTTAAGAGTTGAGAGTTGTTATTATTTTCTTTTATTAGTTGATATCGTTAGATTAAATGAAATTTTACTAAGATTAAGTTTAAGAATATGTAATCTCCACAACCCAAATTCCCTTATCAAAATATAAATTCTTTTAAATGAGCCATTAAATCAATTCAAATATTTCTTTTCCTTTTTTAAACCCATTTATGCTATTATGAATTTAGTTTAATTTTAAAAATCAAATAATAAATTAAATACAATATATTATAGGTTTTTTTGAATAAATAAAATTACATTCCTTATAAACCTACTTCTCTTATTTTTACTCTCTTAAAACGGTCAGTATAATTCCTTTAATTTTCTACTATTTCTTTTAATTTGAAAATCCTATTTTTTAAAATATATAAAAATTTTATCATTAATTAATTCAACTCACAAAGCAGTAGCTATTGGACTATTATTTATTATAGAAAAACACAAATACGTTAAAAGTCTATGGAATATTCGATATTACCATAACCAATTCTTGTTGATTTTCAAAAGTAATTTGGTATTAATATCTATAACTAATCAGTAATATTATAAAAGAAAAAGTTGAGTAGTCTAAGTTTCTTTTACGAGTTCTTAAGTTTAAATTAATAAAAGACCAAATAATAAATTAAATACAATATAATTATGTAGATTGAGTTTTAGCTCGATTGACATAGACATTATTGTCAATATAAGAGGACGTGAACTTGAGTGCGCTGGAGCGCATGAATCCTATTCATGGGTTGGGGAATCGCTATAGATAATTTTAGGCATTGTGTAAAAAAAATAGATACGACCAAAACTTATAATGAGATTGTTAAAAAAATTACACTATATTTATAACTTGTTTTAGTAGTTTGACTTAAAAGGGAAAAAAAAATTGTAACCTCCCAACCCAATCTAGACGTTTGACTTGACATTTCAGAAAAAATTGTTAAGGGAATTTAATTTGAAATTTTGGCTTGAAATAATTAGTTTGATATTGCAATTTAACTAATATTACATTGGAATGTTTAATTTTGATTTGATTTCAACTACTTGTTTTAATCGGTCCCCATTATTGGAATGTTTTAAAACTACTTGTTTAATAGTTTAACTTGTGTATGGTATGACTTTACTAGCAACAGTGGAAGTCATAGTTCAATTAAAGAGTTAATGATATTCTCTCATTGACATTGTGTGGATTTATAAAATCGAAAATGGCCACTGGTTGCTTGTTCTCAAATGAGAAATTTATCACAGTCATTTGTTGACAGTGATCATATTAATCATTAAGAAGACACAATGGTGACAATGAGATAAAATAGGATTGTATTGAGTGAATAGATTTAACTAAAAGGAATCAAGGATATCATATGATGGTAACACACATATAATGAGGTCATTGGACAAACAGTTGGATAAATTGCTTTCATAAATAGCATACTATAAAGGTTTTCCAATCATAGTACTTTTTGTGAACTAACTCCATGATTAAGTTATTGCGAATTATCAAAATGATTCTTCTAGACATAATTGCAATTACTAGAGTCTAATTGTATATGTCTGATTGGTCTCTCCGCTAGCTCAACAAAACCTTGATCGGACTACTTTTGAATTAGAAGAAAATTCTACGACTTTAAAAATAATTTAATTGAGTTGATTTAGTCGATGTGGAATTAAATTGGGCGATTGTAAGAATTATTCAACTAGAGAATTTGATTAAAGAATTTTCTTGAAAAATTAATTTGGGAAATATAAGAGATTTTTGGGAAAATTAATTTTGATTAAGTAAAATTAAATTAATCAAATTAATTAAAATTAATATGATACTTTTGGAAATTAAATTTCAAGGATTTGAACTTAAAAATTGGACTTGAGATCATAAATTGGGCCTAGGAGCCCAAAACCGAGACTAAGACCCAAAAACTGGTCGAACTGGGCCGACAGTCCAACCGATGGCTAACTGAACTGATTGGGTCATCACTGGCCCGGATCGAATGGGTAGAAACCAAACCAGCTCGAGGTGCTGACAGTTGCAACAACGATATTTTGGTGGCTGGAAAATGGTCGACGACGGTGGGTTTTCGGTGGTTGAGTAATGAAAGAATTACACTCCCACTAGGACTCTATTAGAGAATTTTATTTCATATTAACTATTCGACAAATAATATTATTTTAATAGATTTAATATAAAATTAAATTTGATACTTATCTAAATAGTATTTATTAATTTAATATTAAAGTGATTATCTTAATATTAAATTTAATATCTTATTAATTTAATAAGATTTAATATTAAATTAAATATTAATTTAATTTAATATTAAAGTAATTAAGTTTAATCATAGTTGAACTCTCTAAACTCCCCCTATATAAAGAGAGCCGTGGGTCATTATTTTTCACACACTTGAATTCAAGAGAAAGTTGTAGAGAGAAAATTCTCTAAAAAATTATTTCAGAAAATTCCTAGAGATTTTTTTTTATTTACAATTTAATCCAAAAGTTTGAAGAAATTACAAAATTACCCATTGGTAATTTTTGTGAATTTTTTTGGATTCAAAACGAGCCCACACTTGACAGACGTGAGCTTGAGGATAACGGAGAAAACTACTCGGTTAAAGAGTTCATCCTAAACGAATCAAAAAGATATAATTTTGATTTAGTGTTTATTACTTTAGATATCACAACTAAGTTCTTGTTTTGGATTTTTTTTTAAAACTCTGGCTTTTCCCTAAATTTAGTTTTCATTTGATTTTCCAACAATGGGTATCAAAGTCAGGTTGTGCTTTATCTATAAGTGTAAACAGATAATCAAAATAAATTTCTTTTCTTCTTGAATGATTTGATTACATAGAAAGTGACATTCTTTAGATCTTATGCATGTTTTGAGTTATATATGGGAATGGATGCGATATTATCCATTTGTTATATAATTGTTTTTTCCAAGGTTGTGGTTCTTAAGAAATAGACCGTTGACTATCATCTCCAAGTAGGATTGTTTTTTTTTAATTCATAAAATTCTTATGAGTAGAAAATGGACATAAGGCTTAAATGTATTTTTTCCAAAAGAAGTCCATGACGAGGAAAAGATGGAGTGATGATGGTTGAAGTCCAAATGAATGCCTTGTGGTGAAAAACTATGTAACTTTTTTTTTTTTCATTTATTTTCAAAGAAATAGAACCATGGAAACCTTGACAAACAATTTTATTTTAATTATTTATAGTATTTATATTATGTGATGATATAATTCGATATATATGAGATGATCCATAATTGATCGATTAAAAAAAATAAGAAGTGTGGTAATGAGAAGGTGCATGTCTAATACTGGCTCTGGCTAGGAAATGCTTGGTTTTTAAGTGGTTAAATTTGACTCATCTCCCTTTCCTTGGACTTTACCTAGTACACGATTTACATTCACTTATTCGGGTCTTCCCTTAAAAGAAAAATTGTGGAAAATTAAAATTGTTTGTTTTATGATTGATTGATTTTTTTAAATATTATAAAATTGTCATAACATGCCAAGCATATATTAGAAGCATGTCATATAGATTAGTTAAGAATGCCATTAGGACTATTGTCTGATCATTCTTGAAATATGGGATAAAAAAACCTTGCATGTTATTTTAAAATATTGAGTGAGAGAATGTTCTTGAACAAGACTTACGACCTCCATTGATAGTCCCTAAGTGATAGAATGAAAAAGTTTCAAGCTGGTCCCCACCCCGGCCGCACCCCAAGGTAAACTTTATCACGTGAGTTCCCTGGATGAGATTTCCTTTTAAGGACAACTAGTCATGCATGACTCTTAGTGAGATTGTCCTAAGGTGACTCACAAATGAAAGTGTGTTCATGATGGGTGTTGAGTAAATTATTACACACTCAAGATCTTTTCTTATTAAATAGTTTCCCAAGAAACGATATTAAGCTAGAGATGATGACCAAATGTTAAACGATCGTTGGTTTTTGTGGAGTCTTGAGAATTAAGATTCATGACTTGGTTGGATGAAATTCATGTACTTGCTAATTAATAATGGAACCCCAAGAAAATATGGTTGATGGGTGTGAGAATAATCATAGCAATGAAAAAAATATTTTTTCAAGGTTTTAATACAAGACGCATGTATCGTACTGCATTCTTGATATGTTGTTGAAATGAAAATATTTGTTTAATATAAGGATAGTAATTAGTGAATCTTTATTTTTCAGTTTAAATATGTCTCATACTCCTCTTATTAGCATTCTTACTAAGAATAAATTGAATTGGGATAACTTTCGAGAATGGAAACAAAACTTGCTAATAGTTTTCAGCTGTGAGCAAGACAAATTTGTTCTTGATGAAATGTGTCTTTCTGGAGCTCAGCCCAAAGCAAGAAATCGTTGGAGAGACTCTAATTCAATTGCTCGATGTTATAAGTTAGAAAGCATAAGTAGTGTGTTGTAAAAGCAGCACTAGAATTTACGTACTGCCAAAGAGATCATGACAAAGTTGGAGGATTTGCTTGGAGGCCAATTCGCATTTGCTCGACAATCCATTATTACAAATTTGATGAACTCTTAGCAAAAATATGACACTCTGGTCAAAGAACATTTATTAAGCTTATGGGATTCTTTGCAAAAGCCGAGGGTAATGGGATTGAGCTAGATGTGAACACGTAGATTGAAATAGTGTTCAAATCCTTAACCAATGAGTTTATTGGTTTTAGGGTTGTTTATAACTTGGGGAATAAGGCGCTTACCTTGACTCAACTCATGAAGCAATTTCAATCTAATGAGTTGATGCTAAATGGTTGTAAGATAGTTTAGGAGAAATGTAAGACAAACTTAGCTGTGGGCCCCTCATCCTCTAAGGGGAAGCAAAAAGGTAAGGGAAAGAAGAAATTGACTAAGTCTTCGGTTCCACCTCGTATGGATAGGAAGAAGGCTAAGAAGTCAAAAGATCTTAAAAAGATCAAATGTTTCTTTTGCAACAGGAAAGGGCATTTCAGATCAAACTGCAAGGAGTATTTGGAGTACCTAGTTGAAGAGGGCAAAGGTATGGAACTCTTTATTGTTGAAGCTTACTTAGTGGAAGAATCAATTGAAAACTGAATTATTAATTCTGAAGCCACTAACCAAGCGTGTGTTTTTTTACAGGGGCTCAGCAAAACAAGAAGTCTGCGTGATAAGAGCCTCTCGTTGTAGACCGAAAATGAGAGATATGTTTCAACCGAAGCAGTAGGAGATGTTATTTTGCATTTTGATAATTTTAAGAAGATTATTTTAAAGAACATACTTTATGTGCCTCATTTTAAGAGGAAGTTAATTTCTGTAGCATGTTTATTTTATGACAGCTATACCTTGACATTCAATAAAAGGGATTGCTATTCATAGAAATTGTTCCTTAATCTATAATGGATGGATGGAAAGCAATCTCTACTTTGTCAAACCAAATAACTACTCGGTGCTGCAAACTGAAATAATGAATAAAAAGCTTAAAACTTCTCACTCTAATGAGGGGTACCTTAGGCATTTAAGACTTGGTCATATTAACCAAGAAAAAATTATTGGACTCGTGAAAGATGGCCCATTAAGTATGCTTAAGGAAGTTAGTCTTCCACAATGCGAATCTTACTTTGAAGGTAAAATGACTAATAGGTATGCAAAAGGTACAAGGGTCAACCAACCTTTAGAACTTGTGCACATTGATGTTTGTGGTCCCATGAGAATTAGTGCCAAGGAAGTTACGATTATTACGTGACTTTCATCGATGACTATTCTCGATATGGATATGTGTATCTAATGCACTGCAAAAGTAAAACCTTTGATAAATTTTGAGATTTTCCTACAGGAATGGAAAATCAATTAGGTTTATCCATAAAGAATCTTCGGTTTGACCAAAGTGGGGAATAATCGTCCAACGAGTTCTTAAGATACCTCATAAAGAATGAGATTTTATCCCAATGGACTACGCCAAATTTCTACAGCAAAATGATGTAGCTGAGAGAATGAATAGAACTTTTCTTGACATGGTTTATTCAATTTTAAGCTATTCACAACTCCCTATATTTTTCTGGGGATATGCGATACAAACAACTTGCTATATTTTGAATGATGTGCCAACTAAGTTTGCTTGTAAGACACCTTATGAACTGTGGCATGAAAAGAAACTCGCTCTAAGTCACTTTAGAATATGGGGTTATCCAGCACATATTTTGGATAAGGATGCAAAGAAGTTGGGTGCACGGATAGAATTGTGCATGTTTGTAGGATATCTGAAAGGAGCAAATAGTGGATTATTCTACAATATGAAAGATAAAACAATCAAAGTTTCTACTCATGCTATTTTTCTTGAGGAAAACTACATGAATAGCTTTAAGCCTAAAAGTAAAGTGGTACTTAAGGAACTTTCAGGAGTTGTAAAATAATCACCAAGTTTAATTTTTGAGAAAGTTGTAGAAAGACCTGTAAAAAATCAACAACATAAGGGAATTCGTCATAGTGCAAGAGTTTGTAAGAAACTGAACTTCTTCATCTATTATAGTAGTATTTATAATACAAAAGCCAATCATGAGGATGATGATCCACTCACTACGATGAGGTTATGCAGGACACTGATTCCAAGCTTTGGAAACAGCCATGGATGCAGAGATGGATTTTATGAAATCCAATACGGTGTGGAAATATGTAAACTTACTGGTTGGGATTAAACCCATAAGGTGTAAATAGATCTACAATAAGAACAAAAATGCAAAAGGGAAAGCGGAAACACATAAAGCTAGACTTGTAAGACTACATATAGAGAGAAGGTATTGATTACGATGAGACTTTCTCTCCGGTAGCCATGCTCAAGTCTATTTGCATATCTATTTGCATACTCTTATCCATTATTGCTACTCTCAATTAAAAGATCTAGTAAATGGATGTAAAGACAACATTCTTGAATGATTATCTTGATGAGACCATTTATATGGTTCAACCCACTGACTATGTTGTCAAAGGTGGAGAAAGTTTGCAAACTACTAAGATCCATTTATAAATTTAAGTAGACGTCTCGCTCATAGAATAAAAGATTTGATCAAACGATCATGACTTTTGTGTTTATAAACATATAAGGGACAAAAAAGTGGTCCTCCTCATTTTGTATATTGATGATATTCTACTTATCGAAAACGATGTAAGAGAATTGTCATCGGTTAAACTGTGGTTAGCTCAACAATTTAGCATGAAGATTTGTGTAAAGCTAGTTATATTCTTGGAATTCGAATCCTTAGGAATCGAAAGAATAAAACGATAGCTCTATCACAAGCTTCATACATTGATAAGGTACTAGAACATTTTGCAATGACTGATGCTAAGCGAAACGCTCAGCCGACAGCATTAGGTTTTCATATTTCTCTAGATTATTGTCCTAAGACAGCAAAAGAAAGAGAGCATATGAGTAAGGTTTCATATGCTTCGATAGTTGGAAGCCTTATGTATGCGATGCTTTGCATGCTCATATGTCTGTTTTGTAGTAGGAATGGTTTGTCAATATTAGGCGAATCCTGTAACACCCCTAACCCGAATTCGCCGCCGAATTAGGGTTACGAGGTATCACCGTTCAAAGCACAAATCCAAACATTCACATGAGTACACTTATATAAACTTTTAAGAATAATTATTTAACATCAATAGTTGTAGCAATTACTAATAAAACATAATAGAATATACTTTTAATTTATACATATAAAAATATGCAGACATTCAAACTTTATTACACTTTAATCGCACATAATAACCTATACACAAATGAAATATGTGAAATCTATTACATATCATATGTATATATAGCCACATCAGTCACAAGAAGCAAAATAAAATATAATATATATCAATGTACCCATACGCAAACTTACACAAGTTTAGCAAATTCATGTAGTCACATACATGGGTATATAGCATCCATTAATATGAACACCTTTATATACGTGTATAAGGCATATAAAAACTTAGCTAAAATAAATGGACTCAAAATTATAAACGCATGTCTTAACTTAGTCCATAAATAACACCAAATTTGTATCATGCATATGTCTTTCTTTTTACCTAATTTCTTAATTTACCAAAACTCAATAATATTCATCATGAATCATACGGCCGAATATATGTATTTAACATCATCACAAATGATCTGAATTATGGTTACACTCTCAATATAGGCTCATTACAAAACCAACTATTTATATGTAACCTAATCAACAGTTATATATGCATAGTGCACATTTACCCTAAAGCCAAGGCCATACTTAAACAATTGAGCATTAAATACATACTAAGCAGTCAACTAGATTATTCATGATTCATATGCATTGTTTATCATTTAACAACCAAACTAGTCAGACTAGAATATAATCACTCACCACTTAAAAAATGCCACATTTCATTTTACCCATCACACTAATTAACATACCAAATACTTGTTATGACATTACTTTTTCATAGCCAAATCTGGCTACATAGAAATACATACACATCCAAAACTTCCATCATCAATTACCAATAAACAAGCTCACTAAATATTTTGACTAAGAACTCACCAGGACATAATAAGCAAGTCATTTTCGTAACATATAATATTAATCACATATTTTATGCATTCATGGCACACAACTTAATAACCAAATTAATATAAGCCTTACCTAACATAACCGAATTCTAATATAATAATTTATCCATTTTCGCATGGCTTAGATTACACATAACCGAAAATCCAACTTTACAAAACACATTCCAGCCTATACGTGCCATAATTCGAGTTCGAATATTTAAGTACCGAAGTTGTAGATAGTGTGATAGACTTTGCTGACGATCCCCGAGTTTGTAAATTGAATCCAAAATCTATAAAATAAGATACACATAAAAACACAGAGTAAGCTTTTGAAGCTTAGTAAGTTATAAGCAATTTAACTTCCCAATAATATTATAAACTTATTCAAATCAAAATAAATTATAAAATCATAACCTTTCAGATCCAAATATTTATAATTCATTATAAATATATATTTTCACACTCAAATGTTACACTGGCCGAACACTCATGAAGCCAAATTATCATTATGATCATTTATTTCCCACAACTAATTAATTATTGTAACTTACTTCACATATCCAGAAGCATATAAACTCATGTGTAGTTGCATAGTTTCATATATATATATGCTAATTATGAAGCCGAACACTTATAGTCATACATGTCTAATACAAAGTTTCATTTCAATAATAATTACAAGGCCGATTACACTGGAATACTTAAACCCCTGTATCAATATAATTCATCATATTCATATATTAGATATGTAACCGAAATTACCTAATCATATATGCACATGATTAAAGATTATTCATTATAAATAAGCTACTGACTCACAAAGTCTAGTACACATATCACATTCGCATATATCCTTTATTTGCACCATTTCAAAGTTCGTAAAAATAACAAGGTACTTACTTGCTTTACCTCAAATAGGTAATGAGTTAATTCATACCTGGCATATGGCTCATTTTACACATTCAAACTCAATTTACCTTTGCCTGATAAACCATTCGGAATTGGATAGGACACTCGAATAATCTCACAAATTGTACAATGCCAACGTCCCAGACGTGGTCTTACATGTAGTCACATATCGATGCCACTATCCCAGACAGGGTCTTACTCGTAAACACAAATCAGAATCACATATCGATGCCAATGTATGAAACGTGGACTTACTCGCACACATATATCAGAATCACATATCAATGTCAACGTATTAAACGTGGTCTTACGTGCACACATATATCAAAGTCACATATCGATGCCACATATTCTTCCAAGTATCAACTTTAAAAATCGGCCAAATTATACCTAAGTTCATTAACAAAATTACCATTCATAATCAAAGTCACATTATCATTAAATATTCAATTATATATATATATATATATATATACATTTAACCATGATTCACATTTTAATATCACATACATATTTCATTTAGCCGAATATAGACTTGTAATTAATATACAATTAATCTACATTTTAACATATATAATTCATGACATCACTTCAAATACTAAATTTATTCATTACTTATCATCAAACATAGATTATTTTCATTTTCAATATCAATTCATAATTTACTTTTAATCAATATAACTATCTATTAATCACATATATTGAAATTTAACATCTTCTATTTACTTATAAACTTACCTCGAACAATATAAAACGGAACGGGACAACTAGTCGACGACTTTCATTTTTCCTCGATCCAAATCCGATTTCTTTGGTTCTTGATCTAAACATATTCAGATTAAGCTCATTCAAATATATTTTCATTCAATTTAGTCCAAAGACACATAAATAGGAAAATTACCATTTTACCCCTGACATTTACACTTTTTACAATTTATTCCCTATTGTACAAAACACAAAATATGCAAAATTTCAATATACCCATGTTTGGCCGAATATTCCTAGTATTCACACAAGTCCATATATTTCATTTATTTTACATTTTAGTCCCTCAAATTATTATTTTTTCAATTTAGTCTTAATTACTCAAAATCATCAAAAACTCCAATATAAAATATGTTAATCTAAAACATATCTTTTATATTTCATCATTGAACAACAAAAATCACAATCTTTCAACAATTTCATAACTCAAAATATTCACCAAAATAAAAAATTCAAGCATGGGTTTCGTAGTACTCGAAGCAACGATCTTAAAAATGTAGAAATTATCAAAAACCGAGCTAAACACATACCTCAATCAAGTTTGTTTATGGCCGAACTAGGTTTTCCTTTCCTTTCTTTTTTTTCTTTCTTATTTTTGGTTTCGGTCAAAAGAATAAGATGAGCATGGCTTATTATTATTTTATGATATATATATTATATTATAACATATATTAATTTAATGTTTAATTACTTATATAATATAAAAACATGTAATTTATGTCTTATGTCGTCCCACTAATATATTAATGGGATATTTACAACAAAAATGCCCCAACTTAGAAAGCCACTAACAATTTGGCCCTTATATTTTAAACTATCAAGTTTTCGATTTACGCGATTAAGTCCTTTTGTTTAATTGGATACCTAAACGACAAAATTAAATCACGAAAATTTCACAGATATAAATTCATACAAAATAAACATAGAAAATAAATTTTAAATATTTTTCTGACTCGAATTCGTGGTCCCAAAACCACGTTCCAATTAGGGTCTAAATTGGGCTGTTACAAATCCTAGTCTTAGGCATTGGCAAATTGTAAAGCATATATTAAGGTATCTTAAAAGAATTAGGGGTTATATGCTTGTGTATTATGGGGAGAACCATACTCCTATTGAATACATAGACTCATACTTCCAAACATATAAAGATTCGAGGAAATCGACATCGAAATATTTATTTGTCTTAGGTCGTGGAGCCATAGTATGGAGAAGGGTAAAAGAAACTTGCGCTACTGACTCTACTATGGAGGCCGAGTATGTGGCTGTTTTTGAGACAACGAAAGAAGTAATATGGTTTCGATAGTTCTTAATCGATCTTGAAGTCATTCTTAGTACGAAAAAGACTATAACACTGTATTATGATAACAATGCTGCAATAGCTAATTGTTGTAGGCCAATTTTAACCCATTTACATCAAAACCCAATTTAGCCTTACCTGACCTACCAAAATTAAACCCAAAACCCAAAATCTTAACTACCCAAAGCCTAATTTACATCAAAACCCCAATGGCCCAAACCCTAAGCCCAAATCAAAATAAAAAACCCTTGCCCACAACCTAAACTTTCCTCAACTAAATCCTAGCCTTTGCCACTACCAACTCCACTAGCCACAATTGCTCCACCAACAACTCCACTAGCCACACTTGCTCCACTACCTACTCCACTAGCCACACTTGCTCCACCACCACTTGTACCTACAAATGAAGACATAAACAATAAAAAAAATATTTTGTAAATGGCTATATAAGCCGTCATATTTTGTATTTAAGAAAAGGAAGAAGTTTTGGGGGAGAAAGTTATTGTAAAGGATTTTTTGAGAGGTTTTTTTAGAGTAATCAAGGAGAAGAGTTATTGTAAAGGCTAGTTTTTGGAGAGACTAGTTTTTTTTTTTTTTGAGATTAATCAAATATCAAAGCAAAAGAGGTTTCTTGGTCTATTCTCATTTTAAGTTCTTTGTTTGCTTATTGTTTTCCTTTCAGTTTTATTTTGTTTCTTTTATACGAAAGTAAAAATAAAAGGAGGAAGCTTTCCCATTTTACCGAAAAAGTTTTTTTGAGGTTCGACTCTGATGTCTGATGCACCGAAGCGGTGGCCGTGCCGTCCAGTGACGGATGGTGGCCGGCCTTGTGGCCGGAAATCACCCACTCTCTCCCTCTTTTTTTGTTATTATTATATTTTTTAATATTATATTATATATATTCTTTTAATATATTAGGTATATTCTAAATTCTATATTACGTATATATATATATTATACTATTTTATGTATATATCTTTAATACTATATTATTTATATATTTTTTTCTACATGTTATCTTATGTATATATTTTAATTATATTATGTATGTATTTTTTACACTATATTATGTACATATTTTTTTATATCTATTTCATACATATGTATATATTATATATATCTTAACATTACTAGTTATATTTTCACTATTTTATGTATATACTTCAAACACTATATATAGTATATTTCTAACACTATTACTATTTATAAATATATATATATATATATATATATATATTTTACGTACATACTCTTAATATCTTTATTATGTATATATTCGTTGTTTTTATTTCACATTGGATACTATTATTACGTTTAATATATCGCATGCATTGTTATTGTTTTAATATTGTTGTCATATTTATTATTTGTTTCAATGTATTTCCAACTCGTTTATTTTTGTCTCTCGCCTATTTTATATCATTACATTGTTCATTACTTTAAAGATTTTTATTCATGTTTTTACTAATTTCAATAAATAAGGCAATGTTTCGCATTTTGGAACATCAAGAATTGTGCCCTAACTTACGTGGTTTTGGTTCTCTTGTTGGTTCTAAATAGCTAAATATCCTTTTGAGTTTTGAAATGCACGGATTTCAATTTAAATTAAAAGACGACCTTGTGCTCGGAATTCATGGTATTGTGTCCTAACTTACGGGATGTGATACTCGATATCTCGAGATAAGGAAATCTTTAAACAAATCGATTTAAGCTAATTCAAGAATTTTAAAATCAGTATTAATAGAAAAGATCGTATTTCAAGTCTCTTCCGATTTTTAATTTTCGACATTAAGACACTAACTAATCAATTCGGTACCAATTTTTGGGCGTGTCGAGGTGCTAATCCTTCCTCGCACGTAACCGACTCGAACTCATTCTCTCAAGTTTCAGAGACCAAAGGCCTGTTTTAGTAAACTAAAATTGATTTATTAAGACAAAGGTGATCCGATCACACGATAAAAGATTGGTGACGACTCTGTTTTAATTTTCACTTTCAAACAAAGTCGATCCCGTTTTCAAAAGAATGGTTTCGACGACTTGGCGACTCCTTTGGGGACCTCGAGAGTCGAGCCTTAAATTGATTATTTTTGTCTTTTGTCAAAATCGAAAATCGATTTTAAATTTATGCATTGCATGTTGTGCATTATTTTCGCGACTCTCTTCATAATATGCTTGCTTTAAGTGGTTTAATTCTTTGAGGTATCTTTGCATATCGCATCGCATTATTGGTCAATTTCACCCTCTTAAGTGGAAGTGAAAACTACTCCTTCGTGAGATCTTCACCTCAAATGCAGTATAGTGGATCGCTTTGGGATACATCCGTACTGCGTCTTCGTGAGGTTTTCACCTCCAGATATAGCCGTAGGGAAATGTATTCCCGAATCGAACTCGGTGCTGTATGAACCTATAATGGGTGAGGATCGAGGAATCTTCCGTTCAGTACCTTTACTTTAGAACCAAACTACATGTAATGAGCCCTAAGAGCCTACCTAGGTAGAACCACACCAAACCCTAGTGGTTACCGATTAGGTGCTTATTTACTTACTATTTGCTTTGAATTCTATTCTTTGTATATAATACTAACTTGTTGTATTTTGATCATTTTCGCATGACATTTCATCATAAAAGGGTGTTGATTTACGTTCGGTTACTAATTAGAAGAGTTTAGCATAGAAAAAGGATTTCTTGATAGAATGGAGGATAATCTACCGTCCGAGTGTGGTGCGAGAGAACGCATAGCGGAGAAAGGAGATAGTTTGACCGGGGATATGAATCAGAGTTGTGGGATTTCACTCGCATCAGGGTGACTCAGAACGACCTGCAAGAGTTAAGGGATATATGGAATAGTTGGAATGGCGAAGTCAAACAACTCTTTTACTATAACTACGACGACCTACCCTATTTGCTCGATGTAAAAGTGGACAAGTACTTGTTCCGGGCCCTCGCGCAATTTTGGAACCCCGCTTACAGTTGCTTCACTTTTGGAGAAGTTGATTTAGTACCTACGGTGGAGGAATACATGGCGTTACTTAATTGCCCAAAGATTCAGGCCGATAAGGCCTATTCAAGACCTGTTAATGCCCCT
This sequence comes from Gossypium arboreum, assembly GCF_025698485.1. NCBI lineage: Eukaryota > Viridiplantae > Streptophyta > Magnoliopsida > Malvales > Malvaceae > Gossypium > Gossypium arboreum. Next base: position 41,710,031 of record NC_069080.1, read on the forward strand.
CCCTGTTTGAAGAAATTGATGAATATCACGGGGATGAGCGAGCAATGGGTTGCGGCCCGTATCAAGCAAAAAAGGGATAGTAAATGTATTCCTTGGAGGAATTTGAGGGATTTTATTCTTGCGCACCCGGATTCGAAGAAAAGGGTCGATGTTTTTGCCTTAAGTCTCTACGGTTTGATTATCTTTCCTAAAGCACTTGGACACATAGATGAAGCCGTCTCAGATTTATTCGATCGACTTGATAAAGGTACCACACCCGTCCCAGTAATCCTAGCAGAAACTTTCCAATCCTTGAATACATGTCGGAGAGCGGGCGAGGGAAGATTTATTGGTTGCACACAGCTTCTTTTGGCTTGGTTCCACAGTCATTTTTGGAAGGTGGAGAAGGTCTCCTATCGGGTATTCTCTAAGGATTATTCCCCATTAAGAGAATTAGTAGCCAAATCGAGGCGGGACAACATCTCCGAAGAGATGTGGATAACTATTCTCCAAAATTTACGGGCCGAAGACGTTGAATAGAGGGCTCCGTGGTTGATTCCTGACGAGATCTTATATAGGTGCGGTGATTTTGACTGGGTCCCTCTGGCTGGAATATAGGGAGCCATTGGATACGCTCCACTGATGGTGTTAAGGCAGTATCGATCAAGGCAGTTTATACCGGTGACACAAAGGTTGGCATAATGTGAGTTCCTCTATAAAGACAACAATTATGAAAAGAGGGTTCGCGAGATATCAGATGCATGGAACCAAACTCGAACAATGAAAGGATTCACTGCAGGCCCGATGACGACCCCCGAGTATGGATGGCGGTGGGGTAGGAGAGTCAACGATAATATCCCTAGGCAGAATCAAGGGAACACACAACCGATAGAAGAGCATTTACGGGTCATCCCATCCCAGTTAGAGATCATTAAGCAAGATTTTGAGAAAAGAAACTCAGAGTTGGGGAAGAAGATAGAGCAGCTAGAAGAAGATAAAATGAAGTTGGGGTTAGACGTCGATATCCACAAGCTAGAGGCCGAGAAGTTAAGGAAAGGAAAGAACAAGGCTGAGGAAGATTTAGATAGTCTAAAAACCGATTACAAGAAGCTTCGTATAACGATAAAAACTGCCAAATTAGGTAAAACGTCAGAGCAATGGCGTCAAGAGATTAAAGAAGAAAAGACTAGAGCCGACCATTGGGAGAAAAGATTTCAAGATGCTTGAGTACGAGAGGACGCTCTGAAGAAGAGTTTGTTAGAAACCCAAAATGAAAAGGAGAAGTTACGAGCTCGGGTGGCTGAATTGGAAAGATTACTTCAGCAACATCGTAGCCATAATTCGATAATTAAGCTAAAGGCTAGTCTGAGTAGGATCAAAGAGTTGAAAGGGAAAATAGAAGAACTCAAGACCGCACTGCGAGATAGCAAAATTCGAGTGGAACTTCTTGAGATGAACAACGACCATTACAGGGAACAGCTTCATCACTCTCAAAACCAGATTAGAGATAGAGACTATGTCATGGGCGAAGCTATAGCTCAGGTTCGGGAGATAGCTGATCACTTGCAAACCTTGGCAGTTCAGGCTGATATATTGAGCTTAAAGTACAAGTCGGAATCAGACTGAGGCCGAAGCTTAGCTTGGCTTCTTAGGAAAGTTAAAACTTTGGGCATTAGGACGAAGTCGTATATGTAATCATCCATTCTATGTAAAGAAAATTTTCTTCTAGTAAAGTTCTTCTAATGAAATTGAATTGGAATCAATGCCTCTTTTTGCATTCATTCATTGCATATACATATCCCATAATCATTCGCTAAGGTTAGAATCATATAATTCGCAGTTGCAACACTTCAAATCTGGAACCACGCCATTCGTATAAAATGCATCGACAAGCTAGAGCAATAGAGGCTGAGTTCAATGAAAGAATCGAAAGGATGGAAAGAGTCCAGAAGGAATTACAAGAACAACTGGCTAAGTCACAGTAAGAAATGAGGGATTTGATAGCAAGATCTCGAGAGGAATCACTTGAACAAAAGGATCAAATGGCTAGAATGATGGAGATGATATCAGTTTTGGTCAAAGGAAAATGACCCATGCAGAACCCCGACAGTACGGAACGTCAATCAAGAATTAATCATGACCAGGATCCACTCTATCCCCTAAGATTCACTCCACCACATGCCCACGTAGCACAAAGAGGGTATACTCAAGGGGAATCCACAGGCTTGGAACAACGACCTATGACATTTGCTCATTTAGGGCAAGGAACATTTATGTCAAATCCCAGAACAACCCCTGCCAATCCTGTAGTTCCAGATTTAGATTATCCAGTCGAAGTAGCCAAGTTGAAAATAGATAATCACGAGGCTCAAAAGAAGTATAGGAATTTGGAAGAATGACTCAAGGCAATAGAAGGCACTGAAGTCTTCTCGGTACTAGGTGCTAAAGAACTCAGTGTGGTACCTGACCTAATCCTGCCTCCGAAGTTCAAGGTGCCTGATTTCGAAAAGTACGATGGGACAATATGTCCAAAAGCACATCTTATCATGTTTTGCCGAAAAATGACCGGTTACGTGAACGAAGATAAGATACTTGTACATTGTTTTCAAGACAGTCTAGTAGGATCGGCTCTTCGATGGTACAACCAACTCAGTAAGGAAAGGATCCGATCTTGGAAAGACTTGGCGTCGGTATTCTGTGAGCAGTACAAGCATGTATTAGATATGGTGCCTGATCGGATGACTTTACAAATGATAGAGAAAAAGCCGTCAAAAACTTTTAGACAGTACGCACAGAGATGAAGGGACGTCTCAGCCCAAGTGGAACCCCCACTAACGAAAACGGATATAACCGTTCTTTTTATCAACACCTTAAAGACGTTGTTTTATGACAAACTAGTGGGAAGCGCCACGAAAGACTTCGCGGATATTGTAATATCCGGTGAGCTTATAGAGAACGCCGTCAAGAGCGATAGAATGGAAGGTCAGAAAATTTCAAGAAGGGTAGCACCCATGAAGAAGAAAGAACCAGAAGCCCACATGGTGGGAATGGGAAGTTGTTATGCCCCTAATCCATATCCAAACCAACCCCGACCTCGAAGTTATCCACCTCCAAATTTCTATTATCCCCCTCAAACCCCTTACTACCAAGCACCACCTCCTTCCTACCCCGTATACGCCACGAACAACCAAAGGCCCGTCACCACATTCCCACAAAACACAGTACCCGCTCAAAGCCAGCCCAAAAACGAACCAAGACCAGTAAGGCCTAATCCCGAGAGACCGTAATTTACTCCTATCCCTATGACGTATGGGGAATTGTACCCAAAACTTCTGGAGAAACAGCTGATTTCTCCCCATTACATGGCACCCCTTAAACCTCCATATCCAAAGTGGTACACTCCAAACGCTAGTTGTGCATACCACGCGGGGAACCAGGGGCATTCCACGGAGAATTTCCTAGCCTTTAAAAGGAGAGTTCAAGGACTCATTGACGCGGGTATCCTACGGTTTGATAGTGCCAGTAACGCAACTGGGAACCCGTTCCCTAACCATGCTGAAGGGAATGTGAGCACAGTGGGGAAAGAGGACGAATGGAAATTCAGAAGATGTGTTTCAGAAATAAGGACACCTCTGCAGAAAATCTGGGAGGTACTGGTTAAGAAAGGATTGCTTTGTCACCCCGATAGAATTCCCAGAGAAGAAGGTCAAAGTTTTTACAATTTCCATAGAATTGTAGGACACGACATTCAGTCGTGTGAGGAATTTAAAAGGTTGCTTCAAGATCGGATGGATAATAAGGAGATTAAGGTCCTTAACAAGAGGGAAGAGACCAACAAAAGAGAAGAACGAAAGAGAAGTATGCACCTCTGACAACCAGTCATCAGGTCTCCCTTATAGCGCGGATCGACCGTTAGTAATTTATTACGATGCGACGAAAGAGCTGGTGAAACCAAAAATGATAATCGAAGTACAGTCTCCTTTCCCGTACAATGACGACAAAGCCGTACCATGGAAATATGACATCAATATCGTCACACTGGAAGATGAAAAGCTCAAAGCCATAACTGGAGATGTTGGAGAGGTAGGTCATTTTACCCGAAGTGGAAAATGGTATTCGAAAGAGGTCGAACCAGTTAAAAAGAACAGTGACTGGAAACAAAAAGGGAAAGCAGTGATGCATGAGGTCGAAGTCGAGCAATAAATTCCACCCGTGCAAGAAACTAAAAAGCCTGTGTATGAGGAGGAAGCACAGGAGTTCTTGAAATTTATCAAACACAGTGAATTCAATATGGTGGAACAATTGAATAAGCAACCAGCATGAATCTCGGTTTTATCTCTGCTGCTAAATTCGGAGCCACACCGGAACACTTTACTGAAGGTGTTGAATCAAGCTTACGTGGCAAACAATATATCCGTGGAGAAGCTGGACAGATGGGTGAACAACTTAAATGCGGATAATTTCATTTCTTTTAGTGATGACAAAATACCACCCAATGGTAGAGGCTCCGTGAAAGCACTACATGTTACGACGCGTTGCAAGGGCTACATAATACCGAATGTGCTTATCGATAATGGCTCGACACTCAATGTCATGCCTTTGGCCATGCTTTCCAGAATTCCGATAGATCTGTCCTATTTAAGGCCCTGTCATTCCACGGTAAGGGCATTAGATGGGACAAGGCGTGAAGTTATGGGAAAGATTGATATCCCTTTAGAACTGGGCCCTTACATTTACAATATCGAGTTCCAAGTCATGGACATCACACCCTCGTATAACTGCCTTCTAGAAAGGCCCTGGATCCATTCTACTGGAGTAGTTCCATCCTCTCTCCATCAAAAAGTAAAGTTCATCATGGATGGTTGTTTGGTCACTGTCGAGGGAGAAGAAGACATTATCGCATCTATCTCTGCTGATACGCCATATCTTGAAGTAAGCAAAGACGCAGTGGAATGTTCCTTCCGATCCCTTGAATTTGTCAATGCCACTTTTTTCGCTGAGGGAAATAGAATTTCGGTGCCAAAACTATTGAGAAATACCAGAATGGGAGTCAAGTTGACTATAGGAAGGGGAGCTCGAGCGAGAAGAGGTTTAGGGAGATATCTGCAAGGAATAGTCAGGGCTTTAAAGCCAGTACACCACAAGGCTCGATACGGTTTAGGTTACCAGCTGGACATGCGTCAAAGAAGAAAGCAGTGGAAGAAAGATCAGGAAAGAAGGATCGCGAGAATATTAGACCGAGAACCAGAATGGGAGCCCATGAAATTCCCTCATTTGTCAAGAACATTTACGTCGCGGGAATGATATACCCAGGGCAGTATAGTGCACAAAGCACAATGTTAATGATCGAAGAGGGTTTTTAGAATATCAGTATAAATGTCATTGACAAAGGAGCTGACCCGAATAAAGACGTCTCAAAGATACTCTCTTGTCCCCCGGGTTTCATGTTGAACAATTGGACTGCCGAGGATCTTCTTGTAGTTTATAAGTCTTCAGAGTAATGCTCAAACGTTAACATTCTGTTATGTCCTTAGATATAATAGAATTCTTTTGTAAGAGCTTGCATTCGCTCTTTATCATTTAAATGAATATTAATGAAGATGCATTTTTTCACGATTTTTAGCATTATCACTAATTCCATAATCATTTCATAGCCTATCTTTACATTTGCCTCATGCCATACTATAACATTCAGTTTGTTGGTTTCAATACTTAGATGCCCCTCTATAGTTTCCTTTTCCATTCAACTTTCAGGTTCTCAGATATCAATTGCATGAACAAACCCGTTACGGGTTCTGAAATCGATTTTGAGAAGGCTGCTTGTTTAGGAGAATTTGAAGCCGAAGAAAATGTTGAAGACTATGTCTCGTCTCCTGACTTGCTAAGAATGGTGGAACAAGAGGATAAACAGATTTTGCCTCATCAAGAATCTGTTGAAACAATAAACTTGGGAACTGAAGAAAGGAAGCAAGAAGTGAAGATTGGGACCTCTATTTCAGGGGGCACCAGGCATAATTTGATTGCTTTGCTCAGTGAGTACAAAGATATATTCGCATGGTCATATCAGGACATGCCAGGGCTGGATGAAGATTTAGTGGTCCATAAACTCTCATTAAGGCCAGAATGCAAACCCATTAGCAAAAGCTGAGACGGATGAGACCTGAGATGCTATTGAAGATAAAATAAGAGGTCAAAAAGCAATTTGATGCGGGTTTCTTACAAGCTTCCAAATATCCAGAATGGGTGGCTAACATAGTCCCGGTACCAAAGAAAGACGACAAAATACGAATGTGCATGGATTATCGTGACCTGAATCAGGCAAGTCCTAAAGAGAATTTTCCCTTACCACACATTGATACATTAGTGGATAACACAGCAAAACATTCATTGTTTTCTTTCATGGATGGATTCTCGGGGTATAATCAAATCAAGATGGCCCTTGAGGATATGGAGAAAACTACCTTCGTAACAATGTGGGGAACATTTTGCTACAAGGTAATGCCGTTCGGATTAAAGAATGTTGGGGCAACATATCAGAGGGCTATGGTGACGTTATTCCATGATATGATGCATAAAGAAATAGAGGTCTACGTCAAAGAAGAGTATGTAGTGAACTTGAAGAAGTTGTTCGATAGACTGAGAAAGTTCTAGCTAAAGCTCAATCCGGCCAAATGTACGTTTGGGGCTACCTCGAGAAAATTGCTAGGCTTCATTGTTAGTGAAAGAGGTATCGAGGTTGATCTAGATAAAATAAAAGCTATTCAAGAGTTACCACCTCCGCGCATGCAAAAGGAAGTCAGAGGATTTTTAGGGAGGTTAAACTACATCGCCTGATTCATCGCTCAACTTACCAACCAATGCGACCCAATCTTTCGGCTTCTTCGAAAACATAACCCGGGAGAATGAAATGAGGAATGCCAGGTGGCCTTTGATAAGATAAAACAATATTTGTCTAGTCCTCCAGTGCTAGTACCGCCAACTTCAAGAAGACCATTGATATTGTATTTTACTGTGTTCGAAAATTCAATGGGTTGCGTACTGGGGCAACACGACGAGTCAGGAAAGAAAGAAAAGGCGATCTACTACCTTAGTAAAAAGTTCACTGAATATGAGACAAAGTATTCATCCATTGAAAAATACTGTTGCGCTCTGGTTTGGGTAGCTCGGAGACTCAGGCAATACATGTTGTATCATACGACATGGTTAATTTCAAAGCTGGATCCAATAAAGTACATGATGGAATCACCTGCACTCTCAGGAAGAATGGCACGATGGCAGATCTTACTATCGGAATACGACATCGTTTATGTGAGTTAAAAGTCAATGAAAGGAAGCGCAATAGCTGACTTCTTGGCAACCCGAACAATGGATGAATATGAGCCATTGAGATTTGATTTCCCGGATGAAGATTTGATGTGCATTACAGAAAAAGAGGGCGAGTCATCAAGAAAAAAGTCATGGAAGATGAGCTTTGATAGTGCATCAAACGCATTGGGGCATGGGATTGGAGCAGTCTTAGTATCGCCAGAAGGGAACCATTACCCACTCACTGCCAGGCTGAACTTCTTCTGTACCAATAACATAGCGAAATATGAGGCCTGTATCATGGGACTTCGTGCAGCTATTAAACAAAACGTCAAAACTTTAGAGGTATACGAAAACTCAGCATTGGTGATTTACCAAATAAGTGGAGATTAGGAAGTGAGGGATCCGAAATTGGTTAAATATAGTGGTCTAGTGGCAGAGCTAATTAAAGAATTCGAAGAAATAACTTTTAATTACCACCCACGAGAAGAGAACCAATTGGCTGATGCCCTGGCCACTTTGGCTTCAATGTTCAAAGCAAATAGAGAAACGGAAATAATGCCTCTTCAAATGAGCATATATGAAGTCCCTGCATATTGTTTCAGCATTGAGAAAGATCCAGATGGACGACAATGGTTCTATGATATCTTAGAATACGTCAAGAATCAAAAGTACCCCGAACAAGCAAATGAGAACGACAAAAGAACAATCAGAAGAATGGCAGCGGGATTCGTTCTTGATGGGGACATCCTGTACAAAAGAGGAAAAGATCAGGTGCTTTTGAGATGCGTAGATGCTGTTGAAGCCAGAAAAATACTTGAAGGTGTCCATAAGGGAATTTGCGGGACACATGCCAATGGTTTCACTATGGCCAGGAAAATTATGAGACTCGGTTATTACTGGCTGACGATGGAAAGCGACTGCATTAATTTCACACAAAAATGCCACAAATGTCAAATTTATGGTGATAAAATTCATGTAGCCCCTTTGCCCTTTCAAGTCATGACTTCTCCATGGCCTTTTTCTATGTGGGGCATGGATGTTATAGGGCCAATTTCCCCAAAAGCTTCTAATGGACACCGATTCATTTTTGTGGTTGTTGATTACTTCACAAAATGGATAGAAGCCGCATCATTTGCCAATGTGACGAAGACTGTAGTTTGCAGGTTTTTGAAAAAGGAAGTCATTTGTCGATATGGTTTCCCTGAAAGAATCATTTCAGATAACGCTTTGAATTTGAACAACAAGATGATGAAAGAAGTGTGTGAGCGATTCCAAATAAAGCATCATAACTCCTCGCCCTATCACCCAAAGATGAACGGAACTGTTGAAGCAGCCAACAAGAATATTAAGAAGATTATTGGGAAAATGACCGAGACATATAAAGACTGGCACGAGAAGTTACCATTTTCTTTGTATGCATACCGACATCTGTACGGACATCTACGGGGGCAACTCCTTTCTCTCTGGTCTATAGAATGGAAGCTATGCTACCTATCGAAGTTGAGATCCCCTCTCTACGAGTCTTAATGGAGTCGAGATTAGAGGAAGCAGAATGGGTTCGAGCTCGATATGACCAGTTAAACCTCATCGAAGAAAAACATCTAAAGGCAATTTGTCATGGACAGATGTACCAGAAGAGAATGATCGCGGCCCATGACAAGAAAGTACGGCCAAGAGAATTCTATGAAGGAGAACTTGTGCTGAGAAAGATTCTCCTAATACAAAAAGATCTGCAAGGAAAATGGGCACCAAATTGGGAAGGTCCATATGTCGTAAAGAAGGCATTCTCGGGTGGAGCTTTAATTCTCACCGAGATGGATGGGAAGGAGTTATCGAACCCAGTGAACTCAGATGCTGTGAAGAAATATTATGCTTGAAGAAAAGAAAATCAAGATGAAAACCTGAAAAAGGGCATCTTAAAAAAAAAGGGGGATCAAGGTGAAAACCCAAAAAGGGCGTCTTGATTAACACAAAAGATTAGGATGAAAACCCGAAAGGGCGTTCTAATGAAGCAAACACTGGCGTACAAAGCAAGGCATTTTGAATGGTGGGTCAAATCAATGAGACTACAGTATTTGAAGAATTCCTGAAAGCTCGAAATCTTCTACGCAAAAAGCCATGCTCGAAAAGATTTTTGATTGAGCAACATGGAAGAGTTCATGCGCTGAATATCTAGAGCATTTGTATTTGTTGAAATACGATCCCCTTTCTCTTTATGACATTTTTTACTATAATTGGTTAACTTTCTTTGTTTGCTACATTTGAAATGAATAAATGTGAGGTATCCTTTTGTCCCGACCTGACCATTTTCATGCATCTCATTATGTGGTTCATTTACATGATAAATAGTGAAATGACATACTCTAAACAAAAGAAATGTTTAAGCATTACCCGGATAAGAATTGGATAAGTACAAGAACCTCAAAGCAAGGACAAAGTTCAACCAGGGGCAAAAGAGCGATATCTGAGAAACGTGGATTACTCGTGAAGTTTGAGGACGGGTACAGGGCCTGAAAAGAGAGTCAAGAGTCAAAGCAATGAACACAGATCATCAAAAATCATGACGAACAAGGACATATGACAAACAAACCCAAGGCGCAAAGCATAATCATGTAGGCATAAGGGCATTTAAGACCAACATGTGCATATCATGATAACATCATGCATGACATATACAGGTACTCCAGTAGAGCAAGAAGATGTGATGATAGCTGTACTGAATCAAAGGAAAAGACACCTGAGTTCCACCAGATGACAGGTTTTGGTATTTTGATGTTTTTATTTCTATTTTCAAAATTCAACTCATATTGCGAGAAATGAGTTGAGCCTCAAGACACGTTGAGGTAATTTCAATTTCTGTTTGTCAAAAATCAACTCATATTGCGAGAGGTGAGTTGAGCCTCAGGGCACGCTGAGGTAATTTCAATTTCTGCTTGTGAAAACACAACTCATATTGCGAGAGGTGAGTTGAGCCTCAGGTCACGCTGATGTAATTTCAATTTCTGTTTGTCAAAAATCAACTCATATTTGAGAGGTGAGTTGAGCCTCAGGGCACGCTGAGGTAATTTCAATTTATGTTTTTCAAAACACAACTCATATTGCGAGAGGTGAGTTGAGCCTCAGGGCACGCTGAGGTAATTTCAATTTCTGTTTGTCAAAAATCAACTCATATTACGAGAGGTGAGTTGAGCCTCAGGGCATGCTGAGGTGCTTTTCAAGTTCTGCTTTTCAAAAAAATCAACTCATATTGCGAGAGGTGAGTTGAGCCTCAGGACATGCTAAGGTATTTTCAATTTCTGTTTCAATTTATATTTTTCAAAAATCAACTCATATTGCGAGAGGTGAGTTTAGCCTCAGGACATGTTGAGGTATTTTCAATTTCTGTTTTTTTTAATTTATATTTTTCAAAAATCAACTCATATTGCGAGATGTGAGTTTAGCCTCAGGATACGCTGAGGTATTTTCAATTTCTATTTTTTTCAATTTATATTTTTGAAAAATTAATTCATATTGCGAGAGATGAGTTGTGCCTCGGGGCACATGTCGAAGTATTTTCAAAATCTGTTTTCAAATTAAGTTTCAAAGAAAAAAGCCAACTCATATTACGAGAGGTGAGTTAAGCCTTGGCTCACGTGCTGAGCTATGTTCAATTTCTATTTTAATGTCTATTTTTAAAGAGTCAATTCATATTGCGAGAAATGAGTTGAGCTCAGGATCACATGCTGAATAAAGAATAAAGATTGGAACTGATTGAAGACACAAGATTTTGTCTCCCTGAAGTTGCAGTGGAGCTGATCGAGGATATCAAATCTTGCCTTTCTAAAGTTGCAGAAGAGAAGACTACAAACCTTATCTCACTGAAGCAATAGAAGAACAGATTAAAGTTGTAGATCTTATCTTTTTGAAGTTACAGTGAAGCGGATCGAAGCCACAAATCTCATACCCTAGAAGTTACATTGGAGTAGATTGAAGCTACGAGGCATATCTCCGAATTTGTAATGGATTGAACCAAAGCTACAAGATGCGGTGGACTAGAAAGAGACTATCTGGATGAGAAAAGCACCAAAGAAGTCCATACTTGGCACGACCGGGAAAAATTGGCCTTTCTTTGTGTCTTTGCTCTATTCCCGTTACACGATAATAAGCAAAGAGGGGCAGCTGTTGTAGGCCAATTTTAACCCATTTACATCAAAACCCAATTTAGCCTTACCTGACCTACCAAAATTAAACCCAAAACCCAAAATCTTAACTACCCAAAGCCTAATTTACATCAAAACCCCAATGGCCCAAACCCAAAGCCCAAATCAAAATAAAAAACCCTAACCCACAACCTAAACTTTCCTCAACTAAATCCTAGCCTTTGCCACCACCAACTCCACTAGCCACAATTGCTCCACCAACAACTCTATTAGCCACACTTGCTCCACCACCACTTGTACCTACAAATGAAGACATAAACAATAAAAAAAAATATTTTGTAAATGGCTATATAAGCCTTTTCATATTTTGTATTTAAGAAAAGGAAGAAGTTTTGGGGGAGAAAGTTATTGTAAAGGATTTTTTGAAAGGTTTTTTAAGAGTAATCAAGGAGAAGAGTTATTGTAAAGGCTAGTTTTTGGAGAGGCTAGTTTTTTTTTTTTTGAAGATTAATCAAATATCAAAGCAAAAGAGGTTTCTTGGTCTATTCTCGTTTTAAGTTCTTTGTTTGCTTATTGTTTTCCTTTCAGTTTTATTTTGTTTCTTTTCTCGAAAGTAAAAATAAAAGGAGGAAGCTTTCCCATTTTACCGAAAAAGTTTTTTGAGGTCCCATTTAGTGTCACAGTGTATACCATGGTGGTGGTTGGCCGGCATGTCCTAAGACCTGAGACGATATTTGACCTTGTGGCTGAAAATCACCCTCTCTCCCTCTTTTTTTGTTATTATTATATTTTTAATATTATATTATATATATATTCTTTTAATATATTAGGTATATTCTAAATTCTATATTACATATATATATTATACTATTTTATGTATATATCTTTAATACTATATTATTTATATATATATTTTTTTCTACATGTTATCTTATGTATATATTTTAATTATATTATGTATGTATTTTTACACTATATTATGTACATATTTTTTTATATCTATTTCATACATATGTATATATTATATATATGTTAACATTACTAGTTATATTTTCACTATTTTATGTATATACTTCAAACACTATATATAGTATATTTCTAACACTATTACTATTTATAAATATATATATATTTTACGTACATACTCTTAATATCTTTATTATGTATATATTCGTTGTTTTTATTTCACATTGGATACTATTATTACGTTTAATATATCATATGCATTGTTATTGTTTTAATATTGTTGTCATATTTATTATTTGTTTCAATGTATTTTCAACTCGTTTATTTTTGTCTCCGCCTATTTTATATCATTCTATTGTTCATTACTTTAAAGATTTTTATTCATGTTTTACTAATTTTAATAAATAAGGCAATGTTTCGCATTTTGGAACATCGAAGAATTGTGCCCTAACTTACTGTGGTTTGGTTCTCTTGTTGGTTCTAAATAGCTAAATATCCTTTGAGTTTTGAAATGCACGGATTTCCAATTTAAATTAAAAGACGACCTTGTGCTCGGGAATTCATGGTATTGTGTCCTAACTTACGGGATGTGATACTCTGATATCTCGAGATAAGGAAATCTTTAAACAAATCAATTTAAGCTAATTCAAGAATTTTAAAATCAGTATTAATAGAAAAGATCGTATTTCAAGTCCATTCCCGATTTTTAATTTTTGACATTAAGACACTAACTAATCAATTCGGTACCAATTTTTTGGGCGTGTCGAGGGTGCTAATCCTTCCTCGCACGTAACCGACTCCTAAACTCATTCTCTCAAGTTTCGTAGGCCAAAGGCCCTGTTTTAGTAAACTAAAATTAATTTATTAAAACAAAGGTGATCCGATCACACCTGATAAAAGATTGGTGGCGACTCCCGTTTTAATTTTCACTTTCAAACAAAGTCGATCCCCGTTTTCAAAAGAATGGTTTCAACACTAATAATAAGGAAATGAGAAGTCACAATAGGGCGAAACACATTAATCGAAAGTATCACTTGATACGAGAGCGGTAGCCGAAGAAATTGTAGATGTGGTGAAAGTAGCTTATAAAGATAACCTTGCGGATCCATTTACTTATACTCTTATAACTAGAAGTTTTAACAAACACGTTGAGGATATAGGAATACGAAACATAACACATTTACTTCACTAGGTCAAGTAGGAGATTGTTAGGAAATGTTCCCATATTGTGTAAAAATGTAATTGTTTTCTATGTATTGGAACGATGAATAACAAAATTTCATGTTTCACTGTTATGTCTTTTGTATTTTCGTCTTTCATATTTTTCATGCATAGTAAAATTGTGACAAGAAAATACTAGCTCATTGATTATCTAAGTTCAAACTGATGATAAGTGGCATTGTAAGAACGTTTACATTGTGAGAAAGACAACTTACTTTAGTAGATAATCTAAACAAGCCCGTAATCCCGTAAAAGAATCAAAATGAGCATTTATTCAAATACTGAGAAGAATTATTATGTCATCCACAATTCCAATTGAGGAGATGGCTAATCTTGGCGATCAGAGTAGTTGACTCCACGGGTAGAAACTTAGATGTATTCATTGGTAGAATGATACATTGGACTGGACCCAAGATGAATTAATTCTAAATCCATTTGTGAATTAATTCATTTGTGACATTTATGGTGTGATTTACCTAAATCCTAAGTTAGTCACTGATCATGCGTATGTAACTCATGTGCTTTGATATAAGTGGAGGCTTATGCTTTAAAAATGATCGAGCTGGTAGCTAGTATGTTGGGTACATGAGTTGTGTATGGCATGACTTTACTAGTAGTATTGGAATTCATAGCTCAATTAAAGAGTTAATGATATCCTCTCATTGGCATTATGTGGATTGATAAATATTGAACGTGGCCATGGGTTGCTTGTTCTCGAACGAGCAATTTATCATAATCATTTGTTGACAATGGTCATATTAATCATTAAGATGACACAATGGTTACAATGAGATAAAATAGAATTTTATTGAGTGAATGTGTAACCACCCCAACCCGGCCTAGATGGTAGACCTGAGCCGAAGAGATCATATTAATCACCTTAGTGATCCTGTCTTTTTTTTTAGATCCATTCTCAACTCTGAACTTATTTTATAATAGTGAATATCTCATATTAATCAATTAAAAATTAACATTATTTAGCAGTGAAAAATAAATAATAATCTTTGTCTAATAAATTAACCTGGTTAAAACACTTAATAAATAAACAACATTCTAAAATCATTATCAATGAGAAATAATAAGTATAAACCTTTCCATCTATATAAATACCTATTAATAACATGTATCCTAATTGATGTAATTAAAATAATTGTCCCATACCATGGTTTTTTAATAAAATAAAACAATAATTGTAATAATAAATTGTCGAAACCATTTTTTAAAGGGATGTTTGAAAAGCGGGGATCGACTTTTTGAAAAACAAAAACGGGAGTCGCCACCAACCTTTTTAGGTGTGATTGGATCACCTTATAAAACGTTTTGGTCTACGAAAATTAAGAAAACAGGTTCGGGAGTCGGTTACATACGAGGAAGGATTAGCACCCTCGCAACGCCCAAAATTGGTACCGAATTGAATAATTTTGTCTTAATGCTAAATTTTGAAAATATATGAAAATATGATTCCTTTTTGAAATTAGAATAATTCGAGTTTAAAATCAAGATTCCTTCATTCCAAAAGAATACGAATATCACATCCAGCATGATAGGACACGATATTCTAAAACTCTTGTAACTAAAGTCACCTCATAATTTTTAAAATTGTTTAGAAGGGTATTTTAGGCATTTAGATGAACGAGAAATCGCACCCAGCATGTTAGGACACTACTTCCCAAATTCCTAAATGCGAGAAACATTGCCTTTTTTTTAAAAAAAAAACATTTCTTTAATTGTATTTTTTAAAATCATGATGCTATCAAGATACAATATTAACATATATCAATATCTAACTATGGAACTTCATTAATAAAAAAAATATAATACATATTATATATATTTATGTATTATGCAAGTAACCATAAAATAATAAGTATAAAACATACATTATATAGCATATACAACATCATTTCATAAAAATATAATCTAAGATAATAACCTAAATAATCCACAATTCATGCAATTAAGTATAAAAGTATCAAATATTTTAAGAGATAAGTTAATGTACCATGATTATGCTAAGTAACTGCACGATAAACTATCAAATTTTTTTAAAAAAATAAAGATGAAGATAGATACAATTAACAATGAATGGGGTATTAAGGAATATTTAAACGACATATGAAATATCAAGGAGAAATGGCAATGAAAATAAAAAACTTACTAATAAAATATAATATATAATAACCTAAAATATATATATACATACATAATAACATCAAGTAGGAATAAGACCTCACAAAAATTTCAAAATATAATGCATATTAATAAAGTATAATATTTAATTATCAATTTACAAATTTACAAATTATACATAATAATAGATATATATAAAATAATAAAATAATAGAATATATATTATAAAGAATAAAGTAATAATATAGATTATAAAATGAGGTTTAAATATTTGAATAAAAATATAATATTTAATAATAATTTATAAATTTCAAAATTATATATAATAATATATAATAAAATATGAAATATCCTAATATATAATATATATATTAAAACATAAAATAATATAATATATATAACATTTAATAAAATATAAAATAATATATGTTAATATAATATAAAAATAATATATATACTTGGAAATAATAAAATAATACACAATAAATTTTACACATACAAATAAATAATATATGGTATCTAAAATAAATAAAATCAAAAATATATAAAAGGATTAAAATTAAAAATGATTAAAACTTTGGGGTTAATTAGAAAAATAAAAAAATTTGGATCAATCTAGAACAAGCGTTAGAACCAAGGGACTCACTGGGCAATTAAGCCTAATCCCAAAACGACGTCACTTTCCAAAATACTATTTTAAAATCACCATTTGGACTAAACTGGAACATAGGTAAACTGTTAGGGCCAAATTAGAATATAAATAAAATTTAAACATTTAAAAATCAAAACGACCAATTGGGCAATTAACCCATTTTTAAAAACACGCGGATCTTCAGCTAAAATACGACGTCGTTTTAGGCTTATTGGATTAAGCTAAAATGGCGTCGTTCTATTAAGGCTATATAAGCCAAACTTAAAACCCTGAAATCATTTGAAACCCGAGTTTAAAAAAAAGGTTTGAAAAAAACTCTCTGAAAGAGAGTTGAGAGCAGTCCTCTGGGCTCCGGTCTCCGTCATGCCGAGTCCCGGTCATCGGACTCACGCGCTCACACGCCGTCGCCTACTCCTCCCCGTATGGAGGTCAGAAGTCCATAAGTCTCGATTTTCAACGTGATTTCAACGGTAAATTCCTTTTTATTTATTTTAATAGTATTTGCATGTATTTAGAGAAGAAAATAAAAAAATAATAATAAAGGTATATCACCTTTAAGAAACTGCTTGAACTCCTTTCTTTCTTCTGAATATATGTGTGTATATTATTGCCTTTGTAAAAATCCGGGCTTTACATTGTTCTGAATCAGGCTTTTTATAGCCACTGTACATAGCATTTTTACATGTTTAAAAATATTCCCTGCCATATTTGTTTTGCATCTGTCCTTTCTTTCCATTTTTGCAGATGATCGAGGAGAAGAAGGGGCACTTGATCACGGTGTCGATTTGCGTCTCAATTACAGCGAGACACGGGGCATAGAATCATGGCACCGATGAAGGGTAGCTGAAACGATGCGAGGTGAAACGGCACTGACCTGCGTTGATTTCGGCTTGATTCGAGGCCGGAGTTATAGGGTGAGGCGAAGAGGCGCATCAGTTGCGGCGCGAAGCTTTTGGAAACCCTAGGGTTTCCAGATTTAGTTTAGGCAACGGGCCTTGCTAGTTTTGGGTCTGGCTTGGGTACTTGGGCTAAAGCTAATTGGGTCTCGGGGTATTTGGGTATCTGGTTGTAAAAGGGGCTACTAGGCTAAGCAGGTTATGGGTTTAGTTGGGTCAAAAGAATATTTTGGGCCGTTTAAATTTTGGGTTTGGGTGTAACAGGTAGTAGTATAATCGGGTCTTGGGTGTAAAGGGTCTTGTTGGGATTTAGGCTAAATGGGTCAATTAATTTGGGCTTTTGTACATGGACTGTAATAAATAAATATATTTTTTTGGTTTTTAAAACCCGGGCAATAATGGGCTACTACATAAATAATAAATCATTGGCGAGAACAAGTCGAGACCCTTTGCATGTTGAATCCGCGTCCTAGTCATTGGGTTATATGAAAGGATGGAAAATAAAAGGAGTGAGCTATGGAAGCTCAATGAGAGTCCCTTTACAATAAATCAAATCAATATTCAAATATGCATGTTAATCATAATAATCAAATTTACAGAATAATCAAATCAATATGACAATTCAGTTTTGTCACTTTAGACAAGCCGAACATTAATAGTCAGTCAAATTTAATTGAACAAATCCACTATAGAGTCATAATATCATTCACATTAGATATATGCACCTTATCAGTTTAGTCATTTCATCATGTACTTTTCAATGAGTATGCATAATATGTCATACAATATTAGTTTTGACGCTAGTGCTCTAAATAGGGAGCTCTGGATCCATCTTGTGGACTTAAAAGCACTACATTTATTAGGTGAAAAGAAAAGCTATTGTTTGGCTAAGGATCCACAACTGCTCGCAAATAAAAGCTGTTAGAGAGATTTTCGATGCCCAATAAAATAAAATTGTAGTTTGAATCTGTTGTTCTGTGGGCACATAGAAAGATCATCACAGTTGGAATCTGCTATGGCTATGAATACACAACAAACATTCGTTTATGCAGTTAATATGAATTGTTGTTCTTCCACCTTTCATAAGCTTCCCCCTCCATGCATATGCAATATAATTAGATCTTTTCAATTCGTTCATTAATAATTCATTGAACATTCTATATCATTGCAAAAATAGAGCAATTAATAAATCAATCATTAAATCATGTGAAAATTTATTCAACATGAATAGCATTAGTAAATATATATAATCATTCACAGATTTAAGCAATCATTCCTAAGCAAATAAATTCCATTGGTAACCATAAATTCATTCACGAGTTTATGCTATTAATCATAAACAATTAAATCATAAATTCACTCATTCATGTGTTTATTCATTCTATTTCTAATCCGGGACCTAATTGAAAAATCTAGTTATCTAGAGGCCATTAAAAACCTAATCAAGGATTGAATTACATAAAATAAATAAAGATAAGGAAAATCTATAATTTTATAGTTTCAGGGGCCCCATGGCCGTGTGACCAGCTTGTGTGTGAAGCCCTAGGCCGTACGCGATACGTAGAGGTGAAAGTGTAGGAGCCACACAACCGTGTGTCTAGGCCGTGTGAAAAACATAGATGCAAGGGAAAATAGGGGAACATGGCTACGTGAGGGTTGTGTGACCCATACAGGTGGGCCACATGCTCGTGTGGTAGACCGTGTGTACCTGGGCAGTTTCGAATTTTGACTCGATTTTTCATAAAAAGTCATCCACCTTACTTTCTTGGGATTTTAGGCGACTACCCTAGATTCAAGCTTGATCCAAACACATTCAATGGCCTTTCAATTGACAAAACGGGATGGTCAATGAGGAGTTTTCAAGATTTGAGGGTTTTTTTTTTTACTAAAACGTTAAAGATTGATAACAAATTGAAAGATTTAACAAAACAACGAAATTTTAGAATTGACGAGTTCTAATAAATCAAAACAAGATTTCTTACTGAATTTTTGATGAAAATACGAGATGTAATTGACGAAAAATCAATCGATAGAAAAATGAGTTGAAATCGAGAATAGATTTTGATTCGGGAACAAAAATAATTATCAAGAATGGAGAGAAGATATTTTCAAAGGAAAAGATGAAGAAGAAAAGGGGAATAAATAGAAATAAGGAGGATAAATTCTATTAGGATTTGAAAAGGAGTAATTTGAATTCTAGTTAGGATAAGAAGATAAAAAGATATGAGATTCTATTTCTATTTGAATTTTAAAGAATGATAATATATGATTTCAAATTGGGATAAGAAGATAGAAAGATATGAAATTCTATTTCTATTTGAATTTTGAAGAAGGATAAGAGATTAATTCTTGTTGGGATTGGATTAGGGTGAATTTCTAAACTTCACAAATCTTTAGGGCGTCATTATAAATTTTCCAAAGTTGAGGGCTGATTTAGCAATTAAACCATTCTACCAAAATTAATAAAAATGGTAATTAAACCATTGGGCTACTACCCATTTCTGGTCATTTCCTACCACATTTATTTCTTATACTAGATTAGCTTTCATCATTAGTTGCTGAAAAAATGAAGAGGAAAAATGTAAAATGTGAGGCTTGAAACTTGTTTCCCTAAAGGTTTTACTAAAAGTTATTAACCACTAATACTAAAACTCAATTAAAACTCAATTCATGTTAATTTTAGTCACTTAATTGTGTATATCTATTTCGGCTCAACTTACCTATTCTTTATTAGCTTATTTTTTAATCAATTTTTTCTTTATTAACTTATTTAACTTTATATTTTTAATACACTTACATTTTAGTTTATATACAAGAATTAATACTCATAATCAAGACTCATTATTAATATTTTAATTTATTTTACCCTTTTCAATTAGGTCCTAACTCAATTAAAACACATTATTTTCTAATTAAACCTTGTAATCAAGTTTCTTTTTAGATTAATTAATAAAAGAAAGTTTGATTATATTATTTTAATACTTTAATTAATTATTTAAAGTAAAGTTTAAGGACTAAATCGTAATCTCAGTAAAATATTTTAGTAAAACATTTTCGATAAAATCGAGAGTAAAATTGTGGAACTATCCAAATAAGACTTAACCATGTAAATTTTCAAGTCATTTGTAGCATTTATAACAATAATTCACTAAGCATATGCACATAATCCATTATGCTACCAAAACTTAATAATCAAGCATATTTAATTATTTGGTTATTCATTTAATTTATCCCCTTATATTTTAGAGTGTTACAGAATGATTTAACTCAAAGAAATCAAGGATATCATATGAGGGTAACACACACATGATGAGGTTATATAACAAAGAATTTGGATGAATTGCTTTTGTAAAGACAATAAGGGTTTTTCAATATGGTACTTCTTGTGAACTGACTCCATGATTAAGTAATTGTGAATTATCGAAACAATACTTCTGGACATAATTGCAATTACTAGAGCCTAATTGTATATGTCCGATTGGTCCCTCTGCTAGCTCAACAAAAGCTTGATTGGACTGCATTTGAATTAAAAGTAAATTCTACTACTTTGGAAAAAATTTTATTGAGTCGATTTATTCGATGTGGAATTAAATTGGGCGATCGTAAGAATTTTTCAACTAGAGAATTTGATTAAAGAATTTTCTTGAAAAATTAATTTGGAAAATATAAGTGACTTTTTGGAAAATTAATTTTGATCAAGTAAAATTAAATTAATCAAATTAATTAAAATTAATATGATATTTTGTAAATTAATTTTCAAGTCAGACAATTGACCCAATAGGTAATTGAACTTGAAAATTGGACTTGAGATCATAAATTGGGTCGAGAGCCCAAAACTGAGGTCAATACCCAAAAACTGGTCAAATCAGGCCTAGTATGTGAAACTGAGCCGATGGTCCAACCACTAGTTGGATCGGACCGGTCGGACCGTCACCGGCCTGTACCAAACTGATAGAAAGCAAACTTGCTCGGGGTACTGACGACTGGGACTGCGGTATTCTGGTTGCTGGAAAATGGTCAGAGTCAGTGGGTCTTCGGTGGTTGAGCAATGGAAGAATTACACTCCCACTAGGACTCTACCAAAAAATTTATTTCAGATTAATTATTCAAAAAATAATATTATTTTAATATATTTAATATTAAATGTAATTTGATACTTATCTTAATAGTAATTTGTTAATTTAATATGTAAGTGATTATCTTAATAGTATTTTGTTAATTTTAAAGGATTAAATCAAATTTTATCATCTTTTAGGGACTAAAATATAATTTTATTATTACTAATTTAAAATTTTATAGATTATAAAAGATTTAAATGAAAATTTTCTATTTTAAGAAAGTTGAGCCTTATGCTAATCTTTGGCTCCATACGCTCACTAATGTATTTTGAAATTTTATTATGAAATCTTAATTCCCAACTAAATATATTTTTATTCATATTTCTAAAAATAATGTTATACATTTACGTAAACATAAAAAAAAAAAGGTTGATTTAACCTTTAACTTCATCTCTCTTATAAATTTCTCTTGGATTCTTTTTTTCAAATACCTTTTACGTTTTTTATTAAAACAACATCGAAAAAGAAATAAATATAAGCTTTTTCTAATGAAATATATTGCAATATTATCTAACTTTTCTTTTTCCAAAATCAATCTTTTAATTTTAAATACAAAATATTCACTATTTTTCAAACTTTGTATCATTTTCTTTCGTAACACCTCAAAATATAAAGGGTTAGAAGTAATAATTAATTAAAAAATAACTTGGTCTTAATGGTTAAGTGTTTATTGTACTCCCTAAAGGTCTTAGGGTTAATTCACATCCTTCCTATTTTTTTCAGCAACTAAGTAACAAATTCAATTTAGGATATATATTAGTTTTCGTAGAAAAGGAATAAGAGTGGGTAGTAACCTAAATGGTTAAACATCTATTCTCCCTTAATATCCAAGTTTGAAATATGACATTCTCCTTCTCATTTCTTTTATTTTCAGCAAAAACAGTTAACTACCCAAACAATCCCTCAAGTTCAAGAAACCCTAAATATTTAATCTTTTCTCCTAATCACAAAAGAACTATAATTTTCTTTCCAAATTAAAACATATTTTCTTTGCTCATTTCCCCTATTTCTTCCATAAATCTTTTCATCTTATTCTTTACATAATTTTTTCTCTCCATTGTTGTGAATATCTTATTATTTTCTCGAATCTAAAATCAATCCTAAGCGTGAATCATTTTCCACCGATTGTCAAAATTATCGTCGCTAGCCCTCAAATTCTCATCAAAAGTTCGATAAGTACTCTAATTTTATTTAGTAGAACTTGTAAATTCTGAAATAACAACATTCCTCGCTAATTCCCCAATTCAATTACCTTTACAAAATATTCCAAAATCTTGATTTTTCTTGAAATCTGTAATTAATTCTTGTGTAATTATTGATTGAAAGACTTCTTGTAGGTATCCCAAATCAGATTTGGAAGTGAGGATCATAGTTTGAGACCTCAGTGTCAGGTGTGTGTTTTTTATGAGAAAATCGAGGAAAAACCGAGTCTAGCATAGACCACACGACCAACCACACAAACATGTGGGCCACTCATGTGGACCACACGACCCTTGTACACAACCATGTCCATCTTGAAACCTTAGAGAATTCACTTCTCACAGGACCTAGGACCCTCCACACGACCTGCCACGCAGTTGTGTCTCCTCTGTGGGAAGAATGGCTCTTGAACTATTTGTAGTGATTATTTAATTCAATTGAGTTACTGATTTTAGGATTAAATGTGTCACCCTAAACCTGATCGGGACGGACCTATCCGAATTCAAAGCATTACATTAGCCACCTAAGTGACTGTCCACCTAACGACTACCCAAGACACACCCCGACCTCATAACACCTCAATATTATCTAATTATTAGTTATTTAATAATGCAAAGCTAAACTTTTCCTAGGTAATTTAACAAAAGGGCATTTTTGTCATTTTACCACCTATGGTAAAACTAACCCGATTTTAGATCTAAGTATTTACTAACCTTCTTTTAGTCAAATTAAGCAAACCTAAAAATTTTAGCTTTATTTGAGTTCCTTTACTATGTCTAATTCAAGTTTTATTATTAGGGACTAAATTGTAACAAATGAAAACTATCAATACCTATTTTGAATTATAAATTAAGTGAGTTTATATCAAATTTTACCCATTACGAGACTTATCCTAAAATTTTACCAAGTTTCCTTATCATTTAAGGCTCTAATTAGACTAATCAATTTTCAGGACTAAATTGTAACTTAAAAAAATTAGAATATCAATTTAAAAAGACAAAAATTTAAAACTCCAAAACCCGTGTCACTTACCCACACGCCCGTGTGAAAACCACTTCACCTATTTTTGCAAAAAAACTTATTTTAGAACCTGGTCTTGCATATTTTAATGGCCAATTAAACCCAATTTAAGTACAATTAATTAACATGCATATACATACACCTTCAATTGAATTTATTGACATTAATTAAGCCTCAATTATATAGAATTAGACAATCAATATCATGAATAACAAACACTGAATAAATCAATCAAGTGGCGTACCTTAGTCACTAGTAACCCACTCTATAGAAGCTTCATTTAAACAATCGTTAGTATAAATTTCATGCCTCACACATCGTGTTATCAATCATCGTGTTATCAAGCAACAATACATCGTAAATCATTTACTAATTTAACTCAAACATGCCTTAAAATTATTATAAAACCATCCAAAATAAAATGTCCAAAGTCCAATTACAACCAAAATTAAACTAATTCCTGGGAGTTCCACAATGCCAGACTACATTCTCTAAAACGTGTAATAAAGTCTCTACCAAGCCTAAATCTCTTGAAACTCTCTTGCTTAGCTCCTCAAGCCCAACGATTATCTACACGAATTGTGAGGCTGTGAGCTTTAAAAAGCTCACTGAATGTTAATAAAAATGACTAGTAAATCAACATTCAAATCATGCTTAAATCAAACCCAATCAATCACCAATTATCAGCCATAATAATGAAACATGTCAATTTAATTTTCATATAATTTATCAATATCAAAAACCAATTATTCATGGCTTACAAACATCAAATGATATAACAATAATAACACATAAATATATTGGCATACATTTCTCATGGCTTAATCGGGTGATCATACATAAGATAAACGAATCTCCAAATTCCTACAAATATCAAATATAGTCCACCCAGTTGAGTGGACCGAAGCACACTCTCCCTTATAGCACCTCAAATAACCCAATGAGTGGAGACTCATGCTTAACACTCCCTCATCTACTCCAAACAAATCAGTCCACCTAGAGCCATATGCTCACAATGTCACAAATAAAGGTGAGTACTCACAAATCCTATGGCATGCCAACTACATCCAATGGATCCACCATGCATGTTGCCAATATATTCAGTCAAACATAACATATAAATTTGTCATTATTGTGCTCAATTTAATGTGACAAAATGCTTATGTGTAACATGTAACATAGCCATTTAACATCTAATTAAATCAAGCATTTCATTTGCCATTTTCCAATGTTCAATTACCAATTGTAACACTAATATATCATGATCAAAAACTCTAGTAAACATACTTTAATCATCAATATAAATAGCCTAATTAAATTGCACAAAACCACCTAAATGATTACTTATCATTATTCAATAAAAATTCAACTCTTGTACATATAATATCAATCTTGTAAAAATCAGCCATTCAACTATAATTAATCAATTGAAATCATCAATTAAGCTACTAATTAAACATAAATGAGGGTCAATTGACTAAATCACCGTTAGAAATACTCACCACACAATTTATTCTACCACAAACAAGTGATCAACCAAGAAATCCAAGCTTCAGTTTTGGTTAGCTCGGTTTTCTTAAAGATTCGAAGCTTCAACAGAGATAAAGTAGGCATTACCACCTTTCTAATTTTATAATAAACACAAATTTTAATTAACTACAGTAATCGAAATCCTCTCACAAAGATACATTATCGAATTTGTAACATCAAGTCGAAAACTCGATTCCTCACAAAATCGATCTCTCTAACCCTTCTTAACACTTTCAGTCATCAATACTAGACCAAATACATTTATGCTAAGCATCAATTTCATCTTTAAATCAATTTCACAAAATTCCAAAAAATCGATTCATGAAAATGATGAAATTCAGATTCCTTTAAATTACCTTACAAATCAAGTTTAATCTTGATAAATAAGATAAAAAAATATTTTAATATATCCATTTTGAGTTGGAACATCCATTGATTTGTGGATTTGCTCTCAAAATTCAAGATCCACCATTAAAGAACCATGTGTTCTTGGAAGAAGATGACATTGATAAAAATTCTTTAATTGACTCCCAAATCATGTAAAATTGTTTCTAATCATCATAAAAACAAGTTTAGGATTGAAGATTACCTTTGATTCACTCTAAATTCATTGATTGAAAATCTTGATTTAAGAAACTTGAGAAATTTCAAAATATTTTTGGCTACTTTTGAGAATGATTTCAGGTGAATTAAGAGAGTATTTTGAGAAGGAAATTGGTTGGATCTATTCTCTGATGATAGATCTTTAAAATCATGCAAAGAAAACGAATTTTAAAGCTATCTAATTTGATGTAAAATGTGTGAAAAGTGGGCTAGATACATTAGTTTTAAAACTTAAACCACCTACCAAAAATTTAAAATTGGGAAATTTGCCTAATGGTCACTCTCATATTTCCCTTACTTTACCATTTAATCATTTCCCTCCAAAATTTTGAATTATAATGTTTATTTTCCATATAAATACTCTAAAATTTCACTTGTTTTACAATTAAATCCTATTTAATTAATATTTAGAATTTACTCAAATTGCCCCAATAAAATTATTTTAAAATTATTTTTCAACCCAAATTGATTATTTTCACTAATAATTATTTAAAATCTTTAAAATTAATTTTTCAAAAATATTTTTAATTTTTGGATTATTGTTTAATCGATTTTAGATGAAATTAACCTCCTAAATTAAATTAAAAATTACTAGAAACCCTATAAATTCCTAGTTTCACTCTTGAAACACGAAAAATATACCTGAAACTACTAGGCTCGGTTTAAGGATATTACAATAAATGCTAGAATCCATGGTTGATTGATTAGTTTATTACTCTATAAGCATGTTACATGATTTTTACATGCCTTTTATGATTGAAATATCACTAGATTATTACTGTTATTAGTATAATTGAATTACTGATTGCATGAATCACATACTTACTGTATTAATAAATCGAATTCATAAGAGCCATGTCTATTGCTACTGTTGATATAAACGCATGTTAAACATGTTTACTGTTTTTGTACTATATTGATGCTCGCATGACATACTGCATTGCATGGGACGGGATGTTTTGAAAGGAGGAAGTTCTAGCAATTTTAAACTGCAAACACTTGTGGTTTATCCACAAATTACTGACAGCTTTCGTCTACAAAACCATTTTGTATTCACGACCACTGATAGCATATTAACCTGCAAGAACTTGTGGTTTATCCATAACTTGTACTGACAGCTATTATCTGTAAACTCGTTATGTACTCACAACTACTGGTAGCATATTAATCTGTAACACTGGTGGTTTATCCACAAACTAAGGTGGCCATGATAAAAGAATTCTGGGGAATTCTTACTGTGGAGTGTAGCGGTGGGGTAGAACCTATTTATACTATTAAACTGAAATTGCTAAATATATTGCATCGTCACACACTAACATGCTTGAATGAACTGTCAATTTTTGCTATGCTATATGATTACTGATGTATTGAAAATTGTTATTATATATGCTTGGAATAGTGGTTGGCATTGATTTACTTGACATGGAACTCACATTAAGCGTCATAGCTTACTCCCTCTTTAATTTTCATCCTTACAGATAACCCGTTAGGTTAGAACTCAGATGTGATATCTGGAGGGTCTCGGCTTGAATTTTAATTAAAAAATTATTATAAGTTCATTATGTGATTTATTATATTATTCGAGGAATGTAATATTTTATTTTGAAGTTGTGGCATGAGACTTAGGATTTTGAATTTTATTTTGCATGACACTTAATTTTATTTTATGGTAATAAGAGATGATTATTAATAAGCTATGTATGAAACCCGATTTTTATTTAAAACAACCACTTATCACTTTTTCTTTGCTATATCTTAATTTTGAAGATATTTATCATATATATTTCATTTGCCCAAAAGATATTTTGAAATTTAAATATAATAATTTTCATCATCAAATTTTAATATTTATGATTTTGGGTTTTATAAAAAATATTTTTTTACATGTGTTCTCACAATTTTCAAGGATTTTTTTTCTAATTAAGAAATTCAATCCTACTATGGATGATTAACAAGAACAAAAATGAGAACTTATATGTTCAATTTAGAAATTTAGAAAATAGTGATATTGTAATATCTTGAAAAGAACTTATATTTAAAATTTTCATTGTTGTTTGAATAAAAAATATAAAAGATATTATATATTTATATGTCGAGAGGATTCACTTACACAATATAAAAATTAAAGTAATTTTACATATTTTCATAAGTATTTATATGATTAATATTTTAACGATTCAACCGTTGAATTTATCAATATAATTGTACTTGTTATACATGTAAATTTTCGAACCAATCGATATTTTTATCATATTGATCTAAAATATTGTATATATTAATATATATTCAACGGTTGAATTTTAGTTAGAAGTTTTAAATTTAAATCAAATTTGACATGTATAATCTACATGAATAGAATATAAAATATAACAGTTGAATCATTAAAATATTAATCATATAAATAATTACGAAATTATGTAAAACTATTTTAGTTTTTACATTATGTAAGTGGCTCTCCCCTTCCTATATATACATATAGAAATTATTTGGTACATTGCCAGTAAAGTTTTTAGATTTCACAAGCAAGGTCAGAAGGTTGACAAGTGTCATATAAAGATATAAAAAAATATAAAAAAACACATTTCAATTTTTTAAAATTTTCTTATGAAATAAAAAAAAATAATGTAACAACCCAATGTGGTGTCAGAAACAGTGATTCGAGATCACTAAATCCAACGAGTGAGTTTGAAAATTTTATTATTTAATTATTATTTATGAGTCAAGTATGATTTTAGAAGACTTTTAAATTAATAATTTGTGATTTAGAAGAATTTATTAAGTAAATTGGGTTTGAAAATCGAGTATCGAGACCTCGATTCCATAAAACAAGCCGTAAATATTTTTATAAAGTGTCATTGAGTTGGTATTAAAATTTTGTTAGAAAATTTTACTGTTTTGATAGTTAATTAATTAAAAGGATTAAATTGAAAAAGATGCAAAATTTGCTAAAATGATTGAATAACTCAAGTGTTAAATAAGAGAGGACTTAAAAAGCAAATTAGCCCAGAGATGATGGCTTGGGTGGCATAAGTAGAGAAAAATCATGGAATTGGGTGAAATAAGGGCAAAATTGAAAAATTGTAAAAGTTTAACTACAAATGGAAATTAAAAGATTTTCTAGACATTTCTTCATCAATCTTCAGCCAAAAACACCCATGGGAGAACTTATAAAGCTGGTTTTCCATATTTTTACATCATGTGAATTCAATTTTTTTCTTTTCTTGAAATTTTTGTGTTTTTAAGATTTTTACAACTAGGTCCAATCATCTATTTCATTAGTTTTTTATTTTATGGGTGGTTTTGAAAGTTACCATTGATAAGTATTGGATTTTTATGATGAATTAACATGGAATTGAAGCTTTAATTTTGTTAAATGATAATTTTATCAAGTAATTTCAATAGAAATTGATTTTAGGACCAAATTGTGAAAAAGATTAAATCTTAGGGTTTGGTATTAAATTATGCTTATCAAAGGCTGTATAATAACTTATAATATTTATATAAAGTGTTAATTGATAAAAATTAGCTCATTTGATGGGATATTTAGTGAGGGACTAAATTGTAAAAATTGTAAAAGTTGGGTTAATTGTGTAATTTCAAAATTTGAGGGGTATTAATTGTGAAGTGAATTGAAATTGAAATATATGCTAATTAATGAATAATATAGATCAAGAGCCCGTAGATCAACGAGAAAAGGGAAATTAGCATAATAGTCCCTCATTACTACAAACTTACAATTCAGCACAAGTAAGTTCTTATGGTTAAAATTTCATGATTATTTGTTAATTTAGGAATGGTATAATATATTTATTCATATTTTTTTGTCGAAATTAAGATTATTGTAAAAGTATGAAAATTGAATTGAATGTTTTAAATGAGTAGAAAACAGGATTGATTACGATCGTTCCGTGGCAAAGAATGAATTGACGGATAAGACCATGGTTGGACCATTGCAATGCTTATATGTAAGACCATAGCTGGGTTATGGCATTAATGTAAAGGATGAATTGACGGATAAGACCATAACTGGGTTGTGGCACTACGAATGTAAGACCATGGTTGGACCATGGCAATGTTTACATGTAAGACCATAGCTGGGCTATGGCACTCTGATGATAAGACCATAACTGGGTTATGGCACAACGAATGTAAGACCGTGATTGGGCCATGGAAATGCATGTGTAAGACCATAGTTGGACTATGACAAAAATTAAACGGTGTACTCATATCCGTAAGTCATTCCTCGATTTAGTAAGAATTGGTCAAAGACTTGTGTGAATGAATTGAAAGATACATTGATTATTAATGATATTGATTTGAAAGAAGTGTGTTCATTGACTTATGTTATATTTGATAGGGAGAATGTATGATTTATTTACAATTTAATTTATTATATTAAGTTCAGTAAGATAAATGTTTAATTTATTGAACTTACTAAGCTTTATTAAGCTTACTCATGTTGTTTTATGTTCTTGTAGATTAACGTGTAATCGGGAGATCGAATCAACACATCAAGTCACACTATCCAGTTTAATCTAATATTTTGAAATGTAAAATTTGTTTTATAAGACATGTATAGGGTTGGATTGGATTGGCAATGAAATAGTTTGATTGTGGTTGTGAATCTTAAATGTTTGTATGTGTGTAATTAGTAGTAAAATTTAATAAATCAATGAAAAGAACTTAATGGGTAAGTATAAGTAATTGATGTATATATAATGTTATATTATGTTTAGAACATGTATTGGTTAGTTTTGATTGCTTGGTTGGTATATATTAGTGTGTTTAAATGTAATGTGTAGGTTGATGTTAAAAAGGGTGAGAAAAGTGGCCTTAAAATGACCTATTTTCGTCCACAATGGTAGAGACACAGACGTGTGTCTCAGCTGTGTATGACACACGGCCATGCATATGGGCGTGTAGTCTGGCCGTGTGTCCCCTACGCCTTAAAATTTTGAAACCAAATGCTCAGGTTTTAGCACATGGCCTAGCACACGGGCATGTGGTTGGCCATGTGACCCAAGTTAGAGAGTTACACGGGTAAGGAAACGGGCTAGGACACGGCTGTGTGCCTCACATCGAATGCCCACACAGCCTGAGACACGGGCGTGTCTCTTGGCCGTGTGAGCAACATGGCCGACCACACAGTCATGTGGGACTGCTCTTAAGAAAAATTTCAAGATTTTGGGAAAAATTCCCTAAGTGTCCGGTTTAGTCCCGATCACTTCTAAAGTGTATTTTTGGCCTCGAGGGCCCATCTAAGGGACAATATGAGTGTTATATGATTGATTCTTGATTTGAATAATAAAGGTAATGAAATATTTGTAATTAGTCCGTAAAGTCTGGTAATGCTCCATAACTCTGTTCCAGCGACAGATAAGGGTTAAGGGTGTTACAAATACACTATAAATGTATGAAATATTACTAACCTATATATAAAGTATGAAAGAGAAAACTAGGACATATATGAGAAGTTAAGGGTTGAGTTGATATTTCTTATACTTAGATAGATAACATTGTTTTTAAAATAAGAATAAAAATATACTTTTTGAACATTAAGATTTCATAATAGTTTGGTATGGAAAATCTGTTTCTTTTCATTATAAAAATATACTATATTATACTTTCACATTTTTCTTTCATAAAACTATTAACTTTTCTCGCATTCTATTAATTATTTGACATCTTTTATAGCTTAAGATTTTAACAATTTCCATTGAACTTTCTTTTAAATATTTGATATCTTCTTATTCTCAAATTATTTTCTCCATTTTTCTTTTAATTATTTACTTATTTAAAATTCCTTTTGATACATTATTTGGGGATTGAATTTTTTAAAATCCCGATTTTTTAAAAAGTTACAGATTAAGTCATTTTTCAAAAATTACGGGACTAGGCCAAAATAAGGAAAACGCTTCCAACTGGAAGTGTTTTCCTTGTGTTTCATTTTTTTAGAGTTAAGGTTTTGTTTTTTTAACGTAGGGTTAGGGTTTGTTAGTTTTTATATTTTTTAAAGTTTTTATATATTATTTTTATAATTTTTGAGATATAAAGTTAATAATTATTTAATTCGATATTTAGAAGCATTGTATTTACACCAATCATATATTCGAATTGCAAAATTCAATTCGATTCATAATCAAAACTTGAACTACTCGATTTGATTAAATCTTAGTTTTTTTAAATTTTTTTTGAATTTTTTTCAATGCAACTGAGTTTTAATCATTATTTACAGTGCATTGTTTTCGAACATTTAGATAGCTTCAATGTATTATTTTTCTAGTGCATTATTTTCGAACATTGAGATAGGTTTAGTGCATTATTTTCAGTGCATTGTAAAAAAAAGCATTGAAAGCGCGTCCATACTCATATTTATTAATTTGTTAACCTATTTATCAATTTTTAAACTGCAATCTATTTGTTGTTGTTTTTTTTTCATATCAAATTTTGTTTTAATTTGTAAACACGTGTTTTTATTATACCATACAAATCAATAAAATATACAACATTGTTCCATTGTTCCCGTGGAGACTTGAGTTAATAATATGAAATGAAAACAATAACCAATTTTGATGCAAAAACAATATTTATTTAAGAACATAAGGATGTACAACATCGATACAATAAAAACATTTCATATTTATTTAAAAATTTACATGAAAAGTACAAAAATAAAATAAATCAATCTAATCCCCGGTCAAAATGTGTACCACATCGGGGTGGTTGACGGTTGCGAGCAGGACTCCTTCTTGGTTCAACCTCTGGTATAGGTTGTGGTCTTGGCCTCTCATCTTCTTTGCCTTCGTCCTTAGTTGATTGTGATCGGTTGCTCCTCATTACCATCGTGTATCCTTCGATCTAGGAATAGGTGGTTGCGAAGATGGTCCATCTTTGTAGAACAATAATCCCCATGGTGTTTGGGACACCATCGACGTAAGGGTATAACTATACTGTGTCCCATACACCAATGGTATAACGGTTAGACTCCTGGTTAGTGGCCCAAACATAGGTGACCTATATGTCGTCGTTGACATCGTCGTCATCTGAAACGTCAATGGCATCAACATGTAATATGTCGGCGACGGAGGCCTAAAAACAAAACCTAACATCTAAGTAGAAGAAGAAAAATGTGGTGCAATATGTGGTGCTTGTGTAAAAATAATGGGGTTAGTATAAGCACCAAAATAAGTCGAGTCATACTGACTGGGGGGTGGTGCGGCTAGAGGTGCTCATGGGCTGGGCTGGCTCGAAAAATGGGCTAAAATTTTTCCTAATCTAGGCCTATATAAAAATGCTAAAACCCAAGCCCAGCCCGACCCAAGAGTATTAAATTTTTATATTATTTTATATAATTTTTAAATATATATAATAAATCAAAAATACTAAAAATAATAAAATAAATATTTCTCAACAAATTGAAAATAAATTTTAAAAAAATATGTATACCTCTAAAATAATAACAAAATTAACAACAAAACAAGTGTTATACAATATCTAAACAATAACAACAAAATAGTAGTAACATAATAGTGTAATGGTAGAAAAATAGGGAGAAAACAACAAGAAAAAACATTAAAAAAACAAAAAATAACATATTTTTTGTCCTTTTGTGAAATTGAGTCGGGCCCAGGCCAAAAATACCTTACTCAAGGCCCGACCCATTTTTTAAATAGGCATTATTTCTTTTCCCAAGCCTATTTTTCAGGCCTATATTTTTTCCCATGAGCAGGTCTGGGAGCGGCCATCAGTGTTAGTTCTTGTGTAAGTGTAGACAATAGAATCACCTCAGTAGCTCTGTCGTGGCCTCCTCACCTTGGATGCCTAGGCGCCTGTCGTGGCCTCCTCGTATGCAGTTGCCTACCCCTTGCCTCTTCACCCAGCAACTATGGCTTGCCATGGACCCTAAACTGTGGCATGTACTCTGAATAGCAGACTAACTCCGGAGCGACAATGGCCTCGCGAGTAGGTAAAAAATCATACCTATTGTTCCAAATGTTGATATATTGCGCGTGGAATGCAAATCAATGCTCATTCGTTCTCCCCTGCAAGTAGATATGATGCAAATCTTCAATGTCTTGGGGTGCCGATGGAATTTCTTGCCTGAACCCGAATTTTCGTAACACTCTATCCGACTCGTGTATCTCCACAGTAATGTACACTACCAAAGGCACCTTCACGTGCCAGATGTTGGGATTCACCACGAATTCAAACGAGATGCATTCTTGAATTGTCTGATCATAGTATGGCGTCCATTCGAACTATATTAAAATAATAAAAATTTTGGTTATCTATATACTACTAATTTTTAAATGAACTACATTAATATTATATAATACAAATTTAAAAAAATACATACCTCCGCTTCTGATCGTTAGTCTAACAGAAGTCGTATATCTTGAAGCTTATTCGGTAGTTCAACATAACTCAGCCCATGGTTCTACCTATTGAAATAATATGTTAACACAATAATTTAAAATTCAATAATTATATTATGGTAAATATATTATCTAATGAATTTTACCTTGTTATGAGTGAGAATGTATAGGGGAGGTCTACTCGAAGACGTAAAAATGGCAGTCGATATCGTGGCCATGATTGTAGTACTAGCATACAACCACCGATTTTTATTTTTTGTGGTTTCGTTACTCGACACATTTCTCAGTACAATGTCGCCAACAAGACTAACCCCCAACTGAGTTCGCCTACTTCTCTAAAGTCGACAAGTGTAACACCCTACACCCAGCTTAGACATTGTGGCCGAAGCTTGAGGAATTACAATAACTTTTTTAAACTCAGAGATTGAATTGTAATCGTGTAGAAAACAATGTTAACTTTTGATAAATCATTTTCCAATTTTTGGGGAAAATACCCATTAAGACTATTTGTTTTATTACAAAAAACATTTATGACAAATCTTTGACTTGCAGTGAAATTTTCTATGTTTTGAGATTTTGAAAACCTTGGCTTGATTTGTAAACAAATAATTTTACGGATAGAAAGATAATAATACTTAATCCAGAAAAACATGTCAATACAAAAAATAAAGTCCAAAATAGTTTATAGTCCAAAAATCCTAAAAGTCTAGTATTAACATAAAGTTCATATTAAATCATTTTATCAAAAGAGTCCAATCCCGAGTTCCTATACACTGTCCGCTCCTAGGTTTGTTGATTACCTGAGAGGATGAAAACAAAGGGTGAGCTTACGAGCTCAATGTGTAACTCATCTCAAACAAACAGAACAAATACATATACATTAATAGATACAGAAACAGATGCAAGATACAAATGCAGTTGCAATTTCAGAATCAGATACATATGAAGGAAAGATACAGAATCAAATCCTACCTCCATCGGCTACACATTATCTTCGTCCATCCCTACACACCAATTAAGGTAATAAATACCCATCCAACCCCACACACCTATAAGTGAGCATATGTCACTTTTTAGAATAATGTAGTCAAGCTGCCACCAATAATGGGATAAACCGCCAAAATCACATAAGTATAGTCAAGCCACCAAAACAGAAATGTGGTTAATAACACCAAGATAAGGCAGATCACTAAACTGCCAACATTTCTTTTGTTATATCATTAACCCACCCCAATGCACATGCAATACTATACAGATATCAGATGCACATATGTAATACATGCTATACACATCAGAATATAATACCATGTTTTCATAAATCACATTAACAGAGGCAGAATATTAGATTTCGTATCCATTACCCATACATAACACATATCGGATCCTAAAAGGTCACTGATTTAGAATCGCACTTCAAATATGACCTTAATGAAATTTTACAGAAATGGGCTCTAACTAGCCCAGTTTATGTGACCCACACAGCCTAACATATGCTCGTATGGCCTACACAGCCCAACTAATCTAGCCTGTGTGATGTCAATAGTGGCCTTTGTATCGCGTTGTTTGCTATTTTCGAGGTTTTCGTTACACACCTGAACTTTTTTTTATAAACGACGATTCGGCACACTTCTAAACCGTAAAACTAGCATTAAAAATGGACTAATTAGCAACATTATGCAAAACTTAATAAAAAAATTTTCCATCTATGCTAAACATTCGTCCCCCAAAAAGCATTCGGACACTTAGCCCGATCAAAGTAACCGATCTTAAGACTCACCAAACATCGGAAAAGGTTTTTCACCTCTCGAAATTCACCTAACAGAAGTACAAGGTAAAACAAATTAACCCAACAGAAACATTCACAAACCGCTAATGAAAGCTCACACTCCACCTCCTAGCCAAATGAATAGATTTATACTTACACCAAAATTTAATGTTGCAGCGGAGAACTTTCGAATACACAAGACCAGATACAAAATTCAAGCACGTAAACACCCAAAACAATGATGTTTGATTGAGAAAACAAAATATAGGAGAAGAAGAACAAAAAAATTTAGGAAGAAAGAAAAAAAAAGAAAAGTATCGTGGGGACCAAAACTGAAAGATGAGTGGGGAGAGTGAGATATGAGAGGAGAAATTTTAAGTAACTAATTTTCAAAAATTTTAAAATATAATCCTAACTTATCAAATTTTTTAGAGTTTGAATTTAACTCAAATTTTGATAACATGGGCAACGCAGAAAAAGAATAGCAAAAATTCTTTCACTTTGCACGCACAAAATTCAAACATAGGACCTCTTGGTAAGCTGAAGTCTTACCACTAAACCAGCAGGCTCATTTTGACAACAATTGAGCAAACAAAATATATATGCTAGATGTTCAAAGATAAGGGTTGGGAAAAAATAACAAAAAAAAAATTAGCGAAAAGATTCAAACCCAGAACCTCACACACACAAGCATAATGCCTAACCATTGGAGCAATTTAATTCACTTGAAAAGTTTTAACAATTCAAAAAGAAAATTTTTGGGGTGTTACAATTCTCCCCTCCTTAAAGAAATTTTGACCTCGAAATTTACTTGACTAAAACAGATATGGATATTGCTATTGAATCAAGTCCTTCGGTTCCCAAGTGGCTTCTTCAGAACCATGATTCAGCCATAAAACCTTAACCAACGGAATAATCTTCTTTCTCAATACCTTAACCTCCCGATCTAGAATTAGTATTGGTTCTTCCTCTAAAGTCAAATGCTACCTCACCTTAATCTTCTCAATAGACACATGTGAGATGAATCAGACGATATCGTCTTAACATAGAGACGTGAAAAAAATCATGTATGCGGTCTAACTCTGGAGGCAACTTTAACTGATAGGCAATCGATCCCACTCGTCTCAAAATCCAATAAGGCCCAATGAACCTAGGGCTGAACTTGTCTTTACATCCAAATCATAGAACCTTCTTCCATGGAGATACCTTAAGGAAAACCTGATCTCCTACAGGAAACTCTATATCTTTCTTCTTAAGATATGCATAAGACTTTTGTTTGCTAGAAGTCGCCTTAAGACGATCTCGAATAAACCTGACCTTATCCTAAGTCTCAGAAACCATATCCAGACCTACAATCCTCCTCTCACCCAACTTGGTCCAATACAACGGAGTGCGGCACTTATGACCATATAAAGTCTTGTATGGTGCCATTTCAATATTGGACTGAAAACTATTATTATAAGCAAATTCAGCTACTAAAAGAAAATACTCCCAACTACTACGGAAGTCAATAACGCAACTCCGTAGCAGATCTTCCAACACTTGAATCACCCTCTCAGATTGTAACACCCCTAACCCGAATCCGATCGCCGGATTAAGGCTAAGAGGTATTACCGAACTAAACATTTAATTATCTTATTCACATTGTCAATACACATAAACAGAGATCGAGCTGAAATACATACTGATATTTCAGTTATACGCCATTTTCGTATGGCCAAAATATTTACAATTTCAAAACATTGTTATCATCAGCCTAACCTATACATGCCATATCGAGTCCAAAATATAGCTGTACCCAAAAAGATCGATACTGTGATGAACTGCTGATGATCCCCGAGTCGGTAGCCAAAATCAACAATCTATAAAACAGAAAAATAAAGAACAAAGTAAGCTTTCAAAGCTTAGTAAGTTTTAAGCATCACAAACAATTAAAACTTATCGAAAATTGAAACATTCATTTAAACAGACTTATTCTCAATTCAAATTGCTTCACGGCCGAATACACATAAACATAAACATAGATTCTCAGCACATATTTTTCTTTTACTTAAAGTTCATACGATGCATTTAAATCAAATAATCTCATATATTAACAACATTTGACCGAATAGGCCATTTTTTTACTCGTAGATATAACAATCATTCACACTTAAGTATCATTCTTTAATACTAATAATTCACAAAATCATTGACTGAATGTAAATGAGTACATAAAGTAATTTTAATATATAATTCATATACAAATATACCATGACCGATTAAATAATTCTCATATTCTCAAATATAACCATCAATCACATTTATATATATATATATATAATATATATATATATATATATATATATTCATCTTTGATGCTAATGATTCACTTCGAAATCAAATCACCGATGTGTAAGTAATACGTACCTGAACATCTTAAATGTATAGTACTTACTCAATGATGGTTTACTGCGAACATTCAATATCGTAATCTTACTTAATTTACGAGAATTAAGCCTATCAGGTCTTAGAACTTGAAACCAATTACCAGCACAAGCCTACGGGAATTTAAACACGGTATAATACCAGCTCGAAGCCTGTGGGACTTTATCCCAGACATATTTCCAGCACGTAGCCTGCAGACCTTAAGTCCGGTTATAATTCTAGCACATAGCCTGCGGACCTTAGGTCCGGATATAATTCCAGCACATAGCCTGCGGACCTTAAGTCCGGATATACATCACTGAATGTCATGCATACTTATTCACAAGAAAATTCAATCCACATAGCATCTCACAATCATAGTTCATTTATTTCATTCGAATAATAACATAACAAGGGCACCATTCATATAACTTTTGGCTTAATAACATACATAAAAATATATGTCCATTTTACTTTCCAAGCTTAACTTCTAATGTCTATTCGGCTTTAAGCCTTAAACATAAATTATTTGTCACTCAACTATATTCAAATAGAATCAATAGATTGCAGTACAATTATCATACACATATCAAGACATTATGAATTACGTACTAAATGTGACTATTCAAAACTTACCTTGAATATACTTGAACGGTTGTGGAAAGACTACTCAATTACTTTCTCCTTTCCCCTATCCAACTTTGCCCCTCTTTGCTCTTGAGCTTAAATTCAACAATTTTAAACTAGTCATTATTCGACTATTCAAGCATTACTTCAAAAATATATATATATATATATATATATATATATATATTCGACTTTCACACATATAGATCATAGTAAGTTTATAAGAAAACATTAAGCAACTCATTAACAAATTTTTATCAATGTTTACCACATAATCACAAATTCACAATAAGTTGTCTTCCTGAGCAACAGTCACTAAATTATTTATAATTGGAGCTACAAAACTCCAAATCAATTGCCGTAAAATTTCCCTGAAAATAGACTCATATATCTTTTATCTATAAAATTTTCAGAATTTTTAGTTTGGCCAAACAATACCATATTTTTCTTAAAGTTTTCCCCTATTTCACTGTTTGACTAATTTGACCACCCTTTACTACGAATCAAATTTCTAATTGTAAAGAAGTCAAAATACGATCTCGTTGATTTCATTTAAAACTAGACTTATTAAGCTTTAATTACATAATTTATTCAGCTTCTAACTCCACTCCCACAATTTATGGTGATTTTTCCAAATTCACATTACAACTGTTGTCCCAAGCAGATTTACTACAATTTACTCTTTCACAACTCTTTGCATTCATATTATTTAAACATGTATGTCACCAATCAATTTCATCACATATATATATAATTTCACTTAAGGATAATCTCAATACAACACATCGTGCTCAAATCATTATTCAAGTTCAAATTCAGCGTTTTCACAAGTACACATGTCGATTTCATGCACTCATCTCTAATGTTAATTAAGAAATGCCGAATGTCACCAACTAAATGGCATACATACACTCACATGCATAAAAGTTATCCACACTTCCTATAGCTCATTCCGCATTTACAATTTAACCTTACTCAAGCTTCATATAAATTTTTCTTGACCAGATATAAAATGAATTTAAAATCCAATCGATCAAACTTTAACATGTTCATAGCTCTTTTAACAAAATTTCATTCATGTTTCTATCACTACATAATTATGAACTAATTAAAAACTTTCATATTACACCATTTCAATTTATGGCAATATGTCGAATGCACAAACTTAACTAAAAACTCAAAATTCAACCTTCTTCACTTCAATTAACCACTACTTATTCTTCAAAACATCAAATACAATATGAATAACACCTAAGCGTTTATATCCGAATTTGCTAACACATAGGGCCTTTGGCCGAATGTCATTAAACTCAAGTCACAATAATATTATTCCTTAAGACACTTTCAAAAACCACATTCGAGACCTCCCTTCAACAATTTAACAAATCTCAAATTCACATACAAGCACATATATATAACATATAAAGCATTAAACATTTTTCATCATGAATCTATAACATAACCGAATGCTTAATTTTTTTTTTGTCTCCCTAAATTTAAATTCGGCAATCACATAATCAAATACTAAAACCTTAACTTTCAAGCCAAAACAACTAGCAAACTCAACACATCCAACATAAATCTCCATACCAATGACATCAAAACATCTACCAAGAATTTCAACCTCCATGGCGAATATCAATCTTCCAAAATAACAAAATTGAACCATGAAATAGGTAGAATTCAAACTAACCATTCAAATTATGCATGAATTTCCAAGAGTAGCATTACACATACCTTATTCTAGCAATTTCCTTAGCCGAAAAGTTTAACAAAAATTTTTCTTCTTTCTCTCTTCTAGCTACGGCAATGATGGAACAAGGATGAACCAACTTTGGTTTCTCCTCCCATTTCCCTTATTCTTTTATTCATCTTTAATTCATTTAATTCATTATCAATTTAATATTGCAAGAAAACATAACTTAGTGGAAATGATTTTGTCATGGCTGGCCACTCAAAGTATTTTGGGTAAATTGACATGCAAGTCCATATTTTTTTTTATTTGCATGCATTTGTTGGTCACCATAAATTTACCCATTATACTTCTCATGTTTCACACTCAAGTCCTATTTGGAAAATTCACATCAAATGACTATATCAAAACATCAAAAAATTTCACACATGATTTAAACACATATAATAGACATAGAAATGAGCATTTAGAATTTTTTTTCTGACTCAGTTTTGTGGTCCCGAAACCACTTTCGGACTAGGGTCAAAATAGGGCTGTCACAACTCTCCCCCACATAAGAAATTTTCGTCCCCGAAAATCTTACCAATTAATAAGTTAGTATATCATTCTTTCATAGAGTCCTCAAGCTCCCAAGTAGCTTATTCCACCCCGTGCTTAACCCATAATACTTTCACTAGCGAAATTCTTTTATTCTGTAACTCCTTTACCTCACGAGTCAATATACGAACTGGTTCTTCTACGTAACTCAAATCAAATCGAATCTCAACCTCTGATGGACTAATTACATGCGATGGATCAGATCTATAACGTCGAAGCATCGAAACATGAAAAACATTGTGAATCTTTTCAAGTTCAAGGGGCAAAATCAATCTGTATGCTACCGACCCAACTCGTTCGGATATTTCATACGGCCCGATGAACCTCGGACTCAATTTTCCCTTACGGCCAAATTTGAGCACCTTTTTCCAAGGTGAAACTTTAAGAAATACTTTGTCTCTGACCTGATACTCAATGTCTTTTCGTTTTAAATCCACATACGACATCTGACGATCTGAAGCTGCTTTCAGACTTTCACGAATCACTTTTACTTTCTATTTAGCATCTTTAATCAAATCAACGCTAAAGATTTTACTTTCACTGAGCTCGGTCCAAAACAACGGTGTACGGTATTTACGACCGTACAAAGCTTCGTAAGGTGCCATCTTAATGCTTGATTGAAAACTATTGTTGTAAGCGAATTCAATCAAAGGCAAATACCGTTCCCATGAACCACTGAACTCAAGGATGCAACATCTCAACATATCCTCAAGTAGTTGAATTACTCGTTCTGATTGACCGTCCG
The DNA here is from genome assembly GCF_025698485.1 of Gossypium arboreum. Classification (NCBI taxonomy): domain Eukaryota; kingdom Viridiplantae; phylum Streptophyta; class Magnoliopsida; order Malvales; family Malvaceae; genus Gossypium; species Gossypium arboreum. The sequence goes on from NC_069080.1 coordinate 41,752,001, forward strand.
TCTGAGGATGAAACGCGGTTCTAAAATGTAGTTTGGTACCCAGAGAATCTTGTAATTTCTTCCAAAACCTTGATTTAAATCTTGGGTCTCTATCTGACACAATTGAAATAGGTACCCCGTGTAATCTGACAATCTGAGAGACATACAACTCGACTAACTTATCAAGTGAGAAATCCATACGTACGGGAATGAAATGAGCTGATTTAGTCAATCTATCCACAACAACCCATATCGCATCTTTCTTGCTCGGTGACAAAGGTACCAGACACAAAATCCATCGTAATTCGATCCCACTTCCACTCGGATATCATGATCGGTTGAAGTAACCCTGAAGGCACTTGGTGTTCTGATTTCAGTTGTTGACAAATTATACACTTCGATACAAAGTCAGATATATCACGTTTCATACCATGCCACCAATACTGACGTTTTAGATCATTGTACATTTTCGTGCTACCAGGATGGACCGACTTTCTGCTATTATGAGCTTTGCTCAAAATCATCGAAATAAGTTCTGAACTTCTTGGAACACACAATCGACTTCTGAACCTCAAACAATCATTGTCATCAATTTGAAACTCTAAATCCACATTCGAACCACATTCAGCTCGTTTAGCAACCAATTCATCATCAACTTTCTGAGTTTCACATATTTGATGAATCAATAACGGTTTCGCTTTTAATTTTGCTACTAACACATTATCGGATAAAATGGACAAGTGTACATTCATCACTCGCAAAGCAAACAATGACTTGTAACTTAAAGCATTGGCAACCACTTTAGCCTTTCCCGGGTGATAGTCAATGACAAGCTCGTAATCTTTCAACAATTCAAGCCAATGTCTTTGTCTCAGATTCAAATCCCTTTGAGTCATCAAATATTTGAGGCTTTTGTGATCCGAATATACATGACACCTCTCTCCAAACAAGTAGTGTTGCCATATTTTCAAAGCAAATACGATGGCAGCTAATTCGAGATCATGGGTCGGATAGTTTTTCTCATGTGGCTTCAATTGCCTCGAAGCGTAAGCTACAACTCAACCTTCTTAAATCAATACACAACCCAGACCATTTAAGGATGCATCACTATAAATGACAAACTCTTTACCAGATTCAGGCTGCACTAACATTGGAGCTTTAGTCAAATAGGTTTTCAGTTGGTCGAAACTTTTCTGGCACTTTTCTGACCATTCGAACTTAACATCTTTCTGAAGTAGCTTTGTCATTGGTGTGGCTATCATCGAGAAACCCTTTACAAACCGTCTGTAGTAACCGGCAAGTCCCAAAAAGCTCCGAACTTCAGTAACATTTCTAGGAGGTTTCCAATCAAGTATGGCTGATATTTTACTCGAATCAACACGAATACTCGATGCAGATACCACATGCCCCAAAAAGCTAACTTCTCTCAACCAGAACTCACATTTACTGAACTTAGCATATAACTGCTTGTCCCGTAAAATCTGCAACACTAATCTCAGGTGCTCGGCATGTTCGGTTTCATCTCACGAATAGATCAAAGTGTCGTCTATAAACACAACTGCAAACCGGTCCAAATACTGTCTGAAGATCCGATTCATCAAGTCCATAAATACCGCAGGGGCATTAGTGAGCCCAAACGGCATCACTAAGAACTCGTAGTGACCATATCTCGTTCTAAAAGCAGTTTTAGGCACATCTGAGTCTCGAACTCGCAACTGATAATAACCCGATCTCAAATCTATCTTTGAAAACACTGAGGCTCCTTTCAGCTAATCAAACAAATCATCACGCGGTAACGGATATTTTTTCTTTATTGTCATTTATTTAATTGGCTATAGTCGATGCACATTCTCATGGTTCCGTCTTTCTTTTTCACAAACAATACTGGTGCACCCAAAGGTGAGAAACTCGGTCGAGCGAAACCTCTATCCGTCAACTCTTGCAACTGAGCTTTCAATTCCTTCAATTCGGTTGGTGCCATATGATACGGAGCTATTGAAATTGGTGTAGTCCCAGGTACAAGTTCAATGCCAAACTCTACCTCTCGAATAGGTGGTAATCTCGGTAACTCCTCAGGAAAAACATCTGAATACTCACAAACCACTGGCACTGATTCAAGTTTCTTTTCTGACTCTTTACTATCAAGTACGTACGCAAGATATGCTTCACACCCCTTTTTTACATATTTCTGAGCCAACATCGAGGATATTACTACTGGTAAACAGTTCAAATCAGTAGACTCAACTCGGATTATCTCATCATTTGCACATCTCAAATCAATAGTCTTTCTTTTACAATTCACAACTGCATCATGTACGGTCAACCAATCCATACCAAGAATAACATCAAATTCATCAAACGGTAAAAGCATCAAATCGGCCGGAAAACAGGAACCTCGAATTATCAGGGGACATTTCCTGCACACTTTGTCGGCTACCACATATCGACCCAAGGGATTCAACACTCGAATCACGAGCTCAGTAGACTCAACAGGTAGAGTCTTACTGGATGCTAAAGTCTCACATACATATGAATGAGTAGAACCAGGGTCAATCAATGCAATCACATCAGTATCAAAGAGAGTGAAAGTATCAGTAATAACATCAGGTGAAGAAGCATCCTCGCGTGCGCGTATAGCATAAGCTCTAGCAGGAGCACCAGCCTCAGATCTAGTCATAGAATCTCTAGGCCCTCTCTGACCGCCACTAGCATTCCCTGTATTCCTAGGTGGTCTACCTCGAGCTGTAGCAGTACTCGGTTTCCCACTCTGATTCATATTTTGCTCTGACAATCTCGGGCAGTCTTTGATGAAGTGGTCGGATGATCCGCATCTATAACAGGAGCGATCATGAAATTTACAGCTCCCCGAATGCCATTTTCCACCAAACTTGCACTCGGTCCTATCCCGACAATCATTTCCAACACTGGCAACTGAAGTGGCTCGCGTACTCATAGGAGGTCGATTACGGTCTCGTCTGGAAATGCCCGAAGTGTTCTTAGATCGACCTGAATCATCTCAAAATTTCTTCGATGATTGCTGAAAAGGCTTTCCCTAAGATCTTTTATGAAACTCTCCAGCTCCAACATCAACTTTCCTTTTTTCTTTACTAAGCTCCTCGGCTTTGGAAGCTCGCTCAACAAGTACTACGAACTCTCTGATTTCAAGAATGCCAACAAACATTTTAATATCTTCATTTATCCCGTCCTCGAAGTGTTTACACATAATAGCCTCAGACGATACACATTCCCGAGCATATCTACTAAGTCTGACGAACTTTCATTCATAATCAGTAACTGACATGGAACCCTGTTTAAGTTCAAGAAATTCTTTCCATTTCTGATCGATGAACCACTGACTGATATACTTTTTTCGGAATTTAGTTTGGAAGAACTCCCACGTCACCCGCTCTCTGGGTACAACAGAAACCAATGTATTCCACCAATAATAGGTAGAAACACGTAGCAAAGGTATAACACATTTCAGGCATTCATCGGGTGTGCAAGATAGTTCATCAAGTACTCGAATAGTATTGTCCAACAAAAATTCAGCTTGCTCGGCATCATCACTGTCTGTAGCTTTAAATTCAGTAGCCCCGTGCTTTTGAATTTTGTCAACCGGGGGCTTATTCAACCTCATCTGATCAATTACCGGAGGTATCCTGGTTGCAGGGGGCGTATTTGTTGGAAGTGGGGGTTGTGGAGTAGCCGCATTAGTTCGAATGTATTGGTTAAACCAATCATTCATCACATTATAAAAGGCTTGTCTAGCCTTGTCATTTTTATTGCTCGCAATAGGTTAAGAGTCCATCGGCGCTGTCCCATGTGCGAGAGCAGGCGCTACACTCTCTACATCATCAGCTACCGCTCGATCGGGATCGGGATCCATTACTATACAAAAACACGTTTTTAACTGTCAGAAATCAACACACTATCGTATTAACACTATATGGCATGTATAGCTAGACTCATATACGCTACGTTAGTCCTAGAATCGACTAAACCGTAGCTCTGATACCAATAAAATGTAACACCCCTAATCCGAATCCGATCGCCGGATTAAGGCTAAGAGGTATTACTGAACTAAAAATTTAATTATCTCATTCACATTGTCAATACACATAAACAGAGATCGAACTGAAATACATACTGATATTTAAGTTATACGCCATTTTCGTATGGCCAAAATATTTACAATTTCAAAATATCGTTATCATCAGCCTAACCTATACATGCCATATCGAGTCCAAAATATTACTATACCCAAAAAGATCGATAGTGTGATGAACTGCTGACGATCCCCGAGTCGATGGCCAAAATCAACAATCTATAAAACAGAGAAATAAAGAACAGAGTAAGCTTTCAAAGCTTAGTAAGTTTTAAGCATCACAAACAATTAAGACTTATCGAAAATTGAAACATTCATTTATCACAAACAATTAAGACTTATCGAAAATTGAAACATTCATTTAAACAGACTTATTCTCAATTCAAATTGCTTCATTGCCAAATACACATAAACATAAACATAGATTCTCAGCACATATTTTTCTTTTACTTAAAGTTCATACGATGCATTTAAATCAAATAATCTCATATATTAACAACATTTGACCGAATAGGTCATTGTTTTACTCGTAGATATAACAATCATTCACACTTACGTATCATTCTTTAATACTAATAATTCACAAAATCATTGACTGGATGTAAATGAGTACATAAAGTAATTTTAACATATAATTCATATACAAATATACCATGACCGATTAAATCATTCTTATATTCGCAAATATAACCATCAATCACATTTATATATATATATATATATATATATATATATATTCATCTTTGATGCTAATGATTCACTTCGAAATCAAATCACCGATGTGTAAGTAATACGTACCTAAACATCTTAAATGTATAGTACTTACTCAATGATGGTTTACTGCGAACATTCAATATCGTAATCTTACTTAATTTACTAGAATTAAGCCTGTCAGGTCTTAGAACTTGAAACCAATTACCAGCACAAGCCTACGGGAATTTAAACACGGTATAATACCAGCTCGAAGCCTGTGGGACTTTATCCCGGACATATTTCCAGCACGTAGCCTGCAGACCTTAAGTCCGATTATAATTCTAGCACATAGCCTGCGGACCTTAGGTCTGGATATAATTCCAGTACATAGCCTGCGGACCTTAAGTCCGGATATACATCACTGAATGTCATGCATACTTATTCGCAAGAAAATTCAATCCACATAGCATCTCACAATCATAGTTCATTTATTTCATTCGAATAATAACATAACAAGGGCACCATTCATATAACTTTTGGCTTAATAACATACATAAAAATATATGTCCATTTTACTTTCCAAGCTTAACTTCTAATGTCTATTTGGATTTAAGCCTTAAACATAAATTATTTGTCACTCAAATATATTCAAATAGAATCAATAGATTGCAGTACAATTATCATACACATATCAAGACATTATCAATTACGTACTAAATGTGACTATTCAAAACTTACCTCGGATATACTTGAACGGTTGTGGAAAGACTACTCAATTACTTTCTCCTTTCCCCTATCCAACTTCGACCCTCTTTGCTGTTGAGCTTAAATTCAACAATTTTAAACTAGTCATTATTCGACTATTCAAGCATTACTTCAAAAATATAATATATATATATATATATATTCGATTTTCACACATATAGATCATAGTAAGTTTATAAGAAAACATTAAGCAACTCATTAACAAATTTTTATCAATGTTTACCACATAATCACAAATTCACAATAAGCTGTCTTCCTGAGCAACAGTTACTAAATTATTTATAATTGGAGCTACGAAACTCCAAATCAATTGCCGTAAAATTTCCCTGAAAAGAGACTCATATATATATTATCCATAAAATTTTCAGAATTTTTAGTTTGGCCAAACAATACCAGATTTTTCTTAAATTTTTCTCCTGTTTCACTGTTTGACTAATCTGACCACCCTTTACTACGAATCAAATTTCTAATTGTACAGAAGTCAAAATATGATCTCGTTGATTTCATTTGAAACTAGACTCATTAAGATTTAATTACATAATTTATTCAGCTTCTAACTCCACTCCCACAATTTATGGTGATTTTTCCAAATTCACATTACAACTGCTGTCCCAAGCAGATTTACTACAATTTACTCTTTCACAACTCTTTGCATTCATATTATTTAAACATGTATGTCACCAATCAATTTCATCACATATATCTATAATTTCACTTAAGCATAATCCCAATACAACACATCGTGCTCAAATCATTATTCAAGTTCAAATTCAGCATTTTCACAAGTACACATGCCGATTTCATGCACTCATCTCTAATGTTAATTAAGAAATGCCGAATGTCACCAACTAAATGGCATACACACACTCACATGCATAAAAGTTATCCACACTTCCTATAGCTCATTCGGCATTTACAATTTAACCTTACTCAAGCTTCATATAATTTTTTCTTGACCAGATATAAAATGAATTTAAAATCCAATTGATCAAACTTTAACATGTTCATAGCTCTTTTAACAAAATTTCATTCATGTTTCTATCACCACATAATTATGAACTAATTAAAAACTTTCATATTACACCATTTCAATTTATGGCAATATGCCAAATGCACAAACTTAACTAAAAACTCAAAATTTAACCTTCTTCACTTCAATTAACCACTACTTATTCTTCAAAACATCAAATACAATATGAATAACACCTAAACATTTATATCCGAATTTGCTAACACATAGGGCCTTTGGCCGAATGTCATTAAACTCAAGTCACAATAATATTATTCCTTAAGACACTTTCAAAAACCACATTCGAGACCTCCCTTCAACAATTTAACAAATCTCAAATTCACATACAAGCACATATATATAACATATAAAGCATTAAACATTTTTCATCATAAATCTATAACATAACCGAATGCTTAATTTTTTTTTGTCTCCCTAAATTTAAATTCGGCAATCACATAATCAAATACTAAAACCTTAACTTTCAAGCCAAAACAACTAGCAAACTCAACACATCCAACATAAATCTCCATACCAATGACATCAAAACATCTACCAAGAATTTCAACCTCCATGGCCGAATATCAATCTTCCAAAATAAAAAAAATTCGAACCATGAAATAGGTAGAATTCAAACTAACCATTCAAATTATGCATGAATTTCCAAGAGTAGCATTACACATACCTTATTCTAGCAATTTCCTTAGCCAAAAATTTTAACAAAAATTTTTCTTCTTTCTCTTTTCTACCTACGGCAATGGAGGAACAAGGATGAACCAACTTTGGTTTCTCCTCCCATTTCCCTTATTCTTTTATTCATCTTTAATTCATTTAATTCATTATCAATTTAATATTGCAAGAAAACATAACTTAGTGGAAATGATCTTGTCATGGCTGGCCACTTAAAGTATTTTGGGTAAATTGACATGCAAGTCCACATTTTTTTTTATTTGCATGCATTTGTTGGCCACCATAAATTTACCCATTATACTTCTCATGTTTCACACTCAAGTCCTATTTGGAAAATTCACATCAAATGACTATATCAAAACATCAAAAAATTTCACACATGATTTAAACACATATAATAGACATAGAAATGAGCATTTAGAATTTTTTTTTCCGACTCGGTTTTGTGGTCCCGAAACCACTTCCCGACTAGGGTCAAAATAGGGCTGTCACACAGATTGCTCATCAATCTATGGATGGAATGCAGTATTGAAGTTTAATCAAGTACCCAAGGCCTCATGTAGTTTCACCCTCTCATATCATTTTCTATTCTATTCAATTGAGTCCATGTCTCAATATTCAATCTAAACCATAACAATTCGATTCAATAATTCAATAATGACTCACCTTGACAATATATAATGCTAACATGAGTATACAGTAATTAAATGAGTCTCAAATCATAGAAATACAAATCAGAATTTCAAACTACTCGTTGATGACTTTGGATTTTTCTTTCCCTCTCGACGAATCTGAGTTGACGTTAGCTACGGATTAATGTAAAACATATAATACTATCAATAATCAATCAATTCCCAATTAATTATCAAATTATACAAGGTTTACAATTTATTCAATTTAGTCCCTAAAACCAGGACTAACATAACTCTCAATTTAAATATCCAAATTGGAATTTGATTTCACTATTTTCTATTAGCGACATCCTCTTTCTTATTTCTACAATTAATTTTAAATTTTCTTTAGTTTAGTCCCTAATGTACTAAACTATCATTTAAGCTTTATGATTTAGTCCTTTTCACATCTAAGCTTAAAATCTATCAATTTAACACCTAAAACTTCAAGAAATCAACAATGACAACTTTCTAAAACTTTAATAATTTTACAAATTGGTAGATGGGCTAGCTAAATCAAGCTCCCATGACTTCAAAAACATAAAAATTACAAAAATGGACTAGACTGAACTTACCAATTCAAGGGTCGAATATGTTGAAGCTTTGAAAATGGCTTCCTAGATTTTCTTTGGTGGTTTCGGTGGAGAAAAAAGAAAGAAAATAAAGATGACAACTTTAATTTTTATTTATACTTAAATTAACTTAATGAATCAAATCTTATTCATTTTTTTTTAATTTTGAGTTAATCGAATCTAGTTGTTCGAGTCAACTCGAATAAGTAATTCGAGTTTCGATTTTGAGTCGAGTTGAATTTTACAATTCAAATAACTCAAATAATAGATTGGTGTAAATACCCTTTTAGTCTCTATAAATTTTGAAAATGAGCAAATTGGTCTCTCTCAAAAAAATTATAAAAAAATTCAAAATAATTTTTAAAAATCTAAATATTTATAAAAATTCTAAAATTTATATTTTAAAAGATATATATATATATTTAAATCTAAAGAATATATAAAGAAAGTTAAAGTTTTAAAAATTTTCTAAAATAATAATTTTGGGACCTAAATAAGTTAGTGATTTAAGTTTATCATACTTTTTTTTTTTTGCTTTGAAAAAGTTTTCAAATATATATGATTTCAAATTTAGGTGCTCTAACATGGAATTAGTTATACTATAATAAGATTTTAATTTGACATGTTTAATTTTTTTAATTAACTCGAACGATTTCACTCGATTCGATTTGACTTGAATTTCATTTCATTCGATTCAATTCGAAAAAAATTTAAATTAAGTTAGGATGATAAAACAAGACTCGTCAACTCAATTAACTCAAATTTTTTTCACTCAATCCGATTGAATGCTCACCCCTAACTTTAATTAATTAAGGCATAAATACAATTTAACCAAAGTTAGTGGCTTTTAAATTCACCCACCTCCGTTTGATGAACTTAAAATGGTCTAATTACCATTTTGATCATTTAGCTAATTAAAATCTATAGTGATTAATTTTTACAATGTAGTCCTTATACCTTAATTAACTATCAATTCAGCAAAATTACTAGACCAAAATTTAATATTTTTCTATAATAGTCTTGTAAATATTAATATTTACACACTATTTCTAAAAGAATATAAAATCTGCACATTATTTTTGAGGAAAAACTACATGCAAAATAAAAATAACAATATTTAAAAAAATCTAATAGTATTTTACTTTTAATATCTTTTGATTTTGTAAAATAATAGAGTTCTAGAATTCATTACATGTGCTTTTGTTTGCTTTTGTATAGATTTTATTGTAGGGAGAATGGATAAAAACGTTTGAATTTGAAGCATCAATTATTGTTTCCTTTTTATGAATATTTTCTATGATTTTTTTTGGAGTTGCGTAGTTCATTGTATGTATTTAAATTTCTTCTATATTAATTTTATTGTAGAGAAAGAATTATAAGAATTGGCAAGAAATTTTAAGATTTTCTTATCTCATTTACTTGGATTATAGCCTTGAATTTCAAGCATACATAATAGATTTTTTTAGGTTATTCAATCTTTGATTTGTAAAAAGATTCATTTTCATTTTACTAGAGCATTTGTTTATCTTTCTTTACTCAAATATGGATTTCTCAAATTTTCATTTACAGAAAGGACAAATGAGGGTTAAGGTTACAAAAAGAAACTAGTAGTAAAATACAAAATAGAGAAAAGACTTAAAATTTTGAAAGTAACTTGATGAAGAACTTGAATCCAACTTCAATGCCTCATTTAGGCTTCTTCCACCTCTTTTTATACGAGAAATCCATAACTCTATTTAATTGAAATTGAATCCTGCACAATTTCCTAATAAGGATGATATCTCATCTTTGATTGATGACATCTTTGTCCAGTTGTGGTTGCTTCCACATTGCTTCTTTTTTGTCTTTTTCTTGGTTAGTTTTTTCCACGTAGCTTCCTCTGTCGTTAATGCTATCCTTCTTAGATTTTGTCTAGATTTTTTTCTTCAATTTCATCTAAATTTAATGAATCCATTGACAATCTTGGTGAGTTCTAACTTTTCCATGTATTTTTGATGTCTTCAATTATATGAGAAGGAAAATCACCAATCTCCATTTCAACTATCTTTTTTAATAGTTGAACAGATTCTTCATTTATATCATCCTGTGATATCCAACATCATATGCTAGTATTCTTTGAGCATCAATCCAAAAGCTATAAGTTTTTTGTTGGAGTAGATTTTGGGCTTTGGCAATTAGATTTATTCCTGCTTGGATTTGATAATAACAAAGATTATTATAACACTTGTAAACATATTTTGTCAAGTGTTCTTTCTCTTTTATAATTGTAGATAGGTTTCTTCCTCCCAGCATTCTTGAGATAATCCAAATTTGATATGGTTGATAAAAATTTTCTCTTTCAACTATACCAATAAGGTTACTGATTTCAAGATGAAAATAGTAAAAGAAATCATCTTCATATACCATCCGTAATAACATAAATTTAATAAATGATGTTGGATATCACCAGGATGATATAAATGAAGAATCTGTTCAACTATTAAAAAAGATAGCTGAAATAGAGATTGATGATTTTCCTTCCCATATAATTGAAGACATCAAAAATACATTGGAAAGCTAGAAATCACAAAGATTGTCAATGGAATCATTAAATTTAGATGAAATTAAAGAAATAAATTTGGACAAAATCCAACAAGGATAACATAAAAGACAGAAAAAGTTACGTGGAAAAAACCAACCAAGAAAAAATAAAAAAAGAAGCAACGTGGAAGCAACCACAACTGAATCTAGACAAAAAAAGAAAGCAACATGAAGCAACCACAACTGGACAAAGATGTCATCAATCAAAGACGAGACATCATCCTTATTAAGAAATTAGTAGTAAAGGAAAGATTTACAAAAGAGATAAAGGAGTTAAAATTTTGAGAAGTAACTTGAATGAGAACTTGAATCCAATCTTAATGCCTCATTTAAGCTTCTTCCACCTCCTTTTATAGGAGAAATTTTGAACTCTGTTTAATTAAATTTGAATCCCGTATAGTCTCCTGATAAGGATGATGTCTCATATTTGATTGATGACATCATTGTCTAGTTGCGGTTGCTTCCACATTACTTCCTTTTTTTTGTTTTTTCTCATTGGTATTTTCCATGTAGCTTCCTCTGTCTTTTATACTATCCTTCTTGAATATGGTCCAGATTTATTTCTTCAATTTCATCTATATTTAATGAGTCCATCAACAATCTTGGTGAGTTCCAACTTTCCCATTTATTTTTTATGTCTTCAATTATATAGGGAGGAAAACCATCACTCTCCATTTCAACTATCTTTTTTAATAGTTGAATGAATTATTCATTTATATCATCTTGGTGGTATCCAACATCATATGCTAGTATTCTTCGACCATCAGTCCAAAAGCTATAGGTTTTTTGTTTGAGTAGATTTTGGGCTTTGGCGATTGGATCTATTCCTGCTTGGATTTAATATTATAACACTTGTCAACATATTTTGTCAAGTGTTCTTTCTCTTTTGTAGCTGTAGATAGGTTTCTTCTTTCAAGCATTTTTTAGATAGTCCCAATTTGATCTGGTTGATAAAATTTTTCTCTCTCAGCTATACCAATAAGGATACTAATTTCAAGATGAACATAGTAAAACAATTCATCTTCATATACCATTCGTAATAACATAGATTTAATAAATGATGTTGGATATCAGCAGGATGATATAAATGAAGAATCTGTTCAACTATTAAAAAAGATAGTTGAAATGGAGCTTGATGACTTTCTTTCCATATAATTGAAGACATCAAAAATACATATGAAACTTGGAACTCACCAAGATTGGCAATGGATTCATTAAATTTAGATGAAATTGAATAAATGAATTTGGATAATATCCAATAAGGATAACATAAAAGATAGAGGAAGTTCCATGGAAAAAACCAACCAAGAAAAAGACAAAAAAGGAAGCAACGTGGAAACAACCACAACTGAATCTAGACAAAAAAAGGAAGCAACATGGAAACAACCACAACTGGACAAAGATGTCATCAATCAAAGATGAGACATCATCCTTATTACGAAACAAGTAGTAAATAAAAGATTTACAAAAGAGAGAAATGACTTAAAATTTTGAGAAATAACTTGAAGGAAAACATGAATCCAACTTCAATGCCTCATTCAGGCTTCTTCCACCTCCTTTTATAAGAGAAATTCAGAACTTTGTTTAACTGAATTTGGATCCCGCCGATTTTTTTTTATAAGGATGATATCTCATATTTGATTGATGACTTCTTTGTCCAGTTGTGGTTGCTTCCACATTGCTTCTTTTTTGTCTTTTGGTTGGTTGGTTTTTTCCATGTAGCTTCCTCTGTCTTTTATGATATCCTTCTTGGATATTGTCTTTCTTCAATTTCATCTAAATTTAATGAATCCATTGACAATCTTGGTGAGTGCCAACTTTCCCGTATATTTTTGGTGTCTTCAGTTATATAAGAAGGAAAATCATCAATCTTCATTTTAGTTATCCTTTTTAATAGTTGAACAGATTCTTTATTTATATCATCCTGGTGATATCCAACATCATATGATAGTATTCTTTGGCCATCAATCCAAAAGCTATAAGTTTTTTATTGGAGTAGATTTTGGGGTTTGGCAATTAGATCTATTTCTGCTTGGATTTGATAATAACTATGATTATTATAACACTTGTCAACATATTTTGTGAAGTGTTCTTTCTCTTCTGTAGCCACAGATAGATTTCTTCCTTCGAGCATTTATTAGATAATCCGAATTTGATATGGTTAATAAAAATTTTCTCTTTCAGTTGCACTAATAAGGCTACTACTTTCAAGATGAAAATAGTAAAAGAAATCACCTTCATATACCATTCATAATAACATAGATTTAATATATTATGCTAGATATCACCAAGATGATATAAATGAAGAATTCGTTCAACTAATAAAAAAGATAGCTGAAATGAAGATTATTTTCCTTTCCATATGATTGAAGACATCAAAAATACATGGGAAAGTTGGAACTCACCAAGATTTTCAATAGATTCATTAAATTTAAATGAAATTGAATAAATGAATCTGGACAATATGCAAGAAGGATAGCATAAAAGACAGAAGAAGTTACGTGGAAAAAAACCAACCAAGAAAAAGATAAAAAAAGGACGTAACGTAGAAGCAACCATAACTGAATCTAAACAAAAAAAGGAAGCAACATGGAAGTAACCACTACTGGACAAAGATGCCATCAATCAAATATGAGACATCATCCTTATTAGGAAACTAGTAGTAAAGGAAATATTTACAAAAGAAAGAAAAGACTTAGAATTTTGAGAAGTAACTTGAAGGAGAACTTGAATCCAACTTCAATTCTTCATTTAGACTTCTTCCACCTCCTTTTATAAGAGAAATTCAAAACTCTATTTAATTGAAATTGAATCCTACACAGTTTTTTTATACGGATGATGTCTCATCTTTGATTGATGACATCTTTGTCCAGTTGTGGTTGCTTTCATGTTACTTTCTTTTTTGTCTAGATTTAGTTGTGATTGCTTCTACATTGTTTTTTTTTTTCTAGATTCAGTTGTGGTTATTTCCTTTTTTGTCTTTTTTATTGGTTGGTTTTTTCCACGTAACTTTCTTTGTCTTTTATGCTATCTTTCTTGGATTTTGTCCAAATTTATTTCTTCTATTTCATCTAAATTTAATGAATCCATTGACAATCTTGGTGAGTTCCAACTTTCTCATGTATTTTTGATGTCTTCAATTATATTGGAAGGAAAATCATTAATCTCCATTTCAGCTATCTTTTTTAATAGTTGAATAGATTCTTCATTTATATCATCCTATTGATATCCAACATCATATTGATCTATTGTAATTCGGTGTAGCAGATTAAACTAGTTTTCGCATTTTAGGAGCTTGAATACAAGCACTTTGGTTAAGTTTTATTTAAGTTTTCGTAATTCTATTTACATTCAATAAAATGTATAATTTGAGTTTTTTATTGACCTTAGAGGTTGACTGAGGCCTAATGGTGAGCTAATATGATTTGTGAGTGTGTAGGAGACCATTAGAAGGTGTGCGCTAACTCAATACTGGTCGCTGTGTTACAACACGGAGAGTTGGATGTCGCACCATAGGGAGCAAAATGGAAAATTTTTAAGACTGCCTTCGATGTCACAACATAGCCTGAAGATATCGCAACACACCCCTGAAAATATCCTGAAAATGTGCATATAGTCTTCGATGTCACAACGACATTGCCTCTGTACAGGGAATAATTACGAGCTAAGGGCATTTTGGTCTGCACAATCAAACATTAAACACGAGAACGATAGCTAACTTAGGGTTAAGGACAACGGCCACTCTAATTCTATAAATAGGCTCATTTAACACATGTTATGAACAACTTTTGATATTGTATAATTTCCTTCATAGTTTTTGTAGTTAGTTTTTCCTTTTCTTAGGCTTTTAGGTCATACTCAGTTAGTTCTTTGCTATTGTGGAAGAAATTATATTTGTGAACTTGGTTGAATTTTGTAAGGATTTGGCATTCTATTCAATATAAATAAGGTTTCTTCCAAACTTTATATTCTTGAATTATTATCCATGTCTATTCTATATATCAAGTCTATATTGTTTATGAGATCCATAAGGAACTAATCCTCCTATGAGGGATTAGCGAGTGGAAGTATGATTAATTAACTGTTTTGTAGGGTTCTTTTAAAAGATTAGCTGTTCAGGAAAGAAAGAACTCAAACCCTAGGCTTAGTGACCTTAGGAAGTCATTAAGGTGGAAATTAACCCAAAATTGGTATGACCTATTCGTGAACACCTTAACCCCGAACTAGTTTGGACTATGAGGTAGAGAGATAAGTAGTTTTTGCTGACTCGTTATTCTAGTGGATGATCAGAAGATCCTGCAAGGGTATCAACTAGTTGATTGAACAAGAAGCCTGAAGCGATAGTTGGTTATGATTATCGAAGCGAGATAATCACCTATGCTCAAATTTGATAAATTCTGCTATTTGGTTTATCATTATTTATTTATTTCTATTCTTTTCACTATTATTATTAAAAATCTCAAAAATCTTCATTTCTATCTTCATTTATATTTTATCGTAATATAATCTATCTAAAGTATTAATTAGATCTATTTGTGCTTAGGTTAAAGTTAACTTAATGCTCGTCTCCCTTGGGTACGATCCTCGGAATACTCATTACTTCGTTGTAACTATATTACAACCTGACCCGTATACTTGCGGATACCGCTTAATTGATATATTTTGTGGAGGATTCTTACTCTGGACGTGGTACGTTCGGAGGTGATCAAGTTGTTGGCGCCATTTTCGGGGAGACAACATCACTAATTTAATTTTAATTTTGGCATTTTAATAGAATAATTAGGAAATTTTTAGATTATAGCTACAATTTTATTTTTTTATTTTTACTAACTTTATTATCTTTGGGTTTACTGTATGACTCGTAGTAGGGGCACACCTATAGAGCCAGTCACAGATCTAAAAAAATAATTCTTAGAAATCGTCAACAACAACAGCAACAACAACAGTAGCTGTAAATACAGAACCCACCATCGGCTGTAGGCAACTTACCTTATGAGAATCCACTGTTTGAAGAGGTTAAAAATAATAACTTAGAAGATCTACCACCACCACCACCACAACTACTCGCAAACAATCCTATGGCACGTAACGAAAGAACTCTGAGGAAGTATGTGCTACCGAATCTAGATATGGTTCAAGGGAGTATAATGAGGCCAGCCATCATAACTAGTAACTTTGAAATCAAGCCCGCTATGATCCAGATGAGCCAAAACAATTTGCAATTTTGAGGAACAATGAGGAAGACCTGAGTCAGCATTTAAAACAGTTCCTCCAGCTTTGTGACACTTTCAAATATAACAGGGTTACCAATGATGCTATTTGTCTTCAGTTTTTCCCCTTTTCATTAATAGATAATGTTTTTTCTTAGTTAGATTCACAGGCACCAAGGTCCATCACGACATAGGACGAACTTATAGGAAAGTTCCTACAAAAGTTCTCCCCTATTAGCAAGATGGTCCAGCTAAGAAGAGAGATTTTCATGTTCAAACAGTTAGAGGGAGAGGGTTTTCAAAAAGCTTGGGAGTGTTTTAAGACGCTAATTCAGAAATGTCCACATCACGGACTGCCCGAGTGGTTATGACTACAAATGTTATACAATGGTTTGGTTGTACACGCAAGGCCGGGATTAGAAGGAGCCGCATGAGGAGCCTTAATGAACTAAACTTACGAGGTTGCATACGAATTAATAAAAAATATGGCGATAAACTCCTACCAGTGGCTAACTGAATAATGTACATATGGCTAAAGACCCTCTACGGTGAAGGTTGTCCAGAAGGAT
Source organism: Gossypium arboreum (assembly GCF_025698485.1). Taxonomy (NCBI): domain Eukaryota; kingdom Viridiplantae; phylum Streptophyta; class Magnoliopsida; order Malvales; family Malvaceae; genus Gossypium; species Gossypium arboreum. The sequence goes on from NC_069080.1 coordinate 41,768,844, forward strand.
GATAAATATCAGCAGTTAGTGGACAGAATAAATCGCATAGAGTCCATGAATAATGCACCATCTATATATGGAGAGGACAAACCCCTCTTCCATTATATCAACAATCCAACTGAGGACGTGAATTACATAGAGAATATGGGTAGAAACCCTTATTCAAATACTTATAACCTCAGATAGAGAGACCAGCCAAATTTAAGATGTGGCAAAAATCAAAGAGTTAATACTTCAAATCAAGTTAAAAATGCTAATTATCAACCTTCTTATTTGCAAAAACCTCAGGAAATGATCAACCCAAATGATCATACTGTATGTGGTCAACTCTTGGATCGAATAGAGGGGGAAATGCAGTCATTGAGGATAGATGTGAAGCAAGTGCAGTCTGAATGCACTAACTCGACAAAACTATTGCTAATAAAATATTCCTATTTGTTATTAAATCATTTGTACAAACTATAGCAATTGATATATTATTCAACTTTTTCTTTTCTTAATAATTAATAAATTAACCATAATAGTTCATATAATTAATATAAATATAATATATTAGATTATATAAATGTATTATCTATTAAATTTTATATATAAACATAAAGTTATTATATAAATAATTAAATTTACTATCTAAAACAAAAACTAATATATATTTTTTCTTTCTACTTTATTGCTTGATGGAAACATAATAGTTTAAATATGAAGTAATTTTTATCTAAAAATAAAAATTAATTTAATATAAAACTTATTTTTATTTATTGTTATATAAAATCATTTACTAAAAATACTTTAATGGAATAAGAGTTCTTATTTACAAATGTGATAATTTTTATTATAAAATTTATTAAATCAAATATTTTAATAAAAATAATGTTAGTAGTCTGCCGCTTTGGCACGTTTTTGTCTGTCGTTCATGACACGCTCTTTTCTTGTTTCTTTTTTCACCTTTCGTTGTGTTACTGTTTCTTTCTTTTGTCTCTGTCCTTTGTCGACTTGTGTTTGCTGCTGCTCTAGTCACTGAGGTTATTAAATTGCTTACGGTTTTGACTAATCGATAGAGAGGGATATGGCGGAGTTGAGTTTGGATGATGGAGAGGAGGAGGCATTTTCTATACCGGAGGATGCTGAGGAAAAAGTTGATGTTTATAGTTTTTGTTTGGTGGGTTGTTTTCTTACTGCTAGTGTGGTTCACTTTCCAGCAATGAGTAATACAATGGCAAATATTTGGCATCCTTTGGAAGGCGTGCAAATCACAGATCTGGGAGAGAAACGTTTTCTCTTTAGATTTTTTAATGAGGTTGATATTTCAAGGGTTGTTACTGGTGCTCCTTGGACCTTTAATAATCATCTCTTGATTTTACATAGGATTGGGGAAAATGAAGATCCAATGTCTGTTCCTTTGGTGTTCTCTAATTGGTGGATTCAGATTCATGATTTACCCCTAGACTTCTGTAGGGATTCCATGGCAGTGCAATTTGGCAACTTTATTGGAAGATTTCTGGAGTATGATACGAAGCAATTGGCAATTGGTAATATGAATTACATGCGCATACGTGTTCAACTTGATGTTCGAGTGCCCCTAAAAAGACGAAAAAAATTATGATCTCGACAAGTAAATCCACTTATGTTAAATTCAAGTATGAAAAATTAGCATTATTCTGTTTCTTATGTGGATGTCTTGGGCATGGAGATAGTTTTTGTCCGAAGCGGCTTCAATATGGATTGCAGGAAGTGGAGTTGGGTTGGGATTTGTCATTAAGGGCGCAGGGGAGGAAAGCTTCCATTGCAAACAGTGTCTGGTTGCGGGGGAGTGGAGATAATAGTAATTTTGGAAAGTTAAAATTTGGGCATCAATCGAGCCAACACTCAAGCTCTAATTATGGAAGAAATTATGGGGGTAATTTTAATTCTGTTTTGGGAATTAATCTAGAAGGTTCAAATTTTTTAACTACTTTAAATGAGTCCCAGAAAGGAAAAAATTTGAGTGGTAATGGTGGAGAAGATTTGACGGGTGGAAAAAATCAATTGCTGGGAGTTTCAATGAAAGGTGTTGTTACAAAAACAACTTCTAATGGGCTGGACCGTTTGCCTGGATTGGAGGTGGCATATATGGACTGTGAATTAGAAGAGGAACCTTTCTCCCATGACGACGGAAAAAAAAGACAACGAGTTAATATACTGGGCTCTAATGTTTCTACGAGTCAAGATTCATTAGAGGCTGTGGATGGGCCTTTAGTTCATTCCAATTAGATATCGGCGGCTGCCAGTGGGCAAACCGACCTACAGCAATGAAAATCTTAGCTAGAATGTTCGCGGATTGGGGAGTCTGCGAGCAGTTAGAAGGCTTCAGTATATGCTGAAGTTGTACCATCCCCAAGTAGTCTTCTTTATAGAGACTAAATTAAGTAAGTCAAGAATGGATGTTGTTAGAAGGCGTTGTGGTTTTTTCAATGGTATCGATATTCTATCTGACGGTTCCTAAGGTGGTCTAAGTCTTAGGTGGAATGGGAGAAATTTTGTTACTTTAAAGAGTTATTCAAGAAATCATATAGACGTCAAAATTCAAGATGATGAAGATGCTCCCCGTTGGCGATTTACTGGGTTCTATGGGGCTCTAGAGGTCAAAAATAAACAAGAAACTTGGGATTTACTTCGAAGGTTGGGAAGAGATAATTCACTCCCTTGGTTAGTCAGTGGAGACTTCAATGATATTCTTTTTGCCCATGAAAAATAGGGGGGTTGCTAAGAGAAGAGGCTCGGATGGAGAGTTTTCGTAGAACGTTGGAAGAATGTTGCTTGGAGGATATTGGTTTTTCGGGAGCGTGGTTCACTTGGGAGAGGGGACGAGTAATGGAATATAACATTCGAGAACGAATCAATCGAGGAGTGGCTACAAACGAGTGGATACAAATGTTTCCATCATACTCTTTGCAACATTTGCCACACTCTTTTTTCGATCATTGCCTGCTGTTAATTGAAAAGGAGAATGCTGTTTTGGGGAAAAAATTGGCTTGATTTCATTTTGAATCTTGGTGGACTCTAGAGGATTCCTGTGAGGAGGAGATTAAAAAGCTATAGGAGGAGAGTTCTGGCTCATACTTAAATCGCATAGATAATCTAGCTAATGGTTTGAAAGTTTGGGCGAGCAAGTTTAGGCATAACCGAGGATGGGATATGAAGCATCTTAATAGGAGGCTAGATGAACTAAATTGCAAAGAGCGATCAGAGGAGATTTTAGAAGAGATTGTCGAGGTCAAACTTCATCTGAATATGGAGCTGGATAAGGAGGAAAAATATTAGGAGCAACGAGCTCGGGCTAATTGGTTGAAAATGGGAGATAAGAATACTGCTTTCTTCCATAAACATGCATCCCAGAGAAGGTGTATTAATCAAATTCGAGGTCTTCAACGAAACGATGGCTCTCTAACTATGGAAAGTAGGGAGGTGGAATCTATTGCTAGGAAGTATTTTTCAGAGCTTTTTACGTCTTCTAGGGTCTAAAATATGGAGTACATATTATCTGGGGTTCAATCGTGTATTTCGGAGAGTATGAATCACCTTTTGTTGGCTACCTATGTTGAGGGAGAAATTCTTGAGGCGCTTAAAGGGATGGGTCCTACAAAAGCTTCGGGTGCTGACGGTTTTCCAGTAATTTTCTACCAGAAGTACTGGCATATAGTTGGTAAGGATAATTGTGATTTCTGTTTAGATATTCTGAATAATGGTAGTTCTTTGGAAGATATCAATAGGACGCATCTGGTGTTGATTCCAAAGATTGCTAATCCTACCAATTTGAAAAACTATCACCCTATCAGCTTATTTAATGCTATTTACAAGATTATTGCCAAGACAGTAGCTAATCGACTCCAAAAGGTATTGGATGGGTGTATAGATGATGCTCAAAGCGCGTTTGTTCCTGGTCGTCTTATCTCAGACAACGTTTTACTTGCTTATGAAGTTCTTCATGTGACAGCCCAAAATTGACCCTAGTCGGAATGTGGTTTCGGGACCACAAAACCGAGGCATAAAAATAATTTAAAATTTATTTTGATGCCTATGATATGTGTTAAATTGTGTGTGACATTTTTGATGATTTGATTTAGTGTTATAAATGTGAATTTCACTAGAAAGGGCCTAGTAGTAAACTTTGAAAGTATGATGGGAAGATGTGGGATGACTAGTTGATCATGCATGCAAAAATAAGGGATTTGCATGTCAAATTTCCCCAAAAGAAGTATAGTGGCCGGCCAAGGTAGGTGTTGATGGGCAAGGGAAACATGTTTCCAACATGTTTGGTTAGTGAGTTATGTATGAAGAAATAAAATAAGAATTAGCATTAAAGAAATGAACAAAAAAAAAAAGATGAGCATGGATGCCCTCCCCCCATTGCCATGCAACTAAGAAAGAAAACAAAAAAAATTTTGTTCATCCTTGTTCTCTCCTTTTTGGCCGAAAATACTAAGAGGAAGAAGAGATTTTTGCTTCATTTTCTTTGTTTAGAAGAGATCTAGAAGGAAATTTGGCTAAACTTGCATCAAGAGTAAGGTATGTATGAGGTTGTGTTATGAGTTTCATGCATGTTTTAGTTGCTAACTTGATGTTCATGTTAGCCATGGTTCAAATCCTTGTTATGCCATGGGAATGGTATTTGGCCAAAGTTGTTATTGTGTTAAAGCCATTGCATGCTAAATGTGAAGCTTGCTAATGATGCATGCAATGATGGATTGTCTACTCTTGAAATTTCTTTGTAGCCATCTTGAGTAAGACATTGAGTTTTCTTTTTGTTTAACCATGATTGAAGTTGAAAGGGCATGATTGTGATGTATTCGGCCATGATGCATTCATGAGCATGGTTCATGCTTCTTGCATGTTAGTTAAAATTTGTGTTTTGGATGGCTATGGACACCTTGAAATTCGGCCTTGCACCTATATGTGTATATATGATTGCACATGATATTTTGATTATGAAGAAAGTGATAAATATGTTGTTTAAAGAAGAAATTTGTTGATGAATGTTGTGAAATTTGCATGTACAATCGGCCTAGTACACATATGATGTGAAAATCTTGCAATTTATTGTTGATTTTGTGCAAGTATGACTAAGTATAATCGGCCACATGAGGGGAATTATTGTGCATGCATTCGGTTAGAGGCAAGCTTAATGATGCCTATTCTTGACTTAGGTAATCGGCTACCTTGTTGTGAGCTAAGGCCGAATGTGTGCGTAATTAAAGAAAATTGACTAAAGTGCTTAGTTATGTGATGTTGAGTCAATGATATGTGTATTCGCCAAGGCTAGCAAGCGAGACTTTAATGAATTGAATTTGTTTGAATTAGCTCAAGAGCTTAGAGGGCCACAATTGGATAAGGGAAGGAAAAGTGATCGATTAGCCGTCAAGCCGTTCGACAACATCCGAGGTAAGTCCTCAAGAAATGACCCTACTCGAATTATGTGAAATGAAATATGGATGTGTAATGATTATTGATTTATGTGTGTATGAGTATTTGAATGATACCGGCTAAGTCCCGGCGATTATGCAAGTGATATGTTTGTGTTTGAGCCTTAGTAACGAAAATGAAACATGGATGTGTAATGATTATTGATGTATGTGTGTGCATGAGCAATTGAATGATATCCGGCTAAGTCCCAAGACATTTATGCTAGTAATTATATCCGGTTAAGACCAAGGCCATTGTGCTAGTGACCTCATCCGGCTAAGACCAAGGCATTCGTGCAAGTTGTTAAATCCGAGCTAATACCAAGGCATTTGTGCAAGTCGTTCTATCCGGCTAAGACCAAGGCATTCGTGCATGTGGTTATATCCGGTTGTATTCGAAGAAGCTTGGGCAGAAGGTGAGCGTTGGTTGCTGTAATAAATTTAATTAGTACGCTCGAAAAGCCCAAAGGAAAAGGTATGTTTATATGTGCATTGGAAAAGTCGATATGTTTGAGTAACATTCGCTCAATCGACTAACGAATTTTCAGCTATTGAATTGGTTGATATCTTGTGAAAGTATACAATGATGAAGTGTGAAGTAAGTATGATTATGTGAATGTGTATTAATGAAATGATTCATTTGGCTATGTGAATGTAATGCTTTAGTTAAAGCTGATTTTATTGCTTGAGACTTACTAAGCATAAAAATGCTTACCCGCTGCTTTGGCTCTCTGTTTTATAGATTTTGCTCGTTAGCGATCAGATTCGGGATCATTAAAGTCGAAGTCATCTACACTATCAAAGCCTCCATTTTGGGTATAATTTTGGTTGAACTTTGAAATGGCATGTATAGGACTACCCTATTGTAGAAGGTCATGTACCTTTCGGTTTTATGTAAGCTTGGATAGCCATGCGAAAATGGCTTAGATACGTTGTTAGTATGATTCTATAATCGTTTGTATGATGATCATTATGGGGTATGGAATGGTTTTGAAAAGATTAGCCATTGGAATGGTTAATCATGATCACACTTGTGCTATGTATGCAAAAAGGGCCAATTGAATCGTGGAAATCATGAAATAGGTAAAGGTTACCTTGAAAACAGATGCTGGCAGCAGCAGTGGTGTGGTTTTGAAAAATCACCAAAATTTGTAGGAATGGTATTAAATAGTGAATAAGTTATTTAAATGAACCTTGACGAGTCTACTTTCATATGGAAGAAACGAAACGGTCATAGGAGTTACTTGTTAAGAGATATTAAAGTTATTGTGAGACAGGGCCAGAACGGTTTCTGGGTCCCCTGTCGCGACTTTAAAAATTTTCTATAAATTATCCAGAAAGAATTAGAAGTCATGCCTTATATGTGCAGATTCCATTTTGAGTCTAGTTTCATTATAAATAAACGGCACCAGTATTAAAGCCCTGTACAGAGAGATATTCAAGTTGTAACGCGCGAAGTTCAGAGCAGTCGATCCCTGTAACATGGGTGACTTTAACTAACAAACTGTACCAATTGGCCCAACCAAAAATTCTAGAAATAAATCCATGGAAGGATATATGAGTCTAAATTCATGGAAAATTTACGGAATCAGTTTCTGAGTTTTGAAACTCGAGATATGATTTTTAAGGCGACAGTGACGCAGTTTTCCAGCCTGTCTGGAAATGCCAAATTGGTCGGTACTTTAAGAGGATTTAGCTCGTCAACCCCTCGCGTCCGACACCAGCGATGGTCTCGGGCTCGGGGTGTTACACTTCATTCTTTTAAGAATAGAAGGTCGGGTAGAAAAGGTTTCATGGCTTTAAAGTTGGACATGAGTAAGGCATATGACAGAGTGGAGTGGCCTTTTATTAGAGAAATGATGGCTAAGATGGGTTTTGAAGACAGGTTCATTAGTCTTATCCTCCATTGTGTCAATTCTGTCCAGTGCTCAATTTTAATTAATGGGGAGGAAGGGTCCAATTTCAGGGCTTCTAGGGGTTTGCGCCAAGGGGATCCGTTGAGTCCCTATTTATTTCTTTTTTGTGGAGAAGGGCTTTCAGCATTAATGAGACTTACAAGACAGGAAGGAAAAATTTTTGGTGCTAAGGTCTGTCGATCAGCTCCACCTATCACCCATCTCATGTTCCCCGATGACTGTATTCTATTTGGAGAAACTTCAAGAAGGGGGATTTGTGTGCTGAAAAATATTCTTGAGAAGTATGAGGATTGTTCGGGGCAGTGCGTAAACTTTGAAAAGTCAACTGCGTTTTTCAGTTCAAATGTGAATGACCAGGATAAGAATTTGGTTTTTCAAATTCTTAACGTGCGATGCTCGATGAATCCTAAGAGATACCTTGGTCTTCCGAATATGGTGGGGCGAAAAAAAAAGTTGGCTTTCCAGAATCTAAAAGATCGTTTAAAGCAAAGGATTAATAGTTGGAGCTTAAGACATATTTCACAGGGAGGCCGAGAGGTTTTTATAAAGGTTGTTTTACAAGCTATTCCTACTTACACAATGGCTTGCTTCCTATTGCCAAAATCTTTGTGCATGGAATTGGAAAATATCATGGGGGCATTTTGGTGGAGGAAAAATCAGGGAAAGCAAGGCATGCATTGGTGCGATTGGAAGTCTTTGTGCGCGTTAAAGGAAGACGGAGGTATGGGTTTTCATAATTTAAATCATTTTAATATTACTTTATTGGCCAAACAGGGTTGGCGTTTATTACGTAATCCTAATTCTTTACTAGCGCGTACTTTGAAAGCCAAATATTTTAAGGAGTCTGATTTTTTAAACTCAAGGTTGGGAAAGTTACCTTCCTTTACCTGGCAGAGTATTTGGACGGCCAAGGGCCTACTTCTGAAGAGGTTGGGCTGGAAGATTGGAAATGGAAAACATGTCTCCATTTGGGAAGACGCATGGATCCTTGGGAATGAGGATTTCCGAATTCAGCATACATCTGTTAATATGAGCTTATTAAAAGTTGCTAATTTAATTGAGGCAAATGATAGAAAGTGGAAATCTGAGCTGATTTGTAATACCTTTTCAGAGCAGGAAGCGGAGCAGATTCTATGCATTCCTCTGTCGTTGTACGAGAATGATGACCTTATTATCTGACGGGGTAAGCCGACTGGGGAATATTCGGTGCGGAGTGACCATAAACTTCTCTTACACAATGATCAAAATGACTTAAAGACAAATTACAAACAATTTTACAAAAAGCTATGGAACTTAGATCTACCCTCTAAAATAAAGATTACAGCTTGGCGCAATTTTCTTCCTACTTTCAGTAACCTACAATATCGGCGACTGAGGGGATCTGCTTCTTGTAGTAAGTGCCAAAATGGTGTGGAGTCGAGGGAACATTTATTCCATGAATATCCTACAGCAAAGGAAACATGGGAGAATTTGGGTATCAGTTGGCCTATTCTAGAAGAAAATAATGATTTTAGGGACTGGTTACAGCTTATTTTCCAATCAAGGTCTACAGCTTTTTGCAGAGTTATAGTATGTACTCTATGGGCGATTTGGACATCCAGAAATAAATTTATCCACGAAGGTGAAGTTAAAACGGGTTCACAAATTGCTGACTTTGTTAAAAATTTTATGCTGGAATTGGATGGGCTGAAATCGTCAGTACCTGTTGAACATCTCTGTGTGGGTGGTTGGGTTGCTCCGATCGGAATGAGGCTGAAAATTAATTTTGACGCTGCTTTCAACAAACATAAGAAGGAATCATGCTCTGGTTTAGTTATCCGGAATAATAAAGCGCAGATTATTGTTTCTAAAATAGTTATGAACTCGAACATACCATCAGCCTTTGCTGCTGAAGCGGTGGCGTGTCTTCAAGCGCTGCAACTTGGTTTATATCTTGGCTTGAGGAAGGTGGAGATCGAGGGTGACTCCCGGACGGTTATACGTAAGCTACAAGTGGAGTATGAGGACAGATCAGAGATTGCTGTGTTTATAAACGACTTTAAAAAATTAAGCTTGGGTTTCCAGACTTGTGTTTTCCTTTTTACAAACAAGGATGTTAACAAAGTTGCGCATCTCATTGCATCAGAAGGAATAAGAATGAGAGAGTCAACTTATCTGGTAAATCAGGTATTTTCTGTCACAGCAGAGATGGTGGCTGAGGATCAACGGAAGACAGAGAGCATGAGAGAACTGAGGAGTCGGAGGGTAGGAGATGAAGAAAAAAATGTTTGTTTGAATCTATCTGTGGAAGATCTTTCAGGAAGGAGGGTGTAATCATTGAAGTTGTTGGTTTTTGAAACGGTCAGTGGGTAATTAATTGTTGGCATTTAATTTCTGACCCTGCTTCTCACGCGTTTTGATGTTTTTCAAGAGGGGTTTCTTTTGGTTGGTTTCCAGATGGAGTAGAAGGCACTAGAGCTTCCCTTTTGTCGATTTTACTGGTTATATGTTTTGGGCTAATTTTTCTTTTATTTTTGGACCTGCTACTTTGTTCTTCCGTGGGTTTTTCTTTCTTATTTTGTTATCATGTTTTTGCTTGGTGTTGAGCTAGGTTTGGAGTCTCTTGGGCTTTTCCTGATTTTGGTATGAGTGGTTTTTTTGGTTGTTTGATCTTGTTCTGTTTTGTTTTTTTGGATGTATTAGCTTTTGTTCAATATAACCAAGTGAGTATTTATTTCAAAAATATATATATATTTTAATAAAATTAAAATTTTTATTTATAAATACAATAAATCTCATAAAGAATAAAAAAAGTATTTAAAATAATAAATACAATAGTATAATGAAAATAAATATTATATTAATCAGTTTAAAACTTTCTAAACTCGTGCTTATATATATATTATACTTATAATTGTTTTGTTTTAACGAGTAGCTAAATAAATAATACTTCATATCACTAACAAATTTTGTTACATCAGCTTAATGTTATTTTGATTACAAAATAGACCATTTTTATGTGCAAGGATACATCATTGGCTATCTCGACCAACGATGTCCTTGTAACTGTCACGAAAACGATATGAATGGCTAGAGTTTTAGATCATATTCAATTGATCCCTACAGTGAAACATTTGTTTGCCAAGCTGACTGCTACTCAGATTTTTTCTTTTTCTGGCTTGTTTTGCTCATATGTTTTCTTTTATTATGCTTGTATACAATTCATTTAGGACTTGTGTCTGCCATGAATACAAGTATTTGAGACGTGCAAGAAAACCCATAACTTGACATGCTTTTCAAGCACGTGGATTAGATGATAAATATCCAGCAAGCTTTCTCTACCACAGGCAATGATATTAATCTTTGAAGGACCAATGGATGATCTGTTGAAAACAGAACTTCAGCTTTGTCATCATTCTAAAATTCATCAGTACTTCAATTTCAAGTTTGTTTTGGCACGTAAATCCACGGGATTAAGACTCAGTATCGCATACAAATCACAAAACGAATTCACTGTTACACAGTGAATTTGCCAAATAATAGTTGCAGTAACGCCATGGGATAACGAAAAGTCTCCAACCAGACCGGAAGGAGCTATCAATCGTGCATGGCATCGGCATCCCCACCATCAAGGATTGATGCTTCATTGAACATGTATTCTTTTTGGTACTCCATCAAGTACTGCGTTGATCTCCTTACATCCAGAAATAGACTGTAAACACGAGTGATGTCCTGCACTTCCACAACCATCCCCTTCCGCTTCTGGCAATTCAGTGCAGAAGCTGTGATCAGATGGATAGCATATCTCAAGGAGGTCTCATGCCCAATTTTGGTCAACAGTTGTTTTGCATCTTCAGACATCTCTACATCTTCCTCTTGGCACCTGATGTCTAGAATCTTACGAATTTCATCCTCGGAATAAGGTTGAGTAGTGATGATTAGTAGTCTATCAAGAAGATCAATTGGAATTCCATGAGGGGATTTGTAATTTGTGCCACGGATTGAAGTTATGCCTCTGTTTGTAGCAACTACTAATATAGGGGCCATCTCATTCTCAAGAGCACGGTTCAGGAAAGAAAAGCACTCGATGTCAAGCATGTGCACCTCATCGATAAAGAGAACACCAGGCACGATTTCAGCCTTCCCTTCCTCCCTCCACTCTGCCACCTTCGTGTCAATTTGTTCTCTCACCTCAGCACGGATTTCACCAGTATCCCCAGTGAAAAGAGCAAGAAATCCCTGTGTTCTGAGCTCAAACATAATGAAACATGAGATGATGACTAAAAATAGATTATTTTCTACTGTGAAACAACGTAAAACTTCTCTAAGTCTATTATCCTATAAGGCAGACTAGCAAAGATACTGCCTATAGAAAAGTTGCACCGGATATGCATACATTGAACTCACAGTAATGTTTTCTAGGGATAAATTTTATGCTAGAGAGATAAATTTCAACAAGTTATGATGTTCATACCAGCCATATACCATGCACAAATTCTTCCCTAATAATCACAAACCAATGGTATCATCACATTTGATTGAACAACATGACAAAAGTATGTAGAGATGGTATAAAGGAACGCTACACATGTTGATCCCTAAGACATACACGTTGGAAGAAGCTACCCGCAACCATAGCAAAGAATCATCTACTTATAAGCTAATTGAGTTTAACCTTCTTCATCCCTACTCAGAGCTCTTAACATGCAGCATCCAAATTCTGAATAGAATCATCACTAGATAGCTTGAAACATGTAAATCAAATTCACCTAATTGGTTAATTCTTCCAAAATGTTACAGGTTTCTCCACCCAGGCATAGTTTTTGTTAATCTATTTATGTTTTACTTCAGAAGCAAAACAGCTGATAACAGCTCTACGCTAATTTCAGAACAATAACAGATAAACAATGGAAGAACCACTTTGCATTCTAGTTACAGAAAAAGTTAAAAAGACTCGAGAAATCATATTAAACACGGCAACAAAGCTGCAAATCTGGAAAAGGGTACACTTTTTGCCAAAGATAAGCTCGAATTTACCTGCTGTTAATGACATCAATCTCATGAAGCGTAACACAATGGACGACTTCTTTTCTTTTCTGCAGCTCTCCGTCTGGACATTGCACGAACTTTGTTTGCGGGCCCATAGCATCGTAATCCCTCGACCTTGAAAATGACCTTCCAAGCTTCGTTATTTTCCCTGAAGCTTTATCAATAGCTATCACATCTCCACTCTGCACTTTCTCTTTCCCTAATGCCTCGATCATCTTCGCCCCTAAATCGTAAACGGTCTCCATGTCCGTCGTTTTAAGCGTTAATTTTCCAGTTTTTGAAGCCGCCCCAGAAACTGCCGGCCGGTCAATCTGGATTTCAACGACTTCGCCTTCGATTATTTCAGTTTCTTCCTTGATTCTTACTCCGATGGACTTTCGAAACGCTTGCATTAAAGCTTCGGTTTTCGACATCTCAAGGGAGAAGATTTCGCTGCCAGAGAGCATAGAGAAAGGGGTTTCAAGGCCAAGGGATTTCGCCATGCCCATGGCGATGGCGGTTTTGCCGGTTCCAGGTTGGCCCGCTAATAAGATAGCACGGCCAGCAATTTTACCGTCTTTGATCATTTGGAGGATGACACCGGCAGCTTTACGAGCTTGTGCTTGGCCCACCATCCCTTCCGAGACGTCACGGGGCTCCAGAGAGGAGTCGAGGCCTAGGCCCCGTATGTGGGAATGAGCCCCAATGCGTTCGATTCGGGTCAGGTCTCGGCTCTCGGAGAGTTTCAGCTCCGCCATTGGATGATTGAGGGAGGGAAAGGCAAGGTTTTGGGTTTTGTGAGAAACTGAATTGAAATGGAAGAGAATGATGATGTAAGCTATTGATAATGCCTGTGTTCTGAACGCTTGTTTTCAGTTTTGGGTCTAGGGTAAAGTTCTAATTTTTGAATTTTTTTAGAGAGTGATGAAGAAAGCTATTAATAAAACTTGTGTTCTGAAAGCTTGTTTTCAGTTTTGGGTCTAGGGTAAAGTTCTAATTTTTGGATTTTTTAGAGTTTGGGCCTTCGGCTCCATTTGCTCCTTGAGCCCAACATTAGCTATGCAAATCGTGAACAGTTCAGTCCCCATGACATTGCTTAGTAATGATCTGCTAGAGCATTTTGGTCGAGGAGTCTTGTTTCTATCAGCTCTTTTCCCCATTTTACTAATAAAGCAAAGCAAAGATAATACATTAGGCTCCAAAATGAATCTATTGCATTTGCAGGCATGGTTGTTTTCTAGATTCTTGACCAATGAATCTATATTTCATTGGTATTTTCAAGTTCATGAATCTATTATTCTTCAACTACATCGGAGTTCTAACTGGTGGAACTACCCGAGTCTTCACAACAAGAACCCATGTTAAAGGACTTAAATTATTAAGCTTGATGGCAATTCTCTTTGACTAGATTACTTGGTGCTCTTTGTCTTGACCAGAATGCTCACCTTCAGTGGATTTCAGCCCCTCCTTAGCCAACCTTTTAGCTATCAACCTCTGTTTCAGCTTCTTCTTGGTACTACAATCACCTTCCTGCTGATCGCCTGAACAAACACCCCAAATCAATGAATTTATTTTAGTCTCCCATCTGGTTAAAGAAGAAGAAAGACCAAGTTAAAAACTTACCAGGTTTGTCACTTGAAGCAACTTGTTCCTGTCGAGCATTTTCTCGAATACCTTCAGGCTCACATTGCAATGAACCCACTCCATCTTTTTTAGATGACGGTAACAAAGGCCCAATTATCTTCCCACGACGAAAAGCATCTTCTTTGAGCTTTTTCTTTCGAAGTCTTTTCCTTTGAGCTCTACTCAGCTTCTGAGTCTCAGATTGACTTCCGTCATCTTCGTCGGCAGTCTTTGGGGAACTACACTTGTCCTCCTCAGAATCATCTGCCACCCAAATTTGATTACATTTTCTAATCTAAATTATTTGATGTTAAATAATTTTTTAATCACCTGGGTTTCCGGGCCCGAAGTCGACAGCCCTCTGTGATGTGATCAGCTGTTTCTTTTCCTCTTCCTCCTCAGATTCCGGTGGAGATGGCGGTGGATAGAGTGTTCTAAGAACAGCCTCATGGAATCTTTTTCGTTTCTCTTCACGTCTCATTAAAGACCACTCGTTCGCAGTATCCGGTGTGTGTTAAAACTTGGACAATTGGTGAATATTCTCTTCAAGTCTCGTTGAAGACCACTACTTTTGCAGTATTGTGGGATTATTTTAGAAATATTTTCGTAGCAGGATTAATTAACAAATTTCAATCGAGGAGATTATGGAGTCTGGGAGTGCATACCATTTGATAATAAATAATTAATACATAATTTTTTTCTTTTCAGTTAGAACTAGTAATACGATTTGAATTTATATCAAATGAATATTAAATATGTGTTTTAAACTATTTTAGGTTGTATTTAGTTATACTTAAAAATATTTTCAAAAGAAAAGTTATGCAAAAGAAGTAACTTTTAATTGAAATAAGTAGTTTTTCAAAAGTACTTTTACTCTAAATCTAAAATTTTTAGTTTTTTTAATCAAAATCACCTCTGAAAGTATTATTATTTTTTATCCTCTTTTTTTTCAACCACTTTTCATTCACTTTAAATTACAAATGTTAATATAAAATTTTAATATTTATATTTAGTATATAAATATTACCTCTTTTTAAACTTTAATCTAAATACATATAATATTTTAATTTATTAGGTTTATATTTTCTATGTTATGTTAATATCCAATATGGGTTATATTTTAAATTACATTTTAAAATAATATCATTAATTAAAAAACATTTCTTACAATAACAAAATGTGTTAATATTTAATTACAAATATTTAAAACATTGTTTTTATATTCTAATTAAATTTTATAAATAATTAATATTAATTGCTTAAAATATTTAAAATTTATATTTTATATATTAAAATATTAACAAGTTATAATAAATTATTTTTTATATTCTTACTAAAAGATCATAATATTAACTAATTTGAACATTATTTAAATGTATATTTGTTACTTTATAATACTATATTTAAAATGAATATTTTATTTCTCAAAAGCACTTTTGATAACAATACTAAACACTTAAAACTTAAACCAATCTTTTCAAAAATATTTCTCAAAAGCACTTTTATTATTATGTTCAAATTAGTTAATATTATGATATTTTATCAAGAATATAAAAATAATTTAGACTTACAACGGAGTTAGTATCATATTGATGGTGTATGATTTTTTAACTAAAATTTGTGTGTATTTATAATCTATTTCAGTGTACTATTTTCAAATTTATTAATATTTTTGAAAAATATTTAATATATGTATATAAAATATTTATAAATATCTAACAAATTATATTAAATAAATTACAAGTATAAAATATTAATGCACAATTGATGTATAAATTACAAATATAAAATATTTGTATTTTTTTAATATCATTCATGCATTAGTGTTAAGGGCCATGGATCAATGTTCGTGAACAATGCGCACGGAACGTCCCATGGAAGTTAACAGATGAAATGGGGTTCATTCGACCCATTGAAACTAGCCGAATTGGTGGAATGGAAACAGAAGTCCATCTATTTAAATCCTGGTTGAATTGAAACGCTTCAGTAAATTGTATTTTACTAAGATAATTATTGTAAAATCCTAAAGGATAAACACGTATAGAATTTAAATATCTTAGGACTCTCTTATTGTAGATGAGAACTAATATTAGCAGCTGATGTAAATCGATCTATACCGTTGATTCTGTGGGAGCTCAACTATAAATAGATGCCTCATCTTTTTTTGTAATCACTTTTCATAGCTGAATATGTCTGAAAGCATTTACCCAAACATTTGGTGAGCAATAGTTTCCTTTGAATTTTCTGTTATTTATTGCTCTTTCTGTTCGAGTTGCTTTCATTATACTTCGTTGCCTTAGAGAAATTCTGTGAGAATTTTCACTTTTGCGAGAGTTAGGCTGATTTAGACGTATTTGGAGCGAAAGAATCGCCTAAGACTACACGAATTGAGAGACAAGTCTAACATCAAGACAGTAGCTGATGCAAAATATTTCAAACCAGTGTGACCGATACTTACTAAAATTTTAATTGGTACGAAAAAAAATTATTACTCGAACTATATACAGTGAATAAAATAGCCATAACCATTACAGAACCACTACAATGGTTAGATCTCTTTTTTTCTCATAAGAAGAAAAAGAAATGAAGGGATTAAATTGGTGAAATCGACATTGGAGTTGTGATAAAACTATTGTGGTCGGTACCATCCCGAATATACATAATAATTTTTTAATCAAAATTTTGTTATGTTTTCATCAGTTAATATTGAATTGTTTGTAGGTGTATATGTTGGTATAAGATTTTTTTATTTTAAATATTTTTGTCTTAACTATATATATTATAATTATATTAAAAAATAAAAATATTTATTAAATTAAATTATTTAACTTAATTAATCATTTTAAAATATGTAGCTGAGGGATATTTGTAGGTAAATTGATATATAATTTATTTAAAAATAAAAATTAGACTATAAATACACACATTCGTATAAAACAATATTTTAAAACTGATAAATAAAAAAGCACACACCATCACATACTAGATGTACCAATACCAGAAATAAAAATGATACTTGCTTTGATAACTTTGGACAAGAATATTTTGTTTTCAAGGGGATGAATTTTGAAAGTATGTTTGGTTGTCAGTTGTGATAATTTATTGTGATATAAGATAAGACCTCAAGCTTGTTATAAGTACTCTTACAATAATACAACAAAGGAGTAAAACTAGAAAGAACACGAGTAAATTAGTAATGCAGTTTGGCACACCAAGTACTTATCACCTCTTTAGGGTCTTGCCTACAGAAGAAATCCATTACTAAACTTATAGTACAAATAATAATTTAAACCTAATTTACCTAAACCCTCGAACCATTACGGCATCACTTTAGTACATTTAGTATAAACTTTCTCTAAACAACCTCTCCTACTAAAGACTATTAAGTAATCACTTAGAGATGAATAAACAATAAACACTAAAATTTCTTATTATGAACATGTAAGCTCTCTCTAAGTAAATTCTCTCTTTTTTTAAAAAGGTCTCTTTAAATAGGCTTTGAAGTAGGCTACTTTAATCTTATAACCTAGAATAAAATTCATTTAATTTCAAAAGCATTATCTTGATATTTAACTCCAAGGCTTTTCAAATGCATTACTTTTAAGTCTTTATATTATCTCTAAGGTCTATCTTCAATTTCAAGACTCATGATTGGACAAGGATTCTTTGAAAGCTTGTTGTCAAGGTAAGGATAAGAACTCTTCAAGAATAATACTTGAAGTAAAACTCTTATATCTTGGAGTCTTCTAAGTGTATTTTGTTAAGTCGATAGATATCCAATGTATATCCCACGTTTTTGTTTCTTATAATCTAAATATAAAGATAATGTTTGTGAAAAATAAAATAGAATAAAATAAATAAAAATAAAGAACACATAAATTTTACGTGGAAACCCTTTCGGGAAAAAAAAACCACGGGCAGAGGAGAAGAAAATTCACTATGTCGAAAAATTTTTACTCAAATACAAGAGGAATAGACTATGTCTATTTATAGGCTTGCAAAGCCATATTCTAGTAGGATTGAAACACCTTATCCTAATCAATATAAAATAGATGGAGTTTAATAAGGTTTAAAACCTTATTCTAAAATAAAATAAAAGAAGTCTAGTTCTATATGGATTTTACTTTTATTTTATTTTCCATCGTATTTTATTTAAATAAGAATTTGGGTCACTTAATTCTAACAATCTCCACCTTGACACAAATTCTCAATGAACAAGTTCTTCATCGCGAACTTTCAATAAACAAGTTCTTCACCTCTTCCAAAAACCCTTAAGGGTTTAACTTCAACAATGAACACCAACCAAGTCTAAGCAATGCTCAAACTTGGTTATAGGAAGTGACTTAGTCATCATATCTGCAGGATTTTCATGAGTGCTAATTTTGCTCACAACAATATCACCACGAGCAATAATATCACGAACAAAATGATACCGAATATCAATGTGTTTTGTTCTCTCATGAAACATTTGATCTTTGTAAGAAAGATGGCACTGACCGTCACAAAATATTGGCTGATTTGAAGGTCTTCATTGAGTTCACTAAATAGTCCTTCAACCAAATAGCTTCTTTACAAGCCTCAAGAATCGCCATGTACTCAGCTTCAGTGGTAGACAAAGCGATCGTAGTTTGCAAAGTGGCTTTCCAACTAATTGCACAACCTCCGATTGTAAAGACGTAACTCGTGAGAGATCTTCTTCTATCAAGGTCTCCAAGAAAATCAGCATCAACATACCCTATAACTCCATCTTTAGTTCTTCCAAACTGTAAGCAAACATTAGTAGTGCCTCGTAAGTATCTTAAAATCCATCGAATCGCTTTCCGGTGTTCTTTACCAGATTCGCCATGTATCGCTAATCGCACCGATCGCATATGATAATCGGACGTGAACAAACCATAGCATACATGAGAGATCCTCTTGCACTAGAGTATGGAACATGTGACATGTACTCAATCTCATTATCGATTGAGGAGATAAGGCCGATGAAAGTCTGAAATGGTCGCTAAAGGAGTACTAACAGAGCTTAGCACTCTGCATATTGAACTCGCAAAGAACTTTCTCAATGTACCCCTTCCGACTTAGGTACAATTTACTTGCTTTTCTATCTCGAGAATCTCCATACCAAGTATCTTCTTTGCTGGTCCTAAATCTTTCATCTCAAATTCTTCACTTAGTTGGGCTTTAACCTTTCTTATCTCTCTTTATCTTTTCCCGCTATCAACATGTCATCAACATAAAGAAGTAGATACACAAAAGAACCATCACTGTTTTTCTTAAAGTAGACACAACTGTCAAAACTACTTCTTTTGAAATCATGAGAAGTCATAAAGGAATCAAACCTCTTGTACCCTTGTCTTGGTGATCTGTTTCAAACCGTAAAGGGACTTTTTCAACAAGCAAACATAGTCCTCTTTTTCGAGACTATAAAACCCTCCGGTTGTTGCATGTAAATATCTTCCTCAAGTTCTCCATGCAAAATGCGTTTTACATCTAACCGCTCAAGCTCCAAATCATGCATGGCAACAATACCAAGCAAAGCTCGAATCGAACTATGCTTAACAACCTGGAGAGAACACATCTGTGAAGTCCACTCGGAATTTGATCTGTAACCCTTTGCAACAAGCCTTGCTTTATATCCGGGTTCTTCAACTCCGGAGTCCCTTCTTTCTTTTAAACACCCATTTACAACGAACAACCTTTTTACCTTTAGGAAGTTTTACAAGATCCCATGTTCTGCTTTTTGTGGAGTGATTCCATCTCCTCTTGCATAGCAAACATCCACTTTTCGAGTCTTCACACTAATCGCCTCGAATAATTAAATGGCTCTTGATTCGCATCTATATCTTCACCACATTTAAAGCATAAGCAACTAGATCAACCTCGGCATACTTCTTTGGAGGTTTAATTTCTCTTCTTGTCCTGTTTTTGGCGATAAAGTATTGCGGTGAAGAAGCAACTCTATTATCAATTTTGTACTTGGCTTGAGGAGTTGATTCAGATTAATCGATGCTCCACCGCTTTTGGTTTTCTTTATTGGAAGAGTCTTTAAGAGATAAGTTAGGTAGCATAGCAGTTTCATCAAAAACAACATCTCTGCTAATCACAACTTTTCTATTTTCAGGACACCATAACTTATAGCCTTTTACACCACTTTATAACCAAGAAAAACGCATTTAATGGATCTCGATTCCAATTTTCCATTATCAACATGAGCATACGCAGACACCCAAAATCTTTAAATCATAATAATTAGCGGGATTACCGGACCATACCTCTTGTGGAGTCTTTTTCTCAATGGCAGCGGATAGAGATCGGTTGATCAAAAACATGCGAGAGGTCGCTTCGCCCAAAATGACTTGTAAGTTGGCATTTGACAACATACATCGAACCTTCTCCATGATCGTTCGTTCATTCGTTCTGCAACGCCGCTTTTGTTGTGGAGTATGACGAATCGTCAAGTGTCTCATGATCCTTCGACTTGCACAATCTATTAAACTCATCGTAATGTAACTCTAAGCCATTGTGCATGCGGAGGTATTTTATCTGCTTTTCCGTCTGTTTTTCAATCATAATTTTCCAAGACTTAAATGTGGAAAACACATCGCTTTTCGCTTCGGGAAGAACGCCCAAACTTTTCGGAAAAATCATCAATAAAGGTTAGCATATAATTAGCTCCACCTCTCGAAGGCACTCGACGGCCCCCACGATCGTAATGGATATACTCCAACGTTTCCTTCGTGTTATGGATTCCTCTAGTGAATCGAACTCTCTTTGCTTCCCAAAAACACGGTGCTCACGAAATTCGGTTTGCAAATTCCTTGCCCATTAAGAAGTCCTCTTTTGCTTAATTCGCCATGCCATTCTCACTCATATGCCCTAGGCGATATGCCAAAGTTTAGTAATATCATCATCGACAAGGAAGAGGAAGCGGCAATTGCATCACCAAAGAATGAGAGAACCTCAGAAACATATAACTTGGCAATCTTTCTTTGCCCTTTCATCACAACAAGGACCCTTTGAAATCTTTAAAACCCCACTTTCATTGTGTATCTGCACCCTTTTGAATCAAGAGTACTCAACGAAATTAAATTTCTTTTCAATTCGGAACATGCCGCACGTCACTAAGTATTCGACAACTCCATCAAACATCTTAACTTTAATTGTTCCAACACCGCGATTTTACATGAAGCATTATTTCCCATCAAAACAACACCTTGAGACATCGTTTCATAAGTTGTAAACCAATCCCGATTGGGACTCATGTGGAAGGTGCAACTGAATCAAGTATCCACACTCGCCACTTTAGAATCATTGATGAAGCAACTAGAAGTTCACCATCGCTGTAGTCTTCTACAACATCAACTTCACCGGAATTTTCTGGCTGTTTTCCCTTTTGATTCGCAGCCTCCCTTTTAATCTTATTTTGTAGCTTATAGCACTCAGATTTAATGTGCCCTTTCTTCTTGCGAAGTTGCAAGTTTTACCTCTGCTTGAAGATTTCGATCTACCCTTAGATTTACCACGAGGATTCCGTTCCTGTGTTCTACCACGATCATCATCAACATTCCGGTTTTGTCTCCCACGAACAATGAGACCCTCTCCCTGAGAGTTGGGTTTAACCACAAGATGCTTCATCTTATCATACGAGGTTAAAGAATCATAAACCTCATCAACCGTGAGAGACTCGCGGCTATATAAAATCGTGTCTCTAAAGGTTGAATAAGACGGGGGCAACGAACAAAGTAGAATCAACCCTAGATCTTCCTTATCATACTGAACCTCCATGGCCTCCAAGTTTGAGAGAATTTCTTTAAACACTGTTAAGTGTTCGTGTACAGACGCACCTTCCTCCAAACGATGAGCATAAAGATGTCGCTTCATATGCAACTTGCTTGTTAGAGTTTTCGACATACATATTTGTTCTAGCCTCTTCCATAATGCAATGTAGCTTTCTCTTTCATCACATCCTGCAAAATTTCGTTGGACAAATGCAGATGTAATTGTGTTAATGCCTTTCGATCCTTACGCTTCTTCTCTTCATCTGTTAATGTCGAAGGCATCTTATCTATCCCTAGCAGGGCATCCTCTAGATCCATCTGCAAGAAGCGCTTGCATCTTAATTTGCCACAACGCAAATCGGTGTTGCGATCCAACAATGAATTTCATACTTCAAAGACGCCATTACCGTGATCGAGATGAATAACCCTAAGCTCGATACCAATTTGTGAAAAATAAAATAGAATAAAATAAATAAAAATAAAGAACACATAAATTTTACGTGAAACCCTTTCGGAAAAAAAACCACAGGCGGAGGAGAAGAAAATTCACTATGTCGAAAAATTTTTACTCAAATACAAGAGGAATAGACTATGTCTATTTATAGGCTTGCAAAGCCATATTCTAGTAGGATTGAAACACCTTATCCTAATCAATATAAAATAGATGGAGTTTAATAAGGTTTAAAACCTTATTCTAAAATAAAATAAAAGAAGTCTAGTTCTATATGGATTTTACTTTTATTTTATTTTCCATCGTATTTTATTTAAATAAGAATTTGGGTCACTTAATTCTAACAATGTTAAATAAAACTAATTCATAAATGAGTTGTGGTTTGTCATGGGAAACAACTTGTACCACAAGTTATTGTGTACTAACAATATCCCATTCTGGAATTTTTAACAAAACCCCTGCAACAAAAACAATCACTCTCCATACATTTAAATAAAATAAAATGAAATGAAACATAAATCACATATTAAAAGAACTTCAAACTTTAGAGCATATATGACATTCAAACCATAAGGAAAAGAAGAAACTCTCCCTCTGAATAACAATTTCCTTCATCACCCTTTTTTTTTTTTGGAAAAAATTCAAAGTAATTGTGGTAGTAAGTGTGCCAGCATCAAGTGCCAATTGATCATAAGATTCCATAGTTTCTTCAGCCTATAATGAATGAACAAATAAAACTACCCATTTTATCACTTTGCTTCAATTAAAATAGCAATCATTAAATCAATCCATCAAATAGAGTAATAAACAATAGCATCATATAGAGTTTTAACCATTATCAAGTTAGATGCCAATAATATCATATCTAGGACTCAATATGTAATTATATAACCCACACAAAAGCCATAAAATAAAACAAAATGTTCTCCCTTTACTTAATGAAAGTTTCTTGTAAAACTTGCTACACAAGTTGTTAAGCCAACCATTCCAACACAGTTTGCAACAAGTCATGAAGAACTATATTAGTACTCCCTTTTTCTCCCTTCTCCCCTTATCATTATGCATCAAATCCATTAAAAGAGATAAGGCGGGGTGCTACATGATCAACAACCTTGCAAACAAGAGTTGTGACATGTAGAACAAAAAGGATATTTTCCATGAAACCTCGATGGAGTATTTAAGATGGATGAAATATCTTCAATTTGATCAATATGTGTTACAACCTCATGCTTACTGAAGCATCAAGCTTTTTTTTAATCTTCAAGAGTGATATGTGATTGATCTTTTCTCACCCACTCTTTTTCGTGAGTTTTTCAAATTGTGCTTTATTTTGTTGAAACAACTCGTCCAACATTTGAATACTACTCCTAACTTAAATCATTGAGTATCTTATAACATAGAGGGTTAATGTGACATACAACACCATAATAATGGCATATAAGTTTGCCTTTCTTTTTGTGTCATACTTGTTGCTACTGAGATATTATTATTTGAAATGTAACGTGATAGAAGATTCCTCGTATTTCTCCATCTTTTATCCTTAATAATTTTGTAGTAATGAGGCATAATATGCTCAACCTTTCCACAATAGTAACAAGTAAACTTTTAAATTTTAGTTGTCTTGTAAGAACCAACAACAATTTTTTATCTTTAACAAAAATAGTGGGGGAAGATATTTTTCACCATTATTAATATAACCTACGCCTTTATGTCCAATTGTTATTCTTACAATAGTTGAGATCTCACCAAATTTCTCACTTCTAGAATTCTTCAAGATGACTTGAGCTTCTATGAACTTATTTTGAACAACATTTAATTTTAACTTTGAATTTTTCAATTTTCCTTCATGACGATAATAATGACATCCTTCTCTTTGAAAGCCTCATGTAGCTTCATATTAGTCTTCTAAAGACCAACAATTATAGCATCTTTTTCTTTGATAGCCTCAATGAACTTTAGATTGATCTCTCTTCTATTATTATCTACTCATGTAAGGATTTGTTTACAACACTAATGATATTCCATTTCTCTAGCATAACTTTATGTCTCATACAAATTAAAAGAATCATCATTACTATCATTAGTTGCATATAAAGTTGTAGCTATTGTTGTACCCATATTAGAAAGCACATTGAATGATTAGGTGGTAAAAAAACATAAAAATGAATCTCTTTCCTTTTTTTCATTTCTTTCCCACACCATTCATTTATTTCCTCTTCTATTCTTTTTCTCCTTTCCTATCTCCCCGTTCTCCCCAATTCCTCTCATGCTTTTGTTTTCCATTGCTTATGAAAAATAGTTTTGGAGTCATAAGTAACACTAAATAAATAACTTTTAGGGTCAAAATGCTTTCGAAACACACTTTCTAAGGCAAACAGAAAAGCATTTTATTTGATTTTGGCTTTTGCTAAAATGCCTTTTGGCCAAATTTATTCTTTTACCCTCATTTAACACAACCAATGGTAACTTTAAATTCCCATCACTAGCCTACAATTAAATTTCCTTCTTCCTTCATAAGTATAGGGATCTTATAATTCTAAAGCCAAAAATAAAGTAGTAGTGGAGGAGGACTTTTGCATTTTCATTTTCTTTGAATAGATTTAGCTCTATATTTATGAAGTAGTATTGGAAGAAGAATTTTCCTTCTTCAAAGATACATATTTTGTGCTTGTTCCTTTGAAGTATGTTTTTCTCTCTTTTTTTGTTTTTGATTTTACATTTAAAGGGTGAAAAAAGGTTGATGTTTGGTCTCCACCTTCTTCTTCTTCTTCTTCTTCATACTTTACTGTCCATATTTTTCTTCCTTAGTTAAAACATTTATAATTTCTTTTTGGGTATTTTAAGAATTTCAAGTTAGTATAATGTATATATTATCTATCCACAGTTTATTATTTGTTATATAATGATGTTGCGATTGTCTAATGTTTATTATAGTTTGAATATTTTGATTTCATCTTTGTTTATTTGTTTTAGTTTTAAGTTGTGCTATGTTGTCTTGCTTGTGAGTTCTCGGTTTGGATTTTTTATCTAGGATTTTTTTCTAATTAGTCGATTGGTTCGAGGTGGGATGAGTCCATTGTTTGTCACTTCCACCTTGTTTTGACTTTGGTGTATCTATGACTCATTGATGGTTTTAATGGAAGTTTTACTTTTCAATATATATTATTCAAAAAAAACAACATATTTCATTAATTTACCTCTGTCAAATGACAATACACAATTTCATTTAAAAACACACAAGTCTAAATATGTAGATCTTATGGAATATGAAAATAATGACAAGGTATATTCAAATATTACTAACTTAGAAGGTGTGCATGATGAAAAAAGTGATGATGATACAGAATCAAACAATTTAGCTAGTTATGAAAAAAGATTAATGAGGGATACCCTAACTTGTAATTAATGAATTCACTTTAAACACTAATACTTTTTTTGTAATATTTGTATTGGGTAAACAATTATTTCCCTTATAACAGCCTGATTTAAACCCTAGTAGGAACGGTGGTTTCGGGACCACGAATCTGAGTCAGAAAAATATTTTGAAATTATTTTCTGTGTTTATTATGTGTGTGAAATTTTCGTGAAAAAGGACTTAATTGCGTAAAATGTAAAATTTGTATGCTAATTGTTGAAGTGTTTAATTACTTTTTTCTTTTAATGTGGGGTATTTATAATCTAGTTATACCTTTGATATATTGTATGGACACATTCGACCATTAGTTAGTGAAATATGAATAATTTTATTAAGGTTATAATAGTAAAATGTGTTATATTAAAACATAAAAAAATTAAAACAAGCTTTCATAAAGCTTGTTCTTGCCGAAACATAAATAAGAAAGAAAAGGAAAAAGAAAGCTAGGGTTCGACCTTGTTGAAGCTTGATTCAAGGTGAGTTCTAGCTCAGTTTTTGATAATTTTTACGTTTTTGAGATCGTTGCTAATTATCTACAAGACCCATACTTGAATTTTTTATTTTGGTGAATATTTTAAGTTATGCCATTGTTGAAAGTTTCTAATTTTTTTTTGTTTGATGATGAAATATGAAAGATATGTTTTGGGTTAACATATTTTGTATTGGAATTTTTGATGATTTTGAGTAATTAGGACTAAATTGAAAAAATAATAATTTGAGGGACTAAAATGTGAAATAAATGAAATATATGGACTTGTATGAATATGGGTATAATTCGGCCTAACATGAGTATATTCAAATTTTGAATATTTTGTGTTTTGTGCAATTTGGACTAAATTGTAAAAGGTGTAAAATGTAAGGGTAAAATTTTAATTTACTTATTTATGTGTTTTTGGATGAATTTGATTGAATATTTGATTAAATAATTTTAATTTATATTAATTTAGATTAATAAAAGAGAAAATCGAATTTGGATCAGAGAAAAACTAAAGTTGTCGACTAGCTGTCTGGTTTTCCATCATCTGAGGTAAGTTTATAAGCAAATATACGTTGTTAATTTTAATTAAATGTGAACTATATATATTGAAATGAATATGTGAATAAAGATATGTATTATCCGAATGTGTACAAGCTTGGAAGCTATGTTTATGAATTCGTTTTGACTGAGTTACGACGTCCGAAAGCCCCGTATGAGCCTTAGGAATAGCTAGGATAGATATGTCATGACATAAGATTCCGATATGTGATGTGCAAGTAAGACCATGGCATATATATATGTGTGCGAGTAAGACCTTGTCTGGGACAGTGGCATCGATTTATGATTACATGTAAGACCATGTCTGGGACATTGGCATTGTATGATATGTGTGATTATCCAAGTGCCCTATCCAATTCTGAATGGTTCATCGGGCAACAATAAGTGTGATCGAATATGTAAATTGAGCTAAAATGAACAGGTATGAATTAGTTTATTTCCTACTTGAAATAAGGTAAGTAAGTTACTTGATATTTGTTGTAAGTCTTGTATGAAGTAAAGGAAGAATGTATGTGAACATGGTAATTGTATTCGGCTTTGTGAATAAATGATATGAAAATTATGGAATTGATTCTTGAATATGTGTATATATGACCATGTATATTCGGTCACATAAGTAGTATATGTACATGATGTTATATTATGATTATTGAGCTTGTGCATATGGGTGTATGTATATTTGGTTATATAATGGCATTTTGGTTTTGAAAGTTGAATAATAATTTGTTATTTTAATTATATGAGCATTCGGCCAAGGTAGCATTTGCGTATGAAAATGTATTATTTATGAAATTTGTAAGTTTGAGACTAATTGTGGTAATGATAATATAATTTGGTTTAGTTTAATTGAGTTGATTATATCATTGGGTTGTTTATTTGCTTATGACTTACTAAGCTATGTTAGCTTATTGTATGTGTTTGTGTTTGCCTCTGTTTTATAGATTTTAGAGTCAAGTTACGAGCTCGGGGATCGTCAGCAAAGTTTATCACACTATCAACTATCTTCGGTATCTTTATAAGTAAATTTTTGAATCTATGGCATGTATAGGCTGGATTATACCTTTGGAATGTTGCATTTTGGTTTATGTATAATTTAAGCCATGTGAAAATGGCTAAATTTTCTATGTTGAGTTTAGTTTTTTTTTTTTTTGGTTATGGTTTAACTTCATTTTTTATTATAATATTATGTGCTATGGATGAATAGTATATGTGATATGATTTTTGTGTATTGAAATTGATTGGTGATTTGGATCTGATTTGAGTGATTCGACCATGGTATACATATAGGTATAAATTAAGTTTGTTATGTTACCCTTGGTTAAAATGATTCAGTTATGACTTGTAAAAATAGTAATAGTTTAATTTGGTTGACAAGTATATTCGATGAGATGTGGATTTAGGTAATGAAAATGTTGATTGATTATTTGGCTTTTGCACTTATATATCTAAGTATATGATGTATCGGTTTGATATATGTAAGTATATAAATATCATGTTGAATATATGAATTAGGTTTAAGTGAATAAACATGGTCGTTCAATGTGTTTTGGTTGAGGTTTATTATTGACTTATATTTTAATATATGACATATATATATGACCATTTGGTAAAGTTGATAATATTATACGTATATTATATGCTAATGATAAAGTACCATGCTAATTGTTAAATTGTTTTAAAATGTGCTTATAAGATATAAATTGTTTGATTTTTACTAGGTATTCGGATATTATTGAAATGTTTTTAATATAATTTGTACATTATATTATGATTAATAAAATCTTACTTATTATTTTAATTGAACTTATGCTTTATATATATGAATATGACTTGTATAAATGTAGAGTTGTTCGGAAATGTGTTTTTGTTCGTTAATGCCTCGTGACCCTAATCCGGCGACGATACGGGTTAGAGGTGTTACATTTTATTGGTATCAGAGCTACGGTTTAGTCTACTCTAGAGCTAACGTAGCGCGTGTGAGTCTAGCTATACATGCCTTATTATATACTACGATAGTGTGATGACTTCTGACATTTGAAAATGTGTTTTCGTATAGTAAATGGATCCCGACAGAGCTGTAGTTGATGATGTCAAGAGTATAGCTCCTGCTCCAGCGCAAGGGACAGCGCCAGTTGATTCTCAACCAACTTCGAGTAACTAAGAAGGAGAGGCTAAACAAGCTTTTTACGAAATGATGAATGACTAGTTTACTCAATATATCCGGACTAATCCGGCTGCACAACGACCTCCACCCCCGACTAATCCATCTTTGATACCTGCTATTCCTCAAGTGAGTGATCTGTTGAGATTACTTAAGCCTCCTATTGATAAAATCAGAAAACACGAGGCTGAAGAGTTCAAAGCCACTAATGATGATTATGCTGTGCGAGCTGAATTCTAGCTTAATAATACTATTCATGTGTTTGATGAGCTATCTTGTACCCCGGATGAATGTTTGAAATGTGCTATACCCTTGCTTCGAGACACCGCATATCACTGGTGGAATATACTAGTATCGGTGGTTCCAAAAGAGTGGGTGACCTAGGACTTCTTTCAGAGTGAGTTCTATAAGAAATACATCAGCCAGAAATTTATCAACCAGAAACTCAAAGAATTTCTGGAGTTGAAACAGGGTCGGATGACCGTGACAAAATATGAGCGAAAATTTGTGAGACTCAGTCGATATGCCTGTGAGTGTGTTTCGACCAAAGCTATTATGAGTAAAAGATTCGAAGATGGTTTGAACGAAGACATTAAACTGCTTGTTGTCATACTTGAGATAAAAAAGTTCGTAGTACTGGTTGAGCGAGCCTGCAAAGCTGAAGAGCTCGGGAAAGAGAAAAGAAAAGCTGACTTTGAAGCTAAAGATTCACTTAAGAGATCATCTAGTAAATCATTTTAGTCAGCACAAAAGAAGTTTTGAGATGATTTTATCTGTTCTAAAGCTACTTCAGGTTATTCTAGACGAGATCAGAATAGACCACCTGTGTGTAACGACCTAATTTTCAGTGGTGTCGAAAATGGTGATTTGAGATCACTAAATTGACAAGTAAGATTAAACAAGATAGTAATTTAATATTTATGAATCAGGTAAGAATTTAGAAGAATTTGTGAATTAGTGAATTTGGTGAATTAAAAGAATTTATTAGGTCAAACAGATCAAAAACGAGATATCGAGACCTCAAATTTGAAAAATGAGCCATAAATTTTTTTATAAATACTTATAGCATATCATTAAGTTAGTATTAAAGTTTGGTTGAGAAATTTTAACGTTTGGTTAGTTAATTAAATAAAAAAGATTAAATTGTAACAAAAGCAAAATTTGCTAAAAGGATTAAATAGCTCAAGTGTTAAAAGAAAGAGGATTTACAGGGAAATTAAGCCTAAAAGTGAATAGGCTGGACGGCAATGGCAAGAAAATCAGCAGAAAAAAAAAGGAAAATAAGGGTAAAATTGGAAATTTTACAATTTTAACATATAAAATAAGGACAAAATTGAAAAATCTAGAGATCTCTTCATATTTTCTCAGCCAAAATGCCATAAGAGGTCTGGAGAAAGCTGGTTTTTTATATTTTTACATCATATGAGTTTAATTCTTGCTTTTTCTTGATAATTTTTATGTTTTTATGACTTTTACAATTAGGTCCACTTATAGAATTCATTACTTTTATATTTGGTGGGTGAAATTGGAAGTTACCCTATCTGAGTAAGGGAATTTTATGATGAATTATTATGAAATTGAAGTTCTAATTTCATATTAATGTGGTTTTATTAAGTAATTTTGATAGAAAATGGTATTTAGGACCTAATTGTGAAAAAGTTATGAATTAGAGGTTGGTGTTGAAATTCAGAATATAAAAGCTTGTGAAATAGTTTATAATGATAAAATAAAGTGTTAATTGAGAAAAATTAGTTCAATTGATGGGTGAATTGAGCAGGACTAAATTGTAAAAACTATAAAATTTGGGGTAAAAGTGTAATTTCAAAAGTTGAAGAGCATAAATTGTAAAGTGAAATAGAAATGAAATAAATGCTAATGAGTAGAAATATTTTATATTATAGATCAAGAATCCAAAGACGAACGAGGAAAAGAAAAAGTTACGAAATAGTTCTTAGATTACAAAATCTTCTACAAATCAGCCGGGTAAGTTCATATGGTTAAATTTACATGTTTATTTGCGAATGATTGAATGATATAATGTGTTTTTATATATGAATTTATTGTGGGATTGTGAAAATTATGTTAAAATGAAAGAATAAAGGTGAAAATTCAAATTAGGAAAAACGCAGGATTGAGTACGTTTGTATCGTGACATGTGATGAATTGACAGATAAGACCATGGTTGATCCATTGCAAAGTTGTGAAACGTAGGTATGGTATCATCCATACTGAGTTGTGAAACGTAGGTATGGTATTAATCATACTGAGTTGTGAAACGTAGGTATGGTATTATCCATACTGAGTTAAGAAACGTAGGAATAGCATTTCCCATACCGAGTTGTAAAATTTAGGTATGGTATTTCAATGAGGAAAACCATACTGAGTTGTGAGTCGTGGCATTGAGCAACGACGTACTCAATTTCGTAAGACGTTTCCTAATTTGATAATAAGTAATATGTGAGGTGTGAACTAAAATGAAAAGGGACCGTGTAGTTGCTAATATTGAACTCAACTATGTGAAGTATTATAACAATGATTGTGGATGGCAGGGAACTATAGTAAATGTTTTGTTATTGTTTAGAAATATTATAATTGGTAAGCATTACTTTTAAACCTATGAACTTACTAAGCTTCAATAAGCTTACTTGTGTGTGTTTGATATTTTTATGTAGATTGAATTAAAGGGAAGTTGGTAGATCGGATCATAACAACAAAGCTCACTATCCAGATCAATCCAGGTAGTTTTTGTTTTATGTTTAAATATTTATATGGCATGTATAGAGTTTAAATGAAATGAAGTAAAGATGTTATAAACTAGTTAACAATATTTTGTACTAAAATAGTTTTTGGTTAGTAGCAGTAGTTCAATTTTGCAATTCACCATAAATTATGGAAATCAAATTAGAAGTTGAATAAGATATGAAATTAAATAATATTGGATCTAGTTTCACATAGAAGAAATGGTGTAAGCAAAAGACTTTCATATTAGGAGATATTTGAATTTTTGTGAGATAAGGTTAGAGTGATTTTGAGCTCCTCTATTCTGAATTTGGAAAATCATTAAAAATTGTAAAAAAAATAATTATGGGTTATAATTTATATGCTTAATTCAAAAGAAACAAACGGGAACATCACTCGAATTCTGTACTATGAGATAATTAATTTTTAGTAAAGAAAGGTCGAAATTGTCAAATAGCATAACAGGGGTAACTTTGAAGAATAAACTGTAATTTTTTGCTAATACATAAATTCTGAAAATTATATGGTAAAAAGATATATGAGTCTAGTTTCAAATTATTTTTACAAATCTTAATTTGGAGTTTCGTAGCTCCAGATATAAATAATTTAGTGACTATGACTCGAGTGGACAACTTTGATGTGAATATAAGTAAATAATCTAATTTTTGTGTAATTATTCCGTAAACTTCGTTAACATCTTGTAACCCTGTTCCAGTGACGGATGTGGGTTAGGGGTGTTACACTGTGAGCTCGAGAGCTACTTCAGTAGCTAGTATGGGTAATGTCAAATCAGATCAACCCGAGTGCAAACATTGCGGTAAACGACATCCCGGCAGTTGCAAATTGCATGATCGGGCCTGTTTTAAATGTGCATCGATGGATCATTATATTCTTGAATGCCCAAAGTTAGCTAAAGAAAATCCAGTACAGAATACGAGATCGGATAACATTGTAGCTCGGGGTAGACTACCCAGAAATATGGGTAATGTGAGTAGCAGTCAGAGAGGGACTAAAGATACAGCAGTTAGATCCGAGGCTCATGCACCTGCTAGAGCCTATGCTATTCGCGCAAGCGAGGAGGCTTCATCTCCAGGTGTTATTACTGGTACATTCACTTTCTATAATACTAGTGTAATTGCATTGCTTGATCCTGGTTCGACTCATTCTTATGTGTGTGAGACTTTAGTATTCAGTAAGACTCTGCCTATTGAGTCTACTGAGTTTGTGATTAGAGTGTTAAACCCCTTAGGCCAGTATGTTATAGTTGATAAAGTGTGTAAGAATTGTCTCTTGATGATTCGAGATTCGTGCTTTCCAGCTAATTTGATGTTGTTACCATTTGATGAGTTCGACATAATTCTGGGTATGGACTGGTTGACTTTGCATGATGCTGTCGTAAACTGCAAAAGAAAGACTATTGATTTAAGGTGCCAAAATGATGAGATTATTTGAGTTGAATCTAATGGTCTGATCGGTTTGCCGGCAGTGATTTCCTCAATGTTAGCTCGAAAATATGTAAGAAAAGGTTACAAAGCTTACTTTGCATATGTGCTTGACAGTAAAGTAACCAAAAGAAAGATTGAATCGGTACCTGTTATGTGCGAGTATCCGGATGTGTTTCTTGAAGAATTATCGGGTTTGCCACCTATTTGAGACGTAGAGTTTGGTATTGAGTTAGCATCGGGGACGACTCTGATACCGATAGCTTCGTACAGAATGGCACCTACTGAATTCAAAAAATTGAAAACTCAATTGCAAGAGTTGACAGATAGAGGTTTCGCGCGACCGAGTTTCTCTCCCTAGGGTGCACCAGTTTTATTTGTGAAAAAGAAAGACGGAACTATGAGAATGTGTATCGATTATAGATAGCTCAACAAGGTGACTATAAAGAATAAGTATCCGTTGCCACGAATTGACGATCTGTTTGATCAACTAAAAGGGGCTACAGTATTTTCGAAGATAGATTTGAGATCAGGCTACTATCAGTTGCGAGTTAAAGACTCCGATGTGCCAAAGACTGCTTTCTGAACGAGGTACGGACATTATGAGTTTTTGGTTATGCCTTTCAGACTTACTAATGCACCTGCTGTTTTCATGGATTTGATGAATCGGATCTTTAGACAGTATTTGGATCAGTTTTTAGTTGTATTCATAGATGACATTTTGACCTACTCCCGTGATGAAACTGAGCATGCCGAACATCTGAGACTTGTGTTATAGACTTTGCGAGATAAACAGTTGTATGAAAAGTTCAGTAAATGTGAGTTTTGGTTACGTGAAGTCAGTTTTCTGGGCCATGTTGTATCAGTATCGGGTATCCAGGTTTATCCGAGGTTTACATCGTGGTTTTAGAAGAAACTGCAAGATGCACTAGG
This sequence comes from Gossypium arboreum, assembly GCF_025698485.1. Classification (NCBI taxonomy): domain Eukaryota; kingdom Viridiplantae; phylum Streptophyta; class Magnoliopsida; order Malvales; family Malvaceae; genus Gossypium; species Gossypium arboreum. Next base: position 41,802,774 of record NC_069080.1, read on the forward strand.
TACTAAATTACATTTTAGCACTGCTTTCCATCCGCAAATAGATGGTCAGTCTGAGTGAATCATTCAGATACTTGAGGATATGTTGAGATGTTACATTCTCAAGTTCGAAGGTACGTGGAAACGATACTTACCTCTGATTGAATTTGCATACAATAATAGCTTTCAATCGAGTATCAAAATGGCACCTTATGAGGCTTTGTATGGTTGTAAATGTCGTACACCATTGTATTGGACCGAGCTTAGTGAAAACAAGATACACGGGGTCAATTTGATCAGAGAGACTGAACAGAAAGTTAAAGTGATCCGTGAAAGTCTGAAAACAGCGTAAGATCGTCAAAAATCGTATGCAGACTTGAAACAAAAAGATATAGAGTTTCAAATCAGAGTCAAAGTATTTTTGAAAGTCTCACCATAGAAGAAAATACTCAGATTCAGTCGTAAAGGCAAATTGAGTCCGAGATTTATTGGGTCGTATGAGATTATAGAGCGTGTCCGGCCGGTTGCTTATAGACTGCTGTTGCCACCTGAATTAGAAATGATCCATAATGTATTCCATGTTTCGATGCTTCATAGATATCAATCTGATCCTTCACATGTGATTAGTCCGTCAAAGGTTGAGATTAAACCCGATGACATATGAGGAAGAACCAATTCATATTCTGGCTCACGAGGTTAAAGAGTTGCGAAATAAGAAAATTCTGCTAGTTAAGGTACTGTGGCATAAACATGGAATTGAGGAAGCAACGTGGGAGCCAGAAGATGCAATGAAAGAGCGTTATCTAAATCTATTCGCTGATAAGATTTTCGAGGACGAAAATCCCTAAGGGAGTGAGTTATAACAGCCCGATTTAGACCCTAGTTGGAACGATGGTTTCGGGACCACGAATCCGAGTCAGAAAAATATTTTGAAATTATTTTCTATGTTTATTATGTGTGAATTTGTGTGTGAAATTTTCGTGATTTAATTTTGTCATTTAGGTGTCCGATTAAATAAAAGGACTTAATCGCGTAAAATGCAAAATTTGTATGCTAATTGTTGAAGTTTTTAATTGCTTTGTTCTTTTAATGTGGGGTACTTATAATGTAATTATACCCTTGAAATATTGTATGGACACATTCGGCCATTAGTTAGTGAAATATGAATAATTTTATTAAGGTTATAATTATAAAATGTGTTATATTTATGAAATGATAAAACATAAAAAAATTAAAACAAGCTTTCATAATGCTTGTTCTTGGCAAAACATAAATAATAAAGAAAAGAAAAAAGAAATCTAGGGTTCAGCCTTATTGAGGCTTGATTCAAGGTGAGTTCTAGCTCGGTTTTTGATAATTTTTATGTTTTTGAGATCGTTGCTAAGTTATCTACAAGACCCATGATTGAATTTTTGATTTTGGTGAATATTTTGAGTTATGCCATTGTTGAAAGCTTCTGATTTTTTTTGTTTGATGATGAAATATGAAAGATATGTTTTGGGTTAACATGTTTTGTATTGGAATTTTTGATGATTTTGAGTAATTAGAACTAAATTGCAAAAATAATAATTTGAGGGACTAAAATGTGAAATAAATGAAATATATGGACCTGTATGAATATGGGTATAATTTGGCCTAGCATGAGTATATTCAAACTTTGAATATTTTGTGTTTTGTGCAATTTGGACTAATTTGTAAAAAGTGTAAAATATAAGGGCTAAAATGGTAATTTCCCTATTTATGTGTTTTTGGATGAATTTGATTGAATATTTGATTAAATAAGTTTAATTTATATTAATTTAAATCAAGAAAAGAGAAAACTGGATTTGGATCGGGGAAAAACTAAAGTTGTCAGCTAGTCGTCCCGTTTCGGTTTTTCATCGTCTGAGGTAAGTTTATAAGCAAATAGACGTTGTTAATTTTAATTAAATGTGAACTATATATGCTGAAATGAATATGTGAATAAACATATGTATTAGTCGAATGTGTACAAGCTTGGCAGTTATGTTTATGAATTCGTTTCGACTGAGTTACGACGTCCGAAAGCCCCGTATGAGCCTTAGGAATAGCTAGGATACATATGTCATGACATAGGATTTCGATATTTGATGTGCGAGTAAGACCATGGCATTGATATATGTGTGCGAGTAAGACCACGTTTAATACATTGGCATCGATATGTGATTTTGATATATGTGTGCGAGTAAGACCCTGTTTGGGATAGTGGCATCGATTTGTGATTACATGTAGAACCATGTCTGGGACGTTGGCATTGTATGATATGTGTGCTTATCCGAGTACCCTATCCAATTCCGAATGGTTCATCGAGCAACGATAAGTGTGATCGAATGTGTAAATTGATCTCAAATGATCAGGTATGAATTAGTTTATTTCCTACTTGAAATAAGGTAAATAAGTTACTTGATATTTGTTGTAAGTCTTGTATGAAGTAAAGGAAGAATGTATGTGAACATGGTAAGTGCATTCGGCTTTACGAATAAATGATATGAAAATTATGGAATTGATTCTTGAATATGTGCATATATGACCATGTATATTCGGCCACCACATAAGTAGTATATGTATATGATGTTATATTATGATTATTGAGCTTGTGCATATGGGTGTATGTATATTTGGTTATATAATGACATTTTGGTTTTGAAAGTTGAATGATAATTTGTTATTTTAATTATATGAGAATTCGGCCAAGGTAGCATTTGTGTATGAAAAAGTATTATTTATGAAATTTGTAAGTTTGATACTAATTTTGGTAATGATAATATAATTTGGTTTAGTTTAATTGAGTTGATTATACCATTGGGTTGTTTATTTGCTTATGACTTACTAAGCTATGTTAGCTTATTGTATGTATTTGTGTTTGCCTCTATTTTATAGATTTTGGAATCAAGTTACGAGCTCGGGGATCGTCAGCAAAGTCTATCACACTATCAACTGTCTTCGGTATCTTTATAAGTGAATTTTTGAATCTATGGCATGTATAGGCTGGATTATACCTTTGGAATGTTGCATTTTGGTTTATGTATAATTTAAGCCATGCGAAAATGGCTAAATTTTCTATGTTGAGTTTAGTTTTTTTTTTTTTTGGGTTATGGTTTAACTTCATTTTTTATTATAATATTATGTGCTATGGATGAATAGTATATGTGATATGAGTTTTGTGCATTGAAGTTGATTGGTGATTTGGATATGATTTGAGTGATTCAGCCATGGTATACATATAGGTATAAATTAAGTTTGTTATGTTACCCTTGGTTAAAATGATTCGGTTATGACTTGTAAAAATAGTAATAGTTTAATTTGGTTGACAAGTATATTCGGTGACATGTGAATTTAGGTAATGAAAATGTTGATTGATGATTTGGCTTTTGCAATTGATGTATCTAAGTATATGATGTATTGGTTTGATATATGTAAGTATATAAATATGATGTTGAATATACTGAATTTGGTTTAAGTGAATAAACATGGTTGTTCGATGTGTTTTGGTTAAGGTTTATTATTGACTTATATTTTAATATATGACATATATATATATATATATGACCATTCGGTAAAGTTGATAATATTATATGTATATTATATGCTAACGGATAAAGTACCTTGCTAATTGTTTAAATTGTTTTAAAATGTGCTTATAAGAAAATAAGATATAAATTGTTTGATTTCTACTAGGTATTCAGATATTATTGAAATGTTTTTAATATAATTTGTACATTATATTATAATTAATAAAATCATGCTTATTATTTTAATTGAACTTTTGTTTTTATATATATATATATATGAATATGACTTGTATAAATGTGTGGTTGTTCGAAAATGTGTTTTTGTTCGATAATGCTTCGTGATCCTAATCCGGCGACGGATATGGGTTAGGGGTGTTACATTCCTTTCTGAAATTTAATTCAAATATATAGGATACTTGAAATTGTAATGTTTTGTGTGTGATTTTAATAGTTAATATGGTTTATATATTCAAATTATATTTTACAAACAATTCATACTATTATTTAAAAATATTTAAACTTTTTATTTTATATATAAAAATATTAATAATAAGTTATAATAAATTATATTTATATTTTATTATAATTTAAATTGATATATTTCATATGTCATAATATTGACAAATTCTAATATCATTTAAATACATATTATTTACTTTATAATATAATATATAAAATGTATATTTTATTGCTTTAAAAAGCATGTTTTACAATAATACTAAAACTAAAATCTTAAATTAAAATTTCTAAAAACATTTTCACTCCACTTTTTACGTTTTCAAAACCCTAAATCCTAAACAATTAATAAACAATTAATAGAAAGCACATATTTTTATAGATTTATAGATATAATTATATATAAACTTGTAAGAAAAAGTATTTGTGCATATCGACAACATACTTTTCTTTTTCCTTTTCTAGAATCCAACATTTTCACACTTTAATCTGGATGTTTGCATACAAAAAGGGTTTTTAGATAAATAATCTAAAAAAATTTAGAAAAATTATAAAAATGACCCTAGTACTAGATTATTTAGAAAAATGATCTAGTTTCTACAGTAATAATGGGTGCCTCCACTTCCCACGGCAGCACCACCCCAAAAAGAAGCTCAATCATTGTTTCTTGATTACAAAAATGATAGGATGAAAAAATTTTATTTTTTTTGGTGTCGCAACTTCCCAAGGCTGCACTCATATAAATTTTTATATTTTCACGCGTATTTCCACAATTAAATGAAAAAAAATTTATTATTTTTGGTGCTGTCTCCTTTAATGGAGGCACCAAATTGGATTAAAAAATTATTTTCTAATGTCGTCTTCTTCCATAGAGTGACGAATATCTGAAAAAAAAATTTCTCCCTGATGACTACATGAGATGTGGCGGCATTAGTATTATTTTTGGAATTTTTTGGTGTTGCCACTTCACATGGTGTGTCCAAAATTTGAATTTTTTTGGTCCAGCCACTTCATGTAGTGTCACCAAAAATAATAATAATAAAAAATTTCTCCTAGTCCCTACTAAAGATGTGGCAGCACCAATATATTTTTTTTTTTATTTTTTTCCTACCATTTTATTATATAAAGTCACCAAAACGAATAAAAAAATTATTTTCCTGGTCCCTACACCAGATGTGGCTGCACCAGGTAAATTTTTTTAATGCTTAAGTGCCGCTTGTAAATGTGGCAGCACCAAAATCAGTATGTTATATAAGCACCCATTCTAGGCACAGTTCATTATATGTGTTTATTGCTAATTGTTAAAGAGAGAAGAAAAAAAAGGCAGTATTTTTTTAGTTGGAGTGTGTAGCATAAAAATTGTATGAAAAATGAATAACCAGATTATCGTTTATGTTCATTTTGATAGAGTCATTTTAGAAAGAGTGGTTGGTTGTGTATTCAAATCTTGTTAGTAGGTTGGAATGTGGTTCGATAAAAATGTAAGGGTACAAGAAATGAAATAAAGGATTAATACCACAATAGCTCGACATTATGGGAGGAAAATGTCCAGACTATTCTATTGATTTCCAATTTCCTTCAATCCGTTGAAATTTCAACAAATGGAAATTGTAGATGAAGAAGACTTGGGTACAATGGTGGGAATTTATTGCTAAAATGGGGACAATAACACTGAACCAATTCCATTTTTTGTCGAGTTAGTCGACCTCGAGCCCATTGAAAATGTCATTGCATTAAGTCAACAACATAGGTTTGACTTTGATCTCAATGTTAGATGGACAAAGCAAACGTGTTATAGAGGGCCAACAACAGGAGTTGAAAATACACAGTATGGGTTGACAACATATAATAACTCAATTTCGACCGGTCGTTTAAAGGTACATCTGAAGGTGAGGGGCACCATGCAAACAGTAAAAAAGGATCCAATAATAATGTTCATTCTCACCATGATAGTGAAGAATATAGTGACTCCAATCAAGAAGAAGTCTCGGATAATATCAACGATGAAGGCGTAGAGGACGATGAAAATCTACAACCCCTTTCGGTGGGGCACTTGATTTGTAGGATTATTTTAGGAAATGACCTTGGGGTAGACATGTCGAGTGTTGACTTCGATGCGGTACATATGTAATGCCCCGTACCAGAGACCGTCGCTGGAGTCGAAAACGAGGTGTTAACAGACTTAATTCATTACTTAAACAGCTCAAACAATTTATTTTTAAAATTTCCAGTCAAGCTAGCAATTTGCGTCACAGTCTCTTAAAAATTCATATCTCGAGTTCCGAAACTCGAAATCCAATTCTATAAATTTTTTCTGAAACTAGACTCATATATATATATTTAATAATTTTTTTCTAGAATTTTTGGTCAAGCCAATTAGTACAGTTTATTAGTTAAAGTCTCCCCTGTTTCAAGGTTCGACTGCTCTGACCTCTATGTATTACGAATCAGATATCTCCCTGTACAGAGTTTCAATGACTATACTGTTTGTTTCTAATAAAATTAGACTCAATAAGAAATCTGTACATATAAAGCATGACTTCTAATTATTTTTTTAAAATTTATAATAAATTTTTAAAGTCAGAACAGGGGATCCAGAAATTGCTCTGGCCCTGTTTCACAAAAATTTAAACATCTCATAAAATATAACTCATATGCCTGTTTTGTTCCATCCATATGAAAATAGACTCATAATTATTCAATTCCATATTTTATTCATCATCTAATTATATCTCTACTATTTTTAATGATTTTTCAAACTCACGTCACTGCTGCTGTCTGAATCTATTTTATGGTAAAATTTACCTATTTCATGGTTTCCATGGATTAGCTAGCAATTTAGCATACATAACACCAAATATGATCATGATTAGCCATTCCAATGGCTAATCATTACCAAGCATTTCCATACCACTCAATAACCATATCATAAGACCATATACACAAAATGATTATAATGCTATACATGCCATGCTCAAAATATACAAGCCATTATGCCAAGATGATACACGGATAGTGTGAGCGAGCCTCCGACTGTTTCTGTAATATCCCGAATTAGGGCCTAATCGGAATAGTGGTTTCGTGACCATAAATCCGAGATAGAAGTAATTATTTTATAATTATTTTGAGGTTTATGATATGATTGCATGATTGTGTGAAAATTTCGTGATGAAATTCTATGCCTAAAGTGCTTAAATTGAAAGTAGGGACTAAATCGAATAAGTTGCAAAACTTGCATTCTAGAAGTTTTTAGTATGAAATTGTTTTGGAATATTAATGAGGAGGTCTTAAATAGAAATTTGACCAATTTTAAGTTCATGGACAAAATTAGGACATGGAAGGAATTTTTGGAAAGTTTAGTAGTAAGGGTATTTTGGTCATTTAGTTATTAAAATGAATTAAAACAAAATTAAAAGCCAATTTTGTCCATCTTCTTCATTAGGCCGAAATTTCAAGGGTTCTCCATAGCTAGGGTTTGTTTCAAGCTTCCAAGCTCCATAGTAAGTGATTCCAAGCCCGCTTTTAATGATTTTTACGTTTTGAGATCCCGTAACTCGATAAAGCTTATGTTAGCAATAATTTAACCTAGGGTTTATATTTGGAAAAATACCCATAGGTGAAATTTGTGTATTTTGATGTTTTATGATAGAATATGAAGTTTTAAATTATGTTAGACAACTTGTACTACTCGATTTTAAGCAAAAAGCGAGTAAAAGGACTTAATCGGTAAAAATACCTAATAGTCACAAGTACATGTTAGAGTGAGAATTTGATGTTGCCATAGAAGAGAAAAGTGATCAGCATGTTGTAAAACATAAGAATAAGGAATAAAGTTTAATCCCGAGCCTAGGGGCAAAAATGTAAATATGCAAAAGTTTAGGGTAAAATTGTAATTTTACCAAAATTTGAGTTAAGGATTAATTTGATAATGTGAGTATTAAATAAGCTAAATGTGTTATTTTAGATCAAGAAAGACGTGGAATCGACCTCAATCGAGGAAAAGAAAAGATTGTGGACTAAATTGCAAAATCTTTGTATTTTGGTACCAAGGTAAGTTCATGTGTAAATAATGTAGCATAATTGTTATTTTAAGTTATTGATATTAATTATGTGTTATGCTGAATTTCATTATGAAATGTATGCTTTGTGGTTAATTTCAAATAATATGTAAATTATGTGAACTACTTGTTAAATATAATTGTTACTGAGTATTGATTTGGCATTCTACGGAAGACGGAAAGGATAAGTGTTCGAGGAAAAAGCCCATTTGAACCTTAGGAATAGATTAGGATACAAGTGACATGTCACTAGGATGGTTGAGCATCCGAACTCGTTGAGTTGAGTCCGAGTTCACTTATGGATGCGAATGTCTGAACTCGTTGAGTTGAGTCCGAGTTCGTGAGATGTAACTAGGCATCCGAACTCGTTGAGTTGAGTCCGAGTTCACTTATGGATGCGAACGCCCGAGCTCGTTGAGTTGAGTCCGAGTTCGCTGATGGGCGGGTTACATGATTGCTTGATTGCATATATGGCACTTATGTGCAAGTTATCCATGTATCCGAATTATATTCCGATGTGTTCAACGGGTAAAGTTCTACTCAAATGGAGGAATATTCGAGATGTAAAGAGACGTATTGGTAAGTGATATGAAATGGATATTTTGGACAGGTATGTATTTAACCCTCGGGTTGAGTATTGATACAACCACGATAAGGTAATAAGATGATGAAGAATGATTAAAAATGTGATATGTGTTTTAGTGATGTATGCTAATGTTGACTGGTATAACTGTTTGTTATGTTACTTATTATTTGCATATGAACTTACTAAGCATTTATGCTTACTCCCTCCTTCTTACTCATTGTAGTTTTGGACAAGCCAGCTTAGGAGTCGGGATAGGTCGAAGGCTCAGTCACACTATCCAGAAGACTTTTGGTAAATGGCTTGTAAATTTAAGTATGGCATGTATAGCAATATACCCATTTTGTGTAAATGATCTTATGGTATGGTTGTGAAATGGTTGAGGAAATTCTTGATAATGATAAATTATGAAAATAGTTAGTTTAGATTATATTTGATGTTAAGGAAAATTATTAAGATACTTAGTGCATAAAAACTCATAAAAGGGATGAAATTTGCCATAAACAGAATACTGCAGCAACACTGACGCAAGTTTAAAAATTTACTAAAAATTATAGAAATTGGACTTGGTGATGGACTACATATCAAATTGAAGTTTATTATGTCTAGTTTCACATGAAACAAATGAAACAGGTAAAGGAATTATATGTTACAAGATATTTGAATTTTAGTGAAATAGGATCATAGCAGTTTCTGAATCCCCTGTTCCTACTTTAGAAATTCACCATAAATTGTAAAGATATAATTAGGTGGTGTATTTTATATCCTCAGAATCCTTATTGAGTCTAGTTTTAGTAGAAACAAATCTCATAGTCATATGAATTTTTTACAGAGAGAAATGTGGTTCGTAGTAAACAGAGGTCAGACCAGTCAAGTCCTGAAATAGGGGTAACTTTAACTAATAAACTGTACTAATTGGCCCAACCAAAAATTCTAGAAAAAAATTAGTAGATAGGTATATGAGTCTAGATTTAGGGAAAATTTATGGATCTTGATTTTGAGTTTCGTAACTCAAGATATGATTTTTCTTGTGACTGTGATGCAAGTAGCTTAAAAGCTATGAATGTAGAAATAAATAATCCAAAGTTCTAAATATGTTAAATTAAGCTTAGTAACACCTCATACTCGACTCCGGCGACGGTCTCGGGCGTGGGGGCGTTACATTTAGTGGTATCAGAGTAGGTTTAGTCGGTTCTCGAACTACGTGTTGTATGTACGGATTTTTCTATACATGCCATATGTATGAATTGTGATAGTGTGACGACTTCTGACCTTTTTAAATGAATTTTTTTTATATAGTAAATGGATCCCGATCCAATTGTGGCAGATGAAGTAAAGAGTAATGCGCCACTCCACATTTGAAGGAGCAGCGCCGATCGAAAACCCATCCCCTCTTGTTGGTCGGGGAGGAGGAGAAAGGGATCAGAAGCCTTTCTCCAAATGATGAGTGCATGGTACATCGAGTTCGCTCAGACGAACCCAAATGTACGACCTCCCCCACCTCCCTCAATTCCTCAACCTATGCCTCCAATGCCTCAAGGATTGGATATGATAAAATTTCACAGAACCCCCATTGATAGAATTCGTAAACAAGGGGCTGAAGAATTTAGAGCAAATATCGATGATGATGCGAGAAAGCGAGTTCGCTTGAAAATTCTATCCGGTATTTGATGAATTATCTTGTACACCGAAGAATGTTTGAAATGTGCTACATCTTTGTTGAGAGATTCAGCCTATAATTGGTGGAAGACTTTGATTTCGGTGGTACCGAAAGAGAGGGTAACACGGGAATTCTTTCAAGAAGAGTTTGGAAGAAATATAATAGTGAAAGGTTTATTGATCGAAATGTAAAGAGTTTCTTGAGTGAAGCAAGGTAATATGACAGTCTCGAATATGAAAGAGAGTTTGTTCGATTGAGTAAGTATGCCAGGAATATGTTCCTCTGAAGCCAAGATGTGCCGACGATTTGAAGACGGGCTCAACGAAGACATTAAAGTATTTGTCGGGATCCTTGAACTAAAAGAAATGGTAGTCTTGGTTGATCGAGCTTGCAAGGTGAAGAACTACTTAAAGAAAAGAAAAGGTAGAGGTCGAGACTAGAAATTGGAAGAAAAGACCGATGAGTAGTTCATTTTCACAAAGAACCTAAAAAGTCAAGGAATATGAATCCTCGCTCCCAAGCTTCATTTGGACAATCATATGGGAATTATAAGAAGCAAAATGTGGGTCCTAAATCTCGAATACTTCTGCAGCCGGTGTAGGGAACACGAGATTTGTTAAACCCGAAAGTGCCGATGTGGTAGAAATCATTTTGGTCCGCGAGCAAATGAATGTTTTCGATGTGGTTCTCCGGATCATTTTATTAGAGACGCCTGAGAGAGCCGAGAAAGAAAAATTTCGAATGTAAAAGCTAATGGTGCAAACTCGAGGGAAGGTATCCGAGAAAAGTGGAAGTGAAACAAGCAAGAAGAATGTAGCTGAGGATGCACCGGTTAGACTCAAGGAAGGGCTCCGCTAGAACTTATGCTATTAAAGCGCGTGAAGATGCTTCCTCACCGATGTGATTACTGGTACATTTTCTCTATAATGTTAATGTTATTGCTTTGATTGATCCGGTTCTACTCATTCATATGTGTGCATGAAATTGGTGTCTAGTATGAATATACCGTTGAGAACACGTAATTTATGATTAGAGTGTCGAATCCGTTAGGCAAATGTGTGATTTGTTGATAAAGTATGTAAGAAATGTCCTTTAATGATTCGGGATCATTACTTTCCAAACCGACTTGATGTTGTTTCCGTTTGATGAATTTGATGTTATTTTGGGTATGGATTGGTTGACATTGCATGATGCTAAAATAAATTGCAAAGAAAAGGTTATAGAATTAAAGTGTGAAAATGGTGAAACTCTGCGGGTTGAATCAGATAAATCAGAGGCATTGCCTAGTGTGATTTCTTCAATGTCGGCTCAAAGATATCTGAGAAAGGGTTATGAAGCTTATTTGGCGTATGTAATTAATACAAAAGAAGTTGAAAAGAAAGTTGAATCAATGCCGGTTGTGTGTGAATTTGCGGACGTATTTCTAGAAGAATTGCGGGTTTGCCTCGGTCGTGGAAGTAGAATTTGGTATTGATTTGATAACGGAACACTCGATTTCGATTGTTCAGTATAGAATGGCACCAGCAGAGTTGAAGGAATTAAAGTCGCAGCTTGCAAGAGTTGGTGATAAAGGTTTTGTGAGACCGAAGTTTTTCACCTTGGGGTGCTCCGTGTTATTTGTGAAAAAGAAGGATGGTTCTATGAGGTTGTGTGTTGATTATCGGCAGTTAAACAAGGTGACAATCAAAAACAAGTATCCGTTGCCAAGAATTGATGATTTGTTTGATCAGCTAAAAGGAGCGACATGGTTTTCAAAGATTGACTTGAGATCTGGGTATTACCAACTGCGGGTAAAGGAGTCGGATGTGCCTAAAACTGCTTTTAGAACAAGGTACGGTCATTATGAATTTTTAGTTATGCCATTCGAGTTGACAAATGCTCCTGCTGTGTTTATGGATTTAATGAATCGTATATTTCGGCCATACTTGGACAGATTTGTTGTGGTGTTTATAGATGATATTTTAATTTATTCAAAAGATGAGACAGAGCATGCTGAGCATTTGAGGATAGTTTTGCAAACTTTGAGAGATAAGCAGCTGTATGCTAAGTTTAGTAAAAGTGAATTTTGGCTCCGGGAAGTTGGATTTTTGGGTCATATTGTTTCAGGTGATGGTATACGGGTTGATCCTAGAAAAAGTTCAGCCATTGTTGATTGGAAACCACCGAAAAACGTAACTGAAGTTAGAAGTTTCTTGGGGCTAGCTAGGTATTATCGGCGGTTTGTAAATGTATTTTCTATAATTGCTGCTCCTATGACTAGACTACTCCGAAAAGATGTTAAATTTGAATGGATGGAAGAATGTCAACAGAGTTTTGAAGAATTGAAAAAGTTATTAACTTAAGCACCAGTGTTGGTACAACCCGAATTAGGTAAAGAATTTGTGGTGTATAGTGATGCTTCTCTAAATGGTTTGGGGTGTGTACTCATGCAAGAAGGAAAAGTAGTGGCTTATGCTTCGAGGCAGTTAAAACCTCATGAGAGGAATTATCCTACTCACGATTTGGAATTGGCTGCAGTGGTGTTTACTTTGAAAATTTGGCGACATTATTTGTATGGTGAAAAATGTCGGGTATATACCGACCACAAAAGTCTAAGTACTTGATGTCACAAAAAGACTTGAATTTGAGACAACGAAGATGGTTGGAGTTGTTGAAAGATTACGAGCTTGTTATTGATTATCATCCGGGAAAAGCGAATGTGGTTGCTGATGCTTTAAGTAGAAAGTTGTTGTTTGCTTTGAGAGTTATGAACACTCAGTTGAAAATGTCGATGACGGTTCGATTCTAGCAGAGTTAAGAGCAAGACCGATGTTTTTACAAGAGATTTCAAACTCGAAAAATGATCAAGATTTGCTAGCCAAAAGAAAATAAAGGTGAAGTCGACACGGGATCGATTTCGTAATTGGTTCGATGGGTGCTTAATGTTTAAAGATCGGATTTGTAAAATCAAGAATGAGGAATTGATTCAAAAGATCCTACAGAAGCACATAGTGGTTATTTCTCGATTCATCCGGTAGTACGAAAATGTATAATGACTTGAAGAAAATGTATTGGTGGAATGGAATGAAAAGAGATATATCGAGTTTGTGTCCAAATGCTTAATTTGTCAACAGTGAAAGTTGAACACCAAGTACCTTCGTGGATTACTCCACCTATTATGGTTCCCGAATGGAAATGGGATCGGATTACTATGGATTTTGTTTCAGATTGCCATTGACTCGGAAAGAAAGATGCCATCTGGGTAATAGTTGATGATTAACTAAGTCGGCTCATTTTATCCCTAAGACGCACGGATTATTCTCTTAACAAGTTGGTGAATCAGATATTAGAGAAATTGTTAGATTACACGAATACCATTATCGATTATTTCAGATAGAGATCCAAGGTTTACCTCGCGGTTTTGGCAAAAGTTGCAAGACGCGTTAGGTAATGGGTTAAATTTCGATCGCTTTTCATCCACAAACCGATGGACAATCGTAAAGAATAATTCGATTCTTGAAGATATGCTTAGATGTTGTGTATTGGAATTTCAAGGAAGTTGGGAAAGATACTTACAGTTGGTGGAATTTGCTTACAATAATAGTTATCAAACGAGCTTGAAAATGGTACCTTATGAAGCATTATATGGTCGTAAGTGTCGAACGCCATTGTATTGGACTGAACTCAAGGAAAATCGATTTATGGAGTTGATCTAATAAAAGAAATCAAGAAAAGTGAAGATAATTTGAGATTGTTTGAAAGTCGCTTCAGATAGATGTAAATCTTATGCAGACCTAAAGCGAAAGGACATTGAATTTCAAGTTGGTGATAAAGTATTTTTAAAGGTGACTCGTGGAAGAAAGTCCTTAGATTTGGACGGAAGGGCAAATTAAGTCCGCGCTTTGTTGGGCCGTATGAAGTAATTGAAAAGTTGGACCCAGTAGCATATCGGCTAGCATTACCACTTGAATTAGAGAAGATTCATAATGTGTTCCACGTATCTATGTTACGTCGGTATCGTTCAGATCCTTCACATGTAGTTTCACCGGCGTAAATTGAACTACAAACCGATATGACCTACGAAGAAGAACCGATTAATATTTTAGCTCGAGAGGTCAAACAACTAAGGAATAAAAATGTTGCACTTGTGAAGGTGTTGTGGCAAAGGCATGGAGTAGAAGAAGCTACATGGGAATCCGAAGAAACTATGAGAAATCAATACCCACATCTGTTTACCGGTAGGATTTTCGAGGACGAAAATCCTTAAAGGGGGGAGAGTTGTAATATCCCGAATTAGGGCCTAATCGGAATAGTGGTTTTGTGACCATAAATCCGAGATAGAAATAATTATTTTATAATTATTTTGAGGTTTATGATATGATTGCATGATTGTGTGAAAATTTCGTGATGAAATTCTATGCCTAAAGTGCTTAAATTGAAAGTAGGGACTAAATCGAATAAGTTGCAAAACTTGCATTCTAGAAGTTTTTAGTATGAAATTGTTTTGGAATATTAATGAGGAGGTCTTAAATAGAAATTTGACCAATTTTAAGTTCATGGACAAAATTAGGACATGGAAGGAATTTTTGGAAAGTTTAGTAGTAAGGGTATTTTGGTCATTTAGTTATTAAAATGAATTAAAACAAAATTAAAAGCCAATTTTGTCCATCTTCTTCATTAGGCCGAAATTTCAAGGGTTCTCCATAGCTAGGGTTTGTTTCAAGCTTCCAAGCTCCATAGTAAGTGATTCCAAGCCCGCTTTTAATGATTTTTACGTTTTGAGATCCGGTAACTCGATAAAGCTTATGTTAGCAATAATTTAACCTAGGGTTTATATTTGGAAAAATACCCATAGGTGAAATTTGTGTATTTTGATGTTTTATGATAGAATATGAAGTTTTAAATTATGTTAGACAACTTGTACTACTCGATTTTAAGCAAAAACGAGTAAAAGGACTTAATCGGTAAAAATACCTAATAGTCACAAGTACATGTTAGAGTGAGAATTTGATGTTGCCATAGAAGAGAAAAGTGATCAGCATGTTGTAAAACATAAGAATAAGGAATAAAGTTTAATCCCGAGCCTAGGGGCAAAAATGTAAATATGCAAAAGTTTAGGGGTAAAATTGTAATTTTGCAAAATTTGAGTTAAGGATTAATTTGATAATGTGAGTATTAAATAAGCTAAATTTGTTATTTTAGATCAAGAAAGACGTGGAATCGACCTCAATCGAGGAAAAGAAAAGATTGTGGACTAAATTGCAAAATCTTTGTATTTTGGTACCAAGGTAAGTTCATGTGTAAATAATGTAGCATAATTGTTATTTTTAAGTTATTGATATTAATTATGTGTTATGCTGAATTTCATTATGAAATGTATGCTTTGTGGTTAATTTCAAATAATATGTAAATTATGTGAACTACTTGTTAAATATAATTGTTACCGAGTATTGATTTGGCATTCTACGGAAGACAGCAAGGATAAGTGTTCGAGGAAAAGCCCGCTTGAACCTTAGGAATAGATTAGGATACAAGTGACATGTCACTAGGATGGTTGAGCATCCGAACTCGTTGAGTTGAGTCCGAGTTCACTTATGGATGCGAATGTCCGAACTCGTTGAGTTGAGTCCAAGTTCGTGAGATGTAACTAGGCATCCGAACTCGTTGAGTTGAGTCCGAGTTCACTTATGGATGCGAACGCCCGAGCTCGTTGAGTTGAGTCCGAGTTCGCTGATGGGCGGGTTACATGATTGCTTGATTGCATATATGGCACTTATGTGCAAGTTATCCATGTATCCGAATTATATTCCGATGTGTTCAACGGGTAAAGTTCTACTCAAATGGAGGAATATTCAAGATGTAAAGAGACGTATTGGTAAGTGATATGAAATATATATTTTGGACAGGTATGTATTTAACCCTCGGGTTGAGTATTGATACAACCACGATAAGGTAATAAGATGATGAAGAATGATTAAAAATGTGATATGTGTTTTAGTGATGTATGCTAATGTTGACTGGTATAACTGTTTGTTATGTTACTTATTATTTGCATATGAACTTACTAAGCATTTATGCTTACTCCTCCTTCTTACTCATTGTAGTTTTGGACAAGCCACTCAGAGTCGGGATAGGTCAAGGCTCACCACACTATCCGAAGACTTTTGGTAAATGGCTTGTAAATTTAAGTATGGCATGTATAGCAATATACCCATTTTGTGTAAATGACCTTATGGTATGGTTGTGAAATGGTTGAGGAAATTCTTGATAATGATAAATTATGAAAATAGTTAGTTTAGATTATATTTGATGTTAAGGAAAATTATTAAGATACTTAGTGCATAAAAACTCATAAAAGGGATGAAATTTGCCATAAATAGAATACTGCTGCAACACTGATGCAAGTTTAAAAATTTACTAAAAATCATAGAAATTGGACTTAGTGATGGAATATATATAAAATTGAAGCTTATTATGTCTAGTTTCACATGAAACAAATGAAATAGGTAAAGGAATTATATGTTACAAGATATTTGAATTTTAGTGAAACAGGGTCATAGCAGTTTCTGAATCCCCTATTCCTACTTTAGAAATTCACCATAAATTGTAAATATATAATTAGGTGATTTATTTTATATCCTCAGAATCCTTATTGAGTCTAGTTTTAGTAAAAACAAATCTCATAGTCATATGGATTTTTTACAGAGAGAAATGTGGTTCGTAGTAAATAGAGGTCAGACCAGTCAAGTCTTGAAACAGGGGTAACTTTAACTAATAAACTGTACTAATTGGCCCAACCAAAAATTCTAGAAAAAAATTAGTAGATAGGTATATGAGTCTAGATTTAGGGAAAATTTACGGATCTTGATTTCGAGTTTCGTAACTTGAGATATGATTTTTCTTGTGAATGTGATGCAAGTAGCTTAAAAGCTATGAATGTAGAAATAAATAATCCAAAGTTCTAAATATGTTAAATTAAGCTTAGTAACACCTCATACTCGACTCCGGCGACGGTCTCGGGCGTGGGGGCGTTACAGTTTCTGATTTCTGAACTGGCTTGTCAAAACTACAAGGAATGAAAAGGAGGGAGTAAGCATAAATGCTTAGTAAGTTCACATGCAAATAGCAAGTAACACAACTATATAAGCAAACATAAAACATCATTTGCATAATCATCACCGAGATATTCATATCACATTTTCATTTATCATCTTACCATATTGTTGTTATATCGAGTTTTCAACCCGAGGGTTAAGTAGATACCTGTTCAAAGTATCCATTTCACAACACTTACCAATACGTCCCTTTCATCTCGAGTATTCCTCCATTTGAGTAGAATTTTACCCGTTAAACACATCGGAATATAATTTGGATACATGGAAAGTTTGCACATAAGTGCCATATATGTATCCAAGCTACCATGTAACCCGCCCATAAGTGAAATCGGACTCAACTCAATGAGCTCGGGCGTTCGCATCCATAAGTGAACTCGGACTCAACTCAACGAGCTCGAATGCCTAGTTACATCTCTCGAACTCAGACTCAACTCAATGAGTTCGGATGCCCAAATATCCTAATAACATGTCACTTGTATCCTAATCCATTCCTAAGGTTCAACGGGACCTTTTTCCCAATCATGTGTCTCAACCATCTTCTACGGAATGCCGATACCAATACTCGGTAGTATTTCACATTTTCCAAGTATATCACATAATTTGACATATTATCAAACAATTATCACAAGTATAATATTTCATAATAATTATCATATCATTTAAATAACATTAAAACATTTAAAATAATAACTATGTTACCAACATTTACATATGAACTTACCTCGTATGCGAAAATGGCTACTTTTACTATTTCGTCCACAACTTGGTATTTTTCCCATTTTAGCCCAAATTTCAGTTTTCCTTGCTCTATTATTTAAAATATAGTCTAACTAGGACTCACATTATTCAAATTGACCCAAAATCATAATTTGGAAAAATTACAGTTTTGCCCCTAAACTTTTGCATTTTACACTTTTGCCCCAAAGCTCGTAAATTAAACTTCAGCCTATTTTCTTATGTTTTATGACATGCTGATCATTTTTCCCTTCTATGGCAACATCAAATTCTCACTCTAACATGTACTTATGACTATTAGGTATTTTTACCGATTAAGCCCTTTTGCTCGTTTTCACTTAAAACCGAGTAGCACAAGTTGTCTAACATAATTTAAAACCTCATATTCTATCATAAAACACCAAAATACACAAATTTCACCTATGGGTATTTTTCCAAATATAAACCCTAGGTTAAATTATTGGTAGCATAAGCTAAATCAAGTTACCAAAACTCAAAAAACGTAAAAAAACATTAAAAACGGGGCTAGAACGGACTTACAATCGAGCTTGGAAGCTTGAAAAACCCTAGCCATGGTTTCTCCTTGCTATATTCGGCCATGGGGTTGAATATGGACACATTTGGGTTTTAAAATTTGTCTTTTAATTCATTTTACCCCTAAATGACCAAAATGCCCTTTTTACTATTCTTTAAATTTTTACCCTTCCAAGCCCATTTTTGTCCAAAATTTTTTTTAGAAATTGGTCAAATTACTCTTTAAGGACCTCTAATTAATAATCTAATTCAATTTTATGCAAAATGCTTCTAGAACACAAGTTTTGCAATTTATTCAATTTAGTCCCTAATTTCAAATTAAGCACTTTATGCATAGAATTTCTTCATGAAATTTTCACACAATCATGCAATCATATCATAGACCTCAAAATAATTATAAAATAATTATTTCTATCTCGGATTTTTGGTCTCAAAACCACCATTCCGACTAGGCCCAAAATCAGGATATTACAACATATACTTGAGTTCCCTGAGTATGAAGATATACTACCTATTCACCGGTTGATGGCATCTTCAGCAATGAAAGATTTTTTTATAGGGCAGCAATTCCCAAATAAGCAAGATTGCTTACATGCATCAAGCGGTACAACATGAAGGTGTCAGTAGACTACAAAGCCATCAAGTTTACACGGACATTATAGTTGGACAATGTTGGAAGTTTGAGGAAGGTTGCCAATGGTGGATTCGAGCTGCACTGGGGTAAAGGACTCAATAATGGTGCATTCAAAAACTTGAAGAGCCTCATACATGCACATTCACACATATGACGAAGACCATTACAAACTAGATGTGAAAATAATCAGAATCGCATTATGCCCGTAATGACCTAATTTTCAAAGGGTATCGAATAGAGATTTGAGATCACTAAATTTGACAGGTGAGTTGAAAATTTAATAAATTAATACCTATGAGTCAAATGTGAATATAAAAGCATTTTTAAATTAGTGAATTTGGTGATTTAAAAGAATTAATTAGGTAAATTGGGTCGAGAATGAGCTATCGAGACCTCAACTTCATAAATCGAGCCATAAATATTTTTAGAAATATTTATGGAGTGTTGGTGAGGTAGTAATAAAATTTAGTCAGAAAATTTTGACGTTTGGGTGGTTAATTAAATAAAAAGGACTAAATTGAAAAGGGTGTAAAAGTTGCTAAAAGGATTAAATAGCTCAATTGTTAAATTAGGAAGGACATAAAGTGAAAATAAGCTCAAAGGAGATATTTTGGGCGGCAATAGCTGAGAAAAATCAGGAAATGGGTGAAATAAGAGCAAAATTGGAAAATTGACAAAATTGGCTAAATAAAAATGGGACTAAATTGGAATATCTAGAATTCTCTTCATTTCTCTTCATATTCATCAGATGAAAAATAGCCATGGAGGAGGGTTCAAGCTGGTTTTCATACTCTAGCTTCATGTAAGTTTAATTCTTGCTTTTTCCTTGAAATTTTTATGTTTTTGAACTTTTACAATTGGGTCCAACTTACTATTTCATTAGTTTTTGATTCCATGTCTAATTTGTGAAGTTGTTATGGATGATATTTGGAAGTATATGATGATTTGGCATGGAATTAGAGCTTTAAATTGTTTATATTCTGATTTTATTGAAAGAATTGAATAAAAAGTGAATGTTTGGGACCTAATTGTAAAAGAGTTTGAAGTTAGATTTTTATGTGGAAATTTTGAATTTCAATAGTTATGAAATAACTTATAATGTCTAGAAAAATTATTAATTGAGAAAATTATCTTAATTTATGGGTTAATTGAGCAAGGACTGAATTGTATGAATTGTGAAATTTGGGGTAAAATGGAAATCAACATTTTGCACTAAAACTGTTTTGGGCAGCAGCAGTAGTTTAAATTTGAAAAATCACCAAAAATTTTAGAAATCGAATTAGAGGATGAATAAAATATGAAATTAAAGCTGATTGAGTCTAGTTTCTTATAAAATAAATTATGTAAGCAATGAAATTCTAAATCATGAGATACAATAACTTTTGTGAGACAAGGTCAGAATGATTTCGGGTTCCCCTGTTCTAAATTTGGAAAATCATCAAAACTTGGATAAAAATAATTAGAGGCTTAAATTTATATGTTTAGAATCCTGAACGAGTCTATTTTCAAGAGAAACAAATGAGGACATCATTCGAATCTTGTACTAGAAGATAATTAATTTTTAGTGAAGAAGGGTCGGAACTGTCAAACAACAGAACAGAGGAGACTTCAATGAATAAACTATATTAATTGGCCCAACCAAAAATTATGAAATTTTTATGGTAAGAAGACATGTGAGTCTCTGGGAAATTTTATGGATCTTAATTTTGAGTTCTGTAGCTTAAGATAAAAATAATTTAGTGACTATGGCATTGATGGACAGCTTGAATATTCACATAAGTAGATAGTGAAAATTATGGATAATGTTACTTACAAGTGTGTTGTTTATACTAAGGATGTGGATGGAGAGGAGAAGGAGGAAAATATACAAAAATATATGAATGACTCGTGTATAAATTGATCACATGCCCGATTATAATTGATAAGTGTTGGATTAGAAATGATATAATGTTTTATTTGGTATATTTATTATGAAATTATAATTATCGTTATAATACAAAAATTGAACTTGTGAGTTTATATGGCTAAATTTTAGTGATTATTTATTAATTTTATGAATTTCATGATGTGTTATTTCATATGTATTGATGATAAAATCGTGAATAATGTAAAAGCATGAAAATTGAATAAATGATCAAATTGAGCATTTCAGTTCAGTGAAAAGATGAATTGAAGGAAAAGACCATGGTTGGACCATGGCAACAAGTTATAAGTGATAGCTTCGGCTACACTTATCTGATCAAGGAAAAGTGAAAGTGATAAGTGATAGCTTCGGCTACACTTATCTGATCAATGACAAATGACAAGTGAAAAGTGGTAGCTTCGGCTACACTTATCTGATCAATGACAAATGCCAAGTGAAAAGTGGTAGCTTCAGCTACCTGATCAGTGAAAAGTGGTAGCTTCTGCTACCTGATTAGTGAAAAGTGGTAGTTCCGGCTACCTGATCAGTGAAAAGTGATAGCTCCGGCTACCTGATCAGTGAAAAATGGTAGCTCCGGCTACCTGATCAGTAAATAGTGGTAGCTTCGGCTACAAGTGATGACAAGTGATTTTCGTATAAGACCATATCTGGGATATGGCATCGGTGTGATATATGCTATCAGATAAGACCATATCCGGATATGGCATCGATGAGATATGTGATTCGTGTAAGACCATAGTCGGGCTATGGCATCGATATATGAATATGTGTAAGACCATAGCTGGGCTATGGCATCATTATGTGAAGATGTGTAAGACCATAGTTGAACTATGGCATCGAGAAAACGAAGTACTCAATCCTGTAAGACATTCACTAATTTGACAAAGTTTGGTAAGTGTTACATGGAATTATGTGATACAAGGAAGTACGAGTTGATAAGATACGAGTATAGAACTTGGTTGATAAATGAATTCATTTGTGATTATATAATTGTTCATCTTGAATGTACTGTCCATATGTATTGATAATTCAAATGTTTTAATGAATAAAATTACGACACGGAATAAATTGAACACGAGACAAATAATTATGAAATTGAACTCTAATTCATGAAAATGACGGTTATTGATATATGGAGACATGAGACATTGATATATGAATATGGAAAATGTTTGATAAATGTGTTTATTCATAATTATAGAATTATATACCTCATGTGTACTATTTGCATAAAGATGATATTTCAAATACTTTGGTTATTTAAGCTTAAATATGAAATAGTCTGAAATCAAGATAAGTTGTTATGAAAATATATTTAGATTACAGAGATATGGCTGATATATGTTGTATGATTACATAACGTGAAATTGTGTATATATATGAGAAATTGAATGAGAATTAAGCTCATACACGTTTCTTGTTATTTATATAAAGTGTACGACTGACAAGGGTGACGAAGTTATAAACAGAGAGTTACACGAGTTGAAAACACGAGCGTGTGACTCTCCAAAGTGTGAAAATTTTCTAAGTGCAAAAGTTTCATATGTTTACGGTTTGGTCCCGAACCACCCTGAATGTATGTTTTGGGCCCCGTAGGCCCATATAAGGGATGTTAAACATATGTATGAAAGTTTTTAATTTAGAAAAAAATTTTATGGCTGATTTTTTTACATGATTGATCATATTAAGTTTAGTAATGCCTCGTACCTTATTCTAGGCTCGGAATACGGGTAGGGGGTGTTACAATGCCGATGGTGAAAGGCATGCCCACTATACAAGTATCGATCATCATTGCTAAAATGCAAGCCTGGTTCCAGTACTAGATGTTGTACAACAAAGCATGGTGGACAAAATAGATTGTAATGGAGCAGTCGTACGATAATTGAGATGCGTCGGACAACGAACTTCAAGGATGGATAGTCACGATACAGCAGTACGCACTAGGTATTATAACCTTGACAACCAACATCAACCTGGGAGAAGAGTTTTCCCCTAAATGTTTTGGACATTCGATCCATGCGTTCGGGCCTTCACACACTACAAGCTACTTGTGCAAGATGACGGTACCTGGTTATATAGGAAATATACCTAGATACTCTTTATTACGGTTGTACAATACGGGAATCAGAACGTCTTACCAATTACGTTTGCAGTCGTGGAAAATAAGGACATGGAATCATGGGAATTTTTCTTAATAAACTTGCAGAATCATTTTGTTAGAGAAGACAACATTTGTATTATTTCTGACAGATCGAATGGGTTGATTACTGCAATTCAACGATCCGAGGTTCTACAGAGATTTGTTTACTGCATCCGCCACATCGTGGTTTATTTCCACTAAGAGTTCAAAAATGCGGGTTGACGCAAAGATTGGTGAAAATAGGTAAATTTCTGAATCACAATATTATTTAAATATCTTGAATACGTTTGAGCTATATAATGAAAACGTAACATGTTATATCTTAATACATATGCAGGGTACGAGCTAGAACGACACCATTTTAGGGAAATGATGGCGAGGCTTGAGGCTGATATGCATGATAAAAAAAACAAACATATTCTCCAAGTAGATATGGCACCCTGTTTTCTAAGTACCATTGCTGGTACTAAATAAAGAGGCTGAAGTCAAACAAACACGTTTCCAATTGAGGCCTACGCTGCAACTGGGCATTCTACAATACGATAAATTGTTGATGCTCAACTGTCCAATTCTTTGACTCCTTCCCCCTTTTATTGATACCATGGACAATGTCGAAGATGACGGGGTTGTTCAACATGTTGCTTGCATTTGAATTGCCAAAGAACTCTATCATCTTTATATCACTCAATGGTCGAGAAATTCAACACCAGAGCGTTGATACACCACACGGTTGAGCTTGCATGAGCCTACTGCAGAATAACAACGACAACGTCTGGTGCGAAATACGACATCCACACAAACTGTAAATATTTAACATAGTTAAAAAACTTAAAGAAATGATGTAATCAATTAAAAATCATGATGCAGTTTTTATTGACATTTTTTATAAAAAAATTCACCTCCTTCTCAGAATAAGCCTCAATCATTTGACAATATACCTCAAGCTGTGTAGACCTCCCTATAGCGAGGCACATAGACCATCTGCCAACAAATGAAAATTGTTAACAAATAAATTAAAAAAAAAATTGAACTATTGATTGGGTTACTCTTGATATTTACTTACCTATTTACAATCGGCCACACTGGTGGTTGATGGCTCACTAATGCCAAAAACGCATCCTATACAACGCCCATGATTGCAACAGTATTAGACAATCACTTATTTCTTGCGTATCGTGCTTTATAGCCCGGCATAGCTCACGATGCAATGTTTCCAATACTGTTGACCCTCAGTTATACTCCTAGACGGTTCGTAAATCTGAAAATAGGGGCAAGTACATAATGTGGACTCTACTATTGTTCGCGTTTGGCATCAATGCCCCCTATTAGCTGCATAATAAATGCTCGAGCAGCACATATAAGCTCTAACTCTAGGGCAATACTTGATACATTTTTGAAATTCTGTTTTAACGAGCAAAATTTCAAACTGGTAAATTTATTCTCCCCACAACCTAACCAACAACCAAGCAAATGGTCACACAAAACCGTAATTTCGGCCACCTTACTGAAATCGATGACCACATAACCATCCACTGGTAACTCAAGTTGTAGTGCGACATCCTAGAGCATGATGGTGCACTCCTCACACGGTAAATGGAATGTGTGGGTCTTTGGTCGCCACCTCTCAGCCAATGCAGATATTAAGTCTAGCCGCAACTCAAAATCTCGACTAAACCAGCTGATCTAAATCCAGCCGTTTCCAAGTATGGCATTATACAATCGTCTGGATGATAGCCCGGCCATGGCTATGGGCCCTTAAAATGCGATACTCATGCTGTCAATTTAAAAAAAAATTAATCAACTAAAAAATAATTCCGCAAATTTAGGATTTCAACTTTTCGGTTGGACAAAATTAATTTTTTTACCTTCTCATTGATCTTTCATGCCGTGTGATCGTTTGATCTGATAAGTGTACTCATACCTTAAATACAAAAAAACTAATATAACTTAAATACGAAATAATAAATTAATAAATTAATATAACATATCAATTATATTAATAAACACAATTCCTAAACATTAAAAAACTCAAATAACCAATTATAAAATATATGTTCATACCTTAAATACAAAAAATCGATATAACTTAAATACGAAATAATAAATAAATTAGTATAACATATCAATTATATTAATAAATACAATTCCTCAAACATTAAATAAACTCAAATAACCAATTATAAAAATACGCTCATATCTTAAATAAGAAAAATCAATATAACTTGAATACGAAATAATAAATAAATTAATAGAACATATCAATTATATTAATAAACAAAGTTCCCCAAATATTAAATAAACTCAAATAACCAATTATAAAAAATATGTTCATACCTTAAATACAAAAATATTGTGGAATATAACATTCTTCAAAAACATTAATAAAAAAATTAATTAAACCTAAATACTAACTTAAAGCTAATAAAACACAACAATAAAAATAACATTTCAAGTAAATACGAAAAACTAATATAAGATACCACAAAACATTAATAAAACAAATTAATTATACTTTCAATACAAACCTAAAACTAAAAAACACAACAAAAAATATCCTTCCCTTAAATACGAAAAAAATTGATATAACATTAATAAAACAAACTAATCATACATTTAATTAAAATTTAAATCTAATAAAATATATAAAAAATCATTTTTTAAATATAAAAAACTATTATAAAATATCATACAAACAATAATAAACACACAAATCGTACTTTTAACATAAACTTAAACTTAATAAAATACATAAAAAAATTACCTTTCAAATTTTTTTAACTCCCAAATATATGTGGTAGTTGTGGCTATTTTACCCATTTGACCCAAAAAAATAATATTTTAAAAAATGACCCTAGTTCAAAAACATTCACCCAAATGACCTGAAATAAACAGTAAAATTAGGTTATAGTAAATAGATGGCTGTCACCACTATTTTTTTGTATTAAAAAATAAATTTTAGGATTTTGGACACTAGATGGCCGGCACCCATGTATTCTTTTTCAAAAAAAAAATTGGGGGGGTGCTGGCACACTGATGGACGACACCCCTTTATTTGATTAAAAAATAATTTTTTTTGGGGGGGTGTGGTGTAACGCCCTAATTTTCTTGTGTCTGGTTTTGTATAATTTTGACACAAATGAGTATTTGCTTTAGTGGTTAAGTGTTCTAAGTGTCTGTGAGAGGTTTTAAGTTCAAGCCCTACCTTTGGCAAATTTTGATTGTTTTTAAATCCAAGCATTATTCCTGTTCAGTGTTTTTTTTTAAAAATTTCTTGTAAATTTGTATCAGAATGAGCCTACTAGTTCGAGTGGTAAAGGATTTCATGTTTTGGGGATCTTGTGTTTGAATCCCCGCACAAGCATAGGAGTTATTTTCTTTTTGCTCAGTTATCTGGAAGAGTTTCAATGGAATCTGAATTCTGAGGAAGTTGAGTTTGAGATGTTAGTGGGGGGAGGGGTTGAGATATTGTTGTTATCAGTTATTATTTTTGTTTTTTTGGAATTTTCTGTTTTCTCTCATTCTCAAAGAAATTCTGTCGGAAATTGTTTTTTCTCTTCTTATTACCTTTCTTTTCCGTTCAAACTATTGTCATTCTCCACGTTGAGTCATGTGTCTTTCGCTCGCGTGGTGTTTGGTAAGTGCTTCGGAAGCTTTGTGCAATTGTTGGATTTTTCGGTTATGTTAATGATGTGTATCTTGTTGCTTAAGAGTAGATCAAAGGGCTGTGGACTTCTCATCGATACTGTAGTTATGCAAAATCACCATGTTCATTTTAAGGTAAGGGATTCGGTTGTTTATTAGATTAAGGGGAGGCTTGGTTTTGGTTTTAGTTTGGATTTAAGCGACTAATCTGGTGGTTTTTTGGTCAATATTAGGCGCTAGGTGGCTTGGGAGTGTTTTTGCACCAAAATCATAATAGGTGTGTACCTAAAACGCAAAAAAAAACGAACGTTAGCAAAAGCCAAAAAACCATAATGTCGACTCCACATGGGCATGTGGTCACCCGTGTAGTAGGCCGTGCGTGAGAACATAGCCATGTGATCAATGTAAGCGTGGTTGTGTGCAAGACACAGCCGAATGGTGGCTTGAGTATGGCCGTGTAAGCCACACAGGCTAGGCCGAGTTAGGCATGTGGGTCATACGGGTATGTGGGCCCACAAGAGCATGACACATGGGTATGTGGATTCTTGGGCCAGGCCGTGTGGGCTACATGAGCAAGGCCAATCTGGGCGTGTGGGTTACACGGGCGTGCGAGCCCACACGGACAAGCCACACTGGGTCTATGATTCTAAAATATTCCCTGGGTTGTGTAGGTTATTCCGTTCAACTGTGGACCTACCGTAGGGTCGGTAAGGGCTAATTAAACCCCTATCTGTATGCTATGAAATTCTGTTAAATTGATCTGATTAGGATACTAATGTTTGTCAGATTATACTGATATATGTGTATCTGTTATTTGTATAAAGCATGTTGAGCATGTTCAGTCTGATAAATTTGTATCTGATATCTGCATCTATTTTGGGGTGGGATTTATATATATATGTGGAGAAAGTGTTTTGTATGACGATCATCGTCTATATTCTAATAGCTTGGCTGCACTATATCTGATATGTGTCGTAATGACACAATATGGTGTGTAGGGATGGGTGGGTGTTTTTAACCCTACATGGTGTGATGGGATGGTCGGAGTTGGTGTGTAGAGGATGGGGGTAGGACTTTGCATATCTGAATCTACTATATTATCTGTACATCTGTTTCTGTAACTGTATCTGGGATGGGCATAAGCCTGATTCTGTATCTGATTGTCTAAAATATTTCTGTATGTTTGCTTGTATAATTCTGTTGGGTTACACACTGAGTTTACGTAAACTTAAATTTGTTTTTCTGTTCTGTCAGGTAATCCACAGACTTAGGCGGATTGGTGCGGCGGAGATACAGCAATGATCACTATATCGTAAAACAGTTAAAATTAGTTCTTTTAGTTTATTTTAAAATTTGGACTTATTTAAGAGTTGTAATTTTTTTGTAGACTCTCTGGACTGTTTGGTTTTTAAATGTTTATGTTTGGATTGTTTGTCAATTTGATTGCTTTGGTAAAAGTGTTTTATTAAAATGACGATTTTTATGCAAACAACGATTTTTCTAAAAAAACGACTGCGTTTTCAAACTATAACGATTAAGGCTTCCGCTATAATAAGTTTTGGTAAAGAAATTGGTTAATTTGTGGTTTTTAGTGTATTTCAAATATTGATGTTTTACCAAGTCAAGACGATTTACAAAACCCATTTCTTATGACATCACCGAATTCGGCCATAATGTCTAGGCCGAGTTTGGGGTGTTACATTTAGTGGTATCAGAGCTAGGTTATAAAACTTGGCTATGAATTTTGGGTTCCAATTTTTTTTTTAAAAGTATGGGATTTAAAATGATTTGAATAATTGAGAAAGTATGTGGTACATCAAGTTTCCAGCACCGATCCTGTAAGTACTTCTGAAACTTAGTTAGAACAGTTCTGAAACACTGTAGTTAGTACTTTCTGATACTGTACTGAAATAGTTAGAGACTAAAACCTCTGAATACACTTTTGAACTTTTGATAAATTGTGCATGAAATACCTGTTAATAAATACTGAAACTAATGCATGAAACTGATGCATAAAACTTTTAATGTAGATAAAACTCAAATTACATAATAAGCGTTAGTAGACCTCACGGACGTGGTACTTGTGGACATAGAAGAGGCCGTAGAGGGCTCAAGCTGAATCTTCCTCTCTAGGCAGTATCCCAAATCTAGATACGAGTGAGACACGAATTTCGCCTGCTATTGAGACTGGGTCTCAGAATCGCTCGGCTGAGGATGACGCATTGTCCCAAACCATACTGAAGATCTTGAAGAGGGTCGCTGGACCTCATTCTGGAGCTGGGGGTTAGTAACTGAACAACTCTGGTCTAACGGTGCTGAGTTGTTTAGGGGCGTCACTAGAGTCGCCTCTAATGTGGCTGAGTATTGGTTGAATGCCACCAAGAGGATCATGAATGATCTGGACTGCATTCCTCAGCAGAAACTGAAAGGTATAGTCTCTTTGCTTCACGATAAGGCATATCAGTGGTGGTTGATAGTTGAGGAGGGTACCTAGCCTGATCGTCTGAATTGGGATTTCTTTAAGACTACCTTCTACAGCAAGTATGTGGGAGCTAGTTATGTAAATGGTCAGAGGCATGAGTTCATGAACTTGACGTAAGGCGATAGATCTGTGGCCAAGTATGAGGCCGAGTTTCTGAGGCTGAGCCACTATGCTCGAGGCATGGTAGCGACTGAGTATGAGAGGTGCGTCTATTTTGAGGATGGCTTAAGGGATAATTTGAGGGTACTGATAGCTCCACAGAGGGAGCAAGAGTTTACGGTTCTATTTCAAGGATGTTAAGCTCGTAGAGCGCCAGAACAAGGATCGAGAGAGGGGTAAAAACAAGAGGGATTTATAGCCCTCTAGTTCTGTTCCAAAGCATAAGAAAAATTCCAGATCTGATGGTTAGATAGATTGGGGGCTCCTGTTGCTCCAACTGGGTTGTAGCCATATGGTGATTGTGGTAGGCTCCATCCAAGTGAATGTTGGAGAAGGATTGAGGCCTATTTGAGGTGTGGATCTTTAGAGCATATTATTAGAGACTGTCTATAGCGGGTAGATCAGATGCATGCTCCGGGTTCTGTGCAGCCTCAGAGGGCAGTTCAGCAGCGACCTAGAGGCCGCAGAGTAGCTAGGGGTGGTAATGGTTCGGGTCGTGGACAGAGAATACCGGGCAGAGGTGCTAACTAGACAGAGGTGAGGCATCCTGCACTTATGCTGCTCGAGCCGAGAGGACAGAGATGGTCTGGACGTTATCACTAGTACGTTCTTAATTTTTGATGTACTTTATACTACTCTAGTAGACATAGGATCCACACACTCCTACGTAGCTAGCACTGTAACTGAAAACTTG
Organism: Gossypium arboreum; assembly: GCF_025698485.1. Taxonomy (NCBI): domain Eukaryota; kingdom Viridiplantae; phylum Streptophyta; class Magnoliopsida; order Malvales; family Malvaceae; genus Gossypium; species Gossypium arboreum. The sequence continues at coordinate 41,833,075 of NC_069080.1, forward strand.
GGGGTTTCTGCGGAGAGCACATCTAGTAAGGTTACTGTATTGAGTCCATTGGGGCAGTCTATTCAAGTTAGTAAACTCTATACGGATTTTCTGTTAGAGGTACAAGGTATTATTTTTCTGGCAAATCTGATAGAGCTTCCGTTTGGGGAGTTCGACTTAATTTTGGGAATGGATTGGTTGGTTAAACACCGAGTTAGTTTAGACTTTATGATTAAGAGGGTCGTTCTGAGGACTGAGGATGATAGGGAAGTGGTCATAATCAGCGAGCATTGAGACTATCTATCCAATGTGATCTTCGCTCTTGTGGCTGAGAAACTGGTTCGGAAAGGGTGTGAGGCATACTTGGCTTACGTCAGTATTTCTGGTTCTAGGGACTCTTCTATTGGGAATATCAGAACTGTAAGGGATTTTCCAAATGTTCTTCTTGAGGAGTTACCTGGTTTACCTCTGAATCGAGAGGTTGAGTTTGGGATTGAGCTTTTTCTGGGTATAGCTCCGGTGTCCATCGTTCCCTATCGTATGGTACCGAAAGAGCTTATTGATATTAAGGCTTAACTACAAGAGCTTTTGGACCATGATTTCATCCGTCTTAGTGTGTCTTCGTGGGGAGCACCAGTTCTATTTGTTAAAAAGAAATATGGGACCATGAAGATGTGCATCGATTATCGGCAACTAAATAAGTTGACCGTGAAGAATAAGTATCCGCTTCTGAGGATCGACGACCTGTTTGATCAGTTTCGAGGGGCTTCAGTGTTTTTTAAGATTGATCTTCGATTAGGGTATCATCAGTTGAGGGTTAAGGGTGCTGATATTCATAAGACTGCATTTAGGACTCGTTATGGATATTATGAGTTCCTAATTATACCTTTTGGTCTGATAAAAGGTTCGGCCGCATTTATGGATCTAATGAACCGAGTTTTTCAACCTTATTTGGATCAGTTTATCGTAGTCTTCATCAACGACATTCTGGTTTACTCTAAGATTGAGGATGAGCATGATAAGCATCTTAGAGTAGTGCTTCAAATCCTCCGTAAGAAATAAATCTATGCCAAGTTGAGTAAATGCGAATTTTGGTTGTAAGAGGTAACTTTTCTGGGGTACGTAGTTTTCTGCTAAGGGGATTCAAGTTGACCCTCGAAAGATTGAGGCTGTGCTTGGTTAAAAATAGCCTAAAAATGTATCTGAGATCTATAGCTTTCTCGGTTTAGCGGGATATTACCGGTGGTTTGTTGAGGGGTTCTATTTGATTGTAGCTCCATTGACTAAGCTTCTGCGTAAGGGTGTTCCGTTTGTCGGGACTGATACGCAACAATTGAGCTTTGAGAAGCTCAAGTTTGTTTTGACTCAGGCTCCTATTCTGATACAGTCTGAATCAGGTAAAGAGTTTGTAGTCTACAGTGATGCATCGCACGTCGGTTTAGGATGTGTGCTGATGCAAGAAGGTAAGGTGATGGCTTATGGGTCTTGATAGCTTAAGACACATGAGGGAAATTATTCGACGTATGATTTAGAGTTGGTTACGATAGTTTTTGCATTAAAAATCTGGAGGCATTACCTATATAGTAAGGGGTGTATTACCTATACCGATCACAAGAGCCTCAAGTATCTCCTTACTCAGAAAGAGTTGAACCTCAGACAACGGCGATAGATTGAGCTACTTAAAGATAATGACTGTAAGATAAAGTATCATCTTGGTAAGGCCAATGTGGTGGTCGATGCTCTAAGTTGTAGAGCGATGTCTGATTTAAGGGCGATGTTTGCTTGTCTTAGTTTGTTTGACGATGGGAGTTTGTTGGCTGAGTTGCAGGTTAAGCCGGCTTAGATTGATCAGATTCGAGATAAACATTTAGTGGATGAGACTTTGAGTGTGCGATTCTATCAGGGTGAGAGTGGTACTACTTTTGATTTTGGGTTAAATAATAATGGTGTGCTATGTTTTCAAGGACGGATCTATGTGCCAAATGATTCTGATTTGAGACAGTCGATTCTGAGGGAGGTGCATAGTAGCCCTTATGTTATGCATCCCGGTGGTACTGATTTTGTTACTCAATGTCTGACGTGTCAGCAAGTTAAGAATAAGTATCAGTTGCCTTCGGGTTTGTTGCAGCCAGTTAAGATTCCCTTATGGAAATATGAACGTGTGACGATAGGCTTCATTAATAAGTTACCTTTGACACCCACTAAGAAGGACTCTGTTTGGGTTATCGTGGATTGATTGACCAAGTCTGCTCACTTTATTCCGGTTCAGACGGACTATTCTCTACAAAAGCTAGCGAAGCTCTACATTTCAGAGATTATGAAACTGTATGGGGTACCTGTTTCGATCATTTCTGATAGAGATCCTCGCTTCACATCTCGATTTTGGAAAAAGTTGCATGAGGCTTTGGGTTCAAGGTTGGACTTCATTACTGTGTTCCACCCTTAGACAGATGGTCAATCGGAAAGGGTGATTCAGATACTGAAGGACATGCTTCGGAGTTGCGTGATTAATTTTCGAGGTAGTGAGAAGGATTATCTGCAGTTAGCAGAGTTTGCCTACAATAACAACTTCCAGTCTAATATTCAGATGGCACCTTACGAGGCATTATATGGTTGTAAATGTCGTACTTCGCTGTATTAGACTGAGTTGGGTGAACTTTGGGTCCTGAATTGGTTTTTGAGACCGAAGACAAGGTTAGGCTAATTCAGGATCGACTGAAAGTTGTTTCTAATCGGCAGAAGTCTTATGTGGATCTGAAGAGGCATGATATTGAGTACTCTGTGAGAGACTTTTTCTTTCTTAAGGTTTCACCATGGAAGAAAGTTCTGAGATTTGGCCGTAAGCGCAAGTTGATCCTTAGGTTCATTGGGTCGTATCGGATTCTGAAGTGTGTAGGATCGGTTGCTTATCAGTTGGAGCTACCTCTAGAGTTAGATTGTATCCAAAATGTGTTTCACGTCTCGATATTGAGGTGATACCGGTCAGATCCATCTCACGTAGTCTCTATTGAGGAGATCGACGTTAGACCAGACTTGACTTTCAAGGACAAGCCGGTTCAAATTCTGGATCACAATGTTAAGATTCTGAGGAGGAAGCCTATTCCGTTAGTGAAGGTTTTTTGGTGGAATCATGGTACTGAGAAGGCCACGTGGGAACCTGAGGATTCGATACGTCAGCAGTATCCTCACCTGTTCTGATCAGGTAAATTTCGAGGTCGAAATTTCTTTTAGGGGGTAGAGTTGTAACGCCCAAATCTTTTTATGTCTAATTTTGTATAGTTTTGACACAAATAGTATCTGCTTCAGTGGTTAAGTGTTCTAGGTGTGTGTGTGAGGTCCCAAGTTTAAGCTTTGCCTTTGGCAAATTTTGATTGTTTTTTTTAAATCCAAGCCTTATCCCTGTTCAGTGGTTTTTTTTTAATTTTCTGTAAATTTGTATCAGAATGAGACTACTGGTTCAAGTGGTAAGGGATTTGGTGTGTTGGAGATCTTGTGTTTGAATCCTCGCACAAGGGTAAGAGTTATTTTCTTTTTGCTTGGTTATCTGAAAGAGTTTCAGTGGAATCTGAATTCTGAGGAAGTTGAGTTTGAGATGTTACTGTAGGATTGATATATTGTTGTTATCAGATATTATTATTATTTTTTTTTGGAATTTTTGGTTTATTCTCCCTCTCAAAGAAATTTTGTCAGCAATTGTACTTTCTCTTATTGTTACCTTTCTTTTCTATTCAAACTAATGTCGTTCTCTGCATTGGGTCCTGTGTCTTTCACTCGCGTGGTGTTTGGTAAGTGCTTCGGAAGTTTTGTGCAATTATTGGATGTTTCAGTTATGTTAATGATGTGTATCTTATTGCTTAGAAGTAGATCAAAGGGCTAGGGGCTTCTCATCGGTACTGTAGTTAGCGAAATCACCGTATTTGTTTTACAGTAAGGAATTCGGTTGTTTATTGGATTGAGGGGAGACTTGTTTTTAGTTTTAGTTTTGATTTAAACGACTAATTCGGTGGTTTTTTTGGTCAATTTTTAGGTGTCGGGTGGCTCGGGAGTGTTTTCGCAACGAAATCGTAATAGGTGTGTACTCGAAACGTAAAAAAACGAATGTCGATAAAAGCTAAAAAACCATACTGTCGACGCCACACGAGCGTGTGATCACTTTTGTGATAGGCCATGTACGAGAACATGGCCGTGTGATTGACGTTAGAGTGGTCGTTCACAAGACACAGTCGTATGGTGGTTCGAGTGTGGTCATATGGGCCACTCGGGCAAGGCCGAGTTAGGTGTGTAGGCCATACGGGCGTGTGGGCCTACACGGGTATGACACACAAGCGTGTGGATTCTTGGGTCAGGTCGTATGGGCCACATGGGCAAGACCAATCTGGGCGTGTGGGCCCACACGGGCAAGCCACATGGGTATGTGGGCCTATAATTCTGAAATATTCCCTAGGGTCGTGCGTTCGACTGTGGACTTATTGTAGGGTCAATAAGGGCTAATTAAACCCCTATCTGTATGCTATGAAATTTTGTTAGACTGATCTGATTAGGATACTAATGTATGCCTGATTATACTGATATATGTGTATCTATTATTTGTATAAAACATGTTGAGCATGTTTAGTCTGATAAATTTGTATATGATATCTGCATCTATTTTGGGGTGGGTTTTATATATATGTGGAGGAAGTGTTCTGTATGGCGATCATCGCGTATATTCTGACAGCTTGGTTGCAATATATCTGATACGTGTTTTAACAACACAATGTGGTGTGTAGGGATGGGTGGGTGTTTTTAACTCCACATGGTATGATGGGATGGTCGAAGTTGGTGTGTGGAGGATGAAGGTAGGACTTTGCATATCTGAATCTACTATATGATCTGTACATCTGTTTTTGTAACTGTATCTGGGATGGGCATAAGCTCGATTCTATATTTGATTGTCTGAAATGTTTCTGTATGTTTGCTTGTTTAATTCTGCTGGGTTACACACTGAGTTTACGTAAACTCACATCTGTTTGTCTGTTCCGTTTGGTAATCCACAGACTTACACGGATCAGTGCGGCGGAGACACAGCGGTGACCACTATAACATAAAACAGTTAAACTTAGTTCTTTTCATTTATTTTAAATTTTGGACTTATTTGAGAGTTGTAATTTTTTTGTGGACTCTCTGGACTGTTTGGTTTTTAACTGTTTTTTTTTTTGGATTATTTGTCAATTTGATTGCTTTGGTATAATTGTTTTATTAAAACGATGGTTTTATGCAAACAACGTTTTTTCTAAAAACATGACTGCGTTTTCAAACTATAACGATTAAAGCTTTCGCTGTAATAAGTTTTGGTAAAGAAACTGGCTAATTTGTAGTTTTTAGTGTATTTCAAATATTGATATTTTACCAAGTCAACACGGTTTCCAAAACCCATTTCTTATGATATCACCAGATTCGGTCATAATATCTAGGCCGGGTTTGGGGTGTTATATGTAGTGCTAGCCAACAAATGGCCAAAATCACCCAACAAAAAAGATTGAGAATATTGCAACATAACCCCTCCTTATTTGAACTATTTATCATGTTTTTTAATTATTATTGCATCACTCACATTATTATTAAATTTGAAAATTAATTTTAAGATATATTAAACTACATATTTTATAAAATATTTTTAATTATTATTTTTTAAAATAAGTAGTTCAATATTGTTTTAAAATATAAAATATGTAATTAAACTTGGGAAATAAAAAGATGGAAAAAACAAGGAGGGTTATATTACAATATTCCCAAATTTTTTTGTTCGGTGATTGTGGCCATTTGTTGGCCGGCACCACACCCCCTTAACAATGATTTTTTTAATCAGATAAAGCGGTGCCAGCCATCAGTGTGCTAGCACCCAAAATTTTTTTAAAAAAAAATAGGGATATTGGCCATTTAATGTCCACAACCCCAAAAATTATTTTTTTAATTGAAAAAAATAGTGCTGCCAGCCATCAATTTTCTATAATCTAATTCTACTGTTCATTCCAAGTCATTTGGATGAATGTTTTTTAATCAAAATCATTTTTATAAATATTAAATTTTTTATTAGATGAGTAAGGATGTGGAGTTATGGGGACAATTTCTTTCTTTTTTCAATTAACAGCTATATTGGGGAAAGATTTCCATTTAAATAGAGTTGTCAGCTAACAACCTGCACTGATGTGACCCGTCCGTCCGTCATAAGCCCATCAATCTTTATTTATTTATTTATTCTTCATTTTCATTATATAATCACTAACATTTTCTTATTAATTCATCTTTCATTAATACATCAAAATTTTCAATTAAATTTTCATTTTTTCTATTTTCAAATATTATTTTTTCCTCATTTTTTATTGTTTTCAAATTTCTTTATTTAATTCGGATTTATTTTATTAAACCCCAATAATATATTTTGTATACTTTTTTTCCTTTTATTTACTATTTTCATTGGATTAAATGAAATCTTAAATTTTTAAAGCAAAAAATAATTGTAAAAGCAAACATATTTTTATTTATGTATTAGATTATATGGAATAATAAATTTATTTTTCTCATCATCTAAACAATTTTTCCTTCCACTAATCGTATTTTATACACATAATTAACGGATTAAATATTGTTTAACATAATAACATTTCAAATATTACAATAATAATAAAATTTCAATTGAAATCATCACATTATAGAGTTAATAATCTAGTAAATTATAGAGTTGATAATCTAGTAAAATCAATATTTTGCCATATTCCATCAACTTTTACTTGAATCAGGTCAATCAGGAACCTTACGATATTCATCTTTGGTTGCTCTTAGGGTACAACATTCTGCCGGCATTTCTCCCTCCTGAGAGCACTTCTCACATAGACGCTTCTACCTTGACAGCATAATCAATTTGCGGTCATGACCGCGTAACCACTGCTAACATGAACTCTTGATCGCGTAACCACTACTAACTAAAAGCCCATCTCCCTTTGTGTTAAATGGGGTATTTCGATAGGGGATGGACTATTAACCACGTAACCACTACCAACAAAAAACTTTTAACCGCGTAACTACTACCCTAAAAATGACATATTTTATGTGTCATTTATATATAATGGTCATGAGGAAACAATTTTTTTGTTAAAGAACATCATAATAATAATTTCTCTCCTTCCTTTAACATAACAATTTTTTTTTCTTTCAACATAAAAAAATTATTAAGACCTTTATTTGTGTTAAGTTGAGGCTAAAGGTATATATAGTTGGTGGTGCTGCTATATTTATGGTAAGAATCAGAGGGAAAATTTTTTAAGCCATTTTGGAAACATGTGAAGTGACGGCACAAAAAAATTCTAAAAATAATACTAATGCCACCACATCTCGTGTAGTCATTAGGGATAATTTTTTTTCCAGATATTAATGCTTCCATTAAAAAAGATGGCACCAAAATATAAAAATATATTTTATTTTTTTGTTTAATTATGAAAATACACGTAAAAATATAAAAATTTATATGAGTGCAGCTTTAAAAATGACGGCACCAAAAAGATATGTATTTTTTTCATCCTATATTTTTGTAATAATGAAATAATGATTCAACTATATTTTGGAATGAAGGGGCCGTGGGAGGTGAAGGCACCTATAGAAACTAAATCATTTTTCTAAATAATTTAATAATGAGATTATTTTCATAATTTTTTTAAATTTTTTTTAGGTTATTTATCTAAATAAAACCCCCAAAGGTTAGGATTCTGACACTAATAGGTTGATTCTGTCCTATCATATTCAGAATCCTTCCTTGAAAATACCATCCTCTCTCTTCTACGATCTACAATAAAGTCAAACTACGAACATTTGTGTAATCTATACAGTTTATAGGCTTGTGTTTAACACCTTCTCCAAGACTCCAAATTAATTGCAGGCAGAAGCTTTAATTCCATTTTACAAAAGTACAATTTAGAATTTCAATCTTCTGATTTACCTTAAAAGAGAACATAACAAGGTTTGAAACATATACAATTCATTAAAATTATGTTAAGAGACACATTGGATTTCTCCCCTGGGCACTGCGATATTTTTCACTGCAAACCTCATTCAACAAGCCGAAACCAGATGGTACTATTAAAGATTGACAAAATTAAATAAATCACCCCCCATTTCACTTAGAAAAAACTACCACAGCATGGCTCTTCCTCGGCAAGTAATCGATGTTGACCTTGATATCTTCATCAAAGTCACAAGGCCTGTCTTCATCAATCCTCCCAATGCCAACACTATGACTTCTAGGCATCTTCAGAGACTGCCTGGCCTTTTGTCGTCGAACAAGGTCCAACTGAACCCTGTTGTTATTGTCTAAACTCCTCGTGGAAGCGGCCCTGATAAGTTCCCTCAAGTCATCATTGCCATTGCCCGATCTCGTTGAACTGACACTGTAGCTCCTTGGAAAAGTATTAAGCTGGCCAGTCGAGCACCCCATGACGGTTCCATAGCCTACCCGTTCCGAGTATTGCGTCAAGCTTTTTACATAGAATTCCCCGGCCTTGATGAGAAACCTAATGGGTGCCTTTAGATACCTGCTTAGTTTGCTTTCTTTGCTTCCCTTCTTGCTCATTTTGCTGTTAAAAAAAAAAAGAACAAAAAGAGAGAAAAAGACTAAGAAACAATGGATTTAAACTGTCAGATCTATTGAAAGCTATACATTACATATGAAGAGAAAAGAGGGTTGGTGTAGAAGGATTATAAAGGAAAAGATGGAGCACTATAATTACAGGGCAGCGGCCAATCTTTGAATTGCATGAAATCTATTTTGCAGTTTCCAACGAATATGAAATATTATAAGGAGTTCATGGAATTTGTCAAGGTAAAGCGGAAGGTCTGTTTTCAGAATCCAATCAAGGTATAACAAGACAAAAGAGAAACTCCAACCTGGAACTCTCTGTCTCAAAAGCTTCAAGGATTCAAGTCAACAATTTCATTGCAATGTTGAACCATTTATCTCTCCGCATACTCAAATTTTGTCCATTATAAATTAGATCTAGTGAGTTTTCAGATGATATTGAATACTAACACAGGCTAACATGTGAGAAATAAAGTAATAGTATTAATATAAAATTAAATCTTTGGTACTACGCAGGCTGCTTAATTAGTTGTCAAGCAAGCATTAATTTAACTATCTTAGCTGGATAAACTTTAAATATTACTAGAAACTTTGATTTAATAATTTGATGCATAAACATTTCTAATTGGTATTTAGGTTTATATTAATTTTAATTAATTTCATTTTTATTAAATATATAACAATAAATAAATTTTCTATAAGCTAAATAATGGAATATCTCGAATTCACTCTTAAATTTTATTTTTTTAATACTGTAGTCAATCCTCTATATAACTTTTCAGTTAATTATCTCTTTTCTTAAATCATGTTTGCTTCAATGGAATTACTATGCAATTACGTTCAAATTCTGAGGTGACCACCATTCAATTGTTTGGTTCAAATCATCTTACAAATTACGTAATCTTCATTCCCGCTTCATTTGTTAAAAACGTTGAATGGTTATTCAACACTTAGCCCATGTAATGGTTATTCAGCAAATACAAGGAATAACTCAAAAAAATTTTTCCTTCCCAATGTACCCGTCAAAAAATCACAATTTTACAAGCTTATATTTGGTAAAAACCTGGGACGTTACTATTTCACCATTTTTTTTCAAACTTTCACTTTTCATCTTTCTATCAAATTGAGGGAAAGGAAAGCTCAGAACGTAAAATTTGTCTCCAGGTAAGCATCAATTTTCATGGGTAAGATTCAAGCTTCTTGAAAATTGAACAATATGGGTATTTGATACTTTAAGTTTAATTTGAGTTTTTGATTCGTTTTTTTCTTAAACTGTTCAAGAACTTGAAAATTGAAAAATATCAGTATTTGATTCTTGGGTTTGATATGAATTTCTAAATTGTCTTTCTCAATTGAAAATTTAACTTTCTTTTACTATTTTTTAGTTTTTTTTCCTTTTTTTTTTTTTTGGCTCTTCAAGTGTGGGGATGATTTGTTAGGTTTCATTTCAAGTGATTAATTATCTTTTTCTATTTTGATGGAGAATAGATTAAGGCTATCCAAATTTTCCTTCTTGATGGTTGTTTATAGCTTTGATTGGTTTCTTGATTTCAATGAAACCAAAATTTTAAGCTAATTTTATATTGTTTAGCATAATATTATTTCAGTTTTTTTTTAAAGAGGGAGATAAAAGAGGGTAAAGTCCTTTTTAAATATAAAGAAAGACAAAAAATGGCAGAAGAGATTCATGCATTAGAAAAACAAAATTTTCTCATTCAGTTTGTCATAGGTTGGATCTGAGGGACCTACAACGATGGTTATTTATGTTAAAATGAAAATGATAATATTAATGTGATGGAAGAGTGAAGGGATTTTGACTTTGTAAGAAATGTCTGGTTGCCAAAATGACATTTCTCATTTTGGATGTCCTTTTAATAAGATCTTTAATTTTTGTTTAGATAACAATATCTATTTTAACTTTATAATCATTTGCTCTTTTCATTCATTTAATTATTTACTTCAACTTTCAAAACAAACCTTGCATTTATAATATGTCTTTATGAAGTGATATTAACATTTTCTATGGTTTTTTTTTTTGCCAATTTCATGTAGTGGAATCACACAGCCGACATTGACGAAAAACTGCTATCATTTTCTTAACAAATCACCCTACACCAAGAAAATATCCACGTGATCCAAGTACGCCAACAAAAGAACCACTCTAATAATTAGGGTGTCAATTCTGCTATCTTATTTATTTTGTTATGCTTACTGCACCTCCAAATGTATATGACTTCTGTTTTTAAATTATTTTTTTTCTTTTAGTGACCAACTTGGTTATGGCTTCATAATAGGCTTAAGACTTTATCCACTGCAGTTTGGAAGAATTAATGACTTGTGTAGTTTTTTGACTGTCTCTAGACATACCAACGTCCAGAGTAGAAAATCTTACACAAAAGATATGGAAAAATGGTATCCACAAGTATACGGGTCAAGTTGTAATATAGTTACAACGGAGTAGGTGAGCACATCAAGGATCGTACCCAAAAGAGGCGAGCACTAAATTAATTCTAACTCGAACATAACTAGAACTAATCAATACTTTAATCAGTTTATAGTACGAAGAATCAAAATAAAAGTTTTTGATAAACTATACTACTAATAATAAAGAACAAGAAAATTAAATAAATGAAAAGCAAAAATCAAATAGAGAAATATGTATCAAATCCGCACATAGGTGATTTGTTCGCTTTGGTAATTCTAATTAACTATTGTCTTGAGCTTTCTTGTTCAATCAACTAGTTAATATCCCAGTAGGATCTTCCGATACGTCCACTGAAATACTGAGTCGACAAGGACTACTTATCTTCTGATCTCACAGTTTAGATCGATTCAAGGTTGAGGTGTTCACAGATAGGCCATACCAATTTTGGGTTAATTCTCAGCTTGATGACTTCTTAAGGTTGTCAGGCCTAGGGTTTAGATTCTTCCTATTCTAAACTTCCTATTCTAAACAATTAATCCGTTAAGAAATCCCTACAAAATAGTTAATTGTTCATACCTCCACTAACTAATCCCCCATTCCTCATGGATCTAGTAAACCGTGTAAACTTGAAAAAAAAGAATAAACATAAAAAACAATTTCAAGAATAGAGTTTAGAAGAAGCCTGATTGTATTGATTTTAAACACGGAATCCTCACAGAGTTTGAAAACAATTTCAAAATCTAGTTTCTTCCCGAAAGTAAATAAAAAATGGAAATAAAGTCTAAAACTTAATAGAAAGGAAAAAATTAAAACTAAAGAGAAAAAATTATGCAATAGAAAGAGATGTCCATAACATGTGTTAACTAGGCCTATTTATAAATTTAGAGTGGTCGTTGTCCTTAACCTTAGGTCAACTAATGTTCCTAAGCTTAAAGTTAGATTGTGCAGACCAAAATGCCCTTGACTCGTATTAGTTTCCCTTACAGAGACGATGTCGCAACACACTAGGTCCTGTGTCGCGACATCAAGGGTAGTATGTTCAGCTTCAATGTGTCTTTAAGGGTATGTCGCGACATCCTCAGGCTGTATGGCAACATTGAAGGTAGTCTTGGGCTTTTTCAGTTCTTCTCCTTATATTGTGACATCTAATGCTTCGTGTTGTAACTTAGCAACCAATTTTGAGTTAATACACTTTTTAATGGTCTCCTACACACTTACAAAATATATTAGCTCACCCTTAGGCCTCATTTGGCCCCTAAGGCCAATAAAAGACTTGAATAACACAATTTATTGAATTAACTAATACTTGCGGAAATGTAATTAAAACTTAACTAAAATGCTCATGTTCAAGGTTCTAAAGTGTGAAAACTAGTTTAATCTACTACACCGAATTACGATAGATCAAACTCCTTCACACTTAAGTTATTGCTTGTCCTCGAGCAATACAAACAAAAAAAAAAAACAAATGAAAAGATGACCCTTGAGCAATTATGATACAAATGTTAGCTTTGGAGCACATGACTAGGCAATTCATATTCACATATAATCTTGGCATGAGATATAACTGACTTACCACTTTTGATATTAGACTCCTAAGTTCGGTATATTACAAAACATAAAAGTATTAAGGGTCTTAAATGTAGGAATCTATCAATAAATTATACAAGTAATTTGATTACCTTAGTTGAATGCAAGCAATCATAAATGCAATTATTCAGTATAATTTTGAATTGTGAATAAATCTACCTAGATCATAGGACTTTTCGGCTTGTAACATTCTGACGCTTAGAACATGTATGGATTTTAATAATAGTAAGCATCAAATAGTTTCAAGCACAAAAATAGTTTGGCACATCATATTGTCCCCTATTCTCCCCCTTAGTAACCCTTTCCTGCTTACCACCTTATGTCTACTTCTCTCTCCTTCCTTATTTTTCCTTATAGGAAGTCACAACATAATATAACAATTATGGTTAGCTTACAAGTTTTTGTGCACTAATGAATGAGCTTTTCTACTTTTGTGAATTTGTCCCAATTTTTTTTCTTTTTCAATACATCTCACTTACAAATGCTCTTACTTTTCAAGTACCTTTTCTACTCGTTTTGATTCTCTTCTTGAAATTTTATTTTATTGTATATATTGGCTAACTTATAATTACAATATCACACTGATCCCTCCTATTTCACTCTATTTTTACAAAATCCTCCATAATGTATCTACTTAACCCTTAATTCGTATGGCCAAATGTCTATAGTTGTGCAGTTTAAGACAAACGGAAAAGGATAAGTACAAATTTATATTTTGGCTAAGATTTTGTATAAAGTTTTTTCAAGAAGTGTCTTTTGGCTCAGAAATAGGTACTAAAGATAGATAACAGGTTAGCTTTTTGGCTTTGGGTGTATTCCAAATAATGCCTTAGGTCATCCTTAGGTATCTTAATATTCACAACTCTAATCAACCAAACAACCACAAATTCAACAATTTATCATTCATACTAGCATGCTCGTTTCCTTATATTCTCTATATCATCTAGTACATTCAATTGCTTTAATGCTTATTTACAGTGTAATATATAGAACTTAATAGTCTAATAATCAAAAATTTAAAATCACTTATAATCATGCCAATGTTTTTGTAAATACAACTAACCTATGTACATGCTCCTAAGCAATCACTTGTATTTCTAAAAGCTCAAGCATACAAATGACAGAAAAAAAATTCAAAGAAAAGCATAAAAATTCAAGAACAAATTTTCTATGTTACCTTCTCCATACTTTAGATAACACATTGTCCTCAATGTGTAGCCCTTACAAAGATAACGAAAGAAGTTACCCGATTGATCATGATAGTTTCATAAGCTATTGGTGGGTACTTCCTCTGTTGATTGTTTAAAGCTTTAATTTTTGTGCCTCCTCCATATGGGGGTTTCTATATAGAAAATTAGAACAAGATACAAAACAACTAATAATCTACTATTAATCCTACTCCTAAAAAAATTAAATTAAAACCATCTTAAAAATAATTAATACAATCCTTAAAAACATTAAAGAGTTTAAATTAATCTTCCTTCGAATCATCCCAATGTGGCGCACGCCTCATTTTCATTGGGGCTTTTCCCTTTTTTGAACTATATTCTTGGTGAGAGCTCCCACCTGTCGAAGGCGCATGGCGGTTTAGACTTCAGATGACAGGCTTTTCTGGTGTATAATATTGCGGCTGAAAGGAATATTGTGTTTGCTTTCATTCTCTAGAGTTACCTCCATTTCTACATTTTCATGATGTGTTTATGTTTGGCCGAACATGTCTAGCTGTAATTTGGAGTTCTTAACTCGTTCAATCGGGAAAATTTTTAGAGTACTGGGTCTTTTTTCTACATCCACCTAATTATCCCATCAATCTTCTCCTTCATGCCCCCGCTTGCCCCTCTTCGAGCTTTCGTCTTCTCTTTCTATATAAGTGAAACTGGGACATCCATATTTTCTTTCCTCTTTTGATTCCAGTTCATGATTTGTTTCCTTTGAAGATTGATGTGTTGTGTATACAATGAATCCTTGATGATGCTTTTTGTTAGTTTCATGAATTGTTCATTCTCGCCCATTGGAAATCCTACCCTTCAATATAGCTCTATCACCAAATGGGGAAAGAAGATTCTGACTTTTTGGCTGTACGCACAATGCCTCATTTCACGGTAACTTCGTTTACCCACACATATCTGCTTGCGTTACAAAATGTCATGTAACACCTTATACCCGTATCCTACACCGTGATGGAATACGAGGCATTACTCAACTTAAACTCATGCTTACAACCATTTTCGAGTCTCCAAGACTTGAAAAAATTTAAAACTTTCTCAAACTTATCAACATATCCATAATATGGGCCTTCGAGGCCCAAAACACACATATTAAATCACTCAGAACCAACTCGGGTACTTTTGCGAACTATAGAAAAATGTCACTTGATTTAGGGGCACACGCCCATGTGAAAGAGGCACACGCCTGTGTGGCCAATTCAACATGGTCGTGTTGATAGGCCGTGTGGCTCACACGGCCTAAGAAATATAGGGAGACGCCCGTGTCCTCCACTCATGTGGAATTTATTTTAAATGCGCACCTACAAGGGTTTTCATACGGCCTGGCACACGCTTGTGTACTTGGCCCGTGTCCTTCACACGACCACAAACACCCGTGTACAAAAATAAGAACATTTTGTTTCTGATGTCAGCAACCCCAAAATGTCACATGGCCAAGGCACACGCCCGTGTGCTAGGTCGTGCCCTTCACACAACTGAAACGCATGCCCGTGTCTCTGCCCGTGTGTTTATTATCATGCATACTGACTTAAAATTTTTACGTGCAGGGGACACACGGCCGAACCACATGCCCAAGGGGTAGACCATGTGTCACACACGGCCTAGACACACGCCCGTGTACCTACCTTTGTGGACAATATAAGGCTAGTTACCAAGCCCTATTGCCACCTTGACATATGTAGTTCTATACAAATACCAACCAATACCAGAACAAGCATAATTCTTATAACCAAATCGGCCGTAATAGACATTCATTCAACCATGATAATGCATCTTTTATAAATTCCAAATGAATATTAGCCATTATTCAAGGCTTAATAATTATTGAAGGGTTTCCAACCCAAGCCAATACATATGGCCAAACCTCAATGACAAAATAATAAAGTCTAAGTCCTATACATGCCCTATTTAAAAATATAAATCCAACTATACCGAATGCTTCAGTTGATAGTGTGATCGATATCTCTGACTTCTGGTGATCCTTGAACTAGTTAGGCGGCACTATAAGGAAATGAAAAGGGAAGGGAGTAAGCATAACAACTTAGTAAGCTGCATATAAGTAAGTATACAGCAACAATTTATCAATAATCAACATGCTCATAACACCAAGGTAGGCATAAGCATAACTTACTCATATCTCATATCTCATATTATTTATTGAGCTCATATATCATACATACCAATTAGGTACCTGTACCACTAACAACACGGTTATACTTTCCTCACTAGCTTAAGAACATAACTTTTACCGTTGAACTATTCGGAATACTACCGGATATTATATAAGCCTCAAGCATAGGGTAAGGTGCCGATGCCATGTCCTAGACACGGTCTTATACTGGCTCATATCTCAAGTCGATGCCATGTCCCACACATGGTCTTACACTGACAATCATCTCGTATCCGATGCATGTCCTAGACATGTCTTACACTGGCTTACGTTTCGAGGTCGTTGCATGTCCCAGACATGTCTTACACTAGCCTTCGTCTTAATGCCGATGCCATGTCCCGGACATGGTCTTACACTGGCTCTCATAATGTGGTCGATACATGTTCCAGACATGTCTTACACTAGCTCACACACAAATGACTCAAATTTCATGGCATGAATATCCGATTTACTTCCTAAGGTTCCAACGAAAATTCTACTATCTCATTTATCATTATTCATTCTCAATTTCACAATCAAGCATTTTATGCTGTAATAATTTAAGCACATATAATTAACAATATAGTTGTATTATTTACATACAACTTACCTCGGATTACAAAATGTGGCGACTAGCCGGTTTAGTCAGTTTGCTTAGCTTTCCCCCGGTCTAGGTTCGGACTCGGTATTTCTTGAGCTATAATAACAAAATACACTTAGTAAGTCACTTTATCAACCTAAGCACTCAACAATTCATAATTGGGCTAAATAACCATTTTGTCCCTAAACTTTTGCAAAATGACCATTTTACCCCTCGACCTGAAAATTGATTTTTATCGAATTTCATTATTTCTCAAGACTAGTCGAACCTCTTTGACTTTTATAGAAACTCCAAATTCCCACTATTTCATACATTTTTCATCTATTTCACAACTTATGCAAACCCTTTAGGTGTTTTCATGCTAACACCTTTCACAAAAGTTGTTTATGTCACACCCAAGACTCATATTCTTCCATAAAATTTCAAAAAACACCCTAGATTCACTCATGGAAAAACCCTAGACTTTCAACCATTTTTCAAAATAGACCCCTCATTTGAAAGCTCATGCTTCAAGGGTCTCAAAAGTATAAAAATCATCAACAAAAGACATGGAAATTACTTACTTGTGAGTCCTTCAAGTTGCTGAAAATTTTAAGATTTCAAACCCCTTTAATGGATAATTTTTGGTAGAGAAAGAAGATGAAAAAAGGGATGATATCATCATTCCTTATTTATTTCTATTTTAGTAAAAAATAAGCCACCTAACTCACCAAATTTGAAAATTTTCTCTCCTCTTTGACTCTATGGCCGGCTGTGCTTTCCTTTAAGGGTCTAATTGCCCTTTAAAATCCCCCAATATTGATTCTCTAATAAAATAACACATTTAGCTATCAAATTAGGACTTTTGCACTTTATGTGATTTAGTCCCATTTTTTTGCAGTTGGGCTCACAACATCAAAATTAACTCACCAAATTTTTCGTACACTAATATAAATATGCAATGATTCCAAAATAATAATAAAATATTTTAGTTGAATCCGAATTTTTGGTCCCGAGACCATTATTCTGACTAGCCCCCAGAATCGGGCTGTTACATGTCATGAAAAAATAGCTCGAAGAGTATTAACATTAGAAACATTTAATGCGGGTGCTAGTGCCTAGGAGCTACATCCATATTTTTGCTACTGGGAACATTATTGCTTGATTGAAGTTAGTTAGCAAATCTGTATCTGGCCTACAGTTCCATGTACCTTTATCTTGACTTAAGTACTTAATGACATCCTCTATATTTATATTCTCAAAATTGTCTAAATAAGTGCTATTAAGGAAGTCTTTGCTATAGAAAGGTACATCATAGAACTCACATATCTTTCAAAGAGTGATCGACAGCTCTTTACCTCTCACTGTTATAATGTCCCAATTTAGTCTTTTTTGTATTTTTTGGTCTTTAAAGGAAGTGTAAAAGTCTTGCACTACCGAGGTCACTATAGTTTCCTTAGGAGTGATACAAAATCGCTCCCAGCGATGGTACCTAACTAAAGTCCAAATTTCATTACACAAAACCATTGAGGGTTCGAACCCTCACTCTTGGATGAAAATCTTACTCTGTAATCGGAAAAATATTTTTCTGCATTTGGATTGTCAAATGTTGCAGGGTTTAAAACTACCAGAGTTTTTTGGAACGTAGTTTTCTTACTCTTCCTAGGAGGCATTTTCTACTATTCTATATTAAATAAAAAAAGAACAATTCAGTAATAATCAATGAAACAGTAAAATGAGAAAGAAATACTTAAACCTCGACCCCCTTGTTCCTTTTCCGAATCCTGAGTGGTTTTTTACCCAACTTCAACTTTTGAAATCAACCAAAGAGATAGGTTTAGTTAGGGTTTGTGGATAGAGGAGAATAGAGAGTTTTTAGTAGTTAAGAAGGGTTAAGATGGTGATTGGAAGTGTTTTTAGGTTAAAATTAGAGGTTTATAAAGTTAAAAATCAGGTGAAAAAAGGTTTATGTCACCGGGTTACGCAAACAGGTTGGGTTAACCTTATAGAAAATTGCAGCAATGTCACGACACAAGGTGATTCGAGTTTCAAGGCCCAAAATCAGGCTCATGAATGTAATGGGCTTAAATTTCCTTAAGACCCAATAACGAGGTTGAAGGCCAAGCAAATCTAAGCAAGATTGAATGAGACCATCCAAGAGTTCGTTACCAAGGCCCTAGATATACACACGATCAAAAAAGAAAATCAATATTCACTTTCTTGTTTTCAAGAAAATCAAGAAATTGGATCTTGGTCCAATTTTGTTGTTTTGGAAAATTTCAAGAATCAAGAAAATCAAGATTTCAAATCTTGGAAATCTTAGTCCAAGAAACCGAATCTTGCAGCCAAGGCACATTGGATTTCAGGTACAAGTTTGAACGAGCTAATTTCGAGAGCAAACATATCACAATACCAAATTCTTGTAAAAATGGCCCATTAAGATGTCTACAAGCCCATCCTAAAGTTTGGAAAGTAATTTTATTGAATATCAAGCCAAATTATGAAAGCGGCCCAAATTGTAAAATATTTCAACTATAGGTCCAATTTTCTTTTAATAGGTGGATCATCATGTAAGAATTTAGCACAAGGAGCCCATTTAATTCATTTGGATGAATTCCCATTAAAAGTTCATACTTAGAATTATTTTATTTTTTTATTTGATGAGTTGTCATGTTAGTTATTCCATTAGGGTTGGAAAAACTTATTTTGGGGGTCTATAAGTAGCATGGACGTTCACCCTTATACACACACAATTAATTATGTTTTTTTGAGTTAATAATAATTCTCTTCGAGTGTTTTTTTTTCAAGAATTGCTCTTGAGTTTCTTTTAGAAGCTGTTTTAACAATCTTTCAGGTTGCGAGAATTATCTTTAAGTTTTTTCTTGCCAAGATCTTTTTATTGGAGGGGGAGTTAGAGCCATTAAAATGAGTTGTAGATTCTTAATGTTTCTAAGGCTTCTTAGGACGTCATCTTCTTTTTTTTATCCTTAATTTATCATTTCTTGCTTATTTAAGTTAGTTCTTGCTGTTTTGGCTTACTAATTTTATTGATTTTTGTTCTAGGATAAAATTGCTTCAATAAAAACATTTTTATATCTTGTTCCATCAAGAAACACATCAAAATTATGAGTTTTAATATTTTCTTTTTGTTTCAAACATTCTTGCACAAAATAGTTTGCTTTTGTCTTTAAAATCACTTCTAACAAATCTTTTTGTGTTTTATTTTTCCAGATCTGATTAGGGCATTTTCTTGAGGTCCAAGGACAGTTTCTTTCCATTCAAAAAACCCTAATTCATTCTCTTTTGGACTCTTTACCAGCCAGTTCATCTTTCTTTTATTTTAATTTCGTTTGACTTTCTTTTATGATAGCTAATCTATTTTTGTTGTTTCTCGTTTCAGTTTACGTTCTTCTAGAGATCTAAGATAAATCCATGACTTTGACAAACTTTAAGATCCGCTTTCACATTCATCCATCTCATTCCGTATCACAAGGGTTCTGTGTCGCGACATCCTTATCAATTTGTTGATGTCGCGACGCAAGGGTTCGATGTTGTGACACACTTTGTAGTTTAGAATTTTTGGAACTGTATACCATGTCGCTACATCGAGATAATTTTCTTGGATTCTTTGCTGTTGTTCATGGTGTTGCATTACCATGTTGCTACATTGACTCCATTTTTCACAAATTTTTCATCTTCTGGGCGCCTCAGGTGCATGGTAGTTCTGTGTTTGATCTTTTTGTTAACAATTCAATTAATTGGTCAGTGAAATATACAATTTTGTACAGTTAGTGAAAGTTACATAAACATGTTAGGTTTTGCTTCCAGACTCATCGATCAAGTTAATTAGTACACCATTGGGTGCTTCTTGCTGTTTAATTTTGTCTGTATTAGTCCAACACCTATCGTGCCATTCTATTCTTCTTCATTTATCCCGCTCTCGGAGTTTACCCTTTTGGCTTGCACTAATCACTGGAAATTCCTTCTGTAGATCATAACTATTAATCACTTGCAGAATTAAGGAACAACACAACCATCCTAACTTTCATTTTTCGTCCTTGTTTTGCAAAAGGTTCGGGGTTGTTGTTCATATTTATTATACATAAAGTACTTAAATAACCTTTCTAACAAAAATGGCATTACAGGGATTTCCTTGGACATCTCGATTAGTGTGCCATTTCATACCACATAACTTAAGTTCCGGTTCTAGAGTCCTTCGAGTCTTTCTACAGGTTGTATTACCATTATATTAGGTGTTTCTCGCGGTAATCGAGTACTTCGTGGTTCCTTTAGTCCTATTTCCATGCTTATAAGTGGTATCATTTCGATAATGCCTACTGTGTGGTTATAAGTCCTATCAATGTATATTTTTCTATCTTTGTTAACATCTGGAAGATCCCTAAAACATTAAACTTTTGGGACATCTGATTAAGGATTAATGTCTTGCAAAAAATATTCAAATTAAGTATATCCCCTAAAAGTGTGTGGTTATAATCGCTCTTTCTTACAAGTTTCCTAGACTTCGGGCATTCTTCCATTAACTTGGCAATGAATATTAGTAGCTCTGATTGTTGGGGTAGATCTATAACATACTGATCTTGTACACTGTCTTCGTTGAAAGAATCTAACATTGTTAGACATGTGAGTTTAACTCCTAATTGATTCCTGTGTCCTCTCACCATTTCCTCAACCTGTTCTATAGCTTCTTGGGATTTATTCTTTCTATTCTACCTTGATATTCTATCATACTCAGGGTTAACCAGTTATTCAAGATCTGCCCTTCCTCACGAGTGCTTACCATTAAATTCTTCTCCTTGTTCATTCTTTGGTATTGCTTGTATTAATACCCCTTCATATTTGTATCGATGTTGATGTCATCATCTTGTAAGGGAGTAGGAATTTTTTCTCGAAATTGACTTAATTCAAGCATCAATAGTCATTCGTTCTCTTGAATTTCTTATTCTCCATTGACTCCTTCTTTGTAAATATCAACATCATAATTTAATTCCTCATCTGACCATATATAATCAAAATTATCCATGGTTTATACTAGCTAATTCCCGTGGTTACTGTTGAGTATCTTTGAACAAAACTATTCACAAAGGTTTTTTGAAAAGCAGAGAAATGTTAGTAATATAAATAAATAATTAACTAATTAAAATCGTATCTATAATCTAAATATTTCCTAATTATTCTATTAATATGCGAAGATTAAAATAAAAATAGTGATGTTGCCTCTCGACAATGGCGCTAACAACTTGACCGCCTCTGGACGTACCAACATCTAGAGTAGAAAATCTTGCACAAAAGATGTAGAAAAACGATATCCGCAAGTATATAGGTTAGGTTGTAATATAGTTACAATGGAATAGGTGAGTACTCCGAGGATCGTACCCAAGGGAGGCGAGCACTAAATTAATTCTAACTTAAACATAAATAGATCTAATCAATACTTTAATCAGTTTATAGTATGAAGAATCAAAAGAAGAGTTTTTGATAAACTATACTAATAATAAGCAAGAACAAGAAAATTAAATAAATGAAAAGCAGAAATCAAATAAAGAAACATGTATCAAATATGGACATGGGTGATTAACTCGCTTTGGTAATTCTAATCGACTGTCATCTTGGGCTTTCTTATTTAATCAACTAGTTAATATCCCAACAGGATCTTTCGATATGCCCACTGAAATACGAAATCGGCAAGGACTACTTATCTTCTGACCTTACAGTCCAAACTGATTTAGGGTTGAAGTATTCATGGATAGGCCATATCAATTTTGGGTTGATTCCCACCTTGATGACTTCCTAGGGTTGTCAGGCCTAGGGTATAGGTTCTTTCTATCCTGATTAGTTGATCTGTTAAGAAATCCCCACAAAATAGTTAATTATTCATATCTCCGCTCATTAATCCCCCATAGAAGGATTAGTTCTTCATGGATCTAGTAAACTGTGTAAACTTGAAAAAAAGAATGAACATAAAAAATTATTTTAAGAATAGAGTTTAGAAGAAGCTTGATTATATTGATTTTAAGCATAAAGTCTTCATAGAGTTTGAGAACAATTTCAGAATCTGATTTCTTCCTGAAAGTAAATAATAAAAATGGAAATAAAGTCTAAAACCTAAGAGAAAGGAAAAAAAAAAACTAAAGAATAAAACTAAAGAGAAAATTATACAATAGAAAGAGTTGTCTATAACATGTTTAACTGGGCCTATTCATAGATTTAGAGTGGTTGTCATCGTTAACCCTAGGTCAACTGACGTTCCTAAGCTTAAAGTTGGATTGTGTGGACCAAAATGCTCTTGGCTCGTATTAATTTCCCTTACGAGGAGATGTCGCAACACACCAAGTCTTGTGTCATGACATTGAAGGTAGTATGTTCAGCTTCAGGGTGTCTTCAAGGGTATGTCGCAACATTGAAGGTAGTCTTAGGCTTCTTTAGTTCTGCTCCCTATGCTACGTCATCTAATGCTTCATGTTGCAACCTAGTGACCAATATTGAGTTAATATTCCTTCTAATCGTCTCCTGCATGCTCACAAAACATATTAGCTCACCCTTAGGCCTCATTCAGCCCCTAAGGCAAATAAAAGACTCAAATAACACAATAATACTTATGGAAATGTAATTAAAACTTAACTAAAATGCTCATGTTCAAGCTCCTAAAGTGCGAAAACTAGTTTAATATGCTACACCAAATTATAGCAGATCATTTTCTCTCAATATATTTAGCTTTCGTGTCAGTGCGTGTTTCGTATTGCTTTTGTAGTTGTTCTTTTTGTGTTATGTTTGTATCGTGAGATCGTATTGTATCAAACATTACTAAATATAGTATCTAATAGTTGCATAGGTAGTGTCTGTTTATGTTTATGATACATAATTGGCCTCTAGTTGTGGATTATTGGTTAATTATTCACGTCAATATAAAATTGAATTGGCAAAGGCAATCTTGATGGCTTGTTACTATACACAAGCTAATAATGTTTCTCATCTTCATCCATCTAATGTATGTAAAAGGTGTGTAAAAAGAATCAATTTCTATAGGATTTATGTTGTTCTAGTGGTGATACTCATAACTTTAACTTGGATACCTAAGATATACTATAATAATTCCCTGCGATATTGTCCTAGCTACTCTGTAAGGTTTATATTGATGCTTCATTGAAAATAATGGTATCTTTATGTATTCTTTTAAAGGTATATTATGCTTTTATAGCAATAATTCAATTAAGAATATAAGCTTGAAGAATTTTGTACACTACTAAATAACAGGGTCATAGTTAGTATCTATTGTTTCCATTAACATCATATTGTAAGTTTTATGTATTTATGATTTAAATTTATGCATCACATTTTGTTTTGAGATTAATTTATACTATGATGTGAATATATGTAACACTTTAATATCTTGTAGTAATGGCTCGTTTGCCTTTAATAGTACAAATTTCTTCTGCTTCACATATTAATGCTGCCATGTTATTAGGAAAAAACATATGGGCTATTAGCCTTGAACTAAGTAGTAGCATTACCTTCGAAGTGCTAATTCAAGAGAAATTAGAAATAATCACTCAAGAAAATGCCCAAAAGTTATATTCAACCTTATGTGAAGTAAAGGATTAACTAAGGATGAGTGCTTTCTTGTGTTGAACAAAATACCAGACGATCTAGCACAAATGCTCGTTTTCTTAAATCTACCTTTTGTGCGAATGGAATGGATGAGAAGCTTTATTTCTATCAGTTAAAAATCATGGTTGTGTTGGTGATGTTTTGGTAACTTTTTTGTATATGTAAGATTTGGATTGTATAATGACATTATAGAATGCTACAGACTATTATAACTTTTTGATGTTGTAAAATTTAACATATAGGTTATGGCATATAAGCTGATGACATCATGTAAGTTTTTGTTAATGTATGAACATTATGTTTGGATGTAAAATTTAATTCTCAATATATTTATTACTTTTAATCTTTGGGTTTTTAATTTAGAGGATTGTAACACCCCGAACCCGAGACCATCGCCGGTGTCGGACGCGAGGGGTTGACGAGCTAAATCCTCTTAAAGCACCGACCAATTTGGCATTTCCAGACAGGCTGGAAAACTGCGTCACTGTCGCCTTAAAAATCATATCTCGAGTTTCAAAACTCGGAAACTGATTCCGTAAATTTTCCCTGAATTTCGACTCATATATCCTTCCATGGATTTATTTGTAGAATTTTTGGTCGGGCCAATTGGTACAGTTTATTAGTTTAAGTTACCCATGTTATAGGGATCGACTGCTCTGACCTTCGCACGTTACAACTTGAATATCTCTCTGTACAGGGCTTTAATACTGGTTCCGTTTGTTTCTAATGAAACTAGACTCAAAATGGAATCTGCACATATAAGGCATGACTTCTAATTATTTCTGGGTAATTTATATAAAATTTTTAAAGTCGCGATAGGGGACCCAGAAACCGTTCTGGCCCTGTCTCACAATAACTTTAATATCTCTTAACAAGTAACTCCTATGACCGTTTCGTTTCTTCCATATGAAAGTAGACTCATCAAGGTTCATTTACATAACTTATTCACTATTTAATGTCATTCCTACAAATTTTGGTGATTTTTCAAAACCACACCACTGCTGCTGCCAGCATCTGTTTTCAAGGTAACCTTTACCTATTTCATGATTTCCACGATTCAATCGGCCCTTTTTGCATACATAGCACAAGTGTGATCATGATTAACCATTCCAATGGCTAATCTTTTCAAAACCATTCCATACCCCATAATGATCATCATACAAACGATTATAGAATCATACTAACAACGATATAAGCCATTTTCGCATGGCTATCCAAGCTTACATAAAACCGAAAGGTACATGACCTTCTACAATAGGGTAGTCCTATACATGCCATTTCAAAGTTCAACCAAAATTATACCCAAAATGGAGGCTTTGATAGTGTAGATGACTTCGACTTTAATGATCCCGAATCTGATCGCTAACGAGCAAAATCTATAAAACAGAGAGCCAAAGCAACGGGGTAAGCATTTTTATGCTTAGTAAGTCTCAAGCAATAAAATCAGCTTTAACTAAAGCATTACATTCACATAGCCAAATGAATCATTCCATTAATACACATTCACATAATCATACTTACTTCACACTTCATCACTGTATACTTTCACAAGATATCAACCAATTCAATAGCTGAAAATTCGTTAGTCGATTGAACGAATGTTACTCAAACATATCGACTTTTCCAATGCACATATAAACATACCTTATCCTTTGGGCTTTTCGAGCGTACTAATTAAATTTATTACAGCAACCAACGCTCACCTTCAGCCCAAGCTTCTTCGGAATACAACCGGATATAACCACATGCACGAATGCCTTCGGGTCTTAGCCCGGATAGAACGACTTGCACAAATGCCTTCGGGTATTAGCCCGGATTTAACAACTTGCACGAATGCCTTCGGGTCTTAGCCCGGATGTGGTCACTAGCACAATGGCCTTCGGGTCTTAACCCGGATATAATTACTAGCATAAATGTCTTCGGGACTTAGCCCGGATATCATTCAATTGCTCATGCACACACATACATCAATAATCATTACACATCCATGTTTCATTTTCGTTACTAAGGCTCAAACACAAACATATCACTTGCATAATCGCCGGGACTTAGCCCGGTATCATTCAAATACTCATACACACATAAATCAATAATCATTACACATCCATATTTCATTTCACATAATTCGAGTAGGGTCATTTCTTGAGGACTTACCTCGGATGTTGTCGAACGGCTTCAACGGCTATTCGATCACTTTTTCCTTCCCTTTATCGGATTTAGCTCCCTTTGCTCTTGAGCTTAACGAATACAAGTAGAAGTATTCAATATTTTCTCAATAATGTTTACTAGTCAATCACATTCGCATCTCATATCATCTCACTTTATTATAATTTATCATTCAACCTTTGAACCAAAACGCCATTATATGGCCACATATACATACATCCATATACTTAAGCTCAAGAATTTTAACATAACATCAAGTGCTCAAATTGCTCATGTGGCCGATTATACATGGTCATAAATACACAAAATCAAAAATAATTTCAAGGTTTTTCACCCTATACATGTACTAGGCCGAATGTACATGCAAATTTCACAACATTCTTCAACAAATTTCTTCTTTAAACAAACATATTTATCACTTTCTTCATCACCAAAATATCATGTGCAAACATATATACACATATAGGTGCAAGGCCAAATTTCAAGGTGTCCATAACCATCCAAAGCACAAATTTTAACTAACATGCAAGAAGCATAAACCATGCTCATGAATGCTTCATGGCCGAATACATCACAATCATGCCCCTTTCAACTTCGGTCATGGTTAAACAAAAAAGAAAACTCAATGTCTTACTCAAGATTGCTACAAAGAAATTTCAAGAGTAGACAATCCATCATTGCATGCATCATTAGCAAGCTTCACATTTAGCATGCAATGGCTTTAACACAATAACAACTTTGGCCAAATACCATTCCCATGGCATAACAAGGATTTGAACCATGGCTAACATGAACATCAAGTTAGCAACTAAAACATGCATGAAACTCATAACACAACCTCATACATACCTTAATCTTGATGCAAGTTTAGCCAAATCTCCTTCTAGATCTCTTCTAAACAAAGAAAATGAAGCAAAAATCTCTTCTTCCTCTTAGAATTTTCGCCAAAAGAAGGAGAGAACAAGGATGAACAATTTTTTTTGTTTTTCTTTCACTTGCACGGCAATGGGGGATTGCTACACTCTCACACACATTTTTTTTTTTATTTCTTTCCTCATCTAATTATTTTATCACTTAATACATCATGCATTAACAAAACATGTCATAACATGTTTTCTTTGCCCATAATTCCTTGCCATGGCCGCCACCACCTATAAAAGGGAATTTGACATGCAAGTCCATTGTTTTGCATGCATGCTTTAATTAGTCATCACACAATTCCCTATCGTACTTTCAAAGTTCACTACTAAGTCCTTTCTAGTGAAATTCACCTTAATAACACTAAATCAATCACCAAAAAATGTCACACATGAGCACACACATATTATAGGCATCAAAATAAATTTTAAATTATTTTTATGCCTCGGTTTTGTGGTCCCGAAACCACATTCCGACTAGGGTCAATTTTGGGCTGTCACAAGGATAATTAAATTATTTGTCTCGCTAATGATATTCTAGCACATTAAATATGCATTGCAATTTAAAAATAATAAAGTAGGTTATATATTATTTTCTAATATTATATATTTTATTTTTATTAATTCATATTTTAATAATAATTATATTAAGAATATTATTAAATTATTTTTATTTTTATTAAATTATATTTAATAATAATCCTATTAACATTTAATAACAATAACAATAATCATATAATTAAAAAAATTCTACTAAGGGTACTCTAGTCATTTCAACTTTTTTCTTATGCTATTACAACATCTATTCCATTCATCCAAACAATTGAATTATTGATTATAACTCTATCCCATGACACCCCTATTCCATTCTAATAAACCAACACTACGTTTGGTTCGCTGTAATGGAATAGAGTTATAGGCTCCATTTGTTTCACTGAAAATGACTTTCGAAAAATGATTTCTGGAAAATGATTTATTTTTCTGGAAAAGCAAATATTTTCTAGTGTTTGGATGAATTTGTGTAAAATATTTTCTGTTGTTTGGTAGATTTCTTAATAATATTTCATAAAAGTTGTTTTCAACTAAACAAACATACATTTGAGATTTTCTTATTTTTCATTGTTTAATTGAATTTATTTTTATCTATAATTTTATATTTTACATTGTTTTTGCATATATTAAAAATATTATGTTAATTTGATTCATTACAACATCATTTTTTAATTACATGATTACTAAGTGAGTATTTTTATTTAAAATGTGACATCAACAAAATTGACAAAAAAAGTTAACAATGTCAATAATTAAACTTGATTTTTAAATTTGAAAAATAAAGGGACTAAATTCTTGAAAATAAAAGTACAAAGACTAAATTACATATCTATGAAGTGTATATAGACTTATGACATATCTTAACCTTTATACTACAAAACATTTATTATTAATATATTTAAAATTGTAATAAATATTTATTATTAAAATATTAATATTGAATATTTTCAATAATATGTGAATAATATTATTTAAAATTATTATTTTTAAAATTTATTATTAAAATAAAATTGAAATATTAAATAATTTATTAAAATAATAAAATATATTTATTATATTAATAATTTATTATATAACTAAATATAAATAATTAAATATGTATGTTTAATAGTATTGAAAATATAATATTTTAAAAATTTTAAAAATAAAATAAAATTTATTATCAATATAATAATATTAAGCTTGATTTAAGTTAATTTTTATATAAAAATAAAATTATTTATAGATGAGCTCTTTTCTGGAAAATGACTTGCGTTTTTTAAAAGGGTAAGTCATTTTACAGGAAAAATGACTTATTTTGCCTTGACCTGTAAGTCATTTTCCGTTGACCAAACTATTTTCTGTGAAACAAACACAGGAAAATGCAGAAAATGTTTTCCGTAAAACCTTTTACATGTAAACAAACAGACCCATAATCAGTAATTCAATTGTTTGGTTGAATGGAATGGAATAAACTGTAATAATATATTTGTGCTTGGTTGAATGGAATGATGTTGTAATAGCATAAGAAAAAAAGCTAAAATGACTAGAGTACCCTTAGCAGAATTTTTTAGATAGATGATTATTGTTATTGTTATTAAATTTTAGTGGGATTATTATTAAATGTAATTTAATAAAAATAATATATAATTTAATAACAGTCTTAATATAATTATTATTAAAATATGAAATACTAATATATAATATTAAAAAATAATATATAGCCTACTTTATTATTTTTAAACAACATATTTAATGTGCTAAAATATTATTAGCTAAATAAATAATTTAATTATCTTCTAAACTAAAAAGTAAAAATTAGAAATAATAAATAGCTTGAGAATTATATTTTACATCGAAGCATAATGTTCATACCGTAACAAAAATTACATGATGTCATTGACTTGTATTAAATTTAGAAAGGTCTCATATTAAGGTTGTATTTAACATTGTTATTGGTATAATTCTTTAGATTAAAAGATACATATCACCACCATAAAAAAAATGTTATGCTGATTAAAATTTTACAAATGCATCTTCAAAGCATGCAATATGTGATTTCTAATTAAGATGTCTTAATTTGGTGAAGTTGAATTGTTCTTTTACCAATACAAGGATATCGAACTTGCCAAATATAGATCAGAAGACGAACTCCATTGCCTTTCCCCGATCTTATTAGCAGCATTAAAGATGTTTGTTAAGTCTTTAAATTGAATTGTGCAAAACAACCTTTTTAAGGTTCCTATACAAGAATATATTATATAAACATAATAATATTCAATACCAATAAAACTATAGGTTTTTTAAGGACATCTTGGTCTATCATAAACCCATATTTTTACAGGCTTTCGAGGCATGTTTGCATAAGTAGAAAGCTCTTTTTTTTTTTAAAGCTCATGATTAGAAAGCTTTGATAAATATTCCATGGATTTTTTTTTCTTTTGTGACTTTAGTGGCATCTCGGCACTCACATCCTCTTCATCAGAAGAGCTGTCAAATTGATAAATTAAAAACCAAAGATCGTTCAACAGTTCAACAATCAAATACTTACTTCATCTTCGTCTAAGCTGCTATCTTCATCTGAAGAATCCAAACTACTAGAAGACTTGCCTTTATTAACAGGTGCAGAGCCATTTTTAACAACTGATACCTTTGTTTTTACAGCAGACTCCTATATCAAAATTCAATAGAAGATAAAATATCAGGAGATTGTATAAAATTTTTTGGTTCAGTCCATAATTAGCCTCCGTACTTACCTATTTTTCAACAGAGCCATCATCATCAGAAGAATCTGAACTGCTATCTGCTTTCTTTGTCTTAGCAACAGGAACAGACTCCTTTTTAGCAACAAGTATTTTTTTTCTTAGCAGGGGCTTCCTGGGGAAAAATTGCAACATAAATAATCATATAAAGAACACGTGCAACCATGCAACTTTTACAAGCATGGGCGTAACACTCACTTCTGAAAGATTTCAAGAGAGCTTTGAATAAAATTGTACTTCACTTATTAACTAAAGAATTGAACTTAAATAGAGAAAAAAAAGTCCTAATCCTAATTAGGAAAATAGTTCCCTTATTCTAATAAACTACTAAAACATAAAAAGAAAATAGTTCCCTTATTTTAGTGAACTAAAAAAAAAATATTTCTAGAATATGAATAAAACGTATCTATCCAAATAAGATTTATCTACCTAAATAAATTTAAAATATATACATATTTCAACACCCTTCCTCAAGTTGGTGCATATATATCAATCATGCCCAACTTGCTTACAAGAAAATCAAAGCTTGTCTTAGAGAGTCCTTTGGTGAGTATGTCAGCAATCTATTGTTTTGAAGGAACAAACGGCATGCACACTTGGCCTTCTTCAGTCTTTTCCTTGATAAAGTGTCTATCAATCTCAACATGTTCAGTTCTGTCATGTTGGACTGGGTTGTGAGCAATGCTAATGGCAGCTTTGCTATCACAGTACAACTTCATTGGTGAAGTTATTGGTTTCCTCAGCTCTTCCATAATTCTTTTTAACCAAACCATTTCACAAATTCCTTGAGCCATTGATCTAAACTCAGCCTCTGCACTACTTCTTGCTACAACAGTTTGTTTTTTGCTTCGCCAAGTCACAAGGTTTCCCAAACAAATGTACAAGATCCTGTTGTAGATCTTACATGCATTATTGAGCCTGCCCAATCTGCATCTGTATAAGCTTCAATTCCTCTTTGTTCGGATTTCTTGAAGAATAAGCCCTTTCCCGGTGAACTCTTCAAGTATCTTAGAATTCGAAACACTGCTTCTTCATGTTCCTCC
Organism: Gossypium arboreum; assembly: GCF_025698485.1. Taxonomy (NCBI): domain Eukaryota; kingdom Viridiplantae; phylum Streptophyta; class Magnoliopsida; order Malvales; family Malvaceae; genus Gossypium; species Gossypium arboreum. The sequence goes on from NC_069080.1 coordinate 41,864,674, forward strand.
ATTGGGGAGTGCATAAATTGACTCACTAAGCTTACTGCAAAAGCTATGTCTGGCCTTGTATGTGATAAGTAAATTAACTTACTGTTGCGACGAAAAAAAATTTTACGCTTGGTCGCTAATTATGGTGATTTATTAAACATTTGAAAACCAACTTCCGATTTTATTAACAAAGGAGTCGCCACGATCCTTTTTATAGGTGTGATCGGACACCTAATAAAATTATTTTAAAACAAAAAGAAGGCCAAATTTAGGTCTACGTGAAAGTTCGAGAAAAATTGGGGTTCGGAGTCGATTCGCTATGAGGAAGGTATTAGCACCCTCACGACGCCCAAAATTGGTATCTCATAAACATGTATTGACTTGATTTTCAAAAATACGAGTTCAATATAATTTTTAATCGTGATCCGATTGAAAAATAGGAATTTTTAGTTTTCGATTTTTTTTAGAAAGGGTGTCCCGTTTCACAAGCCGACGAATTTCACCCAACATAGCGATGAAATCGATAGCTTAATATTAAATCGGTACATTGCCTTATTTTTGAAATTAATTAAAACATGAGAAAAATATTCCTAAAGTGAGAAATTAAAAATAGATAAAGAACGCAAAAAAAATGATATCATTAATGAAAAATATTAACATGGAATACTAGAATATTAAAATAACAATAATAATGATATTTACAAAATAGAAACAAGTCATGTACTAATAATAAAATAGGAAAAATGATATATTTGGTAATAATAATATAAAATAATAATATGTACATAAAAATACATATATATGTATATATATATAATAAAAGTATGTAATAATAATAATAATATCTACAATAAAAGAAAATATTGGGAAACGTACATAAAAATATATACATAAAAATTTACAACAATAATATAAAATAATGATATGTGCAAATATATATATATATATATATATACATATGTATATAAAATATACACTAATATAATAATAGTTATAATAATACTAGCAATAGTAATAATTTGTAATAATAATATATACACAATATAGAATTTAAAATATACATATATATATATATATGTATATAATAGTATTTAAGAATATATACATAAGAAATATATAACTAATGGCATATATACATAATATATATATATAATACACATAATATATATATATATATATATACATATTAGAAATGATAAAAATATTAACACACTACATAAGTGAATAAAATATAATAATAATACTAAAATAATTGATTTAAATAGTAAAATAACTAAAAAGGATTAAGTTGAGCTAAAAATAAAATATTTGGGGCAAAATTGAAATAAAAATAAAAGGAAAGGACTATATTAAACACACGCGAAACATCGGGGACCAAAACAGCAAATATTCCTTCCCATAAAATGCAAGACATCATTGTGGACTAAATTGAAAATCGCGACAAATTCGGGGCCAAATTAAAAAACAAAAATGACTTAATTGTAAAGTAATAAAAAGCGGAAGGGCTAAAAGCACAATTTGCCCTTCCTTTAAAAAACACGCGGATCCTAGGCGGTCGGGTGGTCGAATCGGTCCAAGTCAAAACGACGTCGTTTTGGGGTTTAGTGTAGCCCCAAAACGACGCTGCTTTGGAGGGCTATATAAGGCCTAAAATAACCAAAAAAATCATTTGGGAGAGGGAAAGAAAAAAAAGAGAGAGGGAAGAGAGAGGAGAGAGAGGGAGGAATCGGCCAGGGCCGGATCACCGACGACCACCGAGGTTTCGCTGGCACCACGCAGTGGCGGAAAATGTAATTTTTTTTTGTATATTTTTTTGTATATCTTTTTGTATATTTTTTTTTATGTTTTAATATATATATAGGTTAAAAAAAAACTTAAAACTGAATTTAAAATAGAAAGAAAAAGAAATCACCTTAGGTTTTTTTTTTTTAAGCTTTCAATCCTTTGATCTTGGTATTTTTTTTATGCTTGAATGCTATTTCTGTATTTAAACGCTGATTGAATCACTATATTGAATCTGAGATTGAATGTTTCACTTTCTTGTTTTTGTGCTCATTTCTCTCTGCAAAAAATGAAAGAAAAAAAAAATAAGAAGAGTCCCCCTCTTTTACCATTTTTTTCATTCGGCTTTTATAGCCTTATTTACAAACTATTTTTTACTATTTTTACTATTGTTGCATGTTTGCTTCCTTCCTCTGTCTTTGCAGGTGCGGTGGGAGTGTGTGATGGTGTTGGTGGCAGACAGCATGGGAGAGTGGGAAGAGGCAAGTGGGAGTCTAGGGTTTTGGGATTGGGCTTGGATGTTGGGCTAGGTTAATTTTAGGTTTTGGGTTTGAGGATGGGTTAAATGGTTTAATGGGCCTGGGTATTTTGTAAACGGGCCAAAATTGGCCTATAACAGCTGCCCCTCTTTGCTTATTGTCGTGTAACGGGAATAGAGCAAAGATACAAAGAAAGGCCAATTTTGCCCGGTCTCGCTAAGTTTTGACTTCTTTTGGTGATCTTCTCATCCAGGTGGTCTCTTTTTAGTTCCCCGTATCTTGTAGCTTTAGTTCAATCCATTGCATCTTCTGATATATGCTTTGTGGCTTCAATCCACTTTAATGTAACTTCAAGGATATAAGATTTGTAGCTTCGATCTGCTTTACTGTGACTTCAGAAATATAAGATTAACAGCTTCAATTTGCTCTTCTGTTGCTTTAGTCAGATAAGGCTTGTGGTCTTCTCTTCTGTAACTTTAAAAGGACATCATCTAATATCCTTGATCAGCTCCACTGCAACTTCAAGGAAACAAAATCTGGTGTCTTCAATCGGTCCCAATCTTATTCTTTACTCGATATGTGATCCCGAGCTCAACTCACTCGGCGTGTCCCAAGCTCAACTCACTTCTCGCAATATGAGTTGATTTTGAACAACAAAATAAAAGGCTTAACTCACCTCTCGCAATGTAAATTGAAAAAATACCACAGCAGTGTGATCCAAGCTCAATTCACCTCTCGCAATATGAGTTGATTTTTTTTTGAAAGACAGAAATTGAGAATACCTCAGCATGTGAACCGAGGCTCAACTCACCTCTCGCAATATAAGTTGATTTTTTTGAAAACAGAAATTGAAAATACCTCAACGTGTCTTGAGGCTCAACTCATTTCTCGCAATATGAGTTGAATTTTGAAAACAGAAATTGAAATTACCTCAACGTGTCTTGAGGCTCAACTCACCTCTCGCAATATGAGTTGATTTTTGAAAACAGAAATTGAAATTACCTCAACGTGTCTTGAGGCTCAACTCACCTCTCGCAATATGAGTTGATTTTGACGAACAGAAATTGAAAAACAGAAATTGAAAATACCTCAGCGTGTGAGCTGAGACTCAACTCACCTCTCGCAATATGAGTTGATTTTTTTGATGAACAGAAATTAAAATTACCTCAACGTGTCCTGAGGCTCAACTCACCTCTCGCAATATGAGTTGATTTTGACGAACAGAAATTGAAAAACAGAAATTGAAAATACCTCAGCGCGTGAGCTGAGACTCAACTCACCTCTCGCAATATGAGTTAATTTTTTGATGAACAGAAATTAAAATTACCTCAACGTGTCCTGAGGCTCAACTCACCTCTCGCAATATGAGTTGATTTTTTTTTGAAAGACAGAAATTGAGAATACCTCAGCATGTGAACCGAGGCTTAACTCACCTCTCGCAATATAAGTTGATTTTTTTGAAAACAGAAATTGAAAATACCTCAACGTGTCTTGAGGCTCAACTCATTTCTCGCAATATGAGTTGAATTTTGAAAATGAAATTGAAATTACCTCAACGTGTCTTGAGGCTCAACTCACCTCTCGCAATATGAGTTGATTTTGAAAAGAAATTGAAATTACCTCAACGTGTCTTGAGGCTCAACTCACCTCTCGCAATATGAGTTGATTTTGATGAATGTAAATTGAAAAATGAATTGAAAATACCTCAAGATGTGAGTGAGACTCAACTCACCTCTCGCAATATGAGTTGATTTTTTGATGAATGTAAATTAAAATTACCTCAACGTGTCCGAGGCTCAACTCACCTCTCGCAATATGAGTTGATTTTGACGAACGTAAATTGAAAAACGAAATTGGAAATACCTCGGTAGCGTGAGTGAGACTCAACTCACCTCTCGCAATATAAGTTGATTTTTTGATGAATGAAATTAAAATTACCTCAACGTGTCCGAGGCTCAACTCACCTCTCGCAATATGAGTTGATTTTTTTGATGAATGAAATTGAAAAACAGAATTGAAAATACCTCGGTAGCGTGGTGAGGCTCAACTCACCTCTCGCAATATGAGTTGATTTTTTGGTAGAATTTGGGTGTCTTTTCCTTTGATTCAGTCGACTCTCATTCAAGATTTCTTACTCGTTGGAGTACCAGATATGCCATGTATGATGTTATCATGATATGCATATGTTTGTCTTAAATGTTTTTATGCCTACATGATTATGCGGTGCTCCTTAAGCTGCTTTGTCGATGTCTATTTAGCCACGATTGTTGAGGATTTATGTTCATTGCTTTAATTCTCGACTTTCTCTTCATGCCTTATACATCTTCAAGCTTCACGAGTAATCGACGTTTCTCGATATCATTCTTCCGCCTCGATTGAACTTTGTTCTTACTTTGAGACTCTTGTGCTTATCAAATTTTCATCCGTAATGTTTAACATTTCTTTTGTTTAGAGTATGTCATTTCACTATTTATCATGTAAATAAACACATAATGAGATGCATGAAAAGGTCAAGTAGGAACAAAATAATGTCTCATATTCATTGACTTCAAATGTGGCAAACAAAACAAGTTAACCAACGAGAGTAAAAATGTCAAAAAGAAAGAAAGGATCGTATTCAACAAATGCTCTAAATATTCAACACATGAACTCTTCCACGTTCCTCAATCAAGAATCTTTCGAGTATGGCTTCTTGCGTAGAAAATTTCGAGCTTTCAGAAGTGCTTCAAATACTGTAGTCTCATTGTTTGACCCATTGTTCGAAATGCCACGCTCTTCGGGCCAGGTTTACTTCATTAGGACGCCCTCTCGGGTTTTCATCCTAATCTTTTGTGTTAATCAAGACGCCTTTTTCGGGTTTTCACCTTGATTTTTTTTTTAAGATGCCCTTTTTCGGGTTTTCAACTTGATTTTTTTAGGCATAATATTTCTTCACAGCATCTGAGTTCACTGGATTCGGTAACTCTTTCCCATCCATTTCAGTGAGAATCAAAGCTCCACCCGAGAATGCCTTCTTTACGACGTATGGTCCTTCCCAATTCGGTGTCTATTTCCCTCGCAGGTCTCTTTGTATTGGGAGAATATTTCTCAACACGAGTTCTCCTTCGTGGAATTCTCTTGGCCGTACCTTCTTATCATGAGCCGCGATCATTCTCTTCTGGTACATCTGTCCGTGACAAATTGCCCTTAGACGTTTTTCTTCGATGAGGTTCAGCTGATCGTATCGAGCTTGAACCCATTTTGCTTCTTCTGACTTTGATTCCATTAAGACTCTCGGTGAGGGATTTCAACCTCAATAGGTAGCGACTTCCATTCCATAGACCGAGAGAAAGGAGTTGCTCCGTAGATGTTCGACAAATTGCACGATATGCATACAAAGCAAACGGTAGCTTCTCGTGCCAATCTTTATATGTCTCAGCCATTTTCCCAATGATCCTCTTGATATTTTTGTTGGCTGCTTCAACTGCCCCGTTCATCTTTGGGCGATAGGGCGAGGAGTTATGATGCTTTATTTGGAACTGCTCGCATACTTCTTTCATCATCTTATTGTTCAGATTCGTGGCGTTATCTGAAATGATTCTTTCAGGCAAACCATATCGGCAAATGATTTCCTTTTTCAAAAACTTGCAAACTGCAGTCCTCGTCACATTGGCAAACGAAGCGGCTTCTATCCATTTTGTAAAGTAATCGATAACCACAAAAATGAATCGATGTCCATTTGATGCTTTTGGAGAAATTGGCCCTATAACATCCATGCCCCACATAGAAAAAGGCCACGGAGAAGTCATGACATGAAGGGGTGAAGGGGCTACATGAATTTTATCGCCGTAGATTTGACATTTGTGGCATTTTCTGGAAAAATTGATGCAGTCACTTTCCATTGTCAGCCAATAATAACCGAGTCTCATGATCTTTCTGGCCATATTGAAACCATTGGCATGCGTTCCGCAAATTCCCTCATGGACCTCTTCAAGTATTTTTCTGGCTTCAACATCATCCACACATCTCAAAAGCGTCTGATCCTTTCCTCTTTATACAGATATCCCCATCAAGAACAAATCCTGCTGCCATTCTTCTAATTGTTCTTTTATCGTTCTCATTCGCTTGTTCGAATACCTTTGATTCTTAATATATTTTAAGATATCATGGAACCAAGGCCGTCTGTCTACTTCTTTCTCAATGTTACAACAAGGTGCGGGGACCTCGATATGCTCATTTTGAGGGCATTATTTCGCTTTCTACTTGCTTTGAACATTGAAGCCAAAGTGGCTGTGGCATCACCAGTTGGTTCTCTTCTCGTGGGAAGTAATGAAAAGTTATTTCTTTGAATTCCTTGATCAATCCGACCACTAAATCATTGTACTTAATCAATTTTGAGTCCTCACTTTCCACTCTCCACGGATTTGGTAAATCACTAGGTTGAGTCCCCGTACACCTCCAAGATTTCGATGTTTCGTTTGATAGTCGCATCGAAGCCCCATGATACTGTGCCTCATATTCTCGCGATATTATTGGTACGAAGAAGTTCGGTCTTGCGTTGAACGGATAATGATTCCGTCTGGTGATACGAGATTGCGCCAATTCCATGCCCTAAAGCATTTGACGCACCATCAAAGCACATCTTCCATGACTTCTCTTTTGATGACTCAATTCTATTTCGTGATGCACATTAAGTCTTCGTCTGGAAATCGAATCTTAAAGGCTCATATTCTTTTGTCGTTCGAGTTGCTAAGAAGTCACTATTGCGCTCCCTTTTATCGACTTCGACTTACATAGGCAATGTCATATTCTCGAAAGGAGGATCTCGCCATCGTGCCATTCTTCCCGATAGTCTTGGCGACTCCATCATGTATTTTATTGGGTCCACTTTGAAATCAACCATGTCGTATGGTACAACATGTATTGTCCGAGTCTCTAAGCTACCCAAACCGAGCATAACAAAATTTTTCAATGGACGAATACTTTACCTCATATTCAGTGAACTTTTCTTTGAGGTAGTAGATCGCCTTTTCCTTCTTTCTGACTCGTCATGTTGCCCCAAAGACGCAACCCATTGAATTTTCGAACACGCTTAAATACAAAATCGGTGGTCTTCCAGAGTTGGTGGTACTAGCACTTTGGAGGATCGGACAAATATCGCTTTATCTTATCAAAGGCCACCGGCATTCCTCCATTCTCCGGGTTATGTTTTGAAGAAGTTGAAAGATTGGGTCACATTGGTTGGTAAGTTGAGCGATAAATCGGGCGATGTAGTTTAATCTCCTAAAATCCTCTAACTTCCTTTTGCGTGCTGGAGGTGGTAACTCTTGGATGGCTTTTATTTTATCTGGATCAACTTCGATACCTCTTTCACTGACAATGAAGCCTAGCAACTTTCCCGAGGTAGCCCCAAATATGCATTTGGCTGGATTAAGCTTTAGCTGAAACTTTCTCAGCCTTTCGACAACTTCTTGAGGTGCATTACATGCTCTTCTTCCCTCGTGATTTAGCAATCATGTCGCCGACGTAGACCTCTATTTCTTTATGCATCATGTCATGGAATAACGTCACCATAGCCCTCGATATGTTGCCCCAAAGATTCTTTAACCCGAATGGCATCACCTTGTAACAGAACGTTCCCCACATTGTTATGAAGGTAGTTTTCTCCATATCCTCAGGGGCCATCTTGATCTGATTATACCCCGAGAATCCGTCCATAAAAGAAAACAATGAATGTTTTGCTGTGTTGTCCACCAACGTGTCAATATGTGGCAAGGGAAAATTATCTTTTGGGCTTGCTCGATTCAGGTCACGGTAATCCATGCACATTCGTACTTTGCCATCTTTCTTTGGTACCGGGACTATGTTAGCCACCCATTCTGGATATTTGGAGGCTTGTAGGAAGCCATCATCAAATTGTTTCTTGACTTCCTCTTTTATTTTTAGCAGCATTTCGGGTCTCATCCGTCTTAATTTTTGCTGTATGGGCTTGCATTCTGGCTTTAATGGGAGCTTATGGACCACTAAATCTTCATCTAGCCCTGGCATGTCCTGGTATGACCATGCGAAAACATCTTTGTATTCGCGGAGTAAAGTGATCAAACTATGCCTGGTACTCTCTGAAATAGAAGTCCCAATCTTCATTTCTTGTTTCCTTTCTTCAGTTCCCAGATTTATTGTTTCAACGGATTCTTGATAAGGCAAAATCTGTTTATCCTCATTTTCTACCATTCTTAGCAAATCAGGAGACGAGACATAGTCTTCAGCATTTTCTTCGGCTTCGAATTCTCCTAAACAAACAGCCTTCTCAAAATCGATTTTAGGACTTGTAACGGGTTTGTTCATGCTGTTGACATCTGAGCACCTGAAAGTTGAATGAAAAAAGGAACTATAGAGGGGCATCCAAGTATTGAAACCAACAACTGAAATGTTATGGCATGGGATGAGGCAAATGTAAAGATTGGCTATGAAATGAGAAAATGATTATGAAATTAGTGATAATGTGAAAGATTATGACGAAATGCATCTTCATTGATATTCATTTGAATGATAAAGAGCGAATCTGAGCAGTTTATAAAAGAATTCTATTATATCTAAAGACATAACAGAATGTTAACGTTTGAGCATTACTCAAGACTTATAAACTACAAGAAGTTCCTCGGCGGTCAATTGTTCAACTTGAAACCTGGGGACAAGGGCGTATCCTCGAGACACCTTTACTTACACCAGCCCCTTTGTCAATGACGTTTATACTGACATTCTGAAAACCCCTTTCAATTAACCCCAGTATGTTTCATGGATCATCTTGTCCAGTGTACATCATTCCCACAGATGTAAATGTTTTTGACAAAGGAGAGTACTCTATTGGTTCCCCTTCTGGTTCTCGGCCCAAAGTTCTTGCAATTCTTCTCTCTTGATCTTTCTTCCACTGTCTTCTTCTTTGACGCATGTCAGGCTGGAACCCCAAACCGTATCGGGCCTTGTGGTGCACTGGCTTTAAAGCCCTAACTATTCCTTGCAGATGTCTCCCTAAACCTCTTCTCGCACGAGCTCCCCTTCCTACAGTCAACTTGACACCCATTCTGGTATTTCTCGACAGTTTTGGCATTGGAATTCTGTTTCCTCAAAGAACGAAAGTGGCATTGCGAATTCAAGGGATCGAAGGAACATTCCACTGCGTCCTTGCTTACTTCGGTATGGCGCATCAGCAGAGATAGATGCGACAATGTCTTCTTCGCCCTCGACTGTGACCAAACAGCCATCCATGATAAATTTCACCTTTTGATGGAGGGATGATGGGACTGCTCCAGCAGAATGGATCCAAGGTCTTCCCAGAAGGCAATTATAAGAAGGTGTAATGTCCATGACTTGGAACTCGACATCATAAATGTAAGGGCCCACTTCTAAAGGGATTTCGATCTTTCCCATGACTTCGCGCCTCGTCCGTCGAATGCCCTTACCGTGGAATGACAGGCCTTAAGTAGGACAAATCCATCGGTATTCTAGAAAGCGTGGCCAATGGCATAACATTTAACGCTGACCCATTATCGATGAGTACGTTTGGTATTATGTATCCCTTACAACGAGTCGTGATATGCGCGCTTTCACCAAGCCTCTACCATTTGGCGGTATCTCATCGTCACTAAAAGAGATGAAATTGTCCGTATTCAGATTGTTTACCCACCTATTAAGCTTCTCGACAGATATGTTGTTGGCCACATAAGCTTGATTTAACACCTTCAATAAAGCATTCGATGTGGTTTTGAATTTAACGAGAGAGATAGGCGAGATTCGTCTTGGTTGCTTGCTCAATTGTTCCACCACACTATACTCGCTGTGCTTAATAAATTTCAAGAATTCTTGAGCTTCTTCCTCATTCACAGGCTTTTTAGTTTCTTGCACGGGTGGAATTTCTTGCTCGACCTCGACTTCGTGCATCATCGCTTTCCCTTTTGTTTTGAGTCGCTACTTTTCTTTACCGGCTCAACTTCTTTAGAATAGTATCGTCCACTTCGAGTAAAATGACCTACCTCCCCAACATCTTCAGTTATGGCTTTGGACTTTTCAACTTCCGGTGTAACGATATTAACATCATATCTCCATGGTACTGCTTTGTTGTCCTTATACGGGAAAGGAGACGGTACTTCAATTACCATCTGTGGTTTCAACGGCTCTCTCATCGCGTCGTAATAAATTATCAACGGTCGATCAAGACTATAAGGAGGCCCGATGATTGGCTATCAGAGACGCATACTTCTCTTTCATTGGCATCTTCTCTCTTATTAAGGACCTTGATCTCCTTATTATCCATCCGGTCTTGAAGTAACCTTTTAAAGTCCTCACATGATTGAATGTCATGTCCAACAATCCATGAAAATTGCAAAAACTTTGACCTTCTTCTCCAAAAATTCTATCGAGTGGTGAGCAATCCTTTCTTAACCAATACCTTCCAGATTTTTCGTAGAGGCGTCATTATTTCAAACACATCTCCGTCCTTCCATTCATCCTCTTTCCCCACTGTGTTCACATTCCCTTCGGTATGGTTAGGAAACGGGTTCCCCGTGGTGTTACTGGCACTATCGAATCGTAGGATACCCGCGTCAATGAGTCCTTGAACTCTTCTTTTGAAAGCAAGACAGTTATCAGTAGAGTGCCCCTGGTTTCCTGCGTGATATGCACAACTAGCGTTTGGATCGTACCATTTCGGGTATGGAGGTTTAAGGGGTGCCATGTAATGGGGTGATATTAATTGCTTCTCCAAAGTTTTGGGTACAATTCCCCATATGATCTGAGGAATAGGGGTGAATTGTCGTCTCTGGATTGGGCCTTGTTGGTCTTGGTTCATTTCGGGTTGGCTTTGAGTGGGTAGAGTGTTTTGTGGGAATGTGGTGACGGGTCTTTGGTTGTTGGTGGCGATACGGGTAGGACGGATGTGGTACTTGGTAGTAAGGGGTTTGAGGGGGATAATAGAAATTTGGGGGTGGATAATTTCGAGGTCGGGGTTGGTTAGGATATGAATTGGGAATGTAACGACTCTCAGTTCCCACCATGTGGGCTTCTGGTTCTTTTTTCCTTACGGTTGCTGCTTTCTTTGAGCCTTCTGATCCTTCCATTCTACAACTTTTGACGGCATTCTCTATGAGTTCACCGGATATTACGATATCCGAAAAATCCTTCGTAGCACTTCCCACCAGCTTGTCATAGAATGGTGCTTTCAAAGTATTGATGAAAAGGACCATTATCTCAGTCTTAGTCAGTGGAGGCTCCACTTGGGCCGAGATATCTCTCCATCTTTGCGCGTACTGTCTAAAGGATTCTACTTGGTTTCTTCTCCATCATCCGCAAGGTCATACGGTTCGGCACCATATCCGATACATGCTTGTCTTGCCGCAAAATGTCGACGCCAAGTCCTTCCAAGATCGAATCTTTTCTCTACTAAGTTGATTGTACCACCAAGAGTCGACCTGTTAGACTATCTTGAAAGCAATGTATGAGTAGTTTATCCTCATTCACATAACCATCATTTTTCGGCAAAACATGACCAGATGCGCCTTTGGACATCTTGTCCCATCATACTTCTCAAAATCAGGCACTTTGAACTTCGGGGGCAAAATCAGATCAGGTACCAAACTGAGTTCTTTGGCACCTAGTGCGGAGAAGACTTGATGCCTTCTATCGCTTTGAGTCTTTTCTCTAGACCCCTATATTTTGCGTCATGGTTATCCGATTTCAACTTGGCTACCTCTGCTGGGTCATCCAGATCTGGGACTAGTGGATTAGCAGGACTAGCCCCTAGGTTTGACGCGAATATTCCTTGCCCCAAATTAGTGGGTGGAGCAGGTGGCATAGGTCGATGTTCCAATCCAAAGTGGGTTCCCTTGAGTATACCCTCTCGTGTTGTATATGCGAGTGGTGGAGTGAATCCTGGGGGATAGAGTGGATCCTGATCATGGTGAATTCTTGATCGAGACTCCTCGATGTCAGGGCTCCGCATGGGTCCTTTTCCTTTAACTCATCTCCATCATCTTGGCCATTTGATCTCTTTGCTCGAGTGATTCCTCTCGATATCTCACCATTAGGTCTCTCGTCTCTTGTTGCGATTTGGCCAGTTGCTCTTGCAATTCTCTTTGAGCCTTTTCCATCCTTTCAATTCTCTCATTGAATTCACTTCCATCACTCTAGCTTTGTCGGTAGCGTTTTATCTTGATGACGTGGTTCCGATCTTGTGGTATTACAAGCTGCGAATTATATATTTTGTCTTCACGATCGAGTATGGGATATGCAATGTATGGATGAATGCATGAATGAATGCACGAATGTCAAAATGCTAATATGTTAATTATGCAAGGAATGCAAAAAATTGGTGTTAATTTCAAGGTAGCCCCATATTTAGGCATTTCATTTATCAACATAGTCTATTACACAAAGTTTCCATTTTTCCAACGGTTACACAAATTTCCTAGCCACATTGCCTTGTTTCTTCACTTGCTCTAAAACTCGATATGCTCGATCTTCGCTCGGAGGAATTGGCAACCGAGAGCTTGCTTCATCGATAATTGAACAACTAGTATAGCCGCTGCGAATTTCATTGATCAAGAAGTCGAGTTGCATTTCTTTTCTTTGAGAGTTCCTTCATACGCGTGAATGTCCCTATCGCATCGCTCACTCTTTTCTTCTAGAGTCTTCGGGAGGTTATCTAATTGTTGTTGACGAGATTGCGTATATTTTCTAGATCTCGTGTTTTCCTTTTAATTCTTGATGTTGGATGACTATTCGCCAATTCTCGATCACTATTTCATACTCGGCGTTTTCCTTCTTAACTCTATCACATCAGTAGCAGCATGCTTTTCTTCCTCTTTCTTTGCTTTTCCCTTCCAAAACTCCATTCCTTCTTTGATATTGCTAATTTCTTCCTTCCATTCTGCTGTCGACTTGCCCAACCCGCTATTCTTTATAGTGCTTCTTAATTTCTTGTTTTCCAAATGAAGGTCCCTTAAGTCGTTTCTCACAATCTCGGCTTCTCTTTGTACTTTTTCAGTTCTGTACCTTTCAACCTGAACTTCAATCTTTAGTTGATAGTTTTCTTCTTGAAGGGCACTAAGGTCCCGAAACATCTTGGCCTTTTCTCGTTCGAATTCTTGTCTTGCCACTTCTAGCTCAGACGGTGTTTCCTTCGAGAAAGGATTCTGGATGGGGTGGTTTGTTGACGAGATTTGCTGACTATTTACCCGTTGCTTCCTCCATACACCGTAATCTTGGGTAAGGGTATCAGCATACAAAGCTAATTCCATGAAATGAATTTCCTTCCAAGACTTTGCAGTGTCTCGGACTCTCTTCATATATCCTTCACCCGCAAAAGCGAACTCGAATCGTGCTAATCCTCCGGTTATGGGAGGAATTGTCGTGAAATAAATTGCCTTTGAACCAATAGCGGAGCATATCCAACTCCTCCCATAACCCAAGTAAAGGTACCCAATCTTGGCTTCCACATTTGTATAGCGAATCGAAGGACGAATCCGTGGTGCTCTCCATGTTATATCCTCGCCGAAGATTCGAAGACCGATACCCAATATTGCTCGGTGACTTCCTTGGCCATTCTTTCTTGAGGAAAGCTTTAGCGGGAGAATGTTTTAGAAAACATATGGAATGGAGTGCGCTCTACCTTCCGAAGTGACTCAAAATCCAAACATTGAGCAAGCTACAGATCCGATAAATCGTCCTCCCTTTTCTTCGACAACTACTCGGGGACACGAAGGTTTACGCTAGGATGGTTGGGACAGGGTTGACTCCTTGTTTTAACCTTTCGAAGAAATCAACTACTACCACTTCGAGATGTCCGAGAACCTTTGGGAAAATAACCAAACCATAAATGGCCAGCGAATAGATTTACCCTTTTCAAAGATGTCGATGGTTCGAGTCAAATCTCGTAGGGAGGACCATAGAATGCAAATGGTTTCGTTCTTCTTCTTTATCTGTCTTTCAGTCCATGCATCAGTCATGTCTGTCAGTCTCACTAACTTTTTCTTGAAGGTCATCGGCTTAGGCTCCTTCACATATATTTTGCCGAACTGTACATTGTCGATGCGGAGTAAAGCGACATACTCTTCTATAGTTGAGTCATGTCTTCTTGATTGAAGGTGAAACAACGATAAGTGGGTCCCGAACCGAACCATGGCTTGAATCAACTGTTCATCTACACGGATGGTGATCGGTGAGCTATATCTCCATACCTCTCGGTGAAAATGTCTCTAATGTCCGAATCCCATCGATTCCAAATTTGAACCAAATCTTGAGGTTATTTTGGCGAACATTCACGATTATTTGTTCAGCAAATTGGCAGCACACCTTTCCACAAGACTATCCCCTTGTCCCTCGAGTTTTTAGAGACCGGTCCGAACCACGGCATTCTTCTCGATCATTTGTGTAATTGACTCCTCCATCGAAACCCGTTTTTGGCAACCAACCTTTAATCAACACCTTCCTAATATGATGCCTACGATGCATGATGAAAATAAAAATAAAAACAAACAAACTCGGTTAGTAAACACAACAATTATAATTTGAAAAACAAATTAAACTACCCAATCCAATTCTCTTGAAAGGTAAAAGGCATTTTCCCCGTGTACTTATTTTGGTGACTATAAGCGGACAGAGGTTTGTCATGGCTCTAATTGGATAGCTCGTATGGTTCATTATATGCAGTCTCGGTTCTAGAAAGATACTCGAATTGCTCGTACTATCATCTACTAAGATTAGCACGAAGCCTCGGTCATAACCCGTCACAGGCTCACGAGTTCAATTCGAGGGATTACATTTAATTATGCCTATGCGGAGGGACAAGTTAACTCACGAAAGCATAAGTCATATGTAACTCGAAAGTATTCACTAGCCTGTGCGGAGGGACGAGTTAACTTACGAAGGCGTAGCGTTTACTTTCACTTAAACGGACGGAGCCCGGGTAGAGAACTCATGTTATGCGAAAATGCAAGTGCACGGTGTGTGGGAGAAAAACTCATAAACCTTTGTGTTTTACTTAAAGGAACTAAACCAAAACCATAAAAGTTGAAAACTGAAAAACAAACAAATAAGCAAGTTAGAAGAGATACAAATGCAGGAATTTTGAAAACGAGATTTTTGGATCACGACCAAATATTTACTTTGAACAAGGAAATTTGAAAATTTTAACAACACATGCTTAACTCGACTCGACTCGCAAGCTTTTCCCCAGTGAGTCGCCAAAATATGCTGACGAAAAAAAAATTTTACGCTTGGTCGCTAATTATGGTGATTTATTAAACATTTGAAAACCAACTTCCGATTTTATTAACAAAGGAGTCGCCACCGATCCTTTTTATAGGTGTGATCGGACACCTAATAAAATTATTTTAAAACAAAAAGAAGGCCAAATTTAGGTCTACGTGGAAAGTTCAGAGAAAAATTGGGGTTCGAGTCGATTCTGTGAGGAAGGTATTAGCACCCTCACGACGCCCAAAATTGGTATCTCATAAACATGTATTGACTTGATTTTCAAAAATACGAGTTCAATATAATATTTAATCGTGATCGATTGAAAAATAGGAATTTTTAGTTTTCGATTTTTTTTAGAAAGGGTGTCCTGTTTCACAAGCGTAATTTAATTTCACCCAACATAGCGATGAAATCGATAGCTTAATATTAAATCGGTACATTGCCTTATTTTTGAAATTAATTAAAACATGAGAAAAATATTCCTAAAGTGAGAAATTAAAATAGATAAAGAGCATAAAAAAAATGATATCATTAATGAAAAATATTAACATGGAATACTAGAATATTAAAATAACAATAATAATGATATTTACAAAATAGAAACAAGTCATGTACTAATAATAAAATAGGAAAAATGATATATTTGGTAATAATAATATAAAATAATAATATGTACATAAAATACATATATATGTATATATATATAATAAAAGTATGTAATAATAATAATAATATCTACAATAAAAGAAAATATTGGGAAACGTACATAAAAAATATATACATAAAAATTTACAACAATAATATAAAATAATGATTTGTGCAAAAATATATATATATATATATACATTTGTATATAAAATATACACTAATATAATAATAGTTATAATAATACTAGCAATAGTAATAATTTGTAATAATAATATATACACAATATGGAATTTAAAATATACATATATATATATATATGTATATAATAGTATTTAAGAATATATACATAAGAAATATATAACTAATGGCATATATACATAATATATATATATAATACACATAATATATATATATATATATATATATACATATTAGAAATGATAAAAAATATTAACACACTACATAAGTGAATAAAATATAATAATAATACTAAAATAATTGATTTAAGCGGTAAAATAACTAAAAAGGATTAAGTTGAGCTAAAACAAAATATTTGGGGCAAAATTGAAATAAAAATAAAAGGAAAGGACTATATTAAACACACGCGGAAACATCAGGGGACCAAAATAGCAAATATTCCTTCCCATAAAATGCAGCACATCATTGTGGACTAAATTGAAAATCGTGACAAATTCCAGGGCCAAATTAAAAAAACAAAAAATGACTTAATTGTAAAGTAATAAAAAGCGGAAGGGCTAAAAGCGTAACTTGCCCTTCCTTTAAAAAAACACGCGGATCCTAGGCGGGTCGGGTCGGGTCGAACCGGTCCAAGTCAAAACGACGTCGTTTTGGGGCTTAAGTGTAGCCCCAAAACGACGCGTGCGTTTTGAGGGCTATATAAGGCCTAAAATAACCAAAAATATCATTTGGGAGAGGAAAGAAAAAAAAAAGAGAGGGAAGAGAGAGGAGAGAGAAGGGAGGAATCGGCCAGGCCGGTCACCTGACGACCACGGAGGTTTCAGCAACACCCATGGCAAACCACCATGAAAAGGTAAAAATTTTTTTTTTTGTATATTTTTTTGTATATCTTTTTGTATATTTTTTTTTTATGTTTTAATATATATATAGGTTAAAAAAACTTAAAACTGAATTTAAAATAGAAAGAAAAAGAAATCACCTTAGGTTTTTTTTTAAGCTTTCAATCCTTTGATCTTGGTATTTTTTATGCTTGAATGCTATTTCTGTATTTAAACGCTGATTGAATCACTATATTGAATCTGAGATTGAATGTTTCACTTTCTTGTTTTTGTGCTCATTTCTCTCTGCAAAAATGAAAAAAAAAAAATAAGAAGAGTCCCCTCTTTACCATTTTTTCATTCGGCTTTTATAGCCTTATTTACAAACTATTTTTACTATTTTTACTATTGTTGCATGTTTGCTTCCTTCCTCTGTCTTTTGCAGGTGCGGTGGGAGTGTGTGATGGTATTGGTGGCAGACAGCATGGGAGAATGGGAATGGT
The DNA here is from genome assembly GCF_025698485.1 of Gossypium arboreum. NCBI lineage: Eukaryota > Viridiplantae > Streptophyta > Magnoliopsida > Malvales > Malvaceae > Gossypium > Gossypium arboreum. The sequence continues at coordinate 41,882,308 of NC_069080.1, forward strand.
GCTGATGGCAGACAGCATGGGAGAGTGGGAAGAGGCAAGTGGGAGTCTAGGGTTTTGGGATTGGGCTTGGATGTTGGGCTAGGTTAATTTTAGGTTTTGGGTTTGAGGATGGGTTAAATGGTTTAATGGGCCTGGGTATTTTGTAAACGGGCCAAAATTGGCCTACAACACTTACCAACTAATCTTTGGTACTACCCTTTATCAACTAATCGACCTCTTTTATTTTCAAATTTTACATTTGGATCAATTGGTGTGTCCGCTGGGCGGCAACCACTCATCCCAGCCTCTTTTAAAAGATCAATCACATATTTTTTCTGAGAGACCACAAGACCCTTCTTTGATCGAGCAACTTCCATTCTAAGAAAGTATTTCAAAGGACCCAAGTCTTTGATCTCAAACTCCAATGCTAGATGCTCCTTGAGACGTCTTATTTCACCCACATCATCTCCTGTAAGAATGATATCATCGACATAAACTATAATAACAGCTATTCTACCTTTTTGTGAATGTCGATAGAACATTGTGTGATCAGCTTGTCCTTGTGAGTAACCTTGTTTTTTAACAACTTGAGTGAATCGTTCAAACCAAGCTCGAGGAGACTGCTTTAGACCGTATAAAGATTTCTTGAGTTTACATACTCGAGTTCCAAATTTTTCTTCAAAACTTGGAGGAGGATCCATGTAAACTTCTTCTTCAAGTTTTCCATTTAGGAAAGCATTCTTCACATCTAGTTGCTGTAAAGACCAATCAAGATTAACAGCAATTGATAAAAGAACTCTGACGAAATTTAATTTGGCCACTGGAGCAAATGTTTCAAGATAATCTATCCCGTATGTTTAAGTGTACCCTTTTGCTACCAACCGGGCTTTATATCTATCTAAAGATCCATCTGGTTTGAATTTGGTTGTGAACACCCATTTACAGCCCACTGTTTTTTCCCCTACAGGTAATTCCATTGTTTCCCATGTACCTGTTTTTTCAAGAGCACGCATTTCCTCTAAAATAGCCTCCTTCCACTCAGGAACTTGTAAAGCATCTTTCACATTTTTTGGTATTTGGACAGTATCGAGACATGAAACAAAGGTTGAGAATGTCGAAGATAAGGCTTTATAGGATACAAAGTTAGACATGGGATATTTGACAATATTTCTAACACCTTTTCTTTTAGCAATTGGAATATCTAAATCAGAAAATTCATTGGCTGGATTATGAGCTTTACCTGGGCTTTTGACAGGATCTTGCAGGTCGGATTCTTGGTGATGAATCTGGTGGATTCCACTTTTTTGATTTCGATTTCTTCTTGAGTAAACAATTAACTCCTTTGTTTGTTCTTTATTTTCATGATCACACTCTACACCTTCATCCTCCTTTTCATTAACATTAACATCATTAATTTTTGTGTTAATTATAAATTCGCCTTCCCCATTATTAGAATCCCTATGTTGTATATTCCTAGTCTCTTCTTGATCAATTATAGAGTCTTCTTTAGTATAATTCCCTCCCTGAAGATTAGAATGAAAATAAGATTTTGTTTCAACAAATGTGACATCCATGGTAACTATAATCTTCCTATCAATTGGATCATAACATTTGTAACCCTTTTATTAGAAGCATAACCAACAAAGACACATTTTTTGCTCTAGGATCTAGTTTACCTTGGTTGTGAAGATGAACAAAACACTACACCCAAAAACTCGGAGGGATAAATCTGTAATCAATTTAGAGTTAGGAAAGTTATCTTTAAAGAGACTAAAAGGAGTTCTATAATTTAGAATTTTACTGGGCATTCTATTAATAAGATATGTAGCTGTTAACAAGGCTTCGCCCCAAAGATAACATGGTACTTGACTAGTGAACATCAAGGCTCTAGTTACTTCCAAAAGATGTCGGTTTTTTCTTTCTGCAACCCCATTTTGTTATGGTGTATTTGTACAAGAACTTTGGTGGACTATTCCATGTTTGGTTAAGAAAATACCTAATTGGTCGCTAAAAAATTCCCCACCATTGTCAGTTCGAAATACTTCTATTTTCACACCAAATTGTGTTTTCACCATAGCATAAAAAGACTGAAACACATTTTTAACTTCGGACTTATCTTTTAATAAAAACACCCAACAAAATCGAGTATGATCATCAATAAATGTGACAAACCAACGTTTTCCTGAAAAAGTCGAGACTCTTGAAGGTCCCCAAACATCACTATGAATTAACGAAAAAGGTTTGGAGGCTTTATATTTTTGAGGTGGAAATAATGACCGATGATGTTTAGCCAATTCACAAAATTCACAATGATATGAAGAAGGACTTTTATTTTTAAATAGATTAGGTAACAAATATCTTAAACAACAAAAATTAGGATGTCCAAGCCTATAATGACAAATCATAACTTTATCAAAATCAGAAACAGAATTTAAACATAAAGTAGTTGTTGGTTGACTTAGATGGTCGTCTTCAAGAAAGTAAATTCCACCAAATTCTTTAGCATTGCCAATCATCCTCCCCGAGACCATGTCCTGAAACTTACACATAGAGGAGTCAAATATAACATGACAATTTGAGGATGGGATAATTCTTGACCGATATGAGATTACAAGCTAGATTTGGCACATGTAAAACATCATGTAAAACCAAAGAAGATGAAATTTTAACAGTGCCTTTCCCGGCTATTGCCGAGAAGGACCCATTTACTACTTTGATCTTTTTGTTTCCTACGCAAGGTGTGTAAGTTGAAAAAAGAAAATGACTGCTAGTCATGTGATCACTAGCTCCAGAATCAACAATCCATGTGTTTGTTTTACAAGGCTTGACACTGAAAAAAAACAGAAAAATCAGTACCTGATTGGGCAAAAGAGGAAGAAGGATTATTGGATGAGTTAGGAATAGAAGAATTCATCCGAAATTGTGGTGATTGAAAAAACTTGTGTAGATGCTCTAATTGTTCCTTAGTGAATGGAGACCCTTCCAAAGAACTTTGGCCCTCATAATTTCCATTAGTTGTTTGGAAAGCTCTGCTATCCCCTGATTGTGAACCACGACCATTGCCATTCTTTTTCCTTCCATTTGTCGGTTTCCCATGGAGCTTCCAACACGTTTCACAAGTGTGCCAATATTTTTTGCAGTGATCGCACCAAGGTTTTTTCTTTTTTTCACTATCATCATTATTTTTAATAGTTACAAGAGCAGAATTATCATCATTAGCTTCAAACCCTGGCTTTAACATTACTTTTCTCCTTGTCTCCTCTCTTCTAACCTCAGAAAAAAACTCACGAAGTTTTGGAAGCGGTTTTTTCCCTAGGATCCGAGATATCACTTCATCAAATTTTTTATTTAAACCAGCCAGAAACAAATAAGCTCTTTCATTCTCTTCTTTTTTCATAGCTTTTACACCATCTCCGGGACACTCCCATTCATCATTATAACACTGATCCAGTTCTTGCCAAAGAGACATCATCTCATTATAATAAAGAGTAACTTCTTTTTCCCCTTGCCTAGCTTTCCACGCTTTTATTTTTAACTCAAAAATCGTGAAGCGTTTTCTAAATCTGAATAGGTGTCTTTCACGAGTCCCAAACATCTTTAGCAGTTGGGAGAAAAGAAAAGGTTTACCTATGGAAGCCTCCATGGAATTAATAAGCCACATAATTACCATAGAATTTTCGACCTCCACTTGCTCATCTTTGGATCACCCACCGTGGTTGCTCAACTTCTCCATTTAAAAGACCTAGCTTGCAGCGCCCATCAATTGCTAATTTTACGGACTGCGACCATTCCAGATAATTCTTGCCATTCAACTTGTGAGATGTCAGTTGAAAAGAAAGGTGAGACGCCTCTGTCCCTTGAGTCATTGTACTCTCGGTAGTTGTTTCAACTGTAGAACTTTTTTCCTCTGTTTGATTGCTGGATTTCTTATCTCCAGTGAAGGCTGTTTTAACCATGATGTTACTAGAAATTTTAACCTAGCTCAGATGCCATGAAAGATTTCAAGAGAGCTTTGAATAAAATTGTACTTCACTTATTAACTAAAGAATTGAACTTAAATAGAGAAAAAAAAATCCTAATCCTAATTGGGAAAATAGTTCCCTTATTCTAATAAACTACTAAAACATAAAAAGAAAATAGTTCCCTTATTTTAGTAAACTAAAAAAATATATTTCTAGAATATGAATAAAACTTATCTATCCAAATAAGATTTATCTACCTAAATAAATTTAAAATATATACATATTTCAATAACTTCATGCGAGGATGAACCTTCCTCACTACTAGACTCAAAAGAATCTGAAATTCTAGCTTGTTTTTCTTTCTTTGCAGGTAAAGACCCATTTTGGCAATGGCATGCTGTTTCTTTAGGGGCACAAGTTCCTGAACCAAAAAAAGAAAAGAAAAAAAGATATAGCATTAAAAAGGCAAAGCAAATACATTATATTGAACTATTACCATTACCATTACCATGCTAGAAAAGGATGATGATTTCATTATATTGAACCATTACCAATCTCTTCCAAAATTAGAGACAGCAGCAACAAGATAAAACATTGCATGAGGTCTAAGGGTTCTCATTGATGAGGCAATAATCCTTGACATCTTCACTTGCAAGAAAAACCATTCAGGTCTTAACAGATGGTTATTGTATATGATGAATTCCAGTGTAATAGCAAATAACATACTTAAAAGCTATTTATCTTATGACCGTGAGAACTATATATGGTTACCAAATCTGAAGAAAACTGAAAACATACAGTGCCTAATATTTTCTCCTAAAATTTACTTCAGAATATCTCTCCCAGTGCATTCATCAACATAGAGAGGTCATGGCCTCAGTCAAAGTTATCATTGTGCTTTGCCAAAAGCAAAGATAAGAGACCATTAAGTTAAAGCAATTTTAACCAAAATGGTAGCTCACCCATGAAAAAGCATATAATAATGGCTAAAGCTATCACTATGTGTTGCCAAAAGCAAAGAGAGACCATTGAGTTTAAATTATTTTAACCAAAATGATAGCTCCCTTAGGAAAAAGCATATAATAAAGGCCAAAATTTTAAACATATTTAGCTGTACACTTGAAGCTTCACCCACAAAATACGCATTATAAGTTCCCAAATGTAAAGATATAAAAATTGGCAATAGATCATTAATATGAACCTCAAGGAGTCATATGAAAGTTTATTAAAGCCAACATGAAGATACTCAAATATGGTTATAAAGGGTAGCTTCAAAAGGAGACCACTTATTAATGCCTGCAAGAAAATGCAATAAGGCCAACTGTTAAAACAGTGTTGATAAGGCTTGCAAGCATTACCTAAAAGAGCCAAAAGCCATATCAAAGATGAAAAAAGAAGACCAATTAATTAGTAATATTGACAGCCCATACAACATGATGATCCCTAATGCAAAATCATTAGAAAAAAAAAATCAATAAAAATGGAAAATCAACCTTAAATGAATTGAACTTACAACAAAATCCAAAATATTAATCAATATAAAAAAGTTTCAATCATTTGGGATAAAAATTTACCTTTAAATAAAAGAAAGAAAGTGGAGAAATGAGAACTAAAAGATGAGTATACAATGAGTAAACACCGTCGATATATAGATGTGTATAAATAGGAGAATCACCAAGATTCAACCAACCATTGTTAATCTTTTTTATTTGGAAATTTTGAAATTTACATTTACATGTCTAAGTTTTTATAATTTCATCATTTAACATTTTAAAGGCCTTTTTTGTGAATTATTTGAAACTTTTAGATCCAACAAGTCCAATCGAAGGAAACTCACATTTTGAAGTTCCTAAATCAATGAAAAAATGGAAAAGAAAGCAAAGGAAAGAGAAGGTACAGCTAGTGAAATAATACTGAAAGCCAGCTTTGTCAACAAGCTTAGCACTGAGACCATAAAAATAAGTAGGGCCTTGGTGGGCACTAGGCGACTCCAGTGACGGGTTGGAGTCGCTTAGGAGTGGTAAACAAAGTGTGGGTATTTGGCCTTCAAGTTGATTTGAGCATGATATTGTTGATGGCCAGAGAAAAAAAAGGTGAAACCATTGAGAAATTTCAGTCTAAGGGTATTTTCAGAGGAGAAAAGAAGGGCCATTCGATGGAGAGGTTGTAATAGCCAGTTCGGCACCTCCTCCCCTAAATGGCTATTCAGTGATTTTCGGAATAAAGTTAAAATCGTCATTCGGCGTTTGAGCTTTGCAATGAACCAAACATTTGATTTACTGTAAAATTTGGAACCATACCATAATTTCATAACTATTACATTGAACCAAACATGGTGCAAACATAATGTTATGGTTGAAAAATATATACTATATAAAAAAATATCCCGCCTAGTTATTCTTAAATTTAATTTAATTATGACAACTTTTTTAATTTCAGAATAGCCGCCTAATTATTTATTAAATTTAATTTAGTTATCAATACAATACATATTTTTAATTTCAGAAAAGCGGCCTAATTATTTCTTAAATTTAGTTTAATTATCAATTTTTTTAATTTCAGAATATAGTTGCAACTAAATTATATGTAACTCTAATTAAGTAAAAAGTCAAACGAGCAAACTACTCTTACTTTTTTTTTGACAAACAAATTACTTATTAGATAAAAATAAGTACTAAAAGGTTTTAACCTAACTAGAATTTATTACCCGGCTATATCTGGGTTTAAAATTTAATTATAAATAAAATTAATTTTAAAATATTTAATATTTATATTTTATGTAAATAAATTTAGTAATTATGATAATTGATGCCAAATATACAATAAAAATATGATATGAGAAAATTAAAACTCAATGCAATACAAAAATAATAGTAAAACAGAACAAACATATGTCTCGTTCAACCTTTGTACATAATTCCGATCAACATAATTTGAATAATATCAACCAACCCACAATACTAATTTACTTAAATACATCATCTAAAAAAATCAAAGGAAACCATAATGTATATATATATATATATATATATATAGATATTAAATAATTATTCGAATAATTTAATTTTTATTTTTCAATTGTAAGTTACCATGAAGATAACTCTTCAATTACACCTAGCTGGTCAGGTCGATGGGCAATCAATGCACACACTAACTCTAGATAGACAATTTAAAACGATTCAAATAATTAAGTAATAAAATATTTATTTTTCTCATTATAACAAAATATTTAAATAATTTAAAATCACATTAATATAGACTAGGAATATGAATATAAAATTTGTAAATAAATTATGCAAAATATTAAATGATACAAATACAATATTTTAAAAATAATTTAACATAATATAAATACAAGAGTATGTAAAATTACACATAAATTAAATTATTAATTGATATTTGATAAAAATTTCAACTAAATTTATAATAATACTGTAAACATTTTAAAATAATAAAATTTTCTTTTCCTTCTTACCTCAAATACCTTTCTTCCTTCACCAAATGTCCCTAGGTGAGAAGAGAAAGCCACATGTCTTATGGTTTAATTTTTATATTTAAATTATTATAATTTTTGTCCATGGGCTAAGAATTAAACTTCAAAGCAATTGACTTAACATTCGACAGATATTAAAACAATTGATTTACGACTTGAGCCACTCACCAGTAAACTACTTCTTTCTTTCACTACTTAATTCATGAGATTATATTATACTAACCCATTTTCTGGAGAATATGATATTATAAAGATAGATCTAAGTTGAGCTAACCCCAGGAGAATTATTTAAAGAAATTTAGGAGCGGCCATGGCCTGCAATTCCTTCTTCTTTTTCTTCCTTTTTTTTTTTAATGAGAAAAGCGAAGCAATTTCATTAAAAAACTTAAGTAACATCCAAATCAAGCAAAGATTAAAGAGAGGCTGAAGTATTTTATGCCCATCACTACACTATTTTATGAACCAAAGGTTGAAGATGAAATTAGACAAAGTAACATGGTATTGGATTAGCTGACATTTGTTATTATTGATACATGATATAACTGGAAGTGGAGAAATAGAGAGGTTGGAGATGAAGAAGTTTGGTTCACCCGTTCTAGGGCCGAAAGTCCCCTTTCTATGTGATATCTTGGGGTATTTATAGGTAAATGAAGATTCTTACACAATTATGCCACTTATTGGGCCCGAAGTAGCCCAATGGAGGGTCCAACTAGGTCTAAATTGAGGTAAGGATATAACAATAGTCCCCTCAGTCGAGAGGTAGGTTATAAAGTGATCATGCCTCAAGACCCTCCGCAAGCGGTCCTCGCAGGTGGTAGTTGCCACAAATAAAGTAGCAGGGTGTAAAGTAAAATTTATTAGCTAGATACCTCAGGAATATACGACGCCTTACAAGGTTATTAAATTCATGCCTACCCCTTTTAATAGTGCGTTTTGTGGATGATATTTCGATTCATAGTTGACTCGTATAGATTTTTCTTTGTGATTTAGTGGCCAGTATACCTATTGGCTTGACAATCCGAAAATGTATGACATATACTCGAGTGGTGTAATTGTCAATTAAAAGATCTGAATATATACAATGGCAATGTGTCGTATCTGAAGATTATATGTCTTACCTTTACCGAGAGCCCAAAGGGTTCACAAAGAGGCTCCAATGTTGAAGATATGCCTCATCTCTACTGAGAGCCCAAAAGGTTCACAGACGGGCTTGAATAATGAAGATATACCTCAACTTTGTTAAGAGCCGAAAGGATTCGTGAAGGGGCCCAAATGTTGCAGATAATAAAGTGATCATGCTCCCAGACGCATGGAGGGAGGCGTACGAAAGGTAATAAATGCCCTACTCTTAGATGCATGGGGGGAGACTTACGAAAAGTGGTAATAAAGACCCTACGCCCAGATGCATGAGGGAGGCACAAGGAAGATGGTAATCAAGGCCTTGCTCTCAGATGCATAGGAGGAGGCTTATTTATAATTACCCTACATAGTAAATTGCTACAGCATTGGGAGTTTAGAAAATATATTGTTATTTACTTAGGCTTCATTTGGATCATCAATTATGTAATGACCTGAAATTTATGGTTATCAGAAAAGTGAATTTTCGTGTCTCCGTTTTGGTAAAACGGATTCATAAATATTTAATAAAAATATTTATGAAGTTAGTAGTGTAGTTAATTAGGTTCTGGTTAGGTGAATTTGTTTGAATTAAGGTTAATTAGGTATAAGGATTAAATCGAATAAAGGATGAAAGTTTAATTATAGAATAGAGAAAAGTGAAAGGACTAAATTAATAATTAAACCATAGCAAGTGTATGGTAAGTTATAATTCTATGTGTATGTATAATATACATATATTTATTTATATTAAATACATACTTAATATTTAAGTATATATAAAATAATATTATTATATTATATTATATTATATTAGTTTAATAATAAAATAAATAAAAGAAATGAAACAATAGAAAAGAAATAAAATTGACAATAGAATAGGGAAAGATAGAAGAAAAAGAAAGAAAGAAAAAGAAAAGGGGAAAACTAGGGTTTTAAGGTTCAAGCTTAATTTGGTAAGTTAATTTAGTCTCTTTTCTTGAAATTTTGATATTTTTAGAATCCTAGACCAAAATATTACTTGATTAATGTTGAAATTTTATAAGCTAGTGAATTTTTAGATGTTGTTTTTGTTGAATAAATTAAAGTGTTAGGGTTAAATTGATAGAATTTCAAGTTAGAAGTGAAAAGGGGATTGAATTGTAAAATAAATCATAAGTTTTGAGTAATAGGGACTAAATTGAGAGAATTTCAAAATTAGGGATTTATGGTGAAATTAGAGAGTTAAATCTAGTTTAAGTGGTAGTTGAATGAAAATAAAGAATAAAATTGCAAAGAAAATAAGGTTAAATTTGATTAAGGATTAAATTGGAATTTAGGTAAAAGTTGTGTATAAATTGAAATATTCAATGTGAAATTGTGTGTATTGATGATTTTTAATTGTTTTAATTTCGTAGCTAACATTCAGCCGGAGACCTCGTCTAAGAAAGGAAAAGACAAGATTAACAAGGAGTAGCTCGAGAATTACGGTTTGTATTTCTATAATCTGAATCTAATAATTAATTGTTGTAATTATTTTTTAATATGTATGATAAGTGAATTGAGGTGAGTACTTGATATTATGGTATTGAATTGAGTTGAATTAAATTCATGAGTATATGTGATTATTTGATATTGAATTGAATGTATGTAAATTTGTGATTGGTGTGGATTTTGATTGAAATTGAATTGAGAAATTAAAATTGAAAATCCCATTAACTGTATCGAGCTGATTCGGATATAGTTGGCATGCTATAGGATTGGACAAGTTTAGGGATACTTTGACTACGAGTCGATGAGACACTAGGTGTCATATTATTACTTCGGCAAGGCCGATGATACTTTGGGTGTCAATCTAATACTTCGGATTATCCGATGAGACACTGGGTGCTATACTGGTGTGTTTTGGTTGGATTCGTGTATCCGCCAAAGTCCGAGTCATGTTAATAGGGGTAAATAAATGAATTGGTAATAAGATTGATATTGAATGTGAATTTGAAATTTGACATTGAATTAAATTGTGTAAATGAAATGCACCAACCAAAGGTTCATGAAAAGAGTATTGCTATTGCTAAATGTTATGTGAATCAAAGTGAGAAAGCTACTGATTAGAAATAAAGGTAAAAATGGATGAAATGAATTATTGATTAGTTAATGTTTATAAATGTTTAAATGTATATTTTATATAATGTTATTTATTTAAAGTATTCTGATTATAGAAATACTACTGAGTACATACTTAGCATACGGTGTGTTTTCCGTGCGCAGGTTAGGTTGAAGTCAAATTATCGATTCATCATCCAAAGTCAATCCTGAACTCAAAAATGTGGTGAAGTAAATTTCTTTTTGGTAATGGCATGTACCTAGGATATTTTATGTTGGTCATTTTTGGTAATGGCACGCCCGTGTGCTAGGCCGTGCCCTTCATACTGCTGAGACACATGGCTGTGTCTCTGCCTGTGTGTTTACTACCATGCATATTGATTTGACAATTTAACGTGTAAGAGGACACACGGTCGGATAACACGCCTATGGGGATGACCATGTATCACACATGGCCTAGACACATACCCGTGTGTCTACCCGTGTAGACAAAATAAGGCTATTTACCAAGCCTTTTTACCACCTTTACTTACACTAACCTACATATCATCTAACATGACAAATCCACACAACAATACAAGGTCTATGTGACACCCCTAATTTGACCCTAGTCGAAAAGTGGTTTCGGGACCACAAAATCGAGTCATAAAAATAATTAACCGTCATAGTTGATGCTTATTATATGTATATATGCATGTGTAAAAATTCCATGTTTGAATTTTGTTAATTGTAAGTGAATTTTATTAATTAGGACTTATGTGAGAAAATTTAGAAATGTGCTAGGCAAATGTAAAGTGGCCTATTAATGCATGTTATGAAAATGATGGGTTTGCATGTCAAATTACCCAAAATTAGAGCTAGTGGCCGGCCATGCTATGGGGTGAAACATGTTGGAAACATGTTGTGTTAGTGTGTTATGTTAGAAAGAATAAAATAAGAGGTTAGTAATAAAGTAATGAAAAGAGAGGGTGATGAAAACAAAGTTGTCTCATCCATGCCCCCTCCATTGCCGTGAATTGAAGGAAGAAAAAAAGAAAAAGAAAAAAAATGTTCATCTTCTTCTCCTACCTCTCTCAAGCGAAACTAACCAAGAAATGGAAGAAAGCACACCTAAGGCATTCGGCCATCTTGTGTGGGGAATTAAGGTATGATATCATGTGATTCTTTTGGAAATTTTGTGAAGTTGAGTTTGTTTTGGTGCTCATAACATGACCCATGTGTTAATTTTTGAGTTTGTGTTGCAAGAAACATTTGGTTATGTCCTTATATGTCAAATTGATGATAAATTTTGATATTTGGTGAATGAATATGGGTTTCGGTCATGGTAGATAACAAAGAATGTGGTTGTTGTTCTTGTTAATTTGGATGAATTTTTGGTGGATAGGTGATTGAATCAAACAAATGATCATGTGTGTACACTAGGTGCTAGTTGAGAAGAATCGGTCACTATATTGGAGGCCATTGCCGAATATGAGTTTAGTTATTGAGAGTGATGAATGTGTTTTGAGTTGATGGAATAAAAGAATGCTTAAAGATGTGTCACAACAAATTATATGTTAAGCTAAGGCTGTTAAATTATCAATCTTTCTTCTTAGCCGAATATGTGTTTATAAAGTTGAGTTGTTAAATAGATTTTGAAGTTAGCCCATGTATTTATTTTTGAATTTAAGAAGAATGATACATTCGATTATGCTTTGATGTGCTTGAATTGTTGTTATGTGAATAAATATTTGTTTGATGATATATATATATATATATATATATATATGTATTCGGCAATGGGATAAAATGTGTATTAAGGTAAGTTTCATGGTGATTATGCTTGTGATGTTGGGTTAATATTCGGCATTGAGTAATGTGGGGTAAGGTGATTAATCGGCTATGAAATTAGCTAAATTGAATAGGTATGTTTAATGATATGCTTAGTATAATGTATGATCTTATAACTCGGTTTGGTATTGAGATAAAGGTTAGATGTATGATTGGATTTTGGTATTTGTTAAATTGGTTAATCAAAGATTAAATGATATGTGATTGCCAAATGTGATTGTTAAGTGAATAATATTAGTTAAGTACTTAAGCAATCTATTGTTTTACTTAAGCTTAAGAGCAAAGAGGATCAAAGTCGATAGGGAAAAGAGAAAGTAAGCGAATAGCCGTGGACATCTAATCGTCGACCACTTCCGAGGTAAGTTTTAAGTGATTAAACGTTGAGTAAATTCAATCATAATAGGACATAATTAGTTGATTTAATAAGATATGATGTGGCCATGATATTTCTTAAACTCAAATGGTAAGTTCATAAGTGTTTGGACTTGGAAATTTAAGAGCAAATTGTAATAATTTGCTTTGGACAGCAGCAGTAACGTGATTTTAGAAAATCACTATAAATTGTTGGTGTGGAATTATAGGCTGAATAAAATATGTAATCAAAGATTAGTTAGTCTAGTTTCTTATAAAAGAGACCGTGGAAGCAAAGAAATTTCCTATAAAGAGATATTTAAAGTTGTGTGGGACAGTGTCAGAATGACTCCGAAATCCCCTGTTCTGTTTTTGGAAAATCATTATAATTTGTACAAAAATGGTTATAAGATAATATTTATATGCTTAGACTCCTTAATGAGTCTAGTTTCAAATGAAATCAAATATAACACATTATGAATTCTGTACAATAAAAAATTTAATTCGTAGTGAAGAGTGGTCAGATTAGTCAAACAGTGAAACAGGGGAAATTTTAAGAAAAATCTGGTATTGATTGGCCAAACCTAAAATTCTGGAAATTTTATGAATGGAAGATATACGAGTCTATATTCAGGGAAAATTAACGGCAAGTGATTTGGAGTTTTTTAGCTCCAATTATAAATAATTTAGTGACTATTGCTCAGGAAAACAGCTCGTAGTGAATATGTGATTTTGTTGTAAACATGGATAAAACTTGTTTTAGTTGCTCATAAACTATTGATTAAACCCATAGGTGAATTCTAAATCGTGATATTGTAAAACGATATATGAGTGTTAGACGGATCTTTGATATTAAAATTTGTGAAATTGTAAGTTTATGAGTGATTATGAAATGATAGTATGGCGTGAAATTGAATTATTCACTGGAAAACGATTGATGTAGATTCGGCCAAGACAAAGTGTATACATGATAGTATATGTGGTATGTGAAGTATATTTGGATAATTGTGATGTGAATACATGAAAATTTATATTTTGATTTAGGATTTTATGTGATGAATGTGAATGTGTATATATGAGATAAGGCCGAATGGCCAATATGATGAATGTGAGCATGCATATGTGTGATAACGCCGAATGGCCAATGTGGTGAATATGAACATGCATATATGTGGTAAAGCCAAATGGCTAATGTGAAATATGTATGAGATATGTATATGTGGTAAAGACGAATGGTCAATGTGAAATATATATATGAGATATGTATATGTGGTAAAGCCGAATGGCTAGTGTGAAATATGTAGGCGACGTGCGTATATTGTGGCTGAACGACCAATGTGAAAGGTGTGTATTATTAGATATTTGATGAGGCAAATGAATTACAAATATGACAGTCGAAGTGAATGTTGTAACATGTGATTAAATGTACATGAAACTTGGAAATATATTCCGGGTAAGACCCGATGACTACGTGTGGAGATTATGTCCGGGTAAGACCCGATGACTACGTGTGGAGATTTTTTCCGGGTAAGACCCGATAACCGTGTGGAGATTTAAATCGAGCTAAAGGTCTCGCCGATAATCCGAGTAGAGGTTAAAGCTATAAGACTTCGTAATAAGAATTGCTTATAAATATATTCAATGCGAAAGGTTAAGCGGTATGTACTCCAAGTTTATATGTGAGCTTGATTTGAACTAAATCATAAGGTAGTTATGTGATGCATACGAGAGCAATCTATGAGACTATTCCTATGATTATGTGACATCGGATTAGTGTGAGAGGTTATGTGAAATCATACAATATATTTATGTCACATGAGCTCACTTTTATGTGAAAGTTTAAGCGCCTATTGTATATGATGAGTTGTGCATATTCGGTAAAGGGATGGTATGCCGAAGGAAGAGTGAAATAAAATATCTGAACAACTATGTTATAATTTGATTGTTATCTGTTGACACCTTGCTTAAAACTTACTAAGCATTGTAATGCTTACTCCGTTTACTCTGTTTCCTCTGTTTTATAGATCTCATTGCGAAGCTCTGTGCTCGGGGATCGTCAACAACTAGTCACACTATCACTATCCACCGCTTGTTCTTGTTATGTTTAGAATTATTTTATGGCATGTATAGAATAGACTAGTGGCGGAAGAATATTTTTGGTTAATGTATATAAGCCATGCAAAAATGGCATCTTTTGAATGTTTACTTAGTGAAGTTTAAATTTTACCTCTGGTTGTGCTTAGTATTTATTTAAATGAACGATCTTTATTTCAAGAAAAAGTTCAAAATTTTACTGTTCTGACATGAGTTACAAGTCCGGTAATGCCCCTTACCTATTCTGGCGACGGTTACGGGATAGGGGTGTTACATTTTATTGGTATCAGAGCTACGGTTTAGTCGATTCTAGGACTAACGTAGCACGCGTGAGTCTATTTATACATGCCATAAAGTGATAAAATGATAGTGTGATGATTTTTGACTATTAAAATGTGTTTGCTGTATTGTAATGAATCTTGATCCCGATCGAGCTGGAGCAAGCTTCTGACTATGAGAATTTGCGATATAACTTCACTTAGATATGCCTAAATTATTAAGTTGATCAGGTACGTATCATGTACTCGTATTTGAATTTCGATTTGGATTGAATTATAAGGGTATAAGTGATGCAATTTTGAAAGAGTGTTATGACTATAAATGTGATTTTTGTATGTGGCTATGGAACTGGAAGTTGAATGGTCGATAAGCATGTTGTGTTTATATTCAAGTAATGTAAATGATACACTAATGTGTATTGCCATATGTGTATATGTACATGAGAATTGAGAGTGATATATCCGGGCTAAGTCCCGAAGAGCATTCGTGCTAGTGATGTATCTGGACTAAGTACCAAAGAGCATTCATGCTAGTGATGTATCCGGACTAAGTCCCGAAGAGCATTCGTGCTAGTGATATATCCGGGCTAAGTCCCGAAGAGCATTCGTGCTAGTGATGTATCCGGACTAAGTCCCGAAGAGCATTCGTGCTAGTGATGTATCCGGACTAAGTCCCGAAGAGCATTCGTGCTAGTGATGTATCCGGGCTAAGTTCAAGAGCATTCGTCTTTGGTGTTATATCCGGCTAGGTCCCGAAGAGCAATCATCTTTGGTGGCGTGTATTCGAGCCTTCGTGCCTAGTAGGCTTCGTCTTGTAATTTGAGCAAAGTTTAAGTGTTCATTACTATACAATTCAAACTTAAATGAGATGATATGTTTAAAAGTGTACATACATGATGTTTATAGACTTGGTTAAGTCATTTCAATGTGTAATAACGAATGAATAAGAGCACTATGTGTGTGAATGATTAGAGGCCTTGTGTGTGTGCGAATTCCTTTAACCGAGCACTATGAGTGCGAGATTGGTCATGGGCACTAAGTGTGTGAAGTGGAATTCATGTAAGACCTCGCAGGATGAAGGCATTGATTTGAGATAGTGTGTAAGACCATGTCGGGACATGGCATCGGCTCGATATGTGAGAATATGTAAGACCATATCTAGGATATGGCATTGTAAGAGCTATATATGCTTAATGAGTATCCGTAATGATTTGAATGATTCAACGGGTATATTTAAGATGGTAAATAAAGTAAGATCGAATAAGTGATATGGTATGTACGGAAGGTATGTGAAAATCAAATGAAAGTAAAAATTTGTGAGTTCATATTATATTATGTTATGTATGCTAAATAAGTGAATACGTAAAAGATGGTGGATATGTTGTTAAGAAATGAATTCATGTTATAAATGTGTTACGGATTTAGTCTATGGAATGCTTGGTATATGAAGTCATATGTGCTATTGCTAAATGACCCCTATTTTTTTTAATCATATTCAAGAAATTATTTCGATTAAGTTCGACATTTGAAAGTCTGTAAGAATTTTTGATGAATGCTGATAATTTTGGATATATGGGTTATGTGCTAAAATAAATCCCATGCCGGTATACTATATGAGGCTTTATGCCAAATCGATTGTATACGGGTATCGTTAACGATGATTGAATGTGCTAAATGAATTCAATGTTCAGGTATGTGGAAGTTGATTTTCTGTTGGAAATAGGTTAAGTTGAATAGTGAGATATGATGGAGTTATAAAGGATATTTATTGGGATGTTTGAGTATATGTGTACTTTCGGTCAGGTTACAGCTTATACATGAATGAAAATGTGGGTTGATGATGTGAATTATACATGTTAATATGTGCTTAATATGTGTTTGAAATGCATTTGTGAATTAAATTAAGTGATTATTGCTTATGAAATCAAGAAAATGAGATATATGTGCATACTTGTAGAAATGTTTATGTATTTGTTTTAAGATAAGAAAATGATTTTATAGATCGATGCGAAATCAATAATGAATTACATATATGAATATAATTCAATAAGAGGACGTTATCCTAAACTATGCATTGGTAGAAATTTTCGGGGACGAAAATCCCTAAAGGGGGGAAGAGTTGTGACACCCCTAATTTGACCCTAGTCGAAAAGTGGTTTCGGGACCACAAAATCGAGTCATAAAAATAATTAACCGTCATAGTTGATGCTTATTATATGTATATATGCATGTGTAAAAATTTCATGTTTGAATTTTGTTAATTGTAAGTGAATTTTATTAATTAGGACTTATGTGAGAAAATTTAGAAATGTGCTAGGCAAATGTAAAGTGGCCTATTAATGCATGTTATGAAAATGATGGGTTTGCATGTCAAATTACCCAAAATTAGAGCTAGTGGCGGCCATGCTATGGGGTGAAACATGTTGGAAACATGTTGTGTTAGTGTGTTATGTTAGAAAGAATAAAATAAGAGGTTAGTAATAAAGTAATGAAAAGAGAGGGTGATGAAAACAAAGTTGTCTCATCCATGCCCCCCCTCCATTGCCGTGAATTGAAGGAAGAAAAAAAGAAAAGAAAAAAATGTTCATCTTCTTCTCCTACCTCTCTCAAGCGAAACTAACCAAGAAATGGAAGAAAGCACACCTAAGGCATTCGGCCATCTTGTGTGGGGAATTAAGGTATGATATCATGTGATTCTTTTGGAAATTTTGTGAAGTTGAGTTTGTTTTGGTGCTCATAACAAGATCCATGTGTTAATTTTTGAGTTTGTGTTGCAAGAAACATTTGGTTATGTCCTTATATGTCAAATTGATGATAAATTTTTGATATTTGGTGAATGAATATGGGTTTCGGTCATGGTAGATAAC
Organism: Gossypium arboreum; assembly: GCF_025698485.1. Classification (NCBI taxonomy): domain Eukaryota; kingdom Viridiplantae; phylum Streptophyta; class Magnoliopsida; order Malvales; family Malvaceae; genus Gossypium; species Gossypium arboreum. The sequence continues at coordinate 41,900,360 of NC_069080.1, forward strand.
AAAGAATGTGGTTGTTGTTCTTGTTAATTTGGATGAATTTTTGGTGGATAGGTGCTTGAATCAAACAAATGATCATGTGTGTACACTAGGTGCTAGTTGAGAAGAATCGGTCACTATATTGGAGGCCATTGCTGAATATGAGTTTAGTTATTGAGAGTGATGAATGTGTTTTGAGTTGATGGAATAAAAGAATGCTTAAAGATGTGTCACAACAAATTATATGTTAAGCTAAGGCTGTTAAATTATCAATCTTTCTTCCTAGCCGAATATGTGTTTATAAAGTTGAGTTGTTAAATAGATTTTGAAGTTAGCCCATGTATTTACTTTTGAATTTAAGAAGAATGATACATTCGATTATGCTTTGATGTGCTTGAATTGTTGTTATGTGAATAAATATTTGTTTGATGATATATATATATGTATTCGGCAATAGGATAAAATGTGTATTAAGGTAAGTTTCATGGTGATTATGCTTGTGATGTTGGGTTAATATTCGGCATTGAGTAATGTGGGGTAAGGTGATTAATCGGCTATGAAATTAGCTAAATTGAATAGGTATGTTTAATGATATGCTTAGTATAATGTATGATCTTATAACTCGGTTTGGTATTGAGATAAAGGTTAGATGTATGATTGGATTTTGGTATTTGTTAAATTGGTTAATCAAAGATTAAATGATATGTGATTGCCAAATGTGATTGTTAAGTGAATAATATTAGTTAAGTACTTAAGCAATCTATTGTTTTACTTAAGCTTAAGAGCAAAGAGGATCAAAGTCGGATAGGGGAAAAGAGAAAGTAAACGAATAGCCGTGGACATCTAATCGTCGACCACTTCCGAGGTAAGTTTTAAGTGATTAAACGTTGAGTAAATTCAATCATAATAGGACATAATGAGTTGATTTAATAAGATATGATGTGGCCATGATATGTCTTAAACTCAAATGGTAAGTTCATAAGTGTTTGGACTTGGAAATTTAAGAGCAAATTGTAATAATTTGCTTTGGACAGCAGCAGTAACGTGATTTTAGAAAATCACTATAAATTGTTGGTGTGGAATTATAGGCTGAATAAAATATGTAATCCAATCTTAGTTAGTCTAGTTTCTTATAAAAGAGACCGTGGAAGCAAAGAAATTTCCTATAAAGAGATATTTAAAGTTGTGTGGGACAGTGTCAGAATGACTCCGAAATCCCCTGTTCTGTTTTTTGAAAATCATTATAATTTGTACAAAAATTTTTATAAGATAATATTTATATGCTTAGACTCCTTAATGAGTCTAGTTTCAAATGAAATCAAATAGAACACATTATGAATTCTGTACAATGAAAAATTTGATTCGTAGTGAAGAGTGGTCAGATTAGTCAAACAGTGAAACAGGGGAAACTTTAAGAAAAATCTGGTATTGATTGGCCAAACCTAAAATTCTGGAAATTTTATGGATGGAAGATATATGAGTCTACATTCAGGTAAAATTAACGGCATGTGATTTTGAGTTTTGTAGCTCCAATTATAAATAATTTAGTGACTATTGCTCAGGAAAACAGCTCGTAGTGAATATGTGATTTTGTTGTAAACATGGATAAAACTTGTTTTAGTTGCTCATAAACTATTGATTAAACCCATAGGTGAATTCTAAATCGTGATATTGTAAAACGATATATGAGTGTTAGACGGATCTTTGATATTAAAATTTGTGAAATTGTAAGTTTATGAGTGTTCGATTATGAAATGATAGTATGGCGTGAAATTGAATTATTCACTGGAAAACGATTGATGTAGATTCGGCCAAGACAAAGTGTATACATGATAGTATATGTGGTATGTGAAGTATATTTGGATAATTGTGATGTGAATACATGAAAATTTATATTTTGATTTAGGATTTTATGTGATGAATGTGAATGTGTATATATGAGATAAGGCCGAATGGCCAATATGATGAATGTGAGCATGCATATGTGTGATAACGCCGAATGGCCAATGTGGTGAATATGAACATGCATATATGTGGTAAAGCCGAATGGCTAATGTGAAATATGTATGAGATATGTATATGTGGTAAAGCCGAATGGCTAATGTGAAATGTGTATGAGATATGCATATGTGGTAAAGCTGAGTGGTCAATGTGAAATATATATATGAGATATGTATATGTGGTAAAGCCGAATGGCTAGTGTGAAATATGTAGGTGACGTGCGTATATTGTGGCCGAACGACCAATGTGAAAGGTGTGTATTATTAGATATTTGATGAGGCAAATGAATTACAAATATGACAGTCGAAGTGAATGTTGTAACATGTGATTAAATGTACATGAAACTAAATCATAAGGTAGTTATGTGATGCATACGAGAGCAATCTATGAGACTATTCCTATGATTATGTGACATCGGATCAGTGTGAGAGGTTATGTGAAATCATACAATATATTTATGTCACATGAGCTCACTTTTATGTGAAAGTTTAACTGCCTATTGTATATGATGAGTTGTGCATATTCGGTAAAGGGATGGTATGCCCGAAGGAAGAGTGAAATAAAATATACGAACAACTATGTTATAATTTGATTGTTATCTGTTGACACTGCTTAAAACTTACTAAGCATTGTAATGCTTACTCCGTTTACTCTGTTTCCTCTGTTTTATAGATCTCATTATGAAGCTACTGTGCTCGGGGATCTTCAAACAACTAGTCACACTATCACTATCCACCGATTGTTCTTGTTATGTTTAGAATTATTTTATGGCATGTATAGAATAGACTAGTGGCGGAAGAATATTTTTGGTTAATGTATATAAGCCATGCGAAAATGGCATCTTTTGAATGTTTACTTAGTGAAGTTTAAATTTTACCTCTGGTTGTGCTTAGTACTTATTTAAATGAACGATCTTTATTTCAAGAAAAAGTTCAAAATTTTACTGTTCTGACATGAGTTACAAGTCCGGTAATGCCCCTTACCTATTCTGGCGACGGTTACGGGAAAGGGGTGTTACAGTCTAATCATCCACACAAGGCATTATCTCATTCATGTAATTTACTCATCCATGAAAATATCATCATTTGCATATATCAATAATGAACATTAGCCATTATCCAAGGCTTTATACAAATGAAGGGATTCATCCCAAGCCAACTTATTTGGCCAAATTAACATTGACACAAAACTCAAAAGTCTAAGCCCTATACATGCCATATTCAAAATAATAAAACCAACTATATCAAATGCTTCGGTTGATATTGTGATCGATGCCTCCGACGTCTGATGATCGTTGAACTAATTAGGCGTACTATCCAACACCGATGCCATGTCCAAGACATGGTCTTACACTGGCTCTCATAATGTGGCTGATGCATGTCACAAACATGTCTTACACTGGCACATAAATAACTTGAATGTCATGGCATTAATATCCGATTTATTTCTTAAGGTTCAAACGGGAGTTCTGCTACCTCAATATTCATCGTACATAATCATTTCCACAAACAAGCAATTTATGCTATATCAATTCAAACACATATAATAACAATGTAGTTGTATTATTTACATACAACTTACCTCGGTATACAAAATGTAGGCAACTAGCTCGGCTTAGTCCACTAGCTTTGTTTTTCCCCAGTCTAGGCCCGAATTTTGTAATTCTTGATCTAAAATGATAGAATATTCATTCATTTCATCAGCATATTAATCTAGACACTCGAAAATTCATTATTGGGCAAAATGAACATTTTAAGCCTAGGTCCAAAAATCGATTTTTATCATATTTTCTCACTAACCAAGCCTGTCCGAATACTTTTTATTCTAGAAGTAGCCCACAATTCTCATTATTACACACATGTAACATTTATTCCATAACTTATGCAAAAATGGTTCGTAGTTAAGGTTTTCATGAAAACTACTTCACAAAAGTTGTTTATTTAATAACCATGATTCATTTTCTTCCATAAAATTTTAGAAATAAAAATGCTTACTATCATGGAAAAACTCTAAACTTTCAACCATTTTGTAAAATAGTCCCCTCATTTGAAAGCTCATGCTACAAGGGATCCAAAAATACAAAAATCATCAAGAAAAACTATCAAAATCACTTACTTGTGAAGTTAAAAAGTAGGTGCAATTTTTCAAGCTTCCAAACCCCTATTTTTGTTGGTATTTTCGATGGTGAAGAGGGTGAGAAAAAGATGATATCTTTTTCCTCTTTATTTTATTTCATTTTGGTCAAATAAGTTACCAAATTTCCACCTAACTTTGACTTTCTCTATCTTTTGTCTCCTATGGCCGACCATCACTTATCCAAGGGTCTATTTTCCCTTTAAAGATCCCCAATTTTTCGTTATCTAGCCATTTAACACTCTTAGCTATCAAAATAAGACTTTTGCACTTTATGTGATTTAGTCATTTTTCACAATTGGGCTCACAATAACTAAAATTAATTTATCAAAATTTTAATGCACCTATATAATCATGCTATAACATATAAAATAATATTAAAAATAATAAAATAGTTTCTCTAACTTCGAATTTGTGGTCTCAAAACCACTATTTCAACTAAGCCGAAAATCGGGCTGTTACAATTCTCCCTTCTTAGGGATTTTCGTCCCTGAAAATCTTTCCGGTGAATAGGTTCGAGTATTGATCTCTCATGGTCTCCTCAAGTTTCCATGTGGCTTTTTTGACCCCATGTCTATGCCATAGTACTTTAACAAGTGCTATGCTCTTATTCCTCAATTGCTTAATCTCCTGAGCCAAAATCTTAACCAGCTCTTCGCCATAAGTCATATCCGGCTAAATCTCAACCTCAGTTGGTGAAATCACATGCGAAGGATCCGATCTATATCGATGTAACATGGACACATGAAATGCGTCATGAATCTTTTCTAACTTTAAGGGTAAAGCCAAACGATATGCTACCAGTCTAATTCTCTTAGTCACCTTATAAGGTTCAATAAACCGTGGGCTTAATTTGCCTTTCCTTCCGAATCGGAGAACCTTCTTCCACGGGGATACTTTCAAAAAAAAATTATCCCCGACTTGAAACTCGATCTCTTTCTGTTCCAAATCCGCGTAGGATTTCTGTCTATCCGAAGTGGCCCTCAAATAGTCGTGAATCACTTTAACTTTCTATTCAACCTCTCTTACTAAATTGACCCCGTGAATCTGATTCACTCTTAGCTCGATCCAATATAAAGGTGTTCGACACTTACGCCCATACAAAACCTCATAACATGCCATTTTCAGACTTGATTGATAACTGTTGTTATAGGCGAATTTGACCAGCGATAAATACCTTTCCCAACTGCCTTGAAACTCAAGAAAACAACACCGCAACATGTCTTCCAATATCTAAATTACTCTTTCCGACTGACCGTCAGTTTGCGAGTGGAAAGCTGTGCTAAAATTCAACTTTGTCCCCAAAGCTTCTTGCAACTTCTTCCAAAACCTCGAGGTAAACCTTGGGTCCCTATCTAAAATAATCGATAGTAGCACTCCACGAAGTCTCACGATCTCAGAAACATATAGATCGGCCAATTTCTCAAGGGAATAGTCAGTACGCACTGGTATAAAATGCACTGACTTTGTAAGTTTATTGACAACAACCAAAACGACATCCTTTTTCTTTGGCGTTAAAGGTAACCCCGATACAAAATCCATGGTTACCCGGTCCCATTTCCACTCAGGAACCATTACCGATTGAAGTAAACTCGAAGGTACTTGGTGTTCGCCTTTCACTTGTTGACAAATTAGACACTTAGAAACGACCTCTGAAATGTCTCTTTTCATTTCTGACCATAAGTACATTTTCAAGTCGTTATACATTTTCACACTACCCGGGTGGATAGACAAACAACCACTATGTGCCTCTCGTAAAATCTTCTGAATGAGCTCATTATCCTTGGGTACACAAATTCTATCTCGCTACATCATACAACCGTCAGTAGCAATACTAAACTCTAATTCATTTCCCGTCTCACACTGAGCCATTTTAGCTTGCAAGTCCCTATCACCTTTCTGAGCCTCACAAATCTCTTGAAGGAACGTAGGTCTAGTTCTTATCTCAGCTAGAATCGAGTCATCATCAATCCCGATCAACTGAGTATTCATAGCCCTCAAGGCTAATAATAATTTCCTACTCAATGTATCAGCTACTACGTTACCCTTTCCGGTATGGTAGTCAATCACCAACTCGTAATCCTTTATCAGCTCTAGCGACTTTCGTTGCCATAAATTCAACTATTTTTGAGTCATCAAATACTTGAGGCTTTTATGGTCAGTGAACACTAGGCATCTCTCACCATACAAATGGTGTCTCCAAATATTTAACGCGAACACAATGACGACCAACTCTAAATTGTGCGTCGGGGAGTTTTTCTCGTGTGGTTTTAGCTGTCTCGAGGAGTAGGCTATCACATTGCCTTCTTTTATGAGCACGAACCCTAACCTATTCAAGGATGCATCACTATACACTGCAAACTCTTTTCCCGGTTCTGGTTGCACTAGAACTGGGGCTTCGGTCAACAAGGTTTTTAGTTTCTCAAAACTTTGTTAGCACTTCTCCGTTCATTCAAACTTGACATCCTTTTGGAAAAACCTTGTCATTGGAGTAGCTATCATGGAGAATCCATTCACAAATCTTTTGTAGTACCCAGCTAAACCTAGAAAGCTTTGAATCTCTGTCACATTCCTCGACGGTTTCCACTCAACGATAGCCGAGATCTTACTCGGGTCAACTCTGATCCCATCACATGGCACAATGTGTCCTAGGAATCCGACCTCTTTAAGCCAAAATTCGCTCTTACTGAACTTGGCGTATTACTGCTTATCTCTCAAGGTTTGTAAAATAGTTCTCAAATACTCTGCGTGCTCACTCTCATCACACGAATAAATCAATATGTCATCGATAAAGATGACTACGAACTTATCTAAGTACGACCAGAAAATACGATTCATTCAGCCCATAAAAATTGTCGAGGCATTTTTTAAGCCAAAGGCCATGACGAGGAACTCATAGTGGCCATACCTCGTCCAAAAAGCAGTTTTCAGTACATCTTTCTCCTTAACCTTTAACTGGTAGTAGCTTGACCTTAAGTCTATCTTAGAAAACACGGTGGCTCCCTTCAACTGATAGAACAGATCATCGATTCTTGGCAAGGGATACTTGTTCTTCACATCACCTTGTTGAGATGTCTGTAATCTATACTAACCTCATCGATCCGTCTTTCTTCTTCACAAAAAGTACCGGAGCACCCCACGGGAAAAAATTCGGTATTGCAAAACCCTTATTAGTTAGTTCTTGCAACTGTACTCTTTTAATTCTGTCAGAGCCATCCTATATGGAGCGATCGAGGTAGGTGCCATACCAGAGACCAACTTGATACCAAACTCAACTTCTCTGGTTGGAGGCAATTCGAGAAACTCTTTCGGAAACACATCTAGATACTCACATACCACTGGCACTGTCTCAGTTTTCACTTCAGATGCTTGGGTATTCAACACAAATGCAAGGTACTCATACCCTTTTCTCAAATATCTTTCCGCAATCATGCACGATATTACTACAGGTGATTCATCTGATTCATCTGGTTTAACCCGAAGAACATTCTCGTCTTCATATTTCAACTCAGAAGATTTCCTTCCACAATCCACTAGAACACTATGAAAAGTTAACCAATCCATTCCAAGGATTACATCGAATTTATCAAACGGCAACAACATGAGGTCTGCTAGAAAAATATGACTCTTAATTGTCAAGGGACAATTTCTACATAGTTGGTAAGCTAACACATGTTTGCCTAATGGGTTAGACACTTTTGCTACAATTTCAGTAGGTTCAACTAACATATCCATACTGGGTACCAATTTTATGCAGACATAAGAATGGGTAGACCTCGGATCAATTAAAGCAGCAACAGAAATATCAAGAAGAGAAAAAGTACCCGTAATCACATATGGCAAAGATACCTCTTCGTGAGCGCAAATGGCATAAGTCCTTGCAGGCGCTCAGCCCTCGGACCTCACAGTTGAACCTCTAGGAGCACCTCTACTGCTAACCCCACTACCTGGGTTCTTCTGTGGTCTACTCCTTGAAGGAACACTACTCGCCCTCGCATCTTGCTTTTTCTCTTTCTCATCCAATTCGGGATAATTTCGTATGAAGTGGTCTAGGGGATCCACATTTGAAATAACCCCCCTCATTCCCTCGGCATTCGCTGAAATGACACCTACCACATTGTGAACACTCCGGCCTATTTGGCCAAGCACTACCAACACTCGCGGTAGAAGTGGTTTGAGCTTTAGATACCATGTGTTGCTTGTTATTCTTTCTACCCAAAATCTCCACTGAAGCATTCGATTTGGTAGTGAACTCTCTCGATCTTTTAGATGAGAACTGAAATGATTTCCCCATCTGTCTTCTCTTTGAGTCTCGAGACTCAATATCGGCTTTTCTCTTTGCTTTGGCCAATTCCTCAGCCTTACATGCTCTCTCCACGAGCACAACAAATTCCTTTAGCTCCAAGATGCCAACTAGTAGATGGATGTCCTCATTCAACCCATCTTCAAACCTCCTGCACATAATGGCTTCTGTAGATACGCACTCCCACGCATATTTGCTGAGTCTCACAAACTCACGCTAGTACTACGTCACCGTCTTACGGCCTTACTTCAGTTCAAGGAATTCTTTCCTCTTCTGGTCTATAAACCTCTGGCTAATGTACTTCTTTCGAAACTCTTCCTAGAAGAATTCCCAAGTTATCCTCTTTCTCGGTACAACAGACATGAGAGTATTCCACCATTGGTAAGTCGAGTCTCGTAGGAGTGACACTACGCACTTTACGCACTCCTCAGGCGTGCACGATAACTCCTCAAATACCCTAATGGTATTTTCCAACTAAAACTCTACTCTTTCTAGGTCATCATCAATATTAGCCCGAAATTCCTCGGCCCTTTACTTTCGTATTTTCTCTACTGGGGTTTGTCTCTCATAACTATATCCACTCCTTGTGGAGCTACAAGGGCATACTGAGGAATCGAAGGAGGTGGGGGAGGTGGAGTGTTTGGGTTCGCACAAACAAACTATATATACCAAACGTCCATCATGTGAAGGTAAGCCTCTCTAGCCCCTCTGCCCTGACTCATTGTCACGGGCCTACTATCTACTGGTGCGGTTCCTTCAGCGGGAGCCGGTGCATTACTTTTCACGTCATCTGCCTTAGCTATTTTAGGATCCATTTACTATATAAATAAAAACACAATTTATCTCGTCAGGAGTCGTCACACTATCAATATACAATTATGACATGTATAGCTAGACTCGTACTTACGCTAGGTTAGTCCTAGAATCGACTAAACAATAGCTTTGATACTGCTAAATGTAACACCCCTTACCCGAGTTCGACGCTGATACCGGGTACGAGGCATTACTATTCACAAATCGCATGCACATGTACTAAGTTAGATCATACGAACCCGTTAAAGTTTAAAACTTTTTCAAACTTGGTCTAAACTTCTTTAATATGGCCTACGAGGCCCTAAACACCCATTGGCAAACCAATCAGAACCAACTCGAGTCCTTAAACCAACTTTAGAGAATGACCTTTGAAACAGGGCATACGTCCGTGTAAGAGGGCAACACGCTCGTGTGAAACTAGAACCTGGTCGTGTTGTTGGCCCGTGTGGCATGTAAAGCCTAAGCACCTAGGGACACGCCCACATCCCTTACCCCTGTAGTTTTATTTTTCAATTTGAACTTACAGGGGTTTTCACACGGCCTGGCACACGCCCGCGTCCATGGCTCGTATCCCTCACACAGTTTCGGCATGCCCGTGTCTCAGCCTGTGTTTGAAAACCTTGATATTCTGTTTCTGACGTCAGCAATCCTTAAGGGTCGCACGACCAAGGCACATGCCCGTGTGCTAGGCCGTGCTCTTCACACGGCTGAAACACACGGTCGTGTCTCTGCTCGTGTGTTTACTACCATGCATGCTAATTTGACAATTTCACGTACAGGGGACACACAGTAGGATAACAAGCCCATGGGGATGACCGTGTGTCACACACGGCCTAGATGCAAACCTGTGTGTCTACCCATGTGGACAAAATAATGCTATTTACCAAGCCTTGTTACCACCCTTACTTGCACTAACCTACATATCGTCTAACATGACAAATCTACACAACAATACAAGGTCTAATCAGCCACACAAGGCATTATCTCATTCATGTAATTTACTCATCCATGAAAATATTATTATTTTCATATATCAATAATGAACATTAGCCATTATCGAAGGCTTTATACAAATGAAGGGATTCATCCCAAGCCAACAAATTTGGCCGAATTAACATTAACACAAAACTCAAAAGTCTAAGCCCTATACATGTCATATTCAAAATAATAAAACCAATTATACCAAATGCTTCGGTTGATAGCGTGATTGATGCCTCTGATGTCCGATGATCCTCGAACTAATTAGGTGGCACTATAAGAAAATGAAAAGGAGAGGGATTAAGCATAAATCTTAGTAAGTTGCATGCAAATAAATATAACAACAACTTTACCATTCATCATCATGCTCATAATACAAAAGTAGGCATAACCACAAATTATTTATCACCGTCCAATACAATTCACATAGCATATATTGAGCTCACATCTCATACATTTCAAATAGGTACCTGTATCACTCACAACATGTTTATGCTTTTCTCAATTAACTTAAACTCTAACTCTCACTACTGAACCATTTGGAATGCTATCGGATATTCACTAAACCTCAAACATAGGGTATAATGCCGATGCCATGTCCTAGACATGGTTCTACACTGGCTCATCCATCAAGTCAATGCCATGTCCCAGACATGGTCTTACACTGACTATCGAAATCGAGGCTAACGACATGTCCCAGACATGGTCTTATACTAGCTCTCACATATCCGTACTGATGTCATGTCCCAGACATGGTCTTACACTAGCACCTTTATACGTGTCAATGCCATGTCCCAGACATGGTCTTACACTGACACATCTTGTAGCTAATGCATGTCCTAGACATGTCTTACACTGGCTTACATCTTGAGGCCGATGCATGTCCCAGACATGTCTTACACTAGCTCTTGTCTCAATGGCAATGCCATGTCCAAGACATAGTCTTACACAGGCTCTCATTATGTGGCTGATGCATGTCCCAGACATGTCTTACACTAGCTCTTGTCTCAATGCCGGTGCCATGTCCAAGACATAGTCTTACACTGGCTCTCATTATGTGGTTGATGCATGTCCCAGACATGTCTTACACTGGCACACAAATAAATCAAATGTCATGGCATGAATATCTGATTTATTTCTTAAGGTTCAAACGGGAGTTCTACTACCTCAATCTTCATCATACATAATCATTTCCACAAACAAGCAATTTATGCTATATCAATTCAAAAACATATGATAACAATGTAGTTGTATTATTTACATACAACTTACCTCGATATACAAAATGTAGGCAACTAGCTCGGCTTAGTCCACTAGATTTGTTTTTCCCCAGTCTAGGCCCAAATTTTGTGATCTATCATTTCATCAGCATATTAATCTAGACACTCGAAAATTCATTATTGGGCAAAATAACCATTTTACCCCTAGACTTCCACAAAATGACCATTTTACCCCTAGGTCCAAAAATTGATTTTTATCACATTTTCTCACTAACCAAGCTTAGCTGAATACTTTTTATACTAGAAGTAACCCACAATTCTCATTATTACACACATGTAACATCTATTTTATAACTTATGCAAAAATGGTCCCTAGTTAGGGTTTCCATGAAAACTACTTCACAAAAGTTGTTTATTTAACAACCATGATTCATTTTCTTCCATAAAATTTCAGAAATCAACATGTTTACTATCATGTAAAAACCCTAAACTTTCAAACATTTTGCAAAATAGTCCCTTTATTTGAAAGCTCATGCTACTAGGGGTCCAAAAATACAAAAATCATCAAGAAAAACTATCAAAATCACTTACTTGTGAAGGTAAAGAGTGGGTGCAATTTTTCAAGCTTCCAAACCCTATTTTTGCTGGTATTTTCGGTGATGAAGAGGGTGAGAAAAAGATGATATCTTTTTCCTCGTTATTTTATTTTATTTTGGTCAAATAAATTACCAAATTTCCACCTAACTTTGACTTTATCTATCTTTTGTCTCCTATGGCCGGCCATCACTTATCCAAGGGTCTATTTTCTCTTTAAAGACCCCCAATTTTTGGTTCTCTAGCTATTTAACACCCTTAGCTATCAAAATAGGACTTTTGCACTTTATGCAATTTAGTCCTTTTTCACAATTGGGCTCACAATCGCAAAAATTAATTCATCAAAATTTTCATGCACCTATATAATCATGCTATAACACATAAAATAATATTAAAAATAATAAAATAGTTTCTCTGACTTCGGATTTGTGATCTCAAAACTACTGTTTCGACTAAGCCCAAAATCGGGTTGTTACATATAAACTCAAGTTTTTTCGGATATTAAGACTCCGACTAGTAAACTAATAAAACGATACGTTGTAGCTTAAAAGATATAAGTTTAAAACTATTCTTCGTAACACACCTAGATTCGACCATAATATCTAGGTCGGGTTAGGGGGTTACAAATATTTTATCCAAATATACTAGGCCCTTAAAAAGTCCCTAATAATCATTAAATTCTCTATTAAAACCTCAAATTTTGACATTTTCACAATTTAATCTTGAAATCAAAATCTAACAAAAATCACTTTACAAATTCATCAAATAACATAATCAAAGTTCCAAATACACATTATTCATCAAAAACATTGAATATTCATTAATGGAAACTTCCAAAATTTTTAACAAAATAAAAACAAAGATACGAGCTAGTTGGACCTAGTTGCAACGATCTCAAAAGCATAAAAATTACAAGAAACGAGTACAAATTGAACTCACATGCAAGGCTTCAATGCTTAGCCGATTCTCCAAGTTTCTTTCTATGCTATTTCAGCAATGGGTGAGAAAAAAATGAAGAAGTAATTTGTTTTATTTTAAATTTCTATTTATTTACAATTATGCCATTATCATTAAATTTCCTTTCATTTTTAATTCTAATTGCCCTCCCACACATTAATTATGGTTTAATTGCTACTTAAGTCCATCCTCAACTATTAACTAATCAATTTGATCACCTAATTGTAATAATTACTAACATTTACACATTTTTCAGTTTAGTCCTTTTTCTTTAATTAACTATCTAAACGTTAAAATTCCAGAACCAAATTTTAATATGACTTTAGTGACTCTATAAATATTATAAAAATAATATTTACGAGTCAACATGATGAAAATTTGTGGTCCCAAAACCACTGTTCTGTCACCACTAAAAATCGGGTTGTTACAACTCTCTCTCTTAGGAAATTTTGTCCTCGAAATTGTTACCTGAAAATAGATTCAGATATTGTAGTTTCATTGGTTCTTCTATTTCCAAGGTAGCTTCTTTTGAACCATGACGATGCCACAAGACTTTTTATGGCGGTTCTCATTTATTTCGCAGTTCTTTGACTTTTCGAGCTAAAGTTCTCACTGGTTCTTCCGAATACGACAAGTCTGGCTGTAGCTCAATCTCAGTAAGAGGAATCACAAGTGAAGGATCAGATATGTATTGTCTCAACATTGAAACGTGGTACACATTATGAATTTGCTCGAGTTAAGAGGGCAAGGCTAATCTATAAGCTACAGGTTTGATTTTTTCAAAAATTTCGTACGGACTTATAAATCCTAGACTCAGCTTTCCTTTCTTGCCAAAATGCAACACTTTCTTCACATAGAGACTTTTAAGAATACTCGATCACCAACAATAAATTATGTATCTTTTCTTTTCAGACCCGCGTACGATTTCTGACGATCAAATGCAGCTTTCAAACAATCCCGAATAATTAAAATTTTGTCTTTTGTTTCTTGGATCAAATCAATTCTCACCATTTTAAATTCACTCAATTCTGACCAATACAACTGTGTTTTACACTTTCTCTGTAACACTCCTCACCCGTATTCAACGCCAGAACAGGGTTATGAGGCATTACTAGACTTACATCGTAACAATCATACAACTCTGAGTCCTAAATTTTTAACCAAATTAAAAACCATTTGCATTCAATCATATAGTCCTTAATACGAGCCTACAAGACTTAAAACATGCATTAAAAATGGTTCGAGACTAAATCGAGAACTTAAGAAATTTTTACAAAACTTAGAAAAAAGTTTTTGTCATGTACAGGGGTCACACACCCATGTGGCTCAAGAAATGCCTGTGTGGTCAGGCCGTGTGGTCACACACACCCGTGTCCCTAACCCGTGTAACTCTGTGACAACCCGAATTAGGGCCTAATCGGAATAGTGGTTTCGTGACCACAAATCCGAGATAGAAATAATTGTTTTATAATTATTTTGGGGTTTATGATATGATTGCATGATTGTGTGAAAATTTCGTGATGAAATTCTATGCCTAAAGTGCTTAAATTGAAAGTAGGGACTAAATCGAATAAGTTGCAAAATTTGCATCCCGAAGTTTTAGTATGAAATTGTTTTGGAATATTAATTAGGAGGTCTTAAATAGAAATTTGACCAATTTTAAGTTCATGGACAAAATTAGGACATGGAAGGAATTTTTGAAAGTTTAGTAAGGAGGGCATTTTGGTCATTTGGATATTAAATGAAATAAAATGGGAAAAATAACACAAAATTGATCATCATCCTCCTTAGTTGCTGCCGAATTCTCCCTCTCTCCATAGCTAGGGTTTCTTCAATTTTCAAGCTCCATAATCAAGAAAGACGCGAATTGATCTCGAGCGGGGAAGGAAAAGTTTTGGACTAAATTGCAAAATTTCCACATTTTGCACCAAGGTAAGTTTGTATGTAAATATTACAATAATTTCATGTACATTCTTATATTTCAGCCTATTATATAAATATACTAGCTGATGTTAAAATATAAATCGACTATTGGAAGAATGGAAATAAATATAGAGAGAGATCCGGTTGAACATTCGGAGAGATCGAATGAAATAGAGGAGCGTAGCTAGGTCACATGTATGATGCTGAGTGCACATCATGAGTACAAGAAAGCTACGAGACACCTCAGAGTAGCTAGGTCACATGTGTGATACGAGATGTATCCCATGTAGACAAGAGAGCTACGTGAAAGATAAATGTAGCTAGGTCGCATGCGTGATTCCAAGTGAAGGACACCATGTAGACAAGAGAGCTACGTGAAAGATAAATGTAGCTAGGTCGCATGCGTGATTCCAAGTGAAGGACACCATGTAGACAAGAGAGCTACGAGACAAATCGGTTGGGTCGCATTAGTGGTACTAAGTGTTCACCATGTGTACAAGAGAGCCGAACTAAACGAAGTATGATGGTGGGGCTGTGTGCTGAAACCATTAAATATCGAGGATTGATCCGAATTGTTCAACGGGATGGTTTTGTGGTGATATTGTGGTTTGGACCTACACTTATGGTGAATGAAATGTGGTGAAAATGATTTGTGGTATATACATATATAAGATAAAATGAGGTTAGCATAAAGAATGTGTGAAAGAGTGAAATTAGCATTAAAACTGTTTTTAGATGGTAGCAGTGATGTGATATTGAAAAATCACCAAAAATAGGAGGAATATAATTAGAGGTTGAATGAGATGTGAAATTAAAGTTTAATGAGTCTACTTTCATATAAAAGAAACAGAGCAAGCAAAGGAATTCTATATTTTGAGATATTTACAATTGTATGTGACTTGCCCAGGATGAATACGTGATCCCCTGTTCCAACTTTGAAAAATCATTAAAAATTGTACAAAGAAAATTAAGAAATATAGTTTACATGCCTAAATTCCTTATTGAGACTAGTTTTAAATGAAACAGACTTCAGGGTTGTTTGAATTGTGTACTGAGAGAAATTCAATTTGTAGTGAACAGAGGTCAGATCAGTCGAGCTGTGTAACAGGGAAACTTTAACTAATAAACTGTACTAATCGGCTGAACCAAAATTATAGAAAAAATTAGCAAAAAGCTTTATGAGTCTAGATTCAGGAAATTTTACGGATTTGAATTTCGAGTTTTGTAACTCGAGTTATGATTTATTTAGTGAATATGACGCAGCAGAGACAAAGCTTAATCAAAGTGGAATGAATAGTGAAGTTAAAATAGATATACTTGAATTGTTGTGTAAACATGTTAGATTTTTTTAATTAGTATTTACATACTTACTTACTAAGCTATAAGCTTACTTTGTTTCTCTCTTTTGTCTTATAGTGTTCTTGGCTTGCTCAGAGTTAAGGATCGTGAAGATCTATCCGCACTATCATACTTTAGGTATTTGAACTAAACGTTTTGAATTATGGCATGTATAGTAGGCTTAATTATTTTGTTACGTGTCATATTTGTCTAGGTTTAAAATATTAGTTACTGAAGACTCGACCAGCTAATTTGTACAAGCCATTAAAGTTGGCTAATATTGTTCAAGACATATATTATACGATGCACTATCAAATTGGATGACATATTTATATTTCGGTTATGTTTAATGGTATGTGTTATGTTCGTAATACCTTGTATCTGTTCGCATGACAGTAACAGGTAAGGGTGTTACATTTAGTGGTATCGAGCTATGGTTTAGTCGGTTCTCGGACTAATAAAGTGTGTGTAAAAGTCTAGCTATACATGCCATAAAAATATTGTGATAGTGTGGTGACTCGATTATTCTAAACGTGTTTTGTTTTAATATAGTAATGGATCCTCAAGGGCTGCGGTGATGATGTTGTTAGTAATGCGCCGGCCCCGCACAAGGGACCGCTACTGTGGAAAGTAGACTGAGACATTGAGACAAGGAGATGAGGCTCGGATGCCTTTCTCCAAATGATGAACAATTGGTATCTTGAATTTATTCGAGCAAATCCAAATGCTCAACCTCCTCCACCCCTCCTATACCTCGGACGATTCTGTAGAGCTGCTCAAGGTATAGATTTGGTAAGAATGAACAAGCCTCCGGTTGACAAGATTCAAAACAAGGGGCAAGAGTTTAGAGCAAAGGTCGATGATGATCCCGAGAAAGCGGAATTCGGCTTGAAAATTCTACCCGTGTATTTGATGAGCTCTCATGTACACCCGAGGAATGCTTAAAGTGTGTCAGATCACTTTTGAGAGATTCGACTTACCACCGGTGAAGACTTTGGTTGCAGTGGTGCCAAAAGAAAAAGTTACTTGGGATTTCTTCCGGGAAGAATTTAGAAAGAAATACATAAGTCGCGATTTATTGATCAAAACGGAAGGAGTTCCTTGAATTGAAGCAGGGAAAATGTCAGTAGAGAGTATGAACTCGAATTTGTAAGACTCAACAAGTATGCCCAGAATGTGTGTCCACCGAGGCCATTATGTGTAGAAGATTTGAAGACGGGCTGAATGAGGACATTAAAGTGCTTGTAGGAATTTTAGAGTTGAAAGAATTTGTAGTATTGGTTGATCGAGCTCTTAAAGCCGAAGAATTGAACAAAGAAAGAAGAAAAGCTGCTATTGAGGCCCGAGATGTCAGAAAAAGACAGATAAGCAAGCCATTTCAATCTCAACCAAAGAGGTCCAAAGAGACAAACCCTCGAATGACAGTTTCAATTGGGGATTCACACAGAGATCGTGGTAGAGCATATTCGGGGTCTAAAGCTCAAGCTATTTCGGTGGCAAGTGTGGGTAATGTGCGACCTAGAAAGCCCGAGTGTCAGCAATGTGGCAGGCAACATTATGGTGAGTGTTGGGGGACCGAGCGAGCTTGTTTCAAAGCGGTTCTCGCGAGCATTTTATTAGAGATTGTCCGGAGAAAGTTAAAGAAGAAAGATTTGAGTGCTAGATGAATACCACCGCTAGTAGAGGTAGACCACCGAGAAATACCTTGGAGGTGGGACTAGTAGTAAACGGTGATGAAAGATTTAACGGCAAGATCGAAGCTAGAGCACTGCTAGAGCTTATGCTATACGTGCCGAGAAGATGCATCATCTCCGATGTTATTCTTGGTACATTTTTCTCTATGATACTATTGTTATTGCATTGATTGATCCGGGTCCACTCATTCCTATATTTGCATGAATTTAGTATCCAATAAAAGTTGCTGTTGAATTTCTTGAGTTTACGATTAAAGTGTCGAACCCTTAGGCCAATATGTGCTAGTTGACAAGGTTTGCAAGAATTGCCCATTAATGATTCAAGGTCACTGCTTTTCCGCCAACTTGATGTTGTTACCATTTGGTGAGTTTGACGTTATCTTGGGAATGGACTAGTTAACATTGTATGATGCTAAGGTAGATTGTAAACAAAAGACACTAGAGTTGAAATGTGAAAATGGAGAAATTTCGTGGGTTGAAACAGATGAATCAAATAAATTGCCTATGGTGATTTCGCACATGTCCGCACGTAAATACATGAGAAAAGGGTGTGAAGCTTATCCGCTTATGTAATGAATATTGAGTTGCCTCAACTGAAATTTGAATCGATCTGATAGTCTGTGAGTTTCGGATGTATTTCCGAGGAATTGCCAGGTTGCCTTGAACAGAGAGATAGATTTTGCCATTGATTTGTTGCGGCATCGCACCGATCTCGATTGCTCCATATAGAATGGCTCAATGAATTAAAAGAATTGAAGGCTCGATTGTAGGAGTTAATGGACAAAGGATTTGTGAGACCGAGTTTCTCTCCCTGGGTGCTCTGTATTATTCAGTAAAGAAGAAGGATGGTTCAATGAGACTTTGCATTGATTACCGTCGACTTAATAAGGTGACTATAAAGAACAAGTACCGTTCGAGGATTGATGATTTATTCGATCGGTTAAAGGGGCCACAGTGTTTTCAAAGATTGATTTGAGGTCCGGTTACTACCATTGAGAGTTAAGGAGTCGATGTGCGAAAACCGCCTTTAGGACAAGGTATGGACATTATGAGTTTCTTGTGATGCCTTTCGACAACAAATGCTCCACTATATTTATGGACTTAATGAATCGGATCTTCCGACCATATTTGGATAAGTTTGTAGTAGTGTTTATAGATGACATTTTAATTTATTCTCGAGATGAGTCTGAACATGCCGAACACTTGAGAACTATATTGCAGATCTTGAGAGAAAAGAAACTGTTTGCCAAGTTTAGTAAAAGTGAGTTCGGCCGTGAAGTCGGATTTTGGGGCATATAGTCTCAGGTGATGGTATTCGGGTGGATCCAAGCAAGATTTCTGCGATCGTTGATTGGAAACCACCCAAGAATGTATCCGAGGTTAGAAGCTTTTTAGGCTTAGCCGGGTATTATAGACGTTTTGTTGAAGGATTTTCGATGATTGCCTCTCCTATGACTAAGTTGTTGCAAAAGAATGTTAAGTTTGAATGGACTGATAAATGTCAACAAAGTTTTGAAAAATTGAAAGCACGATTGACTGAAGCACCAATTTTAGTACTGACCGAGTCGGAAAGGAGTTCAGTAATTTATAGTGATGCATCATTGATGTGCCTTGGATGTGTGTTGATGCAAGAGGGTAAAGTGGTATCTTATGCTTGAGACAGTTAAAACCGCATGAGAAGAACTATCCTACACATGATTTGGAACGTCGCCATTGTTTTTTGCCTTGAAGATTTGGCGACATTATTTGTACGGTGAAAAATGCTGAATTTTTACCGATCACAAAAGTTTGAAGTACTTGATGAATCAAAAGGATCTGAATCTGCATGATGAAGATGGCTTGAATTATTAAAGGATTATGATTTAGTGATTGATTATCATCCGGAAAAGCAAATGTAGTTCTTGACGCCTTGAGCGAAAATTTCTTTTTACTTTGAGAACCATGAACACGGGGTTAGCATTGTCGATGATGGGTCAATCTTAGCGAGATGAGAGCTAAACCGTTATTTCTCCGATTGATTTGTGATGCTCAAAAGAATGATAGTGAGTTGCGGATCATGAGAACTCAATGCGAATCGAGTTACGACTCAGATTTTCGAGTTGGACCGGATGACTATTTGATGTTTCGAGACAGGATATGTGTCTTGAAAAACGATAAATTGATTCGTAAAATATTACATGAGGCGCACAATGGTGTTTATCGTTCATCTGGTAGCACAAAATGTATAATGATTTAAAGAAGTCAGTATTGGTGGCGGTATGAAAAGGAACATTTCGAATTTGTAACCAAGTGTTTGATCATCAACAAGTAAAAGTTGAACATCAAGTGCCTTGAGGATTACTTCAACCGGTAATGGTGCCCGAGTGGAAATGGGACAAGATTACCATGGATTTTGTAACCGGTTTGCCTTTAACTCCTAAAAAGAAGGATCTTGTTTGGGTAGTGGTTGATAGATTAACAAAGTCACCCACTTTATACCAAGACGCACCGATTACTCACTTGATAAATTAGCGAATTATATATTCTTTGAAATTGTGAAGTTGCACGGAGTACCTATGTCTATAATATCGATAGAGATCCAAGATTTACCTCGAGATTTTGGAAAAAGTTACAAGAAGCTTTGGGTACAAAATTGAACTTTAGTACCGCATTTCATCCACAAACAGATGGTCAAACGGAAAGAGTAATCCAGGTACTCGAAGATATGCTTAGATGCTGTGTTTTAGAATTTGGAGGTAGTTGGGAGAAATATCTATCTTTGATTGAGTTTGCCTATAATAACAGTTATCAATCAAGTATACAAATGGCACCGTCTGAAGCCTTGTATGGTCGTAAGTGTCGAACTCCTTTATATTGGACCGAGCTTAGTGAGAAAGCAGATTCATGGAGTTGATCTAGTTAAAGAAACCAAGAGAAAATAAAAGTAATTCGGGATTGCTTGAAAGTCGCTTCAGATCGACAAAAGTCATATGCTGATTTAAAAAGAAAAGAGATTGAATTTCGGTGGGTGATAAAGTGTTCTTGAAGGTGTCACCATGGAAAAAGTTTCGAGATTTAGTCGAAAAGGCAAGTTGAGTCCGCGTTTTATTGGGCCGTCTGAGATTCTTGAGAGAATTGGACCAATGGCATATCGGTTGGCCTTACCGGCAGAGTTAGAAAGAATTCATAATTTCATGTATCAATGTTATGACGTTATCGTTCGATCCTTCACATGTGATTTCCCAATGAAATTGAGATTCGATCGGATATGACCTATGAGGAGAAACCAATAAAGATTTTGGCTCGAGAGGTTAAGCAGTTAAGAAATAAAAGTATAGCTTTAGTGAAAGTATTGTGGCACGGACATGGGATAGAAGAGGCTACGTGGGAACCCGAGGAAGCTATGAGGAAACAAGTACCCAAACCTCTTTCTCGGTAAGATTTTCGGGACGAAAATCTCAAAAGGGGAGAATTGTGACAACCCGAATTAGGGCCTAATCGGAATAGTAGTTTCGTGACCACAAATCCGAGATAGAAATAATTGTTTTATAATTATTTTGGGGTTTATGATATGATTGCATGATTGTGTGAAAATTTCGTGATGAAATTCTATGCCTAAAGTGCTTAAATTGAAAGTAGGGACTAAATCGAATAAGTTGCAAAATTTGCATCCCGAAGTTTTAGTATGAAATTGTTTTGGAATATTAATTAGGAGGTCTTAAATAGCAATTTGACCAATTTTAAGTTCATGGACAAAATTAGGACATGGAAGGAATTTTGAAAGTTTAGTAAGGAGGGCATTTTGGTCATTTGGATATTAAATGAAATAAAATGGGAAAAATAACACAAAATTGATCATCATCCTCCTTAGTTGCTGCCGAATTCTCCTCTCTCCATAGCTAGGGTTTCTTCAATTTTCAAGCTCCATAATCAAGAAA
Source organism: Gossypium arboreum (assembly GCF_025698485.1). Taxonomy (NCBI): domain Eukaryota; kingdom Viridiplantae; phylum Streptophyta; class Magnoliopsida; order Malvales; family Malvaceae; genus Gossypium; species Gossypium arboreum. The sequence goes on from NC_069080.1 coordinate 41,922,207, forward strand.
GACGCGAATTGATCTCGAGCAGGGGAAGGAAAAAGTTTTGGACTAAATTGCAAAATTTCCACATTTTGCACCAAGGTAAGTTTGTATGTAAATATTACAATAATTTCATGTACATTCTTATATTTCAGCCTATTATATAAATATACTAGCTGATGTTAAAATATAAATCGACTATTGGAAGAATGGAAATAAATATAGAGAGAGATCCGGTTGAACATTCGGAGAGATCGAATGAAATAGAGGAGCGTAGCTAGGTCACATGTATGATGCTGAGTGCACATCATGAGTACAAGAAAGCTACGAGACACCTGTAGTAGCTAGGTCACATGTGTGATACGAGATGTATCCCATGTAGACAAGAGAGCTACGTGAAAGATAAATGTAGCTAGGTCGCATGCGTGATTCCAAGTGAAGGACACCATGTAGACAAGAGAGCTACGTGAAAGATAAATGTAGCTAGGTCGCATGCGTGATTCCAAGTGAAGGACACCATGTAGACAAGAGAGCTACGAGACAAATCGGTTGGGTCGCATGAGTGGTACTAAGTGTTCACCATGTGTACAAGAGAGCCGAACTAAGCGAAGTATGATGGTGGGGTGTGTCTTTGAAACCATTAAATATCGAGGATTGATCCGAATTGTTCAACGGGATGGTTTTGTGGTGATATTGTGGTTTGGACCTACACTTATGGTGAATGAAATGTGGTGAAAATGATTTGTGGTATATACATATATAAGATAAAATGAGGTTAGCATAAAGAATGTGTGAAAGAGTGAAATTAGCATTAAAACTGTTTTTAGATGGTAGCAGTGATGTGATATTGAAAAATCACCAAAAATAGGAGGAATATAATTAGAGGTTGAATGAGATGTGAAATTAAAGTTTAATGAGTCTACTTTCATATAAAAGAAACAGAGCAAGCAAAGGAATTCTATATTTTGAGATATTTACAATTGTATGTGACTTGCCCAGGATGAATACGTGATCCCTGTTCCAACTTTGAAAAATCATTAAAAATTGTACAAAGAAAATTAAGAAATATAGTTTACATGCCTAAATTCCTTATTGAGACTAGTTTTAAATGAAATAGACTTCAGGGTTGTTTGAATTGTGTACTGAGAGAAATTCAATTTGTAGTGAACAGAGGTCAGATCAGTCGAGCTGTGTAACAGGGAAACTTTAACTAATAAACTGTACTAATAGGCTGAACCAAAATTATAGAAAAAAATTAGCAAAAAGCTTTATGAGTCTAGATTCAGGAAATTTTACGGATTTGAATTTCGAGTTTTGTAACTCGAGTTATGATTTATTTAGTGAATATGACGCAGCAGAGACAGCTTAATCAAAGTGGAATGAATAGTGAAGTTAAAATAGATATACTTGAATTGTTGTGTAAACATGTTAGATTTTTTTAATTAGTATTTACATACTTACTTACTAAGCTATAAGCTTACTTTGTTTCTCTCTTTTGTCTTATAGTGTTCTTCGCTTGCTCAGAGTTAAGGATCGTGAAGATCTATCCGCACTATCATACTTTAGGGTATTTGAACTAAACGTTTTGAATTATGGCATGTATAGTAGGCTTAATTATTTTGTTACGTGTCATATTTGTCTAGGTTTAAAATATTAGTTACAGTACTCGACCAGCTAATTTGTACAAGCCATTAAAGTTGGCTAATATTGTTCAAGACATATATTATACGATGCACTATCAAATTGGATGACATATTTATATTTCGGTTATGTTTAATGGTATGTGTTATGTTCTGGTAATACCTTGTATCCTGTTCCGGCGACGGTAACGGGTAAGGGGTGTTACAAACTCTCTGACTTTCAAAGCATGAACAAATGGAAGTCACACGGCCAAGTCACACGCCCGTGTGCTAGGCCGTGTGGTTAATTTAATTTTCATAAAATAGATGCAGATTTCACACAGTCAGGACACACGCCTGTGCTTGAGGCTATGTCCCTTACACGGCTGAGACACACGTCCGTATCTCTGCCCGTGTGCTCAATTCTGAGCATTCTATTTCTCAAAATTAAGGTGCAGGGGACACACGGCCAAAACACATGCCCATGGAACATACACACTGCCTAGACACACGCCTATGTGTCTACCCGTGTGGACAAAATAAAGGCTATTTACCAAGCCATTTGTCACCCTCATTTGCACACACACCTTCACAACTTTAATGGTACAAATAATAGCATATTTAGGCAACCAAGACATCCACAATCAAGGCTAAAACATGTCGTTTCGTTAACAACACTTAACATACTTACAACATCATATTTTACCAAATCCAATCATACCAAACTCACATTCTACAAGCTTCAATATGGCTACCATTAATATGCATTATATCATATGGATCTTCTAGGATACTAATGAACCAAACTCAATCATTTCACTACAAAGCTATTTAGCCATGAATAAGCATATAGCAACCCATTATAAAAAACATAAACAAAAGGCATTGGCACATATACTTATATAAATAGGCTTACAACCATTTTACCCAATATAAGCAAATTACATGGCTAAATACCAAATCTCCTTAAACAAATATAACCCCACACATTTGGCCAAATTCATAATGTCACATATATCAAAATGACCAAGTCCCTATACATGGCATATACCCAAAATGTTTAAGATCATTGATACCCAAAATGACAATTTGATAGTGTGATGCGATCTCTGACGATTTCCAATTCGAGCTAGCTTGATAACACTATAAAACATGGAAAAAAGCGGAGTAAGCTATATAGCTTAGTAAGCTAGTATGAAAGAAATAAGCAAATCTTGCCATACATTTAACATTCAAGTAATATAATATAGGACAATTTAATTTGCCATAATCTCATAACCATAATTCGTTCCACCACAAACTTACCTTGAATTCATCATTTTGCAAATTTAATAATCATAAGCTATATGCACATACCTGAACCATCTCATAATGGTTTCATATTTATTCTCAACTTTAACATACCCATGAACCACTCAGAATAATAATATCGGATACTCGGGAAATCTTACACACAAAGTGCCACTTATGTAGCCATTGCTACCTCAATCTCATAACACATAAATGCTCGCTCTCGAGCCATCAACGAGCCTGTTCACACAAGTTGTCAGTCAAGACGTAGCTACACGATGCTGCTCACACAAGCTGTCAAGTAACAACAGCATATGTCGGTATACACAGCCACCGGTAGGACGTACAGGACCAGCACCCGGATCTCATAACATAATACCCTAGTGACATGTCACTTGTATCCTAATCTATTCCTAGGGTTCGATTGGGATTTCTTGCTTGCCAAAACGTCGTCAAACGTGTCCGTAGAGTTGTTCATACAATTTATGCAGTATTAAAACATTTAAAATATAATTATAATAAAGTTTATTAATATACGAACTTACCTCGGATGCAAAAACGGCAAAAGGAATCTATTCGTCAATTATTTTGTTTTTCCCCCGATCTAGATCTAAACTTTGTTTTTCTTGATCTATAATGTCAAATTTAACTTATTTAATCATCACATTATTCAATATAGTCCAAAAACACATTATGGCAAAAATTACATTTTTTCCCCTAACATTTCAGCATTTTGCAATTTAGTCCTTAGGCTCGTAAAATGAATTTATTTCAATTTCTTCACAACCCAAGCCTAGCCAAACCTTACCCTTACTCCTAAAAACCCACATTTTTCATTTATTCACATTTTCCTCACATTTTATAACATTTTACAAATAAGTCCCTATTTGACCTTTTTACCGAAAATCACTTTACAAATGTTGTTTAACTAACAACTAACATGTATTTTCTACCATCAAAAATCAAAATGCAAACATATTCGACATGGGTAAAATTTTAACTTTCTCTCAAATTAGTCCTTGAAATAGCTAGATCAAGTTACCATAACCTTAAAAATATAGAAATCATTAATACGGAACAAGAACGGACTTACAATCGAGCTTGAAAGTTGGCCAAACCCTAACTATGGTCCCCTTGAAATTTTTGGCTATGGGGGATGAAATTGAAGAAGATGGACACTTTTATTTTAGTTAATTTTGTCTTTATTTACCAAATTACTAAAATACTCTTAATGCATAACTTTAAAATTTCACCTAACCATGTTTATTTTTGTCCACCAATTTATACAATGTTCTAATTACCACATAAGGACTTCCAATTAAAATTTTATAGCAATTAGACACCTTTAATCTATAGATATCAAGTTTTGCACCTATTGCAATTTAACACTTCTAGTAAAATTGAGTACTCAATCGATAAAATTTTTTAACGAAATTTTCAAACAATTATTCGATCATGCTGTAGAACTTAAAATAGTAATAAAATAAATATTTGTACTTCGGATTTGTGGTCTCGAAACCACTGTTTTGATTTGACCTATAAACGGGCTATTACATTCTCCCGTAAAGAGCTTCAAGAGGTGTCATTTTTATACTGGATTAAAAATTGTTATTATAAGAAAATTCAGCTAACAGTAGGTACTTTTCCCAGTTACCTTCAAATTCGAGTATACAACATCTGTACATATCTTCCAGAATCTGAATCACTCGTTCTAATTGTCGTTAGTCTGAGGATGAAACACTGTGCTGAAATTAAGCTTAGTGCCTAGAGCCTCGTAAAGTTCGCCCTAAAATCTCGATGTAAATCTCGGATCTCGATATGAAATAATAGATTTCAAATGTAGCACCCCAAACTCGGCCCAGATGTTATGACCGGATCCGACATGCCACATTGAAGCGTTCAAAACATTTTATATTGTTGATCCAAAAAAACTTACTTAGTGTTTTAAAAGATAATTTCATTATAGGTTAAAGTGAATGGAAGCTGTGCACCAGGTAGGAAACCGGAAAAGAGGTGATAAGTCCATCGGACTGCTTAAGTACCAAGGTCCCTTCGGATCTAATCCTAGACATGCATACCGCCATTGCCACACCTTAACGTCATGGACATTTCTAGGAAACCGATTTGATTAAGTCATTTTTAGGAAAAGTGATTAATTTTGGAAAATACTTTCATTGCGGAAGCTTTGCTTGTTGTCGTGTTATTTTGAAATCAATTGTTGTTTTTGAAAACGCGCCCTAAAGCTATCCAATTTCAACAGTTAAAAAAAGTAATACCTATCTTAGTAATACATATTAAAACCATCAAAAATAATTAAGCGGCCTTATTACATTTAAAAACCTAAAACTTCAAACGTAAATAAAAGGATGTCTAGTTCACCAAAAGAAAATCAAACTTTCAGAACGTGTGGCCACTCCGAATTCCCTCACAACTCCAAGCCCACTATGGTTGGGGATTTCCTGCGTGGATGAAAATAAAAGGGGTGAGTTTGGGGAAACTCAGTGTGTAAGGAAAACCCATTCAAAGCCCAAGTCAGCTCAAGCCTATTGGGCCTAAGCCCATTCAGTAACAGTGGTACTGGACCAGAGCCCTTTTCAGATTACAATAAACTGGGCCTTAGCCCCTTATTCAGATAACAGTATGGCCCATAGGCCCATTTCAAAATACATGCAACATCAATAACATATGCAAGCCCATTTGGGGAGACTACTCAACCCACCAACCACTACACTCCACCCGTACCAGCCCTACACTCCATGTGGGAATAGCTCAACCCACCCAAATTTAACACTCCACGAGCTTGCCTTGCACGCTCGATTAACGATAGAATTGAGGCAAAGTCTCCAAGACGTGGACAAGCCACTTTCAGTTCTTCCTCCGTCAATATCCCAATCCCATGCATCAGATAATAACAACATGGCATGCGATAAATAACAAATCAAACATGCATTTCGGTCAATTTAACCTAGGGGTATTTGGTAATTTATCTACTAGGGTAAAACTATAAATTTTCCACTTTTAAAGGTATTTCAGTAATTTATCTATTTTAGGGTTTTTGTGCATATTCCTACTTTTCACTTACTAATGTAATCACTACTGAGGGTTCTTACGAATTGGGCCTGTTGGCCCATCATTCCAATTTTGGCCCATTAAGCCCAAAAATATCGAGGCACGTAAATCATGCACTTTGAAGTCCAAACATTGCATCTTACCAAAAACATTAATCAATTTACCTTACGAGCATTCGCACACTCACAAATCTACAAAATACCAGTTTTCGGCATTTCGGCTTTTCAGCTTTTGCCGATCTAGACTAAGAAAGAGGGTGTTAATTACACACCTGTTTGCGACGATATGCTGACGAGATCCACACACGAACCGCCTACAATTGGATTACTAACACGTTAATCTAACTATTCAAATACAAACTATGTATTAACCCCTTACAATATTCGGCCAACCACACCTACAGATCATAGTAAGCTTATAAGAAATCAATAAGCAACTCATTAACAAATTTTTGTCAATGTTTACCACATAATCATAATCTCACTGCAAGCTGTCTTCCTGAACAATAGTCACTAAATCATTTATAACTGGAGCTATGAAACTCCAAATCAAGTGCCGTTAATTTTACCTGAAAATAGACTCGTATATCTTCTATCCATAAAATTTTCAGAATTTTTGGTTTAGCCAATCAATACCATATTTTTCTTAAAGTTTCCTATGTTTCACTGTTTGACTAATCTGACCACTCTTCTTTACGAATCAAATTTATCATTGTACAGAATTCAAAATATGTTCTCGTTTATTTCATTTGAAACTAGACTCATTAAGCTTTAATTACATAATTTACTCAGCTTCTAACTCATCTCCCACAATTTATGGTGATTTTCCAAAGTCACGTTACTGCTGTTGTCCCAAGCAGATTTATTACCAAATCACTCTTTCACACATAACTTGCATGCATGTTATTTAAACATGTATATCACCAATCAATCATCAAATATCTATGATTTTACTTAATTATAATCTCCATTTCATCATTTTAAAGCGCAACATGTTAGCCGATTTTTCCCTTTAGCATCTAAGGCACATGCATGCTCATTTGTTTGGCTCAACTTCACCTATCTTCTATTTTTCATCAAAAGAAAATGAAAAACAACCATTTCCTTCATTTTAACTCATGACTAAATGCTCACAACACAACTAAAAACCAAAATATGCTTCAAGAGTTAAGGTAGAATCAAGAAGAACTCATGAACATCAAGATAGAAGCAAACTACCATGAACTTACCTTCAATTTTCTTCCCCAAGTGACCGAACATTCAAGAGCTTTCTCCTCTCCTTTCTCTTCTCTAACTTTAGGCTATGATGAACAAAGATGGACAAAACTTTGTTCTTTTCACCTTTTTTTTAATAAAATTTCATATTTCATCCATTTAATTCTTTAATACAAAAGACATGAAATGCCCATCATGGAACATTTACCTAAACCATTATCATGGAACATTTACCTAACCCATTATCATGGAATATTTACCTAATCCATTATCATGGAACATTTACCTAACCCATTATCAATTTGTACCATGAATTATGGATATCAAGTGCTCATATTGTCTACAACAACATGATGGCTAGCCACTTCATGTAAAATGGGAGGTTTGTCATGCAAATCCTCCTATTTTGCACTCCTATTTATTTGGCCACTTCAATTTAGCCTATAGCATTTTCAAACATTTTCATATAGGTTCTATTTCATAATTTCACCCCCTTTTTCTTATGGAACAAAAATTAACTAAAATTGCCGGGTTCTATCTTAAGCTTGGGCCTTCTAGAGGCCCACTAACATAATTAAACCTATGCCAACATTCATAGAATTCCCGAAAATTGGGGCGTTACATCAAAACTCCTTGTAATCTTACAATCTCAGATACATATAGTTCTGCTAATCTCTCAAGTGAGAAGTTCGTTCTGACTGGAATAAAATGTGTCAATTTAGTCAATCTGTCAACAATCACCCATATCGAATCTTTTTTTCTCGAAGTTACAGGTAAACTACATACGAAATCCATCGTGACTCACTCTCACTTTCATACATGAATCATAATAGGTTGTAGTAGACCCCACAGAACCTGATGTTCTACTTTCAATTGCTAACAAATCAAGCATTTAGCTGCAAATTCACAAATTTCTCGTTTCATACCTGGCCACCAATACATCTGTTTCAAATCACAATACATCTTTGTGTTACCTGAATGAATAGAGTACGTACTACTGTGAGCTTCAAATAAGATATCTCTTTTCAAATTTGAATAATTCGAAACGTAAATTCTATCACGATAACGTAATATACCATTAGCATCAACCCTGTACTTTAAACTCAAATTATTTTCAATCATCTATCATTTCAATATTAACTTCGGATCTTCATATTGCAAGTCTCGAATTAGTTATAGAAATAGAGATTTTGTTCTCAACTCTACTAATACAGAACCATCTTCATTTAGAATTAAATGAGCGTTCAATGCTCGAAGTGCAAACATTGACAACTTTTGGCTGAGTGCATCTGCAACTACATTAGCCTTTCCCCGATGATAATCAATAACTAGATCGTAATCTTTCTGCAACTCTAACCACTATCTCTGCCTCAAATTTAGTTATTTTCTAAGTCATCAAATATTTTAAACTTTTGTGACCGGTGAACATGTGATATTTCTCGCCATGTAAATAATGTCTCCAAATTTTCAAAGTAAATACAATCGTAACCAACTCGAGATCATAAGTAGGATAATTCTTTTCATGTGACTTTAATTGACAAGAAGCATAAGTTACTACTTTCCTTGCCTGCATAAGCAAACAACCTAAATCGTTGAGAGACGCATTACTATAAACAACATACGCTACTCTAGATTCAGACTAAGTCAACATTGGACCTTCTGTCAACATGTTCTTCAGCTGATCAAAACTCTGTTGGCACTTATTGGACCAAACAAACTCAATTTTTTTATAATAATCTAGTCATCGACGAAGCAATAATAGAAATTTAAAAAAAACGTCAATAGTAACTTTTAAAACCAAGAAAGCTTTGCACTTTTGAAACATTCTTCGGAGTCTTCCAATTTATCATAGTAGAAACTTTACTCGGATCAACTCGGATCCCATTGGTTGATACTATGTGACCCAAAAATCCAACCTCCAAAGCCAGAATTCACATTTACTAAATTTGCAAACCCAAGAACAACTTATGGATAAGAGTACATCGTTAGATCAACCGAACACACCAGACAGAAGCTCATAAGAGCTGGTCCAACCAAAACACGCTAAACAGAGAGTATAACACGAAAGTTCACAAAAAATGTTGAACCTCAGTTTACTCAGGTAATATATAGATATCTCCCTCCAATACCATCTCCACTCCAAACCCCCATAACACACCAAAGTACTATTGTACTCTATCTCGCGTTCAATTCAAACCGAGCTAATCTACTCAACAATTAAAAATAAATATATAACTTGTACCATGTTAATCTACTCAACAATTTATATTGATGTTAAATTCTAACTGTACGAACTTACCTTTACTGAATTGTAGTAGTTGCAGAAGTTTAAGGACTATTCCGCTATTTTTCCTTTTCCACGAGTATCTACAGAATCTTGATCGAAAATATAGAATTCCTCAATTATCAGCTAACATTTCACATTCAATTCCATTTTACAATTAATACCCTTTTATTTTTTAATTTATACAATTACCCCAAACCTTTACAATTTTTGTAATTTAGTCCCTTAACCCAAAATTCATCATATTGACCATTTTTATCAGGTCAATATTTTATCCAAATATAATAGGCCCTTAAACAGTCCCTAATAATCATTAAATTCTCTATAAAACCTAAAATTTTGACATTTTCCCAATTTAATCCTAAAATCAAAATCTGACAAAAATCACTTTATAAATTTATCAAATAACATAATCAAAGCTCCAAATACACATTATTCATAAAAAAATTCAATATTCATCAATGGAAACTTCCAAAGTTTTAACAGAGTAAAAAACGAAGGTAAGGGTTAGCTGGACCTAGTTGCAATGATCTCAAAAACATAAAAAATTATAAAGAAACGGGTAAAAATTGAACTCACATGCAAGGCTTCAATGCTTAGTCAATTCTCCAGGTTTCTTTCTATGCTGTTTTGGCTATGGGTAAGAAAAAAAATGAAGAAGAAAAGCTTATTTCTTCTAATTTGTTTTATTTTAAATTTTTATTTATTTATAATTATGCCATTATCATTAAATTTCCTTTCATTTTTAATTCTAATTGTTGTCCCAGACATTAATTATGGTTTAATTTCTACTTAAGTCCATTCTCAACTATTAACTAATCAATTTGATCACCTAATTGTAATAATTACTAACATTTGCACATTTTTCAGTTTAGTCCTTTTTTTTAATTAACTACCTAAACGTTAAAATTCCCGAACCAAATTTTAATACGACTTTAGTGACTATAAATATTCTAAAAATAATATTTACGGGTTGACATAACAGAAATTTGTGCTCCCCAAACCACTGTTCCCTCACAACTAAAAATCGGGCTATTATAAGAAGGCTTGGAGATAGATTGAGATTCTTCATAGAAAACTAACCTAGAAGTAGACGTCATTCTTATGGATTGAGTTTATGATTTGAAGAGCTTTCCTGAGGATCTTTTCTTGGTTATTAAACCCTCTTTTAGAGACTAGCTCTGATACCAATTGTTAGCTCGATAATGGATCAAAAACTCAATTAAAATAGTCAAGATGGGGTGAATTGATCTTTTAAAATTTTAGTGGAAGTAATAAAAGAATATGAAACAATTGACAAGAGAATTTAGAGTGGTTCAGCCCCCAATTGCCTATTCCACCACCTTAGTTTTCCACAACTAAGGATTTTCCCAAATTTACTAATTTGATCAACCTTTGAGGACAATGTTTAACCTTACAACACCTTTAAATTTTCTACACAAATCTCAAACCCTCTCAAAGAGAAACAAATAAGCAAACAAAGAAAAGACCCTTATAAGATAAAAATGTTTGTCAATTAAGCACAATTAAAAAGAAAAACACTTGAGCTGATAAAAAATAATAAAGCTCACAAGTGTATGTAAGAAAAATATGGAAAAATTAAGCGTAAAGGTTGTTTGATTGATCTTTAAGCTTAAATAATCTCTCTTGTTGTTGTAAGACCTTTAGAAGCTGGTATTTATACCCTCCAATTAATTTCTAACTGTTGTGATTGTTGAGATATTGAATAGAGCCATTAGAGATGAAAATACTAGTGCATTAATTTCACCTGCAACAATAGGTATTGATATTTTTCTACGAGTACCGATACCAATAGCATTTAATGCCTAGTTTAGTGACCATTGGAAGCATTTCTATAGATACCAAATAACAGATATCATTACCGTATCAATACTTATTGAATCCTTTGGAAGTTAGAATGTCAATTTAGTATTGATATCAAAAAATGTATAGATAAAGATGTATTACTATCAATACTTAAATAAATTTACTGATACTAAGCAAAAGGTATCGATACTGGATCGATACTTAGTAAAATTTTTGGAAAACAGAATATCATTTTTTTATCGATACCGAAAAATGTATCGATAAATTAGTGAATCTATCGATACTCATTTAAATTTATCGATATTTGACAAAAAGTATTGATAATGGATTGATACTTTTTTGCTTAGAGCAATTGTAAACATGTCTGACAAATGATTAAAGGTTTGTTTAACAACTTGGTATTAGAATATTTTCTAAGAATGAGTTCAACCAATTTTCTTTTTAGATGTCATTTGAAATGGAATTTTTGCCAAGTTAAAGCTTGGTTCAACACCACCAATCACAATGATTACTTAAACATGCCATCCTTGTGTAATTACAAACATTTATGGTCAAATCCAACTTTCCAAACACTACCTTAATGTTAATTTTAATTATTTTATTTAATTAAAAATATCACCCTTCATAATTTGATTGGTTCAAAGGGTTTCTTTTAACATGAGTTAAGTGGTAACAAAATAAAACTTTAGGTACCTACTCTGACAAAAAAAAAAACACTTTAGCACCTAAACAAAAAAAGTTGCATAATTTGAATATCTATTTTTTATTTAAATCGTTTTAATTTTATCAACCATCCAAATAGACCTTTTGTGGTAGTAGTAAATCCTTTTTATGATTCATGTACATTGTTTCATGTTAATTTTTAATATATATATATATATATTTATCATATTAATAATTTATATTAAATTGTGGTACACTCACAATATGATTAAAAAATTATATATAAAACTAATAAGTTTTAATTGAAATGTTTGATTAACTCGTGATTCCAACTCAACTAAAAACTTAATAGTAGTATTCATATTTTTATGTATTATGTTGATATTCTTTTCTTTTCATTTCTTTTTTAACTTTATCTAACACTTTCACTCGTATTTTATTTTTGGCATAATGATTTTTTTGGTCCTCAACTTTACAATTTTTTTTTTATTTTAGCCATCTATTTAATTTTTTGCCTCTTTTAGCCCTAGGGTTTAGGGTTTAAGATTTAAAAAACTTGAAATTTTTGTCAAATCAGCCCCAAAATAGATGGAAAAGTTAACGTTTGTTAACTTTGTTGATGTAGCATATATGTGGATTGTCATGTAATCATTTAATTAATTTTTATAATTTTTATAATTATTTTTAAATTTTAAAAATATTTTATATATATTTTTGAATTTTTTTAAAATCTAAAAATTTAATTAAATTGACATGTCATCCACATGACAATCCATGTGTATGCAACATCAACAACAAAGTTAAAAAAATGTTAACTTTTTCATTCATTTATGGTGATTTAACCAAAAATGCAAGTTTAAAGGTTAAAAATAAAATCAAGGACTAAAATGACTTTTTTTTTATAAACTTGGAGGGCCAAATAAATCATTATACCTTAATTTTTTTAGAGTTTACAATTTTTTTTAAGAAAAGCTTGGGCTATAATTAATATGCAAAGACCACATAAAACAAACAGTACTAAAAACGGGCTTAAAACCATACAGGTCCAAGACTAAACAACCCAAACCTAATGCGAAAAAGAAATAGCCCATTGCCTAGGGAAAACATTTACCCGTCCCATCCTCTTATTCAACACTAATGACCGACTATTTCCATTTCCCTAAAAACTTTCCAAATTCCCATCCCTGTGTCCAGAAGTTTCATTTCATTAAGACCAAATCTACAAAGCCTTTGTTTCACCCAAGGACCCGAAATTTCAACTCTTCTACAAGCCTCAATTAGGTTCGCGAATCCAATCGTCTACTAGAATCTTCATAGCATATCTCGGGATAGAGCTCCTCAAGTAAAACTCCTCACCTTTTCTCAAACTTTCAGAAGCTATAGCTTCAGCAAGCTTGTTCGCCGATCTTCTAACATGCATGAAACATATTTTTCAAAAACTCCCTAAAATGCTCTTAATTTTTCGAATATAGGGAGAGATTTCTGACTTATCAGTAGAGACTGATTTGCATTTTTTAATAGTCGAAAGTGAATCTCCTTCTAAAATTATTTCTGTTATGCCCAAATCGATCCCTATTTGAGCTGCCCTAAATCAGGCAAGGGCCTCCGCTGTAAAAACCGAGCCAACGTTCTTATGTATAGTTGATCTAGAGACAACCACCCTTCCTCTTGCATTTCTCGCAACAAACCCTGACCTTGACTGAAAAAGAGCCCTGTCAAATGCCGCGTCAAAGTTAATGTTGACCTACTCCCTAGAAGGAGGCTCCCATCTTGTAATGTCGACCACCTTGGTATGCACATTTTCCTCGAAGCCATCTAACTCACAGATGTATCTATGAATCAAGTTAGAGATCTCTCTGCATGACTGAATCGTATGCTCATGAACTCTTTTATTTCTTTCAGTCCACAGAGCCCAAAGGGTACAGCAAAATATCCGGCACTGCGATGTTGAACAAATGTTAAAAACCCAGGTAAGCCACTCAATCCACTCCTGATTAACATTAGAGAGAACCACTGATAACCCCATTAATCCCTAAACTTCATTGGCAACAGGGCAACTACGAAAGACATGCGCTAAGGTTTCAACTCCATCCCTGCATCTTGGGCATATTGCAGTCCCTGAGTCATTTAAAATACAAGTTTGACATAGATAGGATAAAATTGTTTGAAATACGCCAAACTGTAATTCTAAGTTTAGAAGGTAGATTAAGGCTCCATAGTCTTTGATAGAAAATTCTAGACATGGTTTGTAATTCCTCTAAATTAGGATCATATATCTCAACTTGTAATAGTTTGTAGACACTTCTAACAGTGAACTCACCAGAGGGCTCACCTCTCCACATCAGCCCGTCATTATGCGGGATTTTTGTGAGCGGAATTCGAAGAATCCTGGTGGCGTCAACAAAATCAAAAACATCGGTAATAATCACACTGCTCCATTCTCTATTAACGCTATTGAGCTCATCAACTAATTCCATATAACAATTTCGAACTGGATTAGAAATTTTATAATTAACGGAACTTGGGATCCATGCATGATTAAAGATATAGATATTGTTGCCTGTACCTATCCTTCAGTACAGACCATCTTGTAATGTCTTCTTCGCTGCCCAGATACTTCTCCACGTATAGGACACTCCTGCCATAAAACTTGAGTTTAGAAAATCTGAATTTGGGTAATATTTTGCTTTCAACACCTTACCCAATAATGAATTAGGATTAGAAATAAGTCTCCACCCTTGTTTGGCGAGGAGCGCCACATTAAATTTGGCAAAGCTTCTAAAACCCAAACCTTCATCCTCCTTCAACTTGCACAGTTTACCCCATTCACACCAATGCATTCCTCATTTTCCATGACCTTTTTCCCACCAAAATTGTGCTACTATACTCTCCATTTCCTCACACAAAGATTTTGGAAGAAAGAAAAAAGACATCGAATAGGTTGGAATGGCCTATAAAATAGACTTAATAGACACCTCCTTTCCTTCTAGAGATAAAAACCTAGTATTCCAGCTATCAATCTTTTGCTTTATACGATCCTTGAAAATATGAGAAGAGGCCTTTTTCTTTCGACCCACCATATTAGGGAGACTTAAATATTTTTTGGGGTTATTCGAATACCTTATCTCCAAAGCACTAGAAATTTGTACTTGCATCAATTAACAAGTATTCGTATTGAAGAAGATCGTGGACTTATCAAAGTTCACATATTGTCCCCAACTAACTTCATACTCCTTCAAAATATTTTTTAAGACACTAGCTCTTATCATTGTCGCCTCGCCAAAAAGTATACAATTATCTGCAAAAAGAAGATGGGAAACCTGTGGCTCGCTTTTACTCGCTTTAACCTTTTTTACTAACTTCTCTTTCGTAGCAAGCTGCATAAGGGACAAAAGCTCTTTACTATATATAAGAAAGAGAAAAGGACTCAAAGGGTCCCCTTATCGGAGTCCTCTAGTTTGTTGAAAAGATCTTCTCATCCTTCAATTTATACTAACTGAGTACGATATTGATGATATACACTTCAACACTATATTCGCCCAAGCCATATGAAAACGCATTTTATCTATTATAGCACACACAAAACCCTACTCACTCTATCGTATGTTTTATTCATGTCCAACTTAAATGCCATTAGACCTTTCCTACCACTTCTTTTCTGACCAAATGTGTGAAGAATTTCATAGGCAAGTAATACATTATTTGAAATCAATCTCTCCGACACAAAGGCACTCTGTGAACTATCAATGTAATCCTCCAAGGCCTTTTGAAAGCGATTAGCAACCATTTTAGCAATCACTTTGTATATAACATTACAAAGGCTAATTGGTCTAAAGTTTGCCATACTAGTAGGATTTGGAATTTTTAAAATCAGAAAAATGTTTGTGACATTCATAGGTTTAAAATCCAAATCATTATTAAGAACTCCTAAGCAATATTGGCTTACCTCTTTACCCATAATATGCCAACATCTCTGGAAAAAGATAGCTGGAAAACTATCAACCTTGGTGCCTTAGTGGGGCCCATATCTCTTAAAGTTCTAAAAACTTCTCTCTTCTTATATGCTGTAGTTAAAGCCATATTAGCTTCTTCAGAGATACATTTTTCAACTCCCGATAAAATATGGTCCATCTTCATTGCCCCTCTTTTTGATGTGAAAAGATTCCAAAAGAAATTCCTCGCTATGTTTTTCGTTTCATTGTGATTTCCAGTCACTCTACCACCACCATAAGCCAAACATTTAATAGTATTCATTCTCTTTCATTGAGAGGCAAATTTATGAAAGACGTATTCTTATACCTAGCTTTAAACTAATTTGCTCTTGCCCTTTGCTCTTAAAACACCTCGTCCTTCTTAATTTCCATATTGAATTGAATTTTTGTATCAATAAAATCTACCAAATTATCATCGTCATGATTGGTTGCCATTAAGCTCTCTAGCTTCCTAGTCAAATGCTTTTTTAACTTATTTCTTTTCCCCTTAATACGTCTAGTCCATCCTCTCAAATTGAACTGAAGCCTCTTTAATTTTGAAAAGATATCCCCCTTAGTCATTTTCCATATTTTTTTTACTTCCCCTTCGAACGAGTCTTCCATAGTCCACCAAGCTTCAAATTTAAAATCGCTAGCTACTTTCCCTCCTTCCTTATGACCCAATTGCACTAATAGGGGGCAATGATCTGAGGAAGAATGTGGTAAATGACAAATCAATGTATTTGGGAAACTTTTTAACCAATCTTCATTTGCCACCCTTTGTTTAACATTTCCCTAATATTTGTTTCAGGCATATTGTCCTACTCCGAAGTAAATCATGGCCTCGAGTACCCTTTATCAAAAAGTTGACAATCCTCCAATGTTTCTCTAAACAACTCCATTTTCATTTCTTCCCTAGGCAAACCCTCGTTCTTCTCAAAAGCGTACATAATTTTATTAAGGCCTCCACAAACAAGCCACGAGAGATCAGTATTCAACCCTAGCCTTTTAAGATCATTCCATGAATTACTCATTTGACTTGCAAACTGGGAACTATAAAAACCTGTGAAGTGCCAATCCTTTTCACAGCTCCTAACCACCATATCAATAAATTTTGATGCATAACATCTCAAATCAATGGACGTCTTTTCCTTCCATACTCCTTTTAGTTCCCTTAGCCCTTATGTCTATCCTATTAATAAAACCACAACATTTTCTTACCCTTTCTATCTTTCTCCCATCAAGTTTTGTCTCCATGAAAAAGACGATTTGGAGACTGAATTGCTTCAGCACATGTTGAAGACGATACACTGCCTATGGACCCCTTAAACCATGGACATTCCAACATATGATTTTCATTACGCCTGGTTGGCTTGTCTCTTGGCAGCCGTCGATCCCTGATAAAGTGAAGTTAAATCTTACTTCGAAGAATTCCTTTCTGTAACGATAGTCATTAAATCATCTGAGTCTTTTCAACAATTTTCGCTCTTTTTCCATTTTCAATGCTTGGAAAAATTCCCCAACTCGTCAATTTCCTCTCATGTCTTTTTTCTTTTTCCATGAACGCATGACCTCAGATTAGACTTCATCCACTTTCATATTGCGCCCTATCTCATTAAGAGATTCATTATGATCCATATTTTCCCAATCAAAGTCTTGGAAAGATTCTATCAGTTTCACAATCCTTATCAGCCAAGCCATTCCTGAAATCTCTCCTCACACTAATAGTTTTCGAGTCAAACTCAAACTCCACCACAGCTCCCATTTTCGTCGATTTGACGTTTGCCTCCACTCCTAGAGAATGGACTGACCTCACTAATTTTATTGTGCCGCCACATTTTCTTCATCTGCTCTAGTATACGACCATTGCTTCATTGATTTCCTCGCAACAGATTTTAGCTTTAAACTCTTTTTACCCAAGAAATTTAATTTTGCCTTAAGAGCCAACGAATATGGTAACTCATCCTCGGGTAGGTCTTTAACCTTTAGTGTAACCTCGATACACTCGTTAATACTATGCCCTATCTGTCCACACCCAAAGTAAACTCCATGCAAATTTTCATGGACCCAAATTCTCTATTGCGACTCAGTTAGAATAAAAATCCCCTTCTTAAAGGTGTTTGCACATTCATCTACAATTTAATCCTATAAAAATCACCTTTGACTTTCGATCTAAGCACTCCCCTAGAGGTGGATCCAATTGCATGCATAAGATCCTTTCAATCACACTCTGGGGGACAAGGACCCCCTTTGACCCAAAAAAGAGACGCCACTAATCTATTTTGCTTCGTTCCATCGATTCCAATAATTTATCAAAAATAATCAATTGCCATAAAAAAAGCCATGATTGTCCCTCCAAAGTCAACTCCAGATCCTCTTCATCTTCAAATGAAATTTAAAACAAATTTTGTCTTGTAACCTATATCTCAAATTTCTTTTTAGTCTGCCAAATACTTTTTAATTAAGCCTGAAAACTATCTGGATTGTGAGATTTTTTAATCCACACAATGCATAACAACGTCAGTTTTTCATCTAGAACTACCAGCAAGCTTTTAACGGACGACTGAATCAGTTCCTCCTTCAAAAGAGAGATCTCATCCTTCTCCATTCCCTTTAAAGTCACCACTTTACTCAGACCCATCCACAGGCAGTGCTATTTATCTAAGAGACTAAGAGAGAGCATTCTTGACTTTTTTGGAGTTTACAATATAAATTCAATACAATTATAATATAATTACAAATACATGCCTAATAAACTATAAAGTAAAATCAAATTAATATATAACACAAATAAACTAAGAATCCTAATAATTTAGACTAAAATCAATCCATCAAAGTAAAACTCACATAAAATAAAACTAGGAGCTTAAACAATTATATATAACAAGACTTGTACCTTAACTATTCAAATACCTATATATTACAATTATAACTATCAATTAATAACATAAATAATGTTTTTAAAACCCAATATCTACTTTCAATTTCTTTTACCAAACAAAATTAAATTTGCAATTATTTGTCATGTCTAAATAACATTTCAAATATATAAATTTAAAATTGATATTTGTATTTTCAATTTACACCAAAAGAGAATACAAAAAGTAATATTATTTTATAGGTGGTATTGGTGTGCCAAGTGGCACTAATAAAATTAAAAAAAAGTGAAACAGAAGAATAAACTACTGAAATTCTTTTTGCTTTTTTTCTTTTTATGTTACTTATTTTTAATTTTCACTGATGCCACCTAATATACCGATTGCATCCATAAAATATTTTTTTATATTTTCTCATGTATATTTAAAATACAAATATTTTTTTAAATGATTGATGCTACAAATATTATTTTCACTCATATTTTAAAAATATATAAATGGCACTTGACACAATCATGATATCAAAATTTTATTTTCTTTAAAACCAAATGATTAGTTAAAGATGCTAACTGAAAAGTAGATGGTGCCATCTAACCAATCGAGGACGCCAAATTACATTGTTCAAAATAGGTTATTTCCTTAAATAATTTTTTCCTTAAGTCATTTTGTTAATTAATTTGTTTTTTTAAGGTTATTTGTATAAAAAAAAAAGCCAAACCTTCCTTTTTTTCCTTCCTCCTCTTTCTCCGCTGTCGCCACCACCGCCGTCACCACTAAAAATCTGAACCCTAATCCTAAATCCCATCTTATATTGTTCCAAATGTCACACCTTGACAACATTCCATCCACTCCTGGCAAATACAAACCCGACAAAGCTTTCCGTTTCAACTCCTCCGCCGCATCTTCCTCTCTTTCCAAGCTAACCCTTTATTACCCTTTTCCTTTCCGTCCTCCTTATCTTCCTCCTCCTACTTTACTCCCCTTCTTCCAAACCATCGTTGCGCCGCCACCTATCTACTGGGTCCCACCGCACCCCACTCTCTCTTTCCCACAAACTAATCCGCAAATCTGCCCGTCCTCGCTCTACCACCGGTAACACCGTCCTTGTGACCGGCGCCGCCGGTTTCGTCGGAACCCATGTTTCCCTCGCTCTTAAACGCCGTGGAGACAGTGTCCTTGGCCTTGACAACTTTAACCATTACTATGATCCAACCCTGAAAAGGGCTCGCCAGAAGATCCTCGAAAAAGCTTGGGTTTTTGTCGTCGAAGGCGACATCAACGACAAGGGTCTTCTCGAGCAACTGTTCGATGCCGTTTTGTTTACTCACGTAATGCATTTAGCAGCTCAGGCAGGTGTTCGTTACGCTATGCAAAACCCAGGATCTTATGTTCATAGTAACATTGCTGGATTTGTGAACTTACTGGAGTGTCGAAATCGGCCAACCTTCAACCGGCAATTATCTGGGCATCTTCAAGTTCGGTATACGGCTTGAATTCTAAGGTCCTATTTTCAGAGAAAGATAGAACTGATCAACCTGCTAGTTTATATGCTGCTACAAAGAAAGCTGGTGAGGAATTGCGCATACTTATAATCATATTTATGGACTTTCATTAACTGGATTGCGATTCTTCACGGTTTATGGTCCCTGGGGTCGGCTCGATATGGCATATTTATTTTTCACTAAAGATATAATGAAAGGTAAAACTATCACTGTATATGAATCACCAGATAAGGGTAGTGTGGCTAGAGATTTTACCTATATCGATGATATAGTGAAAGGGTGTTTGGGAGCATTGGATACGGCAAAGAAGAGTACAGGGAGTGGGGGAAAGAAAAGAGGGCCTGCACAATTGAGGATTTTTAATTTGGGGAATACTTCGCCTGTACCTGTGAGTACGTTGGTTAGTATATTGGAGAAGATTTTAAAGGTGAAAGCTAAGAAGAAAGTAGTGCCATTACCAAGAAATGGGGATGTGGAGTTTACACACGCCAATATTACCTTAGCAATGATGGAGCTCGGTTACAAGCCGGCGACTGATTTGGAGGCAGGGTTGAAGAAGTTAGTGAGATGGTACCTCAGTTTTTATTCGAGGTCAAAGAAGAAGAGTTCTTAGTGAAACTTTCTCATTTTTTTTTTCTCATTTTAGTTGATATTGATTACTTCTATGTTGTGTTCATTTGGTGGTTTATTGAGCATTTACTTCATCGTATGCTTGATATAATCATGCAAGTAGGGGTGCTATTCTGCTTTGCCTGTAGGGTGGGCCTCTCGTCCCAATTCGTAGTGATGGAAAGCTAGCAGCATTTTAGTTGTTATTCCACGTGTTGCTTTCTTTTCTCTTGGAAGCTTCTTTTAGCAGTTTTAAGCCTTGTACAGTTCATGACTGATGGATCGAAAAGATGTTCTGAATGCTGGTTCATTTTGTTTTCTCAACCGTACAGTTATTTCAATAAAATTGCAACCGCTGCAACGTGCTTTTAAATGATATTTTGTCTATAGAATTCCCCTGGTTTTGCCTACCAGTTTTGGTTGGAAAATCTTGAAGACGTATGATGTCTTAACTTGTTTGTTTTGGCTGTATTCTTTACTTGGCCTTTAGAATGGTTATGTTGTCTCAAATCCTTAGCTATAACACGCAATTTTTAGTATGAAAAAGCACATGTTTTCAGAGCTTGTTGTGGAGAACGCAGTACACATCCTTAGGTTTTGCTTAGTACAAAGGATGGAAAAAAGTGAGGATTTATTTCAATCAAGACCAATTATTTCTTTTAGCCTTGAATCTAGGCATTTCACAGAATGACCTAGTTAAGCAGGTCAAACTTGTTACATTGCATGGCATCCATGGTATTGTTCTGACGGCATTGGCATTAAGGTGTAGTATATTATTGAAAACTAGGTAAAAGTATCACGAAGTCTCTTGTATTAGAAGTTGTATTCCATTGTGCCCCTTTTATTCAAAAAATAGGTTAATTAATCCTTGAATATTAGATTAAAGAACAAATTAGTCTTTTAGTTAAAATTTTATCTATTTTTACTTTTAAAACTGATTCTCTACATGTATCATGTGTAATTGTTTAATTTATTCTATAAATTTTAACAATCTAACATACATATGCTAATTTACTCATTTTTTAGTAAAAGAGTAAAATATAATTTAACTCCTAATACAAATGCCTTTTTACCTTGCAAACTCATAGACTATCTTGTTTCAAGAAAAAGGAAAAGAAAAAAGGGGAAATATTTGAGCTAGGAACTTGCAAAATGTTGAAAGCATGATCAAATGCATGAAAAGAATTATGTGTATCATTTTTCCATTTGTGGTCACTTAAACAAGTGAACCCTTTTATTTTACAGCAGCAAACATCATCCTAGCAAAGGGAACATTAATACGAGTATTTATTAATCATTGCTGTTATATTATCTACAACTAGGTCCAACGTTTAATCTTCGTCTACATATAGATGAACACGACAAAACTACATCTTATGTACTGTAAACCACAGAAAATACAGCCGATGCCTTTCTTCCTCGAGCATCAAATCTCCTACCATAAGATCCTTTTCTTAAGGATGTCAAAATTCACCAAGTCCGGTATCAGATTTACAGCATCCACTGTGACATCTCTCTTATCTAGGAATTCGCTTATGGTAAGAAAAAGCTTCTTGAAGATCGCACGAATGACTCATTGTAAAGCAAGAACAAAAGAATAATTATATTATTTTAGAAGTCAGAAATATGGTTTAAGATGTTCGATAAAGTTATCTAAAAGTCAGAAAGGGATCATCGAAATTTCATCTCAAGGAACGAACCCAGCTTCTGAACCACAATGCAGACGTTAACGTACTCAAGTTGATAACTTGATACGAACTCGGCAAGCTACGATGGCGAAGGCAAAATCTGCATTATTATTGCGACTTGGAAGAGTCAGCATCAGAGTCAGTGTCCAACTCCCACCATGCACCAGAATCTTCCTTATGCATATAATCAGAACTGTTTCCATCATCACTACCATCAAAATCCAGATCCTCACTCTCCTCATCAAACATATCTTCAGAGCCATAAAACTTCCTCTCCACCTCTGGATCATAAGTCCACTCTAGTTTCTTCAAGATATCACGGTCTTTCCACTTCCCCACAACGGATACTGCCTCTTTCTTAGCTTTTCCCTTCAATATTTCTGTCCAAGAAAACCCAGCATCTGCGACTCTTTTCAATGCCCCATCATCGGCATCCCCCACAACAACCGTCTTCAAACACCTCAGTTTCGCCTCCTTCAAAACACCAACAAAATCGGAATCATCAGACACGAGCATCAAACACTCGGCTTTCCTCTTATCCATCACATCCACTATGTGATCCCTCAATGCAAAATCTGCAGCTTGTGGCCTATTTGAGACAGTCCCAACCCAAAACCCTGCCCTTTTCAACTCATCAGCTAAACCATACCCAACTTTCGGTGTCAAAACCTCCCTAGCGGCATTTTTGTACTTCTCCATTTTCATCGAGTACTTACCCACCAATTTCACCCTTCTGCTCCCTCTAGCAGATTCTATTTGATTCACCCTCTTCTGATGCTCACGCTCATGAATTTGCTTAAAATGGTTAACAAGTTTCTCGTTAGTGTAAAATCTTCTCCCACAAACTTTACAAACATATGGATCAATTGACTTGATCACGCCTTTATTTTCCAACTGATTCAACAGTTTCCTCTCTCTTCTCTGCTCCCGAACAGCTTTTGGTACGTAGCTAAACGAATGTTGATTAGCATAGGCCACCATGGACCTTACAACCCCAAATGAAGAAGCTGCTGTTTTCAACTTAACAACGGTTTCAAATGGAGGGAATGCATTTGGGGGCTTGTTATCCAAATCCCAAAACACTGCAACACTATTTTGGACAGATGATGTTTGGTTTAAAGAATCGAAACCCCTTTTCGCTTTGAAATGACAAAGTCTAGACAGAGAGATACAGGGGTTTAGGGTTTTAAATATTATAGATTGTACAGAGTTACTGATGCTAGGAAACAGGTGAAGCATGATGGAAATTTCATCTGATGAATTGTGGAAGGAAGCATCGCCTAACAGAGAAATGGGTGAGAAAAAAAAATAAAAAAGGCAGAGATTGGTTAACCTTGAAATGAATGGGATGAAAAGGAAGGTTTTGATATCAATGAAAAAGAGATACGAACATGCATAAACTTCTACTGAATGTTTTCTAATTAAAAAGGAAGGAATGAAATTATGATAGATGAAAGAGAAAGATCAGAATATTCATACCTTGAAGTAGTGTAAACAAGTGTTAGAAGAACAACCGGGTGAAGGGGGCGGCGAAGGGAGACTTGAGCAGTCCCTGGTGAAGCCTTTGCGCTTAATTTATAGATCCAATTTGTGGCTCTTATTTTCTAGTATTAATAAATAAATAAAAAGGGCAAACTTTTTATTTGCCCCATCTATTTTTCTAGAATTTTTATAGGTACAAAATTATCAATTTTATTTCTGTAAATTTTATAAATTTGACTATAAATTATCCCGTACTATAGTATAATTTTTATTTATTTTTAAATACTTTTATTCACTTTCTTATAAAAATAATATTAAAAACTATTTAAATATAAAAATGAGGTGATGAACAAATTAATTATGAAAATAAAGTATTTGTAACAGTATTCTTTAGTGCAGTCTGACACATTGATAGTACCACCCCACTTCGACTAATCATGCAACAATCATTAAGATTTAAAAAAAAAATTATCCCGTCATTATGTCAAGTGTCATCGATATAAATTTTTAAAAATACTCATGAAAATATGAATATTTATGATGAAAGAAAAAAATAAAAACAATTTACTAGTGTCATCGGTGTGTCAACACTACTTTAATTTTATGCTAATCTAAAGCGAGAGAAAATGTTTCCGCTATATGAAAACATGTGACCGTTGATAGGTAAAGACTCATAAAATTACTATAAAAATTATTGTACTAATAGTTGAGTTACATTTTTTTACTCAAATAATTAGTAAATTAATTTTTATACATTGGATCAAAAGTAAATGAGTTTTTCTATTAAAATTTTATCTACTTTTACTATTAAAATTAATTCATATATGTTGGCATGAGATTTGAATAGTAAAAGTAAATATCATTTTAATAAAAAGATTAATTTATTATTTAATTTAATATACATATACTAATTTATCTATTTTTATATAACAAGAATAAAATGCAATATAACTGAATCTCTATTTATACTTCTACTTTAAGACATTTAAGAAGGCTAATTTGTTTTATATATATATTTTTATCTAACTTATTGTAAGGAAGGAGATTTTGAATATTAATGCAATTATCTATTTAACTATATATAAAATGAATATTTAAGGGTTTCTTTGGTTGACATGTGTATCTTGATTGGTATCATTGTATCATAAGAAACGGTTAAAATTTAGTTTTAGCCCTTCTATTATTTTTAAATTTAATATTTAATTTCTATATTTTAATTTTTAATATAAATTTATCTTTATATTTTTATAATTTTATTAATTAGTCCAAATAGTTAATATTATTAACTTTTCAATAATAATATCTTGAATGCCTTAAATATCTTAGAGATTAACACCTTGCTTCCCCCTTTATTTTTGCCTTGATTTTTTACATTATAAAAATAATAATTTTCAGCCCTTATATTATGCTAAAACTTCAGATTTAATTTTCAAAATGACACATTTAACCCGCAATGTTTATATTTTTTGTCAATTTGACCATTATTATTTTTAGTTAAATCTGTCAATTAACTTTTTAAAAATAATCAAATTGTGCTTTTTTTAAAGCAATGTTGATTAACAAAATTAATTTTTCAATACTATTGTCGTGGCAACTCACATGCTAGTCCATGTGTACTTTATGTTAACATGACACTATTTGTCTTATATGTCACATCGATAAATAATTTAAAATTTATAAAAATACAAAAATAAAATTATAAAATTATAAAATTCAAAAAATAAAAAAGAGCATGAAGTGCATATTGTCACGTTTAAATTAATGTTTTAGGTAGAGTTTTCGTTTAAAAAAAAACCAATTTGACTCTTTTGAGTGATTAATAATCATTTGACTATTTTTGAAAATGTCAATGGACAAATTTAACTTTAAAAATAGAATAAAGATCAAATTGGCAAAGGATGTAAATGTTAATGGCTAAATTTATCATTATGCTTTTAATTTTTTTGATATAATTTGGTCGCTCTACTTTTATAATGTCAATTGCTAGTGTAAATAGTTAATATTGTTAACTATTTTAATCAAAATGTTGACGTCAATATTTCTTAAGAACACTATTCCAACTAAAAAAATATTTTATCATGATGAGTTCGAATGGGTAGTTTTTAGAAAAAAAAATCCACATCAACATTTTCAACATTATTTTTTAATTTCAGAATGTTGTACTAGTGAATTTAAAAGAAGAATTTTAATAGAGGTAACAATTATACTTGATTTTGTAACACTCTTAACCTATATTTGTAGCCAGATTAGGGTTACGAAGCATTACCGTGCAATCAAAACATTTAAAAATACAATTAATACATAACCATAAACATATTATAACCTAATCACTCACATACATATCGTCCCTAAATTGAGCCTTCAAGGCCCTAAAAATACCTTAGAAACAATTCGGGGCCAATTTGAAATCATTTGGAAAGCTTAAGAAAAAGTTACAAAATTTTGACTATGGGGGTCACACGGTTGTGTGGCCAAGCCATGTGCCTCACACGGCCGGGACACACGCCCGTGTGCCAGGCCGTGTAACTTTTGAACTAGGGACACATGGTCGTGCCCTCACCCGTATAACTCTCTGAGTAGGGTCACACGCCCGTGTGCCAGGCCGTGTAACTTTCGAACTTGCCCCACACGTCTGTGTGCTAGGCCGTGTAGCTTATTGACTTGCATGCAAAAGAACCAACAGGGGACATACGACCATGTCGCTAAGCCGTGTGTCACACATGACTGAGACACACGCCCGTGACTCAAGCCATATGGATTAAAATTTCACCTATAAACAAGCTCTTTCAAAACTATTACAAGCATAACCATTCAACCTATCTAAGCACACTTTAAAAGGGACCTTAAGCAACATCAAAACACAATAAAACATGCCAAAAAACATATCAAAACAAAACATCTTAAGTGTCTAACCAATGTGCCCTCATTGAAACCGCATTTAAATCATACTTCTACAACCAATACACCATTCATAAGTACCTCAATTAAAGTTCAAGCATTCAAATAATCGAATATTGTAATTTCATAACCTATACTAATCATTCTCAACCACTTATCAACCAAGAGGCTTAATAAATAAGCTTTCCTTCATTTACTAATCAAGCATCAGAAGTTTAATACCAAAATGGCCAAATCATTTAAGCAAACACTAATTGAAAGCATTTACATAATAGCTCCAAACATGTATTTACAATCATTTTTAACTTATAGAACTATATTCCTTAGGATTTACTAAACAAAAGGACATTATCTTAATATTGACATCCTAGGTACATGCTAAGACTCAAAAGAAATACATCAGTAACTAAATTAATTAAATCAATTTGTAAAGTTTGAGTTCAGGGAATACGAACTTACCATAATACAACGGATGCTATGAATCGAAGACGCCTACTCAGTGATCTTTTCCTTCCCACGGTTGATACTCGATCTATTCTTCTCTTTATCTAAGTTTAACAAATTAGTTCAATTACTTAATTTGAATACCATACTTGTTTTTAATTAAATCAATTAACCCTAGATCATAATTATACTTTTACCAAACAACAATTGACATTTACTCAACTCAATTATTAACATCAAAATTAAGTTGATCACATTTTCTTCTAATTTCCATAACTAACCAAATATACAAATAAGTTATTAACAATCCGAAAATTCTTGATTTTTATAATTTAACACCATGCTAGTTTAATTTATAGCATTTAACTCCTTGAAAGTTAATACTAACAAAACTCATAGCACAAAATATTTTACTTGCTCAATGAACTTAGTAATTCAACCCAAATTTCCAGCGCAAATAACAATCCACCAAAAACAGTCCCTATACTTCACAAAATTAAAAATTTTACCCCCACATTTCAAAGTTTGATACAATTTAAATTTTCAATGCACAAACTCATGAATTAGCTTACAATTCTTCCCACTTCTAGTTCAACTTCAAAAATATACCCCAATATCATTAAGAACTTAGATTTTTCTACCATACTAACTTGTTTTAACATCAACAATTGTAAAATTTCTAACATGGATAATTTAACTCATGATCTTAGGATTCCAAAAACAAAAAATCCATGAAGAAAGAACCAAAAAAATTACCAACCAAATTGAGCTCTAAGGCATGAAACAAAGTGGCCGAATGTTCTTCTCCCCTTTTCGGCATGCAAGGAGAAAATGAAGCTTTTATTTTTTTTTCTTCTTTCTCCCCCCACTAATCTATTTGTTTCCTTATTAAACAATTTCTTTTCATTTTATATTTTATTTATTCTAACCAAATTACTAATTGTCTCCATATACATAATATATTTATATATTTAATATATACATAAAATCATCATAAACATCCACTATCAAAAGTTTATATAAGTAATGGTCTATTCATTGAATAAGTCCTTAATCTAATCCCACTTTGCAATTTAATATCACTACAAATTTTATCACCTATTTAATTTAATCCTTGTACTTAATTTTTTAACCACTAATAATTAAAATTGTCTAACTATCATTTAATTCACTTATAAGGTAACTCTAAAAATATTATAAAATAAATATTAATAAGCCCGTTTCACAAAGGCGGGGTTCCAAAAGTATGTTTCCCGACACCCCTGATTTACGAGTCATAACAGATTTTTTAAGGTTTAATGGTATAAAAGGCACTCAAAAAATTTTCTTTTAAAAAAATCATTTAAACCCTTGCAAATTTTTGAAACCAATTAAGCCCCTAAACTGACAATTTGGATCAATGAGTCCTTTTGAACAATGTTTACCATTAGAAACTAATGACAACACTAACGTGATAGTTATGAGTTAACACATGAATGTTGACATGGCGGTCCACATTAGCATTGACAGTAGCCCAGTGTCAAAAGATAATTTTTTTTAAAATATGTTAAAATTCAAGATTAGAATGAATAACCTAGAGAATTACAACACGTTTGGTTTACTAGAATAAAATAGGATTGTAATGGAACTGAATAGGCATAATAGTGGTTTGGTTAGATGGAATAGAATGAGTATTATAATAGTATTCAAGTGTTTGATTGAGAGGAATAAATATGTAATAGCAAAAAAAATGCAAATGACGAATATGCCCTTTAACATTTTAATACATTTTCCACGTCAAGTTAATATTAAAGAATATTATTTTTCTATCAAAATAATAACATTTAAATATCAAATATTTTATATCAAATTAATTTAATATTTTATTATAAATTATATTAGAATATTTTATTTCATATTTTCGAAATTTATAAAAATATTTTATATTAAATTATTTTAAAAGATTTTTTATTTTTATATTAAATTATATTAAAAGATTTAAAACATTAATATGACATACACCGTCCCATTATTTCATCTTGCAATTACATACAAAAATTATATTAATCCAACACTACACCCATTTACACATATAAAAAGTGGCAACCTACAATTAGATAAAAAAAGTTATATTAGTTCACCACCACATCTGTTTACACATTTAAAAATGTTTTTTAAAATATTAGTATGACATATATCCATGTCATTATATCATCTTGTGATTACATATAAAAAGTTAAATTATGTAACACCCCAAACTCGGCTTGGACATTATGGTCGAATCTAGCGATGTCACATTGAAGTATTTTTTGTAAAGCGTGAAATCATTTGAAAAACCCAATGTTTATTTAGCCTCTTTGTGTGAACTAGAAAATGATTTTAAAATTTGCGTCACTATAAAAAAGTATTCACTTTAAAACTTATTAATTCAAAAATCTCGTTTATCGCAAAAGCTTTTGAAATGGTTTTGCGTATTCGTGGTATTTTGGTAAATCATGCATATCTTTTGAAAACCCGCATCCTACTACTAGCAGATATGAATAAAAAATAAATAAACCCCAAAAATTTAAAAAAATTATAGAGGCCTTATTACATAATAAAACCCAAAATAAAATCTTAATTATAATATTAAAAGAAACTTCGTCGAGTGGCCACCTCTGAGTCCTCCGTCACCTTGATCCGTCTAAGCCTGAGGATTTCCTGCACAATTAACAGATGGGTGAGTTTACGAAAACTCAGTGCATGAAATCTCATAAAAGCATACAATCAGAGTAAACACAATTTGAGCCTAAGCCCTCAGTTTCAGTTAGGGGCCTTAGCCCCTCTTACAGTAGCAGTAACAGTTTGGACTTGATCCCATTACAGTATCAGTGGCAGTCTGGACCTTAGCCCATTTCAGTATAGTATGCAAACACAGAATCCTACCCAATCCATTCGCTACACACCATCTTCGTACCAACCCTACACACCATGTGGGGATAAAATCGACCCACCCAACCCTACACACCAAGTCGTACCGGTTACGACACTAAAACAATATTTGGAACAGAGCTGCCAATAATAGGCTTATAGTCTTTTAGTACACTTCCTCCAATATGAACTAGAAAATGATTTTAAAATTTGTGTCACTATAAAAAAGTATTCACTTTAAAACTTATTAATTCAAAAATCTCGTTTATCGCAAAAGCTTTTGAAATGGTTTTGCGTATTCGTGGTATTTTGGTAAATCATGCATATCTTTTGAAAACCCGCATCCCACTACTAGCAGATATGAATCAAAAATAAATAAACCCCAAAAATTTAAAAAAATTATAGAGGCCTTATTACATAATAAAACCCAAAATAAAATCTTAATTATAATATTAAAAGAAACTTCGTCGAGTGGCCACCTCTGAGTCCTCCGTCACCTCGATCCGTCTAAGCCTGAGGATTTCCTGCACAGTTAACAGATGGGTGAGTTTACGAAAACTCAGTGCATGAAATCTCATAAAAGCATACAATCAGAGTAAACACAATTTGAGCCTAAGCCCTCAGTTTTAGTTAGGGGCCTTAGCCCTCTTACTGAGAGTGATATGATCGGACTTGATCCCATTAAGATGTCGGTGGCGCCCGGACCTTAGCCCATTTCAGTATAGTATGCAAACACAGAATCCTACCCAATCCATTCGCTACACACCATCTTCGTACCAGCCCTACACACCATGTGGGGATAAAATCGACCCACCCAACCCTACACACCAAGTCGTACCGGTTACGACACTAAAATAATATTTGGAACAGAGCTGCCAATAATAGGCTTATAGTCTTTTAGTACACTTCCTCCAATATGAACTAGAAAATGATTTTAAAATTTGTGTCACTATAAAAAAGTATTCACTTTAAAACTTATTAATTCAAAAATCTCGTTGTCGAAACCATTTTTTTGAAAACAACGGTAATCGACTTTTTGAAACCAAATGTGGAGTCGCCACTAATCTTTTTGTTTAGGTGTGATTTGATCACCTAATATAACATTTTGTTTTATTTAAAACAATTTTGATCTATGTAAAATTTTAAAAAAATAGGGCGGTTATGTTTAAGATGTTTAAGATTGATTACGTGCCGTCCTTATGTTTAAGATTTTAGAAAAGAAATTTTGAAATATGGTTCTTATTAAAACGTTTGAGTAGTGTAAGCTAGTCGTCAATACTTTCTCGTTTCAAAGGCATAAAGCATCACATCCAGCACGATAGGACATAATCCTTTATACTTTTGAGAACACGATTGAGTTTTGACTTCCAAAAGCTCTTAGGTCAAAAATTACAAAAGGATGTCCAAATATTTAGTTATACGAAAAATCAAAACCCAGCACGGTAGGGCACGATTTCTCGAATTTCTAGATACTGAACATTACCTTGTTTTTGTAAAAACAATTTAAATAAATGATTGCAAATTATTTTAAAATGTATTGATTTTACTTGAAATAAAATGGAAGAGTTTTTTTTTTAATTGAAAATTATAATGCGACATTTGTAAACTAAAAAAAAAGATGAAAATATGGGATGATACACATGCATAAAGTATAATCCTTGGTAAACGAAGATAACATAACCTTATTTAATCAATCAAATCAAACAATTGAATATGATTAATAAACTAACTTTTTAAGCACGTATGGAGAACAATTGGGATAACAATAAAAACGAAAGAAATAGTACAACAATGATATATAGCCTAATACAATCCATTCAAAATACAAAACAAAATGAAAATTAAAAAACCACTATGGTATAAGACAAATTTAAAATGATGATGAACACATAATATATAATATATGAATTGATGAATTTAAAACTATTTGTAAAAAACAAATTAAAGATGTATATGTAATCATTAAAATATGTATTATAGAATGAAGATTTTAAATCAAGTAATATACAAATTGTTAAAAACATTTGTTAAAATTGGCAATATTCATATAATAAAGGAAAATTTCAATAATATACAAGATATGAAAGGATAACAAAATACATAATAAAATATAATATTAGGAAATACACGTAATAAGTTTACAAATCATGTATACATATAAATAGATTTAGAAATAATTATTCATAAAGAATAGCATGAAATTAATAATTATAAGATTAAATTAATTTTAGCATAAATTATAGATGTAATGATTTTAAAACATAATTATGTATACTGAAGAAAACTATATGTATAAAATACATGGATTTGGTGATGTCTATAGATCAAATATTTATATATATGTATAAGAATAATTTAAATAATATATAAAACATGTATACAAAACATATTAGAATAAAAAAATATATGTTAAAGTAAATGGATTGAGTCAAAACCATTGTATGTATGAAATAACATAACATTAATAATATGCATAAACTAAAATGATCTTTATTATGAATATTATATACACAACAACGTAAAAAAACATTTATATAAAAAAATATACAAAATGTGATGATGATATGACAAAAACAATTTTACAATAAAAAAATTACCAAGGTAGTTCAAAATATACAAATAAGTAATCAAGAATTAAAAATAACTATAAAATAAAAAAAACTTAATTAAAATTAAACTAAAACAAAGGGGATAATTTACAAATAAAATAATAAAAAAATACCAATATGCAATGCCGTTTCAACTAATAAGGCACAATCGAATGCTCGCGCGAGGGGAAGGATCTAACGCGCAAATTCCCCGTTTCAGCTATAAGGATTTGTTGCAGCTGTAAGCAGTGATGTACCATATTTGGAGATAGATGATGAAGCAATCGAATGTTCTTTTCGATCCTTGGAGTTTGTAATGCAACATTCATCATTGAAGGGAGCAAGATTCCAGCACCGAAAATATCCAAAACTACGAGGATGGGTCTATAGTTGATGGTAGGGAAAGGAGCTTTACCAGGAAAGGGGCTTGGAAGACATCTCCAGGGAAGAATTGAAGTTCTGATGTTGAAAGACAAATGTGACCGTTTTGATTTAGGGTTCAGGCCAGATACCAGACAAAGGAAGAAATAATTAGAAAAAAGCCAGGAGAGAAGAAAGGCACGATTGAGTGGTGAAAAAATCAAGTGGGAACCCATGGTAATCCCTCACATATTGAAGACTTTTGTATCGGGAGGGATTATTCATCCCAAACGAAGGACGTCGGAGAAAAAAGACATCAAATAAATGTTGAAAGATATGCACATCAATTCCATATTCGAAGAAGCAACTGAAGAGGGGACTTTGTTAGATATTCGTCCTTATGAACTTGGGAGTGTTCTAGGTAACTGGACTGTAGAAGACATTCCTGTAGTATTTAGAGCTTACTCAAAGTAATGTTCAAAACAATCTTGTTGTTTTAAGCCTAGAGGCAATAAGAATTTCTTTTTGAAATAGGCTCATGTTCAAACATCATTATTTCAATGAAGTACATTTTCGCTATCATGTTGAGCAAATATTCTTTCATTCTTTCCACAAGTAATTGTTTTATTCTTTCCGTTGGAGTAATTATCTTGGTATTTTTAGACTTTCTTCAATCATTCCTTCATAATCATACCATGCAAAAAATAATTCTTAAATTCATTCATTCTTTGTATATTTTTGTACCTATAATAGGTCCTTGGATATCAATGTCACGAGTGACGCTGCTAATGACTTAGAATCACTTTTTGAGCAAGACATGTGTTTAGAGGGATATTAGGACTTTGAAGATGACAAAGATTGTGACTTATCTTTGGACTTGTTAAGGATGGTAGAACAAGAGGAAAAGTAAATTCTGCCGCATAAAGAGATAGTGGAGGTGGTAACTTTGGAAGAAGGAAAAGCTGTAAGAATTAGAACGTGCATAACTGAATAAACAAAATGAGACCTTGTTGAGTTGCTTCAAGAATTTAAAGATGTCTTCGCATGGTCCTACCAAGATATTCCCGAGTTGAACACTGATATTATAGTACATCGCCTTCCCATAAAAGAATATTGCAAGCCGAATCAGTAGAAAATTCAAAGGATGAGGCTAGACGTTGTGCTAAAAATAAAGGAGGAAGTCAAGAAACAATTTGATGCTGGATTCCTGCGGGTGGTCAAATACTCAGAATGGGTAGCCAATATTGTGCCTGTTCCTAAAAAAGATGGGAAAGTACGAATGTGTGTTGATTATAGAGACTTAAATAAGGCTAGCCCAAAAGACAACTTCCCTTTGCCTCACATTGATACTCTAGTGGATAACACGGCGGGCTATTCATTGTTCTCCTTCATGGATGGCTTCTTGGGATACAATCAGATAAAGATGCATCCTGAGGACATGGGAAAGACTACCTTCATAACCTTGTGGGGCATGTTCTGTTATAAGGTGATGCCGTTTGGGCTGAAGAATGCTGGAGCGACATATCAAAGAGCCACGGTGACCTTATTTCATGATATGATACATAAAGAGATTGAAGTTTATGTGGACGATATGATTGCCAAATCCCGAACTGAAGAGGAGCACATCAAAGTGTTGAGAAAGCAGTTCTTAAGATTGAGAAAATTTCAGCTAAAGCTTAATCCAGTGAAATTTACTTTTGGAGCTAGATCAGGAAAGCTACTAGGCTTTGTAGTCAGTGAAAGGGGAATTGAGATTGACTCAGACAAAGTTTGGGCTATACAAGAATTGTCCCCACCACGTATTAAAAAAGAAGTTCGAGGCTTGTTAGGAAGACTAAATTATATTTCTCGGTTCATTTCGCAATTAACTGAGAAATGCGATCCCATATTTCGTCTTCTTAAAAAGCACACCCAGGAGAATGGGATGATGATTGCCAAAGAGCTTTTGATAGGGTTAAAAAGTACTTGTCAAGTCCCCCAGTACTGTCACCTCCAACCTCAGATAGGCCGCTAATACTATATTTAGCAGTTTTTGATAACTCTATGGGATGTGTGCTTGGTTAGCATGATGAATCAAGAAGAAAAAAAAAGGTGATATATTACCTCAGTAAGAAATTCACGAAATGTGAGTTGAGATATTCGCCAATCGAGAAATTGTGTTACGTTTTGATCTGGACAGCTTGGAGGTTGAGGTAATACATGTTGTACCATACACCCTGGTTAATCTTGAAGTTGGACCCCCTAAAATATATGATGGAGCCAAACGCCTTGAACGAAAGGATGGCTAGGTGGAAAATTTTGCTTTCTGAATTTGACATAGTCTATGTGAGTCAAAAGGCTGTGAAAGGGAGCGCAATAGCAGAATTTCTGGCCAGTAGAGCTCTAGAATATTATGAGCCCTTGAATTTTGATTTCCCCAATGAAGAATTAATGTATGTGGCAGCTACTAAAGAGGACGTTACAAAAGGTCACCCATGGAAATTGAACTTTGACAGAGCCTCGAATGCTGTGGGTAATGGAATTGGGGCAGTTTTGGTATCCCCAAATGGAGATCATTATCTATTCACATGTAAATTGGATTTTGATTACACAAACAATATGGCAGAATATGAAGCATGCACCATGGGACTTTGCGCAACTATAGAACGCAAGATCAAGGTGTTAGAAGTATATGGAGATTCCGCGCTAGTGATCTATGAGCTTAAAGGTGAATAGGAGACAAGGGACTCCAAATTGATTAATTATTGAAGCATAGTGCTGGGGTTAATTGAGGAGTTTGATGATATTACTTTCAATTATCTCCCGCGAGATGAGAACCAGATGGAGGATGCTTTGGCTACTTTGGCTTCCATGATTAATGTGAGCAAACAAGAAGATGTAATACCCATTCAGATGAGTATTTGTGAAGCCCCATCTTATTTTTACAACATGGAGGAAGAGGAGAGAGATAACCACCCTTGGTATCAAGATATATTGCGATACGTGAGAAATCGTGAGTACCCTGATCAGGCAACTGAGAATGATAAAAGGACGTTGAGAAGAATAGCCTGTGATTATGTCTTAGATGGGGAAATACTATATGAAAGAAGAAAGGATCAAGTACTATTAAGATGTGTAGATGCTGTGGAAGGCAAGAAAATATTGAAAGAAGTTTACGAAGGCGTTTGTGGAACACATGCTAACAGCTTCATAATGGCTAGACAAATTATGATATTTGGATATTATTGGTCTACCATGCAAGGAGACTGCATTAACTATGCCAAGAAATGTCACAAATGTCAAATTTATGGTGATAAAATTCATGTACCTCCTTCACCTTAACATGTTATGACTTTCTCATGGTCGTTTTCCATGTGGGGCATGGATGTCATAGGGTCAATCTCACCGAAGGCTTTAAATGGGCATCAGCTCATCTTTGTGGTCATTGACTATTTCACCAAGTGGGTAGAGGCGGCCTCATGTGCCAATGTTACAAAATCGTCTATGAGCAAATTCCTGCAAAAGTAGATCATATGTCGATATGGGATGCCTAAAAGGATCATATCTGACAATACATTAAATTTGAACAATAGCACAATAGCAGAGGTCTGCAGTCAGTTTAAGATCAGACACCATAATTCATCACCATATTGCCCAAAAATGAAGCAGTGGAAGCAGCTAGTAAAAATATTAAAAAGATTGTGGGGAAAATGACTGAAACTTACAGAGATTGGCATGAGAAGTTTCCATTCTCTCTTTATGCTTATCGAACATTTGTCAAAACTTCTACTGGGGCAACGCCTTTCTCATTGGTCTATGGAATGGAAGCAGTTCTACCCATGGAGGTGGAGATACCTTCTCTCAGAGTTTTGTCAGAGTTGAAGTTAGATGAAGCAGAATGGATATAGTCTCGATATGATCAGTTGAATTTGATTGAGAAGAAGAGGTTAAGAGCTATTCAGCATGGTCAGATGCATTAAAAAAGAATGATGCTGGCCTATGACAAAAAGGTTCACCGAAGAGAGTTTCATGAGGGAGATCTAGTTCTGAAAAAGATCCTTCCTATACAAAAGGATTTTAGAAGAAAATGGATGCCCAATTGGGAGGGGCCTTATGTGGTGAAGAAAGCTTTCTCCGGAGGAGCATTAATCCTAGCCGAAATGGATAGAAAAAATTTATCTAATCTAGTGAATTCGGATTCAGTCACAAGGTATTACACTTAAGGAGGGAAAGAGGCCAAAGTGAAAAACCGCAAAGGGCGCTTTGAGGCCTTCCTTAAAAAAAAAAAAAGGAGAGGCCAAGGTGAAAACCCGCAAAGGGTGCCTTGAGACCAAAGAGGATTTGAGTTGAAAACCCGAAAAGGGCAGCTTAGATATTGATCAAAGATGGGGAAGGCGATGATCTTGCTATACCTGAATTGACAAGGGAAAGGGTATGCCGCATCTTGGGGCATTAATAAAGTGCTTCTGATCTCCTAAACACATATCAAGTCTAAATTGGTCTTCAGGAAGTTCGTACAGAGAAACTTAGGCTGCGATATCAGGGGCACTGAGTTTTCATCTTATTCATAATAAATCAGCTATTTTTGAAATATTTTTCTTTTCAAGATATGCATCCCCAATAGACTTTCATTTTTTATCTTCGATAATTTATTTATTTCAAGTTATGCCCCTAATTAAATTCCATTCTTATCCGTTGCTATGATTTGTTGCAAGCATGTTGCATTGAAATAATGATTAATGGACTAATAATACTTGTAGCGACGTAAAAATTTTAGCTTGGCTTGGTCGCTAATTGTGGCGATCGATTGAAAACTTGAAAACTGAAATTTGATTTTAAAATAAACAAGGAGTCGCCACCGATCTTTTTTAGGGTGTGATAGGACACCTATTAGATCCTTTTATTTTTAAAACAAAAAGAAGGCCGAGTTTAGGTCTACATTAAAATCTAGAGAAAAAGTAGGGTTTGGGAGTCGGTTACGTGCGAGAAAGGTATTAGCACCCTCGCGACGCCCAAAATTGGTATCTCATAAACATGTGTTGTCTTGATTTTCAAAAATACGAGTTCAATATAAGATTTAATCGTGATCCGATTGAAAAGACGAGAACTTTCAATTTTTGATTTTCAAGAAGGACATACCGTTTTAACACGAGTCGATTGATATTCACCCAACATAGCGATGAAATCGACGATTTAATGTTAAATCGGTATGTTGCCTTGTTTATTAGAATAAATAAAATAAAATAAAAAAAAACGTGAATAAAATATTTTTAAAATAGTGAATAGCGACATGGTACGAAATGGACGAGCAACAGAAAAATAAAGGTTAGAAATACATCAAGGTATATAAATAACACGACAATTAAGAATAATGACAATGCATGCGATATGTTAAACATAATAATAGTATCAAACACGAAATAAAAACTATGAATGTATATTCATAATAATAATATTAAGAACACGACGTAAAATAATATATATATATATACACGAATAAAATAGTGTTAGAAGTATATACTATAATAAAAACATAACTTTCAATGTTAAAATATATACATAATATATACATGAATAAAATGGACATTGAAAAATGTATATACGTGGCATACGTGAGAAATATAAACATAATAATATTAAGATAAAATGATAAGTGATAATAGTGAAGATCAAAGGTATTGTAATAAATATAATGATATCTGAAAATAATACTATATGTAAAATGTGTATACAAGAATAAAATATATGTGCAAATATTAATGATAAATGTAGTAGGAATAAAACAAATGTAATAATAATATATATACAATATGATAAAAAATAAAAATATACATATAATAGAATTTAAAATATATATATACATGGGGTAATATGGAAATATGTACATAGAGTAATATATACAAAATATAACTAATAATATTGAAAATACATGTTCATAATATATAAAACATACACATAATATAATATTAAAATATTTACATAATATGTACACACATAATTACGATGTTAAAGGTGTATTAACATTAATAATAATACTAATATTACATGAAAATATACTTATATAAATATATATTAAAGATATATACATATTTAATAAAATACATGAATAATACGATATTTAATATATACGTAATATGTGTAACACCCCGTACCCGAGTCCGTTACCGGAGTCGAACACAAGGTGCACACAAACTTAACTTAATCATTTTCACTGTCCATTTAAAAATTTCCAGACAAGCTGGTTACTGCATCACTGTAGCCTTAAAAATCATATCTTGAGTTTCAAAACTCGAAAATCAGTTTCGTAATTTTTCCCTGAAACTAGACTCATATGTCCATCTACAGATTTTTTTCGAGAATTTTTGGTCAAGCCAATTAGTACAGTTTATTAGTTAAAGTCTCCCCTATTCCAAGGTTCGACTACACTGACCTTTATGCATTACGAATCGGATATCTTCCGGTACAGGTCTTCAATACTGATGCTGTTTGTTTCTTTAGAAACTAGACTCAAAGAGGAATCTATACATATATGGCATGACTCCTAATCATCTCTGGTTAATTTAAAATGAATTTCCAAAGTCGGAACAGGGGATCCAGAAACCGTTCTGGCCCTGTTTCACGAGAACTTTAATATCTCTTAACATATAACTCATATGACCGTTTCGTTTCTTCCATATGAAAGTAGATTCATCAAGGTTCATTTAAATAATTTATTCACTATTTTTTCAAATGCTCACCACTGCTGCTGTCCGTATCTGTTTTCAAGGTAAACTTTACCTATTTCGTGGTTTCCATGGACCAACTAGAGTTTTGTCACACATAGGTCCACATATACTCATATTTAGCCATTCCAATGGCTGATCATTTGCCTAACACTTCCATTCCAGTCCATGCTCACATCATGAAACCATACATATATACATAAACACAAATAGTCTAATGCCATACCCCACTTTTACGAGCCATTTTCGCATGGTGTACACACATACATCACAAAACGTATTTGAAAAACAGCAAAGGGTAGTCCTATACATGCCATATCCGGAGTTCAACTAAAAGAATACCAAAAGGGCTTTGATAGTGTGGATGACTTGACTTGATGATCCCGAATCCGATAGCTAACGAGCAAAATCTATAAAAGCAGAGAAACAGAGAAACGGAGTAAGCAATTTATGCTTAGTAAGTTTGAGCAAGGATTCCAGCACAACAAAAGCATAGCAATCATATAGCTAACGGATAATTTCGTATGCACAAATTCTCAATGTCATACTTATTTCACATTCCAACCCCTATATTCATACATAAGGGATCATCTTAGCCAAATACGGAAGCTCATTACTCGATTGGCGAATATCATTCAAGGAATCAACGATTTCAAGCACATACGAACATACCTCATTGCTGGAATTTTTCAAGCGTATTAACTGAAATTTTTACAGCAAGAATGCTCGTTCTCGAATCACGTACCTTCAGAATTTAACCGGATATAATGACTCGCTCAAATGCCTTCGGGACGAAGCCCGGTTATAGTGACTTCGCACAATTGCCTTGGTCTTAACCGGATTTGGTAACTTGCACAAATGCCTTGGTCTTAGCCGGATATAACAACTTCATACGAATGCCTTGGTCTTAGCCGGATATCATTCCAATGTTCATTTCCACATATATCAATATTCACGACACATCCATAATTCATTTTAGTTACTAAGGCTCAAACACAAAAATATTTATCAAACCTTTACAATTTCGGC
Source organism: Gossypium arboreum (assembly GCF_025698485.1). Taxonomy (NCBI): domain Eukaryota; kingdom Viridiplantae; phylum Streptophyta; class Magnoliopsida; order Malvales; family Malvaceae; genus Gossypium; species Gossypium arboreum. Next base: position 41,963,183 of record NC_069080.1, read on the forward strand.
TCAATAGCCACACACACAAGGAGCATGATTTCAATATAATTCAAGTAGGGTCATTACTCAAGACTTACCTAGGATGTCGTCGAGCGATTTCAATGGCTATTCGACCACTTTTTCCTTCCCTTTGTCGGATCTAGTTCCCTTTGCTCTTGAGCTTAATTTAACAAATAAATCGATTTAATCATTTGAGCATCGAAGAGGAATTCAAGGTACTTAGTCAATATATATACTCATTAGGCATTAAAGTCGCATATGTACGAAATCATGAATCGAACTCAACACATTAGTTAATATTCCTCTTAGCCGAATTTTCTAAGCCAAGAATAGGCATCAATATGCTTGCCTCTAACCGAATGCATGCACACCAATTTCCCTTCATGTGGCCGAATATGCATGTCCATGTTGAGGCCAATTATACACTTAATACCACACAAAAACAGCATACATTTTACTAACTAACGCATTACATATCGTAGCTCAATACACATCTCTCATTTACTTCATAACCGAAACATCATCACAAGCAAATATACACTTGAAATAGTATATATGTCATACCAATACATCATGTGCAAACATATATTCATGTAGGTGCAAGGGTCGATTCTCAAGTGGCTTATATCCAAATATATACACATATCCAAAGCTTAAATCTTACTTACCATGCAACATGCATGAATCATACTTATGGATATACCATGGCGAATACACCACAACACCATACCGTTTCAATTTGGTCATGGTTAAACAAAGAACTTAGTATCTCATTCAAAGATGCTAAAAGAAAATCTAAGAGTCCTCAACCCCCTCATCACATGTATCATTATCAAGCTTGATATTTAGCATGCAATGGCATTAACACCACATCCACCTTGGCCGAATGTCATTCCCATGACATAGCAAGGATTTGAACCATGGGCTAACAAGAACATCAAGCTAGCAACTAAAAACATGCATGAATCTCATGGCACAACCTCAAACATACCTTAATCTTGATGCAAGTATAGCCAAACCTCTTCCTAATCCTCTTCCAAACCAAACATGAAGCAAAATTCCTTCCTTCCTCTAGTATTTTTGGTCAAGAGAGAAAAATGGATGAGCAAAAATTTTTTTTCTTTACTTTTCTTCCATGCACGGCAATGGGGAGGGGGTTCACTCACACACACGTTTTTTTTTCTTTCTTTATTACCCATACTTATTTGTTTATTGTTTCTCCCTAATGCACCAACAAAACATGTTTCATGACATGTTTAGCCCATACTCCTTGTCATGGCCGGCCATCACTTGTAAAAGAGGGTATTTGACATGCAAGGCCATTGTTTTGCATGCATGCTTTAATTAGTCATCACACATTCCCCATCATACTTTCAAAGTTTTCTACAAGGTCCTTTCTAGTGAAATTCACATTTATAACTCTAAATTAAAGCATCAAAAATGTCACACATGAGTTAACACATATTATAGGTAATAAAATAAATATTAAATTATTTTTATGCCTCGGTTTTGTGGTCCCGAAACCACATTTCGACTAGGGTCGTTTTAAGGCTGTCACAACTCTCTCCCACTTAAGAAATTTTCGTCCCCGAAAATCTTACCGGTAAATAGGTTTGGGTATCGCTCTTTCATAGAGTTCTCGGGTTCCCAAGTAGCTTCTTCTATCCCGTGTTTGAGCCATAACACTTTCACTAGCGGAACCCTCTTGTTTCGGAACTCTTTCACTTCACGTGCTAGGATACGAATCAGTTCTTCTTTATAACTCATATCGGCTTGAATTTCAACCTCTGATGGACTAATTATGTGCGACGGATCAGATCTATAGCGTCGAAGCATTGAAACATGAAAGACGTCGTGAATCTTTTCAAGTTCGGAGGCAAAATCAGCGATACGCGAATCGGACCGACTCGTTCGGATATCTCATATGGCCCGATGAACCGCGGACTCAATTTTCCTTACTGCCAATCGAGTATCTTTTTCCAAGGCGAAACTTTAAGAAACACTTTATCTCCCACGATACTCAATGTCTTTTCGTTTGAGATCCGCGTCGACTTCGACGATCGGAGGCTATCTTGGACTTTCACGGATTACTTTTACTTTCTTCAGCATCTTTAATCAAATCCACTCCGAAAATTTTGCTTTCACCGAGCTCGGTCCAAAACAATGGTGTACGGCATTTACGCCCGTACAAGGCCTCGTAAGGCGCCATTTTAATACTTGATTGAAAACTATTGTTGTAAGCGAATTCAATCAAAGGTAAATACCGTTCCCATGAACCACTGAACTCGAGGATGCAACATCTCAACATATCCTCAAGTATCTGAATTATCCGCTCAGATTGACCATCGGTTTGGGGGTGAAAAGCGGTGCTAAAATGCAACTTGGTGCCCAAGGCTTCTTGCAATTTCTTCCAAAATCGCGAGGTGAATCTCGGATCTCTATCCGATACAATAGAAATAGGTACCCCGTGTAATCTCACAATCTGAGAAACATACAATTCAGCAAGTTTATCCAATGAAGAGTCCGTGACGTGACGGGATAAAGTGAGCCGACTTAGTCGATCTATCAACAACAACCCAAATCGCATCCTTTTACTTGCGACAATGGCGGTCCGGACACAAAGTCCATTGTGACTCGATTCCATTTCCACTCGGGTATCGTAATCGGTGAAGTAATCTCGAAGGCACTTGATGTTCCGCTTTCACTTGTTGACATATTAAACATCTCAAACAAAGTCGGAGATGTCTCGTTTCATACCATGCCACCAAAACCGAGCGTTTCAAATCGTTGTACATCTTCGTACTTCCGGGTGGATTGCCATTCGGCTACAATGGGCTTCGTTGAATTATCGAAATAAGTTCGAATTTCTTGGAATACACAAACGATTTCGAACCTCAAACAATCGTTATCATCAACTTGAAACTCGATTCCACCTTGAACACATTCAGCCCGTCTTGCAACCAACTTATCGTCGACTTTACGAGCTTCACGAATTTGACGAATCAATGATGGTTTGGCCTTTAATTGACTACTAACACATTGTCGGGTAGAATAGACAAGTGTACATTCATCGCTCAGTAAAGCAAGCGGTGATTTCCGGCTTAAGGCGTCCATAACCACATTAGCCTTTCCCGGGTGATAAACAATGACAAGCTCATAATCTTTTAACAACTCGAGCCAACGTCTTTGTCACAGATTTAAGTCTCTTTGAGTCATCAAATATTTGAGACTTTTGTGATCCGAATACACATGGCACTTCTCACCAAATAAGTAATGTCGCCATATCTTTAAGGCGAATACGATGGCAGCCAACTCGAGATCATGGGTCGGATAATTTTTCTCATGTGGCTTTGTCTCGACGCATAGGCCATAACTCGACCTTCTTACATCAATACGCAACCTAACCCAAGTAGGGAGGCGTCACTATAGATGACAAACTCTTTGCCAGATTCGGGCTGCACTAATACTGAAGCTTCCGTCAAATGAGTTTTCAATTGATCGAAACTTTTCTGACACTTTTCCGTCCATTCAAACTTGTCATCTTTCTGAAGCAGTTTCGTCATGGGTGTGGCTATCATCGAGAATCCTTTTACAAACCGTCGGTAGTAAAGCAAGTCCCAAAAAGCTCGAACCTCAATAATATTTCTCAAGACTTCCGATTAAGTATGGCTAAAATTTTACTCGGGTCGACTCGAATACCGTCTGAGATACCACATGACCCAAGAAGCTAACCTCTCTTAACCGAACTCACACTTGCGAACTTAGCATATAACCGCTTATCCGTAATATTTGCAACACTAATCTCGGGTGCTCGCATGTTCGGTCTCATCTCTTGAATAGACCAAGATGTCGTCAATGAACACAACTACGAACCGATCCAAGTACGGTCTGAAGATCCGATTCATCAAATCCATAAATACCGCAGGGGCATTAGTGAGCCCAAACGGCATCACTAAGAACTCGTAGTGACCATATCTCATTCTGAAGGCAGTTTTGGGTATATCCGAATCTCGGATTCAAGAATCGATATAGCCCGATCTCAAATCTATTTTGAGAACACCGAGGCTCCCTTGAGTTGATCGAACAAATCATCGATCTGTGATAATGAGATATTTTTCTTTATTGTCACTTTATTAAGTCGGCGATAGTCGATGCACAACCTCATGGTTCTGTCCTTCTTTTTCACAAACAACACTAGTGCACCCCAAGGTGAAAAACTCGGGTGAGCAAAACCTTTATCCACTAACTCTTGCAACTGAGCTTTCAACTCCTTTAATTCCGTTGGTGCCATACGATACAGAGCTATCGAAATCGGTGTGGTCCCAGGTATAAGCTCAATACCAAACTCTACCTCCCGAACAGGTGGCAAACCCGGTAATTCTTCGGGAAAAACATCCGGGTATTCACAAACCACCGACACAGATTCGGGTTTTATTTCTAACTCCTTATCATCAAGTACATACGCAAGGTATGCTTCGCACCTTTTCTTACATATTTCGGGCCAACATTGATGATATTACGATTTGAAACCCTTTAAGTCCGTAGACTCAATTGAATCATCTCGTTATTTTGCACCTCAAATCAATAGTCTTGCTTTTGCAATTCACAACCGTATCATGCACGGTCAACCAATCTAAACCGAGTATAACATCAAATTAGTCAAGCGGCAACAACATCAAGTCCGTAGAAAAATAGGAATCTCGAATTACTAGGGGGCATTTCTTACACACTTTGTCGACGAGCACGTAACGACCCAAGGGATTTGACACCCGAATTACGAACTCAGTAGACTCAATAGGTAAAGTCTTACTGGATGCTAAGGTTTCGCATATATAAGAATGAGTAGAACCAGGGTCAATCAAAGCAATCACATTAGTATCAAAGAGAGTGAAAGTACCGGTAATAACATCTGGCGAGGAAGCATCCTCACGTGCGCGTATGGCATAAGCCCTAGCAGGAGCGCGAGCCTCGGATCTGGTCGTAGCATCTCTAGATCCTCTTTGACCACCACTAGTATTGCCCGTATTTCTAGATGGTCTACCTCGAGCTGTGGTAGCGCTCGGTTTCCCACTCTGATCTACATTCTGTTCAGATAACCTCGGGTAATCTTTAATGAAGTGGTCAACTGATCCGCACTTGTAACAGGAGCGGTCACGGAATCTATAACTCCCAGAATGCCATTTGCCACAATATTGGCACTCCGTTCTATCTCGATGATCATTGCCAACACTGGCGATCGAAGTGACTCGCGTGCCCATAGGGGGTCGATCGCGGTCTCGTCTAGTAAAGCCCAAAGTGTCTCTAGATCGGCCTAAGCCATCTCTAAATTTCTTTGATGACTGTGGGAAGGGCTTCCCCGAAGACCTTTACTGAAACTCCTTGCTCCCACTTGAGCTTTCCTTTTCTCCATACTGAGCTCCTCGGCTTTGCACGCTCGCTCGACAAGAGCCACAAACTCTTGGATTTCCAAAATGCCAACATACAGCTTTATATCATCATTCAGTCCATCTTCGAAGCGTTTACACATCACAGCTTCTGAAGAAATGCATTCTCGCGCGTACCGGCTAAGCCTCACAAACTTTCGTTCATAGTCGGTAACCGACATGGAACTTTGTTTAAGTTCAAGAAATTCCTTCCATTTTTGATCCATGAATCTCTGACTGATATACTTTTTCCGAAACTCAGTTTGGAAAAACTCCCAAGTTACTTGCTCTCGGGGCTGTGAAGTCGAGTACTCCACCAATAGTAGGCGTAATCACGTAGCAAGGAGATAGTACACTTTAGACATTCATCAGGCGTACAAGATAGCTCATCGAGTGCAGGATAGTGTTGTCCAACCAAAATTCAGCTTGCTCGGCATCATCGCTATCTGTAGCTTTAAATTCAGTAGCCCCATGTTTTCGGATTCTATCAAGCTGGGGCTTATTCGACCTTATTTGGTCGATTCACGGAGGCATCGTAGGTGCGGGGTTGTATTAGTCGGGAATGGAGGTTGTAGAACGATCGTGTTAGTTCGAATGTATTGGTTAAACCAATCATTCATCACGCTATAAAAGGCTTGCCTAGCCTCATCATTCGGATTGCTAGCAATAGGTTGAGAGTCTGCCGCGCTGTCCCTTCAAAGGGGCAGCGCCACACTCTCCACATCATCAGCTATCGCTTCGGTTGGGATCGAGATCCATTACTATAAATAAACACAAATTCAACCGTCGAAATCACCACACTATCAAATAATCACATAAAATGGCATGTATAGCTAGACCCAAACGCATTACGGTAGTCCTAGAATCGACTAAACCGTAGCTCTGATACCAATAAAATTGTAACACCCCGTACCCGAGTCCGTTACCGGAGTCGAACACAAGGTGCACACAAACTTAACTTAATCATTTTCACTGTCCATTTAAAAATTTCCAGACAAGCTGGTTACTGCGTCACTGTCATCTTAAAAATCATATCTTGAGTTTCAAAACTCGAAAATTAGTTTCGTAATTTTTCCCTGAAACTAGACTCATATGTCCATCTACAGGTTTTTTTCTAGAATTTTTGGTCAAGCCAATTAGTACAGTTTATTAGTTAAAGTCTCCCCTATTCCAAGGTTCGACTACACTGACCTTTATGCATTACGAATTGGATATCTTTCGGTACAGGTCTTCAATACTGATTCTGTTTGTTTCTTTAGAAACTAAACTCAAAGAGGAATCTATACATATATGGCATGACTCCTAATCATCTCTGGTTAATTTAAAATGAATTTCCAAAGTCGGAACAGGGGATCCAGAAACCGTTCTGGCCCTATTTCACGAGAACTTTAATATCTCTTAACATATAACTCATATGACCGTTTCGTTTCTTCCATATGAAAGTAGATTCATCAAGGTTCATTTACATAATTTATTCACTATTTAATTCCATTCCTACAAATTTTAGTGATTTTTCAAATGCTCACCACTGCTGCTGTCTGTATCTGTTTTCAAGGTAAACTTTACCTATTTCGTGGTTTCCATGGACCAACTAGAGTTTTGTCATACATAGGTCCACATATATTCATATTTAGCCATTCCAATGGCTGATCATTTGCCTAACACTTCCATTCCAGTCCATGCTCACATCATGAAACCATACATATATACATAAACACAAATAGTCTAATGCCATACCCCACTTTTACGAGCCATTTTCGCATGGCTGTACACACATACATCACAAAACGTATTTGAAAAACAGCAAAGGGTAGTCCTATACATGCCATATCCGGAGTTCAACTAAAAGAATACCAAAAGGGCTTTGATAGTGTGGATGACTTGACTTGATGATCCCGAATCTGATAGCTAACGAGCAAAATCTATAAAGCAGAGAAACAGAGAAAGCGGAGTAAGCAATTTATGCTTAGTAAGTTTGAGCAAGGGATTCCAGCACAACAAAAGCATAGCAATCATATAGCTAACGGATAATTTCGTATGCACAAATTCTCAATGTGATACTTATTTCACATTCCAACCCCTATATTCATACATAAGGGATCATCTTAGCCAAATACCGGAAGCTCATTACTCGACTGAGCGAATATCATTCGAAGGGAATCAACTAATTTCAAGCACATACGAACATACCTCATTGCTGGAATTTTTCAAGCATATTAACTGAAATTTTTACAGCAAGAACGCTCGTTCTCGAATCACGTACCTTCGAAATTTAACCGGATATAATGTCTCGCTCAAATGCCTTCGGGACGAAGCCCGGTTATAGTGACTCGGACAATTGCCTTCGGGTCTTAACTCGGATTTGGTAACTTGCACAAATGCCTTCGGGTCTTAGCCCGGATATAACAACTCGCACGAATGCCTTCGGGTCTTAGCCCGGATATCATTCCAATGTTCATTTCCACATATATCAATATTCACGACACATCTATAATTCATTTTCGTTACTAAGGCTCAAACACAAAAATATTTATCAAACCTTTACAATTTCGGCTCAATAGCCACACACACAAGGAGCATGATTTCAATATAATTCAAGTAGGGTCATTACTCGAAGACTTACCTAGGATGTCGTCGAACGATTTCAATGGCTATTCGACCACTTTTTCCTTCCCTTTGTCGGATCTAGTTCCCCTTTGCTCTTGAGCTTAATTTAACAAATAAATCGATTTAATCATTTGAGCATCGAAGAGGAATTCAAGGTACTTAGTCAATATATATACTCATTAGGCATTAAAGTCGCATATATACGAAATCATGAATCGAACTCAACACATTAGTTAATATTCCTCTTAGCGAATTTTCTAAGCCAAGAATAGGCATCAATATGCTTGCCTCTAACCGAATGCATGCACACCAATTTCCCTTCATGTGGCGAATATGCATGTCCATGTTGAGGCCAATTATACACTTAATACCACACAAAAACAGCATACATTTTACTAACTAACGCATTACATATCGTAGCTCAATACACATCTCTCATTTACTTCATAACCGAAACATCATCACAAGCAAATATACACTTGAAATAGTATATATGTCATACCAATACATCATGTGCAAACATATATTCATGTAGGTGCAAGGGCCGATTCTCAAGTGGCTTATATCCAAATATATACACATATCCAAAGCTTAAATCTTACTTACCATGCAACATGCATGAATCATACTTATGGATATACCATGGCCGAATACACCACAACACCATACCGTTTCAATTTGGTCATGGTTAAACAAAGAACTTAGTATCTCATTCAAAGATGCTAAAAGAAAATCTAAGAGTCCTCAACCCCCCATCACATGTATCATTATCAAGCTTGATATTTAGCATGCAATGGCATTAACACCACATCCACCTTGGCGAATGTCATTCCCATGACATAGCAAGGATTTGAACCATGGGCTAACAAGAACATCAAGCTAGCAACTAAAACATGCATGAATCTCATGGCACAACCTCAAACATACCTTAATCTTGATGCAAGTATAGCCAAACCTCTTCCTAATCCTCTTCCAAACCAAACATGAAGCAAAATTCCTTCCTTCCTCTAGTATTTTCGGTCAAGAGAGAAAAAATGGATGAGCAAAATTTTTTTTCTTTTCTTTTCTTCCATGCACGGCAATGGGGGGGGTTCACTCACACACACATTTTTTTTTTCTTTCTTTATTACCCATACTTATTTGTTTATTGTTTCTCCCTAATGCACCAACAAAACATGTTTCATGACATGCTTACCCCATACTCCCTTGTCATGGCCGGCCATCACTTGTAAAAAGAGGGGTATTTGACATGTAAGGCCATTGTTTTGCATGCATGCTTTAATTAGTCATCACACATTCCCCCATCATACTTTCAAAGTTTTCTACTAGGTCCTTTCTAGTGAAATTCACATTTATAACTCTAAATTAAAGCATCAAAAATGTCACACATGAGTTAACACATATTATAGGCAATAAAAGAAATATTAAATTATTTTTATGCCTCGGTTTTGTGGTCCCGAAACCACATTCTGACTAGGGTCATTTTAAGGCTGTCACAATATGTATAGTAAAAATAATAATATACATAATATATATAAAATACTCATACTATATACGTATATAACAAAACATATACTATATTAACAATTATAATAGTGATGGTATTAAAATACAAAAAGAACAATATAAGATAACAAAATACTATACATATAAATCTATGTGCATAAATAAAATATACTCTTATAATAATAAATATAATAGTATTATTAAAATACCAAAAACAAATATAATAAAGATATTGAAATAAAATAATAAAAAGTCGATACGTACAAATATATATACATATATATACTAAAACATATATATATATATAATAATAATGTAAAAATAACAAGAATATTTAATAAAAAAATGAAAATAAACGAAGAAAGGATCAAAATTAAACTAAAAACAAAGTTGTGGGGCCGATTTAAAAAGAAAATAAAGAGAAAGGGCCTATTTGAACACGCGAGAAAATAGTGGGGACCAAAAATGCAATATTCCTTGTTGTCCAAAACGCAGCGTAGCACGGGGGGACTAAATTGAAAACCATGAAAAATTCTGGGGCTAAATTAAAATATAAAAACTCAATTGTAAATGCATGAAAAAGCGGAGGGGCCGATTGCACAAATAGCCCCTCCCTTAAAAAAACACGCGGATCCTAGTTGGAGCGGGTCAGGTCAAGGTAAAACAACGTCGTTTTGGGGCTTAAGTATAGCCTCCAAAACGACGTCGTTTTGGAGGGCTATAAATAGGCCTAGTTTCAGAAAAAAATCATTTGTGAGGGGAAAAGAAAAAAAAAGAAAGAGAGAAAGAGAGAAAAAGAGAGAGGAGGGAGAGGGGAGGGATTCCGGCGGGGTGCCGGTCACCGGTCCATCACCGAACCTTCGCCGGCGCTGGCCACCGTACACGGTGGCCGGAAAGATAAAGTTTCTTTTTTTTTCTTTTTTATTATATTTTATTATATTTTTTGTATTGTATTCTTACATATTTAGTGTTTTTTTTATATGTGTTTATACAGAAATAACCCTAAAACAGAAACTGAAATTAAATTAAATTACCTTAGGTCTCAATATCTGTGTTTGGTTTCTGAGATATTATATTTGTATTTGAATACCGATTGGACTGCTAATTTTCTCTAGAATCGAATTTTTCTATTGTTTGTGTTTTAAACTACTGAGGAAAAAAACCGTTTTACACTTGTTTTCATGGCTTTTATAGCTTTTACACTTTCATTTTCTATTAGTTTCTATCTTGTCTTCTGTTTTGTCTTTGCAGGGGATGGGCAAACGGTGGAATGGAGCTGGTGGATTTGACGAGTTGGTGGCCGGTGCACAAGGGGTGTCAGGGGCAAGTGAGGGGTAGGTTCGGTGGAGAGCTGGTTAGGGCTAGGGGTAATTAGGCTTCTGTAATGGGTTTTAGGATTTTTTTGGTTTTAGTATTGGGCTAAGGGTTAAGTGGGTTTGGGTTATAAATAATTGGGGTTTGATTTGTAAATGGTTCCGGGTATGGGTCTGGTTGTAAATGGGTTTGGGTAGGTTCAGTTTAGTTGATGGGTTGTTGGAGATGTTGGGTAGTGGTTGGTTTAGGGATTAGTGGGTCAACCGGGTTTGGGCTGGTGTTTTATGGGTCTTGGGGTTTGGTGGGTTATGTAATTGGGCTGTTGGGTTTTAGGGATTTGGGTTAGTATTTAGGAATGGGTTGGCAAAATTGGGTATGTACAGCTGCCTCTCTTTGCTCATTGTCGTGTAACGGGAATAGAGCAAAGACAAAATGAAAGGCCAATTTTACCCCGTCTTGCCGAGTCTTGACTTCATTGGTGCTCTTCTTGTTCAAATAGTCTCCTTCCAGTCCATCGCATCTTGTAGCTTTGGTTTAATCCACTGCATCTTCTGGTATATGTCTTGTAGCTTCAATCTACTCTAATGTAACTTCAAGGATATAAGATTTGTTTCTTCGATCTGTTTCATTGTAACTTCAGAAAGATAAGGTCTACAGCTTCAATCTACTTTTCTTTTGCTTCAGTCAGATAAGGTTTGTGGTCTTCTTTTCTGTAACTTTAGAAAGGCAAGATCTGATATACTGCAACTTCAGGGAAGCCAAATCTGGTGTTTTCCATTAGCTCCCATCCTTTTTCTTTACTCGACATGTGATCCTCTCGCAATATGAGTTGGTCTTTTTGAAACTTAATTTGAAAAGTAGATTTTGAAAAAACAGAAATTAAAAGGCTCAACTCACCTCTCGCAATATGAGTTGATTTTTGAAAACATGAATTAAAACAGAAATTAGAAATACCTCAGCATGTGAGCCGAGGTTCAACTCACTTCTCGCAATATGAGCTGATTTTTGAAAAACAGAAATTGAAAATACCTCGACATGCGAGCCAAGGCTCAACTCACTTCTCGCAATATGAGTTGAGTTTTTGAAAAGTAAAAATTAAAAACAGAGTTTGAAAGACAGAATTTGAAAATACCTCGGCATGTGACCCGAGGCTCAACTCACCTCTCGTAATATGAGTTGATTTTTGAAAAGAAAAAATTGAAAAGCAGAAATTGAAATTACCTCAGCGTGCCCCGAGGCTCAACTCACCTCTCGCAATATGAGTTGATTTTTGAAAAATATAGATTGGAGAAAAACAGAAATTGAAAATACCTCAGCGTGTCCTGAGGCTCAACTCACCTCTCGCAATATGAGTTGATTTTTGAAAACATGAATTAAAACAGAAATTGGAAGAACAGAAATTGAAAATACCTCAGCGTGTCCTGAGGCTCAACTCACCTCTCGCAATATGAGTTGATTTTTGAAAAGCAGAAATAGAAATAGAAATTACCTCAGCGTGTCCTGAGGCTCAAGTCACGTCTCGCAATATGAGTTGATTTTTGAAAAGCAGAAATAGAAATTGAAATTACCTCAGCGTGTCCTGAGGCTCAAGTCACCTCTCACAATATGAGTTGATTTTTGAAAACATGAATTAAAACAGAAATTGAAAGAACAGAATTTGAAAATACCTCAGCGTTTCCTGAGGCTCAACTCACCTCTCATAATATGAGTTGATTTTTGAAAAGCAGAAACAGAAATTGAAATTACCTCAGCGTGTCCTGAGGCTCAACTCACCTCTCGCAATATGAGTTGATTTTTGAAAACATGAATTAAAACAGAAATTGAAAGAATAGAAATTGAAAATACCTCAGCATGTCCTGAGGCTCAACTCACCTCTCGCAATATGAGTTGATTTTTGAAAAGCAGAAACAGAAATTGAAATTACCTTAGCGTGTTCTGAGGCTCAACTCGCCTCTCGCAATATGAGTTGATTTTTTTGAAACATAAATTGAAAGAACAGAAATTGGAAATACCTCAGTATGTGAACTGAGGTTCAACTCATCTCTCGCAATGTGAGTTGATTTTTTTGAAAAATAGAAATTGAAATTACCTCAGCGTGCCTCGAGGCTCAACCCATCTCTCGAATATGAGTTGATTTTTGAAAAGTATAAATTAAAAACAGAAATTAAAAGGTTCAACTCACCTCTCGCAATATGAGTTGATTTTTGAAAACATGAATTAAAACATCAAAATACCAAAACTTGTCATTGGTAGAACTCAGGCGTCTTTTCCTTTGATTCAGTACAGCTATTATCATATCTTCTTGCTCTGCTCACTTCAATGTATGGTGCGTCGGTAGAAATAGATGCTACAATATCTTTTTCTCCCTCGACAGTGACCAAACAACCATCCATGATAAATTTCACCTTTTGATGGAGGGATGATGGGACTGCTCTAGCAGAATGGATCCAATGTCTTCTCAGGAGACAATTGTATGATGGTGTAATGTCCATGACTTGAAATTCAACATCATATATGTAGAGACCCACTTTTAGGGGGATCTCGATTTTTCCCATGACTTCTCGTCTTGTTCCATATAATGCCCTTACTGTAGAATGGCAGGGCCTTAGATAGGACAAATCCATCGAAATCCTGGAAAGTGTGGCCAAAGGCATGACATTGAGTGCCGATCCATTATCGATGAGCACATTCGGTATTATATAGCCTTTACAACGGGTTGTGATATGCAATGCTTTCACTGAGCCTCTACCATTGGGGGGTATTTCATCATCACTAAAAGAAATAAAATTATCCGCATTCAAGTTATTCACCCATCTGTCGAGCTTCTCAATAGATATATTGTTTGCCACGTAAGCTTGATTCAACACATTTAACAAGGCGTTTCGGTGCGGTTCTGAATTTAAAAGTAGAGATAATATCGAAATTCGTGCTGGCTGCTTACTCAATTGTTCCACCACGTTGTACTCACTGTGTTTGATAAATTTTAAGAATTCCTGTGCTTCCTCCTCGTCCACAGGCTTTTTAGCTTCTTGCTCAGGCCCAGTTTCATGCTCATCTTCGGTCACACGCATTGGTGCTTTTCCTTTCTGTTTTAAGTCACTATTTTTCTTTGCCGGCTCAATCTCTTTCGAATAACATCTCCCACTACGAGTGAAATGACCTACTTCCCCAACACTTCCAGTCATGGCTTTGGGTTTTTCATCTTCAGGTGTAACGATATTGACGTTGTATTTTCATGGTACTGCTTTATTGTCCTTGTAGGGGAAAGGAGATGGCACCTCGATTATCAATTTTGGTTTCACCGGCTCCTTCTTCGCGTCGTAATAAATTATTAACGGTTGGTCGGCGCTATACAAGAAACCTGACGATTGATGGTCAGAGCCGCATATTTCTCCTCCATTGGCCTCTTTGCCTTTATAAAAGATCTTAATCTCCTTATTATCCATCATATTTTGCAGTAATCTCCTGAACTCTTCGCAGGATTGAATATCGTGCCCCTCAATACCATGGAATTTGCAAAAACTTTGATCTTTTGTATTCTTTCCCTCGAATACTTTGTTAAGATGACAGAGCAACCCCTTTTCAAATAGCACCTCCCAGATTTTCTGCAGAGGTGTTCTTATTTTAGAAACCCATCTTCTACTTTTTCGTTTGTCCTCCTCTCCCACTGCGCTCACATTCCCTTCGGTGTGGTTTGGGAATGGGTTCCCGGATGAACCGCCGGTGCCATCAAATCGCAGAATACCCGCGTCGATGAGTCTTTGAACTCTCCTTTTGAAGGCCAGGCAGTTTTTCGTAGAGTGCCCCTGGTTCCCGGTATGGTATGCACAACTAGCATTTGGATCGTACCATTTCGGGTATGGAGGTTTTAGGGGTGCCATGTAGTGGGGAGATATTAATTGCTTCTCCAGGAGTTTTGGGTACAGTTCCCCATATGACACAGGAATAGGGGTGAATTGCGGTCTTTCGGGATTGAGTCTTGTTGGTCTTGGTTCATTTCTGGGTTGGTTTTGAGCGGGTAGAGTGTTTTGTGGGAATGTAGTGACAGGCCTTTGGTTGTTCATGGCGTATACAGGGTAGGAAGGAGGTGGTGCTTGGTAATAAGGGGTCTGAAGAGGATAATAGAAATTCGAAGGATGATAATTTCAAGGTCGGGGTTGGTTTGGATATGGATTAGAGGTATAACGGCTTCCCATTCCCACCATATGGGCTTCTGGTTCTTTCTTCTTCATGGGCGCTACCCTTCTTGAACTTTCTTGACCTTCCATTCTACTGCTCTTGACGACATTCTCTATAAGCTCACCCGATATTACAATATCCGCAAAGTCCTTCGTGGCACTTCCCACTAATTTGTCATAAAACGGTACTTTCAAAGTGTTGATGAAGAGAACGGTTATCTCCGTTTTTGTTAGTGGGGGTTCCACTTGGGCCGAGACATCCCTTCATCTCTGCGCATACTATCTAAAAGTTTCTGACGACTTTTTCTCCATCATTTGCAAAGTCATTCGGTCTGGCACCATATCCGATACATGCTTGTACTACTCACAGAATGCTGATGCCAAGTCCTTCTAGGATCAGATCTTTTCCCTACTAAGCTGGTTGTACCACCGAAGAGACGATCCTACTAGACTATCTTGAAAATAATGTATGAGTATCTTGTCTTCATTCACGTAACCCGTCATTTTCTGGTAAAACATGACAAGATGCGCCTTTGGACATCTCGTGCCATCATATTTTTCAAAATCGGGCACCTTGAACTTCGGAGGCAGAACCAGATCGGGCACCAAGCTAAGTTCTTTGGCGTTCAATATAGAGAAGGCTTCAGTAGCTTTTATCGCCTTGAGCCTTTCTTCCAAGCTCCTATACTTGTCCTGAACATCATGATCATTCGTTTTCAACCTAGCTATCTCTGCTGGATCGTCCAAATCTGGAACGAGTGGATCAGCAGGACTAGCTCCTGGGTTTGATACGAATACTCCTTTCCCTATGTGAGCAGGTGGCACCACCCGTTGCTCCAGGTCTGTGGGTTCCTCTTGGGTGTACCCTCTTTGTGTTGCGTGGGCATGCGGCGAAGTGAATCCTGGGGGATAGAGCGGATCTTGACTGTGATTAACTCTTGACCGAGGTTCCTCGACGTCAGGGCTCTGCATGGGTCCCTTTCCTTTAACTAAAGCTGACATCATTTCCATCATTTTGGCCATTTGGTCCCTTTGTTTGAGTGATTCTTCTTGAGATCTCACCATTAAACCTCTTGTCTCTTGCTACGACTTGGCCAACTGCTCTTGTAATTCCCTCTGAACTATTTCCATCCTTTCAATTCTTTCATTGAATTCAGCCTCCATTGCCCTAGCTTGTCGACGCTTTCTATACGAATGACGTGGTTCCAGTCTCGTGGTATTACAACTGCGAATTGTATGTTTTAACCTCAGCGAACGATTATAGGATATGCAATGAATGAATGAATGAATGAATAAATGAATGCATAAATGTCAAATGAATGTTAATCATGAAAGAAATGCAAGAAGTTGGTGTTGATTTCAAGATAGCCCCTATTTTAGGCATTTCATTCATCAAAAGAGTTCATTACAAAATATTTTTCCATTTTCGATTCAGCTATTACACAAACTTCCTAGCTATATCACCGTATTTCTTTACTCGCGCTGAGAACTCTGATATGTTTGATCTTTGACTTGGAGGGAATTGGCAAATAAGAATTTCAGCTTCTTCCGATAATTGTACCACGTGCATGGTTACCCCACGAACTTCATTGATCAAATAGCTAAGTTGCATTTCTTTTTCTTGGAGGCCTTCTTCGTAAGCACGAATATCTCTATCATACTGACTATCTTTTTCTTCCAAAGCCTTCAAGAGAGTATCTAGTTGTTGTTGACGATCTTGCAGCATATCTTCTAACTCTCGTATCCTTTCTTTTAGTTCTTAACGTTTAGATCGACTAGTCATTACCTCGGCAAACACAGCTTCATATTCGGCGTTCTTCTTCCTTAGTTCTATCATAGCCCACACAGCCTTTTCCTCCTCTTTCTTCGCTTTTCCTTTCCAAAATTCCATCCCGCCTTTAATGTTGCTTATT
Source organism: Gossypium arboreum (assembly GCF_025698485.1). Taxonomy (NCBI): domain Eukaryota; kingdom Viridiplantae; phylum Streptophyta; class Magnoliopsida; order Malvales; family Malvaceae; genus Gossypium; species Gossypium arboreum. The sequence goes on from NC_069080.1 coordinate 41,980,115, forward strand.
TCTTCTTTCCATTCTGCCGACGACTTGCCCAGCCCACTATTTTTTATTGTGCCTCTTAACTTTTTATTTTCTAGATGGAGATTTCTTAAGTCATTTCTTACAACTTCAGCCTCTTTTTGCACTTTCTCGGTTCTAGATCTTTCAATCTGAATGTCGATCTTCAACTGGTAATTTTCTTCTTGAAGAGCACTGAGGTCCCGAGACATCTTGGCCTTTTCTTGTTCAAATTCTTGTCTTACCATTTCTAACTCAGACGGCATTTCCTCCGAGAAAGGATTCTGGACGGTGTAGTTCGTTGATGAGATTTGCTGACTGTTCATCCGTTGCTTCCTCCAGATGTCGTAATCTTGGGTGAGGATATCAGCATATAGAGCCAATTCCATCAGATGAATTTTCTTCCAAGACTTTGCAGTGTCTCGGACCCTCTTCATATACCCTTCTCCCGCAAAAGCGAACTCAGACTGTGCTAATCCTCTAGTGGCGGGTATGAATTGTCGCGAAGAAAATTACCTTTGGACTAATAGCGGGGCATATCCAACTCCTCCCTATAACCCAAGTAGTGGTACCCAATCTTGATTTCGAACCTTGTATAATAGAACCGAAAGGCGGATCCACGGTGCTCTCAACGTTATATCCTCGGCGCGAAGGTTCTGAAAAACTGAGACCCAATGCTGTTCAGTGACTTCCTTTGGCCATTCTTTGTTGAGATAAGCTTCCAACGGGCCAAATGTTTTTGAAAACATATGGAACGGTGTGCGCTCTACTTTCCAGAAGTGACTCAAAATCTAGACATTTAGTAACTGCGCGCAACTGATAAAGCGTCCCTTCCCCATTTTCCTACAACTGTTTAAGGATCTGAAGGTCTCGGCTAGGATAGTCGAGACAGGGTTGATTCCTTGTTTTAATTTTTTGAAAAAATCTACCACCACAACCTCTATGTGTCCAAGGACTTTCGGGAAGATGATCAAATCGTAAATGGCCAAAGCGAACAAATTCACTCTTTTCAACATGTCGGGATGGTTTAAAACCAATTCTCGTAGGGAAGACCATGGAATGCAAATGGTTTCATTCTTCTTCTTTATCTGTTTTTTGGCCCATGCATCAGTCATGTCTGTCAATCTCACTAGCTTTTTCTTGAAGGTCATCAGTTTAGGCTCCTTCACATATACTTTATAGAATTGTGCAGTTTCAATGCGAAGTAAAGCAACGTACTCCTCTATAGTCGGAGTCATATCTTATTGATTTAAGGTAAAATATTGGTAAGCCGGATCCCAAAATCTGACCATGACTTGGATCAATCATTCATCCACGTTGATAGCAATCAAATTGGCTATGTCTCCATATCTCTTGGTGAAGATACCCCTAGTGTCTGAGTCCCACTGATTCCAAACCCGAACCAAATCTTCAAGGTTATTCTGGCGAACATTCACAGTTACGTGCTCGGGCAGATTGGCAATACATCCCTCCACTAGACTATCCCCTTTTTTTTTCTGAGTTTTTAGAGACCAGTCCCAAACCACGTCATTCTTCTCAGTTGTTTGTATAATTAAGTCTTCCATTAGAAACCCGTTTTTTGGCAACCAAATCTCTAGTCAACACCTTCCTAATATGATGCCTATAATGCATGATGTAAAATAAGAATAAAAACAAACAAACTTGGTTAGTAACCACAACAATTATACATTGAGAAACAAATTAAGCTACCCGATTCAGTTCTTTTGCTTAAACAGTGTAAATGTAAAGAAAATGAAAGACAAGAAGCGTTTCTCCCGTGTACTTATTTTGGTGACCATTAACGGACGGAGGTTCGGTATGGCTCTAATTAGGTGGCTCGTACGGTTCACTATATGCGGTTTCGGTTCTAGATAGGTACTCGAATTGTCCGTACTGTCATCTACTAAGATTAGTACGAAGCCTCGGTCGTAGCCCATCACAGGCTCACGAGTTCAATTCGAGGGATTACATTTGCTTATGCCTATGCGGAGGGACAAGTTAACTCACGAAAGCATAAGTCATATGTAACCCGAAAGTATTCACTAGCCTATACGGAGGGACGAGTTAACTTACGAAGGCATAGCGTTTACTTTCACTTAAACGGACGGAGCCCGAGTAGAGAGCTCGTGTTATGCAAAATGCAAGTGCACGGTGTGTGGGGGAGAAACACAAACCTTTACGTTTTATTTAAAAACTAAACCAAAACTAAAACCATAAGAATTTAAAGCTTTAAAACAACCAGACAAAACAAGTTAGAAGAATATATACAACACGATGCAAATGCATGATTTTTCAAAAACACAATTTTAGGATCACGACTAAATATTAATTTGAACAAGGAACTTTGAAAATTTTGACAACACGAGTTTAATTCCAGATACGACTCTCAAAAAGGGTTCCCCAGTGGAGTCGCCAGCTGTAGCGACGTAAAAATTTTAGCTTGGCTTGGTCGCTAATTGTGGCGATCGATTGAAAACTTGAAAACTGAAATTTGATTTTAAAATAAACAGGGAGTCGCCACCGATCTTTTTTAGGGTGTGATCGGACACCTATTAGATTCTTTTATTTTTAAAACAAAAAGAAGGCTGAGTTTAGGTCTACGTTAAAATCCAGAGAAAAAGTAGGGTTCGGGAGTCGGTTACGTGCGAGGAAGGTATTAGTACCCTCGCGACGCCCAAAATTGGTATCTCATAAACATGTGTTGTCTTGATTTTCAAAAATACGAGTTCAATATAAGATTTAATCGTGATCCGATTGAAAAGACGAGAACTTTCAATTTTTGATTTTCGAGAAGGACATACCGTTTTAACACGAGTCGATTGATATTCACCCAACATAGCGATGAAATCGGCGATTTAATGTTAAATCGGTATGTTACCTTGTTTATTAGAATAAATAAAATAAAATAAAAAAAACGTGAATAAAATATTTTTAAAATAGTGAATAGCGACATGGTACGAAATGGACGAGCAACAGAAAAATAAAGGTTAGAAATACATCAATGTATATAAATAACATGACAATTAAGAATAATGATAATGCATGCGATATATTAAACATAATAATAGTATCAAACACGAAATAAAAACTATGAATGTATATTCATAATAATAATATTAAGAACACGTACGTAAGATATATATATATATATACGAATAAAATAGTGTTAGAAGTATATACTATAATAAAAACATAACTTGCAATGTTAAAATATATACATAATATATACATGAATAAAATGGACATTGAAAAATGTATATCGTGGCATACGTGAGAAATATAAACATAATAATATTAAGATAAAATGATAAGTGATAATAGTGAAGATCAAAGGTATAGTAATAAATATAATGATATCTGAAAATAATACTATATGTAAAATGTGTATACAAGAATAAAATATATGTGCAAATATTAATGATAAATGTAGTAGGAATAAAACAAATGTAATAATAATATATATACAATATGATAAAAAATAAAATATACATATAATAGAATTTAAAATATATATATACATGGGGTAATATGGAAATATGTACATAGAGTAATATATACAAAAATATAACTAATAATATTGAAAATACATGTTCATAATATATAAAACATACACATAATATAATATTAAAACATTTACATAATATGTACACACATAATTACGATGTTAAAGGTGTATTAACATTAATAATAATACTAATATTACATGAAGATATACTTATATAAATATATATTAAAGATATATACATATATAATAAAATACATGAATAATACGATATTTAATATATACGTAATATATATAGTAAAAATAATAATATACATAATATATATAAAATACACATACTATATAATATATAACAAAACATATACTATATTAACAATTATAATAGTGATGGTATTAAAATAAAAAAAGAACAATATAACATAACAAAAATACTATACATATAAATCTATGTGCATAAATAAAAATATACTCTTATAATAATAAATATAATAGTATTATTAAAATACCAAAAACAAATATAATAAAGATATTTAAATAAAATAATAAAAAAGTCGATACGTACAAATATATATATACACATATATACTAAAACATATATATATATATATATATAATAATGTAAAAATAACAAGAATATTTAATAAAGAAATGAAAATAAATGAAGAAAGGATCAAAATTAAACTAAAAACAAAGTTGTGGGGCCGATTTAAAAAGAAAATAAAGAGAAAGGGCCTATTTGAACACGCGAGAAAATAGTGGGGACCAAAAACGCAATATTCCCTGTTGTCCAAAACGCAGCGTAGCACGGGGGGACTAAATTGAAAACCATGAAAAATTCTAGGGCTAAATTAAAATATAAAAACTCAATTGTAAATGCATGAAAAAGTGGAGGGGCCGATTGCACAAATAGCCCCTCCCTTAAAAAAACACGCGAATCCTAGTCGGAGTGGGTCGGGTTGACCCGACCTAGGGCAAAACGACGTCGTTTTGGAGGGTTATAAATAGGCCTAGTTTCAGAAAAAAATCATTTGTGAGGGGAAAAAAAAAAAAGAGAGAAGAGAGAAAAAGAGAGGAGGAGAGGGAGGTATTATGGGTCTTGGTCACCGGTCCGTCATCGGACCTTCACCGGCGCCGGTGCCGGCCACCGTACACGGTGCCCGGAAAGGTAAAATTTCTTTTTTTTCTTTTTTATTATATTTTATTATATTTTTTGGGTTGTATTCTTACATATTTAGTGTTTTTTCCTGATATATGTTTATACAGAAATAACCCTAAAACAGAAACTGAAATAAAATTAAATTACCTTAGGTTTCAATATCTGTGTTTGGTTGCTGAGATATTATATTTGTATTTGAATACCGATTGGACTGTTAATTTTCTCTGGAATCGAATTTTTCAATTGTTTGTGTTTTAAACTACCGAGGAAAAAAACCATTTTACACTTGTTTTCATGGCTTTTATAGCCTTTACACTTTCATTTTCTATTAGTTTCTGTCTTGTTTTCTGTTTTGTCTTTGCAGGGGATGGGCAAACGGTGGAGTAGAGCTGGTGGATTTGACGAGTTGGTGGCCAGTGCACAAGGGGTGTCAGGGGCAAGTGGGGGGTAGGTTCGGTGGAGAGCTGGTTAGGGCTAGGGGTAATTAGGCTTCTGTAATGGGTTTTAGGATTTGTTTGGTTTTAGTATTGGGCTAAGGGTTAAGTGGGTTTGGGTTATAAATAATTGGGTTTGATTTGTAAATGGTTCCGGGTATGGGTCTGGTTGTAAATGGGTTTGGGTAGGTTCAGTTTTGTTGATGGGTTGTTGGAGATGTTGGGTAGTGGTTGGTTTAGGGATTAGTGGGTCAATCGGGTTTGGGCTGGTATTTTATGGGTCTTGGGGTTTAGTGGGTTATGTAATTGGGCTGTTGGGTTTTAGGGATTTGGGTTAGTATTTAGGAATAGGTTGACAAAATTGGGTATGTACAATACTTTCACAAAAGGAGTTTCGCATATTACTTTGGAAAGGTTCTAAATAATACAAGAATCTGAAACAAAACTGTTATTTAGAACTCACCAAGCTTAAGGAAATATTTGAGTGGGAATGGTTTAAGTTGAGACCATCTCTTTCGATTTTTGGTCTAAAACGGTGATTGAACAAAAAGACGAGATATTGTGTCAATGATGCAATCTCGATGAGAAATGATCAGTGTAAAAGGAGGTCACTCTTGAAAAAAGAAAAATGATATTTTACATTCATGAAAATATCAGGCATACACATCTGGTCGTGAAACTCGAGGAATGGTGTAGCAGATCGAATTGATGAGGGAAAATTCAAATCCTATACCCTTGTGTTGTAGTGGGATGGATAGAAAAAATCACAGATTCTATCTCCCTAAGGATGCAGTAGAGCAAACCAGCTGAGCAAATAGTGATTATTTTTGGATTTTTCTGCGAAAGATACCAGTCGAGCAAAGGAGACAGGATAACACATCAGTGATAGAACCTTGATGAACAACGAGCAATGACAACCCAAATATTAAAAAGGGATCATTCTCACGACATTCTGCATTCATGTAAATATCATACACACCTAGTTAGGAGCATTTAATTCATTCTGATCAAAGCATCCTAATCATTCGGCATAAACATAGTCCCATAAAATTGATTCTACAGGTCATGTTCCCCAAAGAGCGGCGTAACAGACCGGTGAAACCACAAATCCTATACCGCTAAAATTACAGTAGGTCGGATTAAGTCATCATAGCAAACCTTATCTCTCTGAAGTTGCAATAGAGCGGGTTGAAGTAGCAAGTCTTATCTCCCTGAAGTTGCAGTGGAGCAGACTGAAGATAGCATACCTTATCTCCTTGAAGTTGCAGTGGAGCAGATTGAAGCCACAATCCTTATCTCTCTAAAGTTGCAGTAGAGCAAGATAAAATTACCCAAGTCTTATCTCCCTAAATTTGCAGTGGAGCAAATTGAAGATAGCAGATCTTATCTCCCTAAAGTTGCAGTGGAGCAGATCGAAGCCACAATCCGTATCTCTATGAAGTTGCAATAGAGTAGGATAAAAATACGCAAACCTTATCTCCCTGAAGTTGCAGTGGAGCAGTTGCAGTAGAGCAGATTAAGAGTTAAAAGGCTAGTCTCTCTGGAGTTAAAGTGGAGTAGATTGGAGCAACAATTCCTATACCCCTGAAGTTGCAGAGGATTGGAACAAAGCTACCTTGAAGAAGAAGTGTAACACCCCAAACCCAGCACAGACGTTATGACCGGATCCGACATGCCACATCGAAGTGTTCAAAACATTTTATATTGTTGATCCAGAAAAACTTACTTAGTGTTTTAAAAGATAATTTCATTATAGGTTAAAGTGAATGGAAGCTGTGCACCAGGTAGGAAACCGAAAAAGAGGTGGTGAGTCCATCGGACTACTTAAGTACCAAGCTCCCTTTGGATCCAATCCTAGACATGCATACTACCATTGCCACACCTTAACGTCATGGATATTTCTAGGAAACCGATTTGATTAAGTCATTTTTAGGAAAAGTGATTAATTTTGGAAAATACTTTCATTGCGGAAGCTTTGCATGTTGTCGTGTTATTTTGAAATCAATTATTGTTTTTTTTTTTGAAAACGCGCCCTAAAGCTATCCAATCTCAACAGTTAAAATAAGTAATACCTATCTTAGTAATACATATTAAAACCATCAAAAATAATTAAGCGGCCTTATTACATTTAAAAACCCAAAACTTCAAACGTAAATAAAAGGATGTCCAGTTCACCAGAAGAAAATCAATCTTTCAGAATGGGTGGCCACTCTGAATTCCCTCACAGTTCCAAGCCCACTATGGTTGGGGATTACCTGCATGGATAAAAATAAAAGGGGTAAGTTTGGGGAAACTCAGTGTGTAAATTAGCCCAACCATAGCCTATATCAGCTCAAACCACAGAAACAGAATAAGTTGGCCTTAGCCCAGAATAGATTTTAGAATGAAGCCCATAGGCCCATAATAGAACAGAACATATATTACATGTTTATGCAGAAACCCAACCCAGATTCATCCATAACACCCCCGTACCAGACTTACACCATGTGGGGAGACTACTCGACCCACCCAACCGTTACACACCATAGAAATCGCAGCGAGGCTGCCAAATATTGTGACGGAGTCACCAGATACAAATATTGTGGCAGAGCCACCAGAACAGATATATGTGGCAGAGCCACCAGATCAGATAATTGTGGCATAGCCACCAGGACGCTTCCTCCATAGTATAACCCAAGTCCCCATGCAACAAATATATAATCATGGCATACATCATACAAAATCAAATCGTCATGCTTTTCAGTCAAAAGTAACCTTAGGGGTATAATGGTAATTTTGCATACATAGGGGTATTCAAGTAATTTAACTATTCTTAAGGTTTTCATACATAACATAGCCATTTACGTACGATCAGAAACACTTACCGCGTTTTCTTACCAATTTGGGCCCGTTGGCCTATTATCCCGTTTTTGGCCCATTAAGCCCAAAAATATCGAAATGCACAGAATCGCGCACTCTGTAGTCTTATCACTTTAATTTACCATATACATCAAACTATTAATCTCATGAGCATTCACACACTCGAAAGATCTCAAAATACCGGCTTTTCAGCATTTTGGCTTTTCGGCTTGTGCCGATCTAGTCTATAAGAGGGTGTTAGTTACACACACTTTTGCGACGATATCTTGTGAGATCTACACACGAACCGCCTACAATTGGATTACTAACACGTTAATCTAACTATTCAAATATGAACTACGTATTAACCCCTTACAATATTCAACCAACCACACCTACAGATCAGAGTAAGCTTATAAGAAATCAATAAGCAACTCATTCACAAATTTTTGTCAGTGTTTACCACATAATCATAATTTCACTGCAAGCTGTCTTCCTAAGCAATAGTCACTAAATCATTTATAACTGGAGCTACGAAACTCCAAATCAAGTGCCATAAATTTTCCCTGAAAATAGACTCATATATCTTCTATCCATAAATTTTCATAATTTTTGGTTTAGCCAATCAATACCAGATTTTTCACAAAGTTTGCCATGTTTCACTGTTTGACTAATCTGACCACTCTTCATTACGAATCAAATTTCTCATTGTACAGAATTCAAAATATGTTCTTGTTTATTTCATTTGAAACTAGACTCAATAAGTTTTAATTACATAATTTATTCAGCTTCTAATTCATCTCCCACAATTTATGGTGATTTTCCAAAGTCACATTACTGCTACTGTCCCAAGCAGATTTATTACCGAATCACTCTTTCACACATACCTTGCATGCATGTTATTTAAACATGTATATCACCAATCAATCATCACATATCTATGATTTTACTTAAGTATAATCTCCATTTCATCATTTTAAAGAACAATATGTTAGCCAATTTTTCCCTTTAGCATCTAAGGCACATGCATGCTCATTTGTTTGGCTCAACTTCACTTATCTTCCATTTTTCATCAAAAGAACATGAAACAACAACCATTTCCTTCATTTTAATTCATGACTAAATGCTCACAACACAACTAAAAACCAAAATATGCTTCAAGAGTTAAGGTAGAATCAAGAAGAACTCACGAACATCAAGATAGAAGCAAACTACCATGAACTTACCTTCAATTTTCTTCCCTAAGTGACCGAACATTCAAGAGCTTTCTCCTCTCCTTTCTCTTCTCTAACTTTCAGCTATGATGAACAAAGATGGACAAAACTTTGTTCTTTTCACCCCTTTTTCTTTTAATAAAATTTCATATTTCATCCATTTAATTCTTTAATACAAAAGACATGAAATTCCCATTATGGAACATTTACCTAACCCATTATCATGGAACATTTACCTAAACCATTATCATGAAACATTTACCTAACCTATTATCATGGAACATTTACCTAACCCATTATCAATTTGTATCAATTTGTACCATAAATTATGGATATTAAGTGCACATTTTGTCTACAACAACATGATGGCTGGCCACTTCATGTAAAATGGGAGGTTTGTCATGCAAATCCTCCTATTTTGCACTCCTATTTATTTGGCCACTTCAATTTAGCCTATAGCATTTTCAAACATTTTCACATAGGTTCAATTTCATAATTTCACCCCCTTTTTCTTATGGAACAAAAATTAACTAAAATTGCTGGGTTCTATCTTAAGCTTGGGCCTTCTAGAGGCCCACTAACATAATTAAACCTATGCCAACATTCACAGAATTCCCAAAAATTGGGGCGTTACAACTCTACCCTCCTTAAAGAAATTTCGTCCTCGAAATTTACCTGATCCAAACAGATGAGGGTATTGCTGTTGCATCGCCTCTTCTAGCTCCCAAGTGGCTTCCTCTCTGCCATGATTACGCCAAAGCACTTTCACTAACGAGACAGATATCCTTCTGAGAAGCTTAACATCTTGAGCCAATATTTGCACAGGCTCCTCCTCAAAGGTCAAATCAGTCTGAACTTCAATTTCTGCAATTGGCACGACATGAGCAGGGTCAGAATGATAACGCCTTAACATGGAGGCGTGAAAAACATCGTGAATCCTGTCTAACTCTGGAGGCAATTCCAATTGATAAGCCACTGGGCCTACTCGCTTCAAAACCCGATAAGGCCCAATGAACCGCGGACTCAACTTGCCCTTCTTACCAAACCTTAATATCTTCTTCCAAGGAGAAACCTTTAAGAAGACCATATCACCTACTGAGTACTCAATTTCCTTACGCTTCAAATCTGCATACGACTTTTGCCTATCAGATGCTTCTTTTAACTGGTCCCTAATTATTCGACCTTATCTTGATGTCGACTACCAACTCGGTCCAAGAACTTGTCGCTCTCCTAGTTCGGTCCAATAACTAGGTGTACGACACCTTCGTCCATCTGATTGCTTCATACGATGCCATTCGAATACTACCGGTAAGCTGTTATTGTACATAAATTCCGCCAACGGCAAGTAATCCTCCCAACTACCTCGAAAGTCAATCACGCATCCCTCAACATATCCTCCAGAATCTGAATAACCCTTTCCGATTGACCATCAGTCTGGGGATAGAAAGCCGTACTAAAATTCAATCGCGTCCCAAATGCCTCATGCAACCTTTGCCAAAACCGAGATGTAAATTTGGGATCCCGATCAGAAATAATTGAAACTGGAACTCCATGAAGTCACACAATCTCCGCCACATACAACTTGGCTAACTTTTGAAGTGAAAAGTCAGTACGAACAGGTATGAAATGGGCTGATTTGGTCAACCTATCCACAATCACCCACACCGAGTCTTTCTTTGATGGTGTCAAAGGCAGCCCACTCAAAAAGTCCATGACTAGCCTCTCCCACTTCCAAAGTGGTATCTTCACTAGCTGTAACAGTCCAGAAGGTAATTGATGCTCAGTTTTCACTTGCTGGCATGTCAAACATTTCCCTACAAACTCCGTTACTTCTCGTTTAAGTCTAGGCCACCAGTACAATTCTCGCAAGTCGTGATACAACTTGTTCCCTCCAAGATGCATGGCACAAAGTCCTCCATGAGCTTTCTTCAATATTTTCTACCTCAAATCAGAGTCCTTCGAAACACAAATTCTTCCTCGGAAACACAGAACTCCTTCGCCATTTAACCCAAACTCAGAAGTTTCCCCTTCCTTAACTTGTTGGAAACGAGCGACCAAAGACTAATCGTTCAACTACTTTTCCTTAATCTGATCCACCCAGGTTGGCCTCACTTGCAACTCAGCCAACAGACCTCCAGCATCATACAGACTCAGACGAGCAAACATTACTCTCAGATCAGATACAGTTCTGCGACTTAGAGATCGGCTACCACATTAGCCTTGCCTGGGTGATACTCGATCGAACAGTCATAATCCTTAAGCAACTCAATCCATCTCCTTTGCCTAAGGTTCAGCTCCTTCTGAGTCAACAAATACTTAAGACTCTTATGGTCAGTGTATATAATACACCTTTCTCCGTACAAGTAATGTCTCCAAATCTTAAGTGCGAATATCACTGCTACCAACTCCAAATCATGAGTCGGATAGTTCCCTTCGTGAGGTTTAAGCTGTCGTGATGCATATGCAACCACCTTACCCTCTTACATTAACATGCAGCCCAAACCCACATGTAATGCGTCACTGTACACAGTAAAATCCTTCCCAGACTCCAGCTGAATTAACACAGGTGCTTCAGTCAGAACTTTCTTCAACTTCTTAAAAGCTTTCTGCAGTTTCTTAGTCCATACAAACGGTACTCCTTTCCTTATGAGTTTTGTCAAAGGTGCTGCCATCACAGAAAAACCTTCCACAAACCTTCTGTAGTATCCTGCCAGTCCTAGCAAACTTCGTACTTCCGACACTGACCTAGGCGGCTTCTACTCCAAAATCGCTTCAATTTTTCGAGGGTCCACCTTAATCCCCTCAGCAGAGACCGCATGTCCTAAGAAGGTTACCTCCTTCAACCAAAGTTCAGACTTGCTGAACTTCACAAAGAGTTCCTTCTCCCTTAACACTTGCAGCACTATACGGAGATGCTCATCATGTTTCGCTTCAGTTTCAGAATATACCAGGACATCGTTAATAAAGATGACTACAAACTGATCAAAAAATGGTTGGAACACACGATTCATCGATCCATAAATCTTTGCAGAGCGTTAAATCGTCCAAATGGCATAACTAGAAACTCGTAATGACCATACCGAGTCCCGAATCTTTGTCTTATGGATATCGCCTCCTTGACTCTTAGCGATGATATCCGGATCGAAGGTCGATCTTGGAAAATCTGAAGCTCCTCTAAGTGGTCGAGCAGTTGTCAATCCTTGGCGGTGGATACTTATTCTTAATCGTCGGTTTGTTCAATGGAGATAATCAATGCACATCCGCATTGTACCATCCTTCTTTTTCACGAATAGCACCGGTGCTTCCCATGGAGACACGCTTGGCCTAATGAAGCCCCTATCCAACAACTCTTGAATTTGTGCCTTTAGCTGTAACAGCCCTAATTTGACCCTAGTCGGGATGTGGTTTCAGGACCACAAAACCGAGTCATAAAATTTAGTTAAAATTTTATTTGCATACCTTATATGTGTGGTAGTACTTGTATAAAAATTTGATGATTCAATTTTTATCTTAGGAATGTGAATCTTGCTCGAAAGGATTTAGTTGAGAGACTTAGAAAATTTGATAGGTAAATAAGTGAGGACCAAATAGTATGGAATTATGAAAAGTTGGGTTTGCATGTCAAAATGCCCCAAACTAAGTTGAGTGGCCGGCCAAGCATGGCTTCATCTTTCCAAGATCATGTTGTTATTATTATTTAATGTTGGTAAGATATTAAAATAGAGGAAATAAAGATTAATGATAAGAAAATGAACAAAAAATAAAAAAAATAGGTGTTCATCCTTGCTACCCCTTAGCCGAAAAACCAAGTGAAAGAAAAAGAGAAAAGCTTTGGAGAAGTCGGCCATACTAGTATCTAAGTTGAGCCCGAGAAGTTAAAGAAGGAGAAACAAGCAAGGGCAAAGCCAAGGACATCGAGTAGCCGGGTCGGAACCGTTATACTCAATGCAAGGTAAGTCCTTAAGCACTTGTTGTGAGAACTCCTTGGATAGATATTTTTCGGAGTGATTCTCCTATTTATTAATATGACCATATGTACAATTTGAATTTAGTAAATTGCTTTACCATGATGAATTGACATAGGGCACAATGTGTGCAAAGATTATGTGGCACTATGTGTGCAATTTATTAATGCACTATGTGTGCGATTTACTATGGCACTATGTGTGCGATTTGCTATGGCACTATGTGTGCGAACATAATAAGCACTATGTGTGCCACATTCGGTTGTTGAAATAAATTGTGCATGAACGAGGTAAGTGATTGAGCTACTAACTAAATATCGAAATTGAGATTGTGCGGTGTATGCATAAAATTATATAGTGCATCGTTGTTCCAACTTGAGGAAACGGATCCAAATCGATTGGGCTGACTTGGCGTTTGATTTGGTTGAAGGACTTGGCATGAGATCGAACCAAAAATTTAAGAAATTGCAGCATAGTTTGTTATGGTTGGAAACATCGATTTTGTATTATTTGTTTATTCACTTATGATTGTTATTGTTGGATGGTAGAGTAGTGCTTACGACTTACTGAGTTATGTACTCATTTGGTGTGCTTATTTGTTGTTTATTTAGGTTCTTGATCCATTTTGCGTGCTCGGGACCGTCGTCGAAGCCATCACACCGACTAGCGACTTTTTGGTATCTTCTTCTTAGATGGTCTAAGAAAACATTTCGGCGTGTATAGGCTATTATGTTTTGTTTGAACTTGGTATGTAAAATTTTGAATAGCCATGCGAAAATGGCTTATAAATGTTTTGAGCATAATGTTATAATCATTTGGTATGTATATGCTCATTAAGAGGCATGGAAATGTTTGGCAATGACCAGCCATTAGAATGGGTCATCATGATTATATTTTGGACTATATATGAAAAAGGGGTGGTTGAATCATAGAAACTATGTGTTAGAGAAAGTCTACCCTAGAAATAGATCTTTGGCAGCAACAGTGACGTGGATGTGAAAAGTCACTAAAAATAGTAGGAATGGAATTAAATAGTGAATAAATTATTTAAATTAACCTTGATGAATCTATTTTCATATGGAAGAAGCGAAACGGTCATATGAGTTGTATGTTAAGAGATATTTGGGTTTTCGTGAAACAGGGCCAGAACGGTTTCTGGATTCCCTGTTCCGACTTTGAAAATTCATTATAAATTAACCAGAGATAATTAGGAGTCATACCATATATGTATAAATTCCTCTTTGAGTCTAGTTTCTATAGAAACAAACGGCATCAGTATTGAAGCCCTGCACAGGGAGTTATTCGAGTTGTAACGCATGAAGGTCAGTTTAGTCGGCCCCTGTAACATGGGAGACTTTAACTAATAAACTGTACTAATTGAGTCGACCAAAAACTATAGAAAAAATATGTAGATGGAAATATGAGTCTAGTTTCAGGAAAAAATTACAAAACTTATTTTCGAGTTGTAAAACTCAAGTTATGATTTTTGAAGCGACTAGTACATAGATTGGCAGCTTGTCTGGAATTTCTCAATAAGTGGTTGAAGTCTGTTAACACCTCGTGTTCGACTCCGGCGACGGTCTCGGGTTCGGGGTGTTACATTAGCTCCACCAACTCCTTAGGTGCCATTCTATACGGTGTGATAGACACTGGCGCCGTTCCAGGCAACAAGTCAATTCCAAACTCCACTTTTCGGTTCAGAAGCAATCCTGGAAGCTCCTCCGAAAAAACATCTTAGAACTCCTTTACGGTCCTAACCTTATCCACTGTCAGTCCCTCCTCTTTCGACTAACTTACAAATGACAAATAGGCCTCACAACCTATATTCTGCCACATTCGGGGCTATACCAGACACGCCCCTAAAGATCTCCGCTCCGTTAGCCCGAAGTCGTTTAGAAATAGATCCCCAAATTCCGTTGCTCGAGCTTGCCCCGGCAACCCTTTCCAGAGCACGAAGCATTTCCTGTGACAAGGCATCATCCCCGGCACCACGGTCATGAGACTCTACCTTTGTTGCTAGTAGTATCGGTGCATCCACCGCCGGCATATGTCTCGAAGACGAAGATCTCGCTCGAGCACTTCCTCGACTCTATCCACGACCTCTTCTACTCATATCGTATTATCTTGATTACGAATTTTTATGCATCAATTAATATTCTAGTGTTTATTACAGATGTTTTATGAATCAGATAGTAGTTCAAAGTTTGTTTTCGCAGAATCGAAGTCTAGCTACAGTTTTAGTCTCTTATCAGATTTTCCTATGGTTTCAGTATCATCCTATCTAGAGTATCTTAATAGGGTTTCATGATGATGATAATTCAGAAAATATTGAGAAAAGTTCGAGTAATACTTACGAGGCTTGGTAGGAGATTCGAATGCCACCTTCTAAAGATCTAAATTTTGAAAATCGCGTTTTCGCAAAAAAAAAAATGTTTTTGAAAATCTTTGTTTTTTTGTAAACCCATTCTACAGCCGAGTTGTTGCAACCTAGGCTCTGATACCACTAAATGTAACACCCCAAACCCGGCCCAGACGTTATGACCGGATCCGACATGCCACATCAAAGCGTTCAAAACATTTTATATTGTTGATCCAGAAAAACTTACTTAGTGTTTTAAGAGATAATTTCATTATAGGTTAAAGTGAATGGAAGTTGTGCACCAGGTAGGAAACCGGAAAAGAGGTGGTGAGTCCATCTGACTACTTAAGTACCAAGCTCCCTTCAGATCCAATCCTAGACATGCATACCGCCATTGCCACACCTTAACGTCGTGGATATTTCTAGGAAACCGATTTGATTAAGTCATTTTTAGGAAAAGTGATTAATTTTGGAAAATATTTTCATTGCGGAAGCTTTGCTTGTTTCGTGTTATTTTGAAATCAATTGTTGTTTTTTTTTGAAAACGCGCCCTAAAGCTATCCAATCTCAACAGTTAAAATAAGTAATACCTATCTTAGTAATACATATTAAAACCATCAAAAATAATTAAGCGGCCTTATTACATTTAAAAACCCAAAACTTCAAACGTAAATAAAAGGATGTCTAGTTCACCAGAAGAAAATCAAACTTTCAGAACGGGTGGCCACTCCGAATTCCCTCACAGCTCCAAGCCCACTATGGTTGGGAAGTACCTGCGTGGATGAAAATAAAAGGGGTGAGTTTGGGGAAACTCAGTGTGTAAATTAGCCCAACCATAGCCTATATCAACTCAAACCACAGAAACAGAATAAGTTGGCCTTAGCCTAGAACAGATTTCAGAATGAAGCCCATAGGCCCATAATAGAACAGAACAGATATTACATGTTTATGCAGAAACCCAACCCATATTCATCCATAACACCCCCGTACCAGCCTTACACCATATGGGGAGACTACTCGACCCACCCAACCGCTACACACCACAGAAATCGCAGCGAGGCTGCCAGATATTGTGACGGATTCACCAGATACAGATATTGTGGCAGAGCCACCAGAACAGATATATATGGCAGAGCCACCAGATCAGATAATTGTGGCATAGCCACCAGGATGCTTCCTCCATAGTATAACCCAAGTCCCCATGCAACAGATATATAATCATGGCATACATCATACAGAATCAGATCGTCATACTTTTCAGTTAAAAGTAACACTAGGGGTATAATGGTAATTTTGCATACATAGGGGTATTCAAGTAATTTAACTATTCTTAAGGTTTTCATACATAACATAGCCATTTACGTACGATCAAAAACACTTACTGCGTTTTCTTACCAATTTGGGCCCGTTGGCCCATTATCCCGTTTTTGGCCCATTAAGCCCAAAAATATCGAAATGCACAGAATCGCGTACTCTGTAGTCTTATCACTTTAATTTACCATATACATCAAACTATTAATCTCATGAGCATTCACACACTTGCAAGATCTCAAAATACCGGCTTTTCAAAGATTTCAAACTTTTCGACTTGTGCCGATCTAGTCTATAAGAGGTGTTAGTTACACATCATTTGCGACGATATCTTGATTTGAGATCCACACACGAACCGCCTACAATTGGATTACTAACACGTTAATCTAACTATTCAAATACGAACTACGTATTAACCCCTTACAATATTCAGCCAACCACACCTACAGATCAGAGTAAGCTTATAAGAAATCAATAAGCAACTCATTAACAAATTTTAAATGGGTGTTTACCACATAATCATAATTTCACCGCAAGTTGTCTTCCTAAGCAACAAATCACTAAATCATTTATAACTGGAGCTAAGAAACTCCAAATCAAGTGCCGTAAATTTTCCCTGAAAATAGACTCATATATCTTCTATCCATAAATTTTCAGAATTTTTGGTTTAGCCAATCAATACCAGATTTTTCACAAAGTTTGCCATGTTTCTTTGTTTGACTAATCGACCACTCTTCATTACTGAATCAAATTTCTCATTGTACAGAATTCAAAATATGTTCTTGTTTATTTCATTTGAATCTAGACTCAATAAGCTTTAATTACATAATTATTCAGCTTCTAATTCATCTCCCACAATTTATGGTGATTTTCCAAATTCACGTTATCGCATCGTCCCAAGCAGATTTATTACCAAATCACTCTTTCACACATACCTTGCATGCATGTTATTTAAACATGTATATCACCAATCAATCATCACATATCCATGATTTTACTTAAGTATAATCTCCATTTCATCATTTTAAAGCACAACATGTTAGCCAATTTTTCCTTTTAGCATCTAAGGCACATGCATGCTCATTTGTTTGGCTCAACTTCACTTATCTTCCATTTTTCATCAAAAGAACATGAAACAACAACCATTTCCTTCATTTTAATTCATGACTAAATGCTCACAACACAACTAAAAACCAAAATATGCTTCAAGAGTTAAGGTAAAATCAAGAAGAACTCACGAACATCAAGATAGAAGCAAACTACCATGAACTTACCTTCAATTTTCTTCCCCAAGTGACCGAACATTCAAGAGTTTTCTCCTCTCCTTTCTCTTCTCTAACTTTTGGCTATGATGAACAAAGATGGAAAAAACTTTGTTCTTTTCACCCCTTTTTCTTTTAATAAAATTTCATATTTCATCCATTTAATTCTTTAATACAAAAGACATGAAATTCCCATCATGAAACATTTACCTAACCCATTATCATGGAACATTTACCTAAACCATTATCATGAAACATTTACCTAACCCACTATCATGAAACATTTACCTAACCCATTATCAATTTGTATCAATTTGTACCATAAATTATGGATATTAAGTGCACATTTTGTTTACAACAACATGGTGGCTGGCCACTTCATGTAAAATGGGAGGTTTGTCATGGAAATCCTCCTATTTTGCACTCCTATTTATTTGGCCACTTCAATTTAGCCTATAGCATTTTCAAACATTTTCACATAGGTTCTATTTCATAATTTCACCCCCTTTTTCTTATGGAACAAAAATTAACTAAAATTGCTGGGTTCTATCTTAAGCTTGGGCCTTCTAGAGGCCCACTAACATAATTAAACCTATGCCAACATTCACAGAATTCCTAAAAATTGGGGCGTTACAAGAAGAGCACCAAAGAAGTTATGATTCGGTGAGACCGGGCAAAATTGGTCCTCTTTTTAGTCTTTGCTCTATTCTCGTTACACGATAATGAGCAAAGAGGGGCAGTTGTATAGGCCCAAATCTGCCCGGGGCCCGTACAAACATAAACTAAATAATAATTAAAGCAAAATTTTTTAATAGTCTAAGTCCCTTTATTACACTAGCCCAAATCGGCCCAAAATAATTACAAGGACCCAAAGTAATCCTAGCCCAATTTTACACAATAGAGCAGGCCCAAATGGCCTGAGAGTTTGGCATTCACAGAAACCCTAGGGTCCTCCTTGATGCGTCGCAGCAACCTTTAGTTTCCAAGCGCTGTACAACCTCCAGTACACCTCCGCACGCTGCAAACCGGGTGCCAAGCACCACCACAGCTAGCCCCGTACCTCCATACCTACAAACAAACAACAGAACGACAACAAACACTAAGGAAAATTTGTATTTTTTTATTTATTCTTTCGGATTTCGGCTATAAAGCCAAGAACTTCTTCATTGTATTTTTTTACTCACACTGGATATTAAAAAAATTAAGCCAAAAGTTATTGAAAGGTGATTTCCAAATTTGTTTTTTCGTTTCTTTTGATTGGTTTGCAAATTTTAGCATGAACACATGAAGGGGACCCGAATAGACACCGATGAAAGCCCAAACATCTCAGAAATGCATAGATGTGGGCGAGGGTCGAAGGTGTTAAAATTTTGTTTAAATCTTCAAAGCTTGTTTCGTTCTTTTTTGAAAAAATAGCATAAGGTTTAATTTTTTTTTTAAAAAAAAAAGAAAAGAGGGAGCAAGGTTACCAAATCTCCAAGGTCGTGGCCTCCGTTGGCAAGATCTGGCCGTTATCTGTGCCATTGGCCATCAAGTTGATGGAGGTTTAGTGGCTGCATATTGAACCAAACCCTAACAGAGCAGGGGTTCTTTTTTTTATCTGCGTTTTTGGAAAGAAAATAAATGGGAATAGGGACTTTTAGCATTAGAATAAAAAAATGGCGTCGTTTCAGCTATAAGGATCTGCGCGTCAACCCGATTAGCAGGTCGGATCCACGCCTTTTGTTTAAAATGGGGAATTTGCGCGTTAGATCCTTCCCCTCGCGCGAGCATTCAGTTGTGCCTTATTTGATTTACTTTGTTTTTTTTTAAATTTGGCTCTATAATTTGAGTGCGTTTTCATTTTAGTCCGCTACTCAGCGCTACGTTTTAGGACTTGGATTACTTCCAGTTCTAGTCCCTATGCATTTGCGCGCATTGCATATTGGTCTTTTTTTTTGATTATTTTATTTGTAAATTATCCCTTTTGTTTTAGTTTAATTTAAATTAAGTTTTTTTATTTTATAGTCATTTTTAATTCTTGATTACTTATTTGTATATTTTGAACTACCTTGGTAATTGTTTTTATTATTTTAAAATTGTTTTTGTCATATCATCATCACATATTGTATATTTTTTTATATAAATGTTTTTTTACGTTGTTGTGTATATAATATTCATAATAAAGATCATTTTAGTTTATGCATATTATTAATGTTATGTTATTTCATACATACAATGGTTTTGACTCAATCCATATACTTTAACATATATTTTATTATTCTAATATGTTTTGTATACATGTTTTATATATTATTTAAATTATTCTTATACATATATATATATATATATATATATTTGATCTATAGACATCACCAAATCCATGTATTTTATACATATAGTTTTCTTCGTATACATAGTTATGTTTTAAAATCTGTTACATCTATAATTTATGATAAAATTAATTTAATCTTATAATTATTAATTTCATGCTATTCTTTACGAATAATTATTTCTAAATCTATTTATATGTATACATGATTTGTAAACTTATTACGTGTATTTCCTAATATTATATTTTATTATGTATTTTTGTTATCCTTTCATATCTTGTATATTATTGAAATTTTCTTTTATTATATGAATATTGCCAATTTAACAAATGTTTTAACAATTTGTATATTACTTGATTTAAAATCTTCATTCTATAATACATATTTTAATGATTACATATGCATCTTTAATTTGTTTTTTACAAATAGTTTTAAATTCATCAATTCATATATTATATATTATGTGTTCATCATCATTTTTAATTTGTCTTATACCATAGTGGTTTTTTAATTTTCATTTTGTTTTGTATTTTGAATGGATTGTATTAGGCTATATATCATTGTTGTACTATTTCTTTCGTTTTTATTGTTATCCCAATTGTTCTCCATACGTGCTTAGAAAGTTAGTTTATTAATCATATTCAATTGTTTGATTTGATTGATTAAATAATGTTATGTTATCTTCGTTTACCAAGGATTATACTTTATGCATGTGTATCATCCCATGTTTTCATCTTTTTTTTTAGTTTACAAATGTTGCATTATAATTTTCAATTAAAAAAAAACTCAATTGGTCCATTTTATTTCAAGTAAAATCAATACGTTTTGAAATAATTTGCAATCATTTATTTAAATTGTTTTTACAAAAACAAGGCAATGTTCAGTATCTAGAAATTCGAGAAATCGTGCCCTATCGTGCTGGGTTTCAATTTTTCGTAGAACTAAATATTTGAACATCCTTTTGTAATTTTTGACCTAAGAGCTTTTGGAAGTCAAAACTTAATCGTGTTCTCAAAAGTATAAAGGATTATGTCCTATTGTGCTGGATGTGATGCTTTATGCCTTTGAAACGAGAAAGTATTGACAACTAGCTTACACCACTCAAACGTTTTAATAAGAACCATATTTCAAAATTTCTTTTCTAAAATCTTAAACATAAGGACGACATGTAATCAATCTGGAACCAATTTTTGGGCGTAGTGAGGGTGCTAACCCTTCCTAATATGTAATCGGCTCCCGAACCCCATTTTTTTTTAAAATTTACATAGATTAAAATTGTTTTAAATAAAACAAAATGTTATATTAGGTGATCCAATCACACTTAAACAAAAAGATTGGTGGCAACTCCACATTTGGTTTCAAAAAGTCGATTACCGTTGTTTTCAAAAAATGGTTCCGACACTCGTTTATCGCAAAAGCTTTTGAAATGGTTTTGCGTATTCGTGGTATTTTGGTAAATCATGCATATCTTTTGAAAACCCGCATCCTACTACTAGCAGATATAAATAAAAAATAAATAAACCCCAAAAATTTAAAAAAATTATAGAGGCCTTATTACATAATAAAACTCAAAATAAAATCTTAATTATAATATTAAAAGAAACTTCATCGAGTGGCCACCTCTGAGTCCTCCGTTGCCTCTATCCGTCTATACCTGGGGAATTCCTGCACAATTAACAGATGGGTGAGTTTACGAAAACTCAGCGTGTGAAATCCCATAAAACCATACAACCAGAGTAAACACAATTTGGGCCTAAGCCCTCAGTTTCAGTTAAGGGCCGTCGCCCCTCTTACAGTAGCAGTAACAGTTTGGACTTGATCCTATTACAGTATCAGTGGCAGTCTGGGCCTTAGCCCATTTTAGTATAGTATGCAAACACAGAATCCTATCCAATCCATCCGCTACACACCATCTTCGTACCAGCCCTACACACCATGTGGGGATAAAATTGACCCACCCAACCCTACACACCAAGTCGTACCGGTTACGACACTAAAACAGTATTTCCAGTAGAGCTGCCAATAATAGGCTTATAGCCTTTCAGTACATTTCCTTCAATATCATATATCCCACCCCATGCAATGCAACATGATATAAATGTACATACTGTCGAAACCACCCTTTTTATTTAATATTTTAATGAAATAAAAAATTGGGGATCGACTTTGAAAAACAAAAACATGGAGTCACCACCGATCCTTTTGTTTTGGTGTGGTCGGGTCACTTAAGAATTTGATTATTTTAATAAAACATTTTTGGTTTACTAAAATAACGATTCTGGTCTACGAAAATATGAGAAAACGGGCTCGGGAGTCGGTTACGTATGAGGAAGGATTAGCACCCTCATTACGCCCAAAATTGGTACCAAATCAATTAAATACTGTCCTTATGCCTAAAATTAAAAATGTTTTTGAAATGTGGTTCTTGTTAACAACATTTGAATAACCCGAGTTGGTTGCCAAAAATATTCTTGTTTCGATGTCCGGAAGTTTATAATTTGAAATTAACAAAAGGATGCCTAACTATTTGGTCCAACGAAAAACCGAAACCCAGCACAGTAGGGTACGATTCCTCGAATTTCCAAACATTGAACATTGCCTCGTCTTAAGAAATACGAGTGAAATTCCGAAGGGATTTTCGATTGTTTTGAACAAATGAAAAAGCGCAACCTAGCACGATAGGGCTCGATTCTCAAATAGCCAAACATCGAACATCGTCTTCGTTTTGAAAGGTTTTTAATAAACATGAATGAAAACCTAAAGGAATATTCGATTGTTTTGAGCAAACGAGAAATCACAACCCAGTACGATAGGGCATGATTCCCGAATTATTAAACACCGAGTATTACCTTCGTTTTAAAGGATTTTTAGAAGACCTGGGTGAAATTTTGAAGGGATTTTTGATTATTTTAAGCAAATGAGAAATTGCAACCCAGCGCGTTAGAGCACGATTCCGCGAATTGCCAAATATCAAATCTCGTCTTCGTTTTAAAGAATTTTTTGAATGAATGATTATAAAACTAGCTTAAAACGTATTAATTCGATTTGAAATAAGACGAAATTAATTATGAAATTTGGATTTTATAAAACCACATTTCAAAAACCAAGTAGAAAACGATGACATGGGATAATTGACATATATGAGATGTGATCAACTAACAACTAATAATTAAAACAGCTAACCTAAAAATGTAATCCGATTGCAATAATGCATGGAGAATAGTTGATGTGACAATATAAGATAATGAACAAATAATATGCTACAACAACATGCATAACATAAAATGATTACTGCTAGATGCACAAAACAAAATGCAAGTCGAAGAAGCAATATGATAAAATCATTTCAAAGCAATGATAAGTACATGACACATACTATAGGATTTGATGAATTGATAAATAAAAAACATTTATAAAGACAAGCTTAATAAACACATGCAATCATTAAAATATATATTGTAGAATGAATATTTTTAAAATACGTAATTTACGTAGAAACTAAGAATATATATAATTATTAAAAGCAATATTGTAGAATTAAAGTTTGAATCCAATTGTATGTAAATGTAAATGCTTTCAACACAAATTCATTTAAAGGTTTACAAAATACATGATAATTAAAAAGGATAGAAAAGAGTAATAAAAATGCATGAAAAACATAATGCCCAAAATAGATTTTTAAAAAAATGCACATATAAATTTACAAAAGAATGAGATTAATAATAATATATCTATTTTTTTTTAAATAATCTAAAAATTATACACATCCCGATATCAAAACATTTAAAATAAAAGACTATATATACACAAAAGCAATATAATATATAGATATACTCAAAAATAATAATTTTATAATTACAAAATGAAGTTTCCCAAAATTATTTCATATATATATAGAGAAAATACTTGATAAATCACAAAGCAAAACGTGTTTTAAAATAGAAAAATCCATTAAAGTAATGAGTGTATTAATATATATATATATATGTAAATTTAAAAGTAAGTACATGTAAATTAACATAGAAACAATAATATGTATATGACTAAATTAATATTATTATACATTATATACATAAATAATATGCTTACATATGCATGAAGAAAACTATATATGTAAAATGTATGGGTTTAATAGTGCATATAAATCAAAGGTATATACTAACATAGGCAAGTATAAAAATAATTTAAATCTTACACAATACATATAAGACATATTAGAATAACAAAAATATAGGTTAAAGTGCATGGATAGAACCAAAAAAAAAAACCATTAGGTGTATGAAATGATATTAACTTTATTATAATATATACTTATATGTACAATAATACAAAGGAAGTAAACATTCAAAATGTACAAAATGTGATAGTAATATTACAAAAAAATATTTAAAATAATGAGGAAACAATTATTAAAGTGATTTAAAAGGTAAAAATAAAATAATTGATTAAGAATAAAAAAGGGGTTATAAAACAACAAAAACCTAATTAAAATTAAACTAAAACAAAAGGATAATTCAAAAACAAACAAAAATAAAAAAGGACCAATATTCAATGCGCAAAAACGTCTAGGGACTAAAACTGGCAATATACCAGGTCCCAAAACGTCGAGTTTAAGCGCAAGTTAGATTGTAAACGAATATAAATTATTGGGCCAAATTTAAAAAAAAGGTAAATAAAACAAATGGGGTGCACTTGAGAGCGCATACAAAAAAGGAGGGCTTTGCGCGCAAATAACCCTTCACCGCATAGGCACGCGGGTCCTAAGGGTTAGGAATCGGATCGGGTCGGTGTACCAATACGACACCGTTTGGAAAGCCATTGGACAAGGCCTAAAACGGTGCCGTTTGTGGTCCTATAAAAAGGTCCCTTTTAGCCCACTCAGTCGAACCCTAGCCTCCATTCTTCTCCTCAGCCATAACCTGCGTTTTCTCCCTCCAAGAGACCAGCCCGCAGCAAGGTATGGTGACCGGCGCTCGCAGGCTTCGAAACATGGTTTCTTTTAGCCACCGGGTTCCCTTCGAACCCCGATTTTGACGAAGCAAAAGGGAATTCGCGACCCAAACTCGAGGTAAGTCCCCTTTTTCTTTTCTTTTTTGAATGTAAAATGATAAAAATAAAAAAAAATCGGAGGAAATAACAAATAGAACCGAAGAACAAAGATCACCTTCTCAAGAAGTGGCTTTCTGATTTTCAAGCAATGTGTATTGTGTATGTATTGTGTGTATTCGTTTATGTTGCGTTCGTAACCATTATAAAGATTAAATCGTTGGCTTTATGGCCAAAAAGAAATCAAAAGATAAAAATACAAACAAATTCCTATTGGCTGCCATTCTCACTGCTGTTTTTTGTTTCCTTTCACAGGTACAGGTGCATGGCGTGTGTACGAGGTTGTACTGGCGTACGAGGACTGTTGGCGTGGAGGCGCGAGCATTGTACGGCGTCTGTAGGCTGTAGGAGTTGCTACGGCGCAAGCAGAGGAGGTGACTTAGGGTTTCTGAGGCTGTTAGGGAGATGGGCCTATAGGGCTTGCTCCGATTTGGGTTCTAACATTAATTTGGGCTTGTAATGGGCATCGGGTTAGTATTTGGGTCATAGGATTGGTCTTTGTAAATAGCCTATGGGCCATATTAGTAATTTTTGGACTAATGGACTGTAAAAAGACATTTAATTTTTATTTGGGTTTTATATTTATCATTTTTTTGGTTTATTTTGGGTTTTTAGTAGGCCCGGGCAAATTTGGCCCACTACACATACAGTAAAAATGACATGCTTAAACAGTCATACATCACATAGGGGTAAAACAGTCATCTTACCAAAAATAAGGGTCCAGGTACACTTATCGGCCCAACAGTAGGTCTACAGTTGTCTTGGGCGACATGTGAAACCTTAACAGTCAATCGATGATAATGGGCCCACGGCCCATATTACGGGTCCATGTGGGCCCACATAGTCCAAATTGGCCTTAGTTGTGTGGTTTACATAGCCTAGCCCAATAGTAACCACACTTTTATGTGATTTGTGTGGGGCGCACAGGCCCATTGGGCCTACATGGCCCAGTTCGACCGAAAATGGCCCAATATTGTTTCGGCCCATAAAGACGCTAATGGCCATCTCGTTGACCATACGGCCATGTTTTGTCACACGGCCTGCCACATGAGCACCTACACGCCCGTGTGGTGTCGTCAACCCACTTTTTCAGCTTTTCAGCCTTTCAGCTTTTCAGCCTTTCAGCTTTTCGGCTTTTCAGCCTTTGCAGTTTCACATCCAATGGCAGTGTTACACACACCTGTTATGGGGTTGTAACCGAAACGCTTTCGAGAAATGTACCAAACAAAACATTGCAGATCTTTACTGATTTAACACCCACGTACCACTCTAAAACTTCGACCCCAAAAGTGAATAGACCTTTTGTAATGAGAAGAATAATCAGCCTGAACTTCTATAATAGAATCTACACTCCCTTACTAATAACTCAAATGACTTTTGGCAATAGTCAATCAAGGAGATTCGGCCCAAGCAAAGAGAATAGAAAAATTTGAGAGAGGGAAGAAAAAATGTATTCGATCAAAAAGGTGATCAATTGAGTCAGGGAGAAGAAGGAGAGATTCAATCAAGACTAAGGCTAAAAACTGAAAGGGTCAGAGAGAGAAAAGAAAGGAGGTTATTCGGCTGCAAAAGGTATCAAGGAAAAACAGTTATCAAGGAGTAGAAGGAGAAGAACAACAACCGAGATAGTCCTAAAATAAAGGTACCCGAAAGCACTAGCCAGAAACAACCGAGACTTCCTAGCACAAATCGGCTTTAAAAAATAAAGAGTGAGCAAAACCACAATTTGGCGAAATCCTGAAATGAAATGACCAATTACAAATACATAGCCGAATTTTACCCCAAAAGAACCCCCCCAATTTCGTTCAGCCTTTCACACACTAAACACATCCCCCAACATTCCTATACAACTGAAACATTAAATGCCAGAGTTTAAAATCGGCAAGACTCTTCTCCAAATTCGAACTTGCTTGATTTTCTCCTTAATTTCCTCCCATCCATCTCTTCAAATTCAGCTAAAAATAACTCCATTCAAATCAGTTTCAAACTCTTGGTGTTTCGGTCAAACACAACTTCCTCCCAAGGAATAATGAAAGGCCACCAGCAGAAATAATCTTCATTTGCACAAGCAGCGATTCGAACCTCAAACCACTAGCACACTCTACACGCCACTATCTACTAGACCAGCAAGCCTATTTTGTCATGTTTTTACCAAAATAAACTTATAACCCTACTGGCCAAAGATAGGGGTTTTATCCTTAAAAAGCAAAATTTTGTGGAAGCCAAGACTTGAACCCATGACTTCCCAGACACTTCCCAGAACATACAACCACTAAGCCAAACATGCTTTTGTGTCACTTTCTTGCACAACTAAATATTTATGTGCAGTCTCCTAACTGCACCCACACTCAAGACCTAATACTTCTAGGCCCAAACTTCGGGGCGTTACAAATTAGTTCACCACCACATCCATCTACACATACAAAAAGTTACAACCCTCTATGGCATACAAAAAGTTATATTCATCCATCACCACCACCACCACCACCACCACCACCATATCTTTAATAGATAGAAATATATTATTAAAGAAATATATTTTCTCACTCATGCTAATCGTATAGAAGGTGGTAGACTTAGAAAAATGAGAATTTGCATTGGATAGTCAGGAAATTTGATCAATACATCAATTCTCTCATTATCAGTTAAATATTCTATTTCACCTAAAACCATATGAAGAGTTTGTACATTTTCTTGAATAATCATATTTGAATTCTCTTGTATGAGCATTTCGGAGGCAATGTTCCTACATAATTCAAGGCCAACTGTCCTTATGTTATCCCCAAGAACGTGGCAGCAATGATAAGTGAAGTAGAAGAATTTGGCTCACTAGCCTCAGAACTCTTTTTCTTCTTCTTTGAAAATGTAACATCAACTTTGTTTAGATTAGACGGTTGCAATTGTGTAGTTGAGACATCCATCTAATCTAAGAAAGCATCAAATTCACATTTGTTGTCATTGCTTCCTTCTTCATTTGTAACATCCTTAGCACACAATTCTTCAAAAATATCAGCAGTTGTTTGAGCATGGCTCGATCTTTTGCGTATATGGAAATAAGTTGCTCATAATAAGGGAAACTTCGAGTTCTGAATTGCCCAGCTTCTTTGACTCTATAAAAAAAGATTTCATAACCATTACATACTATATAGATATAAGTAAGTTGATAAAAGAAAATAAATACAAAAAAATTTCATACACTTATATATGAGTCCCACACTACATCTTCAGTAACAATCATCTGCCTATAGTCGTCCCTGTAACGCCCTCTACTCAACTCGATGAACAAAATCCAAGTATTGTGTATTACGTCCTATAACAGATGTAACTTAAACTTTTTGCTTATGTTCCAGTTCTATCTATAAATAAGAAAGAGTCTCTTATGAGTGTACATTGTATGGTTTACATATACAATTCATGATAATAGAATTTTAGTATTCTCTATTTTATCTCTCGTCCTACTATATACATTTTGAAATGTTACTTAATAAACTTATGCTCAGACTTAAGCACACCACTAAACTTTTTCTATATGCACAACCCCCCATTGCGCTACTTCCTTTTTGGCGTAGCCCTGACATCGTCCCTTGGCGCATACTGTTTTATAACTTGAAACAAGAAATTACTTTAGTAAGTTCATAAGAACTTAGTGAGATAATCCTTAAATACCTATCTCATTATATCAAAGTATGATAATTTCTTAGCATGTCCTTCATGTGTCCTTTGACTTTTCTTTATTCCTTCAGACGGCTACTTCACCGAGATTTCTGTTAACAGACTGTAACTACTTCTTTCTATTTTTGACCTTTGTCTTCCTCTCTCTGCCTTTAAGGGTTTATATTCCTTTCATATTCATTAAGCCTTCACACTACAAGGTTCCAGATTCAAGGTCCACATTGAAATGACATTTTCTTTCCTTTGAGTAAACTATATATTCTTCACTTTCTATGTCCCTTCTTAATTTTCATCTTTACATAGTCCTTATCACTTCGTTTACTTCATTAATAGGTTTAAATCTTATTTCATACTTACTGATTTTACCACTACTTTTTTACGAGGTAAACTACGCCCAGTACTTCAGACAGAGTTAGCCTAGATCTTCCTTACTTTAAGGTTTTATCTATACATGCCTATAACACATATCTCAAATTCGCCACCTATTCTGGCGCACTCTAGCTTCATCATTCATTTCTAGTGACTATGCTAAGTTTGCCCATTCATTTACATGTAATGCCTTTCTTTTAGAGTTCACTGAATATTTAATCCTTTCTACTTGTCTCATAGGTTATCTCTTACACTTACTATACCTCAGGGTCCTATCTTTACCTTGGATTCAGAGAACCATTTATACCATTCTTTCTTAATTCCTTTCACGCTATTCATTCAAAATTTTTCCATGAATGCACTCTTTTATCTAAATAACTACAAATGTTTCCTTTATATTCGCCACAATGGCTTTCCTTTACAGAGTTGCGCTACAAAGGCATTCTTTTTGACAGAGATCATCACAAAAGCATTTCCTTTCAGGGATTGGCCAAAAAGGCATTCTTAAATAGAGGTTGCAACAAAGGCTTTCCTCTACATTCAGTACTCACCACAAAGGCTTTCTTGTCCAGAGTTTTGCCACATAGGTTGTCCTTTTAGATTTTTTCCATAAAGGTTTTCTTTTTCATCCAGATCATACAGTTACATTAACACATTTCCATTGTTCAGCCACAAGTATATTGAAACTTTAAAATTCATGTTTCATGCTTTGACCATAAGACTTCATGTTATTCATACATGCAAGTTCATAAATCTTATGTTCCCTATCAAATTCATCACATTATACTTCACTAGTCTTTATTTCATGATTTGGTTACTTAGCATAGAATTTTCCTAGAACATATATACTTCACGCAAGAGTCAGCCTAGGGACTCACCTGATAACCTCAAAGGGCAGCTTAGCCTTTAGATCCACCATTCAACCAGATGCTACAACCTCCTCTGCCTTTAATCAAAGACACTTTGTTACAACCCATCCTGGTAACCATTATCATCATTTTTAATCCAAACATCTCCCAAAGCCATATTTCTTCAATCATACTTATAGAACTGCATTCCTTTGATAGACAAAGTCATAAAACATACCTTATAGTAAAGAAAATCACTAGGAATATCCAGGATTCTTAGCTTAGCTCAGAGAAATGTTTCTATCTTTCTTTAGCCTTAAATCTTAATGTTTTTAGATAAAAAAGGGTAAAGAAGATAATCTTCTTCTTAACTCAATCGAAGTGCCCCTTTAACTTAACCCAAGTCTCTATAGGAACTTGGTAAACATCTCGTTAAGAATGAGTGGCCTTATCAAAATCTGCCACATCTAAGAACTCACTCAATTACTCTTTTAGCCTTTAACCCTTCAAGTCCACACTTGATCAGTTCCCAACTAGCTTAGCTCACAAATTAACTAGTACAAGACATATTGGTTATTGGATGTGCTATATCACTGGCATGGACTCATACCTTATACTCATTCCTTTTGTATTTCCACTTTTATTTCACTTATAATCGTAATATGACGGAAAGTCCTAGTCTATTTATTTTCACGTCGGAGTCTGCTCATTTTATACCCTGAAAAGGGCTCTTGGGGAACACTACTTCGCCAATAATACTTATTATACTATACACCATATTTATATATATATTCTTACCAGTACTCCTTGATTCACCATACTTACCTTTCTTCAGAGTTAGCCATAAGATTTGTACTTTCAAAGTATCCTATATGTTGTACATACCAAATTTTGCCATGAGTTCCTCTCTTTTCTTTTAGAGTTCGCCAGTCCAGGACATCATTAGTGCACTTAAAAAGTCCTTGCACTTAATCGAATCCTAACGTTGAGTACTTGAAACTCACCTTTAAGCCCTACTTTTATAAACAACACTTACATAGTCAAAACTTTGCTAGGCAAGATGTTACAACTCTCCCCCGCTTAAGAAATTTTATCCTCAAAATTTTCATGATTTTAATAATCTCATTGCTTGAAGAAGTTGGTTGTACACATGTAACAACCCGTTTTAGTGGTGTCGAAAATAGTGGTTTCAAGACTAAAAATTCGATGACTGAGTCCATAAATATTATTATTTAATATTTATGAATCAAATATGGTATTATATTGAATTTTTATTTGATAAATTTTGTTAATTGGACGAGTAGTTAAGTTCAAGTGGTTTGTCCCTAAAGTCAAGTGGTTTTGAAAAATGAGGTATTAGGACCTTGTTTCTGTAAATCGAGATATTTATGAAATTACTATATAGGTGTATTAAAATTCGGTTAGAAAATTTTAACATTTGGATAGTTAATTAAGTAAAAATGATAAATTATAAAAGTTGCAAAATTCACTCGCTATTGGCTTTTATTAGTTAAATGGCTTATTTTGTTAATGGGGGAGGACTTATATGGTAATTAAACCATACTGATAGAACATTATGGATGATTAGTGTTATTTTTATATGAATATCTTATATTAATTATGTTAAATAATATTAAAACTTAAGTAATGAAAATATGAGAAGAGAAATAAAACATCATCATCTTTTTTATTTTCTTGTTATCATCAAATATCTACCATTGAAGGAGAGTTAGAAAGCTTCGAATATCTTTAAAGTTCAGCCTTTTGCATGTAAGTCCAGATCTAGCTAGTTTTTCATAAGTTTTATGTTTTTGAGGTCATTATAGCTTAATCTAGCTAACTCAAGGGCTAATTCGTAAATTTATTAAATGTTTTGATTTATGTCATTGGTGAATTTTTGAAGTTTAATCATATATTTATAAGTTCAGTTCTTAAATAAGACTATCTTGTAAAGTGATTTTGGTTAATTTTAAGTTTAAGGACTAAGTAGTTAAAACAATAAAATTGTATGAAATTATTGTGAAAAAAAATGATAAATGTAGGCTGTATAGGGACTATAAAGAAATCAACTAGCATTGATTTGGTTAGATTGTGATAGATTTGAAAGTTTCGGGTTTTGGGGCTAAATTGAATGAAAGGTAAAAGTTTAGGGTAAAAGTGTAAAATGATAATATAAGGGCTTATATGCATAATGTGAATTGTTTAATTTTTTTAAATGTTTAATTGAATTAAATTTATTATCTAGATCAAGAAACGAATCAACCAAAAAATAATCGTGGAAAAAAGAAAGTTAGCGAAATAAACCTCGGTGTCACATTCATAGCCGTTTTTTACTAATTAAGTTCATAAATCAAATTAAACTAATTTAATTTCTATTTTTGTGTTTTAATACCTATTTATGTATGTTGTGATTGAGTTCATTTGCTTATTAAATGGTAAGCAATGAAATGGATTAAGTTGAAATGTTAATTAAGTTAAGGGTTATGATTGAAAATAGAGAAATTATATAGTTGAATTCATGTGATAAAGAAATACTTATGTAATTATTTGATATGAATGTGAACCACGACCCGTATTAACCTCGTGAATGCTTAGGATACAAATGACATGTCATTAGGGTTATTTACTTTTTCGAGTGCTGGTCTTAGATGTCCTATCGATGACTGAGGTCCTTCATTTGTTGCAGGTTCTCCACAGCTTATGTGAGTAGCATAATGTAGTTTAACATCTCGACCCACAGCTCGTGTGAGTAGGCCCATTTTATAGCTTGTGTTAGCATCGTTCCCACTTATCTGGCGTTATTTCATTTGGTTCATCGAGTGATAAATATGTATATGAAAAATGATATAGGTAGTCGTTATATGAATCAGTTATATGAAAAATGATATATGAAATGGTTATATGAATCAATTATATGGAAAATAGATAAATGAAATAGAACATTGGATATAGTTATTTGAAATGAAATGTGAGTTGTTAAATGAATAGGTGATGGTTGTATTGAGTTTTAAATGTGTTTACTTATAATGTTTATGAAAAATAATATAGGTAATGGTTATATAAATAGGTTATATGAAAAATAATATATGAAATGATTATATGAATCAGTTATACGGAAATGGTATATGAATTGGTTATATGGAAATAGATATATGAAATAGAACATCGGATATATATATTTGAAGTGAAATGTGAGTTGTTAAATGAATAGGTGATGGTTGTATTGAGTTTTAAATGTGTTTACTTATATTGTTTATGAGATGATAAAATTATATGTTTTGTATATGTGAATTTACTAACCTTGTAAGATTTGTAGTATGCAAAGGAAATAAATAAACTCGTGACCTTATTTATAAAATTAATTGCGAAATGTTTTAGTTACAACAGTTATGGTAAGTTAAAGTTTAAGTTTAATACAGATTTACTAAGTTTTACTTAAGCTTACTCTATTTGTTTTTTTTCTTTGTAGATCGTCGGATACAAGCTGTCGATTGGATTGCTTTTGGAGATCACACTATCCATCAACTCTTTCTATAGTTATATGTTTATTTTGGTTGGTTATAAGTGGCATGTAAATAGGGTTTTGGTCTATGCATGCTAGTGATCATTTGGTCATGTTTTGTGCTATTTGAATTATGAAATATCCATATTGATCTAAATCCTTTATGGTATTTTGGTTGGCTTGGTATTTGATGGCATAGGTGTAGTTGAAACTTAATGCATTGTTGGTTTGTTGAATTGGTACATACATGATAGGTTAATTGGTGAAATTCAATTGGTGTTAAATTGGCACTAAAAGGCTTGGTATAAATTGGCAGTAGAAGCCCAGAGAACTGTTACTGGGTCGCACCAATTGGAAACGTGGAAATCTTAAGCAAAGTTTGGGTTTCGGAAACCCCAGGCTCCCAAGTAACGATTCATTTCCTCTTGAGTTGTGGTGTAGTTACAAATCTTGGTCTCCATGTGTGGTGAAGTTTCACGAATGATGGTTTGGTTGTTCTAGTCACGACCCCTCCCTCTAATAGTGGTTCTTCTCATGTTTAAGGTTTAATGGTTAAAGGATGAAAGAAGAAAAAAGAAAAGAGTTACGTTTGAGGAAAATTGGAACGAAAGATGAAGATTGCAGGAAAATTCAACAGAGAAAAGTTGGGGTTTCAAATGATTTTGCAAAGTATCCAATGAAGTGTCTGAGTATCAGTTTTATAAGATCAAGCTTGCTCAAGAATTTTATTTCAAAAAGAAATTGTTCAAATTCTCCAACGTAAGGTTGACATCTATCTTAATGAGGTAAGTGAAACGTTTAGAAATTTTGTGATGGCGGTTAAAATTCAGAAGTACTCATTGTACGTGTCTGGTAGGTAGATCAGTTGTCAAGTATACAAGCGTAAATTTTCAAGTTTAAATTTTGAGGATGAAATTTTTGTTAAGGGGAAAGGAGTTATAACACTAGATTTTGGCGGGTTCTGAAATTGGTGGGTAAACCAAGTAGTACTCTGTAACACCCCTATCCCGTATCCGTCGCCGGAATAGGTAAAGGGGCATTACCGGACTTGAATCTCATATCCGAACAGTAAAAATTTTAAATATTATTTTTTTATTTATAAAGAACGTTCCTTTAGGTAAATACTAAAGACAGTCAGGGATACAATTTAACTGCTATAAGTACACATTCAAAAGATGCCATTTTCGCATGGCTTATATACATTAACCAAAATATTCTTCGGCCACTGGTCTATTCTTTACATGCCATAAAATAATTCAAAACATAACAGTAACAAGCAGTGGATAGTGATAGTGTGACTAGTTGCTGACGATCCCCGAGCCTGTAGCTTCCAAATGAGATCTATAAAACAGAGGAAACAAAGTAAACGGAATAAGCATTACAATGCTTAGTAAGTTTTAAGTAGTGTCAACAGCTAACAATCAAATTATAACATAGTTGTTCGTATTTTTATTTCACTCTTCCTTCGGGCATCCATCCCTTTACCGAATATGCCCATCTCATCATATATAATAGACAGATAAATTCTCACTTGATAGTGATCTCTTATAAGCATAGGTACATTACATATTTTCACCTAACTTTCCACATTGACCAAACGCATAATAATCATAGAACAGTCTTATTGCTTTACTCACATATGCATAACATAACGACCTTGTGATTTAGTCCAAATCAAGCTTAAATATAATCTCAAAATACATACTTGACCAGCTTAACGCATTGACTGTATTTATTACCAATTATTACTGTGGAGTCGTATAATCTTATGCTTTACTCGAATCTTCAGTGAAACCTTTAGCTCGAATAGTCCCCACACGTAGTCATCTGGTCTTACCCGGACATAATCTCCACACGTAGTCATCGGGTCTTACCCGGAATATATTTCCAAGTTTCATGTACATTTAATCACATGTTACAACATTCACATCGACTGTCATATTTGTAATTCATTTGCCACATTAAATATCTAATAATACACACCTTTCACATTTGGTCATTCGGCCACAATATACACACATCTCCTACATATTTCACACTAGCCATTCAGCTTTACCACATATACATATCTCATACATATTTCACATTAGCCATTCGGCTTTACCACATATACATATCTCATACTTATTTCACATTAGCCATTCGGCTTTACCACATATATACATTTCTCATACATATTTCACATTAGCCATTCAGCTTTACCATATATACATATCTCATATATATTTCACAGTAGCCATTCGGCTTTACCACATATACATATCTCATATATATTTCACAGTAGCCATTCGGCTTTACCACATATACATATCTCGTACATATTTCACATTAGCCATTCGGCTTTACCACATATATACATATCTCATATATATTTCACAATAGCCATTCAGCTTTACCACATATACATATCTCATACATATTTCACATTAGCCATTCGGCTTTACAACATATATACATTTCTCATACATATTTCACATTAGCCATTCGGCTTTACCACATATACATATCTCATACTTATTTCACATTAGCCATTCGGCTTTACCACATATATACATTTCTCATACATATTTCACATTAGCCATTCGGCTTTACCACATATACATATCTCATATATATTTCACAGTAGCCATTCGGCTTTACCACTTATACATATCTCATACATATTTCACATTAGCCATCCGACTTTACCACATATATACATATCTCATACTTATTTCACATTAGCCATTCGGCTTTACCACATATATACATTTCTCATACATATTTCACATTAGCCATTTGGCTTTACCACATATACATATCTCATATATATTTATCTTGTACATCAATTTCAGCAATAGCTTATAAGCAACTCAAATAGTTTCATCAATGTTTACAACAAATTCACATATTCACTATAAGCTGTTTTCCTGAGCAATAGTCACTAAATTATTTATAACTGGAGCTACAAAACTCAAAATCAATTGTCATTAATTTTCCATGAATATAGACTCATATATCTTCCATCCATAAAATTTTCAGAATTTTATGTTTGGCCAATCAATACCAGATTTTTCTTAAAGTTTCCCCTGTTTCACTGTTTGACTAATCTGACCACTCTTCACTACGAATCAAATTTCTCATTGTACAGAATTCAAAATATGTTCTATTTGATTTCATTTGAAACTAGACTCATTAAGGAGTCTAAGCATATAATTTTTATATTATAACCATTTTTGTACAAATTATAATGATTTTGTAAAAACAGAACAGGGGATTTCGGAGTCATTCTGATGCTGTCTCACACAACTTTAAATATCTCTTTATAGGAAATTTCTTTGCTTACACGGTCTCTTTTATAAGAAACTAGACTGATTAAGCTTTGATTACATATTTTATTCAGCCTATAATTCCACACCAACAATTTATAGTGATTTTCTAAAATCACATTACTGCTGCTGTCCTAAGCAAATTATTACAATTTGCTCTTAAATTTCCAAGTCCAAACACTTATGAACTTACCATTTGAGTTTAAGACATATCATGGCCACATCATATCTTATTAAATCAACTCATTATGTCCTATTATGATTGAATTTACTCAACGTTTAATCACTTAAAACTTACCTCGGAAGTGGTCTACCGCTAGATATCCACGGCTATTCGTTTACTTTCTCTTTTCCCTTATCCGACTTTGATCCTCTAAGCTCTTGAGCTAAATTAAACAATTTACTTCCCAATCAAACACAATCACATGGCATCCATATGCATTTTAGAACCATTCTTAACATATTTACTACTCATTTACAAACAAAATACTCATATCACATTTATAAAACTACTTTTCATAAACACTATGTATAAATATGCATTTCTTCACTATTTACTAAGTCAAGCCAAACCACATGATTTATTAATCGTTAATATATATATATACAGCATTAACAACTTCACTTAAGCTTAAGTATAAAATTTGGTCTTACCAAATTTTGCACATTTTACCAAAATAATAACTACTAATTTTACACATAAGTGCCGAATCAAATCATACCATAGTTACAATATCACTTGACTAATGAAATATCCAAAATATCAATCTATCATTTACCAAATTCATAAACCACATATAAGGCACATTTTAAACTCAAGCATGTAACTTAACAACTTAACCATTAGTTGCCGAACCACAAACAAAACATATCATAGGCATGTAAAACATATTTTACCAATTGATAGCCAAATATGAATATACAACCCTTTACCATTTCCAAAATACATATGCATGGCCAACCTTTTAACCATATATTCGGTCATAAAATTTATTCTTTAATAATTCAACCAATTTCACAATTTAAATCAAAACTAATTGCATCATTTATAACCGTACCTAAATGAACATCAAATAGTATACAAAACATATTCATACGTTAATATCTCAAACCTTACCTTAACAACCAATATGCAAGATATCACATATACATAACTTAGCTTATGAAAGCATATGTATTATATCATAAACACATCTTTTACCAATTACCTCACTTAAGCCAAATTTTATAATCAACCACAAAAAAATATACCACAAATCATACTTCCAAAATGAGCTACTTCCATGGCCGATTATATTTCATCATTAACATATCTCATTTTCGAATCATATAATCAACATCACAAACACATCACCAAAACACAAATCATACCTATCATATAACAAGCATAACAAAATAAACCAACCATGTCAAATATAACCATAATTTGATCAAACCTTGAAACCGAACTTAACAAAATAAACAAGCCATTGAATGATTAGAACTTGAACTAACCACCTTCTTTATACATAATTTTCCAAGAATTTCAAGGTACTTACCTCTTCCAAACCTCCTCCAAGCCGAACATGAAGCAAGAGAACTCTCTCTTCTTCCTTCCTCAAGTCACGGCAAAATGGGGAGCAAGGATGAAACAACTTTGTTTCTCCTCCCACTCCCCTCATTTTTTATTATTCTTCCCACAACATATTAACACAAAAGGTTTATAATATGTTTTACCCCATAGCATGGCCGGCCACTAGCTCAAATTTTGGGTAATTTGACATGCAAACCCTTCATTTTTATAACATGCATTAATAGGCCACTTTACATTTGCCTAGCACATTTCTAAACTTTCTCACATAAGTCCTATTTAATAAAATTCACTTACAATTAACAAAATTCAAATATGAAATTTTCACACATGCATATATACATATAATAAGCATCAAATATGACGGTTAATTATTTTTATGACTCGATTTTGTGGTCCCGAAACCACTTCCCGACTAGGGTCACATTAGGGGTGTCACATACTCTAAGTGGCGTAGTGCTATTCGCCCTACCGATACTCCTGGAGTGTATAAGTGGGAGCATAGTAGACATTGGA
Organism: Gossypium arboreum; assembly: GCF_025698485.1. Classification (NCBI taxonomy): domain Eukaryota; kingdom Viridiplantae; phylum Streptophyta; class Magnoliopsida; order Malvales; family Malvaceae; genus Gossypium; species Gossypium arboreum. The sequence continues at coordinate 42,019,353 of NC_069080.1, forward strand.
TTGTTGCGAGGAATTGTCTTAAAAAGGATGAATTGTTAGGGAAAATAGCTTGGTAATGTATTATGGAATTTTAGATAATCAGATTATCGCAGAAAAGTATGGTACGCCAAGTTTGGTTCGTTATGGTGCTGGTTGCATTCTAACAGGGTGGTTAGGAAAAAATGATAGAATTACTCTCTCTATATAAATATATATGCAAAATGTTAGATTTTCGTACAAATTTCTTTACAGCTGTAAACCACCTATATGACAGATTGATCAGGATTATGATACGTGTCAAGTTTTCGTATGGGCAAAGGTTGTATATCAAGATAATCAGGATAGAAAAAAAGAGAGTTTTTCTTCTTCCTTCTTTAAGAAGTATTTTTGTCTAGATCTAAAGGAACCTAGAGTATTTTTTTCTTTCACTTAAGCTAAGTTGTAGATCTAGATCTTTACCTGTGAATGTTCCATGTCAAGGTAAGGTTTTTGACCCTCTATATTTATCTTGTGAAAGAGTAAATCTTAACTTGGTAGATCCGTAAGATGGATGATATAAGGCCCTGTTTGGGGATTTCTAGTGTTAGAAATAATGGTAAAAATGAGGCATTTGAATAGATCTTAATGAGTTTCCATATTTTGTAACAGTAGTTGCTGCTAATCTTACAAGGGAAGTCTGGATCTAGAGTTTGGAACTGCTGTAGGTGAGAATCAAGTAAGTCTTTAAACTGACTCATGTGTGTATACCGTTTATTCTAGATGCTTCCATGAAGAACCATATGAATTGCAAACTAAAACTAGAAAAGGATAATATGATGAATATACTGATGTGTGAAAATTAGTTGAGGATTGCATGTATGACTCGTATAAATCTTACATGTATAGAGTATGTGATAAATAATATGAAGTTGAAGCTTGATTGTATGGGCATGTTTTGAATGTATGATATGAATAGTGTGTTAAATTTAAATGGTATATATGCATGAAAAGTTTGCTAATGAGCATGCGTCTGTCTTCATGGAGTCGTCTAAAAGGGTCCGTCAGGACTTTAATCATGATCTCTGAAAGGAAAAATCCATGGCACCAAATTGTGTAAGACAATAACTGGTGGGTTATGGCATCATATGGGATAATTTAAAGGAAGGGTATTACCTAATGGGGTTTTCTACATGGCCCAGGACGAGGAGGGGCAAACCTCATGAAACGTGAGTCTAAAATGGAAGCCTTTGTGATGTATCTGAAATGAAAGCTTTCGTGGCATTCTTTGAAAGAATGGTCCTTGTGGCAACAATCTGAAGGGAATTCCTCTATAACGGAACTTGAATGAAAGAAATGTAATGTGCGATGAACTCTAAAAGAATGAAATTTTTGGTAGACTTTAAAGAAACGGTATAAAAGGCAATCTCTGAAATTAATGTCTTAGTAGTAATATATGAAGGAAATACCCTTGCAGTGGATTGTGAAGAAACAACCTCAATGGTGAATTCTACAATGAAGGTTTTTATTGTGCACACAGGATAGGCTATTCCTATGGCGTAATATGGAAGGGCTTATAATGATGCACTATGAAGGACGCTTTTGTGGTAGACTCTGTGCTACGTGATTGTCGTATTCTACATGGTCCCTAAATGAAAACAGTAAGCCCTGTAAATACGAGACGTATCCATGGTAATAACGGTAAGGTATTTAATATGATTAAGATTTGTACAAAGATAGGGAATTAAAAAGATAGCGAAGTAATGAAAATATATTCTGGAAGTGAATATAAACATGGTATGCTCTAATCGAAATACCAATCATCCATGCATGGGTCTCTTTCTAAAACTCGACGGAGTCATGGCTTAGTGATTGAAGAATATAGGTAAGGTCTCAAAGACACTAAAGAGATGGAAAAAGGCTTAGGGTAAGGTATGGAAATGACTGTGAGTATGAGAATAACAATTGAGGAAGTAATTGTTAAAGGCAAAATTACCAGCCTAATTAGGTCAATTACAAGCCTTAATTATGATAAATATGGATTGTATGGATGAAAACACCCCTAATTAATTTTTAGCTCTTGCCACAATTGTGTCTTGACAAAAGGAAGGTATGTCGTGACACACAACTTCGAACCCAATGCTCTTTAGTTGGTTCTACTGTGTTGTGACTCTGGAAGCTTGTGTTGCGACCTGATTATCGTTCCTAATGCTCCTAGGCCTAAAAATAGGTGTACTGCACTCTCGGTTATGCTATTTAAAACCACCTTAAGCCTTTATCAACCCATTAGGTCAGCTAACACTAAATTATGCCTAACGCTAAATTATGTGTAAAAACACTTATTTTTTTAGAAATGAAATCTAAGTTACTAAAATAGAAAATGCATTAAAATAACAAGATGACATAAAAATAAGTTCGTTTAGTGCAAAAAAGAGTCTAATTTGCGACAACTAATTGTGACAGGTCATTAACCATGCAACATTTCAACCAACCAACCACATAAAATTTAGTGTCTATACATCATCAATATACAAATATCAACCAATTTCATACTTAAATAATTCATCAAAGAAAATGTAAAGAAGGGCAAAGTTGAGAAGTTCTTAGTGACTCGTGAGGTAGCCCTTGTTGAAGATGATAACAACAAGAAAGGTGATAACAATACAACCAAAAGATGATATTTTTATACTTTTGAATGTTCATAAAGGTAAAATATATTGGGTACTTTAAAGAGAAATCAAAATAAGAAGAGAAAGTTATGTATGTAATTGTAAGAAAATTAAAGCTACAATATAAATAAATTAATAGCTACTAACTAACTAAGCCAAAAAAAGGGGAAAAAAAACTAAAAACCTAACAGTGGTGAAAGGAATAAAAGAGAGAACCAACAAGATTATTCCTTTATGTTTGGCATCAAGTATGCATTTAATGCAACCAATTTCACAACCCTAACATTTGACAAAAATACCTTTGGAGTGAAGAGTTGACTTGAGTTGATGTTGGACACAAAATTGCCCCTGTAATATTTGTCACCACATCAAAGTTCAATGTCGTGACACCCAAGCTTTGGTGTCACAACATCCTAGACAATAGGCACAATCTTGGATTAGAGGTTCTTGGTCTTATGGCATAGCCTAGCTGGTGTCTCGACATCCTCGACATTGGCCCTATGCTCTTTCACTTCAACCATCAGTGTAACACCCCTAACCCGTAACCCTTAGCCAGAACAAGGTTACTGAGCATTACCAAAATTTACATAACAATTACAAACATTTTGTGTCATTTACTATTCATATCTAAAAATAATCATACCATCCCTTGAATGGATCCTTGAGGCCCGATTTAAGCTTTACAAACAAGTCGGGATTAAACCAGGATCTCAGAGAATTTTTCCCAAAATTTAAAAATTTTTCTCATATACAGGGGTCACACGCCCATGTGAGTAGGCCATGTGGCTCATACGGTCTGATGACATGCCCGTGTCTTAGGCCGTGTGGGCTTTCGATGTGAGTTACACGGCTGTGTTCCAGTCCATGTCCTTACCCGTGTAACTTTCTAACTTGCACCACACGGCCTGCCACATGCCTGTGTGCTAGGCCGTGTGGTCAATTTAATTTTCACAAATTAGGTGCAAGTTTCACACGGCCAAGACACGAGCCCATGTTCTGAATTCTTCGGTATACAATTCTTCCTCTAAATAATAAACAATCATCATACCCAATCTGAAATTCTGAATCAGGATTCAACTCACACTATTCTCGCTTAGTTTGTAATTCACTATCATCTTTTTGAGCTTCACAAATCTGTTGCAGAAATGTCGGTTTAGCTTTTAACTCAGCTATAATTGAACCATTATCTGATAATGACAACCGGGTATTCATTGCTCGCAAAGCAAACAAAGACTTTCTGCTTAGAGCATCAGCAACTACATTGGCTTTTCCCGGATAATAGTCAATAATCAAATCATAATCTTTTAATAACTCAAGCCACATGTGCTGCCTAAGATTCAAATCTTTTTGCGTCATCAGATACTTCAAACTCTTATGATCTGTAAATATGTGACATTTTTCACCAAATAGGTAATGCCGCCGGATTTTCAATGCAAATAAAATGGCTGCCAATTCAAGATCATGTGTTGGGTAGTTCTTTTCATACGACTTTAACTGTCTAGAGGCATAGGCAATTACTTTTCCTTCTTGCATTAAAATACAGCCTAAACCATTCAACGATGCTTCACTATGAATTACAAATTCTTTACCTGATTCAGGTTGAACTAACACAAGGGCTTCAGTCAACAAGGTTTTCAATCTATCAAAACTCTACTATCATTTGTCAGACCACATGAATTTCACATCTTTCTGTAACAATCAAGTCATTGTAGAAGCTATCATTGAGAACCCTTTAACAAACCTTCGATAATATCCAACTAGTCCTAGAAAACTTCTAACTTCAGACATAATCTTTGGTGGTTTTCAATTAACAATAACTAAAATTTTATTCGGATCCACTCTAATACCCTCTGTAGATACTATATGTCCGAGAAAACCAACTTCCCGTAGCCAAAATTCACATTTACTAAATTTGGCTTACAATTGTTTCTCACGCAGAGTTTGCAATACAATTCTCAGATGATCATCGTATTCATTTTCATCTCGGGAATAAACCAAAATATCATCAATAAATACCACTACAAACCTATCTAAATATCGTCTGAAAATTCTATTCATTAAATCCATGAATACTGCAGGTGCATTTGTCAACCTAAACGGTATCATAAGAAATTCATAGTGTCCATACCTAGTTCTAAAAGCTATCTTTGGCACATCAGAATCTTTTACCCGTAGCTGATAGTATCCAAAACAGAGATCTGCACTTTTCAATTGATCAAATAGGTCATCAATTCGAGAAAATTGATACTTGTTCTTAATTGTAACCTTGTTAAGTTGTTAGTAATCAATACACAGCCTCAACGATCCATCTTTCTTCTTTACAAATAGAACCGGTACACCCCAAGGTGAATGACTAGGTCGAGCAAAACCCTCAACTGTCAATTCTTGCATCTGTTAATTCTGTTGGAGTCATTTGATAAGGTGCTATATATATATATATATATATATATATATATATATATATATAGGAGTTTTTCCTGGAATAAGATCTATAAAAAATTCCACTTCTTTGACAGGCGATAATCCGGGTAATTCTTCTAGAAATTCATTAGGAAATTCACAAACAACCGGCACTGATTGAATCTTCGACTCAAATACTTTAGTGTCTAACACATAAGCAAAGTAAGCATCATACCCTTTTCTGATATATTTTTGTGCTGATATAGCATAAATCACATTAGATAGCTCATCCAATTTATCAGATTCAACATGGAGTGTAACGACCCAAAAGTCAATGAAGTCAGAAACGGTGGTTTCGAAATACTATTTCCTATGATAGGATCAATGAATATTATTTATTAATATTTGCAATGATATTACATTATTATATTGAGTTTTGGTCTAATAATTTTAATTATTAGAAAGTTAGACAAGATACAAATGTATCAGATCTAAAATCAATGGTTTTGGAAATTGAGGTATCGGGACCTCATTTCCTAAACCGACTCGTAAATATTTGATAAAAATATTTAGAGATTTATATTAGAAGTGAATTAAATTTTTGGCTATGTAATTTTGAAGAAAGAGTGTTTAATTAAAATAAATGGACTAAATCAAATAAGTGATAAAAGTAAGAATTAATACTAAATTATAAGGTGAATCTATATTGAAGGACTTATTAAATAAATAGACCATCGTTTTTATAGATTTTGATAGTGGATGTTTATGAGGATATTATATATTATATATATTATTATTGAAGTGATAATTAGTAAATGAAGTGGGAGTAAATTAAATAAAAAATGAAAGGAAAGACTTCAATTTTTATTTGGTCTATCTTGCTTCGTTGTCTCTTTCGAATGAAGCTAGAGAGGGAAGGCCAGCTGCATGTAGTGGAAAACCATGAAATTTGTTTGCTTAGAAGTTAAAATTTTTATTTGGTTGCATTGTTGATTTGAGCTTGACCGAATATGTGGGAGAAGAGAAGATTTTCTTTTCTAGTTGTAAATGTTGCATGTCTAGTAGATGAAGAGTTTCTCACTTATGTTAAAAGAATTTAGTGAATGCTTGTGTTGTTATAATCCATTTTTGTAACTCTGGGGTTGATTGTATTTATCTAACAAGGTAGGAGAAGGTTGTAGCAGAAAAGGGAAAGAGCAAATTGAATAGGTAGAATCGGTGTTGGGAACCTTAGTGAGCTTTCCTTGAACTTTTGTTCTCTTGTGTTTGATAATTGTTGAAAATGTTAAATCACTGTCCGAATTTTACCTTGTTGGTATTGTTAATTGCTGCCCCGCTTATGCTATCTGATTGTGGTATTGATGCTGTTTGAATATTGTGTTGTTAATGATGTTCAGAGAGTGGTGTATTTATGTTGTTTTAAGGACTTTTTTGGTGTATTAATGCAGCAGAAAAATTGTTTTTTAGTCGTCAATTAATGTTGTCTAAGTGACTGTATTTATGTTGTTTTAAGGATTGTTGTTTGGTGTATTAATGCAGTGGAAAAATATATTGTTTTAAGGACTGCTCTTTGATGTATTAATGCAGCAGAAAAATCATTGTTTAGATGTCAATTAATGTTGTCTAAGTGACTGTATTTATTTTGTTTGAAGGACTGCTGTTTGGTGTATTAATGTAGCAGAAAAATATGTTGTTTTAAGGGCAGCTGTTTGGTGTATTACTACAGAAGAAAAATTGTTGTTTAGGCGTCAATTAATGTTGCCTAAGTGACTATATTTATGCTATTTTAAGGACTGTTATTTGGTGTATTAATGCAGCAGAAAAATATGTTGTTTTAAGGACTATTGTTTAGTGTATTAATGCAGCAGAAAAATTGTTGTTTAGATGTCAATTAATGTTGTCTAAGTTACTATATTTATGGTGTTTTAAAGACTGATGTTTGGTGTATTAATGCAGCAGAAAAATATGTTGTTTTAAGGACTGTTGTTTGGTGTATTAATGCAGCAAAAAAATATGTTGTTTTAAGGACTGTTGTTTGGTGTTTTAATGTAGCAAAAAAATGTTGTTTAGACATCAATTAATGTTATCTAAGTGACTGTAAATTTATGTTAATAATGGTTGAAGTTGTTAATGAACAAATGATATATAAATGAGCTATTTAGATGTTAAAGAATGTTGTCTAAATGGATGAAGACTATGTTGTCTAAAACTGCTATTAATTGTTTTACAAGCTGAAATTTAAGGGGATTGAATGCCGAAATTAATTGTACATGAAGGTTAAAGTTTTTGTATCTGATGCTTCAATCCAAGCTGAGTGATGGTGTTCAAAAATGCTCTGCGGTTTTAGGTAAGTTCGTAGTCCCCAAACTTGAACTTTATAAATTGTTAATTAAATTGAATGGAAGTTTATGGAGGTATAAGTTAACTCAATTGAATAGAGGTTTATGGAATGTGACATTATGAAATAAATTAATGTATGATTAGTAGATAATTGGAGTGGAAGTGTTATTAAATTATGAAATTTGATATTGAGTTATCAAAAGTAAAAATTATGGACTTACAAATGAATAATTGACATCGTCGATTCGTTCGACTAGCGATGGGCGCAACTTTCATTCAGTTTAATTTTAGTTTATATTTAAGTGAAATATATGAACCTAATTGTATAATATTTGATTATATTGATATGTGTAACTGAAAACGAAAATAACAAATTGATATTACGTCGATCATTGATTGAGAAACTCGGAGCCATTACTGCAAATTAGCTTTGTAAGTTCATTAATATGAAATCAATTATATTTCAAAGTGTCTATGAAGATTAAAGTTTAAATGATCTAAAATTACTGATATTAAATTAATTGTTGATAGAACAGGAATTGTAAAAAAATTACGAAAATGATAATTTCTGATATCAATAGAGACAGGTTGCATTCGCACGTAAGACCATAGCAAGGCTATGGAAATTATTCAAACATAAGACCATGGTTGGACCATGGCAGTGTTTATATGGAAGACCATAGTTGGGCTATGACATTCTGATGATAAGATCATAACTGGGTTATAACACTATGGACGTAAGACCATGGTTGGACCATGGCAGTGTTTATATGTAAGATCATAGCAGGGCTATGGCATTCTGATGATAAGACCATAATTGGGTTATGGCACTACGATTGTAAGACCATGGTAAGGCTATGGCAATGCATATGTAATACCATAGTTGGACTATGACACAAAGGAAATGTGTATCAAGGTTTCAATCATCTTCAAAATATTCATAGATTATAGAAAAGGGATGGTTTCGACCATCGTTTAGCATATTTTGTGTGAGCTCTGATAAGGTTTTCGATTGACTTCACTACGAAAAATATGGAAATGTATGATGTACCAATGATTAAAGTATTAATATTTATGAATATGAAATGTATGATTTAAGAGATGTTATGTTTGTGTACTATATCTTACCTTATGATGATATCGCTAAGTTATGTGTTTAATTATTAGCTTGTGGCTATCGTAAGTGTTTAATATGAACCAAGGCATGTGTGTATGAAATAAATTGAAATGGTGACATCTTGTAATTATATGTTTAGATAGTAGGATGATGATATAATTCAATTTCAGCATTCATGTATATCATGTCTTAAAACGTTCGGATTATAGAAATATCACTGAGTTTTACTCAGTGTGCAGTTTCTTTTTCTGTGTGCAAGTTAGGTACTCTCTTTGAATGCCAACTCAGCATCCAACAATAATTCTGATCTCAAGTGTGGTGATGTTTAATTTTGTAATAGCATGTACCTAGGATGTCTTTGGTTGTTAGTTGTTTTTTTGAATGTGATGTAAATTGATTTATAAATATATGTTTACGTTTGAAGCTAAATGTTAGTATGAGTTTTAACCAAAGGCTTGTTGTGTATGAAACTTAAAGCTTGATGTCTTAAGTAACTTTAGGTTAGGCTAAATTGAGTGATTTTGGCGTACATTAAACTTTGATTTGGATGATGCATTGTTGATGTGTTTTGAAGATATAAAATGTAGTACCAATGAGGGTACATTGGTTAGGCACTTAGGATGATTGTTTTGGCATGTTTTGAATATGTTTAATCATAATTTGAATAGGTTAAATGATTGGTGTTTGAATTGCTTAAGGCCTAAGTAAGCTTGAAATGGTAACTTTGTTGTTTGAGGTACATTTTAGGTCCACACAGCTAGAGACACGGCCATGTGACCCCTATTCTCAATTTTTTTTAAAAATTTCCTAGACTTTCCAAATGATTTCAAATTGTTCTTGATTTGTCTCTAAAGTATTTTTTTTTTCTGGACCTCGTGGGCTCGATTTAGAGATGATATGTGTATGAAGGAATGATTTAAGTTATGATTATGATTTTTGAATTGAATTAATTATAAATGTTTCAATTGTACAGTAATGCCCGTAACTCTAATCTGTGACGGAGAGGGGTTTGGGTGTTACATGGAGTAATTCACCATTCTGACATTTCAACACAGTGTATTTCTATTTACAATTCACCACTGCATCATGTTGAGTTAGCCAATCCATTCTCAAAATTACATCAAATTTATCAAAGGGCAGTAGCATCAAATTAGCCAAGAAACAATAACTCTTTACCATCAACGGACAATTTTTACAAACTTTATCAACCATAACATATTGGCCCAGGGGGTTTGAAACTTTAACTACAAATTTAGTTAATTCAACAGGTAAATTTTTAACAAACATTAAATTCATGCATATGTATGAATGTGTTGAACCAAGATCAATCAAAGTAGTAATATCAGTTTCAAGAAAAGAAAATGTACCAGTAATAACATCAGGTGCAGAAGCATCCTCTCCTGCACATATAGCATATGTCCTTGCCGGTGCTCTGGCTTCAGATTTATCTATTAAATCTTTTTTCACACCTCGACTATCACTAACATTTCCAGGGTGTTGGGGTGGTCTACCTCTCGAGATAGGATTGCTCAGCCTAAAGGTTTGAACAGTATCTTTTACAGGCTTTTCTGGATAGTCTCTGAGATAGTGGTCACAAGAACCACATCTAAAACAAGCTCCACTTCTTATGCGGCATTCACCGAAATGCAAATTATTGCAATGTTTGCATCGTAGTTTGGGACTTCCAAAACTTCCTAACTTGTAATGGATGGAGACAGAGATCTTGGATTAGAGCGTTGAGAGCCTCATTCTTTTCCAGAATACCCCACAGATGTAGTTAAATGATCATAGTACTTCTTTGATTTCTTTGAAGTAGATGATTATGACTTGCCCATCAATCTCTTACCAGAAATTTGGGTTTTTTTCTCTGTTTGCTTCTTTTCTTACTTAATTGCTCGGCTTTATGTGCTCGATCAGCTAATACCACAAATTCCCTTAATTATAGAATTCCAATCAACAGCTTGATATCTTCATTTAAACCTTTTTCGAAACATTTACACATATCAGCCTCAGTTGGAACCCATTCTCTAGCATATTTGCTCAATCTAACGAATTCTCGTTCATATTCAGCTACTGTTATACTTCCTTGTTTGAGCTCCAAAAATTCTTTCTTTTTCTGATCTAGAAATATATGACTAATGTACTTCTATCTGAATTTCATTTAGAAACACTCCTGTCTAACATTTTCTCTCGATACAACAAAAATCAAAGTATTCCACCACTGATAAGTCAAATCTTTTAACAATGATACATCAAATTTCAGACATACAGCTGGTGTACATGATAATTCATCTAAAACTCTGATGGTATTTTCTAACCAAAACTCAGCCCTTTCCGAATCATCTTCGACAGTAGCCTTAAACTCTTCTGCTCCATATTTATGGGTTTTATCTACCAGAAGCTTACCAGTTCTAACGGGTTCAGCACCTTGTGACATCTCAAGAATCAGTTGAGAAGCAGAAAGGGGAGGTTGTTGTACAGTAAAATTTGTTCTTATGAATTGTGTAAACCACTCATTCATCATTTGGAAAAAGGCTTCTTTGCCTCCTCACCTCGGCCCTCAAATTCGGGCTTTCTACTACTAGATGCAGCTCTTTAAAATGAAGCTGGAACATTGCTCTCAGCTTTCTTGGATTCAACTCTAGCTTGGTTGGATGACACTACTGTATGAAAAACACATTTAAAATGGTCAAGAGATATCACACTATCACAAATTATATAATGACATGTGTAGCTAAACTCATACTTGGTATGTTAGTCTCGGCTAAACCGTAGCTCTGATACCAATAAATGTAACACCCCTAACCCGTATCTGTCGCCAGAACATGGTTACGGAGCATTACCAAAATTTACAAAACAATTACAAACATTTCGTGTCATTTACTATTCATATCCGAAAATAATTATACCGTCCCCTGAATAGACCCTTGAGGCCCAATTTAAGCTTTAGAAACAAGTTAGGTCTAAATCGCGATCTCAGAGAATTTTTCCCAAAATTTAAAATTTTTTCTCATATACAGGGGTCACATGCCTGTGTGAGTAGGCCGTGTGAGATAACATGCCCTTATCTCAAGCCATGTGGGCATTCGATGTGAGGTACACGGTCGTATTCCAGCCTGTGTCCTTACCCGTGTAACTCTCTGACTTGTGCCACATGGCCTGCCACACGCCAGTATGCTAGGCTGTGTGGTCAATTTAATTTTCATAAATTAGGTGCAGGTTTCACACGACCAAGACACACGCCCATGTTCTAGGCTATGTATCTCACACAACTGAGACACACACCTGTGTCTCTGCTCATATGCCCAATTCTGAATATTCTGTTTCTCAATTTTAGGATGCAGGGGACACACGACCAAACCACATGCCCATGTGTCAGGCCGTGTGTCTACCCGTGTGGACAAAATAAAGCCATTTCCTAGCCTTATTTCTTACCCAAATTTTCCAATAACCTACAACAATACTTGTCCATATATGCCAACCAATTTCAAGCATGAAACTAAGCAAACATCATCAATATGTATAGTATAACATTACATACACTCATATAGTCAAACTTACCTTTTTGCAAGAATATATATATTTTACCCTAATTCAATCTAATCATATCTTATACATGTATGTATTAAACATGATAAAACTTTATATTATCATACCAAAATATACCATTACTAGTCATTCCAATGGCTAGATTACAAACATCCGTTTACATATCATCATTGATAAAATTAGCTTATACATGCCATTATGTCAAAATAAGTCTTCTATTTATACCAAAACAAGCTGAAGGATAGTGTGATGATACTCTGACCGATCTCCAATCTTTACGAGCTTCCGAGCACTATAAAACAGAGAAAAGAAAACCTAGTAAACATTTAATGCTTAGTAAGTTCGTATAACAGGAATTTAACTTACTATATATTTACATTTAAGATGAGCATACAATAATGCATACAAGCAATTTGACTTATAGCCTAAAACACAACTTCACCAATCATGTTAGTCAACTAATTCACATAATACCAAGAACATGAATGAGCTCATCATTTAATGTCTTTCATATACATAAGCTTTCTTTATCATTATTCCATATTACATGTATACTTTAATGACAAATCATTTCAAATTTAGTTTAGTCATGTCAGAACTTTACCCGTTGAATTTATTTAAAATATCGGTGGATACACTCATATAGTATACTTTAACGTACACTACTATAATTCATCAATTCATTTCCAGGGGTACCCAATTAGGGCACATAATCGAGAAACACACTCTCGAGCCTTGTAACGGGAAGCTCACATAGAGCCATTTTTGAGAAGCTCATAAAGAGTCTATCGGACAGCTTATCTGGGTTATATAACGGAAAGCTCATAAGAGCCATAATTGGGAAGTTAACAAAAAAACCATATCGGGAAGCTCCAAATAGCCAATATCCGGAAGTTCAAGTGAGCACTATCAAGAAGCTCACAAAGAGCCAATTTAACGGGAAGTTCACAAAGAACCTTTAATCAGGATGCTCATAAGAGCTAAGGTGTGTCTACAAAAAATGTAGGATCACAACCTATTGGGATGCTCTGAAGAGCTACTATCGGGAAGCTCGTAAGAACCTTATACGGGAAGCTCAAGAGGGCTTATAACGGGACGCTTATAAGAGCTGTGGTGTGTCTGCAACATATGTTGGGCTACAACCAATATAGGAAATCCTATATCCATCGACTTTCATTTATTCAAACGGGATTTGACATTTAACAGGCATTATTAGATATTCAATCAATTTCACATACATGAAAATTATACAATTCACATATACAACATTTAATTTAAACATATAAATTTACACAATTTAGTTAGACGAACTTACCTCGATACTTGTTCGTATAAGAAATCTACTAATCCGAAACTTTTTGTTTTCCTCAATCCAACTCAGTATTAGGTCTTTCAGGATCTATATAAATGAATTTAACATCAATTTAATCCATTTCATACTGAATTTAATTCAATTCATGTCCTAGGCAAAATTACTATTTTGCTCCTATACTTTTCATAAATGATGATTTCGTCCCTAGTCTTGGAAAATGAAATTCATGTAATTTAATCCTTCATCCAAGCCTAACCAAAATTTTTATATAACTTTAACAACACATGTATTTCAAAAAATTCAGAATTTTTCCATAACTTTTACATTTTTACAATTTAGTCCCTAAATCATAATTTCATCAAAATTCACTTCCTAAAAGTTGTTTATCTATCAACAACCTTTCATTTTCTACCATAAATTTCAAAATTTCAGCATATTCATCCATGGAAAAACTTCTATAATTTAATAACTTTTCAAATTAATCCCCAAAATAGATAGATTAAACTATTTCGATTTCAAAAATATAAAAAAATTACTAAAAACAAGACAAGAATACTTACCTAATTAACCCAAGAAAGCTTGTTTTCTCTTTCCTAGGGTTTCCATAGAAATTTTGGGGAAGATGATGAAAATAAGATGATATTTTCTATTTAATTTAATTATCATCCTTTAATTTTTCCACTTTCTAATTTAGTCCTTGCCTTTTTCTAACTTTCCATGGATGATTCATCAAAAATATCTACTAACTTTTCTTTAATGGTCTAATTACCATATAAGGACCTCGAGTTTTGAATTCCATAGCTATTTGGTACTTATAGCTACAAGAACTCAACTTTTGCATTTTATGCAATTTGATCCTTTCTATAATTAAACACATAATCGTTAAAATTTTCTTATCAGAATTTTCATATGACATTTCTATCATAATGCAGACCACACAATAATATTAAAATAAATTTTATTTTCGGCTCGAATTTGTGGTCCCGAAACCACTATTCTGATTTCACTGAAAAGGGGTTGTTACAATCAGCTTTGAGTCACAACCTCAAAGGCTTGGATTTGAGACATTGAGGCTCGGTGTCGCGACATCCTTGGCAAACTGTTCCAGGTTGGTTTTTCGTTGAAGTTTTGCTCCCCTAATGTGATGAAGGGTCAGTGTCACAACACACATGCATCACTGTCGCGACACCAATAGCGATTGATGTTTTCCTCGAGATTTGACCATTGTTGTCTTCCTACCCAAACTCTAATTATCCATTAGATTCTCAATGGCATAATTTTTCCAATTTGGGTCTCCAAAGAATTAAAATGAAAGAAAAACTATCATTAACACTAAAAACTAAAAATCAACAAAAAACATTGAAAAGAATCGCAAATTGCTTGAGAACAAACTCATCAAGTATCCAAGAGAGCCTAATTTGATATATCAAATTACAACATATTAACTAAACCTACAGTGTAAGCTCGAATTCAGCAAGCAATACTTGAGAAGGTGTAAGCTCAAATCTACTGAGCAGTTAGAGGGTAGTACCCTCGAAAGGTGTGTTCCTTAAATAATTTTCTAAATCCATGTTCTTCTATTGACTTAGTGAGCAGTGCCCTCAAAAGGATATTTGCTTAAATAATTTGCTAAGTACCTTAAGAGGCTAGAAGCGATTCTTCTATTGACTTGACAAGCAATAGCCTCAAAGAGTGTGTGCTCAAATAATTTGCTAGGTGCATTAAAAAGCTAGAAGCAATTCGTCTATTGACTTAGCGGGCCTAAAAGGTGGTGTCAAGTTTGGAAAGGCTAGAAGGCTTGGAAAATGTCAATTTTTATAACAATATACGATTATATCTTTTGTTAATATATTATCTCAAAAGGTGTAAAACTATTCACTTGTTTGCTAGGGAGGCATTCATGGTGCAACGTTTATCCTCATTTATCAGTGAGGTACACACGGCGTGACATGTATCCTTGCATGACTTGAAAAAATCGGAGTATGCCTGAAATAGCTAGAAGGTGCTCAACGAAATACACATGACGCAATATTTTAACTCTACGAGACTTAAGGTCAATTATTGTTTGTAATAATATTATTTATTCAATGTTTAGCATTTGGTAAGGTACGTAAAAATATGAATTTAAAATTATCTGGGCAAGGTATGTTCCAAAATTTTATCTGAATCCACACTGACTAATTATGGCTACAAATAAATAACTGCCAATTTAATACCGGCAATCTGTATCACCTTCGCGTCAATCAAATGTGAGGTAAGCACCAACACCTTTATACATATATACGCGACGTGGGGTAAAATAAATTGACGAGAGCTGAAGCATTTGACGAGGGGTTAATCATTTTAGAATAAGCAGTGGCGAGGGGTTAATAAAATGAGTAATATATGCGATGGATATACCATGATCACTTGAGTACAAAAGACCAAAATTTAACAGGGACGCAAGGCCAAATCTAAAAATTTAACGACCAATTATAAATGGCAAGGAGTTGCCAAATTTTAAACCAAAGTGGTGTATCTATAGCCACTGCTCATGGAATAGCTAAGAATATATTATTTATAACTACTCCTTATATTTACATATAAGTGCTCACAGGATTCACACCCCAGTTTGAAATTAGCTAATGGCGAGGGGTATTAACCCCTTTTTTTAATGATATAATAATATAATACAAATGCACCCCTCGGGAGGTTTACAACCTCTAAAGGTCTCAAGGGTTCATGAACACTCGGGGGCTATACCCCTTTTTTTGCTCCTTTGGTTTTTTTTTTTTATATGTAATATGTATACATGCATTAAATTGCCCTCGGGGGCTATACTAATACTTGGTTTTAATATAATATATATGCATAAAATTGCCAAGGGTTTAAACCGTTCGGTGACTATGCTTATACATTTTTTTAATATAAAATACAAATATGCGATGGGACATGTATATTTGAAGCAAAATGGGCGAGGGGTTGTGTGAGGAGTTTGGGGAGGTGCTAACTATCAAATTATAAGTATATATTATATATTTAACGCCGCCAAACACATACAAATATATATTTTTACTACTCAATCAGTCTAAAACGTATAAATATATAGATGGTGAGGGATTAGCAGGGTGTCAATTGCCAATTAAAAATATATTATATCCATGCAATGGATGAAGGGATGGTGTAAAGCTGTTTTTTATAATAATATAATAATATAAATAATGCATATACCTCCCTTGAGGGGTTTACAGCCCGAAATGTCGTTGCTAGTAAAAAAAATTGAAGAGGAGACGACTTTTCTGAAATTAGAAAATATGATGAGCATTTGAAATAGAAGATAAAGATAGCAAAACCGACGTTGCAACTTAATGAGCATTCGAAAATCTAAGTTATTTGCGTCGCATTAGGTAATCCTGAAAGACTTACAACTAAATGAAAGCAAAGGAAAAACATTTGCTTTGTATCTTGAAGAAAAGTTAAATTTTGCTTTGTTTTCAGCAACTGATTTGGTCTCCGCACGAGTTGAAGAAAAAGAGGGGAACTTAATTTGGCACCGCCCAGTACGGTCCGCATTACGGCAGCCTTGAACAAGTATTTTAGCTGTCATAAAGTTGTTTGTACACACCAACTCAATTCGTCACAACTTTAAATTTAAGTTTGACAAAGGAAATATTTCGCACCACACCAACAATATATTCCTCGCAAAATAATTATTAAATCAAAATTTATATACGAAAATAATATATTCTTTATAGTATTCATTAGTGTCATTTAATATACTGACAACACTTATTAAGAAATTTTTTTTTCTCGAATATTCGTACTCTTAACAAATATTTTGAAAAATAAAGACTACTGTCGTTTGATATAGTGATAGCACTCAAAAAAAATATTTATTAAAAAGTTGATAATTGAGTCATTATTGTAGAGACGATGCTGGCGGTGTATCAGACGATACCGACAAACACGATAAAAAACAGATCATTTTTATATATAAATTTTGATTTAAGTTATTTTTGTAAATAATTAATTATAATTACTTTGGTCAAATTGAAATCATAGGTGATATCGTTAGTAGTTAACACTACAATTTCATTAATAATGATGAGTAACGGTTTTAATACAAGTGTTTATGAATTCAAACGAGTTTAATTTTTAATAAAAAAACTAATTAATTTTACTCTTAAACTTAAGATCTAAAAGAAGAAGAAAGGATTAAGCATGCAAGAATGTAAAACAAGTCGACATAGCCACTATTAAAAATCAATTAGAAATACTTTATCTTAATATGCATAATTTATATGAATAAAACAATACATTTAACAAATAATATTTTAAATACTCAACAATTAAATTATTAAAATATTAATAAAAATACAAGTAAATTTTGGACACTTCCCGCACCAGCAATTTCTAACGTGGTGCAGTTAACTTATCATTTCCATAGTGATGGGTTTCTGAAATCTGAACCCAAATTTATATCCACATCTTCTCTTGAGCAGCGACACCTATCTAATTCTGCTTACTTCCACATGTATTTCAAAATATGAATTAATTGTAAATTTATTTTATTGTTTTAGACTAATTAAAAATATGTCACAATGGCATATTATTAGGCTGGATCTTTTAGCCAACAAATATCAATGTCAGCATCTATTATTTTTAAAATAAAACATCAATCATTATAAATTTAACAGTTAAATTATTTAAATATAAATCGTATAAAATATATATCTAAAATTTATTTATATGTGTACACGAAATATATATCTAAGATTTTGAAATCATATTCCTACTTAATTTATCCTTATTATATTTATATTTTTATCGATAAAACTTACACATTTTAAAATTTAAACTGATCAATCGTAATCATTTACAAAGCTTCTCCAAAATCTCTATTTATAGGCATAAAAAATATAAATGAAGTAGAGATCTACTTCTAATTATTTTTAAAATTTAAAGTACATCAAGACTTAGTTTGAAATTGATGGACATTCACTTAATAAGATATTTATAACACTCCCCCTTGGATGTCCTTTGGTAGATAATATGTCTCACTAAAACCTTACTAAGATAAAAACCTTGTAGGGAAAAAATTTCCTAATGAAGGAAAAAGAGTACACGTATATATAGAGGTGATCATGGGCCGGGCCGGGCCGGGTTCGGGCCGGGTTCGGGCCGGGCTTGGGCAAAATTTTAGGCCCGTCTACTAGGCCCGGGCCCTGCCCGGCCCAAAATAAAATTACTAAGCCCGAGCCCAGCCCGGCCCGGCCCATATTAATTTTTTTTTCTTATTTCATTAAATAAAAAAATTTAAAAATATATTAAATCAAATATATTTAAAAACATAAAAATAAATATTAAAACAAATAAAAATAATACTAAAACAATTCTTAAAACAATACACAAATTAACAATATAATAAAAATAGTTATATTAAAAATTTAAAATAATTAAAAAAAATAAAAAATATATATTAATATATAATTCGGGCCGGGCCGGGCTGGGCTCGGGCCAAAAAACTCTTACTCGAGGCCCGGCCCGTTTTTTAAACGAATTAACTGACCTTTCAAAATTTTTAACCGTTAACCGAACCGAAATTTTTCAAAAAATTAACCGAACCAAAAATTATATGTTTTTTAATTTTTGGTTAAAATAAGTATAAAATTAATCGAATTAACTAAATTATTTGTATAAAATTATATGTTTTAATTTTTATTTTAGTTTTAGTTTTAGTTTTAGATTTTTATTTTTATTTATTAAATTATTTGTAATTTTATGATTGGGTTGGGTAATTGGGTTGGGTTGGGTACTTGGGTTAATATATATTAGATTGAGTATTTGGGTTTATGTTGGATTGAGTTTGAGCAAATAGTGGGCTATTTATATATTATAATTTTATTTATTAATTTTTCGATTAAACCGAAAAATTCGGTTAATCGACCGGTTTCGAACCGAATTAACTGTTAACTGAAAACTCAAAAAATTATTAACCGACCCTCGACCGAATTAATTCGGTTAACCGACCGATTATCCGAATTCGGTCCGTTAACCGAATTTTTTCGATTTTACCCGAATTTTGCACACCCTTACTTATTAGTTATGTCTTGGGTCTCTTCTGGAATATATACGCACATACAAAAATTCAAAGATAATAAATATTTAGCTCTTGACTAAAAATCAATTGTAATAGAGAATATTTATAACTTATTGGTTTGATGCGTACAACACGTAAATCAACATAATCTCATGTCGAAATAGGATGTTTAGTTCTCATAAGTAATGTTTTAGACATTCATAAAAGTCGTTCAATCAACAATTTTTCTAAACTATTATGCGTATAAATAACAAACTTTTACAAAAGTTTTTCAAACTCAATCAATAAAAGGCTGAGATATGTCTCATCAGTATTATCAAGATGAATTGTCTTAATTGCATGATTTGAAATTAATTATTTAAACAAGCAATCTTGCAAATATGGGGTTGCAAGTTGATGAAACATATGTGATTATTTTGTAGATGCATCTACCAAAATCATAAAATATCAAAACCATCCGTATGGTGGATGAATGGACCCATATTCATTTCAGAAATGTAAGGCATTAAATCTCAACTTTAGCTAGTGAGTTTCTAACAATCAATTTTCATTGAGAACAAGCAACAAATGAGAATTCTTTAAATTAAAAAATCTTCGGTTCTTTAATGAATTTTCACATGAATTCTCAATTAATTTTCGCATCATATATGATCCAAAATGATCTAACTGGTCACGCCAAGTAGTAAATGCATCTGTATCAATAAACTTTTGGTTTACTTTAATATGTGTTTCAATTGTACTAAATTGATACTTTTACTATCATTCATTTTACTTTATATCCATATATAAGTACTACTATGATATTTACTACTGGAAATTTCTAAATCAATGTGAAGTCTATAATGTCACTAAGTCAATAAATATAATTTTCAAATAATTATATGCAATATTCGCTTCAGGAAATATACCAAAATCTTCAAATGCAGAGCATTTGGTCTAGTGGTATAATTCTTGCTTCAAATGCAAGAAGTCCCGAGTTCGATTAAAAATACTTTTAAAAACCTTTTAACAGAGTTTTGCATAATCTGTTAACTACCAAGAATTACTGCCTAAGTCATGTGTAGAAACAAGTCTATATTAAATATATCAATAAATATGACATCTCACACATAAAAATATTACATAATGAAAAACTAGCAATTTTTTTCATAACGATCATCATAAACGTACATGAAATTTAATTCAAAATCCAACAATTCGAGCTCATAGTACTTTTCATTTACAATTGCTCATGTAATTTCTCTAAATAATTAACAAATGGAATAATATAAAACATATGAACTTACTACATTTAACAATTCTTTGAACTAAATCAAATCTAAATAACCATAAAACTCATTGGTTTGTTAACATAAATTTGCATACTAGATATGTTTTAATCAAATGTATTGTTTAATTATAAAATCTACTATAGCGACATAAATAAATCAGTTTATATTCATTTTCATGAACAAATGAGATGTTTAAAAATATGTAACACATGTAATCAAAACTTAAAAAGAAGATCATCTCAAAATATTTAAATCATACATCAAGTTGATCTAATATTTAAAAATATACTTTTTTTTATTCTACATTGAGTCTTGACGATAAGCAGTAAGCAAATTAAACTTTAGTAGTAGACTTTGAATCCAATCAAAATCTATTAATAACAAACTTTGAGAGTGGATCTTATTTTCCAAGTGTACAATAGGTACATAACCAATAACTTTTCATAAATAAATTGTCCCTTTTCTTAAAAAGTTCTTGGAATTCTTGTTATTTTATTGCTTTCTTCATTTTTTCATTTCTAGTGGTGAGAAAATTTATTACAACCATCCCCATGACTATTATTATACTCCGATTTACTACATCCACGTCAAAGATTATGTCTTTCGAATTTATTACATATTGTTACATTCTCTTCAAGAAATGGTTAGGTTTTGTGGTTAAAAACTTTTGTTCAATCATAAGTAAAATTCTTTTTCATGATATTGCTACCTAGGAGCACATTTGAATTATGAAAAGTTGAATAAGCTCTCTCTTGCAAGGTTCTCATCAATAATATTTTTCCACGTAATTTTAATTGAGAACTTATTCTAAATATTGTAGAGTTATACTAACAGTTTAAAAAAAAATTGCAACTTCAAGTGCATCCAACCATAACGAGTTTTAGATAGAATTACCATATTCTATTACTCATAAATAGATCTTTCACATTCAAATATTTTGCTTTCAACCCCTTAATGGGATGATGACAAAAGAAGATCGCAAAGATAATTACAATCAATTCAATTTAATAACAAGAGTAACCAATAACTCAATATTCCTTTTTTTTTCATCCTTTCAAAATAGATGTTTATCGTCATTCACAATCTCAACATGATATCCATTATAAATATATTTTAAAACCAATGGATTAACCATCACAAGATATTAATGAATTAGCTCTTCTAAAGCTTTCGACTAATTTTGTACTACCAAATATTTGAATAATATTGGTTTTTTTTATGCTTGTGTTCACTTCGAAGAATGCAATAGATTTACTAGGACGAACTTATTAAAATCCTAATAGATTTTTTATTTCATAATCACCATCGCAAACATGCACGGATTTTAAATCAAAATCTATCTATTCATGTTGTCATGATTAGTCTCTAATTATAATAAACATGATCTAATAAATAAATAATAGTAAAATATACCTGAAGATTTGAGTGATTAAAGACTCTAATAATTACCCATAGTGCTCAGGCCTCAATTGAAGACTAAAATTGCATAGCTCTAGAAAGCAATCGACAACAACTTGAGTAGCAGATTTGGAGTGACAATATTATAAAATAAAAGAGAATTGTCCTGATAACATGTTATAAAATAAAGAGACAAAGTAAAGAATAAAGAGAATGGGAGAGCAAAGAGAAAGCATATTTTATTGATCAATCGGAATCATGTACAAAGCTTCTAAAGTCTCTATTTATAGGAATAAGAAATATAAATGAAATAGAAATCTACTTCTAATTATTATTAAATTTAAAGTACATTAAAATTTATCTTAATCTTAATAAAGATCCACTTAATAAGATATTTATAACAATTACATATTTTTCCAACCCAACTCTCATAATCTAATATTTTTCCAAGGAAATGCACAAAATTATGGACTCATTAAAATATCATCACATTAATAATTAAATGGGATTGAGAAGTATATGTTATATATTTCTATTAAAAAATGTATTCTTTTGTCCCCAACTCAGTATTTTTACCCTTACATTTGAGTGACACTAAAGTTATTATTTTATATGAAATATATATAATTAGGATTTTTATAATAGAAATTTTTATAAATTTATTTATTATTTAAAATATATATTATTAAGTATTTATTTAACAAATACAAAAATTTTAACTTTATCATTCTTAATAATAATTTTTATTCTCATCTCACCAACAATTAGTTCCAGACACATACTCTACAATTACTGTATCTCACCCCGACAATAAATTAAAAACTAATCACAGTAAAATTAATTTCCTTGCACATGCAAAAGTCAACCCACTTGACTACCTTAACCCCAGTTTTGGGTCAATTTGCTCACTCTCACAACTCACCGCTCATTTTTATTAGGTTAAAATATATTAAAAAATTACTTAAACTATTTTAATTTCTTTTATAAAAAATAATTTATGTATCAACCATGTTTAAATAAAGTTTTAAGTGGAAGAAGAAGTAAAACGTTAGACACATGATTAAATATAAATAGCATCTTTGGTATTATTATTAATTAATTGTTTTCTGAGATTAAATTATTGAAAGAATCTGATTTTGTAGGAAAAAATATTCATTCAATCAATTGTGTGGCATAATCATTCACATGTAATATCAACAAAAAATTTAGATAAAACAGAGACTTATATCACATAAGGAAAGGAATTAAATTTATTCTAGGAAAGCCATAACTTAGGGCTTAATAATATAGAATTAACCTTTTTAATCCATCTTGTTTTCTTTCATTGGCATTGAGCATATCATGAAAAGCGTGCTTAATTTTCTTTGTTTTTTTCATGTCATGCTCAAGATATTTTTTTTTTTGGTATAATTGAGAGTGAAATTGATATAGAAATAATATAATCTTCTATAATTAAATGAAATGAAATTGGGTCAAAATTCAGGTGCTTTGCCCAATTTCCTAAGTAATCTGTTAGCAATATTATACGGCTGCTGACGGAATCACGTTTGAATTTTTGCTTATAAGCCCCACAGCGTATTCCATTATCCAGCACACCCTCCTTTTCTTTTTCCTTTTTCTTCCCTTTTTAATTTATTCCTCCCATTTTCTTCTCCTTTTTTCCCTATATAAATCGGTGTCCTCATTCTATATTTCCAGGTCCAGATTTACTAGATTTTCGCTATGGAAGCTACTTATTCATCATCATCTTCTTCTTCTTCTTCGGCTTTACAAGGAACAGGAGGGTTCAAGCTGATATCACAGGGACAACACCCTTTTCATGGATCGCTTCATTCGGTACGTAAGCCATTGGCAAAGCCCTGGAAAAAGCCGATTGCACCCTTGCCACCGACACCACCTAGAGTTTACCGGGTCGACCCCGTAAACTTCCGGGACTTGGTTCAAAAGCTCACCGGTGCACCTCAGTTCATGTCTCAATCCCATCAAACGCGGTCGTCGTCGTCGGCTCAGCGTCTTCAAAGAATAGCACCTTCTCCTCTTAAAATCGCAGCATCGTCAGTGTCGGAGGAACAAGTTTCTGCACCATTGGATCTCGCTTCGGGGTTCGATCATACTAAATCCCAAAACCAGCAATTTTCTGATAATGCATCGAATTCATCATTTGGTTTGAACTTGTCACCATCTTCTTATAACTGGTGTAATTTCTCTATTCTCAGTCCCGGAACCTTGTCCAGCTTGGACCTAAGCACTGTTCCATAAAT
The DNA here is from genome assembly GCF_025698485.1 of Gossypium arboreum. NCBI lineage: Eukaryota > Viridiplantae > Streptophyta > Magnoliopsida > Malvales > Malvaceae > Gossypium > Gossypium arboreum. Next base: position 42,043,704 of record NC_069080.1, read on the forward strand.
AAGTAAGATTTTTTTTTTGAAAAGGAATAAATAAGAAAGATTAAAACTACATTCTTTTGTTTGTAGAAGTTACATGTAACCCTAGAATAATTAATGATGTACTCCATCTGTCGATGATCATTACAATGTACGCTAATAATGGCCATAACTGCAGTCATTAAATAATAATAAGCTTGCCCCACTTAATTAATATTAAATTTTGCCTAGTCTCCCAAGAGCAGTGATCACCTTTTCAACCTTTTTTTCTTTCTTTTCTTCTTTGATTCTTCTTTAAATTCTTTTGCTTTTTGTAGTTTGTTTGAAAGAGCTGTGTAGTTATAGCGGTGATAAGCATTTGCTTAAGCATATTAAGAGAGACGTTGTCATCAGACAAAAGGGAAATTTGCTACACATACATTTTTCATTATGAAAGAAAGAGGGATCGATGTTATAAGCAAATTAATGAGAGCTAATTAGCTAATGAAGTTTTGGTTATGTTACGGTTTTGGGATTTTGAGTTTCATGATCGGAGTTCTACCTTATTTAGATTATATATGGATTTTATTCATATTTATTTTGACTTAAATTTCCTTATAATTGTAATGATTGTTAATAATAATAATAATAATACTAAGAGCACCAAAATAATAGATGAGAATGAGGGGATTTTATTTCATTTCTCTTCTTTTCATCATCATTATAAGTAATATATATATATATACGGAGATTAGACTCCTCATTTTATAATACATAAATAGGTAAAGGGATTACAAAGAGATGAAATGTGAATAATTAAAGAAGATAAAAGATAAAAGGTTGATTATAATGAACATCCACTTAATAACATTCATAACATTTTCCTTTGGATGTTTATTGTATAAATGATTTGTCTCATTAAAAACCTTACTAGAAAAAACCTTGTAAGATAAAAACCTAGTGAAGAAAAAAAGAGAGTATATAATCTTTTAATACACAGTATGTCAGAACTTTAAAAGTTAAATATAGTGTGAATTTATTCCTTCTCATGTAAGTATAACTTAAGATATTTGAAATGACATAATCCAATGTTGAAAATTAACTTCTCAAATGTAACGGTAGGGAATGCCTAATTGAATTCTCAATTATTCTTCGCATTGGGGGAGGGGTGTTACAACAGTGCATATTTTGCTCCTCTTATTTAAACATCATTTTATAACTCAATACTGAGACATTCAATATTATTTATTAATACTAAATCATCAACATATACAACAAATTTTGTTGATGCATATCAATATAGCAATAAAATTCAGTTGCATTCTCATACTTTTGTCACCAACAACTTCATAAAGCATAATGTATTGTATCATTCACTATCATCAATACAATGAGTGTATTGGACACATAAAGATTTGATACTTCAGGACAATTGTTTTATAACTTCATCGTATGATCATTTGTTCTTATTGAACACTCGATCTTTAGTTCGAGACAAAATTAATTTTAGATATACTTTTTAGATATACTTTCATTATAAAGTTTATCTATCGAATAATTATTCCTCTTGAAAATTCTTTAGGAACTTTAATGATATTTGATACATTAATATCAACAATGATGATAATAACCTATATGTATAAATACATTAATTAATAAAACTACTGAACAAAATCATATTCACATTTAATGATTTTCTTATGAAACTCGAGTTTTATGCTTTAGGCATCAATATTATCAAATAATTTATACCAACTACATACAAATTCACTAGACCTAAATAAATAATTTTATTTAATGTCAAACTATTGCATCCACAACAAATTAATCATTTTTCGTAACCAAAACCAAGTGTCTTATGAAAGTTTGTGTTACAAATCAATTCTCTTTACTGTGACTTGTATTTTTTCGCTATTATAGCAACATGTACTCCATTTGGCTTCACACCTTCTGGGTGTTTGGACTTCATGTCTGAGATGCATTTCATAAGTTATAATAAAATTATAATAAAATTATAATGCACTAGCATGGTTAGCACAAATTGTATACTATAGAGATTGTGCACAATCAAATTATTTCAAGAAATAATATTGCAAACTGCGGGTTGCACACATGTGATACATAAGTTCATATATTATTTGATTATTATGCAAAAATGCAACTGACCTCTACATTTAGCTGGTGTTAGTTCAATATTTTCTCTAAAGAACTAGTATTGATGACAATTATTAAAATATAACTTCTAATTCTTCAATAAAATCATATAAATTTTCATCAAATTATTTTGCATCATTATTGACTCGAGATGGTCTAACCGGTCATACCAATACTTGAATTTCTTTTCACTATCTCATATGTCAATCATATACGTGTAATGTGTTCCTTCGAGGAATATTTATAATACAAAAAACACGAGTATCTCATGCCATTTCTATCTATGGTTTTAGTGTATAACACATAAAGATTTCCTTCAACATATATTTTATTGATCTGAAAAATAATATTATGTTTTACAAAATTTTGCATCTCAAGGAGGTAAAGTATTCTTAAAGAGCTTTTCATAGTTTGATACAAAATTAACTCTTCAGAGCATGTAATTATTTTGTTATATAACATTAATGAATGTTTAATTTATTTCAAATAATATACACTTTTGCATTTCTTTTCAACATGAATGATAAAAAATTTAATCTTCAAAAACTTTATTTATTCATATAAAATAAAATAAATAGGTATGAATATAACATATATTAAAATAACAAATAATAAATTCATGTTACTTATGGTTAGATAATATTTATATATATATATACTATACCACAAAAAAATACAAAATATTATAAGGTCGATTAAATTAACTTTATAACTATAAAAGCTTAAACATAAACATTTTCTAACATCCACCTCAATCGTGAAACTATCCAGCAGGTGAGTATCCTAAAGTTCATGACAAATAAGTACTTTTACTCTCATTCCACAATAATCATATATTTTAATCAAAATTAAAATTAAATCAATCAATTCTATTAAAATGAATCAATAAAAAGTAAAAACATTTACCTCCACATAAAAATTCCAATAACTAAATGCATGAAGAGTTTTAAAAATTCATAGAGTGACGGATAAAGAATTATATTAATTAAACTTCTTATTAGAAATCAAATCAAATTTCAAAAGAAGTTGATTAGACTGAATTTGGTTGCCATAGATGAGAAGCTATGATTATAAATTGTAAAGAAGAGAAAAAAGATCATACCCAAGCAAATATCAAGTAGTCATTGATTCTAATGATTCTTAAACCAAACAATTAAATTTCAATGTTTGCATCTTAACAAAATTTTGACACAAACTAAGAACATATTAATTAGCCTTGTATTCATGGTCAACTTTAGTCTCATAGTAAAAATTTTCATCTTTTGCCAAAAAATTATCCTCCATTTCATCATTTTGGGATAACGAAAATTATCTCAATATTGTTTTCTTTTTTTTTTAAATTGGTGGTTTGATAAAGTTTTACTAGATGGTTAAACATATGACAATTTCGTGACCAATGCAGTTTCATACCACATTGGTAGCATGAATTTTCAATAATCTTCGAATATTTTAACCACCATTTTCTTGTTTTTTCCTTATTATTCTTTTTCTAGTGGTTAGAAGCGCCACTATTATAACCACCACGATAACAATTATTAGTACGTCTCCAACCTCATCCTCAATTACAATGAAAACCATGATCTCTATATTTAAATTTTTCATAATTGTTATTTATTGTTACATTCACTTCAGGGAATGAAGCCTTTTTCACTAGAAGGTATGAGATTGTTTCAAAATACTTTTTAAAACTTTTTTCACAATATTGCTGCTTTAGGAGCACATAAGATATTTCAATCATAACAAGCTTGTAACACCCTAAACCCGACCTAGAAGTTTAGACCGAATCCCGGATGCTATATTGATCACCGAAGTGATAGTAGAAAAATTATTTTACAAATCAATTTATATGTTGGTTTATAATACTTAATCATTTAAAACCATCAGTAAAATTACAGTTGAGATAGTATATATATAAGTGGAATAAAAACGATTAAAACTTAACTTGAAATTTGTATCACGACTTTATAAAAATCTTACAGTTCAAAACCAAATAATCACATAGATACTGAAAATGCAAACTGATAATAATTTATTTTCATCGAGACTGTCCGAGACCTCCGCACACCAAGTCCAACATCAAATTTCAGAAAAGGCACCTGAAAAGGAAACACTAAGATGAGGGTGAGCTATTCAAGCTTAGTGTGAGTTCTAAAACGGTTAAAATAGATCTCAGAAGAGAACACCAAATGGTAGTTCAAAATAAACATACCTACAAATGTAAGCAGAAATAGATACCAGACAAGGAACCAATGTCCCAACATGCAATCAGAACAGATCACACCAAGTTACACATAGACAGACGGAATACAATTAACTGATACTACAGAAAAATCTCATAAACAGATGCAAATGAAATGCAGTCAGAAAATGAAAACCTACCCATCCAGCCAACATACCTCTCTGTCCCCCGATTACACCCCAAAAGAGCTGTTAAAGCTCATCCAAACAATCACACCAATTAGAACATCAAAAGACCCATCCAACCCTACACACCACATATGTAGACTAAGCCATTCAGATAATAACACGCAGCAAAGCTGGCATATGTGCTGTACAGTGCAATACAGTAATCCACTGTATAGTCTTGTTGCAATTATACTGCCAGATCAAATAATAGTACGCAGCAAAGCTGACGCACACGCAGTACAGTACGATAAATCACCGTACGAATATAATGCAGTAAAACTGCTAGATCAAATCAGAATCAGACTCCCTTCTCTTCACAATCCCACCCAAAATCCTTTACTTCTATGCAAGTGTATGCATACACATAGATTCAAAGCACAGAGACACTTAGACAGACAGTCAGACAGAACAAATATGCAACACACCCTACAGACCAGATTCAAAATCATACACCACCCACACAATCACCACAAATATCGAGTCTTAAGCACCCTCACTAAACTTAGTTAAGGGTCAAAGCACACGCAAATACATTTTCGAATCAGAAATGTACTTGGAACCAATATAAGTTCCTAAAGACCACACGCCCATGTGTTCTGGCTGTGTGGAAGGTCAAAAGCCTGTGTAAAAAGGGGCATACAACCTTGTGGTAGAGGCACAGGCCCGTGTGAAGAGAGGCATACGGCTATGAGACTAAGGCACACTTCCGTTTGGACCAGGGACATGGTCGTGTGAACAGGCCGTATAACTCTCTGTCCATTTACACTAAATTTGAGTACAGGGTTGACACAGGCGTATGAGGGTCTCACACGCCCATTTTCCCACCACACATGGCCATGTGTTCAAGACACACGCTCATATGGGATCCTTAAATCCCCAAATTAAACATACACATGCCTGTGCCCAGAGGATATGACCGTGTGAAAATCAACTATTTTCCCCAAGTCGGCCATACGTGCCAGGTCGTGTGGCACCAAATCTTGCCCAAAAACCCTAATCCCTAATTCCACATGGCAATGTGAACAAGCACACACCCGTATGGTTGCCCTTATGGTTACGAAACCACCTTAAAATAGCCTACAAAATGTGAATTTCACCCCCAAACACTCCCTAACCCCATTAAGATCAACACATACTATAGTAACTCGAATTTGGTACAATTTAGTACCAATTCACATTACAATTACCCCATAATCGAAACTCACACACAAATTTTCCCCAAACTAAACAATTCACAAATAGAATTGAAGAGTTTTGAACCCACACCTATTTTGATAATAAAAAACGTCCTGATGTCGACTCAATGACAAAGAAAAAATGAAGCTCTGCGAAAACCACCACACTACCAATTCAAAAAGAAAGAAGCTAAGGAAAGAAACAAAAGCAAAAAAGAAGGGAGGAAATAAAACGTGAAGAAGAAAAGAAAAATAATAACCATAAAAATAAAAGTAAAACAAAAATATAATAAATAATTAAAAATATTCACTTAAAACAAAACAAAATAAATTGCCTCTCCAAAAATGCACCTTCAAAGATTCGAACCCAGATCCTTGAGGCAAACTAACACACAACCAACCACCAGACCAGCAGGCCCATTTTGACACTTAAACACACTACTAAACTCAATAGCACCATCAAATCACTGACCTTAACCATAAAGCCCAAAACTTTTAGCCCTAAAATTCGAGGCGTTACAACTCACCCCTCCTTAAAAAAATTTTGTCCCTGAAATTTCCAACTAACCGAATAGTGGTATATCACAAATTATACCACCACGCTACCGTTGTACACTCTAGCCCGAGCAGAACCCAAGACCACTCACACACACCTAGAACACCTAACCACTGAAGCAGATTCACAGTTGTCTTAACACACACACACAAATATTATCCAACAAATAACCACCAATGTCATTCAAACAAATAGCATACAGATTTAGAACAATGTAAAACCATACCTGTCTCAATGTCGTTGCAAACACTCCCTAATTCGATGCTCTGTGGACCCGCATCTAAGACACGCTCCCATCTTCCAACAGCCACTCGGGTAGCGCTTCTTACAATGCTCACATAACGGAGCACTCGCACCACTACCCGTACCCTCAATAAAACTGCTATTACCACTCAAATGCGTTCTAACATGCTTCGCAAAATGAGGCTCCAACCTCGAAGGACTGCGATCCATTTTCTTCCCACAATCCATACACCTAGCTTGAAGGGTTTCACTAGTCTCCCTTATCCTAGCATCGAACACCTTCTCTAATACCTCTCTCACTACCCTAGTCAATGCCTTAGTACCAAACTCCGGGTTATCGCTACCCGAAGTTGGCGGTATTACACTGATCCCAGACTCCTGTAAGTCTCACACCTAGGAGAAGTAGACGGCTTCTCGCGATCTTGCTTACCTTCAAAATCCATATCCGTCTTGTGGCTAAATTAAGATATCTACACTTTCAAGAAGAAAAAAGCAAATAAGTATAAAAATCTACATTTCTAATCTTACAGTTTCGAATTTCAACCTGGGCCAGTATTAGAGTCTCAGACAATTCATTTTCGTAAAATATTTTGCCGAAATACAAATAATTTCAACTTACTGTGGTAAAGTTTCTCAAAATTCCTTTTTAAAACAATCACGTGCGCACATGGATACGTAAAAACACAGGCCCAGTTTTTGCAAACTTGACTCTGATACTACTAAATGTAACACCCTAAACTCGGCCTAAAAGTTTAGACCAAATCCCGGATGCTAGATTGATCACCAAAGTGATAGTAGAAAAAATATTTTACAAATCAAGTTATATGTCGATTTATAATACTTAATCAATTACAGTTGAGATGGTATATATATATAAGCGGAATAAAAACAATTAAAACTTAACTTGAAATTTGTACCACAACTTTATAAAAATCTTACAGTTCAAAACCAAATAATCAAATAGATACTGTAAATGCAAACTGATAATAATTTATTTTCCCTGAGACTGTCCGAGATCTTCGCACACCGAGTCCAGCGTCAAGTTTTAGAAAAGATACCTAAAAATGAAACACTAAGAGGGGTTGAGCTATTCGAACTCAATGTGAGTTCTAAAATAGTTAAAACAGATTTCAGAAGAGAACACTAAATGGTAGTTCAAAACAAACATACCTACAGATGTAAGCAAAAACAGATACCAGACAAGGAACCAATGTCCCAACATGCAATCAGAACAGATCACACCAAGTCACACACACAAACAGAATACAGTCAATTGATACTACAAACAAATCTCATAAATAGATGCAAATGAAATGCAGTTAGAAAATGTAATACCCCAAAAATTTTTACAGTAAGATATTATCCTTGATATAGTAAAATAAGAAAATAAAGTGACAAAAAGGGAAATTTTGAGTTATGTCAATATTGGGAAGTATATTATGATATATTAATTCAAGAAAGGACTAAATTGTAAAAGAGAGAAAAGTTTTGTTGCACAAGACTAAATACTCAAAATTTGATAGGTTAAAGTGTAAATATGAAAAATTTGAAGGACCAATAGTGTAAATATTTTAAGGGTGGAATGATCTAGAAACTAAGAAAAATGGATGAATTAGGACCAAATTGAATAGGTGAAGAACTATGAGGGACTAAATTTTAATTTTACCAAATTAAATGATGACTCAATGATAGAATTTTAAAAGATAATAAAGGGAAAAATGGTCAATTGGAAGAGAGAGAAATCTAGAAAGTAATAATGATGCTAGAGATATTTTGATATTTTATAATTATTTAATTAGATAAATATTATTTTAATAACAATTTTAATAAAATATTTTATTATTATTTTATTATTATTTTATTAGTATATAAAGAAAGAAAGATGAGGAATTCTCATCCATTTTTCTCATTCAAAACCAACGTGAGAAGAAGAAGAAGAAAATAAGTTTTCATTTCTTTACAATTTGGTCCTTTTACCAAAAATTCATCATTTTCACCCAAAAATCAAAAGAATTTCCATAGCTACCAAGAAAGAAAAATGTTAAGGAGACTATGGGAAGTTAGAATATCAAGTTGGATTCAAGAAATGGAAGTTGAAGGAGAGAGAAAATCAAGATGAAGATTGAAATCAATAGAACAAGGTAAGAACATCATGATTTCAATATATTTTTTTAAGTTTGATATTATTGAAAAAGCATGGGATTAATGTTAATGTAGAGTTTCCTTACATATGGTCCTATGTTCTTGATATGTTAGTGAAGAGAAAATAAGAGAAAGTGATGAGAAATAGTGTAGAAAAAGAAAATAAGGGTGTTATAAACATGGTAATTAATATCTTGCACTAAAACAGTTTTGGACAGCAGCAGTAGTCTAACTTTGAAAAATCACCAAAAATTTTAGAAATCGAATTATAGGATTAATAAAATATGAAATTAAATCTTATTGAGTCTAGTTTCTTATAGAAGAAATTATGTAAGCAATGGAATTTTAAATCATGAGATATAATAAATTTTGTGAGACAAGGTCAGAATGATTTTAGGTTCCCCTGTTCTGACTTTGGAAAATCATCAAAAATTGGAGAAAAGTGATGGGGATTAAATTTATATGTTTAGAATCTTGAATGAGTTTATTTTTAAGAGAAATAAACGGGAACATCATTTGAATTTTTTACGAGGATATAATTAATTTTTAGTGAAGAAGGGTCAGAAATATCAGACAGCAGAACAGGGGTAACTTTAAAGAATAAACTGTACTTATTGGCTAAACCAAAAATTCTATAAATTTTATGGTACTAATATATATGAGTCTAGTTTCAGGGAAAATTAGCGGATCTTAATTTGGAGTTCTATAGCTCCAGATATAAACAATTTAGTGACTATGACACAGATGGACAACTTGAATATTCATAAAAGTAAATAATAAAAATTATAGATAATGTTACTTACAAGTGTGTTATATACATTAAGGATGTGGAATGGAGAGGAGGAGAAGGGAAATATATATGAATATTCAGCTAGCATTGTTAATTTGCAGGTTTTAGGCTTAGGGACTAAATTGAATAAAAGTAAAACTTCAGGGGGCAATTTTGCAAAAATATCAAAAATGACCAAATTAAAGGGAATGAATTGTTTTATTATTTAAATTAATAGATTGAATGAAACTATCAATTTAAGATAGGGTGAAATTTGGGAAAATGGTAAATTACCAAAATGCCCCTGAATCTTGATATTTATGCAATTTCGCCAGGTAAGTTCGTGTAACTTGAATTATATTCTTAAATGCTTGAAATGTATGTTATTGATGTGAATATGATTTGAATGTTCATTGTATAAAAATTGATGAAACATTGATATATTTGATAAAAGGGGAAGAAATCTTAGTTGAATGAAAGGAAAATTCAATGGATCTCTAAAAAGGAATTGACGGTAAAAAGGATCTACCCTGGATGGGTGATCCTATTCTGTTATAGCCCTCCCGAAGAATATGTGTAAAATGGATTTAGCCCAGACGGGTAATCCGAATTAGGGTCTGAATTTAGCCTAGACTGGTAATTCAGATCCAAGCTCATTAGAGTAATTGTCGTTGCAGGGGATTTAGCCTGGACTGGTAATCCCGACAATATTCTATGAGTTTATATTACAGGGGATTTAGCTTGGACTGGTAATCCTGCTGTAAGGATGAGGTTTGCGGGAGTGTGCTCTCTGAAATGAAATGTGTAAGACCATGGTTGAAAGATACCATGGCAACATGATATGAAATGTGTAAGACCATAGTTGAAAGATACCATAGCAACATGATATGAAATGTATAAGACCATGGTGGAAAGATACTGTAATAGCCCAATTTAGGCCCAGATTAAAAATAATAAATAAAACCAAATTATAAAGTCCAAATCTTTTAAACAGTCCATTTATAGACATTGACCCAGTTACCTAGACCCAAAACCCAAAGCCCGAAGTTCAAATCAGACAACCCAAATCCAATTACATCAGCCCAAGACCTAAAAATACATGGCCCAAAACCTAGACCTAGGTTTGGCCAAACAGAAGCCTAAGGTTTCTCTCGCGCGCTCCCCACGCATGACCTCCATTGTGCCTCCAGACGCTAAGACGGCTCAGACTGCAATGCCACGCACACCGAGTACCTGCAAATAGACAAGGGAACAACAGCAAATAGAAAAAGAAAATAGAAAAACTTGCATTATTTATTTATTTATTCGATCGGCTATAAAGCCCAAGACAAAAGGAATGTATTTTTTTTATGCAATACAAAGCAATCAAATAGAAAGAAAACAGAGAAGGTGATTTTCGCTTTTGATATCTATACTCCTTTTTCTTTTCTTCTTTCTTTTTACTGGCATTTACTTAAATTCTTCATCATTGCATTTAGAAAATAAAAGAAAAAGGATAAGATAAATTTTACCTTGCAAATAAGCCGTAGATCTCTTTTGGCTTTGTCAAAATCGAAGTCAAAATGAAATTTCGAGGCTAAAAAGCGTCCTTCAAGGCAAGAAAGTATTGATCACCGTTTAGGGAGGTGAATCGGTGCTTGAAGAAGAGGGCTAGGGTTCGGCTGAAAAGGATGAAATGGGGAGACTAGGGTTGCTTTGTTGGTTCGGTTGAATGAAGGCCTTAGTTGGCCTTTATAAAGAAGCAAAAACGGCACCGTTTAAACCTTTTTCAATGGTTTAAAACGACGTCATCTGGAGCCAACCCGACCCGATCAGGTCCTTCGCCCCTGGGACCCGTGCGTTTTTGCGGTGAGGGGATATTTACACGTAGGTCCTCCCCTTTCGCATGTGCATTCAATTGCACCTTATCTGCTTTGCTTTGTTTTTTTTAATTAGCTCTTTAATTTGAACACGTTTGCATTTTAGTTCGCGGTACAGTGTACCGTTTTGGTCTCGGGGATATTTCTGTTTCTAGTCCTCATACATTGGCGTGCATTACACATTAATCCTATTTACGATCGTTTATTTGTAAATTATCTCTTTTATTTTGGGGTTCAATTTTAATTTGGTCTTTCATTTACATAATTTGCTATTTCAAAATGCGTTTAATATTTTATATGTGTTGATCCATTTTAATAACTTTGTTTGTTTTATTTGAACAATTAGTTTGAAGTTTCTTTCATCATATTATTTTAACATTTTGTACAATATTTCTTGAATAGTCTATATATGTATGTATATTTACTATTTTAATCAAGGTTTTAATTTGTAAATGCTTATTATTCTAAAGTTCTTAATATTTTTATATATGTGATGAGATGCTTTAATAACTCTACCTTGTTTTTATAAAATCACTATTTTGAAGCTCTTTTCATATCATATTATTCGATATTTTATATAGTATTTTCGTTTAAATGTTTTTATGTAGATTGGTACATATTAGACTCATATTTAATTCCATGCTATTTTTATATATAATTACCTCTAAATTTATTTATATATATATGTTTTTAAATCTATTGTGTGCATAATTTATTCTCTAAGATTACATTTTACTATTCTTTCATATTTTATGTATTATTTAAATTCTCCTTCATTGTGTGTATATATTGTCAATTTTAAACAAATATTTTTAACATTTTGCATATTATTTGATTCAATTGTCTTCTTTTTGCAACACCTATTTTAAGAAATTCAGATATATTCTTAGTTTTTTTTAAAAAGGGTTATTTCAAGTTCTAGCATATGTTGTTTGCTCATCAATGCATTTTCTTAAATTGTTTTGTATCATATTAGTTTTATGTTGTATATGTTTTAACTGTTTTATTATTTCATGTATGTTTGTTGCACATCATTTTTTTTTGCATTATTAAATCAATTATTGTTCATCCATACTTGTAAATTTGGTTATGTTGTTCGGTGATTAGTTATATTTTATTGTTTGTTTTGCCGATTGGATCCTCAAATTTATATTATCTTCATTCACCAAGTATAGAACTTTACTTGTGCATATTGTACCATGTTTATAATTTCGCTTTTTGTTTACAAATGCTACTTTATAATTTGAAACTTTTGTTTTAAGATTAATTATTCCATTTTATTTCAAGTCAAATTAATGCGTTTTGAGCTGGTTTTACAATTATTCGTTTGAAAATTCCCTAAAACGAATACAATGTTTGATGTTTGACAATTCGGGGAATCGTGCCCTATCATGCTGGGTTTTAATTTCCCTTTTGTTCAAAATGATCAAATATTCCTTTAGAATTTCACCCGCGTTTTCTAAATTCTAAAGCAAGGCAATGTTCAATGTTTGGAAATTCGAGGAATCATGCCCTACCGTGCTGGGTTTCGATTTTTCATTGGACTAAATAATTGGGCATCCTTTTGTAATTTTCAACATATAAACTTTTGGGAGTCAAAAATTTATTGTGTTTTCGAGGGTATAAAGGATCGTGTCCTATTGTGCTGGATGTGATGTTGTATTCCTTCAAAATAAGAGGATTTTGACGACCAACTTAAGCCATTCAAATGTTTTAAAAGGAACCATATTTCAAAAATATGCTTTAAATCTTAGACATAAGGACAATATTTAATCAATTTGGTACCAATTTTGGGCGTAGTGTGGGTGCTAATCCTTCCTCATACGTAACCGGCTCCCGAACCCGTTTTCTCAAATTTATGTAGGCCAAAATCGATTTAAATAAAGCAGAATGTTTTACTAGGTGACCTAATCACACCTAAACAAAAAGGATTGGTGGCAACTCCACAATTTGTTTTAAAAAGTCGATTCCCATTTTTCTTCAGAAACAAAAAAATGGTTTCGATAGCTTGGCGACTCCAATGGGGACCGAACAAGAGAGTCAAGCCATAAAATTGATTATTCGTTGTCCTTTTGTCAAAGAATTGAAAATTTGTTTTGAAAATCATGATTCTTTCGATTGCATTTGATTGTATAATCGTTATGGTTCGAGTCTTGTAGAATAATACTGCATTGCATTGCATGACCACTGTGGTCACACCTTCTAAGTGGGAGTAAGAAACTATGCTTTCGTGAGGTTTTCACCTCCGCATGGGCTAGTGGATTACTTTTTGGATACATCTGTACCTATGATTTCGTGAGATCTTCATCTCCGCATGGTTATAGGCAAATGTATTCCCCTGAATTGAATTCGATCCATATGAGCCTATAATGGGTGAGGATTGAGGAATCTGCTGGTTCAGGTACCTTCTCTCTAGAACCGAACCACATATAGTGAACCTTAAGAGCTACCCTTAGATAGAGCTGTGTTAAACCTTAGTAGTTGCCTATATCTGTGTTCTGATTATTTTTGGTTTTTGCTTGTATCTGATTACTTATATTTGATACTAACTTGTGTTTTGTTTTAATTGTGTTTTGCGTGACATTGCATACTAAATGAGGTGTTGATTCGTATTCGATTACTATGTTAGAAGATTTAACATGGCGAATGAATTTCTTAATAAAGTTAAGGATAATGCGGCTGTCCGCGCATGGTCAGAAAAGTTACAATCGGAGAAAGGGGATAGCCTGGCAGAAGGATATACATCAGAGTTGCAGGAATTCACTCGTGTCAATGTAACACAGAATGAGTTGCAAGAGTTGCGAGATATATGGACTCGTTGGGATGAAGGAACCAAACAATTATTTTATCAAAGTTATGGTGATATATCCTACTTGCTAGATGTTAAAGTGGACAAGCACCTGTTCCGAGTTATGGTTCAATTTTGGAATTCTGCTTACAAGTATTTCACTTTTGGGGAAATGGATTTAGTGCCTACCGTGGAAGAATATACTACCCTGCTTAAGTGTCTAAAAGTGCAAGTTAGAAAAGCTTATGCCAAGGTTTTTAATGGTCAGACTTTAGGGAGGAAATTGATGAATATTTCAGGGATGAGCGAGCCTTGGGTCACTGCTCAGATTCAACAAAAGGGAGATAGTAAATGTATCCATTGGGAGAATTTGAGAGATTTGGTTTTAACACATTCGGATGAAAGAAAGAGGGTCGATATCTTCGCCTTAAGCATTTACGGATTGGTAATTTTTCCTAAGGCTTTAAAGCACGTGGATGAGGCAATCACTGACTTATTCGATCGTCTTAAGAAAGGAATCACACCTGTACCTGCAATATTGGCTGAGACGTTCAGATCCTTGAGCATGTGTCAGAAGACAGGCGAGGGGTGGTTTATTGGATGTGCACAGTTGTTGATAGTGTGGTTTCATGGGCACTTTTGGAAGGTGAACAAGGTTTCTTACCGGGTCTTTTCTGAAGGTTATTCCCCATTAAAGGAGGAGGCAGCCATACAAAGGAAAGAGGATATTTCAGAGGAGAAGTGGATATAAATCCTTCAAAACCTCAAGGAGGGGGATATAGAGTGGAGAGCTTATTGGATGGTTCCTGATGAAATCCTGTATCAATGGGGGAACTTTGATTGGGTACCGTTGTTAGGAATTTGGGGAGCTACTGGGTATACTCCGTTGCTTGCATTAAGACAGTATAAATGGAGGCAATTTGTATCCACGACTTACTGGTTGGCTCAGTGTGAATTCCCATATAAAGGTGACCACTATAAGAAGAAAGTTCGGGAACTATCGGATGCTTGGAAGCAAACTCGCTAGATGAAGAGGTTGGCTGTTGCTTCCATGGTGACACCTAAATATAATGGATGGTTTAGAAAAAAGGGTCAATGACAATATTTCTAGACCAAGGGTAGAAAGCACCCGACCAATGGAGGAACAATTACAAGTTGCCCTGTTAGAGTTGGAAATTATAAAACAGGATTTTGAGAAAAAGAGTTTTGAGCTTAGGAAGAAGATCGAACAGTTGGAGGAAGAAAAGATGCATCTGAGATTAGACATAGACGTTCAGAGGTCGGAGGCTGAGAAGTGGAGAAAAAGGAAAAGTAAGGCCGAAGAGGATTTGGACAGTTTAAAGACAGATTATAAGAAGTTGCGCCTGTCTATGAGGACTGCTGGATTAGGTAAAATTGCAGAGCAATTGCGACATGAAATCCGAGAGGAAAAGATCAAAGCCGACCGATGGGAAAGGAAATTCTGAGAGGCTCAGACACGAAATGAGGATATAGAGAAGAGTCTATCAGAAAGCAAAAATGAACGAGGTGAATTAAGGGCTAGAGTGGCAGAACTCGAGAAATCTCTTCATCAGTACCGAAGCCGTTATACCGCAATGGAGTTGAGAGCAAGCTTGAGTAAGGTAGAAGAAATGAGAGGAAAAATAGAAGAATTAAAAGCGTCATTGCAAATCTATGAGATGCGGATTCAGTTTTTCGAAGCAAGTGAGGAGCGTTGGAAAGAACAGCTTCACCATGCGCAAGACCAAGTCAGAAACAGGGATTACATTATGGGAGAAGCCGTAACCCAGATTCTGGAGGTAGCCGATTACTTACAAGCTTTAGTGGTACAAATGGACATACTGAGCGTGAAGTACAAGTTGGAGTCAGATCGAGGGCAGGAGCTAGCCTCGTTGCTTAGTAAAATTAAGGCTCTGAACATTAGGGCAAAGTCTTATTTTTAACTCGGTTTTATGTAAAGAATTTTATTTTCTAGTAAAATTTTCTAAAGGGAATTGAATCAAAATTTATGCCTCCTTTGCATTCATGCATTTACATTACATTACATCATATGCATTAAAGGCCATAAAAGGATTCTAATTAATTAAAAATTATTTCAGTAATCTGGAAACCAACGAAAACCAACCAAGTACTCACCCCTACGGTACGAGGAAAAAAACCAAGACAATGGACAAAAGACTTGAGAAATTGGAGGAAATGCAAAAGGACATGCAGGAACAAATGCAGTCACAGATGCAAGAGCAGCTAGCCAAGATTCAGCAAGAGATGAAAGATTAAATGATGGAATCCCAAAGAGAGATGATGAGTCATTTGTCCCAATTGCTGATGGGAAGGATGGATAAGGGAAAGAGTCCTATGTATAATGTTAGGGAAAATAATGAAGACCCTCAATATCCTTCTGGCTTCACTCCAACGCATGTACCGACACAACTTGAGATTAATCTGCAGAGACCATCTGTTACGATCAGGCCTCAACAGATTCAGGCTGGAGCTTCGGTACCAATGAATTCTAAGCTGGCTCAGGCTCTAACCCTGTTAATAACCCGAATTATCCGCTTGTTCCTGATTTGGATGAAGTTGCAGAAGAAGAAAAGGCAAGGATGGAATCACAAATGCAATTAGAAGAGCGGTGTAAATGGTAGGAGGAGAAATTCAGAGCGATGGAAAGTGCTGATAGTCGTCATGGAATTGACGCTAAGGACTTGAGTTTGGTCCCAGACATGGTCCTTCCCCCCAAGTTCAAAATGTTGGAGTTTGAGAAGTACAATGGAGCGAGCTGCCTTGAAGCTCATATTACCATGTTTTGCAGAAGAATGACCGGGTATGTTAACAATGATCAACTACTGATTCATTGCTTCCAAGACAGTTTAGTGAGGGCAGCATCTAAATGGTACAATTAGCTGAGTCGTACCAAGATTAGTTCGTGGAAAGATTTTGCCCAAGCGTTCATGAATCAGTACAGCCATGTGACGGATATGACTTTTGACAGGATTACTCTACAGAATATGGAGAAGAAACCAAATGAAAGTTTCAGACAATATGCGCAAAGATGGAGAGAAGTTGCCATAGAAGTTCAGTCGCCGCTTTTAGAAAAAGAAACCACGATGCTCTTTATCAACACTTTGAAGGCCCCGTTCATTACACACATGTTGGGAAGCACCATAAAAAGCTTCTCAAATGTGGTAATGACTGGAGATATGATCGAGAATGCAATAAGAAGTGGAAAGATAGAGGCAAGGGAAAATACCAAAAGGTCAGACCCTTGAAAAAAGGAAAACAAGGTGAACAATACGAACATAGGGTACTCAAAATTATTTACCGTTAATCAGCCAAGAGCAGCGACTACGGGAAGTCAAGGGTCCGGCACAAAGTAAAACACTGAGAAGCTTCAATTTGCACCCATCCCAATGTCATATAAGGATCTGTACCAAAGTTTATTTGATACACATGTGGTGGATCCTTTTTACCTAAAGCCATTACAACCCCCATACCCTAGGTGGTACGACGCAAACGCTCAATGTGACTACCATGCAGGAATTTCGGGGCATTCAATAGAAAACTGCACTGCCTTTAAGAAAGTAGTGGAAAGACTTATTAAAGTAGGTGTTGTGAAGTTTGATAATGCACCTAATGCAGAAAATCCATTACTTAATCACGCCGATGGCAGGGTAAACGCAATAAGTGGAAATATGGGGAAAAGGTCAAGGCAGACATTAAAAAAGTGAAAACTCCTTTGAAATGGGTCTGGAAAGAGATGGCAAAAAGGGGATTAGTTATTTTGGATCCAAAAAGGAGGTACGAAGGGATAGAGAGCTATTGCAAATTCTATCATGAAGAGGGACACGAAATTCAAGAGTGTGAAGAGTTCAGAGCTCTGATTCAGAGCCTGATGGACAACAAGGAGATAGAGTTTTATGAAGAGGTCAAAGAGGAAGGGGTGGATATGCACGTCAGAGTCAACGTTGAAGGGCCCAAAGGTCAATTATCCTGTGGTCATCATCTCACGCCCGGAAAATGAAGCGGGAATTCAAATGGCATCGAAGGTTATAATTCAGAAACCAGCAGTTTTCTCTTACGAGGATAATAAAAGGGTCCCATGGAGTTATGATTGTAATGTGACAATCCTGGGGAAGGAGAGTTCAGCTAAGGAGAATCAAGATATAGGTTCTCACACGTGTAGTGGAAGATGCTATGATTTGGTGAATACCCGACCAGAACCTATAAAAGGAAAAGCTTCGATAGCGGAACAAAAGAAAGGAAAAGCTGTTGAGTTTGAGTTGCCTGTTAATGAACCAGTGAAAGAGGAGGAAGCTAAGGAATTCTTGAAATTTCTGAAACATAGTAAATATAGCGTGGTGGAACAGTTGCATAAACAACCAGCCCGCATATCTATACTAGCTTTACTCTTAAGTTCAGAGGTCCACCAAAATGTATTGATGAAAATTCTAAACGAGACATACATGACTAATGGTATCTCTATCAATAAGTTGGATCGGATGGTTAATAACATAAGTGCTGATAATTTCATCTTCTTCAACGACGATGAAATACCACCAGGAGGTATGGGGTCCACTAAAGCTCTGCACATCACTACCAGATGCAAAGGATACATACTGCCAGCAGTCTTGATAGGCAATGGGTCAGCACTAAATGTATTGCCCTTGTCTACACTAAATAGATTACTTGTGGATAGCTCGCACATGAAGGGGTGCCAGAATATAGTATAGGCGTTCGAATGCACGGAAAGAAGAGTCATGGGGAGAATAGAAATACCTTTGTTAATTAGCCCAACTACATATGAGGTGGACTTTTTAGTGATGGATATCAAACCCTTGTACAACTGCTTGTTAGGAAGACCTTGGATATATTCAGCAGGGGCAGTGCCTTCATCGCTACATCAGAAGTTAAAGTTAGTATCAGAGGGTCGGTTGATAACGATAAATGCTGAAGAGGATATCATTGCAGCTGTAAGCAGTGATGCACCATATTTGGAGACAGATGATGAAGCAATTGAATGTTCATTTCGGTCCTTGGAGTTTGTGAATACAACATTCATCACTGAAGGGAGCAAGATTACAATGCTGAAATTATCCAAAACTAGAAAAATAGTCTACAGTTGATGGTTGGAAAAGGAGCCTTACCAGGAAAGGGACTTAGGAGGAGTCTTCAGGGAAGAGTTGAAGTGCCTATGCTGAAAGAAAAATGTGACCATTTTGGTTTGGGGTTCAAGCCAGATGCAAGACAAAGGAAGAAAGAATTAGAAAAAAAGGCAAGAGAGAAGAAGGGCACGTGTGAGTGGTGATGAAGTCAAGTGGGAACCCATAATAATCCCTCACATATCGAAGACCTTTGTATCGGGAGGGATTATTCATCCCGAACGAAGGACGTCAGAGAAGAAAGACATCGAAGAAATGTTGAAGGATATGCACATCAATGCCATATTGGAAGAAGTGACTGAAGAGGGGACCTTGTTAAATATTCGTCCTTATGAAAGCGGGAGTGTTCTAGACAACTGGACTGTAGAAGACATCCCTGTAGTATTTAGAGCTTACTCAGAGTAATGTTCGAAAGAATCTTGTTGCTTTAAGCCTAGAGGCAATGAGAATTTCTTTGTGAAATAAGATCATGTTCAAATATCGTTATTTCAATGAAGTACATTTTCGCTATCATTTGAGCAAATATTCTTTCATTCTTTCCACTAGTAATTGTTTTATTCTTTCCATCAGAATAATTATCTTGGTCCTTTTAGACTTTCTTCAATCATTCCTTCATAATCATACCATGCAAACAATAATTCTTAAGTTCATTCATTCTTTGTATATTTTTGTACCTATAATAGGTCCTAGGATATCAATGTCATGAGTGACGCTGTTACTAACTCAGGATCACTTTTTGAGCAAGACATGTGTTTAGAGGGATCTCAGGACTTTGAAGATGATAGAGATTGTGACTTTCTCGAGACTTGTTAAAGATGGTAGAACAAGAGGAAAAGCAAATTATGCCGCATGAAGAGGCAGTGGAGGCAGTGACTTTGGAAGAAGGAAAAGTTGTAAGAATCGAAACGTGCATAACCGAAGAAACAAAGCGAGATCTTGTTCTGTTGCTTCAAGAATTTAATGATGTCTTCGCATGATCTTACCAAGATATGCTCGGGTTGAGCACCGATATTGTAGTACATTGCCTTCCCATAAAAGAAGATTGCAAGCCAATTCAGCAAAAACTTCAAATAATGAAGCCCGAAGTCTTATTAAAAATAAAAGAAGAGGTTAGAAAGCAGTTTGACTCCGGATTTCTAAGGGTGGTAAAATACTCATAATGGGTAGCCAACATCATCCCCATCCCTAAAAAAAATGGAAAAGTATGAATGTTTGTAGACTACAGAGATTTGAATAAAGCTAGCCTGGAAGATAATTTCCCATTGCCTCATATTGACACTCTAATGGACAACACGGCAGGGCACTCACTGTTCTCCTTCATGGATGGTTTCTCCAGATACAACCAAATCAAGATGCATCCTGAAGACATGGAGAAGACCACATTTGTAACCATGTGGGGCATATTCTGCTACAAGGTGATGCCATTCGGACTGAAAAATGCGGGGGCAACATATCAAAGGGCCATGGTAACCCTATTCCACGATATGATGCACAAAGAAATCAAAGTTTATGTCGATGATATGATCGCAAAGTCCTAAACAGAGAAAGAGTACGTACAAGTCCTAAGAAAATTGTTCTTAAGGTTGAGAAAATTCCAACTAAAGCTTAATCCAGCAAAGTGTACTTTCAGAGCTAGGTTCGGAAGGCTGCTAGGATTCGTGGTTAGTGAGAAAGGGATTGAGATCGACTCAGACAAAGTTAAAGCCATACAAGAGCTATCGTCACCTCATACCCAGAAAGAAGTTTGAGGTTTCCTAAGAAGATTAAATTACATCGCTCGGTTCATTTCACAACTAACCGAGAAATGTGACCCCATTTTCCGCCTCCTTAAGAAACACAACCCAGGTGTATGGGATGAAGAATGCCAAAGGACTTTCGACAAGGTCAAGCATTACTTATCCAATGCTCCGATACTGGCACCACCTAACCCAGATAAGCTATTAGTACTGTATTTGGCAGTATTTGAGAATTCCATGGGATACGTGCTTGGCTAACATGATGAATCAGGAAGGAAAGAAAGAGCTATTTACTATCTTAGTAAAAAGTTCACTGAATGTAAGAGAAGGTATCCGCCAATAGAAAAGTTGTGTTGTGCCCTGGTTTAGACAACCCGAAGGTTGAGGCAATATATATTGTATCACACTGCTTGGCTCATCTCAAAACTGGACCCTTTGAAGTACATGATGGAGTCAACGGCTTTGAATGGAAGGATGGCCCGATGGTAAATTCTGCTCTCTGAATTCGACAAAGTCTATGTGAACCAAAAAATAGTAAAATGGAGTGCAATAGTAGATTTTCTAGCCAGTAGATCTTCGAAAGATTACGAGCCCTTGAACTTTGATTTCCCGAATGAGGAAA
The DNA here is from genome assembly GCF_025698485.1 of Gossypium arboreum. Classification (NCBI taxonomy): domain Eukaryota; kingdom Viridiplantae; phylum Streptophyta; class Magnoliopsida; order Malvales; family Malvaceae; genus Gossypium; species Gossypium arboreum. The sequence goes on from NC_069080.1 coordinate 42,065,265, forward strand.
TGTGTGTCGCAACCACTGAAGAAGGTTCTCCAAAAGAACTTTCCTGGAAACTAAACTTTGATAGAGCCTCAAACGCTGTGGGTAATAGAATCAGAGAAGTCTTGGTATCTCCAAAGGGAGATCATTATCCATTTACTACTAAATTGGATTTTGATTGCACGAAAACATGGAAGAATATGAAGCGTGCATCATAGGTATCCATGCAGCCACAGAATGCAAGATTAAAGTGCTAGAGGTCTATGGAGATTCTGCGCTAGTGATTTATCAACTCAAAGGAGAATGGGAGACGAGAGATCCTAAGTTGATCGATTATCGAAAACTGGTCCTTGAATTGATTAAAAAGTTCGATGACATTACCTTCTACTACCTTCCACGGGACAAAAATCAGATGGCTGATGCTTTGGCTACCTTAGCTTCCATGATTAAGGTGAACAAACAAGAAGATGTCAAACCCATCCAGATGAGCATTTACGAAACTCCAGCTCACTGTTACATTATTGAAGAAGATGAAGAAAAAGATTGTCACCCTTGGTATCACGATATATTGCAATATCTGAGGAATCGAGAGTACCTGGACCAGGCAACCAAGAATGATAAGAGGACGTTGAGAAGAATGGCCAGTGATTATGTCTTGGATGGGGAGATTCTATACAAAAGAAGAAACGATGAAGTGCTATTAAGATGCGTGAACGCTGTAGAGGCTAAGAGAATCTTGGAAGAAGTCCATGAGGGCATCTGTGGGACACACGCTAATGGCTTCACAATGGCCAGACAAATTATACGATTCGGGTATTACTGGTCCACCATGGAAGGAGATTGTATCAATTACGCCAAGAGATGTCATAAATGCCAAATCTATGGAGACAAAATTCATGTGCCTCCTTCACCTCTTCATGTCATGACTTCCCATGGCCTTTCTCTATGTGGGGTATGGATGTGATTGGACCAATATCACCGAAAGCTTCTAATGGGCATCAGTTCATCTTCGTGGTTATTGACTACTTCACCAAATGGGTAGAGGCCGCTTCATATGCCAATGTTACAAAATCGGCAATGGGCAATTTCCTGAAAAAGGAGATTATATGTCGGTATGGAATGTCAGAGAGGATCATATCTGACAACGAATTAAACTTGAACAATAGTACGATAGCAGAGGTCTGCAGTCAATTCAAGATCAGACACCATAATTAGTCACTGTATTGCCCGAAAATGAATGGGGCAGTGGAGGCAACCAATAAAAACATTAAGAAAATTATGGGGAAGATGACTGAGACCTACAACCCTCTTTGCTTATCGAACATAAGTCAGAACCTCTACCGAGGCAATGCCTTTCTCTTTGGTCTATGGAATGGAAGCGGTTTTGCCAATTGAAGCCGTGGTCCCGTCCCTTCAAGTGTTGTCAGAGTTGAAGTTAGATGAAGCAGAATGGATACAGTCTCGATATGACCAGTTGAATTTGATTGAAGAGAAGAGGCTAAGAGATATTCAGCATGGTCAGAAGTATCAAAAACGAATGAAGCGGGCTTATGACAAAAAGGTTCGCCCAGAGAGTTTCATGAGGGAAATCTAGTTCTGAAAAAGATTTTTCTTATACAAAAGGATTTTAGAGGAAAATGGATGCCCAATTAAGAGGGGCCTTATGTGGTGAAGAGAGCTTTCTCCGGAGGAGTATTAATCCTAGCCGAAATGAATGGAAAAAATTTGCCCAATCCTGTGAATTCGGATTCATTCAAAAAGTATTACACTTAAAGAGGGAAAGAGGCCGCAGTGAAAACCCGTAAAGGGCGCTTTGGGACCTTTCTCAGAAAAAAAAAGGAGAGGCCAAGGTGAAAACCCTCAAAGGGTGCCTTTAGACCAAAGGGGGTTTGAGTTGAAAACCTGAAAAGGGCAGCTCAGATGTTGATCAAACATGAGAAAGGTGATGGTCTTGCTATAACTAAATTGACAAGGGAAAAGGTATGCCGCATCTTGGGGCATTGACAAAGCACTTCTTATCTTCTAAACACATGTCGGGCTCAAAATGGTCTTCAGGAAGTTCGTACAGAGAAACTCAGACTGCGATATCAAGGGCACCTATTCTTTACCTTGTTTATAATAAATTAGCTATCTTTGAAATATTTTTCTTTTCAAGATATGCATCCCTAATAGACTTTCATTTTTTATCTTCGATAATTTACTCATTTTAAGATTATGGCCTAATTAAATTCCATTCTTAACCATTGCTATGATTTGTTTCAAGCATGTTGCATTAAGATAATGATTAATGAACTAATAATACTTTCATAAAAGGAGTTTCGTATATTACTTTGGAAAGCTTCTAAACAATACAAGAATCTAAAACGAAACTGTTATTTAGAACTTATCAAGCTTAAGAAAATATTTGAGTGGGAATGGTTTAAGTTGAGACCATCTCTTTGGATTTTTGGTCCAAAATGGTGATTGAACAAAAAGACGAGATACTACGTTAATGGTACAATTTAAATGGAAAATGATTAGTATAAAAGAAGGTCATTCTCGAGAAAAGAAAAACAGGCACGCACATTTGGCCATGACACCTGAGCAATGGTGTAACAGACCAAATTGATAGGGGAAAATTCGAATCCTACACCCGTGAGTTGTAGTGGGGTGGATAGGAGAGACTGCAGGTTCTATCTCTCTAAAGATGCAGTAGAGAAACCAGTTGATCAAATAGTGATTTTTTGCCAAAGATGCCAGCCGAGCAAAGAAGACAAGATAACACATTAGTGGCAGAACCTTGATGAACAACGAGCAATGACAATCCAAATATTAAAAAGGGATCATTCTCACGACATTCTGCATTCATGCAAATATCATACACACCTAGTTAAAAGCATTCGATTCATTCTGATCAAAGCATCCTAATCATTCGGCATAAACATAGTCCCATAAAATCGATTCTACAGGTCATGTTCCCTAGAGAGTGGCGTAACAGACCGGTGAAACCACAAATATCATACCGCTAAAATTGCAGTAGATCAATTAAGTCATCATAGCAAACCTCATCTCTCTGAAGTTGCAGTAGAGTGGGTTGAAGTAGGAAATCTCATCTCCCTAAAGTTGCAGTGGAGCAAACTGAAGATAGCAGATCTTGTCTTGCTGGAGTTGCAATGGAACAGATCGAAGTCGCAATCTTTATCTCTCTGAAGTTGCAGTAGAGCATGTAACACCCCTTACCCGTTACCGTCGCCGGAACAGGATACAAGGTATTACCAGAACATAACATATACCAAGATAGAAATATGTCATCCCATTTGATAATGCATCGTATAACATATATCTTGAACAATATTAGCCAACTTTTATGGCTTGTACAAAGTAACCGGTCGAGAAATCAGTAACTAATATTTTAAACCTAGACAAATATGACACATAACAAAATAATTTTTGCCTACTATACATGCCATAATTCAAAACATTTAGTTCAAATACCCCAAAGTATGATAGTGCGGGTAGATCTTCACGATCCTTGACTCTGAGCAAGTGGAGAACACTATAAGACAAAAGAGAGAAAACGAAGTAAGCTTATAGCTTAGTAAGTAGTATGTAAATACTAATTTAAGAATCTAACATGTTTACACAACAATTCAAGTATGTCTACTTTAACTTCACTACTTATTCCACTTCGATTAAGCTGTCTCTACTGTGTCATATTCACTAAATAAATCATAACTCGAGTTACAAAACTCGAAATTCATATCCGTAAAATTTCCCTGAATCTAGACTCATAAAGCTTCTTGCTAAATTTTTTTTTATAATTTTTGGTTCAGCAGATTAGTACAGTTTATTAGTTAAAGTTTCCCCTGTTACACAGCTCGACTGGCCTGACCTCTGTCCACTACGAATTGAATTTCTCTCAGTACATAACTCAAACAACCCTGAAGTCTATTGTATTTAAAACTAGTCTCAATAAGGAATTTAGGCATGTAAACTATATTTCTTAATTTGCTTTGTACAATTTTTAATGATTTTTCAAAGTGGAAACAGGGGATCACGTATTCATCCTGAGCAAGTCAGTTACAATTGTAAATATCTCAAAATATAGAATTCCTTTGCTTGCCCTGCTTCTTTTATATGAAAGTAGACTCATTAAGCTTTAATTTCACATCTCATTCAACCTCTAATTATATTCCTCCTATTTTTGGTGATTTTTCAAAATCACGTCACTGCTGCCATCTAAAAACAGTTTTAATACTAATTTCACTCTTTCACACATTCTTTATGCTAACCTCATTTTATCGTATATATGTATATGCCACAATTCATTTTCACCACATTTCATTCACTATAAGTGTAGGTCCAAACCACAATGTCACCACAAAACCATCCCGTTGAACAATTCGGATCAATCCTCGATATTTAACGGTTTCAAAGACACACCCCACCATCATACTTCATTTAGTTCGGCTCTCTTGTACACATGGGGAACACTTAGTACCACTCATGCGACCTAGCCGATTTGTCTCGTAGCTCTCTTGTCTACATGGTGTCCTTCACTTGGAATCACGCATGCACCTAGCTACATTTATCTTTCACGTAGCTCTCTTGTCTACATGGTGTCCTTCACTTGGAATCACGCATGCGACCTAGCTACATTTATCTTTCACGTAGCTCTCTTGTCTACATGGGATACATCTCGTATCACGCATGTGACCTAGCTACTACTGAGGTGTCTCGTAGCTCTCTTGTACACATGATGTGCACTCAGCATCATACATGTGACCTAGCTACGCCCTCTATTTCATTTAATCTCTTCAATGTTCAACCGGATCTCTCTCTCAGTATTTATTTCCATTCTTCCAATAGTCAATTTATATTTTAACATCAGCTAGTATATTTATATAATAGGCTGAAATATAAGAATGTACATGAAATTATTGTAATATTTACATACAACTTACCTTGGTGCAAAATATGGAAATTTTGCAATTTAGTCCAAAACTTTTTCTTTCCCTGCTCGAGGTCGGGCCCGCGCCTTTCTTGATTATGGAGCTTGAAAGTTGAAGAATCCTAGCTATGGAGAGAGTGAAGTTTCGCAGCAACTAAATGGGGAAGATGACTATTTTGTGTTATTTTTCCCATTTTATTTCATTTAATATCAAAATGACCAAAATACCCTTACTACTAAACTTTCCAAAAATTCCTTCCATGTCCTAAATTTGTCCATGAACTTAAAATTGGTAGAATTGCTATTTAAGACCTCCTAATAAATATTTCAAAACAATTTCATACTAAAATTTCTAGTATGCAAATTTTGCAACTTATTCGATTTAGTCCCTACTTTCAATTTAAACACTTTAGGCATAGAATTTCATCACGAAATTTTCACACAATCATGCAATCATATCATAAACCCCAAAATATTTATAAAACAATTATTTCTATCTCGGATTTGTGGTCACGAAACCACTATTCGATTAGGCCCTAATTCGGGTTGTCACAATTCTCCTCCTTTAGAGATTTTCGTCCCGAAAATCTTACCCAGAAAGAGGTTTGGGTCTGTTTCCTCATAGCTTCCTCAGGTTCCCACGTAGCCTCTTCTATCCCATGTCTGTGCCACAATACTTTCACTAAGGCTATACTTTTGTTTCTTAACTGTTTAACTTCTCGAGCCAAAATCTTTATTGGTTCCTCCTCATAGGTCATATCCGATCGAATCTCAATTTCTGTTGGGGAAATCACATGTGAAGGATCAGAACGATAACGTCGCAACATTGATACATGAAACACGTTATGAATCTTTTCTAACTCTGCCGGTAAGGCCAACCGATATGCCACTAGCCCAATTCTCTCAGTAATCTCGTACGGCCCAATAAAACGCGGACTCAACTTGCCTTTTCGACTAAATCTCAGAATCTTTTTCCATGGTGACACCTTCAAGAACACTTTATCACCCACTTGAAATTCAATCTCTTTTCTTTTTAAATCTGCATATGACTTTTGTCGATCTGAAGCAGCTTTCAAGCAATCCCGAATTACTTTTATTTTCTCTTCGGTTTCTTTAACTAGATCAACTCCATGAATCATTTCTCACTAAGCTCGGTCCAATATAAAGGAGTCCGACACTTACGACCATATAAGGCTTCGTACGGTGCCATTTGTATACTTGATTGATAACTGTTATTGTAGGCAAACTCAATCAAAGATAGATATTTCTCCCAACTACCTCCAAATTCTAAAACACAGCATCTAAGCATATCTTCGAGTACCTGGATTACTCTTTCCGCTTGACCATCTGTTTGTGGATGAAATGCGGTACTAAAGTTCAATTTTGTACCCAAAGCTTCTTGTAACTTTTTCCAAAATCTCGAGGTAAATCTTGGATCTCTATCGATATTATAGACATAGGTACTCCGTGCAACTTTACAATTTCAGCAATATATAATTCGCTAATTTATCAAGTGAGTAATCGGTGCGTCTTGGTATAAAGTGGGCTGACTTTGTTAATCTATCAACCACTACCCAAACAGCATCCTTCTTTTAGGAGTTAAAGGCAAACCGGTTACAAAATCCATGGTAATCTTGTCCCATTTCCACTCAGGCACCATTACGGTTGAAGTAATCTGAAGGTACTTGATGTTCACTTTTACTTGTTGATGATCAAACACTTAGTTACAAATTCGAAATGTCCCTTTTCATACCGCCACCAATCTGACTTCTTTAAATCATTATACATTTTGTGCTACCAGGTGAACGATAAATGACCATTGTGCGCCTCATGTAATATTTTCGAATCAATTTATCATTTTTCGCACACATATTCGTCTCGAAACATCAAGCAGTCATCCGGTCCAACTCGAAAATCTGAGTCATAACTCGATTCGCATTGAGTTCTCTTGATCCGCAACTCACTATCATTCTTTTGAGCATCACAAATCAACTGGAGAAATAACGGTTTAGCTCTCATCTCGCTAAAATTGACCCGTCATCGACAATGCTAACCCCGTGTTCATGGCTCTCAAAGTGAAAAGAAATTTTACGCTCAAGGCGCCAAGAACTACATTTGCTTTTCCGGATGATAATCAATCACTAGATCATAATCCTTTAATAATTCAAGCCATCTTCGCCGTCGCAAATTTAGGTCCTTTTGATTCATCAAGTACTTCAAACTTTTGTGATCGGTAAAAATTCGGCATTTTTCACCGTATAAATAATGTCGCCAAATCTTCAAGGCAAAAACAACAATGCCGCCCAAATCATGTGTAGGATAGTTCTTCTCATGCGGTTTTAAGCGCCTCAAGCATAAGCTACTACTTTGCCCTCTTGCATCAACACACATCCAAGGCACATCAATGATGCATCACTATAAATTACGAACTCCTTTCTCGACTCGGTCAGTACTAAAATTGGTGCTTCATCAATCGTGCTTTCAACTTTTCAAAACTCGTTGACATTTATCAGTCCATTCAAACTTAACATTCTTTCGCAACAATTTAGTCATAGGAGAGGCAATTATCGAAAATCCTTCAACAAAACGCCTATAATACCCGGCCAAGCCTAAAAAGCTTCTAACCTCAGATACATTCTTGGCGGTTTCAATCAACGATCGCAGAAATCTTGCTTGGATCCACCGAATACCATCACCGAGACTATATGCCCCAAAAATTCGACTTCACGAAGCCGAACTCACTTTTACTAAACTTGGCAAACAATTTCTTTTCTCTCAAGATCTCGCAATATAGTTCTCAAGTGTTCGGCATGTTCAAACTCATCTCGAGAATAAATTAAAATGTCATCTATAAACACTACTACAAACTTATCCAAATATGGCCGGAAAATCCGATTCATTAAGTCCATAAATATGGTGGAGCATTTGTTAAGCCAAAAGGCATCACCGAAACTCATAATGTCCATACCTTGTCCTAAAGGCGGTTTTCGACACATCTCGACTCCTTAACTCTCATTTGGTAGTAACCGGACCTCAAATCAATCTTTGAAAACACTGTGGCCCCTTTAACCGATCGAATAAATCATCAATCCTCGGCAATGGGTACTTGTTCTTTATAGTCACCTTATTAAGTCGACGGTAATCAATGCAAAGTCTCATTGAACCATCCTTCTTCTTCTGAATAATACAGAGCACCCTGGGAGAGAAACTCGGTCTCACAAATCCCTTGTCTGTTAACTCCTGCAATCGAGCCTTCAATTCTTTTAATTCATTGAGCCATTCTATATGGAGCAATCGAGATCGGTGCAGATGCAAGCAACAAATCAATGGCAAAATCTATCTCTCTGTTTGGAGGCAACCTGGCAATTCCTCCGAAATACATCCGAAACTCACAGACTATAGGTACTGATTTAAATTTCAGTTGAGACATCTCAACATTCATTACATAAGCCGATAAGCTTCACACCCTTTTCTCATGTATTTACGTGCGGACATGTGCGGAATCACCATAGGCAATTTATTTGATTAAATCTTTCAACCCACGAATTTCTCCATTTTCACATTTTAACTCTAGTGTCTTTTGTTTACAATCTACCTTAGCATCATACAATGTTAACCAGTCCATTCCCAAGATAACGTCAAACTCACCAAATGGTAACAAACATCAAGTTGGCGGAAAAGCAGTGACCTTGAATCATTAATGGGCAATTCTTGCAAACCTTGTCAACTAGCACATATTGGCCTAAGGGTTCGACACTTTAATCGTAAACTCAATAAATTCAACAGCAACTTTTTATTGGATACTAAATTCATGTAAATATAGGAATGGGTGGACCCGGATCAATCAATGCAATAACAATAGTATCATAAAGAGAAAATGTACCAAGAATGACATCGGAGATGATGCATCTTCTCGAGCACGTATAGCATAAGCTCTAGCAGTGCTCTAGCTTCGATCTTGCCGTTAAATCTTTCATCACAGTTCTACTACTAGTCCCACCTCCAGTATTTCTCGGTGGTCTACCTCTACTAGCGGTGGTATTCATCTAACACTCAAATCTTTCTTCTTTAACCTTCTCGGACAGTCTCTAATAAAATGCTCGCGAGAACCGCTTTGAAACAAGCTCGCTCGGTCCCCAACACTCACCATAATGTTGCTCGCCACATTGTCGACACTCGGGCTTTCTAGGTCGCACATTACCCACACTTGCCACCAAGTAGCTTGAGCTTTAGACCCGAATATGCTTTACCACGATCTCTGTGTAAATCCCCAATTGAAACTGTCATTCGAGGGTTTGTCTCTTTGGACCTCTTTGGTTGAGATTGAAATGGCTTACTTATCATCTTTTTTCGACATCTCGAGCCTCAATAGCGACTTTTCTTCTTTCTTTGTTCAATTCTTGACTTTAAGAGCTCGATCAACCAATACTACAAATTCTTTCAACTCCAAAATCCTACAAACACTTTAATGTCCTCATTCAGCCCATCTTCAAATCTTCTACACATAATGGCCTCGGTGGACACACATTCCACGGGCATACTTGCTGAGTCTTACAAATTCGCGTTCATACTCTGCATGCAGACATTTTCCTTGCTTCAATTCAAGGAACTCCTTCCGTTTTTATCAATAAATCGCTGACTTATGTATTTCTTTCTAAATTCTTCCTGGAAGAAATCCCAAGTAACTTTTTCTTTTGGCACCATTGCAACCAAAGTCTTCCACCGGTGGTAGGTCAATCTCTCAAAAGTGATACAAGACACTTTAAGCATTCCTCGGTGTACATGAGAGCTCATCAAATACACGGGTAGAATTTTCAAGCCAGAATTCCGCTTTCTCAGGATCATCATCAACCTTTGCTCTAAACTCTTCGGCCCCTTGTTTTCGAATCTTGTCAACCGGAGGCTTGTTCATTCTTACCAAATTTATACCTTGAGCAGCCTACAGAATCGCCCGAGGTATAGGAGGGGTGGAGGAGGTTGAGCATTTGGATTTGCTCGAATAAATTCAATATACCAATTGTTCATCATTTGGAGAAAGGCGCCCCGAGCCTCATCTCCTTGTCCCAATGTCTCAGTCTACTTTCCACAGTAGCGGTCCCTTGTGCGGAGCGGCGCATTACTAGCAAAGATCGTCACCGCAGTTCCTTCAGGATCCATTACTATATTAAAACAAAACACAGTTTAGAATAATCAGGAGTCACCACACTATCACAATATTTTTATGGCATGTATAGCTAGACTTTTACACACACTTTATTAGTCCGAGAACCGACTAAACCATAGCTCTGATACCACTAAATGTAACACCCCTTACCCGTTACTGTCGTAGGAACAGATACAAGGTATTACCGAACATAACATATACCAAGATAGAAATATGTCATCCCATTTGATAATGCATCGTATAACATATATCTTGAACAATATTAGCCAACTTTTATGGCTTGTACAAAGTAATGTCGAGAAATCAGTAACTAATATTTTAAACCTAGAAAAATATGACACATAACAAAATAATTTTTGCCTACTATACATGCCATAATTCAAAACATTTAGTTCAAATACCCCAAAGTATGATAGTGCGGGTAGATCTTCACGATCCTTGACTCTGAGCAAGTGGAGAACACTATAAGACAAAAGAGAGAAAACGAAGTAAGCTTATAGCTTAGTAAGTAGTATGTAAATACTAATTTAAGAATCTAACATGTTTACACAACAATTCAAGTATGTCTACTTTAACTTCACTACTTATTCCACTTGATTAAGCTGTCTCTACTGTGTCATATTCACTAAATAAATCATAACTCGAGTTACAAAACTCGAAATTCATATCCGTAAAATTTCCCTGAATCTAGACTCATAAAGCTTCTTGCTAAATTTTTTTATAATTTTGGTTCAGCAGATTAGTACAGTTTATTAGTTAAAGTTTCCCTGTTACACAGCTCGACTGGCCTGACCTCTGTCCACTACGAATTGAATTTCTCTCAGTACATAACTCAAACAACCCTTAAGTCTATTGTATTTAAAACTAGTCTCAATAAGGAATTTAGGCATGTAAACTATATTTCTTAATTTGCTTTGTACAATTTTTAATGATTTTTCAAAGTGGAAACAGGGGATCACGTATTCATCCTGAGCAAGTCAGTTACAATTGTAAATATCTCAAAATATAGAATTCCTTTGCTTGCCCTGCTTCTTTTATATGAAAGTAGACTCATTAAGCTTTAATTTCACATCTCATTCAACCTCTAATTATATTCCTCCTATTTTGGTGATTTTTCAAAATCACGTCACTGCTGCCATCTAAAAACAGTTTTAATACTAATTTCACTCTTTCACACATTCTTTATGCTAACCTCATTTTATCGTATATATGTATATGCCACAATTCATTTTCACCACATTTCATTCACTATAAGTGTAGGTCCAAACCACAATGTCACCACAAAACCATCCCGTTGAACAATTCGGATCAATCCTCGATATTTAACGGTTTCAAAGACACACCCCACCATCATACTTCATTTAGTTCGGCTCTCTTGTACACATGGGGAACACTTAGTACCACTCATGCGACCTAGCCGATTTGTCTCAGTAGCTCTCTTGTCTACATGGTGTCCTTCACTTGGAATCACGCATGCGACCTAGCTACATTTATCTTTCACGTAGCTCTCTTGTCTACATGGTGTCCTTCACTTGGAATCACGCATGCGACCTAGCTACATTTATCTTTCACGTAGCTCTCTTGTCTACATGGGATACATCTCGTATCACGCATGTGACCTAGCTACTACAGGGTGTCTCGTAGCTCTCTTGTACACATGATGTGCACTCAGCATCATACATGTGACCTAGCTACGCTCCCTCTATTTCATTTAATCTCTTCGAATGTTCAACCGGGATCTCTCTCTCTGTATTTATTTCCATTCTTCCAATAGTCAATTTATATTTTAACATCAGCTAGTATATTTATATAATAGGCTGAAATATAAGAATGTACATGAAATTATTGTAATATTTACATACAACTTACCTTGGTGCAAAATATGGAAATTTTGCAATTTAGTCCAAAACTTTTTCTTTCCCTGCTCGAGGTCGGGTTGCGCCTTTCTTGATTATGGAGCTTGAAAGTTGAAGAATCCTAGCTATGGAGAGAGTGAAGTTTCGGCAGCAACTAAATGGGAAGATGACTATTTTGTGTTATTTTTCCCATTTTATTTCATTTAATATCAAAATGACCAAAATACCCTTACTACTAAACTTTCCAAAATTCCTTCCATGTCCTAAATTTGTCCATGAACTTAAAATTGGTAGAATTGCTATTTAAGACCTCCTAATAAATATTTCAAAACAATTTCATACTAAAAATTTCTAGTATGCAAATTTTGCAACTTATTCGATTTAGTCCCTACTTTCAATTTAAACACTTTAGGCATAGAATTTCATCACGAAATTTTCACACAATCATGCAATCATATCATAAACCCCAAAATATTTATAAAACAATTATTTCTATCTCAGATTTGTGGTCACGAAACCACTATTCCGATTAGGCCCTAATTCGGGTTGTCACAGAGCAGGATAAAATTACCCAAGTCTTATCTCCCTAAAGTTGAATTGGAGCAGACTGAAGTTAGCAGATCTTACCTTGAAGTTGCAGTGGAGCAGATCAAAGTCACAATTCTTATCTCCCTGAAGTTGTAGTGGAGCAGACTGAAGTTAGCAGATCTTATCTCCCTGAAGTTGCAGTGGAACAGATCGAAGTCACCGTCCTTATCTCTCTAAAGTTGCAGTAGAGCAGGATAAAAACACACAAATCTCCTCTCTTTGAAATTACGTCGGAGCGGGTCAAAGCACCAATTCCTATACCTCTGAAGATACAGTGGATCAGAGCGAGGTTATTTAAAGAAGAAGAAATGAAGCGCCAAGAATCAGCAGGTCCAGGCAAAATTGGCCCTTTTATAGTCTTTCCTCCATTCTCATTACACAAAAATGAGTAAAGACGGGCAGCTGTAATAGGCTAATTTTGGCCCAGATTAAAAATAATAAATAAAACCAAATTATAAAGTCCAAATCTTTTAAATAGTCCATTTACAGACATTGACCAGTTACCTAGACCCAAAACCCAAAGCCCGAAGTTTAAATCAGACAGCCCAAATCCAATTACATCAGCCCAAGACCTAAAAATACATGGCCCAATGGCCAAAACCTAGACCTAGGTTTGACCAAACAAAAGCCTAGGGTTTCTCTCGCGCCGCTCCCCCTACGTAAGGCCTCCACTGCGCCTCCATACGCCTGCGTACGGCCTCTGTACGCGCGCCACGCACACCATGTAGCTTCAAACAGACAAGGGAACAACAGCAAATAGAAAAAGAAAATAGAAAAACTTGCATCTTTTATTTATTTATTCCATCGGCTATAAAGCCTAAGGCAGAAGGAATGTATTATTTTTACGCAATACAAAGCAATCAAATAGACAGAAAACAAAGAAGGTGATTTCCGCTTTTGATTTCTATACTCTTTTTTCTTTTTTTCTTTTTTTTTATTGGCATTTACTCAAATTCTTCATCATTGCATTTAGAAAATAAAAGAAAAGGGATAAGATAAATTTTACCTTGCAAATAGGCCGTAGATCTCTTTTGGCTTTGTCAAAATTGAAGTTAAAATGAAATTTCGAGGCTAAAAAACGTCCTTCAAGGCATGAAAGTACTGATCGTCGTTTAGGGAGGTGAATCAGTGCTTGAAGAAGAGGGCTAAGGTTCGGCTGAAGAGGATGAAATGGGGAGGCTAGGGTTGCTTTGTTGGTTCGGCTGAATAAAGGCCTTAGTTGGCTTTTATAAAGAAACAAAAACGGTGCCGTTTAAACCATCTTCAATGGTTTAAAACGACGTCATCTGGAGCCAAACCAACCCGATCCGGTCCTTCGCCCCTGAGACCCGTGCATTTTTGCGGTGAGGGGGTATTTACACAATAGGTCCTCCCCTTTCGCATGTGCATTTAATTACACCTTATCTGCTTTGCTTTGTTTTTTTAAATTAGCTCTTTATTTTGTGTGCGTTTGCATTTTAGTTCGCGATACAGCGCAATATTTTGGTCTCGGGGATATTTATATTTCTTTTCCTCATACATTGGCGCGCATTACACATTAATCCTATTTACAATTGTTTATTTGTAAATTATCCCTTTTATTTTGGGGTTCAATTTTAATTTGGTCTTTCATTTACATAATTTGCTATTTCAAAATGCGTTTAATATTTTATATGTGTTGATCTATTTTAATAACTTTGTTTGTTATATTTGTACAATTAGTTTGAAGTTTCTTTCATCATATTATTTTAACATTTTGTACAATATTTCTTGAATATTCTATATATGTTTGTACATATACTATTTCAATCGAGGTTTTAATTTTTAAATGCTTATTGTTCTAAAGTTCTTAATATTTTTATATATGTGATGAAATGCTTTAATAACTCTACCTTGTTTTTATAAAATCACTATTTTGAAGCTCTTTTCATATAATATTATTCGACATTTTATATAGTATTTTCGTTTAAATGTTTTTATGTAGATTAGTACATATTAGACTCATATTTAATTCCATGCTATTTTTATATATAATTACCTCTAAATTTATATATATATATATATATATATATATGTTTTAAATCTATTGTGTGCATAATTTATTCTCTAAGATTACGTTTTACTATTCTTTCATATTTTATGTATTATTTAAATTCTCCTTCATTGTGTGTATATATTGTCAATTTTAAACAAACATTTTTTAACATTTTGCATATTATTTGATTCAAATGTCTTCTTTTGCAACACTTATTTTAAAAATTCTGTATATATTCTTAGTTTTTTTTTTTTTAAAAAAAAGGGTTATTCAAGTTCTAGCATGTGTTGTTTGCTCATCAATGCATTTTCTTAAATTGTTTTGTATCATATTAGTTTTATGTTGTATATGTGTTAACTGTTTTATTATTTCATGTATGTTTGTTGCACATCATTTTTTTTTTTTGCATTATTAAATCAATCATTGTTCATCCATACTTGTAAATTTGGTTATGTTGTTCGGTGATTAGTTATATTTTATTGTTTGTTTTGCCGATTGGTTCCTCAAATTTATATTATCTTCATTCACCAAGTATAGTACTTTACTTGTGCATATTGTTCCATGTTTATAATTTCGCTTTTTGTTTACAAATACTACTTTGTAATTTGCAACTTTTGTTTTAAGATTAATTATTCCATTTTATTTCAAGTCAAATTAATGCATTTTAAGCTGGTTTTACAATTATTCATTTGAAAATTTCCTAAAACGAAGGCAATGTTTTATGTTTGGCAATTCGGGGAATCATGCCCTATCGTGCTGGGTTTCAATTTCCCGTTTGTTCAAAATGATCGAATATTCCTTTAGAATTTCACCCGCGTTTTCTAAATTCTAAAGCAAGGCAATGTTCAATGTTTGGAAATTCGAGGAATCGTGCCCTACCGTGCTGGGTTTCAGTTTTTCGTTGGACTAAATAATTGGGCATCCTTTTGTAATTTTCAACATATAAACTTTTGGGTGTCAAATTTATCGTGTTTTCGAGGGTATAAAGAATCGTGTCCTATCGTGCTGGATGTGATGCTATATTCCTTCGAAACAAGAGGATTTTGACAACCAACTTAAGCCAGTCAAAAGTTTTAAATGGAACCATATTTCAAAAATATGCTTTAAATCTTAGACATAAGGACAGTACTTAATCAATTTGGTACCAATTTTGAGTGTAGTGAGGGTGCTAATCCTTCCTCATATGTAACCAGCTCCCGAACCTGTTTTCTCAAATTTACGTAGGCCAAAATCGATTTAAATAAAGCAAAATGTTTTACTAGGTGACCTAATCACACCTAAACAAAAAGGATTGGTGGCGACTCCACGATTTGTTTTAAAAAGTCGATTCCCGTTTTTCTTCAGAAACAAAAAAATGGTTTCGACAGATACCATGGCAACGTGACATGAAAAGAATAAGACCATGGTTGAGAGATACCAATGGCAACATGACGGGAAATGAATAAGACCATAGTTGAAAGATACCATGGCAGCGTGACATGAAATGAATAAGACCATGGTTGAAAGATACCATGGCAACGTGACATGAAAAGAATAAGACCATGGTTGAAAGATACCATGGCAACATGATAGAAAATGAGCAAGACCATAGTTGAAAGACACTATGGCATCATGTCGAAGATAAATAAGACCGTGGATGGGAGACGCTATGACATCTGTTGAACAATTGATATTCAGGTAATATGTATCAGATGACGAATGGTTATATGAAATGGTTGTGTGAAATGTTTACAAGAACTGGTCATATGGAAATATATGTACAAAATAGTTGTATGAAATAATTATGAAGATAGATAAACGAAATAAGTATAAGTACATGGAATATAATTTATGTTAAGTTTGATATAAACTATTACCGGAATAAATATACATAAAATATATAGAAATGATGAAGCATGAAATATTGATATAATGAAATGAATGATATATACTTCGAAGAAAGCGGTAAGAGAATGACATGTTTCACGACATGTACATATATGATTATCTTTGATATGTTGATACAAGAAAATTATGTAGGTAAAGACAATTATTAAACTCAAGTGTGACATGTCAAGAAAATAAGTATATTAATGTTGAATTTATATGAAATATGTACTCGTATACTAACAATGTTGTTGTTTGATTCTTATACAAGTGCCAAACTATTGATTGAATAGTAATATATTTATTTATATGATACATTGAATTGGTAAGTATTTAATTAAATTTTTTTAGGTGATCTACAAATTCTAGTAATGCTCTGAAACCCTGTTTTAATGTCGAATACGGGTTAAGGGTGTTACAGGAAATGAAAACACATCCATCCAGCCAATACACCTCACTGTCCCCTGATCACACCCTAAAAGAGTTGTTAAAGCTCATCCAACCAATCACACCAATTAGGACCTCGAAAGGCCCATCCAACCCTACACATCAAATATGTGGACTAAGCCATTCAGATAATAACACGCATCAGAGTTGCCGTATATTTTGTACAGTGCAATGCAATAATCTGCTGTACAGTCCTGTTGCAGTTATACTGCAAGATCAGATAATTGTACGCAGCAAAGCTGACACACATGCAATACAGTATGATAAATCGTCGTACGAATATAATGCAGTAAAATTGCCAGATCATGTCAGAATCAGTCTCCCTTCTCTTCACAATCCCACCCAAAATCCTTTACTTTTATGCAAATGTATGCATACACACAGATTCAAAGCACAGAGACACTTAAATAGACAGACAGATAGAACAGATATGCAACACACCCTACAAATCAGATTCAGAATCATACACTACGCACACAATAATCACAGATATCGAGTCTTAAGCACCCTCACTAAACTTAGCTAAGGGTCAGAGCACATGCAAATACATTTTCGGATCAGAAATGCATTCGGAACCAATATAAGTGCCTAGGGACCATGCGCCTGTGTGTTCTGGCCGTGTGGAGTTGCCTAGGCCGTGTGGGAGGTCAAAAGCCTGTGTAAAAAGGGGCACACAGTCGTGTGGTAGAGGCACTCACCAGTGTGAAGAGGGGCACACGGCCGTGGGACTAAGGCACACGCTCGTGTGGACTAGGGACATGGCCGTGTAACTCTCTGTGCATTTACACTAAATTTGAGTACAGTACTGACACGAGGGTGTGAGGGTCTCACAAGCCCATGTGCCCACCAGACTCTGCCGTGTGTTCAAGACACACGCCCGTATAGGATCCCTAAATCCCTAAATTAGTCACACGACCATGTGACACCAAAACCTTCAAACCCTAGTTCCCAAACTTACACGCCCGAGCTCAAAGGACATGGCCGTGTAAAAATCTACTATTTTCCCCAAGTCAACCACACGACCATGTGGCCAAGTCGCGTGGCACCAAATCTTACCTAAAAACCCTCCCTAATTCCACACAGCCGTGTGAACAAGCACACGCTCGTGTAGCAGCCCCTGTGGTCACGAAACCACCCTAAAATAGCCTGCAAAATGTGGATTTCACCCTCAAACACTCCCTAACCCCATTAAGATCAACACATACTACAGTAACTCGAATTTGATAGAATTTAGTATCCAATTCACATTACAATGACCCCATAATCGAAACCCACACATAAAACATTCCCAAATTAAACAATTCAAAAATAGAGTTGAAGAGTTTCGAACCCACACCTATTTTGATAATCGAAAATGTCTTGATGCTGACTTGATGACAATGAAAAAACAAAGCTCTGCCTAAACCACCACACCACCAATTCAAAAAGAAAGAAGCTAAGGAAAGAAACAAAAGCCAAAAAGAAAGGAGGAAATAAAACGTGAAGAAGAAAAGAAAAATAATAACCATAGAAATAAAAACAAAACAAAAATACAATAAATAATTAAAAATATTCACTTAAAACAAAACAAAATAAATTGCTTCTCCAAAAATGCACCCTCAAAGATTCGAACCCAAATCCTTAAGGCAAACTAACACACAACCAACCACCAGACTAGCAAGCCCATTCTAACACTTAGACGCGCCACTAAACTCAATAGCACCAGCAACTCACTGACTTTAACCCTAAAACCCAAAACTTCTAACCCCAAAATTCGGGGCATTACAAAGCTTTAGAGAGTATTATAATTTTCTAATGGTCAAATCAGTCTTTCAAATTATTACACAATTCAATAGTCAAGAGGATTTTTTGTAATTAGATATTCCACTTTTAATCCTTCATTTAGATGATGTTGGACAAAAACAATGGTTTTTATTAAACCAAGCTTTATTTGATAAAAGATTTTGATATAACAAATTGAAGTATTTTTGAATATAAGTTAAAATAGACAAAATGATTTTTAAGTTTGAAGTCTAAGAAATGAAACTTTGAATATTTTCATTAAACTCTTAGAAAATTTTGAAATAATTTTAAAATCAAGTGAAAATGATTTTAACCAATTCAAAATGATTTCAATCAAGTTAAAATTATTTTAACACATCAAAATGATTTTCAAACAAGTCAGAATTGCTCCAAGCCAAAAAGTATCGATACCATTTGCCCAAGTGTCAATATTTTTGGAATTATTGATACCCTTAGAAAAATCGAGACCAAACATGCATTCTGTTTTCAAGAACCCTAGAAATTATCGATACCATTTTTCGATTATCGATACTTTTCTAAAAGTAATCGATACCTTACTTAAAAATGATACCAAAATAGCATTCTATTTCTTTTAAACCCTACAAAGTATCGATCCGGTATCGATACCTATTTCAAAAAGTATCGATAATTTTTTTTTGGCATTGATTAATAAATTCCAACGGTCACTAAATTAGCATTTATTAAAAAAACTATACCCTTTTATTTGGTATCGATACTTACAATTGCAAGTGAAATAAATGTTCTGGTTTTATATCCCCAATGACCATATTCACTACACCAACAACTTCAACGGTTGGAAATCTATTAGGGGGTATAAATACCATCCTCTAAAGAATTACAACATTAAGAAAAGTACTTTCAAGAAAAAATCATCAATCAAACAACCTTAGAGCTTAATACTTTCACATTTTTCTTACATACACTTATGAGCTTAATCTCTATTCTCTTTCTCAAGTGCTTTTTTATTGTATTTGAGTTTCATTTTGCAAACAACTTAATCTTGTAATGATTGTTCCTTTGTTTGCTTATTTGTATCTCTTTGAGAGGATTTGTAACTTAAGATTAAGGTTAAAAATCTTAAGGATTTGTAAGGTTAAACCTTGTCTTCAAAGGTTGAGCAAATTAGTGAATTTGGGAAAATCCTTAGTGGTGTAAAGTTAAGGTAATGGAGTAGGCAATTGGGATCGAACCACTCTAAATTCTTTGTGTTCATTGTTTCTTTTTTTGTCTTTGCTTTCACTAAAATTTTTAAAGGCCAATTCTCCCCCTCTTGGCATTTTCGGTTTGTTCCATCGAGCTAACATTTTTGCTTTATCTATATACAAATTCAAATTCATTTATACTCACAAATCGTGTATGGCTCTATTAGAAATAATCTAATAGGCAACATAGTTATTATATCAATAACATATGTTATGAAAGATATACATATTTAAGAAAAAAAATTCAAGTTGTTAATACTTCAATCTTATTCAAAGTCTTAGATCATAAATAAGCACACCATAGAATATATAAAACATAAATTCAAACTTAAATATGAAAAAAAATAGCATCATTTTTAACTTTTTTTTCATTAAAAATGTTGAAATCTCAAAATCTTTCAAGCACGCATAAAAAATTATACACTATAGGATTGTTGTAACACCCTGAATTTTGGGGCTAGAAGTTTTAAATTTGTGGTTAGGGTCAGAGAGAGAGGTGTGCTATTGTGTTTAGTAGCGCGTTTAAGTGGCAGAATAGGCTTGCTGGACTAGTGGTTTATTGTGTGTTAATTTGTCTTTGGGTTTTAGGTTCGACCCATTGTGTGTACTTTTTGGAGGAATATTTTTATTCTATTTTTTTTTGTTTTGTTTTAATTTAAAATATATAATTAATTATTTATTTATTTTTTCTTTCTCCTGGACATTCTCCTCTTCATTTTCTCTCTGTTTCTTTTCCTTTTGTTTCTCTTTTACTTTTTCTTTTAATTAATTCTCAAAAATAGTTTTGTTGGCTAATTTCAGGAATTTCGCTCCTCTGTATTCTAGTTAGTGTCTAGGCATATCCGATTGCAATTTAGGTGTGGGTTTCTTATCTTTCTAATGTATTTTTGAATTCTTATTTCGACTTCGTGAAAGTTGGCATTTTATGCGTGTGTTCGTAAATCAATTATTTATGATGTGGTATCTCTGTTTTATGCTTAGAATTTATATGATTTAGTATAATTTCGAACTATCGAGGGCTAAAAAGTGTTTCGTGGGTGAAAGCACGTTTTTCAAGGCTATTTTAGGGTGGTTTCGTGACCACACGGGTGGCCACACAGGAGTGTACCGATTCACATAGCCGTGTGCAGTTAGGAATTTGGGTTTCCGGGTAAAATTTGGTGCCACAAAGCCTAGCCGTAATTCCACGTGGCTGATTTAGGTATTTATGTTGATTTGCACATGGTCGTGTCCCTTGGGCACACGGGCATGTGTATTTGGGAATTAGGGCTTAAGTGTTTTAGTGCCACACAGTCGTGCGACTAATTTGGGGATTTAGGGATCCTACACGGGCGTGTGTTTTAGACACACGGTCGTGTCTGGTGGGCACATAGGCGTGTGAGACCCTCACACAGCTGTGTCTGCCCTATACTCTATTTTAGCACAATTGGATAGTGAGTTACACAGCCTATTCACACGGTCATGTCCCTGTTTCACATGGACATATGCCTCTGCCACTCGGTCGTGTGACTCCTTCCACACGGGCATTTTGACCCCCACATGGCCTAACTTTTCCCACATGGACGGGACACACGGGCATGTGATTCTAAGTCACTTATTTGGTTCTATATATGATTTTTATCTAAGAATGTGTCTGTGTATGTTTCGTCCATGGCTGAACTTTAGTGAAGATGGCTAAGATTTCTGATTTGGGCTTTGGCTTACGTGTTATTTACAACTAAGATGTGAGATATTTGACTCTGAGTCTGGTTTGCTGGGTGTGTGTGCATATCTTCTTCTGTCTAATTGTCTGTTAACGTGTTCATTATTTCTGTGGGTTTGAATGCATACATGCACTTGCATTAAGTATTTTGGGTTTGGTTGTGAGAGAAGAAAGATTTTCGTTTCGATCTAGCAGCTTTAACGCAAGCTTATTTGTCTGATAGCCATATCGTATATCGCACGCACGACGCCGATTTGCTATGTACCATTATTTG
Organism: Gossypium arboreum; assembly: GCF_025698485.1. Lineage (NCBI taxonomy): Eukaryota > Viridiplantae > Streptophyta > Magnoliopsida > Malvales > Malvaceae > Gossypium > Gossypium arboreum. The sequence goes on from NC_069080.1 coordinate 42,087,087, forward strand.
ATCTGGCAGTTTAAACTGCATTATAACTGTACAGCGGACTACCGCATTACACTATACTGCATATACGCCAGCTCTACTGCGTATTAATATCTGAGTGGCTTAGTCCACATACATGGTGTGTAGGGTTGGATAGGCCTTTCAACGTCCTACGTGATGTGTTTTGGTTGGATGAGCTTAATTGGCTCTTATGGGGTGTGATCAGGGGACAGAGAGGTGTGTTGACTGGATGGGTGGGTCTTTTTGCTTGACTGCATTTCATACACATCTGTTTGAGTGATCTGGGTGCAAGCTTATCTGACTGTATTTTGTCTGACTGTATGTGACTTGGCGTGCTTGAGTTGTTACGTTCTGTTGGGACGTTGGTTCCAAGTATGCTTTTTTACTTTATGAGTGTCTTTGAGTCAGTTGCACTCTGGAATTGAGTTCTGTAATTATGTTTCAAGTCTCGTTTTAAACTCATACTGAGCTCGTTTAGCTCACCCCCTTAGTGTTTCTTCTTGAAGGTACACCCAGTTTCGGTAGCTGGACTCGGTATGAAGAAGTCTCGGACAGTTTCTGTTGAAAATAATTTATCAGTTATCTTTTTAGCTTTCGTTTGGTTTACCATTTTGATTTGTAGGATTTTATAAAAATTGTGGTACAAGTTCTGTTTGAAAATTATCGCTCGTACATTTTATTTCATTTATATATTAAGCTTAACTGTAATTCTTTTGTTTGAAAGCCAACGTTAAATTGTTTTCGGTTTGTCAAACTTAAAATGTAGTAGTGGGAATTGAGACAATATATTTTATAAAATTTTTCTACAATCACTTCGATGATTAATGTAACCCCCGGGATTCTATCTAAACTTTTAGGTCGGATTTAAGGTGTTACAATTGTTGCTTCAACAAGGACTTTGTACCTCTCAATTGCTTGTTCTCTAACCAAATATTGGATACTATCAAGCAAGTTCGTGCTAATAACGTATTATGAAATAATAATAATACAAAGAACACAATAATAATAGATGAGAGTAAGGGGGATTTCTATTACATTTCTCTTCTTTTTCATCATCATTAGAAGGAGTATACTCTTATATAGAGAATTAGACTGCTCATTTTCTAATACATAAATAGAAAAGGGGTTACAAGGAGATGAAAAGTTAAGAGTTAAGGAAGATGAAGGGTGAAAGGTTAATTATAATGAAAATCCACATAATAGCATTCATAACAATAATTATTTTTTTAATTAATTTGGATGTTGTATAATTTTATAGTTGCCTATCTTTATGATTGTATTTTTATTTGTTCTAAAAGTATTATTTTGATTATATTTACATATTTTTACCATTGTTAAGTAAAGCTATATTCAAAAATAAATATTATCATGAGTAAGGGTTAAGAGGTTGTTCAAATTTAGATATGTAATCTGAGGGTTAAGAGCTCGGAGCTTTCGCTCGTTGACACCAACAAGAAATCATCACCCCTTTCGCTGGCCAAATTAGCACCAATTATATCTTCCTTGTTGCTCTCAGCAGCCTTTTTATTTTGCAGTTTGTAACAATCTACTTTGACGTGACCTAACTTTTTACAATAGCGACATATCTTGTCTTACTTCCTTGATGCTACCAAAACAGAGGCTTGCCTATTTGCCTTGCTATCCAAACCAAACTTATTTTCAAGTTTGTCTTTACTCAACAAAGGACACTTCACATACTCAAATGGGAGATTATCCCTACAATAAATCAAGATTTCCCTGAAAGATTTGTATGAAGTGGGTAACGAGCACAATAATAGAATAGCCTAATCTTCATCATCAATCTGAACCTCAACGTTATTTAAATCATTCAAGAGAGTAATAAATTAACTGATATAATCTCTAAGAAGCTCATCTTTGTTCATGCGAAACGTGATTAGACGTTTTAACACTAAACGATTGGCCAAAGACTTAGTTGCATAAAGGGTTTCTAACTTTTTCCAGAAGGCAAATGCAATTTTTTCCATCAATACCTCATGCAACTCCCTATTTATGAGGCACAAATGGATTGCAGACAAGGCCTTTTCATCAAACTTCTCCTATTTTGATTGATCTAGATTCTTAAGTTTTTCTCGATAACGACCTTTTTCAGGCCAGCATGGACAAGAATTGTGTGACAGCCTTAAAACGACCCTAGTCGGAATGTGGTTTCGGGACCACAAAATCGAGGCATAAAAATAATTTAATATTCATTTTGATGCCTATAATATGTGTTAATTCGTGTGACATTTTTGATGTTTTGATTTAGAGTTATAAATGTGAATTTCACTAAAAGGACCTAGTAGTAAACTTTGAAAGTAGGATAGGAAATGTGTGATGACTAATTGAATCATGCATGCAAAACAATGGTTTTGCATGTCAAATACCCTTCTTTTTATAAGTGGTGGCGGCCATGATGGTCACATATATATAATATGTATTAAATCTTAATTAAATGACTGTTATTTTATGCAAAAGAAAGGAAATAAATAAAAGAAAGAAAAGAAAAAGGGTAATGAAAACAAAGCTTGTATCCTTGGTTCTAGCTTGGCCGAAACTTAAAGGAAGAAAGGGATATAGCATTCGGTTGTCTTAAGCTCAAAACAAGGTTAGTAATTCATGTTAGATTTTGGAATTTTAGCTTAATTTAAGTTAATTACTAAGTTCTTTAATTAGCCTATGTTAAAATTTTGGACATGGGTGGTGAATGAAGCATTCGGCCATGGTTGTTAGTGAAGGAATTTGATTACCTTCTTCATGTTTTAATGAGTAAATGTGATATGGGTGTTAAGCCGGAATGATGTTTAAGTACGAATGTGTTTGGATGGATGTGCTTATGAGTATGACTTGAGATAAAATGGTGGTAATGTTGTATACACTTGATAAGTATGTTAGATGGTTTGAGATTTGAACTAGTTATCAAGTTCTTTAGGTAGCCCATGCTAGGAATTTTGATTTTGGCATGACTAGGACTTTCGGCCATAGTAGCTATTGAGGGTTTAGGTTTGTGATTCATGTTAAATTGGATGATAGGAAGAAAATCGGCTTGTGTATGTGTAGTTGCCGAATGTGAATTTAGGTAACATTTCTTGTAACATTGGCATTTTTAAAAGTGATGGAATGGGGATTTAAGCTTGATAAGATTTTGTTAAGGATGAATGAAAAAAAAAATGTGTATTCGGCTAGGGATGATATGATTGATTGGTGAAGTGGCTAATAGGGATTTTTAATGAAATTATGCCAAGGCCGAATGTATCATGAAGTAAATAAAATGCTAAATGCGCATTATGTGCTTATACGTATAATCGGCTAGGGAGGTTTGATATGAAGCTTTGATAAGTTTGAGAGATGAATGACCGAATGAGCAATAGGTTATGTATGGATGAATTTTATGCATATGTTTGTGTGTAGCATTAGTAATTTAATGGCATTCGACATTGTTTAATTAAAATTTGAAATGAATGCTTGGAAGATTAAGTAGGTCGCTCTAATGACCAAATATGCTAAAAGCTAAAATATGGACAAATGATACGAATGAATTGGTTTTTGAATTGTATATGGTAGCCGTATGTATGTGTTTGATTGAGAAGTAAATTTGTTTGAATTAGCTCAAGAGCTTAGAGGACCAAAGTTGGATAAAGGGAAGGAAAAAGTGATCGAATAGCCGTCGAAATCGTTCGACAACATCCGAGGTAAGTCTTCGAGTAATGACCCTACTTGAATTATATTGAAATGATTTGTCATATTATGGTGGATAGCCGAATGTGCGTAGGGACTACGGTATAAAGTCAATTGAAATCATGCTCTTTGTGTGTGGCTATTGAGCCGAAATTGGAAAGGTTTGATAAATGTTTTGTGTTTGAGCCTTAGTAACGAAAATGAAATATGGATGTGTCATGATTATTGATATATGTGTGCATGAGCATTTGAATGATACCGGGCTAAGTCCCAAGGCATTTATGCTAGTGATTATATCCGGCTAAGACCAAGGCATTTGTGCGAGTTGTTATATCCGGGCTAAGACCAAGGCATTCGTATGAAGTTGTTATATCCGGGCTAAGACCCGAAGGCATTTGTGCGAGTTGTTATATCCGAGCTAAGACCCGAAGGCATTTGTGCGAGTTGCTATACCCGGGTTAAGACCCGAAGGCAATTGTGCTTGTGGTTATATCCGGCTAAATTCCGAAGAAACTTGGTTTGAAGGTGAGCGTTTTGTGCTGTAATAAATTCAATTAATACGCTCGAAAAACCCAAACGATAAGGTATGTTTGCATGTGCATCGGAAAAGTCGATTCGTTTGAAATAGTATTCGTTCAATCGACTAACGAACTTTCGGCTCTTAGATAGGTTGATACCTTGTGTGTGTATATGTTGATGAAGTGTGAAGTAAGTATGATTATGAGAATGTGTATTAATAAAGTGATTCATTTAGCTATGTGAACGTAATACTTTAGTCAAAGCCGATTTCATTACTTGAAACTTACTAAGCATTAAAATGCTTACCCCGTTGCTTTGGCTCTTTGTTTTCTAGATTTTGTTCGTTAGCTATCGGATTCGGGATCATCAAGTCAAGTCATCCACACTATCAAAGCCCTTTTGGTACTCTTTTAGTTGAACTCTGGATATGGCATGTATAGGACTACCCTTTGTTGTTTTTCAAGTACTTTTTGTGATGTATGTGTGTACAGCCATGCGAAAATGGCTCGTAGAAGTGGAGTATGGCATTAGACCATTTGTGTTTATGTATATATATATGGTTTCATGATGTGACTATGGACTGGAATGGAAGTGTTGGGCAAATGATCAGCCATTGGAATGGCTAAATATGATCATATGTGGACCTATGTATGACAAAACTCTAGTTGGTCCATGGAAACCACGAAATAAGTAAAGTTTACCTTGAAAATAGATGCTGACAGCAGCAGTAGTGTGAATTTGAAAAATCACTAAAATTTGTAGGAATGGAATTAAATAGTGAATAAATTATTTAATCGAACCTTGATGAATCTATTTTCATATGAAAGTAACGAAACGATCATATGAACAGTATATTAAGAGATATTAAAGTTCTCGTGAAACAGGGCCAGAACGGTTTCTGGATCCCCTGTTTCGACTTTGAAAATTTATCATAAATTATCCAGAGACAATTAGAAGTCATTCCTTATATTTATAGATTCCCCTTTGAGTCTAGTTTCATAAGAAACAAACGGCATGAGTATTGAAGCTCTGTACAGGGAGATATCCAAGTCGTAATACATGAAGGTCAGATTAGTCGAACCCAGAATCAGGGGAGAATTTAACTAATAAACTGTACCAATTGGCCCGACCAAAAATTCTAGAAATAAATCCACAGATGGATATATGAGTCTAATTTCAGGGAAAATTTACAGAATCAGTTTTCGAGTTTTGGAACTCGAGATATGATTTTTAAGGCGACAGTGATGCAGTTAGCCAGCCTGTCTGGAATTTTTTTTTTAAATGGACTGTGAAAACAAAGTAATTAAGTCTGTTAGCACCTCGCGTTCTACTCCGGCAATGGTATCGGGTACGGGGTGTTACAAATTGGCATCATCTGAACTTGCCACAGATTGAAATTTGTTACACCATTGAACTTCTTAATGTCAAACCTTATTGCTTCCATATTTGAACAGGATGATCTTGGGAAATAAAAATAGCTCTAATACCAGTTTATTGGGGATAAATCTGGTTAAGCAGCAAATAAGTAAAATAACGAAGAAATTAAAAAAATCGAACACAAATATTTTACATGGAAAACCTTTTGATGATGATAAAAAACTATGAGTAAAGATAATTTTACTAAAACGGAAAAAGAATGAAGAGTACAAAAGATGGAGATAAAACTAAACCCTGAAACCCGGAAAATAAAAACTTTCAAAACGTAAATACAAAATTCTCTGAAAGCTTGTAAAAGCAAATATCTAAATGTGTTATGGGTTTTGTCACTTTTTCTAAGGTTGTAAAAGAGTCTATTTATAGGCTAAATTCATATGTCAAATAATAATAAAATAATCTACACTAATCAGACTTTGATTGAAATAAATAATTAGAGTTTAACTAGAAGAAGAAAATCGAGAAAATTGGATGAAACATCACCACGTGGCTTATCGGTTCATCGCGACGTCGTCTCTTGCTTCGCCATTTAAAAGTTGTCGCGTCGTCGGGACGAAGAGCTCCTCCTCATTGTGACATCATAGTCTGATTGTGCCCAAATTTGACCGAAATGCAAGATATACACAACAGATCTCAACCAAATAATCAAAGAACTCACTCTTCAAGTTGGTTTTTACAAAAAAAAAAAAAAAAATCTCTCCTAATAACAATACACTCAGTAAAAAAAGAAATTGTGATGAATTTCTCGGTTCTACACAAAGTCGGGGAAGAGAGCTAACCATTTTATCAAAATTTAAGAAGAAACTTTATGAGCTTTATGTTAAGAATTAATATATGGTCTAATTTATAAGATTACCACACAATATATCTATTTTAAACTTTGGGAATAAAATTATATATTAAAGAATATATATATATAAATTTACATTTTAATACATTCACTAATTATTTTATATTATTTCTTTAACTATTGGTTATTTTGCTTTATGTTTTGAAAAAAAATGTTAGCATTTTAATATTTTATATCAACTAATTGCTTTTTTAAAATTAAATATGTTAATATTTAGTTTAATCACCCAAAATGTAATATTTTACTTATGAACTATCATTAAAACTAAAAAATATTAACTTGTAATGACTATTCATCTAAGTTTTACATTGTTAATCTTATAAGCATTTTTTTATTCTTTTGGAATAATATATATTGAAAAATATAAATTGTAGTAATTAGTATTATTTTGAGGTATATATATATATATATATATATATATATATATATATATATATATAATGCAATAATATTCTAAACCCTAATAAAATGTTAAAAAAATTAACAAAAATACATTATATTATTTCCTTATATACCAGGATGTGCCCCACAAATCAAGTGAACAATTATAGTACACATTGATACCTGCACAACAAAAACTTATTTGTGAATTTAAAGCATTTTTATTAAAAACTTATTTTAAAATAAAACATTTTAATTTGACAAGCTTTTAAATTTTTTAATTATTATATTGCTCTTAATAAGAAAATCTAAGAATTGATTTATTTAAAAGGAAGATTTAAATTATTATATTTGTAGTAATAATATGAAAAATTGTGAAGGTTTATGTCAGCAATCCACAATTCTAGAACCAAAATTTAAAGTTTGTGTGGTCAAATATTTTACATGATAATTTTACAATTTTTTTAATAAATGGTCAACGACGACTAAAATGATTAATTTTATAGTTTTTCCACACCTTCTATTTTACATATAAAATTCTTTTTCATTCTAATATTTCCAAACAATCGTTTAACATGCTAAGATTGCACTAAACTATACATATTAAAGATATAAAACATTGACATCATGAATTCTTTTTAAATTATTATTATTATTATTATTATTATTATTATTATTATTATTTTGATACTTAATTTAAGTTTATTTTAAATATTAAATTTTTAAATTTATATAAACTATCAAATTTTAAACATTAAAATTTATATTATTTTGTTTTACTTTCTTAATCATCCAATATTAAAATTGATACATAGAGAAAAACCTATTGCCATCTTTTTGGCCATCAATCAAACCTTAATTCCACTTTCCAAAGTTACTTTTATCAATTCCAAAGTTTTTAATTCAGTAAGAAATTGATTTATACTTTTTAAATTTTAATTATTGTGATTTAAAACCATTTCTCCCTTTCTTTTATTAACCATCATTATCATTGTTTAATTTTATAAAAAGAAGTTATTTAGTTTTTAATTTTGTAATATTTGAGAAATCATCCTAAAAGAATAAAAATTTAACAGTTATTAATTTTACTAACGTAGCATATATATGAATTGTCACATGAATATCATATAAATAATTAATTAATTTTTAAAATTTAACTGTTATAATAAATAATTGTTATAAAAAGGAAAGGGGGAATATAGAATAAGAGGGAGGTGGTGCGGCGAACAAGCATTAGGGGTAGAGATTAGGGGTGAGTATTCAATTAAATCAAAAATTTTCAAGTTAGTCGAATTGACGAATCTTATTTTAACAGCTGAACTCAATTTGATTTTTTTTCGAATCGAGTCAACAAATTTCAAGTCGAGTTAACAATCCTATTATTTATACTCAATGTTGAATTTACATGAACCAAATATTTAATTAGTAGACAAAGTATAAGATTATTTAACTACATAAACAATACTATGGTTTTGCTTTTAACTTAATGGGTAAACATTTATCAAAACGACATAATTTTGCCTTTATTTATTCGAATTTTCGAATAACTCGATTGTGTAATTCATATTCGAGTTAAATAAAAATTTTAATTTTTATTCAAATTGATCTGAATAACTCAATTAACTCAAACTATTTAATTCAAAATTTAAAATTTTTATCGAATTTTTCGAATCAAATTAGATTTTACTCCCTTAATAGAGACCGAAGAAAATATTTAGGGATGAAGATTTTTTTGACCAAAATAATTTTTAGAAATTTTAAAAATGCAAAATCAATCTTGTTTAGCGATTCACCTAATTAAAGTATATTTTTAAATTTATGCTTGAGATTGATAAAATCAATTTTGGAAATTGAACTAGAGAGCTGACAAATTGGGAAATCTATTTATACATTGCATTTTAAAAGAAGTATTAGTTTGATAATTAATTAAAGGGTAAATTATAAAAATAGTCATTTTTATTTGTCTCATATTACATTTTAGTTGTTTATATTTAAAATATTACATTTTAGTCACTTATATTATTGTTTTGTTACGAAGTGGTCACTCTACCGTTAAGTTCTGTTACATCCCTAATGACGGTCCTACGTGACAATCCAAATAGGTTTTAAATACCAACTTGAATGTCCTACGTGACAGCTTAAATTAAATTTATTTAATTAAAAACCTATTTTCATCCCAATAATTGAACATTCAAGTTAACATTTAAAACCCATTTGGATTATCATGTAAGATTGCCATTAGGGAGATTAACAGAGTTTAATGGTAGAATGACAATTTCGTAACAAAACGATAATGTAAATAACTAAAACATAATATTTTAAACATAAATGACTAAAATATAATTTAAAGCAAATAAAAGTGACTACTTTTATAGTTTTATCTATAATTAAAAGATGTATTAGATTAAAAATTTTTAATAAGAAATCTAAACCCAAATATGAAAATGAAGTGGGCACACTAATAAATAAAAGAGCTACGGTAGATAACGTGAGAGATTTAACATATATGTATATATATGAACTTCAAATACTTTGACTACATTATTAAATAAAAGCCGTTAATTTTTTCCCTCGTGTGGCCCTAATAAATTGTAAATGGGTGTGTACACAGATTATTAAATGTTAGTTTAAAAAGAAAAGGTGTACTTTAGGGGTGTGGAGACTGTAGTTGGGCTAAAAAGATAGGTGTTTTGACCATTTCAGTCATTTTCTTTAGTGTTGCAGGGGACATTTTGGGGAATTTGTAATGGGTGATGATTGCTTCTACAGTGGTCCATTATTTTAATGTTTTCTTTTAATTATTATTGTAAACAGATCTAAATATATCTGTCATTGGTGTTTTATAAAACTAATTAGATTCCCGTGTTTTACAACGGTAAGTCCAATTATCCACGTAGAATGAATGTTTAATGTGATAGATAGGGTAAATTTTATTAAATTTTATTTATTCAAAGTTCTTAATTTTTAAGTTTGAAAATTTACTTATGACTTGTTTTAGATGGAATTTAAGTATTTTTGGATTAAGATGTCCTCATAATATTTGAAGATTTATCTCTTAAATTCAAAATGCATATTGAATCACTTGATTTTGAGTTCGGAAGCTCAAGTTATAATTATATTTTAGTGAAGATTACGAGTAAAATTTATGGACGAGATTGTTACGAAAATTATGAGTTTCAAGATTTTAATTGAATTTAAATTTTATTGCATTCAATTTTTAAGCTTAATTTTTATTATATATTAGCCTAATATTGTATTTATTAATTCTTATTATTTTATTATTTATTTATTCTGAATTTTATATATATATTCAAGTACTTTAAGTTATTGAGGAGTTTTATGTCAAAAGAAAGTTTAGTTTAAAACTACCTTTTATTTAGATTAATTAGAGTTTCAATATACTTGAAATTTTTATTTGAATGTACTTAGCTAACCTATATAAAGACCTCTTCAGCCACTTCTCTCTTTGAGTTAATAAAATTTTCTTTGAGTTTTCCTTTAAAATAGTTTTAACAATCTTTTCATATTGTGGAGATTATTTTCAAACTTTTTCTTATCTAGTTTTCTTTCTTGGAGGGAAAACTAAAATTTTTTTGAAGGGGGTTTTGGATTAATCTAGTTTCCAAGGCTCTTTAAAACCTCTACAAACCACTTTCCATCTATCTTTAAAGGTGAGAAAAATTTAATTCGATTCGAAAAACTCGATAAAAATTTCAAATTTTGAATTAAATAGTTAGAGTTTTTTGAGTTAATCGAGTTATTCGAATCAACTCGAATAAAAAACCAAAATTTTTGGTTTAACTCAAATATGAATTACATAATTCAAGTTATCTGAAAATCTGAATAAAAAAAATTAAAACTACGTCGTTTTAATAAATCTTAAATTAATTTTTAATCTATCAACCTTACTTTCCTTCCCATCATTGCAAATCCCCCCACTTTCCTTTTTCTCTTTTACTCAAAAGCTTTGATTCTTTCCCCATCCCCACCCCCCCACTTTCAATTGTTTACCCATTGTTGGCTTCTTGTTTGGTCCCATGACCATGGTCCTACAGGCAACAACCACCATCAATTGTTTAAGGTGAGACTGTACTTTTTTTTTTTTTAGCTTTGTGCATATGAGTGAGTGAGTGTTTTCACGTTTGGTTCTGTAATAACTTTGTGCTGAGAACATGAGAGGTTTCATTCTAGAATAATAAAACCTTGTATATTTTATGTTTCTCAGTTCTCTGTTTGGTTCTCACGATATTTCAGTTTTTGCTATTAGATAATCTAAAAACCTTTTCTTTGTAGAACAAACATTAATTATCAATACTTTAGGCATGAAACTCTTCATTGTTTTCATGTTTTCCTTTGCCTTTACATTGCTTTTTTAGCAAACCACCTATGTCTTTATACATATCAAATTGCTTTATCAGGGAAGATGAGAATTGAAATTTGCAACATATCATAACATATAGCTTGACTTTTCAATATGAAAGCTTACCTTCAACTGGGTCTATATTCTGATTTTTTGAGTTTATTTATTTATTTTTCCATGGTTTGAAAATATATTTGACTAAAGCTTTCAAATGTTGAGATTCTTATCACATAGATTTCACTTTTACTTACCAGTTTAAGAAATATCTCTTTTTTTTTAGCACCTTACGTGTAGATATACCTTTTTTTTTACTTACATATGTTTTTTTTTACTTTAGATGATGCTTCAGAATGGTAAAAGATCCAACTTTAAACTTACTTGAATCATGTTAGCTTAGAGTCTTTTTTTTTATTGTTAATTACTATAAGAGATGCATGAATTGATCTTGAATAAATGAGAAAAGTAATTTTTTGTTAATCTGGAAATTTGCAATTTGCATGGCAATACCAAAATACATATAAACTCTCTTGTAAGCGGAGATATTATTGGATTTATAAACGGCTTGTTCCATCATTTTAAATTCTACAATAATTTTACAAACACCCAGAACACTTAGCCACTGAACCTTCAGGTACACTAACACTCACTCAACCACCAGGCCAGTAGGACCATACTCATATGAATTTATAGGCAATTAAATATAAGCCCACTAAACAAAGGTAAGGCTTAGATAAAAAAATAAAAAAAAAATTAACAAATCTGGGACTTGAACCCAAAACCTCGTACACACACCCAGAACACTTAACCACTAAAGCAAATACACACTTGTGTAAGATATTTATAGAAATAAGAATAAATTATTTAGGGCATTACAACTCTACCCCCTAAAAGAAATTTTGACCTCAAAATTTACCTGATCAGAACAGATGAGGATACTGCTGACGCATCGAGTCCTCAGATTCCCACGTGGCCTCTTCAGTGCTATGATTTCACCACAGAACCTTTATCAATGGTATTGACTTCCTTCTTAGAACCTTAACATCTCGCAGTATTGAAATCCAATCTCGAACCCAGAACTTTGTGTAACTTCTTCCAGAATCGAAAAGTGAAGCGAGGATCTTTATTATAAATAATCGACACAGGAACTCCATGCAGTCTTACAATCTCAGAGATATAGAGCTTCGCCAACTTCTGCAGAGAAAAGTCCATCTGAACCGGAATAAAATGAGTGGACTTGGTTAACCGATCTACGATGACCCAAACAGAATCCTTCTTAGTGGGTGCCAAGGGCAATCCACTAACGAAGTCCATCGTCACTCGTTTCTATTTTCGTAAGGGAATCTTAATTGGCTGTGACAAACCTGAAGGAAACTGGTGTTCAGCCTTAACTTGCTGGCACGTTAGACAATGAGCAACGAAGTTTGGAACCTCACGCTTCAAACCCGACCACCAGTACAGTTCATGGAGATCCCGATACATCTTATTACCACCGGGATACATAGTATAAGGGCTACTATGTGCCTCCTTCAGAATCGAATGCCTTCAATCAGAGTCATTTGGCACACAAATCCGACCTAAAAAACACAAAACACCATCATTATTCAGCCCAAAATTCGAAGTACTGCCACTCTCAATCTGACAAAACCGCAAACCCAGAGACTCATCCCCCAACTGTTTATATAGAATCTGATCAATCCAAGTCGGTTTAATTTACAACTCGGCTAATAGACTCCCATTATCAAACAGACTAAGATGAGCGAACATGTAACAGCCCGATTTAGACCCTAATCTGAACGGTAGTTTTGAGACCATGAAGTTGAGTCAAAAAAATATTTTAAAATTATTTTCTATGTTTATCTTGTATAAATTTATATCTGTGAAATTTCCGTGAATCAATTTTATCGTTTAGGTGTCCGATTAAATAAAAGGACTTAATCGCATAAATTGAAAATTTGGTAGTTTAATATATAAAGGGCCGAATTATTTTATAAAATTTAACTCGAACAAATATATTCAGTTCGATTTGATTCGATTCGAATTTCATCTCACTAGACTAAATTCGAGGAAATTTCAAATCAAATTAGGATGAAAAATATGATTCGTCAACTCGATTAACTCAAATTTTTTTCATTCGATTCGATTCGATTCGATTCGATCAAATACTCACCCCTAATTGTACATTATTGAGTGAGTGTTAATTTTGTGTATGTGCATTTATGTGTATTCGTTCAAATGGGCAACATATGTACATGGGATTATATTATGAATGTGTGAACTAGGTACGGTACCTATTGATCATTTGGCCTTGAAGGTTAAATAATGTTTAATTTTGATTATATAAGCATTCGGTTTAAGTAAAATACCATTGTATACAAACGCACATGATATTGTTAGTTGAATTTTTGTGCTTATGCGAATAAGTATGTATATGTATTTAATTGTATAGTGATGTTATAACCTAGGAAGTTGGTTTCACATTTGGTTAAAGTGGTTGTGATAGCATTTGGCTATGTAGAAATATGCATGGAAATGCTACTATTTATTTCGCTTGTAAATTCGAAGTTAAAATTGGTTTTGTTTATACCATTCGGCTTAGCTTGAAAGAATTGATTAAATCTTGAAATTGTCTATTTGTTTTAAACTTACTAAGCTATGTTAGCTTACCCGTGTATTTGATTCTTTGTTTTATAGATTTTAGAGTCAAGCTACAAGCTCGGGAAACCGTCAGCCAAGTTCATCACACTATCTACCGTTTTGGTATTTTATTGGCTAAACTTAAATTATGGCATGTATAGGCTAGAATATATTTTTGAAATGTTGATTTTGGTTATGTAACTAAGGCCATGCGAAAATGGCTTGTTACTTATGTTTAGTTTTAGTTTTATATGTCCTTAGTTTTGGTGTCTATGATTTTGGTTTGGTATATGCTACAATTCTTGATCATGGCTTGGTATGTGGTAAGTATCTTGGTAAAACGATAATGATTTTATATTTTAGATTGAATCTAGTTTAGGATTGGAAATTATTATTCAAGCCTTTTGATAAATATATTATATGTTGTGGTATTTTAAAATCATTATGTTATCTTGGAAGTGTATTAAAGTATATATACAAATATAGCTCGCAAAAAAATACTTATGGTCCGGTCATATGTTTATAAATGATGATATTTATGCTAAGGTTTGTCATGTGTTTGCTAGGTTACAATTATGTCATATGCTTGTAATAAATTAATAACCATCAATATATAAACTAGGACATGTGTATATAAAATATTCGGTCATCTTGATTTAGTTGAAAATTTATTTATACTTTACTAGGGCATAAAATGTATATTATAGATGTTACATATATATATATACGTAAATATGCGAATGGTTGATTTTATTAAATGTGCAGGTTTCTTACAATTTATATATATGTTAGGTGTTCTATGTTTTGAATCGGTTTGGTGATGATAGACATGATGAAATAAAAATAAAATGTTGGATAAGTGTATACAAGTTAATTGATTCGTTTGTTAAGTGATGAATATTGCATGTGTCTTGTGAATAAATAGTCAATTGTTCTATCATGTGTTTAATGCAAAATGTGACCGCTACCTTAAGGTTGATTGCATATTATGTATATGTATATATTAGTCTATTCGGCCATGGTGTAATGTATTAAACATCTATTCGTGATTACTTATTAAATTTCATAATATGGTTGCATGATTAGACGTGGGTTCTAAGGATTTGCTCTTAATGTTGATTTGCGAATGGCATTAAGAGATTAATAGTTAAGAAGCCCAAATATTGATTCACTTTGTATTGAAGAATAAAGCATGCAAGTTTATTTTACCTATTTCCTATGTAGCATATGTGGTGGTTTAAAAAATGTTTTATGGCTTATTAAAATTTAAATGTGTATGTGAATTAGTTACCATGTGAATAACCACATAACTGATATTAGAGGCATATTTGACCATATTGGTATTAGTTAATATCGTGCATGTAAATACTTTGATGCTGTAAGCAATACATTGAGTTTAGTTGCAACATTGTTTATGCAAGATATATGTCATTACTTGTTTTGAAACATAAATTGATTTTATTTTCTATTATACTTGAATTCAACTTTAGTGAATATATGCATATGTATAAATGTTTGGAATTGAATCATTGATCAGTAATACTTCATAATCCTAATCCGGAAACGGATACGGGTTAGGGGTGTTACATTTTATTGGTATTAGAGCTACGGTTTAGTTGGTTCTAGGACTAACGTAGCATGTGTAAGTTTAGCTATACATGCCATAATTATATACTATGATAGTGTGATGACTTCTGACATTTGAAATGTGTTTTAGTAAATGGATCCCGACAGAGCTGTAGTTGGTGATGTCGAGAGTGTAGCGACTGCTCCTGCGCAAGGGACAGCGCAGGCTGATTCTAGACCGACTTCGAGTAATCTAGAAAGTGAGGCTAAACAAGCCTTTTATCAAATGATGAATGATTGATTCACTCAATATATCCAGACTAATCCGGCTGCACAGCAACCTCTACCCCCGATTAATCCATCTTCCGTGCCTATTGTACCTCAAGTGATCCGTTGCGAATGAATAGACCACCTGTAGATAAAATCAGAAAACATGGAGTTGAAGAGTTTAAAGCCACTGATGAAAATGATGCTGAGCGGACTAAGTTCTGGCTTGATAATACCATCCATGTGTTTGATGAGCTATCCTGTACCCCAGATGAGTGTTTGAAATATGCTATATCTTTACTTCGAGACACAGCATATCACTGGTGGAATACCCTAGTATTAGTAGTTCTGAGAGAGCAAGTGACCTAGGAATTCTTTCAGACTTAGTTCCCTAAGAAATATATCAGTCAGAGATTTATCGATCAGAAGCGTAAAGAATTTCTGAAGCTGAAATAGGGTCGGATGACAGTGACGGAATATAAGCAAAAATTCGTGAGGCTTAGTCGGTATACTCGAGAGTGTGTTTCTACTGAAGCTATATTGTATAAAAGATTTGAAGATGGACAGAATGAAGATATCAAACTGTTAGTTGGAAACTTGAGATAAAAGAGTTTGTGGTACTTGTTGAGCGAGCCTATAAAGCTGAAGAGCTCGGGAAAGAGAAAAGAAAAGTTGACTTTGAATCTAGAGATGCACACAAAAGAACATCCGATAAGTCATTCCAGTTGTCATCAAAGAAATTTCAAGAATATTTTAGCCGTTCTAAAGCTGCTTCAGGTTATTTTAGACGGGATCAGAACAGACCACTAGTGAGCTCGAGAGCTACCTCAGTAGCGAGCGTGGGTAATGTCAGATCAAATCAACCTGAGTGTAAGCACTGTGGTAAACGACATCCCAGAAGTTGCAGGTTTCATGATTTAGCCTGTTTTAAATGTGGATCAACAGATCATTATATTTGAGATTGCCCAATGTTAGCTGAGGAAAATCCAGTGCAGAATATGAGACCGGGTAACATTGTAGCCCGAGGTAGACCACCCAGAAATGCTAGTAATACGAGAGGTAGTCAGAAAGGGACTAAGGATCCGGCAATCAGATCTGAGGCTCGTGCACCTACTAGAGCCCATGCTATACGTGCACGAGAGGAGGCTTCATCTCCAGATGTTATTACTAGTACATTTAGTCTTTTTGATACTAATGTAATTGCATTAATTGATCCTGGTTCTACTCATTCTTATGTATGTGAGACATTAGTATTTAGCAAGACTCTGCCTGTTGAGTCTACTGAGTTTGTGATTAGAGTGTCAAACCCCTTGGGCCGGTGTGTTATGGTTGATAAAGTGTGTAATAATTGTCCCTTGATGGTTCGAGATCTAATCTTTTCAGATGATTTGATGTTGCTGCCATTTGATGAGTTTGACATAATTCTGAGTATGGACTAGTTAACATTATATGATGCTGTTGTGAGTTGCAAAAGAAAGACCATTGATCTACGGAGCCAGAATGGTGAAGTCATTCGGATTGAGTCTAGTGATTGGTATGGCTTACCAGCAGTGATTTATTCGATGTTAGCTTAGAAATATGTGAGAAAAGGGTGTGAAGCTTATTTTGCCTACGTGCTGGATAGTAAAGTGATTGAAAGAAACATCGAATCAGTATTTGTTGTATGTGAGTATCCGAATGTGTTTCCAGAAGAATTACCTGGTTTACCACCTATTTGGGAAGTAGAGTTTGGTATTGAGTTAATGCCTGGGATGTAACATCCTGATTTTGGGCTTAGTCAGAACAGTGGTTTCAGGACCACAAATCCGATGAAAAAATTTTCATTTTTATTATGGTCTACGATTTCACGAAATAATTTCGTGAAAATTTTGTTCGAAAATTTCGACTTTGGGCACTCAATTTAGTAAAAAGGACTAAATTGTAAAAAGTGAAAAAGTTGAGTTCTACATGTTAGAGGTATCAAATTGTTATGAAATTTTAAATAGGAGGTCCTTAAATGATAATTAAACCATTGTATAACTTGTTGGACAAAAATGACCTTGATTGGGTAAAATTTGAAAGAATAGTAAAAAGGGTATTTTGGTCATTTAGGGGTGTTACATTTAGTGGTATCAGAGCTATGGTTTAGTCGATTCTCGGACTAACCTAGCATGTGTAAAAGTCCAACTATACATGCCACCGATCCGTGATAGTGTGATGTCTCCCGACGCGTATGAGAGCCACTTTGTTTAGACAAAGGTACTCTCCAATCGAGCTACACCGACCATGTTGAATGTGATGCTAAAATATTCGAGTAAAGTATAGTCATGACGAACTGAAACTTGGAAAGGTACGAATGAGGATTCATGAAATGTGTACATGGTGAAATGAGCTTATCTATGATTAATAGATAATTCCAGGATGTATATGATCGATTTATTTGAACAAATGCATGTGTTTGAGTAACTTATCAAAAATATTGATAAGATGAATATTCATGTATATTGGTTGGGATGATTATGATTGGGAAGCTCGTATAACTTGAGTAAATGTATTAAATTGCTTGGATTGATGTATATGATTGTAATGATATATATATGATGATGAGTAAGATAAAAGTTTAGACTGTGATATACTTATCCATGTTTGTTTGGCCCTTATATGATATTATGTGCTTGACTTGTCTGATTTAATGAATGGATAAGTAATATTATCTGGGAAACATTGAAATACATGTATAAGTACACTTGTTTAAATGAGATAACTAGAAAGCGAGCGTAAAATCAATATGAATGCTAGTTATTAGAAATGAATGACATGATTGAAGTATGATTTCTATGATGAAAACTATGTTACATGTATATGAGAGTTGAGTCAGAGGCCCTACGACCGCCTCCCCCTTACCAAAGTGGTGTTTTATAAGGGAAATTCATGAGATTTATGTTGAAAGAGTTTCCAGGTGAGAAACTAAAGAGTTCAATGATGGATGGTTATAAGCATGATTATAGATTGAGGATGGGTTGATAAATACAGACATGAGCTAGAAAGATATTGGATTGACCGAAAGATTGTTTAATTTTCACAACATCACAGTTAGCGAAAAAGGTTAATTTTGGTAAAACGATCTATCCTGGTTGATGTCGAGAAATGTATTGATTGAAATTCCCTCATGAATTGGTTTTCTTAGTAAAAGGAATATTATGGAATTTGGGACGACAAAAATAGTTAAAAGAATAATGTTCGAAATATGAAATGTTCAAGCATGGTAATTATAGTGAACAGTTTGTGACTGTCTCTATTGAGATATTGTATGAGATTACCTGATACTAGAAATATTATTGGGGCTATCTAATCCCTGATGAATTCTTATATTATGAAAATGTTCCTTGATCTTAACGTTAGACGAATATATTGTCAGTCTGAGTGGGTTATGATCTGCATGGTTCTGTTTTTTCTAGTATTTTGTTATATTCTGCCTATTGAGAATTGATGAGAAATTGTGTATGGTGGATTTCCTTTCTCGAGAAAGTTAATCAGAGTTAATGTATTCAGTTGAGGTATCAGTATTACTTATGCTAATGCATTTGTTAAGGTATTCGATTGGTATGATAAGTGAATTTGAAATGATGCATGTTGAATCGTTCTGTTGACTAGAAGAGAGAATTTCTTGAAATATCAATTACAGATGAATAAGGTCGACTTGATTGTTCAATCTGTATGGAATATATGTCTAGAATTTAATGAGATGTGCATACTTGAGAATAAGATTTTATTTCTTCATGGGTAAAAAGACGAATAGTCTAATTAAGGAGTGTACGTTTCCTAGAAGAATTGTATACAATAAGAAGATCTGATATTGATAATGTGAAGATAATCTGGGTATTAAAAAAATGCTGAAACGATCATTGTTTATCTTTGAGTAAAAATTCTTAAAATGTTGAAAGTTTAAAGATGTATAGCAAGAATCATTAAAATTATTTTTGCCATTTCAAAATTAGAATGGAAATAGAAAAGGTTAATATGGATTTTCTTGTCTAGATCATTCCTGTCCTTGAAAGAGGAAAGTGATATGTAGCATTGTTAAACGTTATGAGATGTGTAAATTATGCTGGTATACCCGAATGTCTGCTCACCAGATTCATAGAATTTCGTGTCTTTATGAATTTTGGATATCATGGAATTTTAATCTCCACTAATCGGATTGAGATCCGAGTTTCATATCATGATTTCTTTGGAAAGCCAGAATAGGCTTGAAATAAAAAGTAGACTGTGTGAAATTATAAAGAGTATGAGGTTGAGATGAACTGACTAGTTTTACTATTCGAATCCGAAAGGATTTGGGTGCGAATGTATATGTAACATGATGGTATGGATCAGACTTTTGAGTACATGAGTTTTTTAGTAGAGATTAAGTTTCAGTAAAAATATTGTAAAGTGAATACCACTTATGATTTTTGTATGTAAAATTTAAAGAGACAGGTAGTAAAAGTTTAGCCTGAGTGAAAGTTCTTTGACATCGATTATAGGATTGAGGAGTCCAAGTGAAAAACCAAAACCACTTTTCTTGTAAGATTTTCGGGGACGAAAATCCTTAAAAGGGGGAGAAATGTAACATCCTGATTTTGGGCTTAGTCGAAACAGTGGTTTCGGGACCACAAATCCGATGAGGAAAATTTCATTTTTATTATATTTTTATGGTCTACGATTTCACGAAATGATTTCGTGAAAATTTCGTTCGAAAATTTCGACGTTTAGGCACTCAATTTAGTAAAAAAGGACTAAATTGTAAAAAGTGAAAAAGTTGAGTTCTACATGTTAGAGGTATCAAATTGTTATGAAATTTTAA
Source organism: Gossypium arboreum (assembly GCF_025698485.1). Lineage (NCBI taxonomy): Eukaryota > Viridiplantae > Streptophyta > Magnoliopsida > Malvales > Malvaceae > Gossypium > Gossypium arboreum. The sequence goes on from NC_069080.1 coordinate 42,107,595, forward strand.
ATGGGAGGTCCTTAAATGATAATTAAACCATTGTATAACTTGTTGGACAAAAATGACCTTGATTGGGTAAAATTTGAAAGAATAGTAAAAAAGGCATTTTGGTCATTTAGGGGTATTACATGGGACGACTCCGATATCCATAGCTCCGTACAGAATGACACCTACATAATCAAAGGAATTGAAAGCTCAGTTGCAAGAATTAATAGATAGAGGTTTTTCACGACCGAGTTTTTCTCTGTGGGCTGCACCTATGTTGTTTGTGAAAAAGAAAGATGGAACTATAAGAATGTGCATCGATTACAGATAGCTTAATAAGGTGACTATAAAGAATAAGTATCTGTTACCTTAGATTGATGATCTGTTTGACCAACTGAGAGGGGCTGCAGTATTTTCAAAGATAGATTTGAGATCAGGCTACTATTAGTTGCGAGTTAAAGATTCAGATGTGCTAAAGACTGCTTTCAAAAAGAGGTACGGGCATTATGAGTTTTTGGTTATGCCTTTCGGACTCACTAATGCACCTGCTATTTTCATGGATTTGATGAATCGGATCTTCAGACCATATCTGGATCGGTTTGTGGTTGTATTTATAGATGACATTTTGATCTACTCTTGTGATGAAGCTGAACATGCCGAGCATTTGAGACTTGTGTTGCAGACATTGTGAGATAAATAGTTGTATGTGAAATTCAGCAAATGTGAGTTCTGGTTAAGCGAAGTTAGTTTTCTGGGTCATGTAGTATCAGCATCAGGTATTCGGGTGGATCCAAGCAAAATTTCAGCTATATTGGATTGGAAACCTCCGAAGAATGTTTCTGAAGTCCGAAGGTTTCTAGGACTTGCTAGTTATTATAGACGGTTTGTGAAAGGTTTCTCCATGATTGCAACTCTGATGACAAAACTATTGCAGAAAGATGTTAAGTTCGAGTGGTCAGAGAAGTGCCAGAAAAGCTTTGATCACTTGAAATCCCTTTTGACTGAAGCTCCAGTGCTACTTCAGCCAGAATCGGGTAAAGAATTTGTTATTTATAGTGATGCATTATTAAATGGTTTGGGCTGTGTTCTAATGCAAGAAGGTAGAGTGATAGCTTATGCCTCGAGACAGTTGAAGCCACATGAAAAAAACTATCCTACACACAACCTAGAATTGGTAGCCATCGTATTCCCCCTAAAAATTTGGCATCACTATCTGTTCGGAGAGAAATGTCATGTCTATTCTGAACGCAAAAGTTTGAAATACTTGATGACTCAGAAAGATCTGAATCTGAGACAACGTTGATGGTTATAATTGCTAAAAGACTATGAGCTTGTGATTGACTATCACCCGGGAAAGGCTAACATTGTTGCTGATGCTTTAAGCCAAAAGTCACTGTTTGCTTTGCGTGCAATGAATACGCATATGGCTATGTCTGATGATGGTTTGATAGTAGCTGAATTGAAAGCTAAACTGTTATTTGTTCAACAAATATGTGATGCCTAGAAAGTTAATAATGAATTGATTGCAAAACGAGCCCAGTGTGAGATGGATGCTGATTCAGAATTTAAAGTTGATGTAGATGACTATTTGAGATTCAGAGATCAAATATGCGTTCCGAGGAATTCAGAGTTAATTCAGATGATTTTGAATGAATCTCATAATAGTCAGTTATCTGTTCACCCAAGTATACAAAGATGTATAATGATCTGAAATAGCTTTACTAGTGGCATGGTATGAAACGAGACATTTCTGAATTTGTTGTAAGTTGTTTAGTCTGTCAACAAGTAAAAGATGAGTTTCAGGTGCCTTCAGGATTACTTCAGCTTATCATGATACCTGAGTGGAAGTGGGATAGAGTCATGATGGATTTTGTATCTGGTTTATCGCTGACACCGAGTAAGAAAGATGCAATCTGAGTTGTTATTGATAGATTGACTAATTCGGCTCATCTTGTTCCGATACATACGAACTACTCACTTGATAAGCTAGCTGAATTGTATGTCTCTTAGACTGCGAGATTACATGGTGTGCCTATATCTATCGTTTCAGATAGAGACCCGAGGTTTACATTGCGATTTTGGAAGAAGCTGCAAGATGCACCAGGTATGAAATTACATTTCAGTACCTTTCCATCCGCAAACATATAGCCAGTCTGAGCGAATCATTCAGATACTTAAGGATATGTTCTGATGTTGCATTATCGAGTTCGAAGGTACGTAGGAACGATACCTACCTCTGATTGAATTTGTATATAATAATAGTTATCAATCGAGTATCAAAGTGGCACCTTATGAGGCTTTGTATGGTCGTAAATGCCGTACGCCATTGTATTGGACTGAGCTCAGTGAAAATAAGATACACGGAGTCAATTTGATCAAAGAAACTGAACAAAAAGTGAAAGTGATCTGTGAAAGTTTAAAAGCAGCATCAGATCGTCAGAAATCTTATGCGGACTTGAAACGTAAAGATATAGAGTTTCAGATTGGAGACAAAGTCTTCTTGAAAGTCTCAACGTGGAAGAAAATACTCAGATTCAGTCGTAAAGGCAAATTGAGTCCGAGTTTTATTGGGCCGTATGAGGTTATGGAGCGTATCGGACCGGTTGCTTACAGACTATTGTTGCCACCTGAGTTAGAAAAGATCCAAAATGTATTCCACGTTTCAATGCTTGAGAGGTATCGATCTGATCCTTCCCATGTGATTAGTCCGTCTGAGATTGAAATTCAGCCTGATATGACTTAAGAAGAAGAACCGATTCGCATCTTGACTCGTGAGGTTAAAGAGTTACGAAATAAGAAGATTCCGTTAGTTAAAGTATTGTGGCATAAGCACGGAGTTGAGGAAGCAACGTGGGAACCAGAAGATACAATGAGAGAAAGCTATTCGAACCTATTCACTGGTAAGATTTTCGAGGACGAAAATTGCTAAGAGGGGAGAGTTGTAACAGCTCGATTTAGACCCTAATCGGAACGGTGGTTTCAGGACCATGAAACTAAGTTAGAAAAATATTTTAAAATTATTTCTGTGTTTATTTTGTGTGAATTTATATCTGTGAGATTTTCGTGATTTAATTTTATCGTTTAGGTGTCTGATTAAATAAAAAAACCTAATCGCATAAATTGAAAACTTGGTAGTTTAATATATAAAGGGTCGAATTGTTAGTGGCTTTTAAATATGAAGTATTTATGTTGTAAATAACCCATAAATATATTAGTGGGACGGTTTAAGAGTTATATTATGTGGTTTTTATATTAAACTATTAAGGTTATAAAAGTAATTTAATTATTAAAACATATATATGATATAATAACATAAAATAAAATATGTTTTATCATTCTCTCTTGGATCGAATATAAGCTAAAAGAAAAAGAAAGAACAAAAGGCTAGGGTTCGGCCAATTTGAAGCTTAATTAACGTATAAGTTTAGCTCGGTTTTTGATAATTTCTACGTTTTTGAGATCGTTGCTTCGAGCACTACAAAACCTGAGCTTTAATTTTTGATTTTGATGAATATTTTGAGTTGTGCCATTGTTGATAGCTTTTGATTTTTGTTGTTTGATAATGAAAAATGAAATATATGTTTTAGATTAACATATTTTGTATTGGAGTTTTTGACGATTTTGAGTAATTAGGACTTAATTGCAAAAATAATAATTTGAGGGAATACAATGTGAAATTAATGAATTATATGGGCTTGTATAGACATGGGTAATATTCGGCCTAGCTTGGGTATGGAGAAATTTGGTGTCTTTTGTGACTAAATTGTAAAAATTGTAAATGTCAGGGGTAAAATGGTAATTTGCCCATTTATGTGTTTTTGGACTAAATTGAATGAAAATAGGTTTGAATGAGCTTAATTTGAATATGTTTAGATCAAGAACCAAAGAAATCATATTTGGACCGGGGAAAAACGAAAGTTGTCGACTAGCAGCCCCGTCTCGTTTTACGACGTTCGAGGTAAGTTTATAAGAAAATAGATGTGTTTATTAATAGTATAATGTTATAATTACACGCTGTTATGAAATGTTATAATTAAATTATGCTAAGGCCGAATATGTTAAATTTGGCTATGACATTTCCGAGTTCGATTCGACAGAGATATGACGTCCGAAAGCCCCGTATGAACCTTAGGAATAGCTAGGATACATATGTCATGACATAGGATTCCGATATATGTGTGCGAGAAAGTCCATGGCATCGATGTGTGATTCTGATATGTGTTTACGAGTAAGACCCTGTTTAGGACAGTGGCATCGATACGTGGCTACATGTAAGACTACGTCAGGGACGTTGGCATTGTACGATTTATGTGATTATCCGAGTGTCCTATCCAATTTTGAATGGTTCATCGGGCAAAGATAATTGTGTACGGATTGTGTAACACGAGTTAAATGGCCAGGTATGAGTTAGTTGATTATTAACAAAAATAAGGTAAGTGTATTTTGTCTATTGTACATTATTGAATGAGTGTTAATTTTGTGTATGTGCATTTATGTGTATTCGGTCAAATGAGCAACATATGTACATGGGATTATATTATGAATGTGTGAACTAGGTACCTATTGATCATTCGGCCTTGAAGTTTAAATAATTTTTTGTTAATTTTGATTATATAAGCATTCAGTTTAAGTAAAATACCATTGTATACAAACGCACATGATATTGTTAGTTGAATTGTTGTGCTTATGCGAATAAGTATGTATATGTATTTAATTGTATAGTGATGTTATAACCTAGGAAGTTGGTTTCACATTCGGTTAAAATGGTTGTGATAGCATTCGGCTATGTAGAAATATGCATGGAAATGCTACTATTTATTTCACTTGTAAATTCGAAGTTAAAATTGGTTTTGTTTATACCATTTGGCTTAGCTTGAAAGAATAGATTAAATCTTGAAATTGTCTATTTGTTTTAAACTTACTAAGCTATGTTAGCTTACCCATGTATTTGATTCTTTGTTTTATAGATTTTGGAGTCAAGCTACAAGCTCGGGAAACCGTCAGCCAGGTTTATCACACTATCTACCTTTTTGGTATTTTATTGGCTAAAATTAAATTATGGCATGTATAGGCTGGAATATATTTTTGAAATGTTGATTTTGGTTATGTAACTAAGGCCATGCGAAAATGGCTTGTTTCTTATGTTTAGTTTTAGTTTTATATGTGCTTAGTTTTGGTGTCCATGATTTTGGTTTGGTATATGCTACAATGCTTGATCATGGCTTGGTATGTGGTAAGTATCTTGGTATAACGATGATGATTTTATATTTTAGGTTGAATTTGGTTTAGGATTGAGTTATTGTTCAAGCCTTTTGTTAAATATATTATATGTTGTGGTCTTTTAAAATTATTATGTTATCCTTGAAGTGTATTAAAGTATATATATAAATATAGCTTGCAAAAAATATTTATGGTTCGGTTATATGTTTATAAATGATGATATTTATGCTAAGGTTTGTCATGTGTTTGCTAGGTTACAATTATGTCATATGCTTGTAATAAATTAATGACCATCAATATATATACTAGGACATGTGTATATGAAATATTCGGTCATCTTGATTTAGTTGAAAATTTATTTATACTTTACTAGGGCATAAAATGTATATTATAGATGTTACATATATATATAAATATGCAAATGGTTGATTTTATTAAATGTGCAGGTTTCTTACAATTTATATATATGTTAGGTGTTCTATGTTTTGAATCAGTTTGGTGATGATAGACACGATGAAATAAAAAGAAAATGTTGGATAAATGTATACAAGTTAATTGATTCGTTTGTTAAGTGATGAATATTGCATGTGTCTTGTGAATAAATAGTCAATTGTTCTATCATGTGTTTAATGCAAAATGTGACCGCTACCTTAAGGTTGATTGCATATTATGTATATGTATATGTTAGCCTATTCGGCCATGGTGTAATGTATTAAACATCTATTCGTGATTACTTATAAATTTCATAATATGGTTGCATGATTAGACGTGGGTTCTAAGGATTTGCTCTTAATGTTGATTTACGAATGGCATTAAGAGATTAATAGTTAAGAAGCCCAAATATTGATTCACTTTGTATTGAAGAATAAAGCATGCAAGTTTATTTTGCCTATTTCCTATGTAGCATATGTGATGATTTAAAAAATGTTTTATGGCTTATTAAATTTTAAATGTGTATGTGAATTGGTTACCATGTGAATAACCACATAACTGATATTAGAGGCATATTTGACCATGTTGGTATTAGTTAATATTACGCATGTAAATACTTTGATGCTGTAAGCAATAATTTGAGTTTAGTTGCGACATTGTTTATGCAAGATATATGTCATTACTTGTTTTGAAACGTAAATTGATTTTATTTTCTATTATAAATGAATTCGACTTGAGTGAATATATGCATATGTATAAATGTTTGGAATTGAACCGTTGATCAGTAATGCCTCATAATTCTAATTCGGAGATGGATACGAGTTAGGGGTGTTATAGAACATCGCTCTCAAATCCATCATTGCCCTATGACTCAGAGCATCGGCCACCACATTGGCCTTACCAAGATGATACTCTATCGTGAAATCATAATCTTTGAGCAGCTCAATCCATCGATGTTGCCTAAGATTTAACTCCTTCTACGTAAGGAGGTACTTGAGACTCTTGTGATCGGTGTAGATGATACACCTCTCACCATATAGATAATGCCTCCAGATTTTCAACGAAAAAAACTACTGCAGCCAATTCAAGATCATGCGTCGGATAATTCCCTTCATATGTCTTAAGCTGATGGGATGCATAAGCCACAAGTTTTCCATCTTGCATTAATACACATCCCAAACCGACATGCGACGCGTCACTGTACACCACAAACTCTTTTCCAGATTCAGGTTATATCAGAATAGGAGCCTGAGTCAGAACAGACTTGAGCTTCTCGAGGTTGATTGTTCTGCACCGGTTCAGACAAAAGGAACTCCCTTACGCAAAAGCTTAGTCAACAGAGCTGCAATCAGAGATAGCCCCTTGACAAACCACCGATAATAACCCGCCAAACCCAGGAAACTGTGGATCTTAGATATATTCTTAGGCTGTTTCCAATCAAGCACCGCCTCAATCTTTCTAGGATCAATTAGGATCCACTTAGCAGAAACCACGTACTCTAAAAAAGTTACCTCAAAAGCCAAAACTCGTACTTGCTCAACTTAGCGTAGAGCTGTTTTTCATGGAGAATCTGAAGCACTACTTTGAAAGGCTCATCATGCTCATCCTCGCTTTTAGAGTAAACTAGAATGTCATCACTAAAGACCACGGCAAAACTGGTCCAGATAATGCTAAAAGACTCGATTAATCAGATCCATAAATGCAACCGGAGTATTCGTCAAACCAAATGGCATAACTAGGAACCCGTAATTCCCATAATGAGTCTTAAACGTAGTCTTGTGAACATCCACTTCCCTAACACTCAACTGATGATACCCAGAACGAAGATCAATCTTCGAAAACACTGAAGCCCCTCAGAACTAATCAAACAAATCATCGATCCTTGGAAGTGGATACTTGTTCTTCACAGTCAATTTATTTAGTTGCCGATAGTTAATGCACATCCTCATGGTGCCATCCTTTTTCTTCACAAATAGAACACTAGAGCAGATGAAACCATGATCCAGAAGTTCTTGAAGTTGAGCCTTAAGCTTTGTAAGCTCTTTCGGTTCCATAAGGTAGGAGCGATAGACACTAGAGCTGTACCCGAAAGAAGCTCAATTCTAAACTCAACCTCCTGATTCGAAGGTACACCTGGTAACTCTTCAAGAAAGACATCTGGAAAATCTCTCACTATTATAACATGTCCAATAGAAGAGTTCCCAGAAACAGAAACACTGACGAAGACCAAATATGCCTCATACCCTTTCTGCACTAATTTTTTGGCCACAAGAGTGGAGATCACATTGAACAGATAATCTCGATGCTCACCGATCACAACCACTTCCTCATCATCCTCAGTCCTCAAAATAACCCTCTTAGTCGCGCAGTCCAAACTAACTCGATGCTTAACCAACCAATCTATACCCAAGATCAAGTCAAATTCCCCAAATGGAAGCTCCATCAGATCTTCTAGAAATACCACCGCTTGCACCTCCAACAGAACATTTCTATAAAGTTTACTAACTCGAATGGACTGCCCCAACAGACTCAGTACAGTAACCTTACTAGAAGTGCTTTTAATAGAAATCCCCAAATTTCTAGAAATAGAACTAGCTACATAGGAGTGTGTAGAACCTATATATATCAAAGTAGTGTAAAGTACATCAAAAAGTAAGAACATATCAGTGATAACATCTGGAACATCTCTATCCTCTCGGCGTCGAGCAGCATAAACTAACGCAGGCTACCTTGCCTCAGTCTAACCAACACCCTGCCCGATGCTCTCTGCCCACGACCCATACCATTACCACCCCTAGCCTCTCCACGGCCCTTAGGTGGCTGCTTGAATAGTTATCTAAGACAATCTCCACACAACTGAATCCCGGTAGGAGCAACATGAGCCCCCACTCTCACTGGCCCATTGGGTTTTGCATTTTTCTTAGGCCTTTGAACAGAACTAGAGGGCTCCGAAAATCTCTTGTTCTTGCCTCTTTCTCGGTCCCTATTTTGGTGCTCCACACGTTTAACATCCTTGATGATCTTCACCTTCTCAACCAGAACTGTGAACTCTCGCTCCCACTATGGAGCAATCAATACCTTCAAATTATCCCTTAATCCATCCTCAAACCGGGTGCACCTCTCATACTCAGACGCCACCATGCCACGAGCGTAGCGGTTCAACCTCAGAAACTCAGCCTCATACTCGGCCACAGATCTATCGCCTTACGTGAGATTCATGAACTCACACCTACGAGCATAAACATAGCTCGCCTCCACGTACTTACTCTAGAAGGTGGTCTTAACGAAATCCTAGTTTAGATGATTAGGCTGAGGACCCTCTTCAACCGTCAACCACCACTGATATGCCTCCTCCCTAAGTAATGAGACTGTACCCTTAAATTCCTACTTGAGAGTACAACCTAAATCATTCATGATCCTCTTGGTGGCCTCCAACCAATACTCGGTCACATTAGGAGCGGCTCCAGTAACACCCCTAAACAGCTCAGACCATTGGACCAGAGTCATTCAGTTACCGACCCATGGCCTCCAGAACTAGAATACGGTCCAACAACCCTCTTCAAGATCCTCAACATGGCTTGGGACAGTGCACCATCCCGAGCCGAACGGCTTTGAAACCCAGTCTTAGTAGCAGGCGAAATCGGTGTCTCACTCGTATCTAAATTTGGCATATAGCCCAAAGATGATGACTTAGCTCGAGCCCTCAACGGCCTCTACCACGACCACGAATACCATGTTCGCGAGTTCTACGAGCATTCATCATAAATTTTGAAATTTTATCTATATTATAAAGTTTTATGTATCAGTTCCAGTATTTATTAGCAAATATTTTATGCAAAAATTATCAAAAGTTTAGAGTTGTTTTCAGAGGTTTCAACCTTCTAACTATTTCAGTACAGTTTCAGAAAGTATTATCTACAGTGTTTCGAAACAGTTTTATCTAAGCACAGAGATACTTACAAGATCAGTGTCGGTGACTCGGTGTACCACATACTTTCTCAAGTTATTCAAATTTATTAAAAACCAATTCTTTTGAAACAAAAATTTTGGAATCCAAAATTCATAGCCTAAGTTTTGCAACCTGTCTCTCATACCACTAAATGTAACACCCCAAACCTAGCCTAGACGTTATGGCCGAATCTGGTGATGTCACAAAGAATGGGTTTTGAAAACAATGTTGTTTTGATAAATCATCCAATTGTGATACCTCGTATTCGTCATGATTATATTGAAAATGTTTATTTAATTAATTTGTTTACCAAACACTTACTACAGTGGAATTTTAATAAACGTGATAAATTTTAGAAACCCGATTTTTTATTTTTAGAAATAACCTCTTTTGCGTACAAACCGTCAATTTCATAAAAAAATTTATCAAGGAATGCAAATTATTAACAAACCAAAAATCAACAGTTAAAAACCATAAAGTCCAAAGGGTCATAGAAATTACAAACTCCTAGAATAAAAACCAGAATCGTTAATAAAACTAGAGGGTCGAGTGGTCACGGCTAAGTCCCTACAGTACCGATCCGTCTAAGTCTGTGGATTACTTGACAGAACAGGCAACAGATGTGAGTTTACGTAAAATCAGTGTGTAACCCAACAGAAGTAAGGATGCAAACGTACAGAGTCATAGCCACAGTCAGAAACATATACAGATTCAGATTCAAATTACAGAAATAGATATGCCAAAAATCCTACCCCATCTTTTACACACCAACTCCGTCCATCCCATCACACCATATGAGGTTAAAAACACCCACCCATCCCTACACACCGTATCGTGCCATTAAGACACATATTAGATAATATGCAACTGAGCTGCCAGATTATTGGCGGTTAACGCCGAATAGAATACTTCCTTCTCATAAAAAAATCTCACCCTAGTCACAGATACAGTATTATCAAACACAATTTGCAGATACAGAAACATCATGCTAGACATGCTCGCACATAGATATCAGATGTATATAAATAACAAAATAATTAGACATGCTTATCAGTGTCCTACTTAGAGCAACTTTAAAATATCAGAACACAAAATCTAGGGTTTGGTTAGCCCTTACTAACCTTATGGTAGGCCCATAGTTGATCGAAATGATCCGTGTGACATTAGGGAAAATTTTAGAAAAATGGGCCCACAAGCCATATGGCTTGCCCGTGTAGACCTACATGCCCATTAGCTTACCCGTGTGGGCCCAAACATTCAGATTGGCCTTATCGGTGTGGCCTACATGGCCTGGCCCAAAATCCACACACCCGTGTGGCCCACATGGCCTGGCCTAAAATCTACATGCCCGTGTGGCCGACACGTCCAACTTTGCCTAACTCGTGTGGCCCATACGGCCACACTCATGCCCATATGGCTTGCCTGTGTGGGCCTACACGGCCACACTTAAGCCACCACACGGTTGTATACTGCGCACGGTCGTGCCTTTATTGAGTACACGGTTGTGTCTCACACATGGCCATCCATAGTGCCGGCCATACGCCCGTGTGGTGTCGACAGTGGCCATTTTTGGCTTTATTTAAAACCTCGTTTTTTGTGTTTTGGGAACACACCTGGTACGATTTTGATGCAAAAACACTCCCATAGAGAACAACACCTAATAACAACAACAAAAATACCCACGATTACTTAAATCCTCTGAATCCAACTGAAACACCTTTTGACCATAACTCAGAAACACAACAGGAACTACTCTCCTATGATTCAAAAAAAACTTAACCTCTACAACAGTAACCATGAGATTTCCCTACACCACCAACGAGTCTCAATTTTTTTGAAGAACACATACCAACACGGTTTACCGAATTAACTTGACATCACTAAAAAGAAACAAAAATACAGAAGGAACTCTCAAAACACCAACACAAATGCTTACCTTCAAAAACGAATGGCAGAACCGAGAAGAGAAACACCACAATTGGAAGAGGCAAAAATTCAATAGGAAAAATGAGCATAGAAACGTCAGAGAAAAGGAAGAAGAGAGAAAGAACAATAATAAAAACAAAAATAGAAGAATTATTTGGAAAACATCTCACTAACTGTACAATCCCACTAAATCTCACCCACTAACCATCTCAAACTCCCAACTCCCTCAAACCATTGTCAGCTGACTACAACAAAAATTAACACACTTTCCCACACAAGGATTCAAACACAGAACCTTCAGGTAGACTAACACTTACTCAACCACCAGACCAGCAGAGCCATTCTGATATGAATTTATAGGAAATTAAATATAAGCCTGCTGAACAAAGGTAAGGCTTAGATAAAAAATAACAAAATTAACAAATCTGGGACTTGAACCCAAGACCTCATACACAAACTCAGAACACTTAGCCATTGAAGCAGATACATAATTGTGTAAGATATTTACAGAAATATGAATAAATTATTCAGTGTGTTACACCCTAGGAAATACATACGATTTAGTTTAGTATAATTTGAAATATTTTATTGATTTGTGAATTGTGGTTGTTGAATACTTTTGGTATAATTTCATTGTTATAAACTGTTGACAGTTGAGAAAGTAATTGACTAAACATTGTTAATACGATGATATACTTTAAGCACATATGAACGTAGGATAGGGTATAATTGGCATGCCAATAGCTTATATTGCGCCTTATACAGGATTGACTTGTGATGAGATGATGATTCATGATTTGTTAATTTCCACTGAATATACCAAAGTTCAAAATTTGTTATGAACTATCGTGTTATATTTACAATGATACATGTTACTAGGGGTGGATGTAAAGCCTTCGGGCTTGGCACTTAGTGCCCAGGCGTGTTTCCAAAGGGATGTTAGCCTATGGGCTAGGTACTTGGTGCCAAGGCGTGTTCTCGGTTGGTTTGGATCATTTGAGGTTTCTAGTGTGTTTTGGGTGGTTAACCGCATATTTGTATCCATTATATCATTCATCGAACAAATTTCTAGTGATAGATGACTTCTTGTTGGATTATATAAATGTTTGCATTATTTTCTGATCTTATCGTGACTTGATATCGAATGATCTCGTGTAATTGAATGAATTATGCAACTCATATATGTATATAAAAACTCACTTGTTGAATAATTATGGTTGATAGGATTACTGTTTATTAATCATTATAATGTATAATTGCTATATTTATACGATAAGTTTTATCATTTTAACTGTTGAACTTACTAAGATCTATTAAAGCTTACTCTTTCATTTTCCCGTTTCTTTGTAGATAACGTTTTGTGAGATCATACGATTGGATCAACATGAAGATCACATTATCTAGATATCTGTCGATAGATTTTGACATGTTTACCTTTGGGTTATATGACATGTAATAAGTGTCTTGTATGTGTTTTGGATCATTATTACTAGTGATACATATTAAACTTGGATGATGTTATGTAAACTTGATTTTGGCTCACTTGTATATATGTCTTTGGCTTTTGGCTTGTAAAGATTCATATGTATATGTTTTGGCCATTTTGGTTTAAGCTACTTGTGAATGAATATGTTATGGTAGAAGTAGGTATGAATGATATGGATTAATTGTAAGTTTAGTGTGTGTTTAAAGTAAGTACTTGTGAAATTTGAATGTCAATTGGATGGAGTATGAAATGTGGTGCCATTGAGAGCTTATTGGTTAGGCACTTAGGTTGAATGTTTTGCTTGTTTGAATGTGTTTTGAAGGCATGCAAATGTTTGATTTTGATTTGGCTTGGCACCTAAGAAATGGGTATTGTTTTGGCTTATTTTAGAAGTCATTTTAGGTGCACACGGCCTGGGACACAGGCTATTATACAACCGTGTGCCATACATGGTCTCCTCAGACGGTCGTGTGTCATTTTGATTTTAAGTGTAGGGTTTTCCACATGGCATCAGACTATTGCATGGCCTAGAGACACAGCTGTGTGACCTTATTTTGAATCCCACACAATCTTGCACACGGTCTGCGACATGCTGTGTGACCTTATTTAGATATGCACACGAGCAGGTACATGGGCTGTGACACGGTTGTGTGACCCAAATTTTGAATTGTACACAGTTTGACCACATGACCATGTTTCTTAGCCACACGGTTTGGGCTCTGTCATACAGCCGTGTGACCCCTGTTTCTAAAATTTTCAAAAAATTCTATTTTTTTCAAAATTAGTCCCTAATTGTTTCCAAACTACTTTTAAGGTTTGGTAAGCTCTATATAAGGCTTTCAATTGTATATATACTATGTTTGATGTATGGATTGAATATTCATGTTTAAATTAATAATTGAATGGTTTTATAATGTTATTTGATTTGATATGTGCTGTACTACTCCGTAACCCTAATTTGGTGACAGAGACAGGTTAGGGGTGTTACAAGGTATCTAAGTAAAGCCCAAAATAAGTGTTATGGCTTCTTTCATCTTTCATATTTGATTATTGATTTATTCTTATATTATTTATTGTAAACTTTGTTTCTTTTGATTATTATTTATGTGAACCAAAACTCTTCAAGTTTCAAGTAAGAGTTTTAAGAATTTTGCCTTTTATTCTCAAATTTTTTGAATTTTTGTTAAGTTTACTTAATTATAAGTTTTATAATTATATTCTATAAGTTAAATTAGTATATTTTATAAGTTACTTTTTGTTTTTGTTTTGGGTTAATTTTGATTGCTTTAATTTTAATTATTGATGGGTATTTGTGTGAAACATATATATGAGTATAAAACTTTGATGGAATTATGACCCTTGACCATTTTGTAATTTTAACTGGTTATATTTATTATTGTAGATGAATGACTCAATATCATAGCAAAATTCTCAAATCAAAAAACCATTATAAAAAGTTACACCTACTTCTCCCACTAAAGTTGTCTACATAATAAAGAAAGGAAATACTCGAAAAATGGCCAAACTAAGGGCATCTTATTGGCAACATTTCAACAAATCCTCAACAAAAGATGGAGAGAATAGGGACAAGTAGAATTTGTTTGACAACAGACACTTAGTCTTCATTGCAAAAGATATCTTACATGGTTCTAACAGCTCATTGGATAGATGATGAGTGGAAGTTATAAAAGAGAATTATAAACTTTTGCAAAGGATATCTTTGCTATAACTGTTGATAACGCATCTTCTAATAATGTTGTTGTTGATTATTTAAGAAAGAAGTTGGTTCATCGAAAAACTTGTGTTGCGAACAGTAAATATATACATATGAGATGTTAAAGACAAGCTTTTCGATGTTAAATACACACATTATTAATCTCATTGTCCAAGAAGGGGTTAAAGACACTTCTAACTCGGTGAATCGAGTTAGAGGAGCTGTTAGATATATTAGAGCATCACCATCAAGGTTGTCTAAATTCAATTATCGGGTAGAAGAAAAAATGGTAGGTACTAGGGCTCATTTACATCTTGATTTGCCTACTAGATTGAATTCAACCTATATGATTTTAAATGTGGCTAAAAAATATGAATGTGTGTTTGAAACTTATGTTCATAATGATCATAAATTTTTTCTAGACCTTAGTGTTGGATATAGAGTCCCGACATGTGATGATTGGAAAAATGTTCAAAGAGTTACAAAAGTGTTTGAGCCTTTTCATGAACTTACATTGAAGGTGCCTGGATATTACATGTCACCTTTTATTCTTTCTTTTTTTTAAAAAATAGTCACAAATGTGTATTGTCTTCTCGATGGGTGGAAACATTGTGGGGATTTAAACATAATGTCAATGGCTTCAAATGTGAACGAAAAGTACAGGAAGTATTGGGGTGATTCAAAAGTGATGAAATTGCTTATTTATCGTGCATTTGGAGTCAACTTGTTTTTAATACAATTGCAGATGACATTATAATAATGGTTAATAGATAACTGCATTATTTGTTTAATGAATATTCTGTAATTGTTGAGGGAAACTGTAATAGCCAAATTTTTAGTTGTGTCAGAAACAGTGGTTTGAGACCACTAAATCCGATGAGTGAGTTCGAAAATTATATTATTTTTTATTTACGAGTTAAGTGTGCTTTTAGAAAGATTTTTGGTTTGGTGGTTTGTGTTTTAGAAGAAATTATTAGGAAAAGAGGTCTTGAAAACGAGGTATCAAGACCTCGATTTTATAAACCAAGCCGTAAATATTTTTATAAATATTTACAGAATGTTATTGAGTTAGTATTAAAGTTTCGTTAGAAAATTTTAACATTTTGATAGTTAATTAATTAAAAAGGACTAAATTGAAAAAGTTAAAAATTTGCTAATTAAAGAAATAGTGATTACATAGCCTAAGTGGTGAATAAGGAAGGACCAAAAAGGCAATTAGACATTTATTAGAAGGTTGAAATGGCTTGTGCAGAGAAAAATCTTGAAATTGGATGAATCAGGGGCAAAATGGTCATTTGGGAAATTAAGGTAAAATTAAAACAATGACTAAATTGAAAATCTAGACATTTCTTCATAAATATTCAGCCAAAAACACCGTAGAACAGTCTCTCAAAAGCTGGGTTTTTTCATATTTTTACACCATGTGAGTTCAATTCTTACTCTTTTCTTGAAATTTTTGTGTTTTTAATACTTTTACAACTAGGTCCAACTATCTATTTCATTAGTTTTTGATTCTATGGGTAATTTTGAAAGTTACCATTGATGAGTGCTGGATGTTTATGATGAATTAACATGGAATTGAAGCTTTAATTTTGTTATATGATGATTTTATCAAGTAATTTTAATAGAAATTGATTTTAAGACCAAATTGTGAAAATGATTAAATCTTAGGGTTTTGCATTAAATTATGTTTATCAAAGGCTGTGTAATAGCTTAGAATATTTAGATAAAATTTTAATTGAGAAAAATTAGTTTATTTGATGGGCTAATTAGTGAGGGACTAAATTGTAAAAACTATAAAATTGAGATAATTGTGCAATTTCAAAAATTGAGAGGTATAAATTGTGAAGTGAATTATAATTTAAAATATGTGCTAATGAATGAATAATTTTATATTTTAGATCAAGAGCCCTTAGATCAACGAGAAAAAGAGAAATTAGCATAATAGTCCCTAACTACTACAAACTTACGATTTAGCTCAGGTAAGTTCATATGGTTAAATTTTAATGTTATATGTTTATTGATGAATGGTATTTTGTATTTATTCATATCATTTGTTGAAAATAAAATTATTATTAAATTTACGAAATTGAATCAAATGTTTGAAGTGAACGGAACGCGAGATTGAGTACAGTCGTTCAGTGCAAAAGAGGAATTTATGGTAAATTACCCAAGTAAACTGAGGTTCAACATATTGTGTGAACTCTCGTGTTTGCTTTCCGTTTAGCTCTTATGAGCTTTAGTCAACTCATAAGAGTTTCAGATTAACCCTTCTAGGTTTCAGTTCAGCTCTTTTGAGCTTCAGTTTAACCCTTATGGGTTTCCGTTCAGTTCTTATGAGCTTCAGTTCAACCCTTACGGGTTTCCATTTAGCACTTATGTGCTTCTATTTACAATGTACTCAAATCCGTAAGAAGTTTTCTTGTTTGATAAGGATTGGTATTGAGCTCAAATAAGTTATTATTGTGCTTCAGTTCAGCCACATGGAATTAATGTGGAGGAATTTAAGTTATTATTGATATTGAGCTCAAATAAGTAAATTCTTCAATTAAAGTTGTGATTGGCAGGAAATGTTTGTGAAATGATTTACCTAAATGAATTATTATTATATTATGTTCGGTAAGATTTATATTTAAAGCCAATGAACTTACTAAGCTTCATTAAGCTTACTTGAGTCGTTTAATGTTCTTTGTAGATTTTCAATAAGTTCGAAGGATCGAATCAACACATTGAGTCACACTATCCAGTTGCTCTGGTAGATTGTGATATACTTTATGGTTTATATGGCATGTATAGGGTTGGACTGGAAAAGAGCTAAATTTGAAGTATGGTTGTGAATGAGATATATATGTTTGTATGCTTGTATTACTAGTAGATTTTGGTAAATCAATAAAAGAAGTTATTTTGGTAAGTTTAGGCGATTGAGTTTGAGATAATATATATTATGTTTAAAACATGATTTTTGGCTTGTGTATATTGTTTGATTGGGGTTATTTGATGTATTGAATTGCCTTGTATAGGTTGGTATTTAAAAGGGTGAGAAAAGTGGCCTTAAAATGACCTATTTTTGTCCACATGAGTAGAGACACGGGTGTGTATCTCAGCCGTGTGTGACACACGGCCTAGTACATGGGTGTGTGGTCTGGCCATGTGTCCCCTGCACTTTAAAATTTCAAAACAAAATGCCCAGGTTTTTACACACTGCCTAGCATACAGGTGTGTGATTGGCCGTGTGACTTAAGTCAGAGAGTTACAAGAGTAAGGACACGGGTTGGGACACGGCCGTGTGCCTCACATTGTATGTCCACACGGCCTAAGACACGGGTGTGTCTCCTGGTTGTGTGAGTCACATGGCTAGCCACATGGGTGTGTGTCCCTTGCTCCTAAGAAAACTTTTAAAATTTTGAGAAAAATTCCCTGAGTATTCGGTTTAGTCTCGATCCACTTCTAAGGTGTACATTGGGCCTCGAGGGCCAATCCAAGGGAAAATGTGAGTGTTATATGACTGATTCTTGATATGAATAATAAAAGTTGTAAAATGTCTGTAATTAATCTGTAAAATCTGGTAATGCTTTGAAACCCTGTTCCGGTAACAGATAAAAGTTAGGGGTGTTACAAAAAACCACCACATGAAAATTGAAGTTGAATTTAATTCTCCTACTAGAGCTCCAAGTTCAAATGAAAATGAAATAGATCATGTAAAACCAAAAATAAGCCTAGTCATGCAACAATATATGAAGAAAAAGTAATGTGTTGGCTTGGAAAGCAAATCTGAGTTGGATAAATATTTATAAGAAGATTGTGAAAATAATTCGAATTCATTTGATTTGCTATTGTGGTGGAAAGTTAATAGTCCAATATTCCCAATTGTTGCATAAATGGATCAAGATGAGTTATTCGTTCCTATCTCAATCGTTGCATCCGAAACTGCTTTCAACACAAGTGGATGTGTTCTAGATAATTTTAGAAGTTCTTTAACTCCTTTTATGGTTAAGGCTTTGGTTTGCACACAAGATTGGCTTCGAAGATCACAAGATCCTATCAACCTCGAGGAGTATGTGGAGGAACTTCAAAATATAGATGATGGTAAGGGATTGGACTTTAATCCAAAAAGTTAATTTCTTATTTTATTTATTTTATAAATATTCTCATAATTTAACTAAATTTTTCCTATTTTGATATTTATTAGAATTGTCAAAGTTATCAGAACATGAAGATGGTAACATAATTAACTACAACTCACAAAATTGAATGTTTATTTTAATTTGTCTAGTAAAGATTTTCATAATTTAAGAATACATTTTTATTTTTGTTACATAATTTCTGGTATTATCTACAATGTTTGAAGAACATGAAGCTTGAAGATAGTTTGATTTTAACTTTTTGGAATAGATATTTTGTTAATTCTTATGGAAAGTTCAACCTTGCATTTGCTTTGATGTAGTCAAAACAGTTGGTTAAACTCTTGATTTTTTTGTGTAGGAAGCTTGAGTCTATTTTGTTAAATTCGACTCTTGGAGCATCACGCCATCTATATCGTACTTTTGGTGTATCATTTTGTTATATCATATTTTGTGTAATAGTGCATGTATCACTATATCATACTTTTGGTATATCATTTTGTTATCTTGTATATAAGATATTTCTTGACGCATAATGCATAATTATGCACTCTGTAAATATAGTTACGCGTGTGGTGTAATAGCTTATGTAGTTGACTCGAATTATGACCGCAATGATCATCTTGCAATGTTATGTATAGTTATTTTGCATGCCTAAAATAGTTCTTTACATGTAATTATTAAATAAATTATATTTTTTATGTAGTTAAATAATATTGTACTTCGTCTACTAGTTAAATAATCACAATATTAAATATAAATAATAGGATTTGTTAACTCGACTCGACTCAAAATTTTTTTACTCAATTTGACTTGGTTCATAAAAATTTCAAATTGAGTTCAATTGCTAAAATAAGTTTCTTTAACTTGATTAACTCGAAATTTTTTTACTCAATTTGACTCAATCAAATACTCACCTCTATCTATCTTGTTTCGTTTCTTTGTTATTCTAATTTGTTCTTGTTTAATTTTTTCTATTGTTTAATTTGGATTCCTTGTTCTTTTTCTATCTTGTTTTAATTCCTACCCTTTCTAATTTTTAGATCTAACTTGGATTTGTTTGCATTTCATGTCGTGAAAAACTTCAAGTTTTTTTTCATTCGTCTAGAGCCCTAGGTCAAATTCGCGGCTTAGATAAACTTGCAATCTTGTTCCACATGCATTCCATATTAAAGAGGTAAATTAAAAAGTTTTAGAAAAGTTTAATTCAACAAGAGGCCTTTAAATTATGCGTTTTGTTTGGGTTAGGTATTCAAACTTTTTTTAGTTGAATAAGATATCTAAATTTTATTTCGTAACCGAAATTGACGCATACCATTACATTTATTAAAAAAATCATTCTAGCTAATCAAAAAGAGCCATGTCACCACTTCATTAAAATATAATTAAATAAAAATTATATTAATGTTAAATAAAAACAAATTTATATTAATAAAGTTTATGTACTTGATTAGACAAAAAAATTTAAATACCTAACTCAAACAAATGACATAGTTATCATGTGAACTTTCAAGCAAAAATCATCAATCAAACAAACTTTGAGCTTACTATTTCCCTATATTTTTTTACATACACCTGTGAGCTTTACTTCTATTCTTTTGCTCGCCTCTATTTCATTGGATTTGAGTTTAATTTGCAAACACTTTGATCTTGTAAGAATTTTTTCTTTGTTTTCTTATTTGTATTTCCTTAAGAGGGTTTGTATCTTAAGATTTGGGGTAAAAATCTTAAAGGATTTGTATGGTTAAACCTTATCCTAAAAGGTTATCAAATTAGTGAATTTGAGAAAATATTTAGTTATAGAAAGCTAAGGTAGTAGAGTAGGGAATTGGGGCCGAACAACTATAAATTATCGTGTTCATCTTTCAATTTTCTTTTTAGCTTTCACAAAAAAAACTTATAAGGCAATTCACCCCTTTTTGGCAATTTTGATTTGATTTATCGAGCTAACAATTGATATCAAAGCTATCTCTAAAAGACGGTTTAACAACCAAGAGAAGATCCTTGAGGTAGCTCAAATCTCATCTCTTCAAACCATACAAGATGACATCTTCTTCCAGCTCCATTATGGTTGGTGAGTCTCAATCTATCTCCAAAACTCCTTATTTTAATGAAGCAAATTATTCATGTTTGAATACTAGAATAACGTTGTTCATCCAAGCCAACAATCTTGTCGTGTAGGACATCATCATGGATGGTCCATCCATTCCTCAAAAATAAGGAGATAAATCAGTTCCAAAGAGCAATAATGAATGGAAAGAGGAAGATAAGAGAAACATTTAACTCAACTCGAAGTTCATGCACACTCTCTTTTATGCACTTGGTTCAAATGAATATAGTAGAGTTTCTTTATGTTCCAATGCTAAGGAAATTTGAGACAAATTGGGGGTTATTCATGAGGGTACCGATCAAGTTAAGAAATCAAAGGTATGAATTCTCGCTCTCAATTATAAGACTTTCATGATAAAGTCCGATGAGGACATCAAAGCTATGTCCAATAAATTCACCATCATTAACAACGAACTCAAATCATATGGGAAGACCTATCCCAATGAAGAAGTAGTTCTGAAGATGCTTAGGATCTTGTCTCTATCTTGGGTTGCAAAAGTTACAGCTATAGAGGAAGCTAAAAACTTCGTGACTCTTTCATTAGATGAGATAATTGGTCCATTGCTCAATCATGAAATGAGACTCAAGGGAGTGAATAAAGGAGACGAAGAAGTTTGAAAAGAAGAAAGTTGGTGTTGCTCTTAAGTTCACAATAGAATAGAGTAATTCTAATAAAGATATGAATGAGGATGAAGACATGGCTATGCTTGTAAGAAGATTCAAGAGATTTATGAGGTCCTATAAAGGAAGAATATTTCAAAAGAAGGAATGACTCAAAATTGAATCAACCAAGGAGAAAGATCCTATCATTTATTATGAGTGCAAGAAATGGGATACATCAAGTTTGATTGTCCTCAATGGAAAAAGAAGGGGTCTAGCAAACAAAAACATAAGGCCAATGTTGCTACTTGCAGTGATGATGGTTCATCTGATTAAGAAAATCAAGAAATAGTTAACCTATGTCTCATGGCAATCAATGATTCTAAGATAACTTCTAACTTATCTATTTCAAATTCTTATTCTTTTGATGAGTTACAAAATGCCTAAGATGAATTGGGTTTGGAATTTGAAGTCATGAATTCAAAACATAAGAAAAATATTTCAAAATTGGAAAATGAAAATTACTTTCTTTCCAAAAACAATCATGAACTGGAAGAGAAAGTAAACAAAATGTAAGAAACTATTAATGGTTTTGAAAAGAAGAATTTAGATTTGCATAATTAACTTTCTAAATTTCATGATAATCATGAAAAGCAACTTGAGTTGCTTAAGAGCGAAAAGGCTCACTCTAATAAAGTTTTTGAAAAAGGAGAAAATTCAAAACAAAATTTTGTTAAAAATAGTTTTACTTTCTATAAACATAGAGATCCCTAAAACTTTTACAAAAGAAAAATTTATTAAAAGTGTATAGGTCCTAAAGGACTCATAACTTCTTAAGATATGAACTTGATTTCAAAATGGATTCCTAAAGGGACTAAAATTATAGGTACTAATGCTTATGAGCCAAAAAGAATTTGGGTACCAAAAATCAAAGTTTATTTTTATGTTTGTAGGAAAATGAGCATTACTTTGAGGTGGACTATACAAGGAAAAACTTATGGTACCTTGATAATGTATGCTTAAGACACACGATCGTTGACAAGATTCACTTTATCAATTTGAAGTCAAAAAGTGTAAGAAAATTTACATTCGGTGACAATTCTACAAAAAAAAGTAGAAGAAATAGGCTCTATTGGTAAAAACTCTTCAATTATTATTAAGAATGTCTTATATGTCAACGATTTTAAGCATAATCTTCTATGTATTAGTCAATTATGTGATAAAGGTTTCAATGTCATATTTGAGTCTAAAGGTTGTAAAGTTATTGACATTGCTTCTAATAAGATTGTTCTTGTAGGACATAGGATAGAATATATATATGGTGCATTTAGATGATTTGCATTATTCTAATATATGCATTGTTGCTAAAATTGAAAATAGTTCTTTATTATGGCATAGAAAACTAAGACATGCTAGCATGAACATATTGCATAAAGTAGCTAAAATTAACTTAGTAAGAGGTTTGCCTAAATTTAATTTTGAACTAGATAAAGTTTGTGATGCATGTGTTAAGGGCAAACATAAAACAGTTTCCTTCAAACCTATTAATAATGTATCAACTAGTAGAGCTCTTCAACTAATTCACATATACTTATTTGGTCCTATTAAGACAACTAGCTTGGGTGGAAAACAATATGCTTTTGTGTTTGTTAATGACTATTCTAGATTTACTTGGATTCTTTTCTTAAGTACTAAAGATGAAACTTTAGAAAAATTCATCACATTTTCAAAAATGAACCAAAATGAAAAAGGTTACTCTATCACTAGTGTTAGAAGTGACCATGGATTCAAATTTCAAAATCTTGGTTTTGAAAATTTTTACAACTTAAATGGAATTAGACATAATTTTTTTTGCACCTAGAACCCCTTAACAAAATAGAGTTGTTGAGAAGAAAAATAGAACTTTAGAAGAAATGGTTAAAATTATGCTTTATGAAAATAATTTTACCAAAATTTTTTGGAGGGAAACCACAAACACCACTTGCTACGTTAAAAATAGAGTGATGATTAGGTCTATTTTAAAGAAAACTCCATATGAACTTGTCAAAAATAAAAGTCAAACAATAGTTATTTTCATCCTTTTGGATGCAAATGTTTTGTTTTAAACAATGACAAAGATAATCTTGGTAAATTTGAAGCAAAAAGTGATGAAGGAATCTTTCTTGGTTATTCTTTAAGTTCTAAAGCTTATCGAGTCTTTAACAAAATAACTTTAGTAGTTGAAAAGTCTATACATGTTTTTTTATGACTTTAATCCTCCTCCTGAAAAGGATTCCTGTGTTGATGATAATGCAAATTTTTTTTAATAAAAATGATAACGAGGATCAATCATCAAATGAAAAAATTCAAGAACAAACATAAGATGCTCTTGAAGAACTTTCAATTGAGGAAAGAGAGATCATTCTTCCAAAAGAGTTCAACTATGTGAAGGATGGTATGATTTTGGGAGATCCATCCCAATGGGTAATTACTAGATATTCTCTTAGAAATACTTGTAATTATGTTGCATTTATCTCATGCATTGAGCCTAAAAATATCAAAGAAGCATTAAATGATGAATATTGGATATTGTCTATGCAAGAAGAGTTAAATGCATTTGAGAGAAGTAAAGTATGGACCTTAGTTGATAGACCTATTGATAAATCTACTGTAAGTACTAAATGAGTTTTTAGGAACAAGCTAGATGAGAGTGGTAACTTAGTGAGGAACAAGGCTAGACTTGTTGCTCAAGGTTACACTCAAGAGGAAGGAATAAATTATGATGAAACTTATACTCTCGCAGCTAGGATGGAAACCATTAGAATGCTTTTATCTTTTGCATGCTTTAATGATTTCAAATTATATCAAATGGATGTAAAAAGTGATTTTCTAAATGGCTTTATAAATGAAGAAATGTATGTTGAACAACCACTCAGTTTTGAAGATTCAAAATTTCCCAACCATGTTTTCAAACTTTCAAAAGCTTTATATGGTTTGAAACAAGATCCTAGAGCTTGGTATGAAATCTTATCACATTTTCTTATTGAAAAAGGTTTTTGTAAAGGGAATGTTGACACAACACTTTTTATTAAAAGAAAAGATAGATTTATTAGTAGTTCAAATTTATGTTGATATTATTTTTTGTTCTACTAATAATCTTCTTTGTCAAGAATTTTTTTTAAGCTAATGCAATGTGAGTTTGAGATGAACATGATAGGAAAACTAAATTTTATTTTGGGGCTGCAAATCAAGTAAAGAAGGATGACATCTTCATTAATCAAGTTAAGTACACAAAGGAAATGCTCAAAAAGTTTGGGATGGACACTTTCAAACCACAAGCTACTCCCATGAGTCCTTCTACAAAGCTTGACAAAGATGAGGAAGGTAAATGTGTAGATTTAAAATTATACTGGTCAATAATTGGTTCTTTTCTTTATCTTATCGCAAGTAGACTCGACATTATGTTTAGTGTATGCTTGTGTGCTAGATATCAATCTTATCCTAAGAAATTACATTTATAAGCCCTAAGAGAATCTTTAGATACCTTAGAGACACTTTGAACTTAGGCCTTTGCTATCCTAGAGACTCATCCTTTAGCTTGTATACATCCTTGGGTACGGATTTTGGAGGTTGCAAATTAGATAAGAAGATCACTTTCAGTATTTGTTAATTCCTTGGCAACATACTAATATCATGGTTTTCAAATAAACAAAATAATGATGATTTTTCCACCACTAAATCAGAATATATTTCTACCAATAGTTGTTGTGCTCAAGTTTTATGGATGAAACAACAACTTAAAGACTATGGAATTGATGTATATACCATTCCTATCAAGTGTGACAATACTAGTAATATTTGTCTCACTAAAAATCTCATCCAACATTCTAAGACTAAACATATTGAAATTAGACATCATTTCATTAGAGATCATGTCCAAATGGGTGAAATAGTTCTAGAGTATATATACATATTAAACAAATTAGTTGACATTTTTACAAAACCATCAGACAAATAGGGTTTTTGGATACTTAGGAGAGAGCTAGGTTTAACCACCTTGCCTTGACTTTGTGTTGAAACTTTCTATGTTCTTTGATTATTTTTGTTCCAAAAAGCTTGTTAAGTAAAGATTTCAGGGCTCTTGTATGCATAAAGATAGTGGGAGTTTAAGTAGATATTTGATCTCTTTTGACCTTATTTATCTAGAATGACTTACTCCTATGATATTTTTGAATTTATTAAATTAGTCGTATTCTTACTAATTTAGTCATTTTCCTTACATCTAAGTGTGCTTTATGAATTCTATGCATCATGCTTGCATTTTGCATTTCCATGCATATGAAACAATTAGGGATGTTCTTAGAGTAATTTTAGGACCCTTAGAACCTTTAAAGACAAAAATTTCGGTTTTGTAATTTTCACAGCTGTAACAACCCGATTTTTGGCCTAGTCGGAACAGTGATTTCGAGACCACAAATTCAATGTAAGAAAATTTATTTTTATTATATTTTTATGGTCTAGAATTTTATGGAATGATTTCGTGAAAGTTTCGTTCGAAAATTTCGACGTTTGGGCACTCAATTTAGTCAAAACGACTAAATTGTAAAAAGTGCAAAACTTGAGTTCTAGAAGCTAGAGGTATCTAATTCCTATGAAATTTTAAATTGGAGGTCCTTAAATGGAATTAGACCATTGGTTAATTTGTTGGACAAAAATGGACATGGAATACATGAAATTGAATATTTTTAAGTTAGGGGCATTTTGGTCATTTAGTAATTAAAATGAATTAAAAACAAAATTAAAAGCCAATTTTTGTCTATCTTCAACCCCTTGGCCTAATTTCACATGAGGAATACATAGCTAAGGTTTTTCAAGCTTCCAAGCTCGATTGTAAGTCCGTTTTAGCCCCGTTTTTAATTTTCTTTACATTTTTTCGATCCTCGTAGCTTGGTTTAGTTATTTCCACATTATTTTGAGGTAGGGTTTTGAAATTCATGTGTTTTGAAGTTTTATGGAAGAATATGAAAGTTTTGAGTGTGATAAACAACTTTTGCTAAGTGAATTTTTGATGAAATTGCATAAAAGAACTATTTATAAAAGTTATAAAATTATGTGTAGAAAATGTGATTTCGTGAAAAACGTGAGCTGCTATAAGAGGGAATATGAATCGGATAGGCTTAGCATTTGAGAAAAATAAGTGTTTTTCATCTTACGAGCCTAGGGGAAAAATTGTAAATATGTGAAACTTTAGGGGCAAAAATGTATTTTCATAGTGTGATTTTTGGACTAAATTGAATAATGTGAGTATTAAATGAGTTAAATGTGTTATTACAGATCAAGAAAGATGAGGAATTTACCTTGATAGGGGAAAAGAAAAGGTTGTGCACTAAATTACAAATTCGTCATATTTTGCACCTAGGTAAGTTTGTATGTAAATAATGCATCGTTTTTACTTTATCACATTTTATTATGTTTTATGAAATGTGGCTGAATATTAAATGAAATTAACAAGTATCGAAAAGTGAGAAATTTCCCGGTTGAACGTTAGGAGCAGAATAGGATATAAGTGACATGTCACTAGTGACTTAACTGTGGTACTATGTGAAAGTCACTAGTGACTCAAATGTGGTACTATGTGAAAGTCACTTTAAGAAGAGATAGCTTGGTCACAAGTGTGGTACTATGTGAAGACCACTTTGTGAAGAAAGATAGCTTTGGTCACAAGTGTGGTACTATGTGAAGGTCACTTTGTGAAGAAGTAGCTTTGACTACAAGGGTGGTACTATGTGCAGGTCATCGGGTATCCGTTATTATTCCGATGTGTTCAACGGGAAATGACTAGGTGTAACTGAATGTGACTATGTGATGAATAAGTGCAGATACGTATGTGTAAACTTATGAGCAATATGCTCGATATGTGATTGAACTTTGGTAACATTGATATGGAGTAAGTGTTACAATGAAAGTTACTACAAAGAAAACATGAAAGAGTGAAATTTAGAAATAAAACAGTTTTGGACAGCAACAGTTGTGTGACTTTGAAAAATCACCAAAAATGGTGGAAATTGAATTAGAGGTTGAATAAGATATGAAATTAAATTTTATTGAGTCTTTTTTCATATAAAGGAAATGGTGCAAGTAAAAGAATCTTATATTATGAGATATTTGAATTTTTGTTAGACAGAGTCAGAATGATTTCGGAATCCCCTGTTCTGAATTGGGAAAATCATTAAAAATTGTAAAAAAAATAATTATGGGTTATAATTTATATGCTTAAAATAATTAATGAGTTTATTTTCAAAATAAACAAACGAGAATATCATCTGTATCCCGTATGAGGAGGTATTTAATTTTTAGTGAAGAGGGGTCGGAACTATCGGATAGTGAAACAGGGGTGACTTTAAAGAATAAACTATACTTATTGGCTAAACCAAAAATTCTGAAAATTTTATGGTAAGAATATATGTGAGTCTAGTTTCTAGAAAAATTAGTGGATCTTAATTTTGAGTTTCATATCTCCAGATATAAATAATTTAGTGGTTGTGACTCGAATAGACAGCTTGTTTAGAACTTGAGTAAATAGTAGATCTATGTGTAGTTTTGATTGTATTATTTTGAAAACATATTTTGAGGATTTATAAAAGCAAGTTAATAATTTGTTTATTATTTACATATCTACTTACTAAGCTATATGCTTACTCCCCTCTCTTTTCCATTGTTTTATACTGTCACTAAGCTAGCTCGGGGTACGGAGATTGTCAGAAATCCATCCACACTATCATCATTCTTTTGGTATTTTGAAATATGGCATGTATAGAGGACTTGGTTATTTTGTTATATGTCATAATTGATTTGGCCTAAAATGTTGGCCTTCAATATTTGATAACTCATTTTGTATAGGGCCATCAATGTTGGCTAATATTAGTTAAGTTATCTGTTATGATGATGCATTTTGTGAGAGGCATGAGTTGGTTGAATGAGTGTATAATGACTAAGTATGGAAAATGTGGCATGTGAATGGTTGTGTGAAGGACAACGCCTTGGACACGGGCGTATACCCCTATTTTCGAAAAAATTTCCCAATGATTTCCAAGGTTTTCGGTTTAGTCCTGAGCCACTTGCAAAGTATGTATTTGGCCCTCGTGAGCCCATATTAGAGACTTTTGTGATGAAACATGAAAATTTTTAAATTGGGTGAAGATTTATGACTTGGTTTTGTATGATTGGTTATGTGTAACTCTAGTAAAGCCTCGTATTGTAACAACCCTTACCCGAGACTATCGCAAAAGTCGAGCACGAGGCGTTACCTGACTTAGCTTACTAATTCGGGGCATAAAAATTTTCTTTTAAAATTAATTTAGTTTCATTCATTCAATATGCCCCTAAAAAGGGTCCTCGAGACCCTAAAACATGAAATTGAAATGGTTCGGGAACAAACCGGAATCAATAAAAATTTTCCGATCACTTAAACAAATCAAAATAATTTATTTCATCTTTCATAAATAAACTATCCATCTGCATCATAGTCACTAAATAAATCATAAATTGATTTACGAACCTCAAAATTAAAATCCATAAATTTTATATAAAACTAGACTCATATATCTTTTTACTAAATTTGTTTCAGAATATTTGGTCGAGCAAATTAGTACAGTTTATTAGTTAAAATTTCCCTTATTTTAGCGTTTGGCTGCTCTGACCTCTGTTCACTACGACTTAATTTTATCCTTGTAAAGAATTCAAATAACCATGATGTTTATTTCTCATAAAATTAGACTCAATAAGGAATCTATACATATAAAGTATAACTCCTAATTATGTTTCTACAATTTTTAGTGAATTTCTGAAGTTAGAACAGGGGATTCAGAAATCACTCTGACCCTAACTCACTAAAATTTAAATATCTCATAAAATACAAATCCTTTATTTATTTTGTTTCTTTCATATAAAAATAGACTCAATAAGATTTAATTCTATATCTCATTAACTATCTAAACCTATTTCTACTATTTTTAGTGATTTTTCAAATTCTCATTATTACTATTGTCTGATACTGTTTTAAAGCTAATTTCACCTTTTTCATGATTTCCATGGAAAAACTAGCATTTAGGCATACATAACACCAAATATGTCCTTGATTAGCCATTCCAATAGCTAATCATTATCAAGCATTTACATACCATTCATTAGCCATATTATAAGATCATACACACAAAATGGCCACGATGCTATACATGCCATACTAAAAATGAAATGTCTAGCTATTCCAAAATAATCCTTGTGATAGTGTGCCTGGACCTCCGACGTACTTTATGATCCCCAAGTTAGCTTGACAAAACTATAAAAAGAAGGAAAATAAAGGGGGGTAACCATTAAGCTTAGTAAGTTTGCAAGCAAATAAATAATAACATTCATAAGAATTATATTACTACTTGGCATGATACTACTTAATGCAACTTCATTAATTGTCATAGACATATTTTAAACTTCTTCACTTACTCACTGAATTAAATACTTACTTACTTAATCAAATTTATTAATACATTTTACTTACCTTTTTCCTTATCAAGCATACATGAACATTATATACTTACCTTTGCACTTCTAGCATGAACTTGTCTTACCTTTTTAGTATAACTCGTCTTACCTTACCTTACCTTGATATTCTCTTTAAATTTTTCCGTTGAACCTGTAACGCCCCAATTTTCGGGAATTCTGTGAATGTTGGCATAGGTTTAATTATGTTAGTGGGCCTCTAGAAGGCCCATGCTTAAGATAGAACCCGGCAATTTTAGTTAATTTTTGTTCCATAAGAAAAAGGGGGTGAAATTATGAAATAGAACCTATGTGAAAATGTTTGAAAATGCTATAGGCTAAATTGAAGTGGCCAAATAAATAGGAGTGCAAAATAGGAGGATTTGTATGACAAACCTCCCATTTTACATGAAGTGGCCAGCCATCATGTTGTTGTAGACAATATGAGCACTTGATATCCATAAATCATGGTACAAATTGATAATGGGTTAGGTAAATGTTCCATGATAATGGATTAGGTAAATATTCCATGATAATGGGTTAGGTAAATGTTCCATGATAATGGTTTAGGTAAATGTTCCATGATGGGCATTTCATGTCTTTTGTATTAAAGAATTAAATTGATGAAATATGAAATTTTATTAAAAGAAAAAGGGGTGAAAGGAACAAAGTTTTGTCCATCTTTGTTCATCATAGCCGAAAGTTAGAGAAGAGAAAGGAGAGGAGAAAGCTCTTGAGTATTCGGTCACTAGGAGGAGGAAAATTGAAGGTAAGTTCTTGGTACCTTGCTTCTATTTTGAGGTTCGTGAGTTCTTCTTGATTCTACCTTAACTCTTGAAGCATATTTTGGTTTTTAGTTGTGTTGTGAGCATTTAGTCATGAATTAAAATGAAGGAAATGGTTGTTGTTTCATGTTCTTTTGATGAAAAATGGAAGATAGGTGAAGTTGAGCCAAACAAATGAGCATGCATGTGCCTTAGATGCCAAGGGGAAAAATCGGCTAACATGTTGTGCTTTAAAATGATGAAATGGAGATTATACTTAAGTAAAATCATAGATATGTGATGATTGATTGGTGATATACATGTTTAAATAACAAGCATGCAAGTTAGGTGTGAAAGAGTGGATTTGGTAATAAATCTGCTTGGGACAGCAGCAGTAACGTGACTTTGGAAAATCACCATAAATTGTGGGAGATGAGTTAGAAGCTGAATAAATTATGTAATTAAATCTTAATGAGTCTAGTTTTAAATGGAATAAACGAGAACATAATTTAAATTCTGTACAATGAGAAATTTGATTCGTAATGAAGAGTGGTCAGATTTGTCAAACAGTGAAACATGGGAAACTTTAAGAAAAATCTGGTATTGATTGTCCATACTAAAAATTCTTAAAATTTTATGGATAAAAGATATATGAGTCTATTTTCAGGGAAAATTAACGGCACTTGATTTAGAGTTTCGTAGCTCCAGTTATAAATGATTTAGTGACTGTTCCTGAGGAAGACAGCTTGCAGTGAAATTATGATTATGTGGTAAACACTGACAAAAATTTGTTAATGAGTTGCTTATTGATTTCTTATAAGCTTACTCGATCTGTAGGTGTGGTTGGCGAATATTGTAAGGGGTTAATCGTAGTTCGTATTTGAATAGTTAGATTAACGTGTTAGTAATCCAATTGTAAGCGGTTCGTGTGTGGATCTAAATCGACATATCGTCGCAAAGCAGTGTGTATGCGACACCCTCTCATAGACTAGATTGGCAAAAGCGAAATGCGAAATGCCGAAAAGTCGGTATTTTGGGAATTTTCGAGTGTCGAATGCTCGTAAGATAGTTGGGTTTGTATATTTGGTAATTTAAAGTAATAAACTGCGATGCAGCGATTTAGTACATTTTGATAATTTGGGCTTAATGGGCCAAAGATCGGGTTCATAGGCCAACGGGCCCAATTCGGTAAGTATGCGCGGTAAGTGTTCTGATAGTACGTAAATGGCTATGTTATGTATGAAAACCTTAAGAATAGTTAAATTACTTGAATACCCTATGTATGCAAAATTACCATTATACCCCTAGGGTTACTTTTGGTGAAAAGCATGACGATCGATTACGTATGATGTATGCCTTGATTATATATCATTGCATGGGGACTTAGGTTATACTATGGAGGAAGCATCCTGGTGGCTATGCCACAATTATCTGATCTAGTGGCTCTGCCACATATATCTATTCTGGTGGCTCTGCCACAATATCTATATCTGGTGACTTCGTCACAATATCTGGCGACCTCCTGCGATTTCGGTGGTGTGTAGTGTTGGGTGGGTCGAGTAGTCTCCTACATGGTGTAAGGCTGATGCAGGGGTGTTATGGATGAATCTGGGTTGGGTTTACGCATAAACATGTAATATCTATTCATTACATTTTGGGCCTATGGGCTTTATTTCAATTACATTGCAGGCTAAGACCAACTTATTATGTTTACGTGGTTTGAGTGATTTAGACTATGGTTGGGTTATTTTACACCGAGTTTTCTCAAACTCACCCTTATTTTTCATCCACGTAGGTAAACCCCAACCATAGTGGGCTTGGAGTGTGAGGGAATTGAGATGGCCACACATTCTGCAAATTCCTGTTTTCTTCCAGTGAATTGGACATCTTTTCTTTTATTTTTATGATTTGGGTTTTAAGTTGTAATAAGGCCGCTTAATTATTTTTGATGGTTTTGATATGTTTTATTAAGATAGGTATTACTTATATTAACTGTTGGAATTGGATAGCTTTAGGGCTCGTTTTCAAAAACAGTAATTGATTTCAAAATAACACAACAACAAGCAAAGCTTCCGCAATGAAAGTATTTTCCAAAATTAATCACTTTTCCTAAAAATGACTTAATCAAATCGGTTTCCTAGAAATATCCATGACGTTAAGGTGTGGCAATGGCGGTATGCATGTCTAGGATTGGATCAGAAAGGAGCTTGGTACTTAAGCAGTCCGATGGACTCACCACCCTTTTACGGTTTCCTACCGGTGCCTGACTTCCATTCACTTTAACCTATAATGAAATTATTTTTAAAACACTAAGTAAGTTTTTTCTGGATCAACAGTATAAAATGTTTTGAACCCTTCGATGTGGCATGTCGGATCCGGTCATAACGTCTGGGCAGGGTTTGGGGTGCTATAAAACCACTTGGAATACTAAGGATACACGGGTACCTTACCATTTCCATGACTTGTCATGGTCTTGGATGGTATCCTTTTCAAACTTACCATTGCCATGTCTCGACATGGTCTTACATGGTATCCTTGCCTTATGAACTCACCAATGCCATGCCTTGGCATGGTCTTACATGGGACCTTTGCCTTATAATAACTTATCAATGCCATGTCTTGACATGGTCTTACATGGTATCCTTACCTTAGAAACCTTAGCAATTTTCATGCCTTGGCATGGTCTTACATGGTATCCTCAAACCCTAATGTCATGACATTTGTATCCTACACATTCCTAAGGTTCAACCAGGACTTTCTGAAATTACTTCTCCATCAATTGATGCTTGTGTCTTCTTTGAATAATTTCATAAAATAAATATACACATGCTGGAAATTAACAACATTAACATAAAATAATAGAATATTGCATTTATTTACCGCAAACTTACCTCGAAACAAAATATGATCAACTATATCGATTTAGTCCACTATCTTTTTCTTTCCCCAGTCTAACTCTGAATTTTGTTCTTCTTGATCTATAATAAAAAATTTAGCTTATTTAATGCTCACATTTACTAAAACAGTCATTGACTCAAACTTTGAAAAATTAAACTTTTGCCCCTAAACTTTTACATATTTACACTTTTTCCCCAAGGCTTGGAAATTAAAATTCATCCTATTTTCTTATGTTTTATGACATGCTGATCATTTTTCCCTTCTATGGCAACATCAAATTCTCACTCTAACATGTACTTATTAACATTAGGTATTTTTACCGATTATGTCGTTTTACTCGTTTTCACGTAAAATCGCTTAGCAAAAGTTGTTTAACACAATTTTAAGCTTCATATTCTATCATAAAACATCAAAATAAACCATTTCACCTATGGGTATTTTTCCAAATATAAACCCTAGGTTAAATTATTGCTAGAATAAGCTTAATCAAGTTACTGTGACTCCAAAAACGTAAAAAACATTGAAAACGGGGCTTGGAATCACTTATTATGGAGCTTGGAAGCTTGAAATAAACCCTAGCTATGGAGAAACCTTGACATTCAGCCTAAGGAAGAAGATGAGCACATTTTTGCCATCTTTTTCCCTTTTTAATTATTTTATTTGACACTTTACTAAAATGCCTTTCATTAAAATTTTTAGTTATTTCTACATATGTATATCCATTTTTGTCCATGAAAATATAATGGTCTAATTCCAGTTAAGGACCTCTACTTCAATTATGCACTTGAATTTAATCCCTTAGCATTTAGAACTCATATTTATCAACTTTTGCAATTAAGCCCTTGTAACACCCCGTACCCAAGACCTTTGCCGGAGTCGAACACGAGGTGCTAACCGACTTAATTCATCTACTCTCACAGTCCATTTAAAAATTTTCCAGACGACTGGCTAACTGCATCACTGTCACCTTAAAAATCATAACTTGAGTTCCACAACTCGAAAATCTGTTTTGTAATTTTTCCCCGAAACTAGACTCATATATCCATCTACAGATTTTTTTCTAGAATTTTTGGTAGGGCCAATTAGTACAGTTTATTAGTTAAAGCCTCCCCTGTTACAGGGTGCTACTACACTGACCTTCATGCATTACGATATGGATATCTCCCTGTAAAGGGCTTCAATACTGATGCCGTTTGTTTCTATAGAAACTAGACTCAAAAAGAAATCTATACATATATGGCATGACTTCTAAATGTCTCTGGTTAATTTATAATGAATTTCCAAAGTCAGATCAGGGGATCCAGAAACAGTTCTGGCCCTGTCTCACGAAAACTTTAACATCTCATAGTATACTGTTCATATGAATGTTTCATTACTTTCCTATGAAAATAGATTCATCAAGGTTCGATTACATAATTTATTCGCTATTTAATTCCATTCCTACTATTTTTAGACATTTTTCACAACCACATCACTGCTGCTGCCACCATCTATTTTTAAGGTAAACTTTACCTATTTCATGATCCTCCATGGATCAACTAGAGTTTGTCATACATATGCCAAAAGTGATTATGAATAACCATTCCCATAACTAACCGTTACCAACATTTCCATACCTCTCGGCGGACGACATACAAAACGATTATAATGCTATGATCAAAGTGTACTTAAGCCATTTTCGCATGGCTATCCAAATTTACACAAAACCGAAAGGTACATGACCTACAACAAAAGGGTAGTCCTATACATTAACCAAAATATCCTCTCACTACTAGTCTATTCTATACATGCCATAAGACATTCCAAAACGTAGCAGTACCAAGCAGTGGATGGTGATAATTTGACTAGTTCTTGACGATCCCCGAGCACTGTAGCTTCCAAATGAGATCTATAAAGCAGAGGAAACAAAGTACGGAATAATCATTACAATGCTTAGTAAGTTTTAAGCGTGTCAACGGATAACAATCAAATTATAACATAGTTGTTCATATTTTTATTTCACTCTTCCTTGGGCATACCATCCCTTTTTCGAATATGCACGTCTCATCATATGTAATAGGCGATAAATTCTCACTTGATGGTGACCTCTTATGATCATAGGTACATTACATATTTTTTTCCCGACTTTCGACATTGACCAAATGCACAATAATCATAGAACAGTCTCATTGCTTTACTCACATGTGCATCACATAACGACCTTGTGATTTAGTCTAAATCAAACTTAAATATAATCTCAAAATACATACGACCAACTTAACGCATTGAGCGTATTTATTACTAATTGTCACTGTGAAGTCGCATAATCTTACGCTTTACTTGAATCTTCAGCAAAACCTTTAGTTCGGGGCTTACCCGGACAAAATCTCCACACGTAGTCATCGAGTCATTAGAGCTTGGATATAGTATGAGCACGAAGCCTACGGTCATTAATCGGTGATAATATTCTCGCATAAAGCCTGCGGGGTTTTAACCCGGATATAGTACTAACACAAATGCCCTTCGGGACTTATCACATTTATACACTTCCACATCCATCACGTTGGCCACTCAGCCCTATCACATATATACACTTTCACATTCATCACATTGGCCATTCGGCCTTATCACATATATACACCTTCACATTCATCACATCGGCCATTAGGCCTTATCACATATATATACACTTTCACATTCATCACATCGGCCATTAGGCCTTATCACATATATACACACTTTCACATTCATCACATCGGCCATTAGGCCTTATCACATATATATATCTCATACATATTTCATATTTTTCTTGTACATCAATTTCAGCAATAGCTTATAAGCAACTCAAATAGTTTTATCAAAGTTTACAACAAAATCACATATTCACTACAAGCAGTTTTCCTGAGCAACAGTCACTAAATTGTTTATAACTGGAGCTACAAAACTCAAAATCAATTTCTGTTAATTTTCCACGAATGTAGACTCATGTATCTTTCATCCATAAAATTTTCAGAATTTTAGGTGTGGCCAATCAATACCAGATTTTTCTTAAAGTTTTCCCCTGTTTCACTGTTTGACTAATCTGATCACTCCTCACTACGAATCAGATTTCTCATTGTACAGAATTCAAAATGTGTTATATTCAATTTTATTTGAAACTAGACTCATTAAGGAGTCTAAGCATATAAATTTTACCTTATAACCATTTTTGTGCAAATTATAACGATTTTCTAAAAATAGAACAGGGGATTTCGGAGTCATTCTGACACCGTCTCACACAACTTTAAATATCTCTTTATAGGAAATTTCTTTGCTCACATGGCCTCTTTTATAAGGAACTAGACTAATTAAGGTTTGATTACATATTTTATTCAGCCTATAATTCCACACCAACAATTTATGGTGATTTTCTAAAATCACGTTACTGCTGCTGTCCTAAGCAAATTATTACAATTTGCTCTTAAATTTCCAAGTCCAAACACTTATGAACTTACCATTTGAGTTTAAAACATATCATGGCCACATCATATCTTATTAAATCAACTCATTATGTTCTATTATGATTGAATTTACTCAACGTTTAATCACTTAAAACTTACCTCGAAGTGGTCGACGATTAGATGTCCACGGCTATTTGTTTACTTTCTCTTTTCCCCTATCCGACTTTGATCCTCTTTGCTCTTAAGCTTAAGTAAAACAATAGATTTGCTTAAGTACTTAACTAATATTATTCACTTAACAATCACATTTGGCAATCACATATCATTTAATCTTTGATTAACCAATTTAACACATACCAAAATCCAATCATACATCTAACCTTTATCTCAATACCAAACCGAGTTATAAGATCATACATTATACTAAGCATATCATTAAACATACCTATTCAATTTAGCTAATTTCATAGCCGATTAATCACCTTACCCACATTACTCAATGCGAATATTAACCCAACATCACAAGCATAATCAAACTTACCTTAATACACATTTTATCTCATTACGAATACATATATCATCAAACAAATATTTATTCACATAACAACAATTCATTCACATCAAAGCATAGTCGAATGTATCATTCTTCTTAAATTCAAAAATAAATACATGGGCTAACTTCAAAATCTATTTAACAACTTAACTTTATAAACACATATTGGCTAGGAAGAAAGATTGATAATTTAAACCACACAACTCAAATTCTTACAATTTAAGCTTAGAAATTTCTATTCATGTAAATTTTAGCAACATGGAGTCCATTAAACACTCCAAAGTTTCATTTGAACAACAATTGTTCAACCTTCTAGCATAATTTCAATCTGGACAGCAAGCATTATTTAACATTCAGCTGTTTTATTAAACCATCCGAATAGCTTAATTAACACCAATTTATAGCCCCTTGAACAATGAATTAAACCCATTCGATTAGCAACAAAAACTAATATTTAACAACCATTGTTCTCTTTTATTTCAAGCATGCAGTAGACCAATTTCTCCTCATATTACAGCACATTCAAATCAGCATTTACATCTGGAACAATTTGTTTTCAAGCTGCAAATTTCAGCAGATCATTTATGCATTTAATTGTCAAATTGTTACGTCACTACTAACAATTGAAACTTAGTAAGAATAACATAATATTTTAGCTATTAAACTCAATTTATCAACCCCTAATTGGCATGAAAATAGAACCATTAATTTGTTCAAATTTTGGACAGACATAACGAAGGCACAAAATTGAACGGTAGTAATTTTACAACTAATCCAAGAGCTTTTCTTTTCTACAACCCACATTCATGCCTTCCAATCACAACCCATCATCATTTTTCTTTACAACATAGATAAAGATAGAGGAGAGCTTAGAAAACTTACCAACTTAGGATACAACTCCTAACAAGCTAAATCCTTAGTTTCCTTCAACATGCAAGTCGTCTCCATTTTTTTTTTTTTTGTTGCAGCCCTCTCCTTCTTCTTGATGGATTACGGGTTACTTGAAATTTCAGCTACCTAACTAGCTAAAATCATAGTTTTTCCTCCTTCTAGCCATCTTCTAAGTCAAAAATTAAAGCAACCAAAACTTTCTTCTTCTTGTACGGCTAAGAAGAACAAGATGATACTTTTTTTCTTCACCCTCCATCCCTTATTTTATTACTAACTCTTTTATTTTATTCTTTCCAACATGAAGCATTAACACACCATGCTTAAAATATGCTATGACCCATAGCATGGCGCCACTAGCTCAAATTTTGGGCAATTTGACATGCAACCCCATCATTTCTATAACATGCATTAATAGGCCACTTTACATTTGCCTAGCACATTTCTAAATTTTCTCATATAAGTCCTATTTACTAGAATTCACCTACAATTAAACAAAATTCAAATATGAAATTTTCACACATGCATATATACATATAATAAGCATCAAATATGACAGCTAATTATTTTTATGACTCGGTTTTGTGGTCCCGAAACCACTTCCCGACTAGGGTCACATTAGGGGTGTCACAGCCCTAATATGCAAATCGGACATGCAATCACTGAAATTTCTTATCGATATTCTAACACATGCATCTAATCACTCGATAAATCATAAAATTAATCAAAATAAAATTTTTTATCTCAGATTCATGGTTTCGCAACCACTATTTTGTTTAGGCCCTATTTCAGGATGTTATATTTCTCCCCCCTTTAGGGATTTTTGTCCCCGAAAATCTTACCTGTGAAGAGATTTGGGAACTGTTTTCGCATAGCCTCTTCGGGCTCCCATGTAGCCTCGTCGGGCTCCCATGTAGCCTAGTCTACCCCATGTCTATTCCATAATAATTTCACAAGTTCAATACTTTTGTTCCTTAATTTCTTTACCTCTTGAGCTAGAATCTTTATCGGTTCTTCACCGTAAGTCATGTCTGGCTGAATCTCAACCTCTGTTTAAGAAATCACATGTGACAGATCTGAACGTAACGACGTAGCATAGACACATGAAATACATCATGAATCTTCTCTAACTCAATCGACAAAGATAACCGATATGCTAATGGTCTGACTCTCTCAATCACTTCAAACGGTCCAATAAAATGTGGACTTAGTTTGCCTTTCTTGCCAAATCTGAGAACTTTCTTCCATGGGGATACTTTCTAAAACACTTTGTCACCAGCTTGATACTCAATCTCTTTTCTCTTCAAATCTGTATATGAATTCTATCTGTCTGAAGCTGCTTTCAAGCAATCTCTAATGACTTTTACTTTCTCTTCTGTTTCTTTAACTAGATCAACCCCGTAAATCTGATTTTCCTTAAGCTTTGTCCAATACAAAGGTGTGCGACATTTACGTCCATACAAAGCTTCATAAGGTGCCATCTTCAAACTCGACTGATAACTATTATTGTAGGCAAACTGTACTAATGGTAAGTACTTTTCCCAACTGCCTTGAAATTCCAGTACACAACATCTAAGCATATCTTCAAGTACCTGAATAACTCTCTCTGACTGACCGTCGGTCTGAGGATGGAAACTGTACTAAAACTCAACTTTTTGCCTAAATCTTCCTGTAACTTCTTCCAAAATCGTGAAGTAAATCTTGGATCTCTATCTAAAATGATCGATAATGGTACCCCGTGTAGTCTGACTATCTCTAAAATATACAACTCGGCCAACTTGTCAAGTGAATAATCCATACGAACTGGGATAAAATGAGCCGACTTCGTTAACTTATCAATCACAACCCATACTGCATCTTTCTTTCTCGGTGTCAACGGCAATCCTGTCACAAAATCCATAGTAACTCGGTCCCATTTCCACTCAGGGACTAGCACAGGCTGCAATAAACCTGAAGGTACCTGATGTTCGGCCTTTACCTGCTGACAGATCAAGCATCTAGAAACAAACTCTAAAATGTCCATTTTCATTCCTACCCACCAGTACATTTTCTTCAAATCATTATACATCTTTGTACTACCTAGATGAATAAACAAAGTACTACTATGTGCTTCCTGTAAGATCTTTTGAATAAGCTCATCATTCTTCGGTAGATATACCCTGTCTCTGAACATCAAACAACCGTTGAACTAATCTGAAAATCTGACTCTATATCCAACTTACACTGAGCTCTTTTGGCTAGCAACTCACTGTCATTTTTCTGAGTTTCACAAATTTCTTCAAGAAACATCGGTTTAGCTCTCAACTCAGCTAAGATAAAACCATCATCTGATAAGGGTAAACTAGTGTTCAAAGCCCTTAATGCAAACAAAGATTTCCTATTCAAAGCATCAGCAACAATGTTTGCCTTACCTGGGTGATAACCGATCATTAGCTCATAATCTTTAATCAACTCTAGCCATCTTCTTTGAGTCAAGTTCAAATCTTTTTGAGTTATCAAATATTTCAAACTTTTGTGATCAGTGAATATTTGGCACTTATCACCGTACAAATGATGTCTCCAGATCTTCAGCGCAAAAACAATGGCAGC
This sequence comes from Gossypium arboreum, assembly GCF_025698485.1. Taxonomy (NCBI): domain Eukaryota; kingdom Viridiplantae; phylum Streptophyta; class Magnoliopsida; order Malvales; family Malvaceae; genus Gossypium; species Gossypium arboreum. The sequence goes on from NC_069080.1 coordinate 42,148,753, forward strand.
TAGCTCTAAATCATGTGTCGGATAGTTCTTCTCATGTGTCTTTAGCTGTCTAGAGGCATAAGCAATTACCTTTCCTTCCTGCATAAGTACACAACCAAGTCCATTCAAGGATGCATCACTGTAAATCACAAACTCCTTACCTGGTTCTGGTTGTACTAAAATAGGAGCTTCAATCAACAATGCCTTTAACTTGTCAAAACTCTATTGACACTTCGCAGTCCATTCAAACTTGACATCCTTTCATAGCAATCTTGCCAGTGGGATAGCTATCATCGAAAATCCTTCTACAAATCATCTATAATATCCAGCAAGACCAAGAAAACTTCTGACTTATGATACATTTCTAGGAGGCTTCCAATCAACAATGGCTGAAATCTTGCTCGGATCAACCCTGGTACCTTCACCTGAGATAATATGTCTAAGAAAACCAACTTATCGTAACCAGAACTCACTTTTTCTAAACTTGGCATACAACTGATTATCTCTCAGAATCTATAAAAATGTTCTCAAATGCTTTGTATGCTCAGTCTCATCATGAGAATAAATCAAGATATCATCAATGAACACAACTACAAGCTTATCCAAGTACGGTCTGGAAATTCGGTTCATCAAGTCCATGAAAATGGCAGGAGCATTAGTTAAGCCAAATGGAATCACAAGGAACTCATAATGACCATTCCTACTCCGAAAAGTAATCTTCAGGACATCTGACTCTTTAACTCACAACTGATAATATCCAAATCTCAAATCTATCTTGGAGAACACAGTGGATCCCTTCAATTGATCAAATAAATCATCAATTCTAGGCAATGGATATTTGTTCTTTACTATTACCTTGTTAAGCTGTCGATAATCTATGCACAATCTCATCGATCCGTCTTTCATTTTCACAAACAGCACAGGTGCACCCCATGGTGAACTACTGGGTCTTGCAAAGCCTTTATCTGTTAATTCCTGCAACTGAGCTTTCAATTCTTTCAATTCCAACGAGGCCATTCTATAAGGAGCAATAGAAATGGGTGTAGTACCTGGAATCAACTCAGTACCAGACTCAACTTCTCTAACAGGAGGCAAACCTGGTAGTTCTTCCAGAAACACATCGGGAAACTCACATACCATATGCGCTGATTCAATTTTCAATTCTAGATCTTTAGTGTTCAACATAAAAGCAAGATAAGTTTCATACCCTTTTCTTAAACATTTCTGAGTAGACATAACAGAAATCATGACAAATGAACTATCTAACTCTTCTGAATTAACCTGAAGAATTTTACCATTTTCACATTTCAACTCAATGAGTTTCTTTCCACAATTCACTATCACATCATGTGTAGTCAACCAATCTATAATAAGAATCACATCAAATTCATCAAACGGCAATAGCATGAGATCGGTTGGGAAACAGTGACCTCTAATCATCAAAGGGCAATTTCTACATACTTTATCTACTAATACATGCTTGCCTAACGGATTCGATACTTTAATCACAAATTCTATAGATTCTATAGGCATACTCATACTAGGCATAAATTTCATGCAAACATATGAATGGGTCGAACCCGGATCAATCAAAGCAATAATTCTAGTATCATGAAGAGAAAACATACCTGTAATCACATCGGAGGAGGCATCCTCTTCGCGAGCACGGATAGCATAGGTCCTCGTAGGTGCTCCAACATTTGGCCTCACTGCTGAATCTCTAGATGCACCTCTATTACTTGCCCCAGCTCCCGGATTTCTCAGTGGTCTACCTTTGACAGGAGTGTTGCCTGATCTTACACTCGGTATTGCTTCTCTTTTAATCATATCGGGACACTCCAAAATAAATTGGTCTGGTGCACCACATCGGAAACAACCTATCTCAATTGCTCGACATTGACTTGGGTGACGTCGACCACATAAAGGACACTCTGGTCTACTAGGCTGAACACTGCCAACACTTGCAATCGAAGTGGTCTGAGCTTTCAGACTTATAAATCTTTTGCCTCTATTTCGGCTAAAATATCCAGCTGAAAAATTAGATCTAGTGGAGAACTCTCTAGGCCATTTGGATGTAGACTGAAATGACTTGCTCATTGGTCTTTTCTTCGTGTCTTGCGTCTTAATTTCAACATTGCCCTTTCTTTTTAACAGCTCCTTTACCTTACAGGCTCTCCAACTAGGACAACAAACTCTTTTATTTCTAGGACACCAACCGACAATCGGATATCATCATTAAGCCCATCCTCAAATCTTTTGCACATAATAGCCTTTGTAGACACACACTCTTGAGCATAATTGCTGAGTCTAACAAACTCGTGCTCATATTAGTCACTATCATATTCCCCTGTTTCAACTCTAGAAACTCTTTTCTTTTTTGGTCAACAAACCTCTGACTGATGTACTTTTTACGAAATTCCTCCTGAAAAAATCTCAAGTGACTCTCTCTTTCTGTACAATTGATATAAGTGTCTTCCACCAATGGTAGACTGAACCTCTAAGAAGTGATACAACACATTTCATACATTCCTCAGGTGTGCAGGATAACTCATCAAAGACTCTGATAGTATTCTTGAGCCAAAATTCTGCCTTTTCTGCATCATCATCTTTTGTAGCTCGAAACTCTTCGACTCCTTGTTTTCTAATTTTATCAACTGGTGGCTTTTCTCTTATAACCATACCTATGACTAGGGGAGCTACATGGGTGGTTTGAGGATCATGAGGGGGTGGAGGTCTAATAGCTGGATTCGTACGAACGAACTAGACAAACCATTCATTCATAGCTTGGAAGAAGGCTTCTCAAGCCCCTCCTCCCTGACTAACTGTAACCGGCCTTTCACTGCTATCTAGTGGCACTGTTCCTTCTGCTGGAGCGGGCACGTTACTCTCTAAATCATCTACACCAGCTTATTTGGGATCCATAACTATAAAAGAAAACATTTTAAAATCGTCAAGAGTCGTCACACTATCAACAGATAAGTATGGCATGTATAGCTAGACTCCTACTCATACTAAATATTCTAAGAACTGACTAAAACTTTTCTTTGATACCAAAAAATGTAACACCCCGTACCCGAGACCGTCGCCGGAGTCAAGCACGAGGCGTTACCCGACTTAGCTTACTAACTCGGGGCATAAAAATTTTCTGTCAAAATTAATTTAGTTTCATTCATTCAATATGTCCCTAAAAAGGGTCCTCGAGACTCTAAAAGATGAAATTGAAATGGTTCTGGAATAAACCAGAATCAATAAAAAATTTTCCGATCACTCAAACAAATCAAAACAATTTATTTCATCTTTCATAAATAAACTGTCCATCTGCGTCATAGTCACTAAATGAATCATAACAAGAGTTACGAAACTCAAAATTCAAATCTGTAAATTTTCTCTGAAACTAGGCCCATACATCTTCTTGTTTAATTTGTTTCAGAATTTTTGGTCTAGCCAATTAATACAGTTTTTTAGTTAATGTTTCCCATGTTTCAGTGTTCAGCTGCTCTGACCTCTGTTCACTACGACTTAATTTTATCCCTTTACAGAATTCAAATAACCATGAAGTTTATTTCCCTTAAAATTATACTCAATAAGGAATCTATACATATAAAGTATAACTCCTAATTATTTTTGTACAATTTTTAGTGAATTTCTAAATTCAGAATAGGGGATTCAGAAATCACTCTGACCCTGTCTCACCAAAATTTAAATATCTCATAAAATACAACTCCTTTATTTATTCTGTTTCTTTCATATAAAAATAGACTTCATAAGATTTAATTCTATATCTTATTCACTATCTAAATCCATTTCTACTATTTTTAGTGATTTTTCAAATTCTCATCATTACTGCTGTCTGATACTATTTTAAAGCTAATTTCACCTTTTTCATGATTTCCATAGAATAACTAACATTTAGGCATACATAACACCAAATATGTCCTTGATTAGTAATTCGAATATCTAATCATTATCAAGCATTTACATACCATTTATTAGCCATATTATAAGATCATACACACAAAATGGCTATGTTGCTATACATGCCATACTAAAAATGAAACGTCTAGCTATACCAAAATAATCCTTATGATAGTGTGCCTGGACCTCCAGCGTACTTTACGATCCCCGAGTTAGCATGAAAAAACTATAAAAAGAAGGAAAATAAAGGGGGTAAGCATTAATCTTAGTAAGTTTGCATGCAAATAAATAATAACATTCATAAGAATTATCTTACTACTTGGCATGATACTACTTAATGCAACTTCATTAATTGTCATAGACATATTTTAAACTTCTTCACTTACTCACTGAATTAAATACTTACTTACTTAATCAAATTTATTAATACATTTTACTTACCTTTTTCCTTATCAATCATACATGAACATTATATACTTACCTTTGCACTTCTAGCATGAACTTGTCTTACCTTTTTAGTATAACTCGTCTTACCTTACATTACCTTGATATTCTCTTTAAATTTTCCCGTTGAACCACTTGGAATACTAAGGATACACGAGTACCTTACATTTCCATGACTTGTCATGGTCTTATGTGGTATCCTTTTCAAACTTACCATTGCCATGTCTCGACATGGTCTTACATGGTATCCTTGCCTTATGAACTCACCAATGTCATGCCTTGGCATGGTCTTAGATAGGACCTTTACCTTATAGTAACTTATCAATGCCATGTCTTGACATGGTCTTACATGGTATTCTTGCCTTAGAAACCTTACCAATTTCCATGCCTTGGCATGGTCCTACAAGGTATCCTTAAACCCTAATGTCATGACATTTGTATCCTACACATTCCTAAGGTTCAACCGGGACTTTCTGAAATTACTTCTCCATCAATTCATGCCTGAGTCTTCTTTGAATAATTTCATAAAATAAATATACACATGCTGGAAATTAACAACATTAACATAAAATAATAGAATATTGCATTTATTTACCGCAAACTTACCTCGAAACAAAATATGATTAACTATATCGATTTAATCCACTATCTTTTTCTTTCCCCGGTCTATCTCTGAATTTTGTTCTTCTTGATCTATAATAAAAAAAATTAGCTTATTTAATACTCACATTTACTAAAATAGCCCTTGACTCAAACTTTGGCAAAATTACACTTTTGCCCCTAAACTTTTACATATTTACACTTTTGCCCCAAGGCTCGAAAATTAAACTTCATCCTATTTTCTTATGTTTTATGACATGCTAATCATTTTTCCCTTCTATGGTAACATCAAATTCTCACTCTAACATGTACTTATGAACATTAGGTATTTTTACCGATTATGTCGTTTTGCTCGTTTTCGCGTAAAATCGCTTAGAAAAAGTTGTTTAACACAATTTCAAGCTTCATATTCTTCCATAAAACATCAAAATAAACACATCTCACCTATGGGTATTTTTCCAAATATAAACCCTAGGTTAAATTATTGCTAGAATAAGCTTAATCAAGTTACCGTGACTCCAAAAACGTAAAAAACATTAAAAACGGGGCTTGGAATCACTTACTATGGAGCTTGGAAGCTTGAAATAAACCCTAGATATGGAGAAACCTTGAAATTCAGCCTAAGGAAGAAGATGAGCACATTTTTTCCATCTTTTTCCCTTTTTAATTATTTTATTTGACATTTTACTAAAATGCCCTTCATTAAAATTTTTAGTTATTTCTACATATGTATATCCATTTTTGTCCATGAAAATATAATGGTCTAATTCCAGTTAAGGACCTCTACTTCAATTATGCACTTGAATTTAATCCCTTAGCATTTAGAACTCATATTTATCAACTTTTGCAATTAAGCCCTAATATGCAAATCGTACATGCAATCACTGAAATTTCTTATCGATATTCTAACACATGCATCTAATCACTCGGTAAATCATAAAATTAATCGCAATAAACTTTTCTATCTCGAATTCATGGTTGCAAAACCACTATTCTATTTAGGCCCTATTTCGGGATGTTAAACGTACCCTGTCCCGGCATCGGACACGGGTAAGGGGGTGTTACATTTAGTGGTATCAGAGCTAAGTCGATTCTCAGACTAACATAGCGTATGTGAGTCTAGATATACATGCCATATTACTACTCGTGATAGTGTAATATCTCCTGACTCTGACAAAATTGTTTTGTTAAGATAGAGATGGCTTCCAACCGAGCTATTTTTCGATAATGCTGATATGATATTGAAATGATTGGAATGTGCTTATGATGTGTCAAAATTTGGAAAGGTATGAATAGAAGTTCACGATATGTATGTGTTAATGTAAGAAATGAGATAACCAGAAGTCGAGGAATGTGAAAAGTGGATTGAAATGAAAGTTTATAATGTGATAAGCCCATCCATGTTTGTTTGGCACGCATATGTTGTTATATGCCAAACATATTTGATTAAGTGAATACGATAAGTAAATTTACTCAAATTGACGGAATGTGTGTTTATGTACACTTGTTTGAATAAGATAATCGAAAAAGTTCATGTAACATGACTATGTATGTTAATTAGCTTGAAGTGAATTATGTAATTGTGATGATATGATGTTGGTGATGAATGTTAAGTATATGTGTGTACTTATGAAAGTTAAATTAGAGGCTTTACGACCTCACCCCTTTACCAGTGTTACTTTATAACGAAAATTCACGAGAACCATGTGAAATAAATCCATAAATGTGAAACTAAAGAGTTTAATGGTGAAATAATTAGTAATACATATAGAGATAAGAATAGTTTGGAAAGTGGAAACAATTCTGGAAGGATATCAAAATGTTTTACAGATTATACATATATGCAATGTCACGGATAAAGAAGAAGTTAGTCTCGGCTAATAGACTTATTCTAATCTGATGTCTAAAGTATGTGTTTCCCGAAAAAATTTTTCTAAATTGATTTTCGCTAGTGAGTGGAATAATACGAGGTTCATGATAACAGAATTAGTCAGAGAAATGATATCTGAATTGTAAAGATGTCTGAGTATAACAATTATGGTGGAATAGATTACAATGATCTATTTTGATTATTCTATATATATATATTCATTCATCCTCAAGGGTTTATGTGATTGTCTATTTCCTGATGAAATCGTTATCGAGTGAGAATGTTAGCTAACCCTAATGTTAGATGAAAGCACTGATGGTCTGTTTATTTCATGATTGGCATTTCTTTATCTCTTCAAAATTCTATTCCAATATGTTGGAATGAAGTCGATGGTAAGAAAAAAATTATGTGAGACTATCCTTATATTTCTACCGATTATGGTTTTATTTTATATATGCAGGAAATATATTATCTCTGTTATGAAGGAAGTCCAGAGTCGTTAAGTAGTGTTTTCCTTCTAGCTTTCTCCATGGAATTATCAAGATCTTTATTATCTTCTTGTGAGTTATGCTCTCAAACTTTTGGTATGGTATCGTATATTGGATTTCTTTATCTTGATTTTTCTATCATTTTTATTTCGTGAATTATCAACCATGGCTTATCTTTAAAGTGTGTTCTTCAGCTTGTGATAACTATGTCTACTATGATTATGCTTCTGGTTTGATCATAGGAACGTGGTGACTCATGTATCTGGATTTCTCTAATTTTCGTGTAAGGAATTGACTTTGGCAACGGTATAAAAGATGGAAGCACAAACTCAAATCGTATGATGGATTTTCTTCTCAGGTAAGTTGATTAAAGTTAATACATTCAATTGAGATGTCTTTGTTTCTTTGAGCTAAGGCGATTGTAAATGCCTTTGATTAGCATGATAAGAGAATTTTGAAAGATTGTGTGTTTGAGATGTTTTAATAGCACGAAGAAAGAAGCATTTTGAGATGTGTTATTCGATAGTTGAGATCGACTCAGTCACTTTTATCAGAATGAGCTGATTTGTTGGGATGTGATTTGAGTTATATGTATTTAAGTATGTCCTCAGCTAAGAGAATGAATTTTGTGCATTCACGAGTTATATGTATAAACGAGTTATATGTATTTAAGTATGTCCTCACCTATTAGATTTGTTTTAAATGGGTGATGTTATTCTGAATTAAAGTTGTTCTGTTAATAAAGTTATCCCAATTGTGAAAGTTTGAATGGTCTGGGCATGCTAGCAAAGTTGAAGCAGTTGAAGGTACTATTAACCGAAGCTCTAGTTCTGAGTTTAGTTTGAATTGAGTAATGAATTTATGATTTTTAGTGATGCACTAGTGAACGGATTAGAATGTGTTTTATCACTAGAATGTAAAGTGATGGTTCATGTTTTCATACGGTTAATGTCACATTAAAAAGAACTATTCGACCAGTGATTTAGAGACGGTCACAATTATATCCGTATTGAGAATTTAGTGATATAGTTTATTCGACGAAAGGTGTCACATGTTCCCTGATTTCAATAATTAAGTATCGAATGTCATAGAAAGATCTGATGTAAACCTCTTACCCTTATCCGATGCCGAGATAGGGTTCGAGGTATTGTCGGACTTAACATTCACAAACATGCAAAATCGAGTCATAAAATTTCGTCCAAAATTAAAAATTTTCAAACACGTGCATATCATCCCTTATACAAACCTTCGAATCCTAAAAAATACATCGGGGTGGTTCAGGACTAAACCGAGAACTTTAGAAATTTCTGGGATAACTTAAAGAAATTTTCATGAAATAGGGTCACACGCCCGTGTGGACACAGGGACACGCTCGTGTGTCTCCAACATGCTCGTGTCCTCAGGCCGTGTAACTCTCTATTTATGACGTTAGCAAAACAAATTTAACCACACGATCAGGCCACACACCCGTGTGCTAGGCCGTGTCCTCCACACGGTTGAGACACATGGCCGTGTCTTTGCCCGTGTGGCTAGTACTTAAGTTATTTTCCAAGCCCTTTTATTACCATTAATCCCTCACATCTTTACACACATCAAAGATATACATCATGGCATCATTTTAATGATTTAACATACTTCAGTAAGGTATATTCTTAACTTTAACATGCTATCATTCACTTATTACACATACTCATATAATATCAAACCTAGAGACAACAATTCTATATTCATTGACCTTATCATTTGATGACCACTTTTACCAAACTTTCATAACCATCAATTTATCAAGTAACTTTAATCAACATCAAGTATTCATGTTCAAACATTATCAACTTATTTCCATATTATACATTTACCACATGGCTATGACTATTTTGATTGGTCAAGAAGCACCCATCATGCATATATGTCATAATACCAACCATACATATCTCACAAGCATAAACACATCATCGCATCTCAAGCATTAGAACTTATCATGGATAATTAGGCTTACAAGCCACAATCTTTATAAGCCACATCTCATGGCTATATACAATGAATCAATATAAGCCAATACATATGGCTAATCATAACAGCATCTATCATAAAACTAAGTCTCTATACATGCCACTTACTTGAAGACATTAAGATTCATCAATACTTCAAAGGAGGTAGCTTGATAGTGTAAGGTTGCCTCTGATGATCTCTAACCCCGAGCTAACCTGTCAACACTAGAGAAATAGAAAGGATGGAGTAATCTTAAAGCTTAGTAAGTCCATATGAAAATAATAACCAAATTATCAACATGATTCCATGGAAATATAATCATATTACACTTTTACTTATTTTCTGGTCATGTTGTTTTCTCGAGTCATAGTTACTAAATTATTTATATCTGGAGCTACGGAACTCCAAATTAAGATCTATAAATTTTAACTGAAACTAGACTCATTAAGTACAGTTTGAATATCTCGAGTCATAGTTACCATAAAAAATCCATAATTTTTGGTCTAGGAAATAAGTACAGTTTATTCTTTAAATTACCCTTGTTTTGCTGCTTAACAACTTCGACGTTTCTTTACTAAAAATCGATTATCTCATAGTATGGTTTTCAATTAATGTTCTTGTCTATTTCTATTGAAAATAGACTCATTAAGGATTTATTCTTATAAATCATAGCCCATAATCATTTTTTTACAATTTTTAGTGATTTTCCAAACTTGAGACAGGGGAGCCCGAAATCACTCTGACTTTGTCTCACAAAAGTTCAAATATCTCATAATATGAAACTCTTTTGCTTACACCGTTTCTTCTACATCAAACAAGATACAATAATATTTATTCTCATATCTTATTCAGTCTCTAATTAAATTTCCTCAATTTTTGGTGGATTTTCAAATTCACACAACTGTTAGTGTCCAACACTGTCTTAGTGCAATATAATGGTAACTATCATAAGTTCATTTCCAACTAATCATGAACTGACCATTTCATGGATTCATGTTCAATTTCACAAAGACATAATAACATAACCATAAAGATTATTCATCATTCAAACCCTTTTGGCTTACTTATCATATACACATATATACTTGCTCATTGTAAACCGATCTTTATCAAGGCATTACTCATAGGTTTAGCATACATACCTGTACTTGTGTAAAGTATCGATAACCATACCTCTTTCATATGTCCTTCTCGGGACTTTCATCACATTCATTTCATTACGTATTGAACACTCAGAATACTATTGGATACGCAGAAACTTGCACCTAAGTGCCATATATACATACGTAGCCAAAGCTACCTCATAACATGTATACATCCATAATGAACTCAGACCAACTCAACGAGCTCAGATGTCACATGCATCGCATCCATAATAAACTCGGACCAACTCAACGAGCTCAGATGCTCGTATCCATAATGAACTCAGACCAACTCAACAAGCTCGGATGCTTCACATATATCACGAACTTGGACCAACTCAACAGCTTCAGACTTCTCACATATATCACGAACTTGGACCAACTCAACGAGCTCAGATTTTCTAAATTCCTAGTGACATGTCACTTGTATCCTAAACTATTCCTAAGGTTCAAACAGGTTTTTTCTCATTGCACATAGCATCTCCATCGTACTTGCTCGTAATGTCGTGGATAACGACTATAATATCATTCATGCTTACAAATTCACCATTCTCATATTCATGAAATAAACATGGCATTGCTCATAATTACATTTAGGCATTTGTCACATAATACAATCATCATATCAACTATATAAATATTCACCACATAATGTTCACACATCAATTTAAGTTATAGCATAAACAATGGTATTATTGCATTATTATTGACATACAAACTTACCTCGAAAGCGAGCACGGCTATTTATTCCGATTTAGTCCATAATCTCATTCATTCTCAATCTACGCCCGAATCTCATTTTTCTTGATCTATAATATTACCTTTAGCTTAATAATTAGTCACATTATTCATATGGGTCCAAAAATCATATTTTTACAAATTTTCATTTTGACCCCTAAACTTTCGCATATTTACACTTTTGCCCCAAGGCTCGTGAAATTATTTTTATCCAATTTCCTTGCATTTTAAGCCTATTCGAATCATTTTCATTACTATAGCAGCCCCTAATTTCCACTAAATCACACTTTTATGACAAATTTGTAACTTTTGCAAAATGGTCCTTTTTGACAATTTCACCAAAAATCACTTAGTAAAAGTCACTTATTACACACTGAGCATTCATTTTCTACCATTAGATATCAAAACACATGCATGTCATCCATGGGTAAATTTTTAAACAAAAACCCTAGCTCAAAATATGGGTAGAAATGAGTAGATTTTGTTACGAGGATTTAAAAAACGTAAAAATCATTAAAAACGGGGCTCAAACGGACTTACAATCGAACTTGGAAGCTTGAAAAACCCTAGCTATGTCTTCTCCATGAAATTTTCAGCCATGGGGTAGAAGATGGACAAAAATTGGATTTTAATTTTGTTTTTAATTCATTTTAATTACTAGATTACCAAAATGCCCCTAACTTAAAAAATTCTATTTCACCTATTTCATGTCCATTTTTATCCAAAAAATTATCCAATGGTCTAATTACCATTTAAGGGTGTCCAATTTAAAATTTCATAACAATTAGACACCTCTAACATGTAGAACTCAACTTTTACACTTTTTACAATTTAGTCCTTTTGACCAAATTGAGTGCCCAAACGTCAAAATTTTCAAATGGAATTTTCACAAAATCATACCGTGAAATTTTAGACCATAAAAATATAATAAAAACAAATTTTACTGTGTCAAATTTGTGGTCCCGAAACCACTGTTCCGACTAGGCCTTAATTCGGGATGTTACATCTAAAGTTAAGATAGTGTTAAAGACTTGAGCTATTGAAAGATCATGAGTAGTTATTGATTAATCTTTGGGAAAGAAGATATAGTTACATATGCTAAATAGAAAAATCTTATTTTATTTTGTGAGTGGGTTACACGATTGATCTTAACTGATGATGATCTTATTTTTGCTAGATTAAAAGCTAAAGTGATGTTTTCATTGCAAGATTGAGAATCTTAGAAATGTGTTAACGAATGGTAAGCTAAACGATTTTAGTATGATTCGATTTTAGTATGATTCGATTTTTTATTCTGAATTTTAGGTTTGACCTGATGACTGATGTTGTTGTTCTAAGATAGAAATTGCGTGTAGATGAATTCAGAGCTTATGCAGGAAATTTTTGTACGAGGCTCAGTAGTAGCTCGTTGGTTCATTCTGGGAGTAATAAAAATGTGTAGTTATTTGAAATAGATGTTTTGGTGATTGGGTTTCTCATTTGACAAATCGACCGAGTTATTTGTTTTTGAGGTTGTTAGCTCTCATAGAGTGCCAGTCCCCACTATTTCGGATTGAGATATGAGAACTATATCCCAATTTTGGATAAAGCTACAGGAAATTATGAGTATGCAGTTGCATTGGCACGATAATACATCTAAAAATTGGTGGTAAGTCTAAGAGAGTAATTCAAAACTTTGACGATATGCTCCGACAATGTGTGTTAAAGTTCAAGGTGATTAGAAAGAGATATACACAATTGATATGATTTGTGATTCTGGGAAATTAGTGAAAGTGATTCATGAGAGTTTAAAGAAATTTCTTCTAGTAAGATTTTCGGGAAAGAAAATCACTAAAGGCGGTGAGAGTTGTAACAGCACAATTTTGGGCCTAGTCAAAACGGTGGTTTCGAGACCACAAATTCAAAGTAAGAAATTTTTTTATTTTATTTTTATGGTCTACAATTTTATGGATTGATTTCGTGAAAATTTCATTTGAAAATTTCGACGTTTGGGCACTCAATTTAGTCAAAAGAACTAAATTGTAAAAAGTACAAAACTTGAGTTCTAGAAGCTAGAGGTGTCTAAATGCTATGAAATTTTAAATTGGAGGTCCTTAAATAGTAATTAGACTATTGGTTAATTTTTTGGACAAAAATGGACATGAAATAGGTGAAATGGAATATTTTTAAGTTAGGGGCATTTTGGATATTTAGTAATTAAAATGAATTAAAAACAAAATTAAAAGCCACTTTTTGTCCATCTTCAACCCCTTGGCCGAATTTCACATGAGGAAGACATAGATAGGGTTTTTCAAGCATCCAAGCTTGATTGTAAGTCTGTTTTAGCCCCATTTTTAATGTTCTTTACATTTTTTAGATCCTTATAGCTCGATTTAGCTATTTCCACCATTATTTTGAGCTAGGGTTTGTGTTTAAAAAATTTACCCATGGATGAAATGCATGTGTTTTGATGTTTTATGGAAGAATATGAAAGTTTGGGGTGTGATAAACAAGTTTTACTAAGTGATTTTTGATGAAATTGCATAAAAGGACCTATTTGTAAAAGTTGTAAAATTATATGTAGAAAATGTGATTTAGTGAAAAATGTGAGCTGCTATAAGAGGGAATATGAATCACCTAGGCTTAGGATTTGAGAAAAATAAATGTTTTTCATCTTACGAGCCTTGGGGCAAAATTATAGATATGTGAAACTTTAAGGGAAAAAATGTAATTTTTCCATAGTGTAATTTTTGGACTAAATTGAATAATGTAAGTATTAAATGAGTTAAATGTGTTAATATAGATCAAGAAAGACGAGGAATTGACCTTGATCGAGGAAAAGAAAAGGTTGTGGACTAAATTACAAATTTGTCATATTTTGCACCGAGGTAAGTTCGTATGTAAATAATGCATTGTTTTTACTTACGTTATCACATTTTATTATGTTTTATGAAATGGGGCTGAATATTGAGTAAAATTGACAAGTATCGAAAAGTGAGAAATTTCCCGGTTAAACATTAGGAATAGAATAGGATACAAGTGACATGTCACTAGTGACTCAAGTGTGGTACTATGTGAAGGCCACTTTGAGAAGAGATAGCTTGGACACAAGTGTGGTACTATGTGAAGGCCACTTTGTGAAGAAAGATAGCTTTGGTCACAAGTGTGGTACTATGTGAAGGCCACTTTGTGAAGAAGGTAGCTTTGACTACAAGGGTGGTACTATGTGCAAGTCATCGGGTATTCGTTATTATTTCGATGTGTTCAATCGGAAATGAATAGGTGTAATTGAATGTGACTATATAATGAATGAGTGCAGGTACATGTGTGTAAACTTATGAGCAATGTGCTCTTGGTAAGATTGATATGGAGTAAGTGTTACAATGAAAGTTACTACAAAGAAAACATGAAAAAGTGAAATTTAGTAATAAAACAGTTTTGGATAACAGCAGTTGTGTGATTTTGAAAAATCACCAAAAATGGTGGAAATCGAATTAGAGGTTGAATAAGATATTCAATTAAATATTATTGAGTCTATTTTCATATAAAGGAAACTTTGTAAGCAAAAGAATTTCATATTATGAGGTATTTGAATTTTTGTGTGATAGAGTCAGAATGATTTTGGAATCCCCTATTCTGATTTGATAAAATCATTAAAATTTTTAAAAAAAATAATTATGGGTTATAATTTATATTCTTAAAATCCTTAGTGATTCTATTTTCAAAAGAAATAAACAATAATATCATCCGAATCTCGTATGAGGAGGAAATTAATTTTTAGTGAAGAGGGGTCAAAACTATCAGTCAGCGAAATAGGGGGTGAGTTTAAAGAAAAAACCGTACTTATTGGCTGAACCAAAAATTCTAAAAATTTTATGGTAAGAATATATGTGAGTCTAGTTTCTGTAAAAATTAGTGGATCTTAATTTTTAGTTCCATAGCTTTAGATATAAATAATTTAGTGAATGTGACTCGAATAGATAGCTTGTTTTGAACTTGAGTAAATAGTGGATCTATGTGTAGTTTTGATTGTATTATTTTGAAAACATATTTTGAGGATTTATAAAAGCATGTTAATAATTTTTTTATTATTTACATACCTACTTACTAAGCTATATGCTTGCTCCCTTCTCTTTTCCCTTGTTTTAAATGTCACCATGCTAGCTCGAGATACGGAGATCGTCGGAGATCCATCCACACTATCATCATTCTTTTGGTATTTTGAAATTCATATTTTGAAATATGGCATGTATAGAGGACTTGGTTATTTTGTTTATGTCATAATTGATTTGGCCTAAAATGTTGGCCTTTAATATTTGATAACTCATTTCTTATAAGGCCATCGATGGTGGCTAATATTAGTTAAGTTATATGTTATGATGATGCATTTTGTGAGAGGCATGAGTTGGTTGAATGAGTGTATAATGACTAAGTAGGGAATATGTGGCATGTGAATGGTTGTGTGAATGACACAGCCTTGGACATGGGCATATGCCCCTATTTTCAAAAAAATTTCCCAAATCTTTTCCAAAGTTCTTGGTTTAGTCCCGAACCACTTTCAAAGTGTGTATTTGGGCCTCGTAAGCCCATATTATGGACTTTATGATGAAACATGAAAAGTTTTAATTTGGATGAAATTTTATGACTCAGTTTTGTATGATTGGTTATGTTTAAGTTCGGTAATGCCTCGTACCCTGTCCCGGCGTCGGACATGGGTAAGGGGGTGTTACAACTGCACTTGGAAAACAAAATCGTAATTTGGTATCGATACTTTTAAAAAAAATATCAATACTCATGTGAAATTCTTAATACCACAGGGTGTTTTAAGGTACCTGCAACAGTTTCTAAAACATATTTTCAAAACATTAAATTTTTTCTTCCCTCCACCGAAAATCTCTCAATTCCTCTCCAAAATTTCTTCATTTTTTCGAAAAATATTTGCCTTTCAAGACATTTAAACATATTTTCCTCAAGATTTGTTCAATATTGCTTGGAGATTTTGACTATTTCAACATTTTTGACATAAAAACCTAAAACCTTTAACTTGTTAATTTTAGAAAAAGTAGGTTGAAACAATGTTTGTTGATGGTTTATTGGGTTGTTTTGAACATCATATATTGTTTTTTTTATAGGAGGTTACCTATTTATAAAAGTTTTCTTAAAATTTTTACCTAAAACCCTTGCCCACCAAGTGTTTGTTAAAATTCCCCAAAGAGTTTTTTCTTTTAAATCTTAGTGTTTTTAAGTGTCTAATTAGTTAGAATGACCCCGAAGAAAAAGCCAAGAACCGATGCATTGTCTTCTAACTCGTCTAGGGCGGTAGAGTCCTCTTTTAGTGAGTGTTTTCAATCCTCAAACTCTCGATCTCGTTTTAATGAAAAAATTTCTTCGAAAAAGGTTTGAGAGTCTAGAAAAATAAATGTTGGCATGCTTGAAGCAATAAATTTTATTTATCTATCTACTTTTCAAGATTGAGGTTCGATGAATTTTTTGAAAATTTCTTCGTCGACATTTTATAACATTGTTCGATTTTTTTATTCAAATGCCAAGCTCGAACATGACAAGTTCAATGATCTTGTTGTTGCGATCACCTCTTTTTTAATGAACACGCCCATTTGCATTACTATCAAAGAGTTTGGCGATTTGTTACACTTGCTTTTCGGGGGTAACTCTAATGAAAGGCCCCTTTTTAATCAAGCTCCTTTCATTCAATCCAATTTAGCCTCTGAACTTTCTCTCCATGATCAAATCTTCTATTTTATCCTTACTTGAAATTTACATCCTATTATGAAACATGCCAAGCTTTGAAACACCGATTATTGGTGGCTCGACTTTATCCAAAATAATAGGCATCCCGACCTTGCTTTTATCATGTTTAATGATATTACTAAGCCTAACGGGAGAGGGTTGAATAAAATATCACCCTTCCTCATAGCACGTATTTTTCATATATCTTTAGATGGTTAGGAATTAGCACCCTCGGAGACTCCCCTATTATGTCCAATCAACCCATAAGTTACGGGGCACTTCACCATGCCAGTTATCACTATGATGCTATTTCTGATGAATGGATCAAGGGAGGTAATCTGACTGTCGATGATGATGATGATGATGATGGCGTGTTTGAACATGTTCTTTCACCCGAGCATGCTCCTCCACCGGCTTCTTCTTCACATGCTGCACAACCCTCTTCCAAAGTTAATAATGTCATCTTCGATGCTATCCAATCTTTGAACAATGATGTTCAAAGTCTTAGGGAAGATGTCAACACTCGCCTATCGACTTTAGAGGCACAAATGATGTCTCTTAGCTCATTTCCCTTTGACTCCTCATTTTTCCCCTAATGATGATTAGAGTAGATTTAAGTCATTCATTTCATACTCCTACCTTTTGCACCTAGTTTCTTTATTATTGCCTATGTCTATATTTAATTGCACTTTATTGCTTTTATGGGTATTTTTAGATACATTGATGTTTAGTTCTTTATCTATTCACTTCTTATATTTCTATTATGATTGACTAACCTATTTTCTTCTTAAGCTTTATTTGTCTTTTGAGATCACAAAAAGGGGGAGAAGAAAAGGTAAATTGATTAATTGTTTGTTTATGCGAAACCATGCAAATATGCAAATTTTGTCACCAATTATCCTTGAAGTAAAAAATGAATGCCAAATTTTATTTTGGCATTTTATTCAAAATGAATTTTATTAAGGGGAGCAAATTATTCAAAAACAAATTTACCAAATGTTTTGTTATATAAAAAAAGGAATATTGTTAAACCAAGCTTTATTTGATAAAATATTTTGATATAAAAATTGAATTGTTTTTGAATAAAAGTCAAAATTGAACAAAATTGGCAAAATGATTTGTTTAAAATTGAAGTCAAAGATGTAAAATTTTGAATATCTACTTTAAACTATTAGAAAATTTTTTAAACAATTTTAAAATAAAGTTAAAATGAGCTTTACTCTATTCTTTTGCTTAAGTGCATTTCATTGTATTTGAGCTTAATTTACAAACACTTTGATCTTGTAAGGATTATTTCTTTGTTTGCTTATTTCTATTTCCTTAAGAGGATTTGTGTCTTAAGATTTTGGGCAGAAATCTTAAGGGAGTTGTAAGGTTAAACCTTTTCCTCAAAGGATATCAAATTAGTGAATTTGGGAAAATCCTTAGTTGTAGAAAGTTAAGCTAGTGGAGTAGGCAATTGAGGCCTAACCACTATAAATTCTAGTGTCCATTTTTCAATTTTCTTTCTAGCTTTCTCAAAAAAAATTTATAAGCCAATTCACCCCCTCTTAGCAATTCCATTTTGATTAATCGCGCTAACATTTAATAGGACCACATACACTCATGCATACAACCCATCACACACTCAAGCTCATGCAGATACTGTACGAGGATCAGACATATATGTTCAACAGTTACTTCAAAAAACATGCATCGTCAATGAAACATCAACCATAATAAGAAACTTTCTAAAATGACTTGTAGGAGTTGAGGCTAAGGACTCACTTGAGAACTCACCTTTACTTCAACTCAGAGTTTTTCTTTCGATAATCCTACCCGAACTAGTAGCAACTACTTAAAAGATTATGGAATTTTCATTAAAATTCCATTTACAGAAAGTTTACTAACATCACAATTACAGACGACCCCTATGTAGGGCCTCCTATTCACACTCTACTATTTTTATGCCTCTTAACATCCTTCCTCTTTCAAAATTATAACATGCAAAGCTATCAAACTTGCCAGGAGATTGAAACAACCACTAACTAACCCAAAGACCTTAACTTTTAGTTAACGACAAAGAAGAGGATATTTAATCTTAAGAAGAACCAAAGCGTAGAACAGAAGGAAGATAAATTCATCTAAATGTTCCCTTCTCCGATATATATACTTAGTTCCTTTTAATGGATTTTGACATGTGTCGAATGCATACAGAAATTTTCCTTTAATAGCCCTACAAAAACTAGGAAAAATATAAAAGAAAATTTGGTGTAGATACAGTTTGACCAGTCAATCCATTCAGTTGAGTACCAACCAATGACATTACAGAACCCACTTTGCACGACATTTGACCAAACCAGGAATACCATTCCTTTGGCGTAACCCTCATAAGGCGTGCTCTCTCATTGGCATACTCTTCTTCAATTGGAAAACATCCCGAGATAAAAACCTCAATGATAAACCATAAAAGTAACACATTTTAATCCCATGCTTAACATGTTTTTGGATGATTTATTATTTAATTTAGTGAATTTGATGCTCTTAATCCTTTAATTTTGTGCTTTATACTTAGGAGAGCATAGGGGAATAAAAGGAGCAGAAAAACAGGCCAAAAAAGGGCAAATTTAAATATCCACACGGCCAAGACCATTTTCACACGGGCTGAGCACACGCCCGTGTAAGCCACATGGGCCAGCCACACGCCCATGTGGCAGCCTGTGTGTAACACCCCTAGCCCGTATCCAATGCCGGGATAGCGTTCGAGGTATTACCAGACTTAAACTCAATCAACTACATAAAACCTTACCGTAAAATTTTGATCAATTTAAAACTTTTCATTTCACATACATTTTATCCCTAAACAGGCTCACGAGGCCCAAAACATGCATTAGAGACGGTTCGAGACTAAACCGAGACCTTAAGAAAAACTTGGAAAAATTTCAAGCTTTAAGGCTCCACACACCCGTGTGAGTATAATGCACACGCCCGTGTCTCGTACCCATGTTCTAAAACTTGGGCATTCTGCCAATATGGTCATGAACAAATTGAAGCCACACGGCCAAGGCACACGCCCGTGTCCTATGGCCGTGTCCTTCACACGGCTGAGACACATGGTTGTGTCTCTTGCCCATGTGCTTACTACCATGTATACTGACTTGAAAAACTTAGGTGTAGGGGACACAGGGCTGGATAACAATCCCATGGGGCTGAACCGTGTGCCACACACGGCCTAGACACACGCCCGTGTGTCTACCCGTGTGGACAACTACAAGGCTATTTTCCAAGCTATTTTGTCACCCTCACAACACATGCACGCATACTTATACAATAGCATACAACATGGAAAAATTAGGCACTTAAACATCCATAAACATGTTATGATCATGGCAATTTCACATGCAACCAATATTATAGGTTTTACCTTTATCTTTACCACATTAATGCTATAGCTATCAACATGTCATCAAACCTCATTTTCATCACTAAGCATTCATGATCACATCCACATACCATTCATACCAAGCCATTAAAGACTTTTCATAAATAAATAGGTTTACCAACCCTATAATCAAAATAACCCAATACATTTGGCTAAAGCAATATCACATACTCAAATATTTAAACTCCTATATATGCCATAGACTCAAAGTACTTGAAATCACTTATACCAATAGTGATAGCTTGACAGTGTGATAATATCTCCGACGAACTCCAACCCGAGCTAACCTGGCAACACTAGAGAACATGGGAAAGGAAGGGAGGTAAGCTTTATGCTTAGTAAGTTCATATGAAAACAATAAGCAACTCATTAACATGTTTCATCAATGTTCCCATCATATTCTGAAGTTCATGATAAGCAATCTTCTTGTACAACAGTCAATAAAATATTTATATCTAGAGCTACAAAACTCCAAATTAAGTTATGTTAATTTTCCTTGAAACTAGACTCATGTACCTTTCTACCATAAACTTATAGAATTTTTGGTTTAGCCAAATAGTACAGTTTATTCCTAAAAGTTACCTCTAATTCACTGTCTGACAGTTCTAACCCTTTTGCACTAAATTTCAATTATCTCATAGCACAGGACTCGAATAATGTTTTCATCTACTTATATTAAAAATAGACTCATTAAGGATTCTAAAAATATAAATTATGTCTCCTAAATATTTTTGTACACTTTATAATGATTTTCTCAAATCAGAACAGGGGATTTAGAAGTCATTCTGACTCCATCTCACACAAATTCAAATATCTCATTATATGAAATTATTTTTCTTACACGGTTTCTTTTATATGAAACTAGACTCAATACGATTTAACTCCATATTTTATTCAGCTTCTAATTCACTTTCTACTATTTTTGGTGTATTTTCAAAATTATACCACTACAATAGCCCAAAACTGTCCAATTTGCTCACTTACAATTGTTGTTCACCAAATTAATACAACATCATCTCATTTATCATGGAAAGAACACATATGTAACACCCCGTGCCCGATACCGTTGCGGGAGTCGAACGCGAGGTGCTAACAGACTTAATTACTTTGTTTTCACAGTCCATTTAAAAAAAAATTCCAGACAGGCTGGCTAACTGCGTCACTGTCGCCTTAAAAATCATATCTCAAGTTCCAAAACTCAAAAACTGATTCCGTAAATTTTCCCTGAAATTAGACTCATATATCCATCTGTGGATTTATTTCTAGAATTTTTCGTAGGGCAAATTGGTACAGTTTATTAGTTAAAGTCTCCCCTGATTCTGGGTTCGACTACTCTGACCTTCATGTATTACGACTTGCATATCTCCCTGTACAGAGCTTCAATACTCATGCCGTTTGTTTCTAATGAAACTAGACTCAAAGGGAAATCTATACATATAAGGCATGACTTCTAATTGTCTCTGGATAATTTATGGTAAATTTTCAAAGTCGAAACAGGGGATCCAGAAACTGTTCTGGCCCTGTTTCACGAGAACTTTAATATATCTTAATATACTGTTCATATGATCGTTTCGTTACTTTCATATGAAAATATATTCATCAAGGTTCAATTACATAATTTATTCACTATTTAATTCTATTCCTACAAATTTTAGTGATTTTTCAAATTTACACCACTGCTGCTGTCAGCATCTGTTTTCAAGGTAAACTTTACCTATTTTGTGGTTTCCATGGACCAACTAGAGTTTTGTCATACATAGGCCCACATATGATCATATTTAGCCATTCCAATGGCTGATCATTTGCCCAACACTTCCATTCCAGTCCATAGTCACATCATGAAACCATATATATATACATAAACACAAATGGTCTAATGCCATACTCCACTTCTACGAGCCATTTTCGCATGGTCTGCTGTACACATACATCACAAAAAGTACTTGAAAAACAACAAAGGGTAGTCCTATACATGCCATATCCAGAGTTCAACTAAAAGAGTACCAAAAGGGCTTTGATAGTGTGGATGACTTCGACTTCGATGATCCCGAATCCGATAGCTAACGGACAAAATCTAGAAAACAAAGAGCCAAAGCAACGGGGTAAGCATTTTAATGCTTAGTAAGTTTCAAGTAATGAAATCGGCTTTGACTAAAGTATTACGTTCACATAGCTAAATGAATCACTTTATTAATACACATTCTCATAATCATACTTACTTCACACTTCATCAACATATACACACACAAGGTATCAACCTATCTAAGAGCCAAAAGTTCGTTAGTCGATTGAACGAATACTATTTCAAACGAATCGACTTTTCCGATGCACATGCAAACATACCTTATCGTTTGGGTTTTTCGAGCGTATTAATTGAATTTATTACAGCACAAAATGCTCACCTTCAAACCAAGTTTCTTCGGAATTTAGCCGGATATAACCACAAGCACAATTGCCTTCGGGTCTTAACCCGGGTATAGCAACTTCGCACAAATGCCTTCGGCTCTTAGCGAATATAACAACTCGCACAAATGCCTTGGTCTTAGCCGGATATAACAACTCGCACGAATGCCTTTGGTCTTAGCCCGGATATAACAACTCGCACAAATGCCTTGGTCTTAGCCGGATATAATCACTAGCATAAATGCCTTGGGACTTAGCCCGGTATCATTCAAATGCTCATGCACACATATATCAATAATCATGACACATCCATATTTCATTTTCGTTACTAAGGCTCAAACACAAAACATTTATCAAACCTTTCCAATTTCGGCTCAATAGCCACACACAAAGAGCATGATTTCAATTGACTTTATAGCGTAGTCCCTACGCACATTCGGCTATCCGCCATAATATGACAAATCATTTCAATATAATTCAAGTAGGGTCATTACTCGAAGACTTACCTCGGATGTTGTCGAACGATTTCGACGGCTATTCAATCACTTTTTCCTTCCCTTTATCCAACTTTGGTCCTCTAAGCTCTTGAGCTAATTCAAACAAATTTACTTCTCAATCAAACACATACATACGGCTACCATATACAATTCAAAAACCAATTCATTCAGTATCATTTGTCCATATTTTAGCTTTTAGCATATTTGGTCATTAGAGCGACCTATTTAATCTTCCAAGCATTCATTTCAAATTTTAATTAAACAATGTCGAATGCCATTAAATTACTAATGCTACACACAAACATATGCATAAAATTCATCCATACATAACCTATTGCTCATTCGGTCATTCATCTCTCAAACTTATCAAAGCTTCATATCAAACCTCCTAGCCGATTATACGTATAAGCACATAATGCGATTTAGCATTTTATTTACTTCATGATACATTCGCCTTGGCATAATTTCATTAAAATCCTATTAGCCACTTCACCAATCAATCATATCATCCCTAGCCGAATACACATTTTTTTTTTCATTCATCCTTAACAAAATCTTATCAAGCTTAAATCCCCATTCCATCACTTTTAAAAATGCCAATGTTACAAGAAATGTTACCTAAATTCACATTCGGTAACTACACATACACAAGCCGATTTTCTTCCTATCATCCAATTTAACATGAATCACAAACCTAAACCCTCAATAGCTACTATGGCCGAAAGTCCTAGTCATGCCAAAATCAAAATTCCTAGCATGGGCTACCTAAAGAACTTGATAACTAGTTCAAATCTCAAACCATCTAACATACTTATCAAGTGTATACAACATTACCACCATTTTATCTCAAGTCATACTCATAAGCACATCCATCCAAACACATTCGTACTTAAACATCATTCCGGCTTAACACCCACATCACATTTACTCATTAAAACATGAAGAAGGTAATCAAATTTCTTCACTAACAACCATGGCCGAATGCTTCATTCACCACCCAAGTCCAAAATTTTAACATAGGCTAATTAAAGAACTTAGTAATTAACTTAAATTAAGCTAAAATTCCAAAATCTAACATGAATTACTAACCTTGTTTTGAGCTTAAGACAACCGAATGCTATATCCCTTTCTTCCTTTAAGTTTCGGCCAAGCTAGAACCAAGGATACAAGCTTTGTTTTCATTACCCTTTTTCTTTTTCTTTCTTTTATTTATTTCCTTTATTTTGCATAAAATAATAGTCATTTAATTAAGATTTAATACATATTATATATATGTGACCATCATGGCCGGCCACCACTTATAAAAAGAAGGGGTATTTGACATGCAAAACCATTGTTTTGCATGCATGATTCAATTAGTCATCACACATTTCCCTATCCTACTTTCAAAGTTTACTACTAGGTCCTTTTTAGTGAAATTCACATTTATAACTCTAAATCAAAACATCAAAAATGTCACACACAAATTAACACATATTATAGGCATCAAAATCAATATTAAATTATTTTTATGCCTCGGTTTTGTGGTCCCGAAACCACGTTCCGACTAGGGTCGTTTTAAGGCTGTCACAACATAGCTATGCATCATAAGCATGGACCCATAGTCTCAATGTCATCAAGTATCAAAGACTTATTCCAAATCATGCCATTTTCATAGTATTCACCAAATACCATATACATCATAGACTATCACATATCAAGGCATTACTCATAAGCTTAGTGTACATACCTATACCAACTCGTAATAAAGTATATAATCATACCTTCTTTAACATGCTCTCCTTAGGGCTTTCATCACATCATCCATTACATTACCCGTTGAACACTCGGGATGCTAAAGGATGTTCAAAATTATCATACACTAAATAGAATACCAAAGCCATGTCCCATACATGGTCTTACATGGATCTACATATCGTTGCCATATCCCGGATATAGTCTTATACAAGGTCTCATGTCAGTGTCGATGCCATGTCACGGACATGGTCTTATACTAGAACACATATCATCACATTTTCATTGAATCATCACAAGTCAATTCCAATAAAGGCATATATCCATATTTCGTACAATATCAAGTATTAAGCACATGATAATGAAGTTGATAAATTACTTTCATATCGACTTACTCGTTTTAAATAAACATCATATTCCAACAAACTTCTTATATTTTAAATCATACACTTAATTCCATCACAATAAAGAATTTTAATTCAAGCATGATATTGCATTATTATTGCCATACAAACTTACCTCGACACCAAATTGGTAAAAGAAGCCTAAACATCAATTTCTTATTTCTCCTCGTTCTAAGCCTAAATCTTGTTTTTCATCATCTATAACATATTTAACTAATTAACACAATATACTAATCAAATTAGTCTAATGACACATTTTGGCAAAAATTTTTATTTTGCCCTTATACTTTGCCATAATTACCGAATTGCCCCTAGGCTCGTAAATGATTTTTATCACATTTTCTTACTCATTAAGCCTAGATAAACCATTTTCATAACTATAGCAACTCACAAATTCAATTATTTTACACATTTACAACTTGTTTTACAAATTTGCAAAATACCGCATTTTAGGTGTTTTCATGCAAACTTCTTTCATAAAAGTTGTTTATAACACATCTAAGACTCATATTCTTCCATAAAAACTCAGAAAACAATACATATACTTTCATGGCAAAACCCTATACTCTTAATCATTTTGCAAAATAGTCCCCTCATTTGAAAGTTCATGCTTTAGGGGTTCCAAAAATGTAAAAATCATCAAGAAAGACATTAAAAATCACTTACTAGCATGGGAGTTTCTTTGCTGAAATTTTCCAGCTTCTAAACCCTTTCTTTGCTGCCATTTTCAGTGAAGAGAAGAATAAAATGAAAGAAAAATGACAACTTTTTCTTTATTTTATTTTATTACCCAAAAAGTCACTTTAAATCCCATAAAATATGGCTTTTTGACCAATCTTGTCTCCCTTGGTCGGCCATCACACTTTCAATGGCCTAATTTCAAATTAAAGACCCCCAATTTAAGATACAAAGCAATTTAACACCTTTACGCATCAAAACACAACTTTTACTTTTTACTCGATTTAGTCCTTTTTCGAAATTGGACTAGAAATCGCTAAAATTAATATACCAAAATTCTTATGCACCTTTATAAACATGCTATATCACAAAAATAACATCAAAATAATTTTCTCCAGCCTCGAAATAGTGGTTCCAAAACCATTGTTCCGACTAGGCCCAAAATCGGGTTGTTACACTTCTCCCCCCTTTAGGGATTTTCGTCCCCGAAAATCTTACCAGAAGAAGTTGCTTTCAACTTTCACGAGTCACTTTCACCCTTTTCTCAAAATTACAAACTAGCTCAGTCTCATACTCAGGATTTCCTGTAGCTTTTCCATAATTGAGGTATAAACCTCAGAGCTCAATTCGAAATACTAGATACTAACATTCTAAGAACAATAAACTCAGATACATAGCTCGGCCAAATCTGTCGAATAATATATCTATACATACTAAAATAATCATTCAGACTTCCATCATCAATCTATCACAATTTAACTTGCATTCTTCCTTTTTCCAGAGGATGGAAGATATCCCGATACGAAATTCATAACAATCCTTTCTCATTTTCTTCCCACTGTCATCTCCGACTATAATAATCTTGAATATATTTGATATTCGGTTTTACTTTGTAGACAATTCAACATCCTTTGGAAGAATAGACAAGATACTGTTGTGAACTCTGTACTCAATTCTCTGTATAACCCAAATTTTCTCAGTACTCAAATCTTATTCTAAAATAATAGTAACAAAAACTAGAAATCAAATTCTCCCTGCAATTCCAAATTAAAAGTCGAATCATACGTACTTGTTTAATTTACCACTTATAGCCACATTTCTATACTTTGGTCATCAACTGTTTAGATACTTTACTAACATGAATCAAATTATTCCAACTTCATAGATGTGGTCTCTTTATTAATCAAGACACCTATACTTATAACAACATCTCTCGAATAAGAGAAATCCGACTAATATGTTTCCATATCATACTTTCAAGAATACAATTTCTTCATTTTAGACTGCATGTTTACTTACCCGTAATTGTACAACATTATTCCCGAACCAGAGAATAAACTTAATGCACATGGCTTAATTTACCTTTGCTGATAATAATCCTTTACACGAAGATTAGAGAAAACGAAATACTAGAATTCCTGCACTTTCATAATCGAACCAGTAGCATAATCATAATAGACATTGTTATCGCAAGTCAAAGAATACCCTTAAAGACAAGCCAGATTGATAATTCCCAAAATAAGAACGATAGGAACAATCATGATAATGAATTCCAAGACATAACACTATACCAAAAATTCGAGAATATAACCCAGAAGAAAATAATGAGGAAAATCTGGAAAATCCCTCAGAGAAAACCAGAAGGAAACTACCGTCTATACGCTCTGGAATTCCATCATAACAGCGATAATATATTTCCCGTATATATATAAAACCATAATCAATAGAAATATCAAAATGATCTCACATAAATCTTTACCATCGACTCCATTCCGACATATCAGAATAGAATTTCGAGAAGATAAGAAATTTCGATTATAACTAACCAAATCAACAGAGCTTTTGTCTGATATCACAGTCGTTAACATCCTCATACACTAAGAATTTCACTAGAAATGAGCAACCATATATATTCCCAAGGATGAAGGAAAATACAGAATACTCAAAAGAAAGAGATAGCTAAAATTATATTTAATTGAATCTGTCATACTCAGACATCTTTGCAAATCCGACATCATTCCTCTGATTAATTCTGTCATTACTAATCCCATAATACTCCATTATTGAACTATTTAGTTTCACTTTTGCAAGCTTATACTATAAATCTCTCGCGAATCTCATCATATAACTCTATTCTGGTATGGGGGTGAAGATTGTAAAGCCTCTAAATCTTTTGACTCTCACACATATACACACTTAACAACAACACAGTATCATGCATATCTGATTCAAACATCTCAAATTTCCAACTTGTTATGAACACACTTTCACATATCTTAGTAACACATGCAACTTTATTTCATATGAATACTAGCCAAACATCAGTGAATTTATCGCAATACAAATTTTCATTTCTTTTACTCGAATCACCATTAATGTCTAATCAAGTTTCAACACCTAACTTTATTTTACTTACCAACCTTTATCAAATTAGTGAACATCTTACAGTCTTGAGTACATCGTTTACTTGATGCCATAGTCCAACTATGGTCTTATACTAGCTCTCATCCATCTGTGTCGATGTCGTGTCCTAGACATGTCTTACACTGACACATATCAAGCCGATGCCATGTCCCAGACATGGTCTTACACTAGCTTTCATGATGTGGCTGATGCATGTCCCAGACATGTCTTACACTAGAACACATATCTCAAGGCCAATGTATGTTCCAGACATGTCTTACACTAGCTCTCATCTCAAAGCCGATGCATATCCTAGACATGTCTTACACTTGCTTTCGTAATATGGCCGATGCATGCCCCAGACATGTCTTACTCTGGCGCACATATCACCTGCACTGCCATGGTCCAACCATGGTCTTATCTGTCAATTCATAATCGAACGATCGTACTCAATTCCATCGTTCTACTCTTTGATCTTTCATTTCAGTTTTCATGCTATCATAACATTTATGACATCTTTAATTCAGAAATTTAAACATAAATGTCAATCTCATGTACATACTGATTACACATCATTCAATAGAAGCACTTATACACACATTCTGTCATTTCGAGTAAATTTTTCTTTTCATCATCACTTGGCCAAAAGAGTTAGGCACGTAAAATCGTATGAATACTAATATGCATGGAAGAGCTTATCACAACTTAAATTTCATTCCATTCTACAATTCCACATTCTTTAACTTATAATTATCACATATTGAGTATTAATTCATGTAAAAATCATGAATTCATTTTCATACCTTTCCAAATTTCAACATATCACAAGCACGTTTCAATCATCTCAATATTACTTTTATGATTAACAAGATTTGCTCGGTTGGAAGTCTTTCCTGTCTTAGCAAACAGTTTCGTTAGCGCTGGGAGATATCACACTATCACGAGTAGTACTATAGCATGTATAGCTAGACTCACTTACACTATGTTAGTCCGAGAACCGACTAAACCATGCTCTAATACCACTAAATGTAACACTCCTCACCCGTATCCAATGCCGGGACAGGGTTCAAGGTGTTACTAGACTTAAACTCAATCAACTACATAAAACCTTACTGTAAAATTTTGATCAATTTAAAACTTTTCACATACATTTTGTCCCTTAAACGGGCTCACAAGGCCCAAAACATGTATTAGAGACGGTTCGGGACAAAACAGAGAACTTAAGAAAAACTTGGAAAAATTTCATGCTTTAAGGCTCCACACGCCCGTGTGAACATAGAGCACATGCCCGTGTGCTGGGATACGCCCGTGTGTTGGGACACGCCCGTGTCCAGAACCCGTGTTCTAAAACCTGGACATTCTACCAATTTGGTCATGAACAAATTGAATCTACACGGCCAAGGCACATGCCCATGTCCTATGGCCGTGTCCTTCACACGGTTGAGACACATGGCCGTGTCTCTTACCTGTGTGCTTACTACTATGCATACTAACTTGAAAAACTTAGATGCAGGGGATACACGTCTGGATAACATGCCCATGGGGCCAGACCGTGTGTCACATACGGCCTAAACACACGCCCGTGTGTCTACTCGTGTGGACAAATACAAGGCTATTGTCCAAGTCATTTTGTCACCCTCACAACACATGCACGCATACTTATACAATAGCATACAACATGGCAAAATTAGGCACTTAAACATCCATAAACATGTTATGATCATGACAATTTCACATGCAACCAATATTATAGGTTTTACCTTTATCCCATAAAATATGGCTTTTTGACCAATCTTGTCTCCCTTGGCCGGCCATCACACTTTCAATGGCCTAATTTCACATTAAATACCCCCAATTTAAGATATAAAGCAATTTAACACCTTTGGGCATCAAAACACAACTTTTACCTTTTACGCGATTTAGTCCTTTTTCGAAATTGGACTAGAAATCGCTAAAATTAATATACCAAAATTTTTATGCACC
Organism: Gossypium arboreum; assembly: GCF_025698485.1. Classification (NCBI taxonomy): domain Eukaryota; kingdom Viridiplantae; phylum Streptophyta; class Magnoliopsida; order Malvales; family Malvaceae; genus Gossypium; species Gossypium arboreum. Next base: position 42,179,168 of record NC_069080.1, read on the forward strand.
TTTATAAACATGCTATATCACATAAAATAACATCAAAATAATTTTCTTCGACCTCAAAATAGTGGTTCTGAAACCACTGTTCTGACTAGGCCCAAAATCGGGCTGTTACACCTTGTCGATATCGCTCCCTATTTCCCAGACACGCGGAAAAAGCCAATTTTTAGTGTTTCTGAGCATTCTAAAGTCTATATAAACACACTAGAAGTAGACCTAAATGGGGCACGCAGAGTAGATCATAGAAATTACTCGAAGAACGCCAACAGATTCAGCTCGGAAGCAGGATCTCCTTCAAGACTGAAGATCTCCATTCAATTTCTCTCGAAGTTTTTGGGTTTCTTTATGTTTTGTTGTTTTCCTATTTTTGAGATGTTTTCCTATTACATTATGACTAAACTCCCTAAATACTTAGGGAGGAAGAATACTATGATGGATCTTGTTATTTAATTATCTGAATTACACGATAAATACTTGTTCTTGTTCTTTATTATGTGTTCTTAATCCTTGACTTCATATTTTTAGGATATTAATCCAAGTTTAATGTGCTTATTCAGTGGAGAAAAAGTCCCTATTTAAGAGTAGATCTAGCATAATTAAGCAGAGTTGCATGCAATCCTAGAAATAGGACGATAAATCTGCCGGATTAGAGTCAAATCTAATAGGGGAATTCATAAATCGAGTTAATGCGACGATAGGGGTTTTAATTAGAAAGAGATTTCAATTAATCAACCTACAGTCAGTTGTTCTTAGTCTTGAAAGAGATTTTAACATAATTTATGGATTTCTACGGATCAAGACAAGTGAATAAATCGTTTGATTCAGAGTCAGAATAATAAGTGAAGTCTAATTGGATTCTTTCCTAGGTATTGTCTCTCTCATTGGTTTTCTTAAGTATTTTCCCAATTCGATCTCTATCGTGTTCATAGTTAATTAGTTTAATTTTAGATTAAAACAAATCCCTTTAATTATAGGCTAAATAATAGAAAGATAGTTATTACTAGTACTTTTAGTCCTTATGGATACGATATTCCAGACTCACCATAGATATACTACTAATCGATAGGTGCACTTGCCTTAGTCAAATTATTATTTAGTTTCGTGACCCATCAAGTTTTTGGCACCGTTGCCGAGGATTAAAATATTAGGAACACTTAATTTTTATTAATTTGGTCATTTTTATTTTATTGTATTTTATTTTTGTTTTAGTTTTATTTTTAATTACTAATTTTTCTTTTATTTGCTTCTGGCAGGTTTCTTTAGTTTATGACTAGAAGAAATCCGTCGGGACCGTTGCTTTTTTACATTAAAATTGAAAGTACAGCTCGTAAAAATTGTAGAGAGGTGAGACAGAACCAACAAAGTACAGAGGAAGATCAAGAGGACGCTACTGAGGAGATGGCTAACAATCAAAATAATCAGCTACTCACTGTGAATCCTCCAAATCCAAATCCTGCTCCCCGTACTATGTACGATTATGCTAAGCCCACTAACACTGGGGGTGAATCGAGTATTGTTAGACCTGCTATTACTAAAAATAATTTTGAACTGAAACTTAACACTATTCAAATGATTCAACATTTTGTTCAGTTTGATGGTTTGCAAAATGAAGACTCAAATACTCATTTGGCCAATTTCATAGAATTATGTGATACTTTTAAGATAAATGGCGTTTCTAACGACGCCATTCACCTTCGGTTGTTTCCCTTTTCATTGAGGAATAAGGCTAAATAGTGGTTGAACACTTTACCACAAGGTTCTATCACTACTTGGGCCAAATGACAGAAAATTTTTTGCTAAAATATTTTCTACCGGCCAAGACAACCAAATTGAGGAATGATATCTCTTCCTTCGTATAGATGGATCTTGAGACTTTATATGATGCATGGGAGAGGTATAAGGACTTATTAAGAAGGTGCCCTCACCATGGGTTACCCCTATGGCTACAGGTTCAGACTTTCCACAATGGTTTGTGTAACACCCCTTACCCATGTCCGACACCAGAACAGGGTACGAGACATTACCAGACTTAAACATACACATTCTTGCAAAACCCAGACCATAAAATCTCTTTTAATTCAAAACCTTTCAAACACATGCATGTCTTCCCTTATTTGGGTCTACGAAGCCCAAAACATTCATCGAAACAGATTCGGGACTAAACTGAGAAATTTAAGAAGTTTCAGGAAAACTTAGAAAATTTTCCCATCAAACAGGGTCACATGCCCGAGTGGACAAAGGGACACGCCCGTGTGCCTTTGGCATGCCCGTGTCCTCAGGCCGTGTAACTCTATGTTTATGACGTCCGCATGCACATCGAACCACACAACCAGGCCACACGCCCGTGTCTCCAGGCTGTGTCCTTCACACGGTTGAGACACATGGCCGTGTCTCAGCCCGTGTGGCCAACACTTGGGCTATTTTCCAAGCTTTCATGTTACCCATAATCTTTTACAACCTTATTCAAAATCGCAAATCATGGCATCATTTTAGTGATTAAACACTCTTTATTGAGACACATCCTTAACATTAACATGTCCCCTTACAAGTAATGCATCTACTCATACAATACCAAGTCTAGACTTCTTATTTCACATTCATAAGACTTGTCATTTTGATGATCACTTTTATCATTATACTATGGTTACCAACTTATTCATCAAGCACTCGTGTTCAATCATTATCACGTTGTGTTTATAACGTGCAATTACTATATGGCTATGACCACCTCAGTTGGTCATAGAGCATACATCCAACACACATGTCATATTACTAACCATGCATAGGAAACAACCATAATCACATTATAAACATTAGACATGACATGAATAACTAGGCTTACAAGCCATAATCAATATGAGCCACATCTAATAGTCATATACATATAACTCAATATAAGGCAACACATTTGGCCAAAGCAAAAAAATACATGTCAATCAACTAGATCCATATACATGCCACTCACTTGAAATTTCTAACATATGCTTCATTATTCCAAAGATAGCGACTTGATAGTGTGATACTGCCTCCGATGATCTCCAACCCCGAGCTAACATGAAAACACCAAAGGAAAGGAAAGAAAAGGAAGGGAGGAAGCTTTATAGCTTAGTAAGACCGTATGAAAATAATATGCAATTTATCAACTTGCTTCTCATGGTAATACAACCCTAGTTGCATTTTCACTCATGTTCCAGTCAAGTTGTTTTCTCGAGTCACAGTCACTAAATTATTTATATCTGGAGCTATGGAACTCCAAATTAAGTTCCTAATTTTCTCTGAAACTATACTCACATGTATTCTTACCATAAAATTTTTAGAATTTTTGGTTCAGCCAATTAGTACGGTTTATTCCTTAAATTTACCCTTTTTTGTTGTCTAACAATTCTGACCCCTCTTCACTACAAATTAATTATCTCATAATAGGGACTCGGATGATGTTCCCGTATATTTCTCTTGAAAATAGACTCATTAATAATTCTAATAATATAAATTATAACACATAAATGTTTTTTTTACAATTTTCAATGATTTTCTCAAATCAGAACAGGGTATTTTGAAGTCATTCTGACTCTGTCTCACAACAATTAAAATATTTCATAATATGAAACTCTTTTGCTTACACCATTTCTTCTATGTGAAACTAGGCTCATTATTCTTTAATTTAATATTTTATTCAGCCTCTAACTCAATTTCCACAATTTTTAGTGGATTTTTAAATTCGGACTATGGCTGCTGTCCAAATCTGTTTTAGTGTAAATTAACGATTCTACGTTTATCACATCATATTAATTCATTTTCACCATATTGGTAAGGTTACATATTCATACATCATAAGTATAGACCTATAATCACAAGGTCACCACAAAATCATTCTCATAAGCATGAATTACCTATTTACATCTTCACTAAATGTGCATCATAAACTGAAATCATTTCTCATGAGCTTGGCATACATACCAGCGTTACTCAACATGCTCATATTCATTCCTTACAAATCATATAACATGAATTGAATTCACATTTCATCAATTTCATATAAGTACCTTTACCACTCACAATATGGTCATAGCCTTTCTCATTTAGCTTAAACCATAACTCTCACTGTTGAACCATTCGGAAAGCTATCGGATATCCACTAGGCCTTAAACATAGGGTATAATGCCGATGCCATGTCCCAGACATGGTCTTACACTGGCACATCCATCAAGTCGGTGCCATGTCCCAGACATGGTCTTACACTGACTATCAAAATCGAGGCTGACGCCATGTCCCAGACATGGTCTTATACTAGCTCTCACATATCCGTGCCGATACCATGTCCTAGACATGGTCTTACACTGACACATCTCGGAGCTGATGCATGTCCCAGACATGTCTTACACTGGCTCTCGTCTCAATGTCGATGTATGTCCCAGATATGTCTTTCACTGGCATTTCATAATGTGGCCGATGCATGTCCCAGACATGTCTTACACTAGCACACACATATCGCCCACATGTCATGGCATGAATATCTGTTTATTCCTAAGGTTCAACCGGGAGGTTCCTCTACATCAATTCTCATCATACATAATCATTTCCACAATCAAGCAATTTATGCTATATCTATTCAAATACGTGTAATAAAGATGTAGTTATATTATTTACATATGACTTACTCGTTTCTATGGGATATCATATTCCATTGAATTTCTAATGTATTCTACCATCACGTGAATGTTATTAACTTTTGGCATCACTTTCATCCTACTCAATATCATCAACACATAATTCAATATAATCGAAGCAAGACAGATTCAATTATATTAACAATAACATGGATAACATGCTTATTTAGTCATACGAACTTAACTCGAATACGAAAACGGCAATTTTACCATTAGTCCATAACCTTGTATTTTCTCGATTTAAGCCCGAATCTCGATTTCCTTGATTTATCATTTCAAATATAGCCTATTTGGACTCACATTATTCAAATTGACCCAAAAATTTTATTTTGGAAAATTTACAATTTTGCCTCTAAACTTTGCCAAAATTATGTTTTTGCCCCTAGGCTCGTAAAATTATTTTTATTTAATTTTCTTACTCTTTAAGCATAGCCAAACCATTTTCATAACTATAGCAACTCAAGATTTCAATTATTACACACATTTACTCTCTATTTTACAAACTTTATAAAATGATACTTTTAGGTGTTTTCATGCTAACACCTTTCACAAAAGTTGTTTATTTCACAACTAAGATTCATTTTCTTCCATAAAAATGCAGCAAACAACATGAATATTCTCATGGTAAAACCCTATACTTTCAACCATTTTGCAAAATAGTCCCCTCATTAGCTAGATTAAGCTGCAAGGGTTCCAAAAGTACAAAAATTATCAAAAATAAGCATCTAAATCACTTACTCGTGAGGGTGAAGAGTTTGCTGAAATTTCAAGCTTCCAAACCCTTATTTTTTTTGGTATTTTTGGTGAAGAAAGATGGAGAATAAGGGTGGCTACTTTTGTTTTATTTTATTAGTGTTTGCTTATGTCATCAAATACTAACCATACCAAACTATGACTTTTCACCTCTTTTTCTCCCCTAATGGTCGGCCATCACTTATTTAATGGCCTAATTTCACTTTAAAGACCCCCAATTAAGGTTCTCTACCAATTTGACACCTTTGACTATTAAAACAAAACTTTTGCCCTTTATGCGATTTAGACCTTTTTCGAGATTAAGCACTCAAACGCCAAAATTAATTCATCAAAATTTTCATGCACTTATACAATCATGCTATAACACATAAAATAACATTAAAATAATTTCTTTACCTCGAATTTGTGGTTTCGAAACCATTGTTCTGACTAAGCCCTATTTCAGGATGTTACAATTCTCTCTCCCTTAGGGATTTTCGTCCCCGAAAATCTTACCAGAAAAGTGGTTTTGGTATTCACATAAACTTCTCTTTCCCATGTTAAAGAACTTTCACTCGACTGTTTCTCTAATACTTATCTCTTTACCTTCCCATATCAGTATCATAAGCAGTTTATTACTATACCGTACCTCGGTTGAATTTCAACCTCTACCTGAGAGTTCATATACACAAAGGTCTCATTTATGCCATCATATCACATATACACACATACTTGAATCTTTTCAAATTCGAATAGTGAAACTAGCCAGTTCATCTCGGTCTCATACTCCCTATAATTTCACACAGTCCGATTTTTTTGCCAATTCAACTCTCAGTTACCTTTAATTCTAAAGCCTTCTCTCACTTTCCCAAGAATTCATGATATAGAACCCGGATCATCAATCCGATTAATGGAGACTAAAATTTTAAAATATCCAACAATCATGAAGACACGAAATTCCTCGAACCTGATGAGCGAAAATTTAGTACATACTAGCATGATTTACATATCTCATCAGACATTTAACAATAACCCACATAAAATTTTTCTCTTTCAGAAACAGTAATAAAATCAAACATGAAATCCATAGTAGCTTCTTCTCATTTCCATTCCATTTCCAACATGGGCGAAGATAATTCTGATGACAATTGATATACATTTCTTAAGCTTCCAACATTTCAATATTCGTACCCAAGGATCAACGATGTTGAGTTCAAAACTTGATCACTAATACATTACTCATGTAAGTTTTCTTGCGAAATCTCTATATAAGTTTTGGACTTTCTACCCAAATGTTTACCACTGCATTTTGCTCTTCTCAAAGATCGTACAATAACTATCATTGAAAATCAAGAAGTCTTTGTCCAATGCATACTAAATCAATTCAAATGCTTCAGTTAACAATATTTCCATCTGTCCAAACTTTACTAATGTTAAATCCTCATATGGAAATTTGAGAACTCCAATTACTAAGATCATCCAATTACCATAATCAAATCAGAAACATAGTCATACTTTTATATATATATATATATATATATATATATATATATATCGCAAGCCAAAGGTCATACTTTAACTATAAGCCATGTTCGACAAGTGACGAGATAAAGATGACCAAGAATTCATGATAAGGAAATCCATAATGGAGAAATCCAGAATATAAAAATCCAACATAAAGAAATCCAAAACAAGAAAATCCAATCACGATACCGTATCGAAAGATCGAGAACAAAATTTGTAAGAAAATATGAGAGACCTCAATGGTTCCTTAGAGAAAAGAAATCCAGAAGAAAATATCATTGTGACCACCAAAGATAGATGTAACATGATTGACATACCTTCCCATCTACATATTGGACAAATTAACTATTAGCAGAAGCCGAATCATAACATCATACGCACCCCTTTTCATCAATTCCCAACAGACGGAAGGTAACAGAATACCGGAAAGAAATAGGATCATATAGATTATGTACCAATTAGACTGTCAATGCCTTTTTCTATCATTAAGATCAGGGAACATTTCTGTATTACAAAAATTCATCAGAAAATAGATAGTCTTAATAACCTTCCCACAAACAATTAATTTCATACCATATTTCAAGAGAGGCAGTCATAATCTCCTCACTGTAATTACCATACGCGGACATTTCGTATTTCAAATATTATTTCCCGAAATCTTTTCAGAATAGATCGATTTCTAAAGTTAACCTTTTTACTAGCTGTGATATTGTGAAAATTAAATAATCTTTCAGTCAATCTGATATCTTTCTAGCTCTATCTGTACTTATCAACCCATTCTCAATTACTAATCGTGCTTATAACCATTCTATCACTAAATTCTTTGGTTTCTTATCTGGAAACTTGTTCATAACAAATCTCAAAAAATTCCATTATAGAACACCACTTTGGTAAGGGGGAGGGTGTCGTAGGCCTTCTGACTCTACTCTCATATACATATGCATGTAATACAATTTTCATCATCATGGCAACATCAGCACAATCATGTCATTCATTTCGGGTAGACTAACATTCATATTGATTTTACGCTCACTTTCCAGTTATCTCATTTAAACAAGTATACTTATGCATGCATTCCATGTTTTCTGGATAACTTTACTAATCTACTCATTTGATCATACAAGTCATGCACATGATATCATACAAGGGCCAACAAACATGGTTAAGTTTGTCACAATCTATACTTTTACCTCGTACACCTTTATTTAGACATATCATTACAATCATGTAAATCAGTCCAAACAATTTAAAACATTTAACCAGACTATGTGAATTTGCCAACCATATTCATTCAAATAAGTATACATGAACATTCTTTCTACCTGTATTTTTAGTAAGTTATCTAAACACATGTATTCACCTGAACAAATCAATCATGTACACCATGGGATTATTAATCAATCATAGATAAGCTCATTATACCATGTACATATACATTTCACGAATTCTTGTTCGTACCTTTCTGAGTTTCAACTCTTCATAACTGCACTTTATTGAATACTTTATCATCATTATTTACGTGATCGGGTGTAGCTCAGTTGGAGAGTACCTTGCCCATACAAGATAGTTCTCTTTCGCCCCGGGAAACATCAAACTATCACAAACTTCTGGCATGTATAGCTAGACTCTAACACGTGCTAGGTTAGTCCAAGAACTGACTAGACCATGCCCTGATACCACTAAATGTAACACCCCTTACCCATGTCCGACGTTAAAATAGGGTACGAGGCATTACCGGACTTAAACATACACATTCATGTAAAAATTGGGCCGTAAAATCTCTTTTAATTCAAAACCTTTCAAACACATGCATGTCATCCCTTATTTGGGTCTATGAAGCCCAAAACATTCATCGAAATCGATTTGGGACTAAATCGAGAAATTTAAGAAGTTTTAGGAAAACTTAAAAATTTTCCCATGAAACAGGGTCACACGTCCGTGTGGACATAGGGACACGCCCATGTGCCTTTGGCATACCTGTATCCTCAGGCCGTGTAACTCTCTATTTATGATGTCAGCATGCACATCGAACCACACGGCTGGGCCACTCACAATATGGTCATAACCTTTCTCATTTAGCTTAAACTATAACTCTCACCGTTGAACCATTCAGAAAGCTACCGGATATTCACTAAGCCTTAAACATAGGGTACAATGCCAATGCCATGTCCCAAACATGGTCTTACACTGGCTCATCCATCAAGTCGATGCCATGTCCCAGACATGGTCTTACACTAGCTAATCCATCAAGTCGATGCCATGTCCCAGACATGGTCTTACACTAACTATCAAAATCGAGGCCAACGCCATGTCCCATACATGGTCTTACACTAGCTCTCACATATCTGTGCAGATGCCATGTCCTAGGCATAGTCTTACAGTGACACATCTCGTAACCGATACATGTCCTAGATATGTCTTACACTGGCATTTCATAATGTGGCCGATGCATGTCCCAGACATGTCTTACACTAGCACACACATATCGCCCAAATGTCATGGTATGAATATCCATTTATTCCTAAGGTTCAACTGGGAGGTTCCTTTATATCAATTCTCATCATACATAATCATTTCCACAATCAAGCAATTTATGCTATATCTATTCAAATACGTGTAATAACGATGTAGTTATATTATTTACATACGACTTACTCGTTTCTATGGGATATCATATTCCATTGAATTTCTAATGTATTCTACCATCACGTGAATGTTATTAACTTTTGGCATCACTTTTATCATACTCAATATCAACAACATATAATTTAATATAACCAAAGAAAGATAGATTCAAGTATATTAACAATAACATGGATAACATGCTTATTTAATCATACGAACTTACCTCGAATACAAAAACGACAATTTTACCATTAGTCCATAACCTTGTATTTTCTCAATTTAAGCCTGAATCTCGATTTTCTTGATCTATCATTTCAAATATAGCCTATTTAGGACTCAGATTTTTTAAATTGACCCAAAAATATTATTTTAGAAAATTTATAATTTTGCCCCTCAACTTTGCCAAAATTATGCTTTTGCCCCTAAGCTCGTAAAATTATTTTTATTCAATTTTCTTACTCTTTAAGCCTATCTGAACCATTTTCATAACTATAGCAACTCAAGATTTCAATTATTACACACATTTACTCTCTATTTTACAAACTTTATAAAATGATACTTTTAGGTGTTTTCATGCTAACACCTTTCACAAAAGTTGTTTATTTCACAACTAAGATTCATTTTATTCCATAAAAATGCAGCAAAAAACATGAATATTCTCATGGTAAAACCCTAGACTTTCAACCATTTTGCAAAATAGTCCCCCCATTAGCTAGATTAAGCTACAAGGGTTCCAAAAGTACAAAAATTATCAAAAATAAGCATCTAAATCACTTACTTGTTAGGGTGTAGAGTTTGCTGAAATTTCAAGCTTTCAAACCCTTATTTTTGCTGGTATTTTTGGTGAAGAAAGATGGAGAAGAAGGGTGGCTACTTTTGTTTTATTTTATTAGTGTTTGTTTATGTCATCAAATACCAACCATACCAAATTTAGACTTTTCAACTCTTTTGCTCCCCCTATGGCTGTTCATCACTTATTTGATGGCTTAATTTCACTTTAAAGACCCCTAATTAAGGTTCTCTAGCAATTTGACACCTTTGACTATTAAAACAAAACTTTTGCCCTTTATGCGATTTAGACCTTTTTCGCGATTAATCGCTCAAACGCCAAAATTAATTCACCAAAATTTTCATGCACTTATATAATCATGATATAACATATAAAATAATATTAAAATAATTTTTTTACCTCAAATTTGTGGTTCCAAAATCACTATTTTGACTAAGCCATGTTTCGGGATGTTACAGTTTGAACCCCTCAACTAGACAAATAATTGATGCAGCTGCCAGTGGTACTATAAATAATAAAACAACTGAGGAGGCTTATGAGTTCATAGAGGAGATGTCACTGAATAATTATTAGTGGCAAGTCATAAGGACCAAGCTGACAAAAGCAGCCGGTGTTTTTAATGTTGATGCGGTTACCATGTTGTTAAATCAGGTAGAACTTTAAATAGAAAGATTGATAGTTTGTGTGGTTCTACACAGGTACATCCGGCGTTGCAATGTAACACGAGTGGAGGTGGATTGAGCAATTCAGAAAATTTACCCTACGGTCCTATCATGGAAAATGAGCAAATGAATTATATGGGTAATAATCCTAGACCTCAAAATAATCCTCACGGTAATACTTACAATGCAGGTTGGGGGAACAACCCAAATTTTTTATGGGGAGGTCAACGAAATCAAAGACCACCACCCCTCCAGGTTTTCAACAGTAACCTTATCAGCAAGAAAAGAAACTGAACCTTGAAGAGATATTGGAAAATTTTATTTTAGTGTTAGAGACTCGTTCCAAAACACCAAGACAGCTTTGAAAAATCAACAAGCATCGATTCAAGGGCTCGAAAATCAAATTAGGCAGCTTGCTAAATTAGTTTCAGAAAGGCAATAAGGTAGTTTGCCTAGTAACACTAAACCCAACCCAAAAGAGCATGTAAAAGCAGTTACATTGAGAAATGGGAAAGTGTTAATTGAACCTGAAAAGAAGTTATCGCAAGAATCTGATAAGAAAAAGGATGAAAAGGTAAAACTCGAAATGAGTGTAACACCGGTACTCAAGGAATATAAACCGCCCATCCCATATCCAGAAAATTTGAAGAAAGACCATATGGATGCACAGTTCAGTAAATTTCATGAACTTTTTAAACATTTACATATTAACTTACCTTTTGTTGAAGCTATTTCACAGATTCCTACATATGCAAAAATTTTAAAGGAGCTTTTAACAAATAAAAGGAAGTTTAAAGAGTTGTCTACAGTGGAATTAACGAGGAATGTTCATCTATCCTTCAAAATAAATTACCGACCAAACTGAAAGATCTAGGAAGTTTTACTATCCCCTATTTAATTGGTAGTTTAAATATTGAAAAGGCATTAGCTGATTTAGATGCTAGCAGTAATTTGATGTCTTATAAAATGTTCAAGCAGCTTGGTCTTGGGGAACCAAAACCCACTAGGATGAGCATTCAATTAGCTGATAGATTAGTTAAATATCCTAAGGGTATTATTGAAGATGTGCTAGTTAAAGTAGATAAGTTCATATTCCCTGTTGATTTTGTTGTGCTTGACATGGATGAGGATGTTGAAGTACCTTTAATTTTAGGTCGACCATTTTAGCCACTGCTAGAGCTGTTATTGATGTAGGTGACAGTAAACTTGTGCTTAGAGTAGGTGATGAAAAAATTATTTTTAAAATCTATGATTCCACGAGACTCTCTAGAGAACAAGATGATTCCTGTTATTTTATTGATTCAATTGACCATGTTATTCAAGATTCTTTACAGGAAATTGTTCATTAGGACACGTTGGAACTGTGTCTCGTTCAAGGAGAGGAGGTAGATGATGATAATGATGTGATGGTAAGACAAAAGTAGAGTTAAATTCTAATGAGTCTTCACTGAGACAGAAGAATTATGAGGGCATTGAGGTAAATGATGAATTAAAATTAAAACCCTCTATTGAAGAACCTCCTAAATTAGAATTGAAGCAATTACCTAATCACTTAGAGTATGCGTTTCTTGGAAATAATTCTACATTTCCAGTGATTATTGCGTCAGACTTACAACCAAACGAGAAAGATGAGTTACTTCAACTATTGAAGGAGCATAAAAGAGCCATAGCCTGAAAGATTTTCGACATCAAAGGGATCAGTCCTTCTTTTTGCACCCATAAAATTTTAATGGAGGATGAATACAAACCATGTGTGCAAGCCCAAAGACGATTGAATCCTAACATGAAAGAAGTCATTAAGGCTAAGGTAATTAAACTTCTAGATGCTGGACTTATTTATGTTATTTCTGAAAGTTCTTGGGTGAGTCCTATGCAGGTTGTCCCTAAAAAGGGAGGCATGACTGTTGTAGCAAATGAGAAGAATGAGTTGATCCCAACAAGAACAGTCACGGGAAGGAGAGTCTACATTGACTATAGGAAGTTGAACGATGCCACGAGAAAAGATCACTTTCCTTTACCATGCATCGATCAAATGTTGGAAAGATTATCTGGGCATATGTATTATTGCTTCCTAGATGGACTTTCTGGCCACTTTCAAATCCCAATAGCTCCCGAGGATCAAGAAAAAATGACATTTACATGTCCATACGGTACGTTTGCTTATCGAAGAATGCCTTTTAGATTATATAATGCTCTTGCTATTTTTCAGCGATGCATGTTGGCTATTTTTTATGAACTCGTAGTAGACATTATGGAGGTATTTATGGAAGACTTCTCGGTATTCGGTAATTCTTTCCATTTTTGTCTTAAAAATTTTAAACAAGTTCTAATGAGATGTAAGGAAATGAACCTTATACTTAATTGGAAAAAATGTCACTTCATGGTTCGAGAAGGGGTTGTGCTAGGTCATAAAATTTCTACTAAATGGATTGAGGTTAATAGAGCAAAAATTGGAACAATTGAAAAACTACCTCCTCCTAATTCAGTTAAGGTTATTCGAAGCTTGTAGAACATGCTGGATTTTATAGAAGATTTATTAAAGATTTCTGTAAAATAGCTAAGTCTTTAACAAATTTTCTAGAAAAAGATGTGCCTTTCGATTTCAATCAGGAATGTTTAGAATCGTTTAATACCCTGAAAGATAAACTAATTAATGCTCCGATTGTAGTTGCACCTGATTGGAATTTACCCTTTGAACTAATGTACGATGCGAGTGATTTTGTAGTAGGTGCAGTTCTTGAACAGCGAAGAGACAAACACTTCCAACCGATCTACTATGCTAGCAAAACATTGACAGGCGCACAAGAAAACTACACGACTACTAAAAAAGAATTGCTAGCTGTAGTTTTTGCATTCGATAAATTTAAACCATCTCTAATATTATCTAAAATTGTCGTTTACATTGACCATTCAGCTCTTAGTTATCTCCTTACTAAAACAAATGCAAAACCTTGACTGATAAGATAGATTTTATTATTGCAGGAATTTGGCTTAGAAATCCAAGATAAGAAGGGAGCTGAAAATCTTGCGGCAGATCACCTTTCCAAGTTAGAGAATTCATATCTCAACAAGCTTGATGAGAATAAGATAAATGACTCGTTTCCTGAGGAACAACTTTCGGTTATAACTAATTCTGAAGTTCCTTGGTTTGCGGATATTGCGAATTATTTAGGTGCTAACATCTTATCAAAAGGATTGACACATCATCAAAAGAAGCGATTCTTTGCCGAGGTGAAAAATTATTTTTTGGAGGATCTCTTCCTTTTTTGTGTATGTGCAGATCAAATAATTCAGAGATGTGTTATGATATCAGAAGCGAGTAAAATCTTGGAACACTGCTACTCAGGACCAGCTAGAGGACACTACAGTGGGTCTAGAACAGCACATAAAGTGCTAGAGTCAGGTTTTTATTGGCCTACACTATTTAAAGACGCTAACAGGTATGTTACTTCTTGTGATAGATGTCGGAGAACAGGTAACATTTCTAAACGTGATGAAATGCCTCAAACTTATATGCTTTTATGTGAAATATTTGATGTCTGGGGTATTGATTTTATAGGTCCATTTTTGAGTTTGCATCGTAATAAATATATCCTAGTAGTGGTCGATTACATATCAAAATGGGTGAAGGCTCAAGCTTTACCTACAAATGACACTAGAGTGGTAGTTAGGTTTCTCAAGAAACTATTTTCTCGATTCGAAACACCTAGGGCAATTATTAGTGATAGGGGTACACATTTCTGTAACGTTCAATTTGATAAAGTACGTAGGAAATATGGAGTGCATCATAGGACAACTACCCCTTATCATCCTCAAACTAGTGGACAAGTCGAGGTCACAAATCGAGAGCTTAAACGCATCCTAGAGAAAATCGTAGAATCAAATAGGAAGGATTGGGAGATGAAAATAGATGATGCGTTATGGGCATATAGAACGGCTTTCAAAACACTCATAGAAACATCGCCTTACAAACTTATTTATGGGAAAAGTTGTCATTTACCATTTAAGTTAGAACACAAAGCATTTTAGGCTATAAAATTTTTAAATTATGATCTCTAACTTGCAGGTGAAAAGAGATTGATGCAACTGAATGATTTAGATAAATGGCAAGCGAACGCTTATGAGAACTCTCGATTATACAAAAAAGTGACAAAGTGACACCACTACACTCGTTTAAAGCAGCCTAAGCAATTTAAAGCAAGATATTTTGTCCTCTTATATAATTCAAC
This sequence comes from Gossypium arboreum, assembly GCF_025698485.1. Taxonomy (NCBI): domain Eukaryota; kingdom Viridiplantae; phylum Streptophyta; class Magnoliopsida; order Malvales; family Malvaceae; genus Gossypium; species Gossypium arboreum. The sequence continues at coordinate 42,194,391 of NC_069080.1, forward strand.
GCTCAAGTTGTTTCTCGAAAAACTGAAATCGAGATGGTCAAGCCCATTCGTAGTACAAACCGTTTTCCCTTACGGTACAATAGAGGTAACTAACCCAAAATATGGCACATTCAAGGTAAACGGTCATCGACTTAAACTCTATAATGGTGAGGATTTCAGGAATGATAAAGAGGAGCTTCAGCTCCTCGAACCTTCATAATCATGTGCGTGAGGTAAGTCAAGCTTAGACTTTAAATAAGTGCTTCTCGGGAGGCAACCCGAGTACTAACACTGCTAATTTTCTCAGTCTTACTTCATATTATTTCTTTAAAAACTTAACTAAATAGTAAAATGTAGGTTTTTGACCCACACGGCCTGGACACACGGACATGTCCTAGGCCGTGTGACTTAACATGGGGGTGATAATGAGTTACATAGCCGTGCATCACACGGCCACGACACACGGGCGTGTCCTCGGTCGTGTGAGCCCTGAAGATTTTAATCCAAAAAATTGATAGAGACACGACTAAAAGAGGCCACACGGGCATGTGACATGGCCGTGTAGACCACATGGCCTGGACACACGGGAGTGTCCTAGGCCGTGTGAAAACTGTAGCTTAATTTTTCAAATTTAAAACAAGTCAGAGAGCTACACGAGCAAGGCACACGACCGTGTGTGCGATCACACGGGTGTGTGGAAGGCCACACAGGCATGGGAAAAGCGAGGGTAATTGCACAAGGCTGTGTGAAGACTGGGCTTTCAATTCTATCACACACGGGCTAGGGAATATCCACATGGACATATGACACGGCCGTGTGGCCCAACACGGGCCTAACACGACCATGTCCCCCTTAAAAACCCTAATCCTCTTTTCATTCTTTCTTTTATCTTCTTCTTCACCAAAATTCCATCCTAGCCACCACAAGCCCTTGTCACCCTATTCTGGCCACCACCCTCCTCCTCCATCGGCCCCAAACTTCTAAGACTTCCCCCCCTCTCCTTTCGCACCATCCCTAATCCACATGAACGACCGCCTTCGCCCTTCACCTCGCCGACCCCACCTTCCCCTCCCCTGTCCAAACAGACCACCACACCTAAACCCCCAGCGCCGCGCGCCCCTTTCACCCTCCCTCTCTTTTCTTTCTTCCCTTTCTTTCCCCATGAATCCAACGCACCATGTATCCCCTCCCTCCCTTTCCCTCGTCGGCCCTTTTTCTCCCCTCCCCCTTCTCATTTTCTCTCCTCTGCACCCCAGGCCCGACTGCATTTCCCCTAACCATCCGGATGCACGCCATTCCAACCACCACCTACCACCGTCAGTCATCCCCTCTTTCCTTTTACCCTACCTTTTTCTTTAATTAATTCTTTATTAATAATTATTTTTAGTTCAATTATTTATTTATTGTAATTATTATTTTTTTAATCAATTGTTCTTTTATGATTTTACTTATTATTATTTTAGATTAATATAGGAGTATTGCTATTCTATATTTGTATCGATTTCCCATTATTTTTTTTATTACTATTTGTTATTTGTCTCTAGCGTTCGACTTGCCCATTTCTTTATGTAATTTTGCTTTTATACTTATATCTATCTTATAGTCTGGAATTAGTTATGTGGTTTATTATTACTGTTTGATTCATGATGACTTCATTTTCTGGTTTTTGCATGTTTGGATATTCATATGTACTGTTTAGGAGTTATTTACTATTTAGGACTAATTAGACCTTTTTTTAAAATTTGGGATTATTTATTCTTAAATTCTTCTATTTTTAGACACACTATGACGAACACACGCGACAAGTCTAAGGTAGCCATCCCCGCTTCGAAAAAGCAAAAAGGCCCCGATGGGACCTCCTCCTCGAGCGCATCCGCTGAGGTCTGCCACCTTTATCTTTGATTTTCGGTGGGCCCCCAGGAGGATCTATTTCAATTACTTCAACAGAAACCATTCGGTTTAGGCCGATGCATTGCTTGGGCCGCACTAGAGCAAGTCCGCCTAGCTGATGAGATCCGCGCCTTCATTACTATAGCTCCATGAAATAGATTCTTTGCCATTGTCGAGCCCACCTACATGGAGTTTACATTCTGTGTGATGTTCTTTGTTCAACAGGTCATAACGGTTCACGACGAGCCAGACACCATCATCTTTCGACTTGGTGGTTTGGTGCACCAGATGAGCGTCCCTGAGTTCGGCGTGACTATAGGGCTTTACATTGAAGAATTTATGACCACTGAGAACTTTCTTAGACTCCATCGGAAAATCTACTATTCATCATCGCGCTGTTGGACTGATCTCACGGTGGCTTGACAAACTATGATGCGAGTCGCTCGAAGGCGACATTTCTTCCACCGGCCCTACGGTACCTTCACGCTCTTCTAGCTCATACATTGACAGGTTGGAGAGAGAGCACAAGAGTGGTTAGTACTTATGACGCCTATTTCTGTGGAGCATGGCTACCGGACATATTTTTGATTTGGTGTACTTCATCGTGCTCTCCAGCCACCATCAGACTAAATGCCACAAGAAGGGCCCCATCTGTCTTCGCCCTTACGTGACTCGCCTCGCTCGACACTTCGGTTTACTCGACACACCGGAGCAGTCCTCGATACTTACCCTTGTCGGCTAGATGTCCCCTCAAGGTATCTCGAGCATGATCCATATGAGGATGATCGAGCGGTGACGTGGCATGGACCCCCCTCAGTACAGGCAATTCCAGCCTGACGTTCAACATAACCCAGAAGACTTCACTGATGATGTCCTTCCCTATTACGAGGATCCACCTCCACCACCACCATCGAGTCACCGCCCTACTTATTCTACTACTACCTTCGCAGACCTCTCCGAGTGATTTACTCGCTTCGAGCAGCAATGTTTTCAGAGGTTCGACAGCATCGATGTGACTTTACAGCAGATATGTCAACACCTCCATATTTCATCTTTAGCACCGATGACTCGCGACGCTGACTTCTCTGATGATGAGGACCATTGAGTCTATTTTAATTTATTTTCTTTTATTTTTCGTTTTTATATTTTATTCTATTTTTATTTTTCTTATTATTTTTATTTTTTAGACTTCTTTACTGCTTTTTTATTTTGAACTCTTCGTTATTTCTTATGGTTGTTCTAATCGGGTTAGTAACCCTTTAATCCTCTTCAACCTTGTGTTTATTTTCTTATCAATTGCTCAGAATTTTGCACTACACCTACACTTAACTACAATTCCACTTTTCACTATTCAAGGAAATTCATCCGATATTAAGGGCAGTTTCAATTCTCTTTCTCTCTTATGATATTCTGTTTCTCTTATGATTATCTATTTTTTTTACATTGAGGACAATGTACATCTTAAGTGTGGGGAGTTTATTTATATGATTATGTGAAAATCCCTGAATTATGCCTTGTGTTTAAATCATTTTCTCATATTACTTTTAGAATGAACCCTTATTGATTTGTGATTATCATTAATGTGTTTTAGACTAAATTCATAGGTAATTGTGCATTAATTATTTAAACTTTAAAACACTAGAGAATCAAGCATGACAAGTCTATTTTAAGAATTAAAAATTTTAGGTTGTTTCCCTAAATTAAAGTATTACCTTAAAGTTTGAAATTTTCAAGATTGACATCAAAAGCCATAATTTTTGTAATATTTTGAGCCTTTAGAGCTCACATTTCTTCTTGCTCACTTTATTATTGGTTATGAATGTGTCAATATTGATTGGTTATTCTAAAACTTGCTTCGATTATACATGTCGAGACCACACCTTTGATTTGATATACTAAGATGATAAAGGCACCTAGGTTTTAACCCACTTATCCCATAAAAAGCCAACTTTCATTATTAACCCTTAGTGAACCCTTTGATGCCTAACAAACTGTTTCTCAATTTACCTATTAATATTAACCCATAACTCATTTTTGATTCGTTGAGAATTTTCCTTATTTTATTGAGTCCCTTTTTGTCGAGATTTGATTTGGTTAGTTGCCTAACTATGCTTTTCAGTTGTTTAATTTTATTTTATTATTCAAAAAAAATACATATATGTTGATTATTATTATTCCTTGTTTTGAGCTTAAGTAGTTAATTTCATTTTCTGAGAAAAGCTCGTGTTATTCTTTAATAATTTCGATTGATGTAATTATTCAGTATTAGTTTATTTTTTAGTTAGGTAATTTATCAATTTGATCTAGATTCTAACTCTCTTTTTCAGCCTTTATCCACACCTTTAACCCAAGCCCCATTACAACCCTTTAAAGACCTTTTGATTTGTGTATCATCTCATTTATAGTGGTGGAGATTTGATTTTCATGCAAGCTTATGGTAATAATTTTTCATGTTTGACTCTTGAGTGCTTAATTTTTGAACCTTAAACACTTTGAATGATTTGAGTGAACCTTTAGTGAGGATGTCAAATATTGTCGATTTTGAATTAAAAGTAATTACTTAGATAATTGGAGATACCTATGTTTTCATGCTTTAAAAATGTGTGACTTGGATTGTTTGAATCTTTAGTGCTCTTTTAGTTTAATTATCAATATGTGGTTATTTGTGAATTATGATAAAACATTATTAATGAGAATTATGAATTGAGAAAGTTTAATTTTAATTGTGAGTTAAGGATTTTGCTTGAGGACAAGCAAACACTTAAATGTGGGGATATTTGATAAACCATAAAAGTAACACATTTTAATCCCATTCTTAGCATGTTTTTGGATGATTTATTATTTAATTTAATGAATTTGATGCTCTTTATCCTTTAATTTCATGTTTTATACTTAGGAGAGCATAGAGGAACAAAAAGAGCAGAAAAATGGGCCAAAAAGGTACAAAATGGGCTAATTTAAAGATCCACATGGCCAAGACCATTTCCACACGGGCTGAGCACATGCCCGTGTGAGCCACACAGGCCAACCACACGCCCATGTGATAGCCCGTGTTAATATCGTTCCCTATTTCTCAAACGCACGGAAAAAGCCAATTTTTAGGGTTTCTAAGCATTCTAAAGTCTATATAAACACACTAGAAGTAGACCTAAAGAGGGCACGCAGAGTAGAACACAGAAATTACTTGAAGAATGCCAACGAATTCAGCTCAGAAGTAGGATCTCCTTCAAGACTGAAAATCTCCATTCAATTTCTCTCGAAGTTTTTGGGTTTCTTTATGTTTTGTTGTTTTCCTATTTTTGAGATGTTTTCCTATTACATTATGAACTAAACTCCCTAAATACCTAGGAAGGATGAAACCTACGATGGACCTTATTATTTAATTATCTAAATTACACAATAAATACTTGTTCTTGTTCTTAATTATGTGTTCTTAATCCTAGCCTTAATATTTTCAAGATATTCATCCAAGTTTGATGTGCTTATTCAGTGGAGCAAAAGTCCTTGTTTAAGAGTAGATCTAGCATAATTAAGCGGAGTTGCATGCAATCCTAAAAATAGGATGACATAAATCTGTCAGATTAGAGTCAAATCTAAAAGGGGAATCCGTAGATCGAGTTAATGCGCCAATAGGGATTTTAATTAGAAAGAGATTTCAATTAATCAACCTAGAGTCAGTTGTTCTTAGTCTCGAAAGAGATATTGACATAATTTAGGGATTTCTACAATGAATGAATCGTTTGATTCAGAGTTAGAATAATAAGTGAAGTCTAGGTGGATTCTTTCTTGGGTATTGTCTCTCTCATTGGTTTTCTTAAGTATTTTCCCAATTCAATCCCTATCGCGTTCATAGTTAAGTAGTTTAATTTTAGATTAAAACAAATCCCTTTAATTATAGGCTAAATAATAGAAAGATAGTTATTACTAGTACTTTTAGTCCTCGTGGATACAATATTCCAGACTCACCATAGCTATACTATTAATCGATAGGTGCGCTTGCCTTAGTTGAATTATTAATTAGTTTTGTGACCCATCACTCAAATTCTATGTGGGCAGATACATTATATGTCAGGATTTAATTTGTCAAAATTTTAAGAAGTGGCGGACTATAATACAATAGTGCGCCAAAAAAGGTAACTTTCACATCTATTCTACTTTATCTCAGATACGTCAATTTTGAGGTGGGACATGAAAGTAACTATTTATCAAAATTCATTGTAAAGAAATCTTTATGAAGATGCATTGGAACTAGCCTTTTCCATACAACTTGAACCATTGGGAATGTTGTTAGGACATGGCCAATATTCTCCAATTTCATGGCCATAGATATAACTCGACCCATCATCCTTTAAGTCCCTTTTGCATCTTTCTTCATTGGTAAGCAAATGGCCATGCATGCATAACCAAAGGAATTGCCTTATCCTTTACGGAACCCGAATTCTCCAAATCAGTTTCCATTTTGCATTCATTTCATTCCTAGAGTCCTGCTTGAGGGATTTATACCCCCTAGTTATTGTGTAATTACCCGATGCAATAGCCTTCCACACGCAAATATCTCATCCTCCGGTTTCCAGCTGTGGTCGCGTTCAACTAGCAAATGAATAATCTCATGCGACAATTCACCAATAAATAAAGGCCAATTCCACTCTCCATTTAAATGTCACCATCCCGTATACAGAAGCCTCCAGGAACGTTGGACTTAGTTGTGTACAATAATAAATTAAAGGTCCCAAGTCTTTGAACCAAGTATCCGTCCAAAATTTGATCCCTACCATTACCTATTTTCTAAGTCGTATTTTCTCGTAAATTCTAACAGGTACTCCACATTGATCTCTAGACATAACTACAATGCCCACTAGATTTTATTCGACATTGTACTTTGATCGCATCACTTTCACCCAGAATGCGTCAATATTATTAATAAAGTTCATCCCCATTGAATATGTCTAAACCCAAGTCCTCTTCTTTCAATCAGCATACAACATTTATCTCAACCAACCAAAGATATCTTTTGATCCATACCTGAAGCACCTCATAAAAATTTCCTCATAATCTTCCCAATCTCTAAACACATCCCTTTTGGAAAAGGGCCGATTGCATGAAGTAGCTTATATAATTATATTCAGTTTTTTTATGAGTTTTGTATGATGATTTAAATATATTTAGTATTCATAAAGCCCTGCAACTCAATTTTGATTTACTTGTAAATATTGAACAATATTTGAATGTATGCAGTTTATCATTAAAAAAGTAATTGAATGTAAGCGCATTTTATTAACTGTGACTCCCGCTACGCCGGGCTTTTTTTTTTTTTTTTATAATTTTTATTTAAAATAAACTATAATTATTTGTTTGTTAGTCTCTTTATTATGCCTAAATTTAGGATTAAGTCTCTATACTTTAATTTTGACATAACTTATTCCTTTTATTTATAATGCCATTAATTATTCCAAATAGCTACCACATTTAACTATGCCGATTAAAATAATGTCGTGTATTTTTTTTAAAAAAATCACCCCTTCTAATTAAATCATGACTTAATCACCTTCTAACTAATCTTATTAACATAAACTTTTTTTTTTTTTTGGAATGAGTATGTTTAAAGAAAAATTCACTTCAACATTTTAACTGAAATTATTAAATGTGTTATAACTTGGGACTAACAAAATCATTGCTTAATCACCTTCTAACTAATCATACTAACATATGTATTATTTTTGTTGGAATGAGTATATTTAAGAAAAAATCACTTCACCATTTTAATTGAAATTATTAACCATATTAATTATTGAACTAACTAATTATATTATAAAAATAGATTAAATTTATTTCAAATTAAATTATAGTGACAATCTCAAATCCGAGTATAATAAAAAGACTAAAACCACAATTTAAAATTATAAAAATAAAGAAAAAAATTATGTCAAATTAAATTATAAGTAAAAATCTTAAATCTAAATATAATAAAAAGACCAAAACCATTTGACATTAATTTTCTTACAATTCTCTTTTCTCTTCTATTTTTTGTCCTCGCAAGGCCGGAATCCCTCTCTTCTCTCCCCAATGGCCCTACCCAACAAAATAAATAAAGACTAAACTATAAAAATAGTCATTTTTGTTTGCCTCAGATTGCATTTTAGTCACTTATATTTGAAACGTTACGTTTTTGTCACTTTTATCGTTTTGTTATGAAGTAATCACTCTGTCGTTAAGCTTCGTTACCTCCCTAATGGCAATCCTATGTGGCAATCTAAATGAGTTTTAAATGCCAACTTGGATGTCCAACTGGAATGAGAATAGTTTTTTAGTCAAAATGGAAAAGAAAACTAAAAGAAATAGGAGATGAACGATTTTTCTTTTCCAGTTCAAAGTGTAATTAATTTAAAATTTTCAATTAATTAAATTTATTTAATTAAAAACCTATTCTCGTCCCAGTTGGACATACAAGTTGGCATTTAAAACACATCCAAACTGCTACATAAAATTATCGTTAGGGAGGTAACGGAGCTTAATGATAGAGTGACCACTTCGTAACAAAACAATAACGTAAGTGACTAAAATGTAATATTTCAAACATAAGTGACAAAAATGTAATATGAGACAAACAAAAGTGACTATTTTTATATTTTACCCATAAATAAATAAAAATGATAGGTGCCAAATGTTGTGCCAAACACTTCTATGGTGCTTATCTTCAGTAAAATATGTATTCGGTTCTCATACTTTCCATTCAGTTGATTATTTGTTTAGTCAAATTGTGGAGTAAAAATTTGAAAATTAAAATATGCTCTAAATTTCTATACATTTGTACATTTGAAATTTAGTCTTTACTTTTATTTTCAAGAATTTAATCCCTCTACTTTTTGAATTTAAAATTTTAAGTCTAGTTGTTTTCACTGATTAAATTCTTCTATTCAATTTACTTGAGTGACATTTTAAAATTTAAAAAAAATTACTGGATAGTCATGTAACAATAAAAATAATGTTGAAATTACTTATTAGGATTTTTTTCTTAAAAAATCATTTGAATTAGTCATTATAAAATAAGTTTTTATTGTAGTGCTCTTAATCAAAATTGATGTCAACATTTTGATTAAAATAATTAGTAAAGTTAACTATTTAGGCTAGCTAATGACATTATAAAGAAAGGAACAAAATTATATAAAAAAAATCATATATATCAAATCTCAAGTTTTAGCATGATATATGAGCCAAAATTGAAATTTGACCATCATCTATAAATATTCATTTTTTATCCTTGAAATATGAAATATAAGAAATAAAATATCAAGTTAAACAAATATAATAGATAATGAAGAGTAGTTTGGATCAGTTGGAAAATACTTAATTAAACAAATATAATTACATAACATTCAGAAAAATTTGCAAACCTAAATATAAGTATAAAATAGACGTTTTGGAGGAAGAAAGAGTGAAAGGTAAAACAGAACTTTGATTATGTAATTACATGCTATGGCACAGAGTCAAAATACAAAGCCTATTTGAACAGTACGCCTTTTGAAAATCCAAATGATTCCAAACAAAAATCTGTATGCAGTTACTTGCATCAGTTGTCTATGCTTTGTATACACTTGCACATTTAATTTACTAACAAATCCACTACTACTATTGATCCCAATAGTTCCTTAATTGTGACAAATGTAGGAGAAGCTCATCTCTGCCAAGACCAGTGACACTGCTGGTCATGATCCATGCCGGATGTTGCTTATAGTTTTCTCTAATCAGTTCTTGGAAGTCCCTGATGTTCTCATCAGGCCTTTTTCCTTTGCTTGCCTTCAATTTGTCACACTTTGTGAACACAAAAGTCATTGGTATCTGAAATTAGGAAAAGGAAAATGAAGTAATGAGTAAGAAATAGCTAAATCTAAAAGCCAGGAGACAATAAACAAGAGAAATTGAGATTGTCATAAGGATAAAGCTAACATTGTTGCGTCCGAGCCAGTTAGTGCAGTCCAGATCAATCCTTTGAGGTGGGACACTTGCATCAATAAGAAGTAGCACAGCAACCAGAGTGTCTCTGTTTAGAAAATAGCCTTTAGTGAATGAAGACCAATCTGTTCGAGCAGCATTGGAGGCTCTAGCAAATCTGCAAATATATGAACCTTTCAAGGATTATATTCTATGTCAAGGAGTCATCCTACACACACCAAAATCTTATTGAAAGCATAACTGATATACTAATTTATTCCGGCATGTAAACATAGGCGTCCATCAACCAGATTAGGCATTGACTTTTCAAATATTCTTACCCTATCTGAGTGAAGATGTGGTACAGATTAAGCATAAACTTCAATGGCATGAAGGAACTTCAAGTGCAAGGTTGGCTAACCAACAAGAAAGCAATTTCACTATTACATCTATTAACTGATTGATTTAGTTCTCATCAACATTGCAAAATGAGGACTAAACAGAGGAGGGAACAATTCATTAGATTGGCATATTTGATATGCAGAATGTTCGAAAGAGTAACGACACCAGTTCATAGGGTAAACTCAAAGCCCCAACTAAAAACTTCAAAAACTTATACCTAAAGTGCAGGGAACTGCATAAGCCAACTATCTGCAATCCTCAACTAAATTGTGTGTACTAAACTACAATACTACCATAAATGCATTTATTAAAGTGATACTGAAGAGTGAAAGGACTTGAACAGAAAACATGCTGATAACTTGCAGTGTTATCTTGCTACTGGGTTCAAATTCGTTGTTCTGGTTGTCAGCTGGCTGGAAGAAGATTACCAGAATATTAAAATTATATGGTAACCTAATACTGACTTACTCAAATAGTACTTATAAATCATACTATAATCTGATTATTGATTTAATGTATGTGAAAATTAGAAATAAAATCCTCATTCCTGGATAGACAGCCAAACTGTAAATATATTCAGTACAACTAATTTACCTTTTGCCTATACAAGTCCATGCCTCTTTCTTTTGCAGATGAAAATGTTACCCAACAACAAGCAGCCATAATAAAAGAGCATGAAAACGTAAATAACTGGGCATAAGAACATCCCCCCCTCCCTCTATATTAATACATGCTTACATTAATGTAATCTAACTTGTACTATAGAACTGCCGATTGAGCTTAGTTCATTTGGCATTGAGCGTGCTTAAGTGCGTTTTATCCTCCAATTTAAAAGTTGTATAAAGGAAACTAATATAAAAGAACTACAATAAAATATTTACGTGATTGCTTGTTAATAATAATAAAAATGTTCATCCACCAGAATCTACTCTGAAAATTTTAGGATGATAAATTGGAAATTCAATCCTTTTTCTGTCTTACCAACTATTTTAAATCCTTAAACATGAATTGAAGGAGACAAATGTTGAAGCAGATAATTAAAAGAAGAAATCAAACGTACCCATAACCAGGCAAATCCACTATATACCAACTTTTATTCACCAAGAAATGATTAATAAGCTGTGTCTTCCCTGCATATTCAACAATCCCACAACAACGATAATAACAAAAATAAAAAATAAACTCAGAAATGGGGATGTAAAAGAAAGAAGAATTTTAAACTTTAAGGAGAAAAAAATTGAAAAATATACCGACCTGGTTTCTTTGAAGTAAGAGCAACTTCTTTTTTCCGAACCAAAGCATTAATAAGTGAAGATTTGCCCACATTAGACCGACCCAAGATTGCAAACTCGGGTCGGTCATCTTTGGGGCAATCCTTAGCCCGACCGCTACTCTTCACAAACTCCACTTCCTTAATCTGAGAATGACCCGCATAAGGTCCGACTACAATGTTGGAACCCGGCAATATCATTTCATCCGTTACGTCTTCCGGGTCGACCCCGGGTGGCACGAACAACACCGTCTTCGCAAACCGCGCCCGTTCGGACATCGGTTGCTTGGCGGCCCTTGAAGCTGACACGTCGGGTTTCGATTCGGGGCGCTTATGGGTTGAGTGAGAGATGGTTTTGTTGAAAGAGAAAAGGAAAGATGCTGATTTGGGAAGTGGAGAAGGAGGAGACAGAAACAACGTGAGACTAAGAGACAAGAGACGATTTCGAAGGAGCATTTTTTTTTTTATTGGGAAGGATTGATTAACAACTGTTGAAGTAAGTAGCTTTATTTTTTGAGCCTCTAAGACTCTTAACTTACATGAGCTTAAGCAGCTGGAATTTTTGTTTGTTTGCCGAGGAAATTGAAAGAAAGAGAAGGGAAACTATAGGGCCTGTCCTCGGACCTAAACTTTAAATAATTATATTTTCTTCTGGGTTTTCTAGTTTGAACTTGGGCTTGAGGGTGAAAACGAAGTTGTTTCAGAAAGAGTTTGCCACTAGTATTTCTATTTGGGTCATCTAACAAAATGTTCCCATACTATCAACAAAATTCTATATTGGTCCTAAACTTTACAATGTTCTGATTAAAGTAGTTAGAACTGTACCGGTGGAGATACTCTTTTTCTACTCATACCGGAATATATTAGTATATGTATTTTTTCAAATTTATTATTATTTTTAAAAATTATTTTATATATATTTATAAATATCAAATATAATATTAAATAAATCTTAAATATAAAATACTCTCCAATAAAATTCAAAAATACAATCAATCATTAAATAAACTCAAAATAAATAAGTTAAAAAATTATTCCATATCTTAACTAGAAAGACTATCTCATACTATGCATGTATTATATAATCATTTGACAAATCAAAAATAAATAATAAAATTTTAAATTTCAATTTTGTATCAATTAGTACACCATATTTCGATTGGTACATCATATTCCAACTATTAAGGACAAAACCAATCGGTATGATTGATACTGATAGAAAGTTGCATTGGAATGAAATCTAATTTTTTTTTTTTTTAGTTTATTACCACAACAGAGCATTTCGACCAATACAGATGATACCGGAATGAAATTGATTACCTTGGTTCTCATTAAATTCTCAAAATACCAATATTATATTAGTCATATACTTCTATCAACCTACTCACCAATTTAAGCATTAAATAGAGTTCATATTTAACATGGAGCATAGTTAAATGACACGATCACATTATAAGTAATGTAGCATAATTAACATAAATCTATCATGTTTAAAAAGTACTACTAAAAAATTAAAAAATTATTATTTTTAAAACACATCAAATCTAAGTGATTTATGCAATAGATAGATATATATTTGTAAGTTTTCACGTGTTTTAAACTAGCATTTAATGCTTAAACTAACATAAAATAAAAAGCTTAATTGGTACAATATTTGTAACACCCTATATCTGGTCCGGTCATTGAACCCGAGTTACGGGTTAAAGAATTGGGTTAGTAAATCAGGAATTAGTAAATCAGAAACCATAATTAGGTTAGATAATTAAAAAACTAGGGATAGTTAAATAAAATATTAAAATAATTAGAATTAAAAAATTTAGGTTAAGAAATTAAAATTAAATATTCGGGAATTAATTTGGTTAAAACGAATTCTAAAAACGAGACTTGATTTGAAAATAATTTTGAAATTGGTTTTAATTGAAAACCAAGTTGAAATTGGTTTTAATTGAAAACCAAGGACTAATTTGAAAAAGAAAGAAAATTGTAGGTGGTCAAAAGGGCAAATGCCAATTTTTAAAATCAGGTAGGCTATTTAAAACCACCCATGTTTCTTCCCTCCCATTCTTCATCTCTTCAAAAAAATTTTCCAAACACCAATTCTTTTTTTTCTCTCGAAATTAGTTCATCCTTTTTATTTCTAAGCTTTCCAAACATATAATCTCCTTTCAATCTCAAAGAATACTTATGATTTCATCCTCAATTTCTCTAAAAGTTCTTTACATGTTCAAACTCGAATTAGATTCGTAGCTTGTCAATTTTGCAAAGTTGAAGTAACATTCTGACTTTTCATGATTAAATTAGGTGTGTTAGCTTTTTAAATTGAGTTTTAATCAATTAATTCATGATTTCAACATATCTTTTGATTTTAATTTGATTTCGAGCTTGAAAATGATAGATCTCATTTTATTGAGTTAAAGTACTATTTAAAATCTCTTTTCAATTTATTTTGATCTTATTAGAAGGTTTTCAATCCTAATTTAACAAATATTTAAGTAATTTTGAAATATTTGAATGATCTATTCACTTTAAAGCTCCTTTGACGTAATTTTTCCAGAAAAATGAGATTCACGAAATTTGACTAAATTTAAGGTTTAAATTTGAAATTAGATGATATTTAGGAAGATTAGGATCAAAATTAAGGTTTAGAAATAAGGTTTGACTGGTGAAATTGTATTTTCGGCAAAACTAGCTAAGTTTTTTATATAGAGATTTAGAGGCTTTGATCTATGATTTTAAAGTTATTTAATCTTGTTGCTATGGTTTGTAATGCCTTTGTATTGTGTTTGATGTGTATGTAAAGTGCCAACTCATTTGGGAGCCTCAACAAACTAGGACAAAGTCAAACAAAAGCTCACTTTAGCTTATTATGAAGGCTAGTTGCTAAGGTAAGTGATCTTGTGTGCTATAGTTAATGCACAAAACAATGAGTTAAAAGGGGCTTAGATGACTAAATCATCTAATATAAGTCCTTGAAGTAAGTGTTCTTACTTAACCTGTAACGCTCCCACGCCCGAGACCATCGTCGGAGTCGAGTATGAGGTGTTACTAAGCTTAATTTAACATATTTAGAACTTTAGATTATTTATTTCTACATTCACAGCTTTTAAGCTACTTGCATCACAGTCAAAAGAAAATCATATCTCGAGTTCTGAAACTCAAATCAAGATCCGTAAATTTTCCTAAATCTAAACTCATATACCTATCTACTAATTTTTTCTAGAATTTTGGTTGGGCCAATTAGTACAGTTTATTAGTTAAAGTTACCCCTGTTTTAGGACTTGGTAGTCGACCTCATTTACTACAAACCATATTTCTCTCTGTACAAAATCCATATGACTATGAGGTTTAATTATCCTGAAACTAGGCTCAATAAGGATTCTGAGAATATAAAATAATTTATGGTGAATTTCTAAAGTTGGAGCAGGGATTCAGAAGCTGCTATGACCTGTTTCACTAAAATTCAAATATCTTGTAACATATAATTCCATTACCTGTTTCATTTGTTTCATGTGAAACTATACATAATAAGCTTCAATTTGATATGTAGTCCATCACCAAGTTCAATTTCTATGA
The DNA here is from genome assembly GCF_025698485.1 of Gossypium arboreum. Taxonomy (NCBI): domain Eukaryota; kingdom Viridiplantae; phylum Streptophyta; class Magnoliopsida; order Malvales; family Malvaceae; genus Gossypium; species Gossypium arboreum. Next base: position 42,209,434 of record NC_069080.1, read on the forward strand.
TTTTTAGTAAATTTTTAAACTCGCGTCGGTGTTGCTTGCGAGATACATTTATGGCAAATTTCATCCCTTTTATGAGTTTTTATGCACTAAGTATCTTAATAATTTTCCTTAACATCAAATATAATCTAAACTAACTATTTTCATAATTTATCATTATCAAGCATTTCCTCAACCATTCCATCACCATACCATAAGATCATTTACACAAAAAGGTATATTGCTATACATGCCATACTTAAATTTACAAGCCATTACCAAAAGTCTTTCGGATAGTGTGGTGAGCCTTGACCTATCCCGACTCTGAGTTGGCTTGTCCGAAACTACAATGAGTAAGAAGGAGGAGTAAGCATAAATGCTTAGTAAGTTCATATGCAAATAATAAGTAACATAACAAGCAGTCATACCAATCAACATTAGCATGTATCACTAAAACACATATCACATTTTAATCATTTTCATCATCTTATTACCTTATCGTGGTTGTATCAATACTCAACCCGAGGGTTAAATACATACCTGTCCAAAATATCCATTTCACATCACTTACCAATACGTCTCTTTACATCTCGAATATTCCTCCATTTGAGTAGAACTTTACCGTTGAACACATCGAATATAATTGGATACATGGATAACTTGCACATAAGTGCCATATATGCAATCAAGCAATCATGTAACCCGCCCATAGCGAACTCGGACTCAACTCAACGAGCTCGGGCGTTCGCATCCATAAGTGAACTCGGACTCAACTCAACGAGTTCGGATGCCTAGTTACATCTCACGAACTCGGACTCAACTCAACGAGTTCGGACATTCGCATCCATAAGTGAACTCGGACTCAACTCAACGAGTTCGGATGCTCAACCATCCTAGTGACATGTCACTTGTATCCTAATCTATTCCTAAGGTTCAAACGGGCTTTTCCTCGAACACTTATCCTTGCCGTCTTCCGTAGAATGCCAAATCAATACTGGTAACAATTATATTTAACAAGTAGTTCACATAATTTACATATTATTTGAAATTAACCACAAAGCATACATTTCATAATAAAATTCAGCATAACATATAATTAACATCAATAACTTAAAATAACCATTATGCTACATTATTTACACATGAACTTACCTTGGTACCAAAATACAAAGATTTTGCAATTTAGTCCACAATCTTTTCTTTTCCTCGATTGAGGTCGATTCCACGTCTTTCTTGATCTAAAATAACACATTTAGCTTATTTAATACTCACATTATCAAATTAATCCTTAACTCAAATTTTGGCAAAATTACAATTTTACCCTAAACTTTTGCATATTTACATTTTTGCCCCTAGGCTCGGGATGAAAATTTATTCCTTATTCTTATGTTTTACAACATGCTGATCACTTTTCTCTTCTATGGCAACATCAAATTCTCACTGTAACATGTACTTGTGACTATTAGGTATTTTTACCGATTAAGCCCTTTTACTCGTTTTTGCTTAAAATCGAGTAGTACAAGTTGTCTAACATAATTTAAAACTTCATATTCTATCATAAAACATCAAAATACACAAATTTCACCTATGGGTATTTTTCCAAATATAAACCCTAGGTTAAATTATTGCTAACATAAGCTTTATCGAGTTCTAGGGATCTCAAAAACGTAAAATCATTAAAAGCGGGCTTGGAATCACTTACTATGGAGCTTAGAAGCTTGAAACAAACCCTAGCTATGGAGAACCCTTGAAATTTCGGCCTAATGAAGAAGATGGACAAAATTAGCTTTTAATTTTGTTTTAATTCATTTTAATAACTAAATGACCAAAATACCCTTACTACTAAACTTTCCAAAATTCCTTCCATGTCCTAATTTTTCCATCAACTTAAAATTGGTCAAATTTCTATTTAAGACCTCCTCATTAATATTCCAAAACAATTTCATACTAAAACTTCTAGAATGCAAGTTTTGCAACTTATTCGATTTAGTCCCTACTTTCAATTTAAGCACTTTAGGCATAGAATTTCATCACGAAATTTTCACACAATCATGCAATCATATCATAAACCTCAAAATAATTATAAAATAATTATTTCTATCTCAGATTTATGGTCACGAAACCACTATTCCGATTAGGCCCTAATTCGGGATATTACATAACCTTTGCTATTCTATGAACAAGCTCACTTATGTTATAATATGCTAAAGTGTGTGATGTGCATATTTATGTTGGATATATGAATTAATATGTCTTGTGGATAGCTGGTATTACACACACATCTCTGGTATAAAAGTAAATTTGGCTTAATGAGCAAAGTTTTAGCACTTGCAATGCAATATGTGAACATGTGCAAGTGTTTGGCCAAGGTAAAGCATGATATGTGTAGTGTGTATAAACCAGAAAATAAATGTGTAAAATGGATATATTAGCCTTGTGAACCTTTGAAAACATTGGATATAGTGGGCATGCCATAAGATTTGAGTACTCATTTATATGTTTTGTTATTAAGACATGTGAAGGGATAAGGAAAAGCATTGCTCCATTCATGGGACATATTGGTGTGTTGGAGAGTGTTAGCTTTATGCTACACTTACTTAGGACATGTAGACTCTTTGGAGTCATGGTGTGATAAAGATTTGAGTATCTAATGAGATCCATTGTTATGCATTTTCATCTTCACAAGTTGCCAATGTATCAATATGATATGATGTTTCATGATGCTATGTGATAAGTACATTTAGCATGCTTGCTTTAACTCTTGAGTTTGTGATTTATTATAGTATTTGGAGTACTCACTAAGCTTGGTTAAGTTCACATTCTTTTGTGTCTATTTTTGCAGAGAAATTGCTTGTATGGAATGGTGAAGTGGGCAAGCTTGAGATCCAAAGGTAAAGGCATCTTGGTTAAACATATGAAATGATCTTGGTTAATAAGGGATAACAATGTGGGTTTATATTGAAGAATTAGACTTTATATTTATTTTGGTTTGGTTTGTAAATGGACTTTCCATGGATTGTTTAAGGACTTTTATAACTGTTTTGTGGATGTTTTAATTGCTTGGATGATTGCATGAAGTATGTTAGATGAATGTTTAGTTAAATTGTTGAATAACAAGCATGTGATTTGTTGATTTGTGGTTAACATGGCTTAAATGATATGTTGAGAGCTTGGATAGATGCAAAATGGCCCAATAGCAAGGAATGTACCTTTATTGCACTTTAACTTGCCTTATATGTAAATTTGTTAAGTTGAGTAAATTGGTTTGAGACTTTAGAAAAGCATGTTAGCTTAGGTGATTGATTTGGATGCCAAAATATGTTAATGTATGACCTTATGTGTTTGAGCATGATTAATAAGATTTAAGTATGCTATATGATATGTTAGAATAGGAAAAATGGCATGAAACCACGAATTGGTATGTACATTTGAGGATCAAAGTGTTATATGTAAGTGTAACGCCTCAATTTTCGGGAATCCTGTGAATGTTGGCATAGGTTTAATTATGTTAGTGGGCCTCTAGAAAGCCCAAGCTTAAGATAGAACCTGGCAATTTTAGTTAATTTTTGTTCCATAACAAAAAGGGGGTGAAATTATGAAATAGAACCTATGTGAAAATGTTTGAAAATGCTATAGGCTAAATTGAAGTGGCCAAATAAATAGGAGTGCAAAATAGGAGGATTTGCATGACAAACCTCCCATTTTACATGAAGTGGCCAGCCATCATGTTGTTGTAGACAAAATGTACACTTGATATCCATAATTTATGGTACAAATTGATAATAGGTTAGGTAAATGTTCCATGATAATGGGTTAGGTAAATGTTTCATGATAATGGGTTAGGTAAATGTTTCATGATAAGAATTTCATGTCTTTTGTATTAAAGAATTAAATGGATGAAATATGAAGTTTTATTAAAAGAAAAAGGGGTGAAAAGAACAAAGTTTTGTCCATCTTTGTTCATCATAGCTGAAAGTTAGAGAAGAGAAAGGAGAGGAGAAAGCTCTTGAGTATTTGGTCATTAGGAGGAGGAAAATTGAAGGTAAGTTCTTGGTACCTTGCTTCTATTTTGAGGTTCATGAGTTCTTCTTGATTCTACCTTAACTCTTGAAGTATATTTTGATTTTAGTTGTGTTGTGAGCATTTAGTCATGAATTAAAATGAAGGAAATGGTTGTTGTTTCATGTTCTTTTGATGAAAAATGAAAGATAGGTGAAGTTGAGCCAAACAAATAAGCATGCATGTGCCTTAGATGTTAAAGGGAAAAATCAGCTAACATGTTGTGCTTTAAAATGATGAAATGGAGATTATACTTAAGTAAAATCATAGATATGTGATGATTGATTGGTGATATACATGTTTAAATAACAAGCATGCAAGTTAGGTGTGAAAGAGTGATTTGGTAATAAATCTGCTTGGGACAGCAGCAGTAACGTGACTTTGGAAAATCACCATAAATTGTGGAAGATGAGTTAGAAGCTGCATAAATTATGTAATTAAATCTTATTGAGTCTAGTTTCTAATGAAATAAACAAGAACATATTTTGAATTCTGTACAATGAGAAATTTGATTCGTAATGAAGGGTGGTCAGATTAGTCAAACAGTGAAACATGGGAAACTTTGAGAAAAATCTGGTATTGATTGGCTAAACCAAAAATTCTGAAAATTTTATGAATAGAAGATATATGAGTCTATTTTCAGGGAAAATTAACGGTACTTGATTTGGAGTTTTGTATCTCTAGTTATAAATAATTTAGTGACTGTTGCTCAGGAAGACAGCTTGCAGTGAAATTATGATTATGTGGTAAACATTGACAAAAATTTGTTAATGAGTTGCTTATTGATTTCTTATAAGCTTACTATGATCTGTAAGTGTGGTTGGCCGAATATTGTAGGGGGTTAATACGTAGTTTGTATTTGAATAGTTAGATTAACGTGTTAGTAATCCAATTATAGGCGGTTCGTGTGTGGATCTCGTCAAGCATATAAATCATGAAACAAATGTGTAACTCGACACCTCTCATAGACTAGATTGGCAAAAGCCGAAAAGCGAAATGTCGAAAAGTCAATTATTTTGGGAATTTGCGAGTGTGCGAATGCTCGTAAGATAGTTGGGTTTGTATATTTGGTAATCTAAAGTAATAAAGCTGCGATGCTGCGATTTCGTACATTTTGATAATTTGGGCTTAATGGGCCAAAGATCGGGTTCATAGGCCAACGGGCCCAAATCGGTAAGTATGTGCGGTAAGTGTTCTGATAGTACGTAAATAGTTAGGATATGCATGAAAACCCTAAAAGTAGCTAAATTACTATAATACCCTTATATATGGAAAATTATTGTTATACCCCAAGGTGCAAAATTACCGTTATACCCTAGGGTTAATTTTGGTGAAAAGCATGACGATCGATTACGTATGATGTATGCCATGATTATATATCATTGCATGGGGACATGGGTTATATTATGGAGAAAGCGTTCGGTGGCTATGCCACAAATATTCGATCTGGTGGCTCGCCACATATATCTGCTACGTGGCTCGCCATGATTATCTCAGATCTGGTGACTCTGTCACATTATTCGCTTCAGCACCATGCTGCAAATTACGTGGTGTGTAGCGGTTGGGTGGGTCGAGTTGTCTCCCCACACGGTGTAAGGTTGGTACGGGGGTGTATACGGTTGGATATGGTTGGGTTTCTACATAAACATGTAATATACATTACGTTTCGCTATGGGCCTATGGGCTTTATTCTGAATTCTGTTCTGGGCTAAGGCTAACTTATTCTGTTTCTGTGGGTTGAGCTGATTTAGACTATGATTGGGTTATTTTACACACTGAGTTTCCCCAAACTCATCCATTTTATTTTTCATTCACGCAGGTAATCCCCAACCATAGTGGGCTTGGAGCTGTGAGGGAATTCGGAGTGGCCACCGCTCGAAAGTTTGATTTTCTTACGGTGAACTGGACATCCTTTTAATTACGTTTGAGGTTTTGGGCTTTTAAATGTAATAAGGCCGCTTATTTATTTTGATGGTTTTAATATGTATTACTAAGATAGGTAATACTTATTTTAACTGTTGAAATTGGATAGCTTTAGGCGCATTTTCAAAAACAACATTGATTTCAAAATAACATGACAACAAGCAAAGCTTCCGCAATGAAAGTATTTTCCAAAATTAATCACTTTTCCTAAAATGACTTAATCAAATCGGTTTCCTAGAAATATCCATGACGTTAAGGTGTGGCAATGGCGTATGCATGTCTAGGATTGGATCCGAAGGAGCTTGGTACTTAGCGATCCGATGGACTCACCACCTCTTTTCTGTTTCCTACCGGTGCCTGACTTCCATTTACTTTAACCCTTAATGAATTAATCTTTTGAACATCAAGTACGATTTTACGGACTTAGAATGGAAATTTTTTAACGTTTTGATGTGGCATGCGGATCAAGCCATAACTTCGGGCGAGTTTGGGGTGCTACATTTAGTGGTATCGAGCCTAGGTTGCAACAACTCGGTGTGGAATGGGTTTACAAAAATAAAGGTTTTCAAAGCGAAAATTTTATAAAGAATGCGAAAACTCGATTTTCAAAATTTAGATCTTTAGAAGGTGGCATTAGAATCTCGGCTCAAGCACGTAAGTATTACTCGAACTCTTCGAATATTTTTTCAATTATCATGCGTACTAAAATCCTGCTAGGATACTCTAGATAGGGTGATCTGAAACCATAGGAAAATCGATAAGAGATCAAAGCGTAGCTAGACTTGATTCTGCGAAAACAAACTTTGAATTCTTGTCGATTCATAAAATATCCGTAATAAACTTTGGAATATTGAATTGATGCATAAAATTCGTAATCAAGATAAATCGATATGAGTATGAGAGCTACTCAGGGAAGAGGCCGTGGTCGAGGCCGAGGTAGTACTCAAGCTGGATCTTCGTCTTCTGAACACATACCCACTAGAGTAGAACGACCACCACCGACGGATGAGAATGGGCCGTATGATAGAGCTGCCAAGGATGATGCCCTGTAACAGGCAATGCTTCGTGTTCTGGAAAGCGTTGCCGGAGCAAGTTCGGGCAACGAAATTTAGGGATCTATTTCTAAATGACTTCGGGACTAATGGAACAGAGATCTTTAAGGGCGTGTCTGGTATAGCCCCGAATGTGGCGGAATATTGGTTGGAGGCCACAGAACGGATTATGGACGACTTGGACTGCTCTAAGGAGATTGTGAGTGGGGTATCTGTACTAAGTCCCTTGGGTCACTCGGTTAGGGTGGACAAACTGTATAGGAATGTACCCTTAGAAACTCAAGGCAAGGTTTTTCCTGGAGATCTGATGGAGTTACCGTTCGGAGAGTTTGACCTCATTCTGGGAATGGATTGGCTTGTTAAGAATAAGACGACTCTGGATTGTGCTTCTAAACGAATGGTGTTAAGAACTACAAAGGATGAGGAGGTTATGATGATAGGCGAGCGAAGGGATTATTTGTCCAATGTGGTGTCAGCATTAAGAGTCGAAAAGTGGATTCGGAAAGGTTATGAGGCCTAATTGGTATTTGTAAGTTAGTCGGAAGAGGAGGGACTGACAGTGGATAAGGTTAGGACCGTAAAGGAGTTCCAAGATATTTTTCCAGAGGAGCTTCCAGGATTGCCTCCGAATCGAGAAGTTAAGTTTGGAATAGACTTGTTGCCTGGAACGGCGCCCGTGTCCATATCACCGTATAGGATGGCACCGAAGGAGTTAGTGGAGTTAAAGGCTCAAATTCAAGAGTTGTTGTATAGGGGCTTTATTAGGCCAAGCGTGTCTCCATGGGGAGCACCAGTGCTATTCGTGAAAAAGAAGGATGGTACGATGCGGATGTGCATTGATTATCGCCAGTTGAACAAACTGGCGATTAAGAATAAGTATCCACTGCCAAGGATTGACGATCTATTCGACCAGCTTAGAGGAGCTTCTGTATTTTCCAAGATCGACCTTCGATCTGGATATCACCAGTTAAGGGTCAAGGAGGCAAATATCCAAAAGATGACATTCAGGACTCAGTATGGTCATTACGAGTTTCTGGTTATGCCATTTGGATTAACGAATGCTCCTACAGCGTTTATGGATCTGATGAATCGTGTGTTCCAACCATTTTTAGATCAGTTCGTAGTTGTCTTTATTGACGATATCCTGGTATATTCTGAAACTGAAATGAAACATGATGAGCATCTCCGTATAGTGCTGTAAGTATTAAGGGAGAAGGAACTCTTTGCGAAGTTCAGCAAGTGTGAATTTTGGTTGAGGAAAGTAACCTTCTTAGGACATGTGGTCTCTGCTGAAGGGATTAAGGTGGACCCTCAGAAAATTGAAGCGATTTTGGAGTGAACACCGCCTAGGTCAATGTCAGAAATACGGAGTTTTCTAGGACTGGCAGGATACTACAGAAGGTTTGTGGAAGGTTTTTCTGTGGTGGCGCACCTCGAAAAAACTCATAAGGAAAGGAGTACCGTTTGTATGGGTGAGAAGCGCAGGAAGCTTTTGAGAAGTTGAAGAAAGTTCATTGAAGCACTGTGTTAATTCGGTAGAGATGCAGGAAGGATTTTAGTGTGTCTGGTGGCGCATCACACGTAGGTTTGGGCTGCATGTTAATGCAAGAGAGTAAGGTGGTTGCATATGCATCACGATAGCTTAAGCCTCATGAGGGAAACTATTTGACTCATGATTTAGAGTTGGCAGCAGTGATATTTGCACTTAAGATTTGGAGACATTACTTGTACGGAGAAAGGTGTATTATATACACTGACCATAAGAGTCTTAAGTATTTGTTGACTCAGAAGGAGCTGAACCTTAGACAAAGGAGATGGATTGAGTTGCTTAAGGATTATGACTGTTCGATCGAGTATCACCCAAACAAGGCTAATGTGGTAGCCGATGCTCTAAGTCATAGAGTCAGATTCGATCCGAGAGCAATGTTTGCTCGTCTGAGTCTCAGATGATGATAGAAGTCATTGGTGAGTTGCAAGTGAGGCCAACTGGGTGGATCAGATTAAGGAAAAACAGTTGAACGATGAGTCTCGTCGCTCGTTTTCAACAAGTTAAGGAAGGAAACTTCGAGTTTGGGAGCGGAAGAGACGATGCACAGACAATACCCTCATCTGTTTGGATTAGGTAAATTTCGAGACGAAATTTCTTTAAGGGGTAGAGTTGTAACGCCCAATTTTGGGAATCTGTGAATGTTGGCATAGATTTAATTATGTTAGTGGGCCTCTAGAAAGCCCAAGCTTAAGATAGAACCCGGCAATTTTAGTTAATTTTGTTCCATAACAAAAAGGGGTGAAATTATGAAATAGAACCTATGTGAAAATGTTTAAAATGCTATAGGCTAAATTGAAGTGGCCAAATAAATAGGAGTGCAAAATAGGAGGATTTGCATGACAAACCTCCCATTTTACATGAAGTGGCCAGCCATCATGTTGTTGTAGACAAAATGTACACTTGATATCCATAATTTATGGTACAAATTGATAATAGGTTAGGTAAATGTTCCATGATAATGGGTTAGGTAAATGTTTCATGATAATGGGTTAGGTAAATGTTTCATGATAAGAATTTCATGTCTTTTGTATTAAAGAATTAAATGGATGAAATATGAAGTTTTATTAAAAGAAAAAGGGGTGAAAAGAACAAAGTTTTGTCCATCTTTGTTCATCATAGCTGAAAGTTAGAGAAGAGAAAGGAGAGGAGAAAGCTCTTGAGTATTTGGTCATTAGGAGGAGGAAAATTGAAGGTAAGTTCTTGGTACCTTGCTTCTATTTTGAGGTTCATGAGTTCTTCTTGATTCTACCTTAACTCTTGAAGTATATTTTGATTTTTAGTTGTGTTGTGAGCATTTAGTCATGAATTAAAATGAAGGAAATGGTTGTTGTTTCATGTTCTTTTGATGAAAAATGGAAGATAGGTGAAGTTGAGCCAAACAAATAAGCATGCATGTGCCTTAGATGTTAAAGGGAAAAATCAGATAACATGTTGTGCTTTAAAATGATGAAATGGAGATTATACTTAAGTAAAATCATAGATATGTGGTGACTGATTGGTGATATACATGTTTAAATAACAAGCATGCAAGTTAGGTGCGAAAGAGTGATTTGGTAATAAATCTGCTTGGGACAGCAGCAGTAACGTGACTTTGGAAAATCACCATAAATTGTGGAAGATGAGTTAGAAGCTGCATAAATTATGTAATTAAAGCTTATTGAGTCTAGTTTCTAATGAAATAAACAAGAGCATATTTTGAATTCTGTACAATGAGAAATTTGATTCGTAATGAAGGGTGGTCAGATTAGTCAAACAGTGAAACATGGGAAACTTTGAGAAAAATCTGGTATTGATTGGCTAAACAAAAAATTCTGAAAATTTTATGGATAGAAGATATATGAGTCTATTTTCAGAGAAAATTAACGGCACTTGATTTGGAGTTTCGTAGCTCTAGTTATAAATAATTTAGTGACTGTTGCTCAGGAAGACAGCTTGCAGTGAAATTATGATTATGTGGTAAACATTGACAAAAATTTGTTAATGAGTTGCTTATTGATTTCTTATAAGCTTACTATGATCTGTAGGTGTGGTTGGCCGAATATTGTAAGGGGTTAATACGTAGTTTGTATTTGAATAGTTAGATTAACGTGTTAGTAATCCAATTGTAGGCGGTTCGTGTGTGGATCTCGTCAGCATATCGTCGCAAACAAGTGTGTAACTGACACCCTCTCATAGACTAGATTGGCAAAAGTCGAAAAGCCGAAATGCCGAAAAGTCAGTATTTTGGAAATTTGCGAGTGTGCGAATGCTCGTAAGATAGTTGGGTTTGTATATTTGGTAATCTAAAGTAATAAACTGCAGTACGCGCGATTTCGTACATTTTGATAATTTGGGCTTAATGGGCCAAAGATTGGGTTCATGGGCCAACGGGCCCAATTCAGTAAGTATGTGCGGTAAGTGTTCTGATAGTACGTAAATAGTTAGGATATGCATGAAAACCCTAAAAGTAGATAAATTACTATAATACCCTTATATATGGAAAATTACTGTTATACCCCCAAGGTGCAAAATTACCGTTATACCCCTAGGGTTAATTTTGACTGAAAAGCATGACGATCTGATTCTGTATGATGTATGCCATGATTATATATCTGTTGCATAGGGACATGGGTTATATTATAGAGAAAGCGTTACGGTGGCTATGCCACAAATATCGATCTGGTGGCTCGCCACATATATCTGATTCGGTGGCTCGCCACGATTATTCATATCTGGTGACTCTGTCACATTATCTGCTCGTAGCCATGCTGCAAATTACGTGGTGTGTAGCGGTTGGGTGGGTCGAGTTGTCTCCCACACGGTGTAAGGTTGGTACGGGGTGTATACGGTTGGATATGGTTGGGTTTACGCATAAACATGTAATATACATTACGTTACGCTATGGGCCTATGGGCTTTATTCTCAATTACATTCAGGCTAAGGCCAACTTATTCATTTACGTGCGTTGAGCTGATTTAGACTATGGTTGGGTTATTTTACACACTGAGTTTCCCCAAAATCTTCCCTTTTATTTTTATCCACGCAGGTAATCCCCAACCATAGTGGGCTTGGAGCTGTGAGGGAATTCAAAGTGGCCACCCGTTCTGAAAGTTTGATTTTCTTCTGGTGAACTGGACATTCTTTTAATTACGTTTGAGGTTTTGGGCTTTAAAATGTAATAAGGCCGCTTATTTATTTTTGATGGTTTTTAATATGTATTACTAAGATAGGTAATACTTATTTTAACTGTTGAAATTGGATAGCTTTAGGGCGCGTTTTCAAAAACAACAGTTGATTTCAAAATAACACGACAACAAGCAAAGCTTCCGCAATGAAAGTATTTTCCAAAATTAATCACTTTTCCTAAAAATGACTTAATCAAATCGGTTTCCTAGAAATATCTATGACGTTAAGGTGTGGCAATGGCAGTATGCATGTCTAGGATTAGATCCGAAGGGAGCTTGGTACTTAAGCAGTCTGATAGACTCACCACCTCTTTTTCGGTTTCCTACCTGGTGCACAGCTTCCTTTCACTTGAACCCTTAATGAATTAATCTTTTAAACATCAAGTACGATTTTCTAGACTTAGAATGGAAATTTTTTTTTTAACGTTTTTGATGTGCCATGCCGGATCCGGCCATAACTTCTGGGCCGGGTTTGGGGTGCTACAGTAAGTGTTGAAATTTTTCTACAATTCTTCCAGTCGATGTCACGACAAGCCCTATAGGATGTCACGACAACGGCTCGATGTCACGAAGTGAAAAGCACGTGGTTGTGATAAGGTTTTTAAAGTATTCTGGGAATATTTTAAAATTGTTGCAAATTAGTCCTAATTTTTACACAATAAAATTAGAGGCCTTAAACACCACAAAATGCTTTGAAAATTTACATGACATGGATTTAAACCTTAAATTTCAATGTGTTAACTTCAATTTATTAAAATGGTTTATATGGATATTTTGTAAAATTTACGTTTTAGTCTTTAAAATTTGGTTTTGAAACTGAGTTTTAAATGTCTTTATAAGCTAAAATTTTCACAAATGGTTTAAAATAAAATTCTCAAGACACTTGTTGGATTAATTTTATGATTTATGTGTTTTTCACCAATGACATGCAAAATGACAATTTTACCCATGTTCTTAAATTGTTAATTTGTGTTAATCGAAGCATGATTTAGCCTTGCATGACTAGAAATACTTGATTAAACATGGTGTGATGGTTGGTTTCTGGTGTGTTTGGATGACCAGTAAGAAGAATCACATAAGTGGCAATCTGATGTTCTGGATTCGGGTCAGTCCTTTCGGCTGGGTTTGGGGCATCACAAAACATATATCATCACATGCAATTCTGACTTCAAAATTAATTTCTCATTTCATAATTTATGCAAAACATGATTAACAAACTAATTTGGGTCCCAATCAAGCTGACGTAAACTCTAAAATCAACCTGGAAATAATCAATGACTAATTTGAAACATTTCAAAAAAGAATAGGCAAAAGTGTACAATAGGGGTCACATTGTCGTGTGAAAGGTTGTGCCTGTGTGTGCATATGTCACACAACTGTGTGTTTAGGCCATGTAACTAATTTTGATCATGTGATTCAAATATTACTAAACCTATAGTATCTACATGGGTGTGTGGCTAACCCGTGTGAGGCATACACCCATATGCTAAGTCGTGTGGGACAAATATTTTCCATTTTAAGTGTTCATCATATATCTAGCAAGCCTATGATTCATATGCTACATAAATGGAAACACAACCTATACAAAAACTATATCAAACATGCAACTAACCATTCTTAAGGCCATTCATTCATAAGACATAGGTCTTTCTTTTTTTAAAAGCTTAATGACCTAAGCAATCAACATTTAAATAATAAGTCTTGTTCATCCATGATATTATTTTCAATTCATCTCAAAACATATCATATATAAATATTTCCTAGTTTTCTAACCAATATGCCTTAATGGCACCTTTTCATAACAAGATTATACGAGCATGATAAATCATTCAAATAGGTTTGTACCATTCCTTACCATTCATGTAACATCCTCAACCAGTATCCTTCGCTGGAACCAGGTTACGGAGCATTACCAGCCATTTCGATACAAATACAAACATTAAATAATTATTTAACATTCACATCATAATTTAATCAAATCGTCCCTTATTTAATATTCACTTAACTAACAACTTAAACATATTATTCCTTAATCACAATATAACATACATATATTTATGCATAAAGTAACCAATGTCATCATTAACATTGTTTACAATTATTTTGTAAAATGACATACATAACATCTTAATTACATGTCATTACCAAAAGAAATGTTCATCACCACAATGAGTTCGGGATCAGCTTTGGATGTTGATTCAACGATCTGACTTTAACTTAACCTGCGCACGGGAACAAACCATACGCTGAGTAAAAACTCAGTGGTATTTCTATAATCCGAATATTTAAAAAATTAACAATAAAATATGTATAATAAAATGTTAAGCACAATTGAACATTTAAAACCATACAATACTCAATTTTCATCGCTTGCTATATATAATAGTTTTTGTGACAGCCTTAAATTGACCCTAGTCGGAAAGTGGTTTCGGGACCACTAAACCGAGACATAAAAATAATTGACCGTTATAGTTGATGCTCAATATATGTACATATACATGTGTGAAAATTTCACGTTTGGATTTTGTTAACTGTAAGTGAATTTTATCAAATAGGACTTATGTGAGAAAATCTAGAAATGTGCTAGGCAATTGTAAAGTGGGCTATTAATGCATAATGTGAAAATGATGGGTTTGCATGTCAATTTACCCAAAAGTTAAGCATGATGGCCGGCCATTCTAAGAGTGGAAACATGTTGCAAACATGTTTAGTTAGTTGTTATGTTAGAAAGAATAAAATAATGAAAAGGAATAGGATGAAAACAAAGAAAAGAAAAAAAGTGTCCATCCTTTCATTTCTTTGCTTGGCCGAATGTCCTAAGAAGAAGGGGGAAGAGCTTGAGAAAATCAGCCATGGTAGTTGCTAGACCAAGGTATGTTTGATGTTGTCCATGAGATTCATGCATGTTTTAGTTGTTAGTTTGAATTCTATCTATCCCATGGTTGGATTTGGGGTTGTTGGAGAATTGGGATTTGACAAAGAAGCTTAAAAATTTTAGTTGATACCTTGAAGCTATTAACATGTTAGTTATATGGATGTGTTAAGTTGCTTGGGATGTTAGCATGAAAGTTGGAATTGTTAAGCTAATTTGTTGGAAGTGCCGAATTTAGGACTAAGAAGAGAATGAGTATTCGGCAAACATAGTGAAAAGGTAGGTGTTGCCGATTGTTAGATTTAGACCATGGGAGTGGCTATAATGGGCATTAAGATGTAGAACTTAAGAAATGTAGTTATATGTGAATTTACATGATGATACAAATAGATGTGAAAATATATGCTAGATTAGGAAAATTTGATTAAGTGTTCATGAGATGAAATTAGGTGTTTAAAAGATGTTATAGTTGACATTGTATATATATACATACATTCGGCCATCTCATTGAGTTTGAAGGTGGTGTTAAATCTAATTGTGATGCCCATTTGGAAGTGTATATATATATGTATAAATATACATAAGTATGCCCGTTCGTGATGTTACCTTTAATTATGTGTATAATCGACTAAATGGGTAATTAGTGAGGATGGTTGCTGAATATACAAACATACATATGCATGTGTAATTGAATTATGAATGTTTAGCAAGATGGTTAAACTAGTTGATTTATTGATTAAGCTCAAGGAGTTAAAGAAGGAGAATCAAGCATGGGAAAGACGAAGGTCATCGAGTAGCCGACTTGGAACTATTTTACCTAACACAAGGTAGGTCACTAAGCATATATTTTGTATTGATTTAAATAGACATAATGTCTATGTAATTATGCCAAAAGGAATGATAAATTTATATACATGTATTTATGTGGTGATGAAAGTATTGAATGAAAAGAAAAGAGGTGAGATGTATTGAGTTGTTGATTTCGGCACTAAGTGTGCGGGTATAAACATTTGTGATCATGAGAATGGCACTAAGTGTGCGGGTTTAAAATTTGTACAGCACTAAGTGTGCGAGTTGGATCAATAGCACTAAGTGTGCGAGTTGATTATATAGCACTGAGTGTGCGGACTCACTATATGCTTTTGAATCACTATTGACACCGAGTGTGCGACATTATTGAGTTGACCACGGACAGTGGTCGGGTAAGTACCTTGAGTTCATGGCTAATAGGCGCTATGTTTATATTTGGAGTTGAGCTTGGTAAGTTTTGAACCTATGTGACAATTTTAATTGAAGTCACGTACATAAGAATTATCGTGGAATAAGTGAAAGGTCATGTAGTTGTATGATTGTAACGAAAACAAAATAGTGTATAAAAATGCCTCAAATATCCTATTGATTTGTATATGGAATGTGAATGTGTAACTTGGTATGAGATTGAATCGAAAGGTCTAAGGAACTATGGTATAGTTCGGTTTGAATGGAGAAATTAGCCTCGTTCCATTTTGTTTCCTCTTGTGATAATGTTATTAATGGTTGGTAGTGCATTGCTTATGACTTACTGAGTTATATACTCATTCGGTGTTTGCTTGTCACCTATTTTAGGTTTCTTGGACTCAACTTTTTGCGTATTCGGGACCGTCATCGAAGTCATCACACCGACTAGCAACTTTTTGGTCTCTTCTTCTTAGATGGTCTAAGAGAACATTTCGGCATGTATAGGCTATTATGTTTGTTTGAACTTTGGTATGTAAAACTTTGGATAGCCATGCGAAAATGGCTTATATCGTTTTAGCATAGCACTATAATCGTTTTATGTTGATCACTAAGAGGTATGGAAATGTTGGAAACGATTAGCCATTGGAATGGTTAATCATGATTATACCTTGTGCTATGTATGCAAAAAGGGCTAATTGAATCATGGAAACTATGAAATAGGTAAAGTCTACCTTAAAGGCAGATGCTGACAGCAGCAGCAATGTGGATGTGAAAAATCACTAGAAATAGTAGGAATGGAATTAAATATTGAATAAATTATGTAAATGAACCTTGATGAATCTATTTTCATATGGAAGAAACGAAACGGTCATATGAGTTGTATGTTAAGAGATATTTGGGTTTTCGTGAAGTAGGGCCAGAACGGTTTCTGGATTCCATGTTCCGACTTTGAAAATTCATTATAAATTAACCCGAGACATTTAGAAGTCATGCCATACATTTATAGATTCCTTTTTGAGTCTAGTTTCTATAGAAATAAACGGAATCAGTATTGAAGCCCTGTACAGGGAGATATCCAGGTCGTAATGCAGGAAGGTCAGTGTAGTCGCACCCTGGAACAGGGGAGACTTTAACTAATAAATTGTACTAATTGGCCCAACCAAAAATTCTAGAAAAAAATTTGTAGATGGATATATGAGTCTAGTTTTAGGGAAAAAATCACAAAACTGATTTTCGAGTTGTAGAACTCAAGATATGATTTTTAAGGTGACAGTGACACAGTTAGCCAGCTGTCTGGAAATTTTTTTTTATGAACGGTGAAATTAAGTGAACGAAGTCTGTTAACCCCTCGTGTTCGACCCCGGCGACGGTCTCGGGTACGGGGTGTTACAGTTTTTTCATAATTTATTCACGTATCATTTAAATAAGGGTACTATCCATTTCACATTCAATTCATGAATATATAACTCGTGTATTCCATGTATTTACAACATATTTCACATTCTATTTTCAGTTCACTATCTCATATTCTTAGCCCAAAGTAGATTTTATAGAACACACCGGATATACAGAACAAATACAGACGTGCATTATTATGCACTAATGAACAGAGAGCACTGAAGTGCTATACAGAAAACACGAATGTGCTAAACAGAGAGCACTAATGTGCTAGTAATTGGAGAGCACTAACATGCTAATTATCAGAGAGCGCGCTAGAGTTCCTTAATAGCATGCCATTAATATCCCAGTAGTTCTAAATTCTGTCTACTTGATCATTAAAACTGAATTTCATACATATAAAAAATAATCCAATTATCATATTTGCACAATTCCACATTTACACATATATATTCATAATATATATATTCCAAATTAATTCAACCAATATAATTTCATCACATACCAAAATAATCCATTTCATTTGTAAAACACAATAATTCTCACCTCAATCATTTGCCATAACATTTAATCAAAGTACAACAATTAATAATTAGATTCGGATTATAGAAATATAAACCAAGAATTCCAAACTATTCCTTGTCGACTATATTTTTCCCCTTTTTAGTCGAGAATTCCGGTACGATGCTAGCTACGGAACTAAAACAATTAAAAATCATCAATACAACACAATTCAATCTCACATTAAATATTTCAATTTTTACTCAATATTTACCTAAATTCTAATTTAGTCCCTGAATCGAGACTAACTTTTATTCTCAAAACTAATTCCATATTTTCATTTCATTCCCACTTTAAACTAATTTAACTTTCTAATTTCACCATAAATCCCTAATTTTAAAATTTTCTCAATTTAGTCCTTATTACTCAAAACTTATAATTTACTTTACAATAAAATCCTTTACCCAATTCTAACTTGAAATTATATCAATTTAACCCCCAATTCATCAATTAATTCAACATAAACAATATCCAAAAATCCACCAACTTTTAAATTTTCAACATAAATCCAATAGTATATTGTTCTAGGTTTCTAAAAACTTAAAAATTACAAGAAAATGGATTAAATTGACTTACCAAATTAACTTTGAACCTTGAAACCCTAAATTTTCCTTTTTCTTTTTCTTTTTCTTTTTTTCTTTCTCCCCTGTTTCTTCTCTGTTTCATTTCAATTTCATTATGTTTCTTATGTTTCTTTACCTATTTATATAATATATATATATAATATATAATAATATTGTAAACATGTATATATATTTTAATCATAAAATCTTTGATATTTTTATATGTATGCCGCCTCAACTATAAAGAATGGCATAATTGCCTTTTTAGTCCCTTTAACTTTTCTTTAATTTATAATTAAATTTTCACCTCTATTGTAATTTAATCCTTTTACCTAATTATTTTTAATTCAAGCAAATTTCACTTAACCAAAACCTAATTAACTACACAACTAACTTCGTAAATATTTTTAATAAATATTTACAAATTCGATTTATCGGAACAGAGTCCCAGGAATGCACTTTTTTTTCAGTTGGTCCTTTTTAATCAATTAACAATCGAAACGTTAAAATTTCTTAACGAAACTTTAATACCACCCTAAAGACACTCCGTAAATATTTATAAAAATATTTACAACTCGATTTATAGAATCAAGGTCCCGACACCTCATTTTCTAAAACCATTTAACTGAATAAATCTTTATGAAACACAAATTACTAATTTAAAAATCTTTCTAAAATCATATTTGACCCATAAATATTATTATTTGGTGGCCCTAAACCATTTTTTTTGACACCACTGAAAATCAAACTGTTACGATTCATGCATTTGAAGCATACCTGTAATATCCTGATTTTGGGCCTAGTCGGAATAGTGGTTTCGTGACCACAAAATCCGAGATAGAAATAATTATTTTATGATTATTTTAAGGTCTATGATATGATTTCATGATTGTGTGAAAATTTCGTGAAGAAATTTTATGCATAAAGTGCTTAAATTGAAATTAGGGACTAAATCGAATAATTTGCAAAACTTGTATTCTAGAAGTTTCTAGTATGAAATTGTTTTGAAATATTAATTAGGAGGTCTTAAATAGCAATTTTACCAATTTCTAAGTCTATGGACAAAAATTGGACATGGATGGAATTTTGGAAAGTTTAGTAGTAAGGGCATTTTGGTCATTTAGGGTAAAATGAATTAAAATACAAAATTAAAAGCCAATTTTGCTCATCCTCAACCCCATGGCCGAATATAGCAAGGAGAAACTATGGCTAGGGTTTTTCAAGCTTCCAAGCTCGATTGTAAGTCCGTTCTAGCCTCGTTTTTAATGATTTTTACGTTTTGGAGTCCCTAGCTCGATTAAGCTTATGCTAGCAATAATTCAACCTAGGGTTCATATTTGGAAAAATACCCATAGGTGAAATTTGTGTATTTTGGTGTTTTATGATAGAATATGAGGTTTTAAATTATGTTAGACAACTTGTACTACTCGGTTTTAAGTGAAAACAAGCAAAAGGGCTTAATCGGTAAAAATACCTAATAGTCATAAGTACATGTTAGAGTGAGAATTTGATGTTGCCATAGAAGGAAAAATGATCAGCATGTCATAAAACATAAGAAAATAGGCTGAAGTTTAATTTTAAGCTTTGGGGCAAAAGTGTAAATATGCAAAAGTTTAGGGGCAAAATTGTAATTTTTCCAAAATATGATTTTGGGTCAATTTGAATAATGTGAGTCCTATGATAGAGCAAGGAAAAATGAAATTCGGGCTAAAATAGGGAAAATACCAAGTTGTGGACGAAATGGTAAAAGTAGCCATTTTCGCATACAAGATAAGTTCATATGTAAATGTTGGTAACATAGTTATTATTTTAAATGTTTTTATGTTATTTAAATGATATGATAATTATTATGAAATATTATACTCGTGATAATTGTTTGATAATATGTCAAATTGTGTGATATACTTGGAAAATGTGAAATACTACCGAGTATCGATATCGGCATTCCGTAGAAGATGGTTGAGACACATGATTGGGAAAAAGGTCCCGTTGAACCTTAGGAATGGATTAGGATACAAGTGACATGTCACTAGGATATTTGGGCATCCGAACTCGTTGAGTTGAGTCCGAGTTCACTTATGGATGCGAATGTCCGAACTCGTTGAGTTGAGTCCGAGTTCACTTGTGGATGCGAACGCCCAAGCTCGTTGAGTTGAGTCCGAGTTCGCTTATGGGTGGGTTACATGGTAGCTTGGCTACATATGTGGCACTTATGTGCAAACTTTCCATGTATCTGAATTATATTCCGATGTGTTCAACGGGTAAAGTTCTACTCAAATGGAGGAATACTAGAGATGAAAGGGACGTATTGGTGAGTGTTGTGAAATGGGTACTTTGAACAGGTATGTACTTAACCCTCGGGTTGAAAAATCGATATAACAACAATATGGTAAGATGATAAATGAAAATGTGATATGAATGTCTTGGTGATGATTATGCAAATGATGTTTTATGTTTGCTTATATGGTTATGTTACTTGCTATTTGCATGTGAACTTATTAAGCATTTATGCTTACTCCCTCCTTTTCATTCCTTGTAGTTTTGACAAGCCAGCTCGGAAATCGGGAACGGTCAGAGGCTCGCTCACACTATCCGTATACCATCTTGGCATAATGGCTTGTATATTTTGAGTATGGCATGTATAGCATTATAATCATTTTGTATATATGGTCTTATGATATGGTTATTGAGTGGTATGGAAATGCTTGGTAATGATTAGCCATTGGAATGGCTAATCATGATCATATTTGGTGTTATGTATGCTAAATTGCTAGCTAATCCATGGAAACCATGAAATAGGTAAAATTTACCATAAAATAGATTCAGACAGCAGCAGTGACGTGAGTTTGAAAAATCACTAAAAATAGTAGAGATACAATTAGATGATGAATAAAATATGTAATTGAAGAATTATGAGTCTATTTTCATATGGATGGAACAAAACAGGTATATGAGTTATATTTTATGAGATGTTTAAATTTTTGTGAAATAGGGCAGAGCGATTTCTAGATCCCCTGTTCTGACTTTAAAATTTTATCATAAATTGTACAAATATAATTAGAAGTCATTATTTATATGTACAAATTCCTTATTGAGTCTAGTTTGAATAGAAACAAACTTCATAGTCATTGAAATTCTGTACAGAGAGATATCTGATTTGTAATACACAGAGGTCAGAGTAGTCAAACCCTGAAACAGGGGAGAATTTAACTAATAAACTGTACTAATTGGCCTGACCAAAAATTATAGAAAAAAATTAGTAAATAGATATATGAGTCTAGTTTCAGGGAAAATTTACGAAATTAGATTTAGAGTTTTGGAACTTGAGATATGAATTTTTAAGCGACTGTGATGCAGATTGCTAGCTTGACTGAAAATTTTAAAAATAAATTGTTTGAGCTGTTTAAGTAATGAATTAAGTCTGTTAACACCTCATGTTCGACTCCGGCGACGGTCTCGGGTACGGGGCGTTACAATACCATTTAACATGTATTATTATCACCTATTTGAGCATTTTATACCACTTTCATTAGCCTACCATTGTACCTCATTTAGTTATCAACTGAAATTCACATCTATACCTTTCTTCACATTGATCACCTAGCAAACATCTTTCAAGTGTTATCCACAAGCTAGAACCATTTTAGCACCATTCAATATAACACAACCACTTAGCAAAACTTATAAACATACCATCTTATGATCATGAATAAGTACATACCATCTTATGATCATGAATAAGTGTTATACACATATCATAAGCATTACCAACTAAGATGACACTTATACATATTAAGCCTATATAATGCCACAAAACTGAATCTTGAGCGATTAAAGGTCTACCGAGACAGAAGTTGATAGTGTCAGCTTCAAGTTGATCCGATCTTCACGTTCCATAAAAGATAACTACAAGACAGGAAAAACATAACCAGTTAAGAATTAAAAATGCTTAGTAAGACCATAGGTGTTAAAACATTAATTTACCTCATTTCATAAGTAAATCTATCCAAATAACAATTTTAACTAAGTTTCTTGTCACAACACACCACAACTGTAAGGTAAGTATTTCATATCTATTCATATAATCATCAATTCGTTCGTGTCATTCAATTCAATATCATTTCATCAGAGCTATCAAACGAAATGTAACATTTGCTCAATCAAAACAGATGAATACAAATAACTGCATGATCTTATTCATTTCAATCACTATGCCAAGTCAGACAATACTCTTTCATCAAAGAATCATTAGCCCGAAGAACAATAGTAAAAGAGTTCAAATACACAAGTTATAGTATCAAGATACACCAAGGTGATAAACAGGGCACGAAAGTGCATATAGGAGCACCGAAGTGCAAACATGGCACTAGAGTACATAACCGGGCACAAATGTGCAGTCAGGGTATCGTAATGCAAACAAGAGCATGCATATGCTATTAGAAGCACCGTAGTGCTAACAAGAGCATCGTAGCTGTAACACCCCAAACCCGTGACCGTCACCGGATTTGAACACGTGGTGTTACCGGGCTTACTTCCCTTATTTCTCTCTTTGTAAAATCTGATTGCTGTTCTAGGCAGGCTAGCTAACTGCGTCACTGTCGCCTTAAAAATCATATCTCGAGTTTCAAAACTCGGAAACTGATTCCGTAAATTTTCCCTGAATTTAGACTCATATATCTATCCATGGATTTATTTCTAGAATTTTTGGTCAGGCCAATTGGTACAGTTTATTAGTTAAAGTCACCAATGTTACAGGAGTCGACTACACTGACCTTCGTGCGTTAAAACTTAAATATATCTCTGTACAGGGCTTTAATACTGGTGCCGTTTGTTTCTAATGAAACTAGACTCAAAATTGAATCTGCACATATAAGGCATGACTTCTAATTCTTTCTGGATAATTTATAGTAAATTTTCAAAGTCACGACAGGGGACCCAGAAACCGTTCTGGCCCTGTCTCACGAGAACTTTAATATCTCTCAGTATACTGCTCATATGGTCGTTTCGTTCCATCCATATTAAACTAGATTCATCAAGGTTCAATTGCATAATTTATTCACTATTTAATTCTACTTATACTATTTTTAGTGATTTTTCAATCTCACCTCACTGCTACTGTCCGCAACAGTTACTGCAGTAGACTATGCCAATTTCATGAATCTTTCCTTGGCCTTAATCATCCATCATACATGACACAAATTATGGCCACCTTATCAAAATTAAAGTTTCTAAGACTCGTGGCTATAGGTTCTAGCATCCCACTCGACGACCACATAGGCCATTTTCACATGGCTTAAAGTTTACAACCCACAGTTCAACAAAATATAATAGCCTATACATGCCAAATGTTCTTCAACAACGAAGACAATACCAAAATATTTCAGCCGGTGTGATGACTTCAACGACGGTTCCGATCACGCAAACAATACGAGTCCGAGAGACCTAAAATGGGTGACAAGAAAACACCGAGTGAGTTTATAACTCAGTAAGTCATAAGCATTCATCAATCCACTGATAAAGTTACTACAACATGAACAATAAACGAGGTTAGGTACTCATCCATATCGAATCTATACCATAATTCCTCGGACCTTTTGGTCCAATCTCATACCAAGTCATACATCCACATTTCATATTCTACACAACAAGATATTTGAAGCATTTTCACACACTAACTCATTTCCACCACAATCATACAATTTCAATCATCACATAGATTTAAGGCTTACCAAATTCAACCCCGAGCATGAACGTATTTTCTATTCGTCATGAGCTCGAGGTACTTACCGATCCGCTGTCCATACTCAACTCGATGGAGACACACCTCCATATATATAGAGTACGCACACACGTGCTTAATACTCGATTTCGCACACTTAGTGCCACGCAATTTAAGCCCGCACACATAGTGCCATACCCTTCGAGCTCGCACACCCAGTGCCGTATTTTTCCAGCATGCACACTTAGTGCCAATCTCGTCACCGTACACACGTATTGCCCGCACACTTAGTGCCGAAAGCAAACTTTCTACACATTTCACTATTTCTTTTACATTCAACAATTGTCATCACTCCATACACATACAATTTCATTTATATATATATATATATAGCATCCCATTAAATACAATTGCATAGATTTTACAATCATTTAAGCAATATCAAACATATGTGCTTAATGACTTACCTTGTGTTGGGCAAAATGGTTCCAACTCGGCTACTCGATGTTCTTTCCTTTGCCTTTGCTTGTTTCTCCACCTCGAGCTTCTTGAGCTTAGTCAATAAATTAACTAGTTTAACCGTCTTGCCAAATATTTATACATATATACATGACATCAACTATACTATCATCATTAATACATCAATTCACAAAATTTTATCTCATGAGCATATGACCCATTTTTACCCCATATGGCGAATGCTTCATTCATTACCCAACTAGCCATTCAACAATTTTCAACCTCATTACCACCCTTTTATGTCTAATTGTCTAAATGAGATTATCAACATGCCTATCTATAGCCGAATGTGCTAAAATTGATCTAACATCACCTACACACTTGATTAAATGGCGAATACCTATACTATCAATTATGGCATCATTTTTATTCTTTCAAACACATAGTTTTCCTCCCATGAACACTTGGCGAATTTCTTTTCTCTTCTAGCATAGCTTCACATCTATTTGTAACATCCTATGAATCCACATACATCATATTTCTACATAAATTTCTTTTACTTTTCTTCTACTTCCATTCACAACATCAAAGACACCATACACATATATCATTACAAAGCTTGACAC
The DNA here is from genome assembly GCF_025698485.1 of Gossypium arboreum. Lineage (NCBI taxonomy): Eukaryota > Viridiplantae > Streptophyta > Magnoliopsida > Malvales > Malvaceae > Gossypium > Gossypium arboreum. Next base: position 42,234,573 of record NC_069080.1, read on the forward strand.
TTAGCATGCAAATGACATCCACACAAACCCACCTTAGCGAAACTTAACTCATCTTCATGCCTCACCACCACAACATCAAACATCAAACATCAATGATACCAAGAAGACAACACCCATGGTCGAATATCATCCCCATTTCATGGTAAAGGTTTAGACCATGGGTTAGGTGGAACTCAAACTATCAACTAAAACATGCATGAATCTCATGGATAACATCAACATACCTTAGTCTAGCAAACTCCCATGGCTGATTTTCTCAAGCTTTCCCCTTTCTTCTTAGTACATTCAGCCAAGCAAGGAGAAAAATGAGAGAATGAACACTTTTTTTTCTTTTCTTTGTTTTCTTCATATTCTCTTTTTTTTTTTCATTTCTTTATTCTTCCTACATAATCCACTAACTAAACATGTTGGTAACATGTTTCCACTCATAGCATGGCCGCCATCATGCTTCATTTTGGCTAATTTGACATGCAAGGACAACACTTTCCCACATGTATTAATAGGCCACCTTACATTTGCCTAGCACATTTCTAAATTTTCTCACATAAGTCCTATTTGATAAAAATTCACTTACAATTAACAAAATCCAAACATGAAATTTTCACACATGCATATATGCATATAATGAGCATCAATTATGATGGTTAATTATTATTATGACTCGGTTTAGTGGTCCCGAAACCACTTTCCGACTAGGGTCAATTTAGGGATGTCACAGTAGCACTATCAGGAGCACCGTAGTGCTAACATGAGCACTTCTTCAAGATTCAGGCATTCATGTTATCACAACACTTTCATTAACTAAAACATGTATCATAATCATCTCAATGTTTCTCAATACTCTACACATGGTTTAATTCTCACATACACATCTAATTACCTTTCAATTGAGTCCAAACTCAAAATTTATATCAATGTCATCTCATTCAAGATTCATTAAGTATATACAAGTATCAAATCACAATTAGTCCAAATTATTATCTATCATATACAAATTCATAACTAAATTATCTAACAATTTAAATAACAATTTAATTACAGTCATACCATATGAACTTACCAGGGCAAACAATAAAAGCAGAAGTGTTAGGGATTAATCTGTAATTTTCCTTTTCTTCGATTATCTACTAGTTCTTGATCTATACAATAATTAAGTTCAAAATATCAATTTTATACTTTATAATACTAAAATACATGCATATGAACTTTTAATTTCATTTTATACAATTTTCTGAACTTTAACATTTTATTCAATTTAGTCTCTAAAACTGAAACTATTATATCTTTCACAAATAAGCTCCGTTTTCAATTTCATCATTCTTTAATCCTATAGAAACAATATTTACAAAAATTATATATCAAATCTACACTATTTTCATTTTAGTCTCTAAACTCAAAACTAACTAAATTCACTTTACAAATAAATCCTATTTCATTTCTAAACTTTAAAATCTACCATTTAACATTCAAAAAGCTTAAAAGTCATCAATAGAAACTCTTAAAACCTTTAATAATCTTACGATTTAATACCCAAACTAGTTAGATTAAACTACAATGATTTCAAAAATATAAAATTTACAAAAAGTAGAGCTGAAGAATACTGACATGCATGGATGGAAGCTTGGCCGAACCTTAGAACTTAAAAAATGGTGTTTCTTGATTGTTTGTTTGAAGAATTGGTGGTAAGGGTAAAAATAAAGACGATCACTCTTTTGTTTAATATTCTAAAATATATTATTATTAATTTATTAAAATTTAACTTATAAAACAACAATTAACCGTCCAACCAAATAAAGAATGGTCCTATTGCCATTTAAACCCTTGTACAATTACTTTTTAGCTCATTTAACTAATAAAAATCATTAGCAATTAACTTTTATGATTTTTACAAATTAATCTTTATATCTTAATAAACTATTAAATCATTAAAATTTTCAGATCAAATCTCAATTCATTTATATAATAATTTCATAAATATCTAATAATAATATTTACAGACTCAATTTATAAAAACGAAATTTCAATCCTTCATTTTTTAAATCACTGATTTTTGATACTATAATTAATTATTCTATTAGGAAAACTTTTCGTATAGGTATTAACTATAATATTATATTTAATTCATAAATATTAAATAATAATATTTTAGTGGAATTAACCCATTTCTATTTCCTCCTCTTTTCGTCCTCTCCAAACTGTACTTCGGACTTTAATAACAAGACAGAACAGGAACGGGAAGAAATAATATTGTTGTGGTTATCTAGATCTATTGTCAACTCGCTGAAACTCGACAAAGACGATGATGACAATACAGATACTGCACTGAATCCAAATTCGAACCCGACCTTGACCCTGATCAACCCTCTCCCTCCCATTCCCATCCTTCGTCAGATCCGAACACTCTTCGTGGCGTTAAAGAAGACATCTTCGAGCTTACCAAAACCCTAACCCGCCAATTCTGGGCCGTTGCCTCTTTCCTTGCCCCGCCTCTTTTGGGGTCACGAACCGACAACTCGATCACATTAAGGATGAACAGTCACTCCGACCACCATCCGATGGTTGGGATGAGGCGTCTGATGAGGCATTGATAGCGGGAATACATAGTGATTTATCGGAGATTGGGGGGAAGTTCAAGACCGAAATCTCGAAACTGTCTAAAAATATTACCGTCTCGGAGTTCGCTAAGATGGCTTCGAATTTTCTTCAGTTGGGATCTGACGAAGAGAACCTTGAAAAATACGAGAACGGAAACGTTGTCGGTGTGACGGAAGATGTTGTTGCCTTCACTAGGGATATCGTGATGCATCCAAGAACTTGGCTCAATTTTCTCGTACCTGATAATGATGATTTTGATGGTAATTTACTTTCCAATTTGGCGGACTGATGTGTTTTAATAAAAAAGAAAGCCCACATTTTGTTCATTCATTGGTAAATTCCCTCTGTTTCTCTTTTTATTTGGAGATTTCTTTCTGTGAATTGGGATTTTATTTGATTGATTTTGATTATTGATTATTCCTGTGCAATTGATTATCTAGTATAAAATGTTGTAATTTTTCTCGCCCTTTCTGGTTTCCATTGAAGGATCGCTCAATTGCTTTATGCTTTGTAGTTGCTCAATCAGGTTAAGTTTGTAATCTCTATTAGATTTAACTAAAAATCCCCGTATAGGAAGGTTTGGCTGCTTATACTGTCGTGTGTATAAGCCTGCCTGCTTTAGGGTGCTCTGTGTAGTTGGATGGCTGATTGGTGTTAAAGCAATTATCAGAACTACTCATTAGTCTTACGTGAGACCTTTCTGTATAATCTTTTATTAATGATTTGTGAATTTCTTCTTTGCTCTATGTAATTAATTTTTAATTCTGAATTAGGAAACTTTGGAGTATAAGGTAGTACTTCTTCTGGTCATATTGTGTTATACCGTCCTCTACTTCTTGGTGACACTCATGCCTTCTTTTTGGCTGACTCTTGGTTAAATTAATGTCTTTTCTTCTATTTAGCTACCTTGCATGGCCAATATATATGTAGGCACGCACTAGTACGGAAACTTCTGGCTCTACCCTTAAGAAATTGGCTAAATATTTTGATGTCTTGTATGAAGTTGCATTTAATGGCATATCTCAGCACCATTTCATTGCCTCTATATTAACTAAGGGTTGCCAACTTCCATAAAGGTTGGTCTATCCTTAATTATGCTTATTAGTGTTTTAGGTATGAATCTGGCTGATTACAAGTATCCTTGTATGTTTTTTCTTTTCTAAATTTCAGATTTTGACATGTCTGATGCACAACAAGAACATGCTTTAGCCATTAAGCGTCTTACACCGAGATTGCCTGCACTTAGGATTGAAATTTGCCCAGGATATATGAGTAAGGGTTGCTTTTGGAAGATCTATTTTATACTTCTACATCCCCAACTCAATGAACATGATGCGGAACTTTTGTCTACTCCCCAAATAAGTTCGTCAGTTTTATTTTTTTCATTGGTTAACCACCAATTTATGTTTTTCCAATGTAATGTAAGGTATGTTGTCAAGGTGAAGAATCCATTTACCAAGTTTTAGGAATAAGAAAAAAACATATACTTACAGTTAAAAGATGCAAAGAAACTCTTAATGAGATAGGAAATTAGAAACTCATCTAGTTTTCAGCAATGCCTTTTCTAGACTAGAACATCATTTTCACTCATTCTCTCTTATGAGAAAGAAGTGCTAGTATATCAAATATTCTGCTTTGCCAATCTGTTCTGCTAGCAGCCCTGACATTTCCTTGCAGTGACCATCTTTGTGTAAACACATTTTTTCACTCTTATACTCATCATTTCCTTCATTATTCTTCTGTGATTCAGCTTTTTTGACTCTGTTCCTCATTCCTTTTCTACAATTTTAACTGTTCAATAGTTTACAAGCAGGTAGTTGTAGCTAGAGAGATGTTAATGCCAGGGTTACAGTATCGAGCGAAGGTGGAGGTGGTAGAAGATCATTCTGAAAGAGACACTTCAAAAATAACAGCTGATTTACCATGTGAAGAGTCTCTTTCATTGCTTTGTTCAAGTCAATCAAAGGTCGTGCTACTCAAGGCAACTAGAAGTGAAGAAGGCGATACTGCTATAGTTGTTGAAATTGAAACAGAGAAGTATCCAGTTCAGAGTGGTGAGATGCAGGTTGTTGACAAGTTTGTCATTAAAGAAGAGCCGACAAAAGTGATTAAACATCAACATTCAACATCTGGTTCATCTAGAGTTTCTATTAAGAAATTTGAAGATGATGCTTATGACTGGTTAGAAGAGAAAACTTCAGAGGCATTTGGCAGAAGTGCTACCACAATCCTACTTGGAAATGATGAGGATGTTTCATTCAGTGACCTGGAGGATGATGATGACGATAGTGTGCCAATAAGTTATAAGAAAGTGACATCTGGTTCTGATTCTTCAACAAAAGACTCAAGAGATTAGGTTCAACTTGGCAGGAACTCTACAGACTCGGTTAAAGATGTTAGCTGTGTTGGTGACAAACATCTTGGGTCTGAGCAAGTAAGTGCTCGTAACCCTGAAACCAAGGAATCAAATAACTGGCTTGATATTGAAGAGATCATGTGAACCCTAAACCTTTGGCGTATTTGAAATTTAGACTCTTCATGGTTATATGTGTATGGTTCCATCAGTCCAAGCTAAGGCTCTAGAAACTATGTTTTGTACATAAAACCCAGTTAAAATTGGATAATTATATGCTCTATGTGATTTCCACGTGGATTTGTGTCTAATGAATTATGTAATTTCTGTTTGATCAGAGAAAAATTTAGAGCTGTAGTGATTGAAGTTGTTATGTATCTTTGTGGAGCGATACATAATGGCTTAGCTAGAAACGACAATATGCTTATCAGGAAGTTATTTGATGCAGGCTTGGGACAGGTTTGTTTTGTAGGAAAAACTAACGCTCTGCTCTACTTTGAATTTTCATAGAAGAATTGCTTTGGGGAAAGAATCAATGTAAGTTGTTGATTTATTCCAAGAGATGAAGAAATTTATGTACAGACAATGACATAGTTACAGCATGAAATGGTAGTTTGGTCTTTTAATGACCGAAACTGAATGTAAGTCGCTCAAGCTGAGACCACAAGAGATTTCCTAACGAAAATCTGGGTCTGTCTTCCATTTCACCATTGCTTCTGCTGATTCTTAATGAAGAATTGGGGGACTTGTTTACAACAAAAACAGATCCCCCAATCTGTTGTCTCACCAATTCTACTGTCCTTGGATTTGCATCATTCCCTGAAGCATCCGTAACATAAAAACATCCGCTTGCTCTTTCCCCATGTGTTCCTATCTCCGTTCGTGTTATTGATAGCCCATTTTCTCGAAACACCCTCGTTAAATACCACAGCAACCCCATCTTGTTTTCAGTACATATATCCAGCCTTAACCCCTGCGTCAATGGCATCACATAAAAGGATTATAGTACTTTTGTACCACTTCATCTGTCCGTATCTAACACATTTCAAAACATGGGAAACTGAATCAAAAACGTAAATGTTTTTAACTAACATGGGAAACTCTTCGTTCGATTGCCGCAACCAGACATTGTGCAAGTTTACGACTTTCAGTTTCTGACGCCAAACTGCAACCGTCCTGCCTCCTTATAAAATATTCCTGGAAGTTGAAAAAATAAACAATTTTAAAACCATATGGACAAGGATAAAATTGCGAGACATTTGCAAGAAATTCCAAGTTAACTTACCTGATTAGCCATAGAGCCTTTTAAGCTGACGGCTGCATGGAATACAACATATTGCATGTCGGTTAAGGCACAAACTGTATCAAACAATAGCTTGTTTCTGTCCCTACTCCTCACGTTCACCACCGAGTACCCTTTTTCCTTGCAAGTCTCAACTGTCACATGAGTCTTCTTACACCCATTCCAGCACCTGCAGCTGCCATCACATCCCTGACATGGTTCGTAGTCTTTTTCGGCGTACATCATCTGGTGGAGTCGCCGTTCTGTATGTGTCCTATCGGCTGCCGGAGCGGTTAACAGTACACTCTTCTTATCTCTATTCTCATGATGGCCCTCAACTACACTCTCTAGCTTCTCCTGTACTAGAGCCAGTCGTTTTTGAACCATGATAGGCCCTCCTTTGAGTCCATCTTCCACTTGAATTATGCAGGCCATGCGGCCGTTATGAGTCCACGCTACGGCTGTCATAATATGGCATCCCAATTCGTATAGGGCTGCAGATATATCAGACATGAGGCCAGGCCGGTCCCTTCCAGTTATCTCCAAGGCCGTATGCTCTGTTGAGATATGGCATGGCCTTAGCTTCCTTTTCTGACATGTTTGTAATTCCTTTGGAACCCCTCCTCTCATCTTAGTATCACAAAGTTCCTATCAATTATCATTTCCTTTTCCCATTAGAAAACAAATCAAAACCCCCCATACCATAATAAATCAAAACTTTGCTACTCCATATATATATAATATCAGGAAAAAATATAGGGAAGAAGAGACCTGTTGAATGTAAAGATTGAGAGTCTCATCAGTGATTTTCTTCCCAAGCTGGTCTCTCACATGGAACACTACAAGCCATGCAACCCCAAAAAGGGGAAAAAAAATGAATTAGGGGGACTGAAAATTATTGTTTGATACTTTATGGTGGATGGTATGTGGGGAGGAGCATTGAGCCACTGACCATCCATGAGCCATCCACCGTCGGAGCAAATGTACGATTTGGATATAACAAGGTCGAGATCAGTCAAAACTTGGACCATTTCTAGCAAAATCCCATGCCTGTTTGCACTGTCCACCTGTGAACGATGACATATATAAAGAAGAAGGGTTGGTTTCCCATGTTATATTCTTGCTTTTCAGATGGCTATATACCCTTTAAAAGCCTCTTTAGAAAAGAACTGCATACACTCCAAAAATATCACACAACTACCCTTTTATATATAAACCAAACATCATGTATCAATAGTTTTGTTTATTCTGAACCTTGACAACCGTGCAGTGTTGGCATGTGTCGTTATCGATACAAACTCTGCAAAACACCAAACTGGCGAATTAAACCAAGCCAGGTTACGTTTTTATTTATCAAACAAAACGCAAGTAATTAATATAATTAATTCATTTTGTTTGCAATACCTTGGAGCATTGATTCGTTCAATAAGGGACTCAAACTCAGGGTCAATATAAGGCTGATAAACAATCTCCATCTTCTTGTTCAAATAATGAAAAGAAGGCCTTTCAAGTTTTGCTTCCTTTGGAGACTAAAGCCTTAGGAACTATGAAAAAGATATGCATCAACGTGATCTATATACATGTCAATAATTGAAATTGCGGCAAAATCAATGTATACGATAGAGGAAGTTATAAGCAAGCAGCGACGTCCAACTTGCTTTTTTTTTTAATATAATAAATATGGAACAAAGGATATGATTGCAAACGACAGCTGTTTTTTACGCTGATATGAAAATTTCTGCATGTTTGGCTTTTGTTTAATTTCTTCATTGGAAAGGATAAGAGAGAAGAAAATTAAATGAAAATCTCTTTGGATCTAATCTAAATAGGATTTGGGGGTCATCGAGATAAAACCAAAAAACGATTTCTATTGACTTCTGGTTCTGGGTATTTTCATTGCATGCATAAATGCAAAAACAATTAAAAAAATATTGAATTTTCTATAAAACCCTCCCTTCCCCAAGTGTTTTCCAACACAAAACTCAAATGGAAGAAACGTATAAAGAGATGAAAAAAGAAAAAAAAAAAAAAAGGCAAAGAAACTAAAGATACCTTTGTATAGGAAGAGATGGGTTTGAACTGCAGAAGGCAAATCTTCTGGAAACAAGGAAATCAAATAACAGTCCCTGCAATTTTGCTAACTATTGGAAGGTTTTTATGGGTAAAAATGGTGTAAAACCGAAACAAATGAGAGTCTAACCAAAATAAAGAACGTTGGTCCAATTTCCTGTTTTCTTTGTTAGATGGTTAAGTGTGCAAAAAAAGTTGTAGTTGATGCAAGGAACTTGGGAGGTGTTTACATAAGTGAATGAATGTGAAAAGAGCTTTATATATATGGAAATTTTGGTTAGTTCCCTTTTTACGTAGTAGGAAAATTTATGAGTGTCGATGAGGACTTAGCCACGTACGAGGTTGTAACACACGTATCACTTCTGGGTTAGGGAAGCTCCAGCTCTCCCATTCAACGCCACCTGGCTCCAAACCTTTTGTGGCTCTTTACCCAGTCAGGATTAGGATTAGGTGTCGATGACGTGGCGTCTCATGGTGGGTTGTTTCATAAATTAAAAATTTTCTAATTTTGGTTGGTTGATGAGGAGTTTATAAGGCTGAGCTGGTTTCAAGTGATCTGCATTTAGGCTAATGACTATTTATTCTTTCCCTAAAATTGCTCAAAATAGTTTTAAGGAAATATTACTGTTTTTTAACCACGTTTTCCCTTTTTTTATTTAATTTGGAATTTTCGGATTCTCATTTCATTTATTATTATAAATGCATTTATAGCCCTCCCAAAATTAAAAAATTCAATTTATTTCTTTTTAACTTTTGGTTAAATAGAAAAATCATAATTTTAGTCCTTTTGAGAAATTAATAATTTAACTTAAATATTTTTAATATATATTTTTTAGTTTTAGCCCCTAAAATTTTATAATTATAATTTTAGTCCTTTGATTATATCGTAATTTTTATATCATGTTTTGTAATATATATTATAATTACATATACTAATTGTCATCATTAGTCGGTCCTTGGACAAGTAAAAATAATTATCAAATACTATATAATGTAATTGAAATTAGTATAAATAATTTATAATAAATATTATATAATGTAATTAAATATTTAGTAAGTCAAAATGTACGAGAAGTCATCTCTCATCAATATGTTTTTAGATTATTTGAACAAAATTCATAAAATAAGATTTAATTATATTTTAAAAATAAAATATATGTCTAAAATTTAAAAATAATTATTGTATAAAATAACTTATTAAATTTAAATAAATAAAATTTAAAATATTCACATCTTAGTCTTGTCTCTATTTCCATTTCCATTAAAATATTTCATTCACTTATGATTATTAATATTTAGTCCCATTTTAGCATTTAGTCATTTAAATTCTAAAGTAAAGACAATTCCTTGAGTACTTACCTTTGAAAGAGAAAAGTCATGAAATTTCTCTACTTTATTAGTCCAAGAATTCTCTTACTCAAAGTTTTACCACCCACTTATTAACTCTTTGTTTTTCACTTTCTCACACTAACTCAAGCTTTCTCTCTCTAGCTCAAGAAAAACCTTACCTTTCATGGAAATATGTTGAAGATGGAACCAAGTTTACAAATGGGGATTCTACAAGATTTTTGCAAGAAAATAAGGTGAATAGGGAAGATTTTTGTGGGATTTGAGAAAGAGAATGGAGAAGTGAAAAGAGAAAGTCTTCATTGATTTTCGACCACAAATCATTATAATTCCTTTAAAATTCCGTTATTTGTCTTATATTTGAATATTTTTTAAAATTTCATTATAACGAGTCCCAGAGTAGTATCACTTACTATGCGAAAAAAATTAAAGCATTACAAATGATGTTATGAAAGTATTGGAACCGAATTATGTTAGAATAAAGTATAAATACTAAATCTTAAACTTAAACATAGTAGAGGGACCAAACTATAATTTTAACTATACTTTGTATATGTAAGGGGGCCTTCTCCCCATGACAAGTGTCGAACTTCATTTGTTTTATTTACCCATTATAAGACAATGGTCAAATCACAATTTTGATCTCTTTATTATTCTCAAATTGAGATTTAATCTTTATATTTTAATTGGACATAATTTGATTTTCCACTTTTATAATGACATTAGTTAGCTCGGATAGTTGCCATCAGTTCAAATGATTTTCAATTTAATAAAAAAATTGATATACTAAAAAAAATGTTTTAATTAAATTGATTATGTATTTACCCGAAAGGAAGCATGATGGAAAAGTAATGAGGTGTAAATTTGAGGTATGTGTGTGAATTATAAACTAAAACAAGCTGAAAACTGTGAACGTGTAGGCCCATTGGAGTCCAATCGCAAAGGTCCGCCTTTTATTATTATTATTATTAGTTTAGTGACATACTTTAACATGTTTGATTCACTGTAATGGAATAGGGCTGTAATTAAATAGAGCTGTAATGGAATAGAGCTATAATCAGTAATTTAATTGTTTGGTTGAATGGAATGGAATAGAGCTGTAATAGAATTCTTGTGTTTGGTTGAATGGAATAGATGTCGTAATAGTATAAGAAAAAAGACTTAAATGACCAAAGTACTCTTAGCAGAAATTTTGTTAGATAGATGATTATTGTTAATGTTATTAAATTTTAATAAAATTATTGTTAAATATATTTTATTAAAATAATAAATAATTTAACCATATTTTAACATAATTATTATTAAATATAATTTAATATAAAATACAATTTAATAACATTCTTAATATAATTATAATATGAATTAAAAATCATAATATATAATACTATAAAATTATATATAATCTACTTTATTATTTTTAAATTGCAATACATATTTAATGTGCTAAAATTTCATTAGTGAAACAAATAATTTAATTATTCTATAATAAAAACAAAATATTAGAAGTAATGATCTGAAATTTTGGTCAATGTGCGATAGCGCTTATCCTCAGTTAAACCTTCTACTTCAAATAATGCTGAATATAATTTTAAATCACATTCTTGAATGGTGACTAATCAACACCATTCATAACACTGGAATAAGCCATAAACATTAGAGGCAATGCATTTAATTTCACCTTCAACAATGATGATGAAAGCTATGTATTGGTTGAGCTAACTATCCTTTTAGAGGATCCATTCAGACCGGGGAAGCCTTTAGGGACAGGGGTGAAGTCAGAAAATTTTTTTAGGGGCGGATGAAATTTTAATTTTTTATAGTTTATATTTTTATAATTTGTAAAGGATTAACTTTTATAATTTTAGGAGAGGCCAAAGTGTAATTTTACCTTTACTAATTTAAAATTTTTAAAAATTTTCAAGGGCTTAAAATGAAATTTTCCATTTTAGGGGGGCCGGGGCCCATGCCAGCCCCCTGGCTACCCCACTGTTTAGGGATGAGATGTTGCTGTGTTAAGGTAATTATCATATGTTTTCTATGATAAAGGTTGCTTGTTTCTTTTGCTGTAATAAAAACAAATATTATAGACTTTGGCTCAATAGTAATACCATTGAACTAGTGAGGTTAAGATCATATCGATTTGATCACTTTTAACTTTTATTCATCGATATTAACCATTAAATGGCAATCTCGAAGGGGGATAGGTTATTTTCTTTTATAGTACTACATACACTTCCAAACAAAGAAACTAAGTAAATTGAAGAGATTTGATTTGATTTGATATGATAATTTATCCTTGAAAAAATAGGTTAAACAAAAATCAGTCATGTAGAAACATCAACTTGAGCTTCAAAATGATCAATTCCACTTCTATTCTGCTGTTTACTTCTTCTAAGAATAGAAACCTAAATCAATAAAAAAAAAAGCATAAACAACAGATAGAGAGTGTATGTAGATAATGCAACTTCTTTTCATTTCTAATGACTGTCATAGCATTGCCAGAAATAAATGGAACTTCATAACCATACATAGATAATGCAGTATCTTAACCACACCTTATAATTTGCTACATCAATGAATATACCATCTACTCCAAAAACATGTTTTAATTGCAAGCATCATACCTTAGGCCTTTCCATGCCACTTCCAAAATATACTATCCCAAAAGACAAGGATGAGTACGCAGCTGCAATTTCTATAACTTTCAGTTTTGGAGGATTTCCTGGAACCTAAACCAATAAATTCACATATAAAAACTAATCCGATAAATATAATTTTTTTTTGAGAGATATATTGTGGTTTAATTGAAACCTCGCCCTGATAGGAGCATCCGCTTGCACGATTAAAATCCCAACACTTTTATCAGTATCAGCTTGATTACTATCTTGAGTAACAAAGCAAAGAACTTTCATGCAAGCAGAGGCAGGACCTGCCTGTGAGCTAAGCATGAAAATGACCTTATTAGTACCCCAAGTATTGCAAATTGCAATGAATCTAATGTATGTTTCAAAGGCAGCCAAAATTATTTACTTGTGTCCTTCATTTTTCCTTTTAGCTTACCTTAAATATTCTAAATGGGATCAAAGATGATAAATCTTCGAATTTAAGTAAATAATTTAAGATCGAACAAATTCAACTTCTATTATATGATTTATCACTTCTAGTTCTCACCAAACATAGACCCTTACTGATTTCAACACCCATGCTCAGAATCAAGTAGACAATTAATGTTTCAAAAGATCGTATCCTATTATACTACTTTTGTATTAATAAAAAGATATACAAGCAGAGACAACCTAACTCGACAAGGTCCATTTAGGATAACTAAAACTTTCTTCATGTAAAGGGAACAAATTCCTGTTAGTCATATAAATCCAAAAGAATCCTACAGTGACGATGAGACACAGCACTCCCGAGCTAAAAATCCTTTCATTAGGTATTCTCCAGCACCGCTAACACAACAACCAACTATGAAACGAGCCCCAAAGGGTCCTTTTGAGGAGGCCCAACAGCCTGCACCATACATTGCTGCTAATCCCACACGACCAGAGACCTATCACAATTGTGGGAAAAAGTGTCTCATAAATCATATAGCCTCAAAGAGGAATGAACTAAGAAATACAGTTTCGTCTAGTAGTTATCACCTTCAGTGCAATACCACCACTGGAGGCTCCTATGCTATATTTCTTTCAGTGTCAACACAAATGACTCCCACAGTGTCCAGGATATTATCTTCTGATAGGTTGAGCATACATGATTGACCACCACTGTTGCCCTTCAAAGTATCATAAGTTTGAGCATGTGAGCCTGACATATAGATGCATAATTTCAGTTAAAAATATTGTCCAAGCTTATTGATATGAAATACATTTCCAAAATTATTTGGGGGGGTAAATCTTAAATGAAAATGATCAAAAATAAGTAAATGCAGAAACGACTCAAAGAAACATCCACCAATTTTGTAAGCAATCAAATATCGGTGAAATCAATACAATTCACACTACTAATTATAGATATACAGAGTCTTCATTGCTAAGAGAAAATCATGAATGCTGGTACAGATGCTAAGATTGTTGAAACACTAAGCAATCAAATAACCCATCAAATAACTTATGATTCTCTAAGCATTAAGATTCAAAAATAAACAAAGCTTATTAACACATATGTCAAATTTCTCTTTAATTTAACCTCAAAGATTTTTTCAACTGAAATGCTTTGTTCAGCTTACACTGTAACTAGCCCAACATTTCAGAATCAAAATTGAAAAAAAAGAAGAAGAAGTAAAGTAATGGCAAATTTACTAGTAAAACGATTTCCTCATCTCCCCCGCCTCTATTTTCTTTTTCTTTTTCTTGCTCAAAAACTCTATAACTGATTCAAAGCTCAAAATCCAAAGCCCCTTCAACCCATTTACCACAAACAACAAATTCCAACCTGAAATTGAAATCCCTTACTATTGAGACAAGCAACCTGAAATCCCTTACAATAAACAGAAATGCCCAACAATTCGAATAAACCAAGCTTAGCTTTCTAACCCTAAATTGCCCTAAAATAATCGGATCAACCAGTTGACCAATTTTTTTTTGAAAACTCATTTTTTTCACAACCCCTTTCTAATGAAATACAAGCAGAGAAGTAAAGAGATGAAATTCTCACAATGGAGGTGAGATTGAGGGGAATAATAACCTTACTCGTCTCAACTTTGGGGATGCTTTTTATAATGTCGAGATTTCTGTCGATGATGGTCGTGGGATGAGAATAACTAAACGAGAACTAGGAGACAGGGTTGGGGTGTGGTGGCTTAAGATGTTTGCTGAGGGAGAGTGGTAAAGGGTAAGAATGGGAGGTTATGTTTTTTTTCTTATTCGGTGGAGGCTCTGTATTGCTATTCTTTAAATCAGGTGGGGAATGGCTATTACGGGAAGAGGCGGAATGGGAGATGAATGAAATTCTGTCGAATGGAGGATTCAGTGAACCAAACTAATGAATAGCTGCTTATCACCGAATCATCCAGGAATAGTTTGTCTATTCATGCCAACCAAACGTGTTGTAAATTTTCTGGTGGTCGTTGAAACTTAAAAACTTCAAAAACCTAATAATGAATGCTTGAATTTGCTTATCATTCCTCTCTTTCTTTTTTTTTTTTTTTTGCATAAATAAATATTATATGCAAATCAAATATTATCCCTGCGACAGACTGCTCTATTATTCTGCAACTGCTTTGACGTCTTTGCATTCTACAATATAGTTTAAGTTTGATCTTGTTTCTGTTTTTATCTATTCCTTTTCATGTTCTTTGTACTTGTAATAACCATTTACCTTAGATTGAAAAAAAAAAACTTTGCTTATTTTCTTTTATATATGTGGGCTAGAAGACTTCATTTGAAGGAAGAGGGAGACTTCATTTGAGTTTGAGGTGAGTTTTCTTGGCTTTTTTCGAAGAGTTTTGTCTTAGCAACTTATGGAGCTGTAATTGGCTTTAAAGGGTTTGGATTTTTCCCAAAAGAAGAAGAAATGGGTTGCTTTAATGGCGATTTTTGGTTTAACCAGTTATGGTTTCTATAGAGTTTATCACTTTCCTGCTATAGCTCAAAAGAGAAACAGAGTTTTAAAGCTTTTAGGAGCTTTGGTTTCCATTACTTAAGCCATCTCTGATTGTGCTAAAATAATAAGAGTTGTTTCTAATGATTTGAATGGTTTTCTCTTATCAAAATTAGACCAAATTCCTAATACTTTGAAACAAGTTTCGAAAATCACCAAGTCCAATGAATTTTCACAGTCCATAGCAAGGGTTACACAAGGCCTGACTGTGGGAATTTTACGTGGTTATCAATCGGAGGCAAGAAGTGGTGATACCTTAAATGCCAAATCTCGTTCAATGGATCAAGTTATGGATAAGCTTTTTACTGAAACTGGTGCTGGTTTTGCTTCCGCTAATGTTGAAAGCTTTGCTAGGAATCTGGTTATGGCAGCATGTAAAGAACTGCAATCTAAAGGAGATTCGAACTCAAATTTGACTCCGTGCTGGCTGAATTTGGTGTGTGGTGATGAGTTTAGGGAGCTGATTGGTGATTGTATTCAAGTTTTTGTTAACTCTATGGTGGGCGTTTATCTTGAAAAGACTAAAGATGCCAACACTTTTGATGAGCTCTTTGCAGGGTTGACTAACCCCAACCATGCAACACAACTGAGGAACTTGTTGATCACTACTTCTAATGGTGCAATGGAGGCTCTTGTCAAAATATCTCATCAAGTTTTGACACATTCTAATAGTTCAAAGGACTCACCTGATGATGTCAATGATGATGATAATGATGATGATGGGTGGGTTAGAAAAGTGTCATCAACTTTATCAGAGCCAAGAAATAAGAAATTTGTTGTTGATATGAGTGGAAGGATTGCATTCGAAATAGTTAGAGCATTCCTTGAAGTTTTGTTGGAGATGGTATGTCAAGACATGAAAAAATGTGTCAAGGTTGCTCAAGAAGCTGTCGTTGAAGGTGGTCTTGAGATAGTGAGATATGTTAGTGCAAAGTCTTCAGTTGTTGCCACCATATGTCTGTCTCTGTGCTTGCACATTCTTGGTGGTGTTTGGATCTTGGTGCTAGCACAAGTTGTTTCACCAAGTCATGTCATCCTATAGTTTTCACCAACGCCTCCATGTGTTCATTTCTTCGCTCTATGTTAAGTTGCTTTCATGAATAAAATGCATGTTGGAATTTGTAATAATTAATCTTTAGCTTCATTACTTGTACATATTTGGAATTTATAAAATCTTTGTATTTACAAGTATTTTAAGCCTATGGAGTCGATTCAATTTAGTTTTCATTCTCGAATAAGAGTAATAGTTGTTTAGCTCATGCCTAATCTGCAACAATTGTATAGTAAGCTTCAACGTGGTGCTTCTGCTATGGCCTACAACTCTACTACTCTAGTGCTAATGAAGTGCCTTTAATGGCTCACATTTACTTCTGCAACCAGAAAGAAGCATTTTAATCCATGCCATACGTCGACTGCAAATTTGCTACATTTCATTGAATGTTGCCAGCGGAACAGTACTAACTGGTATAAATGCAAACCGTCTTTTGTTCGTTTTTTTCTTTTTGAAATTTTCTCTTACATGTATTACCGGTTGACTTTAGTTGCTTATTTGCATCATGCACATATTCATATTGGATGCACACTCAACACTTAGTGCAACTTGGATTAATTTAAGGGGAGATGACCCTTTTTTTTTGGGTTCCAGGTTGAGCCAAAGAATGGCCATTGTTTCTTTTGCGTGAGTGTATTTGGATGCATGCATTTGTTTAGATAAGTATTTGATAAACTTCATCAGCAGGGGGGACACAAATAAGTAAAAGAATATTCTAACCGTAAGTAAATCTTTACCTTCGCAGTATGGCGGCAAGAGGTCACCTGTTTTGTAGTTACTCGGTGCCAACATCATCTTAATTTGCTTCTTTCAAGACCCTTTCTTATTTGTGGCAAACGAATATTAAGAAAAAGACAAACATGATCAAAGCTTTATAAATGGCCTATATCTCAAGACAGTTTCTCCTACATGCTAAGCACTATTTTTGGCCGGATTCGGACATTTTGAGTAGTTAACTACTATGTCAAAAAAATGGTACAAACGAACATGCAAACTTGTAGGGGATTGGAAAAAACCTAACTGATAAAAACAATAAATAAATTAAAATAAGGACCCAAATCACCTATGGGAAGGAGAGAAGCATGCTGCTTCTAAAAATTTCATTCTACCTCATTTCAATTTAGGGTTTTACCTTCCTTCATCATCTTTTTCAGTTCTTATTCTCAACTGACCACAAATTTGTACTCTAATAACTGACAATAGCAGGATTAGAGTATGTGAGACTTTTCTGAATCATTTCCTTGCATGAAATAGGAATCAAGTTTCAAAACCCAGTAAGGGTCCTAATAATACCCAATATTGGAGGGTCATACCAACAATCTGAGCCCATTTTAGTTTAATCAACAATCTCGATTCTCATACTCCTTGTCAATGAGGTTACTCTTGAAACCGCTTATTATCTAGTGGCAAGTTTCAAATTCTAAATTCTAGCACATATAAGACACTTTTGAGAATGTTATCATTTGTATTCTGTACCCAACTTGCACTCATGTCACATAGGTTTAAACCCTGCAAGTCGCTTCTATTTTATAAACTTGTCAGCTCTTCAAATCATCTTTTTAAGCACTCAATAATTTTGAAATAAAAAAAAAAATCTTATTATATGATGCTCTTACACTCTCTCTTCACACCCTCAAACTCTTAATACATTTAAAAAGATAAACCAATAAATTAATAATAAATAAAAATATAATGATGAAACTAGGATTAAATGGTAGTTGAAATATAAATTAAAATCACAGTTTGTGGTTGCCTTATTGGCTCTAACAAATACTTTATTAACCAGTTTAGCAACTGCCATCTCAACAAGTGACAGATCAGCCAAGGAGGAGCAGACGTGAGCGGAAACATCCTCAGGCCCTTGTTGATTATCATAAGTTGTTACAACCGTTTTTATTTGGTTAATAAAATTGGGAAAATGGCAACAGGGAGGGAATCAATTTGTTAAGTTGTTACAACCGTTTTTTTTTTTTTTTTGCTAAAGGGGTATATAAACTCTTTTAACTTTCACAAAAAAAAAAATTAAGCCTCAAATGCATTCAATTAAACCCTCAAACTCTCAAATAACATCAATTAAATTTTTTGATTAACTTTTTTCATCTTTGACTATTACAGTGGTGATGTGACAGTTAACGGTGTTGACATGGCGCTCAATGTCAACAATAGTTGCTGACGTTGCCAACTACTGTGTTAGCAAAATAAAAATTAAAAATAATTTTAAAAATAGTTTTTATTAAGTTCATTCATTTCAAAACTTAATTTTTAAAAAATTAAAAAATTATTTTTGAGTAAAATACATTTAAAAATATTCTAAAATTAATAAAAATTAAAAATTAATCAAAACTATTTAAAAGTTGAAAAGTTTAGAATGAATATGGATATAAGATTATCCAAATCCAATGAAAACATAGATGATATTATGTTCAGATTCAACTATTTTTTTAAATTATATAAAGTTTAAAAGATATTTAAAATATTTTCCTTTAAAAACATGATATGTGTATGAATGTTTTAATTTTATTAGTAACTTTTAAGGTATGTAAAAATAAAAATAAAATTATTTTTAGTAAATAAATATATAAATAGATTATAATTTTATTAATGCAGAAGTAAAGGTTTTTAAATGTGAATATATAAATAGGAAAACTTTTATTTATATATTAAGGATATAAATATTAGTGTGTGTGGATTGTGTCACTTTTCAAACAGACAATGGTGGCACCTCTCAAGTGATACTGATATGTGTATTAGTTTAAAAATTTTGGCTATTTTTGGTCATGGGATCTTTTACCATTGGATATGTTCATCTAAAACACATTTAATTTTTCATCTTTCCATTGTTTCAATGATGTGATTCTCATCAATAACTCCACGCATTATGGCTGTGCGACTTGGGCTCTTATTAAATTTTATTTATTAAAATAATTTTATATATTTCAAAAGTACCAATAAAATTAAAATATTGATACACATTTCATATTTTTGAAGGAATTTTTTTTATATTTTTGAACTTTATATAATTTAGAATAATCATCTTCAATGAATCTGGACATATTATTGTCCAGGTTCATATTGAATCTGGACTAACATATGTCCAGATTCATTCTATTATTAAATTTTAAATGGTCTTTTTATTACTTTTTAATTTTTAATATTTTTATAATTTTTAATAATATTTTTAAAATTTATAAAATTTTAACGAATAAGATTTTAAAATGAATGAACCTGAACAACTATTTATCAAGTTTATTCCATTAAAAAACATTTCTTTTAATTTTAATTTTTATTTTAAAGCTTTTAAATTTCTTTTTGGGTGTGTGGCAATTAACATGGCATCGTGACTGACATGAAGCGTCAGTTTAACAGCACCATTAATAACCAACAAAAACTGTTACTTAAAAATTTGAATTGATATTAAAAAATTAATTAAATATATTTTTGAAGAAAGAATTTAATTAATTTTTTTACGAAAATTCATAGGCTTATGTACCCTTAAACCAAGGTTTGAAACTTGCTATTGGTGTAAGAAGTGTTAATTGTATTTGTGTTTTTCATTTGTAAAATAATTATAGAAATTTAAATTAAGAGAGAAAATACAATTTTAAAATATATAAAATTTAAATAATATGTACAAATATATAGACCACCACCCAAACTCACTGGTTCTTCATATAAATTAAATAAATTTTTTTATCACTATTGGTCATTGTCTCGACATAAAATACAATACTTGTAGAGTTTGGTGTTTATTTTGATTTGACAAATTTTTTTCATGCAAATTGAAATTGGAACTCATTTTTGTCTTGCAGCGTAAAACTTAAAAAATAAAGGTTTTATTTTATTTGAAGTTTCTAGAACAAAACTGAATAAATATAAATTCTTTTTTAGCCCAAAGAATAAGTTGTTGGAAAATATGGACATCACAGGTATAATAAAGGTAATTATATGTTATTAGTTACTATTATGATAGGTTATGATCTAATCTGGTTAGAATTTTATTGAGTTTTAATTATTAAATAAAGTATGGGTCAAATATGTGTACATACTCTAGTAATTGAGTTCTAATCAAATTTTAATTAATGATGGGCTAATTAGAATTTGATTAGAACTAATACGCCAATGTTATAAATATTAGGGTTATGATCCCCAAATTACACAACATTAGAAAAGAGAGAGCAGATATTCTCTGAATTTCTTGTGTGTTAATTTGGAAGATTAAATCCCCAAGATTTGGTAAAACTTTAAGGAATTCATCTAGTTTTGTTCTTGATTTATTCTTGATGATTTGATAGGATAGATCCTGGTTTATTAAGTTTTATTTCAAATTTATTTTACAAATTCTAACAAGTGGCATCTGAGTTTTGTCATATTGAATCATTGAGAATGAATTGATTCATTATTATTTTGGATTGATTCATTTTTCTTTTTTAATTTTATAGATTTGATATTTTAATTATATATTATGTTGAATATTTGAGATTCTTAATAAATTTTTAGATTTTGATTCTATAAATATAATCTAGTTTAATATTTGCATATGCTATTCGAAAGATGGAAGTTTATTTATTTATAATTAATTGATAAAAATTGATTTGTGAGATTTCTTTATTTTCTTTTCACACAATTATTTTATAAAATTTAGTTAAAGTCATTATTAAATTAAAGTTATAGACTTGCAACTTTTTGCAATTGAAGAATTCAATCGGATTGTATAAATGGTTTTGAAAGTTAATTCACTTGATAATCGAATAAATAAATGTTGGTAATAAGATGTTTTTTTTCGCACTATTGGTTTAAAATTTTCTGTTTGTGGTTGAATATATATGGAACTATCATCTTTTATCTTTATTCATGATAAATTATATTCACCATTGAATTTAATTTGTATATCTGAATGATTACTTTTGATTTGTTATAATTATTTTATATAAGTTTTAGTTCTTATGGAACCCGACTAAAATTAAAATATTTGGGATTTTTTAATATGGTTGCTATGAATTTTCATAAGTAGTTGCACATATAAAGGCTTTTATATAATTTGAGATTCTTTTTATATTTAGTGGTTATGGATTTTTTTTAATTATGGATTTTTTAAGTATTTGTGCGTATAAAAGAAGTTTTATGATAATATCTTTAGTCATGAATATAAATTTGAGTTTACATGAAATATGTAAGGCAAGCTAATATGATTTTTATATTATTATAATTGTGTGTATATATTATGTGTGTATATATATTATATGCTTATCAATGATTTTGAGGATTAATGCATGATTATAGTTTGTGTGAATAGGTGTTTATAACCATTATTCAATAAGATATCTTTTATAGTTTTATTGGTGAAATTAAGTTTTGATGGATATCGTTGAAGTTGCTAATTTTTTTTTTTTTTGTTATGGTTATATATTCAATTTTATGTGTGTTTTGATACAAATTCATATCAACTATATACATATTTAAATATTTTGGTTTTAAGTTTGGTTCTATAATCTTAGGTTTTGGCATCTTATGGTTCTAAATATTTGGTTAAATTATGATGATATGATTTATTGTATGAATTGTGGGATATGCCAACTATTATGAAATTTTTTTTTTGAGATTTATTGGCTTGAAAATATTTTTCAAGTATTCATGTGAATATCTGTTCAATTATAAATACAACTTTGAATTTACATGGTAAATTCAGGATAAGTTTTTCTATTTAATTATGAATACATGTATATTAAGTAAATTACTTTGGTGTTTTTATCTAAGCCAAAATCATGAATACATGTGCTTGTTAATTATTTGGCTTTGAACCACTACATTATTTATGTTTGGTTTTGATATATATGGTTTTGGAACCAAAAAAGGGAAAAAAAAAGTCAAAATTAAGGTTTAATGTTAATATTGATCTACCCAAATAAATGTTAATAATATAACATGTATAACTATGGTAATAAATCATGTGATAATTATTCGGTTTTACAAGTAAGCAATAAATGGGTCCAAAGGAAGATTTATGATTATTTCTTTCATCAATAAATTTAAAAGTGAATATAATTTATTGTTATAAATATATTTAAAAAAGTTAGAAATAATAAGTAAATAAATAAATAAATAATTTGGAATTGAATTTAATTGATGTAAGAAGAGAGTAGTGTTTTATTTGGCGGGTGAATCCATTTTTAAAATTACAAATTTAATTGGAAGGGCCAATCCATATTTTAATCTAAAAGAAATACATATTAAAAGAGAAAAAATAGAAAAATCAATAAATTGTGTGTAAAAATTAAAAAAATTTAATAAGTAGGTTTTAAAACACATTGAGGGAAATAGTTGGTAGGCTATTCACATTGGCACAAAACCACCACTACTCTTTAAAATAACCCTTCATCCTTATCATTTCCACACAATCAACGTGGTTAATCAAACCCTATTTTTCAGCAATTGTGAAAAGCTGGGAAAGGGGTCAAATCTCACTATTTCCCTTCCTTTTTCTTTTTCTAGCCTTCATTAAACCCATTCATTATATGAGTAAAGAACAAGTGGTGGATGAGACTAAAGGGGAAAGTAGAGAATAAGACACGACATTCACAAACGTGTGTTCAAGTTGCTTTCGGTTGCCTTCCTCTTTTTTTCCTTAACATAGAAGAAAATTTAATCCTACTGAAATGTGCATGTGTTCTGAAACAGCTAAGATAAGAAATAGTAATCAGCGTGGAGGAAGAGATGGGAAATCCTTTTCGATAGACTCCATTAAGGAACACTTACTTATCAGGTCACAGATTTTGACTTCTGGAATCATTTGATAATACATCAAGTGGTCCCAACATTATTATGTTCCTTCTTTTGGCTCTATCAATTCTCCCAATATTTTTCTCTTCTTAAAACTAAGAAATTCATTATTTTACATAATATATATATATCAGCTAGAAGCTCAAAGACTGTGCAAGAAGGAACAAGGAAGCTTCAATTAAAGCTGATGAAGAGCAAGGCTTCATATAAGGAGATGGATGCTTTTTTCTTTATTTACTGGAAAGGAATACTTTTTACTTTTTATAAATAAATAAGGTGAAATGATTTGTTATGCATATAGCATTACAACCCAGATTCCAAAACTTAAAAAGAGAAAATGGAAAAAATGTGGTTGTGATGACAAAGCCCCACTATAATCAAGGAAGAATCAAACACAGACAAAAGTAGAAAAACGTAACCGGTTTATACGTATTATAGGACAATTTGATTAACGAAGAAGCATAAAGGCCTATAACCAAGAAACAAGGAGAATAAGAAAAAGTCAAGGCTTTTGTTTCTGAGTATAGATATAGTCAAGATGTGCAGCAAGAGTTCTTCTCATCAAACACTCATCTTCTCCAACTCCTTCACACCTATCTTCGCTCTGCTCTATCTCATCAGTTGTAGTGGTGCCCTATAGTATATCAACAAAAACCCCAAATCATCAAATGTAAAATCACGAAAAAGAAAATGAAAGGGAGATTGAAATCAGTCAAATTAATTTAAGTAACCTGAGATTGGGTTTTTGCAGGAGAGTCGTTAGGGAAAGCTGGGCCAGACCGGGCAGCAAAGCTGAATGATAGAGTGGAAACGAGGAGGAGGGTTAAGATGAAAAGGGAGGCAAGTTTAGCCATCTTTTAAATTGCTTCACTAAATTAAAGAGATAATTAAGAAGTTGTGAAGACAAAGAGATGGGGAGAGTGGCGGTTTGGTGATGTCAAATATATATAGAGAAGAAGGGATAAAAGCGTGTGGACTGAAGAGGAGACTCCTGCTAATATTAAAAAAGATCAATGTTCTCAAAATGGAACAGCTCATAATTTATATTAAAAAGGAAAGACTTTCACTTCCTTATATTATTGTCCTTAGCAAGATGTGCTATTTATGAAATAAACTTAAGCTTCCACTAAATAACTGTGGTGCCCTACAATGTTATAATAATTAATTTAACTATTATCCTTATAACCAACACCTTTAATCAAATTGCCTCGAGAGTGAGGTGATATGATAGGTTTGAAGGGATTATTCCAACTTTTTCCCTTCTTCCCTGTTTACGCCTGCTGATTTATTCTTCGAGGTAAGATCTCCCCCATATGTGCTTAACATTTGGCTTATTTCTATTTCAGTGATTGAATCTAATTAATTTTATATTTTATATTACATTCCTTATTTGTTTATATTAAATTATAGAGTAAAATTTTGAAAATTAAAATATACTAAATAAAATTTTTAGAATCAAATCGATGATTGAACTGTTCACATTCTTGGTTCGTATAGTTTGATTGAATAAATTATTAAAAAATAAAAAATATTTAAAAATTAAAAACCAGTTCTATCGATTTTTTAGTTTGGTTCAACTAGCCCATAGTTTACAAGTCATTTGGTCTGATGTCTCTTCCCGAACTAATACCACAACTGGTTCAAACAACCATAACTCTAAGCTTCTATATTTTGTATATTTGAAATTTAGTACTCCTATTTTTATTTTAAGAACTCAATCTCTCTACTTTTTAGATTTATAAATTTACTTTCAAATTATATATAACTACTTAAAACTTTAATTAAAAAGTTAATACTATTAATATTTGAACTAATTAATTACATTATAAAAATATAAAAACTAAATTATGTTAGAAATAAAGTATAAAGATTAAATATTAAATTTAAGTATATTGGAAAGACCAAAACTAAAATTAATCACTTTTATAAAATGTAAAGAAAGAAAAGATCAGAAAAGAAAAAAAAGCATGGTGAGTATGTGCCATGCGTCAATATGAGAAAGATCCTTTTGGACTTTACTTTAATATATAGAAATAGATTGTTGAATTTTTAATTTGTTCAGATTTTAAATTAATTTTAAATTTTAAAATGTTTAGTTATTAAAAGTATTGATATTGCATTAATTTGACTTTTTCGTCAACTATGTTATCAATTTAGGCACATTTTTTTAAATTTAAAATATGTTAATTATAATATAAACAGATGTATACCTACCATATGAACAACTTGGGTTTGACTTGTTAAAATAGTGTTAATCTTGAGAGTTTTGCTCAATTTTGCCCAATTAGTTTGTGTTTGGTCATTTACAAGTTAATTATAAAGATCATAGCCGATTGATTTAAATTGATTTTTTCCAAATTAATTTCTTAAGAAGAAACGGGGTTTATAGCAGTTAGAAGTATTGTGGAAATATTATTATAGCATAGGAAGTTATACACTCTATGAAAGGGAAACGAAGTAACAAGCAATGGATGACAATTAAGATTGATTTGGAGAAGGCTTATAACAGAGTGCAATGGGAGTTTATCAATGCATCGACCCAGGCTGTAGGTATTCCAAACTATATCAGAAATGTAATTATGTCTGCAGTCTCTAACTCTATCGTGCAGGTGTTTTGGAATGGAG
Source organism: Gossypium arboreum (assembly GCF_025698485.1). Taxonomy (NCBI): domain Eukaryota; kingdom Viridiplantae; phylum Streptophyta; class Magnoliopsida; order Malvales; family Malvaceae; genus Gossypium; species Gossypium arboreum. Next base: position 42,260,274 of record NC_069080.1, read on the forward strand.
TACCCACACAAAAATTTAGGCTTGCCAGAGGAATTCGGCAGGGTTACCTTTTGTCTCCTTACCTCTTTGCGTTGTACATGGAGTGACTTGGTCACATTATTCACTCTGTTGTTTCTATAGGCACGTGGTGCCCTATTTGGTTATCTTGCTCAAGACCAGCCTTATCTCATATCTTCTTTGCAGATGACTTGGTTATTTTTAGGAAAGCAGATGTCCATCATTCTAGATTACTTAAGGATATTTTAGAGACTTTTTGCGCTTTTTCTGGGCACATTATTAATGCTAAGGAGATGAATATTTTCTTTTCAAGTGCAGTTAGGGAGGATTTGGAAAGGGTAATCAGTGACACGCTTGGTTTCCAAAAAGTAGAGGATATGAGATACTATTTGGGGGTTCCTTTGTTTCATGAAAGAGTCACTAACAGTACTCTGAGGTTTGTAGTGGAAAAGGTTCGAGACAGATTACAGAGTTGGGAGGTTAGAGAAATTTCGCTAGCAGGCAGAGTTACGTTGGCACAAGTGGACTTATTATCAATTCCTGCATATTTTATACCGTCCATGATGATTCCCAAAGGAATCTATGAAGAGATAGAATGCATGGTTAGATATTTCACTTGGGGTTCTTCTAATGGATGGAAGAAGATGTCTCTTGTTAGCAGGGATTTAGTGTGCCAACCACGTTATTGTGGTGGCTTAGAACTTAGGCAATTGAGAGATTAAAATACCTCATTTCTACTGAAACTTGGTTATAATATAGTTGCAAAGGATAATGCCTTATGGGTCCGTGTTTTTCGATCTAAATATAACATAAAGAATATACTCTCGGATAATATTGCAAGGAGTAAAATCTCTTTTCTTTGGAAATGACTCTCTAAAATTTGACCCTACTATGGGATAATTTAACATGGCCAGTAGGAGATAAAAATAGTATTCATTATTGGAAAGACCTTTGGATTCCGGGAACGGGTCCTTCAATCAAGTAGATTCCTTTTTAGGCCAATATTACTTCGGGTTCTTTTCTTAGCGACATGGTAACAGATAAAGGTATATGGAATTTAGACCTTTTTTGAATTTGGCTATCGAAGGATGTCATTAAAAATATTTTAAGTATTCTTCCTCCCCATCCTTTTACGGGGTCAGATAGGATCATTTGGACGCGTAGTCCAATAGGGTCTTTCTCAGTGAAAAGTGCATATTGGATGATACGGGAAAGATCTTGGTCCCCTAGAAATACGAAGTGGAATTTGGCATGGAAGTTTTAAGGGCCTTAAAAGGTAAGGTTTTTCTTGTGGTTAGTGCTCAAACAACAATTGCTTACTAATATTGAGCATGTGAGAAAAGGTGTTGGTCATGATAGCTCTTGTCTTCTTTGTGGTTATGCTACGGAAGATATTTTACATGTGCTTGGGGACTGTTCAGCTGCAAAGGATGTTTAGTCATAGATCATTCTTGTAACACCCCAAACCCGTGACCGTCACCGGATTTGACCACGTGGTGTTACCGGGCTTACTTCCCTTATTTCTCTCTTGGAATTATTTAATTTCTGTTCCAGGCAGGCTAGCTAACTGCGTCACTGTCACCTTAAAAATCATATCTCGAGTTCCAGAACTCGAAAATGAGTTCCGTCAATTTTCCCTGAAACTAGACTCATAATCCCATCTAAAAATTTTTTTCTATAATTTTTCGTTAGGCCAATTAGTACAGTTTATTAGTTAAAGTCTCCCCTGTTTCAGGGTTTGACTACACTGACCTTTGTGCACTACGACTTGGATATCTTCCTGTACAGGGCTCCAACACTTATGCCATTTATTTCTAGAGAAACTAGACTCGCAAGGGAATCTGCACATATAGAGCATGACTTCTAATTCTCTCTGGTTAATTTATAGTGAATTTTCAAAGTCGGAGCAGGGGATCCAGAAACCATTCTGGCCCTGTTTCGCGAAAACCTGAATATCTCTTAAAATACAGCTCATGCGGTCGTTTCGTTTCGTCCATATGAAAATAGATTCATCAAGGTTCAATTTCATAATTTATTCACTATTTAATTCTACTTCTACTATTTTTAGTGATTTTCCATCTCACCTCACTGCTGCTGGCAGCATCTGGTACTAAAGCAAACAATGACTATTTCATAATTCTTCCATGGCCAACTATTTCATCATACATAATACAAACTATGGCCACCTTATCAAAATTAAGGTTTCTAAGGCTCGTGCCTATAGGTTTTAGATTCACACTCAACCGACCACATAGGCCATTTTCGCATGGCTTAAAGTTTACAACCCGAGATTCAACAAAACAAAATAGCCTATACATGCCAAATGTTCTCCTAGTTCAACTACGAAGACAATACCAAAAGATTTCCAGTGGTGTGATGACTTCAACGACGGTTCCGAGCACATAAACGATCCGAGTCCAAGAGACCTAAAATGGGTGACAAGAAAACACCGAGTGAGTTTATAACTCAGTAAGTCATAAGCATTTCACAACCATCCGTTACTAAAATTATCATAAAATGAAATAATGAAACAAGGCCCAGCGTTCCAGCCATACCGAACTACCATAGTTCCTTAGACCTTTCGGATCAATGTCATACCAAGTCATACATTTACATTTCATATACTATTCAATAGGATATTTGAAGCAATTTACATTCATCATTTCATTTCCGCAACAATCATGCAATTGAAATCATCACATAGATTTAAAACTTACCGACTCAACCCTGAGCATGAACATAGTATCTATTAACCACGAACTCAAGGTACTTTCTCTTTCCGCTGTCCATACTCCACTCAATGAAGACATACCCTCCATATAATTGTTCGATCGGAGATATATATATATATATATATAGAGTACGCACACACAGTGCTTAATACTCGATTGCGCACACTTAGTGCCATGTGATTTAAGCTCGCACACATAGTGCCATACCCTTCGAGCTCGCACACCCAGTGCCGTATATTTCCAGCATGCACACTTAGTGCCATATATTTCCAGCATGCACACTTAGTGCCATATATTTCCAGCATGCACACTTAGTGCCAATCTCGTCACCGTACACACGTATTGCCCGCACACTTAGTGCCGAAAGCAACTTTCTACACATTTCACTATTTCTTTTACATTCAACAATGTCATCATTCCATACACATACATTTTCATTTACATATCATCTCATTAAACACAATTGCATAGATATTATGATCATTTAAAACAATACCAAATATATGCTTAATGACTTACCTTATATTGGATGAAACGATTTCCAATCGACTACTCGATTATCTTTGCTTTGCCTTTGTTTGATTCTCCCCTTTTGATGTATTGATCTCCTAGTATAAATACATTTAGTAGTTAAATTTCTTGCTGGATACTTATGTGTATAATTTAATGGTTTTCACTCCATTCACAACTATCCTTGTTCAAAATATCAAAACCTTAGCCAACATTCAATTAATGCATCAAGGCCGAATGTATTATCACTATTAAGGTAACCTAGTCTCAAGTATTTTCAATTCTAATGTACAACATCTCAAATTCCCATGACCGATCACACCTATTCTTACTTTCCAATATTCAAATAATCAAAATCACCTCCTAAACACAATAGTCATGGACAATGCCGAATCCTCAAGTGTTTGAACATAAATTATTTTACTAATATAAACATTCACGAATCATATTCATAGGAAGACCGATTTCTTTCCATAGCACATTCATCATCCATACTTAGATGAAACAACCAAAATCCCTTCATTTATACCTTAGCGAATGCTCCAATCATCCATACAAATTACAAATTTTGCATGGCTAAGTAGGAGCCATTTAACATGCAAGAAAAATAATCATAGGAGAAGAATTTATCATTCTAAGTAAGCTCTTATCTCCAACACTAAATCATTCGGCATTTTGCCTAGACACACACAAGAAATCTCAACTTCCTTGACCTTACCAAGAGTGCATCCACCATTCAACTTAGCATGATAATGGCATCAAGGTATCAACCAAAATGTTTTTGTTAGGCTCCTTAGCCAATTCTAACTCTCCATCAACCCCAAACCCAACCATGAAATAGATAAAATTTAGGCTCATCACCTAAAGGTTGTATATACATCCAAAGGTACCCTTGAACATACCTTGATCTAGAAGACCACCTTGGCGAATCTCCTTCTTCCCCTTCCTCTAATTTCGCAATAGCAAAAGAAAGAAAACATGAACACTTTTTTTCTTCTTCTCAAGTCATGGCAATTGTAACAAAATGAGAAAGGATGAACAACAAAATTTTTCTCCTTTCTTTTCCTCAACTCACGGCAACAAGGGGGCATCCACACTTTTTTTTTTTGTTCATCATTTCCCCTTTTCTCCATTTCTTTATTCTTTCTAACATGATCCATTAACTAGACATGTTTGAAACATGTTCCTTGCCCATGCTATTTATTTTATTATTTCTAACATCCACCATTAGCAAAACATGTTCAAGACATGTTTTCTTTTGCCCATCTTCATTACCATGGCCGGCCACTTCCTATAGTTGGCTAAATTGACATGCAAATCCCTCATGTCTTTACTTCATGCATTATTTGGCCACTTAAAAATTCACCTATCACATTTTCAAGTCCTAACACATGGGTCCTTTCTTATGAATTAGCACCTAATTAATAAAATCAAGGCACGAAATATTTATGCATACAAATTCCACATACAATAAGCACAGAATATAACACCTAATTATTCTTGTGACTCGGTTTTGTGGTCCCGAAACCACTCTCCGACTAGGGTCACATTAGGGGTGTCACAACTCTCCCCCACTTAAGAGATTTTCGTCCCCGAAAATATTACCGGTAAATAGGTTTGGGTATCGTTCTTTCATAGAGTTCTCGGGTTCCCATGTAGCTTCTTCTATCCCGTGTTTGAGCCATAACACTTTTACTAACGGAACTTTCTTGTTTCGTAACTCTTTCACTTCCCGAGCTAGGATACGAGTGGGTTCTTCCTCGTAACTCATATTGGCTTGCATTTCAACCTCTGATGGACTAATCACGTGCGATGGATCAGATCTATAGCGTCAAGCATCGAAACATGAAAGACGTCGTGAATCTTTTCGAGTTCGTGGTGCAAAATCAAACGATATGCAAGCTGGACCGACTCGTTCGGATATCTCATATGGCCCAATGAACCTTGGACTCAATTTGCCTTTACGGCCAAATCGAGTATCTTTTTCCAAGCGAAACTTTAAGAAACACTTTATCTCCCACGATACTCGATGTCTTTTCGTTTCAGATCCGCGTCGACTTCGACGATCGGAGGCTATCTTGGACTTTCACGGATTACTTTCACTTTCATTCAGCATCTTTAATCAAATCCACCGAAAATTTTGCTTTCACCGAGCTCGGTCCAAAACAATGGTGTACGGCATTTACGATCGTATAAAGCCTCGTAAGGCGCCATCTTAATACTTGTTTGAAAGCTATTGTTGTGCGAATTCAACCAAAGGTAAATACCGTTCCCATGAGCCACTAAACTCAAGGATGCAACATCTCAACATATCCTCAAGTATTTGAATTATCCGTTCGGATTGACCATCGGTTTGGGGTGAAAAGGTGCTAAAATGCGACTTGGTACCCAAAGCCTCTTGCAATTTCTTCCAAAATCGCGATGTAAATCTTGGGTCTCTATCCGACACGATAGAAATAGGCACCCCATGCAATCGAACAATTTGGGAGATGTATAATTCTGCCAATTTATCGAGCGAAAAATCCGTGCGGATAGGGATAAAATGAGCCGACTTAGTCAATCTATCAACAACAACCCAAATCGCATCCTTCTTACTCGCTGACAATGGCAGTCCGGACACAAAGTCCATGGTGACTCGATCCCATTTCCACTCGGGTATCGTGATCGGCTGAAGTAATCCCGATGGCACTTGATGTTCCGCTTTCACTTGTTGACATATCAGACACCTTGAAACAAATTCAGAAATGTCTCGTTTCATACCGGGCCACCAAAATTGGCGTTTCAGATCATTGTACATTTTAGTACTACCGGGTGGATTGACATTCGACTCATCGTGAGCCTCGTTCAAAATCATCGAAACAAGTTCAATCCTTGGAATACATAATCGACCCTTGAACGTCTAGCAATCATTGTCGTCAATCGAAATTCGATTCCTCATTCAAACACATTCGACTCGTTTAGCGACCAATTTAGCGTCGACCTTCTGAGATTCAAGTATTTGATGAATCAATAACGGTTTGGCCTCTAATTCGACTACTAGCACCTCCTCGAGTGAAATGGATAGATGAGCATCCATCGCTCTCAAAGCAGACAGTGCCTTACGACTTAAAGCATCGGCCACTACGTTGGCCTTTCCTGGGTGATAATCAATGACAAGTTCATAGTCCTTCAACAACTCAAGCCAACGTCTTTGTCGCAAGTTTAGATCTCCTTGAGTAATCAGATATTTAAGACTCTTATGGTCCGAATAAATATGACACCTTTCTCTAAACAAGTAATGCCGCCATATCTTCAAGGCGAACACTATGGTCGCTAGTTCAAGGTCATGGGTCGGATAGTTTCTCTCATGCGGCTTTAGTTGTCTCGACGCGTAAGCCACAACTCGACCTTCTTGCATCAACACACAACCTAACCCAATCAAGGATGCGTCATCAGATATGACAAACTCTTTCTGGGACTCAAATTGTACTAGCACTGGGGCTTCGGTTAAGCAGTGTTTTAGTCGATTGAAACTTTCTTGACACGTTCGACCACTCGAACTTAACATCTTTTGGAGTAGTTTCGTCATCGGTGCAACTATCACCGAAAAACCTTTCACAAATCGTCGATAGTATCCGCAAGCCCCAAAAAGCTCCTAACTTCGGTAATATTCCTTGGAGGTTTCCAATCAACTATGGCTGAAATTTTGTTCGGTCTACTCGACACCGATCGCGGACACCACGTGCCCAAAAAGCTAACCTCTCTCAACTAAAATTCACATTTCTTGAACTTTGCGTATAATCGCTTATCTCGTAAGATTTGCAACACTAGCCTCGGTGTTCAAGATGTTCGGTTTCATCTCTCGAATAGACCAAAATGTCATCGATAAATACAACTACGAACCGATCCAAGTATGGCCTGAAAATTCTATTCATTAAATCCATAAATACCAGAGGGCATTAGTGAGCCCAAACGGCATCACTAAGAATTCGTAGTGACCGTACCTCGTTCTAAAAGTAGTCTTGGGTATGTCCGATTCTCGGACCCTCAACTGATAGTACCTCGACCTCAAATCTATCTTTGAAAACACTAAGGCTCCCTTTAATTGATCAAACAAATCGTCAATTGTGGCAGCGGATATTTGTTCTTTATCGTCACTTTATTCAACGGCGATAGTCGATGCACAATCTCATAGTTCCATCCTTCTTTTCACAAACAATCTTGGTGCGCCTCATGGAGAAAAAATCGGTCGAGCGAAACCTCTATCCGTCAATTCTTGCAATTGAACCTTCAATTCCTTTAATTCCGTTAATGCCATACGATACGGGGCTATTGAAATCGGCGTAGTACCTGGTACAACTTCGATGCCGAATTCCACTTCTCGAATCGGTGGCAATCCCGGTAACTCCTCAGGAAAAACATCTGAATACTCACAAACCACTGGTACCGATTCGAGTTTCCTTTCCGTCTCTTTACTTTCAAACACATACGCAAGGTATGTTTCACACCCCTTTTTCACATACCTCCGAGCGGTCATAGAAGATATTATCGTTGGCACTCCTTTTAAATCAGTAGACTCGACTCAGACTACCTCGTTATTTACACTCCTCAAATCAATAGTTTTCCTTTTGCAGTCCACCACTGCATCATGTACGATCACCAATCCATACCAAGAATAACATCGAATTCATCAAATGGTAGAAGCATCGGATCGGTAGGAAAACAGGATTTTCAATTATTAGGGGCATCTCTTGCACACTTTATCAACGAGTACATATTGACCCAAAGGGTTGGACACTGAATTACGAACTCAAGAGACTCAACGGTAGAGTCTTCTTTGGATGCTAAGGTTTCACATACATATGAATGAGTAGAGCGGGGTCAATCAATGCAATCACACTAGTATCAAAGAGAGTAAAAGTACCATTGATAACGTCAAGGAGGATGCCTCCTCTCGTGCGTGGATGGCATATGCTCTAGCAGAGCACGGGTCTCGGATCGAACACCGTGTCGAGGCTCCTCTCGATTACCACCCCTACCTCCGAAATTCTCGGGGCCTACCTCTAGCCGTCGTTCCACTAGGTCTTGCACCTTGCGTCTTATTACTCTCATCTAGCTCGTACAATCTCTAATGAAGTGGTCCTTGAACCGCATCCATAACAGCCCTATTAGCAGACTTACCCCAACATTCACCTAGGTGTCGTCTTCCACATTGGGGGCATTCAGGTCTCTCTTGACGATTATTGCCCACACTAGCTACCAAGTAGCTCGAGTCCGTCAATGGTCGAATCGATGGAAATTCCCGCATCGCCTCGACTTATTAGTGTCCTCCCGAACTTCTTTTACCGAGAACGGAGCTTTACTCACGATCTTTTACGATAATCTCTTGCTTCAAATTCAACCTTCTTCTTCTCCTTTCCAAGTTTTTCCGCCTTGCGTGCTCGTTCGACTAGTGTTACGAACTCCTTTATCTCCAAAATACCCACTAGTAGCTTTAACTCTTCATTCAATCCTTCTTCAAATCTTTTGCACATAGCAACCTCATCAGCCACACACTCTCGGGCATACCGACTAAGTCTTACGAACTCATGTTCGTATTCAGATACTGTCATACGGCCTTGCTTGAGTTCCAAGAATTCCTTACGCTTCTGATCGATGAACCGTTGACTAATGTATTTCTTTCGAAATTCTGATTGAAAGAAATCCCAAGTAACTCGTTCGTTTGGGACTATGGAAATTAAAGTCCTCCACAATAGTAAGCTGAGTCTCGCAACAAGGATATAGCACACTTAAGACATTCATCGGGTGTGTATGACAGTTCATCTAACACTCGAATGGTGTTATCGAGCCAAAACTTCGGCCTTTTCGGCATCATCGGTAACTATGGCCTTGAACTCCTCAGCCCGCGCTTCCTAATCAGTTCTGGTGGTTTACTCAGCCTCACGGGATCGATGAATCGGAGGCATTGCGGGCTCTTGGGTGCGATTTAAATTCGGGAATGGTTGGACAGCCGGATTGGTTCGGGCATATTGCGCGACCCACTCATTCATCATGGTGAAGAAGGCTTGTTTCGCCCCTTCATTTTGATTATTCGCGGATGACCGAGGCTCAACAGCAGCGTCCCCCTTGCGCGGAGCAGCCGCTACACTTTCAACGTCATCCGCCAAGGGTCTCTCTACCGGGTTCCATTTGTTAATCAAAACAAAAACTTCAACCGTCAGAAGTCATCACATTATTAAGCACTAACAATTTGGCATGTATAGCTAGACTCACACGCGCTATGGTAGTCCTAGAACCGACTAAACCATAGCTCTGATACCAATTAAATGTAACACCCCAAACCCGTGACCGTCACCGGATTTGACCACGTGGTGTTACCGGGCTTACTTCCCTTATTTCTCTCTTGGAATTATTTAATTTCTGTTCCAGGCAGGCTAGCTAACCGCGTCACTGTCACCTTAAAAATCATATCTCGAGTTCCAGAACTCGAAAATGAGTTCCGTCAATTTTCTCTGAAACTAGACTCATAATCCCATCTACACATTTTTTTCTAGAATTTTTCGTTGGGCCAATTAGTACAGTTTATTAGTTAAATTCTCCACTATTTCAGGGTTCGACTACACTGACCTTTGTGTACTACGACTTGGATATCTTCCTGTACAGGGCTCCAACACTTATGCCATTTGTTTCTAGAGAAACTAGACTCGCAAGGGAATCTGAAAATATAGATCATGACTTCTAATTCTCTCTGGTTAATTTATAGTGAATTTTCAAAGTCGGAGCAGGGGATCCAGAAACCGTTCTGGCCCTGTTTTACGAAAACCTGAATATCTCTTAAAATACAGCTCATACGGTCGTTTCGTTTCATCCATATGAAAATAGATTCATCAAGATTCAATTTCATAATTTATTCACTATTTAATTCTACTTCTACTATTTTTAGTGATTTTTCCATCTCACCTCACTGCTGCTGGCAGCATCTGGTACTAAAGCAAACAATGACTATTTCATAATTCTTCCATGGCCAACTATTTCATCATACATAATACAAACTATGGCCACCTTATCAAAATTAAGGTTTCTAAGGCTCGTGCCTATAGGTTTTAGATTCACACTCAACCGACCACATAGGCCATTTTCGCATGGCTTAAAGTTTACAACCCGAGATTCAACAAAACAAAATAGCCTATACATGCCAAATGTTCTCCTAGTTCAACTACGAAGACAATACCAAAAGATTTCCAGCGGTGTGATGACTTCAACGACGGTTCCGAGCATAAACGATACGAGTCCAAGAGACCTAAAATGGGTGACAAGAAAACACCGAGTGAGTTTATAACTCAGAAGTCATAAGCATTTCACAACCATCCGTTACTAAAATTATCATAAAATGAAATAATGAAACAAGGCCCATTGTTCCAGCCATACCGAACTACCATAGTTCCTTAGACCTTTCGGATCAATGTCATACCAAGTCATACATTTACATTTCATATACTATTCAATAGGATATTTGAAGCAATTTCCATTCATCATTTCATTTCCACAACAATCATGCAATTGAAATCATCACATAGATTTAAAACTTACCGACTCAACCACGAGCATGAACATAGTATCTATTAGCCACGAACTCAAGGTACTTACTCTTTCCGCTGTCCATACTCCACTCGATGAAGACACACCCTCCATATAATTGTTCGATCGGAGATATATATATATATATATAGAGTACGCACACACAGTGCTTAATACTCGATTTCGCACACTTAGTGCCATGTGATTTAAGCCCGCACACATAGTGCCATACCTTCGAGCTCGCACACCCAAGGTCAGTATATTTCCAGCATGCACACTTAGTGCCATATATTTCCAGCATGCACACTTAGTGCCATATATTTCCAGCATGCACACTTAGTGCCAATCTCGTCACCGTACACACGTATTGCCCAGACACTTAGTGCCGAAAGCAACTTTCTACACATTTCACTATTTCTTTTACATTCAACAATGTCATCATTCCATACACATACATTTTCATTTACATATCATCTCATTAAACACAATTGCATAGATATTATGATCATTTAAAACAATACCAAATATATGCTTAATGACTTACCTTATATTGGATGAAACGATTTCCAATCGACTACTTGATTATCTTTGCTTTGCCTTTGTTTGATTCTCCCCTTTTGATGTCTTGATCTCCTAGTATAAATACATTTAGTAGTTAAATTTCTTGCTGGATACTTATGTGTATAATTTAATGGTTTTCACTCCATTCACAACTATCCTTGTTCAAAATATCAAAACCTTAGCCAACATTCAATTAATGCATCAAGGCGAATGTGTTATCACTATTAAGGTAACCTAGTCTCAAGTATTTTCAATTCTAATGTACAACATCTCAAATTCCCATGACCGATCACACCTATTCTTACTTTCCAATATTCAAATAATCAAAATCACCTCCTAAACACAATAGTCATGGACAATGCCGAATCCTCAAGTGTTTGAACATAAATTATTTTACTAATATAAACATTCACGAATCATATTCATAGGAAGACCGATTTCTTTCCATAGCACATTCATCATCCATACTTAGATGAAACAACCAAAATCCCTTCATTTATACCCTAGCGAATGCTCCAATCATCCATACAAATTACAAATTTTTGCATGGCTAAGTAGGAGCCATTTAACATGCAAGAAAAATAATCATAGGAGAAGAATTTATCATTCTAAGTAAGCTCCTATCTCCAACACTAAATCATTCGGCATTTTGCCTAGACACACACAAGAAATCTCAACTTCCTTGACCTTACCAAGAGTGCATCCACCATTCAACTTAGCATGATAATGGCATCAAGGTATCAACCAAAATGTTTTGTTAGGCTCCTTAGCCAATTCTAACTCTCCATCAACTCCAAACCCAACCATGAAATAGATAAAATTTAGGCTCATCACCTAAAGGTTGTATATACATCCAAAGGTACCCTTGAACATACCTTGATCTAGAAGACCACCTTGGCGAATCTCCTTCTTCCCTTCCTCTAATTTCGGCAATAGCAAAAGAAAGAAAACATGAACACTTTTTTTCTTCTTCTCAAGTCATGGCAATTGTAACAAAATGAGAAAGGATGAACAACAAAATTTTCTCCTTTCTTTTCCTCAACTCACGGCAACAAGGGGGCATCCACACTTTTTTTTTTTGTTCATCATTTCCCTTTTTCTCCATTTCTTTATTCTTTCTAACATGATCCATTAACTAGACATGTTTGAAACATGTTCCCTTTGCCCATGCTCTTTATTTTATTATTTCTAACATCCACCATTAGCAAAACATGTTCAAGACATGTTTTCTTTTGCCCATCTTCATTACCATGGCCGGCCACTTCCTATAGTTGGCTAAATTGACATGCAAATCCCTCATGTCTTTACTTTATGCATTATTTGGCCACTTAAAAATTCACCTATCACATTTTCAAGTCCTAACACATGGGTCCTTTCTTATGAATTAGCACCTAATTAATAAAATCAAGGCACGAAATATTTACGCATACAAATTCCACATATAATAAGCACAGAATATAGCACCTAATTATTCTTGTGACTCGGTTTTGTGGTCCCGAAACCACTCTCCGACTAGGGTCACATTAGGGGTGTCACAATTCTGGTAAATCACCATGATACGTTTTTCTCAGCCAATCTCCAAGTCTGGTTTGTTTCTAATTTGCAGAATGGTTCGATGCTAAATATAAGAGGGGTTAGCTGGTCTTTTTTTTTTTTGTGCACGACGCATATGGAAAAACAAAAATCTTTTCATTTTCCAATATGCATCTTGGAGCTCTTTTGATATTGTTAAAGTCTCATACAATTGGGCAAAACAATACATGTTAGTTCATAAGGATACTCAAATTAGTCACCATGAAGATAGTCTTTGTCAGGAAATTGGGTCTATTTAAATACGGATGGAGTGGCAAAATCGGACTCAAGATTAGATGGTGCTAGGGGAGTGTTACGAAATGAAGCTAGGGAGTGGATTATTGGGTATAACAAGCATGTGGGGAAATGGCTAGTCTTTGATGTTGAATTATGGGGTATACTGTATGGTTTGGGCCTTCTCTAACGACAAGGATAAAACAAGGTTGTGATTCATTTTGATAGTTTACAGGTGACTAAATGTATCCAAGATAGTGTATTGTGGAATCAAACTCTACTTTGATTAGATGGATTCATCAAATTTTGTCGCATGTAGAGCATTGAAGTCTAAGACATGTTTCTAGAGAAAATAACCGAGTTGCTAATTGCTTAACCAAAATGGCTCTTAACAGAAATGACAGATTTATGACAATCCGCCAAGGGAGGCTTTAGAAGTCCTACATTTGATAACTGTAGATGGTATTTGTGATCAGTTCATTTTAATGTCATTTTTAATCTTTTTGCCAAAAAAAAAAAATTTAGAGAGCTATTTTTTTAACACAATACAAACTGTCCAAATAATAAAGACATATATATTTATAATTTCATCCACACAATATAAATACACTCCACTTTAAATTTGAATAGATATTTAATACTTAATTTATGGCTAAATTGATAAAAAAATATTTAACGATATATTACTACAATTTAGAAAATTTCTTTAAAAAGTATTTTAGAGAATCAGTTAGAGTATTTTAAAATTTATAAATCAATTTAAAATCTACACCACATTAATTTTGATTTAATATATGAATTTTGATTTTAAGATACACATTAATTTTTATATATATGAATTTTTCATTGTAGTTCAAATGTATACATAAATTTTAATTTTGATTTAACTATATGCATTTAAAGAAATAAACATATCAATTTAAATATATATATATATATATATATATATTAGATAACTGTAATTATTTTTATAGGCAATATGTATATGTAAAATAGTTCTACATTGATATTTGTATTAGTGATTTGTGAAAATTGAATAAATAAAAACTTCATGTATAAAATTACACAAAATCAAAGTTTATTTATAACATTATGCATTAAATCAAAATTAATATATAATTTTGAGATTTATTTCTTTTATGTTAATTTTGTCACACCGTGAAAGAAAAACATTATATTAAAATTATATCTATAAAAAATTCAACAGGATGTATTAAAGTATTTGCAAAATAATTATTATTTAGGTATTAATTCAATCCTTAAACATCACAAATTTTTTTTGTTTTATTTAAGTATTTTATATAAAATAATATAAGATGAAAACATCATTTTATTAATATTCAATACTTTATTAAAAAGAATTTTTAAGTAATTTCACTTATTGAAAGTTGAATCATGATACTAACTCAATCAAATATATAATAGATATTAAACATAATAATTTTTTTAGCCCTCCAACTTTACAAAAAAAATCATCTTAGCTATTCATTTAATTTTTGCTACTTTTAGCCCTTAGATTTGTATTTTGCCAAATCACTCAAAAATAGATGAAAAAATAACAATTGTTAACTTTGTTGACGTAAAATATAAATGAATTATCATGTGAATGATATGTCAACATTTAATTAAATTTTAAAATTTTATACTTTTTAATTTTTAAAAGTCTTTATATATATTTTTATATTTTAAAATTTTAAAATTAATTAAATGTTGATATCCACGTGTATGTCATATAAATAAAATTAAAAAGATATTAATTTTTAGGTGATTTGATAAAAAATATAAATTTAAAATTTAAAAAAAAATTAAAGAGAGGACGAAAATGATTTTTGTTCACAAAATTAGAGGGTCAGATATTGATAAGCATGGATAAGGGCACCAACTTGAATGAGACAGGTCGGAAATCTTAAATATTGTAGTCGGAAGGTGCTGAATTATTCTTTAATGTCCCTTTTCTCTTCATGGATGGAATGTCGTTCCAATTTCCTATTATCTTTTTAGTTAATAAATCAATATCATTTGACATGCGTTCACAATATAAAAGACTTTAGGGAAAGTGCAGCCGAGTGGGATAATAAAAAAAAAAATTAGGTTTAGAAAATCTTTTTATTATTTGAAATTATATATAATAACTATAAACCATAATTAAATTTTAATGAAATTATTTTATATATTAAATTGTGTTTGAATTGGTTGGATTTTGAATACAAAAGTTTTAGAATTATTTAAATTTTTTAGATTTTATGGAGTAGTTTTAAAACTCGTGACTAATATGTATTCTTTAATGGGTTTACATCATACAGTAGATTAATTCTTGGACACGTTCTAATAGATATTTTGAGAAAGAAAAATATTCTTCTATATATCTTCATTATGTGATGATTATTTTATTTGAATTGTAAAAAATATTAATATTGAAACTAAAAAATAAAAGATGAGAGATATGCTGAATATATTAAAGAAATGGTAATGGTCTGAAAACTCAGCCATTGACGTGAGAAAAAATTGGCAGATCAATGAAAGTGGCATGAAAAGCGATAGGTAATTGAGGACTTTTAGCATGCCATTCATTCTTTCACTCGTTTAAAGGGTGGCTATTGATGTTTGACCATTATGAACACCTCATGCTTTTCACAAGTGCTAAGCTTTTATTGTTAGGTCATAATTTTCATTTTCAGCTACTATTTCTTCGTATTTTTTCTTAAAAACAAGATAAAAAGTCTCTAGAAAATTAATTTAATAATTAGAAGTTGATGCATGGTATGTCACCTACATAAGTATGTTAACATGTGATGCTACATTCACATATATTTACAATATATATATGTGTGTGTGTGTGCTGGTTCTGAATGAATCTAGACACTGAAATGTCTAAACTAATATGATCCTAGACATCTTGACCTCCATCAAACTTCAACAATTTGGTCATGCTCCACCGCTATCCGGTAACAAAATTGAGTCCTAGAAGGGGACGCATCATAGAATAGAACCAGTAACTTCATGCAAATGGTGTGTAACAATGGCAAACCAAAACATCTTAACAAAGACAATGACATCAAACGCGCATTGCTTTGCAATAGAAAATGGCATCACAATAGCCGATTCACACACCATCAACTCAAAAACAAAGCTACAAGCAAAAAGCATGAGAGCTGCAATTTTTAAGCACATTAGTAGAATTTAATTTCACATGAAAAAAAAAGTACTTAGCATCATATATACTCACCATCGATCCCATAGACATTGCACCAAAATCCAATGTTGTCTGTGTATCTGTCAGGATTTGTGATGGTACCATGTGTAATTGCAAACGGTAAAGATTTTGTTATGAAATCAAAAGCAATTATTGCAGAACCCTTTATGAATATTTAAGAATTTGTTGACATTTAAGGTTGATACAAGTTCATCAATGCTTAAGTTGCTCACTGACATTTTCATAGACATCCCTCGCTAGCATAGGACCTAACATTGTATTCTAAGAACAGCAACCATGAGATATTTCTTTAATATGTAAATATATTCAACAATACAATAAGCTGTTTGAGACTATTTTTACAGTTGATAATCGCCATGTTTAAACCAAAACCACAACCTATAAGAGTTTCATCAATCTTGGTAGTGGCTAGACAAATTCATGTAAACCACGAATTCTACGTTTAGGAAGAGGTGGGAGATTAGACAATCTCACCAAATTATCATTACTAACATCACAAGATTTCTTGCAGGAAAAAGTTATCTTCTTCTTCCTAGATAATTCGGAGCTACAAGTGCTTTCCTTAGCTTCACTTGACAAGTGCTTCATATTTCCCCCAGATTTGGTACACGCTTTATAGGCCAGAAGAAAAGGGTCCTCTTGCCACCACTTCAAGCCGCCTTTCCCGGAAGGGCTCCCCTTCAGTTGTACAGATAATGGAGGAGGAGGTGGAACTTTCTTTTCATGAACCAAAATGCTGGACGAGCCACTAGGATCAGAAACATAATTTTTTTGGTTCAAGTCATATAACTCTAAACCAATGGGGCAGTCTTGATCATAATGGTTGACCTTGGGCTCGGACTTGGAGACCCCTGGCTTTTCCTCCCAAGAAAAGGGTATACTTCCTTCCATAGCTCATTTTGTCTGTATTAAAATGAAGCATTTGCTGCTTGTTTTGCTTATATTTTATACATTGGAAATGATGGTTTTTGGAGAATAAATTTATCACACAATCCACACATTGTAACTGCAAAGACAAGAATCCCTAAAGAGAGGAAGCCAATGAAACGTGAATATTCAGCACTATTTTGCTTTTGAATGAATTTAACAAAAGAAAAAAAAATGGTGAAAGTTGGTTGAAATGTGCAATTCCAATTTTGTAGTAGACAAGAGTTACTAAAGAGCGTGTTTGTTAATTTAACAGTGACAAAACCCCAATGTTTCAATCTTGGAGTAGGTTAGGCTGCTAATAATTATAGTTATTGAAAAGTGCTAGTTTTAATTATAATTGAGTTGGTACTTCTAATTATAAACTCTTAAAGAAATACTTAACTCAGTTAGGTGATAATTTACTCAAAACTTAAAACTCCCTTCTCCCAATGAAAAAGACAACTTAATAATCAACAACCAAAACACAGAAATAAATTAGTGAGTAGAGTGGTAAGAAAAGTAATTAAACAGATTTTGATCAGTGTCATTATGATTGAAAAGGATCATATTTATGTATATACTCAAAGCATATTAGCCACGAGTAGATCGGATGTGATTAAAATGTTGGGTTGACGGTCAAAATTAAGGAAGACAAATGATTGGATTCTAAGGTGAAAAAAAGTAGCCCAACAAAATAGATATTTTGTATCATCTGTTGTGGTTTTAAATTTAATATGAAAATTCTATTTTCCATTTTTCGTAAGTTAGAAAAGAATAAAAAAAATGGATGAATTTTATGAGAATTGAAAATATACTCCTTGATGTTAGGTATCAATAAAGGGGGTGATACGAAAAAAAATGTAGTGTAGTTGATGGAGGTCGATTTATCTAGTCTTAACAGAAAGTTAAAGAATGTGAGTGAATAAGGAGATTGAGGATACAAACGTGTAAGTTGAGGATGACATGGGGGCTTGATTGCTTGAGGGTTGGAGGTATATATCGAGGAGGTTTCATATGCGAGGATAGTAACATAACGAGCTTGCTACCAATTAAGTCATCATTATGAGATACACAAAAAAAAAAAAAATGTTTGCGATCGGATACATTCTATTTTTTTTTAACCATAATGCAGAGCGTTCTGTCGTTTGCTGTTAAATTCAACCAAGGTGAAAAATATGGAACTAAGGTAGAAAAAAAGTTATAACATGATATGTTTATCGAATTAACTTATTTATTTGAAACCTATTCTTGCAGTGATCGGATGCCAACAGACTCGAGCATTGATGGCGCCAGCGTTGATAATGATGCAACTCAAAGAACAACATAGACAACTTGAAAGACAAACAACTTGTTCATAGTCTAGTTCACATGCTATAGCCTATATATGCCAAAGCCCCAGAATGTAGATATACTTGCATCAAATGTGTCAAGAAGCTCGTACAATATCCTAAGATTGTAAAGTGGTTCCTATCGGACCTTGTATATCGCTTATCCTTACGCCCGTGTTCATGCATTATGATGCTGAAAGTATTAGAATTTTAAATTATCATAGTTGGCAAGTAACTTACCTTTCAACTAGATGACTTGAGGATTTGGATATTATAAAATAAATCTAACCTATTTAAACATAATCTTATGTTTATGCTAATTACTTTAAATAGTAAAAGTAAATTACTATTAAATAGAATTAAACAAAATTATTAGTATAGCACATTCAATAAATATTAAATATTGAATCATCTTAATGTAGATATTTAAATTAAAATTTAAAATCTAAATGTAAATATGGTTTTTGCCGGCACTTTAAAATGCTTTCAAAAGTATTTTACATATAACAGGGGTTAAAATTGTTGGGGAAATTTTTGTCGGCAAATGTTAACACTTTATTAGCACTTATGGTTAACCCATTGGAAACTTTTTATCGGCACTTGCTTTGTCAGCAGTCAAAAAGTTGTCGGGAAAGTTAATACTAATGGCTTATTTTACTTTTACCGGCACTTATAAATACCGGCAAAAGTGAGTTTTTTGCAGTGAAAGAGTCATGTTCTAAATAGAAGAATCAGTGTATAGCGGAAATCTTCCTTAGAAGGCAGGTGGCTAGCTCACAAGGATGTCTAACTAAGACCCTTTCAAGGGAAAATGAGAGGTTAGTTGGAACCAGGGCTTCTAAGATAGTAGTCCCTTTGGTGACTAGCTAGTCAACATTAAGCAGAGGGGTGCTTTTCGGGTGGTTTGTTATGTTGCCACATGTCTAGAGCTAGAGGGATTATAACAATAGTCCCCTCTCAAGTTAAGAGACATGTTACAAAATGTTTTGCCTTAAGACAAATTGTGCTTTTACTTTTCACAAGAAAAGTAACAACGGAGGTTGGGGATGCAGGTGCAACTTGCCGCGAAAAGTGAAAAGTCGTAAAACCTTCTAGAATGTTTGCCATAAATATCATCTAGGAACTGTTTATGGGGAACGAAGACAATGATGAGTAGTACCTTGCAGTGAAATGTTGGGTCGCTATTGGCATTTGAAATGGATGATGAAACGATACATTTCAAAAGAGCTTTTATACATTCCTTGTTTGTTCTTCCTTGAAATTATTTTTGCTTTTGTGATTTTCGAAATTCCTTTTTGCTTTTTATTCTTCAATTGTGCTTTTGCTTTTTGTGTCTTTTGTGTTTTAGGTTTTTGCTAAAATTGTGCTACAATTCTTGTTGTTAGGATATTTTGTTGCAATTTTTTAGTGTGATAACTTATTATTCACTTTTTTTTTGAAAACTATGGCTAAAGGTAAAGGTAGATGTAGTAACATTCTAGCCAGAGATAGTGGTAGGTCTAGTGTTGCTCCATCGAAGAAGATGATGAAAGAGCGAAATGTCATAATTAGGCAATCGAAAAGGAAAAATGATGAACTAATGGCAAGCCTTTTTTACCTATGCCAAGCCACGCAATTGGAGATGCAAAGGTTGTTAAGATGTTGTGGGTTGTCTAATAAGCATTATAAATAAGAGTTCAACGTTTTGAAAGGGCCTTATCACTTGAACAAAGTATTTTGACTTGATTATAGTGGTGGTAAGCCTAGCTTTTACCTTCAACTACACTCACTCGAGGCCAGATTCACATTGCCTTTAACACTCTATACTCGGCCTAGACGTTAGGACCAAGTTTGGAGGCTACATCAAACTGTTAGAAAATCCAACCTTAATTGTCTAAAGTTAAATGTCAAAATCATTTATATGAACAAACCAACGTAGAACTCCAATTTACAAATTGGAATCCAAACTAAACACATAAAAACATAAGTCTAAATAAAATGTTAAGTAAAAGGAAATCAGATAACAAAGCTCCTATTACGCCGACCCGCATAAGTCTGTGGTTTACCTAAAATTCAGACAAACAATCCAAATGAGTTTATAACTCTGTGTGTGTGTGTGACTTATATTCAATAGTAATTAGTAATATACAAACGTAATTTCACTTTCCATAGATCAACCATTTGTCAGAAACAGAGAATATCAGGTACAAATACAGAACATATTAGATACAAATTAGATTCTTACCCCCATCCACTACACACCATCTCCGTTCATCCCGATACACCATATAGGGCATCAAGTACCTATGCATCCCTATACACCGCGTAGTGACTGTATGTTACGATTCAGAATAATTGCAACCTAGCTACTAGATCAAAATATAATAAATTAAATCAGAAATGTATGTGGCTTAACCACCAGAGTTGGTAAATTATTTAATTGCTCACACTTTCTTCTTTATTTAGTCTCAATCTCGATTTAGATGTAGATTTAACGATACCATATATAAGAACATAATAATATAATTTTAGATCATGCTCATGTAATGTT
Source organism: Gossypium arboreum (assembly GCF_025698485.1). Taxonomy (NCBI): domain Eukaryota; kingdom Viridiplantae; phylum Streptophyta; class Magnoliopsida; order Malvales; family Malvaceae; genus Gossypium; species Gossypium arboreum. Next base: position 42,281,418 of record NC_069080.1, read on the forward strand.
ATCACACTTACTTATCAGATCACAAAAAAATGTATATATTTATTTTAAGATAACAGATTATTCAGTAACAGATTGTCAGATAACAGTTTCAATGTCTAAATTAGGTCATACGAACCCTATGATAAGCCTACGTTCGATTCAAACGATGATTACAGCCCTAGGGAAAAATCTTGATTTTTTTCTCACACACCCGCATGGATTCACATGGCCTAAGTGGCTGGCTCGTATGGCCCACACAGTCTAGCACCCACTCGTGTGACCCTCTTAATGTCACCTATGACTTGGCACACGACTGTGTAGCACAAAATAGTGAGTTACATGGTCTAGCACACTGTCAAACGCACTCTTGTTTGACTCAAAGCTCGAATTATCTCCCACATGGCCTGGACACACGCCCGTGTCTTTGGCCTGTGTGTCCCTAAATCCAAAACAGTGTATTACACGGTCGTGTGACCCACACGGCCGTGTGGCATTAACAGTCATGTTTTTCGACATTCACAAATCATAAAAAATCGATTTTCGTTAACACACCTGGTATAGTTTCGATGTAGGAACAATACAAAAGAATCTCGATACCTAAAACGACCATTCAATAACTAATTAAACAACCTAATCGAAAAAATTCACACAATTTAGCACTTAACTAACTATGTCGAAAGCTTCGACACAAAATCTCCAGACAAAACTAACACTTACCGACGAGTCAATAGCAATTGCTCGAATTAGCGAGTTAGAGATCGCTACTTTCAATATCTACGCCTCAAAAGAAAATCAAACGAACTCTTAGTAGAGAATTCAAGCAAATCAAATAGAAACCAACTTTGACAGAAACTGAAAAAAGTGAACGTTTAATAGAAATTCTACAATAAAATTCACACAATTAACCTTTCAGACGACAACAATGAAATGCATACTTTCCCGAGTACACAACAACAAAAATTTAATGGCAAACTTCAACGATTGAGAAAATAGAAAATAAAAGAAAAAAAGGGAAAATGAAATAAGGAAAAGAAGAAAAATAAAGAAATAATGTAAAAGAAAAAAATAAAGTACAGGAAACCTTTAATTTTTTAAAACAAACTAATTCTACAGAGTAGCAAAAACATACCCCCATTTTGCTTACGCAGATACTCGAACACAAGATCAAGAAGTATACAGAAACTTAACTATCAAACCAGTAGGCTCATTCTTGACATAGATTAACATAGAAATAAAATTAAGTCAAATGTTCAAAGTTAAGGGTCAAATCAAACAAAATAACAAAATTTCCAAAAGTGAGGTTTGAACCCTTGACCTCCAGCACACAAACATAACACTTAGCCACATATACAAAGATTTAATTATATCAGAATTTAACAAGTAAAACTCAAATTTTTGGGGCTTTGCAACTCTCTCCACCTAAAAGAAATTTCGGCCTCGAAATTTACCTGATTCAAACAGATAAAGGTATTACTGATGAATCAAGTCCTTAGGTTCCCAAGTGGCTTTGTCAATACCATGAGTCCGCCACAGAACATTAACTAGAGGGATGGTTTTCTTCCTCAAGACCTTGATGTCTCGATCCAGAATTTGAACAGGTTCTTCCTCAAAAGTCAGATTCGATTGCACCTTAATCACCTCCTCAAGAACAAGGTAAGATGGATCAGACTAATACTGTCTCAACATAGAGACGTGGAACACATCGTGAATTTAATCCAGCTCAGGAGGTAGTTCTAACTGATAAGCAAAAAGTTCAATACGTTTCAGAATACGGTAAAATCTAATGAACCTTGGGCTCAACTTACCCTTATGTCCGAACCGAAGAACCTTTTTTCACAGAAAAACTTTTCGAAATACCTAATCCCCCACAGAATACTCAATATCTCATCTTTTCAAATCTGCATACAATTTCTGTCGATCGAAAGCTACTATAAGATAGTTTCGAATCAATCTAACCGTATTTTTAATTTTAGATACTAGCTCGGGACCCAAAACCCGATGTTTACCTAACTTAGTCCAACATAGAGGGGTATGGCACTTACGACCATATAAAGCCTCATAATATGCCATCTGAATGCTAGTCTGAAAGTTGTTATTATACACAAACTCAGCCAGCTACAGATATTCTTCCTAACTGCCCTGGAAATTGATTACACAACTTTACAACATAGCTTCCAGAATCTAAATAACTTGCTCAAACAGTCCATCGGTCTGAAGATGGTATGCAATACTGAAATTAAATTAGGCACCTAAAGCCTTGTGAAGCTTTTTCCAGAATTGAGAAGTAAAACGTGGATCTCTGTTAGAAATGATCAAAATCGAAACTTCGTGCAATCTTACGATTTTGGAGACATACAACTTAGCCAATTTCTGAAGCAAATAATTAGTCTAGACTAAGAGAAAGTGAGTATACTTAGTCAATCAATCTACGATGACCCAAATTGAATCTTTCTTGGTAGGTGTCAAAATCCATAGTCACACACTCCCACTTCCAAAGGGGAATTTTAACTGGTTGTAGCAGACCTGAAGGTAGGGTGCTCAGCCTTAACCTTCTGACATGTCAAACAATAAGAAACAAAAGTAGTTACCTCCTGTTTTAATTGGGCCACCAATAAAACTCATGGAGATCTCTGTATATCTTATTCCCACCGGGGTGTATAGTATAAGGGCTACTATGCGCTTCCCGTAAAATCGACTACCTCAACTCCATATCTTTAGGCACACAAATTCGACCCTTGAAACACAAAACTCCATCATTTTTTAATCTAAAATTGAAAGTCCCACCATCCTCGACTTGACGAAAATGAGAAACCAGAAACTCATCATTCAACTGTTTAGCTCGAATCTGATCAACCTAGGTTGGCTTAGCCTGTAACTCAGTCAGAAGACTATCATCATCAAACAAACTTAAACGGGAAAAAATTACTCTCAGATCAGTAATCGCTCTACGGCTAAAAGCATTGGGCACAATATTGACCTTACCAGGATGATACTTTATCGTATAGTCATAGTCCTTACGCAACTCGACCCATCTATGTTGCTTAAGGTTCAACTCCTTCTATGTTAGAAAATACTTGAGGCTTATATGGTCGATGTAGATGATACACTTGTCACCATATAGATAGTGCCTCTAAATTTTTAGAGCAAAAAAAACTGCAGCCAACTCAAGGTCGAGCGTGGGATAGTTGCCCTCGTATGACTTAAGCTGTCGAGACGTATAAGCCACAACCTTACTATCCTGCATTAAAACGTAACCTAATCCAATGTGTGAAGTATCCCTATACACGAAAAACTCTCTATCAAATTCAGGTTGTACCGGAATAAGTGCCTGAGTCAGAATGGACTTGAGCTTTTCAAAGCTCGCTTGTTGCATACCAGACCATACAAAAAGTGTGTTTTTACACAACAGCTTGGTTAAAAGAGTTGCAATAAATGAGAACCTTTCGACAAACCTCTGGTAATAACCTGCCAAATGAAGGAATCTTCAGATCTCAAACACATTCTTCGATTGTTTCCACTCAAACATAGCCTCAAACTTCTTAGGATCAACTCAAATCCCTTAACAGACACAACATGGCCTAGAAAAATAACCTCTTGCAACCAAAACTCACACTTGCTAAACTAAGTGTACAACTGTTTCTCGCGGACTATCTGTAGCACTATGTGAAGATGTTCATCGTATTCATTCTTAGTATTGGAATAAATCAAAATATCATCGATGGATACTATAACAAACTGGTCTAAATATGGCTGAAATACCCAGTTCATCAGATCCATAAATGTAGCCAGAACATTCGTCAAACCAAAGGGTATGATAAGAACTCGTAATGCCCATAACGAGTCCTAAAAACAGTCTTATACACATTAGTCTCCTTAACCTTGAACTGATGGTATCTAGAAGGGAAATCAATTTTGGAGAATACAGATGCCCCAAGGAACTGGTTGAGCAGATAGTCAATCCTAGAAAGTGGATACTTGTTCTTTACCGTCAACTTATTCAACTGACGATAATCCACACACATTCTCATTGTGCCATCTTTTTTCTTAACAAACAAAACTAGTGCTTCCCACGGGGACACATTCAGTTTTATGAACCTTCAATCGAGAAGTTTCTAAAGCTGAGCATCTAGCTTCAAAAGCTTATTCGGTGTCATACGATACGGAGCAATGGACACAATAGTGGCACCCTGTAACAGTTCAATATCGAACTTGACCTTCATGTCCGAAGGTATCCCTAACAAGTCTTCTAGGAACACATCTAGAAAGTTCCTTACAGTACGAATGTCTTTAATAGAGAGCTTTACAGAATCAGAATCAAACATAAAGGCTAGGTACGCTTTGTAACCTTTCTGAACTAGCTTTTCAACTATAAAAGAGGAGATTACATTAGAGAAATAATCTCAACGCTCATTGATCATAATGATCTCAGTGTTCTCATATGATATTAGAGCAACCCTCTTAGAGGCACAATTTAGACTGGCTCGATGTTTCAAGAGCCAGTCCATTCCTAGAATTAAATCAAACTCTCTAAACAGAAATTCCATTAGATTAGTCGGGAATACCACACCCTGAATTTCTAACGAAACTTGTTTATACACTTTATCAACTCAAACTGACTGACCTAAGATACTAATCACAAAAATCTCCCTAGTAGTACTCTCAGCAGATATACCTAAATTCATAGAAATATTGCTAGCTATATACGAGTGAGTAGAACCAATATCTATCAGAGCAAAATATAGAATAGAATGGATAAAAAATGTACCAACTATAATATCAACAATGTCCTTGTACACATCGTGCCTCGTTGCATACACAAGGGCAGGCTGTCGTGCCTCAGTCTAACCCACACCTTTGCTTGGTGCTTTCTGACCTTGACCAAAACTATTACCACCTCTGACAATACCACGACCCCTAGGTGGCTGTTGAGTTACTCTTGGCAGCTGAATGAGACTTGGAGCCGGAGTCTGTGTAAAAGCTTGTACTTGATCAAATTATTGAGGATAGTTCCGAACACGGTGCTCGATTGACCTATATCGAAGACAAGCCCCTAACTTTCTTCAACACTCGCTCAGATGACATCTCTCACAGTCGCTATAGTTCTGAATGTTAGTCGGTGCAGCTAGACACTTATTCCTCGGAAGCATATCAAAACTAGCCCATTTCTTAGGGTACTGAATAGAACTAGAGGGACCCGGATCCCTCTTAAGCTTACTCTGACCTCTCTCTCAGTCTCTCCTCTCGCGCTTAGTGCACTTCACTTCCTTGACCATCTTTACCTTGTCAACTAAGGCTGCAAAAACCTGCTCCCTCTAAGGAGCTATCAGAACTCTCACATCAAACCTTAATCCCTCCTCGAACAAGATACTCCTTTCATAATTTTTCGGAACCAGACCACGAGCATACCTGCTCAATCTCAGAAACTTAGCCTCATACTCAGCCATAAACCTTTCACCCTGAACTAAGCTCATAAACTTGTGTCTACGAGCCTTTACAAAACTCGCCCCCACGTACTTCCTCTAGAAGGCTCTCTTGAAGAAATCTCACATAATCTGTTCGGGCGGATGCCCTGCTCAACTGTCAATCGCCACTGGTAAGCCTTATCTTGGAGCAAAGATACGACACGCCTCAGTTTCTATGTGAAAGTGCAGTTAATGTCGTTTATAATATGCTCGGTGACCTCTAACCAATACTCGACCACTGTAGGGGTGACTCTAGTGACATTCTTGAACAATTTAGCACCATTTGACTTGAGTCGTTTAGTATCGGACCCTTGACCCCTAGATTCAGAATGGGTTCTAGCAACTTCTCTAAAACACGCAGCATAGCCTAGGATAGTACGTCATCCTCGGCTGTCAGATCTGAGACCTAATCTTAATAGTAAGAGTACCAATGATCTCGCTGGTCTCTAAATTGGGCATACTACCCATAGAGGATGACTCTGCTCGAGCTCTTCCTTGGCGTCTACGACGCCCACTGAATCACATCCATGACTACCATGCAAACTCATAATATCAACTTATCTATAATGCCAGAGGTTCACAGATCAGTCCAGAATTCTCATTAGATATCTTATTTTACAGTTCATATCACAGTCTCTAATTAGAACCACAAGTTCGGTCATTACAATACTTTCTAGCTAAATAATATAGTTATTGTAAAAGTGCTTATAGGTTCAGCGCCGAAGGCTAGATCTTTTATAAAATCAGTTTCTAGAGTTACTTAAATAAAATTTTCCTTTGAAACACATTTTAACAAAAATAGGAGCCTAGAAACACAGCCCAAGTTTTGTGAACTTGACTCTGATTTAGTAACACCTGTATTGGGCCTAGACATTAAGACCACATCTGCAGGCTACATCAAACCATTAGAAAAATCTAACCTTAATTGTCTAAAGTTAAATGTCGAAATCATTTATATAAACAAACCAGCGTAAAACTCCAATTACAAATTGGAATTCAATCTAAACACATAAAAGTGTAAGTCTAAATAAAACATTAAGTAAAAAGAAATGAGATGACTGAGCTCCTGTCACACTGACCGGCCTAAGTTTGTGGGTTACTTGAAATTTAGACAAACAATCTAAATGAGTTTATAACTTAGTGTGTGTGTAACTTATATTCAATAGTAATTAGTAATATACTGACGTAGTTTCACTGTCCATAGATCAACCATTTCTCAAAAACAAATACAGAAACAGAAATAGAGAATATAAGGTACAGATACAGAACAAATAAGATACAGATGCATATTCCTATCCCCATTTGCTACACACCATCTCCGTCCATGCCACACCATATAGGGCATCAAGTACCCATCCATCTCTACACACTGCGTAGTGATTAGACCTGTTCATGGGTCGAGCCACCCAGCTTGGCCCAAAGGCCCGCCCAAAATGTGGGAGGGTTTAGGCAAAAATATAGGCCCGAAAAGTGAGAGTGGACAAAAAAATAAAGCCCGTTTAAAAAATGGGCCGAGCTTTGGGTAAGGCATTTTTGGCTCGGGTCCGGCTCGAATTCACTAAAGGACAAAAAAATCTATTTTTTTATTTTAATGTTATTTTCTTGTTGTTTTATCCTATTTTGCTACCATTTTACTATTAAATTGCTACTATTTTTTTGTTATTGTTTGGATATTGTATAAAACTTATTTTATTGTTAATTTTGTTATTATTTTAAAGGCATTTGTTAATTTTGTTATTATTTTAGAGGCATTTGCTTATTAAGTTGCACCTATTTTGGTGTTATTTAAGTATACATATTTTTAAATTTTATTTTCAATTTGTTAGGAAATATTTATTTTGATGTTTTTAATATTTTTGATGTATTATATATATTTAAAATTATATTAAAAAAATATAAAATTAACACAGGCGGGCTAGGTCCGGCTCGGGCTTTAGCATTTTTATTCGGGTTGGGTTTGGGTAAAAATTTTTAGCCCATTTTTCAGGTCGAGCCCGATCCTAGCAAATGGGCCTAAATTTTTAGTTGAACTCGGCCTATGAACACCTCTAATAGTGATTGTATGTCACGTATCAGAATAATTGCAGCCTAGCTATCAGATCAGAATGCAATAAATTGCCAAAATAAAAAATGTTTGTGGCTTAGCCACTAGAGTTGGTAGATTATTAAACTACTCACACTTCCTTCTTTATTCAGTCCCAATCCTGATGCAGATGTAGATTTAACAGATACCATTTATAAGTACATACTAATACAATTTCAGATCATGCTCATGCAATGCTATTTCACTTTCTTATCAAATGACAGAACAAATGTATATATTTATATCAGTATAATAGATTATTCAGCAATAGATTGTCAGATAACAGTTTCAATGTCTAAACCATATCATACGGACCCTACGGTAGGCCTACATTGGATTTGAACGACGATTACGGTCTTAGGAAAAAATCTTGATTTTTGGCCCACACGTTCGTGTGGATTCACATGGCCTGAGTGGCTGGCCCGTGTGACCCACATGGCCTAGCACACGCCCGTGTGGCTTTCTTAATGTCACACATGGCCTGTCATACTACCGTGTGGCTCCAACCAGTGAGTTACATGGTCTAACACATGACCAAACGTACGTTCGTGTGACTCAAAGCTCGAATTATGTATCTGCCCATGTGTCCCTGAATCCAAAATAGTGAGTTACATGACCTGGCACACAATCGTATGACATTGACATATATGTTTTCCAATGTTTGCAAATTGTAGAAAATCAGTTTTTGTTACACACCTGGTATAGTTTCGATGTAGGAACAATGTAGACGTATCCTAGAACCTAAAACAACCATTAAAAAACCAATGAAATAATCTAATCGACAAAATTCGCACAATTTAGCACTTAACTAACTATGTTGAAAGCTTCGACCTAAAACCTCTAAATGAAACTAATGTTTATCGATGAGTCAACAACAATTGCTCGAATTAACGCTTTTGAGATTGTTACTTTTGATATCTATGCCTAAAAAATAAAATCAAGCAAACGATTAACAGAGAATTCAAGCAAATCAAATAGAAACTAACTTCGATAGAAATAGACAAAAGTGAACTTTTAATAGAAATTCTACAATAAAACTCACGCAATTAACCTTTTAGGCAACAACAATGAAATGTGCACTTCCCTGAGGACGCAGCAGTAAAAATTTAACAGCAAACTTCAACGATTAAGAAAACAAAAAAGAAAAGAAAAGAAAAGAAATGGAATGAAATGAAATGAAAGAAGGAAACGAAGAAAAAGAAAGAAATAATGTAAAAGAAAAAAATAAAGTTCAACAAACCATTTAATTTTTTAAAACAAACTAATTCTGCAAAATAGCAAAAACATATCCCCTTTTCGCTTATGCAAAGACTCAAACACACGATCAAGAAATATATAGAAACTTAACCATTGAACCAACAAGCTTATTCTTAACACAAATTAACACATAAATAAACTTAAGTTAAATTTTCAAAGATAAGGGTCAAGTCAAACAAAATAACAAAATTTCCAAAAGTAAGGTTTGAACCCCTAACCTCCAGCACACAAATAAAGCACTTAGCCATGGATATAGAGATTTAATTATATTAGAATTTAACAAGCAACACTTAAAATTTTAGGGCGTTACATTGTCTTTATTTAACTTTATATGAGAGTTACTCAATGGGTACGGTGTGGCACCAAGGTAACTATTGGGTGCTTCATAGTGGGTGATAGTAGGGTATTTCATTTTGTGTCGAAGGAGGAGCATCTTACCCTTCGTGCATGTTTTCAAGTACATGTACTATTTGAAGGAGGCTGGTAGCGACAAGCTGCCAGGACTTTTTTTCCATATTTACCCATGGGAGAACCCTCCGAAAACAAAGAACTTGTTTTTCAATGGTGTGGTCAAGTTTAATTTCGAACTCAACAAGTACATTTTTATTTTATTTTCTATTAAACTATTAATATTTAACCAAATGTTATTCAAAAATAACTCTTGTATTGATTATTTATAAATAGGAATTATGCTGTGAGCTATTCACACACATTATTTTACGTCATTATTCTGTCAAAAAATAGGGTAAATATATTTTATAGAATAAAACTTATTTTTTGGGAAAAACGCATAAATTTGGTTATAGGAAGAATTAACTTTCCTACTGAAAATTAATAAAGTTTTTCGTTCTGTGCTATTGGTTCAATAAACTTTTAAGTCCATATTTAAAGCAATTCGTGGTTCAAGAATAACGAAGAATGTCGTTCGATAGAAAGTTGGAGTCATCTTTAAACCATCTCGTATAAAGCACATGTATAGTTTTGATTAAGTTTATTACTATAAATATCATAACGCCTTGATTTCTAAAAAAAAAATGAAACTTCTATTGTGCTTAAAAACATTATATTTTTTAAACCGATTTTTTTAACATGGATTAAGGTAATATGATAGAAGATAAACAATCCACCACTTGCTTTTCTGTATATCTTGAGGGAAATTTAATTTCCTAGAGATCTAAGAAACAAGAAGTTGTCTCAAGAGCAACTACAAAAGTTGAATACAGAAGATTAACATATACTATTTAAGAAGTGCTGAGGATAAAGGTTTTTTTTTACTTAATAGAGAATGCTTTCAACATTTAAACTAGCTTTCTAGTGCGATAATATTAGTACAATAGCTCTAACTTCAGATGGAATCATTAAGGTTAGAATAAGGCAACTTGAGGTCGATATGCATTCCACACCAAAGAAAAAGTGGTGGCAAGATATGATGTTAATTTTTCACCTGCATCTTATCAGATAGCAAATTTCTTACAAGTTTCTTTTATTTTATGAACACATACTTTTTATGTTTATATATAAACTTAAAAAAAACATAATAAATATCTTATTGATAAATAATTAATGCATACTTCTCTTTTTCTCCTTTCTCTTATTCTTTTACCATATTATTTTACTTTCATAACAAAAATAATATTTTAACAATAAAAATAAATTTTAAAAATATTAGTTTATAAATTGAAGTAATTTTATTTTCAACAAACTTTATTGAAGTTACATATATTAATTTTTCATTTTAAATAATAACTAATTTATTTTAAATGAAAATAATTTAAAGAATTCATCTAAAAATTTTAGTTAAAGTAAAATAAAATTTAATTAGAATTGAATTTTATAGTACTTCATTGTAACTCTATTTCTTAATAAATAATAAAAAATTGAATAGAAGGCACATTATGGGCAAGAATTGTGTTACAATTTCTCTGGGTAGAATTGAAAATAGCCACTGCATGTTCCAAATTCCATCCGAGAGGGCCACATCACGTACTAAAATAGTTTCATTCGAGTCTCCGGATCCAATATAGAACTGTCAAAGAGGATCAAGTTCTTGCACCCGATCATCATTCCAAATGTTAACAAGATGTCCATCCCAGATAATCCAGATTATGCCTTCCTTGACCTTATCCCAAATTTGCATTAATGATCTCCATAAGTAAGACAAATTACTACGTCGAATATCATCAGGCATCAAACTATGGACGCTTCTTAAAATTCTGACCCAAAACGCATCTGTACTAGCAATCAGATTAAACCAAGCTTCGTAAGGAACAACTTATTTTGGACTTGCAAGCTTTGTATTTCCAGACCACTATTGTCCTTAACTTTACAACGAACATTCCAGTTGACCAGAGATGGTTTTTTATTAGAATTAGAAGATCCCCACAAAAAAACACGAGCCAATTTTTCAATTTTATTACAAATAGTAATAGGAATTCTTGCGGTTGGCGTGAAATAATTAGGGACGGGCAACAACATAGATTTTACCAATGTAAGTCGACCTGCCAATGATAACTCGCGTGCATCCTACCTAGAAAGTCGGGCTGTCACTTTGTCAAGTATGAACTGAACCCCCACTTTTTCATGGAAAAAAGGCATTTTAAGGTATCTTCCCAAATCAGTGGCTCATGTGAAGCCAAGTTTAGTGCATACTTTTCTAGCTTCCTCGTCTTTAACATTTGATGAGAAGAAAACTTACGTCTTTTGCTTGTTTACACGATGACCAACAAAATGACAAAAGGTGTCTAAGACACGCTTGAGACAATCGACTCCTGAATCATTGGCTCTACAAAATAGTAGTAAATCATCTATAAAAAGATAGGTGTGACACACCTGGCCCGCTTCGAGAGATCATAATCGGTTCCCATTGCTTCTGATCAACTGCCACTTCAATTAGGTGGTCTAACCGTTCCATACACAGCACAAAAAGGTATGGTGAAAGTGGATCACCTAGTCGGACACCTCTTGTTGGAGTTAACGAATTAGAAATAGATCCATTCCAAAAAAGTTGTATTGAAACAGATGAAACACATAGCATAATTGCCCGTATCAGCGTCTTCGATAAGCCTACGTTAGATAAAGTATCCTGAAGAAAATCCCGTCGAACCTTGCCATAAGCTTTTTTCAAGATCGACCTCCATCCAACCCTTCATACTCTTGGTTTGTTTAATCATATGAATTGCTTCTTGAGCAATAATGATATTATCTGAAATGTCCCGTGAGGCAATGAAACTCGATTAATTCTATCGAACCAAATCTTGCATAATTCTTCGAAAATGGATCACGATTGTTTTTGTAATTATTTTATAACAAAACAGTACATAAACTGATGGGTCGGTATTGACTTATTGAATGGATTTTATTTGATTTTCATCGAACTTTAAAAGATAAGAGAATATTTTTCAAATTATAGAGGGTGACTGCAGTTTTTGTAAAACTTTACCTTTAATAAAAAGTGCATATCTAAACTCATAAAGTAATTTGAGTTGTTATATATATATATATATTTGATTTTAATAATTAATTAATTTATATCATATTTTTATCACTATACCTTTAATAATAAGTGCATATCTAAACTCATAAAGTGCATATCATATTTTAATAATTTTTTATCATAATTATATTAAAATATTATTATTTTATAATATTAGACATGTTAATAATTTGTATTACGTAAAATTTAAATATATTTGTATTATTTTTATTTTTATCTTTCTTTTTAATTAGAAGTGTTAATGGGTCGGCTTATGCATGACATTACTTCATACTTGTTCAAGTCTTGCCTAACTCTAAATATAGGCCTAAAATTTCACTCATATATGCTTATATTTGTGAATTGCTCACCCAACCCTATTTTAGACTACCCATATAATTTTTAAAATTTTTCTTAAAAGTATTTATATTATTTTTAATTTGACATTTAATAATTTAATAAATTTTTATTTTATTAAAATTATATATATATAAGTATCTTAACATTTTTAATGTTTCAATTAAAAAATTATTTTTTAATGTTTACATTTAATATTATATATAACTATAGATTTAATTTTTATGTATTATGGTCAATTGAGTCTTAACTCGATTGGCTTGGGTATTGTTGCTAATGCAGGAGGACGTGGGTTCGAGTATGTTGAACTGTATTATCTTCCTATTTATGAGTTGGGGAGGAACTATAAGTAGTTTTAGGCATTGTCTCAAAAAGAGCAGATATGATCAAAACCTATAATGAGATTATTTAAAAAAATTATATGTTATAAATTATATAATATATACATATAACATATTATAAACAAGTCGATTGAGTCTTAACTCAATTGGCATGAGCATTGTTGCCAATGTAGGAGGACGTGTGTTTGAGTGCGCTGAAGCTCATTATCCTCTTATTTATGGGTTGAGGAGAAACTATGAGTAGTTTTAGGTATTTTGTCAAAAAGCTATAATGAAATTGTTAAAAAAAAAAATTATGAACAAAGGGTCGAGCTGAGTTCGAGCCCTGAATATTCAAGTTTTTTTCACTCATATTTGTGAATGGTTAATATAAACTCATTTTTAAGCTTAATATTTTTATTCAAACTATTACAAATTTTAAATAAACTTTTAAACTTGGAAAAATAATTTGACCTATGAGTATGGCTAAAAAAACATAATCATGTTAAAATGCTTGGATATCGTTGTTAATAAGGCATGGGTCAAATCGAAAAAATAGGCATGGGTGAAGCTTAAGATTTGGTTATATAAACATAAATTGGGCTTTTGGCCTATAATTTCAAACCTGAAAAATGAAGGATTATATCGTCATTTACCACAAAACCCTAAAAATCCTGAAAGCTAAGGTTTCGCATTTATAAAATGCCATTGCAACTCTTCTCCCTTGCCTACCTTTCAAGTCGTCTTCTCCGTTCCGCGACTTGTCTGTCAGTATTTTCTTTTTATTTCGAGTATAATTTTAGTTCATAGCGTGTTGTGAAATTAGGGACATCATGATGTATCCACGTTTCTCGGTTATGATTTTAACATTTTTATTTTATTTTCTTAAATTCTTTTGATTCAACGATCAAAGAGCTTTCTGACTACAGCGCTTGTTTGTGCCTTAATGAGCTTAATTATCTTTTTTTTTTCTAAGATTTATTTGGTTTCTTTTTTTAAGAGAGGGAAAAATGGAGGAAGCGATGATTATAAAAAATAATTCCTCGTTCTGATAGCTCGAAATGGGCATGACAGACCTCTTATTACACCCATAGAATCTGAGCTCCTCTACTCTCCTATATATATATATATACAGATCTTAGTGTTGTTTTCTTTTTTGTCGTATTAAGCTAATGTTTCTTTGTTTTTCTTTTAATTGCCATATTGAAATTTGAAAGCTGAGATTAGCATCCAAATTTTTACCCCACCTTGTAGTTTCCCCGTTTAAAATACTGCTGTTTGGCCGATAATCTCAATCTTACATAGGGGGTAAAAAAGCAATGTAGGTCTGAAGTATATTTATATTTTAAGATTTACGTATTTCTTATTTTTTTTTTAAATAAAATGTTTGATTTTAGAAATTCTTTATTGAACAAAATTTTAAACATGCCTTTGTTTTATTGGTGGAACAGTGTCAATGGATGGTTAAAAGGGAATGATGGCTAGGGTTTATTTTGTGGAAGGTGAAGGAATAGAGGGGAAGAAAATGAGAAGAAAATGGAGAATCAAAGACTTAAAAATATATTTAAAAAAAAAAAAGAAAGGGAAAAGAGAAGGGAAAAGAGAAGGGAAATTTTTTATTCAATCCTTTTGGTTTGATAGAATAAATGTATTATTGTCGGTTGCTGATTTGGGTAATTAAAAAGTTTTCATATTATTCTTGAAAACCCCATTTTAAAGATAAATGTTGATAGAATTTAATTTAAATATAAAAATTATCTAAGAAAATTTAGATTTACAAATTGTATTAATTTCAGCTGCCCCATCATTATTTTTATTATCAATTTAAAGATGAAATAATATAAACATTAATGTCTGAAATAAAATTTTTAAAATTGAATGATCAAAATAAGAATATAAGCATAATTGAGTGAACATTTATACAATTTATCTTAAATATTAATTAAACAAAAAACATTCTGAAATGCATAAAGTATAGTTTTACCTATATACAAGGGCGTAGATGGGCAACACCAGATTGCAACTTCTGGAACTGGCACTCCTTTGTAGTTGCAGAACATATGGGGGACGACATCGACGCCAGCCATGCTTTTGGTCGGCGACAGCGTCCCGGCCATTTATTTCCATTCCTTCCATGGCACCTTGGCTCAGGGTCAGTGCTACTGGTGGAAAGAGCTTCACTCCACTACTGATTTTCCTTTTTAAGGATTCATTCATAAGCCTAAAATATAGTTTTTCACTTTGGTATTTAATTTTACTAATTTTTTTTTCCATTTTAATATCTCAACTTTACTTTTAATACTTAAAAGCTATCAACATCGATGACATGCAAATGATGTGTCAAAAACATTAAAATATTGTACAAATTGGAAAAATTATTAAAATTAACAAAAAAATTAAAATTTATTTAAAAATATAAAATAATAAAAATTATTTAAATTATTAAAAAAGTTGTAAAAATCTTAAAAATTTAAATAAATTGTTAAAAACTATAAAAATTGTAAATTTTTAAAATGTAGAAAAATATTAAAATTTAAAAATTTGTGAAAACTCGTTATTTAAAAAAAATTAAACATTGTAAAAATGATAAGAATTATAAACATTATTAAAGAATTGTAAAAAACTATTATAATAAAGAGCACAATATTGTTAAAAAAGAAAAGTAAGTCGACACTACACCTTGCTGCTCCTCCACTAAATAAACCACAAAATATTAAAAGAAGACCCCATAAGTCTATACCCATATTCGCCATCTCCTAAATTTGGGGTTTCGACTTTTGGCCAAAGTTACACTAGGAATTGTTTAGAGTTTGAACACTTACCACAGTCTTTCTCCTCTTGAATCTGGATGCCTAAAAGGTAAAGGAATCGAACGCCAACTATTGAAAAGAAAAGAAAAGGTTGTTGGTCACAAAGAATCGACACCCCTATCTTCACCGATTTCGCTTTTGCGGCACTTCGCAGTAAATAGAGATAAGGGAAAGAAATAATAAATGAGTGGAGGAAAGTAATGGGCTGGTTTTTGAAAAGAAACGGAGAAAAGATGAGAGGAAAGATGGTAGATTCGGCTAGGGAAGAAAAAGAAGAGAAGAAAAGAAGAAAAATAAAACTAAAACAAAGGAGAAAACGGCACAGCTAATACCCTTCTGCCGAAATTACTAACCTAAAACCCTTCTGCTGAATTCCCCTCTCTAACCCCTTCCAAACGGCTAAGCTTTATCCTTCTCTCAAATCCCTAAAATCTCTCCCCTTATCCCTCCTTAATTTATGCATTTGACTTGATCCAACTCTCCTCTTACAGAATCCACTTAGGTTCCAACACTTACCCTTCCTGCACATAAAAATAAATACTCTTATTTGCCAACACAGGAATCGAACCTGTGTCCTCCTCTATGCTCCACACGCCACCTTTTTTAGGAGCTTAGTGGCGTCACCCTTGCCACTTCACCAAAGCTCTTTTGTGATACATTTTACCCACAACTTAATATAAGGGCACCTAGCCGTAACCCCTAACTCCTAAGTCCAAAATTTAAAAATTCTACCGGTTTTGGCCAACTCATGGGCCTTCCATAAGCCCATTTACATACCCAAATTATGAATTCCATCATCACATACCAAATTTTAGAAATTTACTTAAAATATCAAGAATCGCGAAAACCCGAAAATCGGGATGTTACAACTCTACCTCCTTAAAGAAATTTCGCCTCGAAATTTACTCGATCCAAACAGTTGAGGGTATCACGACGCATTGCCTCTTCGGTCTCCCTGTAGCTTCTTCCTTGCCATGGTTCCTCCAAAGTACCTTCACTAACGGATCGACCTCCTTCTCAACACATTGACATCATGATCAAGTATTTGCACAGTTCCTCTTCAAAGGTCAAATCCGACTGTACCTCAATTTCGAATCGCACGATATGAGTTGGGTCGAACGATATCGCCTTAGCATGGACACATGGAAGACATCGTGAATGCGATCCAGATTCGGAGGTAACTCTAGTGATAAGCCACCGGTCCTATCCGCTAATGATTCGGTAAGGCCCAATAAACCGTGGGCTCAACTTACCCTTCTTACCAAATCTCAAGATCTTCTTCCAAGGCGAAACTTTCAAAAGACCATGTCTCCCATCGCATATTCAATATCCTTACGCTTCAGATCGGCATAAAACTTTTGTCGATCCGCCGCCTCTTTTAACCTCTTCCTGATTACCTTAATCTTGTCTTCAGATTCGCTACCAACTCGGTCCAAGTATTTGCCTTTCCCCCAATTCGCCCAACAAGTAGGCGAGCGACACCTTCGCCCATATAGTGCCTCATATGGAGCCATCTCAATACTTGCTTGATAACTGTTGTTATACGCGAACTCCGCTAAGGGCAAATGGTCCTCCCACCGCCTTTAAACTCAATAGCACAACCCTCAACATATCCTCTAAAATCAATAACCCTCTCGATCGCCCATCCGATCGAGGGTGAAAAGTCGATTGAAATCCAATCACGTTCCCAATGCCTCATGCAACTTCGCCAAAATCGAGATGTAAACCTTGGGTCTCGGATCGAAATTATCGATCTTGGCACACCATGCAACCGTACTATTTCCGCCACATACAATCCGCCAACTTCAAGTGAGTAATCGGTTCGGACAGTATGAAATGAGCGATTTCGTGAGTCTATCCACAATCACCCAAACCGAATCCTTCTTAGAAGGTGTCAACGGCAACCCACTCACAAAGTTTATAGTTACCCTTTCCCACTTCCAAAGTGGTATCTTTACCGGTTGTAACAATCCCGAAGGTAGTTGATGCTCGGCCTTCACTTGTTGACATGTCAAACATCTTCTTACAAATTCGGTCACTTCTCGCTTAAGCCCAGGCCACCAATATTGCTCTCGCAAGTCGCGATACAACTTACTCCCCCCTGGATGCATAGCACAAGGTCCATTATGTGCCTCTTTCAAAATCATCAATCTCAAGTCGGAGTCTTTCGGCATACAAATTCTTCCTCGAAAACAAAGAACTCCCTCACTATTTAACCCAAAGTCAGGATTCTCCCCCTTCTCAACTTGCTGAAACCGAGAAACCAACGCCTCATCCTCCAACTGTTGCTTCTTAATTTTTTCTACCCAAGTCGGTCTTACTTGCAACTCCGCCAATAAACTTCCGTCGTCATACAAACTTAGACGAGCAAACATCGCCTTTAATTCCGCCACAGCCTTTCGACTTAGCGCATCAGCCACGACATTCGCCTTACCTAGATGATACTCGATCGAACAGTCATAGTCCTTTAACAACTCTATCCACCTTCGCTGCCTAAGATTCAGCTCCTTTTGAGTCAGCAAGTACTTAAGACTCTTGTGATCCGTATATATGATGCATTTCTCTCCATACAAGTAATGCCTCCATATCTTAAGTGCAAAGATTACCGCTGCCAATTCCAAGTCATGCGTAGGGTAGTTCACCTCATGTGGCTTAAGCTGTCGTGAAGCATACGCGACCACTTTACCCTCTTGCATCAACACGCAGCCCAAACCTACATGTGACGCATCGCTGTACACAGTGAAATCCTTACCAGACTCTGGTGAATCAAACCGGCGCTCAGTCAAAACCTTCTTCAACTTCTCAAAAGCCTCTTGCTGCTTATTTGTCCAAACAAAAGGTGCTCCCTTCCTTATAAGTTTCATTAACGGTGCTGCCATCATAGAAAATCCTTCCACGAATCTCCGATAATAACCTGCCAACCCCAGAAAACTTTGAATCTCTGTTACCGACTTCGGTGGCTTCCATTCCAAGATTGCTTCAATCTTTCGAGGTCCACCTTGATCCCTTCAGCAGACACAACATGCCCCAAGAAGGTAACTTCCTTCACCAAAACTCGACTTACTAAACTTTGCATAAAGTTGCTTCTCCCTTAACACTTGCGATTACTACGAAGATGCCCATCATGCTTCTCTTCCGCTTCCGAATACACCAAGATATCATCAATAAAAATGACTACAAACTGATCCAAGTATGGCTGGAATACCCGATTCATCAAATCCATGAATGCTGCCGGTGCATTAGTCAACCCAAATGGCATTACTAGAAACTCGTAATGACCGTATCGAGTCCTGAACGCCGTCTTATAAATATCCCCTCTTTAACTCTTAATTGATGATATCCAATCGAAGGTCGATCTTAGAAAACACCGAGGCTCCTTTTAATTGGTCGAATGATCATTGATTCTCATAACGGATACTTGTTCTTGATAGTCGACTTATTCAACCGCCGATAGTCAATACACATTCGCATAGTCCCATCTTTCTTCTTTACGATCAAGACGGTGCTCCCCACGGGAAACACTTGGTCTTATAAACCTCTATCCAATGACTCTTGAATCGAAGCTTTCAATTCTACCAACTCCTTTGGTGCCATCCTATAAGGCGCAATGGACACAGGAGTGTTCTGTAGTAAATCGATTCCAAACTCGACTTCTCTGTCGGGGTAATCCAGGAGTTCATCTGGAATACATCCCGAAATTCCTTAATAGTCCTAACCGACTCTACCGTTATCTCCTCAAGTCCCGTTTGACTTACAAGGGCCAAGTACGCCTCACAACCTTTCCAAATCAACTTCTCGGCTCTTAAAGCCAAAACAACATTGGACAAATAATCCCTTCGTTCCCCTATGACCATTACCTCCTCATCTTCGGCAGTTCTTAGTACCATCCTCTTTGCCGCACAATCCAACATCGCCTTGTGCTTAGTTAACCAGTCCATTCCTAAGATAAGATCAAAATCCCAAAATGGCAGCTCCATCAAATCTCCTTCAAAGATTTTATCTTGTGTCACTAACGGTACTGCCCTAAAAATTTTATCTACCTTAACCAAATGTCTCAATGGACTTATCACTGATACCCCACTCACAGTCTTCTCAGGAAGCACATCCAAAGCCCCAGATACATCACAAGCAACATACGAGTGGGTAGAACCTACATCAATCAAAGCAGTATAAGGCATGCTATGAATGAAGAACGTACCAGTTATAACATCAGGAGCGTCACCCTCCTCACGATGTCGTGCAGCATAAACCAACGCCGGTTGTCGAGCTTCAAGATGTCCAAGACCTCCGCCAGTGCCCCATGTCCTCGCCCATTACCATTGCCACCTCTACCTTGCCCACGACCCTCTGTGGTGGTAGTCCTCCTCGCCGTGGTTGGACATCCCTTTGCTCGCCGCTAGCTCTGAGCTGTCCTCCGAGGACACTCTCTCGAACTTATGCTCCTTAGACCCACATCGAAAACATGCTCCATTCGCTTCAAAGACTCCCCATATGCACCTTACCACAGTCCCCCGCAAACTGCGGTCTATAAGTATTTATCGCACTTGCTCGACCTGGTTCCTCCATCCTTGCTCTTTTAACATTTCGATTCGCGGCACTTGAGGGTCTAAAATCCTCTTGAATCTGGTCGCTCCTTCTCACGATTCTCGCTCATCACACTTCACCTCCTCGGCTATTTTAGCCTTTTCTACCAATGCAGCAAAACCACACTCCTCGTGGAGCTATCAATATCCTAAGCTCATCGCGAGACCATCCTCAAATCGGACACTGCGCTCATATTCGGTTGCCACTATGCCACTAGCATATCGACTCACCTCAAAATTTCGCCTCATATTCTCGCCATGTCTTATCACCTTGAGTCGATTTAAGAATTCCTTCCGACGAGCATCCACATAGCTTGCTCCAACATACCTCCCTTTAAAAGCGCTTTTGAACAATTCCTGTGTTACTTGCTCAATCGGGTACTCTCCCTTACGGTGATCCACCATCGGTATGCCTCGTCACATAGCAAATGACACGCTCCTTTCACTTTTGCTCCACCGAGCGCCTAGATCGTCCATGATCCGCTCTCTGCCTCCATCCAATATTTCGCCACATTTGGGGCTACTCCAGATACACCCCTAAATACTTCGCTCCGTTGGTCTTGAGTCGCTCCAATATAGACCCCCTATTCACCGTCCCAGTACTAGCTCCAGCCACTCTTTCTAAAACCCTTAACATGGCTTGGGATAAAGCGTCATCCCTCGCAGCTCGATCATAAGACCCAGTCTCCGTTGCTTGCGGCACAGATGGCTCCTCAGCTAGCCTATGCCCTGAGGATGAAGATTCAGCTTGCACCCTTCCGCGACCACGTCCGAGGCCTCGTCCACGAGCCCTTCTTATACTCATTTCGAATTTTCTGTTTACGAGTTTTATGAAATTAGTATAATGTTCCACTGTTTATTAAGAAAATATCTTATGAAGATATAGCAGTTCAAGGATTGTTTTCGTATCATCGTAGCCTAACTACAGTCTCATTCCTACCGTTTGCAGCTCTACCCTAGCTAAAGTATCATAGTAGGGTCTCAGCACTATTCATAATATCATATATCGTAAAGAAAATATACTTACAGACTTGGTGCCGGGGATTCAGTGCGCCACTTCTTTCTCCAATCCATTTAGAACTTACAAACCATGTTTTTGATCATCGAAAATAGAAATTTGAAAACTTTGATTTGAAAACTCCCTTTATTTTGAACTCTTGATTTAAAACATAAAAACTCGTACCATTTTAACAAATATACTCCGCAAAATATCTTTAAAATGAACTTTTCAAAAACCATCTCCAAAAATACCCTTCTTAGGCCTAAGTTTTCGAAAAAATTTTTGGACCCGATCCACAACCGAGTTGTTGCAACCTAGGCTCTGATACCACTAAATGTAACACCCCAAACCCGGCCCAGACGTTATGGCCAAATCTGACGTGCCACATTGGAGTTAAAAATCCATGTTTCATTTTAGTGTTTTAAAAGCCATATATTTTGCTGAGTTAACAAAGTGTATGGAAGCTAGGCACCGTAGGTATCCGAGGCAGAGGAGGTGAGCCATGAAGGTCGCTAAGTACCAAGCTCTTTGATTGGATCCAATCCTAGACATGCCCACAACCATAGCCACACTTTGTTATCTCGAGTTTAAATTTGATTAAGTGGACGTCTTTGATAAATCAATTAATCGTGGCGCTGAGATATTTTAAAACAATTATCGTTTTGAAAACACGCCCTAAGTCTAGCCCATTTGAATAATTATTAACCAATTTTAAAGTTATTAAAATTAAAATAATCCCGAAAAGAAATAAAAGGAAAGCTAAAATTGGCCTTATTACAACCCAAAATAAATAATAATTAAAGGAAATTAAATGAAAACCAACACTTATTTAAAAGCCCAAAGATGATCACCGTGGCCACTCAATCCCTCCGCCCAAGTCCCCACATCAAGGCTCACCGCAAGGTTAAGGAAAGGGGGTGAGTTTGGAAACTCATGTGCAACAAGCCCTTTCAGAGCCCAAAACAATAACGGCCTGTTGGGTCTAAGCCCAAATCCAATCTCAATCATGCACTAGGTCAGTAGCCCTTTTCATATTTCATATTTCATAACATCTTGGTCAAGCCTTTTCATATTTCATATTATCGACCAAGCCTTTATCAGAAACGGTATGGCCCTTAGGCCCATTTCAATGTCACATATAATTTCAATGAAAGAATGCAACCCGTTTGGGGAGACTACTCAACCCACCATCCGCTACTCTCCACCCGCACCAACCAACACACCATGTGGGGATTAACTCGACCCACCCCGCCAAACTCTCCACCGGCAAAGATAGTGCTTTATCATATAACCGAGGCCTAGCCTCTTTAATAATCGGGCAAAAGCCCTTTCAATAATCGGGGCATAAGCCCTTTTATAATCGGGGCATAAGCCCTTTTGATAATCGGGCATAAGCCCTTTTCACTTCCTCCATCCATATAAAACCCAACCCAATGCATTTATGATTACCTCATGTGCATATCATACATATCATGTGCATATCATACATTTCATGTGCATATCATACATACCATATTTATCAAAATCCCATGTATTAAAATCATACATAAACCCTAGGGGTATAATGGTCATTTTTACCTAGGGGCAAAATGGTCATTTTCATGGTATAAGGGTAATCTCATAATTTTACCAAAAATTAGGGTTTCCATGTTCATTAACGATTACTAACAATCCATGGGTGCAAACAAGTGATTCGGCCCATTTTAGCGAAATCGAGTTATTGGGCCTAAAACCCCTAATGGGCCCTACTTAGCCAATTTCGTCATCTAGGCCCATTTAGCCTATATTCCATAACAGTTTTAACAGTCTTATCATGCAATTTAACAGATTTCCATTTTCTACCAATTTTACCCAAATGGGCCCGAAAGCCCACTGGGCCCCACTTCGGCCCCTCGAGGCCCAACTTACCAAGAACGCCAAAAATCACATTCTTACCGTTTCCATCGTTCTCGATCACCGTCTCATCGATTCTAACTAACTAGTGAGCGTTCGCTTGCTCACAAGTCCTCTAAATGCCGAAATTTAAGATTTCGCTTTTCGCATTTTATCGCTTTAAGCTATAAAAGGGTTCGGTACACACCTGATTTGCGATATTCCTTGACGAGATCTCCTATGCGATTTCTCCTATAATCAACCACTTAAAGATTAGACCATGTTAATATTAAACCAAATCGAAAACTTCCTATTATCGTCACTTACACATTCGGCCACCATCCATAATGGCCTTAGGAATCTTACCTTTGTCGCGATTGATGACTAGGTCTAGCCACTCCGGTGATCCAAGCTACTCCAAGTCGACACTACACCTTGCTGATCCTCCACTAAATAAACCACAAAAATATTAAAAGAAGACCCCATAAGTCTATACCCATCTCCCTAAATTTGGGGTTTCAGCTTTTGGCCAAAGTTACACTAGGAATTGTTTAGAGTTTGAACACTTACCACAGTCTTTCTCCTCTTGAATCCGGATGCCTAAAAGGTAAAGGAATCGAACGCCAACTATTGAAAAGGAAAGAAAAGGTTGCTGGTCACAAAGAATCGGCACCCCTATCTTCACCGATTTCGCTTTTTATGCACTTCAGAAATAGAGATAAGGAAAGAAATAATAAATGAGTGGAGGAAAGTAATGGGCTGGTTTTTGAAAAAGAAACGGAGAAAAGATGAGAGGAAAGATGGTAGATTCGGCTAGGGAAGAAAAAGAAGAGAAGAAAAGAAGAAAAATAAAACTAAAACAAAGGAGAAAACGGCACAGCTAATACCCTTCTGCCGAAATTACTAACCTAAAACCCTTCTGCTAAATTCCCCTCTCTAACCCCTTCCAAACGGCTAAGCTCTATCCTTCTCTCAAATCCCTAAAATCTCTCCCCTTATCCCTCCTTAATTTATGCATTTGACTTGATCCAACTCTCCTCTTACAGAATCCACTTAGGTTCCAACATTTACCCTTCCTGCACATAAAAATAAATACTCTTATTTGCCAACACAGGGAATCGAACCCAGGTCCTCCTCTATGCTCCACACGCCACCTTTTTTAGGAGCTTAGTGGCGTCACCCTTGCCACTTCACCAAGGCTCTTTTTGTGATACATTTTACCCACAACTTAATATAAGGGCACCTAGCCAGAACCCCTAACTCCTAAGTCCAAAATTTAAAAATTCTACCGGGTTTTGGCCAACTCATGGGCCTTCCATAAGCCCATTTACATACCTAAATTATGAATTCCATCATCACATACCAAATTTTAGAAATTTACTTAAAATATCAAGAATCGCGAAAAACCCGAAAATCAGGATGTTACATGGGCCACACAGGCGTGTGTCACCTGCTCCTTTGAAAAATTTTGATATTTTCCAAAAAATTTGCTGAGTACTCGGTTTAATCCCGACTTGTTTCTAATGTGTATTTTGGGCCTCGAGGGCTCATATAAGAGACAATATGATTGATTATGATTAGTTTTTGATATAAATGTTAAATGATATTAAATGTCTGTATTTGATCTGTAAATTTCGGTGATGCTTGTAACGCTCGAGTTTGTGCAAGTGTACACAGTCGTTATCAAGTAATAAGTAAGTATCGAGTTATTGTCTCCATAGGAATTGTATTCGTGCTAAGTCACTCAATTATAAAAATATTATTAACAACTTGGAAAATAGAAACGCAATTTAATTTGGAATTATTGATTAAAATTATGCAAAATTAATCTAGATGCAATGATCCCTAATGTGATTTATCCTAACATGCTACTATATGAATGAAATAGATTTTAGCAGAAGTAACCCAATAAACAACAATTATAACATAAATAAGCTAAAACAATTACTTTAATTAAACTCAAATTATTATCAACATGCTTATCAATATTCGGAAAAACATTCCATGGCAACTCGATCTTTCATGAGATTGGAAACCACATTAGGTCCTTTCAGACTCCTTTACTTAGTAAATACTCATTTTACTGATCCTTATTTACTAAGGGCTTCTTAGTATTCATGCGAGGTAACAGGGATGTGTTAGGTTTGAAACAGTTTAATCACACAAATCTAAAATCTATGCAAATAACAGAGCCTGGTTAGGGTTGTTATGTAACCTGCAATTTAATCGGGTTAGGATCTAAATTGAGCATGCACATTTCAATTATGTGTCCATTAGCCGTTGTCTGGTTAGGATCGCTTATCTAATTCTTGTGTATTCCAATCACGTATGAATGAAATACAGACTTGATTTTAATTGAAAACATGATCGATTGAGACACAAACATTATAAGCATGAATCAAATAATTATTATTTAATCAAAGCAATCATCCTAACTTAAATAAAATTAAGCTATTATTGTTGTAAACAAGAACAGTGAACACATAGCAAACATTCTTGAATTAAATTAAAGAAAAGAAAGATTAAACCCAAATCAAAGTGGCTGTCACCTAAGACTCTGATTGACGAGGGCTCCTTCGTTCCTTCGTTTTGCTCCTTTGCTGATGGCTCTCTGAGGTGGCCAACCAAGAGCTCTTCAAGAGGCTAATTTGCTAAAAATCCTTATACAAAGATGATGATAGGCATGAGAGGGAAAGAAATCTAAGAGAGTTGAGAGAGGAGAGAATGATGAACGAGTGAGGGATGATGGATAAGTGAGAAATGGGGTCTTATTTATAGGTGAGGCAAGGGAGCTAGTTTGCTAAAAATAGGAGTGCCCATCATTTGAAACTTCATCCAAGGGTGACCGGCCATGATTTGTGGAAGTGTGGTTGATATTTGCTTGATTTAAGTGCCACAACATCATCAGGATCAAGACTCAGTCAATTGTAAATCTCCGGGTAAATCTCTGATTTCTTCAACTCTTCAAGGACCTTGTGTAATTAAACCAAAATTTGATTTATGAACATCCACATGCAACCAAATTTTGGGTTTGAATTGGTCTTTCATTTGGTTGGTTTTGCAATCAACATAAAGCTCTCAGACCTGTCCAACGATAGTAGATAATTTAGAGGACCAAAAAATATAATTTAACCACTTTAATTAATCAATTTACTTAATTAATTAAAACCCAATTCATTAATGAAATATATTAAAATAAATTATTAAATATAACTTTATATTTTATTATTTAATTTAATCATGCATAACCCACTTTATTGCTTGAAAATATAATATGCTCAAATTAATATAAAAGAATCCGTTTTCGCATGAAAACTATATAATAAATCATAAAATCACATTTTAATAATTTCTATGTCCCAATTTCATATTTTCATATATTTCATTAAATTATTAAATAATTACTTAGTTTTAACAACAAATTTAAGTAAAAAGGTGATGAATTATATAGGAAAAATCCTATATATTTTTCAGTTTACACACCCCCCAAACTTAAATCATTGCTCGTCCCGAGTAATGTTCATGCACACACAAGGTCTCGCTAAAGCAAAATTGCTAAAAGTGTAAGCAGCATCAATCCTTGCCCCATAATCATGTATTAATAAATTCATGCTCATAGATCTTCTTTATTAACAAGTAAATCATATGCAAACATTTTGAGAATTTTATACTAAGTTTCAAGATATGCCAACACAAATCATAATATGTATATATGTCACAGCCATAGATAATATTCTTCATTCAACATAATTTCTCCTCAATCAAGCAAAACAATCATAAGACTTATTTATGATCTTCATATGTTGATCTTTGTACTTCCTCTCCACTAATGTAGGTGACATAATCATCAAATCCATAGGTCTTTTATAAGGTTGTAATAGGGCTCGGTTAGAGGTAAAGTTTTAAGAGATGGGACATTTTGGTTTTAAAATCTTAACCTTTAATTTTGTCTTAGATTTCTTGAAATTCCACCTTTTTCTTTAAGTGATCTTTTGGAATACCCCCAAACTTATTTTGACTTCATGCTCATACATTTTTCTTTGTGGAAACTGCGCAAACTTTTCTTCGCTCTTTTTTTTTAAATATGAGCACGTACATCCTCTGAAAATTTCCTCAAATGTCATTTACTAAGACAAGTTTAGTTAAGACGGGTGCACAAAATTAGAATAATTTCAAAAGATGAAGATATGGCTTGTAATGTAGGTTCATTGCAATAAACAAGCCTTTTAAGCTCAAAATTATAGTTTCAAGGGTCTAATATCGTAAGGTGGGCTTAAAAAGGCTCAAATGATCCAAAGAAAATGGTGCCTATATCATCTTAGATTTTTGTGTCTCCTAGGATTTCGCCTCAAGAAAGTTACTAAGTCAATTCAAAAGATATATACCTTTATGCATGTCTAATCTCAAAAGAAACTAAGTTTTCATGGCAAACATTACCTAAGACTAAGATCATACAACCATTCCATTCTTCATGATAACATACAACCACTCAGATAAAATCATTATTCATGCTTGTATACAAGCTATCTTATTAACAAAGAATTTCTCTACACATTCATTTATTAAAACATACTCATGAAAGAAATGATTGAAACATACTTGAAAATTTTAAAAATTTTGAGCAATTATTTGCCTTACCCCCCTTTAAAAAGAAACAATGTCCTTATTGCAAGAACAAAGTAATGAATGAAAACTGAACAACAGGTAGGGCTAAAAAGAAAGAGAGGTGAGTCATTAAGACTGCTTAAATACCAAGTCTTTCCTCATAATCCAATCCTAGACATGTTCATTCCCATTACCACATCACTTATTTTTTTTTCTTTTTAAAGAAGCATTTATTCATGCTTGCTATGTTTTATTTTGCAGAAATTAAATCCTAGAAACAAATTCCTAAATACCTAAAATAAATAAATAAAAAGACAAGAATCCCCCCATTTTATTTTTCTGACTCATTCCTCTTGTATAATCAATATCTTCTGTCCATGTCTCAAAGATAGCATCTGGGAACTTAGGAACAAAAGTGTTAGAGATATTCTTAAAAGTATTTCAAATCGAATCATCTCTATTTTTTGCAGATTTCTAGTAAGTTGATTGTGCATGAACTTGCACATATCCATCAAAATTGACAACTCCGATTTTCTTGAAGTACTTGCAGAAGTTGGCATGGGAGTTGTATATTCAGGTTCAACACTTAGCTTGACTGGTTCTTCTTCTGGCGCAACCCTTGGTTTATGGTTTTCAGATCCTTCAACTGGTTTAGGATTGTTTGGTTCCTTATCAGATTCTTCTTCTTCAGTGTTTGTAGCTGATTCAGTTTCAATT
Source organism: Gossypium arboreum (assembly GCF_025698485.1). Classification (NCBI taxonomy): domain Eukaryota; kingdom Viridiplantae; phylum Streptophyta; class Magnoliopsida; order Malvales; family Malvaceae; genus Gossypium; species Gossypium arboreum. Next base: position 42,309,935 of record NC_069080.1, read on the forward strand.
TCATTTGTTGACTCCTCAGTATCTGGCTCAGTTGGTTCTTCTTGCACACCTCGATTCAACTCATGCACCTTCTCTACTAAACTTTCAGGGTCATGACTTGTAATGCACCATTGGACATATTGCCCCTTCAAATTTGCTTGTGTTTTAACACGGGCCCTTAAGCAAAGTGAAGTGATTAATGATGAGAAATAAACACTTCTTGTCTACTTTTTAGCACAGTCATAAATCACTTTGAGAAAATTTTCCCAACATTAATGGACTTTTCTGTCAAGATTGCATATAATAAGAGCATTCGTTCCATCGAGATGGTGGAACTATGTGAGATAGGCATAAACTGTAGCGAACAAAATAAAACCATACCTTTGCTATTGGTTTTAGGTATTCCTTTCGACAAGAATGGCTCCCATACTTTCTTATAGTCCATTGGGATCCCGGATTTGTCACAACATCAAGCACTTGTTGAAGAAAATCCCAATTGATGTTGTTTATCATAGGGTAGTACTGATCTTCTTCAACATCTTGTTAGTTAAACAAATCATTGATGGACTTAGAAGTAAGAGGTATCTTTTTTTCTTCTGAATGATGACTTCAGTAGCATCTTGTGTGGTCAAACTTGCATAGAACTCTCGAACTAGTTCATCATCGGGAAGTGAATGAGCATCACAAATCGTTCCCACTTGAGAGCATTGATTATCTTTCTAATTGGCACAGGGACAACCAGTAAATCATTACTCTTCAAATTATAACTTTTTCCGACATCATAGGTTGATGCTGGAAAATTGAATTAAATCTTTCTTTCACTTCTTCATCGATCACAAGTGGGTTTCAGGAGTAGTCTTCGATGATCTAGTTCTTTTGCGAGACATGGTATTTTCCCAAAAATTTGGCAAAGTTATGCTTACAAGGGAAGAAGAGAAATCGACAAGCGGGTAGGATTTGCTTCGGCGAACCTTGTGACGACGAAGAGGTTACGATGGTGAAGGCAACGTACTGCAGCAATGGTGGTGTGCGGTGGTGATAGCAGCTATGTATGGCAGTAACGTTGATGCTCTGGCGATTCTCTTGCGGTGACACTAGGTGTTTTCGGCAAAAGAAAATGAATGGACTAAGGGTTTCTTTCGGGATTTTAAGCTAGCAGCGCAAGAAAGAAGTTTAGGGATTTTTAGGGTTAAGCAAATTGCTTTCAGGGATATAAAAATTAGTAGAATGAATAGGGGTTTATATAGGGAAAACTAGAGCAACATGTAGCAAAAGTTTAGCTACATTAAAGTTACTTGGGCGGCAAGTAATGGAAGTGGCGGCAATAGGTTGGATTTTTCCCTCCTATTTGCTATCTTGGGCCTCAAATTCAGACTATATTTACAAACTTATTCAACAAAGAGAAACTGATTAGTACTTGGGCCCAATTTGTCCCTTTTTATTAATATAAACATTTTAAATTAAACAAAATAAATTAAACTAGAAAAAAAAAACATTTTAAATCTTAATTAGAAAATTTCTTCGTAACAAATTTCATTAAATTAATTCCAAAGAAAGGTTGGAGGGGTCACAGCGGTCTCGCTTAAGTTCCAATCTCCTTAGACAGAATTAATTAAATGTACTAAATGAAGAAAATAAATTCTAATTATTTATTTATTTACAAAATGAGTTCATGAAAAATCAACGGTCTGTTAATTTAAATGAGGATTCAACTCGCTCAACGTCACCATCCCAATAATGCTTGAGACATTGACCATTAACTTTAAATGTACCTCTATAATTGTCATATAATTCAATAACTCCATAAGAATAAACTTGATAGATGGTATAAGGTCCTTTCCATTGGGATTTCAACTTCCCAGGAAATAACTTTAGCCTTGAATTAAACAACAACACCTTTTGACCTTTTTTAAATTTGCGAGGTTGTATATGACTATCATGCCATCTTTTAGATCTTTCTTTACACATCTTGGCATTCTCATAGGAAAACAACCTCAGCTCTTCCAACCCATCCAATTGTAACATCCTTCTCTCACCGGCTTGCTTAAAATCAAAATTCAACTTCTTCAAATCCTAGTGAGCTCTATTCTCCAACTCTAATAGCAAATGACATGCCTTCCCCAAAACCAACCGATAAGAAGTCATTCCTAACGGTGTCTTAAATGCTATTCAATAGCCCCATAATGCATCATCGAGCCTTCAAGACCAATTTTTTCTACTAGGGTGTACTACATTTTCAAGGATACCTTTGATTTCATGGTTCACTCTTTCAACTTGTCCATTAGACTGTGGGTGATAAGCAGTAGCAATCTTGTGTTCCACATCATATTAGTCAAGCAACCACTTAAGCCATTTGTTCACAAAGTGAGAACCTTCGTCACTAATAATAGCTCTTGGTGTCCCAAATCGTGTAAACATATGCTTATGTAGGAATCGCATAACTACTTTAGCATCATTTGTAGGGTATGCTTCAGCTTCAACCCATTTGGACACATAATCCACAGAAACTAAGATGTATTTGTTCCCATACAAAGAAGGAAACGATCCTAAGAAGTCAATGCCCCATACGTCGAATAATTCAATCTCCAAAATATTTGTTAAAGGCATTTCATTGCTCCGATATATATTTTCGGTTCTTTGACAATTATCGTAGTTCTTCACATAAACATAAGAATCTTTAAATAGTGTAGGCCAAAAAAAACCTGCTTGTAAAATCTTTGCTATAGTACGTGTACCACCAAAGTGTCCCTCACTTGGAGATGAATGGCAATGATATAAGATCTCAATAATCTCACTTTCAGCTGCACACTTTTGGATTATATTATTTGCACACTATTTAAACAAGAACGGGTCCTCCCAGAAATAATACCGACTATCATGAAGGAATTTCTTCCTTTATTGGTGTGTCATTTCTTGAGGAATTATTCCACATGCAAGATAATTGGAAAAATCAGTAAACCAAAGTGTTTCATGAATTTGACTCACCTCAAATAAGTGCTCATCTAGGAAATTCTCGTTGATAGGCACATGTGATCGAGTTACCTCATCTTGCTTCCACCTCGATAGATGATCAGCTACTTGATTTTCAACACCTTTTTTTATCTTGGATCTCAAGGTCAAATTCTTGGAGTAAAAGTATCCAACGAATTAGCCTCGGTTTCGCATCTTTCTTCGTGAGCAAGTATTTAATGGCCGCATGGTCAGTAATTACTGTAACTTTGGTACCTATAAGATATGATCGGAATTTGTCAAAAGCAAAAACTATAGTAAATAGTTCATTTTCATTTACCATATAATTGAGTTGGCCTCCCATCAAGGTTCTACTTGTATAGTAAATAGGGTGGAACACTGTATTTTTTCTTTGACCCATCACAGCTCCAACAGCATAATCACTTGCATCGCACATCAACTCAAAAGGTATGCTCCAATCGGGTGTAATGATTATTGAGGCTGAGATTAGCCATTTTTTCAGCTCTTCAAAAGCTTCTAAACATGCTTTGTTAAAATCAAACACTGCATCTTTCTCTAACAACAAACACAATGGTTTAGAAATTTTTAAAAAATCTTTGATAAACCTTCGGTAAAAATCGGAATGGCCTAAGAGACTTCTGACTCCTTTCATATTCATTGGGGCCTATAATCTTTCAATTACATCCATCTTTGCTTTGTCGACTTCAATTCCTTTCTTTGAAATTCTATGCCCTAAGATAATCCATTCCTTAACCATAAAATGACATTTCTCCCAGTTAAGGACAAGATTCGTCTCTTCGCATCTTTTCAGTATCTTAGCCAAATTACTCAAACAAATATCATAAGTGTTACCAAAAATAGAAAAATCATCCATGAAAACCTCAACAAAATTTTCAAACATATCAATGAATATTGCCATCATGCATCATTGAAAGGTTGCAGATGCATTGCATAAACCAAAAGGCATTCGCCTAAAAGCAATAGTACCGTACGGACAAGTAAAGGTTGTTTTATGTTGGTCTTCCAGAGCTACAACTATTTGGATATATCCCGAATAACTATCTAAAAAATAATAGAATTCATTACCTGCCATTCGATCTAACATTTGATCCATAAAAGGCAAGGGAAAATGGTCTTTTCGAGTGTCTTTTTAGCTCTCTGTAGTCAACACAAATTCTCCAACCAGTAACAGTTCTTGTATGGATCAATTCTTTATGCTCATTCTCAACAATCATAATTCCACCTTTCTTCAGCACATACTACACCAGACTTACCCACGAACTATCTGAAATAGGATAGATGATTCCTGCATTTAACCATTTGATCACTTCCTTTCTCACAACTTCCTTCATAATAGGATCGAGCCTCCTTTGCCCATCAATTCCAGATTTTTCACCTTCTTCTAGAATAATTTTGTGCATGCAAAATGAAGTGCTTATACCTCGAATATCAGCTATGGTCCAACCAATTGCTTTCTTAAATTTCTTTAGAATAGTAATTAGTTACTCGTATTGATCTTTCATCAGTTCTGCTAAAATAATCACAAGCAAAGTAGAACAGTCACCTAAATAAACGTATTTCAAATGGAAAGGAAGTACCTTTAGCTTGAGTTTAGGTGGTTCTTCAAATTGACAACTTGGGTTCCAAAAATTCAATGACTTCCAACTCCAAATGGTTTAAACCGTATGGATTGAATAAAATTTCTCAGATTGGCTTCCACCAGAACCATGTTTTCTTCACTTTCTTCATCCTCCAAAGGGTCAAACCCTAAGGCTTTTTCCCATGGATCTCCTTCAAGATGGCTTTCCATAGAAACTAAGGTTTCTATTTCTTCCATAACTGAGCACTCTTCTGTCGGATTGGGAAATTTCATCACTTTAAGAATGTTAAAAGTTACCTGATCGTCTTGAACTCGCATAGTGAGTTCGCCTTTCTGCACATCAATTAACGTTCTTCCCGTGGCTAGGAAAGGTCTCCCAAGGAGAATTGACACTTCCTTATCTACTTCAAAATCTAGAATAATGAAATCAGCAGGAAAAATAAATTTATCGACTCTTACCAAAACATCCTCGATCTTTCTTTTGGGGTATCTAAAGATTGATCTGCTAGCTGGAGCGTCACAGTTGTAGGTCTTACTTCTCCTATCCCTAGCGTCTTGAAAATAGACTTAGGCATCAAGTTGATACTTGCTCCTAAGTCACACAAAGCTTTACCACAGTAAGATTCTCCAATGTTACAAGGTATCGTAAAGCTTCCTAGATCCTTCAATTTCGATGGCAGCTTGTTCTGCAGGAATGCACTGTATTCCTTCATCAGGGCGATAGTCTTATACTCACTCAGTCGTTTCTTCTTGGATAGTACATCCTTTATAAACTTCACATAATTTGAAATTTGTTCTAAAGCCTCCACCAATGGAATATTGATGTGTAATTGCTTCAGAACATCCAAAAACTTCTTGAATTGCACCTCCTGTTTCTGCTTGTGTTGCTGCAATCTTTGCGGATATGGAGGCAATGGAACTTTCGGTTAAGCCGGATAACTTTTATGAGTAGGTAAATCTGCATCCAAAGAAGATGTTAAAGTATTTGAATTCACTAAGTTAGGATTTACCTTATCAGTCTTTGCAGATTTTGGCTCCTTTGGTGTACGAATTTCAACAGCTGGTTGATTCTCCTCAATGGGCTTATCTTCGACATCAATCAATTGGGGTTCCAGAATTTTACCACTTTGCAATGCCACTGCCTTGATATGTTCTTTACCCAAGTTTCTTGGATTCTCAGTATCACTCAGCAAGGTTCCTTATTGTCTATTACGAAGCTCCGTAGCTAATTGACCCATTTGGTTTTCCAAATTTTTCAGTGTTGCTGCTTGGCTTTGGATCAAAGCGTCATTCTTTACCATGTATGCATTGAACAAGTTCTCCAAACTATTTAATGATTTAGCTTGAGCTGGTTTTGGAGCTTGCTAATTAAACCCTTGAGATTGGTTGAGTCTATGCTGCATAAAGTTGTTGTTTGGTGCATTTCCTTGGTTGCTCCAAGAAAAATTAGGGTGATTACACCATGAAGGATTATAGAAGTTGGATTGGGGTCCTTATCCACTCTTATTTTAATGTTGGTTCCCCACATAGTACACTAACTCGGGATTTAGTGGAAAATTCTTGAAAGAATAACCTTCCCCATAGTACACATAGAAAACTACTTCAAACGGACTTGGTGGCTGAGGTGCAAAATTATTAGCACTATTAGCAGTAAAATGCTTTAACATAGAGGAATAGAAGATACCTGAGCTGATAACAAAGTGAGAGCATCAACTTTATGAACTCTGGCTACACGTCTTCCTGAAGCTGTTCGATTTGTTGGCTATTGATAGTTATTGCTTGCGATCTTTTCGATGATCTCATAAGCCTTATTATAAGACTTAGGCAAAATGGCACCATTTGCAGAAGCATCTACCATCAATCTTGTATGTGCATTGAGACCATTATAGAATGTCTCCAACTAGATAAAATGAGGAATCCCATGATAAGAACACTTACGAAGTTACTCCTTGAATCGCTCTTAAGCCTCATACAAAGACTCGTCATCCAATTGTTGAAAAGTTGTGATCTCGTTCCTCAACTTAGCATTTTTGCTAGGCGGAAAATACTTAACCAAAAATCTCTCTGCTAATTCTTGTCATGTAGATATAGAACTTGGTGGCAATGAATTGAGCTATGCTCATGCTTGATCTCGCAACGAGTACAGAAACAACTTCAACCTCAGTGCGTCTTCAGTCACACTGGCTATCTTGAATGAATCACTCACCTACATAAACAATCGAAGGCAGAGATATGGATCTTCCGTGGGCATACCACTAAATTGGCCCACAGTTTGTAGCATTTGAAACATCACTGGTTTCAATTCGAATTGGGTTACCTTAATATCTGGCCTTCTAATTCCTGGATTTAACTCATTGAAAATCGGCAAAGCATATTGTTTGATGCATCGATCCCTATCATCGGAAATGAGGATGAGATTTCATACATGATCGACTTCATTACCTTAGCCTTAATTTTGATGTCCAAGGTCCATCTCTTTCTGCCTCTGAGGTATTCATTCATGCCTTCTTTGTCTAAAAGTTCACTCAATTTTAGGGTCTACTAGGAGTAAATCGATAATCCGATCTAAACCGCTAAAAAAAATCACAAAATTAAAAAGAATAAGTTAGTACTGCTGGAAATAACAAAATTGAAAATAAATAATTTCACAAAAAATGACTATGACAACAGTTGACAATCCCCGGCAACGGCGCCAAAAACTTGTAACGCTCGGGTTTGTGCAAGTGTACACAGTCGTTATTAAGTAATAAGTAAGTATCGAGTTATCGTCTCCACAGGGATTGTATTCGTGCTAAGTCACTCAATTATAAAAATATTATTAACAACTTGGTAAATAGAAATGCAATTTGATTTGGAAGTATTGATTAAAATTATGCAAAATTAATCTAGATGCAATGATCCCTAATGTGATTTATCTTGACATGCAACTATATGAATGAAATATATTTTAGCAGAATTAACCCAATAAACAACAATTATAACATAAATAAGCTAGGACAATTACTTTAATTAAACTCAAATTATTATCAACATGCTTATCAATATTCGGAAAAACATTTCATGGCAACTCGATCTTTCATGAGTTTAGAAACTACATTAGGTCATTTCGGACTCCATTACTTAGTAAATATGCATTTTAATGATCTTTATTTACTAAAGGTTTCTTAGTATTCGTGTAAGGTAACAGGGACGTGTTAGGTTTGAAACAGTTTAATAACACAAATCTAAAAGCTATGCAGATAAAAAGTCTGGTTAGGGTTGTTATGTAACCTGCAATTTAATCGGGTTAGGATCTAAATTAAGTATGCACATTTCAATTTTGTGTCCATTAGCCATCGTCTGGTTAGGATCGCTCAGCTAATTCGGGTGCATTTCAATCATGCATGAACGAAATACAGACTTGATTTTAATTGAAAACATGATCGATTGAGGCACAAACATTATAAGCATGAATCAAATAATTATTATTTAATCAAAGCAATCATCTTAATTTAAATAAAATTAAGCTATCATTGTTGTAAACAAGAACAGTGAACACATAGCAAACATTCTTGAATTAAATTAAAGAAAAGAAAGATTAAACCCAAATTAAAGTGGCTGTCACACAAGACTCTGACTAACGAGGGCTCCTTCGTTCCTTCGCTTTGCTCCTTTGCTGATGGCTCTCCGAGGTGGCCAACCAAGGGCTTTTTAAGAGGCTAATTTGCTAAAAATCTTTATGCAAAGATGATGATAGGCGTTAGGGGGAAAGAAAGCTAAGAGAGTTGAGAGAGGAGAGAATGATGAATGAGTGAGGGATGATGGAGAAGTGAGAAATGGGGTCTTATTTATAGGTGAGGCAAGGGATCTAGTTTACTAAAAATAGGAGTGTCCATCATTTGAAACTTCATCCAAGAGTGGCTGGCCATGATTTTTGAAAGTGTGGCTGATTTTTTCTTGATTTAAGTGCCACAACATCATCAGGATTAGGACTTGGTCAATTACAAATCTCCAAGTAAATATCCGGTTTCTTCAACTCTTCAAACCCCTTGTGTAATGAAACCAAAATTTGATTTATGAACATCCACATGCAGCCGAATTTTGGGTTTGACTTGGTCCTCCATTTGGATAGTTTTGTAATCAACATAAAGCTCTCAGACCTGTCCAACAATAGTAGATAATTTAGAGGACCAAAAAATATAATTTAACCACTTTAATTAACCAATTTACTTAACTAATTAAAACCCAATTTATTAATGAAATATATTAAAATAAATTATTAAATATAAATTTATATTTTATTATTTAATTTAATCATGCATGGCCCACTTTATAGCTTGAAAATATAATATGCTCAAATTAATATAAAAGAAGCCATTTTCTCGCATGAAAACTATATAATAAAGCATAAAATCACATTTTAATAATTTTATGTCCCAATTTCATATTTTCTTATATTTCATTAACTTATTAAACATTTTCTTGGTTTTAACAACAAATTAAAGTAAAAAGGTTATGAATTATAAAGGAAAAATACTATATAATTTTCAATTTACAATGCTCTGTAACGCTGTTTCGGCGACGAATATAAGTGTAGGGTGTTATAGAGGGGATGTCCTATTTCTAATTACGATGAGGACCTTAATTTCTTGGAGGGAGACATCACGTGGACTACTATTAATGGTGTCCCAAAGATTTATTTTTTGGAGAGGATTTAGAATATCCTATTAAAGAACATGATGACCACAGTGGTGGTGAAATTGCTGGGTCGAAATTTAGCATACTCCATCCTTCACAACCAAATCTTCAGTCTTTGGAAACCTTCACACTCATTCTATCTTATGGATATTGAGAACGATTATTTTCTTGTCAAATTCCAAAGTAAGGAAGACTATGAAATGGTTCTCACCCAGGGTCTCTGGATAGTCTTTGGACAATACCGCACTGTTCAACCGTGGTCTCAAAATTTCAATCCCCTTCAGCCTTTCCCAAATAGTATAATGGCTTGGGTTTGTTTACTTGGGTTGTCGGGTGTTTTATACAAAAGACAAATCTGGGAAGAGATCGGCAGTTTAATTGGTAAGGTCGCTAAGTTTGATTTCAAAATGGATTGTGGGTCAATGAGGCATTTTGCCTAAATGGCAGTGTTTATCAATTTAGATAAGCCACTAGCCCCTCACATTTTGGTTAACAACACGGTACAATGTGTAACGACCCAAATTTTAAGGTCGTAGGAAAAGTGAATTTTCGAGTCTTTGAATTTGAGTATTAGATTCGTAAATATTTATTAGAAATATTTATGAAGTTAAGTGAGAGATTAATTAGATTTTAGTTAAGTGAATTAGCTTGAATTAAGGTTAATTTAGTGTAAGGACTAAATTGAATTAAGTGTGAAAGTTTAATTAGAAACTATAAAAAAGTCAAGGGGCTAAATTAGCAACTATACCATAAGATGACAAGTGTGTGGTAAGTATAAATACATATGTATTATTTTAATTGGTTCAAATGTATGCATATATATGTATTTGCTTATTATTTAAGAAATAATAAATAATAATTTTAATTAATAATAAAGTAAAATAAATAAAGATTGAATAAAAGAAAATAAAAAGCAAAGAAAAAGAAAATGAAGGGCACGAATGAGCAGGGAAAGAAAGAAAGAAAAAGGGAAAGAAAAAGAAAGGGAAAATTAGAGTTTTGCGATTTCAAGCTTGATTAGTCAGATAATTTGATCTCTTTTTCTTGCAATTTTGATGTTTTTGGAATCCTAGAACAAAGCCCTACTTGAATTATGTTGAAGTTTAGGAAGATAGTGAATTTTTAGATGTTGATTAAGTTGAATTATTGAGTAAATTATGAGTTAAAATGATAGAAATTCAAGTTAGAAGTGGGAGAAGGATTAAATTGTAAAGAGAGATATAAGTTTTGAAATAGTAAGGATTGAATTGAGAGAATTCTATAATTAATGTTTTATGCTATAAAATTTAAGAGTTGGAATAGTTTAAAGTGATGATTGAATGAAAATATAGGATTTATTTTGAAGAAAAAGAATGGTTATGGTGGAAGGACTAAATTGGAAATAATGTAAAAGTTACATGGAAATAAAAGAGTGTGTTATTAAATAACATACGTTGATAATTTTAAATGTTAACTTTTATGTAGCCAATGTTTAACTTTTATGTAGCCAATGTAGTACCGGAAACGTCATCGAAATAGGGGAAGGAGAAAGTGAACAAGGATATCGAGTAAACTCGAAAATTACGGTTTGTATTTCTATAAACTATACTTAATAATTTAATAAATGTATTTTTTCTTTTTAGTTGGTTAGTATGTATGATAAATGATGTGATGGAAATTGTTACTATTTCTGTATCAAAATGAAATGATTCAAACACCCTATTAACAGTGTTGAGCTAGTCAGATATAGTTGGCATGCCATAGGATTGGAAGTGTTCAGGGATATTTCGACTGTGTGTCGATGAGACACTATATGTGTTGACTACTGTTACTATTCTGGATTCATTTCAAAGAGGTACTCTGTACCTGACTGTTACTGTTACTGTTACCGATACGGTGTATTCCGGCTTCGACCGATGAAACACTGTATGATATCCTGGTGTGTGGGTTGGATCCGTGTATCCATCCAGGTCCGAGTTATGTTAATAGGGGTAAATGAGAGTACTGAAGTCTGACTGCTATTGATTATGTGATTGTGACTGTTATACGATTGTTGAAAGGTATCGAATGATATGAAATATATATAAAGAGTTGCTTAATTACATTTAAGAGCTATAAGATGAAAGCAAGAGATTAAGCTATTAAGATTATGAAAGTAAAAGTTTTGAATTACAATAAATATACATGGCTTATTATTGTTCTAAGCATTAGTTTATAGAAATACCACTGAGTGTTTACTCAGTGTACGGTTTGTTTTCGTGCGCAGGTTAGGTACAAAGTAACTAACGTCTCAACATCTGAGCCAACTCCCGAACTCAAGTACTTGGTGAAGTTTCTTGTCTTAAAGAATGACATGTACCTAGGTTGTTTTGATGTTAATTTGTTTATAAGTGATATAGGTGAAGAATGTTAGTAGATAGTTAATGGATGTAATGAGTGTGCTATAATATAGTCCTTTTTGAATTGAATTGAATGGTACTTAAGTGAAAATTTTGAAGTAGTTTTGTTTAAGGGTTATTGAATATAAGTGTTAGACTATGGTATGATGGTTTAATGAGTATTAAGTTTGTTTATCATGTTTTGGATTGGTTGAATGGTGGAATATTAAATTGCTAGTTGTATAAAGTTTGTAGGGTTGATAAATTTCAAATACAAAGTTCATTTTGAGTCCACACGGCTTGTCACACGGGCGTGTGACCAGACTGTGTGCAACACATGGCTTGCACACGAGCATGTTGTTAGGCCGTGTGTCCCCTGTACCTAAAATGCTACAAACAGGTTGCCACACGGGTGTGTGTCTTAGCCGTGTGTAATTAATTGATTTATAGGTATAAGTTAGAGAGCCCCACAGGTTGATGACACGGGCGTGTGGTACTATTCAAAGGAAGAAATTTTAAAATTTCAAGAAAAATTTTCTAAGCTTCCGATCGAGCCCTGGTTTGTTTAAGATGTTCTTATAAAGTACCGTGGGCCCATTAAAGCTTGAAATCTTAAAATCCTAATTTTCCCTTTTCTTTTTCTTTCCCTTTTTCTTTCTTTCTTTCCCTGCTCATTCGTGCCCTTCTTTTTCTTTTTCTTTGCTTTTTGTTTTCTTTTATTCATTCGTTATTTATTTTACTTTATTATTAATTATATTTATTATTTATTATTTCTTAAATAATAAGCAAATACATATATATATACATACATTTATACCAATTTTGTATGTATGATAAATGATGTGATAGAAATTGTTACTGTTTCTGTATCAAAATGAAATGATTCAAATACCCTATTAACAGTGTCGGGCTGGTCGGATATAGTTGGCATGCCATAAGATTGGAAGTGTTTAGGGATATTTTGACTGTGTGTCGACTACTGTTACTATTCCAGATTCATTCCGAAGAGGTACTCTGTACCTAACTGTTACTGTTACTTTACCAATACGGTGTATTCTGGCTTCGGCCGATGAACCATTGTATGATATCTCGGTGTGTGGGTTGAATCAGTGTATCCGTCCGGGTCCGAGTTATGTTAATAGGGGTAAATGAAAGTACTAAAGACTGACTGCTATTGATTATGTGACTGTGAATGTTATATGATTGTTGAAAGGTATCGAATGATATGAAATATATATAAAGAGTTGCTTAATTACATTTAAGAGCTATAAGATGAAAGCAAGAGATTAAGCTATTAAGATTATGAAAGTAAAAGTTTTGAATTACAATACATATACATGGCTTATTATTGTTCTAAGCATTAGTTTATAGAAATAACACTGAGTGTTTACTTAGCGTACGGTTTGTTTCCGTGCGCAGGTTAGGTACAAAGTAACTAACGTCTTAGCATCTGAGCCAACTCCCGAACTCAAGTACTTGGTGAGTGTGTTATAATATAGTCGCATGTACCTAGGTTGTTTTGATGCTAATTTGTTTTTAAGTGATATTAGTGAAGAATGTTCGTACATAGTTAATGGATGTAATGAGTGTGTTATAATATAGTCCTTTTTGAATTGAATTGAATGGTACTTAAGTGAAAATTTTGAAGTAGTTTTGTTTAAGGGTTATTGAATATAAGTGTTAGACTATGGTATGATGGTTTAATGAGTATTGTTTAATTGGTTAGTATGTATGATAAATGATGTGATGGAAATTGTTACTGTTTTTGTATCAAAATGAAATGATTCAAATACCCTATTAACAGTGTCAGGCTAGTCGGATATAGTTGGCATGCCATAGGATTGGAAGTGTTCAGGGATATTCCGACCGTGTGTCGATGAGACACTATATGTGTCGACTACTGTTACTGTTCCAGATTCGTTCTGAAGAGGTACTCTGTACCTGACTGTTACTGTTATTGTTACTATTACCGATACGGTGTATTCTGGCTTCGGCCGATGAAACACTGTATGATATCCTGGTGTGTGGGTTGGATCCGTGTATCCGTCCAGGTCCGATTTATGTTAATAGGGGTAAATGAAAGTCCTGAAGGCTGTCTGCTATTGATTATGTGACTATGACTGTTATACAATTGTTGAAAGGTATCGAATGATATGAAATATATATAAAGAGTTTCTTAATTACATTTAAAAGCTATAAGATGAAAGCAAGAGATTAAGCTTGTGACAGTCCTAATTTGACCCTAGTCGGAATGTGGTTTCGGGACCACAAAACCGAGTAATAAAAATTTACTTTAATTTTTATTGCATATATTTAATGTGTAATAGTGTGTGTATGAAAATTTAATGTTTTAATTTAGTCTTAGGAATGTGAATTTTCTTGAAAGAACTTAGTTGAGAAACTTAGAAAAGATGATAGGTAAATTGTAAGGATCAAATAACAACAAGGTGAGAAAGTTTGGGTTTGCATGTCAAATTGCCCAAAATTCAAGTAGTGGCCGGCCAAGCAATGATGCTTCTTCCACTAAGTTGAATTTTATTGTAATTTTTTTTATATTAGTTAATGGTTAAAATAAATTAACGAAAAGAATTAATAGGAAAAAGATGAATAAAATAAGAAAGGGAGAGAAAGTATTCATCTTCTTCCTCTTGCAAATGCCGTAAGCTAGGGAAGGAAGGAGGAAATTTTCTAAGACATTCAGCCATCCTAAGGGGTTGATTAAGGTAGGACTCATGTTAATTTTATTAAATTTTTGTGAAAATCTAGTTAGTAGCCAATGTCTTATTATATCCCATATGTTAATTTTCTAACTAATAGGTGACTAAATGGCATACGGTTAAAGGGAGGTAAATGCTAAGAGTATGGTGCTTTTGATGTTGTGAATGGAAATAGTAGAAAGGTGAAAGAAAATTAGGGTAGATATGTAGATATATGTGGATTTATATGATGTTATAAATAGATGTGAAGCTATGCTAGTTTAGGAAAAATTCGGTCAAGTGTTCATGAGATGAAACTATGTGTGTAAATGAATTAAAATGATATTATAATTGATATTGTATATTCGGCCATCTAATTAAGTACATAGGTAATGTTGAATTTAATTTTTGCACATTCAACTATATAGGTATGCCCATTTGTGATATTACCTTTGATTATATATAATCGACTAAATGAGTGATGTTGGCTTATAAGTTGAGTTTGATTCATGATTATATATATATTTGAATGTAAACCTATTTGAGATAATGTTATTTTGAGAAGTGACGATGCATTCGGCCTCGAGGTAATAGATGAATATTTGTTGAAGTTTTAATGTCTTGAACAATTCTTGTTGTAAAATGTAATGAAAATTATTAGACTATATATGTGAGAAATTAACAAGGGTGGTTGCCGATATACAAATATATATGTGTTATATATGTATGTGTAATTGGATTATTGATAGTAAGGTGATATTATATGGTTATTAGCCGAATAGCTCAAAAGCATAAGGTAGAAAGATAAAATTTTACCATGTGTTTCTTATGATATAAAATCACTAATATTTTGATATAAATATCTAGCAAGACGGTTAAACTAGTTAATTTATTTGATTAAGCTCAAGAACTTAAAGGAGGGGAATCAAGCAAGGGCAAAGCAAAGAACATCGAGTAGCCGAGTTGGAACCATTTTACCCAACACAAGGTAAGTCCTTAAGAATTTTGTAAGGTTGATTAGTTTGTGCATAAATAATACTAGTGAATCATGAAAGAATACCTTTTGTTAGGCGTTCCTTTGAAGCGATATATATATATTATTAATGTGACTGTATATGCTATTTGAATTACGTAAGTTGCCATATTATAATGAGTTAACATTGGCACTATGTGTGCGGAATTAAATGTCACTTTGTGTACAGATTTTATATGCTATTTGAATTAAGTAAATTTCCTTATTACAATGAGTTAACATTGGCACTATGTGTGCGGAATTAAATGTCACTTTGTGTGCAGATTTTATATGCTATTTGAATTAAGTAAATTGCCTTATTATAATGAGTTAACATTGGCACTATGTGTGCGGAATTAAATGGCACTATGTGTGCGATTTGAATGTCGATGCATGAGTGAAAATTTCAGCACTATGTGTGCAGTTTAGTATGGCACTATGTGTGCGAGCTTAATTAGCACTATGTGTGCGAATTTGGTTGATAATATAATATGTGCAGGAAAAGAATAAAGTGATAGAACTATTAACTAAAATATCGAATTTGAGACATGAAATGTATATGTATGAATTTATCTAGTGCATCATTGTTTCATGCTTTGAGGAAATGGATCTAGATCAACTGGGTTATTTTGGTATTTGATTGGGTAAAAGGACTTGGCTTAAGATTGAACCAATAATCTAAGTAATTATGGCATAGTTCGGTATGGATGGAGTAATAGATCTTACATTATTTTTCTTATGATCTTTTATCAATGGAATGTATTATATTGCTTATGACTTACTGAGTTGAATACTCATTTGGTGTGTTTACTTGTCTTTTATTTAGATTTGTTCGATCCATTTTGTGTGCTCGGGACCATCGTCGAAGTCATCACACCAGCTTGCAACATTGTGGTACCCTCTTCTTAGTTGGTCTAAGTGAACATTTTGGCATGTATAGGCTAATATGTATTTGTTTGAACTTTGATATGTATACTTCTAGCCATGCGAATATGGCTTAAATACGAAGTTTGAATTTGGTTATATTTAATCATGGTATAATTTGTCTTGGCTATAATGTTTAATGCTATTAATGAATGATAAATATATATATATATATATATATATATATATATAAAAAAATTATACATATGCTTGAGGGTTGATAATGCTAAGAAATCTTGACTATGTGTTTTTGGGGTGGTTCGATTATGACACATTTATATAAGTGATTAATTGCAATGTGGCTATTGTATATGATCTTAGTATCTAAATGGAGATAGCATAATGGGTCGTCTGGTTATGTCTGAACATAACATGCAATCGTATGATATGGTTGTTATATGATGTAAACTTATGAAATAGTTTTGATTGAACTTGATAATGATTAACTATGTGTTCTGCCTATGTACGAATAAGGATCGTGTATGGGAGTATAATGAATTATGAATTATTAAAGATGAACTTAACGCAATGAAGATGATAGAAGTAAATGCATGGAAATTTTACGAATAAGTATGTGCTTCGGAAATATCTTGTAACCAATTCCAGCGATGGAAACAGGTTAGGGGTGTTACATTTTATTGGTATCAGAGCTACGGTTTAGTTTTGTTCTAGGACTACCATAGCACGTATGAGTCTAGCTATACATGCCTTATTGTTAGTATTTGATAGTGTGATGACTTCTGACGGTTGGAATTATTGTTTTGATTAGTAAATGGAACCCAATTTAGAGAGAAGCTTAGCGGATGACGTTGAAAGTGTAGCGGCTGCTCCTGCACAAGGGACACCGCCTGTTGAACCTCAATCATCCGTGAATAATCAAGATGATGGGGCAAAACAAGCCTTCTTTACCACGAGGAACGAGTGGGTCGCACAATATGCCCAAACTAACCCGGCTGCTCAACCATTCCCGAATTTAAATAATCCGCCCCAGGTGCGTATAATACCACCAATTACAGATCCTGTGAGGCCGAGTAAACCTCCTATGGATTTGATTAGGAAGCGCGGGGCCGAGGAATTCCGAGCCACAGCTACTGATGATGCTGAAAGGGCCGAGTTTTGGCTTGATAACACCATCCGGGTTTTTGATGAGCTGTCTTGCACACCTGATGAGTGTTTAAAGTGTGCCCTATCTTTGTTACGAGACTCGGCCTACTATTGGTGGAGAACCTTGATTACTATTGTCCCGAAGGAACGAGTTACTTGGGATTTCTTTCAGACGGAGTTTCGAAAAAAGTATATTAGTCAACGGTTCATCGATCAAAAGCGTAAAGAATTTTTTGAGCTTAAACAAGGCCGTTTGATAGTATCCGAATACGAACGTGAGTTTGTAAGACTCAGTCGATATGCTCGGGAGGTAAAACTTCATTCTCAGCTGTAAAGAAGTTCAGGGACGATACTAATAAATCAAAGACGACTGCAGGAATTTCTATTAGAGAGCGACCATCAACGGACTCTCGAGCTACTTCGGTTGCTAGTGTGGGTAACAATCGCCAAGAAAAACCTGAATGTCCACAATGTGGAAGATGACACGTAGGTGAATGTTGGGGTAAGTCTACTAACAGAGCCTGTTACAGATGCGGTTCGAAGGATCATTTCATTCGAGATTGCACGGAACTTGACGAGAAAAATAAGATGCAAGGTGCGAGACCTAGTGGTACAACGACTAGAGGTAGACCACTAAGAATTACAGGAGGTAGGGGTGGTGGTCAGAGAGGGACTTCTGATACGGCTGTTCGATCTGAGACTCGTGCTCCTGCCAGAGCTTATGCCATCCTCGCAAGAGAGGAGGCTTCCTCTCATGATGTTATCACTGGTACTTTTACCCTCTTTAATCTTGATGTGATTGCATTGATTGACCCTGGCTCTACTCATTCATATGTATGTGAGACTTTAGCATCCAGTAAGACTCTACCTGTTGAGTCTACTGAGTTCGAGTGTCAAATCCCTTGGGTCGATATGTACTTGTTGACAAAGTGTGTAAGAAATGCCCTCTGATAATCCGAGATTCTTGTTTTCCGACCGATTTGATGCTTTTACCGTTTGATGAATTTGATGTTATTCTTGGTATGGATTGGTTGACCGTACATGATCCAGTGGTGAATTGCAAAAGAAAGACCATTGATTTGAGGTGTGCAAATAATGAGATAGTCCGAGTTGAGTCTATTGACTTGAAGGGAGTGCCAGTAATAATATCCTCGATAATCACTCAGAAATATGTGAGAAAGGGGTGTGAAGCATATCTTGCGTACGTACTTGATAGCAAAGAGTCAGAAAAGAAACTTGAATCAGTACCAGTGGTTTGTGAGTATTCAGATGTTTTTCCTGAGGAGTTACTGGGATTACCACCCGTTCGAGAGGTAGAATATGGCATCGAACTTGCACATGGCACCACACCAATTTTGATAGCTCCGTATCGTATGGCACCAACGGAATTGAAAGAATTGAAAATTCAGTTGCAAGAGTTGACGGATAGAGGTTTTGCTCGACCGAGCTTCTCACCTTGGGGTGCACCAGTATTATTCGTGAAAAAGAAAGATAGAACCATGAGAATGTGCATCGACTATCGTCAATTGAATCAAGCAACAATAAAGAATAAATATCCGTTGCCACGTATTGATGAGTTGTTTGATCAGTTAAAGGGAGCATCAGTATTTTCAAAGATAGATTTGAGATCGGGTTATTATCAGTTGCGAGTTCGAGACTCAGACATACCCAAAACTGCTTTTAGAACGAGATGCGATCACTACGAGTTCTTGGTGATGCCGTTTGGGCTCACTAATGCCCCTGCGGTATTTATGGACTTAATGAATCGAATTTTCAGACAATATTTGGACCGGTTTGTGGTTGTGTTTATAGATGACATCTTGATTTATTCACGAGATGAAACTGAACATGTCGAGCATTTGAGATTGGTATTACAGATTTTACGAGACAAGCAGTTATACGCGAAATTCAGTAAATGCGAGTTTTGGTTGAGAGAGGTTAGCTTTTTGGGACATTGAGTATCCGCATCAGGTATTAAAGTTGATTCGAGCAAAATTTCGGCCATACTCGATTGGAAGCCTTCGAGGAATGTTACTGAAGTTAGGAGCTTTTTGGGACTTGCTGGTTACTACCAACGGTTTGTAAAGGGTTTTTCGATGATAGCTACACCGATGACGAAACTACTTCAAAAAGATGTTGAGTTTGAATGGTCAGAAAAATGTGAGAAAAGTTTCGACCGATTAAAAACCTGTTTAACTGAAGCTCCAGTGCTAGTACAGCCAGAATCCGGTAAAGAGTTTGTTATTTACAGTGATGCATCCTTACTTGGGCTGGGTTGTGTGTTGATGCAAGAAGGTCGAGTTGTGGCTTACGCGTCGAGGCAATTAAAGCCGCATGAGAAAAACTATCCGACCCATGATCTTGAATTAGCGGCCATTGTATTCGCCTTGAAAATATGGTGACATTACTTGTTTGGAGAGAGGTGTCATATTTATTCGGACCACAAAAGCCTTAAATATTTGATGACTCAAAGAGATTTGAATCTGCGACAAAGACGTTGGCTTGAGTTGTTGAAAGATTATGAACTCGTCATTTATTATCACCTGGGAGAGGCTAACGTGGTTGCCGATGCTTTAAGTCGTAAATCACTGTTTGCTTTGAAAGCGATGAATGTTCACCTGTCTGTTTCATCCGGTAATGTGCTAGTAGCAGAATTAAAGGCCAAACCATTATTGATTCATCAAATACTTGAATCCCAGAAAGTCGACAATGAATTGGTTGCTAAACGAGCTGAATGTGTTTCAAATGTGGACTCAGAGTTTCAGATTGACGACAATGATTGCTTGACGTTCAAGAGTTGATTATGTGTTCCAAGAAATTCAGAACTTATTTCGATAATTTTGAGCGACGCTCATAGTAGTCGAACGTCAGTCCACTCGGGGAGTACAAAAATGTACAACGATCTGAAACGTCAATTTTGGTGGCCTGGTATGAAACAAGATATTTCTGACTTTGTTTCAAGGTGTTTGATATGTTAACAAGTGAAAGTAGAACATCAAGTACCTTCAGGATTACTTCAAGCGATCATGATACCCGAATGGAAATGGGATCGAGTAACGATGGACTTTGTATCTGGTTTACCGTTGACACAGAGTAAGAAAGACTCAGTCTGGGTTATTGTTGATAGATTGACGAAGTCTGCTCATTTTATCCCTGTCCGTACGGATTTCTCGCTTGATAAATTGGCAGAATTATACGTCTCCCAAATAGTCCGATTGCATAGAGTACCTATTTCTATTGTGTCGGATAGATATCCGAGATTTACATCGCGGTTTTGGAAGAAATTGTAAGAAGCATTGGGTACCAAGTTGCATTTTAGCATCGCTTTTCATCCCCAAACTGATGGTCAATCTGAACAGATAATTCAGATACTCGAGGATATGTTGAGATGTTGTATCCTAGAGTTTTATGGTTCATGGGAAAGGTATTTGCCTTTGATTGAATTCGCTTACAACAATAGTTTTCAATCAAGCATTAAGATGGCACCTTACGAGGCTTTGTACGGTCGTAAATGCCGTACACTGTTGTTTTGGACCGAACTTAGTGAAAGTAAAATCTTCGGGGTTGATATAATTAAAGATGCTGAACAGAAAGTAAAGGCGATCTGTGAAAGTCTGAAAGCAGCTTCGGATCGTCAGAAGTCGTATGCGGATTTAGAAAGAAAAGACATTGAATATTAGGTTGGAGACAAAGTGTTTCTTAAAGTTTCACCTTGGAAAAAGACGCTCAGATTTGGCCGTAAGGGCAAATTGAGTCCGAGATTCATCGGGCCGTATGAAATATCCGAACGAGTTGGACCAGTCGCATACCGATTGATTTTACCCCCTGAGCTTGAAAAGATTCACAATGTTTTTCATGTTTCGATGCTTCGACGTTATAGATCCGATCCATCGCACATAATTAATCCATCTGAGATCGAGATTCAATCTGATTTGAGTTACGAAGAAGAACCGATTCGCATTTTAGCACGTGAAGTAAAAGAATTACGAAATAAAAAAATCTCATTAGTGAAGGTACTGTGGCTTAAGCATGGGGTTGAAGAAGCTACTTGGGAGCTTGAAGAATCTATGAAAGAACGTTATCAGAATTTATTCGCTGGTAAGATTTTCGGGGACGAAAATTTTTAAGTGGGGGAGAGTTGTGACAGTCCTAATTTGACCCTAGTAGGAATGTGGTTTCGGGACCACAAAACTGAGTCATAAAAATTTACTTTAATTTTTATTGCATATATTTAATGTGTGATAGTGTGTGTATGAAAATTTAATGTTTTAATTTAGTCCTAGGAATGTGAATTTTCTTGAAAGGACTTAGTTGAGAAACTTAGAAAAGATGATAGGTAAATTGTAAGGATCAAATAACAACAAGGTGAGAAAGTTTGGGTTTGCATGTCAAATTGCCCAAAATTCAAGTAGTGGCCGGCCAAGCAATGATGCTTCTTCCACTAAGTTGAATTTTATTGTAATTTTTTTATATTAGTTAATGGTTAAAATAAATTAACGAAAAGAATTAATAGGAAAAAGATGAATAAAATAAGAAAGGGAGAGAAAGTATTCATCTTCTTCCTCTTGCAAATGCCGTAAGCTAGGGAAGGAAGGAGGAAATTTTCTAAGACATTCAGCCATCCTAAGGGGTTGATTAAGGTAGGACTCATGTTAATTTTATTAAATTTTTGTGAAAATCTAGTTAGTAGCCAATGTCTTATTATATCCCATATGTTAATTTTCTAACTAATAGGTGACTAAATGGCATACGGTTAGAGGGAGGTAAATGCTAAGAGTATGGTGCTTTTGATGTTGTGAATGGAAATAGTTTAAATTAGGGTAGATATGTAGATATATGTGGATTTATATGATGTTATAAATAGATGTGAAGCTATGCTAGTTTAGGAAAAATTCGGTCAAGTGTTCATGAGATGAAACTATGTGTGTAAATGAATTAAAAATGATATTATAATTGATATTGTATATTCGGCCATCTAATTAAGTACATAGGTAATGTTGAATTTAATTTTTGCACATTCAACTATATAGGTATGCCCATTTGTGATATTACCTTTGATTATATATAATCGACTAAATGAGTGATGTTGGCTTATAAGTTGAGTTTGATTCATGATTATATATATATTTGAATGTAAACCTATTTGAGATAATGTTATTTTGAGAAGTGACGATGCATTCGGCCTCGAGGTAATAGATGAATATTTGTTGAAGTTTTAATGTCTTGAACAATTACTGTTGTAAAATGTAATGAAAATTATTAGACTATATATGTGAGAAATTAACAAGGGTGGTTGCCGTATATACAAATATATATGTGTTATATATGTATGTGTAATTGGATTATTGATAGTAAGGTGATATTATATGGTTATTAGCCGAATAGCTCAAAAGCATAAGGTAGAAAGATAAAATTTTACCATGTGTTTCTTATGATATAAAATCACTAATATTTTGATATAAATATCTAGCAAGACGGTTAAACTAGTTAATTTATTTGATTAAGCTCAAGAACTTAAAGGAGGGGAATCAAGCAAGGGCAAAGCAAAGAACATCGAGTAGCCAAGTTGGAACTATTTTACCCAACACAAGGTAAGCCTTTAAGCATTTTGTAAGGTTGTTAAGTTTGTGCATAAATAATACTAGTGAATCATGAAAGAATACCTTTTGTTAGGTGTTCCTTTGAAGCGATATATATATTATTAATGTGACCGTATATGCTATTTGAATTAAGTAAGTTGCCATATTATAATGAGTTAACATTGGCACTATGTGTGCGGAATTAAATGTCACCTTGTGTGCAGATTTTATATGCTATTTGAATTAAGTAAATTGCCTTATTATAATGAGTTAACTTTGGCATTATGTGTGCGAAATTAAATGTCACTTTGTGTGCAGATTTTATATGCTATTTGAATTAAGTAAATTGCCTTATTATAATGAGTTAACATTGGCACTATGTGTGCGGAATTAAATGGCACTATGTGTGCAGATTTGAATGTCGATGCATGAGTGAAAATTTCAGGCACTATGTGTGCAGTTTAGTATGGCACTATGTGTGCGAGCTTAATTAGCACTATGTGTGCGAATTTGGTTGATAATATAATATGTGCAGGAAAAGAATAAAGTGATAGAACTATTAACTAAAATATCGAATTTGAGACATGAAATGTATATGTATGAATTTATCTAGTGCATCATTGTTTCATGCTTTGAGGAAATGGATCTAGATCAATTGGGTTATTTTGATATTTGATTGGGTAGAAGGACTTGGCTTAAGATTGAACCAATAATCTAAGTAATTATGGCATAGTTCGGTATGGATGGAGTAATAGATCTTACATTATTTTTCTTATGATCTTTTATCAATGGAATGTATTATATTGCTTATGACTTACTGAGTTAAATACTCATTTGGTGTGTTTACTTGTCTTTTATTTAGATTTGTTCGATCCATTTTGTGTGCTCGGGACCATCGTCGAAGTCATCACACCAGCTTGCAACATTTTGGTACCCTCTTCTTAGTTGGTCTAAGTGAACATTTTGGCATGTATAGGCTAATATGTATTTGTTTGAACTTTGATATGTATACTTCTAGCCATGCGAATATGGCTTAAATACTAAGTTTGAATTTGGTTATATTTAATTATGGTATAATTTGTCTTGGCTATAATGTTTAATGCTATTAATGAATGATAAATAAATATATATATATATATATATATATATATATATATATATATATAAAAATTATACATATGCTTGAGGGTTGATAATGCTAAGAAATCTTGACTATGTGTTTTTGGGGTGGTTCAATTATGACACATTTATATAAGTGATTAATTGCAATGTGGCTATTGTATATGATCTTAGTATCTAAATTGAGATAGAAAATGGGTCGTCGGTTATGTCCGAACATAACATGCAATCGTATGATATGGTTGTTATATGATGTAAACTTATGTAATAGTTTTGATTGAACTTGATAATGATTAACTATGTGTTAGGCTATGTACGAATAAGGATCGTATATGGGAGTATAATGAATTATGCATTATTAAAGATGAACTTAACGCAATGAAGATGATAGAAGTAAATGCATGGAAATTTTACGAATAAGTATTTGCTTCGGTAATATCTTGTAACCCATTCCAGCGATGGAAACGGGTTAGGGGTGTTACATTTTATTGGTATCAGAGCTACGGTTTAGTCAGTTCTAGGACTACCATAGCGCGTATGAGTCTAGCTATACATGCCTTAATGTTAGTATTTGATAGTGTGATGACTTCTGACGGTTGGATTTATTGTTTTGATTAGTAAATGGAACCCAATTTAGAGAGAACCTTAGCGGATGACGTTGAAAGTGTAGCAGCTGCTCCTGTGCAAGGGACACCGCCTGTTGAACCTCAATCATCCGTGAATAATCAAGATGATGGGGCAAAACAAGCCTTCTTTACCATGCTGAACGAGTGGGTCGCACAATATGCCCAAACTAACCCGGCTGCTCAACCATTCCTGAATTTAAATAATCCGCCTCAGGTGCCTATAATACCACCAATTACTGATCCTGTGAGGCCGAGTAAATCTCTTATGGATTTGATTAGGAAGCGCGGGGCCGAGGAATTCCGAGCCACAGCTACTGATGATGCTGAAAGGGCCGAGTTTTGGCTTGATAATACCATCCGGGTTTTTGATGAGCTGTCTTGCACACCTGATGAGTGTTTAAAGTGTACCATATCTTTGTTACGAGACTCGGCCTACTATTGGTGGAGAACCTTGATTACTATTGTCCCGAAGGAATGAGTTACTTGGGATTTCTTTCAGACGGAGTTTCGAAAAAAGTATATTAATCAACGGTTCATCGATCAAAAGCGTAAAGAATTTTTGGAGCTTAAACAAGGCCGTTTGACAGTATCCGAATACGAACGTGAGTTTGTAAGACGCAGTCGATATGCTCGGGAGTGTGTAGCTGATGAAATTGCCCTGTGTAAAAGATTTGAAGAAGGATTGAATGAAGATTTAAAGCTACTAGTGGGTATTTTAGAGATAAAAGAATTTGTAACACTAGTTGAATGAGCTTGCAAGGCTGAATAACTTGGAAAGGAGAAAAAGAAAGCTGAATTTGAAGCTAGAGACTTTTGTAAAAGATTGGCGGGTAAAACTTCATTCTCGGCTGTAAAGAAGTTCAGGGACGATACTAATAAATCGAAAACGACTGCAGGAATTTCTATTAGAGAGCGACCATCAACGGACTCTCGAGCTACTTCAGTTGCTAGTGTGGGTAACAATCGCCAAGAAAAACCTGAATGTCCACAATGTGGAAGATGACACGTAGGTGAATGTTAGGGTAAGTCTACTAACAGAGCCTGTTACAGATGCGGTTCGAAGGATTATTTCATTCGAGATTGCACGGAACTTGACGAGAAAAATAAGATGCAAGGTGCGAGACCTAGTGGTACAACGACTAGAGGTAGACCACCGAGAATTACAGGAGGTAGGGGTGGTAGTCAGAGAGGGACTTCTGATACAGCTGTTCGATCTAAGACTCGTGCTCCTGCCAGAGCTTATGCCATCCACGCACGAGAGGAGGCATCCTCTCCTAATGTTATCACTAGTACTTTCACCCTCTTTAATACTAATGTGATTGCATTGATTGACCCTGGCTCTACTCATTCATATGTATGTGAGACTTTAGCATCCAGTAAGACTCTACCTGTTGAGTCTACTAAGTTCGTAATTCGAATGTCAAATCCCTTGGGTCGATATGTACTTGTTGACAAAGTGTGTAAGAAATGCCCTCTGATAATCCGAGATTCTTGTTTTCCGGCCGATTTGATGCTTTTACCGTTTGATGAATTTGATGTTATTCTTGGTATGGATTGGTTGACCGCACATGATGCAGTGGTGAATTGCAAAAGAAAGGCCATTGATTTGAGGTGTGCAAATAATGAGATAGTCTGAGTTGAGTCTACTGACTTGAAGGGAGTGCAGTAATAATATCCTCGATGACCGCTCAAAAATATGTGAGAAAGGGGTGTGAAGCATATCTTGCGTATGTACTTGATAGCAAAGAGTCAGAAAAGAAACTTGAATCAGTACCAGTGGTTTGTGAGTATTCAGATGTTTTTCCTGAGGAGTTACCGGGATTACCACCTGTTCGAGAGGTAGAATTTGGCATCGAACTTGCACCTGGTACCACACCAATTTTGATAGCTCCGTATCGTATAGCACCAACGGAATTGAAAGAATTGAAAACTCAGTTGTAAGAGTTGACGGATAGAGGTTTTGCTCGACCGAGCTTCTCACCTTGGGTTGCACCAGTATTTTTCGTGAAAAAGAAAGATGGAACCATGAGAATGTGCATCGACTATCGTCAATTGAATCAAGCAACAATAAAGAATAAATATCCGTTACCACGTATTGATGATTTGTTTGATCAGTTAAAGGGAGCATCAGTATTTTCAAAGATAGATTTAAGATAGGGTTATTTTCATGTAACGTCCCGTACCCGAGACCGTCGCCGGAGTCGAACACGAGGTGTTAACAGACTTAATTCATTACTTAAACAGCTCAAACAATTTATTTTTAAAATTTCCAGTTAAACTAGCAATCTGCGTCACAGTTGCTTAAAAATACATATCTCGAGTTACAAAACTTGAAATCCAATTCCGTCAATTTTCCCTGAAAAAATACTCATTTATCTATTTACTAATTTTTTTTCTAGAATTTTTGGTCGAGCTAATTAGTACAGTTTATTAGTTAAAGTCTCCCCTATTTTAGGGTTTGACTGCTCTAACCTCTGTGTATTTCGAATTAGATATCTCTCTTTACAGAATTTCAATGACTATGAAGTTTCTTTCTCTTAAAACTAGACTCAACAAGGAATCTTTACATATAAAGAATGACTTCTAATTATATTTGTACAATTTATGATGAATTTCCAAAGTCAAAACAAGGGATCCAAAAATCACTCTAGCCCTGTTTCACAAAAATTTAAACATCTCATAAAATATAACTCATATACCTGTTTTGTTCCATCCATATGAAAATAGACTCATAATTATTCAATTCCATATTTTATTCACCATCTAATTGTATCTCTACTATTTTAATGATTTTTCAAACTCACGTCACTGCTTGTCTCGAATCTATTTTATGGTAAATTTTACCTATTTCATGTTTTCCATGGATTAGCTAGTAATTTAGCATACATAACACCAAATATGATCATGATTAGCCATTCCAATGGCTAATCATTGCCAAGCATTTCCATACCACTCAATAACCATATCATAAGACCATATATACAAAATGATTATAATGCTATACATGCCATACTCAAAATATGCAAGCCATTATGCCAAGATGGTATACAGATAGTGTGAGCGAACCTCCGACCGTTCCCGATTTCCGAGCTGGCTTGCCAAAACTACAAGGAATGAAAAGGATAGAGTAAGCATAAATGCTTAGTAAGTTCACATGCAAATAGCAAGTAACATAACCATATAAGCAAACATAAAACATCATTTGCATAATCATCACCAAGATATTCATATCATATTTTCATTTATCATCTTACCATATTATTGTTATATCGATTTTTCAACCTGAGGGTTAAGTACATACCTGTTCAAAGTATCCATTTCACAACACTCACCAATACGTCCCTTTCATCTCTAGTATTCCTCCATTTGAGTAGAACTTTACCCGTTGAACACATCGGAATATAATTTGGATACATGGAAAGTTTGCACATAAGTGCCATATATGTAGCCAAGCTACCATGTAACCCGCCCATAAGTGAACTCGGACTCAACTCAACGAGCTCGGATGCCTAGTTACATCTCTCGAACTCGGACTCAACTCAACGAGTTCGGATGCCCAAATATCCTAGTGACATGTCACTTGTATCCTAATCCATTCCTAAGGTTCAACGGGACCTTTTTCCCAATCATGTGTCTCAACCATCTTCTACGGAATGCCGATACCGATACTCGGTAGTATTTCACATTTTCCAAGTATATCACATAATTTGACATATTATCAAACAATTATCACAAGTATAATATTTCATAATAATTATCATATCATTTAAATAACATTAAAACATTTAAAATAATAACTATGTTACCAAAATTTACATATGAACTTACCTCGTATGCGAAAATGGCTACTTTTACCATTTCGTCCACAACTTGGTATTTTCCCCATTTTAGCCTGAATTTTAGTTTTCCTTGCTCTATCATTTAAAATATAGTCTAATTAGGACTCACATTATTCAAATTGACCCAAAATCATATTTTAGCAAAATTACAATTTTGGCCCTAAACTTTTGCATATTTACACTTTTGCCCCAAAGCTCGTAAATTAAACTTCAGCCTATTTTCTTACGTTTTATGACATGCTGATCATTTTTCCCTTCTATGGCAACATCAAATTCTCACTCTAACATGTACTTATGACTATTAGGTATTTTTACCGATTAAGCCCTTTTGCTCGTTTTCACTTAAAACCGAGTAGCACAAGTTGTCTAACATAATTTAAAACCTCATATTCTATCATAAAACACCAAAATACACAAATTTCACCTATGGGTATTTTTCCAAATATAAAACCTAGGTTAAATTATTGCTAGAATAAGCTAAAATCAAGTTACCGGGACTCCAAAAACGTAAAAATCATTAAAAACGAGGGTAGAACGGACTTACAATCGAGCTTGGAAGCTTGAAAAACCCTAGCCATGGTTTCTCCTTGCTATATTCGGCCATGGGGTTGAAGATGAGCAAAATTGGCTTTTAATTTTGTATTTTAATTCATTTTACCCCTAAATGACCACAATGCCCTTACTACTAAACTTTCCAAAAATTCCATCCATATCCAATTTTTGTCCATAGACTTAGAAATTGGTAAAATTTCTATTTAAGACCTCCTAATTAATGTTTTAAAACAATTTCATACTAGAAACTTCTAGAATGTAAGTTTTGCAAATTATTCGATTTAGTCCCTAATTTCAATTTAAGCACTTTATGCATAAAATTTCTTCACGAAATTTTCACACAATCATGCAATCATATCATAGACCTCAAAATAATTATAAAATAATTATTTTTATCTCGGATTTTGTGGTCACGAAACCACTATTCCGACTAGGCCCGAAATCAGGATATTACAACTCTCCCCCTCTTTAGGGATTTTCGTCCCCGAAAATCTTACCAGAAAAGTGGTCTTCACTTAGATTCCTCAATTTCATATTCGGTTCTGAAGAACTTTCACTCAGGCGGTGCCTCCAATATATCTCATTAATTTCTCATATATTCTGAAAGATTACGAACTCATCTCTTAATTGTTCTTAAATTTTCAACCCTTCTCCGTTTCCCTTGTCATCTTGACATAAAACCAGATCTCAATTTGGTTAATGGAGACTAGAATTCCAAGAAATCCAACAATCAAAGAGACCTGAAATTCCATGAATCTGATGAGTAGGAATTCATTCAATACTGATATGATTTATAGATCTCGCCAAACATTTAACAATAGGATACATCACATTTTCCTCTTTCCGCCATGGAAATATTTCTGATATGGCCTCAAGAATAATCCTTCTCATTTCCATCCCAATATCAACACTGAAAAGGACAATTTTGATAGATCCCAATGTTCGGCTTTAACCCCTTTAACAACTCCGATTTTATGTAACATCGAATGCTCTAAACTATCACATTACCTCACTGTCTTGAAACATATCACAATTCATACAACAGTACATTACTGAAAGTCAGGAAGTCTTTACTCAATGTAGACTAGTCTAGTTCAGACGCTTCGGTTACCAATATTCTCATCTATCTAAACTTTGTCAATATGTAATAAACTTTTCAGCTTTCACAAGACAAAAACCTTATCGTTCGTAGTGATTTTAACTAATATCAAACTCTTTCTAATAAATATACACTTCTCGTTCAGACTATTTACTCTTATCCGTACAAAAATGAAATTATATTATCAGACTTGAAAAAAATAATCCTGACATAATTGTCACATGAAATCTTTCAAATAAATAATTCACCATACCGACTGAAACTCGCGCTTTTATCACTTATGCCTTTACTGATGTTAAATCCTTACACAGAAATTAGAAAAATCCCAATACTAAACTCACCACATTACCAAGATCAAATTAGAAGTATAGTCATATTTGACATGATTATCACGAGCTGAAGAACGCACTTCGAACATGAGTCTTAATTGACAAATTATGGAACAAAGATAACAAGAAAACCGAATAAAGAAATCCAAGATAGAGAAACCCAGAATAAAGAAATCTAGAATAAATAGATCTAGGATAAAGAAACCCAAGATATGATACTATGCTGGAGAATCGAAAACCAAACTCATAGAGAAAATACAGAATACCCCGATAATTCTTCAAAGAAAGAAAGTCCAAAAGAAAACATCATTTAATCCCACTGGAATCAAATATAACAAGAACAATATATCTTCCCATACATATATATCAGATGAAGCATCAAGTAGAAGAAACAGAAACATAATATCTTACGTATTCTCTCATCAATTCTTATCAGACGAAATGAAATAGAATACCTGATGAAATAGAGCAATAGAAATTATAAACCATTCAGACTACCAATGCTTTCATCCAACACCAGAATTAGAAGACATTCCCATATAACAAGAATTTCTTCAAAAGATCAATAGCCATAGAAATATTTTCGAGAACGGGTAAACACATAGAACATCTCAAAAAAGGACTGCTAAATCTGTCCAGTCATAAGCTGTCACACTCGGATAGTTCACATTTCAAATATCATTTCCCCAACTAGTTTCGCCATCACAAATTTCATATTAAACCATTCACTAAAGAAGGCCGTTCTGAATAAATTTTGATTTACACTTTTCTCGACCTTGCACTGAGTAATTCGATTTACCAAAGAGAATTCCTTCTCTAACGGGACAAATGCATAATTCCAATAATCTTTATATCAATTCGATACTTTTCGACTCGACTTTACTTATCAGCTCATTTTCAATCTCGATCATACTTATAATTATTCTATCACTAAACTCTTTGGGTTCTCAACCGGAAACTTATTCAATACAAATCTCATGAAATTCCATTATAAGTACCACTTCGGTAAGGGGGAGGGGTTGTAGGACCTCTGACTCAACTTTCTTATACATACACATATGACACAACTTCCATCATCATAGCAACATCATCAAAATCATGTCATTCATTCAGGCAATGCAACATTCATGTTGGCTTACACCAATTTTCCTATTATCCCATTTAGACAATATACTTATGCATACATTCTATGTTTTCTAGATAGCTCTACTTATCCATTCATTTAATTAAATTAATTCATGCTCATGACATCATATAAGGCCAAACAAACATAGATATTTGCATCACAATCACAACATTCATTTCATGCATCATCATGTACATATCATTACAATCATATAATTTAGTCCAACAATTTAACATAGATAAGTTCATTTCATTATAATCCTTTATCTCATAAAAATTGCATATCATTAACATTCATCAACATTCAACGTCCAATCAAGACAAGGACATTTTCATTCGTATCATGATATTATGACCTTTATTCATACCTCTACTACTTTTTATTTATTCCGTTCATCTTATCAAGTAAGCCACATACACTACATCATATGAGCATTAAGCAAATATGGATATTTATCACAACATGAACTTTCATCTCACATAGTATCACATATGTATCATAAACTTTTATTCATACTTTTCTGAACCGAGACTTAACGTAATCATAACTTTACTCAAATACCTTCGCATAACATTGAACATGGTCAGCGCAGCTCAGTTGGAGAGTACCCTGTCTAAATAAGACGGTACTTATACGCGTCGGAAGACATCACACTATCACAGATCAGTGGCATGTATAGCTAAACTTTTACACATGCTAGGTTAGTCCGATAACCGACTAAACCTGCTCTGATACCACCAAATGTAACGTCCCATACCCGAGACCATCGCCGGAGTCGAACACGAGGTGTTAACAGACTTAATTCAATACTTAAACAGCTCAAACAATTTATTTTTAAAATTTCCAGTTAAACTAGCAATCTGCGTCACAGTCACTTAAAAATTCATATCTCGAGTTACGAAACTCGAAATCCAATTCTGTAAATTTTCCCTGAAAATAGACTCATTTATATATTTACTAATTTTTTTATAGAATTTTTGGTCAAGCCAATTAGTACATTTTATTAGTTAAAATCTCCCCTGTTTCAGGGTTTGACTGCTCTGACCTCTGTGTATTTCGAATTAGATATCTCTCTTTACAGAATTTCAATGACTATGAAGTTTGTTTCTATTAAAACTAGACTCAACAAGGAATCTGTAAATATAAAGAATGACTTCTAATTATATTTTTACAATTTATGATGAATTTCCAAAGTCAGAACAGGGGATCCAGAAATCGCTCTGGCCCTGTTTCACAAAAATTTAAACATCTCATAAAATATAACTCATATACCTGTTTTGTTCCATCCATATGAAAATAGACTCACAATTATTCAATTCCATATTTTATTCACCATCTAATTGTATCTCTACTATTTTTAATGATTTTTCAAACTCACGTCACTGCTGCTGTCTGAATCTATTTTATGGTAAATTTTACCTATTTCATGTTTTCCATGGATTAGCTAGTAATTTAGCATACATAACACCAAATATGATCATGATTAGCCATTCCAATGGCTAATCATTACCAAGCATTTCCATACCACTTAATAACCATATCATAAGACCATATATACAAAATGATTATAATGCTATACATGCCATACTCAAAATATGCAAGCCATTATGCCAAGATGGTATACAGATAGTGTGAGCGAACCTCCGACCGTTCCCGATTTCCGAGCTGGCTTGCCAAAACTACAAGGAATGAAAAGGATGGAGTAAGCATAAATGCTTAGTAAGTTCACATGCAAATAGCAAGTAACATAACCATATAAGCAAACATAAAACATCATTTGCATAATCATCACCAAGACATTCATATCATATTTTCATTTATCATCTTACCATATTATTGTTATATCGATTTTTCAACCCGAGGGTTAAGTACATACCTGTTCAAAGTATCCATTTCACAACACTCACCAATACGTCCCTTTCATCTCTATTATTCCTCCATTTGAGTAGAACTTTACCCGTTGAACACATCGAAATATAATTTGGATACATGGAAAGTTTGCACATAAGTGCCATATATGTAGCCAAGCTACCATGTAACCCGCCCATAAGTGAACTCGGACTCAACTCAATGAGCTCGGATGCCTAGTTACATCTCTCGAACTCGGACTCAACTCAATGAGTTCGGACATTCGCATCCATAAGTGAACTTTGACTCAACTCAACGAGTTCGGATGCCCAAATATCCTAGTGACATGTCACTTGTATCCTAATCCATTCCTAAGGTTCAACGGGACCTTTTTCCCAATCATGTGTCTCAACCATCTTCTACGGAATGCCGATACGATACTCGGTAGTATTTCACATTTTCCAAGTATATCACATAATTTGACATATTATCAAACAATTATCACAAGTATAATATTTCATAATAATTATCATATCATTTAAATAACATTAAAACATTTAAAATAATAACTATGTTACCAAAATTTACATATGAACTTACCTCGTATGCGAAAATGGCTACTTTTACCATTTCGTCCACAACTTGGTATTTTCCCCATTTTAGCCTGAATTTTAGTTTTCCTTGCTCTATCATTTAAAATATAGTCTAATTAGGACTCACATTATTCAAATTGACCCAAAATCATATTTTGGCAAAATTACAGTTTTGGCCCTAAACTTTTACATATTTACACTTTTGCCCCAAAGCTCGTAAATTAAACTTCAGCCTATTTTATTATGTTTTATGACATGCTGATCATTTTTCCCTTCTATGGCAACATCAAATTCTCACTCTAACATGTACTTATGACTATTAGGTATTTTTACCGATTAAGCCCTTTTGCTCGTTTTCACTTAAAACCGAGTAGCACAAGTTGTCTAACATAATTTAAAACCTCATATTCTATCATAAAACACCAAAATACACAAATTTCACCTATGGGTATTTTTCCAAATATAAAACCTAGGTTAAATTATTGCTAGAATAAGCTAAAATCAAGTTACCGGGACTCCAAAAACGTAAAAATCATTAAAAACGAGGGTAGAACGGACTTACAATCGAGCTTGGAAGCTTGAAAAACCCTAGCCATGGTTTCTCCTTGCTATATTCGGCCATGGGGTTTAAGATGAGCAAAATTGGCTTTTAATTTTGTATTTTAATTCATTTTACCCCTAAATGACCACAATGCCCTTACTACTAAACTTTCCAAAAATTCCATCCATGTCCAATTTTTGTCCATAGACTTAGAAATTGGTAAAATTGCTATTTAAGACCTCCTAGTTAATATTTCAAAACAATTTCATACTAGAAACTTCTAGAATGAAAGTTTTGCAAATTATTCGATTTAGTCCCTAATTTCAATTTAAGCACTTTATGCATAAAATTTCTTCACGAAATTTTCACACAATCATGCAATCATATCATAGACCTCAAAATAATCATAAAATAATTATTTTTATGTCGAATTTTGTGGTCACAAAACCACTATTTCGACTAGGCCCAAAATCAGGATATTACATTTCAGTTGCGAGTTCGAGACTCAGACATACCCAAAACTGCTTTTAGATCGAGATACGGTCACTACGAGTTCTTAGTGATGCCGTTTGGGCTCACTAATGCTCCTGCGGTATTTATGGACTTAATGAATCGAATTTTTAGACAATATTTGGACCGGTTTGTGGTTGTGTTTATAGATGACATCTTGATTTATTCACGAGATGAAACTGAACATGTCGAGCATTTGAGATTGGTATTATAGATTTCACGAGACAAGCAGTTATACGCGAAATTCAGTAAATGCGAGTTTTGGTTGAGAGAGGTTAGCTTTTTGGGACATGTAGTATCCGCATCGGGTATTAGAGTTGATCCGAGCAAAATTTCGGCCATACTCGATTGGAAGCCTCCGAGGAATATTACAGAAGTTAGGAGCTTTTTGGGACTTGCTGGTTACTACCGACGGTTTGTAAAGGGTTTTTCGATGATAGCTACACCGATGACGAAACTACTTTAAAAAGATGTTGAGTTTGAATGGTCAGAAAAATGTCAGAAAAGTTTCGACCGATTAAAAACCTGTTTAACTGAAGCTCCTGTGCTAGTACAGCCAGAATCCGGTAAAGAGTTTGTTATTTACAGTGATGCATCCTTACTTGGGCTGGTTTGTGTGTTGATGCAAGAAGTTCGAGTTGTGGCTTACGCGTCGAGGCAATTAAAGCTGCATGAGAAAAACTATCCGACCCATGATCTTGAATTAGCGACCATTGTATTCGCCTTGAAAATATGGCGACACTACTTGTTTGGAGAGAGGTGTCATATTTATTCGGACCACAAAAGCCTCAAATATTTGATGACTCAAAGAGATTTGAATCTGCGACAAAGACGTTGGCTTGAGTTGTTGAAAGATTATGAACTCGTCATTGATTATCACCCGGGAAAGGCTAACGTGGTTGCCAATGCTTTAAGTCGTAAATCGCTGTTTGCTTTGAAAGCGATGAATGTTCACTTGTCTGTTTCATCCGATAATGTGCTAGTAGCAGAATTAAAGGCCAAACCATTATTGATTCATCAAATACTTGAATCCCATAAAGTCGACAATGAATTGGTTGCTAAACGAGCTAAATGTGTTTCAAATGTGGACTTTGTATCTGGTTTACCGTTGACACAGAGTAAGAAAGACTCACTCTGGGTTATTGTTGATAGATTGACGAAGTCTGCTCATTTTATCCCTATCCGTACGGATTTCTCGCTTGATAAATTGGCAGAATTATACGTCTCCCAAATTGTTCGATTGCATGGAGTACCTATTTCTATTGTGTCGGATAGAGATCCGAGATTTACATCGCGATTTTGGAAGAAATTGCAAGAAGCATTGGGTACCAAGTTGCATTTTAGCACCGCTTTTCATCCCCAAACTGATGGTCAATCTGAACGGATAATTCAGATACTCGAGGATATGTTGAGATGTTGTATCCTAGAGTTTTGTGGTTCATGGGAAAGGTATTTGCCTTTGATTGAATTCGCTTACAACAATAGTTTTCAATCAAGCATTAAGATGGCACCTTACGAGGCTTTGTACGGTCGTAAATGCCATACACCGTTGTTTTGGATCGAACTTAGTGAAAGTAAAATCTTCGGGGTTGATTTAATTAAAGATGCTGAATAGAAAGTAAAGGAGATCCGTGAAAGTCTGAAAGTAGCTTCGGATCGTCAGAAGTCGTATGCGGATTTAAAAAGAAAAGACATTGAATATCAGGTTGGAGACAAAGTGTGTCTTAAAGTTTCACCTTGGAAAAAGGTGCTCAGATTTGGCTGTAAGGGCAAATTGAGTCCAAGATTCATCGGGCCATATGAAATATCCGAACGAGTTGGACCAGTCGCATACCGATTGATTTTACCCCCTGAGCTTGAAAAGATTCACAATGTTTTTCATGTTTCGATGCTTTGACGTTATAGATCTGATCCATCGCACATAATTAATCCATCTGAGATCGAGATTCAATCTGATTTGAGTTACGAAGAAGAACCGGTTCGCATTTTAGCACATGAAGTAAAAGAATTACGAAATAAAAAATCTCATTAGTGAAGGTACTGTGGCTTAAGCATGGGGTTGAAGAAGCTACTTGGGAGCTTGAAGAATCTATGAAAGAACGTTATCAGAATTTATTCACTGGTAAGATTTTCGGGGACGAAAATTTTTAAGTGGGGGAAGTTGTGATAGTCCTAATTTGACCCTAGTCGGAATGTGGTTTCGGGACCACAAAACCGAGTCATAAAAATTTACTTTAATTTTTATTGCATATATTTAATGTGTGATAATGTGTGTATGAAAATTTAATGTTTTAATTTAGTCTTAGGAATGTGAATTTTCTTGAAAGGACTTAGTTGAGAAACTTAGAAAAGATGATAGGTAAATTGTAAGGATCAAATAACTACAAGGTGAGAAAGCTTGGGTTTGCATGTCAAATTGCCCAAAATTCAAGTAGTGGCCGGCCAAGCAATGATGCTTCTTCCACTAAGTTGAATTTTATTGTAATGTTTTTTATATTAGTTAGTGGTTAAAATAAATTAAAGAAAGGAATTAATAGGAAAAAGATGAATAAAATAAGAAAGGGAGAGAAAGTATTCATCTTCTTCCTCTTGCAAATGCCGTAAGCTAGGGAAAGAAGGAGGAAATTTTCTAAGACATTCGGCCATCCTAAGGGGTTGATTAAGGTAGGACTCATGTTAATTTTATTAAATTTTTGTGAAAATCTAGTTAGTAGCCAATGTCTTATTATATCCCATAAGTTAATTTTCTAACTAATAGGTGACTAAATGGCATACGGTTAGAGGGAGGTAGATGCTAAGAGTATGGCGCTTTTGACGTTGTGAACGGAAATAGTAGAAAGGTGAAAGAAAATTAGGGTAGATATGTAGATATATGTGGATTTATATGATGTTATAAATAGATGTGAAGCTATACTAGTTTAGGAAAAATTCGGTCAAGTGTTCATGAGATGAAACTATGTGTGTAAATGAATTAAAAATGGTATTATAATTGATATTGTATATTCGGCCATCTAATTAAGTACATAGGTGATGTTGAATTTAATTTTTGCATATTCGGCTATATAGGTATGCCCATTTGTGATATTACCTTTGATTATATATAATCGACTAAATGAGTGATGTTGGCTTATAAGTTGAGTTTGATTCATGATTATATATATATTTGAATGTAAACCTATTTGAGATAATGTTATGTTGAGAAGTGACGATGCATTCATCCTCGAGGTAATAGATGAATATTTGTTGAAGTTTTAATGTCTTGAACAATTACGGTTGTAAAATGTAATGAAAATTATTAGACTATTTATGTGAGAAACTAACAAGGGTGGTTGCCATATATAAAAATATATATATGTGTTATATATGTATGTGTAATTGGATTATTGATAGTAAGGTGATATTATATGGTTATTAGCCGAATAGCTCAAAAGCATAAGGTAGAAAGATAAAATTTTACCATGTGTTTCTTATGATATAAAATCACTAATATTTTGATATAAATATCTAGCAAGACGGTTAAACTAGTTAATTTATTTGATTAAGCTCAAGAACTTAAAGGAGGGGAATCAAGCAAGGGCAAAGCAAAGAACATCGAGTGGCCGAGTTGGAACCGTTTTACCCAACACAAGGTAAGTCCTTAAGCATTTTGTAAGGTTGATTAGTTTGTGCATAAATAATACTAGTGAATCATGAAAGAATACCTTTTGTTAGGTGTTCCTTTGAAGCGATATATATATATTATTAATGTGACCGTATATGCTATTTGAATTAAGTAAGTTGCCATATTATAATGAGTTAACATTGGCACTATGTGTGCGGAATTAAATGTCACTTTGTGTACAGATTTTATATGCTATTTGAATTAAGTAAATTGCCTTATTATAATGAGTTAACATTGGCACTTTGTGTGAGGAATTAAATGTCACTTTGTGTGCAGATTTTATATGCTATTTGAATTAAGTAAATTGCCTTATTATAATGAGTTAACATTGGCACT
Source organism: Gossypium arboreum (assembly GCF_025698485.1). Lineage (NCBI taxonomy): Eukaryota > Viridiplantae > Streptophyta > Magnoliopsida > Malvales > Malvaceae > Gossypium > Gossypium arboreum. The sequence goes on from NC_069080.1 coordinate 42,349,012, forward strand.
TTGTGTGAGGAATTAAATGTCACTTTGTGTGCAGATTTTATATGCTATTTGAATTAAGTAAATTGCCTTATTATAATGAGTTAACATTGGCACTATGTGTGCGGAATTAAATGGCACTATGTGTGCAGATTTGAATGTCGATGCATGAGTGAAAATTTCAGGCACTATGTGTGCTGTTTAGTATGGCACTAGGTGTGCGAGCTTAATTAGCATTATGTGTGCGAATTTGGTTGATAATATAATATGTGTAGGAAAAGAATAAAGTGATAGAACTATTAACTAAAATATCGAATTTGAGACATGAAATGTATATGTATGAATTTATCTAGTGCATCATTGCTTCATGCTTTGAGGAAATGGATCTAGATCAATTGGGTTATTTTGATATTTGATTGGGTAGAAGGACTTGGCTTAAGATTGAACCAATAATCTAAGTAATTATGGCATAGTTCGGTATGGATGGAGTAATAGATCTTACATTATTTTTCTTATGATCTTTTATCAATGGAATGTATTATATTGCTTATGACTTACTGAGTTGAATACTCATTTGGTGTGTTTACTTGTCTTTTATTTAGATTTGTTCGATCCATTTTGTGTGCTCGGGACCATCGTCGAAGTCATCACACCAACTTGCAACATTTTGGTACCCTCTTCTTAGTTGGTCTAAGTGAACATTTTGGCATGTATAGGCCAATATGTATTTGTTTGAACTTTGATATGTATACTTCTAGCCATGCGAATATGGCTTAAATACTAAGTTTGAATTTGGTTATATTTAATCATGGTATAATTTGTCTTGGCTATAATGTTTAATGCTATTAATGAATGATAAATATATATATATATATATATATATATAAAAATTATACATATGCTTGAGGGTTGATAATGCTAAGAAATCTTGACTATTTGTTTTTGGGGTGGTTCGATTATGACACATTTATATAAGTGATTAATTGCAACATGGCTATTATATATGATCTTAGTATCTAAATTGAGATAGCATAATGGGTCATCTGGTTATGTCTGAACATAACATGCAATCGTATGATATGGTTGTTTTATGATGTAAACTTATGTAATAGTTTTGATTGAACTTGATAATGATTAACTATATGTTCCGGCTATGTGCGAATAAGGATCGTATATGGGAGTATAATGAATTATGCATTATTAAAGATGAACTTAACGCAATGAAGATGATAGAAGTAAATGCATGGAAATTTTACGAATAAGTATTTGCTTCGGTAATATCTCGTAACCCATTCCAGCGATGGAAACGGGTTAGGGGTGTTACAAAGCTATTAAGATTAGCCAGTGTGCTCAGCCCGTGTGGCAACCTGTTTGTAACATTTTAGGTGCAGGGGAACACAACCTAACAACATGCCCGTGTGCAAGCCGTTTGTCTGACACGGTCTGGTCACACGCCTGTGTGACAAGCCATGTGGACTCAAAATGAACTTTGTATTTCAAATTCACCAATCCTGTAAACTTTATACAACTAGCAATTTAATATTCCACCATTCAACCAATCCAAAACATGATAAACACAATTAATACTCATTAAACCATCATACCATAGTCTAACACTTATATTCAATAACCCTTAAACAAAACAACTTCAAAATTTGCACTTAAGTACCATTCAATTCAATTAAAAAAGGACTATATTATAATACACTCATTACATCCATTAACTATCTACTAACATTCTTCACTAATATCACTTATAAACAAATTAACATCAAAACAACCTAGGTACATGCCATTCTTTAAGACAATAAACTTCACCAAGTACTTGAGTTCAGGAGTTGGCTAGGATGCTGAGATGTTAGTTACTTTGTTCCTAACTTGCTCATAAAAACAAACCGTACACTGAGTATACACTCAGTGGTATTTCTATAAACTAATGCTTAGAACAATAATAAGCCATGTATATGTATTGTAATTCAAAACTTTTACTTTCATAATCTTAATAGCTTAATCTCTTGCTTTCATCTTATAGCTCTTAAATGTAATTAAGCAACTCCCCCGTCGTGATCGAATAAGAATGGATAAGAGGCTCGTGTGATTGACGTGAGGGGGTAGGGATGGCTATATTTCTGGGAGCGAACTCCAAGCGAATATGAAGCGCATGGATACAAGTTATGCCTTGGAATGAAAGACAATTCCGAACCGACTTTGTCTACGAACAAGGAAGCTATAAGTAATGCAACTATGAATCTCATGGAGAGTTCGATCCTGGCTCAGGATGAACGCTGGCGGCATGCTTAACACATGCAAGTCGGACGGGAAGTGGTGTTTCCAGTGGCGGACGGGTTTTATATATATTTCATATCATTTGATACCTTTCAACAATCATATAACAGTCACAGTCACAGTCACAGTCACATAATCAATAGTAGTCAGTCTTCAGTACTTTCATTTACCCCTATTAACATAACTCGGACCTAAAATTAAATGATTTGAGGTCTTGATATTATCAGTTGAAGGTAAAGGAGAGTGATGTACCGAAGATAGAATTCTGTATATGGTATGGACATTAGGAAATTTTGGTAATGCCATTTGGGTTAACAAATGCTCCGGCTACTTTTAGGGATCTTATGAACCGAATTTTCCAACCGTACTTGGATTAGTTTGTAGTGGTTTTTATTGATGATATCTTGGTATACTCAAAGTCTGAGACTGAACATGAACAGCATCTCCGAATTGTTTTACAGGTACTATGACAAAAGTAATTGTATGGGAAATTAAATAAAGTTGAATTTTGGCTATCGGAGGTTGTGTTTCTTGGTCATGTAGTATCAGCAGATGGGATTAGAGTAGATCCGAAGAAGATTGAAGCCATACTTTAGTGGAAAGTTCCCAGAAATAAGATTGGAGCCATACTTCAGTGGAAGGTTCCCAAAAATGTGTTAGAGGTATGTAGTTTCCTTGGGTTGGCCGGATATTATCGAAGGTTTGTGAATGGATTTTCAAAGATAGCTTTACCGATGACGAAGCTACTGCAAAAGAATGTCTCATTTGTATGGAATGATCAGTGTCAGCAAAGTTTTGAAACATTGAAACAAATGTTAACAGAGGCACCAGTGTTGACTTTGCAGAATCGGCAAAAGATTTCATTGTGTACAGTGATGCTTCCTTAAATGGTCTCGGGTGTGTACTGATGCAAAATGGAAAGGTAATTGCTTATGCATCATGGCAATTGAAATCGCATGACCTCAATTATCCGACACATGATCTAGAATTAGCAGCTGTGATATTTGCCTTGAAGATTTGGAGACATTATTTATACGGCGAAAAGTGTTATATTTACACTGATCATAAAAGTCTCAAATATCTTCTGTCACAGAAAGAGTTGAATTTGAGACAACATCGATGGATAGAACTTTTAAAAGATTATGATTGTGTCATTGATTATCATCCGAGTAAAGCTAATGTTGTAGCTGATGCACTGAGTAGAAAGACTACAGTTGAACTGAGAACAATGCTTGCACGGCTTAGTATCACAGATGATGGAGGTCTTTTGGCAGAATTCAGAGTAAAGCCGATAATGTTTAATCAAATCAGATCAGCATAATTGACAGATGATAAATTAATGAATAAAAGAGAGATGGTACAGAACGGTACTGTAGGGAATTTTAGTATTGATGAAAATGATTGTCTAAGATATCAGAATTGACTCTGTATCCCAACTACTTCTGATTCTTCGAGAAGCTCATAATTGTTAGTTTACATTACATCCCAGAGGAACAAAAATGTATCGTGATTTACGAGAACTGTATTAGTGGCCGGGTATGAAGAAAGATATAGTGGAATATGTGGCTAAATGTTTAATATGTCAGCGAGTTAAAGCTGAACATTAGGTTTCGACCGGATTACTTCAGCTATTAATATTCTTGAATGGAAATAGGACAGCATCACAATGGACTTTGTAATAGGGTTACCGTTATCAATAAGTAAGAAAAATTCTATTTGGGTAATTGTTGATCGAATCACAAAGTTAGCTCATTTTATAGTAGTCAGAATGGAATGGTCACTTCAAAAATTGGTAGAAACTTATATTCGAGAAATTGTGAGAATACATGGTATTCCTGTATCGATAATTTTTTATCAGAATCCACGGTTTACATCGAGGTTCTAGAAACAGTTGCATGAGTCTCTCGATACTCGACTTCATTTTAGTACAACTTTTTATCCACAGACTGATGGACAGTCAGAACAGTCATTCAGATTTTAGAAGACATGCTCTGAGCTTGTATCATTGATTTTGAATCAAGTTGGGAACGTTATTTACCGTTAGCTGAATTTGTATATAATAATAATTACTAATCAAGTATTCAAATGGCACCGTATAAAGCTTTGTATGGTCGGAGATGCCGATCATTAGTGTGTTGGATGAAACTGAATGAAAGAAAAATGGTTGGTCCAGAATTGATCCAAGAAATATAAAGTACTATTAAAAAGATTTGAGAAAGATTGAAAGTAGCTTTTGACAGGAAAAAATTGTACGTAGATCTGAAACGACGGGACATTAAATTATCAGTTGGAGACAAAGTATTTCTTAAAGTCTCTCTTTGGAAGAAAATCTTAAGATTTGGTTGGAAGGGTAAATTGAGTCCATGATACATTGGACCGTATGAGATTATAGAAAGAATTGGACCGGTGGCATATCGTTTAGCTCTATCTCCTGAACTACAGAAGATTCATGATGTTTTCCATGTTTCTATGTTAAGAAGATACCGATCAGATCCATCTCATGTGATTTCAACTGAATATATAGAGATTCAACCTGATTTGTCATATGAAGAAGAACAGGTTAAGATACTGGCACGTGAAGTAAAGGAATTACATAATAAACGAGTTCCTTTAGTAAAAGTATTGTGGAGAAGTCATAATATTGAAGAAGCAACGTGGGAACCATAAGATACAATGAGACCACAATACCCCCATCCCTTTTCAGGTAAATTTCGAGGATGAAATTTATTAAGGGGGAGAATTGTAACGACCCAAATTTTAAAGTCATTGAAAAAGTGAGTTTTCGAGTCTTCAATTTTGAACATTAGATTCGTAAATATTTTTTAAAAATATTTACGAAGTTAAGTGAGAGATTAATTGGATCTTGAATATTGAAACAAATGTTAATAGAGGCACCAGTGTTGACTTTTCCAGAATTGGGAAAACATTTTGTTGTGTACAGTGATGCTTCCTTAAATGGTCTCGGGTGTTTACTGCATTTATTCTTGTTTTACGTGTAAGTGTACTATAATGACTGGTAATACTCCGTAATCCTATTCCGGCGACAGGACGGGGTTAGGGGTGTTACATAATGAGTCGAATACGAATCATTGCTAGCAGTGACATACGATGTGGCCACATGTGAGATCTCTGTCCCTAAAATGAATCAGTGACATATGATGACAAGGTTAAAGTTCCAACTAATATGGTCTTACTTGTGAAAGAGAAATCGGTGAAGTCGTTGGAATCATTCAGGCCTTGGATGCTCATAGAGCGTAAATCTCGCTATAACTCAGGAGCAAATGGAAGTCTGGTTGAAATATCCCAACTAAAGAGGGGGCTGGATCTCAATTTACTACCCTTTTGTCTTTAAGGGAAGATAAAGCCATGAATGAAGGTATGATTGTGGATTTTTCAGGTGTAAAATTTAAGAAATGAGAGTTTCTAAAAAATAGGGAAAGGGATACTATTATAGGGATTCTACTTAAAACTAGGAAGTCGACTGATCAAGGGAAGCCTTCCTCAAGAAAAAAGCGCAATTCAATTGTTAATGAACCTGGGCTCAATGGAGTGGGCGATACGGAGAAGAGCAACGGGCCTGGGCTAGAAGTTAATGGTAGCCAACTAAAGGCAATCAACGAACAAATATGTATGAATTCTGACCTAATTGGAATTAATTTTAATTCTATTTTTTAAAACTCATATCAACATATGCAAGTTAATGTAGTGGTGGGCCTAACCCCAATGGAAAATTCCATGGAATTAACGTGAAGGGAACAATTCTTGCAGCTCCTTCGAATCCATCAAAGGTAGATGCTTCAATTACCTAGCTAGACACGAGGGAGGTTGTGACCCATTCAGGCATTAGTACACATCTAAATCCAACACTTGAATGTACGTCAGAGTCATTGCTTAATATTAACTCTAGTGTTCTTAATTCTAGAAAGCATTCATTTGTGACATTCAAGGAAAATGACATTCCTAAATCTTTTAAGCCAATGACAAATGGTATTTTGGTTGATGGTGGTAACTGTCCTGTAGACTCTATAGGGTGGGTCTCGGGGGGTAAAGGTGTTTTTAATTGAGGTGGCAATTAATTAACAAAATTATTCAGAATCGTAGAGGCCATTTTAAAAATTCTTGTAATGCAAGGGTCTTTCAAATTTAATCAGCTCTATGGTGAAGCTTATCAGTTCCCAAATCGAAAATTATCCAAATATGGAGGCAAAGAATTGTGATGAGAGACGTAGAGCTGACTCCTGATCAACATGGTTAAAAAATGTATGTTTTATTTTTCCTTTATTCTAATAAATTGAACCATATTTTCCTAGAATTGTTAGGGATTTGCTAGTAGCAAGTTTCCACGTATTTTCTCTAAGTATAATAGGGAATTCAAGCCTGATATTGTGGGTCTTTTTGAAATGAGAGTAAGTGGTGTTAAAGCTAATAAGATTATATCTAGACTCAGATTTTAATTTTCTCATCGCATGGAGGTTATTGGTTTCTCTTGGGGTATTCGGGTTGGATGGAATGAGTCGATTTGTGTTGAGATTATTCAGACCCATCCCCAATTTGTGTTAATCTAGGTTTTTAATAGTTCTTTTCATGGGCATGTTTTTATTTATTTCGTATATAGAAGTCCTGATAGTCAAAAACAAAGGCACCTTTGAGATGAACTAAAGAAAACCATCCTAAGCATTAAGTTTCCTTGGATGGCAATAGGAGATTTTAATGCTATTCTTTCACCTAGTGAAAAGAAAGGTGGTTGTAGCAACGACAGAAGATTTCCTTTTTTTGGGGATTTTATGGAGTCGGCAGAGTTAAATGATGTGGGTTTTAGAGGCTCTCCCTTTATGTGGTACAAAGGTGGAGTCTTTGAGCGTCTCGATAGAGCTATGGGTAACGATGTTTGGGTTGCTCCTTTTCCAAATTGTGCAGTGACCCATCTTTCAAGACTCAAATATTGTTTATTAGGCTTTGTTTTCGCACTCCTTAGGGATGGCCCTTTCGCTTTTCTAGTAGGTTGGATTGAACACCCAGAGTTTGCCAAATTTGTTCAAGACAGGTGTAGTTTTAATGGTAGTTTGTAGTCTCATTTTCTCATTTTATAGATCATCTCAAAAGCTGGAGCAGGGATGTTTATGGTTATACCGAGCTTCATAAAAAGATTAATTCAGAAACTCACCAGCATTCAAAAGGCTCAATATCATTCTCACTCCGACTACTTATTATAGCTAGAAATGGAAATTCGAGAGGAATTGGATAATGTTCTTCTCCATAAGGAGCTTCTCTGGAAGTAAAAGGTGAGATGTTACTAGCTTATTTTAAGTGATTTGAATACTAGTTTTTTTTCCTAGATGCACTTTTTAAAGAAGGAAACAAAATTGGATCATGGCTTTGAAGAACGATATGGGAGAGTGGACCTTTAATGAGGAGGATTTACAACATGAGGTGCTTAGATTTTTTAAAAACTTATATAGAAAGGATTTGGGATTGATGAGGAGTTTACCTTCTAGTTCGTTCCTAGACCTTAAGGAAGAGAAAATTTAGCTTAGGATAAACTAGTCTCTAATGAGGACATAAGATCTAATATGTTTGATATGGGATCTCTAAAAGCTCCGGGTAGCGACGGTTTTCATGCCCTTTTCTTTTAGAGTCAATTAGACCGTGTTGGTGCTTTTGTTTGTGCTTAGGTTAAGAAAATTTTCATAGGGGAGTGTATTGACCTGGAATTTAAAAACATTTTAGTTGTTTTCATCCTAGAAGTACAGAATCCAGAGAGTTTTTCTCATTTTCACCTTGTAAGTCTGTGTTCGGTTCTATACAAGTTGGTTATGAAAGTTATTGCTAATCGATTTAAAGTGATATTTTTTAGGATTATTGGGTAAGAACAGGTTGGGTTTTTGCAAGAAGAAACACCATGAACAATATTATTATTGCACATGAAGTGATTCACTCCATGAAAATCAAACAGATGAATAAAAATGGTTGACTGTTAAGATTGATCTTGAGAAGGTTTATGACTGAGTACGTTGGGAATTCATTGATGCATCCTTTTAGATAGTAGGTATTCTAAATTAGGTTCGAAATATTATTATGTCTTCCATTATTAACTCTACCATGCAGATCTTATGGAATGAAACTCCAACACAGAAGTTTCAACCAATTAGAGGTGTACATCAAGGATGTCTTTTATCTCCTTATTTATTTATCCTGTGTATGAAATCGCTTAGACATACCATCCTCACTGACATCAACTCTGAGCAATGGGTTCTTATTCGTCTTTCTCACTCAAGTCCCTCGCATTCTCATCTTTTATTTGTTGATGATTTGATTCTATTTGTTGAAGTAGAGAAGAGGCAAGCTAAGGTTCTAAAAGAAGTGTTGGACAGTTTTGTGACTATTCTGGGCACAGGATTAATGCTGTCACATCCCAAAAAATCAAATTAGTAGAAATTCAATTAATGAATCGAGAATGGTCAAGCCTAAATTATTTTAGATAACCTTAGCACATCTGATAATAAATAAATATCAATTATAGTGATTGAGTAGTGGTGGAGCTATCCTTGATGATCTGAGTTCGAATCCTTTCCCTCTCATTAATTTCTATTTGGTGCAAATTCATTTTAAACCTTTAGCAAAGGTTACCTCATGCTTTTAAAAATTTTCTATTAAAATGATAACAAGCAAGTGGTCAAGTGGTTAAGAGCTTAATTAGTTTGTTAAAGGACCTATGTTCAATTCTTCAAACTCCCAAATTTTTATTTAATTTTTTTTGACAACTTTAACTAGTGTGAACACTCTTTACTGTCCAACCTAGTTACCATGCATAGGAAAAGATTCTTTTCTTGTGTGTGAGTCAACTTTCCCTAATTAAGCCCCATTTTCACTCTTATGACCCATTTTTTGCTTTTTTTTTCCCTTCAACATACCATTATCTTTACCCTTACCTTTTATTATGTTCGTTGAACCTAGATGAGATGAAAAACACTCTTTTGTACCATCTTTTCATTCTTTTCTTTTTCATTTGCATTCCCCTCCTCCCCCATTATTTTGATTTTGACTTCCTTTTCTCCACCATTAGAAATCACATTCGCAAAACGTCTTTAAGTCTTGTTTTAAGTAAAACCAAAATTTAGTTGATATCGTTTAGCTTTAGAAAAAAACTCAAGTATTAAGAGTGCATTAGGAAAATATCGTAATTCAATTAAAACATTGCAGTTGAAAAATTTCTATATCTAAAACTCATTTGTCAATATGAAAACATTGATTAACATATATCTCGTAAAATATCAGTTTCGTGAGTAGATTGTGTCCTATAATGGAAACTTAGTATTGAATTTTTGAAAATATCGTTATTGAGCTTTTTATTATTTTATATAAAATCTGTAACACCCCTTACCCATATTTAACGCTGTAACAGGGTACGAGGTATTATTGTACTTAAACACAAACAAACATTCAAAACTAAGACATGAATTTCCACCTAAATTTAAAAATTTTTGCATACATTTAAATTGACCCTAATATGGGCCTATGAGGCCCAAAACATACATTGGAAGTGGTTCATGATACGTCAGTGTTGGCAAGCCGTGTGGTCACACATGCCTGTGTCCCTAACCCATGTAACTCTCTGTTTATGACGTAATCAACATTTAAAGTCACACGGCCAAGCCACAAGCCAGTGTGCTTAGGCTGTGTGGGTGATTTAATTTTCATAATTTTTCAGAAAATAGGTGCAGACTTCACACGCCTTGGGCACACGCCCATGTCCCTGGGCTGTGTCCTTCAGACGGCCTAGACACACGGCCGAGACACATGGCCGTGTCTCTACCCGTGCGGCCAATTCGAAGTTAAAATTCAACATGTAGGGGACACACGGCCGGATCACACACCCATAGGGCTAGCCATGTGTCACACACGCCCATGCGTCTACCCGTGTGGACAAAAATAAGGCTATTTACCAAGCTATTTCCACCCTTACTTGCACCAACCTACACAACAACAAGCAACACAAATCCAAGTATATATATACAACCAATTCAGCCACAACCAAGTCATCCACACATCAATTACATGCTATTTTCTATCACATACAACATCTTATACTTATTATCTTAAACCATGCAAAATCCACATTCATGATAAGCATTTTCATATTCATATATGCTTAACCAATATTATACAATTTCAATGGTCATTTACAAAATGAATCATCAACCATTATAAGGCAACACATTTAGCCGAATCGAATATGACACATAACAAAATGACCAAGTCCCTATACATGCCATAACTCAAAATAATGTAATCATAAGTACCCAAAATGATAATTTGATAGTGTGAATGGATCTCCAATCGTCTTAGATCCCCGAGCTGGCTTGATGACACTATAAGACAAGGGAAAAAGAAAAAGGAGTAAGCTTTAAAGCTTAGTAAGCTCCTATACAAATAATAGGCATCATACACACTTTAGCATAAATTTAACATGAAGTAAATTAACAGAAATATCATTGTAAAATTTCATAATCAAACTTAACATTGATGTTATTAAAACCTTAACATCATAACTTACTCAATCATACCACACTGAGGGTTCATCACATATCAAGCTCATTAAGCATGGGTTTTAAGTACATACCTATACCAACTTGCAACTTACCATAATCTTTCACAACATACCATAGTCTGTCACAACTTAAACATTGCTGTTAAGTTTCCCGTTGAACCACTTGGAATACTAAAGGATACTTGGGATATCTCACACACATAGTACCATACCAATTCCATATCCCAGCTATGGTCTTACATGGGACCTCATATCGACGCCAATAGCCCAACTATGGTCTTACACGAAGTCTCATATCGATGCCATATCCCAGATATGGTCTTACACGTAATCTTAATTAACCCTAATGTCATGACATTTGTATCCTAACTATTCCTAAGGTTCAACCGAGATTTTCTTGCTTGTTGAACTTTGTCGAATTCATTCAAAGAGAAATCTCAATTCATACAAGAATAACACAATTAAAGCATAAATAATAATGCATTATTTACATATGAACTTACCTCGGTACAAAAATAATAGAAAATGATCTAATCATCAAACACCTTATTCTTTCCCCGATCAAGGTTTGAACTTTGTTTTTCTTGATCTATGATAGCAAATTTAACTTACTTAATATTCACATTACTCAAATCAGTCCAAACATCACATTATAGAAAAATTACCTTTTTGCCCCTAAAGTTTAACATTTTTACAAATTAGTCCCTAGGCTCGTAACTCAAGACTAGCTGAACCATATACATACTCATATCAGCCCACATTTTTATCAAATTAGATTTTTACTACCCATGTTACATATTTTTACAAATAGGTCCTTTTTATACATTTCACTAAAAATCACTTAGTAAAAGTTGTTTATCACACCTTAAACTTACAATATCTTCCATCAAAAATCAAAATACAATCATGTCACACATGGGTAAATTTTTAAACATGAACCCTACTTTAAAAAAATGTTAGAAATAGAAAGATCGAGTGATAACGACTTCAAAAATGTAAAGAGCATTAAAAAAAAGGCTCAGATGTACTTACAATCAAGCTTGAAAGTTGAAGAAAACCCTACTATGGTGTCTCTAAATTTTCGGCCAAGGGTTGGAGAAGGTGGACAAATTTTGGCTTTATTTGCCAAACTTTAAAATTTTATCTCATCATGTCCATTTTTGTCCACTAACTTAACAAATGGTCTAATTATCATATAAGGACCTCTAATTTAAAATCTCATAGCAGTTGGACACCTTTAACATGTAGAACTCAGCTTTTGCACTTTTTTACAATTTAGTCCTTTTTACTAAATTGAGTGCCCAAACGTCAAAATTTTCGAACGAAATTTTCACAAAATCATTCCGTGAAACTGTGGACCATAAAAACCTAATAAAATTAAATTTTTTAAGTCAAATTTGTGGTCCCAAAATCAGGCTGTTACAACTCTCTTATTTAGGGATTTTCGTCTGTGAAATTCTTACTAGAAAATAGGTTTGGGTATTGTTTTCTCATAGTCTCCTCAGGTTCCCACGTAGCCTCTTCAAAACCATGTCTTTGCCACAAAACCTTCACTAGGGTTATACTTTTATTTCTCAACTGTTTAACTTCTCGAGCTAAGATCTTAATCGGTTCTTCACGTTACGTCATATCTGGTCAGATCTCAAACTCTAATAGAGAAATCACATGTGAAGGATTGGAATGATATAGTCTCAACATCGACACATGGAACACATTATGAATTCTTTCCAACTCTGTCAGTAAAGCTAATCGATTTGCCACTGGCCCTATTCTTTCAATAATCTCGTACGGTCCAATGAAATGTCGACTCAACTTGTCTTTACGATCGAATCTAAGAATCTTCTTCCACAAAAATACTTTCAAAAATACTTTATCCCTAACTTGAAACTCAATCTCTTTTCTTTTCAAATCCGCGTATGACTTTTGTGGGTCTGAAACTGCTTACAAGCAATCACGAATTACCTTTACTTTTTCTTCGATTTCCATAACCAAGTCAACCCCATGAATCTATTTCTCGTTAAGCTCAATCCAATACAAAGGCATTCAGTACTTGCGGCCATAGAATTCCTTATGAGGTGCCTTATTTATACTCAACTGATAGCTGTTGTTATAGGTAAATTTGACCAATGGTAGATATATTTCCCAACTACCCTCGAATTCTAGAGCACAGCATCGAAGTATATCTTCAAGTATCTTAATTACCCTTTCAGATTGACCGTCAGTCTGTGGATGAAATGCAGTACTAAAATTCAATTTCATATCCAAGGCTTCTTGCAACTTTTTCTAAAACCTTGAAGTAAACCTCGGATCTCTATCCGAAATAATAGAAATAGGTACCTAGTGCAATCTCACAATCTTAGCAATGTACAATTTAGCTAGGTTATCAAGTGAGTAATTAGTACGCATCGGTATAAAATGAGTCGATTTTGTCAATCTATCAACCACAACCCATACGACATCTTTCTTTTTCAGAGTTAAAGGCAATCCCGTTACAAGATCCATCGTGATTCTATCCCATTTCCACTCGGGTACCATCACCCACTGAAGTAAACCCGAAGGTACTTGGTGTTCGGCTTTCACTTGTTGACAAATCAAACAGCTCGAAACAAACTCTGAAATATCTTGTTTTATGCCCGACCACCAATACATTTTCTTCAAATCATTATACTTTTTTGTATTACTCGGATGCACAGATAAACCATTATGCGCTTCACAAAGAATTTTTTGAATAATTTTATCATTTTTTGGTACACAAACTCTACCTCGAAACATCAAACAATCATCAGATCCAACATGAAAATCTGAATCACTAACCGATTCACAATGAACTCTCTTAGCTTACAAATTACTGTTACATTTCTTAGCTTCACAAATTTGCTGAAGAAATAACGCTCTAGCTCTGAACTTGGCTAGGATCGAACCATTATCGGACAAACTTAACCTCATGTTCATTACTCTCAAGTAAAACAAGGTCTGCTACTCAAGGCATCTGCGACTACATTCGCTTTACCCGGGTGATAATCAATCACCAGTTCATTATCTTTCAACAATTCGAGCCATCTTCTTTACCTTAAGTTCAAGTCCTTCTGAGTCATCATATCTTTAAACTCTTATGGTCGTTAAAAACATGACACTTCTCACCGTACAAATGATGTCTCCAAATCTTTAAAGGAAACACAATAGCGGCTAATTCCAAATCACGCGTTAGATAATTCTTCACATGTGGCTTCAACTGTCTCAAGGCATAAGCTGTCACTTTGCCCTCTTTCATCAACACACATCCTAATCCATCCAGTGACGCGTCGCTATAAATCACAAACTTCTTTCCCGATTCAGGTTGTACTAAAACTGGTGCCTCGGTCAATAAAGCATTCAATTTCTCAAAACTTTGCTGACATTTTTCAAACCATTAAAACTTGAAATCTTTTTGCAACAATCTCGTTATAGGAGTAGCAATTATCGAAAATCTTTTAATAAATCGTCAGTAATAACTGGCTAAGCTGAGAAAGCTTCTGACTTCGGACACATTTCTCGACAGTTTCCAATCAACAATTGCTGAAATTTTACTTGGATCAACCCTAATACCATTACCTGAGACAATATGGCCAAAAAATCCCACTTCTCAGAGCCAAAACTCACTTTTACTGAACTTAGCATATGTAACAGCCCGATTTTAGGGCTAGTCAGAATAGTGGTTTCGGGACCACGAATTCGATGCAGAAAAATATATTTTATTATATTTTTATGGTCTACAATTTTATGGAGATATTTTTTGAAAATCTCATTCAAAATTTTTGATGTTTGGGCACTCAATTTAGTTAAAAGGACTAAATCGTAAAAAGTGCAAAAGTTGAGTTCTACTTGTTAAAGGTGTCCAATTGCTATGATAATTTAAATTAGAGGTCCTTAGTTGGTAATTAGACCATTAGATAAGTTAGTGGACAAAAATGGGCATGAATAGGTAAAATTTCAAAGTTATGCATTAAGGGCATTTTGGTCATTTGGTAAATAAAAGAATAAAAAGGGAAAATAAAGTCAAAATTGTGTCTATCTTCTCCTACCTTGGTTAAAATTCTCATGCTCACCATAGCTCAAAGTTGACAAAGTGTGCAGCTATGTTATGAGTTGGTACAGGTATGTATGTAACACTCATGAGTATGCACTTTAGTATGGGATGAACTCCTGGTAAGAATGCTAATGATTACTAAGCCCAAGATACTTGATGATAGTTATGCTAATTTATGTTGAGTAGTTATATGATTAATGTATGATTTATGTTGCTTATTATTTGCATGCAAACTTATTAAGCTTTAAAAGCTTACTCCCATTTTCTTTCTATTCTTTATAGTGTCGCCAAGCTAGCTCAGAGATCAAGGAACGTCAGAGATCAATTCATACTATCAAACGATTATTTTGGGTATACTTGATTTCAATATTTTGAGTATGGCATGTATAGGGACTTTTTGTTACTTGTCATATTGGTTTAGCCAAATCTGTTGCCATTGTAGTGGTTAATGATTCATTTTATATATGGCTATTGGAAGTTGGCTAATATTATTCTAGTTGGTCATTGGTATATTTATGTAATGATGCTTATCATGAAGATGAATTTGGCATGAAAGAAAAAAAAAAGTATGTGATGTTTATGCATGATAGATGTTAGTATGTGCAAATAATGTACTGATATCTTGTTTATGGTTGATTTGGTTGTATGTATATGCTTGGATTGGTGTTTCTTGTTGTGGTGTAGGTTAGTGCAAGTAAGGGTGGCAAAATGTCTTAGTAAATAGCCTCATTTTGTCCACACAGGTAGAGACACAGCCTTGTGTCTCAGCCGTGTGAATGACACGGCCCAAGGCATGGGCGTATGTCCAGGGCATGTGAAATCTGCACTTATTTTATGAAAATTATGAAAATTAAATCGTCCACACAGCCTAAGTACATGGGCGTGTGTGACTACACGGCCTACGTACACGGGCGTATCCCAAGCCACA
Source organism: Gossypium arboreum (assembly GCF_025698485.1). Lineage (NCBI taxonomy): Eukaryota > Viridiplantae > Streptophyta > Magnoliopsida > Malvales > Malvaceae > Gossypium > Gossypium arboreum. Next base: position 42,364,816 of record NC_069080.1, read on the forward strand.
CGGGCTTGTGACCCTATTTTGATGAAAAATTTTCTAAGGGTAGTAGAATTTTCTAAAGTTTTCGGTTTAGTCTCGAACCACCTCCAATGCATGTTTAGTCTCGTTTAAGGGACGAAATAAATGTTTTCAAAAAGTTTTAAATTTGAGTGGAAATTCATGTACTGATTTTAAATGTTTATTTGAGTATAAGTCCGGTAATGCCTCATACCCAGTTTTGACGTCGAATATAGGTAAGGGGTGTTACATTTAGTGGTATCAGAGTTACGGTTTAGTCAGTTCTCAGACCAACGTAGCGTGTGTACGAGTCTAGCTATACATGCCATATATAAATTGTGATAGTGTGACGACTCTTGACCATTTTAAATTGTGTTTTCATATAATAATGGATCCCAATCGAGCTATGGCAGATGATGTAGAAAGTAATGCACCGGTTCCCACCCAAGGGACGGTGCCAGTTGAGAGTAGACCGGTGACTATGAGTTAGGGAGGAGAGGCTCGAGAAGCCTTCTTCGAGAAGATGAACAAGTGGTTCTCAGGGTTCGTTCGAACAAACTTAGCCGCTTAACAACAATATGCTCCATCCCCTTTGAATTCTCAACCTGTTCCTATGTTGCCTCAAGGTATGGACTTTATGAGATTGAATAGAACCTCGGTTGATAAGATCAGAAAGCAAGGGGATGAAGAATTTAGAGCAAATGCCGATGATGATCCCAAAAAAGCAGAATTTTGGCTTGAAAATTCTATTAGAGTATTCGATGAGTTATCTTGTACCCCCGATAAGTGCTTGAAGTGTGCTATATCTTTACTGAGGGACATGACATATCATTGGTGGAAAACACTAGTATCTGTGGTTCTGGGGGAGAGAGTTACATGGGAATTCTTTCAGGAGGAGTTTTAAAAGAAGTATATCAATAAGCGATTCATTGATCAGAAGCGTAGACAATTTCTTGAGCTGAAACAGGGCCGCATACCAGTTGCTGAAAATGAAAGAGAGTTTGTTTAGCTCAGCAAGTATGCTAGGGAGTGTGTCTCCTCCGAAACTATTATGTGTAAAATATTTGAAGGCGGGCTTAACGAAGACATCAGACTGTTAGTTGGTATTCTTGAGCTGAAAGAATTTGTTGTGCTCGTAGATCGAGCTTGTAAAGTAGAGGAAATGATAAAGAAAAGAGAAAAGTGGAGTCTGAGGCTAAAGATGCAAGAAAGAGACTGATGGGTAAGTCGTTCCAATCTCAGTCTAAGAAATCTAGAGAGGTGCATTCTCGTTCTTATGCTTCAGTTGGGTTCTCAAATAGAAACATGGAAATCAGTATTCAGAGTATAAAGCTTTAACTACTTCTATTGCGAGCATTGGAAATCGACCCAATAGATTTGAATGCCCCCATTGTGGAAGGTGTCACCCTTGCAAGTGCCGAATGAATGATCGAGCTTGTTTCAACTGTGGTTCCCATGATCACTTCATTAAAGATTAACTTGAGATGACTAGAAAAGAAAAGTTTCAGAGTATAAGGCTGAGTAATACTGCTCTTAGAGGGAGACCCCTGAGAAATATCGGGAATCGAGTTAGTAGCAAAAATGTGATGAAGGATTCAGCTACAAGATCTAAAACTCGAGCACCTGCTAAGGCCTATGCCACCCGTGCTCACGAAGAAGCGACATCCCCCGATGTTATCACCAGTACTTTTTCTCTTTATGATACTACTGTTACTACTTTGATTGACCCAGGATGTACCCATTCATATGTATGCATGAATTTGGTAATCAGTAAGAATATGCCTGTTGTGTCTACAAAATTTAGGATTAAGGTGTCAAACCATTTAGGCAAGCATGTATTAGTTAATAAAGTATGCAAGAAATTTCCTTTGATGATTAGAGGTCACTGTTTTTCGGCTGACTTGATGTTGCTACTGTTTGATGAATTTGATGTTATTTTGGGTATGGATTGGTTGTCTATACATGATGCTATATTAAATTGTAGACGAAAAGCCATTGAATTGAGATGTGAAAATGATGAAATTCTCAGGGTTGAATCAGATGAGTCAGATAGATTGCCAATTTTGATTTCTTCAATGTCTGCTCAGAAATGTATAAAAAAAGGTTGTAAAGTCTATCTTGGCTATGTGTTGAATACAGAAGAATCTAAATTTAAAATTGAACCAGTTCCAATTGTGTGTGAATATTCGGGTGTGTTCCTAGAAGAATTATCAGGTTTGCCTCTGATTAGAGAAGTTGAGATTAGTATTGATTTGGTCTCTGGGACTACACCGATATCAATAGTTCCGTATAGGATGGCTCTGATTGAATTGAAAGAATTAAAAGCTCAGTTGCAAGAATTGAGAAATAGGGGATTCGCAAGACTGAGTTATTCCCTTTGGGGTGCTCCGATATTATTCGTAAAGAAAAAAGACGGATGTATGAGACTTGGCATTGATTATCAACAACTTAATAAAGTGACTATAAAGAACAAGTATCCCTTGCCAAGAATTGATGACTTGTTTGGTCAGCTGAAAGGGGCAACATTCTTTTCAAAGATAGATTTGAGATCCGGATACTACCAGTTGTGAGTTAAAGAGTCAGATGTGCCAAAGACTGCCTTTAGAGCAAGGTACGGGCACTATGAATTTCTTGTTATGCCTTTCGGACTAACAAATGCTCCTACAGTTTTTATGGACTTAATGAATCGAATTTTCTGACCATATTTAGATAAGTTTGTGGTTATTTTATTGACGACATGTTGATCTATTCTCGAGATGAGGCATAGCATGCAGAGCACTTGAGAAATGTTTTGTAGACCTCGAGAGCAAAATAGTTGTACGATAAGTTTAGTAAAAGTGAATTTTGGCTTCGAGAAGTAGGATTTTTGGGACACATTGTTTCAGGTGACGGTATTCGAGTTGATACGAGCAAGATTTCTGCTATTGTTGAGTGGAAACCACCAAAGAATGTATTTGAGGTTAGAAGCTTTTTGGGATTAGTCAGTTATTACAGATGGTTTGTTAAAGGATTTTCTATGATCGCTGCTCCTATGACGAGATTGCTACAGAAGGATGTTAAGTTCAAGTGGTCAGAAAAATGTCAACAAAGTTTTAAGAAATTGAAGGAATTATTGACTGAAGCACCAGTTTTAGTACAACCTAAATTGGGGAAGGAGTTTGTAATTTATAGTGATGCATAATTGAATGGATTAGGATGTGTGGATTAGAACTACCTGACGCATGATTTAGAGTTGCCTGCCATTGTGTTTTCCTTGAAGATTTGGAGAAATCATTTGTACGGTCAGAAATGTTATGTCTTTACCTATCATAAAAGTTTAAATTATCTGAGGACTCAAAAAGATCTGAATTTGAGACAATGGAGATGGCTTGAATTATTAAAAGACTATGAGCTTGTGTTCGATTACCACTCAGGGAAGGCGAATGTAGTCACCGATACTTTGAGTAGGAAACTTTGTTTGCTTTAAGGGCTATGAATACAAAGTTGACTTTATCTGATAATGGTTTGATTCTAGCCGAGTTGAGAGTTAGACCAGTGTTTCTTCAGCAGATTTGCGAAGCTCAAAAGTGTGACCGTGAGTTGCAAGCTAAGAGAATTCAGTGTGAATCGGGCGATGACTCAGAATTTCAAATTGACTCTGATGATTGGTTGAGATTTCAAGGTAGGATATGTGTTCCTAAAGATCCAGATGATTCTTAATGAGGCACATACTGGTTGTTTGTCTATCCATCCGGGCAATACAAAAATGTATTGTGATTTGAAGAAACTGTATTGGTGGTCAGGTATGAAACGAGATATCTTAGAGTTTGTTTCGAAATGCTTGATTTGTCAACAAGTAAAAGATGAACACCAAGTACCTTCAGGTTTACTTCACCCTGTGATGGTTCTCGAGTGGAAATGGGATAGAATCACTATGGATTTTGTGACAGGTTTACCATTGATTCCGCAAAAGAAGGATGCCATTTAGGTTGTCGTGGACAGGTTGACGAAATTGGCGTATTTTATACTGGTATGTACTAATTACTCACTTGATAAGCTTGCTGATTTGTATATTGCTGAAATTGTTAGACTTCATGGAGTACCTATTTCTATTATATCGGATAGAGATCTGAGATTCACTTTGTGGTTTTGGAAAAAGTTGCAAGAAGCTTTAGGTACGAAATTGAATTTTAGCACAGCTTTCAATCTACAAACCAACGATCAATCTGAGAGAGTAATTCAAATTTTAGAAGATATGCTCCGATGTTGTGTTCTAGAATTCAAAAGTAGTTGGGAAAAATATCTACCATTGGCTGAATTTTCCTACAATAACAGTTTTCAGTCGAGCATAAAAATGGCGCCTTATGAGGCATTGTATGGCCGAAAATGCCAAACTCTATTGTACTGGACAGAGCTCAGAGAGAACAAATTCACGGGGTTGACTTGATTAGAGGATCCGAAGAAAAAGTAAGGGTGATCCGTGATTGTTAGAAAGCTGTTTCAAATAGACAAGTTGTACGCGGATTTGAAAAGAAAAGAGATTGAATTTTAGATCGGTGATAAGGTATTTTTGAAAAGTATCTCCATGGAAGAAAATTCTAAGATTTGGCCATAAAGGCAAGTTAATCCAGCGATTTATTGGGCCGTATTAGATTACCGATAGAATAGGATCGGTAGCATATCAGTTAGCTTTTCCATTTGAGTTGGAGAGGATTCACAATGTCTTTCTTGTGTCTATGTTGCGTTGTTATAGATAAGACCCTTCACATGTGATTTCACCTACAAAAGTTAAGATTCGTCTAGATATGACATACGGTGAGGAACCGATCAAGATATTAGCCTAGGAAGTAAAACAATTGAGAAAAAAAACATAGCTCTTGTGAAATTGTTGTGGCAAAGGCATGGGGTTGAAGAGGTTACATGGGAGCCCGATGAGGCAATGAGAAAACAGTACCCAAAACTATTTTCTAATAAGATTTTCGAGGATGAAAATCCTTAAAGGGGGGAGAGTTGTAATAGCCTGATTTTGGGGCTAGTTAGAATAGTGGTTTTGGGACAATGAATCTGACGTAGAAAAATCTATTTTTATTATATTTTTATGGTCTACATTTTTATGGAACTCTTCTGTGAAAATGTCGTTCGAAAATTTTGATGTTTGGGCACTCAATTTAGTTAAAAGGACTAAATCGTAAAAAAGTACAAAAGTTGAGTTCTACTTGTTAAAGGTGTCCAATTTCTATGAGATTTTAAATTAGAGGTCCTTAGTTGGTAATTAGACCATTAGATAAGTTAGTGGACAAAAATGGACGTGAATAGGTAAAATTTCAAAGTTATGCATTAAGGGTATTTTGGTCATTTGGTAAATAAAAGAATAAAAAGGGAAAATAAAGTCAAAATTGTATCCATCTTCTCCTGCCTTGGTCGAAATTCTCATGCTCACCATAGCTAGAGTTTCTTCAACTTTCAAGCTTGATTCTAAGTACATCCTAGTCCCGTTTTTTAATGCTCTTTACATTTTTGAAGTCCTGTAACCCGATTTACCTATTTCTACCATTATTTTGAAGTAGGGTTCATGTTTAAAAATTACCCATGTGTGACATGCACGTATTTTGATGTTTGATGGAAGATATTGAATGTTTAAGGTGTAATAAACAACTTTTACTAAGTGATTTTTAGTGAAAATGCATAGAACTGACTTATTTGTAAAAGTTGTAAAAAAAAGGGTAGGATAAATGTAATTTGATAAAAAATGTGGACTGTTATGAGCATGATTTACGTTCGGTTAGGCTTGAGTAACAAAGAAAATGAATACATTTCATTTTACGAGCTAAGGACTGTAACAGCCCGGTTTAGACCCCATTCAGAACAGTGGTTTTGGGACCACAAATCTGAGTCATAAAAATATTTTAATATTGTTTTTGGTATCTAAAACATGTTAATTTATATGTGTGAAAATTTCATGTGAAAATTTTATCGTTTGATTGTTCAATTTAATTAAAAGGACTTAATCGCGTAAAATGCAAAAGTGGCTTTCTATTTGTTAAAGTATTTATTTGTTATGGTTTATCAAATATGAGGTCCTTGAGATGTTATTAGACCATATTTAGTGGAGTATTACATAAATGGCCGTCCATTATATGAATTTTAAATGTTTTCATTAATGGCAAATTAGTAATTTGTAAATATTGTTATTAAATTAAAATAAAACAACAATTTGTTCATCTTTTCTTCACTATTGTCAAAAGTTAAAGGTGAAAAACACCATTTTTGAGAAAGATAAGTTCATCCTTTGTCTTCTTTGATTTAGGTATGTAATTTGTTCGATTTTTGATAATTTTTACGTTTTTGAGATCGTTGCTTCGAATACTGGCTAGCCCATGCTTGAATTTTTGAATTGGTTGTGGATTTTTTGATTTTCCATTGTTGATAACTTAAGATTTTTGTTGTTTAATAATGAAAAATAAATATATGTTGTTAGATTGTCAAGTTTAATTAAGTGATTTTTGATAAAAATGTCTATTTAGGACTAAATTGTAAATTTTTCAAATTGAGGGGTCAAATGTGAAATAAATGAAACATATGGACTTATATGAACTAGCAGTAAATTCTTCCTAACATTGGTGTATTCAAATTTTGAATTTTTGTGTTTTGTGAAAGAGGGACTAAATTGTGAAAAATGTGAAATGTTAGGGGCAAAAGTGTAATTTACCCATTTATGTGTTTTTGGATGAATTTGATTGAATATTTGATTAAATAAGTTTAATTTATATTAACTTAGATCAAGAAAAGAGAAAATCGGATTTGGACTGGGGGAAATCTAAAGTTGTTGAATAGTCGACCCGATCTGTTCGTCTTCGTACGAGGTAAGTTCATAAGTAAATAAATGTCATTAAATTCGATTGTATATATCTTATTTGTGCCGAATTGAATTATCACTTGTATATGTATGTTCAAGCCGAATTTGTATAAGTATAGGAAAAGAATTTACGAGCCTGAATTGATCGAGTTATGACATCTTAAAGCCTCGTACGAACCTTAGGAATAGTTAGGATACATATGTCTTGACATAGGATTCTGATATGTGATTCGTGTAAGACCCCGTCTGGGATGTTGGCATCGATTTGTGAATTACGTGTAAGACCATGTTTGGGACATCAACATCATATATGAGTTCGTGTAAGACCCTGTCTAGGACAGTGGCATCGATATGTGATTACATGTAAGACCACGTCTGGGATGTTGGCGTTGTACGAGCTTTTCGACTATGTGACAACCCGAATTAGGGCCTAATCGGAATAGTGGTTTCGTGACCACAAATTCGAGATAGAAATAATTGTTTTATAATTATTTTGAGGTTTATGATATGATTTCATGATTGAGTGAAAATTTCGTGATGAAATTCTATGCATTAAGCGCTTAAGTTGAGATTAGGGACTAAATCGAATAATTTGCAAAACTTGTGTTCTAGAAGTTTTTAGTATAAAATTGCCTTGGAATATTAATTAGGAGGTCTTAAATAGAAATTTGACCAATTTCTAAGTTCATGGACAAAAATTGGACATGGATGGAATTTTTGGAAAGTTTAGTAGTAAGGGCATTTTGGTCATTTGCATATTAAATGAAATAAAATGGGAAAAATAACACAAAAATGGTCATCTTCTCAATTAGTTGCTGCCGAATTTTTCTCTCCTCCATAGCTAGAGTTTATTCAATTTTCAAGCTTCATAGTAAGTGATTTCCAGCCCCGTTTTTAATGATTTTTATGTTTTTGAAATCCCGGTAGCTCGATTTAGCTTATGTTAGCAATAATTCAACCTAGGGTTCATATTTGGAAAAATACCCATAGGTGAAATTTGTGTATTTTTGTGTTTTATGATAGAATATGAGGTTTTAAATTATGTTAGACAACTTGTGCTACTCGGTTTTGAGTGAAAACGAGTAAAAGGGCTTAATCGGTAAAAATACCTAATGTTCATAAGTACATGTTAGAGTGAGAATTTGATGTTTCCATAGAAGAGAAAAATGTTTAGCATGTCATAAAACATAAGAATAAGGGCTGAAATTAAATTTTCGAGCCTAGGGGAAAAATTGTAATTTTGTAAAAGTTAAGGGGCAAAAATGTAATTTTTCCATAATGTGATTTTTGGATTGAAATAAATAGTATGAGTGTTAAATGAGCTAAATGTGTTGTTATAGATCAAGTGTAACGCCCCCACGCCCGAGACCGTCGCCGGAGTCGAGTATGAGGTGTTACTAAGCTTAATTTAACATTTTTAGAACTTTGGATTATTTGTTTCTACATTCACATCTTTTAAGCTACTTGCGTCACAGTCACAAGAAAAATCATATCTCGAGTTACGAAACTTGAAATCAAGATCCGTAAATTTTCCCTGAATCTATACTAATATAACTATCTACTAATTTTTTTCCAGAATTTTTGGTTGGGCCAATTAGTACAGTTTATTAGTTAAAGTTACCCCTATTTCAGGACTTGACTGGTCTGACCTCTGTTTACTTCGAACCACATTTCTCTCTGTAGAAAATTCATATGACTATGAGGTTTGTTTCTCCTAAAACTAGACTCAATAAGGATTCTGAGGATATAAAATACACCACCTAATTATATCTTTACAAGTTATGGTGAATTTCTAAAGTAGGAACAGGGGATTCAGAAACTGCTATGACCCTGTTTCACTAAAATTTAAATATCTTGTAACATATAATTCCTTTACCTGTTTAATTTGTTTCATGTGAAACTAGACATAATAAGATTCAATTTGGTATGTAGTCCATCACCAAATTCAATTGGTATGATTTTTAGTAAATTTTCAAACTCGCGTCAGTCTTGCTGTAGTATTCTGTTTATGGCAAATTTCATCCCTCCTATGAGTTTTTATGCACAAAGTATCTTAATAATTTTCCTTAACATCAAACATAATCTAAACTTATCCTTTTCATAATTTATCATTATCAAATATTTTCTCAACCATTCTGTCACCATATCATAAGATCATTACACAAAATAAGTATATTGCTATACATGCCATACTTAAATTTACAAGCCATTTACCAAAAATCTTCCTGATAGTGTGACTGAGCCTTCGACCTATCCCGACTCCTGAGCTGGCTTGTCCAAAACTACAATGAGTAAGAAGAAGGGAGTAAGCATAAATGCTTAGTAAGTTCATATGCAAATAATATGTAACATAACAAATAGTCATACCAATCAACATTAGCATGCACACTAAAACACATATCACATTTCTAATCATTTTTCATCATCTTATTACCTTATAGTGGTTGTATCAATACTCAACCCGAGGGTTAAATACATACCTGTCCAAAATATCCATTTCACATCACTTACCAATACGCCTCTTTACATCTCGAATATTCCTCCATTGAGTAGAACTTTACCCGTTGAACACATCGGAATATAATTCGGATACATGGATAACTTGCACATAAGTGCCATATATGCAATCAAGCAATCATGTAACCGCCCATAAGCGAACTCGGACTCAACTCAATGAGCTCGGGCGTTCGCATCCATAAGTGAACTCGGACTCAACTCAACGAGTTCGGATGCCTAGTTACATCTCACGAACTCGGACTCAACTCAACGAGTTCGGACATTCGCATCCATAAGTGAACTCGGACTCAACTCAACGAGTTCGGATGCTCAACCATCCTAGTGACATGTCACTTGTATCCTAATCTATTCCTAAGGTTCAAACGGGCTTTTCCTCGAACACTTATCCTTGCCGTCTTAGTAGAATGCCGAAATCAATACTCGGTAACAATTATATTTAACAAGTAGTTCACATAATTTACATATTATTTGAAATTAACCACAAAGCATACATTTCATAATAAAATTCAGCATAACATATAATTAACATCAATAACTTAAAAATAACCATTATGCTACATTATTTACACATGAACTTACCTTGGTACCAAAATACAAAGATTTTGCAATTTAGTCCACAATCTTTTCTTTTCCTCGATTGAGGTCGATTCCACGTCTTTCTTGATCTAAAATAACACATTTAGCTCATTTAATACTCACATTATCAAATTAATCCTTAACTCAAATTTTGGCAAAATTACAATTTTGCCCCTAAACTTTTGCATATTTACATTTTTGCCCCTAAGCTCGGGATTAAACTTTATTCCTTATTCTTATGTTTTACAACATGCTGATCACTTTTCTCTTCTATGGCAACATCAAATTCTCACTCTAACATGTACTTGTGACTATTAGGTATTTTTACCGATTAAGCCCTTTTACTCGTTTTTGCTTAAAATCGAGTAGTACAAGTTGTCTAACATAATTTAAAACTTCATATTCTATCATAAAACATCAAAATACACAAATTTCACCTATGGGTATTTTTCCAAATATAAACCCTAGGTTAAATTATTGCTAACATAAGCTTTATCGAGTTAACGGATCTCAAAAGCGTAAAAATCATTAAAAGCGGGCTTGGAATCACTTACTATGGAGCTTGGAAGCTTGAAACAAACCCTAGCTATGGAGAACCCTTGAAATTTCTGCCTAATGAAGAAGATGGACAAAATTGGCTTTTAATTTTGTTTTAATTCATTTTAATAACTAAATGACCAAAATACCCTTACTACTAAACTTTCCAAAATTCCTTCCATGTCCTAATTTTGTCCATGAACTTAAAATTGGTCAAATTGCTATTTAAGACCTCCTCATTAATATTCCAAAACAATTTCATACTAAAACTTCTAGAATGCAAGTTTTGCAACTTATTCGATTTAGTCCCTACTTTCAATTTAAGCACTTTAGGCATAGAATTTCATCACGAAATTTTCACACAATCATGCAATCATATCATAAACCTAAAAATAATTATAAAATAATTATTTCTATCTCGGATTTATGGTCACGAAACCACTATTCTGATTAGGCCATAATTCGGGATATTACAACTCTCCCCCCTTTAAGGATTTTCGTCCTCGAAAATCTTACCGGTAAACAGATGTGGGTATTGATTTCTCATAGTTTCTTCAGATTCCCATGTAGCTTCTTCTACTCCATGCCTTTGCAACAACACCTTCACGAGTGCAACATTTTTATTCCTTAGTTGTTTGACCTCTCGAGCTAAAATCTTAATCGGTTCTTCTTCGTAGGTCATATCTGGTTGTAGTTCAATTTCTGTCGGTGAAACTACATGTGAAGGATCCGAACGATACCGACGTAACATAGATACGTGGAACACATCATGAATCTTCTCTAATTCAGGTGGTAATGCTAGCCGATATGCTACCGGTCCAACTTTTTCAATTACTTCATACGGCCCAACAAAACGCGGACTTAATTTGCCTTTCCGTCCAAATCTAAGGACTTTCTTCCACGGAGTCACCTTTAAAAATATTTTATCACCAACTTGAAATTCAATGTCCTTTCGCTTTAGGTCTACATAAGATTTCTGTCTATCTGAAGCAGCTTTCAAACAATCTCGAATTATCTTCACTTTTTCTTCAGTTTCTTTTATTAGATCAACTCCATAAATCTGATTTTCCTTGAGTTCAGTCCAATACAAAGGCGTCCGACATTTACGACCATATAATGCTTCATAAGGTGCCATCTTCAAACTTGTCTGATAACTATTATTATAAGCAAATTCTACCAACGGTAAATACTTTTCCCAACTACCTTGAAATTCCAATACACAACATCTGAGCATGTCTTCAAGAATCTGAATTACTCTCTCTGATTGTCCATCAGTTTGTGGATGAAAGGAGTGCTGAAATTTAACTTTGTACCTAATGCTTCTTGCAACTTTTGCCAAAACCGTGAGGTAAACCTCGGATCTCTATCCGAAATGATTGACAAAGGTATCCCATGAAGTCTAACAATCTCGGATATACAATTCAGCCAACTTATTAAGAGAATAATCATGACGCATCAAATAAAATGAGCCGACTTAGTTAATCATCAACTATCACCCGGATGGCATCTTTCTTTCCTGGAGTCAATGGCAATCCTGAAACAAAATCCATAGTAATCCGATCCCACGTCCATTCAGGAACCATTATAGGCTGAAGTAATCCCGAAGGCACTTGGTGTTCAGCTTTCACCTGTTGACAAATTAAGCATTTGGACACAAACTCTGATATATCTCTTTTCATTCCATTCCACCAATACATTTTCTTCAAGTCATTATACATTTTCGTACTACCGGATGAATCGAGAAATAACCACTATGTGCTTCTGTAGGATCTTTTGAATCAATTCCTCATTCTTGATTTACACAAATCCGATCTTTAAGCGGTAAGCATCCATCGAACCAATTCGAAATCGATCCCGTGATCGACTTCACACTATTTTCTTTTGGCTAGCAAATCGATCATTTTCCGAGTTTGAAATCTCTTGTAAAAACATCGGTCTTGCTCTTAACTCTGCTAGAATCGAACCGTCATCGACATTTTCAATCGAGTGTTCATAACTCTTAAAGCAAACAACAACTTTCTACTTAAAGCATCGGCAACCACATTCGCTTTTCCGGATGATAATCAATAACAAGCTCATAATCTTTCAATAACTCCAACCATCTTCATTGTCTCAAATTCAAGTCTTTTTGTGACATCAAGTATTTAAGACTTTTGTGATCGGTATATACTCGGTACTTTTCACCATACAAATAATGTCTCCAAATCTTCAAAGCAAACACCACTGCAGCCAATTCCAAATCGTGAGTAGGATAATTCCTCTCATGAGGTTTTAACTGCCTCGAAGCATAAGCCACCACTTTTCCTTCTTGCATGAGTACACACCCCAAACCATTTAGAGAAGCATCACTATACACCACAAATTCTTTACCTAATTCGGGTTGTACCAACACTGGTGTTTCAGTTAATAACTTTTTCAATTCTTCAAAATTATAGAAAATCCATTTACAAACCGCCGATAATACCCACTAGCCCCAAGAAACTCCTAACTTTAGTTACATTTTCGGTGGTTTCCAATCAACAATGGCTGAAATTTTACTAGGATCAACTCAGTATACCATCACGAAACAATATGACCCAAAATCCAACTTCCGGAGCCAAAATTCACTTTTACTAAACTTAGCATACAAATGCTTATCTCTCAAAGTTTGCAAAACTATCCTCAAATGCTCAAGCATGCTCTGTCTCATCTTTTGAATAAATTAAAATATCATCTATAAACACCACAACAAATCTGTCCAAGTATGGCCGAATATGCGATTCATTAAATCCATAAACACAGCAGGAGCATTTGTCAACCCGAATGGCATAACTAAAAATTCATAATGACCGTACCTTGTTCTAAAAGCAGTTTTAGGCACATCTGACTCTTTCACTCGCAGCTGATAATACCCAGATCTCAAGTCAATCTTTGAAAACCATGTCGCTCCTTTTAGCTGATCAAACAAATTCTTGGCAACGGATACTTGTTTTTGATTGTCACCTTGTTTAACTGCCGATAATCAACACACAACCTCATAGAACCATCCTTCTTTTTCACAAATAACACGGGAGCACCCCAAGGTGAAAAACTCGGTCTCACAAAACCTTTATCAGTCAACTCTTGCAACTGCGACTTTAATTCTTTCAACTCTGTTGGTGCCATTCTATATGGAGCAATCGAGATCGGAGCTGTTCCCGGTATCAAATCAATACCAAATTCTACTTCCCTGACTGGAGGCAAACCCGGCAATTCTTCTGGAAATACATCCGCAAATTCACACACAATCGGCACTGATTCAACTTTCTTTTCAACTTCTTTTGTATTAATTACATACGCCAAATAAGCTTCATAACCCTTCCTCAAATATCTCTGAGCCGACATCGAAGAAATCATACTAGGCAATGCCTCTGATTTATCTGATTCAACCCGCAGAGTTTCACCATTTTCACACTTTAATTCTATAACCTTTTCTTTGCAATTTATTTTAGCATCATGCAATGTCAACCAATCCATACCCAAAATAACATCAAACTCATCAAACGGCAACAACATCAAGTCGGCCGGAAAGTAATGATCCCGAATCATTAAAGGACATTTCTTACATACTTTATCAACAGTCACACATTTGCCTAACGGATTCGACACTCTAATCATAAATTCTATGTTCTCAACAGGTATATTCATACTAGACACCAATTTCATGCACACATATGAATGAGTAGAACCGGGATCAATCAAAGCAATAACATTAACATTATAGAGAGAAAATGTACCGGTAATCACATCAGGTGAGGAAGCATCTTCACGCGCTTTAATAGCATAAGTTCTAGCCGGAGCCCTTCCTTCAGGTCTAACTGGTGCATCCCTGGCTACATTCTTACTGCTTGTTTCACTTCCAGCAAATCTCGGATACCTTCCTTCGAGTTTGCACCACTAGCTTTACACTCTGAAATTTTTCTTTCTCGGCTCTCTCAGGCGGTCTCTAATAAAATGATCCGGAGAACCACATCGAAAACATTCATTTGCTCTGACGGACCAAAATGATTTCTACCACCTTCTTGGCACTCGGGTTTAACAAATCTCGTATTTCCCACACTAGCCGCAGTGAAGTAGTCCGAGATTTAGGACCCACATTTCGCTTCTTAAAATTTTCATATGATTGCCCAAATGAAACTTGGGAACGAGGATTCATATTTCTTGACTTTCCGGTTTCTTTGTGAGGGTACATTACTCATTGGTCTTTTCTTCCAATTTCGTGTTTGATTCTACCTTTTCTTTTCCTTCAAGAATTCTTCACCTTGCAAGCTCGATCGACAAGTACCACCATTTCTTTTAGTTCAAGGATCCCAACAAATACCTTAATGTCTTCGTTGAGCCCGTTTTCAAATCGTCGGCACATCTTGGCTTCAGAGGAACATATTCCACGCATACTTACTCAATCGAACAAACTCTCTTTCATATTCGAGACTATCATATTACCTTGCTTCACTCAAGAAACTCTTTACATTTCGATCAATAAATCTTTCACTAATATATTTCTTCCAAACTCTTCTTGAAAGAATTCCTGTGTTACCCTCTCTTTCGGTACTACCAAAATCAAAGTCTTCCACCAATTATAGGCTGAATCTCTCAACAAAGATGTAGCACATTTCAAACATTCTTGGTGTACAAGATAATTCATCAAATACCGGATAGAATTTTCAAGCCGAACTCGCTTTCTGCATCATCATCAATATTTGCTCTAAATTCTTCAGCCCCTTGTTTACTTAATTCATCAACGGGGTTCTGTGAAATTTTATCATATCCATACCTTGAGGCATCGGGGATACAAAGTTGAGGAATTGGGGAGGTGGGGAGGTCGTACATTTGGGTTCGTCTGAACGAACTCGTGTACCATGCACTCATCATTTGGAGAAAGGCTTCGATCCCTTTCTCCCCTCCCCGACCAACAATGAGGGGTGGGTTTTCGATGTTGCTGCTCCTTCAGCGGAGTGGCGCATTACTCTCTACTTCATCTGCCACAATTTGGATCGGGATCCATTTACTATATAAAAAATTCATTTAAAAGGTCAAGTCGTCACACTATCACAATTCATACATATGGCATGTATAGCAAAATCCGTACATACAACACGTAGTCCGAGAACCGACTAAACCTGCTCTGATACCACTAAATGTAACGCCCCCACGCCCGAGACCGTCGCCGGAGTCGAGTATGAGGTGTTACTAAGCTTAATTTAACATTTTTAGAACTTTGGATTATTTGTTTCTACATTCACAGCTTTTAAGCTACTTGTGTCACAGTCACAAGAAAAATCATATCTCGAGTTACAAAACTCGAAATCAAGATCCGTAAATTTTCCCTAAATCTAGACTAATATAACTATCTACTGATTTTTTTCCAGAATTTTTGGTTCAGCCAATTAGTACAGTTTATTAGTTAAACTTACCCCTGTTTCAGGACTTGACTGGTCTGACCTCTGTTTACTACAAACCACATTTATCTCTGTAGAAAATTCATATGACTATGAGATTTGTTTCTCTTAAAACTAGACTCAATAAGGATTCTGAGGATATAAAATACACCACCTAATTATATCTTTACAATTTATGGTGAATTTCTAAAGTAGGAATAGGGGATTCAGAAACTGCTATGACCCTGTTTCACTAAAATTTAAATATCTTGTAACATATAATTCCGTTACCTGTTTAATTTGTTTCATGTGAAACTAGACATAATAAGATTCAATTTGGTATGTAGTCCATCACCAAATTCAATTGGTATGATTTTTAGTAAATTTTCAAACTCGCGTTAGTCTTGCTGTAGTATTCTGTTTATGGCAAATTTCATTCCTCTTATGAGTTTTTATGCACTAAGTATCTTAATAATTTTCCTTAACATCAAACATAATCTAAACTTATCCTTTTCATAATTTATCATTATCAAATATTTTCTCAACCATTCTGTCACCATATCATAAGATCATTTACACAAAATAAGTATATTGCTATACATGCCATACTTAAATTTACAAGCCATTTACCAAAAATCTTCCTGATAGTGTGGTGAGCCTTCGACCTATCCCGACTCTCGAGTGGCTTGTCCAAAACTACAATGAGTAAGAAGGAGGAGTAAGCATAAATGCTTAGTAAGTTCATATGCAAATAATATGTAACATAACAAACAGTCATACCAATCAACATTAGCATGCATCATTAAAACACATATCACATTTCTAATCATTTTTCATCATCTTATTACCTTATAGTGGTTGTATCAATACTCAACCCGAGGGTTAAATACATACCTGTCCAAAATATCCATTTCACATCACTTACCAATACGCCTCTTTACATCTCGAATATTCCTCCATTGAGTAGAACTTTACCCGTTGAACACATCGGAATATAATTCGGATACATGGATAACTTGCACATAAGTGCCATATATGCAATCAAGCAATCATGTAACCCGCCCATAAGCGAACTCGGACTCAACTCAACGAGCTCGAGGCGTTCGCATCCATAAGTGAACTCGGACTCAACTCAACGAGTTCGGATGCCTAGTTACATCTCACGAACTCGGACTCAACTCAACGAGTTCGGACATTCGCATCCATAAGTGAACTCGGACTCAACTCAACGAGTTCGGATGCTCAACCATCCTAGTGACATGTCACTTGTATCCTAATCTATTCCTAAGGTTCAAACGGGCTTTTCCTCGAACACTTATCCTTGCCGTCTTCCGTAGAATGCCAAATCAATACTCATGTAACAATTATATTTAACAAGTAGTTCACATAATTTACATATTATTTGAAATTAACCACAAAGCATACATTTCATAATAAAATTCAGTATAACATATAATTAACATCAATAACTTAAAAATAACCATTATGCTACATTATTTACACATGAACTTACCTTGGTACCAAAATACAAAGATTTTGCAATTTAGTCCACAATCTTTTCTTTTCCTCGATTGAGGTCGATTCCACGTCTTTCTTGATCTAACACATTTATCTCATTTAATACTCACATTATCAAATTAATCCTTAACTCAAATTTTGGTAAAATTACAATTTTGCCCCTAAACTTTTGCATATTTACATTTTTGCCCCTAGGCTCGGGATTAAACTTTATTCCTTATTCTTATGTTTTACAACATGCTGGTCGCTTTTCTCTTCTATGGCAACATCAAATTCTCACTCTAACATGTACTTGTGACTATTAGGTATTTTTACCGATTAAGCCCTTTTACTCGTTTTTGCTTAAAATCGAGTAGTACAAGTTGTCTAACATAATTTAAAACTTCATATTCTATCATAAAACATCAAAATACACAAATTTCACCTATGGGTATTTTTCCAAATATAAACCCTAGGTTAAATTATTGCTAACATAAGCTTTATCGAGTTCTAGGGATCTCAAAAACGTAAAAATCATTAAAAGCGGGCTTGGAATCACTTACTATGGAGCTTGGAAGCTTGAAACAAACCCTAGCTATGGAGAACCCTTGAAATTTCTGCCTAATGAAGAAGATGGACAAAATTGGCTTTTAATTTTGTTTTTAATTCATTTTAATAACTAAATGACCAAAATACCCTTACTACTAAACTTTCCAAAAATTCCTTCCATGTCCTAATTTTGTCCATGAACTTAAAATTGGTCAAATTGCTATTTAAGACCTCCTCATTAATATTCCAAAACAATTTCATACTAAAAACTTCTAGAATGCAAGTTTTGCAACTTATTCGATTTAGTCCCTACTTTCAATTTAAGCACTTTAGGCATAGAATTTCATCACGAAATTTTCACACAATCATGCAATCATATCATAAACCTAAAAATAATTATAAAATAATTATTTCTATCTCGGATTTATGGTCACGAAACCACTATTCTGATTAGGCCATAATTCGGGATATTACATCAAGAAATACGTGGAATCGATCGTGATCAGGGAAAAGAAAAGCTTTCGGACTAAATTATAACATTTCTAAAGTTTGCACCGAGGTAAGTTCGTACATTAATAATTTATCGATTTTTTTTATGTTATTTTATGTTGTTATCATATGAATTGGTGACTGTCCATAGAATGATTAAATGATGGAAACTTGCAAATTTAATAGATTATGAATAAGTGTTAACGGTGAAAAAGGAAAAATTTTTCGGTTGAACCTTCAGAACAAGAACAATACGAATGACCCATTATGAATACACGTGTGTAGTACAAAGTGCAGGCTACTACGTGTACCATACTGTTAAGTCGCATGTGTAGTACTAAGTGCAGGCTACTATGCCTACTCAATGACTTCGATCACGTGTGTAGTACTAAGTGCAGGCTACTACGTGTATCAGATGGTAAGGTCATGTGTGTAGTACTAAGTGCAGGATACTATGTGTACTGGATGTTGGTCACGTGTGTAGTACTAAGTGCAGGCTACTACGTGTACTGGATTGTTGGTCACATGTGTAGTACTAAGTGCAGGCTATTATGCGTATCAGATAGCTTCAGCTATAATGTGGAAAGGAGAAATATGTGTAAAGAATGGTATATTTGTTATTTTTCCGTTGAGTTCAACGGGGAAAATCGATAAAGTGGTAATATGTGAAAGTTATTATAAGGTGGATATGTGCAAATTTATGTTTATGAAAAGTTAGGAGCTATGTGCTCGATAGTTGAGTGAATTCTGGTATAACAAAAAGGACTAGGTGAAATTATGCAAGAGTGAATGTTAGAAATAAAACGGTGTTGAACAGCAGCAGTTACATGATTTTAAAAATTTACCAAAAATCGTGAAAGTTGAATAAAAATGCAAATGATATATGAAAATAAAGCTTAATGAGTCTATTTTCACATAAAATAAATAGGGGAAGCAAAAGAATTCTATATTGTGTGATATTTGAATTCTTGTGAAATAGGGTCTGAATGAATTTGAGATCCCCTGTTCTAACTTTAGAAATTCACCATAAATTGTAAAACAATTATTAAGAGTCATACTTTACATGCATGGATTCGTTATTGAGTCTATTGTTAAGGGAAACAAATGGTATGGTCATTGAAATTCTGTACAGGGAGAAATTTGGTTCGTAGTGCACAGGGGTCAAAGTAGTTATACCCTGAAATAGGGGAGACTTTAACTAATAAACCGTACTAATTGACCAAACCAAAAATTCTAGAAAACAATTAGTAAGTATACATATGAGTCTAGTTTCAGGAAAAATTTACGGAATTGGATTTCGAGTTTTGTAGCTCGAGATATGATTTTTTTTAAATCGGGACTCCAGAAAACAGCCTGTCCTAAATATGTGATTATATACTAGTATGATTGTTTTACTTTGATAAATTGAATATCAATTTCGTACTTACTTACTAAGCTATATGCTTACCTTCTTTTCTTTTTCTTGTCTTATAGAATTACTAAGCTAGCTCGAGATTTGGAGATCGTCGGAGACCCATCCACACTATTAATAGTTTTTGGTATTTTGTAAACACTATTTTGGAATTATGGCATGTATAGAGGGCTGAATCATTTTGTTATGTGTCATAATTAATTTATTTTAAAATATTACTTTTCAAAATTTGATAATTTACTTGTACTTATGTATATCTGTTAATGTTATATATTTTTGTTCAAGCTAGAGGAATTAATTATGTAAGATTAGGTAAATGTGTAAATTCATGTTTTCAGAACATGGATAAGGGGTGTTACATTTATTGGTATCAGAGCCGAGGTTTAGGCGGTTCTCAGATTTATGTACTGTGTGTGGAAGTCTACCTATACATGCCATAATTATATTATGATAGTGTGATGACTCCTAAAAATTTAAATCGTGTTTTTTTATAGTAAATGGATCCCGACCGAGCTGTAGCTGATGATGTAGAAAGTAATGCACCGGCTCCTGCACAAGGGACTGCGCCAGTTGAGAGCAGGCATGAGACACATGATAAGGGAGATGGGGCCCTGGAAGCCTTTCTCCATATGATGAGTAATTGGTACACAGAATTTGTTCGGGCAAATCCGAACGCTCAGCCTCCTCCACCCCCTTCTATTCCTCAACTAGTTCCCGTAGTTCCTTAAGGTGCCGGAATGGTAAGATTGAGCAAACCCCCAGTTGATAAAATTCGAAAGCAAAGGGCTGAAGAATTTAGGGCTAATATAGATGATGATCCCGAGAAAGCAGATTTCTGGCTTGAAAATTCTATCAGGGTATTCGATGAGCTTTCTTGCACTCTCGAAGAATGTTTGAAATGCGCTATATCTTTACTAAGGGATTCGACATATCATTGGTGGAAGACATTGGTATCTGTGGTTCCGAAAGAAAGGGTTACATGGGATTTCTTCCAAGAGGAGTTTAGAAAGAAGTATATAAGCTAGCGGTTCATTGATCAAAAATGGAAAGAGTTCCTTGAGCTGAAACAAGGTAGAATGTCTGTGGCAGAATATGAACGTGAATTTGTTAGACTCAGCAAGTATGCCCAGGAGTGTGTGTCCACCAAAGCTATTATGTGTAAGAGGTTTGAGGATGGGCTAAATGAAGATATCAAGCTACTAGTTGGAATTTTAGAGTTGAAAGAGTTTGTGGTATTGGTCGGTCGAGGTTATAAAGCTGAAGAACTGAGCAACGAGAAGAGAAAAGCTGTGAATGAAGCCAAAGACGCAAGAAAGAGGCCAATGAGTAAGTCATTCCAATCTCAGTCAAATAAGTCTAAAGAAATGAATCCTCAGTTGACTATTTCAATTGGACATTCGTATCGGGATCGTGGGAGATCATATTTGGGTTCTAAAGCTCAAGCTACTTTAGTGGCGAGTGTAGGTAATGTGAGATCTAATAGACCCGAGTGTCAGCACTGTGGTAAACAACATTTTGGGGAGTGTTGGACGATTAGCCGGGCTTATTTCAAATGTGGTTCTCGAGAACATTATATTAAGGATTGCCCAAAAAGGGTTGAAGAAGAAAAATTTTAGAGTGCCAGACAAACTAGTGCTGCTAATAGAGGTAGACCTTCGAGAAATACTAGAAGTGGAGCTAGCAGTTGAAGTGTGACAAAGGAATCAATTGGGAGACTGAAAGCTAGAGTACCTACTAGAGCTTATGCCATACGTACTCAGGAAGAGGCGTCATCTCCTGATGTGATCACTGGTACATTTTCTCTTTATAATACTATTATCATTGCATTGATTGATCCCGGATCTACTCATTCTTATGTTTGTGTGAATTTGGTATCTTGTAAGAGCTTGCCTGTAGAATCTACTGAATTTGTGATTAAAGTGTCAAACCCTTTAGGCAAATATGTGTTAGTAGATAAGGTTTACAAAAATTTCCCT
Source organism: Gossypium arboreum (assembly GCF_025698485.1). Classification (NCBI taxonomy): domain Eukaryota; kingdom Viridiplantae; phylum Streptophyta; class Magnoliopsida; order Malvales; family Malvaceae; genus Gossypium; species Gossypium arboreum. The sequence continues at coordinate 42,386,593 of NC_069080.1, forward strand.
TTGATGATTCAAGGTCACTGTTTTCTGGCTAATCTAATGTTGCTACCATTTGACGAGTTTGATGTCATTTTGGGTATGGATTGGTTGATACTACATGATGCCAGAGTAAATTGCAGATAGAAAACTCTTGAGTTGAAATGTGAAAATGGTGAAATTCTTCGGGTGGAAGCAAATGAATCAAATAAATTGCCTATGGTGATTTTGTATATGTCTGCTCAGCGATATATACGAAAAAGGTGTGAAGCTTATCTTGCTTATGTATTAAATACCAAAATGTCTGAGTCGAAGCTTGAATCAGTACCGGTAGTCTGCGATATCCCAGATGTATTTCCAGAAGAATTACCGGGGTTGCCTCCGATCAGAGAGGTAGAGTTTGCTATTGATTTATTACCTGGAACTGCACCAATTTTGATCTCTCCATACAGAATGGCTCCGACTGAATTGAAAGAATTAAAAGCTCAGTTGCAAGAGTTGACAGATAAGGGGTTTGTGAGACCGAGTTTCACTCCCTGGGGTGCCCTTGTGTTGTTTGTAAAGAAAAAAGATGGATCCATGAGACTTTGTATTGACTATCGATAGCTCAACAAGGTGACCATAAAGAACAGGTATCCGTTGCCGAGAATCGATGATTTGTTTAACCAGTTAAAAGGGGCGACAATGTTTTCAAAGATTGATTTGAGATCCAGTTACTATCAGTTGAGAGTTAAAGAGTCGGATGTGCGAAAAACCGCTTTCAGAATGAGGTATGGACACTACGAATTCCTTGTGATGCCTTTCGGTTTAACCAATGCTCCGGCTATCTTTATGGATTTGATGAATCGAATCTTTAGGCCATACTTGGATAGGTTTGTGGTTGTGTTCATAGATGATATCCTGATTTATTCTCGAAACGAGTCTGAGCATGTTGAACATTTAAGAATGGTATTATAGATTTTAAGAGAAAAGAAATTGTTTGCTAAATTCAGTAAAAGTGAATTTTGGCTTCATGAAGTCAGATTTTTGGGACATGTAGTTTCGGGTGATGGTATTCGGGTTAATCCAAGCAAAGTTTCGGCAATTGTTAATTGGAAACCGCCGAAGGATGTATCTGAGGTTAGAAGCTTTTTGGGCTTAGCTGGATATTATCGACACTTTGTCGAGGGATTTTCGATGATCGCCTCTCCTATGACTAAGCTGTAGCAAAAGAATGTTAAGTTTAATTGGACTGAAGAGTGTCAACAAAGTTTTGAGAAGTTGAAAGAGCTGTTGACCAAAGCACCAGTGTTAGTGCAACCCGAGTCGGGGAAAGAATTTGTGATCTATAGTGACGCGTCATCAATTGGTCTTTGTTGTGTTTTAATGCAAGAAGGTAAAGTAGTAGCTTATGCCTCAAGACAGTTGAAACCGCACGAGAAGAATTACCCGACACATGATTTCGATATGGCCGCCATTGTCTTTGCTTTGAAGATTTGGCGTCATTATTTATACAGTGAGAAATGCTGAATCTTTACTGATCACAAAAGTTTGAAATATTTGATGAATGAAAAAAATTTGAATTTACGACAACGGAGATGGCTTGAATTATTAAATGTGTGACAGCCCTAATTTGACCCTAGTCGGGAAGTGGTTTCGGGACCACAAAATCGAGTCACGAAAATAATTAAATGTTATATTCTATGTTTATTATATGTGGAAGTGCATGTGTGAAAGTATTGTGTCTTAATTTTGTCATTTGAATGTGGAATTAGCTAAAAAGGACTTGTTTGAGAAACTTTGAATATGTGGTAGTTGAATGTCCAAGTGATTAATTTTGTAAATTACTAAAGTAGAGGATTTGCATGTCTATTTTACTGCTTTATTTAAGTGTACGGTAGTGGGGTTGGTTTAATGCATCATGCGCTTAATAATAATAATAATAATAAATTATAAACTTAAATTATGGTATAAAATAATATATGTTATTTTATAACATAAAATAAGGTGATAAAAACAAAGTTAAGCTTTATTTGTTTTTTCATCACTTGGCCGGAACTAAAGAAAACAAAAAGAAGAAGAGAAGCTCTTGAATATTCGGTCATTTGGGGGAGATAAATTCAAGGTAAGTTCATGGTAGTTTGGTTGAAATTTCATGTTTTTGAGTTCCTCTCTTGGTTCTACTTTAAACCCATGAATTAATTTGTTAAATGTTGGTCAATTGTGCATTCGGTCATGATAGGAAATTGCAAAAATTTTGTATTTGATGATAGAAATTGATGAATGAAAGTTTGATGGACTATAATGTTAAAATCCATGTGATTGTAAGTTTATAAGTTTAAATTTTGAAATTTGAATTATGTGTGGCTCAATTGTTTAGAATGGGCATTCGGCTATAGTATGAAATGCAAAGAAAATTTGGTGTTGGATGTTTTAAATGATTTAGATAGTTATAAATTAAGTTTGAGGCTTGGTACTTATGTATAGATGGTCTATTTAGATAACTTGGCTTGTAAGTTTAATGGTGAAATTTATGCTTTGTGAGGATAAATGGTTTAAAAAGGAGCATTCGGCCATGATGTAAAATTTTGATGAAGTGATGTTAAATGCTTTGAATATTGAGTATATATAGTTATAAGTTGAATTTAAGGTTTGTTAAATTGTCTTTTTCATTTCCGAATGTGTGTTTAGTTAAAGAAAATTTGTTAAAGTGCTTAGTTAATTGATATTAGGTTAATGGTGTGTGTATAAATTATTTAAAATATAAACTTTGTATGAGCATTAAAGGTTATATATGAATTCAGCCTTGGGAGGAATTTTAGTATAAAATGCTTGAATGTTAAATAGGTTATTACTTTAATGATCGAATGTGCCAAAGGCTAATGCATGGTCTAGTTGATCAATATGTGATATTGGAACGAGAATAAATATCTATTTGATGAGCTATATATTCGGCTATATGGTTGAGATATGTATATGAAAATATGATAAGCCATATGAGTTTTGTGTTTGTGTATATGAACTAGGTATACAATGAATATTCGACTATGAAGGTTAAAGGTAATAGGAATTTTGGTGATATACATATTCAGTCATTAGGATTATATGTACTTTGACTATGTGGGTTATGTGTTAAGGTAAGCTACTTATTTGATATGTGTATTCGGTCATAAAGGTGTACATGAGGAAATATTAAATTAATTGTATTAAATTGATTAATGTGATTAAAAATGTGTATGACCATTTTGTATTTGAGCTAAAAGTAACTATATGACCTATTAAATTTCTTGTCATATTCGGCCATAAGCTAGCATGATGGCACTTTAATAAGTTAAATTTGTTTGAATTAGCTCAAGAGCATAGAGAACCAAGGTTGGACAGGGGAAAAGAGAAAGTAGTTGAATAGCCGATCCGAGACTGTTCGAAAATATTTGAGGTAAGTTTTAAGTAGTTGAACATAAATAATATTCAATAATGACATGACATATTATGAGAATTAAGTATTACTTGTAATGTATGTATATGGCCGAATGGAAAATATAATATGGAAGTAAAATGTGATATGCTTTTATGATCAAATGATAAGTGTTAGATGAATATGAGTGAGATGTTATGTGTAAACTATCAAATGATAAGTATGAATGATAAAGTGAAATAAAAGTGAATAAAATGTAGGATGATATATTCGAATGATGCTAGTACCTAATTTGGTGTGATTGTGTTATATGAAACTTGTTGATTTGAATATCGTACGGTACTAATCGGGCCTTTGAGCCTAGGAGGCTATAATGCCTATGAAATGATATCGGGCCTTTGAGCCTAAGGTTATAATGCCGGTGAGATACTATTCGGGCCTTCGAGCCTAGCAGGCTATAATGTCGGTGAAATGATATCGGGCCTTTGAGCTTAGCGGGCTATAATGCCGGTGAGATACTATTCGGGCCTTTGAGCCTAGCAGGCTATAATGCCGGTGAAATGATATTGGGCTTCGAGCCTAGCAGGCGAAATGCCGGTGGATGAATTCGGGTTTAAAACCTAGCAGGCTAAATGCCGGTGATTTGATAAAAGTCTATGACTAAGATACCTCGTGTTAGAAGGACAAATGAATACATACAATACGTTAAGTTGGCCAGGTACGTATTATGTATTTATTTGTGTGTTTGATTTGAATTGAATCATAAGTGTATAATGTGATACATATGTTAATAAATGTTATAACTATATCTATGATCATGATACATTCGGTCAAGGTGTGGAAGTATGTGAAAGTATTTGATTTATTTATGTTATATGAATTTAGATTAAGTGAAATAAGAATGCTAAATGTGCATGATGTGCTGTGTATATTCGGCCAAATGGCAATATACCTAGAAAATGGCCTCTTGAGAAATTGAATGATCAAAGTATGATTGATTTTTTTGTTTGCATTGCTTAAAACTTACTAAGCTTATGAAAGCTTACTCCGTTTATTATGTTTCTCTGTTTTATAGATTGTTGACTCCAGTCACCTGCTCGGGAGGGGATCGTCAGCAACTCGTCACACTATCTATCATTTTGGTACTATTATGTTTTGGAGCTAGTATGACATGTATAGAATAGACTTAAGTGAATGATATTTTGAGATGTTGTTGTATATAAGCCATGTGAATATGGCAACTTTTGAATGTAGGTATAAGTCTGAATTTCGATCTTTGATTGTGTTTGGCTATGCATATAATTGCTAATGAACTTATGTAAATGTGAATGTGCAAATGTAGTGTTTTAAATTGGTAACACTTCATAACCCACTCCGGCGACGGATGCGGGTTATAGGGGTGCTACATTTCATTAGTATCAGAGCTACGGTTTAGTCGAATCTAGGACTAACGTAGCGTGTGTGAGTCTAGCTATACTTGCCATAAAGTGTTAATACGATAGTGTGATGATTTCTGACAGTTGAAATGTGTTTTTCGTATAGTAATGAATTCCAATCCTGATCGAGTGGTAGCTGACGACGTAGAGAGTGTAGCGCCTACTCCTGCGCTCGGGACAGCGCCGATGGACTCGCAACTGAATGCTAGTAATCAAAATGATGAGGCTAAACAAGCCTTCTATGCTATGATGAATTATTGGTTTACCCAATATGTTCGAACTAATCTAGCTGTTTCACATCCCCCACCCTCAACTAATACAACCCCTGCACCTGTGGTACCTCCTGTAGTTGACCCGTTGAGGTTGAGCAAGCCCCCGGTTGATAGAATTCGAAAGCATGGGGCTACTGAGTTCAAGGCTACTGAAAGTGATGATGCCAAGCAAGCTGAGTTTTGGCTCGATAATACCATTCGAGTGTTTGATGAATTATCGTGCACACCCGATGAGTTTTTAAAATGTGCTATATCTCTGTTACGTGATTCTGCCTACTATTGGTGGAATACCTTGATTTCAGTTGTGCCGAGAGAACGGATTACTTGGGAATTCTTTCAAACCGAGTTCCGCAAGAAATATATTAGTCAAAGATTCATTGATCAGAAACGGAAGGAGTTTCTCGAGCTCAAAACAAGGTTCTATGACAGTTATCGATTACGAGCGAAAGTTTGTCAGACTTAGTAGATATGCTCGGGAATGTGTTTTGTCTGAGGCTATCATGTGTAAACGCTTCGAGGACGGGTTGAATAAAGACATCAAACTGTTGGTGGGTATTCTAGAAATCAAAGAGTTTGTAGTACTTGTCAAGCGAGCTTGTAAAGCCGAAGAGCTTGATAAAGAGAAAAGAAAAGCTGATGATGGAGCTAGAGAGTTCCGTAAAAGATCTTTGGGAAAATCCTTTCATCAATCATCGAAGAAATTTAGAGATGACCCAGCTCAATCTAAGAATACTTCGCGTTTTTCCAAAAGGGACCGTGATCGACCCCCTGTGAATACGCGAGCCACCTCTGTTGCTAGTGTCGGCAATGATCGTCAGGACAGATCTGAGTGCAAGCATTATGGTAAATGGCATTCAGGGAGCTGTAGATTTCATGACCGCTCTTGTTTCAAGTGTGGATTAGCTGATCACTTTATCCGAAACTGTCTGAAATTAGCTGAACAGAATACTAATCCGAGTGGGAGACCTTGTAACACTGCAACACGAGGTAAACCACCTAGACATACGGGTAATGCTAGTGGAAACCAAAGAGGGACCAAAGATACTACTGTACATTCTGAGGCTCGTGCTCCTGCTAGAGCCTATGCTATACTCGCGCGCGAGGATGCTTCTTCGCCAGATGTTATTACCGGTACTTTCACTCTTTTTGATACTGATGTTATTGCTTTGATCGACCCCGATTCTACTCATTCATATGTATGTGAAACTTTGGCATCCAGTAAAACTCTACCTGTTGAGTCTACTGAGTTTGTGATTCGGGTGTCGAATCCTTTGGGCCGTTATGTGCTAGTTGACAAAGTATGTAAGAAATGTCCCCTGATGATCCGAGATTCTTGCTTTCCGGCTGATTTAATGTTATTACCGTTTGACGAGTTTGATATCATTCTCGGTATGGATTGGTTAACTGTGCATGATGCAGTAGTGAATTGCAAGCAAAAGACAATTGATTTGAGATGTTCAAATAATGAGATAATTTGAGTTGAGTTTACCGATTTGAATGGATTATCGGCAGTGATATCCTCGATGTTGGCTCAAAAATATGTGAAAAAGGGTTGTGAAACATATCTTGCATACGTACTGGATAGTAAAGAATCAGAAAAAAAACTTGAGACTGTGCCCGTGGTTTGTGAATATTCGGATGTGTTCCCCGAAGAATTACGTGGATTACCTCCTGTTCGAGAGGTAGAGTTTGGTATTAAGCTAGTACCAGGGACTACACCTATTTCGATAGCTCCGTATCGTATGGCACCAACCGAACTAAAAGAATTGAAATCTCAGTTGCAAGAGTCGTTGACAGATAGAGGTTTTGCTCGACCGAGTTTTTCTCCCTAGGGTACACCAGTGCTGTTTGTGAAAAAGAAAGACGGAACCATGAGAATGTGCATTGATTATCGTCAACTTAATAGGGTAACGATAAAGAATAAATATCCGTTCCCACGAATCGATGATTTGTTTGATCAACTGAAAGGAGCCTCAGTATTTTCGAAGATAGACTTGAGATTAGGTTATTATCAGTTGCGAGTTAGAGACTCTGACGTGCCTAAAACTGCTTTTAGAACGAGGTACGGACATTATGAGTTCCTAGTGATGCCGTTTGGGCTCACTAATGCCCCTGCTGTTTTTATGGATCTAATGAATCGAATTTTCAGACATTATTTGGATCAGTTTGTAGTCGTGTTTAGAGATGACATTTTTATCTATTCACGCGATGAAATCGAGCATGCCAAATACTTGAAGTTTGTATTGCAGATTTTGCGAGACAAGCAGTTATATGCGAAGTTCAGTAAATGGGAGTTTTGGTTGAGGGAAGTCAGCTTTTTTGGGGCATGTTGTATCCACATCGGGTATCCAAGTTGATCCAAGTAAAATTTCAGCTATACTCGATTGGAGGCCTCCGAGAAATGTTATGGAAGTTCGAAGCTTTTTGGGACTTCCCGGGTACTATAGACGGTTTGTGAAAGGGTTCTCGATATGTCTTAAAGCCCCGTACGAACCTTAGGAATAGTTAGGATACATATGTCTTGACATAGGATTCTGATATGTGATTCGTGTAAGACCACGTCTGGGATGTTGGCATCGATTTGTGATTTACGTGTAAGACCACGTCTGGGATGTTGGCATCGATATGTGATTACATGTAAGACCACGTCTAGGACGTTGGCGTTGTACGAGCTTTTCGACTATGTGACAACCCGAATTAGGGCCTAATTGGAATAGTGGTTTCGTGACCACAAATCCGAGATAAAAATAATTGTTTTATAATTATTTTGAGGTTTATGATATGATTTCATGATTGAGTGAAAATTTCGTGATGAAATTCTATGCATTAAGCGCTTAAGTTGAGATTAGGGACTAAACTGAATAATTTGCAAAACTTGTGTTCTAGAAGTTTTTAGTATGAAATCGCTTTGGAATATTAATTAGGAGGTCTTAAATAGAAATTTGACCAATTTCTAAGTTCATGGACAAAAATTGGACATGGATGGAATTTTTGGAAAGTTTAGTAGTAAGGGCATTTTGGTCATTTGTATATTAAATGAAATAAAATGGGAAAAATAACACAAAAATGGTCATCTTCTCAATTAGTTGCTGCTGAATTTTTCTCTCCTCCATAGCTAGGGTTTCTTCAATTTTCAAGCTTCATAGTAAGTGATTTCAAGTCCCGTTTTTAATGATTTTTATGTTTTTGAAATCCCGGTTCGATTTAGCTTATGTTAGCAATAATTCAACCTAGGGTTCATATTTGGAAAAATACCAATAGGTGAAATTTGTGTATTTTGGTGTTTTATGATAGAATATGATGTTTTAAATCATGTTAAATACCTTGTGCTACTCGGATTTGAGTGAAAACGAGTAAAAGGGCTTAATCGGTAAAAATACCTAATGTTCATAAATACATGTTAGAGTGAGAATTTGATGTTTCCATAGAAGAGAAAAATGTTTAGAATGTCATAAAACATAAGAATAAGGGCTGAAATTAAATTTCCAAGCTAGGGGAAAAATCATAATTTTGTAAAAGTTAGGGGGCAAAAATGTAATTTTTCCATAATGTGAGTTTTGGATTGAAATAAATAGTATGAGTGTTAAATGAGCTAAATGTGTTGTTACAGATCAAGAAAGACGTGGAATCGATTGTGATCGGGGAAAAGAAACGCTTTCGGACTAAATTATAACATTTCTAAAGTTTGCACCGAGGTAAGTTCGTACATGAATAATTTATCAATTTTTTTTATTTTATGTTGTTATCATATGAATTGGTGACTGTCCATAGAATGATTAAATGATGGAAACTTGCAAATTTAATAGATTATGAATAAGTGTTAACGGTGAAAAAGGAAAAAATTTCCGGTTGAACCTTCAGAACAGGAACAATACGAATGACCCATTGTGAATACACGTGTGTAGTACTAAGTGCAGGCTACTACGTGTACCATACTATTAAGTCACATGTGTAGTACTAAGTGCAGGCTACTACGTGTATCAGATGGTGAGGTCACGTGCGTAGTACTAAGTGCAGGCTACTATGTGTACTGGATTGTTGGTCAGTGTGTAGTACTAAGTGCAGGCTACTACGTGTACTGGATTGTTGGTCACATGTGTAGTACTAAGTGCAGGCTATTATGCGTATCAGATAGCTTCGGCTATAATGTGGAAAGGAGAAATATGTGTAAAGAATGGTATATTTGTTATTTTTCCGTTGAGTTCAACAGGGAAAATCGATAAAGTGGTAATATGTGACAGTTATTATAAGGTGGATATGTGCAAATTTATGTTTATGAAAAGTTAGGAGCTATGTGCTCGATAGTTGAGTGAATTCTGGTATAACAAAAAGGACTAGATGAAATTATGCAAGAGTGAATGTTAGAAATAAAACGGTGTTGAACAGCAGCAGTTACATGATTTTAAAAATTTACCAAAAATCTTGGAAGTTGAATAAAAATTCAAATGATATATGAAAATAAAGCTTAATGAGTCTATATTCACATAAAAGAAACAGATGAAGCAAAAGAATTCTATATTGTGTGATATTTGAATTCTTGTGAAATAAGGTCTGAATGAATTTGAGATCCCCTGTTCTGACTTTAGAAATTCACCATAAATTGTAAAAAAATTATTAAGAGTCATACTTTGCATTCATGGATTCCTTATTGAGTCTATTTTTAAGGACAGCAAACGGTATGGTCATTGGAATTTTGTACAGGGAGAAATTTGGTTCGTAGTGCACAGGGGTCAGAGTAGTTATACCCTGAAACAGGGGAGACTTTAACTAATAAACTGTACTAATTGACCCGACCAAAAATTCTAGAAAAAAATTAGTAAGTAGACATATGAGTCTAGTTTCAGGAAAAATTACGAAATTGGATTTCGAGTTTTGTAGCTCGAGATATGATTTTTCTTAAACCGGGACTCCAGAAAACTGCCTGTCCTGAATATGTGATTATATACTAGTATGATTGTTTTACTTTGATAAATAGAATATCAATTTCATACTTACTTACTAAGCTATATGCTTACCTTCTTTTCTTTTTCTTGTCTTATAGAATTACTAAGCCAGCTCGAGATTTGGAGATCGTCGGAGACCCATCCACACTATCAATATTTTTTGGTATTTTGTAAACACTATTTTGGAATTATGGCATGTATAGAGGGCTGAATCATTTTGTTATGTGTCATAATTAATTTGTTTTAAAATATTTCTTTTCAAAATTTGATAATTTACTTGTACTTATGTATATCTGTTAATGTTATCTATTTTTGTTCAAGCTAGAGTAATTAATTATGTAAGATTAGGTAAATGTGTAAATTCATGTTTTCAGAACATGGGTAAGGGGTGTTATAGACTATCCGAGTATCTTCATTAATTCCGAATGGTTCCACGGGCAATATTAAGTAAAGATCGAATGTGAAATCGAGCTAAAAGGTCAGGTATGTGCTAAGTTAAATGATTGAGAAAATAAGGTAAATGTGTACTTATGATTTATATATGAAATATGCATTATAAAGTGAGAATTATTTGTGTTATGAGTATATGTACATCCGACCACTGACATTATATGGTTAATGATTACGAGTTAATGATTGAGCTGGTAAGTATAATTCATGTACACAAGGTTATAATTTGTTTGGTTCAGTTTAGTTTAATTGAATTATGTATATTATTGAAATGTTTTATTTGCTTATGACTTACCAAACTATTTAAGCTTACTGTGTGTGTGTTCGTTTGCTGTTTTATAGATTTTGGAAGCTAGTTACGAGCTCGGCGATCGTCAAGGAAATCCATCACACTATCATTTGTTATTTTGGTATTTTAAAATTTTGAACTTTGAACTTATGGCATGTATAGGCTAGTATTTGTTTTGGTTGATTTTGGATTTGTATATATATATATATAGCCATGTGAAAATGGCTTGATCATTATGCTTATGTTCGATTATATTTGATCATGGTTTATGCTCATTTTGGTAAGTATGCTTTATGACATATATGAATGGTGTTTGGTTTTATGTCTTGATCTAGGTAATGATATGAACAACTTACAACTAGCTCATTTAATAAGCTTGGTATATGGATTTGATTAGAATATGTGGTTAGTCTTATGATTTGGCTTTGTAATGGAGTAAGCGATGAATTTATAGCCGATTGTATAATGGTTAATCTAATTCATTTATAATGGTTAATTCAGTTTGTGTCCTATAAATATAGATGAAGGCTATAAGCTATTTATGAAATGATGTTGGTGATTAAATTATAGGTTGAGTGTTGGTATGTCATATCAGTGGCTGGGTAGTCCGGCATGTGGTTCGCATACCTGACAGCTTGTGTGAGTAGCCCGTGTGGTTAAATCTTGACTGACAGCTTGTGTGAGTAGGCCCGTGATTAGCTCGTGTGTGAGCCCTATGTATTATGAGATATGAGGTAGCATTGGCTACATATGTGGCACTAACGTGCAAGACCTTCCGTGTATCCGATAATATTTCAAGTGTTCAACGGGTAATCCGAAAAGTATGTCAATGATGACAAAGTGTTCAACTATGTTATGAGTTGGTACAAGTATGTATGTAACACTCATGAGTATGGACTTTAGTATGAGATGAACTCCTGGTAAGAATGCTAATGAGTAAATTAAGCCTAAGATACTTGATGATAATTATGCTAATTTATTTTGAGTACTTATATGATTAATGTATGATTTATGTTGCTTATTATTTGCATGCAAACTTAGGGTGGGTTTGGCGCGGCGGTGAGGTGCATTTAGCTTACTTTTTGTCTCACGCTACAGTATCGCTATAGTATCTAATCTCACCTCCACTACTATTTTTACACTAATCGCAGGTAAACGCACCTCCCATCCAAACTCACCCTTACTAAGCTTTAAAATCTTAGTCCCCTTTTCTTTCCATTCCTTATAGTGTCGCCAAGCTAGCTTAGAGATCGAGGAACATCCGAGCTCGATTCACACTATCAAATGATTTTTTTGGTATAATATTTTGAGTATGGCATGTATAAGGACTTGGTCATTTTGCTACTTGTCATATTGGTTTAGCCAAATGTGTTGGCATTGTAATGGTTAGTGATTCATTTTGTATATGGCCATTGGAAGTTGACTAATATTATTCTATTTGGTCATTGGTATATTTATTTGATGATGCTTATCATGAAGATGAATTTGGCATGAAAGGAAAAGAAAGTATGTGATGTTTATGCATGATAGATGTTAGTATGTGCAAATGATGTATTGATATCTTGTTTTTGGTTGATTTGGTTGTATGTATATGCTTGGATTGGTGTTGCTTGTTATGGTGTAGGTTGGTGCAAGTAAGAGTGGCAAAATGGCTTGGTAAATAGTCTTATTTTGTCCACGCAGGCAGAGACACGGCCGTGTGTCTTAGCCGTATGAAGGACACGACCCAGGGACATGGGCGTGTGTCCAAGGCCTGTGAAGTCTGCACCTATTTTATGAAAATTATGAAAATTAAATCGTCCACATGGCCTAAGCACACGGGCATGTGACTTAGTCGTGTGACTTCAATTTGTTGATTACATCATAAACAGAGAGTTACACGAGTTAGGGACACGGGCGTGTGTGACCACATGGCCTACCCACATAGGCGTGTCCCAAGCCACACAGGCATGTGACCTTGTTTTGATGAAAAATTTTGTAAGGGTTGTAGAATTTTCTAAAGTTCTCGGTTTAGTCCCGAACCACCTCCAATGCATGTTTTGGGCCTTGTAGGCTCGTTTAAAGGACGGAATAAATGTTTTCAAAAAGTTTTAAATTTGAGTGGAAATTTGTGTCTCAGTTTTGAATGTTTATTTGAGTATAAGTTCAGTAATGCCTTGTACTGGATCCGGCGTCGAATACGGGTAAGGGGTGTTACAGCATACAACTGTTTGTCTCTTAAAGTTTATAAAACAGTTCTCGAATGCTAGGCATGCTCAGTCTCATCACGAGAATAAATCAGTATGTCATCAATAAAAACAACTACAAGCTTATCCAAATATGGTCGGAAAATTCGGTTCATCAAGTCCATGAAAACAGCAGGGGCATTAGTTAATCCAAATGGCAAAACAAGAAATTCATAGTGCCTGTACCTTGTTCTAAAAGCAATATTCAGCACATCTGACTCTTTAACTCGTAATTGATAGTAGCTTTGAAAACATGGTTGCTCCTCTCAATTGGTCAAACAAGTAATCAATCCTTGGTAAAGGTTACTTATTCTTTATGGTAACCTTGTTGAGCTGTCGGTAATCAATGCACAATCTCATGGATTCGTCTTTCTTCTTTACAAATAACACGAGAGCACCCCAAGGGGAATAACTCGGTCTTGCGAATCCCTTATCTGTCAATTCTTGCAACTGAGCTTTCAATTCTTTTAATTCAGTCGAAGCCATCCCATACGAAGCAATTGATAACGGTGAAGTACCAAGGACTAACTCAATGCCAAACTCAACTTCTCCAACTGGGGGTAACCTTGGCAACTCTTCTGGGAACACGTCCGGGTATTCACAAACTATCGGCACTGATTCAATTTTCAATTCAGACTCTTTTGTATTCAGCACATAAGCTAGGTAAGCTTCACAACCTTTTTTTATACATTTCTGAGCTGACATCGAAGAAATCACCACAGGCAATCTATCTGACTCATCTGATTCAACCCAAAGAATTTCACCATTTTTACATTTCAATTTAATAACTTTATGTCTACAATTTACTATAACATGATGCAACGTTAGCCAATCCATACCCAAAATAACGTCAAACTCATTAAATGGCAACAACATCAAGTCAACCGGAAAACAGTAACCTCCAATCATCAAAGGACATTCCTTACATACCTTGTCAACTAAAACATGCTTGCCTAAAGGGTTTGACACCTTAATCACAAATTCGGTAAACTTGACAGGAAATTTCTTATTACTTACCAAATTCATACAAACATACGAATGAGTAGATCCAGGGTCAATCAATGCAATAACATCAGTATCATAAAGAGAAAAAGTACCAGTGATAACATCGGTAGAAGACGCGTCCTTACGAGCACGAATGGCATAAGCTCTCGCCAGTGCTCTCACTTCAGGTCTCATGGCTGTATCTTTAGTCCCACCTTTACTACTAGCTCTATTTCCAGTATTCCTCGGGGGCCTTCCTCTAGAAGTAGTATTATTAGGCTTTGCACTCTGAAATTTCTCTTTCTTTACCATATCCGGCCAATCTCTGATAAAATGATCTTGAGAACCACACTTAAAACAATCCCGGTCATTAATTCTACATTCACCGGGATGACGTCTGCCACACTGCTAGCATTCGGGTCTGTTAGACTTTACATTGCCCACACTCGCCATTGAGGTGGCTTGAGATTTAAAATTCGAATGTTGTTTCCCACGATCTCTGTAAAACACTCCGCTGAAAAATTTGAACGGGAATACATTGCTTTAGACTTCTTGGACTGAGATGGAAATGACTTACTCATCGGTCTCTTCCTCGAGTCTTTAGATTCAAGATCAGGTTTTCTCTTCTCTTTGTTCAATTTTTCGGCCTTACAAGCCTTTCAACCAACACCACAAACTCTTTCAGCTCTAAGATCCCGACTAACACACGATTGTCTTCATTCAATCCATCCTCAAATCTCTTGCACCTGATGGCCTCGGTGGAAACACACTCCCGAGCTCACATACTCAGTATGAAAAATTCTCGATCATACTCTATTATGGTCATAGGACCCTGTTTCAGCTCAAGAAATTCTTTACGTTTCTGATCGATGAACCGTTGGCTAATATGCTTCTTTCGGAACTCCTCTTGAAAGAAGTCCCATGTGACCCTCTCTCTCGGTACCACCGATACTAATGTATTCCACCAATGGTATGAAGAATCTCTCAGAAGCGAGATAGGACATTTTAAACACTCATCCGGTGTGTAGGACAAATCATCAAATACCCTGATGGAGTTTTCGAACCAAAAATCGGCTCTCTGAGGATCATCATCCATATTTGCTCTGAAATCCTTGGCCCCGTGCTTCCAGATTTTATCAACCGGTGGCTTATTCATTCTTACAAAGTCCATACCTTATGGGGCTACGGGAACCGGTCGAGGAATAGGTGGCGGTGGAGGAGGTTGGGTGTAACACCCCTTACCCGAGTCTGAGGCCGGGACTGGGCACGAGGCATTACCTAATTACACGTATGCATCCAATCATTTTCGAGTTACAAAATCTATATCAAATTTAAAACTTCTCTTTCTTAATCTAAAAGTTCGTAATATGGGCCTACGGGGCCCAAACCATATTTTGGAAATATCCTGGGATTAATCCAAACATCTTTGAAAACTTTGAAAAATGTCACTTGAAACAGGGGCACACGCCAGTGTGAAAAGGCGACACGCCCGTGTGGTACACACAGGCTAAGCACAAGGGGACACGCCCGTGTGAATTAAATTTCACTTTCGAACCTACAGGGGTTTTCACACGACCTGACACACGCCCGTGTCCATGGCCCTTGTCCCTCATACGCAATGACATGCCCGTGCCTAAAAACCTTGACATTTTGTTTCTGACATTAGCAAAAATTTAGAGGCACATAGCCAAGGCAGACACCCGTGGCCAAAGGCCGTGTCCTCCACACGGCTGAGACACATGGCCATGTCTCTACCCGTGTGTTTACTATCATGCATACTAACTTACAAATTCGAGGTGCAGGGGACACACGATCGAACAACACGCCCTTGGGGCTAACCGTACATCACACACGGCCTAGACACACGCCTGTGTGTCCCCCCTATGGACGATATAAGGCTATCTACCAAGCCCTTTGCCACCCTAAAACACAAAATAACACCATCTTCCATACCAAAGTCTAATATGACATGATTCCTCAATCAAACAATCACAACTAAGGTCTCTACACATTTCACATTTGCTTAAGCACCCAATTCATGCACTTTGCTATCCAAACATTGAAATTCGCATGTTCAACCATACCAATAATTTCTCATTTAGGAAAGACCTTGTATTCATATAACAACTATCAAAATTGGCCACTTTCATGACCTTATACAAAATGAGTCAAATACTAAAGTAAGCTAACATATTTGGCCCCAAAACAATGTGACACTAAAACAAATTAAAAGATCATATACATGCCATAATCAAAACAAAAGAACTAACAATACCAACTACTTCAAATGATAGTGTGACTGGCTTCTTCGACGTAGGCGATGATCCATGAGCTATTTTTGGTGGCACTATAAGAAAATGGAAAAGAAAAAGGGTTAAGCGTAAAGCTTAATAAGTTTCACGTAAATATCGACTAATTATCATACCACAATATGCTCATAACAATTTCATAGCTTGTTCTCAAATACAATAAATAAACATAGGCACAACTTACTCATCACCATCCAATACAATTCATATAGCATGTATTGAGTCCACATCTCATACATTTTAAGTAGGTACCTATACCACTCACCATATGGTCATAACTTTTCTCGTCTCGATATAAATCATAAATCTTCCATTGAACCATTTGGAATACTACAGGATACTCAATAACCCCAAACATGGGATAAGACGCCGATGCCATATCCCAGACATGGTCTTACACTGGCTAACACATCAAGTCGATGCCATGTCCCAGATAGGTCTTACATTGACTTTCATATAACGAGGCCAATGCCATGTCCCAGACAGGTCTTACATTGGCTCTCATCTATCGATGTCGATGCCATGTCCCAGACAGGTCTTACATTGACACATAACAATCTGATGCCATGTCCCAGACAGGTTTTGCACTAGCTTGTATATTTCGAGGCTGATGTATGTGCCAGACATGTATTACAGTAGCTCTCGTCTCAATGCCGATGCATGTCCCAGACATGTCTTACACTGGCTCTCATGATGTGGCCGATGCATGTCCCAGACATGTCTTACACTAGCACACATATCACCCAATGTCATGGTATGAGTATCCAAGTTTATTCCAAATATTCACTCAAAAGTTTTTATTACATTAATTCACATTCTCATCACAACTCACCATTTCGTGCCAAACTAATTATATAATACATGATAACATTTAATTGCATTATTTACGTACAACTTACCTTGGTTTACAAAATGTGAGCAACTAGTCGGCTTAATCCACAAACTTGGCCTTCCCCCGGTCCAAGTCTGATTTTCGTATTTCTTGATCTAAAATGGCAACATTTAGTCATCTAATCATCAATTAAATCTAAACACTCAATAAATTTATAATTTGGGTAAAATGAACATTTTGCCCCTAGACTTCCACAAAATGACCATTTTACCCTTAGGCTCGAAAATCGATTTTTGTTGAATTTCCAAATTAGTCAAGTCTAGCCGAACCCTTCTTACTTTATAACAACTCAAAATTCCCATCATTTCACAACATTACTATCTATTTTATAAACTTTACAAAATGGTCCTATTAGGGTTTTCATGAGAAGTCCTTTCACAAAAGTTGTTTATTTCACAACCATAACCCATTTTCTTCCATAAAATTTTGGTCAACAACTTATATGCTTTCATGGAAAAACCCTAGGCTCTCAATCATTTTGCAAAATAGTCTCTTCAATAGCTAGATTAAGCTTTAGGGGTTCCAAAAACACAAAAATCATGAAGAAAGACCACCAAGAAGACTTACTTGCAAGAGTTTGAGGTTGCTAAAAATTTCAAGCTTCCATGGCTATTTTTCTTGAAGGAAAATCAGTAGAGAAAGAAGGAGAGAGATGAGAAAAATGGCAACTTATCCTATTTGTTTTATTTTATTCAATTTAATCACCTAATTTCACCGAACATTGACATTTCTATTCCTTTGTCTCCCATGGCCGACCACCTCTCTCAAAAGGGTCTATTTGCCCTTTAAAGGCCTCCACACTATGATTCATAGTCAATTTACACCTTTAGCTAACAAAACAGGACTTTTGCACTTTATGGGATTTAGTCCTTTTTCACAATTAAGCATGAAATCGCTAAAATTAATTTACCAAAATTTTCATACACTTATGTAATCTTACTATAACACCAAAATAATAATAAAATAATTTATCTAACTTCGAAGTTGTGGTCTCTAAACCACTGTTCTGACTAAGCCTAAAACTAGGCTATTACAATTCTCCCCCTTAGGGATTTTTGTCCCCAAAAATCTTACTGGTGAATAAGTTCGAGTATTGATTCTCATAGTCTCCTCGGGTTCCCATGTGGCTTCCTCGACTCCATGGCTATGCCACAAAACTTTCACGAGTACTACACTTTGTTCCTCAATTTCTTGACCTCTCGGCCCAAAATCTTAATTGGTTCTTCACCATAGGTCATATCCGGGCTTATTTCAATTTCATCTGGTGAAATCACGTGTGAGGGGTCAAATTGGTAGCGACGCGACATCAATATATAGAACACATCATGAATTTTCTCTAACTCACGAGGCAAGGCTAATCGGTATGCTATAGGTCCAATTCTCTCAGTCACCTCATAAGGTCTAATAAACTGCAGACTTAATTTATCTTTCCTACTGAATCGAAGGACTTTCTTCCATGGGGACACTTTCAAAAACACCTTATCACTGACTTGAAACTCAGTTTCTTTTCCTTTCAAATCTGCGTAGGATTTTTGTCTATCTGAAGTAGTTTTCAAACAGTTACAAATCACCTTAAGCTTCTCTTCCGTTTCATTGACTAAGTCAACCCCGCGAATCTAATTTTTTCTAAGTTCGGTCCAATATAATGGCGTTTGACACTTATGCCCATGCAAAGCCTCATAAGGTTCCATTTTCAGACTTGACAGATAACTATTATTGTAGGCAAACTCTACCAGCGGTAAGTACTTTTCCAACTCCCTTGAAACTCAAGAACAGAACACCGCAACATGTCTTCTAAGATTTGAATCACTCTTTCTGACTGACAGTCGATTTAAAGGTGAAATGCCGTACTAAAATTTAGTTTTGTTCCCAATGCCACTTGCAACTTCTTCCAAAACCATGAGGTAAACCTTGGATCTCTATCCAGAATAATCAACAAGGTTACTACGTGGAGTCTCACGATCTCAAAAACATACAATTCAACCAATTTCTCAAGAGAATAGTCTGTACACACTGGTATAAAATGTGCCGACTTTGTTAATCTATCAACAATGACCCAAACAGAATCCTTTTTCCTTGGTGTCAAAGGCAATCCTGACACAAAGTCCATGGTTACACGGTTCCATTTCCACTCGGGAACCATCATAGGTTGAAGTAAACCCGAAGGTACTTGGTGTTCGACCTTCACTTGTTCACAAACTAGACACTTAGAAACAAACTCCGAAATGTCTCTTTTCATTCTCGACCACCAATACATTTTCTTCAAGTCATTATACATTTTCACACTACCTGGATGGATAGATAAGCAACCACTATGTGCTTCTCATAAAATCTTCTGAATAATCTCATCGTCCTTAAGCACGCAAATCTTGTCTCGATACATCATGCAACCGTCAGTACCAATATGAGATTTTGATTCATTTCCTGTCTCACACTGAGCCATCTTAGCTTGCAAATCCTTATCACATTTCTGAGCTTCACAAATCTCTTGAAGGAACAAAGGTCTAGCCCTTATTTTGGCCAGAATCTAACCATCATTAATCACGGTTAATTGAGAATTCATGGCCCTCAAGGTGAATAATGATTTCCTACTCAAAGCATCGGCGACTACATTAGCCTTTCCTGGGTGGTAATCAATTATCAACTGGTAATCCTTTATCACATCTAGCCATCTTCGTTGCTGTAGATTCAGCTCTTTTTGAGTCATCAAATATTTTAAATTCTTATGGTCAGTAAACACCCGACATCTCTCACTATACAAATGGTGCCTCCAAATTTTTAAAGCGAACATGATGGCGGCCAACTCAAAATCGTGCGTCGGGTAGTTTTTCTCGTGTGGCTTTAGTTGGCTCGAGGCATAGGCTATTACCTTGGCTTCTTGCATGAGTATGCATCCCAATCCATTTAAGGAGGCGTCGCTATACACCACGAATTCTTTTCTCGATTCCGGTTGCACTAAAACTAGAGCTTCGATCAACAAGGTCTTTAGTTTCTCAAAACTCTGTTGGCACTTCTCTGTCCACTCAAACTTGACATCTTTTTGTAACAATTTTGTCATCGGAGTAGCTATCATCGAGAATCCATTTACAAATCTTCTGTAGTACCCAGCAAACCTAGAAAGCTTCGAATCTCTAACACACTCCTCGATGGTTTCCACTCAACGATAGCCAAGATCTTACTTGGGTCAACTCTGATCCCTTCACCCGACACAATGTGTCCCAAGAATCCTACCTCTCATAGCCAAAATTTACTTTTACTAAACATGGCATACAACTGCTTTTCTCTTAAGGTTTGTAAAACCGTCCTCAATATGCTCCGCGTGCTCACTCTCATCACTTGAATAAATCAATATGTCATCGGTAAAGACCACCACGAACTTATCCAAATATGGCCGAAAAATACGGTTCATCAAATCCATAAATATCCCATGGGAATTTATTAACCCGAAGGGCATGATGAGGAACTCATAGTGCCCATTCCTCATCCTCAACGCCATGGAGCACCAGAGGGCACGACCCGTCTTTTATTTGCAAGAGTTTGCAAGAGTTTAAGGTTACTGAAAATTTCAAGCTTCCATGGCTATTTTTATTGAAGAAAAATTGGTGGAGAAAATAGGAGAGAGATGAGAAAAATGACAACTTATCCTATTTGTTTTATTTTATTCAAATTAATCACCTAATTTCACCAAACATTGACTTTTCTATTCCTTTGTCTCCATGGCCGGCCACTTCTCTCAAAAGGGTCTATTTGCCCTTTAAAGGCCTCCACACTATGATTCATAGTCAATATACACTTTTAGCTAACAAAACAGGACTTTTGCACTTTATGCGATTTAGTCCTTTTTCACAATTAAGCATGAAATCGCTAAAATTAATTCGCCAAAATTTTCATACACTTACATAATCATACTATAACACCAAAATAATAAAATAATTTCTCTGACTTCGAAGTTATGGTCTAGAAACCACTGTTCTGACTAAGCCCAAAATCGGGCAGTTACATTGGGCACTCAGGTTTGTTCGAACAAATTCCGTATACTACTCATTCATCGTATAGAGAAAGGCTTCCTTGCCTCCTTCTCCTTGGCTCACCGTAAGGGATCTACTGTGAGACGACGCTACCTCTTGAGCAAGATCCAGCGCATTACTTTCGACTTCAGCAGCCTTAGCTTGAATGGGATCGATTACTATATGAAAACATAGTTTAAAATTGTCAGGAGTCATCACACTATCACAATTTACATATGGCGTGTATAGCAAGACTCATACACATGCTACGTTAGTCCGAGAACTAACTAAACCGTAGCTCTGATACCACTAAATGTAACACTCCTTACCTGTATTCGATGCCGAAATAGGGTACAGGTATTATCGTACATAAACACAAACAAACATTTAAAATCAAGACATGAATTTCCACCCAAATTTAAAACTTTTTGCATAGATTCATATCGTCCCTAATATGGGCCTACGAGGCCCAAAACATACATTGGAAGTGGTTCGGGACTTAACTGAGAACTTTCAAAAAAATTTAAAACACTTAGAAAATATTTCATCAAAACAGAGGTCACACACCTGTGTGGCTTTGGGACACGCCCGTGTTGGCAGGCTGTGTGGTCACACACGCCCGTGTTCCTAACCTATGTAACTCTCTCCTTATCACATCATCAACATTTAAAAGTCACATGGCCAAGTCACACGCCCGTGTGCTTAGGCCGTGTGGGCGATTTGATTTTCATAATTTTTCATAAAATAGGTGCAGACTTCACACGCCCTGGGCACACGCCCATGTCCTTGGGTCTTGTCCTTCACACAGCTGAGACACACGGCCGAGACATACGGTTGTGTCTCTGCCCGTGTGGCTAATTCGAAGCTAAAATTTGAGATGCAGGGGAGACATGACCCGATCACACACTTATAGGGCTAGCCGTGTGTCACACACAGCCTAGACAAACGCCCTTGTGTCTACCCATGTGGACAAAAATAAGGTTATTTACCAAGTCATTTTGCCACCCTTACTTGCACCAACCTACACAACAACAAGCAACATAAATCCAAGTATATACATACAACCAATTCAACCACAACCAAGTCATCCACACATCAATTACATGTTATTTTCTATCACATACAACATCTCATACTCATCATCTTAAACTATGCAAAATCCATATTCATGAAAGACATCTTCATATTAATATATACTTAACCAATATTATCCAATTTCAATGGTCATTTACAAAATAAATCATCAACCATTATAAGGCAACACATTTGGCCGAATTGAATATGACACATAACAAAATGACCAAGTCCCTATACATGCCGTAACTCAAAATAATGTAATCATAAGTACCCAAAATGATAATTTGATATCGTAAATGGATCTCCGACTGTCTTCGATCCCCGAGCTAGCTTGGTAACACTATAAGACAATGGAAAAAGAAAGGGGAGTAAGCTTTAAAGCTTAGTAAGTTCCTATGCAAATAATAGGCATCATACACACTTTAGCATAAATTGAACATGAAGTAAATCAACACAAATATCATTGTAAAATTTCATCATCAAACTTAACATAGATGTTATTAAAACCTTAACATCATAACTTACTCAATCATATCAGACTGAGGGTTCATCACATAACGAGCTCATTAAGCATGGGTTTTATGTACATACCTGTACCAACTTGCAACTTACCATAATCTTTCACAACATACAATAGTCTTTCACAACTTAAACATTGCCGTTAAGTTTCCCGCTGAACCACTTGGAATACTAAAGGATGCTCAGGATATCTCACACACATAGTACTATGCCAATGCCATATCCTAGATATGGTCTTACATGGGACCTTATGTTGATGCCAATAGCCTAGCTATGGTCTTACACGAAGTATCATATCGATACCATATCTCAGATATGGTCTTACACGTAATCTCAATTAACCTTAATATAATGACATTTGTATCCTAACTATTCCTAAGGTTCAACCAGGATTTTCTTGCTTATCAAACTTTGTCAAATTCATTCAAAGAGTAAATCTCAATTCATACAATAATAACACAATTAAAGTATAAATGATAATGCATTATTTACATACGAACTTACCTCGGTACAAAAATAGTAGAAAAGGATCTAATAGTCAAACACCTTATTCTTTCCCCGATCAAGGTCCGAACTTCGTTTCTCTTGATCTATAATAGAAAATTTAACTTATTTAATATTCACATTACTCAAATCAGTCCAAACATCACATTATGGAAAAATTACATTTTTTCCCTAAAGTTTCACAATTTTACAAATTAGTCCCTAGGCTCGTAAAATAAAATGTATTCAATTTCTTTGTTACCCAAGCCTAACCAAACCATATACATGCTCATATCAGCCTAAATTTTTCGTCAAATTAGATTTTTACTACCTATTTTACATCTTTTTACAAATAGGCCCTTTTTATACATTTTCACTAAAAATCACTTAGTAAAAGTTGTTTATCACACCTTAAACTTACAATATCTTCCATCAAACATCAAAAAACATGCATGTCACACATGGGTAAATTTAAAAACATGAACCCTACTTCAAAACAATGGAAGAAGTAGAAGGATCTGTTGATAACGACTTCAAAAACGTAAAAAGCATTAAAAATGGGGCTAGGATGTACTTACAATCAAGCTTGAAAGTTGAAGAAAACCTTACATGGTGTCTCCAAATTTTCAGCCAAGGGTTGGAGAAGATGGACAAATTTTGTCTTTATTTGCCAAACTTTAAAATTTTATCTCACCATGTCCATTTTTTTCCACTAACTTAACAAATGGTCCAATTATCATATAAGGACCTCTAATTTAAAATCTCATAGCAATTGGACACCTTTAACATGTAGAACTCAACTTTTGCACTTTTTACAATTTAGTCATTTTTACTAAATTGAGTGCCTAAACGTCAAAATTTTTAAACAAAATTTTTACAGAATCATTCCGTGAAACAGTGGACCATAAAAATCTATTAAAATTAAATTTTTCTACATCAGATTTGTGGTGCCGAAACCACTGTTCCGACTGGCCCCAAAATCGAGCTGTTACAAAATCCATCTTAAGTTGTTCATTTCGCAAGTCTTGTATATGATAGTTTTTAAAACATAAACCATGCAGAAAAATCCCAATCCAAATTTAAAAAAAAAAAACCAAAGTTCAAATCCAAAGTAATACAACAAATCTCAGAATATTAAATACCAATAAATATAAAGTTTTTTGAAAATAGACCAAGAACGCCTTCGTAGCCAAGTCCATTCCAACCTCAATTATCAGAAAAATTAGAATTTAAAGGTGTGAGCTTAAAAAGCCTAGCGTGGGTTACCAATAATAACAATAATAGAATTTAACTTATAACAGCATCAATTTAAGCTGATCATAAATTCATTCACAAAATCAGATATGTCAAAATGCACAATGACGATATCAATGCAATGCGTTTCAGAAAACAATGCAAATTTTTTTTAAAAAAAATAGATCCTACACAACTCCACTATACACCATAAACAGATTTCTAAAACTCATCCATCCAATAACACACCAATAATGTAGACTAGCCACCAAATAATACAGTAAAGTTGCCAGAAATAGAATAATGTGGTCAAACCACTAGATATTGCAGATTTACTACCAAATACAAAATATTGTGGACAAGGCACCAGATAATGCAGATTTACTGCCAGATACTTCCTCCATACATATTTTCCCAACCCCATACATGTGATATGGCATACAGAATAGATTTTCAGTCGGCATGCTTTACATGCGAATCAGAATATCGGAATATGGCATGTTTAACATGTGGATCAGATCTCGTATATCTTTTATCACACTGGCATGCTTAACATGATAATCAAAATAGTAACATATTTTTCATGCGAATTAGAACATCGATAATCATATTTGCACATACATAATCCAATAGCCATAAATCACATGTCATGAGTAACAAAAATCAAAAGATTACATATTTTACAGAAATCACCAAATCACAATCATTATCATAGATCTGAAGTTTCGGGAACTTACTTGGTATCCTCTTTTAGCGAATCTTAATTCAATCCTTAAGAACACTATTGTGTTCACCCAATATTTCATTATTCAAGAA
This sequence comes from Gossypium arboreum, assembly GCF_025698485.1. Classification (NCBI taxonomy): domain Eukaryota; kingdom Viridiplantae; phylum Streptophyta; class Magnoliopsida; order Malvales; family Malvaceae; genus Gossypium; species Gossypium arboreum. The sequence goes on from NC_069080.1 coordinate 42,411,895, forward strand.
TAATATTAACAATAATATTTTATTACTTATTAAATTATTTTTATCAATATTATCATCAACCATCATTACTAAAAGTAAATCCCCATACCTTTAACTCTGATTGCAAAAATCTCGATTCCACTTTGAAATGGAAGAGTTCTATTCTTAAGTCACTACGGTTTTGACCAAAAATTCGTGTTAGTACGAATTGAATAAATAAATAAACAACCATTGATTAAAAACTATTGTGATTTGGTAAGACTTGCGCAATTGATCATTGAATAACATATTTCTAAAAATGGAATACGATTCCGGGAGTTTTGAATGGCATTTCATGAAAGTACAGTAAACAAAGTGTTAGGAACATCCTAATCAAAATAATAGTACAAAAGAAAGTCATGAACCAAAGGATCTTCCCTACTTACGTAATAACGAAGGAAAAAGGCTCGACAATATTTCCCAAAAAGATGACAAAAGAGGAAGATTCTAGACTAAAATGCATAAAATAATGTGTTAGAAAGATAAGATAAGATAAGATAATAAGTGATTTTTTGATAAAGAATAATCAAAATTGAAAGATTACGGAGATGCGTTTCAAAAAAAAGGAACAGGAAAGAAGAAAAATGGAGAATTTTGGTGGTGGCTAGTGGCAGTGCGAAGGTGAAGGAAAGGTAATGGTGTGGTGGAGGTACGATGACCTTGCGTGGTGGTGGAGTGCAAGAGACATAAGGAAAAAAGAGACTTCTAAGGTGGTGAAAAGGAAGAAAACGAGATAGAATGGAAGAGCAAAGTGGTGGTACGGCTAAATGAGAGGAGGTGAGAAAAATGGAGAAAATAAAAATGAAATGGGGAATGTCTGGGTTTAATGGTCGGCCAAGGTAAGGTAGGGGAGAGGTTTTGGCAAGTTGAGGGACAATGGAGCCAAAAGTGGATCATAGGAGTGAAAATGAGAGAACTTTAGGAAGGTTGATTGTGTAATCAAGGAAAAAATCTTCCTTTGAATGGCAATATGTGTTGGATGACAATAGTGTTCACACTAGCTCAAAATTGCCAACAAAATTTAATTAAAAGATGTGCTTTTGGGGTCTTGAACTTGGAACATTATGGAAAAAACTAACACACCTAACCACTAGACTATTAATTCCCTTATGACATAAACTAGCGCACATAAATAAATAAAATCTAAGGTATGACAGCATTACCCCCATTGAAAAGAATTTCATCCTCGAAATTTACTTGATTCGAATAACTGAAGGTAATGGCGACACATCGATTCTTCCGGTTCCCAATCAGCTTTGGTAGCACCAAAATTCTGCCATAGGAATTTCACAAGAGGAATCTACTTCTTCCTCAAATTCTTAACCTTACGGTCCAAATTCTGTACTGGCTCTTCCTCGTAAGTTAAATCAGGTCTCTCCTTAACTTTATCAATCGAAATCACGTTGGATAGATTAGAACGATATCTCTTCAAATTAGAAACATGAAACACGTCATGGATGCGGTCCAGTTCCAGAGGTAACTCTAACTAGCAAGCCACTAGTCCAACCTTCTCAAGAATGCTATACGATCTAATGGACCTCGGGCTCAGCTTGCCCTTATGTTCAAACATCAATACCTTCTTCCATGATGAAACCTTCTAGAAGACTTGATCCTCAATACTGAACTTAATATCTCTCTATCTCAAGCTGGCGTACGACTTCTGTTGATCAGATGGTGCTCTTAATAGATCCTGAATCAGCTTTACCACAGCCTCAGTTTCTTTCACCAAATTTGGACCGAATACGTTATTTTCCCCCAATTCTATCCAACATAGAGGTATACGACATTTACGACTATACAATTTTCATAAAGAGCCATTTTGATGCTCAATGTAAAACTATTATTGTATGCAAACTTGTCCAATGACAAGTGTTTCTCCCAACTACCACTAAAGGTAATCACACAACCACTTAACATGTCTTTCAAACTCTATATAACCTACTTCAGTTGCCTACTAGCCTGTGGTGAAAAGATGTACTAAAGTTAATCAAGTCCCTAAAGCCTCGTGCTACTTTTTCCAAAATCAAGATGTAAACCAAGGTCTCGATTGGAAATAATGGACAATGGTATGCCATGAAGTCTCAATCTCTGAAATGTACAACCTCGCCAACCTATGTAGAGAATAGTCAGTATAGACAGATAGAATAGGCTAACTTGGTCAATCAATCCACTATACCTAGACTGAATCTTTCTTAGTAGACGTCAAATGCAACCTACTAACAAAATTCATGCTCACAAGCTCCTATTTCCATTGAGGGATTTGAATAAGCTATAACAAATCCAAAGGAAATTGATGCTCAGCCCTAACTTACTGGCACGTCAAAAACTTACTCACATACTCGGTCACATCCTACTTAAGCAATGGCTACCAATACAACTCTCTCTAGTCTCAGTTCATCGTATTCCCTCCAACATGCATAGCATATAGGCTATTATGCACTTTCTGAAGTATAGATTGTCTCAACTCTCGATCATTGGGCACACAGTATCTCCCAAAAAAGCACAGAACTCCAATAGAATTAAGGCTAAATTCAGTAGTCTTACCATCATCTACCTGTTTAAAATGAGGTGCAAGAGACTCATCAGCAGATTGTTTCGACCGAATCTCATCCACTAAGGAAGGCCTCACTTCCAATTCCGCAAGTAAACGTTTATCATCAATCAAACTCAAATTTGCTAACATCGCCCTCAAATTAGTCATCGACTTCCTACGTAGTGCATTGATAACAACATTTGCCTTTCTTAGATAATGCTCAATGGTACAATCGTAGTTCCTTAGTAGTTCAATACCTCCTTTTTCTCAAGTTCAACTCCTTTTGGGTACGGAGATACTTAAGACTCTTATGATCTGTGTAAATAATACACTTCTTACCATAAAGGTAGTGCTTCCAAATCTTGAGGGCAAAAACCACAGCAGCAAGTTTGAGATCATGGCTTGGATAGTTACACTCATGAGGCTTAAGTTGTCTTGAGGCGTAAGCCACAACCTCATTGTCTTGCATCAAAACACATCCAAGACTGGTATGAGATGCATCACTAGACACCACATAATTCTTCCTACACTCTGGCTAAATCAGAGAAGGCGCTTGAGTCAATACAGACTAAAACTTATCAAAACTTACTTACTGCTATTAAGTCCACTTAAAAGGGGCACTTTTCCTCAACAGCTTGCTCAACGAAGTTACAATCAACAACAACCCTTCCACAAACCTTCTATAATAATCGGCTAAACCCAAGAAACTTTGAATCTCACTAACATTCTTAGGTTGTTTCGAGTCCAGGATTGCCTCTATTTTCTTTAGGTCCACACGAATACCCTCAACTGATACCATGTGTCCCAAAAACATCACTTCGTGTAGCCAAAACTCGCACTCACTCAGTTTGGCATACAATTGTTTCTGAACACTACCGGAGAATTCGTGACCCAAAGGGTGTCACAAGGAACTTGTAGTGGCCATACTAAGTCCTAAAAGCGGTCTTACTAATGTCTGTCTCTTTCACTTTCAACTGATAGTAACTGAACTTCAAGTCAATCTTGGAGAACACTTTCGCACCCCTAAACTGATCAAATAGGATATCGATCCTCGGTAAAGGGTATCAATTCTTTACAGTCAACTTTTTCAGTTGCCGATAATCGATGCATAATATCATGGACTCATCCTTCTTAACAAAAAAGAAATTTGAGCTTCCCGTGGCGACACATTCGGTCAAATAAACCCTCAGTTCATAAGTTCTTGTAGTTGCGTGTAACACCCCTGACCCGTATCCATCACCAGAACAGGGTTACGAAACATTACCAGAGATTACAGATCAAATAAATAGACATTTCATATAATATAATATTCCTGTAAAAAAATAATCAAAATCAAACATATTGCCCCTTATATGAGCCTTCGAAGCCCAAATTACGTGTTAAAAACAAGTCCAGATTAAATCGGGTATTAAAAGAATTTTTCAAAAAACATTAAAATTTTCAAAGCTGCAGAGGACACATAGCCGTATGGCCAGGCCATGTTTCTCACACGGTTAGGAGACACGTCCGTGTCTAAATCCGTGTGGACATTCGACATAGGGACACACGACTGTGTCCCAGCCCGTGTCCATGCACGTATAACTCTTCAAATTGGGCCACACGGCAAAGCCACATGCCCGTGTGCTCGGTTGTGTATGCATACTGACTTGTGCAATTTCAATGATACAGGGGACACACAGCCGTGTCACTTGGCCGTGTGTCACACACGGTTGAGACACGCTCATGTCTCTGCCCATTTGGACAAAAATAGGTCATTTTCTAATCCACATTTCTTACCCAAATTGATACCAACCTAGCCTCAACAATTTACACATAAATAAGCCATAAAAAGGCATTCAACACAAGCTAAAATAATGCCTTATACATGTAATACTACCATATGCAACCAATATACTCATAAGTACCTCTAGTGATAACTTAAAAATAAGTCCACTAATATCCAAACTTACCTGTTTAATTTAACTAAGTATAGAAACTCGTAAGAGCTAAACAGAAACTCATAAGATTTGAACAAGAAGTAAAACATGAGAGTTCACAACAAATGCTGAACCCAGGTTTACTAGGGAAAAATGTTGTTTTCTCCTTCCAATACCATCATCACCAAAATACGAATGTACTCAAATATCGCATTCCATTCAAACCGAAAACCAATTCAATATTATAATTCCAACAATAATTAAATTCCAACAATAGAATAAATAAATAATACAATTCATCAATTTATACAAAATATTAAATTTTAACCGTACGAACTTATTTGGATTGAATTGTAATAATTGCAAAAGTTTAGGGACAATTTCGCTATTTTTTTTCCTTTTTCATGAGTATCTATAGGATCTTAATCTAAAAATAAAATTATTCACTTATTAGCATATCTTCCATTTCCAATCCATTTTACAATTAATACCCTTTTATTTTTCAAATTTACACAATTACCCCAACTTTTACAATTTTTGCAATTTAATTCCTTAATTAATTAATCTATCAAATTAACTAATTTTCTCAATCAATAATCTATCCAAATATTCTCGGCCTTCATGTAGCCCCTAATAAGCCCAAAATTTACTATCAAACCCTAATATTCTAACCTTTTCATAATTTAATCCTAAAATCAATATTTAACAAAATCACTTTATAAAATCATCACACAACAAAATCAAGGCTCTAAATCCATGTTATTCATCAAAAACATCCAATATTCATCAATAGAAACTTTCAAAATTTTTTAATAAAATCCAAAACTAAGGTAAGGTTTAGTTGGACCTAACTATAACAATCTCAAAAACATAAAAATTACAATAAACGGGTAAGAACTGAACTCTCATGAAGCCAAAATATGAACAACCGGCTTAAACTCTTTCTCCTAGGGCTGTTTTGGCCGAATTTGAAGAGGGATTGTCTAGAAAACTATCCAAATTTAATTTGTTTTATTTTTAATTTAACAAAAATTATAATTTTGCAATTGAATGGCTTTATTTTATTCTTTTTTTTCTCTTATGCTGCCTCATCCATTTAATTTAGGTTTATTTATTTCTTAAGCCATTCCCTATTTATTAATTTAACCATTTAATCACTTAAATTCTTATAATTAGCAAGTTTTGCACATTTTTCAATTTAGTCCTTTTTAATTAATTAGCTATCAAAACATTAAAATTTTTCAACGAAACTTTAATACTACCTTAATGACACTCCTTAAATATTTATAAAAATATTTACAGATCAATTTATAGAAACGAAGTCTCGATACCTCACTTTCTAAAACCACTTGACCTAATAAATCATTATAAAACACAAATTACCAATTCAAAGACCATATTTAATTCGTAAATATTAGATAATAATATTTACGAAGTTACTCGTTGGATTTGGTGGTCTCGAAACCATTGTTTCCAGCACCACTGAAAAATTGGGTTGTTACAACTCTCCCCCTTAGGAAATTTCGACATCGAAAATTGTTACCTGAAAATAAATTCGGAATTGTAATCTCATTGATTCTTCAGTTTCCCAGGTAGCTTCTTCTATACCATGTCGATGCCACAAGACTTTTACTAATGGAACTCGTTTATTCCATAATTGTTCAACTTTTCAGGCTAAGATTCTCACTGGTTCTTCCAAATACGTCAAATCTGTCTGTAGCTCAATCTTAATATAAGGAATCACATGTGAAGGATCAGGTATGTACCGTCTCAGCATCGATACGTGAAACACATTATGGATTTTCTCGAGTTTAGGAGGCAAAGCTAATCTATAAGCTACAGGCCCAATTCTTTCAACAATTTTATACGGTCCGATAAATCTCAGACTCAACTTTCCCTTCCTACCAAATTGTAACACTTTCTTCCATGGAAAGACTTCTAAGAATACCCGATCACCAAAAAAAAATTCTATATCTTTTCTTTTTAGATCCGTATACAATTTTTGACGATCAGATATAGTTTTCAAACTGTCTCAAATAATCTGAACTTTATCCTTAGCTTCTCAGATCAAATCAACTCCTACCATTTTGGATTCACTCAGCTCAGACCAATACAACGTCGTTTTATATTTTCTCCCGTAGAAAGCTTCAAATGGTGTCATTTTCATACTAGATTGATAATTGTTATTGTATGCAAATTCAGCTAACAGTAGATAGTTTTCCCGCTACCTTCAAATTCGAGTATACAACATCTCAACATATCTTTTAAAATCTGAATCACTTGTTCTGATAGCCCGTCAGTTTCAGGATGAAATGATGTGCTAAAATCAAGCTTAGTGCCTAGAGCCTCATGAAGTTTGCTCCAAAATCTCGATGTAAATCTCAGATCTCGATCTGAAATAATGGATGTTAGAACTTCGTGTAATCTCACAATCTTAGATATATATAGTTCCGCTAATCTTTCAAGTGTAAAGTCTATTCTAATTAGAATAAAATGTGTCCATTTAGTCAATCTATCAACAATCACCCAGATTGAATCTTTCTTTCTTGGAGTTACAGGTAAACCTGATACGAAATCCATTGTGACTTACTCCCATTTCCATTCAGGAATCATAATAAGTTATTGGTACCTGATGTTCTGCTTTCACTTGTTGACAAACCAAATATTTAATACAAGTTCACAAATTTCCCGTTTCATACCCGACCACTAGTACATTTGTTTCAAATCACAATACATCTTAGTGTTGCCCGGAAGAATAGAGTACGTGCTACTGTGAACTTTAGAAAGAATATCATTTTTCAAATCTAAATTATTCGGAACACAAATTCTACCGCAATAATGCAATGTATCATTATCATCAACAACACTGTACTCTGAACTCAAATTATTCTAAACCATCCGTTATTTTAACACCAAATTCGGATCATCATCTTGCAACTCTCAAATTCGATGTAGAAACAAGGGTTTCGTTCTCAACTCTGCTAATACAGAACCATCTTCATTAAGAGTTAAATGAGCATTCAACGCTCGAAGTGCAAACAATGACGACTTTCGATTAAGTGCATCCGCAACTACATTAGCCTTTCCCGGATGGTAATCAATAACCAGATCGTCATCTTTTAGTAATTCTAGCCCCCGTCTCTATCTCAAATTCAATTCTTTCTGAGTCATCAAATACTTTTAACTTTTGTGATCTGTAAACATGTGACATTTCTCACCGTATAAATAATGTCTCCAAATATTCAGAGCAAACTCAATCGCGGCCAACTCGAGATCATGTGTAGGATAATTTTTCTCATGCAACTTTAATTGTCGAGAAGCATAGGTTACTACCTTTACTAATTACATCAGTACACAACCCAAACCATTGAGGGATGCATCACTATAAACAACATACGCTACTCCAGATTCAGGCTGAGTTAAGACTGGGACTTCCATCAACATTTTCTTCAACTGATCAAAACTCTGTTAACACTTATTAGACCAAACAAACTCAACATTTTTCTGTAATAATTTGGTCATTGGTGAAGCAATAATCGAAAAGTTTTTAACAAAATGTCGATAGTAACCTGCAAGACCCAGAAAACTTCTCACTTTTGAGACATTTTTCAGAGTTTTCCAATTTATCATAGTGGAAACTTTCCTCAGATCGACTCTAATCCACCAACTTATACTAAGTGACCCAAAACTCCAACCTTGCAAAGCCAAAATTCACATTTACTAAATTTTACGTACAACTGCTTATCTCTCAAAGTTTTTAGTACGATCCTCAGATGTTGTGCATGCTTGGATTATGTCTTGGAATAGATCAGTATATCATCAATAAACACAAAAACAAATCTATCCAAATGAGGTTGAAACATCTAATTCATTAAATCCATAAAAGCAGTAGGGGCTTAGTTAAACCAAATGGCATTACCAGAAACTCGTAATGACCATAACAAGTTCTGAAAGTAGTCTTTGGCACATCACAATCTTTAACCTTCAGTTGATAATACCCGAATCTGAGATTTATCTTTGAGAACACTGAGCACCTTTCAATTGATCAAAAAAATCGTCAATACATAGCATAGGGTATTTATTTTTAATTGTAACTCTGTTCAACTGTCTGTAGTCTATACACAATATCAAAGAACCATTTTTCTTTTGCACAAACAAAACAGGTGCACCCCAAAGAGACATGCTCGGTCTAATAAACCTTCGGTCCAATAACTCTTACAACTGTGCTTTCAATTCTTTTAGTTCAACTGGTGCCATATGATACAGTGATATTGATATCAGAGAAGCTCCAGGAATCAAATTAATCACGAACTCAACTTTACAATCAGGAGGTAAACCCGGCAACTCTTCAGGAAATACATTGACGAAGTCACTAACAACTGGTAATTGATCTAGTTTTTATTCTAAATCTCGGGTATCAAGGATATATGCTAAAAATGCTTCATTACCTTTTTGTATCAATCTATGAGCAGAAACTGCCAAAATAGTTCTAACATCTTTCGGATCCTCAGATTCAACTGAAATCATGTCTCCTGTCTAACATTTCAAATTGATTCATTTATGTCTACAGTTTAGCACAACATCATGCAAAGATAACCAATCCATGCCCAGGACTACATCAAATTCCTGGAACGGTAACAACATCAAATCAGTAGGAAATTCATAACCCTTAAATTTCAGTGGACAATTACGACAGACTAAATTAACAATCACACATTGACCTATTGGATTAGTAACTTGAATATCATAATCAGTAGATTCAACAGGTAACTTCTTTTTCGTTACTAATGCAGTGCAAATATAAGAATGAGTTGACCCAGGGTCAATCAATACATACACAGTAACGTCAAAGAGATAAAATGTACCAGTGATCACATCTGAAACAATAGCTTCCTCTCTAACTCGAATGGTGTAAGTGCGAGCAGGTGCTTTAGCCTCTGACCGGACAACAGTTTCTTTCATTCCCAAACAAGTAGTCCCACTGACACTATTCTAACCCAAACATCTACTTTTCTATAATAGGTCGTTTCATCCTCTTTTGGTACTTTAGGACAATTACGAATAAAATGGTAAGTTGATACACATCTATAACAGGCTCCCATTTTACCTCTACACTCACCAAAGTGATATTTCTTGCAATATATACATTTGGGCTTCGAAGTATTTTTTACACTACCCATACTATCTGTCGGTCTACTAAATACTCTAAAATCATATTGAATCATCTTATTTCTATTCGAATGTTCAGTCACAGAGGTAGCTCGGCTAAAATCATTTTTAATCTTTTTTGCCGGTCATACCGAAAATGACTTGGAATAACCTTTCTAGTGAAATTCTCGATTCTGCCTATCCCATTGTATCTTACAGTTGTACACTTCTTCCATTTTTTCTGCACCATTAGACCGGAAAAAAAATTCTCGTATTTTATTACCTCCGATCATTATTCGAATTTCATCTTTCAGACCATCTTCAAATCAAATACACATTTCTTCTTCAATAGGGACATTTTCTCGAGTATATTTACTTAGATATACAAATTCTCTCTTATATTCAGCTACTAATCTATTTCCTTGACGTAACTCAAGAAATTCTCTCCTTTTTTTATCCAAATACCTTTTTTTGACATATTTCTTTTTAAACTCAGTCTGGCAAAATTCCCAGGAAATTTTCTCCTTTGGTACCACAGCTATTATTGTCGACCACCATCTATATACTTCCTCTTTTAATAATGAAACAGCACATCAGGAGAGCAAGTCATTTCTTCAGAAACCCTTATTATATTTTGAAGCCAATACTTAGCTTTAACCAGATCATCCTCTAATCTACCCCGAAATTCTTGAGTACCACACTTTCTAAGTTTCTCAATTGGAGCACGTTTTTTTAGATTCAATCATTGGAGGAGGTGGAGGTGCAACCAGAGGTACAGTAAGGGGTGAGGGTTGTTGAGCTAGATTTCTTCCTTGCATAAACTCACTGAAGCACTAGTTCATATACCCAAAGAATATATTTTTAAGTTCACGTTCTTGAGCTGAAAGGATTGAGACACTACTACTCATCCCATGTTCAGAAGTCGGTACTTTACTGTTAACCTCATCTTTGTCAGCACGTTCAGATCCATCTGACATCTTTACAATCAATAAGAAAACAAAGGTTAGATCGGATCATACACATCCCACTATCACAGATTTATATGGAATGTAATTCTAGACATTTTACATGCTACGATCAGTACGAGAATCGACTAAACCATAGCTCTGATCCCAATAAATGCAATATCTTTAACCTGTATCCATCGCCAGAATAGGCTTCTGGAGCATTACCAGATATTACAAATCAAATAAACAAACATTTCATATAATATAACATTCATGTCAGAAACTAATCAAAATCAAACATATTGTCCCTTATATGAGCCCTCGAGACCCAAATTATGTGTTAAAAACAGGTCAGGACTAAATCGGGTACTTAAATTTTTTTCAAAAAACATTAAAATTTTCAAAGTTGCAGGGGACACACGGCTGTATGGCTAGGCCATGTGTCTCACACGATCCGAAGACATGCTCATGTCTCAGGTAGTGTGTGCATTCGAAATAGGGACATACAGCTGTGTCCCAACCTGTGTCCGTGCCTGTATAACTCTTTCACTTCGGCCACACGGCCAAGCCACACACCCATGTGCTAGGCCGTGTATGCATACTGACTTGTGCAATTTGAATGATACAGGGGACACACGGCTGTGTCACTTGGCCGTGTGTCACACATTTGAGACACAAGCCTGTATCTTTGCCCATGTAGACGAAAATAGGTTATTTTCTAAGCCACATTTCTCACTCAAATTGATGCCAACCTAGCTTCAATAATTTACACATCAATAAGCCATAATAAGACATTCAACACTAGCTAAAATCAAGCCTTATACATGTAATACTACCATATACAAAAAATATACTCATAAGTACCTCTAATGACAACTTAAAAATAAGTCCACCAATATCCAAACTTACCTATTTAATTTACCTAACTAAGTTACCAAAGTTCATTTTAACTCAATTATATATATCACTTATACTAACATCACACTCATACTTTAAATTCATATCAATATGTATGTTAGTTATATGAACAATATATTATTCATAACATTTACCTAAGCTAAATTTTGACCAAAAGCGAACAAAAGCCAATACATGCAATATAAACCGTATTTAATGTTTCAAAAACTACTGACATAAACTGGATAGTGTGACTTGAGTGATGATCTGATCGTCCAATCTTCTAAAAATCTACAAAGACATCAAACAATACAAATAAGCTTAATGAAGCTTAGTAAGTTTGACGGTTTAAACAAAAATCTTACCGAACCTACTATAACAAGTCAAATAAATAAAATCTTTCATGTCAATTCTCTATCATTCACTGACAATTTCCTATCATTCATAACTTCTATTAATAAATACATCCATTTTCAAATCAATATAAAATGAATAACATGTCTTTCAAATTCATTAAATAAATCACCTTACCAAAATTTTTCCATTTGAAGAACAACTTATGGAAAAGAGTACATCGTTAATAGAAGCTCATAAGAGCTAGTCTTCCTAAATACACCAACAGAAGCTCGTAAGAGCTGAACAGAAGCTTTAAGGTTGAACAGAAGCTCCAAAGCTTAACAAAAACTCATAAGAGTTGAACAGAAGCTCATAAAAGCTGAACAGAAAATAAAATACAAGAGTTCGCAACAAATGCTGAACCCCGGTTTACTTGGGAAAAATGTCGTTGTCCCCTTCCAATACCATCATACACCAAAATATGAATGTACTCAAATCTCGTGTTCCTTTCAAACCGAAATCCAATTTAATATTTGTAACAGCCTGATTTTGGGCCTAGTCAGAATAGTGGTTTTACGACCACAAATCTGAAGTTAGAGAAATCATTTTATTATTATTTTGGTGTTATAGCATGATTATATTAGTGCATGAAAAATTCGGTGAATAAATCTTAGCATTTGTGAAGCTAATTGAGAAAAGGGACTAAATCACATAAAGGGGAAAAGTTGCAATTTGCTAGCCAAAGGTGTTAAATAGATAGAGAGCCATGATTGGAGGCCTTTAAAGTGCAATTAGATCCCCTTAAAGAGGCATGGATGGCCATAGGGACAAGAATATCAATCGGTCAAATGGTTAGGTAAATTGATGACCTAATATATGATAAAATAATACCCTAAGAGACTAGCCTTCATCTTTTTCATTTTTCCTTTCTCCTCCACCGAAAGTTTTAGTCATTCTAAGGGTTTTGGATGCTTGAACTTTCAGCCATTCATCTCTCTTTCAAGTAAGTGATTTAGATGCCCATTTTTGATAATTTTAGTACTTTTGGAACCCTTATGGCATGAGCTAGCTAATGGGGGGACCATTTCGCAAAATGGTTGATAGTCTAGGGATTTTCCATGAAAGAATTTATGATGTTTGTTGAGTTTTTATGAAAGAAAATGAATCTTAGTTGTGTAGTAAACAACTTTTGTGAAAGAACTTCTCATGAAAGCCCTAATAGGACCATGTTGTAAAGTTTACAAAAATAGAGAGTAATGTTGTGTAATAATGGGAATTTTGGGTCACTATAAGAGTAAAAAGGGTTTGGCTACGCTTAAAACTTGAAGAAATTTGATAAAATTGATTTTTGAGCCTAAGGGTAAAATGGTCATTTTGTAAAAGTGTAAGGGCAAAATGGTCATTTTGCCAAAAATGTGAACTTATGATTGCTTAAATTTATTTGGAGATTAAATGAGTGAATTTTATTATTTTAGATCAAGAAACAAGAAAATTGAACTTGGACCAGGGGAAAGCCAAGCAAGTAGAGTAAATCGTCTAGTCACCTACATTTTGTAACCCGAGGTAAGTTGTATGTTAATAATGCAACTATTTTGCTATGATGTATGATCAAATTGACACTGCATAAATGGTTTGATTGTGATTATGAGAATGCATGTAGAGAAATTACTGTAGTAAAGACATGCGGTTGAACATTTGGAATAGACTTGGATAATCATACCATGGCATTAAGTGGTATGTGAGCCAGTGTAAGACATGTCTGGGACATCAGTCGGCATTGAGATGAGAGCTGGTGTAAGACATGTCTGGGACATGCATCAGCCTCAGGATATACAAGTTAGTGTAAGACCTGTCTAAGACATGGCGTCAGCTTCTTGTGTGTCAGTGTAAGACCTGTCTGGGACATGGCATCGACACCGATAGATGAGAGCCAGTGTAAGACCTGTCTGGGACATGGCATCGGCCTCGATATATGAAAGTTAGTGTAAGACCTGTTAGGGAGACGACATCGAATTTAATGTACTAGCAAGTGTAAAACCATGTCTGGGACATGGCGTCGACATCTTATCCTATAATATTCCAAATAGTTCAACAGAAGATTCCTCAATGTATCGAAATGAGAAAAGTTATGACCACGTCGTGAGTGGTACAGGTACTTACTTGAAATGTATGAGATGTGGGCTCAATATATTCTATATGAATTGTATTGGATGGTGATAAGTAAGTTGTACTTATGTCTATTTATTGTATTCATGGACAAGCTATGAAATGTTATGAGCATATTGTTGTATGATAAATAGTTGATGTTTATTTTCATGCAACTTACTAAGCTTTATGCTTACCCCTTTTCCTTTCCATTTTCTTATAGTACCACCAAAGTAGCTCGAGAATCATTGCCTATGTTGAAAAACCAGTCACACTATCATCTGAAGCACTTAGTATAGTTAGTTCTTTTATTTTGATTATGGCATGTATAGGATCTTTTGTATTGTTTTAGTGTCACGCTGTTTTGGGGCCAAATGTGTTGGCTTGTTTTACCATTTGACTCATTTTGTATAAGGCCATGAAAAATGGCTAATATTGAAAGTTGTTATATGAATACAAGAAGGTCTTTCATGAATGAGAAAATTATTGGTGGTTGAGCATGTGAATTTCAGTGTATGGATAGCAAAGTACATAAATTAGTCGCTTAAACATATGTGAAATGTATATAGGTCTTAGTTATGGTTGCTTGATTGGGAAATCATGTTATGATAAACTTTGGTGTGATGGATGGGATTGGATTATGTTTCAAGGTGGCAAAAGGCTTGGTAGATAGCCTTATATTGTCCACACGGGTAGACACACAGGTGTGTGTCTAGGCTGTGTATGACGCACGGTCAGCCCCATAGGTGTGTTGTTCGACTGTGTGTCCCTTGCACGTAAAATTTTCATGTCATTATGCATGGTAGCAAACACATGGGCAGAGACACGATCGTGTGTCTTATCCGTGTGGAGGACACGGTCTCTGGCCACTGGCGTGTGCCTTGGCTGTGTGCCCCTAAATTGTTTCTGATGTCAGAAAAGAATGTCAAGGTTTTTAGACACAGGCGTGTCATGGCCGTGTGAGGGACACGGGTCATAGACAAGGGCATGTGTCAGGCCGTGTGAAAACCCCTGTAGGTTCAAATTTGGAATTGCATGTCCCTTTATGTTTAGGCCGTGTGAACCACACAGGCCTTTGGCACGGCCAGATCAATGGGGCCACACAAGCATGTTGCCCTTCCACACTGGCATGTTGCCCTTCCATACGGGCATGTGCCCTGTTTTAAGTGACATTTTTCAAAGGTATTCGAATTAATTCTAGATAGTTTCAAAAGCTTAACTTGGGCCTCGTAGACCCATATTAAGAATTTCCAAACTAATATTGAAAGGTTTTAAATTCGATCAAATTTTATAATTTGAAATGATTGTATGCATGAGTTTAAGTCAAGTAATGCCTCGTGCCTAGTCCCAGCGTCAGACTCGGGTAAGGGGTGTTACAATATTATAATTCCAACAATAGAATAAAGAAATAATAGCGTTCATCAATTTATACAAAATATTAAATTTTAACCGTACGAACTTACCTAGATTGAATTGTAATAATTGCAGAAGTTTAGAGACTATTCCGTTATTTTTTTCATTTTTCACGAGTATCTACGGGATATTGATCTAAAATATAAAATTATTCACTTATTAGCATATATTCCATTCCCAATTCATTTTACAATTAATACCCTTTTATTATTTAAATTCACATAATTACCCCAAACTTTTATAATTTTTGTAATTTAATTCCTTAATTAGTTAATCTATCAAATTAACTAATTTTCTCAATCAATAATCTATCCAAATATTCTAGGCCTTCATACAGCCCCTAATAAACCTAATATTCACTATCAAACCCTAATATTTTAACATTTTCACAATTTAATCCTAAAATCAATATTTAACAAAATCACTTTATAAATCATCATACAACAAAATCAAGACTCTAAATACATGTTATTCATCAAAAACATTCAATATTCCTCAATGGATACTTCTAAAATTTTTTAATAAAATCAAAAAC
Organism: Gossypium arboreum; assembly: GCF_025698485.1. Lineage (NCBI taxonomy): Eukaryota > Viridiplantae > Streptophyta > Magnoliopsida > Malvales > Malvaceae > Gossypium > Gossypium arboreum. The sequence goes on from NC_069080.1 coordinate 42,427,783, forward strand.
TAAGGTAAGGTTTAGTTGGACCTAATTGTAACAATCTCAAAAACATAAAAATTACGATAAACGGGTAAAAATTGAACTCACATGAAGCCAAAATATGAAGAACCAGCTTAAACTCTTTCTCCTATGGATATTTTGGCCGAATTTGAAGAGGAATTGTCTAGAAAACTATCCAAATTCAAATATTTTTATTTTTAATTTAACAAAAATTACAATTTTGCCATTAAATGGGCACTGCTTGTACACCTTATTAATAGAAATAGATTGTCCTAAGGGACTAAGGACAACCACATTACTAACAATATTCTCTACTTCAATACCCAGTTTATCAACCATTAAACATGAAACATATGAATGGGTTAATCCAATGTCAATCAAAGCAAAATATGGTATGGTATTAACTATAAATGACATCGGCGCCATCATGGTCTTCTTTACATCTAGCTGTGTACACCAGTGTAGGTTGCCTGGCATCATCTCGGTCAACATCCTGACCTTAGGCTTTCTGCTTCTACCCTACATTACCACCTTTATTCATACCTTGAACTGTTAAAGGCTGTTGTCCCACTCTCTGATTCTGAACACAATTCTGATTCGATGCTTGTACCTACTCATTACGAAGTGGAAAATCCTTGATCTTGTGCTCCAAAGATCCACATCATAGTTATGTGCCCAAACTCCTCTAGCAATCTCCTAGATGCCTCTTACCACAAATGACACAAAATTAGGCTCTCCCTCGATCAGCAATAGTAACATTTTGCATAGTTCGATCATCTGAACCTCACTTATTAGGTCATAGAGCCTAAACAGTAGGACTGACATCTCTCTTTGCAGGAACTCTAGTCTATCCCTCAATTCACGTTCCAAACGCTTCACTTCCTCCACCATTTTGGTTTTCTACACTAACTCATTGAAACCCTTTCTTGCAGAGGGGCCACTTGCATCATTAACTCATATCTCAACCCATTCTCAAATTTAACATACTTGCCTTGCTCAGTCACAACCATCCCTTGGGCATAGTGACTTAACCATAGAAATCCAGCCTCATACTCGGCCACAGATCTATCCCTCTACTTGATCTCAATGAACTCCAATCGACGGGCTTCAACATATTACTTATCCACATACTTATTCTAGGAAACCTCCAAAAAATACTCACAAGTCTGTCTCTCAACTTGGGTACCCCCTTGCAACAGCTTGCCACCAGCAGTAAGCCTCATCCCTCAGTAGCGAAACCTTACCTTTCAGTTTTTACTGAGGGATACACTCTATGTTGTCCAAAATCCTTTCTATAACCTCTAGTCAGTACTCTACCATGATAGGGGTCGGCCCAACAACACCCTTGAATAACTCGACTTTGTTAGTTCAGAGCCTCTCAGCAGTGGTCCCGTGATTTCTAGATCCACTTTGGGTCCCAGCAACAAGCTGTAGCACCCTAAGCATGGTCTATGACATAGCATCGTCAGTAAGCTCCTGATGGTCCTCCTCCATAGTTTGCATGTTCTCGACCTGATTAGCCACTGGCTAGGGTTCGGTTACGGACTCAGGTGTGCATACTCGGGACACAGACAAATCTATTTGGTCCCTAGACTCGGCTCTCCACAAACTCTCATACCCATAGTACGAACGCCTTGGGTACTCATCATTTTGTTATCGAATTATTATGTTTTATGTAGTTTTATTTGACAATTAGAAATGAGCTTTAATTACCAATCCAGAATGTTCGAGTTCTAAAGTTTCATCACTAGAGTGTCAGTATCTATAGTTTTCAGAGTCTAGAGTTTCACAGTGTAGTTTTCAGAATCTACAGTATACTATAGTCTCATATCAAAACTTAAGACTAGTTTAGTATTGCTTTTGAAAAGTGTTTTGAAAAATGATCTGGAAAAGTACTTTTGAAAATTGTTTTTGAGAAGTTTGGTTTAAAATTTAAGTGTTTAGTATTACTGTCAACAATTGCTTTTGAGAAATAAAATGTACATTTTTAAATAATGTTCAACTTAGTTAATATTATGATATTTTAGCAAGAATATAAAATATAATTTACTATAACTTCTTGTTAATATTTTAATATATAATATTAATTTTAAATATTTCTAAGTAATTAATATTAATTATTTATTAAATTTAATTAGGATATATAAACTATATTTTAAATATTTAAATATAATTGATAAATTGTAATTTATACATATTTTTATCCCATGCTTAGCACATTTTTTGGAAGAATTATCCTTAGATTTGGTGAATTCGATGCTCCTAATCCTTTGATTTCATGTTTTATACTTAGGTGAGGATAGGAGAGTAAAAAGAGCGAGAAACAAGCCAAAAATGAAGAAAATGGATCAACGTAGGAAATCAACACGGCCTGGACTTCCTCACACGGGTGGTTCGTACCCCTGTGTCTATTTAACAGATTGCAACACGGCCTAAGCCACCTCACACAGGCGTATCCCTATCGAGCCCAAGTCTAGTCCTGTTTGGAAAAGGCCACTCTTGAGGGTTTTGAAGCATTCTAAAGCCTATATAAACACCCCAAGAGGTACTTAAAAGGGACACGCGGAGTAGGAGGCAAGGAATTACTCGAAGAAAGTCGATTGATCCATCTCAGAAGCTGGATTATCCTTCAAGACTGAAGATATCCCTTCAATTTCCTTCAGGAGTTTTTTGGGTTTTCTTTATGTTTTGTTATCATTATTCTTCTAAGATGTTTTCCTTTACACTTATGAACTAAACCCCCCCAAAATACTTAAGGGGAATGAAACCTAAGACGGGCCTTGTTATTATTTTCTGAATTATATGATAAATATTTGATTTGTTCTTAATTCTTGTTTTAATAGTCCAGGATATTGATTCAAGTATTGATGTGCTTATTCAGAGGAGCAAAAGTCGTTGTCTAAGAGTAGATCTAGCATAATTGAGCGGAGTTAATTACACGCCTAGACATAGGGTGACATAATTTTGCCGGATTAGGGTGAAACCTAATAAAGGAATCCATAGATCGAGTTAATGCAACACTAGGGGTTTTAATTAGAAAGAGATTTCAATTACTCAACCTAGAGTTAGACATTGTTAGTCTCGAGAGAGATAATAATATAAATTAGGGATTTCTACAGATCAAGTCAAATGAATAAATCGTCTAATTCAGAGTCAATAACAAGTGAAGTCTAGGTGGATTTTTCCCTTGGTTATTGTCCAAATCATTCAGTTTTCCCAAAAAGTTATTTCCCTAATTTACTTTTTGTGCATTCTTAGTTTAGTAATTAGTTTAGATAAAACAAACCCCTTCATTTTTAGGCTAAATAATAAAAAGAAAGTTAATACTAGTACTTTTAGTTCCTTTGGGTTCGACATCCCGGTCTTGCCATAAGCTATACAACTGTTCGATAAGGTGCGCTTGCCTTTGTCGTGATAATAGTTAGTTTTCAAGAATGGACATTCATAAATTATAAAACTTATCGCGATTTGTTCACACCAATAATCATTAAATATTAGTATTATTTTAAAAAATAATAATTTTTAATTAATTATTTTAAAAATTTGTATTATTTTATTTTAAAATTTTATTTGAATATATAACCCATATTAGATATTAACATAACATAGAAAATATAAACCTAACAAATTAAAATATTACATGTATTTGAATTAAAGTTTCAAAAGGGATAATATTTATATACCAAATAAAAATACTAAAAATTTTACATTAGCATTTACAATTTAAAGTAAATTCATTAAACTAGAAGCTATAGCATCTCTTGTTAATTCCATTTCAAAACCACTTGAATTGTTTGATTCACAACCACCACAACCACCACTACCATCATCATCATCACTTTCTCCATCATGCACATTTTCGGAATCAATAATATTCTCATATGCCCTGTTAATATTTTCATATTCCATAAAATCTGCATCATTTCGACCGACATATTTTCGGATAAAATTGTGTATCAACATTGTAGTAACAACGATCATCATTTTCTTTTCAAAACTATAACTTGGATTTTCTGCCATAAAAATGTCTTACAGAAATGAAATTCCAGGGTTTTCAGAGTTTGCATGACTTATCACTTGAAGAACATAGAGATACATAATGTTTCCAACTATTTGTTAGAACAGGAAAATATCTTCCAGAATTGGTTGAAAAATCAATGAAATCAAAGTAGTTGGTGGATTTCACAACTCACATGGAGTCAAATTTTTAATGAGTTCATATTATTCCCTAAAGATTTTATGAAGGCATGTTTAAGAACACCATGCTTTTTAAACATTTAAACAATTATTATCATCTCTAATAAGTTACTAACATAAATGTAGCAGCAACTAAACAACATTATTGTAACGCCCCCACGCCCGAAACCATCACCGGAGTCGAGCTTGAGCGGTTACCGAACATAATTTATCAAATTAAGAACTTCAAATCATTTGTTTCTACATTCACGACTTTCTAACTACCCGCGTCACGATTACAAGAAAAATCATATCTCGAGTTACTGAAACTCGAAATCAAGGTCCATAAATTTTCCCTAAATCTAGACTTATATATCTATTTACTATTTTTTTCTAGAATTTTTGGTTGGGCCAATTAGTACAGTTTATTAGTTAAAATCTCCCCTGTTTCAGGGTTTGACTGCTCTGACATCTGTGTATTACAAATAAGATATCTCTCTATACAGAATTTAAATGACTACAAGGTTTATTTTTATTAAAACTAGACTCAATAAGGAATCTGTACATATAAAGAACAACTTATAATTATTTTTTAAAATTTATTATGAATTTTTAAAGTCAGAACAGGGATCCAGAAATCACTCTGGCCCTGTTTCACAAAAGTTTAAATATCTCATAAAATATAATTTATATTCCTGTTTTGTTCAATCCATATGAAAATAAACTCATTAAGCTTCAATTTCATAACTTACTCATCATTTATTTCTATTTATACTATTTTAGTGATTTTTCAAATTCATGTCATTGCTGCAGACAATATTCATTTTAAGGCAAGTTTCATCTTTCCATGAATTTTTATGAACTAGATAACTGTTAAACTTCCATGATATCAAACATGATCTAAATTAGCCATCACCATTACTTATCAATATCAAACATTTTCTCAACCAAACATGGCCATATCATAAAATTATTTACACAAAATAAGTATATTGCTATACATGCCATACTTAAGTAGTTGTACAAGCCATTTACCAAGATAAAAGTCCTTTGGATAGTGTGATCGAACTTTCAACTGTCCCGATTCCCGAAAGCTTGTTCAAAACTACAGTGAATGAAAAGGAAGGAGTAAGCATAAATGCTTAGTAAGTTCATATGTAAATAACAAGTAACATAACAATACAAATATACCAAACAACTTTAGCATGATACCACCAAAACATATATCACATCTTTAAACATCATTCATCATCTTACCACCTTATCGTTGTTGTATCTATTTTCAACCCGAGGGTTAAGAACATACCTGTCCAAAGTGTCCATTTCACAAAACTTACCAAAACGTCACTTGCATCTTAAGTGTTCTTCCATTTCACTAGAAATTTCACCCGTTGAACACATCGGAATACAACTCGGATACACGGATAATTTGCACATAAGTGCCTCATATGTAATCAAGCTACCATGCAACCCGCCCCTAAGTGAACTCGGACTCAACTCAACGAGCTTGGACGTTCGCATCCATAAGTGAACTCGGACTCAACTCAACGAGTTCGGACATTCGCATCCATAGGTGAACTCGGACTCAACTCAACGAGTTCGGATGCTCAACCATCCTAGTGACATGTCACTTGTATCCTAATCTATTCCTAAGGTTCAAACGGGCTTTTTTCTTTTTTTCCTCGATCTCACATTTGCCGTCTTCCATGGAATATCGGAACCGATACTCGGTAGCAATTCATATTTATCAAGTAGTAAACATAATTTGCATATTACTCAACATTAACCACAAAGCATAATATTTCAGATTAAAAATCAGCATATCATATAATTAACATTAATAACTTAAAAATAACATTTATGCTACATTATTTACACATGAACTTACCTTGGTACCAAAATATAAAGAATTTTGCAATTTAGTCCACAATCTTTTCTTTTCCTCGATCATGACTTGAATCTCGTTTTCTTGATCTATAATACCAAATTAATCTTATTTAATACATACATTTATCAAAACAGCATTTAATCTGAACTTTAAAAATTACACTTTTGCCCTAAACTTTTGCATAATTACACTTTTGCCCCTAGGCTCGAGAATTAAACTTTATTCCTTATTCTTATGTTTTATAACATGCTGATCACTTTTCCTTCTATGGCAACATCAAATTCTCTCTCCAACATATACTTGTGACTATTAGGTATTTTTGCCGATTAAGCCCTTTTACTCGTTTTCACTCAAAACTGAGTAGCACAAGTTGTCTAACATAATTTAAAACCTCATATTCTATCATAAAACATCAAAATACACAAATTTCACCTATGGGTATTTTTCCAAATATAAACCTTAGGTTGAATTATTGCTAACATAAGCTTAATCGAGCTAAGGATTCCAAAAACATAAAGAACATTAAAAGCGGGCTTGGAATCACTTACTATGGAGCTTGGAAGCTTGAAACAAACCCTAGCTATGGAGAACCCTTGAAATTTCGGCCTAATGAAGAAGATGGACAAAAATTGGCTTTTAATTTTGTTTTTAATTCATTTTAATAACTAAATGACCAAAATACCCTTACTACTAAACTTTCCAAAAATTCCTTCCATGTCCTAATTTTGTCCATGAACTTAAAATTGGTCAAATTTCTATTTAAGACCTCCTCATTAATATTCCAAAACAATTTCATACTAAAAACTTCTAGAATGCAAGTTTTGCAACTTATTCGATTTAGTCCCTACTTTCAATTTAAGCACTTTAGGCATAGAATTTCATCACGAATTTTTCACACAATCATGCAATCATATCATAATCATCAAAATAATTATTTCTATCTCGGATTTGTGGTCACGAAACCACTATTCCGATTAAGCCCTAATTCAGGGTATTACAATTATAATTGCAAATAACAACTGCTCAATTCTGAAATACAATTGATTCTTCATCTTAAAAAAAAGACTAGAAGAAACTTCAATCAACTTCAACTAACAAGTCACTCTTTTTACAAAACACATATCTAGTATCTGTTCCAAAATCCACCTGCAAGCAACATAATAGCATTTTAGAAACCTCATGTGCAATGCACCCATCTTTTTGAAATATAACATTACTGTTATGTTCGTTAAAGAAACCTACAGCTGAATGAATGAACCAGAGATTATGCCTAAAAAATCATTCATCGCTATAACAAATACCAAAATTTCAATAGTTAGTGATAGTCTTACTACTAAACTAGCCAGTTACTAGAATTTATTTTCTAACTATGCTAAATATCGACATATAAGGCAACCCAAGGTAACACAAAATGATATTTTCACCAAAAAAGAAAGCTAACTAACCTCATAAGCATTTATATCCGAGAAAAGAACCTGTAAAAGCATAGGAATTCTTTTAGATTGTATTAGAAGAATAACTAAATACAAAAGTAGCAGCATTTTGACAGGCATCACTTTTCCTACTTCGGCACTGACCTAAAGTATCTGAAGTCAAAATCATAAAATTAATTAAGGCATCTCAAGCATTCATTTGAAAAGGGGACAAAGGTCTTTAACAGATTGTCATCGTACCTCCCCCATCAAGTGTTAGTAATAGTGCACTAGGCCTATTGTATAGACGCTTTATTTTGATTAAATGAATTTATTATTATAATTTGTATGTTTAATATATAATAATATCCTTGAATAATTTTATTCTAAATATCCCAAATCGATCATTATTGTGGGACAAACAATGAATTAAGATCAGTATGGAATATGATAGATATTCATATGATGAATATGTGTTTGAGAAACAAATCATATTCATATGTATTTGTTGAGAATGAATATTGGACCGACTCAATTTGAGATTAATACATGGATCAAGGTCATAAATTATATCTCTAAACAATTGTTTCATTAAATCCTTAGACCTGAAATCACTACAGCTCTCAACAAGAGGAATTTTATGTTTTGACATAATCAAACATTGTCTTTAATCGAACAATTATAAAAGTTATGCTTGAACATAATTAGAATCATGTAATGAGATGTGAGTTATTAAGATGGAATTTGTCCCTCTTATTATAAGAGAGATATCATTGGGCCCCTCAATGAATGAGGCTGAAAAATGCATCGTCGTGCTCAAATAAACTGATGGAGATCAATGCCATTCATTTTTCCAGTCTAATTAGGTATCGAGAAATTAAAGATAGAACGATATAAGGTTGGCTTTATCCATGCCTTATACTCTATCTAGATATCATGAGATAAAAGGATTATGTCATGAGCTATATTTAGGTTGTCTCGAATCATGAGCTTTCATTTAACTTTTGTAGTCGTAATGTCTTGCTAGAAGCCACTTATGACTTGTAGGACCAAATATGACTTAGGCCTACTACCAACGTTAATTGAACCTATAGGGTCCCACATTAAGAATGAACAAGAATGGTTAAGTTTATCACTCTTTTTTAAGTAATTTAAACTGATAATATTATTTTAAATTATGAGTAATAATTAGTTATTATTTTGCTTCAAATTTAATTTTGGAAATTTAAATTGTAGTCAAAATGATAACAAATAGTAAATTTGTTATTATTCCTGTTAAATTCGAAAATAATAGTAAATAAGATAAAAGGAATTTGATATATTCCTTATCGATAAGGAAATAGAATTTAATTATTATTTAAAAGAGTTTTAGATAAATAATAATTAAAACATAATTTAATTATTATTTAAAAGAGTTTTAAATAAAAGATAATTAATAGAATTTAAATTATTATATAAAAGACTTTTTAAAATTCAAGATAAATTTTGATATTCTTTATCGAAAAGGAAAGAGATTTTAAATTATTTAAAAGAGTTTTAAATATTTATACAACCTGAAATCTAATTTACCCAACCCTATATATGTGATATATGTACATTTCTACAGTAACACAAGTTTTTGGATATCAGTCGTTTGAGAGAATAAATCAAAAATATTTTGAGAAAACAAAGTTGGAACTAGCATTCTATTCAACCATTCGTTGTTTGTTCAAGTGTGGATACTTCTAGAGGATGGTCGTCATCCAACAAGGCAGCTCCTTGAGAGATCTGATTCAAATCAAGTGTTAGTATCTGGAAATTTAACGAAGTTAATTTTCGTTATTCCCTTTTTGAGTTTTACGTATTGCATGAGATCCTTGGTAGCTTATGGGATATCAATTTTTTCCCGCCACGTTATGTTCATATGAGATTTGAACACTATCCCGTATCCCAACAGTGGTATCAAACCATCTTGCTTTACGTATTTATCGTGTTTGCGCTATGTTTGAATCGCATGATGTTGTTCTATGTAGTGTTGCCTATCACTTGGTGCATAGTATGACCTTTTAGGTTTACGTGAATGACATTATTTTGTTATTATTTTATAAGGGGTTGTAATTTTTAAATACGGCCTGCGTGTCATTTTGTTTTATTGTAATTTTATTTCTCTAGTAGAAGTAAATTTTATTGTAATATAATAAGAAGACATTGTAAGCCCCTTTGGAGTCATGCCATCCGACCATGATGATGGAGGAGCTAGATGGCTATACACTAGTTGGTGGTCAAGGCGATGCCATGGAGATGATTATTACGTTGGGTTAACTTTTTATTTTCACATTCTATTATGAAGATCAATTTAGATTAAGGCATACTATGTCACATTTATTTTAATGCATATATGTGATGCTATGAGTATGGAATGCCTTGGATGATATCAATTAGTATGTGATACTCATATTTTTTTAAGACATATATACTAAATATTAAAATCAACAAAAATCTCTCACATAAAATTTTAAGCTTATATGTCATCCATTTTACAATACTTGTCAAGACTTTTATCACTTTAATATGGGTTCTACCAAAGTAGGAGTACATTAGGTTATATTAGTGAGTCATTACCCATCTTGTCTTATACAAAACAAGGTAACTTTTCTTATTCCCTTTTTGATGTGTATGTATTGCTGCATGAGATCCTTGGTAGTTTATGGGATATCAATTTTTTTCTGTCGAGTTATGTTCGTCTGAGATTCGAACCCTATCTCGTATCCAACATCAATTACCTCTCAAACTTGACAACTGATTTGGGTAACAAAACTCCACAGCTGATTTATGTGGTATAAAAATTACAATTCATTTTCTCGAAAATTGGCAAGAGTAAGGGGACAAAATAAAAGATATTCATTATGGGACTAGAACAAAGTAGATAATCTCTCAAAAGGAGCCTAATGATTTAAAAATTTATACACCACAGCCTAGAAATCTAAATCCAGCCACCAATAGGTCAATATGTAGATATACTTCTATGCTTAAAGTGTTTCACTAAGTTAATGCCAAAAGTTAACAAGATACAAACTCACTTAATGAAACTACTTAACAATCTAAATATAGAGCAATGAAACCAACATCAATTAAGAATAACAAACTTATGTAAATCAATCTTCATATAAACTCAGAGAATAAGGAATGGAAGTGAAAAACAACAAAGATAAAAAATAAAAATAAAAACCCTTCACCATCATCATTACCCTATGAAGGCAAAAGTTTGTCACAAGAAAATTTGGAAAAAAAGAAATGAGCTCTATCTTGTTAAAAAAATCAAACGATCAATTGCTATAAGATTTTTTTTCTTGTTTCATCATAAACTAGAGAATAAAATTGTAACATCCCAAATTAGGGCCTAAATGGAAAAGTGATTTCAAAACCACAAATCTGAGGTAGAAATATTCCTATTGATGAATTTTTAAGGTCTACTAGGTGATTTAATAACTGTGTGAAAATATCAACGAGAAATTTTACCGATAAGGTGTCCAATTGAGTTATTAGGACTAAATTGCAATAAGTGAAAAACATGTGTTCTAGTTTATTTATGGGGCCTAAATGTGATGGGATTTGAAATTTGAAGTCCTTATTTAGTAATTATACCATTATATGTCATTATGGACAAAAATGGACATGGAAGGGATAAAATCTCAAGGTTTCAATGGAAGGGCATTTTGGTCCATTGGTTATTAAAAGAATTAAAAGGGAAAAATACTCAAAAATTCTGTCCATCTTCATCCTTCTTAGCTGAAATTTTTAAGAATCCATAGCTAGGGTTTCTTTCATCTTTCAAGCTCAAAAGTAAGTGCATCCTAGCCCCGTTTTTAATGTTCTTTATATTTTTTGAAATCCTCGTAGCTTGATTTAGCTATTTCTACCTTTAATTTGTGCTAGGGCTCATGTTCAAAAATATACCCATGAATGACATACTTGTGCTTTGATGTCTAATGGAAGAATATGGAAGTTTGATGTGCGATAAACAACTTTTACTAGGTGGTTTTTGGTGAAATTGATAAAAAGGACTTAATTGTAAAAGTTGTAAAAACTGTGTAAATGTGTGAATAAATGAAAAATGTGGGTTGGCATAAGTGAGAAAAGATTTGGCTAGGCTTGAATAATGAGAAAAATGGGGTAATTTTCATTTTACGAGCCTAGAGGTAATTTCGTAATTTTGTGAAACTTTAAGGGCAAAATTGTAATTTTTCTATAGTGTATTTTTGGACTAAATTGAATAGTGCATGTATTAAACAAGTTAAATGTGCTATTCTAGATCAAGAGGGACGAGGAATAGACTTAACCGAGGAAAAGGCAAGGTTGTGGATTAAACGCAAATTTGTCACATTTTACACCGAGGTAAGTTGTGTATAAGTAATTCAACAGTTCCATTATTATGCGTTTAATAATTGATATTCTATGATATATGTATGTATGCCCTAATGAAATTGGCTTGTGATGATTTAATGAAAGTTTGGTGATAGCTTTATATCTCGGAAGCCCCGTGTGATCGCGTGATTCATAACAAGTAATAAATATTTATAATGAAGATCAAACCTAGACTAACTATTATCACAACGAAAAGGCAAGCGCATCTATCGAACAATAGTATAGTAATGGCAAGACCGGGATATCATACCCAAGGGAACCAAAAGTACTAGTAATAACTATCTTTTTATTATCTAACCTAGAAATAAAAGGGTTTGTTTATTAAACTAATTATCTAAACTAATTAACTAATTTAATTAAAGCAAAGAGAAAATTTGGAAAAAGACTTGAAGAAAAGAAATTCATAAAGACGACACCCAAGGAGGAATCCACCTAGATTTCACTTGTTATCTGACTCTAAACTAGACAATTTATTCACTTGACTTGATCCGTGAGATTCCCTAACCTATGTTATTATCCCTTTCGAGACTAATAACGTCTAACCCTCAGTTGAATTAATCAAAATTTCTTTCTTAATTAAAACCCCTAGGGAAGCAGTAAATCACTCTAAGAACTCCTATATTAGGTTTCAGCCTAATCTGGTAAAATCTCTTAACCCTATTTTTAGGCGTTCGATCAACTCCGCTTAATTATGCCAAATCTACTCTTAGGCAGGGTCTATTCCTCCTCTGCATAAGCATATCAAATCATGAATTAATACCCGGAATATTAACTTAAGCATTAAGAACACATAATTAAGAACAAATCAAGTATTTATCATACAGTTCAGATAATAATAACAAGATCCATCATAGGTTTTATCCCCCTTAGGTATCTAAGGGGTTTAGATCATAATAAAATAAGAGTACATCTCAAAAGTATAAAAATAACAAAACATGAAGAAAACTCTAAAACCCCTGAAGGAATTCTAAGAGAGATCTTCAGTCTTGGAGTAGCTCCGGCCTTTGGGATGGATCGTCTGGCTTCCTTCAAGTAATTCCTGGTGTGTGGTTTTGTATTCTAGAAAAGTTCTGGAAGAGGCCCCCCTCTCTAGGTCATACTTAGGCTGTTTATATAGGCTTTGGATTGGCTTTCTTTCTCCCTAAGCACCCTTTTTCGTGCAAAATACAACTCTTTGAAAAAGGGACACGCCCGTGTGCCACGGCCGAGTGACGTGATTGCCAGGCCGTGTTCGATCTGTTAAATTACCACGACTGTGTGGGCTCAATAGCCAGGCTGTGTGAATCGTGTAAACCTTGGTCGACACCTCCGAAGGCCACGGGCGTGTGAGATGCCCGTGTAGCAAGGCTTAGGCTGTATGATCTTCTTGATTTGGTCTGTTTTGTCCCTTTTTAGCTTGTTTTTGGCTCATTTTGACTCTTGGTGCTCTCCTGAGTACAAAACATGAAATAACCGAATTAAGAGCACCAAAATCCACAAATCTAGTAGTAAACATCCATAAATATGCTAAGCATTTGGGGTAAAACTATGTATAATTTGGCGTTTATCACCGAGTGACCCTGAGGAATGCTTAGGATTCGGATATCATGACACCATGATTAATGAGATCCCGTGTAAGACCATGTCAGGCACATGGCATTGGCGTTGATATGTGGGCCAGTGTAAGACCATATTTAGGATATGGCATCGGCATCGGTATGTGAATTCATGTAAGACCAAACCAAGGATATAGCGTTGATATGAGATTTCGTATAAGAACATGTTTGGGACATGGCATCAATATGAGGTCCCGTGTAAGATCACGTCTGGGACATGGCATTGGCACCAACATGAGACTTCGTATAATACCATATTTGGGATATGGCATCGGTATGTAGACCCATGTAAGACCATGTCGGGGACATGGCTTTGGCATTCTATATGGTGTATGATGATTCCGAACGTCCTTTAGTATTCTGGGTAATTCAACGGGCCATTCAAGACTATGATTAAGAAGTGGGATAGAATGAGTAAGGATGTATGGTACAGGTATGTACATAAACCTCATGAGTATTAGACTCGATCCATGTTGAGAAATTTGGTATGGGTATGAAAGACTAAGATAAGCATGATGTTCAAAGGCATTTATTATCAATTCTCAATATGTTCATTATCTATAATATGATAATGTGGTGGTAATTGATAGCATGTTTATTCCATGAGTTTCATGACCTATGTTGTTTATTATTTGCACACGACTTACTAAGTTATATGCTTACCTCCCTCTCTTTTTCTTTTTCTTTTAGGATCACCAAGTTAGCTCGGGGATCGTGAATGTCGGAGCTCGATTCACACTATCAATAAATCTTTTGCGGTATAATTGGTTTATTACATTTAAGTATGGCATGTATAGGGGACTTACTATTTTGTTATATATGTCATATTCGTTAGCCAAAGTGATCATTCTATTTGGTATATAATTTCATTTTGTATATGGCCATGAAATATGGCTCATATTGATTATTAGGTTTAAATCCCTAAATATTGATACATGCATGAGACGTTTTATTACTTTTGTGGTGTGTGGCAAATTGGTTGTAAATAATGGTTGATAAAATGTTGAATTTATGCTTGATGGATAAATGTTGTCAGTTGGCTCGGTCACCATATTGATAAAGGTAAAGAAATGTATTGAATGAACTTAACAAGTCATGGAGTCCCAATTAGGTATACTTGATATGAATTTATCATGGATGAGTTAAAGCTATGGATGTTTAAGTAACCCATTTTTGCCATGATTATCACCATTGACATATGAGTGTGTGTAGGGTTTGTTAAGGGCGATAAGAGGCATAGAAAACAGCCTCAAAGTTGTCCACACGGGAATATGTCTAGGCCATGTGTGACACACGGTCAGCCCTATGGGCATGTCGTCCAACCATGTGTCCCCTGCACCCTAGTTTTACAAGTCAGTATGCATGGTCGTAAACACACGGGCAGAGATACAGTCGTGTGTCTCAGCCGTGTGGAGGACACAGCCTCAGAACATATGTGACAGCCCAAAATTGACCCTAGTCGAGAAGTGGTTTCGGGACCGCTAAACCGAGTCACCGAAATGTTTGAATGTAATATTTATTGTCTAGAATATGTATTTATGAATGTGTGAAAATTTCAAGCTTCGGTTTAGTCGATTGCATGTGAATTCAGTTAGTAGGACTTGTATGACACTTTTGAAAAATGGTAGGCTAATCTATAAGGACCTAATAGTACATGTAGTCAAAAGGGAGGACTTGCATGTCAAATTCCCCCCCCAAGCGCTAGTGGCCGGCCATGACAAGGAATCATGGGCAAAATGTCATGAAACATGTTGGGTGAGTGTTTTATGTTGGAATAAATAAAATAAGGTGCATGAGCAATAAAAAAATGAGAAAAAAAAAATGTGTGTGTGAAGGCTTCTCCCCCCCTCCCCATTGCCGTGAAGGTGAGAAAGAAAACAAAAAAAAATTGTTCATCTTTTTTTCATCCTTTTGACCGAAAATCCCAAGGGAGAAGAAAGGGGTTCTTGCTCATGGTTGGTTTGGAAGAGGATTAGGAAGAGGTTGGCTATCCTTGTATCTAGATTAAGGTATGTTTGATGTTGTGCCATGAGATTCATGCATGTTTTTAGTTGCTAGTTTTAGTTCTAATTAGTCCATGGTTCAAAACTTTGCTATGTCATGGGGATGATAGTATGGAATGAAAATTTTGAGATAAGTAAGGTTAAACTTGATTTGGTATAATCGGCCATATGGGTGTATATGTTTGTGAAAATATATTTTCTTTGTTAACTCTTTACAATCGATTGTAGGAGTAATATTGGCTTATAAGGTTGAGTTGATTCATGATGTTGTATATTAGGATTAAAAATACTTGAGACTAGATTAACTTAATGGTGACAATACATTCGACCTTGAAGCATTAATCGAATATTGGTTGAGGTTTTGATATTTTGAACAAGGATAGTTGTGAAATGGGGTGAAAACCATTAAATTATACACATAAAAATCCAGCAAGAAGATTAAACTACTAAATGTATTCATTTTAGATCAAGACATCAAAGAGGAGAATCAAGCAAAGGCAAAGCAAAGATAATCGAGTAGTCGATTGGGAATCATTTCATCCAATATAAGGTAAGTCATTAAGCACTTATTTTGTACTAATTTAAATGGTCGTAATGTCCAAGTAATGATGCTGAATGGAATGATAAAATATATATATATATACATGTATGTATGTGGTGATGAAAGTATTGAATGGAAAGAAAAGAGGAGAGATGTATTGAGTTATTGGTTTCGGCACTAAGTGTGCGGGTGTAAACATTTATGATCACAAATTGGCACTAAGTGTGCGGGTTCAAATTGTATAGCACTAAGTGTGCAAGATTGATTATATAGCACTAAGTGTGCGAGTTCGACTATTAAGCACTAAGTGTGCGGGCTTATTACACATCCTCAAATGAACATACATGCTCTACGTATGCGGCCTTACCGAGACAATCATGGACAGCGGTACGAGTAAACACCTTGAGCTCATGAGGAATAGACATTTTATTTATATTTGGAATTTAGCTTGGTAAGTCTTGACCTATGTGGTGATTATACTTGAAGATAAATGCATGCAATGTCATATGGTGTAATGTATGAAATATCAAAGTAGGGCTTGGTATGAGATCAAACCGAAATGCCTAAGGAATTATAGCACAGTTTGGGTGTGGATGGAGGATTTTAATCCCGCATTAATTATTTTCTCTTATGATATATTATTACTGAACGGCAATATAATGCTTATGGCTTACTGAGTTATATACTCACTCGGCGTTTGCTTGTCGCCTATTTTAGGTTTCTTGGACTCGTCCTTTTGCGTGCTCGTGATCGTCATCGAAGTCATCACACGGCTAGCAACTTTTGGTATCTTTTTTGTAGTCGGTCTAGGAGAACATTTTGGAATGTATAGGCTAATATGCTTTGTTGAACTTTGGTATGTAAACTTTTAGCCATGCGAAAATGGCATAAATGTTCGGTTGGATTTAGTTCTCTAATGTTAAGTTGCAAGTCTTGGTAATTCGATTTTTATGCCATATGCCATGGTTGATTATTTTGGTGTTAAAATTCATGATATGGCAATAGTGTAGTAGGGAGATGTTTGACAATGATTAGCCTTTGGTATGGCTAGTCATGATCATAATTTGTGACATGTATGATGAATCACTAGTTAGATCAAAGGGAAATCATGAAATAGGCATAGTTGCTTTAGTAACAGGTGCTGGCAGCAGCAGTGACGTGAGATTGAAAAATCACTAAAAATAGGGGAAATGGAATTAAATAATAAATAAATTATGGAATCGAAGCTCGATGAGTCTATTTTCATATAGAAGAAACGAAGCAACCATATGAGCTGTATGTTAAGAGATATTTAAGTTCTCTCGGGACAGGGCCAGAACGGTTACTGGAGTCCCTGTCCTGACTTTGGGAATTCATCATGAATTGACCAGAGATAATTAGAAGCCATGCCATATATGTACAGATTCCTTTTCGAGTCTAGTTTCTATATAAATAAACGGCATCAATATTGAAGCCCTGTACAGGGAGATATCCAAGTCGTAATGCACAAAGGTCAGTGTAGTCGATCCCTGTAACATGGGGGACTTCAACTAATAAACTGTACTAATTGGCCTGACCAAAAATTCTAGAAAAAAATTTGTAGATTTATATATGAGTCTAGTTTCGGGGAAAATTTACAGATCTGGATTTTGAGTTTCAGAACTCAAGATATGATTTTTAATGCGACCCGTATGCAGATTGGCAGCCTGTCTGGGAAATTTCTAATAAGTGGCTTGAAGTCTGTTAACACCTCGTGTTCGACTCCGGCGACCGTCTCGGGTTCGGGGTGTTACAACATAGGCGTGTGCCCAGGCCGTGTGAAGTCTACACCTTAAATACAAAAATTAAATCCGCCACACGGCCTAGCACACAAGTGTGTGACTTGGCTGTATAATCTTAAATTGATGTTGACGTCATAAACAGAGAGTTACACAGCCTGGAGACACGGGCGTGTCCTTGTGTCCACACAGGCGTACGACCTTGTTTTAAGAAAAATTTTCTAAAGTTCATGATTTAGTCCCGAACCACCCTCGATGTACGCTTTGGGCCTTCTAGGCTTGTATTAGGGATGAGTTTCATATTTATGTACAGTTTGTATTCAAAAGAAATTTTATGGCTCGGTTCTGTGTATGTCTACGTTTTAGTCCTATAATGCCCTGTATCTATCCCGGTGTTGGACACGGGTAAGAGGTGTTACAGAACTATTCCAATCCAATATCAAGAGCTGAAAAACATGATTCTTTCTCAAGCCAAAACAATAACATAAAATAACCATTAAAGAGAATAAGAGAACAACTAAAAGAGTCGCAAAAGCAAAGAAGATCACTGATGGAAAAATTAAAAAGGAACAACCTGAAATGGAAGGAAAAACAAAAAAAAATTAAATTAAGAGTTAAAATGAGAATATGATATTAGGGGAGTAGAAAGAAAAAGAGAGAGAAACAGCAACAACCTTGAAGAAAATGGAAGAATTGAAGAAAATAAAAGAGAAGAGAACCAAAGAAAAAAACTTTCAAAGAGAAAATGAAGAAAAAATTGGGACTTTACTGTGTTTTGGGAGAAGACAAATGGAGGATAAAAATGTAAATAGCCAGCCAAAAACACTTTTGGCTTAGGAAAAGCTAATTTTTTTAGCTTTTCCATTTGAAGTAATGCACTTTTTCAAGACTCAATATCGACCTTATTTCTAAGACAAAAATCAAGAATTCTCCAATTAAAAAACT
Source organism: Gossypium arboreum (assembly GCF_025698485.1). Taxonomy (NCBI): domain Eukaryota; kingdom Viridiplantae; phylum Streptophyta; class Magnoliopsida; order Malvales; family Malvaceae; genus Gossypium; species Gossypium arboreum. The sequence continues at coordinate 42,446,498 of NC_069080.1, forward strand.
TTCTGCGCGAAAAATTCCCCATAGCATCTAGGATATCGCCTTCTCCTAGATAATTATGGATGGGGATATCCCTCAGTGTATCAAAAAAATTTTGTTTATCCATGTTGTAATGATAAGAACTCTCTTCCCTCTTATTTACTTGGAATGGTGATCCTTAAGTTAAAAGTTTCACTCAACTAGTGTTTGTTTAGCAATGCTTTGGAGTGAAAACTATTTTTTAAGGGAAAAGTCCTTCTCAAAAGCATAGTTGAACGGGCCCTTAGTAAGGCAGAAGTACTTATCTAGGCCAACTTCAGAGTCTCGGTATTTTCAGAATAAAATAAAACATTTTAACTAAAATATAGATTTTTTCCAAAATACCCTTTTTTCATGAATATGCATATAATTTTTTAAAATAAACCAGAGTCTAATTTTTTAAACCGAGCTCTGATACCACTAAATGTAATCCTCTAAAACTAGTATAGACGTTATGACCAAATCCCAAAGATCACATTGGTCATGACAATAGCGCAGAAAAATATGTAGAAGTTTTTCTCTTTTAAAAACTGCCTTCGCAAAACATCTTTGAGTCTTGTTTTAAGAAAAAAAAAAATTAGTTGATATCTTTTAACTTTAGAAAAAAAAACTCAAGTATTGAGATTGTTTTAGGAAAACGTCGTAATTAAATTAAAACATCACAACAGACAAATTTCTATATCTAAAACTCAACTCTTTTTTCATTTTGAAAACACTGATTAATATACATCTTGTAAAATATCATTTTCATGAGCAGATTGTGTCGTGTAATGGAAACTTAGTATTTAATTTTTGAAAACATCGTTACTAAGGTTTTTTTTATTTTATATAAAATCCATCTTAAGTTGTTAATTTAACAAATCCTTTATATGATAGTTTTTAAAACATAAATCATGTAGAAAAATACCAATCCAAAATCCAAAGTCCAAAAAAAGAAAATTCCAAATCCAAAGTAATAAAAAAAATCTCAGAATATCAAATACCAATAAAGTTTTTTGAAAAATGACCAAGGGCGCTTCCGTAGCTGAGCCTATCCTAACCTCAAATATCTGAAAAATCAGAATTTAAAAGGGTGAGCTTAAAAAGCCTTGTATGTGTTACCAATAATAACAATAACTGAATTTAACTCATAACAACATCAATTTAAACAAATCATAACATGCCAAATATTCCTTCACAAAATCAGAAATGTCAGAATGTACAATGATGATGTCAATGCAACGCTTTTCAGATTACTATGGAGATTTTTAGAAAATAGATCCTACCCAACTCCGCTACACACCATAAAGAGTTCCCCAGAACTCATCCATCCAATAACACAATAATAATGTGGAGTAGCCACCATATAGTGCAGTCGAGCTGCCAAAAACATAATAATATGGTCGAACCGGCAGATATTGCATATTTTTTGCCAGATATAGAATATTGTGGACAAGCCACCAGATAATGCAGATTTAATTTTAGATACTTCCTCTGTACATATTTTCCCAACCCCATGCATGTGATAAGGCAAATAGAACATATTTTTAGTACGCATGCTTTACATAACAATTACAATATCGGAATATGACATGCTTAACATGCGAATTAGATCTCGTATATATTTTATCACAATGGCATGGTTAACATGCAAATCAGAACTAGAAATATGACATGCTTAACATGCTAATCAGAATATCAAAATAGTAACATATTCTTCATGCAAATCAGAGCATCGATAATCATATTTTCACATCATTTGCGCATACATAATCCAATAGCCTTAAATCACATGTCATGAGTAACGGAAATCACATGATTACATATTTTACAAAAATTTCCAAATCACAATCATTATCACAGATATGAAGTTTCGGGAACTTACTTGGTATCCTCTTTTATTTGAATCTTAATTCAATAATTAAGAACACTTTTGTGTTCATCCAATATTTCTCTATTCAAGAATAATATTAACAATAATATTTTATTATTAATTAAATTATTTTTATCAATATTATCATCAACCATCGTTACTAAAAGTAAATCCCCACACCTTGTAAATCCAATTGCACAAATCCTGATTCCACTTCGACAGGGGAGAGTTCAATTCTTGAGTTACTAAGGTTTTGACCAAATACTCGTGTTAGTACGGCTTTAATAAATAAATAAACAACCCTTTATTAAAAACAATTGTGATTTAGTGAGACTTGTGCAATTGATCCTCAAATCGCACACTTTTACAAATGGAATTCGATTTTGGGATTTTTCAATGGCACTTCATGAAAGTACGATAAACAAAGTGTTAGTAAAATCCTAATTGAAATAATAATATGAAAGAAAGTAGTGAACCAAAGGTTCTTCAATACTTACAAAATAACGGAACAAAAAAGGCTCGATAATATTTCCCAAAAAGCTGACTAAAAATGAGGATTTAGCACTAAAACGCACAGAATAATGAGTTTGAAAGATAAGATAAGAAGTGATCTTTTAATAAATAAAAATTAGAACTGGGGGATTATAGAGATGACTTTCGAAAAGAGGAGAAGAAATGAATAAAAATAGAGAATTTTGGTGGTGGCCGACGGTGTGACAGCGCAACGACGATAGCAGTAACAGAGGAGAAGTGGTGGTGTGGTCGAGATGTGATGGTCTTGCATAGTGGTGGAGTGGAAGAGAAATGGGAGAAAAGGGGCTTTTAAGGTGGTAAAAATAAAGAAAATGAGAGAAGAATGGATGAGCAATGTGGTGGTTCGGGTAAAAGAGAGGAGAGAAAATGGAAGAAAATAAAAATGAAATAGGGAGTGTCTAGGTTCAATAGCCGACCGAGGTAAGGTAAGGGACAAGTTTTGGCAAGTTGAGGGGACAATGGCACCAAAAGTGGATCGTGGGAGTGAAATGGGGAGAACTTTGGGAAGGTTGACCTTGTAATTAATGATAGAATCTTCCCTTGAATGGCAATATGTGTTGGATGGTAAAAGTGTTCACACTAGCTCAAAATTGTCAAAAATATTAATTAAAAGATGTAATTATAGGGGCTCGAACTTTAGACATTATGGAAACAACTAACACACTTAACCATTAGACCATTAATTCCCTTGTGACATAAACTACCGCACATAAATAAATAAAATCAAGGGCGTGACACCACCACTTCATCACCCATCCTCCTCTTCTCTTCTTCTTTTTGTTCCATCGCAGCCCTTAATGCCACCCTCCACCATCACGGCAACCATTATGGACCACCATGCAACTCTTTTTTCTTTTCTCTCTCCTCCATTCTCTTCTTTTAAGTGAGTGGCCAAACTCATATTGTTTTTTCTTTGTTGTCAGACCACCACCGTTGTCGCCACTATAAAACTACCGTATGCGATAAAGATCCATTCTTTTTTCTTCTTTATTTCGAATGTTCATTATTATTTTTATATAATCAAAAATTCTGCACTAAATATTTTTTTTAATACCTAATTCTAAACTCTATTTTTCTTGGGCTTATTTTCGAATAATCCTCCTTTTAGACCATTCTTTCCCCTATGATTTTTAATCGTTAGGATCCGTCGGACCTTCCATTTCAATATAGTATGTATAAGAGTAAGGGTTGTGAAGAAATATTTTTCTTCTCCTTATTTTTCTTTCCTTGGTCGAATACTTTAGAAAGCCTTAATAAATTACTTTCCTCGTGTATTAACATCTCTTATGTCATGTATTGTTGAAGGGCCAATTGACATCAACCCGAGAGACCACTAAATATTGGGATTTAAATCGCTTATTCAGGAGATTATTTTAAAGGTAAGTGATAATGGAAAAGTCGAAACCATTATTGTATCAACCTTATTGACAATCGTTATTAACGTAAGATCACTATTGTTGATTGAATAGGTAATCTAATTGTTAGATCCACGTGTGGGCATTTTTAGAGATTTGTTGCACATTGGATCTACGATCAGGTGTATTTTTTAACACTAAACTAAATTAAGTATTTTTTTATATTTATAAAAATGTTGTTATTTAAATAATGTTATTGATAAGGATACTTTATGTATCCATAAAGAGAGATAAACCATCAATATGGATTTTGTCAAGTAAGTATTTCCCAAAACTGTATATGTTGTGAAAAGCATGCTGTGTGATATTGATACTTATTATTAATTTGAAAAATATATACATCTCATTCTCATGTTATTTGATTATATGACATACATAATGTTCACATGAAAATAAATTGTGAAATTTTGGTACCATGTGTACATATGAGATTTGCATGTTAAACATGCCTATATGATTTGAGTTATTTTGGCTATATCACATGCATGGGGTGGGATATGTAAAAGGTGGAAATATGTGGCAGTTTATTTGCATTAACGTGACATCGTTCACAGTTTTGATTATGTGGTAGTATATCTATGATTTTGGCGACTTGTCCACGATATTGATTATTGGTAGTTTATCTGCGATTTTGGTGACACTATTCACAATTTGGTGTGTTGGATAGACGTGTTCTGGGGAACTCGATGGTGTGTAGTAGAGATGGGTAGGATGTTTTCATAAAATCTACATCATTTTACAACATGTGCATTAGCATGATCATGCATAGTATAAGTGTGAAATATTAAGTTATATGAAATTGATATGATTATTATGATTGTATAATGTATATGTTTATATGTATATGATTGTGTTTACGTTAATCTCACACTGAGCTTTATAGCTCACCCCCTTTAGTTTCTGATTTTACAGATAACCTCAAGGTTAGGATTTGATGACGGGACTTGGAGGAGTTTCCCAGAAGTCTTTTTAAATTAAAGTAATTAAATATTATTTTGATATTCTGGGTCTGTAATAAGTTTGAGTATTGACTGCGGCATGGGACTTTATTTTGATGCATTACAAATGCATTTAAAACAAATATTTGTTTTTCAAAATGAGTGGATGATGAGTTTACGGGTTGCTTATATCATATCCTTGGGTTTTACAATGTTCAAAATCTTGGAAAATATTTAGGGGTACCTTTCTTTCACAAAAGAGTGACTAATAGTAGTTTTTGTTTTGTGGTTGATAAGGTCTAGAGTAAACTGAAAAGTTGGGACGCAAGAAAGTTATCACTTTTCGGAAGGGTCACTTTGGCCCGATCGATCTTGATAGTGATTCTTAGCTATTGCATGCAATCAATGATTATTACCAAAAGGGCTCTGCGAGGAAATAAAACAAATGGCTAGATAGTTCATCCGGGGATCTTCTAATGGTGAGAAAAAATTGGCCTTAGTAAGCTAGGATACCATTTGTCAGCCTCGGGATCATGTGGTTTGGGTTTTCGAAAATTGCATAACCACAATATTTCTTTTATGATGAAATTGGGCTACAATGTTCTATCTGATTCTAAAGCCCTTTGGGTGCAGGTTTTAAGGTCCAAGTATGGGATTTCACTGAGAATACTAGAAACTTTGTCATGGGGAAGAGGTTCTTTCTTATAGACAACCTTTTTTAAAGCTTGGCCACTTATTCGAGAGAATTTGTTTTGGTCAGTAGCGGATGGTACTAACATTAGATGTTGGTGTAATCCATGGATCCTGAAATTGAGGTCATTAGTTAATATGGTTCCTGGACGATGCACTTCGGATAAGGATTTTCTTTTAAGTGAAATGGTGACAGAGGATGGTGATTAGAACTTAGAACTCTTTAGTCTTTGGCTCCTACAGGAGGTGATCCGAAAGATTGTAGGGATTCCTTTATCTCACCAAGCACCAGGGGTTGACACGATCATTTGGAGAGGTACCTCGACAGGTTCCTTTTCTCTTAAAAATACCTATGAAAAGCTTTGAAAAGGGTCTGGAATCTGAAAGAACCGATTTGGCAAATCCCTTTGAAATTCTAAGGTCCTCAACGAGTTAGGTTCTTTATTTGGCTTGCTTTAAATTAACGTCTGCTTACCAAAGTGGAACTTGTAAGGAAAAGACTAGATCATTGTAACAGTCTGATTTTGGCCCTAACCGGAATAGTGGTTTTGAGACCACAAATCTAGAGTCAGAGAAATTATTTTGAAATTATTTTATTTGTTGTAGCATGATTCTACGAGTCATGAAAATTTTGGTGAATTAATTTTAGCGAATAAATGCTTAATTGTGAAAAAGGACTAAATTGCATAAAATACAAAAGTCCTATTCTGATAGCTAACAGTGTCAAATAGCTAGAAAACCAAAATTGGGGGTCTTTAAAAGGCAAATAGACCCTTAAAATAGAGGTGGCCAGCCATAAGGACAAAAAGGGATGAGAAATTCAAAGTTAGGTAGCCTAAATTTATTAAAATAAAACCTAAGAAAAAGGCTATCATCTTTTTTGTTTTGGTTTTTCTTCTCCACCAATTTTTCCTCCAAGAAAATGGCCATGGAAGCTTGAAAAATTTCATCAACTTAAAGCCTTTGCAAGTAAGTGATTTTGAGGGCTTTTCTTGAATATTTTTATACTTTTGAGATCTTTTTAGCATGCTTTCTAACAAGGGAACTATTTTGCAAAATGGTTAAAAGGCTAGTGTTTTTCCATGATAGTAGACATGTTGATTTTTGAAATTTTATGGAAGAATATGAGTTATGGTTGTGAAATAAACAACTTTTGTGAAGTAGTTTTCATGGAAACCCTAACTAGGGACCATTTTGCATAAGTTGTGAAATAGATGTTACATGTGTGTAATAGTGAGAATTGTGGGCTGCTTCTAGTATAAAAAGTATTCGGCTAGGCTTGGTTAGTGAGAAAATGTGATAAAAATCGATTTTTGGACCTACGGGTAAAATGGTCATTTTGTGAAAGTCTAGGGGCTAAATGGTTATTTTTCCCAATTATTAATTTTGAATATCTAGATTAATATGCTAATGACATGAATGAACTTCCATCATTTTAAATCAAGAATTACAACATCTAGGCCTGGGGAAAAGCAAAGCTAGTGGACTATGCCGAACTAGTCGCCTACATTTTGTATACCGAGGTAAGTTGTATGTAAATGATACAACTACATTATTATTGTATGTGTTTGAATTGATATAGCTAGAGGTGATCATGGGCCGGGCCGGGTCGGGCTCAACTAAAAATTTAGACCCATTCATTGGGCTCGGGCTGGGCCGAGCCCAAAAAATAGGATTAAAATTTTGTCCAAGCCCGACCCAAATAAAAATACTAAAACCTGCCCGGCCCGACCTACCAGTATTTATTTTTATATTATTTTATATAATTTTAAATATATATAATACATCAAAATGCTAAAAAATCAAAATAAATATTTTTCAACACATTGAAAATAAATTTTAAAAATATGTAGACTTAAATAACACTAAGATAGATGCAACTTAACAAACAAATACCTCTAAAATAATAATAAATTTAACAAATGCCTTTAAAATAATAACAAAATTAATAATAAAATAAGTTTTATACAATATCCAAATAATAACAACAAAATAGGAGCAACTAATAGTAATATGGTAGCAAAATAGGGAGAAAACAACAAGAAAATAACATTCAAAAACAAAAAAAAATAGTAGAATTTTTTTGTCATTTAGTGAATTCAGCCTGCCCAGGCCAAAAATACCTTACCTGAGGCCCGGCCCATTTTTTAAACAGGCCTCATTTTTTTGTCCAAGCCCATTTTTCGGGCCTATATATTTTCCCAAACCCTCCCACATTTCGGGCAGGCCTTCAGGCCGGGTCGAGTAGCCCGACCCATGAGTAGGTTTAGATATAGCATAAATTGCTTGTTTGTGGAAATGATTATATATGATGAATATTGAGATAGTAGAACTCTCATTTGAACCTTAAGAAATAAATCAAATATTCATGCCATCACATTCGGGTTATTTGTGTGCTAGTGTAAGACATGTCTGGGACATGCATCGCCACATTATGAGAGCTAGTGTAAGACCATGTCTGGGACATGGCATCGGCATTGAGATGAGAGCTAGTGTAAGACATGTCTGGGACATGCATCGGCCTCGAGATGTAAGCCAGTGTAAGACATGTCTGGGACATGCATCGGCTACGAGATGTGTCAGTGTAAGACCATGTCTGGGACATGGCATCGGCACGGATATGTGAGAGCTAGTGTAAGACCATGTCTGGGACATGGCGTCGACCTCAATTTCGATAGTTAATGTAAGACCATGTCCGGGACATGCCATCGGCATTATACCCTATGTTTCAGGCTTAATGAATATCCGATAGCATTCCAAATGGTTCAATGGTGAAAATTACAGTTAAAGTTAAACGAGAAAAGTATAACCATGTTTTGTGTAGTACAGGTAATGTTTTGAGTGGTACAGGTACCTATTTGAAATGTATGATATGTGAGCTCAATTTATGCTATGTGAATTGTATTGGACAGTGATGAGTAACTTGTGCTTATGCCTACTTTTGTATATGCAACTTACTAAACTTTATGCTTACTCCCCCTCCTTTCCATTTTCTTATAGTGCCGCCTAATTAGCTCAAGGATCATCAGACGTCGGAGGCATCGATCACACTATCAACCGAAGCACTGCGTATAGTTGGTTTTATTATTTTGAATATAGCATGTATATGGCTTAGACTTTTGAGTTTTGTGTCAATGTTAATTTGGCCAAATGTGTTGGCTTGGGATGAATCCCTTCATTTTGTATAAAACCTTGGATAATAGCTAATGTTCGTTATTGTTATGTGCAAATGATGATATTTTCATGGATGAGTAAATTGCATGAATGAGATAATGCCTTGTGTGGCTAATTAGACCTTGCATTGCTGTGGATTTGTCATGTTAGATGTTATGTAGGTTAGTGCAAGTAAAGCTAGCAAAAAGGCTTGGTAAATAGCCTTATTTTGTCCACACGGGTAGATACACGGGTGTACGTCTAGGCTATGTGTGACACACGGTCAGCCCCACGGACGTGTTATCCAGCCGTGTGTCCCCTACACGTTAAATTGACAAGTCAGTATGCATGGTAGGAAACACACGGGCAGAGTCACGACCATGTGTCTCAACCGTGTGAAAGGCACGGCCTAATACACGGGCGTGTGCCTTGGCCGTGTGACCCTTAAGGATTGCTGACGTCAGAAACAGAATGTCAAGGTTTTCGAACACGGGCTGAGACACAGGCGTGTCGAGGCCATGTGAGGGACACGGGCTATGGACATGGGCGTGTGCCAGGCTATGTGAAAACCCCTATAGGTTCGAATTGAAAAATAAATCTACACGGGTAAGGGACAAGAGTGTGTCCCTAGATGCTTAGGTCGTGTATGCCACACGGGCGTGTTGCCCGTCCACACGGGCATGTGCTTTGTTTCAAAGGCCATTTTCCTAGTGTTGGTTAAAGGACCCGAGTTGGTTTCGAATGGTTTCCAAGAGATGTTTTGGGCTTTGTAGGCCCATGATAAGAACTTTTAGACAAAGTTTGAAAAAGTTTTAAATTTTTTTAACAGGCTCGTATGATCCGACTTGTACGTATGTATGTGATTTATGAACGGTAATGCCTCGTACCCGGCATCAGCGTTGAACTCAGGTTAGGGGTGTTACATTTAGTGATATCAGAGCTATGGTTTAGTCAATTTTAGGACTAACCTAGCATGAGTACGAGTCTAGCTATACATGCCATAGTTTTATATTGATAGTGGATGACTCCTGATGAGTATAAATTATGTTTTCATATAGTAAATGGATCACGATAAAGCTACGGCAGATGATGTGGAGAGTAATGTGCCGGCTCCCACTAAAAGAACCGAGCCTGTCGAAAGCGAGTCGGTGACAATGGGCCAAGGCAGAGAGGCTAGAGAAGCCTACCTCCGTATGATGGATGCTTGGTATACGAAGTTTGTTCGTGCGACTCCAAACACTCCACATTCCCCACCTCCTCCAATTCCTCAGCATTCCCCTGTAGCTCTTCAAAGAGTAGATATGGTTAGAAGAGAGTAACCTCCGGTAGACAAGATTCGAAAGCAAAGGGCCGAGGAATTCTGGGCTAATATTGATGACGACCCAGAGAGAGCAGAGTTCTGGTTAGAAAATACCATTAGGGTATTTGATGAGTTATCGTGTACGCTTGAGGAGTGCGTGAAGTGTGCAGTATCACTCCTATGAAACTCGGCCTACCAATGGTGGAATACTCTCGTGTCCGTTGTATCGAGAGAAAGGATACCCTGGGAATTCTTCTAGGAAGAGTTCTGGAAGAAGTACGTTAGCTAGAGATTTATAGACCAGAAAAGGAAGGAATTTTTAGAGCTGAAGCAAGGTCGTATGATAGTGACGGAATATGAACGTAAATTTGTAAGACTCAACAAGTATGCCCAAGAGTGTGTATCTGCCGAGGCCATAATGTGTAAGAGGTTCGAGGATGGCCTGAATGAAGATATTTGAGTATTTGTTGGCATCCTAGAGCTAAGGGAATTTGTATTACTGATTGAGAGGGCTTGCAAACCAGAAGAGTTGGTAAAAGAGAAGAGAAAGGCAGCTATTGTGTCACGTGATTCGAAGAAGAGACAGATTGGGAAGCCACATCAGTCCTCATCTAAGAGATCAAGGGAATTCACTACCCGATCAAATGCTTCAGGGGGATTCTCAAGTAAAAACAAGAACAAGCAGTACATGGCGTCTAAAGCCCGAACCACTTCCATTGCAAGTGTTGGTAGTGCTCGGCCAGATAGGCCAGAGTGCTCATAGTGTGTTAGGCGTCATTTTGGCGAGTGCCAAGGGAATGAAAGAGGCTGTTTCAAATGTGGGTCATTAGACCACTTCATCCGAGGCTGCCCTGAATTAGATGAGAAAGAGAAAAAGAAAGAGGTGAGGGTGAGTAGTGCTCCTTTGAAGGCTAAATCACAAAATAATCCTGGCAGTGAGGCTAGCAATAAAGGTGCTCCTAGAGATTCAGCCTGCAAAGACTTACGCCATTCGCACTCGCGAAGAGGCACCTTCACCAGATGTGATTACGGGTACTTTCTTTCTTCACAATATTTCTGTTATTGCTTTAATTGATCCGGAGTCTACTCATTCCTATGTATGTATGAAATTAGTACCCAGTATGAATATATCTGTTGAGTCTACCGAATTTGTGATAAAAGTGTCAAACCCGTTAGGCAGGCATGTGATAGTTGATAAAGTGTGTAGAGATTGTCCTTTGATGATTAGAGGTCATTATTTTTCGGCTAACCTCATACTACTACCGTTTGATGAATTTGATCTAGTTTTTGGCATGGATTGGTTGACTGCTTATGATGTGATAGGGAATTTCGGTAGCAAGTTTATTGAAATGAAATGTGAAAATGGGGATATTATTTGGGTTGAACCAGGTAAACCGGATAACACACCAATACTGATCTCATCTTTGACTGGCAAGAAATATTTGAGAAAAGGGTATGAGTCTAACCTAGCATTTGTGTTGAACACCAAGGAGTCTGAAGTGAAAATTGAGACAGTGCCTGTGGTATCCGAGCACCCGGATGTATTTCCGAAAGAGTTGCCAGGGTTGCCCCCAACAAGAGAAGTTAAGTTTGGTATCGAGTTAGTCCCTAGTACGGCACCTATCTCAATTGCTTCATATAGAACGACTCCAACGAAGTTAAAGGAGTTGAAGACTCAATTACAAGAGTTTACGGATAACAATTTTGCAAGACCGAGCTATTCACCGTGGGGTGCTTCGGTACTTTTTGTAAAAAAGAAAGATGGGTCGATAAGAGTGTGCATAGACTACCGACAACTCAACAAGGTGACCGTGAAGAACATGTATCCCTTGCCAAGAATTGTTGATCTGTTCGATTAGTTGAAGTGAGCAACCGTGTTTTCTAAGATAGACTTAAGGTCAGGCTCCTACCAGTTAAGGGTTAAGGAGCAAGACGTACCGAAAATTACTTTTCGGACGAGGTACGGCCATTATGAGTTTCTCGTCAAGCCCTTTGGTTTAAGGAATGCCCCTGCGGTATTTATGGATTTAATGTACCATATTTTTTTACCATATTTGGATAAGTTCATCGTCATTTTTATTGATAACATATTGATTTATTCGTGTGATGAGAGCGAACACGCGGAGCATTGAGAATGGTTTTACAAACCTTGAGAGATAAGTAGTTATACAACAAGTTTAGTAAGAGTGAATTTTGGCCGTGAGAGGTCGGATTATTGGGACACGTTGTGTTTGGTGACGGGATCAGAGTTGACCCGCGTAAGATCTCGGCTATCGTTAGTGGAAATCGTCGAGGAATGTGATAGAAGTTTGAAGCTTTCTGGGTTTGGCTGGATACTACAGAAGATTTGTGAATCGATTCTCTATGATATCCATTCCGTAACAAGATTGTTACAAAAGGATGTCAAGTTTGAATGGATAGAGAAGTGCCAACAGAGTTTTGAGAAATTCAAGGGTTCGTTAACCGAAGCTCTAGTTTTAGTGCAACTGGAATCAGGCAAAAAATTTGGGGTGTATAGCGACACCTCCTTGAATGGATTGGGGTGTGTTCTCATGCATGAACGCAAAGTGATAGCATATGCCTCGAGACAACTAAAGCCGTACGAGAAAAATTACCCGACCACGATTTGGAGCTAGCGGCTATAGTGTTCGCATTAAAGATTTGGAGACACCATTTGTATGGCAATAAAACCCCGGTTGTTCACTCATTATAAAAGCTTAAGGTATGACTGATCACGCGATCTTGTGTGATAAGTTTTAAATATTTATAATTACTCATTCTTGAAACTAACTATTATCGCAATGCAAGCAAGTGTACCTATCGAACAGTAGTATAGTTTTAGCAAGACTAGATTCTTGAACCCAGAGGAACTAAAAGTACTAATTAATGACTGTCTTTTTATTATCTAGCCTAAGAATAAAGGGGTTTTGTTTTAACTAACTAATTAACTAATCTAAGAATTCACAGAGAATGGAATTGGGGGATTACTTTTGGAAAACGATTGAATTAAGACAATACCTAAGGAAAAATCCACCTAGACTGTACTTGTTATTCTGGCTCCGAATCGAACGATTTATTCATTTAACTTGTTTCGTACAGATCCCTAAGTTATGTTTTTATCCCTATTCAAGACTAATAACGTCTAATCTCTAGATTGAATAATTGAGACTTTTCTCTAATTAACACCCTAGGGTTGCATTAACTCGATCTATTGATCCCCTTATTAGGTTTCACCCAAATCTGGCAAAATCTTTTCACCCTATGTCTAGGCACGCAAACAACTCTGCTTAATTATGACAAATGTACTCTTAGACAGGGTCTATTCCTCCTCTAAATAAGACTTATCTTGAATCTATATCCTGGGATATCAAAACAAGAATTAAGAACACATAATTAAGAACAAGTTAAATATTTATTATACAAAAATAATAACAAGATTCGTCTTAGGTTTCATTCCCCTTAGGTATTTAGGGGATTTAGTTCCTAACTAAAAAGGAAAACATCTCAGAAGAATAACGAATACAAAACATAAAGAAAACCCAAAACTCTTGAAGAGAAATTGAGGGGAGATCTTCAGTCTTGATGGTGACTCTGGCTTCTGAGATGGATCAATTGGCTTCCTTTAAGAAATTCCTTCTTTCCTCTCTGTGTGTCCCCCTACTTTCCTCCTCTAGGGTGCACTTATAGGCTTTAGAATGCCTAAAAGCCCTTAACTTTGGCCTTTTTCGAATTGGACTCAACTTGGGCTCGACAGGGACACACCCGTGTGAATCGTGCTTTGAATCTTCCAAATTGACACGGTCATGTGGTATGCCTGTGTGAGGAAGTCCAGGCCGTGTTAATTTCGTACTTTGGTCTATTTTCTTCATTTTTGGTCCGTTTCTCGTTCCTTTCACTCTCCTATGCTCACCTAAGTATAAATCATGAAACTAAGGTATTAGGAGCATCGAATTCACCAATTCTAAGGAAAAATCATCCATACAATGCGTTAAGCATGGGGTAAAAATATGTATAAATTACGGTTTATCAAATACCCCCACACTTAAGCATTTGTTTGTCCTCAAGAAAAATTCTCAACTCATAATCAAAATAAATTCTTCTCAATTTATAATTTCTATTGATAATATCTCAAAATAATCCATAAGTAATCATACATTGAGAATTAAACTAAAATAACATAAAAGTTTCAAAAACTCCAAGTTGAGTGTTTAATCATGCAAACATAGGTGTTTAAGGACAATAATTGAAGCACTCAATAGTCAATAATGAAAAATTATTACCATAGGCTTGCATGAAAATCAAATCTCCACCACTATAAATTGAAATGATACACCAATCAAAAGATCTTTAGAGGGTTGTAATAAGGCTTGGTTAGGGAGTGTGGTCACAAGCTGAAAGAAAAGGTTAGAATCGAGATTGACTTGAAAAATTTGCCTAACTAGAAAAATGGCTAGTCATCAATTGCGTACAACAGAGGTTTTCTTAGAATATGAAATTTTAACTTCTTTAGCTTAGAAGATTACTACTATTAAGATGTATACACATTTTTTTTAAGAACAAGTTAAATACAAAGTAGAATAAAACTTACCTAAGCAACTATTTCAATTTCAATCTCGATAAAAAATTGGGGATCAAATTAATTTAAGGGATTTCAACAATAATGGGTTAAGGGTTAATATTAAGGGTAATACAAGAAATGGCTTGTTAGCTCAACGGGGTTTACTGAGGGTTAATCATGGAGGTAGGCTTTTCATGGCATGAGTGGGTTAATCCTAAGTGCCTTAATCATTTTGACAAATCAAATCAAATGATGTGGTCTTGACATGCATAATCAAGCAAGTTCTAGAATAATAGTTCAATACTGACGCACTCAAAGCAATAATAAAAGTGAGCATGAAAGAATTAATAGATGCTCAAAAGGCTTAAAAATCTCACAAAAATTATGGCTTTTTGATGTTTAGAACTTGTGAATTCCAACTCAAAGTAATACCTAAACTTTGGGGAAACAACCTAAGATTTTAAATTCTTAAAAATCAACTTATCATGCTTGATTCTCTAATGTCTTAAAGTTTAAACAATCAATGCATAAATGTCTATGTTTTAATTCGAGATATATCAATCAAAATCATAAATCAATCAAAATTTATCCTAAATATGATATGAGAGCTTTTCGAGAGAACAAGACAGTCATTCAAGGATTTTTCTAATAATGAAATGAATATCCCCCCCACACTTAAGATGTACATTGCCCTCAATGTACAAAGATAGATAGGAAAAAATAAATTTGTAATCGTAAGATAGGGGGAGAAGTGAAACTTCCTATATGATGAATTCCTCGAACTGAAGTTTTGGAGAGTAATCGGTGCGAGAGTGCAGGAGGATACTCCGGCAGTGGTAGAGGTTCATTAGTCCATAAGTCCTGCGCCAAAAGAATATTATATCTAGTGGTAGCTATGGTCGTGGTCGATCAGGACATGGTAGTTGTGAAGAACCTTCCCCGATGGAGTTTTTAGTTCCTATGCGATGATGAGCTTAGGAGCGCTATATAACTGTGATAAGATAAGGAACTTTTTAGGGGATATTAGGAAGAATAATTACTCATAAAGAAATATCTGAAATTGATTATTAAAATAAAATTCTAAAGTATAATAAAAAATAAAAAGTAGTTTTAATAAAAATTAAAAACATAAAATAATAAATAAATGTTTTTAAACATCTTCATCGCTGGATGGTTCGCGAGGTGGGACTGGCGATGAGATGTGGATGTGCTGACAAATCTGCTATAGAGTAGCATCAATGTTATCGAATCGTTGAAAACATTGCTGATGTCAGCATATGAAGCCGTCGCATGAACTGGACGAGAGGGTGGTGGTGGCTGAGACGGTGGGTCCTCGTGCTATGGAGGGACATCATCAGGAATGTCCTCATAGGCCTCCTCCTTGGTAGATTGGGTGAGACGATATTGAGGTGGGTAGGTTTCTTGGCGCTTTTCGATCATCCTCATGCTAAGCATGCTCGAGATGCCTTGTGGAGACATCTGGCCAATGAGGATCAAGGATGATTTTTGGGCCGCGGTGTTAATGAGCCCGAAGTGTCGAGCCAACCGAGTCACGTAGGGACCAATGGAGATGACCCCCTTCCTATGTCGCTCCATCTGGTGCTAAATCGTAAGGGCAATAAAATAGGCAAGGTCGATGACGTGTCCGTGCGACATACACCATAAAAAGTAAGCGTCGTGAGTGTTGACGACGCCAGTGCTCTCTCGCCTTCCTGTAATCGTGTAAGCCAAAATGGCGTGTAGATGCCTCAGGGATGGTGGGAGAACTGATGCCTTGGAGCGGCTAGGGTTGTAGGAGGCAGCGCCAGGGGCCAAAGTGTACAAGCACTTCGAGGGAGAGAAGTGTATGTTGCGAGTGAGAGCATGTATTTTATTCTCCTCCTTAAACTCTTCCGTATATAAGCCCAGTGTAGCACCAAACTCTGGGACACGTAATTGGCGAATTATTCCTCCTAGGTGAAATTGGACTGTGCCGGGATCATCGTAGTTTGTCATTACGGTCTAAAAATGGAATGTTGAGCATACTTCTATCGTGATCTCGAGATACATCGGCTCGATGATCCCAAAGAAAAGCTCCCAAGGGTCGGTGGTTAAGAGGGCCCGAATGCATCAGCCAATTAAACTTGTTCTATGGTAGTCCAGTCGATGCAGTGGCCCGCAATTAAAGGTCGGGCCCAAAGTATTTGGTAAAGTTCTTCTTGGGGCCCACGGGGGAACTGCAAGAGAAGGTGATGAATTTTCGCGGTTGGACCCGCGGAGGATGACGCTCCCTTTCTTTTCTTCGAAGCAGGTACGGCGGTTTTCTTTCCTCGTGAAGACGACATGGTACCTGCAATCAAAACCATTAATTTATCTTGAGGAATGATCAAAGTAAAATAAAGACAAATTTTAAATAACAATCATAATTTCAGCAATGACTAAGACTAACAAGTTAACCAGAGCAATCAATTGTACGGTATAAAAATGGCAGCGGATTTCATGGAATGCAACATGTTTGACGGATGAAAAATGTTAACACTAAAGGCATGAGTATGTCTATTATTCTAACCATGAATATTTACTTCTAGCTAATCAAATGGAGTAGAGAAATAATATAATGAGTAAGGATTTGAACATGAAAAAGATGATAACTTGTTCTATAAATGAAATTTAAGTGATAGAAAGATGAAAATAACATGAAAAATGCATACTACTATGATAACTAACATGAAAAATGAGTGCAATTAAAGGGAAAAAGTAAACAAACGCTAGAAAAGGGAGAATGAGCGGCAAAAATAGAGTTGGAGGCGGCGCACGGGCATGGTGGGGAAGGCGTGTGGACTAACAGCAGCTAGGGTTAGGGTTTTTGGGTGAAGAAGACAATGAGTAGTGCAGCCTATTTATAGATTTTGGGGCACACAGCCATAGAACACGCCCGTATTCCCCAATTTTTTCCCGTGTGATTTGCGAATTTTGAATTTGGGCGCGTCTGGCTTTTAGTCCACGCCCGTGTTCCTTGGGCGTGTGAGTGCACACGGTCGTGTCTGGCGTTATTCACTTCTCCCACGCCCGTGTTTGTATGTGCATGCCCGTGTTAATTTAACAGGTTCGACCACGGGTACTAAAACCATGCTGTTTTAACAGGTTCACCCACGGTTCTTCCACACGTGCGTGTCGCATGCCCGTGTTTGTTTTGACAGGTTCGACCAAGGCCATGTCGCACGGCCATGGTGTGACAGCCCTAAATTGACCATAGTCGGAAAGTGGTTTCGGGACCACGAAACCGAGTCTTATAAATAATTAAAGGTTATATTCTGTGTTTATGATGTGCGTAAATGCTTGTATGATAGTTCCATACTTTAATTTGGTCAGTGTATGTGAAATTTATTAGTAGGGACTTATGTGAGACAATTTAGAAATATGCTAGGCAAGTGTTCAAGTGGCCTATTAATATATGTGGGAAAGTGCTTGTCCTTGCATGTCAAATTAGCCAAATTAAAGCATAGTGGCCGGCCATGCTATGGGTGGAAACATGTCACAAACATGTTATGTTAGTGATGTATGTTAGGAAAAATAAAATAAGGAGCATGATAATAAAATAATGAAAGGGAATATGATGAAAAAAAAAAAAAGAAAGAATGTGTGTGATTGTTCCCCCCCATTGTCGTGAGTTGAAGAAAAGAAAACAAAAAAAAGTGTTCATCCTTGAACATCTTTAGCCGAAAACTTTAAGGAGAAAGGAAGAAGAAAGGTTGAAGAGGTTCGGCCATGCATGTAACTAGGCTAAGGTATGTTTGATGTTGCTCCATGAGATTCATGTATATTTTAGTTGTTAGCTTGAGTCCTACCTAGCCCATGGTCTAAATCTTTGCTATGTGAGGGAGATGATACTCGGCCATGGGTGTTGTCTTCTTGGTGGATGCTAGATGTTGTGTTGGTGAGTTTTGTTGTTTCATGTAAAAGTTAGGTGAATGATGATGGATGAGTGTTTGAACCATAAAAAGAATTCGGCTACCTTATTATGAACTAGGGCCGAATGTGAGTTGGTTGTGGTTGAATATTGCATGCTTGGTAGAATGGTGGGTGAAAGTGCCGAATGTGGTCTTTGGTTTGGCATGAAGTGATAAATAAAGGTTTAAAAGATAGCTTAAGTTAATTGATACTCACTAATGAGTTCGAATGGAAGCTTTGTTATGTGGGAAATGAGTGGCCGAGAGAGAGAATTATGGACTATTGCCGAATGTATGTTGGATTGATAGAGTCTCCAAATTGATTTTATGTGTGTATGCACGACCGAATATAACCGGCCACATGAGTAAAGAAATGGGTTATTTGATATGTGGTAAAAGTTAAGTGTTAAACGAAATGGAAATGAAATCATATTGGAATATGTATACTCGACCACATGAATGAGTACATAGGTTGATGTGTATGTTCGGCCATAGGTAAACATATTGATAGCTTTATCTTGACTTAGAAAATTCGGCTAAGGTGAATATTGGCTAATATGTTGAGTTGATTCATGATTTCATATGTATGTGACTTTAGTGTCTAATGTATATATATGAGCTAAGTACCTTGAGTTCCTCTTTTGATGCTCAAATGATTAAATCAATTTATTTGTTAAATTAAGCTCAAGAGCAAAGGGGAACTAAATCCGATAAAGGGAAGGAAAAAGTGGTCGAATAGCCATCGAAATCGTTCGACAACATCCGAGGTAAGTTTTCGAGCAATGAGACTTAGTTTATGATTTGATTAAGTCATAATGTATGTGCATAGAGATAGTGTCATAAAGCAAAGTAAACCATGCTGTTTGTATGTGGCTAGTGAGCCGAAAATGGGTTTGCTTAATACGTGACTTGTGTTTGAACTCCAATTATGAAAATGAAATATAGATGTGTCATGACTTATTGATATGTGTGTGAATATTTGGATGATAACCGGGCTAAGTCCCGAAGGCATTTGCGCTAGTGACTAGTTCCGGGCAAGTCCCGAAGGCATTTGTGCGAGTTACTATATCCGGGCTAAGTCCCAAAGGCATTGGTGCGAGTAACTATATCCGGGCTAAGTCCCGAAGGCATTTGTGCGAAGTACTATATCCAGGCTAAGTCCCGAAGGCATTTGTGCGAGTTACTATAACTGGGCTAAGTCCCGAAGGCATTTGAGCAGTGGCTATATCCGGCTAAACCCCGAAGGTACTTGGTTGGGAATGAGCGATCTTGCTGTAATAATTTCAATTAATACGCTCGTAAAATCCCAACGATAAGGTACGTTTCGTATATGCATTTGAGTAGTGATTCCGTTTAAATATTATTCGCTCAGTCGATTAATGAGTTTCCGGCCTTTGGTTAAGTTGATCTTTTTGTGTGAATGTAAGGGTTGGTAATGTGAAGTAAGTATGATATTGAGAATTTTGTGCATATGAAATTATCCACTTAGCCATATGAATGCTACATTGTAGTTGTGTCTAATTTTATGGCTCAAAACTTAGTAAGCATTAAATGCTTACTCCGTTTCTTTGAATCTCTGTTTTATAGATTTTGGTTCGTCAGCTATCGGACTCGGGATTTTTGGAAGTCGGAGTCTCCCACACTATCAAAGCCCCTTTTGGTACACTTTTGGTTGAACTTTGAAATGGCATGTATAGGACACCCCTTTTTGTTATTAGTCAAGTACTTTGGTGTTGTATATATTTGGATAGCCATGCGAAAATGGCTTATATATATTTTGAGCATAATGTTATAATCATCCTGAATGTATATGTTCATTAAGAGGCATGGAAATGTTTGGCAACGATTAGCCATTAGAATGGTTCATCATGATTATATTTTGGGCTATATATGCTAAAGGGCTAGTTGAATCATGGAAACTATGAAATAGGTAAAGTCTACCTTAAAGGTAGATGCTGGCAGCAGTAGTGATGTAGATTTGAAAAATCACTAAAAATAGTAGGAATGGAAATAAATAGTGAATAAATTATATGAGTTGATGAATCTACTTTCACATGGAAGAAACGAAACGATCATATGAGTTGTATGTTAAGAGATATTTAGGTTTTCAAACAGGGCGAACGGTTTCTGGATTCCCTGTTCCGACTTTGGAAATTCATCATAAATTAACCAGAGATAATTAGAAGTCATTCCTTATATGTATAGATTCCTTTTTGAGTCTAGTTTCATTAGAAACAAACGGCATCAGTATTGAAGCCCTGTACAGGGAGATATCCAAGTCGTAGCGCGTGGAGGTCAGAGTAGTCGAACCCTAAAATAGGGGAGACTTTAACTAATAAACTGTACTAATTGGCTCGACCAAAAATTCTACAAAAATATTTTAGATGGATATATGAGTCTAGTTTCAGGAAAAATTTACGGAACTGATTTTCGAGGTTTGGAACTCGAGATATGATTTTTAAGGTGACAGTGACGCAGTTAGCCAGCTCGTCTGGAAATTTTTTTAAATGAATTTAGTCCGTTCACGCCTCGTGTCCGACTTCGGCAACGGCCTCGGGTACGGGTGTTACACATGGTGTTTTATCGTAGCCCGTGTTTGGGAAAAACTTTGTCCTATTTTCACACGGCCTTAAGCACGCTCGTGTACTTGGCTGTGTCTCTATGGAAAACTTGTATTCAAGAGCTCCGTTAGTAAGTTAGGTGTTGAAGACTAAATTTTAAAGAAGTTAATACAGTTAGTGCTCGGGTTGCCTCCCTAGAAGCGCATATTCATAGTCTAAGCTCAACTTACCTCTCCATTGAATGGTCATGGCGGTTCGAAGAGTTTATACTCCTCATTCCTGCTATCATTCTCATCAAAAGAAGGTTTTAGATGGGTGTTGTTTACCTTAAAAGTGCCGAACTTGGGTTGACTCGCCTTGATTGTACCGAATGGGAAAATGCTAAGTACCGTAAGAGGGATTTCTTTATTCAGTTTGGTAGTGACAATGTGAGGATCTGCTGTATCTAATAATACTTTATCTCCAACCTTAAGTTGATTTGAGAAGGTATTGAGCTTGTTTTGGCGTAGTTTTGGTTTATCATGTGTTCTCGGTTTATGCGTCCGCCATTCATCTAGCTCCTCAATTTGTAGCCTTTGATCTTAATGAATAGGTCATCTGCTATTGCTTGACAATGGCTCATGTACTTCCTTCAGACTCATTTCCTGCAAAGAAGGTTGCACCATATTGTCAGTTTTAGTAGAATGGCTTAGACGATCACCTTCAATTTCCAATGTGTTGCCGAAATTGCGAGCTCGAAGGGTGATTGTTTCGTCTCCCACACAGAGTGTGAGTTCACCTATTCCAACATCAATAATTGTTTTAACAGTTGCTAAAAAGGGCCTTTTTAGAATTAAAGGTGTGTTGCTATCCTCCTCTATGTCTAGAACAATGAAGTTAACGGGAAATATAAATTTATCGATTTTAACTAGCACATCTTCAATGATACCCCTAGGAAATCTTGTAGTTTCGTCTGCTAATTGAATGCTCATCCTAGTCTGTTTGGGTTTCTCGAGACCTAATTGTTTGAACATTTTGTATGGCATGACGTTAATACTAGCCCCTAAATCAGCTAATGCATTATTAACATCTAAACTACCAATTAAGCAAGGAATTGTAAAACTCCTTGGATCTTTTAGTTTGTTGGGTAGTTTATTTTGGAGAATAGCTGAGCAAACTGTATTTAGCTCCACATGTGACGCCTCGTCCAACTTTCGCTTATTTGCTAAAATCTCCTTTAACAATTTCATTGAGTTTGGCATCTGCAATAGAGCTTCAATAAACGGCAAGTTAATATGTAATTTTTTTTAAGAGTTTAAGGAATTTACCAAATTGTTCATTTGAGCGGTCTTTCCTTGTCGCGTTGGGGTATGGCACATGAAGTTTATATTCGACATTCATAGATTTGTTTTTCTTATGACCTACCTCACCTTAACCTCTGCTTACCACAGTTTCTTGCTTCAATTCTGGCTCGGGCTCAACAAGTCCTTCTTCATCTTGAACATTAATCACATTGAGTTGTTCCCTTGGGTTAGGTTCAGTATTACTTGGCAAGCTACCTTGTGGTCATTCGGAGATTAGTTTAGAAAGCTGGCCTATCTGAGTTTTGTGCCTTTGGATTGACGCTTGTTAATTTTTAAGTGCTGTTTCAATGTTCTGAAAATGGGTTTCTGACACCGAGATAAACTTTGTGAGTGTAACACCCCAAACCCGGCCCAGACGTTATGGCCGAATCTGACGTGCCACATTGGAGTTGAAAACCCACGCCCGTTTTAGTGTTTTAAAACCATACATTTTATTGAGTTAACAAAGTGTATGGAAGCCGGGCACCGGTAGGTATCCGAGACAGAGGAGGTGAGCCATGAAGGTCGCTTAAGTACCAAGCTCTTTAATTGGATCCAATCCTAGACATGCCCACAACCATAGCCACACTTTGTTATATCGAGTTTAAATTTGTTTAAGTGGACGTCTTTGATAAATCGATTAATCGTGGTGTTGAGATATTTTGAAAACAAGTATCATTTTGAAAACACGTCCTAAGTCTAGCCCATTTGAATAATTATTAGCCAATTTTAAAGTTATTAAAATTAAAATAATTCGAAAAGAAATAAAAGGAAAGTTAAAATTGGCCTTATTACAACCCAAAAATAAATAATAATTAAAGGAAATTAAATGAAAACCAACACTTATTTAAAAGCCCAAAGATGATCACCGTGGCCACCAGAATCCTCTCCGCCCAAGTCCCCACATCAAGGCTCACCGCAAGGTTAAGGAAAGGGGTGAGTTTGGAAACTCGGTGTGCAACAAGCCCTTCGAGCCCAAAACAATAACGACTGTTGGGTCTAAGCCCAAATCCAATCTCAATCATGCCTCGGGTCAGTAGCCCTTTTCTTATTTCATATTTCATAATCTTGGGTCAAGCCTTTTCATATTTCATATTCTTGGGCAAGCCTTTTATCAGAAACGGTATGGCCCTTAGGCCCATTTCAAGGTCACATATAATTTCAATGAAAGAATGCAACCCATTTGGGGAGACTACTCAACCCACCATCCGCTACTCTCCACCCGTACCAACCAACACACCATGTGGGATTAACTCGACCCACCCCGCCAAACTCTCCATCGGCAAAGATAGTGCTTTATCATATCTTGGAGGCCTAGCCTCTTTTTAATAATCGGGCAAAAGCCCTTTCAATAATCAGGGCATAAGCCCTTTTATAAGCGGGCATAAGCCCTTTTCACTTCCTCCATCCATATAAAAACCCAACCCAATGCATTTATGATTACCTCATGTGCATATCATACATATCATGTGCATATCATACATTTCATGTGCATATCATACTTACCATATTTATCAAAATCCCATGTATTAAAATCATACATAAACCCTAGGGGTATAATGGTCATTTTACCTAGGGGCAAACGGTCATTTTCATGGTATAAGGGTAATCTCATAATTTTACCAAAATTAGGGTTTCCATGTTCATTAATGATTACTAACAATCCATGGGTGCAAACAGTGATTCTGGCCCATTTTTAGCGAAATCGAGTTTTGGGCCTAAAACCCCTAATGGGCCCTACTTAGCCAATTCTGTCGTCTAGGCCCACTTAGCCTATATTCCATAACGGTTTTAACAGTCTTATCATGCAATTTAACAGATTTCCGTTTTCTACCAATTTTACCCAAATGGGCCCGAAAGCCTATTGGGCCCTATTGCAGCCCCTCGAGGCCCAACTTACCGTGAATGCCAAAAATCACGTTCTTACCGTTTCCAATGTTTCCGATCATAATCTCATCGATTCTAACTAACTAGTGAGCGTTCGTTTGCTCACAAGTCCTCGAAATGCCAGAATTTCGGCATTTCGGCTTTTCGGCATTCATCGCTTTAAACTATGAAAAGGGTTCGTTACACACCTGATTTGCGATATTCCTTGACGAGATCTCCTACACGATTTATCCTATAATCAATTGTTAAATAGATCAGCTCGCAATAATTGAACCAAATTAAGAACTTTCCAATATTAACACTTACACATTCGGCCACCATCCATAATGGCCTTAGGCACCTTACCTTTGTCGCGATTGATGACTAGGCCTAGCTACTCCGGCGATCCAAGCTACTCCAAATCGACACTACACCTTGCTGCTCCTTCAATAAATAAACCAAAATATTAAAAGAAGACCCCATAGAGTCTATGCCCATATTCGCCATCTCCTAAACTTGGAGTTTCGGCTTTTGGCCAAAGCTACACTAGGAATTGTTTAAAGTTTGAACACTTACCACAGTCTTTCTCCTCTTGAATCCGGATGTCTAAAAGGTAAAGGAACCGAATGCCAACTATTGAAAAGGAAGAAAAAGGTTGCTGGTCACAAAGAATCGGCACCCCCTATCTTCACTGATTCGGCTTTTTGCGGCACTTCGGCAAAAATAGAGATAAGGGAAAACAATGGTGAATGAAAAGAAATAGTGGGCTGATTTGAAAGAAAGAAAAAGGAAGAAAATTGAGTAGAAGGGAGGTAGATTCGGCTGGAAAAGAAAGAGAGAAAAAGCTACACACCAAAGAACAAAATCGGCACAACTAAGACCCTAATGCCGAAATTACTAACCTAATACCCTCTGCCGAAAATCCTCTCCAAACTCCCTTATTCGGCCAACTCTATCTTCATATCACATCCCTAAAATCTCTCCCCTTATCCCTCCTTAATTTATGCATTTGACTTGATCCAACTCTCTCCTCTTACAGAATCCACTCAGGTTCCAACACTTACCCTTCCTGCACAAAAATAAATACTCCTATTTGCCAACACAGGGAATCGATCCGTGTCTTCCCCAACACTTACACGCCACCTTTAAAGCTCCCTAGTGGCGTCACTTAGCCACTTTGCCAGAGGATCTTTTTGTGATACACTTTACCCACAACTTAATATAAGGGCACCTAGCCAGAACCCCTAACTCCTAAGTCCAAAATTTAAAAAATTCTACCGGGTTTTGGCCAACTCATGGGCCTTCCATAAGCCCATTTACATACCCAAATTATGAATTCCATCATCACATACCAAATTTTAGAAATTTACTTAAAAATATCAGGAATCGCGAAAAACCCGAAAATCAGGATGTTACAGTGAGCATCTCTTCAAGGTTCAGTTTCTTTTCCTGTTGATAAGGTGGCTGTTGGTAGACTGGAGGTGGTCTCTGATTTCCTTGGCCTCCCCATGAGAAATTTGGATGGTTCCTCCAACCTGCATTGTAAGTGTTACTATATGGATTGTTTTGTGATCGAGAATTATTACCTATGTAATTTAACTATTGGTTATCCATGTTGTGGCCATAAGGTTGGTATTCCGAATTGCTTGATCCACCTCCACTTGCTTCGCACTGCATTACTGGGTGAACTTGTGAAGAACTAAGAAAACCATCAATTTTCTTATTCAAGAGTTCTACCTAATTCGAGAGCATGGTGACCGAATCGACGTTATAAACACCGGCTGTTTTTTGTTGGTTTTGTCCTCATGACTTGCCACTGATAGTTATTCAGTGACATCTCCTCTATAAACTCATAAGCATCTTCAGGTGTTTTATTATTGATGGTTCCGCCAGCAGCTGCATCAACCATTTACCGAGTCGAAGGTTTCAGACCATTATAGAACATTTGAACCTGAAGCCAAAGTGGTAACCCATGGTGAGGGCACCTTCTCAGTAAGTCCTTGTACCTCTCCTATGCATCGTAAAGAGTTTCTAAGTCCATCTGCACAAATTAAGAGATATCATTACGTAATTTGGTCGTTTTAGCTGGCGACAAATATTTTAATAGAAATTTTTCGGTCATTTGTTCCCAAGTAGTGATTGACCCTCATGGAAATGAGTTCAACCACTGTTTAGCTTTGTTCCTCAATGAAAAAAGGAATAACCGAAGACGAATGGCATCATCAGAAACACCATTAATTTTAAATGTATCGCATAGTTCCAAAAAGTTTGCTAAGTGAACGTTGGGATCCTCATCCTGCAAACCATCAAACTGAACAAATTGTTGTATCATTTGAATAGTGTTAGGTTTTAGTTCAAAAGTATTTGCAGCTACAGCAGGTCTAATTATGCTCGATTCAGTTCCTGTTAAAGAAGGTTTAGTATAATTATACATAGTGCGTGGAGCAGGATTTTGATTAACGGCAATTACAAGATGTAACACCCCGAACCCGTGACCGACGCCGGTGTCGGACACGAGGGGTTAACGGCCAAATCCTCTCAAGATACCAACCAATTTGACATTACCAGTCAGGCTGGAAAACTGCGTCGCCGTCGCCTTAAAAATCATATCTCGAGTTTCAAAACTCGGAAACTGGTTTCGTAAATTTTCCCTGAATTTAGACTCATATACCCATCCATGGATTTATTTTTAGAATTTTTGGTTGGGCCAATTGGTACAGTTTATTAGTTAAATTCACCCATGTTACAGGGATCGACTGCTCTGACCTTCGCGCGTTACAACTTGAATATCTCTCTGTACAGGGCTTTAATACTGGTACCGTTTGTTTCTAATGAAACTAGACTCAAAATGGAATCTGTACATATAAGGCATGACTCCTAATTCTTTCTGGATAATTTATGGTAAATTTTCAAAGTCGCGACAGGGGACCCAGAAACCGTTCTGGCCCTGTCTCACGAGAACTTTAATATTTCTCAGTATACTGCTCATATGGTCGTTTCGTTTCATCCATATAAAATAGATTCATCAAGGTTCAGTTCCATAATTTACTCACTATTTAATTCTACTTCTACTATTTTTAGTGATTTTTCAATCTCATCTCACTGCTGCTGTCTGCAACAGTTACTGCAGAGACTATGCCAATTTCATGAATTTTTCCTTGGCCTTAATCATCCATCATACATGACACAAATTATGGCCACCTTATCAAAATTTGAGTTTCTTAGACTCTTGGCTATAGGTTCTAGCATCCCACTCGACGACCACATAGGCCATTTTCACATGGCTTAAAGTTTACAACCCACAATTCGACAAAATATAATAGCCTATACATGCCAAATGTTCTTCAACAACAAAAACAATACCACAAGATTTCAGCCGGTGTGATGACTCCAACGACGGTCCCGATCACATAAACAATACGAGTCCGAGAGGCCTAAAATGGGTGACAAGAAAAACACCGAGTGAGTTTACAACTCAGAAGTCATAAGCATTCATCAATCCACCGATAAAGTTACTACTACATGTACAACAAATGAGGCTAGGTACTCGTCCATATCGAATCTATACCATAATACCTCGGACCTTTCGGTCCAATCTCGTACCAATTCATACATTCACATTTCATATTCTACACAACAAGATAATCAAGCATTTTACACATTAACTCATTTTCCAGCACAACCATACAATTTCAATCATCACATAGATTTAAGGCTTACCAAATTCAACCCCAAGCATGAACGTATTCTCTATTCGTCATGAGCTCGAGGTACTTACCCGATCCGCTGTCCATACTCAATTCAATGGAGACACACCCTCCATATATATAGAGTACGCACACACAGTGCTTACTACTCGATTTCGCACACTTAGTGCCACGTAATTTAAGCCCGCACACACAGTGCCATACCCTCCGAGCTCGCACACCCAGTGCCGTATTTTTCCAGCTTGCACACTTAGTGCCATATATTTCCAGCACGCACACTTAGTGCCATATATTTCCAGCACGCACACTTAGTGCCAATCTCGTCACCATACACACGTATTGCCCGCACACATAGTGCCAAAAGCAAACTTTCTACACATTCCACTATTTCTTTTACATTCAATAATTATCCTCATTCCATACACATACAATTTCATTTATACATATATATAGCATTCCATTAAACACAATTGCATAGATTTTCCAATCATTTAAGCAATATCAAACATATGTGCTTAATGACTTACCTTGTTTGGGGTAGAACGGTTCCAAATCGGCTACTCGTTTGCTTTCTCCTTTCCTTTATCCAATCTAGTTCCCCTTTGCTCTTGAGCTAAATCAAACAAATTTACTTCTCAATCAAACACACACATACGGCAGCCATATACATTTCAGAAACCAATTCATTCGTATCATTTGTCCATACATTAGCTTTTAACACATTCGGCCACTAGGGCAACCTATTTAACTTTTAAGATTCATTTCTAATTTTAGTTAAACGATGCCGAATGCCATTAACTACTAATGCCACACACACACATATGCATAAAATTAACCCATACATGACCTATAGCTCATTCGGTCATTCATCTTTCAAGCCTATCAAGCTTCATATCATGCTTCCTTGGCCGAATATACATATAACCACAATTTAGCATTTTTTATTCATTTCATGATACATTCGGCCTAGGCATAATTTCATTGAGAGTCCCCATTAGCCACTTCACCCCTCAATTATATCATCTACTTAACATTTCTTAAGATTACCATCTTAATGCCCATTATAACCACTCTCATAATCTAAATCTATAAATCGGCAACACCCACCTTTTAGCTATCTTAGCCGAATACTTCTCAACACTTAGATTAAAGTATGCACCTTAACTTAATACAACTTTCATTATCCCATGTAGCCGAATGTACCAAGCATTTATCATTTGCACATAGATTCTATAGCATGGCCGACTACTCATGCACATACACATAACAACAAGAACTCAAGGATCTAAAATCTCCTTTTTAAACATTCATCTCACTTCTCTTCATGCTTCATCACAACAACATTTAAACAACCAACCAACAAAAGACAACCTCCATGGCGAACTTCATCTCCATCAAATAGCAAAGAAATCTAAGCCATGGGCTAGGTAGGTTTCAAACTAACAACTAAAACATGCATGAATCTTAAGGAATGACATCAAACATACCTCACTCTAGTTGCAAGTATGGCCAAGCTTCTCCAAACCCCCCCCTCTCTCTCACTCACGGCAATTGAAAGAAATTTGAGGAAGGATGAGCACTTTTTTTGTTTTTCATGTTCAATTCACGGCAAATGGGGGGAAAGGCATCCACACACACTTTTTTTTTCTTTTCTATTTCTTTTATTATTTCCTTTCTTTTACATAAAATAATGACCACTTCATGGAAATTTACCACATATTGTAATATATGCTCCATCATGGCGGCCACTATGCATAAGAAAAGGAGTATTTGACATGCAAAACCACTATTTTCACTATATGCTTTAATAGGTCCTCATAGATTAACCTATCACATTTCTACAATGTTTCATATAAGTCCATTTTAATAAATTCACATAGAAATGATCAAATTAATGCATGAAACTTTCATACATGCATTTATTAACATCATAAACATAGAATATAACAATTAATTATTTATAAGACTCGGTTTCGTGGTCCCAAAACCACTTTCCGACTAGGGTCAATTTTGGGTTGTCACACAAGAGGTAGCTGATTGTCTTAGTTTTCAGCCATCTCTTCAGTTGGGGGTTGAGTATCGTCCTCTTACTCGTTCTCTGTGTATCTTAAGCTTCGCCTTATTTCTCTTTGGTTTCTGCGAACTGTGCGATCGATTTATTCGTCAAAAAGTAGTGGTCCTGACGGGTTTCTTCTAGTCATAAACTATAAAAACCTGCCAAAAGAAAGAAAAAGTAAATTAATAAATGATGATAATAATAAATAAAAATTAAATTTCAAGAAAAATAAATGGCTACAGTAATAAAAATTGAATGTTCCTAATATCTTAGTTCCCCGGCAACGGCGCCACAAACTTGATTGCGCGATCTTGTGTGATAGGTTTTAGATATTTATAATTAATCGTTCTTGAAACTAACTATTATCCGATGCAGGCAAGGTACCTATCGAATAGTAGTATAGTTTTAGCAAGACCGGATTGTCGAACCCAAAGGAACTAAAAGTACGAGTTAATGACTGTCTTTTTATTATCTAGCCTAAGAATAAGGGGTTTTGTTTTAACTAACTAATTAACTAATCTAAGAATTCATAGAGAAAGGAATTGGGGGATTACTTTTGGAAAATGATTGAATTAAGACAATACCTAAGGAAAAATCCACCTAGACTGTACTTGTTATTCTGGCTTCGAATCGGACGATTTATTCATTTAACTTGTTTCGTAAGGATCCCTAACTTATGCTATTATCCCTATCCCTAGATTTAATAATTGAGACTTTTCTCTAATTAACACCCTAGGGTTGCATTAACTCGATCTATGGATCCCCTTATTAGGTTTCACCCTAATCCGGAAAAATCTTGTCACCCTATGTCTAGGCGCGCAAACAACTCCGCTTAATTATGACAAATGTACTTTTAGACAGGGTCTGTTCCTCTTTTGAATAACAGCTTATCTTGAATCAGTATCCTCGGATATCAAAACAAGAATTAAGAACACATAATTAAGAACAAGTTAAATATTTATCATACAATTCAGAAAATAATAACAATATTTGTCTTGGGTTTCATTCCCCTTAGGTATTTAGGGGATTTAGTTCCTAACTAAAAAGGAAAATATCTCAAAAGAATAACGAATACAAAACATAAAGAAAACCCAAAACTCCTGAAGGGAAATTGAATGGAGATCTTCAGTCTTGATGGTGACTCTGGCTTCTGAAATGGATCAATCAGCTTCTTTCAAGTAATTCCTTCCTTCCTCTCCGTGTGTCCCCCTACTTTCCTCCTCTAGGGTGTATTTATAGGCTTTAGAATGCCTAAAAGCCCTCAAATTTGGCCTTTTCCAAATTGGACTCAACTTGGGCTCGGTAGGGACACGCCCGTGTGAATCGTGCTTCAAATATGCCAATTTGACACAGCCGTGTGGTATGCCCGTGTGAGGAAGTCCAAGCTGTGTTGATTTCGTACTTTGGCCCATTTTCTCCATTTTTGCCCCGTTTCTCATTCCTTTCGCTCTCCTATGCTCACCTAAGTATAAATCATGAAATTAAGGCATTAGGAGCATCGAATTCACCATTTCTAAGGAAAAATCATTCGTAAAATGCGTTAAGTATGAGGTAAAAATATGCATAAATTACGATTTATCAATGACTCAAAAAGAGTTGAATTGATGGCAATGGCGATGGTTAGAGCTGATAAAAGACTACGAGTTAATAATAGACAACCACCCAGGAAAGGCGAATGTAATCACCAACGCTCTGAGTAGAAAGTCATTATCTTCCTTGAGGGCTATGAATGCTCAGTTGTCCGTGACTGATGATGGTTCAATTCTGGCTGAGATAAGAGCTAGACCAACATTCATTCAAGAGATTTATGAAGCTCAGAAAGATGATAAGGACTTGCAAGCTAAAATGGCTCAGTATAAGATGAGAAATGGATTAGAATTTTGTTTTGGCACCGATGGTTGTATGATGTACCGAGATAGAGTTTATGTACCCAAGGATAATGAGCTTATTCAGAGGATTTTACGAGACGCACATAGTGGTTTCTTTTCTATCCATCCGGATAGTGTAAAAATATATAACGACATGAAGAAAATGTACTGGTGGTCAAGAATGAAAAGGGACATTTCTGAGTTTGTTTCTAAGTGTCTAGTTTGTCAACAAGTGAAGGCCAAACACCAAGTACCTTTGGGTTTGCTTCAACCCGTAATGGTTCCTAAGTGGAAATGGGACTAGGTAACCATGGATTTCGTATCAGGGTTACCTTTAACGCCAAAGAAAAAGGATGTTGTTTGGGTTGTTGTTGATATGCTTACAAAGACGGCGCATTTTATACCATGCATACTGACTATTCCCTTGATAAATTGCCCTATCTATATGTTTCTGAAATCGTGAGACTTCATGGAGTGCCATTGTCGATTATTTCGAATAGGGACCCAAGGTTTACCTCGAGGTTTTGGAAGAAGTTACAAGAAGCTTTGGGGACAAAGTTGAATTTTAGCACAACTTTTCACCCGCAAATCGACGGTCAGTCCGAAAGAGTAATTCAGATATTGGAAAACATGTTGCGATGTTGTGTTTTCAAGTTTCAAGGCAATTGGGAAAGGTATTTACCACTAGTTGAATTCGCCTATATCAACAATTATCAATCAAGTCTGAAAATGGTGCCTTATGAGGCTTTGTATGGGCGTAAGTGCCGAACGCCTTTATATTGGATCAAACTGAGAAACAATCAGATTCACCGGGTCGATTTAGTCAGAGAGACCGAAAAAAAGTTAAGGTGATTCGCGACCGTTTGAAGGCCACTTCGAATAGACAGAAATCCTAAGCAAATTTGAAACGAAAGGAAATTGAGTTTCAAGTCAGTGATAGGGTGTTTTTCAAAGTATCCCCGTGGAAGAAAGTCCTCAGATTTGGTAGAAAAGGCAAGCCGAGTCCTCGTTTTATAGGACCTTATGAGATTATTGGGAGACTAAGCCTCGTTGCCTACCGATTGGCTTTACCCTCAGAGTTGAAAAGATTCACGACGTATTTTATGTGTCCATGTTACATCGATATAGATCGGATCCTTCACATGTGATTGCACCGACTGAGGTTGAGATTCAGCCAGATATGACTTATAGAAAAGAGCCGATTAAGATTTTAGCTCGGGAGATTAAGCAATTGAGGAATAAGAGCATAACACTTGTTAAAGTATTATGGCATAGACATGGGATCGAAGAAGCCAAATGGGATCCCGAGGATACCATAAGAGACCAATACCAGAACCTATTCACCGGTAAGATTTTTGGGGACGAAAATCCCTAAGGGGAAGAATTGTAACAGCCCGATTTTGGGCCTAGTCAGAATAATGGTTTTGAGACCACAAATTCAAAGTCAGAGAAATTATTTTGAAATTATTTTATGTGTTGTGGCATGATTATACGAGTGCATCAAAATTTTGGTGGATTAATTTTAGCAATTGCATGCTTAATTGTGAAAAAGGACAAAATTACATAAAGGGAAAAAATCCTATTCTGATAGCTAACAGTGTCAAATAGCTAGAGAACCAAAATTGGGGGTCTTTAGAAGGCAAATATACCCTTAAAATAGAGGTGGCTGGCCATAGGGACAAAAAGGGATAAGAAAGTCAAAGTTCGGTAACCTAAATTGATTAAAATAAAACCTAAGAAAAAGGCTATCATCTTTTTTGTTTTGCTTCTTCTTCTCCACTGATTTTTTCTCCAAGAAAATGGCCATGGAAGCTTGAAAACCTTCAGCAACTTAAAGCCTTTGCAAGTAAGTGATTTTGAGGGCTTTACTATAATATTTTTGTACTTTTGAGATCGTTGTACCATGAGCTTTCTAACAATGAGACTATTTTGCAAAATGGTTAAAAGTCGAGGGTTTTGCCATGATGGTAAACATGTTGATTTCTGAAATTTTATGGATTTCTAAAATTTTATGGAAGAATATGAGTTATGGTTGTGGAATAACAACTTTTGTGAAGTAGTTTTCATGTAAACCTTAATTAGGGACCATTTTACATAAGTTGTGAAATAGATGATAAATGTGTGTAATAATGAGAATTGTGGGCTGCTTCAAAAAGTATTCGGCTAGGCTTGGTTAGTGAGAAAATATGATAAAAATCAATTTTCAGACCTAGGGGTAAAATGGTCATTTTGTGAAAGTCTAGGGGCAAAATGGTCATTTTGTCCAATCATGAATTTCAAATGTCTAGATTAATATGCTGATGAAATGAATGAACTTTTATCATTTTAGATCAAGAATTACAAAATCCAGGCCTAGACTGGGGAAAAGCAAAGCTAGTGGACTAAGCCGAACCAGTCGCCTACATTTTGTATACTGAGGTAAGTTGTATGCAAATGATACAACTACATTATTATTTGTGTTTGAATTGATATAGCATAAATTACTTGCTTGTGGAAATGATTATGTATGATGAATATTGAAATAGTAAAACTCACGTTTGAACCTTAAAAAAATAAATCGGATATTCATGCCATGACATTTGGGTTATTTGTGTGCTAGTGTAAAACATGTCTGGGACATGTATTGGCCACATTTTAAGAGCCAGTGTAAGGCGATGTCTGGGACATGACTTGGCATTGAGACGAGAGCTAGTGTAAGACATGTCTAGGACATGCATCGGCCTCGAAATGTAAGCCGGTGTAAGACATGTCTAGGACATGCATCGACTACGAGATGTGTCAGTGTAAGACCATGTCTGGGACATGGGATCGGCATGGATATGTGAGAGCTAGTGCAAGACCATGTCTGAGACATGTTGTGGACCTCGATTTCAATAGTCAATGTAAGACCATGTCTGGGACATGGCATCGGCATTATACCCTATGTTTCAGGCTTAGTGAATATCCGATAGCATTCCAAATGGTTTAACGATGAAAGTTATAGTTTAAGTTAAACGAGAAAAGTATAACCATGTTGTGAGTGCTACAAGTACCTATTTGAAATGTATGAGATGTGAGCTCAATTTATGCTATGTTAATTGTATTGGACAGTGATGAGTAACTTGTGCTTATGCCTACTTTTGTATTATGAACATGATGATGAATGGTAAATTTGTTTTTATATTTATTTGCATGCAACTTACTAAGTTTTATGCTTACTCCCTCTCCTTTCCACTTTTTTATAGTGCCGCCTAATTAGCTCTAGGATCATCGGACGTTAGAGGCATCGATCACACTATCAACCGAAGTACTGGGTATAGTTGGCTTTATTATTTTGAATATGGCATGTATAGGGCTTAGACTTTTGAGTTTTGTATCGATGTTAATTTGGCCAAATGTGTTGGCTTGGGATGAATCTTTTCATTTTGTATAAAGCCTTGGATAATGGCTAATGTTCGTTATTGTTATGCGCAAATGATGATATTTTCATGGATAAGTAAACGTGTGGCTGATTTGACCTTGTGTTGTTGTGTGGATTTGTCATGTTAGATGTTATGTAGGGTAGTGCAAGTAAGGGTGGCAAAAAGGCTTGATAAATAGCCTTATTTTGTCCATACAGGTAGACACCTGGATATGTGTCAAGGCCGTGTGTGACACACGGTCAGCCCCATGAGCGTGTTATCTGACATGTGTCCCTTGCACATTAAATTGACAAATCAATATGCGTGGTAGTAAACACACGGGCAGAGACACGACCGTGTGTCTCAGCTGTGTGAAGGGCATGGCCTAGCACATGGGCATGTGCCTCGGCCGTGTGACCCATAAGTATTGTTGACGTCAGAAACAGAATGTTAATATTTTCGAACACGATCTGAGACACAGGCGTGTTGAGGCCATGTGAGGGACATGGGCCATGGACACGAGCGTGTGCCATGCTGTGTGAAAACTCCTGTAAGTTCAAATTGAAAAATAAATCTAAATGGGTAAGGGACGCCGGCGCGTCCCTAAGTGCTTAGGCCGTGTGTGTCATTCGAGCCATCAGCAAAACCATGTTCAAGTTCCACACTGGCGTGTTTCCCATCCATACGGGCGTGTGCCTTGTTTCAAAGGCCATTTTCCTAATGTTGGTTAAAGGCCCGAGTTGGCCCCGAGAGGTTTCCAAAAGATGTTTTGGATTTTTTAGGCCCATGATAAGAAGTTTTAGACGAAGTTTGAAAAAGTTTTAAATTTTTTTAACGAGCTCGTATGATCTAACTTGTACGTGTGTATGTGATTTGTGAATGGTAATGCCTCGTACCCGGTATCAGCGTCGAACTCGGGTTAGGGGTGTTACAATCATGATTCAGCATGTGAGGTTTGTGTTCATGGTTCTGAGGATGTGCTTCATGCTACTAAGGATTGTCCTACAGCAAGAAATATTTGGAGCCACTTAATTCCATCTGAATGGCATACTAGGTTCTATGCAGGAAATTTGTACGAATGGCATATGTTAAACTTTGAAATTCAACATGGTTGGTGTTTGGGAGATGTAGACTAACGATGTCTTTTTGGGATCTCCACTTGGCGTATTTGGAACAATCACAATCTTCTCATTTTTCAGGGTGTTTCATGGAGTGTTAATGAATCTATTAAGGTGTCTTATAGTTGGGCAAAGGAATACGTCTCTCCTACCAGGGGGGACTCGATTAAGCCATGAGGTAAGTTTTCTTCTTCATATTTAACTGACGATTGAGTCATTTTAAGTATAGATGGATCTATCCAAAAAAAAAGTTGGTTTCACAGTGGCAGGGGGAATAATGCATGATCAATGTGGAGAGTGGATTCTTGGTTTTTATAAACATTTGGGAAATTGTTCTGTTTTTTATGATGAGTCGTGGAGAATTTTGGATAGTTTGATTATTTTAACTAAGATGGGCTATGATAGTGTGTTAATTTAATCAGATTGTCTTGAGGTGATAATAACTATTCAGGAGAGGTCTTCAGAAGAGTCCAATTCTGCTTTGGTTAGGAGAATTCATCAGATGTTGTTGTGTTTCAAACAGTGGAGCATTAGACACATTCCTAGAGAGGAAAATCAAGGAGTAGACCATTTGGTCAAATTTGTCCAACACAGAACTAAAGATTTATGCTTGTTTGAGACCTCCTCACTAGAGGGACTGGGCTAGTTTGTGTGATTAGTTTATATATTCTACTTTTTCACCCAAAAAAATCAAGACAAGATTTTGAAGGAAAGTAAATTAAGTAATATATTGGGTTAGGTAAAATACGACAGGAATTTTGATTGATTAAGTAAAGGTATTAATTATATTTTAACATTTTAAATTTGAAAAATATACCTTAATTTTTTAAAAAAATCAATGTAAGATTCAGAACATATTTAAATAGCTTAGTTTGATAGTCTTTTTTTAAATCTTTTAAAATTTAGTCAAATATTTTAAATATTTTTAATTAATATAAATTTAGATAAAGAAATTAATTTGTACATAGTTTATGGAAATAAAGTATTAATGTGTAAAAATTGTAGTAAGTAATTAGAGTGTACAAAAATTTTATTGATGTTAATATTATTGAATAAAACATATAATTGTAATCAAATTATATTAATTATTTAATTGAACTTATAGGACTGTTAGCATAAATTTCATGTTAATTTTCAGGAATGCCACAGTCATTCATGTAAGTGTGACACAGGATTCTTACCATAAACTACATACTTATATTATTTTAATATATATTATTATATTACGTTGATTTATAAATTTTAATCTCTTATTTTAATATGATTAATAGAATATACATATATATATATATATATATATTTTATTTGGTGACAAGTACAATAAAAAACTAGCTACATGGCCCTAAAACCTTCGACAGATATATTGTTAATTTATAAATTTATTATTAAAATATATTGCATTTAATATATTTTAATCAATTATGTTGCATTTATTTATAAATTTTTCTTTCCAAATATATTGCATTTGATTTTTAAGTTAATTATGCTGAATTGATTCATAAATTTTAGTTTCACAAATCTATAATTAGGTATATTATTTCTATTTTTATATACAACAATTGATTGCAATGTAAGGATTTAAATGAAAATTAAACAATTAGTCTCTAATGTGTCAATTAAAGAAAACCTCGAAAACCTCGCTTATTGCAATACTTCATAATTGGGTTGTAGTTTGTAATATGATTCATTGTATTTCATAATTTATTTTAATTTAAGAAGCATTAAAAATATGATTATAAAATTAAAATATAATAAGTATAATTTTAAATACATAATAATTGATCAATTTTGAAAAAACCAATCAGAAGGCGATTACAAAATACATAAGAAACTAGTGAATATCATCAATCATACGATTAAGATTTGCTTTGAGAATATTTTGTATTGAGCTTGGGGGTTCTGCAAATACCTATAACTCATTGCAATTGAAAAGCATTAATGTCTCGAGGAATATGACGAAGTTGTATTTTCCAGATGGGACATAGGAGTTGATGTACCAAACGTAACTTTGACATTTCACTGTTTGCAACGCTTCCAAATAACAAAATTTCCACTACTAAAGCATTATCACTTTCCACCTCCAATTGCCTAAAACCCAATTCCCATACTAACTTGAGTCTTTCTAGAATAACTCCTACCTCAATTTTGATGATTGACTCCTTTCCAGTCCTCATAGCAAAGCCATAAAACCAATTGGCACAACAATCTCTAAAAACTCCTTCGATCGTGGCAGTGTTACTAGAGACCAAAACTCCACCATCAGTATTAAGCTTAACTCACCGTCTCTCTGGTGGTATCCAAAATGTATCGAACACCTTCTGTATGCAAAATAGGTCACAAGATTTACAGTCCATAATGCTTGTAGCCCACCTTTTACCTGTACAAAAAATGACATCAATATTGTTATGACTATTGTTAAATATGAAGTTGTTGCGACTTTTCCACAACAACCAATACATAATTGCAAACAAAGTCAGCCATTCCTACTCCCTAAACAAGTAGCCCGTATGGGTTGTCAAGTTTTAATTTAGCCATTCATTTAGATTGGCTGAAAAAAATGCTCCTAGTAGCCCTCAAAACCACCACTTATCGAACTACTTTAGAGAAATCTCAATCTCGAATTGCATGTAAACTTGACTCAAAAGGGTTTCTGTAACGGCCCGATTTAGGGCCTAGTCAGATAGTAGTCTTGCGACCAGAAATACGAAGTTCGAGAAATTATTTTATTTTTATTTTGGAGTCATAGCATGTTTATATTAGTACATGAAAATTTTGATAAGTTAATTTTGACGTTTATGAGCCCGATTGTGAAAAAAGACTAAATTGCATAAAGTGTAAAACTCCTAAATTGACAGCTAAAGGAGTTAAATAGCTAGAGAACCTAAATTGGGGGCCTTTAAAGGGAAATTAGAGCCCTAGAAATAGGGTGGCCGGCCATAGGAGACATGTGTGGTCAAAAATTTAAATTTTTGGTGGGATTATGTGAGTAATTTTGAGTAAAACAGAAAATAGAAAATAGAAAAAGGAAATGATATCACCATATTTCCCATTTCTTCTTAACTGAAATTATCAGCCATTGTTGGGGTTTTAAGCTTAAAAAATTTGCAGCAACTTGAAGCACTCACAAGTAAGTGATCCTAATGGCTTTTCTAAAATATTTTTGTACTTTTGAGACCCTTGAAGCATGAGTTTTCAAATGAAGGTGCTATCTTGCAAAATGATCAAGAGTTTAGGGTTTTTCCATGAAAGAATTTGTGTTGTTTGCTGAGTTTTTATGGAAGAAAATGAATCTTGGTTGTCTTATAAACAACTTTTGTGAAAGATGTTAGCATGAAAACACCTAAAGGGACTATTTTGTATAAGTTGTAAAATAAGTGATATGTGTGTGAAATAGTGGGAATTTTAGGTTGCTATAAGAGTAAAAAGAGTTCAGCTAAGCTTAAGAGGTGAAGAAATTCGATAAAAATTGATTTTCAGGTATAAGGGTAAAATGGTCATTTTGCCAAAGTCGATGGGCAAAATGGTCATTTTACTAAAAATATGAATTTTCAATTGCCTAATTGTAATTAGTGATTAAATGAGTGTATTTTTCTAATATAGATTAAGAATTGTCAAATTCGAACCAAGACTAGAGGAAAGCCAAGCAAATCGACTAAACCGTATAGTCGCTATTTTTTGAAATCTTAGGTAAGTTGTATATAAATAATATAACTACATTGCTACTATCCATATTTAAATTTTCATTGAATAGATATGGCATGAATTGCTAGATTTCAAGATTGAGAATGTGTAATGATCATTGAGTTAGTAGAATTCCCATTGGGACTTTAGGAAGTAAACCGGATACTCATGCCGTATCACTTGGGTCATTTGTGTGAGCTAGTGTAAGACATGTCTGGGACATGCACCGGTCACATTATGAGAGCCAGTGTAAGACCATGTCTAGCACATGCCATCAGTATTGAGACGAGTGCTAGTGTAAGACATGTCTGGGACATGAATCAGCCTCGGGACGTAAGCCAGTATAAGACATGTCTGGGACATGAATCGACTACGAGATGTGTCAGTGTAAGACCATATTTGGGACATGGAATCGGCACGGATATGTGAGAGGTAGTGTAAGATCATGTCTGGGACATGGCATTGGCCTCGAAGATGATAGCCAGTGTAAGACCATGTCTGGGACAAGGCATAGGCACTTTACCCATGATTGAGGCCTATGGAATATTCGGTGGTGTTCCGAATGGTTCAACGATGAGAGTTATAAATTTAAGTTAATGAGAAAAGTATAACCATATTGTGAGTATTACAGGTACCTAAGTGATACATATGTATAAGATGTGAACTCATTATATATGCTATGTGATTTGTATGAAGTAAAGAGTAAGTCATGCTTATGCCCACTTTGGTATCATAAGTTGTTGGTAAATTGTAGACTTATTATTTTACATTTATTTATATGCAACTTACTAAGCTTTATGCTTACTCTCTTTTCCTTTCCATTTCTTTCAGTGCCGCCTAACTAGCTCAAGGATCATCAGAAGTCAAAGATATCGATCACACTATCAGCCGAAACATTCGGTATAGTTGGATTTATATTTTTGAATATGGCATGTATAGGACTAGAACTTATTATTTTGAGTCTTGGAAATTTGGCCAAATGTGTTGGCTTGGGATAGATCTCATACTTAGTATTAAGCCATGAATGATGACTAATAGTTATTTTGAGTTTATGAAAGTTGTATCTACATGGTCGAATGAATGTCTATTGTGGCTGATTTGATTTTGGAAATTATGCTTGTTTTGGTATGGGCTGGTATTTGCGTGAAAATAGGCATGCAAGGGTGGCAATGAGGTTTGGTAAATAGCCTTATATTATCCACACGGGTAGACACACGGGCATGTGTCTAGGCCGTGTGTGACACACGGTTAGCCCTATGGGCGTATGGTCCAACCATGTGACCCCTGCACGTAAAAATTTCAAGTCAGTATGCATGATAATAAACACACGAGCAGAGACACGGCCATGTGTCTCAACCGTGTGGAGGACACGGCCTAGTACACGGGCGTGTGCCTTGGCCGTGTAATAATTTAGGAATGCTGACGTCAGAAATAGAATACCCAGGTTTTTGCACACGGGTTAAGACACGAGCGTGTCGTGGTCGTGTGAGGGACACGGAACATTGACACGGACGTGTG
Organism: Gossypium arboreum; assembly: GCF_025698485.1. Classification (NCBI taxonomy): domain Eukaryota; kingdom Viridiplantae; phylum Streptophyta; class Magnoliopsida; order Malvales; family Malvaceae; genus Gossypium; species Gossypium arboreum. Next base: position 42,487,959 of record NC_069080.1, read on the forward strand.
TCTGGCTTTGTGAAAACCCCTGTAGGTGAGAATTAGAATTTAATTCCACACGGGTGTGGGACACGAGCGTGTCCCAGGGTGCTTCGGCTGTGTGAGCCATACTAACCACCAGTACGACCATGTCGAAATGATAACACGGGCGTGTTACCCTTCCACACGGGTGTGTGCCTTATTTTAAGGTAAATTTCTTAAAGTTGGTTTAAGGACCCAGAATAGTTCCAAATAGTTTTTAACGGTTGATTTAGGGCTCGTAGGTCCATAATAAGAAGTTTAAAGTAGAAATTGAAAAAGTTTTAATATAGACTAAGTCTCGGTGATTTGAGGCTGTTTGTATGCATGAGATAAAGTTAGGTAATGCCTCGTACTCTGACCAAGCGTGGGTTATGGGTATAGGGTGTTATATTTAGTGGTATCAGAGCTATGGTTTAGTCGGTTCTAGGACTAACTTAGGAAGAGTACGAGTCTAAATATACATGCCATAATTGTACATTGATAGTGTGATGAATTCTGACGATTATAAATTATGTTTTTATATAGTAAATGGATCCTGATAGAGCCACGGCAGATGACGTGGAAAGTAATGCGCCGGCTCCTGTCGAATGGACCACATCGGTTGAGAGTAAGCCCAAGACTATGGGCCAAAGAGGAGGTGCTAGAGAAGCCTGCCTCCGGAATATGGATGCTTGGTACACGGAGTTCATTCATGCGAACCTGAACACCCTACCTCCCCCGATTCCTCAGTATGCCACAGTAGCTCCGCAAGGCGCGAACATGTTTAGAAGAGAGAAGCGTCCGGTAGATAAGATCTGGAAACAAGGGGCCAAGGAATTTTGGGCTAGCATAGATGATGATCCGGAGAGAGCAGAATTTTGAGTAGAAAATGCCATCAAGGTATTTGATGAATTATCATGCACACCTAAAGAATGCGTGAAGGGTGCGGTGTCACTTTTACGGGATTCGGCATATCAATGGTGGAATACTCTTGTGTCCGTGGTACCGAGAGAAAGAGTAACTTGGGAATTTTTCCAAGAAGAGTTTCGAAAAAAGTATATTAGCCAGAGGTTCATGGATCAAAAAAGGAAGGAATTTTTAGAGTTGAAGCAAGGTAATAAGACTGTGACGGAGTATGAACGCGAGTTCGTTAAACTTAGCAAATATGCACGAGAATGCGTATCCACTGAAGCTACCATATGTAAGAGGTTTGAGGATGGACTTAATGAAGACATCCGAGTGTTTGTTGACATCTTAGAGATAAGAGAATTTGTAGTACTCGTCGAGAGAGCATGCAAGGCTGAGAAGCTAGTAAAAGAACAAAGATAAAGTTAGGTAATGCCTCGTACTCCGACCCAGCATAGATGGCAGGTATAAAGTGTTACAATTTCCACATCGAGTACAATGTCCTTCGTTAGACATGTGCCAACGAACCATTCCCTATCTAAAACTAATTGATTCTTCCAAAGCAGCCAAATAAAAACACGCACATTGCAAAGCCTTACACTTCCAAACCAAATCACAATTCAAGGACGAATCGACATTCCCAAAGTCGCCATGTTCTTATAAGTTTCAACAGAGGAAAAACAGTCTCTAGCTAACCATTTCCACTCAATTTAGTCAGCCCGTACATCCAGAAAAAGGGGTAATATAGTTGCAATTTGAAGTAGAACATGGTTAAGCAAAATTAGGTTAAGTCGTGTCCAATCCCACCTACCAAAAATGTCCATCATATCATACACTTTGAGAATTTCATCAGGTTGACGAGGTCCTGCAACGAAACATCGAAGTGGTCCAAGTTGTCTAGGTCATACATCATTCCAAAAGTTCACCAAACGACCATCTCTAATCGACTAGAAACTATTATCAATAGCCTCTGGCCAAACTTTCATGATGGACTTCCAAATGAATGAACAACAATTTCTTGAAATCAACTGTGGCATCAACCCATGAGCATTATATTTATTCCTCAACACTCTCACCCATAAGGCTTCCAGATTAGTGATAATGTTGAAACTAACCTTTAATAGGAAAACTCTATTCTGATCAGCAAAGCTCCTCAATCCAAGCCACCTATTATCCAAAGGCTTGCAGTAAATAGTCCAATTCAACAAAGCAGGTTTCTGTGATTCCTCACTAGAACCCCAAATAAAACCTTGAATGATCTTCTCAATATTCCTACAGATAGAAAAAGGTAAACGAGTCGTGCAAATGAAATATTTTGGTATGACTAAGAGGACAGATTTAGCAAACATGATACTTCCTGCCAACGAGAGGTTTTTTTATTTCTATCCACTGAGCTTACACCAAATCTTATCAATCACAAAGGCAAAGGTATCAAACATGACCCTCTGATGGAAAATCGACATGCCAAGATATTTTCCAAGATCATTCACCCTTAAGACTCCGAGATCTCCACAAATTGCTCAAGTTACCTCCTCCGTCATATTAGTTGAAAAGAATATCTAAGTTTTATTCCTATTGGCCTTCTATCCAAAGAAGTTGTAGAAAGTACTAATGATCGTATTGACATATTCAACCTCACCCATTTCTTCCTTACAAAACAAAATTAAAACGTAAGCAAAAAAGAGATGAGAAAGAGTTGGACCTCGTCTCAATAAAAGTGGCGAACTCCATGTCTTCCTTTCAACAACCTTTTCAATCACATGGCCAACCCGTTCCATGCATAACAAGAACAAAAAAGGTGAAAGAGGATACCCTTGTCATATTTCCCAGAAAGGATAAAAAGGATCAGAAGCTTCCTCATTCCAAAGGACCTACAAAGTCGAAGAAGATACACAATTCATAATCACATTCACTAGTTCTAAAATGAATCCTACATTTACCAAGGTCTCTTCCAAAAAATCCCAACAGATGCAATCATAGGCTCTTTCCAAGTCAACTTTTAAAGTCATCCAGTAGTTCTTCTCTTTGCTTGTCTTCATTGTATGAACAGCCTATTGTGCCACAATAATATTCTCTGAAATATTCCTTCCTGCTATGAAACTTGCCTGGTTTTGTTTAACAATGTCTGCAATAATTAGTCTAAGTTTATTAACAATAGTTTTGGTGATGATCTTGTATAAAACCATGCATGAGCTAATCTGATGAAATTGGGAAAGATTCTTAGGCCCTGAAACTTTTGGGATCAAAACAAAAAAAGTCTAGTTGATATTAAGATCTAGTCTCTGCCCCCCAAGAACCCTCTGAACTAATGAAAAAACAAACTCCCCAATAATTTCTCAATATGACTAGTAGAATTTTGCATGAAACCCATCATACTAAACACAGCTCTATGAATTTCCTCATCGGTAGGCACCATCAATAATAAAATATCAGTTATATTCTGATATTGTAAGGATTATGCCCCAACATGGAATATTTCCCGTTACTTGAGTTCCAGCCATGTAGAGTTCTTGGAAAAAGTTAAAATGTTGTTGTAGGATTTCATAATCAAAACACCAACCTCCATCACCAACTATCAGCCCATCAACCCTGTTAAGATTTCTCCTAGCTATCATACACCTATGGAAGTACTTAGTATTCCTATCTATATTCATAAGTCATTCAGCCCGAGATTTTTGAAACCAAATGTTCTCCTCATGTTTCAACAGATCATTAATTTCCCTTTAAAGCCCAGCCTCCCTCACATTCAAACGGGTCGATTGAAGAAACTCCACTATCCTCTGAACACATTTGAGTTCCATAATCAACACTTTCTTTCTAATGAAAATGTTACAATAAACCTTTATATTCTAAAATTGAACCACTAACTTAAACTGTTCTAGGCTTGAAGCTATCGTAAGATTCCTTTTCCGATGAGTGCAAACCAAATCTTTAAACTCTAAATGAATTAACCAGCTTGAAAAAAATCAAAAAGGTTAACGATCAGAGTTATAAGGAGCATTGTTTGGTAAAACCAACAACTGTCAATGGTCTAATTTTAACCTATGAAGATGCCGAAAAAAATAATATAAAGCTATATTATTCCACCATGTGTTGCATAAGACTCTATCAAGTCTCTGAAATAAATTTCCCCTACTCTATGTAAATTGTGGACTAGAAAACCCCATATCTCAAAGTCCATTTTTGAACACAAACTCGTTAAAAAGCTTATAACTATAGCCCACTCTATTAGCACCTCATTTCCACCCGAGTTGTACAAAATTGCATTAAATTCTCCCCCTATTATCCAAGGCTCATTAACATTCATTGTAAGTAAATCCAAAACTTTCTACAAGTTACATCTTTTAGCATATTGAAGGCTAGCATAAATCGCTAAAACCAAGAAAGTATAATTCATTCACATACTACAGACCCTTATGTGGATCACTTGAGGATGCAAATACAGAATCTCAATGTCAACATTCCTATTCCAGATTAACCAAATTCCTCCGAAAATGACACTCATTTCAAATCTAAACGAATTTTGGTAACCTAACTTGCCAATTATCCCATCCTCTTTGACCACTTACACGAGTTTCAAACTGATGCGGTTGTTGAGAACACCAAAAATATCCTATTCCCTGTAAAATAATGAAAAAGAATAGTAAATGGGAAGTAGGGTCGACTCCTCAGGGATCAGATTATACAAATGCTTGTTTCTTGAAATCCTGGGCAGAATCGTGCCCAAGAAAACCTCAAGTGATGAAAAAAATAAAAATAATGTAATTAAAGATTTGATTTGGAAAAAATAAAAAACAGAATCTAAAGTTGACTAAAATTGTGATTACGAAAATAATAAAAATAATAGAGAGAGTTGAAGGAAAAGAAATTCTTATTGGTAGATTCCAGCCTCCAGTTGTCTCATTCCACCTTGGGTTCGATCCTCGGCTTTTAAATGACCCTTCTCAACTCAAGTAAGCCAGTTATAGTGGAAGAGGACGCCTACAACCACCAGCTCTAACGATTAGAGTTATGATTTTTAGGGAACCTGACTCTAGCCAGTAATCTATGCTAGATCAATGCTTCTCAATGGCGAATCCCACGCCATTTCGTCTCTTTGGCTCACCAACCTCTAACGCAGTAAGTTAACGAACCGACTATGCAATCCTTCCAAAACGTACAAAGCGACCGCCTTTGCATATGCTGAAAAGCTTACTTCTTAAGGGCTATGGACGAAAGCGTCAGCCCGTAGTGCGGAGAAACGATGAATACTTGGCGAGAAAGCTAAGTACGATTCTAGGCCTCAAGAACCCCTTTTTGGGGAATATTGACAACTTTCGGCTAGATAGGTTTTAGTGGCTCATGATAATGGTGGAAAAAGAAATAAATATAAAAAGGGAAAAGGGAATTTTATTGAAAGAAAATATGAAGAAACAAAAGCCTAGACTTTCAGGGGGAGAGTGTTTACAGGAAAAGATGAACCCCAAATAGAGTCACTTCACCCCTTATTTATAATGCTAAGGAGATAGTCTAATTTAACTTAAATTCTAAAAAGATAAATACATTTAATTAAAGATAATTAAAGATAATTAAAATAAAATCCTAAAATTAAATAATTCTAATAATTATCTTAATATTAATTATCCTAATATAAATAAAATGGAGTCTTATAAAATAAAATCTCTTCTTTTTGCGTTTTTAGTCCTTGTGTCTTCCATGCTCGCACTTTTGGCACAATCTTTTTCCTGTGTCGCATATCAGCCCATTGTGTCTCCAAATTCGCACTTTTGTCCCTTAATTTTACTTTTGCCTCCAAATCAGTCCCTAATCGATAAAAAGACAGAAATAGCTCAAATTAGTAGGATCAAGCTCAGAATAAACACATGATTAATACATAAAAATATGTTATTCTAGAGCATTATCACAAACAAACTAATTAAATCTAGGGAAAATTCCTTTTTATATTCTTTAAAAAAGTTATGAAATCTTGGATGGTCAATGCCCTAACAATTCCAAAAAACAATTTGCAAATTTATTAAAGATAAATAATTGTGAAAGAAATACAAATCGAGGTCCCTAATCAGTAGCTTGGTTCAACATTGAGACCTTCCCCATCTCCAAAAATCTCCACAGCCATGGATTCTACATCAAGTGAATCTCTCATACCTGATTCCCTTTCAATGCCTTCAACTATTTTCTTCATATCCATCGTTACCTCCACTGAGGGCTACTTTCAAATCTCCAATTACATATCTGGTGGTCGTGTGTGTTGGATTTCCTTTAATCTGGTCGGTCGTTGACCTGTATTCTTGTCATCCATGCTGCGTTCCCCAATTTTGAAAGAATCGATTTCACTTTCAAGGATTGGAGCAATGTTCCATGACTAAACCAACTTGACAGCCTTTCTTTTGTTGATATCTAGGGCCCTATAATCTGAACAGGTTGAACCAAAAAATGGGTTAGCATCATCTTTAAGCCCCATTTTCGCACCATTATCAAATGGTTTTAACCCAGTCCTTGATGAAGAACCCATCATGTTATTAATTGGCTTTAAAACCCTTGGGGCCAATCTTGGCTCATTTGACAATACAACCCCTTTCCCTTTAGCTTTAATGTTTGTCTTCTTCTGGAAACTTGATCTTTTAGTTACCCTTCCACTTCTATATTCACTTTCCTCACCCTTATCATCATCCAAATCTTTCTCTGCATTAATCTTATCCAAATTCGCCTCTCCCTAATTCTCGACAAGCACATCAAATCGAGAACTTCCACCATTATTCCTATGATTTTTGGTTACCTTGTCCACCATTGTTCTTACTTTCCATTGTGCGCGATGTTCCACTAACATTCAAGGTTCGTAGCTCTCTTCCTCCACCCTCCGCTACAAGTATTGGGTTTTTGACATTAGCTCATTCGTGAACATTTCCCCTATTGGTGTTGAAAACCAATCATTCAGGCACGAGTTTATACTGTGGCTACACCTCCGAAATATGGGAGGGTTTGGGCAAAAATATAGGTCCGAAAAACGGGTTTGGACAAACAATAGGGCCCATTTAAAAAATGAGCCGAGCCTCGGGTAAGGCATTTTTGGCAAGGCCCGGGCCGAATTCACTAAAGGACAAAAAAATATACTTTTTTAATATTATTTTCTTGTTGTTTTCTCCCTCTTTTGCTACCATTTTACTATTATGTTGCTACTATTTGTTGTTATTGTTTGGATATTATATAAAACTTATTTTATTGTTAATTTTTTTATTATTTTTAATACATTTGTTAATTTTATTATTATTTTAGAGACATTTTCTTGTTAAGTTCCATCTATCTTAGTGTTATTTAAGTATCGTATTTTTAAAATTTATTTTCAATTTGTTGGAAAATATTTATTTTGATGTTGTTAGTATTTTAATATATTATATATATTTTAGAATTATATAAAAATAATATAAAATTAATATGGGCGGGCCGGGTCGGGCCAAGTTTTAGCATTTTCATCCGGGTCGGGATTGGACAAAATTTTAGACCCATTTTTTGAGCTAACAAACGAGCCTGAATTTTTAGTTGAGTCCAGCCTAGCTCGGCCTATGTACACCTCTAACTGTGGCCATAAAGTCCACAACGAAAATAGACATTAGGTAAAGACTCATATTCCACTCTCTGTTTTCGTCCATTAATCTTTATTTTTGACACTAAAGGCTTTTTAAGGTCTACATAAATAGCCATATGGGCAAATCGCCCTATTTTAGCATGGACTGTGTTTCCATTAATCTTGATCATCGAATCAATCACTTACCCAATAACCTTCAAAATAAAACTTGTGTAGTATCCCTCTGATAACCCAGGCAACCGAACCCATACAACTTGGGTGTCAATCTCATTCTGCTCAGCCAAAAATCCTGGTGACCATGGTCTCACTGTCAAATACTGTCTAAAAATCACCCTTAGTCCCTTGGTCAGAATGTCATTATAGCCATCCTCATCATTGAAACAATCAGATAATAGTCATTCTCAAGATCCATAATTTGGAAGGATTTTGTAGTCTTCCATGGTAGAGTGACTTTATTCAACAAAGCATTGAAAGTAATTCTCCGACCTAAGAGCTTGACAATGACTGTCTTCAACATTCTCCTTGTAATAAATTCCTAAACTCTATCAAAGAAAGATTCAACTAACATTTTAAAATTTATATTTGAAAACAGATTCCCAAAAATACATTGTTTATTTGCAAAGCTTAAATACTCATTTAGCCTTTGCAATTGTCACTTTCTTTTAAATTGGTACTTACATTTTTTTTTTCTGAAGTTGGTACCCAAATTTTCATTCTGTCAAAGCTTCCGATACTTTTTGGTAACGATGTTAAGTTTGGGGTACGTGGCGCATTGGTATTAACCCACATGTTAATAATGACATTATAATAATGTCATAATTTTATTTTTTTAATAAAATAAAAAAACTAAAAATATATATTAAAATTATAAATATTTTATAAATAAAAATATATTATTTTAAAAAATTAAAAAACTAAAACCACTTATCGATTTTTCTATCTTGTTATCTTTTCTTTTCTTTTAAATCTGACTTCCATTAAAACAAAATTAATCCCAAATTGATTCATTGCAAGTCCTTGACCGAAAAATTTCTTGTTGCATTCAAAAATCTTGAATGGTCCATGCCCTAACAATTCCAAAAAACAAGTTGCAAATTTATTAAAGATAAATAATTGTGAAAGAAATACAAATTGAGGTCCCTAATCAATAGCTTGGTTCAACATTGAGACCTTCCCCATCTCCAAAAATCTCCACATCCATGGATTCTACATCAAGTGTGTCTCTCATACCTGATTCCCTTTCAATGCCTTCAATTATTTTTTTCATAGCCACCGTTGCCTCCACCGAAGGCTACTTTCAAATCTCCAATTCTATATCTGATGGTCGTATGTGCTGGCTTTCCTTCAATCTCGTCGGTCGTTGACCTGTATTCTTGTCATCTATGTTGCATTCCCCAATTTTGAAAGAAGTGATTTCACTTTCAAGGACTGGAGCATTGTTCCGTGACTAAACCAACTTGACAGCCTTTCTTTTGTTGATATCTAGACACACCATAATCTAAACAAGTTGAACCAAAAAAATGGGTTAGCATCATCTTTAAGGCCCATTTTTGCACCATTATCAAATGGTTTTAACCTACTCCCTGATGAAGAACCCATCATGTTATTAACTGGCTTTAAAACCCTTGGAGCCAATCTTGGCCCATTTGACATTACAACCCCTTTCCCTTTAGCTTTAATATTTGTCTTCTTTTGGGAACCCGATCATTTAGCTACCCTTCCACTTCTATATTCATTTTCCTTACCCTTCTCATTATCCAAATCTTTTTCCTTACCCTTCTCATTATCCAAATCCTTATCTGCATTAATCTCCTCCAAATTCGCCTCTCCCTGATTCTCGACAAGCACATCAAATCGAGAACCTCCACTATTATTGCCATGATTTTTGGTTACCTTGTCTACCATTGTTCTTACTTTCTACTGTGGGCAGCATTCCACTAACATCAAAGGTCTGTAGCTCTCTTCCTCCACCCTCTGCTGCAAGTTTTGGGTTTTTTACACTAGCTCATTCGTAGGCGTTTCCTCCATTGGTGTTGAAAACCAATCACTCGGGCACGAGTCTATACTATGGACAAAAAGTCTACAACAAAAACAGACATAAGGTAAAGACTCATATTCCACTCTGTAACACCCCTAACCCGTATCCATCGTCAGAACAGGGTTTCGAATCATTACCAAAACTTTCAGAACATTTTACAAATAATTTATGTAAATTGCTATTCATTTACCGAGATCATTCAAATCGTCCCTTAATTGGGCCTTCGAGGCCCAATACGAGTGTTAGAATCGAGTTGGGACTTAATCAAAACCTCTAAGAATTTTTCGCGAAAATTCATAAATTTTCCAAAGTTCAGGGCTCACACGCCCGTGTGGTCCAAGGGGCACGCCCGTGTGACCCTGGGACACGCCCATGATATAAGCCTTGTTCGACCACGTGTAACAATCTGAATTGTGTACAGGGTCGTGCCACACGCCCCTTGTGACAGCCCTAAATTGACCATAGTCAGAAAGTAGTTTCGGGACCACGAAACCGAGCCATAAGAAAATAATTAACAGTCATATTTAATGCTTATTATATATGAACATGCACATGTGAAAATTTCATGCTTAAATTTCGTATATAGTATGTGAAATTTCTCAAATAGGACTTGTGTGAGAAAATTTAGAAATGTGCTAGGCAAATGTTAAAGTGGCCTATTAAAGCATGTTAGAAAATGCTTGTACTTGCATGTCAAATTAGCCAAAATCTAGATGGTGGCCGCCATGCTATGGGTTAAAACATATTATAAATATGTTATGTTAACATTTTGTGTTAAAAATAATAAAATAAAGGATATGGGTAATAAAATAATAGTGGTTAGTAGGAGGAGAAACCAAAGTTAGCTTAGGTTGCTCCTCCATTACCGTAACTAGAGGAAGAAGATGAAGAAAAATTCGGCCAAGGTCGTTCTCTAGATTAAGGTATGTTCAATGTTACTTTTGGAAGTTTATACATCCCTTGGATGATTAGTCTAAATTCTATCTAACTCATGGTTGGATTTGGGGTTGTTGGAGATTTAGGATTCGGCTAAGAAGCTTAAAAATTTTAGTTGATGCCTTGATGCTATTAGCATGTTAGATATGTGGATGTGTTAAGTTGCTGGTTATGTTAGCATGAAAATTGAGATTCATAACTCATTTTGTTTGGAGGTGCCGAATTTAGATTTAAGAAGAGAATAGGTAATCGGTTGTGCTTGGTAGAATGGTGGATGAGTTGCCGAATGTGGTCTTTGGTTTGGGCATAAGAAATAATATTATGCATAGGTTTCAGTTTTGGTAGTACTTATATAATTATAATTAGTTCATTTTGATGGTTTGGCATGAGGTGATAAGTAAAAGTTTAAAGGTAGCTTAAGTTAATTGATACTCGCTAATGATTTCGAATTGAAGCTTTGTTAAGTTGTGAAATGAGTGGCCGAGAGAGCTATAGACTATTGCCGGATGTATGTTCGGTTAATAGAGTCTCCAAATTGATTATATGTGTGTGTACTAGTAGAAATTCAAAGGATTTTCGGCAAAATGTGGATAGGGGTTAAGTCATGAGAACTTGGGGGTATTCATATTTGGACCTTAAGATTTTGTACACTATGGCTATGTGAGTTAGGTGTTAAATAACTTAATTATATGTATGTATGACCAAGTATAATCGGCCACATGAGTAAAATGAGTTTGATATGTGATTGTCGAATGTGATTAACAAGTAAACCTTATTAGTAAAACTATTTAATACTTCTACTTGTATATATATTAAGCTCAAGGGCAAGGGGGATCAAAGTTGGATCGGGGAAAAGAGAAAGCAATAGAGTAATCAACCCACAACCGTTCCAAGATACCGAGGTAAGTCTTTGAGTAATGGAACTTAGTTTATGATTTGATTATGTCATGACATATAAGCATAACAAATAAACGGTGATATAATGATCCTACTTGAATTGTATATCGGGGTAATTAGTTATACTTATGACTAGTAGCCGAATGTGTATAGAGATCATGTTATAAAGCCAATCAAAATCATACTCTTTGTATGTGGCTATTGAGCCAAAAATGGTAAGGGTTGATAAGTGTCTTGTGTTTGAGTTTTAGTAATGAAAATGAAATATGGATGTGTCATGATTTATTGATATATGTGCATGATTATTCGGATGATAACCTGAGTAAGATCCGAAGGCATTTGTGCTAGTGACTATATCCGGGCTAAGTCTCGAAGGCATTTGTGCGAGTTACTATATCCGGGCTAAGTCTCAAGGCATTTGTGCGAGTTACTATATCCGGGCTAAGTCCCGAAGGCATTTGTGCGAGTTACTATATCGGGCTAAGTCCGAAGGCATTTGTGCGAAGTTGCTATATCCGCTAAATCCGAAGGTACTTGGGTTTGGAAATGAGCGATCTTGCTGTAATAACTTCAATTAATACGCTCATAAATCCAAACGATAAGGTATGTTTCAGTATATACCTTTGGAAAGGTCGATTCCTTTTAAATAGTATTAAGCAATTGATTAACAAGCTTCGGCCTTTAGTTAGGTTCGATCACGAGTGCATGAATATAATGGTTGAGCGTGAAGTAACCATGATTGTGGGAATATGCGTATATGCAATCATTCATTTAGTCTTACGAACGCTATACTTTAGTTGTAAATAATTTCATTATTTAAAACTTACTAAGCATCAAAATGCTTATTCTGTTGCTTTAATTCTCTGTTTTATAGATTTTGTTCGTCAGCTATCGGACTCGGGAGTGTCAAAATCGAAGTCGTCCACACTATCTAAGCCCTTTTGGTACTCTTTTAGTTGAATTTTGATAATGGCATGTATAGGGCTGACCCTTGTTGTTAATTAAGTATCTTTTGGTAATGTATATTCGTATAGCCATGCGAAAATGGCTCGTATATTTTGAAGTATATCATTACGGTCTTATGATTTGGTTATTAAGTGGTGTGGAAATGTTTGGTAAAGACTAGCCATTGGAATGGCCGATCACGGTTCTATTGGGGCTACGTACGTCATGGCTAATCGTGATTATACTTGAAAATAATGTATGTCAATTTACTAATGGATTCATGGAAAATTATGAAATAGGTAAAATTTACCTTAAAATAGATGCTGACAGCAGCAGTGATGTAAGTTTGAAAAATCACTAAAAATAGTAGGAATGGAATTAAATAGTGAATAAATTATGTAATCGAATCTTGATGAGTCTATTTTCATATGAAAGAAACAAAATGACCATATAAGCCGTATTTTATGACATGTTTAAGTTTTCGTGAAACAGGCCCAGGGCATTTTCTGGATCCTCTGTTCTGATTTTGAAAATTTACCATAAATTAACCAGAGACAATTAGAAGTCATACTTTATATGTATGGATTCATTTTTTAGTCTAGTTTCATTAGAAAGAAACAGAATAAGTATTGAAGCTCTGTACAGGGAGATATCTAAGTCATAATGCATGAAGGTTAGAGTAGTCGAACCCTGAAACAGGGGAGATTTTAACTAATAAACTGTACTAATTGGCCTGACCAAAAATTCTAGAAAAAAATTTTTGGATGGACATATGAGTCTAGTTTCAGGAAAAATTTACGGAATCGGTTTTCAGGTTTTGGAACTCGAGATATGATTTTTAAAGTAACTGTGATGCAGTTAGCGAGCTTGTCTGGAAATTTTAAAATGAACTGTGTAAGTAAATGAATTAAGTCCGTTAACACCTCGTGTTCGACTCCGGAAACGGTCTCGGGTACGGGGCGTTACAATTTTATTGGTATCATAGCTATGGTTTAGTCGATTCTAGGACTACCGCAATACATTCGGGTCTAGCTATACATGCCATTATGTGTTTATTTGATAGTGTGGTGATTTTACGCTTAAAATGTGTTTACTTATAGTAATGGATCCCGATCCCAACCGAACGGTAGCTGATGATGTTGAGAGTGTAGCGCCTGCTCCCGCGCAAGGGACAGTGCCGATGGACTCTCAACCTATTGCTAGTAATCAAAATGATAAAGCTAGACAGGCTTTTTATAGCGTGATGAATGATTGGTTCAATCAGTATATTCGAACTAATACGGCTGTTCCACAACCCCACTCCCGACTAATACAACCCTGCACTGCGATACCTTGAATCGACAGATGAGGTTAAATAAGCCCCAGTTGATGAGAATCCGAAAACACGGGCTCTTGAATTTAAAGCTACGAGATAGCGATGATGCCGAGCAAGTGAATTTTGGTTAGACAACACTATTCGGTACTTGATAAACTATCTTGCACACCGATGAATGCCTAAAGTGTACTATCCCTTGCTACGTGATTACGCCTACTATTGGTGGAATCGTTGATTTGATTGTGCCTAGAAAGCAAGTAACTTGGGAGTTTTTCAAACCGAGTTTGAAAAAGTATATCAACCGAGATTCATTGATCAAAAGCGGAAAGAATTTCTTGAACTTAAACAAGGTTCCATGTCGGTTCATCGATTATGAGCGAAAGTTTGTAAGACTTAGTTGATACGCTCGAGAATGCATTTCCTCGAAGTCGTAATGTGCAAGCGTTTGAAGATGGGTGAACGAAGATATAAAGCGTATGTTGGCATTTTAGAAATCGAGAATTTGTGGTACTTGTCGAGCAAGCTTGCAAAGCCGAAGAGCTCGATGAGGAGAAAAGAAAAGGCGATATGGGAGCAAAGAAGTTTCAGAAGAGATCTTCAGGAAGCCCTTTCAAGATCATCGAAGAAATTTAGAGATGATTTAGGCCGATCTAAAGACACTTCGGGTTTTCTAGACGAGATCGTGATCGACCCCCGTGAGTACACGAGTCACCGGTTGCCGGTGTTGAAAATGATCGTCGAGGCGAGCAGTGCCGATATTATGGTAAATGGCATTCGGGAGTTGTAGATTCCATGATCGCTCTGTTATAAGTGCGGAGCGGTGACCACTTTATCAAGGATTGCCCGAGACCGTATGCGAGCAGAATGTAAATCGAGTGGGAAACCGGGTACTACTACTGCTCGAGGTAGACCATCTAAAAATGCGGGGAATGCTAGTGGCGGTCAGGGAGGATCTAGAGATGTTACCACCAGAGCTGAGGCTCGTGCTCCTGCTAGAGCTTATGCTATACGTGCACGCGAGGATGCTTCTTCGCCTGATGTTATTACCGGTACATTCACTCTCTTTGATACTGATGTGATTGCTTTGATTGACCCTGGTTCTACTCATTCTTATATATGTGAAACTTTAGCATCCAGTAAGACTTTACCCGTTGAGTCTACTGAGTTCGTTATTAGAGTGTCGAATCCCTTGGGTCATTATGTGCTTGTTGATAAGGTGTGTAAGAAATGCCCCCTAGTAATTCGAGGTTCCTGTTTTCCGGCCGACTTGATGCTTTTACCATTTGATGAATTTGATGTTATTTTCGGTTTGGATTGGTTGACCGTACATGATGCGGTTGTAAATTGCAAAAGTAAGACTATTGATTTGAGGTGTGCAAATAATGAGATAATCCGAGTTGAGTCTACTGTCTTGAATGGATTGCCAACAATAATATCCTCGTTGTTAGCTCAAAAATATGTGAGAAAGGGGTGTGAAGCGTATCTTGCATACGTACTTGATAATGAAGAATCAGGAAAGAAACTTGAGTCGGTACCAGTGGTTTGTGAATATCCGGATTTTTTCCGAAGAATTACGGGGTTACCACTGTTCGGAGGTAGAGTTTGGCATCGAACTTGTACAGTACTACACCGATTTCGATAGCTCCGTATTGTATGGCACCAATGTAATTAAAGGAATTGAAAGCTCGATTGCAAGAGTTGATGGATAGAGGTTTCGCTCGACCAAGTTTCTCACCTTGGGTGCACCAGTATTGTTTGTGAAAAAGAAGGACGGAACCATGAGGTTGTGCATCGACTATCGTCGGTGAATAAAGTGACAATAAAGAATAAATATCCGTTACAGCGTATTGATGATTTGTTTGATCAACTAAAGGAGCCTCGGTGTTTTCAAAGATAGATTTGAGATCGGGCTATTATCGCCATGAATTCGAGATTCGGATATACCCAAAGCGCTTTCGAAGAGATACGGTCACTCGAGTTCTTAGTGATGCCGTTTGGGCTCACTAATGCCCTGCGGTATTTATGGATTTGATGAATCGAATCTTGAGACCGTTTTGGATCGGTTTGTAGTTGTGTTTATCGATGATATTTTGGTCTATTCGAGAAATGAAACCGATCATCTTTGAACACACAGGATTAGTCTTTGCAGATTTTACGGGATAAGCAGTTATATGCTAAGTTCACTAAGTGTGAGTTCTGGTTAAGAGAGGTTAGCTTCTTGGGTCATGTGGTATCTGCATGGGGTATTCGAGTTGATCCGAGCAAAATTTCAGCCATACTTAACTGGAAGCCTCCGAGAAATATTACTGAGGTTTGGAGCTTTTTGGGACTTACCGGTTACTATAGACGGTTTGTAAAGGGTTTCTCGATGATAGCCACACCAATGACTAAACTGCTTCACAAAGATGTTAGGTTTGAATGGACAGAAAAATGTCAGAAAAGTTTCGATTAACTAAAAACTTACTTGACTAAAGCTCCAGTACTAGTGCAGCCCGAATCAGGCAAAGAGTTTGTCATTTACAGTGATGCATCCTTACTTGGGTTGGGTTGTGTATTGATGCAAGAAAGTCGAGTTGTAGCTTATGCGTCGAGGCAATTGAAGCCACATGAGAAAAATTATCCAACCCATGATCTCGAATTAGCTGCCATCGTATTCGCTTTGAAAATATGGAGACATTACTTATTTGGTGAGAGGTGCCATGTATTTTCGGATCACAAAAGTCTCAAATATTTAATGACTCAAATAGATTTGAATCTGCGACAAAGACGTTGGCTCAAGTTGTTAAAAGATTATGAGCTTGTCATTGACTATCACCCGGGAAAGGATAATGTGGTTGCGGATACCTTAAGTCGTAAATCACTGTTTACTTTACGAGCAATGAATGTACATTTGTCGGTTCTATCCGATAATGTGTTAGTAGCAGAAATAAAGGCCAAACCATTGTTGATTCATCAAATTCGTGAAGCTCAGAAAGTCGATGATGAATTGGTTACAAAACGGGTTGAATGTGTTTCGAATAAGGAATCAGAGTTTCAAATTGCTGATGACGATTGTTTGAGGTTCAGAAGTCATTTGTGTGTTCCAAGAAATTCAGAACTTATTTCGACAATTCTGAATGAAGCTCATTGTAGCCGAATGTCAATTCACTGGGAGTATCGAAAATGTACAACGATCCGAGGCGTCGATTTTGGTGGCATGGTATAAAGCGAGACATTTCGATTTTGTTTGAAGTGTTTAATATGTCAACAAGTGAAAGCGGAACATCAAGTGCCTCTGAGTTTACTTGACCAATCATGATACCGAATGGAAATGGGATCGAGTCACGATGGATTTTGTATCCGGGTTGCCGTTGTCGACAAATAAGAAAGATGCGATTTGGGTTGTTGTTGATAGGTGACTAAGTCGACTCATTTTATTCCGTGCGCACGGATTATTCCTTTGGATAAACTAGCTGAATTGTACTTTTCTCAGATTGTAAGATTACACGGGTACCTATTTCTATTGTGTGGGATAGAGATCCGAGATTCACCTCACGATTTTGGAAGAAATTGCAAGAAGCTTTGGGTACCAAGTTGCATTTAGCACCGCTTTTCACCCCTAGACGGATGGTCAATCCGAGCGGATAATTCGGATACTCGAGGATATGTTGAGATGTTGCATCCTTGAGTTTAGTGGTTCATGGGAGCGGTATTTACCTTTGATTGAATTAAGCACAACAATAGTTTTCAATCAAGTATTAAGATGGCTCCTTACGAGGCTTTGTACGGTCGTAAATGCCGTACACCATTGTTTTGGACCGAGCTCGGTGAAAGTAAAATTTTGGAGTTGATTTGATTAAAGATCTTGAGCAAAAGTAAAAATAATTCGTGAAAGTCTGAAGGCGACATCGGATCGTCGAAGTCGATGCGATTTAAAGCGAAGAGATATTGAGCATCGGTGGGAGACAAAGTGTTTCTTAAAGTTTCACCTTGGAAAAAGATACTCGATTTGGCGAAGGGCAAACCGAGACCGAGGTTCATAGGGCCGCATGAAATATCCGAACAAGTTGGTCCGATGGAATATAGATTGATTTTACCCCGATCTCGAAAAGATTCTAGCGTTTTTCATGTTTCGATGCTTGACGATCTGATCGATCCTTCGTACATAATTAATCCTCCGAGGTTGAAATTCAATCCGACATGAGTTATGAAGAAGAACCAATTCGTATCCTAGCTCGTGAAGTGAAAGAGTTGCGAAACAAAAGGGTTCCGTTAGTAAAGGTGTTATGGCTCAAACACGGATCGAAGAAGCAACTTGGGAAACCGAGAACTCTATGAAAGAACGATACCCAAACCTATTTACGGTAAGATTTTCGGGACGAAAATTTCTTAAGTGGGGGAGAGTTGTGACAGCCCTAAATTGACCATAGTCGGAAAGTGGTTTCGGGACCACGAAACCGAGCCATAAGAAAATAATTAACAGTTATATTTAATGCTTATTATATATGAACACGCACGTGTGAAAATTTCATGCTTAAATTTCATATATAGTATGTGAAATTTATCAAATAGGACTTGTGTGAGAAAATTTAGAAATGTGCTAGGCAAATGTTAAAGTGGCCTATTAAAGCATGTTAGAAAATGCTTGTACTTGCATGTCAAATTAGCCAAAATCTAGATGGTGGCCGGCCATGCTATGGGTTAAAACATATTATAAATATGTTATGTTAACATTTTGTGTTAAAAATAATAAAATAAAGGATATGGGTAATAAAATAATAGTGGTTAGTAGGAGGAGAAACCAAAGTTAGCTTAGGTTGCTCCTCCATTGCCGTAACTAGAGGAAGAAGATGAAGAAAAATTCGGCCAAGGTCGTTCTCTAGATTAAGGTATGTTCAATGTTACTTTTGGAAGTTTATACATCCCTTGGATGATTAGTCTAAATTCTATCTAACTCATGGTTGGATTTGGGGTTGTTGGAGAGTTAGGATTCGGCTAAAAAGCTTAAAAATTTTAGTTGATGCCTTGATGCTATTAGCATGTTAGATATGTGGATGTGTTAAGTTGCTGGTTATGTTAGCATGAAAGTTGAGATTCTTAACTCATTTTGTTTGGAGGTGCCGAATTTAGATTTAAGAAGAGAATGGGTAATCGGTTGTGCTTGGTAGAATGGTGGATGAGTTAGAATGTGGTCTTTGGTTTGGGCATAAGAAATAATATTATGCATAGGTTTCGGTTTTGGTAGTACTTATATAATTATAATTAGTTCATTTTGATGGTTTGGCATGAGGTGATAAGTAAAAGTTTAAAGGTAGCTTAAGTTAATTGATACTCACTAATGATTTCGAATTGAAGCTTTGTTAAATTGTGAAATGAGTGGCCGAGAGAGCTATAGACTATTGTCGGATGTATGTTCGGTTAATAGAGTCTCCAAATTGATTATATGTGTGTGTGCTAGTAGAAATTCAAAGGATTTTCGGCAGAATATGGTTAGGGGTTAAGTCATGAGAACTTGGGGGTATTCATATTTGGACCTTAAGATTTTGTACACTATGGCTATGTGAGTTAGGTGTTAAATAACTTAATTATGTGTATGTATGACCAAGTATAATCGGCCACATGAGTAAAATGAGTTTGATATGTGATTGTCGAATGTGATTAACAAGTAAACCTTATTGGTAAAACTATTTAATACTTCTACTTGTATATATATTAAGCTCAAGGGCAAGGGGATCAAAGTTGGATCGGGAAAAAGAAAGCAATAGAGTAATCAACCCACAACCGTTCCAAGATACCGAGGTAAGTCTTTGAGTAATGGAACTTAGTTTATGATTTGATTATGTCATGACATATAAGCATAACAAATAAACGGTGATATAATGATCCTACTTGAATTGTATATCGGGGTAATTAGTTATACTTATGACTAGTAGCCGAATGTGCATAGAGATCATGTTATAAAGCCAATCAAAATCATGCTCTTTGTATGTGGCTATTGAGCCGAAAATGGTAAGGGTTGATAAGTGTCTTGTGTTTGAGTTTTAGTAATGAAAATGAAATATGGATGTGTCATGATTTATTGATATATGTGCATGATTATTCGGATGATAACCGGACTAAGATCCGAAGGCATTTGTGCTAGTGACTATATCCGGGCTAAGTCTCGAAGGCATTTGTGCGAGTTACTATATCCGGGCTAAGTCCCGAAGGCATTTGTGCGAGTTACTATATCCGGGCTAAGTCCCGAAGGCATTTGTGCGAGTTACTATATCCGGGCTAAGTCCCGAAGGCATTTGTGCGAGTTGCTATATCCGGCTAAATCCCGAAGGTACTTGGGTTTGGAAATGAGCGATCTTGCTGTAATAACTTCAATTAATACGCTCATAAATCCAAACGATAAGGTATGTTTCAGATATATACCTTTGGAAAGGTCGATTCCTTTTATATAGTATTAAGCTTAGTTGATTAACAAGCTTAGGCCTTTAGTTAGGTTCGATCACGAGTGCATGAATATAATGGTTGAAGCGTGAAGTAACCATGATTGTGGGAATATGCGTATATGCAATCATTCATTTAGTCTTCTGAACGCTATACTTTAGTTGTAAATAATTTCATTACTTAAAACTTACTAAGCATTAAAATGCTTATACATTGCTTTAATTCTCATTTTATAGATTTTGTTAAATCACCTATCGGACTCGGGAGTGTCAAAGTCAAGTCGTCCACACTATCTAAGCCCTTTTGGTACTCTTTTAGTTGAATTTTGATAATGGCATGTATAGGGCTGACCCTTGTTGTTAATTAAGTATCTTTTGGTAATGTATATTCGTATAGCCATGCGAAAATGGCTCAGTATATTTTGAAGTATATCATTACGGTCTTATGATATGGTTATTAAGTGGTGTGGAAATGTTTGGTAAAGACTAGCCATTGGAATGGCCGATCACGGTCCTATTGGGGCTACGTACGTCATGGCTAATTGTGATTATACTTGAAAATAATGTATGTCAATTTACTAATGGATTCATGGAAAATTATGAAATAGGTAAATTTTACCTTAAAATAGATGCTGACAGCAGCAGTGATATAAGTTTGAAAATCACTAAAAATATTAGGAATGGAATTAAATAGTTAATAAATTATGTAATCGAATCTTTATGAGTCTATTTTCATATGAAAGAAATAAAACGACCATATGAGCCGTATTTTATGAGATGTTTAAGTTTTCGTGAAACAGGGCCAGGGCGTTTTCTGGATCCCCTGTTCTGATTTTGAAAATTTACCATAAATTAACCAGAGACAATTAGAAGTCATGCTTTATATGTATGAATTCCTTTTTGAGTCTAGTTTCATTGGAAAGAAACGGCATAAGTATTGAAGCTCTGTACAGGGATATATCTAAGTCGTAATGCATGAAGGTCAGAGTAGTCGAACCCTGAAATAGGGGAGACTTTAACTAATAAACTGTACTAATTGGCCCGACCAAAAATTCTAGAAAAACATTTGTGGATGGACATATGAGTCTAGTTTCAGGAAAAATTTACGGAATTGGTTTTCGGGTTTTGGAACTCTACATATGATTTTTAAAGTAACTGTGATGCAGTTAGCCAGCTTGTCTGGAAATTTTAAAATGAACTATGTAAGTAAATGAATTAAGTCCGTTAACACCTCGTGTTCGACTCCGGCAACGGTCTCGGGTACGGGGCGTTACACCCCTGTGCTAGGCCATGTGGTTAATTAATTCAATTCGAAATTAGGTGCAGGTTCCACATAGCCAAGACACACACTCGTGTTCTAGGCCATGTAGCACACACGGCTGAGAAACACTCCCGTGTCTCTACCCATGTGCTCAATTTTGAGCATTTTGTTTCTCAAAATTAAGGTACAGGGGACACACGACCTAACTACATGCCCATGCGCCTGGCTGTGTGTCAGACACGATCTAGACACACGCCCGTGTGACTGCCCGTGTGGACAAAATAAAGTCATTTCCTATCCTTATTTGTCACCCAAATTTACCATTTTCTTGTACTAAAACATACCAAACACATTCCAACCATTTCAAGCATTCAAATTAAGAAGTTTTCATTATTCAACATGGCATATCCTTCCAAGCATATTTGTTTACAATCTTACCTTAGATTAACTCAAGCATTAACATCATTTGATCACATGTACTTAACATAACACATATGAATATATCATAATAACCTACTTAATCATACCAAAATAAGCCATTACTAGTCATTCCAATGGCTAGGTTACAAAACATCATTATCAAGCCACTAATGGCCAAGTTGCCCTATACATGCCATTATACTAAAATGATTTTACTAAGTATACCCAAAATAACTAGTTGATAGTGTGACGATGCTCCAGTGATCTCCAACCTTCACGAGCTTCCGAGCACTATAAAGTAGGGGAAAAATAAAACGAAGTAAGCATTACATGCTTAGTAAGTTCGTATAACGAAAACTAAACTTACCAATCCCGTTTATTAAATCTAAGCATACAATAACAAGTTTTCCATCCATTTGGTAAAATTGCTTAAACACATGCATTCAATCAAATATCTTAGTCACAAAGTTTACATATAGATCAAGTAAGGATAAATGAGCTCATCATGCAATACTCTTTCAAGACATTATCATTTCATCTCGTAATTCTCATGCCATGTCAAGAGTTTTATGTTCGTTGAATCATTAAAATTCCAATGAATACTCAGGTGGTACACTTGGGGTGTACGATTCAATAATTCGTCAATTCTTATTTGAGGGTACCCCTTAGGGCACTTAACCAAGGAACACGCTCTCGAGCCACATATCATATAACAGGGTTAGCAATCCAGGCTAAATCCTTTATATACGTATGTTTAAAGAGCTCAATTAGGATTACCAGTCCAGACTAAACCTTAATCGTAATGTATACTCAAGAGGTATTATATCAGGATTACCTGTCCAGGCTAAATTCTTTCTAGAACAATGTAACAGCCCAAATTTCAGTGGTGTTGGAATAAGTGATTTGAGATCACTAAATTCGACAAATGAGTATAAAATATTACTAATTTAATGAAAATAATTTAGATGTGAAGTTAGGAAAATGATTGAAATAGTAAATAGTATTTTATAATAAGAGGTATCGAGACCTCAGAATATTAAATCAAGCCATAAATATTTTTATAAATATTTATAGAGTGTTAGTAAGTTATTATTAAAGTTTCGTCAAGAAATTTTAAGGTTTCAGTAGTCAATTGGGTAAAAAGGACTAAAATGAATGTAAAACTGTGGGAAATGATGAAATAGCATAAGTAATAAATAAGAAGGATTTGAGGCATAAATATGCCTAAAATAAATGCATGCAGAGGCATAGAAGAAGAAAAATCTGAAATTAGGTGTAAACTAAGGGTAAATTGGTAATTTAGTTAAAATTTAATAGTTAAAAATTTGATTAAATTAAAATATCTAGAGTTTTCTTCATTTTCTCCATCCTCTCCAGCAAAAACACCATTGAAGGGTTCTTTTAAGCTGGTCTCTCATATTTTTATTACATGTAAGCTCAATTCTTGATTATTTCTTGTAATTTTTGTGTTTTTGAGACTTTTACAACTAGGTCCACTTATCTAATTCATTAGTTTTTTATTTCATGGATAATTCTGAAAGTTTCCATGAATAAGTGCTGAAAGTTTATGATGATTTTTCATGGAATTGAGGTTTTAATTTTATTATATGATGATTTTATGAAGAGATTTTTATAGAAATCAATTTTTAGGATCTGATTGTGAAAGTTGTTGAAATTAGGGTTTTGTGATGAAATTTTGAGTGTTAAAGGATTTGAAGTAGTTTATAATGTCTTGTTAAAGTGTTATTTGAGAAGAATTAGTTCAATTGATGAATAATTTGAGCAGGGACTAAATTGTAAAAATTGAAAAGTTTGGGGTAATAGTGTAATTTCAAAATTAAAGGGCATAAATTGTGAAGTAGAATAGAATTGAAATATATGCTAATGAAGGAATGATTTATAATTATAGATCAAGAAAACAAAGTGAATCGTGGAGAGGAGAAATTACAAGAATTGTCCCTGAATTTCTACGAATTTTGCAAATTAGCCCAGGTAAGTTCATATAGCAAAGTTCAATGTTTTATTATGAAAATCTTATGATTGCTAAGGTATCTTATTGTAGATGGATAATATCAAATTGTATTAATTACTAAATAATGTTTAACTAAAAGTACAAATTAGTTGGAACAATGGTTTTGAGTGCTTTCATTTTATAACCACGATGAAGTGACGGAAAAGATGTGATATGTGTGCCCGTATAAGACCATAGCTGGGCTATGGCATCGGTGCAATGTGATATGTGTTCCCGTATAAGACCATAGCTGGGCTATGGCATCGGTGTGATGTGATAATGTGATTCTGTATAAGACCATATTCGGGATATGATATCGGTATTATATGTGATCCGTGTAAGACCATTGTAAGCACTAAATTTTTGTCTGACTAGATTTTGTGTTTAATTTTCAAAATTTTAAAAAAAACTTTAAAAATAAAAATTGCATTTTGACCCCTAAACTTTTCATAAATTTCATTTTAACCCTTAAACTTTCTTTAAATTTCACTTAGACCCCTAAACTTTCATTAAATTACATTTTAACCCTAAATTTTCTAAAAATTACATTTAGCCCCGAAGTTTTTTGCATTTGTGATTTGGTCCTTGAGATGATTACGTGATTTGGGGCACCCACTTCCCTGATTTTCGGGCCACAAACATGGGTGGCTGCTCCTTCTTCACCCACTACCTGCAAATAGCATAAAAAACAAGCAAAATGGTAGAAATAAAAGGAGAAAAAAAAAACTACACCATAGGAGAGGTTTTTTTGGCTAAAAAAAAAAAGAGGAGGATTCCCCCCATTTGTTAGGGGTGAAGAGCAAAAAAAAAAATCAGTAAAAAAAAGGAAAAAAAAAGAGGAACACTCAGCAATCTAAGCAAGAAAAAAACTCCAATATCCGGCAAGCAATCAAGCAACCAAGGATTAACCACCATTAACACCACAACCAAGCTCCCAAACCGACACTCACTCTAAATACCCGAGCCAAACGATTATCAGCCACCCCAAAAACCAAACCTCAACTACCCGTAGCTTGATTTCACACGGCGCATACGATGGCTGTTGGTGGCGCTACGTTGGAAGGAGAAAGAGGGTTGGTGGCTTGAAGCTTGGATCTCTTCTTTCTTTCTTTGTTTGTCTGCTGGAGACTTGTTTGTTTGGGGGTTTAGTATTAAAAAAAAGAAGAAATATTTTAGTTAATGGGTTGGTTTATGTAAGGTTTGATGGGTTAAATTTAGTTTGGGTTAATTAGTTGGTTGGGTGATATGTTAAGTTAGTGGGTTGGGTTGGTTGTGTTGGGTTTATTAAGTTAGTGAGTTGGGTTGGTTTGTATTATTATTATTATTATTATTTTAAATTAGTGAGTTGGGTTTAGTTTGGTTTGAAATATTAAGTTAGTTGAGTTGGGATTATTTTGTAATAGGTTGAAATGATTTGAATCTTTTGTCCTTATGTGAATTTTATTTGGGCCATGTAAAAATTTGGTCTTAAAAAAATAAATTTTTAAATAGCCGGGTCAACTCGACTCTATTTATGCAATCGATCCAATGACGATCACCAACAAAGGCCCATTTCAAGAACTCGAGGAGAAAATAGATTAATTTCAATAACCCATAATATTGGACTTGGTATATTCTTACCCTTTTATTATTATTTACTCATTCGAATTTAATATATATTTTA
This sequence comes from Gossypium arboreum, assembly GCF_025698485.1. Lineage (NCBI taxonomy): Eukaryota > Viridiplantae > Streptophyta > Magnoliopsida > Malvales > Malvaceae > Gossypium > Gossypium arboreum. The sequence goes on from NC_069080.1 coordinate 42,513,341, forward strand.
GATCACATATTATTACAACATTATTATTAGTTTTCTTTTTATTATTTTAGAAATATTTTTATTTTCTTCTAATTAATTTCAATAAATAAGGCAACGTGTCGATTTAACATAAGTTCGTTGATTTCATCGCTATGTTGGGTGAATATCATTGGCTCGTGTTAAAATGGGGCGTCCTTTTAAAAAATCAAAAATTTAAAATCCTCGTGTTTTGAAATAGGATATTTATTTTGTGATTATTGGTAAGTGATCAAATTTTATTTTTAAAATGCAGATGAGGATATGTAATTTGTCAAAATTCTAGTGTTGTAATCTTTTCATGTTTCCAAAATTTTTCGTGTTTTTCTAAAAAAAAATTCAGGTTTCAAAAATTTTCGTGTTTTAAAAATTCTCATTTTTCAATTGGATCATGATTAAATATTAAATTGAATTCGTTCTTTGAAATTACAGACAACGCGTGTTTAACAAGATACCAATTTTGGGCGTCGCAAGGGTCCTAATACCTTCCTCGTGCGTAACCGACTCCCGAACCCTATTTTTCTCTGGATTTTTGTGTAGACCCAAATTTGGCCTTCATTTTTGTTCAAATAAATTTTCTTTTCAAAAAAGATGATTTGTTAGGTGTCCGATCACACCTAGAAAAAAGGATCGGTGGCGATTCTCCTTTTTAATAAAATCGAAAGTCGGTTTTTTAAATTTCCAATAAATCACCTCAATTAGCAACCAATGCAAAATTTTTACGTCGCTACAGCTGGCGACTCCACTGGGGACTAAATTTTTGAGAGTCGACTCGAATTAAACGCGTATTGTCAAAATTTTCAAATTTCCTTATTCAAATTAATATTTAGTTGTGATCCTCAAATTTTGTTTTCAAAAAAAAAATCATGCATTTGCATCATGTTGTAAATATTTTTCTAACTTGTTTTATCTTTTGCTTTTCAGCTCTAAGTTTTTATAGTTTTAGTTTCGTAGTTTTAAAATAAGATGAAAGGTTTGTGAGTTTCTCCCCACACACCGTGCACTTGCATTTTGCATAACATAAGCTCTCTACCCGGGCTTCGTCCGTTTAAGTGAAAGTAAATGCTATGCCTTCGTGAGTTAACTCGTCCCTCCACACAGGCTAGTGAATACTTTCGGGTTACATATGACTTATGCTTTCGTGAGTTAACTTGTCCCTCCGCATAGGCATAAGTAAATGTGATCCCTCGAATTGAACTCGCAAGCCTGTGATAGGCAATGACCGAGGCTTCGTACTAATCTTAGCAGATGACAGTACGGACAATTCGAGTACCTATCTAGAACCGAAACCGCATATAGTGAACCGTACGAGCCACTCGACTAGAGCCATGCAGAACCTCTGCCCATTTAGTAGTCACCAAAATAAGTACACGGGAAAAACACCTCTGACCTTCTGTTTCTTTTACATTTATGCTTGTTATGCAAAGGAATCTGGTCCATTAGACCAAGTAGCTTAATTTGCTAGATTTTCCACAGTTTTTCTCTATTCATAAGTTTTGTGCTAACTAAGGATGTTTGTCTGTATTTCTATTTTTCATCATACATCGTAGGCATCTTGTTAGGAAGGTGTTGATTAGAGATTGGTTGCAAAAAATAGGTCTCTGATGGAGGAGTCAATTACACGAGTGACCGAAACGTTGTGTAATAGACTCTTTTGATTAAGGAAATGCCTAAATAAGGGCTATCTTGAAATTAACACCAAATTTTTCCATATTCATTCATGACTGACATTCATTTGACATTTATTCATTCATCCATTCATTGCATGTACATGTCCCTTAATCATTCACTGAGGTTGAAATAGTATGATCCGCAGTTGTGACTCTACGAGTCTGGAATCACGCCATTCGTATAAGACGCGGCTAAGAGCTAGAACTATGGAGGCCGAATTCAATGAGAGAATTGAAATAATGGAAAGGGCCCAAAGAGAATTGCAAGAACAGTTGGCTAAATCACAGCAGGAAACGAGAAATCTGATAGTAAGATCTCAAGAGAAATCACTCGAGCAAAGGGATCAAATGGCCAAAATGATGGAGATGATGTCAGCTTTAGTTAAAGGGAAGGGACTTATGCAGAGCCCTGACGTTATGGAACCTCAGTCGAGAGTTAACCTCGATCAGGATCCGCTCCATCCTCCAGGATTTACTCCACCGCACGCCCATGCAACACAAAGAGGGTACGCTCAATGGGAACCTACAGGCCTGGAGCAACGACCTGCACCACCTGCCAATCTGGGGCAAAGGATATTCGTATCAAACCCGGGAGCTAGTCCTGTTGATCCACTCGTTCCAGATTTGGATGATCCACCAAAAATAGCCAAGTTGAAAACTGATGATCACGAGGCTCAAGAGAAGTATAGGAGCTTCGAGGAAAGACTCAAAGCGATAGAAGACACTGAAGTCTTCTCCGCACTAGGTGCTAAAGAACTCAGTTTAGTGCCCGATCTAATTTTGCCTCCGAAGTTCAAGGTACCGGATTTTCAAAAGTACGATGGGACAAGATGCCCAAAAGCGCATCTCATCATATTTTGCCGAAAGATGACCGGTTATGTGAACGAAGATAAGCTACTCATACACTGCTTTCAAGACAGCCTTGTCGGATCAGCTCTTCGATGGTATAATCAGCTTAAGAGAGAAAGGATCAGATCATGGAAGGACCTGGTGTCCGCGTTTTGCGAACAGTATAAACACGTGTCTGATATGGTGCCTGACCGGATGACTTTGCAAATGATGGAGAAAAAGCCTTCAGAAACCTTTAGACAGTATGCGCAAAGGTGGAGAGATATCTCAGCCCAAGTGGAACCTCCACTGACTAAGACTGAGATAACGGTCCTTTTTATCAACACGTTGAAAGCATCATTCTATGACAAACTAGTGGGAAATGCCACGAAAGACTTTGCGGACATCGTAATATCAGGAGAACTTATTGAGAATGCCATCAAAAATGGAAAAATGGAAGGCCCCGAGAGCTCAAAAGGGCAGCACCTATGAAGAAAAAAAGAGCCAGAAACCCATGTGGTGGGAACAAGAAGCCACTATACTTTTAATTCGTACCCAACTCAACCACCACCTCGATATCACCCACCCCCGAACTTCACATACTTGGGAGTGTTTTGAACAATGGGACAGTGGAAGAGATCCGTGTACTTTTAAAGCTAATCTAGAGCAATATTCGAAACATACTTATTGCCTTAATACCTAGAGGTGATAAGACTTCTTTTGAGAAATAGGTTTCGGTCCAAGATTTCTATTTTAATGAAATGCATCTTTTTGAGTAAATTTTCTTCTATTTATAGATTCTTTTATTATTTGGACTTTCATTTTTTTATTTTACATTCATGATCATCCTATACAAATAATCATCCTTAGAATCATTTATTCTTTAGAATTTGCCTTCGTACCCACAGTAGGTCCCCAGATATCAATGTCACGAGTGACGCTGTTACTTACTCCCTTTGAAGCAAGATATGTGTCTAGAGGGATCTCAAGACTTCGAAGATGACAAAGATTGTGTCATCTTCCGATTCGTAAAGGATGACAGAATGAGATAAAAGACATACCCTAGCTTACAAAGGGTCAGCTGACATTGTGAGCTTGGGAAAGAGATGAAGATCGAAACCTAGCTCACCACAGAAATAAGGCAAGACTGTTGAGTTATTTCTAAGAATTCAAGGATGTTTTCGCACGAGCATATTAAGACACACTTAGGAACATCTTGAAAGAGGTCCATAAGGGTGTCTGAAGAACACATGACAATGGTTCTGCAATAGCCAGGCTAATCAATGAGGATCGGATATTGTTGGTCCACCATGGGAAGGGAATGGCATCAGTTATTTCGTCAAGACTCACGTGCTTCTTCCATCTCTTCACAAAATTTTCAATACGTGGGGCATAGATGTTCTGAGGATGATCTCGTTAAAAGATTCTAGTCGACATCATCATCATGGCTGTCAATTGCTTCACTAAAAAGGTGAATGTTGCTTCATATGCCAATATCATAAAAGTCGACAGTCATGAAAAGAAAAAAACAAAAAAAAACAAAAAAACAAAAAAAGAGAGATCAAATGCCAGAAAGAATCATGTTTTAATGCATAACTGTACAATGTCATATCATAATGCAACAAAGGCTGACAAAAGAAAAATACAAAAATAAAGAAAAGTTATGAAAGGTGACCGAGACTTGTAAGTATTGGCATAAGAAGCTACCTTTTACTCTTTGTGCTTATTAAAGTTGATCAGGACCTTCACATTGGGCATTAGAGTTGGTTCTGTCCATGGAAACTAAGATTCTTTTTCTTCAAGCTTTGATTGAATCAAGAATTGGATGAAGTAAAATGTTTTTAGTAAACTTGACTGCAGAAAAGGGTTTAAAAGTCAAACGTGTATGATGCTGAGCTATGACGGAAATGGTTCACCCAAAGGAATTTCATAGTAGGAATTTGGTATTGCAGAAGATCCTTTCTATACAAAAGATTTCAAAGGAAAATGAATGTTTAAGAACTTTATGAGGTAAATGAGGCTTTCCCCGTAGGAACACTGATCTAATCCTAAATTCGGAGGAGAGGCCAAGGTGAAAACCCGCAAAGGGCGCTTTGTGACCTTCATTCATTCAAAAGCAAAAAGAAAGAAAGAAAAAGAAAGAAAAGAAAATGGAGAGGTCATGGTGAAAACCCGCAAAAGGCGCCTTGAGACCAAAGGCGTTTTAAGTTGAAAACCTGAAAAAGGCGGCTCAAATTTTGTTCAAAGGTGGGGCACATAGTAGTCTTGCTATACTTGAATTGACAGTGAAGAAGTATGCTACGTCTTGGGGGATCGACAAAGTACTCTGAATCCCCTAAACACATGTTGAACTCAAAATTGTCTTAAAGGAGTTTGTACAGAGAAGCTCAGGCTGCGATATTTGGGGCACTTAGCTTTCCATTTTACCCATTTCTAAATTTATCTTTGATTATCTTATTCTTTTCAAAATAGGCTTCCAATAAACTTACATTTACTCTCATTGTTCAACTTGTTTGTTTCGAGCTATGCTCTTAACCAATTTTCTTCTTGTCCATCAATTCGATCCTTTTCAAGTATTTCGCATTGAAATAATGATTAATGGACTAATCATACTTTTATAAAAGGAGTTTTGCATATTACTCTGAAAGCTTCTAAATAGTAAAGGAACCTGAAACCAGTCGGTTGTTCAAGAGCTTACCAAGTGTAAGGAATGGAAATATTTGAGCTCAAATTGAGTTTATCTCCTCAGATTTTCTATCAAAAAATATCAGTCGATGGAACAAGTTACAGATCATACACCCTTGAGTTACAGTAGGATACAGATCCTATAGCCATGAATTGCAGTGGAATGGTTTAAGGATAGTGCCAACCTTGTATCCCTAATTACCGTGGAATGGACCCTGAAGTTACGGTGGGGCAAGCTGGTTGAGCAAAACGCGATTATTTCTTCAGATTTTGGTTCGAAATACCAACCGAGCAATAGGGCAGCATACTACGTCAGTAATAGAGCCCTGATGGGCAATGAGTGATGACGCCTTAAAAAAAAAGAAGAAGATCGAGATGAAAACCTGAAAAGGGTGTCTTGATAAACAAAAATTAGGATGAAAACCCGAAAGGGCGTCCTAATGAAATAGGTTTGGGCCCAAGGAGTAAAAAGATTAAAGAAGTGAGTCAAGCAGCAAGACTATAGTATTTGAAGCATTTTCAGCAGCTCAAAAAATTATACGCAAGAAGACATACTCAAAAAGATTCTTGATTAGGAAACGTGGAAGAGTTCATGCGTTGAAGATCTAGAGTATTTTGAAATGACATACTCCAAACAAAAGAAATGTTGAGGATTACCCGGATGAGAATTTGATAAGTACAAGAGCCTCAACGCAAGGACAAAGTTCAACCAGGGGCAAAAAGAGTGATATCTGAAAAACATAGATTACTCGTGAAGCTAAAGGACTGGTACAGGGCCTGAAGAGAAAGTCAAGAGTCGAAGCAATGAACACAGATCATCAGAAATCATGACGGAAAGGGACATACGACAAACATGCCTAAGGTGCATAGCATAATCATGTAGGCATAAAGGCATTTAAGACAAACATGTGCACATCATGATAACATCATGCATGACATATACAGGTACTCCAGTAGAGCAAGAGTATGTGATGATAGCTGTACTGAATCAAAGGAAAAGACACCTGAGTTCCACCAGATGACAGGTTTTGGTATTTTGATGTTTCAATTTATGTTTGTCAAAAATCAACTCATATTGCAAGAGGTGAGTTGAGCCTCAGGGCATGCTGAGGTATTTTCAATTTATTTTTCAAAAATCAACTCATATTGTGAGAGGTGAGTTGAGCCTCAAGACACGTTGAGGTATTTTCAATTTCTATCTTTCAAAAAAAAATCAAAAAAATCAACTCATATTGCGAGAGGTGAGTTGAGCCTCAAGATGCTGAGGTATTTTCAATTTTCGTTTGTCAATTTATTTGTCAAAAATCAACTCATATTGCGAGAGGTGAGTTGAGCCTCAAGACACGTTGAGGTATTTTCAATTTCTGCCTTTCAAAAAAAATCAAAAAAATCAACTCATATTGCGAGAGGTGAGTTGAGCCTCAAGTCACATTGAGGTATTTTCAATCGATCATCAAAAAATCAACTCATATTGCGAGAGGTGAGTTGAGCCTCAAGACACGTTGAGGTATTTTCAATTTCTGTTCAATTTATGTTTTTTAAAAATCAACTCATATTGCGAGAGGTGAGTTGAGCCTCGGGGCACGCTGAGGTATTGTCAATTTTTGTGTTTTAATTTATTTTTCAAAAATCAACTCATATTGCGAGAGGTGAGTTGAGCCTCAAGTCACATTGAGGTATTTTCAATTTATCATAAAAAAAATCAACTCATATTGCAAGAGGTGAGTTGAGCCTCGTTTCACACGTTGAGGTGTTTTCAATTTCTGTTTTTCAAAAAAATCAACTCATATTGCGAGAGGTGAGTTGAGCCTCAGGACACGCTGAGGTAATTTCAATTTTTGTTTGTCAAAAATCAACTCATATTGCGAGAGGTAAGTTGAGCCTCAAGACACGTTGAGGTATTTTCAATTTCTGTTTTTCAAAAAAATCAACTCATATTGCGAGAGGTGTATTGAGCCTCAGGGCACGCTGAGGTATTTTCAATTTATTTTTCAAAAATCAACTCATATTGCGAAAGTGAGTTGAGCCTCAAGACACGTTGAGGTATTTTCAATTTCTGTCTTTCAAAAAAATCAACTCATATTGCGAGAGGTGAGTTGAACCTCAAGACGCTGAGGTGTTTTCCATTTCTGTTCTTCAATTTCTGTTTTTCAAAAAAATCAACTCATATTGCGAGAGGTAAGTTGAGCCTCGGGGCACACTGAGGTATTTTCAATTTCTGTTTCTCGATTTATGTTTGTCAAAAATCAACTCATATTGCGAGAGGTGAGTTGAGCCTCGGCTCACATGTTGAGGTATTTTCAATTTATGTTTTTTTCAATCTATGTTTTTCAAAAATCAACTCATATTGCGAGAGGTGAGTTGAGCCTCAAGGCACGCTGAGGTATTTTCAATTTCTGCTTTACTAATTCTGCTTTTCAAATCAACTCATATTACGAGAGATGAGTTGAGTCTCGGGCCACACGCTGAGGTCTTTTCAAATTCTGTTTTTAATTTCTGTGTTTCAAAAAAAATCAGCTCATATTGCAAGAGGTAAGTTAAGCCTCAGGGCACGCTGAGGTATTTTCAATTTCTACTTTTCAATTTCTATTTTTCAAAAATCAACTCATATTGTGAGAGGTGAGTTGAGCCTTTTAATTTCTGTTTTTCAAAAATCAACTCATATTACGAGAGGTGAGTTGAGCCTTTTAGTTTCTGTTTTTCAAAAATCAACTCATATTGCGAGAGGTGAGTTGAGCATTTTAGTTTCTGTTTTTCAAAAAAACCAACTCATATTGCAAGAGGTGAGTTGAGCCTTTTAATTTCTGTTTTTCAAAAATCAACTCATATTGCGAGAGGTGAGTTCAGCCTTTTAATTTCTGTTTTTCAAAAACCAACTCATATTGCGAGAGGTGAGTTGAGCCTTTTTCTGTTTTTCAAAAATCAACTCATATTGCGAGAGGTGAGTTGAGCCTTTTGCAAATTCTATTTTCAAAAATCAACTCATATTGCGAGAAGTGAGTTGAGCCTTGGCTCATGTGCTGAGCTATTTTCAATTTCTATTTTTAATGTCTAGTTTTAAAGAGTCAATTCATATTACGAGAAATGAGTTGAGCTCAGGATCACATGCCGAGTAAAGAATAAAGATTGGACAATTGAACAAAATTTAGTGGCTTTAAGTCTTTGCACTATCCTTGTTTCACAATGATGAGCAAAGAGGGGCAGCTGTAAGTACTAAATTTTTGTCCGACTAGAGTTTGTGTTTAATTTTCAAAATTTCAAAAAAAAAATTAAAAATAAAAATTACATTTTGACCCCTAAACTTTTCCTAAATTTCATTTTGACCCTTAAACTTTCTTTAAATTTCACTTAAACCCCTAAACTTTCATTAAATTGCATTTTAACCCTAAATTTTCTAAAAATTACATTTAGCCCCAGAAGTTTTGTTGCATTTGTGATTGGTCCTTCAAACAGATTACGTGATTTGGGGCACCCACTTCCCAGATTTTCAGGCCACAAACATGGGTGGCTGCTCCTTCTTCACCCACTACCTGCAAATAGCATAAAAAACAAGCAAAATGGTAGAAATAAAAGGAGAAAAAAAAAACTACACCATAGGGGAGGTTTTTTTTGCTAAAAAAAAAGAGGTGGATTCCTCCCATTTGATAGGGGTGAAGAGTAAAAAAAAAATCCAGCAAAAAAAAGGAAAAAAAAAGAGGAACACTCAGCAATCTAAACAAGAAAAAAAAACTCCAATATCCGGCAAGCAATCAAGCAACCAAGGATTAACCACCATTAACACCACAACCAAGCTCCCAAACCAAAACCCACTCTAAATACCTGAGCCAGACGATTATCAGCCACCCCAAAAACCAAACCTCAACTACCCGTAGCTTGATTTCACACGGCGCATACGATGGCTGTTGGTGGCGCACACATTGGAAGGAGAAAGAGGGGTTCGGCGGCTTGAAGCTTGGATCTCTTCTTTCTTTGTTTGTTTGCTGCTGGAGACTTGTTTGTTTGGGGGGGGTTTAGTATTAAAAAAAAAGAAGAAATATTTTAGTTAATGGGTTGGTTTATGTAAGGTTTGATGGGTTAAATTTAGTTTGGGTTAATTAGTTGGTTGGGTGATATGTTAAGTTAGTGGGTTGGGTTGGTTGTGTTGGGTTTATTAAGTTAGTGAGTTGGGTTGGTTTGTATTATTATTCTTATTATTATTTTAAATTAGTGAGTTGGGTTTAGTTTGGTTTGAAATATTAAGTTAGTTGAGTTGGGATTATTTTGTAATAGGTTGAAATGATTTGAATCTTTTGTCCTTATGTGAATTTTATTTGGGCCATGTAAAAATTTGGTCTTAAAAAAATAAATTTTTAAATAGTCGGGTCAACTCGACTCTATTTGCGGCAATCTGATCCAATGACGATCACCAACAAAGGCCCATTTCAGCAACCCGAGGAGAAAATAGATTAATTTCAGTAACCCATAATATTGGACTTCGGTATATTCTTACCCTTTTTATTATTATTTACTCATTCCGAATTTAATATATATTTTAGATCACATATTATTACAACATTATTATTAGTTTTCTTTTTATTATTTTAGAAATATTTTTATTTTCTTCTAATTAATTTCAATAAATAAGGCAACGTATCGATTTAACATAAGTTCGTTGATTTCATCGCTATGTTGGGTGAATATCATTGGCTCGTGTTAAAAATGGGACGTCCTTTTAAAAAAAATCGAAAAATTTAAAAATTCTCGTGTTTTGAAATAGGATATTTATTTTTGTGATTATTGGTAAGTGATCAAATTTTATTTTTAAAATGCAGATGAGGATATGCAATTTGTCAAAATTCTAGTGTTGTAATCTTTTCGTGTTTCCAAAATTTTTCGTGTTTTTCTAAAGAAAAATTCAGGTTTCAAAATTTTTCGTGTTTTAAAAATTCTCATTTTTCAATTAGATCATGATTAAATATTAAATTGAATCCGTTCTTTGAAATTAAAGACAACGCGTGTTTAACAAGATACTAATTTTGGGCGTCGCGAGGGTGCTAATACCTTCCTCGTGCGTAACTGACTCCCGAACCCTATTTTTCTCTGGATTTTCACGTAGACCCAAATTTGGCTTTCATTTTTGTTCAAATAAATTTTCTTTTCAAAAAAGATGATTTATTAGGTGTCCGATCACACCTAGAAAAAATGATCGGTGGCGACTCCCCTTTTTAATAAAATCGAAAGTCGGTTTTTCAAATTTCCAATAAATCACCTCAATTAGAGACCAATGCAAAATTTTTACGTCGCTACAACCATGACAGGGCTATGGCTTTGGTGTATGCTATGTGACTATGTGCAAGTCCATGGTTTTACCATGGCAATGTGATTGTGAAGCACTCAATTCCATTATTGCTCCCTAATTTGACAATGGAAGTGAATGAGAAATAGGCCCAAATGAGTTAAATTTGTGAATAGCAACATGGAAATTATTCAAATGAGCTTATTAATGAATTTGTCATTTACATGATGAATTAGTTAACTTAAAAGATATATGTTTGTGTACCATGTTCGGTAACATTTATATTTTATGCCTATGAGCTTACTAAGCTTTTATAAGCTTACTTGTGTATGTTATTTGTAGCGACGTAAAAAAAAATTTTAGTTTCGCTTGGTCGCTAATTGTAGTGATTTATTAAACATTTGAAAACCAACTTTCGATTTTATTAACAAAGGGAGTCGCCACCGATCTTTTTTCCAGGTGTGACCGGACACCTAATAAATCATCCCTTTTTTAGAAAAGAAAACTTATTCTTGCACAAAAATGAAGGCCGAATTTAGGTCTACGTCAAAAGCCAAAGTAAAGTTGGGTTCGGAGTCGATTCACATGAGGAAGGTATTAGCACCTCATGACGCCCAAAATTGGTATCTTATTAAACAAGTATTGTCTTAATTTTCAAAATTGCAAGTTCAAAGTAACATTGAATCGTGATCCGATCAAAACACGAGAAATTTCAAGTTTCGTTTTCTTTTGAGAAGGACGTACCGTTTTAACACGAGTCGATTGATATTCACCCAACATAGCGATGAAATCAATGACTTAATATTAAATCGGCATGTTGCCTTATTTATTGAAATTAAAAATTATGAGTAAAACATTATTTAAAATAAGAATTCGTAAATAATACAAAACAACGATGCAATTAATAATGAAATGTTAAAACTGAGAATATTAAAACAACAATATTAATATTTACAAAAAAAATAGAAATGATGTACTACCAATATAATAAGAAAAATAATATATTCATAATGACAATAGAAAATAACAATATATACATAAAACATACATATACATATACATATATATATACATGACATACCAAAATAAAAATATACAACATATATTAGAAATATTAATAATGAAAAATATATTTTATATATATATATGCTAACGACACTACATGAATATGTACTTATATGTATTAAAATATCTACATATATAATGGACATGTACTAATAATGATAATAAGAGTAATAATAAAAGACACATATATACCAAATAATACATAATAATTTAAAACAAAATAGTAAGTAACAATAGAGAAAAATGATAAATATAATAATAAATATAACGATATATGAAAATAATACTATATAAAGAAAAGAATATATATACTCCTATAATAAAATATGTGTACTAATATTAATAATAAATATAATAGGGATAAAATAAATATAATAATATATACATGATATGGTATTAAAATACATATATATATAATAGTATTTGAGTATGTACATGAGACAATATAAAATATATACATGGAAATATACAAGAAGTATACAACTAATAACATTAAGAATATATATATAATATAAATATAATATATACAATATACACATATGATAAAAACTATTAATATGTACATGTATATCTAAATACACATTAAGTAAAAGTACTAATGCTAACAATATTAATAATAAATATAATAATAGATATATATGCATACAATAGTAAGAAACGGAACATAAAGAAAATATATATATATATAGCTAAATATAATATAATAATAACAATATATAAAAATAATAGTGATAACAATATTACATATATAACATGATTAATATTTAAAGCTAAATTAAATAGCAAAATAATATGAAATCTAAGGTAAATCTGAAAAATAAATGAAAAAGAAGAGAGAGGAAGAGAAAGGGAGGGGAAGGGAATCCGGCCAAGGGCGTCAATGGTCGAATGTCGGTCAAATCGCCGTCAAATCGTCATGCGCAAACCACAGCGTGATGTAAATTTTTTATATTTGTTTTGTATATATATATTTATTATATTTTTATTATGATGTATATATATAGATTAATAGATTCGAAAAAGGAAAAAAAATAAAAAATAAAAATAAGAGTAAAATAATAAAGAAGATAAAATCACCTTTAGGTATTTTTTGAAGATAAATTCTTTGTATTGATTAAAATTCTCTCCCCCTTTTACATGTTTTTTGAATGGCTTTTTATAGCCATCTTTTACATGATTTTCTTTTTTTTTTTTCTATTTTGTAGGTGGTGGTGGTAGACAATGAGAGGAAAAATGGGGCAAGTGGTAAAGTGGTTAGGTGGCTAGGTTTTTTTATTTTTTATTTTTTTGTTAGGTTTTTCTTTTTTCTTCTTTTTCTTTTTTTTTTGGGTTAGGTTTTTCTTTTCTTTTTTTTTTTTTTGGGGGTTAGGTTTTTTTTGGGGGGGCTTAATGGGTTTTTGAATTGGGTTTAATGTTTAGGTTTTGTAATGGGTTTGGGTAGATGTAAATGGGTCATGAGTTAAGGGTTTTAGTGGGTTTAGAGGTTTGGTTGGGTTTTGATGAAATCGGGCCCGGGTAATTTGGGCTTCTACAGCTGCCCCTCTTTGTTCATTGTCGTGCAACAGGAATAGAGCAAAGACTTTCAAGGAAGACCAAATTTGCGGTCTTGCTAGGTCTTGACTTGCTTTAGAACTCTTCTTGTTTAGTTAGTCCCTTTTCATCCACCGCATCTTGTAGCTTTGGTTCACTCCATTGCATCTTATGATATCGCCTTGTAGCTTCAATCTATTCCAATGTAACTTCAAGGATATGAAATTTATGGCTTCATCTACTTCTTTGTAACCCGAAAGGTGAGATCTACAACTTCAATCTTCTTTTCTATCGCTTCGGTGAGATAAGGTTTGTGGTCTTTTCTTCTGCGACTTGAAAGGCAAGATCGATGCCTCAATCAACTCCTTTGCAACTTTAAGGAGGCGAATCGGCGTCTTCAATCGACTTCAATCTTTATTCTCTTCTCAGCATGTGATCCTCTCGCAATTGAGTTGATTTTTGAAACTTATCTTGAAAAGCAGATTTTGAAAATACCTCGACATGTGACTCGAGGCTCAACTCACCTCTCGCAGAAATTACAAGCTCAACTCACCTTTCGCAATATAAATTGAAAAAAATACCACAGTGTGTGATCTGAAGCTCAACTCACCTCTCACAATATGAGTTGATTTTTTTTTTTTGTTTTGAAAATAGAAATTGAAAATACCTCAACGTGTCTTGAGGCTCAACTCATTTCTCGCAATATGAGTTGAATTTTGAAAACAGAAATTGAAATTACCTCAGCGTGTCCCAAGGCTCAACTCACCTCTCGCAATATGAGTTGATTTTTTTGAAAGACAAAAATTGAAAATACCTCGGCGTGTGACTTGAGGCTCAACTCGCCGCTCGCAATACGAGTTGATTTTTTTGACAACAGAAATTGAAATTACCTCAGCGTGTCCTGAGGCTCAACTCACCTCTCGCAATATGAGTTGAAATTAAAACACAAAAATTGAAAATACCTCAGCGTGACCTGAGGTTCGACTCTCCTCTAGCAATATGAGTTGATTTTGAAAAACAAAAATAAAAGGCTTAACTCACCTCTCATAATATGAGTCAATTTAAAACTAAAATACCTCGGCGTGCCCGAGGCTCAACTCACTTCTCATAATATGAGTTGATTTTGAAAAAGTAAAAATTAAAAGGTTTAACCCACCTCTCGCAATATGAGTTGATTCTTGACAAACAGAAATTGAAATTACCTCAGCGTATCCTGAGGCTTCACTCACCTCTCGTAATATGAGTTGAAATTAAAACACAAAAATTGAAAATACCTCAGCGTGACCTGAGGCTCGACTCACCTCTAGCAATATGAGTTGATTTTGAAAAACAAAAATAAAAAGGCTTAACTCACCTCTCGCAATATGAGTCAATTTAAAACTAAAAATACCTCAGCGTGCCCCGAGGCTCAACTCACTTCTCGCAATATGAGTTGATTTTGAAAACAACAATTAAAAATACCTCAACGTGTCTTGAAGCTCAACTCATCTCTCACAATATGAGTTGAGTTTCCTTGAAAAGCATGAATTAAAAACATCAAAATACCAAAACCTGTCCTTTGGTAGAATTCGGGTGTCTTTTTCTTTGATCCAGTGCAACTCTCATTCAAGATTTCTTGCTCTGTTGGAGTACCTGTATATGTCATGTATGATGCTATCATGATATGCACATGTTTGTCTTAAATGCTTTTATGCCTACATGATTATGCAGTGCTCCTTAAGCATGTTTGTTGTATGTCCATTTAGCCACGATTGTTGAGGATCTGTGTTCATTGCTTTGATTCTCGACTTTCTCTTCAGGCCTTATACCTGTCTTCAAGCTTCACGGGTAATCGACATTTCTCAGATATCACTCTTCTGCCCCGATTAAACTTTGTTCTTACTTTGAGACTCTTGTGCTTATCAAATTTTCATCCAGGTAATGCTTAACATTTCTTTTGTTTGGAGTATGTCATTTCACCATTTATCATGTAAATAATGAGATGCATGAAAAAGGTCAGATAGGGACAAAAATGATATTTCATATTCATCTATTTCAAATGTGGCAAACAAAGCAAGTTAAACAATGAGAGTAAAAAATGTCAAAAAGAAAGAAAGGATCGTATTCAACGGATACAAATGCTCTAGATATTCAACACATGAACTCTTCCTCGTTCCTCAATCAAAAATCTTTTTGAGCGCGGCTTCTTGCGTAGAAGATTTCAAGCTTTCAGAAATGCTTCAAATACTGTAGCCTCACTGCTTGACCTATCGTTCGACCGCCAGGTTTGTTTCATTAGGACGCCCTCTCGGGTTTTCATCCTAATCTTTTTGTAATAATCAAGACGCCATTTTAGGGTTTTCGCCTCGATCTTTTTTTTTTTTTTTAAGATGCCCTTTTCGGGTTTTCATCTTAAGCATAATATTTCTTCACTGACATCCGAGTTCCTTTGGATTCGACAACTCTTTCCCATCCATCTCGGTAAGGATCAAAGCTCCTCCGAGAATGCCTTTTCTGACGTCACGGTCCTTCCCGTTTGGTGCCCATTTCCCTCATGATTTTTTTGTATTGGGAGAATTTTTCAAGACGAGTTCTCCTTCATGGAATTCTCTTGGTCGTACCTTCTTGTCATGGGTCGCTATCATTCTTTTTGGTACATCTACCGTGACAAATTGCCCCGAGACGCTTTTCTTCAATGAGGTTCATTGATCATATCGAGCTTGTACCCATTCGCTTCTTCTAACTTTGATTCCATTAAGACTCGTAGAGAAGGGATCTCAACCTCGATAGGTAGCACGACTTCCATTCCATAAACCGAGAGAAAGGAGTTGCTCCGTAGATGTTAAATGACAGATGTGCGATATGCAAACAAAGCAAATGGAAGCTTCTCGTGCCAATCTTTAAACGTCTCGATCATTTTCCCAATGATCCTCTTAATATTTTTATTGGTCGCTTCATGACCCGTTCATCTTTAGGCGATAGGCGAGGAGTTATGATGCTTTATTTGGAATTGCTCGCATACTTCCTTCATCATATTGTTATTGATTCATGGCGTTATCTGAAATGATTCTTTCGAGCAAACCATATCGACAAATGATTTCCTTCTTCAAAAACACAGTAAGCTGCAGTCTTGGTCACATTGGCAAGCAAGCGGCTTCTATCCATTTTGTGAAGTAATCAATGACCACAAAATGAATCGATGTCCATTAGAAGATTTGGGAAAATAGGCCCTATGACATCCATGCCCACATAGAAAAAGGCCACGGGAAGTCATGGCGTGAAGGCGAAGGGCTACATGAATTTTATCGTAGTAGATTTGACATTTGTGGCATTTTTCGGTAAAACTAACGCGATCGCTTTCCATCGTCAACCAAGAATAACCGAAGTCTCATAATCTTTACGCCATCTGAAACCATTGGCATGTGTCCCTGATTCCTTCATGGACATCTTCAAGTATCTTTCGGCTTCAACATCATCCACGCATCTCAAAAGTACTTGATCCTTTCCTCTTTTATCTGAGATATCCCCATCAAGAACAAATCCATTGCCATTCTTGATTGTTCTTTTGTCGTTCTCATTCGCTTGTTCGGATAGCTTTGATTCTTGATATATTCTAAGATATCATGGAACCATGGCCGTCAAATCGCCTCTTTCTCAATGCTACAACGGTGTGCGGGGACCTCGTATATGCTCATTTTGAGGGCATTATTTACCTTCTTTACTTGCTTTGAACATTGAAGCCAAAGTGGCGGGCATCGACCAATTGGTTTTCTTCTCGGAAGTAATGAAAAGTTATTTCTTTGAATTCTTTGATCAATTCACTACTAAATCACTTGTACTTAATCAATTTTGGGTCCCTCACTTCCCACTCTCCACGGTTTGGTAAACTACTAAATTTGAGTCCCGTACACCTCTAACATTTCGATGTTTCGTTCAATGGTCGCACGAAGTCCCATGATCTGAGCCTCATATTCGCTATGTTATTGGTGCGAAGAAATTGGTCTTGCGGTGAGCGGATAATGATTCCGTTTGGTAATACCAGATTGCTCCAATTCCATGCCCTAAAACATTTGACGCACCATCAAAGCACATCTTCCATGACTTCTCTTTTGATGACTCGGATTCCATTTCTGTGATGCACATTAAGTCTTCGTTTGGGAAATCAAATTTCAAGGGCTCATATCCCTCCGTCATTCGAGTCGCTAAGAAATCAGCTATTACACTCCCTTTTATTGACTTCTGACTTACATAGGCAATGTCATATTCTGATAGGAGGATCTGCCATCGTGCCATTCTTCCTGAGAATGCCGGTGATTCTATCATGTATTTTATTGGGTCTAGATTTGAAATTAGCCATGTCGTATGATACAACATATATTATCCGAGTCTCCGAGCTACCCAAACCAGAGCGTAATGAGTATTTTTCAATGGGCGAATACTTTACCTCATATTGATGAACTTTTCTTTGAGGTAGTAGATCGCCTTTTCTTTCTTTCCTGACTCGTCGTGTTGCCCCAGTACGCAACCCATTGAATTTTCGAACACAGTCAAATACAAAATCAATGGTCTTCGGGAGTTGGCGGTACTACCTTTGGAGGATCGGACAAATATTGTTTTATCTTATCAAAGGCCACCGGCATTCCTCGTTCCATTCTCCGGGTTATGTTTTGAAGAAGCCGAAAGATTGGGTCGCATTGGTTGGTAAGTTGAGCGATAAATCGGGCGATATAGTTTAATCTCCTTAAAAATCCTCTAACTTCCTTTTGCGTGCACGGAGGTGGTAATTCTTGGATGGCTTTTATTTTATCCGGATCAACCGATACCTCTTTCATCGACAATGAAGCCTAGCAACTTTCACGAGGTAGCTCCAAATGTACATTTGGTGGATTAAGCTTTAATTGAAACTTTCTCGACCTCTCGAACAACTTCTTGAGGTTCACTACATGCTCTTCTTCCCCGGGATTTAGCAATCATGTCGTCGGCGTAGACCTCTATTTCTTTGTGCATCATGTCATGGAATAACATTACCATAGCCCTCGATATGTTGCCCTGACATTCTTTAACCCGAATGGCATCACCTTGTAGCGAGCGTTCCCACATTGTTATGAAGGTAGTTTTCTCCATATCCTCGGGGCCATCTTGATCGATTATACCCGAGAATTCATCCATGAAAGAAAACAATGAATGTTTTGCTGTGTTGTCCACCAACGTGTCAATATGTGGCAAGGGAAAATTATCTTTTGGGCTTGCTCGATTCAGGTCACGATAATCCATGCACATTCGTACTTTGCCATCTTTCTTTGGTACCGGAACTATGTTAGCCACCCATTCTGGATATTTGGAGGCTCGTAGGAAACTAGCATCAAATTGCTTCTTGACTTCCTCTTTTATTTTGAACAGCATTTCGGGCCTCATCCGTCTTAATTTTTGCTGGATGGGCTTGGATTACGGCTTTAATGGGAGCTTATGGACCACTAAATCTTCGTCTAGCCACAGCATGTCTGGTATGACCATGCAAAACATCTTTGTACTTTCATGATAGAGCTATCAAATTATGCACGGTGCTCATTGAAATAGAAGTCCCAATCTTCACTTCTTGTTTCCTCTTCCTCTCTTGATGCCCAAATTTATTGTTTCTCTGATTCTTCATGAGGCGAATCTGTTTATCCTCTTGTTCCACCATTCTTAACAATTAGGAGGCGAGACATAATCTTGACATTTTCTTGACTTCAAATTCTCTAAACAAACAACCCTCTCAAAATCAATTTCAAGATTAAAGAGCGGGCTTATTCATGTCGTCAATATCGAGCACCGAAAGTTGAATGGAAAAGGAAGCTATAGGGGGACATCCAAGTATTGGAAACAACAAACAAAATGTTATGTCATGGCAATGAGACGAATGTAAGGATAGGCTATGAAATGGGAAAATGATTATGAAATTAGTGATAATACGAAAAATCGTGACAAAATGCACCTTCATTGATATTCATTTAAATGATAAAGAGTGAATGCAAGCTCTTACAAAAGAATTCTATTATATCTAAGGACACAATAGAAGGTTAATGTTTAGCATTACTCTGAAGACTTATAAACTATGGGAAGCTCCTCAGCAGTCCAATTGTTCAACATGAAACCGGGAGGGCAAGGCGTATCTTGAGACATTCTTACTTGCACCACCTCTTTGTCAACGACATTTATCTTGACATTCGAAAACCCTTTCAATTAACTTGACATGTTTCGTGGATCATCTTGTCCAGGGTACATCATTCCTGCAGATGTAAATGTTTTTGACAAAAGAGGGTACTCTATTGGTTCCCATTCTGGTTCTCGGCCCAAAGTTCTTGCAATTCTTCTCTCTTGATCTTTCTTCCATTGTCTTCTTCTTTGACGCATGTCAGGCTGGAACCCTAAACCGTATCGGGCCTTGTGGTGTACTGGCTTTAAAGCCCTAACTATTCCTTGCAGATGTCTCCCTAAACCTCTTCTCGCACGAGCTCCCCTTCCCACGGTCAACTTGACACCCATTCTGGTATTTCTAGATAGTTTTGGCATCGGAATTCTGTTTCCTTCAGCGATGAAAGTGGCATTGACGAATTCAAGGGATCGAAAGGAACATTCCACTGCGTCCTTGCTTACTTCCAGGTATGGCGCATCAACAGAGATAGATGCGACAATGTCTTCTTCACCCTCGACTGTGACCAAACAGCCATCCATGATAAATTTCACCTTTTGATGGAGGGATGATGGGACTGCTCCAGCAGAATGGATCCAAGGTCTTCCCAAAAGGCAGTTATAAGAGGGTGTAATATCCATGACTTGGAACTCGACATCATAAATATAAGGGCCCACTTCCAAAGGGATTTCGATCTTTCCCATGACTTCGCGCCTCGTCCCGTCAAATGCCCTTACCGTGGAATGACAGGGCCTTAAGTATGACAAATCCATCGGTATTCTGGAAAGCGTAGCCAATGGCATAACATTTAACGCTGACCCATTATCGATGAGTACGTTCGGTATTATGTAGCCCTTGCAGCGGGTCGTGATATGCAGCGCTTTCACTGAGCCTCTACCATTTAGCGGTATCTCATCATCATCCGGTGTGGCTCTGAATTTAACAGTAAAGATAGAACTGAGATTCGTGCTGGCTGCTTACTCAATTGTTCCACCACACTATACTCATTGTGCTTAATAAATTTCAAGAATTCTTGAGCTTCTTCCTCATTCACGGGCTTTTAGTTTCTTGCGGGTGGAATTTCTTGCTCGACTTCGACTTCGTGCATCAACGCTTTCCTTTTTGCTTGAGTCGCTACTTTTCTTTACTGTTCAACTTCTTTAGAATAGCATCGTCCACTTCGAGTAAAATGACCTACCTCCCCACCATCTTCAGTTGTGGCTTTGGACTTTTCAACTTCCGGTGTAACGATATTAACATCATATCTCCACGGTACTGTTTTGTTGTTCTTATATGGGAAAGGAGACGGTACTTCAATTACCATCTGTCATTTCAATGGCTCTCTCATCGCGTCGTAATAAATTACCAACGGTCGATCAGCACTATAAGGGGGCCCTGATGATTGGCTATCAGAGACGCATACTTCTCTTTCGTTGGTATCTTCCCTCTTGTTAAGGACCTTGATCTCCTTATTATCCATCCGGTCTTGAAGTAACCTTTTAAAATCCTCACATGACTGAATGTCATGTCCAACAATCCCATGAAAATTGCAAAAACTTTGACCTTCTTCTCCAAAAATTCTATCAAAGTGACAGAGCAATCCTTTCTTAACCAATACCTCCCAGATTTTCTGCAAAGGCATCCTTATTTCTGAAACACATCTTCTGTCCCTCCATTCATCCTCTTTCCCTACTGTGCTCACATTCCCTTCAGTATGGTTAGGGAACGGGTTCCCCGTGGCGTTACTGGCACTATCGAATCGTAGGATACCCGCGTCAATGAGTCCCTGAACTCTTCTTTTGAAAGCGAGACAGTTCTCAGTAGAGTGCCCCTGGTTCCCTGCATGGTATGCACAACTAGCGTTTGGATCGTACCATTTCGGGTATGGAGGTTTAAGGGGTGCCATGTAATGGGTAGATATTAATTACTTCTCCAAAAGTTTTGGGTACAGTTCCCCATATGATACAGGAATAGGGGTGAATTGCTGTCTCTCGGGGTTGGGCCTTGTTGGTCTTGGTTCATTTCTGGGTTGGCTTTGAGTGGGTAGAGTGTTTTGTGGGAATGTGGTGACGGGTCTTTGGTTGTTCATGGCGTATACGGGATAGGACGGATGTGGTGCTTGGTAGTAAGGGGTTTGAGAAGGATAATAAAAATTTAGAGGTGGATAATTTCGAGGTCGGGGTTGGTTAGGATACGAATTGGGAATGTAACGACTCCCAATTCCCACCATGTGGGCTTCTGGCTCTTTCTTCCTTACGGGCGCTGCTTTTCTTGAGCCTTCTGATCCTTCCATTCTACCGCTCTTGACGGCATTCTCTATGAGTTCACCGGATATTACGATATCTGAAAAATCCTTCGTAGCACTTCCCACTAGCTTGTCATAGAATGGTGCTTTCAGAGTATTGATGAAAAGGATATTATCTCGGTCTTAGTCGATAGAGGCTCCACTTGGGCGAGATATCTCTCTATCTTCTTGCATCTTGTCTAAAGGATTCTGCTGGTTTCTTCTCCATCATTTGCAAGGTCATACGATGCGGCACCATATCCGATACATGCTTGTCTTTGCTCACAAAATCTTGACGCCAAGTCCTTCGAGATTGAATCTTTTCTCTACTAAGTTGATTGTACCATCAAGAGTGACCTGTTAGACTATCTTGAAAGCAATGTATAAGTAGTTTATCCTCGTTCACATAACCAGTCATTTTTCAACAGAACATAATGAGATGTGCTTTTGGGCACCTTGTCCCATCATACTTCTCAAAATCGGGCACTTTGAACTTGGGGCAAAATTAGATCAGTACCAAAGCGGGTTCCTTGGCACCTAGTGCGGAGAAGACTTGGTGCCTTCTATTGCTTTGAGTCTTTCCTCTAGACTCCTATATTTTGCGTCATGGTTATCCAATTTCAACTTGGCTACCTCTGCTGGGTCATCCAGATCTGGAACTAGTTGATCAGCAGGACTAGCCCCTGGGTTTGACGCGAATATTCCTTGCCCTAAATTAATGGGTGGAGCAGGTGGCATAGGTCGATGTTCCAAGCCAGTGGGTTCCCCTTGAGTATACCCTCTTTGTGTTGTATATGCGAGCGGTGGAGTGAATCCTGGGGGATAGAGTGGATCCTGATCGTGGTGAATTCTTGATCAAGATTCCTCAATGTCAGGGCTCCGCATGGGTCCCTTTCCTTTAACTAAAGCTGACATCATCTCCATCATCTTGGCCATTTGATCTCTTTGCTCGAGTGATTCCTCTCGAGATCTCACCATTAGGTCTCTCGTTTCTTGTTGTGATTTGGCGATTGCTCTTGTAATTCCTTTTGAGCCCTTTCCAACCTTTCAATTTTCTCATTGAATTGACCTCCATCACTTTAGCTTGTCGGTAGCGTTTTATCTTGATGACGTGGTTCCGATCTTGTGGTATTACAAGCTGCGAATTATATATTTTGTCTTGATGACGAGTATGGGATATGTAATGTATGGATGAATGCATGAATGAATGCACGAATGTCAAAATGTTAGTTATGCAAAGAATGCAAAAATTGGTGTTGATTTCAAGATAGCCCCATATTTAGGCATTTCATTTATCAACATAGTCTATTACACAAAGTTTCCATTTTCCAACGGTTACACAAATTTCCTAGCCACATTGCCTTGTTTCTTCACTTGTTCTAAAAACTCGATATGCTCAATCTTTGGCTCGGAGGAATTAGAAGCGAGAACTTGACTTCATCGATAATTGAACAACTTGCATAGCCGCTTGCAATTTCATTGATCAAGAAGCGAGTTGCATTTCTTTTCTTTGAGAGTTCCTTCATACGCGTGAATGTCCCTATCGTCTCGCTCACTCTTTTCTTCTAGAGCCTTGGGAGGTTATCTAATTATTGTTGACGAGATTGCGGCATATTTTCTAGATCTCGTGTTTTCCTTTTTAATTCTTGATGTTCAGGATGACTATTCGCCAATTCTGCAGTCACTATTTCATACTCGGCGTTCTTCCTTCTTAACTCTATCACGGTAGCATGACCTTTTCCTCCTCTTTCTTTGCTTTTCCTTCCAAAACTCCATTCCTCCTTGATATTGCTAATTTCTTCCTTCCATTCTCTGTCGACTTACCCAACCCGCTATTCTTTATAGTGTTTCTTAATTTCTTGTTTTCCAAATGAAGGTCCCTTAAGTCGTTTCTCACAATCTCGGCTTCTCTTTGTACTTTTTCAGTTCTGGATCTTTCAACCTGAACTTCAATCTTCAGTTGATAGTTTTCTTCTTGAAGGGCACTAAGGTCCTGAGACATCTTGGCCTTTTCTCGGTCGAATTCTTGTCTTGCCATTTCTAGCTCAGACGGCGTTTCCTCCGAGAAAGGATTCTAGATGGTGAAGTTGGTTGACGAGATTTGCTGACTATTTACCCGTTACTTCCTCCATATGTCGTAATCTTGGGTAAGGGTATCAGCATACAAGGCTAATTCCATGAAATGAATTTCCTTCCAAGACTTTGTAATGTCTCGGACCCTCTTCATATATCCTTCACCCGCAAAAGCGAACTCGAACTGTGCTAATCCTCCAGTTGCGGGTAGAAATTGTCGCGAAGAAAATTGCCTTTGGACCAATAGCGGAGCATATCCAACTCCTCCCCATAACCCGAGTAAAGGTACCCAATCTTGGCTTCCACATTTGTATAGCGAGCGAAGGACGGATCCGAGGTGCTCTCCATGTTATATCCTTGGCGAAGATTACGAAGGCGATACCCAATGTTGCTCGGTGACTTCCTTGACCATTCTTTCTTGAGATAAGCTTCTAGCGGGGCAAATGTTTTGAAAACATATAGAGCGGAGTGCACTCTACTTTCAAAAATGACTCAAAATCCAAACATTGAGCAAGCGAGCACATCCACTAAATCGTCCCTTTCCAACCCTTGGCAAGTACTCGAGGATCTGAAGGTCTCAGCTAGGATAGTCGGGACAGGGTTGAGTCCTTGTTTTAACCTTTCAAAGAAATCAACTACTGCAACTTCGAGATGTCCGAGAACTTTTGGGAAAATGACCAAACCATAAATGGCCAAAGCGAATAGATTTACCCTTTTCAGCATGTCGGGATGGTTCGAACCAAATCTCGTAAGGAGGACCATGGAATGCAAATGGTTTCATTCTTCTTCTTTATCTGCTTTTCAGCCCATGCATCAGTCATGTCATCGGTCTCACTAACTTTTCTTGAAGGTCATCGGCTTAGGCTCCTTCACATATATTTTGCCGAATTGTACATTGTTGATGCGGAGTAAAGCAGCATACTCTTCTATGGTTGGAGTCATGTCTTCTTGATTGAAGGTGAAACATTGATAAGCTGGGTCCCAGAATCGAACCATGGCTTGAATCAACTGTTCGTCTACACGGATGGTGATCAGGTGAGCTATATCTCCATACCTCTCAGTGAAAATGTCCCTAGTGTCTGAATCTCATTGATTCCAAATTCGAACCAAATCCTCAAGGTTATTTTGGCGAACATTTACAGTTATATGTTCGGGAAAATTGGCAACACACCCTTCCACTAGACTATCCCCCTTTTCTCTCTGAGTTTTTAGATACCAGTCCCAAACCACGGCATTCTTCTCGGTTATTTGTGTAATTGACTCCTCCATCAGAAACCCGTTTTTTGGCAACCAACCTTTAATCAACACCTTCCTAATATGATGCCTATGATGCATGATGAAAATAAAAATAAAAACAAACAAACTTGGTTAGTAAACACAACAAATATAATTTGAAAAACAAATTAAACTACCCAATCCAATTCTTTTGCATAAACAGTGTAAATGAAAGGCAAAAGGCATTTTCCCCGTGTACTTATTTTGGTGACTATAAGCGGACGAGAGGTTGACATGGCTCTAATTGGATAGCTCGTATGGTTCATTATATGCGTCTCGGTTCTAGACAGGTACTCGAATTGCTCGTACTATCATCTGCTAAGATCAGCACAAAGCCTCGGTCATAGCCCATCACAAACTCACGAGTTCAATTCGAGGGATTACATTTACTTATGCCTATGCGGAGGGACAAGTTAACTCACGAAAGCATAAGTCATATGTAACCCGAAAGTATTCACTAGCTTTGTCGGAGGGACGAGTTAACTCACGAAGGCGTGGCGTTTACTTTCACTTCAACAGGGACGAAGCCCGGGTATAGAGCTCATGTTATGCAACAAAAATGCACGTGCACGGTGTGTGGGAGAAACTTGCAAACCTTTACGTTTTATTTAAAAAACTAAACCAAAACTAAAATCACAAAAATTTAAAGTGAAAAACAACCGGATAAAACAAGTTAGAATATATACAACACGATGCAAATGCATGATTTTTTGAAAACAAAAATTTGAAGATCACGACTAAATGTTAATTTGAACAAGGAACTTTGAAAATTTTGACAACGCGAGTTTAATTCGACTCGACTCTCAAAAGGGTCCCCAGTGAGTCGCCGGTATGTGACGTAAAAAAATTTTAGTTTCGCGGTCGCTAATTGTAGTGATTTATTAAACATTTGAAAACCAACTTTCGATTTTATTAACAAAGGAGTCGCCACCGATCTTTTTCCGGTGTGTGGGACACCTAATAAATCATCCCTTTTTAGAAAAGAAAACTTATTCTTGCACAAAAGTGAAGGCCGAATTTAGGTCTACGTCAAAAGCCAAAGTAAAGTTGGGTTAGGAGTCGATTCTGCGAGGAAGGTATTAGCACCCTCGCGACGCCCAAAATTGGTATCTTATTAAACAAGTATTGTCTTAATTTTCAAAATTGCAAGTTCAAAGTAACATTGAATCGTGATCCGATCAAAACACGAGAAATTTCAAGTTTCGTTTTCTTTTGAGAAGGACGTACCGTTTTACACGAGTCGATTGATATTCACCCAACATAGCGATGAAATCAATGACTTAATATTAAATCGGCATGTTGCCTTATTTATTGAAATTAAAAATTATGAGTAAAACATTATTTAAAATAAGAATTCGTAAATAATACAAAACAACGATGCAATTAATAATGAAATGTTAAAAGCGAGAATATTAAAACAACAATATTAATATTTACAAAAAATAGAAATGATGTACTACCAATATAATAAGAAAATAATATATTCATAATGACAATAGAAAATAACAATATATACATAAAACATACACATACATATACATATATATATATACATGACATACCAAAATGAAAATATACAACATATATTAGAAATATTAATAATGAGAAAAATATATTTTATATATATATATGCTAACGACACTACATGAATATGTACTTATATGTATTAAAATATCTACATATATAATGGACATGTACTAATAATGATAATAAGAGTAATAATAAAATACATATATACCAAATAATACATAATAATTTAAAACAAAATAGTAAGTAACAATAGAGAAAAATGATAAATATAATAATAAATATAACGATATATGAAAATAATACTATATAAAGAAAAGAATATATATACTCCTATAATAAAATATGTGTACTAATATTAATAATAAATATAATAGGGATAAAATAAATATAATAATATATACATGATATGGTATTAAAAATACGTATATATATAATAGTATTTGAGTATGTACATGAGACAATATAAAATATATACATGGAAATATACAAGAAGTATACAACTAATAACATTAAGAATATATATATAATATAAATATAATATATACAATATACACATATGATAAAAACTATTAATATGTACATGTATATCTACATACACATTAAGTAAAAGTACTAATGCTAACAATATTAATAATAAATATAATAATAGATATATATGCATACAATAGTAAGAAAGCGGAACATAAAGAAAATATATATATATAGCTAAATATAATATAATAATAACAATATATAAAATAATAGTGATAACAATATTACATATATAACATGATTAATATTTAAAGCTAAATTAAATAGCAAAATAATATGAAATCTAAGGTAAATCTGAAAAATAAATGAAAAAGAAGAGAGAGGGAGAGAGAAGGGAGGAGGAAGGGAATCGGCCAAGGGCGATCAATGGTCGACAAATCGCCGCCGTCCGTCGTCGCCGTGGCAAACCCTTATGTGATGGCGAAAAATGTAAATTTTTATATTTGTTTTGTATATATATATTTTTATATTTTTATTATGATGTATATATATAGATTAATAGATTCGAAAAAGGAAAAAATAAAAATAAAAATAAGAGTAAAATAATAAAGAAGATAAAATCACCTTTAGGTATTTTTGAAGATAAATTCTTTGTATTGATCAAAATTCCTCCCCTTTTACATGATTTTTGAATGGCTTTTTATAGCCATCTTTTACATGATTTTCTATTTTTTTTTTCTATTTTGTAGGTGGTGGTGGTAGACAATGGGAGGAAAAATGGGGCAAGTGGGAAAGTGGTTAGGTGGCTAGGTTTTTTATTTTTTTTTTTTTGTTAGGTTTTTTTTTTTCTTCTTTTTCTTTTTTTTTTGGGTTAGGTTTTTTTTTTTTTTTAGGTTAGGTTTTTTTTTGGGGGGCTTAATGGGTTTTTGAATTGGGTTTAATGTTTAGGTTTTGTAATGGGTTTGGGTAGATGTAAATGGGTCATGAGTTAAGGGTTTTAGTGGGTTTAGAGGTTTGGTTGGGTTTTGATGAAATCGGGCCCGGGCAATTTGGGCTTCTACATTATTTGTTTTGTAGATTGACTTATATACGAACGGAGGATCGGATCTATATCAAGGATCACATTATCCAGATTTAATCCGGTAGAGTTTGATGAAAACTTTTTGATTTATATAGCATGCTAGGGGTTGATTTGATAATGTAATTGTAGGAACGATTTAGTATGCAAAGTAAGTTGAATGCGATGTTTTGTGTTTGAGAATGAAATATACATGTTTTGGCTTGAAATGATTGATTGGTTGGATTCTATTAGTGTATAATTCTATTTAAGTGTAGGAAATGGGAGAAAGGGTGAGAAAAGTGGTCTAAAACGGCCTATTTTCGTCCACACGGGTAGACACACGGGCATGTGTCTAGGCCGTGTGTGACACACGGTAAGCCCACGAGCGTGTGATATGACCGTGTATCCCCTGCATCCTTAAATATGAAGTCAGGATAGTACACGGCCAAAGACACGGCCATGTGTCTTGGTTGTGTGAAGGACACGGGTTTCAAGCACGGTTGTGTGTCAAAATCGTGTAAAAATGGCTTAAAAATGGTGAAAAATCAATGTACCACACAACCTAGCCACATGGGCATGTGCCCAGGCTGTGTGCCCCTTTGATACCTATGAAATTGCAAGTCAGAATTCCACACGAGCTAGCCACACGGCCATGGGATCCCCACGGGCTGGCCACACGGCCATGTCCCAGGCCACACGGGCGTGTGCCCCTATCTTCAAGGAAATATTTCTAAAGTTGCCAATTTAGTCCCGAACCACTTCCAAAACTTATATTGGGCCCCGTAGGCCCATATTAGGGACTTCAAGTTGAAATTTGAAAAGAATTGATTTGAAATGCATATTTATAACTCGGTTTTGTATTAATGTTACTGTATAAATTCGATAATGCCTCGTAACCCTATTTTGGTGACAGATACGGATTAGGGGTGTTACAAACAAGGTCAATAAGATTACTCGTCTGAGCTAAATCTCATCTGAAACAAATGCAAGACCTCATCCATTTCGAGAAAGCACATATATTCATCGGAATTCAATATTCAATCGAAACTTAAACCCATTTCAAACATGTATTAAATTTTCCATTATAGCATTTAAGTAATGCATTTCAATATAAGTCACATTACATACAAACACAACATTCAATTAAACATATTTACATGCTCGATTAAGTTACACGAACTTACTTCGACACTTATTCGCGTAAATAATCTACTAATCCGAAATATTTTCTTTTCCTCGATCTAGCCTCGAATTTGTGTTATCCGGATCTATATAAATGAATTTAATCATCAATTTATCCCATTTCATATTTATTTAGACTCAATTTACGTCCTAGGAAAAATTACCATTTTGCCCCTAACTTTTCTATAAATTCCAATTTCATCCCTAGGCTTGGAAAATGAAACTTGTGCAATTTACTCCCTATTTCAAGCCTAACCAAAATCCCATTACAAAATTTACAGCACATGTATTCGTAAAAATTTAGAATTTTTCATCAAATTTCACAACTTTACATTTTAGTCCCTAAATCATGTTTTCATCAAAATCACTTTGTAAAAGTTGTTTATCTATCAACAACCTTTCATTTTCTACCATAAATTTCAAATTTTAAGCATATACATCCATGACCCATTTTCTATACTTTGATAACTTTTCAAATCAATCCCCCAAATAGATAGATTAGACTATCTCAATTTTAAAAATATCAAAATTACTAAAAATGGGACAAAAAAAACTTACCCAATTAAGCCTTGAAAGTTTCTTCTCTCTCTCCTAGGGTTTCCATATAATTTTGGGGTTGAAAGTGACAAAAATAAGATGATATTTCTTTTATCATCTCTTTAATTAATTAATTATTTCAATTTCCAATTTAGTCCCTACTCTTTTCTAATTTTTCCATGGATGAGTCACCAAAAATCTACATACTTTTCTTTAATGGTCTAATTACCATATAGGGACCTTTAGTTTTGAATTCCATAGCTATTTAATCCTTATAGCTACTAGAATTCAACTTTTTCATTTTATGCGATTTAGTCTTTCTCGTAATTAAACACTTAATCGATAAAATTTTCGTATCAAATTTTTTACACTACATATCTGTCAAAATATGGACCAAAAATAAATTTTATTTTTGGGTCGGATTTGTGGTCCCGAAACCACTGCTCCGATTTCACTAAAAAATAGGTTGTTACACACTCTCTGTGTTCGTCCATCAATCTTTATTTTTGACAACAAAGGCTTTTTGAGGTCTACACAAATGGCCATATGGGCAAATCGCCCTATTTTAAGCATGGACTGTGTTTCTATTAATTTTGATCATCGAACCAATCACTTGCCTAATAACCTTTAAAATAAAACTTGTGTAGTATCCCTTTAATAACCCAGGTAGCCGAACCCATACAACTTAGGTATCAATCTCATTCTGCTCAGCCAAAAATCCTAGTGACCATGGTCTCACCGTCAAATACTGTCTAAAAATCACCCATAGTCCATTGGTTAGGATGTCATTATAGTCATCCTCATCATTGAAACAATTAGATAATAGTCATTCTCAAGATCCATAATTTGGAAGGATTTCGTAGTCTTCCATGGTAGAGTGACTTTATTCAACAGAGCATTGAAATTAATTCTCCGACCTAAGAGCTTGACAATGACTGTCTTCGCCATTCTCCTTGTAATAAATTCCTAAGGCTCTATCAAAGAAAGATTCAACTAACATTTTAAAATTTATATTTGAAAACAGATTCCCAAAAATGCATTGTTTATTTGCAAAGCTTAAATACTCATTTAGCCTTTGCAATTGTCATTTTCTTTTAAATTGGTACTTATAATTTTTTTTTTTTGTCTAAAGTTGGTACCCAAATTTTCGTTCTATCAAAGCTTTCAATACTTTTTTGTAACGATGTTAAGTTTGGGGCACGTGGCGTATTGGTATTAAGCCACATGTCAATGATGACATTATAATAATGTCATAATTTGATTTTTAATAAAATAAAAAACTAAAATATATATTAAAATTATAAATATTTTATAAATAAAAATATATTATTTTAAAAAAATTACAAAACTGAATCCACTTATCAATTTTTCTACCTTGTTATCTTTTCTTTTCTTTTAAATCTGACTTCCATTAAAACAAAATTAATCCCAAATTAATTCATTGCAAGTCGTTGACGGGAAAATTTCTTGTTGCATTCGAAAATCTAACAAATCTTAAATGCATGGCAGTTTCATTCATTACTTCCCATATCTAAGTTTGATTTATGTTGAAAAAATCCATTTGCCATGAAGCACTTTGTGACTAGATGAAGACAACCTTTTTTTATTTTGTTTAATTGCATGCTTTTATTCATTAATATAATAAGACTGATGATTCCTTAAATAATTTGAAAGGAAATAATGGTTTTAAACAATTATTTTTCTACCACCAAATTTTGGTGTTTTACTTACAAAGGTAACTTACCACATGTCTAATATTTGAATACAATTATGCCACACGCGAATTATTTTATAACTGCAACCTTATATTACTTTAATATATATGATTATAAATATTTAAAATAAAAACTTAATTTCATTTTTTATCACAAAATTTCGTTGATCAATGTAATTTAATGATGGTGTTTACCGTATAAAATATTTTCATAATTACAACCTCATATTACCTTATTATATATCAGAAAAGGCTATTATTTTTAAAATAACAGAAATATGTCACTTTTGTTAAAATTAACAAATGAGTCGATTTTATTAAAATGCGATCAACTGGTGATGTTTTCAAGAGAAACTCAAAAAAACGTGTCTAGCTAGAAGTGATTTTTCACATCAGTACTAAAATTGGCAACACTATTTTTTTTAAATTTTTGATGCCACCTATTAATATGAAAATAAAACTTACAAAACGTTGTCTAGGAATAAGCTGTAAACATATTCATGAGTCTATATATCACAATTTAATGAAGCAATTTCATATTATCTAGGAACAATAAGAAAATAAGGGAAATGAGACTTTGGATCTATATAAAGGCCTATTTTATAAGTTTTATTTTCACATTAATAGGGAGCACCGAAAATTAAAAAAAAAAATTGGTGTTGTCATTTTTAGTTCTAATTTGGCAAAAACGCTTCTAGATTACTGGTTAGAGAGGAAAAGTGCTTTTCGCTAAACCTATTTTTCTGAATTTTTTTTAAAAAAAGACACCAACTAGACGCATTTTAATAAAATTCTATTTCTATTATTTTTTAAAAAAAAAAGAGATTTTTTATAATTCAGTCATATTTATTCTACACTTAAAGAAAACATTTTTATTAAACTTAAATCCTGATGATTGGAACAATTAATGATCATTAAATAAATGTAAATTTTCTATCAATGTATGACATACAAAATTCCTAAGCTGGAAACCATGTAATGGAGTTAAATTAGTGGGATCGATAATTGTCCTTTTCAATATCATTTTAATCGCTAATAAGTCGATGTGTCTCACACCTTGCTTTATGAGGGCAAAACAAAAAGAGAATACTACAAATTAATCCATATTTCCAGGACCCTTGTTGTAGGAGACATGAATTCAAAAAGCTACTCTTGCATCAAAGGTGGGTTTTAAGAGTTTGGATTCTTTTGTGAAACCCACCCTCTCACCATACACCTTTTGCATCATTTCAGGATTAGTTTAGTTCACGTTGTTATTATAGAATCATATGGTATATGATTATTTTATTTATTTAAGATTGTTGCATCTAATTACTGATAAATATTACGAGTAGTGGTCAAATACATGACACTTTTAATGGGAGAATTTAGATTCAAACACTATATACAAGTATTATTGAGAGTGACAATTATAACCCAAAAAAGATTAATCATTATATAATTTATTAAAAAAATATTTATTTGCATATAAAAAACTCTTTTTATGACCCATGAGATTTTGGCTTATTGGCTAAGGTCCAAGTTAAGAGTCATTAAGTATCAAATATAATTGTAATGGATGGATCTTCGTTCTACCATATGTCTATGTCATGTGTGAATTCAAAGTTATTCTTTGTTTTATTTTTTATTGATTTGATTATATATTATAATCGATTGGGTATATATATATTTATATTTATATTTATATTTTAAGGTAAATATATTATATTACATTAAAAAATATATGCACTCTCATTGAGAATTATAGAGGTCTTAGGAATGTGGGTATTTTATGGTGATGAGTGCTTTATTATTACGACTTTAACAAGACAACAGAGTTTGGCTATGCTTTGTTTGTATATACCTAGAGAGCTTTCTCTATCTCAAGTAAATCACTCCTTTTTACCTTGTAAGCAGGGCTACAAACACCTCTAGTGTTTAGGGTAGTCTAGTGGCAGCCTATATAAAACACCATCTGAGTTATCAGAGACCAGCAAATTACTAAATAAGATCTTTCCATAAATTTGAACACAGAAGGAGATGGTTTACTTGTCCATGTGTTTGCAGACTTGCAGTGACCAAAAAAAAGTAGGCCTAGAGAAAGAATCTAATATCTGAATGTGACATTACCAGTTAGCCTTTAGACAAATGACATCTCAATGAAGAAGAAACAGAGAGAGAGAAGAGATATAATATAAAAGCAAAGTTAAAAGAGAGTAATGAGGTTAGGAAGTTGCAGGCGGATTGGTTAATTGAAGGGAGGGGGGCAAACTTTATTGGTGAGAAGAGAGACCTCTCTCTGTGTCTCCATATCTCTCTTAAATCACAGTACTTACACACCCTCTAAAAGGAAAATGAGCCAATCACCTTTTAGCCCCTTTAGCAATACAATATTCCACAAAAATATTAACGTGCGATAGAATCTTCGAATCTGAGTAAATAAATTTTAAATTAATCAAGTTGATTAGTTTAATTTTATCATTTTAATTTGATTTTAAAAAAAAATTCTAATCAAGTCGAGTAAAGTTAAATTTGAGTCGAGTTAAATCGAATGAAATTGTGTGAGTTAAACTAAAAAATTTAAACATGTCAAATTAAAATCTTGTTAAATATAACTAATTTTATATTAGAGCACATAAATTTAAAACCATATAAATTTTAAAACTCTTTGAAAGCAAAATTAGGAAAAAAATATTTTAGTATGATAAACTTTAATCATTAATTTATTTATTTAGATCCTAAAATTATTATTCTAGAAAAATTTTTAAAATTTTTTGTATATTCTTTAGATTTTTAATTTTTAATTTTTTTAAAATACAAGTTTTAGAATTTTTATAAATATTTTAATTTTTTATAATTTTTGTTAAGAAAGTCTAATTTCTTCATTTTCAAAATTGACAAAGACTAAGAGTATATTTATTTTAATCTGTTATTTAAATTATTTTAATCCAAATAACTTGAAATAACTGGATTCCATTAATTTAAATTTTTAAAATTTTTAAAAGTCCATTAATTTTGCATAACCTAATGCTGAGAGCTCCGGTCACTCTCAGATTGGTCGCTAGCCATGGCATTACGTGCTTTATCTGTGACCCTTTGCTTTGCATTTGCATGCTAGACATTTTTCAGTGATCCCATATGGATTTTGATTAGATTTATCTTTTGGACTCCCGAGAATTACCATAAATAATCTCCTCATATCTTGTTTCTTTCATGGTTTTTAATTGGTTTCAACGCTAATCTCATGGTTTATCTCTTCCTCTTTTCCCAAAAATGAAAACGACCACCACTCCCTGCTTTCCTGGGAAAGTAAAGCATCTCTAACACCCACAATATAAATAAATAAATAAATGCTTTCTTCTAGGAAAATTAGAGGGTTAGCTAAGAGATAAGCACTATAACTTTGTCGGACAGGATGCAAAAGAGTAATTGTGGTTTATTAATGATTAATTTAAAATACAATCAAAATACTCTACTCCTGGTTTTATTTTTGTTTTTCTAATTCACTGTAAGCAACATATTGTTTTGCTTTGCGGCTGTTAATGAAAAAACATGCTTTCTTAAATAGAGTTTAATTTTAAGTTGACAGTTTCAGAAAAGTAGAAGTGTGATTTCAAAACCTGACAACTCTTTCTTTTGTTTGGGGTTCTTTATAAATGGCATGCCAAGTGATCAGACCGCTTTTTCCTTTTCTTTTTCTTTACAAG
Source organism: Gossypium arboreum (assembly GCF_025698485.1). Taxonomy (NCBI): domain Eukaryota; kingdom Viridiplantae; phylum Streptophyta; class Magnoliopsida; order Malvales; family Malvaceae; genus Gossypium; species Gossypium arboreum. The sequence continues at coordinate 42,548,372 of NC_069080.1, forward strand.
ATTGTTGATGTTGCATTTGTTGAAATATGTGGAGTTGTGTGAAGCTGTTGATAAGTGTAACCCAGTCATCTTAGATTCCAAACGGATAACATCAATCACTCGGCCATTGTTTAAAGAAACCAGTACTTATCTATTTTTTACTAATTCACTTCATCTTCTGCTAACAAGCTCCCACCTGGTCCTGCTAATTTTAGATGCTATCAATATTTTTATTTACACTAGTTCTACAAATTACAGTTCCTTCCAAGCTGACTTGTTGGTCATAGCATTTCTCTATAACATGAGATGCTTCTTGGTATGCATGTAGTGTTCCAGATTACTTAAAACTGGAGATACTGAAAAACATGCAATTATGCAAAGGTTGTGGAGTTAATCATGAAAGGTTAACAGGATTATTGGGTTGCTTTACTATTGGAATATCTTAAAGAACGTAACTTGAAGGTTTAAAACACAAGTTACTAACCTGAGAATAATCAAGTGTTATATTACAGCTAATGTTTTGATTTGAATCAAAGTCTTTGTAGGACAATCTATTAGAATGATTAAAAGTAATGCATGCTTGAAGTATAGTATACCTATTAGTTTTAAATATGAAAATTCTTTAAAAAATAATAAATCAAGATTGTAATATAGTGAAGGTGAGTGCTCCACAAAAAACAAAGACATAATTAATTATTCAAACTCTAGAAGATATTCAAGTATCTGAATGTGAAGAATGATGAAAATAAAAATAAAAAATCTCAATAAGTTATGTCAATACAATAAAATATGAAACTATAGAAAATAGAAAGTAGTCGCAACAGTTTTGCATGCAATGTTATTGTTGAGATAATGAAAGAAAATGAAAATATTGAATAAATTTATCAAAAAAATATAGACATGGAATATATTGGCCGAAAATAAAAAGATGCAATTCAAGTAGGATTACAATTGTGAAGTTTGTGGATCAATAGTCCAAGCATCTAAAGGTGTAAAGCTAGTGAGGTACAAATTATGAAAAGGTAGAATATTTTTTTGTGGTGGATACAATAACCTTTGCTATATTATTAAGTTTGGTAGTTTATGAAACCTTTGACGTGTGTCTTATTATTGTTGTTACAATTTTTATGTGAATCACTATATAGTGGAAGTTTATATTAAAATCCTTGAAGGATTTAGAATGTTGGAAGCATATAGAAATTCTCAAGAAATTATTCGATATGTTTGAATAAAAATTTATATGAATTAAATTGATTTGAACATATGTGGTAAATTCGACTTAGTGAATAATAGTTGAAAGAATATTATAAAATGATCCAACATGCTCAATATATAAAAGGATCATGATCAAAATTTGCTCTAATTGTTGTTGGAACTCCAAAAAAAAATTAAAATATATTTTCTCAAAAGTCTTCCTCACTCATGACTACCGAAGAATAATGATATAAATGTTTAGCGAATTTGCTCAAGTGATCATTTGAAAAGCTAGCATGCAATACGTAGAATTTGAGGTATCATGTGATGTTGTCATGATGGGGAGTAAATATGCATTTTCACTTAACTAAGGTTTGTCCTACTGAGTTTTTCTGATAAGGTTTTTAATGAGACGCCATGTTATACGTGTTATGATAAGTGTACTATTTTTTCTTCACTGAGATTTATTTTTTTCCACAGGATTTTTATTTTAGTAAGATTTTATCGAAGCTTATCATCTACCAATGAACGTCTAAAGGGGAGTGTTATAAATATTTTATTATTAAATAGATGTCCATCAAGATAAGTTTAATGTACTTTAGAACTATAATAGTCATTAGAAGTAGAGTATTTTTTTCATTTATACTTCCTATGTCTATAAATATAGACTTTGGAGAAACATTATAAACATCCCTATTGACCAATAAAAATTTGTTCTCTTTTGCTCTCTTATTTCTTATTCTTTACTCTCTTTTTATTTATTTCATAACAATGCGAAAACTACTAAAAAATATCAATAAATCTAAAATAATACATAAAAATAAACTAATATTAATACATACCAATACCAAAATAAAAACGATACATACTAACTGCCTTATTCTAGGCCTCTACACTAATATTTATAAGGAATTTATGGGTGCCACCGTTGAGCGAGCCAGAGATCGCCAAAGCTAATGGATACCATGATGTTGGCAAGATGATTTCGAGTCTTAAAACTCTACTACCAAAAATCGTTATTTTTTCTACTATGAGATTAATTAAGGTCAATTTTACTATTAGATGTTATACTTGGTATAAGTTATAGATTTAGGGTTTATATTTTAATTTGATTATTTTTAGTTTTGTACTTTTAAATATTTAAAATCTTAATCTTCATTAAATGGTAACTATTTAATTCATTATGTTATTTTTAAAATTTGATGTATCAAATATATTATCGCATATGTAAAGTTATGTTAACTAATTATTTTTACATATTACTTATAAAAACTTTAGTTAATAGATTTAATATTTATCATTTATATTTGATTGAAATTTTAGAATTAAAAATTTAACTCTAATTAAAATTGACCGATTTAAAATATATATAAATTAAAATTGATGAAATTAAAGTAAGTATAGTAAATCTATAACTTACATAGAAGATTTGACTATTAATCAATCACGCGATGTCCCCGTTGAGAGGGCAAAATGGTCCATATAGGGTGAGAAGTAGGGGGGGTGGAGTTGATCGAGACATTAAGAGGTAGGTAATTAAGAAGCCAAATACTTCCTAATGTAATAATGAAAAGGTTAATGTGATGAGAAGCCAATTAGAAGCAGACAAAGAAAAGAAAAAAAAAGAAAGGGGCTTCCTTTCCTTCCTGGTTGCTACCCAAAAGCCAAAATGGGGTCAATTCAATTTATGACAAATTACTTGGTCACAGACAGTGAAAGGAAAAGCAAAATCTGGTGATTGCAGCTCAACACCAGAGGGCATCATCATCTTTGTTTAGTCAGTCCATGCAAATTGCAAAATGCCAATCCACTATTTCTACTAAAACTTTTAACTTAATTTGGTCTCTCTTAGTGCTTTTGTTTTCTTTTTTGGGTGGATTTTCTCATCATTGCTACAATCAATAAAGATGGGAGATGGGGCATCTCTCCATCTCCAAACAAAATACTCTCCCACTCTCTTTTCAAACCAAATCATTCTCTCTGGAAATTCTGTCTCCATTAACTTCACTATTCCCATGCAATTTTTTATTTCATGCAAAATTATATGTCTATAATATTATACCATGAAATTATTCAGGGCATGTCAAATCAGTTTGAATAGAATTCCTTTTTTAAATTTTATCTAATGAAAATAACACTTTAAAATTTCCACCAAAAAACTTTTGTTTTTATTTTTAACATTATATGTATTGAGATTTAAATTTTAATCCCTTAACAAGTATTTATCTTATTAAATATTTATTTAATATCATCAATTTAATCGGTGGGAAGTCTCACTGATTTGATCGATAAGGCCAACCAAACTCCTTAAATAAATCCATTTTTTTCTTTGAAAACCTTACCAAGCTTTTAGCATGATTCATGAATTCATTGTGAAACAAATGTCCTGGCACCGGTGCCGCCGACCACCACACTTACTAGTACCACTCTACTTACTACAGTTTTCATATTTTAAGAGGAATTAGGATCTTCTTAGAAAATTATAAAAATACACTAATAAAAACTTATCCTAACTATAAAGTGTTGCGTGATAGCTGTTTACCTTCATCCCTTAATTATATGGTTGGGGGTTCAATTTTTGCTTATGGAAATTGAACATATTTTATGACCAATCGTTTACCCCTTCAAATAACACTTACAACAAAGAGATTATGTTAAGTATGACTCATGTTTTAGTCAAATTTGAGAAATAATCTTCTAATTAAACTCTGTTTATTTGTTTCAATCAAACATTGATTAGTTTAGATTATTTTATTATTATTTGACTTATGAATTTAGCCTATAAATAGGTTATTTTACAACCTTAGAAAAGACACCCATTAGATATTAGAACTCATAATACATTTACAGAATTTTGTGTTTACGTTTTGAAGGTTCTTTATTTTAGGGTTTTCGGGGTTTAGTTTTTATCTCTATTTTTTGTACTCTTCATTCTTTTGTCATTATAGTAAAATTATCTTTGTCCGTGATTTTTTATCCTCTTTGGAGGAGTTTTTCCACATTAAATTTGTGTGTTCAATTTCTCAATTTATTCCGCTATTTTTTTACTTGTTGCTTAATCGGGTCGATCCTAACAAGTGGTATCAGAGCTAGTTTAATTTTCATAGATTAGTCCATTCAGATATGGCAGCAACAAGGTTTGAAATTGATAAGTTCGATGGTAAGACAAATTTCAGTTTGTGGCAAGTTTGGATGATGGCAATTCTAGTTCAAACCGGCTTGAAAAATGTTGTTACCGGGAAAAAGCTTGAGAATCTAAATCAAACAGAATGGGATGAGCTTGATAAAAAGGCCTTGTCTGCAATCCAGTTGTGCCTCACGAATACGGTAATGCAGGAGGTATTGATGGAGAAAACCTCATCCGCCTTGTGGAAAAAGTCAGAAACTCTTTATGCAACTAAGTCTCTAGCTAATCGTTTAGTGTTGAAACAACATCTATTTACGTTTTGCATGAATGAAGGTGAGCTTCTTAGAGATCACATTAGTCAATTCATTACTCTTTTAAATAATTTAAAGAATGTTGAGGTTCATATTGACAATGAAGATCAGGCTATGCTATTATTGTGCTCTTTACCCCCTTCATACAAGTTGTCGAAACCATTTTTTTGAAAAAATGGGTCGACTTTGATTTTGAAAATGAAAAGGAAAGACGGGAGCCGCCGCCAATCTTTTTTGTTTAGGTTTGATCGGATCACCTCGTAATTTGATTGTTTTAATAAAATGTTTTGTTTTATTAAAACAGTGATTTTGGTCTACGAAATTTGAAAAAATGAGTTCGGGAGTCGGTTACGTACGAGGAAGAGATAGCACCCTCATAACGCCCAAAATTGGTACCTAATTGATTAATTGATGTCTTAATGTCGAAATTTGAAAAAAATCGAAAAGAATTAAAAATACGATCCTCTCTTTTTTAATGTTGATTTTTGTACGAAGAATTTGCTTGAGTAAATCGAAACGAATGTTAAAAACCTTCTTGTCCCGAAGTAATAAAATGTCACATCCAACACGTTAAGACACAACATTTTAAAACCTTTAGAATGAACTTGTCTTTTCCAAAACTCATGCGTTTTAATTTTAAAAGGTTATTCGGTCTTTTGAATCAAACGAGACAAATCGAAATCCAGTACGTTAGAGCACGATCTCTCGAATTTTCAAAACACAGAATATTGTCTTTATTAAAGAATTCTTTTTTTATGAATTTTGGTGAAACTTGGTGAAATATTTAAAAACGATGTATGTGTAGTTTTATCCGAGTATGGCTAAAGTGTAAAAATCTCATATTGGACAAACGATAATGCGACATAAATTCAACAAATTAGTAAAGCATGGAAATAATGACAATAAAACATAACAACAATACGCATAATTTAACAACATTAATAATAAAAATAATAATGATGAAAATAATAATAATGATACAAATACCAACAACGAAAATAATAATAATAATAATAATAATAATAATAATAATAATAATAATAATAATAATAACGACGTGAGTAAATACGAAAAGGAAATATATAATGTAATATAAAATTAATATGATGATAATAATAGTGATAATATAATAATAAAGTGGAAGATAATAGTGATAATACATTAATAAGAATAATAATAATATACTAATAATAACAATAATAGAAAATAATAATAATAATAATAATAATAATAATAATAATAATAATAAAAAGAATAATGACAACAATAATATAAATTGTAATAGAAAATAATAATAGAAATAGTAACAATAATAATAAATAATAAAAGTAATAGTAATAATAATAAATAATAATAATAATATTAGTAATAATAAAGAATAACAATAGTAAGGACAAGAACAAAAGAATGGTGATAATAATACTACTACTAAAAATAATAATGATAGTAATAGTAATAAAAGTAAATAATAATAATAATAATAATAATAATAATAATAATTAGTGATAATAATCAAAATAAAATTAACTGATTTAATAACAAAGTAACTAAATAACTAAAAAAGGATTAAATTGGACTTAAAATAGGAGTTAAGGGCTAAATTTGAAACAAAAAGGGGGGACCGCATTGAAACATGCGCACAACATGGGGGGACGAAAATAGGAATTATCCCTTCCCTTCAAAACGGTGTCGTTCAGATGCGGGCTAAAATGAAATTGAGATAAAACACGGGATATAAATTAAAATTATAAAAAACTTGATTGCATACTGGCTAAAAAGCGAAGAGACTAAAAGGATAAATATCCCAAAATAGCAAAACGTACGGATCCCCCCTGGAGCGGGTCGGGTCTCACGCGGGCATGCCAAAAAACGACGCCATTTTGGCGTTGGTACCCTTGGTGCAAAACAGCACCGTTTTGTGCCTTTATAAAAACCCATTTTTTTCTTAAAAATCATTCTGTTACCCTTTTCTTAAAAAAAAGCTTCCAAAACCCTTTCCCCTCTTCTCTGCTAGGGTTTCAATCTAAGCTTGGGGCACCGTCATCGGCCTGCCGTGGCTCCGCCGTTGTCGACCGCCATGTACGATAGCCGAAGCTCGAAAAGAAGCCCCTTTTTCGGTCGATCGGAGAATAGGTAAAATAATCCCTTTTTTGTTATATATTTTGATATATATATATATATATATGTATATAAAATAGTTTCAGGAAAAATAAGAAGAAGAAAATAAAAACGAAATAAAGAGATACCCTTTTTTTAACTTGATTGTTTTTGTTCGATTTCTCTCTATTTTTGTATTTTTTTTGTATTTGAATGCTTCTTGATTTTGCTTGAATCTCTGCTCCTTTATTTTATATTTAAAAGTCTCGTTTTTTTGTATTGATTGTCTCCATTAAAGTTACATCCATTAGGGCTTTTATAGCCGAATACATATTTGCTTTTCTACTGTTGATTACTGTTCTTGTACATGGTCTCTGTCTTCTTTCTTTTCCTTCTTTGCAGATGGTGTGGAGGTCAGTGGGGTGGTTAAGAAGTGTCAGACGGCACATGGCAAGGGCAGACCTAGGTGTGGCGCACCTAGGGTTTTCCTTTGTTTTCTGAGTTGAAAATGTTGTGGGCTTAGGGTTTTGGTTTTAGGTTTGGGCTTAGTTGGGTTTAAGTTATTTGGGTTAGGTTTAGATTGGGTTTATTGGGCTTCTAAACTTTGTAAATGGACTTTGGAAAATTTGTATATTATTTTGGTTATTATTTATTAGTCTTTAGGTTATTATGGGCCGGGCAAATTTGGCCCATTACACAAGTCTTTTAGGGAGACCCTGATTTATGGTAGAGACAAACTCTCGTTCGAAAATGTGAAGGGTCATTTGTTGAGTAGAGAAAAACTCGACAATGAATTTGGTTTAGATAGCAAGGCAGATAAGCAAGCTTTCATTTTGGTAGCATCAAAGAAACGAGACAAAAGGTGTCGTTATTGTAAAAAGCTAGGTCACGCTAAAACAGATTGTTATAAACTGCGAAATAAAAAAGCTACTGAGAGTAACAAGGAAGATGTAACTAGTGCTAATTTGGCGATGAAAGCGATGATGATTTCTTATTAGTGTCAACGAGTGATAACTCTAAGCTCACGTCCGAGTAGAACCTAGATTCGAGATGTTCTTTCCACATGTGTCCCAATAGAGAATGGTTTTCGACATACAATTTGCTTAAAGGTGGAGTTGTGCGCATGGGAAATGATTTATCTAGTAAGGTAATTGGCATTGGTACTGTTAAAATTAGGATACACGATTGGACAATTAGGACACTCTCAGATGTCAGCTATGTACCTGATTTACGAAAGAATCTCATCTTATTGAGTATTTTAGACTTGAAAGGATGTAGAATCCACATCGAGTCAAGCGGCATTAAAGTATCTCGTGGAGCTCTCGTTTTGTTAAAAGGTAAAAGATCTAGAAGTCTTTATATTCTGGAAGGTTCTACAGTGACTGGTGAAACCGGACACTCCTCGTCTATTACAGAGTCGAAGTCAACTCGTTTGGAGCGGAGGCAACTTGGTCATAGGAGGGAAAAATGTATGGCCATTTTGTTTAAGAGAGGTTCTCTTTTGGATGTAGGTTTTGAAAAGTTAGGGTACTGTGTTCGTGAAAATCAAACCCGGGTTAGTTTTGATTTGGCAGTGTACAAGTCGAAGGCTAGAAGTCTTCCAGTTTCTAAGCACAGATTCGACTCAGTTAATTCCATGCATGGTTCAAGATAGGCTCGTGGCGGGCTTTAGCAAAGATGGCGTTGTGGAAATATGAGTCAAGGTGGAGATTTGTTAAATATGACTCCTATTTTAGTCAAATTTGAGAAATAATCTTCTAGTTAAACTCTGTTTATTTTTTTCAATCAAACACTGATTAGTTTAGATTATTTTATAATTATTTGACCTATGAATTTAGTCAATAAATAGGCTTTACAACTTTAGAAAAGACACCCATTAGATATTAGAACTTATAACACATTTAGAGAATTTTGTGCTTACATTTTGAGGGTTCTTTATTTGGGATTTTCAGGGTTTAGTTTTTATCTCTATCTTTTGTACTCTTAATTCTTATCTTTTGGACTCTTAATTCTTTTGCCATTATAGTTAAATTATCTTTGCCCGTGATTTTTTATCCTCTTTAGAGGGGTTTTTCCACATTAAATTTGTGTGTTCAATTTCTCAATTTATTCCGCTATTTTTTTTACTTGTTGCTTAATCTGGTCGATCCTAACAAATTAATTACAATTGCACATGATGGATACCCTGACTACGACAAAAAAAGAAAAAAAAACAACTTATCCTAACCTATACTCAAAAAATATTATTTTTTAACTTTTATACAATATATTTTAATATTATTTACTATATGTTACAATATTGTTTTTTAACTTCTATATAGTATATTTTAATATTTAGTAGAATATGTGGAAGATTATCTCAACATTCACAAGATTAAGTTTGGTGTATACGTTAAATCATTACACTAATCCATGTCATGCATGTCAAGAAGTAGTACTATAAAATACATGTACAATACCTTGACATTCATGGAAGTCGAGTTTAAGATTAAGAGGTTTGACTATGATATTTATCTGGTTGTTGGCTCAACTCAATTAATTATAGTGAAAGTTAACTCGCATGGCTGTTAACTTCCTATCTATAAATACCTACTCGTTCTTCCTTTCTTCCTACCCGAAGTCTTCCTAAACCCTCCAACTCTTTCAAGTTCTTGATCTCTAAAAAAAACTTATTATTTTTCACTTATTTTCAGGAAAAAAATGGTGGAACATGTATGTTTAATAATACTGATTTTTGAAAATGGACCAAATTTATTATTTTTCAACTCAATTCTTTCTAATTTAATTTTTTAGAAATATTTTTATAATTTTTGAATTTTAATAATAATTTTTTGTGATTGTTTAATAGTTGGTAGATCAAATTCTTTAGATCTGGCATAATTTACATTTCTCAAAGCTCAATCATTCTACCGTATGTGACATTTACAATGACAAAGTTGAAAAGTATTCTAGATTTGGTTGTCACCTCGATGGAAAGATGAAGGCTAGAAACGTTTACATTTCATTTTCCATGCGAGGAAACAACCAGTATGCTTGAAAATGTCATTTTAAAATCAACCTTTCACCTTTCACTCAACGAGGAGGTGGAAACCACAACTAGTAGCATCGATCTCGAGTACAAATGCAGTTAATTGTTGGGTGTCATGCCATCAAGGGAGAAACCAAATAATGATTTAGATGGGTACTAAGTGGAGTGCACATGGTTGGACAAACTTGTCAAACCAACCCTTTCAATATACACAATCTTGAAGGAGATGGATTGATACACCAGAGCTTAGATACTTTGAATGGTTGGAGGAATGTTGTTGCCAAAGCATACCATTTTTCTTCCTCTATTCGAAGATTTTAAGGTGATCGACTGATTCAGCTCAGGTTCTTCTAATTTGACATATTTGTATAGGGTAATTTGTAGGGTGATTAGTGAATCGATTGGCAAAGTGAACATTTGTTGCTTTCTCTTGCAAACTTAGGCATGAATACACATACTGTGGTTAGTGCTCATCGTTTCCTAACCGTAAGATTTCCCTCTTACTAGAAGGTAATAAATAATATCACATATTTAATTTCTTAGTATGTATTTTAGTAAAAATACTTAATCTCTCCTATTACACTTGAATATGGAACAAATTTAGGGGTTGTATGAACCGTATGTGTTATAGGAGGGACTTGACATGGTTGCATCAAGAAATCAATAGATGAGATAGTGAAAAAGTATGTTGATGTTGTATTTGCATTCAATGAAATCCAGTGTTCCAATTAATGAATATAAATGTATTTGTATATTTTCGCAATTTTGGTGGATGTCATACCTAGACAGCACAATATTTGCCAACATAACAGAGACTATTCTTGAGTAGTATGCGTCATTCAGATAGTGAGTGCCCATAATTTGTTTTCACATCGTGGACAACATTGCCCTGATTGGGTGAAATGTAAGTTTGAGTTCATCTAAAAAAAATTCAAGGATCCCCAAAATGATAAAGGGCTTCGGATAATATATATGGAAAGGCAAGATTAATATTGGTCGAGAGATCATCCAAAGTGGGTTTAGCTTTGGGGGCCAGTGAGCTAAGTTAAGCATATTTGGGAAATTATCTTGGGTGGTAATTTTCGAGCCTCTAAGGTATATACATATACAATGGTTTAGGCAAGTCGATCACAAACAATTTTATCCGATGAAAGAGTATCAAGTTGTACGGAAACGATGTGTACCATCAAGTTGTTAATGAGCACATTAGCAAGATCGTTCTTGAGTATCGTAGCCTCGCCACTTGGACTTGGAGCCACCAATGCAATATTTTGTCCATTTTGCCTCTTTGACCTATTAACCTAGTGGGTCTTTGTACCACGTCGACCAAAGGTTTAGTCATGGCGGTATCTTTTTATGACTATTTTTTTACTAAAGTGATGAAAGTAAACTATAATATTAAATGATTTTATTAAAACAATAAATTATATTAATCATATTAATAATTTATTATATATTATTAAATATAAACATGTATGTTTAATAATATTAAAAAAATAATATTAAGAATCAATATTTTAGATATTTTTAAAATTAAATATAAAAAACATGTTATTTGTAAAGGCTTTATATGTATATATATATATTGATTTACACTTTTTAAAAGATAAATCAATTTTCAGAAGAAAAAAAAGGCTTATTTTTCATTGACGAATAAGTCATTTTCAATTAGTTAATCTATTTTCTAGTAAAATAAATAAAATAAAATGCATAAAACATTTTCATTACATATGTCACTTTTTGCTAAACAAAAACACTCTTAATATGTAATGTGATACAGAACATAGATCTAGTATAATTATATACATAAAATTTTGATTGAAATTGACTGTACTAAAATTACCAAATCATAGATCCTTATGTTATGTTTTTTTCTTCTGAAATGTTTGTTTTCAATATTTAGAGAAACTTTTTCCTTAGTTTTATAAAATACTTTAATATATTTTCTTTAAATATGATGTTTTAGAAAGTAAACCAAGTAAAATTATTGAAAGAATTAATAATGATAAATGAAAACAAGAATCATTGTACATATCTCTTCTATATAAATTGACCTTTAAAAATAAGTAAATATAATTAGGCTAAAATGGAGGTATAGAAAAGGTAAGCGGGGAAAAGGAGTTTGAAGGACGGTTGCAAATTAATGCAGCAATTAAAGAGAAAAAGAAAGCATGCAAATGGCCAAAGAAGTCTTTAAACTTAAAAAAGATATTTACACCCAAAATTGGCTTATAAAATATTCTCCCACTGTGAGGGTTAACTCAGATCTGAGACAATCGGATAAACAAAAGTGTTAATCCCACAAAAAGCATGTTCTTTTAAGGGCCCCATCATCTCAGGAATTTCAAACTTTTGCCTTACATCTTCCTTTTTAACTTTCATCACACCATTAAATTAAACCAAATATTACCATTGTCTTCATCTTCTTTTTCTTTCATGTTCAAATCAATCACGACTTATTTCCTTAAAATCGCTATTTATATTTATAAAAATACTTACTTCATTAACTCAAATTGTGATTAAAATGATACTTGGAACTATGATCACAGTTTTAATCACGAAGAAAAAAAAAGTGTGAAAATAATTAAAAGAATATCGAGATTATTTATACAGTTCGACCTTAGTCTATGTTTACTAGACCTTACTTAAAGCAATGATCCATTATCTTTCTCATAGTACAACTAATGATTAAGTCCTAATACTAGTCTAACACTCACCAATTTAGCAACTTCATTGTTATACAAAGACTATATTACTCTCCCACTAAGCTTTCCTCTTGGAAGCTTAACTTTGCAACTCAAGAGGCTCTCCTTATTGCTTATAGATATTGTTATACTATATGTCGATAATGGCAGTAGGAATGATCGCAAAATAATAAGAAAGAAAAATAAGAACACACAAATTTGATGTGGAAAGCCCTTATCAAGAAAAATCACGAGCAGAGGAAGAGAAATTTACTAATGTTGAAAAAACACAATATGAGAGGTTTTTGACTACACATTTTAAGGGTTAAACAACCTTGTTATAATCAATATCTAATAGAAGAAATATAGTTCTATACAAATTCAACTTGTGTAACATGGCCCTTGGTCTTTCGTCCCCACAAATCCCCTATTTTGCCTCTCTATTTTATTTCTTTAACAAGTTACGAGATTCGAATCACACAACTCTAACAAAAATAATGTACACATACACGTTCCTAACTTGAACAGATTTGTGCTCTATCAAATTCTCAAAGTTTTAGTTTCTTTTTATAACCTAGACAAAACTTAAATTTATATACTACTTAAGTTTAAACTAAACTTTTATTTACATAATAATTACAATCTAATCACTACTCTATAAAGAAGGCTAAAAATCAGTACAAAGTACTACTTCCATAAGAGTTCCAATTTAATCTACTGCCTTTAAAGATAAAAAGTGATTTTACGTGTTTCGCAAATAATCTATTTACAGCAAGAATATCTTCAATTTTAACTCAAGTAATATTCATGTTATGAGTTTTACTCATCTAAATATCTTTGAAATAAATAGTCCAATAATATCGTTTGACCAAAAAAATCACATTGCCTCCAATTTGTCAACAATATTTATGTATTTTTTCCATTAATTCTCTAAAAATTATAGATAAACAAATGAAATGAAAGAACAAGTATTGAATAATTTAAAACTTAAGATAATATTATTAAGAGGAGTTGGTCACAAATCTCAAGAAATTAATGTTGATAGACAATAAAGATATATTAATGATAAAAAAGAAAATTGAAAGGACTGGTCTTGCTATACTTTCACAATAGAGCTTCCCTCCATGTTTCATCACAGTGACCCACTCACTTTTTGTCATGTAAGAGAGGTGTTGAGTGTTGACTACATCCAACGACTTATATAAATCATTAAATAAATAAATAAATAAATAAAAAGGATCTTCTACTGTATCTGCTGCCACGTCAATAATTCTGAAAGTTTTTATTCTGTTAGCCCGACATGGACTTTCGACATTGATGGCCTTGCTTTCTTTAGTCAATTTTTATTTCCTACAACTTATTTCTTTTATTTATACAAATGATTTTTAATAAATTTAAAATTTATTTTGAATTAATTATACTGTTAATCATTCAAATATTATTATTTACTTTCATCGTCTAATTATGAAAAATTATAAAATGATAGTTCAACTTTTTTGTATCATCAACTATTAAATTGTAAAGAAAAATATAATTTAGTAATTTTAAATTTAGTATAATAGTAATTTTAACCCTCAAATAGTTATGTTTTATGTCAATTTAGTTTTTGTTCTAAAAAATTAACCTTCAATATTTATACATTGTGTATTTTTTACAAATTTGCCTCTTCGCTCCTCCTAACCCATAAATAGGAAGATAATATGTTTTAACGTACTCGAACCCACATCCTCCTACATTGACAACAATACCTATGTCAATCGAGCTACATTGAGGTTTAATTTTAAAATAATAAAAAAAATAAAAATTATTATCTTAGATTTTTAGTATTTCCATTTTTTTTCATATTTTCAATCAAAATTTGTTGATAATTCTTTTTCCAGCTTTTAAGGTGAAAAAGGTCAAAAAAAGAGAAAGAAAGAAAGCAAAACTACAAAATAGATCAAATTATACAATGTGTAAATATTAAGGGTTAAAATTTTTAATATCAAGACTAAATTGACACAATATATAAATGTTGAGTGTTAAAATTATTATTATACTAATTTCAAAAGCTATTACGTCATCTTCCCATTAGTCATCTAATAACTAGTAATAAAAAAAGATAAAATTTAGTAATTAAGTGATTATTTTATAATTTTTCATAATTGATGTATAAAAAATTATCAATAGTTATTACTACTTAGTGTAGTTTAACCTTTAAATTTTAGCATTTGAAGCATTTTCTTTTTATGTAATTTCATTTTTTCTCTTCTATTTATCGTCATCATCATCATGGTTGTTTAAACTTAAGGATTGTACGCCCAAAAGGTACATGCATTAATTCGTTGAGTTAAAGTTTTGATATGGGCACATAAGGTTGATATTTAAGACTACCCAAAAGAGAAAAGAAAAGAAAAAGCAGGCTAAGACAAGGTGGGGTTGATTTTCTAACCCTTCTTTAAGGCTTGTCATTTTGTATTATGCTTGATTTGATTTCTTTTAGCAAGTGCTTTCTTTTTTTCAATTTTAAAGCAAGCCATTTTTAAATTTATAATATATTTAGTAAAATATTTGTTAAAAATATATATAAAACTTAAATGAGTTTTTATTTATATAAAATAAAATGTTTAAAATTCATTATAATACACATTCAAATTTTACCATTATTGATTTTAAATAAAAATATAAAATAATAATACAATGTACTTTGTATATATAAACTAATTAACTCGTGATATTAATTCAATAAAAATATTATATATAGTACAAATATAGTCCTTTTCTTTTAACATTAAAAAAATAAAAATAAAAACACTTTTTTTTTTTTAATCTCAAAGTCTATCACAACCTCAATAGTAAATGAGTATTTGGCAGATCTGCTAATAATATTAAAGCAACATGAAATCGATGTCTTAAAATTTGTATAAATTATTTTAAATACAACCATAAAAGAACAAAATAAATAAATAAAAAAACAAAGGATTTATGGGACATTGGTTTTTTCACTTCAACCCTATGAATTATGTATGGCAGCTCATTTAAGAAGCTATTTTTGTCATTCATTTTTGGTGTTTATAACCTTGTAGACATGCTTCTTACATCTCTTGTAAAGTGATCAAAAAGGCTAGTCCTTTAGGAGACACCATTACTTTCCCATTATGAAGGTGTTTAAATTTTAATGTAATATACTGAGGTGTACCAAATAAAAATACTACTATTGTACTTAGAGCTTAATTTTATGTCATGTAATCGAAAAGGTTAAATTGGAATTTTAATGTTTGTAAAAAGGAATTTCTGTCCTAAAATTATGGTCTTTTTTGTATTAAAAAGACAAGAGATGCTCACTTATTTAGTTTTTCAAGTTAAGTGGTACATGAAATCAGTGTATTTAATGTGTCGATGGATACATCCTTTTCGCCTTTTAAAAATATTGGAATAATAAAAAATAAATAATTTTGATCATAAATCCTATAAGGAAGCTTGAAAGACCAAAAACATACATTCCCTAAACCATCTTTGCTTAATGGGGGAAATAACATTTAATGTTATGTAAGTGGAAGATTCTAACCTTTTAAGACTAATGCTTAATCGCGGCAAGTATTTAAGTAGATATTAAACCGACATGAAAGAAAAGAGACGGTGTTGATATTTTAATTGGAGAACAGGAAACTGTGGTATATCCACATGGAAAAATAAGGATCCATTGGCTCGTAAGTAGCGCTACTGCTGCTACAAGCAGCTTGTCTTTGGGTGCAGCAGCTTCTGGTTGGGGCTAGTCTTTTCCCAATCTTTCTAAATGAATCTTTGAATTTTCAATGTGTGTAGGGGGAGGGGTCTTTAAAAAGAAAAAGGGTAAGTGGAAGCAAGAAGGAGCGTAGGGTAAAGCAAAAGAAGAGGTCTTTCTCATTCACAGATCCCTATGGAATGCAGGAAGGATGCCCAGCATAGCTTGCTAGAACTCATTCTTTTTGTTTAGTTTAAAGGAACTTACTAGCTTTGTTTCTCTTTAGAAATCCTTTTTCTGTGAGAAAGAGAGAGAGTCATGCATAGAAATAGAATTGATTCAGTTGCAGGAGCTTTGGATTTGTTTTAGATAAGTTGCTAGATTTGATCCATCACTTCTGCAGCTAAAAGCCAAAAATCCCTCTTGTTTGTGTGTGTCTGTTTTTTCTTCTTCTTTTTTTCTTTGGCAAAAATGGAGTGAAGCATTGAGATGTTTGGTTTATGATTAGTTCGTTTGTTTCCCAATGATTGAGTTGCCCTGCGCCAAGATAAACTTGCCTAGAATCTTTACTAGGTTTGAAAGAAGCATCATAGTTAAAAGATGAAGTCCATGAGCAATGATGATAACAACAACAACAACAATAACAGTAGTAACTGGTTAGGTTTTTCACTATCTTCTCACATGAAAATGGAGGTTAGCAATCAAGGCCATAATAGTAATCACAAAACACTGTCAGCTGCTTCTGGTGTTACAACAGCAGTTCCATCAAGCTTTTTCCCATCTCCACCATCTCATCTTAGTTATGGACTTTATTATGAAGGAGAAAATGGGGGCTTGTATTCTCACTTTCCTGTGATGCCACTAAAGTCTGATGGGTCTCTTTGTTTAATGGAAGCTCTTGGCAGGTCCCAGTCACAAGGTTAGGCTCAAACTTCTACTTGTATATTCTTTTCTTTTGGAGTTTGTTTTATGCTTTGGGGGAAATAGTTGTTTATATTTTTTCTGGACTTTTCTGTCTTTGACTTTTGGTGTGAAGCAATGGTTCCTACTTCAACTCCTAAACTGGAGGATTTCTTTGGGGGTGCAACCATGGGGACCCATCACTATGAAAGCAGTGACAGAGAAACTATGGCTCTTAGCTTAGACAGCATGTATTACCATCAAAATCCCAATCAAGATCACAACTCTCAGAACTGCCTAGACCACCTGCAACACTCCTCGAGGCAGCAGCACCACCAACACCAACTTCAGGTCCAACAATACCAATACTACTCAGGATACAGAAACCAAGAAATGTTGCTAGCAGAAGAAGCTGATCAAGAAACCCATGTTACTGATTGCAATCTTCAGCTCCCAACAATGGCAGATGATGGAAGCGCTGCTATGAAGCACTGGGCTTCAAGAAACTACTCCACTGAGCATTCTGCGATGAATCAGAAGATGATAGGGTGCATGGGTGATAATGGAGCTGACTCTGGCTCTATTGGTGCCATGGCATATGGAGATTTACAGTCTTTGAGCTTGTCCATGAGCCCTGGCTCACAATCAAGCAGTGTTGCTGGTTCACAGCAAATCTCACCTTCTGCAACTGACTATGCAGCAATGGAAACCAAGAAAAGAGGGCCTGAGAAAGTAGATCAGAAGCAAATTGCCCACAGGAAATCCATTGATACTTTCGGGCAAAGAACCTCTCAATATAGAGGCGTTACAAGGTTAAAAGTTTTTCCCTGCATCTTAAATATCTTCTTATTCAACATTCTTCTGTATTCTATGCTTTCCTACAAAACCCTTTTTCTTTCTTTACATATTAAAGTTTCTATTTGGCTCTTTCTTGTAATCTATTCCTTTAATCCTGTTTTTATTAGTTCTCTAAAGCATTTCCCTTTTATGTTACTTAGACATAGATGGACGGGAAGATATGAAGCTCATCTATGGGACAATAGTTGCAAGAAGGAAGGGCAAAGCAGGAAAGGAAGACAAGGTTAGTGTGGAACAATAATATACCCTCTAATTTTGGTATTTTTTGTTCTTGACCGGACTCATTTTTGTTCTCTTTTTCATGCATGACTTGGGGATTCCGATTCTAATCAAATGATTATTTTCAGTTTATTTGGGTAAGCCCTTCTGGCATTATTAATCATTAATTATTATCTTATGTTTATTCTTGTAATGTGTTGAATAACAAATCATTTCCAAAATCTTTGTTTTAGGGGGTTATGATATGGAAGAGAAAGCTGCAAGAGCTTATGATTTAGCTGCACTCAAGTATTGGGGACCCTCCACTCACATCAACTTCCCAGTAATTAGCTAATTTTCTAGTTACTCTTTTTTTTCTCTTCTTCTTTTTCAAATAGGGAATGTGAACTCTTTTTTGGTACTGAAATGTAATTATGATACTTTGTTTGGTAGTTGGAAAATTACCAAAAAGAACTTGAGGAAATGAAGAACATGACTAGACAGGAGTATGTTGCTCATTTGAGAAGGTAGTTGATCTTTGTCCCCTTCTTCTTTCACTGCAGTGCATGGATCACCATGATCTATGATTTTTTTTAATGATTATAAAATTATACAATATGCAGGAAAAGCAGTGGATTCTCAAGGGGAGCTTCAATGTACAGAGGAGTGACAAGGTCTTCTTATGTACTTCAGTTATAGAAGCTGTTGAGCTTCAGCTCCACATCATTTCAGCTCCTTTTATCTTATTATTTTTTTTCTGTTCTGAAATTTTAAGCAGACATCATCAGCATGGAAGATGGCAAGCTCGGATAGGCAGAGTTGCTGGGAACAAGGACCTTTATCTTGGAACATTTAGTGAGTTTATTTCGGCCATTTTCATTTAATCATATATCATTGAATTTTAGAGTGTGTTTTTATTGACTTTAGAAACGCCAATTCGTTGGCTCTTTCGGCTCTTTTCCTAAAACAAAAAGCAAAAGCAAAGTGAAGAATAAGGCTGTTTTGTCCACAATCATGCACGAGAAGAAAGCTGATTATATTTCTAGATTGTCTTCTTTTGTACTATACGTAACAAGGTTAATTCAAGCTTTTTTTTTCCCTCCATTTCAGGCACTCAGGAAGAAGCAGCCGAGGCTTATGACATAGCGGCTATCAAATTCCGTGGTGCGAATGCCGTGACAAATTTCGACATAACGAGGTACGATGTGGAACGAATCATGGCAAGCAGCACCCTCCTTGCTGGAGACCTGGCACGGCGAAACAAAGACATAGGACCTGCAAATGAGACTATCAACCACAATCTTTTAGCTCATAATAGCTACGGTGAAACCAACATTTCACCAAAGAACGACGGGTCTCAACCAGACTGGAAAATCGTCCTTCACCAGTCCCCTGAACAGCAGATGGAGATGAAACAGGCAAATATGATTGAGAACTATAAGAGACAGGATTTCTCATTGGCCCCAGACAATGTGGTTGGGACGGACACAATCAACTCAGGCCAGAGGGAAGTGGATGATTCGAACAAAATGGGGACTCACTTTTCCAATGCTTCTTCACTGTTGACTAGTTTGAGCAGCTCAACACAAGGTAGCAGCGGCAGCCTAGATAGAAATAGCCTACCATTGCCGTTTGCCATGCCTGCTCCACCGACCAAGTTGTTCACTAGTTCAACGAACTCTCTGAATTCTTGGATTCCTTCAGCTCAGCTAAGGCCTGCACTCGCTGTGCCAACTGTGCCAGTATTTACTGCCTGGACAGATGCTTAGATTAGACGTTTTGGTATAGTAGTCATTTTTTTTTTGCATGAAAAAAAATCAGGAAAAAAAGGCTGTTTGTTCTTTTGTGAGTTTTTTTCCCTTGGTGAAAGCAATTAAGAACTTAATGGAGGTTTATGTGATAACTGTTGTGAAAAAAGAACAAAGTTTTAGACTTAAATCATATCCTCTTTAACCTTTCTTAGTATCTTGAAATGAAAATTGATTGAAGGAAAATACTTTAAAGACAATATGATTGAAGTCTATGAAATGATTTTTGCAATATTGGGGGGTGAACTGATGACCATATAGTCATAATTAGATTCACCTTTTACTGGTCTTCTTTAAGTACAAAAACAGCTCAGTATTTGTCCCAATAATGCAAAGCTGGTCTTCAGCTTTGGGGCCTTTGACCATAATATCTCTCATCTCAAAACACCCTTAAGTTCTCCATATCCATAACACCATCATTGCCAGTACCCCTTTTTTTTGTAAATCTCAGCTTTCTCCAAAGGCAAAAGAAGAAAAAGAAGGGTCCAAGGGAAATGGATTCCCCGCCCTCGTATGATTCAAGGGCACATAATTATTTCAAATTTTATCTGTTATTTTGGTGGAAAGTGAATGAATTAACCTTTTTTAATGGTCTTCCTTTAGAATCCCACTAACTGTAAGGCCTAATGATGCAGGGGAAGAAGGGAGGGTGTTTTTTAAAAGACATTCCATGTCCAATTGTGGGTTTCCCATGACCAGTCTAAGGTTAGGTTGAATCAATCATGGTTTTTTTTTTTTTTTTTTCGGTTTGCAACTCGTGGGATATGATTTCTTCCCTTCATGCACATGTGCATAATCAAAGCACTTCCATGCAAAGACAATAATGATATATTTCTAATCAAAAAACAATAGAAGGTTTCAATTTCATACCACCAGAGTTAATGGTTCAGCTCAAAGTTATCAAAGTGCAGTAGCTTAAGAAGTTTGCATTTGTTAAAATCTACTGACAAGTAGTAGCAGCATTAAACGAAACAGTGGCTAAAACCCGGAAAGGACAGTGACCATTAATTTTTGGTGCTGACCAACAGTGCAAAAAGCATTGTAGATGATTGAACAGTGCTTTTCTGCTAACAATAGCCTTGTAATTCAATTTCATGAATGATTGCAAGAGCTTACATTCTGGGTTTTCTCTGTGTTTAGGATAATAAAATGCTTTTTATACAACCATAAGAGCCAGAGATGTGTGTTAACTAAGCAACTTGGCGCCTTCAAACATGGAGCTTAAGAGACTAAGAATAGTATAACTTTTTTTCTTTTTTACAACTCAGCAGGAGTAAATCAGTAACATGAATATGTATGACCAATAAAACAAACATTTGGGTTCAAATAGCATAAAGAACTTGTTTGACATTGGAAATCCATTGTTTTCATTGATAAACTGCATACGACAGGCATATCTTTCGATAATGAAAAGCTTGATTGGAGAAGATTGATTTTGATTCTAAGTAGCTTTGTCCAAAGTATAGGATTACAGTGAAAATACACACCCTCCCTAGGTGTGGATAACAGTGTTTTCCTTGTTTTGGATTTTAATGCTTTAATTAATGAAAATAATAAAACATAGATCGGATATGAGTGGCCTATCTCGCAACCTCTTCCATGAAAGAGAGCACATGGATATCTCTTCTTTTTTTAATTTCTTAACTCTAAATTCGGAGAAAATAGTCAGAATTATACAATTTGTGTAAAATGTTTCATGTTTCATTTTTAAAAAGATTTATAATGGTAAAAGAAAATACTTTTTGTAAAGAAAAATCAACTTTATAAGATGTCAAACGATTGATATAACTTGTTCATCTTTCTTACAAAAGAAATCAATTATTTATCCCCATCTTTCAATTCCACCGAATACTCAAAGCTGGAAACAAACAAAATTATTGACAATTTTTATTTTTTATTTTTTTTTTTGGTTTGGACAATAAAATCTTTTTGAGAAAAGTGGTGGTAGCAAAATTGCAGAAGAAATAATGACACATCACTTTATTCATCATCAAATGTAAGGGTGGGTGGACTTGAAATTTTTGCTTTCAACCTCAAATTCGTGTGGAAATTATGCTGCATATAGACAAAAATCTTTTGACTAAACTTCTCCCTTGTTTCTTTACAAAATACAAATTCAATTATCTAAACTTTAATTCATTTAAATTATATAATCATCTTTAAAAAACGATATTAGATTTAGTATCATTATTATTCAACTATATAGAAGAATATAAGTTTGAGTGTACTTAAGAATATATCATTTTTTGTAAATTTTATATACTTTTATTTAGGGGTAATATAATTTTTGACTTTTGAACTTAGCAGTAAAAATCAATTGAATCGAAGCTACTCAAAATCAGTAAAAATCGAAAACCAAGACAAAATCCAATAGTTGAATAAGTTGTACCTGTTAAATATTATATAATTATTCTTGGTCTAACAATTGAACCAATCAAACCGATTGAATTGGGAGCCAGTGATCTAATTGGTTCAACCACTGGCCTGAATATTAGAACACTCTATTTGACACTCTAAGATTGTACCACATTACCACCTAAAAATTTATACATTTTTTTTAATTTTCAATTGATGATGTGACACAATCTCAAAGTGTTACGTCATCAAGCTTTTATATTTCTTAAGTTTTAAGACTAAAATGAATCTAATTGCCAAGTTCAGATACTAAATTAGATAAAGAAAGTATAAGTACCAAAATAGACTTAATTACCAAATTTAAGGACCAAAAATTATATTATCCCTTTTACATATAATCATTTCTTTGTTTATATATATATTATCTTTTTTTGGTTTCTCAAAAAGATATTTTAACTGGAGCGAGCTCGGTGACTCCAATTGATTAATTTTCTTCGTTTTGTAGGTCCATCAAAAGGGTAAATAGTGACAACAAGTTTTAAAACTACTCCATAACCAAAATAAGAATTGCCTTCAACCATTAATAAAGGTAGAAAAAACTTTTATCATTTTATATATAACCTCGTGATTTGTTTATAAAACTTTAGAAAGGTTACAATTGTTTAACAATCTCAATTTTTTAAAGAAAAAAAGTTAAATTAGAATTTTCATATAATTGTCATAACATAAAAAATATTTTATTCATTAAAAATTAATTCATAAGTTTGTTTTTTAAAACCAACATAAAGTTGAAGGAAACATTTTTCAAAATATATGATATTTATATTTTTCTATTGAAAGTTATTTCAAAGTATATAACATGATATATTTTAATTTGAAATTGTTATATTTTAAATATTAAAATGTAATTTATATATTCAAATAAATTTTATAAATAATTTATATTAATTACTTTAAAATATTTAAAAATAATATTTCATATTTCAAAATAATAATAAATTGTAATAAAATATTTTTATATTTAAAATAATATTTCATATTTCAAAATAATAATAAATTGTAATAAAATATTTTTAGTAGTTTATTAAAATATCATAATATTAATAAATTTAAATCTATTACCATATTTAAGATTTTTATTGAATTAGTGTCACCCTCAACATAGTCATTAACTCTCAAGAATTTACCAAAATTCCCTCATTTTCAATAAGTGAAAGATATTATCTTCAGATAATTTTCTTCTCATATAAAATCTAGAAAAGTACTTCAGCATAATGAATTCAAACCCATAACATTGTGATTTGTAGTTTTTTAAGATTAAATCATTTCAACCAAAGATATTTTTTATTATCATTTATATATTAGTATATTTGAGTGCTTTACTGAGTTGGTGTCACTCTCAACTAGGTCACCAACTCAGTAATGAATTTACCAAAAGTCCCCCATCTTTAATGAGTAATAGATATTATCTTGAGAGTAATTTTATCTTTTCATATAAAATCTAGAAAAGAATTTTTGCATATAATGGGATTTGAATCCAAAACATTATGATTTTTATTTTTATTTTTTAATTTGCTACATACATTTATTTTCACTTTCATTGTGGATATGATGAAATTTAGTATCATTTAAATGTATATATTTTACTTTACAACATCACGTTTAAAATAAACATTTTATTTTCTCTAAAGCAATAATGTTAAATATTTAAATTTTAAATCAAAGTTTTCAAAAGTAATTTTTACCACAGTTTTCAAGTTAAATTAGCCCTAAATCTATCAATTACAAAGAAAAACCACACGCACACAAATTCAAAACTTACGATGGAAAATGAATTAGGAATGTCATGTTGTCCAACAATTATGAAATTTTGTTTATTCTCACTGTTAGATTAGGCCTTTTCAACCAAGGAATTGGAAGGAATGGCTTCAAGATAATGTTACTTCAAATGAGTGAGCCCACCATCTACTGATGCTCTGGTTCATTGTTTTTGTTTTCGCCCTATGGGAAATCTGGTTGTGTCATAATGCATTAGTGTTTTTTTTTCAAAACCTAGACTTTTATAGGAGTTTGTGCAATAAGTGATCCTTGGTGCGGGGGAATTTTCTACTCTCTCCCCCTTTCAAAGAAGCTTAGCCTATCAGGTTTTGTTCTAATGCTATGGAAACCCCTTCTATCGAGGTGTTTCAAATTAAATTCGGATGAACCATCTTTGCGGAACTTGAGGAAAACAAGTGCAGGCACGTTTACTCATGATCATCAAGTGTGGTGATTGGTTCTTTCTGTCATATCCCTAATGTGACTAATGTAGAACCAGAACTTTGGGCACTACGAGATGGACTAATATTACCTAAAGACCATAACATTGAAAATCTTAAGATTGAAGTTGACACTACATCTATGTTACATTTCATGAAAGCCCCTTCACACTCTAACTTATTATTATCTCATTTAATTGTTAAGTGCAGGATGCTCGTCCATTCTATGAGTTCTAGCTCTATGATGCACATTTTTCAAGGAAGGGAACAAATGTGCAGATGCGTTGACCCGTTTGAGAAATAGTTATCAACCTTATGTTTCTCATAGTGTAGCCTCATTTAATGAGTTATTATGTATGTGTTCTAATCTACCTAGTTGTATTTATCACTTATTGTTAGAAGACTCAAGGGCATCTTATGTATTGCACTTTAATCTAAGGATAAAGTACACCAACAATCACTCAACTAGATCTCAATGACAAAACAGCCACTCAACTTTCAACTCAATCACTAAAATTTCAAAAAATAACAAATTAGTCACTACTAAACATTTTCTCGTTACAGACATAAAAATTATGCTATTTTCCGTTACAGACATAATGGAGCTGCCATTTTACATCTTTCTCTACCCCTCCCTTCCCATCTCACTCCCCCTACCACTATTCTCCCATCCCTTTCCTTCTTCCCCACCATTCCTCCCCTACTTTGATTCTCTCATTTCCACAGTCCCTCCCCCTACTCCAACTCTCTCCCTCTTTCCCACCATCCCTCACCTTACTCCTCTTCTCTACCTCTCTCCCACCGTCCCTTTCCCTCTAACCCTCTCATAAATCAACAATAGTTTACAGTCCCTTTCCTTCTGTTTTATAATTGTTTACAGCCTCTTCTCCATGCTCAATCCTGGAAAATAAAATTTTTTAGCAATAAATGAAGCCTTGAATCCCATTACATTCACAAAAAAATCCATAAATGTTTTAATTCTACCCTCAGAAGCTGCCATTATTGAGGGATGATTCTTAAAAGCATATAAAACCTCTTCCTCAAACCAACCATATTTCTTATAAACATCAATCTTTGTCTCCCAAGTGGATTTTCTCATTGAACCCAAAACAATAACAGTTAAACTAAAAGTAAACCTTTCAGGACTGAACCCCATTTGCTTTACTTTCTCTACGATCCCTTTGAATTGAATTGGAGAATAAAATAATATCTTAGAAACCTAACAAAATCCTCTAACTATGTTAAGCTCAGGAATTCCATTTTGTCTCAAAACAAAAAAAGGGTTAACTTTACCATATTTGTCAAAATTTGAAGAAAGCTATGGTTTTCAAATTTTTATGTGAAAGAAAGGCCTTTTTTTTTTCAATTTTTAAAATGGATTTTTGTTTACCTGCGTGGCTGTAGAGGTCACTTCTGTCATTGTTTTTTCTGCCAAATTTGTTAAAGCTATCATTTTGATAAGCAAAAAAATAATATAATGAGAGAAGGAGAGAAACTTACTAATAGTGGTGTGAGAAGAGGAATGGAACAAAGGCAATTGTGGCTACCACAATCTAGGCTTTGCTTGCTGAAACTGCTCTACTGCTCATTCTTCAAAAATGGGTCTTTGATGGGATTTTGCTTGGAGGTTGAGATTGAGATTTTTGGTTGGGAAGAAAATGACCCATGATTTTGGGAGATAAAATCAAGGGGCTTGAAGGGTGGGTGGGTTAGTAGAGGGAAAAGGACAATGAGGAAGAAGGAGAGAATCAGAGTAGGGGGAGGGATGATGAAAGGGATAGGGGAGAGAAGGATGTAAAATGGCAACTTCGTTATGTCAGTAATGGAAAATGATAGCTCCGTTACGTCTGTAACGGAAAATGACTAGTGTTGATTGATTTGTATTTTTTGAAAGTTTAGCAACTGAGTTAAAAGTTAAGTGACTGTTGATATACTTTACCCTTAATCTAATAGTTGAATAATAATCGTTACTTTTCTTGCTAAAAAGAAAAAATTGGGACAAAAAAGTAAGTAAAAAGCTTTGGGCCATAACTTATTTACAGATATACAATAAGGTAAACGAATGCATGGTTATTTGGTGTTTGTTAATATAAAAATTTAACACTTTTAAAAACTGTAATTATCTTTAGTAAATTATATGGGCTTCCATCGAAGATACGTATGGGATGGTTTCTTTTGGGGTTTTTTTTTCTAAATCTCAAAGTTATATATTAATTTTGATTTAAAGTGAAATTTTGTATTTAAATTTTGATTTTGTGTAAATTTATATATATAATTTTGATTTAATGCAATTCTCATAAAATATTAACACAATATTGATATATTATTTTATGTTTATATCTGTATACACAAATAATTATATTTAATCAATATAAAATAAATTAGTGTATTTATTTCTTTAAATATATACGATTGAATCAAAATTAAAGTTTCATGTATGCATTTGAGCCACAATCAAAATTTCATGTGTAATTGCATCAAATCAAAGTTGTAACACCCCAGTCCCAACCTAGACGTTACGGTCAGATTGTGAGGGATATTTCGTACGTGAAAATAATAATGCTTATCTTTGGTGAAAAACTCTTTCCAACTTAAGAAAAAACAGAATTGATTAACATATTGAAAACATTTCTATTCTGAAAAACCTGTAAGTACTATGATGAAAACCCCGTTTTATTAGCTTTATTAAAATAAATCCATTTTACTTAAATTTTTTGTGTGATAACATGTCGTAACGACTTAGTTAAAAACTTTGCAGTGGAAAAACATTATAGCAATTTGGTCTTATACAACCTTAGTTTATTTTTGGTGATGTTGTCTTGATTAAAATACCGCTTAAAATTAAGATATTTTTCAAAACAAATACCAAAATAATTTTTAAAGTCCCAAACAGAATTAAATTTCCAAAAGCCCGAAAAGCCCATAAAAAGTCCAAAACATACTTAACCACAATGTGCAAACCAAGCTCCAGAGTCGCCGTCCAAACCTAAGCTTGAGGATCACCTAAAATGGAACTAGACAAATGAGTGAACTAGAAGCCTAGTATGTGACTTGGCCCACAAACATAATTTACATATGGGATTTGCATATACAAATAATCAGATCAAAATTTTTTATTATATAACATATCAGAGAATGTTATATAACATATTGGAGCATATCATATAACATATCGGAGCATATCATATAACATATCAGAACATATCCTACTCTCATCGGCTACACACCATCTCCGTCCAACCAATCACACCAATTAGGACAATAAGAGTCAATCCATCCAATCACAATGATATATGGCAATATGCCACTTATAAATATGCAGCTGAGCTGCGAAACTAAAATTTACAGTCTAGTTGCCATAATTGCAGTAATAACAACCATATTACACTTCTTTCATCATATCATAACCTACCCCTAATGCAACTGCATAACATAATAGCATACATACATATATCATATATTGCATGAGATGCATACCTACACATATATTTTACGGAACATAATTCAGCACAAGATTTTTACAAAAAAAAACTTACTTATCATGCACCCTAAGCTTACCTATGTGTATGCACTAAAACTTATGATTTTCTGGGCCTGTATTATGCTCACGGACTGAATGTATCGTGTCCCTTAATCGGGATTTAAAATTGGTCCTGTAATCACACACAGTCGTATGCTCCACACGGCCTACCACATGGTCGTGTGGCATACACAGTCTGTCACACAGCCGTGTGATGCTAGGCAGCTTTGAAAACAACCCTAGTTTTTTAATTTTTCAAGTTTTAGACTAAGTTTCAGATTTGTTTCACACACACTGTTGCTTATTTGATTGACCACACAACTAAGAACTCACAATACATATATTCAACCATCAAATCATACCAACTAATCATAAAAAAACCTATTCAACATAGCTTCTTTTTATCAAAATTTTAGCCTCTCAATGCGAGATTCGAGTACTTACCATTCAAAAAATAGTGTCCAAAACGAGAATCACTTCACTGGTGGAACTTGATTTTTGCATCTTTCGCCTAACCATAACACAAGAACATTTAATGCCTTTGAGAATAAAGATTTAACATTAACATAACCCTATATTGTTCCAAAGAACGAACTAAGAATAGAGCTTTAGAAAAAGTAATTAAAGGGAAAATTACACTGCAAACAACTTGCAATCCAATAGCAACAATATGCACGAAATAAAAGGCAATACTCAAGAGTTATCAAAAAGAAGAAAAAGAATTCAAGGAAGAAGAGAGAAAATAAAAGAAAATCAATCAGATAGGATAAAGAAAGAAAAACAACGTGCAAAAGGGGGTGAGGGTTGGATGGTTGCAACCCACAATAACAAGGAGCAAAAATATTCCATATTTGTAGAATATAAGATTTGAACACAAGACTTAGAGGTAAGCTAAAACCATTGAACCAATAGACTCATTCTTACCATAATATTGCGAAAACAAAAGATATGCCCTAAGGCTCAAGTTGAGCGTACTTCAAAAATAAATAAGAAAATCTCACAACATCAGGATCAAACTCAAGACCTAAGCAAACATCCAAGGCACTTAACCAACACACCAAATCAAATTATTTAACAAATTTGCACAATTTAAATCTAATAAATTTGGGGCGTTACAAAAGTTCATGTATCAAATTGCACATTGAATCAAAGTTAATGTAAAATTTTGAGATTTGTGTTTTTTGTTTTTGAAAGTGAGATGGTTGGTCTTAGCTTTACAAATTACAACGAAATTATTGAATAATGTTTCAAAATATAGGTCCGATTGTTAACATGTTTAATTTTTTTTGTTAAATTTGTTGGTGTGATATTTTAAAATAAAAAAGTATTCATTCGGTAGTAATGTAACTAAAAAGATGATGTAATGAATCTAAATTTAGTAAAATAGTTTTAACAGTGTTAATAGTTGAAATTAAATTTTAAAATCTAAAGGTAGACGAACTAAATTCCTAAAAATGAAAGTAAAAAGAAAAAAATTTCAAAATTACCAAAAGTAAAGGGACTTATGGCATATTTTAACGTAAATTTAGAAATGAATCAAGAATGGGATAGGCGAGAACGTAAGGAAAATTTTTCATGGTGTGAAAGTGAGCAAAGAAATAGACAAATCTATTTTAGTTTGGAACCAATTTTAGGAAACCCAACCCAACCATGCATGTATAGTTGCAATCAAGTTGATTGGGCCTCTCCTTTGATTTCCACTAAATGTAATTTTAGACCATTGGGGTCCCTTCAAGTAGCTAACTTATTTCACCTCCAATCTAACACTTCTTTTTTAATAATGGAATTAGATAAATTCTTTCATCACTTCACTCTGACAGCTAACCTTCTCTTTCTTTTCTCCTCCTTTTATTTTTTTTTTTCAAGTATGTGAGTAACTGGTTGCAAACATCAATCTTTAATAATTGTAATAAGGAATAAGATTACTAGAGAATCAACCTTTTACAATTAAAATTGATATAACCACTCACGTTGTTTATAAACATAACATGATTGCACAAAATATGGTCAGGAGTTATGTATTATTTTTATATTTACATTAAATAAATTATGTTGAAACATCAACATTGAGAGGAGAATAATTCTCGAGTTCCTTGGAGCCCGAAGCATTGGACTAGAACCTGAAATAACCTTTGATTCCACAAATAGTTTCCTCATTAGGCTTTAAAACAGAGAAATTATCTAAAGACACGCGAATATCCCCTTTTTTTTCTAAAATATCTACAGCAGCGAGCCTAATAATTAATCTTTCATATCTTGTGATCCTGTTAAGGGTAGGGATGGATCCAAGGGGCGCGAGGGCAGTCGCCCCCTTGAAATTTCCAGATTTCTGAATTTTATATATAAATTATCATGTATTCTAGATTTAGTGTTCACATTGTATAAAATTTTCCCCCTTGACCAAATTGTATTTCATATAATTCGCTCATTTAAGTCTTAAAGTTATACTTTATATTAACAAAGTATTTTTCAGCCATGAAAATTGTGAAGGCAAGCTTCACGATAGAATGGAGGATGATTTTCTTTCAACTTACTTGGTGGCATACATCGAAAAAGAGATAGCTCGAGAATTTTCTACAGTTTCTATCATTGATGAGTTTGATCTTATGAAAAACAAAGGGTGCAATTTAGGATGCCTAGTATTAAGAAATAGAACTAAGCCCAAATTTTTTTATTTAATTTTGGAATTATAATGATATTTATGAAATTTTTAGTATAATATTAATTATTCTATTTTGCATATTGGAAAGAAATATTTAATTTTACATAGTGTTATTTTTCTCTTTTAATTTTTTACAGTTAAATAGTTCATACTTTTTAAAAAATATTAAATTGATTTATTTGATAAGAAAAAAAAATGTAAGAAGAATTGTCACTTTTTATGTTAAAAAAAAAGGTAGTTCGAATTTAAAAGTTCTGACTTTTTAGAGTAAAATCCTGAATTCATCCATAATTAATGGGTAGATGTTGACCATTCATTATCACCCTCAACCTATAGGCTAAAGTTTAAAGAAGTGTCACATTTTGTCTCCTTGTACCCAAGCAAGTCACAAATGTCAAGATATGCTCTTACTTAATGAGACCCCCTTTCACACCACGGAAAGAAATAAAACGTGATAGCGATTTAGGGACAGAAAGTTCTACTCTGATCCGTACAACTCTAACTCTTCAAGGTTTAAATCAAACTTAATACAAAAAACCAATAGATTCAGTCGTGCTTACAACCATCAACTTTGGAGGTAAACCATAAACTGTTGTTGAACGAATAGTCAGAGGGGGCATTGTAAAGTTGAAACAAATGTGCATGTGAGCACCCTCAAGCATTCAATTCATATCTCTTATTTATCCGAATTTGATAATACTAATGTTATTATCTGAATTTGAAAGTTGTTGGATGTCCTCCACATCAAGGTTTGTCAACAAGAAACTTGTCCAACCTTGAACCAAATCATCCACAACAAAAAAACACCTCAAACAGCAAAAAGAATAAACACAAAATATTATCAAGTGAACCATGGGAAAACGCTTGCACTAAAGGCAACACAACTAAACTGCTATTGCTTCCTTGGAGAAAATCAAGGAGACAAAAATGTTTTATGATGATTAAATAATTAAATTGCAGTAATTTAGGTATTTTAAGTCATTAATTAGTAATTTACTTTTATAAATTTTAAATCGTCATTGAATTATGTCTTGTAATTAAATTAAATTAATCATCTAATTCTTATTAAGATTATTTGGAGCATTGAGATTTCTTGTTTCCTTGTTTGCTATTTCATGGCCGGGAAAACCTCTTTATGTTCTTGTGTTTTTGTTTTAGTCCTGCATGTAGTTTTGCTTATTTCTAATAATTTATGTTCTACTGTGGAAAAGAAAATAAAAGAAGATTAAAACTGTTGACTATAGAATAAATGGAAAACAAAAGAAAAAAAGAAAAATTTTAAATTTATCATTTTTATAATTTTATAATTTCTCAACGTTGAATTCCATATCAAATATGCAATTTAAATCATTTTTAATTCTAATTAAAAATGGTTTTCACTAAAACAAATTAAATTGTTTTTTATTTTGTATAATATATTGTTCAAATAAATTCACTTTTTTTGGTGAATTACAATATCAAGGCAAAGCCTGAACAACAATCGTGACTAAAGCGACTCGAATCCATGCTACACTTAGGACAATGAACACCCTTGATCAATAGACCATCACATGGGGTCCAAATAAATTCACTTTGATCCAATGGGTCAAATTATTTTGATTCTTACACTTGTCACCCATAAATATAAATAATAACATTCAATTTTTTTTTAAAAAAAAAGTCATTTTAGTCTAATTAAAAAAGTCATTTTGTATAATATATTTTTCAAATAAATTCATTTTTTTTTGGTGAATTACAATAACAAGATAAAGCCTGAACAACAATCGTGACTAGAGCGACTCGAATCCAAGCTACATTTAGGAAAATGAACACTTTTGATCAATAGGCCATCACATGGGGTCCAAATAAATTCACTTTGATCCAATGGGTTAAATTATTTTGATTCTTACACTTGTCACCCATAAATATAAATAGTAATATTCAAATTTTTTTTAAAAAAAAGTCATTTTAGTCTAATTAAAAAATTGTCTGCTCTTAATAGCACGTCTTTTTGTTTTCTTTTCTTTTTTTTTCTTTTTTTGCATTTTTTGTTATTCTAGTTCTTTTAGGGTGTGCTTTTTCATCTTGGGTACAATCTCTGTTCTTCGGTGTTGCATGAGTATGGAAAAGGAAATGGTAGATCTACATCTGAAGGATGAGGAAGATGAGATTATGGATTTACCGGTTAATCTGGAGACAAATAATAATGGAATTGTGATAGAGTTCAGCTGGAATCTAGATTTGAAGGCTCAATCAAGAAGAGTGGTGGTTGCTAACAGTGTTTGGCTTTGTGAGGAAGGGGATGAAGAATTTATGGCAACTAATCTGTCAAATCAAAATGAAGGGAGTAAATTACAGGATAATGGGATGAGAACTTCATGGAGAAATTTAAATCCAATTTTGGGATTTAATTTGGAGGGCTTTCCTAATATCGATAAGTCAACTATGGCTGAACAATCAAGTGGGTGGGTCACACTATGATGGAACATGATTTTGAAGATTCACCGAGTAGCTGTGTTGATAAAAAGAAAAGGCCTAGAATTGTTCATTTTGACTCTAATGTTTTTGAATTTAGTGATTCATTGAGGGCACCAAATAAGCAGATCAATGTTTATCAAAATCAGATATCGGCAGTTACCAGAAGGCAAGTCGATCGGATGCAATAAAGATATTGTATTGGAATGTCTGCGGATTGAGGAGTAAATGGGCTATTCGTAGGCTTCAGCACACGCTGAAGTGTCATAATCCCCAAATTATCTTTTTAATAGAGACTAAATTGAATGGGATTTGCATGGAAAGAGTAAAGAGATGATGTGGTTTTAACGCTGATGGATCCCGATGGGGCTTTAGCTTAAAATGAATGGAGGAGATATTAAATGGAGATTTATTGATTTTTATGGTGCCCCAGATTCGAGACATATTGAGGAATGTTGGGACTTACTCAAAAGTCTTGGAAGGGATCAAAGTCTCCCTTAGTTAGTGTGTGGGGATTTCAATAAAATACTGTACTCTTTTGAGAAAGTTGGTGGTTTGCCACAAGATGAACATAAAATTAAGTGTTTTGGGAAGATTTTTGAAGAATTCGTCTAGTTAATGTAGGGTATTCTAGATCTCCTTACACTTGGGTGAAAGGGAATCTTCGAGAGACAAACATTCATGAGAGGTTGGACAGGGGAGTGGCTAATACTGCATGGTTGAGTTTATTCTTGGAGTTTTCCTTATGTCATCTCTCACACCCCATTTCAGACCATTGTCTTATCCTAATTAAAACTGATTAGGATGAATCATGGTGGTTAATGGAAGAAACTTGTGCAAGGGAAGTAAAATATATTTGGGAGTCAAATACATGCTCAATTTTGGAAAAATTAAAAGATGTAAAATTGGGTTTGAAATTGTGGGCAAGAGGGATCAAAGAAAAACGAGAAGAATCTTCCAAGCAGTTACATATCGAGTTGAGCAAATTGGTGGAACTCGATATGGATGGTGAGAATTTCGCTCAATTAATTGATGTTAAACTTTACTTGAATTTGGAAATTGACAAAGAAGAAGCTTACTGGGAACAACGTGCTCGAGCAAATTGGCTGAGGTTGGGCGATAAAAACACCAAGTATTTCCACAATTTTACTTCTTATAGAAAGAGGCAAAATAGTATTCGAAAATTGGTGAAGGAAGATGGTAATTGAGCAACAAATGAGAGGGAAGTGGAGGAAATGGTGCGTGATTATTTTGTTAACATTTTTTATTCAAAAAGTGTTGGTTGCATGGAACGTGTCTTGTCAATAGTGAATAAATGCATCACAGATGGTATGAACCAAATGCTTTTATCCAAGTACACAAATAAGGAAATATTTGCTGCGTTAATAAGCATGGACTTAACTAAAGCTGCTTGTTGTGATGGTTTTCCAGCGGCATTTTTTCAAAATTTTTAAAGTACCATACGGGATGATGTAAGTGCTTTTTGTCTTGCAATTTTGAATGATGGTTTATCTATGGAACCTCTAAATGCTACTAATATAGTGTTGATTCCAAAAATTGCTCAAGCTTTAAAGAAGGAAAATTATAGGCCTATTAGTTTATGTATGGTCTTATATAAAATAATCTCGAAAACTGTTGCAAACCGTTTTCAGCAAGTTTTAGATTATTGCATAGATGAGGCCCAAAATGCTTTTATTCCAAAACGTATGATTACAAATAATGTTCTTTTAGCTTTTGAAATTCTTAATTCGTTCAAGCACAGAAGAACAGGCAGAAAAGGTTCACTTACACTAAAGTTGGACATGAGAAAAGCCTATGATTGAGTGGAATAGGCATTTTTACAAAAAATGATGTTGAAGATGGGTTTCGACTAGACTTACGTAGACTTTATTATGCAGTGTATTAGCACTGTCTCGTACTTTATGGTGATTAATGGTATAGAGGGCCAAAGTTTTAAACCTACCTAAGGCTTACGAT
Source organism: Gossypium arboreum (assembly GCF_025698485.1). Classification (NCBI taxonomy): domain Eukaryota; kingdom Viridiplantae; phylum Streptophyta; class Magnoliopsida; order Malvales; family Malvaceae; genus Gossypium; species Gossypium arboreum. The sequence goes on from NC_069080.1 coordinate 42,583,485, forward strand.
AAAGAGACCCTTTAAGCCTCTATTTATTTTTAATATGCAGTGAAGGTCTCTTTTCTTTGATGAGATTGGCTATAAGAGAAGGTGTTTTGGGGGAGAAAAATTTAGTCGACATGGTCCAAAGATCTCTTATTTATTGTTCGCAGATGATTGTATCCTATTTGGAGAGGCTTTAGCTAGGGGGTGAATGTGTTGAAAGGTATCTTTAACGAATATGAGGAAGTTTCGGGTCAGTATGTGAATTATGGAAAATCTATGGCTTTTATAGCTCTAATACTTCTGATCAATCCAGGGAGATTGTTTCATAGATTGTAAAGGTTTGTAATTCAACAAATACCGAAAAGTACTTGAGGCTCCCTAACATGGTGGGTCAGAGAAAAAATGAGGCCTTTCAATTACTTAAAGATCGATTGAGACGCAAGATCGATAGTTGGAGTACAAGACTCTTATCTCAAGGAGGGTAAGAAATATTTATAAAATTAGTCTTACAAATAGTCCCAACCTATATTATGGCTTACTTTCTACTTCCTAATTCTCTTTACAAAGAAATGGAGGGCATTCTTGCGAAGTACTAGTGGCAAAAAGGATATGGCAAAAAAGGTATCCATTGGTGTTAATGGATAAAACTTTGTAATTTAAAAGAGAACTGAGGTATTGGCTTTCATTGCTTAACAAAATTCAATTTATCTTTATTAGCAAAATAAGGTTTGTGATTAATTTGTTATCTGAATTATTTGCTTGCACGTATCTTGAAAGCTAAGCATTATCCCGAAATAGATTTCATAAATGCAAAGTTAGAGAGTCTAACTTCCTATACTTGGAAGAGTATTTAGGATACCAAAGGGATACACCAAGATGGGATGTGCTGAAAGTTGGGAACGGGGAAAGAATTCTAGTTTTTTGAGCTGCATTGGTGCCTAGATCAGAGAGTTGCAAAATTGAAACTGTTAGTGGTATTCCAGATTCAATGATAGTAGTTGATTTTATTGTTAAGGAATCTAAGCATTGTAATAAAGAACTTATCAGAAATACATTCAATATGACTAATGCAGAATGTATTTGAAGCATTTCATTGGCTCGTACTCCTCAGGATGATTTTTTTTGTGTGGAAAGGGGAGGCATCTGGTGAGTATTCTATCCGCAGTGCTTACAAAATGCTTTTATAATTATCGGATGATCCTAATCATTTACAGCAACAAACAAAATACATGCCTTTTTACAAGAAACTATGAGGACTTAATCTACCCTCTAAACTGAAGATTACAATCTAGAAATGCTGTAAAAACTACATCCCTACTTTGTATAATCTACAGTATAGAAGGCTAATAACCGAGGTTGTGTGTACAAAGTGTGCAGCGTTAGTGGAAACTTGCGAACATGTGTTTAAGGAGTGTTCTGTTACAAGTAAAGCTAAGCATGGGCCGGGTCAAGGGCCCGTACGAAAAATGGGAGGGTTCGAGAAAAAATATAGGCCTGAAAAATGAGCTTGGACTAAAAACGAGGCCCGTTTAGAAAACAGGCCGGGCCTCGAGTAAGATTTTTTGGCCCAGGCATTAAATATTTTATTTTATTTTTAATCATTTTTAATTTTTACTTTGGCCCAGGCATTAAATATTTTATTTTATTTTTAATCATTTTTAATTTTTAACTTTACCCTTTTTTAGTTTCACTTTCATTTCGTATCCTCCTCTTCCTCCCCTTTATTCTCATTTCCAAAATCAAAATCCCTAACTCACCACCACCTCCACCGATCCACCGATCCAGTAGTGCTATCTGTCGGCCAAACTTCCCAAATACCCATTCATCTCTAGTCTCCACCTCCCACCTGCTTATATCAAACAACCTACTAGCCTCAAGCTCAGCTCAGCTCAACTCATTGTCTTTAGCTTCTTTATTTGTGGTCTCGAAGCTCCCTACAAGTTGTAAGCTTCTTCTTCATTTACCACTTAGGTCTAATTTTTGCTTTAGTTATTATTTAAGTTTGGCTATATAAATTAAGCCTCTTTGGTCCTTAGGTTCCTCATACTGCTACTGTGCCTTACTTTATCTCAGAAAGCCTCTACTTCTCCTCATACTACCCACAGCCACAACACAGTAAGCTTCTTCTTCTTCTTTTTAAAATATTTTTAATTGTAGCTATTGGCATTTTGTTTTTCAATTATTTTGGTTAGTAATGTTGGTTGTTGGATCTATGACAGAGCTTCTTTTTTCTATTCTTTTTGAATACTTGTTCTTTTTCTTCTTTTTTTTTTAACTTCATCAAAGCTTGGTTTTGTGTTTTATTTTAGTAATTGAGAATTAATTTTTTTAATGAATAGCATAAATGTTCCAATGTATCAAATTGCTATTTAGGTTTTAGAATCCTCTATTTGGCCATTTAATAATATTTTAAATAATAAGCATTAATATATTAGAATTAGGAAGAATAATGTGGGTTCTATTTCGGATAAAGAATAATGTCTATGATCACGTAAATACCATGCTCCATTTAATAGAATGTTTCTGCCACTCAATCATAGTTTCACTCCATTTGTAGTCTTTGATCAATGTCCTTTTGGTTATACTTTTTTTTCTTTCTTAAATATCATCCTATAAGTTTTGTGATCCTCCTGAGTATATCCATAGATCATTTTATTATTCATGGGAAGGAAAAAAAACTTGATTATTAGTTGAGTACCAAAGGTTTCTAAGGTCATTGTCGTTAAATGCAGTCAAGCAAAATACTCAAATTTTGGCCTACTAAGATATTAATCCATTTACTAATAACATGTTATTCACTAAAGATACATATATGTCTTAACTGCTAATAGCCCATTTCATCCTAAGATTTACCCATTGCTACATTTGTCCTAACTTAGTATGGATAAAGGTACAGATAAAAGATACAAATAAAAGACCTTAGTGGCTCTGTGATAATTTATTTAGTGCATATTCCCTTTAATAACATCTATTTCTTTAGTTTCATATTTCATGAACGAGTACTACGAAGACAATAAGAAACTCAGATAGTCTAAATGTTTTTTTTTTTTTTGTATGTGTGCATGGTACATGAGAATGTCTAACAATTTGCTGTATAGAATGTTGCAAGTCCTTTTTCAGGTGCTTATTATTAAGGTGGAAATTGCTATAAGTGCCCTTTAATCTGTACCCATGGAATTAATTGTTGAAAATATCTCAAAATGGAAAATAGTGACAAGCTGCAGGATCCTGCACTCAAGTTTGATGAATTCTCTATGTAGAACTTTTGTTTTATTATTAATTTGGTTATTATTTTAGTTCTAACTTGTTTCAATTTGAACATAACCACTTTTTATTATATTTTTAATTTATGTATTGTTTTAAAAATTATTTTAGTATCATTTTTATTTTTTCTTGTTTTAATATTTGTTTTTATGTTTTTAAATGTATTTGATTTATTATATTTTAAAATTTTTTATTTAATAAAATAAGCTAAAAAAATTAATATGGATCGAACCGGGGTCGAGCTCGGGCTTAGCAATTGTATTTTAGGTCAGGCTTGGACAATTTTTTAGGCCCATGTTTGGGCTGGGCCAGGCCCCGACCTGGAAAATGGGCCTTCTGTTTGGGCCCGGCTCGGCCCATGCTCAACTCTAGTTACAAGGGATACATAGAGATCTTTAAATCTATGTTGGCCTGAGATAGGGGGTGAAATAAGTTTTATGGATTGGGTTACCTGGTACTTTGCATCTAATACCATAGGCTAATGCAGAATCTTTATATGTGCAATATAGGTTTTATGGACAGAGAGAAACAAATGGATTTATGAGTGGTAAAAAAGATCTGGTTCAGAAATTGCTAATTTTGTAAAAAATTACATTGCTGAATTAGATAGGTTGGAAAAAACTGTACTCATGATTATGATGGGAAATAAAATCTGGAGGCCACCGCGAACCCCCTTGTCAGAATCAACTTTAATGCGACTTTCAACCAAACCAATAACAGTTCTTACTCGGGGCTTATAGTAAGGGATTCTAATGGGGGATTTTAGGAGTCGAATCTGTTTTAAATCGAAATATACCTTCTGCATTTGCAGTCGAGGCTCTTGCGTGTCCAGGGACTCCAGTTGAGTGTAACAATGGGATTTAGGGAAGTGAAGGTTGAAGGTGATGTGAGATATATAATTAAAAATTACACAGTAGATGGGCAGATAAATCAGAAATATAAGATTATATTACCGATTGTCAAAATCTGAGTGATTGCTTTCAAACCTGTGTTTTTCTATTTGGGCATCGATCAAAAAATAAGATTGCTCATTTACTTGCAACTAAAGGTTTGCATAAGGAGGAATAATGGAATTTGGATCGGGGGGTTCCTGTTTCTGCACGAATAGCAACAGAGTGTGATTGACTAAGATATTCATCTACTGGGAATGGGATGAGTTTCCTAGAAAATCAGAGGATGTAAAAAAGAAGGGGGAAAAGTAGAAGTGTAGGGTGCGTTGAAAGGATAATGAATTATGTTTTGTTTTTTTTCCAATGTGTATCAAGAGTTGTGTTTAATTAATGCTACTGTTAAAGTTGCAGATATGCTTCTAGAGCAACTCTTGAGTTCAGTTGGGTTGGGCCATGCTTCTTGGTCCTTTTTTGCTTTTTTTTTTTTGTTGTATTGGGTTGTGTTACTTTAATAAATAATCCAGCAAATTTATTCAAAAATAATAATAACATTCAATAATATTAAAATTCATTAATAATATTATGACTTCCTAAAAAATAATAACAATATAATATTAATGTAGATTTTAACATCCATAAATGCACATATTATTAAGGTTAACTAGATAAAAAGGATGATTTTAAAAGTTGATTATAGATTTAGATTGTTTTCCAAATTTAGCGAAATGGGCTAATTTTGAAAAGAGAAAGAGAAAATACATCTTGCAGGATGTGCTTTCAGTCCCCTAGTTGTCACCTCAACAAAAAAACGCTTCCTGCAGGACACGTTTCCTATTTCTATTTTTTTTTGTGTGTTAGGTGTTGGAAATTTGAGGGGGAAAGATTTTATGTGTTTTTATTCGAGGTAGACATAGTGATAGTTTTAATGTATGTTTTCATTCACAGTAATGTGATGGCACTTGGAAACCCATACATTTCATTTGTCGTGTAGGGAAAGAACCATCACCTTATAAGCCCATCGCATTACAACTCAGGCTCCTAGTTCACAGTGGTTAGGCAGTCATGAGTTGTAGTATAAGTAGGGCTCTTAGTTGACGGTGATTATGCGGTCACGAGTTCAAGTTTCATGATACCAAAAAAAGATGATTTATAAACCCCATACATAAGTTTAAAACCATAATCATAAAGAAAAACAAACTGATTTTCCAATATAATCAACTTATTCTTTTTCTCCATCTCCACCAAAGTTGATACCCTTAACCTCATTGTCTTGTGACAAAGTTGGGGGCAAAAAGACTGAGTGACTGTAATAGTGGAGAAAAAACTAAAACTTGAGTCGAGGCGGTAGCAGTTGTAGTTATTAATAAATTTTTTAATCACAGCAATCGCTATCACCTTGAGTCGAGTTTCAGCTTTTCTCTATCGTCACAGTCACTCTTTCTTAAAATTCTTCTTACCTCCAACTCTATCATAGGTTATCGACAATGAGTTTAAGGATACTACCTTTGATGGAGATGAAGAAAAAGAATTTTTTTTTTTGTGGAGATGAAGAAAAAGAATAAATTAATTATATAAGAAGGCCCTTTTTATGGTCTTAAACTTATGTATGGGGTTTATAAGCATCCTCTTCTAGTATCATGAAACTTGAACCTGTGACCGCATAATCACTATCAACTAGGTCCCTAGTTATACTTTAATCCGTGACCACATAACCATGGCCAATTGGGAGCCCTATTTATACTTCAACTCGCGACTGTATAACCACTGTGAACTGGGAGCCTAAGTTGCAATGGAATCGGCTTCTAAGGAGATGGTTTTATCCCCACATGACAGATGAAATGTATGGGTCTTTGAGCGCCATCACATCATCATGAACTTAAACATATCTTAAAACTACACAACGTCTACCTCGAAAACAAATATAAATAAATATTTCCCTCCAAAAATTTCAACACTAAAAAAACAATTTAAAAGAGAATTTTTTAATTTTTAAGGGACGGTGGGCAAGAGAGTTGATGGAGTAAGGAGGAGCAAAACCCCCTTTATATAGCCAATCGAGGGGAAATTTCTAAAACAAATCATGTAATAGCCCGGTTTAGACCTTAGTCAGAACAGTGGTTTCGGCACCACAAAGTCGAGTCAGAAAAATAATTTAATATTATTTTTTTCGTGTTTAAAATATGTGAATTGATATGTGTGAAATTTCGTATGAAAATTTTATCATTTGGGTACTAGATTTAGAAAAAGGACTAAATCGCGTAAAATGCAAAAGTGACTTACTAATTGTTAAAGCACTAAATTGCTATGGTTTGTTAATTTCTAAGTCCTTATAATGGAATTATGTCACTATTATGGTTGATGGACGGTAATGGACATTAGTTATATGGTTTCATAATTGAATTACAAAAGTTAATTCTGTAATTAGTATAATAATTAGTAATGAATAAAACAAAGCCATAATAGTGTTCATCTATTTTCATTTTCTTCAACCGAAATAAAAATAAAGGAGAGAATGGAAGCTTGAGAGGAGGTCAGCTGCATGTAGTGGGAAACCATGAAATTGATTAATTTGAAGTTAAATATTTTGAAATGGAAGGGTAAGTCTTCTAAACTCTCCTTTGTCTATATCTTTTCATTGGTGAATTTTGGTTAAATTATTGATTCAAGTTTGACTGAATGTGAGAGTGAAGGAATAAAATTTGAATTAATAGAATCGGTGTTCGAAAATATTAGCAAGCTTTCTTTGAATTCTATCTTTTGTGTTTGATAATTGTTGAAACTGTTAAATTGCTGTCCAAAATTTACCTCATGGGAATTGTTAATTGCTACCCTATTTTTCCTATCCGATTGTGGTATTGATGTTGTTCGAATATTATGTTGTTAATGATGTTCAGAGAAGGGTGTCAATATGCTGTTAAAAGGACTGCTGTTTGGTGTATAAATGCACCAGAAAATTGTTGTTTAGACGTTAATGAATATGGTCTGAGTGACTTTAAATTTATGTTAATAATAGTTGAAATTACAAATGAATAAATAGTGATGTATTTATTATGTCTGAAACTTGTGAATAAGAGTGTTTGATGTTGCCATTAATGTAACTGGCAAGGTAATAAAAGATTAGTTTAATACTGTAGATGTATGACCGAATGCCATCTAATGTGCTAAATTAAGGATATTTATTTAGTTGCAGTTTATAGTGTCAAAACCTGATTGTTAAAAGGGGTTAATGCAACCATTATAACTACGTTATTAAATGAGAATAAAAGTTAAATAAATGCTACAGAATTTATGTCTAAGTGTTAGTTAATGAGTTGGTTAAATGGTGTTCAATAGTTGTATGTTTCCATTGTTGGGCGGTTAATGGACTATTAATTACAACCGAAGACATGGTGGTAATAATGTAAATTAATGATGCCTAAATTAATGTCAGATTAAGCTGTTGAAGAATGTAATTGGTAATTAATATGTGCTGCATTAATAAGTTAATTGTTAATTATTATTTAAGTCTAATTTGGTGGGTCATTTGGGCTGCTAGATATGCAGAATTTGAATGTTGTCTGAATTGTTATTAAGTACCCTATTATATTACCATATTTTATTTATTAAAAGTTGGAATTGAATTGGATAATGGCTTTGTTTGTGTTGACCAATTTGTGATGAACAAAGATGTTTTACTAGTTGTAATTAAATGATAGAATGGTTTATGCTTTAATAAGCATTGTTAAATTTATGCTTCTAATGCTTTAATATCGTATAAATTGTATATACGTGAATATTTTAATGTTTGACGACATATCGACTAAATGTGGCACTTAGTGTACGGGGCAATCAAATATGGCACTCAGTGTACAAAATATTGAGAATGGCACTTAGTGTGCATGATATGATATTGAGAATGACACTTAATGTATGAAATATCGAATGATTCAAAGGGCAATTATAAATTGTGATTGAATGATTAAATCGAGCAAAGTGAACAAGTATACATGCCATATTATATGAATTGTTTATGAAACGACTTTATAATTGTGCTATTCGGGCTTTGAGCCTAGCAAGCCTTGTGCTGGTGAATTAAATCGGGCTTATGCCTAGCAGGCTTATTGCCGGTGTATAAAATTAGACTTTGAGTCTAGCAGGCCTTGTGCCAGTGTGAGATACAGGCTTAGGCCTAGCAGGCTTTATGCCGGTGAATTATTATAAGTTTATGCCTAAAAGATTTATTGCTAATGTGGTAGTTGAATACGTTAAACGAACTAAACGATCAAGTACGTGATAATTGATTACCTATTTGAAAATAAGGTAAGTATATGTGCAAAGAATGTACTGTGATGTATGTGGAAATGAAATATGATTATGTACAAATGAAACTTAAATGAATGAATAAGATGTGATTTGTAAAGTTGCATATGTGAAATTTGTTAGATGCTATATGAATGAAAAGTGAATTTGATTATAAATGATCATACGAGATTCATATGAGAAAGATATATGATTAAATGTGTTATTTCCCATAATGTGTTCATTTGGCTATATTAAAGGGTGAAAGGGTGAAAGGGTTGATGTATGAAAATTGAATTGAATAAGTTTGTGAAAGTTAAAGTTGGTTAAGTGATTAAGTATAATATTGAATGAAGATAATTTGATATGCGAACATGTTATGAAATTTAGAAAGGTTGTGTGAGATAGCATATCATGTTTATGGCATTGTAATGAAAGTATTTGTTATGTTAAGTTTATTAAGATACGAGCTTACTAAGCTTAAAAGCTTACTCAGTGTTTTCTTTTTCCTATGTTTATAGATTTTTGGAGATCTGTTCGGGTTAGAAGTTCATGGAGACAACATCACACTATATATTCGGTTATCATTTCATTAAATAATGTTTTGAGACTCGGTTATGTGGCATGTATAGGCTAATATTGGAGTAATTATTTTGAATGAGTATGTATTTAAAGCCATGCGAAAATGGCTTGCTTATTATGCTTAAGTTTGGTTTTACATGTTCTTAATTAAAATGTTTAATGAGTTTGGTTTTGGTAGTCGTTTTTATAGTTAGCTCATTTTGGAAATATGAAATATGGTATAATTAGAGTGATGGATGATGGTATATTAACTTAACAGGTTCGGTTACTAAGTGGTAAGTAATGAATATGTTTTATGATTGTTTTGGTTGATTGTATTGGTATGGGTTCAAATGGTAAATGATGGTAATGATTAAGTATGTTTTGGGTTATTTTTAATGGACAGTTAAAAATGTCAAGTTGTTGTTAATATCAATATAGGTATACATTCACGTGAGGTTGTAAATCCGAATATGATATTTGAATTTGATAAGTTTTAAGTGTTTATTAATTCTTGGTGTATGAAAGGTGAGGAATGATTGTGCTGAACTGTGTTTTATACAGTAATGCCTTATAACCCTAATCCGATAATGGATACGAGTTAGGGGTGTTACAAATTATGTGGGAGCCCACGACCATTCGGGATTCTCAAGATAGGATGTCTAGAAAATATCTCAGGATTCTCAGGTTTTGAAATTTTTTCACAAGTTAGGGTTAGTGTTAAAAATGCAAGGAAAGAAAACACCTCTTGCATGACGTGTTTTCATCCCTGAAAGCACGTCCTACAATAGATATCGACGATTTACAAGTTGGAATAGAGTTTTCCTCGAAAGATGAGGTGGCTCCAAGTTCTTCGTTAAATGTCGATGATTTACAAGTTGGAATAGAGTATTCCTCAAAAGACATTTTTATTGCTGTAGTGAAGTGGTATAGCATAAAGCGTAGGGTCAACTTCTATGTTACAAAATCCTGATTAGAAAAATTTGAGGACAAGTGTGCAATGTGTGACGGCAGATATCCATATCTATGAGAAAGAATACGGGGTTCTGGACAATTAAGAAATATAATGCTCTACATACTTATGTTGTTGCAGGTACATCACATGATCATCCGAGATTGGATTTTGGCCTAAATTTTGACATTGTCTTACTCATTTTGAAATACTAGTGTTGTCACAGGTATGTCACAGGATCATCTCAAATTGGATTCTAACATGATCTCTGACATTATCTTACCTATAGTGAAATCAAGTCCTAGGATTTAAGTATTGATTTTAATTGGAAATGTTCGTAGTCAATGCAATTACATCATGTTGTACTATAAGGCATGAGCTGCAAAACAAAAGGCTATGGAAAAGATGTATAATGCGTGGGATAAATCATATAATAATTTGTGGTAATGGTGTCAAGTACTCATTCAGTACGTCCCAAGGATCGTTATTGATCTGCAAACAAAACATATGTATTATGACGATTGATTGGTTTCCAGGAAAAGAGTTTTCCATTATCATATTTGGATATTCGAGCAATGCATCGCAGTGTTTTGGTATTGTAATCCATTAGTCCAAATTAATGGCACATTCATGTATGGGAGATATAAGCATAAGTTGTTGGTTGTTACACAGGATGATAATCGAAAAATCTTGTCAATAGCTTTTGCAATAACAGAAGGAGAACCCGTTGATGTTTGGGATTTCTTATTGACTAACTTGAGAAGGCATGTTGTGTCATAACCCGATATATGCATCATTTCTGATAGAGGAATCAAAAGATAGGCTGCAATTGATCGACGTGGAAGCCTCTAGGACCGTGCAAACCATAGGTATTGTATACGTTATACATGGACAAATTATATGGGCCAATATCATAAGGATTTTGTGCGACAACATGTTATTAATGTAGGTATGTAATAGTCACTATTTTCTATATCATTCTTTAACATATACATTTTTCACATTTATGGATATACTTTTTATTTTCTTCGACAAGGTACGAGCTTATCCAACATCGTTTCCATTAAATGTTGGAGAACTTGTGGGTTAGAAACAAATACGGTGTAGAATAACATGATGGGATACCCAATAAGCAGTCGACTTAATCATATAATGGAGGTCTATGATACTAACACATGACAACGAACCTAGCAGAATGCATAAACTCCATATTAAAGGGGATGCTCATTTACTGATAACCTCAGTGGTCAAATAAAACATATTTTCGTTTATCAGTCTTGTTTCCAAAACGAGCAAAAAAATATGTTGGATAGATAAAGGGAGATCACATTTGGTGCAATGAGGTAATGAAAGATATTAGAGAACATGCAAAAAGTACGAACTCTATGTTTATAGTATGACACTCGCATCCAAATCAAATATTTCAAGTTGCAAAGTCTCTTAGACCCGAAAAAGGTATCATCGAAGATCGTACAATACATACCTGAGACGAAGGACCTGCAACTGTGAGAGATTTCGAGCACTTCATTTTTCATGTGCACATGCAATTAATGCATGTGTCTCAGTACGTCTAGATTGCATGATTTATGTTAATAAAGCTTACAAACTAAAACGTACATATAAAATATGGAAATCTAAATTCTCACTGTCCCAAATGAAAGTATGTGGCTATCTATCTCGAGCGTTCCATTCAAGTTGGTACCATATATTATGTTGCGTCGCAAGCCAAAAGGTTGGTCAAATTCTACTCAAATATGTGACAATATGGATATTTGGAAGAGAATAGACCAATCGAGGTTATGCAGTTATTGTAGGAACCAAGGGCATAGTAAGCCAATATGTTCACACTTGGGGCAACATTAAGGAGAAGACCTAACTAAAACATTTATTCAATTTTTTATAGACATACAAAAAAGAAACAAACAATCAATTTATTCATTTTTTTATCTTTTCATTGCTTTTTATTTTTGGTATATTGTAAGTATTGATATATTATTTACGTAAAATATAGTAGAATACAATATAAACAATTTTTTTAGATTGTAAATAAGTATATATTATTGACATGGAATACAATAGAACACAATACAAACAATTTTTAAATTTTTTCTTAGATTATAAATAAGTATATATTATTGATGTAAAATACAATAGAACAAATTTTTATATAATTGGAATAAGTACATTATGGATGGAAAATTTTAATACAATACAAATTAGAAGTTAATAAAGTAAATGATAACTTACATGACAAAAATTTAAAATAAAATATTCATTGGCGTCATCGGCCCGAATGTGTATCACAACCCGATGTGTGTCGGTTACGAGAAAGATTTCTTCATAGTTCGGGTTCCGATTCTTCATCTTCCTTTTCACCTTGACCGCCATATTGATCTTCTTCTTTATCTCATTCCTCCGTGCTAGAGTATTGTATCATCCTAGGTTCCCATTGTATATGTTCTGATGTATTAACATGTTATTGCGAAGATGACCCACCTCGATAGAACAATGATGTTAGGGGGTGTTTGTGACATTACCAACGGATAAGTGTATGATGTCCCATAACCCAGTTGTAGATAGAATGTTGGAATTGTCGGTGATGGCAAATACATCGATGTTGTTGTTGGCATTGGCGTGTAATATGGTCTTGAGGATGGATGTGGTGCAAAAAAATATACTTAGAGAATGTGTTGATGCATGTATGATGGTGTAGCACTTGTGTAAAAAAAATGGGGTTAATGAAAGCACTAGAAAAAACATGAATCATACTAACTAGGAGGTGGTGCACCTATCGGTACCCCATGTGGGGTTGGAGCTAATGATGATTCTATTGAAGCATGTACTCCTAACCTAGGATTCATGTGAGGTCGTCCTGGCCTCCTATAACGATGTTGCCTATTCATTTCCTCCTCCGATAGTAGATATGACTTACCATGAAGTCTAAACCATGTCATGTAATCTGGAGAGGTCGCCAAATCCGGTGGGAGAATTGGTTCACGCATAGGTATGAAATCGTACCAATTATCCCGAATGTAGATATATTTGGCATGGAATTTTGGCTAAACTTCATCGATTTTCCCCACAAGCTGATCGTATGCAGTTCATCGAGCTTCTGATGTGGCGGAGAAATACTTTTTCGAAACCCAAATTGGCACATCACGCAATCGGATTCGTACCTCTCGACCATTGCAAAAACTATTAATGACACTTTCATGTACTAGATATTGCAATTGACCAAAAATTCGGTCGGGATGCATTCTTGATTCTTAGATCAGCGTATGACATCCATTCAAACTATAGTACGAAATTATAAATTTTATTACATGCCTAATATTAAATTTCAAATCCTTATATAAATATTATATAATTTAAAATTTTAAAACTAATTTCGGCTTTCGATCGTTGATCTGACTAGTTGGATATCTTTGAGCTCGTCCGATATACCCACATCACTAGTGTCATTGTTCCACATATTCAAATAATATGTTATTTCAAAAATATAATAATAAAAATATTATGATAATTATATTACCAAATGAATTTTACCTTAGTACGAGTGGGAATACATAAAGGGCGTTTACTCGAGGACGTAAAAATAGCAGCCGGTATCATGCCCATGGTTGAAAGAGTATGCAACCACCGATTTTAATTTTTTGTGGTTCCGTCACCCGAAACATCTCTCGATACAATGTTGCCAACACAGCTGATCCCCAACTAAGTTGTCCCGCTTCTTTCAAGTCGACTAGTTGTAGTAGCCACCTCAAATGTACTAGATTTTGATATTTATTATAACACCCCTTAACCCCAAACTGTAGCCGAAATAGGGTTACGGAGCATTACCGAACCTATCAGACAATTTACATAAAATACTTATGTTCAACCATTCTAAACACATTTAAATATGCTCAAAACTTGTTAAATTTACACATTTTATATATTATCCAATACTCAATTCTAATTACTTATCAAATATTATCAAATAAATCAAATTCATACTAAATTAGTCAAGTCCTATTATATACCATTACCAAAATCTAAATCTACTTATTTCACTTTTACATTCATCATTCAAAATGACACACATAAGACACCCTAGGTACATGCTATTATCAACAATTAACACGCTTTACCTCGTTGAATTCGGGATCGACATGGGATGCTGATTCGACATTCTCACTTTAACTTAATCTGCGCACGGAAATAAACCGTACGCTGAGTATAGGTATACTCAGTGGTATTTCTATAATCCGACCACTTAATAAAATAAAAATATAACAAACACTTAAAATCATATAACAATCATAACTATTCAATTATTTAATTCACAGATAAATTTATGTAACTTATTTCATTCTTTTCACTTACTAACCTATATAGCTTTCCACGATTTATTCAAAAGTCATTAAACAATTATAATATTTACTTTTATCCAATCTAGAGCTACATAATTCATTTGTCTCAATCATACTTTAATTGAATTTTTGCACTCATTATAACAAAAAATTGAATTTTCTGCACTCATTATAACAAATAATTGAATTTCTATTCAATTTACACCTTATTTTAAATTAGGTCCTAACTAATTCATTCACTTTACTAACTTAATTCAAACTTTATTTCTATTCAAGTTCCATCCAAACTCAAATTTAACTACTAAATTTTCAGCTTATTTCACTAGTTTCGAAATTTCCTCAAATTAGCCCTTCAACATAAAACTTATGAATTACTTTACAATTCAATCCTTATTTCATTTCTAACTTGAATTTCTATCAATTTAACTCTTATTTCATCATTTTACTCAACATGAACAGTATCTAGAAATCTAATAACTTTCAAAATATCAACTTGATTTCATCAAAATCTTGTTCCAAAGCTTCTAAAACATCAAAATTAAATAAAAAGGGCTAAATTGACTTACCTATTAAAGTTTAAAGCTTCAAAACTTCAATTCCTCCTTTTCTCTCTTTCTCTTTTTCCTTCTTTCTTTCCCTTCTCTGTTTTCGTTCTTCATTCTGTTTCTTTTTATTTTTATTTTTTACTTTCGTTTTATATATATATAATATAATATAACAATAATAACTATAAAATATCTATTTAATATCCAAATCTATTTTATATTTGTATATATATATATATATATTATTACACTTGTCTTCTTTTTTTCTATTTATTATATAAATATCTTTTACTTAATAATAATATATATATTTTAATAATATACTTATATAATAAGTAAATATACATGTATTTTACAAATGTATGTATATTAGTATCACACATGTCACCATATGCACCATACATTTGTCTTACTTTTATTTATTTATCATATAAATATCTTATAATATAATTATTTAATTAATAAATATCTTTTTAAATAATAAATATCTATTTAATATCAAATACATGTATTCCAAATGTATAAATTTTATTAACACACTTGTATCAAATCATTACCATACACATATCTTTATTTAATTCAATTAATAATAATAACATTAATAAATATCAATTATAAAACCATAATAATAATAATTTATTATACATATTTATGCATAAAATCTTTGATTTTTATGCATTTGTCGCCTCACTTAGGACAAATGGCATAATTTTCATTTTGGTCCTTTTTATTTTCCTTTAATCTACAATTAAACTTTCACACTTTATTCAATTTAATCCTTTTATCTAATTATCATTAATTTAAGCTAATTCACTTCATTAAACTCTAATTAACCACTCACTTAACTTCATCAATATTTTTAATAAATATTTACGAGTCCAATTTTCAGAAATGGAGACCCGAAAATATACTTTTCCGATAACCGTAAAGTTCGGGTCATTACATTTATCTAGCATTAGAAGATGCTCGATTAACCTCAGGTTGAATGTTCGTGTGTATTATTCATTTTCAACGACACTCACGAAGTTATCAATATAATTGAAATTGTCTTCTAACCATTTCATCTCGATCCGACTACCACTAAACTTTTCTGGCACCTTACCTAATAGTTGCTCACAAATTGCACTTCAATTGCCAATGCGTAATACCCCTGTATGTAATAATTCTTTTATCCACTGATAAACGAGTTGTAAAGAAATTTATTCAACAGTAATTTTACACTCACCGCACGAAAGATGAAATGTATGTGTCTCTGGTCTCCATCTTGCCACCAAAGCACTGATAAGTCCAAGATCCCATTTAGTCTCCCCTTCCCCCGAGCATACGAGACACGTGCAAGAACCCTGCCTCTTGCAAGGGTTGTTTGTAACACCCCTAACCCGAGTTCGACGCCAACATCGGGTACGAGGCATCACCATTCACAAATCACATATATACGTACAAGTCAGATTATACGAGCCCGTTAAAACTTAAAAATTTTTCAAACTTTCTCTAAAACTTATTATCTTGGGCCTACAAGGCCCAAAACACCTCTTGGAAGCTACTCGGGACCAACTCGGGTCCTTTAACCAACACTAGGAAAATGACCTTTGAAACAGGGCACACGCACATATGGATGGGCAACACACTCGAGTGGAACTTGAACATGGTCGTGCTGATGGCCGGTGTGACACTCACGGCCTAAGCACCTAGGGTCACGTCCGTGTCTTATACTCGTGTAGATTTATTTTTCAATTCGAACCTACAGGGGTTTTCACACGGCCTGGCACACGCCCGTGTCCCTCACACTGCCTCGACACGCCCCTGTCTCAGCCCGTGTTTGAAAACCTTGACATTCTATTTCTAACGTCAGTAATCCTTAAGGGTCCACAGCCAAGACACACACTCGTTTGCTAAGTCGTGCCCTTCACACGGCCGTGTCTATGCCCATGTGTTTACTACCATGCATACTGACTTGCAATTTTTACGTGCAGTGGACACAAGGCCAGACAACACGCCCATGGGGCTGACACACGGCCTAGACACAAGCACGTGTGTCTACTCGCGTAGACAATATGAGGCTATCTACCAAGCCCTTTGCCACCCTGAAACACAATCTAATGCCAACCAACATATCAAAATCTAACTTAATATGATTTCTCGACCAAATAACCATAGCTAAGGCTTATATACATTTCATGTACTCCAACATGCGAACAATTTCACATTCATGAAAGACTATCTTGCATTCATATAATAACTTCCAATATTAGCCATTTTCTGTGGCCTTATACAAAATGAATCAAATGCTAAGGTAAGTCATCACATTTGGCCAATTAACAATGACACAAAACTCAAAAGTCTAAGTTCCTATACATGCCATATTCAAAATGATAAATCTAATTATACCGAGTGCTTCAACTGATAGTGTGATTGATGCCTCCGACGTCTATTGATCCTCGAGCTAGTTAGGCGGTACTATAAGAAAATGGAAAAGAGAGGGAGTAAGCATAAAGCTTAGTAAGTTGCATGCTAATAAATATGACAGTAACTTTACCATTCATCATCATGCTTATAGTACAAAAGTAGACATAAGCACAACTTACTCGTCATTAACCAATACAATTCACATAGTATATATATTGAGCTCACGTCTCATACATTTCAAATAGGTACCTCTACCACTTACAACGTGGTTATACTTTTCTCGTTTAACTTAAACTATAACTCTCACCATTGAACCATTTGAAAAGCTATCGGATATTCACTAAGCCTCAAACATAGGGTATAATGCCGATACCATATCCCAGACAAGGTCTTACACTGGCTCATCCATCAATTCGATGCCATGTCTCAGACATGGTCTTACAATAACTATCGAAATCGAGGCCGACCCCATGTCCCAGACAAGGTCTTACACTAGCTTTCACATATTCGTGCCGATGCCATGTCCCAAACATGGTCTTATACTAGCTTTCACATATCCGTGCTGATGCCATGTCCCAGACATGGTCTTACACTGGCACATCTCATAGTCGATGCATGTCCCAGACATATCTTACACTTGCTTACATTTCGAAGCCGATGCATGTCCCAGACATGTCTTACACTAGCTCTCGTCTCAATGCCAATGCCATGTCCCAGACATGGTCTTACACTGGCTCTCATGATGTGGCCGATGCATGTCCCAAACATATCTTACACTAGCGCACAAATAACCCGAATATCATGGTATGAATATCTGATTTATTTCCTAAGGTTCAAATGGGAGTCCTCCTATCTTAATATTCATCATAGATAATCATTTCCACAAACAAGAAATTTATGTTATATCAATACAAACACATATAATAACAAATTATTTGTATTATTTACATACAACTTACCTCGAATTACAAAATGTAGGCGACTAGTTCAGCTTAGTCCACTTACTTTGCTTTTCCCCGGTCTATGCCTGGATTTTGTAATTCTTGATCTATAATGATGAAAATTCACACATTTAATCATTTTATTAATCTAGGTACTCAAAATTTTAAAAATTAGGTAAAATGACCATTTTGCCCCTAGATTTTTGCAAAATGACCATTTACCCCTAGGTCTAAAAATTGATTTTTATCGAACTTCTTCATATCTTAAGTCTAACCGAACCCTTTTTACTCTTATAGAAACCGAAAATTTCCATTATTCCTCACATTTATCATCTAATTTTCAACTTATGTAAAATGGTCCCTAGCTAAGGTTTCCATGAAAACTACTTCACAAAAGTTGTTTTTTACACCACCATAACTCATTTTCTTCCATAAAATTTCAGAAAACAACATGAACACACTCATGGTAAAACCCTAGACTTTCAACCATTTTGCAAAATAGTCCCCTCATTTGGAAGCTCATGGTACAAGGGTTCCAAAAACACAAAAATTATCAAGAAAAGTCATCAAAACCACTTACTTGTAGGGAGATTAAGTGGCTGAAATTTTTCAAGCTTCCAAAACCCTCCTATGGCTGATATTTTCGGTCAAGAAGAAAGGATAAATGAAAAAGATGAAGGCTAGGCTTTAGGGTATTATTTTATCACATATTAGGTCATCAAATACCTAACACTTTGACTATTTTATTTTCTTTGTCTTATGGTTGGCCAAGCTTCTATAAAGGGTCTAATTGCCCTTTAAAGACCCCCAATTCATGATACATGGCAATTTAACACCCTTAGCTATCAAATTAAGACTTTTTCACTTTATGTGATTTAGTCCTTTTTCACAATTAAGCATGAAATCGCTAAAATTAATTCACCAAAATTTTCACACTCTCATATAATCATGCCACAACACATAAAATAATATAAAAAAATAATTTCTCCGCCCTCGGATTAATGGTCCCGAAACCACTGTTCCAACTGGGCCCAAAATTGAGTCGTTACATTGTTCAATAGCATGTGGTGCCCTCACACTTAAATTGTGTATATACATCTCCATAATCGATCTTTGGTTTGATTATATAAATATAAAGAATTTATAAAATTAATAATGTTAACAATTTAATAATTGAATTAATTAAAATTAAAAATTTTAATAATATTTTCTTACCATTTACACTTGAACGCCAAAAATATGTTTTTTATCTAAGAGAATAAGCAACATTGACATTTTTAAAATTATAAAATTAAATAAAATCAAATAAATTACAATATATAAATTAAAACAACAAGAATTTGAGAGAAATTGAATGAAAAATCAAGAACTAAATAGTTAAGAGAATTGAAGAATAAGATTTGAATGCAAAAGAAAGAAAATGAGTTGGGTTTATATAGCAAATAAACTAGCCGTTAGAAAAAAAAAATTTAGTCAGTTAAATTTTTTGACCATTGAGAAAAGTTATCGTTAGACGAAAACGTGTCTAGCTGAGATGGCAATAAAGAGGCTGAAAGCGCGACGCCCTTTTTTACCTCCTCAACTAAAAATGCGTCTTGCTAGATGCATTTTTTGTTTCTCTCTCCATAATCAACCTATTTACCTAATTTTTTGGGGAAAAAAAATCTAATTCTCTCATTAACTTTAAAAATAGACTTTTTAGCTAACCAACCCCACATCATTATTTATTAATTCGTGTACCGAAACTACTTACGGGATTGAGATTAAATTTTTTATTTATTAATGATAATTATGTCTTTTCTATCTTAAAAGTATCAAATATATTAAGGCAAGATTTAGTTTTTTTAATTATTACTTTTCTTTATTCAATTAATTATTCCATTTTGGATTGATTTGTTGGCAAAGATCCAAACTTAATTAATAAAAAAAATTTGGTACGTTGTGAATAAAATTTTCAGATTAAAGAAATTAATAAATGTTCTATAAATATATAATAAAATATTAAAAATATAAAACGATTTTTAAATAACATTTATGAAATAAAAAATACATTACTATTGTATTAAATACTAACCTCTAAAAATAGTGCTTACCAACCAAATATTGCATCGACACAAGTACAAAAAGATAATGTCGAAATATAATGGTATTTTAAAACCAAGTACTCCTTTTTTGAGGTGATGAAGGTCAAAGAAAATGTTAGGTAACATCCAAGTAGGGGCCACTTCCTCTTTACTTATCTCTCAAATTGATCCAAAGTGTATTTGTCTTTGTTTTTAATATTACACCCACAAAGCTAGGGTTGAAGAGCTTTTACAATCCACGAAGAGAGGGAAAGATATTCTTTGGATGGGCCGAATTTACAAAGAGTTGAGATGAAGGACGCATGAAAGAGAGCGCCTCCTGATTAAATCTTTATTTGAACGAGTGGTAAGATTAAATTCGATAAAATTAAAAATAATAAAGATAAATTATTAAAATAATTATTTTTATTTTTTTCAGATTACATTTTAGTTATTTATGTTTAAAATTTTACGTTTTAGTCACTTACGTTAACGTGTTGTGATATTTTAGTCACTGATCCGTTAATTGTTATTAACGGTGTAATGGTAAGCTTATTTGGCACGTTAAATCATCATTTCAAATAAAAATTTTAAATTAAATTATACAATTGATCCCCATATTTTTTCATTTTAAGCAATTTTTTTCTTTTATGTTCTTTTAAATTTCCCTTTTTTTCTTTAATTTTCATTCTCTTCTACTTCTCCCTTTATTTTCCCCCTTCTCCGTTTCTTTTAAAGTAAAAGAAAAAAATTATCTTGATCAAAATGAAAAAAATATAAGGACTAATTGTATAATTTAACCTAAAATTTTTGTTTGAAATGATGATTTAATATGCCACGTCAACTTACTGTTACACCTTTAATGGCAATTAACACTCAACGACTAAAATGTGACTATAACGTAAGTGACTAAAACATAACATTTCAAATATAAGTGACTAAAATATCAGAGAGAAACAAAAGTGACTATTTTAGTAGTTTACTCAAATAATAATAACGGTTAAATTAATTATTGTAATGGTGAAATGGTGAAGTCAAAATTGAAAATAGGAATTAAAGAGATTAAATTGAGATATATGTATATATAATAAATTATTAAATAATTATTTAAATTGATAATAAAATATGAAAATAAATTTTATTTTTATTTATAAGTCAAAATTGAAAATAGGAATTAAAGAGATTAAATTGAGATATATGTATATATAATAAATATTAAATAATTATTTAAATTGATAATAAAATATGAAATAAATTTCTATTTTTATTTATTTAGTTAAATTATAATTGAAAACACATTTATATTAAAAATTAAATGTATAAAAATAATATATTATATTTAGAAAATATTAAATAATAATTAAATCCATTATACATTAAAATATATTAGATATCCTATCACATGCATATGCACGCTGAAATCATGATTTAGAACATATATATGTGTTTATAAATAACATATAATAAATAATTAAACGTGTGGTTTGAAGTTAACTAATCATATAACACATAAAATATGTGTTATAACAACCTGGTTTTCATTGGTGTTAGAAAATACGGATTCAAGATCCTGTTTCTGTAAACCGAGTCCATAAATATTAAATTATGATATTTAAGGAGTTAAAATATAAATAAATTGAAATTTGGTTAAGTAATTTAGTCGAATTTGTGTTTAATTGAGTCCCATTGACTAAATTATAAAAATGCAATTGCTATAAATTTTTAATTGGCCAAAAGTTTAGGGATCTAAATTGCAATTAACCAAAGGTCCAAATGTAACACCCCTAACCCGTATCCGCTGCCAGAACAGGGTTTCAGAGCATTACTACCATTTACAGATCACTAAAAAAAATTTAAATACTTACCGATTCAATGCATCATATAAATAAATATATTACCATTCAATCAACAGTTTTGACACTTGTATAAGCATCAAACAATGACATTGTTAGTATACTTGCACATATCGATATAAATTCAACATTGATATATCTATTTTCTCGACATATCGCACTTGAGTTTAATAATAGTCTCAACTTACATAATTTCCTTGTATCAACATATCAAAGATAATCATATATGTACATGTCATGAAACATATCATGCTCTTACCGTTTCTTCATAAGCATATATCACTCATTTCATTAGATCAATATTTCATGCTCTATCATTTCCATATATTTTATGTATATTTATTCCGGTAATAGTTTATATCAAACTTAACATAAATTATATTCCATGTACTTATACTTATTTCGTTTATCTATCTTTATAATTATTTCATATAACCATTCGTCATCTGATACATATTACCTGAATATCAATTGTTCAACAGATGTCATAGCGTCTTCCATCCATGGTCTTATTTATCTTTGACATGATGCCATAGTGTCTTTCAACTATGGTCTTACTCATTTTTTTGTCATGTTGCCATGGTATCTTTCAACCATGGTCTTATTCATTTCATGTCACGCTGCCATGGTATCTTTCAACCATGGTCTTATTTATTTCCCGTCATGTTGCCATGGTATCTTTCAACCATGGTCTTACACATTTTTTTGTCATGTTGCCATGGTATCTTTCAACCATGGTCTTATTCATTTCATGTCACGCTGCCATGTGCCATGGTATCTTTCAACCATGGTCTTATTTATTTCCCGTCATGTTGCCATGGTATCTTTCAACCATGGTCTTATTTATTTCCCGTCATGTTGCCATGGTATCATTCAACCATGGTCTTACACATTTCATATCAGGCTGCCATGGTATCTTTCAACCATGGTCTTACATTTCATATCAGTCGCCATGGTATCTTTCAACCATGGTCTTACACATTTCATATCGAGTTGCCATGGTATCTTTCAACCATGGTCTTACACATTTCTTATCAGTTGCCATGGTATCTTTCAACCATGGTCTTACACATTTCATATCGAGAGCACACTCCGCGAACCTCATCCTTACAAATGGGATTACCGGTCGGGCTAAATCCACGTAATATAAACTCATAGAGTATTGTCGGGATTACCGGTCCGAGCTAAATCCTCACAGCGACAATTACTCTAATGGCGTGGATCTGAATTACAGTCGAGGCTAAATTCAGACCCTAATTCGGATTATCCGTCCGGGCTAAATCCATTTTACACATATTCTTCGGGAGGGCTATATCAGGATAGGATCACCCGTCCGGGCTAGATCCTTTTTACCGTCAATTCCTTTTTAGAGATCCATCGAATTTTCCTTTCATTCAACCGGGATTTCTTCCCATTTTATCAAATATATCAATGTTTCATCAATTTTCATATAATGAACATTCAAATCATATTCATATCAAAAACATGCATTTCAAGCATTTAAGAATATAATTCAAGTTACACGAGCTTACCTCATTGATTGTTCGTGTTTATAATTTCATTATTCTGATATGTTTTCTTTTCCATGATCAAGTCTCGTATTTGTGTCGTCCGGATCTTTATAAATAAATTTGGTCATCATTTTCATTCATTTCATATTCTAATACATTTAATTAATGCTCCGGACAAAAATTACCATTTTGCCCCTAAACTTTTAATTAATAACGATTTCATCCTTAGGGTCAAGAAAATAAAATTCTTGCAATTTAATCCTTATTTCCAGCTATTATTATCATACATATCGATAACAGTCCATGAATTCTATAAAATATCAGAATTTTCCATAATTTCAACACTTTTCAATTTAATCCCTAAAACATGTTTTTCCCCGATCTTGAACTAAATTAATAATTTCATTCAATTTGTAATTTAAATAATAAAATAATCCATTTCATGCAATTTGGTCATTTCTAACATTTTTACAAAATTGCCCATAAAGTTTTATTTTTATTCAATTTAGTCCCTGAGCCTAAAATATGCAAATTAGCCATGCTAGATGAATATTCATACATATTTTTCCTCCTCCTCCTATCCATTCCACATCCTTAATGTAGATAACACACTTGTAAGTAACATTATCCATAATTTTTATTATTTACTTTTATGAATATTCAAGCTGTCCATCTATGTCATAGTCACTAAATTATTATATCTGGAGCTCTAGAACTCTAAATTAAGATCCAATAATTTTTCCTGAAACTAGACTCATATATCTTCTTACCATAAAATTTTCAGAATTTTTGGTTCATTCAATAAGTACAGTTTATTCTTTAAAGTTATCCCTATTCTGCTATCTGACAGTTGTGACCCTTCTTCACTAAAAATAAATTATCTCTTTATACAGAATTAAAATGATGTTCTTGTTTGTTTCTATTAAAAATAGACTAATTCAGAATTCTATACATATAAATTTAAGTCCGTAATTATTTTTATTCAATTTTTTATAATTTTTCAAAGTCAGAACAGGGGAACCCAAATTCATTCTGACCTTGTCTCACAAAATTCATTATATCTCAAAATTTACAAATTTATTGCTTACACCGTTTCTTATATGAGAAACTAGACTCAATGATATTTAATTTAATATTTTTTCATCTTCTAATTCAATTTATACAATTTATGGTGATTTTTCAAATTTAGTCTACTGCTGCTGTCCAATACTATTTTAGTACAAGATATTAATTACCATGTTATAACATCCTTATTTTCTTTTCTACACCATTTCTCATCACTTTCTCTTATTTTCTCTTCACTAACATATCAAGAACATAAGACCTTATGTAAGAAAACTCTACTATAACATCATTTCCATGTTTTATCAATAATAACAAACTTAAAAACATATTGAAATCTTGATATACTTACCTTGTTCTATTGATACTAATCTTTAACTTGATTTTCTCTCCTCCAGCTTCTATTTCTTGAATCCAACTTGATATTCTAACTCCCCATGGCCTCCTTAACATTTCTCTCTCTTAGTAGCAATGGAAATTCTTTTGATTTCTAGGTGGAAATGGTGAATTTTTGGTGGAAGGACCAAATTGTAAAGAAAAGAAAATTTCTTTCTTTTCCTTCTCTTCTAACGTTGGCTGCATGCATGGAAAGATGATGAAAATTCTTCATCTTTCCTTCCTTTTATACTAAATAATTAATAATAAAATAATAATAAAATATCTCATTAAAATAATATATATCTAATTAAATAATCATAAAATATCATCAACATCATCATTACTTTCTAGATTTCTCTCTTCCAATTGACCATTTTGCCCTTTGTTATCTTTTAAAATTCCATCCTTGAGTCATCATTTAATTTTGGTAAAATTGCAATTTAGTCCCTCATAGTTCTTCACCTATTCAATTTGGTCCTAATTCATCCATTTTCCTTAGTTTCTAGATCATTCCACTCTTAAAATATTTACACTATTGGTCCTTCAACTTTTTCATATTTACACTTTAACCCCTTAAATTTTGAGTATTTACTCTTGTGCAACAAAACTTTTCTCACTTTTACAATTTAGTTCTTTCTTGAATTAATATATCATAATATACTTCTTAATATTGACATAACTCAAAATTTCCTTTATGTCACTTTATTTCTTTATTTTACTATATCAAGGATAATATCTTACTGTAAAAATTTTCAGGGTATTACACCAAAATAGTAAATAAACTAATTTTTGATAGTGGATAGTGGATGATGATGGTAATTAGCATTAGCATTAGTTAATTATGATTAAAGTAAGTTAAACCATGATTTAAACTAATTAATTAGGATTAAATTAAACTAACTAAACTATAAAAGCCAAAGTTAGTGGAAAGAAAGATGAATTCATCTTCTTCTTCCACTGGTTGTGCATACTTGAAGAAGAAAACTCCATTGTAGGAGCTTAAAACAATCGGCCAACAATTAGGTAATGCAATTAAATCTTTTGATTGTAATTTTTATAGATTTGAGGTCATAGGAGCTTGATTTAGCTAGCTCATGTATCAATTTTTGAAACTATTAAAGTTTTAAAAAGTTTCCATTGTTGATAATTGAATGATTTAGGTGTTAAATTGATAGAAATTAAGCTTGGTTTAAGAAAAATGACTTAATTGTAAAGTCTAATTGCAAGTTTCATACATTAGAGATCAAATTGAATAAAATGTAAAACTATCATGAAATTTTGGTAAGAATAGAAAATAAAAGGTCTCTAATGAATATATGTAAAATCAGATTTTAATCCGAAGGTCTAAATCGAAAGATTATGTTTGTCCCAGGTTTAGGGACTAAATTGAATAAATTGTATAACATGTGTGACTTTCTTATTGATTGTGATTTGAGTTGGAATTTGATATTGTGTATTGTAGGATTATTATTCGTAGCTAAAGACAGCGCATGATCATCGAAAGGGAAAGGAAAGGCAATAGCCGACGACGAGCAACTTAAATCTTCTGTTTGTATTTCTATGATTTGAATCACTAAATTGTTGCATATTTATACTATTTTGCATAATATTGTATTGAGGTAAGATGAAATTAATTATTTGAATTGAATTGTTAGAATTGAGATTGGTTATCAGAATAAATAACTAAATTGAATAAAATGAAAGATAGTGTAATTTGGTGAAACTATGAAATTGACTTTGAATTTGGCTGGAATATATTATGTTATGTGATAAATTGATTATTTGGATTCTAAATTGGAGATGATGAAATGTAAATTGTGTTATATAATGAATTGAATAATTAATTATCCTATTAACTATTTGGGTAGAGTCGGATATAGTTGGCATGTCATAGGATAAATTGAGTACAAGTTACTTTAGTCATATGTCGATGAGCGTTGAGCACATTTTCCTTCAGAAGTTTCAATGAGTGCAAAGCACAACTTTTATTTCGATTATACCGATGAACGCTAGGCACAATCTATCTACTTTGGATGTTTCAATGAGGCATCGGGTGCCAAATTGATGTGTTTGTTTGAGTCCGAGTCATATTAATAGGAAATATAAATTGCAAAATAGTTAATTGACATTTGAAAATGATATCGACATTATGAAATTATATTACAAGTACACATTTGCAATATATAATAATCGATAGCATGTGAAAGATCATGCAAATTGGTTGAACGAGCCTGAGGGCTAATACAGAATGATGATGGTAGATTTGATTTCAATTCAAAAATGATATACGAACTTGATTGAATGTAATAGAGTGAAAAATAATATGACTATTAAGTACATTGGTAAGATATGTTAATTAGTTGTTAATTGAGGTAGTATGTTTAGTTGGTTCTTTTGGCATAAACAATGTATCTTGTAGCATATGTATAGTGTTATATGTATTGAAGAATGACATGAGTTGTATGTGAATTAGTTGGTATTGAATTGGAAATTGATTGTATGCTTTTGATTTGAAATTTGTATTAAACTGATTTGAATAATGAAAATGTCACTGAGCTTTATTGCTTAGCGTACGATTTTGTTTTCCATGCGCAAGTTAGGTTTGTGACGAGGTATCGAGCATCAACTTCAGCATCCAAAAAAAGATCCAAACTCAACAATGTTTGTATAGTTTCTTTTGTTGGTTATACGACATGTACCTATGTTGAGTCAAAATTAGTATTTTGATTTGATTATATGCTAAATACATGGAATTCGAAATGTCATAACCTACAATTAGGCAAGTTTTGTGGTACGATAATAGCCTAATTGGTTTTGTGTTGATATACATATGTTTATGAGTTCCAACTA
This sequence comes from Gossypium arboreum, assembly GCF_025698485.1. Taxonomy (NCBI): domain Eukaryota; kingdom Viridiplantae; phylum Streptophyta; class Magnoliopsida; order Malvales; family Malvaceae; genus Gossypium; species Gossypium arboreum. The sequence goes on from NC_069080.1 coordinate 42,611,367, forward strand.
GTTAAATGAATGACTTAAATGAATTGATTGTGTATTCAAATGAAATTATTGAAATGGATGTTAGCATGTATCTATAATTGGTACTTTAGACATAAATGAACTCACTAGGTGTATAGATTTGGTGGAAAATTTTATGTGTAAGTAAATTTGAAAGGTTTTAAGTGTTTACAAACAGGTGCCAAAACTTATCCATTTGAAAATAGTATGTCACGTCGCGACGTCGAACGGTGGTTATCGCAACGAGATCAGGCCACCATGCCACGACACGATATCGAGCATGGGTCGTTGAGATAAGACCTAGACAGTATGTTGCGTTGAAATGAGACCGAGACAGTATGTTGCGTTGAGATGAGAAACCTTTTAACGTCATGACATCGGCTTGAAATTTTGTAAACATTATAATTTGGTCCTATTTCAATCTTGGGTTAGTATTGAGCTTTCGTAAGCTCATATAAGACCTAAAAATAAATAAGAATAAATTTATATACCTCTTTAACTTATATTGAGATGTTTATGTTATAAATTGAACCGTGATTTGATTGTTGCTGCTCTGGCAACAAATATGACACATTGTAACTCGAACTTGGCAACTGGGTCGGGTATGGGGTGTTACATGTACAATTTCAAAATTAAAAAAAAAAGATTAAATTGTGAGTAAAACAAAATTTAAATACATAAATATATCGATTAACAATACTAAATACACTACAAGTATTTATCATCATGTTGTCATCAATTGTAAGTTAGCATTGAATTGACTTGTGATACTAACTTAATAATAACATTATTAATACAACTGTTGGAGATAATAAATTATGTATATTAAAATAAAAAATTATAAAATACATTAAAATGAAACATTAGTTGAGTGGTACATTTAAAATTTTACCAATTGAGTTTAAATCTTCTGTATGCAATTTTTGATTAGCTTTTGTTAATATGAAAAGATTAAAGCATATTCAAATAATATAATTTTTTAATTACGAAAAATATTTTTCGTATTTTTGTAGTAGAAAATTAAATAATAGTATAAATAATAAATTAAAGGGTAAAATGAAAATTTTGATCTCTATTGAAGGTACTGCCTATGTACTGGACGTCTGCTGAAAAATAACTCAGTGTAGTTGAAAAGTAAACGAGAGGCTTATCCAAATAATCTTTCAGTCAAATTACTTTCAGTTGGATATTATTATTATTATTATTTGCCTAAAGATTGCGACTCATAGGAGCTGGGATGCATCCCTAAGGCTTTGAGTTGAGGCCTCAATTTACAGCAGAAAAAGCAGAAGAAAAAGAAAGGGTGATTGGGGGATATTTCATTTTCATGGTAAGGAAAAACCCCATTTTTGAGAGAATGCAAGAATGGAATGGAACCCCAAAAAATGTGATGGCTTATAGGCATTCACTTCAGCCAACCAAACCCCACACTCCTTCCCCCTACCCCTGGGTTCCAGCCCTTATTTTAATTGAATTGTCGCATCTCACTAGGTTTTCTAACCATCTACTGAGTCCCTACAATATTTTTAATGAATTAATTTGAAAATGGTTAGAAATGAATGTGTGAGTGACATTAGTCACTAAGTGATGTCTGAATCTAATGCTTCTTCCCTTTTTATTTTTTGGGGTCAAAACTTGCATTTAATATTGTAAGGTATTCTTTAAAGGCAAAAGTAGTTTCAATAAATTATGTAACTGAAATAAATAAAAATCATTAATATTAGTAAAGAAATAAATAAAAAGTATTAACAAAACCATTAATCGATAATAAGATAATTAATATAATCAATAGTAAAAAAATTATAATTTTGGAGAAATTGAAATTATTAATTTTATATTAAAGAAAAGAAATAGTACATAGATTTCAATCAAATTAAAACATGAAAAATGAGAATTGACCAAAAGGGAGTAAATGGCAAATGGAAAAGCAAGCAAACAAATAAATAAAATATGTAAGTCTTCCATTTGGAAGAGATGATACTTCACACTTAATTCTCTTACTCCGTTTATATGATATAATTAGTAAGCTGAAAATTTATTACAGTTGATTCAACATCTGATGGGTCACAGTTTCCCATCATAAGGAAAAGAAAATATAGCATTAATGGTGGAACACATAGGCTAAAAGCTTCTAATTCCATCATTGTTTGTCATGGACTAATATTCCTTCAATTCAACGTTTCTAAGTTTCAATCAATCCTTCCACGACACAACTACAAGACAATCACAATTGCCCCTCCCATGACCCATCTCCCAACAAAAGTTAAATGACCAAATCCTCTACTTCTATTCCCTTTCTTTCACCTTTTTCCCCCTTTCTAATCCGTTTTGTCACTATCCTAAGCCCTCAGTTGTGCAGCTCTCAGCCCCCACCTTCTCTTGTCTCTCTCTCGCTTTGGCCTCAATTTCATCCAACAGTATTCGGTCTCTTTCCCTCTGTCTCCTTTGTTGCTACCTTGTACCACTGCAACCCAAGGAGGATTGACCTGTTTTTTTTCCACTTTACATTTCCTTGCCATCTGCTGACCAAGTTTTTGGGGTTTTGTTCCATGGATATGCTAATTATTCTCTTCCTGCTAACCTCCGCCGCTCTTCCATTGGCTTCACCAGATCCAAACGACGAGGCTTGTTTAACCCACGTTAGCCAAACTTTGAAAGACCCTTTGAAGAACCTGCAAAACTGGACCAAACCCAACTTCGCTAACCCTTGCAACGGTTTCACTTCTTATCTCCCTGGTGCCACTTGCAACAATGGTCGAATCTACAAGCTTTCCCTTACAAACCTCTCTCTTCAAGGCTCTATCTCACCTTTCCTTTCCAACTGCACTAATCTTCAGTCACTTGACTTGTCTTCAAATTCCATCTCAGGCCCCATCCCCCAAGAATTGCAGTATTTACTCAACCTGGCAGTGCTGAACCTTTCATCGAACCAACTCGAAGGCGTGATCCCTCCGCAGATTACCTTATGTGCTTATTTAAACGTCATTGATCTTCATGACAATTTACTCACCGGTCAGATTCCTCAACAATTAGGCTTTCTATCACGGTTGTCAGCTTTTGATGTTTCTTACAACAAGCTTTCGGGGCCAATACCAGCCTCTTTAGGGAACAGAAGTGGGAACCAGCCGAGTTTCAATGTCACTTCTTTTGAAGGCAATAAGGATCTTTATGGATACCCTTTACCACCCATGAAAAGCAAAGGGTTGTCAGTTTTGGCCATTGTTGGGATCGGGTTAGGAAGTGGGCTTGCTAGTTTGGTGCTTAGTTTTACAGGAGTTTGTATCTGGTTGAAGATTAGAGATGAAAAGATGTCTGCCGAAGAAGGGAAGATGAGTCACCCTATGCCTGATTATTAAAAGCTTGAATCTAAGATTAATTACTGATCTAAAATTGGGGGGGGGGGGAGACTGAAAATTCCAGGTATGCTTTTAATTAAATCCTTTTCTTTCTTCTCAATTTTTAAGTGAGGTTTGGGTTTAATCTTTAATTTCCTAAAGGAGTTGCCTTTTCTGGGTTTTTATGATCTTTTTTGTGTTTAACGATTTTAGGATTCTCTATAACATTTATTTTCAAGAATGTATAAATTTGTGAGTAAATATGAAGTAATTATAAGATTTAAAGTGGATCCAATCTTAACACTGGTTTTTTGCTACTTGGTAGACACTTCCCCTGCTGGTTTCTGCTTAATTTTGGGAAATGGAATTCAATGTTGAAGTCTCTAATCTATGGGCGCAACAAAAAGGAGAAACCATACATTTATTGCATTTTATTATTGACCTTGATGATTAACATTTTAATTTTTAAATTTTGGAAAAGTGATCCGAAACCATTTTACAGTGACCCTGAATAACATGCTCAGGTGAATTCTAATGAAAATTTAGGGTTGTTTTATTCATTCATTTCTTTATCTCATCTTTGCTTCTTCATTTGATTTTTACTCCAACAATTCATTTATCTACTTTTCTCACCTAAAATCCACTTGTCTTTTGTGTCTAAGGTGACATCTTTATTTAAAATCCTCCATCATCTATTAATAAATTTATTGGTCGATTATTGATTGCAATGGTTTGTTTAATTAATTTATTTTATTAATTGATTTGACTAATTAATTTTATTAATTATTTATCTAAAAGTGTTTGACTAAAACTTAGTTCATATCCGTAAAATACAAATAAATGCATATAATATTTTATTCTTAAATATTTATTATTAAAATAAAACACAATTACCAAAGAATTAAAACACCCATTATAGGAATTAATTAGTAAATACTTTTGAAATTTTAAATAAACAAATTTCTTTATAACCTTATGGAAATTGATAAATATTAATAGTGTACCAATATTATTGTAAACTATATTCTTAGTGATAATTGTGTCATGTTCTTAGCATATAAATTGGTGATAATTATATCACTTTTCGAATAAATTTGTCAAGTAGCATATTTCAATTAATATAAAGTTACATAAGAAATCATTTTACGCAAGTAACTTGAAAGTAAATTAAAAGTATATAAATATTCAAGAAATAGATAAAAACAAATATTTAAGAAACATGACATTATTGTCTAGTTGCCAACAAACTAGTAGTGATGTCATCGATTTACAAGGGCAAAAAAATTCGACAAATAAAGGCCAGAGAAAAAGTACAACAATTTAAAATGATAGAAATAACTAATCTTACCGGATGAAATCATCTTGCAAATGAATTTTCATAGTTAGATTTTTGTAGATTCACGATAGATGGTTTTTTTTTTTAAGATTTATTTTGGACTTTGAAGCTAAAAGTGAAAATGGAAGAATGGAGGTTATTGACATATTGACACCCCTATTAGGTTTTGGAGCATGTGGCAAATGGAATAACTTTTTAGTAAGTATGGTTGATATATCATTGCACATATCTTATTCATAATCAGTTGTGAAAAAAGTTGTCTATCCTTGCATTTTTTGTTTTGGAGGTTTTAGCTCAACAAACATTTATAAACCTCTATCACCAAATATTACAATTAGAGGATTTGACTACCCAATCCTCCATTTATGCCTAAATCAACTAAAAAATACCCAAAAATTTGTTTACCAAACACCTTAATTTAAAAAAATTAAAAAAAGAATTGGTAAGTGGAAATTTTGAGATGGATTCAAATTTTATTTTCATTAGAGTTAAAAAGAGAGATAAATATCAAATTTATAGGTTCAATGTGTAATTTATTACATGAATTTTGATTTGGAGCAATTATATATATGAAGTTTGAATTGTGGTTCATATGTATATATAAAACTTTGATTTTAATTGAATTGTGCACATTTAAATAAATGCATACATACATTTATTTTCATATTGAGTTAATATAATTATTTGTATATGTAATATATCAATATAAAATTATGCAATCAAATCAAAATTTTATATTTAAAATCAAACAAAATCTAAATTTATATATGATATAACATATTGAATCAAAATTTGTGTATAATTTTATATTTATCCTAAATTTAAAATGTTTAATTAAAATTAAATGATTTATTTATCATTTTAACATCCACTTTTAAAACAGTAATTAAGTCCTCTATTTGGCTTCTTAATTATAAAAGTTGAAATTTAGTTAATGCAATTTCCTTTGTTAATTTACAAGATTTCAAAAGTTGACTTTTTTAGAAATAAAAATAAAATTTTATTAATAAAAACATGTTTGGTAACTTTTTTTTAATAGAAACATGAGAAATAAAATAAAATATTTTGATTTTTATTAATTCGAATCGAGACACCAAATTTAATATTTGACAAACTATTAAAAATAATTTTTTAGGTTTATATGAATTTAAACTAAGGCCAATTTCTTTATAATTAAAAATACTTATTTTCATCATTTTCACTTTTACATATAACATTTTTAATGGAAAAATGAAAACAATTTTTTATTATTTTTAATTTTATATATTTTTATTTTCTAAAAGTTATTTTTAATTGTGGGGCTTTCTTTGGATGATGAAGAAGACGAAATTATTCAATTGGAGAGGGAGGAGATAAATCAAGAGATCTCTTATGTGAATTGTTTAGTGGGAGTATTTCTTACTTCTAGTGTTGTTCATTTTCAAGCAATGCGTTTGACGTTGGCAAGTGTTTGGCATCCAATAGGGGTGTTTCAATCTCTGATCTAGGAGGGAAAGAGACTTATTTCATTTTTATTATGAAGTGGATGTAGGGCGAGTAATAAAGAACAGGCCATGGAATTTCAATTCTCATCTACTAATTCTTAATCGATTGAAACAAGGCGAGGATCCTTTAAGTGTTAAGTTGCATTGGGTGGATTTTTGGATATTAATACATGATCTCCCTCTTGGCTTTATGACAGATGCTGTGGCTCATCAGCTGGGAAATTTCATAGGAATTCATTGAGTATGATTCTGCTGTTGTTCAGTTGGGATATAAGCGCTTTATGTGAGTCAGGGTGAAAGTGGATGTTAGGAAGCCTCTCAAAAGAAAAAAAGAGGATTGCGCTTAAAAATGGAGAATCTATGTTCGTTTTAAGTATGAAAAGCTGACTTTATTTTTTTTTTATGTGGCAAATTAGGACATGAAGAGAGTTTTTGTCCGTTGAGAGTTATCCAGCCACAGTCAGAACAGTGTTTTTAAGTGGGATATTCCTTTACGCGCTCAATCAAGGAAGAACCAGTCATGAAAGAGTAAATGGCTTGTGGAAGACGAAGGAGAGAATTTTTCTAATTTTGGTAACACAATATCAATAGGGGAAAGAAGGAAAGTGGAGATTCTAACATCAAATCTAATAATTAAAGGCGTTAATTGGGGGATTAGTAAAAAAGATTCTATTTCTGCTTCTGTGAAAGACAAAGGAAAGGCTATTGTTAATATAGGCCCAATAAAACTTGGGGCTATGATCCAAAGCAATGACGAGTTTGATGAGGAGATGGTAGCCTATGAAGAAGCTAATAGTCCAATAATGCACAGTGATGGACTCAAAAGACCCTGAATTCACCATATTTTTTCATGAGTTTCTGATTCTGATTCGAATGAAACTTTTGTTACTTCTTTGCAAGTACACAATAATTCAAGATCAACAGGCCTTACTAAACAGGCCAGCCGGGAGCAATGAAGCTCCTAAGCTAGAATGTTCGAGGCTTGGGGAGGCCCCGAACTGTCAATCGTCTCCGGCATAGGCTGAAAGATATAAGTCCCACGGTGGTGCTTTTAATTGAGACAAAACTTCAAGGTTATTAGATGGAGAAGGTCAGACATAAGTGTGGCTTTTTTAATGGAATTGATGTCGATTTAAATGGTAGAAGTGGGGGTTTATCGTTAGGCTAGAATAATGATTGCAAAATCTCCTTCACTCTTTTTCAAGTAGGCACATTAACGTTATGATTGATGAGGACTCAAAGGGGAAAACTTAGAGATGTACGGGGTTTTACGGAGCACCAGAGGAAAATTTGCGAGAAACATCTTAGAATTTGCTACGTACTTTGAATGATTCCCCACAGATTCTTTGGGTTGTTATTGGAGATTTCAATGAAATTGCATATTCATTTGAGAAGAAAGGGGGGCGACCAAGGAGAGAAAGACAAATGTGTAGATTTTGGAAAGTTATGAATGACTGTTCTCTCACTGATATTGGTTTCAATGGTCAGTGGTTTACTTGGAAAAAATGATGCACAAGAATTAATAATATTCGGGAATGCCTTGATAGAGGTATTGCGAATCATCCTTGATGGGATTTATTTTCTAATTTTAAATTAAGTCATCTGTCTCATGCATTTTTAGACCGTTGCCCTCTGTTGTTTAATTCAAATTTTAGGAATCAACATTCGAAGCAGTGGCAGTTTAGATTTGAAGCTCCGTGGTTGCTGGAGGACTTGAGTAAATTAGGGATGTGAAGAATTTGGACTGAGAGTGTGAGGACTGTTTCAAATAAGATAAAGGCTATGGGTATGGGCCTTGAGGAATGGTTCAAGGGAATTAAAAAAAAAGAAGTCTATCACGAAAAAATAGTTGGAAAAATAGTTGCTTCAACTAAATGAAGAAGTCCCTACAGATGAGATTTTGGGGGAAATTGTAGAGACCAAGCTATAGGTTAATATGGAGGCAGATAGGGAGGAGCTTTATTAGGAACAGAGAGCTAGAGTGAATTGGCTGAAAAATAGGGATAGGAATACCCATTTTTTCCACCAATCGGCAACGAATCGACATAGGAGGAATAATGTGAAAGAGTTAGTGGATGGCGAGGGTAATACTCATGCGAGCTATCTGCTTTATTACGGCTGGCCACTGATTATTCTACTTCTCTTTTTAAAGCGAAAAGTGTTGGAGGTCCAAGCTTAATTTTGGAAGGTGTTGAAGCCATGTATTTCTCAGCAGATGAACGTGGACCTTGAGAAGAATTTTACATATGAAGAGGTGTGTTCGGATTTTAAAGCCATGAGCCTGCTAAAAGCTTTTAGCGAAGATGGGATAGGGGCGATTTTCTACCAAATGTTTTGGCATATCGTGGGCAAAGATGTGGTTGATTTCTTTATTGAGACGTTGCAGGGTTTGCATAATATGGATGAAATTAACAACATAAGACTTGTTTTAATTCCCAATGTCAGTTCTCCTTGGTGCATGACTCAATTTAGACCTATTAGTCTTTGTAATATTTTATATAAAATTATTTCAAAGATGCTGGTGAATAGGTTTCAAAAGATTCTCCATTTGTATATTGATGAAGCACAAAGTGCTTTTATCCCGTGAATGTTGTTCCAATAGGGTCGGAAGCGTGTAAATTATTGTACTAAAAAATCACACAAAGTTCAATTCCCAGGAAAGAGAGGTGGATCACAAGGATCTCTTAAATACCAAGTCTTTCCTTAGTCAGAATATCATTTTTATAGTAATTTAATAGCACAATTAAATACTACTATTATACCCTCAAATATTGAAAGAAAAATAGGACAAAAAAAAGAACACAAGAGTTTTAACGAGGTTCGGTAAATTATACCTACGCCCTCGGTACTAACACCGGATGATAACTTTACTATCTCCAAAATATTACAAACAAATAGAATTCCTTAAGAATTCTCAAATGGGAGAAGAGAGAAATCTAAGAGTGAAAGATTGGTTGGGATGATGAAATGAGAAATGAGAAGGCCTATTTATAGTTGAGGTTCAAGGACCAAACTATAAATAGCCCATTATCTCAAGGACCAAAAAAAAATTATCCCATGCCACTTTTCCAAAATTGGTGGTTGTCATTTTTGATTGTCTCCCATTAATGTTAATGGCAACCATTATTAATTGTCTTCCATTAATGTTAACAATCTCCACCTTGAAGATTTGATTAGGATAATCACATCTTCACACACTTCCTTCAACTCCCCAAATTCGATAAAGCTATCTTTTGTAGTGTTTACAAATGCGCTCTCGGCGCCATACACTGAAGGTGCTCAAATTCTCGGGATGTCAATCAAGTTCAAACAATGATTAAACTTGATTGTTGTTACCACCTTGGTCATCATATCTGCGGGATTATCTGCATTGTCGGAATCTTCAAGTAGAATTTTTCCTTTTTCAAAGACTTCCAAAGACAAAGTGATATCTTACGTCGATATGCTTGGTTCTTGAATGATAGACTTGATTTTTCGCTAAATGAATAGCGCTCTGACTGTCACAATATAGACTAATGTGACTTTGATCAACTCCCAAGTCTTTCAACAATCCATTAAGCCAAATAGCCTCCTTAATGACTTTCAGAATCGCCATATATTACGCCTCAGTAGTAGACACGACTCATCATGAGATCGTAAGGTAGACTTCCAACTCACTGGGGCTTTCGCAAGAGTAAACAGATACCCCGTAGTTGAACGACGTTTATCTAAATCACCAGCAAAGTCGGAATCAACATATCCAACTACAAACTGACCAAGTGCTTCATCCTGTTCAAAATTAAACCAACATCTACGGTTTTCAAGATACCGTAGAATCCATTTCTGACTTGCCAATGTCCTTTTCGAGGATCATGCATATACCGCTCACAACTCTAACGACTTGTGAAATGTCGTCACAGCGTACACACCATCGCATACATCAAACTCCCAACTGCATTTGCATATGGGACTTTTGCCATATATTCTCTTTCTTCTTCGCGGAGATAATTGAGCACTAAGTTTCAAATGAGAAGCAAGTGGGGTACTTACATGTTTTGTGTTTTCATTTACACCAAAACATTGTAATACCTTTTTCAGATATTGCTTCTGATTCAAGCAAAGCTTGCCTCTCTGTCTATCTCTACTTATCTCCATGCCGAGAATCTTCTTGGCCTCACCTAGATCTTTCATCTCGAACTCTTGATTCAACTGAGCCTTTAGCTTATCTATCTCTTTTTGGCTCTTCGAAGCGATTAACATATCATCAACATACAAGAGTAGATAAATGAAAGATCCGTCATGTAGCTTTTGCAAATACACACAATTGTCATATTTGCTTCTTGTGTATTTCTGCCTTTTCATAAAGCTATCAAATCGCTTGTACCACTGCCTCGGGGATTGCTTCAATCCATATAGCGATTTGTTCAGCTTACAAACCCAATTTCTACCACCAGCATCTTTGTATCCTTCGGGCTGAGTTATATAGATCACCTCTTCTAACTCACCATGCAAGAAAGCCGTCTTAACATCAAGTTGAGCTAGCTCCAAATTCAACTGTGCTACCAAGGCCAACAAAATTCTAATGGAGGAATGCTTCACAACAGGGGAAAATACATTATTGTAGTCAATTCCTTCCTTCTGAGCATAGCCTTTAGCTACCAACCTTGCCTTGTAGCGAACATCTTTCTTGCTAGGAGATCCATCTTTCTTTGCGAATACCCACTTGCATCCGATTGCCCTTTTACCTTTCGGTAATTGCGCCAACTCCCAAGTATTGTTCTTCAGGAGAGATTGCATTTCTTCATCCATGGCGCTTTTCCATTTATCACTTTCTAAGCTTTGCATTGCTTCTTGATAAGTGATAGGAATATCATCATCAACAACGGAAGGCGTAGGCCACCATATCGAAGAATCGAGCGGGTTTGAATTTCTCTCCTTGGCCTTGCAATCGCAATCGGTTCTGGTGTACTTAATGGTTCTTGGGTCGAACCTCTTCAACCTCTAATTCCTCCATTGTGGTGGAGAATTAGACTTATTAACTGGAAAATCCCCATCCGCTCAAACTCCACTGTTTTGGAGTACACTCCACCTTGTGGAGTATCGCTCGTCTGAATATCTTTATCTGCTACCTTTTCAATGTGGCGATTCATCAAAGGTAACATCTCACACAGATCATTTTCTTTGTGTCTAAGCACCAAAGACGAAATCCTTCACCCGTAAGTGATTCCCATAAAGAGAGCTTTCTTTGCCCTCGGATCTAACTTTGACTCCTTCACATGGTAATATGCGGTGGATCCAAACACATGTAAGGAATCATAATCAGAGCGGTTTTCCAGACCATACCTCCATAGGAGTTTTTCTTTCTAATCTGAGATGATGGCAAACGATTAACAAGATGGCGGCGTATGTCATGACCTCGACCAAAATTGCTTGCCCAACCCAAAGATTGGACAACATACATCGAACTTTCTCCAAGAATGTTCGATTCATACGCTCTGCCACTCCATTCTCTGCGGTGTATCCCTAATCGTGAAGTGTCGAACAATACCATACTCTTGGTACACATCGAAGAACGGATCACTTCTATATTCGCCTCTATTGTCCGTTCTAAGCCGCTTGATTTTCTTGCCAGTCTGGTTTTCGATCATAGTTTTCCATTTAAGAAAAACTCCAAGCACTTCATCCTTAGTTTTCATGGTATACACCCAAACTCTTCTGGAAAAGTCATCAACAAAGGTAACAAAGTAGTGTTTTCCTCCCAACGAAGGTGTTTTGGAAGGCCCCCACACATCTGAGTGAATATATTCCAAAATACCTTTTGTATTATGGATAGCAGTGCCGAACTTCACTTTCTTTTGCTTTCCCAGAACACAATGCTCGTAAAATTTTAATTTGCAAGCCTTTGCATCTTTCAACAATCCTTGCTTTGCCAGAATTTGCAAGGATTTTTCGCTGGCATGCCCCAACTTCATATGCCACAACTGCATTAAGTCCAAGTCTTTGTTACCGAAAGCTGCAGCGACTGTTCCAATAACTGTACTACCTTGGTAGTAATACAAGTTATTTTTCCTGATGCCCTTTAATATCACAAGTGCGCCAGATGTCACTTTCAAAACCCCATCTCTCATAGTAACAACTGAACCATTGGATTCCAAGGCTCCCAATGAGATGAGATTTTTCTTCAAACTGGGCACATACCGAACATCAGTCAGAACTCTGGTTGATCCATCTTGATTCTTTAATTGGATTGAACCTATCCCAACAGCTTTTCTGGGCATTATCATTGCCCATATAAACAACTCCTCCATTTAGTTCTACTAAATCAGAGAACCACTCCCGGTTAGGGGACATATGATAGGTACAACCCGAATCCAAAATCCACTCATCTGAATGGAATGACGATGATGATGCAACCAGTGATAGTTCGAGTCACTAGTATCATGCTTTGCAACACAAACATCTACAATGACTTTTCCCTTATTCTTCAACTTTGGACAATTTTTCTTCCGGTGGCCTTTCTCATGACAAAAGGCACATTCATCTTTCCCGAGTCCGGACTTTGACTTTGATCTCCCTTCGAGTTTTCTTCCGAGTGTATGAACGACCTCGGACTACTAAAGCTTCAGTATCTCGATTGAGTTTTTCTGTTTGTCCTTCTTTCTCTGCTCATAATCAGTATAAAGCCGCATGACTTCGCCGAGATATATCACTCGCCATGAAGTAGAGTAGTTTCTAGGAACTCAAACTCCTCGTGAAGTGACCCCAACAAAGATCAAAGCCAAATCTTCATCTTTGAATGTCTCATCCATATTCAGCAAATCGGTGACTAACTGATTAAATTTGGTGATGTGATCATTCATTGTGGTACTTGGGACGTATGTGAAGCTAAATGTCTTTTCTTCAAGTGGAGCTTATTTTGACTGTTTTTCTTTAAAAATTTTCTTCAAGTGCCACCACAACTTATTTGCGAAGTCTCCTTTGAAAAAGCATACCTCTGCTCTCGAGAAAGGCATGATCGAATTGTGCCACATGCCAACCGATTGATCGCCTTCCAATCTTTCTCCCGTACATCATCTGGTTTCTCTTCATCAATGGCAATGTCTAGACCTCGCTGAAAAAGGGCATCTAGAACCTCACTTTGCCACATACCAAAATGGCCCGTGCCATCAAAGATCTCCACGGCCAATCTTGCATTTGCAATTGTCGGTCTTGTCCATATGGGCGATGTTGAAGCTCCTACACCGACCGCTTTCTCCATAATCTTTCAATATACCTAAGGAAATCTTTTACGATGTGGAAGATCGGTTTAAAGCGCAACCACAGAGCATACTACGATTAACCTTCGACTCTTGATACCACTTGTTGTTCCAATAGGGTCGGAAGCGTGTAAATTATTGTACTAAAAAATCACACAAAGTTTAATTCCAGGAAAGAGAGGTGGATCACAAGGATCTCTTAAATACCAAGTCTTTCCTTAGTCAGAATATCCCTTTTATAGTAATTTAATAGCACAATTAAATACTACTATTATACCCTTAAATATTGAAAGAAAAATAGGACAAAAAAAGAACACAAGAGTTTTAACGAGGTTCGGTAAATTATACCTACGTCCTCGGGTACTAACACCAGATGATAACTTTACTATCTCCAAAATATTACAAACAAATAGAATTCCTTAAGAATTCTCAAATGGGAGAAGAGAGAAATCTAAGAGTGAAAGATTGGTTGGGATGATGAAATGAGAAATGAGAAGGCCTATTTATAGTTGAGGTTCAAGGACCAAACTATAAATAGCCCATTATCTCAAGGACCAAAAAAAAATTATCCCATGCTACTTTTCCAAAGTTGGTGGTTGTCATTTTTTATTATCTCCCATTAATGTTAATGGCAACTATTATTAATTGTCTTTCATTAATGTTAACAGTGAAGACTCATTACGGATAATATCATAGCTGCATATGAAACTTTACATTCTATGAAGAGAAAACAAATAGGGAGAAAGGGGTCATTTGCTTTAAAACTTGATACGAGTAAAGCTTATGATCGGATTGAATGGAATTTTATGCATGTTATGCTTCGAAGGATGGGTTTTCGGATAGGTGGATTGAGAAAGTTAAAATTTGTGTGACATTGGTCTCGTATTTTATGGTTATGAATGGGGAGGTGGGGGATTCATATTTCCCATCTCGAGGTATTCACCAAGGGGGCCCTATTAGTCCTTATTTATTCCTTATATGTGGTGAAGGCTTGTCGACTTTTCTTAGAATGGCTACTACAAGGGGAGTTCTTAATGGCTTTCGGGTTAGTAGGCAAGCACCACGAATCACCCATTTATTTTTTACAGATGATAGCCTTACCTTTGGAATGCTTCTGTCAATGAAGCAATGGTTATCAAAGATATTTTAGAGGTTTATGCCAACTGTTCTGGCCAAGAAGTCAACTTCGACAAGTCAGGGATTTTTTCAGTTCCAATGTCGATCAGTTTAACAAAGAGGAGGGTTGTAGGGTTTGGGGGGTTAATCGGAATCTAAATATGGATAAATACCTTGGTCTCTCTTCAATGGTGGGGCATAACAAATAGAGAGCTTTTAAGGAACTTAAAGAAACGCTAATTAAAAGAGTCTCAAGTTGGACCTCGAGATTACTTTTTATAGGAGGGGGGGAGGTTCTTATCAGAGCTGTGCTCCAGGCTATTCCACTGTATGCTATGAATTGTTTTTTTTTACCGTCAGTCGTTTGTAGAGATTTGAAAACGGTCATGGCTTGATTTTGGTGGCAAAAGAAAGCAGGAAAAAAAAGGGCTTCATTGGTGTTCCTGGAAGGAACTGTCTGTACCAAAAGAGGAGGGTGGGATGGGGTTTTGAGATTTGGCCAAGTTCAATATCGCACTTCTTGCTAAGTAGGGTTGGTGGCTTATGGAAAACCCGAGTTCTTTACTTGCGTGTTTGCTTAAGGCAAAGTACTATAAGGGAGCTAATTTTTTTGAAGCCTCTTTAGGAGTGAATCCATCATTTGTTTGGAAAAGTATCTGGTGTGCGAAAGGCCTGTTAGGTTCTGGTTTGAAGTGGAGAATCGGGTCTAGAACATCAGTGTCAATATGGAAAGACTATTGGTTGCCGGGGAAAGATCAACGCTCTATTTCTATTAAAAGGGTGGCAGGTTTGGATTGAGTGGCTAATTTAATTCTGAAGGAACCTAATCGTTGGAATAGAGATTTATTCATTCAACATTTTTGGTAGAAGAAGCTGACCAGATTATGAGTTTACCTATTCCTACTACTGATCAATCTGATAAAGTAGTTTGGTTTAGCTAGAATTCTGGTATCTATTCTGTGAAGAGTGATTATAAAATGTTATTGGAGAACTCTAATGCGAGCATCAATGAGCAAAAAATGTTTAAGCAGATATGAAGTTTAGAGTGTCCTTCAAAAATTCACATTTCAATTTGGAAATTTGTGCAAAACTATGTGCCTTCTTTTCAGAACTTACATTTTTAGGAGGTTGATTTCTGATAACAGTTGTCCGCGTTGTTACCATTAGTGTAAATCTTCTACTCATGCTGTTTGGGATTGTTTCATGCTATTCGAGATTGTTTATTTGCTGCGCAAGTTTGGTCCAAGTTAGACGTCCAGTGGCCGAGTTTAATGGAAAATTTAAATTTTAATGAGTGGTTGAGTTAGCTATTGGAGAATTTTGATAGGAACAGAAAAATGGGTAATTGCCGTTACAATTTGGGCGCTTTGGTTCTCTCGAAATAAACTTGTACATGAAAGAAGGATGCAAAGTTTGGAGGAAATTCTATTTTTGCCGATTCCAGTTTATTGTGAGAGAAGGGAACGGAACAGCGCATGCAATTGCTATTAAGGGTATGCCAACTGAAGGAGATTTGTTCTGAGTAGAAGATGCGCCTTTAAAAGCTTTGGAAGTGGCCAATTCTAATCATCGGAGCAGTCGACCTCCATATCCCATTTTCTAATTATTGATGGAGTTGAGAAATACAGATATAGGGTGGCCCATCTCAACTATTTTTTTTTCCGGATAATTCATTGTCAGCTTTGGAAGATTTTTGCCGTTTATTTTTTTGGGTTTGTTTGACACACACAGTGCCTGATGCTTTGCTAGATGGAGAAGATGATGTTTTGTTGGTTTTCATTTTAATTATTTTCTGTTCTCTCGTTCTTCTCTCCCCGTTTAGTTTTTTGTTTTGCTTTGGTTTGTAAGATATTTGGTGGAAAAATTTAAAATTTATATAAATTAATCCATCTTATTTATAAATTTATTGTGTTCGGGTGTTTGTATGAGGTGGATCCTGATTTCATAACCCGCTCCACTTTTGACCCACCTTCACAAATCATCACCAATTTACCATCCACTTCTAAAACCTCAATACCTCTAATATCTCTCTCTTCCCGCTTTTTCTCCAAAACCCTAATTTCTCGTTGTCGAAGCTAAAACCTCCCTTAAAAAAATGGCTAAAAAGAACAAGCAGAAGCCTCCGCAAGACCCCAAACCTAGCCAGGAGGAAGAAAAGAAACAAGTAGAGCGCAAGGAAGAGGAAGTAGAAGATGAAGAAGAAGAGAAAAGCTTCGACGACTTGGGCCTCGACCATCGATTACTCCGAGCTCTTATCAAGAAAGACGTTGGCAAGCCTTTTCCGATTCAACGTGTTGCAATCCCTCTCATTCTAGTAAGTTCATATCATGTTCAAATAGTTGCTTAATTTTAGTTATTTTTCGTTGATAGATGTTTAATTGCTTTCGGTACGGCGAACTCGTGTTATTAGCAAGGCAAAGACGTGGTAGCTCAAGCTAGAACAGGCACTGGCAAAACCTTTGCATATCTTCTTCCGTTGCTTCAGAAGCTGTTTCCGTCGGATTCCGGTTCAAAATCCCGGCTTGCTCCAGGCGGTTTCATCCTCGTGCCCTCGCGTGAATTATGTCAACAGGCATGATATATATTTTTTAAACTCCTTTGGTTAGTTAAATGCATTTGAAAAGGAAATAGCTTTTTGTAGTAGAATTGGAAATTTTCAATTTATGTTTCGTGAATAACAAGTAGGTAGTAGTTTGGGTATTATAATTTGATTAACTTTTAGGTATTCTCGTGTATAATTGGTTTTCAGGTCTACAAAGAGGCCGTATCATTGGTTGAACTATGTAGAGTTCAATTGAAAATTGTGCAGTTAACCGGTGGAATGCCAGCTTCTGATTTGGTTGGTTTGATTATAGATGTATCATTCTTATGCTTTAGCACTGAATCACCTTTACTAATTTTTTTTTCCTTATATTGTTAAACTTGCAGCGAGCTGCATTGGCAGGGCCTCCCGATATTTTGGTAACCACGCCAAAGTGCATAAGGGATTGCTTGGCTGCTGGATTACTTCAGCCTGCTTCTATCAGTGAATCACTCGAAATTCTAGTCCTTGATGAGGTAAGGGTTTGAGTAAAATGTAGAGCGACTTTCTAAAGTTAGTTCTGTTCATGCAGCTATTTTTATCATAAGTGAAGTTATGATTTGAGCAAGTATGTACTCATATGATTTGCAAGCCACACTTCAAACATGTCATACTGTTATCAGGAATGGAACTGTATACCTTAAATGCTTGCTCTTTTCTAACGTAGTTAGTATATGTCGAGTAAATCTGTAACCTATATTGCATTTGCTGTTTCTTTGCACTTTCTATTAATGAAACATGCAAGGAGGTCATTGATGGATATTTGTTTTTACAGGCTGATCTTTTGTTGCAATTTGGCTTTGGAGATGATCTTAAAGCTCTTACTCCTGCCATTCCTAGAAGTTGTCAATGCCTTCTAATGTCTGCTACCTCAAGGTGTGTTATTTGTGTAAGCTTTGTATTCTTTGTAAACCAGGTTATAATGTTTGTGTTAATCGTTTTCACTGTTCTTTAGAGCCCATTGATTTATTTCATCAGATCCATCCTTCTAATTGTATTTTGTTTTGATGATTAAATGATTGTCAGCCACTGCATGTATACGATGTAAACCTGCATTTTAAATTTCCTAATTTTCTTTTTCCATTAAGATTGGCAATACCTGCTGATCAATCTATTTTGGCATTTGGTATTTGGCAGCCCTGATGTTGACCAACTAAAAAAGCTGATTTTGCACAATCCATTCGTTTTGACGCTGTCAGAAGTAGATGTTAAGGATGAGGTTATCTCAAAAAATGTTCAGCAGTTCTGGGTATGAACCTATAACCACTATTAGGAAACTGTTAAGGCTATTCCATTTAGTTAGTTGGTTTTTCTCTAAATTTGGAACAGTGGTTTACCTAAATTATTCTTCCCTGTTCTTTAATGGATTGCAAAAGTTATTTGTAGTTCAAGCAAAATACTTCCTGATCCTTTACCCCTTTATCCTATGTTTTTCAGATTTCGTGCTGTGCGAGTGATAAGTTACTTTATGTTCTTGCTCTCCTAAAGTTAGAGTTGGTATTGAAGAAGGTTTTGATTTTTACTAACACTATTGGGGCTGGTTTCAGATTGAAACTATTCTTTGAAAAGGTATTCTTTTTGTCATCTTAAACTTAACTATTCAATAATTAGCTTAATTCTTGCATGCTTTCCATTTATGTGTCTATCATAAAATTGAAAGTAATTGCCAACTTGGATAGTTTTAAAGTATGTCAAATGAGCAATGTAGATTTATATCATTCTTGCTGAATGTCAAGACTAAGGTTTTGCTTGGTAGGGTGAAAAAAATTAGAAAGATGAAAAATTAGAGGAGAAAACAGAAATGAACTATATTTTTTCTTCCGAATTAGTGTACTTGGTAGGAAAGATAGAAAAATGAAAAGAAAAAGTCATTTTCTTTCCATACTTTGCTTGGTAAGGTTGAAAAATAGGAGGAAAGAAAATAATAATTTAAAAAAAAAAATGCATAATCTTGTTAATTTGCACTCTTATCTCTTTCATTTTCTCTCTTATCATTCCAATTTGGAATGACTTTTTTTATACACTAGATGGAAATATTCATCTTTCTTATTTTCTTTTCTCTCACTTCTCTTTCTTACCAAGCACACTCAAAACTTATTTTCTTTTCCCTTTTCCCTTTTCCACTCTCTTCTTTCATCCTTTCACTTTTCCATTGAACCAAGCATACCCTAAGTGTGTTGCATCAAACCTCTATCTTAGATTAGTCCTAGGTTTTTTAAGTTTTTACGCATCTCATGGAGATTTCTATGTGTATGACATAATTATTCTATTTTTAAGTACATTATTTTGACTTTATAATATTTGTGTCAAGTTTAGCTACTGATGCTCGAGCACTTTTTAATTTTTGCTGTTCTTCCTAAATAAGAAAACCTGTCCTGTAGTCATTAATTCAGTATACCTATTTCTCATGACGTTTACTGTGGCAGTTTGGAATCAGGTCTGCTATATTGAATGCTGAGTTGCCTCAGAACTCTCGTCTACATATCCTGGAGGTATACTAAATAGTCCTGTTTCAATTAACTTTATTTAGATTTAAAAAGTTGATTTTATATGTATTTTTATTTGTGTTATGCTAGAGTTGAAAAATGAAAATTTTGATGATACCATTTGCAACCTCTGTTGTGATTGTTTGCCTGGCTGTATCTACTAACAATAGTAAGTTTAGTTGCTTATGACCTGTGTTTTTTCTCTCTTTTATCAGGAATTCAATGCTGGGCTTTTTGATTATTTGATTGCAACTGATGACAGCCAAACAAAAGAGAAGGAACAAGTTAATAGGGACAAAGACATGGACTCAAGGAAGTCCAGAAAAGGTGCTAAGCCAAAAATTGACTCTGAGTTTGGTGTTGTGAGGGGAATTGACTTCAAAAATGTCTACACGGTAAGCCCACTTTTTTTAAAGAAAATATTTTAAGCTTTAAACAGTTGTTTTATGGTTAATTGTTACTGTTTTAGGATAGTTTTTTTATCTTCATATTTTGCTTTGTACTATAGTTACTGGCCTTTGCACGCAAGGTGGAGTTTGTCTTCTTTTCTTTTCTTTTCCTTTTTCTTTTTCTTTTCCAAACTTTGATTTTACTGTTATTTCCACATTCCTTCTTGAGCAGGTTATAAATTTTGATATGCCTTCAAGTGCTTCAGGATATGTACATCGTATTGGACGAACTGGAAGAGCATATAGTGCTGGTGCTTCTGTTTCCCTTGTGAGTTTCCTGACTAAATTATAAATAACTTCTGTAGGGGCTGCTATTTTTGCTGAATGACTTATTAATCCTGGTGCATTTTATATGAATTCACTCTGCACTCTGTTTTACCATTTTCAACATCTTTTATTTTGGCATGGAAACTGTTTAATTTTTGGTGTCATGTCACTCAGGCATTGATTAGAGAATGCTAATATTGTCTGTATTTAGGCTAGATGCATCTGATAATGGTGAGCTGGACGTGCTGGATGACGTTTATGATTGTTGCATAATACATTTTATTTCAACTTGTTATTCATAGCTCTTGCCAATTATTCCTTCGTCGTTAACAGGTTTCACCAGATGAGATGGAAATTTTTGAAGAAATTAAATCCTTCTTGGGTGAAGACGACATTTGCACAAATACTATCATGCCATTTTCACTGTTGACCAAGGATGCGGTGGAGTCTTTACGATACAGAGCTGAGGTGATATTATTTGGTTCCTTAAGTGTCCACAATGTATCATTCATGGTTTCTTTTATAAAATTGGGGTGGATAGCTTCATTATATAGCAAGTTGTTTCGTGGTTTATAGATTAAGTGCATGTTGCTTATTTTGAGAGGGGGAATCTTGCAGGATGTGGCAAGGAGTGTGACAAGAGTTGCTGTTAGAGAATCACGAGCTCAGGATTTAAGGAATGAAATTCTCAACTCTGAAAAGTGAGTAATTACTGATGTCAAAGACATCAAAGGTCAACCTGTAATTTAGCCTTGTTGCAGAGTTTAATCTTGCGTTTTCTGAGTTGCGTGCTTCTGTTTGTTTAGGTTGAAGTCTCATTTTGAAGTAAATCCGAGAGATCTAGGTAATGAACGTAGTAGGCTAATGCTTTCATTTATTTCTAATGCACTTGTAAAATCCTGAATCCTGATGTCGGAATATGAACTTGTACTGTACCAGATTTATTGAAACATGATAAGGTTCTGAGCAAGGAACCTCCTGCACCTCATCTTCGTGATGTGCCCGACTATCTATTAGACCAAAAGACACGTGATGCCAGCAAAATGGTCAAGCTTACTAGAGCCGCGATGGGAGATAACAAATCCAGTCGTCGCCAGGGAGCCAAGAAAAGATTCAGAAAAAGCAGGGATCCTCTCAAGAGCTTTTCTGCTGAGGTAACCGGTTTTATGTTTATCTGAGAATTCTGTGCATTGCCTACGTTTAGTGATTTAATCTTAACATCATTCCTATTGTTTGGTGTCAGGCACCGAAGAGAGTCGGCAAAGATGGGGTGAAAGGAGAGGGAAAAGGTTTGGATTATACCCATAAATCCAAAAAGCAAAAAGCTGTTTGATTATTCTGTACAACGTCTGCTTATTGCCGCAAGCAAAAATTTTGTTCTTTTCATTTATTCGAAAACTGTTGTTTTTCTTGTTTAAGTTTCGTTTTGTCTGGATTTTTATTACCTGTTTTCAGAAGAGAAGATAAATACCTTTCAATTAATGTAATTGTCTACTACTTTTTTGCCCATTAAGTGAACGTTGACAATATTTAGAAACGAACAAAATAAAGTAATAAATTCACGGTCAACAGAAATTAATCATCTTCGGTATATAAACTGTTAGCACCCGCCCCTTATCAGAATTCATGGTAATAATATTTAAACCATAAAATCAAATGAAACAAAATCAAGGGAAGCCCATAAACCATTTCTCATTTTTGATGTGGTTTTGCATCTCTTTCACTATTATAAATATTTGATTTTATTCAAGATTTAGCTTTCAACTATACCTGTTTTTCCATTTTAGTACTTCAATTTTTTGTCACTGTAGTATTTAAAACTGTTATTTTATTTCGATAAACCCCCCAAAATACTAGAATAGATGACATTATTTATCACATGTCATGTTTTTATTGGTGGCATTGAGCTTTTTGAGTAAACTCGGATAAAGTAATTGTTTAAATATTAAAATTGACCCCAAAAAAGATTAGATACCAAAATAAGAAAACTAATATAATTCAAAGGCTAAATTATAAATTGAACCCCAACCTTGGGCATTACATCACTGAGTGTTTACCCCAAAAACTCACATTGTGGATTTGATTCACATGAGCATTCTTGTTTGTGGTGTGTGAGTTGGCAGTGGTTTACTCCTATTAGGGTGTGTAAATTGTAAATACCTTGTTCAGGTTGAGGGTGATTTTTAGGTTAGGCCTTATCAACAATGATGACTCTTGGATTCAAACTTGATCCAAATAGTTGGGAAAAAAATCTACTTCCACTTCTTCAAATCACTTATTGGTTTCTTATTTTTTAATATACTAAAGTAGAACTCTTACTCTTAAAAAAAATTAGTGAAACTCTTAGATCTTTATCTTGCTTTAAAACTCCAACTCTTAAATCCTTGGTACAACTCTAACTCTAAAACTAACCAAATCAAACCTTCTTTTTATTTTTGCAATTTGGGTTAAGCTTTTCTCATCATCAAAATTCAAAAGCTTACTCTATGCCATTTTTACCTATCAAGAAGTATCTGTAGCCTTTAGGGACATTTTATTTTGCAACGATTATATTGATTCGATAACTTTATGCTTTTAACAATGTTAAAGATTTTGAAATATATGGAATGATCTTTGAAGGTACAAGTGTTCAACAAAAGAAAGAGAGGGAGGAGATGGTAGTGGTGACAAGGGGCCGGTTCACTTGTGACAAGTGGATAGTCGAGGTAATTGAAGAGGAATGAGGAGAAATGAATTAAGGAGAGGAAAATGAGATTGAGTGCTAAGGTATATTGCATAGGGTAGCTTAAAAGAGAAAAAGATCTTGTTATCATCGTGCCTTAGGGTATTTATAGGGGAAAGGTCCTCATGCTTGGTGGTGCCACGTCACTGACAGCATGGGTAGTGGCCCGTACGTGTAGTCAGCCAGGTGGCAAGTCCGTTACACGTTGGTTATTGTCAAGCAAGGTATAGTCTGAAATTCCCTTTATTGAGGTAGTACGAGGTTGTTACTTCCTAGTAGTCCTTTGGTGGTCCCCTATTAGGGACAAGTGCGCTAATAGTGAGTGGCCTTCCTGTAGATAGTGTGGGGGCTTCAAGTGGCTGATCGCTGGGCGACCATTTAGGCGGTGTAAGGAGTAAGGCCATCCGTAGGTGACTCAAGTTACTTCTTGTGCTGCCATGTGTTAAGCCGAGGTAGGGGTATAACAATTGTTCGCCCCTAGTTGAAAAGTGTTGGATCTAGTGCCCTTAGTGTAGTATTTTCGTCTTTTTATACTTGCATTTTTTGAATAAATTGGTCTAATAAAATATCCATTAATTATACTAATATCCTTTGTATACTTTCCTCAACGGTTTTTGTATACAAAGCAAAATGGAAACAAATATTGGCTTACTAATTATCTAACATTTAACTAATACTAAGCGATATTACGTGGTTAGATCGTGATCCGAAAAGATAACTTATATTAGTAGATAATCTAAACATGTCATTATTCTAATCGGAAACAAGCAACCTGGTCGAAAGGCTAATATGTCGTCTATCAAGTCTAATTGGGGAGATACCTTCTCTTGGGTATTGGAGCGGATGACACCCAAAAGATAGAGACATAAATGTGATTGACTAAACTGATAGTTTATCAAACATGATCCAAATAGAATAGATCCTAAATTTGTTTATGGATTTGTTCATTTGTGATGTTCATAGTATTGCATACCTTAATCTTGAGTGGGTGATGGAATATGTATGCGTTACTCATATACTTTGATGTAAATGAAAGCTTGAGTTCAAATAGATAAGGAACCAAAAGTATACAACTTTTGCAGTATGTAGCATCATTCCACAATAATGAAATTCATAGCCTAACTGTAGGGTAAATGATATCCTTTCATCGACATTATATGATAGATGAAAAGTAAACATGGCCACAAGTAATTTATCTTTATGATAAATGTTTTGATTACTATTTAATAGTAATTGACTTTTTTAAAGGAAGATGTAATGGTTATCATGAGATAAAATAGGATCATATTAGGAGAACAAATTTATCCCAAAGAGATTAAAGATATCCTATAAGGGAAACACACTTATGAAAAGGTAATTGGATGGACATTTACTAAATAACTTTCGTTATGGTATATAATAAGAGAGAGCTCAATCACGATACTTTAGTGAAATGGCATTATGACTAAATAAGTTTATAATTAATAAGTGACAAGGCTAAACTTAGTTATAAATTATTTGAACTTTAATTATATATTTCTAATCGGTATCTTCTCTACCTCGAGATTACTAGTAACGAATTGCATGTAGAACTGGTAGATAGAAATGAATGGAAATGATGAAGTAAGAGAAATGTATCGCATGAATCTCTACTCGCAGTGAATGTGTTTTCTTGCTAAGTAAAAAATTAACTTGAGAATTAATTTAAGGTTTATTGAATTCTTATTTAATTAAATAATTTAAGTTTGAAGATGAAATTAAATTAATTAAGTCATTATGAATGGAAGTGGGAAGTGATCTTTTCGAGTGGCCTCATTGAGCTTCTGATAGTCGGTACACACTCACCATTCCGTCACCGTTTGTGTAGGGACCATTTCATTCTTCTCATTAGAGACTATGGTTATCCCCCCTTTCTTCGAAACACAGTGTGTAACTCATTCATTATCGGAAATGGTGTAAACAATTCCAGCATCTAACCAAAGTCAATTCCTTCTTCACTACCTCTTTCATAGTGGGATTTTAACCTCCATTTAGCATCAACCATGGGTTTCTTTCCTTCTTTCAAGTAGACCTTATGTCGAAAAAGGGACAGACTTATGCCTTTTATGTCGGCTATAGTCCACCCAATGGCCTTCTTACAAGCCTTTAACACTTGAAGCAGAGCCAATTCCTTTTCCAAAGTTAGACATGCAAAGATGATAATCGACAATGTATTGTTCTCTCCTAGATCTCAATACTTAAAAATCCTCAGAAAAGGGGTTTCAATTCTAACTTTAGTGGTTTAATTATGGACGATATCGTATTTTCAAAAGCATCATCGAGAGGTCCCAATGGTTCTTTACAATTTTCCACCAATCCAACTAATTTACACGTTCACTTTTGAGTTGGACCTCAGTGTCTTCTTGGGATTCCTAACCATCATCATTAATAGATGGTACATTTTCTCTTGGAGAAGTGATATCCCTATGCTCCTTTTGTAATTTAGTTCCCGCAGATTCCATGCTTTCGGCATCAGAAAATCGTTTAATGTCATGCTATTCTGCTTTATCAAACGATTCCTCTTTTATAGGTGTAGCTCCCATTAGTATTGACAGCTCATTTACCTATCTTATTCTTTGACCCAATGCTTCTCCAAAATTTCTGCTAGAAGCTTTTCTACTAGATGAACTATTGTAGTTCCAGGTGGAATCATTGCTGCTAACATTCTCAAGTAGGATAACTACTTCCCGTACAGTTTTTTGTCCAAATGCTCCATCTAGAAATGATATCAAATTGTAATTTATTGTTGTAACACCCCTAACCCGTATCTGTCACCAAAATAGGGTTACAAAGCATTACCAGGGTTTACGAATCAATCAGACAAAAAATTCAAACGTTTCATTACATATAAATTTTCATAATAAAACCAATCAAAATCATATATAATGTCCTTTATACGAGCCCTCAAGGCCCAAAATATGCATTAGAAACAAGTCGGGACTAAATCGAAAACTCAGAGAATTTTTCTGAAAAAGTAGAAAAGTTTCAAAGCTGCAGGGGTCACACAGCTGTGTGGCCAGGTTGTGTGACTCACACGGTCAGGAGACATGCCCATGTCTCATGTCATATGGGCATTCAAAATAGGGACACATGGCCGTATCCGTGCCCGTATAACTCTTTAACTTGGGTCACATGCTCGTGTACTAGGCCGTGTGAGCATACTGACTTGCATTCTTAAGAAGATACAGTGGAAGCACGGCCGTGTCACTTGGTCGTGTGTCACACACGACTGAGACATATGCTTGTGTCTTTGCATGTCTGGACGAAAATAAGCCATTTTCCAAGCCACATTTCTCACCCAATTTGACACCAAACTAGACTTAACATATTACACATCAACAAGCCATAACAAGGCATTGAAAACAAGCAAAAATCAAGTCTTAAACACCTCAAATGACAACTTAAAAACTTGTCAACCAAGTATCAAAACTTACCTAATTAATTTACCTAACAAAGTTACCAAAGTTCACTACACATACATACGTACATACATACATACGTACATACATACGTACGTACATACATACATACGTACGTACATACGTACGTACGTACATACATACATACACATACATACGTACATACATACATACGTACATACGTACATATGTACATACACATACGTACATACGTACATACGTACATATGTACATACACATACGTACATACGTACATACATACATACATACATACATACCTACATACGTACGTACATAATATTTACATAAGCCAAACTTTGACCAAGACCATACAAAAGCCTATACATGCCATATAAACCGTATTTAACGTTTCAAAAACTACCGAGATAAGTTGAATAGTGTGACTTGAGTGCTGATCTGATTGTCCAACCTTCTGAAAATCTACAATGACATTATATAAATACAAATAATTTTAATGAAGCTTCGTAAGTTTGACGAGTTAAATAAAAATCTTACCGAACTAACTATAATAAATTAAGTAATAAAAATCATCCATAACAACTCCCTGTCATTTACAACTTCAATCGATAGATACATCTATATTCAAATCAACAAAAAAAAAAACATGTTTTTCAAATTTATTAAATAAATCACATTACTGATCCATTCAAAGAATGTCTTAAGATAAGAGTACATCGTCAACAGAAGCTTGAAAGCTGAATAGAAGCTCGTAAAAGCTGATCCACCCAATTACGCCAAACAGAAAGTAAAACACGAGAGTTCACAACAAATTTTGAACCCCGGTTTACTTGGGAATAATGCCGATATCTCCCTCTAATACCATCATACACCAAATCATGAATGTACTCAAATCTCGCGTTCAATTCAATCCGAATATCCAACTCAATATTATAATTCAAACAATAATTTGTTCCACCAATAGAATATATGCATAATACCAATCATCAATTTATACAAATGTTAAATTTTAACCATACGAACTTACATGGACTGAATTGTAGTAATTGCAGAAGTTCAACGACTATTCCGCTATTTTTCCTTTTTCACGAGTATCTACGGGATCTTGATCTAGAATATAAAATTACTCATTTATTAACATATATTTCATTTACAATTCATTTTACAATTAATATCCTTTTATTTTTTGAATTTATGCAATTACCCCAAACTTTTACAATTTTTGCAATTTAATCCCTTAATTAGTTAATCTATCAAATTAACTAATTTTCTCAATCAATAATCTATCCAAATATTCTAGGCCCCCATAAAGTCCCTAATAAACCTAAAATTTTCTATCAAACCATAATATTTTGACATTTTCACAATTTAATCCTAAAATTAATATTTAACGAAATCACTTTACAAAATCATCACACAACACAATCAAAGATCCAAATCCATGTTATTCATAAAAAAAATCTAATATTTATCAATGGAAACTTCCAAAATTTTTAATAAAATCAAAAACGAAGGTACGGTTTAGTTGGACCTAATTGTAACGATGTCAAAAATATAAAAATTACAACAAACAAGTAAGAATTGAACTCACATGAAACAAAAATGAATAAACTAACTTAGAGCCCCCTCCTATGGTGGTTTCAGCCAAAATTGAAGAAGAAATGCATGGGAAGCTTTTAAATTTCAATTTATTTGTTTTAATTTCATCAAAATTACAATTTTGCCATTCAATTACTTTATTTTATTATTTTACCTTAACATGCCGTCCCACCACTTTAATTTATGTATTTTTATTACTTAATTCCTTTCTTATTTATTAATCAAGCCATTTAATCACTTAATTATTATAATTAGCAAGTTTTGTACCTTTTTAATTTAGTCATTTTAATTAATTAACTATCGAATGTTAAAATTTTTCAATGAAACTTTAATACCACCTTAATGACACTCCTTCAATACTTATAAAAATATTTACGGATTGGTCTATAGAAACGAGGCCCCGATACCTCACTTTCTAAAACCACTTGACCTAGGGTCTTACCATTCGAACCTAATAAATCATTATAAAACATAAATTACCAATTCAAAAAGCTTTTTAAAACCATAT
The DNA here is from genome assembly GCF_025698485.1 of Gossypium arboreum. Lineage (NCBI taxonomy): Eukaryota > Viridiplantae > Streptophyta > Magnoliopsida > Malvales > Malvaceae > Gossypium > Gossypium arboreum. The sequence goes on from NC_069080.1 coordinate 42,639,898, forward strand.
TTTATTTGTAAATATTAAATAATAATATTTATGAACTTACTCACCGGATTTGGTGGCCTTGAAACCACTGTTTCCGACACTACTGAAAAAATAGGATGTTACAACTGTCCTCATCGAATCTAACATAGAAGTATTGCAATTGAATTGCACTTTCAACATCGTTACTGATTAAACCTCGCAATACCCTTTTAAACCTTTCCTAAGCTTGGCCTAGTGTCTCTAGACTTTTTTGCTTAAACTCAAACAACTCTTTGTATGCATTGAGCATTATGGTCATTGGGATGTTCCGCCTCAAGAAAAGTTGAAGAAATTCTTCCCATGAGGTAATGGTATCCAAAGGCAACATATCCAACCATTTCTTTGCTTTTCTTCTCAGCGCAAACAAAATCAACAGTAATCAGATTGTCTCATTCGAAAACCCATAACTAATCATGTTGCAAATATGTTCGAACTTACGGAGAAAACCCATTGGATCTTCCTTCTCACCTATACTGAATTGGAGATTAGAGATAAGCTAAGATATTAGAGACGAACTAATCTCGAAATACATGACGCCAATATACGATATAGTTATATTGGGTTGTAGCCAATTGGTTCGTGAGGGAATGTGCAAGTGTACACAATCATTATAAAGTAATAAGTAAGCATAAGAGTTATCGTCTCCACAAGGACTGTGTTTAAATCAGTAATTGTAAAATTACTATTCACAAGGTGGTTGAGAAAAACACAATAATTTTGAGCGATAAGTGTCAAATTAAATTAATTAACTAAATGTAAGTTAACCTAAATGTAAATGAAATGAAATGAAATGAAATGCAAGGTAATGGTTTAGAAGCAATTTCACGAGTTAACAACAATAACATTAATAGGCTAGAATAATTACAACATTTAACTTAATTCATTTTTCATCATGCTTAACAATGTTCCAGATAAATTTCATGGCAACTCGGTCATTCATTAACTTGGAATCTAATATAAGTTCTTTCGAAATCTTATACCTAAAAAAACATGTATATTTCTATGTCCATATTTAACTAAGGATTCCTTAGAATTTATGTGAAGTAATAGGGACAGGTTAGGTTTGAAACAATTTAATCACACAAACCTAAAAGCTATGCAAGGTAATAGAGCTCTTTCGAATTATTACCAACCTTTAATTTGATCGGATTAGGATATAAATTATGCATGCACCTTCCAATTATTGCGTCCATTAATCGCCATCTGGTTAGGATGGATAAACTAATTCTAGTGCATTCAAACATGTTTTAATTCATGAATTACATAATAATTTTAATTAGAAGCATGAATGTCTGAGGCACAGAAAATTATAAGCATGAATCAAAATGAACTTTATCAAATTAATGTAATCATTCTAGCTAAAATAAAATTACGTCATCATGGTCAATGGGAAAACATCAAAACAATTTACAAACATCTTGAATAAAAAAAATAAAATTAAGGAAGAAGAAACTCTTGATGGGTTTGACGTTTCTCTGAAAACTGATCATAGTGGCTTCCACCAATTCTCGTGATTGCAAAATGCTCCTCAAGGTGGCTGACCAAGAGTGTTTTTCCTCAAGGGAAAATGCTAGCTAAAGGGAAGTGGAGAAATTGAGGGCTTATGTGTGGAAAAGATGAAAGAAAGATGAGAAATGTTGTGAATTGAGGGATGAGTGAATGATAATTGAATGAGAAGTGAGGAATGGTATTTATAGTAGAGGGATGGCATGGGAGTTTGCTAAAAATAGCTTGGAAATCCCTTGGTTTTCTCTTTTTCTTGGCCAGCCATGAAATGTGGAGAGAGAGGTTGATAGTTGGTTGATTCATGCTTGATTTCATGCATGAATCATGCAAGGGGTTGGACCATGTTGACAGATTTATTTGGGAGCTGATTTATGATATTTCCATAAGTGTGAGGGTCTTCAATTTAATTATCCTAAGGCTAATTTGGACTGCTCCCATGCCTTTTCTAAATTTGGGCCATTCTCTCCCCTTATTGGACGGTTTTGACAACCCAATTGAGAGTAGACTTTATTCTTTTCAGTAACCATCTTCCAAGTTGGGTTAAATTGAGTTTATGAGTCCAATTTGATAAGCTTTCTATCTACATGGAGTAGGAATTACTTGTGTTCATGTGTGATATTATTGGTTCTCGCATGAATTAATTCTATTGTGCAATTGCAGCAAATTGAGTAAAAAATTAACATGTAGCATAAAATAGAAAAATTATGTAAAATTAATACTAAATTGTATAAAATTACAAACTTCACTCAAATTATTTTTAATGTCTCAATATGAATTAAAATGACTCAATTGGCTACCCACATGCTCGGAATTTGCATAAATTATGAGTAAAAGGTGTTAATAAAACCTATATAATTTAAATGTATCACCAACTCCGGTCATACAACATTGTGTCAAGTAGAGATATCATTCTTGGCCTAATCGATAGTTTTTCCCTCCTCAAGAAAGCTTAATTCCCTACAACAAATAAAAGAATCAAATCAAATAAACGAATCATACAAATTCTCCAATTAAGACATTGGATATTCAATTATGAGAAAGAAAGAAAGAAAAATGTCATATCTATTAACTTAGTTGTGGTCAATTAACTCCTTAGGAAACATGCAACACTAATAAAAATCACTCAATCATGCATCGACTCCCTGACAATTGCGCCAACAACTTGATCGCTTCCACCACTGGCGCATGAACACCGGAGCGGAGAATCAACACTAAACAATCAAATATAATGTGTAATATACAAGTGTGACAATTCAATTATAATATTTATAATACTTAATAGAATAAAAGAGTATTACAAGGATTAAACCCGAATGAGTTAGCGATTAAGTGATCCTTAAATAATTAACATGCAATTACATGAGTCTAATTAACTTCTTACTAGGTGTTATATTATGGCAAATCATAATTGAGGGTGAATTAAACTAATTAGTTATCTAAAAACAGAGAAGGACTAGAAAATACATCATGCAAATTGTGAAACTAGCAAATTTGATAACAGATAGCGGTTGTGATACATGCACAGATGGGGTGAAATTTATTAGATTCCAATCATCAAAATTGTCAATTTTCAGGCTTGGGAAATCAGAAGAATTTCAACGACTTTTTGGATGGGATCCTGGCATTTTTAGGTTGAGATGTCTCATTTGTTTGAAGATCTATCTCTTAGCTTCGAAATGCATTTTGATTCACTCAATTTTGAGTTCGGAGCTCAAGTTATGACCATTTTAGTGAAGACTGCATGAGCAGAATTTCTAAGACGGAATTACGAGTTTCGGGCTTTTAATTTGAGTTTAAATCATATTGGGTTTAAGTTTTAGGCTTAATTTTTATTATATTTAAGCACAATATTTTGTTTATTAGCTCTTATTATTTTATTATTATTTTATTCCGAATTTTGATAATTATTAAGTATTTTAAGTTATTTAGAATTTTATGTTAACAAGAAAGTTTAGTTTAAAACTACTTCTTGTTTAGATTAAATTAGAGTTCTAGTATACTTAGGAGTTTTATTTAGATTTATTTATCTAGCCTATATATAGGCCTTTGCATTGTATCTGAGGACACAATTGATTATTATTCTATTTCTCTTTTGAATAAATAAATTCTCTTTGAGTTTTTTCTTTTCAAGAATTTCTCTTGAGTTTCTTTTAGAAGAGTTTTAACAATCTTTTTAGATTGTGGGGATCATCTTCAAACTTTTTCTTGCCAAGGTTTTTATCTTGGAGGGGAAATTAGAGCCGCTTGAAGGGGGTTGTGGATTCTTCGTGTTTTCAAGGCTTCTTAGGACTTCTACACGCCACGTTCTATCTTTCCATTTATCTTCTTTATTCACTTCCTGAATCCTTGATTTATTATTTGTTTTAATTATTTTATCTAACTTGGATTTAATTTCGTTTCAGGTTGTGTCAAGAAAATTCCAAGTTTCTTTCCGAACATCTAGAGACCTAAGTCAAATCCGCGACTTTGACAAACTTTACGATCCGCTTTCGCGTTCATCCTTCTCAACCTTTATCATTTGGTATCAGATTTGGGCGTTTTAGGTGTTCTTTTTTAAACCGATTTCTAGAAAACAGCCTCAAAATAAATTTTACCCTACGGTTTTAGAAAAATATTTTTCAGTGGGTAAACGATTTTCAAATGATCTAAAATTTTGTATACTATTTCTTGGCACTATTTTAAAGTATAAAAAAATATTTCCCACAAAAAAAAGTGATAAAAAAAGTACAAAAAATAAAATACGAAAAAAAAATAAAAAAATAAAAAAATTCTGTGGGTTGAATTTTGTGCCGAAACTTTCCAGATCAAATCTACATTATTTGAGGAGGCTTCAGTTTAAATTTTGTGATTTTTGGAAATCGGGAACACCTTGAACGAAGTTTGTCAAGTTGCTTCGCAGTTTTTCGGGTTTTCGGGTTTCAACAATTTTCATTGACTCTTAGCTTTAAGTATTCATTTGTTTTCCTTTTTATTTGTTCCTTACGCATTCTAACACTTTCTTGTTTCTTGTGTTAGTAGGTTAAAGCACGTTGCATATTCCTTCATCCGTGCAACAAAATTCTTTGATGTCTAAGCCAATTTTTGGACTCATAGTGCTATTAGGTTTGCTTTGATAGTTTGATTCTAAAACATCTTGATTGATTGATATAGACACTTTTAAAAGACTCACAAGATCAATTCTTACATTATTGAGAATTTGATTTTTATTTCTGAGTGCATAGCTGTGAGGTTTGCTAAATTTTTCTTTTCTTGAGTGTTGTGCTATTTTCAGGCTTTCATTATAACTCGCAATAATATGATTGGGAAGTTGAGAAGGGATCAAAAGGTTCGAAATGTTCGAGATCAGCACTGTGACACTATTTTAGACACGATCAACAAAAATTTGGATTGTCTAAGTACCAAAATTGAGTGTCAGAATCGTAATTGGGAAGATAAGGTTGATCAGCCTCGGCTTTGTGCATATAATGCTCGACGTAACTTTCGTGCAAATGATGAGACTTTGGTTAATAATGACCGTATACAATATTTTTTAGATAAACCAAAGTTCAACATTCCACCATTTCGAGGGAAGTATGATCCCGAAGCATATTGTGAGTGGGAATCAAAAATTGAACTTATGTTTCGTTACTATAAATGCTCAGAAGAAGAAAAAGTCCAATTGGCGACCCTTGGATTTTCGGATTATGCATTGAGTTGGTGGATTCAACTTGGAATTGATCGTCAAAGAAACCGCGAAAGGGTAATTGAAACATGGGATGAGTTGAAGCAAGTGATGTAAAGCGTTATGTTCCTTCTCATTACTATAGAGAGGTCTTAACGAGACTTCAACTCCTTGTTCAAGGTAATCAATCATTGATGAGTACTTTAAGGAGATGGAGATGCTTATTCAAAGAGCAAATATACAAGAGGATGAAGAAATTACCATAGTGCGATTTGTAAATGGCTTGAACGTTTCGATAGCCAATGCTCTTAATCTTGACACCTATATTGATCTTGAGGAGATGGTACACAAGGCAATTGAGATTGAGCAACAATTTCAACAACATCAATCTCATCCATTTGGAGCATCACACTATTATCGAGGTCCAAGTTCTAATTTTACTTTTAAGAATTCGAAACCTCCTTATGCTACTAATAAGTTGCTGTCAAAATATGCTGAGATTAAACCTTTTGAGTGGAAAAGTAGGGCTCCTACAAAACATTCTTCTACATCTTTCAAGTAGCCCATTTCTACTAATTTTTCACCACAACAACAAAGAGCTCATGACATTGAATGTTTTACGTGTAAAGGGCGTGGGCACTATAATCGTGATTGTGCCAACACGAGACTTTTATTGATCAAAGAAGATGACGAACTTTGTGAACTGGAAAAAAATGATAATGAGAATTCTTTCTTTGAATCTATAGAGTTAGATGAAATAGAAACGTCATGTTCTCCTATCGAGATTTATTGTACTGAATTGAATATTCATAATACTTGTGAGGGGGATATGGGAAGAGAAGAAAAATCATGTGAAAAGATAGAGAGAAAAGAGACCTTTAGTGATAAAAGCCTACTTAATGGTCCAAATTTGGTGAGTGAAAATCCATATGAGGTAAAATTGGAGAGTTCTCAAATGAAAAAAGAAAATGAAAAGCAAGAAAATACCCATACAAAAATGAGGAGTGGTTATGTTTTAACTAACTCTAACTTAAATTTGTTTAGTGGTGTTTCTTTGTTACAGGATTTCAAGAATCCAATGACGGACTCCAAATTATATTACTCTACCATCGATAGACAATTTTACTTGTGGGAAAGAGCTAAAGATTCGGGGACGAATCTTCTTGAAGAAGTGGGGAATGAGGCAAGTCTCAAGGCACAATTTCAGACCTATGGATGTGATGGATTCACACTACTTCAAGACTCAACAACAATGTCAAAGGCTAAGCAAATCAAATCAAAACTTGATCAAAGACAAGATTCGAGGACGAATCTTTTTGAGGAAAGGGAGAATGATACATGCACAGATGGGGTGAAATTTATTAGATTCCAATCATCAAAATTGTCAATTTTCAGGCTTGGGAAATCAGAAGAATTTCAACGACTTTTTGGATGGGATCCTGGCATTTTTAGGTTGATATGTCTCATTTGTTTGAAGATCTATCTCTTAGCTTCGAAATGCATTTTGATTCACTCAATTTTGAGTTCGGGAGCTCAAGTTATGACCATTTTAGTGAAGACTGCACGAGCAGAATTTCTAAGACGGGAATTACAAGTTTCGGGCTTTTAATTTGAGTTTAAATCATATTGGGTTTAAGTTTTAGGCTTAATTTTTATTATATATAAGCACAATATTTTGTTTATTAGCTCTTATTATTTTATTATTATTTTATTCCGAATTTTGATAATTATTAAATATTTTAAGTTATTTAGAATTTTATGTTAACAAGAAAGTTTAGTTTAAAACTACTTCTTGTTTAGATTAAATTAGAGTTCTAGTATACTTAGGAGTTTTATTTAGATTTATTTATCTAGCCTATATATAGGCCTTTGCATTGTATCTGAGGACACAATTGATTATTATTCTATTTCTCTTTTGAGTAAATAAATTCTCTTTGAGTTTTTCTTTTCAAGAATTTCTCTTGAGTTTCTTTTAGAAGAGTTTTAACAATCTTTTTAGATTGTGGGGATCATCTTCAAACTTTTTCTTGCCAAGGTTTTTATCTTGGAGGGAAATTAGAGCCGCTTGAAGGGGTTGTGGATTCTTCGTGTTTCCAAGGCTTCTTAGGACTTCTACACGCCACGTTCTATCTTTCCATTTATCTTCTTTATTCACTTCTGAATCCTTGATTTATTATTTGTTTTAATTATTTTATCTAACTTGGATTTAATTTCGTTTCAGGTTGTGTCAAGAAAAATCCAAGTTTCTTTCCGAACATCTAGAGCCCTAAGTCAAATCCGCGACTTTGACAAACTTTACGATCCGCTTTCGCATTCATCCTTCTCAACCTTTATCAGGTTGGTTGATTTTCACGTTGTTGGTTAACCTTTGAAGTAGGGATCTAAATTACTAATACTCTTAAATTGGCTTAATTTTCCTCTTGGCCTCAAATTGACCAAATTAGACAAATTAGTCATGTTTATCTCTCGACCTCACCAAACTAACCTGGGATAATCAAATTGGTGCTCGATAAGATCTCCTCTCGGTCTCCCTTATCTAGATTTTCCTTTAGGATCATCAATCCTAAGTTTTGAATTCTATTTGATTTAGTCCAGATGTTGCAATTTAGTCCATGAACCCAAAAATCAACTAACGAACATTTCCATCAACCAACCACCTAGGATTTAACTATTCATGCTCATATCTAAACACACCAACAACAAATAATCAAGCAAAAATGACATTAACTTAAACTCAAAGCAAAGTAATAAAAATTCAAGCTTTCTTGCAAAAGCTTGGAGAACACTACAATGAAAGCAAGATATATGAGAAATTATTTTTAAAATAAAAAATGAAAAGACACTAAATGATATTAAACTAAGGATTAAAGTGAAAATACAAAGAAAGTTGAAGTATTAAAAGACAATTAACACCAAGCTAGAATAACCTTAACTAACTAACTAACTAACTAACTAACTAACAAAACATAAAACAAGAAAAGAAAAAGCTTGAACCCTAAAAGATAAAGAAAAACAACTAAAACCCTAAGCTAAAAAGATGTTAAAAGATGAATAATATGAAAAGTGGCCAAAAGAAGGCTTTTTGTTCTGATTATAACCAAAAAATTGTGCCCAAAATGCCCATCAGCGTGTATTTTCTATTGGTGTTGGAGTTGGACAAAGATAAGGACAACCCCTACAGTCATTTTTTGTCTCTTCTCATCAAGGGTATTGCGATACCCATGGTTTGGTATCGCGATACCCACGTCAGTCTTGAAATGAGGGAGCCCTGGGACATTAGGTATCGCGATACCACTATAGATGGCCTTAATCCTCTTCGTTTCAGCACTCTCATGGGTATAGCGACTTTTACGCTTTGATATCGCGATACCCTATTCTAAGTGATGTTTTTATTCATGTTTGGACCATTTTTGACTCCTTACAACACTCAATCAACCATTAGAGTCCATATGGCATATTTGGCCAATCCTGGTTTCAAAAGTAGCACAAAACACACCAATTCACTAATTAAAACAAAGAACCAAAACTAAGAAAAAACACAAAAAATACCTTCAAATTTCTCGAGAATAAGCTCTTTAATTGTAATGGAGAGCCTAATTTGATGTATCAAATTATGGCAGATCACTTATATATTTGATATTGGCAATAGTTCACCCAATGGTTTTCTTATGTGCCTTCAATACTTGAAGTAGAGCTTATTCCCATTTCAAACTCAATTAAGCGGAGATGATAACTAGAAATGTGTTGTTCTCCCCCAAATATCCATATTTCAAATTCTCGAAAAGGGGTTTCAATTCTAATTCAAACAGTTTAACTATGGAGTGTATCATCTTCTCAGAAGCATCTTCGAGAGGTCCCAATGGTTCCTTGCAATGTCTCCATCAATTTAGCTGATTAACTTGATTCCTTTCGATCTAAATATCCATGTCGTCTTGATGTTCCAATCATTCTTATCAACTACATTGTAATCCCTTTTTGGGAAGGTGAGATCCTTATGGTCAACTTGTGATTCGATTTCCATGGATTCTATGCTCCCAGTGCCCGAAATAACTCTAATTCACACTCTTCAGGTCCCTCCCTCTACTCCTTCTTAATGGGAGTTGTCATAACCGATGTGAATAGCTCCTATACATGTTCTACACTATGATTGGTAGGTTCTCCCGCACTCTTACTCACAGTCTCACAATTGGGTGAACATTTACATGTCCAGGATGAATCATTGCACTAACATTTTCCAGTAAAACTATTACTTATCGTGTGGTTTTTGTCCAAATGCTCCTTTTAGAAATGATATCAAATTGTTTTCTACTATTCTCACCCAATCTAACATAAAAGTATTGTAACTGGACTGCACTCTCGACACCGTTTCCAAGCAAAATTCATAATATTCTCTTGAACCTCTCCCAAGCTTGACCGAGTGTCTCTATGCTTTCTTGTTTAAATTTGAACAACCCCTTATAAACAGTGAGCACAATAGTTATCGGAATATTCTGCTTTAAAAATAGTTGAGTAAATTATTTCCAAGAAGTAATAGTGTTCTGAGTTAGCATATCCAACCATTCCTTCATTTTTCTCTAAGAGCAAGTGAAATCATCAACAATCGTATCGTCTTGTTCGGAACCCCTTCATAACTAATAATGTTGCATATATGGAGAAAACCCACTAGATCTTTATGTTTATCTTTACTGAATTGGAGATTCAAAATAATCTAAGATATATGAAACGAATTAAGCTAATGTAAACACAATCTTATATGATGCAATTTAGGAAATAAAAGCTTTTTATAATCTAGGCTTACCATTAGAATTATATAATTTTATTAATGAAATATGAAAACTCATATTATTTAACAAAAGCAAACTTGAATAGCTCTTACTAAGCTCTCACAATTTTTAGTTAAAAACTAAAGAATAATAAATTCATGATTTATTGTTAAATTCTATTTTATATCGTGATTGAGAGGAATTAGAAATTAGTTTTTAGATATTAAGAAGATAAACAATCTTCTTGATATATCCCAATATTTTATAAATAAAGGTACAAATAATTCAGTTATCAACAAAATATTTAGGTTATGCTTATATGATAAAGCTAGAATTATTTTACCTATAGAAATTTTTAATAAAATTGATAGAGCTATTTGCAATCAGCAAGCTCAATTTCAAAAGGTTTTATCAACCATATTTGGATTATTTCAAAAATTCTCGAAGGAAACAACCTATTTACAGCAACAGAGGAGAAAGAATATTTGACAAAATATATTGATAAGTGTTATAATAATCTCAGTTACTATCAAATTCAAGCAGGAATAGATTTAATACCCAAAGCCCAATATCTACTTTAACAAGATTCTTATTACTTTTATACTGATGGTCGAAGAATACTGGCATATAATGCTGGAGTTGGATATCGTCATGATAATAGAAATAAAGAATCCAAGATAGCGGAAATGGAGATGGATCCTTCCCACGTAATTGAAGACATAAAAAAATACATAGGAAAGTTGGAAGTCAACAAGATGTAGAAGAAACCACCATTACTCCTTAAAAAAAGAAACTATGTGTAAGCAACCAAAAACACATCTAGATAAAAAAGGAAGCTAAGTGGAAGTCGGTATAGCCGAATAAAAATGTATCAATTCGAATCTGAAGTAGTGATTTAATGGTTAAATATGTTCACTACTCAAGTATGACTTGATTTGATTCGCACTAATTCGATTTGTTTTTGGGTTTTATGTAAAAGAAAATTTATCATCAATAAAGAGATCACCGTCCTCCTTTCCGTGCCTTTTCATCTCTTCCACCTTCATCTTTACTTCTAACTACAACTTTTTCTTTCTCACTTCTCAATTTTTCATTTAAAAACCACCTTTTTTTTTCTTTAAACAGGGAGACAAGAACAGAATCGTGGGTTTTAACTGTAAATTTAGTAAAAACAATAATAAAACGAGACTTACTTTTTAAACCTTAGTATTTCATCTTCTTCAATGCCATTACTTAACCCTAACATCCATTAGCATTCCTTCCCAGGCCCTACTCCTGCTCCTGCTCCCATCTCCTACAATATCTCTCAAATTCACCACATATCGGAGTTTTCCATCAAAAACAAGGCTAAAAAAACCCTTCAAAGCTACCACCACTTGTCGCTTCTGCAAAAACCAAGAAAGCTCTATATCTCTTCTTGTAAATTCTGCTTCTGGGTTTCGTCCTTTGAAGAGAATGACGATGGTTTTCGATAATTATATTATTGGAGGAACATTCTTGGTTTCTTTTTTTGGCTATGTTTTACTTTTCATTTTGTGGCATGATAGCTATAGAGAGAAGAAAATCGAGAAAGGTTCTACAAAATTTGAGATCCAAACTGACACTGTTACCGGCACAGAAACAGGAAAATGCTCTCCGAAAAACGATTCTGGCGATGATATCTGTTGAAAAGTCAATTAAGGGGGTGTTGAAAAGTCAAAAATGGGAGGTGCAATTGGCACCGAAAGAAAAAGTGATAGGCAAGTTGTTTAAAGTTGAATGGGATAATTGCAATTTTGGTCCCTAATTTTTTAGGCCATTTGCAAGTTGGTCCCTGAACCTCAACTATAAATAGGCCTAATCATTTTCATTTCAACCATCCCAACCAATCTTTCTCTCTTAGTTTTCTCTCTTCCCCCATTTGAAAATTCTTAAGGAATTCTATTTGTTTGTAATATTTTGGAGATAGTAAAGTTATCATCTGGTGTTAGTGCCCGAGGACGTAGGTATAATTTACCGAACCTCGTTAAAACTCTTGTGTTATTTCTTGTCTTATTTTTCTTTCAATATTTGAGGGTATAATAGTAGTATTTAATTGAGCTATTAAATTACTATAGAAGGGATATTCTGACTAAGGAAAGACTTGGTATTTAAGAGATCCTTGTGATCCACCTCTCTTCCTTGGGAATTGAACTTTGTTTGATTTTTTAGTACAATAATTTACACGCTTCCGACCCTATTGGAACAAAAAGTGGTATCAAGAGCCGAAGGTTAATCGTAGTATGCTCTGTGGTTGCAGTTTAAACTGATCTTCCACATCAGAAAAGATTTCCTTAGGTATATTGAAAGATTATGGAGAAAACGGTCGGTGTAGGAGCTTCAACATCGTCCATGTGGACAAGACCAACAATTGCAAATGCAAGATTGGCCGTGGAGATCTTTGATGACACGTGTCATTTTGGTATGTGGCAAAGTGAGGTTCTAGATGCCCTTTTTCAGCAAGGTCTAGACATTGCTATTGATGAAGAGAAACCAGATGATGTACAGGAGAAAGATTGGAAGGCGATCAATCGGTTGGCATGTAGCACAATTCGATCATGCCTTTCTCGAGAGCAGAGGTATGCTTTTTCAAAGGAGACTTCTGCAAATAAGTTGTGGGTGGTACTTGAAGAAAATTTTTTGAAGAAAAACAGTCAAAATAAGCTCCACTTGAAGAAAAGACTGTTTCGCTTCACTTACGTCCCAGTACCACAATGAATGATCACATCACCAAATTTAATCGATTAGTTCTTGATTTGCTAAATCTGGATGAGACATTCAAAGATGAAGATTTGGCTTTGATGCTGTTGGGGTCACTTCCTGAGGAGTTTGAGTTCCTAGAAACTACTCTACTTCATGGCATGAGTTATATATCTCTGAGCGAAGTCTGTGCGGCCTTATACAGTTATGAACAAAGAAAGTAGGACAAACAGAAAAACTCAATCAGAAATACAGAAGCTTTAGTAGTCCGAGGTCGTTCATACACTCGGAAGAAAACTCAGAAGGGGAGATCAAAGTCAAAGTCCAGACTTGGGAAAGATGAATGTGTCTTTTGTCATGAGAAAGGCCACTGGAAGAAAAATTGTCCAAAGCTGAAGAATAAGGGAAAAGCTGCTTAGATGCTTGTGTTGCAAAGCATGATACCAGTGACTCTGAACTATCACTGGTTGCATCATCATTGTCGTTCCATTCAGATGAGTGGATATTGGATTTGGGTTGTACCTATCATATGTCCCCTAACCGGGAGTGGTTCTCTGATTTAGTAGAACTAAATGGAAGAGTTGTTTATATGGGCAATGACAATGCTCAGAAAGCTGTTGGGATAGGTTCAATCCAATTAAATAATCAAGATGGATCAACCGAGTTCGATCGATGTTGATGACGTGCCCGTTTGAAGAAAAATCTCATCTCATTGGGAGCCTTGGAATCCAATGGTTCGGTTATTACTATGAGAGATGGGGTTTTAAAAGTGACATCTGGCGCACTTGTGATATTGAAGGGCATCAGAAAAAATAACTTGTATTACTACCAAGGTAGTACAGTTATTGGAACAGTCGCTGCAGCTTTCGGTAACAAAGAATTAGACTCAATGCAGTTGTGGCATATGAAGTTGGAACATGCCAGCGAAAAATCCTTACAAATTCTGGCAAAGCAAGGATTGTTGAAAGGTGCAAAGGCTTGCAAATTAAAATTTTGTGAGCATTGTGTTCTGAGAAAGCAAAAGAGAGTAAAATTTGGCACTGCTATCCATAATACAAAAGTATTTTGGAATATATTCACTCAGATATGTGGGGGCCTTCCAAAACACCTTCGTTGGGAGGAAAACACTACTTTGTTACTTTTGTTGATGACTTTTCCAGAAGAGTTTGGGTGTATACCATGAGAACTAAGGATGAAGTGCTTGGAGTTTTTCTTAAATGGAAAACTATGATCGAAAACCAGACTAGCAAGAAAATCAAGCGGCTTAGGACAGACAATGGAGGGGAATATAAAAGTGATCCGTTCTTCGATGTGTGCCAAGAGTATGGTATTGTTCGACACTTTACAGTTAGAGATACACCACAACAGAATGGAGTGGCAGAGTGTATGAATCGAACATTGCTGGAGAAAGTTCGATGTATGTTGTCCAATGCTAGGTTGGGCAAGCAATTTTAGGCTGAGGCTGTGACATACGCTGGCCATCTTGTTAATCATTTGCCATCATCTGCATTAAAAAGAAAAATTCCTATGGAGGTATGGTCTGGAAAACCGGCTACAGATTATGAATCCTTATATGTGTTTGGATCCACTGCATATTATCATGTGAAGGAGTCAAAGTTAGATCCGAGGGCAAAGAAAGCTCTATTTATGGGAATCACTTCTGGAGTGAAGGGATTTCGTCTTTGGTGCTTAGACACAAAGAAAATGATCTGTAGCAGAGATGTTACCTTTGATAAATTTGCCACATTGAAAAAGGTAACAGATGAAAATATTCAGACAAGCGATACTCCACAGCAGGTGGAGTGTACTCCAAAACAGGTGGAGTTTGAGCAGATGGGGATTTGCCCAGTTAATAAGTCTAATTCTCCAGCCACAATGGAGGAATTAGAGGTTGAAAAGGTTCTGACCCAAGAACCATTAAGTACACCAGAACCAGTTGCAGTTGCAAGGCCACGGAGAGAAATTCGTAAACCTGCTCGATTTACTGATATGGTAGCCTATGCCCTTCCCGTTGTTGATGATGATATTCCTATCACTTATCAAGAAGCAATGCAAAGCTTAGAAAGTGACAAATGGAAAGGCGTCATGGATGAAGAAATACAGTATCTCTGGAAGAACAATACTTGGGAGTTGGCACAATTACCGAAAGGTAAAAGGGCAATCGGATGCAAGTGGGTATTCGCAAAGAAAGATGGATCTCTTAGCAAGAAAGATATTCGCTACAAGGCAAGATTGGTAGCTAAAGGCTACGCTCAGAAGGAGGGAATTGACTACAATGATGTATTTTCCCCTGTTGTGAAGCATTCTTCCATCAGAATTTTGTTGGCCTTGGTAGCACAGTTGAATTTAGAGCTAGCTCAACTTGATGTTAAGACGGCTTTCTTGCATGGTGAGTTAGAAGAGGAGATCTATATGACTCAGCCCGAAGGATACACATATGCTAGTGGTAGAAATTGGGTTTGTAAGCTGAACAAATCGCTATATGGATTGAAGCAATCCCCGAGGCAGTGGTACAAGCGATTTGATAGCTTTATGAGAAGGCAGAAGTACACAAGAAGCAAATATGACAATTGTGTGTATTTGCAGAAGCTGCATGACGGATCTTTCATTTATCTACTCTTGTATGTTGATGATATGTTAATCGCTTCGAAGAGCCAAAAAGAGATAGATAAGCTGAAGGCTCAGTTGAATCAAGAGTTCGAGATGAAAGATCTAGGTGAGGCCAAGAAGATTCTCAGCATGGAGATAAGTAGAGATAGACAGAGAGGCAAGCTTTGTTTGAATCAGAAGCAATATCTGAAAAAGGTATTACAATATTTTGGTGTAAATGAAAACACAAAACATGTAAGTACCCCACTTGCTTTTCATTTGAAACTTAGTGCTCAATTATCTCCGAAAACTGAAGAAGAAAGAGAATATATGGCAAAAGTCCCATATGCTAATGCAGTTGGGAGTTTGATATATGCGATGGTGTGTCTGTGCTTGACATTTCACAAGTTGTTGGAGTTGTGAGCGGTATATGCATGATCCTGAAAAATGACATTGGCAAGTCAGGAAATGGATTCTACGGTATCTTGAAAACCGTAGATGTTAGTTTAATTTTGAACAGGATGAAGCACTTGGTGGGTTTGTAGTTGGATATGTTGATTCCGACTTTCTTTGGTGATTTAGATAAACGTCGTTCAACTACGGGTATCTGTTTACTCTTGCGAAAGCCCCAAGAAGTTGGAAGTCTACCTTACGATCTCTGATGAGCGGTGTCTACTACTGAGGCGTAATATATGGCGATTCTGAAAGTCATTAAGAAGGCTATTTGGCTTAATGGATTGTTGAAAGACTTAGGAGTTGTTCAAAGTCACATTAGTCTATATTGTGACAGTCAGAGCGCTATTCATTTAGCGAAAATCAAGTCTATCATTCAAGAACCAAGCATATCGACGTAAGATATCACTTTGTGCGGGAAGTCTTTGAAAAAGGAAAAATTCTACTTCAGAAGATTTCGACAGCATATAATCCTGCAGATATGATGACCAATGTGGTAACAACAATCAAGTTTAATCATTGTTTGAACTTGATTAACATCCTGAGAATTTGAGCACCTTCAGGTGTATGGCGCTCGAGAGCGCATTTGGAGGCACTACAAAAGATAGTTTTATCGAATATGGAGAGTTGAAGGAAGTGTGTGAAGATGTGATTATCCTAATCAAATCTTCAAGGTGGAGATTGTTAAAAAGTCAATTAAAGGGGTGTTGAAAAGTCAAAAATGGGAGGTGCAATTGGCACCGAAAGAAAAAGTGATAGGCAAGTTGTTTAAAGTTGAATGGGATAATTGCAATTTTGGTCCCTAATTTTTTAGGCCATTTGCAAGTTGGTCCCTAAACCTCAACTATAAATAGGCTTAATCATTTTCATTTCAACCATCCAACCAATCTTTCTCTCTTAGTTTTCTCTCTTCTCCCATTTGAGAATTCTTAAGGAATTCTATTTGTTTGTAATATTTTAGAGATAGTAAAGTTATCATCTGGTGTTAGTGCCCGAGGACGTAGGTATAATTTACCGAACCTCGTTAAAACTCTTGTGTTCTTTCTTGTCTTATTTTTCTTTCAATATTTGAGGGTATAATAGTAGTATTTAATTGTGCTATTAAATTACTATAGAAGGGATATTCTGACTAAAGAAAGACTTGGTATTTAAGAGATCCTTGTGATCCACCTCTCTTCCCTGGGAATTGAATTTTGTGTGATTTTTTAGTACAATAATTTACACGCTTCCGACTCTATTGGAATAACAATATCATCATTGTCGGTGCCGGCGTTGCTGGTGCTGCTCTTGCTCATACTCTTGGCATGGTCATTTTATTATTTTTTCTTATGCGCTATAAGTTATTGTGTTCTTTTTTTATAGATTGATTTTGTCGAATGTTGGAGTAATTATTGAAATTTAGTGATTACTCATTTTCCTGTTTCTTTTGATTAACCGAGATTTCATTGTTACTGAAAATCTGGGTTTTCTTTGTTTTGGCTTGAAATTTAGTTGATTATTGCCTGAACGTAAGCAACTCATGGATACTCTTCACGAAATTGGTGTTCTTGGAGTTAATAAGAAGTTTGCCTTTGTTTACGTAGTGAAAAAGATATCTATCTACCGTACATTTCGATTGACTAATAATTTCTGTTTAGAATTTTATTGGAATTTACTGGAAATTTATATCTTTTGATCAAATGAGTAATTGACTATTGTTTAGAATTTAACTTGTAAATAATCAGATTGTTGACTGTTGATTTGAACTTTGAATTCTCAGAAACAATTTGGATTTCATTTTGATTGTTGTCTTCTTTTCTATGTAAGATTCTACTGCAATTGAAGAGATTCTAGAATTAGAATAACCTGGATAGGTTGCCTTGAAGGGCAAGAAGTTAAGACCAACTTGAACTTCCTTGCAATTTTACTTTTCCATGTATTTGCTTTGTTTGGGGAAGATTGCAGATGATTTCTCAACCATTAGAATAATAGAAGGGTTTAAACTGATGTTCATTTGCAAGGATTGTTTTTTAGTTATTTAGTGCTGATTTACTTACAATCTTACTGCTTATTTCAGGATGGAAGGCGGGTTCGTGTGATAGAAAGAGACTTGACAGAACCCGACAGGATTGTTGGGGAAATCCTGCAGCCTGGAGGATACCTTAAATTAGCTGAATTGGGCCTTGAAGGTATGCATTGAAATTGTTATGCATCTGTTAAATTGTGAACAAACTTCGGTTTTTGTTGGATCTGTTCTCCCTATTTGATTCACTCGAAGAGAAAAAAATGATATCTCTTGGTTCTCTTCTGGTTACAGATTGTGTGGAGGAAATTGATGCACAAAGAGTGCTTGGATATGCTGTCTTCAAGGATGGGAGAAATACTAAGTTGTCATATACCCAGGAGAAATTTCATGCAGATGTTGCTGGGAGGAGCTTCCATAATGGGCGTTTCATATGGAGGATGAGAGAAAAAGCTGCCACTCTTCCCAAGTAATCTTTTTTGCTTCCCGAAATCGTGCTACATACATATTAATGACCAACTAATTGCAGCATTGTTGATTTTGCAATTCTTTTTCATGCGTAATATTTCATTTTACATTTTTAGGTTAATGAATTACGAGCTTGCAATTGATCTTCTTTCACCATCTTATGTAAAATTATCAGTGTGCGGTTAGAAGAAGGAACTGTAACATCTCTGCTTCAAGAAAAGGGAACAATTAGGAGGGGTGCAATACAAAACAAAGGATGGTCAAGAATTAAGAGCTTATGCTCCTCTTACGATTGTATGTAATGGTTGCTTTTCAAACCTACGTTTCTCTCTTTGCAACCCAAAGGTGAAGTTACCATTTTCTAATTGTTATGTGAATACTTTGTCATCTTATCTAACAATGATATAGAAAATCATGTCGATAAGACAGTTATCTTTCAGTGGTGGTGAAGCCAGGAAATTTTCATTGGGGGCCAGGATAAGAACATAAATTGTTGGAGGGCTAAACTTAAAAATTTCATGCTAAAAGGGTTAAATTATATTACAAAACAATATGAGGGTCTAAAATTGTAATAAACCCACTTTATCCAAGTGGGACAGCGCCCCTGCCTGCCCGCTTTTGGTTTTGCCCGTCTTTCAGGCTATAATTTCGTAGAGTTGCATTGTCTGCTTGAATACTAAATGAAATCATTTAATTTGCATGTGCTCAGTTTCTTATGATGTTCCAGCAGGAAGTAAATTTAGTATTTTTAACTTTTCAACAGGTAGATATGCCCTCTTGTTTTATGGGTTTGGTCCTAGAGAACTGTAAACTCTCATTTCCAAATCACGGACATGTTATCCTAGCAGATCCTTCACCTATCTTGTTTTATCCGATCAGTAGCACAGAGGTTCACTGCTTGGTTTATGTTCCAGGGAAGAAAGTGCCGGTGGCACCCCAGGTAATCAGCTGATTGTTGATTGATTCATGATTTTGGATTAGTACCTATTTCTTTATAGTTTCACCACAACATTTAACTTTAATCCTTTATTGGTGTTAAAGCATCCCTTGCCTTTCTGCACATGTTACCTTGGTTTAATCGAATAGAGTGTCTGTTTCAGGTTCCACCTGAGCTTTGTGAAGCTTTCATTGCTGCTGTTGACAAAGGTAATATTAGAACCATGCCAAATAGAAGCATGCCAGCTGATCCTCATCAGATTCCTGGAGCACTTCTAATGGGTAATGCTTTCAACATGCGTCATCCTTTAACTGGCGGAGGAATGACTGTCGCATTGTCTGATATCGCTGTACTTCGGGATCTTCTTAGGCCTCTGCATGACCTTCATGATGCAGATTCCCTGGCTAAGTATTTCGAATCATTTTACACGTTACGCAAGGTTAGTTGGCTCCTTACTCTACGATCCTATTGTAGTAACAATAGCTCTTTCACCATTTGATTTGCTTTGTGCCCCATGTCTATAGTTGGCTTCACATGCTTTGATTCTAACTAACTAGCTAGGATTGTGTATTTCGTTTCGTTTCGTTCCAACAGCACTAGGTTTTGGCATCATCTTCAAAAATCTGAATGGTCTAGCAATGTTCTTGACATAAAAGGAAAAAAATTCTTCAATTCTAGGTTTGACCACTGACATTATGCCCAATGGCGAAGCCTAGTAGAGGCCCAGGGGGGCCATACCCCCCAAGTTTAAAATTTTTGCAATTTAGCTCTTTGTAGATATATTATGGCCCTCCCAAAAATATAAGTAGGCCTCCCCAAGGTTTAATATTTTTGCAAGTTTAGAGATATACAATGAATCAGAGATGTTATTACTTATTTTCAAAATTTTCTGTTTGGTTGTGTACTGCAGCCCGTGGCTTCTACAATAAATACGCTGGCCGGTGCTCTTTACAAGGTGTTTTCTGCTTCCCTTGATTAAGCAGGGTCAGAATCGCAAGAAGCCTGTTTCGACTATTTAAGCCTTGGGGGTGATATCTCAACAGGACCAGTGGCTTTACTCTCTGGTCTAAACCCTTGCCCATTGAGTCTAGTACTTCATTTCTTTGCTGTTGGAAGTTATGGAATTGGTCGCCTACTCTTACCATTTCCTTCACTTGGACGCATGCTAATTGGAGCTAGGTTAATTTCGGTATGTATTGTTCCATTCTTTATACAGTTAATGCCTCTTTTAGACTTTGCTCTTTCCTCTTGTTTTCCTTGGGACCGCTCTCTACTTGTATGAAATAGATATTCTACCTGTACAATTTATTTGACATTCCTCACAAATTTTCAATAGATACCATGGGACAAAGGTTTCCATTAATATTTGTTAGCTCAAGTTAAAATCAAAGCTAAAAGTATGAAAGCTGTGTATGTTGAACTGGATTTCGCCACCTTGCGATGATTTTTTTCCCTCATTCATGCAGAGTGCATCAGGTATTATTTTCCCCATAATCAAAGCAGGAGGAGTGAGACAAATGTTCTTTCTTGCCACTGTTCCAGCAGTATATCGAACTCCGCCCGTTGATTGATCTACCCCATCATGGTAGCGTCATCTTTTAGCACCCAAGGTTTAGAGGAATGACTGATAAATGATGAGTGCATCCTAGGACATTGTTCAACTGTGCGAACTGTTCATTCATTTTTGAAAAAAGTTGTGGCAAAAACCAATGTACTTTATATTTGTTGTATTACACTGTGAGAAATAATAAAAGAAAAGATTCATCATTGTTGAGTAAATAGATTTCAACAATCAAAACACTGAGTGAAGAAATATCACTTGGACAAAACACAATGGAAGCTGGAAGAAAGCCGTCATTCATAAACATGCAATAAGCTATATAAAACTACGTTCTGAAAAAAAAAAAAAGAATGTTATATTTAAGACACATTACCTAAATTAAATTTACAGGATAAATTTTACTTAACAATGAATATGAAAATTTTAATTTGAATAGAGAAAGGTTTTTTAAAAATGATATTGAGTAAATGGGGCTACTTGCTAAAATACAAGGCCGAAAAAGCAAATTTTGGATCCTCAAAATGGTGAATGAGTTGGACAGGGATGTAGTCGTAGTAAAAGTAGGAGATGGGCTCCGAGGGTTTTAATTTTATAAGCTGAAGGGCTAAAACATGACCGACCGTCAACCCCTCCCCTCGATCAAGTACTAGAGAAGCGAAAGAAGAACGTTCCTCCCACAGTCCCACTCCAGGGCCATTTTCTATTTCATTAGAAACTGCAAAATTTTCAGAGAAATGCTAAGAATTCTCACTTGGTCACGGTCCTCCCTCAGGTCCCGATCTCAATTTGCTCCTTCTTCTCCATTTTCCATTCTTTCATCATCATACTCAACTTTCAACAAAGGCTCCGAAGACAATCAAAGCGCCGCCGGTTCAGTTTTCAGCAGGTACCCATCTGACCCACCTCGCCTTTTTGTTGTCCAGCCTCGTCTTCGTCCCGCTACTTTCTTGCAGGCCAAGCTCAACGAGGCTCTTTGTTTAGCTAACTCCCTTGAGGAACAACGTGATGGCTACTTTCATTCTGATTTCTTCGATAAGGAGTTGCCTCCTCATGTTGTTGTCCAAAACCCTTCTCTTAAATCTGCCAAAATCCGCGCTGGTATCTCGACTCTCTTGTTTAATCATGTTTCTAGTCACTTCTTTCTTTAACGTTTTGTTCTTGGTTTTTATTTTTATTTTTTATTTCTAGACACGTATTTTGGACCTGGAACTGTAGAAAACATCAAATGCCATTTGAATGCTCTGGAATCCAAGGCAAGACAGCTTCTTCTTATGTTCTTCGTAACGACCTTATGATTTTAATGCAACCGTGGAAACCTTATCTATCACCATATGGTTTTACTAGGATGGAGTTGATGCTGTTTTTGTCAATATCATCCTGTCTGGAGTACAGCAACGTAATTTAGAGGTAAGTACTGGCTGTCTAATTTCTCTCATTCTTTTGGTGGCAATGGAAACTCAAGCTGTACTGTAATGTGTTTTGCTAATATATTTGCTATTTTCTTTGGCAGCGAATTTTGGGAAAACCTGTCTTAGATCGTGTTGGCCTTATAATAGAAATATTCAATGCTCATGCACACACTAAGGAAGCCAAGTTACAGGTGCAATTCCTGGCTTTACTTGGCATGGCATCGCATTTTGTATTCCACTGTTTTCACTAAGACTTGTTTCACTTGCTATTATGCAGGCTGAGTTAGCAGCTCTTATGTACAAGAAGAGTAGACTTGTCCGTGTACGCAGGCTGGACGGCCGCAATACGTTTGGGGCTAGTGGAGAAGTTGAAGTTGTTAGTGCACGAGGGTGAGGCCCGAGTTCCCTGTAGAACAAAATAGGACTAGATTATAAAGCTTGAAGATTCCCAAGATGATTTGGACCATTATTCTAGCTGCCTTAGATTATAAATCCTTCCTTTTTTTTCTTTTAACCAAATAGGAAAAACACTATGACCTGAGACTAAGTTGAAATTAACTTTATAGGGTGGGGTAATGGGTAAATGTTTTTTTCTTTTTTCCAATATTCTCTTTTGAAGATTGAAATGTTTCCATAGTTCAAAGTTCAAACAGTTTTGATTTCTCTCTCTCCCCTCAACGTATTCATTTGTCATGTACATAAATGCTTGTCACTAATAATTGTCTATTCTTAGAAATAGTTTTGATTATGCCTATGTATTGGTTGCAGGAGAGGAAGTGGGGGTCGTGGTTTCATCAGTGGTGCTGGAGAAACTGAACTGCAGCTTCAACGCCGAAGGTTTGTTCTTTATGCTACATATATATGTGTGTGTGTGTGTGTGTGTGTGAAGCTGTCTCAGATGCGTATGTACTGATAAATGTCATGATGACCTGGATTCCATGCGAATTTTTATATGCATGCTATAGTTGTTCTTGATTTTTGAAATTTCTTTTTTAATGGGCAATGTCTGTTCTATTATTATCTGGAGATGCCCCATCCCCTCCATAATAACTGAATACATTCAAGAATGTCTACACTTCTTTATTTAATGGCAGCTTAGGATATTCTGCTTTAGCATTGCCTTGTTGATTATATCCCTTCCTTTCTAAGATGGTGATAACTATGAAGTGTGTGCTCTTTTATTAGAGGTTTCTAGCTATCCATATTGACTATTTTATTCATCCTTTGTCCTCTCATCTCAATTTGGATCTGGCTATTTGGATTGTGGCATGCCTGTTTTCAGTCTCTGTATGTTGCTCTTTTATAACTAGCTACTTTTTACTGTGCTCTGTTATCATAATCCTTATTAACTTAGTGTGTGTTTATATGTTCGCTGACTCGAACTTCTCAGAATCTTGGAGCGGCGGAATCATTTGTTATCCCAGATTGAAGAGGTTCGCCGTACCCGAGCTGTGCAACGTGCAGCTCGTAAGAAACGAGGTGGACTTGATGGCCGAGGTTTAGCTACTGTTGCTGTTGTAGGATACACAAATGCTGTAGGTGGCCAAATTCTGACCAAAACTGCATTTTGTTTCAACCAGACTAACAAGTTAGAGATATCTTGTGTTTTTTCCCTCTATTTTCTCATGCTCAACATTTACCCTTTTTCTCAATTAACAGGGGAAGTCTACATTAATTAGTGCACTCTCAGATAGTAATCTGTATAGTGATGCAAGGTATATTTATTCTTTAAAACAATTTTTCCTCGAAGTTAAATTCTTTGTTATAAGTAAAAGGATGGATGCTTTTGCCTAATTGGAGGAAATGGCTTTGTGCAGATTGTTTGCAACATTGGATGCTAGATTAAAAAGTGTTGTTCTTCCTTCGGGGTGAGATGGTCCATATGTAATCTAATTTCCTCTCTCACAAATTTTGGCAATCAAATATAAACATGCTTTTTAATTATTGACGAGATTACAATCTTATGCAATTGATCTAATTATGCACATAATAATTCAGGAGGAAAGTGCTTCTTAGTGATACTGTGGGATTCATATCTGATCTGCCAGTACAGGTAACTGAAAATCATTGAGTATATGTGTCATTGATTATATTTTCCCCCTTTTTGCTATTTTCGGTCTTCATTCACTAATGGATATTGCTCTTATAGTTGGTGGAAGCATTTCATTCAACCTTGGAAGAGGTGCTGGAGGCTAACCTCCTTGTGGTATGAACGGATAAACTTTCCCTTTTTTTTTTTAAAAAAAAAAAATTGTCTATTGTAAATTGTAGTTTCGAGTTTCTTTTCTTCTTTGTCTATTTATAAAAGCAGATTCTTTTAAAGATGCTGACCTTTTGATCATCTTTAATCAATCAAAGCTGATTAACGCCATTGAACCTTATCTTGGCTGTATACAGTTCTAAAATCCAGATAAATTAAAAAGAAAAAAAGAAAGAGAATATTTCTTAGTAACTTAATTTTATCCTCCTTACAATTCTGAAGTTACATATTCTTTTGTTGCGAAGCAATGAATTTTTGAGAAATGACTTTCAAGTAGATTCTATTATGAAAGAATTGAAGCTTGAAAGAATTGATATCTACCTTTAATCTTTTCTTCCTTACACCGGATTTTCCCTAGCAGCTTTTTTACCCTCTTTAGTGGTGTTGCATTTGCCAAATCTTCTATCACCCAGATATATCCTCTTTAAGAGGTCATTATGCAATCAAGGGTTTATTGTTATTTCTTTTCTTTTGAGTAGTCTGGTTCTAAATGAATTTTTCTTCATATGATCAACTGGCCACTGTAAATAATAAATATGATCAGCAAACTCTGATGAGTGATCCTTGAAACATGTTTAAATTGTACTTTTTTCAGAATAATTGAAGTATCTTTCTTTGGACGTGTAATTTATGTAAAACATTATCTCCTGAGTCAGAGAATCAAGATTTCTGTCCTGCCTGCTTATGGATTTTTCTAATAACTCTGCAGCATGTAATAGATTGCACTGCACCTAACCGTGATGAACATCGGTCCACGGTGTTGCAAGTTCTTCAGCAAATTGGAGTGTCAGAGGAGAAGCTTCAGAACATGATTGAAGTCTGGAACAAGGTATTTTACCACTCTTTCCTCTCCAAAAACAACAATAAAAATGATGTCTTCTAACTTTACAATCTACTAAGATTGATTATGAAGAAGAAATCGGTGCTGGTGAAGATGTTGAGATGAGCGATTTCTCAGCTGCAGAAGATGTTGAGATGAGCGATTTCTCAGCTGCAGAAGATGGTGAGACTAAAGATTCTCCAGGAGAAGATTGTGATGTGGCATTTGAGCTATTAGATGGGAAATCAGTTGATGGTAGTGATGCATTGAAGCCTTCACTTGGAGAGCTTCAACAGACCATGGATGACAAGCAAGACGATTACTCTGATGGCTGGCTGTTGTCAGAGGACGACACTGCGGATGACTACTGGAATACCCTGAATGAACAGCAGCAAGCTGAGACCTCCAATGAGTGTAAGGTGGAAAAAGATTCCGAATCTCAACCTCAGCATGTTCCTCATGTCAAAGTGTCTGCACTAACCGGGGTGGGCTTGCAAGAACTATTGGAAATTATAGATGAAAAGCTCAAGGTGCAAGATGACCGGCTGAAGTCTGAAAAAGTAGTGGGAAACAGTTACATCGATCGAAAATGGAGGCCCCCTCGAAAAGAGGACGAAGAGGTAGCAGTTGAACAATAAACAGCAGGCAAATGCAGTTCATTTTCTTCACCTCTGGTGACTGTCAGCATAACACACACACCATCATCAAAATACAGGTGAAAGCCCTGATGGCACAGATGATGAATAATCCCGAGAGCAACTTGAGATGAATCTCACCGTTTCCCTAGGTCGAGTTCAGAGTTATGGGACGTGGGATCTCCCAATGAAGACAGAGTTTCCAGACATTGGATTATGCTGCATGAAAGCTCAAACCTTGTTGTATATTTAATGGTTGTACTTATTAATTTAATAAGGTTTGAATCCCAAATCTTTGGATTTTGTGCACAGAAACAATAATAAAAATTATATTGTCCCAAAGATTATTCGTGCTCATAACGACGTCGTTTACCACACCGACGCGCTATTGACTGTAATAACACAAAGCGCGCGTGGGCTCCAGATCATTCAGTGTGAGACGGGGATCTTAGGTTTGCGCAAAACTATAATAAAAAACTAAAGAGAATCTTAAAAACTTAAGTTTTGTAGGCATCAGTCCTTACTTTATTTCACGTAAAAATGTTATTATACAATCTTTAAATTAAACAAACTTCTTTGAAGTTTATTGGAGAAGCGGTCAAATTTCAATTTTGTAACTTTAATATCTCTTTTTTATGTTCTTGAGAAGGCATGGCATGGTTACGTAATTTATTTATGTCAGTTTTTTTCTTAAAAAATAGAGAAATATTATTATTTTTTGGTTTTATTATGAAAACTAAAGAACCACTATCCCCATTCGAACCTAGAAATTGGCAATCGATTACACACAACTTTTCCTTTTGAAAATTTTTGACACTGTTTATAAAGTATATTTTTAATGTTGGCTGCTTGCGCTTATATTTCTGTTTTTATTTTTCTGGTTTAATAAATTACTTTTGACATTAAAATTTTCTTTTCCTAGGATTTTGTCTGAATTTTTATGTCAAGAAAGAGAGTTTCCAGGCTGTCCTAATCTTTAATCCTCTTCTACTTATTTTTTTCATAATAATATAATAATACTATATCAAACTGAAGTGAACAAAAACACCTGAACCCTTGTCTTGCCTAAGGAAGTCAATTAACTCCCTAGGTACATCTTTGATCACTTGTATATCCTCCTTCCCAACAAAAGACATTTTGGCTATAAGATTAGCAATTTGATTACACTCCTTAAACACATGCCTTTTCACTCATTGATTTTTGCTTTGTAGCATTTGTTGAATTTACCAATGCAAATTCGAATTCGAGGACACAAAGTAACCTTCTTGGATAGCTTTGACTACCTTTAAGCAATCTGTTTGAATCAAAGCCCTATCATATTCCATTTTTTGTAACAAAATTAAACCATCCCATATGCCCCATAACTCAGCATAAAAAATTGAACAATCACTCAAATCATTGTTAAACCCAACAATCCACTCTCTGGACTGGTCTCGCACCACACCGCTAGCAGAGACTAACCTTGTACTCATATTCCTCGCCCCATCAATATGTAGATAAACAAAGTTACTTGACAATGATTGATCTTGAGTATCAATACGCCTATCAGATAGTTTATCTTTATGTGAAAACAAAAATTGCCCAGCCTAGTGTAATGAAACTTTAACAATCTCAGAAGCATTCCAAGACAAAGCTTGGAATATGAATAGATTTCTATTTGCTTATAGGCGCTACACAATTAGGCCAAAAAGGCAAGACCAGTTAACATACGTAGAAATCAAATCCAATCTAGAAGATAAATTAGAAACTAACCATTCAACAAGATTATTAAAGAAAAAATTGCTACTCTCACTTGCAGGCACCACTTATAACCAGACCTTTTTCGTAGCGGAACAATCTCTAAGGACATGAAGAATGTCTTTTAATTCATAACCGCAAACTAGGAAAAAGGGATCCTATCCCACGCTTAACTCATTCTATGTTAGTGAGCAGACGTTACTTGAAGCCCAGCCACATAAAGAGACAGACACTGTGTAGTCATTGAATTTTTCAAATAGTTTTCTAGAAATCATCTTTGGGGATCCAAGAATTCTCCCAGAGCAAGTGATGCGCACTTTTAGTCGAGAAAGATTCGTTAGAATTATGACTCCAAGCTATTCTATCCTGACCCGCAAAAAGGTGAGGAGGCAAGATACTCACTATGCGCCTGAAAAAATCTTCAAACACTTACACACAAAACAAATCTAGATTTCAAACACATTCTTCCTTTACCATCTCATTAAGCCTGCAATCAAATTCCAAAAGAGCATGAGAAGGTATGTGTCTTGTCAAAGGGCCTACACTCACAACCCAAGGATTCTTCCAACATCGAATTGATCTACCATCCCCTATAGACCACACTAAATTATCCCTGAGTAATGGCCAAACCTTAGAGAAAGCCTTCAAAGAAAAGAGTCCTTACCTCGTGAAATACTTTTCAGCAATTGCTCCTTCATACTATACTTCGAATGGAGCACCCTAACCGATAAGGCCTTATCATTCGATACCAAATTGAACCCTAATTTCATCAAGAAAAATTTGTTATGATCCTCTAAATAGCGAAACCTAAGACCTCCACAAGAACAAGGTTGACAACCTGAATCCCAATTAACTAATGCCAATGTCTTTCTTCCATTTGGAAAACCCAAATAAGCTACCTGACCAAACATTCGATCTCTTCACAGATACCTTTGAGTATCATTAAAGATTGCATAAAATAGTTCGGTATGGATAAAAGCACAAATTGTGCTAAGGTGACTCTCCTAGTTAGAGACAAATTCTTGGTATCCTAATTGAAAAACTCACCGTGAACCTTATCCACCACAAATCTAAAGGTCTTATGGGTGACTCTCTTTTGAAAAAAGAAACACCCAGGTACGAACTGATATTTTCCACTATTTGGAATCCAAACAAACTATTAGTTCCACTCCCTAAAGCTTCATCAACTCCTTTCGAGTAAAAAAATATTGGTCTTCAGTGCATTAACATGATGATTAGAAAACTCACAAAAAGGATCCAAAATCACCTTAAGAATCTGGGCATGCTTGAAATCCGTTTTACTAAAAATAATCAAATCGTCAACAAAGAAGAGACGTGACAAACCCAGACTTGCTCTAGACAGTTTGATAGGTCGCCACTGACCATTCAAAATTGTCGAGTGAAAGTCATGCCCAAACCATTCCATACACAAAACAAATAAATATGGGGATAAAGGACATTCCTGACGAATCCCCCTAGTCAGCTTGAAATTTTATGTTGAAACCCTATTCCAAAGAATCTGCATGGTGGAGTTCAATATTGCAGACATAATAATCTCCATCAGAAAATCTGAAATACCAGTAGCTCTAAGCGGGACATTGATAAAATTGCAACACACTTGATCATAAGCTTTCTCCAAATTGATTTTAATAGTCATCCAAGACTTTTTATTATTATTGCCTCTTATAGAATGAATAACTTCTTATGCAATGAGGATGTTATCCGTTATTTTCCTTCATGTAATAAAACTCGTCTGTTTATACTGATAAACATGTTAATTTGCATATTTCTTGTGTTTAATTTGGCTTATTTCTGAATTAATCCCTGCTTAATTGGTGTTTTTATGATTTAATCTTGTCAGGGATGCAATTGGTCAAAAATGAGCAAAAAGGGGCCAAATTGAAAGACTAATCTTTGAGTTGGGGCCAAATCATAAAGATGGGAAGGCTAAGGATTTAACATCAATTTTGACTTTGTAAAAAGCTAAAAATAGAAGATATTATTTTATTTTATTATTTAGTTTTATTTTTATTAATTTAGCTTTAGCCTATTTTTAGTAAACCCTATGTAAATAAATAAGGGCTTTTAGTTCTTAGAAAAATCATCTTTTAATTTGTATTCCTACTTCTACTTGGAATAGAATTACTCTCTCTTGTATTTCCTTTTTCAATTTGGAGTTGGAATATTATTTCTTTTCCTTCAATTTGACGTTACAAATTGTAGCCTTGTCTCCAATTTTTTTGTTCATTTTCCATAATTGGGTCAATTTCTTTCCAAGTCCCCTCCATTCATTTCTTCACCATAATAACCAAATTTCTCTCTAAGCTCACAAAGCATGAACAATTTCATGCTTAACTAAATTCCATCTTAGCTTTAGGCCGGTGTTCTTTCCGGTCAAGAATCATGATATTCATACTCGTGCCTAAAATCCTTCTAATTGGTATTCACCTTTTTCTTAAGTATCGGGATTGACAACTCATCCCTTAAGGATAATTCGATTTCAAGTCAAAAAGAGCTCGTTGGGTTGGAGTCGTGTTTTCTGACAGTTGGAGAAACGAACCGACCATGCTGTATTTGGATCTTCGAGAACAAATTCAGAAAGAGGTGATCAGGTTTAAACGACCCACGTGGTTGAGGCCGTTAATTCAAGTTGGGTTCTTCAGAACGCAATGCTGTCGGAATCTTGAATCGGGAACACGTGTATCTCGGTTAGATAATCGGTAAGGGTTGGTTTGCAGGTCGTACCGGGACCAGCTACGAGAGGAAGAGTTGGTGGTTAGGACGTTCTTAACCATTATAACCAGCTTATCGTTTGAAGGAGAAGATCAATTTTCGAGGATCGATTCTCAACACGAAATTTACCGAGTCTAAGGTTAAGGCTCATTACATTTGATTGCAAATCCCAATTTAATTTCTGAGTTATTTAATTATTTATCTTAGCAGTTTTAATTATTTAGTTTCTCATCGATTTCAAAATCCCCGCTTTACTTATTTATTTGCTTATTTTGCAGCTAGTACATTTTGAGTCGTGAGCACGACTCTAGCCACGACCCTTGACACGACATTCTGTTTATAAGTCAAACGTGAAAGTTGATTAGAGTACCAATCCCTGTGGACTCGACCCTACTACCACTCTTACTACTATTTAGAGTATTTAGTAGGAATTATATTTGGTGGATTCGATGCCTATCAAATTTTGGCGCTGTTGCCGGGGATTAGAGATATTTTCTAACTTTTATTTGTCTACCTTATGATCAGATCAGAACCGGGCAATCTAAAGTTTGAGCCAAAAATAGAGAAATTGGCCTAACAACTACGAAGAGAAGCCATACGACGTGGTAAAAGGCCAAATCCCGGATTTGAAACTATATCTTACACCGAAGAAGTTTTTGACGAACCAGACGAGATGGCCGAATAGACAATACGCCAGCTTGCAGCGGCACTGGATGAACAACAGCCCTTATGTATAACCTATCTGGCAGGAGAAACGCTGTTCGAGCTAAAGTCGGGTTTGATCCACCTACTGCCTATTTTTCGTGGACTACAAAATGAAAATCTGCACACCCACCTTAAGGAGTTCCATATGGTGTGCACAAGCATGAAGCCTCAGGGAGTAACAGAAGACCAAATCAAACTTCGTGCTTTTCTGTTTTCATTAACGGACTCTGCTAGAGAGTGGCTATTTTATTTGCCTTCGAGATCTGTCAACACATGGTCTGACATGTCTCGTTTGTTTCTTGACAAGTTCTTCCCTGCAGCCCGAACGACCGAACTAAGGAGGAATATCATAGGAATTCGTCAGAAGGACACTGAATCGCTCTAGGATTACTGGGAGCGATATAAAAAGTTGTGTGCAAGTTACCAGCATGGACTGACTGAGCAGTCACTCTTGCAGTATTTTTATGATGGTTTACTCCCGATAGAAATGAAGATGATAGATGTTGCAAGTTGGGGGGCACTCATTAATATGACGCCTCAGAGAGCGAGAGAGTTGATTTCAACCATGGCTGCCAACTCTCAACAATTTCGACCGGTTATAAAACCCACTAGACGGGTTCATGGGTTAAGTTCTTTGTCTCTAGAAGATAAGATTGATAAGCTGACTAATGGTGTTCAAACTTTTCTTTTAGATAAAACAGGCCCAGCACGGTTGTGCGGAATTTGCGCCAAGCCAGACCAACCGACGGACTCATACTCGATTTTACAAGAGGATTTGACAAAACAAGTGAATACTGTCGGGAACTTTCCAGGACTGCCCCAAAGACAGTATGACCCCTACTCGAACTCGTATAATGTGGGGTGAAAAGATTACCCGAATCTTAGTTATGGGATGGATCTGCGATTCAATCAACCGTTCCAACAAAGGCCGCTACAGAATCAACAGATACCAACCCCAAAGTCATCTTTGGAAGCCATAGTGGAAAGGTTAGCCAACAGTACTGAGAAATTCCAACAAAAAAATGACATGCATTTGCAGGAGTTGGATAAGCAAGTGAGCAAACTCGCACTCACGGTTAGCCGTTTGGAATCCCATGGTAAGTTACCGTCCCAAACTGAGCTAAATCCTCGACACAATGTAAGCGTTATACGTTGAGGAGCGAAAAGATTTTAGAGCCCGTACCTGGCACAAGTCGCACCCACGATGCTGGTCGAGATGAGAAGAAACTTGACACAGAGGCTCCAGTAGAGTCAGCACCACAAAATTCATTTGCAGTACCACATCCATTTCCCGAAAGACTTGCCCAATGCAAGAAGGAGCGAGACGAGAAGGAGATCCTCGACACCATTCGAAAGGTGGAAATCAACATACCTCTTCTCGATGTAATTAAGTAGATCCCACGATACGCAAAATTCCTAAAAGATTTATGCACAAGTAAAAGGAAACTTCTGGGCAATGAAAATGTAAGTGTCGGAGAAAATGTCTCCGTCGTTCTGCAATGGAAAATACCGCCCAAATGTAAGGACCAAGGTATGTTTTTCATATCCTGTAAAATAGGTAGTGTTAGTATTAAAAAAACAATGTGTGACTTAGGCGCATCAATTAATGTTATGCCTTTGTCAATTTATAAACTACTTAACGTGGGTCCTTTAAAGGAAATAAGTGTGATTATTCAGCTTGCAGATAGATCCGTAGTGCATCCGGAAGGAGTGCTGGAGGATGTTCTTGTTAAGGTAAATGAGCTAATATTTCTTGCATACTTTTACATTATTGACATGGAGGATGACAACTCGGCCAATTCGTCTGAGATACTTCTCGGAAGACCATTCTTGAGTACAGCACGAGCGAGAATTGATGTTTGGAGTGGAACACTCACCATGGAATTTGACAATGAAATGGTTAAGTTTAATGTTTATAAGGATATAGGACATCACAATGATAAGTCACAAATCGTGGCTTGCAGGAATATAGATCTCGATGTTAAGCAAGAGGAATTATCAATGATCCAAAAACCAATACGTGAAGCTGTAATGAAGGCCTCAAAATTAGAGTTGAAACTGTTTCCAGAACGTACAAGAATTTCGACAGAGAATAATGCAAACTTAAACGGAGAAGCTCAAAGACACCTTAATCCACTAATGATAGGGGAATCCAGGAAGGGCTTCAAAGATAATGGGCAAAAGTTGAAACTTTTCTGCAATAACATCCAAGTGCACGAGATGGAAAAATTAAGTCTCAATGAGCCAAACGGATAACATTTATGGTCGTCGAGCTAACAACGTTAAACAAAAGCACTTTTTGGGAGGCAACCCAAATTTATTTTCATTTATTTAATTTTGAGTTTTAGTAAGATTTAGGTTGTAAATAAATAAATTTTTATTTAATCTAGTGAATTTCCTATTTCCAGGAACGTAATAGAGGTTTTGCAGAAGTCAAATAATGATGGTGGCGTGGGCACGCCGTGCTAAATGCTGACAATTATTTCCCAACACTGACAACATCAATTGAAACACATGGGGAGTATTCTTAACCTTTCTCTTCGCTTGTTGTTTGAGTTACTAAACTTTATTGCATATAACACATGCTTGAGGACAAGCATAGATTAAGTAGGGGGGTTGAGTTGGTAAGTAAATATGCATGACTTTTGTTACATGTCTCTCTTTTGCATGTGTTCAATCTTACGTTAAATTCATTTGATAGTTTATTTAAACATTGAGCCTTTAATCTCATACTCAGTTAATTTGGACAATTAGGCAAAGTTTGAATTAAAATGTTCAAGTATATAGGTTAGTCAACATTTGTGTCTTAAAATTGATATATGTAGCTAGATTTTTTTTTTCGTATAAATTGATTGTTTGGAAAATTAAGTTTGCTTGTGCATTAATAAATAAGTGAATAAATAAAGGTTCAAATTATGAGTGAAGTTTCGAAAACGTGACCGGATTGAGTAACCGGGGTAAGGTGCTTGGGTTGTCATCTTATCTCGCATAAAAAGGTTCGAGTGACAAGTCGATAACTTATAAACATTCCGCTAACTAAGCTTTCACATTAAGAAAATAAAAAAATATATATAACAATAAAAAAAAAAGAAAAAAATTCAATAATATATATAATAAATAAAATTTAAGACAGTTTGAACTGAGTAACCGGGATGGGGTGCTTGGGTTGTCATCTTATTTCGCGTAAAAAGGTTTGACCACGTCAATAATTTTATTTTTCTAATGCATAGTTAATTAAACAATGCCTTGCAATTAATTGGATTCAAACTCAATTTAATAAAATTATTTAGTTCACATATTTCAATTTTATTACACTTGTTGATCAAACTTTATATCTTGAGCATTTATTTATTTTTGCCTAAGTTGTTTACATTGATTATGTATATGGAAAAGAGGCTCGATTTTTAATAAATTGTAGAATAAATTTTAATGTTTGAAAGAACAACATGCTTGAGGGTAAGCATGAGCTAAGTAGGGGGGATTTGATAAACATGTTAATTTGCATATTTCTTATGTTTAATTTGGCTTATTTCTGAATTAATCCCTACTTAATTGGTGTTTTTATGATTTAATCTTGTCAAGGATGCAATTGGTCAAAAATGAACAAAAATGGGCCAAATTGAAAGACTAATCGTTGAGTTGGGGCCAAATCATAAAGATGGGAATGCCAAGGATTTAACATCAATTTTGACTTTGTAAAAAGCTAAAAATAGAAGATATTATTTTATTTTATGTAGTTTTATTATTTATTATTTATTTTTATTAATTTAGCTTTAGCCTATTTTTAGTAAACCCTATGTATATAAATAAGGGCTTTTAGTTCTTAGAAAATCATCTTTTAATTTGTATTCCTACTTCTACTTGGAATAGAATTACTCTCTCTTGTATTTCCTTTTTCAATTTGGAGTTGGAATATCATTTCTTTTCCTTCAATTTGACGTTACAAATTATAGCCTTGTCTCCAATTTTTTTGTTCATTTTCCATAATTGTGTCAATTGCTTTCCAAGTCCCCTCCATTCCTTTCTTCACCATAATCACCAAATTTCTCTCTAAGCTCACAAAGCATGAACAATTTCATGCTTAACTAAATTCCATCTTAGCTTTAGGCCAGTATTCTTTCCGGTCAAGAATCGTGAGATTCATACTTGCGCCTAAAATCCTTCTAATCGGTATTCACCTTTTTCCTAAGTATCGGGATTGACAACTCATCCCTTAAGGATAATTCGATTTCAAGTCAAAAAGAGCTCGTTGGGTTGGAGTCGTGTTTTCTGACAGTTCGTGTTTTCTGACAGTTGGAGAAACGAATCGGTCGTGCTGTATTTGGATCTCTGAGAACAAATCCAGGAAGAGGTGATCGGGTTTAAATGACTCACGCGGTTGAGGCCGTTAATTCGAGTTGGGTTTTTTAGAATGCAAGGTTGCCGGAATCTTGAATCGAGAACACGTGATTGTCGGTTAGATAATCGATAAGGGTTGGTTTGCAGGTCGTACCGGGACCAGCTACGAGAGGAAAAATTGGTGGTTAGGACGTTCTTAACCACTATAACCAGCTTATCATTTGAATGAGAAGATCAATTTTCGAGGATCGATTCTCAACACGGAATTTACCGAGTCTAAGGCTAAGGCTCATTACATTTGATTGCAAATCCTAATTTAATTTCTGAGTTATTTAATTACTTATCTTAGCAGTTTTAATTATTTAGTTTCTAATCGATTTCAAAATCCCTGCTTTACTTATTTATTTGCTTATTTTGCAGCTAGTACATTTTGAGTCGTGGGCACGACTTTAGCCACGACCCTTGACACGACATTCTGTTCATAAGTCAAACGCGAAAGTTGATTAGAGTACCAATCCCTGTGGACTCGACCCTACTACCACTCTTACTACTATTTAGAGTATTTAGTAGGAATTATATTTGATGGATTTGACGCCCATCATATACTCAATTATTTTTGGGAAAAATAAATCTGAACTTATTAGAAATAATCTTCATGATCAACTTTTACAACACAGAACACAAGCTGGTCGGCCTAAATTGTTAAAGACACTCAGGATGTGTAACCTTAAGAATGATAACAATAACGGTATTGTTCAACTCCGAATCAATCGAATCAGCATTAAATACTCCCATTCACAGATAGCACTTTCCACTACATCCTATTGACTTTGGAAAAATAAAGCATGAAAGCCATCACTACCTAGGGCCTTCAAAAGGGCCACACAAAAGAATGCTATATTGATTTCCTCATCCGAACCTTGCCTAGAAAGTCAATATCACTTGAATCAAGGCTTGATAAAGGATTAGGCGATAAAGATCCCAAAAGACTTGGAATTTCGTCATAAAGGTTCTGAAAAAACATTACTGCCTTGGGCTGAAGAACATTTGGATCATAACACCATTTACCACTCTGAAGTCGCAAGCAAAAATGCGGATAAATTTCCTCCTCCAAAGTGTTCGACTATGAAAAACCTAATATTCCTATCACCCATTTTTTGCCAATCACATTTTGTTTTTTACTTCCACAATAACTCTTCATGATGCAAGACTGATTCTAACTCATCCTTTACCTCATTCTCTTGCATACGCAAGCGAACAGAATTAGACCTCTCCATCACTCTCTGAATGCCAGCCAAACAATTAACAAGATGCCTTTTCCTATAACCAATATACCCATAAATAACTTTATTCCACTTTTTGATATCCATGGCAAATCTAGAAATAGTATCTGATATGCACTCATTAGACCTTTATTCCTTTTTAACAAAGTCTATGAAATTTGGGTGTTTAGTCCCCCAACCAAGAACAGGAAGGGACGCCCCCTATGCATATTAGAATTTGACCTAACGGAGAGCCAAATAGGCTGATAGTCTAATTTGATCCTCGAAATATGAGACACTATACAATTAGGGAAAGTAATTGCCCAAGCATCATTACCAATGGCACGATCAAGAGTTTCAAAGGTTCGACCTCTCTGCCAGGTGAAAGAAGGGCCCTTAAAACCTATGTCTTGCAAATTTTTTGAGTCAACAAAATCACCAAATATAGGGCACCTCCTACCCTTAGATTTACCGTATTTTTTATTTTTTTGGCCAATAATGAATTAAAATCCCCAATAGCCACTCATAGAGTCAAATCAGAAAGAATAGATGACTTCAGGTCTTCCCAAAGCCTTTTATGCTTCACTTTATTCGGGCTACCATAAGTAAAGGCAATAAAAGAACTAGTAGAAAAACTGTTACTAAGAACATAAACCAAAATAAATGAGGATGGAACTTCCATTTGAACTGAATCCTTCTACCCAACCTATATTCCTCTAAAGAAACCAACCGCTTCCACTCATGAGAGTACTACAACCCTAACTTAGCAATAACAACATCTGCTTTTGTCCCATATACCTGAGGGTTCCCATCATTTTGAATTGACTTCTTCGATCACGAATAGTTCTATTGAGATTTCTCCCAATTTTACCATCTCCAACCTTAATCCTAGTAGCCCATCCTTTGGAAACTATAACAGTGTTTCCTCTGACTCTAAAAACACCAACAACACCTAAAACAACCGGCGAAGGAATCGAATTCTCCTTGAACGCCACTATCAAATGTCGCCCAAAATCTAGAACTCTCTTCGTTAACGAAAGTGCTACCTCAATCGTCTTTTCAAAAATCAAATTAAAATGAGAATTTATGCTAAACTGAGTTCTCATCGGAGAATAAATTCCAGCAGCTACACTAAATGAACCTGGAATAACAACAATGTTAGGATTAAGCCCTAGATGCTTTGGCCTTGACTAGACTTCGACTAGGCACGAAAATATGCACAGAAAACTTTGAGGCCTCTAAAGCCCGATTAGAAGGAGAG
Source organism: Gossypium arboreum (assembly GCF_025698485.1). NCBI lineage: Eukaryota > Viridiplantae > Streptophyta > Magnoliopsida > Malvales > Malvaceae > Gossypium > Gossypium arboreum. The sequence goes on from NC_069080.1 coordinate 42,677,734, forward strand.
CCTTTTAATAACCCGTCTGATTTCACCAGATTAATAAAACCCAAATCACTAGGTTGGGCCTTTATCTTTTCTTAGCCCTTTAAGCTATCTTCCTCCAAATAAAAATGATCCACTGTCACTTGTGCTCCCTTCCTCCACTAATTTATTCATTCCTTCTTGATCCATCTTTTTATGCAGCCTAACTATATCCTGAAAAGATCCAACACCCATCTTTCCGTTATTCCTCTTAAACCCTTCTAGAAAAACTTTGCCATTACTTTTGGTAATTGAAAAATTAACATTTCCCTCCTTTTTCGCCCTCCTTTCCATTTATGAGGGTCAACGCATTAAACCTTGATTCAAAAATTTTCTCTCCTTGATATCCACTCTATGATTTTTGGGGATTCCTTAATTTCCTCTTTGATTTTCTTTCAACTATCATCCATGGTCCATAACCTGTAGGCCCTCTGCAATATCATCTTCCACCATCATTGAATCATCTGACGGAACTTTCCCATCAGAAGACAAGACTTCGCCATCTGCTTTTAAATATTGTACTAATTTTGGAAAAACCTCCTTTGTATGACCATAACGCCTGTAAGAAAAATAAACCACCAGTAAATATTCATGCCTAATTCGTTGAAGAGCATCGTTAATTAAAACCTGAGAGACTAATGGTTTATCCAGATTTACGTAGACCGCTATTTTAGCAAATTGCCCTCGTGCTTTATTTTCAGTATTGAAATATAATTTTGCAACCTTTTCCTCTATCTCACTAATTTCCCATAAAATTTTTTGTTTACACATATATCCTGGGAGTATTGAGAAACAAATCCAAACCATTACCATGCTCGGGTAAGGTTGAGCAAAATTGAAATCCATTTATCATGGTTGCATTGACAATTATTTCCCATAAATGACCCAAGGTCCTTGAGAAAGCACTTTCTCCAAATCTTTATTATTCTGGAACTTAGCCAAGTAATATCCATCAATTTAAATGGCATAGAGGGCCTCTAAAAATTGTAAACCTTATTTTAGAGAGTAACAAAGCTTATGTTTCGACCTAAGAGTTTAGTCACACTGTCGTAGCCATATCTTTTACTAACAACTGATGAACCCTTTCTGAGAAAACCATCAAAAGAATACCATTAATAGTTGATCTCATGATATCCCCTTCCACAAAATCAAAATTATCATCCACTTCCAAACTTGTTGAAGTGTTTTCCCTTCTTAATCAAATGGGTCCTTTTCCCACCAATCTTTCTTTCCAAAATAACTAAGGTTCAAGTGTGAAATCCACAACCATAGTTATGTCAAAAACAGCGTGCTGATCCTTAAGACACACTTTTTTGGTTAAGTGATCTTCTACATATTATTTTTAATTATCAATATATGTTAATATGAATAGTAATTAAAATATTTTTTTGGATAAAAAAAGAACATTATAGTGTAATTTTAAAAATAAAAATAAAATTGTGTTTTTTATTGACACACTCTGGTCTGTCTCTCTGACATGTGCTTTTCGTTTTAATTTTTTATTTTCAAAATTTTTTAGATTCACTTTTTGTCTTGTTCTGGTTTTGGAGTGTTACTATTTTGATCGTGACTTAGTGTGAATGACTAGTTTCTATGGAAAGGGGTATAGAGAATCTACGGATCAAAGAATACGAAGAAGTGGGATGGGATAATAATGGGGAACAGAGTGTACAAGGATCTGTCTATGTGTTCTGCCTGGTGGGATGTTGCTTAACTGCTAGTGTAGTTTATTTCCCAGCCTTGAGAACGACAATAATGAATCAATGGCATCCTCTTGGGGGAACCAAATCTCAGACTTAGGGGATAAACACTATTTGTTCAAAATTTTCAACAAAATAGATATTGAACGAGTGGAAAATGAGTCACCGTAGACTTTTAGTAAGCATTTACTAATTTTACACCAATTACGAGATGATGAAGATCCTTTGTTAATATCATTAATTTTCTCCAATTTTTAGGTTCAAGTGCATGATTTACACCCAGGATTTTTCTCTGAAATAATGACAAAGCAATTCAGGGATTTTATTGGTTCATTTGATGAATATGATACAAAGCAAGGTTCTGGTGTAAGGAGAAAAATTATACGAATTAGAGTTCAAATTGATATTCGTAAGCTACTAAAAAGAAAGAAGAAGCTAATAATCTCTCCCAATTGCTCTACTTATGCCATATTTAAGTATGAAAAACTGTCCCTATTTTTTTTTATTTGTGGCATTTTAGGGCATGGAGATAACTTTTGCCTAGTTCGACTTAGTAATGGGGGAGAAGAGATGCCGTTAGGATGGGATTTGTCTCTCCGAGTGTCGCTAAGGAGAGCGTCGATGGATAGTAGTGTTTGGTTATAGAAAGATGGGGATGATGAATTATTTGGTGCAAATAAGAAAATGAGAGTTTGGGAGTGATTCTAGTAGAGAAGGGTGGAAAGGTAGCTATCACTAAACTAATCCTATCCTGGGATTTAATTTAAAAGTACTTTCCTTAAAGAATGAGTTGCCAAAAGAAGATTTGAATATTGGGTTAGGTTTACAAATAGTGAGTCATAACTTGGAGGATGACCCTATTCAAGTTGGGGAAAGGAAGAAATGACCTAGATCTGTATATTTCTTTTAAAAAAATCGTGTTTAACATCCAATAATTCTACTAATAGTGAGGAAATACAAGCCTTATAAATATCGGCGGCTGCCAAGAGGTATGCTGGCCGGATGCAATGTGTAACACCCTGAAAATTTCTACAGTAAGATATTATCCTTAATATAGTAAAATAAGGAAATAAAGTGATAAGAAGAGAAAAAATTGAGTTATGTCACTGGGAAGTATATTATGATATACTGATTTAAGAAAGGACTAAATTGTAAAAGTAAGAAAAGTTTTGTGGCCCAAAAGTAAATACTCAAAATTTGAGGGATTAAAATGTAAATATAAAAAGTTGAAGGACTAATAGTGAAAATATTTTAAGGGTGGAATGATCTAGAAACCAAGGAAAATTGATAAATTAGGACCAAATTGAATAGGTGAAGAATTATAAGGGACTAAATTGTAATTTTATCAAATTAAGTGATGACTCAAGAATGGAATTTTAAAAGACCACTAAGGGCAAAATGGTCAATTGGAAGAGAGAAAAATCTAGGGACAATGATGATGTTGGAGATATTTTAGATAAATTAAATAAATAAATATTAGTTTATTAATACTTTAAATTGATTTTTAAATGATATTTTATTATTTTATTATTTTATTTAGTATATATAAGGAAAGAAAGATGAAGAATCATTATCTTTTCTTTCCCATGCAAACGAACGTGAGAGAGAGGAAGAAGAAAAGAAGTTTTCTTTCTTTATAATTTGGTCCTTCCACAAAAAATTCACCATTTTCACCTAGAAATCAAAAGAATTTCCATAGCTACTAAGAGAGAAAAATGTTAAGGAGACCATGAGGAGTTAGAATATCAAGTTGGATTCAAGAAATAGAAGCGGAGGAGAGATAAAATCAAGTTAAAGATTAGTATCAATAGAACAAGGTAAGTACATCAAGATTTCAATATGTTTTTAAGTTTGTTATTATTGACAAAGCATGGAAATAATAGTAGAGTTTTCTTACATAAGGTCCTATATTCTTGATATGTTAGTGAAGAGAAAATAAGAGAAAGTGATGAGAAATGGTGTAGAAAAAGAAAATAAGAGTGCTATAACATGGTAATTAATATCTTGCACTAAAATAGTTTTGGACAACAACAGTAGTCTAACTTTGAAAAATCATCAAAAATTGTAGAAATATAATTATAGGATGAATAAAATATTAAATTAAATATAATTAAGTCTAGTTTCTTATAGAAAAATGATGTAAGTAATGGAATTGTAAATCATGAGATATGATGAAATTTGTGAGACAAAGTCAGAATGATTTCGGGTTCCCCTGTTCTGACTTTGTAAAATCATAAAAAATTTGATAAAAATAATTATGGGCTTAAATTTATATATTTAGAATCTTTAATGAGTATATTTTCAAGAAAAACAAATAGGAACATCATCCGAATTTTGTATGAGGAGATAATTAATTTTTAGTGAAGAAGGGTCACAACTGTCAGACAGCAGAATAAGGGTGACTTTAAAGAATAAACTGTACTTATTGGATAAACAAAAATTATGAAAATTTTATGGAAAGAATATATGTGAGTCTAATTTCAGGGAAAATTAGAAGATCTTAATTTGGAGTCCTATATCTCCAGGTATAAATATTTTTGTGATTATGATGCAGATAGACAGCTTGAATATTCATAAAAGTAAATAATAAAAATTATAGATAATGTTACTTACAAGTGTGTATATACATTAAGGATGTGGAATGGAGAAGAGAAGGGGGAAAAATATGTATGAATATTCATCTAGCATGGCTAATTTGCATATTTTAGGCTCAGGGACTAAATTGAATAAAAGTAAAATTTTATGGACAATTTTGTAAAAAATGTCAGAAATGACCAAATTGCATGAAATGGATTATTTTATTATTTAAATTATAAAATTGAATGAAATTATTAATTCCGTTCAAGATCGGGGGAAAACATGTTTTAGGGATTAAATTGAAAAGAGTTGAAATTATGAAAAATTCTGATATTTTATAGAATTCATGGACTATTATCAATATGTATGAGAATAATAGCTGGAAATAAGGATTAAATTGCAAGAGTTTTATTTTCCTGACCCTAAGGATGAAATCGTCATTAATTAAAAATTTAGGGGCAAAATGGTAATTTTTCCAAGAGCATTAAGTAAATGCATTAGAATATGAAATGAATGAAAATGATGATCAAATTTATTTATAAAGATCCGGACGACTCAAATACGAGACTTGATCGTGGAAAAGAAAAGATATCGGATCAATGAAATTATAAACACAAGCAAGCAATGAGGTAAGTTTGTGTAACTTGAATTGTATTTTTAAATACTTGAAATATGTGGTTATGTGATGAAAATATGATTTGAATGTTCAATTCATGATAATTGATGAAATATTGATAATACTCGATATAAATTGAAAATAAATCCCGATTGAATGGAATGGAATTCGATGGATCATTGAAAAAAGAATTGACGGTAAAAAGAATCTAGCCCGGACGGGTGATCCTATTCTGATATAGCCCTCCGAAGAATACGTGTAAAATGGATTTAGCCGGATGGGTAATCCAATTAGGTTCAATTTAGCCTGGTAGTAATTCAGATCCAAGCTTATTAGAGTAATTGTCATTGCGGGATTTAGCTTTGATGGTAATCCATTGTAAGGATGAGGTTCTGGAGTGTGCTTTCTGAAATGAAATGTGTAAGACCATGGTTGAAAGATACCATGACAACAAGATATAAAATGTGTAAGACCATAGTTGAAAGATAACATGGCAACATGATATGAAATATGTAAGACCATGGTTGAAAGATACCATGGCAACAAGATATAAAATGTGTAAGGCCATGGTTGAAAGATACCATGGTAACATGACGGGAATAAATAAGACCATGGTTGAAAGATACCATGGCAATGTAACATGAAATGAAAAGACCATGGTTGAAAGATACCATGGCAATCTGACAGAAAATGAGTAAGACCATAGTCAAAAGACACTATGGCATTATGTAAAAGATAAATAAGACCGTGGATAGGAGATGCGATGACATCTATTGAAAAATTGATATTCAAGTAATATGTATCAGATGACGAATGGTTATATGAAATGGTTGTGTGAAATGTTTACAAGAACTGGTCATATGGAAATGTATGTACAAAATAGTTGTATGAAATAATTATGAAGATAGATATACAAAATAAGAATAAGTACATGGAATATAATTTATGTTAAGTTTGATATAAACTTTACCGAATAAATATACATAAAATAAATGGAAATGATAGAGCATGAAATATTGATATAATGAAATGATTGATATATACTTATGAAGAAATGGTAAGAGAATGATATGTTTCATGACATGTACATATATAATTATCTTTGATATGTTGATACAAGGAAATTATGTAAGTAAAGACAATTATTAAACTCAAGCGTGACATGTCAAGAAAATAAGTATATCAATGTTGAATTTATATGAAATATGTGCAAGTATACTAACAATGATGTTGTTTGACGCTTAGACAAGTGTCAAGCTATTGATTGAACGGTAACATGTTTAATTATAAGAAGCATTGAAATGGTAAGTACTTAGATGAAAATATTTAAGATTTTGCAAAATTTTTTATGATCCCAATTTAATTTCTGTTGGTTTTTAATGTATGTTTGGGGCTTCAAGGGCCCAATAGAGAGACGTTATGATTATTTTCAAAATATGAATAATAAATGACTCAGAATTATCTGAAAATGTTCAATAAACTCCCGTAATGCCTCGTACCTATTTCGGCAATGGATACGGGTAGGGGGTGTTACACAATGAGACTGTTATGCTAGAATGTTCATGGTTTGGGGAACTCACGAAATTTTCAAAGGTTTCAACACATGTTAAAGTTATACTCTCCCTATCTCGTCTTTTTTATAGAGACAAAATTTTCAGTTACTAGGATGAAAAAGGTGTATAGAATGTGGTTTTCTATGTGGAATCGATGTAGGGGCTGATAGATCAATGGGTGGCTTAAGTCTAGGATAAAGGGAGGGTTGTTCGGTCACACTTCGAAACTACTCAAACAATTATATAGATGTGGAGATTCAAGAGCATCTAGATAGCCTAAAATGGAGATGGACCAATTTTTATGGGTCTCCGTATAATCACAGTAGAGAATGAACGTGGAACAAGCTGAAAAATCTAAGCAGATTTTGTACACTCCCTTGGCTTGTGAGTAGAGATTTTAATGAGATACTATTTTCTCATTAGAAAAAAGGGGTATCCCAAGGGATGATCGAAGAATAGAAGAATTTCACAATGTGTTGGAGGATTGTGCTTTAGAGGATATCGGGTATATTGGTCCTTGGTTTACTTGGGAATGTGGCAACTTGGGTGAAACTAATATAAAAGAGCAACTTGACAAAGGGGTTATTACGACTGAGTAGAGGCAACTTTTCCCAGATTTTTCCTTGAGGCATCTTCCTCACTCATTTTCTGACAATTGCTCGTTGCTAATTAGAACCGATCAGGAAGAGTCAACGCGTCGCCGAATGTCTTGTAAGTTTGAATCTTGGTGGTGTATAGAAGAATCATATGAGGCTGAAATTCAAAGATTGTGGATATTACATGTTAGGCCTTTATTAGAAAAATTAAGATCTATTTTGATGTGCCTTTAAAAGTGGGCAAATACAATTCGGCATAAATAGAACACCTTAACAGAGAGGTTGAGTCAACGTCTTGAGGAATTAAAACAAGAGGATCGAATTGATGAGGTGCTGGTTGAGATTATTAATGTTAAAATGCATTTTAACTTTGAAGTGGAAAAAGAAGAACGCTTTTGGGAGTAGAGAGCTATGGCCAATTGTTTAAAATCAAGTGACAAAAACACCTTTTTTTTCCCATAAATTTGCTTCTAATAGACGCCATTTCAATAAAATTAAAATCTTACAAGATGCTGATAGGCACATTGTTTCTAATTCTGCTAATATAGAGAGAGTGGCTAGAAATTATTTTAATGATTTATTCTCTTCTAAGGGTATTGGTGACACAACCCATTTACTATCTGGTGTTAATAGGAGTGTTATCGTTGAAATGAATAACGTGTTGGCAGTAGAGTTCAAAGCGGAGGAGGTTCAAGAGGCTCTTAAGTTTATGGGCTTAAAAAAGGCTTTGGGGGAGGATGGCTTCTCTGCACTCTTTTATTAGAAACACTAGCACATTAGGGGAGAGGTCAACAATTTTTCTTAGATATTGATCAGTTGTTTAACATCACAGAAAAAATGTGCAAACGTACACTGTCGATGCAAGTATAATAGATAGATGTGAGTCTTTTGGATATCGATCCCACAAGGATGTATGTCTTTGTCTATTAATATCAGTGCAATAACTTGATAAGAACGAGATAAATTGTGAGGATAGTTGTCGATGCTATAACTTGAGAACAATAAAATAAAATATGATAATGATAAACTAGGATCCCCAACATAAATCTTCAGCAGAATACTAAGTGTTCACAAGGTATAAAAGTATAGGTGATTGTCGATGCAATAAAATTCAATGTATATCTTACTCAGCGTTACTCCTCTATTTAATCTCAAACTTAACTATGCATATTAACCTCACCTTTCGATGATGGCAGTATGGCACTATTAAGAACAAGTGGACTAAATTTCTCTAACCCTCACTTAACTTCCGTTGTAATGCTTGTTGGCTCAAACTGTCACTGCACTTTCCAGTGTTAGTGACTACAATAACACTTCTGCGTTAAAAACATTAAAACCTTAAGATTAAACAATAAAATCAAAGATTAAATAAGATAAAAATTCACCAAGAATTCATCAGTGCTTCCATACAATTAGAAATCAGAGAGTAATCACCAGCATTTAGAAAGAAATAAGAAAGAATCGAATGGAGAATACTATCCCTAGACAACTCGACTGAATCTCTCCATTCCCTCTTGTTACGTATTTAGGTCTCCTCATCAAGAGCTTGTTTGCTTCTGGTTTTTACGTTGGCTCACCCGTGAGAGGTTTAAGCTACCATGGCCGCAAGCTCTAATGTTAGATGATGAAGAAGATGATGGAGAGAAAAAAAAAACTCAAGAAAGCAAATCGTTTGCAAAAGATGTTGGAATCGTGTATAGATGAAGCACAAAGTGCCTTTGTACCCAGGCGTCTCATTACGGAAATGTTTTTCTAGCTTATGAGGTACTTCACACGCTTAAAAACAAGAGAACTGGAAGGAAATGGTAGATAATTTTGAAGCTTGATATGAGTAAAGCTTACGATCTAGTAGAATGGCCTTTCATTGAGCTAATGATGAGAGCAATGGGTTTTGCGGATTCTTAGGTGAATTTCATAATGAGATGTATTAACTCAGTATACTATTCTGTTATTCTTAATAGGCAGGCTGATGGAATTTTTAAACTGGAAAAGGGATTGAAACAATGTGACCCTTTGAGTCCCTAATTGTTCTTGTTTTGAGGAGAAATGCTTTTGAAGTTAATGAAACTTGCAAATTAGGAAGGATTGATAAGGGGTATGAAGGTTTATAGAAGGGGCCCATAGATTACTTACATAATGTTTGCAGACGATTACTTTCTATTTGGGAAAGTGACACGTGAGGGTGCTAATGTTCTAAAAAGAATCATAAGGGAGTATGAAGACATTTCTGGGCAGTGCACCAATTTTGAGAAATCCACAATGTTTTTTTAGCTCAAACACTACAAATGCGAGTAAGGAAGTGGTTTCCCAAATGATGAACATACGAATTTCTACTATACCAAAGAAGTACCTAGGCCTACCAAACATTGTTAGAAGTGGTAAAAGAAAACCTTTTCAGAGTCTTAAGGACATGATATGAGCAAAAATTTCTGGATAGAGTATTCAACATCTCTCACAGGGAGGCAAAGAGGTATTTATAAAAATCAGTCCTCCAAGCTCTCCCTACCTATTCTATGTTATGTTTTTTATTACCAAAAGTGCTTTGTTATGAATTAGAAAGCATTATTAGTCAATTTTGGTGGCGTCAAAATAGTAATAAGCGTGGTATTCATTGTCATACATGGAACCGATTATGTGAATTGAAAAGTCACGGTGGCCTAGGTTTTCGCTCTTTATCTCAATTTAATTTAGCCTTACTTGCCAAACAAGGATGGAGGTTGCTTAGTTATCTAGATTCATTATTAACACGTACTCTAAAAGCGAAGTATTTTCCAAATACTAATTTTATGGAGTCAACTTTAGGACAACTACCTTCCTATACCTGGAGAAGCATATGAGTCACCAAGGGCATTTTGGAGGCTGGAATGTACTGGAGAATTGGTTCGGGTACGGAGGTCTCGGTTGGGGTAGATGCATTGATACTTGGAAATCAAAATCAACGAATTCAAAATCCTATACAAGATGATTCTATTCAAAGTGTGGCAGATTTGATAGACCAGTAAAAAAATAATTGGAAGGAGTATTTAATCAATTCTACCTTTGCTGTTGATGATGCTCGGTGGATTCTAGCCATTCCTTTACCCCTTGTTCCACAGAAGGATGCTCGCACTTGGAGTGGTAAAGCTACAGGGGAATATACGGTCCGAAGTGCTTAGAAATGGTTGATACATAACCATTATGGAATTTCTACTAATGAAAATTTCTACCCCTACTCCAACTGATACAAAAGGCTATGGAATATTGATCTACCCTCCAAAATATAAATTACAACATGGAGGATTATGAACAACTTTGTGCCTACTTATGAAAACCTATATTATAGGGGGTTGATGAACTCTGCGATCTGTCTCCGCTGCCACAATAGTGTGGAAATAGTTGAACATGTTTTTCAAAAGTGTCTGTACACAAAGGAGATCTGGCAACAGTTAGGGTTCACACAATGTATGGAAATGCATATGACTCAAATGGTAGAACGGGTAAATAGTTTTTTTAAAAATAGTTTCATGTACCTTGTCGATTGTTTTACTGTAGGTTGTGGGCAATCTGGATTGCACACAAAAAATTGCTACATGAAGGGCAAAATGCGACTGTAAGGGAGACAATATATTTCATCATAAAGTATTTGGGTGAAATTATGGGGGATAAAAGCAAAATTGTAAAGCAAATCATACTCGTTGGTGTATGGAATGCGCCTCAGAACCCTTTTGTCAAAATAAATTTTGATGCAAGATTTTGCAAGCAAGATAATAAATCCTGTTCAGGGATTATTATTAGAAATGACAAGTAATCTTCTCTGTTCAAAAATTGTTTTACATGCCAACATACCTTCACCATTTTACAGCAGAGGTGATGGCTTACTTCCAGGCAGTTTTGATAGGAGCTAAAATGGGTTTTCTAAATATAGAAGTCGAAAGAGATTGCTTGTCTGTGATTTGTAATCTGAAAGAAAATAAAGGGGAACGGTCAGTAATTGGAGCATATATTCATAATATCTGTGCGTCATGTGTGATTTTCCAAAACTGTGTTTTCCATCATGTACAAAAACATATAAACGGTTCTACTTATGTTTTGGCTACAGAGGGTCTTAAAAAAAATGAAGCAACTTATCTTGTGGGTGATGTTTCTGCTTATGCACTCGATGCTGTTGAAATAGATCGGTGATAACCACATCGTACAAGCCACATCTGATATCGGTTCCCTGTTCTGGAAGAGGGGAAGGAAATAGTTGGAAAAGGAATTTTTGGGTCTTTTTAGATGAAAGAGTGCCAATATTCTGAAGAGGCGCAATGGTTTTTGAAAGAACACCTTCCAGTATATCATTGAAGTAGATTGATAGGATTGATGGGATAATACTCTGACAGGCTGCTGAAAGGTTTAGCTTTTCAGATGCTTTGGAATTGAACAACTTACCTAGGTTGTTGGGATCATTTATGTTTCTTTTAATGCTTTGTCGGTTTTCTTCTTCTATCAAAACTAATTTCCCTTATGTTTAGTCTATTCATTGGGTTGGTCTTATTTATTTTGGGTTGTAATTTTTGTTCTATTTTGTTGGGCCTGTCTTTATACGCTTTTATTTGAATAAAATCTCAACCATTCTATTTAAAAAAATAAAAATAAAACAATCAAATGCATAATATTTATTTTAATTGTCAATGCTCTTTTTTTCAATCTTATTAGCTACCTATTTCATAAATAATTTAATTAAAATTTAATTGAGTTAGAGAGAAGTTTAGAGTAATCTACAAAGATAGTCACTTTTGTTTGCCTCATATTATATTTTAGTCACTTATGTTTGAAATGTTACGTTTTAGTCACTCATGTTATTATTTTATTACGAAGTGATCACCCTACTGTTAAGTTCTGTTATCTCCCTAACGTAATCCTATGTAGCAGTCTAATTAACCCAACTTGGATTTTCAAATAGGATGAAAATATATTTTTAATTACATAAAATTTAATTAATTAAAAATTTTAAATCCTAAACCTTAACTAAAAAATTGTTCATCTCCTCTCTTTTTTATTTTTATTTTTCTTTCGTCTCTTCTGTTTTTAGTTTTTCTTCTTCATTTTACTGGAAAAACTATTATCAAGATATAACTGCTGTCCAGTACATTGAAGATAGTAGTGCCGAATACATTGAAGATAGCAGTGCCGAGTCTTCTTCATCTTTATCATTCAAGGAAAATCCAATGAATAGAGGAAGAGAAGGTAAAGAATTCTTCTCTTGCCTAGAAGAATTAGTGTTTTTTGACTTGCGAAATCTGAAGGGGTGGTAGAGGGAAGCCCCTCCTGTTACCAATGATAATCATCGCGCAGCAGCATCATCACAAAGGCCATTGCAAAAGAAGGAACCAATACCCTCATTCCCTTGTCTTTCAAAATTAAAAATTGGGATTTGCACCAACCTGACACATATACCATTGCATCCATTTCTGGAAGAACTGGAGCTAAAGAATAAGCCTGCAAGGCTTTTGCAATAGTCAGCAATGGTAGTAGCAGGAGCAAATTTGGTGTATCCACTGTATGTATCCAAGCTAAAGGTTATGCATATTGATGGTATCATAGATTTGGTGTCATTTCCAGACAAGGGGCTTCATCATCTTACATCTCTTCAACATCTATCAATAGAAAATTGTCCTGATCTAGTATGCCTAATTAAGGAAGGCCTGAAGAGTTTAACTTCACTCCGATTTTTCAATATTGTCCTGATCTATCGATAGAAAAAATGACTTGAGCATTTCACATCATCGAATATTGAATATTCGATGAACAATTAAAAAAAGAGAGGAGATGAACAATTTTTTAGTTAAGGTTTAAGATTTAAAAATTTTAATTAATTAAATTTATTTAAGTAAAAAATTATTTTCATCTCATTTGAAAATCTAAGTTGGCACTTAAATTCTAGTTGGACTGCCACATACGATTATCGTTAGAGAGATAACGAAATTTAATAGTAGGGTGATCACTTTGTAATAAAATAATAACATAAGTGACTAAAACGTAACATTTCAAATATAAATGACTAAAATATAATATGAGAAAAATAAAATGATTATTTTAGAGATTACCCGAGAAGTTTTTATACAAATGTGTGTATAATAAATTTGTCTTTAAAAAGGATGATATAGAAATGATTTTTTTTTAGGATAATATAAGTTATTTAAAAAAAAATGCAAAAGCAAATAAATAGCGAATTTTGAGCTGCTTTCATAATTCCTACTGAGTAGTGTTTGCAAGGGAAAAAGAAGCAAAAAGAAAGGCCAAAAAAACACTGGCTGACAATCACAGATCTAAGATCCCAAATCCAAATGCCCCTTTCTCATTTCTTCATATCAAAGGTGAACATTGCCCACTTTCTTTTCTTTCTTTATCTCATATTCAAAGCTTTCTCGTGCTTTGGATCTGATTTTCTCGTTTTGATTGTTTGCCATTGATGTTTCTTCTTCCCATGAAGCTGGAATTTTGTCTAAATCTCTTGTTTTCTTGTTACAGTGTAAATAACAGGCAAGATTTAGAACGATAGTAAGCAAGCTACCATGTCAAGGAGGCAAGCTAATCCCATGCGCCGCTTTGTCGACAGCGGAAGCTTTTCTCTCGCTGGTGCCCTACATTCCAAACCCCGATCTTCTCCCATTTTACCAATCGGTCTTGTCCTTGTGGTATTTCTCTGTCTTTTTTTTTCCTCTTTATTTAATTTTATTTCTAATTTTGTTGCTTTTAGCGAAGGAAATTAACTTCGGTGGTAAAATTGAACTTTCAGGGCGCTATCCTTCTTATTGGCTATGTATATAGTGGCTCAGGTATCCTTACATTTTTACTGCTATTTCTTGTTTGGATTTACTTGCTTTGTTATTCAATACGCTAATCTTATTTGTTCAATTAATTACCCGTTACGTCTCTTCGGAGGAATATAGGCAAATTCCGAGGCGAAGCAGTTAGTCGGATCGGAGGTAAATTTTATTTTAGTTTGATTTTCACAATTAAATTAACTTGCGATTGTGAAGTTTCTGGGTTCCGTGTGAGTGTTTTAGGGTCCGGTTCCCTTCAGTACTTTTTAGTCTATTTCTTTATAGTACATCTTTGATCAACGTTTAACTTTCACAATTAACGAGTGATTCCTACTAATTTGAATGTTAATGATGAGTGCAGTAATGAACTGGAAACTAATGCTATGTTTCTATTTTTGGATAGATTTTATTTATTCATCCAAGTAAGCAGTAGTTTGTGATTAATCCCCCATGCTATACAAATGTGTTTGTTTAACCTATCATTCATATTGACTTTGTTATGTACCAGTTTAATTAAACAACATCCTTAATTTTGGATACTAATGCTATGTTTGTGAGTAGTTTTGAATTTGATATTTTTCTCATAAATCAAGGATAAAAATAGACATTTAGTTAAAGTTGGTTAAGATTTAGTAAACCTATATTTTCATATGCATTTGAAACTAATTATTAAGCTTATGGTTTCATGTATTTTATTATGCAATTTGTTCTGAATTTGAAATCTGTATCTATTCTCCCATCTTCAAGTTGTATGATACAACCTTAACGAGTTGGAGACCTTAAGTTATTTTAAGGTGCATCTAGATGAGCAGTGACATTGGCTTTAGTGAGATTAAAAACAACAGTGGAGGTGCGATTGGTTATTGTAGTGGTGAGATTAAATATTGTAGTAATGAGATTAAAAATTAGTGGTGAGACATGTGTGACTATTAGTGATATTAAATTAAATTGATATAAAATGGAATTTGTAACATTTTCTAAAAAAGCTAATAGTAATTAAAAATACTAAAATTAAACTAAATATTTTGAAAATAAAATTAACGATAGTTATGGAAACAAATAAAGAATATATTTAAATTAATAATTCCTTTAATAAATATTATTCAAATAATTTATTAAACTATAAAATTAATATAAAGTTTTAAACAATAAATTATAAATGAAAATTTAATTTTAAAATACCATAAAGATAAAATAATAAAAATGAAATTACAAAATTATAAATACAGAAGATAAAAGAAAGAGGGATAAAAATGGAAGTAGCTCTCAAGTGGGTTTCCCTGGACACTTTTAAACCAGTGAAAATTTGGTTTTCCATTGTTGTCCACGTAAGTTAATTGCACTGGAGGTGTGCTATTAGCAATTGTGCTATTGCACCAAAAAGGTTCTCAAACTCACTGTCCTGGTGCTATGATGGGTTTCCAAAGGAAGCCTTAGCCTGTGTGTAAGATTACTAAATTCAACAGCGATTGTATTTTGGGAACAGATTTGATCTTAGAGGTCTTGTTTCTGAATCTTATTGTATTCAGGCGTTCATTCGTTTGGTACTTGTGCCATGACCTTTTTCTTGAGTGATGCTTAGAGGTAACACCCTAAGGCGTAGTTTCTCCATTGTTTCATTCAATTCTGGCCCCAGGAATAAAAAAGTATACCAGTGGCGGTTATATAAAGGAGAAACAGTTTCTATGTGTTCTGATTAGTGTAACATTCATGTGTGATTATAATGGAATTCCCAGGTTTTGAAAAGTGTGTTTTCATTAAGAATAACATTCCAAATAGCAATTAATTGCTTGTGATTTTGTAGGTGACTATTCATGTTCAGTAGAAGTTCAGAGGGTAATACCTTTTTTAAAGAAGGCATATGGTGACAGCATGCACAAGGTTTTGCATGTAGGCCCTGATACCTGTTCCGTGGTATATAAACTTTTGAAAGAGGAGGAAACTGAAGCCTGGGGTGTGGAACCATATGACATAGAGGATGCTGAGGCAACCTGCAAGAGTCTTGTGCACAAAGGAATTGTACGTGTGGCAGATATCAAGTTTCCTCTTCCATATAGGCCAAAGTCATTTTCGCTTGTAATTGTATCAGATGCCCTTGATTACTTGTCTCCAAGATACCTGAACAAGACTCTACCTGAGTTGACAAGGGTGGCCTCTGATGGTTTAGTTGTTTTTACAGGTAATCTCTTACACTTTCAAGTACAAATTATAAAATATGAGTTACACAGGCAGAGAAATTGATTCTATAATGATATCTACTTGTAAAGATAATTGTGTCATAGATGAATTATTCTTTTTTTCTGATGTAACGACACTAATGACATCTAACGATGAATAATCAACCAATGGCCTTCCAAAGAAAGTTAATAAGTTAAAAAAATGTTTTTCTTTCTCTGGTCCCTTTTTTTTTCCATGCCTGTTGGAGTACTTGTCAGACACCTAAAACCTGCTAGTTCTAAATATGCATGAATTATTATGATAAATAGATGCAGAAGGATACCAGTCTGAAGCAACATTACCATTCAGAATGGTTTCCTAGAGGCTTTAGGTGCAGCCATGAGTGATTTTTGGATGGATATGGTGCATATATTCATTGTTTTCTTTGTCATCCTGGGGGATTCTTCAAAGCTTTTCTTGATATATCTGATGCATTTGGTTTATTTGAGTTAAAAATTTTAATTGATTTCATATTCTTTTTCAGGTTACCCTGGTAATCAGAGAGCTAAAGTGGCAGAATTATCCAAATTTGGGCGACCGGTCAGTCTCTATCTGCTCCTTATTATAACAATGAGATTTGGAATTGAAAGTGGCCATAGCATATCTTATAACATTCATTGGAATAAAATTGTCATACAGCATTTTTGTTTCAGTTAATCATGTATTTTTTATATTGATATTATCATATTCCTGTTGGTTGTTCACTGGGACTTAAGGTATTGATGAGATTTTATTGTCATTTGTCAAAACTTTAAGTGGTCTAAATGTTAAGCAAGAAAAAGGCCCAAAAGTCTGGACTTTGGTTGCATATATCATTCACTAAATTAGCGAGGGATGAGGTTTTTGTGTAAAGTCTGATAGGAGCAAAGATTGTCATATTTCACTTAGTACCAGTTGTGGTCCTTGTTTCTGAATTATCTCTTAGCAGTAACATTATTGTGCCAAGTCGGCTTTAGCATTGATATAGCCGTTTCATTTGTGAAGGCTAAAATGCGGGGTTCATCGTGGTGGGTTCGATTTTTCCTCCAGAATAGTTTAGAAGAAAACGAAGGTGCCATTAAGAAGTTTGAGCAGGCTGCATCAAAGGGATCATACCATCCAGCTTGTCAAGTGTTCCACCTAAAGCCATATAATTGATACAAGAGAAATTTCATCAGGATCAAATTTTCATTAATTTCTTCTATCTGTCATTCATGGAAGATAAAGTAGAAATATATTCTCATCTCAAATGAAATATAGCATTTTGGGTAAAAAGAGATATCACTATTGTTGTGGCCTTAACATTACAAACTTTATATTTATTAATTTAATTGATGGAAAATTCACAGATACATGTATTCACACATATATATATATATATATATATATATATATATATATATATATTCTCTTATTTTGCACTGGGGGTTGCACCTGTTTTCATCTCAATGTTTCTTTGTCTTCTCATGCTTTATTTATTTATTTATTTAAATATAACTCTGGACCTGTCTGGTAGGAGTAAGATACGTTGGGTTCAGTTTTTCCATTTTCTGAACAGAAACTGAATCGTTGGACATAATAAAATCCTTATCATCGAACCGTTTTCATATCGTTTCTGGGCTTGGAGCTTTTAATTTTATTTAGATAATTTTATTTATTTATATTTTTAGACATTATTTGATAATTTTAATTTTTAAGTTATATATAAAATTTCAATTAATATATTTATTTTAAAAATTTTAAAAATATATAATTATAAATGTTTATTAAAAATAAAATTAAATCTTGATTTAATCACTGTCAAAGTTCATTCAACATTATGTAATGTTAAACTTTGAAATGTTAATGATGATAAAAAGCACCAACAAAATTTTAGATGTTTTAACAACATAATAATAGAAAAAGGAGATGAACACTTAATTCTTACAAGTTTTAACAATAATAATAAATAAGTAATGAATTTGTGAGGGACTGATACTGAAAATAAAATTTAATTTTTTATTTAATTATAGAATATATAAAAATATAATAAAAATTATATTTAGAATTTAGAAGTAACGGGTTTTGTTTTGGGCTTTAACTGTCTTTCTATATTAAGCTTATATGTATTAAAAGATATTAAGAATTTTTTTTTGAATTTTTGAACAGTTTTTATATGTTTTTCGATGTCCAATAGAATAAACAGAACCAAATTAATATGGTTCAATAACATTATCTAATTAAAACCGAATCGAATTAAAAAAAATTCCAATTGAATTATCGATTCCACTCGATTTCTGGGTTTTATTGGCTGTGTGGTGGGCCATACCAGCTCTTTGAATCAAGAGAAAGAAGCTCTTCATATTTAATGGGCATCTTTTCTCAACGTTTGGTTTGTGATTTCCAGGGTTTGGCTGCCTTTTTAGTACCTTTCATATGCATTTGTTGAATTCTGATTTATCCCACTGAGCTTTGGTCTTAAGTATCATACTTTCTAAAGGTGAAAGGCTCATAAAAAAGCATGTTTAGTATCCAAAGAACTGGTCCATGAAAAATTCGGCTAATGCATCAGAAATGTTGAAGTTTGATCTATCCATACTATCTGTGTAATGTCTATGAGTTGGTGCCGCAACCAATTCCAGTTGTGAAAAATACTAAAAAAATCAATTTCCTTCTTAAATCAATAATCTTAAAAGCTTTTTTTTTTTTTTATACAAGTTTAAAAAAAAATTCCCCATTAAAAATTATCATTCGTTTTTAGAATCTGTCATTTTATTTTACATATTTACTTATTTCGAGAACAAATAACTAATATTCATTAAACAACCATACTTTCTTTTAAAATTGCCATTTTATTCTAAAACATTTTTTTATAATTTTATTTTTCTTTAGTTCACGTAGTGGATACGGTATTATCTATGCTTAAACTCCACTGATTATCATCTCATTAACAAAAATATTTGGATCCCTATAGCATCATTAGTAACCCCAACAAAGCCCTCAATCTCGATGGACTCCATCCGTTTTACTACCAACAGTGTTGGGTCAATACTAGCAGCAAGGTCTCACCTATGGTAAGGGAGGCTTTCTAGAGCAGCATAATCCCAGAAGGGGTTAAACGGCATTTAGATCATCCTTATCCTGAAGTTAATGGAAGCAAGTTCCATTCAGCAGTACGACCAATTAGTTTGTGTAACACCTCCTACAAGATAATCACAGAAATAGTAGTGATAAGACTTCATCCATTACTACAAAAACTCATCTCTCTATTTCAAGGTAGCTTTCTTCCAGGTCATCGCACCTCAAATAATGCCATCATTGTACAAGAGGTTAAACGCTCCCTCAAAAGAATGAAAGGAAAGAAAGCACTGAAGCTAGATTGGAGAAGGCTTATGATAAATTGAAGCGGAGTTTCGTCTGCAAAGTTCTCCACTACCTTGATTTCCCTAGGCCTTAGATTGATCTCATAATGTATTGCATTATTTGGCAAATTTCACGGTCCTCTTGATTGGCTCTAAACTACTCATGTTTCAACCATCACGAGGATTAGACAAAAGAGATTCATCATTGCCCTATATCTTCATGTTGTTCATGGAATTCCTCTACAGAGTACAAAGCGTGGCTACCCTTACGCGTTGTGAGAGGAAGACCAATTCTTTCTTTTTATAACACCCTTTACACGACCTGATCGTCAGATTCGAATAATGGAATGTCACATTTATTGCAAAAGCAACCCACATCAAATAATTTCAAACTTAAATACAATTTATATAATTGCAAATCACATATCATACTTACATAATAAATTGAGATCAATAAGGACCTAATTTTAAAAGTCTAGACATAAAATGAGATTAGACGTAAAATTTCAAACTTTTAAAGTTAGTATCAAAAGTTTATAGTTGGTATAGACACCTTATTAAAAATCGA
Source organism: Gossypium arboreum (assembly GCF_025698485.1). Taxonomy (NCBI): domain Eukaryota; kingdom Viridiplantae; phylum Streptophyta; class Magnoliopsida; order Malvales; family Malvaceae; genus Gossypium; species Gossypium arboreum. The sequence goes on from NC_069080.1 coordinate 42,697,684, forward strand.
TACCAATTTACAATTTTGTTTTCTTTGCAAATAAAGGTATCAATATTTATCAATTGGTATTGATATTTTATGAAAAATTATCAATACTCATATAAACATCAATACCATTTTGACATTCTGTTTGTTTTAAAAACTGTTCATATAGTCAAGTATGGATACCAAATGCCAAAATATTGATACCTAATTTTAGAAATAGTAAAATCTCATCTCTAAAAATGTTCATTTCATACCAAAATCACCTAAGTTCAAATGGTACCTTTTAGAAGTAATTATAGACATGAAATCATCAATAGAAAACATACCAACTCATAACCAAGTATCCTTATAACCATCTAATTATCAATACAACATTTTTATTACTATTTATACCAAACCTTATCATAACCAAACAATACAAATATGCCCTCAATGGCACCTCAACAAATCAACAAACATGTATTCATTCATTCATCCATTCAAACACATCCACATTTGACTCCATAACAACTATATAACATCTACATACCATTTCGTTAAACCGCAATTAACACATTTACCTTCACCTACTTATGTACAAAATAACCTTAAAGTCAATTCCATGATTTATGCATCAAACGTACTAAATATCACCCAATCTTATCATGCATCATTCCACACTCAAACATCAACCAAGACATATTATATAACATGGTACCTTCTCAACTATAAGGAGACCAGACATATAATCCAAGCAACCAAACAAACCATCAACCTAATGACAAAAGCTATTACATCTATACATATATATTTACAAAGTCTTTAATTACCAACAAACCATAAAATGTCTATTTTAAATATAAAACATCCTAAGTACATGGCAAGACCAAAAGGAACCATTCACCAAAACTTGAGTTCGGGATTGTTGCTAGACACTGGAACGACGATCGAATCTTTAAGTACCTAACCTATGCACAGAAAACAAAAACCATATGCTGAGTATCACTCAATGGTATTTCTATAATCCAAGCATTTAAAACATACTATAAGTCATAAAGATGCATAAACTTAATAAAGATGACATGTAATATGTAAATTCAATAGGCTAATTCACAGAGTCATTAATCCCAACATGTTCATTTTACCAAATACTAAGACATGGCAATCACATTTTGTAAGTCATTTGTAAATTCAACTAATGTAATGGCACATTTTATCTCAATTCGTCATTTCAAGTGTTTATTGAACAAACGTAATTAATATTTATAATTCAATCCACCATTTCATAATTCCATTCACTTTTCATTTCCATTTTGCAACATTTTTGCCATTTTAATATTAAATATCTCAATTTTACCATTTGTTTCCCTATTAAAACAACTTGGACTCAGACGGATACACGGATCCAACCAACACACCAATTTGGCACCCAGTGCCTCATCGGATAAATCTGAAATAAATAGTTGTGTCCAGTGCTATGTAAATTGACACTCAGTGTCTCATCAATTAAACTGGAGTAAATTGGCACCTAGTACCCATTAACTAGTAGTCGAAGTAACCCTAAACTTTTCCTATCCTATGGCATGTCAACTATATCTGACTTTGCTCGAACAATTAATAGGATATTTAATTCATTTTTCAATATCATTCAATCAAACACATAGAAGCATCAAATATCACATTTTGTATTCAATTTTTATATTTATATAAACATACATATGTTTTTCACATATAATCACTTTAGTTCCTATAATTATCAATCAGTTCAAATCATCTCAATTAAACAATGAACTTCACCTTACATTCTTACCATGTACAACCAAATCAAAATGTAGCAATTACAAGTTAGTTCGGACTACAGAAACACAAATCGTAAACTCTAAACTATTCGTTGACGACTTTGTCCTTTCCTTTATTTTTCGAGGAATCGAGTTGATGTTAGCTACGGATCAAAACAAATATAATAATTTTATCAATACACAATCAAATTCACATTCAATTTCTAATTTATGCAACTTTTGTATTTTATTCAATTTAGTCTCTAAAATTGGGACTATCATAACTTTCAATTACCCAAACTACTTTTTTTTTAGTTGGACTAAAAGGAAAACCTGAGACGAAATCCATGATAATCATGTCCCACTTTTAATCAGGAATTTATAAATGATACAACTTCCTTGAGGGAACTTGATGTTATGCCTTCACTTGCCAGCAAGTCAAACAACTTGAGACATACTCTGGTAGACATACTCTGGTATCTCCTTCTTCATTCCAGGCCACCAATACAAACTTTTTAAATCACGATACATCTTAAAGCTTTCTGGATGAAGCGTGAAGGGTCTTTGGTGAGCCTCTTTTAACAATACTTGCCTTAAATTATTTCCTGTTGGCACATACATCTTACCCATTATTCAAAGTTCGCCATCCTTTCCCAAGGTGAAGTTCATAGTATGTTAGACGCTATTCACCTCTTGTATTCATCACACTTCGGATCTTTTAACTGTTCCTCCAAAATCTGAGAGAGAAAAATAAGTCGCATAGTCAATTCTACAAGGAGTGATCTGTCGTTTGCCAGGTGAACACTTACTTGAAGGGATGCCAAAGTTGCCACAGTTTTCCTACTTAAAGCATCCATCACTACGTTAACCTTTCTAGGGTGGTACCCGATTGCTAGCTCGTAGTCTTTCAGTAGTTCTATCCAACATCGTTGGTGTGGGTTTAAGTCCTTTTGTGTCAATGAGATACTTTAAGCTCTTGTGTTCTGAGAACAGGAGACACTTGCTCCTAATAGAGACAGTGTCCCTAGATCTTTAATGCTAGCACCACAATAGCTAATTCCAAGTTATGTGCTGGATAATTCTTCTCGTATGGTTTGAGTTGACAAGATGCATACGCTACAACTTTCCCTTTCTACATGAACATACATCCCAGCCCATTTAGGGATGCGTTAGTAAACATCGTGTACTCCACGCTAAACTCTATCTGAGCCAAAATAGAGGCCCTGTAAGAACTTCTTTTAGCTTGTTAAAGCTCTTTTGACATGCCTCTGTCCACTCGAATTGTTCTTTCTTTCTTAGTAGTCGCATGAGATGTGTTGCCATAATGGTGAACCCTTTTACAAATTGTCTGTAGTAACCTAGTAACCCCAAGAAGCTACAAACCTTAGTGGCATTTTTCAGCAGATTCCAATTTAGCATCGCTTTAATCTTATCATGTTCTACTTTGACTACTTCTGCAGAAATAATGTGATTCGGGAAATGAACTTTTCTCAGCCAAAATTCGCACTTATTGAATTTGGTGTATAACTTAGCACAATCTCTAGGTGTTCATCATGATCTGTTACACTTTTAGACTAGATTAAAATATCATCGATAAAGATGACTACAAAACAGTCTAAGTAGGGCTGGAAAACTCTACTCATTAGATCCATAAATACTGTTGGGGTATTCGTTAATTCAAATGGCATTACTAGAAAATTGTAATGCTCATAACGTGAGTGAAACACAATTTTCGGAACATATCACCCTTAATCTTCACTTGATAGTGGCCAAACCGAAAGCCAATTTTAGAGAAAATGATAGATCTACTTAGTTGGTCGAATAAGTCTTTTATTTGAGATAGTGGGTACTTGTTCTTCATAGTCACCTTGCTTAATTAGCGGTAATAGATGCATAAGCAGAGAGTCATATCCTTCTTTTTCAAGAATAGGATTGGCGCACCACAAGGTGAAACAATTGGTCTAATAATCCTTTATCCAAAAGATCTTGTAATTGTTTCTTTAACTCCTTTAACTCCAATGGAGCCATCTTGTATAGGGTACAAGCTATGGGCACAATACCAGGGGCTACTTCAATCTAAAACTCTACCTCTCAAACTGGTGGCATGCTTGGGTGTTCTTCTGGAAACACATTGGACAACTCCTTCACAATCGATACTTGGCTGATGTCCTTCCTTGCCTCAACTAAGTCCATAACATACGCCAGATAGGCGTTTGCGACCTTAACTAATAGCATCCTGGTGGATACTGTTAAAATTATGCTACTGTTATACAGGTCTGCACGCCAGGTAGTAACACTTCTTTACCTTAAGCAGTTACAAGTCGTACGCCTCTAGTTTGGTAGTCTACAATGACGTTATGTATGGTTAACCAATCCAACCCAATAATTGCATCGAACTCATGAAAACTTAGCAGTAATAGATCCTCCAAAAAGATGTGTTCGTCAAAAGTTAGTGGGCAATTTCTAACTATTCTATTAACCACCGTACTTTGACCAAAGAGGTTGGCACCAACACATTTGTCTCAAAAGAGACAACTTCTAGACTCTTACCTTCCACAACCTTTGTACAGATGTACGAATAGGTTGATCCAGGGTCTATTAATACATGAATATTATGTCCCCAAAAGGAAAATTTACCAGTAATAACCTCTGGTAGGTTTGCATCTTTCTTATCCTTCATTACATTGGCTCTGGTAGACATCCCTGAGTTGGGCTTGGTGTAGTTTTTCTTTGAAGCTCCAAGAATTGATTTAGATTTTGTAGATATTCTAGATCTCGCCTCTTGTTGAGTACTTTGAGCCCTCCGCACAAATTGTTCCCATATGGTATCAGCCATTGAGCGAAAATTTCTAATATGATGATCTAATAACCCACATGCATAATAGGCTCCCTATTGTTTCCAACATTTACCCAATAATTCCTTTCAAAGTGTTCGCATATAGGGTCCCTTATCATCCTAGACCCACTTGTGCTTGCTATTGAGGTGGCTTGTCGTGCACCTCTTTCTCATAAAAAACTCGAGGGCTGAAAATCTCTCATTGGTGGAGGGAAGCTTCTATCTTTCGATTTCTTGAAATTTGTTAGGGGTGAAGGACTAGAGAACCCATGCTTCATTCTTTCTTAAATAATTGTTTCCATCTTTTAAGCCTTGGTTGTCATGACTTCTCAACTTTGAACTTCTTACGCTGACACCAGGGCACGAATTTCGTCTTTTATGCCCCACTCAAATTTTTCACACAAGGCTTTTTCTGTTTGGAACATGTCTCACACATAATGATTGAGTCTAACGAATTCTCGTTTGTACTCCATTACTGAAATTTGTCCTTACCTGATATACATAAACTCTTTTGCCACTTATTCGACGTACATCGGATTAACATACTTTCCCTTAAATTTCATTAAAAGGAACTCCCAATTAATCTGCTCCTTAGGAGTTACGCTTATCAGCGTCTCCCACCATTGATATGCCTTTAACAAGGATACAACGTAGAAGAGGCTATCTGTCAGCATACATTTCAACTCTGTAATTTCTCTACCTATGCAAAATAACCACTCTTATACTACAGCGGGGTCATCACTCTTATCTCTAAAGAACTCTTTAGCACCACGTTTGTGTATTTCTCTCACAGGATCCCCTCTAAAGAACTATACAAGTAGCTCACTTGCAGACGCAGCTTTGGCGTAGTCCTTTTCAACTAATCTTTTTCTACTAATAAAATGTTTGAGAAAGAAAAGTAACGGAGTAAGTTTAATTGAACTTAGTGAGCTCCAAATAGAAAAAATAATTATCAGGGTACTAATAATCAACCTAGGAATAAAGACATTTTTGAGACTCAATCTAGAGGACACATTACACCAAGTTACCAGTATAGTCCCCTAGCGACAACACTTCACCGATATAGCACACAGAATCCCTAGTGGACACATATTGCTAACTTAAACATCTCTTAATCGTGTATGTTTACCTATGACCTAACTTTGTGCCAGCCTCGGACCTATAATTCATAAATCAAAATCGTATAATAGCCATAATTATATTTATATTCGTATTCCTTATTAAATTGAACATGTGTTCTCCTACAAGGTTGGTTGGGCCATAATATACCAGTCCAGTTTGCAATAAAGTTGCCCTACTGGAGGCATAAAAAATAAAGCTTATTTTCCCATTATTTACATGTCACAGATAGTCTTCTACTAGACTCGCACACAAGGTGGGTATTTACCTCGACCATGGCCATGCTTACACATACAACACTGGTTCATTACACACACGTCAATTCACAACACATCGACCCATCTTCTTTAGGGACAACTTACCTTACACAATCCACAAATCATAGTATTTTCATAACTCAAAGGAAGTAAGAAAAAACTCACAAGAAATTTTAGGACAGAATCTACTCTACTGGTCATTTTTCTTGATTGCTCGAACCTTCATTAGCTTCTTAAGCTAAATAAGAAACAATTAAAATCATCATACCATTCTTTTACTAAAATTTAATCATGCATGCACTAATGTAAGAACGTAAATGCCCTCGACATCAACCTAAGGGTTTTCCAGAAACTACCAGTCAGTTGGTACTTATCAATAGTGTTTTGACAAGCTTCTGGAAACCTTCCACATCTCCTTCAGCGAAGAAACGTAAGGAATAACACATAGAAAAACAAAGGTGAAACATTCTAGCTGTAGGCACCTTATTATAGCACAGACAATGGAAAATAAGCTTAGTGGAGAGGTTAGAAATCCCATTATCATTATTGAAATCAAAGACTAAATTTTCCTAACAAAAATTAAAGTCTAATCTTTTACCAAACGCAACTACTACCACTAATTAGAGTAGTAAAACATTGCTTGTACACTTAAGCAACTAACTAAACAAGTCATTTGGCTACCTAAACACATCAAGCTGTCATCTATATACTCTAGTTCAATTCCAACTAGGTTTCAACTAAACTCAAATGATACTCATCGAGTTATCATTTCCATGTTAAAGCATAGAAAACCAATTTTATCATTCTGCGAACTAAAAAGTTTGCCCAAAGTATTTGGGGTTGGCGAGTTGTCTCACAAAAAGTCCATCAAACCTTTAAAGTTCACCAAATGATGAATTCTAGAGAGGCGTTCCTTACATAAGGATCCTTACAACACACCACCCAAGTATTTAATTATTTAGTCACTAGTCTAATCCTTTTACTACCCTTGGCTTATTCAACTATAAGCCAATCAGTATCTATACGATTTATGCTGAGTGGGTTGTGACACCATTAACTACCTCTCTTACATTAGTAGCGACTCAAAAACAAATGTGATGGTATTATTAGAAGGAAATTCCACCTAGTAAGGTTCTTACCACAACAAATATATTTTAAGTCTACGTAGTGAAACTCTGCAGTTTCGACGATGTTTAACGAAGTACTTCGCCATGAAGTTATCATCTTTATCTGATCTAAGTCTCACGACTTAGGCGATCTTTGTCAGCGTAGTCTCCCAAATTGAACTAGCTCGCCAAACAAGGGTGGGAGTTATAAAAATTTCATCCTTGAAATTTTATACCTACGAAAAGATGCAGATACTTTTCTCACACTATGCTTTCCCTCTCTCACGTTGCCTTTTCAACTTTGTAGTTCCTCCACAACACTTTAACCAATGAGATTTCTTTATTTATGAGCATTTTAGTTTCTTCGTCCAAGATACAAATAAACTTTTCCTCGTAAGACAAATTTGGATCAGAGCGATATCTTTGCAACATTGACACATGAAACACATTGTGGATCTTAAATAGTTCTAGTGGAAGAGCTAATTGATATTCTACTAGTCTAATGCACTTCAAAGTTTCATAAGGTCTAATGAATCTTGGGCTAAGTTTCCCCTTTAATACAAAATGAATAATATTTTTCCAGGGTGAGACCTTAAGAAACACTTTGTCGCCAACTTCATAAGATATATCTTTTCTTCTTTTTTTTTCATATGCTTTTTAGTGGTCTTCGGCAATCTTTAAGTGGTTCTTGATGACCATTACTTTCTCTTCTATTTCGCGGACTAGGTCTAGGCCAACCAGTTTTTTCTCACTAAGCTCCATCTAGCAAATCGATGATCGACACTTCCTCCCATATAGTGTCTCAAAAGGTGACATGCCCAAACTTGCGTGATAACTGTTGTTATATGCAAACTCTGCCTAAGGTAGGTACTTTTCCCAATTCATCCCAAAATTGATCACACAACTTCTGAGTAAATATTCTAATACTTTGATCATCCTCTTTATTTGTTCATTAGTTTGAGGATAGAAGGTGGTGTTGAATCGAAACATGGTTCCAAAAGACATCTACAACTGCTTCTAGAACCTTGATGTAAATCTGGGGTCACAGTCAGATACACTTGATGAAGGAATACCATGCAGGAAAACTATTTCTGAAATGTATTGTCATAAAGTAAGTTGACTTTGTTAACCTGTCCACGACCACATAAATAAAATTCTACTTTGATGTATTGAGAGGTAACCCTAAAACAAAATCCATTGTGATCCTATCCCACTTCTATTTTGGGATCTCTAATGAACACAACTCGCTTGAAGGAACCTGATGTTTGATCTTGACACTTTCACAGGTTAAGCACTTAATTACACATTCTGATATCTCTTTTTTCATCATTGGCTACCAAAATAAATTCCTTAAATCCCGATACATCTTTACACTACTTGGATGGAGGAAGTAATGTCCTTGGTGAGCTTCTGTAACACCCTTTACTTATATTCAAAGCCGGAACAGGGTACGAGGCATTACCAGACTTATCACATGAACAAACATACAATTTCGGGTTATAAATTTATGTCCAAAATAAAACCATTCGCATTTAATCATAAAGTCCCTGATACGAGCCTATGAGGCCCAAAACGTACGTTGGAAGTGGTTCGGGACTAAACTGAGTACTTTAGAAAATTTTACAAAAACTTAGAAAATTTTTCACTAAACAGGGGTCACGCACCCGTGTGGATATGGGACACGCCCGTGTGGGCAAGCCGTATGGTCACACACGCTTGTGTCCCAACCTCGTGTAACTCTCTGACTTGTAACCCATGAACAAATTAAGATTACACGGCCAAGTCATACGCCCGTGTGGAAAATTAATTTTCATAAAATAGGTGAAGACTTCACACAGCTAGGGCACAAGCTCGTGTTTGACGCCGTGCCATCCACATGGCTGAGACACACACCTATGTCTCTACCCGTGTGCTCAATTCTGAGTATTCTGTTTCTCAAAATTTAGGTATAGGGGACATACGGCCTAAACACATGCCTGTGGGGCAAGCCGTGTGTTGCACACAGCCTAAACACACGCCCGTGTGGACAAAAATAAGGCTATTTACCAAGCCATTTTGCCACCCTTTAATGCACACACCTACACAACATAACATAGCACCAATCCAAGCATATACATACAACCAAACATCCACAACCAAAACATCAACACAACATTCATGAGAGACATCATTATATGAATATACTTATAACCAATATTAGTCCATTTATAATGGCCTTATACAAAATGAACTTCTAACTGATATAAGCCAACACATTTGACCAAATCAATTATGACACATAACAAGATGACCAAGTTCCCTATACATGCCATAACTCAAAATGTTGAATTCATTCATACCAAAATAATTGTTGATAGTGTGAATGAATCTCTCACGGTCTTTGAACCGAGCTAGCTTGGTGACACTACAAGACAAGGGAAAGAAAGGGGAGTAAGCTACATAACTTAGTAAGTTCATATGCAAATAATAAGCCTCTTAACCACACCTTAACCATGCAATTTATATAATGTGAGATAACATAAATGTTACTAAAATCTCAAAGTCGTAACTTGTTTAATCACAACCTTACCAAGAGTTAATCACCCATCGAGTTTATTACTTATGAGTTCTATGTACATAACTGTACCAACTCTTAACATAACCACATCTTTTCACATCTTTGAAATTCCCGTTGAACACTTGGAATATTATCGGATACTCGAAAAATCTAGCACATAAGTGCCATATACGTAGCTAAAGCTACCTTATATCTCATAACACATATGGGCTCACTCTCGAGCTATTCATGGGCCTGCTCACACAAGCTGTCAGTCAGGACGTAGCTACACAGTATTGCTTACACAAGCTGTTAGGTATCCGCAACACATGCCAGAATGCCCAGCCACTAGTAAGACGTACAAGACCAGCACCCGGATCACATAAACACATATATACATAGGTTCCTAGTGACATGTCACTCGTATCCTCTTCTATTCCTAAGGTTCAACTGGGATTTCTTACTTGTCGAAACTTTTTCGAATACGTCCAAAGGGTCAATCACACAATTCATGCAATATTAAGGCATTTAAAACATAAATATAACATTGCATTATTTACATACGAACTTACTTCGGTACAAAAATAGTAGAATTTGACCTAATTATCAAACACTTTGTTTTTCCCCCAATCTAGGTCCGAACCTCATTTTTCTTGATCTATAATAACAAATTTAACTCATTTAATACTCACATTATTCAATTTAGCCCAAAAATTATTATGGAAAATTACATTTTTGCCCTTAATATTTCACATTTTTACAATTTAGTCCCTAGGCTCGTAAAATGAAATGTATTCAATTTCTTTAAAACCCAAGCCTAGTGGAACCATTTTCATACTCATATCAGCCCATGTTTTCCACTTAATCACACTTTTACTACACATTTTATAACTTTTACAAATAAGTCATTTTTGATATTTTTATCAAAAATCACATAGCAAAATTTCTTTATCTAACACCAAACATATATTTTATACCATTAGACATCAAAATACACAAATATCTAACGTGGGTAAAATTTTAAACTTCATTTTTCTTTCAAATTAGTCTTTGAAATAGCTAAATTTGGTTAGAAGGATCACAAAAACATGAAAATAATTAAAAACGGGGCTAGAACGAGCTTACAATCGAGCTTGGAAGCTTTGGCCAAAACCATAGCTATGGTGACTCTTCAAATCTAGCACAAGGGGACTAAACTGGAGAAGATGACATCTTTTTATTAGTTATTTTTGCTTTTATTACCCAGATGACCAAAATGCCCTTAATGCAAAACTTTGAAATTTCACCCTACCATGTCCATTTTTGTCCAAGTTTAGTAAAATGGTATAATTACCATTTAAGGACCTCCAATTTAAAATTTCATAGCAATTAGACACCTCTAGGTTCTAGATCACTCATTTTGCACCTACTGCAATTTAGTCCTATTAGTCAAATTGGACACCTTATCGATAAAATTTCTTAATGAATTTTTCACACAATCATGCAATCATACTGTAGACCTTAAAACAATATCACAATAAATATTTCTACTTCAAATTCGTGGTCCCGGAATCACTATTCCAATTTGGCCCTAAAACAGGCTGTTACACCTTCCTTCATGGTCTCCTACCTCAGGTCTTCTTCGTTGGGAACATATCACCTTTCCATAAAGCATAGCTCTCCTTCATTTCCTAGGCTAAAATTCCTAACATCGCCAGACTTCATGTGTTCCCTTATCTCATTACATCATGCACCCTTGAATTGAGACTCCAATATCTGAGAAAGGAAAACTGGTCGTGCCTTTAATTTGGCGAGAATTGACCCATCATTAACTAGGCACATTCTTGCTCTCAGGAAATCTAGAGTTGAAACGATTGTCCTGCTTAATGTATCGGCTACCACATTTTCCTTACCTAGATGGTACTCAATGGTTAAGTCCTTTTAACAATTTGATCCATCTTTGCTGACGTATGTTTAGTTCCTTTTGGGTGAGTAGATACTTCAAGCTTTTATGGTATGAAAATATATGACACTTTTCCTTGTAGAGGTAGTGCCTCCAAATCTTTAAAGCCAACACCACAACTGTCAATTCTAGATCATGAGTTGGGTAATTCTTCTCATGAGGCTTGACCTGGCATGGCACATAAATAATCACTTTTCCCTTCTGCATCAGCACACACTCTAACCCATTCAAAGATGCATCCTTGAAAATAACGTATTCTATTCTCGATTCTGGTTGACTCAACATTGTGGCTTCAATCAATGTTTTCTTCAGCTCATCGAAATTGTACTGATACTTGAACTTCTCATCCTTCCTCAAGAATCACATCAATTGTAACACCCCGTACCTGAGTCCGTTACCGGAGTCAAACACAAGGTGCACACAGACTTAACTTAATTATTTTCTCAGTCCATAAAAAAATTTTTTTTTTCCAGACAAGCTGGTTACTGCATCACTGTCGCCTTAAAAATCATATCTTGAGTTTCAAAGCTCGAAAATCAGTTTCGTAATTTTTTTCTGAAACTAGACTCATATGCCCATCTACATATTTTTTTCTAGAATTTTTGGTCTGGCAAATTAGTACAGTTTATTAGTTAAAGTCTCCCCTGTTATAGGGATCGACTACACTGACCTTCGCGTATTACGACTTGGATATCTCCCTGTACAGGGCTTCAATACTGATGCCGTTTGTTTCTATAGAAACTAGACTCAAGGAGAAATCTATACATATATGGAATGACTCCTAATTATCTCTGGTTAATTTACAATGAATTTCCAAAGTCGGAACAGGGAATCCAGAAACCGTTCTGGCCCTGTTTCACGAAAACCTAAATATCTCTTAACATACAACTCATATGACCTTTTCGTTTCTTCCATATGAAAGTAGATTCATCAAGGTTCATTTACATAATTTATTCACTATTTAATTCCATTCCTGATATTTTTAGTGATTTTTCACATCCACACCACTGCTGCTGTCAGCATCTGTTTTCAGGTAAACTTTACCTATTTCGTGGTTTCCATGGACCAACTAGAGTTTTGTCATACGTAGGTCCACCTATGATCATATTTAGTCATTCCAAGGGCTGATCATTGCCCAACACTTCCATTCCAGTCCATAGTCACATCATGAAACCATATAAACATACATAAACACAAATGGTCTAATGCCATACTCCACTTCTACGAGCCATTTTCGCATGGCCGTACACACATACATCACAAAAAGTACTTGAAAAACAACAAAGGGTAGTCCTATACATGCCATATCCAGAGTTCAACTAAAAGAGTACCAAAAGGGCTTTGATAGTGTGGATGACTTCGACTTCGATGATCCCGAATCCGATAGCTAACGAGCAAAATCTATAAAACAGAGAACAAAGAAACGGAGTAAGCAATTTATGCTTAGTAAGTTTTGAGCAAGAATTTAAACACAACTGAAGTATAGCATTCACATAATTAATCGGATAATTCCGCGTATTCATATATTCAAATCATTTCTACTTTACATTCCAACCCCTATGTTCATACATAAGGGATCATCTTAGCCAAATACCGGAAGCTCATTACTCAACTGAGCGAATATTATTCGAAGGAACTCAACTATTCCAATGCACATACGAACATACCTCATTGCTGGAATTTTTGCAAGTGTATTAACTGAAATTTTTACAGCAAGATTGCTCATTCCCAAATCACGTACCTTCGGAATTTAACCGGATGTAGCGACTAGCTCGATTGTCTTGGGACATAGCCCGGTTATAGTAATTCGCACAATTGCCTTCGGGAATTAGCCCGGATTTAGTAACTCGCACAAATGCCTTCGGGACTTAACCCGGTTTTGGTAACTCGCACAAATGCCTTCGGGACTTAACCTGGTTTTGGTAACTCGCACAAATGCCTTCGGGAATTGACCCGGATTTAGTCACTTAGCACAAAAGCCTTGGGACTTAGCCGGACATCATTCGAATAAACATGCACATTTAACACTAAATCATGACACATTCGTATTTCATTTTCATTAGCAAAACTCAAAACAATACACTTATCACTCTTGCACATTTCGGTTCAATATCCACACACAAAGAGCATGATTTGATTTACTTGAGACATGATCTAATCAAATCATAATTTAAGCTCTATTACTCAAGAACTTACCTCGGATGTTGTCGAATGATTCCGATGGCTATTCGACCACTTTTTCCTTCCCTTTATCGGATTTAGCTCCCTTTGCTCTTGAGCTTAATTTAACAAATAAATTGATTTAATCATTTGAGCATCGAAGAGGAATTCAAGGTACTTAGCCCACATATTTTCATTAGACATTAAAGTCACATATGTACGGAAATCATGAATCAAACTCAACACATTAGTTAGTACTCTCCTTAGCCGAATTTTCTAAGCCAAGAATAGGCATCAATATGCTTGCCTCTAACCGAATGCATGCACACCAACCCCCCTCATGTGGCCGAATATGCATGTCCATGTTGAGGCCAATTATACACTTAATACCACACATAAATGGCATACATTTTACTCACTAACGCATTCCATATTGTAACTCAATATGCATCAATCATTTACTTCATAACCGAAACATCATCATATGTAAATATATACCTTGAGATAGTATATATGTCATACCCATACATCATGTGCAAACATATATATATATATATATATATATATATATATATATATGCTAGAGCCGAATCTCAAAGTTGATTATAACTAAACATGAACATAAATCCAAAACACAAATCTTACCTACCATGCAATATGCATAAATCATGCTTATGGATATACCAAGGCCGAATACACCACAACACCATACCGTTTCAATTTTGGTCATGGTTAAACAAAGAACTTAATGTCTCACTCAAAAATGCTAAAAGAAAATCCAAGAGTCCTCAATCCACCATCACATGTATCATTATCAAGCTTCATACTTAGCATACAATGGCATTAACACAAAATCCACCTTGGCCGAATATCATCCCCATGACATAGCAAGGATTTGAACCATGGGCTAATAAGAACATCAAGCTAGCAACTAAAAACATGCATGAATCTCATGGCACAACCTCAAACATACCTTAATCTAGACACAAGTATGGCCAAACCTCCTCCTAATCCTCTTCCAAACCAAGCATGAAGTAAGAACCCCTTCCTTCTTCCTTAGAATTTTCGGCTCCAAGAAATGAAAAAAAAGATGAACAACAATTTTTTTCTTCTCTTTTCTTCAACTCACGGCAATGGGGGGTAACACACACATTCTTTCTTTTTTTTTTCTTTTCCATTTCTTTATTACCCATAACCATTAATTTATTTTTTTCCTCCCATGATGCACCAACATAACATGTCTATGACATGTTTTGCCCATAATCCCTTGTCATGGCCGGCCACTAGCTATTAGGGAGGGAAATTTGACATGCAAGTCCTCCCTTTTGATTACATGCACTATTAGGTTCTTATAGATTAGCCTATCACATTTCGAAAGTGTCACACAAGTCCTAATAACTGAATTCACATGAAATCGACTAAATCGAAGCTTGAAATTTTCACACATTCATAAATACATATTATAGACAATAAATATTATGCTCAAACATTTCGGTGACTCGGTTTAGCGGTCCCGAAACCACTTCCCGACTAGGGTCAATTTTTGGGCTGTCACATCAATGGCGTTGTAATTGTGGGGAACCTTTTCACAAGGCTTCTATAATACCCTGCCTGGCCAAAGAAACTGCGTACATCTGTAATGCTTTTCTATGGATTCCATTCAAGTATAGTATGTATCTTATCATAATCTACCTTTATTCCTTACGCAGAGATGACATGGCCCAAAAAGTGAACTTCTTTTAGCTAGAACTCACACTTGCTGAATTTGATGTAAAGTTTGTTCTCTTAAAGAACATTTAAAACTATCCGCAAGTGTTCCTTTTGCTCCGCCTCACTCTTCGAGCAACCAAAATTCATTAATGAAGATAACAACACAATGATTGAAGTAGTGCTAGAATATTCGGTTCATCAAATTTATGAATACCGCTGGCTTAGTAGTTAAGCTGAAAGGCATCACTAGAAATTCATAATGCCCATAGCGTGTGCAGAATGCAACCTTAGGAATATCATCCCCTTTAATATTAACCTGATAATACCCTAACCATATAAAAATCTTTGAGAAGACCTTTGCTCTACAAGTCCTCAATTCTAGGTAATAAGTACTTATTTTTACTGGTTACCTTGTTCAGCTGCCTATAATCAATACACAATCGGAGGATCCCATACTTCTTCTTTATAAACAGTATTGGCATACCCCAAGGTGAACCACTTGGTCTGATGAACCCCTTATCTAACAATTCTTACAGTTAAGCTTTCAAATCCTTCAGCTCTACCGAAGCCATTCTATATGGCGCGCTTGATATAAGAGTAATCCCTGATGTCACATCTATAGAGAACTTCACGTTTTAGTTTGGAAAGATCTCTAATAGTTCTTCTAGAAAGACATCTTGAAATTTATTCACAATTTCTTCCCTCACCATCTTAGAGTCTAAGATATACGCCAAGTAAGTATCTCTATCATTTGTAATCATTTTTTCTGATATTAACCTCATCTTTTTGGACTTGCACCTTATCGCCTTATTGTCATTTGTGGATATTAACCACAACCCTCTAGAATTGCACTCAAATTTTGCGCTATGTCTCGTTAGCCAATCCAACCTTAATATAGCATCGAACTCATGGAAACTCAAAAGCATTAAGTTTGTTAAGAAAACTTGTCTGTCAAAACTCAACGAATAGTCCTTTACCACCCTATTTACTACAATACTCTAGCCTGATGGGTTAGTAACTATCATGCTAACCTCAGCGGGGGACAACTCTAAGACTCCTACCAGCTACAAACTTATCACAAATGTAAGAATAAGTAGACTTAGGGTCTATGAATGCATATATATTGGTGTCAAATAAAGAAAATTTGCCCATAATAATGTTGAGGGCTTCTGTGTCCTCTTTTTTTCCTACATGACATATACTTTAAATAATGCTTTCAAGCTAGGCTTAACAATGTTTCTTCTTGAAGCTCTCTAGGCCGATCCTGATTTCGTCGCTATCCCAGTTTTCACTTCAGGTTGGGACTCCTTAACTATCTGAACAGAGTGTTTAGTATTTCCTCCTCCTCTCATGGGGTAATCCTTTTTGTAATGGTCATGGGCTCCATAATTGTAACATCCCCGATGGCCCTTTAGCATATACTAGAATGATTCTTCTCACAACTATTACAAATAGGAACTTTCATTCTCTGGAATCCTCTTGTGCTAGCCATGGATGTTGTTTAGCTTCCACTTCTCTTTCGGTGGAAACCCGCAATCTGTGACTCCTTTGCTGAGGCAGCAGAGTCCCCTTTTACATCATTAGGTCTTTTAAACCAGAGTTAGAGATCACGCTAGAAGCTTCTTGCTTGCTTCTTTATTTATCCTTTACCTTATTTCTCTCCTGAGTAGTTGTTTCTATTCTTTGAGCCTTCATAAATAAGGAAAAAAATTCTTTGATCTCAAGGGCAGACAACAAAACCGTAAGCTCCTAATTTAATCCTCCTTCAAACCTAACACAAAAGTCTTCCTCATCTAAAATCAAGTCCTTGGAAAACTTACTCAATTTGATAAGCTTTCTCTCGTATTCAAATACTAACATCCTTCCTTGCTTAAGTTCCAAAAAATTTTTCATCTACTCGACGAAGAGTTTGTTGATGAACTTTTCTTTGAACTTTTTTAAGAAGAATTTCCATCTCACTTGCTCTCTTAGGACTATGGTGGTTACCGTGATCCACTATTGATATGTCTCATCTTCAAGTAGGGAGATTGTGCATCTCAAACTCTCAATTAAGGAGCACTACAAGTCCTCTATTACACGATTGACACAAGAAAGCCACTTTTCTGCCACAATTGGATTGTCTTCTTTAACGCCTCTAAACTCTTGGCACCTTGCTTACGAATAACCTCTACAAGGTTCCTTCTAAACACTGTCACAACTGGGACTAGAGGTGCAAGGTTAATTGGTGGTGTAACTTCTGTTGTTCATACCGTATCCTCAGGTCTCACAGGTTCGTCACAACATCTATAGGACGAGGTTGGTGTAGCTCCCATGTATTTGTCGAACCATTACCCTTTAACATGGTCCACCGTTTCCATCACTGCCTCCTCAGCCTTTGTTCCCAAAACTCCTCGACTCGCAAAAGGAGCAGGGCTGCTCACTGGTGGAGGGGCACTGCTTTCTATATCCTCCCTTTCAGCGTTCCTAGAATTTATCGATATTCTTCCTTCTTTCATTCTTTACTAAATTACACAAATTTAGTTAGCAATACCATGAAGAATCCAGCCAGATATATATAACATGTATTGTGGGGTTTCTAACTAATAATGAGTTCTGAGAATCGGCTAAATCGAAGCTCTAATACCAATAAAACTATAACATCCCACGCCCGACCTTATTGTCGGATTCGGGGATGGAGCGTCATGAGTCAAAATCATTTAAAGCACTGAACCCTTTTTTTTTAAAAAATAACTTTCCAGTATGACAAGTACCGACTTACTCGAGTGGTGTTTCGTTAATTTGAAAATATATCTGATTGATAGCAAAATTAAAATGGTACCACATTACTTTTGAAGATTGAAGATACAAGTAAATAACCTTTTTTAGTAGGTTAGAAAATATCCATAAGATTGAATGCAATTTTCCTTTTGAGTTACTGTTCGAGCAATAATTTAAAACCCAACTCAATTTAATCTGATAACACTAATAATCACATTTAATAACTAGCCAACACAACTACCAATAAACATTCAAAAGTACACCATATATATATTGGATTTCTGGGTCTATTTAATAGATTCTACCCTTGTGTAACACCCCCAACCCTAAATCGGCACCGAAATAGGGTTACGAGGAATTACCAGACAATCAGACAATTTATGATTAATATTCAAATAATTATCGAACATATTATAATATAATCATAAATTCATATAAAACTTTTTTTAATTGACTCTTTTTTTTTATTTAAAAAAAAAACTCAATATAACCCCTTTATAAATATCTAACCTTCCCTGCAATTTCAAATCGAGACCAATCCAAAACCAATATTTCAACCAATGCAATTTCATGTTTAATCATATTAAAATCATACCTATAACAATAATCTGATAATTTACTCTATGAACATTTATGTTACCATTAAAAATTAAATTAGAATTTCATCCATCCATTCTAAATTTAGCACCAATTATACCGTGCATATCATGTAAATTTTCATACCATTTCATTAGTTTAAACACCAAAATACCAAATATCATTCTTTACAACAAAAATTATATAGCATTTTAAAGTGACCAAATTAACATCAATGTACATGCCACTTTTGTCAAAAGAAGAATACATCACCGAGTTTTGTGCTGCAGTCGGGACCGCCTGGATGCTGAACCGAGACTCTAAATACCTATTAACCTGCGCATGAAAACAACCGTACGCTGAGTATTTTATACTCAGTGGTATTATTATAATTAAAATTATAATCTAATAACCAAGTAAATTAAATCATTTAACTTTAAAATTTACTAGACTAATTCATATATAACTTCCATTTCTCAATATTTACAACTCAATTTGGTTTTTCATTTGTTAACATCATATACAATCACATTGAGCCGTTATTTATCTCATGAACATTTAGTTCATGCTTTCTATTCATATTTTCATATTCAATTCACATTTTCAAATCATATTCCAAATTCACATTTCTTTTCAATGGCTCAACTGATTCATTTCATTCGATTTAAATTTTCATTTAATTACCCCTATTAACAAACTCAGACTTTGGCAGATACACGGATCCAACAAAGCACACCAAATTGGCACCCAATGCCTCATAGGATAGTTCGAAGCAATATTTGACACCCAGTATCTCATTGGCCTAGCCGAAGTAAAGTTGGTACCCAGTACCTCATCGAATCTATCCGAAGTAAAATAGTGACACCCAATGTCTCATCAACTCAAGATCAAAGAATCCCTAAACTCTTCCAATCCTATGGCATGCCAACTATATCCGACTTAGCCCGACTAGTTAATAGGGATTTTCAATTCACAATTCATATCACTTTCAATTTCAATTTCACTTTCACTTTCAATTTTGATCACAGATCATTCAAATTCAATTAAAAAATACTATTAATTCAATATCAACTTTCATTCATCTCAATATTAACACCTACCTCATATTCACTTATTAAATATAAATATCAAAATAAACATTAAATAATGAATAACTTGAATTATAGTAATACAAACTTGGATTTCGCGATTACTCCTTGATAACATTCTCCTTTCCTTTTTGTGCCAATGCCTCGGGTTCTTTGCTAGCTACAAAAATAATAATAATTTACACTATTAATTACAGCACTAATTAATAATAATAACTGAATTTCTATCCAATTTATACCTTAATTCCAATTTAATCCTAATTGACTCATTTACTTTTCTAACTCAATTCATACTTTATTTCTATTCAATTTCCTTCCATATTCTACTTAACTATCTAATGTTCATAATAAAACCCAAATTTAAAACTTCTTTCAATTTAGTCCCTACAACACAAAACTTATAGCCTAATTTACAATTTAATCCTTTAATCAATTCTAACTTAAAATTCATTCAATTAAATGCCTAATTTATTATTTTGCTCAACATGAACTATGTTCAAAAACCTAAAAACTTCCAAAACCTCAACTTAATTTCAACAAAACTTTGTTCTAAAGCTTCTAAAACATCAAAATTAAGAGAAAATGACTTAATTGACTTACCAATTAAAGCTTAAAGCTTCCAAACCCTAGTTTTTTCTTTTTCTTTCTTTTCTTCTTTCTTTCTTTCCCCTGTTCGAATGCTTTCTATTTCTTTTTAGCTTTGTTTCTTTTGTTTTATGCTTTTTTTTCTTTTATTTCATTTACTTTATATTATAATTAATTTAATTAATAATTATAATAAATATCTATTTAATAACAAATATTTAGATTACAATTGTCACCATTTAATTTGTTAATAATAAAATCTTATAATATAATTATTTAATTAATAATTATCTTTTAACTTAATAATAATAAATATCTATTTACTAATTCAATAAAAATATTACAAATGTACATACTTAAATTAATATACTTGTATTTTATCTTTACCATACACTTGGCAAAATCATAATTTATTATCAACCAAAAAATCTTATACTAATTATTTAATTATTAAATATCTTTTAATTTAATAATAATAGGTAATAAATAATAAATATCTTATGCTTAATTAATAAGCAAATTAAATATATAAACAACAACTGTATACATATTTTAATTACACATGTATTATTTTATCACCATCCATTTGTCAAAATCATAACTTATTGATCATATAAAAATCTTATAATATAATCATTTTAAATTAATTTAATACAATTTATAACTAAAATAATATATTTATAATTTATAACTTAACAAAGTTCTTAGATTTTTGTTTTAATGTTTGTCGCCTCATATACCAAATGAGGTTTAATTGCCCATTTGATCCTTTATGATTTCTTTTAATTTATAATTCAACTTTTACACCTTATTATATTTAGTCATTTTTCCTAATTATTCTTAATTAGACTAAATTCACCTAATTAAATCCTAATTAAGCACTCAACTAAACTCATAATTACTTTTAATAATTATTTATGACTCGGTTTACTAAGACGGAGGCCCTATAACTCACTTTTTCGGTGCCCATGAATTTTGGGTCATTACACCTTGCATGCACAGACTCTTTAAATGCATTTCTTTAGACACGAGCACCATAGCCAAAGGTCAAAGCCACTTACCTAGATGTATAGTGATAAAGGTTAAATGAAATAACACAGAATTTAGACTCAATGTATGAAGGAACCTACCAGAATTCTTTATTCAAAGCTTTATCTACTTTACGGGTTCCTTCCTTTTGGTATAAATAAGATGATCTCTTTAAACATCAAAAAAAAAAAGAGTTATGAAATAACATGAATATGTAGACGTGAAAATAATTTTTGGATAGAAGTTTCCTCCCTATCTAGTATCCAAATGAAAATTCTATTGTACCACTCTTACTGCAACTTCCTTCTATATGGTAAAACTTAAAAGAAGGTTTAAGAGTTTACCAGTAGACAACTAAGACATAAGCTCTTTTAAGCTTAACAGACAGCACTTTCATTAACGATGAATGACTCTCTTAGTTTTCTTCGATGATAACATAGATTAGCAGAGAAGATGAAACATAAGTCTTCTCTCCACTACCAGGTTATCTTATTTAGAAATAAATCACATCCAAATCTCACTCAGGATTAACTTTGATCAGTCATCATTCTCACATGCTTCCACTAATTAATCACATCCTATGATTCTCCCTAAGTGTCCTAACTACTGGTACGTTACATCCACTAGGATGCTAGATGACTTAAACATGTCCTGCTAACTGACTCCTTTACATTAGCAACGACATAAAAACATGGGTGGCAGTCTTGTTTGTAACAGCTTATTTTCAGTGAAATCAAAATAGTGATTTCGAGACCACATCCGAGCCGGAAAGAAAATTTATTTTAATACTTCATTGTGATAGGAATGTCATATGAAATTTCTGATAAGAAAATTTTATCGACTATGTGCTTAATTGTGGAAAGGATCAAATTGTATAAAATGGAAAAGTTGAATTCTAGTAGCTAGAAGGATTAAATGGCTATGGAATTCAAAATTTGAGGTCCATATATGGTAATTAGACCATTAAAAGTTAGTAGATATTTTTGGTGATTCATCCATAGAAAAATTAGAAAAGGTTAAGGACTAAATTGGAAAGTGACAAAATTAAAAGATAGGTAATTAAATTAAGTAGATAATATCATTTTATTTTCATCATCTTCCCAAAAATATACATGAAAATCCTAGGAAAGAGAAAGCAAGCTTTCTTGGCTTAATTGGGTAAGTATTCTTGTCCCATTTTTAGTAATTTTTATATTTTTGAGATCGAGATAGTCTAATCTGTCTATTTTGAGGATTAATTTGTAAAGATATCAAAGTATAGAAATTTTTCCATGGATGAATATGTTGAAATTTTGAAATTTTTGGTAGAAAATGAAAGGTTGTTGATAGATAAACAACTTTTACAAAGTGAATTTTCATGAAATTGTGATTTAGGGACTAAATTGTAAAAATGTAAAATTTATCTAAAATTTTTTATTTTTATGAAATATATGTACTATAAATGTTATATGAGAATTTTGGTTAGGCTTGGAATAAGGATTAAATTGCATGAATTTCATTTTCCGAGCCTAGGGACGAAATTAGAATTTATGAAAAGTTTAGGGGCAAAATAGTAATTTTGCCTAGGATGTAAATTGAATCCAAATGAATATGAAATGTCATAAATTGATAATTAAATTTATTTATGTAGATCTGGACAACTAAAATTCGAGGTTAGATCGAGGAAAAGAAAAAGTTTCGGATTAGTAGAATTTCTTATACGAATGACTATTAAGGTAAGTTCGTGTAATTGATTTGCGAGTATTTATATGCTTATATTGAATGTGTCATTTGATTGTATGAATTATAAATGTTTAAGGTATGAAATAAATTATATGCCCGATATAGCTTGAATAAATGTTAAGTTCCGTTTGAATAATGAAATTTGATGGATGTATGTAATTTTCCAATTTGAATGTGATCCTGCATATGTTGCAGGCAGGATTTAGCTCGGACGAGTAATCCTTATAAATAGTTCTTGTGAGTATCTTGATCGGTAGTGATTTTTGCATGTGTTGCACACTACCATAGCTCTTTGTGAATGTCTTGTTATATGATTCGATCGGTTGTGATCCAGCATATAATACGGACACAAACGTAGCTCTATATGAGCATCCTGATGTAAGCTCTTATGGGCTTCCTAATATGGCTCGCTTGAACTTTCTATTATCTTATCCGGTGCTCCCTAATATTAACTCTTCGGAGTTATTTGTTAAGCTCTATGAGCTCCCTGAGTAAAACTCTTATGAGTTTCCTGTTTAGCCCGAATAAGTGTCCTGTTACATGGCTCATCTGAGATCCTGATAAATGGCTTGAGAATGTGCTCCTTGATTAAGTGCCGTAATAGGTACCCTTGATATGAGTTGACGGTTTACGATTTTGTACACCTTAAGTGTACTACTTGAGTATCCATTGAAATTTCAATGATTCAACAAATAAATTCTTGAAATAAGACATTATGAGATTAAATGAATTATATCTTGAATGTGCCTGAAATGCTTGAAAGTTTGTAACATGATGAACTCATCTATGTTTATTAAGTGTAAATAGAATTATGTGACTAATATACTTGTTTGAGTGTATTTGATTAGGCAAACTTGTCAATTTTTTGGAAATCATGTTATTGTATGCTTATTATAATGAATGTAAATGGTAACTTTAACTTTTGTTATACAAACTTACTAAGCATTAAATGCTTACTAGGTTTTATTTTTTCCTTTTTTTTATAATGCTCGAAAGCTCAAAAGGGTTGGAAAATTGATCGAAGTATCATCACACTATCCTTCAGCCCGTTTTGGTATAAATAGCAAACCTTTTATGATATAATGGCATGTATGAGCTAGTTAGGAAAAATAATGAAATATTTTATTTGTAACTAGCCATTGGAATGGCTAGTGTAAAGTATATTTTGATGTAATTATATATGACCTAGCCATGTTTGGTGGATGACTGGTTTTAAATTGGTATATTTGATAACATAAAGCTATAGTTATAATTGTGTTATTGGTAAGTTTAATCACATAAATAAATGAATTAATAAGTCATGCAAAAGACTTGTTTTTGGCTGATTATTATGTCTTGAATTGGTTGGAATATGTTTGAAATTGTTGATGTAGGTTGTTGGCAAATTTGAGTGAGAAATAAAGCTAGGAAATGGCTTTATTTTGTCCACATGGGTAGACACACAGGCGTGTTTCTTGATCGTGTGTGACACACGGCCTGGCATATGGGCATGTGTTTGATTGTGTGTCCTCTGCATCTTAAGTTTAAGAAACAAAATGCTCAGAATTGGGCACACGGGCAGAGACACGGGCGTATTCCCAGCCGTGTGTGCGGCACGACCTAGAACACGGGCGTGTGTCTTAGCCGTGTGAAATGTAACACCCCTTACCCGAGTCTGAGACTGGGACTGGGCACGAGGCATTACCTGACTTAACCGCATGCATACAATCATTTCCGAGTTATGAAAACTAGGTCAAACTTAACACTTTTCTCTTTTAAACTAAAATTTCTTAACATGGGCCTACGAGGCCCAAATCGTGTTTTGGAAATAACCCGGGATTAATCCCAACATCTTTGAAAACTTTGAAAAATGCTACTTGAAGCAGGGCATACGCCTGTATGGAAGGGCAACAAGCCCGTGTGGTTTACATGGCCTAAGCACAAGGGGACACGCCCATGCCCCGAGCCCGTGTGAATTAAATTCAAAATTCGAACCAACAGGGGTTTTCACACGACTTGACACACGCCGGTGTCCATGGCCCGTGTCCTTCACACGGCCATGGCACGCTTGTGTCTAAAAGCCTTGACATTCTGTTTCTGATGTCAGCAACAATTTAGGGGCACACGGCCAAGGCACTCGCCCATGGCTAGAGGCCGTGTCTTTCACACGGCTTAGACACACGGCCGTGTCTCTGCCCGTGTGTTTACTATCATGCATGCTGACTTGCAAATTCGAGGCGCAGGGGACACATGGTCGAACAACACGCCCATGGGGCTGACCGTGTGTCACACATGGCCTAGACACATGCCCGTGTGGATGATATAAGGCTATTTACCGAGCCCGTTGCCGCCCTGAAACACAATCTATCATACCCAAGTCTATTACAACATGATTTCTCAACCAAGCAACCATAACTAAGGCCTATATACATTTCATACATATATGACCATGGCAAAAATTTTCACTTTCATGAAAAACTTTCTTGCATTCATAAAACAACTTTCGATATTAGCCATTATTCATGGCCTTATACAAAATGAGTCAAGTACTAAATTAAGCCAACACATTTGGCTCCAAAACAATGTGACACTTTAACAAAATCAAAGGATCCTATACATGCCATAATCAAAATAAAGGAAATAACTATACCAAGAGTTTCAAAATGATAGTGTGACTGGCTTCTTCAATGTAGGCGATAATCCACGAGCTACTTTGGCTACACTATAAGAAAATGGAAAGGAAATGGGGTAAGCATAAAGCTTATTAAGTTGCATGAACATAAACATCAACTAATTATCATAGAACAATATGCTCGTAACCTTTCATAGCTTGTTCATGAATACCATAAATAGATATAAGCACAACTTACTCATCATCATCCAATACAATTCATATGACATATATTGAGCCCACATCTCATACATTTCAAATAGGCACCTGTACCACTCACCACATAGTCATAAATTTTCTCATTTTGATATAAATCATAAATCTTTCGTTGAACCATTTGGAATACTACTAGATACTCAATAGCCCCGAACATGGGATAAAATCTAACGCCATGTCCCAGACATGTTCTTACACTGGCTAGCACATTAAAGTTGATGCCGTGTCCCAGACAGGTCTTACACTAATTTCACAGGTCTTACTGTGGCTCTCATCTATCGGTGTCGATGCCATGTCCCAGACAGGTCTTACACTGACACATAATAAGCTGATGCCATGTCCCAGATAGGTCTTACACTAGCTTGTATATCCCGAGGCCGATGCATGTTCTAGACATGTCTTACACTAGCTCTCGTCTCAATGCCGATGCATGCCCCAAACATTTCTTACATTGGCACTCATGATGTGGCCGATGCATGTTCTAGACATGTATTACACTGGCTCACATACCGCCCAATGCCATGGTATGAATATCCAAGTCTATTCCAAATGTTCAACCGGAAATATTTACTACATTAGTTTCTCAACATGCATTCTCATATTCACAATCATAAAAACTTATGCAATATTAATTCAATCATATATCATAAGAATATAGTTGCATTATTAACATACAACTTACCTCGATATACAAAACGTGAGCGACTATTTCGACTTAGTCCGTTAGCTTGGCTTTTCCCCGGATTTTGTAATTCTTGATCTAAAATGGAAAAAATTTATTCATTTAATCAGCATATCAATCTAGACACTTACAAATTTATATTTTGGATAAATGACCATTTTGCCCCTAGACTTTCACAAAATGACCATTTTACCCCAGGACTGAAAATTGATTTTTTATCAAATTTCCTTATTAACCAAGCCTATCTGACCATTTATTACTCTTATGCCAGCCCCAAATTCTCACTATTTCACACAATTACAACCTATTTCATAACTTTTACAAAATGGTCCCTTTAGGTGTTTTCCATGAAACTTACTTTACAAAAGTTGTTTATTTCACAACCATAACTCATATTCTTCCATAAAATTTCAGGTAACATCACATATGCTTTCATGGAAAAACCCTAGACTCTCAACCATTTTGCAAAATAGTCCCCTCAATAGCTAGATTAAGCTTTAGGGGTTTCAAAAACACAAAAATCATCAAAAATAACCATCTAAATCACTTACTTATGAGGGAACTTAGTGGCTGAAAATTTCAAGCTTCAAAGACCCCTTCTTGCTAAAAATTTCGATGGTATAGAGAAGAAGAGAAAAAGATGACAACGTTTCTTTATTTTACTCAAATAGCTTATGTCATCAATTACCAACCCTACTACATTTTTTTGACTTTTGACTCTCCTTATCTCTATGGCCGACCACCTCTCTAAAAAGGGTCTATTTGTATTTTAAAAACCTCCACAATATGATTCATATTCAATTTACACCTTTAACTAACAAAACAGGAGTTTTGCACTTTATGCGATTTAATAATTTTTCGCAATTAAGCTTACAAACGCTAAAATTAATTCACCAAAATTTTCATGCACTAATATAATCATGCTATAACACCAAAATAATAATAAAATGATTTCTCTCACTTTGGATTTGTGGTCTCGAAACCATTGTTCCGACTAGGCCTAAAATTGGACTATTACATGAAACCTGCACCTAAACTGTGAAAAATTGAATTTACTACACAGCCTAGCACACGGGCGTGTGCCAGGCCGTGTGGCACAAGTCAAAAAGTTACACAAGGTCAAACACGGACTGCAGCACGGGCGTGTATGCCCTGCATCTTGGAAAATTTTTGAAATTTAACGAAAAATTCTTTGAGTTCTTGATTTAGTTCCGAATCGATTTCAATGTTTATATTGGGCCTCGAGGGTCCATTCAAGGGACAATATGACTAGTTTCAGAAATGAATAGTAATTAACATGAATTATCTGTAATTATTCTATAAACTCTGGTAATACTCTATAACCCTATTCCGGTGATGGATACGGGTTAAGGGTGTTACATTATTCGTGGAAAAGTCCACTTAATAAGGTTCTTGCCACAACAAAACTTTTAAATCAACGGAGAGGAACTCTACAAGTTTGACGAGATTCAACGAAGTACTTCGCCACGAAGTTACCTTCCTTATCTAATCTATGTCTCACGACTTAGGCTGTCTTCGCCAGCGTAGTCTCCCAAACCGAACCAACTCATCAAACAAGGGTGTGACAACCCACAAGTTCGTCAATAGATATTTTTTGATCGATTTTTTGATTCTCCATGGCTAAAACTATATATAATAACCGCAAAATTTGTTCCGCTATCTTACGTCAGCAAGAGTTTCATTGTTCCTTGTTATTTCATTTACCAATATTTTCACTCGGGTGACATAATCATCAATATTTTTTCAAACTTTCATTTTCAATGTCTCAAATTCGACTCTTAGCATTTATAAATGTGCCTTTTTGGCCTTTTCAGCTAATTGAAGGAATTTTTGCAAAATTTCCCATGTTTTTTTTTTTATGTCTTGAAATTTGAATTCTTTTTCCAATATTGATCCATCAACTCCTTAAAAAAAATCAAAAATGCCCTTTTATCCTTTTTACGAGCTTCTTTCAATGCTCTTTTCTCTTTGTTTGTCAAAATTGCTTCGGCAACTGTATTTTCGGGGTCAAGATATCCTTCTTCAACAATATGCTAACAATCTTAAGAAAGTAAAACCTTCATTTGGATGCTCCAATTTCCATAATTTGTCTTTATTAATTTTGAGATCTAGGTTGAATCATGTTTGGCATTGTGGCGTCGACACGAAACTAGATCGAGCGTAGTGGGCAAGTAATATTCGAAAATAATTTTATTACTCATACAAGTATTACACATTACAAATAGAAATATTTTTTTCTCAATACACTAACTATTACTAGTTTTTCTCACTCACAATAATTTAACATTCACACTATCTTTTTTCTCTCAACATTCACACATATACTTTTCATTTCACTAACATATAAAACATATTTATAAGCATATTTAACTGACTTAGAAAACTCTACAAAACCTTGCTTCCTAAGACTTTTCAAACTATTGTTGCCATAAATATCCATTATTTTTATCCTTTAATATTTCGTGAAACTTCTAGCAAGTTTATCTGTAATAGTCCGGTTTAGACCTTAGCCAGAACAGTGGTTTTGAGACCAAAAATTCTAGTCAAAAAATATTTTAATATTATTTTCTGTGTTTATGGCATGATATGTGATATGTGTGAAAATTTCGTGTGAAAATTTTATCGTTTGTGTGCTCGATTTTATAAAAGGACTTAATCGAGTAAAATGCAAAAGTGGCATTCTATTGCTTAAAGTGCTTAATTGCTATGATTTATTAAATAGGAGGTCCTTATGTTGTAAATGGACCATTAAAAGGATGAGTGGAAAATGATAGCCATCCATTATGCATTTATTGATGTTTATAACTAAGGGTATTTTAGTAATCTAGTAATTAAGTTATAATTTAGTAAACCAAACCAAATTCATTTTCATTCATCTTTTTTAACAACCGATTATTGAAAATAAAAAGGAGCTAAGCTAAGGTTTTCCTTCGTCTAGACAAATTCAAGCATTAAGGTACGGTTTTAGCTTGGTTTTTGATGATTTCTATGTTTTTGTGATCATTGCTTTGAGTTCTAGCTAGCCCATGCCTAAATTTTTGAAAGTGTTGATGATTTTGAAAGTTTTCATTGATGAATTCATGTGTTTTTGGATGTTTGATAATGAATTTTGAAGGTTTGGTGTTTGATATACATGTTTAATTAAGTGATTTTTGACAAAAATGTCAAATAGGGATTAAATTGAGAAAAGTATAAATTGAGGGGCTAAATTGTGAAATAAATGAAAAATATAGGCTGCTAGGGGCACTATGGAAATTCGACCAAGCATAAGTTAAATTGATTTTTTTTAATTTCTTGTATTTGTGAAATAGGGACTAAATTGAATAGATGTGAAAGTTTAGGGGCTAAAGTGAAAAAATTCCCAAATGTATATTGTTGGATGAAATTGAATGAATAAGTGATTAAATGAGTTAATTTTGAATACATATAGATCAAGAAAAGAGGGACTTGGACTTATATCGAGGCAAGAACAAAGTACTCAATTAATCAGTTAATTTCATTGTTTCTACGACCGAGATAAGTTAGTAGGTGTTACTTTTATTATAAATGATTGTTATATGCTTTGATATTACATAAAATGTGTTTATGAGATTGTGGATAATGTTTTAATTCTGAATACTGACTATACGTAAGTGTTCGACGATAAAATCGACAAGCGAAATTTTTCGGTTAAACTTTAAGTATAGTGATGATGATAATGTAATGTTATTCAGTTAATGCATTGGCTTCAAGCCATGATATCAGCACTTCGGGTGCAAATAATACCTTGATTTGGCTATGGGCCATGATATAGGTATTTTGAGAGAAGTTACCTTGATTTGGCTACGGGCCATGGTATAGGTACTCCGGGATAAGTTACCTTGATTTGGCTAAGGGCTATGGTATAGGTACTTATCAAATTTGATTTGTGAGTATCTGATTTCTATCTCTAATGGTTCAACGGATAAAAGAATGACTTGTTTGAGAATGAGATTATTACGAGTTGGTACAGGTACATACAAAACCTATTTGAGCATTATGTTGAGAAGGACCTATGAGATGATAATGAATCATGTTTTGAGACATGATAGGAAGGTTTGTGTTAATGAGATGTTGATTTGGTAATGTGTATATGATTGAATTATATTTATTTGATGAACTGAATTGCTTAACTACGAACTTACTAGGCTATAAAGCTTATTGTGTGTTATTTGTTTATGTTTTATAGATAATCAAAGCTAGCTTGGACTCGGGGATCGTCAGGAGCATCGTCACACTATCTAATATTTGTTGGTACTTTTGAAGCTTGTATATTTGGTATATGGCATGTATAGGCTAGTGTTATTTTGGTATGTTTTGAGCTATGATGTTATCCATGTGATTTGGCTTGTTAATGATGTAAATGTTGTTATGTTTTAGCCATTTAAGTTGACTTAAGTTAAATGCTTGAGAAGTGATATATGTGATGCAAATAATACCTATATATGTTGGCTTGTTTTGATATGTTTGCCATAATGGTGGATATAGTTAAATGAATGTTGTTTTAGTTAGTTATCAATGTTTGAGTAATGGTAAATTGTGATGGTTTTGGTATAAAAATGTGATAGGTTTTGAATGTGGCACTGAGTAGTTGAATTGGTTGATGTTAGATGGGATGACAAGAGTATGAATTGGCATGTTTTTTTATTGCTTAAAGATGTATTGAAATGTGCTATTTTGGTTGCTTTGTGTACTTGAGAGTAGTGTGGCAAATTGGCTTTGCAAATGGCCTATTTTTGTCCACAGGGGCAGAGATACGGGCATGTGTCTTAGCCGTGTGCGGCACACGATCATATTACACGGCTGTGTGTCTCAGCCGTGTGCGACACACGGTCATATTACACGGCCGTGTGTCCCTTAGGATAGTCTTACAATTTAAAGTCAGTCTCGAGCACGGTCTAGACACACGGGCATGTCTGGTTGTCGTGTGAGGCACACAGCCTTGGCACATGGGTATGGCCATTTCGAAGGGTACACTGGCTAGATACACGGGCATGTGGTTAGCCGTGTGACCCAAGTCAGTTTCGACCACGGCCAAGGCACACGGGTATGTCTCCGGTCGTGTGGTGCAAGTCAGTATGTATGCTCTGTTTTCACACGGCCTAGGACACGGGCGTGTCCGATAACCGTGTGAGGCTCACGGCCTGCTTACACAGGCGTGTGACCTATAAATGTAAAAATTTTCTAAGTATTCAAAAATTTTTATATGCGATCGGTTTAGTCCTGAACCACTCTTAAGCATGTTTTAAGGTCTCGTAGACCTATTTAAGGGACTTTGTGTATGTGAATGAATGATATATGATATTGAATGTTTGATAAATATTATATTATCCGGTAATATCTCGTAACTCCATTCCAGTGAAGGATATGGGTTAGGGGTGGTACATTATCATTATCATTATTTTAGTCCTTAAGTAATTATCAATAAGCTGCCATGTGTTGGATTTGGTACCCTAAGTGTAGTATTTTTGTCTAAGTATACTTGTAATTTTTCAAATAGATTGGTTAATAAAATTATTAATGAATTACATTAATACTTTATACATCCTCCTTATACGGTTGTCGCACGCAAAGCAAAATGGAAACAAATGTTGCTTATTGGTTGTCTAATGTTTAAGCAGTATTATGTGATCAGATCATAATACAGAAAGATAGTTGGTATTAGTAGACGAACTTAAACATGTCCTTAGCCTAATCGAAAATGAGCAAACTGACTGAAAGACTAATATGTTGTTTATCAAGTCTAATTGGGGAGATACCTTGTCTTGGGCATCGGAGCAGACGACTTCTAAAAGATAAAGGCATAAATGTAACTGAATGGACTAACAACACATCGGACAAGACTCGAGTAGGATAGATCCTAAATCCATTTACACACTTTATGTAAGTAAAAGCCTGAGTTCAAACATATATGAAATCGAAAGTTGGTGCGTTGGGTATATGACTTCTACAGTACGTAGCGTCATTCACAACAGTGGAATTCAAAGCTTGAGACATCCTGAGACATGGGTAAATAATATCCTCTCATTAGCATTACATGGTTGATTAAAAGAAAATGTGGCCACGGGTTGTTCGTCTGTTTGATGAATGACTTGATTACTATTTGATAGTAATTGACTTTTCATGAAGAAAGATGTAATGGTTACCATGAGATAAAATAGGATCATATTGGGAGAACTAATATTATTCCAAATAAATCAATGATATCCTATGAGGGTAACACACATATAATAAGGTCATTGGATGAGCACGGAGTAGCTGTTTTCGTAATGGTATGTCGTTAGGGAGAGCTTAGTCATGATACTATAGGGGAATGACTTCGTGATTAGATGAGTTTATAATTAATAGGAAAAAAGTCAAAACTTAATTATAAATTATTTGAGCCCTAATTACATATGTTCAATAGGTCCCATTGCTAGCTCGTTGAAGCTATAAATGAATTGTGTGTTTGAATCAAAATGAACATAATGAATAGAAATAGAGAGATGAAAAACATTCAGAAATGATTATGGTTTTCTTCAAAATAGAGAAATAGAATCATTTGGAAATGAATGTAATTTTCTTAAAATGGAAATGGAAATGGAAATGAAAATGAAAATGAGAAATGTTTCATTTGCCAATGTAGATGAATTAGTTAAAAATGATCGGAAGAATGAATTTATGGTTTTTGAGCTATTTTTAAGTCTGAAAATATGTTTCTGAGTTATTTTTAAGCCCAAAAATGAAATAAATCATTTGATCATAGTGAATATGTTGAGTGGTGAAATATTAAAAATATTTTCTCACAAATTTTACTAGAGGTAAAATCGTAATAATTTTACATTCGGTAAAATTGGGATGAGAAAATTATTTAATACAAAATATTGAAGTTTATTTTGGGAAATAAAAAATTTGAATCGGGTTGGATCAAATTACAAAGCACTGGGTTGAAAAGTTCGAGAAGTATTCATAATTGGACTCGATGTGAGAGAAGCCTAAAACCCCCTCATGGATATGAAGAGGGCGGCAACCCTAATAGAAATACTAGGGGATGTCATCCACCTTCTTCTAGTCTAAGTAGGAAGTTGTTTTTCTATTTGAAATAAACCTTTACAATTCAACGAGGGTTATATCTTCTCTTCCTATAAATAGATAACACCGGTAGAGCTATTAACACAACTTTGAGATATAGTTACTCTACTGAAAAATAAAGTGAATTTATTCACAACTATTAAATATATTTTTCCAGAATTTTTTTTAAAGAAAAGAGAATTTTAGTTGTCACCTCAAAAGAAAATAAAATTATTTCTAGTTCTATGCTTTGATTCAATTGGTTCGAGCCCACACTCGAAGTAATTCGTGGTGCGAGAATAACGGAAAAGATCATTTAGTTGAAATTCAGAAAACATTAAGGATCCACTTATCCAAAAACACAAGTACGATTTCGGTCTAAGGGTTTATTTTTATAAATATCACAAATTGAGTCGATTTTTAAAATTTTAATTTTTCACTGTGTAAGAAAATCATTTTCAAACTATATTTTTTCCAACACTACATTATTAATTTTGCCAAGTTGTAGGCCAATCTTTCCCAACTCATCATGACCATGTTTAGCCAACCTTGAGAAGGCAATTTCGCTTCTAACAAAATCAACTCAATCAAATAAATAGAAACTTTCTCTACAGGGGTAGCGAGGAAGCAAGAAAACTTCAATTAGTGAGATAGGAGAAAGTGACGAAACTAAAAGTTGAAGGGGCTTGGGCTTACAAAAGGTTGGAAGTTGAAATCAAACGCAATTCATGAAATTCAATTAGAAGCTCATCAATGAAAGAGATATGTTGTGGGCTCAAATAATCTATACCCAATATCTTTCAAGCTTATGTTAAGGGGCTAGAATTTTAGTCTTGCAATCCGTGCAATTGTAGGCGACTTCTTAGTTTTAAATCTACCTATGTTAGCCTAGCACTCGAAAAGTGAGAATTCATAATAGAAATTCTTTAAAGCACTGCAAATAAAAAGGAAGTAACTCAAAGACAAAGAATTAATGAGAGAATAGAAAAACCACAAGAAAGAAACACTCACAAGGTGCTTGAGTAAATGCTCTCAATAGTATTCACTTACTATGAATGAGGATACGATGGAATGATTACAAATGAGGGGGAAGGTCTCGATTTATAGTTAAACTCCCCCAGATCCAACAATACAATTTACTTTACATTGACGGTCGAGATTAAGCTAATCTACAATTTGAGATTTTTAAGGGATTGGCACAATCCTCTAAGATTACAAAAGCAAATCTTATACAATTACAAATATTCTAAGATTAGTTTCCATTTTTCATTGCTTCGGTCTTAAAGCCAACACCCCTTAGGATCCCATTATATTCCATTCAGAGTTAGTGAATATGTTTTAAGAGCATTTACTCAAACACCTTTTGGGCGTTACTTTCTTGTGACTTTTCTATTTTTTTTTCATTTCTGTTTTGCCTTTGAGCTGCTTCTGGTTTATTTTTGGTGCCTTAGAGAGTTTTTATTGAGAATTTTCACTTTGTGAGAGTTAACCTAACTTAGGGGGATTTGAATTCTAGAAATCACCTAAGGCTACACAGATTGCGAAACTAAAATTCTAGTCTCATGAAAATTATATCAACTTCAATAATATAAAATCAAAGACGCTAAGCTAATTTCAAACACACAAATTTAATATAACTTTCTTTAATTAAGTAAAAGTCATATAGGTATAGTTCAAATATTTTATTTAAAGCAATATAGATTTATTCATTCAGCATAATAAAACCTTGACATGATATAAATTATATTTTGAAATATTAACTAACAAAAGAATTTCAATGGAGAGATTATATATTCTTTAAAATTACTTTGATATCAAATGTAAATTTTCAAAATCATGGTATTATGCATATCAAAACTTAATTATTGTATAATGAATAATTCTAATATTTTTAAAGTAATATGATTTTCACAAATATAAACAATTATTTGACGTGCAATTCAAGTTAACTATTGGATTTAACAAAAGAACATCACAATAAATTGATTTCTCCATCTAAACATTTTCCTTTAGTTATCAACTCTTAATGATTGGAGCTATGAATTTTCTATTAGTTTTATGTGTGTAACCCTAGAAGGTAGAAGGTGGATCAATTTATAATAATCAATATTTGTTTTAATACGTCCATCAAGTTTTAGAATGGATGGATACTCAAATAAGATTTAATTTCTATTAAAGGAAATAACTTAATCACTTTAAATTCAGTTATTTGATTTTAAACTTAATTATGTCCATAAATATGGGCTAAAATCTTACATAATTAGTGATTCATGTAGTAATTTATCATATATATTTATATTAAGCCCCCGATGAGTTAGTGTCATAAGTCAACTAGACACCAATTCAGTTGAAAAATTACTAGAATACCTTTTTATGTACAAAGTTATATTATTTTTAACAAATTTTTTTTATCTTTCTACATTTTATAAATCAATAAAAATTTAATCATAACAAGGTTTGAGCTAGAAATACATAAATTTTAAACATTTAAATTTATCATTTAAACCAAAAACACTATTTAATTTTTATAGGAAATTTTAATAAGCATATTTGTTACTAGTTTTGTTGTCCCATAATTTAGTACTATTTTAACAATTCATCAAGTTTTGTTAACAATTCACACTTAAATTTAGGAGAGTTTAAGAATTTATTATCATTAGAAATTCATATGGTAAATTAATAATATGTTTAGAATTCATTAAGTTATCAATTCATTAAATCTCATTACGATTGTGCTCCATAAATTAGTAATAAGTTTGACCTAATTGTACTCCATAATTCATTTACACGTTCCACTCATATTATGTGTCAATTATCAAAAAATTAAACATGTTACATTGAATTTTTTTTATAAATACATAAAAATCTTACTTTAAAATATATATGTATATATGTATATAATATATGATTAGTGATAAGCGAAGTAAATAAAACCTCCTAGTCCTAACTAGGGGCAGTTTAGCTTCTCGTTCTGGTTTTTATTTGTGTCCTTAGATTATATGCCCAACAGGCTATGGCGACAAAAGTGTAGGTTTATTGCCCACAATTATACAATCACATGAAAGAAAAAGAAACTCATTAAGCAAAGAATAATGACAAGTGACCCCAAATGGCCAAGATTAGTAGTCTTAAAAACAACGGAAGGGTTTGAAACAACAACCTCTAGGTCTCCCCAAGTGGTACGCATTTAAGGCCTAACATTCATGGCATAATGCATAGTACGTAGGCCATAATATTGGGGGCTACCAAATTAAAAATCAATTTCAAGCTAGGCTGGAGACTAGTCTATATCGACGGAATCAATCGGGGCAAGCGGCATGGCTTTGTTGGAATCGTTTTGATATTCAATCACTATGTGAGTCCCAAATTATTAGAAAACAGGTTCACAGTTGAGACACACCCGTTGTTATACCAGACTAAGCTTACACTCCAAGCTCATACCCACACACTATGTTAAGTGTTAACATCTCGACCCACCACTTCCATAATTATAGTGTCTTTGAAAGTAACACCCCATAACTAAGACTGGAGATTTTAATGGCTTCATAGTCTATATATTCTAATACAAGTATAGTGAAAACCAGAAAAAATGGTCTACGAGCCTTAAATTTATTATATAGTTTTATTAAGGGAATATTATATGTTAGCTAAGTTTGTTTTACCGTATATCAATTATGAAATTATACAATTTGAATGAAAGAAAAATGTTGCTTTCTTTTAGTCGTTGTTGGATATATCTTTTTCGTAAAGCTCAACTTAATTGTATTCGATTGGTAAGATTTCATTGTGAGTACTTATTAGGAGAATTTATTTATTTATTTTAGGATGCTTCATGGATATATATATATATGGGTATTTACTGTTCAGGTTTTGTAACACCCCTATACCCAACTCGCTTGTTGGGTCCGGGCACCGAAATGTTATATTCGTTGCCGAAGCAACTTTAAAGAAATATAATTCAAATACTCTTTTTAGTTAAGTTAACAAAATAATCAATAGTAAATATAAGGTTTTCGTTTCCATTCCAAGTTTTATTCAAGCTTTCTTTAGCTCCTTCAATAGCTTATAAACCATTTAGGACTTATTTATAAACTTTTTAAACTTCAGGGACAAATAAAAATTTGTCTCAAATATTTTATAAGTAGAAAATTAGTTCGAAAGGAGTCAAGTATCGATACTCTCTATATGGTATCAATACCTTGACTCGGGTACTGATACCCCTGACTAGCATCGATACCAATTTGAGCTTCAATGTTGAAATTTTAATAATAAGTATCGACTCCCTGCTTGAAGTATTGATACCTTTCTCAAAGTACTATGCCCCTAGTATCGATACCAAAATATGGTTTGATGTTCAAAATTTAAGAGAAAATTCATTTTAGGACAATTTGCATCTTACACTCTAACTTCTCATAATTATTACAATTAACCCAATATATATTAAATTTGTTATCAAAAGTCATTACTCATTAATTTATTTTTGGAACATATGATATTGTCTTAAAGAATCCTATGTACATGCCATTTATATCAAAGTTTATAAAATTATAATAATTGAAGTTTTACAAATAAGTCCATTAGAGGATTCACACTTTACAAAAATAGTTTAGTCTTTCTACATATTGTCACTATTGCCAATTTTTATCAATCAATTTATCAATCAGGACTCCCTTAATTTATTTTATAACAATCACTCACTTAGTATTTCAACATTTCATTTGAGCTTCTTTTATATATTAATAAATCTGTCATTTGCAGCAATTTATTAATGTTATAACTCTTCTATTATTTTCCTCGTCCTCCTTCTCTCTATTCCACATCCTATATGTATATTTATTTATATAAAAATATTTAACCTTTAGTATGACATGCTTATATATAACATTAATTATTCTTTCACTATTTACACATATATTTTGACAAAGCTATCTTGAGTAGCAATTACTAAATTATTTATCGTAATTCAAAATTAAGATCTCATTTTTTTTTAAACTAGGCTCAATGTTGTTTTAAATATAAAAATTTTAGAATTTCTACATAAGCCAATAAATGCAATTTTTTCTTCAAATCTTATTTTGTTCTACTGCTAGGCACCTCTGACCCTTCTTCACTAAAAATTAATTATCTTTCAGTACAAGACTTGTATTATATTTTCGTTTTTTCCATTGAAAATAAACCAATTTTAGTCATATAAATTTAATCACCTAAACAATTTTTTTACAATTTATAATGATTTTTCAAAGTCAAAATAGGGGAACCTAAAATCATTCTGACAGTATCTCACAAAAATTCATATATATCATAGTCTACAATTCTAGTACTTACACCGTTTCTTTTTTGCTAAACTAGACTAAATAAAAATTAATTACATATTTAATTCACCCTCTAAATCGATTTCTACAATTTTTCATGTATTTTAAAAGTTAATCTACTGTTGTTGTCCAAGAGAGTTTTAGTGAAAATTTTGCTCTTCCATAATTTCATTATATAAGTTCTTATCACTTCATTATCCATAATTCAATCACACTCTTATTGTAACACCCCAGATTTTGGGTTAGAAGTTTTTGGGGTTTGCATTTAGGGTCTATGCATAGCTCGACCAATTGTGTGTGTTTCTGCGTTCTAATGACAGAATGGGTTTGTTAGTTTGGTGGTTGGTTGTGTGTTAGTTTAGCTTGAGGTCTCGGGTTTGAGTCCTTAGGTGTGTTATGAGGGAATTATTTTTTATTTAGCTTTGTTTTGTTGAAAATTTCAATATTTATTTTATTTTGTTTCTTTTCCCTCATTATTTTTTTTCATTTTCTCTCCTCTCCCTCACCATCATTTTTCTTTCTACTTCTTTCATTTTTGGATTCCTTGCACCTTTTGACAAAAACAAAAGCACGGTTTTGTTTATGATTTTCAAAAAGCTGCAGTTTCCTTGTTGTCAAGTCGGTGTCTAGGTGTACGATCACGAACTAAGGTGTGGGTTTCGAACTTTTCTTTTACATTATTGAAATTCTGAAATGGATATGTGAAATTCGGCAATTGTGGGTGCGTTTCAAAATTGTTTAGTTTTGATATTGGATTCCATGGAGTTTAGTTATGTCTTGAATATTATGGGAATTAAACCATAGGTTTTTGGTATTAAAGTAGATAGGAATAATTTTTAAGCAATTTTGGGGTGGGTTTTAGTCTACTGATGTTGGGAATGCATTTTAGGAAAGAAAGGCACGATTTGCAGCCAATTTCAGGGTGACTTCGTGACCACACAAGTGTCCATACAGGCATGTGCCTCCCCATAGGCGGTTCACATGGCTGTGTACATTCAGATTTTAGGGTTTCCTTGCAAATTCTGGTGCCACACGACCTAGCCGTATGGTCGTGTGGTAGATTTGGGGATTTTAGCTGACTTCCACATGGCTGTATCCTGTGGGCACACAAACGTGTGCATTTGGGGATTAGGGTTTGGATGGTTTGGTGTTACACAACTGCATGGCCAAATTTAGGGATTTAGGGAACCCACACGAGCGTGTGTTTTGGACACACAGCCGTGTTTAGTGGGCACACGGGCGTGTTCTATTTCTTGTGCCATCCAATGGTTGTTGGGGCCTTTGTATAAGTACTAAGGACTCTGATACGGCTTAAGGTCGTGTGATTAACTATAAGCGTGGTGCTAAACTTTTGATTTGATAGTTCGTGTTTGTATTGTGCTCTGCGAAATGAAACCGTGTTCGATAATTGTGAAGAAATTTGACATTGAGTTTGTGTGTGTAAGAGCATCCTGATTCTGTACTCTGATTCTGTGTGTCTGATTCCAAAGAGTGTGTATTTTTTGTAATCGCAATGAATTCTGTATTTGTCTGACTATTTATGACCTTCTATGTTTGTGTAACTGTTCGTGTTTGGTGTGCATTGTTGCATTTGCATCATGATTTGGTGTTTTGTTGTGAAGAAAAAGAAGACTGATACTGATCTGATTTGGCAGTTTAATTGCAACATATTTGTACAACGGTTTACCACAATGCACTGTATTGTATCTACGTCAGCTTTGCTGCGTACTTTTATCTGAGTGGCTTAGTCCACATACATGGTGTGTAGGGTTGGATAGGCCTTTTGAGGTCCTATATGGTGTGTCTAGTTGGATGAGCTTAAACAGCTCTATTGGGGTGTGATAGGGGGATGGAGAGGTGTTTGGCTAGATGGGTGGGTTTTCACTACTTGACTGCATTCATAAGCATCTGATTAAGTGATTGGGTGTAAGTTTGTTTGTCTGCATTCTATTTGTTTGACTTATCATTTGTGATTGTTCTTGCGTCTAATCACATTTTGTAACATTGTGTGTGATGATAAGTGTAACACCCCTTACCCGTATCCGAGGAAGGTTAAGGTACGAGGCGTTACCAGACAAACATACAAACATTAAACTAAAATACGAGCCATAAAATTTTATTCATATTTCAAAGCGTTCATTCTCTTACACATAGTCCCTTATTTGAGTCTACGGAGCCCAAAACATACTTTAGAAAGGGTTTGGGACTAAACCGAGAACTTACGAAAATCTTGGAAATTTCATGCTTTAAGGCTCCACACACCCGTGTCCCAAAGTCGTGTTCCATACACGGTTGAGACACATGGTCGTGTCTCTGCCTGTGTGGAATATACATAGGCTATTTTCCAAACTTTGGTCAACCTTGATCTCTTACACACTTATACAAAATCAAAAGCATATAACATGGTATTCATTTAATGATTAAACATCCTCAATTAAACCACAAACATAGCATTTGTATGTCATCATACATGTGTCTCTCATACTCATTTTACCTTGTTTATTATAGTACCACTTATACATTTATACCAAGATTATCATCTTACCAAATATCTTCACTTAATCATCAAGCATTCATATTTAAAGCTAGATCATATCTTTATAAAATACCACGACTCAGATCATAAAATAGCATGTTTGTCTGAAACATTTCAATTCAATTCCATACCCAACAAGCATTACATTGAGACTAGTCATATATATATATATATATATATATATATATATATATATATACACATGTCATGATACATAACATTCTCTTTTGTTTTCTTATAAACACATATCATTTATTTCATTATATCAATATTTCATATACCATAGTTTCCATGTATTCCACATATATTTATTTTCCTCCTCCTCCTCTCCATTCCACATCCTTAATGTATATAGCATTCTTGTAAGTACGATTTCACAATTTACTAATAAATGTTCACATCAAACTGTCTACACGAGTCATAGTCATTTAATTATTTATAATTCGAGATACAGAGCTCCAAATTAAGATCCGTAAATTTCCCTGAAACTAGACTCACATATCGTTCCACCATAAAATTTTCATAATTTTGGTTTATCCAATTAGTACAGTTTATTCATTAAAATTTCCCTGTTTCACTTTCTGACAGTTCTGACCTCTCTTCACTAAAAATAATTATCTCATAGTACAAAACTCGGATAATGTTCTTGTTGATTTATCTTGAAAATAGACTCATTATGGATTTTAAAATATAATTTTGAGCCTCTAATTATTTTTCTCCAAATTTTGTGATTTTCCAAAGTCAGAACAGGGGATCACGTAATCATTCTGAATCAGTCTCACGAAAACATAAATATCTCAAAATATAGAACTCCTTTTATTTCTATGTTTCTTTTATATGAAAATAGACTCATTAAGCTTTAATTTGACATCTCATTCAGTCTCTGATTCAATTTATAATATTTTTGGTGATTTTTCAAAATCACGTCACTGCTACTGTCCAAAACAGTTTTATTGCTAATTCACTCTTTCACACTTTCTTTGTATTAACCTCATTTTAACATTTATATCACAAATCATTTTCACCACATTTCATACATCACAAGTATAGGCCCATGATCACAAGATCACCATAAAATCATCCTCATGTATAACTTACTTGTTTATAACCTTACCACATCCTGGTCACTTAATGAACACATCACCTTACCACATCCCGGTCACTTAATGAACACATCATTCACATAACCAAGTTCCTGCACATATTCATCACAAAACTCACAAAGCAATACTTAGAGAGTCTCCGTTGAACACTTCGGATCAATCCTCGATACTTGGTGGTTTTAGCACATAGCTCCACCCATCATATAGTTCGGCTCTCTTGTACACATGGTGAACACTTAGTACCACCCATGTGACCTAGCCATTTATCTCGTAGCTCTCTTGTCTACATGGTGTCCTTCACTTGGAACCACGCATGTGACCTAGCTACATATATCCCGTAGCTCTCTTGTCTACATGGTGTACACATAGTATCACCCATGCGACCTAACTACATCATAATGTCTTGTAGCTCTCTTGTACACATGATGTGCACTCAAGACTATACATGTGACCTAGCTACATACCATCTCAGATCATCCAATCTTTTCAAGGTTCAATCGGATTTCTCTCTTTTCCAACAATTTCACCAATCAAGTAATTATCCACAAACATATTTCCAATATTTTTATAAAATATCATAATACAAGTAATAGTAATGTATTACTTACATATA
This sequence comes from Gossypium arboreum, assembly GCF_025698485.1. Lineage (NCBI taxonomy): Eukaryota > Viridiplantae > Streptophyta > Magnoliopsida > Malvales > Malvaceae > Gossypium > Gossypium arboreum. The sequence goes on from NC_069080.1 coordinate 42,741,041, forward strand.
AACTTACATCTCATTTAATATCAACGCAATAACATTAAATTACACATTGTCTTATTAAAAATCATATGAACTTACAATTTCCCATAATATCCATAATCATAGAAATCACATTTATGTATGATAATTCAATGCACTTCATGTACCATAGACATATTTTTAAATCAATTCATAAACTTGGCACCATAATCATTTAATTTAACATAATTCAATTAATTCACTAAATTTAACTTTCAAATATAAATTACAAACATTATTGTTGTATTATTATCATACCAACTTACATACTTTCAACACCTCGGAGATCATAGTAAATATATCAATTTTACATTGAAACATGCATAAATTAATACTTATTATACATATGAACTTACATTGATATTAAAACGGCCATTTTACCAACTTTCTCAATTTTCGATTTTTCTCTCATTCTAGGTTCAAATCTCGTTTTCCGGGATCTAAATCATCATATTTTACTTATTTAATTAATGTACTATTCAAAACAGTCCTTAACTCAAACTTTGGAAAAATTACAATTTTACCCCTAAACTTTTGCATATTTACACTTTTGCCCCTAGGCTCGGGAATTAAACTTCATCCCTTATTCTTATGTTTTATGACATGATGATCACTTTTCCCTTCTATGGCAACATCAAATTCTCACTCTAACATATATTTATGACTATTAGGTATTTTTACCGATTAAGCCATTTTGCTCGTTTTCACTTAAAACCGAGTTGCACAAGTTCTGTAACATAATTTAAAACCTCATATTGTATCATAAAACACCAGAATACACAAATTTTACCTATGGGTATTTTTCCAAATATGAACCCTAGGTTGAATTATTGCTAGCATAAGCTAAATCAAGTTACCGGGACTCCAAAACGTAAAGAACTTGAAAACGGGTTAGAACGGACTTACAATTGAGCTTGGGAAGCTTGAAAACCCTATCCATGGAGTCTCCTTGGTATACACGTCCATGATGAAGAAGATGAGCAAAATTGGCTTTTAATTTTGTATTTTAATTCATTTTACCCCTAAATGACCAAAATACCCTTACTACTAAACTTTCCAAAAATTCCATCCATGTCCAATTTTTGTCCATAACTTAGAAATTGGTCAAATTTCTATTTAAGACCTCCTAATTAATATTTCAAATCAATTTCATATTAGAAACTTCTAGAATGCAAGTTTTGCAACTTATTCAATTTAGTCCCTAACTTCGAATTAAGCACTTTATGTATAGAATTTATTCACGAAATTTTCACACAATCATGCAATCATATCATATACCTCAAAATAATCATAAAATAATTATTTATATCTCAAATTTTGTGGTCCCGAAACCTCTGTTCCAACTAGACCCAATTTTGGGCTATTACAATAAGTGCTTTGCTTGAGTACGTCGTTTGGGACGTTGGCTTCTTGTATACCTTCTGGTTCTATATATCTCTACAAGTACGTTTCACTGTTGTACTACTATCTGGAATTCCAGTCTATAATTTTGTTGTTTGTCATGTCTCGAACCTACACTGAGCTTGTTTAGCTCACCTCTTTAGTGTTTCCCCTTTCAGGTACATTTTTGAATTCTGATGCTGGACTCGGCACGCCAGAGGTCTTGGAGCTACGCATTTTAAATAATTGGTTTAAGTATTATTTTGAAAACTGTGGTTCGTATTAAATACATGTAAGCATTATTTGGACTGAGGTTTTTGCGATACTGAAATTTTATATCTGAGAGTTTTTATGGAACTTAGATACGATAATATTTTTCGATTTGTTAAACTAAAATTTCTCATGATCACTTCGGTGATCAACGTGACCTCCGAAATTCGGTCTAAACTCCTAGGCCGGGTATTAGGGTGTTACACTTACATTCCATACACTTTTAAGATTACTTGATCTTTGGATTTTCATCTCATGCAATTTATGGATTATTTATGAATTTAGCTTATTTTACCCAAATTAAACATTTCCTCGTACTATTACTCTTAATACTAATTTCATCATTTTAATATTTATATCCCTTAACATTTATTGACATTTAGCAAAAAATCATTTGATTATACATAACATTACACTTTTGATCATTATTCAATTTAGCTCTTAAAACTCACATATTATCAACATATAAAATTGGTCCCTCATATTTTTCTACTTATTCAATTTGGTCCTACACACCAATTTCATGTAATAAGAAATTGAGTTATTTTCACTTTTGGTACTTCAACTTTCTTGTGTTTACACTTAAACCCTTCAAATTTTGAATTATCATATTTGAGCCCTAAATCTTCTTCTTATTTCAACTTTCTCTGACATCACCAAATCTTTTTTTTTTACCACTTTGTTTTTTTTTATTTCACTTTATTGAGAAATCAATCGTACACAATTCTCGATTTATTACATATTTTATAGTATAACAATTTTAAGGGTATTACAAAGTTTGACATGGGAATTAATATTTGTAGCTCTAGTTTCCATCTAAAGAAATATATAAATCGTTTGTTTCAGCAATTTTGCTTAAAGTAATCTTCAACATCATTTCCCGAAAAAATATGGGAGTGTTAGCACTTAACTCATAAATTAAGGGTCTGTTTTAGATCCTTAAATTTCCTATAAACCCTAAACCGGAGGAGATTAAGTGTTTAAGCGAGTTTCATCTCATAATCCTAAAATTACCTTGACATACTAGGCTAGTAGCTATAGGTAGAGTGGGTATCCATAGTTGTGGTTGACTTAAGTCTTCATTCCAGTATTTAAATGGATAAATACATATGTTACCTACGTCGAGCATCAACGTCAGGAAGAAGAGACAAAGGGGTGATTGATGGAGAGGGGCCTACGTTATTGAAGCAAAGGTTAGCAAATGGTCCATGGTTGTGTCTCCTGGGAAGACTATGAAGAATGGATAAAACATGCAGCCTCATGTTGGTTGTCACCAAAGGTAGAGCTAGCAACTGCCCAAATGGTCCCCGCCAGATCCCAACCCTACCCAATGGGAGGGGGCATGTAAACAAGGGTTTCACATGCCCTATTAACACCCCTTCTACCCCTCTTCTTCAACAAAGCACGTGGCCTTCAATTATTTTCCACATCTCAAATCATTCTAAACCATAACCCAAATGTAAATCCAAAAGGGGATTTCAATTAGGAAAAGTTTTGCTATCACTCCCTGTAATATACGTGAGTTATAGATTTAGTGCTTATGTTTTAATTTAGTCTATTTTAGTTTATGTATTTTTTTATTTTTGAAATTTTAGTTTTAACCTAAATGACAACAGTTGAATCTGCTAAGTCATGTTATGCTATTATTCATGTACTACTATGTGTAAGCTCTAGATTGAGACCATGTTCTTTTTTTAATCATTGTTAGTCTCTATACTTTTTAAATTTTAAAATTTGAATCCTAGCTCAAATGATAACGGCTAAATCTATTAATTAAAATGACGTGATTTTTTAATTAATATTATGTAAAAATAATAAGTTGGTATGATATTACACATGTAATAATATGTTTGCAAAAAAAATTAAAATAGAAGATTTTAGCTCAATAAATTTAATACTTATATTTAAATCAAGACTAAAATTTTAAATTAAAAAAATTAAAAGCGATCAAATTAAAATATAGGAATTAAATAAGCAACATATGCATGGTAAGCATGGTAAGAGCCAAAATTGAATTTCCCTTGTGCCCTTGTCAAGGGCGTTACCTGCAGGTCGGGTTCATCTCTAGCAAACTAATAAATTTATTGCCGTCCGAAAGATCATCATTACTAATGATAATGCTGTATATAAATAAGTTCATGATCTAAGGTGAGTACTGTGAATATATAAATCCACATTACATTATTAAATTCAGGATTTCACGTCATGTTTTGGCTTGTCGTTCAATGGCCATGTTTATGTCTCTCAAACCTAAGGCTTATGAAATCGTATCAATCAGATCAATGTAAGCATTTCCAGGTCCCATTTGCTGCATCGGAACAGGGATTGAGGGACATTTTATTCATACACCATTATCAATGATGTATGCTCATCAATACTTGGATTTTTATACACTTGCCATTCTCCACATACAATATACTATTTTTTGGACGTTGGGTAATTATGGATTTTATTATTGTCATTATAAAAATATATATATTAACGTCATTGTAAAGTAGTTTAGCCAATTTCTCTGCCATAAGGAAGTTGTTTGTCACTTTCCTCAAAGCTTGACAATTTCATTTCACATTAATTCACATGATCTATATATCGGTGAAGAGAATTAATTATATAGTTTACTTGTTTACTTACATATAACATTAATGACACAAACCCTACCTGTCCCTAATTCCCTTTCTTTCTTCGCTTGTTTGACTTCAATATCAACCCTCCACTGCATGGAGCTGTATCTCATGGTTGACTTTCATATTGCCCAAACCAAGCCACCTTTTTTCGGTTTGCCTTTTCTTTGAATGATAAAATGAATTTCTATTTTTGTTTTTTAATCAAAGAAATTTAATTACGTGTTGTGTCAGCGTATAATTTTTATTGGCCGATTATGAATTACACTATATATGTTACATTTTAAAAAAAATTATTATACTTATCTTTAGTAATTTGTTAAAATAATGTTTTATTATTAATTACTTTTGACCAAACACATTTAAGTATAAATTCTGCTGATATCTAGAATTTAGTTAAACATGAACTCTAACATTGAACCTATTGGTTAATATTATTTATTTTATCCCAAAACATGACATCAATCTGTAACTTTAACTTTGTGTTTGTAGGAGTTGTATTGAATGGTATTAAAAAATTCATTAAATAAGAGAGAAGAAATTTTCACGTATAGAAATGGTCCACACTAAGGTTACTTCAAAGTGGGATCTTAAACGAAGGATCCCCGCCCTCCCCTTATCTCATCCAACTTCTGTAATTAAACTCGTGAAAGACTACGTGATTATGAGCTGTCCCTCACTTTACTTGTATTGATCCATTTATTATTATTAGATTTCCTCTTTCGTTTTACTTCACCTTCCCATGTGATCATACAGACAGACAGACAAAACACACTTTGAAATCAGGTAGCCAAAACATTCAAAACAAAGGGCGGATGGAACGATTGGTTACTCACGACTTAGAAGGTTGTTAAGCAATAATTGCTTGGGTTGGAATATCTATCTCATCGTGTTTTCTCACCCTATCCCATTTAATTTTACTTTTGTTATTGACAAAGATTTTTAGTTTAGTAATGGTTAATAACTTCGATATATGACCAAAGTTGGTATATAAAATAAAACCATGGCATTGCATTTAATATTAATAGGATCTAGATTTCTTAATTTTCATTACTAAATTAATTTGATTTAATTAATTCAAACTCAAAATTAATGTAACTTGATTTAATAATAAGGTAGTCAACAAATTGAACCTATTCAACGTGAATGAAAATTGACTTAAATCGAAAACTTGTTCCAACTATTAGTGTTGCTAGTTATACAATTAGTTGAAACTCACTTTGCAACTAGATTGATTGCAATTGGCGTATTCTGTTGGCATATTTTGACTAAATTATATTGACTATTTTTGTGCTTCTTTTTAAAGGATTTGAAGCAACAATTATCATGACAATAATTGGTAAAGATACTTAGTCGATATTTTTAAAGAGTTCCAATATATTCACTTGCATTGTTTAAAGAAATTTAGGATTGGAAAAAGTTTATTTGGTGAAAAAGTCTTTTTATTTCATGCCATATCAAGAGCTTAATTGGGAAAGTAATTAGTGGCTTAATTGGATCATACTAATTGAGGTTCACATGTCTACAACTCTAAATATTGAAGACTTGTTTACTGTTTTATGTATGAGTTAGAGAGAGTAATAAAATGTTCATTAGAGGAACTTACTAAAGTGCAAATTATTTCGTAAACAAATTGACTTCATCAATTTTTGACTAAGTATTCAAGGGGAAAGATATAGTAAAAGAGTAGATTTAAATAATTATATAGGAATGAGGCTACAACATGGTGAATGAGTTTAGCTTAATTCACAGGTTCTACTGTTGAATTATAGTGAATTACTATCTAAGAAAGGTCATGTAGAAGTTGGATAAAGTTTCAAAGTACACAACCAATTTGTGTATTTATTGTTTTACTTTTTCAAATAAAAACGTATCTTTAGTTACAACTCACTATACAACTAGTAGCAATTCAAAATTAACAATTGTATTAAAGCTTGATATGGGACAAAATTTGTGAAGACCCTTTTATTGAATTACTAAGACATAGAAGGAAGCTCAATCTCTAACTCCTTATTATTGATGGCTCTAACTATGTCTATTCAGAGACACTAGTAAGGGCATTTATTCAACACGTATATGAGAATATGTGAAGAGCAATGCTTATTGGTTGGGATCTGTTGGAAAATATGCCCATATTGTAGCAAATATGTAATTGTTTTGTATGTATCTGAACAATTAATAAATAAATAAAGTCAATTTCACATTTCACTATTAAGTATTTTGTGTTTTTGTCTTTCATGTTTTGCATGCATAGCAAAATTGTGAGCATTTGATAATCTAAACGAGTCTGTAATCCCAAAAAATAATCAAAGTGAGCATTTGATTCAAATACTTAGAAGGATTATTATGTCGTCTAAAATTCCAATAGGGAGATGGCTAGTCTTGGCTATTGGAGCAATTGACTCCATGAGTAGAGACATAGATGAATTCCTTAGAATAATTACTTGTGAATTACTTTTGAATCCGTTTGTGAATTAATTCACTTGTGACGTTCATGGTGTGATTTACCTGAATCCTGAGTTAGTCACTGACCATACGTATGGAATTCATCTGCTTTGATATAAATAGAGGCTTATGCTTTAAAGATGATCGAACCCATAGCCGATATGTTCGGTACATGACTTGTGTATGACATGGCTTTACTAGCAACAATGAAATTCATAACTCAATTAAAGAGTTAATGATATCCTCTCATTGGCATTGTGTGGATTGATAAATATGAAACGTGGTCATGGGTTGCTTATTCTCGAACAAGGAATTTATCACAATCATTTGTTGATAGTGATCATATTAATCGTTAAGAAGACACAATGGTGATAATGAGATACAATAGGATTATATTGAGTGAACGGATTTAACTCAAAGAAATCAATGATATCATATGAGGGTAACACACACATGACGAGGTCATTGGACAAATTAGTTAGATAAATTGTTTTCGTAAAGAGTATACAATAAGGAGTTTTCAATCATGGTACTTTTTGTGGACTGGTTAAGTAAATTGTGAATTACCGAAACAATACTTTTAAACATAATTGCAATTACTAGAGTCTAATTGTATATGTATGATTAGTCCCTCCGCTAGCTCAACAAAAGCTCGATTGGACTACATTTGAATCAGAAAAAAAAATTTACGACTATGTAAATAATTTAATTGAGTCGGTTTATTCGATGATGAATTAAGTTGGATGATCATGAGAATTGTTCAACTAGAAAATTTGATTGAAGAATCTTCTTGAAAAATTAATTTTGGAAAATATTAGTGAATTTTGGAAAATTAATTTTGATCAAGTAAAATTAAATTAATTAAAATAAATATGATGTTTTTAAAAACTAATTTTCAAGTCAGACAATTTGCTCAATGGGTAATTGAACTTAAAAATTGGACTTCAGATGAAAAATTGGAACAGAGAACTAAAAACCAAGACTGAGACCCAATACTGGTCGAACCAGGCCCGGTATGTGAAACCTGACTGACGGTCTAACTAGTGGCTAGACCGGATTGATCGGGTCATCATTGGCCTGGACTAAACCGGCTCGGGGTGCCATGAGGGTGTCGTGTCTGCGATGACACCACCAGGCATGGCCGTGCCAACGCATGCCACGGTGGCATTCTGATGGCCAGTGGATGCTCGACGGCGGTGGTTCTTCGACAGATTAGTAGTGGAAGAATCACACAACTACTAGGATTTTACCGGATAATTTGATTTCAGATTAACTATTCCAAATATAATAATATTTTAATAAATTTAATATTAAATTAAATTTAATACTTATCTTAATAGTATTTTATTAATTTAATATTAAAGTAATTATCTTAATATTAAATTTAATTTAACAAGATAAATTTAATATATTTTATATTAAATTAATAGAATATTTATCTTGATAAGTATTATATTACTTTAGTATTAAAGTGATTAAGTTTAATCATAGTTGAACTCTCTAAAGTCTCCCTATATAAATAGTCATTAGTCATTATTTTTCGTATACTTGAATTCAAGAGAAAGTTTTAGAGAGAAATTTCTATGAAGAAATTATTTTAGAAAATTTCTAGAGATATTCTTTCATATTTATAGTTTGACCCTAAATTTTAGATAAATTGAAAAATTGCCCCACTGATAATTTTTGTGAAAATTTTCTGATTCGAAGTGAGCCCACACTTGGCAGACATGAGCTTGAGAATAGTGGAGAAGACTTCGGTCGAAGCGTTCATCCTAGATGAATCAAAACAGTACAATTTTATTAAGTGTTTATTACTTTAAATATCACAACCAAGTTCTTGTTTTTGGAAAACAATTTAAAAATCTAAATTTTCCCTTAAACTTATTTTTCGATGCATTTTCCAAACTCGATTTTCCAAAAGGATCCACTAGCAACTAAAGCTAATGATGTGAGGACACCCAAGCCAAAGACTATTTGGACTACTAAGGAAGATAATGCAACCAATTTTAACTCCAAGGCCTTGAAGTCCATATTTAATGGTACGGATCCCTAACAGTTTAGAAGAATTTCTAAGTACATTACCGCTTGAGAGGCATGGTTCATTCTTCAGATTCCATGTGAAAGGACTTTAATAGTGAAACAATTCAAACTCCAAATATTTTCATCCAATTTTGAGAATATCAAAATGTTACAAGATGAAACCTTGTCTAAATTTTATGCAAAATTATGTGACATCTTTAACGAAGAATTTACCTTTGGAAAGGAGTATTCTAATGCAAAGTTGGTGCGAGGGGTCCTTAGATCACTCACAAAACATTGCTCCCTCAACATGACTACGTAAAAGAGTATAACAACATCAGCACAGTGAAGATTGATGAATTGATTGTGTAACCCCCAAAAATTTATACAGTAAGATATTACTCTTAATATAGTAAAATAAGGAAATAAAGTGGCAAGAAAAGGAAAATTGAGTTATTTCACTGGGAAGTATATTATGACATATTGATTCAAGAAAGGACTAAATTGTAAAAGTAAGAAAAGTTTTATGGCCCAAGAGTAAATACTCAAAATTTGAGGGATTAAAGTGTAAATATGAAAAAGTTGAAGGGATAATAGTGAAAATATTTTAAGGGTAGAAGGATCTAGAAACCAACGAAAAATTGATGAATTAGGACCAAATTGAATAGGTAAAGAATTATGAGGGACTAAATTATAATTTTACCAAAATTAAGTGATAACTCAATAATGGAATTTTAAAAGATCACAAAGGGCAAAATGGTCAATTGGAAGAGAGAGAAATCTAAAAAGTAATGATGATGTTGGAGATATTTTAGATTAATTAATTAATTAAATATTAGTTATTAATATTTTAATTTGATTTTTATATGATATTTTATTATTTTATTATTATTTTATTAGTATATATAAAGAAAGAAAGATGATTAAATTCTCATCCATTTTCCATGCATTCACGTTACGAAGAAGAAAAGAGAAGAAAGAAACTTTTCATTCTTTACAATTTAGTCCTTCTACCAAAAATTCACCATTTTCACCTAGAAATCAAAAGAATTTCCATAGCTACTAAGGGAGAAAAATGTTAAGTAGACTATGGGGAGTTAGAATATCAAATTGGATTCAAGGAATAGAAGCTGGAGGAGAGAGAAAATCAAATTAAAGATTGAAATCAATAGAACAAGGTAAGTACATCAATATTTCAATATATTTTTAAGTTTGTTATTATTGAGAAAACATGGAAATAATGTTATAGTAGAGTCTTCTTATATAAGGTTCTATGATCTTGATGAGTTAGTGAAGGGAAATAGGAGAAAGTGATGAAAAATATTGTAGAGAAAGGAAATAAGGGTGTTATAAACATGGTAAATAATATCTTGCACTAAAACAGTTTTGGACAGCAGCAGTAAGCTAACTTTGAAAAATCACTAAAAATTACGGAAGTTGAATTAGAGGTTGAATGAAATTAAATCATATTGAGTCTAGTTTCTTATAGAAGAAACTATGTAAGCAATGGAATTGTAAATCATGAAATATGATAAATTTTGTGAGACAAGATCAGAATGATTTTGGGTTCACCTGTTCTGACTTTGGAAAATCATCAAAAATTGGATAAAAATAATTAGGGGCTTAAATTTATATTTTTAGAATCCTAAATGAGTCTATTTTCAATAGAAAAAAACTAGAACATTATTTGAATCCTGTACAAGGTGATAATTAATTTTTAGTAAAGAAGGGTCAAAACTGTTAGACAGCAGAATAGAAGTGACTTTAAAGAATAAACTGTACTTATTGGCTAAGCCAAAAATTCTGAAAATTTTATGGTAAGAATATATCTAAGTCTAGTTTTAGGAAAAATTAGTCGATCTTAATTTTGAGGTCTGTAGCTCAAGATATAAATAATTTAGTACTATAACCAAATGGACAGTTTTGAATATACATATAAGTGAATAGTGAAAGTATTGATAATGTTACTTGTAGCATGTTATATAAATTAAGGATGAGGAATGGAGAGGAGGAGGAGGAGAATATGTATGAATATTCAGCTAGCATAGCTAATTTGTATGTTTTAGGCTTAGAGACTAAATTGAATAAAAGTAAAATTTTCGGGGCAATTTTGTAAGGATATCAAAAATGACCAATTTGAAGTGAATGAATTGACTTATTGTCTACATTAATAAATTGAATGGAATTATCAATTTAGATCAAGTTCGGATGAAAATCGGGGAAAATAAAAAATTACCAAAATGCCCCTTAATCTGGATATTTTTGCAATTTTGTCAGGTAAATTTGTGTATCATAATTGAGCATGAAAATATGTTAAATTGTATGTTATATTGGGTTGAATGTGAAATATTAGTACATTCGTATAATATGAAACAATATGAATACTGAAATGAATTATTATCATATATGCTTGAAGTATATATATAATGATTTGTACATGTTATATGGACACATGGTGTGGAAAGTATGTGCATATAGAATTTGATTTACGTTAAGTTTGATATGAATTATTATCGAATAAATATACGTGAAATATACGGAAATTATGGTACATGAAATTTTAATATAATGAAATAAATGATTTTAAATGATAAGAGAATGAAATATTTCATGACATGCACATATATGATTATCTTTGATTTATTTATACAAGGAAATTATGTAGGTGGAAACAATTATTAAATTCAAGTGTGACGTGTTGAGAAAATAAGTATATCAATGTTGAATTTATATAAAATATGCGTAAGTATACTAACAATGTTGATTGATGCTAAGACAAGTGCCAAGCTATTGATTGAATGATAATATATTTATCTATATGATGCATTGAATCGGTAAGTATTTAACGAAAATTTTTGCTAAATGATATGTAAATCCGAGTAATGCTCCGAAACCTTGTTCTGGCGATGGATACGGGTTAGGGGTGTTACAGATTGGGTCCCTATAAACATCCAAGATGAATTTGAGAGAAACCAAGAATAGAAAAATCAAGCTAGAAATGAACATTGCTATACAAGTTGCTTCTTTAGTTGCAATTGATGATCAAACTACCATTAAGGACTTGTAGGAGCAATAACCCTTCTAATTAAGAATTTCAATAAGGCATTCAAAAAGTTGTCCAATACAAAGAAGGGATTTGAAGAAGGTCATAGGTTCACTAAAGGAAAAGGGAAGATAATAGGTATTAATGAAGAAAGTCCTAAAGAGAAAAAGAAAGGCATTTAGTGTCTCGAGTGTTAGGGATATAGTCACATGCAAGTTGAGTATGTTAATACACCAAAGAAAAAAATAATTATCAAACATAAAGTGATGAGGGCTCTTCTATTGAACAAGATAAATATGAAAAGACTTAAGTAATTATGTAGCTTTCGGATCCAAAGTTGTAATTGTAGCTGTAATTGACTCGGATAAATATAGCGATAGTAACACTAAGTTCAATGAAAACTTCATGGGCATTTACAAGGCTATGCTTGATAAGTGAGATCAAGTTTGTAAGATCAATATATGCCTCATTGATGAAATTTTATGTTGAAACAAAAAATTGGAAGTTGATGAAAAATCATAAGGAAAATGACTCTTTGTTGACTAAGAAAAAAGCTAGACTTAGTGAAGTTATGAAGGAAACAAAAATATCCTATCCCGTTCTAAAGACTAGCAGTTCTACGAACTGCAAGCTGAATGAAATACTTGTTGATACAAGAATAAAAGTTGGTCAAGGAAGCTTGAGGTATAGACACCAAAGACAAAAAAATGACCACAATTGTTTTCACGAAAGCTGAAGGGATTATTAAAAAATCTAAAAGCTCCAAGAAAGTTGAAGTTATTCATATAGAGAGGCACTAAAACCAAAATGGAATAGTGGTTTTTTATTACTTTGGTGTCTTATAGTATATAATGCCCAAATATTACATACTACTAAAAGATCTCAAAAGAAAGCGGTTAGTCGTAGTGCTAATTGCAACTTGAGTTACATATAATAGAAGGAAGAAACAAGACCTTGTTTGGAAGAAAAAGATCAAAAATGCTTTTTGGTTGCTCACCAGTCCTTGAAGGCTTCCACTTAGCATATTTAAAATTTTGATAGAGGATGTTCTAGACATATTATTAGAGTAGAAAATGTAACACCTTATACCCGATCAAATCGACAGGTCCGAACTATAAGGTGCCACATTCGTTGCTGGAGCAATTGCGATCAAATTTAATAAGAATTCACATCATCAAGCATACAACCATAAGAAATATAAGAAATCAATACAATAATAATCATTCTTGAGTCTTATACGAGCTTATGAAAGCTCTAAAGTTAACCCAAGATTGAATCAAGACTGAAATGTAAAATTTTCAAAATACAAGGTTGACGTCATGACATCATCGTTTCAACGTCGTGACGTTGCCAAATTGTGACATCCCGCTCAGTGAAGCCATAGTTTCGAGAGTTGTTGTAGGAGTAAGAATTTTGGAGTAGGTTTCGGATAAGTAAGTTGTTGGATTTAACAAAGAGGTTGAATTCTACAGGCACACCCTTGGGCGAAGTCTTAGTTAGGCAAATAAGTTAAAGGGAAGTAAGGGTGTGGTTCTAACCGCCCAAATGATACATTGGTAGATAGATTGGGCTCTGAAAGGAAAGCCTTTTTAGTGAGTACTTAATAAAAAGGACGCATTTGTGGCAATTTCTGGATAAGGAAGTCTTTGTGGCTATCTCTAAAGAAGAACATCTTTGTGGTGAATTTTGAACGAAAAGAAGGAATCCTTGGCAAACTCTAATAAACGACGTATGAAGTCTTCTGAAGGAACGATAAGTATGGTGAATTCTGAAAGAAAGGCTCCGTAAGAAGTGTTGTGGCGAACCTAGTATAGTAAAATGGTAAGAGCAACAATACTGGAGTGCATCAGCGTGAGTGGCGAACCAAAGGTATTCTGTTTGTAAATCTTTCTGTAACAAGATGGTTAAGAAATCACAAAAGAACAAAATGAAGAATGTGAATAAGGTAATGATGATAGGAACAACAAGTTATGATCTCAGATCAAAGAGTGACACCAACGACACAATGAATGGAATTTTAAGGATGTAAACGCGTGAGTCAAAAAAATAACAAGAGCAAGGAAGATGAATGTAGAATTATCAAGTATGAATCAGGTAAAGGAGGATTTGCTCACTAAGTTCTCATGAACTTACCTTTGTGTTTTTTTGTCACAGGTAAGAAGATTCAAGGCTAGGCTAGGAGGGACAACGCCAGGGTTATGCCAGAGGAATGATGAGATAGGTTGTTATGCATATAGAGCATAAGGAGTGGCGTATTCAAGTCTGAAAGCAATATTGTGAATAAAAATTGTTTATAACCCGTATGACATGTACAAAATGTGTTAGTATCATAAATGTTGCCAGTAATATTGCTTAGAGGTAGAATAAGTGGAGTAATGTAAATAATCGAGATATATGTACTTGTAAGTTCTCGTCAAGTGAGAGGTCTTGTTCAATGGTTGTAACTACAATTTGTAAGCCCAAACGTAAATTAATTGGGGAATGTTACTAAATAAGATGTATTGTTGAAAGTTGTATGTTTTGGTTAATTATAAGTTTGTGTTAGAGTGGTAACACCTGAGATCCGGATCCAATGAATCGAATCGAGTTGAGGGTGTTACAAAAATAGCTTGTTATGTCACGATGTTAAGTCACCCGACGTTGTGACGTCACTTACTGTATTGGCTTCGTCGAGACGACAGGGCTCCTTGTTTCGTCGTGACATTGTAAGTCTTTTCTGGTTGCAACAATATTCAAATAACTTTACGACGTCATATACTGTTTCTACAATTTCTTCTTGCTAAACAACCTACAAATTTACCATTCATTTACCAACCAATTCAGCTAACACAAAGACCATCACAACCAAAGTTTAAGCAACAATTCATGATATCATTACACGATATATAACCATTTACTAATTTCATAATACCTATAAATCAATTAGTTAACATAATTTATCTAAGTTCTAAACATGCATACTCAATATACCCTATCACTAGCATTATAACACTTAAGTACAACATGTCAATCATTTGCTTAATTCATACATGCATTGCGTTCAAGGAACCATCTCATTTTTCATACCTTAATCAAACTATGGCAATCCTAAGTTGCACTTATGTATAAACTTATCAAACTTAACAAATTTATGTATATACCATCTTTTCAGCATCAAATTTAACATGACTCAACCAATTAGGTACATGCCAAGTTAAAAACAAAAACAAAAACGAACAAATTTTGTTGAGTTGGGGATCGTTGGTTGGATACTGAAGTTGATGCTCGGGATCTTAAATTGAACCTAACTTGCACGCAGAGATAACAAATCGTACACTGAGCTTAATGCCCAGTGGTAAATCTATTATACAAGATAAAGTAAATACACTTATGCAACATGCATACATTCAATTATAAACTAATTACATACTATTCTATGTAAAACTTTTTCATTTTCACGAGGGCAAGCATACTACCAATTTCATTTACCAATTCATTAGATTGCACACAAGTTAGACAATTTTCCAACAATTCCATAAACTACTTGATTCATTTCAAACATCTTTAACATACATATATATACACATGCTTTTCATCTCATACCACATTAATATCATTTCCAAATTCATCAGCTCATTAATACACAATCAACTTACATACAAACTTCCACCACATATATCATTCACATATCAATCAAGTAATTAAATTGTTTATAACCCTATTAACCAAAATGGGCTCAAAACGGATACACGGATCCATCGCCTCAGGTTGCCTGGCAACGATGACGTTATAATGATTCATAATTCCATATTAGATTACCCAGCAACAATGGTTTTCTCAACTCAATCAATCTGTCACCCTGGTTTGCCCGTCAAAGATGACTCAATGCATAATATCTACCAGCCTGGATTGTCTAACAATGATGGTTTTACTCAAAATTCTGATGCTATAACATGACAACTATATCCTACTCGGTCCGAACAACTAATAGGGTATTCAATTTCCAATTCATTATGTATAGTTCAATTTGCATCCCAATATCTACAATCCATCAACATTTCACAAATTCATAACATACATAACATATCTCAACACTATTTCATATCAATTATTATATATCAAGTAGACTGGAAATTATGTATTTTATTCAATTTAGTCCCTATTTCGGTATTCAACCTCAATCATAGTAAATCAAGTTAAATAGCCATTAAAAACTCACCTCAATACCATGTAATGCAACAAGTAATGAATATGCTATAAATAAGTTGGTCTCGAATCATAAAAATACAAACCGAAAATTTCAAGCTATTTGTTGATAGCTTTAGATTTTCCTTTCCCTCTTGACAAATTCGGGTCGAAATTAGCTACAGATTAAAATATACACATAGTATTATCAATGAAAATCCAGTTCATAATCAATTACCAATTTATACAAAATTTTTAATTTATTCAATTTAGTCCCTAAAATCGGGACTAATCTAACTTTCAATTTAAATCTCCAAATTGAATTCTGATTTCACTATTATCCATTAGAGACCTTCTATTTCATATTTTTACATTAAATTTTACATTTTATTCAGTTTGGTCTCTCATGTACGAAACTATCAAATAAACTTTACAAATTGGTCCTTTTTTATATCTGAGCTTAAAATCTATCAAATTAATATTTAAAAATTTCAATTCTCAACAATAGAATTTTTCAAAACTTTAAAATTTTTACAAATTGGTACATGGGCTAGCTAAATCAAGCTTTTATGACCTCAAAAACATGAAAATTACAAGAAAGAAACTTAATTGCGCTAACCAATTTATTGATTTAAATCTTGAAGGATGCAAAAACGGTGGTCTTCTTCTTCTTTCTTTCTTTGGCTGGATGGAGAAGATACATTTATCTCTCAATCCACTTATAATTTCCTATTTATACTTGGTTTTAAGTTTAATTAAGTTAACTAATTATGATTTATGCTAATTAAATTAATATTTACTTAATTAAATTTCAACACTACCGTTCACTAACACTTGATTTGGCATGGTCTAATTACCTTTTTAGACCTTGGGAAAATTGCAATTTAAGTCCTAAAGTCATATTTTAATTAAAAATCTACAGCGATTGGACTTTACAATTTAGTCTCTGAGCCTTAATTAAACACAATTTTGGCTAAATTACTTATCCAAAATTTAATTCACCTAAATAATAACTTTGTAAATTATTTTTATTAAATATTTAAGGACTCATTTATGGAAATGGGGTCCCAAAATTGCTTTTTCCAACACTACTAAAAATTGGATCGTTATAGAGAATGCCTAAAAGAGTTAAAAAAAAAAAAAACATGAAAGAAAGGTGACTTTCGATGATGGCAAAAAGGGTAGGCTATGTGGCATAAGTATGCTTAATGTAGAAGGGATATCTGAACTCTAAAATGTCTTCCTTTTTTAGAGATTGAAAGGCAACTTGATTAGTGTAAACAAGTTGTTTGACTAGGGAATGCTTTTTAACTTTACCATTTTTAATGGACCTGGCAGAAGCTGGAACAATTGAATTGCAACATTTCCCAATAGAGAACCAGTCAGCACCTATTTATAAAGAGTTGGAATGCATCTCGGTTTGAGAATTTGAGCTTGAGTGGTTGTTCAATTATAGAGGAATGCTCTCTGCCAAAATCCTGTAATAGTAGTAAAAGTATTCTAAACTACAAAACAATTCGTGGATTCATTAATTTATTTTTTTTAGTTTTAATTATATCGTTAGATTGTGTTTGTTTAATTGAAAATAATTGTCGGAAAATGATTTTTGAAAAATAGATTGATTTTTGAAAAAAATTATATTTTATGATGTTTTGATCATTCTGCGTAAAATATTTTTCATTGATTGAGAAATTTTCCTAAAATCATTTTCTAAAAAGTTATTCTTAGTAAACGTTAATATTTTTCTAAAAGTTACAAAATATTATAGTATAATTTCCTTTCAAAAGTAAAAATTTATTTTACAATTAAATAATATTTCGTAACAATTAATATCATATATAAACTTAGTAATAAATAATATCTAATTAAAACTTAATTAAAATTACATATATTACTTATATGAGAGTACATATTGACGCATTAAAGTCGTAAGGGATAAACGAAGCTAAGCATAATGTAAACAAGTACTCATATTTATATAATTAAAATATTCATATTTTATACTAGGTTAAAATATGTCATAAAGCCAGCACTCTTCCTAAATTTGAAAGTTAGTCCTATACTTTTATTTTTGAGAACTTAGTCATTCTAGTTTTTAGTTTTCAAAATTCAAGCCCAACTGCCAATACTATTAAAATCATTTTGTTAAATTCAGTTTCATTATAAAGTCATTTTTTTAGTTAAATGGCTACCAAGTGAGTATTTTTAATTTAAAAATGTCACATAAACAAAATTAACCCAAAAAAAATAATGTTAACAATTGAACCTGAATTTTTGAAATCTAAAAAGTAGAAGGGTAAAATTCCTGTAAATAAAAGTATATGGACTAAATTCTAAATTTATAAAGAGTGCATGAACTTATGGCATATTTTAACTTTTATACTATAAAATATTTAGGTTTAAGGGTGTAAAAAGCCCTAGAATTAAAAAAAGAAGAAGAAGCAATTAAACCCCCCCTTTTTTTTTGCGTTTAATTGGGTACTTATATTGTCAAAATCTATAATAAAAAAAACCTTTGACCGTTACTTTAACGGAACGTTAAAGTTAATAGTCCTTATTTTTTTTCCCTTTTCTGAGTTAACCCTACCATGTGTCACATCGTAATTGTGACACATGGTGTGTAAAAATAATTGAAAATTATTTTAAAATATAAATAATATTAAAATATTAAAATTTATTAAAAATAGAAAATTTAAAAATTTATACAAAACTATTAAAAATATATAAAAAAGTAAATTTTATTATAAAATATAAAAATACAGAAAATTATTAAAATTTATAAAAAGTCATAAAATATAATAAACATTTAAAAATTATAAAAAATTAATATAAAAGATAAAAATACATAAAATTATTAAATTTCTATTAAATAGAAAAGTTATAATTTTATAAAATGAAAGAACTCTTAAAAGGAATAACTTTCTTCCTACTTTCTATTAACAGGCTAAAAAGAGTCATATCTATATATACATGATAAGTATGGAAAATAAATCACCCAATAAATCTATGTAAATCCCTAACTTCTCTCTTAAATATATTATTTACATATTTAACAGATATTTGCATATCTAAATATATTCCTTGATTTTGTTTTCTAATACCCTCCTCATTGGTGCGTGAAAATTACGAACTCCCAACTTGCGTAGAAGATACCCAAACTGTTATATCCCTAACCCCTTAATGAAGATATCGGCTAGTTGCTTAGAGCTGCGAACATAAGCAATTTGAACATGTCCATGTTGAATCCCATCACGAATAAAATGACAATCAATTTCAATGTACTTTGTTCACTCATGAAACACGGGATTTGCACTAATATGTAAGGTTTCTTGATTATCACAATACAACTGTAATAGCCCGATTTTCAGTGGTGTTGGAAATAGTAGTTTGAGGCCACCAAATCCGGCAAGTAAGCTTGTAAATTTTATTATTTAATATTTATGAGTCAAATATGGTTTTAAAAAGATTTTTGAATGGGTAATTTATGTTTTATAATGAATTATTAGGTTCGAGTGGTAAAATCTTAGGTCAAGTGGTTTTAGAAAGTGAGATATCGGGACATCGTTTCCATAAACCGAGTCGTAATTATTTTTATAAATATTTACGTAGTGGCATTAAGGTGGTAGTAAATTTTAGTTGAAAATTTTTAACGTTTCGATAGTTAATTAATTAAAAAGGTCTAAATTGTAAAAAATGTCAAATTTAATCACTATTTGATTAAATGAGTAATTGAAAGATGAAAAGGGACTTAAATGGTAATTAAATCATGGTCAAAGTTTCCAAGTGGTGGCGTTATGATTGATTCCGCTAGCTTTTGGACTAATTGTTCTTTTAGTCCTAATAAGTTTAGGATTAAATTGTAAATAAGTTTATTTAGTTAGAATTTAATTAAATTGAAGGACCAATTGTGAAATTAAACCTTCCTTTGATGGTAATTGTGTTGTATATTTATGTGATGGACAAATATGAGCATAGATTTGGTGTTTTAAATTAATTACTAACTAAGGGTAATATGGTAATTTGATGGATTAAATTAAATTAAATTAAAAACATAAGAAAAAAAAGGTGCGGTTATCATCTTCTTTCCCAATTACAACTGAAAGCTTCCATTAAAATAGAGCTAGGGTTTGGCCAAGCTTTAAAATTCAATCGGTAAGTGATTTTCGTCCTATTTTTAATAATTTTTATGTTTTTGAGATCATTGTAACTAGATCCAACTAGCCTGTACCTTCGATTTTGAAACTGTTAAAGATTTTGAAAGTTTCCATTGATGAACCTTGTGGTTTCTGATATTAAATGATGAATTTAAGATATTAATTGTTATTTAAAAGTATTTTATTAAATATTTTTGATGAATTTTTCGGTTAGGGACTAAATTGTTGAAATAGTATAAATATAAGGGTTTGTTGTGAAATCATTGAAAAAATGGGCTGTATTTAATGCCATGAATATTTTGCTAGCTTGGATTTGTATTAAAAATGGTTAATTTGCATGTTTTGGGTTTAGGGACTAAATTGAATAAAAGTAAAACTTTAGGGGTAATTTTGTAAAAATATCAAAAATGACCAAATTACATGAAATGAATTGTTTTACTATCTAAATTAATATATTGAATGAAATTATTAATTTAGATTAAGATCAGGTGTAAAATCGATGAAAATAGAAAATTACCAAAATACCTCTGAATCTTGGTTTTTCTGCAATTTATCCAAATAAGTTCGTACAGTTAAAAATTAATATTTGTATTAATTTGATTAATGGTATTATATGGTTATTTTATTGTTGAAAATGAATTATTGTTGGAATTATAATATTGACTTGAATATTCGGGTTAAATGGTACGCGGTATTTGAGTACATTCGCTATTTTTCGTATGACGCTATTGAAGGAAGATATCGAAAAATTACCCAAGTAAATCAGGGTTCAGTATTTGTTGTGAAATTTAGTGTTTTACTTTCTTTTTAGCTCTTTCGAGGTTCTATTTAGCTCTTTCGAGCTTCTGTTCAGTTCTTGCGAGCTTCTGTTCAAATCTTATAAGTTTCTGTTCAGCTCTTACAAGCTTCTATTAAACTCTTATGAGTTTTTGTTTAGCTCTTACGAGATTTTGTTCAACTCTTATGAGTTTCTGTTCAGCTCTTATGAGCTTTTGTTTAGCTTTCGAGCTTCTGTTGGTATATCTAGAAGGCTCAGCTCTTATGAGCTTCTGCTAACAATGTACTCTATCCATAAGTTATTCTTCGATTTGGGAAAGTCTTGGTAAAGTGATTTATTTAATGAATTTGAAAGTTATCCAATAATATTCTAAATGGTTCAACGGGAAATGTTCTGTTATGAGACGATATGAGTTTGATACTAACTAATATAGGTATATACATGAAATATATGGAAATGATGGCAGATGATATATTGATATGTTGATATGTTGAAATGGATGATAGATGTATATGAAGAAATTGTAAGAGAATGATATGTATCATGACATGAACATATACGAATATCTTTGATCTGTTGATACATGGAAATTATGTAAGTTGAGAGGAGTAATAAACTCAAGTGTGACATGTTGAGATAATAAGGTTATCGATGTTGAATTTATATGAAATATGTTCAAGTATGCTAACAAGTGTTGTTGTTTGATACTTAGGCAAATGCCAAGCTGTTGGTTGAATGGTAATTTGTTTAATTATAAGTTGTATTGAAATGGTAAGTGTTCAAAAGAAAATTTACTTGAGCTCATGAAAGAGTGATAAGGTTTAAAGTTATTTAAAATCCTACTATGCTAGGAATGATATGTATAAGTGATGCTGTGGATTTATTCACCTTGTAAGTTGTTGAATATAGCTTCATGAATCTTGCAATATCGATATTGGATTATTCTTGATATGTATAAATTTCATATATGAAATGAATTGATATGATTAAAGTTTATATAAGCTTACTAAGCATTCATTGCTAACGTATTTATTTTTCTTTACTTTTCAAATTATCGAAAGCTCGATTGGGTTAGAAGCTTGTTGAAGTTATATCACACTATCTATCGATTTTATCGGTACTTTTGGATGTTTTGATTTTGTTTATAATGGCATGTATAGGTTATTTTGGCTAAATGTTCGCCTATATGTATTTTGTGGAGATTAGCCACTTATTTGGCTTGTGTTTTGGCACATTTTTGTTTGTGCATATTTGCCTTATATGGTTGATGTGTGGTTTAGTTTATGGTTGTATAGTAAAAGGTAAAGTGTTAGCTAAATATGCATTTATATACATGTATTTTAGTATGCGATGAGTTGATCATAAATAGGTACATTGATATGTAAGGTATATACAACTAAATATACTAGTATTTGAAAAACATTTTGGCATCAAATGGTATGTTTTGGTAGGCAAGTGACTTAGTTTGAAATAATGCCAATTAGTTTGGGCAAGTGACTTAATTTGAAATAATGCCAATTAGTTTGGTAAACCTTGGGTACAAATATGCATCTAAGTTAGTTATACATATGAATATATTAAATACATGAGTACACATGTAATAATCTGTCATCTGAGGTGTGTAAAGGCTTATTGGTTGTATGTGAAGATATTATATCTAAAAAGCTTGATTTTGGTTTGTTTTAGTGCCTAATTTTGGCTTGTTGATATGCACAATGTTAACTTAAGGTACATGCCTTGTTGGGTGAGAAAAATGGCTTATAAAATAGCCTATTTTAGTCCACATGAGCAGAGACATAGGCGTGTGTCTCAGCCCCATGTATCTTTTAAAAATAATGCAAGTCAGTGAGTTACACGACCTTAGACACGGGTGTGTCTCTTAACCATGTGAGTTACACGGCCTTCTGACCTTGCAGTGTTGAAAATAATGAATGTTTTCGAAAAAAAATTTGAGTTTTCGATTTAGTCCCGATTTGTTTCTAATGTGTATTTTAGGCCTCGAGGGCTCGTATAAAAGACAATATGTTTAATTTTGATTGGTTTCTGACATGTATATTATATGATGTGAAATGTTTGAAATTTCTGTCTATTTGTTCTGTAAACTCCGGTAGTGCTTCATAACCCTATTCCGTCCACAGATTAGGGTTTGGGGTGTTACAACAACATAGAATCAGAGTGAAAAACACAAGAGACAATAAGAGACCCTTTAACCATTTCAGTTCACACATAATTGTAGCCATGGAACGATACTCTGTTTCAGTAGAAGATCTCAACACTATATGTTGCTTTTTAGTCTTCCAAGAAATAAGAGAGGTGCCTAGCATAACAAAATACCTTGTGAGGGATCATCGCTTTAAATGACAACTTCCCCAATCAAAGTTATAGTAACCATATAGTTATTGATCACAACCAGCTTGTAGAAGTATTCCTTGTCCAGAACTTCCTTTCAAATAACGAATCACGCGTAAAGCTGCTTCCCAATCAGCTTCCTTTGGTTGATGCATAAATTGCGCCAAGATATGAACACTATAGGATAGCTCAGGTCAAGTGAGAGTCAAGTAAATCAATCTTCCCACTAATTTTCGATACTTCTTTGAACCTTCCAAAACAACACTCTCTGCTAAGGCTAAATGATGATTTTGTTCGATGGAAAAACCAGATGGTTTAGCACCCAATAGTCCAACTTCACTAATAATATCCAAAGCATATTTGCATTGGCAAAGAAAAATCCCTTTGTGATTCCGTGCCACCTCTATGCCCAAAAATATTTCAATGTCCCCAAATCTTTCATGTGGAAACAATGGCATAAATAATCTTTAAACTTCTGAATGGCAACATTATTATTTCCCGTAATAATAAGATCATCAACAAACACCAGTATACTCAATTGTATCTTGTCCCAATTAAAGTTAACATTGAATAGTCAGACTAAGATTGAAGAAACCCTACCGTTTAATGTAGTTGTTAACTTTGTAAACCAACACCAAGGGACTTGTCGTAAACCATAAAGTGATTTATGTAATCTATAGAATTTGCCAGCCTATTGAGTGACAACCATGAGGCATATTCATGTAGACCTCTTCTTTTATATCTTCATGCAAGAATGCATTATGAACATCCATTTGATGAAGTTCCCACTTATTTGCTATTGCCACTAAAAGAAATGTATGAATGGTCACCATTTTTGCTAAAAGGGCGAAGGTCTCACTGTAATCAATTCATTTAATCTGATTATTGCCAAGAATCATCAATCAAGCTTTATAACGTTCAACTGAGCTATCTAAACTATATTTGATCTTGCAAACCCATTGGCTCTCTATAGCTCGCTATCCCGTGGTAAATCTTCCAAAGTCCATGTCTCATTAGCTTCAAGAGCCTAAATTTCTTTCATCATAGCTTCTTTCCATTGAATATCTTTTATGGCCTGGACATATGAAGTAGGCTCCTTTTCGACTGTTATAGCTACTAGAAAAGAATGATTTTTGGAGAAAAATTGTCACAATTTACATAATGTGCTATAGAGTAGGAGATACCTAAGGAAAAATTTGGTTTAGATGAACGTGCAGAGGGGCTTATTCATTTGGTAGCATATGTCACAAAATCTCGCAGTCGAGTAGAAACTTCTTTTGTTCTATGGCCACGCCCAAGTTGTTCTTGAAAAAATTCATCCGAGACTTCAATGAGACTCCACCGTCATTGTTATCACATTGAGTCACAATTGAATTCCTGAGTACCTCATTTTCTTCGACCTCATTCAAGTTATCATCAGCATGGTTGGTGATATTGAAAGGAACACTTTGTACTAGTTCTGGTTGTGCACCCTACCTACTAACATCAATAAATGGAAATTCATATTCAGAGAAGACAACATCTCTCAACACAAAATACTTTACTGTATCAAGATCATAAACTCTCCAGCTTTTTTTTCCAAAAGGATATTCTACAAACACACAACATTGTTTTCTGCTAGCAAACTTGTCTTTCTCCTTATTCAAGTTCCGAACGTAACAAAGACATCGAAAATTTCGAATATGATTATAACTAGAAGGTTTACTAAACAAGATCTAATAAGTATCCTTTCCTCTCAATAGTTTAGAAGGGGTGTCTGATTGATCAAATATCCAACCGTCAAAACACATTCTCCCCAAAACTTGATGGGAAGATTGCCTTAAAATCTTAAAGCTCTAGCCACATTTAATATATGGCGATGCTTCCTCTCAACACAACCATTCTGTTGAGGCGTTCCTACACATGAAGCCTGATATAAAATTCTTTTTTCAGAAAAATAGTCTTTTAAACACTCAAATTCAATCCCGTTATCTCTTCTAACTACTTTTACATCTCTATGAAATTGTCTTTTAATCATAGCCAAGAAATTACGTATGACAAGATCCGCTTCTATTTTTTAGTCAACAAATATTCCTATATACCCCTAGAAAAATCATCAACAATGGTCAAAAAATACAAAGCACCACAAGAAGTATTAACACGATAAGGTCCCCACAAATTATAATGAATTAATTCAAAATTTTTATTTGCTTTAGTTTCACTAAAAACAAAAGATTCTCTCATTTACTTAACTCTCAAACAAATGTCACATGATTTATTCTTCACCAAATTATTACTCAGTTTAATATAAGGAAGAGATTTTACTATTTTTGTATACGGATGCCCCATCCTCATATGCCATAATTCAAAGGAATCTACATGACTAGCCTTGCATGCTTGGATAATGCTGCCGACTTCAAATAGTAAAGCCCCTTACATTGTTCACCCACTCCAATCATCATCCTCATGGTGCGGTCCTGTATAACACAAATTTTCTTAGTAAATTGGACATCACAATTAGACCCATCAACCAACTGTGACACAGATATCAAATTGCAATTCAAGTTTGGAACATAAAGAACATTTTCTAGTTTCATATGTTTTCCCAAACAAACTGATCCCTCCTTCAATGCCATTGCCTCTTTACCATTAGGCAAACTAATTGGACATGCCTCAATTTCTTTCGAATTTGTTAAACATTCTAAATTACCTGTCATATGTTGGGAAGCACCCGAATCGATGATCCAACTCAGATTACTTTTATTATTCAACTTTTCACCAGTACCTGATTTGTACGTGTTCACCAAATAGCGAAAGAGTGTCTATTGTTCAGATGTCAAGGCCTCTTTCTCTAGAATTATCACTCGTCAACACGTAAGTGAAAGCAGGTTTCTCTCCCTCACTATTCATGGTTTTTTTTTTTTTATGTGGCTCTTGATTCCATGAAAGTACTCTTGAGAGGAATGACTTTCTTCCTACTCTCCATTAACAGGTCAAAAAGAGCCATATATATATACATATAAGCATGGAAAATAAATCATCCACTAAATCTATGTAAATCCCTAACTTCTATAATAAAATCCCTAACTTCTCTCCTAAATATATTATTTACATATTTAACATATATTTGCATATCTAAATATATTCCTTCATTTCTTTCCTAATATAAAAACATATATATAGAAAACTTTTAAGAAGTTGTGGCATCATGATCATCGCATACCTTGAAATTTTTCCTTCTGCTTCTCTTTGTGATAGATTTGGAAGGTAAAAATTCTTTTTGTTTTCAACTAGATAACCATGAGATCTTCCCAAAGTCAAACCTCATTTGGAATGAATCCTTTTCCTTGGACTGCTCAAGAACCGAAGAAGCTCTCAATGGCTTGGAGCAACAAACTCTAGTTGTTGAGCTCGATTGCAGGAGCAAAATGATTAGATAGATGGAAGAGTCAAAGCTTTTGGGATCACTTGAAATGACCTATATTTTTAATAATTTTAAAAGCTTTCTATATTTTTAATTTTAATTTTTTATAAATTTTAAATATTTTTCTAATTTTTTATATTTTATGATACTTTATATAATAAATTTTAATTTTTATGTTTTTAAGAATTTTTTAAATTTTAGAAGTTTTCTATATGTTTTATAAATTTTGAATATTTTTATATATTTTAATAATTTTTATTTTAAATAATTTTTTCATTTATATATATATTTTATTTTAATTTTCATTGATTTTTATTAATTAAAATATTTTTATCATGTGACACGTGGCAGGGTTAAATCAAGAAAATGGAAAATGAAAATAAGGATCGTTAATTTTAACAGTCAAAATGACTTTTTTATGGATTTTGGTAGTTCTAGCACCCAATTGAGTGCTAGCAAAAAAGTAGAGATTTAATTATTTTTTCTGCAAAAGTTCAAAGGCTTTTTACACCTTTAATGTAGATTAATATATTTATACTTCTAATATTTATAAATACTTTTTCAATAATATATGAAGAATTTTAATTTAAACTTTAAATATATTATTTATAAATTTTATTATTAAAATAAAATTATAATATTGAATAATTTATTTAAATAATTTATTATATTATTAAATATAAATAATCAAATATGTATGTTTAATATAAAAATTATAATATTTTATATTAATATTTTAAATGTTTTTAAAATTAAAATTAAAAGAATTATTATAATATAATAATATTAAGCTTGATTCAAGTTAATTTTATAAAATAAAATTATTTATAAATCATTTATTTTTGAAAAACGGTAAGTCATTTTATAAGAAAAGAGTTTATATTCTGTTAACTTCTAAGTCATTTTTCATTATCCAAATTATTTTTCATGAAATAAAAACACAAAAATGCAGAAAAAAAATTGTAAGTTATTTTCTGTGCAAGATGTAACTTACGATACAAAACTAATCAACAAATCAACACTAATACAAAATTGAAATAATTTAAACCCAAAATGACTCGATTAAAAAAAATCAAGCCTCAAACACAAAAATTACAACCTAAAATAATTCAAACCCAAAATTAATTTCAACTTATATTCAAAATAAAAAATACTAAAATAAAATCAAAATTAAAATTAGCTGGACCCAACCACTAGCATAATTCATATAGGGCATAAAAATTAATCCAGGAATTGTTTGCATATTTCAACACATAATGGAGAGCTATCTTTTCCTATTATGTATTATAGTATATGTTAGTTCTTTCTGGTACTGAATTTTGACTTCCAAATTTGCGTTTTAATTTTGGTATAATATTGGGCTAAAAGAAATAAAGACAGAAATGGGAAAGGGAGATTATACTAGCCTAGGTGGCAGACAGGGGTTCATTGGCTGAAGCTAGGAAAGGGAACATATGGACCATATTTGCACACCATGGACTTCCAACTTGTGCTGTTTTCAATCGGATTTGCTGTCCGTATGGCTTTTAAATCATCTCTAAGACATATATAGGTAAATTTATATTTTCTTAATTTAATGAAAATGTATTAAAATTTCAAACAAAATGGTAAGAACAAAACATTAGAGAAAAAAGAGAGAGAAAAAGATGACCCGATTATCCCCACTTGATTATTGCTTGTAAAAATAGATGGGAGACAGACGGTGGAGAAAATGTTTATCCCCTAAATTATTTAATTTATTTAATAAAAATATCAATTATCTAAATGAAGGCCTGTTGTGTATGGTCAAAAGCGTCGTATTGAAGCTGTCGCTGTTATATACATTTATATTTTAGTTATTTTAGGTGGGCAAATAATACGGCTTATTTTTTAAAAGCCCTCTACTAGCTTATATATACATATGTACCGTTTGCCATACATCTCCATCGCCATTCCCAACAACAATCATCAAAGTTTTCTCTTATTCAACACTTGCACCTCCTCCTCCTCCTCCTCCTCCTCCTCCTCCTCCTCCTCCTCCTTCTTCAACAACAACAACAAAACAATTTTCTGGGCTAAAACAAAGATAGGTAGCTATATCTTATTGTAGAGGGTTTGAAAAGGAATTGACCTCATCTGCAGAAATAAGCACAAGAAAATGGGGCTGTTGTCAAGAAAAGTCACGTGCAATTCTCATGGACAGGATTCTTCTTACTTCCTAGGATGGCAGGAATACGAAAAAAATCCTTACGATGAAGTGAAGAATCCTAAAGGAATTATTCAGATGGGCCTTGCAGAGAATCAGGTAATATAAAAAGACCCAAAAAATTCACAGTGATTTTCATTATTATATTTATCCTAGTACAATGGTTCTTACGGCTTCTTTTTCTGTGCAGCTCTGCTTTGATCTTCTTGAGTCGTGGTTGGCCAAAAACCCCGACGCAGTTAGTTTCAAGAGAGAGGAGCAATCCATATTCAAAGAGCTTGCTCTTTTCCAAGATTATCATGGCCTACCCGCATTCAAAAAGGTAAAAAGCTACAAACTTCATTGCTGACATTATAAAAGACAGCTTTGGTCAATTTTCTAATGTTTCGATGAAACAGGCATTGGTTGATTTCATGGCTGAAATCAGAGGAAACAAAGTAAGTTTCGACACGGATTACTTAGTCCTCACCGCCGGTGCAACTTCAGCTAATGAAACGCTCATGTTTTGCCTCGCTGAAAAAGGCGATGCTATTCTGCTTCCCACGCCATATTACCCAGGGTATGTTTATCTTTGCTTTCTACATTAATTTCCTGTCGCTTTAATGTTAAGGAACTAATCCATAACTTTATGCATGAAATTTGCAACTTACTAAATGTTTTAAAAAATAATTTCTTTTTTACAGATTTGATAGAGATCTCAAGTGGCGAACTGGGGTTGAGATTGTATCGATCCAATGCAGCAGCTCAAATGGCTTCCAAATCACTGAATCGGCCCTTGAAGCAGCTTATCAAGAAGCACAAAGAAAGAACTTGAGGGTGAAAGGGGTGTTGGTCACCAACCCATCTAACCCCTTGGGCACAACCATGTCCAGAAACGAATTGGACCTACTTGTTAACTTCGTTACAGACAAAGAAATTCATTTAATTAGCGACGAGATTTACTCGGGAACTGTTTTTAGCTCCCCAGCCTTCGTATCTATCATGGAAGTTTTAAAAGATAGAAAACTTGAGAATACTCAAGTCTGGGAAAGAGTTCATGTTGTTTATAGCCTTTCAAAGGATCTAGGCCTCCCTGGTTTTCGAGTTGGTGCAATTTACTCCAACGATCCCATTGTTGTGGCCGCCGCCACAAAAATGTCCAGCTTCGGCCTAGTTTCTTCCCAAACCCAATACCTTCTCTCCGCCATGTTGTCCGACAAGAAATTCACCAAAGAATACATTTCCAAAAACCACAAGCGGCTTCAAAAGCGACAAAACAAGCTGGTTTCCGGCCTGGAAAAAGCCGGCATCAGTTGCTTAGAGAGCAACGCCGGGTTGTTCTGTTGGGTTGACATGAGACACCTATTGAGCTCCAACACCTTCGAAGCCGAAATGGAACTTTGGAAACGAATAGTTTACGATGTTAAGCTAAACATCT
Source organism: Gossypium arboreum (assembly GCF_025698485.1). NCBI lineage: Eukaryota > Viridiplantae > Streptophyta > Magnoliopsida > Malvales > Malvaceae > Gossypium > Gossypium arboreum. The sequence goes on from NC_069080.1 coordinate 42,771,284, forward strand.
CGCCTGGCTCTTCCTGCCATTGCACTGAACCAGGCTGGTTCCGTGTCTGCTTCGCTAACATGTCCGAAGACACCCTGAAACTCGCCATGCAACGCTTGAAGTCCTTCGTTAGTTCCATCACCATTGACAACCAGACCCACCAGGATTTGAAAAACATGAGAAAAAAGAACCGCACCAAATGGGTTTTCCGACTATCGTTCCAATCATTCCATGACAGGGAGCAAGGTGAACGATAAGCCTGGTGAAATTTTACAAATGTGAAAATACCCATTTTTATTATTATTTTTTTCCATTCAAAGCTATATCGTAGATAGAAAGAGAGAGAAACTGCACTCAGTCCATGTGGGATTTGAAGTGTGTTTAGTTTCACTTGTAAAATTTTACGATTTTTTCCACTTGCCATGGAAATCTTCTTGGATTCTTCAAAACCATTATAGTAAATTATTAGCTAATACAAGATTCCATATCTCTTTACATATAAACAATTCTCCTTCAAACATCTAGAATCTGTTCATTAATTGCTTGTATTATTTTAATGTTTGATAACTGTACTGACATGCAACTGACAACGCGTATGCATCATATTTTCCCGGCCCGGCTGGTTGTACACGGTGACTTTCTCACTATCAGCTGCCGACGTTTTCCATTAATTGTGGTGATTGTTCAACCGACCTTATCATCGGGAATTCTAAAAAAGAGTTAAAAGGTCATGCCTATTAAATTAGTATTAGGGTTTCCCAAATGAAGCAGCCATATATAATAACTTCACCATCTCCCAATTTCCTTGAAATAAAAGAAAAGATTGTGAAGATTTAGATGTGAACAAACCTAATAACTGTTTTTAAAATTTTTTTTTCCCCAAAATCATCACTAACAACGCAAGCTTTGGAAAGCAAAGAGTTATTTGCAAGAAATCTTTAAAGTGAAATTTGCATTTGAACTTTTTAGGGTTTTTAGATTAGTGCGTAAAAAATGGTTTTGAGATAGAGCTTACGCGGTTTTGCTGAAAAAAGGAATACTCTTTACTATGTTTAGGGAATTATGTTATCCACAACTTCCTTTTAAATTCACAAATGCATATAAAAATATAAACAGGTCTGACTAATTTCTACAACGTAAAATTATATTGACAAATTATACTTTAAATTCTACTTATAAGGTTGTCGGTTAAACCCTTAATTTAAATTAGTAATTAAAACTATGACTTGATATATATATATATATATATATATATATTTATAATTAGATTAAGGATAAAAATATTCAAGCATTCATACTATACAATACAATAATGTTATCACTAAGTCAAAGCAGTTGTTGGCAACTCAATCAATAGTACTTACTATTATTGAATGTTTTCCTGACCTAAATATAAAACACAATTCTAGTTCATTACTAATAAAAAGAAAAAAAATAACACATCAACAGCACCACTGTAAACGGATTACATTACACAAATCACCTTTTTTGTTTAGAAATAAGAATGATGTAAATCATTACTTTGTGCCATTATATTTAATTCAGTTGAGCTCTGTTCAGGTGGCATAATTAGATAGCAATTAACCAATCAAATCATGTGAAGATACCATTAACTATGCAATGATAACAATAAATCTTCCAACATTTTAATATCAGCAGCAACAAAGAATATATATATATATATATATATATATATCTATAATCATTTAAAACTGATATTGCTCCACCTTACACTCTTTCTTAATTATTCATAACTAAAACTGATGCACTTCCGTTAGGGTTCTTCTACATCTTGATATTGAAGAACAAATAAATAAATAATTCCATGGTCCTTAGTTTCAACAAACAAACTCTCACCCGGACCAATGCTCAACTGGTCCATAAACTTGCAAGAATATTGTCATCTTAGAGGGAGATTGTTTGGTAAGAATATGACAGTGCGTTGAAAAACATTGCTTTTTAAGATAATAAGAATATGATTGTTGAGGTGGAGTTTGTGGGTTGATTTGAAACATCATGAATGAATGATTCCAGAGATTGAATAACTTTTTGTTGAATGCTCGAATTGTAGGGGTCAGACTAGTAATACCACCTCAAAACTTAGGACAGATTTAGTTAAAAAGCATATGTTGTACTGCAATTTGCTATCTCCGGTAATGTAATTTAAAGAGATGACAGGAAAATGCATATATTACGGCAGCGATTCACTTAAAAATGTACTTTTACATATTTTTCTAATTATTTATATAATTAATATTTTAATAATTCTATATTTGAATTTATACTTTTCATGTATTTAAGTTTTCGAACCAATCCGATACATCTATCATATCATATAAAATACTTTATATATTAAAGGTTGATTTTTTTTACATAAAACAAATGATTAAAAATTTTAAATTTACATCAAATTTGATATGCATAATCTACATGAATAAACATGAAATATAATGGTTAGATCGTTAAAACATTATTCATGTAAATAGTTATGGATATGTACAAAACTACTTAAATTTTAAGTTATGTAAGTGAATATTTCCTCTTATATTAACTAGTTTAATGTATTTATTTATGGTTCATGTTCACTAAATTAAGTAACTTGGGTCAGCTGATCTTTTGCACTCAAATCTTTATATGTTCCTATGAACCAAACAAACTATACTGAAATCTATACAATTATATATAAAAGGAAGGAGTAAGGCCTTCCACAATGGATAAATTTGAATCTCAATACCATTTATTTTTATTATAAGAATGGTTAAATTTCAATTTGATCCCATATTTTGTTTAAGTTTAATACTCAATCTTAATTTTGACAAAAGTTTATACTTTTAACTTTTATAATTATATTAGTTAGTTCAAATATTTTATTCTCACTAAAATGACGATATGAATTTTTAAGAATTTTAGCACTATTAAAATTTTTATTAAATTCAGGCCTGTTATAATGTTATTTTTTGTTACGTGAATACTAATTTTTTTAAAATGTCACACTAACACGGAAGAATTCTAATAAAATTAATAAATGAAGCTAGATTTTTAAAATTTAAAAGTAGAGATAAAAAAAATCTAAAATTATATAGATATTTGTATATAAGATCCCACTTATTAACTCAGATACCAATAAGGATTTGGATTCTCTATACTTAAATTTAATTAATGCAAAACCAACAAGCCATCACTACTTTAATTAATTAGTTAAATAATATTGATATAGCATCCACAACTAAAACTAGAACTAGTTCAAGATCCACCTTCCACAAATAAATCATTTGAAAGATACAATTTTTCTAATATTGTAATTCAAAAAAGTATAAAATAGTTTAACTAACCATATATATATATATATATATATATCAAATATTTTCATAAATGTGTCATATATTTATGTATTTATAAGTTTTTAAAAAGAAAATTGGCAGATGAGATCATAAATATTGTCTGTTGCATGTGGCATGTGGCAGCAAAATCTCTCATTTGCCTATCCTTTTTGGCATATCTTTAAAAATAAACGATAAGCCAAAACTATTATTTGCATTACGCAATCTTTTTTAGTTACATAAAATCTAAAAAATTAATTGCATTAAAAAAACAAATATATTTTCTAATTTTGAAGGGAAAAAAAAGAAGAAGAAGAAGAGTAATGCAAATCTTTTTTAGTTACATAAAATCTAAAAAATTAATTGCATTAAAAAAAAAACAAATATATTTTCTAATTTTGAAGGGAAAAAAAAGAAGAAGAAGAGTTCGGTTGTCCATGATATGAAGCAATACCGGTCGCAACTGCCCATGATCCTTACATGTGATGGAAGAGTTTGGTAGGTGTTAATTTTCATAAATTAATGGCTTTAGGTGGAATAAAAAATAATTGAAAGAAGAAAGTGGGAATTTCGGTCGATTTCTTGTTCTCCTTTGATATTTGATTGCATGTGGTATTCACAGAATGATCAAGTTTTTGCTGCACAATTTCTTATGAAACTATGACCTTATGCTGTAATTTTATATTAAAAACAAATTATTCAAGTCCATATTTTATTCAATTAAACAACCTTCTTTCATATAATTCCACCAAATTTATTCACAATTTTCATTCCACTCAGTGTTGGAATCATGTCATATGTATTTATGATTATTTTTTAAGTGTAGTATAATTATTTCTTTGTTGGAATGTGAACACGGTTTTAGTTAATTTAGTCAACGCGGCTTCGGTTTTGTCATCTATATTAAAACAAAAACAAAATCCCATTAGGGAGTGAAAGTAAAGTGTTGGAGTGTCCTTTTGGCTGGGAAAAATAGAGGCATAAAAAGATAATTAAGGGTCGGAAACAGCTAATTAATTGGCTTTTCATGAAGACAATGAAAGAGAAAAAGCAATGAAAAGAGGGACATTAAAACCATTGATTATGAGAGCTTTGTCCAAACCCCAACATCTGAAGTAGACCTAAATCACCCACCCCTATCTATTAATGTCTATACATTACAAAGATTATAGGGGACATCGACAAGAAAGAATAATTTTTTTTTTGTTACTTTTTCGGGTAAATTTTCATTCCCAACTCTATCATTTTTTATTTGGATCTTCAATTTAACAGATTTCACATCTTTTGTTCCTATATTTTATATAATTTTTTAATTTATGTTCTCCTCAAACTCCATTAAAATTTATAGAAATATTTTATCGTAATTAAAATCAATTATATTATTTGAAGATAATTTAATTTTTTATTTAAAGAAAAAATTAATAAAAATATGTATATGATAAGATTTGATCTCAAATCAATTGTATTAATAAAATTTTTAATTTGCCACTTAATTAAAGTTTTATTTTGATATTTTTATACATTTTGATTTTTATTGTATTTATGTTAATGTATTTGATTCAATAGACGTCACAAATTAATTCAACGCCGACTCAAGTTGATGACAACACCATAATAAATAATTTTAATCTAATTTTTGTTTTGACATCACATACATTTCATGTATTATTATTAATTAGTTTCAATCTATATATTTCATAATTAATTTATTGTATGTCATTTTAAATACACGTATATGTGTTTTAAGATATTGAAATTTACATAGTATTTATGTTATTTATATTTATATTTATATTTTATATAGCTAATATATTGAGATATGATTACGTGGGTATGGGAGTCATGTGGGTTTCACATGAGCGAAGCAGAGCAGCACATGCTATTAAGCTTAAAGGAACATAGAAACCACCTGCACTGCGCAATCTTATAAAACCAAATATTAATCGGTATCATTATGCACAAATTGAACCCATATTTATAAAATAATAAAATAATTTCGACGAAATTAAAATTTCAAATAAAATTTAATTAAAATATATAAAGAAAACCAAATAATGGTTTATAAAAATTTAAAAATATAGTTTGAAAGAGGGTGCAGAGTGAAGGTGGTGAAAGAAAGGGGGGGGGGGGGGGGCAAGTGAACATGGCTCACTACTGCCTCATCATGGCCCTCCTCCCTAACCCACTTCCCATACCCAAATTTAACTCTTTTGAAGTTTAAAAAGAAATAAAAATAAAAACTTTAGAATCTGAATTTTGGGGCCATTGATGTAGATTGGTGTTATTGTTTTGGGGAATTTAATTTGATTTGAATGATTGAACAATGAGAGGTTTTCTTCTCATTTGTTTTTGTCTTCATTTAGGACCATACCATAATAATGTAAAACCTATAATATATATGAAAGCTTTTTGTTGTTCAAAACGCGTCATCCATACATTATTAACCTTTTTTAATATCATTAACTTAGTTTTTCGTATTTATAATCTTTAAATTATTATAATAACAATGATATCAAACAATGTAAATTTTAATTAATGAATTATACATTTATTTTTTATATTTCTTCTAACAATGTTTTTCTAATCTTGAACTTACATTATGATTACAATATATATAGATGATATATGATTTACTTAATTGTATGATATTATTTATTATCAATAAATAAATTATTTTATTTGTTTTAAAAGGTTAAAATTTTATGTTTAATTATTAATGTATAATTTACGAAAAATGTTGGGTGTAAGTGAATAATTTTTCAATTCAGTAATAATTAAACATAAAATTTTAACCTTTGTTTATTGTATTATATTTTATCAATTATATTACTTATCAGTGAGAAATTTTAACATCTTCTATATTTTCATAGTTAATTTTCACTCTTAATAATTTTTTATCTTTATTTATAATTATGAATAATTTTATAAAATACACTTTTAAGTAATTTTATATTTTATCTATCAAACAATAAAATGTTACATTTCATTTAAATGGACCAAACAAGGTAACCTAACATACTAGATAATGTACTAAATAATCATATATTCTAATAATATTATTTATTAACATTCATTCAACCAAACATCCTCTCAATGTCGTATTGATTTTTAGAAGAGTTAATCTTGAAGTACAAATATTCAATACTCTCTTTTAATATGTGAAGTGCATAAAATTAGAATTTCAATCTCGAATCATGATCATCAAATGAATACACAAAATTACAATAAAAACTTAAAAGGAGAAAGATACATCTATATATATATTTAATTTAAAGCCGGGGCATCAATTAGAGAATATTGTAACGGGTAAAAGTCTTTAGAATTTCCAACATACATTAAGTCTCAAATCACACATACGTGTGTCGTATTTTGTAATTTTGGGATTAATCACTATAAACATAAAACAAAGTTATTAATGTATTAATATATATATATAAGTATTGATGAGATTCATGTAATTTGCAATGCATGTTATTCATCACTACCTTAAGGTTTTCTTCCAAATATCTTATTTGATATGCTACATATGGGTGCCGAAAGCCCATAAAAACAAACAATTTCATTTGAAGTCATCAATGTTGTCTTAAACCCATACCGTCTGCAGGATGGAGAAAAAGAAATGATGTCGTATTACACACGGGCGCTTTGTCTGGGAAAGAAAAAAAGTATGTTTTGATGAACCTTTTTCAAAAGTTAGCCCTTGCTTAAGATCCTGTCTGCTCTCATTTTAGCAAACATCTATAGTTCTCATTAATAATTTAACCCCAAGCATGCATGCATATATATATATATATATATATATATATATAAATGCCAATATATATATATATAAATGCCATGGCCAGTCAGAGATTTGCAAGTTCAGTGAAGGCAGAAACAATGAAACATGTCTTTATGGTACGGGGAAGAGAATCTTCACATGACACATTATTTTTCGTGTAAAATTACAACATATGGTTATACTGAATTGATGTAATTAATTTGCATGGGATGCTACTTGCTTTCACTACAATTTCATGGGGTGATAGAGTGACATTCCTTTCGGAACTCTCCCAACAATTTGCTCACTTTTTTGTATCCAAAAGTGGAAGATATATATCCCTAATATTCCGCTTCACACATCATCATTAATGTGGTTTATAACCTAAACTATTGTTCTTACCTGGCTTGCTTTATGAAAATTTGAAGCCGACCCTTGCTAGTAAAAGTACATACATATTCTTTGCATGTGGGCAGAAAAGTAAAGGAAAAAAGCAGACATTGAATGTGTTTATGAGATGATAATGGAGTAGACATCTGTTTAACAAATTGTTCTTGGCCCCTACCTGCCTTCTGTTTATTTCACAATCCATCATTAATCGTCCTTTCAACCTTTTTAATATGATTTCTTACGTGCATTAAGGAACATTACAATTTACAAAATCACAGTTTAAATGCATCGAATATTGTTAATTAAATACTTTTTTTTCATTTAATAATGTATAAAAATGAATTCCTACTTTAATTATCTGACAATAAAATGTTGAAATCACTTAAGAAATAAAAAAATCTAAATTTAAAATAAATTAGAGAAGGAAATGAAAGTAAAATAAACAAAATAATTTAACCACCTTTTGATGAATGCTATTAATCATTGTCCCATAAAAATTTTCTTAATCAAAATTGTCCATTTCTAGCATTAGAGAACTTTTTTCCTTATTTACTATTTACTACCAATAATTAAATATCTCACATCTCATAATATAACATACATCTAATAACATAAGACTAGAAATAGTTAAACATTTCCTGAACCAAATAATAATGGACAAAATGAAAAGATAAACATTTGAAAAAAATAGTTTTAATTTAAATACATAAAATTAAATTAGATAAAAATAAAAAATTATTTTGGGTGCCAATTGATCAATTTTAATGTAAAAATATATACTCACATTCACATATACAAAGAAAATATTCAAAATTTTGAGGTGACTCCTTAAGCTATCCACAATTGATTACAAATGTAAGCATTTGGTTAAAATATATATTTGATAATGAATCGAATTTTTATACGTTGACGTCACCTGAGTTTATTTTTATTGATTGCATAGAATTAGATATTATCATCCAATAAAATATAAACCCAAAACCTAATTATTTTTATAGGTATTATTGAAATGTTGACAAGGCTACTACGTGAAGCCTGGAAGCCTTTATAATTCCAGGCCAGATATCTTCTTCTCCTAATGTAGCCCATAAATAAATGGTTAATGACCCATCAGGAGTTGTTTGGTCCCTACTTTGGCCTGTTGCTTCACACAAAAACATAATGTGTATGGGTCTATTCCAAATCTCGATCATGCTTCCAAAAATTGCGGTCCCTGAAGCAAAAAATGGTCATCCAAGAGTTTTGTGCATGTTCAAATTTAAACGCATGATGTTTGTGATATTCAAGTCATGCAGGCAAAAATGGTACCGCTTTGGTCGGTTAATCCAAATCCTTGCATTTATGACTTTTATAGTCTTAGAAGTTTTTTGCAAAGTTGAGCAACTCATAAAAAATAATAATAATAATAATAATAATAATAATAATGGAAAAATGATCGATTATTACTCTCAATTATTGTTAAAGTAAAAACACTTAAAATAAGAAGAGTTATAGCATCCAAAAGCACGTCGAATTTTGTACATAAAATTGAATTAACCAAGTTTTCTAAGCACTTAAAAGCGCCTCTCTAGATGGTATAGTTTGTGTTTAGAAACCTTGATTGGCTTTTACAAAATATTATACTAGTTCTACCATCAAGAAGTACCATGACAATTTTCTCCTAATTTCATAGCAATAATTGGAAGTGGTTTCATATTTTATGGGTATTTCAAATGGTTCTCACAATATGAACTACTAAAACCATTTGAGGCAACTCCTATATTGCTAAAAAAAGCAAACTAATAATTATGGGTGTAAATTTTACCATGTGCAGAGCTGTTTAAATTGAAATATAAATTAAAAATTTTGAAATAAAATCTTCACATTATCGGCACAATGTTGAAATATTCCATTTGTTAAACAAGTTTTTATGTAAGGGTGGCTAAACTAGAGGGTTGTAAAATCAATTCCTAAGATAAGTTTGGAAGCTTAAATACATTGCAGACACAAACAAGTATGGCATCGCCCCCTCTGAATTTTGGCTTCTTCCCCCACTTTCAATCCATTATATTATCTCTTCCCCCAATACCCATTGTACAACAAATCCCGGAAGTTTTCGCTGAGAAAACCAAAATAAAGAGTGAGAATACTATATTTAAAATTCATCAACTGTCACTACCCGTATAGATTACAAAAAACCACCCAACTTTTTCTTCTTTGAAAACGAATAAACACAACCATCCAATTTTTTTAATCAGATACAAACAAGGTTTGCTAACTTTGAAGATTAGAATCAATTGGGAATAGTAACTCTATTAGTGTGAGTATCCCTATCAATAGATTAGTGGGATTGATTATTTTATTCTAAATAAAAGAATGTCGTCGGGTGGCTTTTGTCGCGGCGTAGGTGACCTTAAGCCTTCAATCAAGGTTTCATTTAGTTTGATTATGATTATTTTAATTGATAAACAAATAACAAAATAAAAAATTTAAAAAAAAAAAAAAGTTATGATCTGACACAACAATGTGCCCTTTAAAATTTTGGAAATTTTTGATGTTATCCTTGGACATTGTTTCTGTTTTGCCTTGTTCCAAACCATCCATTATTCCTTTCACTTTACCAACACTTTTTATATTTGTTTACTGTGCTTGCCCAATTTATCCATCTCCATATATGCCTTCCTCGCAGCTTAATTTTTCAAAATTAAGATTGATTTGCATTATCATTTTCAAAATGGTACATCTCTCTTTATTCTGTCTCCCAAGGTAGTATGTACTTTGGGATTGAGCTTTAAATTTCATTCTTGATAAGATTCCTAAGTAAAACTCAAGGTTGGAAAAGTAAAAACTTTTTATCTCAAGCAGGTAAGGCAATGCAGTTCCAAAGTCCTTTTGTTATGAGATTAACGCCATTCTGGTGGACTAGTTCCTTCTCTGATATGTCGATATATACATCCAAAGGATTGAGGGGGGTTGGGCTTTCGTGAATTTGACATCTTTAATGGTCCCTTTTGGCAAAACAAGCTTGGCCAGTGCTTTTGGGTTCAGGTTCTTAAAGCAATTTGTTTTCCTTTTACCTCGGTTCTTGATGCTCGAAAGGGTGAAGTCCTGTCATGGGCATGGAAAAGTCTATCTGAAGGTGTAAAAATGCTGTGACCTGGATGGTACATTGATCCAATCAACATTAAACACGCCCTGAACCGATCCCTCACCAGCATAATAGAGCATGCAACATTTATTTTAGTGAAAAATTTGATACGATACCGAAATTGTACCCACCACCATGCTCCCATAACCCTAAAATTTTCCCAACATTTTCTAGTACAATTCTTCATTGTTTTAATCATTAGCTAATGAAATAAAAAATATATAGTTTGGGACTGGACCAGTTGACTTAATCACTCATATCCATGATCCCTTTACTGGAAGAACAGAGTTCAAACCCTTCCGCACAAGAGAAAATGAAAATGCTAAAGTCTCTTCATAAAAGCTTGATGCCATTTATTATTGTTTGAGGAAATTGAATATTGCTAGTAATTGACATTTGAAATTAATATAGTAAATTTTGAAACCATTTGACAATATTATGATAATATGGTAAGAGACAGCTGCTGTCTATCTTCTTTTCTTTTTTTCTTTTTTTTTGCAAGATATTATTGTTATTTTTTCCATTCCATTAATGTTGTCGAGTTCATATATATGCATTCTCTTTCATTGATGTCATTATTTACATGTTTAATATAATTTAACTAATGTAGGGTAAGTTGGAAGGAATAATATTTGGTATACTGTTAGTGAAATTTTTATACTCTATAAGTTAAGTTACCTTAGAGGTTGACAAGTATTTTATAAGAGTATAGAAAATATTAAAATATAAATATTTAAAAAAAACACATGACAGACTATTTGTAAGAAAAATTTTAATGGAATTTTTTATTCTAAATTATGTTTATCCATCTTAATTTATAAATTAAATATAATATATCATATATTAACAAAAAAAATCTCTGTAAAAGGGCAAAGAGGGCTAGGCCCAAAAACTGAAATATATATATTTAGTATATATTTATATGTATTTTATTTTAAATAAAATAAAATTGATCCATAAAAATAAATTTGATGCTTTTATCTTTAATTTAATTCTATGCATCATGAATTTAAAAATTATTCTTAACTAGTATAGTTCATCTACATTTCGCACAAGATTGATTATTTGTTTATGTTAAAATATAGAATAAATATTTGAAGATTAAATACACTCTGAGCAAAGTTTTTAGAACCAAAACGGCGGTTGAACTGATTAGACAACCGTTCGTATGATTCGATTAAATGAATCATTCAAAAGCATAAAAAATAAAAATATTTAAAATATAAAAAACGAGTTCAATTGGATTTTTAGCCTAGTTCTATTGGCCCGTACCAATTCACAGGTCAATCGGTTTGATGCTTCTCTTCGAACTGGTACCCCAGTTGGTTCAATTGGTTCAAAGAACCATGACTCTAAGTCTCTATACTTCATACATTTGTAATTTAATCCAAATTTTATTTTCAAGAATCTAACCTCTCAATTTTATGGATTTAAAATATGCTTTCAAAATATATATATATATATATATATATATATATATATATAACCACATAATATTTTAATTGGAAAGTTAACTATATTAATTATTTGAATTTGTTAATAAAATTATAAAGATATAGAGACCGAATTATATTAGAAATTAAAGTACAATGATTAAATTTCAAATTTAAGCATATTAGAAAGACCAAAATAAAAAATTAATTATTTTTCATAAAATGAAAAATAAAATGAGCTAGTGGGTGTGTGCCACGTGTATTAAGAAGGAACTTTGACCTTCCTTTAATATATATGTACTGGTATGGTTCACTCACACTTCGTGTTGAGTTGATTCATTATTTATGTGAAATTATAGAGTAAAAAATTTGATTATTAGAATATACTCCAAGTCTTTATACACTTATAGGTGGAATTTAATCCTTCTACTTTTACTTTTAAAATTTAACCATTCTATTTTTTAAATTTAAAATTCGCTTTTAAATATATATAACTACGTAACAACATTTTAATAGAAAGGTTAATGATATTAACTATTTGGTCTAATCAATTAACATTATCAAAATATAGAAATCAAATTATGCTAGAAATTAAAGTATAAAGATTAAATTTTAAATTTAAATATAATAGAGGACTAAAATTAAAATTAACCATTTTATAATGCAAAGAAGAATAAAGAAAGCACCACCATGAAGGAAGGTCACAACATTTTATTGTATCGAGCAAATATAACTTATTTTAGTCTAAATTTAGTAACAAATAAATAAATTAGAGGCATGGAGTTAATTGAACATTTTAAATGCATCAAATAAGAAGGTAATCATATAAACAACAAAATGTGAGGGACTGGATCTGAAATCATCCATGATTCATTTCAGGCATTTCTCTAATTCTCTCTCAGGCAATACCATAGACACTACTTTTTATATATTATCATTTCATTTTACGTACATTCTTAGTTATTATTTCATTTTATCTATATATCTATCAATTATTATTTATAGATATCAAATTACAATGATGTCTAACTTAATTAATATTTTATAGTTGCATTAATAAAATAATTAGAATAGTTATAAACCTGTTATCATTGATTCTCTAAATTTAAAGAAATTTTTGGTAAATAAATATAAGTACTGAAAATAAATATTAATTTTAAAATATTATTTATTTTTTTAATTTTAATCTTATTAATATAATATTTTATATTATTATGGACAGTTTTCTTAATAGTAAATAGTTACCTACCTACCTAATTATTTTATTAAAATTAAAATGATTTATACAATGTTTTAAATGTCAAAATTTTTATTTTTAATAATTTGTCAAAATTAACGTATATACTAAAACAGTCGTAAAAAATAATAATAATAATACTTCTTTCTCATGCATTTGAAATAAGAGTCTAACATTGTTGAGACTCCAGAAACAACCAAAAAGAATGGCGGATGCCAAACCACTATTGAAAACGTTGAATAAAGATGGAAATGAAGATAAATTAAGAACAAAAAGGATTCAAGTTATTTTCACAACTTGAAAATCGCAGAGTTATGAGAAATATTGTTTCCTTTTCTACAAGATTGGAACCATTTTTTTAATGATTTAATAGTACAGACTACTATCAATTCTTTATGAAAAGAAAAAAGATTAGATGGAAACAACTCAAAACGTTGACATATATATCAAGCGGCATTTCACTTTAAAAAAGAAAAATGCTTCTCATGGTTTTGCACTGAATGATTGATTGATTTGGGAATTGCTGTTCCCAAATAAACCCCAAAATTTCTACATATATGGACAAAAATTAAGTGATGGATTCTTCTAATTACGTCAACAATATATAATTTAAAATAGAAAAAAAAAAAAGTTAAGTATATACGTAGATATAAACTTATCTTGGCCTACTAACAAAATCAAACGGAAAAGTCAAGATAAAGTAAACACTAAACAATAATATTTTTTATTCAATTTGCAACAGCTACGTGTAAAATGAATTATGAATTCATTGAGTCGGTCCGGTTTTGACCTCAAAAGTAAGCACATAGTCTTTGATAAAGATCTCATTTGATGTTTCCATTATTTTAGTTCGTCAACAATGAATAATAATTCAAAAACATAATGCCCTGGGTTTCTTGGAAGCCGAGAGTGATGGGTTTTTGCTCAACGTGGTAGGTTTCCAAGTTGGAAATATTAGTATCAATCAAAACTTCATTTCCATCTTTGTAATTGATGGTCGTAAAGTGTTTTAAGAAATTAAATTTGTATAAAATATATACGTTCTCATCACTGAACCAGAAGGGAATTTTCATGATATCATGGTTTAGATGCTACTGACTCTTATGGGACCAATGCTGATGAATCCTTAAATCAGAGGTTGTTAAACCTAACTAGGTGGGATTGCTTTGTTGAATGAGTAAAAAAGAACCAAAAAATTAGAAATGAAAAAAAATAATGGGTTCATATCAACCGTTCATCATTCATATTTAGAGCCAGAATAAATATATAACCTATGAAAAGATTATAACATTAATGAGAATTAATTTCCTTTGATATGGAAAGTGATGCATGATTGACTTAGCAAAATACTTGCTTAAAATCTCGAACAAATGGCTGCCAAGACGACAATAAGATGCAGGTCAATTGTGTTTGGCCGATGGCCAAGCCCTAGTGCAACTCCTTTTGACTTTGAGATCACCACCTAAACCCGTGGTTTCATTTTCCCTACAAATTCTCCCATGTCAATATATTTTAAAAAGATGAATCCTATATATTTATTTAAATTAAACAATTATATGTTGGGTGAATTGTCTTTTCCACCCTTGAATTTTCTTGGTAAATTTTCTTAAACTTGTTAATGTTTCGATAAAGAAAAGAAGAGAAAGAAAAATCCATTGTAGTTTTTTGCTTTTCTCCTGTTTTGTGTTGGCGAGTAAATAAAGATAGATGGCCATATTTAAATGAATGAAAGAAAGTGCATGCATGCTTTAGTTCCATGGAGTCTCCGACATATATAAACAAAACTTGTAATTTGAAAGATAGAAACATTGATTATTATACGAAAAAGATTCAGCTTTTGTCTTTAGATTTTGTTTCCAACAAAGGAAGGTAATGCAAGGCAACCCAAATCCCATTTTTACAAGGATCAAAAGACATCAAATCAAATAATATGCACCATCAAACACCTACCATATTCAATAAGGGGAAAAGCTATATATATAGTATTTAAATGCTTTAATAATGTTCACCATGAACATTGTGGCCAGCATCTTATCTCTCTTCTACGTAATCTGTCTTATTTAACTAAGTGGAAGTAACTGTTTCGGAAATTAATAATCGTTTTAGATATAAGCGAGAGCAATAAATGATTATTTTGTTTTTTATTTAGGTGATACTATTCAGTAATTACATTAATTTTTGAAGTTAAAAGTTGAATTAATTTTAGAAAAAGAAAAAAAACCTTCTCCCCTAATTCGAACTTAAAATTTTATTTCAATCAAGATTTTATTTCATTGAGCTACTAATCATTCGACACAACAAATTAATATTATTATTTTATTTTATTTATTGTAATTATAACTAGACAGATGCCTTAAATCAAGGAGTGGAAGAACTTATGGGATTGCCTTAAAAAGTGAAAACAAAAATATAATACCAACCTTTATAATCTTTTATGCCTAACATGTGCATTCAAAGCTCTTCCAATGTTTTAATTTGCAGGCTGGGAGATAGTAATAAAAGAATGCAGCCATTGTCAGATATCCAATTTGCTAGAGCCTAGGAGGTTAAGGCCAAAACGTCTAAGCACCTTAACTTTACTATTGTGCTTTTTTCATGGATACCTAGGAGGGTGATTTTATAGCAGATATTGGTATTCAATCCATGTGTTACAAAGAGGGGGGAAAAGATGTACCTTCTTTTTGCATTGTAATTAAGAAATATACCATAAAGTTCTTCAGACAGTACTGATCCAGGGAGATCAGAAATATAATATAAAGATATTGAAGTTCGCAATTTATGACTATCGTTCTCAAAGTGCAAAGCAAATTTGGACTAATCAACTGCATCTGATCACATTAATTTTAGAACTTAAAGTTAAAGAGAACCCAGAAGAGGAAAAGCTGAAGAAAAACAAATGTCAAAATCATAAAACAAAACAATAATCTCTGCATATGTTTATTAAGAAAGAGATTCTGACATCAAATTAAATTTCCCTAATAGGTACTAATTTACACCGCCCATGTACAGTACTGTTCACCATAGTTAGAAGCTTGTGGCATGTTTTGTTGGCAAGGTTCAAATCCAGTGACAAGCTGAGGAAAGCCTAGAGAATATATGTCTCCCCAGCTGCTACTTTCAACGGAGCTACTCCCAGTAGTACTGCTGCCATCGACCATATTGTCCGTTCCATAAAACCCTTCCAACCCATTCATTATTTGTTGATTGTTGCTGTAGATCAGCTCACGTAGTTCATCTGTGAAACCATCAAGCCCTTGGAACATATCATTAGGAACAGCGGCTTCGTTGGTGTTAAAGTGGGTACTATTTGTCACTTGAGAACAAGTGCTGTTTATTGGACTAATGGAAGATGCAGGTGAAACCGTGTTGTTCATGGAATTCTCATATAGTTGATCTTGAGCGAAAGAAACATCAAGAGGGTACCGAGAAGAATTCATGGGATTGGGGATTGGAGTGCTTGTGCTTGATTGTGGGTGATGATCATCTGAGAATCTTCCTCCTAGTTTGATAAGCAAATTCTTGATGGATTCTTGGTCTTTAGGAAGAGGAGGATCTTGATTTGTGGTGGTTGTAAAAGGTATGACTGGTGGTTGCTGTGGCCAGTATGGGGGTTGGCTCACCATTCCAGGAAGCATATAATCCCCACTTTCTCTCGTCATTTCTTGCTTAACGGTGAGCCAGCTAGCTCTCCGAGCTTGTTGCTCTTTTCGCTGCTTGCCCAGGAGTTTCTTTTTAAGCCTCGTGTTCCAGTAGTTCTTGATGTCATTGTCAGTTCTTCCAGGCAATTGTGCTGCAATTATAGACCATCTGCGCATTCAAAGAAAGCATACATGTAATTGAAGTTTTCAATTGCTCAAATTCCAAGAAAGGTCTTTAACCATATAAAGCTAATTACCTGCTACCAATGTTTATGTAAAGGCTGCAAATTATGTTATCTTCTTCCTCAGAGAACGCTCCATGCTTAATGTTGGGTCGAAGATAATTCAACCATCTGAGCCTACAACTCTTGCCACATCTCTTAAGCCCTGGAAACAAAGAGATCAATTTAGACTATATATATATATTTTGAAGGTTTAATATATAAAACTGAAGTTGAGCAATTGATTGCTAATTACTAACCTATCTTCTGAGGCAAGGCAATCCAGTTGCCACCGGTGCCGTTTTCCTCTATATAAGCCTTGAGTTTGGCATCTTCCTCCGGCGACCATGGACCTTTCTTCACGTTAGCTTTGTCACAGCAAGGAGCTCTCCCCATGTTTCTATGTGTTGATGAGACAAGTTTGAAAGTTAGCTACTCTTTTCTGCTCACTTGACAATAATAATGAGAGTGATTTTATATATACACACAAGAAGAAGAGGGAGACTGTAATGGCAGAGGAAAACTGACTTAGAGGAGAAACAATGTCCCCCAGGATTCAAAAAGGAGAAATTTTTTTCTAAAAAATAATAAAGGTTGAAACTTTAAGCATAAAATATTGAAGCAATAGAAAGTGCCAGAACAGAAGACCAGGATTTTTCTTATTGTCCTTCTACCTTCAGAATCTAAGATAATCTAAATTTATATTGCAACATAACGTTTATTTATGATTGGCTACCCATCTCCATAATTTGACCCTCTCTCCCCCATGGAATTATTGGTGGACCCTGCAAATTAAGATGATGATTAAATCAAATGGATTGAATTGTTCCTCAGCTATACGTACGTACTTGCCTTCCTCAGCCACTTCCTTGCTTCTTTTTTAAGCAACAACTAAAACACATCATGGTTTTTAGAACAGATTTGGAAAAAGACCAATGCCTGCCTTAATGTTAATTAGATTGAGGATAATTTTACCTTCTACTTTTTTTTTCCAACTTTTGTCGAGCTTTTTCTTCTCAATTTATTATCTTTCGAGGAAAAGTATTTGAGGTTGATAGCAAGTGAATTACGATAACCAGTGAAATCGTACAGTTATTAACAACTTCTAGCTTATGATTTTAATCTTATCAAGAGATGACACAATTATTAACAACTTTAATCTTAACGATCAAGCTTAATTACTACTGTGGTTAGTGGTTTATTGTTTCATTAAAAAGGATGTAGTTATAGTTTGGCTTAATATATGGTTTGACTTTATTTTAATAAGGTACATGTGTTAATTTTTTTATCAAATTTGGTACATGTGTTTGACGAAAGTTATATATTTTGGTACCTAAAGTAACAATATTAATTTTTAGTATTTTATTTGAGTTTAATTTAAGACTGATTTAATGAAAGTTAATTGCTAATATTATTATATTTGAATTTTTCATGATTTTATAAAATAAATTTTGTGTCAATTGTGGATTCGTTCAATTTTGTGTTTAATTTGTTAAATACAGTCCGATGGATGTGATTTAATTCAAGTTTTAGGGCTAATTTAATGAAAATGAATTGATTTTTAAAATCCGAATCAAACACTAAAAAATTAATATTGTTGCCTTTAGATACTAAAACGTACAGCTTTATCAAATATAGGTACCAAATTAAAAAACACAAATAACACATTAAAAATAAGTGTTCAACTCAAATACAAAAATATATATGAAAATTATATTACCAATTAAAAATTTCTATTCAATTTCCCTAGTTCCTTTTTTCTATTAAATTTCCACCTTTAGGGTTAGGTGTCAACGCCTTAACCCAAAAAAAAAAAACAAGTTACAATAATCATAGAGAAACCTGTATATAATCAGATTTCTTTTTAAAAGAGAAAATATGATTGGACCTCAAAAATGTGGTTAGAAAGGTAAAATGGCGTAAGTTAATGTTAGAGATGAAATAACTCCAGCTAATTTACGGCCTTAGATGAGGAGTAAAAAAAGGTAATCTAGAAAAGTAGGCATAGTCAATGTAGAATTTAAGGGATATTTCCGTTAGGTTAGGTGACCCAATTAAGAAGAAGATTACCATGATCTTGAATTCACCACCCTTTTTACTTTTATTATAATCAATAATAGATTTTCTTGTTAATTTTCAGTGCTTCATACTTGAAGGGAAATAATCAATAAAAGAGGCCTACTTATATTAAATGCAATAAAAGTTAACTCGTAAAAGATGGCTGACTTGACCAAAGAGACAATTGAAGTCAAACTATAGCAATAAAACTGAACAATTCTCCTCAAAAAGAATAATTATATAAAATTGGTCATTGAATAATTGCGCTAAGTTCACAAGGGCATGGCATTGCCTAAAAAGGCTTGACATTTTGGAAAAAGAAAAGGTGAAAGGGAAAGATGACAACTCTTTCAACACGCAACCAAAGGGAAATACCCCTCTGCTTTACTTAATTTTATTAATCCTATCCAATTGGAATTGATTAAAATCAGTACCGATTGAATCATATTTTAAATAATGTTTTTATTTTTATGATTTTTTTTTTAATTTAATCGATCAAATTACTCGAATTAATGAATTGGTGATTTCATCGATTCAACTATTAATCCGGTTCTAAAAACCTTGTTATTTTTCTCTTGGTTAAGTTTAATACAATATTTTGATATCTGAATTTGATAAAAGTTATATATTTTGGTACATGCAAATAACAATATTAATTTTTTAATTTCAAATTCATAATTTTACTAATAATATTAATAATTAAATTTTATTAAATCAATCTTAAATTTTGAAAAATAAAATCACAACCATCGAAATGTATCTAATATATTAAACACAAAATTTAACAAATTCACAATCGACACCAAAATTTATTCTACTAACAAAATTACGGAAATTCAAATATAATAATATTAATAAAATAATTTTCATCCACTCAAACTTTAAAACTTGAATTAAATACTAAAAAATTAATAATATTATTTTTAAATATAAAAATATATAGTTTATTATTTCAGAGTGAATAATATATTAATGATATATCTGCCTGTGTTTTGAAGACTTTGTTTGGAAGAAGTATCTGTGTCGGTATCATGATAGTCTTTTCAAAAATCTTAAGCTGTACAGCCCTAAGCATCTAAACTTTTTCTCCTCAAGGCATCTTTCTCTAACGATGCTTTTATCTTATGTTAATAGATATAATAATATGTATATCTAACCACATTGGCCAATGCCAATTTGACATGCTTTGAAAAGACAAAATTTTGAAAAAGGGGTCATAAATATCAATGGATGATTGGAAATTTGGGAAAAAGTGGGAGACTCGTGGTGGGGAAGACTAATTTGCTGTTCATATTTGATTTAAATAAATTAATATGACCCACTTGACTCCATTAGGTAAATATATATGATGATGAGAAAATCATCTCATAATGATGCGATCATTCTGGGTTTTAGTCTACCTTTTTTCATTCAACCCCATCCCTTTTTCTTTTGGATAAATGGTGATTTTATTATTCAAAGAACCAGAATTCTGCTACATTAAAACTTCTGAAAGCAGACTAGTATATTTTAAATTGAAAATTAACTAAATTAACTTTATCAATGTTTTTATCACTAAGTCGAATTGTTGAATTCAAGATCTCACTCTCATTTCTATATGCTGCCCCTTAAATTGTCTTTTATTACGTTCTTCCCAAATCAAGTAAACATACTTACTCCCTTTGCCAATCCTGCATAATCCAAGAATAAATTTCCATTTGCCTTTTGAAATATGAGCATTTAAAGAAAAGACGATTCTTGGTCTCTAACTCACTGTTACATAACTTTCACTACCCATCATTGATAATACCCAACTGAACAAGCTTGTCTTTTGTCCCAATTCTTCCCAACATGACCATCCAGGTAACGACTACATGTTTTGGGATATGTAATGGGAACCAAATTAGTTTATGCCACAATACTTTGCACATTTTCTCTCTTACCTCGTCCCAAATTTTACTTCCAGAAGTCTTATTTGGATTAGAAAACATCTCTCTCATCTTGAAAAGTGTAATACCCTACTCCCGACCCAATCATTAGATCCAAGATGTGAGATGCTACATTCATTGTCGAAGCAACTATAAGCAATTAAATTCTAAAACTTTTAAAACACATTATTTATTCAAATATAGGTTATAAGCGAGCTTATGAAAGCTTTCATGTAATTACGGTAACAAACGAGGGACTAAAATGTAAAGGAAAATAATACATGAGTGTTGTCGCGACATACAAGAATAAACGTCGCAACACTGAGGGAAAAACATGATGTCACAACTTCAACTAAAGTGAGTCGCGACCTTGAAAACAGGAACTTGACATCGCAACTTCAACAGAAGAATGTCGCGACCTTAAAGACAAAGTACTTAATATCGCAACACCAACATAGGGATGTCACAACTATAAAAATAGTTTCCTCCAATTTTTGCATCATTTGCCTCAAACTTGCCAAAAACTAATAACTCAACACATCTCATTTTAGGCATTAATTCAAATGTCAAACTACATCCTTGGCATATTTAAACATCTTTATACATATGATCATATACATATTCACATTCATTCTAGTTTTATGCATCATATTCTATTATTTGGCATGCAAGCAATCCTTAATATTAACATACATATACAAAATGAGCACATATATAATTTTATCACTAGATTAGAGCATACACATCATCAAATCAACCTGAACATATATAAAATGCAAACATTCCTACCCCAAGTACGAAAACATTCAAAATGGATCTGAAAACCAACTCAAGACCTTAGGTACATGCCACTTGCTACAAAAATAACATAATCTTTACAAACTTTCTGAGTCGAGAACCGAAACTGCATATTTCTGATCACTTTGAGACTTCAAGATCTATGATACTTGCAGACAAAAATAAACAAACCATATGCTAAGAAATAATGGCTAGTGGTGCTATCATGATTTAAAATAATTATCAAATGGAAGCAAGATACCAAAAACAACTAACATGTAACTTATAACTATTAAAATACAACAACTAATCTTGTCCCATGCCTTATGTTGGTGCTTTCATACATGTTGTAATAAGTTACTTATTAAAATTTGCTTTCGTTTAATATAACATCTCGATCACATTAATTACATAGTATCCTATAAGAACATATTCATTTTCTCATTTCATAATCGAATTTATTGATTCATTTTATATCCATATCAGCCCTTAGGGCTCGTATTAACCGGATCACAAGGTCTTTCACATTCCATCTTTTATTGCTTTAACTTTAAGATACCATTTCCTAATTCAATATCCAATATCAATAGACAAAACACATGTTTTCGTAATCCCTATTAACTGGACACGGACTTAAGACGGATACACTGATCATCCAACCATCACATTGTTGGAAACAATCTAATTTGAAAATGGTTTTCTGTCACAGCGGAAAAATAAAAATTTGAAAACCAAGCCTATTTGTGATATTTATAACAATAAATGTTTCCTAAAATATCCCATGCTCTATGCAAAATGGATCCTTGACGTTCTCGCCATTCAATCGAATGACCTTCTCCACTATTCTCGTACCACGAATCGCTTCAAGTGTGGGTTCAAACAATCACGAATCAAACACAGAACTAGAAACAATTTTCTTTACTTTTAGTAGGAAAGTAATTCTCTCTATCAATAGAAACCAGTAGAACTGTTATTCCTAGAAAATAGAATTTATACTTAGAAAATAAATTCTCACTATTTTTAGGCAAAATAATAATATCTCAAAGTTTTGTATAATTTGTGTTTTAATCCCTACAGAGCCATCTATTTATAGGGAGATATTGGAGAATCTTAGTTGAAATAGTATAATACAAATAATACTTATTTGATAGAAAAACAAGTCCCCTAGTTCCACTAGGAAAGAGGGGCGGCAACCCTAGTTAGCTGCCCCTCATACTTATTATAAGGGGTTTCAGGCCGCTCTGTATTGGGCCTAATTATATGTGCTTCTTATACTTTAACACAACACTTTATAACTTAATCCAACCCAATACATGTTTTTCTACTTCCCAAAATAAATATTATTTTATTAAATTAATTTTAATTAAATAATTTTCTCAACTAAATTTAATTCCATTAAAGTTGTATAACAACTTTACTATAAAAGAATCTATAAGAAAAATATTTAAATCCCATATTCATTTAATTCAAAATGACCAATTAATTTAATTTAATTTTCAATTTCAATTATTTACTTAAGTAATAATTTGAAAACATAAATTAATTCTCAAGTCATTTCCATTCTAAGTGAGAAACTACATTCATTTCGAATGTAACTCATTGCTCTAACTTTATCACTTCTATCCATTTATATTCATTTGATTTTACATGCAATTCATTTCTAGTTTCAACAAGCTAGCGAAGGTACTAGTTAAACATATGTTGTAGAAGCCCAAATTGCCCGGGCCCAATTATATGAAAACCCAACCAAACCTCTAAACCCACTAAAACCCTTAACCCATGACCCATTTACATCTACCCAAACCCAATTCAAAAGCCCATTAAGCCCCCAAAAAAACCTAACCCAAAAAAAAACAAGAAAAAAAAAAAAGAAAAAGAAAAACTTACCCCAAAAAAACCTAACCCCCAAAAAAAAAAAGAAGAAAAAAGAAAAACCTAACAAAAAAAGATAAAAAAACCTAGCCACCTAACCACTTTCCCACTTGCCCCATTTTTCCTCCCATTGTCTACCACCACCACCTACAAAATAGAAAAAAAAAATAGAAAATCATGTAAAAGATGGCTATAAAAAGCCATTCAAAAATCATGTAAAAAAAAAGGAGGGAGGATTTTACAAAGATTGAAGAAAAAAAAACACAAAAATCCCTTCAAATTTTGAACACAAAAGAAACATCAATAAAAAAGTTGCATCTTTTTCTTTTTTCCTCTTCTTTCGAATTTTTTTTTTTTTTTTTGTGTTGTTTTTTTTCTTTCTTTATATATACATATATTGTTAAAAAATTTACCTTTTCCGCCACTGTAGGTGGTGGTTTGGCATGACAATGCGACGACGATCGACTGTGACCCCCCTTTGGCCGGATTTCCTTTCCCCTCCTTCTCTCTTCTTTCCACCTTTTTTAGGTATTTTATATATATTATGTATATATTTTTAATGCCATTAGTTATATATTTCTTATGTATATATTCTTAAATACTATTATATATACATATATATATTTTTAAATACCATATTGTGTATATATTAT
Source organism: Gossypium arboreum (assembly GCF_025698485.1). Lineage (NCBI taxonomy): Eukaryota > Viridiplantae > Streptophyta > Magnoliopsida > Malvales > Malvaceae > Gossypium > Gossypium arboreum. The sequence continues at coordinate 42,795,656 of NC_069080.1, forward strand.
TATTATAAATTATTACTATTGCTAGTATTATTATAACTATTATTATATTAGTGTATATTTTATGTACATATGTATATATATATATATATTTGTACATATCATTATTTTATATTATTGTTGTAAATTTTTATGTATATATTTTTATGTACGTTTCCTAATATTTTCTTTTATTGTAGATATTATTATTATTATTATTATCATTACATACTTTTATTATATGCATATATATATATGTATTTTTATGTACATATTATTATTTTATATTATTATTACCAAATATATCATTTTTCCTATTTTATTATTAGTACATGATTTGTTTTTATTTTGTAAATATCATTATTATTGTTATTCTAATATTCTAGTATTCCATGTTAATATTTTTTCATTAATGATATCATTTTTTTAAGTCCTTTATCTATTTTAATTTCTCACTTTAGGAATATTTTTCTCATGTTTTAATTAATTTCAAAAATAAGGCAATGTACCGATTTAATATTAAGCCATCGATTTCATCGCTATGTTGGGTGAAATTGTAAACTTGTGTTAAAAAACAGGACACCCTTTCTAAAAAATCGAAAACTAAAATTCTCATTTTCAATCGGATCACGATTAAATATTATATTGAACTCGTATTTTGAAAATCAAGTCAACACATGTTTATGAGATACCAATTTTGGGCGTCGCGAGGGTGCTAATACCTTCCTCGCAGAATCGACTCGAACCCCAATTTTTCTCTCGGACTTTCACGTAGACCTAAATTTGGCCTTATTTTTGTTTTAAAATAATTTTATTAGGTGTCCGATCACACCTATAAAAAGGATCGGTGGCGACTCCTTTGTTAATAAAATCGAAAGTTAGTTTTCAAGTGTTTAATAAATCGCCACAATTAGCGACCAAGCGAAACTAAAAATTTTTTTACGTCGCATACATTTGGCGACTCACTGGGACCCTTTTGAGAGTCGAGTCGAATTAAACTCGCGTTGTCAAAATTTTCAAAGTTCCTTGTTCAAATTAACATTTAGTCGTGATCTTCAAATTTTTGTTTTCAAAAAATCATGCATTTGCATCGTGTTGTATATATTCTAACTTGTTTTATCCGGTTATTTTTCAACTTTAAATTTTTATGATTTTAGTTTGGTTTAGTTTTTAAATAAAACGTAAAGGTTTGCAAGTTTCTCCCCACACACCGTGCACGTGCATTTTGTTGCATAACATGAGCTCTCTACCCGGCTCCGTCCGCTTAAGTGAAAGTAAACGCTACGCCTTCGTGAGTTAACTCGTCCCTCCGACAAAGCTAGTGAATACTTTCGGTTACATATGACTTATGCTTTCGTGAGTTAACTTGTCCCTCCGCATAGGCATAAGTAAATGTAATCCTCGAATTGAACTCGTGAGCTGTGATAGACTATGACCGAGGCTCGTGCTAATCTTAGCGAGATGATAGTACGGGCAATTCGAGTACCTATCTAGAACCAAAACCGCATATAATGAACCATACAAGCCACCTAACTAGAGCCATGCCGAACCTCTCGTCCGCTTAGTAGTCCCCAAAATAAGTGCACGGAGGAATGCCTCTTGCCTTTTGCATTTTCACTTTCTATATAAGAGGATCGGGTCTGTTTAATAAACTAGGTCGGGTAGTTCGATTTGTTGAAGTTCTCTATGTTTTTTTGCCTGTATTAAATTACTAATCAAGTTTGTTTGTCTTTGCTTTATTGTTTTTTATCATGCATTATAGGCATCATATTAGGAAGGTGTTGATTAAAGATTGGTTGCCAAAACGGGTTTCTAATGGAGGAGTCAATTATACGAGTGACCAAACGTTGTGTAATACTCTTTTGATTAAGGAAATGCCTAAACAGGGGCTATCTTGAAATTAACACCAAATTTTTGCATATTCATTCATGACTGACATCCATTTGACATTCATGCATTCATTCATGCATTCATTCATACATTGCATATCCCATACTCGGTCATTGAAGATAAAATATATAATTCGCAGTTGTAATACCACAAGACGGAACCACGTCATCCGTATAAAACTCACGACAAGCTAGAGTAATGGAGGTGAATTCAATGAGAAAATTGAAAGATTGAAAAGGCCGAGAACCGAATGGGAGCCTATGGAATTCCTCATTTGTCAAGAACATTTACGCTCATGGGAATGATATACCCGAGGCAGGACAATGCACAAGGCACAATGTTAATGATCGAAAAGGGTTTTCAGAACATCAGTATAAATTTCATTGACAAAGGAGCTGACACAAGTAAAGATGTCTCAAGGATACGCCTTTGTCCCCTCGGTTTCATGTTGAATAATTGACCGCCGAGAACCTTCTTGTAGTTTATAAGTCTTCAGAGTAATGCTCAAACATTAACATTCTATTATGTCCTTAGATATAATAGAATTCTTTTGTAAGAGCTTGCATTCGCTCTTTATCATTCAAATGAATATCAATGAAGATGCATTTTGTCATGATCTTCGCATTATCACTAATTTCATAATCATTTTCTCATTTCATAGCCTTTGTCCTTACATTTGCCTCATGCCATGCCATAACATTTCGTTTGTTGGTTCCAATACTTGGATGCCCTCTATAGTCTTTTTTTTCATTCAACTTTCGGTGCTCGGATGTCAACAAAGATGAACAAACTCATTATTGAGTCCCGAAATCGATTTTGAGAAGGCTGTTTGTTTAGGAGAATTTGAAGTCAAGAAAATGTGAATACTATGTCTCGCCTCTCGACTTGCTAAGAATGGTGGAACAAGAGGGTAAACAGATTTTGCCTTATTAAGAATCCGTTGAAACAATAAATCTGGGAACCAAGAAAGGAAACAAGAAGTGAAGATTGGGACTTCTATTTCAGGGGGCACCAGGCATAATTTGATTGCTTTGCTCCTCGAGTACAAAGATGTATTCGCATAGTCATATCAGGACATGCCAGGATTGGATGAAGATGTAGCGGTCCATAAGCTCCCATTAAAGCCAGAATGCAAGCCCATTCAACAAAAGCTAAGACGGATGAGGCCTGAGATGTTGTTGAAGATAAAAGAGGAAGTCAAGAAGCAATTTGATACTGGTTTCCTACAAGCCTCCGAATATCCAGAATGGGTGGCTAACATAGTCCCGGTGCCAAAAAAAGACAGCAAAGTACGAATGTACGTGGATTATCGTGACCTGAAAAGTCCTAAAGATAATTTTCCCTTACCACTCATTGATACGTTGGTGGATAACACAGCCAAACATTCATTGTTTTCTTTCATGGATGGATTCTCGGGGTATAATCAGATCAAGATGGCCCCTGAGGATATGGAGAAAACTACCTTCATAACAATGTGGGGAACGTTCTGCTACAAGGTGATGCTATTCGGGTTAAAGAAAGCTGGGGCAACATATCAGAGGGCTATGGTGACGTTATTCCATGACATGATGCATAAAGAAATAGAAGTCTACGTCGACGACATGATTGCTAAATCCCAAGGGGAAGAAGAGCATGTAGTGCACCTCAAGAAGTTGTTCGAAAGGTTGAGAAAGTTTTAGCTAAGGCTTAATTCAGCCAAATGTACATTTGGGGCTACCTCGGGAAAGTTGCTAGGCTTCATTGTCGTGAAAGAGGTATAGAAGTGGATTCAGATAAAATAAAAGCCATCCAAGAATTACCACATTCGTACGCAAAAGGAAGTTAGAGGATTTTAGGAGATTAAACTACATCGCCCGATTTATCGCTCAACTTACCAACCAATGCGACCAATCTTTCGCTTCTTGAAAACATAACCCGGGAGAATGGAACGAGGAATGCCGGTGGCTTTTGATAAGATAAAACAATATTTGTCCATCCTCCAAAGGCTAGTACCGCTAACTCTTGGAAGACCATTGATATTGTATTTGACTGTGTTCGAAAGTTCAATGGGTTGCGTCGGGCAACACGATGAGTCGTGAAAGAAAGAAAAACGATCTACTACCTCGGTAAAAAGTTCACCGAATATGAGGCAAAATATTCGTCCATTGAGAAATATTGTTGTGCTCGGTTTGGGTAGCTCGAGACTCGGATAATATATATTGTATCACACGACATGGCTAATTTCAAAGCTGGACCCAATAAGATACATGATGGAATCACCCGCACTCTCAGGAAGAATGGCACGATGGCAGATCTTACTATAAGAATATGACGTCGTCTATATGAGCTAAAAGTCGACAAAAGGAGTGCAATAGTGACTTCTTAGCAACTCAAACGACAGAGGAATATGAGCCTTTAAGATTCGATTTCCAGATGAAGATTTAATGTGCATCACGTAAATAGAATCCGAGTCATCAAAAGAGAAGTCATGGAAGATGTGCTTTGATGGTGCGTCAAATGCTTTAGGGCATGGAATTGGAGCAATCTGGTATCACCAGACAGAATCATTATCCGCTTCTTGCAAGACCGAACTTCTTTCGTACCAATAATATCTCGAATATGAGGCTCAGATCATCGGGCCGTGCACTATCGAACGAAACATCAAGATCTTGGAGGTGTACGGGACTCAGCCTAGTGATTTACCAAACCGTGGAGAATGAGAAGTGAGGACTTAATATCACCAGACGGGAATCATTATCCGCTTATCGCAAGACCGAACTTCTTCGTACCAATAATATCTCGTAATATGAGGCTCAGATCATCGGGCTTCGTGCAGCTATCGAACGAAACATCAAGATCTTGGAGGTGTACGGGGATTCAGCCCTAGTGATTTACCAAATCCGTGGAGAATGAGAAGTGAGGGACTTAAAATTGATTAAGTACAGAGATTTAGTGGCTAGATTGATCAAGGAATTCAAAGAAATAACTTTTCATTACTTCCCACGAGAAGAGAATCAATTGGCTGATGCCCTGGCCACTTTGGCTTCAATGTTCAAAGCAAGTAAAGAAGCAGAAATAATGCCCCTCAAAATGAGCATATACGAGGTCCCTGCACACTGTTGTAGCATTGAGAAAGAAGTAGACGGACGACCTTGGTTCTATGATATCTTAGAATATATCAAGAATCAAAAGTATCCCGAACAAGCGAATGAGAACGATAAAAGAACAATTAGAAGAATGGCAGCGGGATTTGTTCTTGATGGGGATATCCTGTATAAAAGAGGAAAGGATCGATGCTTTTGAGATGTGTGGATGATGTTGAAGCCGAAAAATACTTGAAGAGGTCCATGAGGAATTTGCAAAACGCATGCCAATGGTTTCAATATGGCCGAAAGATCATGAGACTCGGTTATTATTGGTCGACAATGGAAAATGATCGAATCAATTTTGCGTAAAATGCCACAAATGTCAAATCTATGGCGATAAAATTCATGTAGCCCTTCACCCCTTCATGTCATGACTTCTCCGTGGCCTTTTTCTATGTGGGGCATGGATGTCATAGGGTCAATTTCTCCAAAAGCATCAAATGGACATCGATTCGTTTTGTGGTTGTTGATTACTTCACAAAATGGATAGATGCCGCCGCTTGCCAATGTGACGAGGACTGCAGTTTGCGTGTTTTTGAAAAAGGAAATCATTTGCGGTATGGTTTGCTCGAAAGAATCATTTCAGATAGTGCCACGAATCTGAACAATAAGATGATGAAAGAAGTGTGAGCGGTTCCAAATAAAGCATCATAACTCCTCGCCTATCGCCTAAAGATGAACGGGTCATTGAAGCGACCAATAAAAATATTAAGAGGATCATTGGGAAAATAATCGAGACATATAAAGATTGGCACGAGAAGCTTCCATTTGCTTTGTTTGCATATCGCACATCTCATGCGAACATCTACGGAGCAACTCCTTTCTCTCGCTTACGGAATGGAAGTCGTGCTACCTATTGAGGTTGAGATCCCTCCTCGCGAGTCTTAATGGAATTAAAGTTAGAAGAAGCGAATGGGTTCGAGCTCGATATGATTGGTTGAACCTCATCGAAGAAAAACGTCTAAGAGTAATTTGTCACGAGCAGATGTACCAGAAGAGAATGATCGCGGCCCATGACAAGAAAGTATGGCCAAGAGAATTCCACGAAGGAGAACTCGTACTGAGGAAGATTCTCCCAATACAAAAGGACCTGCGAGGAAAATGGGCACCAAATTGGGAAGGACCATACGTCGTAAAGAAGGCATTTTCAGGAGGACCTTTGATCCTTACCGAGATGGATGGCAAGGAGCTACTGAATCCAGTGAACTCAGATGCTGTGAAGAAATATTATGCTTGAGATGAAAACCCGAAAAGGGCATCAAAAAAAAAAGGATCAAGGCGAAACCCGCAAAGGGCGTCTTGATTAGCACAAAAGATTAGGATGAAAACCCGAGAGGGCGTCCTAATGAGGTAAACCTAGCTTAAAGAGCGTGGCGTTTTAACAGCGGGTCAAACAGTGAGACTACAGTATTTGAAGCATTTCTGAAAGCTCGAAATCTTCTACACAAGAAGCCGCGCTCGAAAAGATTTTTGATTGAGGAACGAGGAAGAGTTCATGTGTTGAATATCTAGAGCATTTGTATCCGTTGAATACGATCCTTTCTTTCTTTTTGACATTTTTTTACTCTCATTGGTTAACTTGCTTTGTTTGCCACATTTGAAATAGATGAATATGAAATATCATTTTTGTCCCTATCGACCTTTTCATGCATCTCATTATGTGTTTATTTACATGATAAATGGTGAAATGACACACTCTAAGCAAAAGAAATGTTAAGCATTACCTGGATGAAAATTTGATAAGCACAAGAGTCTCAAAGTAAGAACAAAGTTCAATCGGGGGCAAAAGAGTGATATCTGAGAAACGTCGATTACTCGTGAAGCTTGAAGACAGGTATAAGGCCTGAAGAGAAAGTCGAGAATCAAAGTAATGAACACAGATCCTCAACAATCGTGGCTAAATGGACATACAACAAACATGCTTAAGGAGCACTGCATAATCATGTAGGCATAAAAGCATTTAAGACAAACATGTGCATATCATGATAACATCATACATGGCATATACAGGTACTCCAACAGAGTAAGAAATCTTGAATGAAAGTCGAACTGAATCAAAGGAAAAGACACCCGAATTCTACCAAAGGATGTGTTTTGGTATTTTGATGTTTTAATTCATGCTTTTCAAGGAAAATCAACTCATATTGCGAGAGATGAGTTGAGCCTCAAGACACGTTGAGGTATTTTTAATTGTTGTTTTCAAAATCAACTCATATTGCGAGAAGTGAGTTGAGCCTCGGGACACGCTGAGGTATTTTTAGTTTTAAATTGACTCATATTGCGAGAGGTGAGTTAAGCCTTTTAATTTTTGTTTTTCAAAATCAACTCATATTGCTAGAGGTGAGTTGAGCCTCGGGCACGCCGAGGTATTTTCAATTTTGTGTTTTAATCAACTCATATTGAGAGATGAGTTGAGCCTCAAGACACGTTGAGGTATTTTTAATTTTTGTTTTCAAAATCAACTCATATTATGAGAAGTGAGTTGAGCCTCGGGCACGCCGAGGTATTTTTAGTTTATGTTTTAAATTGACTCATATTGCGAGAGGTGAGTTAAGCCTTTTAATTTTTGTTTTCAAAATCAACTCATATTGCTAGAGGTGAGTTGAGCCTCGGGCACGCTGTTGAGGTATTTTCAATTTTGTGTTTTAATTTCAACTCATATTGCGAGAGGTGAGTTGAGCCTCAGTCACGCCGAGGTATTTTCAATTCTGCTTTCAATTTACGTTGTTCAAGAATCAACTCATATTGCGAGAGGTAGGTTGAACCTTTTAATTTCTACTTTTTCAAAATCAACTCATATTGTGAGAGGTGAGTTGAGCCTCGTGACACGCCGAGGTAATTTCAATTCTGTTGTCAAAAAATTAACTCATATTGCTAGAGGTGAGTTGAGCCTCGGGCACGCCTGAGGTATTTTCAATTTTATGTTTTAATTTCAACTCAGATTATGAGAGGCGAGTTGAGCCTCAGTCACACGCCGAGGTATTTTCAATTTCCGCTTTTCAATTTCGTCTTTCAAAAAAATCAACTCATATTGCGAGAGGTGAGTTGAGCCTCGTGACACGCCGAGGTAATTTCAATTCTGTTGTCAAAAAATCAACTCAGATTATGAGTGGCGAGTTGAGCCTCGTGTCACACGCCGAGGTATTTTCAATTTTCGTTTTCAATTTTTGCCTTTCAAAAAATCAACTCATATTGCGAGAGGTGAGTTGAGCCTCGGACACGTTGAGGTAATTTCAATTTCTGTTGTCAAAAAGTCAACTCAGATTGCGAGAGGTGAGTTGAGCCTCGATCACACGCCGAGGTATTTTCAATTTCCATTTTTCAATTTCTGCCTTTAAAAAAAAATCAACTCATATTGCGAGAGGTGAGTTGAGCCTCGGGACACGCTGAGGTAATTTCAATTTCTGTTTTCAAAATTCAACTCATATTGCGAGAAATGAGTTGAGCCTCAAGACACGTTGAGGTATTTTTAATTTCTGTTTTCAAAAAATCAACTTATATTGCGAGAGGTGAGTTGACCCTTGGCTCATGCGCTGAGCTATTTCCAATTTCTATCTTTCAAAAAAATCAACTCATATTGCGAGAGGTGAGTTGAGCTTCAGATCACACACTGAGGTATTTTTTCAATTTATATTTTTCAAAAAAATCAACTCACATTGCGAGATGTGAGTTGAGCCTCGAGTTACATGTCGAGGTATTTTCAAAATCTATTTTTCAAATTCATTTTCAAAAATCAACTCATATTATGAGAAGTGAGTTGAGCCTTGGCTCACGTCTTGAGCTATTTTCAATTCTTTTTTTTTTCAAAAAATTCAACTCATATTGCGAGAGGTGAGTTGAGCTTTTTAATTCTGCGAGAGTTGAGTTGAGTCTTTTAATTTCTTTTTCAAAAATCAACTCATATTGCGAGAGGTGAGTTGAACCTCCAAATCACATATCGAGGTATTTTCAAAATCTGCTTTTCAAGTTAAGTTTCAAAAATCAACTCATATTGCGAGAGGTGAGTTGAGCCTTGGCTCACGCTAACCGAGCTATTTTCAATTTCTTTTTAATGTCTGCTTTTAGAGAGTCAATTCATATTGCAAAAATGAGTTGAGCTCAGGATCACATGCCGAGTAGAGAATAAAGATTGAAGCCGATTGAAGACGCCGATTCGCCTCCTTAAAGTTGCAAAGTGGAGTTGATCGAGGCATCGATCTTGCCTTTCGAGTCGCAGAAGAGAAGACCAAAACCTTATCTCACTGAAGCGATAGAAGAGCATATTGAAATTGTAGATCTTATCTTTCCGAGTTACAGTGAAGCGGATCGAAGCCACAAATCTCATATCCTTGAAGTTACATTGGAGCATTGAAGCTACAAGGCATATCTCCGAATTTGCGATGGATTGAACCAAAGCTACAAGATGCGGTGGACTGAAAAGAGACTAACTAAACAAGAAGAGTTCCAAATCAAGTCAAGACCTAGCAAGACCGGGCAAGTTTGGTCTTCTTGAAAGTCTTTGCTCTATTATCGTTTAACGACAATGAGCAAAGAGGGCACTGTAGAAGCCCAAATTGCCCGGCCCAATTATATGAAAACCCAACCAAACCTCTAAACCCACTAAAACCCTTAACCCATGACCCATTTACATCTACCCAAACCCAATTCAAAAGCCCATTAAGCCCCCAAAAAAAACCTAACCCAAAAAAAAACAAAGAAAAAAAAAAAAGAAAAGAAAAACTTACCCCAAAAAACCTAACCCCAAAAAAAAAAAAAGAAGAAAAAAAAAACCTAACAAAAAAGATAAAAAAACCTAGCCACCTAACCACTTTCCCACTTGCCCCATTTTTCCTCCCATTGTCTACCACCACCACCTACAAAATAGAAAAAAAAATAGAAAATCATGTAAAAGATGGCTATAAAAAGCCATTCAAAAATCATGTAAAAAAAAAGGAGGAGGATTTTACAAAGATTGAAAAAAAAAACACAAAAATCCCTTCAAATTTTGAACACAAAAGAAACATCAATAAAAAGTTGCATCTTTTCTTTTTTCCTCTTCTTTCGATTTTTTTTTCTTTTTTTGTGTTGTTTTTTTTCTTTCTTTATATATACATATATTGTTAAAAAAATTTACCTTTTCCGCCACTGTAGGTGGTGGGCATTAATGGCGATGTGACCATGACCGACGATCGACCGTGTGACCGCCCCCTTTGGCCGGATTTCCTTTCCCCCCTCCCTTCTCTCTTCTTTCCACCTTTTTTTTAGGTATTTTATATATATTATGTATATATTTTTTAATGCCATTAGTTATATATTTCTTATGTATATATTCTTAAATACTATTATATATACATATATATATTTTTAAATACCATATTGTGTATATATTATTATTATAAATTATTACTATTGCTAGTATTATTATAACTATTATTATATTAGTGTATATTTTATGTACATATGTATATATATATATTTGTACATATCATTATTTTATATTATTGTTGTAAATTTTTATGTATATATTTTTTATGTACGTTTCCTAATATTTTCTTTTATTGTAGATATTATTATTATTATTATTATTATTACATACTTTTATTATATGCATATATATATATGTATTTTATGTACATATTATTATTTTATATTATTATTACCAAATATATCATTTTTCCTATTTTATTATTAGTACATGATTTGTTTTTATTTTGTAAATATCATTATTATTGTTATTCTAATATTCTAGTATTCCATGTTAATATTTTTTCATTAATGATATCATTTTTTTTCGTCCTTTATCTATTTTTAATTTCTCACTTTAGGAATATTTTTCTCATGTTTTAATTAATTTCAAAAATAAGGCAATGTACCGATTTAATATTAAGCCATCGATTTCATCGCTATGTTGGGTGAAATTGCCGACTTGTGTTAAAAAACAGGACACCCTTTCTAAAAAATCGAAAACTAAAATTCTCATTTTCAATCGGATCACGATTAAATATTATATTGAACTCGTATTTTTGAAAATCAAGTCAACACATGTTTATGAGATACCAATTTTGGGCGTCGCGAGGGTGCTGATACCTTCCTCGCGCGTAACTGACTCCCGAACCCCAATTTTTCTCTGGACTTTCACGTAGACCTAAATTTGGCCTTATTTTTGTTTTAAAATAATTTTATTAGGTGTCCGATCACACCTATAAAAAAGGATCGGTGGCGACTCCCTTTGTTAATAAAATCGAAAGTTGGTTTTCAAGTGTTTAATAAATCGCCACAATTAGCGACCAAGCGAAACTAAAATTTTTTTTTACGTCGCTACATATGTAATCAGGGCTCAAATTGTTTATAATTAAGTTCCAATTTTTCACCTATTAATTAAAAACTTATTTAGTCACGAAGTTATTCCACTATAGAATCGTTACTGAGCTCTCCTCAATTACATACCATTACAAAAGCTACTCGATTAGTGCTCGTCCAATGACCTTGTCATAAGTGTGTTACTCTCATTGGATATCCTTAATCTCTTTAGGATAAATCTGTTCTCCAAATATGTTCATATTTGATCTCATGGTAATCATTACATCTTCCTTCATGAAAAGTCAATTACTATCAAATAGTAATCAAGTCACTCATCACAAAGACAAATGACCCATGACCACGTGTAATGCCAATGAGAGGATATCATTTACCCATTACTTGTGCTATGAATTCCACTATTGTGAATTATGCTACATATTGCAAAAGTTGTATACCCAACGCATTAGCTTTCGGTTCCTTTTCTTTTTTAACCCAGGCTTTTACTTACATCAAAGTATATGAGTCACACATACATAGTCCATCATTCACGCAGGATTAAAGTGTGTCACACTATGAACATCACAAGTGAATAAATCTACAAACGGATTCAAGATCTACTCGACTTGGATTCTGTCTAATGTACTGTCAGTTCATTCAGTCATATCTATGTATTTATCTTCTAGGAGTCATTAGCTCCGATGCCCACGATAAAATATCTCCCCAATTGGACTTGATAGACAACATATTAGTCTTTTAATGGGTTTGCTCATTTCTGATTAGACTAAGGACATGTTTAGGTTTATCTACTGATACAAGTTGTCTTTCAGAATTACGATCTGACCACGTAATACCGCATAATATTAGTTAAACAATAGATAAACAATAAGTTAATATTTTCTTTCATTTTGCTCTGCGTGAAAAAACCATTGATGATGATATACGGAGAGTCTTAATGCAACTTATGAATAATTTTATTAAACCAATCTGTTCAAAAAAAGACAAGTATACAAATTAATATACTACACTTAAGGCACCAGATCCAATAGTCTTTCATTTACCTTAATGAAATAGATAAGTCAAATTTCACATTCCCATACTCTTCACGTGTTTCTCAATTCCTAACTAGTAAAGTCTTAGTAAATGAGTCTGCAAGGTTGTCCTCTAATAGGAATTTGACTACATCTACAATTTCATCGATTATTGCCTCCATTATGATGTGATACTTTATATCACATTGTTTCATCCTCTTATGGTTTCTAGTTTCCTTTGTGTTTGCTATTGCTAAAATGTTATCACAATATAGTGTGATAGATTTTTTCATACTAGGAACAACTTTAAGATCTGTAAGGAACTTTGTTAGCCATATTACTTCTCAAAAGTAGCGAAATATTAAGCCTTCATAGTGGAGTTAGTAGTACAACTATTTGACACTTCTCCATACTATGGATCCATAACATAGGACAAAAACACAGCCTGACATCGATTTTCTCAAATCTCGATACATGTAGAAGTCAAAATCGATATATTTGATAGAAGTAAGATCTTATTCAGAATACACAAACATATAATCCCTCGTTCTCCATAAATAATTCAGTATATGCTTAACTACTTGTCAATGTCTTGGATCAAGATTTTCCTGATAACAACTCACCAACCCTATTGCAAAATAGATATATAAATGTATGTATAACATAACATACATGAGACTTTTGGAAAAAAATTCAATTCAAAAATAGTTTTCTTGCACAGCGAAAAATAAAATTTTTTGAAAATTGAGCTGACTTGTAATATTTATAACAATAAACCCTTTATCGAAATTGCACCTGTGTTTTCAACTAGATAGATCCTTTTCGTTCTCTACTTTCAACCTAACGACCTTCTCTATTATTCTCAAATCGCAACCTACTTCAGGTATAGGCTCGAACGATTTGAATCAAACAGAGAACCAAAAATAGTTTTTGTAACACCCCCACCCTATCCACTAGCAGATAGATCATTGAGTAATTTTCTTTTGGTCATTCTATCAGCCTTTGATCAGCTTTGACAATTCCACTGATCATTTCACCATTTCTACAGACTTTATCCTTTACTTAAACTCTTTCTTTCACTTAACCCCAATAATGGATTTTTTTTCCATCATTATTCCCTATTAATGCAGTCTTTCGACTTACCCTTCTAAGTGATCTTGGTGAGTATTCTCAACCTCTTTAGTCCATAGCGAACTATTTCCTTATCTTAGTCCTGTATGACTTGCACACCTTCCATCCATTGATATGACTAACAAGGTTCCAAGCCACCCTTGCAAATAAATCCTACTTAATTTAATCAAAGGTCAGATTACTTATTTGTAATCCACTTCAATCGCATAACCTTACCCTTAAATGTAGCACACCCTTATACTATGACCCACTACAGCCTACAATACTCAACTTAATATTATTGTATAGCCATCTGAGTTCATGATTTCTCATTCATATTGCATTTCCTCGTAGATCGCCATTTGGAAAATACTCCTTAAATGGTTTCCCTTTAAAGAGGAATAGTCTTGACAAATATATCTGTTATCTCATGTACTCTTCTTTGTAAATGGGTTCTATTTAACCCCTCATTTCCTTATGGACTAACCTGCATTTTCATGACAACCCCTAGCATATAAGGTTTCTCTTAGTGTCCTATAATGGCTCTTATTAGCGAATCATTATCTACGATCCTCGGTTATATAAAATTTTGTTCGCCTTTTCACTAGACATCACTAATGCGTCAACTCTCATGACTATTCATGCTAGGTTACCACCCATATACACTATTAGCTTTTACTACTGCTATTCTAGCAATCTTTTCTCTCTTAATATTTCCCTTTTTATTGACTGATTCCTTCAACTTGCTGGCTAACTAATGCATGCCCATATTTCTAATTTTCCTTTTAGCCCTTTTTCCTTGTTGCGGGTTGTCATATGACTACTCCTTTATTGTACCGGTGAACTCTCTACGCTACCATAGTTGAGCAATAGTTTTGCACATTATACCCCATATTTAATGTCCCAGCGGACTACATTCGTTTTCATAGTTTACCTATGGTATTTATTTTAGGATCCTTATGTTTAACGTCCTGTCACACCATCCTGTGTTTAACGTTCCTTTGGACTATCTTGTCTTTAATGTCCCATCGAAGTATCCCATAATTAACGTCCCATCGGGTTATCTATGATGATGTAACATCTTTCAGCTAGGGTCTTACATAGTATAATCCTCGTGTTTATTGTCCCGACGAACTATCTCATGTTTATTGTGTAACAGCCCGTTTTCAATAAAATCGGAACAGTGGTTTCAGGACCACAAATCTGAATTCAGAAGAGAAATTTATTTTAATATTATTTTATGATCTACAAAATTATAGAAATATTGTGTGAAAATTTTGTTAAGAAATTTTACTGATTACGTGTCTAATTTGATGAAAGGACCAAATTGTATAAAATGCAAAAGTTGAGTTCTATTAGCTACATGTATCAAATAGCTATAGAATTCAAAATTTGAAGTCCTTACATAGAAAATGGACCAATTATTGGGGTTAGCAGATAAGGATGATGATTCATCCATGGAAATTTAGTTAAAGAAAATGATGAAATTGGAAAGAAAAAGATGAAAAGATGATTAATAATAAAATAAACAAAATATCATCATTTATGTTCATCTTTCCCAATTAAAAAGACATGGAACATCTTTCCCAATTAAAAAGACATGGAAACCCTAGTTATGGAGCTTGAAGATGGACAAGCTTATTTTGCTTAATTGGGTATGTTTTCATGTCCCGTTTTTAAAAAATTTTAGATTTTTTAGATCGTAATAGCTTAATCGAGCTATCTCGGGGGTTAATTTGCAAAGCTATCAAAGTATTAAAATTTTTCCATGGATGAGTATGCTGGAATTTTAAAATTTATGGTAGAAAATGAAAGGTTGTTGATAGATAAACAACTTTTACAAAGAGAATTTTGATGAAATTATGATTTAGGTACTAAATTGAAACAATTGTAAAACCCATGGAAAAATTCTGATTTTTGTGAAATACATGGGCTGCAAATATTATATTTAAAAATCGGCTAGGCTTGAAACAAGGATTAAATTGCATGTATTTCATTTTCCAAGCCTAGGGACGAAATTAGAATTAATTAAAAGTATAAGGGCAAAATGGTAATTTTTCCAAAGATGTGTATTAGACTGAATTGAACATGAATTGTATTAAATTGAGCTAAATTTACTCATATAGATTCTGTTAGAACTCGTACGGAGTTAAATTGAGATAAATAAAAAGTAACGGGTTAGTAACATACAAGTTCACAACATTGTCAAGGTAAGTTCGTGTAACTAATTTGGGTATATTTATAAGTTTGAATTGTATTTATGTGATTGTATTATTATCATGTATTGTATAAATGCCATATACATGAAATTGATTACATATCTGACAAAGCCCGATAAATATTAAATCCCGTTTGAGTAATGGAATTCGATGGATACATGATTTCTCGTATTGGTTGTGGTCTTGAATATGTTACGAACACACCATAACTCTTACGAGCATCCCGTTATATGGTTCTTGCGAGCATCCTAATCAGTAGTAATCTTGCATGTGTTGCAGACTACCGTAGCTCTTTGTAAGCGTCCTGTTATATGATCTGTTGTGATCCTGTATATATTGCGAACACAAATGAAGCTCTTTGTAAGCATCCTGATATGGCTCACTTGAACTTCCTGATATATGGCTATCCAGAGCTCCTGATTAAAGGCTCTTCTTGAGCTTCCTAATTAAAAGTTCTTTGTGAACTTCCTGATTATGACTCTTATGAGTTTTCCTGTTATATAGCCTGATAAGCTTCTTGATAGGCTTTTTGTGAGCTTCCCGATTAATGGCTCTTTGTGAACTTCCTGTTATATGGCTTGAGAGAATGTTTTCTGATTATGTGCTCTAATGAGTACCCTTGAATATGAATTGACGGATTACAGTTTTGTACACTTCTAGTGTACTGCATGTGTGTCCATCGATATTTTAAATAAATTCAACTGGAAAAATCCTGACAAGAGAAAATATGAGCACGTAATGAATTATTATACATATCTGCCTGAAATACATGAAAAGGATGATACATGATATATAGAAATATGAGATGATAATAAATGAACATGGAATTTGTTTGATTGATATGTTCATCCATGATTATAGATTTGTACACCTTGAGTGTACTACTTGTGTGACATTGATATTTCAAATGATTTAATGGGCAAAGTTCCGACATGAAATAATCTAAACTTGAACTCGAGATGATTTATTATGAAAATATACTTGAAATACAGGGATTGATTTGTATTTGCCATATGAATATAAGACATGGAAAGTATATGTACATGGAAATCTAATTATTATTGAGCCCATACAAGTTTATTGATATTCATATGAGATATATATGACTAATATGCTCTGTACATGCTACATGAACACATGAGGAGAGAAGTATTTGAACATGGAAATGGTATCACTTGATATATTGAATCATGAGGTACTTGATACATGAATGTGGAACATACTTGATGACATTGTTCATCCATGATGTATTGAAATATGTGATGGAACCATATGTGAATGAATCTTGTCTGATGAGAGTGTAAATTCATAATTATGAGCTATTATATGGAATACAGTGACTAACATAGTTGATGAGAATATGTGTTTAGGCACTTGGCCAACACGACTTGGGAATGAATTGTATGTTTACCTTATATTTATTAAATAGTGGTAAGTTAAATTCCCAGTTATACGAACTTACTAAGCTTAAAAGCTTACTCTATTTTAATTTCCTTGTTTTAGAGGAATTTAGAAGCTCGTTGGGTTGGAAGCTTGGCGAAGACATTTCACATTATCCGTCAGCCCGTTCGGTGCAAATATTAAAATTTATTCTGGTTATAATGGCATGTATAGGTTAATTAGGCCAATGTTGGCATGATAATGCTTTGGTTGTAACTAGCCATTAGAATGACCAGTATTAAGCATATTTTGATGTAATTGTATAAGGCCTTATTATGTTTGATGTGGTTGAAATGGTTGTGTGATGAAAAGCAAATAAACCTAAGGATAAATAATTTTAAGTAAGCATAAATGAGAAAATATTCTTATATGTATATATGTGTATTTGGTGAGTTTAAACACTTGAACATAGGTGATGATAAGTCATGCATAAGACTCGGGTTTGGCTTGATTTGAACTTTTTGTATTGGCTTGGGAATATGTTAAAATGTCAATGCAAGTGGAAGACATATTTGGGTGAGAAATAAGGCTTAGAAATGCCTTTATTTTGTCCACATGGGCAGAGACACGGCCGTGTGTGACATACGGCCATGTGTACGAGGGTCTGGTTTGACCATGTGTCCCCTGTATCCTTAAAATTGAGAAACACAATGCTCAAGTATTACCACATGGACAGAGACACATGTGTGTGTCTCAGCCGTGTGTGCCACATGGCTCAATACACGAGCATGTGTCTTGGTCGTGTGACCCCTGCACCTAGTTATGGAAAATTAAATTGTTCACACGGCCTAGCACACAGGAGTGTGGCTTGGCCATATGACCCAAGTCAGAGAATTACACAGCCTAGGACACGGGCATGTCACATGGCCGTGTGAGCCACATGGCCTAGCCACATGGGCATGTGACTCCTGTACCTAGAAAAAAATTTTGAAATTTTGTGAAAAATTTTGAGTTCCCGATTTAGTCCCGACTTATATGTAATGCATATTTTGGGCGTTGAAGGCTCTTATAAAGGACTTAATCATTGATTTCTGATCTGAATATTGTATATGGTAAAATGTCTGTTATCTGATCTATGATCTCTGGTAATGCTCTATAATCTTGTTGCAGTGAGGGATTCGAGTTAGGGGTGTTACATATGGTCCTTGCGGACTATACTAGTTGCCATAGCCCAACTATGGTCTTACACCCTAAATTCCCCGTGTTTATTATCCTGACGGACTATCAAAGGATACCATGCCATCTTTCGACCATGGTATTAGTCGTATTTAGCAACTCTGGTGTGCTTTCACATGATGTCATAACTTATTTCAGCCATGATCTTACTCATTTCTATCATGATGCCGTAGCATCTCTCAGCTATGGCCTTACTAGTCTTAATCATGATATTATAATGTCTTTCAATTATGGTCTTACTCATTTTATATACCATTCCCTTTGCATTCCTTTGCATTCCTCCATTTCAACATTCTATGGCTTAGCCATGATCTTTCTTATATACCCTTCTCTTTGTATTCCTTTCATTCCTCCATTTCAACGTTCCTATACCTTGATGCTCAAACATCGTAATGTCCCCTCAAGAAGGCCCGGACGGGTGCTCACTGCAACACCATATGACGGTATCTAATATAATTAACCCTTTTTACCATTCCTAACTTTGCCTAACCCATCAATTATCCCCTTTTTCTTAATTCCTTATGCAATACACATGTTTTCTAAATAAAGCATCATAGAATTATGCATACTGAACTAAAATGGAGGATACTCGTAAACCTATACAATCATGCATCACACTTTAGCAATTTAGGGTTTAAGTACGAAAAGTCACTTGATCCTTCTCCAGGCGTCGAAGCTTCCATTCTCCTGATAGCTAAGCTAGACAACCAATTCATAGGTGAAGTTCAGTAATCCTAGTTCAAAACTCAGTTTTTTAGAAACATGCAAAACCCTTAAAATAGTTTTCTAGAAGCTTTTAACTTTGGTTCATGAATCTTACATACACTAAAGGGTTTAGAACCTTACTAGCTTTCTAGATTCACTATTTTTCCTACTTAAATCTCATAATCATCGCCACATGCAGAGCTTCCACAGGTATCTCTCATTCAAAGCAACCAATGTAACAACCCGATTTTGGGCCTAGTCGAAACAGTGGTTTCAAGACCACTAATCCGAGGTCAGAAAAATTATTTTATTATTATTTTAGGATTATAGCATGTTTATATTAGTGTATGAAAAATTTGGTGTAGTAATTTTAGTGTTTGTGAGCTTAATTGCAAAAAAGGACTAAATCGCATAAAATTCAAAAGTCTTAAATTAATAGCTAAAGGTGTTAATTTTCCATGAAACTTAAATTGGGGGTCTTTAAAGGGCAAATAAACCTTTTAGATATAGGCTTGGCTGGCCATGAGACAAAGAAAATGGAAAAGTCAAAGTTAGGTGACCTAATTTGAATAAAATAAAACATAAGAGAAAAAGGCTATCATCGTTTTGTTTTTGCTATCTCCTTTCCCACCGATTTTCTCCAAAGAAATGGCCATGGAAGCTTGAAAAATTTTAACAACTTTAAGCCTTCACAAGTAAGTAATTCTAACAAGATTTCTTAAAGATTTTTACATTTTTGAGACCCTTGTGTCATGAGCTTTCTAATCAGGTGACTATTTTGCAAAATGAACAGAGTATAGGGTTTTTCCATGAGATTTTTAGGTTACTTTCTAAATTTTTATGGAAGAATATGATCCTTTGGTGAGTAATAAGCAACTTTTGTGAAGGGATTTCTCATAAAAACCCTAATAGGGGCTATTTTGCATGAGTTGTAAAATAGATGATAAATGTGTGAAATAGTGAAAATTTTGGATTACTATAAGAGTAAAAAGGGTTCGGCTAGGCTTATAATATGAAGAAATTCAATAAAAATTGATTTTCGAGTATAGGGGTAAAATGGTCATTTTGTGAAAGTCTAAGGGCAAAATAGTCATTTTGCCCAATTATGAACTTTCGGGCGTATAAATTGATATGCTGATGAAATAAATGAATTTTATTAATTTAGATCAAGAGAAACGTAATTTGGGTCTTGATCGGGGTAAGAACAAAGTTTACGAGGATTAAGCTCGTCTTCATCATTTTATATCGAGGTAAGTACATATGTAAATAATGTGTTATTGAAGCTTAATTTGGTATATTTTAATAATATACATGTGTAATTAGCTTATTGTTGTTATGTATCTAAATTCTAATTGTTGCCATGAATGTATGAACTACATGTTATGCGAGTAAATTACAATGTGACCAAATGCGATGCTATTCGATTTGATATGAAGCCCCGTTGAACCTTAGACATAGCACAGGATACAAAGGGGCATGTTATGAGAATTATGTCATGAGATAAATGCTATAGGTAACGTGGGTCTGGGTACTGATTTTGTGTACAGACCCGTGAGTAGCTCAATGAGCAAACGTTACATGATAGCTATGTGGTCTGGGTCCTAACTTGATAAAAAGGCCTGTGAGTAGCTCAAATGTGAGCGTTTCATAGCACGAGGTAGCCCTGATTTCTTATATGGCATTTAGACGCAAATTCCCCGCGTATCCATATGTATTTCGAGCATCCAACGAGTAACCTGAAGATTTAGTTGGTGAATACTTTGATGAGGTATGTATACCGAACTCATGGTTAGGACCTCAGTAAAGAACAAGGTATATTAAGTATACAGGAATGAAAGAAAGGGTAAGATAGATGTGTTAAGTGATTTATATCTTTTAAGCATGTCAAGCTACTGTTGGGTGAATATGATTTTCTTATAACTACACTTTATTTGCATATATGTACTTACTAAGCTCCCACACTTACCCTCCTTTCTTTTTTTTTCCTTTTAGTGCCGCCAACCTAGCATCGTGGATCCAGTGACATCAAAAGCTTCGATCACACTATCACTCAAGACCTCGGTATAGCTAGTTTCATCATTTTGTTTTCTGTCATGTATAGAGACTCGAGTCTTTGTTTAGTGTTTTGTTAGTTAGCCATAATGTGTTGGCTCACATGATGAATATGGTACTCATTTTGTATAAGGCCATAGATGATGGTCAATATTCATTTTGATTTATAAATAGAAGATGATGTTTTCATGGTTGAGTAAATTGCATAAATGAAATGTTGTCCATTGTGGTTATTTTGGCCATGTGATGTGCCCTTATGTTAGTATAGAGTGATTTTTGTGCAGGTTACATAAGTGAGGGTGACGACAAGGCTTGGTAAATAGCCTTATTTTTTCCACACGAGTAGGCACATGGGCGTGTGTCTAGGTCATGTGTGACACACGGTCCACTACGCGTGTGATATGGCCGTGTGTCTCCTGCACGTAAGAATTGTAAGTCAGTATGCATGGTAGTAAACACACGGGCATAGACACGACCGTGTGTCTCAGCCGTGTGAAGGGCACAGCCTAGCACACGAGCGTGTGCGTTGGCCGTGGATTGCTGACGTCAGAAATAGAATGTCTAGGTTTTTGTACACGGGCTAGGACACGGGTGTGTCATGGTCGTGTGAAAGACACGGGCCAGAGACACGGTCGTGTTCTAGGCCTTATGAAAACCCCTATAGGTGTGCATTTAGAATTAATTCCACACGGGTATAGCACACAGGCGTGTCCCTGTACTGCTTAGGTCATGTGAGCCACGCGGGCCAATAGAACGACCATGTTAAAATGTCATACAAGCGTGTTGCCCCTCCCACATGGATGTGTGCCCCTGTGATAAGAGTTATTTTTAGAGTTCTTTAAAGGACTCGGATTGTTTCCGAATGGGTTCCAATGGATGTTTTGGGCTTAGTGGGCTCTCATTAAGGAGTTTATAAATAAAATTGAAAATTTTTTAATTTGATCATGTTTTGGTGTTATGAAAACATTTATATACATAAGTTTAAGTTCGGTAATACCTCATATTTCGACCCGGCGTGGGGCACGGGTGTGGGGTGTTATAACCAAGGAAGGAGACGAAAGTGAAACGAATTGAAAAAAAAAGTCTCTCCTAGGAAGCCACTCTCCAGCTATTTATAGCCTTTCTCTCACGATCTTCAACCGTGAAAAAACCACTCATTTTCAATCATTTTGTCCCCCACTAAGGGGCTGGCAGGTTCTAATCCAACCGAATCAGAATTTGATTTCAATATTGTCTAATATCGTTTCTAGCTTTTCTTATTTTTCTAATAAAGATCGCCCGCTTATAGTCTTTTTGAATTTAACACCTAGTGTTCCTAATTTTTCGAGTTCAAAGGAAATCTGAGTGTGACAATATTCTTTTATTTTAGTGTGAAAACAAAAAATATATATATTCTCAATAAAAACCAACAAAATTGTTATTCCAAAAAATAGAATTTGTACTTAAATAATAAACTCTCACTATTTTCTGATAGATTAACAATATCTTAGAGTTTATATTTTGTCATACTGGTGCCATCAGTTTAATCCCTTAATGTTCCAAATTTCTCGGGTTTAAAGGAAATTCAAGTGTGACAACTCTTCCACCCTAAAAAAATTTCGTCCTTGAAATTTCCTTTTACTCTTAGCCACAGGGGCGGTCATAGTGAGACATCCCTCTTATACTTGCTTGCGTAGAACTTGCGTAAATATCACCTCTTGTCATTTTATCAAAATCCTTAGTCTTAGTTCTCCTTTCATTCCTTCATGTTATCCTCAATCCACCTGATTTTTCAGATCTCTTTCACTAAATTAATTATAGATACATATCCGATCTGATGTTAGACATACTATATTTCAAGTCTTCCCTTCACTCTCAATTTGGTGATTACTCTTGAACAAACACCGTCTAGCTAACATCTTCTTATTTATATTTCTAGTGGGTAATCTAGCACTTCCTAATTTCATTTATAAGTTAACCCTACCCATCTTAATGGGGCAATTCCCTTCTTGACATATGGCAACTAAGCTCACCCCCGGAACATTTTTATTCCTACCTTGGTGAAGTACCATAGCTACTACTCTGAGTCCAGAGTTCTACACTAACAATAATCAATAGTTTATCAGCCTTGTTCAAAAAAGCTTGTCACTAAACATACTTATGACTAGTTCTATTTTCATAAGGGTCACGCCATAATAGGTAACAGTTGGCAGATATTCCCGTTTTGGGAATCTTAAAAATTTATTCTTTCTCCCAATGCCACAGGTGGCTTCCTTGCATTAATAGATTTGAACAGTTTCTTAGCACACAATTAATTTTTCCATAACTCTTATCTCTCTCCTTTGGTTATAAATAACTCGAAACATGAAAAGAGAAACTCACAACTCCTCGATCTTTCTACTTAGTCATTTTACCTTATATTTCTCACCTCTCATTTCTCTAAATTTCTTTCTCTTGTTTAAGTACATCCTTGAGGTGTAGTTCCCTGACTACTCTCGTAACCAAAATCCATAAAATAAATCCTTTATTCCTTACCTTCTTTACCTGTCCAATATCTGAATCATTCATAGAAGGCCCAAACATGGCAACAACTCTTGATTTATAGGGTCACATCTATCAGTCGTAATATGATAGATTACATGATATTTCGGGTAGTCCATTTTCCCTTCCTTACTTCTGTTTTTGGAGCAAATCAAGGAATAGGTCGACTGAGTGACACTAATAACTACCTCCTCTTCTCTTAGGGTACGATTTATCATAGGAGAATACATGCCTTCTTCATTTTCAGTTAACCTAGAATATGGCGAGGATCTATTTCAAGTACAGAGGGAGTACCTTTTCTCAACCTCCCCATTCCTCTTCAAGACGTCGTTCATTGTAACTCTGTCTGTATCATTGTGGGAAGACAACATCGACATCGCTTATCTCCCCTTCTCCTTTGCTACTAGAGGTTTATCTCTTTACCTCAACAACCTTATAAACTCCTTCCACTATCGATAGGGTGGGAAAATAAATCATACCCCATCCTTCAAAACGGAAGCAAAGTTAGGTAGGTTGAATCCGAGAGGGTCACCTACTTTAATGAAAAACATCGTGTTCAACTCCCTAAATTCCTAAGAGTCTATCTGTCAGTGTTGGGGTTTACCTATATTCTCCCTACTTTGAGGATTAAATTCAACACTTCCCATGGGTTCATAAGATGAAATGGATTGGTGGTAGCTGTGGCCTGGTGAAAAGGCGCACTTTCAAAATTGAGAGTTTCTAAGTCCTCAAGGTTAACACTACAAACACTAAGTCTGGCATCCAAGTGTACCTTCCTTCACACCCTACTTGTCTGCTCTTAGACCGAACCATCACAAAGGTCTTCCTTGCCTGGTTTCAAACTCGAAATCATTATTAAACACTCAATCAAAAAAAGCACTAACACTCATTCAGTGGATTACAATATTTTACCTTTTTTCTATTTCTTCCTTAATAATATTCTTACTTTTGCAATACTTGTACTTTTTGATCATTTGCTTATCCTTACTTGTACTTATTATTACTTTTCGAGTAATTGTACTTTTTGATCAATATATCTACTTATCCTTACTTGACGCCTTTCCCTCTATTCATTTGCTTTTACTTTCATTTTGCTCGTCAATCTAGGTCATCACATTTACACACTCGACGCATAACAACTTAAATAAATAAGGACTCAAGGGACTCAACTAGATCAATTGTCAAGCACATAAAGGGTACTTCTCCCAATTCCTTGGTTCAAAGGATCGACTTAACTGTGCTCTAATACCAAAAAATTTGTAACACCCCTACCCAACCATTCACTAGATTCAAGTACAAGCGTAAAAAAAGAATCGGGTTATCGTTCTTGCTAAAATCTCACTAAGTTAAAATCAAATTGTATTACCTATTCACAAATTAAACTTGCATCACAGCCATAAACTTCCAAATAAAGTTTGTTGTCCCAACTATGGACTTTAAGGAACCAAAATAAATACAACATAATCACCCCGTTGTCAAAGTTCCTAAAGGTTCCCCCTTCTTATGTGTATGACATTTTGCTACGAAGCACACCCCATACCCGAGTCCGAGGCTGGGACTGGGCACGAGGCATTACCATACTTAATCACATGCATACAATCATTTTTAATTCACCAAGACTTGGTCAAATTTAAAAGTTCTTCAACCTTGTTTAAAACTCCTTAATGTGGGCCTACAAGGCCTCAAACTCTTATTTAGAAACCATTCGGAACCAACTCGGGCCCTTAAACTGACTCAGTAGAATGATCCTTGAAACAGGGCACACTCCCGTGTGGAAGGGTAACACGCCTGTGTGTACTAAATTCTAAATTCGAACCTATAGGGATTTTCAAACGGCCTGACACATGCCTGTGTCCATGACCTGTATCTCTCACACGGCCATAACACGTCCGTGGCTCTCACACGTCCATGACGCCCGTGTCTAAAAATCTTGACATTCTGTTTCTGATGTCAACAATGATTAAGGGTCACACGGCCAAGGCACACTCCTGTATGCTAAGCCGTGCCCTTCACGCAGCTGAGACACACGGCCGTGTCTCTGCCCGTATGTTTACTACCATGCATACTGACTTGAAATTTTAACGTGTAGGGGACACACAGCCAGACAACATGCCCATGGGGCTGGCCGTGTGTCACACACGCCCGTGTATCTACCCGTGTGGACAACATAAGGCTATTTACCAAGCCCTTTTCCACCTTGAAACACAAAATAACAACATCCATCATTCTAAAGATCATCATAAAATGATTCCTCAATCCAACAACTACATCTTAGGCCTTTACACATTTCATATTTATTAAAACAACCAACAAATTACCCATTCATGAAATAACTTCTTGTATTCATATAACAACTTTCAACTTTACCCATTTCCGGGGCTTTATACAAAATGAATCACAATGCTAAAGTAAGCCAACACATTTGACCAATTAATAATGTAATACCCTTTACCCGTATTCGACACCGGGATAGTGTTCGAGGCATTACCGGGCTTAAACATTCACAAACATGCAAAATTGGGCCATAAAATTTCATTTAAATTAAAAACATTCAATCACATGCATAATGTCCCTTACACGAGCTACCAAGGCTCTAAACATGCATTAAAGGCGGTTTGGGACTAAATCGAGAACTTTAAAAAGTTTTTGGGAAACTTAAAAAAATTTTCTAGAAATAGGGTTACAGGCCCATGTGTCTCCAACACGCCTGTGTCCTCAGGCCATGTAACTCTCTGTTTATGACGTCAGTAAAATAAATTTAACCACACGGCCAGGCCACACGCCCGTGTGCTAGGCCATATCCTCCACACGGTTGAGACACATGGCCGTGTCTCTGACCGTGTGACTGGTACTTAGGCTATTTTCCAAGCCTTTTGTTACCATTAATCCCTCACATCTTTACACACATCAAAGATATACATCATTGCATCATTTTAATGATTTAACATACTTCACTGAGATATATTCTTAACTTTAACATGCTATCATTCACTTATTACACGTACTCATATAATATCAAATCTAGGCACAATAATTCTATATTCATTGACCTTATCATTTGATGACCATTTTTACCAAACTTTCATAACCATTAATTTATCAAGTAGCTTCAATCAACATCAAGTATTCATTCAACTTATTTCCATATTATACATTTACCACGTGGCTATGACCATTTCGATCAGTCAAGAAGCACCCATCATGCATATATGTCATAATACCAACCATACATATCCCACAAGTATAAACACATCATCGCATCACAAGCATTAGAACTTATCATGGATAATTAGGCTTACAAGCCACATCTTATGGCTATATACATTGAATAAATATAAGCCAATACATATGCCTAATCATAACAGCATCTATCATAAAACTAAGTCCCTATACATGCCACTCACTTGAAGACGTTAAGATTCATCAATACTCCAAAGGAGGTAGCTTGATAGTGCGAGGTTGCCTCCAACGATCTCCAACCCTGAGCTAACCTGTCAACACTAAAAAAATGGAAATGAGGGAGTAAGCTTAAAGCTTAGTATGTCCATATAAAAATAATAAGCAAATTATCAACATGATTCCATGGAAATATAATCATAATTTCACTTTTACTTATTTTCTGGTCATGTTGTTTTCTCGAGTCATAGTTACTAAATTATTATATCTGGAGCTATAGAAATCCAAATTAAGATCTGTAAATTTTTCCTAAAACTAGACTCATATATCTTTTTACCATAAAATTTCCATAATTTTTGGTATAGCCAATAAATACAGTTTATTCTTTAAACGAGCTCGGATGTTACATGAATCGCATCCATTATGAGCTCGGACCACTCAAGGAGCTCAGATGCTTGCATCTATAATGAACTCAGACCTCTCAGTGAGCTCGGATGCCACATAGATCACGAACTTGGACCACTCGACAAGTTCAGATTCTCACATATATCACAAACTCGGACCGCTCAACGAGCTCGGATTTCTTAATTCCTAGTGTCATGTCACTTGTATCCTAAACAATTCCTAAGGTTCAAATGGGGTTTTTCTCATTACACATAGCATCTTCATCGTACTTGCTCGTAATGTCGTGGATAACGACCATAATATCATTCATGCTTGCAAATTCACCGTTCTCATATTCATGAAATAAACATGGCGTTGCTTATAATTACATTTAGGCATATGTTACATAATACAATCATCATATCAACTATATAAACATAATGTTCACACATCAATTTAAGTTCAAGCATAAACAATGATATTATTGCGTTATTATTGACATACGAACTTACCTCGAATGCGAGCACAACTATATATTCTGATTTAGTCCATCATCTCATTCATTTCCAATCTATGCTTGAATCTCATTTTCCTTGATCTATAATATCACATTTAACTTACTAATTAGTCACATTACTCATATGGCTCCAAAAATCATATTTTTCAAATTTTCATTTTAACCCTTAAACTTTTACATATTTGCGCTTTTTCCCAATGCTCGTAAAATGATTTTCATTCAATTTCTTTGTACTTTAAGCGAAGCCGAACCATTTTCATAAATATATAAATCCCCAATTTCCACTAAAACACACTTTTATGACAAATTTTACAACTTTTACGATTTAGTCTTTTTAAACATTTTCACCAGAAATTCACTTAGCACAAGTCGTTTATTTAACAACCAACATTCATTTTCTACCATTAGACATCAAAATACATGCATGAAATACATGGGTAAATTTTTAAACATCAACCCTAGCTCAAATAAATGGTAGAAATAGATAGGCCTTGTTACGAGGATTTCAAAAACGTAAAAATCATTAAAAACGGGGCTAGAACAGACTTACAATTGAGCTTGGAAGCTTGAAAAACCCTAGCTATGTCTTCTCCATACAAGTTTTGGCCATGGGGTAGAAGATGGACAAAAATTGACTTTTAATTTCTTTTTTAATTCATTTTAATTACTAAATGACCAAAATGTCCCTAACTTAAAAATATTCTATTTTACCAATTTATGTCCATTTTTGTCCAAAAAATTAACCAATGGTCTAATTATCATTTAAGGACTTCCAATTTAAAATTTCATTGCAATTAGACACCTCTAGCTTCTAGAACTCAAGTTCTGCACTTTTTACAATTTTGTCCTTTTGACTAAATTAAGTGCCCAAACGTCAAAATTTTCAAACGAAATTTTCAAGAAAACATCCTGTGAAATTGTAGACCATAAAAAAATAATAAAATAAGTTTACTTAAGTCATATTTTTGGACCCGAAACCACTGTTCCGACTAGGCCCTAATTTGGGATGTTACAACTCTCCACCCATTTAGGGATTTTCGTCCCCGAAAATTTTACCAGAAGAGTGGTTTAGCTTACACATACACTCTACTATCACATAAGCATTGCTAAAGAATATTTACTCAGGCTATGTTTAATACTTAGCTTTTAAATTTTTCATACTAAAGTCATGAACAATTCTGTGTTATACAACGCATCAATCGAATCTTGACTTCTATCAGAGATTTCATGTATACAAGGGTCGAACCCATACCGTCATAAAATATATACACACATCATACTTGAATCCTCTCATTCAAATGGCATATCCAGCTCGATCATTATGGCCTTAGGTTCTTTATCATTTTATACAGCCCGACAGTTCACTAATTTGACCTCTGGTCATCATTAAATTTAGAGCCTCAGTTAGCTTTTTTTTTCAATAATTCACAATATAAATCCGGATCTCAATCCGATTAACAAAAACTAGCATTTTAAGAAATTCAACAATCTCAAAGATACTTAATCCCATAAGTCTAACAAGCGGAAATTCAGTACTTACCGACATGAATTTGCAAATTCATCAATTACTTAACAACAAGTCACTTGACATCTTTCTCTTTCAAATATAGGAGTAATTCTAATATGAAATCTATAGTAATCACATTCTCATTTTCGTTCAATTACCACCACTACCGAAAATCATTCTGACATCACCTGATATTAGACTTTAACCTTGATAACATTTCATATATCAAACACAAAGATCAGAAATGTCGAGTTCCAAACTTGAACACCAACACATTACTCCCGTGAGCTTCCTTGCAATTCTCTGTATAAGCTCTGGACTTTCTACCTAAGCACTTGTAACCACATTTTCTTTTTCTCAAAGATCATACAACAACAATCTCAGATCATGTACGCTATCTCAAACTCAAATCTTTCTATGGCAGCAGATACATTAAGCTATTACATTGCCTTTTTGTCCTAAAATGTATCACAATCCGTTTAACGACACATCACAGAAAAATCAAGAATTTCTTGCCTGATGTAGGCTAAACCAAGTCTAATATTCTGATTAACAATGTTCTCGTCTGTTCTAAGCTTTACTAACATGCAATAGACCGTTCAAATTTCACAAGGCGATAACTTTATCATTCATAGCAACTTTAAATCATATCAAAGTATGCTAGGAAATATACACTTTTCACTCAAACTATCCGTCTTTTACCCATAAGGAAATGAAATTTTATTCCCAGTCATAAATATCTCATTTAATCTTTCAAACAATAACCAATACCGATTGAACAACCAAGTCTGTCTTAATCATTAATAAATGACATTTCAAGAAATCTTCTCTGCCAGTCGATAGAACGACAACATGTAATCATTCAAAGTTTATTTATCATGCTAATAAAAAACCATTTCAAATGCATTAACTCAAGTAACTAGAATATCTCAACTAAAGGCATCAACTTCGATTAACTTACTTGAGAAAAGAATTCCACCATACCAATTGAAATTTACATTTTCACCACTTATGTCCTTGCTGATGTCAAATTTTTCATGAAGATTTAGAGAAATCCAGAATCGGAATCACCACGTTACTATAATCAACCAGAAGCATGATCATAATTAACATAGTTATCATAGACCAAAGAACACACTTTAGATATGAGCTGTGATTGATAAATTACGGAATATAGGTAACAAGAAAATTAGGATTAAGAAGTCCAAGATAGAGAAATCCAAGATAAAGAAATCCAAGATAAAGAAATTCAAGATACAATATCATAATGAAAGACCCAAAACAAAGCTCATAAGAAAATATGAAAGATTTCGATAATTTCCCAGAGGAAAGAAGTCAAGAAAAATACATCATTCAAGCCCACTGGAATTAAATGCAACAAGGATAATGTATCTTCCCATATATATATCGAACAGAGCATCCATTAGAAGAAACAGAATCATAACATCAAGTACATTATCTCATAAAATCCCAACAGACAGAACGTAATAGAATGCCAAAGGGAAAATAGAGCAATACAGATTATATACCAGTTAAACTATCAATACTTTTGTCTTATTCCAAGATTAGAAAACATTTTCACACGATAACAATTTATCTGAAAATAGATAGCCACCAGCAATACTTTCGAGAGTAAATGAACTCATAGAGTACCTCAAGAGAGACAGTCATAATCTGCTTACTATAATTGCCACATTCAGATATCTTACATTTCAAGATTTATTCCTCCAACTATTTTTCTTATTACAAATCCCACTTTATGATTTTCATTGAAGAAGATCGGTCCTGAAGAAATTCCAGTTAATACGTTTCTTGACATCGCACTTTACTAGCTCTATCTTTACTTATCAATCCAATTAATCTATGATCATAGTTATAATCATTCTACAACTGAACTCTTTGGTCTCATACTTGTGAGCTTATTCAAAACTGATCTTATAAAATCTTTTACAAAACACCACTCTGGTAAGGGGGTGGGGTGGGGTTCTAAGGTCCCTAACTCGTCTTTCATATGCATATGCATATAGCACTATTTCATCATCATAGCAACAGTTTCACAAACATAACATTCACTTCAGGCAAACTATTATTCACATTTGTATGACACGAGCTTCCCAATTATCTTATTCAAACAGTGCACTTGTGCATGCATTCTATGGATTCTGAATAACATTACTAATCATTTTCATTTACTTAAACGAGTCATGCACATAACATCATAAGAGGGCCAAACAAACATGGATAAACATATTACAATCTAAACTTTCATCTCGCACTTCATCATGTATATATCATTACATTCATATGAATCAATCAATCAATTTAACATAGATAAGCTCATTACATTATAATCCTTTCATAGATAAGCTCATTACATTATAATCCTTTGTCTCATTTAAAGATATCATTAAAATTCATCAACATTCAACGTCCAATCGGGAAAATGACATTTTTATCCGTAATATGATTTTATAAACCTTTATTCATACCTTCATGAATTTCTTTTTATCACATTCACTTAATCAAACAAGTCATGTGCACAATATCATATAAAAATCAAACAAGCATGAGTATTCCTCGCTACATAAACTTTTATCCCGCATGTTATCACATACATATCATGAAATTTTATTCATACTTTTCTGAGTTTAGGCTCATCATAACTGTATTTTACCCGAATACCTTAGCTTCAAATTTAACATGGTCGGTGTAACTCAGTTGGAGAGTACCTTTGTCTAAACAGAATGGTTCTTGTTCGTGTCGGGAGATATCATATTATCACGGATTTGTGGCATGTATAGCTAGACTCTCATACATGCTAGGTTAGTCTAAGAACTGACTAAATCATAGCTCTGATACCACAACATGTAACACCCTTTACCCGTATCTGGCGTCGAGACAAGGTTCGAGGTGTTACCAGACTTAAACATTCACAAACATGCAAAACTGGGCCATAAAATTTCATTTAAATTAAAAACATTCAATCACATGCATAATGACCCTTACACGAGCTACTGAGGCTCTAAACATGCATTAAAGGCGATTTTGGGGACTAAATCGAAAACTTTGGAAAGTTTTTGGGAAACATAAAAAAAATTCTTGAAACAGGGTCCCACGCCTGTGTGAACACAGGGACATGCCCATGTGTCTCCAACACACCCGTGTCCTCAGGCCGTGTAACTCTCTGTTTATGACGTCAGCAAAACAAATTTAACCACACGGCCAGGCCACACACCCGTGTGCTAGGTTCTATCCTCCACACGGTTAAGACATATGGCCGTGTCTCTGCCCGTGTGACTGGTACTTAGGCTATTTTCCAAGCCTTTTGTTACCATTAATCCCTCACATCTTTACACACATCAAAGATATACATCATTGCATCATTTTAATAATTTAACATACTTCACTAAGGTATATTCTTACACGTACTCATATAATATCAAATCTAGACACAACAATTCTATATTCATTGACCTTATCATTTGATGACCATTTTTAACAAACTTTCATAACCATCAATTTATCAAGTAGCTTCAATCAACAACAAGTATTCATGTTCAAACATTATCAACTTATTTCCATATTATACATTTACCACGTGGCTATGACCATTTCGATCGGTCAAGAAGCACCCATCATGCATATATGTCATAATACCAACCATACATATCCCACAAGCATAAACACATCATCGCATCACAAGCATTAGAACGTATCATGGATAATTAGGCTTACAAGCCACAATCATTACAAGCCACATCTCATGACTATATACAATGAATAAATATAAGCAAATACATATGGCTAATCATAATAGCATCTATCATAAAACTAAGTCCCTATACATGCCACTCACTTGAAGACATTAAGATTCATCAATACTCCAAAGGAGGTAGCTTGGTAGTGTGAGGTTGCCTCCGATGATCTCCAACCCCGAGCTAACCTGTCAACACTAAAGAAATGGAAATGAGGTAGTAAGCTTAAAGCTTAGTAAGTCAATATGAAAATAATAAGCAAATTATCAACATGATTCCATGGAAATATAATCATAATTTCACTTTTACTTATTTTCTGGTCATGTTGTTTTCTCGAGTCATAGTTACAAAATTATTTATATATGGAGCTACAGAACTCCAAATTAAGATCTGTAAATTTTCCTTAAAACTAGACTCATATGTCTTTTTACCATAGAATTTTCAGAATGTTTCATCTAGCTAATAAGTACAGTTTATTCTTTAAATTTACCCATATTCTGCTGCTTGACAGCATCAACTTTTCTTTACTAAAAATCAATTATTTTATAGTACAAGTTTTGATTAATGTTCTCGTCTATTTCTCTTGAAAATAAACTCATTAAGGATTTATTCATATAAATCCTAGCCCATAATCATTTTTTTTAAATTTTTACTGATTTTCCAAATTTGAGATAGGGGAGCCCGAAATCACTCTGACTCTATCTCACAAATGTTCAAATATCTCATAATATGAAACTCTTTTGCTTACACCGTTTCTTCTATGTGAAAATAGATTTAATAAGATTTAATCTCATATCTTATTCAGTCTCTAATTCAATTTCTAAAATTTTTGGTGTATTTTTAAAGTCACGCAACTGCTAATGTCCAACACTGTCTTAGTGCAATATAATGGTAACTATCATAAGTTCATTTTCAACTAATCATGAACTTACTAATTCATGGATTTCATGTTCAATTTCACAAAGAAATAATAAAATAACCATAAAGATTATTCATCATTTAAACCCTTTTGGCTTACTTATCATATACACAGATATACTTGCTCATCATTAATCGATCTTTACCAAGGCATTATTCATAAGTTTAACATACGTATCTGTACTCATCGTAGTGTATCATATAACCATACCTCTTTAACATGCCCTTCTCAGGACTTTCATCACATTCATTACATTACCGGCTGAACACTAGGCATACTATTGGATACGCGAAAACTTGCACCTAAGTGCCACATATACATATGTAGCCAAAGCTACCTCATAACATGTATACATCCATAATGAACTCAGACCTCTCAACGAGCTCAGATGTTACATGAATCGCATCCATTATAAACTCGGACCACTCAACGAGCTCGAATGCTTGCACCTATAATGAACTCGAATATCTCAACGAGCTCGGATGCCACATAGATAACGAACTTGACCGCTCAACAAGTTCAGATTCTCACATATATCACGAACTCGGAACGCTAAATGAGCTCAAATTTCTTAATTCCTAGTGACATGTCACTTGTATTCTAAATTATTCCTAAGGTTCACACGAGATTTTTCTCATTGCGCATAGCATCTCCATCGTACTTGCTCGTAATGTCATGGATAACGACTATAATATCATTCATGCTTACAAATTCACTATTCTCATATTCAAGAAATAAACATGGCATTGCTCATAATTACATTTAGGCATATGTCACATAATACAATCATCATATCGACTATATAAACATTCACCACATAATGTTCACACATCAATTTAAGTTCAAGCATAAGCAATGATATTATTGCATTATTATTGACATACGAACTTACCTTGAATACGAGCACGGCTATATATTCCGATTTAGTCCATAATCTCATTCATTTCCAATCTATGCCTGAATCTCATTTCCTTGATCTATAATATCAAATTTAGCTTACTAATTAGTCACATTATGCATATGGCTCCAAAAATCATATTTTTACAAATTTATATTTTGACCCCTAAACTTTTACATATTTACAGTTTTGCCCCAATGCTCGTAAAATGATTCACTCACTTTCCTTGTACTTTAAGCCAAGCTGACCTTTTTCATAACTATAGCAGTCCCCAATTTCCATTAAAACACCCTTTTATGACAAATTTTACAACTTTTACGATTTAGTCATTTTAAGCATTTTTACCGAAATTCACTTAGCAAAAGTCTTTTACTTAACGCCCAACATTCATTTTCTACTATTAGACATCAAAATACATGCATCATATACATGGGTAAGTTTTTAAACATCAACCCTAGCTCAAATAAATTGTAGAAATAGATAGATCTTGTTAAGAGGATTTCAAAAACGTAAAAACCATTGAAAACGGGGCTAGAACAGACTTACAATCGAAATTGGAAGCACGAAAAACCCTAGCTATGTCTTCCCCATGCAAGTTTCGGGCATGGGGTAGAAGATGGACAAAAACTGGCTTTTAATTTTGTTTTTAATTCATGCCCCTAACTTAAAAATATTCTATTTCACCTATTCCATGTCCATTTTTGTCCAACAAATTAACCAATAATCTAATTTACATTTAAGGACTTCCAATTTAAAATTTCATTGCAATTAGACACCTCTAGCTTCTAGAACTCAAGTTTTGCACTTTTTACAATTTATTCCTTTTGACTAAATTGAGTGCCCAAATGTCAAAATTTTCGAACGAAATTTTCACGAAATCATCCCGTGAAATTGTAGACCATAAAAATATAATAAAAATAAGCTTTATTACGTCGTATTTTTGGTCCCAAAACTACTGTTTCGACTAGGCCCTAATTCGGGATGTTACAAACAATGAAACAAAATTCTAAAGTCAGTATCCTATACATGCCGTAATCAAAATAAATAGATCTAACTATACCAATTGCTTCGATTGATAGTGTGGTCGATGCCTCCGACATCCGTTGATCCACAAGCTAATTAGGCGACACTATAAGAAAATGGAAAAAAGTAGGGTAAGTATAAATGTTAGTAAGTTGCATGAAAATAAATAGAACGAAAACTTTACCATTATCATCATGCTCATAAAACTAAAATAGGCATATGCACAACTTATTCGTCACTATCCAACACAATTCACATAGCATATACTAAGCTCACATCCCATGCACTTCATTTAGGTACCTGTATCACTCACAACATGGTTATATTTTTCTCATTTAACTTAAACTATAACTCTCACTGTTGAACCATTTGGAATACTATCGGATAGTCACTAAGCCCCAACATAGGATTTGATGCTGATGCCATGTCCCAGACATGGTCTTACACTGGCTCATCCATCAAGTCGATACCATGTCCCATACATGGTCTTAAACCTACTATCAAAATCGAGGCTGACGCCATGTCCCAGACATGGTGTTACACTAGCTCTTACATATCCGTGCAGATACAATGTCCCAAACATGGTCTTACACTGACACCTCTATCCGTGCCGATGCCATGTCCCAAACATGGTCTTACACTGACACCTCTATACGTTCCGATGCCTTGTCCAAGGCATGGTCTTACACTGACACATCTCGTAGCCGATGCATGTCCCAGACATGTCTTACACTGGTTTATATCTCGAGGCTGATGCATGTCCTAGACATGTCTTACACTAGCTCTCGTCTCAATGCCGATGCCATGTCCCAGACATCGTCTTACACTGGCTCTTATAACGTGGTCGATGCATGTCTCAGACATGTCTTACACAAGCACACAATATCCCGAATGTCCTGGCCTGAATATCCGATATATTTCCTAAGGTTCAAACAGGAGTCCTACTATCTCAATATTCATCATACATGATTATTTCCACAAACAAGCAATTCTTGTTATCTCAATTCAAGCACATATAATAACAATATAGTTGTATTATTTTTATACAACTTACCTTAGATTACAAAATGTATACGACTAGTTCGGCTTAGTCCACTTGCTTCGCTTTTCCTCGGTCTAGGCCTGAATTTTGTAATTATTGATCTAGAAAGATAAAAATTTATGAATTTTAATCATCTTATTAATCTAGATACTCAACAATTCAAAATTGTGCAAAATGACCATTTTTCCCCTAGACTTTTGCAAAATGACCATTTTACCCCTAGGTTTAAAAATCGATTTTTATCTAATTTCTTCATATCTTAGGCCTAGTCGATTACTTTTTTACACTAGAAGCAGTCCAAAATTCTCAATATTTCACACCTTTATCACCTATTTTACAACTTATGCAAAATGGTCCTTTTTAGGGTTTTCATAAGAAATCTCTTCACAAAAGTTGTTTATTTAACAACCATTTTTCATTTTTCTCCCATAAAATTTTAGAAAACAACATATCTAATTTCATGGCAAAAGCCTAGACTTTCAACCATTTTTGCAAAATAGTCCCCTCATTTGAAAGCTCATGCTACAAAGATTCTAAAAATATAAAAATTTTCAAGAAAAGTCATCAAAGTTACTTGCTTGCAAGAGTAGAGAGTGGCTGAAATTTTTGAAGCTCAAAACCCCCTACAATGGCTGAATTTTTGGTAGAGAAGATGGTAAAAAAAAAAAGATGATATCTTTTCTTTTTATTTTATTTTTATTCTATTCAAAATTAGGTAATCAAATTACCTAACCATTTGACCCATTGATTTCCTTTTCCCTATGGCTAGTCATGCCTCTTGGACGGGGTCTAATTTGCCTTTAAAGACCTCCAATTATGGCTCTCTAGCTATTTGGTATGTCTATCAAGTAAAATAGAACTTTTACCCTTTATGTGATTTAGTCATTTTTCCCGATTAAGCATGTAATCACTAAAATTAATTCACCAAAATTTTTATACTCTCCTATAATCATGCCACAACACAAAAAAATATAAAAAAATAATTTCTCCAACTCCGGTTTAGTGGTCCCAAAACCACTGTTCCGACTAGGCCCAAAATTAGGCTGTTATAATTCTCCCCCTTAGGGATTTTCGTGTCTGAAAATCTTACCGGTGAATCAGTTCGGGTATTGATCTCTCATAGTCTTTTTGGGTTCCCACGTGGCTTCCTCGACTTCGTGTCTATGCCAGAAAACCTTTAAAAGTGCTACACTTTTATTCCTTAACTTCTTGACCTCTCAATCCAAAATCATAATCGGTTCTTCACCATTGGTCATATCCGGGCTTATTTCAATTTCTTTCAGTGAAATCACGTGTGAGAGGTTAGATCGGTAGCAGCATAACATCGATACATGAAATACATCATGAATTTTCTCTAGTTCACGAGGCAAGGCCAATCGATATGCTACCGGCCCAATTCTCTTAGTCACCTCATAAGATCCAATAAACCGCGGACTTAGCTTGCCTTTTCTACAGAATCTAAGGACTTTTTTTCACGAGGATACTTTCAAAAACACTTTTCCCCCATCTTGGAACTCGATCTCTTTTCATTTCAAGTTCGTATAGGATTTTTGTCTATCCGATGCGGCTCTCAAGCAATCACGAATCACCTTAAACTTTTCCTTGGTTTCTTTGACCAAATCGACCCCGTGAATCTGATTCTCTCTCAACTCAGTCCAATATAAAGGCGTTTGGCACTTACGCCCATATAAAACCTCATAAGGCGCCATTTTTAGACTTGGCTGATAAATGTTGTTGTAGACGAATTCGACTAGTGGTAAATACTTTTCCAAACTACCTTGAAACTCGAGAACACAACATCGTAACATGTCTTCTAATATCAGAATTACTCTTTCTGACTGACTGTCGGCTTACGGATGAAAAGCTGTGCTAAAATTGAACTTAGTCCCTAAAGCTTCTTGCAACTTCTTCCAAAACCTCAAGGTAAACCTCAGATCCCTATCCGAGATAATCAATATGGGCACCCCGTGAAGTTTCACTATCTCTGAAACATACAAATCAGCCAATTTCTCAAGGGAGTAGCCGATACGCATCGGTATAAAATGTGCCGACTTGGTAAGTCTATCAACAATGACCCAAACGGAATTCTTTTTCTTTGGCGTCAAAGGCAGCCCGGACACAAAGTCCATAGTTACTCGGTCCCATTTCCACTCAGGAACCATCACAGGCTGAAGCAAACCCGAGGGTACTTGGTGTTCAGCCTTCACTTATTGACAAACTAGACACTAAGAGAAAAACTCAGAAATGTCTCTTTTCATTCCTGACCACTAGTACATTTTCTTCAAGTCATTATACATTTTCACACTACCCAGATGGATAGACAAGCAACCACTATGTGCCTCTCGTAAAATCCTCAGAATGAGCTCTTTATCGTTGGCTACACAATCCGATCTCGATACATCATACAACCATCAGTACTAATGTGAAATTCTGATTCACTTCCCGTCTCACACTAAGCCACTTTAGGTTAAATCCTCACCACTTTTCTGAGCCTCGCATATCTCTTGAAGGAATATAGATCTAGCTCTCATCTCTGCTAGAATCGAGCCATCATCAATCACGGTCAGCTGAGTATTCATAGCCCTCAGAGTGAACAATGATTTCCTACTCAAAGCATCTGTGACTACATTCGCCTTTCCGGGGCGGTAGTCAATCACCAACTTGTAATCCTTTATCAACTCCAACCACCTTCGTTGTCATAAATTCAGCTCCTTCTAAGTCATCAAATACTTTTGACTCTTATGGTCAGTGAACACTCAGCTTCTCTCGCCATACAAATGGTGTCTCCAAATTTTTAACGCGAACACAATGGCGGCCAACTCTAAATCGTGTGTTGGGTAATTCTTCTCGTGTGGCTTTAGCTGTCTCAAGGCATATGCTATCACTTCACCTTCTTGCATGAGTACACACCCCAATCCATTTAAGGAGGTGTCACTATATACCATGAATCCTTTCCCCAATTCTGGTTGCACTAGAACTAGAGCCTCGGTAAACAAGGCCTTTAATTTCTCGAAACTTTGTTGGCACTTTTTTGTCCATTCAAACTTGACGTCCTTTTGTAACAACTTTGTCATCGGAGTAGCTATTATTGAGAACCCATTTACAAATCCTCTGTAGTATCTAGCTAAACCCAAAAAGCTTTGAACCTCTGTCACATTCCTCGATGATTTCCACTCAACAATGGCCGAGATTTTGCTTCGGTCAACTCTGATTCCATCTCCCGATACGATGTGTCCTAGGAATCCAACTTCTTTAACCAAAATTCACTCTTACTGAATTCACTCTTACTGAATTTGGCATATAATTATTTATCTCTCAGGGTTTGTGAAACAGTTCTCAGATACTCCGCGTGCTCACTCTCATCACGCGAATAAATTAGTATGTTGTCGATAAAGACCACTACAAACTTATCCAAATACGGTCGAAAAATACGGTTCATCAAATCCATAAACACTGCAGGAGCATTTTTTAAATCGAATGGCATAACAAGAAACTCATAGTGCCTATACCTCGTACTAAACGTGGTTTTTGGTACTTTTTTGCTCATTATCCCTTAACTGATAGTAGCCCCACCTTAAATCGATCTTAGAAAACACGGTGTCTCCATTCAACTGATTGAACAAATCATCGATCCTTGGCAAGGGATACTTGTTCTTTACAGTCACCTTGTTGAGCTGTCGGTAGTCTATGCACAATCTTATCGACCTATCTTTTTTCTTCTTAAACAGCATTGAGGCACCCCATGGTGAATAACTTGGTCTTGCAAAACCTTTATCCATTAACTTTTGTAATTGAGCCTTCAACTCCTTTAACTCCATTGGGGCCATTCTATACAGAGCAATCGAGATAGGCGCTATACCAGGGACCAACTCAATACCAAATTCAACTACTCTGATTGGAGGCAATCCGGGTAATTCCTCTGCAAACACATCTGTAAACTCACGTACCACAGGCACTGTCTCAATTTTCACTTCAGACTCTTTGGTGTTCAACACAAATGCTAGGTATGACTCATACCCTTTTCTCAAATATTTCTCGTCAGTCAAAGACAGAATCAGTACAGGTGCATTATTTGGTGCACCTGATTCAACTCGAATAATATCCCGATTCTCACATTTCATTTCAACGAACTTGCTACCATAATTCACTATTACATTATAAGCAGTTAACCAATCCATGCCAAGAATTAGGTCAAATTCATCAAACGGTAGTAGCATGAGGTTAGCCGAAAAATAATAACCTCTAATCATCAAATGTAATATCCTGAATTAGGGCCTAATTGGAATAGTGGTTTCGTGACCACATATCTGAGATAGAAATAATTATTTTATAATTATTTTGATGTTTATGATATGATTGCATGATTGTGTGAAAATTTCGTGATGAAATCCTATGCCTAAAGTGCTTAAATTGAAATTAGGGACTAAATCGAATAATTTGTAAAACTTGCATTCTAGGAGTTTTTAGTATGAAATTGCTTTGGAATATTAATGAGGAGGTATTAAATAGCAATTTGACCAATTTCTAAGTCTATGGACAAAAATTGGACATGGATGAAATTTTTGGAAAGTTTAGTAGTAAGGGCATTTTGGTCATTTGTATATTAAATGAAATAAAATGGGAAAAATAACACAAAATTATCATCTGCTCCATATTGTTGCTGCCGAATTTTACCTCTCCCCATAGCTACGGTTTCTTCAACTTTCAAGTTTCATAATCAAGAGAAACGAGATTCAAGTTGCGATCGAGGGAAAAACAAAGTTTACGAAGAATAGGCTCGATTGCTAATAATTTTGTATCGAGGTAAGTTCATGTGTAAATGTAGTAACATAATTGTCATTTTGAGCAATTTAATGTTGTTTATATGATATGATGCTTATTATTATCATGAAATGTTATGTTTTGTGGTTATTGTTGAATAATATGTAATTATGTGAATTACTTGATGAGTATGAACTATCACCGAGTATCGGTTCCGATATTCCGTGGAAGACAGAAAAGATGTGAGATCGAGGAAAAAGCAAGTGATACGTCACAAGGATACTTGAGTTCCAAACTCGTTGAGTTGAGTCCGAGTTCGTGAGATGTAACTAGGCATCCGAACTAGTTGAGTTGAGTCCGAGTTCACTTATGGATGCGAACACCCGAGCTCGTTGAGTTGAATCCGAGTTCACTTATGGGCGGGTTACATGGTAGCTTAGCTACATAAGTTCCGCAGGCTATTGAGTTTGTCTAGCTGCGGCTATGGCACTTACGTTCATGAAATCTGCGTATTCGAATTATATTCCGATATGTTCAACGGGTGAATCTTAAGTGAATGAGAAGAATGCCTAAAATGAAGGTGACATATTGGTAAGTGTGGTGAATGAGAAAATTTGATAGGTATGTGCTTAAATCCTCGGGTTGAGAACTTGGTATGATGAAATCGTAGAAAGATATTAAATGCAAATGAAACATGAATGTCTTGGTGTTCTTTATGCAAATGATGTTTTATGTGGAATTTCATGATTATGTTACTTGCTATTAGCATGTGAACTTACTAAGCATTTATGCTTACCCTCTTCTTTTCATTCATTGTAGTTGTTGACAAGCTGGCTTGAGAATTGGGATAGGTCGAAGACTTGTTCACACTATCCGAAGTCCTAAATTGGTAAAATGGCTTGTGTGTTTTGAATGTGGCATGTATAGCAAAATACTCACTTTGTGTAAATGATGTTATGATATGGATATGGTTTGGCAAGAAAAGGGTTTGTAAATGATTAGCGATTGGAATGGCCAGTCTAAGTCATATTTGATGTTATGTATGTTTAAAATGCTATTTAGTCCAAGAAAATCTCTAGTAAAGTAAAATTTGCCATAAAATAGAATCTGACAACAGCAGTGATGTAAATTTTAAAAAATCACTAAAAATAGTAAAAATGGAATTAAATGATGAATAAGTTATGAAATTGAATCTTGATGAGTCTATTTTCATATGGATGGAACGAAACAGGTATATGAGTTATATTTTGTGAGATACTTAAGTTTTTGTGGAACAGGGTCAGAGTGATCTCTGTATCCTCTGTTTTAACTTTAAAAATTCACTATAAATTGTAAAAAATAATTAGGAGTTTTATCTTACATGTATGAAATCCTTATTGAGTATAGTTGTATAAGACCCAAATTAAATAATCATTGAAACACTGTACAGGGAGATATCTAATTCGTAATACACAGGGGTCAGAGTAGTCAAACCCTAAAATAGGGGAAACTTTAACTAATAAACTGTACTAATTGGCTAGACCATAAATTCTAGAAAAAACATTAGTAAATACATATATGAGTCTAGTTTCAGGAAAAATTTACGGAATTATATTTTGAGTATCGAAACTCGAGATATGAATTTTTAAACGCCTGTGACGCAGTTGACCAGCTTGTCTAGAAATTTTAAAAATAAATTGTTTGAGCTGTTAAATTGATGAATTAAGTTTAGTAACACCTCAAGCTCGACTCTGGCGATGGTCTCGGGCGTGAGGGTGTTACATCAAAGGTCAGTATCTACTCACTTTATCAACTATCACATGCCTGCCTAACGGGTTTGACATTTTTATCACAAATTCGATGGGCTCAACAGACATATTCATACAAGGTACTAATTTCATGCATACATAGGAATGAGTAGACCCTGGATCAATCAAAGCAATAACAGAGATATCATGAAGAGAAAAAGTA
The DNA here is from genome assembly GCF_025698485.1 of Gossypium arboreum. Taxonomy (NCBI): domain Eukaryota; kingdom Viridiplantae; phylum Streptophyta; class Magnoliopsida; order Malvales; family Malvaceae; genus Gossypium; species Gossypium arboreum. Next base: position 42,839,328 of record NC_069080.1, read on the forward strand.
CCCGTAATCACATTTGGTGAAGATGCCTCTTCGCGAGCGCCAATGGCATAAGTCCTTGCAGGCACACGGCCTTCGGACCTCACACCTGAATCTCTAGGGGCACCTCTACTACTAGCCCCACTGCCCGAGTTCTTCTGTGGTTTACCACTCGTAGGAGCACTACTCACCCTTACGTCTTGCTTTTTCTCTTTCTCACCTAATTTAAGACAGTCTCGAATAAAGTGGTCCAAAGATCCACATTTGAATCAAACTCTTTCATTCACTCGGCATGCGCCGAAATGACGTCTACCACATTGTGAACACTCCGGCTTGTTTGGCCGAGCACTACCAACACTCACGACTGAAGTGGTTTGGGCTTTAGACACCGTATGTTGCTTATTCTTGCTCTTATTCGAGAACCCCACTGACGCGTTTGATCGGGTAGGAAATTCTTTCAGTCTCTTACATGGGGTATGCTGTGATTTCCCCATTTGTCTTTTCCTTGAGTCTCAAGACTCGATGTCAGCTCTTCTCTTCTCTTTGGCCAATTCCTCTGCCTTACATGTTCTCTCCACGAGCACCACAAATTCCCTTATCTCCAAGATACCAACTAATAGACGAATGTCTTCGTTCAAACCATCTTCAAACCTCTTGCACATAATGACTTTTATAGATAGGCACTCCCATGCATATTTGATGAGTCTCACAAACTCACGTTCATACTTAGTCATCATCTTACGGCCTTGTTTCAACTCAAAAAACTACTTTATTTTCTTGTCCATAAACCTCTAACTAATGTACTTCTTCCGAAACTCCTCCTAGAAGAACTCCTATATAATCCTTTCCCATGGTACAACAGACTCAAGGGTGTTCCACCATTGATAGGCTGAGTCTCATAGGAGTGACACTGTGCACTTCACTCACTCCTCAGGCATACACGATAACTCATCAAATACCCTAATGGTATTTTCTAACAAAATTTTTGCTCTCTCTGGCTCATCATCAATCTTAGCCCGAAATTTCTTGGCCCCTTGCTTTCGTATCTTATCTACTGAGGGTTTCTCTCTCCTAACCAAATCCACTCCTTGCGGAGCTACAGGGGCATACTGAGGAACCGGATGAGGTAGAGGAGGAGGAATATTCGAATTCACATGAATGACCTCTAAATACCACGCGTCCATCACTTCTCTAGCTCCTCCGCCCTGACTCATTGTCACAGGCCCACTATCTACTGGCGCGGTCCCTTCAGCGGGAGCTGACGCATTACTCTCCATATCATCTACTGTAGCTACGTCAGGATTCATTTACTATATGAAAAACATAATTTATAATCGTCAGGAGTCGTCACACTATCAATATACAACTATGTCATGTATAGTTAGACTCGTACTCATGCTAGGTTAGTCCTAGAACCGACTAAACCACAGCTCTGATACCACTAAATGTAACACCCCTTACCTGAGACCGAGGCTAAAACTGGGCACGAGGCATTACCATACTTAATCACATGCATACAATCATTTCTGACTTACCAAGACTTGGTCAAATTTAAAAATTTTTCTAACCTTGTTTAAAACTCCTTAATGTGGGCCTACGAGGCCTCAAACTCTCATTTGGAAACCATTCGGAACAAATTCAAGTCCTTAAACGGACTTAATAAAAATGACCCTTGAAACAGGGCACACGCCGGTGTGGAAAGGTAACACGCCTGTGTGTATTAAATTCTAAATTCAAACCTACAGGGGTTTTCATACGACCTGACACACGCCCGTGTCAATGGCCCGTGTCTCTCACACGGCCATGACACGCTCGTGTCTAAAAATCATGATATTCTATTTTTGATGTCAGCAATCTTTAAGGGTCAAACGGCCAAGGCACACGCTCGCGCGCTAGGCCGTGCCCTTCACCCGGCTAAGACACACAGTTGTGTCTCTGCCCGTGTGTTTAATACCATGCATACTGACTAGAAATTTTTACGTGCAGGGGACACACGGCCAGACAACACGCCCATGGGGCTGGCTGTGTGTCACACACGGCCTGGACACACGCTAGTGTGTCTACCTGTGTGGACAACATAGGGCTATTTACCAAGCCCTTTTTCCACCTTAAAACACAAAATAACAACATCCATCATGCTAAAGATCATCATAAAATGATTCTGAAATCCAACAACCACATCTGAGGCCTTTACACATTTCATATTTATTAAAACAACCAGCAAATTACCTATTCATGAAATCACTTCTTGTATTCATATAACAACTTTCAACTTTAACCATTTCTGGGGCCTTATAAAAATGAATCAAAATGCTAAAGCAAGCCAACACGTTTAGCCAATTAACAATTACACAAAATTCTAAAGTCAGTATCCTATACATGCCATAATCAAAATAAATAGATCTAACTATACCAAGTTCTTCGATTGATAGTGTGATCGATGCCTCTGATGTCTATTGATCCACGAGCTAATTAGGCGGCACTATAAGAAAATGGAAAGAACTAGGTAAGCATAAAGGTTAGTAAGTTGCATGAAAATAAATATAACGACAACTTTACCATTCATCATCATGCTCATAACACTAAAATAGGTATAAGCACAACTTACTCGTCACTATCCAAAACAATTCACATAGCATATACTAAGCTCACATCTCATGCATTCCATTTAGGTACCTGTATCACTCACAACATGGTTATACTTTTATCTTTTAACTGAAACTATAACTTTCACCGTTAAACCATTTAGAATACTATCGAATAGTCACTAATCCCCAACATAGCGTATAATACCGATGCCAGGTCCCAGACATGGTCTTACACTGACTATCGAAATCGAGGCCGACGCCATGTACCAAACATGGTTTTACACTAGTTCTTACATATCTATGCCGATTCCAAGTCCCAAACATGGTCTTACACTATCACCTCTATACATGCCGATGCCATGTCCAAGACATGGTCTTACACTGACACATCTCGTAGCTGATGCATGTCCCAGACATGGTCTTACACTGGCTCTCATAACGTGGCCGATGCATGTCCCGGACATGTCTTATACTAGCATACAATATCCCGAGTGTCCTGGCCTGAATATCTGATTTATTTCCTAAGGTTCAAATGGGAGTCCTACTATCTCAATATTCAACATACATGACTATTTCCACAAACAAGCAATTCATGCTATCTCAATTCAAGCACATATAATAACAATGTAGTTGTATTATTTACATACAACTTACCTCGGATTACAAAATGTAGACGACTAGTTCAGCATAGTCCACTTGCTTCGCTTTTTCTCCGGTCTAAACCCGGATTTTATAATTCTTGATTTAGAATGATAAAAATTTATGAATTTAATCATTTTATTAATCTATATACTTAACAATTTAAAATTGGGCAAAATAACCATTTTGCCCCCAGACTTTTGCAAAATAAACATTTTACCCCTAGGTCCTAAAATCGATTTTTATCGAATTTCTTCATATCTTAAGCCTAGTCGATTACTTTTTTTACACTAAAAGCAGTCCAAAATTCTCAATATTTCACACCTTTATCACCTATTTTACAACTTATGCGAAATTATCCTTTTTAGGGTTTTCATGAGAAATCTCTTCACAAAAGTTGTTTATTTCACAACCATGGTTCATTTTCTCGCATAAAATTTCAGAAAACAGCATGTCTACTTTCATGGAAAAACCCTAGACTTTCAACCATTTTGCAAAATAGTCTCCTAATTTGAAAGCTCATGCTACAAGGGTTCTAAAAATGTAAAACTTTTCAAGAAAAGCCATCAAAGTTACTTGCTTGCAAGAGTATAGAGTGGCTGAAATTTTTGCAGCTCAAAACCTCCTACAATTGCTAAATTTTCGGTGAAGAAGATGGTAGAAAAAAAAGATGATATCTTTTTCCTTTATTTTTATTTTATTCTAGTCAAAATTAGGTCATCAAATTACCTAACCATTTGTGTAACACCCCAAAACCGGCCTGGAAGTTTGGCTCGAATCTGGCATGTCACATTGAAGTGTTTTTCGAAAACCATGTTTCCATTAAAAACCCTTCTTAATAATTAAAAACTTATACCCTTTTTAAACCTTGTTAGAAACCTCAGCTGAATAACATTCTTAACAACTTTGTAAAAATCTTGGCAGTTGCGGAAGCTTGATTTAAAAACAATTGCGGTTACGTGATGTTTTGAACAACAGTAGTTGCTTTCGAAAACCGTGTTATAATACTAGCAATTATAAGAACAATAAATAAAATTCCAAATTTGAAATCCAGAAAATTACAATGGCTTTACTACAACCCACATAAAAACATTTAATAGCAATAATCAAAACTATAACATAAATAGTGTGTGTGGCTTCCTCCAAGCCCCTTGTAGCCCCGATCCGTCTAAGGTTGAAAATTACCTGAAAGGTTAATAAACGGGGTGAGTTTACGAAAACTCAGTGTGAAATCCCCTACTATATAAAAGGAACAGTCAGTCATATAAAAGAATTAAAAGTTGGCCCCTGACCCTACTTACGCTTTCGAGATCAATTGAGCCTTAGCCCATTTTAACAGACAGTACCAGATGGGCTTTAACCCATTACAGAATAAGAAACATTATTAGAACTAGAATCAGAATCAGAATCAAAATTAGGTGACAGAATCAGAATCAGAATCAGTATCAGGTAATAGAATCAAAATCAGAATCAGTATCATGTAACAAAATCAAAAATCAGAAGGTGAATGCAATCCCAACCCAATCCAGCCTATAACCAACCGCTACACTCCACCCGTACCAGCCCTACACTCCATGTGGGGAATAGCTCAACCCACCCATTTCTACACCCCACAATAAAAAGCATTATTGCTCAGTTATCAGATATTGTGACAGAGTCACTAGATACAGATATTGTGGCAGAGCCACCAGAACAGATATTTGTGGCATAGCCACCAGAAACAGATAATGTGGCAAATCCACTTAACAAAATACGTGGCACAAAGCCATCGATAACTGCATTATGTTAGGCACATAGCCATCAACTAGAGTAACATAACCGGCACACAATCTTAGGTAAATGTGATCGACACAGAGTCGTCAATAACCATATATTGGCACATAGCCTTAGGCAAATACATTTGGCACAGAGCCATAATCAGGTTGGCACAGAGCCATATGTAGGTTGACACAAAGCCATAATCAGAAGGCTTTAAGCCATCGGTAGCTGTATCATGTTAGGCATATAGCCATCAGTGACGGTAATATAGTTGGCACACAGCCTCGGGTAAATATGATCGGCACTCAGCCATTGATCGGTCCACAGTCGTCTTGGGCGAACCGTGTGACCTTATCAAATCAGTAAGAATATACATGTCATGTATGCAGAATGTTATGCCCATATTTGAATCAAACAATCATAGTCAAGTCATTCATATACCAACATATATTCACAATCAAATTCGTCAACCACACAGTCCAAGTTAGTCACTTGGCCACAAGGGTAAAACAGCAATTTAACACATTAAGGGCAAAACAGTAATTTTACCTCACAAGGTATCTCGGTAATTCCACCCTACAGGGGTATTTTAGTAATTCTACCCTGCAGGGGTATTTCGGTAATTCTACCTTACAGGGGTAATGCGATAATTCTATCCTACAGGGGTATTCCGGTAATTTAACCCTACAGGGGTATTCTGGTAATTCTACCCTACAGGGGTATTCCGATAATTCTACCCTACAGGGCTATTCCGATAATTCTACCCTACAGGAGTATTTCAGTAATTCTACCCTACAAGGGTATTTCGGTAATTTCACAAATGAGGCGTATTTTGGTAATTTTACAAATCAGGGGTATTTTGGTAATTCTATCCTATAGGGGTATTTCAGTAATTTCACAATCGAGGGTAAAACGATAATTTTGTAAACTGAGGGTAAAATGGTAATTTTTAAATCGAAGGTAAAATGGTAATTCTATAAATCGAGGGTAAAACGGTAATTTTGTAAATCGAGGGTGAAACGGTAATTCTATAAATCGAGGCTAAAATGGTAATTCTACAAATCGAGGGCATTTCAATAATTTTACAATCGACGGTATTTCGGTAATTTTATAAACCGGGAGTACTTTGGTAATTTTACAACTGGGGGTATTTTAGTAATTTGGTAAACTAAAGTATTCTAAACAAGGATAACAATACGAATGGCCCTAAAGCCCATTCTCGGCCCAAATGGACCCACACGCTCGTGTGGCCCTTTTAGCCCAAATCTGGCCACTGATATGAGATTCACCTAGCCTAGTCTAATATTTACTACACAATCAAACAACTTATCCAATTGGGCCCGTAGGCCCATTGGACCCACATGGCCCCTTTCGGCCCATCGCGGGCCGAAGTAGCCATCCTACAGCTAGAGTAGCGAGAAATACACACCTGATTGGAGACTGGAGTTAATCCACGCTCTGGGCACTCTTAGCCGACGCCCAACCCAAACGAGCACGCCATAAAGCGAAAGGGATCAGCAAAGAAAGGTACCTTACTCTCCTTATGGTTCTCTCTATTTAAAGCCAGCTTCGCATCCACTCTTATGTTAGCTTCTCGATGTGGGATCCTCCATCATCGAGTTTAAATTCAACACCAACTCTTGTCGCCCCTGTTAGCAAAATAAATGCTTTTGCTTGCCATGGGATTCGAACCCATGCCTCCCTTAAATGCTCCACACGCCACTTGCCACTAAGCCACAAGGCTTTTTGTGTCACAATTTCTCCAATAATATTCTTAAGGCCTACCTACTACACCTGTGGTTTGATTCACCTTAAACCAAAATTTTTGCTAGAGTCCGTGTTTGAACCGGGACTTCTCCAACACTTCTCAAAGACACTTAACCACTAAAACAAGCCTTCAACTAAGAAATTTTCACGCACAACAGAATATTATAAGCTGCCTTCAACCGCTCCCATGCTCAAGGCCCAAAACTTCTAAGCCCAAATTCAGGGTGTTACAATTTGACTCATTGATTTCCTTCATGGCCAGCCATGCCTCTTGGAGGGGATCCAATTGCCCTTTAAAGACCTCCAATTATGGCTCTCTAGCTATTTGGTATGTCTATCAAGTAAAATAGAACTTTTACCTTTTATGCGATTTAGTTATTTTTTCCGATTAAGCATGCAATCACTAAAATTAATTCACCAAAATTTTCATACTCTCATATAATCATGCCACAAAACATAAAATAATATAAAAAAATAATTTCTCCAACTCCGGTTTAGTGGCCCTGAAACCATTATTCTAACTAGGCCCAAAATCGGGCTGTTACATATTAATTCAATATGGTCTGGATTGGTCCCTCATCGAGTTCCTTAGTCGGCAATTCCTACAACCACAGATCAGTCCGCTGTAAGTTCAAATGAACTTAGTGAGTTCCTCCAATACACAAATCATACCCCACGTTTTTGAGGATTCAAATAATAATAGTCATAATAATACAAAAAAACTCCATGTTCGTTTGGGATATTTCCCTTAAACCGTCGTAGTGGACTTTTCCTATACCCGATCCTATTCACTGGCAGATAGATCATTGAGTGATTTCCTTCTGGCCATTCTATCAGCCTTTGGTCAACTTTGACAGTTCCACTTATTGTTTCACCATCTCTACAAACTCTATCATTTCCTTTACTTAAATTATTTCTTCCACTACCTCAATGTGGATTTATTATTTCTTTTTCCTTGTATTAGTCCTATATGATTTGCTCACCTTCCATCTATTGGCATGAATAACAAGGTCCCACGCCACCCTAGCGGACTAAATCTTGCTTACTTTAATTAGAGGTCGGATTACTTCTTTGTAATCCGCTTCAGTCGTACAACCTTAACCTTAAGTGTAGCACGCCATTTTGCTACGACCCACGATAGCCTACAGTACTCAACTTAATGTTGTTGTATGGTCGTTTGAGTTCAAGATTTTTCTTTCATACTACATTCCCTCGTAACTCACCATTTGACGAACACTCCCTAAAAATGGTTCCCCTTTGAAGAGAAATGGTCTTAACAGACATATTTTCCATCTCATTTAATCTGAGATATATTTTCCATCTCATTTAATCTTCTTCTTAAATGGGTTCCATCTAACCATTTCTTTCCTTATGGACTAACCTACATTCTTATGACAACCCCCTAGCATATAGGTTTCTGAGCATCCACCAGTGACTCTTATTGGTGGATTATTATCTACGATCATCAGTTATACCAAATTTCGTTCTCTTTTTCACCAGGCACCGTTACTTGGTCAACTTGTGACTATTCATGCTGGGTTACCACCCATATGCACTATTTTCTTTTACAACTGTTATTCTAGAAATATTTTCCCTCTTAATATATCCCCCTTTATTGGAAGATTACTTCGACCCACTAGCTAACTAATGCATCCTTATATTTCCATTTTTTCTACTGGCCTTTTTTCCTTATTGCAGGTTATCCCACAACTACTCCTCTGATTTACCACTCATTTTTATTGTCCCGATGAACTCCCTATGCTGCCATAGTCGAGCCATGGTTTTACACAGTATACCCCATGCTTAATGTCCTGGTGGAATCCATTAGTTGCCATAGTCTAACTATGGTCCTTCACTTCAGGATCCCCATGTTTAACATCCCGTTGGGCTATCCCGTGTTTAACTTCTTCTCGGACTATCTCGTGTTTAACGTCTCGTTGGACTATCCCGTCTTTAACATCCCATTGAAGTATCCCATGTTTAATGTCTCGCCAGATTATCTATGATGTCGTAGCGTCTTTCTGCTAGGGTTTTACACAACATAACCCCCGTGTTTCCTGTCCCGATGGACTATCAAAGGATGCCATAACGTCTTTCAGCCATGGTCTTGGTTCTATTTAGCCACTCTTGTGTGCTTTCACATAATGTCATAGCGTCTTTTAGCCATGGTCTTACTCATTTATATTACGATGTCATAGCATATTTCAGTTATAGTCTTACTCATTTTAATCATGATGTTATAGCGTCTTTCTATTATGGTCTCACTCATTTTAGGTGTATAGCCTCCGTTCAGCTCTATGACCTAGTCATGATCATTCTTATATACCATTCCCTTTGCCTTCCTTCTATTTCTCCATTTCACTATTACTATGCCTTGATACTCGAACATCGTAGTGTCCCCTCTGCAAGGCACGAAGCTTCGCTTATCACGAGTATTCACAACAACATTGTATGGCGGTAACTAACAAAATTAATCATTTTTTCCCATTCCCAAATTCGTCTAACCCATCATTTATCCTCTTTTCTTAATTCCTTATACAATATATATGCTTTTTGAATAATTCATCAGATAATTATGCATACTAAACTAAAATGACGAGTACTCATAAACCCATGCAATCATGCAACATACATTAGCAGTTCAGGGTTTGAGTATAGAAACTCACGTGATGCTTCTTCGCCTTATTTGTATAGCTTTTCTGGATGCCGGAGCTTTGGAAACATGAAAACATACACACTTTTTCATGCCCTTTTTAACTCAATTTCATGCAGTTTTGGTAAAATTCTCGTTATAAATTATATAATTATTATAAAATAATTAAATTGTACTTAAATTAATAACATGCTGAATTTTAATTAATTTTATAATAAACTTTTATTAATTTTGATCATTTTCGACAGATTCGCACAAAGGGCGAAAAACGACTCAACAAACACTAATAGAAGCACAAAATCGAGAAGCAATTTTGATGTACCGAGGCGAATTAATTTTTCAGCCAAAGATGGTCTAAATTATGAATATTAATTTATAATATAATTAATTTTAATTTTAATCCAATTTAATATGAGTTAATTAAATTATTATTAATTAATTATGAAAATGGGCGTAGTTGAGCTGAACTGAGAAATCGAGCACTGGGCAGGCCAAAACCGTCCCACATGCTGACCCAATCAGCTTGTTTGGCTGATCATTCAACTTTCAAAATAGCCCTTGAAGACTCCTTCAATTTGCATTCAAACCCCTCTAATATTTATGCCTTTCTAAATTTGCCCCTACCTTAAAATAGCAAATTCGAAACCTTCAAACTTGCCACATGTGTGGCCAGCCATGGGGGGACTCTATGGTTGCTGATTTTTGCTATTTTTAGAAGCCTTATCAACCTATAAATACCCCCTTGGCTGCTCACTTCAAACACTTCTCTTTCACTTTTCTCTCTTCATTGTTCTTCATTTTCTTCCCCATTTCCTTGTCGATTTCACCTCTTGAAAAAGAATCCTTCAACCACCATTTAGAGTTCAAGTGTTCATGGAAGTCTTGGCTCAACAAGAACAAGCGGAGAAGGAGGAGCGGAGCAAACTAGTCAAGCCTCGAAGAAACACCGTATTTGATTCTTGTTCTTATCTTTTTAACTTTATTGTTGATATGAACATGTCTATGAATAATTGTGATGTTGATATGTTTAATTTAATTAATATTGCTTAAATTTAATTCGTGTTAGGTTGATTGCATTTTTTCTACTTGAGTTATTAAAATTTTGTTTGTGTCGTTATAGGCCTCGGTAAGTTGTTTCATTAAGTAAAACCATGACTAAGTTATTCTTGCATTACAATTGTAGGGTAACTAATGAATTAATTATTTAAACGGATTAAAATTGTAATTAATTGACACGATACTTAATCAGTGCATGCTTAATCATCTAAGGTAGCTAAGGGTTAAATTAGCAACGATATCTAACGATGTATTAGCCTTGCATAACTTGCAAGATTATTGTGATTAAACTATTTCAAGGTAGAAATACATTGTTACCTTACGTAATCTTTTATGTTCTTATGACATTGAATTAATTGTTTGAATTGGCATAGAAATATGTACAAGAGATTATTTTAATTTCACAAGTATGTATGTGCATTAACACATTTGCTTATTAAAATTTGTTTAATCGGTTGAATTGACATAGAGATATAGTTAAGAGATAAATGGATTTTGGTAGGTAAGTATATTCATAAGTTAGCAAATTATCGAGTTGCCATAATTTTATTCGTAACAACATAAACATGAGTTTAATAATTCTAAGTTCAGAAATGTAATTAATCTAACACAATTATGTCATCTTGATTAAAATCATCTTTTGAAATCGTGCAATGGAACTTTTATTTTATTTTTATTTATTTTACTTAGTTAAAATCTTATTTTTTAATCACCTCCTCAAATGAAAATATTTTTCTTCACCAAAGTGTTTTTAATTGCATTCATAAAAAATTCTTTTCACAGTCCCTATGGATACGATTACTCGACATTTACTTCTCACTTTATTACTTGTTGCAATTGTATACACTTGCACATTTCTATCGTTCCAAGCTTCCTTTCTCTTGGAAGCTAAGTAAGACAACCAATTCATGAGTTAAGCTCAATAATCCCAATTTAAAACTCAGTTTTCCAGATACATGTAGAATCCTTAAAATGATTTTCTAAAGGCTCTTAAGTTTGGTTCGTAAATCTTACGTGCACTAAAGGGTTCAGAACCCTACTAACTTTCTAGATGTCTATTTTTCCTACTCAAATCACATGATCATCGCCCCATATAGAGCTTCCACAACTATCTTCCATTCGGAGCAACCAAGGAAGGAGACAAAAATGAAACAAATTGAAAAAGAAGTCTCTCCCAGGAAGTCACTCTCCAGCTATTTATAGTCCTTCCCACACGATCTTCAACCGTGTAAAATCCACCAGTTTTTAATAATTTTGTCCCCCACTAAAAGACCGACTGGTTCTTATCCAACCAAACCAGAATTTGATTTCAACATTGTCTAATATCATTTCTAGCTTTACCTGTTTTCCAATAGAGTCCACTATCTTACAGTCTTTTTCAATTTAACACCAAATGTTCCTAATTTTTTGGGCTCAAAGGAAATCTGAGTGTGACAATTTTCTTTTCTTTTAGTGTTAAAACAAAAATATATCTTCTAAATAGAAACCAACAAAATTTTTATTCCGGAAAATAGATTTTATACTTAGATTACTCTCACTATTTTCAAGTTGATTAACAACATCTTTGAGTTTTATATTTAGTCATATCGGTGCCATCAATTAATAGGGAGAAGAAGTAAAACCCTTGTTGAAGTATAGAATTTTATTTCAAATAGAAAAACAAACTCTGGTCTAACTAGAAGTATAAGAGGTGGCAACCCTAGTTAATAATACTAGGGTTTGTCACCCTCCCTTTAGCATGAAAGGCTTTTGGGCCTCTTCTATATCAGGTCTAATTTAAGTACTTCTTGGACTTTTAACCCAATACTTTATAATTCGATCCGACCTGATATTAGATTTTCGATTTCCCATAATAAACATTTCAAATTAATAAATTATTTCTTGATTAAATAATCTTCTCAACCTAATTCTAATTTCATTAAAATCATGATGACTTTATCGTAAAAGAATTTAGGAGAAAATATATTTAATATTTTTACATTCAATGAGTTTACTATGACTAAATGATTTCTTTTTATTTTCAAACTTCATTTAATTCGAAAACCATAAATCCATTTTCAGGTAATTTTAATTTTTATTTCAGAGAAAACCACATTTATTTCCAAATGTTTCTCATTTCTCAATTTTCACAATTTCTATCCATTTTTGCTTATTTTGATTCAAGATGCAATTCATTTCTGGTTTCAACGAGCTAACGAAGGGACCAATTGGAAAAATACAATTAGGGATCAAATGATTTATAATTAAGTTCCAACCTTTTGCCTATTAATTATAAACTCATTTAGTCACGAAGTTATTTCATTATAGTATTGTGATTGAACACTCCCTAAAGGCATACCATTACGAAAACAACTCGATTAGTGCTCGTCTAATGACCTTGTCATAAATGTGTTACCCTCATAGGATATCCTTAATCTCTTTGGGGTAACATTCGTTCTCCAAATATGATCCTATTTTATCTCATGGAAATCATTACATCTTCCTTCATGAAAGCTCAATTCCTATCAAATAGTAATGAAGCTATTCATCACAAAGATAAACGACCCATGCCCATGTTTACTTTTCATCAATCATGTAATGTTAATGAGAGGATATTATTTACCCATGTCTTGGGCTATGAGTTCCACTATTTTGAATGATGCTAAATACTGCAGAAGTCATGTACCCAACGCACCGACTTTAGGTATAGTATAGGAGTCACGCATACATAGTTCATCATCCACTCAAGATTTAGGTATGCCACACTATGAACGTCACAAGCTAATAAATCCATAAACAGATTCTGAATCTATTCTTCTTAGGCCCAATCTGATGTACTGACAATCCAGTCAGTCACATCTATGTCTCTATCTACTGGGAGTCACCCGCTCCGATGCCCAAGACAAGACATATTTTCAATTGGACTTGATAGACAATATATTAGTCTTTCAATCGATTTGCTCATTTTCAATTAGACCAAGGACATGTTTAGGTTCGTCTACTAATATAAGTTGTCTTTTTGTATTACAAGCTGACCACATAATACCTCTTAGTATAAGTTTAAACATTAAACAACCAGTGAGCCAATATTTTCTTTATTTTGCTTTGAACGCAAAAACCACATAAGGATGTTATACAAAGTATATTAATATAATCTATGAATTATTTTATTACCCAACCTATTCAGAAAAAATTACAAGTGTACATAAACAAAAATACTACACTTAAGGCATCAGATCCAATAAAGACTTCCTACTGTAGAAGTATAAGGAACATTTCTTTTGTTTTCTCATTCTTCTATTGTCTTAAGGCAATCCTCCAATGAAAGATGAAATCATTACACTAAAGGTTGGGTTCACTTCTTAGAATCGATTGTTTTATAACATTCCAATATCTTATCTATGTATAAATCTTGTCAAAATGCTATTACTTTATTCTTTCGATACTTTAGGATTCAAACACCTAGAATAAAATTAGCTTCTTCCAAATCCTTAATGTTAAACTATTGAGTTAATCACAGCATAATCAATGATAATCTCCCTACATCAGTTCCAATGAGTAGAATGTCATCGACATATAGAACGAGAAAAATCATATTTACATCCTCAATGTTTATAAACACAAGGTTCATCTACGTTTTACTCAACTCCAAAAGTTTTGATCGCTTGAACAAACCTTTAATTCCATGAGCGGGATGTTTGCTTAAGTCTGTTTATGGATCTATGTAACCTCTCAAACCCGGCCCAGAAGTTATGGTCGGATTCTAAAGGCCAAGTTGGCCACCGAAATGGTGCAGTAAGAAAAACAATCAAATTCTTAGAAATTTAATCCTTAAAATATTTGTGCTTATATTTTTCAGAAAGCCAATAATGGGCTTCTCTTTATTTTTCAAAAACATTGTTTTTTTTCCAAGTTTAATTAAAGTCCAATTAAAAAGTTTCTTATTAATTTTACAAATATATTTGATTATTAATTCATTATCAGAGTTTCGAAAACCAGTTTTGCAGTGGAATATCTGACGTGTTTAATTTGTTAGTAAATCCATTATTTATAACTTAAACGTGACCAGTTATTAAACCAACCCAATTGTTTAACAACCATGCATTAAAATACTAAAAATATCTCAAAATCAAGTCCCATGTCATAGTTCATATAAAAATAATTATAGTCCCAAAAATATATAAAATTAAAGATACTTTATTTAGCAAAAAATCAAGACGAGACCTCCGTATACTGAGTCTGAGCCTAATCCTGAGGGTTATCTGTAAAAACTAAACTAGGGGTGAGCTTTAAAAGTCCAGAGTGAGATCAATAAAAAATAAACAGTGTACCAAAGACCACAAAATTATTTATAAACACAGAAATATCAAATAAAACAATATCAACAATCATCGTATTATTAGTGTATATATCCCAGAATTTATACGCATGTACATGAATTTCAATGTAATTTTCCTACCCATCCATCCGCTACACACCATATCCAATCATAAACACTATAGCAGAAACAGTCTTAGCTCATTATGTTTAAACCACTGGTAACGAAAAATAATTGCAGTGCCAGTCAGATTTTGTGGATAAACCACTAAAACAGTGTTGTGGACATACTACCAGGACAATATTCGGACGAATAGCCAGAACTCCATAGATCTCCTGTGTCTCTGGTCAATCCAATCCTGATGCAATGCATAATGTCATTTTTATCAGAATAGCAGAATCAAATATTGCGCAGTACAGAAGCAAGTCATAACATCCAATCAATAATTCAAAACAATGTCATGCTTTATAGTCATGCAAATAGAAGATACAGAAAATAACAGCATGCTTATTAGTCATACAATGAGGCAAAACAATGGGCATGTAAGTAAGCACAACCAACATTTCACAATCAGCTAATTACACAACCACATTTACATTCAGCCATGGCCCAAAATAGCAAACATGTTTTTGGCTACCACAAGCATCATGGTTAGAACATACACAAATAACATTATTTTAAGTCAACCATATACAATTTACAAATAATTAAGTCTCACACATTAAAATCACAAATCCGTATCACTAATTCGAAAAAGTCTAGACTTCCCCACTATAGATCTAGATAACCCTAGATCGAATCTACACTTAATATGGCCAAACAGTGATTAACAAGCAACATTTCGGATCCAACTTCGGCGAACAATACTTACATTGATTTGTTATGAAACTAAGATGCGAACTAATTCTGTTGACACTACTAGTCCAAGGTGTTTAGATTGATTCCTACAACACAATAACATCAAAAACCAACAAAAAAAAATGGCTATGGCCTTAGAGACATTCAGCCAAAGCAAAGAAATATCAAAGGAAAATACGACACTAAGTCTTGAAAAAAATAACACTTACGCTCTTCCAATTTCTAGATCTGTGATGGCAAACCAGATGAGTTCGGGTGCAAATTTAAATGACAAGATTAGGGGCTGATTTTGACAGTAAAAATAAGGGAAGAAAATAACAAAAAGGGACGACAATGACCAAAATTAACAACAACAAAAGGAGAGAGGAAGAGGCTACAATGGGCGGCAAAGAGAAGAAAATGGCAGGAACAAAATGGATGAAGAAAAACAATAGCAAAAGGCTGGAAAATGATAGTAAAGAGGCGACTAAAATACAAAAAAAAATCAAGAAAAAGGTAACAGGAATGGTAAAAATGGAGGAGCAAGGAGCGGTACAACAAAGAAGCAAAAAGAGTGAGCAGAGAAATATAGTGGGTAGCGAAAACAATGGTGAATGAATGAAAAATAATAGAGAGAAAAAGAAAGGTGATGGAAAAAAAAATAAGGGACAACAAAAAGAATAAAAAGAGCGAAAAAGAAAATAAAAATAAAAAAACTCAACAAAAATGTAGTTTAATCTTTTTTAAAAAAAAAACTAATAGCCTTTTGGATAAATTAGATAAAATATTTTCTCATTCAAGTTAATCAGGAGTCAAACTGAAATCTGAACATATTGGCTAGAAAATTTGACGGAACAAAGCTCAGCTGATACAAAAATACTAGTAAGGGGAATCGAACTCAGGTATCAAGGTAATTACATTATCTCCTTACTCACTCTTAACCATTAAGTCAATAGCTCACTATTGTTAGAAACACAGGAACATAACCATAAGAGTCAAGGTGTGACAACTTTCAGTTCACTAACCCAATTTTTTCTAGCCTGAATTTTTAGGATGTGAGAATCTAAGTATAATATTTTTTCTGAGTGAATCTAGGTATTTTTTCTAAGTATAAACTTTTGCTACAAGTCTTAGTATAATAATATGTGGATTGACTAGAGCATGGCAACTAAAGAGAAGGTTTCTTCATAATCAATATTCTTTTTTTGAGTATAGCCTTTTGCTACAAGTTTGTTCCTGTAAGTTTCCACTTTTCCATTCACATTTCTTTTCTTCCTGTAGATCCACTTACACCCTATGGGTTTCTCTCTTCTGGTAAGTTTACAAGTTCTCATACTGAGTTAGACTACGTAGAATCCATCTCAACTTTCATAGTCATTTCCTAGAGCTTAGAATCAGTACTTTGCATCAGTTCATCAAATACGAGTGGAACATCATTTTTTTGTTCAAAAGACTCCGTGTTTAGAAAACTTCGCCTATAATGGAAGAACTCAGGCCTACGAGAGACCCTTCCACTGCAATGAAACACCCTATGTTACTGATTTTTTGTAGGTTTACAATCAGGAGTTGATTCTGGAGCCGTCACTATAAGGCTTTGTCTATTTCCCGAATGTTTATCAAGTACTTCTTTACTTCGAGGTTCAAAGATGTCTGTGTAACCTCCTTCAAGAAAGGCAGTATGAGTCGACATTATCAATGTTTGTTCTTTTGGGTTATAAAACAAACCATATTTTGTTCCTTTAGGATATCCCACAAACATGTGGAATTTTGTCCGTGAATCCAACTTCCTCGCATCCTTATCCAAATGTGGGAGGGGCATCCCCGAATCCTTAGATGATTTAGACTTGGCTTCCTACCGTGCTACAATTCGTATGAAGTTTTATAGGCTATCATAGTTAACACATCATTCAAAATATAGCAATTCATTTGTAAGTTGTATCCCTAAAAGGATATTAACAACTTCGAATAACTTAACATCAATCGAACCATGTCTAACAAAGTTTGATTCCTTCTCTCTGTCATGCCATTCTATCGTGGAGTTTCTAGAGTAGTTAATTGGGATAATATCTCATTCTATACCCTTTAAAAGTCATCCGATAAATATACCCCACCACAATTAGACCAAAGTGCATTTATAAGTAAACCTAGTTGTTTCTCCACTTTCATACGAAACTCTTTGAATTTATCAAAGGTTTCACTTTTGGGTGCACTAGGTACACATACCTATATCTGGAATAATCATCAATAAAGGTTACGGAACCTCTTATACTAACGTTCATAGGGCTGTTGGAAAAATTTTGGTTTGAAAGCGGCTTTCTTGCATAACGAAAAATTAAAATTTTGAAAACCAACCCTGTTTGTGATATTTATAGCAATAAACCTTGGATCAAAATCTACTTGTGCTTTCGGATAAGTGGATCCTTTATGTTTTTCGGCTTTCAACTAAACAATCTTCTTCGCTATTCTTGTACCATAAATTGCTTCAAGTGTGGGCTTGAATAAATTGAATCAAAACACAGAACTAAAAAAAACTTTTCTCTTTTATTTAGGGTAAAAACAGAAACTTCTTCTTTAATAGAAACCGATAGAATTGTTATTTTGGAAAAATATATCTAATAGTTGAGAATAAATTCTCTCTATTTTTTGGTAGAGTAACAATTTCTCAAAGTTATGTGTTATGCCCTACCGGTGCCATCTATTTATAAGAAGAGAAAGTAGAACCTTTGTTGAATGCCCTACCGGTGCCATCTATTTATAAGAAGAGAAAGTAGAACCTTTGTTTAATTGTAAAGGTTTATTTCAAATAGAAAACAACTTTCTAATCCAAGAAGGAGAGGGAGAGGGACTAATAGGATGTACTTCCCCTCATATATATTATGATAAGGATTCGGGCCTCTCTTACATCGGGTTCAGTTACAAGCACTTCTTGGGCCTTTTAACCCAGTAATTTATAACGTGATCCAACCCGATTTGGGTTTTCTATTTCCCAAAATAAACTTTCATATTCTATATTAAACAATATTCTCATCCTTATTTTACCTCTAGTAAAATTTTGATGCTTTTACCCCCAATAAAAATTTGAGAAAATATGTCCAATATTTCATAACTCAACATGTTCACTATGACCGAATGGTTTATTATCATTTTTGGGCTTCAAAATAGGTCAAAAATATAAACTCATTCTTCCGATCATTTTTAAGAAATCTATATAAAATTACAAATGGATCATTTCCATTTCCATTTTTTAAAACCTACATTCATTTCCAAATGATTCCATTTTTCTATTTTAGGAAAAAAACATAATCATTTCTTAATGTTTTTCATTTCTCTTTTCCTATTCATTATGTTCATTTCTATTCAAACTCTCAATTCATTTATGGTTTCAACGAGCCAACGGATGACCAATTTGACATATGTATATAGGGCTTAAATGATTTATAATTAAGTTTCAGCTTTTCTCCTATTAATTATAAACTCATTTAGTAATGAAGTCATTCCAATATAATATCGTGACTGAGCTATCCTTAACAACATATCACTACGAAAGTACCTACTCAGTGCTCATGCAATGACTTTGTCATAAATATGTTACCCTCAAAAGATATCTTTGATCTCTTGGGGATAATATCCGCTCTCCCAATATGATCATATTTTATTTGATGGTAATCATTATATCTTCATTCATGAAAAGTCAATTACTATCAATTAGTAATCAAGTTATTCATCACAAAGGCGAACGACCCGTAGCTACATTTACTTTTCATAAGCCATGAAATGCCAATGATATGATATCATTCACCCATGTCTCGGGCTATGAATTCCATTACTGTGAATGATGCTACGTACTGCAAAAGTCGTGTACCCAACACACCAGCTTTCAATTCCTTATCTATTTGAACTTAAGCTTTTACTTACATCAAAGTATAAGAGTCATGCATACATAGTGCATCATCCACTCAAGATTTAAGTATGCCACACTATGAACGTCACAAATGAATAAATCCATAAATAGATTTCGATCTATTCTTCTTAGGTCCAGTCTGATGTACTATTAGTCGCATCTATGTCTCTATCTTTTGGGAGTCATCCACTCTGATGCCCAAGACAAGACATCTACCCAATTGGACTTGATAGACGACATACTAGTCTTTCAATAGGTTTGCTCATTTTCAATCAAAAAATGATTTTTTTATTAACCAATCATTTGCTTCTATTATTGGTTAATATGACCAAGTCTAAAATGCTAAAGTTATGTCTCATTAGAGTGAGAAGTTTTAAGTCCTTTATTTGAAATTTCAATTTCAAGAAGTGTGTACATTTTTGGTTTGATAAAATGAAGATTATTAGACATCCATCCATTACAGATAAGATCACGATTTCTAAATATTACGACATTATTATTAAAAGTCGCAGTTAAGTCGTCTTCAAATAAATATGCAAAAGAAATTAAGTTTCTTTTAAAACTTGATACATAGAAAATGTCTTTCAAAATAATCTTCCTAAAATTATCAAAATAAAAATGTACATCTCACACTGCTTCAACTGTTACACTTGTCCCATTTTTTATACGCAATGATAGGCTCTTATCTCTAAAGTCTTTTGTTTACTCGAACTCCTGTAGAGAAACACACATAATTAGTGGTTCCAAAATCAATAACCTAATGGTCTACTAAATCTTCCACTAAGAATATTTCTATCATAAAGAGTTTTATAACTTTGCCCATAATGGCTAGGTTATTCTCTCACTCTTTGCAGTTGACTTTGAAATGCGCTTTCTTATTATAAAAGAAACATTTAGACTTAAACAAGCCTTTAGAACTCTTGGTTCTCTTTCTTTCCACTTTAGGTGGCTAGAGGATTTAACCTTGCTTCTTTTAGCACGTTTCCCCTTCCATTTAAAGGAAGAAGCAATCACTAAGTTTGCTTCTACTTTTTGGACCAGCTGACCTCCATTCAACATAAACTCATAAGATCGTAACTCCTTCATGAGTTGTGTAAGTGTTAGATTCTTGTTCCCGATGTTATAGATGGCCTTAAAGACTACAAAGTCTTTAGAAAAGCTTTTGAGCACCATCTCTATTTGTGTGTTCTGATCTATATTAGTCTCATTATTCACGGCCTCAACAAGTATCCCATAAAACTGATCATATGATTTTTGACCGAAGTGTCGGGTTTTTTCTAGGCATTCATCAAACTGGTTATAGCCGATTGTCGAGCCAAGGAAGCTTAGCCTCCGAACATGTCTTCTAGTTTGTCTAAAATCACTTTGGCAATCTTACAGCTCACCAAATGCTTATAAAGGGTGTTGGCCATACCTGCCAGCATATAGGAACGAGTTATTTCATCAAACTCCTCTTAGCGTTTTCTAACCTCAACTTCAGTGGCCAGTGGACATCTATTATCAAGACCCATTTTGAGTTTCTCACAAGTCAGGACAATCATGAGGTTCTTTTTCCATTCCTTATAGTTATTTTCATTCAGTTTGTTCTCAATAAGTATGTTTAGTAAGGGAGTAGGTTACATTTTTCGAACTAAAAACTAAAATATTTATTTTTTAATATCTTTGTATTTAGTAAATATTAAGAAAATGTTTTGCAACATACAATATGTTAACTCTCGTCTCTCGACTTTGGAGACACAAATGGCATCTCTCTTAGACCATTTCCCTTCGACGCCTCCTTTCTCCCCTCATCATGATAATTAGGCTAGGTCTAGACCATACTTTCATTTTCATAACTTTTGCACATTTATTTTTATGCTTATGTCTATAACTTTTTATTGCACTTTATTGCTTTATTTCTATCTTACGATTTTTTTTTAGATGCTAGTTTCACTTTATATATCTTTTGATGAATTAACCTTTTTTCTCTTTAAGCTTTATTTGTCTTTTGATATAACAAAAAAGGGGAGAAGAAAAGGTAAATTGATTGACATTACTATTTGTTGATAACTAAATGCAAATTTTTGTGACCAAAAATTTTTTAAGAATGAATGCCAACTTGAATGACAAATTTTATTTCAGCCTAAATTTTAAAATGTCATTTATTAAAGGGCAGCAATTATTCAAAAACAAATCTACCAAATGTCTTGTTATATCAAAATGGGGGAGATTGTTAAACTAAGCTTTATTTGATAAAAGATTTTCATATAACAAATTAAAAGTGTTTTTTAATATAAGCTAAATTTGACAAAATAATTTTTAAAATTGAATTCTCAGAAATAAAACTTTAAATACTTACAATAAACTCTTAGAAAATTTTGAAACAATTTTAAAATCAAGTGAAAAAGTTTTCAACCAAGTCAAAATGATCTCAATTAAGTTAAAATCATTTTAACACATCAAAATGATTTTCAAACAAGTCAGAATTGCTTCAGGCCAAAAAGTATCGGTACCATTTGGCTAAGTATCGATAATTTTTAAAATAATTGATACCCTTGGAAAATTCGAGATCAAAAAGGCATTCTGTCAAAACCATAAAAATTATCGATATCATGTTTTCGATATCGATACTTTTTTACAATAATCAATACCTTTCTTAAAAATGATACCAAAACTATATTCAATTTCTCATAAACCCTACAAAGTATCGATCCGGTATCAATACCTATTTCAAGAAGTACTGATAAAATATTTTTCAAGTATCGATTATTTCATTCCAGCAGTCACTAAATTAGCATTTATGATAAAAAAATATCGTTACCCTTTTTGGAGGTATTGATACTCACAGTTGCAGGTGAAATAAATGCTTTGGTTTTACATCCCCAATGGCCATATTAACTTCACCAACAACCTCAATGGTTGGAAATCTATTAGGGGCTACAAATACCATCTTTTAAAGTCCTATAACAGCCAAGAAAGTACTTTCAAGAAAAAATCATCAATCAAATAATCTTAGAGCTTAAATTTTCATATTCTTCTTACATACACTTGTAAGTCTTATCTCTTTTCTTTTACTTAAATGTATCTCATTGTATTTGTGCTTCAATTTGTAAACAATTTTATCTTGTAAGAATTTTTTTTTTATTTGCTAATTGTATCTCTTTGAAAGGTTTTGAAACTTAAGATTTGGGGTAGAAATCTAAAGGATTTGTAAGGTTAAACCTTGTCCTCAAAGGTTGAACAAATTAGCGAATTTGGGAAAAATCCTTAGTAGTGGAAAGCTAAGGTAGTGGAG
Source organism: Gossypium arboreum (assembly GCF_025698485.1). NCBI lineage: Eukaryota > Viridiplantae > Streptophyta > Magnoliopsida > Malvales > Malvaceae > Gossypium > Gossypium arboreum. The sequence goes on from NC_069080.1 coordinate 42,862,074, forward strand.
TAGGCACTACGGGCTGAACCAGTCTAAATTCCTTGTGTTCTTTGTTTCATTCTTGCCTTTGCTTTGACCAAAATTTTAAAGGCCAACTCACCCCCTCTTGGCATTTTCGGTTTGCTTCATCAAGCTTTCAATACGCATTAAGATGATGCATGTGTCTTACATTAAATCTTGAAAACATTTGTAAGTCGTTGCAGCGATAATTCTTATACCCATTAAATTAAGTCACCTTAGGACAATCTTAACCAACTAGTAAGAACATGGATTTCCATCCAATTAATGTGTGAACCTAATTCCTTAGGCATTCACACGTACTAATAATCGCCTTATATTTGGCCATATTTAAGCATAGCTTCTTAGGAAGTTACTTAACAAAAATGATCTTCAATGTATAGCCATCAACTCAACATCTATCATTCTATACACATAATTGAGTCATCATGAGACAATCTCAAATAGTAACATGTATGACTAGTTGTCCTCTATGAAAGAAAAACTTCTTTTTATATCACATGATAATACTTAATGTAACACCCCTAACCCGTAACCGTCTCCAGAATAGGTTCAGAGGCATTATCGGACTTGTAACTCAGTTCAAAGCAATAATTTATCAATTATCATCTCATTTCAGTAACTATCATTCTATCACATTCAATATGTACTTAAATCAAACATAGAATTTTGGAAGCTTAGAAAAATTTCAACATTTCGAGTATCACACGACAGTGTGAACAGGCCATATGCCTCACACGGCTAATAGACACGCCTGTGTCTTAGACCATGTGGAAATAGGGCATACATACTGACTTGTGTCACACGGCCGAGAACACGCCCGTGTGCCAGACTATGTAAATACTGGAGAGGAAACTGACTTGGGTTACACGACCAATCATAAGCCCGTGTGCCTAGCCCGTGTGCCATTCAAAATAGCCACACACACTTGTGTATCAGGTCGTGCCAAAATTGTAAGCTATACTGACTTAATTCAAAAAGGTACCCCAAGGGACACACGGCCATGTAGCATGACCGTGTGTCACACATGGCTAAGACACACGCTCGTGTCTCTACCCGTATGGACAAAAATAGGCCATTTGTAAAGCCATTTTTCCACCCTATAAACACAAGCATTCACAAGCATAAATGACTATATTTTTACAAATCAATTGGCAACCGAAATAACCATTTCAATACACATTATTATCCATATCAAAACTTAAGAATTACATGCCTAAATGACTATTTAATATCATACATAATCCATTCATTTAACAACTACATATCAAGTCTTCACTCACATAATTTCATTCCATCATTACCTTGCCAAAACATACCATAATTCAACATTTAATTCAACCGTAACATAGTATTAAAATAACCCAAATCACATGGCTTAACTTATACACAAAAACATACCAAAATCATGATATCAATTATCATAACTATCATCTTTTTAACTAGCCTATACATTCCATATTTACAATATCCACAAGTTCAAAAATACCAATCGAAATTTGGATAGTGTGATGTGCAACTTCGACTTGTCCAAAACGAGCGAGCTAACGAGCCTCTATAAAACATAGAAAAAAAGAAACAGAGTAAGCTTTATAGCTTAGTAAGCCCGTATAATTCAGAATTAAACTTACCATTTATACATAATCAAAGCAATATAAAAAATGCCAACAATTTAATTAAATATCACCTAATCACAAGTATACATCACATGTTAGTCATTTTACAAATACATGAAACAAAATATCAAGGTTTTTAGACACGGGCTAGGACACGGGTGTGTCACGGCCATGTGAGGGACACGAGCCATAGACACGGGCGTGTGTTAGGCCATGTGAAAACCCCTATAGGTTCGAATTAAGAATTTAATTCACACGAGTATGAGACACGGGTGTATCCCTGGATGCTTAGGCCGTGTGTGTCACACGGGCCATCAGCACAGCCATGTTATAATGACCACATGGGCGTGTGCCCGATTTCAAGAGTTATTTTTCTAAAGTTAGTTAAAGGACCCGGGTTGGTCTCGAATGGTTTCTAATGGACGTTTGGGGCCTCGTAGGCCCATATTAAGGAGTTTAGACAAAGTTTGAAAAAGTTTTTAATTTGACCGAGTCTTAATGACATCAAAATGATTGTACGCATGTGATTAAGTGTGGTAGTGCCCTATATCCCGCTCCGGCATAGGGCTTGGGTGTGGGGTATTACATTTAATGGTATCAGAGCTATTGTTTAATCAGTTCTAGGACTAACCTAGCGTAAGTATGAGTCTAGCTATACATACCATAATTGTATATTTACAGTGTGACAACTCCTGACGAGATAAATTGTGTTTTTATTTATATAGTAAATGGATCCTGACATAGCTACGGCGGATGATGTGGAGAGTAATGCGCCGGCTCCCGCTGAAGGGACCGTGATAATAAGGTAGGGCGAAGGAGCTAGAGAAGCTTACCTCCACATTATGGACACGTGGTATTCGGAGTTCATTCGTGCGAATCCGAATACTCCACCTCCCCCAATTTCTCAACCCGTTCATATAGCTCCTCAAAGAGCAGAGATGGCTAGGAGAGAGAAACCTCAAGTGGACAGAATTCGTAAATAAGAGGACGAGGAATTTTGAGCTAATATTCATGATGACCCGGAGAGAGCAGAGTTTAGGCTAGAAAATACCATTAGGGTATTTGATGAGCTATAATGCACACCCGAAGAGTGCATGAAGTGCATGGTGTCACTCCTGCGAGATTCGGCTTATCAATGGTAGGACACTCTCGTGTCAGTCGTACCGAGAGAGCAAGTAACTTGGGGATTCTTTCAGGAAAAATTTTGAAAGAAGTACATTAGTCAGAGTTTCATCGACCGAAAAAGGAAAGAATTTCTCAAACTAAAGCAAGTTTGAATGACAGTAATAAAGTATAAGCATGAGTTCGTAAAGATCAGCAAATACGCTAGGGAGTGCGTATCTACCGAAGCCATCTTGTGTAAGAGATTTAAGGACGGATTGAACGAAGACATCTGATTATTAGTTGGCATCTTAGAGAGCATGTAAGGCCGAGGAATTGGCCAAAGAGAAGAGAAAAGCTGTCATCGAGTCCCGAGACTCGAGGTAAAGATAGATGGGGAAATCACATCAGTCCTCATCTAAAAGATCGAGAGAGTTCACTACCCAATCGAATGCTTCAGCGGAGTTTTTGGATAGAAAGAAGAACAAGTAACACACGGCGTCGAAAGCTCAAACTACTTCTGTCGCGAGTGTTGGTAGTGCTCATCCAAATAGACCAAAATGTCTACAGTGTGGCAGACGTCATTTCGGTGAATGCTGAGAAAATGAAAGAGGCTATTTTAAATATGGGTCGTTGGACCATTTTATTCATAACTGTCCCTAGTTGGATGAGAAAGAAAAAGCAAGACGTGAGGGCGAGTAGTACTCCTTCAAGGGGTAGGCCAAGAGATGCTGCAGTGAGGTTCAAGGGCAAAGCGTCTGCAAGAACTTATGCTATACATGCCCGTGAAGAGGCAGAGTCTCCTGATGTGATCACGGGTACCCTTTCTATCCATAATATATCTGTTGTTGCTTTAATTATCCCAGGGTCTACCCATTCTTATATTTGTATGGAATTGATACCTCGTATGAATATGCTAATAGAGTCCACTAAATTTGTGGTAAAGGTGTCCAACCCTTTAGGCAGACATGTGCTAGTTGACCAAGTGTATAGAAATTACCCTTTGACACTTAGAAGTCATTGTTTTCCGGCTAACTTGATGTCATTGCCGTTTAATGAATTTGATGTAATCCTTGGGATGGATTGGTTGACTTCTCATAGTGTTGTAGTGGACTACGGGAGAAAAGTTATTGAGTTGAAAAGTGAAAGCGGGGATGTTCTTCGGGTTGAATCGGGTAGAACGGATAACTTGCTTGTGGTGATATCATCCATATCGATAGTGAGATATTTGAGAAAAGGATATGAGGCTTACCTCACTTTTGTTTTGAATAGTCAAATGTCTGAGTCGAGGAGTGAATCGGTACCAATGGCATGTGAGTTTAAGGATGTATTTCCGGAGGGATTACCTGGGTTGCCTCCAGTTAAGAAAGTTGAATTTGAAATCGAGTTAGTCCCCGGTACAGCACCCATCTCGATTGTCTCGTATAGGATAGATCCTACAGAGTTGAAGAAGTTGAAAGTTCAACTACAAGAGTTAACTGACAAGGGTTTTACGAGACTGATTTTTTCCCCGTGGGGTGCTCCAGTACTTTTTGTGAAGAAGAAAGATGGGTCGATGAGGTTATGTATAGACTACAGACAACTCAACAAAGTTACTGTGAAGAACAAGTATCCCTTGCCACAGATTGATGATTTGTTCGATCAGTTGAAAGGAGCCACCGTGTTTTCTAATATCAACTTAAGGTCTGGCTACTATCAGCTAAGGATTAAGGAACAAGATGTTTCGAAAATCGCATTTAGGACAAGGTATGGGCACTACGAGTTTCTTGTTATGCCCTTCGGTTTAACAAATGCCCCTACGGTGTTTATGAATTTGATGAACCACATTTTCTAGTCGTATTTGGATAAGTTCATCTGGTCTTTATCGATGACATACTGATTTACTCACGTGATGAAAGTGAACACGTGAAGCATCTGAGAATGGTTTTACAAACCTTGAGAGATAAGTAATTTTATGTCAAGTTCAGTAAGAGTGAATTTTGGCTTAAAGAAGTAGGATTCCTAGGACACATCGTGTCGAGAGATGGAATCAAAGTTGACCCAAGCAAGATCTCGACTATTATTGAGTGGAAACCCCCGAAGAATATGTCAGAGATCAGAAGCTTTCTGGGCTTAGCTGGGTACTATAGATGATTTGTTAAAGGATTCTCGATGATAGCTACTCCGATGACAAGGTTGTTACAAAAGGATGTCAAGTTTGAATGGACAGAGAAGTGCCAACAGAGTTTTGAGAAACTAAAGGCTTTGTTGACCGAAGCCCTAGTTTTAGTGCAACTGGAACTAGAAAAGAGTTTATGGTGTATAATTATGCATCCTTGAATGGGTTAGGGTGCGTGCTTATGCAAGAAGGCAAGGTAAAACCACACGAGAAGAATTACCTGGCCCACGATTTGGAACTAGCAACCATTCTATTCGTATTAAAAATTTGGAGACACCATTTGTATGGTGAGAGATGCCGAGTGTTCACCGACCATAAAAGCCTCAAGTATTTGATAACTCGGAAAGAGTTGAATTTACGGCAACGAAGGTGGCTAGAACTGATAAAGGATTACAAATTGGTGATTGACTACCACCCTAAAAAGGCTAATGTAATAGCCAATGCATTGAGTAGGAAATCATTGTTCGCATTGAGGGCTATGAATACTCAGTTGACTGTGATTGTTGATGGCTCGATTCTAGCCGAGATGAAAGCTAGACCTACGTTCCTTCAAGAGATTTGTGAGGCTCAGAAAAGTGATAGGGGCTAGCAAGCTAAAATGGCTCAGTGTGAGACGGGAAATGAATCAGAGTTTAGCATTGGTACCGATGGTTGTATGATGTACTGAGATAGAATTTGTGTACCCAAGGATAATGAGCTCATTCAAAAGATTTTATGAGACGCACATGGTGGCTGTTTATCTATCCACCCAGATAGTGTGAAGATGTACAATGACTTGAAGAAAATATACTGGTGGTTGGGAATGAAAAGAGGCATTTCAGAGTTCGTTTCTAAGTGTCTAATTTGTCAACAAATGAAAGTCGAACACCAAGTACCTTCGGGTTTACTTCAACCTGTGATGGTTCCCGAGTGGAAATGAGACCGTGTAACCATGGATTTTGTATCAGGGTTGCCATTGACGCCAAGGAAAAAGGAATCCGTTTGGGTCATTATTGATAGGCTTACAAAAATGGCACATTTTATACCGGTATGTACCGATTATTCCCTTGAGTAATTGGTTGAACTGTATGTTTCCGAGAACATGAGACTTCATGGAGTACCTTTGTCGATCATTTTGGATAGAGATCCAATGTTTACCTCGCGGTTTTAGAGGAAATTGAAAGAGGCATTGGGGATGAAACTGAACTTTAGCACGGCTTTTCACCCCCAAACTGACGGCTACTTAGAAAGGGTGATTCAGATCTTAGAAGACATGTTACGGTGTTGTGTTCTCAAGTTTCAATGCAGTTGGGATAGGTATTTACCGCTGGTCGAATTCGCCTACAACAACAGTTATCAGTCAAATCTGAAAATGGCGCCTTATGAGGCTTTGTATAGGCGTAAGTGTCGAACACCCTTGTATTGGACCGAGCTGAGTGAGAATCAGATACACGGGGCTAATTAGTTAAAAAGACCGAAGAGAAAATTAAGGTAATTCGCGATTGTTTGAATACTGCTTCAGATAGGCAAAAATCCTACGCGGATTTGAAACGGAAAGAGATCGAGTTTCAAGTTGAAGATAAAGTGTTTTTGAAAGTATCCCCGTAGAAGAAGGCTCTACAATTCAGAAGGAAAGGCAAATTTAGTCCACGGTTTATTGGACCTTATGAGGTGACTGAGAGAATTGGACCAGTAGCATACCGATTAGGGTTGCCAACATAGTTTAAAAAGATACAGAACGTATTCCATGTGTCTATGTTACGTCACTACCATTTGGACCCCTCGTATGTGATCTCGACTATAGAGGTTGAGATTAGCTCGGACATGACTTATGGCAAAGAGCCGGTTAAGATTTTGGCTCGGGAAGTAAAACAATTAAGGAATAAGAGTATTGCACTTGTTAAAGTATTATGGCATAGATATGGAGTCGAAGAAGCCACATGGGAACCCGAGGAAACCATGAGAGACTAATACCTTAATCTATTCATCGGTAAGATTTTCAGGGATGAAAATCCCTAAGGGGTAGAGAATTGTAACGGCCTAATTTTGGGCCCAGTCGAAACAGTGGTTTCAGGACCACTAATCTGAGGTTAGAGAAATTATTTTTAATATTATTTTATGTGTTGTGGCATGATTATATGAGAGTATGAAAATTTTGGTGAATTAATTTTAGCGATTTCATGTTTAATTATGAAAAAAAACTAAATCGCATAAAATGCAAAAGTCCTATTTTGATAGCTAAGGGTGTCGAATAGCTAGAGAACCAAAATTGAAGGTCTTTAAAAAGCAAATAGACCCCTTAGAAGCTGATGGCCGGCCATAGGGGACACGAAATTCAAATGGTCAAATGGGTAGGTGAATTAATGTATAACAAAATATTACCATAGTGTCTAGCCATCATCTTTTTCATTTCTTCCTTCTCTTCCACCAAAAGTTTTAGCAAAATATGGGGTTTTGGGGAGCTTGAAATTTCAGCAACTTGTAACCCCCACAAGTAAGCGATCTTAATGGTTTTTCTTGATGATCTTTTTACTTTTAGAACCCTTGTAGCATGAGTTTTCAAATAATGGACTATTTTGCAAAATGGTTGAAAGTCTAAAGTTTTACCATAAGAGTGTTCATGTTGCTTTCTAAAATTTTATGGAAGAAAATGAATCATGGTTGTGAAATAAACGACTTTCGTGAAGTAGTTTTTATGGACACCCTAATTGAGGACCATTTTGCATAAGTTATAAAATAGTTGATAAATGTGTGAAATAATGAGAATTGTGGGCTGCTTCTAGTATAAAAAGTATTCAGGTAGGCTTGATTAATAAAAAAATATGATAAAAATATATTTTCGGGTCTAAGGGTAAAATGGTCATTTTGTGAAAGTCTAAGGGCAAAATGGTCACTTTGCCCAATTATGAATTGTTGAGTACCTAAATCAATAAAATGATTAAATTTGTGAATTTTTATCGTTATAGATCAAGAATTACAAAATCCGAGCCTAGACCAAAGAAAAGCAAAACAAGTGGACTAAGCCAAACTAGTCGTGTACATTTTATAATCCGAGGTAAGTTGTATGTAAATAATACAACTACATTATTATTATATGTGTTTGAATTAATATAGCATAAATTGCTTGTTTTTGGAAATGATTATGTATGATGAATATTGATATAGTAGAACTCCCGTTTGAACCTTAAGAAATAAATCGGATATTTATGCCATGACATTTGGGTTATTTGTATGTTACTAAAAGACATGTCTGGGGCATGCATCGGCCACACTATGAGAGCCAATTTAAGACCATGTCTGGGATATGGCATCGACATTGAGACGAGAGCTAGTGTAAGACATGTCTGGGACATGCATAGGCTATGAGATGTGTCAGTGTAAGACCATGTCTAGGACGTGGCATCGGCACGGATATGTGAGGGATAGTGTAAGACCATATCTGGGATATGGCATCGGCCTTGATTTTGATAGTCAGTGTAAAACCATGCCTGGGACATGGCATCGACTTGATGGATGAGCCAGTGTAGGACCATGTTTGGGACATGGCATCGACGTTATACCTTATGTTTGAGGCTTGTGAATATCCGATAGCATTCCAAATGGTTCAACGGTGAGAGTTACAGTTTAATTAAATGAGAAAAGTATAACCATATTGTGAGTGGTATAGGTACCTATTTGAAATGTATGAGATATGGACTCAATGTATGCAATATGAGTTGTTTTGGATGGTGATGAGTAAGTTGTACATGTGTTTATTTATGGTATTCATGAATAAGCTATGAAAGGTTATGTGCATATCGTTCTATGATTAGTTGATGATTATTTTCATGCAACTTACTAAGCTTTATGACCCTATTTCCTTTCCATTTTCTTATGGTGTCGCCAAAGTAGCTCTAGGATCATTGCCTACGTCGAAAAAGCCAGTTACACTATCATCCAAAGTACTTGGTATAGTTAGATCTTTTATTTTTATTATGGCATATATAGGACCCTGACTTTTGAGTTTTGTATTATTGTTAATTGGCCAAATGTGTTGGCTTATGTAACACCCCAAACCCGGCCTAGACATTATGACCGGATCCGGTGCGCCACATCGATACGTTCAAAACGTTCCATTTTACTTAGTTTGGAAAACTTAGTTGGGGTTGTAAAGATACTTTTTAAAGCGGTTAAGGTGAATAGAAGTCATGCACCAGGTAGGAAACCAGGAAAAAGAGGAGGTGAGTCCGTCGAACTACTTAAGTACCAAGCTCCCTTCGGATCCAATCCTAGACATGCACACCACCATTGCCACACCCTAACGACTCGTGTAATTTTGAGAAAACCGTTTGGTTATGTCTATCTTAAGAAAATGATTAAGTTTGAAAACGTTTGTTTAGCGGAAGTCTTACTTGTAAACGTGTTATTTTGAAATCCTTAATGTTTTTGAAAATGCGTCCTAAAGCTAACCCATTTTCCTTAGTCATCATAGTTTTTTCATCATAGTAAAATAAAATAATAAAAGTAAAACAAAACCATAAAAATAATTAAAAGGCCTTATTACACTTAAAACCCAAAACCATAGATGAAATTAAAAGGACGTCCAGTTCACCAGAAAGAAACCAGTTCAGTAGAAACATGTGGCGATCCAAATCCTCACACTCCAAGCCCACTATGGTTGAGGATTACTGCGAGGATGAAAATAAGGGTGAGTTTTGGAAAACTCAGTGTGTAATTCAACCCAACCATAGCCTAAATCAGTTCAAACCACGAGAGCAGAATAAGTTGGCCTCGGCCCGAGCAGATATCGAATAAAGCCCGTAGGCCCGTAATGCACTGAAGCAGATATATCATGCTTATGCGTAAACCCAACCATATCCAACCACATACACCCCATACCATCCTTTCACCATGTGGGAGACTACTTGACCCACCCAACCGCTACACGCACACGAAATATGCAGCATGGTCGCCAGATCTGAAAAATGTGACAGAGTCACCAGATACAGATATTTTGTGGCAGTGCCACCAGAACAGATAATTTGTGGCATAGCCACCAGGACGCTTCCTCCATAATATAACCCATGTCCCCATGCAACAGATATACATTCATGGCATGCATCATACAGATTTAATTCATCATGCTTTTCAGATAAAATTAACCCTAGGGGTATAAAGGTCATTTAGCATACATAGGGGTATAATGGTAATTTTGCATACATAGGGGTATTCTAGTAAATCTAACTATTTCTAAGGTTTTCATGCATATCATAGCTATTACGTTTAGCCAGAAACACTTACCGAGCGTTCTTACCGAATTGGGCCCGTTGGCCCATTAACCCAGTTTTGGCCCATTAAGCCCAAAATATCAAAACGCACGAAATCGCGCGTACTGCAGTTTTATCACTTCCGATTACCAGTAATAATTACCCATACATCTCACGAGCATTCGCACACTCGCAAGCACCCAAAATACCAGTTTTTCAGATTTGACTTTTCGACTTTTGCCGATCTAGCCTATGAAAGGGTGTCAGTTACACACCTGATTTGTGATGACTTGCTGACAAGATCCACGCACGAACTGCCTACAATTACGTTGCTACAATTCTTAGATTGCAAATCACAACACTAATCTCCATAATTACTTACCCATATTCGACTCGTCCTAAAAGCCTTTAAAACTTTACCTTCTTGCGAAATCCGATGGCTAGATCCAAGTCGATCGCTCCAAAGATCCAAGCCTTGATCCAACCCTTAAGAAGACACTAATCATCAAAATAAATCATCGGTTAAAGACCCTTTATGCCCTATGCCCAAATCGATAGCCTCCCTAGATTTTAGGGACTTCGGCTTTTTCCTAACTTGAAAAATAAGACTAGATTTGGAGTGATGAGCACTTACCAGTTATTCCTTCCTGCTTTCCACGTAGTTCTGATGCAGATTCAACCTTTAAACGACGGTAAAACTTGAATCTAGAAGCTTTGAAGTTTCGGCTACAAGTCCCTAACTCTATAGTAGTTTCGACTTTTCTAGGTGATATAGAAAATAATGATTTGAGGCTATAACCCTGGGTAATGTTGTCGGCAGATGCTAGGGGTTTAGAGGAGAGGAATTTTGGTCAAAAAGGAAAACATATTGAGGAATATGGCTTTGGAAAAACGGCACAAGAATATAGCTTTCGGGATTTTAAGATTTGAGGTTCGGCTTTAGTCTAAGAAAATTAATGGAGGAAAGTGATGTAGAGTAGGGTGGAGACGGACAAGAGGTTTGAAAGGTTCGGCTATGGAGAAAGAGAATAAGAAGAAAGCAAAATGGCTAAAGGGAGAAGGTGAGAAACGCAGACAAGCGGCACAACTCCTCCCTATTGCCGAATTTATCTTGGCACTTTAACCTAGCCGAATTTACCCCTAAAGAAACCCTTGGCGGCCACCTCTTGCTCCTCAAGAGTCCAAAATTTGACCAACACACTCACCCCAATCAGCTCCTAGATTTCCTCCTTATCTCTATCCTTATTCAATCCCTTACCCTCTTAAACTCTTCCCTGACAGACTTTTATTTCGGTTCCACTACTTCCCTTTCTGTACATAAAATTAATCACTTAATTTGTTGTCATTGTGACTTGAACCTGGGTCCTCCCCAAGCTTCCACGCGCCACTACATCCTTCCCAGTGGCGTCACATGCCACTTTACCACTTGCTTCCTTGTGATCCATTTTTCACAAATAATTCCTAAAAGCCCAATTTATCATAACCCCTTTCTCTTATAGAATTAAATTTAATTAAAACTACTGGATTTTATCCTAAGCTTGGGCCTTCTAGAGGCCCACCAACATGATTAATCCTACACATAACAAACAGAACACAGAATTTTAAATTTTACAACTTTTATAGAATTCTCGAAAATTAGGGCGTTACAGCTTACTATAGCATTTGGTTCATTTTATATAAGGCCATGGAAAATGGCTAATATTGAAAGTTTATATATATGAATGCAAGATAGTCTTTCATGAATATGAAATGGTTGGCATTAGATGGTGTTTCAGGGTCGCAAAAGGCTTGGTAGAAAGCCTTATATTGTCCACACGGGTAGACACGCGCGCGTGTGTCTAGGCCGCGTGTGACACACAGTCAGCCCCATGGGCGTGTTGCTTGGTCGTGTGTCCCCTACACGTAAAATTTGCAAGTCAGTATGCATGGTAGTAAACACACGGGCAGAGACACGGCCGTGTGTATCAGCCGTGTGGAGGACACGCGATTTAGTCTTTTTTACCGAATTAAGCATTTAAACAGTAAAATTTCTTTACGAAACTTTCACATAATAATTCTATCATGCCATAAACTTTAATAAAATAATACAATAAATATTTTGACTTCGAATTTGTGGTCCCAAAACTACTATTTTGATTTAACTCAAAAACGGGCTGTTACATACAACGTGGCCAACCAACTATCATACAGTTACAGGATAATTCTTCTTTCTTTTAGGAAATCCCCTCAGTGAAATCCACATGACAACGTCTACCTTGGGGCAAGTCCATTCCATGACATCACAAGAGATCATTGATGAAGGTCGTAGGTCTTGTTCAGGGACCTTTTTCCACTCAATTTTTTAAAAGCATGAAAGGTTCATGTCTGGTTTCAATCATGAATGTTTAATAAATGCACAACAATTACTTGTGGTATTCTTTTCCTAAATTATATGGCATGCTTATCATACATATGCATCAACATACTTTGAAGCCAATTTAAATATCATCATGCTATCACATAAAAACATAAAATTAACTAACTCGGACCAACCAATGTTTCCATAATTCCATCCTTAAAAATAATAAATAAAAATTACAGTTATGATCACACAACGTACTTTGGGTCTTTTGGGTGAAAGTCAAATATCTTAATTTTTAGGGATTTCCCCAAAACCACAAATGGTGTTGTCAAATTGTTGTTGCCATCATAGGCTTCCACTGCCACCATAATTGATGTCACCATCATTGTTGTCGGGTTGTCGTTATTGCCACCATTGACCACTATCGACCACCACCGCCGCCAACCACTATTGACCATCGACAACCCCTGTTGTCGGACCACCATCGGTCTTTTTCCAGTTGGTTGGGTAAGGTTTGCGTCGTCTCGATCAATCTTGAAAATGCTAACTAAAATGTTTTTAGTGAAAATGCTAACTAAGATGTTAGCAGCCTACATGGTAATTCAAATGTACTTCATGCTATTTTTTGAATTTATAATTCTAAAATTATTTGTTTATGTGAAATATAATACAAATAATGCTATATCTGCATGAAGTGCATGCAGACTGCCATGTAGGTTGTCATGCTAATATTGTTAAAATATTTATGTTTTTGTTAAGAAAAAATGATTTGACTCTTTTGAAATATTAATTATCGAATTTATGTAATAAAATAAAGAGTCAAATTGATAAAAGATATAAATTTTAAGGGTTAGATTTATCATTATACTAAAATAAACTATAGACAACCTTTTATATTGAAATGCTATTCCATAATTAACCCTCAATTTTATATCAAATGACTAAGGTGAGTCAAAACCTCCAAAATTGAAATTAAGTGCAAGTCATTGAAATATGGATTGTTATAGACTATTGAAATTTCCCATAAATCTTTGAATTATAAAATTGATATTTATCCTCCTTTATTTGTAATGCTGAATCTAAGACTTTCATAGCAAGTGCTGTTCTCAAGGCATGAAAAGAAAAAATTGTTGCCATATTTGTAACGTGTTTTTTTCTACCAGATTGGAACCCTAATTCTGCAGTCCATCCAATTGAAAAACACTAAGATGACCTTGCTCTCTCTTTATTTAATTGTTAAAAAAATATAACACATTAAATCAAGAATCGTGACAAAGATATGTTTTGAAATTTATGCCTAATTTCTAGAAACATGTTTTATGGTGGTTTGATTTGAGTGGTCAAGAAACATGTGAACGACTTCATTATCAATGTTATAAATGTAAATGCATGCACCTTGTTTTTTCAAATCTGTAACCCTACTAATTGTATTTCTAAAGCTCAGTGTAATTAGAAAATTAGCTTGGTGAGTAAGATTTTTTTTTTTTTTTTTGGAGGAATTAATTTTATGTAAACTTCTATTAGTCCATTATAATCCTTCTTTAATATTTATATTTGATATTATCAATCAAGTTTTAGTAGGGCTTTAAATCCTAAATACAATTCATCATGTACAGTTAAATTGTATGGATCACCGAATTCCATTATAAGTTATTGTCACGTATTTGATATTAGTAATTCTATTCTTTATTTCAATTCTTCTAAAATAATTTGACTCTATATTTAATTATTTCAGCATGTATTTATACTGGTATTTTTATTATATTCTACTCATAAACTTTTAAAATATATTCATATTTGATGAGGTTTTTAAATATATTTGATGAGTTAAAACTATATACTAAATCAAAAGAAAATTATCTTTTCTTTGGACGAATTAAAAATTGTCTTAATAATTGGAAAAAAAAAGTAATTCCAATTATTAGTATTGAATCTAGCGTCTAGAGGTGATCATGGGCCGGGCCGGGCCAGATTCGGACTGGGCCCAAATAAAATTTTAGGCCCGTATATTAGGGCCGGGCCGAAATATGGGCCTAAAATTTTGCCCAAGCCCGGACTGAAATAAAATTACTAAGCTCGACCGGCCCGGCCCGCCCATATTAATTTTTTCTTATTTCATTAAATAAAAAATTTTAAAATATAATAAATCAAATATATTTAAAAACATAAAATAAATATTAAAACAAATAAAAATAATACTAAAACAATTCTTAAAACAATACACAAATTAACAATATAATAAAAAATAGTTATATTAAAATTTAAAATAATTAAAATAAAATAAAAAATATATTAATATATAATTCGGGCCGGGCCCGGACCAAAAAACTCTTACCCGAGGCCCGGCCCGTTTTTTAAACGGGCCTCATTTTTTTGCCCAAGCCCATTTTTCGAGCCTATATTTTTACCCAAACCCTCCCATTTTTCGGGCGGACCTTTGGGCCGGGCCGGGCCGCCCAGCCCATGATCAGCTCTACAAGCGTCTAGAGTACAAAAATAAATTATCATGTGAAGGAGAAAAGAAATAACCTAGTTTTGTATAATAAGGGAGGGGTAGGTATAGGGTTTGAACTCTGAATTAGGTGACAAGAGATATAGCAATTAATGAAGCTATATTATTGTTCTTCGTTTTCAGTATTGTGATATATATATATATATATAAAAGGAAAAAAAAAACCTGATGATCTGTGGGGATCATCATCAGCATATGATATCTAGAAACCATGACATGCAAAAGCATGAGGAAGAGTGGCTCCATATAGGGGTGAAGACTTTGTAATGGAAGAAAGGTTCAAAAGATGTTCCCTGAATTGACTGCCATTGAAGGGGATAAAGTGATTGATACTTTCCAATCATGTGTGCTAAATCCTCCATGAAAACTGAAAAAGCAAGTCAGCAAACGCGGTTTCTATCTCTCTTTTTGCTCAGCTGCTGTTGCAGTAATGCTGAGTTTAGAAGCTCAGGAAAAAGATGTGTAAAAAGGTCAAAAGAACAAAGAAAAAAACAATTTGCAGATAAACCCAGATTCTTATGGTAACTTTTGAAGTTTCAATATTGGTTTATATGGCTGTCATTCAATTTTGATTAATATAATATTCACAATGTATTTTTCTTTCTTTTTCCCGGGCCGTTTTCACAAGCCAATGTGTTCTTGTAACGTGTCTCTTCCTTCTTTGTTTTATAGGGGGTTTTTTCTTTTCTTTTTTTACTTAAAAAGTAATCACAAAACTGATTTACGGTTCGCTCAAGCTGGAGGTGATATTTAAGTACCTCTCTCTTTTAAGAGTTATGACTTGAGATTTGATCTCAATCCAAACACTCTGCTTTTTTTAATTTAGGTAGAAAAAGCATTGCTTTATGTTTGAATTAATTCTAGAAACCCTGATGGAAGAATGCTATGATATTTAAATATGAATATAGGTTAAAAACATTCATATGCATAATAACATCAAGAAAAATTGAGTACGTACGTCTTAGAAATATTTTATCCGACACTAATCCAAATCCATATAACATAGGACCAAAAGTACTTCCTCAGTGAGGGATAGGCAAATGTTTCATTACTACAGGGGCCTTACTTTGGGTAATGACTGCCTTGTTGTTATTATTATTTAAGGAGGAAAAGAAAAAAGGATTCAAGGTAAAGTCGGGAAACAAGTTGGGTCCAGTGACGCTGGGTTTCAGCTTATATTAACAAATAGAACGGTATGGTCAGAAACATACAACTCAAAGCTGGTTTGGGAAAAGAGTATGAATGCCAATCCACGAAAGTAACTTAAATGCAAATGCCAGACAATTCTTCAGCAATTTCTTTTAGACACATCACATGAAGGGAAAAGGAAAGAAGCACTTTGTCTAAATAGTTTTGAACACACTCAATCACGTAATAGTGGGCTGGACTTCACCCGACCACCTCCGCGTTCACTTACACACCACCTTATGAATTCCAGGGCCCATCTATTGTGGCATTTTCAAGTAAATTCTACATTTACACGTAAATTTTCAGCAAATCAAACAAGCAAATTGGATTGGTTGCTTTTCAGGCCAACTTTTATTTTTTATGCTTAGTTTCCTTCTTTAAAACAAAGACCGTCTCTATGGCCAACAATTGAAATTTCACTAACTTGATAAGTTCCAAGACAAAAACTAAGGAAATCCTGACCAACATAAAGATTAAAACTATATCTACACATTACTAAAGGGAGAAAACAAACATTTTAACCAATGCAGGCCATGTCTCAGGTGGAGTCAAAACATGCAAACCAGACTGTGACTTACAGTATCCTCAACTCAACAGTCCAGTCCATCTTGTCGTCTATAAGACCCATCTGGAGTCTGGTAAGCACAGAGTAGAGCTGTTGTGCAACAGCCCCAAAACCATCTACGCCATATGACACCCTGCACGTTTTGAAAATCTTTACATCAAATTTGATTTCTTCCACCACAGAATGCGAAATGGACAACCTACTTCAGCGTTTAGGGAAAATGCAAGTAAAATAGCAGTCTTGCTTTATCAAGACAATGTTACCTATGGCTTCAATCACTTTCTATTAAATAAAGTTTACAATCATAGAAATAGAGTGAAAAATTTGTAAACAAAATGACTTTTTCCTGTACTCAATGTCCATCTAAAAGGTAAGCTCAACTGTGGACTCTCCTAATTTTCCATACAATTGGGAAGTTTAAATTCTATAGACATGAAAAAAAAGTAACTAATGAAACACTACATGCCTACCATCTCCATCTTTGTCTCCAACAATGATATAGAGACAAGTAAAAATTTAAGACTGTAAACAGAACATGAAGAAGCAAATTACTAACTAAAGAAAAAGACATTTACTCAATTGCACATGAAATTTACCTTTTACCCTTGTATGTAATGCTGCCAACAGGCGACACTACTACTGCTGTCCCTGTGCAAAACACTTCGTCAGCATCAAGCAATTCATCTACTGGCACAAAACGCTCCTCAACCTGCATCATCAGCAGGGTTAGAATTAGGAAGTGATCCTAAGAGCTCCCTCAGACACTCAGTGATTCAAATGAGTTACTATTAGGATGTCATACAATAGAAAAATTGAAAAATTTTACTAACTAAATCAGGAGAGACCATGCATAAAAAATCAGAAAAAAGAAATTGAAGAATGCCTACCAACGAATTCAGAAGATATAGACAGGTGAAGAAACTTTATAATCAAGGAAAATAGGCAGTATTCTTTTCCCTGTTCTCTTTCTAAGATTTGCAAGCCTTTACCTCTAAAAAGGGATTCTAAGCGACAAAGAAAAGAAAGAAAAGGATGGTAACCACTTTGAAACACTCCATAAGAAAAAACATTAGACAAGAAACACCAAAACTATTTTTCACATTAACACAACAGCATCCACATGCTGTAGAAACTAAATAATACACATTCTCCATGATCAAACAGCTGAATTTTGAGCCATAGGGCTCCTGTAGGAACTCTTTCCGTATTTTGATTCCTGAATCATTAATGTCTAGGAACTTCCATACCAATCAACAAAGAATATGATTTCAATGTGCATATTATGTGTAAATCCATTTTTTCATTAACAAGTCCGTAGAAGGCAATGCAAGGACTCCAGGAAACACAATGAAAAGAACTTCAGTTGCCCTCCATTATCAAAGAATAAAGATTCTGTAATGCCAACTTTATCCTGCGATAGTAATAACTTGAAACTCTAATAATTAGGAGACAAACCCTTCGATGTCAGGTAAAGTGTGTGCAAATCCAATTACATGCATTCCTGGATATACATGATATTACTTTTAACACAATTAATTTGTCAACAGTCTTCCAAACTGCAGAACAAGTACCTGGAACCCTTGGCTTCGAGCAACATCAATTATACTCTTTCTTGTGATGCCAGGTAAGATTGTTCCCTTTATTGCAGGAGTTGAGATGACATCACCCTGAAAACACAAATATTAAGTTAAAAAAGGAAGCATTAGTGTCAACAGCACTATCTCAATATGTTTGAACTCATCAACCACCATTGAGTACAGAAAAATAAAAAACAAGCCTTAATTAACTCTGAGATTAAATCCTTCAACAGATCATTTAAACCGCAACTATTTTACCGTAAATAGATTAAACAAAATATCCTTCAACAGATCATTTAAAACCAATTATTTTATTTGATCAAACTATGCAAGTATTTAGAGACACTAAATTTAACAAAGATGAATTGTTAGCATCTACAACTGGCTGTAGTGAATAAGCAAAAGTCATTTAGCCAATGTCGAGACAATATGGCAACCCCAATTCTTATTTGAGTGTCAATGAAAGACTACAAAGATGGGACTCTTTTGTTGTTATGGTACATTACAAACATTCAGCAAGGAGATTATGGTAACAGAATGGCCCACTGATAAGGCATGGTTATGAAGTTTCAATATTAAGACACATACTTGCTGAACAAATGGAACAAGGTTTTCTAAGAGTGGGAGAGTGCAGAAAGGTAGGGGCAATATCCAGCTAAAACATAGATTGCTGTTAAATGCATCTATCTATTATAAAATGAGTGATGTAACAAAGCATGGTTATAAAATATTAACTACGACAATTGAACATAATACCTTCACCACGAAAATGTTGCAAGAAGAAACTTCCTCCAAATACTTTTTGTGAACACAATCAAGATAGAGAACATCAGAATATCCTTTGGCCTTTGCAGCAGATTGTGCCTTCAGAACCTGCATATGACATAAAGAGACAGCATTAACTTGTAGAAATTTAATGAGTTCAATTGTTTCACCGTCAAAAGCGTTTCAACTGCCAAAGGCAAACAACATGGTAATGGATTCCTAAGCACCAGAAAGCTAGCTTACCGCAGCATAATTCCCAATGGTTTTAACACCCCCAGTGCCACCAGGAGTGGCACGATGCAATTCATGCTCCACAATTAAATTTATTGGAGCAACACCTTCCTGGAATCATATATAAATTATGGTGAATGAACACATCATACAATGGTATGCCAAAACTATCAAAACAAGAAAAATACCAAAGAGTAAACATAATGCAAATGTTTGGCTAAAGAAACTAATAGCTTAATATTATCAGCCTTTATTTGAGAAAGAAAATGGTAGACGGTAGAAGGCTTTTAGACTTAGCACAATAACAAATGGTTGCTTCTCATAAGGATCAAAACACAAACCATCTTCATCAATTACTAATTTATGGAAGTTATAAACTTAAACCAACAAAACCTTTCTAAAATATTGGCATGCAAAATTAAGAAACTTAATCACAAACCAGTCTCTGGCTCAACAAGGGCATCCACATGTGGGAAAACATTCCACATAAAGCAGCAGTTCATTTTTCTATTCAAATATGTTACATAATACTTTCAAGATAAGTTATTTTGCATACAAAGTCATGCTCATATTTTCCTCCAAGGTTACCTATAAAGATTTAACTTTAAGCCTTTCATGGTTATATAAATAAGAACTCTAAAACAAATTATAGAACTAACATTCTCTCTTGCTTCCACAGGGACGAAGACAGAGGGGGCACCCCCCGCCCCAAAAAAAAGGGTAAATTTATCATTTAGTCCCTTAAATTTTTATGAAATTACATGTTAGTATGATGGAAAAATTGCATTTTGGCCCCCCAATAATTTATGATTCATCTCTGGCCCCCCTCTTTAATCTTCTGGCTTTGTCCCTGCTTGGCCAAAGAAATGGAAATCTGATAATCTTTTGCATAACTAAAAATCAAGCAAGGAAGATAGCAAACCTTAAAATAGTTTCCAACAGGTGAGACATAAATAAGGAAGGTGTACTCAGGAGCAGGTGCAAGACCAAGTACAGCTCCACTTCCCATGAGCAATGGCCTGATATACAAGGACCCTTTACCTGGTGGGGGAACCTGTAATGAGAAATTTAACAATCTACTCATAAAACATGTAAATCAAATTGCTAAACTGGACATGCTTCATATCAGGGATATTAGTTACCCAACGTTTGTTTGCCAGGACGGTTTCCTTTACAGCTTCCACAAACTGGTCAACAGTAGGTGCTGGCATGCACATCCTCTCTGCACCCTGCCTCATTCGAAGAGCATTCTCCTCAGGGCGAAAAAGAAGAATATTACCATCTTCTTTTCTATAGGCTTTCAGACCTTCAAATAATCCCTATAGACACAAACCAAAAAATGATGTTCAGAGAGAAATAAAAGACTGCTATATCACAATGCTTAAAGACAAATTAAAAAATAAGTTTTCCAGATAAAAATGGGGTCTTAAGCAAAAATTATCTTAGAGGACATTGAAGGCAGGATGAACTCTTTCTTCCTTTTGCTTTTGTCAGAGGAGAGGTGAAGGAGGTCATTTTATATAACAACAATTTATAAACTAACTTAATTTGTAAGCATCTGCAAATAAGAATAGACGCACAAATAAAGCACAGAAACTGTCACATAACCGTACGTCCTGATTGGCAATGTAGAAGAATGAAATCTAAGAGAAAGCCGCAGATAAAAGTCACGCATGAAAATTAAGAAATCTGACCTGCCCATAATTTAAGACCCCAGCTGAGGGATTTAATTCAATATTCCCAAACCGTTGTAATTCACCTTTAGAGAAGTTTCCACCTTGAGAACATTTCATCATATACATATAATCAGTAGGAAGTAACCCAAATCCAAGATTGTCCCACTCTATATCAGCTAGTTCGGATGCCTCACTACTGCAATCAACAAAACACTTAGTCAAGGCACAGAACAAATAACTCCCATGTAGGGTAGATATAAGCAGAGTAACAGATGAAATTTAACAAAATCATTAGATGATACCTATAGGCAGAGGAAATTTCAAGAAAATTAGTGAACAAAAATGTTCTTTGTGTAGATACTCGTTTTTTATTATTAACACTTCTGCCAATAGTAGTGCTAGGAAATATCATTCCTCATAGAATCACTCCATATTAAAAAGACTGTAGAGCTAAGCTTAAGAAGGTTGGCAGGATTTTTAGGTTTGCTCCACTATTGAGATGTCTTAGAGAACATGGCTTGCAGGCTAAGATACGAATATTGTTAAGAGTTCTAATTCTTAACCTTTCCCTAGAGTACAAGTTTTTTTTCTCTCCCTGGACTCTTGATCAAACTGTGCACTTGCACTTAAGTTTGCATGGAGCACTCTCCTTGCCAAAATGAGTTAGACGAGTGTAACTTCCACGAAACTACCATTATATCCACTATCTTCGTAACTTCTGCCCCATTACTTATACAGGTAACATGAACGTGTTTTCATTCACTCTCATTACCCATAATTTATAACATATAGTTGTGAATTAACCCACATCTCTCCCACATCCTATCAAGTATGCAACTTGTTTCATAATCATTCTTTAGGATAACTACTCTGGAAAAACTATCAATGGAAGATCCAAAGTTTCATCAAGGGACTTTTGATCTTTTGGCAAACTTTAGCCTCCTAAAATCTTCTCTACAATTATAATACCCATCGTAGGTCTCATCTTTCTAAACCCCTTATTGCATCCATCACCACAGCCGGCCACCGCACTTGTTTTCTTGAGCCTGCCCCGATCTACTTCTTTGCCATCTCTCTGCAACAACTCGTTTTGCTAGATTATAACATCTCCTCACCTTAACAAAAGAACTTGGAGACTCCATTAGGTCGAAGCAAACTTTGGGGTTAGTGATGAGACCTACGATGGTTATTATGATTGTAGAAAGAAAGTAGCAAACAGAAGTTTAGAGGGCTAAAGTTTGCCAAAAGATCCCCAATGAAACTTTAGATTTTACATTTATAGTCTTTCCAAAGTAGTTATCCCAAAAAAAAAGAAAAAAATCATGAAACAACTAGCATATTTTATAGGATGTGGGAGACATGTGGGTTAATTTAAAAGAACGTGTATGGGTAATGAGAGTGAGTAAAATCACATTCATGTTACTTGTGCGAGTAATGGGTAAGAAGTTACGAAGATGTCAGATATAATGGTAGTTTCAAGGAAGTTACACTCATGTAACTCATTTTAGCAAGGACAGTGCTACTTGCAAACTTAAGTGCAAGTGCACAGTTTGATCAACGAGTAGAAGGAGAAAATAATCTAGAGAAAGGTTAAGAAGTAGAATTCTTAACAGTATCTATAATCCGTATTTTAGCCTCCAACCCATTCTCTCCAAGACATCCCAGCAATGGAGCAAACCTAAGAATCCTGTTAAACTTCTTTAAGCTTAGTTTCACAACCTTTTCAACATTGAGTGATCCTGCGAGGAACCATATTTTCTGACAGTACTATTGACAAAAGCATTAATAACCAAAAATGAGCATCTACACTTTGTTGAGTTATTTTCTTGATCTCTGGAGGAGAGACTTAGGATAAAATGGAACCAATAACCCATTTCTTTAATACTAAAAATGAAATTAAACTTCCAAAATTTTTAGCATTTCTTGTGGCTTCTCTTGTTATATAAATTTCCAAAATACTAGATGATGATTGCATTAGTAACTATTTAGCATCAAGGTCCATTTGCAAGCAGTCTGCTCTGCTATAAAAGGAAACGCCATCAGCAAATGGAGCAAAAAACAAATTTTATTAGCCCAACAATAAATAATTAAATTAATCTTACAGAAGCAGTTATATGTTTAGCTACAGATAAATTCAATTTTTTTTAAAAGCATTTTCCATATGCACATAAACATTATCTGCTTAGGTCAGGCAAAAGTGTACTAAAATGAAGTCTAAAACTATTTTATTTACATGCTTTTCTTTTTTTAGCTTTTTAACAAAAGCAAGAATCAGTGTTGTCGAGGCATGTGCCTAGGTGCACCCGCACCCTAGCACCAACAAAAAAAGTACCTTAGACCCTTGAAGACAAGGTCCATTTGATTAGGCACATACCCAGTGTGTCTAGGCATGCATTTTTGTAAAGTTTTAGGCATAAAAATAAAGGCCACCTGATTGAATTTCTCTTTAATTTCTTTTGCTTGCACTTTTTTCATTAGATGTACCTTTACTTGTAAGAAAGGGATAATATCAAACTATATACTTCTTAATATTTGAGTATTGAACTATAGACATGGACAATAACGAAATCATACATACTGACAGATGAACTAGACTACACTTTTAGAGCTTAATATATGTCTTAGCTATTTACACACTCGAATGCAAAAACTCATATATATCACGATTACTCGCTTAAGCTTAAGCTAGCCCCCTTTTTTTGGCGCCTAAGGCAATATAAGAGTCCTAGAACCAGAGTACACCTTGTGCCCATCACAATACTAACTTTAGTATTTTATTTTTTCTTTTGCTATTTACTTTCTATTTAATAAAAAAATGAAAAAGATTGCCATTTGAAAGAAAAAAAAAAAAAAAGAAGAAGAAGAAAATTGCTATTAGCTATTTGCTTTTCTTTTTTGCTCTCCTATCTTTCAATTGATAGAAAAATTAAAACTTTAAAAAAATAGTTCTTTGATTGACAAAAAATAAAAGGGGGGGGGGAGAGAGAGACGCTAAAAGAAGGGAGCTTAATCGGAAAAAGGAACAATGCACTGCAGAAATCTAATGCGGTTTGGTCATATAATTTGAAAATTTTTAATCTTAGCGTTAAAAAAGAAAAACAAAAAGTACGCACCTATAAGAATCGGATAAAACAGCAGCATTCTTAAAAGGAGACTTAACTTCATGAGCATAGCGACAGGAAGCAAAAGCTAAAACTTGCTTATCTAACTGCAAAATAAACGCATAAGCAATTTAGCAAATAAGAAAGAAAAAAAAACAGTCAAAAACGTGAGGGGAAAAGTGAGATTACCTTGAGATATTGCGGCGGAGAGAAGCGCGTGCGTTGAGGGTAGAAAACAGAAAGAAATGTGGTGGCGGCGGAGGAGGAAGAGGAGTAAAACCGTGAAGGGCTAAGAATGTTGTAATTAGGCTGGAGAGTAGCTAGGACGGCGTTGCTCTCCATCTCCCCCCTTCTTTTTGGTCTACGAAATGGCAGTTTCTTTTGTAAATCTGTATTTGTTAGCTGACGTGACCAATATTTAACCTAAACCGCTAAGGATGGAAATCCCTTGCCCCCTCTCCATGACCCAGTTCGTGCCCCTTTATTATAAAAGGGACCACGTTTTTTTTAAGTTGTAAATAATTTTCTTACTGATAATATAATTTTTAGCCATGGACTTTAGTTTGTTTAGTTTGTATATATTTTTTTATCTATTTTAGTATGGAAACTTGATAATTATATTTATTTTGGTCTCTAAATTTGATAAATATAGAACTTTGATATATGTCATTTTAAGATTGTATTACATTATTAATTAAAATTTAAAAATTATATAAATTTTTATGTAATGATATGATACAATTTTAGAGTGTCACATGTATTGTTCTAATAAGCGACAAGTGGTCAAATAGATCATACTATTGGTTCTCGATTTAATCGATTTGATTAGTTCAACTGCTTAGACCAACAATAATTAATTAACTAATTAATTAAAAATTCATAAAACTTTTAAAAATATATTAAACTAGTTCAACTTGTTCAATTATGGG
This sequence comes from Gossypium arboreum, assembly GCF_025698485.1. Classification (NCBI taxonomy): domain Eukaryota; kingdom Viridiplantae; phylum Streptophyta; class Magnoliopsida; order Malvales; family Malvaceae; genus Gossypium; species Gossypium arboreum. The sequence goes on from NC_069080.1 coordinate 42,887,068, forward strand.
TTTTTATCCTTATTTTTTTATCAATTTCAAGTAATTTTCGATTCAATCGATTTAACCCATTTTATAAACCAATATATCAGTTGATTATCAGTCCAATCGGTCCGACCAACTAATCCAATCATGTTCTAAGAACACGGCCACATTACAAATCTTGACAAAATCTAAATTAAGGGACTAAAATGGATTTAATTCCCAAGTTTAAGAGCTAAAAATTATATTATACCTTTTATAATAAAAATTACTTTTTCCTAATTTGTTTTTCAGATTACATATTAATTGCAAAAAAAAATCAAATTTTAAAAATAAAAATTACAATAAGAAATTAATTTTATTTATCATTATATTTTAATTTATTCGATAGAAAAATAAAAATAATTGAAGATTGCCACGTACTAGTTTAGTTAGTTGAGTCTTCACAAGTTAATTTTACAAATAAATCTAAAATATTAAACCAAAACATTAATTTTTTTATTTGACTAATATTTTATATTTATTTTATATATAAAATACATAATAAATATAATATATAACAGCCCATTTTAATATCATATAATAATTAAAAAAGAGTTAGATTTAAAAACCTATTCAAGGTCCGATTATCAAAAAGTCAATCTAAAATTTGGAAGGATTTGGATAAAAATATTAAGATTAAAAATTATATAATTTTTGTAATTTTCAATTGATGATATAACACAGTCTCAGAGTGTCATGTCATCAAACTTTTATATTTTTCAAGTTTGGGACCAAAATGAATCTAGTTGCCAAGTTTAAGTACCAAAGTAGAAAAAAAGTACAAGAACTAAGGTGAATTTAAATAATACATATTCATATTCAATAAAGTGTAGGAGTAGAGGTTACCTAACCCTATCCATCGTAGTGTGTCTATAGCAGCTAAATTGTTATTTTTTGCTCCTCAATTTTATTTTCAATTTTTCATTTTGCTTCTTAAATAAAATTTTGCTTCTAAAAGAAAATCATTCTCAACTTCAACTTTTGAAATCATTTTCTTGTATTTGGAATCTATGTCTCAAATTCTGATACTAACTCCTTAAAAGGCATCTTGTAATTCATTAAAAGAATATGAATTTAAATAATGTGAACTAAAAGATTGGCTCTTTAATAGCCATTAAACACATCACCTTTGGATTTGAAGGGTAGATTTCATTTGATTGTTGATCATTGACTCCTTATCCATTAGTTGAGCATTTGCTTTTACAAGGAACTTTTAATCTCCTTCTTTTCCTTCCTACCCCCAAAAATTTCCTCTAATTTATCCCATATTTGCTTGGCATTACTATAAAAGGAAACTGTGTTGAAGACTTATCCATTCAATCCACAAAAGAGAGTGTGTGTAGCATTAGTAGTTTGTTGAGCCTTGGCCTTGTCATTTGCATCCCGTCTTTCTTCCTCCTTGGACACCTCTAATGAACCTCTTGTAATAATTCTCCAAGCACCATAATCAAATGTTTGGACAAAGAATTTCATTCTCACTTTCCAATTTGAGTACTTATCTTCATTTAGGAGTGGAGGACATATGATGTAATGACCTTCTTCTATAGTTGTTGACCTTAACCTTGTAGGCATCTTTGAAACTTGCTATTTACCTTGAATCACTTCTCCTAATGGTGAAACTTTTAATGGAGAACTAGCTCCAATACCAATTATTAAGCTTCAAAATACCAAAAGTACATTAGGAATGATGTAAGGATATTATCATCGGTAAAATTTTGGTTAACCCAATAATTTGGAATAAAGGACTTGGGAGAAGCTAATTTTGTTTTAGGTATTCGAATCCTAAAGGATCGAAAGAACAAAGTGATAGCATTATCTAAAAATTCATACATAGAAAATATATTGGAACGTTATGTAATGACCAAGTTAAAGAAGAGAAATCAACCTTCTGTATCGGGTTTTCATCTTTCCTTAAAGGATTGTCCTAAGACAATGGAAGAAAGAGAGAACACGAGAAAGGTTCCTTATGCTTCAACAGTAGGAAGTCTCATGTATATTATGTTTTGCACATGCCCAAAAATTTGTTTTGCAGTGGGGTCAGTAAGTCAATATCAAGCGAATCCAGGAGACTTGTTTTGGAAAATATACAAAACCTATAGTAGCGCCGATATATCACATATAAGAACAAACTCTGGGGATTTATTTTGCCAAGAATCTACTAGCTAAAAAGCTTTTTGGGAAACATATGGAGGGATATAAGAATGCGAAACATGACTCATCTACTTCAATAGGGCAAGTGGGAGATTGTTGAATTTGGTGCCCTAAGTGTAATATTATTGTCCAAGTACACTTATAATTGGTACTAATGTTACTTCATTTTGAATATTTATTCTTAATGGTGTTGCAAGCCTAGACTCAGTTAGCTAAATGAATATTTTCCTAATCCCTAAAACTACTCATTTGACTACTATGTCTCAATATCAACCTATTTGTTTGTAGATTGTCCTCTACAAGATTATTGCTAAAGTTATTGCCAACCAATTTAAAATGGTTCTCTCTGCTTGTATTGATAAAGGACAAGGTGCCTTTGTTTTGGACAACTTATTTTAGATAATGTTTTAGTGGCATATAAACTGCATAAAATGAAAAACAAGCAAGTTGGTAATCAAGGTTGCTTTGCACTCAAACTTGATATAAGTAATGCTTACGATTGAGTTGAGTGGAATTTTTTAGAGGGTATCCTTTCGCATTTGGGATATACAAAAAGATGGATTGATTAGTAATGACTTGTGTTCAAGCTATTTCTTACTCTATTATTTTTGACAAGTGGTTTTCTTTTTTTTTCTCGGATGTGGTTTACAATAGGGTTTCCCTCCCTTCTCGTATTTATTCCTCATTTGTAGTTAATGCTTCTCTTCTCTTTTCAAAATCGTTAAAAGTATTCTCTAGAGAGTACAAGTTAGTCGTGGATACCCTAGACTTACTCATTTATGGTTTGCTGACAACAATATTCTTTTTAGAAATGCCACATATGATGGGGGTTGATTCTATTCATTTGTTTATTCACGAGTATGAATCTCATTCTGGTCAATTAGTTAATTTTGATAAGTCCATGGTGTTTTTCAGTGCTAACGCTTTTGATGTGGATAAAAAGCGGCATACTTTAGTTATTACGTGCTCATAATGTGCCTTGCCCGAAAAAGCATCCAGGCCTCCCTTCTATTGTTGGAAGGAATCATTGATCAATGTTTCAACATTTTAAGGATAACATACTTTCTATAATCTCTGGTTGGAATACTCAATTTCTTTCCCAAGGTGGGCGTGTTGTGTTGATTAAATCGGTTTTGAAATCATTACCTAGTCGTGCTATGTAATGTTCTCTATTACCTAATTCTATGTGTGATTCTTTTCATACTAGTTTTAATCGCTTTTGGTGGCAAAAGAGTCCCCAACAGAGGCTCCAATATGGTGAAAAATTGGACTAGAAAGTATCCAAATAACAGGCCAGTCACATTATGTTATAGTTGAATTCTTTTTTTCTAAAGGTTCTAACCCGCAAAGATTCTGGTGCACCCAAAAAGGCCCTAAATCTCACAATATAAGTATTATTGATGTTATATAATAATATTAAAATAATAATATAATTTACGCATTGAATAACTTGAGTTGCCAAATGTGATAAATTTAAATATTTGTTATAAAATAATAATAATAATGCAAAGAACACAAGAATAATAGAAGAAAATAAGAGGGATTTTTATTGTATTTCTCTTCTTTTCTATCATCATTACAAGTAGTATACTCCTATATATATAGGGAAATTAGACTTCTCATTTCTAATACATAAATAGGAAAGGATTACAAGAAGATGAAATGTGAAAAGTTAAGAAAGATGAAAGGTTCAACATCCACTTAATAGCATTCATAACACTCCCCTTGGATGTTCATTATATATAGGATATGTCTTATTAAAAACATTACTAGGAAAAACCCTATGAAACAAAAACCTAGTGAAGGAAAAAAGAGTACATAATCTTTTAATACATAACTTGTCACAACCTTAAAAGAAAAAATATAATGCGAATTTAGTCCCCCTCAAGTAAGCATCACTTAAGATCTTTGAAACAACACAATCTAATGTTGAAAATTAACGTCTCAAGTGTAGCGATAGGGAGTGCCTAATTGAATTCTCAATTATTCTTTGCATTAGGTGAGAGGTGTTACAACAGTGCATATTTTGCTCCCCTTATTTGAACATCATTTTATAACTTAATATTGAGTCATTCAATATTATTTATCAATAATAAATCATCAACATATGCAACAAATTTTGTTGATGCGTATCAATAAATCAACAAAATTCAATTACATTTTCATGCTTTAAATGCCGTCAACAACTTTATAAAGCATGATATATTGTATCATTCACTATTACCAATATAATGAGTGCATTGAGCACATAAAGAATTGGTACTTTAGGACCATTGTTTTAAAACATTATTGATTGATCATTTGTATTCCTTTTCAATATATTCAATCTACATGAAAAAATAGTCTAATTAATTTTGATTATATAAACACTATTGGATACTCAGTAGCAATTCTTTATAATATCATTGTGTAAATATTTCTCCTTATTGAACACTTGATCTTCATGTCGAGACAAATTTTCATTTTTAGATATACTTTCATTATAAAGTTTATTTATCGAATAAGTATTTCTCTTGGAAATTCATCAGGAACTCCAATGATTTTCTCATGAAACTCGAGTTTTATGCTTCATGCATCAATATTATCAAATCATTTATATCAGTTGAATACAAATTCACTAGACGTAAATAAAGAACTTTATTTGGTTTTTGCATTCACCACAAATTAATCATTTTTCATAACCAAAACCAGGTGTCTTGTAGACGTTCTTGTTACAAGTCAATTATATATATTATGACTTGTATTTTTTTTGTTATTATGCTAACATGTACTCCCATTGGCTTTACACCTTCCGGATGTTTGGATTTCTTGTCCGAGATGTACTTAATAAGTTATATTAGAAGCTTTTGTTTATTTTTAATGACTTGTTCTCATCTCAATGCTTTCAAATATATTTTCATTCAAAATCTCATTTCTCCATAATATTGAAGTATTCTATTTATATTATCATTGTCGACAATAATTTCCTTTTTGTCAGCTTCATCGGATTTATGTATGACATAACTGATTGGGATATCCCATTATATTTATAATTTCAGGTGCCTAAACCTCTTTTGGGGTTTTAGCAAAAGTTATGCCTTAAGTCTCTTCATGAGTGCCCGCTTCCTCTAGCATATGACCATCTTAATTTCATTTTCCTTTCTTTCAAGAATTTTTCATTTTATGGAATCGACTAGTTTGTCATGCTTCTAGCATGCCCAAGACTTAATTTTTCTCACATTGTCCTTCTGGGACATATAACTATTTGGAGCATTTTAGCTGGTATATGTATCAACTAGTATATGCAGTCTCTAAATATCAGTACTAATGTCTGACAAATAATTTTATCATTCAAACTTTGTGCACATAATATTAATGAGGACCACAAAAAAATGATGACACAGTTATTTAACCAATTTGTCTCCCTTAATATTAAGAAAATTTATAACATGAAAATACTTTTTCAAAATTATAAATATATCTCCTTAAACTTTTTCATATCTAATGAAAATTCTAAATTTTATCAACTTCATACTTGATGATCCATCTTAATGCGTTATGGTGGAATATAAAATAGATATTGCACATCCAAATATTCTTAGATGAAATCTATTAGTTTATAAATGAAAATCAATTCTCATGAGACAAATATTTCTTTCATGTTGGCCTTGATGCAAATAGTACATACTTATTGTAAAGCTATTCTTATATTAATGGTTAAGCAATTAAATGGGGGCATACATAGTTTTGCTAACCATTAAGTATAACATATATAGGCATAGACAACTTAAAATTATCCCAGATAAAACTATGAAAATCAAGCTTGAGATATAGTGCATCAGTATTGTTAGCACAAATTGCATACTATAGAGATTGTGCAAAATCAAATTATTTCAAGAAATAATAACGCAAACTTTGGGTTGCACACATGTGATACATGAGCTCATATATTATTTGATTATCGTCCAAAAATGCAACCGACCTCTAACTTTAGTTGGTGTTAGTTTAATATGTTGTCAAAATAACTAGTATTAATGAAAATTATTAAAATACTTCTAATTCTTCAATAAGATCATATAAATTTTCATAAAATAGTTTTGTATCATCATTGACTCGGGATGGTCTAACTGGTCATACCAACACTATGAAATTTTCACTATTTCATATGTCAATCATATACATGTAATGTATTTCTTGGAAATTTTATCATATTAAAATATAAGTATCTCATGTCATTTCTATCCATGGTTTAATGTAAAACACATAAAGATTACTTGCAGCATATATCTTTTTATCTAAAATAATAAATTATGTTTTACAAAATTTTACATCATAAGGAGGTGCAAAATTAGCTCTTCTAGAGCTTTAACAATCTAATGTAATATTAATTAGTTCTTTAGGAGCATGTCATAAAATATTATTTTATCATATAACATTAGTAAATGTATGATTTAATTTTTAAAAAATGCAGTTTTGCAAATCTTTTCAATATGAATGATAAAAATTTCATATCTTAAAAAAAGTTTATTTATTCATATAAAAGAAAAAATAAGTATAAATAAAACATATGTTAAACATAGCAAAGAATAAGTTTAAGTCACTAATCAATCACGTTAAAAGCATGCAGTTAGATAAATTGTTTTATATGTCATAACACAATAAAATATAAATAATTATAAGGTCACAATAAGATATTAAAGCTACAATTATAGAGGTTTAAAATTAAAATTTTCTAACATCCACCTCTTATAGCATAATTTCAATTCAGATTTTATTATCATGCATTACGGAACATCTATTTTTCTTTATAAAACTTTGCAAAATTTAATATTTTAGACATGCTACAGGCATGTACACAATGCATTCATATTTATCATAATATATATTAACATCATCCCTTTTTTGGCCTTATACTTTTTCACAACTAGTAGAATTATAATGTCAGTAGAAAGCTGTGATAATTGATAATTTCATTATCATTCATTTTATCTAGTATCCACATATAAGTAATATTATGATATTTACTTCTAGAAATGGCTAAACCAATGAGAGGTCAATAATGTCATTATTTCAACAAAAAATTATATTTTTATAAAAGTATATGCAATATTCACTTCAAGAATATATCGAAATTTTCAAATAGCCAAATTGAGTTCAATGATCAAAAGTGATCATAAAATTTATTATATTTATTGAAACATTCACTTCAATGAATGTATAAGAAATAATTCAGAAAATAATGTAAATTTATCTCATATTCTTTGCCAATAATATCATAAGGTATTATCTGCTCTAAAGAATGATTAATTAGTGTAAACTGTAAGAAAAAAAATATTGTATGTAATATTAATATGTTAGTAACAATGATAATACAATACAATGCAATAGCAGTAACACAACAAAAAACCTGTAATCGGACAGAGTTGAAAATTAGAAGAAAAATTTTGTTGAGGCCTGTATGAATAGTTTCCTTAAGACAGATTTGACATCTTCTCGGTACTTTGAGTAACGTTAGACGTCTATCTCTCAAGATATAACAACGAACGATCATAGTAGTAGCACAATAACAATGATCAATCAAACACAATCTTGCCTTTTTCTATTGCCAGGAGAAATGAATTTAGAAAGAATTTTTTATATTGATGGTTTTTTGATGATGCGTTCTTGAAATCTCCTAACTTGGCTTTATATAGAGAAGAGGAAATGAATGAAGAGACTTCGATCGATTCATGAAGAGTTTTGTTGAAAAATTAATAGATATAAGTGAATAAAGATAATGAATGAAAAAAATGTAATATTAGATCAAGAGATACAATTGTTCAAAAAGATACAACTGTATGAAAAAATGCAATATTAAACCAAAAGATACAATTATTTAATCAATTTATCATTCATCACTCAGCAATTATTTTCCAACATAAACCATTAATCATTTTGTTTCAGGAATATACATTTAGCAGCATTTTAGACTATCCATCTTCCACTTATCTATTTGCCAATAACAACAATAAGTTCCATTCACTTCTAGGAATAAATAAATAATATAATTTGTTAACAAAACTAATGAAGTCATCATTGTCTGCAAGTTTACTTCAATATCATTGTGATAAATCAAATGTGCCTATACATTGCTCCTTTTTTTTTTTAATCAAACATTGGCAAAATATTCAACCAAGATGCATGTGTCAAATGATCTTTAAGTATCACATAAATATTTTCGTTAAAATTATTATAATCACTATATTATACCCATATTAGCCCATCAAAGACCATGCTCACAACCACAATTATAACTTTGTTATTTTTAATATTGATTATGCAATGCTACATTCACCTTAAGGAATAGAACAGATCTAATGAGAATTTGTTTTTCATTATAATAATTTTCTTTCAAAAACTAATCCATAATTTTAAAGAATATTTTACTTGTTTTCTTACAAAAATTCATGATTAATATCATTATACAATTCTCAAGCATGTATAGATTTGAAGTCCAAACTAATCATTGCATATAATGCACAAATAAATATTGCATATAATACACATTTACAATAGATAAAAGCATATAAGAACAATCATTTAATTTAATCAAAATTAAAACTAAACCAATAAATTTTATAAAATAAAAAACAAATATATATTCACATAGAAAGCACAAAAATAAACTTGAGAAACGATTTATAAATTCATAGAGATGCAAATAGAGAATTATATAAATTGAACTTATTAATAGAAACCGAATCAAATTTAAAAAAAAAATTTATTAGATTTACTTAGGTAATTGTGGATGAGAAGTAGAAACTATGAGCATTCTTTGCAGTGAAGAGAAAGTGGTCATCCCTAAGCAAATCTCGAGCAAACACTCACAATTTTTTTAACCATATAACTAAATTTCAATATTTGGAGCCCAACAAAATTTTGATGTAAACTAAGGACCTATCACTCTTGAATAAAATCATGCTGATAACGTGTTATAAAATAGTAATAATAATGCAAAGAACATAAGAATAATATATGAGAATAAGAAGAATTTTTATTGTATTTCTCTTCTTTTCTGTCATCATTACAAGTAGTATACTATATATATATATATATATATATATATATATATATATGTGGAGATTAAACTCCTCCTAATAATAGCATTCATAATAATATTTTATTATTTCTCGCTTTTTTCTAATTAAAGTTAGAATTATTAATTCAAATTAGAAGCGGAGCATAAATATTTAAATGTTAAATAAAGGCTGTATTACTGAATTAAAGCTTTTATTCAATTCAGCCTTTGGTTTTCTTGGATTTTGCTTTTACTCATAACCACTTTTAAGTAATTGTTTTTTCTTTTGAAAGAAAGTCTACCTTACTTAACTTTTAAAATAAAAATTCTCCATTAAACTATATCTTTTTTCTATTTTGATATCTAAACTATTTTTGGGTCAAAATCAATACTTAAATTAATATTTTTTCTCATATTAGTACCTCAATCATCAATCGTTAGTTAATTATGGAAAATGATGACGTGACCCAATTACTCAAGAACATGTGGCAAAATGCCACATCATTACTATTTATGTAAAATAATTCCAAAAATAAAATAAAAATTAGAAAAACTTAAAAATAGAAAATATATGAAAAATTATAAATAAATAATCAATATAATTAAAATTATTATATTAATATTAATTAAAACAATTATATTAATATTTAAAAAAAATCCTTCCCCCACTCTCATCCTTGCCCCTTCCCCCTCCTCTCCCTAATGAAATTATTAAAATAATGTTAAGATAATTATATAAAAATTTCAATAAAAAACATATAAAATTATTAAATATTAAAATAATATAATATAGATATTTTTAAAAAAATTTAAAAACAATATGGGCCACCCTAAAAATGGCTTGGATTAGTATTTTGTAAATATGAGCCGGTTTGAACCGAAGCAGGCTTAGACAAGTATAAAATATGTTAATATCATATTTAGACTCAACCTCACCCATGATACCTCTAATTTACTCTAATCCCAAATTATGTACACATTCTCTCATATCCATCTCAACTTTGTAATTAAATTAAATACATTAACATTCTATTAGAAAAAGGAAACAAATATGGCAAATTATATCCTACAAGCGTCTACAAATTAGAAATAAATTAATAGGTGGTTCTAGTTTTTAAGCTCCCAATAATGATGTGATGGGAGGAGGGGAGGGGGAGAGGGTCGAGGTCGGGAGGGGAGGGACGGTGGGATAGAGGGAGCGAGAGGGCCGAGAGTCGAGGGAGGGGAGAGGGACCGGGACGGAGGTGGGCGCAAGGAATTTTTTTTAATATTAATATAATTATTTTTCATTAATATTAATATTGATATTTTTAATTATATATTAATTATTTATAATTTTTATTTCAATTTTTCTATTGTTTTTATTTTTTGAAATTATTTGACATAAATAATTACGTGACATTGTTTATGTGGAATTTTGGCCACATATTGCTTGGTAATAAGGTCATATCATCATTGTTTATAGTTGACTTAACAGTTGATAGGCGAGAGTATCATGCTGAGAAAAAAATTAATATAAGTATCAATTTAATAAAAAATTTTAAGTACTAAAGTGGAAAAATAGATATAATTTAAGGAGCAATTTTATATTAAGCCTTAATTAAGTAGATTTTCTTTCAAAAGGAAAAAATTATTTAAAAGTGGTCGTGTAAAAATAGAAGGTCACTCATGGTCACTTTTGTTTACCTTATGTTTTATTTTAGTTATTTATATTTAAAATATTATTTTTTAGTCACTTACGTTATTGTGATGTAACATTTTAGTCACTGAGTCATTAATTGTCGTTAATGGTGTACCGATAAATTAACGTGGCACATTAAATCATCATTTTAAATAAAAATTTTAAGTTAATTTATACAGTTTGTCTCCATATTTTTTTATTTCGAGTAATTTATTTTTTTTTTTTATGTTCTTTTAACTTTCTTTTTTCTTTTTCTTTTTTATTCTCTTCTACTTCTCCCTCCGTTTTTCTACCTTCTCCTTTTTCTTTTTTTTTAACATATCAAGAAGTCGAATTGACAGTGAATAAAGAAGCATGGTATGGGTTTCTGGTTATAGGCAACGATGGCTTTGAACTTCTTACTTCTTTTTTTACTACCAATTCAACTTCATGATATGTTAAAAGAAATGGAAAAAATAGAAAAACAGAGGGAAAAACAGTAGAGAATGGAAAATAAAGAAAAAAAGAAAAGAAAGTTTAAAAAACATAAAAGAAAACAAAATTAAATTGCTTCAAAAAAAAGAGAATCGATTGTATAATTTAACCTAAATTTTTTGTTTAAAATGATAATTTAACGCGTTATATCAACTTACCGTTACACCGTTAACGATAATTAACGACTCAGTGACAAAAATGTTACAACACTATAACACAAGTGACTAAAACGTAACATTTCAAATATAAATGACTAAAATGTAACTCAAGGTAAATAAAAGTGGTTACCCAAAACAAAATAAATATTTAATTCATCTTTTCTTTTTCTGGGATTTTGTTTTTACACATAACCACTTTTGAAAGAAACCCTACATTAGTTAATTGCAATAAGCAAAGCAGTCAGTATTTAATATTCATTACAAATTACAAAGCCAATGAAGAGTCAATACATAGGACAAAGGCGAAAATCCCCAAAGCATATGCGTCACCGTTACCGTAACTACTTTTGTTTTGAATTTTAGTACATATATTTTAATTTCACCATTATTGGATCTGTTCAACAGAGAATTTGCGGTTTGTTGGTCCAATTTTTAATAAATTATTCAAAAATCATAAAATAAAATCTAGTTCGCTAAAATAAGTTTAAAAACTAAAAAACCTAAAAGCAATATGAAAATACAAAAAAATAAAATAAAACCGAATCATAATAATTCAAGAAGTTCAAAAAAACCTCAACCACCTCTATACTGAGCTCTATCATTACTCCTTTCTAATTGGTGATAGGCAGACGGGGAACAATGTCAAGACTTTCAAATTCGGCATATGACGGAACAGTATTAGTTGGTCCTTCATCGAGTGCTTACTCGACTGTGGAAACTCCAGAGCATCTATTTGTCAACAGTTGTTCTGTTATCAAATTGGGCTTCATGCCGCTGATCTTGACACCACCAAAATAGCCTCATGGATTGATTATCCAGCAGGATAGAACACACCATGAGGGTGAAAGCCTTATGCACAATAATTGCCATCATCCAACAAGGCTATTTTTGACAATGCTCATCCTAGCTCTGTTGCTACGAAATGGAAATGGAAATGAAAGCCAGGATTTGAACTCACACGACCATATCAGCTTCTTCCCGGACTGCAATCGACTACAGAATTAAGATATCGGAAACCTGCTAACTAACACGCCTACTGTTACAGCAAATGACAAGGAATTCATTATTCTCCCTACTACAAGAGAGATCCTCATCCAAGCTTCTACTATGAATTCTCAACACTGTGGCAGCCTAGTCCCCAAAAAAGTCATTACCCCAGTAATCCCTCAAGTATTAATTCACATCAAATAATTTATTTTAAGGGCTTCTTATAAGCAAAAATGAAAGATTAATGCTTATTTGAATACAAATTAACATGCATTATCATATGGAAAACAATGAAGTTTAATCATGTAAAAAGATTGGAAAAATCTCCAGCGGGAACGTCTCATCTGTGGGTTGAAAGAGTTCTAAACAAAACAAACCCCATCCGAATTAATTTCCAATATCAGTTTCACTGATAGAGAAACTGACGATTTTGAAACATCTAGGGCAAAAATCTAATCCTATTTTTTCATCATATCAGCCATAATAAACCAACGCAAACACTATAAAACCTAACAAACCACCCTATGGAAACTAAGAACATCATAAACCAGCACTGCTAAACAAACCCACACCAAAATAAAAAGGATAAGCATTTACAAGTATTCTGAACAAGATCCAAGTTAGTAAGCAACTTTCCCATGTTTAGTTGTTACATGGCATGTTGAACATCTGCTATTCTGCAAAACTCCAAAAACAAAGAGTACTTCAAAAGCTGCTTCAAGGTGTAATTCATAATTTGACGGGACACTAGGATGCGAGATTGGAAAGAAAAGAATACCTTTGTGCAAAATGGTTAAAATATAACTGTAGAAGCTAAAAAGAAACTACATATATTTCTACAACTTCTGCTTTGACCTCGTTCTCATTCCAATTTTTTCATTCTCATCTAGTTTGGGAACTACGTTGTCTTCAAGCTTTGTGCCTCCTTCTGACACGTCTTTCATTGGCTACAGAATAAAAACACTTATGAACCGCAAGGATACAAAATAGAAAGACTGAAAAAGACACCCAAAAACAAAAGAACCTGATCAACTTGTATAACTATTATGAGAAATTTATTAACTTGATCATAAATGGGGAATGCTACTGTTAAAGAACCAGAGAACATAAATGAGGGGAAAAGCAAACAAAATACAAATTCACATTGTAAAAAAGAGCCTAGTAAAATGTTGATACTGTCATCTGCATGCAAGAAAAAAGGAATTTGCATATAGCTAGAATCAGCCTTTACCCGATAGGGCTTGGTAACTTGAGAAACCTTCCCCAAATGTGCTTCTTGAACAATTACTGGATCCCCAGATCCACCATTCTCTCCTGAAGCACTTGCAAGACTGCACATTCCTCCACTTTGAGGAATACCCTGCATTGACTCTGCTACAATATCCTGCAAATGGTCTGTATTTCCTAGATTGGAAGAATCAACTACAACCTTTTTTTCAAAGGTCTCTTCCAAAATCTCTGTTATTTTATCAACAACCAGTGCATTATCAGCTCCTCCTTGACTCTGATCATATGACAATGATACAGGCTGATCTGGAAGCGAATTTGGTTCAGTTGAATTTACACTGAAAAACAACAAACGTAATTGTAAACAAACCTGAGTTATCTGAATCAAGAAATAATCAGAATATCAGCGCACAGTTAAATAACATACCAAAAGAAATCAATATAAGGGCAGAAGTGGATACCTGTGAGCACGATCCTCTTCTTCAATTACAGAAGCATCTTTTGTTTGCCTCCTTTTTTTAGTACCATGTGAAGGTGAGCTGTCAACTCTTCTTTTCCTTCCAGCTTGAATCCCTTTTTCAGATACTAAAGACTTTTCCGCATTGCTTTTTTCCAATCCAGATTCCAAATGATGAATTCCTTTGATCACCTCATCTTCTGAGGGCACTTCCACTGTCACTTTTGGTTCCCCATCAAATCCCAAGAGCTTTCTTCCATACTGCTTGTATTTTTTCCCATCACACTCATGGCTTAAAACCAACTTTCCAGCTGACGTCAAACACACATCTTCACGGTCAGAGATCAAAGATCTTTCTTCTGGCTTCATTTGGGCCATGTCAGAGGCATTTTTGAATATCAATTCTCTGCAGCGCTTAATCCATGAGAAACGGGCAGAGCTAGGAGAAGCACTATCTGGTTTTGACATTGGCGAGTTGAATCCATTGCCATTGTCAGCAACGACCCTATTTTTAACTGAACAAGATCCAGAATTTTGCATAACAGTTTGCTCTTTCAGAGTCTTTCTTTCATATGTTTTCTGCCGGCTAAGCTCTACAATAGAGCATTGCATTTGAGCAACCATCATATTATCCACAGCAGCTTTCAAGTCCCCCAACTTTTTTAGCTCTTCAATCTCAGCATGTATTTCTTTTCTATCAGCATGCAGTAGTTCCCTCTGCTGCTTCAATTTGTGCCTTTGCACCTTAAGCTCCTCAATAGACTTCTTCAACTCTGCCCACTCCCTTTCCCTTCGCTCACGATCCAATTTGATCTCTTTTCTCTCAGCATCAAGCCTTTTCATTTCTAAGGTAGCTTGTTCTAACTCTTTCTCTGCTCTTTCCTTCAAAGCATTAATATGCTGAAATTGATTTCTCTTTTCTCGCTCAAAAGCTTCCTCTCTTTCCTTCAAAGAACTTTCCAATTCTTCACGCCTTTTCTCAATAAAATTCTCCAGTTCCCTCTTCTGGGTTTCAATTCCCAGCAACAATTCAGCACGCTCTTGTTGAATCCTGTTGAACCAATCAGAATGCTCACTTACCATCTTGTTCATGAAATCTTCTCTCTCACGATTCAATGATTCAACATCCTTGTTATGCTTCTCTCGCATTACATCACGCTCTCTTCTCAAGCTATCACGCTCGTCCTTGAGAAACTTCAAAACTGCTTCTCTCTCCTCATGAACACGCATGGCTTCCTTCTTCAGCTCTTCTCTTTTTTCATCGATCAATTCCCACTCAGTTTCAAATTTGGCCTTCTCAACTTGTAACCTATCTGCATTAGCCATCAGCTCCAACTTTTGTGCCCTAACCAAATCAAGTTCCTCCTTCAGTTTTGATTCTAAATTCGATAATTCATGTGTCTCACTTCTCATAGCTAGTAGTTTCTCCTTTGCACAATCAACTTGGTTTCTTTTATCTTCTAATGAAGACAATGACTTCTTAAGCTCAAGTTTCATTTTCTCTATCTCTTCCTTTTCTTTTTCTAAAAGAACTTTATTCAATTCAAGTTCCTTTTCAAAACCAGTCGCACTTTTTTCTCTCTGCTCTATGAGATTTGACTTTTCAGTCACATCCTTCTCCTTCTCTGCTAATATCCTTGATCGAACATCAAAATCATGTTCTCTTTCACAAATTAGGTCTTCCCTTTGATTGATATCCATCTCCTTCAACTCCCATGCCCGTCTCTTCATTTCAATCTCATCTTCAGCCATTTTGCGCTTGATCTCAAGCTCAGCCTCAAACTCAGATTTTTTGGTTCTTAGTACAGTTTCATGACTAGCAATGGCCTTGCGAATTTCATCCTACATCATTCATTAAAAAGAATAAGTTTTCCATAAAAGAAAGAAAAAAGTGGAAAATCCTAAAGCATATTCTACAATGTAACTCACAGATTCCTTGTTTGCAAGTTTCTCTTGAGAAACAAGCAGCTGTTGTTCTTTCTTGCTAAGCAGAACTTCTCGATCAGTAATAGCCTGCATGTAGAAAAGATGAATCAAATTTATATGATTTTCCGTGATGCAAAATTAAAAAGTTTCGAATGAAGGTGCATCAAAATCCTAACTTCCATAGTCAAATGAAATATGCAGACCTCCTCTCTTTTTGAAAGAGAAGCTAAAGTCAACTCAAGTTTGGATTTTTCATCCTTCAAAGCTTTACGTTCCCGCTCAATATCCACTCTTGATGCCTCCAACCCCTTCTCCAGTTGATTTAATTCTTGACTTCTACTAAAGATATACTCCTCTCTCTGGTTCAAAGAAGCTTGCCCATCAAGTAGTCTTTCATGTTCTTGCTGTATAATCTTCTGCCTCTCTCTCAGTGATTGCCGTCCAACAGTAATCTCCTTCTCCTTTGTGTCACAACTAAAACATGGAACAAAATAATTATCTGACTCCTTGAACAGAAAATCTAAATAAAATCAAACTGCACAAATGCTGCCAAGCAAGAATGTGTATCCAGCATCCACAAAATACAGGTTCCAACCAAGGCAGTTTTTACTGGTTCACTTCCAACTAGGCAACTCAAATCATGTTTGCCTATAAGAACATTTTAAATAGAATAATAGGCCATCATTTACGGTTCTTATTTATGGACACTTTTCAATGCAAGATATAATCATACTGCAATCCAGTAACAAATACCACACAATATGAATACAAAGAGATGTATAAGGCACAACTGTTTCCTCTTGGGTAATAAAAGCTTGTTCAAAAACTACACACTGTTAGGAAAGAAACAAAGAGATAATAAATATATATAGTACAAACAACAAAGAGAAGGAAATGCAATGTAAATCACATACTCATTTTTGAACAGTACAGTACGCCTACTAAGGTCTTCTTCACGTGCTTCAACTTCTTGGAGCTTTCTCTCAGCAGTGCGTTGAAATAGGCTAGCTTCTTTTTGTAAGGACTTTGCAGCATGAAACTTTACCTCAGCCTCTGCAAACTTCTTCTGAGCATCCTCTATCATAATACGCGCTTCAGCTAATCTACTTTCAGCTGCAACCTTAGTTTCAGCAGATTCTGCACGCATCTCATGCAAAGCCTTCTCAATCTGCAAAACCCCACCACAAAGTCCTAAGAAACATACAATGCTCAAAGATAAGTGAACAAGGAAAACAAGTTCAATTAAAGAGACTTTCAAATGATATCCGTACGCTTGCTATGCACTCTTTCTCAACTCCTAAAGATTTCTTCAAACCATCCTCTCGCTTTTTTGCTTCTGCAAGAGCAGATGCATGTGCAGCTTGATCCCGCTTTTGCATTATCTCACTTGCTTCAGCAGAGGCTTTAATTTGTTCATACTTGGAAGCAAGCTCCTTTCTCTCCAATATAAGAAGGCCCATGTGGTGTTGGTGCTCAAAGAGCTAAATACAAGAATAGATAATATTAGAACTAAATGCTAGTAAGCTATGTGGAAAGAAGCACAAAATGAAGGAAGATTTACAATATGAACTTATGAAAAACGAGATAATGCATATATCATCTTGTGCTAAAGCAAGAATGCCATTATTCCTCACTCTGATCCTTTGTACAAACAAAGCATTCATAAGTCTCATTCATGCATAAAGTTAGGTAAAGATCGCAGCTTAGTAATATGAAATCCATAGGAACTAACAAGTGCAAAAACTCAGAAGTTAAAAAAGCAATCAATCCCTAAATAATGACACAGAAAACAGGAAATGCTGTCTAAAAACAACGAAACAAATCATTGAAGTCACTAAAAAACAAACAATAAATGCTCCTAAAAGCTCTTATAATCCCGCAAAATTAACAGCTCAATGTGCCATTTGCACGCCCACGACGTCAACCACACCTAAAGGGCATTGCAAGGTGATGCAACACCTCAATCAAATAATGCAATTGGAACATTAGGTAAAAATCAAGTTTGTTCCATTCAAAGCTTCAACAAGGAAACACAACTAGGCAACCGGAAGGACATTTAAGTGAAGTACGGAACTTTAACCAAAAGGTTTATTCAAGAAACAAGACTTAAGTTGATGGCTTGGCATTAAAATTTGACTTGAGAAAAGAATAAGAGAAAACAAGATCACAAGGACACAGAGGAATAGGTGGTTCTACTATGGTAGCCTACATCTAGTGAAAAGACGCAAGGATTAAATTGTCGATATTATGAACATATTGTTTTAGTTTATACAAGAATGCCCTATTTATATAGAAGGTTATCACCAATTTAGAAAAGAACCAAGTAAGAATATTGTATCGTAATATCTAAAAAATGGCGTCGTAATTTTATCATAATCCCTAATATAACTAAGTACATTTATTAGATTAACAATATGTCAAAAATATTAAAACAAATTCTATTTGCAACAGGCTAGCATCTTTCAAGTACCAAAACCCTTACTGTTTTATGTTGAAATCTGTTAGAGATCACTTCCATTACTTAACCTTTTTATTAATATATATCTGATTTTCTTTTCGTCTTAAAATTTAAAACTGAAACGCAATATAAAGAAAGAAAATCCATATTCGCAATTCACAATTTAAAATTTCAATATACTACTACTCTCTTTGACCAATTGCACCCGTGACCAAACAAGTCTTTAAAGAAAAACAAACGGAAAAGAAGAGCCATGAAAATTTTTGAGAAAAGCAGTTAAAAGATTAGAAGCAAACCTCAGCTTCAAGCTTTGCAATATAAGCAATAAGCGCAGCTTTATCTCTCTTCTTGACCGATTCCTCATCGAATCCAGCTTCCTTGAGTCGTTTCCAAATGGTTTCGTCACTAAGAGGACTCTTCACAACCCTAGACCCCGGCATTATAGACAACGCCCTACCGCTTCCCGGCGTGATCGGACTCGCCATCTTCTAAACCAGATCACGGCACCAAAACCCTAGAGTTCCGTACGCCTGTAGCTATTCTGAATATGATTCTTCACTTTTCTTTCTTTTTCGCTGTAAAGAGGGAAAGGGAGAGAATCAAAGTACTGAGTCACCGGCTCACCACTGAGTGAGGTTTTGTTTTTTTGAGAGTTGAAATCGCCAAGAAAAAGAACTTACTATTGGGATGATCCAAAAGCGATGTCGTATCGGGAAATTTAGGCTGCCAGTTTATGAGGGAAAAAATGAGAAAGGAAACAAAAATTGAAATTTTAAACAAAGATTAGACAGAAAAGTAAAGAGTAAGAATTGACAGTCAGCGTCCAACGTCAGCTAATTTGAAATTTAAAAAACATAATTAACGGCTGGTTTTCATTGGAGTTTGTGGGCTAAATCCAGATCATTTACACGTTTGGATACTTGATTTTGCACCCAAATCTATCCTCTCCTTTTTCCTCCCAAAATAGCTACCAAGAAAATTATGGACAAGAATTTCAAACATAATCACCCTTTTTCTCTTCAACTTTATAAAAAAATTTATTTTAGCCCTCCAATTAAATTTTCATCTCTTTTAGTTTTTGAATCTATATTTTTATCAAATCACTCCAAAATAAATGAAAAAATTAATATTTGATAACTTTATTGATGTAGTATACACATAGATAACATATCAACATTTAATTAATATTTTAAATTTTAAATAATTTTATAAATTTTAAATAATTTTACTAATTTATAATTTTAAATAATTTTACTAATTTATAATTTTTAAATAATTTTACTAATTTATAATTTTAAAAAATCAATATTTTTATAAATTTTAAATAATTTTACTAATTTATAATTTTTAAAATAGTTTCTATAATTTTTAAAATTTTTAAATTTTAAAATTAATTAAATATTTACTTGTCATTCACTTTTACATGAAAATCCATTCATTAACTTTTCTATTCATTCTAAGATGATTTGACAAAATGTAAGTTTAAGAGCAAAAAAAGGTGAAAAATTAAATAGATGGCTAAAATAATTTTTTTTTTATAAAGTTGGAGGGCCAAAAAAGTTATTATATCTTTCAATTTTTTCCTCACTTATGGTTTTGATGATTTCCGAAAAGGTTAAATCATTATTTATGGCGTAAAATAGGTAAGTACTCTTATATTAGGATTATTTTTTTTCACATTGGGGCATGAACTAGACATGTGTTCTACATTGGGGCTTAAAATTTAGAGTTTTCAATGAAATATAAAAATTAACTTGGACAAAAAAATTCAAGTGTCAATAGTTACTAAATTTAGGGACTCAGTTGGACAAAAAATAATTCAAGTTTTAATACGAGAACAATTATTAAATTTAAAAACTAATTTAACAAAAAAAAATATTAAAGCTGTAGTGTGACAACAATGTATTAACTTTTTTAAATTAATACAAAATTTAATTTAAAACTCCTTTTAAAAAATCAATTAAATCCGTTGACATAATTGCTAAGACCTACGGACGAATTTTTTCTATTTTTGCTTGAAATAGCTAATTATTTAAAGCCAGTTATACTACTTAAAGCTAGGTCTTAACCTAATAATTTAGTGTAGAAAATGAAGGCATATGTGGCAACATAAGATGTTGCCAAGATTTTCACCTCGTGCTTGGCTTTAACCAGCCACTTGAGGAGCTGAAACTTCTTACGTCATTTGGAAAAATTAAGAACGAAAATAGAAAGAAGTAACGGACGAAAAACGAGTAGAGAAAGTGAGTGGAAGGTTTAACCATTCGGCAAGGCTTGAAGGAGGATAAAGTTTTAAAGCCATGTGATTTCATCTTTTACCAACCATGTATTAAGAGGAAAGTCGTTTTTTCTTTTTTCTTTTTTTATAATATAAAATTAAAAGGTTAATATTTATGCATTCGGGGTATACTCATATTATACACGCATACTTTACGTTCAAAGGAGACTACTCAAATAAAGGCTTACCACTACTCCTCAAAAATTCAAACCTAGATGAGTTTTAGGATGAACAATCCTTAGCCATCATGTATTAAGAGGAAGTTAGAGTCGCTATTCGCATGTAAATGTATAATGGCCCATTTGGTAGATTTAATACTGACGTGATATATTAATATTAATACTGTCAAAACTATTTTTTTGAAAAACGAGAATTGACTTTTTAAAACGAAAGTTTGGAGTCGCCACTGATCCTTTTTGATGAGGTGTGGTCAAGTCACCTCAAAATGTGGTCGTTTTTCAATAAACAGATTGATTTATCAAAACAACGATTTTGATATGCGAAAATTAGAAAAACGGGTTCGGGAGTCGATTACGTGTGAGGAAGGGTTATCACCCTCGTCGTGCCCAAATTTGGTACCTAATTGATTATTCAGTGTCTTAATGTCAAAAATTAAAAAATTGACAAGAGTTTAAAATACAATCCCTCTTAGTGTTAATGCTTTTTTAAAGTATTTGGATGAATTAAAATGTATGTCAAGGACTGTTTCATCTCAAAGTAAAATGTTATATCTAGTACGTTAGGACAGAACACCTCGACCCTCGAGTATGAGCTTGCCTTCTATTTCATTTAAAACTCATGTATTTAAATTTTAAAAAGGATATTTGGATATTTAGATTAAACAGAAAATTGAAACTCAGTACATTGGGGCACGACTACTCGAATTTCTAAATATGGAATATTGTCTTTATTTTATTTAAAACTCATGGATTTTAATTTAAAAGGATAACCGGTTACTTAGATCAAACGAAAAACTGAAACTCAGTAAGTTTGGACACGATTTCTCGAATTTCCAAGTACCGAATATTGCTTTTACTTGAAAAATCTAGACAAAATAATAATAAATAAAATAATATAGAGATAAAAATGGAATAACAAAGAAAATTTGAATGAAAATTTAATTTAAATTGGGAGTGAGCAAATAAACACATGTACAACAAAATATTGAATGAAATAGTTTAAAAATAGGACGGATAATAAAAATAATAGTAATAATAATTTTAAAAAATAATGGTAATAATATTTAAAAAAGTAAATATAATGATGATAATAGTGTTAAAAAATAAACAAACTACATATTAATGATAATAGAAAATAATGATAATAATAACGGAAGTAATGAAAATAATAATAATAGAAACAAAGGTAATAAAAGTAATAATAAAATAGAAAATAACAATGATACATTAATAATAATAATATACGTGCTAATAACAATAATAATATAAAAAAGAAAATAATACTATATTGATAAAAATAATAATAGTAGGTTAATGATAATAGTAATAAAAGGTAAAAATAATAAAATAATAAAAAACTATTACGTTACTACTAATAATAATAAAAAAGAAAACAGTAATAGTATATAGAATAATAATAATAATAACACTATCTCCCTCCCTTCTAAATTCGACCATTGGTCCGGCCTTACTTCGGTCACCGAACCTCCACGAGCCGCCGTCGGTACCACTGTACACGGCTGCTGGACCTCAAAAAAAAACTTTCTTTTGCTTTGATTTTTAATCAATCTCATGTATTTCTTGTATTGAAAGTCTCTTTTTTTTTGTATTTGAATCTCTCTCCTTTTTTCTCTAAAAAAAGAACCCCCATTACAATGGTTTTGAAAGACTTTTATAGCCAAATTTTACAACTTGTTTACTAACTGATTGCCTCTTTCTTTTTGCAGGCAAGTGGGATGATGGAGTTAGTGGTTTGTTTAATGAGGTGTTAATTGGACTGTTAATTTATTTAGTGTTTTGGGCTCTGCTTGTTGAGCTCGGATAAAATTTGAGCTCTACAAATATTAATATATCATCTTAATTTGAAATAATAAATTGTTTGATAAGCTTAAAATTTTATACACTCACGTTACTTTTGGTTACAAGACGGAGATAAATAAAATAGGTTTGGAGGTTATATTTTTTTTAGGTGAATAAAACTTTACAAAAATTACTTAAAGATATGCCCAAAATCTCATGGAAGGTTGGAGGTGATAATTAAATATCACTTGTGTAAACACTTCTTTATGTTATTTTTTCTTAATAATACCTTCATCTAAAACTAAAAATTACACACTTTTCGTTGTTGAGTATTAAAAATCATATCTATAGACCTTCATTTTCTCCATGTTCTCTGTTTTCTTTTACTGCCATTGTTGTCAAATAAAGGTAAAAAGATTGTTCAAATTTCATCATTTGTGAGGCGAGATTAGATATATTTATGAATACCGAAGTTTTTAGATGAAATTTATAATTGAAAATTTTCATAGTTCATTACTCATTATCATTTTTTTTCAAAATTCCTTTATAAACAAGAGTTAAGGTCTTCAATTCACAATTATTAGAATATATTTTATAACCCACTCTTGATTTAGTCGAAAATCAAATTAACTACTTTCACATGATTGCTATGTTTTTTTTTAAAAGAAATTTATAGAGTATATATATTAAATCTATATATTCTTTAAGAAATTTTTACATGTAAATACATCATAAATGATGTATCTAATTATTCTCATTATTAACTTACTACTTATATTACCCCTATCTTAGTTAGACCATTAGCACCTTATTAAGTTGCAAAATGTTATAAGTCTATCTAATCCCCCAATTGCTTGATTATAGTTGGGACAAATGTTTAAACTAGCATTTTGTTTTTCTCTTAAGTTGAAATAATTTAATTAATAAATACACTACTGGTCCTCATAGGTATTTCATAAACTGTAATTTTGGTTAAACACGAAATATAAATAGTAAAGAAGAAAACAATGAGCCATTAATCTCGTTTTTTTTTTACATGTTCTCTAATATGGATATGATTGCAATTGGGTTTTATAATTGATTTGTGTGTTATTTCTCTTTTTTACACTGAAATATATTGTGTAATTGTTAGGTATAGGTAGCATTATTATTATTAAATATGACAATGTTTTTGTATGGTGTTAAACAATTAAAGGTATTTAATAAAAATTTGTCTCGTGTGGGTATTAATGTTCAAAGAAGTAAGAATAGATGTTTTGATTTGATTGAGTAAGAACTGAAGGTGAAGAATACTAATTGTGTTAAGTCATTGGATTAAAATAATAACATTGATAGGCCTAAAATTAGATTTTTACACTTTGGATTCCTTTAAAGAAACCAAAGAAGATTAAAGCTTTTGTCCATGGTGATAAGCAAACTTGTATTAATGAGTTAAGAATGTTTAGAATTGCCTCTTTTAAGTTGCGTGGGTTAATAAAAATAAAAAGAGAGTCGAGGGACACAAAAAAATTTGTGACATGTTTCAAAGGTCAGGTGAAATAGTGAGTAGGTATTTCAATAAAATTTGTCGAGCACATGGCACCGCTTTCGCCCACAATCACCGATATCAATAACCCTTACTTTGAACTCCTCAAATTCTATATTCTCTATCGTCACACCGTTGAACTAGGAATCAGTTGCGGAGTTGTTGGTATGTGTAAAAATTCATCAGTATATTATTATAAAATTACAATTATTAATGTATTTATATAACTCATATATGTATAACTGATTCATAACAAAAGAAATTAACTATTCTAACTGCTTCAACAGATTCCAACTCTTTCTACACTGCCCCTCAAGTTGGAGGTATAAAAATGCTTTTTAACCCCAACTTGGAAATCAGATGACCGTGTTGTTGTGACCCCAAGGCTTTTGTCATAACATCTGCCAATTGTTCTACTGTTGGCACATATTCAGTAGCTATAAGCCCTCATTGTATTTTTTCTCTTACAAAATGGCAATCAATTTCTATGTGCTTAGTCCTCTCATGATACACAGGGTTTGCTGCTATTTGAAGGGCTGCTTTGTTGTCACAAAATAGTTTCACTGGTTCAGTTACACCTATATCCAGTTCTCTAAATAAACCTGAAATCCAAACCAGTTCTGATGTTACAGCTGCCATACTTCTGTATTCTGCTTCAGGAGAAGACTTAGATACAGTACATTGTTTCTTCGATTTCCAGGAGATAAGTGAGTCTCCTAACTGCACACAAAAACCTGAAGCTGATCCTCTTGACATTGGACAAGAAGCCTAATCTAAATCGCAATATGCCACCAACTGGTGTTTATTGTTAGCCTTCAAAAAAATTCCAAGCCCTAAATCCCTCTTTATATATCACACTATTCTTAATGTTGCTTCCATATGTGATTGTTTTGGATTTTGCATAAACAGACTAAGATGAGTAATAGAAAAGGTAATGTCTGGTCTTGTATGGGTTAAATAGATCAATCTTCCAATGAGTCTCTGATAAACTGTTTTATCTTCTAACAACTTATCTTTTTGATGCTGCTGAGTGGCTTCATCAAATTCTGCTGTCGTTAGTTTTTGATTCTGCTCAAGTGGTGTAAGAGCAACCTTTGCGTCACTTAAACTAGTGTCTTGTATGAGTTCTTGTGCATACTTTAGGTGATTTAGCAAAATGCCTTCCTGAGACCTTAAAATTTCAATCCCAAGAAAATATCTTAGTTCTCCAAAATCCTTCATCTTAAAATTCCGGTTCAGAATCCTTTCAAGTCAGTAATCATGGCCATGTTATTTCCAGTGATAAGAAGATCATCAACATACACCAGTATAATAACCATCTTGCCCTCTTTCTTTTTAACAAAAAAAGAATAGTCATGCTTACTTTGCTCAAAACCAGCCAAAATAAGAGCATCAGTAAGCTTGGCATTCCATTGCCTAGATGCCTGCTTCAATCTATATAATGATTTCTGCAGCCGACACACCATATGCTCCCCCTAGCTGCGAAAACCCTCAGGTAAAGTCATATATATCTCTTCAAAAAGATCGCCTTGAAGAAAGGCATTAGAGACATCCATTTGATAAAGTGGCCAACTGAAAGAAGCAGCAAAAGCTAAAATGGTTCGAACAGTGACCATTTTAGCAACAGGAGAAAAAGTTTCCAAGTAATCAATCCCTGCTTTTTGATTGTACCCTTTTGCAACCAATCGAGCTTTATATGTCTCAATTGCACCAGAAGCTCGAAGTTTAACCTTGAACACCCATTTACAGCCGATAGGAACTTTTTCCGGAGGCAAAGGGACAACAGTCCATGTATGATTAGATTCTAAGGCTTGAATTTCCTCTTGCATGGCTTGAATCCAGTGGGAAGACTTTCAAGCCTTAGAATAAGAAACAGGCTCAGTAATGTTGGCAAGAGAAGAAACAAAAGCATGAGTATGAAAAGGAAAACGCGAAGAAGTATAAGTGGAAAAAACACCTGCGGATGAAGTAGATTGGTAAGGATGAATGTAACCTTGTAACTAAGAAGGAGGCTTAATGGTTCGACTAGATCGCCTAGGTTCAACAACGGGAAGAGTAGGAGAGGTTGAAGGGTGAGATGTACTTACCAAAGCCGGAACCGAAATTGGTATAACGGAAGGGGGAATTGGAGAAGGATTGATGGGAGAGGAACAAATAGAAGTGGGAGAAGGAACAATGAGAAAATCGGAATCTGATATTTCAGGAGTAGGGGGAAACAAAACAGGAAATTCAGCAGGAGTGGACCGAAAAGGAAAAACATCTTCAACAAATTTAACATTGCGGCTGACAAAAAACTTTTTAGACTCTAAACAAAATAAAATATAACCTTTTTGAAAAGAAGAATAACCCATAAAAACCGAAAGAAGTGATTTGGAAGTTTATCAGAATCATAAGGTTTTACTACAAAACATAGGCAGCTAAAAACACGAAAGTGGGAAAAATCTGGAGTTTTTTATAGAGCAGCTCAAATGGCGTTTGCCAAGTTAAAACAGAGGAAGGAGGGTGATTGATAATGTAACAAGCAGCCAAAATACAATCACCCCAAAATTTGGTTGGAACATTCGACTGTAAACGCAAAGCGCGAGCAATTTCTAAGAGATGCTTATGCTTGCGCTCAGCAATACCATTTTGCTGAGGGGTATCAACACATGAACTTTGATGAATTATCCCTAAGAATTGAAAATAAGACGAATAAGCGGAGTTAAAAAATTCAGAACCATTATTACTCCTGACGATTTTAATAACAGCAGAAAATTACGTTTTGACCATAAAAAAAATTGTTTAAGAGCTAAAATAACATCAGATTTAAGCTTCAGTAAGTACACCCAGGTCATTCTAGTGTGATCATTAACAATGGTTAAGAAAAAACGATGGCCACTATGAGTAGACACTCTATAAGGTCCCCAAACATCAAGATGGATTAGACTAAATGGAGTCTCTGCCCTAAAAGTACTAATGGGAAAAGACAGTTTAGATAATTTTGCCATAGGACATATAGAACAAGTAAAGTCTTTATTAAATGTCAAAGTATTAAAGAAAGACAAATGATGTAACTTGTGCATGGGCACATGCCCTAATTTTGCATGCCATAATGGAATTTTAGGTGCAGTAGATGTCATACAAGAGACAAAAGCAGGTAAAAATAAGGTGGACAAAGACAAAGAAGAACCAGATGACCTAACTAGGGAAGGAGAAGACTCAAATAAGTAAAGGCCATTCGAATGTCTACCAATCTCCTTTATCCTACCATTGGAGAGATCCTGCAAAAGGCAGAAATCAGGGTAAAAAACGACTGCACAATGCAAATCGTGAGCCAATTTGGAAACAGAAATAAGATTGTAATGAAAGGTGGGAACACAAAGAACATCAATAAGGGTAATATGATGAGATAAAGTAAAAGAACCAGAATGAGTAATAGAAGAACGTTTACCATTTGGAAGCTAAACAAAACGAGAGTTAGAAGGGTAAGCAATAGGCAAAGTCAAACTCTTAGAATCAAAACATATATGATTAGTTGCACCAGTGTCTAAAATCCAGAAAAAATTACACTCAACTGAACAGGACATAGAAGGTATACCTGCACAATTTACAGCAGGTGCAACAGGAACTTGACTCTTATTTAACAATTCCAGGATCTGTGAATATTGTTGAGGAGTGAAAGTAGGAGCATTTTGAGGAGTAAGAGAAGAGTCATAAGAGGAAACAGCAAGAGCAGACGGAGGAGCTTTCTTACGATTGAACTTAAAATTCGGTGGGAATCCAATCAACCGATAACAGGACTCATTTTTATGGCTTTTCAATTTACAAAAATTACAGGTGCCAGTAAACTTCTTACGGCTTCCAGATGCAGTAGAAGAGAAAGCCATAGGATCGGAAACATGAGTCATAACAGAGGAAAAACTCCTCTAAGCTTTTTCTTGGACAATCATGGAGTATGCCCGATTTACCGAAGGTAAAGGCTGCATCAAAAGGATCTGACTTCGAACTGCAGCATAGGTCTCATTGAGACCCATCAGAAATTGGAATAATCGCTGCTGAAGAAGATGATTCGAATTTTGCTGGGCAACCTCACATGCACAATCGGAAAAAGAAACAAGAGCAGTGTATTCATCCCAAAGCAACTTTAACTGCGTGAAATAAGAAGAAACAGAAGCATCACCTTGAGTGAGATGTGCAATAGACTGATGGAGAAAAAAATACGAGAACCGTCCACTTTGCTAAAGCGATCCTTGAGATATTTCCAAACTACAGCAGCATCAGAAGCAAAGATGAGTCCCGCAGACAAATCTGGACTGACAGTGTTGAGAATCCAGGAAAGCACAAAAGCATTACATCGATCTTATTGAGCAGGAGGGATTCAGGATAAACCGAACGAAGGCAAACACCATCAACGAATCCGAGCTTGTTCTTCGCGAGCAAAGCAATTCGAAGCGAGCGACTTCAAATGGTGTAATTTTCAACACCGGTCAAACGATGAGAAACAAGAATCGTTTACGGTGTATCGGAAGGATGAAGAAACAACAGGTGATAAAAATCAACATCCTCCATGAAAAACGCCAGCAAAAAACACAATAACAGGAAGAAATTGGGGAAAAAATGTGTGCCCTAGAAGAAGAACGGTCAAACAAGACAAAGAGAAAAAAATGGGGAACCAAAAAATCAGTACTAGCCCAAGAAGAGAGAAAAAACGAGGCCCAATTACAATTATTATAAAATTCATCAGTATATTATTATAAAATTACAATTATTAATATATTATACAACTCATATATGTATAACTGATTCATAACAAAAGAAACTAACTATTCTAACTGCTTCAACAGATTCCAACTCTTTCTACAGTATGGCCTTCCAACTACTACAATATCTCATCATCACCTATATATTCCCAATCATGTTCATCCTCAAGTATAACTTCAAACACAACAAACTCGTTCTAAGCAACAATCTAAAAACATCAATTCTTATCATTTTTTACCTTAGCTTGTAGTATTTGATCCAATTTGAACATGACGGTCGTTAATGTTAAAAAAAAAAGAGGGAAAACCTGAATCAATTTAAGTTTTCGTTATGAAATTTCCCCTTTTAACTAATTTTATTTATAAAATTATTATTTACTAAATAAAAGTCAATGAGAAAAAAATAGATATTCATTTATTTATAAATATTTTTATAATTCTATATGTAATTTTATAAGATATTGTATATTTTATCGAAAAAATGAACATCAAATATTTTTATTTTTTAAAAAATTAAGACTAAATTGATAGAATGTGTAAAATTAGAAATTAAAATTGTTAATTTTTAAAATTAGTATCAAATTAATAGAATTTATAAATGTTGAGGCCTCCTCATTCTGATTTAATAGAGGAGGGACCAAAACATTAAATTTTAATAATATTAGTAACTAAAATAAAAATTTTAGACCCAAATGATGAAAACGGAATTATGTTAGATTATTCATATAGTTTATCATTTCCTTAAAAAAAAAAATAAAAAATCAGGGCAGCATTGCGCAGAGAGATTAAATGAAGGACAAATATTTATTTTCCTATATCAAAATTATTTTGCACCTGCCTTGCAAGGAAGCACCAGTGGTCTAGTGGTAGAATAGTACCCTGCCACGGTACAGACCCGGGTTCGATTCCCGGCTGGTGCATTATCGTAACTGTGAGAAATTTTGCTTCTAGCTCCATCTTCTTTGTTCTTATTTATATTTTCTTTAACCTGTTTTTGCCCAACCATAAAATTAGAAGGCTTACGGAACCATCCCATTTTCTGTATGTAATTATATAAATGGGTATTCAATTATTTTGTAAACATTTTTATAATTCAGTATGTAATTTTATGTAAATGAATATTTAAATAATTTTTTGATTTAATTTTTTAAAGAATCAAGGTTAAATTAATAGAATGTGCAAAGTTGAGTGCTAAATTTATTAATTTTTAGAATTTAAACTAAATTGATTGAATCTATAAGCTTTGAAAGGTTAAATTTATTATTATGGCAATAGAAAAAGGCCACAACAACATTTCATTAATAATTTAATAGAGGGGACTAAAATATTAAATTTTAATAATATTAATGACTAAAAATAGAAAAATTTAAATTTAGATAATCAAAATAGAAACACGTTTATAGTTGGGCAACTATTTGTACAATTTAATAATTTTTTGGTTAAAATATGCCTTAAATCATTGTATTCTTTAAAACTTAGAATTTAGTTCCTCATCTTTTATTTTCACGAATTCACCACCATACTTTTTAGATGTCCAATTATTAGTATTGTTAATTTTTTTAAATTTAAGTTAATTACAAGATCATTTTTTAATTATATAGCTACCAAATGAATGCTTTTCTTATTTCAAAATATCACAATAAACTTAACAGTATTAACAATTACATTTAAAATTAAAATTTAAACTTAAAACAGTTAAATTCTTTAAAGTAAAAGTAGAGTTAAATTTCAAATTTTGAAAAAAATACTAACCGGGCACATTTCTCAAGGGATTGCATTTTGTAAGTGAAGATAAAATCTTTAGTATTTTAGTTAATAGCTCTCCCTCCGTAAAGAAGCACCAGTGGTCTAGTGGTAGAATAGTACCCTGCCACGGTACGGACCCGGGCTCGATTTCCGGCTGGTGCAATATGAGTGACATTCGGGCTCCATTTTTTTCGCTTTGTCGGTTTTAACAATGAAATGCAGAGCATTGCAGCTTTTGTGCCATTTTCAGGAACCCATTTTGTCAACCTCGAAATTTTTTCCAAAATATCCATCAGTTTTGCTATGCCTTTCTATATCCATGACTCTAACCACCTTTTCTCCTCTACAAACCTGCAAATCCATGGCCCAACCATACGAGCAGGCTTATGGAAAGATTCCATTTTCCAAAACCATTTAATCTCCTTTCTGTTTTCGTTAATGTTCACGTCCTCAAAATGTTCCATGAAATTCTAGGATCAGGACCATGAGTTCTAACGTGAAACACATTAAAATGGAATGTTGTATTTGATAATTTGACATTGAAATAGGTAATCAGGAACCCCAAAACGATATTTATGGACCATAAAACCAAAACAGCTTTGCATCGCTTAATAAATACTCACAAATACGAAGAATCCATTAGTGGAAAACTTCATGTGAGCATTAAAATCTCTGAGCAGGATACATTGTACCCCATCTTACACCATTCATGCCTGTGCGTATCACTTCTAACATGCAGTTTAGCTTTCAAGGATTTAGGGTATACACGAATCAAGTTGAAAATGAACCAAACCTAGGCACCTTTCATTTTTGCATTTACTCATAGATTAGATTTTTCAAAGGCTTAAACACCTGCAAGGTAACATTTCATGATGGCAATTGAAACCTTTCCATGTTTCCGGTAGAATATACCCATCTTATTAAACCCCACATGATCAAATATCCCCAATTCCCTTTATTAGTATGGTGAATACTATTGCAATTATATGCTAAACTGTATACATTAGATGCTAAACTACTTGAGCTAATCTCATGTCTTAAAGAGAGTAAATCAATAGATTTCTGTATGGATAAAATGTTCTAAATTTGTACTTTTAAATTTGGAATAAATATCAAAATTATGTATAAAATTTTGGTTCAATATGCAACGTTATAAATAAATTCTGATTTTATAGTATTTTATACATGAAAATTTGATTTTAATTTAACTTTTACAAATCATTAACAACATTATCAACATAGCACCATTTTATATTTACATATTACATATACAAATAATTGCATTAATTAAATATAAAAATAAATAGATATTTTTATTTTTAAATGTATAAAATTGAATTAAAATAAAAGTTTCAGTATGTATATATCAATCATAATATCATTTCTAGCTCTTTAAAATTTATGGAATTTTAAATTAGTATATGGTAAAATTGTATTTTGCCATTTACAAATGATAATTTTTTATTTAGTCCTTTAAAATTAAAAGAAGAAGAAGATATAAGCTATTAAAATGATAAATTTACATTTTAGCTCTCATAAAAATATATAATTTAAGTCTGATTCCCTAAATTTTTTTTGATTTCACTATTGCATCAAATTAAAATTATTATATTAAATTACACATTAAACTAAAATTAATGTATACATTTAATATTTACCCTTTTAAACTAACAAAGCAAAACTATAGAATAAGAGTCCAATTCATGCCTAAAATTGGATGAAAAACTTCAACACAATCGAAGGAAACGGTTAAAAGACAACTTCCATCATGTAACAAAGAACAAGAACGAGGAGTTCTTAAACCATGGAAGATTTTACTGTGAGGCTCACACCAAAATTTTTAATGCTTATGTTAGATAATTGAGTATTGGTATAAAATAAAAATTTTATTAAACAATAAAAAAAAAATCATAGCCTATAATGCGATGCTTGCTAATAACAAAAACTGATAAAAAAAAAATTGTCATAACGGTTTTTTCCTTTTTGACGGCATGATGAATTTAAAAAAATAAATAGAGTTGTTTGCAACATGCATCCTTAACTATAACCTTCATTTTAAATTACTCCCTAAATTTTAAAACATTTTAATTACATCTTCAAATTATTGAGGTTCTATCAACAAAGTTTTTCATTATTAAAAACTTTAATTTAACTATTAAATTATTTTTAAAAATAAATATTGTAAAAATCTTGGTATTGAGGTTTTTGAAGTTTTTAAAAATTTTATTGTTCACTCTTTCTTTTATCGGTTTTACTTTATTTTTAGTTTTTATTTTTAAAATTTGTACGGAAACATTTGCTTTTCTTTAATTTTTTCATTTAAAATTATGTTATATAATATTTGGCATGTCATTTAACGGTTAAATTAATAATTTTAATAATTGAAGGATTTGATTGATATGTCATTAATAGTTTGAGGTTGTAATTAGAACGCTTTGAAGTTTGAGAGTCAATTTAAAAATACTATATCACTATATTTAAATCCAAACACATATTTCACCATCAATTTTAATCTCACCGTTACAAAATCCTATCTCACTATCACCATTATGTTATAGTTGTTTTTTTAAGATAACAAAATTTAGGGAGGGAAGGGAAAAGAGGGGAGAGCACGAGACAATTACAGAGAAAATGAGAGAATAAGAAAATAGTTTGCTTCATTCATAACTGTCCCATTTGTTACAACTAGGCTAAAAAGGGAAAAAAAAAGGTAATTGTTGTACAGGGTTACGGTTATCAACTGTTACTGCAGTTGTAAACAGAAGGAATGAAACACAATGTTTCATTTAAAACAAACACATCGTTCTACTAAAACACAAGCCATTAACTATCAAAATAAAATGCATCATTTCACTTATATATTCTAACCAAAACGTAATGTTCAATTAAATGCTATAACGACCATAACAATACTCCCTTGATCAAGACGATCATCTACTTTAAGGATCAAATGAATGAAATTGCTGCTATAAGTTTTGAAGAACTTCCCACATGGTATCCTCTAGAAATGTGTTAGTCCATTCCACTAACATCGTAGTGACAGCTTGATTACCACAACGAACCATTCAACGATCCAAGATATAGATAGGTTCCTTGGCCAAAGCTTCATCTAAACCAACCAATGGTAAGGTAGTCTATACAGTCTGCTTGCCTACATGTTTCTTCAGTTGAGAGACATGGAATGTGGGGTGAATGCGTGACCCTGGTGGTAATTGGTGTCTATAAGCCATCGATCCAATCTTGGCCACTATTGGGAATGGTCTAAAAAACTTTGGAGCCAACTTCTGGTTGAGTACCTTCCTAATTGAGTGTTGCTTATGTGGTTGCAGCCTGAAGATAAACCAAATCTCCCTCCTGAAACACTCAAACACTCCTACTTCTATCAACCAATTACTTTATTTTGTCTTGAGCACGTTTGAGATGGAATTGAAGAAGCTTCCTAGTTGCTTCTCATTGCTGAAGGCTCCTATCAACAGAAACCATTGTGGAAGTTCCAATCAGGTAAGGAAGGTGGTGAAGAGGGGGCTAACCATAGAGAGCTTCATAAGTGTAGTTTATATGGCAGAATGGAAGGTTGGATTGTACCACCATTTTGCCAAAAGTAGCCATAGAAACTAATCTACTGGTCGTTCTCTAGTCATACACTTGATGTAGCTTTCCAAGCACTTATTAAAGACCTTGGCCTGGCCACCACTCTATGAATGGCAAGCAGTGGACAACTGCAACCTTATACCCAGCCTCTTGAAAAGTTCCTACCAAAATTGACTAACAAATTGACTAACCAATCTGACTCACGATTTAGAGATTGCAGCTATTTTTTTTACTCTAAAAATTTGGCAACACCATTTGTACGAAGAAAAATGTCATATATTCACAGATCACAAAAGTTTGAAGTATTTGATGTCATAGAAAGACTTGAACTTAAGATAAGGTAGATGGCTTGAGTTGTTGAAGGATTAAGATTCGATCATCGAATACCATCTGGGAAAGGCTAATGTTGTTGCTGACACACTGAGTAGAAAATCCATGTTTGCTTTGCGACCTTTGAACACATGGTTGACTTTGATTAGTGATGGTTCAATTTTAGTTGAGTTAAAAGTTAGACCGATGTTCCTGTACTAGATTTGCAAAGCTCAAAAATGCGATGATGTTTTGATCACAAAATGAAAACAGATTGAAATGACATCTGATTCAGATTTTCATATTGGTTCCAATGACATTTTGTATTTCAAAGACATAATTTGTATTCCGAGACATTCTGATCTTATTCAGAAAATTTTACAAGAAGCTCATAGTAGTAGCTTAATGATTCATCCTGGTAGCAATAAAATGTACGACGACTTGAAACAGATGTATTGGTGGCCAAGTATGAAACGAGAGATTTCAAAGTTTGTATCAAAGTATTTAGTCTGTCAGCAAGTTAAAGTCGAACATGAGGTACCTTCTAGTTTGTTACAACCTGTGATGATTCTAGAGTGGAAATGAGAACATGTTATGATGAATTTCGTATCGGGATTGCCTTAGTCTCCGAGAAAGAAAGATGTTGTATGGGTTATTGTAGATCTTTTGACGGAATCCACGTATTTCATTCCAGCGCGTATGAATTATTCACTTTAGAGATTGGCAGAGTTGTATGTACCCGAGATTGTTAAACTGCACGGTGTGCCAGTTTCTATTATATCTGATAGGGATCCACAGTTTACATCTCAATTATGGAGCAAATTACATGAAGCTCTAGGTACTTAATTGCATTTTAGCATAACGTTTCATCCATAGGCTGATGGTCAGTCCAAGCGAGTAATTCAAATACTTAAAGATATGATTCGATGTTGTGTTTTAGAGTTTCGAGGGTAACTGCGAGCGATTTCTACTGTTAGTTGAATTTACGTATAATAATAGTTATCAAGTGAGCATTAAAATGACATCGTACGAAGCTTTGTATAGTTGAATGTGTCGAACTCCATTATATTAGACTAAGCTCAGTGAGAAAAAGTTATTCAGTGTTGATTTTGATTCCAGAAACCGAAGAAAAGGTCAAAGTGATACGTAATAGCTTGAAAGCGGCTTCAGATCGACATAAATCTTACGCAGATTTGAAAAAAAAAAGACATTGAATTTCAAGTCGGCAACAAAGTATTTCTGAAAGTATCACTATTGAAGAAAGTTTTTCTATTTGGCCAAAAAGGAAAGCTTA
Organism: Gossypium arboreum; assembly: GCF_025698485.1. Lineage (NCBI taxonomy): Eukaryota > Viridiplantae > Streptophyta > Magnoliopsida > Malvales > Malvaceae > Gossypium > Gossypium arboreum. The sequence continues at coordinate 42,923,096 of NC_069080.1, forward strand.
GTCCGCTGTTTATCAGACCGTACAAGATCATTGAGAGGATTGGGCCAGTAGTTTATTGGTTAGCTTACTTTTCCGTCAGAGTTAAAAATGATTAATAATGTATTCCATGTATCGATGTTATAATGGTATCGATCAGATCCTTCACACGTGATTTCACCTGTTGATGTTGAGATACAACCAAATATGACGTATAGTGAATAACCGATCAGAATTTTAGCTCAAAAAGTTAAAGAATTGAGAAATAAAAGTATAGCTTTAGTGAAAGTTCTCTGGCAGTGGCACGGAATAGAAGAAGCTACCTGGGAACTGGAAGAAGCTATGAAAGTGTAATACTCGAACTTATTTTCTGGCAAGATTTTCAGGGACAAGAATTCCTTTAGGGGGAGAGTTGTAACAACCCGTTTTTAGTGAAATCAGAACAATGATTTTGGGACTATCAATATAATGAGTAAATTATTATTCTATTATTGTTTTAAAATTTTGATGTTTGTATGATTAATTAAGTGAAAAAGACTAAATTGTAAAAAGTACAAAAGTAGAGTTCTATTAGTTAAAGGTGTCAAATAGCTATGAAATTTTAATCTAAGTGACTTAGATGGTAAATAGACCAATTGAGTTGATAGTGAATGTTTATGGACATGGTTTTATTGAAATTATTAAAGTTTTTAAAGGTTAATTTGGTAATTAAGTAAATTAAGTTTAAATTAAATGAAACAAAAGTGTCATCTTCTTCATTTCATGAAAACTTAAATGATTTTAGCCATTGAAGAAGAAGAGGTTTAGGTTAACCTTTGTTCTCTTGCATGATCAAGATAGACCACTACAGATTTAGATCAGGAAAAAGCTAAAGCCTCGAATTAGCTCGATTTCGTTTCTCCGCCCCTGTTTGTTGAGGTAAGTTCGTATGTTCTAATTACTATATATTCATGTTATTCAATTGTATGTTACTATGTATTTATAATGCTATTGAATGATGTATATCCAAAGCAATGCTATGATAGTTATTGAGTCCCGGTTGAACCTTAGAAATTTGTAGAATACAAATGACATGTTATTAGGGATTTCATGTTTCGGGTGCTGGTTTTGAATGTCCTACTGATGGCTGAGATCTTGCATTTGTTGCAGATACTCCACAGCTCGTGTGACCAGCATCGTGTAACTTACATTCTGACCCACAGCTTCTGTGAGCAGACTCATTTCACAGCTCTTGTGAGCAGACCCGTTTCACAGCTTTTGTAACCAACAATGTAAAGGAAATGTTATGGTTATATGTTTAAGAACACTTCGTGTGAGCTTTCTCGAGTATCTGATGATATTCTAGATAGTTCAACAGGCAAGAAAAGGGATCGAAATGGTAAGTTTCCAAATGGAATTGTGTATATGCTTATGAAAATGATAAATTAATCAAATGATGTATGTTTATGTGGAAATGAATTATCAAATGTTTAATTCAAGTGAATTATGTATAAATGCACTAACTCGTGTATTGATGATGATGTTTAGGCTTGTGCCAAGCTTGTGGTTGGATTACATTATGGCGTGTGACATGACCATGTAACCATACTCAGTGAGTTACAAAGGTGAGACACGACTGTGTGTCCCTAGATCGATTGTTACACGACCTGGCCACATGGCTGTGTGACACCTATAATTAAATTTTTGTAACTTTTTATTATATTTTCCAAATGTTTCCAATTTAGTCCCTAATCGTTTCTAACGCAGTTTTAGGGCCTCAAGGGCTCGAATTAGGGACGGTATGTATGTGAATGACTGTTTTATAATGTGTTTATGATAATGTATGAAATGTATGTTTTAATGTTCCGTTTGTACGGTAATGCTCTATAACCCTAATCTGACGATGGATATGGGTTAAGGGTGTTACTCAATTCTTGACATCTCTTGTCATTCCTTCCAATACACTATACTGGTTAATCTATGTCTGGTAGCATGGTTTCCAGAATGTCCTCCAAGGGGAATCTCATAGAAATAACCAAACAACTTACTTTCCAAGTCCTTATCTCAAACCACCACTAGTTTTCCCTTCCTCCTTAGGAGTTTACCATCCCATGTATACTTGGGATGGAACAATGATTGCTGTTGGATTTCTGAACACAACTTGCTAAGCTTTTCATATAATTGCCAAGAACCTTGTACCTTGGCTAGCAGTTCAGATATGACAGAACTACTGGCCATCTAGAGCAGTTGAATTGATGATTGCAGCTCCCTTTTAGAAAGTGCATTTGCTACCACATTGTGGCTTCTTTTTCTGTATACCACTTAAAAATTATAGCCAAATATATTTGCCACTCATTTCTGTTAGAAGGGAGTGATAGCTTGTTGCTCAAAAAGGAACCTAATACTTTAGTGGTCTATCTTGACCTTAAACTTACACCCAATGAGATAGAGATGCCATTTCTTGTCAGCTAGTAAGAATGCAATCATTTCCTTTTCATAGATGGAAAGGGCTTAGTGCCTCACCTTTAATGCCTTGCTGAAAGAGGCAATAGGTTGACCCTTTTTACTACAAAACAACCCCTACTCCTTGATTTCTTACATCTGTGTTCATACAGAATTTTGAATGAAGGTCAGGCAAATATAAGACTGGAGTTATATTAAGAACCACTTTCAAAGTGTTGAAAGAGTCTTTAGCCTGCTGATTCTATTTCTACTTATTTTTCTTGAGAAGATCAGTTAAGAGCTTAGCCAATACCTTATAGTTGTAGACAAATCTTCTATAATAATGAAACAGCCCAAGGAACCCTTTAAGTTCCTTTACTGACGTGGGGGTTGGCCATGAAAGCACATTTTCCACTTTTGCTTGATCCATGGAAATTGTTACCCTAGAGATCACATGCCCCAAGTATTCAATGGTGGTGGCTGTAAAGCTACACTTCTCTTAGCAAACAAGTGGTAATTCCCTAAAAGATGAAAACTCCCTCAAGTGCATCATATGATTTGACCAGTCCATGGAATGGACAAGGCTGTTATCAAAGAAAACTAAGGCAGTTTTCTTTAGAAGTTGCTTAGAGACAAAATTCATTAAGGCTTGAAAAGTGAAAAAGCATTGGTGACCCAAAAGGGCATCACCAAGAACTCATAGTGCCTCTTATGAGTTCTGAATGCAATATTAAGGATGTCAACCTCCTTCATTATGATTTGGTGATATCCAAACCTAAGGTCAAGCTTGGAGAAGTAAATAACTTGACCCAATTCATCCAAAAGCTTCTCCATAATAGAGATGGGAAACTTGTGTTTGATGGTCAATTGGTTGAGTTGCCTATAGTCAACATACATTCTTCAACTGCAATTGTTTTTTACCATTGCTATCGGGGAAGAAAAAGAACTGCTACTATCTCAAATGAACCAGCCTGTAGAATTTCTCTGACTAATTTTTTGATTTCATTCTTTTGAACATTGAGATATCATATGGCTTGATTTTTGACCACTGATGACTAATCTTTCAAAGGTATACCATGATCATGTTGGCGAGAAGGGGGGAGGCCAACAGGATCCGTAAAGATGTCATCATACTCATTTACCAGTTGTCGTAACACTAAAGGAGGATGAGAGGTAGCCACTGATAAGGTAGCTTGAGGTGGAGTTGCTAACACCATAACACAAGGCCCCAACATATGGTCTACTGATGAAAGATATTTAGAAGACTGTGATGTACTTAGTAGGTGGATTTGTAGCATCCTAAAAATCAGGTTAGTATAAATTGAGCTAATGAACTAAGAGCAGTCACGCCTCGATTTTTTTTAAGGTTATCTTTACACGTCTGATAATAAATAGATATCAATTATAGTGATTGAATAGTGGTGGAGCTGTCCTTGATGATTTATGTTCGAATCCCTTCCCTCTCGTTAATTTTTATTTGGTGCAATTTTGTTTCAAACCCTTACATAGATCATCCTATGTTTTATTTATTTTCTTACTAAATTGATCACAGGGAAGTGAATGGTAGAGTGGTTAAGTGTTTAATTAATATTATATAGGTCATAGGTTCAGGTCTCCTAATCAACAAAAAAATTAATTAATTTTTATGCTTTTTCCATATTCAAAACACCCCATTGTTATCCAAGTTTCTTGCCATAATGTAGGAAACATTCTTTCCTTTTTTTTTGGTCAACATGCCTTAATTGTGCAGAGCACATGATCCCCTTTCCAGTCCAGTGTCCCCCTTACTTGCCAATTCTTCTATTTTTTCCATATGAATGGTTCATTGAACCTAGACAAGGTTGACCACACTCTTTCTATCCATCATATCTGTAGAGCCTAATTTTGGCCCGAGCCCAAACTAACAAAAACCAAAAAAACATAAAATAAATAATTAAATGTCCAAGTCCGGTTACAACCAATATAAGCCCAATGAAAAACCCAAATACCCATTTACAACGGGGCCCAAGTGGCCTAAAATCAAAACATTTTCAGAAACCTTAGGTTCCTTAGGTGCGCCGCAGCCCACACCCTCGTGTACGGCCTCCGTGCGCCCATAGCTTGGCACTGTACCCTCCGTGTCACCGCGCGCCACATCACCTCCTCCGTATGCCACAGCTGTCCAAGCACCTGTAAGCAAATGTAAACACAACAGTAAAAACAAGGAGAAAAATTGTATTTTTTATTTTTATTTTCTTTTTAAATTTCGGCTATAAAGCCAAAAACAATGTATTGATCTTTTTTTACGCACGCACACTATACGCTTATTAAATACAAAAAAAGCCATCAAAACCTTGAAAGGTGATTTTCGAGTGCCTTATACATTTTTGCTTTTCAATCTGTTTTTCTTTGTTTTTTCTGGATTTTGCACGTAATTTTAACATAAGAAAATAAAAGGCAAAGAGAAAGCTTACCTTTGTGAGTACGTCATTAAGATCTCCATCCCCTTTGTCGATATCGAAGGCGGAGTGGGGATTTTGAGGCCGAAATCATCAGACCTTAGAGTGGAGTTTCGAAGGAAGTGATAAAATGAGGCACTGCTACAGGCTACTACCCATCAATTGTGATGATGGGATAATGGTTAAACAGTGGACCAGATGGGTGCAAACCTTAGGGTTTTCTATTTCCTATTTTATTTTGCTGAAGTACTTAGGTTTTTCTAGGCTACTTCCCTTTTTAATCAACATGGAGCGACGCCATTTAGGTTATAGTTCAATAAGCCTTGAAACGGCGCCGTGTAGGCCTATACCCGACCCGATCTGATCCATTGCCCCTGGGACTTGCGCTTTTTTGCGATGAGGAGATATTTACATGATAGGTCCTCCCCTTTCGCGCGAGTCTTTGATTGCGCCTTATGCGTTTTACTTTGTTCTTTTTAAATTTGGCTCTGTAATTTGCTCGTATTTGCACTTTGGTCCGTGCCTCAGCGTTACGTTTTGGAAATTGGATTATTTCCAGTTCTAGTCCTTATACGTTTGCGCGCATCGCACATTGGTCCTTTTTTGATTATTTTATTCTTAAATTAGCCTTTTTTTGTGTTTTAATTTCATTTTAATTAATTATTTTTATTTTTATTTTTAAAAAAGGATTCATTTTGTAATTTTTTTACTCCTTGCTAACTTATTTGTACACTTTCAATTACCTTGATAAAATTTTTTATTATTGTAAATTTATTTATGTCATATCATTTTCACATTCGTAAACTATTTTTATATATATAAATGTTTTTCACATTGGCATATATATATAATATTTGTAATAAAGTTAATTTTAGTCTCGTATATTATTAATGTTATGTTATTTCATACATATAATGTTTTTGACTCTATCCATATATTTTAACATATATTTTGTTATTTTAATATGTTTTGTATACATGTTTTACATATTGTTTAAATTATTTTTATACATATACATTGGTACATGTATTTGATATAGACATCACTAAATCCATGTATTTTATACATATAGTTTTCTTTGTATACATAATTACATTTTAAATTTTGTTACATATATGATTTATGATAAAATTAATTTAATCTTATAATATTAATTTCATGCTACAAATAATTGCTCCCAAATCTATTTATATACATATACGTTTTTGTAAATCAATTATGTGTATAACTTATTTCTTAAGATTATATCTTATCATGCATTCTACTATCAATTCATATCTTATTTATTATTTAAATTCTCTTTTATTGAGTGTATTATTATTATTTTTTAAGACAAATGTTCGTAACACCTTGTATATTATTTGATTTAAAATATTTATTCTATAACCCTTATTTAAACGATTACATATATATCTCTAGTTTTTTTAATCCATCAATCATTTATTGTATATTACGTGTTCATCATTATTTTAAACTTGTTTTATATAATATTGTTTTTTTTTAATTTCCATTTTGTTTTGGATGTCTTGTATTGATTATGTCATATTAGGCTATGTATATTATCGTGGCATATTATTGTGTGCATTGTTTTGTTTTGTTGTGTTGTATTGTTATATTATTATTTTCGTTTTTGCTTTAATCAATTATTCTCCATACATGATCGAAATTGGGTTATTTTTTTGGTTAGTCATATTTAATTGCTTATGTTGTTAGTTGATTAAATAAGACTATATTATCTTCATTCATCAAGTATTGTATCTTATGTGTGTATTATCCCATGATCATTTGTTTTCCTTTTGGTTTACAAAATGTTGTTTTATAAGGTCCAACTCTTTAAGATTAATTACGTCATTTTATTTCGAGTCAAAATTAATGAGTTCCAAGCTGGTTTTACGATTATTCATTTGAAAGCTCCTTAAAACGAAGGCAATATTTGATGTTTGGAAATTCAGGGAATGGTGCCCTATCGTGCTGGGTTTCGATTTCTCTTTCGTTCAAAATAATCGAATATTCCTTTAGAATTTCACTCGTGTTTTCTAAATTCTAAAGCAAGGCAATGTTCAATGTTTGGAAATCCGAGGAATCGTGCCCTACCGTGCTGGGTTTCGGTTTTTCGTTAGACTAAATAATTGGGCATCCTTTTGTAGTTTTTAACATATAAACTTTTGGACGTCAAAAATTCATCATGTTTTTGAGGGTATAAAGGATCGTGTCTTATCGTGTTGGATGTGATGCTGCATTCCTTTGAAATAAGAGAATTTCGACGACCAACTTGAGCCATTCAAATATTTTAAAAGGAACCATATTTCAAAGATAGCTTTAAATCTCAAACATAAGGACAATACTTAATCAATTTGGTACCAATTTTGGGCGTAGTGAGGGTGCTAATCCTTTCTCATACGTAACCGGCTCCCGAACCCGTTTTGTCAAATTTACGTAGGCCAAAATTGATATTTTAATAAAATAAAATGTCTTATTAGGTGATCCGATCACACCTAAATAAAAAGGATTGGTGGCGACTCCACACTTTGTTTTAAAAAGTCGATCCCCGTTTTGTTTTCAAACATAAAAATGGTTTCGAATATATCACTCTCCACCTCTCATTGTAGCACCACCCTTTACTCCTTCTCGTTTCCTCTTTTTTTCTCTTTTGTTTAGCTCACAACCTCCATTTTTGCTTTCTTTTTCTTTCTCCTCCACCATTTATTTGCCTTGAACCATCATCACCTTACCGCCGAACCTCTTTTGCACTACCATTTTTCTTCTCTTTTCTCTCAAAGCGCCGCCCCTAGCGCCGCCCTCTACCACCGTGGCAACCACCGCCCAACTTCTTCTTTTTTTTCTCATTTTCTTTTCTCTTCTCATTTCTCCTCCTTTAAGATAGTGACCGAACTCATATTCTTTTCTTCTTCTTCATTCCTTGTAGCACCACTGCTTCAGTCACCAAACCTTCGCCACCATTGCCATGCCTCCACCGGCTTTGGTGATTCTTTATCTTTTCTTCACCAGTTTCCAACTTCTACCATCCTTATAGTAAATGAAAATTCTACAGCCCTATTTCAATAAGTTAAATATTATGTTTTAAAATATTGAACTGAGTGACTCACTTTTTCAAGAAATCATTTTCTCTAGATTCTCATCCTTCTCAAGAGCACAGTGATCCTTTGACCCTTTTGTTTTAATTGAAATAGAGTCAGTATGGTAGTGGAATGAAATCTACTATTCTTCCCTACTTTTTCTTGTAGGTAGAATGTGTTTAAGGGTTTTTAATGTATTTTCCTTTAAGTATTAACGCATCGTATTTTACTTTTGATGAAGGGCAAATTGATACCATTCCGGAAAGCCCTTAACATTGGGAATGAGATCAATATTTGATTTATTATTATTAGAGTAAGTGCTGATGAGAGTTTTGTCAAATTTCCATATCTTATAAATCTTTTTTTGTTGATAAGTAGGTAACCTATCGATTAGATTTGAGTATGGGTGTTTCTTTAGAGTTATGATTTGTATTGGATCTACTATCAGGTGTGAGTTTCAACACTAAATAAAATTAATACTTGTTTTATATTGATAAAAATGTTGTTATTTAAATAATGTTCATTGATGAGGATACTATATGTATCCATAACGAGAGATAAAACCCATTGTTATGGACTATGTCAAGTAAGTGATCGAAACCATTGATTTTGGTGATATGTACAATGTGTGATTTGTTGATTATTAATGATATAAAAAATATGTACACCTCATTCTCATGTTATGTGATTATATGGCGTATGTGATATTTGTATGAAAATAAAATATGAAATTTTGGTACCATAAGTATATATGTGATTTACATATTAAACATGCCTATATGATTTTGAGTGATTTTGACCATATCACATGCATGGGGTGAGATATGTGAAAGATGGAAGTATATAAAAGTTTATCTGCATTAATGTAACACTATTCATGATTTGATTATATGACAGTTTATCTGTGACTTAGGTGGCCTGTCCACGATTTTGATTATGTAGCAATTTATCTACGTTATTGTGACATTGTTCATAATTTGGTGTGTTGGATGGACGTGTTCTGGGGAACTCGATTTTGGCGTGTAGCAGAGATAAGTAGGACTATTTTCACAAAATCTGCATTGTTTTACAAAATGAGCATTGACATGATCATTCATAGTATAAGTGTCAAATATTGAGTTATATGAAACTGGTATGATTATTGTGATTGTATAATGTATATGTTTATATGTATGCGGTTGTGTTTATGTTAATCTCACACTGAGTTGTTTTCTAATTTTACAGATAATCCCGAGATTAAGATTCGACGACAGCAATTGGAGGAGTTTCTTGAAGTTCTTTTTAAGTCAAAGTAATTTAATTTTATTTTGATATTTTGGGTTTGTAAGAAGTTTGAGTATGGACTGTGGCATGAGACTTTATTTTGGGGATTTTTCATTCTGATTTGCATAAATTACTTACATGACATTACGTTTTAAAAATTGCATAAATTAGTATTTGATAAGATTTCGCTTGAAACTAGATTTTTAAAATAGAATCCATCAATAACACATTTTCTGCTGTATTTATGAAAAATGAGTTTTTAATAAAATTGGACTTAGTTTTCAAATTATTAATGTTTACAAATGAGTTTTCTAAAGACATTTGATTTATGAAGTTAATATGTTTTTATTCAAATAATGACGAATAATCAAGTTCTCTAAAATTTGAATAAAATGATAAATGGTTTAGAAGTATGATTGAAAATCTAAAATAGCTTTGAATAAATGATTGAATGTTTACAATTGAGATATTTTTTATTTCGATTCCTGAAATTTGCACGGTTTTTACAAAATTAAAATAAATGATTTATCTCATTTATTTTAAATTGATAAGCCAACAATTTTAAAATGTAATTTATTTTAAATTGATAAGCCAACAATTTTAAAATGTACTTTTAAAAATTCCTAAATTTTATTTTGGCCATGTTCGTGGACAAATGGTTTTGAAATGAGATTTGAAAATTAAGTTGAACATTCGATTTTACTAGTTTTGAACGAACTATGTAAATGGTTTAAAAAGTACATTTAAAGTTACAAAAGTTTTTTTTGGGCCATTCCGGTGGCTAATGTAGCTTTCCAAATTTGGCCATAACGACTAGGCCGGGTTTGGGGCGTTACAGGATTGCACTAGGCATAATTCCCTGTAGCTTGTAATTTTCTCCTTGATAAGTAAACTGCATTGTTAGAGAGCTGAATTCCCATATAATGTCTGTAATAGCCCGCCCAACGTAGACCATATCGATATGTTGTTTGGCATATAGTTGAATAATCCAGGGTAGAAAGTTTCGGAAAAAAATTGGTTTGAAACCATTTTCTTGCACGGCATAAAATTAAAATTTTGAAAATCGACTTGGTTTATGATATTTATAGCAATAAACCTTAGATCGAAATCTTACTTGTGTTTTTGGATAAGCGAATTCTTGATGTTTTTCGGCTTTCAACCAAATGATCTTCTCCGCTATTTTCGTACCACAAACTGCTTTGAGTGTGGGCTCGAACCAATTGAATCAAAATACAAAACTAGAAAAAGTTTTCTTTTTAGGGTGAAAACAAAAAATTCTCTCATCTTTAATAGAAATCGACAAAATTATTGTTTTGAAAAATATGTATATAAGTTGAGAATTAATTCCCTCTATTTTTTGGTAAAAGAACAATCTCTTAAAAGTTTTGTTAATAGCTCTACCAGTGTCATATATTTATAGTAAAAGAAGGTAGAACCCTTGCAGAGTTGTAGATGGTTATTTTAAATAAAAAACAAGATCCTACTTTGAGTAGGAGAGGGGTGAATGACTCACCCTTATATTTCTACTAGGGTTACCGGCCCTTTCATGTTATATAAGGGGTTTTGGGCCTCTTTTACATTGGGTCCAATTACGACTTCTTAGCCTTTTTGACCCAATACTCTATAATATGATCCAACCCGATTCAATTTTTCTATTTTTCAAACTAAAATTTAATATCTACATATTAAATTATTTTATAACCCTAATTTTACAATTGTAAAATTTTGACAATTTTATCCCCGATAAAATTTTGATGGTTTTACCCTCGATAAAATTTCGAGAAAATTCGTTCAGTATGTCACAACTTAACATGCTTACTATGGATGATTAATTTTTATATTCGAGCTTCAAAATAGTCCAAAAACATGAACTTATTCTTCCATCATTTTTTAAGTAATCGTATATAAGATTACAAGTTTCCATTTTCATTTGGATTTCCATTTTTGGAAACTTACATTCATTTCCATGATTTCATTTCTCCATTTCGGAGAAAACCATAATAATTTCTGAATATTTTCCATTTTTCTTTTTCTATCCATTCCATTCATTTTTATTCAAACATACAACTCAATTCTTGTTTCAACGAGCTAGCAGAGGAATCGATTGGACATATGTAGTTGAGGTTCAAATGATTTATAATTAAGTTCCAACTTTTCACTTATTAATTATAAACTCATTTAGTCAAGAAAGAAGCTAGTGAAGGTTCAAGCAATCAAGGCAAATGAGCGGTAGAGTAGATTCTGTTCTAAAGTTGCTGGTGAGTTCCTTTTTACTTCGTTTAAGTTATGAAACTTCCATGATATGTGGGTTGTGTGCAGTAAGTTTCCTTTAATGTAAATGAGTCGATGTGTTGTGTCGGGACGTGTGTGTGAGTATGACTATTGTAAAAACACCCTCATTGTTGCACGAGCCCAGTACCAGAAAATTTATGATATGTGAAAATTGTAGAAAGGAAATCTATATGTGATGCCTCCGGTAGGGTAGCTATATTGCAAACTAGACTGGCAGATCATGGCCCAGCCTTACAGGAGAATACGTGTTCGACTTAACAAGGATATAAAATGGAAATAAATATGAGTTATATGTGATTTCTTATATGTGATTTTGATTTTTGAGATATAGGTCCGAGGCTGGCACAAGGAGGGGTCGTTGATAACCATGCAGGGTTGTGGGAGATGTGTATGAGTCGACGAAATGTGTCCATCTGAGTGTTGCATGTGTTGTGTTAAATTGACATACTGTTCAAACCAAGAAGCTGTGGATGATAATTAGCATATTATGTCTATATAATAAAGTCTCCCAAAAATGTCTATTGTTCTTTTCTTATGAGTACTAATGCTTGTTGATTATCAGAGTCCTTATAAAAACTAATTGTGTCTATTTTGAAACTCACTAAGTTCAAATGAACTTACTCCGTTGCTTTTCATTCACATGCATTTTTATAGTAGAAGAAAGATCTGTCGAAGGGGACTACGCTAGAGTTGCGGTTACGAGTGAGCCACTTGTTTATTTTTGTATCATGCATGGTTATATGGGGGATAACATATACATATGTTTTGTAACTAAATTTTTCTATTAACTACGTTGTTTGTATCATTTTATCTTAAAATAGAATTGCCCCTTCTTTTGAAAGTGTATGCCGAACCCTCTTGATTTGTTGATCATAAATGTTTATGATTTCGATATATACACCATAACTAGGCAGTAGTTGAATAAAAGAAATGGATTTTACATTAAGGAAATTATTTTTCTAAAAATTTTAAATTAAGCCGAAGAAATTGTGTAACGCCACAATTTTTGGGACTTCTGTGAATTTTGGTGAATTTTAAAATTTTTGTGTTTTAACTGCTTGGCGTAGGTCTAAGTATGTTAGTGGGCCTCTAGAAGGCCCAAGTTTAAGATTAAACCTGGGGTTTAATTAATTTTAATTCATAAGAGAAAAAGGGGGTTCTGGTTAACTAGGGTCTTAAGTATTATTTGGGCAAAATAAGACGTAAGGAAGCAAGTGGCAAAGTGGCATGTGGTGCCACTGGGAAGGCTATAAAAGTGGCGTGTAGAAGTGTAGGAAGAGCCCAGGTTAGAGCCGCAAGACAAGCAAATAAGGTGTTTGTTTTTTGTGCACAAAAAAGGGAGGTGATGGAACTTAAGGGGGAACTCTGTTAGGGAGAGTTTAAGATGATAAGGGGATTGGGTAAGGATAAAGATAGGGGAGGAAATCTAGGAGCTGATCAAGGAGCAAGAGGTGGCCGGCCAAGGGACTTTAGTATGGGAAATTCGGCTAGGTATTGTAAGAGTGGGAATTTCGGCATTTGGGTGTGTTGTGCCGTTTCTCTGACCATCCTTCCTCCTCCTCCTTTCTTTTCTTTTTTCTCTCCATCAACCTTCTCCTCTTCTTTTCTCCATAGCCAAATCCTTCTACCACTTTACTCTTTACCACTTCCTTATTCTTTTTATTTTTTTAAGCCTTACATCCGAATATCACAAAAGCCGAAAACCCGAAGGTTCATATTGTCTGTGCCGAATTCTCCTAGCAAACTTATTGATTTCTTTTTCGTCTTTCTTGATCCTTGGTGATCAACACTTTTTTTTTCTGAACCCCAAACCTCTGTCAACAAAGCCACTACAAAACCCTCATCTCTTATTCATTAATACTAAAAGCTGAAAACCCCATATTTTAGGGGCATAGCCGAATTCTTAGATCATTAAAGGATCGACTTCTGCTAGGATTTAAGGGTTAGATCTACATCAGAATCAAATAAGAGCTTAAGTGAAATCGTTGGCTGAAGAAACTGGTGGTAAGTTTTTGAATCTATTCTTTATTACGGGAGTTAGAAAAGCCGAAATCCCTAAAGGCTTAGGGAGGCTGTCGATTGGGCTTTAAGGCTCTAAGGGTTGTGACAATTGTTTATTATGATGATAGTGCGATTCAGAGGCTGCTGATCAAAGGCTTGGACAAGGGGAAACGACTGAATCTTAACACAATCGCTAATTTCGGCAAAGGTAGGTTCGCTAGTGCCTAAGGTGCTTTGAGCCGAATATGGTAAGGGGTTAGTTATAGTTCGTTTTTAGTAGTTAGATTAACGTGTTAGTAATCTAATTGTAGGCAGTTCATGTGTGGATCTCGTCAGCATATCATCACAAATCAGGTGTGTAACTGACACCCTCTCATAGACTAGATCGGCAAAAGCCGAAATGCTGAAATGCCGAAATGTCGAAAAGCCGGTATTTTGGTGGGCTTGCGAGTGTGCGAATGCTCGTAAGAAAGACTGATTAACGTATTTGGTAAATTCAAGTGTTAAGACTGTAGAATGTGATATTTTGTGCATTATGACGTTTTGGGCTTAATGGGCCTAAACCGGGCCAATGGGCCAACAGGCCCACTTTGGTCAAAAGACGAGGTAAGTGTTTTCAAATACTTGGTAAACTCTAAAACGAGCATGAAACCCTAGCCATAGGTAATAATTACTGAAATACCCTTATGCATGCAAAATTACCATTATACCCCTAGATGTAAATTGACCATTATACCCTTAGGGTTATTTTTGACTAAAAAGCATGATGACCTGATTCTGTATGATGTATGCCATGATTGTGAATCTGTTGCACGGGGACATGGGTTATAGTATGGAGGAAGTGTCCGGTGGCTATGCCACAAATTATTCGATCTGGTGGCTCGCCACATATTCTGATTCGGTGGCTCGCCACGATTATTCAGATCCGTGACTCTGTCACATTATTCGCTCTGGCGACCATGCTGCATATTTCGAGGTGTAGCGGTTGGGTGGGTCGAGTAGTCTCCCCACATGGTGAAAGGTTGGTAAGGGGGTGCATGTGGTTGGTTATGGGTTGGGTTCTGCATATACATGAAATATCTGATTTGATTTGTTAGGGGCTTATGGGCTTAATTCCGTATTCTGTTCTGGGCTAAGGCCAATTTATTCTATTTCTGTGGTTTGAGCCGATATGGGCTATGGTTGGGTTAATTTGCACACTGAGTTTCCTCAAACTCACCCCTTTATTCTTCATCCACGCAGGTACTTCCCAACCATAGTGGGCTTGGAGCTGTGAGGGATTCGGAGTGGCCACGCGAGTCTGCAAATTCTGTTTCTTTCTGATGAACTAGACGTCCTTTTCTTTTCATTTATGGTTTTGGTTTTTTCAAATGTAATAAGGCCGCTCAATTATTTTATGGTTTTGATTTATATTTTATTGTGATGAACTTAATTTATATTAACTATCAGAATTGGGTAGGTCTAGGGCGCGCTTTCAAAAACATAAATTGATTTCAAAGTACACGATTACAAGCAAGGCTTCCGCTATGATAACGTTTTCCAAAGTCAAATATTTTTTCTAAAAACGAACATAATTACATTCGTAACTTAAATTTATACACGATGTTAGAGTGTGGCAATGGCGGTGTGCATGTCTAGGATTGGATCCAAAGGGAGCTTGGTACTTAAGCAGTCCGATGGACTCACCTCCTCTTTTCCGGTTTCCTACCTGGTGCACAGCTTCCATTCACTTTTAACCCTTAATGAATTAATCCTTTGAACATCAAGTACGATTTCCTAGACTAAGAATAGAAAAATATTTTTAACGTTTCGATGTGGCACGTCGGATCCGGTCATAACGTCTAGGCCGGGTTTGGGGTGTTACAAATTGAATCTGTTAGTAATACCCCAGTTTGTCGGGTGGTCTGTCCGGCTAAATGATACACGTCATGTCTTCTTAACGAGCTAAGGGTTGTTACAATGCCCCCTAGTGATAATAACCACTGAACTCTTAACGCCAAGTCACAACCCTTCAATGGTAACACCATGAAATCAATAGCAAATGTCATGCCCTAAGCCTTCTAAGGGACTGATTGGCAAGTGCCAATGGTTGCCAAACAACCACCATCTACAATGGTGACTCTGAGTTTCTCCATTTGTTTCACAGGCCATGAAAGATTTTTGATTAACTTGGTAATGAAGTTATGTATGCTTCCTAGATCCACTAGAGTGATCATTAGAGTGGAGCCAATATGTGCTACAATGCGCATTATATGAAGGCTTTGGGAGCCTGGAGAACATTTAAAAATAATTTGAGAAATTTAACAGCTTCTTCGTCCTAAGGGGTATCTTCCAATAGATTTGAGCACTCTTGAAAATAATTTCCTTCTCCATCAGATGGAGGATTAAATAATAGTTGATACAACTGTGACTTGACACATTTGTGTCCCAAATTATACTTGGCCCTACACCAGAAGCAGAGCCCATTTCTTTTCCTGTCCTCAATTTCAACAGTAAACAAATATCTAATATGACTTTTATCATGGCTATTGGTAGTGGGTGTGTGACTCCCTTGAGAGCTTAAACTGGTTAAATGGTTTCAAAACTCACCTTAGATACATGAACATGTGATGGAAATAAGGTGGAAGTCTTGTGAGTCCTTCATAAGGTAGAAGGGTAGCCCTTTCTATAAGAGTTGGTAAGGATCCCTTCCACTTGCGTAGCCACTAAGAATCCTTTAACTACGGACTTAGGCTTAAAGAGTTGGAGCTATTGACTAATCTCTGGTTTCAAATTGCTTGTAACGATGCTCAGAGCATAGTTATCTAGGAATTGCAGCTGGTTGAGTAGGCTAATGAAGGCATCATGGTGGTGGTCCACTATCCCTTGTTGCTTGAGAGAAATTAAGCCAGCCATAGGATCCTTGAAAAATTTGGATCCAAAACGTAATTGTAGGTTATGGGCATAAGAAGGCTAGGTTAGCAGATGAAATCCACCTTGACTTTAAGTGAATAAGTAGTGCTAATCCGATGCTTTTCCCTCAAGATGCAACATCATAATACTTACCTTAGCCTAGTTAAGGACTTTTTCACCTTAAAGTACTGTTCTAGTTTAGCCCACCACCCTCGAAAGTGTGTACCATTTAATCGAGGACATTTGAGCCTGTGGCTCCTGGGGTTGAGTTCCAAATTGCCAGACCTTGATGGGGGTACCTATGCCTTCTAGTTCTATCATTGGGTGTTAGTGACAGATGGCCTCTAGGTGAAAACCCTAGTGGTGGACCTCCCAGCATGCCGTTACCCTTATTGAGGGATGAAGTTGTCAAATAAGTTGGATCTGAGTTGCCCAAGTATTGTTTAAAGAGACCTAACTCCAGTTTAAGTTCTTCATGAAACTCTTCCTTGAACTTCTTCAAATGTGAATCCAATCTATTGTCCCACTGAGAGAGCTCTACCTAAAGCTTAGCTAATTCTTGTTGCAAGTGTCCAACATCCTTTTGCGATTTGGTGGTGACATCATCGCTGACCATGGAGGAACATCTTACTCTGATACCTTTGTTACAATTGTTTTCTGAAGATAATAAAATTTAGGGAGAGAAGGGAAGAGAGGGGAGAGCACGAGAAAATTATAGAGAAAATGAGAGAAGAAGAAAAGATTTTGCTAGATTCGTAATTGTTCCCATTTGTTACAGACTAGGCTAAAAAGGGAAAAAGAAGGTGACCATTGTACAATATTACAGTTATCAGCTATAACCAGAAGGAATGAAACACAATGTTTCATTTAGAACAAAACATACCGTTTTTCTAAAACATGTGCCACCAATTATCAAAATAAAACGTACTGTTTCATTTATATAATTCTAACCAAAACACAACGTTCAATTAACTACTATAATGACCATAACACACTGTTTTTAATCTCTGCAAAACTAACTAAACTTCCATATACTTAATTCGAGTAACATTTCTAAATTAAATTCTACCCTTTAAACAAATTTTGGACGCCAAATCAACCTTATGAGGTACCCTCAGTTTTACTTTATGTCAAAACATAGATAAAAATCTAGAAAAGTGGATGAGGTGGGAAATCCTTCGTAACCATGCAAAGTGGAGGAAGTAACCAAGATGAATACATGGAAACGCTATTGGTGGGCCGGATCACAATTCTGGCCCAAGTCTTTCTTATAAGTTAGAGCCTGGTCTATCTTAATACGGAGTCGTTAAAAATACATTATTATTGTATTTGTATGTTGTTAGAATTAAACAATAAATTTGGTTTAGCGTCGATGCCAAAATGATTAGAGTAGGTTTGTGCTTGGCAAGTCTAAAAATCATCTTCGGCTCCGAAATGTGACCTTTGCTTTGTTATAAACCTATATTAGGATTGTTACAATAAAACCCTACCAAAATAATACACTATTGGCACTAACAATATTATTTTTATCAAACATTTATGTTTTCAATCATTTTATCCATTTCTTTCCCATGCATTTAAACTAAATTCCCAATTCTAGTATCTTCAATGTTGGGTTTATAATATATAATTTGCAAAATAAAATTTTCATGCAATGTATAATACAAACATTATTTTATTTAGGTAATGTGCAAATTTGCCACTACACTTTAGATAGAAATTGAAATTTAATTTTGTTAGTATTTACCATTGTTGATGATTAAAATCAATCAAAATAAAATATAATAAAATGACAAATTTATACTATCATTGTTTTATTTATGGCAAACTGGAGATTGATACTCAAATAGCCCAAAAATTAAATTATCCCAAGCAAAAGTTTTAAAAAATTAAGAAAAAGGTTTAGAAACCCAACTTACCTGCTAATTAGTTATTAACTAGTTAAGCTAAGTATTTTAATATTAAATATGAAAAAAATTGTAATTATAATTCTTTTAAAAATTACAATTATGCAAAAAAAAAATCATACAATTATAATGGATCATTATATTCAAATGCCATTGAATAAACAAATCAAAATATATAAATATAAAATCTGTACATACTAGTCTTAAACTTGAGACTATAAAATTTAAAATTACCTTACATTAAACTAAAATCTTATTTGCAATTGTAATTTTTAAGTGTAATATACGTGAGTAATTATTTACTGTATATAACTTGAACTCAGCTTTAAGTTCTAAATTCATTTTTATTAAACCAATAATAATTAAGTCGACTTACGGTTTCTTAGATCAGGAAAGAGTGTTGTTTAATAAGGAGGTTAGAGTAGAACGTAGTAGGAGAGGAGGCTTGGGTTTTTTTGCCCCTAGTTTCAAGCCCCAAGCCTTATATGTCTTGTCTCATGAGACGTCACGTGTCGGGTCGTTATTGGTGAGATAAAGACAAGTGACTAAATGATATGTTGCTATCTAAGCTTAGGTAGAATGACTCTATGATGTGCTCTAATTCACCTTTAATGAGACGGGATAATTGAAGTCAGATGTGATAATTAATAAGTAGATTTGTCTATTAGAATCGAGGGGTTGTTACTAAGAGTTTCTTCGAAGGATTTGCATGTACTACTTGTGAACCCGACGGTCTGGGCATCATTAATATAATACATACAAAAATTTAATAAGGAAAATAAAAATGATTAAAAAAATATATAAATACTTATTTCGAGGTATCATAACAAAAAGTAAAAATATAATAGAAAAACAAATACAAAATTATTGTTTTTGGTGAATTATAATAACAGGACAAAACCCGAACAATAAACGCGACTAACACGACATAAATTATTAATCAATTTAAATTTAACATTAAATTACAACTTAGAAGTATGTCCTTTTCTTTTCCATTTTAGATTTGAAAAAGTAAAATAAATAACACGTTTAAATTATTTTATATATGAAACACCATGCACATGATAAGCAATTCACACAAGTCTTTGTTAGGAAATTTCAAAATTGGTGTATGAATGAGATATTTTTATGGGGAAAAAAGGAAAATATTGAACTTGAAAAACGTGATAAATTATGTAGTTAAAATTCAATTGATGAATCGGATTCCAAATTTCAACAATCAGTTTATTGGAACGTGGGCTTTATATTGCGACATAGACCCATTACTAATTATAGCAATTCATTATTTGACTACCATATTCTTTAAGCATTACTAATTCGAACGTTTTTATTTCATTGCCACATATTTTTTTTTAAATTCAAGACAAAATAATAAAATTTTAAAATTTTTTATCTAAAATTCCATCTTGTTTGTAAGATTTAATAGCTATTTTATAATTTAAAATATAAAATTATTTTAATTAAAATTCATGAGAATTTTTATTATATTTAAATAAAAATAAAGTTTATTTATTAAATAATAATTTCAACTAGATAGGCAATTTGATTTAAAATATGAATAATTATTTACACTATGGGTAGTCAAGATATTTAATTTCACAAATGGGTTAGAAAACTACTATATATCTTGTCAATCAAGTCTTAATTTGGTTGACATATGTATTGTTGTTAGTGAGGAAGATGTGGATTCAAATGTAATGAAACACATTTATCCCTCTATTTAAGGATTGAGAGGGGTTATGAGTAGTTGTGGAGTGTGTTTCGCATTTTTGAGTCAAACTAGAGTCAAAATAGGTTTGACGTCACGACGAGCAAGATCACGATGTTCCGACGATGCGACGGACGACGTCACAACGAGGCAATCACGACGTCGCAATGACACGATGTGTTCCCCATGGTCAAACTTTGATGAGTGTAGGAATATTTTAATCATATTAGCCCACAAATTTTAGCATATAAAAGGAGCCTTTAGTAACCCTAGAAAAGTTGATCATAACATAACGTTATAGAGAAAATTAAGAGAAAGTTTTTTGGGAGAGATTTGTAGGGAATTTTGTGTTTAAGCCAGAGAGCTTTGTATTTAGGGGTTAGGGTTTGTTTAGAATTTTTTCATCTTATACTCTTCAAAATTTTCTCATTAGTGAAGTCTCCTTTTACCCATAATTTTTTATCCTCTTCATTGGAGGAGTTTTTTCATGTAAATTTATGTGCCCAATATTCTCTATTCCTTCTTTCTCGTTGTTTATACGGGTTGATCCCTACTGTAATTTTTGATATTGTATCAAATAAAAAAAATACTACATGTCTTTAATTCATATTTTAAAAATAAAAATAGAAAATGAGACATATGATGATTTTTTGAATGTAGAGTTAAAAAGTTTCTATCATCTTTAAAACAATTTATTTTAAATTTAATTCATTTAAGCTTAATTAACTTTACCACTCTCTCAAACAAATTTATTTTTGAATAATCATACATACATTAAATATTTATATTAAATTTTAATTAAAAATCATGGATGTTTGAAGGAGGAAGGATTTGATTAGTATATTATACTTGTAGAATTGATAGGAGATAAAATGATTTAGTATTTATATTTTTATAATATTTAAGATTGAATCTAAATAAATAAATAAGTGGATTACTATATTTGAATTTTAGCTCACTATACAATTTGGTATTTACGTAAGTTAAATATTCAATTTGGTACATGCACTATATTGTTGGTCTATGTGTTTCAAAGTTTTAACATTGTTTAATTCACATGTTTGTAGAAGCCCAAATTGCCCGGGCCCGATTTTATCAAAACCCAACCAAACCTCTAAACCCACTAAAACCTTAACCCATGACCCATTTACATCTACCCAAACCCATTACAAAACCCAAATATTAAACCCAATTCAAAAGCCCATTAAGCCCCCCCAAAAAAAAACTAACCCAAAAAAATAAAAAGAAGAAAAAAGAAAAACCTAACCAAAAAACAAAAAAGAAGAAAAAAGAAAAACCTACCCCCCCAAAAAAAAAGAAACTAAAAAAACCTAGCCACCTAACCACTTTCCCACTTGCCCCATTTTTCCTCCCATTTTTTATATCCATTGTCTACCACCACCACCTACAAAATAGAAAAAGAAATAATAGAAAATCATGTAAAAGATGGCTATAAAAAGCCATTCAAATATCATGTAAGAAAGAGGGGGGATTTTACAAAGATTGAAAAAGGAAAAAACACAAAAATCCCTTCAAATTTTGAACACAAAAAAAAACATCAATAAAAAGGTTGCATTTTTTTCTTTTTTCCTCTTCTTTCGAATCTTTTTTTTCTTTCTTTTTTGTGTTATTATTTTTCTTTCTTTATATATACATATATTGATTTTACCTTTTCCGCCACTGTGGGCGTGGTTGCGATGATGACGGCGGCAATCGACGATCGACCGGTGAACGACCCCCTTTGGCGGATTTCTTTCCCTCCCTTCTCTCTTCTTTCCCCTTCTTTTTTAGGTATTTTATATATATTATGTATATATTTTTAATGCCATTAGTTATATATTTCTTATGTATATATTCTTAAATACTATTATATATACATATATATATTTTTAAATACCATATTGTGTATATATTATTATTATAAATTATTACTATTGCTAGTATTATTATAACTATTATTATATTAGTGTATATTTTATGTACATATGTATATATATATATATATATTTTTTTTGTACATATCATTATTTTATATTATTGTTGTAAATTATTTATGTATATATTTTTATGTACGTTTCCTAATATTTTCTTTTATTGTAGATATTATTATTATTATTATTATTATTACATACTTTTATTATATGCATATATATATATGTATTTTTATGTACATATTATTATTTTATATTATTATTACCAAATATATCATTTTTTCTATTTTATTATTAGTACATGATTTGTTTTTATTTTGTAAATATCATTATTATTGTTATTCTAATATTCTAGTATTCCATGTTAATATTTTTCATTAATGATATCATTTTTTTAAGTCCTTTATATATTTTTAATTTCTCACTTTAGGAATATTTTTCTCATGTTTTAATTAATTTCAAAAATAAGGCAATGTACCGATTTAATATTAAGCCATCGATTTCATCGCTATGTTGGGTGAAATTGTCGGCTTGTGTTAAAAAAAGGACACCCTTTCTAAAAAATCGAAAACTAAAATTCTCATTTTTCAATCGGATCACGATTAAATATTATATTGAACTCGTATTTTTGAAAATCAAGTCAACACATGTTTATGAGATACCAATTTTGGGCGTCGCGAGGGTGCTAATATCTTCCTCACAGAATCGACTCGAACCCCAATTTTTCTCTGGACTTTCACGTAGACCTAAATTTGGCCTTCTTTTTTGTTTTAAAATAATTTTATTAGGTGTCCGATCACACCTATAAAAAGGATCGGTGGCGACTCCCTTTGTTAATAAAATCGAAAGTTGATTTTCAAGTGTTTAATAAATCGCCACAATTAGCGACCAAGCGAAACTAAAAATTTTTTTTACGTCGCTACAATGTTGACATGACAACAATGAAAAAAGAAAGAATGCCATGTATTATCATATAACTTGTCGCTTAAATTTATTTTTACTTGTGATTAAATTATTAATTTTTTATTTATAAGCATTAAACAAAATTTTAAAATAAGTTAAAAGGAAAAAGACTAAAAGTGAAAGTGAAAATTGATTGATGAAAACATCTTTTACCCCAGTGATTATAAAAAAAATCTATCACAGCAGGAATATCTTTAAACATAACTACTACTTAACATGTATCCTCCATTGAAGTTGGAAAAAGTTTTTGGAGTTGCAAAATCAGTTGAAAAATGAGTGAATCGGTGAGGAGTAACGTTAAAATCTCTCTCTCTCTCTCTAAAATTTGATACATTATTTTTTCCTGTATATATTTTTTTTAGAGGTTAATTCACTTTAGCCGATTAGTTTTCAACTTTTACTATTAGCCTTTTTTTTTTTTAAATTTTGTTTAATGTTTAAAAATAGAAATAAAATGCCAAATAATTTAATTACCAGTAAAAATATATTCAATCAGTAAAATTTATAAGCAAAACTCAAAACAAATCATATATATGATGTCACATGACAAGTTATTTATTCATTGTTGTCAAGTCAATATATGAATAAAATGTTATTAAGGCACACGTGAATACATGATAATATAATATAAGTACCAAGCTAGACGTTTTATTTATACAAGTACTCCATTATATATTTAGTGAAAGTTTAGGTGCAAACTGTGAGATTAACCTTAAATAAATGAATGGAAGAAACATATAAGTGTTTTAGTGTTAGTAATTTTATAATTTATGCTTCTCTTACTTTTTAGGTTGTTTAAATTCTTTTAGGATAGTTTACAAGTTGAATAATTCTCTTCATTTGTTGGATTGTTTAAATTTTCTTGGGATGGTTTATGAGTCTAAATAATTTTCCTTCTTCAAAGGAGTTCTTTAGGGAAATTGGGACAGTTCATTCTCTTGGGATAGTTTATGGCCTCAACTACTACAGTTCTCAATGCCGCCAACACCTCTGGCACTACTATCATCTAAATGGATCTACTTTTGCTCCATCTCACACCACCACAATCAGTAACAATCCTCTATACACTTTATGGTTTCCACAGGATCAGCTAATCTAGAATGCTCTTATAGCGTCCGTCAATCCTACAATCGGCACTACTTTTGCCGCTGCTAAAACATCAAAACAAGCATTGGATCCCTTACACATTGTTTTATGCCAACGAATCTCAAACAAGGATCTTTAGCCTTCGTAACTAACTTGCAAGGCTTATGAAAGAATCATGACCTATCACTGAATATTTACTATATATTTGATTTCTTTCAAACAAAATCTCCAGGGTTGACGCCCCAATTTCAAACTCTGATCTCATTGTCAAAATCCATAGTGGTCTTGCTCCAAATTTTGGTGAAATTTCTACAGTAATTCGGGCTTGTGACTCCAACATTACATATGAGGATCTTTACAAAAAATTCCTTCAACATGAAGAATCAAAAGCGACTCTTAGTCAACCTATTGTGGTCAAGATAGTCAGTACCATACCAGTGGATGTACTATTTTTCTATTGGTATTTGTACGTATTAGTATCGATTTGTTTTTGTGTACCATTTTAAATTTATAACTATTTTTTAAAAACATTTAACATAAGAATATAAAAAATATTTAAAATATCACAAAAGGAGATATCAAATATAAATACTCATAACAAATAAAGCTTTGGTTGAAGTGGTAAAGAAAATATTTTAAAAATACTGGTGGCATGAGTTCAAACCTCATCATATATCAAATTTAAGATGTAAAAAAAATCATAATACAATCTATCATTTATCAAACTCAAAATAAACAAACAAAAAAATATTCCATAAATTAAACAATAATATAATCTCAATACTATGCATATGACAATTCATTATTCAACAAATAAAATAAATAATAAAAATTAACTTTAACTTTAAAATTATTTTTGGTATAAATAATAAAAATTAAAATTAAAATATTTTTAAAATTAAATTTTTGGTATCAATCAAGATATGTAAATTAATCGATATACACTATTATAGCTGATATCAACAAAAATTTACATCGAAAAGAAACCTAAAGTTTATTGTTCAGTTTCACTATTGGAATGAAGTGTTTCGAATGGACCCAATACATTCTTCGGATAGCAGTATCGAATCTCAAATACATTTTTGTTCTTGTAATATTCGACCAAGCCAAGGAAGCTCTGAATCTCAAATACATTCTTCGGTACTTTTCATAGGAGGATAGCTTCAATCTTTTTAGGATCGACCTGAATTTCCTTGGCCGAAATAACGTTCCCCAAAAATACCACTTTAAATAGGCAAAACTCACACTTACTAAGCTTATCGTAAAGTTGCTTTTCACATAACACTTGTAATACAATTCTCAAATGTTCATCATCTTTTGCTTTTGACTTCAAATAGATCAATATATAACCAATGAATACCACTACAAACTGATCCAGATAAGGTCAAAATATGCGATTCATGAGATCTATGAATGCCGTGGGAGCATTTGTCAGCTCGAATTACATCACAATAAATTCATAATGGCCATACAATACTTGAAACACTGTTTTTAGTATGTCACTATCCTCCACCTTCAACTAATAATATCCCAACCTCAAATCAATATTAGAAAAGATAGAGACACCTTTCAATTGGTCGAATAAATTGTCGATACGCGACAGAGGATATCAATTTTTGACTGTCAGCTTATTCAACTACTGATAATCAATGCAGAGCCGCATTAACTCGTCTTTCTTCTTAACGAATAAAATTGGAGCTCTCTAGGGCGATACACTAGGACATATAAAGCCGTGATCCAGGAGGTCTTGCAATTGAACTTTCAGCTTTTTTAAATTCTTCGGCGCCATACAGTACGAAACAATTGATATTGGAGCTATACTCAGGTAAACTTCAATCATAAATTTGACTTCATGATTAGGAGGTAATCTTGGCAATTCTTCAAGAAAAACATTTGGGAATTGACACATTGTCTTGATCTTGCTTATTTGACTTTTGTCTGAGTTTGAGTAAATAATGTAGGCTAAGGCTTAGTTTGGATGGGCGGTGTGTTTACCTCCGGTGAAGTTAAAAACAGTGGTGGCGGTGAGATTAGTTACTGTAGCGGTGAGATTGGATACTGTAGCGGTGAGATTGGATACTGTAGCGGTGGAGTGTGTGTTTGGATTCAAACGCAGCTGTAGCGGTGAGGTGAAAATAAAAAATGACTATTAAGGACATTAGATTAGAATTGATATATAATAGAAGTTTTTAAATTATTTTACTTATATAAAATTATTAAAATATGTGAATTTGCAAATTCATTTAATAAAATATTAAAATTTATCTTCCAATATTTTATTATAAATATTTTAATGAATTATATAATCAATTTAAATTATTTATTAGATAAAATGATAATAATTTTAATTTTTATAGTTAAATATTCTTTTATAACAATGATAAATATTATTTTATAAATAGTAACATTATACTTGGATCAAATTTTGAAGTATCTAAACGAATGATTTTTAATATATATATATATATATATATATATATATATATATATATATAGTAACATAAGACATAACAAGTTTCATTATTACTAGAAATTAGGTTATGATACAAAATTATTTTTACAAATATTGATTCATTACACTATTTGCAATGGTTTCCCTTAACATTGCAATTTCAAGGTCACTTTCACTGTTAGAAGAACTCGATTCATCTCTATCAAAATGGCCAGAAGAGATTGGCATGTCGGGTATATTCTCAAATTGTCGAAAATCCTCATCATTTGACCAAGCATGTCTTCGAATGTAATTATGCAAAACCATTGTTGCAATAACTATTAAAACTTGCTTGTCGAATGAATAGCTTGGAATATCTTTTAATATTTGCCATTTTTTTTTCCACACTCCAAATATTTGTTCAATCACAGAACGTAACGAAGAATGGGCATGATTAAAAATTTCTTTTTTTCTAGATGCTCGATGATTACCTTAATGAAAGTCAAGTAAATGATATCGTTCCCCCTTATATGGACCTAGAAAACTTACCATTTGTGGATATACTGAATCCACAAGATAATATTTTCCTACAAAAAAGTAAAACATAATATCAAGTTTAAAAAAAATTAAAAATTTTAATATTGTTTTTTATGTAAAGATTAATTAAAAAGAATTAAAGTTCAACCTGGTGGAGGGTATGGAAACTTTAACTCTTGTTTTCTAAGTGCTTGCAAAAAAATTCTACTGTCATGTGCTGTTCCTTCCTAACCAGAAAATGCAAAAATAAATCACATGTTGAAGTCACAAACTGCCATAATATTTTGAGTTGGTTCACCTTTCCGTCCGATATAAGGTATTTGACAAGAAGGTGAAATGCATGCTTTTATGTGTGTTCCATCTATGGCCCCAATACAATCCTTTAAAATAAATACAAGTAATGAGATAAAAGTTAAAAATAATTTATATTTTAAAAATATAAAGATTGTGTAAATTTTACCTTAAAGTGAGGCCAATATCTTGTATCATGTCGAATATGGTTCGATACTTCCTCGAATTGACCTTCAGTGGGTTTAATCGTGTCTATTCCCATTCGAGCAAATATATGTAACATATCAGTAAAAATTCGACTAACAGTTTCCCCAGATCGTTGAAATCGCTCTGCTGCATTTGAATTTGATTCTCTATTTCCAAGAATATACAATGATAATGCTAACTTCTCCATCACAGATACATTCCCATGCTTTAAGCCATAATTGGTTTGCAAATCATGCAACAAGCTGTGAAATATATTTTTTGGCATCCTAAAACTATTCATGCAACGACCATCATGCCCATTTAATACTTCATCCACCCACATTTGACTTGTATAATTTGAATCCATACACGGTTGCTTAGTGAAATAAGTTTCATGGTGTAGCAATACACTGCTTAACACTTGTTCTTCCTCTTCATGATAATTGTTGTGCTCAACTTGTGTAACAATTGTGGCTATTCTTCGTTGAGCTTCTTCACTTAATTCAGGGGTATCATAAGTCATATAAAAACTATTATACATATTGTTAAATTCATCCATAACCTGAAAAAGTAATCGATGAAAATAAATTAATAACTTGTGACATTCTATACAACATAAAAATTGAATAAAAGCATAGCTAAAAATACCAAACATAAAAATATCATACATTAGGTTTACATATAAAAAGTAGATCATACATTAGTTTTGCATATAAAAAAGTAGATCATACATTAGGTTCACATATAAAAAAGTAGGTCATACATTAGTTTAGCATATGAAAAAGTAGATCATACATTAGTTTTCCATATAAAAAAGTAGCATAGTTATATTACAATAATAATTCTAAGGAGCTTATGGTGGAGGTGATGGATGGTATGGTTGGAAGGGAAATGAGGATGCTGCTACCAAGGATGAAAATGATGCAATTGGATTTTGTTCAGCATACTCACGTCGAAGCCACCAAACCTTAACATCTGAATCTAAGTTCAAAAACACTTCTCGTTTCACCGGTATTTGGAACATTTTGATGGCAAAATAGTACAATTCATCTTTTTTTGGAATTTCATCTCCCAAATCACGCAAAGCATCTATTGCATTTGAAATAGTAAATTCAGAGTGAGGAAAAACAATTTCATTCACTGACTTCCTTGGACTAGCCATACTCTCACACAGTTTCTCAATATGAGTAGCCAATGAATCTCTTGATGATTTTCTACTTGAACTTGATTTTTTTCCTTTACCGTGTACAACCCCAAGTGTTTCCTACGAGGAGGGTTTGATGGTACCTCATTAGGAGGGATACTTTCATTCTCATTACTATTTTCATCTGAATCACCAAATCCCTCATTAGGTGTATCATCTCCCATAGGAACCCCACTTGGAAGAACACCAGACGAAGGTGCCCATGCATTCTCTCCAGTGGCTACAATGCCACCAAACATTTGCCACATTAAATCATTCAATTGTGGTAGTGACAGCCCAAAATTGACCCTAGTCGGGATGTGGTTTCGGGACCACAAAACCGAGGCATAAAAATAATTTAAAATTTATTTTGATGCCTATGATATGTGTTAAATTGTGTGTGACATTTTTGATGATTTGATTTAGTGTTATAAATGTGAATTTCACTAGAAAGGGCCTAGTAGTAAACTTTGAAAGTATGATAGGGAAATGTGTGATGACTAATTAAAGCATGCATGCAAAATAATGGACTTGCATGTCAAATACCCCCCTTTTTATAGGTGGTGGCCGGCCATGGCAAGAGAGGATGGGCAAAACATGTCATAAACATGTTTTGTTGGTGCATTAGGGAGAAATAATAAACAAAGGTGTATGGGTAAGAAAAGAATGAAAAAAAAAATGTGTGTGAGTGTGGTATCCCCCCCCTTGGCCGTGAGTTGTGAGAAAGAAAAGAAAAAAATTTGTTCATCTTTTCTTTGAGCCAAAACTAAGGAAGAAGGAGGGATTTTTGCTCCATTTTTTTTGGTTTAGAAGAGATCTAGAAGGAGATTTGGCTGTACTTGCATCAAGATTAAGGTATGTATGAGGTTGTGTCATGAGATTCATGCATGTTTTAGTTGCTAACTTGATGTTCATGTTAGCCATGGTTCAAATCCTTGTTATGCCATGGAAATGGTATTTGGCCAAGGTTGGTATTGTGTTGAAGCCATTGCATGTTAAATGTGAAGCTTGCTAATGATGCATGTAATGATGGATTGACTACTCTTGAAATTTCTTTTTAGTATTCTTGAGTAGGACATTGAGTCCTTTGTTTAACCATGACCAAAAAAATTAAAAGGAGCATGGTGTGTGAGGTATTCGGCCATGGTATGCTCATGAGCATGGTTTATGGTTCTTGCATGATAGTTAAAAATTGTGTTTTGGATGGTTGTGAACACCTTGAGAATTCGGCCTTGCACCTATATGTGTATATATGTTTGCACATGATGTTTTGGTTATGAAGTAAGTGATAAATATGTTTGTTTAAAGAAGAAAATGTTGAAGAATGTTTGTGAAATTGCAAGTACATTCGGCCTAGTACACATATGATGTGAAAATCTTGGAATTTATTGTTGATTTGGTGCAAGTATGACTAAGTATAATCGGCCATATGAGTGCTTGATGCTATATTATAAGTATTGAGCTACAATATGTAAAGCATTAGCTAGTAAAATGTGTGCCATTCATGTGTGGTGTTAAACATGTAATTGGCCTCAACATCAACATGCATAATCGGCCATGAATGAGTGCCTAAGAGGTTGTGTTGTTCGCCATGAGTAAGCATGTTGAAGGCTTTGTGTGTTGAGTCGATTCATGAATTCGTACTTATGTGACTTTAATGTCTAGTGAATATATGTGGGCTAAGTGCCTTGAGTTCCTCTTTTCGATACTCAAATGATTGAATCAAATTATTTGTTAAATTAAGCTCAAGAGCAAAGGGGACCAAATCCGATAAAGGGAAGGAAAAAGTAGTCGAATAGCCATCGGAATCGCTCGACAACATCCGAGGTAAGTTTTCGAGTATCGAAACTTAGATTTTGATTCGATTGAACGAAGTAATAAGCAATCGAAATTGTGCCCTTATATGTGGCCATTGAGCCGAAGTGATATTCTTGATTAAGTAAATTGTGCATAAAAGTTTGTTATGAAATTGAAACAAAGATGTGTATGAATGTGCGACCAGATATCGGGCTAAGCCCAAGGCAATTGTGCGAGTTGTGATATTCGGGCTAAGCCCAAGGCAATGGTGCGAGCTATGATATTCAAAGCTAAGCCCAAGGCTATTGTGCGAAGTTGTGATATCCGGGTTAAGTCCCGAAGGCATTTGTGCGGGTTATCATAACCGGGCTATGTCCCAAGGTGTTTGAACAAGTAGCTATATCCGGATAAACTCCGAAGGTATGTGATTCGAGAACTTTGAACTTGCTGTAAAAATTTTCAGTTAATACGCTTGTGAAATTCCCAACAACAAGGTACGTTTCGTGTGTGCTTTGCACACTATGAGTAAGTGTATGTGCGTATTCGCTCCAATGATAAATGAGTTATCGGCCTTGACTAAGCCGTTATTAGTGTATGAATATAAGAGTTGGGATTGTGAAGTAAGCATGTCTTTGAGAAATTGTGCATATGAATTATTGTTTAGCTACTTGAATGCTATGCTTTGGTTGTGTGTATATTATGGCTCAAACTTACTAAGCATAAATTGCTTACTCCGTTTCTTTGTTTCTCTGTTTATAGATTTTGCTCGTTAGCAATCGGATTCGGGATCATAGAAGTTGAAGTCAACCACACTATCAAAGCCCTTTTGGTACTCCTTTAGTTGAGTTTTGGATATGGCATGTATAGGACTACCCTCGGTTGTTTTAAGTACTTTGTGATGTATATGTGTGTGCCATGCGAAAATGGTTCGTAAAAGTAGAGTATGGAATTTGACCATATGTGGTTTGTAATTATATTTGGTTTCATGATGTGATTATGGTTTGAATGAGAGAGTTGGTCACATGATCAGCCATTGGAATGGCTAAATATGATCATATGTGGACCTAAGTATGACTAGACTATAGTTGGTCCATGGGAACTACAATATAGGTAAAGCCTACCTTAAAAACAGATGCTGCCAGCTGCAGTGACGTGGATGTGAAAAATCACCAAAATTTGTAGGAATGGTGTTAAATAGTGAATAAATTATACGATCGAACCTTGACGAGTCTATTTTCATATGAAAGTAACGAAACGATCATATGAACAGTATACCGAGAGATATTAAAGTTCTCGTGAGACAGGACCAGAACGGTTTCTGGGTCCCCTGTCGCGACTTTGAAAATTTACCATAAATTATCCAGAATGAATTAGAAGTAACGCCTTATATGTGAAGATTCCTTTTTGAGTCTAGTTTCATTAGAAACAAACGGCATCAGTATTGAAACCCTGTACAGAGAGATATTCAAGTTGTAACGCGCGAAGGTCAGTGTAGTCGACCCCTGTAACATGGGTGACTTTAACTAATAAACTGTACCAATTGGCCCGACCAAAAATTCTAGAAATAAATCCATGGATGGATATATGAGTCTAAATTCAGGGAAAATTTACGGAATCAGTTTCCGAGTTGTGAAACTCGAGATATGCTTTTTAAGGCGACAGCGACGCAGTTTTCCAGCTTGCCTGGGAATGTCAAATTGGTCGGTGCCATAAGTGGTTTTGGCTTGTTAACCCCTCGTGTCCGACACCGGCAACGGTCTCGGGTTCGGGGTGTTACAATTTTATTGGTATCAGAGCTACGGTTTAGTCGATTCTAGGACTACCGTGATATGTTTGGGGTCTAGCTATACATGCCATTAAGTGATAAATTGATAGTGTGGTGATTTCTGACATTCTGAATTTGTGATTGTTTATAGCAATGGATCCCGATCCCAACCGAGCAATAGCTGATGATGTGGAGAGTGTGGCCCCTACTCCCGTGCAAGGGACAGCGCCGGCGGATTCTCAACCTATTGCTAGCAATCCGAATGATGAGGCTAAGCAAGCCTTTTATAGTGTGACGAATGATTGGTTCAACCAATACATTCGAACTAACACGGCTGTTCCAAAACCTCCATTCCCGACTAACGCAACCCCCGCACCTACAATACCTCCGATAACTGACCAAATAAGGTCAAGTAAGCCCCCAGTCGACAGAATTCGTAAACATGGGGCTACTGAATTTAAAGCTACGGATAGCGACGATGCCGAGCAAGCTGAATTTTGGTTGGACAACACTATCCGGGTGCTCGATGAGCTATCTTGTACACCCGATGAATGTTTAAAGTGTACTATCTCCTTGCTACGCGATTCTGCCTACTATTGGTGGAGTACTCTGACTTCTGTTGTGCCTAGAGAGCAAGTAACTTGGGAGTTCTTTCTAACCGAGTTCCGAAAGAAGTATATCAGTCAGAGATTCATCGACCAAAAACGAAAGGAATTTCTTGATCTCAAGCAAGGCTCTATGTCAGTTACTGACTATGAGCGAAAATTTGTTAGACTTAGTAGGTACGCCGAATGTATTTCGTCGAAGCTATTATGTAAACGCTTCGAGGATGGATGAATGATGATATAAAGTCGTATGTTGGCATTTTGAAACCGAGAGTTTGTGGCTCTTGTCGAGCGAAAGTGTAAAGCAGAGGAGCTCAAGATGGAGAAAAGAAAAGTCAAGTGGGAGCAAGGGAGTTTCAGAAGAGGTTTTCGGGAAGCCCTCCCACAGTCATCAAAGAAATTTAGAGATGGCTTAGGCGGTCTAGAGACACTTCGGGCTTTTCTAGACGAGACCGCGATCGACCCCTATGGGCATGCGAGTCACTTCGATCGCCGGTGTTGGCAATGATCGTCGAGATGAACGGTGCCAATATGGTGGCAAATGACATTCGGGAGTTAGATTCCGTGACCGCTCCTCGTTACAAGTGCGGATCATCGATCATTTCATTAAAGATTGCCCGAGCTTATCCGAACAAAACGTAAATCAAAGTGGGAACCCGGTGCTACCACAACCCGAGGTAGGCCACCTAGAAATACGGCAATGCTAGTGGCGGTCGAGAGGATCTAGAGATGCTACCATCGATCCGAGGCTCGTGCTCTGCTAGGACTTATGCCATATGCGCACGCGAGGATCCGCCTCACCGGATGTTATTACCGGTACTTTCACTCTTTTCGATACTAATGTGATTGCTTTGATTGACCCCGGTTCTACTCATTCTTATATATGTGAAACCTTAGCGTCCAAGAAGACTTTGCCTATTGAGTCTCATCGAGTTTGTAATTCGGTGTCAAACCCTTGGGTCATTACGTGCTTGTCAACAAAGTGTGTAAGAAAAGTCCCTAGTATTTCGAGGTTCTTGTTTTCCGGCGGACTTGATGCTTTTGCCGCTCGACTAATTGACGTTATTCTTGGTTTGGATTGGTTGACCATGCACGATGCGGTTGTAAATTGCAAAAGCAAGACTATCGATCCGAGGTGCACGAATAACGAGATAATTCGGGTTGAGTCTACGGACTTAAAGGGATTGCCACCGTAATATCAGCAATGTTGGCTCGTAAATACGTAAGAAAGGGTGTGAAGCATACCTTGCGTATGTGCTCGATGACAAGGAGTCGAAAAGAAACCCGAATCTGTGCTCGTGGTTTGTGAATACCGGATGTTTTCCTCAAGAATTGCGGGTTTACCAATTTCGGAAATAGAGTTTGGCATCAAATTGGTACCGGTACCACTCCAATTTCGATAGCTCCGATCGTATGGCACCAACGGAATTAAAGGAGTTGAAAGCTCAGTTGCAAGAATTGGTGGATAGAGGTTTTGCTTGCCCGAGTTTTTCACCTTGGGGTGCACTAGTGTTGTTTGTGAAAAAGAAGGATGGAACCATGAGGCTGTGCATCGACTATCGTCAGCTTAATAAAGTGACGATAAAGAACAAATATCCGTTACCGCGTATCGACTAATTGTTCGATCAATTGAAGGAGCCTCAGTGTTTTCGAAAATAGATTTGAGATCGGGCTATTATCGATTCATGAATTCGAGATTCTGGACGCACCAAAACCGCCTTCGAACGAGATATGGTCACTACGAGTTCCTAGTGATGCCGTTTGGGCTTACTAATGCCCTGCGGTATTTATGGATTTGATGAATCGGATCTTCGCACCATATTTGGATCGGTTCGTAGTTGTCTTCATTGATGACATTTTGGTCTATTCGCAAAATGAGACCGAACACGCTGAACACCGAGGATAGTGTTGCGAATTTTACGGATAAGCGCTTATATGCTAAGTTCAGCAAGTGTGAGTTCGGGTAAGAGAGGTTAGCTTCTTGGGTCATGTGGTATCAGATCGGTATTCGAGTCGACCGAACAAAATTTCAGCCATACTTAATTGGAAGCCTCAGAAATATTATCGAGGTTCGAGAGCTTTTTGGGGCTTCTTGGTTATTACCGACGATTTGTAAAAGGTTTCTCAACGATAGCCACGCCAATGACGGTTACTCCAAAAGGATGTTAAGTTCGAATGGACGGAGAAATGTCGAAAAGTTTCGATCAATCGAAAACTTATTTGATGAAGCCCCAATTCTAGTGCAACCCGAATCGCAAAGAGTTTATCATCTATAGTGACGCCTCCCTACTTGGGTTAGGTTGCGATTGATGCAAGAAGGTCGAGTTGTGGCCTATGCGCCGAGGCAATTAAAGCCACATGAGAAAAATTATCCGACCCATGGTCTCGAATTGGCTGCCATCGTATTCGCCTTAAAGATATGGCGACATTACTTATTTGGTGAGAAGTGCCATGTGTATTCGGATCATAAAAGTCTCAAATATTTGATGACTCAAAGAGACTTAAATCTGCGACAAAGACGTTGGCTCGAGCTGTTAAAGGATTATGAGCCGGTCATTGACTATCACCCGGGAAAGGCGAATGTGGTTGCGGATGCCTTAAGTCGTCTGTGTGTTCCAAAGAATTCGAAACTTATTTCGATAATTCTGAACGAAGCCCATTGTAGCCGAATGGCAATCCACCCGGGGAGTACGAAGATGTACAACGATTTGAAACGTCGGTTTTGGTGACATGGTATGAAACGAGACATCTCCGACTTTGTTTCGAGATGTTTAATATGTCAACAAGTGAAAGCGGAACATCAAGTGCCTTCAGGATTACTTCAGCCGATCACGATACCCGAGTGGATATGGGATCGAGTCACAATAGACTTTGTATCCGGACTGCCATTGTCAGCGAGTAAGAAGGATGCGGTTTGGGTCGTGGTAGATAGATTGACTAAGTCGGCTCACTTTGTCCCCGTACGTACGGATTTTTCAATGGACAAACTAGCCGAATTGTACGTTTCTCAGATTGTGAGATTACACGGGGTGCCTATTTCCATCGTGTCGGATAGAGATCCGAGATTTACCTCGCGATTTTGGAAGAAGTTGTAAGAAGCTTTGGGTACCAAGTTGCATTTCAAAGACCGCCTTTCACCCCCAAACCGATGGTCAATCCGAGCGGATAATTCAAATACTTGAGGATATGTTGAGATGTTGCATCATCGAGTTCAGTGGTTCATGGGAACGGTATTTGCCTTTGATTGAATTCGCTTACAACAATAGTTTTCAATCAAGTATTAAGATGGCTCCTTACGAGGCTTTGTACGGTCGTAAATGCCGTACACCATTGTTTTGGACTGAGCTCGGTGAAAGCAAAATTTTCGGGGTGGATTTGATTAAAGATGTTGAACAGAAAGTGATCCGTGAAAGTCTGAAGATAGCCTCCGATCGTCAGAAGTCGTACGCGGATCTGAAACGAAAAGACATCGAGTATCAGGTGGGAGATAAAGTGTTTCTCAAGGTTTCGCCTTGGAAAAAGATACTCGATTCTTTGTAAGGGCAAGTTGAGCCCGAGGTTCATTGGGCCATATGAGATATCCGAAGCGAAGTCGGTCTAGTTGCATATCGTTTGATTTTGCCCCATGAACTCGAAAAGATTCACGATGTCTTTCATGTTTCGATGCTTCGACGCTATAGATCTAATCCATCGCACGTGATTAGTCCATCAGAGGTTGAAATTCAAGCCAATATGAGTTATGAGGAAGAACCGATTCAGATCCTATCACGTGAAGTGAAAGAGTTGCGAAACAAGCGGGTTCCACTAGTGAAAGTGTTATGGCTCAAACACGGGATAGAAGAAGCTACTTGGGAAACCGAGAACTCTATGAAAGAGCGATACCCAACCCTATTTATCGGTAAGATTTTCGGGACGAAAATTTCTTAAGTGGGGAGAGTTGTGACACCCAAAATTGACCCTAGTCGGGATGTGGTTTCGGGACCACAAAACCGAGGCATAAAAATAATTAAAATTTATTTTGATGCCTATGATATGTGTTAAATTGTGTATGACATTTTGATGTTTCAATTTAGAATTATAAATGTGAATTTCACTAGAAAGGACCTAGTAGTAAACTTTGAAAGTATGATGGGGAAATGTGTGATGACTAATTAAAGCATGCATGCAAAATAATGGACTTGCATGTCAAATACCCCCTTTTTATAGGTGGTGGCCGCCATGGCAGAGAGGATGGGCAAAACATGTCATAAACATGTTTTGTTGGTGCATTAGGGAGAAATAATAAACAAAGGTGTATGGGTAAGAAAAGAATGAAAAAAAATGTGTGTGAGTGTGGTATCCCCTTGGTCAGTGAGTTGTGAGAAAGAAAAGAAAAAATTTGTTCATCTTTTCTTTGAGCCAAAACTAAGGAAGAAGGAGGATTTTGCTCCATTTTTTGGTTTAGAAGAGATCTAGAAGGAGATTTGGCTGTACTTGCATCAAGATTAAGGTATGTATGAGGTTGTGTCATGAGATTCATGCATGTTTTAGTTGCTAACTTGATGTTCATGTTAGCCATGGTTCAAATCCTTGTTATGCCATGGAAATGGTATTTGGCCAAGGTTGGTATTGTGTTGAAGCCATTGCATGTTAAATGTGAAGCTTGCTAATGATGCATGTAATGATGGATTGACTACTCTTGAAATTTCTTTTAGTATTCTTGAGTAGGACATTGAGTCCTTTGTTTAACCATGACCAAAAAAATTAAAAGGAGCATGGTGTGTGAGGTATTCGCCATGGTATGCTCATGAGCATGGTTTATGGTTCTTGCATGATAGTTAAAAATTGTGTTTTGGATGGTTGTGAACACCTTGAGAATTGCCTTGCACCTATATGTGTATATATGTTTGCACATGATGTTTTGGTTATGAAGTAAGTGATAAATATGTTTGTTTAAAGAAGAAAATGTTGAAGAATGTTTGTGAAATTGCAAGTACATTCGCCTAGTACACATATGATGTGAAAATCTTGGAATTTATTGTTGATTTGGTGCAAGTATGACTAAGTATAATCGGCCATATGAGTGCTTGATGCTATATTATAAGTATTGAGCTACAATATGTAAAGCATTAGCTAGTAAAATGTGTGCCATTCATGTGTGGTGTTAAACATGTAATTGGCCTCAACATCAACATGCATAATCGGCCATGAATGAGTGCCTAAGAGGTTGTGTTGTTCGCCATGAGTAAGCATGTTGAAGGCTTTGTGTGTTGAGTCGATTCATGAATTCGTACTTATGTGACTTTAATGTCTAGTGAATATATGTGGGCTAAGTGCCTTGAGTTCCTCTTTTCGATACTCAAATGATTGAATCAAATTATTTGTTAAATTAAGCTCAAGAGCAAAGGGGACCAAATCCGATAAAGGGAAGGAAAAAGTAGTCGAATAGCCATCGAATCGCT
Source organism: Gossypium arboreum (assembly GCF_025698485.1). Lineage (NCBI taxonomy): Eukaryota > Viridiplantae > Streptophyta > Magnoliopsida > Malvales > Malvaceae > Gossypium > Gossypium arboreum. The sequence continues at coordinate 42,961,287 of NC_069080.1, forward strand.
CGACAACATCCGAGGTAAGTTTTCGAGTATCGAAACTTAGATTTTGATTCGATTGAACGAAGTAATAAGCAATCGAAATTGTGCCCTTATATGTGGCCATTGAGCCGAAATGATATTCTTGATTAAGTAAATTGTGCATAAAAGTTTGTTATGAAATTGAAACAAAGATGTGTATGAATGTGCGACCAGATATCCGGCTAAGCCCAAGGCAATTGTGCGAGTTGTGATATCGGGCTAAGCCCAAGGCAATGGTGCGAGCTATGATATCCGGCTAAGCCCAAGGCTATTGTGCGAAGTTGTGATATCCGGTTAAGTCCCAAGGCATTTGTGCGGGTTATCATAACCGGCTATGTCCCAAGGTGTTTGAACAAGTAGCTATATCCGGATAAACTCAAGGTATGTGATTCGAGAACTTTGAACTTGCTGTAAAAATTTTCAGTTAATACGCTTGTGAAATTCCCAACAACAAGGTACGTTTCGTGTGTGCTTTGCACACTATGAGTAAGTGTATGTGCGTATTCGCCCAATGATAAATGAGTTATCGGCCTTGACTAAGCCGTTATTAGTGTATGAATATAAGAGTTGGGATTGTGAAGTAAGCATGTCTTTGAGAAATTGTGCATATGAATTATTGTTTAGCTACTTGAATGCTATGCTTTGGTTGTGTGTATATTATGGCTCAAACTTACTAAGCATAAATTGCTTACTCCGTTTCTTTGTTTCTCTGCTTATAGATTTTGCTCGTTAGCAATCGGATTCGGGATCATAGAAGTTGAAGTCAACCACACTATCAAAGCCCTTTTGGTACTCCTTTAGTTGAGTTTTGGATATGGCATGTATAGGACTACCTCGGTTGTTTTTAAGTACTTTGTGATGTATATGTAAAGGCCATGCGAAAATGGTTCGTAAAAGTAGAGTATGGAATTTGACCATATGTGGTTTGTAATTATATTTGGTTTCATGATGTGATTATGGTTTGAATGAGAGAGTTGGTCACATGATCAGCCATTGGAATGGCTAAATATGATCATATGTGGACCTAAGTATGACTAGACTATAGTTGGTCCATGGGAACTACAATATAGGTAAAGCCTACCTTAAAAACAGATGCTGCCAGCTGCAGTGACGTGGATGTGAAAAATCACCAAAATTTGTAGGAATGGTGTTAAATAGTGAATAAATTATACGATCGAACCTTGACGAGTCTATTTTCATATGAAAGTAACGAAACGATCATATGAACAGTATACCGAGAGATATTAAAGTTCTCGTGAGACAGGACCAGAGCGGTTTCTGGGTCCCTGTCGCGACTTTGAAAATTTACCATAAATTATCCAGAATGAATTAGAAGTAACGCCTTATATGTGAAGATTCCTTTTTGAGTCTAGTTTCATTAGAAACAAACGGCATCAGTATTGAAACCCTGTACAGAGAGATATTCAAGTTGTAACGCGCAAAGGTCAGTGTAGTCGACCCTGTAACATGGGTGACTTTAACTAATAAACTGTACCAATTGGCCCGACCAAAATTCTAGAAATAAATCCATGGATGGATATATGAGTCTAAATTCAGGGAAAATTTACGGAATCAGTTTCCGAGTTGTGAAACTCGAGATATGCTTTTTAAGGCGACAGCGACGCAGTTTTCCAGCTTGCCTGGGAATGTCAAATTGGTCGGTGCCATAAGTGGTTTTGGCTTGTTAACCCCTCGTGTCCGACACCGGCAACGGTCTCGGGTTCGGGGTGTTACAGTGGTTCAATTCATTTCTTCTTAAATCCTTTAAAATCAGGATTTTCCTACATAACATGATAAATGTTATACTCAGATATTTATATTTGTAAATTATTAATTTCACTAAACTTTATGCATTAAAATAATGATAAAGTTAACACTAACCTGTATTTTTTTAGCCCACCATTCTTCGGTAACATTGACCGTCTTTTTAGATGGACACCATCCAATACCTGTAGATTCCTTAAGCAACTCCCTCCATAACCTCCATTCCTTTTTTAATGTATCCCACTTGTTTTTCAATTGAGGTTTTCCATAATTTTTTTGAGTTTTTGCTTGAAAAAGTGCAACGACATTTTCCCATCCTTTTGAGTTTAGATGAGTTGTCGGTCTATTACCAGCATTGACTTCATTCACGCAAAGTTCACAAAATATCAATGTCAGCTCATCATCCCAAACAGCTTTTGTTGCTAAGGTACTATCTCCCTCCACAAATTTTGGTGTCTTTACCATCTATTATCATTATTTTGATTTTAAATGTCAACCGACATAAAACCATAAATATATAATTAGATATAATAATATAGTTTCATAAAAAATTAAGAATAACACATCAGAAAAAGATGAAAGCCATAAGATGAACAGTAAAGAAAAAATTCTCAAAGATCCGTGGTAAACAATAACGAGGATATAGAAAGGATAATTGATTATGACTATCTTTTCAAAAGTGTAAGCAAACTTGAGCAGTTTGGTTTTTCTTAGCAACACTAGTCATCAAATTTTTACATTAATCTAAAAAAAAAGCATGCATTTAATCACTCAAGGTTATGACATCAATCTCATAGTATAACTAATTATTTATGATTATTTGCTTTTAAAATTTTAATAATAAGCTATTATTTATTAAAAATATAAGAAATAGGTACGATTTTGAAACAATTTAAAATAATTAAAAGAAATTTAATTTAATGATCAAAATAAATTTAAATTTTCAATAATTAAAAATATTTATTATTTAATTTATTTAAAGTTTTAAAATTACATTAATTTTAAATAGATCTACAAACTGAGAAAAGAAAAGACAATGAGAAAAAGAAAAAAGAAAGGGTTGGAGGGGGAAAAAAGGGAGGTGACTTTTTTTAAATTAAATAGACTTCCGGATAGACTTTTTTTTGAATAGACTCTTAAACATTAAATATTCAATACACGATTAATATCATTGAATTAAACAAATTGATAAATTGATATGGATTTATACTAATTTACCTTTATTTTAAAGAATAATTTTTAAATTTATATATTTATCGTAATACAAAATCATAATTTTAAAAATTAAATATGTATATTAGTTTGTTATTATTTTCTAAATATTAGTATTGTTGAAATGCTATAAAATGTAATTGAGTCATTAAAAATTGCCTTAGTTGCATATAAATTATTTTAGTAAATTATTAGTTTTTAGTAAAAAGATATTAGTTTTAATTTCATTTATTTAAATTAATATGCCCAAAACTTAAAATTTAAATTATTTAGCATTCGAAAAATCAACTTATTATTAAATAATTGATTTAAAATTGAAAGTATATTAGTTAAATATTTAAGAGGTTAAAAATAATGTAAGAATTTAGTAAAAAATTGAAAGTATCTCTCGGACTCATTTATTAGAAAGATTGGTAAAAAATTGAAAGTATCTCTCGGACTCATCTATTATTTTAGTAAATTGAAAGTATGCATTCAATATTGCTAATTAACTTTAGAGGCAGTAATTCACCAAAGATGCATTCCTACAACAATTTTGGCGATAACAGAGTAGCTAAGAATTATATCAATGCCATATAGGTGATCAATTACTTACAATTCCAAACACAACACCGTCGAAGGTAGTATGAGACTCAAAATTTGGAGTTGGAAACTCAGGAGTGGGATAAGCAAAAGTAAGAGGAAGCTCAGGGCAGCCCAAAATGATGTACCTACAACAGAAAAGTAAGCATAAACAATATAGAAAAAAAGTAAGCCCAAAATGATGTACCTAAAAATCCATGCATTTTACTCATAATGTTAGTCATATATATCATCTCTCTCCCTTTATATACAGCCAAGGAGACTAGTGTAAATGATTCGACCGCTATTGATATAATTTTATATATATCATGCATATAAAATTTTTAATTGATACAATATTTTTATTATATCGATCTAAAATATATATTCAACAGTTGAAATTTTTTTTCATAAAATAAATAGTTTAAATTTGCTTAGCCCACTTCAAAACAAAGAAGTGATTGATAATTTCAGTGAAGCTAATATATTACAGTGAAGCTAATATATTAGGGAAAGGTGGATTTAGGATTGTTTATAAAGGTGTATTGCATGGTGGGACACAAATTGCAGTCAAAAGGATGGAATGTGTTGGTGAAGGTACTAAAGGAATGGCTGAGTTCCAAGCTGAAATTGCAGTGCTTTCAAAGGTTAGGCATTTGGTTGCTCTTTTAGGTTATTGTATCAATGGTAATGAGAGGCTTTTGGTTTATGAGTACACGCCTCGTGGTACCCTTTGTATCCAGGTTAAGCATCAGGATCTTATACATATTATTCAGGGCTACATCTGTAGTGCAAGAGTTGTCATAAAATCTACATCTGACATCTTAATGATCAAAATAGCAAATATGGTTTCAATAATAAGAATCTACTTTTTAGACAGAAACAATAAGATATCATGTGTCTTATTTGCATCTCATATGGGTAAATTTTGAGCATAACAAAGCTCAAGAAAACTAAAATATTAAACTTAAAATGACTGGTAATAGTAGTAAAAATCTGGCCTATATTCCTATGAGCTAAAATAAGCTACAAACAAAATGTAGAATAAAGGAACGTCTAACTTCTAATTCAAGGTCTTCTAATTCAAGGTCTAATATGGGAGGGAGATCGTATTAAACTGACAAAACATACTATAAAGGCTCTTACTAGACATTGGGACTTTGAAAGGCATCTGACTATGCAATCTCTAGATACTATAACAATGTTATCAATCTGAGTAAAGAGTCTAGAACGCTCTTACTATGCATTGGGAATTTGGGACATCGGAAGTACTAAAAGTGACATAAGGAAACCATCTAACTATACAATCTCTGGATACTTTAACCATGTTAACAATTTTAGAAAAAGAGACCACAAAGCTCTTACTTGGAAATTTACGACATATGGAAGCACTAATATAAAAATCTTTCAAAAACTAAAGTTTTGAAATTCCCCACTCTTACGGAGCCAATTATAAGACTAATGCACCATTAAGGTTTAGCAGTACCGGAAGCACCTTTACCAGTTTTCTCACCCCTAACTTGACTTCCTTAAAAGACTGTAACGAAGGCACATATTGTTTAGTAAACATTTTACCACCTTGAGTCATTTGTTTGATAAAATGCATGGACATATCTCATCCTTCAAGCACGGTTCATAAGATCTAAAAATAGAATTTGAGGAACCCCAGCATCATAACATCTTATTTTGAATAACATAAGCCCAATCATCAATTCTGCTCTATTCAGTTCTAAGTTCATGGCTACAACACAAATGTTAAACCATATTTCCCTAAATTTAATGCTGCATTTCCTAAAACTTCTAAAAACATGTTACACAGAGAGAAGGAAGATAAAGAATGAATTTTTATGACCTCCTCTTCCTGTTTTACTTCTAAAGGGGGCAAATCAACAGCTGCAGAAATAACCATTTAAGAGAGTGTCCATCTAATTTACAAAAACCCAATCCGTAGCTCAAAAGTTTGAACCGCAAACAAGGAAGTTTTTGTTCACAGAAAAGGCCAAAGTCATAGAAATCGGTCTAGTGAACTTCATTTACATACATTTGGGTGCCTACCAAACATTTGGGTGCCTACCAAAGGTTGAACCGCAAACATTTGGGTGCCTACCATTTACATACAGAGGATCCATTTACAAACTGTGAATATGGCAGCAAGAAGAAACAGAGAATATGGGAATGAAAAGAAATTACTTACAAGAAGAAACATAGAGATTTTGCGCTTCACAGGCTTGTCGGTCGTCGGAGGAGTTGAAGAACTTCACAGAGAATTTGGTTGTTTTCTTCACAAATCTGAAAACAAATAAGGTTCGGGAAGGAATTAGGCCAAAATTTCAAGGATAAAATGGTAAAAAAATAAATAAAAGTATGGCTATTTTCCCAGTTGGCTTTAATTGCTGCTGAAAGCTTCAAATCCGCTTTCAAAGACCAAAGAAGTGAGATTGAAATGAAATTTCACCGCATTGGACTGGTGAACCAAAGAAGATTCAGTGAGGTTGGGTAACCCAACTGAAACTCACTGGTGAAAAAAGCGGTACCAAAGGCAGCCTAAATATGGTTCAAAGCATTAATTTAGGAGCTCATTAGCTCAAATTGACAAAATGATACGAGTCAAACCACTTGATCTGATGTCAATCACTTCTACAATATCACCTTTTGGACTTTGAACAGAAAACTTCTTTTTACGACAGTCCAGAATCATACTAGGCTCGATTAACCAGTCCATTCCCAGAATCACATTAAAATCACCAAATGCCCTAACCAACAAATCAATATAGAATGATTTTTTTATTTCTAATGGACAGCGTTTACAAACTTGGTTAACGAGCACGACTTGCCTTAATAAACTTGATACAACCATTGCAACATTCGACATTTTCGAATTCAAATTTTCTGATTTCATAAATCTAAAATTTATATAAGAGTAGGAAGAGCTAGGATCAATCAAAGCATATACGGGTACTAAATATAAAAGAAAAATACATGCTACAACATTTGTAGCATCTTCTCCCTCATAGGTACAACCCATACATGCTCGTGCTGGAGCTCTAGCTTTAGATATCTAAAATGTTGGCTCAGTTCCTTTCCTTAAAATAACTCTCGATATAGAGCCATTATGAGGATTCCCTGACCCTTAATAGTAAGAGAGGATCTTTGGGTAGGAACGGGTGAATTAACATCATTTTTTGAACAATTCCATGCAAAATGGTCAAGTGACCCATAACGCCCCGATTTTCTTCCAACACTCACTCTTATGTCTTTATCTACACAGATCGCAACTCTTAATATCAACATCTCTAGCATGGCCTCTTACACTTCCTAGTAACACTTTTAGCTAATGATCTCACTTCTTTTTGACTTAACAAACCTCTATGTTGACCTCCAGTACTCCCGAGATTCTTTGGGTTACTTAGGCAATAGATGCGAGCTAGAAGTCTAACTCACTTTCCCAAAGCTGAGGAGGGTTTAGGTTCTTGTCAAGGCCTATTGCTTACTCGACCATTTTCACCTATTTAGTTAGATCAACAAACTCTTTTATTTTATGCGAGACCAACTAAACTTTAAGCTTGTCACGCAATCTCTAAAGGAACCATTTACAACTTTTTTCTTCTGTTGCACTAGTTCTAGAGCATATTTACTAAGTCGTAAAAACTCATACTCATAGTCAACAACAAATATCCCTTATTATTTCTCAAGGCTCGGAATGATAGTAAATTGTTTTAAGTTGAGGTGCCTTTGAATAACATATTGGTTAGAACCTATAGGTTGATTATTTTGGCATGTTTTAAGCTTGTTTAAATTTGTTTTTAAAGTATGAGAATGGTTGATTTTGATTTGGCTTGGAACCTAAGTGTTGGATGAAAGTTTGCCTTGCTTTAGAAGCTTTTTAAGGTGCACATAGCTTGGGCTATTCCACACAGCCTAACCACAAGGCCATGTGTGAAGCCACATGGCCTTGGCTATTCCACATAGCCTGGCCACACAGTTGTGTGACCTCTGTTTCTAAAATTTTCAAATTTTTGCATATTTTTCTATTTTGATTCAAATTAGTCCCAGATTGTTCCCAAACTATTTTTAGGATCCTGTAAGCTCGATTTATGGCTTGTAAGTGTATTTTTTACCCTGATTTTTATAAGCTATTGAATGTTATTATTTATTTTATATTTTTGTTTCTATTTGATGGTAAATGTCCTAATTTGTATTGTACCACTCTGTAACCCCAATCTGATGACGGAGATAGTTTAGAGGTGTTACACATAAGGTCTAGTTTGTTGGGCTGTGTGGGCCACATAGGCATGTGCACCCATTTTGGTCTGTTAGTAGGGCCCATTTTGGGTTGGGAATAAGATTTTGAAATCGAATATTTAGATACTCTGTAAGTATAAAAGACTGTAAGTTTATGTATTTATATATTAGTAAGCATGGTTATGACTAGTTACTCCGTTTAAGTTTTGTGATAAATCTGTATTAACGACACTCATGATCATGTAATTACAAAAATAGACATTTGCTACAGTGTTCTGGCTGACTAATTAGCGGTACCATACTGAAATTTGATGACCTAAAATATTTAGGGATCTGATATGTAACTTTACCATTTTAAATGGCAATTGCAAAAAAGGCTTTAAGGTGCCGCCGGATAGTATGACAGCACCAAATATTAAAAAGGATAAATTGCTTCATAAACCCCTCTTGTTTATTATTTTCTTTTATTCCCCTTTTAACATAAAAAAAGAGGCCTCCTATTAATTAGTCCAAAATTTTTTTCCACAAAAAATATTTTTGTAAAAAAGTTGTTTCCAACTCGAAATAAATTTTAATTAATTTTTGAAAAATATTTTTTGTTCAAATAATGTCCGATATAACAGCTTAACTATATTCATAGTAGTTTTCTTTCACTCACATTATATTTGAAAGCTATAAATTTAACTAATAATTATAATTTATAAATAATAAGATTTTTCTAAAGCTTTTATAATTATAATTTTATATTGTGCTCAGAATCAAATTGATAATAAAATTTTAATTATTTTTGAAAAATAAATAAAATTTATTTCAGTTGAAATCGATTTTTTACAAAAAACTTTTGGTAGAAGTTTTTTGAACTAATTGATAAGAGGCCTCTCAATTTTTTTATGTTAAAAGGGAATCAAAGAAAATAATAAATAAGGAGAATTTATGAGGAAATTTACCCTTTTGAAAACTTGGTGCTGCCAATTAAAACAGTAAATTTACATATCAAGTCCCTGAATATTTTAGGTCATCACATTTTGTTTGGCGCCGTCGATATATTAGGTGGCACTTGTCAGAACACTATAACAAATACCTATTTTCATAATTAATCTACTTTTCCATATTTTTTTTGTAATTTAATCATTTTTTATATTATTTAGATTAAGAACCCAATTAAACATAAATAAATAATTAACATATGTGAAACCATTCTAGTTTTTGTAAATAAAATGAAGCAATAATAATGTCGTACATTGCCAAAGGGATTGGGTAGGGATGGGGGTCCAAGGCTCACGTAGGCATGGATTTGTCTTTAGCAATCCATTGCGTGCCGCCCCTTTGCCTTTTCAAAATTTGATGGCTAGAGACGAAAACCTTAGGCAGAAAGTGGTGGGCGGTGGGCCAACAAAATTCCAGTGAATGAATGAGGAGAAAATTCGCAACCCAAAAGTAGCATCTGAAAAAATATTTATTTCCATTTTATCCATTCCAATGATGAAATAAAAATGTTTTGAGACATGAAATTGTGATATGATTGGCATGCCATATATCATGTTCCTTCCCTCTGTCCCATTTATTTGTTTTCCAGTTAATTATAAGGTTAGGTAGAATCCAATTATATTTGGAAATAGGGACATTTCTGCTATGTTGTGACTATCATACACATCCTATATATCATATTTTTATAAAGGTTAATTTATTTAATTTAATGTATAGTTGTAACACTAAAAGACTTTTTAAATATATATTTTGAATATGACTTTTGCAATCAAAGCTAACCAAGCTCAAGTTATTTGTTTAATTAATATAAATAATTTAATTTAAAATTAGTTATAATATATATAAATTAAACCTACGTTAATAAACTATTATTTTAACTTTACATTTTAGCCATTCATTTAAAATAGTTACAAAATAATTATTTAATTACTAGAAAGTTTTTATTTAAGTTATTGGCTTATTAAACCATTGTTGTATGATCTTCTTTGTTCGCACTACTTGTACCAATCGAAAGCTCTCTTTCTCCTACTTTTTCACAATTTAAATTTTTTTTATTAAAACACTTTGAACGTTACAAATCTGCAAATCAAAATCCAAACAACCTTCTTCTTCAATGAGTGCTACTCTATCACACTGATTGTCGAATCGCTACTTGAAACTCGCTAGCTGAACTTTAAAAAAGAAAAAAAACTTAATGACCCAGTGATTTAAATAAAAATTTTTAAATAATTTAATGACAATTTTATAACTTCTTGAAATTAAATGATCAAAATCTAGACTTACTATTTGTTTAATCACCTTAATATAATTTATCCTATTTTTACTTATTCTAGTATACTTTAATTATATTCCTGAGCACTTCTATATAGGATACATACATGACTAGAAACTAAAAGTCATAGTTATGGCTGCTTAGAATGAACAAATAACATTTGATACAAGTTTTTTAGTTGAACAGTAAGGAATTCACATTACATCCCTTGACTATTATTAGTACAAAAGTCAATGCTCAAGCATATCCCACTGCGAATCTGAAATTGTTATGGAACCCCACTTGAACTGAGTGACACAATTATGACACCAAGAATAAAATTTCAGATACCAAGGCATGTATTTCCCAGTTTCAACAACTTAATATTGTGTTATGACCCCCTAACCAAGTGGCCTGTCCATGCCCCATGTGGCTTAGCTTTGGCCTCTACCACCCACAACCACTGCCTCACGCACCCACGTTCCTCCCCACCAACAAATTTCCCCACTGCCCATTTCGGATAAGACTCTAAATTGTATAGGATTGTGATTTCATATTACGGGGACTATTTAAAATATAAAATTTTAAATTTATATGACAAATATAATATTATAATATTTTGATTTTAATTCAATTTTACATATTATTTAAAAATAAATTTAATTATTGTTATGGCAAGTAAATATAATGGTATCTCTTTTTGTAAATAATGATAGTGTTAAATCAAGTTTTGTGTCACATTATATATATTGAAGTTACTATCACAATTACAATTAAATACATCCCATAAGTATAATAAGGTTTAATTAGTAAAATTTACAAACAAAATTAATGATTCATTATTATGTACACACGAACATACCGATAATTGAAATATAATTGAATTTAAAATAAAATAAAGTTGAACATGAATCATATATAATAAGATTTAAAATCAAAATAAAATGTAGATTAAAAATCTAAATATAATATTTACACACAATGAAATTTAAGCTTGAAACTTTTTAACTCCTCAAAACTCCAATCACGTCTCATTACACATTTTTGGTATTTTATGCTATTGATAAATGAATGAGGCTATGATGAAGGGGTTGGAGCATGGGGGCCATATTGCCTTAACTTTGTGCCACAATGCAGCCGGCAATTCCTCAACTATTTCCGCCTCGCCCCTAAGGTCCATCCCAAAATGCCAACCAAACAACTCAAAATTAGGGGTTCCCTCTTCTCTCTTTATTACTACTTTTCTTTTATGGGAACAAACAAGGAAGTCACAATTGTGGGGTATTCCCATTTTACTACTTTTAAACGCCAGCAATGATGCTTTGTTCTTGAAAGCTTCAATCCCAACAAGTCTTATTTAAAATCAAATATAAAAGGAAGAGTTCAAGTGGGGCAAGCTAAAGCTTTTGCTTTAGTGCTAGTCGGTGGATTTTCTCGATGTCCCCCTTCAATTAAAATTCTAAATTTTCAAACCAAGATTAATACATTTTATGAATAGATTGATAGTTTTGTTTTCCAGTGCCAAATTATTCTACCCCTACGGAAATTCAACTCATCTTATGATTTTTTTTCTAGATAGTAATATAGTCAAGAGAGTCCAAATTTTGCTTCTCCTGTCTTTTCTGAAATGATGTTTACAAAAATGCATTTTCGTACATTAATCAATATAATAGATTTACTTTTCAGCACTTTCAATTTTCTTTTTTCAAATTACAAATTCAACCCCCAAGTCTTTTTCCCTTCGTCATCAAATGATTCTTCCTTTTTTCTATTAGATTTCTTTTTCAGCTTGGTAATATTTTACAGTATAGAAAAACCAGGGAATGAGCCCAACAACAATAATGTACTAAATTTTTGGAATGGAGAGAAATTCTTGTGAAATTCATTAATATTGAATGAAAGTTACAACCTCCCTATATATACAATTGATGCAATAAGCTGAAAGTTCGAACAAAATAGCTAATTGGTATGCTAATTGAGAGTAATTTATTAATAACTATTTGCTACATGCTATTTACTTATAATACCCTCCTCAAAATGGACCTGCACATTTTGCCTATAAACCTTTGAAACACAAGGGCATATAAAGACTTCGTGAAGATTTGAAGATCGAACGTGAAGCAACTCTAAAATACCATCTCTGCCTTTCTCTCAAACAAAATGATAATCAACCTCTATATGTTCTGCTCATTCGTGGAAAACTGGATTGCTAGCTATGTGTAAGATAACTTGGTTAGTGTCACATCTAAAAAAATCAGGTTAGAATATATTGGGTTAGTGATTGTCACGCTCTGACTTTTAATTATAAGCTTGTAAAATTATTTCAAGAATGAGCTATTGGCTAAGTGGTTAAGGGAAAATAAGGTGAAGGTGTAATTTACCTAGAGGCTTGAGTTCAAATACCCTCTTGAGCAAATATGTAACACCTCATATCCATAACCTACGCCAGAACGGAATACGAGGCATTACCTAACTCGATCTCATGCACCCAAACGTTCGCAAGTCCCCCAGACTCGGTCCAATTTAAAAGTTATTCAATTTCTACTTTAAATTACTTGTTATGAGCCTACGAGCCACAAATCGACCATTGAAAGCTGTTTGGGATCAGCCTGGGTCCTTAAACCATCTATAGAAAATTTGACTTTGAAACAAGGCACACGCTCGTGTGGAAGGGTAACACGCCCGTGTGGTCGTATGATGGCCCGTGTGGCTCACACGACCTAAGCAATATAGGGACACGCCCGTGTCCTCCACTCGTGTGGAAATAATTTTAAATGCACACCTACAGGGGTTTTCATACGGCCTGGCACACGCCCATGTGCCTGGCCCGTGTCTTTTACACGGCTATGAGACGCCTGTGTCCTAGCCCGTGTGCAAAAACATGGACATTATGTTTCTGATGTAAGCATCCCCAAAATATCACACGGCCAATGCACACGCCCGTGTGTTGGGCCGTGTCCATCACACAGTTGAGACACACGACCGTGTCTCTGCCCGTGTGTTTATTATCATGCATACTGACTTGAAATTTTTACGTGCAGGGGACACACGGAAGGACCACATGCCTATGGGGCAGACCGTGCCTCACACACGATCTAGAGACACGCCTGTGTGCCTACCCGTGTGGACAATATAAGGCTATTTACCAAGCCTATTTGCCACTCTTACTTACAAAACCTGCATGGTAGCAACCACAAACAATCACAATAAACAACATTCCATTTGTGCATTTTACTCATCTATGAAAATAAATTCTTTGTATATAAATCAAAATAAATATTAGCCATCATTTAAGACTTGATACAAAATGAAGGGTTCCCAACCCAAGCCAACACGTTTGGCTAGTTTTCAATGACACAAGAATAGCAAAGTCTAAGCCCTAAACATGCCATATTCAAAAATATAAATCAAACTATATCGAAAGCTTCGATTGATAGTGTGATCGATATATCTGACTTCCGTTGATCCTTGAGCTAGATAGGCTGCACTATAAGAAAATGGAAAAGGAGAGGGAGTAAGCATAAAGCTTAGTAAGTTGCACATAAATAAATATGCAACTTATCTTTACCATTCATCAACAAGTATCACAATACACAAGTAGCATAAGCAAAACTTACTCGTCAATATTCATTTCACCTTATATAGCATATATTGAGCTCACATTTCATACATACCATATAGGTACCTGTAGCATTCACATCACGGTTATATTGTCTTAGTTAACTTTAAATCATACTTTCCCCGTTGAACCATATGGAACATTATTGGATACTCATTTAGCCTCAAATATGGGGTCAGACATCGACGCCATGTCCTATACATAGTTTTACACAAGTCTAGTATATCTGTGCTGATGCTATGTCCCAGACATGGTCTTACACTGATACATCTCGTAGCCGATGCATGTCCAAGACATGTCTTACACTAGCTTACGTATTGAGGCCGATGCATGTCCCAGACATGTCTTACACTAGCACTCGTCTCAATACCGTTGCCATGTCCCAAACATGGTATTACACTGGCTCTCATAATGTGGCCGATGCATGTCCCTAATATGTCGTACACTAGCTCACACAAGTGACCCAAACGTCGTGACATGAATATCCGATTTATTTCTTAAGGTTCAATCGGGAATTCTACTATCTCTATTCTCATCATATATTATCATTTCCAAAATCAAGCAATTTATGCTATAATAAATTCAAGTACAACTCAACACATAAATTAACATTGTAGTTGTATTAGTTACATACAACTTACCTCGGATTACAAAATATGGCAAGTAGTCGATTTAATCGATTTGCTTGGCTTTCCCCCGGCTTAAGTTTGGATTTGGCGATTCTTGATCTATAACCGCAAAATGCACTTATTTAGTTACTAAATAAAATTAAGAAATAAAAAATTCATATATTTGGTAAAATGACCATTTTGCCCCTAGACTTTGACAAAATGACCGTTTTACCCCTAGGCTAGAAAATCGATTTTTATCTAATTTCTTCATATCTTAAGCCTAGCCGAACCCTTTTTTCTCTTATAGCAATTCCAAATTCCCATTATTTCACATACTTAACATCTATTTTACAACTTATACAATATACTCCTTTTTGGTGTTTTCATGCTAACATCTTTCACAAAAGTTGTTCATAACACACCCAATACTTAGTTTCTTCCATAAAAAATCAACAAACATTACAAACCCTTTCATGGAAAAGCCCTACACTCTTGATCATTTTGCAAAATAGTACCCTTATTTGAAAGCTCATGCTTCAAGGGTCTCAAAAGTACAAAAATATTCAAGAAAAGCCATTAAAATCACTTACTTGTGAAGACTTAAAGTTGAAGCCCCAAAAATGGCTGAAAAATTGGTGGAGAAGAAATGGGAAGCCGGAAGATATCATCTTTCTTTTCTTTTATTTCTATTTTAGTCAAATTAGCCACCAAACTCACCAAACTTGGACTTTTTGACCAAATTACCTCCTATGGCTGGCCATGCACAATATTAAGGTCTAATTTCCCTTTAAAGACCCCCAATTTAGGTTCTCTAGCTATCTGGCACTTTTAGCTATCAAAATAGAACTTTTGCATTTTATGCGATTTAGTCCTTTTTCTCAATTGAGCTCATGAATGTCAAAATTAACTCAACAAATTTTCCATGCAGTCATATAATCATGCTACAACATCAAAATAATTATAAAATAATTTTATCGACTCTTAATTTGTGGTCCCAAGACCACTATTCTGACTAGGCCCTAAATCGGGCTGTTACATTTCTCCTCATTAGGGTTTTTCGTCCCCGAAAATCTTACCGGCGAATAAGTTCAAGTACTAATCTCCCATAGTCTCCTCGGGTTCCCATGTGGCTTCCTCGACTCCATGTCTATGCCACAAAACTTTCATGAGTGCAATACTCTTATTTTTTAACTGTTTGACCTCTCGAGCCAAAACCTTGACGGCTCTTCGACATAAGTCATGTCCAGATAAATCTCAACCTCTGTTGGCGCAATTACATGCGAAGGGTCTGATCTATAGTGGCATAGCATGGATACATGAAACACGTCGTGAATCTTTTCCAACTCCGGTGGCAAAGCCAATCGATAGGCAACCGATCCTACTCTTTTGATAACTTCATAAGGTCCTATGAAACGAGGACTCAACTTGCCTCTTCTACCAAATCTAAGGACTTTCTTCCATGGGGATACTTTCAAAAACACCTTTCCGCTGACTTGAAACTCAATTTCTTTTCGTTTCAAATCCGCGTAGGATTTCTGTCTATTCAAGGCTACTTTCAACCAGTCACGAATCACTTTAACTTTCTCTTTAGTCTCTTTGATTAAATCGACCTCGTGAATCTAATTCTCTCTGAGCTCAGTCCAATATAAGGGCGTTTGACACTTTCTCCCATAGAAAGCCTCATAAGGCACCATTTTTAGACTTGTCAAGTAACTGTTGTTGTAGGCGAATTCAGCTAATGGCAAATACTTTTCCTAACTGTCTTGAAACTCGAGAACACAACACCGTAATATGTCTTCTAAAATTTGAATCTCTCTTTCCAACTGGCTATCTGTTTGCGGGTGAAATGCTGTTCTAAAACTCAACTTTGTTCCCAATGCCTCTTGTAACTTTTTCCAAAACCTCGAGGTAAATCTTAGGTCTTTATCCAAGATAATCGACAAAGGCACTCCATGTAGCCTCACAATCTTAGCAACGTACAAGTTAGCCAATATTTCAAGGGAGTAGTTGGTACCCACTGGTATAAAATGTGTTGACTTTGTTAACCTATCCACAATAACCCAAACAACATCTTTTTTCTTTGGGGTTACCTGCAAGCCCGTCACAAAATCCATGGTAATCCGATCCCAGTTCCACTTTGGAACCGTTACAGGCTGAAGTAGACCCGAAGGTATTTGGTGTTTAGCCTTCACATGCTGACACACAAGACACTTGGAAACAAACTGTGAAATATCTCTTTTCATCCCCGACCACCAATACATTTTCTTCAGGTCGTTATGCATTTTCATACTACCCGGGTGGACGGATAAACACCCATTATGTGCCTCACCCAAAATCTTTGTTGTTCTTGGGGACACAAACTCTATCTTTGAACATCAAACACCTAACGACACCAACACAAAACTCAGATTTATTTTCCGTCTCACACTGAGCCATATTAGCTTGCAACTTCTTATCACCTTTCTGAGCTTCGCGGATCTCTCGTAGAAATGTCGGTCTAACTCTCAACTCTGTTAAAATCGAACCATCAGTAGATACAATCAACTGAGTATTCATGGCTCTCAAGGCAACCAATGATTTTCTACTCAAAGCGTCGGTGACTACATTCGCCTTTCCTGTGTGATAGTCAATTATCAGCTCATAATCCTTTATTAGTTTTAACCACCTTCGTTTCCGTAGATTCAATTCCTTCTACATCATTAAATACTTGAGACTTTTGTGATCAGTGAATACTCGGCATTTCTCGCCATACAAATGGTGCCTCCAAATCTTCAATGCGAACACGATGACAGCCAACTCTAGATCGTGTGTTGGGTAATTTTTCTCATGTGGCTTCAGCTGTCTTGAGGCATAGGCGATAACTTTGCCTTCCTACATTAGCACGTACCCCAAACCATTCAAGGAGGCATCGCTATAAATCACAAATTCCTTACCCGACTTCGGTTGTACTAACACTAGGGCTTCGGTCAACAAAGCCTTTAATTGTTTGAAACTTTGTTGGCACTTTTCTGTCCATTCAAACTTGACATCTTTTTGCAGTAGTCTTGTCATCGGGGTAGCTATCATAGAGAATCCATTTACAAACCTCCTATAATATTCGGCCAAACCCAAAAAGCTTCGGACTTCCGTCACATTCTTCAACGGTTTCCATTCAATAATAGCCTAGATTTTGCTTGGGTCAACTCTAATCCCGCCACCCGGCACAATGTGTCCTATGAATCCAACCTCCCTAAGCCAGAATTCGCTCTTATTGAACTTGATGTAAAATTGTTTGTCTCTTAGGGTCTGTAATACACAGTCCTCAAATGCTTTGCATGTTCACTCTCATCACGCGAGTAAATCAGTATGTCGTCAATAAAGACCACCACAAACTTATCCAAGTATGGCCAAGAAATGCGGTTCATCAAATCCATAAACATTGTCGGGGCATTAGTTAAACCAAAGGGCATGATGAGGAACTCATAATGCCCGTATCTTGTCTGAAACGCAGTCTTCGGTACATCTTGCTCTTTCACTCTTAACTCGTAGTATCCTGATCTCAGGTCAATCTTGGAAAATACGGTGGCTCCCTTTAACTGATCAAATAGGTCATCGATCCTTGGCAAAGGATACTTGTTCTTCATTGTTACCTTATTGAGCTGTCTATAGTCGATACATAATCTCATCAGCCCATCTTTCTCTTTTACAAAGAGTACTGGAGCACCCCACGGGGAAAAGCTCGGTCTCGTAAAGCCCTTGTCAGTTAACTCTTGTAGTTGAGCTTTCAACTCCTTTAACTCCATAGGATCCATCCTATACGAAGCAATCGAAATGGGTGTCGTACCGAAGACCAACTCAATTCCAAACTCAATTTCCCTCACTGGAGGTAATCCAGGTAATTCCTCCAGAAACACATCTGTAAACTCACAAACCACTAGTACTGATTCTATAGTATTAAGCACAAAAGCTAGGTAAGCCTTATATCCTTTCCTCAAATATTTTTCAACAGTCAAAGAAGATACTATTATAGGCAAGTTATCCAATTCATCTGGCCCGACCCGAAGAACATTCCTGTCTTCATATTTCAACTCAATAACTTTTCTCCCATAGTCCACTACAACACTATGAGAAGTCAACCAATCCATCCCAAGGATTACATCAAATTCATTAAACGTCAATAACATCAAGTTAGCTGGAAAACAATGATCTCTAATTGTCAAAGGACAATTTCTACATACTTGGTCCACTAGCACATGCCTACCTAAAGGGTTAGATACTTTTATTACAAACTCAGTGGGCTCTACTATCATGTTCATACGAGGTATCAATTCCATACATATATAGAAGTGGGTAGACCCTAGATCAATTAAAGCAATGATAGATATATCATGGATAGAAAAGGTACCCGTGATCACATCGGGAGACTCTGCCTTTTCACGGGCATGAATAGCGTAAGTCCTTGCAGACGCTCTGCCCTCGGACCTAACTGCAGCATCTCTTGGCGCACCTCTACTAGTAGCCCCGCTTTCAGAGTTCTTTTGTGGTCTACCCCTCAATGGAGCACTACTTGCCTTTGCTTCTTACTTTCTCTCTCTCTCTCTTCCACTTCGGGACAGTCTTGGATGAAATGTTCTAATGATCCACACTTAAAACAGCCCCTTTCATTCCCCCGGCACTTGCCGAAGTGACACTTACCACATTGCAAACATTCTGGCCTATTTGGCCGGGCACTACTGACACTCGTGACGGAAGTGGTCTGGGCTCTAGAAGTCATATTCCTTTAATTCTTGTTTCTATTCGAAAACCCCATCGAAGCATTCGATCGGGTAGCGAGTTCATTCGATCTCTTAGATGAGGACTGATGTGACTTTCCTATAAAAGCCACTTTCCTCCTCTCTTTAACCAGCTCCTCTGCCTTGCATGCTCTCTTAATGAGCACTACAAATTCTCTTAGTTCTAGGATACCAACAAATACTCGGATATCTTCATTAAGACCATCCTCGAACATCTTACACATGGCAGCTTCTGAGGACACACACTCCCAGGCGAATTTGTTGAGTTTCACAAACTCTCATTCATACTCCATCACTGTTCTATTGCCTTGCTTTAACTTTAAAAATTCCTTCCTCTTTTGGTCTATGAATATCTGGCTAATATACTTTTTCTGGAATTCTTCCTGGAAGAATTCCCAAGTGATCCTCTCTTTCGGTACAACAGACACGAGAGTATTCCACCACTGATAAGCCAAATCCCATAGGAGTGACACTGCACACTTCACACACTCTTCAGGTGTGCACGATAGTTCATCGAATACCCTAATGGTATTCTCTAGCCAAAACTCTGCTATCTCTGGGTTGACATCCAAGTTAGCCTAAAATTCCTCGACCTTTTGCTTCCTAATCTTGTCTATCGGAGGCTTTTCCCTCTTGATCAAATCTACGCCTTGCAGAGCTATCGGGGCATATTGAGGGATAGGAGGAGGTAGGGGAGGAGGAGCATTCAGATTCGCATGAACGAACTTCGTATACCCAGCTTCTATCATTCAAAAATAGGCTTCTTTAGCCCCTCCGCCTTAGCCCACAGTCACAGGCTCGCTCTCAACTGGCGTGGTCCCTTCAGTGGAAGCCGACGCGTTATTCTCTACATCATCCGCCGTGGTTCTATCATGATCCATTTACTATATAGCAATACAATTTATAATCGTCAGAAGTCGTCACACTATCAATATACAGTTATGACATGTATAGCTAAACCCGTACTCTCGCTAGGTTAGTCCTAGAACCTACTAAACCATAGCTCTAATACCACTAAATGTAACACTACATATCCGTAACACCCCATAAACGTAACACGCCCGTGTGGTCGTATGGTGGCCAGTGTGGCTCACATGGCCTAAGCAATATAGGGACACGGTCATGACACGCCTGTGTCCTAGCCCGTGTGTAAAAACATGGAAATTCTGTTTCTGACGTCAGCATCCCCAAAAAATCACACGGCCAATGCACATGCTCGTGTGTTGGGCCGTTTCCATCACACGGCTGAGACACATGATCGTGTCTCTACCAGTGTGTTTACTATCATGCATACTGACTTGAAATTTTTACGTGCGGGGGACACACGGCTAGACCACATGCCCATGGGGCAGACAATGCGTCACACACGGTGAAGACACATTCCCATTTGCCTACCCGTGAGGATAATATAAGGCTATTTACCAAGCCTATTTGCCACCCTTACTTACACAGACTGCATGGTAGCAGCCACAATCAATCACAGTAAACAACATTGCATTTGTGTATTTTACTCATCTATGAAAATAATGTCTTTGTATATAAATCAAAATAAATATTAGCCATCATTCAAGACTTAAATACAATATGAAGGGTTCCCAACCCAAGCCAACACATTTGTCCAGTTTTCAATGACACAAAAATAGCAAAGTCTAAGCTCTATACATGCTATATTCAAAAATATAAATCAAACTATATCGAAAGCTTCGATTGATAGTGTGATTGATATCTCTGACTTTCGTTGATCCTTAACGACACTATAAGAAAATGGAAAAGGAGAGGGAGTAAGCATGAAGCTTAGTAAGTTGCACATAAATAAATATACAAGATATCTTTACCATTCATCAACAAGTATCACAATACACAAGTGGCATAAGCAAAACTTACTCATCAATATTCATTTCACCTCATATAGCATATATTGTGCTCACATTTCATACATACCATATAGGTACCTATACTATTCACATCACGGTTATATTGTCTTAGTTAACTTTAAATCATACTTTCACCATTGAACCATATGGAACATTATCAGATACTCATTTAGCCTCAAATATGGGGTCAGACATTGATGTCACATCCCATACATGGTCTTACACAAGTCTAGTATATCTGTGCTGATGTCATGTCCCAGACATGGTCTTACACTGATACATCTCGTAGCTGATGCATGTCTCAGACATGTCTTATACTAGCTTACGTCTCGAGGCCGATGCATGTCCCAGACATGTCTTATACTAGCACTCGTCTCAATACCAATGCCATGTCCCAGACATGGTCTTACACTAGCTCTCACAATGTGGCCTATGCATGTCCCTAACATGTCTTACACTAGCTCACACAATGTGGCCTATGCATGTCCCTAACATGTCTTACACTAGCTCACACAAGTGACCCAAACGTTGTGGCATGAATATCCGATTTATTTCTTAAGGTTCAATCGGGAATTCTGCTATTTCTATTCTCATCACATTTTCTCATTTCCGCAATCAAGCAATTTATGCTATAATAAATTCAAGTACAACTCAACACACAAATTAACATTGTAGTTGTATTATTTACATATAACTTACCTCGGATTACAAAATATGGCGAATAGTCGATTTAATTGATTTGCTTGGCTTTCCCCCGGCTTAAGTTCGGATTTGGTGATTCTTGATCTATAATTGCAAAATGAACTTATTTAGTCACTAAATAAAATTAAGAAATCAAAAATTCATCTCTTTGGTAAAATGACCATTTTGCCCCTAGATTTTGACAAAATGATCATTTTACCCCTAGGCCCGAAAATCGATTTTTATTGAATTTCTTCATATCTTAAGCCTAATAGAACCCTTTTTACTCTTATAGAAACTCCAAATTCCTATTATTTCACATACTTAACATCTATTTTACAACTTATACAATATACTCCTTTTTGGTGTTTTCATGCTAACATCTTTCACAAAAGTTATTCATAACACACCCAGGACTTAATTTCTTCCATAAAAACTCAACAAACATTATAAAACCTTTCATGGAAAGCCCTACACTCTTGATCATTTTGCAAAATAGTGCCCTCATTCGAAAGCTCATGCTTCAAGGGTCTCAAAAGTACAAAAATATTCAAGAAAAGCCATTAAAATCACTTACTTGTGAAGACTTAAAGTTGAAGCCCCAAAAATGGCTGAAAAATTGGTGGAGAAGAAATGGGAAGCTGGAAGATATCATCTTTCTTTTCTTTTATTTCTATTTTAGTCAAATTAGCCACCAAACCCACCAAACTTGGACTTTTTGACCAAATTACCTCCTATGGCCAGCCATGCACAATCTGAGGGTCTAATTGCCCTTTAAAGACCCCCAATTTAGGTTCTCTAGCTATCTTTCACTTTTCGCTATCAAAATAGGGCTTTTTCATTTTATGCAATTTAGTCCTTTTTCTCAATTGAGCTTACGAACGTCAAAATTAACTCACCAAATTTTCCATGCATTCATATAATCATGCTATAACATCAAAATAGTTATAAAATAATTTACTCAACTCTAGATTTGTGGTCTCGAGACCACTATTCTGACTAGGCCCTAAATCAGACTGTTACAAAATAAATTAAATTTGCTATTTATGCTCTCACTTCCTTAGTATTTTGTCTGACCTAGTGTCTAACCCTAGGTTTAAATACAACTTTTTAATAGAGAAATCAACTTTTCACTCTTAATTTTTCCTCTTTAGTTGTTCCTATTCTCTCCCTCTCCCTTTCTCTCTAAATTTCTCCGCTTTCTTCTTCCTTGTGTCATCCCAAATAGTGTGGTTCTTACCATTATTGTGCAGATGTTTAGCCTATTATTTTTGCAGACATTTTTCCAGCCATATACTGATATTTAAAATCTTTAAATCATTCATTTTCTGCTCTAAAATCGCATAAAATAAGTCTCTCCTTGCTGCCATTAGATCTCCATTGCTGCCCCCTCTTCTCCATTTGTGGTAGTGCTGATTTGTTCACTTTTCCCTTTCATTTCTTTTTCTTTTGTTGTTGATTATTGTTGTTGCTTTTATAGACATTTATTTACTATTTCTAGCCTCTAAAATTTTTCCCCATTGCTGCCAAAAATGCTTTCTTGTGCAGATCCTAAACTGATTCGTTTGTTGTTGTCATTTGAGGTGTTGCTGCCCTTGGAGCAGCATTGTTTTCGCTGTTGTTTTTAGCTTCTTTTGCTACCCTTTACAAAAATGTTTTCTTCAATATTTCTCTGTTTAAAACAACCCTTATCTCTCCAAATTAAGGGTGTATTAGATCTATCTCATCTGACATCTCAGATCTAATTAACGGGAAGTGTAACTGCGGATTTAAGTGAGATCTTGTGTCGGTTTGATTTCGTTAAAGGTTGTTGGTTTGTCCAATTGATCTAAGGCCTTTAATTGGTTTTTATTATTGATTTTAGGTTTTAAATTAATTGTAAGTGCTGACTGGAATGTCCCGGATCAATAGTGAAGTCAGATCCCGTCCGTACCTTCATTTCGCATCAAATCAGTGTAAGTTTGTTAGTCGTTTCGTATCTGAAAATTTGTTAATGTGAAAATGCTTTGGTCAAACCCTTAGGGGTGTTTCAAGATTGTTCATTAATTGTATTTTAATGTATTAAGTGCTGTAACACCCTATACTCGACCTGAATTACCGGATCCAAATATTTGATGTTACAAGCTTAAACACTTAGCAAATTTTTTTGACAGACATGAAACCATTCTAAAATAATCTGTTTATTTCTTTAATTACAATTTTAAAATCAGTACATCATTTTTTCAAAAGCAGTATATGGCGTTACAACTTAAAACTTTATTAAAGGTAGACATCTTCATGGCGTAGAGTACTAAGCGTCATATTTCTATGATGCCCTCTGTATGCAAAGTATCGCAACACGAAATGCCACCTTGGCTCATTTTTGGCTGGGTCCCTCCTGGCATATCAACTGTTACCTCAGAACCTACACCACAGCCAAACACTTATAAGTTCAAATGAACTTAGTGAATTTTAACCAAGGTTACCTTTGAACATTTGTTGCTGAATTCTTCAACTCAGAGATTCTGAACGACTTCTCAGTCTTTGGTGGATAATTTCCTAAACTTCAGGTGCATACCTATACATCAAACTCTACACTTCACCCCATATAAACCTTTCACCCATTAGGCAGATTGCAAAGTTTATCCGTCAACGTGGGTCCTATATCTCACTCTAAAAAGGCAGAAGATGGATACATTCCTCAAAGTAATATTCATGTTGAAATTACTTTCGACAGATTCTGACACAACCAAAAGCTAAATGCTTCACTTCGACTGCTATACACAAAATTATTTTTCTTTGCAGATTCTTTTACAATTAAACATTGGGTATTTATCTCAGAATGGTTTACAAACAGATCCTATCTCTGGCGAGCTCTTACCCTAATTCCACAGCTGTCAGAACACTAATCAGATCATATCTTTAAATTAACCCAGAAAACAACCAAATTTTAATGGATGCAATATTTTAAGACTTTCAATAGAATCCCATAACGCTAAGTTATATAGCAAGAGATACCCCAATTTGGCGGATACTGTAGAAACCAGATAACCGCTATACTTAGCATGGAAATCTCTAGTTTGGTGAAAACTTTCACTACCAAAATCTTCAAGCACATCGAATTCTCTATTATGGCAGAACCATAGCGAATTCATATAACATGGATATACTCTAGTTTGGCGAAGACTTTCACTACCCATAACTTCGAGCACTTCGAATTATCGATTCTAGCTAAACCATAGCGGATTCATATATCAATTATATATAGAGAAACTCTTTTAGAAATTTCTTCAAACATATGTTTAGAGCTTGATGCAAATACGGGCTAATAAATAATCGCCACTTAGGCAATACAAAACTTACCATAAAGACATTACAGAATATGCCATAAAGGCATTACAGAATATGCCACAAAAGTATTCCGGAATATGCCACAAAGGCATTCTGGAATACAATAAAAAGGCTTCATAGTTTATGCCACAAAGGCTCCACAGAATACACCACAAAGCCTTCATAGATAACCTACCTAAAAAAGGCTCTGTTTGGCTGCCACAAAGGCACCACATAAACTGCCATGTGTTGCGACATGGATTTTCCTAAACTCATCATCGCATGAGGTTTGTCCATATTGCCATGGGACATGCAAAAACCGTAGTAGATAAATGTGACTCATCTGCCCTTTCTAGAATGTGTCATGGCCATGGTCTTTCCTCAGAATTTTTGTACCAAAATTTGTGTTTACTATCCCGACGGGCTTCATCAAATACCACCGCGGTGCCAAATCTCATATCACATAATTTTCCAACACTCTGTTAAACCCTCATTTCTCCAACATTTTCAATCATGAATCATAAATATAACATAAGTACACATTCATGTATACTTTACCTATAGCCATAACAGAATCATACTTCTTTTATCATGTAGAATAGTACACACATACAATTGCTTCACAGAACCACATGCACACATACAGACAACACATCACACAGATACAATACAAGATCACACATATACGTTCAACAATCACTAAAGGACTCATGCATCATTACTGGAGCATCATCCATGAGAAAAACTTTCTAGAATGACTTGTAGGAGTCAAGACTATGGACTCACCTTAACTTCAACTCAGAAATTTTTTCCCGATTATCTTACCTAAACTAGTAGCAGAAACTGCATAAAAGATTATGGATCTTCCACTAAAACTCTATTTACTAATAGTTTACTGACATCTCAAACAAAGACAACCCCTATACAAGGCCTCATACTCAAATTTTTATGTCACTTAACATCTTTAGTCTTTCAAAATCATTACATGCAGAGCTATCTGTAACACCCCTAACCCGTATCTCCCGCCAGATTAGGGTTATGAGGCATTACCGAACCATACACAGCTTAAGAGAATCAAACTTTACTATTCATGCTTATGGTAATACAAACTCAATTATATGAATCATATGTACATTTCCTTTATAGCATTCAAATAATTGAATTACAACATATGATAATACATAAAAATTCCATGTGCATACTTTAAGTCACTTAGAAACATATACCAAATACATGCTAATATATCTATTTAATTTAATAAATATCAAACATATCATTTAAAGAACTCTACATTTGCGCATGTTAAAAAAAAAACCAAACATTCCGTTACACACCAATTAATGTCCAAACACATATGCAACTTTAATATCATTACTATATGGCCGAACATAACTTTAATGCAATATATATATATATATATATATATATATATATATATATATATAAAATGCACATTTTAGCATACTACAATGAACCATTAAATGATTATAGAATACAACCCATTGTACTCTCCATTCGCATGCTAATTAGCATACATAATTAACATTCACATAACCAAGTACACATGCTCATACCATTGGTAAATACACTTATTTTACTTATGACTATCCGATTACAAGCATTAACTTAATATTTCTTTTTACTATACAAATGGTCATTATTTCAATCATCAAATATATTTACACAAGACTCATACTAATCTATCACATTAAATATGCCATAAAAACACTTCTAAAATAGTTTAGTAACATGGCCGAATATACAACATGCTTATCATTACCCCTTTACCAAATCATATAACAACATCACAAACATATATACTTTATATTAACCTTATTAACTTGAACTATTCATAATACATATCATACATTTCAAAAATGCCAATATTAAACCACAATCGAAATATATATACATATATATGTATACATGTCCATCAACTATGTTTACCTCGTTTAAGCTAAATCATAAAGTTCAACTAAAACAAAACATATCAATTTGACAAGCTTACCATAATGAATGATCATAAGCCATACATATCATTACTTTAAACAGTAAGCATATACCAAGTACACCACATATATATGACATGTATTTTACGTAACTAATATATTACATATTATAACTCAAGAAGCATCCATCCTTTACCCTATTACCGAAGCACATGACCAAGCACCATAACATATATATATACAAATGCCGAATCATAAATTAAAAGTAACATAACAAGCATAATTCATCCTTATGTATATACCATGGCCGATTCAATCAAACCACATCCAAATTCATCAACCATCACCAATTCATATAACACTTAATAACTTGACTAAAGTTTCATATATTCTCATAGCATATTAGCCATTTCCGCATGGCTTAATATATACACAACTTCAAAACTAAACCAAATATAACCTAGCTTATACATGCCATAAATTCAAGTTTAAACTTATAAAATACCAAAAACAGTTGATAGTGTGATGGACTTTGCTGATGATCCTCAAGCTCATAACTAATCTCCAAAATATATAAAACAGAGGTAAACATAAGCACACACAGTAAGCTACCATAGCTTAGTAAGTCATAAGCAAATAAACAACTCAATGGCATAAGCAACTCATTTAAACCAAACCAAATTATACTATCATAGTCACATTTAATCTCAAGCTTACAATTTCATGTATGGCATATACTTTCACATATAAATTTATTCATGGCCGAATGTAAATATATACATTAATAAAGTATCATTCAATTTCGAAGCCAAAATATCATTATATTATTAAGTAAATTTACACTTATATACATATACTCATAAATCAAAGTATAACACCACATACATATTCATAGCATATGGCTGAATATACTACACAAATGCACATATGTTTACATTAGTAACTTGTATAATTTGCATCACTTATCAAATAGCCTACTTACCTTATTTTCAAATAGGTAATCAACTAACTCATACCTGATTGTTTTAGCTTGTTTTACACATTCGATCACAACTTATCATTACCTGTTGAACCATTTGGAATTGAATAGGATACTCAGATAATCACACATATCGTACAATGCCAACGTCCCAGATGTGGTCTTACATGGAGTCACATATCGATGCCACTGTCCCAGGCAGGGTCTTGCACGAATCAAATACGATGCAGTTGTCCCAAACATGGTCTTACACGTAATCACATATATCGATGCCAACGTCCCAAACATGGTCCTACACGAGAACACATATCGATAATCCTATATCATGACATATGTATCCTAGCTATTCCTAGGGTTCGTACGGGGCTTTCAAACGTCGTAACTCGATCAAATCGAACTCGTAAACATAGTTCCCAAGTATATACGCATTCGGCTATCATATATACAAGCTCATAAAATTTAAGTAAGCATTTTACATATGTATATATTCAAAATTTACAGCATTTATTTTCTTATAAACTTACCTCGGACAACGAGAATCAGAACGGGACGATTAATCGACAACTTTGGTTTCCCTCGATCCAAATTCGATTTCTTTGGCTCTTGATCTAAACATATTCAAATTAAACTCATTCAAACTTATTTTCACTCATTTTAGTCCAAAAACAAACAAATGGAGAAATTACCATTTTACCCTTGACATTTTACACTTTTTACAATTTAGTCCAAATTGCACAAAACACAAAACATGCAAAATTTGCACACACCATGCTTAGGCTGAATGTTTCTTGTGTTCATAAAAGTCATACATTTCATTTATTTCACATTTTAGTCCCTCAATTTATTATTTTTGCAATTTAGTCCTAATTACTCAAAATAATAAAAAATTCCAATACAAAACATGTTAATCCGAAACATATCTTTCATATTTCATCAAGTAACATCACAAAGCTCAAATATTCATCAATGGCATAACTCAAAATATTCATCAAAATCAAAAATTCAAGCATGGTCTTTGTGCATTACACTGCAACGATCTCAAAAACGTAAAAAATACAAAAAACCGAGCTAAAACTCACCTTGAATCAAGCTTGCTAATAGCCGAATACACTAAGCTTTTGTTCTTTTTTTTATTTTTTATTGTTCGGTCATGAGAGAAAATATGAACAATGATTTTTAATTTTTAATGTTTTATTATAACATATATTATTACACATATTACATTTTTAACCTTTAACTTAAAATATAAAACCATTATAACATAAGGTTACATCCGTCCATCCTATATATTTATGGTATAATTTCAACTTAAATACCTCATGTTATAAAGACAACATCAATTCGACCCCTTTCACATTTAACTATCAAATTTTTATTTTATGCGATTAAGCCCTTTTTATTAAATCGGGGACTCAAACGTCAAATTTAAATTACAAAAATTTCACAGATATAAATTCATACATAATAAACACATAATTTTTTTTTTAAAAAATATTTCTCTGACTCGGATTCGTGGTCTCGAAACCACCGTTCTGAATAGGGTTTAAATCGTGCTGTTGCAACTCTCCCCCTTTTAGGATTTTTGTCCTCGAAAATCTTATCGGTGAATAGGTTTGGATAGCATTCTTTCATTGCACTTCTGGCTCCCACGTTGCCTCTTCAACTCTGTGTTTATGCCTTAGTACTTTCACTGATGAAATTTTCTTATTCCGTAATTCTTTAACTTCGCGAGCCAAAATATGAATCAGTACTTCCTTATATGTCATATCAGACTTAATCTCAATCTCTGACGGATTAATCACATGTGAGGGAAGATCGATATCTACGAAGTATCGAAACATGAAATACATTGTGGATATTTTCTAACTCAGGTGACAACAATAGTCTATAAGCAACCGGCCCGATACGCTCTATAATCTCATACGGCCCAATAAATCTCGAACTCAATTTGCCGTTACGACCGAATCTGAGTATTTTCTTCAACGGTAAGACATTCAAAAAGACTTTGTCCCCGATCTGAAACTCTATATCTTTTCATTTCAAGTTCGCATACGATTTCTGATGATCTGATGCTATTTTCAAACTTTCGCGGACTACTTTTACTTTCTGTTCAGTCTCTTTGATCAAATCGACCCGTGTATCTTGTTTCTCTTAGCTCAGTCCAATACAATGGTGTACGACATTTACGACCGTACAAAGCCTCGTAAGGTTTCATTTTGATACTCAATTGAAAGCTATTATTGAATGCAAATTCAATTAGAGGTAAGTATCGTTCCCACGTACCTTCGAACTCGAGAATGCAACATCTCAACATATCCTCAAGTATCTGAATGATTCATTCTGACTGACCATCTGTTTGCGGATGGAAAGCAGTGCTGAAATGTAATTTTGCACCTAGAGCATCTTGCAGTTTCTTCCAAAACCACGATGTAAACTGTAACACCCCTTACCAGTACCCGAGACTGAGACAAAGTACGAGGCATTACCGGACACATACTCAGACATTTCAAAACATATGGGTTATAAAATTTCATTCTAACTTAAAACCAATCAAACAACATCATAGTGTCCTTATTATAGACATACAAGGTCCAAAACATACATTAAAATCGATCCGGGACTAAACCGAGAACTACTGAAAATTTTAGTAAAATTCATAGGGCTATGCCTTACACGCCTGTATGGAGGCAAAGCATACGCCCGTGTGCTTAGGGACACGCCCGTGTCCCTCGCCCGTGTCCCTCGCCCGTATTGAATTATTTGAATTTATTTTTCATTTCGAACCTATAGGGGTTTTCACATGGCCAAGCACAAGCCAGTGTCCCTAGCCTATGTCCCTCACACGGCCTAGACACGTCCGTGTCGACACCCGTGTCCAAAAACCCAGACATTCTGTTTATATGTTTATGATGTCATCACTCATTTTGAGGCACACAGCCAAGGCACATGCCCGTGTTCTAGGCCGTGTCCTCCACACGGTTGAGACACATGGTCGTGTCTCTGCCCGTGTGTTTACTACCATGCAAACTGACCTAAAATTTTAGGTGTAGGGACACACGGCCAGGCAACACGCCCATGGGGGCTGACCGTGTGTCACACATGACCTAGACACATGCCCGTGTGTCTACCCGCATGGACCTTTTTAAGGCTATTTTCCAAGCCTTTGGTCACCCTCTATCATCCATATACACTTAAAGACTTCAATGGTATTTAACATGGCCTCATTATACTCTTAAACAACCCTGGCATGACTCATCGCATGTTAGCCTCATCTCATCAGCTTAGTACATGCTAAATTATCGTTTTCGTATGAGGGATTAACATAGCACATTTTACATTTACCCTTAGGCCATATTATAACCATATACCATTATATGCTATGTCCACTCTCAAATTATTAAGTCCCATTTCAATCAATCACCCATGATAAACCTCATCATCATATCCCATGAAGCATTTTAAACATAAACATGTATCATTAGTAGGTTATCAACCTACACCGATATGAGCCATATCTCATGGCCATTTACAAAAGAATAAGTATATCATTTAAGCCTTTACATTGGCTAGCCAAATGACACATATAACAAAATAACCAAAGGCCCTATACATGCTATTAAACAAAATAAAAGTATCTATATACCAAAGCGGGACAAGACGATAGTGTGTTGATTCTCCAACCGTCTTCCAATCTTCACGAGTCCACGAGCTTTGTAAGACAGGGAAAAGAGAAGGGGGTAGGCATTTATATGCTTAGTAAGTCCGGGTATCTGGAAAGTAAACTTACTGGTTAATTAGCATACAACGATATTTAGGCAATAATTCCAACAAGCATGAAATAGTTTCCCTATCACATGCACTCAATCATCAAGTTAGTCTCAATACAATACATCATGTCATTCGTCTTAGATGAGATCATCAATTCAATATTCCCATTATTTATTTCTCATGTTAATCCCGTTAAATTTCTCAAAAATCTAGATGGATAACCTAATAATCGTCAAGTCATACAAGTGACCATCTCAAGAATGCACTCTCGCGAACCTTATATCTTACAGTGGGATTTCTAGTCCAGGTTAAATCCCCCGTAGTAATAACTCATAGGGCAATGTCGGGATTACCAGTCTAGGCTAAATCCCTTTTTACAACAATTGCTCTCATATGCTCGGATCTGAATTGCCAGTCCAGGCTAAATTTAGTCCTCAATCGGATTACCTGTCCAGGCTAAATTCTTATTGCACCCATATTCTTCGGGAGGCTTGATCACTCAAGGAACACCTGTCCGGGCTAGATCCTTTCTATTTTGAGATCATCGGATTACCCGTCTAGGCTAAATCCTTTTCTACAACACATGCAGGATCTCATGTCATGTAAGCCATAATTTATACGTCGAATTTCCTTTTCTATTTCAACCGGGACATTCATAGTCTTTCATTTACACTAGCACATTTCATGGATTATCATGCAATGATTATCTAAATTTTCATACATTCAAGAACATGTATATTTAAGTATATTAAGAGTTTACTTTGGGTTATACGAACTTACTTGGTAATCGTTTCGGATTCGTGTCTCGGTTATTCCGAAACCTTTCATTTTCCATGGTCGACCTCTAGAATTGGTTCCTCGGGGTCTATATTAGTAAAAATAAATTATTAATACCTCACATTGTTCATTTTTGACTTAAGACTCACCCTTGGGCAAAATGACCAATTTGCCCCTAACTTTGCACATATTTACAATTTAGTCCTAAGGCTCGTATAATGAAATGCATGAAATTTCTAAGTTACCCAAGCCTAGCCGAATGTTTTTCTTGCCTATAGTAGCCCACATTTTCTTCCATTTCATGTTTCTACCCCCACAGTTTATACCTTTTTCAACTAGGTCCCTTTTTTGGTGTTTTCATGAAAAATCACCTAGCCAAAAAAAAAAAATTATATAACATCTAACTTTCATAACCCTCCATAAATCATCAAAGAACAACCATCTCATGCATGGTTCAAATTTCTAACATGAACCTTAGCTTGAAATATGGGTAGAAATGGATAGAGCATGTTACGAGGGTTTCAAAAATACGAAGAACATTAAAAATAGGGCTAAGGAACACTTACTATTGAGCTTGAAATGTTGGAAAACCCTAGCTATGGAGACTCCTTCAAATTTGGCAGGATGGAGAAGAAAAATGAGTGAATTTTTCCTTGATTTTCCCTTTTTATTCATTAATTAACCAAATGACCAAAATGCCCTTCCTTACTAACCTTTCCAAATTTTCCATGCATGCTTATTTTTGTCCAAAAACTTAGAAATTGGGAAAATTACTCTTTAAGGACCTCTAATTAACATTCCAAAGCAATTTCATATAAATTGCTTCTAGAACCCAAGTTTTGCAACTTATTCAATTTGGTCATTAATTTCCAATTAGACACATTACACATAGAATTTCTCCATGAAACTTTAACACATGAATAGTTTCATATCCTAGACCTCATAATGATCATGAAATAATTATTTTAATGTCAGATTTGTGGTTCCAAAACCACTATTCCGACTAGGTCCTATTTTGGGATGTTACATAAACCTCGAATCTCTATCTGAAACAATAGAACTAGGTACTCCATGCAATCTCACAATCTGAGAAACATACAATTCAGCTAGCTTATCAAGAGAGTAATCTGTATGAACCGGCACAAAATGAGCCGATTTAGTCAATCTATCCACAATAACCCAGATTGCATCTTTCTTGCTCGGTGTTAACAGTAAATCGGATAGAAAATCCATCGTGACTCTGTCCCATTTCCGCTTAGGTATCATGATCAGCTGAAGCAATCCAGAAGGTACCAGATGCTCGATTTTTACTTGCTGAAAGACTAAACATTTCGATACAAAGTTAGAAATGTCTCGTTTCATGCCATGCCAACAATAAAGCTATTTCAGATCATTGTACATTTTTGTGCTACCCGGGTGAACAGATAACCGACTGCTGTGAGCTTCGTTCAAAATCATCTAAATTAACTCTAGATTTCTCAGAATACATATTCAGTTTTTGAATCTCAGACAATCTTCAGCATCAACTCGAAACTCTGAATCAACATTCGAATCACACTGGACCCGTTTTGCTAACAAATCATTATCAACTTTTTGAGCATCACAAATTTGTTGAATAAATAATGGTCTTACTTTTAATTCAGCTATTATCAAACCATCATCAGACATAGCCATATGCACATTCATTGCACGCAAAGCAAACTGTGATTTTCAGCTTAGAGCATTAGCAGCAACGTTAGCCTTTCCCAGATGGTAGTAAATCATAAGCTCGTAGTCTTTTAACAGCTCTAACCATCGAAGCTATCTCAAATTTAGATCTTTCTGAGTCATCAATTATTTTAGGCTCTTGTGATCAGAATAAACATGACATATCTCACCGAACAGATAGTGACGCCATATCTTTGATGCAAACACAATAGATGCCAATTCTAGATCATGTGTTGGATAGTTCTTTTTATGTGGCTTTAACTGTCTCAAGGCATAAGCTATAATATTTCCTTCTTGCATCAAAATACAACCCAAACCATTTAAAGATGCATCACTATAGATGACAAATTCTTTACCCGATTTTAGTTGAACTAGCACTGGAGCTTCAGTCAAAAAGGCTTTCAAATGATCAAAACTTTTCTGGCATTTTTCTGACCATTCGAACTTAACATTTTTCTATAAAAGTTTCATCATCAGGGTTGCAATCATAGAGAAACCTTTTACGAACCGTCTATAGTAACCAGCAAGTCCCAGAAAACTTCGAACTTCAGAAACATTTCTCGGAGGTTTCCAATCAAGTATAGCTGAAATTTGACTCGGGTCAACCCGAATACCCGATGCTGATACAACATGTCCCAGAAAACTGACTTCGCATAACTAGAGCTCGCATTTACTGAACTTTGCATACAACTATTTATCTCCCAAAGTCTGTAACACAAGTCTCAGATGTTCAGCATGCTCGGTTTCATCACGAGAATAAATCAAAATGTCATCTATGAACACAACCACAAATCGATCCAAATACTATCTAAAGATCCGATTCATGAAATCCATAATTAGTCCGAAAGGCATAACCAAAAACTCATAGTGTCCGTACCTCGTTCGAAAAACAGTCTTTGGCACATCAGAGTCTTTAACTCGCAACCGATAGTAGCCTGATCTCAAATCTATCTTTGAAAACACTGTAGCCCTTTTCAGTTGATCAAACAGGTCATCAATCCATGGCAACAGATAATTATTCTTTATAGTCATCTTATTGAGCTATCTATAGTCGATACACATTTTCATAGTTCCGTCTTTCTTTTTCACAAATAAAACTGGTGCACCCCAAGGAGGAAAACTTAGTCACACGAAACGTCTATCTGTCAACTCTTGCAACTGAGCTTTCAATTATTTTAATTTAGTAGGTGCCATTATCAGATTCATCCTTGGTATTAACTCAATACCAAATAGGTGGCAAACCCGACAATTCTTCAAGAAACACATCCGGATACTCGCACACAACTGATACAGATTCAATCTTTCTTTCGGCCACTTTACTATCAAGCATATATGCAAAGTTGTGACACCCCTAATGTGACCCTAGTCGGAGAGTGGTTTCGGGACCACAAAACCGAGTCACAAGAATAATTAGGTGTTATATTCTGTGCTTATTGTATGTGGAATTTGTATGCGTAAATATTTCGTGTCTTGATTTTTATTAATTAGGTGCTAATTTATAAGAAAGGACCCATGTGTTAGGACTTGAAAATGTGATAGGTGAATTTTTAAGTGGCCTAATAATGCATGAAGTGAAATAAATGGAGTTGCATGTCAATTATCCCATTTCCTAAGGTTAGTGGCCGCCATGACAAATTATGGGCAAAGGAACATGTTTCCAACATGTTTTGCTAATGGTTGATGTTAGAATGGTTATTATATAGGTGTTAGTAGGAAGAAAAGAAAAAAAAATGGGTGTGTGTGGTTGCCCCCTCCCCATTGCCGTGTATTGAGCAAAGAAAAAAAAAAAAAGAAGAAAAAGTTTGGTTCATCTTCCTCCTAGCTTAGCCGATCCTTCAAGAAGAAAAGGGAAGAGTTAGCATTCGGTCACTTGAGCTTGAACTAAGGTATGGAATCCATGTTAGTCTTTGAAATCTTTGCATATATGAAGCTAGTTACTAAGTCCTTTACTTGCCCATGTCAAAAATTTTGAAGGTGGTAGTAATACAAGTGTTCGGCCATGGAAGATGTTTAGGGGAAATGGTTGTTGCCTTTATGATTTAAGGAATAATTAGAAATGGGTGAAAGAAACAAGTCTTTGTTCTTGATTCTTCTTGGCCGATTCTAAGGGAGAAAAGAGAGCAACCATTTGGTTTCTAAGCCATAAATAAGGTGAGAAATTCATATGAATCCTTGAAATTTTAGATGAAATTGAGCTAGTTACCAAGTATTTTTTAGGTGACCCATGTTAGAAATTGTGATTTTGGGGTGACTAGAACTTTCTACCATAATGGTTATTGAGGATTAAGGTTATGTTTCATGCTAAACTTGATGAATCTTGGTGTATGGGTGCTTGAACTAAACGAATGATCAAGTAGATGCATAAATACAAAGTAAGAAGAATCGGCTATTATGTGTAATACTATTGCCAAATATGAAAATGTTATACTTGAATAATGTATATGGTTGGAGTTGATAATATGAAAGGAAGGCTTAGATGTGTTTGTTTAAAGAAGGAATTGTTGAAGAATGTATGTGAACTTGGCCAACGATTCGGCTTAGTACATATATGATGTGAAAGTCTTGGAATTTATTTTTGATTTTGTGTATTATGACCATGTATAATCGGCCACATGAGTAATTTGAGCACTTGATGTTATATTAAAATTCTTGAGCTTAAATATATGGATGTATGTATATGTGGTCATATAATGGCGTTTTGGTTTAAAGGTTGAATGATAAATTATAATAAAGTGAGATGATATGAGATGCCAAATGTGATTGACAAGTAAACATTATTGATAAAAATATTGAATACTTCTACTTGTATTCGTTAAGCTCAAGAGCAAAGGGAGCTAAATCCGATAAAGGGAAGGAAAAAGTGATCGAATAGCCGTTGAAGTTGTTCGACAACATCCGAGGTAAGTCCTCAAGAAATGACCCTACTCAATTATGTGAAATGAAATATGGATGTGTAATGATTATTGATTTATGTGTGTATGAGTATTTGAATGATACCCTGCTAAGTCCCAAGGCGATTATGCTAGTGATATGTTTGTGTTTGAGCCTTAGTAACGAAAATGAAACATGGATGTGTAATGATTATTGATGTATGTGTGTGCATGAGCAATTGAATGATATCCGGGCTAAGTCCCGAAGACATTTATGCTAGTAATTATTTCCGGGTTAAGACCCGAAGGCAATTGTGCTAGCGACTACATCCAGGCTAAGACCCGAAGGCATTCGTGCAAGTTGTTAAATCCGGGCTAAGACCCGAAGGCATTTGTGCAAGTCGTTCTATTCGGGCTAAGACCCGAAGGCATTCGTGCATGTGGTTATATCTGGTTGTATTCCGAAGAAGCTTGGGCTGGAGGTGAGCGTTGGTTGCTGTAATAAATTTAATTAGTACGCTCGAAAAGCCCAAAGGATAAGGTATGTTTATATGTGCATTGGAAAAGTCGATATGTTTGAGTAACATTCGTTCAATCGACTAACGAATTTTCAGCTATTGAATTGGTTGATATCTTGTGAAAGTATACAATGATGAAGTGTGAAGTAAGTATGATTATGTGAATGTGTATTAATGAAATGATTCATTTGGCTATGTGAATGTAATGCTTTAGTTAAAGCTGATTTTATTGCTTGAGACTTACTAAGCATAAAAATGCTTACCCGCTGCTTTGGCTCTCTGCTTTATAGATTTTGTTCGTTAGCGATCGGATACGGGATCATTGAAGTCAAGTCATCCACACTATCAAAGCCTCCATTTTGGTATAATTTTGGTTGAACTTTGAAATGGCATGTATAGGACTACCCCTTGTTGGTTCAAATGTGTTGTGATGTACATGTGTACGGCCATGCGAAAATGGCTCGAGAAGTAAAGTATGAACTTAGACCATTTGTGATTTGTATATATATATATGGTTTCATGATGTGATTATGGATTGGAAATGGGAGTGTTGGTCACATGATCAGCCATTGAATGGCTAAAAATGATCATAGGTGAACCTATGTATGGCAAGACTAGTTGGTTCATGGAGACTACAAAATAGGTAAGACCTACCTTAAAAACAGGTGCTGCCAGCTGCAGTGATGGGAATGTGAAAAATCACCAAAAATTGTACGGATGGTATTAAATAGTGAAAGAATTATGTAAATGAACCTTGATGAGTCTAATTTCATATGGAAGAAACGAAACGGTCATAGGAGTTACGTGTTAAGAGATATTAAAGTTATCGTGAGACAGGCCCAGAACGGTTTCTGGGTCCCCTGTCGCGACTTTGAAAATTTACCATAAATTATCCAGAATGAATTAGAAGTCATGCCTAATATGTGAAGATTCCTTTTTGAGTCTAGTTTCATTAGAAATAAACGGCATCAGTATTGAAACCCTGTACAGAGAGATATTCAAGTTGTAACACGCAAAGGTCAGTGTAGTCGACCCCTGTAACATGGGTGACTTTAACTAATAAACTGTACCAATTGGCCTGACCAAAAATTCTAGAAATAAATCCATGGATGGATATATGAGTCTAAATTCAGGGAAAATTTACGGAATCAGTTTCCAAGTTGTGAAACTCGATATATGCTTTTTAAGGCGACAGCAACGCAGTTTCCCAACTTGCCTGGAATGTCAAATTGGTCGGTGCCATAAGTGGTTTTGGCTTGTTAACCCCTCGTGTCCGACACCAGCAACGGTCTCGGGTTCGGGGTGTTACAAAAGTAAGCTTCAGAACCCTTTCTCACATACTTTTGAGCTAACATCGAAGATATCACTGACGGTAAACCATTCAGATCATTAGATTCAATCTGGATAATTTCATCATTTTGGCACCGTAAATCAATAGTCTTTCTTTTGCAATTTACGATAGCATCATGCAAAGTCAACCAGTCTATACCCAGAATTATATCGAAATCGTCAAATGGAAACAACATTAAATCAGCCAGAAAACATGAATCTTAGATCATCAAAGGACAATTCTTACACACTTTATGAACCATAACACACCGGCCCAAGGGGTTCGATACTCTAACCACTAACTCAGTAGACTCAACAGGCAAAGTCTTACTGAATACTAAAGTCTCACACACATAAGAATGAGTCGAACCAGGATCAATCAATGCAATTACACTAGTATTATAGAGAGTGAATGTACCAGTAATAACATCTGGGGATGAAGCTTCATCGCGATCATGTATGGCATAAGCTCTAGTAGGTGCGCGAACCTCAGATCGAACTGCTGTGTCTTTAGTTCCTCTCTGACTGCTACTTACATTACCCGTATTTCTGGGTGGTATTCCTCGAGTTGACATGTTATTCGGTCTCGTATTTTGTATTGTGTTTTGTTCAGCTAACTCAGGGCATTCACGAATAAAATGATCCGTTGATCCATATTTAAAACAGGCCTGATCATTCAATCTACAACTGCCGGGATGTCGTTTACCATAATGTTTACACTCAGGTTGATTCGATCTAACATTACCAACACTAGCTACTGAGGTAGCTTTTAAGCTCACAAGTGGTCTATCTCGATCACGTCTAGTATAACCCGCAGTAGCCTTTGAATGACTAGAATCATCCCGAAATCTCTTTGATGCTGACTGAAATATTTTTCCTGACGATCTTTTACGCAAATCTCTAGCTTCAAAGTCACCTTTTCTTTCCTCTTTCTCGAGCTCTTTAGCTTTGCATGCTTGCTCAACCAGAACTACGAACTCTTTTATTTCAAGTATGCCAACTAGTAGTTTAATGTCTTCGTTCAACTCGTCTTCAAATTTTTTTCACATTATGGCTTCGGTCGAAACACACTCTTAGGCATATCTACTAAGTCTCACAAATTTCCGCTCATATTCTGTTACAGTCATACGACCCTGTTTCAATTCCAGAAATTCTTTGCGCTTCTGGTCGATAAATCTGTAACTGATATATTTCTTATAGAATTCAATCTGAAAGAACTCCCAGGTCACCCGTTCTTTCGGGACCACCGATACTAGAGTATTCCACCAGTGATATACGGTGTCTTGTAACAAAGATATGACACATTTCAAACATTCATCTAGGGTACAAGATAGCTCATCAAATACGCAGATAGTATTATCAAGCCAGAATTCAGCTCGCTCAGCATCATCATCATCAGTAGCTTTGAATTCTTCAGCCCCGTGTTTTCTAATTTTAACAACAGGGGGCTTATGCAATCTCAACGAATCAATTATTTGAGGTATAGTAGGTATCAGAATGGATTAGTAGGGGGCGGAAGTTGTTGTGTAGCCAGATTAGACCGGATATACTGAGTAAACCAGTCGTTCATCATTTGGTAAAAGGCTTATTTAGCCTCTCCCTCTTAGTTACTTGAAGTCGGTCAATAATCAACTGGCGCTATCTCTTGCGCGGGAGCAGGCGCTATACTCTTGATGTTATTAACTACGGCTCTATCGAGATCCATTTATGATACGAAAACATATTTTCAAAAATTAGAAGTCATCACACTATCACAGTACATAATATGGCATGTATAGCTAGACTCACACGCGCTACGTTAGTCCTAGAATTGACTAAATTGTAGCTCTGATTCCAATCAAATGTAACACCCTTAACCCGTATCCGTCACTGAATTAGGGTTATGAGGCATTACTGAACCATACACAACTTAAGAGAATCAAAAGTTACTATTCATGTTTAAGGTAATACAAACTCAATTATAAGAATCATCTGTACATTTCCTTTATAGCATTCAAATAATTGAATTATAACATATAATAATACATAACAAATTCCATGTTCATACTTTAAGTCACTCAGACACATATAATAGATACATGCTAATATATCTATTTAATTTAATAAATATCAAACATGTCATTTAAAGAACTCTACATTTGCGTATGTTAAAAAAAAACAAACATTCTGTTACACACCAATTAATGTCAAAACACATATGCAGCTTTAATATCATTACTATATGACCGAACATAACTTTAATGCATATATATATATATATATATAATGCACATTTTAGCATACTACTGTGAACCATTACATGAGTACATAATAAAACCTATTGTACACTCCATTCGCATGCTAATTATCATACATAATTAACATTCACATAACCAAGTACACATGCTCATACCATTGATGAATAAACTTATTTTACTTATGGCTATCCGATTACAAGCATTAACTTAATATTTCTTTCTACTATACAAATGGTCATTATTTCAATCATCAAATATATTTACACAAGACTTATACTAATCCATCACATTAAATATGCCATAAAAACACTTTTAAAATAATTTAGTAACATGGTGAATATACAACATGCTTATCATTACCCTTTATCGAATCATATAACAACATCACAAACATATATACTTTATATTAAGCTTATTAACTTGAACTATTCATAATACATATCATAGTTTCTAATATGCCAATATTAAAC
The DNA here is from genome assembly GCF_025698485.1 of Gossypium arboreum. Lineage (NCBI taxonomy): Eukaryota > Viridiplantae > Streptophyta > Magnoliopsida > Malvales > Malvaceae > Gossypium > Gossypium arboreum. Next base: position 43,002,790 of record NC_069080.1, read on the forward strand.
CACAACCAAAATATATATATATATATATATATATGTATACTTGTCCATCAACTATGTTTACCTCGTTTAAGCTAAATCATAAAGTTCAACTAAAACAAAACATATCAATTTGACAAGCTTACCATAATGAATGATCATAAGCCATACATTTCATTACTTTAAACAGTAAGCATATACTAAGTACACCACATATATATAGCATGCATTTTACTTAACTAATATATTACATATTATAACTCAAGAAGCATCCATCCTTTACCCTATTATTGAAACACATGACCAAACACCATAACATCTATATATACAAATGCCAAATCATAAATTAAAAGTAACATAACAAGCATAATTCATACTTATGTATATACCATGGCCGATTCAATCAAACCACATCCAAATTCATCAACCATCACCAATTCATATAACACTTAATAACTTGACTAAAGTTTCATATATTCTCATAGCATATTAGCCATTTCCGCATGGCTTAATATATACACAACTTCAAAACTAAACCAAATATAACCTAGCTTATACATGCCATAAATTCAAGTTTAAACTTATAAAATACCAAAAACAGTCGATTGTGTGCTGGACTTTGCTGATGATGCTCGAGCTCGTAACTAATCTCCAAAATCTATAAAACAGAGGTAAACATAAACACGCGCAGTAAACTATCATAGCTTAGTAAGTCATAAGCAAACAAACAACCTAATGACATAATCAACTCATTTAAACCAAACCAAATTATACTATCATAGTCACATTTAATCTCAAGCTTACAATTTCATGTATGACATATACTTTCACATATAAATTTATTCATGGCCGAATGTACATATATACATTAACAAAGTATCATTCAATTTCCAAGCCAAAATATCATTATATTACCAAGTACATTTACACTTATATACATATACTCATAAATCAAAGTATAACATCACATACATATTCATAGCATATGGCCGAATATACTACACAAATGCACATATGTTTACATTAGTAACTTGTATAATTTGCATCACTTATCAAATAGCCTACTTACCTTACTTTCAAAAAGGTAATCAACTAACTAATACCTGATTGTTTTAGCTCGTTTTACAAATTTGATCACAACTTATCATTGCCCGTTGAACCATTTGAAATTGAATAAGGTACTCGGATAATCACACATATCGTACAATGGCATCGTCCCAAACATGGTCTTACATGTAGTCACATATCGATGCCACTGTCCCAAATAGGGTCTTACACGAACCAAATACGATGCCGATGTCTCATACATGGTCTTACACGTAATCACATATATTGATGCCAACATCCCAGACGTGGTCTTACACGGGAACACATATCGGTAATCTTATGTCATGACATATATATCCTAGCTATTCCTAAGGTTCGTACGAGGCTTTCGGATGTCATAACTCGATTGAATCGAACTCATAAACATAGTTCCCAAGTATATACACATTCGACTATCATATATACAAGCTCATAAAATTTAAATCAGCATTTTACATTCGTATATATTCAAATTAAACTCATTCAAACATATTTTCACTCATTTTAGTCCAAAAACACACAAATGGGCAAATTACCATTTTACCCCTAACATTTCACACTTTTTACAATTTAGTCTAAATTGCACAAAACACAAAATGTGCAAAATTTGCACACACCATGCTTAGGCCGAATGTTTCTTGTGTTCATACAAGTCCATACATTTCATTTATTTCACATTTTAGTCCCTCAATTTATTATTTTTGCAATTTAGTCCTAATTACTCAAAATCATCAAAAATTCCAATACAAAACATGTTAATCCAAAACATATCTTTCATATTTCATGAAGTAACATCACAAAGCTCAAATATTCATCAATGGCATAACTCAAAATATTCATCAAAATAAAAAATTCAAGCGTGGGCTTTGTACATTACACTGCAACGATCTCAAAAATGTGAAAATTATAAAAAACCAAGCTAAAACTCACCTTGAATCAAGCTAGCTAATGGTGGAATACCATAAGATTTTGTTCTTTTCTTTCTTTTTTGTTGTTCGGTCATGAGAGAAAATATGAACAATGGCTTTTGATTTTTAATGTTTTGTTATAACATATATTATTACACATATTACATTTTTAACCTTTAACTTAAAATATAAAACCATTTTAACATAAGGTTACATCCGTCCATCCTATATATTTATGGTATAATTGCAACTTAAATACCTCATGCTATAGAGACAAGATCAATTCGGACCCTTTCACATTTAACTATCAAATTTTCATTTTACGTGATTAAGTCATTTTTATTAAATCGGGCATTCAAACGTCAAAATAAAATCACAAAAATTTCATAGATATAAATTCACACATAATAAACAAATAAAAAAATTTTAAAATATTTTTCTAACTCTGATTCGTGGTCCCGAAACCATCATTCCGAATAGGTTCTAAATCGGGTTGTTAGACTATCAGACTTTCTAGGGGGTTGAAACATCCACTCATTATCCCAAAAACCCTAACTCTTTGTTTATCAATGAAGAAGAAGGGAATATTTAGGTTTAAGAAGAAGAACCAAAGCGTCGGACGAAAGGAAGAAAATAAAACCATCTGAATGTTCCATTCTTAACATATATATATTCAGTTCCTCTTAGTGGCTCTGGACAAGTGTCAAATCCTTACAGGAATTGTCCCTTTAATGCCCTACCAAAATTGAAAAAAAAAGAATTTGGTGCAGATACTGTTTGACCAGCCATGTCTGTTCAATTAACTCCTAAAAAATTAAGTTATAGAATGTGACAGCCCTAAAGTGACCCTAGTCGGAAAGCGGTTTCGGGACCGCTAAACCGAGTCACCAAATTATTTGAATATGATAATTATTGTCTAAAATATGTGAATATGAATGTGTGAAAGTTTTAAGCTTCGATTTAGTTAATTGCATGTGAATTTAGTCAATAGGACTTATGTGTGACACTTTTGAAATGTGATAGGTTAATCTATAAGGATCTATTAGTGCATGTAATCAAAGGGGTGGACTTACATGTCAATTTCCCCATTTAATTAGTAGTGGCCGGCCATGACAATAAGGGTGGACAAAATGTGATGGGTAAAACATGTCATAAACATGTTGTGTTAATGCTTTATGTTAGAAATGATAAAATAAGGAGCATGGTAATAAAATAATGAAAAGGAAAATGATGAAGAAAAAAAAAAAAGAAAAAGTTCTCATGTTGTTGAACTTGGCCGAATAGAAGAAAGAAAAAGAAGGGAAAGAGCTTGGAGAAAATCGGCTATGGTTCACTAGACTAAGGTATGTTGATGTTGTTCCATGAGATTCATGCATAGTTTTAGTTGTTAGCTTGAGTTCTACCTAGTCCATGGTTTAAATCTTTGCTATGAGATGGAGATGATATTCAGCCATGGGTGTTGTCTTCTTGGTTGGTGTTTGATGTTGTGGTGATGAGGCATGAAGATGAGCTAAGTTTCGGCTAAGGTGGACTTGTGTTGATGTCATTTGCATGCTAAGTGTGAAGCTTTGTAGTGATACATGTAAGGGTGATTGATGACTCTTGGATTTTCTTTTTAGCATTTTGAGTTAGACATTAAGTTCTTTGTTTAACCCATGACCAAAATTGAAATGGTATGGTGTCTTGATGCATTCGGCCATGGTAGGAAGTAGATGAGAATTGGTAGTAAGGTGAAGTGCAAATGTTAGTATTTGATTACTAGTGTATATATGTGTATTAGCCGAGTTTTGAACTTGAAACAAAATAGTATGTAGTCAATACAAGTAACCATATTTGTAGGAAGTATTAAGCATATAATCGGCCTCAACATGGACATGCATATTCGGCCACATGAGGTAGATGTGTTGCATGTATTCGGTTAGAGGCAAGCATATTGATGCTTTTATCTTGGCTTAGATAATCGGCTAAAAGAGAGTGTGGGCTAAAATGTTGAGTTGATTCATGATTTCGTATATATGTGACTCTAATGTCTAATGTATATATGGGTTAAGTACCTTGAGTTTCTCTTTTTGATGTTCAAATGATTAAAACAATTTATTTGTTAAATTAAGCTCAAGAGCAAAGGGGAACTAAATCCGATAAAGGGAAGGAAAAAGTGATCGAATAGCCGTCGAAATCGTTCGACAACATCCGAGGTAAGTTTTTGAGTAATGAAACTTAGTTTATGATTTGATTAAGTCATGACGTATAATCATAACAAATATACGGTGATATAATGACTCTACTTGAATTATATGTTGAGTTAATTAGTCTATACGTATGATAGGTAGCCGTATGTGCATAGAGATCATGTCATAAAGCAAACCAAATCATGCTGTTTGTATGTGGCTATTGAGCCGAAAATGGGAATGCTTAATAATTGACTTGTGTTTGAATTCTAGTTATGAAAATGAAATAAAGATGTATCATGATTTACTGATATGTGCATGAATATTCGGATGATAATTCCGTGCTAAGTCCCGAAGGCATTTGTGCTAGTGACTAATTCCTGCTAAGTCCCAAAGGCATTTGTGCTAGTGACTAATTTCGGCTAAGTCCCAAGGCATTTGTGCGAAGTTACTATATCCGGCTAAGTCCCAAGGCATTTGTGTGAGTTACTATATCCGGGCTAAGTCCCAAAGACATTTGTGCGAACTACTATATCCGGCTAAGTCCCAAGGCATTTGAGCGAGTGGCTATATCCGTTAAAGCCCGAAGGTACTTGGTTTGGGAATGAGCGATCTTGCTGTAATAATTTCAATTAATATGCTCGTAAAATCCCAACGATGAGGTATGTTTCAGATATGCATTGGATTAGTTGATTCCTTTTAAATAGTATTCGCCAATCGATTAATGAGCTTCCGACTTTTGGTTGTTGATCTCTTATGTATGAATATAAGGGTTGGTAATGTGAAGTAGGTATGATTTTGAGAATGTGTGTATATGAAATTATCCGTTTAGTCATATGAATGCTATACTTCAATTGTGCCTAATTTCATTGCTCAAAACTTACTAAGCATTAAATGCTTACTCCGCTTTCTCGATTTTCTTTTATAGATTTTGGTTCGTCACCATCGGACTCGGATTGTCAAGTCGAAGTCATCCACACTATCAAAGCCCTTTTGGTACACTTTTGGTTGAACTCTGAAAATGGCATGTATAGGACTACCCTTTTGTTGTTGGTCATGTACCCTTTGGTTTTGTATAAATTTGGATAGCCATGCGAAAATGGCTTATATATACTTTGAGCATAGCATTATAATCGTTTTGTATGTTGTTATTTGAGAGGTATGGAAACATGTGGTAATGATTAGCCATTGGAATGGTTAATCATGATCATTTTGGTGCTTTGTATGACAAATTCTAGTTGATTCATGGAAAACCATGAAATAGGTAAAGTTTACCTTAAAAACAGATGCTGACAGCAGCAGTGGTGTGGATTTGAAAAATCACTAAAAATGGTAGGAATGGAATTAAATAGTGAATAAATTATGTAATTGAACCTTGATTAATATACTTTCATATGGAAGAAACGAAATGATCATATGAGTCGTATTTTGAGAGATATTTAAGTTTTCGTGGAACAGGGCCAGAGCGATTTCTGGATCCCCTGATCTGACTTTGGAAATTCACTATAAATTACCCAGAGATAATTAGAGGTCATTCCATATATTTATAGATTCCTTTTTGAGTTTAGTTTCGTTAGAAACAAACGAGATAAGTAATAAAGCTCTGTACAGGAAGATATATAAGTCGTAATACATGAAGGTCAGAGCAGTCGAACCCTGAAACAGGGGAGACTTTAACTAATAAACTGTACTAATTGGCTCAACCAAAAATTCTAGAAAAAAATTTTCAGATGGATATATGAGTCTAGTTTCAGGTAAAATTTACAAAACTGGTTTTCGAGTTTTGGAACTCAAGATATGATTTTTAAGGTAACAGTGACACAGTTAGCCAGCTTGTCTGGAAATTTTTAAATGGACTGTGAAAATAAATGAAATAAGTCCGTAGATACCTCGTGTTCGACTCCGGAAACGGTCTCGGGTACGGGGTGTTACATAGAACCCAGAATGCACAGTTTCTAGAAAATCGACGTGCCATACCTTTTTGTAGGAACTTTCATAATGTGTACCTATAGGGACGATTTAATCCTCCATAGCTTTCTCATGCTTGGTAAGCACATCATGCTCAGTCCAAAACTTTGGGGCGTATTTCTTCAGTTGGTGTACTCTTTCTTCAATTGGGAAATACCCCAAGACAACAATCCTTAAAAACTACACGGGAAAATACATTACGTGTGAAGAATTTAACTTGTCAAAATTCTAAAAAGTGGCGAATTATACTACAATAGTGTGCAAAAACATGTAATGTTCATATCCACTCGAATTTTTCTCATATCCGTCAAATTTTGGGTATGAAAAGTGCTATTTTTAGATATAGGCTCATCTAAGGCTTAAGTGTGGAGGTGCAAGTTTTACAAATTAGTGCCACAGATTTGCAAAAATTAAGGTGTGGATCTTTCCTTTTGCTAAATCAATAAAAAAAATCTTAAAATATGTTTTAAAATGGTAGTTATGCTTACTAGTTTTGGCATGGCCAAATAGCTTAAGTGCTAATGAGTGGAATGCTGAGGAAGTTACATATTTAAATAAAAAGCCTGATTGTAAAAGGCCCAGTTGGGCTCGATTGAATTGTGTATGAGCTGTATATAATGTATGAGTTTGTCCTATAATTTGGTTGACCACATGTCTCTGATTGCTAAATCTGTGGTGAAAATTGTGTATTGAATGCATGTATTGCATGTTAAATTTTGAAACACTGATTGATATGTATGTAATATGTCATGATTGACATTGAGCTTGCATTTACGCATGCCACTGATACCATTAAATGAAAAGTATGAAAGGCATACACCGATGTTGTATATTGATATGCATGTTAAGCATGCCATTGTACCGAAACTGTTATTTAAAGCATGATGAGTTTACTAATTTTATGACATATTGTATCTGCATGGATGGGTGGGTATTCGTGGTTGACAGAGGAGTTTCGTGGAGTACCAAAGGCATATAAAGTTTGCAATATTGTTGTCAGTGCACTGCATTAGAGTTCTGAGGAGATTGGGCAATTTAATCACATTATTGGCAGCTTGTCTACAATGCTAGTGGCTAGTCCACATTACTTGCAACTTGTTTGTTTTTTTATTGGCAGTTTAACTGTATTATTGTTACTGGTGGTTTATCCACATCGAGCTTTGGCTCACATTATTTGGAGTTCGGTAGATGGGTTCTGGGGAACTCATGGTGTTTAGCGGATGGTTGGAATGGAACCTTTTGCATTGTATTATACAACATAACATGCTTATACACTTATAGGTAATTGCTAAGTAAGTATGTGATTTAGGAATGTTGATTGTTATATCTGATATGAATGCATGTGTCTTGTATTATGTTTAGACTCACATTAAGCTTTTATAAGATCACTCCCCCCAGAATGTTAATATTTTCATGTAACCCTCGGGTCTAGGATAGAACCCAACATACGGAGCACCACCTCGGTCATTAGACTATTTTCAAATAACGTACTCTCGATATGTTTTCTATTGGTTTGGTTATGTAATTTTTAATGTCTTTGGTCTGTGGCTTGATTATTTTTTATTTGGGGATTTTGTGCATGCATTATCCATTCGAGTAGTTTGAACACAATAATTGCTAATTACATGTTATCTAGCTAGAGTAAAACTAACATTATTTATCAATTTTTGCTGCATTACAAAGGTTCAATTTTTGTAAAACAAAACTTTAACTTAATTAGGTTGTTTTTTAAATTTCACAAATAATGATTAAAGGGTAGCAATACAAATCGTTTTCTAAAATATCACTATCGACAATAAATGAATCCTAAGTACATGTAGCTTAATAAGAAGATGTTTTAATCTAACTCGAAGCAACAACAACTATTTTTCCTAAAATTAGTTGGCTTAGGGTTTTTAAGAGTTTAGTTGGTTTACTTAGCCATTTCATTGGCTAATGTAACCATCATGATTCGAACATAACGTCTAGATCGAGTTAGGGAGGTTACGGTTAGCACAATAGAGTGGAGAATCAAGGCTACGTACTTTGAAGGAAGATAAGAGAGTTGTTATCCAAAGAAGCTCACGTGTAACCAATGAAATGGAGCTGCACTTTGTTGGAACATTTTCAAATATTTATAGTGTTCCAATAACTAAAAATGAATGGGTCTAATTAATCAAAAGTTAAATCTTTTGGTCATTGATCAAGAGTTATATCACTTGATTTTTTTTACAAAGAATTATAACTATAGAAGCAATATTACTTGAAAAGTTATGTTTGTTTAAGAAATATTGGTTGAATGATTATGTCTCTTTTAAAGATGTGGTTATTCAGAAAGACACCTATTGAAAGTTATGTTTCTATGAAAAGACATGAGAATTTCTATAAATAGGAGTGAGATTTCATTTGGAAAACATACCATAAAATTCTCAAAAAGTTTTTTTTATCCTTCCTCCATCTTCTACTATTTTTAGATTATTCTATAAAGAATTAATACAAAAATAATTTATAGAAATTAATTTTCTTTTTATATATAGCTCAGTGCTTAGTGGACTATTTTCGTTAGTGCAAAACGCAAATAGTCACCAGGCTTCATTGTATCCTTGAGGTTCAGTTGCTTGAAAATAGAACCTTATACATGCCTTGGAGCCTTGTTCTATTCCTTTGTTTTTCTATTCGAGTTGTTGTTTGTTTTTTTTGTGTGTTCAAGATTTTCCTCACTAAAGTTCTGCATTAACAAATTTAAGGTTCTATTAATTTTCTTAATGGCTACTACAACACATGAAAGCGGAAGACAAAGCTTAATCAGTTTGATGGTGGCAATTTTCGGCAACGACAGAAAAAGATGCACTTCTTACTATTAACTTTGAAGATTTCTTATATTTTGGATACTCCAAGACCAAAAGAAAATGAAAATGAATCTGTTGCTGCAACCCGAGAAAGGAAAAAATGGGTCAATGTTGATTACATGTGCATATGCCACATATTGAATGATTTATTCAATGGTCTGTTCAACACCTACCAAAATGAGGTCACTACTAAGAAACTATGGGAAAAATTAGAGATCAAATACATGACCGAGGATGCTACAAATAAGAAATTTCTTGTTAGTTGTATCAATAATTATCGAATGATTTTTGGTCATTTTGTTATGGAACAATTTCATGATATTGAAAAATGTTGAATCAGTGTAAGCAATATGATATGAAAATAGATCAAATGATTATTGTAATTATAAACAAACTTCCTCTATCTTAGAAAAACTTTAAAAGAAATTTAAAACATAAGAAAGAGGAAATATCTCTTAAGGCTTTGGTAAATCATCTTCGTATTGAAGAAGAATAACAAAAGTAAGATCAGAACCTAGATTCTAGAAATGTCAAAGTGCATGTTATAGAGGAAGTTCAGACTACTAAACGATCCAAAAGAAAGTTCAAACACACTGCTAGAGCACCTAAGTTTAAAAAGAAACAAAAGGGCTTATGCTACTATTGTGGCGACCACTCATTCTTAAAACCAGCATTCTTAAGACCAGAGAGTTGGAGGGGGGAAAGCTCTCATTTCAAGAATGTATATCAATTTTTAAACAAGAAATTTTTTTCTAAGGCTGATAATAACAAAAAGTTTGTTGCCATGATTTTTGAAATTAATATGACACAAGATGATATTGCATTGTGGATTGATACTAGAGCAACCAAACATGTGTGCAAAGAGAAAAGCATATTCACAAATTTCACACAATGTGAACATGACAATGACTTGCACATGGGAAATTCTTCCCCTGCAGTAACAAAAAAAAGGGGTTTGTTGAACTACAATTCTCTTTAGTAAATATTTTAACCTTGAATGATCTATATTATGTACCAGAAGTTAGGAAGAATTTGGTGTCTAGAATTTTGTTGAATAAGTTTGGTTTCAAACTTGTTTTAAGGTGGATAAGTTTATTCCATCTATGGGAGAAATTTTTGTAGGGAAAAGATATATGCATGAGGGTATGTTCAAACTCAATATTATTAATAAGAATAAATATATTATTTCGCTTATATGGTGGAATCTTCATGTTTATGGCATTATAAATTAGATCATGTAAATTATAGAAAATTGAATGACATGTATAAATTAGATGTAATTCTTTTTTAATAATAATATTGAAAAATTCAATACATGTATGTTGAACCTTTCCCTAAGGTTAAAAGCAAAATAATAATTCTTGATTTGATACATAGTCATTTATGTGACATGCATAATACTTCTATATTAGGTGGAAAGAAATATTTTGTTACTTATTTTTATGATTGTTCTAGATATTGCTATGTATATTTATTGCATTCAAAAGATAAAGTGCGTGGTAAATTTAAAGTTTATAAATCTGAAGTTGAACTTTAAAGCGAATCATTTATCAAGTGCTTAAGATCCGATAGGGGTGGGGAATACAATAATCTAAGTTATTGTAACAGATCGATTTTGGGGCTAGTCAGAATAGTGGTTATGAAACCACTATTCCAAAGCCATAGAAATTATTTTAATATTATTTTATGTGTGATGACATGGTTATAAAGGTGTATGCAAAATTTGGTGAATTAATTTTAGCGTTTGAGAGTTTAATCGCGCAAAAAGACTAAATTGCAAAAAGTGCAGAAGTCCTATTTTGATAGCTAAGGGTGTGAAATAGCTAGAGAAGCAAAATTGGGGGTCTTTAAAGGGAAAATAGACCCTAAAAAGAGTGTTTGGCTGGTGAGTGGGGACAAGAATGGTCAAAAAGTCAAATTAGGTGGGTTTTGGTAGCTTATTTGACTAAAAGAGAAATAAAATAAAAGAAAGCTGACATCATCCCTTTTCACCATTTCTTCTCCACCGAAAATTCAGCCATTGTAAAGGTTTGAAAGCTTGAAAATTTTAGCCACTTAATCTCTCTACACGTAAGTGATTTTGAGGGTTTTTCTTGATGATTTTTGTACTTTTAGAACCCTTGTAACATGAGCTTTCAAATGAGGGGACTGTTTTGCAAAATGGTTGATAGTCTAGGCTTTTACCATGAGTTTGTTCATGTTATTTTCTAAAATTTTATGTAAGAAAATGAGCTATGTTAGTGTAATAAACAACTTTTGTGAAGTAGTTTTCACGAAAACCCTAGCTAAGGACCATTTTGCATAAGTTGTAAAATAGGTGATAAATGTATGAAATAATGAGAATTGCTGGCTACTTCTAGTATAAAAAGTAATTGGCTACGCTTGGTTAAATGATTAAATGTGTGAATTTTCATCCTTATAATCAAGAATACAAAATTCGGACCTAGACTAGGGAAAAACAAAGCTAGTGGACTAAACCGAAATAGTCGCGATATTTTGAATACCGAGGTAAGTTGTATGTTAATAATACAACTATATCTTTATGATGTGTAATTGAGTTGATATGGCCTAAATTTTCTTGAAGTTGAATGTGAGAATACATGTTGAGAAATGTACGTAGTAAAGACTTTCGTGGAACATTATGAATAGACTTGGATATTTGTACCGTGATAATGGGTGATATGTGTGCTAGTGTAAGACATGTTTGGGACATGCATCGGCCTTGAGATATTTAAGCCAGTGTAAGACATGTCTGGGACATGCATCAGCATTGAGACGAGAGCTAGTGTAAGACATATCTGGGACATGCATCGGCCTCGCGATATACAAGCTAGTGTAAGACCTATCTCGGACATGGCGTCAGCTTGTGTGTGTTAGTGTAAGACCTATTTAGGACATGACACCGACACCAATAGATGAGAGCTAGTGTAAGACCTGTCTAGGACATGGCATCGGCTTCGCTATATGAAAGCCAGTGTAAAACCATGTCTGGGACATGGCTTCGGTATCTTAACCCATGTTAGGGCTATTGAGTATCCGATAGTATTCCAAATGGTTCAATAAAAGGTTTATGATTTATATCGAAATGAGAAAAGTTATGATCATGTGATGAGTGGTATAGGTACCTAACTGAAATGTATGAGATATGGGCTCAATGTATGCAATATAAGTTGTATTGGATGGTGATGAGTAAGTTATACTTACATTTAATTATGGTACTCATGAATAAATTATGAAAGGTTATGAGCATATTGCTTTATGATAAGTAGTTGTTGTTTATTTTCATGCAACTTACTAAGTTTTATGCTTACCTCATTTCTTTCTATTTTCTTATAGTGCCGCCTAATTAGCTCATGGATCAATGGGCGTCGGAGGCATCAATCACACTATCAATCAAAGCACTTGCTATAGTTAGATCTTATATTTTGATTATGGAATGTATAGGACTCTAACTTTTGAGTTTTGTGTCATTGTTAATTGGCCAAATATGTTGGCTTACTTTAGCATTTGATTCATTTTGTATAAGGCCATGGAAAATGGTTAATATAGAAGTTATTATGTGAATGCAAGCTAGCCTTTCATGAATGTGAAATTTTTGGTATAGTTGAATATATGTAATGTATATGGGTCTTAACTATAGTTGTTTGGTGGAGAAATCATATTAAGTTAATCTGTGATGCGTTGGTTGATGTTAGATTTTGTTTCAGGGTGGCAAAGGCTTGGTAGATAGCCTTATATTGTCTACACGGGTGGACACTTGGGTGTGTGTCTAGGCCATGTGTGACACATGGTCAGCCTTATGGGCGTGTCGTTCGGCCGTGTGTCCCCTGCACGTAAAATTTGCAAGTCAGAATGCATGGTAGTAAACACACAGACAGATACACAACCGTGTGGAGGACACGGCCTCTGGCCACGGGCGTGTACCTTGGCCGTTTGCCCCAAATTGGGTGTTGATGTAAAAAACAGAATGTGAAGGTTTCTAGACACGGTTTAAGACACGGGCGTGTCATGGCTGTGTGAGGGACACGGGCCATAGACACTGGCGTGTGTCAGGCTGTGTGAAAACCCTAGAAGGTTTGAATTTAGAATTTAATTCATACGGGCATGGGCCACGGGCATGTCCCTAGATGCTTAGGCCATGTGAGTCACATGGGCTATTAGCACGGCCATGTTATAATGACCACACGGGCGTGTTGCCCTTCCACACGAGTGTGTGCCCTGTTTGAAGAGTTAATTTTATTTAGTTGGTTTAAGGACCCAAGTTGGTTCCAAATGGATTCCAATGAAAGTTTGAGGCCTCATAGGCCCACATTAAGGAGTTTAAAATAAAGTTTGAAATAACTTTAAATTTGATCAAGTCTTGGTGATTCAGAAATGATTGTATGCATGTGATTAATTATGGTAATGCCTCGTTCCCAGTTCCAGCCTCGGACTCGAGTAAGGGGTGTTACATTTAGTGGTATCAGAGCTACGGTTTAGTCGATTCTAGTACTAACCTAGCGTGAGTACGAGTCTAGCTAGACATGCCATAACTGTTTATTGATAGTGTGACGACTCCTGAGGAGATAAACTGTGTTTTTTATTTATATAGTAAATGGATCCTGATGTAGCTACGACTGATGACATGAAAAGTAATGCGCCGGCTCCCACTGAAGGGACCGCGCCAATAGATGTGGGTCCGTGACGATGAGTCAGGGCGGAGGAGCTAGGGAAGCTTACCTCCACATGATGGACACGTGGTATTAGGAGTTCATTCATGCGAATCCGAATACTCTGTCTTCCCTACCTCTCCCTATTCCTCAACTCGTTCACATAGCTGATCGAGGAGCAGAGATGGCTAGGAGAGAGAAACCGTAAACATGTGGTGTAACACCCCAATTTTCGGGAATTCTGTGAATGTTGGCATAGGTTTAATTATGTTAGTGGGCCTCTAGAAGGCCCAAGCTTAAGATAGAACCCGGCAATTTTAGTTAATTTTTGTTCCATAAGAAAAAGGGGGTGAAATTATGAAATAGAACCTATGGGAAAATGTTTGAAAATGCTATAGGCTAAATTGAAGTGGCCAAATAAATAGGAGTGCAAAATAGGAGGATTTGCATGACAAACCTCCCATTTTACATGAAGTGGCCAGCCATCATGTTGTTGTAGACAATATGAGCACTTGATATCCATAATTCATGGTACAAATTGATAATGGGTTAGGTAAATGTTCCATGATAATGGATTAGGTAAATATTCCATGATAATGGGTTAGGTAAATGTTCCATGATAATGGTTTAGGTAAATGTTCCATGATGGGCATTTCATGTCTTTTGTATTAAAGAATTAAATGGATGAAATATGAAATTTTATTAAAAGAAAAAGGGGTGAAAAGAACAAAGTTTTGTCCATCTTGGTTCATCATAGCCGAAAGTTAAAGAAGAGAAAGGAGAGGAGAAAGCTCTTGAATGTTCGGTCACTTGGGGAAGAAAATTGAAGGTAAGTTCATGGTAGTTTGCTTCTATCTTGATGTTCATGAGTTCTTCTTGATTCTACCTTAACTCTCGAAGCATATTTTGGTTTTTAGTTGTGTTGTGAGCATTTAGTCATGAATTAAAATGAAGGAAATGGTTGTTGTTTCATGTTCTTTTGATGAAAAATGGAAGATAGGTGAAGTTGAGCCAAACAAATGAGCATGCATGTGACTTAGATGTTAAAGGGAAAAATCGGCTAACATGTTGTGCTTTAAAATGATGAAATGGAGATTATACTTAAGTAAAATCATAGATATGTGATGATTGATTGGTGATATACATGTTTAAATAACATGCATGCAAGTTATGTGTGAAAGAGTGATTTGGTAATAAATTTGCTTAGGACAGCAGCAGTAACGTGACTTTGGAAAATCACAATAAATTGTGAGAGATGAGTTAGACCGTGAATAAATTATGTAATTAAAGCTTAATGAGTCTAGTTTCAAATGAAATAAACAAGAACATATTTTGAATTCTGTACAATGAGAAATTTGATTCGTAATGAAGAGTGGTCAGATTAGTCAAATAGTGAAACATGGGAAACTTTAAGAAAAATCTGGTATTGATTGGCCAAACCAAAAATTCTGAAAATTTTATGGATAGAAGATATATGAGTCTATTTTCAGGGAAAATTAACGACACTTGATTTGGAGTTTCGTAACTCCAGTTATAAATAATTTAGTGACTGTTGCTCAGGAAGACAGCTTGCAGTGAAATTATGATTATGTGGTAAACATTGACAAAAATTTGTTAATGAGTTGCTTATTATTTTCTTATAAACTTACTATGATCTGTAGCTGTAGTTGGCCGAATATTGCAAGGGGTTAATACGTAGTTCGTATTTGAATAGTTAGATTAACGTGTTAGTAATCCAATTGTAGGCGGTTCGTGTGTGGATCTCACAAGATATCGTCGCAAATGTGTGTAACTAACACCTCTTATAGACTAGATCGGCACAAGTCAAGAGCCAAAATGCCGAAAAGCCGGTATTTTGAGATCTTGCAGTGTGTGAATGCTCATGAGATTAATAGTTTGATGTATATGGTAAATTAAAGTGATAAGACCGCAGAGAGCGCGATTCATGCATTTCGATATTTTTGGGCTTAATGGGCCAACGGGCCCAAATTGGTAAGAAAATGCGGTAAGTGTTTCGATCGCACGTAAATGGCTATGTTATGTATGAAAACCTTAAGAATAGTTAAATTACTTGAATACCCCTATGTATGCAAAATTACCATTATACCCTAGGGTTACTTTTTTGAAAAGCATGACGATCGATTACGTATGATGTATGCCATGATTATATATCTATTGCATGGGGACTTGGGTTATACTATGGAGGAAGCGTCCTGGTGGCTATGCCATAATTATCTAATTTGGTGGCTCTGCCACATATATCTGTCCTGGTGGCTATGCCACAATTATCTGATCTGGTGGCTCTGCTACATATATACATTCGTGGCTCGCCACAATATTCAGATCTGGTGACTTCGTCACAATATCTGGCAGCCTCGCTGCGATTTCTGTGGTGTGTAGCGGTTGGGTGGGTCGAGTAGTCTCCCCACATGGTGTAAGGAAGGTACGGGGGTGTTATGGATGAATCTGGGTTGGGTTTCTGCATAAACATGTAATATTTGTTCTGTTCTGTTATGGGCCTATGGGCTTTATTCTGAATTCTGTTCTGGGCTAAAGCCAACTTATTCTATTTCTGTGGTTTGAGCTGATATAGGTTATGGTTGGGTTAATTTACACACTGAGTTTCCCCAAACTCACCCCTTTTATTTTCATCCACGCAGGTAATCCCCAACCATAGTGGGCTTGGAGCTATGAGGAAATTCGGAGTGGCCACCCATTCTGAAAGTTTGATTTTCTTCTGGTGAACTGGACATCCTTTTATTTACGTTTGAAGTTTTGGGTTTTTAAATGTAATAAGGCCGCTTAATTATTTTTGATGGTTTTAATATGTATTACTAAGATAGGTATTACTTATTTTAACTGTTGAAATTGGATAGCTTTAGGGCGCGTTTTCAAAAACAACAATTGATTTCAAAATAACACGACAACAAGCAAAGCTTCCGCAATGAAAGTATTTTCCAAAATTAACCACTTTTCCTAAAAATGACATAATCAAATCGGTTTCCTAGAAATATCCATGACGTTAAGGTATGGCAATGGCGGTATGCATGTCTAGGATTGGATCCTAAGGGAGCTTGGTACTTAAGCAGTCCGATGGACTCACCACCTCTTTTTCGGTTTCTTACCTGGTGCACAGCTTCCATTCACTTTAACCTATAATGAAATTATCTTTTAAAACACTAAGTAGGTTTTTCTGGATCAACAATATAAAATGTTTTGAACGCTTCGATGTGGCATGTTGGATCCAGCCATAAAGTCTGGGCCGGGTTTGGGGTGCTACATTTAGTGGTATTAGAGCCTAGGTTGCAATAACTCGGCTGTGGAATGGGTTTACAAAAACAAAGATTTTCGAAAGCGAAAATTTTATAAAGAATGCTAAAAACTCAATTTTCAAAATTTAGATCTTTAGAAAGTGGCATTCCGAATCTCCGGCTCAAGTCTGTAAGTGTTCTGAATTTTTTTGAATATTTTCCTGAATTATCTGTCTGTACTGAAATCCTACTAGGACACTCTAGATAGGATGATACTGAAACCATAGGAAAATCTGATAAGAGATTGAAACTGTAGCTAGACTTCGATTCTGCGTAAACAAACTTTGAATTACTATCTGATTCATAAAACATCTATAATAAACACTGGAATATTGAATCAATGCATAAAAATTCGTAATCAAGATAATACGATATGAGTACAAGAGCCGTTCGTGGAAGAGGCCGTGGACGGGGCCGAGGAAGTGCTCGAGCGAGATCTTCATGTTCGAGACATATGCCGGCGGTGGATGCACCGGTACCATCGGCAATAGAAGTGGAGTCTCATGATCGTGGTGCCGGTGATGACACTCTGTTGCAGGCAATGCTTTGTGTTCTGGAAAGGGTTACTGGGACAAGTTCGGGCAACAGAATTCGAGGATCGAGTTCTGAACGACTCCGGGCCAACGGAGCGGAGATCTTTAGGGGTGTGTCTGGTATCGCCTCGAATGTGGCAGAATATTGGTTGGAGGCCACAGAACGGATTATGGACAACTTGGACTGCTCTGAGGAGATTGTAAGTGGGGTATCTGTAGTAAGTCCTTTGGGTCACTCGGTTAGGGTAGACAAACTGTATAGGGATGTACCCTTAGAAACTCAAGGTAGGATTTTCCTTGGAGATCTGATGGAGTTACCGTTCGGAGAGTTTGATCTCATTTTGGGAATGGACTGGCTTGTTAAGCATAAGGTGACCCTGGATTGTGCTTCTAAACGAATGGTGTTAACGACCACAAAGGATGAGGAGGTTGTAATGATAGGTGAGTGAAGGGATTATTTGTCCAATGTGGTGTCGGCTTTAAGAGCCGAAAAGTGGATTCGGAAAGGTTGTAAGGCCTATTTGGCATTTGTAAGTCAGTCAGAAGAGGAGGGATTGTCAGTGGATAAGGTTAGGACTGTAAAGGAGTTACAAGATGTTTTTTCGAAGGAGCTTCCAGGATTGCCTTCGAACCGAGAATTAGAGTTTGGAATCGACTTATTGCCTGGAACGGCACCAGTGTCTATCGCACTGTATAGAATGGCACCGAAGGAGTTGGTGGAGCTAAAGGCACAAATTCAAGAGTTGTTGGATAGGGGCTTCATTAGGCCAAGCGTGTCTCCATGGGGAACACCGGTGCTATTTGTGAAAAAGAAGGGTGGTACGATGCGGATGTGCATTGATTATCTCCAGTTGAACAAACTGACGATTAAGAATAAGTATCCACTGCCAAGGATTGATGATCTGTTCGGCCAGCTTAGAGGAGCTTCTGTATTTTCTAAGATCGACCTCTGATCTGGATATCATCAGTTAAGGGTCAAGGAGGCGGATATCCATAAGATGGAATTCAGGACTCGGTATGGTCATTACGAGTTTTTGGTTATGCCATTTGGACTAACGAACGCTCCTGCAGCATTTATGGATCTGATGAATCGGGTGTTCCAACCATTCTTGGATCGATTCGTAGTCGTCTTCATTGATGATATCCTGGTATATTCTGAAACTGAAGCAAAACATGATGAGCATCTCTGTATAGTGCTGTGAGTGTTAAGGGGGAAGGAACTCTTCGCGAAGTTCAGCAAGTGTGAATTTTGGTTGAGGGAGGTAACCTTCTTAGGACATGTGGTCTCTGCCGGAGGGATTAAGGTGGACCCTCGAAAGATTGAAGCAATTTTGGAGTGGAAACCACCTAGGACGGTGTCAGAAATTCGAAGTTTCCTAGGGTTGGCGGGATACTACAAAAGGTTTGTGAAAGGTTTTTCGTGATGGCGCACCTCGACAAAACTCATCGGAAAGGAGTACCATTTGTATGGGTGAGAAGCGGCAGGAAGCTTTTGAGAAGTTGAAGAAAGTTCTGACTGAAGCACCTGTGTTGATTCAGTCGGAGTCTGGGAAGGATTTTACTGTGTACAGTGATGCATCACACGTGGGTTTGGGCTGCGTGTTAATGCAGGAGGGTAAGGTGGTTGCATATGCATCACGACAGCTTAAACCTCACGAAGGGAACTATCCTACTCATGATTTGGAGTTGGCGGTAGTGATATTTGCACTTAAGATTTGGAGACATTACTTGTGCGGGAGAGGTGTATTATATACACGCACCACAAGGGTCTTAAGTATTCTTGACTCGTAGGAGCTGAACCTTAGGCAAAGGAGATGGATTGAGTTGCTTAAGGATTATGACTGTTCGATCGAGTATCACCCAGGCAAGGCTAATGTGGTAGCCAATACTTTAAGTCGTAGAACCGTATCTGATCTGAGAGCAATGTTTGCTCGTTTGAGTCTGTATGATGATGGCAGTTTGTTGGCTGAATTGCAAATGAGGCCAACCTGGGTGGATCAGATTAAGGAAAAGCAGTTGAACGATGAGTTTTTGGTCACTCGTTTTCAACAAGTTAAGGAAGGGGAAACTTCTAAGTTTGGGTTAAATGGCGAAGGCGTTCTGTGTTTCCGAGGAAGAATTTGTGTTCCGAAGGACTCTGATTTGAGGTAGACAATATTGAAGGAAACTCATGGAGGACTTTGTGCTATGCACCCTGGAGGGAACAAGTTGTATCACGACTTACGAGAATTGTACTGGTGGCCTGGACTTAAACGAGAAGTAACTGAGTTTGTAGGGAAATGTCTGACATGCCAGCAAGTGAAAGCTGAGCATCAATTACCCTCTGGACTGTTACCTAAGAGATCGAGGGAGTTTCCTACCCGGTTGAATGCGTCAGTGAGATTCTCAAATAAGAGTAAGAACAAGCAGAATACGACATCTAAGGCCCAGACCACTTCTATCGCGAGTATCGGTAGTGCTTGGCCAAATAGGCCAGAGTGTTCAAATAAGAGGTTGCTTTAAATGTGGATCTTTGGACCACTTCATTCGAGACTTCCCTGAATTAGATGAGAAAGAGAAAAAGTAAGATGTGAGGGCGAGTAGTGCTCCTACGAGGGGTAGACCAAAAAAAAACCCGGGCAGTGGGGCTAGCAATAGAGGAGCTCCTAGAGATTCAGCTCTGAGGTCTGAGGGCCGAGCGCCTGTAAGGACTTTTGCCATTCGCGCTCGTGAAGTGGCATCTTCACCATATGTGATTACGGGTACTTTTTCTCTCTATGATATTTCTGTTATTGCTTTGATTGATCCGAGGTACTCATTCTTTTACATGAAATCAGTACCTAGTACGAATATCTCTATTAAGTCTACCTAATTTGTGATAAAAGTGTCAAACCCATTAGGTAGGCATGTGATAGTTGATAAAATGTGTAGAGGTTGTCCTTTGATGATTAAAGGTCATTGTTTTCTGGCTAACCTTATGCTACTACCGTTTGATGAATTTGATCTAATTCTTGGCATGGATTGGTTGACTGCTCATGATGTGATAGTGAATTGTGGTAGCAAGTTCATTGAATTGAAATGTGAGAATGTAGATATTATTTGGATTGAATCAGGTGAATTGGATAACTCACTAGTACTGATCTTGACCTTGACTACCGAGAAATACTTGAGAAAAGCGTATGAGTCCTACTTAGCATTTGTGTTGAACACCAAAGAGTCTGAAGTGAAAATTGGGACAGTGCCGGAGGAATGTCAGTATCTGGATGTGTTTCAAGAAGAGTTGCCCAGATTGCCTCCCATCAGAGAAGTTGAGTTTGGTATCAAGTTAGTCCATGGTACAACACCAATCTCGATTACTCCGTATAGAATGAGTCTTACAGAGTTGATGGAGTTGAAGAATCAATTACAAGAGTTAACGAATAAAGGTTTTGCGAGATCGAGCTGTTCCCCGTGGGGTGCTCCGATACTTTTTGTGAGGAAGAAGGACGGATCGATGAGATTGTGCATAGACTACCGACAACTCAACATAGTGATTGTAAAGAACAAGTATCCCTTGCCAAGGATCGAGGATTTGTTCGATCAGTTGAAGGGAGCCATTGTGTTTTCTAAGATCGACTTAAGGTTTGGCTACTACCAGTTAAGGGTTAAGGAGAAAGACGTACTGAAAATTGCGTTTAGGATGAGGTATAGGCACTATGAGTTTCTTGTTATGCCCTTCGGTTTAACAAATGCCCCTGCAGTGTTTATGGATTGGACGAACCACATTTTCGGCCATACTTAGATAAGTTTGTGGTGGTTTTTATCGATGACATATTGATTTATTTGCATGATGAGAGTGAGCACGCGGAGCATTTGAGAACGGTTCTACAAACCTTGAGAGATAATGTAACAGCCCGACTTAGACCCTAATCAGAACGGTGGTTTCAGGACCACGAATCCGAGTTAGAAAAATATTTTAAAATTATTTTCTGTGTTTATTTTGTGTGAATTTATATCTGTGAAATTTTCTTAATTTAATTTTGTCGTTTAAGTGTCCGATTAAATAAAAGGACTTAATCGTGTAAATTAAAAATTGGGTAGTTTAATGTATAAGGGCCAAAATGGTATTGGCTTTTAAAATGGAAGCCTTTATGTTGCAATTATCCTATAAAGTATTAAGTGGATGACAATAGGTTTATATTATAAGGTTTTGATATAAATTAATTAAGGTTACTTTAGTAAATTAATATTATAAACTATTATAATATAACATATATCGTACAAATAAAATAATAAGCCAAGTTCATATTACGTTCTTTTGACCGAAACCAAATATGAAAGAAAAAAAGAAAAGAAAACCTAGTTCGGCCATAGTCAAGCTCAATCAAGATCAAGAACCAAAGAAATCGGATTTGGATCGGAGAAAAACGAAAGTAGTTGAGTAGCAACCCTGTTTTGTTTATAACGTCTGAGGTAAGTTTATAAGCAAATAGACGTACTTAATTATAATTATATCCAAATTATACTTGCTGAAATGAAATATGTGATTTTAATTATGCATTGGCCGAATGTGAATAAGCTCGAATACTATGTTTTCGAATTCGTTTCAACCGAGCCACGATGTCCGAAAGCCCATTTTGAACTTTAGGAATAGCTAGGATACGTATGTCATGACATAGGATTCTGATGTATGTGTGCGAGTAAGACCATGGCATTGATAAGTGATTCCGATTTATGTGTACGAGTAAGAGCCTGTCTGGGACAGTGGCATCGATATGTGACTACATGTAAGACCACGTCTGGGACGTTGGCATTGTACGATTTATGTGGTTATCCGGGTGCCCTATCCAATTCCGAATGGTTCATCGGGCAAAGGTAAATCGTGTACAGAAGTGCAAAACAAGCTAAATGGCCAGGTATGAGTTAGTTTGTTGGCTACTAGTAATAAGATTTTTGATTCAAGTTACAAGCTCGGGGATCGTCAGCAAAGTCTATCACACTATCTATAGTTTGGGTATTTAAATATTCGAACTCAAATTATGGCATGTATAGGCTGGAGTGTGTTTTGTAAAGTTGGATTTTTTTTGTGTAATCTAAGCCATGCGAAAATGGCTAAATTATTATATTAGACTTCAGTTATGTTAGGTAAGGCTTATATTAATCTTGATTATTAAGTTGTGTGCCATGAATGCATAATATATGTGATAAGCACTATATGTTTTGAAAATGGCATGTTTATTATGTTTAAACTTGGGCTTGTAAGTTCTTAGTCAAAATGTTTAATGAGCTTGTTCATTGGTAATTGATGATGGAAGTTCTGGATGCGTATGTGATTTTAAGTAGCAAGATTCGGTTGTAAAAGAATAATAGTATAATATGTATTTGATATGTTAATTAGTTTGTAATGGGTGATTAAGTTTTAGCTTGATTAATTCGATTATTTAGTGGTAAGTAATGCATGTGTTTCATGATTAATTTGGTTGACTGTTTGGTATGTATTTGATGCTCAAATGTTAAGTGTGGCATTGGCTTTAAGATAAATGTGCACCATGCTTATATATATATGTATTGATTTGGTTATATATAAATGTTTGGTCCTATATTGAGACTATACTGAGTGTGTAACAAAAATTCATGACATTTGTAATGATGTTATATATATTTGGCCGTGTGGTTCACTATGAATGTTATTATGTTAAGGTAAATTATGAAATTGATAGGTAAAGAGAAATACATGCATGATACAAAATTTGGGTGTTCACTTATGGTCTAAGTTAAAACATGTGTATATGACATTTGGTCTTATTATATATGCTAAGTTTTTATGTGCCTTATATATGTGTAATGATGTTCATATTTATGGATGCTATAAACTTATATATGTGGTTATATGAATTTTCTAAACACGTGTACTTTGTAAATGTGTACAATGACATAAATTAACCTAATAAACTAGGAGATAAGGTGATTTGACTTATAACTGATTACTTTTTTTTTTTTGGTATTAATATGTAAAACGTATGAAACACATAAAGGTTACTATGCTAATGCTGCATTTGTGAAATTGTAGATGTATTATAATTTGTATTGCTACATGTGAACGATATGACTATATATATATAGGATATGAAATGTTCAAATTTGAGAGTTGTATTAGTTTATGAAATAAATCCTAATTAACTTTCGAGACATATTTATATGAATATATAAATATTTATATGTAATTGTTCAGAATCGTGTTTTATTCTGTAATGCCTTATAACCCTATTCTGGTAATGGATAAGGGTTAGGGCTGTTACATTTAATTGGTATCAGAGCTATGGTTTAGTCAGTTCTAGGACTAACGTATCGTGTGTGAGTCTAGCTATACATGCCATATTATATACCGCGATAGTGTGATGACTTCTGACATTTGAAAATGTGTTTTCATATAGTAAATGGATCCTGACAGAGCTGTAGCTGATGATGTCGAGAGTGTAGCGCTTGCTCCCGCGCAAGGGACAGCGCCGACTGTTTCTCCATCGACTTCGAATAATTAAGACATTGAGGCTAAACAAGCCTTCTATCAAATGATGAATGACTAGTTTACTCAATATATCCAGACTAACCCGGCTGCACAACAACCTTCATCCCCAATTAATCCATCTTTGTTGCCTGCTGTACCTCAAGTAATTGATTCGTTGATATTGTATAAGCCACCTGTTGATAAAAATCAGAAAACATGGGGCCGAAGAGTTTAAAGCTACTGATGATGACGATGCTGAGTGGGCTGAGTTCTGGCTTGATAATACTATCGTTGTTTGATGAGCTATCCTGTACCCTAGATGAATGTTTGAAGTGTGTTATATCTTTGCTTCAAGACACAACATATTTCGTAAGTGACCTGGGAATTCTTCCAGACTGAGTTTCGTAAGAAGTATATCAGTTAGAGATTTATTGATCAGAAGCGAAAAGAATTTCTGGAGCTGAAACAGGGTCGGATGACTGTGACAGAATATGAGCGAAAATTTGTGAGACTCAGTCGGTATGCCCGAGAGTGTGTTTCCACCCAAGCCATAATGTGTAAAAGATTCGAAGATGGGCTGAATGAAGACATTAAACTGTTAGTTGGCATACTTGAGATAAAAGTGTTTGTGGTACTAGTTGAGCAAGACTGCAAAGCTGAAGAGCTCGGGAAAGAGAAAAGAAAAGCTGACTTTGAAGCTAGAGATGCACGCAAAAGAACATCCGGTAAGTCATTCCAATTGGCATCAAAGAAGTTCCGAGATGATTGTAGTCGTTCTAGAGCCATTTTTGGTTACACCAGACGGGATCAGAATAGACCACCTATGAGCTTGAGAGCTACCTCAGTAGCTAGTGTAGGGAATGTCAGATCAAATCAACTCGAGTGTAAACACTATGGTAAACGGCATCCCGAAAGTTGCAGATTGCATGATCGGGTTTGTTTTAAATGTGGATCGATGGATCATTATATACGATATTGCCTAAGGCTAGCTGAAGAAAATCCAGTGCAGAATACGAGATCGGGTAATACTGCAGCTTGAGGTAGACCACCTAGAAATGCTAATAATTCGAGTGGCAGTCAGAGAGGGACTAAAGATACATCAGTCAGATCTGAGGCTCGTGCACCTGCCAGAGTCTATGCTATATGCGCACACAAAGAGTCTTCATCCCCAGATGTCATTACTGGTACATTCACTCTTTATGATACTAATGTAATTGCATTGATTGATCCTGGTTCTACTCATTCTTATGTGTGTGAGACATTAGTATTCAACAAGACTCTTCCTGTTGAGTCCACTGAGTTTGTGATTAGAGTGTCAAACCCCTTGGGTTGGTGTGTTATGGTTGACAAAGTGTGTAAGAATTGTCCCTTGATGTTTCGAGATTTGTGCTTTCCGGATGATTTGATGTTGCTGCCATTTGATGAGTTTGACATAATTCTGGGTATGGATTGGTTGACTTTGCATAATGCTTTGTAAACTGCAAAAGAAAGACTATTGATCTACGGTGCCAGAATAATGAGGTTATTCGGATTGAATCTAGTGATTTGTATGGTTTACTAGTAGTAATTTCTTCGATGCTAGCTCAGAAATATGTGAGAAAAGGGTGTGGAGCTTATTTTGCCTACGTGCTTGACAGTAAAGTGGCTGAGAGAAACATTGAATCAGTACCTGTTGTATATGAGTATCCAGATGTATTTCCTGGAGAATTACCGGGTTTTCCACCTATTCAAGAAGTAGAGTTTGGTATTGAGTTAATGCCTGGGACGACTCCGATATCCATAGCTCCGTACAGAATGGCACCTACTGAATTAAAAGAATTGAAAGCTCAGTTGCAAGAATTGACAGATAGAGGTTTCGAGCGACCGAGTTTCTCTCCGTGAGGTGCACCTGTGTTGTTTGTGAAAAAGAAAGACGAAACTATGAGAATGTGCACCGATTATAGACAGCTTAATAAGGTGACTATAAAGAATAAGTATCTGTTGCCATGGATTGATGATCTGTTTGATCAATTGAAAGGGGTTACAGTGTTTTCAAAGATAGATTTAAGATTAGGCTACTATCAGTTGCGAGTTAAAGATTCAGACGTACCAAAGACTGTTTTCCGAACGAGGTACGAACACTATGAGTTTTTGGTTATGCCTTTCGGACTCACTAATGTACCTGCTATTTTCATGGATTTGATGAATTGAATCTTCAGACCGTATCTAGATCGGTTTGTGGTTGTGTTTATAGATGACATTTTGATCTAATCTCGTGATGAAACCAAACATGCCGAACATTTGAGACTTGTGTTACAGACTTTTCAAGATATGCAGTTGTATGCGAAATTCAGTAAATGTGAATTCTGGTTAAGTGAAGTCAGTTTTCTGGCCCATGTAGTGTTAGCATCGGGTATTCGGGTTAATCCGAGTAAAATTTCAACTATACTTGATTGGAAACCTCCGAGGAATTTATCTGAAGTCCGAAGTTTTCTAGGACTTGCTGGTTATTATAGACGGTTCGTGAAAGGTTTCTCTATGATTGCAGTTATGATGATGAAGCAATTACAGAAAGATGTTAAGTTCAAGTGGATAGAGAAGGTCCATAAAAGCTTTGATCAGTTGAAAACCCTTTTGACCGAAGCTCCAGTACTAGTTCAGCCAGAGTCAGGTAAAGAATTTGTTATTTATAATGATGTATCTTTAAATGGTTTGGGCTGTGTTCTGATGCAGGAAGGTAAAGTTATAGCTTGTGCCTCGAGACAGTTAAAGCCACATGAAAAGAACTATTCGACACACGACCTAGAGTTGGTAGCTATTGTATTTGCATTGAAAATTTGGTGTCACTATCTGTTTGGTGAGAAATGTCATGTTTATTCTGATCGCAAAAGCCTGAAGTACCTGATGACTCAAAAAAATCTAAATTTGAGACAACGCCGTTGGTTAGAATTGTTAAAAGACTACGAGCTTGTGATTGATTATCACCTGGGAAAGGCTAACGTTGTTGCCAATGCTTTAAGTCGAAAAACACTGTTCGCTTTGCGTACAATGGATGCGCATATAACTATGTCTGATGATGGTTTGAGAATAGCTGAATTGAAAGCAAGACCAATATTTGTTCAACAAATTTGTGATGCCCAGAAGGTTGATAATGAGTTGACAGCGAAACGAGCTCAATGTGATCTAAATGCTGATTTAGAGTTTTGAGTTGATGCCGATGACTATTTGAGATTGAGAAACCAAATATGTGTCCCGAGGAACTTAGAGTTGATTCAGATGATTTTAAATGAAGCTCATAGCAGTTGGTTATCTCTTCAACCAGGTAGTACGAAGATGTATAATGATCTGAAATAGCTTTATTGGTGGCATGGTATAAAATGAGACATTTCTGACTTTGTTGCAAGATGCTGAATTTGCCAACAAGTAAAAGCTGAGCATCAGGTGCCTTCTGGATTGCTTCAGCCGATTATGATACTGGAGTCGAAATGGGACAAAGTTACTATGGATTTTGTATCTGGTTTACTGTTAACACCGAGCAAGAAAGATGCAATCTGGGTTATTATGGATAGATTGACTAAATCGGCTCATTTTGTTTCGATACATACAGACTACTCGCTTGATAAGCTGGCTGAATTGTATGTTTCTCAGATTGTAAGATTGCATGGTATACCTATATCTATCGTTTCAAATAGAGATCCGAAGTTTATGTCGCGGTTTTGGAAGAAACTGCAAGATGCAGTGGGTGCGAAATTACATTTCAGTACTACTTTCCATCTACAAACAGATGGCCAGTCTAAAAAAATCATTCAGATACTTGAGGATATGTTGAGATGTTGCATTCTCGAGTTCGATGGTACGTGGGAACGATACCTACCTCTGATTGAATTTGCATATAATAACAGCTTTCATTCGAGTATCAAAATGGCACCTTATAAGGCTTTGTATGGTCGTAAATGTCGTACACCATTGTACTGGACTGAGCTCAGTGAAAATGAAATACATGGGGTCGATTTGATCAGAGAAACTAAACAGAAAGTGAAAGAAGATATAGAGTTTCAAATTAGAGATAAAGTCTTCTTGAAAGTCTCACAGTGGAAGAAGATACTTAGAATTGTCGTAAAGGCAAATTGAGTCCGAGGTTTATTGGACCATATGAGATTGCAGAATGCATTGGGCCGGTTGCTTACAGGCTGATTTTGCCACCTGAGTTAGAAACAATCCATAATGTATTCCATGTCTTGATGCTTCGTAGATATCGATCTGATCCTTCACATGTGATAAGTCCGTCTGAGATTGAAATTAAGCCCGATATGACGAACGAAGAAGAACCAGTTCGTTTCTGGCTCACGAGATTAAAGAGTTGCAAAATAAGAAGATTCTGTTAGTTAGAGTACTGTGGCTTAAACATGGAGTTGAGGAAGCAACGTGGAAGCCAGAGGATGCAATGAGAGAATGTTATCCGAACCTATTCACCGTTGAGATTTTCGGGGATGAAAATCCTTAAGGGGGCAGAGTTGTAACAGCCCAATTTAGACCATAATCGGAACAGTGGTTTCGGGACCACGAATCCTAGTTAGAAAAATATTTTAAATTATTTCCTTTGTTTATTTTGTGTGAATTTTATATCTGTGAAATTTTTGTGATTCAATTTTGTCGTTTGAGTGTCCGATTAAATAAAAGAACTTAATCGCTTAAATTAAAAATTGGGTAGTTTAATGTATAAGGGCCAAAATGCTATTGGCTTTTAAAATGGAAGCCTTTATGTTGCAATTAGCCTATAAATTATGAAGTGGACGACAATAGGTTTATATTATAAGGTTTTGATATAAATTAGTTAAGGTTACTATAGTAAATTAATATTATAAACTATTATAATATAACATATATCGTACAAACAAAATAATAAGCCAAGTTCATATTACGTTCTTTTGACCAAAACCAAAATATGAAAGAAAAAAAGAAAAGAAAACCTAGTTCGGCCATAGTCAAGCTCAATCAAGATCAAGAACCAAAGAAATCGGATTTGGATCGGAGAAAAACGAAAGTAGTCGAGTAGCAGCCCTGTCTTGTTTATAACGTCCAAGGTAAGTTTATAAGCAAATAGACGTACTTAATTATAATTATATGCAAATTATACTTGCTGAAATGAAATATGTGATTTTAATTATGCATTGGCCGAATGTGAGTAAGCTCGAATACTATGTTTTCGAATTCGTTTCAACCGAGCCACGATGTCCGAAAGCCCCTTTTGAACTTTAGGAATAGCTAGGATACGTATGTCATGACATAGGATTCTGATGTATGTGTGCGAGTAAGACCATGGCATTGATAAGTGATTTCGATATATGTGTACGAGTAAGAGCCTGTCTGGGACAGTGGCATTGATATGTGACTACATGTAAGACCACGTCTGGGACGTTGGCATTGTACGATTTATGTGGTTATCCGAGTGCCCTATTCAATTCCGAATGGTTCATCGGGCAAAGGTAAATCGTGTACAGATGTGCAAAACAAGCTAAATGGCCAGGTATGAGTTAGTTTGTTGGCTACTAGTAATAAGATTTTTGATTCAATTTACAAGCTCGGGGATCATCAGCAAAGTCTATCACACTATCTACAGTTTCGGTATTTAAATATTCGAACTCAAATTATGGCATGTATAGGCTAGAGTGTGTTTTGTAAAGTTGGATTTTTGTTTATGTGTAATCTAAGCCATGCAAAAATGGCTAAATTATTATATTAAAATTCAGTTATGTTAGGTAAGGCTTATATTAATCTTGATTATTAAGTGGTGTGCCATGAATGCATAATATATGTGATAAGCACTATATGTTTTAAAAATGGCATGTTTATTATGTTTAAACTTGGACTTGTAAGTTTTTTGTCAAAATGTTTAATGAGCTTGTTCATTGGTAATTGATGATGGAAGTTCTGGATGCGTATGTGACTTTAAGTAGCAAGATTCAGTTGTGAAAGAATAATAGTATAATATGTATTTGATATGTTAATTAGTTTGTAATGGAAAATATGAAATGCGGAATAATTTAATGATGGGTGATTAAGTTCTAGCTTGATTAATTCGATTATTAAGTGGTAAGTAATGCATGTGTTTCATGATTAATTTGGTTGACTGTTTGGTAAGTATTTGATGCTCAAATGTTTAGTGTGGCATTGGCTTTAGGGTAAATGTGCACCATGCTTATATATATATGTGCATGCTTATATAGATATATATAGATATGTATTGATTTGGTTATATATAAATGTTTGGTCCCATATTGATACTATACCGAGTGTGTAACCAAAATTCATGACATTTGTAATGATGTTATAAATATTTGGCCGTATGGTTCACTATGAATGTTATTATGTTAAGGTAAATTATGAAATTGATAGGTAAAGAAAAAGACATATGCATGATACAAATTTTGGGTGTTCACTTATGGACTAAATTAAAACATGTGTATATGACATTTGGTCTTATTATATATGCTAAGGTTTTATGTGGCTTATATATGTGTAATGATGTTTATATTTATGGATGCTATAAACTTATATATGTGGTTATATGAATTTGCTAAATACGTGTACCTTGTAAATGTGTACAATGACATAAATTAACTTAATAAACTAGGAAATGAGGTGAGTTGACTTGTAACAGATTATTTGTTTTTTTTTTTTGGTATTAATATGTAAAACATATGAGACACATATAGGTTACTATGCTAATGCCGCATATATGAAATTGTAGATGCATTATAATTTGTATTGCCACATGTGAACGATATGACTATATATATAAAGGATATGAAATGTTCAAATTTGAGAGTTGTATTAGTTTATGAAATAAATCCTAATCAACTTTCGAGACATATTTATATGAATATATAAATATTTACATTTAATTGTTCAGAAACTTGTTTTATTCTGTAATGCCTTTTGACCCTATTATGGCAACGTATACGGGTTAGGGGTGTTACAGATAAGCGGTTATACGCCAAGTTCAATAAGAGCAAATTTTGGCTACAAGAGATCATATTCTTGGGACACATTATGTCGGGTGACCGGATCAGAGTTGATCCAAGTAAGATATTGGCTATCGTTGAGTGGAACCACTGAGGAATGTGACAGAGGTTAGAAGCTTTCTAGGCTTGGCTGGATACTACAGAATATTTGTAAGTGGGTTCTCGATAATAGCTACTCCGATGACAAGGTTGTTACAAAAGGATGTCAAGTTCGAATGGTCGGAGAGGTGCCAACAGAGTTTTGAGAAACTAAAGGCTTTGTTGATTGAAGCTCCAGTTTTAGTGCAACTAGAATAGAGAAAAGAATTTCTGGTGTTTAGTGATTCATCCTTGAATGGTTTAGGGTGCGTGCTCATGTAAGAAGGCAATGTGATAGCTTATGTCTGGAGACAGTTAAAGCCACACGAGAAGAATTACTCGACTCATGATTTGGAGCTAGTAGCTATCGTGTTCGCATTAAAAATTTGGAGACACCATTTGTATGGAGAAAGATGTCGAGTGTTCACAGACAATAAAATCCTCAAGTATATGATGACTTAGAAAGAGTTGAATCTAAGGCAATGAAAGTGGCTAGAGCTAATAAAGGATTATGAGTTGATTATCGACTACCATCCGGGAAATGTGAACATGGTCGCCGATGCATTGAGTAGGAAATCATTATTTTCTTTGAGAGCAATAAACTCTCAATTGGCCTTGTCGGAGGATGGTTTGGTTTTTAATAGAGTTATAGGCTAGACTAACGTTGCTTTAAGAGATTTGTGAGGCTCAAAAATGTGATAGGGACTTGCAAGCTAAAATGGCTCAATGTGAGGTGGGAAACAAATCAGAGTTTAGTATTGGTACTAACGGTTGTATGATGTACCGAGACAAAATTTGTGTACCCAAGGATAATGAGCTCATTCAGAAGATTTTACGAGAGGCACATAGTGGTTGTTTGTCTATCCACCCGGGTAGTGTGAAAATGTATAACGACTTGAAGAAAATGTATTGGTGGTCAAGGATGAAAAGAGACATTTCTGAGTTTGTTTCTAAATGTCTAGTTTCTCAGCAAGTGAAAGCCGAACACCAAGTACCTTCGGGTTTACTTCAGCCTATCATGATCCCCGAGTGGAAGTGGAATCAGATTACTATGGACTTTGTGATGGGTTTACCGGTAACCTCGAAGAAGAAAGATACTGTGGGGATTGTGGTTGATCGACTGACGAAGTCAGCTCACTTTATCCTGATACATACAGACTTCTCACTCGATAAGCTAGCTGACTTGTACATTCCTGAAATTGTAAAAATTTATGGAGTGCCCTTGTCAATCATTTTGGATAAAGACCTGATGTTTACCTCGAGGTTTTGGAAGAAATTACAAGAGGCTTTGGGAAAAAAAGTTGAACTTTAGCACAGCTTTCCACTCGCAAATCGACAGACAGTCGGAGAGAGTAATTCAGATCTTAGAAGATATGTTACGGTGTTGTGTTCTCGAGTTCCAAGGCAGCTATGAAAAGTATTCACCACTAGTGGAATTCGCCTACAATAATAGTTATCAGTCGAGTTTGAAAATGACACCCTATGAGGCTTTCTATGGGCGTAAGTGCCGAACGCCTTTATATTGGACTGATCTGAGAGAGAATCAGATTCACGGGGTCGACTTAGTCAGAGAAACTGAAGAAAAAGTTAAAGTGATTCGTGATTGTGTAAAGGCCGTCGGATAGACAGAAATCCTACTTGGATTTGAAATAGAAAGAGATTGAGTTTCAAGTTGGGGATAAAGTTTTTTGAAGGTATCCTTGTGGAAAAAGGTTCTCCGATTCGGAAGGAAAGGCAAATTAAGTCCATGGTTTGTTGGACCTTATGAGGTGATCGAGAGAATTGGACGGTGGCATAATGATTGGCTTTGCCCTCAGAATTGGAAAAGATTCATGACGTGTTTCATTTGTCCATGTTACGTATAGATTGGATCCTTTGCATGTGATCGCGCCAACTAAGGTTGAGATTCAGCCGGACATGACTTATGGTGAAGAGCCAGTTAAGATTTTGGCTTGAGTTAAAGAATTGAGGAATAAAAGTATAGCACTTGTTAAAGTATTATGGCATAGACATGGAGTCAGAGAAGCCACATGGGAACCCGAGGAGACCATGAGAGACCAATACCCAAATCTATTCACCGGTAAGATTTGTGGGGACGAAAATCCTTAAGGTGGAAATTGTAACAGACTGATTTTAGGGCTAGTCAAAATAGTGGTTAGAAACCACATTTCAAAGCCATAAAAATTTTTTTAATATTATTTTATGTGATGACATGATTATAAAGGTGTATGCAAAATTTGGTGAATTAATTTTAGCGTTTGAGAGCTTAATCGCGCAAAAGGATTAAATCGCATAAAGTGCAAAAATCCTATTTTGATAGCTAAGGGTGTTAAATAGCTAGAGAAGCAAAATTAGGGTCTTTAAAGGGAAAATAGACCCTAAAAAGAGTGTTTGGCTGGTGATGGGGACAAGAATGGTCAAAAAGTCAAATTATGTGGGTTTTAGTAGCTTATTTGACTAAAAGAGAAATAAAATAAAAGAAAGCTGACATCATCCCTTTTCACCATTTCTTCTCCACCGAAAATTCAGCCATTGTAAAGGTTTGAAAGCTTGAAAATTTCAGCCACTTAATCTCTCTACACGTAAGTGATTTTGAGGGTTTTTCTTGATGATTTTTGTACTTTTAGAACCCTTGTAACATGAGCTTTCAAATGATGGGACTATTTTGCAAAATGGTTGATAGTCTAGGCTTTTACCATGAGTTTGTTCATGTTATTTTCTAAAATTTTATGTAAGAAAATGAGCTATGTTAGTGTAATAAACAACTTTTGTGAAGTAGTTTTCACGAAAACCCTAGCTAAGGACCATTTTGCATAAGTTGTAAAATAGGTGATAAATGTATGAAATAATGAGAATTGTTGGCTACTTCTAGTATAAAAAGTAATTGGCTACGCTTGGTTAGTGAGAAAATGTGATAAAAATTGATTTTCGAACCTAGGGGTAAAATGGTCTTTTTGTGAAAGTCTGGGGCAAAATGGTCATTTTTCCCAATTATGAATTGTTGAGTACCTAAATTAATAAAATGATTAAATGTGTAAATTTTCATCATTATAGATCAAGAATTACAAAATTCGGACCTAGACCGGGGAAAAGCAAAGCTAGTGGACTAAGCTGAAATAGTCGTGATATTTTGAATATCGAGGTAAGT
The DNA here is from genome assembly GCF_025698485.1 of Gossypium arboreum. NCBI lineage: Eukaryota > Viridiplantae > Streptophyta > Magnoliopsida > Malvales > Malvaceae > Gossypium > Gossypium arboreum. Next base: position 43,036,910 of record NC_069080.1, read on the forward strand.
TGTATGTTAGTAATACAACTATATCTTTATGATGTGTAATTGAGTTCATATGGCCTAAATTTTCTTGATGTTGAATGCGAGAATACATGTTGAGAAATTTACGTAGTAAAGACTTTCGTTGAACATTTGGAATAGACTTGGATATTTGTACCGTGATAATGGGTGATATGTGTGCTAGTGTAAGACATGTCTGGGACATGCATCAGCCACAGCATGAGAGTCAGTATAAGACATGTCTGGGACATGCATCGAGATTGATACGAAAGCTAGTGTAAGACATGTCTGGGACATGCATTGGCCTTACGATATACAAGCTAGTGTAAGAACTGTCTAGGACATGGCGCCAGCTTGTGGTGTGTCAATGTAAGACCTGTATGGGACATGGCATCGACACCGATAGATGAGAGACAGTGTAAGACCTTTCTGGGACATGGCATCGGCCTCGCTATATGAAAGCCAATGTAAGACCATGTCTGGGACATGGCGTCGACATCTTAACCCATGTTAGGGCTATTGAGTATCCAGTAGTATTCCAAATGGTTCAATAAAAGGTTTATGATTTATATCAAAATGAGAAAAGTTATGATCATGTGATGAGTGATACAGGTACCTAATTGAAACATATGAGTTACGGGCTCAATGTATGCTATATGAGTTGTATTGGATGGTGAATAGTAAGTTGTACTTACATTTAATTATGGTACTCATGAATAAATTATGAAAGGTTATGAGCATATTGCTTTATGATAAGTAGTTGTTTATTTTCATGCAACTTACTAAGCTTTATGCTTACCTTGTTTCTTTCCATTTTCTTATAGTGCCGCATAATTAGCTCGTGGATTAACGGACGTCGGAGGCATCGATCACACTATCAATCGAAGCCCTTGGTATAGTTAGATCTTTTATTTTGATTATGGCATGTATAGGACTCTAACTTTTGAGTTTTGTGTCATTGTTAATTGGCTAAATATGTTGGCTTACTTTAGCATTTGATTCATTTTGTATAAGGCCATGGAAAATGGTTAATATTGAAGTTATTATGTGACTGCAAGCTAGCCTTTCATGAATGAGAAATTGTTGGCATAGTTGAATATATGTAATGTATATGGGTCTTAACTATGGTTGTTTGGTTGAGAAATCATATTATGTTAATCTTTAATGCATTGGTCGATGTTAGATTTTGTTTTAGGGTGGCAAAGGCTTGGTAGATAGCCTTATATTGTCCACACGGGTGGACACAAGGGCTTGTGTCTCGGCCGTGTATGACACAGGGTCAGCCCTATGGGCGTGTCGTTCAATCTTGTGTCCCCTACACATAAAATTGCAAGTTAGAATGCATTGTAGTAAACACACAGGCAGAGACACGGTAGTGTGTCTCAACCGTGTAGAGGACTCAGCCTCTGGCCGTGTGCCCCAAATTTGGTGCTGACCTCAAAAACAGAATGTCAAGGTTTCTAGACACGGCTAAGACATGGGCATGTCATGGAAGTGTGAGGGACACAAGCCATAGACACAGGCGTGTGTTAAACCATGTGAAAACCCCTATAGGTTCGAATTTAGAATTTAATTCACATGGGCATGGGCCACGAGCGTATCTCTAGATGCTTAGGCCATGTGTGTCACACGGGCCATTAGTACGGCCATGTTATAATGACCACACGGTCGTGTTGCCCTTCCACAGAAGCGTGTGCCCTGTTTCAAGAGTTAATTTTTTTATTCGGTTTAAGGACCCGAGTTGTGATCGCGATTTTCGTGTAACAGGTTTTAAATATTTATAAAGAATCGTTCTTGAAACTAACTATTATCACGATGTAGGCAAGTCTACTTATGGAACAGTAGTATGGTTTTAGTAAGATCGGATTGTCGAACCGAAAGGAACTAAAAGTACTAGTAATGATTGTCTTTTTATTATCTAGCCTAAGAAAAAGGGGGTTTTGTTTTAACTAACTAATTATCTAAACGAAGAATTCGCAGAAAGTAGAACTGGGGGATTACTTTTGGAAAATGATTGAATTAAGACAATACCTAAGGAAAAATCCACCTAGACTTTACTTGTTATTCTGGCTCCGAATCGGACGATTTTTTCATTTAACTTGTTCCGTAGAGATCCCTAAGTTATGTTATTATCCCTAGATTGAATAATTGAGACTTTTATCTAATTAACACCTTAGGGTTGCATTAACTTGATCTATGGATCCCCTTATTAGGTTTCACCCTAATCCGGCAAAATCTTGTCACCTTATGTCTAGGCGTGCAATCAACTCCGCTTAATTATGACAAATGTACTCTTAGACAGGGTCTATTCCTCCTCTGAATAAGAGCTTATCTTGAATCAGTATCCTGGGATATCAAAACAAGAATTAAGAACACATAATTAAGAACAAGTTAAATATTTATCATACAATTTAGAAAATAATAACAAGATTCGTCTTAGGTTTCATTCCCCTTAGGTATTTAGGGGATTTAGTTCATAACCAAAAAGGAAAAAATCTCAGAAGAATAATGAATTCAAAACATAAAGAAAACCCAATACTCCTGAAGGGAAATTGAGGGGAGATCTTCAGTCTTGATGATGAATCTGACTTCTGAGACGGATCAATCGGCTTCCCTTGAGCAGTTCCCTGCCTCCTTCTCTCTATGCCCCTTTTCCTCTTCCTCTAGGGTTTATTTATAGGCTTTGGAATGCCTAGGAACCCTCAAAATTAGCCTTTTCTGAATTAGACTCAACTTGGGCTCGGCAGGGACATGCCCATGTGACACACCCATGTGAGTCGTTCTTTGATTCTGCCAGATTGACACGGCCGTGTGGTATGCCCGTGTGAGGAAGTCCAAACCGTGTTGATTTTGTACTTTGCCCCATTTGCTCCTTTTTTGGCTCGTTTCTCGTTCCTTTCGCTCTCCTATGCTCACCTAAGTATAAAACATGAAATTAAGGCATTAGGAGCATTGAATTCACCAATTCTAAGGAAAAATCATCCATAAAATGCGTTAAGATGGGGTAAAAATATGTATAAATTATGGTTTATCAAGTTGGTTCCAAATGGATTCTAATGAAAGTTTGAGGCCTCATAGGCCCACGTTAAGTTGTTTAAAATAAACTTTGGAAGAGCTTTAAATTTGATCAAGTCTTGGTAATTCGGAAACAATTGTATGCATGTGATTAAGTATGGTAATTCTTCGTGCCCAGTTCTGATCTCAGACTCGGGTAAGGGGTGTTACAGTTATTTTTAATCCACTTGAATTATTCATCAAGTTTCATCCCCTTACATCACAACAAAATGGTGTAGTTGAAAGTAAAAATAGAATCTTAACTGAAATGGTAAATTCAATGTTGTCATATTCATGTCTTAGACAAGGTATCTGTGGAGAATGTGTTCTAACAGCTTGCCAAGTATTGAATAGAGCTCCTAATAGGGAGACTAAAATAACCCCCTATGAACAATGGAAGAAAAGGGAACCAACCCTTAATTATTTGAACGTTTGGGGCTCTAAAGCTATTATCAAAGTTCAAATACTTAAATATAAATATTTAGGTGAAAAAGGAATTGAATGCATATTTATATGATAATCAGATAATGGCAAGTCATATAGGTTCATGGTAATTGGACCAAATGATTCAATTTCAATTAATACTATTATTGAATCAAGAGATGTTATTTTTTTATGAAAATAGATTTAGTTCTATTTTAAGAAAATTATAGTCACGGCAATTAATTTATTCTTCATATGAGAATAAGATTTCTTTGGAACAACTTGATAATAATGATGAATCTTGTCAGGAATTAAGAAGAAGTAAAAGAATTAAAAGGTCAAATATTTTGGACTAGATTTCATTATGTTCCTTGTAGAAGGTAAAGGTGAAAGTATAGGCAATAAGATACCTTATTGTTATAATACGTAATCTATTCCTATTACATTTGAAGATGAAATGAAATCTCAAGACTCTGCTTGTAACACCTTATACTAGATCTGATTTACCAGAACCATATATAGGATGCCACAATACTTAACAAAAATTTTACAACTAGCGAAATCCATACTGAACATATTTCTTATACTTTTATTTTCTTATCTAAGTTAAAATATTTTGAAGGAAATGTTATTAAATATAACATGTTTTCAAAAACAATATAAGATATTTACAACTTAAATATTTGTTACAACAGACTTAAACATGTCGTGGAGTACTATTCACCATATATCAAAAAATGACCTTCTGTATGCATAGTATCAAACTTCGAACTGCCACCCTGGAGCATTCCTGGTTTGGTTCCTTCTGGTGTACTGGTTCAATTCCAAAAACCTACTTTACAAATAGACTCTTGTAAGTTCAACAAAACTTAGTGAGTCTCAACCAATATTACATTTAAATGTTATTGTCTAATTCCTCGACTTGAAGATTCTAAACTGCTTTTTAGACTTTTATAGATATTTTTCTGATTTTTTGGAAAATAACTATAGAGTCTCTACACTTGACCCTCTTATGCACATTTCGCTTGATTGGCAGATTCTAGACTTCACACCTTATTGCAGATTTTAATTCACAATCTCTTTGAAGTTAAAAGTTGGATACATTCCTCAGAATGGTATACATACAGATATTACTCTTGGCAGATTGACAATGAACTTATTCCAATGAACATAATGTTTTAGATCATCCAATAGAATCTCAGATGACTTCGATACTTAACATGAGACTTCTCAGGCTTGGCAGATACTTACACCACCCATAATTATAGATATACCAACTCTCTATCCTAGTGATTCACTATGGTGGATTCATCAGTCTGATACAGTTCCGAGAACTCTTTCAAAAAATGCCTCAAAGTTATACCTAGATCTTTCTAGAAAAGCGAACTAACAACTCGCCACTTAAAAGTTACAAAATTCGCCATACAAGGTTTCTAGATAACTTTGCCACTATGGCTTTCCAAATAATATGCCACATAGGCTTTTCAAATAACTAGCTACAAAGGCTTTCCTCATGTTATCTGTCCTTGCGGACGTCATATTCGCGATTCTGGCTTTCTAGATAACTTGTTACAAAGGCTCTGTTTGGTTTTCCACCAAGGCACTATATAAATTATCGTGTTTGGCGATATGAATTTCCTTAAACTCAACATCGCTTGAGGTTTAACCATCATTGCCCTCGACACACACACAAAAATACTAGTAGACAAATGCGACAAATTCGCCAATTTTAAAATTTACGATGGGCATGATATTTTCGTATACCTGCCACACTAGCCTTTTATTGTGTTTATTGTCTTGACGGACATCATCAGAGCTCCATCAGGGGTCTATTTTCATATCACATATTTTCTTGACACTCCACCCGACCCCCATTTCTCAAACCATACATTTTCATGCATCATTCATTTAACATAATTGATAGAGTTACATAGATTTCACTCATATCTATAACAAAATCATACTTTCCAACACGTAATTTCCTATGCATGCTTACCACACATCATCATACTCATGGAGCACATTTTACACATCATTTACATATTTGTAGATGTTTCACAAAAAATACAGACACATATACAAAACAATTCTTCAAGCATAACTACAGGAACAACAACCATACAAGGAATCATCATAAAATAACATGCAAGAGTCGGATCTAGAGACTCACTAGAGACCCACCTTTACCTCAACATTAAGCTTCTGTTTCGATCGTCCTTCCCAAACCAGTAGCAACTATTTACAAGAACATGGAATTTCCATTAAAATCCCCATTATAGATAGTTTACTAATGTTTCTATTATATGTGATCCCCATGCCGGGTTTTCCTCTCACATCCTACTGTTCTTACATCTTTTAGCATTCTTACTCTTCAACAATCGTAACATATAGAGTTATATAGTATACTAATGTTTCAACTATATGTGACCCCCATATAAGGTCTTCCTCTCACATCCTACTGCTATTACATTTTTTAACATTCTCACTCTTCAACAATTTTAGCTGTAACAGCCCAAATTTCGGTGTAATCGGAATAGTGGTTTCGGGACCACAAATTCGAGCTGAAAATAAAATTTATTTTTATTTTGTTATATGATTTGTATTATGTTAGAAATGTCATGTGAACATTTTGATACGAAAATTTTATCGATTATGTGTTTAATTAGGGAAAGGATTAAATCGCATAAAATGCAAAAGTTGAATTCTAGTAGCTAGAAGGATTAAATAGCTATGAAATTCAAAACTTGAGGTCCTTATATGATAATTAGACCATTAATGAAAAGTTAGTAGATATTTTTGGATGATTCATCTATGGAAAATTAGAAAAAGCTAAGGACTAAATTAGAAATCAAAATTATTAAAAGATGATAAATTATTAAAAAGAAATAAAAATCATTTTTATCATCTTCTTCCCCAAAATAATGTATGGAAACCCTAGGAGAGAGAGAAGAAACTATCTTGGCCAAATTGGATCCGAATAGACCAAATTCGGAGCTAGAACGAGGAAAGGAGGAAAACATCGAATTAGTAGATTTATGTACACGAACATTTGTCAAGGTAAGTTTTTGTAACTAAATTGTATATGTTTTTATGCTTGTATTTAATGTTGTGTTTGTGAATTGTATAAATGCCATAAATATGTGAAATGATCACATACACGTTATAACCCGATAAATGAAAGTGCCCGATCAATAATAATGTTCGATAAATGGTAAATGATAAAAATGTTATTTATATGCTTGAAATGAATGTGGAATGTATCTATCTGAATTATATGTATGATTTAGATGTAGGAAATAATCACATGCTTATTGTTAAATTTCGTTTGAATAAAGGAAGAATCGATGGATAAATGTAGTTTTTCGAAATGAATGAGGTCCTACATTTGTTGCTGACAGGATTTAGCTCAGATGAGTAATCCTATTGACCTCATTATGGAAAGGATTTATCCCGGACGGGTAATCCTGATATAAGTCCTCTCGAGCATATGTTATGGATTGGATTTAGCCCGGACGGGTAATCCAGATCAAGCTCATAAGAACATATGTCATAAAAAGGATTTAGCCTGGACTGGTAATCTTATAGTATACATGTGTGGTTCGAGAGTGTACTCTCTGATAGAGTATCTTATGGGTACCATTGGACAAAAATTGACGGATTCTAATTTGTACACCTCGAGTGTAGTACCTGTGTATCCGTTGATATTCTGAATAAATTCAACGGGTGACAATTCTAGACATGAGAAGTTATGAATGATAGAATGAGTTATTACATGTATCCGTCTGAAATACAAGTAAATGATGATACATGACAAATGATATATGAAACCACGAGATGGTATATTTGTACATGGACTTTATTTGATGAATATATATTCATTCTTGATTATAGACTTGTACACCTTCAGTGTGCTAATCGTGACCTTGATATTCCGAGTAATATGAGTAAAGTTCTGATACAAAATGATCTAAACTCGAAATGAACTATTATGCAATTATACTTGAAATAATGAGATGAATTATGCTTGTTGAATGAATACATGTTGTGGAAAGCATATCTACTTGGAAACTTGATTGTTGTTGAGCCCATATATTATTTGATGTTATCATAGAATATATGACTATCAAGGGAAATGAGAATGTATGTAGGTCTTTAGGTCAAATTGATTGACTATGTGTAACGCCCCAAATTTTATAAATTTGTTTTCGTAATTATTTGTCACAAATCTGTATCTGCTTCAATGGTTATGTGTTCTAGGAGTGTCTGAGAAGTCCTGAGTTCAAATCTTAGCTTGAGAAAAATTTTGGTTTTTATTTGAATAAAGCCTTACATTTGGTTAGTAGACTTATAAGTATTATTTTTTTTTTAAAATATGCAAGAATGGGCCACCTGGTCTGGTGGATAAGAGGAGTGTTGGTGTTGCTGAAGGTCTGGAGTTTGAGTCCTTGTGCGAGCAAGGGATTTGTTTTTTCTACTAGTGTCGTGTAGGAGTTTGAGTTTCAGTGAAATACTGGCTAGTGGAGAGGTTGATGGAGAAAACTAAGGAGTGGGTGATAGGGGAGTTGTCAGAATCTGAGTAGTTGCTTCAATTAGGAATTTTCGGTCTCTCTCTTTCTTTCAAAATTTGCTCCCTTTGTTGCCGTGTTCTTCACCATTCTCCTTTGCTGCCGATTTTTGCTTTCACCTTTTTGCTGAGATTATTCTCTCTTTCTCTTTTTCTCCTTGGTTGTTACCTTGACGCGTGTCTTGACCTCTCTTCTGTTTTTCTGCACATTGCTCCCATCGATTGATCGGTAAGTATAGTTTTGTTTGACTTTATCTGAATTTTGGATGAATGCTAATAAGGTTTTCGACTGGTGTTAGGAGTTATTCAGAGGACTGATTATCGTTATTGAACGAGTTAAGCACGTAGAAGTCACTGTTAGTCACGAAGATAAGGTTGTCGGTATTTTTAGAGAGTTATTTATCCCTTAACAATTTGATTTAGGTGATTGAAACTCGACTTCCTATTGTCGAATATAGGTTACGAAGTGCTCGGGGGTGATTTTATGTAAAAAACGACCAGGTGTGTACTCTGATTGCACAGAAAACGATAGTCAGCGAAAGTTGAAAAAGAGTCATGTCGATGCCACACGGACGTGTGGTCGCCTGTGTGGTAGGCAGTGTAGCAATACACAAGCATTTGACTGATGAGCTAGGCTGTGCGCGCGCGACACAGGCACGAAAGATACGACTGTGTGAGGACTGGTGAGGTCGTGTAGGCTACACAGGTGTGTGGGCCACACAAGTGAACCACATGGGTGTGGATATTCGAGCCAGGCCATGTGCTCCACACAGCCAAGGCCAATTTGGGCCGTGTGGGCCCAAATGGATAGGCCACATAGGTGTGTGAGCCCATTTTTCTGCAATGTTCTGTAAGGTTGCACGGGTCGCCCAAGGCGACTGTGACCTGTCGTAGGGTCGATAAGCCTTACTTAGACCCTTGTTTCTGTGATTTGATATTACATTGCACGTGTTAATATATATTATATCTAGCATGTATCTAAGTAATGTTCTGAATATAAACGTATGATCTGTTTACCTGCATTATAGCATGCCACATTGTATGATGTATTACATTGGGGTGGGTTTGATGAAGTGAAAGAAGTTTCTAAAAGGCTTCATAAGCCTGTTTTCTAGCAACTGAGCTGCATATTTATGACATGTGTTGCATTATAGTACTTTATGGTGTGTAGGGTTGGATGGGTCGATTTTATCCGCATATTAGGTGTACAGGGATAGGTGGGTCGATTTTATCCCCACATGGTGTATTGGGTTGGACGGAGTTGGTGTGCAGGGTTGGTGGGCATATTCTATTATTCTCAGGACTGGTGAGGCCGTATGGGCTACACGGGCGTGTGGACCACACAAGTGAACCACACAGGCGTGTGGGCCACACAAGTGAACCACATGGGTGTATGGAAATTTGTGCTAGGCCATGTGTTCCACACGGCCAAGGCTAATTTTAGCCGTGTGGGCCCAAATGGACAGGCCACATGGGCGTGTGAGCCTATTTTTTTGCAATGTTCTCTAAGGTTGCGCAGGTGGCCCAAGTCGACTGTGACTTGTCGTAGGGTCAGTAAGCCTTGCTTAGACCTTTGTTTCTGTGATCTGATATTGTGTTGCACGTGTTAATATATATTATATCTAGCATGTATCTATGTACTGTTCTGAATATAAACGTATGATCTGTTTACCTGCATTATAGCATGCCACATTGTATGATGCATTGCATCGGGGTGGGTTTGATGAAGTGAATGAAGTATCTGAAAGGCTTCATAAGCCTATTATTAGGCAGCTAACTGCATATTTATTACATGTGCTGCACTGCAGTTCTTTATGGTGTGTAAGGTTGGATATGTCAATTTTATCCCCATATTAGATGTGTAGGGATGGGTGGGTCGATTTTATCCCCATATGGTGTGTTGGGTTGGACGGAGTTGGTGTGCAAGGTTGGTGGACATGTTTTGTTATTCTATCTATTATGCATGATATATATATCTGAGATGGGCTGAAGCCCTAAGTCTGTATCTGATTATGTTTTTGAGTGGGCCAATGGCCCCACAGCTTCTGTAAAGGGTTCAGGCCCGAATTATGACTGTATTCTGTTATTTGACTGTATGCATGTTGAAATGTGGGGATGTACACACTGAGTTGCGAAAACTCACTCTTTATCTGTTTTGATCTATTCAAGTAATCCCCAGTAGTAGATGGATCAGTGCAGCGGAAGACTCGATGGTAGCCACATACTTTTGGACTATTTTAAATTTAGTTTTGGTATTTCTTTCTTAATTATTTTCTGGGTTGTGGCTAATCTAATTTGAGGACTTTATGGACTTTATTTGGATCTTTAAAATGGTTTATGGGATTTTAGCTTAAAACTCGATTTTAAATCAAATGACACTAAGTTTTAAAGACGAGCTTCTACAAAAGCTTTCGCGTAAAGGGAATGTTTTAAAGCTAAGCAACTAATCTGTGTTTTCTTAATTAAATGAAAGATAATAACTAACACAGCTTAAGGTTAACACGTTTTCAAAAACACTCTCCTGTGACATCGTCAGATTTGGCCATAATGTCTAAGCCGAGTTTAGGGGATTACAGTTAGTGGTATCAGAGTCAGGTTGCAAAACTCGATTGTAGATTTAGGTGGTAAAAGAATGGTTTTTGAGAAATAATTTTTCAAAATAAGTGGTACATTGAGTCTCCGGCTTCGTTTTTATAAGTTTCTAAAACTCTATATAGAATTGTCTGAAAGCATGCTTAGAACATACTAAAATTTTGTTTGGATTTGTCTTAAAACACTGTTAGTGTGCTATGAAACTACTGTAGGTAGTAAACTCTTTTGAAACACTTTAGGTAGTGTAAACTGAAAACCGTAGTAAACTGCGACTTACGATAACAGACTCTAAACACTCTGATAACCTTACTGCATAAAATATTTATGAATAAATATCGAAACTGTATGTTGATTTACATAAAACTGTTAATACAGATTAATTCAAAAATTACGATAAGCTTACGTGGTACTCGTGGATAGGGAACTAGAGGCTGGGGTAGAGGCTGTAGAGGGGCTCGAGCTGAGTCCTTAGCATCTGATACGATTCCGAATCTGGATACTAGTGAGACGCTGGTGTCGCCCGCTGCAGAGATTGGTTCAGGGTCTCATGATCGTATGGCTGGGGACGACGTATTGTCCCAAGCCATGTTACGATTTTTCAAGAGGGTCTTTAGGCCCAACACTGATTTTGGGGGCCGTGGGTCGGTTATGGAACTATTCCGATCCAATGGGGCAGAGTTGTTCAGGGCATTGCTGGAGTTGCTCCTAACGTGGCCGAGTACTGGATGGAGGCCACGGAACGCATCATGGACGATTTGGATTTTTCTGCGGAGTAGAAACTCAAGGGGGTTGTTTCACTACTTCGCGATGAAGCGTATCTGTTGTGGTTGACAGTTAAGGAGGGCAGTCAGCTCGACCAGTTGACATGGGATCTGTTTAAGACGACTTTCTAGAGCAAGTATGTAGGGGCTAGTTATATCAATGCTGGGAGACGGGAGTTCTTTAATCTCACCCAGAATGCTCGTTCGGTGGCTGAGTATGAGGCCGAGTTCTTAAGGTTGAGACGTTATGCGAGAGGCATGGTGGCGACGGAGTATGAACATTGTGTCCGTTTTGAGGATAGTCTTTGGGATAGTTTACGGGTTCTGATAGCTCCTCAGAGGGAGCAATGCATTGTTGAAAAGGCAAAGATCACCGAGGAGCTAAAGTACACTGAGCGCCAAAATCGAGACAGAGGGTAGGCTAAGAGGGATGTAGAGCCTTCGAATTCTGGGATACGGCCTAGGAAAAAGGCCAGGTCTGATGGGCCTGTGAGAGTTGGACCTACTGTTGCACCTACTGGGGTGACGATTTGTCAGCACTGTAATAGACGCCATCCGGACGAGTGTTGGAGGGCCACAGGAGCTTGTCTTAGATGTGGGTCTAATGAACACTGTGTTAAGAATTATCCATTGAGGATTAATTAGATGCAAGGTTCGGTTAATGGGACTACACAGCCACCGAGGGTAGTCCAGCAGCCACCTAGGGGCCGTGGTCAGGCTCGGGGTGGTAATGGCATCAGCCGAGGACAGAGAGCACCAGGCAGAGGCGCTGGACCAACTGATGTGAGACAGCCTGCACTGGTGTATGCTGCACGTTGCCGTAAGGATTGAGATACTTCAGATGTCGTCATGGGTACGTTTTTAATTTTTAATGTACCTTACCTTGCATTGATAGACATAGGCTCTACACACTCTTACGTAGCTAGTACGTCTTCTGAGACCTTGGGGTTGTCGTTTGAGAGCACTTCTAACGAGATAACAGTGGTGAGTCCGTTGGGGCAGTCTATTAAAGTTAGTAAACTATTTAGAGACGTTCCGTTGTGGTCTAAGGGACTGTATTTCTAGTTGATCTGATGGAGCTTCCATTTGGGGAGTTCGATTTGATTTTGGGCATGGACTGGTTGGTTAAACATCGAGTGAATTTGGACTGTGCTACGAAAAGGGTTGTTTTGAGGATCGATGAGGATATTGAGGTAGTTGTGATTGGGGAACGACGAGATTATCTGACTAATGTGATATCTGCATTGAGGGTAGAGTAGTTAGTAAGGAAGGGTTGTGAGGCATTCTTGGCTAACATCAGTGTTGCTAATTCTGTGGACTCTTCGATTAAAGGCATTCGAACTGTAAGGGACTTTCCAGATGTTTTTTCTAGAGGAACTACCGGTATTGTCTCCTAATGGAGAGGTAGAATTTGGTATCGAGTTAATTTCAGGTATAGCTCCGGTGTCTATCGCCCCTTATTGAATGGAACCGAAAGAGTTGACTTAACTTAAGGCTCAGATTCAGAAGCTATTGGATCGTGGGTTCATCTGTCCCAGTGTGTCTCCATGAAGGGCACCTGTTCTATTCGTAAAGACAAAGGACGGTACAATGAGGATGTGTATTGATTACCGTCGGTTGAACAAGTTAACGATTAAGAACAAGTACCCACATCCAAGGATAGACGACTTATTTGATCTGTTCAGTGGGGCTTCAGTGTTCTCTAAGATCGATCTGTGATTAGGTTATCATCAGTTGAGAGTAAAGAAGGCCGATGAGTATAAGACGGTGTTTTAGACTTGTTATGGACATTACGAGTTCCTAGTTATGCACTTTGGGTTAACTAATGCACCAGCGGCATTCATGGACTTGATGAACCGTGTGTTCCAACCTTACTTAGATCAGTTCATGGTGGTATTCATCGACGACATCTTAGTGTATTCTAAGACAGAGGATCAGCACGATGAGCATCTAAGAGTGGTTCTACAGATTCTTCGTGAGAAACAGTTGTATGCGAAGTTCAGCAAGTGTGAGTTCTGGCTTTAGAAAGTGACATTTCTGGAACATGTAGTTTCTGTGGAGGGATTCGAGTGGATTCTCACAAGATCAAGGCTGTGTTGGATTGGAAACAGTCGAAGAGTGTGTCTAAAATCCACAGCTTTCTAGGGCTGGCAGGATATTATCGACGTTTCGTAGAAGGGTCTTTTTCGATCGCAGCTTCGATGACTGTGTAAGGGAATTCCTTTTGTTTGGACTGATGCACACCAGGAGAGCTTTAAGAAGCTCAAGACCGTGTTAACTCAAGCACCTGTTCCGATTCAACCTGAACCCCACAAAGACTTCGTGGTTTACAGTGATTCGTCGTATGTGGGTCTGGGTTGTGTCCTGACGCAATACGGTAAAGTTGTTGCTTATACATCTCGTCAGCTCAAGACTCATGAGGTAAATTATCTGACACACGAATTGAATTGGCAGCAGTGGTATTTACTCTTAAGATCTGGAGGCACTATCTGTACGATGAGAAGTGTACCATCTACACTGATCACAAGAGCCTCAAATATCTGCTCACTCCGAAGGAGTTAAACCTTATGCAGCGTCGATGGGTTCCACTGCTTAAGGATTATAACTGTAGTATTGAGTATCATCCTGGTAAGGCCAATGTGGTGGCCGATGTGCTAAGCCGTAGTGTAACACCCCGTACCCGAGACCGTTGCCGGAGTCGAACACGAGGTGTTAACGGGCTTAATTCATTACTTAAACGGCTCATACAATTCGTTTTAAAATTTTCTAGACAAGCTGGCTAACTGCATCGTAGTCGCTTTAAAAATCATATCTCGAGTTCTGAAACTCGAAATCCAATTCGTAAATTTTTCCTGAAACTAGACTCATATGTCTATCTAGTAAAAGTTTTTGTAAAATTTTTGGTTGGGCCAATTAGAACAGATTATTAGTTAAAGTCTCCCCTGTTTCAGGGTTCGACTACTCTGACCTCTGTGCATTACAAATTAGGTATCTCCTTGTACAGGGCTTCAATGCCTATGCTGTTTGTCTCTGATAAAACTAGACTCAATAATGAATCTGTACATATAAAGTATGACTTCTAATTATCTTTGTAAAATTTATGGTGAATTTCCTAATTCAGAACAGGGGATCCAGAAATCGCTCTGGCCCTATTTCACAAAAATTTAAACATCTCATAAAATATAGCTCATATAGTCGTTTCGTTTCTTCCATATGAAAATAGACTCATCAAGATTCGATTACATAATTTATTCATTATTTAATTACATTTCTACTATTTTTAGTGATTTTTCAAATTCACATCACTACTGCTGTCTGAATCTATTTTATGGTAAATTTTACCTATTTCATGGTTTTCCATGGATTAACTAGTAATTTGACATACATATCACCAAATATGATCGTGATTAGCCATTCCAATGGCTAATCATTACCAAGCATTTCCATACTACTCAATAACCATGTCATAAGTGTAACACCAAAAATGATCAGCCATGACATACGGCATAAGAATCAAAGAGACTTAGATTATTACTCAACCAAAACTGAATTCGAACCTAAGATTAAAGTCATTCTCAATGCATGAAATGCTTACCACAAACATCATCCATTCGTAGTACTGATCACTTTAACTAAAACGAATTTAAACCACTATCAATCATAACCAAATTATCAAGATCAAACTTACTAAAACTTATAACTAAGCACCCATAAGACCAAATCCAAACTTAACATTTAAGCCATATTCGCATGGCTAAAAGTATACATATCAAATTTCAAACCAAACATAATAGCCTATACATGCCGAAATGTTCTCTTAGACCAACTAAAAAGAAGGTACCAAAAAGTTGCAAGCTGGCGTGATGACTTCGACGATGGTCCCGAACACACAAAATGGGTCAAAGAAACCTAAATAAGTAACAAGTAAACACACCAAATGAGTATATAACTTAGTAAGTCAGAAGCATTACACTACCGTCCATTAATAAAAGATCATAAGAGAAAACAAATAATGCAAGATCAATTACTCCATCCATACCGAACTATGCTATAATTTCTTAGATTTTCGGTTCAATCTCATGCCAAGTCCTACAATCATACCAAATACCAAAACAACCCAATTGATTTAGATTCATTTCCTCACAGCATGGAACAATGATGCACTAGGTAATTTATACATACACATCACATGTTTCAAATTCGATATTTTAGTTAATAGTACTATCACTTAGTTCTTTCATGCACCTTTTATATTATCAACCGTATTCGCACACATAGTGCTAATTACACTCGCACACATAGTGCCATAGTAAACCATACACATAGTGCATTGGATTTTCTCTTATGCTTCAACATCCAAATCGGCACACCTAGTGCCACTTAATTCCGCACACATAGTGCCATATGTCAACTCATTATGATAAGGTAATTTACTTAACTCAAATAGCACATATGGTTACATTAATAAATAGGAAAATCACTCCAAAAGAATACCGAACAAAAGGAATTCTTTTATGATTCACTAATATTATTTATATACAAGCTAATCAACCTTACAAAAATGCTTAAGGACTTACCTTATGTCGGATGGAATGATTCCCAATTGACTACTCAATATTCTTTGCTTTGCCTTTGCTTGGTTCCCCTCCTTTGGATTCTTGAGCTAGAATAAATAAGTTAATAGTTTAATTTACCTTGCAAGATATTCATAAATATGTAAATTTAATGATTCCATTTCTTCTTACAACCCTCCTTGTTCCAAATATCAAAATTTCAACTAATGTTTATATTATATCTCAAAGCCGAATGTATTATCATTATCAAAATAACATTTGGTCATCAGTTTGTCATTCAACACATATTTTCACTTCATAAACATTTTGATCGTATACTTCTAAACTAGCAAAAGCTCCCCATTTATTCGTACTATCTTTTAAATACTATCAAGTTTATATACTTCTAATTTCTTAAGTTCAACATCTTAATGCCTATTATAGCCACTCCCATAATCTAAATTTAAAATCGGCAACACCCACATTTCAACTATCTTAGCGAATACTCCTCAACACTTAGACTAAAGTATGCACATTAAACTTAATACAACTTTCATTATACCTTTCACCCTAAAACATAATTTATAAATCTCACCCTTCCTTCCATGTTTCGGTCAATTATTCAAATTACCTCATAACATGAACATTTTTTTCAACTAATCTAGCATGACTCATTCGGCCTTAACAATGAACCACTTTTCATACAAGGACAAAAATAAATCAAATGAACCTTCCATTTAAACCCCATTCTATTGTCTATTTATTCAATAATATATGTAAACAACTACTAATTCTAGTACTTTGATACACGGTTTAGTGCCCAACCATCATAAAAGTTTGAATTTTTCTTAATATTGTCAAAATACATTCACAAATTAACTTAAACATATAAGAAGATTTCACTAACACTTCAAAACTCACCTCCTACTAGCAAGAAGTAGTGCCGAATTGCCTTAATGAGAATTTTCCTTTTTCTTTTCTTTGGTTTCGGTGTTTGGAGGAAGAAGGAGATGAACACACTCTCTCTCCTTGAATTTCTTCTTTATTCATCTATTTTTCTTATTAAATCATTTTATTTTAAATATTTTAATCATTTTTTTAACCAAATATTATAATTAATTGAATTTAGTGGAGGGTCATCACCACTTGGCCGGCCACTTATTGAATTTTTGGGTATTTTGACATGCAAACCCAAGCTTTCACACTTTGTAGTTATTTGGTCCTTACAATTTGCCTATCATATTTTCTAAGTTTCTCAACTAAGACCTTTCAAGAAAAATTCACATTCATAAGTCTAAATTAAAACATCAAATTTTCACACATGCACTAATACACATAGAGGATATGCAACTAAATTTTAAATAAATTTTATGACTCGGTTTTGCGGTCCCAAAACCACATTCCGACTAGGGTCGAATTAGGGTTGTCACACGTAGAGTTATGGCCGAATTGAGAGCAATGTTCGCTCGACTCAGTTTATTCGATGATGGGGGTCTATTGGCTGAGCTGCAACTAAGGCCGACATGGCTGGAGTAGATCAGGGCTAAACCGATGGGAGATAAGTCTCTTGAGTTGAGGTTTCATTAGATGCAGAGTGGGGTTACTACAGATTTTGGGATTAATGATGATGGGGTACTGTATTTTTGGGGATGGATCTGTGTACCAAATGATGAGGTTACTACGGATTTTGGGATTAGGAATTTTTGGTCTCTCTCTTTCTCTCAAAATTTGCTCCCTTTGTTGCCATGTTCTTCACCATTCTCCTTTGCTGCTGATTTTTTCTTTCATCTTTTTGCTGAGATTATTCTCTCTTTCTCTTTGTCTCCTTGGTTGTTACCTTGATGCGTGTCTTGACCTCTCTTCTATTTTTCTGCACATCGCTCCCATCGATTGATCGGTAAGTATAGTTTTGTTTGACTTTATCTGAGTTTTGGACAAATGAAAATAAGGTTTTTGGCTGGTGGCTAGGAGTTATTCAGAGGACTGATTATCGTTCTTGAACGAGTTAAGCGCGTATAAGTTACCGTTGCTTGCGAAGATAAGGTTGTCAGTATTTTTTAAGAGTTATTTATCCCTTAACAATTCGATTTAGCTTACTAAAACTGGACTTCCTATTGTCGAATATAGGTTCCAGAGTGCTCGGGGGTCATTTTGCATAAAAAACGAGCAGGTGTGTACTCCGATTGCATAGAAAATGATAGTCGGTGAAAGTCGAAAAAGCGTTCTATTGACACCACACGCGCGTGTGACTGACGAACCAGGCCATGCATACCTGACACTGACGTGACAGACACGACTGTGTGAAGAATAGTGAGGCCGTGTGCAATACACGTGTTCAACCATTTAGGTTGTGTGGGCTACAAGGGCGTGTAGGCCCACACGGGCATGCCACATGGAAGTGTGAGCCCATTTTTCTGCAATGTTCTGTAAGGTTGCGCAGGTCGCCCAAGTCGACTGTGACTTGTCGTAGGGTCGGTAAGCCTTACTTAGACCTTTGTTTCTGTGATCTGATATTGTGTTGCACGTGTTAATATATATTATATCTAGCATGTATCTATGTACTGTTCTGAATATAAACGTATGATCTGTTTACCTGCATTATAGCATGCCACATTGTATGATGCATTGCATTGGGGTGGGTTTGATAAAGTGAAGGAAGAATCTGAAAGGCTTCATAAGCCTATTATTTGGCAGCTAAGCATCATATTTATGACATGTGCTGCATTGCAGTACTTTATGGTGTGAAAGTTAGATGGGTCGATTTTATCCCCATATTAGGTGTGTAGGGATGTGTGGGTTGATTTTATCCCCACATGGTGTGTTAGGTTGGACGGAGTTGGTGTGCAAGGTTGGTGGGCATGTTTTGTTATTCTGATCTGTTATGCATGATATATATATCTGAGATGGGCTGAAGCCCTAAGTCTGTATCTGATTCTAATTCTGAGTGGGCCAAGGGCCCCACAGCTTCTGTAAAGGGTTTAGGCCCGAATTATGACTGTATTCTGTTATTTGACTGTATGCATGTTGAACTGTGGGGATGTACACACTGAGTTGCAAAAACTCACTCTTTATCTGTTTGATCTGTTCAAGTAATCCCCAGTAGTAGATGGATCGGTGCAGTGGAAAACTCGATGGTGGCCACATACTTTTGGACTATTTTAAATTCAGTTTTGGTATTTCTTTCTTAATTATTTTCTGGGTTGTGGTTAATGTGATATGAGGAATTTATGGACTTTATTTGGATCTTTAAAACGATTTATGGGATTTTAGCTTAAAACTCGATTTTAAATCAAATGACACTAATTTTTAAAGATGAGCTTCGATAAAAGCTTCCGCGTAAAGGGAATGTTTTAAAGCTAAGCAACTAACCCACGTTTTTTGAATTAAATGAAAGATAATGACTGACACTGCTTAAGGTCAACACGTTTTCAAAAACACTATCACGTGACATCATCAGATTCGGCCATAACGTCGAGGCCGAGTTTGGGGTGTTACATTATGCCTTACATAGTTACCTTAAAATAGAATGAATGGTAAGTTAAGTATCATGTTATACAAACTTACTAAGCATTTTATGCTTACTTAGTTTTATTTCCCTATTTTAGAGTAAGTCAGAAGCTCATTGGATTGGAAGCTCGATGGAGATCACGCATAGGGGAAGCTCGATGGAGATCATGCACACTATCTATCAGCCCATGTCGGTATATTATGGGAAATCAATTATGGTTGTAATGATATGTATAGGTTATATTGGTCATATTGGCATGTAAATGTAAATGATGCTTTGATAATGCTCTAGGATGACATATTTTTATGTATTAATTATATGTTTATTTTGATTATGATCCTACTAATTTGAGTTTTTTATGGTTTTTTATGTTACAGGGACTAAATTGAAGAAAAAAGGAAATTTAAGGGAAAAAAGTGTGAATTAAGGGAAAAAACGTGAATTTAAAGTTAAATTGGCCTAGTATGTGATGTAGGAGAGAAGTGGTGCCGTAAATGGAAAGTGTGGAAGATTTTGGGAGAAAAAAATGCAAAAGAAGGGATTTTATAGCACAAGACTCTATTTTAATTTCAATTATACTAGGATAATTATTAAGGATTATTATTTAGATTTAATTTTAGCTTTTATCTTTATTTATTTGTATTTATCTTTTAGAATTTAATTAGGAATAAACTAGGTTTTCTAGTACTATAAATAAGGGATGGAGTGACACAAATTTCCCTTATCTTTTCTGTAAACACTCCCCCTCTCAAAAAGTTTAGCCTTTTGTTCTTTCCATATTTTTCAATAAGAATTCTATTTCCATTATGTTTATTTCTTTTTCCCTAAAAAGCATTAGCCACTAAATCTATCTAGCCGAAGGTTGTCAAAGTTCCCCAAAAAGAGTTCATAAGGCTTAGAATCCATACTTAGCCTCCTCAATGAGTATTCATCATTTTTCCGCATTACGGGGCTAACGCTTTCTTCCATGTCCCTTAAAAGGTGATATTTTCAATGTGTGCAAGGAACGATCGCTTTGTATATTTTGGGAAGGTTGCACAGTCGGTTCGTTAGCTTACTGCGTCAGAGGTTGGCGAACCCAAGAGACAAAATAGCGTGGCATTCACCATTGAGAAACTATGATCCAGCATAAGATGGTCCCACAGAAGCAATTGTTGGTTAGAGTCAGGTTCCTTTAAATCGTAAGTCTAAATTCTTGGAGCTGGCAGTCGTAGGCATCCTCTTCCACTATAACTGGCTTATTTTGTTTAAAAAGGATCACCTAAAAGCCGAGGATTGAACCCAAGGTGGATCGAGACAACCAGAGGCTGAAATCTCTCTATAAGAAACTTTTCTCAACTCTATTTATCTCTACTATTTTAATTTCAATTTTCGTACTTGCAATTAAATCAAAACTTTTAGTGCTGTTTTTTTTTTATTTTTTCTAGGTACGCAGGATTTCTTGTCACGATTCTGTCCGGGATTTTGAGGAACAAACAATTGTGCAAATCTGGTCCCTGAATATTTGACCCTACTTCCCTTGTACTATTATTTTTATTATTTTATAGGGATAGGATATTTTTGGTGCTCTTAACAACCGCATCAAATTTTGGCTCCGTTTCCGGGGACTGGTAAAGTACTAATCTAGTTTCTTTGTTTCTTATGACTAGATTTGCTCCAGGTGCTCTTGCGTTTGATTCAGAAATAGAGAAGATTGCAAGAGTTAATCGCAAGGAGACAAAGTTATAGAAAAAGCAGTCAGGAGTGGTTGGGACTCAGAGCAACCCACAACCAGAAATCGAAGTCAACGATGAAGCTGAGTCTAGGGTTAACGAAAACCTTACTCAGACACTTGAAAGCAAAAAAGTAGAAGTCAATTTACCAGAGGAAGTGTTGAACGCTAGCGTTAAATAAAACTCGAATCTAGCAGATTAACCAATGGCTCAAACGATTCGGCAGTTGACCGAAGCTCTGGCATAACAACCGCTATTGTGCATCGCATATCTTACTATAGATACTGATTTTGAACTGAAGTCAGGTTTAATCTAGCTACTACGAAATTTTCGTGGGTTGCAAAATGAAAATTCCCACAAACATCTAAAAGAGTTTCATATGGTTTGTCTTAGTATGAAACCTCAGGGGGTAACTGAGGATCAAATCAAATTGTGTGCTTTCCCTTTTTCCCTAGCAGATTCAGTTAGGGAATGATTATTTTATTTACCTCCTGGATCTACTACAACTTGGGCTAATCTTTCTCGTTTGTTTCTTAATAGGTTTTTTCTAGTATCACGTACAGATGAGTTAAGAAGAGAGATCGTTGGAATAAGGCAAAAAGAATCAGAGTCTCTTTACGACTATTGAGAGCGATTTAAGAAGTTGTGTGCAAGTTGCCCACAACGTGGTATAACGGAACAATCTCTGCTCCAATGTTTTTACGAAGACTTGAAACCCATAGAGATGAACATGGTGGAGGCCGCTAGTGGAAGAGCATTGGTCGACATGACTCCCGAACAAGCAATGGACCTGATATCTACGATGGTTGCAAATACTCAATAATTTCGAGCCAATCCTGAACTCCCTAGAAGGGTTGATCAGCTAAGTAATTCAACCTTAGAAGATAAATTTAATAGACTTACTAATATTGTGAATTCTTTTGTTGAAGAAAAAGCAAAACCAGCCCGATTATTTGGAATTTGTGCTACACCTGAACATACAACTGATGCATGCCCTAGTTTGTATGATGATACTATGGCTCATTTGGATGCTGTGGGAAATTTCCCAAAGAGGCAATATGAACCCTACGAGAAGGCCTACAACCCAGGATGGAGGGACCATCCCAACTTCAGTTATGGGGCCAATCCAAGGTATAACCAGCCATACCAAAATCGAGTTCCACAACGAGATTCAGATAATTCTCTAGAAACCTTGGTCAATAAATTAGCAGCTAATATGCTTGATTTTTAATAGAAAACTGAGGTATCTATAAGAGAATTGACAACATTAATTGAGAAAATGAGTTCTCAAAGAAAGCTACCCCCACAAACAAAACAAAACCCGAGACAAAATGCAAATGCAGTGACGTTATGAAGTGGAAAGGTATTGGAACCAATTCTTGGCAGAAATCTTGGCTAGAAATTGCCCAGGAAAAGCCCGAAAATGACGAACAGGTCCGAGCAAAACCTCCATTACCTAAAATTCAACCTCTATTTTTGGGACGATTGAATCAATGTCGAAAAGGTAAAGAAGATAAGGAGATCCTTGAAGCATTCAGAAATGTTGAGATCAACATACCATTGTTGGATGCCATCAGAAAAATTCTGCGTTATGCCAAATTCCTTAAAGAGCTCTTCACCAACAAACGAAAATTAACATGTAATGAAAAGGTAAGTGTTGGTGAGAATGTATCCGCAGTGCTCAGCGAAATGCAAAGATAGGGGCATGTTTGTGATTCCATGCAAAATAGGCCATTTGGGAATTAAGAAGGCTATGTGTGACTTAAGAGCCTCCATAAATGTAATGCATTTTTCTATTTATGAATCCCTTAACGCGGGTTCTTTGACAAAAATAGGTGTTATCATTTAGTTAGCTAACAAGTCTATTGTGGGCCCAGAAGGAGTCCTCGAGGACATTTTGGTGAAAGTTAACAAGCTTATTTTCCCTGCAGATTTTTATGTGATAAAAATGAAGGAGGATAGCACTCTTGGATCTTTGGAGCTCTTGCTGGGTCTACCTTTCCTTAGCACCACCAGCATTAAGATTGACGTTTGAAGCGGAACTCTCACGATGGAATTTGATAGGGAGATCGTGAAGTTTAATGTTTACGATGCTATTAGTCATCCAAGTGAAATCTTGAGTGTAAACCGTGTCGACATAATTGACTCATTTGTAAAGGAGACTTTTGAGTCGATTTATGAAGATAAATCTGAATTTATATTTGATGATCATGAATCTGTTGATGAATTATTGTCTCCATGAAACACTAAAATTTTAACTTTTGTTGTGCATGCTCCAAATTTGGAATTGAAACCGCTTGCCAAATATCTTAAGTATGCAATTTTGGGGAAAGGTAATACCTTACCGATCATAGTTTCAAATAAACTCTCTAAACTCGAAGAAGAAAGTTTGATCTAGGTACTAAAAAATCATAAGGAAACGATTGGCTGGACCATTGCCGATTTAAAAGGGATAAGCCCTTTGACATGCGCACACAGAATCTACTTGGAGGAAAACACGAAACCAAGGCGAAAGGAGCAAAGACGGTTGAACCCGAATATGATAGAGGTGGTGAAAAGGAAATAATCAAGCTGCTAGATGCTGACATAATCTACCTCATTTCTGAAAGTAGATAGGTAAGTCCGGTACAAGTCGTGCCCAAGAAAATAGACATGATAGTAAAGAAAAGTGCTGGGGGTGACTTGGTACCAACCCGAGTGCAAAATGGGTGGTGTGTCTGCATTGATTATAGGAAGTTGAATTCTTATACTAGAAAAGATCATTTCCCTCTTCCTTTTATAGATCAAATGCTTGAGCGTTTAGCTGGTAAAACTCACTTTTGTTGTCTTGATGGATTCTCAGGTTTCTTCCAAATCCTAGTTACACTAGAGGACCAGGAAAAAACCACTTTTACATGCCCATTTGGCACATTTACGTACAGAAGGATGCCACTTGGACTTTACAACGCACCGACCTCCTTCCAAAGATGCATATGAGTATATTTTCTGAATATGTGGAAAATATTATCGAAGTTTTCATGGATGATTTTACGGTATATGGAAATTATTTTGATGAATGCCTTAAAAATCTCACGATAATTTTCAATAGGTGCATAGAACTTAATCTTGTCTTGAATTATGCAAAGTGTCATTTTATGGTAGACAGAGGTTTGTTTCTAGGTCATATAGCTTTAGCTAAGGGAATTGAGGTCGACAAGGCCAAAACTGACATTATAAATTCTTTGCCATATCCCTCTACTATAAGGGAGATACGTTCTTTCCTTGCCATGTAGGATTTTCAGGCGTTTTATAAAGGACTTCTCAAAAGTAGCTGAACCACTGTTCGATTTATTGCAGAAAGATAAGAAATTTGAGTTTGGCCCAAAATGCAAGGAGGCTTTTGATATACTCAAGCAGAAGTTGGTTTCCACTCATATAGTACAACCACTAGATTGGAACTACCCCTTTGAAATTATGTGTGATGTAAATGAACACAGTGTGGGGGGCATGTGTAACACCCCGAGCCCGAGACCATCGCCGGTGTCGGACGCGAGGGGTTGACGAGCTAAATACTCTTAAAGTACCGACCAATTTGGCATTTCCAGACAGGCTGGAAAACTGCGTCACTGTCGCCTTAAAAATCATATCTCGAGTTTCAAAACTCGGAAACTGATTCCGTAAATTTTCCCTGAATTTAGACTCATATATCCTTCCATGAATTTATTTCTAGAATTTTTGGTCGGGCCAATTGGTACAGTTTATTAGTTAAAGTCACCCATGTTACAGGGATCGACTGCTCTGACCTTCGCGCGTTAAAACTTGAATATCTCACTGTAAAGGGCTTTAATACTGGTGCCGTTTGTTTCAAATGAAACTAGACTCAAAATGGAATCTGAAAATATAAGGCATGACTTCTAATTCTTTCTGGATAATTTATAGAAAATTTTTAAAGTCGCGACAGGGGACCCAGAAACCGTTCTGGCCCTGTCTCACAATAACTTTAATATCTCTTAACAAGTAACTCCTATGACCGTTTCGTTTCTTCCATATGAAAGTAGACTCATCAAGGTTCATTTACATAACTTATTCACTATTTAATACCATTCCTAAATATTTTGGTGATTTTTCAAAACCACACCACTGCTGCTGCCAGCATCTGTTTTCAAGGTAACCTTTACCTATTTCATGATTTCCACGATTCAATAGGCCCTTTTTGCATACGTAGCACAAGTGTGATCATGATTAACCATTCCAATGGCTAATCTTTTCAAAACCATTCCATACCCCATAATGATCATCATACAAACGATTATAGAATCATACTAACAACGTATCTAAGCCATTTTCGCATGGCTATCCAAGCTTACATAAAACCGAAAGGTACATGACCTTCTACAATAGGGTAGTCCTATACATGCCATTTCAAAGTTCAACCAAAATTATACCCAAAATGGAGGCTTTGATAGTGTAGATGACTTCGACTTTAATGATCCCGAATCCGATCGCTAATGAGCAAAATCTATAAAACAGAGAGCCAAAACAACGGGGTAAGCATTTTTATGCTTAGTAAGTCTCAAGCAATAAAATCAGCTTTAACTAAGGCATTACATTCACATAGCCAAATGAATCATTTCATTAATACACATTCACATAATCATACTTACTTCACACTTCATCATTGTATACTTTCACAAGATATCAACCAATTCAATAGCTGAAAATTCGTTAGTCGATTGAGCGAATGTTACTCAAACATATCGACTTTTCCAATGCACATATAAACATACCTTTTCCTTTGGGCTTTTCGAGCGTACTAATTAAATTTATTACAGCAACCAACGCTCACCTTCAGCCCAAGCTTCTTTGGAATACAACCGGATATAACCACATGCACGAATGCCTTGGTCTTAGCCGGATAGAACGACTTGCACAAATGCCTTGGGTATTAGCCGGATTTAACAACTTGCACGAATGCCTTGGTCTTAGCCGGATGTGGTCACTAGCACAATGGCCTTGGTCTTAACCGGATATAATTACTAGCATAAATGTCTTGGGACTTAGCCGGATATCATTCAATTGCTCATGCACACACATACATCAATAATCATTACACATCCATGTTTCATTTTCGTTACTAAGGCTCAAACACAAACATATCACTTGCATAATCGCCTTGGGACTTAGCCGGGTGTCATTCAAATACTCATACACACATAAATCAATAATCATTACACATCCATATTTCATTTCACATAATTCGAGTAGGGTCATTTCTTGAGGACTTACCTCGGATGTTGTCGAACAACCGACGGCTAATCGATCACTTTTTCCTTCCCTTATCCAATTGTGGCCCTCTAAGCTCTTGAGCTAATTCAAACAAATTCAATTCATTAAAGTCTCGCTTGCTAGCCTTGGCGAATACACATATCATTGACTCAACATCACATAACTAAGCACTTTAGTCAATTTTCTTTAATTACGCACACATTCGGCCTTAGCTCACAACAAGGTAGCCGATTACCTAAGTCAAGAATAGGCATCATTAAGCTTGCCTCTAACCGAATGCATGCACAATAATTCCCCCCCATGTGGCCGATTATACTTAGTCATACTTGCACAAAATCAACAATAAATTGCAAGATTTTCACATTATATGTGTACTAGGCCGATTGTACATGCAAATTTCACAACATTCTTCAACAAATTTCTTCTTTAAACAACATATTTATCACTTTCTTCATAATCAAAATATCATGTGCAATCATATATACACATATAGGTGCAAGGCGAATTTCAAGGTGTCCATAGCCATCCAAAACACAAATTTTACTAACATGCAAGAAGCATGAACCATGCTCATGAATGCATCATGGCCGAATACATCACAATCATGCCCTTTCAACTTCAATCATGGTTAAACAAAAGAAAACTCAATGTCTTACTCAAGATGGCTACAAAGAAATTTCAAGAGTAGAAAATCCATCATTGCATGCATCATTAGCAAGCTTCACATTTAGCATGCAATGGCTTTAACACAATAACAACTTTGGCCAAATACCATTCCCATGGCATAACAAGGATTTGAACCATGGCTAACATGAACATCAAGTTAGCAACTAAAACATGCATGAAACTCATAACACAACCTCATACATACCTTACTCTTGATGCAAGTTTAGCCAAATTTCCTTCTAGATCTCTTCTAAACAAAGAAAATGAAGTAAAAATCTCTTCTTCCTCTTAGTATTTTCGGCCAAAAAGGAGAGAACAAGGATGAACAAAATTTTTTTGTTTTCTTTCTTAGTTGCACGGCAATGGGGGGGCATCCATGCTCATCTTTTTTTTTTGTTCATTTCTTTAATGCTAATTCTTATTTTATTTCTTCATACATAACTCACTAACCAAACATGTTGGAAACATGTTTCCCTTGCCCATCAACACCTACCTTGGCCGGCCACTATGCTTCTTTTGGGGAAATTTGACATGCAAATCCCTTATTTTTGCATGCATGATCAACTAGTCATCCCACATCTTCCCATCATACTTTCAAAGTTTACTACTAGGCCCTTTCTAGTGAAATTCACATTTATAACACTAAATCAAATCATCAAAATGTCACACACAATTTAACACATATCATAGGCATCAAAATAAATTTTAAATTATTTTTATGCCTCGGTTTTGTGGTCCCGAAACCACATTCCGACTAGGGTCAATTTTGGCTGTCACAACTCTCCCTACTTAAGAAATTTTCGTCCCGAAAATCTTACCGTAAATAGGGTTGGGTATCGCTCTTTCATAGAGTTCTCGGTTTCCCAAGTAGCTTCTTCTATCCCGTGTTTGAGCCATAACACTTTCACTAGCGGAACCCGCTTGTTTCGCAACTCTTTCACTTCACGTGATAGGATACGAATCGGTTCTTCCTCATAACTCATATTGGCTTGAATTTCAACCTCCGATGGACTAATCACGTGCGATGGATCAGATCTATAGCGTCGAAGCATCGAAACATGAAAGACATCGTGAATCTTTTCGAGTTCAGGGGGCAAAATCAGACGATATGCCACTGGACCGACTCACTCGGATATCTCATATGGTCCAATGAACCTCGGCTCAACTTGCCCTTACGGTCGAATCTGAGTATCTTTTTCCAAGGCGAAACCTTGAGAAACACTTTATCTCCCACCTGATACTCGATGTCCTTACGCTTCAGATCCGCGTACGACTTCTGACGATCGGAGGCTATCTTCAGACTTTCACGGATTACTTTCACTGCTCAAAGCATCTCTAATCAAATCCACCGAAAATTTTGCTTTCACCGAGCTCGGTCCAAAACAATGGTGTACGGCATTTACGACCGTACAAAGCCTCGTAAGGTGCCATCCTAATACTTGATTGAAAACTATTGTTATAAGCGAATTCAATCAAGGGCAAATACCGTTCCCATGAACAACTGAACTCGAGGATGCAACATCTCAACATATCCTCAAGTATCTGAATTATCCGCTCGGATTGACCATCGGTTTGGGGGTGAAAGGCGGTGCTGAAATGCAACTTGGTACCCAAAGCTTCTTGCAACTTCTTCCAAAATCGCGAGGTAAATCTCGGATCTCTATCCGACACGATAGAAATAGGCACCCCGTGTAATCTCACAATCTGAGAAACGTACAATTCGGCTAATTTGTCCATTGAAAAATCCGTACGTACGGGGACAAAGTGAGCCGACTTAGTCAATCTATCTACAACGACCCAAATCGCATCCTTCTTACTCGCGACAATGGCGGTCCGGACACGAAGTCCATTGTGACTCGATCCCATTTCCACTCGGGTATCGTGATCGACTGAAGTAATCCTGAAGGCACTTGATGTTCCGCTTTCACTTGTTGACATATTAAACACCTCGAAACAAAGTTGGAGATGTCTTGTTTCATACCATGCCACCAAAACCGAGCGTTTCAAATCGTTGTACATCTTCGTACTCCGGGTGGATTGCCATTTGGCTACAATGGGCTTCGTTCAGAATTATCGAAATAAGTTCAATTCTTTGGAACACAGACGACTTCGAACCTCAAACAATCGTCATCATCGATCCGAAACTCCGATTCCTTGTTCGAACACACTCGCCCGTTTTGCAACCAACTCATCGTCGACCTTCCGAGCCTCACAAATTTGATGTATCAATAATGGTTTGGCTTTCAATTCAGCTACTAACACGTTGTCGGATCGAGCGGACAAGTGCACATTCATCGCTCAGAAGCGAATAATGATTTACGACTCAAGGCATCCGCAACCACATTCGCCTTTCCGGGTGATAGTCAATGACCAGCTCATAATCCTTTAACAGCTCGAGCCAACGTCTTTGTCGCAGATTTAAGTCTCTTTGGGTCATCAAATATTTGAGACTTTTGTGATCCGAGTACACATGGCACCTCTCACCAAATAAGTAATGTCGCCAAATCTTTAAAGCGAATACGATGGCGACCAATTCGAGATCATGGGTCGGATAATTTTTCTCATGTGGCTTTAATTGCCTCGGCGCATAGGCCACAACTCGACCTTCTTGCATCAATACACAACCTAACCCAAGTAGGGAGGCGTCACTATAGATGACAAACTCCTTGCCAGATTCGGGTTGCACTAGAATTGGGGCTTCAGT
This sequence comes from Gossypium arboreum, assembly GCF_025698485.1. Taxonomy (NCBI): domain Eukaryota; kingdom Viridiplantae; phylum Streptophyta; class Magnoliopsida; order Malvales; family Malvaceae; genus Gossypium; species Gossypium arboreum. The sequence goes on from NC_069080.1 coordinate 43,066,706, forward strand.
TAAATAAGTTTTCAGTTGATCGAAACTCTTCTGACATTTCTCCGTCCATTCGAACTTAACATCCTTTTGGAGTAAGCCGTCATTGGCGTGGCTATCGTTGAGAAACCTTTACAAATCGTCGGTAATAACAAGCAAGCCCCAAAAAGCTCGAACCTCGGTAATATTTCTCGGAGGCTTCCGTTAAGTATGGCTGAAATTTTGTTGGTCGACTCGAATGCCCGTCTGAGATATCACATGCCCCAAGAAGCTAACCTCTCTTAACGAACTCACACTTCTTGAACTTAGCATATAATTGCTTATCCCATAGAATTTGCAGCACTAACCTCGGTGTTCAACATGTTCGGTCTCATTTCTTGAATAGACCAAGATGTCATCAATGAATACGACTATGAACCGATCTAAATATGGTGCGAAGATCCGATTCATCAAATCCATAAATACCGCAGGGCATTAGTAAGTCCAAACGGCATCACTAGAAACTCATAGTGACCATATCTCGATTCGAAGGCGGTCTTGGGTACGTCCAGAATCTCGAATTAAATGGCGATAATAGCCCGATCTCAAATCTATTTTCGAGAACACCGAGGCTCCCTTCAGTTGATCGAACAAGTCATCAATCTGTGATAGCGGATATTTGTTCTTTATCGTCGCTTTATTAAGTCGACGATAGTCGATGCACAACCTCATGGTCCCATCCTTCTTTTGACAAACAACACTGGCGCACCCCAAGGCGAAAAACTCGGCGGGCAAAACCTCTATCCACCAATTCTTGCAAGCGAGCTTTCAACTCCTTTAATTCCGTCGATTGCCATAAGATACGGAGCTATCGAAATTGGAGTGGTACCGGTACCAATTCGATGCCAAACTCTATTTCCCAAACAGTGGTAAACCCGGCAATTCTCAGGGAAAACATCCGGGTATTCACAAACCACTGCAGCGATTCGGGTTTCTTTTCGACTCCTTGTCATCGAGCACATACGTAAGGTACGCCGCACCCTTTTCTTACATATTTCCGGGCCAACATTGCGATATTACGGTGGCAACCCTTTAAGTCCGTAGACTCAACCCGAATTATCTCGTTATTCGCGCACCTCGGATCGATAGTCTTGCTTTTGCAATTTACAACCGCATCGTGCATGGTCAACCAATCCAAACCAAGAATAACGTCGAATTCATCGAGCGGCAAAAGCATCAAGTCCGCCGGAAAACAAGAACCTCGGAATACTAGGGACTTTTCTTGCACACTTTGTTGACAAGCACGTAATGACCCAAGGGTTTGACACCGAATTACAAACTCGAGAGACTCAATAGGCAAAGTCTTCTTTGGATGCTAAGGTTTCACATATATAAGAATGAGTAGAACCGGGGTCAATCAAAGCAATCATATTAGTATCGAAAAGAGTGAAAGTACGGTAATAACATCGGTGAGGCGGCATCCTCGGCGTCGCGTATGGCATAAGTCCTAGCAGAGTACGAGCCTCGGGTCTCGTTGTAGCATCTCGACCCTCTCGACCGCCACTAGCATTGCCGCATTTACGGATGGCCTACCTCGGCGATGGTAGCACCGGGTTTCCACTTTGACTTACATTTTGTTCAAGCAACCTCGGGCGGTCCTTGATAAAGTGGTCACCGATCCACACTTATAGCAGAGCGATCACGGAACCTCTGACTCTCCGAATGCCATTTGCCACAATGCGAGACACTCCGCTCTCTCTCGGCGATCATTTCCACCCTGGCGATCGAAGTGACTCGTGTGGTCACAGGAGGTCGACCGTGATCTCGTCTAGAAAAGCCCAAGCGCCTCTAGACCGGCTCACATCATCTCAAATCTCTTGATGCTGTTGAAGAGACTTTCCGAGGACCTTTTGAATTCTCCGGTTCCCACATCAACTTTTGTTTCTCCTTCCTAAGCTCTTGACTTTACAAGCTCGCTCAACAAGTACTACGAACTCTCGTATTTCAAGAATGCCAACGAACATCCTTATATCATCATTCAGCCCATCCTCGAAGCATTTACACATAATAGCTTGGACGAAATGCATTCTCGCGCGTCTGGCTAAGCCTCACAAATTTTCGTTCGTAGTGATGGCGACATAGAGCCTTGCTTAAGATCAAGAAATTCCTTTCGCTTCGGTCGATGAATCTCGATGATATACTTTTTCGAACTCGGTTTGAAAGAACTCCCAAGTCACTTGCTCTCTAGGCACCACGAAGTCGAGTACTCCACCAATAGTAGGCGGAATCATGTAACAAGGAGATGGTACACTTTAAGCACTCATCGGATGTACAAGATAGCTCATCGAGCACCCGGATAATGTTGTCCAACCAAAATTCAGCTTGCTCGGCATCGTCATCATCCGTAGCTTTAAATTCAGTGGCCCCATGTTTTCGAATCCTATCATTGGGGTTTACTTGACCTTATTTGGTCGATTCGGAGGTATTGTAGGTCTTGGGGTTGCATTTGTCGGGAATGGAGGTTGTGGAACAGTAGTGTTAGTTCGAATGTATTGGTTAAACCAATCATTCATCACACTATAAAAGGCTTGCCTAGCCTCATCATTCGGATTGTTGGCCATAGGTTGAGAGTCCGCCGGCGCTGTCCCCTTGCGCGGGAGCAGGCGCCACACTCTCCACATCATCAGCTATTGCTCGGTTGGGATCGGGATCCATTGCTATAAACAAACACAAAGTCAAATTGTCAGAAATCACCACACTATCAATTCATCATTTAATGGCATGTATAGCTAGACCCCAAACATATCACGGTCGTCCTAGAATCAACTAAACCGTAGCTCTGATACCAATAAAATTGTAACACCCCGAGCCCAAGACCATCGCCGGTGTCGGACGCGAGGGGTTGACGAGCTAAATCCTCTTAAAGTACCGACCAATTTGGCATTTCCAGACAGGCTGGAAAACTGCGTCACTGTCGCCTTAAAAATCATATATCTAGTTTCAAAACTCAGAAACTGATTCCGTAAATTTTCCCTGAATTTAGACTCATATATCCTTCCATGGATTTATTTCTAGAATTTTTGGTCGGGCCAATTGGTACAGTTTATTAGTTAAAGTCACCCATGTTACAGGGATCGACTGCTCTGACCTTCGCGAGTTACAACTTGAATATCTCACTGTAAAGGGCTTTAATACTGGTGCCGTTTGTTTCAAATGAAACTAGACTCAAAATGGAATCTGAACATATAAGGCATGACTTCTAATTCTTTCTGTATAATTTATAGAAAATTTTTAAAGTCGCGACAGGGGACCCAGAAACCGTTCTGGCCCTGTCTCACAATAACTTTAATATCTCTTAACAAGTAACTCCTATGACCGTTTCGTTTCTTCCATATGAAAGTAGACTCATCAAGGTTCATTTACATAACTTATTCACTATTTAATACCATTCCTACAAATTTTGGTGATTTTTCAAAACCACACCACTGCTGCTGCCAGCATCTGTTTTCAAGGTAACCTTTACCTATTTCATGATTTCCACGATTCAATAGGCCCTTTTTGCATACATAGCACAAGTGTGATCATGATTAACCATTCCAATGGCTAATATTTTCAAAACCATTCCATACCCCATAATGATCATCATACAAACGATTATAGAATCATACTAACAACGTATCTAAGCCATTTTCGCATGGCTATCCAAACTTACATAAAACCGAAAGGTACATGACCTTCTACAATAGGGTAGTCCTATACATGCCATTTCAAAGTTCAACCAAAATTATACCCAAAATGGAGGCTTTGATAGTGTAGATGACTTCGACTTTAATGATCCCGAATCCAATCGCTAACGAGCAAAATCTATAAAACAGAGAGCCAAAGCAACGGGGTAAGCATTTTTATGCTTAGTAAGTCTCAAGCAATAAAATCAGCTTTAACTAAGGCATTACATTCACATAGCCAAATGAATCATTTCATTAATACACATTCACATAATCATACTTACTTCACACTTCATCATTGTATACTTTCACAAGATATCAACCAATTCAATAGCTGAAAATTCGTTAGTCGATTGAACGAATGTTACTCAAACATATCGACTTTTCCAATGCACATATAAACATACCTTTTCCTTTGGGCTTTTCGAGCGTACTAATTAAATTTATTACAGCAACCAACGCTCACCTTCAGCCCAAGCTTCTTCGGAATACAACCGGATATAACCACATGCACGAATGCCTTCGGGTCTTAGCCCGGATAGAACGACTTGCACAAATGCCTTCGGGTATTAGCTTGGATTTAACAACTTGCACGAATGCCTTGGTCTTAGCCGGATGTGGTCACTAGCACAATGGCCTTGGTCTTAACCGGATATAATTACTAGCATAAATGTCTTCGGGACTTAGCCCGGATATCATTCAATTGCTCATGCACACACATACATCAATAATCATTACACATCCATGTTTCATTTTCATTACTAAGGCTCAAACACAAACATATCACTTGCATAATCGCCTTCGGGACTTAGCCCGGGTATCATTCAAATACTCATACACACATAAATCAATAATCATTACACATCCATATTTCATTTCACATAATTCGAGTAGGGTCATTTCTTGAGGACTTACCTCGGATGTTGTCGAAGGGCTTGACGGCTAATCGATCACTTTTTCCTTCCCTTATCCAATTGTGGCCCTCTAAGCTCTTGAGCTAATTCAAACAAATTCAATTCATTAAAGTCTCGCTTGCTAGCCTTGGCGAATACACATATCATTGACTCAACATCACATAACTAAGCACTTTAGTCAATTTTCTTTAATTACGCACACATTCGGCCTTAGCTCACAACAAGGTAGCCGATTACCTAAGTCAAGAATAGGCATCATTAAGCTTGCCTCTAACCGAATGCATGCACAATAATTCCCCCCCATGTGGCCGATTTTACTTAGTCATACTTGCACAAAATCAACAATAAATTGCAAGATTTTCACATCATATGTGTACTAGGCCGATTGTACATGCAAATTTCACAACATTCTTCAACAAATTTCTTCTTTAAACAACATATTTATCACTTTCTTCATAATCAAAATATCATGTGCAATCATATATACACATATAGGTGCAAGGTCAATTTCAAGGTGTCCATAGCCATCCAAAACACAAATTTTACTAACATGCAAGAAGCATGAACCATGCTCATGAATGCATCATGGCCGAATACATCACAATCATGCCCTTTCAACTTCAATCATGGTTAAACAAAAGAAAACTCAATGTCTTACTCAAGACGGCTACAAAGAAATTTCAAGAGTAGAAAATCCATCATTGCATGCATCATTAGCAAGCTTCACATTTAGCATGCAATGGCTTTAACACAATAACAACTTTGGCCAAATACCATTCCCATGGCATAACAAGGATTTGAACCATGGCTAACATGAACATCAAGTTAGCAACTAAAACATGCATGAAACTCATAACACAACCTCATACATACCTTACTCTTGATGCAAGTTTAGCCAAATTTCCTTCTAGATCTCTTCTAAACAAAGAAAATGAAGTAAAATCCTTCTTCCTCTTAGTATTTTCGGCCAAAAGGAGAGAACAAGGATGAACAAAATTTTTTGTTTTCTTTCTTAGTTGCACGGCAATGGGGGGCATCCATGCTCATCTTTTTTTTTGTTCATTTCTTTAATGCTAATTCTTATTTTATTTCTTCATACATAACTCACTAACCAAACATGTTGGAAACATGTTTCCCTTGCCCATCAACACCTACCTTGGCCGCCACTATGCTTCTTTTGGGGAAATTTGACATGCAAATCCCTTATTTTTGCATGCATGATCAACTAGTCATCCCACATCTTCCCATCATACTTTCAAAGTTTACTACTAGGCCCTTTCTAGTGAAATTCACATTTATAACACTAAATCAAATCATTAAAAATGTCACACACAATTTAACACATATCATAGGCATCAAAATAAATTTTAAATTATTTTTATGCCTCGGTTTTGTGGTCCCGAAACCACATTCCGACTAGGGTCAATTTTGGGCTGTCACAGCATGTTAGGGAAAAAGATAGACAAAGAGCCTCATGTCATTTTCTATGCCTCAAAAATCCTAGATGCTACACAAAGCAACTACATCACTATAGAAAAAGAACTCTTAGCTATTGTATAGAACTCTTAGCTATTGTATTTGCTTTGGATAAATTTCGATCTTATTTTTTGGGATCTAAAGTGATTATTTTTTTGACCATGCAGCTCTTAGGAACTTGATCGCAAGGAAGGAAGTAAAACCAAGGCTCATCAGATGGATTTTACTGCTTCAAGATTTTGACATCGAGACTCGAGATAAAAAGGGATGCAAAAACTTGACAGCCGACCACTTGAGTAGATTAAAGATACTTTACGATGACATTCCAATAAAGGATGAGTTTCCTGACGAAAGCCTATCTTAGACCGATACACATTTCCCATGGTATGTAGATATGGTAAATCTCCTAGCCACAAGTTCATTGCCCACTGGGTTGGCACGTTCTGTGAAGGACAAGCTTAGACGGGAAGCTAGATATTACATTTGGGATGACCCATTCTTGTGGAAACACTGTTCAGATTAGATAATAAGATGATATGTTCTAGAAATCGAGGTAGGCTTTATCCTTAGTTTTTGTCATATAGAAGCTTGTGGAAGTCACTTTGGCTTTAAACAGACTGCTCATAAGGTATTTGAGTGTGGGGAATATTGGCCTACAATTTTTCGGGACCCATATAATTTTTGTAAGTCTTGCGATAAATGCCAACTACAGGTAACATCACTAAACGAAATCAAATGCCCCTATCCCTTATTCATGTATGTGAGATTTTTGATGTGTGGGGTATTCATGGGCCCATTTATTTCCTCATTTAGAAACATATATATAATTCTTACAGTAGACTATATTTCTAAGTGGATAGAAGCAAAGCCTAGTCGCAATGATAATGCTAAACTGTTTTGGAGTTTCTAAAATGACCTATTTTTTCTAAGATTGACACACCTCGAGCTTTGATCAGTGATCGTGGCACCCACTTTTTCAATAAAGTCATGGTGGCACTATTGAAAAAATACGGAGTTCACCACCGTATAGCTACAACCTACCATCCCCAAATGAATGGCCAATCAGAACACTCGAACAAGGAAATTAAGACTATTTTGGAGAAAATAGTTCAGCCTAATTGGAAGGATTGGAGTCTTCGGTTAAATGACGCACTTTGGGCTTATCGGATAGCGTATAATAGACCAATTGGCATAACCCTATATCGGCTTGTTTTTGCCAAAGCTTGTCATCTTCCGATAGATTTGGAACATAAAGCTTATTGGGCTGTTCGACAATGTAACATGGAGTTAGAACCCGTAGGAAAGGTAAGGAAACTAAACATCCAAGAATTGGAGGAAATTCGTAATGACACCTACGAGAATGTTCGCATTTATAAAGACAAGACAAAGTTGTTCCATGATAAGAAAATATCTCAGAGGCATTTTTCGGTAGGATGACATATTTTTCTATATTAATTATAGGTTTATTTTGATTATGATCCTACTAATTTAAACTATTTATGGTTTTTTATGTTAGAGGGACTAAATTGAAGACAAAATGAAATTTAAAGGAAAAAAGCATGAATTTAAAGTTAAATTGGGCCAGCATGCGAAGTAAGAGAGAAGTGGTGCCGAAAATGCAAAGTGTGGAAGATTTTAGGAGCAAAAAATGCAAAAGAAAAGATTTTATAGCATAAGACTCTATTTTAATTTCAATTATATTAAGATAATTATTAAGGATAATTATTTAGATTTAATTTTAGCTTTTATCTTTATTTATTTTTAATTATCTTTATTTATTTGTATTTATCTTTTGAAATTTAATTAGGAATAAACTGGGTTTTCTACTACTATAAATAGGTTATGGAGTGACACAAATTTCACTCATCTTTTCTGTAAACACTCCCTCTCCCAAAAAGTTTAGCCTTTTATTCTTTCCAGATTTTTCAATAAAAAATCTATTTCCATTATGTTTATTTCTTTTTCCCCAAAAAGTATGAGCCACTAAATTTATTTAGCCGAAGGTTGTCAAAGTTCCCCAAAAAGGGTTCATGGGGCTTAGAATCCCTACTTAGCCTTCTCAATGAGTATTCATCGTTTCTCTGCATTACGGGGTTGACGCTTCAGTCCATGTCCTTGAAAAGGTAATCTATTTAACGTGTGCAAGGAACGACTGCTTTGTATATTTTGGGAATGTTGCATAGTCGGTTCGTTAGCTTACTGCGTCAGAGGTTGGCGAACCCAAGAGAAAAAATGGCACGACATTCGCCATTGAGAAACGATGATCTAGAATAAGATGGTCCCACAGAAGTGATTGTTGGCCAGAGTTAGGTTCCTCTAAATCGTAAGTCTAAATTCTTGGAGCTGGTGGTCGTAGGCATCCTCTTCCACTATAACTGGCTTATTCTGTTTGAGAAGTATCACCTAAAAGTCAATAATTGAACCCAAGGCAGATCGAGACAACAGGAGGCTGGAATCTCTCTATAAGAAACTTTTTCTCAACTCTATTTGTAACATCTTGAAATAGGGCCTAGTCGGAATGGTGGTTTCGGGACCACAAATCTGACATCAAAATTTTTACTTTATAATTAATATGAGGCCTAGAATATGAGTATATGCATGTGTTAAAGTTTCATGAAGAAATTCTTTGAGTAAGGTGTTCAATTGGAAATTAAGGACTAAATTGAATAAATTGAAAAACTTGAATTCTAGAAGAAATTTGTATGAAATTGCTTTGGATTATGACTTAGAAGGTCTTGAAGAGCAATTTTCCCAAATTCTAAGTTTTTGGACAAAAATAGGCTTGCATGGATGGAATTTTAATGAAAAGGCTTAAGGGCATTTTGGTCATTTAGTATTTTAATGAAATAAAATGGGAAAAATGAACCAAAATCAGCCCATTCTCTTCCTTGTTCAGCTGAAACTTCAAGGGTTTCCATAGCTAGGGTTTTCAAGCTTTCGAAGCTTAATAGTAAGTGCTCCCAAGCCTCGTTTTTTATGTTCTTTGTATTTTTGAAATCCGGGTAGCTTGCTCTCTCCATTTCTACCCATATTTTATGCTAGGTTTCATGTTTAAAAATTTACCCATGCATGAGTTGCTTGTATTTTGATGGATTTTGGAGGAATATGAAAGATGAATGTGTATTAAACATCTTTTCCTAGTTGATTTTCATGAAAAACCCTTATAGGGACTATTTTGCAAAAGATGTAAATGTGTGGTAGAAATGAGAAAATAATGGAAAATGTGGGCTACCATAAGAAGGAAAAGTGTTCGGCTAGGCTTGGGTAAGATAGAAAGTGCATGTGTTTCATTATACAAGCCTAGGGACTAAATCGTAAAAATGTGAAAGGTTAGGGAAAAAATGGTCATTTGGACCGGGGGTAGATATTAAACTTTAAATGCATAATGTAGTGTATTAATGAGTTAAATTTTGTTGTTATAGACCCCGAGGAACAAATTTCGGAGGTCGATCGAGGTAAACGCAAGGTTTCGGAATAACCGAAACACAACTCCGAAAAGAATACCACGTAAGTTTAGATAACTTAAAGTAAAGCCTTAATATGCATAATTGAATGATTTATGAATGCATGATTATTGCATTTATGATTAGCATGAAATATCATAGAAATGCATATTTGATGGTAACTTGTGAAAAATGTCTCGGATGAGGTTGACAAAGGGAATTCGATGGATAAACCCTCATTGATATGTGTAAAGAGATCCTGCATGTGTTGCAGTAAGGATTTAGCCCGGACGGGTAATCCGTGATCTCAAGTATGAAAAGGATTTAACCCGGATGGGTGTTCTTTGAATGATCAAGCATCCCGAAGAATATGTGTGCATTATGGATTTAGCCCGGACGGGTAATTCGATTAGGGTCTGATTTTAGCCTGGACTGGTAATTCAGATCCGAGCTCATTAAGGGTGTTTGTCGTTATAAGGGATTTAGCCTGGACTGGTAATCCCGACATCACCTTATGAGTTCATAAAATGGGGGATTTAGCCTGGACTGATAATCCCGCCATAAAATCTGAGGTTCGCGGGAGTGCGTATAGGGAATGATCATTCATATGAATTGACGGTTAATGGGTATTCCATCGATATTTCCTAGAAACTCAATGAGATTAACATGAGATGTTTATGTAAATGAGATGTTGAATGATGAGCTCATCTAGTTAAATTATATGATGCTTGATTATGTTACTAACTTATTGATTGAGTGCCTGTAATAGGGAACCATTTAATAATTGTTGGTTTCCTTATGTATCATGGATGCATGTTAAATACTTGGTAAGTTTACTTTCCTGTTATTCGAGGTTACTAAGCATGTAAATGCTTACCCCTCTCTTTTTCCCGCCTCATAGAGCTCGAGGACTCAAAAGGATTGGAAGACGATTGGAGAGTCAACACGCTATCAACTAGACAAGCTTTGGTATAAAGACTTTGTTTGTTTTGTTCAATGGCATGTATAGTATTTTTGAGTATTTTGTTATATGTGTCATTTGATTTGCCAAATGAAGGCATATAAAAATATGTTTATATATTTTTATCTCTTTGTATATGGCCACGAAAATTGGCTTAATTGATGTAGGCTATGAACTACGAATTTATGCATGGTTTTATTTACAAGTGATGGGTCATTACCAATTGGCAATGAGTCACATGAACGAGCCAATTTCAAATGAATTAAAATGACATGGGAACACACAAACACTAAATAGGAAATAACCTATCATGTATCCAACCAATGATATGAGGTTTCCATACATCTAGTTTAATCAAGATTATTTATAAGTGTATAATTGTGTTTTACTTTGAATTTGGTAACCACTAAGCACAAGTAGTAGAAAGGGGCGACTAAAGGCTTGGAAAATAGCCTATTAGAGTCCACATGGTTAGACACACGGGTGTGTGTCTAGGCTGAGTGTGACACATGGTTCCCTCCCATGGGCGTGTGCTATGGCCGTGTGTCCCCTGCACTTAAAATTTTAGCTCAAAGTTGTACACGGGTAGGCCACACAGGCGTGCACCATGGCCGTGTTAAAAAGAAAGTGTCATCCACGGGCAGGCTGCACGGGTGTGTGCCATGGCCATGTTGATAAGTCAGTGTTGCCCACGACTGATGGGCATGGGCATGCCCCAAGTCACACGGGTGTGTGAGTCCACACAGCCCACCTATAGGGGCGTGTAACACTTTATGATAAGGAAAAATTTCCTAAGGAGACCAAGGTTTATCAAACGTACCCGGATTTGTTCCGCACTGCCTCTAGGTATGTTATAGGCCTCGAAGGCCTATATAAGGGATGAGTTGTTCACGGATGAAAAGCTTAAAATTTGAGTAAAACTTGGTGACCCAATTTGGTGCGTTTCAAATTGTAAAATCTTGGTAATGCCTCGAACCCTATCCCGGCATCGGGTACAGGTGAGGGGTGTTACATTGTTGACCGAAGCTCCTGTTTTAGTGCTACCTGAACCGGGAAAAGAGCTTGTGGTCTACAGTGATGCATCCTTAAATGGATTGGGTTGTGTACTTATGCAAGATGGAAAGGTGATAGCCTATGCTTCACGGCAATTGAAGCCTCACGAGAAGAATTATCCAACCCACGAGCTAAAGCTTGCCGCTATTATTTTTGCCATGAAAATTTGGAGGCATTATTTGTATGGCGAGACTTGTCATATATTCACGGACCACAAGAGTTTGAAATACTTGATGACTCAGAAAGAATTAAATTTGAGACATCGAAGATGGTTAGAATTAATTAAGGATTTTTATCTGATTATCGACTATCACCCGAGAAAGGCGAATGTGGCCGTCGATGCATTGAGTAGAAAATCCCTGTATGCTTTGAGAGCCATGGATACTCGTTTGACATTGCTTGATGATATTTCAGTTCTTGCCGAGCTGGAGGCTAGGCCAACATTTTTGCAGGAAATTCATGAAGCTCAGCTTAATGATAATGACTTGCAAGCAAAAAGAGCTCAATGTGAGTCCGGTGTTGAGTTAGATTTTTGAATTAGTCCTATTGTATGTGTAATGTTTAAAGATAGGGTTTGTGTACCCAAAGACAATAAACTTATTTGGAAATTTTGCAAGAAGCACATAACAGTTGTCTGTCTGTTCACCCGGGAAGTACCAAGATGTACAACGATTTAAAAAAGATGTACTGGTGGAACGGCATGAAAAGAGATGTTTCTGAATTTGTATCAAAATGCTTGGTATGTCAGCAAGTTAAAGCTAAACATCAAGTGCATTCAGATTTGTTACAGCCTGTAATGGTCCCCGAATGCAAGTGAGACAAAGTTACCATGGACTTCGTGACGGGATTACCTTTAACTCCGAAAAAGAAAGATGCCATATGGGTTATAGTGGACAAATTGACAAAGCCGGCTCATTTCCTCTCGGTAAGGACAGATTATTCTCTTGATAGATTGGCTGATTTGTACATTTCTGAGATAGTAAGATTGCATGGAGTACCACTGTCGATTATTTCGGACAGAGACCCGAGGTTCACTTCGAGATTCTGGAAGAAGTTACAAGAATCCTTGGGTACAAAGTTGAGCTTTAGCACAGCTTTTCACCCTCAGACTGATGACCAGTCTAAGTGGATGATTCAGATTCTCGAAGACATGTTGCGTTGTTCCATCCTCGAATTTCAGGGTAGCTGGGAAAAATACCTGCCATTGGTAGAATTTGCCTACAACAATAGTTTCCAAACAAGTTTGAAGATGGCGCCTTATGAGGTCTTTTATGGCAGGAAGTGCCGAACTCTATTGTACTGGACAGAACTCAAGGAAAATCGAATTCATGGAGTTGATTTGATTGAAGAAACTGAAGAAATAGTTAAAATGATACAGGATTGTTTAAAAGCGGCATCAGATAGGCAAAAGTCTTATGCTGATCTGAAAAGAAAGGAAATTAAATTTCAAGTTGGAGATAGAGTATTCTTGAAAGTATCTCCATGGAAAAAGGTATTGAGATTTGGTCGAAAAGGTAAACTGAGTCCACGATTTATCAGACCGTACGAGATCACTGAAAGATTTGGACCGTTAGCCTATCGTTTGGCGTTGTCACCCGAATTGGAAACGATTCATGATGTATTCCATGTATCCATGTTAATGAGATACCAATCAGACCCCTCTCATGTAATTTCACCGACTGAGATTGAAATTCGGCCAGACATGACTTATGGAGAGGAACCAGTTAAGATATTGGCTCGTGAAGTTAAACAATTGAGAAATAAAGATGTGGCTCTAGTAAAACTTTTATGGCTTCGACATGGTGTAGAAGAGGCTACATGGGAGCCGGAAGAAACCATGAGAAGTCAATATCCGAATCTATTTTCTGGTAGGACTTTCGAGGACAAAAGTCCTTAAGGGGGGAGAAATGTAACATCCTGAAATAGGGCCTCGTCGGAATGGTGTTTCAGGACCACAAATCTGGCATCAAAATATTTACTTTATGATTAATATGAGGCCTAGAATATGATTATATGCATGTGTTAAAGTTTCATGAAGAAATTCTATGAGTAAGGTGTTCAATTGGAAATTAGGGACTAAATTGAATAAATTGCAAAACTTGAATTCTAGAAGCAATTTGTATGGAATTTCTTTGGGTTTTGAATTAAAAGGTCTTGGAGAGCAACTTTCCCAAATTCTAAGTTTTTGGACAAAAATGGGCTTGCATGGATGGAATTTTAAGGAAATGGCGTAAGGGCATTTTGGTCATTTGGTATTTTAATGAAATAAAATGGGAAAAATGAACCAAATTCAGGCCATTCTATTCCTTGTCCACCTGAAACTTCAAGGATTTCCATAGCTAGGGTTTTCAAGCTTTCCAAGATCAATAGTAAGTGCTCCCAAGCCCCGTTTTTCATGCTCTTTGTATTTTTGAAATCCCGGTAGCTTGCTCTCTCCATTTCTACCCATATTTTATGCTAGGGTTCATGTTTAAAAATTTACCCATGCATGAGTTGCTTGTATTTTGATGGATTTTGGAGGAATATGAAAGATGAATGTGTATTAAACATATTTTCCGAGTTGATTTTCATGAAAAACCCTTATAGGGACTATTTTGCAAAAGATGTAAATGTGTGGTAGAAATGAGAAGATAATGGAAAATATGGGCTACCATAAGAAGGAAAAGTGTTCGGCTAGGCTTGGGTAAGATAGAAAGTGCATGTGTTTCATTATACGAGCCTAGAAACTAAATCGTAAAAATGTAAAAGGTTAGGGGTAAAACGGTCATTTGGACCGGAGGTAGATATTAAACTTGAAATGTATAATGTAGTGTATTAATGAGTTAAATTTTGTTGTTACAGACCCCGAGGAGCAAATTTCGGAGGTTGATCGAGGTAAACTCAAGGTTTCAGAATAACCAAAACACAACTCTAAAAAGAATACCAGATAAGTTCAGATAACTTAAAGTAAACCCCTAATATGCATAATTCAATGATTTATGAATGCATGATGATTGCATTTCTTATTAGCATGAAATATCATAGAAATGCATATTTGATGGTAACATGTGAAAAATGTCTCGGATGAGGTTGACAAAGGGAATTCGATGGATAAACCCTCATTGATATGTGTAAAGAGATCCTGCATGTATTGCAGTAAGGATTTAGCCCGGATAGGTAATCCGTGATCTCAAGTATGAAAAGGATCTAACCCAGACGGGTGTTCCTTGAATGATCAAGCCTCCTGAAGAATATGTGTGCATTATGGATTTAGCCCAGATAGGTAATCCGATTAGGGTCTGAATTTAGCCTGGACTGGTAATTCAGATCCGAGCTCATTAAGGGTGTTTGTCGTTATAAGGGATTTAGCCTGGACTGGAAATCCCGACATCATTATGAGTTCATAAATAGGGTATTTAACCTGGACTGGTAGTCCCGCCATAAAATGTGAGGTTCGCGGGAGTGCGTTTAGGGAATGATCATTCGTATGAATTGACGGTTAATGGGTATTCCGTCGAGATTTTCTAGAAACTCAACGAAATTAAAATGAGATGTTTGTGTAAATGAGATGTTGAATGATGAGCTCATGTAGTTAAATTATATGATGCTTGATTATGTTACTAACTTATTGATTGAGTGCATGTAATAGGGAACCATTTAATAATTGTTGGTTTCCTTATCTATCATGGGTGCATGTTAAATACTTGGTAAGTTTACTTTCCT
This sequence comes from Gossypium arboreum, assembly GCF_025698485.1. Taxonomy (NCBI): domain Eukaryota; kingdom Viridiplantae; phylum Streptophyta; class Magnoliopsida; order Malvales; family Malvaceae; genus Gossypium; species Gossypium arboreum. The sequence goes on from NC_069080.1 coordinate 43,081,935, forward strand.
ATTATTCGAGCTTACTAAGCATGTAAATGCTTACCCCTCTCTTTTTTCCCGCCTCACAGAGCTCGAGGACTCAAAAGGATTGGAAGACGATTGGAGAGTCAACACGCTATCAACTAGACAAGCTTTGGTATAAAGACTTTGTTTATTTTGCTCAATGGCATGTATAGTATTTTTGAGTATTTTGTTATATATGTCATTTGATTTGCCAAATGAAGGCATATAAAAATATGTTTATATATTTTTATCTTTTTGTATATGGCCACGAAAATTGGCTTAATTGAAGTAGGCTATGACCTACGAATTTATGCATGGTTTTATTTACAAGTGATGGGTCATTACTAATTGGCAATGAGTCACATGAACGAGCCAATTTCAAATGAATTAAAATGACATGGGAGCGCACAAACACTAAATAGGAAATAACCTATCATGTATCCAACCAATGATATGAGGTTTCCATACATCTAGTTTAATCAAGATTATTTATAAGTGTATAATTGTGTTTTACTTTGAATTTGGTAACCACTAAGCACAAGTAGTAGAAAGGGGTGACTAAAAGCTTGGAAAATAGCCTATTAGAGTCCACATGGTTAGACACACGGGCGTGTGTCTAGGCCGTGTGTGACACACGGTTCACTTCCATGGGCGTGTGCTATGGCCATGTGTCCCCTGCACTTAAAATTTTAGCTCAAAGTTGTACACGGGTAGGCCACACGGGCGTGCACCATGACCGTGTTAAAAAGACAGTGTCATCCACAGAAAGGTAGCACGAGTGTGCGCCATGGCATTGCTAATAGGTCAGTGTTGCCCATGGTAGAAGGGCATGGGCATGCCCCAAGTCACACGGGTGTGTGAGTCCACACGGCCCACCTACACGGGCGTGTGACACTTTATGATAAGGAAAAATTTCTTAAGGAGCCCAAGGTTTATCGAACGTACCCGAATTTGTCCCGCACTGCCTCTAGGTATGTTATAGGCCTTGAAGGCCTATGTAAGGGATGAGTTGTTCATGGATGAAAATCTTAAAATTTGAGAAAATCTTGGTGACCCAATTTGGTACGTTTCAAAATGTAAAGTCCTGTTAATGCCTCGAACCCTATCCCGGTGTCAGATACGGGTGAGGGGTGTTACACTATTTATCTCTACTATTTTAATTTTAATTTTTGCACTTGCAAATAAATCAAAACTTTTAATTTTATATTTTTTTATTTTTTCCTGGTACACAAGTTTTCTTGGCACGATTATGTCTGGGATTTCGAGGAATAAGCAATTTTGCAAATCCAGTCCTTGAGATTTGACCCTACTTCCCTTATACTATTATTTGTATTATTTTATCGAGATAGGATATTTTTGCTACTTTCAACGACCGCATCATGCTTGTAATCTAGCCATTGGATGGCTACTAATGGTTTGTTTTGATATATTTGTAATGTCATACTATGATAGCTACATATGTGTTAAGTAGTTGATCAAATTTTGTCTAACATGTGAACTAAACTAAGGCAAGATTATGAGCATATATGCATGTAATGGTATGCTATGTTGAATGATAGAATTTGTTTAATTTAAATGCTTGGAATGGTTGGTATTGGATGTGTGTTTCAAGTACAGGTCATGGATGTTATTTTGGGTGAGAAATGAAGCTAGAAATGGCTTTATTTTGTCTATAGGGGTAGACACACGGGCGTGTGTGTAGACCGTGTGTGACACACGGCTAAGTACATTGGTGTGTAGTTAGGTGATGTGCCCCCTGCACCTTAGTTTTGAGAAACAGAATGCTCAGAATTAAGCACATGGGAACATGGGCGTGTGTCTCAGCCGTGTGTGCTACACGGCCTTAACCACGGGCGTGTGTCATGGCCATGTGAAACCTGTACCTAAATATCGAATTGAATTAATTTACCACACGGCCTAGCACACGGGCATGTGGTATGGCCGTATGCCCAAGTCAGAGAGTTACAAGGGGTCAAACACGGTCTGGAGCACGGGCGTCCCTTAGACCACATGGGCGTGAAAGCCCTGAACCTTGGAAAATTTTTGAAATTTCGCGAACAATTCTTAGAGTTCTCGATTAAGTTCCGACTCGTTTCTAATGCTCGTATTAGGCCTCGAAGGTCCAATTAAGGGACATTTTGAATGATCTCGATTAATGAAAAGTAATTTACATAAATTATTTGTAAAATGTTCTGAAAGTTTCGGTAATGCTCTGAAACCCTGTTCTGACTATGGATACGGGTTAGGGGTGTTACAGTGACATACTGAGCTATAAGTGTAATACCCCCTAATCCTTATCCATCCCCGGAATAAGATTACGGAGCATTACCAGTCAATATAGTTCAATAACTTTAAATCACATTCAAACCTACTCAAAACATGACAAATTAGACATTTTACGTGCTTATATGATGAATCATTTTAAGTATTTCACATACATTATCAAATAGTTCAAATTTCTTACCAAATAAGCCAATTCCTACCATATACTATTACCAAATCCAAATTTACTTATTTCATGCTTACCTTGACAATCCAAAATGACACACAAAGACATTTTAGGTACATGCCACTACCAAACCGTACGTTGAGTATGAACTCTATGATATTTTTATAATTTGAACACTTAATAACGTAACATACACTTAAAAATCACATGACAATCAAAAATATATATTCGTTCACTACAAAGATAAATCCTTTATAATTCACTCAATTTTTCTTATCTACTAACCTTATTAGCTTTCCAAAATAAATTCACAAATCATTTGAACAATAATATTTTCCATTCATAGATAAGTTCAAAAATACATAATTTATATGTCTCACTCATACTTCAGTTCACTCTTCAATATCAGTAAATAATATTCAACTATTCACTTCTCAATCAGTATTCTGTACTTATCAGTTGATAAACTGTAATTTATACATATTTTTACCCCATGCTTGGCATATTTATGAATGATTTATTTTCTTGGTTTAAGTGAATTTGATGCTCCTAATCCTTTAATTTCATGTTTTAGACTCAGGAGAACTTAGGATAACAAAAAGAGCGAGAAACAGGCCAAAAAGGACAAATTGGGCTTAAAACAGTGTTTCACACGGCCTAGGCATTTCTACACAGGTAAACCACACACCCGTGTGAGTCATACGGGCAGGTCACACGCCCGTGTATCATGGTTGTGTCGACTAGAAACCAACTCAGAATTGCACACGGTTTGAGCATCTGCACACAGGCGTGGCACACGGCCGTGTCCTTGTCAAACCCAAGCCTAGTTCTATTTGAAAAAGTGTACTTTCGAGGGTTTTGAAACATTCTAAAGCCTATATAAACTCCCTATAAGAGGATTAAAGGGGTTGGTGGCATAAAATACTCGAGAATAGCCATGGAATCACCTCGGAGCCAGGATCTACATTAAGACTGAAGATTTCCATCCAATTTAGGTTTCTTTATGTTTTGTTGTTTTCCAAACATTGAGATGTTTTCCATTATTATTATGAACTAAACTCCCTAAATACCTAAGGGAGATGAAACTTAAGATGAATCTTATTACTCTTTGATTTATATGATAAATATTTGTTCTTATTCTTAATTGTGAGTTTTAACCATTGCTTTAATATTCCAGGATATTAATTCAGGTTCTTGATGTGATTATTCAGTAGAGAAAAAGTCCCTGTTTAAGAGTAGATCATTCATAATTAAGCGGAGTTGCATGCAATCCTAGAGATAGGATGACATAAATCTACCAGATTAGAGTCAAATCTAATAAGCGAATCCATAGATCGAGTTAATGCGACAATAGGGTTTTTAATTAGAAAGAGATTTCGATTAATCAACCTAGATTCAGTTGTTTTTAGTCTCGAAAGGGATAATAACATAAATCAGGGATTTTTACGGAATAAGTCAAGCGAATAAATCGTCTAAGTCAAAGGTAATAAGTGAAGTCTAGGCGGATTCTCTCTTGGGTATTGTCTTCTCCATTGGTTTTTAAAAAGTATTTTCCAACTTTCATATTTGTCGTAATCTTAGTTAAATTAGAAAATTAGTTTAGTCTAAAAACACACTTTAATTCTTAGGCTAGATAATAAAAATATAGTAATTACTGGTACTTTTAGTCCTCGTAGATACGATATTTTCGGTCTCACGATAACTATACTACTGTTCAATAGGTGCGACCTTAAGTCAAATTTTTAGTTAGTTTAACGACCACCATCAGTCATTCAGTATTTTTATTTACCTGTATTAACATGACTCGAACATTGACGGATACACGGATCCAACCAACACACCAGTACGGCACTCAATGCCTCATCGGCTTTGCTGAAGAAAATAGTAACAGTACAGTACTCAGTACCTCATCAAATTAAACCGATGTAACAATAGCAGTACGACACACATGGTGCCTCATCTACTCAAAGTCGAAGTAACAGTACGAAACTTATAGTGTCTCATCGACTCAAGGTCAAAGTATCCCTGAACACTTCCAATCCTAGGGCATGCCAACTATATCTGACTAACCCGATATAATTAATAGGGTATTCTATTCACTTTCAATTTTTCTAATCAATACACATTTTAATTAATCACATAAATTCATAATTCAATACAATTCAATTCCCTTTTCAGTAACAAATATTCCAAATTCCACATTAATCACATATTCATATTTATTTCATCACATTCCCAATCATTTTAATTTTCAATATAACATATATTCAATATCCAATTTCTACATCAATCACATATATCCATATAAATTCAATAAATTTATCACATATCAAATCAATCCATTTCAATTGTAAAACATAATACAAATAATTCTCACCTAAATTACTTACCATAATATTTAATCAAAATACAACAATTAATAAATAAATTCACTTTTCAATTCAACCAATATTCACTCCAATTCAAATAATCATCTCGATGCACTTACCATACATATTAAATAATAATTTCAACAATTAAATATTAAGTTCGGATTGTAGAAATACAAACCATAATTTCTGAGCTAACCCTCGTTGATTTTGCCTTTTCCTTCCTTAGCCAAGGTTTTCCAAAACAACATTAGCTACGAAAAATTAAAATAATTTTTATAGTCATTAATACAATACTAATTTATATTGAATAATTGAATTTCTATTCAATTTCTACCTTATTTTCAATTTGATCCTAACTAAGTTCACTTACTTTTCTAACTCAATTCATACTTTATTTCTACTCAATTTCTTATCATATTTAACATAAATATCCAATGTTCATGATAAAACCCTAATTTCAAATTTATTTCAATTTAGTCCTTCAAACACAAAACTTATAACTTACTTTACAATTTAATCCTTTAATCAATTCTAAATAAGAATTCTATCAATTTAATCCCTAATTCAATCATTTGTTGAAATGAACAATATCTAGCAATCTAATAACTTTCAAAATTTCCACTTAAATCAAGTAGTGCTTTGTTTTAGGATTCTAAAAACTCAAAATTTACAAGAAAAGGGACTATTAGCAATTGAATTTGGAACTTTGAAATCCCTAATTTCCCTTTCTTTCTTTCTTTTCTTTCTTTCCTTCTTTTCTTCTCGGTTTTCGTTTCACTTTTTGTTTCTTTTCTATTCTTTCATTTCTTTTATTATTTTGTTTATTTACTTTATTATTATAATATAACATAATATATATATTACTTAAATATTAAGTATTACTTAATTATTATTATATTACTTAATATATATTACATAAATACTACACATGTCATTGCCTACACCATATACTTGTATTTACTTTCTATTTATTATATTAATTTAATATTATAATAACATAATAATTATTATTTCTTAAATAATAAGTAAATACATACATATTACAATTGTATGTATGTATTTATTACACTTGTACATTTTATTACAATATAATTGTATTAATTTTATTTATTTATTTTATGTTTATAATAATAATATAATAATATAATATATTTACTTATATTATAAGAAAATAATAATTACATATATTTAAAAAGAAAAGATATAGTTACCTTATCGGAGATCGGAGAAGTCAGAACCGGTTGGTTCCCATGGCTCGATCCGGCCTCCTAGGCCTCCTTTGGCTTGCTTGAAACTCGAACATGGAGTGAGGGAAACAAGAGGAGCAGATTTGGAGGTTTTTTGCACCTCCGACCGCTGTGCACGGCGAACGCCGGCAAAAAACAGGCATCAATTCGGTGACCGGAAATCACCCAAGGCCGAGAGTCTCACCCCTCTTTTTCTTTTTTTTTTTTTCAGCACTGATGAAATGACGAATTTTTTAGAAAAAAATTGCTTTTATAGCCCCTTTATACGGCGCCATTTTGGGGCAAACACTTAAGAACCAAAACGGCGTCATTCGATCGCCTGACCCGAACCCCGACCCGAAGACCGCCTAGGATCCGCGTGTTTTTGGACTGAGGGGCTATTTGCGCCCTCAGTCGCTCCGCTTTTGAGGATGGTTTTAATGTAGTCCCCTTTTACTTTTATTTCTTTTAATTTCCCCCTGAAATTTCTTTACTGTTTTATTTTGGTCCCTGATCGAGCGGTGCATTTTGAGTGGACGAGTTTATTACCCATTTGGTCCTCCTTGGTTTTTCACGCATTCGTCTGGGTCTCTATTTTAATCCCAGCAATTTGTTTTATTTGTAAATTATCCTCCTTATTTTGAATCGATTTCAATTAGGTTTTATTTAGATTCATTTTACAATTTTCTTTATTATTCGTGTTTATTTATTGATATTGATTGTATTATTTGCATTATTTTATTATTTATATGTTGTAGTCGATTAATTGTAAATTTATCTTGTACGCATTATTCTATATTTTGTGCATTATTAGTATTTTACCATATTATTATTTTATATATTATTGTTGTTATTAACATACTATTATTATTATTACATTTATTAATAATATTATTAGTACTAGTATTGATTTTCACTTAATATTTATATGTGTATATACATATGCGTATCTATGTATTGTATTAATAGTTTTTATATTATTATCATTTCTAATATATATCGTATATGTTTATGTATATATCATGTATATTTTTATTTTTTTAATATTATTAGTTATATATTTTATACTATTTCATGTATATATTTTATATTATCCTTATTATTATTATTAATCTTAGTATATGTTTTATTATATATGTATATATCTTTAATATATATATATAGGTATATATTTATGTAATATTGTAATAGGTTTTTTAAACGTCATTATTTCCAATATGTATATATTATGTAAATATTTTAATGTTATATTATATATGCAGTTTTTATATATTACGTGTATATACTTTTTAATATTGTATTTTATATATCATGCATATATTTGAATGCTATATTATATTTTTACGTATTATATCATGTATATATATTTTTCATATATGTTATGTACATACACTTTTCAATATTTTTTATATTATTATGTATATACTTTAACATTACTAGTTATATATATTTTACTACTTTATGTATATTTCAAATATTATATATAGTATATTTCTAACATCATTATTATTTATACATATATATGTATATATATATTACGTACATACTCTTAATATCATTATTACATATGTATATTCATTTTTTTTTCGTGTTTGATGCTATTATTACGTTTAATCTCGCATGCATTGTTATTGTTTTTTTTTTATTATTGTCATATTTGTTATGTGTTTCGATATATTTCTAACTCTTGTCTCTTGCCCATTTCATATCATTTTGTTATTCACTACTTTAAAGACCCTTTTTTTACGCATGTTCTTTTAATTTCAATAAGCAAGGCAACGTACCGATTTAATATTAAGTCATCGATTTCATCGCTATGTTAGGTGAAATTCCTTGGCTCGTGTTAAAGACGGAACACCCTTCTAAAAAAACCGAACACTAAAAAACTCTCATTTTGCAATTGGATCACGATTAAATGTCAAATTGAATTCGTACTTTTGAAAATCAAGACAACACGAGTTTAATACAGATACCAATTTTGGGCGTCGCGAGAGTGCTAATACCTTCCTAGTGCGTAACCGACTCCCGAACCCTATTTTTCTCTGGCTTTTGATGTAGACCTAAACTCGGCCTTCTTTTTGTTTAAAAAATAAATTTATTAGGTGTCCAATCACACCTAGAAAAAAGATCAGTGCCGACTCCCTTTTTTAATAAAATCAAAAGTCGTTTTCAAATTTTCAATAAATCGCCTCGATTAGCGACCCGAAGCAAAAAAAATTTTTACGTCACTACAGCTGGCGACTCCGTGATTATTTCGTGGATTGGATTTCACTTGACTGTCTATGGCTCCATTGCATGTATTTTTGAGAGTCGAGTCGAATTAAACGCGTGTTGTCAAAATTTGCGAATTTCCTTTGTTCAAATTAATGTTTAGTTGTGATCCTCAAATTTTGTTTTCAAAAAAATCATGCATTTGCATCATGTCGTAAATGTTTTTCTAGCTTATTTTATCTTTTGCTTTTCAGCTCTTTTAAGTTTCGAAGTTTTAAAATAAGATGAAAGGTTTATGAGTTTCTCTCCACACACCGTGCACTTGCATTTTTGCATAACATGAGCTCTCTACCCGGGCTCCGTCCGCTTAAGTGGAAGTAAACGCTATGCCTTCGTGAGTTAACTCGTCCCTCCGACAAAGCTAGTGAATACTTAGGGTTACATATGACTTATGCTTTCGTGAGTTAACTTGTCCCTCCGCATAGGCATAAGTAAATGTAATCCCTCGAATTGAACTCGTGAGCCTGTGATGGGCTACGACCGAGGCTTCGTACTAGTCTTAGTAGACGATAGTACGAACAATTCGAGTACCTATCTACAACTGAAACCGCATATAGTAAACCATACGAACCACCTAACTAGAGCCATGTCGAACCTCCGTTCGTTTAGTAGTCACCAAAATAAGTACACGAGAGAAACGCCTCTTATCTTTTGCACTTTCACTTTGTATGCAAGAGGATTGGGTTGGTTTAAGAAACTAGATCGAGTAGCGTAATTTGATAAATTTTCCATAATTTTTCTGCCTATATTTGACTACTAACCAGGGTTGTTCGTCTTTGCTTTATTTTTCATCATGCATTATAGGCATCATATTAGAAAAGTGTTGACTAGAGGTCGGTTGCCAAAAAATGGGTTTCTGATGGAAGAGTTGATTGTACAAACAACAGAGAAAAATGTCGTGGTCCGGGATTGGTCTTCAAAAACCCAAAAAGAAAAAGGGGATAGTTTAATAGAAGGATGTGTTTCTAATCTACCCAAAAACATAACTGTGAATGTTTGTTGGAATAATCTGGAAGACTTGATTCAAATTTGGAATCAGTGGGACTCGGACACTAGGGGTATCTTCACTGAGAGGTACGGAGATATAACCCACCTGATCACTATCAATATAGATGAGCGTTTGATTCAAGCCATGATCAGATTTTGGGACCCGGCCTATCAATGTTTTACTTTCAATCAGGAAGACATGACCCCGACTATAGAAAAATACGCTGCTTTACTTTGTATCGATAATGTGCAATTCCACAAAATATATGTGAAAGAGCCCAAGTCGATGACCTTCAAGAAAAAAATAGAGAAATTGACAGATATGACCGATACATGGGCCGAAAAACAAATAAAGAAGAAGAATGAAGTCATCTGTATCCCGTAGTTTTCCCTGGGAGATTTGGTTCTAAGCCATTCCAATGTGTTGAAGAGAGTGAATCTTTTCGCTTTGGCCATTTATGGATTGATCATCTTCCCAAAGGTCCTTGGACACATAGAAGTTGCGGTGGTGGATTTCTTTGAAAAATTAAAGCAAGGAATCAACCCTGTCCCGACTATCTTGGCTGAGACCTTCAGATCCTTAAACAGTTGTAGGAAAATAGGGAAAGGACGCTTTATCGGTTGCGCGTAGTTACTCAATGTCTGGATTTTAAGCCATTTCTAGAAAGTAGAGCGCACACCATACCACATGTTTTCAAAAACCTTCACTCCGTTGGAAGCCTATCTTGAGAGAGAATGGCCAAAGGATGTCACCGAAGAGCATTGAGTTTTAGTTTTTCAGAACCTTCGAGCTGAAGATGTAACCTGGAGAGCACCGTGGATCCGCCCTTCAGTTCTGTTATACAAGGTTGGAAATCAAGATTGGGTGCCATACTCGGGTTATGGGGAGGAATTGGATACGCTCCATTAATGGTCCAAAGGTAATTTCTTCACGATAATTCATACCCGCCACCGGAGGATTAGCACAGTCTGAGTTTGCTTTTGCGGGTGAGGGATATATGAAGAGGGTCCGAGATACCGCAAAGTCTTGGAAGAGAATTCATCTCATGGAGTTAGCTCTATACGCTGACACTCTCACCCAAGATTATGTCATATGGAGAAAGCAACGAATGAGTAGTCAGCACGTCTCGTTGACAAACTACACCGTCTAGAATTCTTTCTCGGAAGAAGTGCCATCTGAGCTAGAAATGGCAAGACAAGAATTTGAACGAGAAAAGGCCAAGATGTCTCGGGACCTTAGTGCTCTTCAAGAGGAAAACTACCAACTAAAGATCGACGTTCAGATTGAAAGATCCAAAACTGAGAAAGCGTAAAAAAAAGCTAAAGTCGTAAAAAATAACTTAAGGGACCTCCATCTGGAAAATAAAAAGTTAAGAGGCACAATAAAAAATAGTGGGTTGGGCAAATCGTCACCAGAATGGAAGGAGGAAATTACCAAAATCAAAAGAGGGATGGAATTTTGGAAAGGGAAAGCGAAGAAAGAAGAAGAAAAGGCTGCGCGGGCTATGATAGAGCTAAGGAAAAAGAACGCCGAATATGAAGCTGTGTCTGCCGAGGTAATGACTAGTCGATCTAAATGTCAAGAACTAAAAGAGAGGATATTAGATTTAGAAGACATGCTGTAAGATAGTCAAAAATAGCTAGATACTCTCTTGGAGGCTTTGGAAGAAAAGAATAGTCAGTATGATAGAGACATTCGTGCTTACGAAGAGGGCCTCCAAGGAAAAGAAATGCAACTTAGCTATTTGATCAATGAAGTTCGTGGGGTAGCCATGCACGTGGTACAATTATCGGAAGAAGCTGAAACTCTCATTTGCCAATTCCCTCCAAGTAGAAGATCAAAGATATCAGAATTCTTAGCACGAGAAAAGAAATATGGCGATATAGCTATGAATTTTGTGTAATGGCTGAATTAAAAATAGCAAAATATTTTGTAATGGACTCTTTTGATAAATGAAATGCCTAAATAGGGGCCGTCTTGAAATCAACACTAAATTCTTGCATATTCATGCATGACTAACATTCATTTGACATTTATGCATTCATTGATTCATTGCATATCCCATGATCGTTCGCTAAGGTGAAAACATACAATTCGCAGTTGTAATACCACAAGACTAGAACCACGTCATTTGTATAGGACACGCCGACAAGCTAGAGTAATGGAGGCTGAATTCAATGAAATGATTGAAAGGATGGAAAGAATCCAAAGGAAATTTCAAGAGCAGTTGGCCAAGTCGCAGCAAGAGACAAGAGACTTAATGGTGAGATCTCGAGAAAAATCGCTCAAACAGAAGAATCAAATGGCCAAGATGATGGAAATGATGTCGGCTCTGGTAAAAAGAAAGGGACCTATGAACCCTGACATTATGGAACCACAGTCAAGGGTTAATCTCGATCAGGATCCACCCCATCCTCTAGTATTTACTCCACCGTACGCCCACACAACACAAAGAGGGTACGCTTAATGGGAACCTACAGGCCTGGAGTAATGACCTGCGCCACCTACCAAACTGGGGCAAGGAATGTTCGTATCAAAATCGGGGGCTAGTCCTGCTGATCCACTCGTTCTAGATTTGGACGATCCAGCAGAGATAGCCAGGTTGAAATTAGATGATTACAATGCAAAGGAGAAATATAGGAGCTTAGAGGAAAGACTCAAAGGATAGAAGGCACTGAAGTCTTCTCCGCACTAGGTGCTAAAGAACTCAGTTTGGTACCCGATCTAATTCTGCCTCCGAAGTTCAAGGTGCCTGATTTTGAAAAGTACGATGGGACAAGATGTCCAAAAGCGCATCTTGTCATGTTTTGTCGGAAAATGACAGGTGATGTGAACGAAGATAAGCTACTCATACATTGTTTTCAGGATAGTCTAGTAGGGTCGGCTCTTCGGTGGTACAACCAGCTTAATAGAGAAAAGATCCGATCCTAGAAGGACTTGGCATCAGTATTCTGTGAGCAGTACAAGCATGTATCGGATATGGTGCCTGATCGAATGACTCTACAAATGATGGAAAAGAAACCAGCAGAAACCTTTAGACAATATGCAAAAAGGTGGAGAGATATCTCAGCCCAAGTAAAGCCTCCACTGACTAAGACTGAGATAACGATCCTTTTCATCAACACGTTGAAAGCGCCATTCTATGACAAGTTGGTAGGAAGTGTCACAAAGGACTTTTCGGATATTGTGATATCCGGGGAACTTAATAAAAATGCCATAAAGAGTGGAAGGATGGAAGGTTTTGACAGTTCAAGAAGGGCAGCACCCGTAAAGAAAAGAGAGCCAGAAACCCATATGGTGGGAGCTGGAAGCCATTACACTCTAAACTCATATCCAAACCAACCCCGACCTCAAAATTATCCACCTCCGAATTTCTATTATCCTCCTCAAAACCCTTACTACCAAGCACCACCTCCTTCCTACCCCGTATATGCTACAAACAACCAAAGACCCGTCGCCACATTGCCACAAAGCAATGTACTCACTCAAAACCAACCCAGAAAGAACAAAGGCCAGTAAGACCCAATCTTGAGAAACCGCAATTTACTCCTATTCCTGTGTCGTATGGGGAACTGTACCCAAAACTCTTGGAAAAGCAATTAATATCTCCCCATTACATGGCACCCCTTAAGCCTCCATACCCGAAATGGTACTATCCAAATGCTAGTTGTGCATACCATGCCGGGAACCAGGGGCACTCTACGAAAACTGCCTTGCCTTCAAAAGAAGAGTTCAAGGACTTATCGATGCGGGCATTCTACGATTTGAGGGAATTGGAGGTACGGCAGGAAATCCATTCCCAAACCACACCGAAGGGAATGTGAGCGCAGTGGGAGAGGAGGACAAACGACAAAGTAGAAGATGGGTTTCTGAAATAAGAACACCTCTGCAGAAAATCTAGGAGGTGCTAGTGAAAAGGGGTTGCTCTATCATCTCAACAGAGTTTTTGAAGGAAGAAATGCAAAAGGTCAAAGTTTTTGTGAATTCCATGGTATTGAAGGGCACGACATTCAGTCCTGCGAGGAGTTCAGGAGATTATTGCAAAATATGATGGATAATAAGGAGATTGGGATTTTTTTATAAAGGCGAAGAGGACGATAGAGGAGAAATATGCGCCACTGACAATCCATCGTCAGGTTTCCCGTATAACGCCGACTGACCATTAATAATCTATTATGACACGAAGAAGGAGTTGGTGAAACCAAAAGTGATAATCGAAGTACCATCTCCTTTCCCCTACAAGGACAATAAAGCAATACCATGGAAATACGACGTTAATATCGTCACACATCGAGATGAAAAACCCAAAGCCATGACTGGAAGTGTTGGGGAAGTATGTCATTTCACTCTTAGTGGAAGATGTTATTCGAAAGAGGTCGAACCAGTGAAGAAAAATAGTGATTTGAAACTAAAAGGAAAGGTAGTGATGTGTGAGGCCGAAGTTGAGCAGAAAGTTCCACCGGTGCAAGAAACTAAAAAGCCTATGGATGAGGAGGAAGCACAGGAGTTCTTGAAATTTATCAAGCACAGTGAATACAATGTGGTAGACCAATTGAATAAGCAACCAGCACGAATCTCGATTTTATCTCTACTGTTAAATTCAGAGCCACACTGAAACGCTTTGCTGAAGGTGTTAAATCAAGCTTACGTAGCAAACAACATATCTGTTGAGAAGCTTGATAGGTGGGTGAATAATTTGAACGCGGACAATTTCATTTCTTTTAGTGATGATGAAATATCACCTAATGGTAGAGGCTCCGTAAAAGCATTGCATATCACAACCCGCTGTAAGGGTTACATAATACCGAACGTGCTCATCGATAATGGGTCAGCACTCAACGTCATGCCCTTGGCCACGCTTTCTAGAATTCCAATGAATTTGTCCTATTTAAGGCCCTGTCATTCCACAGTAAGGGCATTCGATGGGACAAGACGTGAAGTCATGAGGAAGATTGAGATCCCTCTAGAAGTGGGTCCCTACATATATGATGTCGAGTTCCAAGTCATGGACATTACACCCTCATATAACTACCTTTTGGGAAGACCCTGGATCCATTCCGCTGGAGCGGTCCTATCATCCCTCCATCAAAAGGTGAAACTTATCATGGATGGCTATTTGGTCGCTGTCGAGGGAGAAGAAGACATTGTAGCATCTATTTCTACCAACGCACCATACATTGAAGTGAGTAAAGATGCTATAGAATGTTCCTTCCGATCCATTGAATTTTTCAATGCCACATTCATTGCTGAGGGAAACAGAATTCCCGTGCCAAAACTATCGAGAAATACCAGGATTGGCATCAAGATGACTGTGGGAAGAGGAGCCCGAGCAAGGAAAGGTTTGGGAAGGTACCTGCAAGGAATAGTCAGGGCTTTAAAGCCAGTACATCACAAAGCTCGATACGGTTTAGGGTTCCAACCAGATGTACGTCAAAGAAGAAAACAATGGAAGAAAGATCAAGAAAGAAGGATCGCAAGAACCTTAGGCCGAGAATTAGAATGGAAGCCCATAACGTACCCTCATTTGTCAAAAACATTTACATATGTAGGAATGATATACCCCAAGCAAGATAATCCACGAAACACGATGTTATTAATTGAAAGAGGTCTTCAGAATGCCAGTATAAATGTCATTGACAAAGGAAGTGATGCAATTAAAGATGTTTCAACGATACGCCCTTATCCTCCTGGATTTGTTTTGAACAATTGGACTGCCGTGGAGCTCCTTTTAGTTTCTAAATCTTCTCTAGAGTAATGCTCAATATTAACACTATTTTTTTTGTGTGTCCCTAAGTAATAGAGGGATTCTTTTGTAAGAGTTTATGATTTGCTCTTTATCATTTAGATGAACATTAATGAAGATGCATTTTGTCATAGTCTTTACATTCTCATTAACTTCATAATTTTTTCCTCTTTTCACAGCCTGTCATTACACATATCTCACATCATGCCTGTTGGTCCCAATACTTTGATGCTCCTCTATAGTTTCCTTTTCCATTCAACTTTCAGGTGTTCAGATATCAACGGCATGAACAAACCCGTTACGAGTCCTGAAATCGATTTTGAGAAGGCTGTTTGTTTAGGAGAATTCGAAGCCGAAGAAAATACTGAAGACTATGTCTCGTCTCCTGACTTGCTAAGAATGGTGGAACAAGAGGATAAATAGATTTTGCCTCATCAAGAATCTATTGAAACAATAACTTTGGGAACTGAAGAAAGGAAGTAAGAGGTGAAGATTGGGACCTCTATTTTAGGGGGCACTAGGCACAATTTCATTGCTTTGGTCCGCGAGTACAAATATGTATTCGCATGGTCATATCAGGATATGCTAGGACTAGATGAAGATGTAGTGGTCCATAAGCTCTGATTAAAGCCAGAATGCAAACCCATTCAACAAAAGTTAAGACGAATGAGACCTGAAATGCTGTTAAAGATAAAAGAGGAAGTCAAGAAGCAATTTGATGCTGGCTTCCTACAAGCCTCCAAATTTCCAGAATGGGTGGCTAACATAGTCCCGGTACCAAAGAAAGACGGCAAAGTACAAATGTGCATGGATTATCATGACCTGAATCGAGCAAGTCCTAAAGATAATTTTCCCTTACCACACATTGATACGTTGGTGTATAACACAACAAAACATTCATTGTTTTCCTTCATGGATGGATTCTTGGGGTATAATTAGATCAAGATGGCCCCTGAGGATATGGAGAAAACTACCTTCGTAACAATGTGGGGAACATTCTGTTACAAAGTGATGCCATTTGTGTAACACTCTAATTTTTGGGAATTCTGTAAAAGTTGTAAAATTTAAAATTCTGTGTTCTGTTTGTTATGTGTAGGATTAATCATGTTGGTGGGCCTCTAGAAGGCCCAAGCTTAGGATAAAACCTGGTAGTTTTAATTAAATTTAATTCTATAAGAGAAAGGGGTTCTGATAAATTGGGCTTTTAGGAATTATCTGTGAAAAATGGATCACAAGGAAGCAAGTGGTAAAGTGGCATGTGACGCCACTAGGAAGGATGTATTGGCATGTGGAAGCTTGGGGAGGACCCAGGTTCAAGTCACAATGACAGTAAATTAAGTGATTAATTTTTATGTACAGGAAAGGGAAGTAGTGGAACTGAAATAAAAGTCTGTCAGGAGGAGTTTGAATTGCTCAGGAGATTGAGTAAGGAGGGGATAAGGGAGAGGATTTAGGAGCTGATCAAGGAGGATGGTGTTGGCCGAATAGTGGACTCTTGAGGAGCAAGAATTGGCCGGCCAAGGGTTTCTTTAGGGGGGAAAATTTCGGCTAGGTCAAAAGCTAGGTATAAATTCGGCATTTGGAAGTGTTGTCTTTGTTTTTTTCTTTTTGACCATTCTTCCTTCTTTTCCTTTCTTTTCTTTTCTTTTCTCTCCATCTATCTTTCTTCTTCTTTCCTCCATTGCGAACCTTCCTACCATCTTGTTCATCTCCATTTTCCTTCAACCGTTTCAAAACCTTCATAGCCTTTGGCCATAAAAAGCGAAATCCAAAGCTTGATTCTTTTGTGCCGATTTCTTATAACCAAAACCACATCTCTTCTCTTCATCATTTGTGGCCGATTCACCAGCCCTCTAAAACCTCAAGTTTTGACGACAAGACCATAGCAAAACCCTCTCGTTTTACCTTTCTGAACACAAGTTGCAAAAAGCCAAAAACCCCACATTAAAAGGGACTTGGCCGAATACTAAAGTCACTAAAATATCGACTTTTGTTATCATCTGAGGGCTTAGATCTACATCAGGATCGAGTGGGAAACTCGTTGGAATCAGTCACTAAGGAATCGGTGGTAAGTCTTCACCAAAACTTAGTCTTCTTACATATTTTAGGAAAAGCCGAAATCCCTAAAAGTTAGGGAGGTTGTCGATTTGGACTTGTAACCCTGAGGGGTCGTAATAACTATTTTGTTTTGGTAATAGCGTGATTTAGAGGTGGTTGATCAAGGGCTTGGACAGTGGAACGATCGGATCTTTGGAGTTAACCATCTTTCGGCGATGAAGGTAAGAGCAATAAGGGTTTTTGGCATGTTTGGCGAATGTGGTAAGGACTAGATACTCAATTGTATTTTGATATTTGGAGTAATAGTAAGTGATTCAATTTCAGCGGTTCGGTGTAGATCTCGACGAGGAAATCCCAAAACAGTGTGTAATCGACACCCTTTCATAGGCTAGATCGGCAAAAGCGAAAAGTCAAATCTTCAAAAACCGGTATTTTGGGCGCTATGAAGTGTGCGAATGCTCGTGAGACGTATGGGTAATTATTACCGGTAATCGGAAGTGATAAAGCTGCGATGCGCGATTTAAATGCGTTATGATATTTTGGGCTTAATGGGTGAAACTAGGTTAATGGGCCAACGGGCCCAATTCGGTAAAAACGCTCGGTAAGTGTTTCTGGCTAAACGTAATAGCTACGATATGCATGAAAACCTTAGAAATAGTTAGATTTACTAGAACACCCTTATGTATGCAAAATTACCATTATACCCCTATGTATGAGGGTTAATTTTGTCTGAAAAGCATGATGAATTAAATCTGTATGATGTATGCCATGAATGAATATTTGTTGCATGGGGACATGGGTTATATTATGGAGGAAGCGTCCTGGTGGCTATGCCACAAATTATCTGATCGTGGCCCCGCCACGTATATTCTGATACGGTGGCACCGCCACAAAATATTCAGATCTGGTGACTCTGTCACATTTTTCGATCTGGCGACCATGCTTGCATATTTCTGTGGCGTGTAGCAGTTGGGTGGGTTGAGTAGCCTCCCCACATGGTGAAAGGATGGTATGGGGGTGTATGTGGTTGGATATGGTTGGGTTTCTCCATAAGCATGATATATATATTCTGGTCTGCTCTGGGCCTACGGGCTTTATTCGATATCTGCTCGGTGAGGCCAACTTATTCTGTCTCGTGGTTTGAACTGATTTAGGCTATGGTTGGGTTGGATTACACTGAGTTTCCCAAAACTCACCCTTATTTTCACCCTCGCGGGTAATCCTCAACCATAGTGGGCTTGGAGTGTGAGGATTTGGACCGCCACATGTTTCTACAAACTGGTTTCTTTACGGTGAACTGGACGTCCTTTTAATTTCATTTATGGTTTTGGGTTTTAAGTGTAATAAGGCCTTTTAATTATTTTTTATGGATTTGTTTTACTTTTATTATTTTATTTTATTATGATGAAAAAAAACTATGATAACTAAGGAAAATGGATTAGCTTTAGGACGCGTTTTCAAAAACATCAAGGATTTCAAAATAACACGATTACAAGTAAGACTTCCGCTAAGCAAACGTTTTCAAACTTAATCCTTTTCTTAAGATAGACACAACCAGACGATTTTCTCAAAATTATACGAGTCGTTAAGGTGTGGCAATGGTGGTGTGCATGTTTAGGATTGGAACAGAAGGGAGCTTGGTACTTAAGCAGTCCGACGGACTCACCTCCTTTTCGTCCTGGTTTCCTACCTAGTGCACAGCTTCTATTCACTTTAACCTGCTTTAAAAAGTATCTTTTACAACCCCAACTAAGTTTTTCAAACTAAGTAAAACGGAACGTTTTGAATGCATCGATGTGGCGCACCGGATCCGGTCATAACGTCTAGGCTGGGTTTAGGGTGTTACAATTTGGGTTAAAGAATGCTGGGGAAACATATCAGAGGGCTATGGTGACGTTATTTCATGACATGATGCATAAAGAAATAGAGGTCTACGTCAACGATATGATTGCTAAATCTCGAGGGGAAGAAGAACATGTAGTGAACCTCAAGAAGTTGTTCGGAGGGCTGAAAAAGTTTCAGCTAAAGCTTAATCTAGCCAAATGTATGTTTGGAGTTACCTTGGGAAAGTTGCTAGGCTTCATTGTCAGTGAAAGAGGTATCGAGGTTGATCTTGATAAAATAAAAGCCATTCAAGAGTTACCATCTCCGCGTACGCAAAAGGAAGTCAGAGGATTTTTAGGGAGGTTAAACTACATCGCCCGATTCATCGCTCAACTTACCAACCAATGCGACCCAATCTTTCGGCTTCTTCAAAAACATAACCCGGGAGAATGGAATGAGGAATGCCAGATGGCCTTTGATAAGATAAAACAATATTTGTCTAGTCCCCTGGTACTAGTACCGCCAACTCCGGGAAGACCATTGATATTGTATTTGACTGTGTTCGAAAATTCAATGGGTTGCGTACTGGGGCAACATGATGAGTCAGGGAAAAGAGAAAAAGCGATTTACTATCTCAGCAAAAAGTTCATAGAGTATGAGGAAAAGTATTTGTCAATTGAAAAATTCTATTGCGCTTTGGTTTGGGTAGCTCGGAGACTTAGGCAATATATGTTGTATCATACGACATGGTTAATTTCAAAACTGGATCCAATAAAGTACATGATAGAATCACCTGCACTCTTAGGAAGAATGGCACGATGGCAGATATTACTATCAGAATACGACATTGTCTATGTGAGCTAAAAGTCAATAAAAGGGAGTGCAATAGCTGATTTCTTAGCAACTCGAACAACGGAGGAATATGAGCCATTGAGATTTGGTTTTCTAAATAAAGACTTGATGTGCATTACAGAAAAAGAATGTGAGTCATTAAAAGAGAAGTCATGGAAGATGAGCTTTGATGGTGCGTCAAATGCATTGGGGCATGGGATTGGAGTAGTCTTAGTATCACCAAAAGGGAGCCATTATTCGTTCACTGCCAGGCTAAATTTCTTCTGTACCAATAATATAGCGGAATATGAGGCCTGTATCATGGGACTTTGCGCAGCTATTGAATGAAACGTCAAAATCTTAGAGGTGTACGGAGACTCAACGTTGGTGATATACCAAATCTGTGGAGATTGGGAAGTGAGGGATTCGAAATTAGTCAAATACAGCGACCTAGTGGCAGGACTGATTAAAGAACTCAAAGAAATAACTTTTAATTACTTCCCACGAGAAGAAAACCAATTGGCTGATGCCCTGGCCACTTTGGCTTCAATTTTCAAAGTAAACAGAGAAACAGAAATAATGCCTCTTCAAATGAGCATATATGAAGTCCCTGCACATTGTTTCAGCATTGAAAAAGAGCCAGATGGACGACCATGGTTCCATGATGTCTTAGAATATATCAAGAATCAAAGGTATCCCGAACAAGCAAATGAGAACGACAAAAGAACAATCAGAAGAATGGCAACGGAATTTGTTCTTGATGGAGACATTCTGTACAAAAAAGGAAAAGATCAAGTGCTCTTGAGATGCGTAGATGCTGTTGAAGCCAGAAAAATACTTGAAGATGTCCATGAGAGAATCTGTGGGACACATGCCAATGGTTTCACTATGGCCAGGAAGATTATGAGACTCAGTTATTACTGGCTGACGATGGAAAGTGACTGCATTAGTTATGCAAGAAGATGCCACAAATGTCAAATTTATGGCGATAAGATTCATGTAACCCCTTCGCCCCTTCATGTCATGACTTCTCCGTGGCCTTTTTCTATGTGGGACATGGATGTTATAGGGCCAATTTCCCCAAAAGCTTCTAATGGACATCGATTCATTTTTGTAGTTATTGATTACTTCACAAAATGGATAGAAGCCGCTTCGTTTGCCAATGTGACGAAAACTGCAGTTTGCAGGTTTTTGAAAAAGGAAATCATCTGTTGATATGGTTTGCCTGAAAGAATCATTTCAGATAACGCCTTAAATCTGAGCAATAAGATGATAAAGGAAGTGTGTGAGCAATTTCAAATAAAGCATCATAACTCATCATCCTATCACCCAAAAATGAATGGAGCTATTGAAGCAGCCAACAAGAATATTAAGAAAATTATTGGGAAAATGACTGAGACATATAAAGACTGGCACGAGAAGCTACCATTTGCTTTGTATGCATATCGCACATCTGTGTGGACATCTAGGGCGCAACCCCTTTCTCTTTGGTCTATGGAATGGAAGCTGTGCTACCCATCGAAGTTGAGATCCCCTCTCTACGAGTCTTGATGGAGTGGAAATTAGAGGAAGCAGAATGGGTTCGAGCTCGATATGACCAGTTGAACCTCATCAAAGAAAAACGTTTGAAGGTAATTTGTCATGGACAGATGTACCAGAAGAGAATTATCGCAGCCTATGACAAGAAAGTACGGCCAAGAGAATTCCACGAAGGAGAACTCGTGCTAAGAAAGATTCTCCCAATATAAAAGACTTTCGAGGAAAATGGGCACCAAATTGGGAAGGACCATACGTCATAAATAAGGCATTCTCGGGTGGAGCTTTGATTCTCACTGAGATGGATGGGAAGGAGTTACCTAATCCAGTGAATTCAGATGCTGTAAAGAAATATTATGCTTAAAAAAAATCAAGATGAAAACCCGAAAAGGGCATCTTTAAAAAAAACAATCAAGGTGAAAACCCGAAAAGGGCATCTTGATTAACACAAAAGATTAGGATGAAAACCTGAGAGGGCGTCCTAATGAAGTAAACCCGGGCTTAAAGAGCAAGGCGGTTGAATGGTGGGTCAAATAGCGAGACTACAGTATTTGAAGCATTTCTGAAAACTCGAGATCTTCTACTCAAGAAGCCATGCTTGAAAGGATTCTTGATTAAGAAACGTGGAAGAGTTCATATGTTGAATATCTAGAGCATTTGTATCCGTTGAATGTGATCCCCTTTCTCCTTATGATACTTTTTACTATTCTTGGTTAACTTTCTTTGTTTGTTACCTTTGAAATAAATAAATGAGAGGTATTTCTTTCGTCCCTACCGGACCATTTTCATACATCTCATTATGTGGTTTATTTACATGATAAATAGTGAAATGACATACTCTAAACAAAAGAAATGTTAAGCATTACCCAGATAAGAATTCGATAAGTACAAGAGCCTCAAAGCAAGGACAAAGTTCAACCAGGGGCAAAAGAGTGATATCTGAGAAACGCAGATTACTCGTAAATCTTGAGGACAGGTACAGGACCTAAAGAGAAAGTCAAGAGCCGAAGTAATAAATGCAGATCATCACGAAAATCATGATGAAAAAGAACCTGCGACAAACATGCCTAAGGCGCATAGCATAATCATGTAGGCATGAAGGCATTTAAGACGAACATGTGCATATCATGATAACATCATGCATGACATATACAGGTACTCCAGTAGAGCAAGAGGATGTGATGATAGCTGTACTGAATCAAAGGAAAAGATACCTGAATTCAACCAGATGATAGGTTTTGGTATTTTGATGTTTTTATTTTTGTTTTCAAAATTCAACTCATATTGTGAGAAATGAGTTGAGCCTCAAGACACATTGAGGTACTTTCAATTTCTGTCTTTCAAAAAAAAAATCAACTCATATTGCGAGAGGTGAGTTGAACCTCAGGACACGCTGAGGTAATTTCAAATTTTGTTTGTCAAAAATCAACTCATATTGCGAGAAGTGAGTTGAGCCTCAGGGCACACTGAGGAATTTTCAATTCCTGCTTTTCAATTTCTGCTTTTCAAAAAAATCAACTCATATTGCGAGAGGTGAGTTGAGCCTCGGCTCACATGCTGAGGTATTTTTAGTTTCTATTTTTTTCAATTTATATTTTTCAAAAATCAACTCATATTACGAGAGGTGAGTTGAGTCTCGGGTCACATGTCGAGGTATTTTTAAAATTTGCTTTTAAGTTTCAAAAACCAACTCATACTGCGAGAGGTGAGTTAAGCTTTGGCTCAAGTGCTGAGCTATTTTCAATTTCTGTTTTTAATGTCTGTTTTTAAAGAGTCAATTCATATTGCGAGAAATGAGTTGAGCTCAAGATCACATCTTAGTAAAGAATAAAGATTGGAGCTAATGGAAGACACCAGATTTGTAATATCCCGAATTAGGGCCTAATCGGAATAGTGGTTTTGTGACCATAAATCCGAGATAGAAATAATTATTTTATAATTACTTTGAGGTTTATGATATGATTGCATGATTGTGTGAAAATTTCGTGATGCAATTCTATGCCTAAAGTGCTTAAATTGAAAGTAGGGACTAAATCGAATAAGTTGCAAATCTTGCATTCTAGAAGTTTTTAGTATGAAATTGTTTTGGAATATTAATGAGGAGGTCTTAAATAGCAATTTGACCAATTTTAAGTTCATGGACAAAATTAGGACATGGAAGGAATTTTTGGAAAGTTTAGTAGTAAGGGTATTTTGGTCATTTAGTTATTAAAATGAATTAAAACAAAATTAAAAGCCAATTTTGTCCATCTTCTTCATTAGGCCGAAATTTAAAGGGTTCTCCATAGCTAGGGTTTGTTTCAAGCTTCCAAGCTCCATAGTAAGTGATTCCAAGCCCGCTTTTAATGTTCTTTACGTTTTGGAATCCGGTAACTCGATTAAGCTTATGTTAGCAATAATTCAACCTAGGGTTTATATTTGGAAAAATACCCATAGGTGAAATTTGTGTATTTTGATGTTTTATGATAGAATATGAGGTTTTAAATTATGTTAGACAACTTGTGCTACTCGGTTTTGAGTGAAAACGAGTAAAAGGGCTTAATCGGCAAAAATACCTAATAGTCACAAGTATATGTTAGAGAGAGAATTTGATGTTGCCATAGAAGATAAAAGTGATCAGCATGTTGTAAAACATAAGAATAAGGAATAAATTTTAATCCCGAGCCTAGGGGCAAAAATGTAAATATGCAAAAGTTTAGGGGTAAAATTGTAATTTTGCCAAAATTTGAGTTAAGGATTAATTTGATAATGTGAGTATTAAATAAGCTAAATGTGTTATTTTAGATCAAGAAAGATGTGGAATCGACCTCAATCGAGGAAAAGAAAAGATTGTGGACTAAATTGCAAAATCTTTGTATTTTGGTACCAAGGTAAGTTCATGTGTAAATAATGTAGCATAATGGTTGTTTTTAAGTTATTGATGTTAATTATATGTTATGCTGAATTTTATTATGAAATGTATGCTTTGTGGTTAATTTCAAATAATATGTAAATTATGTGAACTACTTGTTAAATATAATTATTACCGAGTATTGATTTGGCATTCTCGGAAGACGGCAAGGATAAGTGCTCGAGGAAAAGCCCGTTTGAACCTTAGGAATAGATTAGGATACAAGTGACATGTCACTAGGATGGTTGAGCATCCGAACTCGTTGAGTTGAGTCCGAGTTCGTGAGATGTAACTAGGCATCCGAACTCGTTAAGTTGAGTCCGAGTTCACTTATGGATGCGAACGCCCGAGCTCGTTGAGTTGAGTCCGAGTTCGCTTATGGGCGGGTTACATGATTGCTTGATTGCATATATGGCACTTATGTGCAAGTTATCCATGTATCCAATTATATTCGATGTGTTCAACGGGTAAAGTTCTACTCAAATGGAGGAATATTCGAGATGTAAAGAGACATATTGGTAAGTGATGTGAAATGGATATTTTGGACAGGTATGTATTTAACCCTCGGGTTGAGTATTGATACAACCACGATAAGGTAAGAAGATGATGAAAATGATTAAAATGTGATATGTGTTTTAGTGATACATGCTAATGTTGATTGGTATGACTGTTTGTTATGTTACTTATTATTTGCATATGAACTTACTAAGCATTTATGCTTACTCCCTCCTTCTTACTCATTGTCGTTTTGGACAAGCCAGCTCAAGAGTCGGGATAGGTCGAAGGCTCAGTCACACTATCCGGAAGACTTTTGGTAATGGCTTGTAAATTTAAGTATGGCATGTATAGCAATATACCTTTTTTGTGTAAATGATCTTATGGTATGGTGATGGAATGGTTGAGGAAATGCTTGATAATGATAAATTATGAAAAATAGTTAGTTTAGATTATATTTGATGTTAAGGAAAATTATTAAGATACTTAGTGCATAAAAACTCATAAAAGGGATGAAATTTGCCATAAAATGAATCTGCAGCAACAACGATGCGAGTTTAAAATTTACTAAAAATCATAGAAATTGAACTTGGTGATGGACTACATATCAAATTGAAGCTTATTATGTCTAATTTCACATGAAATAAATGAAACAGGTAAAGGAATTATATGTTACAAGATATTTGAATTTTAGTGAAACAGGGTCATAGCAGTTTTTGAATCCCCTGTTCCAACTTTAGAAATTCACCATAAATTGTAAAGATATAATTAGGTAGTGTATTTTATATTATAAGAATCCTTATTGAGTCTAGTTTCAGGAGAAATAAAACTCATAGTCATATGGATTTTTTACAGAGAGAAATGTGGTTCGTAGTAAATAGAGGTCAGACCAGTCAAGTCCTGAAACAGGGGAGACTTTAACTAATAAACTGTACTAATTGGCCCAACCAAAAATTCTAGAAAAAAATTAGTAAATATATATATGATTCTAGATTTAGGGAAAATTTACAGATCTTGATTTCGAGTTTCATAACTCGAGATATGATTTTTCTTGTAACTATGACGCGAGTAGCTAGAAAGCTGTGAATGTAGAAACAAATGATTTGAAGTTCTTAATTTGATAAATTATGTTCGGTAACCCCTCAAGCTCGACTCCGGCAATGGTTTCGGGCGTGGGGGCGTTACAAGATTTGGCCTCCCTGAAGTTTCAGTGGAGCTAATCGATGATATCAGATCTTGCTTTTCTAAAGTTACAGAAGAGAAGACCACAAACCTTATCTCGCTGAAGCGATAGAAGAGCAGATTGAAGCTGTACATCTTATCTTGCTGAAGTTACAGTGAAGCAGATCGAAGCCACAAATCTCATATCCTTGAAGTTACATTGGAGTAGATTAAAGCTACAAGGCATATATCAGAAGATGCAGTGGATTGAAACAAAGCAATAAGACATGGTGGACTGGAATGAAGTTACTTGAAGAAGAGGAGCACCAAAGAAGTCAAGACTTGGTGAGACTGGGCAAAATTGGCCTTTCTTAAAAGTCTCTGCTATGTTCTTGTTACACGACAACGAGCAAAGAAGGGCAGCTATACAATCCCGATTCTGCCTAGGCCTCAAATGCCCAACACACCCAATTTGCCCAACCCAAAACCTACTTTTACAATCCCTAAACCCAACACTCAAAACCAGACTAAATTAAAACAAGCCCACTACCGGGGTTACAGGCCCAAAAATAAAATAAACCTTAGCCCATTCCCAACATTTTCAGAAAACACAAAAAAACCCCTAACCCCTATTTTCTTTCGGCGTCGAACTTAACCCCGAAACCCTAGCATCGCCACTGGTATCCACCTGCTTCACCGCCAACTACTCTTGTAAAGAAAAGATAGGATTAAATGCTAAAACAGTAAAGAAATCAGAGATTGTGGTATTCGACTATATATGGCCAAAGAAAAATGTAACCTTTTTTTTAGGAGGACACACATACGAAAGAGAAAAAAAAAAGAAATTAAAAGATTTCTAAGGAAAAGGTTGTTCCTTCATTCCGTTAACTTCTTTTTTTTCTTTTTTACAAGTTGATTTCACACACATATATGCATACATAATACATACATATATTCAAAAAAGAAAAGATATAGTTACCTTCTCGGAGATCGGAGAAGTCAAAACCGGTTGGTTCCCATGGCTCGATCCGGCCTCCTAGGCCTCCTTTGGCTTGCTTGAAACTCGAACATGGAGTGAGGGAAACAAGAGGAGCAGATTTGGAGGTTTTTTGCACCTCCGACTGCTGTGCACGGTGGACGCTGGCAACGAACAGGCATCAATTCGGCGACCAAAAATCGCCCAAGGCCGAAGAGTCTCACCCCTCTTTTTCTTATTTTTTTTGCACTGATGAAATGACGAATTTTTCAGAAAAAATTTGCTTTTATAGCCCCTGTATACGGCGTCGTTTTGGGGCAAACACTTAAGGTCCAAAACGGTGTCGTTCGATCGCCTGACCCGAACCCCGACCCGAAGACCGCCTAGGATCAGCGTGTTTTTCGACTGATGGGCTATTTGCGCCCTCAGTCGCTCCGCCTTTGAGGATGGTTTTAATGTGGTCCAATTTTACTTTTATTTCTTTGAATTTCCCCTTGAAATTTCTTTACTGTTTTATTTTGGTCCCTGATCAAGCGGTGCATTTTGAGTGGACGGGTTTATTACCCATTTGGTCCTCCTTGGTTTTTCACGCATTCGCCTGGGTCCCTATTTTAATCCCAGCAATTTGTTTTATTTGTAAATTATCCTCCTTATTTTGAATCGATTTCAATTAGGTTTTATTTAGATTCATTTTACAGTTTTCTTTATTATTCTTGTTTATTTATTGATATTGATTGTATTATTTGCATTATTTTGTTTATTTATATGTTGTAGTCGATTAATTGTAAATTTATCTTGTACGCATTATTCTATATTTTATGCATTATTATTATTTTACCATATTATTATTTTATATATTATTGTTGTTATTAACATCTTGTTATTATTATTACATTTATTAATAATATTATTAGTACTAGTATTAATTTTTGCTTAATATTTATATGTGTATATGTAATGACCGCTTTTTTTAGGGTTGATCGTAGCAATGGTTTCAGGCCACCAAATCGAACGAGTAAGTTGGTAAATATTATATTTAATATTTACGAGTTAATTGTGATTTTAAAATGTTTTTGATATTGTGATTTTTGTTTTATAAGCGATTTATTAAGTTTAAGTGGTATGACCCTAAGGTCAAGTGGGTTTAGAAAATGAGGTATCGGGACCCTGTTTCTATAAACTGAGTCGTAAATATTTTTATAAATATTTACGTAGTGGCAATAAGATGGTATTAAGTTTCGTTGAAAAATTTATCGTTTCGATAGTTAATTAAACAAAAAGGACTAAATTGTGTAAAGTGCAAAAGTTGTGTGCTATAACGTAAAGGTATTAAATAGATATAGAACTTAAAAGTAGAAGTCCTTATTTGGTAATTAGCCCATTAAAGAGATAGTGGGATATGATGGCTTGGCATTTGGTGTAATAAATAAAGTGTATAAAGGTTAATATTGTAAATTGGTTAAAAATAATAATAAAATGAATATAATAAAAGAATCAAGGTGTCATCTTTTTCATTCTCTTTTTACTAGCCGAAAATGAAGGCTTGAGAAGCCATGGAAGAAGCTTCCAACTTTCAGCTAATGCATGGTAGGCATTTCTAGTCCCGTTTTTAATTATTTTTATATTTTCGGGATCGTTGTTGCTTAATCTATCTAATGAGGGGACTATTTTGCAAAACCATTGAATAGTTTGATATTTTCCATTGATGAGTATAATAGGGCTTTGAAGTTTAATGGAAGAATATGAGTCCTTGTTGATAGTTAAACACTTTTTGTTAAGTAAATTTTTGTGAAATTGACAATTAAGGGCTAAATTGATAAATGTGAAAACTTTGTGTTTAAAATATCAAATAAATGAAATGTGTGGGCTGCTAGAGACACTAGTGATATTCATCTGTAGTAGAATTTTACTCAATTTCATGAATTTGCATTTTTATGATATAGGGACTAAATTGTAAAGAAGTTGAAATATTAGGGGCAAAACTATAATTTTTCCATAAAGTGAATTATGGACTGTTTTGATACCATGAACATTTGGCTAAGCTTAATTATGGTTAAAAATGGTTAATTTG
This sequence comes from Gossypium arboreum, assembly GCF_025698485.1. NCBI lineage: Eukaryota > Viridiplantae > Streptophyta > Magnoliopsida > Malvales > Malvaceae > Gossypium > Gossypium arboreum. The sequence goes on from NC_069080.1 coordinate 43,110,820, forward strand.
CATGTTTTGAGCTCAGGGACTAAAATAAATAAAAGTAAAACTTTAGGGGTAATTTTGTAAAAATGACAAAAATGACCAAATTGTATGAAATGAGGTGTTTTAATGTCTAAATTAATATACTGAATGAAATTATTAATTTAGATCAAGATCGGGTGGAAAATCGAGAAAAATGAGAAAATTACCAAAATACCCCTGAACTTTGGTATCTCTACAATTTAGCCAAGTAAGTTTGTATGCAATAAGAATTGTTAAATTGATGTTTCTAATGCTTTAATATTGTATAAATGGTATATATGTGAATATTTTAATGTCTGACGACATATCGACAAAATGTGGCACTTAGTGTGCGGGGCAATCAAATATGGTACTTAGTGTACGAAATATTGAGAATGGCACTTAGTGTGCGAGCTATTGAGAATGACACTTAGTGTGCAAAATATCGAATGATTCAAAGGGAAATTATAAATTGTGATTGAATGATTAAATAGGGCAAAGTGAACAGGTATACATGCTATATTATATGAATTGTTTATGAGACGACTTTATAATGGTGATATTTAGGCTTTGAGCCTAGCAAGCTTTAAGTCGGTGAATAATATTATCGGGTTTAAAACCTAATGTGCTAAATGCTGGGTGATTTGATAAAAGTCTAAGACTATGAGACCTTGTGTTAAATCGGCAATTGAATTTGTTCAATGCGTTAAGTTGGCCAGGTATGCGATATATTCTTATGCATGTTAGATCGATTGGAATTGAATCATGAGTGTGAAATGAGAAGCATAGGTGAAAATGCCTATGTTCATATATGTGAGTAAGGGCAAAACCATCGTAAATTATCGATAAGGGTGGACTATGTGTGGAATCATCTTATAATTGCTAATTTGAACGGTTGTGTGCGAATCATTGAGCATGATGTATTGTATTGAGATTATGGTTGAGTGAAATTATAGATATGTGATGAAATTGATTGGTGATATACATGTTTAAGTAATGTGAATGCAAAGAATGTGTGCAAGAGTAAATTTGTAATAAATCTGCTTGAGACAGCAGCAGTAACGTGATTTTGGAAAATCACCATAAATTGTTGGAGTTGAGTTAGAACCTGAATAAATTATGTAATTAAAGCTTAATGAGTCTAGTTTCTTATAAAAGAAACTGTGTAAGCAAAACAATTGCTGATAATGAGATATTTGAAGTGGCGTGGGATAGAGTCAAATGACTTTGGGTCCCCTGTTCTATTTTTAGAAAATCATTATAATTTGTACAAAAATCTTTATAAGATAAAAATTATATGCTTAGACTCCTTAATGAGTCTAGTTTCAAATGAAATCAAATATAACATATTTTAAATTCTGTACAATGAGAAATTTGATTCGTAGTGAAGAGTGGTCAGATTAGTCAAACAGTGAAACAAAGGGAAACTTTAAGAAAAATGGTATTGATTGGCCAAACCTAAAATTCTGAAAATTTTATGGATGAAAGATATATGAGTCTATTTTCAGGGAAAATTAACGGCAATTGATTTGGAGTTTTGTAGCTCCAGTTATAAATACTTTAGTGACTATTGCGTAGGAAGACAACTTGTAGTGAATTTGTGATTATGTTGTAAACATTGATAAAACTTGTTAATGAGTTGCTTATTATTTTCTTATGAACTTACTAAGTGTAAAGCTTACTCCCCTTTTCTTTCCCATATTCCCTAGGGTTGCCAGGTTAGATCGGGTTGGAGGCCGTCAGAGATATTATCACATTGTCAAGTCTACGCTATCGGCGTAAGTAAATCTTAGTGTTTCGAGTCTATGGCACGTATAGGGTTGTAAAGTTGAGTAAGTAAATGATACAAGACTAAGATATTGGTAAATATTTAATAATTCCTCATGAATATTTTGGGCCTTGTAAGCCCGATTAAAGGATAATATACGTGTGTATGGAAAGTTTAAAATTGATCAAAAATTTTTACGGTCTGGTTTTATATAAATGGATGAGTTTAAATCTGGTAGCACCTCGAACCCTGTTCCGGTGAGGGATACGGGCGAAGGGTGTTACATTTTATTGGTATCAGAGCCATGGTTTAGTCGGTTCTAGGACTACCATGGTATATGTGAGTCTAGCTGTACATGCCATATTTGACGTGCGATAGTGTGATATCTCCTGACTCTGACGAAAATTATTTGAATAGGACTGATAAGTCTTTCAATCAAGCTAATTTTAATAGTATAGAATATGTACTCGATGTTCGAATGAAATTGTGTTCTATCTTGATTTGATTAAATTAAAGTTGGCTCTGAAATGTTTAAGTGTTCATGAATATATGAATTCAAAGTTAAATGAAATGATATGTTCAAAGTGCACATATGTGATGTTTTATAGACTTGGTTAAGTCACTTCAATGTGCAACAACAAGTGAACATAGGCACTGTGTGTGTGAGTTCCGTAACCGAGCACTGTGTGTGCGAGATCGGTTGTTAAGGCACTGTGTGTGCGAGTTCCGTAACCGAGCAATGTGTGTGCGAGATCGATTGTTGAGGCACTGTGTGTGCGAGTTCCATAACCAAGCACTGTGTGTGCGAGATCGGTTGTTGAGGCACTGTGTGTGCGAGTTCCATAATCGAGCACTGTGTGTGCGAGATCGGTTGTTGAGGCACTATGTTTGCGAGTTCTGTAACCAAGCACTATGTGTGCAAGATCGGTTGTTGGGCCACTAAGTTTGTGAAATGAGATCATGTAAGACCTCGTCCGAGACGAAGGCATTGATTTGAAGTAGTGTATAAGAACGTGTCTAGGACACTGGCATCACTTATGATTCGTGTAAGACCCTATCCGGGACAGTGGCATCAATATTGAATAAACTTGGTCAGATGTATGTAGTCCATGTGGAAATGAGACGTGATAAATAATAGATAAATATATGCTATATGTGCTTGACATGTGACCTTGTGTTTCCATGAATCAAACAGGGAAAAATATGACATGTTTTGGTTGGTATGTATTGGATATGTGCAAGTTTTGTTCATACGAATGAATTGACAGTTATCACACGAATTTGAAATCATAGTCATAAGTTATTAGTAAATATAAATAAGTGAAGCTATTTAATAAGGTTATATGAACTTAAGAGTACTATGAATGTATATGCAATTGAGATTATTTTTCAATTCGGATTAGTGATATGGAATTTTCATAATCATTGAAATGATTTATTTGCTTAAGGCTTACTAAGCTTTCAAAGCTTATTCCATGTGTTTTTCATAAAACAGATATGCTTTCCAACCGAGCTGATTCTGATAGTACAGAATGTTATACTCAAACGTTTGAGTGAAAATGTGTTGGTGATGAGTTGAAACTCATAAAAAGATATGAATAAGAATGCATGATATTCTGCTATTGATAAATGTTATAATTATATGAGTATATGAGTTGTGATGTTGGGTATATGATTGTTGTGTGAATATTTTGATTTGGAATTTATGATTTGATTTAGCGTATGAGCTATGTGTTAAGTACCAAGTGATCATAAGTAAATGATTGCTAGATGTTTGAGAATGCAGAATTAGTAATGAAATGTTCGTTCATAATAGTATGTGTGATGTGCATGCTTACGTAAGAGTTAAAATTGTTGGCTTTACAACCCTCACCCCCTCATTGGTAAAGCATTATAATGAGATCCGTACTATATGGCTTAAATAAGCTTACAAGTGCGGAATGACAGAGTCTCGTGATTGAAGGATTAGTATTGTGATAAGATAAGAGAATGAGTCCGCAAGTGAAAACAGTAACAGAAAAGATATTGGATCGTGTTGAAGGCCATTTGTAATATGCAAAGTCACTGTTAAAAGAAAAGTTGAATTAGATGAAACCAAATAATCAGGTATGATATCTAAAGAATATATTAACTCGAAGTTCTTCCAAATTGGCCTCCGTTAGTGTTTGGATAATGAGAAATTAGTGATGTCAGAGATAGACAGTAGAATCATATTTGAATTATAAAGATATTTGAGCACAGCAATTATAGTTGAATGGTTTACGAAAACTCTTCTGGGTATTCTATGTGTTCAATTATCCTCAGAGGTATGTGAAGCTGTATATTTTCAGATGAAATTCTTATCATATGAGAACGTTTTCTATATATATTGATATATGAAAGCATTGTTGGGCTGTTCGGGTTACAATCAGCATTATTATATCTTTCTCTAGTATTCTATTTCATTTTATTAAAAGAAAAGATCGACGATTAAATCTATGTGATGTTGGTATTCTGCTCCTACTGGTTGTTGATCTGCTTAGTATACATGAAGATTATATTGTTTCTGTTACTGTTGATTCCGGTGCATATGAGTGATGCTTTACTTCTGGATTTCCTCTGAAACATCATTGAGATATTTGTCATCTGATATGGGTGCTTTCTTAAAAAAGATTAGTATAGTGATATATTCGAGAATTACAGTATCTCTACTTTCTTATGATTCTATATGTTTATCTGTGAAAAATATCTATTGAATGACTGTAACTATATTTCAATTTCTCTTATGTTCAAAATGTATTATTGATAATTGGGACATTATATATCTATACGGTTGAGATGTTAGCCTTATTATGGCACTATGATTTTAAATTATCTGATGGTTGTGGCTTTCAGTATGGTTCAAAGCTTCGTTGATTAATAATTGAAAAGTTATTACTTGACAGTCGAGATCGATTCAGTTGTCTAGTTTGATTAGATTAATTGCTTGAAGGATTAATCGAGTTACTTGTATCTGAATCTATCCACAGGGTGGAAATAAAGTTTGAATGTTCACGGATAAATAGATGAATATTCTGAATGCATGATTCATATTCTAGAACATATGATACAGAATTATATCCATCAGAACGATTTTATTGAGAAATGTTCTTATAGATCGCGATTGGGAAGTCTGAATGATGTGATAATTATCAATAAAGTGGTAAACAGTTGAAGAAATTGTTAATTGAAGCGTCAGTTCTCAGGTGAAGAGTTATTCGACACAAGAATTAAAGATGGTTTGAACTGTTGAAAGATTATGAGTCAGCGATTGATTATCAATCTAGACAAATGATTATAGTCTTTGGGGTTCTGAGCGAGAATCTTTATGTGTTTTACGACCGATAATCATGTGATTAATCTTATCAAATGATGAGTAGTTATTGGCTGAGCTAGAAACTAAATTGATGTTTAATTAGAAAATTTGTGAGGTTAAGAGGTGTGTCAATGAATTACAAGTTAAAAAGGGTACAACGTAAATTGATTTCTGATTTAGAATTTCAGATTGCAACCTACGATTGTTCGTTATTTCGAGATAGAGTTCGTGTATTGAGAAATCCAGAGATTTTACAACAATTGTGACATCTAGCACAGTGGTAATTATCTGTCCGTACGGGGAGTACTAAAAGAGTGCTAGTTTTTATTGTTCAAATGGAGACACGAGGATTATATCGTGTTACTAAAATAAACTACTATGAGCTTTGGGTATGGAATTACTTTGTAACACTGTGTTCTAGAACTTGAAAGCAACCGAGAAAGACATTTATTGCTGGTTAAGTTTGCATATAATAATAATAGTTATGAGATGAATGTTAAGATAGCATTGTATGAGTGTGGTATGGTTGCAATTACTGAACTTCGTTGTATTGAATTGAATTTTTGTAAAAAGAATTTCGGGGTAAATGTGATTGGAAAGACTGAAGGGAAATGAAAGTAATCCATGACCATCTAAAAACAGTTTCAGATTTGCAGAAAATATATGTGGGCTTGATGCGTAAAAGCATTGAATTTTCAATTAGAAAATTGAGTATTTGTAAAGGTATTATAGTGGGAATAGAATTTCTAGATTTAGCTATAAAGAGAAGTTGAGTTCGCAGTTCATCGGATTGAATGAGATTATTATCAAAACTTGAGAAGACCCGTAATGTGTTTTTTATATATATGATGTGATGATACAAATAAGATCCTTTATCTATAGTATCTCTTACAGAAGTAGAAACTCAGCTTGTTATGATGTATAGCAAAGAGCATATCATAATCTTAGCTCATGAGATTGAAAAGTTGAGAAATCTGAGGCTAGGTGAGAAATTGTTGAGGTTGGTGAAAGAAAATCACTAATTTATTCTCTTTCCCCGAAAATCCCTAAGAGGGGAGAGTTGTAACAGCCCGTTTTTTTAGGGTTGATCGAAACAGTGGTTTCGGGGCCACCAAATCCGAACGAGTAAGTTGGTAAATATTATATTTAATATTTACGAGTTAATTGTGATTTTAAAAATGTTTTTGATATTGTGATTTTTGTTTTATAAGCGATTTATTAAGTTCAAGTGGTATGACCCTAAGGTCAAGTGGATTTAGAAAATGAGGTATCGGGACCTTGTTTCTATAAACCGAGTCGTAAATATTTTTATAAATATTTACATAGTGGCAATAAGATGGTATTAAAGTTTCTTTGAAAAATTTTATCGTTTCGATAGTTAATTAAACAAAAAGGACTAAATTGTGTAAAGTGCAAAAGTTGTGTTCTATAACCTAAAGGTATTAAATAGATATAGAACTTAAAAGTAGAAGTCCTTATTTGGTAATTAGCCCATTAAAGAGATAGTGGGATATGATGGCTTGGCATTTGGTGTAATAAATAAAGTGTATAAAGGTTAATATTGTAAATTGGTTAAAAATAATAATAAAATGAATATAATAAAAGAATCAAGGTGTCATCTTTTTCATTCTCTTTTTCATTCTAAACTTACTTTGAAATTGCATTGAAGATTTCTTGATTTTTAATTAAATTTCAAAAAATAGTCATAAAACATGTCGAAAAAGTCAATATTATGAGTTGAGTATATTATTGTAGTTTAAAGGTTAGGAATTAGTCGTAGGTGAATAATTAGATGAATGAAACTCATTTTAGGTGAAAAGATTAAGTGTAGATTGAGATATTTGGATTGCAAGTTGGTTATGTTAGAGGTTTCAGCTACATGAGAAAATAGCTTAGGCTTATGCTTTTGATTGCTTGTAATGAGTCTTTAGCTGATTCTTGAATGTATTGTTGTGTGAATTATTGTGTTGAAGCTTTGGATTCATTAGGACCTTCTACAAGTTAAGGAAAAACTAATTCGAGCTTTTGGCTTTTCAACAAAAGTGTAATTGGTGAGTGTTTGGAATAATTGCTTGTGGACTTACTTCAATGCGTTATTTGGGAATTTAATAGTAGCCTAAACCCCTACTCTAAATTTCAAGTATATGCTTTCTCATACCTATGTTATCTTTTGAACTATGTGCTTATGTGTTTGTTAAAATGTACATTGATATGAGATGCTATAACATGTGATATGTGGTTATGATAACAATTGTGAAAGTGCAAATGTGTACATTTTATGTATATGTTAAATATTAGTGACAGTGTTTTGGTAAATATGCAAATATGTAGAGATAGTGCATGAATAATCAGTAAGAGGTATTTGTTTAATTTTAGATATTTTGGCCTTGTGATCTTGAAACCGTTAGATATAGTTGGCATGCCATAAGATTGTGAGTACTCACCTATATGTACAGTGATTTTAGGAATTGATACCTTGGGACATTTTGAAGGGATAAGGGAATGTGAGCTAAGCTTCATTCAACAAGACATGTGAGGGAAAATAAGAAGAGTGTTAGCTTTATGCTTCAGTTTAGGGACATGTTGGACTCTATGAGTCTATGTGGTGTGTTGGAGATCTATGTATCCAATGAGTGATGATAGAGCTCCCTTTTATGTTTCATAACTCAAGTGTCAAATTATCTTAAATTATGAATATTTGTGTATTGTGATACGTGACATGTGACCATTATGCAATATATCTATAAACATGTTTTTGAGTATTGTGATATATGTTTGAATGTTAAGCGATTATATGAGTATTGTTATATATGCTTAAATGTTATGTGAATATATGTGTAATGTAATATATGTTTAAAAGTGAATATGATTACCATGTAAATGAACTAGTAAATAATGCACTAGTAAGAATAATAAGACACTAAAGTTGGAATTGTTGAGGTTGTGCTATATGGTTGTTTCGTTAATGTTTGATGAATTGTTTGCATGGTATTTGTTCTAGGCATTCATTGAGCTTGTTAAGCTCACCCACTCCCTTTTTAAACCATTGCACTCCCTTTTTAAACCCTTGCAGATCAGTAGTGTGCCAGTGTGAGTGGTGTGGTTCCGAGGGGTGATCCAAGCAAGTCCTTTTCCATTATTTCATAGGTGCTATTGTTATTTGTTTATGTTCTGGGAATAAGGTAATGTGGTAGACTTTTAATGATATTTTTCATAATGCTTTGGAAGTTCCATAGCTTAATTACTCTTAGGATTTTGATAATTGAATTGTATTATGCAGATTATCATTTGAACTTACTTTTGATGTTTGAGTCTATTACTACAGCCATTTTGATGTTTCTTTGATGATGATATGATAGCATGATGAATTGGTACGAGTTGAAATGAATTATATGCTTAAAAATATGGTATTTTTCTGGTCTGAAGTAGGGGTATTGATATACGTTTTGTAAAAATGATACTTCTGTGATATTTCGATGTGTAGGAATTTAGTTTGGTAATTTGGTATCGATACCTTATCAACAAGTATCAATACTCGGGGTAATTTTATCGATACTTTTGCAAAGATACCAATATTTTCTGAGACTTTGATTTTAGACAAGAAACATAATACTGATTTGGTAATGATTTTACAAATGGTATCAATACTGTAACAGGAAAAATATCGATACCCGCATGACTTACTTTGTTATTTTGCTAAATGGACCTTATGCATGTTTAATTATTATTATAAAACCATTTAAAGTATGTTTGGCATGTTCTAATGATGATTGATATATGTTTGACTAAAAATTTGTAAGATCACTGTTAAAGATGATGATTTCTTAATAATGGAACAATTGGCTATGAGTATGACATGAGACAGTAGTGTGGCATCTTGATATTCGGGTTTGGTGACCAGGCCGGATATAGTGTGTTACACTAAGTGCTAATAATCCTAGTGTTTCCGTTTGTTGATCTTTGCTTTTTTTGCACTTCTTTACGGTGATTATTGTTGGTAAGTTTTAAGTTTTCTATCTAGGAATTTTGTTTTGGGTTTTCTCTAAGTATGGTAGTCAGTTTTGGTTAATTGGTGGTCAATTATTCGTGTTCTTTAGGGGTGATCTTGTGAAAAATGCTCTATCGATGATTTGAGTGTTAGGGAATTGTTTCACCTTTGGGTAAGAATTTGAAATATTTCAGTTTAGAGGTTGGTTGAGTAAATTGTTACTTTGGTTGATACCCCTAATGTTTGAGGCTGAATACTCTTGAAACAGCCCGATTTCAAGCCTAGTTGAAATAGTGGTTTCAGGACCACAAATTTAGAGTCAGAGAAATCTTTTTATTATTATTTTGGTGTTATAGCATGATTATATGAGTGCATGAAAATTTTGGTGAATTGATTTTAGCGATTGTGAGCTCAATTACAAAAAAAAGGACTAAATCGCATAAAGGAAAAAAGTTTTATTTTACTAGATAGATGTGTTAAATAGCTAGAGAACTGTAACTTGGGGTCTTTAAAGTGCAATTAACCCTTTTAAAAGAGGTGGCCGATCATAGGGGACAAAGAGAGTCATGTTGACTAGGTTAGGTGGACATTTGGTGACTTATTTGACTAAAATAAAAATAAAGAAAAGAGAGGCTATAGTGTCATCTTCTCCACTGATTTTTTTCAGCAACTAAGGGGGTTTAGAGAGCTAAAAATATCAGCCATTTGTATCTCTTGCAAGTAATTCATTTAAAAGGTTATTCTTGATGATTTTTGCATTTTTTGATCCCTTGTAGCATGAGCTTTCTAATAAGGGGACTATTTTGAAAAATGGATGAAATTCTAGGGTTTTCCATGAAAGCATTTATGTTGTTAGCCAAAAATTTATGGAAGAAAATGAACCTTGGTTGTTAACTAAACAACTTTTGTGAAAGGGGGTTCATGAAAACACCTAAATGGGCTATTTTGTAAAGCTTGTAAAATAGGTGGTAATTGTGTGAAATGTTTGAAATTATGAGTTGCTATAGATATAAAAAGAGTTTGGCTAGGCTTGGTTAAAGAGAAAACGCGATAAAAATTGAGTTACAAGCCTAAGGGAAAAATCATAATTTTTGTAAAGTTTAAGGGAAAAACGGTCATTTTGTCAAATTGTGAATTGTAGTATGTTTTTGTTAATGTGATAATTAAATGAGTAAAATTTTATTATTATAGATCAAGAAATACGCAATCCGAACCCAGACCGGGGAAAAGCCAAGTAAGCGGATTAAATATAATTAGTCGCCTACATTTTGTGTACCGAGGTATGTTGTACATAAATAATGTACCTTATCTGTATTTATGTATTGTATAATTAATATGGCATAAATTGTGGACCATTGCTGTGAATGTGGATGATGAAAATTGATGTAGTAGAGACTCCTGGTTGAACCTTAGGAATAATTTGGATAACCATGCCATGACATCTGGGTGATATGTGTGCTCGTATAAGACCTGTCTGGGACATGGCATCGGCACCGATAGATGGGAGCTAGTGTAAGCCCTATCTGGGACATGGCATCGACCTCGATGTATGGAAGTCAGTGTAAGACCTATCTGGGACATGGCAATGACTTAGATGTAAGAGCCAGTGTAAGACCATGTTTGGAACATGGCGTCGGCATCATACCCTATGTTTGAGACTTAGGGATTATCCTGTAGTATTCCAAATGGTTCAACGGGAAATTTACGGTTTATGTCAAAATGATAGCGCTTATGATCAAATTGTGAGTGGTACAAGTACTTATATGAAATTGATGATATGTGAACTCCATTCTTGTTGTATGAATAGCGAGGAATGAACATGAGTAAGTTGTGTTATGAACATATACTCTTTGTGTGAGTTATGATATATTGAGGGTATGATCACATGTGGTAACATGGTTGTTATTCGATATTTTACATACAACTTACTAAGCTTTGTGCTTACCCTTTATCCTTTCCATTTTCTTGTAATGCAGCCAAATTAGCCCGTGGATCAAACAACGTCAGAGACATCGCTCACACTATCACTCGAAGCTTTGGTATAGTTAGTTTTATTATCTTGAGTATGACATGTATAGGGATTGAGTCTTTTTATTATGTGTCATATTGTTAAGTTGCCAATTGTGTGGGCTTGGGATAAAAACCTTCTCTTTTTTTTTAGGCCATGGTTGATGGCTAATATTCATTATTGATAATTGTAAATGATGATGCTTCCATGGATGAACAAAATGTATGAATGATCAAATGTATGTTTGGTTTGTTAGAATGTCATGTTGCGGTTGATTTAGTCTTATATTACTGTGTGGATTGAAGATATTTGTTGTTGTGTAGGTTGGTGCAAGTAAGGGTGGCAAAAAAGCTTGATAGATAGCCTTGTATTTGTCCACACGGGTAGACATACGGGTGTGTGTCTAAGTCGTATGCGACACACGGTCAGCCCCATGGGCATGTTGTCCAACCGTGTGTCCTCTGCACCTGAAAATTTCAAGTCAGTATGCATGGTAGTAAACACACGAGTAGAGACACAACTGTGTGTCTTAATCGTGTAGAGGACACGGCCTCTCGGCATGGGCGTATGCCGAGGCCGCATGAAGTCTGCACCTTAAATGTGGAATTAAATTCACCACACGGGCGTGTGCCTTGGCCGTGTGCTCCTAAATGGTTGCTAACGTCAGAAACAGGATATCAAGGTTGTTAGACAAAGGCTGAGACACGAGCATGTCGCCCCTTCTGCACGGGCGTATGCCCCTGTTTCAAGAGTAATTTTCTAGATTTCTTTAAAGGACCAGGTTTGGTTCCGAATCATCTTTAAAGCTTGTTTTGGGCCTCGTAGGCCCATAATAAGGAATTTTAGAAAAGGTTTGAAAAGTTTTAAGTTTGATCAAGTTTTTATAATTTGTAAATGTTGGAATGCATGTATTTAAGTTTAGTAATGCCTCATACTCAGTCCCGGCCTCGGACTCGGGTAAGGGGTGTTACAACTCTAATCGACTAAGGATCGAGTGATTAATTTTGAATTAGTATGGTTGCTAATTAGATTGTTTTAATTACTATTTTAGGATCTAGAAGTGTGTCGTATTATCATTTTTTAGAAACAGTAAGGTGTATGTCTTGATCTCTTAAAAACAGCGAACGATAGAAAGTAAAAAAAATCATTGTCGACATTACACACCCATGCGAGCCACACAATCTAGGTTAATTGGGCCGTGTGGCTCACATGGGCATGTGTCGGGCCTTGTGGATCACACGAGCTAGCCCAATTAGGCCGTATAGGCCACAAGGGTTGGCCCAGTTAGGTCGTGTAGGCCACACGAACTTGTGGGCCCATTTTCTGGAATTTTACCGTAGGGTTTTTTTTATATGCGAATCAAATTTAAGCTTTTCGTAAGGTCCGTACTGTATAAATGAGATTGTAAAACGTGAGATCTGATATTTTACTTTCGTTAATATGATTTCTAAAAGTCTAATGTGTATAATATGTGCGACTTTGATATTTGATATTTGTAAGATTGATATGGCATATGTAACATCTGCAAGCATGTCAGTAGTGTGTGATTCATATCTAACTTGCAAATTTGGGAGTTATATTTACCTATTTTCTGTATAGCAAGGTATATTTGATTAATGGTAAGTTATGATTTGTTTTAATTCCGTAGCATGTGACATTGTAGATTTTCTATTAAGGTGATTTGTATAATATGATATATCTATCTGCAAAGCATAGAATTGCATACTTACTAGTTTTTATCAAAAATATAAACGCATGTTCAACATGCTTATCATCCTGTTTATGTATATGCATGCCATGTCACATTGCATGGGGTTGGGTTAATATGGTAAGGAGGCAGTTCTGGCAATTTAATGATCTGCGTAATTTGGTGGCTTAACCACATATCTGTTCTGGTAGCTTGACTGCAATATTGTGGTTTGACAGCATATACCAGATCTGACAGATTTAACTGCAACTCTGGTGGCATTGTCCACAATTATCTATTAGTGTGCTTTTGGATGGACGAATTCTGAGGAACTTTTTTTGGTGTGTAGCGGAGTTGGGTAGGCAATTTTCAAAAAATTTGCATACTATTTTCTGAAAAATAATGTATTATCATAACTATTCATGCACAATTTTTCCATTTGAATTTGATAAATTTCTCTGCGATGTTTTGACATGTTTAATATGTTATTGGTGTTTCTGTTGGAGTTTTAGTTACACACTGAGCTTGTTAGCTCATTCTTCTGTATTTGTCCTTTTTAAATAATTAGCAAATTTAGGACCGGACGACATGAAGGAGCTTAGAATATTTTCCCACTTAAGATGGTTTGAATTATTTTTAACTAAGTTTTCTGGACTCTTGGTTTATGGACTAAGTTTTCGGATTTGATTTTAGTTTTTGGGTTTTTGTTATTGGCTTAAGTTTTCTGTTAAGTTAAAGGAAGGCTTTTTTTCTTAAATAATCATAATATGGTTTTCTGCTACAAATTTGAAATAAGTTTTATGAAAGTTAACAACGAAAGTTTCAGAATATGCACAATCAATAAATATACATTTTCTCTAAGCTAAATCACCGTTTTTGACTTAGCTACTATTTTCGTTGCAAATCTAAGTATCAAATTAAGCATTTTTCGTAAAATAAATAAATATTGCCCGTGATTTCATAAATAACTTAAAGTGTTTTTGTCCAAGTTAATATTTTTAGAATTCACGATTTCTAATGTTGAATTTAAATCTTGTGTTTTTAAATAAACTAATGTAATTCTTCTAGATTCGGCCTTAATGTCTAGGTCAGGTGTGGGATGTTACAAGTTTATTACAAGAATAAAAAGGCAGACCATGTTGTTTTGCCAAAGTACATACTGAGCAATGTCTCATTTTATTTGATGAAGACAAAAGGATTGCATCATTCAAATATTATAACATTGATTAAGTGAACAAGTCTATTGTACCAAGAACTTGTTTAAATTATATTGGTAGTAGTAATAGTATCTCGATCATCAGAAGAGACACTTCTTATTTGAGAAGGAATTTAAAAAAAAAACTATTTTTTCTCTAAAGTCACATTTTCTAATCACTTTCCATCGATCTTGAGTAAGAAAATGTGATTTGGAAATAATAAATTGAAGTTAGACGTTGATCTTAGGCTAGTGACTAAAATTAAATTGAAACTAAAACTATGGAACATATAAAACATCATGTAAAATAATCTTTGAGGAGATTCAAATTGTGCTAAAATTTTCACACAAACAATAAACTTCTCTAGAAGGGTGGTGAATGTGTTCTTAATAGAACAGAGAGAATCAAACAACGACCTTTGAAAAGATATGCAGTTGGGTGCACCAATGTCTAATCCAACAATGTGAGACATCCTAAGAAATGTTAGAAACATGTGAAAAAATCATACCCTAAAGTGTCATACTCACTAATGTGGTGGTGAAAGCAACTTATAATTGAGTGGTGAGTATGTTAATTAATTGTTAACATTGAATTAGAGACAACAATTTAGTTAATGATTAGTTGAAGTATGTTAATTAATTGTTAAGATTGCAATATGATTGGTTGAAGTAGAATGGAAAGGGCCAAAATATGAATTTTCATTGAAATATCTAAAACTTAGCTAGTAGCCTAGGGGATAATCATGACGTTCATAACACTTATCTTTGGTAAGTCTTAAAATATTGTAGTTGATACACTATAGTCTCTCGTTCTTGTGATTGCTGGTGTTTAGATTTTTTTTATAATAAATGCAATAGCTTGTAGAATTGAAGATAAACTGATTGTTCTTTGGTTCTCTTCCAAGAGGGAAAACCTTTATGATTGAAGGTAATGGATCCATCAGTAGATTCTGACCCATAATTAGTGAATATGACTTATTAAGCCCCATTAAGAATGCGATTGCCTATTATCTCTAATGTTTTTCTAGCTTCTTATGTAAGTCACTATAGTTGCACCATAGGCAACTGCATATAGGCTTCGTTTAATACATCTCATCCCAAATAATCTTGAGTTGTGTATAATATGCCATAACAAAGAACTTTCCTTAAGTTAATCTACCAATTACTATTTCAAATGAAAGATCCTTGGTCCATTTTTTGTTGGAAGTGACCCTTAAGATTCTTTCATATATTTACAGCTGATGCATGATATAGTAGATTAGTTGCAATATCTTTGGAAAGTAAACTAATAATTTAGTAATTTCTCAGATTGTTGGTCATTGTCCAATCTAACGAGATCGATTGATGATGAATTTGGTCTAAGAACTGAACCATTAACAAATCCAAGTTTGTTTGTTTTTTCTTTTTGTGGACAATGCCTTGATCATAAATCACTTCTGTGTGTTGTAGTTATTTCTAGTAAAGGCTTGGGAAACCAAAACTAATATTGGGTAAATATATTGTTGCAAATAGAACGGATTATTTCCATAATCAAATTGATTGTTCATAAAGGCCATGGTGATTTGTATAAACAAGAAATCAAAGTATTTGACTGACAAGAAAATGTGTCAGAAAGCATAAAGAAGATAAAAAAAATGAGAAAATCATGAAAAATAAAAAGAAAATCTATTTGTTAGCTCTGATACTGTATTGGGGTGGAGAAAAATTCTTGTGAAATTAATTAATTTAAAATTAAAGTTACAACCTTTCTATACATACAACTAATGCAGTAAGCTAAATGTTGAAATAACTAACTAATTGGTATACTAATTGACAATATCTAACTAATTAACTATTTAGCACATATTATTTAAATGTGATATATTTTCTTCGTTGAGGGTAACAAGTAATTGAAACTTAAGATCTTTTATTTTGTATGGAATTTGAGATTTAGAGTTCTACTTAAACTTGAATTCTAGTTTCAATTCGGATCTTTTAATTATCAATTTAAAGTAAAAATATATTTAAAATTGATTAAGCGTATAAGCTATTAAATCAAGTGTTAAGATATTCAATTTTGATTAATTGATAGTTTAAGTTCGATTCAATTATAGCTAAATTGAATTTCTTTTAACCGAACCTAAATGACTTGTGAGCATAGATATTTCATTTACATATCTACTCACTATAAAAAGAAAAAAGAAAAAAGAGATGATTAATATTTTATTGTACTACTAAAACGAATTGTATAGAAAAATTATATGGTTAGTTAAATACACTTGTGACATAAAATTGCAATGATTCTTTAATATATATATATATATATATATTTATAAAAGTAAAAATATTAATAATATTTTAAACCAGAACTAATTTTCAATTTTCAGATGTCCGAATTATTCCAACAATTAATAATTATAATTCAAAAAGATAAAGCAATTAAGTTGGCAGTCCTAATTTATGCATTAAATAATGAAGTTTACGTACAAAGGGAATTGGATATCCAGTGGTGCATGGTACGGTATCTGTTGTTTAGTTTTTTGAAGGTTAATAGGAATAATAATAGGAGGGCATAATTTTCAATATATGTGGTGGGAATCTCCTTATTATTCTCCAACTCCTAAGACCTATACCCAACTTTGCTCCCTTTTCTAGTAATTTAAGAAGAAACATAAATAAAGTATAGATGTCCTTAGGCATAACTAAGGGGTTAGCGGTCAAGTATTGTCATTTAAAAAACTGTAGATGCTAGTATTTAAATTTTAAGCTTGTTGGATTGTGGGGTAAGTGCCAAATTTATAAGAAAAATATTTGGTATAAATTTTAAATTTCTAGCCACTTTAATTACATCTTTTAGATCCTTTAGTTTAGCAATTGTAGGGGATACGAAGTACAATGAGGATCACGTGTTTAGGAAATTGAAAATTTAGGTGGAGGATTAAGTAAACTGATAATGAAATTATAACTTTGGACTTAAGAATGAAATTCACGTGTTTATGAATGATGATTGAATATGTATTGGATGGAAATGGAATGGAATGAAACTAAACCTCTATATTTGGACTTAAATCAACATAAATTTAGGGTGTGTTTTACAAATTGAAAAATTAATTATTTAAAAATTCATTTGTATTATAAATCTGTTTGATATATTAGTCATCTTGATTTTTGGATTTTATTATTTTATAATTTTAATATTATTTATTGATATTGTATTGTTTATTTTATTTTGAATAATTTTAGATAAAAGTTAATGATAAAATTTGAATATTTTAACATTTTAATAAAATGAAAAATAAAATCAACTAAATATTTTTAGAAAATTTTATATTAAATAAAAATTAATATAATTATCAATCACAATTAAAAAATATATTAAATCAACACATCATTAAATAGAATCTATATATGGTGAAACACAAATGAGGGAAAAAATTGAACTGAAAACCATATATATAATTCCACAATAACTGAAACTACCAGAACACTTTAACTTATTAAATTTAATATTTAAACAGATCGTCAAGATTTTAAAAAATAAATCGAATTAAACTCTTATTTTTATTTGCATGTTAGTTAGTAAAACTACCATTAGTTTGGTAATTATATGCATAAGCTTTAAATTTTATTGCCCACGTATAGTAACTTTATTCCAATTAAACCTTTTGTTTTAATAGGAAACTTTGAATTCACGTTATAAAATATGTTACGTAAATTATTTAAAATTAAATATTGAATACAATTAGAATATTTGATAAATGATAATATAATGTTAAATGAAATAGAATAAAATAAAAGACAGTTAATTTATTCTCTATTAAGCCATATCTATTTATTATTTTCTACATATTTTGTACAAAAATTCTATCTAGTAATTTTCATATATAATTATTAAATGTGTTTAAAAATTAAGTTGTTGAAAATATTAATTTTCAGTTGATTCAATTTTTCAATACTTTATCAAATAAGGCTAAATTAAATATTTTATAGTTATAATTTAAAAAAAGTATAATGAAAATTTTAATTGTCAACATTTATTTTTTTTTGTCAATTTGGTCCCCTTTTAAGTTAAATTTAGTAATTAATCTTTCAAAAGAGTCAAATAATTTCTTTAACGGAAATCTTGAGTAAAACATTATTTTTTAACAATAATAACATGACAACCCACATGATAGTCCACATATATTTTATGTTGACAAGACACTAGTTGTCTTATATGTCACATCAATAAATAACTTAAAAATATAAAAAATAAAGAAATCGTAAAAATCATTAAATTTCTTTTTTTAAAAAATAGCATGAAATATGCATATTCTAGTAAATATTTCCATTAAAAATGCAATTCAATTCTTTTTAAAAGGTTGATGGTTAAATTTGAATCATTTTAAAAGGTGAGGACTAAGTTAAGCTAAAAAATTAGGTCCAAATTAACAAAAGATGTGAACATTAAAAGTTAAATTTATCATTATGCCAAAAAATATTATAAAATGTAATTGTTCATTTTTGAAAAAGCCTTCAGTTTGCTCTTGAAAAACAAATTCGTTCTAGTAGATGTTAGAACAAAATCACATAGAATAGATTAAATGCAAAGTAACTTAATGAGCAAAGTGAGGAGAGAATTAACACACGATATGTGTTAACCCGGTCCAGATATAATAGTACTACTTTTACGATGTCTCTCCCAGTGAATGATTTTATTCAACAATCATCTAGATCACCTATTAGCTTAAACCTAATTTACCCTTATACAAAGAAGTAATTGCAGCCCCAATACCGACCCTAATTGTTATAAATCATTCACTCAACTACATCATAATACAATCAATAAATCTCTCCAAACAATACTTAAAAGAGTGTTATAAAATCAACACAAGAACATAGCAAAACTGTCAACAAAGACACTCAAAAACTGCTCCACAAATGATGCCACAAGCAGCCTATTTATAAGCTGATGCAAGTGTCCATCTAATAAAGTTTTGATAAGTTTAAACTCTCATTTAAAAGTTGAAATTTTCTCGTTAATTATCTTGAGTATTTATCACATAATAACCTTCATAAACTAATCTTTCAACATCTCCAAAATTCTCTCAAGATATAAGGATAAAGATAAGGATAAATATTTTCAACATTTTTAACTTCTCAATATGAACAGCTGAAGAGTCCTAGTCGAGGTACCACACCCCTCCCTCAAAGGAACTGTAGGCCAAAACACGTTAGCGAATAAATATAAATATTTATATTAAATACAAGATTTGAACAAATAATATAAACAAATATTTATATTTATGTAAAAACATCAAATCTGAAAAACAATTAAATAAACAAGATCTTGAAAAATCAGAAATCGAATAAGGGAATCGAGTTTTACTAGATGTTGAGGCATGTTTTTTATTATTTCCTTAAGACAGATTCAGCCGCTCCTATGGTACTTGGAGAAACGTCGGTCATCTGTGTCTCATGGTACAAACAAAATGGTCATGGCAGTAGTACCTCTACAGTGATCAACAAACAAACGTTGCATTCTTCTATCACCGAAACATTTGAAAATTTGGAAAGAAAAAGAAAAAAAATTTTGAAAGTGAAATAAATTTATTGTTTGTCTTTTTAAAAATTTGCAGTATTCTTTAGGCTTTTATAAACATTTAATATAGAGGAATTTTGAAAATTCCCATTAATAAAGATACAAATATGCATTAAAGGAGCCTTTAAATCAATTTGAATAAAATCAAATCAATTTGATTGGAATAAAATCAAATCAAGTTATTTAAAAAATACATATTGGGCTAAAATAGCCGAAAAGGTCTAAAAGGGCCCGACCATTCATTTCGCATTGCCCATGTCATGCGGGTGTGCCCCTAAGCCCAGTAGGTTTTGATTCGCAACCCTTACGCATGAGGAAGAGCATTAATTTAGTTATTCAATAACCATCAAGTTGGTTTACATATATATACAAGTTCCACACTTGATTCCCAATCAATGTTGGACTATTGCTTTTCATTTTCCTTAACATAATTCACAAGTAGCTTACTTTGAGCATCAATTTCTCATTCATCACTTAACCATTTTTGGCATATGATATCCCATTGTAAAGGTCTTATGGGGTAGAACATAAAATCATAATTTTATGATTCAAAACCCTTCATTTACCAATCGAAAATATGCCTTAAATATTCCAAAAATCATATTTTTCCAACAGGAACGACACCTTAATTTTTTACTGAAGACACTTCATTTCCCAAGTACCGCTGTAATGACCTGAAATTTATGGGTATCGAAAATCGTATTTTCGGCTTACTATTTTAGAAAATCGGCTTCATAAATATTTATTAGAAAATTTTACGAAGCTAGTTGAGTATTAATTAGATTTTAGTTAAGTGAATTAGCTTGAATTAAGGTTAATTTAGTGTAAGGACTAGATTGAATATAATGTAAAAATTTAATTATAGACTAAAAAAATTTGAAGGACTAAATTAGAAAATAGCTCATAAAAGAGAATAGTGCCAAATGTATGGAAAATATTATTCCATATGTATGTATAATATACATATATTTATACTTAATACTTAAGTATATAATATAATAATATAATATAATAAAACATAAAAGAAATAAAAAAAAATAAAGAAACAAAAGAAAGAGAACAGAGAAGGTGGAACGAAATAGGAAAGAAAAAGAAAGGAGAAAAGAAAAAGGGAAAATTAGGATTTTGAAGCTTGAAGCTTAATTTGGTAAGTCAATTTAGTCTCTTTTCTTGCAATTTTGATGTTTTTGGAGTCCTAGAGACAAATATTACTTGATGTAAGTGGAAATTTTGATAGTTAGGTGATTTTTAGACATGGGTTATGTGAAATAAGTTGTAGAAATAGGGATTTAATTGAATGAATTTCAAGTTAGAATTGATTAAGGAATTAAATTGTAAAGGAAGTTATAAGTTTTATCCTTGAGGGACTAAATTGAAAGAAATTGAGATTAGGGTTTTACTATGAACATTGATAGATAAGGTGAATATGATAGGAAAATTGAATAGATTTGAAGTGTAAATTGAGTAGTAAAAATCAATGAATTAGTTTGGATTAAATTGGAATTGAGGTTTGAATTGAATAGAAAATTCAATTAGTTATTGTAAATTGTTAATGTATTAATAGTATAAATTGTTTAATTTCCGTAGCTAACGTAGTACCGGAGACATTGACGAAGAAAGGAAAAAAGAAGGTTGACGAAGAGTAATTCGAAAACTACGGTTTATATTTCTATAAACCGAACTTAATAGTTATTTACTGTATTATTTATTATTTAAATTACATGAAAAATGAAAATGAGGTAAGTATTGTTAACTTACTGTACTGATTTGAAATGTGAAATTTTAAATTGAAAAGGAACTGAAAAACCCTATTAACAGTGTCGGGCTAGTCGGATATAATTGGCATGTCATAGGATTGAAAGTGTTCAGGGATATTCGACCTTGAGTCGATAAGGCACCTCGTGTGTCGTACTGTTACTGTTACTCTTCCGAATTAAATTCCAATGAGGTACTGCACTGCATCTTATCTTATCTTTATTCTTTATTACGTTATTTTTCTGCCGGTGATGAAGCACTATGTGCTATACTGGTGTGTGGGTTGGATCCGTGTATCCATCCAGGTCCGAGTTATGTTAATAGAGGTAAACTACGGTAGCAAAGTTTGAATGATACCGACTGAACTGAAAATCTTACTGGTTTTGATTCTAATGATATATGTTTTATAAAATAAAGACAATTGATTGAATATTCATAATATGTTTATTTATTAAAATCTATGGTTTAAATATAGATTTAAATTTAAGTACTGGTTTATAGAAATACCACTGAGTGTATACTCAGCGTACGGTTTGTCTCAGTCGCAGTTAGATAGATAAAGCGACTAACAACTCAGCATCCAAGCCAAGCCCGAACTGAAATACTTGGTGATGTATCTTATTTTGAGAAATGGCATGTACCTAAGTTATCTTTTGGAAATCATTTTGAATGTGAATGTTAATAGTGTAAGAATGATAATGGTTAACCCATGAATGCAAAGTTTATGTTTACAATATGGTCATTTATATAATCTAATTGAAGTGATTTAATTAGTACCAAAGTACATTGTTTGGAAGTTTTAGGTTAAACACTTACTAATACACTTGAGTTGGATTGTAACATTTTGATGATTATAATGTAAAAGGGATGTATTTAATCATGTTTTGGTTTGGTTGAAAGATTGGTTTTAAATTTTTCTTGTTACTGAAGTTTGCAAGGTTGGTAAACTTAGACTATAAGGGTCATTTTGAGTCCACAGGGCCTGGCACACAGGGGTGTGATCAGACCGTGTGAGACACATGGCTTGCACACGGGCATGTTGTTAGGCCGTGTGTCCCCTGCACCTAAATTTTGTAAAACAGAATGCTCAAGTTTTACTACACAGGCAGAGACACGGGCGTGTGTCTCAGCCGGGTGGGGTGCACAGCCACAGTACACGGGCATGTGCATGAAAACTACACTAGATTCGAATTGAAAATAATTCCACACGGGCTAAGCACACGGGTATGTGTCTTGGTCGTGTGAAACTAGTTTGTTCATGAGCAACAAACAGAGAAGTACACGGGTAAAGGACATGGGCGTGTCCTAGCCGTGGGAGTCACACGGGGTGACAACATGGGCGTGTCTCTAAACCACACAGGCGTATGGCACTATTCATTAAAAGAAGTCTTGGAAAATCTTACGAAAAAGTTTATAAGCTTCTGATTGGGTTCTGGTTTGTTCTTAACATATTCCATGAGCCTAAAATGTACCAAAAAGGGGTTAATAAGATATATTACTAAATTATACAATGTTTAATTTTATTTGATTCGTGTTATAAACTGTAGTGACCGGTAAAACTCCGTAATCCCATTCTGATGTCAGAAAAGGGTTAGGGGGTGTTACAACCGCACCCCTTTTAGTTGAGATGTAGTACTTGTGTGCCCCAACAGTCACTTTTTGACCAAAGGAACCAGACCTTTATAGCTTGGGTACTAGTACCTAAAGGCATACAGAAGCATGTAATGTTGCATACTTAAAGGCATATAGAAGCATTTAATGCTATAACTAAAGACTCCAATGTCTCCAATTTGTTTCTAACATCTTCAAACGACTATTAATCACAAGAACACTTGAAACAAGTCAAGAAAGAAGTGCATAAAGATCAAGAGCTTAGTTCTAATAATTTCTCATATTTATTCTCGTTTTTTTCTTATACACACTTATGGGTTTAGCTATGATTCATTCTTTCCAATGTTGTATTATTGTGTGAGAGTGTCTCATTGTTATATATCAACCTTCTAGAGGTGATAATTCTTTCCATACTTTATTTCTCATTTTTGAGAAAATTTTACTTAAGGTTTTGGGAAGAAAATTTTAAGGGGAAGAGACCCTATTTTGCCTTGTGAAAAGATAGAGATTGTAAAGGTTAAATATTATCCTTAAATTGTTCAACTCTAGTGAATTTGGGAAATCTTTAATTTTGAAAAATTAAGGTAGTAGAGATAGGTAATTGGAGTCGAACCACTATAAATTCTCGAGTCTATATTTTTTTTCCATCTTTGCTTAAATTTTTTATACACCAATTCACCCCCTCTTGATGATTATTGATCTCAACAAATGTGATGGTAAAATAAAAAATTAATTATCATATTAATTAAAAATAGTAAATATAGCTTAATATGAATACAAAGTCTAATAGAATATTGATATGATTTATCTAAAAATTATTTTAATACCATTTCTATAATATAATAAATAATAAAAATATTTATGTCAATTCAAAATTTCTCCAAACTAATACTTTACATATATTACGGATAATGAATATATAGTTTTAAAACTACTCGGCCTTCATTTTTAATAATTACCAAAATTTATTAACTTTTTAGTTAAAAATTCTAAATATATATAATATTACAAGTTACAGACTTATAGTAACATTCTAATGTAGACAAACTGTTTTTACCACAAGTGGCACTCTAGATTGTTTGATTTTGGTTATCAACTTTCCATTCAAACAATTACTACGTAATTTCGTTATGAACATTATTGATTTATAAAATTATTACTTTTCTCAACTTAAATTTTGGTTACAAATTATTTATTTATTATTGTGTTTTTTTTTAATTACAATTAACAGGGTAAAACCCAAACAATAAATACAACGAGCACAACTCGAATCTAGATCACACCTTGGACGATAAACACCCTTAACTATGAGGCCATTAAATGGAGTTCAATTATTGTGTTCTAATTACGAAATAATCAATTAAATATAATTTTTTTATATTTCATGTTTTTAATTGAATTCCGACCATCCAAACTTTTAACCATTATACCTTATAATATTTTTATTAAAATTCCAATAAACTCACAAGTTTATTTTAGATAATTAAAAATATTATTTTAGACATATTTATAACTTAAAAGTCCATATATTATTTTTAAAAATGAATTAAATGCCCGATTTCATTAAAAAAGGGATAAATTTGTTGTCGAAAAATACATCCAATTAAAATCTAAAATTTTAAAATTACATCAAGTTAACTAAAATATTATATAATATTTACCTCCGACTCGTGCATTCAACATGTATGCAAATATTAAATATATTATTTTTATAAAATAAATTAAAATAACTTTAATAATCTATCAACTTCTATCTATATAAAAATAAATTTATTTTTTTTCTGAAAAATAATATGGATCGGACAAGGTGGCGGCACATGCGTGGTAGGCCCTTAACTCCAATTACTCCAAGAGAATAAGAAGTAAGGTTATATTTAAACTCTCTTAGAAGCCTTTTCTCAACCAATGTAAGATTTTCATTTTCTTTTGCATTACCAACACTAGTTTTAACATCTGAAATCTTTATTTTTATGAGTAATTTGAATTTTGATAATAAATTCAAATATCTAAAATATGTTTATTAAAATCAAAGTAAATTTAAGTCATGAATATTCTTTAGCTCATATTCATATGCACGGTAAATTAATACCAAATAATAAGTTTAATATTTAAATATATATATATATATATATAAATCCATAAAACAAATTTAATGGTGTTGAATAATTAATTTTTATTAAACATTCAATATCTCTATATATATCAAGTATTGTTGACAATCTTTTATATAACTGTAATTAATAAATTATTAAGGATGTAAATTAGTATTGTTTCCTTATTTGAAACTATTGTTTGTGTATATAAATGTGTATATTCTCTAAAATTATGAATGAGTTGAGTAAAAAATTCCTCAATATTATATGTTGCCTTCCTTAATTATTAACATAATATCATATTAAGGTTCAATTTTAGGGATTCCTCCCCCCCTCAATTTCATTTTTTCGAAACATTAAAATCTCAAAATTGGTACTTTCTACCTTAGATTTGTCCTTA
Organism: Gossypium arboreum; assembly: GCF_025698485.1. Lineage (NCBI taxonomy): Eukaryota > Viridiplantae > Streptophyta > Magnoliopsida > Malvales > Malvaceae > Gossypium > Gossypium arboreum. Next base: position 43,136,213 of record NC_069080.1, read on the forward strand.
TTTCTCACCGCCCCCACCATTAGAGTCGGCCACCCATTGCAAGTGAAACCCAAAGTCTGATGACCATTTGCCACGAGTGTGTGCCTCATGCACTTCTACAAGCTTCTAAAGTCTTCTTCACGCATTGCGCATGACGCTACCCTATTGCCAGAGTTTGCCTTTTTCGTTTTACCTCATTTAGTGCTCCTTTCCAATCCCTTTCCTCTGTGGGCAGCATATTTAGGTGGTTGGTGTTTTGGGATTTCCTTTTATTTTGTGGTTTATTTTGAAAACTATTTTTTTGCCTATTTATTTCAAGCATTTTTTTAGAGGGTGTAACACCTTATACCCGTCCAGTCGTCAAATCCAGATGTCGAATAATACAATAACCCAACTCACTTAGTAGTATTTCTGATTCTGATTACACTACACAGTTAAACACTTAAATTAAAACTTGAGTTGAACTAAAATGAAGAGCTTATAATTCTAATTTCTCATAACTAATTACATATTTTAAAATAAGTTTTGAACATATTATGTGAGCAACTTAAACCCTAAGGCATGGCCTCCAAGGGTGCCTCTCTATATACATGGTACAACTACCACGCCCAACTTTTCACTCTTGTGGAGTTTGGCTTAGTCCCTTTTGGCTTTTACGAGTCTTAGTCTAACCTACATTTAAGCAATGATTTTTATAAGTTCGTAAGAATTTAGTGAGATCTATACATAGAATGCGTATAAAACTACATAAAATGTTAAAAAAAATGAGATTTTCAATGCAGAATTTGACTCCCTGTTATTCACATCCATTATCTTTGGCTAGCAACGCTTGGCATCTACCTAAGCAAATATCATAACTACGGTCTTACCAGAATACAAAACCCTTTCTCTTTTAGGGAACTAAGGCCCTCATTTCAACACTATAGTACCTGTTACGTCATTCCCTTTTCAGGTATTTCATGAAGATTTCTACCCTTGGTATATCAACAAGACCTTTACCATGTTTCACGGTCCTACTGGCCTCTGCTTATCACTATTCCCTGGTGGATTTTATTGAGCAACCAGCCTTGAGCTGGCATTCCCTCTCGTCAAGAATCTTATTTATCTATGGATATTTCGACTGCCTTTTTGTCAACTTCCATTTTAGGATTGTTCCCAATATAGCCTATTCTATTGTTGCTTAAATGAAATGAGGTACACGACTTCCCTAGCAGACTCTTTTTGTTGTACAATACATTTACCTCCCTATTTAGAAAATTTCTTCCTCCTTTCACCCTAGCTGGGTTGAGACACTTCTTTGGTTCCACTCATCATTGCTTTTGGAAAAATCATCATTATCCTATAGTCTATATTCCTCATATGCACTCATCTCATTTATTCTTGTGACTTATTGCACTAGACACACAACGAACTCTACTTTAAACCTTGGCATCTCTCCTACGGGCTTCTCAAGTATAACCCCGTGTTTAGTGTATCGACGGACTCCATTGGTTGCTATAGTCGAGCTATGGTCTTACAGCCTAAATCTCTTTATAATGTTGCCTCAAAGGACCTTACCGCCATCACAGTGCCACCCCATAGAGCCTATTGACTGCAATTGCGGAGTTGCTTTATAAAACCTAATTATCATCGTCATGGTTATCGCCCTAAAAGACCAATCGATATTATTCCTTTCCATATTTTTACCTTGATGCTCAAACATTGAATCCCCCCACCGCAAGGCGCGGTTGCTTCGCACATCACAGTTTGCACTCAGCAATACAATATGGTTGTATCTTAATGGAATTTCAATTCCTTACCCATCCGCCCATACCTCTATTTCACGAATTCTATACATTGATGCTCAAACACCGAAGTGTCCCCTCCATAAAGCCCAGAGCTTTGCAAATCACGGTTTGTACCTAGTAACACCATACGGCAGCATATTGAAACCCTATTTCCTATATCCTAACTTCTTTTAACTCATCGAATATTTCCCTCTGTACCACAAATACATTACTCAAACACATCTTAATATATACATCACGTCAGTTAACCAGTTATCAACTATCTACATTAAAATAATCATCATACAATTGGCAAGCTTACACAGTACTGTACATACACAACCTATTCCTTTTTCAAATACACTCACACATATACACACATACACATGACATCATCTATCATTTTGAAGTTAAGGTACAAAAACTCACCTTACTCTCTTATCCTTTACAGCTTAGTTGGTCTAGACGCTAGAGCCTCATTTCTCTCGGAAGTTAAGCATGACAACTATTTATTGGTTAAACTAAAGGTGTTCTATAATACCCTAAATCTGGCGGGTCTAAAGTTTCGGCATATAGCAATAAATAGTCTGTCTCGCATAGTATTATCCGTCCAAAATATTGTTTTAGCGTATACGTGTGGGCCTATATTAACTGTCATAAGAGTAAGTAAGAATTTAACTTTCTAATATTCTGCCAGGTATTAAGGAAAAGTTTGTGTTAAGAAATTTAAGATAAGTATAGATGGAATATCTGCCAAAAGTATAGTATGCCTGGTTTGTATGAAATACTATGCTAGTTAAAATTTAAGTAATTTGGTTAGAAACCAACTGTATAACTTAGCTTGATAAGTATGATGAAGGGAACTTATTTATATTTTTTCTCGGAAACAGAGGCCAATGAAATCAAGTTCTGATACATATGACCCATGTTAAATTCCATTAAGTAAACTGGTCATTTTTATATTTAAGAAATGAGTTTTGAAAGGGTTCTTCCTTCTTTTTCATCTTCTTTAAGTGGTATTTACTGATACATTCCTTAAGCCTGAATGTAACTTACATTGATGATCTAAAAGCTATGGCTCTTTTATAATCAATGGTTACTTTGCGTCAGGGTGAGTATTTCAGCTTTTCATGTTAAGTTTTGAATGAGTAAATCTGTATGTGGTGTTTGAACAATAAGACTATAAGTATAAGATTTTTATAACACCTCTGACCCGTATCCGTCGCCGGACTAGGGTTAAAAGGTATTATCGGATATATCGGAACATTTCGTATTCATTTCATAAACATCATAGCATCATAGTCAAACATCAACATAAAGTCCCTTTCTTAGGTCAATGAGACCTTAAACATGCATTAGAATAAAATTGAGACTAAACCGATCACATACAAATTTTTTTTGAAACTTAACTATTTTCTAAGTTACAGAGGTCACACGTCTGTTTGAACAGGCCGAATGCCTCACACGGCATTAGACACGTCTGTGTGTCTAGCCATGGAAAAATAGAGCATACATACTGACTTGTCCACAGAGCCACAAGACAAACCTGTGTGCTAGGCCATGTGAAAATTAGGGAGGCTAGACTTGGGTCATACGACCAGTCACACGCCCGTGTGTCTAGCCCATGCTCGAAACTGACTTGGCCACATGGCTTGGCACACGCCCATGTGTGTGACCATGTGAAATGGACCTCGACCAACACGGTAGTGACACACGCCCGTGTCCCTGCCTGTGTGGGCAAAAATAGGCCATTTATAAGGCCAACATGCCACCCATTAAGGGTCCTCCCTACAAGCATCAAAACCAAAACATTTCATATCAAATTTTCAACCAATTCATAACCAAAGCATATCCAATCATGCCATATCATAGACAACCAACCTCATGCTTATAATTCATACCAAAACATATCAAAATCACAAACCATACTCATTCATTCATACTTGTAACTAATTCATTCCATGATCACATGATTCACATCACATTTATAACCATTTCAACACAAAACTAACTTACCAAAAAGACCATTTCACTAAGCCATACATATACACCAAATTTACCATTTTTGCATCATATATCATATACCAAAATCAAACCATAAGTTCAACCATAATCAAGCCATATCACATGGCTAATTATACACTTCACAAAACATATTCAAGTTCCTCTAGCCTATACATACCATATTTCAATATTCACATTTTCAAAAGGTACCCAAAATAGAGTTCGATAGTGTGGTGATGATCCTCAATGATCCTCGAGCTTCCAGTAGCTTCGATATCTAAAACACAATGCAAACACACACAAAGTAAGATTTCAAAAGCTTAGTAAGACATATACAAATAAATTCAACTCATGAATCAAGCATAATTTAATTCATTCATTTAAGATTCATGACCATTTCATATATGCATTATATAAAGCATATCATACCCATTTGTTCATATACAACACATATGATCCCAATTCATTTCACTTTCACATATAACATATTTCATTTTCATGAACATCACAAATCATCTTTTAATCACAATTAACATATACTCACTTTCCATTCTCAACTTTATACACACCTTGAACGTACCTAAATCGAATACACATTTCATATACTCATTCATTTCTCGGAGTGCCCGTTGAACCGTTCAGAATTATTAAGGATACTCGGATAGCTTGAAAAGCTCGTACAATGCCAACGTACCAGACGTGATCTTACGTGTAATCAAATATCGATGCCACTATCCCAGACAGGGTCTTACACGAAATCAAATACCATGTCGGTGTCCCAGACATGGTCTTACATGTAAATCTCAAATCGATGCCAATGTCCCATATGTGGTCTTACACGATATCACACATCGGAATCCTATGTCATGGCATATGCATCTTGATTGTTCCCATGGTTCGTACGGGACTTTCAAACGTCATCACATTATCGAAAATTTCTCGGATTTCTCATATTTAACTAAAATAGTCATTCGTCACAATTCATTAACATATAAGTAATAATAATTTAATTCAAACACATTTATTTGTATATCGACTTACCTCATACGGAAAAACGAACGATTATTCAATGATTTTCAACTTTCCCCGATCTAATTCTGTTTTCTTTGGTTCTTGATCTAAACACATTCAAATTTAACTCTTTTATTCAACAAATCATTCAATTCAATCCATAAACACATATTTAGGGCATTTTACATGTAGGACCCCTAACCCGTATCCGTCGCCAGACTAGGGTTAAAGGCATTACCAGATAAATCGAAACATTTTTACGAACAATTCCTATACATCATCCACATTACCAAAGAGTCCCTTATATAGGTCATCGAGACCTAAAACATACATTAGAAAGGGGTCGGGACTAAACTGAGCTCATACAAAATTTTTCAAAAACTTAAACATTTTTTCAAAGTTGTACAAGTCACATGCCTGTGTGAACAGATCTTGTGCCTCACATGGCATTAGACACGTCCATGTGTCTAAGCCGTGGTAAAATGGGGAATACATACTAACTTGTCCACATGGCCACAAGACACACCCGTGAGCCAGGCCGTGTGAAAATTAGGGAGGCTACTGACCTGTGTCACACGGCCAATCACACGCCTGTGTGTCTAGCCCGTACTCGAAACTAACTTGGCCACACGGCCTAGCACATACCCATATGTGCAACTGTGTGGTCTACCCAAGCTCATTTCGAAATGGCCGTCGAGCAACAGGGCTGAGACACACGCCTGTGCCTCTGTCCGTGTAGGCAAAAATAGGTCATTTACAAGGCCAATTTGCCACCCATTTTTAGGTCCAACCAACAAGCATCAAACCACAACATTTCATACCAAATCTTCAACCAATATCAACCACAAGATATACATCATAAATACGATATCATTATCAACCACTTTCATGCTTATTAACCAAATCAAAACATACCAAAACATAATCCAAAGTCATACCTAAAACATAAGATTTATAATCTCTAATCACATAATCAAATCTCATGCCAAATCCTTACCAAATTCCATAATAGGCACATATCAAAACTTTCCAAATTGACCAATTTTTTTGGCCATTCATGAACATATCATATACCAAAATTCATTCATGATCGCATCCATAACCAAGTCATATCACATGGCTAGATATATATACATTACAAAACATAGTCAAAGTACTTCTAGCCTATACATGCCATACTTTAATATTCACATTTTCAAAAGGTACCAGAAAGAAGTTCGATAGTGTGGTGATGATCCTCAACGATCCTCGAGCTTCTGGTAGCTTCGATATCTATAAAATAATTGAAAACTCACAAAGTAAGCTTTCAAAAGCTTAGTAAGCCATATACAAATAAACTTAACAATATAAACATATAAGCATCATAATATACATATATTCTTTAGCCAAATGCTATCACAAACTACATAGCTCAAATACGTTTGACATATTCCCCATTCATTTGCACATATAGCATATTTCTCATACTTTTGTCACACATAATCACTTGATCACTAAGATACATATATTTACCCTTCAACATCAAATGTGATATACAATTTCAAACGTACCTAAATCGGATGTACATTTCATATAATCATTCGTTTCTCGGAATGCCCGTTGAACCGTTCGAAATCATAAGGATACACAGATAACTCGAAAAGCTCTTACAATGCCAACGTCCTAGACGTGGTCATACATGTAATCAAATATCGATGCCACCATCCCAGATAGGGTCTTACACGAAATCAAATACAATACCGATCTCCCAGACATGGTCTTACACGTAAAATCATAAGTTGATGCCAACGTCCCAGATGTTGTCTTACACGAAAACACATATCGAATCCTATGTCATGAAATATGTATCCTAACTATTCCTAAGGTTCGTACGAGGCTTTTCGGATGCCAGAACTCTATCGATACTTTCTCGGATATCTCATTCTCCACACATATAATCATTCAACATTATTCAAAAGCATATAATCAATATTAATTCAATTCAAAATACATTTATTTGTATATCGACTTACCTTGTACGGATTCGAACGGATCAAATCGACTACTCGATGACTTTCGACTTTCTTCGATCTAATTTCGTTTTTTTTTTGGTTCTTGATCTAAATCAATTCAAATTTAACTTATTCAAGCTCACATTCATTCAAATCAATCCAAAAACACATATTTAGGATATTTTACAAATTAGCCCTCATATTTTCACATTTTGACACTTTAGTCCCTGTTTCACAAAATCACAAAATACACAAAATTTCCTTATACATATGCTTAGCCGAATTTTCATAGTGTTCATATAACTTCATATATTTCATTTATTTCACATTTTGGTCCCTATAAATATCATTTTCACAATTTATCCCAAATTACTCAATTTCATCAAAAATTCAAAGACAACACTTAGTAATCTAACACATATCTTTCATTTACTACCATCAAACTTCATAAAGCTCATATTATCAACAATGGCATAACTGAAAATCATAAAAAAAAATTAGACATTAGGGTATGGGCTTGATAGATTACTAAGCAACGATCATAAGAACGTAGAAATTATGGAAAATGGATTAAAACACATACCTCAATCAAACAAAACAATGGCCGAACCCTAGAACTCTTTTTCCCTTTTCTATTTCTTGTATTTTCAGTAATGGATGAAAGAAATAGGCTAAAATTTAGCTTTCTTTTTAATTAATATAACATTAATATACATTTTACTAATTTAACCTTATTGTTAATCATAAAATAAACACATATTAAATGGTCATTAATGTCTATTAACCTTATCAATGGTCTATTTACAACGTAAGGACATCTCATTTAAAAATATATACCAATTAGACACTTTAACAAATAGAAGGCCACTTTTACATTTTATGCGATTAGGTCATTTTATCAATTTAAGCACACAAACGATTAAATTTTCATACGAAACTTTCACACATGTCAATTCTCATATTATAAACTCAGAAAATAATATTAAAATATTTTTCTGACTCGAATTTATGGTCTCGAAACTACTATTTTGACTAGGGTCTAAACCGGACTGTTACATTACAAATTAGCCCTCACATTTTTACATTTTAACAATTTAGTCTCTATTTCATAAAATCACAAAATACACATATTTTCTTTATACAGATGTTAGGCCAAATTTTCCTCTAGCCTATATAAGCCCAAATATTTCATTTATTTCACATTTTAGTCCCTCAAATTCTCATTTTCACAATTTAGCCCAAATTACTCAAATTCATCAAAAATCCAAACACAAAATATATTAACCCAACACATATCTTTCATTTTCCATCAACTAATATCACAAAGCTCATGAATTTATCCTTGGCATATCTCAAAATCATCATCAAATTCTGAATTTTAAGCATGGGCTTGATAAAACACAAAGCAACGATCACAAAAACGTAAAAATTATCAAAAACTGAGAAAAACACATACCTTAATCATAATTTCTCTTAGCCGAACCCTAAACAAGCTTTTATCCTTTCTTTTCTTTTGATTTTGGCAAAACAAGGTGATAATGGACTTATTTTCATGTTTGTTTTATTAATATTAACTTTAATAATCAGATACAAATTCTTCCCTTAACATAATAAACATTTAAACTTATAATGGATGTCCAAAAATGTCCATTTAATATATCAATGGTCTAATAACATAATAAGGACCTCACATATATAAAGGCAAAGCAATTCGGTACTTTAACAAATAGAACACATCATTTGCATTTTCTGCGATTAGGTCCTTTTATCAAATCGAGCACACAAACAATAAAATTTTCATACGAAATTTTCACAGATATCAATTCACATATTATAAGCATGGAAAATAATATTAAAATATTTTTCTTACTCAAATTTGTGGTCCTGAAACCACTATTCCTACTAGGGCCTAAACCAGGCTGTTATAATTTTTACATGAGTTTGTCAACGATTGATATGATAAGTAATTTGTATGTACAAGAGTAGCAATAGTGAAATTATATTTCTAAGAAATGGTTGATGGACTCTTTCATATATACTGTTCATATTGAAGCATATCTATATGAAAGTGATCAAACTAAAATATGGAAATATTGGATAGTATAGTATGAATATGATACTTATACAACTATAAGAATAAATTTATTATTAGATTAAGAGATAAGTCAGTCTGCTTGAAAATAAGTTCTAAGGGATGTTTGAAAAGTGTCATGAACATATGAAATCTTGGGTCTGGGGTATGTGTTTGGGTCTATAGTGTTATATAAGGAAATCTGTCAGAATTGTAAACACGAACTCTAGTATGAAACTCTGAAGGAAAATGTTCATGGCCATAGCATACTCTGAAAAGGATCTATTGAATGACATTACATCTAATGAGGTTCTCTACGTGTCCTAGGGCGATAATGAGAAAACTTCACTTAATATGAGTTTAGGCAAATTCATATCGTAAACATGGCAGTTTTAGGGATGCCTATGTGGTATCCTATCAGCCTTTATGATGTACTCTGAATGAATCACCTTTGTGGATGAATCATTTTTTTCGCATACTCTGTATATATAACCTTTGTGGAATAATCTTATAAATAGCCTTTATGGCGAATTCTGTATGGATCACTTTGTGATGTATTCTGTAATAATGACTTACGGCGTGTACGGTATATTGTTTTTTTTACCTCTAAAGTGTTTTGTGATATTGTAAACATGAGATTATGTATGAATGCTTTTATGGTATACTCTGTTAGTATAACATCCCAAAATAGGGCTTAGTCAGAATAGTGGTTTTGGAACCATAAATTCGACATCAAAATATTTATTTTATGATTATTACGAGGCTTAGAATATGAGAATATGCATGTGTTAAAGTTTCATGATGGAATTCTTTGAGTAAGTGCCCAATTGGAAAATTAGGGACTAAATTGAATAAATTGTAAAACTTGGATTCTAGAAAAAATTTGCATGAAATTGCTTTAGATTATAAAATAGAAGGTCTTGGGGAGCAATTTTCCCAATTTCTAAGTTTTTGGACAAAAATGGGCTTGCACGGATGAAATTTCAAAGAAAGGGCATAAGGGCATTTTGGTCATTTGGCATATTAATGAAATAAAATGGGAAAAAGAAGGCAAAAATCAGCCATTCTTCTCCCTTGTCCAGCAAAAATTCCTAAGCCACTATAGCTACGGTTTCCAAGCTTTTCAAGCTCATTAGTAAGTGCTCCCAAGCCCCATTTTTAATGTTTTTTGTGATTTTGAGATCCCGGTAGCTTACTCTCTCCATTTCTACCCATATTTCAAGCTAGGGTTCATGTTTAAAAATTTACCCATGTATGAGTTACTTTTATTTTGATGTTTTATGGAGGCATATGAAAGTTTGATGTGTGTTAAACAACTTTTCCTAGGTGATTTTCATGAAAAACCCCTGAAGGGACCTTTTTGCAAAAGTTGTAAAATTTGTGGTAGAAATGTGAAAATAATGGAAAATGTGGGCTACCATAAGAGGGAAAAGTGTTCTTATAGGCTTGAGTAAGGTAGAAATTGCATGTGTTTCATTATATGAGCCCAGGGACTAAATCATAAAAATGTGAAAGGTTAGGGGCAAAATGGTCATTTGGACCGAGGGTGGAATTTAGAATTAAAATGTATAATGTGGAGTGTTAATGATCTATTTTTATTGTTATAGACCCCGAGGAACAAATTCTGGAGGTCGATCGAGGAAAACAAACGGTTTCGGAATAACCGAAACACGACACCGAAACAAATACCAGGTAAGTTCGGATAACTTAAAGTAAACACTCAATGTGCCTAATTATATGATTTATGAATGCATGATGATTTCATTTATTAATAACACGAAATTTTATGAAATGCATGTTTAAGTATGAATTGTGATAAATGTCCCAGTTGAGGTTAAAAAGGGAATTCGATGGATAAACCATGATTGACATGTGTAATGAGGTCCTGTATGTGTTACAGTAAGGATTTAGCCCGGACGGGTAATCTGTTGATCTTATTTGTAAAAGGATCTAGCCCGGACGGGTGTTCCTTTGAATGGTCGAGCCTTCTGAAGAATATATGTGCATTACGGATTTAGCCCGGATGAGTAACCGATTAGGATATGAATTTAGCCTGGATTGGTAATTCAGATCCGAGCTCAATAAAGGTGTTTGTCATTATAAGGGATTTAGCCTAGACTGGTAATCCCGACATCACCTTATGAGTTCAAAAAATGGGGGATTTAGCCTGGACTGGTAATCCCGTCATGAGATGTGAGGTTTGCGGGAGTGCATACTTGAAATGATCATTCATATGAATTGACGGTTAATGGGTATTCCATCGAGACTTCCTAGAAACTCAACGAGATTAACATGACTTATATGTACAAAATGAGATGTTGAATGATGAGCTCATCTAAGATAACTTTCATAGTGCATTGTTATATGACTAACTCATTGATTGAGTGTATGTGATAGGGAAGCCATCCTATGCTAATTGAATTTATTACCCAATTTGATTACATGCTAATTACTTGGTAAGTTTACTTTCTGATTATTCGATCTTACTAAGCATGAAAATGCTTACCCCTCTCTTTTCTCTGTCTCTCACAGAGCTCGAGGACTCGTAAAGATTGGAAGACGGTAGGAGAGTCAGCATACTATCAAATAGATCAGCTTTGGTATAAAGACATTTCTGATTTGTTCAATGGCATGTAAAGGTCTTTTGAGTATTTTGTTATATGTTTCAATTGATTTGTCAAATGAAGGCATGCAAAGATAAATCTATCTTTTTGTATATGGTCATAGAGATCGACTTGTTTTGAAGTAGGCTATGACCTACAAAATTTCGATGATGTTTATAATCATATGCGATGGTTGAATTCCAATTAGTAATGAGTCACAAGAACGAGCCAATCTTGAATGTATTAAAGTGGCATGAAGACCCATAAATACAAGATGGGAAATAACCTAGCATGTAGGAAACCAATGATATGAGGTTTCCATGCAATAAGTTTTTGCAAAGACCATTTATAAAAGTATAATCATGTTTTACTTTGTTTTTAATAATCATTATGTATAAGTGATAAAAAAGGCTGACCAAAGGCTTGGAAAATAGCCTATTAAGGTCCACAAGGGCGTGTGTCTAGGCCGTGTATAATACACGGGCCACACCCATGCGCGTGTGGCATGGCCGTGCGTTTCCTGCATCTAATATTGTAAGTCTATTAAATGAACACGGGCTAGACACACAGGCGTGTGTCTTGGCCGTGTGAATTTAACAGAATGCTCAAGTCTTGGACACAAGGTGACTACACGAGCGTGTGACACTTCAAAGTAAGGGAAATTTTCCAAGGTGCCCAAAGTTTATCAAATGTTCTCGGTTTTTTCCTGCACTGCATGTGAGTATGTTTTAAGTCTCGAAAACCTGTTTAAGGGATAAGATGTACATATTTGAAAAGTTTTTAATTTAGGAGCAACTTGGTGACTCGATTTAATATGTTTATGAACGTAAAATCTTAGTAATGCCTCGAACCCTATCCCGGCATTGGATACGGGTGTGAGGTGTTACATTTAGTGGTATCAGAGCTAAAGTTTATTCAGTTCTAGGACTACCGTAGAGAGTATTGAGGTTCGCTATACATGTCATTATTCAAATATTGATAGTGTGACATTTCCTAATCGTTTAAATTGTTTTGAATATAGTAAATGTCTTCCAATCAAGCACAAGATGAGTCCGAGGGAGCCGAGAGCCATGCTCCAACTTTCGTACAATGAGCTATATCTAGTAGTAGAAGAAGGCTTATGTCTGAAGGCCGAGAAGAGGCCTGAGCTACCTTCTTTGATATGATGGACGAATGGTTCGGGGATTACCTGAGGAATCACCCCAACATACGAAAACCTCTCTCGCCCCCTAACCAACCTGATGAGGATGTACCACGAGGTATGGCACCGGTAAGAATTGGTAAGCCCCTGTGGATAAGCTTAGAAAGTATGAGGCTGAGGAATTCAGAGCTAAAGTTGATAATGATACTGAAAGAGCTGAGTTTCGGCTCGAGAATACTATACGGGTGTTAGATGATTTGTCGTGCACACCTGAGAAGTTTTTGAAATGTGCCGTGTCCCTCCTAAAAGATACTGTGTACCATTGGTAGAAGACTGTATCCTTAGTAGCGCTAAAGAAAAATATCACTTGGGATTCTTCCAAGCAGAGTTTAGGAAGAAATACATTAGCCAATGGTTTCTAGACTCGAAGCGAAAGAGTTCCTGGAACTCAAACAACGGAACCAGACTGCAGTAGAATACGAACGAGAGTTCGTGAGGCTAAGTCAGTACGCAACTGAATGGGTCTAAACCGAGTCGAAAATGTGTAAACGCTTCGAGGAAGGTCTGAATGAGGAAATTAAGTTGTTGACTGGGATCCTAGAAATATGGGAATTTGCCGCATTAACTGATCGGGCCAAGAAGACCGAGGAGCTTAACAATGAAAGAAAGCAAGCAAAGAGAGGCACGAGTCGCGAACAAGAGGTCTAATGGTAAAGCACTCTCGTTTCCCACAAATTAATCAATGAACCAGCATGAACGCTCCATTTCATCAGTAGGATATTCAGGTAGAACGAGAAGCTCTAAACGATGAAGCCAAAAGTCTTCCTCCCTGATGGTAACTAGTGTGGAGAGTGTAGATGATCAAAAGCCGAAATGTAAGAGTTGCAATAAATTTCACTTCGGAGAGTGCAGAGTGAAGAGCGGTGCATGTTTCAGATGTGGATCTCTTGACCACTTTTTCAGGGACTGCCCAGAGCGAGTTGAGAAAGAAGTAGAAGTAGCCTCGAAATCGAGTACTCCCATTTCACGAGGTAGACCTCTGAGATATTCTGGAAGTGCCAATGACAGTCAAGTTGTGGCTAAAGAAGCTACAAAACTAAAGGCTCAAGATCAGGAAATAACGTATGTGATACGCGCCTAAGAGGAAGCCTCTGCTCCTGATGTTATCATGGGTACTTTTTCTCTTTTCGATACATGTGTTATTGCCTTAATTGACCCGGGGTCGACGAATTCATACATTTGCATGAACTTGGTATCTAGAATGAACATACTCATTAAGCCTACGGAATTTATTATTAAAGTGTCGAACCCACTAGGCAGATCAGTCATGGTTGATAAAGTCTAGAAGAATTATCCTTTGACGATTCAAGGTCATTGTTTTCCGGCTAATCTTATGTCATTACCATTTGATGAATTTGATGTAATACTTGGTATAGATTGGTTAGCCCTGCATGATGTAATTGTAAATTGTGGTAGTAAGTATATTAAATTGAGATACTCGGATGGTGAGATCCTACAGGTTGATTCAAGAGAGTTGGGTACGCCTCTTGTTGTAATCACGACAATGGTTGCTCAGAGATATATGAGAAAAGGGTATGAAGTCTACCTTGCAATTGTATTGAACATTAAGGAAACAGAGTTGAAGATTGAATCTGTGTTTATAGTATGTGAGTACCCAGATGCATTTCCAAAAGAATTACCCAGATTACCTCCTGAAAGGGAAATAAAATTTGGTATTGAGCTAGTGCCAGGGACAGCTCCTATTTCAATTGCTCCGTATAGGATGGCACCAGCTGAGCTGAGAGAGTTGAAAGTACAATTGCAAGAGCTGACGGATAAAGGTTTTGTAAAGCTGAGCTTTTCACCTTGGCGTGCTCTCGTTCTATTTGTAAGGAAGAAATATGGTTCGATGAGGTTATGTATAGATTACCGCCAACTGAACAAGGTAACTATCAAGAATAAGTATCCTTTGCCAAGGATTGATGATTTGTTCGACCAATTGAAAGGAGTCACCGTGTTATCTAAGATAGACTTGAGGTCTGGCTATTACCAACTGCGAGTTAAAGAATTGGATGTACCTAAGACAGCCTTTAGGACAAGGTATGGCCATTATGAATTTCTTGTCATGCCGTTTGGCCTGACGAATGCACCAGCCATATTTATGGACCTAATGAATAGGATCTTTCGGCCATATGGATAAGTTTTTCGTTGTGTTCATTGACGACATCTTGATTTATTCCAAAGATGAGTCAGAATATGCAAAGCACTTGAGAATTGTGTTGCAGACTTTACAGGAAAAGTAGTTGTATGCTAAGTTTAACAAGAGTGAGTTTTGGCTTCAGTAAGTTGGATTTTTGGGTCATATTGTTTTGGATGAAGGCATCCGAGTCAATCCAAGTAAGATCTCTGCTATTGTTGAATGGAAACCACCTAAAAATGTAACCGAGGTTAGAAGCTTTTTGGGCTTAGCTAGTTACAATCAAAGATTTGTGAAAGGATTCTCCATGATAGCAACCCCGATGATGAGATTGTTACAGAAAAACGTTAAGTTTGAATGGACAGAAAAGTGTCAACAAAGAGAAGTTAAAGACACTGTTAACTGAAGCTCCTGTTTTAGTATTGCCAGAGTCGGGAAAAGAATTTGTAGTCTACAGTGACGCATCCTCAAATGGACTAGGTTGTGTACTTATGCAAGATGGCAAAGTAATAGCATATGCTTCACGACAGTTGAAGCCGCATGAGAAGAACTATCCTACACACGACCTAGAACTTGCTGCCATCATTTTTGCTTTAAAAATTTGAAGGCATTATTTATATGGTGAGACTTGCCGCATATTCACCGACCACAAGAGTTCTAAAATGTATGGTAGAAATGTGAAAATAATGGAAAATGTGGGCTACCATAAGAGGGAAAAGCATTCGGCTAGGCTTAAGTAAGGTAGAAATTGCATATGTTTCATTATACGAGCCTAGGGACTAAATCGTAAAAATGTGAAAGGTTAAGGGAAAAACGGTCATTTGGACCGAGGGTGGAATTTAGACTGGAAATGTATAATGTGGAGTGTTAATGATCTATTTTTATTGTTTAGACCCCGAGGAACAAATTTCGAAGGTCGATCGAGGAAAACGAAAGGTTTCGGAATAACCGAAACACGACACCGAAACAAATACTAGGTAAGTTCGGATAACTTAAAGTAAACACTCAATGTGCCTAATTATGTGATTTATGAATGCATGATGATTTCATTTATTAATAACATGAAATTTTATGAAATGCATGTTTAAGTATAAATTGTGATAAATGTCTCGGTTGAGGTTAAAAAGGGAATTCAATGGATAAACCATGATTGACATGTGTAATGAGGCCCTGCATGTGTTGTAGTAAGGATTTAGCCTGGATGGGTAATCCGTTGATCTCATTTATAAAAAGATCTAGCCCGAACGGGTGTTACTTTGAATGGTCGAGCCTTCCGAAGAATATGTGTGCAATAGATTTAGCTCAAACGGGTAATCCGATTAGGATCTAAATTTTTCCTGGACTGGTAATCCCGACATCACCTTATGAGTTCAAAAAATGGGGGATTTAGCCTGGACTGGTAATCCCGCCATGAGATGTGAGGTTTGCGGGAGTGCATACTTGAAATGATCATTCATACGAATTGACGGTTAATGGGTATTCCATCGAGACTTCCTAGAAACTCAACGAGATTAACATGAATTATATGTACAAAATGAGATGTTGAATGATGAGCTCATCTAAGATACCTTTCATAGTGCATTGTTATGTGACTAACTCATTGATTGAGTGTACGTGATAGGGAAGCCATCCTATGCTCATTGAATTTATTACCCAATTTGATTGCATGCTAATTACTTGGTAAGCTTACTTTCCGATTATTCGAGCTTACTAAGTATGAAAATGCTTACCCCTCTCTTTTCCCTGTCTCTCACAGAGCTCGAGGACTCGTAAAGATTGGAAGACAGTAGGAGAGCCAGCATACTATCAAATAGATCAGCTTTGGTATAAAGACATTTCCGATTTGTTCAATGGCATGTATAGGTCTTTTGATTATTTTGTTATATGTGTCATTTGATTTGCCAAATGAAGGCATGGAAAGATAAATCTATCTTTCTGTATATGGTCATAGAGATCGGCTTGTTTTGAAGTAGGCTATGACCTACAAAATTTCCATGCATGTTTATAATCATATGTGATGGTTGAATTCCAATTGGCAATGAGTCACAAGAACGAGCCAATCTTGAATGTATTAAAGTGGCATGAAAACCCATAAATACAAGATAGGAAATAACCTAGCATGTAAGAAATCAATGATATGAGGTTTCCATGCAATAAGTTTTTGCAAAGACTGTTTATAAAAGTATAATCATGTTTTACTTTATATTTAATAATCATTATGTATAAGTGATAAAAAGGGATGACCAAAGGCTTGGAAAATAGCCTATTAAGGTCCACACGGTTGGGCACACGGGCGTGTGTCTAGGCCGTGTGTAATACACGAGTCACACCCATGGGTGTGTGGCATGGCCGTGCGTTCCCTGCATCTAAAATTGTAAGTCTATTAAATGAATATAGGCTAGACACACGGGCGTGTGTCTTGGCATTGTGAATTTAACAGAATGCTCAAGTCTTGGACACGGTGTGATTGCACGGGCGTGTTCCAAGCCACATGGGCGTGTAACACTTCAAAGTAAGGTGCCCAAAGTTTATCAAATGTTCTCGATTTTGTCCCGCACTGCCTCTGGGTATGTTTTAGGTCTCGAAGACCTGTTTAAGGGACAAGATGTACATATTTGAAAATTTTTAATTTGAGAGCAACTTGGTGACTCGATTTAATATGTTTATGAACGTGAAATCTCGGTAAAGCCTCGAACCCTATCCCGGCATCGGATACAGGTAAGGGGTGTTACAGTTAGGCCTATGTGACATGAACTATCAAGAATGTCTGGTAAGAGTTGAATCTGAATTGTCTGTCATTATTGTAAGATATGAGTAAATTATTTTATTTCTATAATAAGTAAAGTTAATATGAATATAATATGTTCTGGGTTATGAGTGACTAAGTCTTAAGGGTTTTCCATGAAAAATATATGTGTATATGTATGTTAAGATGGGTATTCATTATGATGATCTATAAATATGGAAAGTGAGGGGTATTGTATCTTCTACTAGAATATTCTGAATTTAAGTTAATGTTACCTTGAATTATGGGATTCTGATTTATCATAATATGGAATTCGTCCAAGTGGTCTATGCAGTGATTTATCATAGTGAATATGTGTGGTACTAAATCAGGGTATGCCTGAATATGAATTGTTGGTATTATATTCTACATAAGTATTCACTAAACGTATGTGTATCTGTCCGTGATAAATGTCAATGAACAACTATTTAAGATAAGAGTATGAGTTAAGGCAATGATTATTGGAGGTGGTTTCTGAAAGTATGTACTATTAAGAAATTATTATAAGATAAGAGAATTATGAAACTTTGGAAGGATCTTTTTAGTTAGCTAAATAAGGAAGATTCAATATGATAAGATAAGATAACTAGTGTATAAGAGAACGATAAAATTGTATTGGTATCTACCGAAATAAATAATATAGAATGATGGTTGCCATATTAATTCGAGTAAGATTGCAAAGCATCCATCAAGGTATAGTTAATGAGCTCACTAAGTACCCCTGTACTTACAAGATCTATTATTGCTTTCTAGGTATCTGATATGAGACTTTGCCTAGAGAGACAATGCTAGGAGTACGCCAAGGTGGTGACGGAATGGGCTATTATGCATGCAGTGCATTTGTGGCGTAGTATAGGAATACGCCCTTCGAGTCTGTAATAAATAAACTTCCATTTTGTAAGGTTTGAATCGAGTCTGTTGTAATCAAATATATTTTAAATACATCCATTGTTTTCTTGTAATAAGCATTTAATTAAAGTGCCACAATACATGTTTAAAGAATTGGATAAATATAAGTTGTTTTCTTTAATGATTGAGTTTTGTGTAGTAACACTCGAATCCAAACCAAGTGAATCAGGTGGAATTTGGGGCGTTACATGTTCAACTCTTATAGCTCAAAATCGATAACTATACAAAGATTTTAAGAGTTCTTACACTACCTCTTTCTTCAATACACAAGTACAAAGGGGTAAGGAAGCTTACCATTTCCCAAGTTCCTCTACTTCTCGACTTTCATTCATATGGTATTGCAACATGTAAAGCTTCCTTCAACCTCATCCTCTTCTTCTTCAGAGTGAATGAAGAAAACATGCTACAAAGGAAGAAAATTTGATAAACAGAATTGAAAAAAATCTTGTTTCTATATTTCTAAGGCACGGTAGGATGGCTAATTTATCTCTGTCACACTCAACTAGACATAGCACATGCAGTTAGTCGGGTTAAGCCAATTCATTCATGATACTCGAGAATCCCATATGCATGCAACAATGTGAATTTTGTGCTACCTAAAGTCTACCTCAAGAAAAGGTATTCTCTTCTCCAAAAATGTCCATCTCAAGATAGAAGCCTTTATAGATGTGAATTGGGCATGTTTGTGGGAGGAAATATACTCACTTGGAGAAGCAAGAAGTAGAATGTTGTTACTCAATCAAGTGCATAAGCTTAATATAGGGCTATGGCTTAAGGTGTCTGTGCGCTTTTATGGCTGTGAAAGATATTGGAAGAACTGAAATTTTTGGACAAGAATGAATCATCCTTGTGTTGTGAAATTGTTAAATGGATGGTTAAATAGCACATTGTCACAGTACTGTGACAAGAATGAAACCTTGAGCCATAGCCCTATATTAGGCTCAAAATCCAGTGCAACACAATATGACCAAACACATTGAAATCAATCGCCATTTTATCAAAGAAAAATTAGATAGTGGTCTCTTGAGCCTATTTCATTTAATGTTAGATAAACATTTGGTCAATGTCTTTACCAAATGGCTTGTTTATAAGACTAATCACAATCTACTCTGCAAGTTCCGCATCGGGGCATCGACATACTAACTTGAAGGTGAGTGTTGATAGCCTTTAATATAGTTGTAATTAGTAGATTATTAGGGATGTAAATTAGTATTATTTCTTTATTTATCACTATTTCTTGTGTATATAATCATATGCATATTCTTTAAAAATATGAATGAATTAGTAAAAATTTCCTCAATATTATTCGTTGCTTTTTAATTATTAGCATGTATATATATTAAGAATGATTGTGTTAGGTATAGATTGTCTTTTGTCACTTATGGTATTGATTGTTCTACCATGCTTAAATTTGTGATTTAGTCCATATGCCTTTTTTCGAAAGGGGTCTATATGCTTTTATTTGATCTAATTATTTCCTCTATTATTATAATATCATTAGTTAGTCTAAATAATGTTCTCTTAAAATGATGTAATGGATTTTTAAAAAAACACTTATTTTAACTCATCATATTAAAATGCATTTTTTGTTGGAAACATATGTGTTTAAAAATTTAACATAAACATTTTAATTAAAATAATTAACTATTTGAATTAACTAATAATATTATAAAAATATAGGGACCAAATTGTGTTGGAAATTACAGTATAAATTTTAAATTTTAAATTTAAGTATAGTAGTGAGATCAAAATTAAAATTGAACATTATAAAATATATAATAATGTTAAGTGAAAAGAGAGAACAAATGGATATGAGTCAACAAAAGAAACCTTGGTATTACTTTTATTGTAATTATATATACTTTTTAAAAGTTTTATATTTAATAATTTTTAAATAAAAATAAATTATTAATTCAATTTTTCTATATATAATACTTTTATTAGTGTTATTGTATATTGGTTCAAACTATATACATTTTTATCAATATATAATCTTACATATGTTACATTATTTAGTGTAGCTTTCATAAGGGCTTCTCTAACCAGTACTCTGTAACACCCCTCGCCCAACCTGATCATAGGGTACTAGTTACGGGGTGCTACAATCGTTGCTAGAGCAACTACCGAAAAAACACAGTAATTATGTCAATCAAGCAGACATTTATAGCTTAAGCACATTCATATTATGTTTCACAACTAAATCCGAGCCTTAATTGAGTTTACAAAAACTCTTTTGTTGACTCGAGCATGAATTTGGATTGAATTGCAAAATTTTGAAAATTCAGGGCCGTCATCGTGATGTCGTCTTCTCCACGTCATGATGTTGCCACAATTTGTCATAGTGGGACATTGGGACATCACAAATTGTCAATTGACGTTGCAACGAGGAGAGTTTCTCGTCTTGACATGGACTCTGTTTTGGTACATTTTAGACCATTTGGTACCTATTCCATGCCAAGTGAAAACATTAGCTCAATTGGTGTATGTTATACACTTATAACCTGCACAAAATCAGTCCAAAAACATATTTGACCATTCATTTAACTATTTCTAAACTTTCATTCCATCATTTCCACAAATTTGGTAACCACGGTCAATCCAAGTTATACCAATTCAACCAACAAACCTTCGGCTAATAAACATTCATATTCATCCAATTTACTATGCGTTAACAAACTCAAAATGCCATTGAAGTTGTGTTCATTATAACACAACATATTACCAATGCATCTTACCACTTTTAACCATGTCATATTAAAACATACTCAATTTATCTATTAGATGATAGATTAAAAATTACTACATGATACCAAACATTACCATTATGTTATTCATTTAATCATTCCACACTTCCAACATTAAACATTTCAAACCAATTTATCCATCAAGTAAGCACATATAATAACATCTATATACATGTCACATATGACCAAAGAAAACATTCAAAAGGCTACCAATTCGAAAACTGGATAATGTGATTCCCAAGATGATCTAACCTATAGGATTCCGCAAATGGACAACTACAAAAAAGAAAACAACAGAGTAAGCATTTCGAATGCTTAGTAAGTTCATAGGTTTTAAAATGGTAAACTTACCTCAAAACATAATTAACACAGCGAATTAGGTAAATACACAACTCTCTTCTTTTCGCATTTCACAATAGTAAGATGAGATAATCAATTATGATTCGTATAACATTTTAATCTGACAACACAATTCAATTCAATGTCATTTTATCTGAATCATCAAACATATACATCATTTATATCATTCCTAGTATATATAGTCATTTGAGCATAATTTCATAACATTTATCTGACAATTCCCTTTTAAAAATTATTCCAGTAGACCAATGAATTAATAAATAGATTCAAATATACGGGTAACTACACCACACCATAGGGCACTGAAGTGCAAACAAAGGCACCAAAGTGCAAACTCGTACAAGCACGCAACTAACCATATTGGCATGCCAATTTTATCCTATCCTTTAATATGTCCACTCGGGCACAATTAACTCGTTTAATCATTTCTTTACAATTCAGTCCTTATCTCACATTTTTTAACCAATTTGTAAATAACTCAAATTACATACACATATATGCAAAGATTATAATTCATGTACATATAAAAATTAAATATGAATATATATGTCATATGAACTTACTTAAAAAAACTCAACAAACAAGTTGAATCATAAGGACTAATCAACAATTTCCCTTTTTCTTGATTATACTCAACTTGATTCAAATCTTGACCCAAACGATTTGCCAATCCTAAATACCTTATGTCAATTAATTACATGCATATGAAAATTTAATTTTCATTTTACAAAATTTCCTAAAGTTTTACATTTTATTCAATTTAGTCTCTAAAGCCGAAAATGTCATATCTTTCAAAATTGAGCTTTGATTTTGAAACCGATCTCAATTACATCCTTTTACAGCCTTATATTGACAATAATTACCAAAATTTTATGCTAATTTCAAAATATTCACACTTTAGTCCCTATGTTCAAAACTAAAAAGTTTCACTTTACAAATTAATCATTTTTCATATCTAAACTTAAAACCTAACAATTTAGTACCAAAATATTCAAGACTCAAAAATGAAAACTTTTGAAAACTTTAATAGTTTTACAAATTAATCCCCGGGTTAGCTAAATCAAGCTCTTGGGATCTCAAAAACATAAAAGTTAAAAGAAATGGATTAAAAACAACTTACCAATCAAGGACTTTAACATGAAAATGTCAAACCCTATATTTTTTTCCCTTAGACGGTTGAATAAGAAGATGGAAGAAAATGATTCTTTTATTTTAATACTTATGTCTTATATATTTTAATTATAACTAATGAACATTAATTATTTAACTTAAACTTTAATTAATTAAACATAATTGTAATTAAGAAACTTAGTGGATGAATGGCTCCAATTGTTCAATTAGTCCCTAAACTAATTTAAAAATCCTTAGCGATTAAACTTTTATCACTTTTGCAATTTAGTCCTACTACAATTAACCATCTAATTGACAAAATTAAAGGACCAAACTTTAATTAAACTTTATACTAACCCAGTAAATATTAAATAATAATATTTATGGACTTCCTCGTCAAAAATGGGTTCCAAAATCATTATTTTCTACACCACTGAAAAACGAACTGTTACATCATTATTTTCGACACCATTGAAAAACGAACTGTTACATACTTACTATATATATTGTGCAAGGAAAATGCTAAATATTGGTTAAGGTGTGATATTAATAAAAAATGTAATTAATGAATTAATTTTTCAAATTTAGTAAAATAATATTTTAAATATAATTTTAAATAGTAATTAAATAACCTTTATCTAGTATTTATGTGTTTATGGGTGGCACAAGTAAATCTTTAGAAAGCATTTGGATCGAAGAATGTTAGGTATTGGGTTTTTTTTTTACACAAAAAAATTAATTATTTACGAAAATTACCTGTCTTTTATAGTGCATGTTGGTTTCGGCCATCTCACCGCCAGCACCACCCTCGATCATCTCCTAATGATTGCTCGGTTGTAACAGCTTATTTTCAGTGAAATCAGAACAGTGGTTTTGGGACCACAAATTCGAGTCCAGAAGAAAAATTATTTTAATATTATTGTATGGTTTGCATTATGATAAAAATATCGTATGAAAATTTCATTAGGAAATTTTTACCGATTACATGTTTAATTTGATGAGAATGACCAAATTGCATAAAGTGCAAAAGTTGAATTCTAGTAGCTAAAGGGATCAAATAGCTATGGAATTCAAAATTTGAGGTCCTTATATGGCAAATAAACCAATTAGAGGAGCTAGTAGATAAGTATGATTAGTCATCAATGGAAAATTAAATAAAGAAAATGACTTAATTGGAAAGTAAAGGATAAAAAGATGCTATATAATAAAATAAAGAAAAATATGATCATTTTATCATCTTTCCTAAATAAAAATACATGGAAACCCTAGCTATGGAGCTTGAAGATGGACAAGCTTATTTGGTTTAATTAGGTATGAATTTTTGTCTCATTTTTAGTAATTTTCATATTTTTGAGATTGTAATAGCTTAATCTAGCTATCTCTGGGATTAATTTGTAAAGTTATCAAAGTATAAGGGTTTTTCCATGGATGAGTATGTGTAATGACCCAAAATTCACTGGTATCGGAAAAGTGAGTTATCGGGCCTCCGTCTTAGTAAACCGAATTAGTAAATAATTATTAGTGTGCCTAATTAAGTTTTAATTAGGTGAATTTAGCTTAATTTAGGGTAATTAGGAAAAAAATTAAATTGAATTAAGGGTAAAAGTTTAATTATAGATTAATAAAAAGAAAGGGGGATCACAATGGCAAATAAACCATTCTTAATGGTTGAGGCGGCAAGTAAATTTAATTATTATTATTAGTAGTAGTATTATAACTATATTATTATTATTATTATTATTATTGTTATTAAATAAATTAAAATGAAGCCAAATGTGTGATAATAATGATATACATGTGCAATTAAAATAAGCATACAATTGTAAATTATAGATTTAATTTGCTTATTAATTAAGCATAAGATATTTATTATTTATTATTTATCATTTATCATTTATCATTTATCATTAGTAAATTAAAAGATATTTATTAGTAAATAATTAAATTATAAGATTTTGTATAATAAATAAATTGAATAATGACAATTTTAATAAAATATTGGTACATTTGTAATAAATATATATATGTATACTTGTTATAAAATAATTTATTTATTTAATATTAAAGTAATAGATAATTAGATTAAATTATATTATTATTAATTAAATAATTAAATTATAAGATTTTTGTGTGAAAAATAAAATAAATGATGAAAATTGTATGGTATTGATGGTGTACATTTGTATATATATGATTAAATACTTAATAGATATTTAGAATAAATATATTATAATATATGTTAAGTAAATAAATAAAATAAAGTATATATATATATAAGGTATAAAATAATAAAAAAAAAAAGAAAGGAGAAAGAAAGAGAGCATTTGAAACAGAGGAAAGGAAAGAAAGAAAGAAAAGAAAAAGGTAAGTCAATTTAGTCATTTTACTTAATTTTGATGTATTTGAAGTTTTAAAACAAGGTTGATGAAATTAAGTTAATATTTTGGAAGTTCATAGGTTTTCAAATATAGTTCATGTTGAACAAAAATATGAATTAGGGGTTTAATTGAATGAATTTCAAGTTAGAAGTGATAAAGAGATCAAATTGTAAAATAAGCTATAAGTTTTGTGATTGAGGATTAAATTGAAAGAAATTTTAAATTAGGGTTTTATTATGAATACTTGATAGTTAGATTACATTTGATAGGGATTTGAATAAGAATGAAATGAGAATTAAGTTAGTAAAGTGAATGAGTTAATTAGGACCTAATTGAAAATAAGGTGTAAATTGAATAAAATTCAATTATTTGTTATAATTAGTGCTATAATTAATGGTATAATAATTTTAATTTTCGTAGCTAACAAGGAACCCGAGGCATCGGCATCGAAAGGAAAGAAAAAAGTTGTCGAGGAGTAATCGAATAATTCCGGGTTTGTATTACTATAATTCAAATCTATTTATTATTAAGTGTTATATTTTAATTAAAATGCATGGTAGATAAATTTAGGAAAGTAATTGAAATAATGATATTGATTTGAATGAAATTGATTTAAAAATGTTTATGCCTATTGAAATTAAATGTGAACAAATTGGAAATTAAAAGTGATTTGAATTTAATCAAAATGAATTGAATGAAGAAAATATGTGATTATTTGAAATGTATATTAATTGAAAATGAATCGAAAATATGAATTGAAAAAAAGTAAATTAAATTATGAATATAGTGAATATGTGAATTGTGTATTGATTAAAAAGTGGATTGAATTGAATCAAAGTATGATTATATGTGTTTATCTGAAATATGTATTGGTATTGAATTGTATATTGATCAGAAAGTGAAAAAGTGAATTTGAATTAAATTGTGATTGAATTGGAAGTGAATTTGAAATAGAAAAATGATTTGAATACCCTATTAACTAGTCGGGCTGAGTCGGATATAGTTGGCATGCCATTTGATTGGAAGTGTTCAGGTATACTTCAACCTTGAGTCGATAAGGCACTATAAGTGTCATACTGTTACTTTGACTTTAAGTCGATGAGGCACCTTGTGTGTCGTACTGTTACTGTTACTTCAGTTTAATCCGATGAGTCTTGAGTATCGTCTTTATTCTTTATTTACTTGACAAAGCCGATGAGGCACTGAGTGCCGTACTAGTGTGTTGGTTGGATCCGTGTATCCGCCAAGGTCTGGGTTTGTCAATAGGGTGAATAACTGAAATGAGAAAATTAAATAAATTTGATTAATCGTACTATGAGAAAGAAATTATGAGTTGAATTGTGAATTGAATTTAGACATGAGATTTGAGGCATGAATTTAAGGTTCATGAAATTGTTAAAAATCGAATTATCGATATTAAAATCAGTTGAATAAATGAAATGAGAAAATCGAATGAATTTGATCGATTGAACTATTGAAAGTATGAGAAAGTGAAATTATGAGTTGAAATATGAATTGAAATTGAGATATCGAAATAAGAAGTGAAAATGGAATGAATAGGAAATAATGAAATATTGTATAAGCTAATTGAATATAGTCATATGAATTAATTATAATTATTTTTATTGAAAATGTTGGTTTAAATAATTATTGAAAGACTAATGTTCTTGAATAACTGATGATTCTTGAATGATTATATTAAAGTCTTGAACAACTGATTGTTATTGATTGATTATGAATAGAAATGAATATTTTCTTGAGAATATGTTATTGAATTGAGATATAGAAATGAAATTCTGAAACAATGATTTATGAAATGGTTATTGATAAAATGCATGAAATGGATATTGATGTAGTAAGAAGATATATAAATTAAAATGAAGAAAAGTTATTTAAAATACATATTATTAAATTAAAATTAAAGTTTAAATGCATGAAAGATTTATTAAAGGTAAAATAGTGGTAAGATTTAATGTGTATATATATATATTGTTTTACCTTAAGTATTTAAATTATAGTAATACCACTGGGTGTATACTCAGCGTACGGTTTGTTTTCGTGCACGGATTAGCCACAAAAATTTTTGAAGAGTTGAAATTTGAGATTGCAAGCTTTCATCTCATCACATCTTCAAGCAACAGCAGGGTATGTTTTAAAAATTTTGAATAGAATGACATGTACTTAGGAAAAATATTAAGTATGTTCCAAGTGTCCGTTTTTATGTTCTAATATATTAGTGATTAGCCAAGAATTAGTTTTGCACCAAATGTAATATTCTCATACCAAGTTCCTTGAGTTGAACATGGTATAGGGGTGTTACAGTATGCATGAATTATGAAGTTCTATGGTAGAAAATGAAAGGTTGTTGATAGATAAACAACTTTTGTAAAGTGAATTTTGATGAAATTGTGATTTAAGGACTAAATTGAAAAGATGTAAAATTCATGGAAAAACTCTAAATTTTTTGAAATACATGGGCTGCTATTGTTATATGTAAAAATCGGTTAGGTTTGGAATAGAGGCAAAATGGTAATTAAAAGTGTAGGGGCAAAATGGTAATTTTGCCAAAAAAGTGTATTAGATTGAATTGAGTATGAATTATATTAAATTGAGTTAAATTCATTTATATAGATCCGGATAAACCAAATACGGAGTTAGATCGAGGAAAAGAAAAAGTATTGGATTAGTAGATTTTGCATACACAAACATTGTTGAGGTAAGTTCTTATAACTAAATTGTCTATTTATATGTTTTAAATTGAATGTTATGTATTTGAAATGTGTAATAGTAATAGCCCATTTTCAGTAAAATCGAAAAGTGATTTCGGGACCACAAATTCGAGCCGGAAAGAAAATTTATTTTAATATTATTGCATGGTCTGCATTATGATGGGAATGTAATATGAAAATTCTGATGAGAAAATTTTACTAATTATGTGTTTAATTATGGAAATGACCAAATTGCATAAAATGAAAAAGTTGAGTTCTAGTAGCTGTAAGTACCAAATAGCTATAGAATTCAAAACGTGAGGTCCTTATATGGTAATTAGACCATTAAAGAAAAGTTAGTAGATATTTTTGATAAATTATCCATGAAAAATTAGAAAAAGGTAAGGACTAAATTGAAAAGTAGAAAAATTAGAAGATGATAACTAATTAAATAGAAAATATCATCTTACTGTCATTATCTTCCCCAAAATTTCTATGGAAACCCTAGGAAAGAGAAAACAAGCTTTCTTAGTTTAATTGGGTAAGTATTCTTATCCCGTTTTTAGTAATTTTATATTTTTGAGATCGAAATAGCTTAATCTATCTATTTTGGGGACTAATTTGAAAAGTTACCAAAGTATAGAAGTTTTGTCATAGATGAATATGCTGAAATTTTGAAATTTATGGTAGAAAGTGAAAGGTTGTTGATAAATAAACAACTTTTACAAAGTGAATTTTAATGAAAATATGATTTATAGACTAAATTGTAAAGATGTAAAAGTTAAGAAAATTTTTGAATTATTGTGAAATACATGTGCTGTAAAAGTTATATGAAAATTTCGGTTAGGTTTGGAATAAGGATTAAATTACATGAATTTCATTTTCTGAGCTTAGGGACGAAATCATCATTTATGAAATGTATAAGGGCAAAAAAGTAATTTTGCCTAGGATGTAAATTGAATTAAATTGAGTATGAAATGGATTAAATTGATGTTAAATTCATTTATATAGATCCTGAAAGACCTAATACTGAGTTGGATCGAGGAAAACAAAAAGTTTCGGATTAGTAGGTTTCGTATACGAACAAGTATCGAGGTAAGTTCGTGTAACTAAATTGTGTATATTTTCATGTTTGAATTGAATGTTGTATATGTGAATTATGAATTTTTTATGAATATGAAATTGATTATATATCCAAAATGCCCGAGAATTGTTAAGTCCCGTTTGAATAAATGGAATTCGATGCATACAAGTTTTTCCCGATTTGGTTGTGGTCTTGCATATGTTGTGGACACACCACAGCTCGAAAAAGCATCCTGTTATTAGCCCTTTTGAGCTTCCTGTTATATGGTTCTTGCGAGCTTCTCGTTATAGCTCTTCGGAGCGTTCCGATAGGTTGTGATCCTACATGTGTTGTGGGCACACCTTATCTCTTATGAGCATCCCGATATAGGCTCTTCGTGAGCTTCCCATTAAATTGGTTCTTTGTGAGCTTCCCGATAATGCTCGCTTGAACTTTCCAATATATGGCTATCCGAATCTTCCTGTTACATGGTTCTTATTGAGCTTCCCGATAGGCTCTTCGTGAGCTTCCCGATATGGTTCTATGTAAACTTCCCAGTTATGGCTCTCATGAGCTTCCCGTTATATAGTCCAGATAAGCTTCCCGATAGGCTCTTTGTGAGCTTCCCAAAATGGCTCTATGTGAGCTTCCCGTTACAAGGCTTGAGAGTGTGCTTCCCAATTATGTGCCCTAATTGGGTACCCTTGGAAATTAATTGACGAATTATAGTAGTGTACGCTAAAGTGTACTATATGAGTGTATCCATCGATATGTCAAATAAATTCAACAGGTAAAGTTCTAATATAGCTAAACTGAACTTGAAATGATTTGTCATTAAAGTGTACATGTAATATGGAATAATGATATGGAAAGCATATGTATATGAAAGACATTAAATGATGAGCTCATCCATGTTCTTGGTATTATGTGAATTACTTGACTAACATTATTGGTGAAGTTGTGTTTTAGGCTATAAGCCAAATTGCTTGGATGTATTATTGTATGCTTATCTTAAATGTAAATATATGGTAAGTTCCTATTATACGAACTTACTAAGCATTAAATGTTTACTAGGTTTCCTTTTCTCTGTTTTATAGTGCTTGGAAGCTCGTAAAGGTTGGAGATCGGTCGGAGTATCATCACACTATCCTCCAGCTTGTTTTGGTATAAATGGAAAACTTATTTTGATATAATGGCATGTATAAGCTAATTTTACCAATGATGATATATAAATGGATGTTTGTAATCTAGCCATTCGAATGGCTAGTAATGGTATATTTTGGTATGATAATATAAAGTTATATTATGTTTAATACATACATGTATAAGGTATGGTTAGATTGAACTAGGGTAAAATAAATATATTCTTGCAAATTTGTTGGTAAATATGTACAAGTATTGTTGTAGGTTATTGGCAAATTTGGGTGAGAAATAAGGCTAGAAAATGGCCTTATTTTGTCCACACGGGTAGACACACGAGCGTGTGTCTTGACCGTGTGTGACACACGGCTTGGCACATGAGTGTGTGTCTTGACCGTGTATGACACACGGCCTGGCACATGGGCATGTGGTTTGGCTGTGTGTCCCCTACATCCTAAAATTAAGAAACAGAATGCTCAGAATTGGGCACATGGGCGGAGACATGGACATGTGTCTCAACCGTGTGAGATACACGGCTTAGAACACGGGCATATGTCTTGGCTATGTGAAACCTACGCCTAATTTGTGAAAATTAAATTGACCACACGGCCTAGCACAAGGGCGTGTGACAGGCCGTGTGGCACAAGTCAGAGAGTTACAGAAGTAAGGACACGGGCTGGAATACGGTCGTGTACCTCACATCGAATGCCCACACGGCCTGAGGCATGGGCATGTCACTTGGCCGTGTAAGCCACACGACTTACTCACACGGGCGTGTGACCCCTGTGTATGAGAAAAAATTCTAAATTTTGCGAAAAATTCTCTGAGTTCCCAATTTAGTCCCGAATTGTTTCTAATGTTTAAATTGGGTTTTAAGGGTCCATTCAAGGGACGGTATGATTATTTTTGCATATGAATAATAAATTACATGAAATGTTTGTAATTGTCTTGTAAATTTTGGTAATGCTCTGTAACCCTGTTCTGGCGACAGATAAGAGTTAGGGGTATTATAGTAATTGTCATGTATGAAAATCAATCACATATCTGACAATGTCTCTCGTTTGAATAAATTAAATTTGATGGATACAGGGTTCCCGAATAGGTTGTGGTCCTCCATGTGTTGCAGACACACCATAGCTCGAAAGAGCATCCCGTTATTAGCTTTAATGAGTATCCTGATATTTGGCTTTTATGAGCTTCCCATTATATGGTTCTTACGAGCTTCCCGATAATTGACTTTTATGAGCTTTATGATTTGTAGCTCTCCGGAGCTTCCCAATATTGGCTCGTATGAGCTTCCCGTTATATGGCTTGAAAGAGCTTCTTGTTCATGTGCTCGTATGAGCATTCCTGAATATGTATTAACGGATAATACATGAATTGACGATTTACATTTTTGTACACTTCGTGTGTACTTCCCATGTATCCATCGATATTTTAAATAGTTCAACGGGCAAAGTTCTAATATAAAATAACATGGGTTCGAAAGGAACTATTACCTAAATAAATCTAAAATATATGGAAATGTTTTGTACATGTAATATGGACAGATTATGTGGAAAATAAATGTACATTGAAATTTTATTATTATTGAGCTCATACATGTTTCTTAATGTTTATATGTAATACATGTCTAACAAGATTGATAAGGATATGTGTTCGAGCTTTTGGTCAATTTGGTTTGATTAGACCTTGAATGCTTACCTTAATTGTGATGAATTGGTAAGTTAAGTTCCATGTCATACGAATTTACTAAACATTAAATGCTTACTTTTTTTTATTTTCCCTATTTTATAGTAATTCGGAGGCTTTTTGGGTTGGAAGCTTGGCAGAGATACCTCACTCTATCCATCAGCTTAGTTTGGTATATGTAACAAACTAAATTTTTGGTTATAATGGCATGTATAGGCTAAATTTGGCCAATGATGGCATATATGTATTTGGCTGAAATTAGCCATTAGAATAACTTGAGTTAAACATATTTTGATATGTATATGTATGTGTGGCTTAATATGTACTTTGTGTTTAATGTATGGTTTGTGATAGTATGATTGGAGAAATATGAATATAAGTTTATATATTTATATGGTTAATTAGGTAAGATTGAATACTTGGATATAAGGGGTATTATGATATGTGTTAAACTTGGTTTTGGCTTTATTTAAATGTCTTGTATTACCTTGTGAATGTGTTTAGGTGTTGATGTAGGCGGAAGATAAACTGGGTGAGAAATGTGGCTTGGAAAATAGCCTATTTTCGTCCACACGGACAGGGACACGGGCATGTGTCTTGGTCGTGTGTGACATACGGCCTAGCACATGGGCATGTGATCTAACTGTGTGTCTACTGCATCTTAAAAATTGAGAAACAGAATGCTCAAAATTATTCACATGACCTAGTACATTGGCGTGTGGCTTGGCCGTGTGACTCCTGCATCTAATTAATGCAAGTCAGTAGGCACACACAGCCTAGCATAATGGCGTGTGGCTTGGCCTTGTGACCCAGGTCAATGAGCACCCTGATTTAGACACGGGTTGTGACAGGGCCGTATGCCCCTAATTTGAATACCCACACGGCTTGAGACACAGGCGTGTTTCTTAACCATGTGAACTATATGGGCGTGTGTCCCCTGCACCTTAGAAAAATTTTGACGTTGCGAAAAATTCTCTGAGTACTCAGTTTAGCCCCGACTTGTTTCTAGTATGTATTTTGGTCCTTGATAGCTCATTTAAGAGATGATATGATTGATTATTACAAGTTTAAGATATGAATGCATAATGATATGAATTTATCTGTATTTGATCTGTAAATTTTGGTAATGCTCTGTGACCCTATTCCGGCGACAAATAAGGGTTAAGGATGTTACACGGTCTATAAAAAATGATTTCTTTTGGTATCGACACTGTGTACGTTGGCATTAGTATGTTTTTTTTCTAAATACACTTAAAAATACGAGTATTTCGGGATTAAAAAAAGAAATAATAATATTTTAATAGGTATCGGTGTTCTTGTTACCAATACCGATTCAAATTTAATTTTTTTTTATTTTTTGTTTTTTTAGTGTTGGGATTCATGTTGTTGGCACTGGTTCAAAATTTAAAAAAATTGATTTTTTGCTTTTCTTGTGTCAGCGTTCTCTTTGCTGACACTAATGTGGTTTTTGAATTTTTTTTTTTTGCTGACGTGCTCTAGTTGCGTGGTTTTTTCTCATGCATTTGCCTTAACCTTCTTCTCTTCTTTTCACCGGTCCCAGCAAGTAGAGTACGCCGACAAATTCTTTTTTTTCAAAAACTACACAAGGGTCAACAAAGTGAACGTTGACACCAAAAAACAAAAAAAATTATTTTTTTATTTGAACTGGTGTTGGCAGCGGGAATGCTGACACCTTTTAAAATATTATTTTTTTCCTTTTTTTAATCCCAAAATACTCGTATTTTAAGTATATTTAAAAAAAATACATATCAGTACTGATAAATATAATGTCGATAAAAAGAAAATCATTTTTTATAGACCGGACAATCATTAAAGGATGATAAGGGTTGGTGCAGGTGGTGAAATGACTGGCACCAACATACGGTGTAGAAAACAAGTAATTTTTGTACAAAATTTTACAGTTGAGTTATTTTCGTAAATAATCAATTTATTTGAATCAGTTATGAAAAAAAAACCTTCTAAGTATTGGGATATCCGGGTTTTTTATATAAATAAATTAAAAAAAATTATATACTGAAATAGGTTGTCAGCTGGATTATTTACGAAAATGATACGTTTTTTTTAGTCGCGCCTATCTAATAGGCACAACTCTTTTTTTATATTAAAATATTTTTTTAAATAAAATATTATTTTTTATTTTTATTAAAAATATTTAAATTTATATACAGGTAAAAATACGGTCAACGGGTCAAAATATAAGTAAAAAATACCCGAAATAGGTTGCACCTGTCAGATAGGCACGACTAGTCAGGCTTGACAAGTAGGCACGAATGCTCCTGCCCCTGCGTGCCCGCACAGTGCACAACCCCCCCTCCGGCGCCATCTGCTGCTGCATGTTGCTGCCACTCAACAATACATGTATGTGTTGTCCCTTCAATGGGAAAAAGATTGCAAATGGGGGACCTTATAAGCATGGTCCCCCAAACCAAACACCCACCCACCAGAAGAGAGAAAGGAGAAGAAGAAGAAAAAAAAAGGTTATGTATTATTTAGTAAATAATTTTGTTTATAATTTAAAGAGTTTATTTAAGATGTTGTGAAATTTTTTGTTATTAATTATTATTTATAAATTATTTACGTTTAGTGTTAATGATTTTGGGTTAATATTTTGTATAAATGTAATTTTTTGTTTTTTTATAATTATTTTAAAATTAATTTGTTAGTAATTTAGGATTATGTTATAAATTTTTGTGTTTGTAATTATTTTAAAATTAATTTATTAGTAATTTAGGATTAAGTTATAATTTGTTGTGTTTAGTTTAGTATTTGGTGAGTTTTTAAAAATATAAAATTATTTTGTTAAATATTTTGTTAGTAATTTAGGAGTATGTTATAATTTTTGCATTTGTAATTATTTTAAATTAATGCATGAACATATCATTGTCGTTGTATTAAGCTATACTTTTAAAGACACCATTTATTTGGATTACCATGATTAGAGAAATTAATTATACAATAATGAAATGAATCATATGTTTGTGTCATTGTCTTTTATGACAAGGAAGTCTTCAAACATTTTTCAATCTATATAAATTGTTAGTGTTTACTTATGTGTTTTGTAATTTTTTAGTAATGTATTTTTAAAAAATAATTTTATAGTTATTTTGTTAGTAATTTATGATTAGGTTATATAAATTGTTAGTGTTTAGTTTAGTGTTTTGTGATTTTTTAATGTAATTTTTATATAATGTAATTTTATTTGATTTTTATTTATTTGACAATTTTATTGATTTATTAAAATGTTGATTAAATTTGTTATCATATAATTTTATAGGCTGTTTGAAAGAAACTAATCGGTATGTTTCTATTTCTATTTTATTTTTTAATTAGTATATTTTATGGTTAGATAGTTTATATTAATTTTAATTATATTATTATTGTAATCGATATAAATTTTTTATTGTAGGTAAATTATGGGAAATTATTAGATATTTACCATGTTTTGTTTCTAAAATTTGAAATAATTTATTGCATTTTTTGAAACAAATTAACTGAATTCATTTTTTTAATTGCAGATTTGCAGCAAATGAGTTCTTTGATTAATAATAATAATAATCACATATCAAGTACTATTAATGATATGGTAATAAAATTTTTATTTGATACTTATGTTATTTGTGGCATTGATCCAGACTTTTGATTTGCGATACGATTTGATTTTTGCTTTAGTCGATTGATGGCGTCCGAAGACCCACACATTTCATTTGCCGTGCGGGGAGTGCACCATCACTCTAGAGGATGTTGCACTACAACTAAGGCTCACCATCGACGGGAATGCAGTCACGATCATAAGTTCGATCTCTAGGCAGGTTGCTCTTTGCTATGAATTACTTGGACGCTCGCCAAGTGAGGAAAAATTTTCCAGTTTGAGGTTTTCATGGCTAAAGGTCAATTTTGAGTATTTGCCGAGTACTGCCAATGAATGGGAGGTGATGTAGGCCATTCGAGCTTACATTATGCACCTTATAGGGGGTGTACTCATGCTAGATGCAAACGGCAGTATGGTCCACTTGATGTACTTACCCTTATTATCCAATTTGCATAACACCCGTTCATACAGTTGGGGGTCCACAGTGTAAGCCATACTGTATCATGAACTTTGTCAGCTGACAGATCCTTCTGCGATGGACATAGGTGGATGCCTCGTACTGCTACAGTCGTGGGCACTTTACCGGATGCCATTCTTGGCATTCATTAGTTACCAATCATATATATTTCCACTCGTTAATAGCTGATGAATTTTTACTCATTATAACAATTAGTTGACTTTTTTTCGGATTATATTGTTCTAACAATTTGTTTTTGTAGCTGGAACACTAATTTGGGTATCAGGAGGTCATACACAGTTCCGATATACCGTTTGATGATTGAGAATCATGTTGGATAGAAGGTAAGTTTTTCCAATATAAACTTAATTTTATTATTTTATCTCACTCGACCCACGTTAATATAACAATGTTATTAACTGTGCAGTTCATTTGGATATCGTATTCTGTTCCAGAAATTATGACAGTTATTCCCTCATTTGCCCACGTCCACTCAAACCTATGATGCATTAGCACACCTGTTATCAATTTTCAGATAGTGGAATGGTATCATGGCAATCGAGTACTCCGGCAGTTTGGTTGCATACAATATATCCCGACATGCCAGTATGATTGGGTGAGATCCATGGGATGAATAAGAGGAAGTATGGAAATGATTGGGGTGAAGTGCATGAAGAATATATTACGATGTAGAACAACCGATTGGGAGGGTACCTCATATGGATCGTGCTTGGATCTCCAACTCTCGTTAGAGTACATATAGTGGTACTGTGAGATAGGGAAACCATTTTTGTTTGGTGGGCAATCGATGGTAGTCCCTCCACATACAACACGAATTGGGCAACCCCTTTCAAATCCGAATCATGCACGTGAGGCAGAGTCGGAGCTACACTCTTGGGATAGTTCTTATCATCCAAATTTAGGGGGCAATGACTATTTCTCAGGCTCGTCAGGCTACGGATATCATTCAGAGTTTGATATCTTCAGCCTACTACCACCTCAGTATTGTAGTCACCTTGGCTTGTATTCGCCTCAGTACTCCGCTCTTTTCAGCTCGTATCCACCGCCGTACTCCACTCCTCCTAGTCTGTATCCATCGCCGTACTCTACTCTTCTCGGCTCAAGTTCCTTGATGGCATTTGAGACATATGATTTTTTGTCTATGTTTCACACACCCCCACATACGGATGAAGAGAACATTGATCGCTGCAATCACTCGAAACATAAACGTTGAGCTCCACAAAAATATACCCCTAGAACCACACCGTCAAACCATCAATTTTAGGGGGTTTTGTAATATAAATAACTTCATATTTATGTAATGAATTTTTTGGCATTTTATTTATTAATTTTATTTGTTTTTTTTTAACAATTTAAATAGTCAACTTTGTATTTATGTAATGACTTTTTTGCCATTTTATTTATCAATTTATGGTTTTTTTACAATTTAAATAAAAAAACTTTATACTAACTATGTAAGTTAAATTAGATTAACTGCAACAAATTGTAGACAAATTTAGATTCAATCCTGCCAACACGTAATGAACAACATCTCAATTTCTACCATCGCGACGATTGTCCAATATTGTAGTTTCGGAGTGGGCATTTACTCCTATTATGATTGGCTAATCTGCATACGCCACATAGTTTCCCGTCGGATTTCTCCCTAATGTCCATTTCGTTATGGATTCTAGATGATTGCGAACGACCTTTCGGGTTCCTACGCAACCCTTTGTCTGGGACAAGGTCGAAGGTCATCGGAGGAACCTCCCAAGTAGATAGGTTAGGAAGTACGGGAAACTCATTCTTCTATACACGCAACATACGTTCGAGGGTGTACACTTAATCGATAAATTATTCTACATCAAGCGAAACTTTAGTACAAGCTGCCACTATAGGTGCACAGGGATAATGAAGTGTCCAAAACCTCCTACAATCATACCGTCTGTTTCAAAAATCAACTCCGTAGGACTTAGGTGGTAATCCGGGTCAACGATCGATAGTCTTTGTAACTCGAAATGTTACATTACGTCGTGAATATACTTTTACAGTTATTGACCTAGCCATCCGACGATTTGCAACCATTGCATCCCTGACATCTTTGACAAACACGTGTCCCACCTCCATCTGGTTGACTTGTTGTTGACCTATTCTTGGCATCAAGGTAGCCAACCTATAGAATGTAGCCGAGAAGACAGATGAAATCGAAAGATCTCGTGTTTTCAACAACATAGAGTTGATCCCCTCCACCAAGTTTGTGGTCATTTGACTATAACGAAAACCCTCGTCAAAACTTTTAGCCCATTGTCACGGCTCCATGATACCCAACCACCATCGAAAAGATATGTTCATTTGACCCTCCATGTTACTCTCAAGTTGAGTCACTCTTTGGCGGAAAATGTGTGACTTTAGCTCGTGCTCTATATATGTATTAAGAAAAAATATGTTACAATATTGCCCTAAAACATTAAAACTATATTGAAAAGATAAGGTAATCTTTTACCCATTTTCACAACTTGTCTCTTCAAGTCTGCATTCTTATAATCTCGATGGAAGTTAGCTACGATGTGCCGGATGCAGTAAACGGATCTCTATGGCACACTAGAACGCCTAGTGGTGGCAATTAATCCTTTCCCTCTATCGGAGATGGTGCAAATATTATTGTTGCTAATAACATACCTCCACAAGTTCGTAAAGAAGAATTCCCACGAATCCACGTTCTTCTTATCTACGATGGCAAATGTTATCAGGAGCACGTTCTTGTTATCGTCTTAAGCAACCGCAAGAAGTAGGATCTGTGTATATTTTCCATATAGTCTGGTCTCATCTACTTGTACAAACGGCTTGTAGTGGGGAAATACGCACACATATGGATCAAACATCTAGAACATCCGATGGAAAATTCTTTTTCCCGGTTGTAGTTAGTTATCCAGGTCGTAATAAGGTCGTGTCTACAACTCAATGACAGTCTCCGGCATGTGTCTCTCATAACAGCTATCCATCCCTGTAACTCATAGTACAATGCATCGAAATCTCCGTACAATTGCTCTATTGCCATCTGTTTAGCTATCCATGCCTTCTGTTATGATACTCGATATTGGAATCGTGCTTGCATTTCAGAAATTAGTACCGAAACTTTAATGCTCGGCATGTCTTTCACCATTGGCATGATTTACATATAGATAGTTTTGGAATCAAGTTTTCGATGATCTTCTGTCATACATGTTGAAATACATGTGTGAGGCCCAAAAATTTTCATATCTCCCACATCTGTGACTTGGATTCCATTTCGGTGAATTTTATGGGATTCGTCGAAATTTGAAACTTGTAGAAAATTTTCGAAATCCTTCTCCCACAACGTCTATAAAATTTTTCACTAATTTTTTCCTTCATATCTTCAAATAAGATATTTCTATTAAATCTCATTGCTACTTGTTTGCAACATTCAAATATATATACATCCTACGGTTGTTGTCAATATTTCTCCATCGAAATAAACGCATACGAAAAACTGATTCTCCATCTTCAATACTAGATTTGTTAAAAAAATTTTAAAATTCTCAAACCAGTTTCGAATAGCAAAAAAGTTACATAAAATTTTTAATGCAAAATTTTTCATTCAGAAGCTAACAAAATTAATAACCTAACAAAAAAACTTTCAAATAATAAAATTACTAACAAAACTTTACATTCTATTTAAAAAGAAATAAACTAAAATACCTTATCATTCTTCTTGTTTTTCTTTCTTTTTTTCTTCTCCCTATCTTCTTACTTCCGTTCTGCTAAATTTTGTGTTTGTTGCTCTGCTAAATTTTGTGTCTGTTGCTCATTTGATTTTCGAGGGTATATATAGGGGAAAAGTTAAGCACTAGACGCGCCTGTGGGCCCCATCAGTCGCTCCTCTGAGATTCGCGCCTGTCAGATAGGCTCAACTAGTCGCGCTTGTCAAATGGACGCAACCCATATACCATTTTCATATCTATACACGGGTCATATATTGATTCAGAAAAAAAAAGTTAATAATATTTTATTAAACGAAAAATATATATTTTTTAATATAAAAAAAAAGTTGCGCCTGTCAGATTGGCTGACTAAAAAAAACACACCATTTTCGTAAATAATCCAGCTGACAACTTATTTCAGTATATAATTTTTTAAAAAAAATTATTTATGTAAAAAACCCGGAATATCCCAAACTAGGTGGTTAATTTTAATAAAATAACGTTTCTAAAAAATTCACTTATTAAATTAAAAAAAATTCTGCTATCAATATATTCCCTTCTCCTACTAAAAATGTCAATGACAATTTTTGTCAATTTTTCGAAATTGTTATTTTAATATTTTAATTAATTATATTTTATAAAATACATGAAAGAAGTTTTATAATATATTTTTGCAATTTTGTATTGATAATAAGTTATTAAGGTTGAAAATTTTTGACAATGTAACAAATTTAGTAGGAAAACGAGTATACAAAAAAAAAGAATTTGTTTTTGATTCTTCCCTTTCAAAGAAATCATAATTTTGGTAGGCATCAATAATACTAGGTAGGGGCCTAAGTCCATAGGTGAAAGGTATTCTAGGTTGGTTGAATGTATAATCAAAGCAAATCTCACCTACACCATTTCCTCTACCACCCTATCAAATAGATCTTATCCCATACCCTAACAACTAGAGCCGGATGATGGGTTTAGTTCCTATTATTAGAATTTTTTAAAAGGAATAAATATATATATATATAGCTGATTGAATGGTCGTTCAATGTAACTATAAGAATAACAAGAAAAACGTTTTCTTTGAGATTATGAAAAGAGATACATAAATCAAACTTGATTTGAATTATTATTTATTAAATAATTTTTAAATTTAATTATAACAAAAATATAAAAATATTAATATAAACAATAAAATATATTTTTAATTATAAGATTATTTTAAACAATGATCAACAGTACACTGCATAAAAATAAATTTACCTTTATCAAGTCTAACTATACTTGTTCAAGGATTAAACAATTTATCTAATCCGATATTTAGGAAAAAAAATTGAATCCATCCTACTCGAATTACTATATATTAATTAAAATTATTTTTATTTAAATTTAATTACAAAACATATAAATATTAAAATATATATTTCAATTTCAACCCACATTATTTAAAAAAATAAGAATTCAATTAATAAACCATAACTTAGATTTTTAACAAAATATTTTTAAAACTTTTTAATGTTAAATAAGTGATTTTCCAACTCATAGCCAGATACAACAAAAACGAACCTAGGTATAACTGTCTATAAAGCTTTTCTTCTCTTTGTTTTTCCCTCTATTTTTCATTCTTTAATTTAATAGGAAGTGTACTTATTAGTAGTTCCTCATCTGAAATCATCTGGGGCATTCAAATCTTCAGTTCACACGTCACTAGAAGATAAACAAGATTGTCCTCTACACATAAATTTTGAGTTAGTAAAATAATTTTGTAAAAAAATTATAATTTTTTAAATTTTTTCAAATACAAAGAATTTTTTTTTCTTCTCTTCAGTTTGACTTTGATCCAAGGTTCATTTGACTTAATCTTATTAAGATGTAGATGGATTGATTAAAGTGTCATGGTGACTTATTCTTGAAATGAGTTTAGATCTCCTTTCTTTAGTTGATTTGGATAAAAAGGCAACTTTCTTCAAAAATAATTTTTAGTTTCTTACCCAGGTAAGACAACTTTTCTTCAAAACTGATGCGCATTCTTCAAAATTTATTCAAGTTCTTTGACTTCTTCAGAGAATTCTACGGAGATTTTCTAAGCTTCTTGATGGCTTAAGGTGACCCCTTTTTATAGTGTCAATTACTTGAGTAAAAGAGAGTTATTGTAGAATTTGACTGCTCCATTTGATCCAATCACATTAATAAATAGAGTTCTTGTAGAATTTAACTACTTTATTTAGTTGTTTTATAAGAATTTAAACTCTTTTATTTATTGTTTATTATTTATCTCTTATTAATTCAATTAATTAGAGATAAAATAATCGTTGATATTATTACTTAATTATTTTATTATTTAATTAGTGATAATATAAAATTTTAACAATTATCTCTTAATTAATTAAAATTAATTACAGAAAATTAATTGTGGCAATATATGATGTCATCATTTTCACCACAATAATTTTCACTGTGACCCACAATAATTTTGGCTTGATACGTGGCACTTTGTAATTGGTCTGTAAATTTTTCTCATCTATAAAGACTCTAATTTAGGTTACATGCTCAAATTGACGTTCGGCCTTTTAGGATTGCTCATATAAAGGCTAAACTTTTCAAAATGCTCATATAAGGGTTTAACATTTACAAAAGTACCCAAATGGAAGCTAAATCTTTCAAAGTGCTCAAATAATGACCAAAACTTTTTGAAAGTGCTCATATGAGAGCCAAACCTTTTTGGAAAGTGCTCAAATAAGAACTTTTCAAATGTTGTATATCATGTCTTAAATTATGTTTTTATTACTTTTACTTTCAAGCAACATCTTATTCAACTGTCATGTATTTTATTCTAAGTACGTTAGAATTCACTTAATTTTTACTCAAATTTAGTTGAAGTGCTTGAAAAATCCTTAGTTGAACATTTTTTAAAGATTAAGACCTTATAAAAACATTTCAAACATTTTACTCTTATATGAACAACCCCTAAAAGATTGAGCCTTAATTTGAGCATTTAACCCTTAATTTATTATGATTTACGACCGAACCGGAAATTCTTTTAAAAATGTTATTTTTAAAAGAATACAATTAACAAGTGTTTTAAGT
The DNA here is from genome assembly GCF_025698485.1 of Gossypium arboreum. Classification (NCBI taxonomy): domain Eukaryota; kingdom Viridiplantae; phylum Streptophyta; class Magnoliopsida; order Malvales; family Malvaceae; genus Gossypium; species Gossypium arboreum. Next base: position 43,178,732 of record NC_069080.1, read on the forward strand.
TTTATATTTTATCCTATTATTTTAAATTTCACTTAACAGCATATGAAAAAAAAAACATTTTTATATAATTTTGTATGTGAAAACCTTATTATATATTTTATCTAAATTCCTTCCTTGAACAAACCTTATTGTATGTGAAATTTCATTTTTGTTGTTGACTGACTGTTTCCAAGTAATAGTAAATGAATAATCTGGTCTATGTAATCTTATAACCATTCAAAGATTGTTCATAAACTAATTAATAAATGTAAAAAGGAAACAAATTTGCACTCCATTTTCCATTAGTCAATAAACTAATAGTGTGATTGGGTTGTTAAGTTGTGTACTTCTTTTTAGTTTCTAATGAAAAAAAAAAGATGTTTATTTTCTAATTACATATATGTAAATACATACTTATAAATTAATGGTGCCATTCACGTAAAATTATCTCTAAAATCTATAAAACCCAAGTTTCAAATTCAATAATATTCTTTTTTCTTTTTTACTTTATATCTATATTATACTTAAGATTTTATGTAAATTAGTTCACGAATCAATCGAATATCAATTCAATTGAAAATTAACTGAAAAACTATTCATTTTACAAAAAAAGTTATATAAATTTTTATATAAATTTAATTAGAATTTATATATAATAAAATTTTAACCTATAATAATATTAAATTTTTAATTCTATCATTTCAATTAAAATTTTATATAATTTTATATAAAATTTTAATAAATATATTTATTACATATATTCATACTTAATTAATAGTAATTCAATTAGGGTTGGCTGACTTACCTTTTAAAATACGCACAATTGCAATATACACACAGGGAGACCAAATTGAGCCTAATCCCTAACGATCATGATGATCACCAAAGAAGAAACATAAACAAAATTGACTAATCAGAGTTGAAAGAAGAGAATTCCCTTTCTATATTCCAATTAATTTGTAAAAGAAGAAAACTTTTCGTTCCAATTTTCAAACTTGATCAGCTGAAAAGAATAGAGAAAAACAAGCCATTATATTTCATTGAAACAAACGCAGCACCTTTCTGAAAAATGACTGGTCCTGCAGGGGACAATCAAAGTCCCTGAATGACAGCAAGAAATTCTCATCATTTTAATATATAAATATAAAATATTATTTTATGAGCTTCATCTATCTCATATCATCCGCAATTGTTTTTGGTATTAAATTAATGGGTGGTTTAATTGAATCATGTTTTTATAGGTGACCTAACTTCTAAATTGTAATGGGTAAAAATAGCCGACAAAGCATTATTGGGAAGTGCTTATACAATGTAAGCATGGGGGCCCCAAACTCTCTACATCAACTTTCTAGTTAAGCAATGATCCGGATTCTTGCTGATGAATCATATCCTGGCACCATTATAACTCTTTCAAACTCTTCTCAAATGTTTTCTACCTACTTCGCTCTTCCCCTTTTTCCTTTTTTGTCTAATTTTGTTATTAGTCCTTATTCTATACATAAGTTATGAATTTAGTTTTAGTTATTTTTAATTTTTATATTTTTCGAATTTTAAAATTTAATTTTGAATTAAATGATAGTAATTAAATTTATTAAGTCAAGTTCTACTATTAATCTCATACTATGTAAATGTTGGATTTCATCTTATTTTTAATTTAATCATTTTAGTTCTTGTATTTTTCAATTTTAAAATTTTAATCCTAACTTAACTGGTAAATATTAAATCAATTAATTAAAATGATAAGACTATTCTATGAGTATTACATAAAAATAATAAACTGATATCGCATTATATATAGGAAATTCAAAATTAGAAAATTATAAGAATCTTTGATTGTTTTTTTTTTCATTTTAAACAAACAAGAAAACAAGGAAACTACCATCCTTCATGATGATTGAAACAATAAGAGATAGTGGACATCTTTTTCTAATCTCCATGCTCATAAATAAGCAAGAGAAAAAACTGCCCACCAAATTAATGAGAAATAGAATAATGGATATCAAGTGTTAATATTTGGTAAGCAAGGTGACGTGATTACCCATCCGATCCTAACTAGTTAAATCAGGCACGGAGTGGGAGACAGGTCATATGGGTGTATTATAAAGGGAACTTGTTAATACCCAATGATGTTCCGCCCTTTATGCATCATGATTTCAAATTATATAGGCAGCCTTTAATAATTAACCCAAAATTTCTGCCATCATCGAACTTTTCTTCCGTGGAAACAAAAGTAACTAATCTTTGGATGGGTGCAAAAATATAGGTCATCACATATGTAAAAAAATAAAGGGAGATAGGAAAATAAATAAAAAGGGTTTTGAGGACAAAAGTTAGACAAAGAAAAAGTTGGCTAATAATTGAAACATGCGTACACAAAAAAGCAGCCATAGGAAGGGAAAAAAAAAGGAATAAGTGATAGCCGAGTGAGTAGTAATAGTTAAAATTGGTACGTTAAAGAGGTGGCCTAAGTGCTGACGAATCATTCTCTTGATGTGATTCCAGTTACAATGTGAATTGTGGGATTTCATAACATAGAAAAAGAGAGGAAATTGCCTTTGTTTGTTTGGTATACTGGGATAATTGGAGTGGGGTTGGATGGTAAACGCTAAAGAATTTAATTCCCTTCATTAATGTAATCTTTTTTTCTCTTAAATAGTATTTAATATTTTAATAAATTCAAGATTAGTATAATTTATTGATTTTTATTATGGACTTTTTATACCTAAAATATAAAATAGTCAATTCATTTCCTTTGATTAATAATCATAGCTACCCCAACCCACACCTCTCTCTCCCTCTAAAAAGTCTTACTCATTCTCTTCCCTTCTTAAGACCCTTTTGCACCCTCGTTATCTTTCAATCCACTCCCTCTCCCTCTCTTTCCTTCATCCCTTCTAACCCCCCCAAAAAAACCACTTGTGTAAACAAAATTTCAGCTTGATGGGTATTGATGATGCATGTAATACAGGCCTTGTTCTTGGGTTAGGCTTTTCATCAACCCTGGAAACTCCATCCAAGGCCAACAACAATCAAACTCCCAAGAAATCATCTATGTCCATGGCAGCAGCAAGTTTCGAGCCATCGCTGACGTTGGGGTTATCCGGTCAGATATACATAGTTAATGATAATAACAAAAAGATTGATGTGAACAAAGGAGGTGGTTATCTTCACAACCATGAAGAGCCTGGCTCCGGTGATTTGTACCGTCAGGCTTCTCCCCATAGTGCTGTTTCTTCGTTTTCTAGTGGTAGGGTGAAAAGGGAAAGAGACCTTAGCTGCGAAGAAGTGGAGGTAGAGAAGAATTCCTCCAGAGTTAGTGAAGAAGATGAAGACGGTGTTAATGCTAGAAAGAAACTCAGGCTCACCAAAGACCAATCTGCTTTGCTCGAGGAAAGCTTCAAACAGCATAGCACTTTAAATCCTGTATGCTCTCTCATCGCTCTCCAATTCTCTTTATCTGATATTGATCATCATCACTAACAGCTTGATTATGTGTATTAATCAAATCTCTTTTTTTTTTTTTTGTTCTTATATTTTATGCTAACAGAAGCAAAAGCAAGCTTTAGCAAAGCAATTAAACCTGAGGCCTAGACAGGTTGAAGTATGGTTCCAGAACAGGAGAGCCAGGTAAATTGATCATTCTTCTGTTTATCTCTATACCAAAAGGCAAACGAAAAGAGAAAGGCTTCTATGTACACCAAAGGACAAGTGCTTAAAAGCAACTGGCCTGGCTTCAATGTTACTTACAAAAAAAATTATGGTTTCTGTGATTGACAGGACCAAGCTTAAGCAAACTGAGGTAGATTGTGAATTCTTGAAGAAGTGTTGTGAGACACTAACAGATGAAAATAGGAGACTGCAAAAGGAGCTACAAGAACTCAAGGCACTGAAACTGGCTCAACCCTTTTACATGCACATGCCAGCGGCTACTCTCACCATGTGTCCATCTTGTGAAAGAATCGGCGGTGTTAGCGATGGCAGTTCCAAGAACCCATTTTCAGTATTGCCTTCAAAGCCTCATTTCTATAATCGCTTCACCAATCCTTCTGCAGCATGTTGATTCCAAGTTCGTTAATTACAACTTAAAATCAGTAGCCAAAGAAAGGACGAGAATAGACCCTCCCCATAACCCCTCTATTTTTTGGTTAAGGGCTTGTAGTAAATCAAAATTAGTGTGGACTATAAATTAATTTGTAGAAAACCAATAGTAAAAATTACTGATCAATCTCCTCATCCATCTTTAAATGTTTTTTGTAAATATTCATTAGAAATTAAGATATACTAGTATATCTATCTTTTATTATTCATTCTTTTGTTCCATCTTTTAATGATACACTACTTGTTTCCATTGCTTTGATAATATGGAATGAATAAAGATTACGATTTATCTCATGGAAACACTGCTTTGATCCTTGTGTTTTACTTCTAATTATTTTGACTGCTTAGAGAGAAAAAAGTATAAAGTTGCCTTTGTGTTCATATTGAGTTACTTTTCAAGCTTTTCGAAATGCAAAAGGTTTGGAAAATCTTGTTGAACATAATAGCTAGACAACATGAAAACTTGTAATCATTACACATTTATCCACAAATACTTTCCAAGAATTTGAGTTTTAATTAAAAAGAAATTTGTTAGGATAAATGAATAAAATATCTATGCATGTATATATACGTTTAATGTAATGAAGAGTTAGTAGTATATAAAATAGTGGAATGTATGTATGGGAGAAATGGGTCATCCCACTTACATGGTGGAAGAGTGTCCACCTTTTTGGGTGTCTCAAATGAAGAAGAAATTGGGATAATGATAAATCAGTTGGAGGTTATGATTAAGTGAGAGAGGAAAAGGGTGTGGTGGTGTTGGAGGTTAGCTCACGTGTATATGTCTCTAATTTCAGTCGCCTTCAGTTTATCAGAAATTTTCCTTTTTTTTTTTTCCTTCTTCAATTTTGGTCCTATATTACTTTCATTAATATTTAATATTTTAATTGAGTTAGTATTTTTTTCATTTAGCCTCAACTTAATTGTAAATTTATTAAAAATTATAAAGGAACAAATATTATTTGACGGGATATTTTATATTTTTATATAAAATCTAGAAAATATATTATAAATTTTAACCTCTCAATTTTATCATTTTAACTAAAGATATATTTAATATTTATATCAATATTTTTATAAATTTATTAAATAATTATTTTCATTCATATAATAAATAGGTCATAATCTAATATATACTAATATGGTTACACCTATATTATTTATAAGATAAAAATTAGAAAGCAATAGTGTGCAAAGGAAAATAGTACTAAAAAGAAATGGGTGGTGAGAGGCGTGTAGAGAAAGGAAAGAGTGGATGATTTCACTTGAAATATCCACTAAGAAAAAGATATAAAAAAGTAGAACTATTTCATACGTTTTTAATCTATACTTATATAATGCGTGAGATTGAATTGTGTTACGATACTAATTCGATCAAAATATTAATTTTAAAAGTGAAATATTTAATAATTGAATCTAAAATAATTTATTTATGTTTACTTTATCATTTTATTTATAATTCAATTGTTAAATAATATTTTAAAAATATAATTTTACAACATTTAGTAGAAAAAATTAAATAAAGAGGTATATATTTTCAAAATATAATAAAATAAAACCATATTTAAGGAAATATAAAAAAGAAAAAAAAAAGGTTGAGAAGGGAAAAATGGATGGGCTTGGTCAGATGCTCTTTCTTTAAGGGACCTGGTAGGTCATATCCCACGTGATGTCCCAATGGCTCACTTCTGCTCTTTTATTTTTTTTTTCTTCACAAAATTAATTATAGAGAATTTTCAATGGAGGTCAGACAGACGACCTTCTATAATTCTATTAGATGGGACCCTCTTTTTCCCTAAACTTCTCCTTCCCTTAAATTCTCAAATTCCCCTTTGATTTAAATTCCAAAAACTCATCCCAAAAGTTACATATTCCACTTCTCATTTAATCATCAAAAAGTGTTCCTCATTTTCATTTTTATTAAACATTTGGTATTTTGGTTTAATGATAATGTCGAAACCATGAAAATTTTGACGACTTTAAACTTGAATTTCACTCATTATTTGTATTTGTAATTTAGAAAAAAAATGATGGTTCAACATTGAATTAAACTCCAAGGTTTTATTTTTCATCAATAAGTCAAGTGAGACAGTTTCATGGGATGGGTTCTCGCAACTTTGCAAGTAATGCATGCATGTAGTCGTTATATGCACGCTATCGTGATTGGTGTCGACAGTTACAATACATGAATGATGAGAAATTTCTCTTTAAAAAGTACTAGTAGCTTCGATGCCTTAATTTTGAGATTTTTTTTTATATATTCTAAAAATTATTGGAAGTGAAATTAATTTTAAAAATAATTTCGAATATATTCTTAGGACATGGATTGAAATATACATACGTACTCATGAACTCACTATCTTCGAATATATACGTACACAGTATTATAATTGATGGCATGAAAATTATGGTAAGGACCAGTAAAATTATGAGACCACTTTCCTGGAAAAAAGAGGGAGTTTCCAGGAAACTGCTCATTCTCTCGCACGATCATCATCATATATCATCGCTTCCATCACCGATATTTTACCATTGCCATCCTCATTATATGAACTCTTCAAACCTCTAATTTTCAACTTAAAAAGTAAAAATAATGATTCATTTGAAGAAGAACAGTTGATTTCTTATCTGGGTAATTTTAAAAAAAAATAAAAAATCAAGGGGAGAAATAGCAAGTTCTAGAGTGCGGAAAAGTTGACATATCTCCTTTAATTTAATTTAAAAAAAAAAAAAAAACTTTCACGATTCAAAATTAATCAATTAATCTCATCCTTTTACATGATTAGAGATTTAGCCTTACGTGTGTGCCAACGTAAGTATAGCTAAAAAAAACATCATTTGACATGTGTCGTATGTTGGCTAATTTGTCGGTCCATGGAGGGGTTTTCTTAATACCAAAAGTTGGATATGGCATTATCGGACAGATCTTTGCATTATTTATTTTGTATTCTTTTTTCGTCAATTAAGGTTTGATAGCAACTAAGCTGGTTTTTAATGAAAACAAGGTTATATTGAAACAACACAGCATAATAATATAAAAAAAAAAAAACATATGAGCATGAGTTGTTTTGTCTTTAAATGACGCCTCCTCCAATTATGGATAGCTTGATTGCTATTTGCTGCCTGAACCAATGATAAGCCATTTTTATTATATAAAAAGAAGGGATTGTCAAGATCAAATTATTTATATTTAGTTTGGTCGATTTTGATTTGGAGAAAAGAAATGGGGTGTCAAATGATGAATTGTGTAGCCTTTTGGACTTGGGTTGGACTTTTGATAAAGTATAATATAATACTAGGACTTTAACCATAAACCGACTTGGTAGTTGGTTTTTATTTTGATTAGGTCAGGAATTAACTTAGGATATAAATATTTACCATGAAGCCTTTGAAATTATTGGGGGGAAGAGCCGACCTAAAGAATTAATAATTGAAGGCCTAAAATGAGTTGATATGCAAAATTAACTGAGTTCAATTCCTACTAATTATGGAGTACAAAGATTGTGGTTTGAATAAAGTCAAAAGGAGGTTAATGAAATGATGATTTGATGCCCTACTAAGGATATCAAACCTCAATGATATCAACAACACGTGATTTGTTGCCTTTCTTCAATGGGTTTTGATTTGCTTTTCTATCTAACCATTTTCAACTTCATTATTTATAATTATAATTTGGGTAGGTTTAAAATTATATCATTTTATGACTTTTCATATCTTTTTATCTAACAAATTTTATTTGAGACACTCAAATTCTGAGTTATTATGTATAATTTATGGGTGGATTTGTTTTGGTTAGTTAGTCAATTTGATTTAGATTAATTGCTAACTTCAATTCTTGTAATAATTGATTCCATTAAATTTATCCATATAATTCATAATTAGTTGTAACTTAAACCAAAATGATTATTACTTTTTTTCTCTACTTTAACAAGATAATACTTTGATGTTGATATATCAATAAGCTATTCTTTAGGGACTTTTATTATGTTAATAAAATTAATTACTAAATATTTTTCTTTTATGATACTAAATATAAAAATTTTCTTTTTGTCACTAAACTATTAAAAGTTTTCATTTAAGTCATTGGGTTGTTAAAATTAATGTTATAGACTTTCTCTATTTGCATTGCCCATACCAATCGAAAGCTCTATTTTCCCTTCTCTTTTACAGTTCAAATTATTTTTTCATGAAACAACTTTGGACGTCACAAATCTACGGATAAAAATCTAAACATTTTTTTTCTCCAATCTCTGACACTAACTAACAAATCAACTTGAATTTAAGGTATGTTCTTCTACTCGTCGATGGGCATTGATCCACCATACCGATCGTCGAATAATCACTTAGACTTTGCTGGCGAAACTTTAAAAAAAAAAATTAACCTAATGACTTTAATAAAAACTTTTGAATAGTTTAATGACTTAAATGGAAATTTTAAATAGTTTGTTAACCAAAATAAAAACTTACCCATAATTTAGTGACTAATAATGCAATTTATCCTATATTATTTTGCATCGTTTTGAATAAAAATTAAATAGATTAATTTGAATGGTTTATTATTTAACATAAGTAAAGAGATACTTTATTTGGAATATTGTTTTTTTTAAATAAAATCAACTTAGACATTCTTTATAGATCATTCAAAAATTGAATCAATTGAAAATTAATCATTTAATTTTTTTACTAACATTTGATAATTAAAAATAAAAATAATTTAATAGATTTTTTTATAAAAAGAAGTGTGGAAAATAATAAGTAGATAAGAGTTATTTATCACTTAATGAATAATGTTTTAATTAGTTAATTTAATTTTATTTATTTTAACATTATATTATCTTTTAAAAATTAATGTTTAAAATTTAGTTTTGTTTAAAATAAGGTGAAATGTTAAAAAAGAGAGGATAAAATGTAAAATAGATTTTTTTCATAAAATTTATATTTATGAAACAATCTAATTATATTCAATTCTAAGTAATATATCATACAAATTTTTATAACTTAAGATTTCGTATTTAAAATTTCAATACTTAACTTTTCAACACTTACTTTTTTTAGTATATAAATTTCCAGTTTATCAAACAATACTTTAATTTATTCAACATTTTTTTGTTTAAAAATTTTGAATTAAGTGAAAGTTTATTATAATTATCAAATACATATAAAAAAATTAAATGTTGATTCTTTAATTAGAATGAAAATTTCTAATCAATAAATCCTTAGTTATTAAGTTTAGTAGTTGTGGCAACAAGAACAATTGATATAGTTGTAAATAGTTGTAAATAACTAGTAGTAATTGAGAAAAATAAAGTTATTACATTTTTCCTCAATTTTAAGATAAGGGTAAACTATTAAAATAATTATTTTTGTTTGTTTCAAGTTATATTTTAGTCACTCATGTTTGAAATGTTACATTTTAGTCACTCATGTTTGAAATGTTACATTTTAGTCACTAAGTATTAATTTTCGTTAACGGTATAACGATAAGTTGACATGACACATTAAAGCATCATTTTAAACAAAAATTTTAAGTTAAATTATATAATTGGTCCCTATATTTTTTCGTTTTAAGCAATTTATTTTTTTCCTTTTATATTCTTTGAACTTTTTTTTCTCATTTTCTTCTCCTCTCCTCTATTTTCTTCCATTATCTATTTCTTTTAACATAGTTTTTTATGTTTTTAATTTGTTAAAACTAGTTCCTATACTTTTATTTTTTGAACAATTTAATTTTTTCTTTTATTTCTTTATTTTCCTTTTCTTTTTCCGCTTTATTTTCTCTCTTCTCATATTCTTCATTGCAAAAACATAATCTTTGCCCACCAAACAAACCAAGTCCTTGTTTCTTTCACATGATTCCTAAATTAAATTTCACTCAAAACCGAATATCAATCATTGTCAATCAAATCTCGATTTGAAATATAACCTAATATTGAAACTAAAATTGGATCTAACTTATCAATATAAAAAACCACATCTTTAATCAAACCTAAATATAAATTGAATTCTTTGTATTCAAAACAATTTTTTTTTCATTTCCAAACTTTTATAGATTCGTGTAGATTATTCCTTTTCTTTTCTTTTATTTTATTTTCTGATGAATCAAATTAAGTAAATGATAAAATTGATCTAAATCTTCTTGGATATTTCCAAGCAAGCTTGATCGGAAGCCAAGCATGGGTAAACCAAAGAGAGAAAGGGAGCATGGAATCAAACTGGTTTGGGTAAAGTTGAGGGTAAGTTTCGTATTATGGTCGTTTTAGTTATTAAGAGTGTAGAGTTCATTTGTAGAATCCGTGAAACAATGTAGTTTTGAGAGTGCGAGAATGTTGTAGGTAAGATAAATAAGGTGACTGTGGGGGTTGGTTAGGAGTTTAAGGGAACGGGCTTGGAAAACTCTGTTGAGGGTGGACTTCCATAAGTCATGGCTGTCGAGGTCTTCGAGTGAGGCGAGCTTGTGGACTAGGTCAGTGAGAGATCCAAATTGGTTCGTTAAAACGATAATGGACGGTGAGGGTTTGTAATTGTAGGTTGAGAATATGCGAAGTAAGTTTTGTTTTGGTTTCAACTTTCGCCTTTTCTTTTTTCATAAACATAAAAAAGGTTTTAACAAATTGGAAACATTAAAAAAAAGTGTGTTAAAAGAGATGGAGAAAGGAAGAAAATAAAGGGAGAAGCAAAAGAGAATGAAAAAAAAAAGTTAAAAAAACATAAAAAAATTAAATTGCTCAAAACGAAAAATATGGGGACCAATTATATAATTTATCTTACATTTTTTGTTTGAAGTAATGATTTAACGTGCCACCTTAGCTTACCGTTACACCGTTAACGGCAATTGACGGCTCAGTAACTAAAATGTTACAACACGTTAATGTAAGTGACTAAAATGTAACATTTTAAACTTAAGTGACTAAAATGCAACTTGAGGTAAACAAAAATGATCATTTTGATAGTGTACCCTTAAGATAAATAGTTTTGATGGTGATATAACAATAAGCTATTCTTTAGGGACTCTTATTTCTTTTTTGGCTGAAAATGTTAATAAGAATAGGTGGAGATGACTAAGCTTGTTGGCTGAAAATGCTTTAATAATTTGTTCCATGAATATCAATTATGTAGACCGATGATTGAGCAAACGATTACAAGATCGAAAGCTATTTGTCAATATTTATATACTACGAGGCTTTTAAATCTATAAAAGAGGTAAAACCAGAGAAACTGAGTCATTGAAACATAACCCAAAATTGAACTGAGCAAACTACAAAATCAAAATGAAATAAGATGAGCAGGGGGCTTAGTTCAAGAAGGTGAAAGTACAGGTGGGGAACTGTGCTTTGCCATCATACATGGAATACTCGCCTTGCATTCCAACACCAACAGGGAAGAATAAACAGACAAAGAAATAAATATTTTAATGGAAACAAGATAAAGCAGTTTGTCAAACCCTAGATATGTATAAAACACCTTTAACCATAATCTAGTCTTTATTATAGACAGCTTCAAATATGAGATCGAATCAGGGATTCACGCCTGCCGCCCTGCATGGTCCCATTTACATTATCCGATAATTATATTTGATGGGTCCCTGTAATCTTTTTAGCTTTTTTAGATTTGTTTTCTAGTATTTGACATGATTAACTCAATAAACATAGGTGAGAATTGAGGTCAGACAATACAAAATATTACATTATTATATCTTTTTTTTATAATTCAAAATATTAAATCATTAATGGCACGGATTTACGACCTTGCAAGTGGGATTCAACTTCTTCATCATGGATCATCAATTTCCATATCAAAATATAATTAATGTTTTGCATGCGAAAGAAGAAATTATAGATCTTAGGCTTAAAAGGGTAAAAAAGATATCAAAAACTTGATCCTATTCAACAAACATTGGTTTACGGGTGGGGTTATTAGATTTTTTTAAGGGTTTATTTCAGGTTTTTTTACTTTTTAAAGTTAGATATTTTCATATATAATTTATCTGGAAATAATTTTTATAATAATATCCATGCCATTAAAATAATAAAGTAAAAAAGTGGAACAGTCAATTTTTTTTGCTCATTTAAGAGATTAAAAAAGAAGAAGTTCAAAATGCAAAGAGAAAACAGAAAGAAGCCAAGCAAGAGAAAACGCCTTGACAGATTACAACCAAGCAACAAAGAATTGGTCTGAGGTAACACCCTTCTTGGAAAAAAAATCAACAATAGAATAGGCCTCCTCATGGTGTGAACAAACGAAACCTGCAGGCAGCGATCAATAAGACCATCAATGTCATTAATGTAACATCTTGATTTTCGGGTTTTTCACGATTCTTGATATTTTAAGTAAGTTTCTAAAATTTGGTATGTGATTATGGAATTCATAATTTGAGTATGTAAATGGGCTTATGGAAGGCCCATGTGTTGGCCAAAACCCGATAGAATTTTCAAAATTTGGACTTAAGAGTTAGGGGTTCTGGCTAGGTGACCTTATGTAAAGTTGTGGGAGAAATGTATCACAAAAAGAGCTGTAGTAAAGTGGCAAGGGTGACGCCACTAAGCTCCTAAAAAGGTGGCATGTGGAGCATAGGGGAAGGCATGGGATAGATTCCCTGTGTTGGCAAATAAGGTTATTTATTTTTATGAGCAGGAAGGGTAAGTGATGGAACCCAGGTGGATTCTGTTGGAGGAGTTTGAATTAGTCAAGTGCATGGATTAAGGAGTGATAAGGGGAGAGATTTTAGGGATGATGGAGAGATAAGGGGAAGCGTATCTAGGAGAGATTTTAGGAGATTTGAAATGGGGGAAGTGATGGCCGGCCAAGGGGGAAGGTTAGTGTTAATTCGGCTATTGGGTTTTAGGGTGGCATTTTCCTCTTTTGTTTTCTTTTTTTCTTCCCACTTGTGCCGATTTTTCTTAAGCAATTCCTCTCTTTTATCTTCCATTATTTCGTCCATAAACTCTTTACCCCCATTCTTCCTCTCTTTCATTTATAGTAAAAGCCGAACTCATCCTTCTTTTCATTGCTAACCGAATAGTAACAAGCCAAATCCCGAAGGAGGCAAAGGAAGTTGATTTCTCCATAAAGGTATACACTTGTTCTTTTTTCTTTTTAGTTGATTCATGTTATGTCAGAAGCCTTTCAACTCTTTTGTCAACACCCTTTTTGGTCCATAACCACTTATTCTTCAGTGATCCAAAAGCCGAAAGCACAGCATCCTTGGGTGACTTGGTGACCGATTCTTAGGATCCTTGTGGTGCGATTTTTGCTAGTGTTTTGAAGCCGGGACTGTGTTGAATCAGAGTTGACACGAGATTGGAACCATTTGGGTAGGTGAACCTTGGTAAGTGCTCGTAGCTTTAATCAATTCGGTATTATGGACGTTAAGAAAAGCCGAAACCACTATAGTTTAGGGAGGTGGCCGAATATGGGTATAGACTTTATGGGGTTCTTTTTTTAATATTTTTATGGTTTCTATAGTGGAGGAGCAGCAAGGCGTAGTGTTGATTTGGATTAGCTTGGATCACCGGAGTGGCTAGATCTCGTCATAAATCTCGGTAAAGGTAAGGTGCCTAAGGCCATTATGGATGGTGGCCGAATGTGTAAGTGTTAATATTAGATGGTTCTTAATTTGGTTCAATTATTGTGAGTTGATTTATTAATGGTTGATTATAGGAGAAATCGTGCAAGAGATCTCGTCGAGGAATATCGCGAAACAGGTGTGTAACAAACCCCTTTTTCATAGCTTAAAGCGATAAATGCTGAAAAGTCGAAATGCCAAAATTCTGGCATTTCAAGGACGTGTGAGCAAGCGAACGCTCATTATTTAGGTAGATTCATTGAGATGATAATCGGAAACATTGGAAATGGGAAGAGCGTGATTTTTGGCTTTCACGGTAAGTTGGGCCTCGAGGGGCTGAAGTAGGGCCTAATGGGCTTTCGGGCCCATTTGGGTAAAATTGGTGGAAAATGAAAACCTATTAAATTTCGCATTGAGACTGATAAAACCGTTATGGAATATAGGCTAAATGGGCCTAGATGAAAAAATCAGCTATGTAGGGCCCATTAGGGGTTTTAGGCCCAATAACTCGATTTCGCTAAAAATGGGCCAGAATCACTGTTTGCACCCATGAATTGTTAGTAACCGTTAATGAACATGGAAACCCCAATTTTTGGTAAAATTACAGGATTACCCTTATAATATGAAAATGACCGTTTTGCCCTAGGTAAAAATGACCATTATACCCCTAGGGTTTATATATGAATTTAATACATGGGATTTTGATACCCCTAGGGTTTATATATGAATTTAATACATGGGATTTTGATAAACATGGTATGTATGATATGCACATGACATGTATGATATGCACATGATATGTATGATATGCACATAATGTATTCATAAATGCATTGGGTTGGGTTTTTATATGGATGGAGGAAGTGCAAAAGGGCTTATGCCCCAGTTATCAAAAGGGCTTATGCCCCAGTTACTAAAAGGGCTTATGCCCCCGTTATTAAAAGGGCTTATGCCCCAGTTATTAAAAGGGCTTTTGCCCCAGTTATTAAAAGAGGCTAGGCCTCCAGTTATTTGATAAAGCAGCTATGCTGCTAGTGGAGAGTTATGGTTGGGTGGGTTGAGTTATTCCCCACATGGTGTGTTGGTTGGTACGGGTGGAGAGTAGCGGATGGTGGGTCGAGTAGTCTCCCCAAATGGGCTTGCATTCATTTGTTTTTCCTTTGATGATACATGTGATATTGAAATGGGCCTATGGGCCATACCGTTTACAGTAAAAGGCTTCGGCCCATTTATATGATTTATGAAAAGGCTACAGCCCAGTATATACATATTGAGATTGTACTTGGGCTAAGGCCCAGCAGGCTGATATTGTTTTGGGCTCTGAAAGGGGCTTGTTGCATACTGAGTTTCCAAACTCATGTGGGGACTTAGAGCCGGAGGGGATTCAGAGTGGCCACGGTGATCGCCTTTGGGCTTTTAAATAAGCATTGGTTTTCTTTAAATTTCCTTTAATTATTATTTATTCTTGGGTTGTAATAAGGCCATTTTAACTTTTCTTTTACTTCTTTTCAGGATTATTTTATTTTTAATAACTTTAAAATTGGTTGATAATTATTCAAATGGGCTAGACTTAGGACGTGATTTCAAAACGATACTTGATTTCAAAATATCACAACACCACGATTATTTGATTTATCAAAGAGGTCCGCTTAAACAAATTTAAACTCGATATAACAAAGTGTGGCAATGGTTGTGGGCATGTCTAGGATTAGATCCAACTGAAGAGCTTGGTACTTAAGCAGCCTTCATGGCTCACCTCCTCTGTCTCGGATACCTACCTGGTGCCCAGCTTCCATTCACTTTGTTAACTCAACAAGATATATGGTTTTTTTTAAACACTAAAACGGAACATGGGTTTTCAACTCCAATGTGGCACGTCAGATTCGACCATAACATCTGGGCCGGGTTTGGGGTGTTACAATTAAAGAACTTCCAAAGCCTCCAAGGTCGATTACCTCTATCCTGGACCCATGAAAGAGCAGTCACAGAGTCTGACTCAATCAATAAAGAGACTGAATTTGTAACACCCCGTACCCGAGACCGTTTCCGGAGTCGAACACGAGGTGTTAACGGACTTAATTCATTAATTAAACAGCTCATACAATTCATTTTAAAATTTCTAGACAAGCTGGCTAACTGCATCACAGTCGCTTTAAAAATCATATCTCGAGTTACGAAACTCGAAATCCAATTCCATAAATTTTTCCTGAAACTAGACTCATATATATATCTACTAATTTTTTTCTAGAATTTTTGGTTGGGCCAATTAGTACAGTTTATTAGTTAAAGTCTCCCCTGTTTCAGGGTTCAACTACTCTGACCTCTGTGTATTACGAATCAGATATCTCCCTATACAGACCTTCAATGACTATGCCGTTTGTCTCTAATAAAACTAGACTCAATAAGGAATCTGTACATATAAAGCGTGACTTCTAATTATCTTTGTAAAATTTATGGTGAATTTCCAAAGTCAGAACAGGGGATCCAGAAATCGCTCTGGCCCTATTTCACAAAAATTTAAACATTTCATAAAATATAGCTCATATACCAGTTTCGCTTATTCCATATGAAAATAGACTCATCAAGCTTCGATTCCATAACTTATTCATTATTTAATTCCATTTCTACTATTTTTAGTGATTTTTCAAACTCACATCACTGCTGCTGTCTGAATCTATTTTATGGTAAATTTTACCTATTTCATGGTTTCCATGGATTAGCTAGCAATTTGACATACATAATACCAAATATGATCATGATTAGCCATTCCAATGGCTAATCATTACCAAGCATTTCTATTTCCATACCACTCAATAACCATATCATAAGACCATACACATAAAATGATTATAATGCTATACATGCCATACTCAAAATATACAAGCCATTATGCCAAGATGGTATACGGATAGTGTGAGCGTGCCTCCGACCGTTCCGATTTCCGAGCTGGCTTGTCAACACTACAAGGAATGAAAAGGAGGGAGTAAGCATAAATGCTTAGTAAGCTCACATGCAAATAGCAAGTAACATAACCATATAAGCAAACATAAAACATCATTTGCATAATCATCACCAAGACATTCATATCACCTTTTCATTTATCATCTTACCATATTGTTGTTATATCGAGTTTTCAACCCGAGGGTTAAGTACATACCTGTTCAAAGTATCCATTTCACAACACTTACCAATACGTCCCTTTCATCTTGAGTATTCCTCCATTTGAGTAGAACTTTACCCGTTAAACACATCGAATATAATTTGGATACATGGAAAGTTTGCACATAAGTGCCACATATGTAGCCAAGCTACCATGTAACCCGCCCATAAGTGAACTCGGACTCAACTCAACGAGCTCGGCGTTCGCATCCATAAGTGAACTCGGACTCAACTCAACAAGTTCGGATGCCTAGTTACATCTCACGAACTCGGACTCAACTCAACGAGTTCGGACGCTCGCATCCATAAGTGAACTCGGACTCAACTCAACGAGTTCGGATGCTCAACCATCCTAGTGACATGTCACTTGTATCCTAATCTATTCCTAAGGTTCAAACGGGCCTTTTCCTCGATCTCACATCTTTTCCGTCTTCCACGGAATATCGAAATCGATACTTGGTGATAGTTCATACTCATCAAGTAATTCACATAATTACATATTATCAAACAATTATCACAAGTATAATATTTCATAATAATTATCATATCATTTAAAAACATTAAAACATTTAAAATAATAACTATGTGACCAACATTTACATATGAACTTACCTCGTATGCGAAAATGGCTATTTTACCATTTCGTCCACAACTTGGTATTTTCCCCATTTTAGCCCAATTTCAGTTTTCCTTGCTCTATCATTTAAAATATAGTCTAATTAGGACTCACATTATTCAAATTGACCCAAAATCATATTTTGGAAAAATTACAATTTTGCCCCTAAACTTTTGCATATTTACACTTTTGCCCCAAAGCTCGTAAATTAAAATTCAGCCTATTTTCTTATGTTTTATGACATGCTGATCATTTTTCCTTCTATGGCAACATCAAATTCTCACTCTAACATGTACTTATGACTATTAGGTATTTTTACCGATTAAGCCCTTTGCTCGTTTTCACTTAAAACCGAGTAGCACAAGTTGTCTAACATAATTTAAAACCTCACATTCTATCATAAAACACCAAAATACACAAATTTCACCTATGGGTATTTTTCCAAATATAAACCCTAGGTTAAATTATTGCTAGCATAAGCTAAATCGAGCTAGGGACTCCAAAAACGTAAAAATCATTAAAAGCGAGGCTAGAACGGACTTACAATCGAGCTTGGAAGCTTGAAAACCCTAGCCATGGTTTCTCCTTGCTATATTCGGCCATGGGGTTGAAGATGAGCAAAATTGGCTTTTAATTTTGTATTTTAATTCATTTTACCCTAAATGACCAAAATGCCCTTACTACTAAACTTTCCAAAAATTCCTTCCATGTCCTAATTTTTGTCCATAGACTTAGAAATTGGTAAAATTACTCTTTAAGGACCTCTAATTAATAATCTAATTCAATTTTATGCAAAATACTTCTAGAACACAAGTTTTACAATTTATTCAATTTAGTCCCAAATTTCAAATTAAGCACTTTATGCATAAAATTTCTTCACGAAATTTTCACACAATCATGCAATCATATCATAGACCTTAAAATAATCATAAAATAATTATTTCTATCTCGGATTTTGTGGTCACGAAACCACTATTCGACTAGGCCCAAAATCGGGATATTACAACTCTCCCCCTTTAGGATTTTCGTCCCGAAAATCTTACCGAAAAGTGGTCTTCACTTTTAATCTCATATTTGGTGTCAAGAACTTGCACTTAGACTGTACCTCCAATACATCTCTTCAATTTCTCATATGATCTAAAAGCTTACAGTCTCAACTCTCAACTGTTCTTAAATTTTCAACCCTTCTTAATTTCCCATGATATCATGACATAAAACCCGGATCTCAACTTGATTTAATGGAGCCCGAATTCCAAGAAATCCAAAATCAAAGAGACACGAAATTCCATGAATCGATGAGTAGGAATTCATTCAATACAGATGTGATTTATAGATCTCGCCAAACATTTAACAATAGGATACATCACATTTTCCTCTTTCCGCCATAGAAATAATTCTGATATGGCCTCAAGAATAATCCTTCTCATTTCCATCCCAATATCAACATTGACAAGGATAATTTTGATAGATCCCAATGCTCGGCTTTAACCCCTTTAACAACTCGATTTTATGTAACATCGGATGCTCTAAACTATCACATTACCTCACCGTCTTGAAACACATCACAATTCATACAACAATACATTCTTGAAAGTCGAAGTCTTTGCTCAATGTAGACTAGTCTAGTTCGACGCCTTTGTTACCAATATTCTCATCTATCCGAACTCTGTCAACATGTAATAAACTTTTTAGCTTTCACAAGATGGAAACCTTATCATTCATAGTGACTTAAACTAATATTCAACTCTTTCTAATAAATATACACTTCTCGTTCAAACTATTTACTCTTTTATACGTACAAAATGAAATTCTATTATCAGACTTGGGAAAAATAATCCTGACATAATTGTCACATGAAATCTTTCAAATAAATAATTTACCATACCGACTAAAACTCGCGCTTTTATCACCTATGCCTTTACTGATGTCAAATCCTTACATAGAAATTAGAAAAAATCCCAATACTAAAATCACCACATTACCAAGATCAAATTAGAAGTATAGTCATATTTGACATGATTATCACGAGCTGAAGAACGTACTTCGAACATGAGTCGTAATTGACAAATTATGGAGCAAAGATAACAAGAAAATCGAATAAAGAAATCCAAGATAGAGAAACCCGGAATAAAGAAATCCAGAATAAAGAGATCCAGGATAAAGAAACCCAAGATACGATACTATCTTGGAGAATCGAAAACCAAATTCATAGAGAAAATACGAATACCACGATAATTCTTCAAAGAAAGAAAGTCCAAAAGAAAACATCATTTAATCCCATGAAATCAAATATAACAAGATCAATATATCTTCCCATACATATATATCGATGAAGCATCAAGTAGAAAAGCAGAATCATAATATCATATGAATTCTCTCATCAATTCTTATCGACGAAATGAAATAGAATACCCGATAAAATAGAGCAATATAAATTATAAACCAGTCAGACTACCAATGCTTTCATCCAACACGAATTAGAAGACATTCCCATATAACAAGAATTTCTTCGAAGATCAATAGCCATAGAAATATTTCGAGAACGGGTGAACACATAGAACATCTCAAAAGAGATCGCTAAATCATCCGGTCATAAGCTGTCACACTCGGATAATTCACATTTGAAATATCATTTCCCCAACTAGTTCTGCCGTCACAAATTTTATATTAAACCATTCACTAAAAAGGCCAATTCTGAATAAATTTCGATTTACACTTTTCTCGACCTTGCACTTGAGTAATTCGATTTACCAAGGAGAATTCTTTTTCTAACTAGGACAATGCATAACTCCAATAATTTTACGTCAATCCGATACTTTTCGGCTCGACTTTACTTATCAGCTCATTTTCAATCTCGGATCATACTTATAATTATTCTATCATTGAACTCTTTGGGTTCTCAACCGAAAACTTATTCAATACAAATCTCATGAAATTCCATTATAAGTACCACTTTGGTAAGGGGAGGGTTGTAGGACCTCGACTCGACTTTCTTATACATACACATATGACACAACTTCCATCATCATAGTAACATCATCAAAATCATGTCATTCATTCATGTTGGCTTACACCAATTTTCCTATTGTCCCATTTAGACAATATACTTATGCATACATTCTATGTTTTCTAGACAGACTTTACTTATCCATTCAATTAATTAAATTAATTCATGCTCATGACATTATATAAGGCCAAACAAACATAGATATTTGCATCACAATCACAACTTTCATTTCGTGCATCATCATGTACATATCATTACAATCATATAATTCAGTCCAACAATTTAACATAGATAAGTTCATTTCATTATAATCCTTTACCTCATAAAATTATATACCATTAACATTCATCAACATTCGACATCCAATCAAGACAAGGACATTTTCATTCAGTATCATAATATTATGACCTTTATTCATACCTCTACTACTTTCTATTTATTCCGTTCATCTTATCAAGTAAGCCACATACACTACATCATATGAGCATTAAGCAAATATGAATATTTATCACAACATGAACTTTCATCTCACATATTATCACATATGTATCATAAACCTTTATTCATACTTTTCTGAACCGAGACTTATCATAATCATAATTTTACTCAAATATCTTTACTTAACATTGAACATGGTTGGCGCAGCTCGGTTGGAGAGTACCCTGTCTAAATAAGACGGTACTTATACGCGTCGGAAGACATCACACTATCACAGATCAGTGGCATGTATAGCTAAACTTTTACACATGCTAGGTTAGTCCGAGAATCGACTAAACCTGCTCTGATACCACTAAATGTAACACCCGTGCACCGAGACCGTTTCCGGAGTCGAACACGAGGTGTTAACGGACTTAATTCATTAATTAAACAGCTCATACAATTCATTTTAAAATTTCCAGACAAGCTGGCTAACTGCATCACAGTCGCTTTAAAAATCATATCTCGAGTTACGAAACTCGAAATCCAATTCCGTAAATTTTTCCTGAAACGAGACTCATATATATATCTACTAATTTTTTTCTAGAATTTTTGGTTGGGCCAATTAGTACAGTTTATTAGTTAAAGTCTCCCCTGTTTCAGGGTTCAACTACTCTGACCTCTGTGTATTACGAATCAGATATCTCCCTATACAGACCTTCAATGACTATGCCGTTTGTCTCTAATAAAACTAGACTCAATAAGGAATCTGTACATATAAAGCGTGACTTCTAATTATCTTTGTAAAATTTATGGTGAATTTCCAAAGTCAGAACAGGGGATCCAGAAATCGCTCTGGCCCTATTTCACAAAAATTTAAACATTTCATAAAATATAGCTCATATACCTGTTTCGCTTATTCCATATGAAAATAGACTCATCAAGCTTCGATTCCATAACTTATTCATTATTTAATTCCATTTCTACTATTTTTAGTGATTTTTCAAACTCACGTCACTGCTGCTGTCTGAATCTATTTTATGGTAAATTTTACCTATTTCATGGTTTCCATGGATTAGCTAGCAATTTGACATACATAATACCAAATATGATCATGATTAGCCATTCCAATGGCTAATCATTACCAAGCATTCTATTTCCATACCACTCAATAACCATATCATAAGACCATACATATAAAATGATTATAATGCTATACATGCCATACTCAAAATATACAAGCCATTATGCCAAGATGGTATACGGATAGTGTGGCGTGCCTCCGACCGTTTCCGATTTCGAGCTGGCTTGTCAACACTACAAGGAATGAAAAGGAGGAGTAAGCATAAATGCTTAGTAAGCTCACATGCAAATAGCAAGTAACATAACCATATAAGCAAACATAAAACATCATTTGCATAATCATCACCAAGACATTCATATCACCTTTTCATTTATCATCTTACCATATTGTTGTTATATCGAGTTTTCAACCCGAGGGTTAAGTACATACCTGTTCAAAGTATCCATTTCACAACACTTACCAATCGTCCCTTTCATCTTGAGTATTCCTCCATTTGAGTAGAACTTTACCCGTTAAACACATCGGAATATAATTCGGATACATGGAAAGTTTGCACATAAGTGCCACATATGTAGCCAAGCTACCATGTAACCCGCCCATAAGTGAACTCGGACTCAACTCAACGAGCTCAGGCGTTCGCATCCATAAGTGAACTCGGACTCAACTCAACAAGTTCGGATGCCTAGTTACATCTCACGAACTCGGACTCAACTCAACGAGTTCGGACGCTCGCATCCATAAGTGAACTCGGACTCAACTCAACGAGTTCGGATGCTCAACCATCCTAGTGACATGTCACTTGTATCCTAATCTATTCCTAAGGTTCAAACGGGCCTTTTTCCTCGATCTCACATCTTTTCCGTCTTCCACGGAATATCGAAATCGATACTTGGTGATAGTTCATACTCATCAAGTAATTCACATAATTACATATTATCAAACAATTATCACAAGTATAATATTTCATAATAATTATCATATCATTTAAAAACATTAAAACATTTAAAATAATAACTATGTGACCAACATTTACATATGAACTTACCTCGTATGCGAAAATGGCTATTTTACCATTTCGTCCACAACTTGGTATTTTCCCCATTTTAGCCCAATTTCAGTTTTCCTTGCTCTATCATTTAAAATATAGTCTAATTAGGACTCACATTATTCAAATTGACCCAAAATCATATTTTGGAAAAATTACAATTTTGCCCCTAAACTTTTGCATATTTACACTTTTGCCCCAAAGCTCGTAAATTAAAATTCAGCCTATTTTCTTATGTTTTATGACATGCTGATCATTTTTCCTTCTATGGCAACATCAAATTCTCACTCTAACATGTACTTATGACTATTAGGTATTTTTCTGGATTAAGCCCTTTTGCTCGTTTTCACTTAAAACCGAGTAGCACAAGTTGTCTAACATAATTTAAAACCTCACATTCTATCATAAAACACCAAAATACACAAATTTCACCTATGGGTATTTTTCCAAA
The DNA here is from genome assembly GCF_025698485.1 of Gossypium arboreum. Lineage (NCBI taxonomy): Eukaryota > Viridiplantae > Streptophyta > Magnoliopsida > Malvales > Malvaceae > Gossypium > Gossypium arboreum. The sequence goes on from NC_069080.1 coordinate 43,202,150, forward strand.
TATAAACCCTAGGTTAAATTATTGCTAGCATAAGCTAAATCGAGCTAGGGACTCCAAAAGCGTAAAAATCATTAAAAGCGAGGCTAGAACGGACTTACAATCGAGCTTGGAAGCTTGAAAACCCTAGCCATGGTTTCTCCTTGCTATATTCGGCCATGGGGTTGAAGATGAGCAAAATTGGCTTTTAATTTTGTATTTTAATTCATTTTACCCCTAAATGACCAAAATGCCCTTACTACTAAACTTTCCAAAAATTCCTTCCATGTCCTAATTTTTGTCCATAGACTTAGAAATTGGTAAAATTACTCTTTAAGGACCTCTAATTAATAATCTAATTCAATTTTATGCAAAATACTTCTAGAACACAAGTTTTACAATTTATTCAATTTAGTCCCAAATTTCAAATTAAGCACTTTATGCATAAAATTTCTTCACGAAATTTTCACACAATCATGCAATCATATCATAGACCTTAAAATAATCATAAAATAATTATTTCTATCTCGGATTTTGTGGTCACGAAACCACTATTCCGACTAGGCCCAAAATCAGGATATTACAACTCTCCCCCCCTTTAGGGATTTTCGTCCCCGAAAATCTTACCAGAAAAGTGGTCTTCACTTTTAATCTCATATTTGGTGCCGAAGAACTTGCACTTAGACTGTACCTCCAATACATCTCTTCAATTTCTCATATGATCTAAAAGCTTACAGTCTCAACTCTCAACTGTTCTTAAATTTTCAACCCTTCTTAATTTCCCATGATATCATGACATAAAACCTGGATCTCAACTTGATTTAATGGAGCCCGAATTCCAAGAAATCCAAAATCAAAGAGACACGAAATTCCATGAATCGATGAGTAGGAATTCATTCAATACTGAGATGTGATTTATAGATCTCGCCAAACATTTAACAATAGGATACATCACATTTTCCTCTTTCCGCCATAGAAATAATTACGATATGGCCTCAAGAATAATCCTTCTCATTTCCATCCCAATATCAACATTGACAAGGATAATTTTGATAGATCCCAATGCTCGGCTTTAACCCCTTTAACAACTCGATTTTATGTAACATCGGATGCTCTAAACTATCACATTACCTCACCGTCTTGAAACACATCACAATTCATACAACAATACATTCTTGAAAGTCGAAGTCTTTGCTCAATGTAGACTAGTCTAGTTCAGACGCTTGGTTACCAATATTCTCATCTATCCGAACTCTGTCAACATGTAATAAACTTTTAGCTTTCACAAGATGGAAACCTTATCATTCATAGTGACTTAAACTAATATTCAACTCTTTCTAATAAATATACACTTCTCGTTCAAACTATTTACTCTTTTATACGTACAAAATGAAATTCTATTATCGACTTGGGAAAAATAATCGACATAATTGTCACATGAAATCTTTCAAATAAATAATTTACCATACCGACTAAAACTCGCGCTTTTATCACCTATGCCTTTCTTGATGTCAAATCCTTACATAGAAATTAGAAAAATCCCAATACTAAAATCACCACATTACCAAGATCAAATTAGAAGTATAGTCATATTTGACATGATTATCACGAGTGAAGAACGTACTTGAACATGAGTCGTAATTGACAAATTATGGAGCAAAGATAACAAGAAAATCGAATAAAGAAATCCAAGATAGAAACCGGAATAAAGAAATCCGAATAAAGAGATCCGGGATAAAGAAACCCAAGATACGATACTATCTGGGAGAATCGAAAACCAAATTCATAGAGAAAATACAGAATACCCTGATAATTCTTCAAAGAAAGAAAGTCCAAAAGAAAACATCATTTAATCCCACTGAAATCAAATATAACAAGATCAATATATCTTCCCATACATATATATCAGATGAAGCATCAAGTAGAAAAGCAGAATCATAATATCATATGAATTCTCTCATCAATTCTTATCGAGACGAAATGAAATAGAATACCCGATAAAATAGAGCAATATAAATTATAAACCAGTCAGACTACCAATGCTTTCATCCAACACCAGAATTAGAAGACATTCCCATATAACAAGAATTTCTTCAGAAGATCAATAGCCATAGAAATATTTCTGAGAACGGGTGAACACATAGAACATCTCAAAAGAGACTGCTAAATCTGTCCGGTCATAAGCTGTCACACTCGGATAATTCACATTTGAAATATCATTTCCCCAACTAGTTCTGCCGTCACAAATTTTATATTAAACCATTCACTAAAAAGGCCAATTCTGAATAAATTTCGATTTACACTTTTCTCGACCTTGCACTTGAGTAATTCGATTTACCAAGGAGAATTCTTTTTCTAACTAGGACGATTGCATAACTCCAATAATTTTTACGTCAATCCGATACTTTCGGCTCGACTTTACTTATCAGCTCATTTTCAATCTCGGATCATACTTATAATTATTCTATCCTTTGAACTCTTTGGGTTCTCAACCGAAAACTTATTCAATACAAATCTCATGAAATTCCATTATAAGTACCACTTTGGTAAGGGGAGGGTTGTAGGACCTCGACTCGACTTTCTTATACATACACATATGACACAACTTCCATCATCATAGTAACATCATCAAAATCATGTCATTCATTCATGTTGGCTTACACCAATTTTCCTATTGTCCCATTTAGACAATATACTTATGCATACATTCTATGTTTTCTAGACGACTTTACTTATCCATTCAATTAATTAAATTAATTCATGCTCATGACATTATATAAGGCCAAACAAACATAGATATTTGCATCACAATCACAACTTTCATTTCGTGCATCATCATGTACATATCATTACAATCATATAATTCAGTCCAACAATTTAACATAGATAAGTTCATTTCATTATAATCCTTTACCTCATAAAATTATATACCATTAACATTCATCAACATTCGACATCCAATCAAGACAAGGACATTTTCATTAGTATCATAATATTATGACCTTTATTCATACCTCTACTACTTTCTATTTATTCCGTTCATCTTATCAAGTAAGCCACATACACTACATCATATGAGCATTAAGCAAATATGAATATTTATCACAACATGAACTTTCATCTCACATATTATCACATATGTATCATAAACCTTTATTCATACTTTTCTGAACCGAGACTTATCATAATCATAATTTTACTCAAATATCTTTACTTAACATTGAACATGGTTGGCGCAGCTCGGTTGGAGAGTACCTGTCTAAATAAGGCGGTACTTATACGCGTCGGAAGACATCACACTATCACAGATCAGTGGCATGTATAGCTAAACTTTTACACATGCTAGGTTAGTCCGAGAATCGACTAAACCTGCTCTGATACCACTAAATGTAACACCCCGTACCCGAGACCGTTTCCGGAGTCGAACACGAGGTGTTAACGGACTTAATTCATTAATTAAACAGCTCATACAATTCATTTTAAAATTTCCAGACAAGCTGGCTAACTGCATCACAGTCGCTTTAAAAATCATATCTCGAGTTACGAAACTCGAAATCCAATTCCGTAAATTTTTCCTGAAACGAGACTCATATATATATCTACTAATTTTTTCTAGAATTTTGGTTGGGCCAATTAGTACAGTTTATTAGTTAAAGTCTCCCTGTTTCAGGGTTCAACTACTCTGACCTCTGTGTATTACGAATCAGATATCTCCCTATACAGACCTTCAATGACTATGCCGTTTGTCTCTAATAAAACTAGACTCAATAAGGAATCTGTACATATAAAGCGTGACTTCTAATTATCTTTGTAAAATTTATGGTGAATTTCCAAAGTCAGAACAGGGGATCCAGAAATCGCTCTGGCCCTATTTCACAAAAATTTAAACATTTCATAAAATATAGCTCATATACCTGTTTCGCTTATTCCATATGAAAATAGACTCATCAAGCTTCGATTCCATAACTTATTCATTATTTAATTCCATTTCTACTATTTTTAGTGATTTTTCAAACTCACGTCACTGCTGCTGTCTGAATCTATTTTATGGTAAATTTTACCTATTTCATGGTTTCCATGGATTAGCTAGCAATTTGACATACATAATACCAAATATGATCATGATTAGCCATTCCAATGGCTAATCATTATAAGCATTCTATTTCCATACCACTCAATAACCATATCATAAGACCATACATATAAAATGATTATAATGCTATACATGCCATACTCAAAATATACAAGCCATTATGCCAAGATGGTATACGGATAGTGTGGCGTGCCTCCGACCGTTTCCGATTTCGAGCTGGCTTGTCAACACTACAAGGAATGAAAAGGAGGAGTAAGCATAAATGCTTAGTAAGCTCACATGCAAATAGCAAGTAACATAACCATATAAGCAAACATAAAACATCATTTGCATAATCATCACCAAGACATTCATATCACCTTTTCATTTATCATCTTACCATATTGTTGTTATATCGAGTTTTCAACCCGAGGGTTAAGTACATACCTGTTCAAAGTATCCATTTCACAACACTTACCAATCGTCCCTTTCATCTTGAGTATTCCTCCATTTGAGTAGAACTTTACCGTTAAACACATCGGAATATAATTCGGATACATGGAAAGTTTGCACATAAGTGCCACATATGTAGCCAAGCTACCATGTAACCCGCCCATAAGTGAACTCGGACTCAACTCAACGAGCTCGGGCATTCGCATCCATAAGTGAACTCGGACTCAACTCAACAAGTTCGGATGCCTAGTTACATCTCACGAACTCGGACTCAACTCAACGAGTTGGACGCTCGCATCCATAAGTGAACTCGGACTCAACTCAACGAGTTCGGATGCTCAACCATCCTAGTGACATGTCACTTGTATCCTAATCTATTCCTAAGGTTCAAACGGGCCTTTTTCCTCGATCTCACATCTTTTCCGTCTTCCACGGAATATCGAAATCGATACTTGGTGATAGTTCATACTCATCAAGTAATTCACATAATTACATATTATCAAACAATTATCACAAGTATAATATTTCATAATAATTATCATATCATTTAAAAACATTAAAACATTTAAAATAATAACTATGTGACCAACATTTACATATGAACTTACCTCGTATGCGAAAATGGCTATTTTACCATTTAGTCCACAACTTGGTATTTTCCCCATTTTAGCCCAATTTCAGTTTTCCTTGCTCTATCATTTAAAATATAGTCTAATTAGGACTCACATTATTCAAATTGACCCAAAATCATATTTTGGAAAAATTACAATTTTGCCCCTAAACTTTTGCATATTTACACTTTTGCCCCAAAGCTCGTAAATTAAAATTCAGCCTATTTTCTTATGTTTTATGACATGCTGATCATTTTTCCTTCTATGGCAACATCAAATTCTCACTCTAACATGTACTTATGACTATTAGGTATTTTTACCGATTAAGCCCTTTTGCTCGTTTTCACTTAAAACCGAGTAGCACAAGTTGTCTAACATAATTTAAAACCTCACATTCTATCATAAAACACCAAAATACACAAATTTCACCTATGGGTATTTTTCCAAATATAAACCCTAGGTTAAATTATTGCTAGCATAAGCTAAATCGAGCTAAGGGACTCCAAAAGCGTAAAATCATTAAAAGCGAGGCTAGAACGGACTTACAATCGAGCTTGGAAGCTTGAAAAACCCTAGCCATGGTTTCTCCTTGCTATATTCGGCCATGGGGTTGAAGATGAGCAAAATTGGCTTTTAATTTTGTATTTTAATTCATTTTACCCTAAATGACCAAAATGCCCTTACTACTAAACTTTCCAAAAATTCCTTCCATGTCCTAATTTTTGTCCATAGACTTAGAAATTGGTAAAATTACTCTTTAAGGACCTCTAATTAATAATCTAATTCAATTTTATGCAAAATACTTCTAGAACACAAGTTTTACAATTTATTCAATTTAGTCCCAAATTTCAAATTAAGCACTTTATGCATAAAATTTCTTCACGAAATTTTCACACAATCATGCAATCATATCATAGACCTTAAAATAATCATAAAATAATTATTTCTATCTCGGATTTTGTGGTCACGAAACCACTATTCCGACTAGGCCCAAAATCAGGATATTACAGAATTGATCCAAACAGATTCAAGAAGAGTTTCAAAGCTGTGCGAATAGAGATTAACTCAGTAACATTCAAGTCGAGGCACTTAAGGTGTCCATAGAAGATACCACCCATAAGAAAAAGAAAAGGGCCAGGTCTCAAGTTTGGGCCTGTATTTGGATTTACAAGCTTGAGCTATCTTTTTTTTAAAATAAATGGGCTGCTGTTTAGAAGGGTCCAGAATAAAAAATGAAAATGAACTAGGCCGCAAGCTTATTTGGGCCTTGAATTGGTTATAAAAACAATTTGGGTGACCTTAAATTTAAATTGAGCTTAGAAGGAAACAAATTGAGTTTTCAGAAATTATAGTTCTAAACCTAAAGAAATATAGTTTTCTACAAAATAAAATTTATTCAAATTTTACTCTTTTAATTATTATTATTTTTAATTTTCCTTTTAACCCTCGATATTCGAATATCTATCCTACCATTTCAAATTTTAAAAAATTAAGCTAATTTAATTTCAATTTTATTGCGATTCTAATTCAATTTAACTCAAAACTCCAAATTTTCAAGAAAAAAAGATAAATTTCCCTTCAATTAAAGTGTGATTTTAAAATTAAATATACCACAATTTAAATTGAAAATTGAGATAATTATGAATGTAAAATCATCCAATCTGAATCACAACCCTTGGGAAGAATTAGGTGTCTACAATCATCTTCTTTTAATGGGGATAAAAATTTTTTTTTTCTCCCATAATATTTACTAATAATAATAAAAAAGACTGATAAGTCACACGCTTATATTATTATATAATTTTATTGATAAATTAAAAAAAAACCATATAAAATATCATACACTGGTTACATTTAGGCATGGTGCAGCATTGTCGTGTAGCAATGTGTGGCTATTTTATCCATTTAACCTAAAAAAAAAATTAATATTTATAAAAATGATCCTGGTTCAAAAATATTCACCCAAATGATCTGAAATGAACAATAAATTTGAGTTTTGAGAACCTAATGGCTGGCATCCCCTAGTATTTTGACCCTATGATTGCCTGATGATTGTGTCAGGTTTTAAAAAAATGATTATTTTGATTTTGGGACATGAATTGTCGGCATCAGGGTATTTTTTTAACCGTATTATACTGAAATACTGAAATACCAATATTTGAAGAAAAAAAAAATTGGGTTATGGTCATCTAATGGCCAGCACCAGAGTACTTCAAATTTTTTTTTTTGGGGTGCTGGTTGATAGATGGCTAGCACCAGCACCTTTTTTGTGTCCAAAAACAATTTTTTTTCCTTTGGGACACTGATAGCCGACATCACTTTTTTCGAGTCTTGAATTTTTTTGGGGACATTGATGGCTGGCACCAACTTTATCAGATTAAAAAAATGGTTTTGGGACATTAATGGTAGGCACCAACTTTATCAGATATATATATAGGTGTTTTGTCTTCCAATTAAGTTTTTGTTTGCTTTTTTGTTTGCTTTTATTAGTTGAAAATTGAGATTAAAAATATCAGTTTTTTTCTTTGTTGAGAAGGAAGCAAAATTTTTTGAAGATGAGTTCCCATTTTTTTTTTTGTTTATGTTCATTTCGATGGAGAAATGATAAATACAACTGAAGAATGTTGTATCTTTCAAAGTCGGAAAAGAAATAGGAATGAGATTCAACAAGCGTGTTTTGCTGGCGGATTTAAAGCGAAAAATCAGTACAAAGATAGCTACCGTTGCGGGAAGCAAAGCCTGAGATTGTTTTACAAATTTCTGGTTTCAATAGATCTACTCAAGTTCTCAAAAATGGAGCTTAAAGATGATGATGATCTGGGGAAAATGATAGCAATTTATTGCCCCCTGAGATGGATAATCCTAGACCAGTTGAGTTGTTCGCGGTGATAGCTAAACCGGATCCCATTCAAGTTGTAATTCCAAGCCAACGTTCTGGAATTGATTTTGATCTTAACGTCTACTGGGAAGATTAGTCGGTTGTGGAGGGTCAATGCCAACTTCCGAAAATCCAAACATCAGTGGATATTCGTATAACATCCCAAACTTGTGTATTAGTTTAGAGATCCATCCAGAGGTGTTGGCCACCATAAAAGATGGTGATGAATGGTCCGATAATGATGATCAGTCCCACTGTGATCCTAACGATGATTTCAGTGACTCCAATTTGGATGACATCCCTAAAGACATAAACGAGGAGTTCCCGGTGGAGGGTGAAAATGTAAACTCCTATTTGGCCAGGAACAAGGGCTCCGGTATAATTATAAGGAATAATCCATTGTCCTTCATAACCGATGTAGATCTTGATGCGGCTCTTGTACGCGAGTTCTTGGAATATACAAACATTATGTCAGCTTACCTACTTGATGAAGAATTCGACGATGAAGAGTTGTTCGTATAACAACAATTCAATAATAAGAAAGACTGCCTACATGCAATAAAATAATTTAGCTTGGAGTTAGGTGTGGACTATAAAATGAAGAAGTCGACACAATCTTTGTACATTAGAGAATGCTGGAAAGCCTCAAGTGGGTGTTACTAGCGTGTTCGAGCTGCGTTAATGTAGCGGACTCAGATGTAGATGATAAGGAAAATGAAGGACCACACACATACACGTCTACTTGTATGTCACAAGACCATCGAAAGTTAGATGCAAAAACCATATGCAACTACATCATTCCTTTGGAGAAAGAGTTGCCCACCATTTAGGTGTCGGTCTTTATTGCGGATATGTAAGCTTTATTCAAGTACAAAGTGTCGTACCGAAAGCCATGGTGGACGAAGCAAATGGTGATGCGTCTTCCCTCACTGCAAGCCGATGGTGCAGGTGGACAAAACCTGGTTATACGAAAAATACACGCAAATTAAATGAAATGAGAAAAAATAAATTGAAATGAGAAAAAAAAATTTAAATGAAATGAAACGTGAAATGTGAAATGTGAAATGAAAATGAAATAAAATGAAAATATAAATTGAAATGAAAAAAATTGACAAGACATATCATGATAGGCTTGTCAAAATGAGCCATCAATTGGCTGGCACCAGTCAAAGCCTAGGTGGTAGGCGGCCTTTGAATGGCTGGCACTAACAGGCTAGGCCTGCTCTGACGTGACCTAACGGATCAAGGCCTAAAACTTTGATTTGAAAAAAATTTGACTTTAAATGAAATTTAAAATTTTGAAATAAAATGAAATTAAAATATAAATTGAAATGAAAAAATAAATTGAAATGAAATGAAATTTGAAATGAATATGAAATGAAATGTAATTTGAAATGAATCTAAAATGAAATGAAAGTTGAAATAAATATGAAATGAAAAAAATGAAATGAGACAAAAATTAAAATGATAAAAAATAAATTTAAATGAAATAAAAAATTGACAAGACATATCATGATAGGGCTATATCAAGCCTGTTAAAACGGGCCACTAATTAGCCGTTACCAGTTAAATCCCAGGTGGCAGGTGGCCTTTGAATGGCCGGCACTACTAGGCTAGGCCTGCTCTGACATGACCAGGCGGGTCAGCGCCTACAGATAATGTTTTTCTTTTTTTCCACTTTTACCTTTGGTCAGCTACTATAGTCTTCTACTATAAATGACATACTTCAACCCAAAACCCGATCACCATCGCCAATAATTTTTTCTTATTGCCAACCGCCGCCGTTCACTATCGACCGTTGACTGCCGATCACCTCCAATCATCTTCGGTCACCACTGATCACCGTCATTCATCATCGACCACTCGATGGATCCTAATGCCCTGACCTGTCGGGTCATGTCAGAGCAAGCCTAGCCTACCAGTTCCGGCCATTCAATGGCTACCTGCCACTTGGGCTTTGACTGGTAACAACCACCATTTTGATAGGCCTAACGCAGGCCTAACATAGCCCTGTCATGATATGTCTTGACAATTTTTTATTATTTCAAATTTCATTTTCATTTCACTTCATTTTCATTTTCATTTCATTTCATTTCATTTTTGTTTCACATTTTATTTCATTTAATTTTTTCCATAAAATTTATTTTTCCATATTAATTTTTGTCTTATTTCAATTTTTTATTTTTTCATTTCAATTTATATTTTATTTTCATTTCATATTCATTTCAACTTTCATTTCATAGATGCTAATCCTAATATTCTTTTAAATGACGTCAACCACTTTGCTAAAAATGTGAATAAGGTAAACAAGAAAAAAAAATGTGCCGTTGAATTTGAAATACTATGATAAATTATTTTTTAAACGAGAAATATAACATTTTATATTTACTATAAACGCAAGATCAGTATCGGATTGTGAGACCCTGGTTGCATGATTCTAATTATTTACCCGATCGAAGAGTTTTGTCGTATTTGAACGTCATGGGTTTTGGGGTAGTCGCTTACATTCAAATATCTAAGCTACGAGCAGATTTAATATCAGCTTTAGTTGAAAGATGGCACCCAGAGACACACGTTCCACCTCCTGTGGTGGGAAGTTACTATTACACTGCAAGACGTAGTAGTCCAACTGGGGCTATCTATTAATGGCGAAGCAATGACTGAGCTTGGAAAAGTGCTCCATCCGTAGGACACTTGCGAGCGGTTACTTGGAAGAGTGCCCCTTAACGATAAGGAAAGAAGATTAACCAGTATTAAATTAGTATTAAATTTACCTGGTTAAGAGAAAACTTCCAATATCTACCGAGCAGTCCAATGTAGATGGACATTATCTACACTGCAATATTGTTTATTCTGCAACTTATAGGTGGGGTACTGTTCCCAGACGTTAATAAAAACAAAGTCCACATCATGTGCCTCCCCTTACTAGAGGACCTCGAGCAAGCCGAAAGATTTAGTTAGGGCTTTACAGCATTAGCATGCTTATACCGCGAGCTTTGTCGAATGACAAAGTCATCTACCAAGACCATGAATGGTTGCTGCCTTCTACTGCAATCTTGGGCATTATATCGAATGCCATTTCTTGCATCAGTGAGCTACCAATTTGTGTGTGGCCACTCGTGAATAGGTAAATTGATAATTTTATTTTACCTTCTATTTTTTAATTGTATAGTATAGTATACTCGTTTTTTCATAAAAAATAATAAAAATATTTATTCTTTTTTTAGATGGGCGACTGTACCGGGAATTGAGCGATCATTCATCGTACCTGTGTACCATATAATGATCGAGACTCATTCTGGGGATGGCATAAAATATGCTTCTAAATCTTTCTTTTTTAAATACAATAATTCCCACAAAAAAATAAAAATAAACTAATAACGTGTTGTCTATGTTATGCGATTTCTATGAATGCCATATGTTGAGGAAGAGAACCGTGGCACTCATACCATCATGGGTTAGCGAGTAGCAACAACTATTCATGTTAAATGTTCCGTTGATTCATTTCCATATGGTGGAGTGGCATGATGAAGGTCGGGTATTGAGACAGTTCAATTGTGCGTAACCTATCCCGAAGTCTCCCATCGACATCAAAAAAGTCCACAGAATGGACAAAAAGAGTTCGGGTTAGGATGCAATAAATTAGATAGAAAAACATAAATCGTATATCTTTCTGTGGAATGATCGATATTTGAGGCACCCTCCCTTGTATGTCTTAGAGGGAGGGTTGTAAGGGCCCGATTTTAGGCCCAGTCAGAACAGTAGTTTCGAGACCACTAATCCTTACAATAGTGCTTGGCCGGCCATGAGACAAGAAAGTCAAAATTAGGTGAGGTTTTAGTAACCTATTTTGACTAGTAATAATATTAAAATAAAACAAAAATGCTTCATCTTTTTATTTCTTCTTATTCACTAATTTTTGCATCAAAAAGGAGGTTTAGAGAGTTCAAAATATCGCCATTAATATCTCTTGCAAGTAAGTCATTTAGAAGGTTATTCTTGATTATTTTTGTATTTTTGGACCTCTTGTAACACGAGCTTTCTAATAAGGGAACTATTTTGCAAAATGATTGAAAGTCTAGGGTTTTACCATGAGAGTGTTCATGGTGTTTTCTGAAATTTTATGGAAGAATATGAGTTATGGGTGTGTAATAAACAACTTTTGTGAAGTAGTTTTCATGGAAACCCTAACCAGGGGCCATTTTACATAAGTTGAAAATTAGATGATAAATGTGAGAAATAATGAAAATTTTGGGTTTCTATGAGAGTAAAAAGAGGTCGGCTAGGCTTAAGATATGAAGAGATTCGATAAAAATCAATTTTCGGACCTAGGGGTAAAATGGTCATTTTGTAAAAGTCTAAAGACAAAATAGTCAATTTTGCCCAATTTTTAAATTGTTGAGTACCTAGATTAATAAAGTGATTAAATTTGTGAATTTTTATTAATATAGATCAAGAATTAAAAAATCTGGGCCTAAACCGAAAAAAAGCAAAACAAATGGACTAAACCGAACTAGTCGTCTACATTTTGTAATCCAAGGTAAGTCATATGTAAATAATACAACTATATTGTTATTATATATGTTTGAATTGATATAGCATAAACTACTTGGTTGTGGAAATGATTCTGTATGATGAATATCGAGATAGGAGAACTCCCGTTTGAACCTTAGGAAATAAATAGGATATTCATACCATGACATTCAGGTTATTTTTCTGCTAGTGTAAGACATGTCTGGGACATGCATCGGCTACATTATGAGACACAGTTTAAGACCATGTTTGGGACATGACATCGCATTGAGACGAGAGCTAGTATAAGACATGTCTGGGACATGCATCGGACTCGAGATGTAAGCCAGTGTAAGACATGTCTGGGACATGCATCGGCCTCGAGATGTAAGCCAGTGTAAGACATGTCTGGGACATGCATCGACTACAAGATGTGGCAGTGTAAAACTATGTCTGGACATGGCTTCAACACGTATTGAGGTGTCAATGTAAGACCATGTCTGGGACATTGCATCGACACGGATATGTGAGAGCTAATGTAAGATCATGTCTGAGACATGGTGTCGGCCTCGATTTCGATAGTCAGTGTAAGACCATGTCTGGGACATGGCATCGACTCGATAGATGAGCCAGTGTAAGACCATGTCTTGGACATGGCATCGGCATTATACCCTATGTTTGAGGCTTAGTGAATATCCGATAGCATTCCAAATGGTTCAACGATGAGAGTTACAGTTTAAGTTAAACGAGAAAAGTATAACCATGTTGTGAGTGGTACAGGTACCAATTTGAAATGTATGAGATGTGAGCTCAAAATATGCTATGTAAATTGTATTGGATAGTGATGAGTAAGTTGTGCTTATGCCTACTTTTGTATTATGAGCATGATGATGAATGGTAAAGTTGTTGTTATATTTATTTGCATGCAACTTACTAAGCTTTATGTTTACTCCTTCTCCTTTCTATTTTCTTATAGTTCTGCCTAATTAGCTCGAGGATCATCAGACATCGGAGGCATCGATCATACTATCAACTGAAGCACTTGGTATAGTTAGTTTTATTATTTTTAATATGGCATGTATGGGGCTTAGACTTTTGAGTTTTGTGTCAATGTTAATTTGACCAAATGTGTTGGCTTGGGATGAATCCCTTCATTTTGTATAAAGCCTTGGATAATGGCTAATGTTTGTTATTGATATATGTAAATGATGATATTTTCATGGATGAGTAAATTGCATGAATGAGATAATGCCTTGTGTGACCGATTAAAATTTGTATTGTTGTGTGGATTTGTCGTGTTAGATGTTATGTAGGTTAGTGCAGTAAGGGTGGAAAAAAGGCTTGTTAAATAACCTTATTTTATCCACATGGGTAGACACACGGTTAGCCCCATGGGTGTGTTATCCGGCCATGTTTCCCCGACACGTAAAATTTGTAAGTCAGTATGTATGGTAGTAAATATACGGGTAGAGACACGGCCGTGTGTCTCAGCCGTGTGGAGGACACGGCCTCTGGCCATGGGCGTGTGCCTTGGCCGTGTGCCTCTTATTGGATGCTAACCTCGAAAGTAGAATGTCAAGGTTTTTAGACACGGGATAGGACATGGGCGTGTCATGGCCGTGTGAGGGACACAGGCTATAGACACAGGCTTATGTCAGGCCGTGTGAAAACCCCTGTAGGTTTGAATTTAGCATTTAATTCACACGGGCGTGTTCCCTTCCACACGGGCGTGTTGCCCTTCCACACGGGCATGTACCCTGTTTCAAGGGTCATCTATATTAAGTCAGTTTAAGTACTCGAGTTTGTTTCAAATGGCTTCTAATGAATGTTTGAGGCCTCGTAGGCCTATATTAAAGAGTTTAAATAAAGTTCGAAAAAAGTTTTAAATTTGATCAAATCTTACTGCCTCGAAAATGTTTGAATGCATATGTTTAAGTATAGTAACACCTCATATCCCGTCCTGGCGTAGGGCACGGGTGTGGAGTGTTACATTAAGTGGTATCAGAGCTATGTTTTAGTCGGTTCTAGGACTAACCTAGTGTGAGTACAAGTCTAGCTATACATGCCATAATTGTATATTGATAGTGTGACGACCCATGACGAGATAAATTGTGTTTTTATTTATATAGTAAATGGATCCTGACGTAGCTACAGTAGATGATGTGGAGAGTAATACGCCGGCTCCCGCTGAAGGGACCGCGCCAGTAGATAGTGGGCTCATGACAATGAGTCAGGGCAGAGGAGCTAGAGAAACTTACCTTTACTTGACGGATGCGTGGTATTCGGAGTTCGTTCGTGCCAATCCCAATACTCTACCTTACCCACCTTCCCCAATTCCTCAACCAGTTCATATAGCTCTTCAATGAGTAGAGATGGCTAGGAGAGAAACCTCTAGTAAACAAAATTCGTAAATAAGGGGTCGAGGGATTCCAAACGAATATTGATGATGACCCGGAGAGAGCAGAGTTTTGGCTAGAAAATACCATTAGGGTATTTGATGAGCTACCTTTGCACGCTTGAGGAGTGTGTAAAGTGTGCAATGTCACTCCTACCAGACTCGACCTACCAATAGTGGAATACTTTCGTGTCCGTTGCACCGAGAGAGGATAACTTGGGAATTCTTCCTGGAAGAGTTTCGAAAGAAGTACAATATCCAGAGGTTTATAGACCAGAAAAGGAAAGAATTTTTAGAGCTGAAGCAAGGCCATAAGACAGTGACGAAGTATGAGCGTGAGTTTGTGAGACTCAGCAAATATGCACGGGAGTGCGTATCTACAGAAGCCATCATGTGTAAGAGGTTTGAAGATGGTCTAAACGAAGATATCCGTCTATTAGTTGGCATATTAGAATTGAAGGAACTTGTGGTGCTCGAGAAGAGAGCATGTAAGGCCGAGGAATTGGCCGAAGAGAAGAGAAAAGCTGACATCAAATCCCGAGACTCAAGGGAAAAACAGATGGGAAAATCACAGCAGACCTCATCTAAGAGATCAAGAGAGTTTCCTACCTGATCAAACGCGTCATTGGGGTTCTCGAGCAAGAGCAAGAACAAGCAGCACACGACGTCTAAAGCTCAAACCACTTCTATCGCTAGTGTTAGTAGTGCTCAGCCAAATAGGCCAGAGTGTTCACAATATGGTAGGCGTCATTTTGTCAAGTGTCGAGGGAATGAGAGGGGTTGCTTCAAATGTTGATCACTAGACCATTTCATTCGTAACTTCCCTGAATTAGATGACAAAGAGAAAAATCAAGATATGAGGGCGAATAGTGCTCCTTCGAGGGGTAGACCACTGAAGAACCTGAGTAGTGGGGCTAGCAGTAGAGATGCTCCTAGAGACTCAGCTGTGAGGTCTGAGGGCCGAGCGCCTACAAGAACTTATGCCATTCGTGCTCACAAAGAGGCATCTTCACCAGATGTGATTACAGGTACCTTTTCTCTTTATGATATTTCTGTTGTTGCTTTAATTGATCTGGGGTCCATTCTTATGTTTACATGAAATTAGTATCCAGTATGAATATGCCAGTTGAGTCTACAGAATTTGTAGTAAAAGTGTCTAACCCGTTAGGCAAGCATATGTTAGTTAACCAAGTATGTAGAAATTGTCCCTTGACAATTAAGGGTTATAGTTTTCCAGCTAACCTCATATTGTTGCCGTTTGATGAATTGGATGTAATCCTTGGAATGGATTGGTTAAATTCTCATTGTGTTGTAGTGGACTATGGAAAGAAATCTATTGAGTTGGAATGTGAAGACGGGAGCATTCTTCCGGTTGAACCAAATGAATCAGATGACTTACATGTAGTGATATCGTTTATGACTGCGGAGAGATATTTGAGAAAAGGGTGTGAAGCTTATCTCGCTTTTGTGCTGAATACTCAAATGTCTAAGTCGAAGATTGAATCGGTAGTAGTGGTATGTGAGTTTACAGACGTGTTTCCAGAGAAATTACTCAGATTGCCCCCAGTTAGGGAAGTTGAGTTTGGAATCGAGTTAGTCCCCGGTACGGCACTGATCTCGATGGGTCCGTATAGGATGACTCCTACGTAGTTGAAGGAGTTGAAAGTTCAACTACAAGAGTTAATTGACAAGGGTTTTGTGAGACCGAGTTTTTCCCCGTAGAGTGCTCCGATACTTTTTGTGAAGAAGAAAAACAGGTCGATGAGGTTATGTATAGACTACAAATAGCTCAACAAAGTGACTGTGAAGAACAACTATCCCTTGCCACAAATCAATGATTTTTTCGATCAGTTGAAGGGAGCCACCATGTTTTCTAAGATCGACTTAAGGTCTAGCTACTATCAGCTAAGGGTTAAAGAATAAGATGTATCGAAAACTGCATTTAGGATAAGGTATGGGCACTACGAGTTTCTTGTTATGCCATTCGGTTTAACAAATGCCCCTACGGTGTTTTTGGATTTGATGAACTGCATTTTTTGGCCGTATTTGGATAAGTTCGTAGTGGTCTTTATCAATGGCAAACTGATTTACTCACGTGATAAGAGTGAACATGCAAAGCATCTAAGAACGGTTTTACAAACCTTGAGAGATAAGCAGTTATATGTCAAGTTCAATAAGAGTGAATTTTGGCTTAAAGAAGTAGAATTCCTAGGACATATCGTGTCGGAAGATGAAACTAGAGTTGACCCAAGCAAGATCTCGGCTATTGTTGAGTGGAAACCACTGAAGAATGTGTCAGAAATCAGAAGCTTTCTGGGCTTAGCTGGGTACTACAGACGATTTGTTAAAGGATTGTCGATGATAGCTACTCCGATGACAAAGTTGTTACAAAAGGATGTCAAGGTTGTTATAGAAACTAAAGGCTTTGTTGACCGAAGCCTTAGTTTTAGTGCAAGCAAAACCGGGAAAAGAGTTTATGGTGTATAGTGATACATCCTTGAATGGGTTAGGATACGTGCTTATGCAAGAAAGCAAGGTAATAGCCTATGCCTCGAGACAACTAAAGCCATACGAGAAGAATTATCCAACCCATGATTTGGAGCTAACAGCCATCGTGTTTGCATTAAAAATTTGGAGACACCATTTGTATGGCGAGAGATGCCGAGTGTTCACCGATCATAAAAGCCTCAAGTATTTGATAACTCAGAAAGAGTTGAATTTATGGAAATGAAGGTGGCTAGAGCTGATTAAGGATTAAGAGTTGGTGATTGACTACCACCCTGGAAAGGCTAATGTAGTAGTCGATGCATTGAGTAGGAAATCATTGTTCGCCTTGAGGGCTATGAATTCTCAGTTGACCATGATTGATGATGGCTCGATTCTAGCCGAGATAAGAGCTAGACCTATGTTCCTCCAAGAGATTTGTGAGATTGAGAAAGGTGATAAGGACTTACAAGCTAAAATGGCTCATTGTGAGACGGGAAATGAATCAGAGTTTAGTATTGGCACCGACAATTGTATAATGTACCAAGATAGAATTTGTGTGCCCAAGGATAATGAGCTCATTCAGAAGATTTTATGAGAGGCACATAGTGGTTGTTTATATATCCACCCGGGTAGTGTAAAAATGTACAATGACTTGAAGAAAATGTATTGGTGGTCGGGAATGAAAAGAGACATTTCAGAGTTCATTTCTAAGTGTCTAATTTGTCAACAAGTAAAAGCTGAACACTAAGTACCTTCGGGTTTACTTCAACCTGCGATGGTTCCCGAATGGAAATGGGACCGTGTAACCATGGATTTTGTATCCGGGTTGCTGTTGATGCCAAGAAAAAAGGATTCCATTTGGGTCGTTGTTGATAGGCTTACAAAAATGACACATTTTATACCGGTGTGTACCGATTATTCCCTCAAGAAATTGGTTGAATTATATGTTTTCAAGATCATGAGACTTCATGGATTACCTTTGTCGATTATTTTGGATAGAGATCTGAGGTTTACCTCGCGGTTTTGGAGGAAGTTGCAAGAGGCATTGGGGACGAAACTGAATTTTAACCCGGCTTTTCACCCCCAAACCGACTGTCAGTTAGAAAGGGTGATTCAGATATTTTACGGTGTTGTGTTCTCGAGTTTCAAGACAGTTGGGAAAGGTATTTACAGCTGGTCGAATTCGCCTACAACAATAGTTATCAGTCAAATTTGAAAATGGTGCCTTATGAGGCTTTGTATGGGCGTAAGTGTCGAACACCCTTGTATTGGACCGAGCTGAAAGAGAATCAGATACACGGGGTTGACTTAGTTAAAAAGACCGAAGAGAAAGTTAAGGTGATTCACAACTGTTTGAAGGCCACTTCAGATAGACAGAAATCCTATGCGGATTTGAAACGTAAAGAGATTGAGTTTCAAGTTGGGGATAATGTGACAGCCCTAAAGTGACCCTAGTCGGAAAGCGGTTTCGGGACCGCTAAACCGAGTCACCAAATTATTTGAATATGATATCTATTGTCTAAAATATGTGATTATGAATGTGTGAAAGTTTTAAGCTTCGATTTAGTAAATTGCATGTGAAATTAGTCGATAGGACTTATGTGTGACACTTTTGAAATGTAATAGGTAAATCTATAAGGATCTATTAGTGCATGTAATCAAAAGGGTGGACTTGCATGTCAATTTCCCCCTTTTTATTTGCTAGTGGCCGGCCATGACAAAGGATGATGGGCAAAACATGTCATAAAACATGTTGTGACAATGGTGTATGTTAGGAAAAATAAAATAAGGAGTATGGGTAATAAAGAAATGGAAGAAAAAAAATAATGGTGTGAGTGTCCCCCCCCCCATTGCCTTGAGTTGAAGAAAAGAGAAAAAAAAAAATTGTTCATCCTTTTTCATTTCTTTTGGCCGAAAATTCTAAGGAAGAAGGAAGGAGTTCTTGCTCATGTTTGGTTTGGAAGAGGATTAGGAAGAGGTTTGGCCATACTTGTATCTAGATTAAGGTATGTTTGAGGTTGTGCCATGAGATTCATGCATGTTTTTAGTTGCTAGCTTGAGTTCTAATTAGCCCATGGTTCAAATCTTTGCTATGCCATGGGGATGATATTCGGCCAAGGTGGATTTTGTGTTAATGCCATTGCATGCTAAATATGAAGCTTGATAATGATACATGTGATGGTGGATTGATGACTCTTGGATTTTCTTTTTAGCATTTTTGAGTGAGACATTAAGTTCTTTGTTTAACCATGACCAAAATTGAAATGGTATGGTGTTGTGATGTATTCGCCATGGTATATCCATAAGTATGATTTATGCTTATTGCATGGTAGGTAAGATTTGTGTTTTGGATTTATGTTCATGTTTAGTTATAATCAACTTTGAGATTCGGCTCTTGCACATATATATATATATATATATGTTTGCACATGACGTATTGGTATGACATATACAATATCTCAAGGTATATACTTACATATGATGGTGTTTCGGTTATGGAGTACATGATGGATGCGTATTGAGTTATAATATGTAATGTATTAGTTAGTAAAAGGTATGCCATTTGTGTGTGGTATTGAGTATATAATTGGCCTCAACATAGACATGCATAATCGGCCATATGAATGAGTACATAGGTTGATGTGTTGTTCGGCCATAGGTAAGCATATTGAAGGCTTTATCTTGACTTAGAAAATTCGGCTAAGGAGAGTATTAACTAATGTGTTGAGTTTGATTCATGATTCCGTACATATGTGACTTTAATGTCTAATGAATATATGTGGGCTAAGTACCTTGAGTTCCTCTTTTCGATGCTCAAATGATTAAATCAATTTATTTGTTAAATTAAGCTCAAGAGCAAAGGGGAACTAAATCCGATAAAGGGAAGGAAAAAGTGGTCGAATAGCCATCGGAATCGTTCGACAACATCCGAGGCAAGTTTTCGAGTAATGGAACTTAAATTATGATTCGGTTAGATTATGTCTTAAGTAAATCAAAATCATGCTCTTGTATGTGGCTATTGAGCCGAAATTGTAAATGTGATAAGTGTCTTGTGTTTGAGCTTTGGTAATGAAAATGAAATATGAATGTGTCACGATTTATTGATATATGTGCATGGTTACTCGAATGATATCCGGGCTAGGTCCCGAAGGCTTTAGTGCTAAGCGACTACATCCAAACTAAGATCCGAAGGCATTTGTGCTAGCGACTATATCCGGGCTAAGTCCCGAAGGCATTTATGCTAGTGACCATATCCGGGCTAAGACCCGAAGGCCTTGTGCGAGTGGTTATATCCGGCTAAACCCCGAAGATGCTTGATTTGGGAATGAGCAATCTTGCTGTAAAAATTTAAATTAATACGCTCGTAAAATCCCAGCAATGAGGTATGTTCGTTTATGCTTTGAATTAGTTGATCCCTTACAAATAAGTATTCGCTCAGTTGATAAATGAGCTATCGGCCTTTGGCTAAGTTGATCTTTTGTGTATGAACATAAGGGTTGGTAATGTGAAGTAAGTATGATATTGAGAATTTGTGCATATGAAATTATCCGTTTAGCTATATGAATGCTATGCTTTTGTTGTGCTGGAATCCCTTGCTCAAAACTTACTAAGCATAAATTGCTTACTCCGTTTCTTTGTTTCTCTGTTTTATAGATTTTGGCTCGTCATTATCGGACTCGGGATTTTGGAAGTCGAAGTCTCCCACACTATCAAAGCCCCCTTTTGGTACAATTTTGGTTGAACTTTGAAATGGCATGTATAGGACTACCCTTTTTGTTGTTGGTCATGTACCCATGGACTTTGTGTAAATTTGGATAGCCATGCGAAAATGGCTTATATCGTTTTAGCATAGTACTATAATCGTTTTGTATGTTGATCACTAAGAGGTATGGAAATGTTTGGAAATGATTAGCCATTGGAATGGTTAATCATGATTATACTTTGTGCTATGTATGCAAAAAGGGCTAATTGAATCATGGAAACTATGAAATAGGTAAAGTCTACCTTAAAGGCAGATGCTGACAGCAGCAGCGATGTGGATGTGAAAAATCACTAAAAATAGTAGGAATGGAATTAAATAGTGAATAAATTATTTAAATGAACCTTGATGAATCTACTTTCATATGGAAGAAACGAAACAGTCATATGAGTTGTATGTTAAGAGATATTTAGGTTTTCGTGAAACAGGTCCAGAACGGTTTCTGGATTCCCTATTCCGACTTTGGAAATTCATTATAAATTAACCAGAGATAATTAGGAGTCATGCCATATATGTATAGATTCCTATTTGATTTTAGTTTCTATAGAAACAAACGGCATCAGTATTGAAGCCCTGTACAGGGAGATATCCAAGTCGTAATGCGTGAAGGTCAGTGTAGTCGATGCCTGTAACATGGGAGACTTTAACTAATAAACTGTACTAATTGGCCCGACCAAAAATTCTAGAAAAAAATTTGTAGAAGCATATATGAGTCTAGTTTCAGGGAAAAATCACAAAACTGATTTTCGAGTTGTGGAACTCAAGATATGATTTTTAAGGTGACAGTGACACAGTTAGCCAGCTGTCTGGAAATTTTTAAATAGACTGTGAAAATAATTATATTATGTCTGTTAGCACCTCGTGTTCGACTCCGGCCACGGTCTCGGGTACGGGGTGTTACAGATAAAGTGTTTTTGAAAGTATCCCTGTGGAAGAAGGTTCTCTGATTCGGAAGGAAAAGTAAATTAAGTCCATGGTTTATTGGACCTTACGAGGTGATTGAGAGAATTGGACCGGTAGCATACCGATTAACATTGCCATCAGAGTTAGAAAATATACACAATGTATCCCATGTGTCTATGTTACGTCGCTACCGTTTGGACCCCTCGTATGTGATATCACTGACAGAGGTTGAGATTAGCTCGGACATGACTTATGGCAAATAGCCGGTTAAAATTTTAGCTCGAGAAGTAAAATAATTGAGGAATAAGAGTATTGCACTTGTTAAAGTATTATGGCATAGACATGTAGCCGAAGAAGCCACATAGGAACCCGAGGATACCGTGAGAGACCAATACCCGAATCTATTTATCGGTAAGATTTTCGGGGACGAAAATCCCTAAGGAGAAGAATTATAACGACCCGATTTTGGGCATAGTTGAAACAGTGGTTTCAAGATCACCAATTCGAAGTTAGAGAAAATATTTTATTATTATTTTAGAGTTATAGCATGTTTATATTAGTGCATGAAAAATTTGGTGAAAAAATTTTAGCGTTTGGGAGCCTAATTGCGAAAAAGGACTAAATCGCATAAAATGCAAAAGTCTTAATTTGATAGCTAAGGGTGTTAAATAGCCATGCATCATAAATTGGGGGTCTTTAAAGGGCAAATAAACCCTACAATAGTGCTTGGCCAGCCATGAGATAAGAAAGTCAAAATTAGGTGAGGTTTTAGTGACCTATTTTGACTAGTAATAATATTAAAATAAAACAAAAAGGCTTCATCTTTTTATTTCTTCTTCTTCACCGATTTTTACCATAAAAAAGGGGGTTTATAGAGTTCAAAATATCAGCTATTAATATCTCTTGCAAGTAAGTCATTTAGAAGGTTATTCTTGATGATTTTTGTATTTTTGGACCCCTTGTAACATGAGCTTTCTAATAAGGGGACCATTTTGCAAAATGGTTGAAAGTATAGGGTTTTACCATGAGAGTGTTCATGGTGTTTTCTGAAATTTTATGGAAGAATATGAGTTATGGGTGTGTAATAAACATCTTTTGTGAAGTAGTTTTCATGGAAACCCTAACTAGGGACCATTTTACATAAGTTGAAAATTAGATGTTAAATATGAGAAATAATGAAAATTTTGGGTTAATATGAGAGTAAAAAGGGGTCAGCTAGGCTTAAGATATGAAAAGGTTCAATAAATTTGATTTTTGGACCTAGGGGTAAAATGGTCATTTTACAAAAGTCTAGGGCAAAATAGTCATTTTGCCCAAATTTTCAATTGTTGAGTACCTAGATTAATAAAATGATTAGATTTGTGAATTTTTATTATTATAGATCAAGAATTATAAAATCTGGGCCTAGATCGGGAAAAAGCAAAACAAGTGGACTAAGTCAAACTAGTCGTCTACATTTTGTAATCTAAGGTAAGTCATATGTAAATAATACAACTACATTGTTATTATATGTGTTTGAATTGATATAGTATAAATTTCTTGTTTGTGGAAATGGTTTTGTATGATGAATATCGAGATAGTAGAACTTCCATTTGAACCTTAGGAAAAAAATCGGATATTCATGCCATGACATTCGAGTTATTTGTGTGCTAGTGTAAGACATGTCTGGGACATGCATCGGTAAGACATGTCTGGGACATGTATCGGCCACATCATGAGAGCCAGTGGAAGACTATGTTTGGGACATGGCATCTGCATTGAGGCCAGAGCTAGTGTAAGACATGTCTGGGACATGCATCGGCTATGAAATGTGTCAGTGTAAGACCATGTTTGGGACATGGCATTGGCACAGATATGTGAGAGCTAGTGTAAGACCATGTCTGGGACATGGCGTCGGCCTCGATTTCGATAGTCAGTGTAAGACCATGTCTGGGACATGGCATCGACTTGATGGATGAGCCAGTGTAAGACCATGTGTGGGACATGACATCGGCATTATACCCTATGTTTGAAGCTTAGTGAATATCCGATAGCATTCCAAATGGTTTAACGGTAAGAGTTACAATTTAAGTTAAACGAGAAAAGTATAACCATGTTGTAAGTGGTACAAGTATCTATTTGAAATGTATGAGATGTGAACTCAAAATATGCTATGTAAATTGTATTGGATAGTGATGAATAAGGTGTGCTTATGCCTACTTTTGTATTATGAGCATGATGATAAATGGTAAAGTTGTTGTTATATTTATTTGCATGCAATTTACTAAGCTTTATGCTTACTCCTTCTCCTTTCCATTTTTTTATAGTGCCGCCTAATTAGCTCGAGGATCATCGGACATCGGAGGCATCGATCACACTATCAACCGAAGTACTTGGTATAGTTAGTTTTATTATTTTTAATATGGCATGTATAGGGCTTAGACTTTTGAGTTTTGTGTCAATGTTAATTTGGCCAAATGTGTTGGCTTGGGATGAATCCCTTCATTTTGTATAAAGCCTTGGATAATGGCTAATGTTTGTTATTGATATATGCAAATGCTGATATTTTCATGGATGAGTAAATTGCATGAATGAGATACTGTATTGTGTGGCCGATTAGACTTTTTATTATTGTGTGGATTTGTCATATTAAATGTTATGTTGGTTAGTGCAGGTAAAGGTGGCAAAAATGCTTGGTAAATAGTCTTATTTTGTCCACACGAGTAGACACGGGCGAGTGTCCTGGCCGTGTGTGACACACAGTCAGCCCTATGGGCGTTTATCTGGCTATGTGTCCCCAGCACGTAAAATTTGCAAGTCATTATGCATTGTAGTAAACACACAGGCAGAGATACGGCCGTGTGTCTCAGCTGTGTGGAAGACACAGCCTGACCATGGGCGTGTGCCTTGACCGTGTACCCCTTATTGGATGTTGATGTCAGGAACAGAATGTCAAAGTTTTTAGACAAGGGCTAGGACACGGGCGTGTCATGGCCGTGTGAGGGACACGGGCTATAGATACGAGCGTGTGTCAGGCCATGTGAAAACCCCTATAGGTTCGAATTTTGAATTTAATTCATATGGGTATGGGACACTGGACGTGTCTCTAGGTGCTTAAGCCGTGTGTGTCACACGGGCCATCAGCACGACCATGTTCAAGTTCCACATGGACGTGTACCCTGTTTCAAGAGTCATCTGTAATAAGTCAGTTTAAGGATCCGAGTTGGTTCCGAATGGCTTCCAATGAATGTTTGAGGCCTCGGAGGTCTATATTAAGGAGTTCAAACAAAATTCGAAAAAGTTTTAAATTTGATCAAGTCTTGGTGACTCGAAAACGTTTGAATGCATGTGTTTAAGTTTAGTAACGCCTCATATCCCGTCCTGGCATAGGGCACGGGTGTGGGGTGTTACAAGGGTTCTCTCCTACGGACCAGTATGCAAAATGGTATACCACACACGATAAGCCCTTTATATTCCAAGGTCATTATATTCTACTCCCGGAAGACCCACAATCAGAATCTTCTCGATGGCAACGGAGGAATGCACGACTATGCCGTAATCGAGTTCCGCCATTTGGGAACACTGATACTGATTCTACATTGAACCCCGATCTTGAGCCCCAATATGAAACATCTGGCTTGTCATCATACCACTCAGAGCCTGAGCTTGAGCCCCAATTTCCTTCATCATTCGAGGATATTTTTGGCGACGACCCCGAGCCTCAACATTCGACACACTCTGGATCGTCCTCATACCACCTGGAGCTCGATTGGGAAGCACGTACACCTACCATTGAGGATATTTTTTCATCGGCACTTCTGGTCACGCAATACCTCTTAACTCCTGATTATGGTGTATACGATTATACAACTTTTCTAAGTACACTGAACGCGACACCGGAGGCTGGACTGAACAACTATTAAATGCCTCAGCATGGTGCAAGGCATCGCCGACGTAGGTAAGTAGACCATTATACACCAGCGCTGGGGACGTCAATAGGGTCATAACAATTTCGATTTTTATCCGTAAATATTTACTTTATTTTGAAATTATTTTGTTTTTAATATAAATTTAATTTTTCTAAAATAATTATTTGTTTGGATAAATGACTTCAAAATATTTGATAAAACAAAATATAATTCAAAAAATTAATAATATGCAACAAATTAAATTTACACGTACAAGAAAATACAAACATTCTAGAATATTAATACGAAAATATAAAATTCAAACAAGCAATACAGACTAAATTAAATTTACAGGCCTAACAAAATACAAACAGATGGGTCAAATTAATACACAATACACAAAAATTTAAAATTCAAATTACAAATAATACAGACTAAATTAAATTTTTATATACAAAAATACAAACATTCTAAGAAATTATTACACGAAAATATAAAATTGAAACTACAAATAATACCGACTAAATTAAATTTATAGATACAAAAAAAATACAAACATTTTAAAGAAATAATACAAAAATTTTGAATAGTAATTTCTTCACAATTAGTCATCTTTTGCACGAATCAGGTTTACGTTGCATCAGTACCCCACCTATAATTTGTGGAATAAACGCTCTTGCAATGTAGATAATGCCAATTTGTGTTGGACATGTTGGTTAGCCATCTATGGCGTAGAAAATTATCCAACCCTTAATGGCATAACCTTTATGGTTGACATAACAGTATATAATTCAATCCCGAAATTCGATTGTACACTACAAAAAACTCTCATCTGCAATCCATTACAAAAAACTCATTTGATGATACAATACAAAACACTCTCATTTTGATGGCTCTCTCAAAATTTTTTTCTTATCCATTGATATTATCAGAACCCAAACTAGCCCCTATATATAAAATGGAGGGGTTCGGGCCATCTGATTCCCAAAATTAAGATATAATTTTTTAATACTTAGTGCAGGCCATTAGTGTCCCAAAACCGAAAAAAAATATATCTAATAAAGTTGGTACTGGCCATCAGTGTCCCAAAGGAAAAAAAAATTGTCTTGGGACCCGAAAAAGGTGCTAGTGTCGATCATCTATTGGCCAGCACCTAAATTTTTTTTAAAGTACTTTGGTGTCTGCCGTTAGATGGCCATAACCCAATTTTTTTTCTTTCAAATACTGATATTTCAGAATACCAATATGATATGGTTTAAAAAAAAAATACCTTAATGTCGGCCATTCATGTCCCAAAAAAAAATCATTTTTCTTAAAGCCTGACACAATCATCAGACAATCATGTGACCAAAATACTAGAGGGTGCTAGCCATTGGATTCCCAAAATTGTTAATTTCAAATCATTTGGGTGAATATTTTTGAACCAGTGTTATTTTTATAAATATTAAAAGTTTTTGGGTTAGATAAGTAAAATAACCCCAATGTTGTTTACATGCAACATTTGTTGGGGAGATGCAAGATGCCATTCCATATCTTCGCTTGGTGCCTATTGGGAACTCCTCGCTTGACGGCATTTTTTATTCGTATAAAATCAAAACAAAAGAATTTTTAGAAATATAACTAGTATGTTACTAATTGCATTATCAAAATTGAATCTACCATAAATTAACGATAACATTAAAAATATGAAATAATAAAATTGATATATAATTATTTAATTTTAATATATTTCTTCTAATTTCACCTTAATTATAATGTATAAAATATTTTTAATAAATTAAACCTTTAACTAAATTAAAAGTTAAAACTTTTGAAATCCATGATGTCATATTTTATGGTTAGTTACACAATAATCATAACTTTATAAGTATAATTACAATAATTATTAATTATATAAAATAACAGTTACACACTCTTCTTTAAAGAGGAGGCATCTCCTACCACGATGTATAACTTTAAAAGATAAAATCTATATGTGGTCATTGGTTTATCAGTGTTGAGTTAAAAATTGATTAGTAGCCATAGATGATATAAATCCTAAAGAAGCCGATAAGCTTCTATACTATTTAGATCTTGCTATACCAAGTGTTCATAAAGAAGTTGTTTATGATAATAAAAAAACAGATAAACTGTAATTTCAGTTGAAAATGAAAAAAAAAAACATTATACCCATATTTGGCATAATATAGACGAATCGCCAGTTAATAAAATGTTCGTAGTTCATTAAATGAGTTTTAGTAATAATAAAGGAATAGTTTTATACAATAATACAAGAGATGTTATACAAGTTATAAAGCCACCAAAATTTTCAGCAGAATTGCTAGCTAGAAAAAATTGGAACCTTAAAAAACTAATTGAAGAACAAAAAACCAGACTAACTCCACGGGAAGGAGAAATATTTCAAGATTTAGTAGGAAATATAATCACAAGCATTCTATTTCTACAGAATGTCTTGCGTCAGCTAAAAGTATTAATTTATACTTTGAACTTAATAACGAATTTGTAGAAATACAACTTATTGATGATGACCAAAATGAAAAAAATAAAATTAGAAGATGTGCGGAGTTCTATAACCATAAAGATTTTTTTTAAAAACATAAAAGCAATATGAGAAAAAAAACTAGAATACTTTCTAACATTGCCCGAACAAGAAAGAATGAATTATATAAAAAGAGTAGTCTTGAAAAAGAGACCAGATAATGTAATAGAAATATTTAGAATTTAGACATGAAGAAATACTTGTAAAATAATCTCTAAAAAAAGAATCTAAAGAATCAAATAATTTCGTAGAAAGAGATGAGATAGAAGAATTTTTAGGAATAATTCCTAAAGAACTTATGGATCAATCTAGAGATACACCTGTGGAAACCGATACCCCTAATACTCAAAATACTCCACTAAACCCACCAAAGAACGAACCTTCGACTTCCACGTATAATTACGGAAGTATACCACCCAGGCCCTATTCAGACTATAGAGAGCCCAAATATCCATATAAAATAAAGACCGAAGGCAACCCCTAGATGTATTTGAAGAAGACCAACTATTAAATCTTGGAAAATATAGCCCATAATTATGGCCTGAAGTGATACAACAGTGGAAAAATATAATGACAAAAAAAAAAAAAAAAATACTTAGAACATAATTTCAAACACACCTCCGAAGAAATGTATAAATATTTGGAAAAATATGGGATAACTTTAAAAGTAACCATGAGAGTGACTATAGCAAACTCATACAACTATGAGCAAACCCTAATAATTTTGTTAATGCAGTCAGTAATATAATAATTGCATCAAACCCATCAATGGGGTCTCGATATCAGCAATCAAAAGCTGTAAGGAAATTAGAACAACTATCCCTAGACGATTGGTCACATGTTATATATTTCCTAAATGATTACATACACTACAATACTACGTCACAAAATATATATAATGAATATTTCCAAAATAAGCTAATAAATAAATTACCAGGACCTCTAGGTCGAGAAATACAAGAATATTATAAAATAGTAAATCAAGCTAATAAAGGAACTTATGTGGATAATGTGGTAACCTTGGCATACTTTATAATGCAACACCTAGAAAAGAAATGTAATGAAATGATATTCGAGAGGAAAATAAAGGGAGGATATGCTTTTTGTAAAAATATATACACTGCTCAATAATATGGTAATTCCAACCAAAATTCATGTAGCTGTAAGAAAAGTAGACCAGTTAGGACAAACTACAATAAAGCGGGAAAATCAATACCTAAGAAAAAAAATATTTTATAAGAAAATCAGGAGGCCGAAAACTATATCTACAACGAGAAAGACATGTTAAACATATAGTGATAAAATAACTCGTTTCATATGCGGGCAAGTAGGACATATAGCAACTCAATGTCCTAAGCGTCATAATATACACAACAAACAAGCTCAGCTAATAGAAAATAAAAACTTGGATTTAATAAATGTAACAGAGAACATAAGTGATACTGAAACCATATATTCAATAATTTCAGAAGAAATAGAAGACACTGAGAGTGAAAATAGCAAACAAGAAGAATTGAATTTTATACAAATGATAAAAGGATTTGAAGGATTTGACTTTGTAGAAATAAAAATAATGTATTCAGGAGTAGAAATAGTAAAACCTCTAACTTGTATGCATAATTTGGAAAAGAATAAAGGATCAAACGATAAGCCATGTATAAAATGCAAATTATGTCCAACAATATACCTGCGAGCTAAATGTAAACCATGTTGCGCTGAAATATGTAGATGGTGCCTAGAACTTCATTTTAGCTATAAGTGGGAAGAACCAAAAGAAGAAAATATAAAAACTCAAGAAATTATCGTATTAAAAAAGAGAATTAAAACATTAGAAGAAAGAATGTCTCTAATGGAACAAAGAATGGACAATCACTTCTATATAGAAGATGAAGAAACTATTAGAAATGATCATAACCTTAGGGTCGCTGCCAGACAACCCTTACCTGAAGATATTTACGATTGGAGGTCCTATAGCTAGATGACCAAGAATGAATGTGAAAAGAAGATGAAAGAATTGTGTGATACTATAGCTAGATATGATCCCCTACAAGAGGAATCACTCAACTTAGCCCTTTGGTGGGCGGGCTTCGAGGACCCTACTTACTAGTTCTTTATGCATGGATGTAGGAAGAGCCAATTACTTCTTTGGGATCTGCGCTTAGGGTACAATCTATTTATTATAATTATAATACACAACCGAGTTTCTCAATAAAGAGAAGTTGGGGACATAGTAAACCTCCTACTATAAGAGTGATTCCCTGGGACCAGAAGGGGAAAGATTTAATCTTGAAAGACTGAGCCCCCAGCTTGCAAGATCGGGAGGTTTAGTCCTCTTAAGAAGGAATACCCAACTTCTAAGGTCAGCTTCGATCACGAGGAGAGAAGAGTGGACCATTGAAAGTCTCAATTCCTCTCAGCTGGCTTGATTGAAGGAATGAGAATCGGATATGGAGTAGAGCTATTAATTTCAGAAAGGTCTATGTAAAATTCTAACAAAACGTCAACGACTTCTTTTTTATTTATCAAAGAAAAATAAAATACATTATAAAGAATTAATTGATGAGTTGGATATTTGAGAATCAAAAAATCGTTAGTTTACAAAATTTGAATTAGTCTATTTATTAGATTTTCATTTTGATGTACTTCTTTTCATTTTCAACAATCCATGGAAGAATGAATAGAGGAAAAACTTATGAATCTATCAGCTACAGAAAAGACCTTATGATAGTCAATATAAGGCCTCACCACCTATCAATGCATGGTGTTCTTCGTCTCATCGTTACTCTATATGGTGAAGATGTTGTTGACTGTAAACCAATATTAGGTTATTTACACAGAGGAATGGAAAAAATTGCAAAAAATTGAACAATTATACAATATTTTCCTTATGTAACGTGTTGGATTATTTAGCCACTATGTTTATGGAAGCAATAACTGTAAACAGACCAGAACAATTGGGGAATATTCAAGCCCCTAAAAGGGCCAACTATATCAGAGTAATTATGTTGGAGTTGAGTCGTATAGTTTCTCATCTACTATGGCTTGGACATTTTATGAGAGATATCGGTGTACAGACCCTCTTTTTCTATATTTTCAGAGAACGAGAATTAGTATATGATTTATTCGAAGCTGCCACCGGTATGAGAATAATGCATAATTATTTTCATATCGGAGGAGTAGCGGCCGATCTACCTTACCACTAGATAGATAAATGTTTGAATTTCTGTGATTATTTTTTAATAGGAATTGTTGAATATAAAAAAATTATTACACGAAATCCTATTTTTTTTTAGAATGAGTTGAAGGGATAGGTGTTATTGGTGGAAAAAAAGCAACAAATTGGGGTTTATCTAGCCCAATTCTATGAGCATCTAGAGTCAAATGTGGTCTTTGGAAAGTTGATCATTATGAGTGTTACGGCGAATTTGATTAGGAAATCCAATGGGAAAAAGAAGGAGATTCATTAGCTCGTTATTTAGTTTGAATCAGTGAAATGACAAAAATCTATAAAAATAATTCAACATGCCCTGGAAGGAATTCCGGGTGGTCCCTATGAGAATTTAGAAATCCGATGCTTTGATTGAGAAAGGGATCTAGAATGGAATGATTTTGAATATCGATTCATTAGTAAAAAAACCTTCTCTCACATTTGAATTACGGAGACAAGAATTTTATGTGAGAATGGAAGCCCCAAAGGAAGAATTAGGAAATTTTCTGATAGGGGATCAAAGCGATTTTCCTTGGAGATGGAAAATTCGCCGGAACTAGTAAAGGTAAAGAGATAATGGGGCAAGAAAGGCTACAAATACTTGAAGATCTAGACTTATGTCATAATATCCCAATATGTAGAGTCCCCTCAGAAATACACAAATTTTTTATACTTATAAAAATAAAAATAAAAGATTTTGAAATAGAAGGAATGGCTCTGATTGATACAGGATATACACAAACCAAAAAATCAAAGAAACAAGTACCAGAAAAATATAAAAATAAATTAAAAGAACCAAGAATAGGAAGACAAATGGGTGGATCTATAACCTATTCCTTTCACCAAATAGATAAAATTGAAATAAAAATTATTAATCAATTAATAAAACAAATAAATTTAAATTAACTAATATAGCCCTACAAGACCTTACTATCCATAAACATATAGCAATACTTGGCCTCAACTTTATTTTATACAATAATAATATGATGATATTTGTAGAAGCCCAAATTGCCCGGGCCTGATTTCATCAAAACCCAACCAAACCTCTAAACCCACTAAAACCCTTAACCCATGATCCATTTACATCTACCCAAACCCATTGCAAAACCCAAATATTAAACCCAATTCAAAAAACCTAACCCCCCCCCCCCCAAAAAAAAACCAAGAAACCCTAGCCACCTAGCCACTTTCCCACTTGCCTCATTTTTCCTCCCATTTTTGATATCCATTGTCTACCACCATCACTTACAAAATAGAAAAAGAAATAATAGAAAATCATGTAAAAGATGGCTATAAAAAGCCATTCAAAAATCATGTAAAGAGGGGGGATTTTACAAAGATTGAAAAAGGAGACAAACACAAAAATTCCTTCAAATTTTGAACACAAAAGAAACATCAATAAAAAGGTTGCATTTTTTCTTTTTTTCCTTTTCTTTCGAATTTTTTTTCTTTCTTTTTTTGTGTTGTTTTTTTTTCTTTATTTATATATACATATATTCTTAAGAAAAAAAAATTTACCTTTTCCGGCCACCGTGGGCAATGGCCGGCGACGGGCGGCGGCCGACGATCGGCCGGTGACCGGCCCCCCTTGGTCGGATTTCCTTTCCCCCCCTCTCTTCTCTCTTCTTTCTCCCTTTTTTTTTTCTCTTCAAAACGATTTTTTTGTTAAAAATTGGCCTTAAAGTATGTAGCGCTTTGCGATTTAGTCCCTCTTGCTATGTTATGTTTTGAGGGGAGGATTATTTGTGTTTTTGGTCCCCCACAGTTTTATGCGCGTTCTAATAGGTCATTTCTCCTTTATATTTTTTAAAAAAATTAGCCCCAAAGTTTTGATTTTAATCCAATTTTGGTCCTTTTCATTTATTTTCGTATTCACCTTGGATTTCATATTATTTTGCTATTTAATTCACTTTAAATATTAATCATGTTATATATGTAATATTGTTATCACTATTATTTTTATATATTGTTATTATTATATTATATTTAGCTATATATATATATTCTTTATGTTTCGTTTCTTACTATTATATGCATATATATCTATTATTATATTTATTATTAATATTGTTAGCATTAGTACTTTTACTTAATGTGTATATAGATATACATGTACATATTAATAGTTTTTTTTATCATATGTGTATATTGTATATATTATATTTATATTATGTATATATTTTTTATGTACGTTTCCTAATATTTTCTTTTATTGTAGATATTATTATTATTATTACATACTTTTATTATATGCCTATATATATGTATATTTTTGTACATATTATTATTTTATATTATTATTACCAAATATATCATTTTTCCTATTTTATTATTAGTACATGATTTGTTTTATTTTTATTTTTGTAAATATCATTATTATTGTTATTCTAATATTCTAGTATTCCATGTTAATATTTTCATTAATGATATCATTTTTTTATGTCCTTCATCTATTTTAATTTCTCACTTTAAGAATATTTTTTCTCATGTTTTAATTAATTTCAAAAATAAGGCAATGTACCGATTTAATATTAAGCCATCGATTTCATCGCTATGTTGGGTGAAATTAAGTGGCTTGTGTTAAAAAACAGGACACCCTTTCTAAAAAAATCGAAAACTAAAAATTCTTATTTTTCAATCGGATCACGATTAAATATTATATTGAACTCGTATTTTTGAAAATCAAGTCAACACATGTTTATGAGATACCAATTTTGGGCGTCGCGAGGGTGCTAATACCTTTCTCGCGTGTAACTGACTCCCGAACCCCAATTTTTCTCTGGACTTTCACGTAGACCTAAATTTGGCCTTCTTTTTGTTTTAAAATAATTAGGTGTCCGATCACACCTATAAAAAAGGATTGGTGGCGACTCCCTTTGTTAATAAAATTGAAAGTTGGTTTTCAAATGTTTAATAAATCGCCACAATTAGCGACCAAGCGAAACTAAATTTTTTTTACGTCGCTACAGCTGGCGACTCCATTGGGGACCCTTTTTGAGAGTCGAGTCGAATAAAACTCGCGTTTTCAAAATTTTCAAAGTTCCTTGTTCAAATTAACATTTAGTCGTGATCCTCAAATTTTTTGTTTTCAAAAAATCATGCATTTGCATCGTGTTGTATATATTCTAACTTGTTTTATCGGGTTGTTTTTCACTTTAAATTTTGTGATTTTAGTTTTGGTTTAGTTTTTTAAATAAAAAGTAAAGGTTTGCAAGTTTCTCCCACACACCGTGCACGTGCATTTTGTTGCATAACATGAGCTCTATACCCGGCTCCGTCCTGTTAAGTGAAAGTAAACGCTACGCCTTCGTGAGTTAACTCGTTCCTCGCACAGTGGTGAATACTTTGGTTACATATGACTTATGCTTTCGTGAGTTAACTTGTCCCTCCGCATAGGCATAAGTAAATGTAATCCCTCGAATTGATCTCGTAAGCCTATGATGGGCCATGACCGAGGCTCTGTACTAATCTTAATAGATGACAGTGCAGACGATTCGAGTACCCATCTAGAACTAAAACAGCATATAGTGAACCATACGAGCCATCCAACTAGAGCCGTGCCAAACCTCCGTTCGTTTAGTAGTCACCGAAATAAGTACACGGGAAAAGCACAACTTACCTTCTATTTCTTTTACATTTGTGCTTTCTAAGCAAGGGAATCGAGTCCACTGGACCAAGTAGCTTAATTTGTTAGATTTTCCACAGTTTTTCTCTGTTTATATGTGTTGCGCTAACCAAGGTCGTTTGTCTGTATTTTTATTTTTCATCATACATCGAAGGCATCTTGTTAGGAAGGTGTTGATTAGAGATTGGTCGCCAAAATCGGGTTTCTAATGGAGGAGTCAATTATACGAGTGACCGAAACGTTGTGTAATAGACTCCTTTAATTAAGGAAATGCCTAAATAGGGGCTATCTTGAAATTAACACGAAATTTTTGCATATTCATTCATGACTGACATTCATTTGACATTCATGCATCCATTCATTCATTGCATATCCCATACTCGTTCGCTGAGGTTAAAACATACAATTCGCAGTTGTAATACCACAAGACTGGAACCACGTCATTCGTATAGAACACGCCGACAAACTAGAGTAATGGAGGCCGAATTCAATAAAAGGATGGAGAGAATTCAAAAGGAATTACAAGAGTAGTTGGCTAGGTCACAGCAAGAGACGAGAGACTTAATGGTGAGATCACGAGAAGAATCACTAGAACAGAAGGATCAAATGGCCAAGATGATAGAGATGATGTCAGCTTTAGTTAAAGGAAAGGGACCCATGCAGAGCCCTGACATTGAGGAATCTCGATCAAGAGTTAATCACAATCAAGACCCGCTCTATCCCTCCGGATTCACTCCACCACACGCCCGCGTAGTATAAAGAGGGTACACCCAAGGAGAACCCACAGACCCAGAGCAACGGCCGGTGCCACATACTCATTTAGGGCAAGGAATATTCATATCAAATTCTGGGGCTAATCCCGCCAATCCAATTGTTCCGATTTGGACGATCCAATGAAATAGCGAGTTAAGAACAGACGATCATGAGGCTCAAGAGAAGTATAGGAGCTTAGAGGAAAGACTCAAAGCAATAGAGGGTCTGAAGCCTTCTCGCACTAAGTGCCAAAGAGCTCGATTTGGTGCCCGATCTAGTTCTCGCCTCAAGTTCAAGGTGCCCGATTTTAAAAATACGATGGCACGAGATGTCCAAAGGCGCATCTTGTCATGTTTTGTCGAAAAATGACTGGTTACGTGAATGAAGATCGGCTACTCATACATTGTTTTCAGGATAGTCTAGTAGGATCGGCTCTTCGGTGGTACAACCAGCTTAGTAAGGAAAGGATCCGATCTTGGAAGGACTTGGCATCAGCATTCTATGAGCAATACAAGCATGTATCGGATATAGTGCCAGACCGGATGACTTTGCAAATGATGGAAAAAAAGCCATCAGAAACTTTTAGACAGTATGCGCAGAGATGGAGGGATGTCTCAGCCCAAGTGGAACCCCCATTAACAAAAACGGAGATAACCGTTCTTTTTATTAACACTTTGAAAGCACCGTTTTATGACAAACTAGTGGAAAGTGCCACGAAAGACTTTGCAGATATTGTAATATCCGGTGAGCTTATAGAGAATGTTGTTAAGAGCGGTAGAATGGAAGGTCAAGAAAGTTCAAGAAGGGCAATGCCCATGAAGAAGAATGAACCAGAAACCCACATGGTGGGAATGGGAAGCCGTTATGCCCCTAACCCATATCCAAACCAACCCCGACCTCGAAATTATCCACCTCCGAATTTCTATTACCCTCCTCAAATCCCTTACTACCAAACACCGCCTCCTTACTCTTTTTACCCCGTTTACGCCACAAGTAACCCGAGACCAACCGCCACATTTCCACAAAATACAATACCCGCCCAAGGTCAACCCAAAAACGAATAGAGGCCAGCAAAACTCAATTCTGAGAGACCACAATTTACCCTTATTCCTGTGTCATATGAGGAACTGTACCCAAAATTTTTGGAGAAGCAATTGATATCCCCGCATTATATGGCACCATTGAGGCCCCCATACCCGAAATGGTACGACTCAAACGCTAGTTGTGCATACTATGCGGGAAACCAGGGACATTCCACGAAAAATTACCTAGCCTTTAAAAGGAGAGTTCAAGGACTAATTGATGCGGGTATCCTACGATTCGATAGTGCTAGTAATGCAACTGGGAACTTTTTCCCTAACTATACTGAAGGGAATGTGAACACAGTGGGGAAAGAAGATGAATGGCAAGTCAGAAGATGTGTTTCAGAAATAATGACGCCTCTGCAGAAAATCTGGGAGGCACTGGTTAAGAAGGGATTGCTCTGTCGCCCCGACGATAATCTCAGAAAAGAATGTCAGGTTTTTTGTGATTTTCATGGAATTGTAGGGCACAATATTCAATCATGTGAGGAATTTAAAAGGTTACTGCAAGACCGGATAGATAATAAGGAGATTGAGATCATTAATGAAGGAGAGGCCAATGAGAAAGAAGTATGTGCCTCCGACAATCAATCGTCAGGTTGTCCGTATAGCGCCAATCGACCATTCGTAATTTATTATGATGCAAGGAAGGAACCGGTGAAACCAAAAATGATAATTGAAGTACCGTCTCCTTTCCCTTACAAGGACAATAAAGCAGTACCATGAAAATATGACATTAATATCATCACACCTGAAGATGAAAAGCCCAAAGCCATGACTGGAAACGTCGGGGAAGTAGGTCATTTCACTCGTAGTGGAAGATGTTATTCGAAGGAGATAAAGAAGAACAGTGACTTGAAACAAAAAGGAAAAGCACCGATGTACGTGACCGATGATAAGCATGAAACTGCGCCTGAACAAGAAGCTAAAAATCCTGTGGACGAGGAGGAAGCACAGGAATTCTTAAAATTTATCAAGCACAGTGAGTACAACGTGGTAGAACAATTGAGTAAGCAGCCAGTGCGAATCTCGGTATTATCTCTGCTGTTGAATTCAGAACCACACCGAAACGCTTTGCTGAAAGTGTTAAATCAAGCTTATGTGGCAAACAATGTATCCGTTGAAAAACTGGATAGATGGATGAACAACTGAATGCGGATAATTTCATTTCTTTTAGTGATGATGAAATACCGCCCAATGGTAGAGGCTTAGTGAAAGCATTGCATATCACAACCCATTGTAAGGGCTATATAATACTGAACGTGCTCATCGACAATGGATCGGCACTCAATGTCATGCCTTTGGCCACACTTTCCAGGATGCTGATGGATTTATCCTATCTAAAGCCCTGCCATTCTACAGAAGGGCATTCAATGGAACAAGACGAGAAGTTATGGAAAAAATCGAGATCCCTCTAGAAGTGGGTCCCTACATATACGATGTTGAGTTTCAAGTCATGGATATTTCACCATCATACAATTTTCTCTTGGGAAGACCTTGGATCCATTCTGCTGGAGCAGTCCCATCATCACTCCATCAAAAGGTGAAATTTATCATGGATGGTTGTTTGGTCACTGTCGAGGGAGAAGAAGACATTGTAGCATCTATTTCTGCCGACGCACCATATATTGAAGTGAGTAAAGACGCTATAGAATGTTCCTTCCGATCTCTTGAATTTGTCAATGCCACATTCGTCGCTGAGGGAAACAGAATTCCCGCGCCAAAATTGTCAAGAAATACCAGGATGGGTGTCAAACTGACTGTAGGAAGGGGAGCTCGAGCAAGAAAAGGTTTAGGGAGATATTTGCAAGGAATAGTCAGGGCTCTAAAGCCAGTACACCACAAGGCCCGATACGGTTTGGGGTTCTAGCCGAACATGCGTCAAAGAAGAAAATAGTGGGAAAAAGATCAGGAGAGAAGGATTGCGAGAACTTTGGGCCGAGAAGTAGAATGGGAGCCCATAACATACCCTCTTTTGTAAAAAACATTTACATCTGTGGGAATGATATACCCCGGACAGGATAATATACAAAGCACGCTGTTATCAATTGAAAGGGGTCTTCAGAATGTTAGTATAAATGTCATTGACAAAGGAAGTGAGGCTATTAAAGATGTTTCAATGATACGCCATTGTCCTCCGGGTTTTATGTTGAACAATTGGACTGCCGAGGACCTTCTTGTAGTTTATAAGTCTTCAGAGTAACGCTCAAACATTAACATTCTATTGTGTCCTTAGATATAATAGAATTCTTTTGTAAGAGCTTGCATTCACTCTTTATCATTTAAATGAATATCAATGAAGATGCATTTTATCACGATCTTTCGCATTATCACTAATTTCATAATCATCTCCTCATTTCATAGCCTATCTGTACATTTGCCTCATACCATGCCATAACATTTCGTTTGTTGGTTCCAATACTTGGATGCCCCTCTATAGTTTCTTTTTCCATTAAACTTTCAGGTGCTCGGATATTAACAGTATGAACAAACCCGTTACAAGTCCTGAAATCGATTTTGAGAAGGCTGTTTGTTTAGGAGAATTTGAAGTCGAAGAAAATGCTGAAGACTATGTCTCGTCCCCTGACTTGCTAAGAATGGTGAAACAAGAGGATAAAAAGATTTTGCCTCATCAAGAATCTGTTGAAACAATAAATCTGGGAACTGAAGAAAGGAAGCAAGAAGTGAAGATTGGGACTTCTATTTCAGGGGGCACCAGGCATAATTTGATAGCTTTGCTCCGTGAGTACAAAGATGTATTCGCATGGTCATATCAGGACATACCAGGATTGGATGAAGATGTAGCGGTCCATAAGCTCCCATTAAAGCCAGAATGTAAGCCCATTCAACAAAAGCTAAGACGAATGAGGCTTAAGATGTTGTTGAAGATAAAAGAGGAAGTCAAGAAGCAATTTGATGCTGGTTTCCTACAAGCCTCCAAATATTTAGAATGGGTGGCTAACATAGTCCCGGTGCCAAAGAAAGACGGCAAAGTACGAATGTGCGTGGATTATCGTGACCTGAATTGAGCAAGTCCTAAAGATATTTTTCCCTTACCACACATTGATACGTTTGTGGATAACACAGCAAAACATTTATTGTTTTCTTTCATGGACGGATTCTCGGGGTATAATCAGATCAAGATGGCCCCTGAGGATATGGAAAAAACTACCTTCGTAACAATGTGGGGAATATTCTGCTACAAGGTGATGCCATTTGGGTTAAAGAATGCTGGGGCAACATATCAGAGGGCTATGGTGACGTTATTCCATGACATGATGCATAAAGAAATAGAGGTCTACGTTGATGATATGATTGCTAAGTTCCGAGGGGAAGAAGAGCATGTAGCGAACCTGAAGAAGTTGTTCGACAGACTGAGAAAGTTCCAGTTAAAGCTCAATCCGTCCAAATGTACGTTTGGGGCTACCTCAGGAAAATTGCTTGGCTTCATTGTCAGGGAGAGAGGCATTGAAGTTGATCCAGATAAAATAAAAGCCATTCAAGAGTTACCACCCCCGCGCACGCAAAAGGAAGTCAGAGGAATTTTAGGGAGATTAAACTACATCGCCCGATTTATCGCTCAACTTACCAACCAATGCGATCCAATCTTTCGACTCCTTCGAAAACATAATCCCGGAGAATGGAACGAGGAGTGCCAAGTGGCTTTTGACAAGATAAAAAGGTATTTGTCTAATCCTCCAGTGCTAGTACCGCCAATGCCGGGAAGACCATTGATATTGTATTTGACTGTGTTCGAGAATTCAATGGGTTGCGTACTGGGGCAACACGACGAGTCAGGAAAGAAAGAAAATGCGATCTACTACCTCAACAAAAAGTTTACTGAATATGAGGCAAAGTATTCGTCCATAGAAAAATACTGCTGCGCTCTGGTTTGGGTAGCTCGGAGACTCAGGCAATATATGTTGTATCATACGACATGGCTAATTTCAAAGTTGGACCCAATAAAGTACATGATGGAATCACCCGCACTCTCAGGAAGAATGGCACGATGACAGATCTTACTATCAGAATATGGCATCGTCTATGTGAGCCAAAAGTCGATAAAAGAGAGTGCAATAGCTGACTTCTTAGCAACTCGAACAACGGAGGAATACGAGCCATTGAAATTTGATTTCCCAGATGAAGACTTAATGTGCATTACAGAAAAGGAATGTGAGTCATCAAAAGGAAAGTCATGGAGGATGAGCTTTGATGGTGCATCGAATGCATTGGGGCATGGGATTGGAGCAGTCTTAGTATCACCAGAAGGGAACCATTATCCGTTCACTGCCAGGCTGAATTTCTTCTGTACCAATAACATAGCGGAATATGAAGCTTGTATCATGGGACTTCGTGCAGCAATTGAACGAAACATCCAAACTTTAGAGGTATACGGAGACTCAAAGATTAGTGATTTATCGATCCGTGGAGATTGGGAAGTGAGGATTCAAAATTAGTCAAATACTGATGATCTCGTAAGGTGGTTGATTAAAGAATTCAAAGAAATAACTTTTAATTACTTTCTACGAGAAGAAAACTAATTGGCTGATGCCCTGGCCACTTTGGCTTCAATGTTCAAAGCAAACAGAGAAACAGAAATAATGCCTCTTCAAATGAGCATACATGAAGTCCCTGCATATTGTTTCAGCATTGAAAAAGGGATAGATGGACGACCATGGTTCCATGATGTCTTAGAATATATCAAGAATCAAAAGTATCCCGAACAAGCAAACGAGAATGACAAAAGAACAATCAGAAGAATGGCAGCGGGATTCGTTCTTGATGGGGACATCCTGTACAAAAGAGGAAAAGATCAGGTGCTCTTGAGATGCGTAGATGCTGTTGAAGCTAGAAAAATACTTAAAGAGGTCCACGAGGGAATTTGCGGGACACATGCCAATGGTTTCACTATGGCCAGGAAGATTATGAGACTCGGATATTACTAGCTGACGATGGAAAGCGACTGCATTAATTTCACACGAAAATGCCACAAATGTCAAATTTATGGTGATAAAATTCATGTAGCCTCTTTGCCCCTTCACGTCATGACTTCTCCGTGGCCTTTTTTCTATGTGGGGCATGGATGTTATAGGGCCAATTTCTCCAAAAGCTTCTAATGGACACCGATTTATTTTTGTGGTTATTGATTACTTTACAAAATGGATAGAAGCTGCATCGTTTGCCAATGTGACGAAGACTGCGGTTTGCAGGTTTTTGAAAAAGGAAATCATTTGTCGATATGGTTTGCCTGAAAGAATCATTTCAGATATTGCCTTGAATTTGAACAACAAGATGATGAAAAAAGTGTGTGAGCAATTCCAAATAAAGCATCATAACTCCTCGCCTTATCGCCCAAAGATGAATGGAGCTGTTGCAGCGGCCAACAAGAATATTAAGAAGATTATTGGGAAAATGACCGAGACATATAAAGACTGGCACGAGAAGCTACCATTTGCTTTGTATGCATATCGTACATCTGTGTGGACATCTACGGGAGCAACCCCTTTCTCTCTGGTATATGGAATGGAAGCTGTGCTACCTATCGAGGTTGAGATCCCTTCTCTATGAGTCTTAATGGAATCGAAAC
Source organism: Gossypium arboreum (assembly GCF_025698485.1). NCBI lineage: Eukaryota > Viridiplantae > Streptophyta > Magnoliopsida > Malvales > Malvaceae > Gossypium > Gossypium arboreum. Next base: position 43,244,881 of record NC_069080.1, read on the forward strand.
TAGAAGAAGCAAAATGGGTTCGAGCTCGATATGATTAATTAAACCTCATCGAAAAAAACGTCTAAAGGCAATTTGTCACGGACAGATGTACCAGAAGAGAATGATCGCGGCCCATGACAAGAAAGTATGACCAAGAGAAGTCCACGAAGGAGAACTTGTGCTGAGAAAGATTCTCCCAATACAAAAGGACTTCCGAGGAAAATGGGCCCCAAATTGGGAAGGACCATACGCCGTAAAGAAGGCATTCTCGGGTGGAGCTTTGATTCTCACTGAGATGGATGGGAAGGAGTTACCAAATCCAAGTGAATTCGAGATCTTGTGAAGAAATATTATGCTTAAAAAAGGAAAATTAAGATGAAAACCCGAAAAAAGGCATCTTAAAAAAAAAGAGAAAAGAAAAGAAAAAAGAAAAAGAGAGAGGGATCAAGGTGAAAACCCGAAAATGGCGTCTTGATTAACACAAAAGATTAGGATGAAAACCCGAAAGGGCATTCTAATGAAGCAAACTGGGCTTAAAGAGCAAGGCATTTTGAACAGTGGGTTAAACAACGAGACTACAGCATTTGAAGCATTTTTGGAAAGCTCGAAATCTTCTACACAAGAAGCCATGCTCGAAAAGATTCTAGATGAAGGAACGTGGAAGAGTTCGTGTGTTGAATATCTAGAGCATCTGTATCCATAAAATTTGATCCGTTTTCTCTTTATGACACTTTCTCATTATCATTGGTTAATTTTCTTTGATTGCCACGTTTGAAATAAATAAATGTGAGGTATCCCTTTGTCCCTACCTGACCATTTTCATGCATCTCATTATGTCGTTTATTTTCATGATAAATAGTGAAATGACATACTCTAAACAAAAGAAATGTTAAGCATTACGGATAAGAACTTGATAAGTACAAGAGCCTCAACGCAAGGACAAAGTTCAACCAGGGCAAAAGAGTGATATCGAGAAATGTAGATTACTCATGAAGCTTGAGGATGGGTACAAGGCCTAAATAGAAAGTCAAGAGTCAAAGCAATGAACATAGATCATCAAAATCATGACGAAAGAGGACATATGACAAACAAGCCCAAGGCATAGTATAATCATATAGGCATAAAGGCATTTAAGACCAAAATGTGCATATCATGATAACATCATGCATGACATATACAGTATTCCAAAGAGAGCAAGAGGATGTGATGATAGTCTTGAATCAAAGGAAAAGACATCCGAGTTCCACCAGTTGACATCTTTTGGTATTTTGATATTTTATTTCGTTTCAAAAAATCAACTCATATTGCGAGAGGTGAGTTGAGCCTCAAGACACATTGAGGTATTTTCAATTTCTGCTTTTCCAAAAAAATCAACTCATACTGCGAGAGGTAAGTTGAGCCTCAAGGCACGTTGAGGTAATTTCAATTTGCTTTTAAATTTATATTTTCAAAAAATTCAACTCATATTGCGAGAGGTGAGTTGAGCCTCGTGACACGTTGAGGTAATTTCAATTCTGTTGTCAAAAAAAAATCAACTCATATTGCGAGAAATGAGTTGAGCCTAAAGACATGCTGAGGTATTTTCAATTTTTGTCTTTAAAAAAAATCAACTCATATTGAGAAATGAGTTGAGCCTCAAGACATCTTGAGGTATTTTCAATTTTGTCTTTCAAAAAAATCAACTCATATTGCGAGAAATGAGTTGAGCCTCAAGACACGTTGAGGTAGTTTCAATTTCTGTTCAATTTATGTTTTCAAAAATCAACTCATATTGCGAGAGGTGAGTTGAGCCTCGTGACACGTTGAGGTATTTTCAATTCTGTTTTCAAAATCAACTCATATTGCGAGAGGTGAGTTGAGCCTCGGGCTGTTGAGGTATTGTCAATTTTGTGTTTCAATTTATTTTCAAAATCAACTCATATTACGAGAAATGAGTTGAGCCTCGGACACGTTGAGGTAATTTCAATTCTGTTTGTCAAAATCAACTCATATTGCGAGAGGTGAGTTGAGCCTCAAGGCACGTTGAGGTAATTTCAATTTCGCTTTTCAATTTATATTTTTCAAAAATTCAACTCATATTGCGAGAGGTGAGTTGAGCCTCGTGACACGTTGAGGTAATTTCAATTCATTGTCAAAAAATCAACTCATATTACGAGAAATGAGTTGAGCCTTAAGACATGCTGAGGTATTTTCAATTTTTGTCTTTCAAAAAATCAACTCATATTGCGAGAGGTGAGTTGAGCCTCAAGGCACGTTGAGGTAATTTCAATTTCTGCTTTTCAATTTATATTTTTCAAAAAAATTCAACTCATATTGCGAGAGGTGAGTTGAGCCTCAGGACACGCTGAGGTAATTTCAATTTCTGTTGTAAAAAAAAATCAACTCATATTGCGAGAAATTAGTTGAGCCTCAAGACATGCTGAGGTATTTTCAATTTTTGTCTTTCAAAAAATCAACTCATACTGCGAGAGGTAAGTTGAGCCTCAAGGCACGTTGAGTTAATTTCAATTTCTGCTTTTAAATTTATATTTTTCAAAAAATTCAACTCATATTGCGAGAGGTGAGTTGAGCCTCGTGACATGTTGAAGTAATTTCAATTTCATTGTCAAAAAAAATCAACTCAGATTATGAGAGACGAGTTGAGCCTCGTGTCACACGCCGAGGTATTTTCAATTTGCTTTTCAATTTTGCCTTTCAAAAAATTGACTCATATTACGAGAGGTGAGTTGAGCCTTGGCTCACACGCTGAGCTATTTTCAATTTCTATTTTTATTGTCTATTTTTAGATAGTCAATTCATATTGCGAAAATGAGTTTAGCTCAGGAGCACATGCCGAGTAGAGAATAAAGATTGAAGCTGATTGAAGACGTCAGATTCTGTCTCCTTAAAGTTGCAGTGGAGTTGATCAAAGACATTAAATCTTGCCTTTCTGAAGTCGCAGAAGAAAAGACCACAAACCTTATCTCACTGAAGCGATAGAAGAGCAGATTGAAGTTGTAGATCTCACCTTTCTGAAGTTACAGTGAAGTAGGTCGAAGCCATAAATTTCATATCCTTGAAGTTACATTGGAATAGATTGAAGCTACAAGGCGTATATCATAAGATGCAGTGGAGTGAACCAAAGCTACAAGATGCGGTGGACTGAAAAGGGACTAACTAAACAATAAGAGTTCCAAAGCAAGTCAAGACCTAGCAAGACCGGACAAATTTGGTCTTCCTTGAAAGTCTTTGCTCTATTCCTGTTGCACGACAATGAGCAAAGAGGGGCAGCTGTAGAAGCCCAAATTGCCCGGGCCTGATTTCATCAAAACCCAACCAAACCTCTAAACCCACTAAAACCCTTAACCCATGATCCATTTACATCTACCCAAACCCATTACAAAACCCAAATATTAAACCCAATTCAAAAAACCTAACCCCCCCCCCCAAAAAAAAAACCAAGAAACCCTAGCCACCTAGCCACTTTCCCACTTGCCCCATTTTTCCTCCCATTTTTGATATCCATTGTCTACCACCATCACCTACAAAATAGAAAAAGAAATAATAGAAAATCATGTAAAAGATGACTATAAAAAGCCATTCAAAAATCATGTAAAGAGGGGAGATTGTACAAAAATTGAAAAAGGAGACAAACACAAAAATCCCTTCAAATTTTGAACACAAAAGAAACATCAATAAAAATATTGCATTTTTTCTTTTTTTCCTCTTCTTTCGAATTTTGTTTCTTTCTTTTTTTGTGTTGTTTTTTTCTTTCTTTCTTTATATATACATATATTGTTAAGAAAAAAAAATTTACCTTCCCATTGGGTGACGACGATGGCACGACGATCGTCGGTGATCGGCCCCCCTTGGCCGGATTTCCTTTCCCCCCCTCTCTTCTCTCTTCTTTCTCCCTTTTTTTTTTCTCTTCAAAACGATTCTTTTTGTCAAAAATTGGCCTTAAAGTATGTAGCGCTTTGTGATTTAGTCCCTCTTGCTATGTTATGTTTTGAGGGGAGGATTAATTGTGTTTTTGGTCCCCCAGCTTTATGCGTTCTAATAGGTCCTTTCTCCTTTATATTTTTAAAAAATTAGCCCCAAAGTTTTGATTTTAATCCAATTTTGGTCCTTTTTCATTTATTTTCGATTCACCTTGGATTTCATATTATTTTGCTATTTAATTCAACTTTAAATATTAATCATGTTATATATGTAATATTGTTATCACTATTATTTTTATATATTGTTATTATTATATTATATTTAGCTATATATATATTCTTTATGTTTCGTTTCTTACTATTATATGCATATATATATCTATTATTATATTTATTATTAATATTGTTAGCATTAGTACTTTTACTTAATGTGTATATAGATATACATGTACATATTAATAGTTTTTTTATCATATGTGTATATTGTATATATTATATTTATATTATGTATATATTTTTTATGTACGTTTCCTAATATTTTCTTTTATTGTAGATATTATTATTATTATTACATACTTTTATTATATGCCTATATATATATGTATATTTTTGTACATATTATTATTTTATATTATTATTACCAAATATATCATTTTTCCTATTTTATTATTAGTAAATGATTTGTTTTTATTTTTATTTTTGTAAATATCATTATTATTGTTATTCTAATATTCTAGTATTCCATGTTAATATTTTCATTAATGATATCATTTTTTTCGTCCTTCATCTATTTTTAATTTCTCACTTTAGGAATATTTTTCTCATGTTTTAATTAATTTCAAAAATAAGGCAATGTACCGATTTAATATTAAGCCATCGATTTCATCGCTATGTTGGGTGAAATTGCCGGCTTGTGTTAAAAAACGGGACACCCTTTCTAAAAAAAAAACTGAAAACTAAAAATTCTTATTTTTCAATCGGATCACGATTAAATATTATATTGAACTCGTATTTTTTAAAATCAAGTCAACATATGTTTATGAGATACCAATTTTGGGCGTCGCGAGGGTGCTAATACCTTTCTCGCGCGTAACTGACTCCCGAATCCCAATTTTTCTTTGGACTTTCACGTAGACCTAAATTTGGCCTTCTTTTTGTTTTAAAATAATTAGGTGTCCGATCACACCTATAAAAAAGGATCGGTGGCGACTCCCTTTGTTAATAAAATTGAAAGTTAGTTTTCAAATATTTAATAAATCGCCACAATTAGCGATCTAGCGAAACTAAAATTTTTTTTACGTCGCTACAATATTAACAAATGACTATACGACTTTTGATCAGAATCAAACTACTCGCTATACAAAGCCTAATAAGAGTTCTACTGAAAAGGGTGGTAGAACGCTATCAAAAAAAAAAAAAAATTACAAATGTCAAAGTAGTCAAAACAACAATGAAGAAGAATATATAAAAGAAGACCTCTGCTATATAGAAATAGAAATAGATTTAATAAATCCTCAAGAATACCAAAAAATAATGGACATAGAATTAGAACAAATGCAGAGAAAATTGGAAAGACTAGGAATAATAGGAGAAAAATCACTAGCTCATTGGGAATAAACAAATGTAGAATATAAAATAGAAATTATAAATGAAGATAGAGAAATAAGAGAGAATGTCATACCAGCCTCATACCAGCCTCGTTCTTTGTAAATAATCATTCAGAAAAAAATTAGACAAAAACCTAGGATGGTAATAAATTATAAACCTCTAATTGATAATACTTATGATAACAGTTATAATATTCCTAGCAAATATCAACTACTAAATAAAATACAAGAAGCCAAATGGTTTTTGAAATTCGACTGTAAATCCGAATATGCATAAAGAATCAATAAATTGGACTGCGTTTAAATGTCCAAACCCAATAGGCCATTTAGAATGGTTAGTAATGCCTTCTGGGCTTAAAAACGGCCCAACAGTGTTTCAAAAAAGAATGGATAAAATATTTGAAAAATGTCAAAAAAAAATATACTCTAGTATATAGATGAAATTTTATTTTATAGTAAAACAATACAAGACCACAAAAAACATTTAAAAGAGTACTGATAGAATTTCTCAAGCATATGAGAATATTAAAGAGCAGCCAATTATGTATCATCTAGAATTCTTGAATTCCTTGAACTTTTTTGGGGTCTCTGATCATGAAATCCAATTGAAAGTTGGGTTATCTATAATTCTTCTCAGGAACATTAATCAAAGCATTGGTTTTTGTAATGATACTAGATTGATTGTCGCTAAATTAGTCTTATAGGTTGATTGAGCTGAGACCATAACTAATAATAATGTTGATCAACAATTTTTTATCACTTGAGTAGAAAATTTTCCTTCTGACTCGAAATAGCTTTTCACTTTCAGTAAAAGACAATTTCTAAATAAAGTATGGTTGACAATGAACATCAACAAAAACCAAGGTCAACCATTTGAAAATGTTAGAATTTATTTACTTGGACATGTTTTCACACATGGATAGTTGTAAGTTGTTGCATCAAGAGTAACATCATTTGATGGTTTAAAAGTCTTGATCGATGGCAATGATGATTGTCCTAAAAATTGCACTGAAAATATTTTTCTACTGAAATTTCTTATAATGTTTTCTAAAGGTGAGTTTACTTTTTTTAATATGTTTGTAACAATTATTGTTATTATAATATTTAAATTAAAACCTTCTCTCTGATGTCACTAATTTATTATTGTTTGATATTACATTTTGTAGGTAAGTAATACTTCAATAATTTTGTTTTAAAATATATTATTAAATACAATCTTGTGTGCATCAAAATCTTTTATGATGTCTTAATGGTGTATTTTACTTTTTTAGATAAACATTTAATAAGTAACTTTTAAAAATATATTTAAGATTATACTTTATCATACTACATTATGATCTTAATAAGCTATAATAGAGAGGTATAATTACACTTGTCAACCAGCATTTGAAAGCTAAAAGCTTATATTACGTGAATGTGAGAAGCAATAAATGTTAGAAAAGGTGATAGTTTGTTGGTATTGGTTTGATTATGTATCTTTATATAGAGCTTATTATTTTATTATCCCATAATTAAAAAAAGAAATTAACAATTGTGACTCATTTTATATTCTGTGGTATGCTGATGAAAACTACGTTGCGGGGGCATCGATTGGATGTCATTTTGCAGTTACAAAATGATACAGTAGTTGTTACTGTTGCAAATACATTAGAGATATAAACAGTAATGTAAACTATTGATTTAAATCACAAGATCGAATCATAACAATATATATATATATAATATATATATATATAAAATCTGAAAAATAGAAATTGGAAAGAAAACTGGGTCGAAATTGTGTACTCGTAGGTAGGCAGAAATTCGACTAGTAGTTGAGGTTTGTTTTTACAGTTTCCTTAAGACATATATGGCCACTCCTTTGGTGCTGGAGAAACGTTGGTACTGTCTCTCAGGTTACAACAATGAGATGAGCATGGCAGTAGCACGACTGTAGTGATCAATGAACTGTAGCCTAGCTTTCTTCTACCATCAACAACAGGTTTGAAATATGCAGAGAAAAGATCTCAATTTTTTTAAGGAAAAGTTTAGTGTGTATTTTCTCCTACAAATTATTTTGGTTAAAATAAAATATTCAAAATGAAAGAAATTTTTAGAAATTTTGACTAATGGAGCCATTAATGTCCGTAAATTAATGAGCCATTAAAAACCCAAATTAACATCTGAATTAAAAGAGTCATTAAACTCAATTTAATAGTTTCCTTTTAATTCCAAACAAAATTTGAAGAGAATCTTTGTTGAGGAAAAATAAAATTACATATTGGGCTAAAATATCCACAGGCCTAGAAGGGCCCGACCGGTCCTGACATTTCACGTCGCCCATGTAGTGCGAGTGCATCCCCAACCTCGGGGGGTTTAGATTTGCACCCCTCTATGCGCGAGGGAGAGCATTAGCTTAGTGATTCAATAACTACCAAGTTGGTTCATATGTATAAACATATTCCACCCTTGATATCTAACCAATGTGGAACTAAGCTTTCCATTTTCCTCAACATAATTCACAAGTGGCTTATTTTGAGTATCAATTTCCCATTAATCACTCAACCATTTTAAGCATATGATATATTATTGTAAATGTCTTATAGAATATAAAACCACAATTTTATTATTCAAATCTCTACCTTTACTAATCGAGAATGTCTCAAAACTTCCAAAAATTTATTTTTTTCCAACAATCCCCCACATGAATGAAATTGATAGTTTTAACGAAAAACATTGACTCAATGTGGTGATAGAATCTACGATTGATAGTTCCATAGGATGGGTAGGCATCAACCCTTAAACCTTCCATTGTGAAAGTATATTTACTTTACTAGCTGACCAATAGACGCGATGTCATTGAAATATTCTGTTGTGTTTGTGTACACGATGATATACCTCACACAACTACCTTCCTGGAAAGGTTTTAGTTCTCATAGGTATGCTCATATGGTTGTGATCATCTCCTGGTTCTAAAAGATTTTGAGAGAACACATAGCGGTTATTAAAAGCATTGTTTAACCTATCCCACTTTTAATCATTTTTTATATCATAGGAATGGACTTGGGATAAAAACCTCCTCAGTGACCTCATAAGGTCAATGTAAGTAGGTTGTCCCTTTGAACTTAGATCTTGGGATCTTCAGTCAACTAGGTTAGGTTTTTCTTCACATAGTGCCTTTAATTTTCATGGGCTCTAGTCTCATTCTTTTCAATGTTTTATCAACCTGATCTCGATTTAAGCCTTCAGTTAGCAGATCCACAATGTTATCTTTTGATTTTACAAAATCAATAGAGATAACTCCAATTGAGATCAGTTGTCTAACGGTATTGTGTCGAAGACGCATATGTCTCGACTTACCATTATACATTATGTTCTATACTCTACTAATTGTTGCTTGGTTATCACAATCTATGCATATTGTAGGCATAGGCTTTGGCCAGTTAGGAATATCCTTCAAGAAGTTTTGAAGCCATTTAGCCTCTTCTACATATTTGTCTAGAGCTACAGACTTAGATTCCGTTGTGGATCTGGTTATACTTGTTTTTCATGAGGATTTCCATGATACAACTCCTCCTCTCAATGTAAAAACATATCCACTTGTGCCTTTGGTATCTTGAATATCAGATATCCAACTAGCATCGGAGAATTCTTCTAAAATAGCAGGATATCTAGAATAATGCAGTCCGTAATCTCGAGTATATTATAACGCGTAGGCTTGTACAAGTGTAAATAGTCGTTATCAAGTAATAAGTAAGTATCGAGTTATCGTCTCCAAAGGGATTGTATTTATGTTAAATCACTTAATTGTAAAATTATACTAACAACTTGGTAAACAAAAACACAATATGGTTGAGAAGTGATGATTAAAATTAAATATATTAAGCTAAATGCAATGATCCCTAATGCAAATTATCCTAAGTATGCAAACTATATGAATGAAATAGATTTTAGCAAAATTAAACACAATTTGCAATAATTATAACATAAATAAACTTGGACAATTGCTTTAACTAAACTCAATTTATTATCGACATGCTTAATAACATTTGGAAAAAATATTCCACGGCAACTCGTTCTTTCATGAATCACAATTTGCAATAATTATAACATAAATAAACTTGGACAATTGCTTTAACTAAACTCAATTTATTATCGACATGCTTAATAACATTCGGAAAAAATATTCCACGGCAACTCGTTCTTTCATGAATTTGGAAACCACATTAGGTCCTTTCGGAATCCTATACTTAGTAAATACGCATTTTACTGATCCTTATTTACTAAGGGTTTCTTAGCATTCGTGTGAGGTAACAGGGACGTGTTAGGTTTGAAATAGTTTAATCACACAAATCTAAAAACTATGCAGATAACAGAGTTTGGTTAGAGTTGTTATGCAACCTGCAATTTAATCGGGTTAGGATCTAAATTGAACATGCACATTTCAATTATGTGTCAACTAGCAATCGTCTGGTTAGGATCACTCAGCTAATTCAGGTGAATTTCAATCACGTATGAGTGAAATACAAACTTGATTTTAATTGAAAACATGGTCAATTGAGGCATAAACATTATAAGCATGAATCAAATAAATATTATTTAATCAAAGCAATCATCATTGCTTAAATAAAATTAAGCTAACATTTTTGTAAACAAGAACAAAGAACACATAGCAAACATTTTCAGATTAAATTAAAGAAAAGAAAGATTAAACCCAAATTAGAGTGGCTGTCACCCAAGTCTCTGACCGACGAGGCTCCTTTGTTCCTTCACTTTGCTCCTTTACTGATGGCTCTTTAAGGTGGCCGACCAAGGGCTCTTTAAGAGGATTTAATTGTTAAAAATCTCTATGAAGAGAGGATGCTAGGCATGGGAAATGGAAAATGCTAAGAAAATTGAGAGAGAAGAGATAATGATGATGGATGAGGGAATGAAGGGGTTTTATTTATAAGTGAAGAGATGTGGGTAGTTTGCTAAAAATAGCTGGGTTTAGTCTCTTCACACTTCTTCCATGAGTGGCCGGCCACAATTAGTGGAATTTGAGCTTATTTTTCCTTGATTTTTAAGCAATTTAAATGCCATAATAACTCAGGACAAAGACTTGGTCCAATGTAAATCTTCGGGCAAATCTCTAATTTCTTCAACAACGTAAGGACCTTGTGTAATTAAAACAAAAAGCGGTTTGAGTGGACAGCCATGTGTAGCCGAATTTGGGTTGACTTGGTCTTCAATTTGGACGGTTTTTGTAATCCAACAAAGCTATCGGACCTGTCCAAAATAAATCAGCAAGTTAAAGGACCAAGGAATAAAATTTATCCAATTTAAATAATTAACCCAAATTATTAATGAAATATTTAAAATGATTTATTAAATATAATCTTATATTTTATTATTTAATTTAATCATGCAAGACCCATTTTATGTCTTAAAAATATAATATGTTCAAATAAATATAAAATAAGCCATTTTATGCATGAAAACTAAATAATAAAGCATAAAATCACATTTTAATAATTTCTATGTCCTAATTTCACATTTTAACATGTTTCATTAATTTATTAAACAATTACTTAGTTTTAATAATGAATTTAAGTAAAAGATGATAAATTACATAGGAAAAATCCTATATATTTTTCAGTTTACACACTCCCAAACTTAAATCATTGCTTGTCCAGAGAAATGTTTATGCACAGCAAAAAAGGTCTTGCTAAGGTAAAATTGCTAACTATGTAAGCAACATCAATCTTTGCCCCATAATCATGCATTAATAACTTCATGTTCATATATCTTCTTTATTAACAAGTAATTCATATGCAAACATTTATAAAATTTATACTAAGTTTCAAAATATGCCAACATGAATCATAGTTTGTATGTATGTCACAGCCATAGATAATATTCTTCATTCAACATAATTTATTATCAATCAAGCAAACAATTATAAGACTTATTTATGATCTTCATATGTTGAGCTTAGTACTTCCTCTCCACTGATGTAGGTGGCATAATCATCAAATCAATAGGTCTTTTATAAGGTTGTAATAGGGCTCGGTTAAATGTAGGGATTTTAAGAGATGAGGCATTTCGGTTTCAAAATATTAACCTTTAACTTCGTCTTGGATTTCTCGAAATACAACCTTTTTCTTTAAGTGAACCTTTGGAACACCCCCAAACTTATTTTGAACTCAAGCTCATACATTTTTCCTTTTTGGAGACTGAACAAACTTTTTTTCGCTCTTCTTTCATCTTTTTTTTTAAAGCATGAGCACATACATCCTTTTGAAAATTTACTCAAATGTTGATTACCAAGACAACTTTAATTAAGATGGGTGCACAAAATTAAGATAACTTTAAAAGATGGTAATGTGGCTTATAATGTAGGTTCATTGCACTAAATAGGCCTTTAAGCTCAAAATGATAGTTTCAAGGGTCTAATATCATAGGGTTGGCTTGAAAAGGCTCAAATGATCCAAAGAAATAGTGCCTATATCATTTTAGATTTTTATGTCCCCTAGGATTTCGCCCCAAAAAAGTTACTAAGTCAATTCTAAAGATATAAACCTTCATGCATGTCTAATATCAAGAGAAACTAAGTTTTCATGTCAAACATTACTAAGGCTAAGATCATACAAGTATTCTATTCTCCATGATAACATACTATCACTCAGACAAAATCATCATTCATACTTGCATACAAACTATCTCATTAACAAAAAATGTCTCTAAACATTCATTTATTAAAACATACTTATGAAAGAAATGATTAAAACATATTTGAAAATTTTAAAAATTTGAGCAATTTATTTGCCTTACCCTCCTTTGAAAAGAAGCAATGTCCTCATTGCAAGAACAAAGTAATGAATGAAAACTGAACACCAGGTAGGGTTGTAAAGAAAGAGAAGTGAGTCATTAAGACTTCTTAAATGCCAAGTCTTTCCTAATAACCCAATCCTAGACATGTTCATTCTCATTACCACATCACTTAGTCTTTTTCTTTCTAAAGAAGTGTTACATTTATTCATGCTTGCTATGTTTTATTCTACAAAAATTAAATCCTAATTACGAAAGAAATAAATTCCTAAAGACCTAAAAATGATTAAATAAATAACAAGACAAGAATCCCCCATTTTATTTTTTTGACTCATTCCCCTTGTCTTTTTCAGCTCCATCTCTGCTTGCATAGTCAGTACCTTGCGTCCATGTCTCAAAGATAGCATCTGGGAACTTAGGAACAAAAGTATTAGAGATATTCTTAAAAGTATTTCGAAGTGAGTCATCTCTAATTTTTGCATATTTCCAATAAGTCTGCTGTTGATTGTGCATGAACTTGCACATATCCATCAAAATTGACAACTCTGACTTCTTTGAAGCACTTGCAGAAGTCGGAATAGGACTTGCAGATTTAGGTTCAACACTTAGCTTGACTGGTTCTTCTTCTGGCTCAACCCTTGGTTCAGGGGTTGCAGATCCTTCAACTAGTTTTGGACTGTTCGGTTCCTTGTCAGATTCTTCTTCTTCAGTGTTTGTAATTGAATTAGCTTCAGTTTCAGTTTCCTTTGTTGACTCCGCGGTATCTAGCTCAGTTACCTCTTCTTGCTCGCCTTGATTCAGCTTATGCACCTTCTCTACTAACCTTTCAAGATCATGATTTGTAATGCACCCTTGAACATATCGCCCCTTCAGATTTGCTTGTGTTTTAACATGGGTCCTTAAGCAAAGTGAAGTGATTAATGATAGGAAATAAACACTTCCTGTATTTTTTTTAGCATAATCATGAATCTCCTTGAGAATAATTTTCCCAACATTAATGGACTTTTCTGTCAAAATTGCATATAACAAGAGCATCCGTTCCATTGAGATGGTGGAACTATGTGAGATAGGCATAAAACTATAGTGAAAAAAATAAAACCATACCTTTGCTACTGGTTTTAGATATTCCCTTCAGCAAGAATGACTCCCATACTTTCGTATAATCCATTGGGATCCCAAATTTGTCACAACATCAAGCACTTGTTGAAGAAAATCCCAATTGATGTTGTTCATCATAGGGTAGTACTCATCTTCTTCAATTAAGTTAAACAAATCATTGATGGACTTAGAAGTAAGAGGTACCTTTTTCTTTTGAACGATGACCTCAGTAGCATCTTGCTTAGTCAAATTAGCATTGAATTCTCAAACTAGTTTATCATCGGGAAGTGAACAAGCATTACAAAATCGTTCCTACTTGAGAGCATTGATTTTCTTTCTAATCGGTACATTCAAATCATTACTCTTCAAGTCAAAACCTTTTTCTGGCATCATAGGTTGATGCTTGAAGATTGAATCAAATCCCTCTTTCACTTCTTCATCGATCAAAATTAGGTTTTCAGGAGTAGTCTTTGAAGATCTAGTTCTTTTGTGCGACATGGTATCTTTTCTTCAGAATTGGCAAAGTTTCTGCACAAGGGGAAAAAAATTGGCAAAGTGGTGAAGACTTGGTACGGTAATAATCTTGTGATGGCAAGAATAGTGTGGCGGTGACAATGGCATGCAACAGCAATGATGATTTACAGCAGCAACAAAGGTAATTCTGCAATAGCAACGACGGTGCTTCGGCAATCTTCTTGCAGTGGTAGTAGATGTTTTTGGCAAAAAGGGAAGAAAACTAGGGTTTCTTTCGGGATTTAAGGTTGATTGCAAAAAAAAAGAGCTTTAGGGATTTTTTAGGGGTTAAGCAAATTGCTTTGAGGGATATGAAAATTAGTAGAATGGAGAGGGGTTTATATAGGGAAGAATTAGGGCAACATGTAGCGAAAATTTAGCTGCATTAGGGTTACTTGGGCCACAAGTAATGGGAGTGGCGATAGAGTATGGATTTTTCCCTCATTTTTTTCTTTTGATGTATTGGGCCTCAAACTCAGACTGTATTTATAAACTTACTCAAAAAAACTGATTGGTACTTGGGCCAAATTTGACCCCCTTTATTAACATAAAGATTTAAAATTTAAACAAAACAAATGAAATTTAAAAATTTTAAATCTTAATTAGAAAATTTCTTTTTAACAAATTACATTAAATTAATTCCCAGGAAAGGTTGGAGGGGTCACAGCGGTCCTGCTTAAGTTACAATCTCCTTAGATAGAATTAATTAAATGTAATAAGTTAAGAAAATAAATTCTAATTATTTATTTATTTACAACACGAGATCATGAAAAATCAAGGGTCTATTAATTTGAACGAGGATTCAACTCGCTCAACTTCACCATCCCAGTAGTGTTTGAGACGTTGACCATTAACTCTAAACGTACCTCCATAATTGTTGTATAATTCAATAGCTTCATAAGGATAAACTCGGTAGATGGAATAGTGTCCTTTCCATCGAGATTTAAGCTTCCCAGGAAATAATTTCAACATTGAATTAAACAACAAAACCTTAACAAAACCTTTTGACCTTTTGACTATCATGCTATCTCTTTGATCTTTCTTTACATATTTTGGCATTCTCATAGGAAAACGACCTCAGCTCTTCTAACTCATCAAGTTGTAACACCCTTCTCTTACTGGCTTGCTTAAGATCAAAGTTCAACTGCTTCAATGCCTAGTGAGCTTTATTCTCCAACTATAATGGCAAATGGCATGCCTTTCCAAAGACTAATTGATAAGGAGTCATTTCTAAAGGTGTCTTAAAGCTATTTGATAGGCCCATAATGCATCATCGAGCCTTCGAGACCAATCTTTTCTACTAGAGGGTACTACCCTTTCAAGAATACCTTTGATTTCATGGTTCACTCTCTCAACTTGCCCATTAGGTTGGGGGTGATAGGTAGTAGAAATCTTATGCTTTACATCATACTTGTCAAGCAACCACTTAAGCCATTTGTTCACAATGTGAGAACCTTCATCACTAATAACAGCACTTGGTGTCCCAAATCGTGAAAACACATGCTTATGTAGGAATTGCATAATTACCTTTGTATCATTTGTAGGGTATGCTTCAGCTTCAACCCACTTGGATACATAGTCCACAGCAATTAAGATGTATTTGTTCCCATACGAAGAAGGAAACAGGCCTAAGAAGTCAAAGCCCCATACCTCAAATACTTTAATCTCCAAAATGTTTGTCAAGGGCATCTCATTCCTGCTTGATATATTTTTTGTCCTTTGGCATTTATCACAGTTCTTCACGTAAGCATAAGTGTCTTTAAATAGTGTAGGCCAAAAGAAACATACTTGCAAAATCTTTGCTGCAGTACGTGAACCACCAAAGTGTCCCCCACTTGGCGATGAATGGAAATGATACAAGACCTTAGCAATCTCACTTTCAGCTACACACTTCCGGATTATATTATCTGCACATTGTTTAAACAAAAACGGATCCTCCCAAAAATAATATCGACTATCATGAAGGAATTTTTTCTTTTGTTGGTATGTTATTTCCTGAGGAATTATTCCACATGCAAGATAATTGGCAAAATCAGCAAACCAAGGTGTTTTATGAATTCAATTTACGTCAAATAAGTGTTCATCTGGGAAATTTTCATTGATAGGTACACATGATCGAGTTACCTCGTCTTGTTCCAACCTCGACAGATGATCAGCTATTTGATTTTCGACACCTTTTCTATCTTGGATCTCAAGGTCAAATTCTTAGAGTAAAAGTATCCAACAAATTAGCCTCGGTTTCGCATCTTTCTTTATGAGCAAGTATTTAATGGCCGCATATCAGTAAATACTGTAACTTTGGTACCTATAAGATATGAGTGGAATTTGTCAAAAGCAAAAACTATAGCAAAGAGTTCCTTTTTAGTTATTGTATAATTGAGTTGAGCTCTCGTCAAAGTTCTACTTGCATAGTAAATAGGGTGAAACACTTTGTTTCTTCTTTGACCCATCATAGCTCCAACGGCATAATCAGTTGCATCGCATATCAACTCAAAAGGTGAGCTCCAATCAGGTGTAACGATTATTGAGGCTGAGGTTAACCCTTTTTTTAGATCTTCAAAAGCTTTCAAACATGCTTTGTAGAAATCAAACACTGTATCTTTCTCTAAAAACAAACACAACAGTTTAGAAATTTTCGAGAAATCTTTGATAAACCTTAAATAAAAACAGGCATGGCCTAAGTAACTTCTGACTCCTTTCACATTAATTGGGGCCGATAATCTTTCAATTATGTGCACCTTTGCTTTATCGACTTCAATTTCTCTCTTTGAGATTTTATGCCCTAAGACAATCCATTCTTCAACCATAAAATGACATTTTTCCCAGTTAAAGACAAGATTCGTCTCTTTGTATCTCTTCAGTACCTTAGCCAAATTACTCAAAAAAATATCATAAGTGTTACCAAAAACAAAAAAATCATCCATGAAAACCTCAACAAAATTTTCAACCATATCAGTGAATATTGCCATCATGCATCGTTGAAATGTTGCAAGTGCATTGCATAAACCAAAAGACATTTGCCTAAAAGCAAACATACCATATGGACAAGTAAAGGTTGTTTTATGTTGGTCCTCCGGAGCTATAACTATTTGGTTATATCCCGAATAGCCATATAAAAAATAATAGAATTCATTACCTGCCAGTCGATCTAACATCTGATCCATAAAAGGCAATGGAAAATGGTCCTTCCGAGTGGCTTTATTCAACTTTCTGTAATCAATATAGATTCTCCAACCAGTAACAGTTCTTGTTGGAATCAACTATTTACGCTCATTTTCAACAATCGTGATTGCACCTTTCTTCGGCACACACGACACCTGGCTTACCCACGGACTATCTGAAATAGGATAGATGATTCATGTATCTAACCATTTAATCACTTCCTTTCTTACAACTTCTTTCATAATAGGATTGAGCTTCCTTTTCCCATCAATTCGAGCTCTTTCACCTTCTTCTAAAATAATTTTACGCATGCAAAAAGAAGGGCTTATACCTCGAATATCGGCTATGGTCCAACCAATTGCTTTCTTAAATTTCTTTAGAACAGAAATTCGTTGCTCCTCTTGATCTTTCGTTAGTTCTGCTGAAATAATCATTGGCAAAGTGGAACAGTCAATTGATGTGTAACTGCTTCAGAGCATCCAAAAACTTCTTGAATTGCACATTCTATTTCTGGTTGTGTTGCTGCAATCTTGCGGATATGGAGGTGATAGAACTTTCATTTTAATCAGATAACTCTTCTGAGTAGGTAAATATATATCCAAAGAATATGTTAAAGTATCTGAATTCATTAAGTTAGAATTTACCTTGTCAGTCTTTGCAAATTCTAACTCTTTTGGTATAGGAATTTCAATAGCTGGTTGATTCTTCTCAACGGGCTTATCTTTGATATCAATCAATCGGGGTTTCAAAATTTTACCACTTCACAATGCCACTGCCTTAATATGTTCTTTACCAAAATTTCTTAGATTCTCAGTATCGCTCGGCAAGGTTCCTTGCGGTCTATTACGAAGCTCCGTAGCTAACTGACCCATTTGGTTTTTGAAATTTTTCAATGTTGCTACTTTGCTTTGGATCAAAGCGTCATTCTTTGCCATGTATGCTTTCAAGAAGTTCTCTAAACTATTTGATGCCTCTGCTTGAGGTGGTTTTGGAGCTTGCTGATTAAACTTGAGATTGGTTGGGTCAATGCTGCAATAAGTTGTTGTTTGGTCCATTTCCTTGGTTGCTCCAAGAAAAGTTGGGATGATTACACCATGAAGGATTGTAGAAGTTGGATTGGGGTCATTGTCCACTCCTATTTTGATATTGGTTCCCCATATAGTACACTGACTCAGGATTTGATGGACAATTCTCAAAAGAATGACCTTCCCCACAGTACACATAGGAAACTACTTCAAACGGACTTGGTGGATGAGTTGCAAAATTATTAGCACTATTAGCAGTATACTGTTTTAATATAGAGGAAATAGACGATACCTGAGCTAATAACGAAGTGAGAGCGTCAACTTCATGAACTCCGGCTACACGTCTTCCTGAAGCTGTTCAATTTATTGGCCAATGATAGTTATTACTCGCAATCCTCTCGATGATCTCATAAGCCTCATTATAAGATTTAGACAAAATTGCACCATTCGAAAAAGCATCTACCATCGATCTTGTATGTGTATTGAGACCATTATAGAATGTCTCCAACTGGATACAATGAGGAATCTCATGATGAGGACACTTACGAAGTAATCCTTGAATCACTCCCAAGCCTCATACAAAGACTCGTCATCTAATTGTTGGAAAGCTATGATCTCGTTCCTCAACTTAGCGTTTTTGCTAGGCGGGAAATACTTAACCAAAAATCTTTCTGTTAAATCTAGCCACGTAGATATGGAACTTGGTGGCAATAAACTGAGCCAGGCTCGTGATCGATCTCGCAACAAGTACGGAAACAACTTCAACTTCAGTGCGTCTTTAGTCACACTGGCTATCTTGAATGAATCACTTACCTCCATAAACAATCGAGGGTGGAGATGTGGATCTTTCGTGGGCATACCACTGAATTGGGCCACAGTTTGGGCATTTGAAGCATCACTGGTTTCAATTCAAATTGGGTTGCCTCAATATCTGGCCTTCTAATTACTGGATTTAACTCATTGAAAAGTGGCACATCATATTGTCTGATACATCGATCCCTATCATCAGCAATGAGGATGGGGTTTCGTACATGATCAGCTTCATTACCTTGGTCTTGATTCTGATTTCCAAGGTCCATATCGACTTGTCTTTGAGTTGTTCATTCACGTCTTTTTTGTCTAAAAGTTCATTCAATTTCAGGGTCTACAGGGAGTAAATCGATGATGGTTGTGTAACTAACCAAATATTCGACTTAAGGCAAGTGTACCTATCAAACAGTAGTATAGTTATGGTAAGACTGGAAATATCGTATCCACGAGGACTAAAAGTACTAGTAATTACTATCTTTTTATTATCTAGCCTAAGAATTAAAGTGTGTTTTTAAACTAAAACTATTTATCTAATTAACTAAGATTACGACAAAGATGAAGTTTGGAAAATACTTTAGGAAAAATCGATGGAGAAGACAATAACCAAGGAAGAATCCACCTAGACTTCAGTTATTACTTTTGAATTAGATAATTTATTCACTTAACTTAATCCATAGAAATCCCTAATTTATGTTAATATCTCTCTCGAGAATAAGAACAACTGAATTTAGGTTGATTAATTGAAATCTCTTTCTAATTAAAACCCCTATTGTCTCATTAAGTCGATCTATGGATTCCCTTATTAGATTTAACTTTAATCCGGAAAATTTATGTCGTCCTATCTCTAGGATTGCATTCAACTCCACTTAATTATGGATGATCTACTCTTAAACAGGGACTTTTGCTCCACTGAATAAGCACATCAAAACCTAAATTAATACCCTGGAATATTAAAATAAGAATTTAGAACTTACAATTAAGAATAAGAATAAGTCTTTATCATATAATTCAAATAGTAATTAGATTTGTCATAGGGTTTATCTCCTTTAGGTATTTAGGGAGTTTAGTTCATAATAATAATGGAAAACATCTCAAATATTGGAAAACAACAAAACATAAAGAAACCCAAAGAACTTCTAGGAAATTGGATGGAAATCTTCAGTCTTGATGTAGATCCTGGCTCCGAGGTGATTCCAATGGTTGTTCTTGAGTATTTTCTGCCTCCAACTCTGTGTGTCTCCCCTAATCCTCTTCTAGGGTGTTTATATAGGCTTTAGAATGCTTCCAGAATCCTCAAAAGTACCCTTTTTCGAATAGAACTAGGCTTGGGCTCGGCAGAGACACGACCGTGTGACATGCCTGTGTGAAGGTACTCAGGCCGTGTGCAATACTGAGTTGGTTCTTAGTCGACACAGCCATGACACACGGGTGTGTAGTCTACCCGTGTGTCACACGGGCGTGTGGATCACCCGTGTGGAAGTGCCTAGGCTGTATGACACACTGATTTAGGCCCAATTTGTCTGTTTTTGGCCCGTTTCTTGCTCCTTTTGCTATCCTAAGCTCTCCTGAGTATAAAACATGAAATTAAAGGATTAGGAGCATCGAATTCACTAAAACCAAGGAGAAATCATTCATAAATATGCCAAGCATGGGGTAAAAATATGTATAAATTACAGTTTATCAAATATCCCCACATTTAAGCATTTGCTTGTCTTCAAGCAAAATCCTCAACTCACAATCAAAATAAATTCTTTTCAACTTATAATTCTCATCAATAATGTTTCAAAATAACCCACAAGAAGTCATACATTGAAAATTTAACTAAAAGAATATTAAAGTTTCAAATAGTCAAAGTTGAGCATTTTAATCATAAAATTATAGGCATCCCCCTTTATCTAAGTAATTATCTTTAATTCCAAATTGAAAATGGTTGACATTCTCACTAAAGGTTCACTCAAATCACTCAATGTGTTTAGTCAAACATGATCCACCACTATAAATGAGATGATACACAAATCAAAAGGTCTTTGAAGGGTTGTAACGGGGCTTTGGGTTAAAGGTGTGGATACATGCTGAAAAAGACAGTTAGAATCGAGATTAAATTGACAAATTACCTATCTGGAAGAAAAAAACTAACATCAATAAACATGAGCTTCTTCTCAGAATATGGAATTAAAAACTTAATATCAAAAACAAAGAATTACTATCAATATGTATGTATGTATGTATGTTTTTTTTTGTAAGAACAAGAATAAATTCCAATATAAGAGAGAATTAACTGATTCGAATGAAAGAACATAGTTAGGCAATTAATCAATTCAAATCTCGACAAAAAGGGAGTTAATAAAATGAAAAAAAAATTCTCAACGAATCAAAAAGTATGATAAAAGGATTAAATTTTAGGGCAAATTAAAAAATAATTTGTTAAGTTCAAAGGGGTTCATTAAGGGTCAATTGTGTAGGTAGGCTTTTTATGAGGAAAAAAAATTGGTTAAAACCTAGGTGCCTTTATAATTTTAGTATATCAAATCAGTGGTGTGGTCTCGACATGTATAATCGATGCAAGTTCTAGAATAACAAATCAACATTGACAAACTCATAACCAATAAAATCAGTGAGCAAGAAAGATATATGCTTTATAAGGCTCAAAATCTCACGAAAATTATGGGTATTTTGTTATCAAATCTGTAAATTCGAAATTTCAAGATAATACCTCAATTCAAAGAAACAACCTAACAATTTTAATTCTCAAAAGTTTCAACTTATCATACTTGATTCTCTAATGTCTTAAAGTTTAAACAATCAATGCACAATTACTTATGATTTAATTCAACACATATCAATAAAAATCATAAATCAATCAAAATTTACTCCAATAATGATATGAGAAAATTATTTGAGAATAAGATAAAAATTCAGGGATTTTCTGATAATTACATAAATAACCTCCCCGCACTTAAGATGTACATTGTCCTCAATGTACAAAGATAGTTAATAACAATATAGGCATAATATCAGAAGAGAGGGAGAGAAGCGAAACTCCCCTGAATATTTGGATGAGATCCTTGGAGTAGCGAGAGCAAGAATTTGTAGAGAAAACCGAATAAAAGGCAGGATTCTGAGGTACTAATAAGAAAATAAACACCATTGTAAAAGAGAACTAAGGGATAATGCGATAAAAATCATAAAGATAATCAGAGTTTAAAAATATAAAACATAAGTCTTCAAAAATAAATGAAGGAAAATAAAAATAAAAATAAAAATAAATGGACTTAAAGGTCCTCATCATTGGTGTCGTGAGCCGGTGGCGCTAGAGGAGCGATACGGAGGTGCTCGTGAATCTGCAGTAAAGTCTCATCGATACTGTCGAACCTTGCATCAAGACTGTCAAACCTTTGAGCACAGTACTGACGAAAATTAGTAAACTCCTCGAAAGCTCGCAGTGGAGAGAGTATGTCGATGACTTGATGGTGGTGGCTGTGGTGGATCCTCGTGAGGGGGAGGGACATCATAAGTAATGTCCTCTGGCTCATCTTGGTCATCAGACTGAATGAGTCGGTATTGAGGGGGGTTGAATCCACGGCGTCGCTCTATCATCCTCATATGGATCATGTTGGAAATTCTCTGAGGATACATCTGTCCGACTAGTGTGAGTGTTGAGGACATCTTTAGAGTGTCGAAGAGGCCAAAATGTCGAGCGAGGGCCCTTCCTATGGTGATTCGTCTGGTGGCGAAAGGCGAGGGTGATGAAATATGCTAAGTCAAATACATGGCTATCGCCGTGCTCCATAAGAAGTACGCGTTGGTGATGCTAACTACTCTAGTGCTCTCTCTCCTCCCAGTCAAAGTGTGAGCCAAGATGGCATGAATGTAGCGTAGTGCCGGAGGGAGAGAAGTCGCATTCGAGCGACTCGCGTCATATATAATCTGGCCACCTGTGAGATTGGTCCAACAACATGAAGGGGAATGATGAATGTGTTGATGTAGCTGGAGGAAGTTCTCGGCAGACATGAACTCGTTCGTGTAGAGTCCCAAAGCAGCTCCAAATTCGGGTACACTTATATGCCTGAAAAGTCCACCAAGTCTGAAAACGATAGTACCGGCCTCATCATATGTGTTCATCATGTGCTGTAAGTGGAAAGTAGTATAGAACTCAAATGTCAGCTCTCAATATGTGGGCTCGATGATTACAAAGAACCAATCCCATGGCGCGGTATCTAGATGGAATCGAATGAGGTGAGCAGGTTGGACCTGCTCCAAAGTGGCACAATCAATACAATGGCCCGCTCCAAATGGTCGCACTTGTAAAAGCTGAAATAAATCATCCTATGGGCTGGATGAAAATTGAATCAGAGGGTGACGGGCTTCGGTCGAGGCGCTCGAGGGGGTTGCGCCAAGACCCTTTCGCTTTTTCGAGGTGGGAACGATTGTCTTCTTGCCTCGTGTGTTTGTCATTATATTCCTGAAAATAATAGACATCAAATATCACCAAATATTGAACCATGAGTCAATAGAAAGAAAATATAAAATCAAAGTAATAAAACTGTATTCCTAAAAAGAGGATTCCCTAACACTAATCCTAACAAAGACTAGAATAATAGAATAAAAACATAACAAAAGTATTAAGGAATAAAAATTTAAACAAAAATAGATGGACGCTAAGACTAACAATAATCAATAGAAATAAAGCAAAAATTCTAAAAAAAAAAAAAGAGTACTAGAAAAATAATCATAATGAATAATAATAGTGAAGGTTAGTAAAGACTAAGTAAAGAAAAATATACTAAGATTAAAACGGAGGAACAACTTAAGAAATAATAGAGAAATAAATCAATCAATAAATAAAATAATAATAACTGAAATAAAATAGGTGAAGGTAAAAGAGGAAACCACAGTTGTGGCCGGTGGTGTGGTTAGTGGTGGACGACGGCAAAACAGGAGGCACGGGCATGGGGTTTTGGGTCTTGGCCGTGCGTGTGTGGCGTGAAGGTGGGGTGGCGATGGTACGGGGTTAGGGATAAGGGTAAGAAAGGGTTGGGGAGTAAGAAGGAAAGCAAGGGAGGGGGAAAAAAAGAAGGGGTCGGTCGGCGGTGGAGGCGACTGCTGGTGAAGTTGGCGTTGGAGGGGGGCACGGGTGTGGTGGAGGGTTTTGAAAGCTGCGGCAGCTAGGGTTTAGGGGAGGGAGATTGAAGAAGAAGAAGAGGGGAAAAAAATTAGGTTTGGGGGTTTAAAGGGCATGGTAGCATGAGACTGTGTTAGTACTACACTAGTGTCACACGCCCATGTGGCTCATGTCCAGCCCGTGTTTATCTCGTAATTTTATTACCCAAGCGTCACATGGCCTGAGGACACGCTCATGTGTCCAGGCCATGTGTCTTGCCCGTGTGGTGTCCTGACTTAATTAAAATTTGAAATTTAAGCTCCAGTTTTTGCACGGCCTTGGACACGCCTGTGTGGAGTGAATTTATGGCCGTGTGGCTCGATACTTGGGGAATTTTTAGCCCTTTTTCCACAGGGCCAAGGACACGCCCATGTGTCCAGGCCGTGTGGGCCACTGTACCTGCATAAAAACACTAAAATAGCTAAAATAAAATTAGTTAGTGGTGTTAGTGCTCGGGTTACCTCCTGAAAAATGCTTATTTAGAGTCTAAGCTCGACTTACCTCTCATTCGAATGATCATGGTGGTTCGAGGAGTTTACACTCCTCACTCCTGCTATCAATCTTATCAAAATAAGGCTTTAGATGAGTACTATTTACCTTAAAAGTGCCGAATTTAGAATGAGTTACTGCGGCTATACCGTATGGGAAACTATTAAGTACTGTAAAATGGTTTGCTCCATCAGGTTCAGAAGTGGCAATACGAGGGTCTGCTGCATCTAATAGTGCTTTGTCTCCAACCTTAAGTTGATTTGATAAAACATTGAATCCGTCATGGCGTGGTTTTGGTTTATTGCGTGTTCTCGATTTCTGTGTCCGTCATTCATCTAGTTCCTCGATTTGTAGCCTTTGCTCTTCATAGATGGGTCCTTTGTTGTTACTTGAACATGGCTCATTTTTTCTTTTCGAACATGTTTCCTGCAAGGAAGGTTGCACCACATGATCAGTATTAGTAGCATGATTTATACAACCACCCTCAATATTCGATGTGTTACTCGAATTATGAGCTGGAAGAGTGATTGTTTCATCACCCACACGAAGTGTGAGTTCACCCGTACCAACATTAATAATAGTTGTAGTAGTTGCTAAAAAGGGTTGTCCTAAAATCAAAGGCACGTCACTATCCTCTTCAATGTCTAAAACAACAAAATCAATTGGAAATATAAATTTATCGATTTTGACAAGTACGTCTTTAATGATACCCCTAGGAAATCTAATGGTTTTATCTATTAACTAAATTCTCATCCTAGTTTGTTTGGGTTTCCCAAGACCTAGTTGATTAAACATTTTATAGGGCATGCCATTAATGCTCGCCCCTAAATCAGCCAATGCATTATTAACATCTAAACTACCAATTAAATAAGGAATCGTAAAACTCCCTGGATCTTTCAAGTTGTTGGGTAGCTTATTTTGTAGAATGGCTGAGCAAACTGCGCTTAACTCCACATGCGATGTATCATCCAACTTCCACTTATTTGCTAAAAGCTCCTTTAAAAATTTAACTGCGTTTGGCATCTAAGAAAAAGCTTCAATAAACAGTAACTTAATATGTAATTTCTTTAATAATTTAAGGAATTTACTAAATTGTTCGTTTGTGTGGTCTTTCCTTGTCGCATTGGGATATGGTACACAAGGTTTATATTCTCTACTTATCGATTTTTGCTCACTGTGGTCCACCTCATCTTTACCTTTACTTACCACAAATCCGTGTTTTGGTTCTGGTTCAGGTTCAACTAACCCTTCTTCATCTCGAACAGTAATTGAATTAAGCTGCTCCCTTGGGTTAGTATCAGTATTACTTGGCAAGCTACCTTGTGGTCGTTCGGAAATCATCTTTGCCAACTGGCCTATTTGATTCTCAAGTCCTAGAATTGATGCTTCCTGATATTTAAGGGCTGTCTCGGTGTTTTGGAAACGTGTTTCAAATATCGCTATGAATTTCGTTAGCATCTCCTCAAGGTTTGGTTTCTTTTCCTGCTGGTAAGGCGGTTGTTGAAAACCCAGAGGATGTTGTGGCCTTTGATTTCCTTGACCACCCCACGAGAAATTGGGATGGTTCCTCCAACCTACATTATAAGTGTTACTATACGGGTTATTTTAAGGTTTAGAGTTATTACCCATATAGTGGACTTGTTCCTCCTCGGTGCCAGGGTTGAAGAGTAGATAATCTGGGTTGTACATTCCTCCATTTGAATCACACCACATCACTAGATGTACCTGAGTAGAACCATATAAACCATCAATCTTTTTATTTAAAAGTTCTACTTGGTTTGATAGCATAGTGACTGCACTGAGGTTGAAAACACCAACTGCTTTTGTCGGCTTTGTTTTCATGACTTGCCACTGATAGTTATTTAGTGACATATCTTCAATAAATTCATAAGCCTCTTTAGGTGTTTTGTTGTTCAAAGTTCAACCGACGGCTACGTCGATAAGTTACCTTGTTGAGGGGTTCACACCGTTGTAAAAAATGTCTGAACCTGTAACCATAAAGGTAACCCATGGTGAGGGTACCTTCTCTATAGGTCCTTGTATCTCTCCCATGCATCATAAAGAGTTTCTAGATTCATCTACACAAAAGAAAAGATATCATTTCTCAATTTAGCCGTTTTAGCCGGTGAAAAATATTTAAGTAAAATTTTTTCGGTCATTTGTTCCCAAATAGTGATTGACCCTTGTGGTAACAAGTTCAACCACTTTTTAGCCTTATTCCTTAATGAAAAGGGGAATAACCGAAGGCGAATGGCATCAGCAGAAGCGCCATTGATTTTAAATGTGTTGCAGAGTTCCAGAAAATTCACTAAATGAGTGTTTGGATCCTCGTCCTGCAAGCCATCAAACTAAACAAACTGTTGTATCATTTGAATCGTGTTAGGTTTCAGTTCAAAATTATTTGCAGCAACAGCAAGTCTAACTATACTCGATTCAGTTCCTGTTAAATTAGGTTTAGTATAATCATACATAGTACAAGGAATAGAATTCTGATTTACTGGATCAGTAGCAATCACAGGAGGTTGCGGATTTTCCTGATTTTCAGCCATCTCCTCGGTTGTGGTGTGAATATCGTCCTCTCGCTCTTCCTCTATGTATCTTAGGCTTCGCCTTAATTCTCTTCGGTTTCTGCAAGCTGTGCTTTCGATCTCACTATCAAAAAGTAATGGTACCGATGGGATTCTTCTAGTCATAAACTATAAAAACCTGTCAGAAGAAAATTTAGTAATTAAAATAAAATTAAATTGCAATAAAAATAAATGGCTAAAGTAATAAAAATTAAGTGTTCCTAATATCTTAGTCCCCTGCAACGGCGCCAAAAACTTGATGGTCGTGTAACTAACTAAATATTCGACTTAAGGTAAGTGCACCTATCAAACAATAGTGTAGTTATGGTGAGACCAGAAATATCATATCACGAGGACTAAAAGTATTAGTAATTACTATCTTTTTATTATCTAGCCTAAGAATTAAAGTGTGTTTTTAAACTAAAACTATTTATCTAATTAACTAATATTACGACAAAGATGAAGTTTGGAAAATACTTTAGGAAAAATCGATGGAGAAGACAATACCCGAGGAAGAATCCACCTAGACTTCACTTATTACTTTTGAATTAGACAATTTATTCACTTAACTTAATCTATAGAAATCCCTAATTTATGTTAATATCTCTCTCGAGAATAAGAAAAATTGACTTTAGGTTGATTAATTGAAATCTTTTTCTAATTAAAACCCCTATTGTCGCATTAACTCGATCTATGGATTCCCTTATTAGATTTGAAATAGTTTAATCACACAAATCTAAAAACTATGCAGATAACAGAGCTTGGTTAGAGTTGTTATGCAACCTGCAATTTAATCAGGTTAGTATTTAAATTTAGCATGCACTTTTCAATCATGTGTCCACTAGCTGTCGTCTGGTTAGGATCACTTAGCTAATTTCGGTGAATTTTAGTCACGTATGAACGAAATATAGACTTGATTTTAATTGAAAACATGATTGATTGAGGAACGAACATTATAAGTATGAATCAAATAAATATTATTTAATCAAAACAATCATCCTAGCTTAAATAAAATTAAGCTAACATTGTTGTAAAAAACAACAAAGAACACATAGCAAACATTTTTAGATTAAATTAAAGAAAAGAAAGATTAAACCCAAATTAGAGTGGCTTTCACCCAAGTCTCTGACCGACGAGTCTCCTTTGTTCCTTGGCTTTGCTTCTTTGCTGATGGCTCTCCAAGGTGGCTGACCAAGGGCTTTTTAAGAGGATTTAATTGCTAAAAATCTCTATGAAGAGATGATGCTAGGTGTGAGAAATGGAAAATGCTAAGAGAATTGAGAGAGAAGAGAGAATGATGATAGATGAGGGATGATGAATGAGGGAATGAAGGGGTCTTATTTATAGGTGAAGAAAGGTGGGTAGTTTGCTAAAAATAGCTGGGTTTAATCTCTTTACACTTCTTCCATGAGTGGCCGGCCACAATTAGTGGAATTTGAGCTGATTTTTGCTTATTTTTAAGCAATTTAAATGCCATAATAACTCAAGACTGAGACTTGGTCCAATGTAAATCTTCGGGCAAATCTCTAATTTCTTCAACAATGCAAGGATCTTGTGTAATTAAACCTAAAAGTGGTTTAAGTGGACAACCATGTGTAGCTGAATTTGGGTTGACTTGGTCTTCAATTTGGACGATTTTTGTAATCCCACAAAGCTATTAGACCTATCCAAAATAAATTAATAAGTTAAAGGACCAAGGAATAAAATTTATCCAATTTAAATAATTAACCCAAATTATTAATGAAATATTTAAAATGATTTATTATATATAATTTTATATTTTATTATTTAATTTAATCATGCATAGCCCATTTTATGTCGAAAAATATAATATGTTCAAATAAATATAAAATAAGTCATTTTATGCATGAAAACTATATAATAAAGCATAAAATTACATTTTGATAACTTCTATGTCCTAATTTCATATTTTCACATATTTCATTAATTTATTAAACAATTACTTAGTTTTAACAATGGATTTAAGTAAAAAGGTGATAAATTACATAGGAAAAATTCTATATATTTTTCAGTTTACATATATCTAAGATATCTCAGTACCCTTACAATTGCTTTCTAGTGGTTTTCCTCTGGATTGCTTGTGAATCTGCTTAAACTGCTCATAGTGAAAGCAATATCTGGTCTAGTATAGCTCATAAGGTATATCAAACTACCCATGACCCTTACACATTCCCGTTGGTAAACACTTCACCTTTGTTTTTGGATTGATGTTGGCTCTTATCTATTGAAGTTCTAGATATACCAAAATCATCCTTACTAAATTTCCCAAGAATCTTGTCCACATAGTGTGACTAAGCCAATATGACATTCAGATGACCTCTTGATTTGGATGCCCAAAATTATATTAGCTAGTCCCATATCATTCATGTCAAATTTTAAATTTAACATGTCTTTGGTAGTTTTGACATACACACATTTGTCACATTAATTAATCTTAAATCCATTTGTCATCATGACATTATCGAACTTTTCGTGCCATTGCTTTGGTGCTTTCTTAAGTTCATATAAATACTTCACCAATTTATAAACTTTCCTTTCTTGTCCTGAAACTATATGACCCTCAGGTTGTTCCATGTAAATCTCTTCATCAAGATCTCTATTTAGGAAAACTATTTTAACATCCATTGACATACTTCTAGATTCTGCACTGTGGCAATTGCAAGTATCATCCTTATAGAAGTTATCCTGGATGTTGGAAAAAAGGTATCAAAGTAGTCAAGGCCTTCCTTTTGTCTATAACCTTTTATAACCAATTTGGCCTTGTACTTATCAATTGGTCCATCTGCTTTCATTTTCCATTTGAAATCCACTTAGAATTTAATGGTTTAATTCCAGGAGGGAGAT
Organism: Gossypium arboreum; assembly: GCF_025698485.1. Lineage (NCBI taxonomy): Eukaryota > Viridiplantae > Streptophyta > Magnoliopsida > Malvales > Malvaceae > Gossypium > Gossypium arboreum. Next base: position 43,274,866 of record NC_069080.1, read on the forward strand.
CTACTAGTTCCTATATATGATTTTGCATGACAGAGTCAATTTCACTTTTAATAGCATCTTTTCGTAAAGAGTTTTTGGATGATCGTATAACATCATTATACATTTGAGGTCCGGCCTCTAGCATAATGGTTAGAAAATCCGATCCAACAGATTTTTCCACCCTTGCTCATTTACCCCTTTTTGGCTCTACCTTAGTTTCAACCTCTTGTTGAACTCTTGACTATTTTCATCTATAGTCTCTGGAGTTCATTTCGTTGAACTTGAATCAACTTCCCTAGTTTTACAAGGGAAGATATTTTCAATGAATGAGACATTCTTTGATTCCAATATAGTATTCTTGTGAATGTCAAGATTCATTGATTTATACATAAGAAACCGATATGCATTGCTATAATCTGTATAGCCAATGAAAATACAATCCATCGTGTTAGCACCTATTTTCATTTTCTTTGGTAACAGAGCCATTACCTTCGCAAGATAGCTCCACACTTTCAAGTGATTGTAGGAAGGTTTTCTACCTTTCCATAACTCATATGATGTCTTGTCTCTTTTCTTCTGGGGAACCTTATTTAAAAGGTAATTAGCTAATAGAATAGCTTCCCCCCTCACATGTTCTATAATAATCTAGAGCTTCCTAGGAATGCGTTCATCATTTCTTTTAGAGTCTGATTTTTTTGCTCAGTTACTCCATTTGATTGAGGATAGTATGGCGGTGTCACTTCATGAATAATACCATGTTGTGTACAGTATTCACTAAATGGTTCAACATATTTACCACCACGATTACTTCTCACCATCTTAATATTTTTATTAAGTTGGGTTTCAACTTCTTGTTTATAGAGAATAAATTTCTCTATAGCTCATTTTTGCTCTTAAGCAAATATACGTAGCAATATTTTGTGCTATCATCAATGAAGGTAATTGGAATGAAGGAAATATGCAAGTGTATACAATCGCAACAAGTAATAAAGTGACAAGTAAATGTCGAGTTATCATATCCACAAGGACTGTGAAAAGAATTATTTATGAATGCTATTTAAAACACTTTGGTGAAAAAATATTTTGTTGAAGAGGGTGATTAAAAACTAAGATTTTAAACTAAGTAAACTAAATAAATAAATCTCAAATACACGATTTGAAAATACAATTTAATCAAGATGACATAATTGTGTTGGATTAATTACATTTCTTTAACTTAGAATTATTAAACTCATGTTTATGTTGTTATGAATAAATTCACGGCAACTCGGTAATTTGCTAACTTATGAACATACTCACCTAGACAAATCCATTCATCTCTTAACATATCCCTATGTTAATTCAAACGATTAAACAAATTTTAATAAGCAAACATGTTATTGCACATACGTACTCATTAAATTGAACTAATCTCTTGCATATCCCTATGTCAATTCAAACGATTAATTAAATCTCATAAGCACATAAAAAACTATGTGAAGTAACAAGGTATTCTTACCTTGAAATAGTTTAATCACAATAATCTTGCAAGTTATGCAAGGCAAGTGTATCGCCAGATACATTGCTAATTTAACCTTCAGCTACCTTAGAAGAACAAACATGCACTGATTAAGTATTGTGTCAATTAATTACAATTTCAATCCATTTAAATAATTAATTCATTAGCTACCTCACAATTATAATGCAAGAATAACATAGGCATGGTTTTACTTAATCAAGCATTTTACCGAGGCCTATAACAACATAAACACCATTTTAACAATTTAAGCAGATGAAATGCAATCAAACCAACACGAATTAAATTCAAGCTAAGCTGATTAAATTAACCATTCCAATAACATAAATATTCATAGATATGTTCATCATAACAACAACAAAAATTAAAGAGATAAGGAACAAGAATCAAATCCAGTGTTCTTCCGCGGCTTGACTAGGTTGCTCCGTTCTTCTTCTTTGTTGTCCTCACCTATCAAGGTTGCTATGAACACTTCAATGTTTCTCCAAAATGGCTTATGAATACCCCTTTTCCAAGAGGAGAAATCAGCAAGAGAGCAAGGGACTTTGAATGGGAAAATGAGAGGAGAAAGTGATAGAAGAGAGAAGAGATGTGAATGAATGAGGGATGCTTTGAATGATCAACCAAGGGGGGTTTTTATAGCTCAATATGACAGCTAAAATTTGCTAAAAATAGCATCCAAAGAGCTACCCCTTGGCCAGCCACCTATGTGGCAAAGTTGATGGCTTCAACTTTGCTAAATATGGCTTGGGGCAAATCTACAAAGCCACCAATTGTGGAGGGGTTGAATTGCAATTTGAACAAGTCTTCAAGGGCCTCTTTGAAAGCTTAAATAATCAGATAATAAGCTGAATTGGGTCAGCACTTGGACAGTTTTGGGCTGTCATTTTCTTGGCCGGTTCGGTTGACTCGGTTCGATTCAATCAGACCATTTTTTCATAATTAATTAATAATAATTTATTAACCCAAATTAACCTGGATATAAATTAAAATTAATTATATTATGAATTAATATGCATAATTTTGGATCGTCTTAGGCTAAAAATTAATTCGCCTTGATACTTCAAATTGCTTTTCGATTTTGTGCTTTTAGCAGTGTCTGCCGAGTCATTTTTCACCCTTTGTGCAAATCTGTCGAAAATAACCAAAATTCATCAAAATTAATTATAAAATTAATTAAAATTAAACATGTTAATATTTTAAGTACACTTTAATTATTTTATAAAAATTAATTATTTTTGACAGTAATTTTATTGAAACTGCATGAATTTAAGTTAAAAAGGGTATGAAAAAGTGTGTAATTTTTGTATTTCTAGTAATAAAACATTTATTCCCTCATCTAGTTTGAACAAACTTTAAATCACAAACATTGCTATATATTAGATTTAGTGGTTCTATACTTCTTTCAACTGTTTGAAATGAAGACCTTGTTAATTTTGTCTCAACACACGTTTCACATTTGTAAGTATAATTAATGTGAAATGAAGAAATGTGCTCTAAAGTAATTAATCTACGTAAAGTATCATAATTTACATGTTCGAGCCTACCATGCCATAAATTAAATGACTCAAGCATATAAACAAAAGAAGAAGGGACATTCTTATTCACTACCTTTACTTTTATAGCGATTGCATTAAGTTTCCACATGTCATTTAATACATATCCCTTTCCCACAAACATTCCCTCTTTAGAAAAAAATTAGCTTATTAGATTCAAACACCATCCCAAAGTCGTGTACACTTAGGAGTGTCCCAAAAATAAGGTTCTTACATATGTTAGGCATATACAAACACATTTTGAAGCTTCAGTTCTTTGCTAGAAGTCATCTTCAAGACCACAGTACCCTTCCTTTTAATCTTGAAAGTTACGACATTGCCCATATAGATCTTCTCCCCTTTGTCACAAGGAACCAACTCAGAAAAAGAGTCTTTGTCGTAACAAGTATGACGTGTGGCACTAGTATCAAGCCACCATTCTCTTGGATTTGAATAAACCATATTGACTTTAGAAATCACAGCACATAAGTCCATATCAAACACTTCCTCGGGAATTTCTTCCACAACATTGGCCTCGTAAGCTCTAACTTTCTTTGAAAGCCTATAGTTAGATGAATTGTGCCCCCATATTGTTGCAATTGAAGCATTTCCCTTGAAATTTTTGCTTCTTGGAAGCGCCACCTTTTGGTCTCAGTTTAGACCCATTATGATGTTGTTTTCCCTTTTTGAAGTCCTTTTTGACTTCTACCACATTTTCCTTAGAACCATGACATCTGCTGCTTTGTTGAGTTTTTTGCTAGTACCTCTATTGTCTTCTTCAATCCGAAGTATGACAATCAGGTCTTCCACTAACATTTCTTTCTTTTGTGCTTTAGGTAGTTCTTGAAGTCTTTCCAAGTAGGGGTAGCCTCTCAATAATGACTGCCACTTGGAAAGATTCACTTATGACCATCCCTTCAGCAAGAATTATGTGAATGATCTATTGAAGTTCTTGTACTTGATTCACAACTAGTTTTGAATCAAACATTACAAAATTTAAGAATTTGGCAACTAAAAACTTTTTAGCTCCAACATCTTTACTTTTATATTTATGGTCCAATGACGTTCATAATTTCTTAGCAGTCTTTTTGACACTATATACTTTATACAGTGCATCCGACAACCCATTTAGGATGTAATTTTGGCATAGGAAATCAGAATTCTCCCTAGCTTTAACAATAGTGTAGGCGGTAAGATCATCTACCTCACCCTCTTTAAAAGTAAGAGGGTCATCCTTAAAAAAATTGGCCAAGTTCAACATGGTCAAATAAAACAACATCTTCTGTTGCCATGTCTTGAAATTCTGTCTGGTGAATTTTGGAAGCTTCTCGTTGTGGCTTACAACCACCAGTAACATTGAATTTTTATTCGAAGCGTGAGTTAAAACCAATGCTCTAGATCATGAATTGGGTGAATTGGTGGGAGTTTTCATATTTTGTTAAGATTTCAAAAACAGAAGTAGAATGAGTAATAATAATAAACAGAAAATTTAATTTCAAGTTTATACTACCCTTCGATTCTTTTAAATAGCAGGATTTAGTTAGGAACTAAAAATTCTGAAACAAAATTAATAACCAATTTCTGGTAATAGAATTGTTACTCTCAAATGATTTCTGTTAACAATAGAAATTGAATAAATTTTGTTGAATGAAAGGAATAGAATCCTGAAACGAATTGTTTAATTGATTTCTATTTGGAAATAGAAAATCGAACAAATTCTGCTGAACAACAGAAATAAAATCCTGAAACAGATTTGTTCAACTGATTTCTGTTTACAAACAGAATACAATTTCACCTCGGTGTCCTATTCGTCTCTGATTAGAAAGTGGTATAGAATCCATCTTAAGATTGTTACAAATACGTTAAAGAAATAAATAATAATATAAAATATTAATTTAAATCACAATATCGAACCAGAACAATTAATGTCCTTACAATTGTTACTGCCACAACTGTTAAAAAAATTATTGTCCTTACACTATATGTCTGTTAAAACATTTAATTATCATTTACATTGTATAAGAATTTGGACCTTCGTAAAATCTCTACAATTTTAAATATATATTATAAATTTATTTTATTTTACTTTCATATTTACTAACCAAAGAGAAAGTATTATAATTTCCAATTGCATCTTTTAAGTCAAGTTATTAGGCATAATGAAATGAAAGAGATTATTACACTGTCCAAAAATAATTTATCTCTTGAGAATATACTCTTTAAGGATAAAAGACACATTTTGAATTCATTAAAAATAGTTCATACGAAATAACTACATTTTATATTATTTACAGAATTTAAAGTTAATATTTTCTTATTATTAAAGAAATTTAAAATGGGTCTAGAACTAATATCCTTACATTAACTTCATATAATAAGTTAAAAACATACATTTCATGCAATTATATTAGAAGTTGACACTTAATTTGGATTGTATTCTACCTATCACACTTCTTTGAAAATTTACAAATTGCTGATGCCTTATGTAGAGTATTTTGCAAAGTACCATAGTTATTACACACTAAATATCCCTTTGGCTATCAAATATGTTAATCTTAATTATCCCTACAATTTTTTGTGTTATACATGTCAAAACAAATCAACCTTTTAACTTATCTTTTTACAACTAGATATAAGGTTACTTTTGCTATTGTGGATTATATTGGCCATGTTTGACAATTAGTTGATAGCTAATTGCAGTAGCTGGTTTGATCAATTAGTTCTATTAATTGACTTGACCAACTGGTTCTATTAACTATTTATTTAAAAGTATTTGGTAAAATTTAGTTGATAGTTGAAACCTAATATGTGTAAAATGACAAATAAGGGGATGACACATTTTATTGTTAAGTATTTATTCATTTGTAATACTTTAGTCTTTATTGGGTGAAATTATTGAAATAAAATACTATTATCATGGAATTAAAACATCCATTATGAAAATTAATTAGAATATTTTTAAAAATTTAAATGAACAAATTTGACTTAAAGGGAAGAAAAAAATAACAACAGGGACAAAAAAAAAATTACAAGAACCAAAAAATCAAATTACAGTGACAAAAAAAAAAAGACAAAATACATGGAAAAATTTGACTAACAAGGAGGAAAAATTTGATTTCCAGGGAAAAAAGTTTCGAAAAATAAAGGCCTAAAAAGAGTACAACAATTTAAAAACATAGAAAGAACTAACTTTAATGGATGAAATCATCTTGCAAATGAATCTCCATAGTTGATTTTTGTAGATTTACGGTGGAGTTTTTTTTTTTTTTAAGATTTACTTTGGACTTTGGAGGTCAAAGTTGTCGAAAGCTTTTTGAAAATTGACTTTTTTTTAAAAAAAAAAACAAAGATGGAGTCACCACCAATCATTTTCTTAGGTGTGATAGGATCACCTTGAAATTTAATCATTTTAATAAAAATGTTAATTTTCAGTCTACAAAATCCAAGAAGTGGATTTGGGAGTTGGTTATGTATGAGGAAGGATTAACACTCTTATAACACCCAAAATTGGTACATAGTTGATTACTTGATGTCTTGGCGTCAAAATTGAAAATTCAAAGAGAATTTAAAATACGATCCCTCTTTGCATGATGTTATTTGATTAAAATATCGCTAACTAAATTAAATTTTGTGGAAAAAGCTTTATTTTGAGTTAATTGAGAAGAAAATATCATGCCCTGTAAGTTAGGGCATGATATCTCGAATCCTTAAAAACAAGAATAATCATCATTTAATTATTACCTAAATCCTATGTGTTTTCATTTTAAACAGGATATTCGATTACTTTGGTTCAAGGAGAAAGTCATAGCCCGTAAGTTAAAAGCACGACCCCTCGGATTCCCCAAAGAAAGGATATTGCCTCGGACTTAAATTATTATTTTTATGCGTTTACGAAAAAGAATGAATGTATGTGGCAATATTTACAATACACGATGATGGCAAAATTATGACATTTAACTAAATAATAACATCAATAATAAAAATGACAATAATATAATGAATACAATAAAAATAATAAAAAATTATTCAATTAATAATACTATATAATAATGATACTAATATTTGAAATAATATATAAATGTATGATAATAATATAATTACGGTCATAAAATATTGATTTTGAGTAGATTTTAACAAAATTAAGATTAATTAACAATGATGATCACTTAATAATATAAATAATATAAATAATTAAAAATAAAGGAGCAAAATAAAATAATTGAGAAATTGACGACAAAAAAAAAAAAAAAAAAGCTAGTATAGGGACTCAATTAAATGAACAGGGGACTAAATTGAAACTGTGATAAAACTTCAGGTATAAATAAATAAAAATAGTAAATAAAATGGTTAAATAAGAAATAAAAAAATACAGGGACCAAAAGGGAAAATAACCCAAACCCAGTACATGTCATTCTCCAAAGGGTCGATAGTCTGGGGACTTAACTGAATATGTAACAAAATTTAAAGCATAAATCATATAAAAAAGAATATAAAGGATCGAATTAAAAAAATGGAAAAGTAATAGGACTCAGAGGGTTATTTTCCCAACCCTACGTCATTCGCTTAGGTCGACAGTGGGTCAAAAGACCGAATCGTAAGAAAATAAAATAAAAGGGGTGAAATTAAAACAAACAAAAAGGAAAATAGGATGAAATTAAAAAGGGGAAAAAAACGAAAGGACCAAAAATACAATTGGACCATCCTCTTTGAAAACACGTGGATCTTGGATGGATCTGGATTGGGTCATCAGGTCAAGCTTGAAATGACAACGTTTTGGGCGTATGAAGCCAAACCCAAAATGACGTCATTTTAAGGGGGCTATATAAGTAAAAAAAAATCTTTTAAAAAAATAAAAAAAAATCTTTTAAAAAAATAATTTGCAACCTTTAAAAAAAATACTCTTTGCTCTCTCTGAACTCCCTCTTCTCCTTCGGCCAAAAGGTCACCGCACATTCTACGCGGCCACTGATCATCAGCGTCGACAATGCCGCCTCTAGTTGCCAGAAATTCCCCAAAAATCTCTTTTTTTTTGACCTCTCTTCACACGAAACACAAATCCGAGGTTAAAATCCCCAAAAACCTAGCCAAAGTTCGGCTATGGAGCAAGAAACCCTTCGATTTCTCCCTTTCCCGATGAGGCCCTTGACAAAACCTTAGGGGTTCCGAGGCTTCTCAAGTCAGAGAAAAGAGGAGTTCCACTGTAACACCCTTAACTTGTATCCATTGCCGGAACAGGGTTACAAAGTTTTTCCTGTGACACCCCGAATGTGACCCTAGTCGGAGAGTGGTTTCGGGACCACGAAACCGAGTCACAAGAATAATTAAGTGTTATATTCCGTACTTATTGTATGTGGAATTGGTATGCGTAAATATTTCGTGTCTCGATTTTTATTAATTAGGTGCTAAATTATAAGAAAGGACTTAGTAGTGAACTTTGAAAGTACGATAGGGAAATAGGTGATGACTAATTAAAGCATGCATGCAAAATAATGGACTTGCATGTCAAATTCCCCTTTCTACAAGTAATGGCCGCCATGACAAAGAAATATGGGTCAAACATGTCATGAAACATGTTTTGTTGGGCATTAGGGAGAAATAGTAAACAAATAAGCATGGGTAAGAAAAGAATGAAAAAAATGTGTGTGAGAGAGTGGCATACCCCATTGCCGTGAGTTGTAGAGAAGGAAAGAAAAAATTTTGTTCATCCTTTCTTTGAGCCAAAACTAAGGAAGAAGGAGGATTTTTGCTTCATGCTTGGTTTGGAAGAGATCTAGAAGGAGATTTGGCTAAGTTTGCATCAAGATTAAGGTATGTATGAGGTTGTGTTGGGAGTTTCATGCATGTTTGGTTGCTAACTTGATGTGCATGTTAGCCATGGCTCAAATCTTTGGTATGCCATGGAAATGGTATTTGGCCAAAGTTGTTATAGTGATAAAGCCATTGCATGCTAAGTGTGAAGCTTGATGATGATGCATGCAATGATGGATTTTCTACTCATGAGTAAGATTTTGAGTTTTCTCTTTGTTTTATCATGATTAAAGTTGAAAAGGAGCATGATTGTCATACTTGGCCATGATGCATTCTTGAGCATGATTCATGCTTCTTGCATGTTAGTTAAAAGTTTGTGTTTTGGATGGCTATGGACACCTTGAAAATTCGGCCATGCTCATATATGCATATATATGATTGCACATTATGTTTGGTTATGAACTAAGTGATGAATATATTGATTTAAAGAAGAAAATGTGGAAGAATGCTTGTGAAATTGCAAGCACAATTCGCCTAGCACACATATAAGTGCTTGATGCTATATTATAAGTTTTGGGCCACAATGTGCAAAGCATAAATTAGTAGATTGCATGCTGTTTTTGTGAGGTATTAAGTGCAAAATTGACCTCAACATGTACATGAATATTCGCCTTGGGTAGCCTATTGAAGGCCTTAGCATTTCCTTGATGCTCAAATAAATTGTATTGAATTGCTTGATGTAGTATAAAATGTGCATGACCATTGTGTATTCAAGCTAAAGAGTGGCCATATGACCATTTAAAATCCTTGTCGATTCGCCATAAGCAAGCACAATGAGGTTTTAATAAATTGAATTTGTTTGAATTAGCTCAAGAGCTAAGAGGGCCACAATTGGACAAGGGAAGGAAAAGGTGATCGAATAGCCGAAAAAGCCGTTCGACAACATCCGAGGTAAGTCCTCAAGAAGTGACCTTACTTGAATTATGTGAGATGAAATATGGATGTGTATGATTATTGATTATGTGTGTATGAGTATTTGAATTCCACCGGGCTAAGTCCCGGCGAATATGCTAATGATATTAATTGTGTTTGAGCCTTAGTAACGAAAATGAAATATGTATGTCCAATGATTATTGATGTATGTGTGCATGAGAAATTGAATGATATCCGTGCTAAGCCCAAGACAATTATGCTGAAATTATATCCGGTTAAGACCAAGGCAATTGTGCTAGTGGTTATATCCGGCTAAGACCAAGGCATTCGTGCGAAGTTATTCTATCCGGCTAAGACCAAGGCATTTGTGCACGTGATTATATCCGGTTATATTCGAAGAATCTTGGGCTGGAGGTGAGTGTTGGTTGCTGAAATGAATTTAATTAGTACACTCGGACAGCCCAAAGGATAAGGTACGTTATATATGCATTGGAAAGTCGACGTGTTTGAGCAACATTCGCTCAATCGACTAATGAATTTCAGTTATTGAATTGATTGATGCTTTGCGAACTTATACAATGATGAAGTATGAAGTAAGAATGTGTATTAATGAAATGATGCATTTGGCTATGTGAATGTATTGCTGTAAATTATAGTTCATTATATTCCTTGAGACTTACTAAGCATAAAAATGCTTACCCGTTGCTTTGGCTCTTAGTTTTCTAGATTTCGCTCGAGGCAATCGGATTTGGGATCGTTGAAGTCGAAGTCATCCACACTATCAAGCCTCCATTTTGGTATAAATTTTGGTTGAACTTGAGATGGCATGTATAGGACTACCTCTTGTTTGTTAAATACGTTGTAATGTAAGTTTGTATGGCCATGCGAAAATGGCTCAAAAGGGAGCATGAACTTAGACTTATTGTGGGTTGTATGTATATATATTTGGGGTCATGATGTGGCTATGGTTTGGAAATGGGAATGTTGGTCATATGATCAGCCATTGGCATGGTTAAAATGATCATATATGAACCTATGTATGGCAAGATTAGTTGAATCATGGAGACTACCAAATAGGTAAGTCCTACCTTAAAACAGATGCTGCCAGCTGCAGTGGCGTGAATGTGAAAAATCACCATAATTCATAGGAATGGAATCAAATAGTGAATAAGCTATGTAAATGAACCTTGATGAGTCTATTTTCATATGGAAGAAACGAAACGGTCATAGGAGTTACAGGTTAAGAGATATTAAAGCTATTGTGAGACAGGGCCAGAATGGTTTCTGGGTTCCCTGTCGCAACTTTAAAATTCACTATAAATTATCCAAAAAGAATTAGGAGATATACCTTATATATACAGATTCCATTTTGAGTCTAGTTTCATTAGAAACAAACGAAACCAGCATTAAAGCCCTGTGCAGAGAGATATTCAAGTTATACCGCGCGAAGGTCAGAGCAGTCGATCCCTGTAACTTGGGTAACTTTAACTAATAAACTGTACCAATTGGCCCGACCAAAAATCCTAGAAATAAATCCATGGATGTATATATGAGTCTAAATTCAGGGAAAATTTACAAAACCAGTTTCCGAGTTTTGAAACTCGAGATATGATTTTTAAGGCGACAGTGACGCAGTTTTCCAGCCTGACTGGAAATGTCAAATTGGTGGGCAAAACATGTGAACTTGGTTTGTTAACCCTCGGGTCCGACAACCGCGATGGTCTCGGGTTTGGGGTGTTACAATTTTATTGGTATCAGAGCCACGGTTTAGTCGATTCTAGGACTACCGTGATGTGTTTGGGGTCTAGCTATACATGCCATTAAATGATGAATCGATAGTGTGATGAATTCTGACAATTTGACTTCATGTTTGTTTATAGCAATGGATCCCGATCCCAACCGAAAGCGATAGCTGATGATGTGGAGAGTGTGGCGCCTGCTCCCGCGCAAGGGACAGCGCCGGCGGACTCTCAACCTATGGCCAGCAATCCTAATGACGAGGCTAAGCAAGCCTTTTATAGTGTGATGAACGAATGGTTTAATCAATACATTCGAACCAACACTACTGTTCCACCACCTCCATTCCCGATTTAATGCAACCCCGCACCTACAATACCTCCGGTGATCGACCCAATAAGGTCGTAAGCCCCAATCGATAGGATTCAAAACATGGGGCCACTGAATTTAAGGCTACGGATGATGATGATGCCGAGCGAGCTGAATTATGGTTAGATAACACTATCCGGTGCTTGATGAGCTATCCTGCACACCCGATGAGTGCTTAAAGTGTACCATCTCCTTGCTACGCGAGTCCGCCTACTATTGGTGGAGTACTCGACTTGTGGTGCCTAGAGAGCAAGTGACTTGGGAATTCTTTCTAACCGAGTTCGAAAAAAGTATATCATCGAGATTCATCGACCAAAAGCGGAGGGAGTTCCTTGATCTTAAGCAAGGTTCTATGTCCGTTATCGACTACGAACGAAAGTTTGTGAGGCTTAGCCATGACGCGCGAGAATGCATTTCGTCCAAGCTATTATGTGCAAACGCTTCGAGGATGGGCTGAATGATGATATAAGGATGTTTGTTGGCATTCTCGAGATACGAGAGTTCGTAGTACTTGTTGAGCGAGCTTGTAAAGTCAAGAGCTTAGAAAGGAGAAACAAAAAGCTGATGTGGGGATTGGAGAATTCGAAGAGGTCCTCGGAAAGTCTCTTCAACAAGCATCGAAGAGATTTCGAGATGATGCGAGCCGGTCTAGAGGCGTTTGGGATTTTCTAGACGAGGACGCGATCGACCCCGTGACCACACGAGTCACCTCGATTGCGGTGGCGGAAATGATCGCCGAGAGAGGACGGAGTGTCCACATTGTGGCAAATGGCATTCGGGAGCTGTTGGTTTCGTGATCGCTCCGCTATAAGTGTGGATCGGCCGACCATTTTATGAAGGATTGCCCGAGGATGCATGAGCAGAATGCAAGTCGAGTGCAAATCCGGGTGCTACCATCGCCGAGGTAGGCCACCTAGAAATATGGGCAATGTCGATGGCGGTCGAGAGGATCTAGAGATGCTACCATCAGATCCGAGGCTCGTGCTCTGCTAGGACTTATGCCATACGCGCGCACGCCGAGGATGCTGCCTCTCCGGATGTTATTACCGGTACTTTCACTCTTTTCAATACAAATGTAATTGCTTTGATTGACCCCGGTTCTACTCATTCTTATATATGTGAAACCTTAGCATCCAAGAAGACTTTGCCCATTGAGTCTCATCGAGTTTGTAATTCGGTGTCAAACCCTTGGGTCATTACGTGCTTGTTAACAAAGTGTGCAAGAAAAGTCCCCTAGTGTTCCGAGGTTCTTGTTTTCCGGCGGACTTAATGCTTTTGCCATTCGATGAGTTCGATGTTATTCTTGGTTTGGATTGGTTGACCATGCATGATGCGGTTGTAAATTGCAAGAGCAAGACTATCGATTTGAGTGCGCGAATAATGAAATAATTCGGGTTGAGTCCACGGACTTAAAGGGTTGCCACCGTAATATCGCGATGTTGGCCCGTAAATATGTAAGAAAAGGGTGCGAAGCGTACCTTGCGACGTACTCGATGACAAGGAATCGAGAAGAAACCCGAATCTGCGCCCGTGGTTTGTGAATACCGGATGTTTTCCGAAGAATTGCCGGTTTACCACCTGCTCGAGAAATAGAATTTGGCATCGAATTGGTACCGGTACCACCCCAATTTCGATAGCTCCGTATCGTATGGCACCAACGGAATTGAAGGAGTTGAAAACTCGGTTGCAAGAATTGGTGGATAGAGGTTTTGCTCGCCGAGTTTTTCGCCTTGGGTGCGCCTTGTTGTTCGTGAAGAAGAAGGATGGAACCATGCGACTATGCATCGACTATCGTCGACTTAACAAAGCGACGATAAAGAACAAATATCCGCTGCCACGTATTGATGACTTGTTCGATCAACTGAAGGGAGCCTCGGTGTTCTCGAAAATAGATTTGAGATCGGGCTACTATCAATTGCGAATCCGAGATTGACGTGCCCAAGACCGCCTTGAGCGAGATATGGTCACTATGAGTTCTGGTGATGCCGTTTGGGCTCACTAATGCCCGCGGTATTTATGGATTTAATGAATCGAATCTTTAGACCATATTTGGATCGATTCGTAGTCGTGTTCATTGATGACATCTTGGTCTATTCAAGAAATGAGACCGAACATGCTTGAACACCTGCGGTTAGTGCTGCAAATTTTACGGGACAAGCAATTATATGCTAAGTTCAGCAAGTGTGAGTTCGGTTAAGAGAGGTAAGCTTCTTGGGTCATGTGGTATCTCAGACGGTATTCGAGTCGATTCAATAAAATTTCAGCCATACTAAATTGGAAGCCTCCAGAAATATTACTCGAGGTTCAAGCTTTTTGGGGCTTTGCTTACATTACCGACGATTTGTAAAGGCTTCTCAACGATAGCCACGCCGATGACGGCTACTCCAAAAGGATGTTAAGTTCGAATGGACGGAGAAATGCCAAAAAGCTTCGATCAATCGAAAACTTATTTGACTGAAGCCCCAATTCTAGTGCAACCCGAGTCCCAAGGAGTTTGTCATCTATAGCGACGCCTCTCTACTTGGGTTAGGTTGCGATTAATGCAAGAAGGTCGAGTTGTGGCCTATGCGTCGAGGCAATTAAAGCCACATGAGAAAAATTATCCGACTCATGATCTCGAATTGGCCGCCATCGTATTCGCCTTAAAGATTTGGCGACATTACTTATTTGGTGAAAGGTGCCATGTATACTCGGATCACAAAAGTCTCAAGTATTTGATGACCCAACGAGACTTAAATCTGCGACAAAGACGTTGGCTCGAAATGTTAAAGGATTATGAGTGATCATTGACTATCACCCGGAAAGGCGAATGTAGTTGCGGATGCCTTGAGTCGTAAATCGTTATTCACTTTACGAGCGATGAATGTGCACTTGTCTATCCGATCCGACAAGTGTGTTAGTGGCTGAAATGAAAGCCAAACCATTATTGACACACCAAATTCGAGAAGCTCGAAGGTCGATGACGAGTTGGTTGCAAAACGGGCTGCGTGTGTTCGAACAAGGACTCGGAGTTTCAAATCGACGATGACGATTGTTTGAGGTTCAAAAGTCGTGTGTGTCCCAAAGAATTGAACTCATTTCGATAATTCAGAATGAAGCCCATTGTAGCCGAATGGCAATCCACCCGGGGAGTACGAAGATGTACAATGATTTGAAACGTCGATTTTGGTGGCATGGTATGAAGCGAGACATCTCCGACTTTGTTTCAAGATGTTTAATATGTCAACAAGTGAAAGCGGAACATCAGGTGCCTTCAGGATTACTTCAGCCAATCACGATACCCGAGTGGAAATGGGATCGAGTCACAATGGACTTTGTATCCGGACTGCCATTGTCAGCAAGTAAGAAGGATGCGGTTTGGGTCGTGGTAGATCGATTGACTAAGTCGGCCCACTTTGTCCCCTCGACGCACGGATTTTTCAATGGACAAATTAGCGGAATGGTACGCTTCTCGATTGTGAAATTACACGGGTGCCTATTTCTATCGTGTCGGATAGAGATTCGAGATTTACCTCGCGGTTTTGGAAAAAGTTGCAAGAAGCTTTGGGTACCAAGTTGCATTTCAAAGACCGCCTTCCACCCCCAAACCGATGGTCAATCCGAAAGCGGTAATTCAGATACTTGAGGATATGTTAAGATGTTGCGTCCTCGAGTTTAGTGGTTCATGGGAACGGTATTTGCCGTTGATTGAATTCGCTTACAACAACAACTTTCAATCGAGTATTAAGATGGCACCTACGAGGCTTTGTACGGGCGTAAATGCCGTACACCATTGTTTTGACCGAGCTTGGTGAAAGCAAGATTTTCGGTGGATTTGATTAGGGATGCCGAATGTAAAGTGAAAGTAATCCGTGAAAGTTTGAAGATAGCCTTCGATCGTCGGAAGTCGTGACGCGGATATGAAGCGTAAGGATATCGAGTATCGTGGGTGATAAAGTGTTCCTCAAGGTATCGCCTTGGAAAAAAATACTCGTGTCTACCGTAAGGGCAAGTTGAGCCCGAGGTTCATTGGGCCATATGAGATATCGAGCGAGTCGGTCCGGTGGCATATCGCTTGATTTTGCCCCGAACTCAAAAGGTTCACGATGTCTTCCACGCTTCGATGCTTCGACGTTATAGATCCGATCCATCGCACGTGATTAGTCCATCAGAAATTGAAATTCAAGCTAATATGAGTTATGAGGAAGAACCAATTCGTATCCTATCACGAGAAGTGAAAGAGTTGCGAAACAAGCGGGTTCCGCTAGTGAAAGTGTTATGGCTCAAGCACGGGATAGAAGAAGCTACTTGGGAGACCGAGAACTCAATGAGAGAGCGATATCCGAACCTATTTACCGGTAAGCTTTTCGGGACGAAAATCTCTTGAGTGGGGAGAGTTGTGACACCCGAATGTGACCCTAGTCGGAGAGTGGTTTCGGGACCACGTAAACCGAGTCACAAGAATAATTAAGTGTTATATTCCGTACTTATTGTATGTGGAATTGGTATGCGTAAATATTTCGTGTCTCGATTTTTATTAATTAGGTGCTAAATTATAAGAAAGGACTTAGTAGTGAACTTTGAAAGTACGATAGGGAAATAGGTGATGACTAATTAAAGCATGCATGCAAAATAATGGACTTGCATGTCAAATTCCCCTTTCTACAAGTAATGGCCGCCATGACAAAGAATATGGGTCAAACATGTCATGAAACATGTTTTGTTGGGCATTAGGGAGAAATAGTAAACAAATAAGCATGGGTAAGAAAAGAATGAAAAAAAATGTGTGTGAGAGAGTGGCATACCCCATTGCCGTGAGTTGTAGAGAAGGAAAGAAAAAATTTTGTTCATCCTTTCTTTGAGCCAAAACTAAGGAAGAAGGAGGATTTTGCTTCATGCTTGGTTTGGAAGAGATCTAGAAGGAGATTTGGCTAAGTTTGCATCAAGATTAAGGTATGTATGAGGTTGTGTTGGGAGTTTCATGCATGTTTGGTTGCTAACTTGATGTGCATGTTAGCCATGGCTCAAATCTTTGGTATGCCATGGAAATGGTATTTGGCCAAAGTTGTTATAGTGATAAAGCCATTGCATGCTAAGTGTGAAGCTTGATGATGATGCATGCAATGATGGATTTTCTACTCATGAGTAAGATTTTGAGTTTTCTCTTTGTTTTATCATGATTAAAGTTGAAAAGGAGCATGATTGTCATACTTGGCCATGATGCATTCTTGAGCATGATTCATGCTTCTTGCATGTTAGTTAAAAGTTTGTGTTTTGGATGGCTATGGACACCTTGAAAATTCGCCATGCTCATATATGCATATATATGATTGCACATTATGTTTGGTTATGAACTAAGTGATGAATATATTGATTTAAAGAAGAAAATGTGGAAGAATGCTTGTGAAATTGCAAGCACAATTCGCCTAGCACACATATAAGTGCTTGATGCTATATTATAAGTTTTGGGCCACAATGTGCAAAGCATAAATTAGTAGATTGCATGCTGTTTTTGTGAGGTATTAATGCAAAATTGACCTCAACATGTACATGAATATTCGCCTTGGGTAGCCTATTGAAGGCCTTAGCATTTCCTTGATGCTCAAATAAATTGTATTGAATTGCTTGATGTAGTATAAAATGTGCATGACCATTGTGTATTCAAGCTAAAGAGTGGCCATATGACCATTTAAAATCCTTGTCGATTCGCCATAAGCAAGCACAATGAGGTTTTAATAAATTGAATTTGTTTGAATTAGCTCAAGAGCTAAGAGGGCCACAATTGGACAAGGGAAGGAAAAGGTGATCGAATAGCCGAAAAAGCCGCTCGACAACATCCGAGGTAAGTCCTCAAGAAGTGACCTTACTTGAATTATGTGAGATGAAATATGGATGTGTATGATTATTGATTATGTGTGTATGAGTATTTGAATTCCACCCGGGCTAAGTCCCGGCGAATATGCTAATGATATTAATTGTGTTTGAGCCTTAGTAACGAAAATGAAATATGTATGTCCAATGATTATTGATGTATGTGTGCATGAGAAATTGAATGATATCCGTGCTAAGCCCAAGACAATTATGCTGGAAATTATATCCGGTTAAGACCAAGGCAATTGTGCTAGTGGTTATATCCGGCTAAGACCAAGGCATTCGTGCGAAGTTATTCTATCCGGCTAAGACCAAGGCATTTGTGCACGTGATTATATCCGGTTATATTCAAGAATCTTGGGCTGGAGGTGAGTGTTGGTTGCTGAAATGAATTTAATTAGTACACTCGGACAGCCCAAAGGATAAGGTACGTTATATATGCATTGGAAAGTCGACGTGTTTGAGCAACATTCGCTCAATCGACTAATGAATTTCAGTTATTGAATTGATTGATGCTTTGCGAACTTATACAATGATGAAGTATGAAGTAAGAATGTGTATTAATGAAATGATGCATTTGGCTATGTGAATGTATTGCTGTAAATTATAGTTCATTATATTCCTTGAGACTTACTAAGCATAAAATGCTTACCCGTTGCTTTGGCTCTTAGTTTTCTAGATTTCGCCGAGGCAATCGGATTTGGGATCGTTGAAGTCAAGTCATCCACACTATCAAGCCTCCATTTTGGTATAAATTTTGGTTGAACTTGAGATGGCATGTATAGGACTACCTCTTGTTTGTTAAATACGTTGTAATGTAAGTTTGTATGGCCATGCGAAAATGGCTCGAAAAGGGAGCATGAACTTAGACTTATTGTGGGTTGTATGTATATATATTTGGGGTCATGATGTGGCTATGGTTTGGAAATGGGAATGTTGGTCATATGATCAGCCATTGGCATGGTTAAAATGATCATATATGAACCTATGTATGGCAAGATTAGTTGAATCATGGAGACTACCAAATAGGTAAGTCCTACCTTAAAACAGATGCTGCCAGCTGCAGTGGCGTGAATGTGAAAAATCACCATAATTCATAGGAATGGAATCAAATAGTGAATAAGCTATGTAAATGAACCTTGATGAGTCTATTTTCATATGGAAGAAACGAAACGGTCATAGGAGTTACAGGTTAAGAGATATTAAAGCTATTGTGAGACAGGGCCAGAATGGTTTCTGGGTTCCCTGTCGCAACTTTAAAAATTCACTATAAATTATCCAAAAGAATTAGGAGATATACCTTATATGTACAGATTCCATTTTGAGTCTAGTTTCATTAGAAACAAACGAAACCAGCATTAAAGCCCTGTGCAGAGAGATATTCAAGTTATACCGCGCGAAGGTCAGAGCAGTCGATCCCTGTAACTTGGGTAACTTTAACTAATAAACTGTACCAATTGGCCCGACCAAAAATCCTAGAAATAAATCCATGGATGTATATATGAGTCTAAATTCAGGGAAAATTTATAAAACCAGTTTCCGAGTTTTGAAACTCGAGATATGATTTTTAAGGCGACAGTGACGCAGTTTTCCAGCCTGACTGGAAATGTCAAATTGGTGGGCAAAAACATGTGAACTTGGTTTGTTAACCCTCGGGTCCGACACCGGCGATGGTCTCGGGTTTGGGGTGTTACATTTCCAGAGTTTACAGATCAAATAAACAGACATTTCAAACAATTCATATTATATAATATTCATGTTAGAAACCAATCAAGATCAAACATATTGTCCCTTATATGAGCCCTCAAGGCCCAAAATATGCGTTAGAATCACGTTGAGACTAAATCGAATACTCAAAGAATTTTTCAGAAAACATTGAAATTATTTCAAAGCTGCAGGGGTCACAAGGCCGTGAGTCACACGGCCAAGAGACACGCCCGTGTCTTAGGCCGTTTGGACATTCGAAATAAGAAGACATGGCCATTTCCTAGCCAAGTAACTCATTGTCTTGGGTCACACGACCAAGCCACACGCCCGTGTGTGAGGCCATGAAGATACAGGGGACACACGGTCGTGTCACTTGGCCATGTGTTACACATGACTATGACACACGCTCGTGTCTCTGCTCGTGTAGATGAAAATAGGTCATTTTCTAAGCCACATTTCTCACCCAATTTGTTACCAACCTAAAAACAACAATTTGCATATACCAACTCATAAATAGACATCCAAAACCAGCCAAGATCAAATTTAAAATATGTAATATCATCACATACAACCAAATAAGGTAAAATCACATATATACACTTCAAAATATACCAAACACAAGCGAAATAAGTGGCTAGTCTCAACAAAACAATTATATGCCAACATTGGCTAAATTAACCTATACATGCCATTATAACCGGAATTAATTAACCGAAAGTACCAAAAGAGCTGATGGATAGTGTGATATGGCTACGACAAGCTTCGAACTCGAACAAGCTTCCAAATCACAATAAAAATGGAAAATAACATGGAGCAAGCATTTAAGCTTAGTAAGTTCGTATAACAAAGAAATTAACTTACCATTTAATCACATTTAAAGTAAGTATACAAAACATATCCAACTCAGTTTGGCCAAAAGGCTAAATGCATATCCTCAACAACCATGTTAGTCATATAATTCATATAAATACCTGTGCTATATCGTATCGAACTCATATAAACTCATAACAGAACTGTGCCCATTGAACCCTTTAGAATATCATTAGATACGCGGGTAGTACACACGACGTGTACTGAACTGTAATCTGTCAATTCATGTACATGTATGCTCATACGAACTGTAAACGGTAAGCTCCTTTGAGCTAAATAATGGTAAGCTCCTCCGAGTTGAATAACGATAAGCTCATACGAGCTGAGTATCGGTAACCCTAATTACATGTCATTTGTATCTTACGAATTCCTAAGGTTCAAATGGGGCTCGGTAATTATCATACGTTGTTGAATATGCAATCAGTATTCATATATGATGATAATGCAAATAACATACATGTAATTCAAACAAAGCATATAATTACACAATTTAGTTACACGAACTTACCTCGACGAGTGTACGTAGATACGGAGGCGACTAATTCGATATTTTCTCTTTACCTCGATCTAATTTTGTACAAGGTTTGATAGGATCTATATGAATGAATTTAACTTATTTCAATATAATTCTCATTAAATTTAATCCAACATGGAATTTTGGCAAAATTACCATTTTGTCTTATACTTTTCATTCCATTGTTATTTAGTCCCTAAGCTAGAAAAATAAAATTCATGCAATTTAGTCCTTACCCAAGCCTAGTTGATTTTTATACATATTAATAGCAGCCCATATATTTCACAAAATTCACAAATTTTACCATAAATTCATCACCTTCTTCAATTTAGCATCTAATTGATAATTTTACCAAAAATCTCTTTACAAAAATTATTTATCTAACAACAGCCATTCATTTTCTATCATCAAACTTCAAAATTCAAGCATGTTCATCAATGGAAAAACCCTTCTACTTTAACAGTTTTGCAAATTAATCTCCAAGCTAGCTGGATTAAGCTACAATGATTCCGAAAACATAGAAATTATAAAAAAAATGGGACAAAATTCATACCTAATTGAGCAAAATAAGCTTGCTGAAATTTCAATCTTCCATGGCTAGGTTTTCCCCTGTTCTTTTTTTTTTTCTTTTTTTTGTGGAAGATAAGATAATGATAATGGATGATAATAGTTTGTTTTATTTAATTTATCATTTATTACCTATTTACTAATTTAACCTTAAAACCTAATCAAAATTTCAGTAATAACAAACCATACTTATCCACTAATAACCTTAATGGTTAATTACTATATAAGGACCTCCACTTTAAAATTCTATAGCTATTTAATACCTTTAGCTATTAAAACACAACTTTTGCACTTTACGCAATTTAGTCCTTTTTATCAAATTAAGTATGCAAACAGTAAAATTTCTTAACTAAATTTTTATATGGTATTTCTATCATACTGTAGACCATAAAAGAATAATAAAATAAATTTTTTGACTTCAATTTTGTGGTCCCAGAACCACCGTTCCAATTTCGCTGAAAACAGGCTGTTACAACTCTCCTCCTAAAGATATTTTTGTCCCGAAAATCTTACCAAAAAAGAAGTTCGGATATTGCATTCTCATAGCTTTCTCGGGTTCCCAAGTAGCTTCTTCTATTCCGTGTCACTAACAGAGAACTTTTACTAAGGCTATGTTTTTATTTCTCAACTTTTTCACCTCTTGCATTAGAATTTTGATCAGTTCTTCATAGTATGTCATATCAGGCTGGATTTCGAAATATGTTGGACACATAACATGTGAAGGGTTAGATCAATACCGTTGTAACATAGACACGTGGAAGGCATTGTGGATTCTTTCAAGTTCTAACGGTAAAGCTAATCAGTACGCACCAAATTCGATTCTCTCAGTAATCTCATACAGCTCGATAAATCGCGGATTCAGCTTTCCTTTACGATTAAACTGAAGAACTTTCTTCTAGCATGAAACTGTCAAAAATACCCTGTCACTGACTTGAAACTCTATATCTTTACGTTTAAGATCCGCATAAGATTTCTGATGATCTAAAGCTACTTTTAAGCTATCTCGGATCACTTTCACTTTTTCCTCAATCTTGCGAATCAAGTCAACCCCATGTATCTTTTTCTCATTAAGCTCAATCCAATATAACAGAGTTTGACATTTATGACCATACAAAGCCTCATACGGTGCCATCTTTATGCTCAACTGAAAACTATTATTATACGTGAATTTGACTAACGGAAATATTTCTTCCAATTACCTTTGAACTCTAAAACACAGCAACAAAGCATATCTTTGAGAATTTGAATCACTCTCTTGGATTGACCATTGGTATGAGGGTGAAATGCAGTGCTAAAATGTAATCGCGTACCTAGAGCTTTCTATAACTTTTTTCTAGAATCGCGATGTGAATCGTGGATTTCTATCCAAAATAATAGGGACGGGTACTCCGTGTAATCTGAAAATCTCAGAAACATATAACTCAACTGATCTGTCAAGTGAGAAATATGTACGTACCAGAATAAAATGTGCAGACTTTGTCAAACGATCAACGATAACCCAAATGACATCTTTCCTTTTCAGAGATAGGGGTAACCCCAATACAAAATCCATAGTAACTTATCCCATTTCCACTCTGGTATCATCACTGGCTGTAACACTCCTGAAGGTACTTGATGTTCATCTTTAACTTGCTGACATATCAAACATCTAGATACAAAGTTAGAAATCTTGCATTTCATTCTAGGCCACCAGTACATTTGTCTCAAATCACAATACATTTTATTGCTCCCTGGATGAACAGACAAGCTTCCACTATGAGCTTCGTGCAAAGTTTTTTGTATAAGCTCTTGATTCTTCGATACAAAAACAGTACCTCTGAATAACAAAAAATCATCAGGTCCTATCTGAAATTCTAAATCAGAAGTCGACTTACACTGTACACGTTTAGCTAACATCTCACTATCACATTTTTGAGCTTCGTAGATCTGTTGTAAAAATGTTAGTTTAGCTTTTAACTTTGTTGAAATCGAGCCATCATCAGATAGTGATAATCGTGTATTCATAGCTTGTAGAACAAACAAGGGTTTTCCACTCAAAGTATCAGCAACTACGTTTGCTTTTCTCGGATGATAATCAATAACTAACTCATAATCTTTCAATAGTTCGAGCCATCTATGTTGTCTTAGATTCAAATATTTCTACGACATTAAATACTTTAAACTCTTTTGATCGGTAAATGTATGACATTTTTCACCGAACAAATGGCGTCTCCAAATTTTCAACGCAAACACAATAGCTGCCAACTCTAAGTCATGTGTCGGATAGTTGTTTTCGTGTGGCTTTAACTGTCTAGAAGTATAAGCTATTACTTTACCTTCTTGCATCTAAACACAACCTAAACCATTTAATGACACATAACTGAAAATTGCAAATTCCTTACCCAATTCAGGTTGAACCAGAACTGGTGCTTCGGTCAACAGGGCTTTCAATTGGTTAAAACTTTGCTGACATTAATCAAACCATTCAAACTTTACATATTTCTGTAATAGTCGTGTCATTGTATATTTATTATCGAAAACCCTTTTACAAATCTTCAGTAATAACCAGCTAATCCCAAAAAACTTCTGACTTCAGATACATTTCTTGGTAGTTTATAGTTAATAATCACTAAAATTTTATTCAGAACAACTCTGATGCCTTCAGCCGATACTATGTGTCCCAAAAAACCAACTTCTTGAAGCCAAAATTCACATTTTCTAAATTTAGCAAACAATTGTTTATCTCGTAAGGTTTGTAGAACAATTCTCAGATGCTCGGCATGTGCAGTCTCATCTTGAGAATATATCAGAATATTATCAACAAATACCACAACAAATCTATCTAAATACGGTCTGAAGATTATATTCATCAAATCCATAAATATTGCAGGTGCGTTAGTTAAACCAAACAGCATCACATGAAATTCATAATGTCTGTACCTGGTTCTGAGTGTCGTTTTCAGCACATTTGAATCTTTCACTCGTAGCTGATAGTAATCAAAATGGAGATTAATCTTTGAGAATATTGTGGCACCCTTTCAATTGATCAAACAAATCGTCAATGCAAGACAGTGGGTATTTATTATTGATTGTAAATTTTTTGAGCTGACGGTAGTCAATGCATCATCTCATCGATTTGTCTTTTTCCTTAATGAACAGAACCGGTGCACCCCAAGGTGAAAAGCTGGGTCGAGCAAAACCCCTATTCGTCAATTCTTGCAACTGTGCTTTCAACTCTTTTAACTCAGTAGGAGCCATTCTATATGGTACTATATATATTGGTGATGTTCCTAGTACAATTTCTATAGCAAACTCGACCTTTCTGATCGATGGTAATCCTGGTAACTCTTTTGGAAACATATTAGGATATTCGAAAACCACTGGTACTGATTCAAGCTTTGACTTAGACAATTTAGTATCCAATACATAAGCAAGGTAAGCATTACAACCTTTTATCACATATTTCTGTGCTGGCATAGTTGATATCACAATAGGTAACTTATTTAATTTATCTAATTTAATATGAAACATCTCACCATTTACATTTCAATATGATAAGTGCTCATTTACGATTTACCACAACATTATGCAAAGCTATCCAATCAATGCCCAAAATCACATCAAATTCAATGAATAGTAATAGCATAAAATCAGTCAGAAAATTGTAACCCTGAGTCATTAACGATTAGTTCTTGCAAACCTTATCAGCTAACACATACTAGCCTGAAGGGTTTGATACTTTAACCATGAATTCAGTGGACTCAATAGGTAAATTTTCACTAGACACTAAATTCCTGTAAACATATGAATGAGTTGATCTGGGATCAATTAAAGCAGTTACATCAGAATCAATAAGAGAGAAAGTACCAGTAATAACATCTGGCGCAAAAGCATATTCGTGCACACGAATAGCATAAGCCCTAGCTGGTGTTCATGCCTCAGACTTTTCAGTAGAGTCTTTCGCCACACCACGACTACCACTCACATTTCCAAGATTACGAGGTGGTTTACCTCTCGCAGCTGTGTTGCTCAGCCTTTGAAGTTTGAATATTATCTTTCTCAGATTTCTCTGGGCAATCTCTAAGATAGTGATCAAATGAAACACACTCCGCTCTTCATTCGACATTCACCATAATGTCTATTACAGTGCTTGCACTTGGGTCTGGTGTTTCTAGAACTACCCACACTCGCTACAGATGTAGCCTAAAATTTAGAAATGGAGCGTCGAGTACCTCTATCTCTACTGGAGTATCCCACAGAACTAGTAGAACGGTAGTGATGTTCTTTAGATTTCTTCGATGCTAACTGGTATAACTTTCCCATCAATCTCTTGCTTGAATCCTTGGCTTCAATCTCAATGTGTCTTTTCTCTTTACTTAGCTCTTCAACTTTATATGCCTGATCAACCAACACAACAAAAATTTTCAACTTAAGGATCCTGACTAATAGTTTTATATCTTCGTTTAAGCCATCTTCAAACTGCTTACACATTGCAGTCTCAGTTGGAATACATTCTCGAGCATATATGCCCAATCAAACAAATTACCGTTCATATTCGGACACTATCATACGACCCTATTTAAGCTCTAAAAATTCTTTACGTTTCCGGTCAAGAAACCTCTGATTGATGTATTTCTTGCGAAACTCAGTT
Source organism: Gossypium arboreum (assembly GCF_025698485.1). Taxonomy (NCBI): domain Eukaryota; kingdom Viridiplantae; phylum Streptophyta; class Magnoliopsida; order Malvales; family Malvaceae; genus Gossypium; species Gossypium arboreum. The sequence goes on from NC_069080.1 coordinate 43,300,821, forward strand.
TGAAAGAATTCTCAAGTAATCCTCTCTCTCAGCACTATATAAGTCAATGTATTCCACCACTAGTAAGTTGAATCTTTTAATATTGATACTGCACATTTAAGACATTCAGCCGGTGAACAAGATAATTCATCAAGAACTCTGATGGTATTGTCTAACCAGAACTTAGTTCTCTCGAGATCATCCTCGACAGTAGCTCAGAATTCTTCAGCACCATACTTACGAATCTTATCAATAGAAGGATTACCAATTCTGATAGGTTTTGTACTTTAAGGAATATCAGGAATCAGATGAGGAACAAGAAGGGGTGGACGTTGCTAAACTATCAGGTTCATTCAAACTTGGTGAACCACTCATTCATTATCAAGAAGAAGGCTTCCTTAGCCTCTCCTCCATGGCCCTCAGATATGAGCCTCATACCACTTGAAGCTACTCCTTGAACGGAGGCTTGAGCGTTACTCTTTACTTTAACAGAATCGGCTCGATTGGACTATATGAAAACATGTTTTAAAAGGAGATATCAAACTATCACAGGTTAAATAATGGCATGTGTAGCTAGACTCATATATACTACATTAGTCCGAGAATCGACTAAACCCGTAGTTCTGATACCAATAAATAAAAACCCCTAACCTGTATCCATCGCTGGAACTGGGTTACATAGTATTACCGAAGTTTATAGATGAAATAAACAGACATTTCAAACAATTTATATCATATAATATTCATGTTAGAAACCAATCAAGATCAAACATATTTCCCCTTATATGAGCCCTCAAGTCCCAAAATAAATGTTAGAAATAAGTCGAGACAAAATCGGATACTCAAAGAATTTTTCAGAAAACATTAAAATTTTTCAAAGCTGCAGGGGTCACAAGGCCATGTGGCCAAGCCGTGTGACTCACACGACCAAGAGACACACTCGTGTCTTAGGCCGTGTGGACATTCAAAATAAAAACACATGGCCGAGTCTCAGCCAGTGTCCATGCCCTTATAACTCACTGACTTGGGTTACACAGCCAAGCCATACGCTAGTGTGCTAGGCCGTGTGAGTATACTACTTGTATTCTTAAGAAGATATAAAGGACACACGGCCGTGTCACTTGGCCGTGTGTCACACACAGCTGAGACACATGCCCGTGTGGATGAAAATAGGCCATTTTTCAAGCCACATTTCTCACCCAATTTGGTACCAACCTAAATACAACAATTTGCATATACCAACTCATAAATAGACATCCAAAACCAGCTAAGATCAAGTTTAAAACATGTAATATCATCACATACAACCAAATAAGGTAAAGTCACATATATATACACTTCAAAATATACCAAACACAAGCCAAATAAGTGGCTAGTCTCGACAAAACACTTAGATGCCAACATTGGCTAAATTAATCTATACATGCCATTATAACCAGAATTAATTAAGCAAAAGTACCAAAAGAGCCAGTGAATAGTGTGATATGGCTCCGAAAAGCTTCCAACCCGAACAAGCTTCTGAATCACTATAAAAAATGAAAAATAACATAGAGTAAGCATTTAAGCTTAGTAAGTTCGTATAACAAAGAAATTAACTTACCATTTAATCACATTTAAGGTAAGCATACAAAACATATCCAATACATATCCTCAACAACCATGTCAGTCATGTAATTCATATAAATACTTGTACTAGTTCGTATTGTACTCATATAAACTCATAAAAAAACTGTGCTCACTGAACCCTTTAGAATATCATTGGATACGCGGGTAGTACACACGAGGTGTACTGAACTGTAATCTTTTAATTCATGTACATGTATGCTCATACGAGCTATAAACGGTAAACTCCTCCGAGCTGAATAATGTTAAGCTCCTCCGAGTTGAATAATAGTAAGCTCATACGAGCTGAGTATTTGTAACCCTAATTATATATCATTTGAATCCTATGAATTTCTAAAGTTCAAACGAGACTCGGTAATCGTCGTATGTCGTCGGATATGCGATCGATATTCATATATGATGATAATGCAAATAACATACATCTAATTCAAACAAAGCATATAATTACACAATTTAATTACATGAACTTTCAAATGAATTTAACCCATTTCAATATAATTCTCATTCTAATTAAATCCAACATGGAATTTTGGCAAAATTACTATTTTTCCATATACTTTTAATTTAATTATAATTTAGTCTCTCCTAGGCTCGAAAAATGAAATTCATGCAATTCAATCCTTACCCAAGCCTAGTCGATTTTTATACATATTAATAATAGCCCATATATTTGACAAAATTCACAAATTTTACCATAAATTTATCACCTTTTTCAATTTAGCCTCTAATTGATAATTTTACCAAAAAATCTTTTTACAAAAATTATTTATCTAAGAACAACCATTCATTTTCTATCATCAAACTTCAAAATTCAATAATGTTCATCAATGGCGAAACCCTAATACTTTAACAATTTTGTAAATTAATCCCCGGGCTAGCTAGATTAAGCTACAATGATCCCGAAAACATAGAAATCATAAAAACCGAGTCAAAAATTCATACCTAATTGAGCAAAATAAGCTTGCTGAAATTTCAAGCTTCCATGGCTAGTTTTTCTCTATTTCTTTTTTTTTGGTGGAAGATAATGATAATGGATGATAATAGTTTGTTTTATTTAATTTATCATTTATTACCTATTTACTAATTTAACCTTAAAAACTAATCAAAATTTCAATAATAACAAACCATACTTATCCACTAACAACCTTAATGGCTAATTACTATATAAGGACATCCACTTTAAAATTCTATAGCTATTTAATACCTTTCGCTATTAAAAGACAACTTTTGCACTTTACACAATTTAGTCCTTTTATCAAATTAAGCATATAAATAGTAAAATTTCTTAACTAAATTTTTATATGGTATTTCTATCATACTGTAAACCATAAAATAATATTAAAATAAATTTTTGACTTCAAATTTGTGGTCTCAAACCACTGTTCTGATTTCACTAAAAACGGGCTATTACATCCACTACGGCGCTTTAAGAAGTAAATAAAAAACTTGAATATTTTTTTTGTTTATTTTTATTTTTTATATTTTTTTTGAAATTTAAAAAGGCAAATAAAAAGAAAAAATACCTCTTTTAAACATGTTTTTTTTTGTATTTCTCTATTGAATTTCTTTGTAAAAGAAAAAAAAATTACAAATGCTTCTTTGGCCTTTTATAGCTGAAAATAAAACACATTATTTTGGTCTTCTTCCTTTTTGCCTCTCTGCATCTATTTCTCTATTTTCTGCAGGTGGTGGTGGCAAGGATGGGGCGGTGGTATTAGGCCTAAGATGGCACGCTTGCTGACGTGGCGAGGGGAGCAATGGCTGGAGACTTTTAAAGGGAGTTAGGGTTTCTAAAATTTTTTTAGGTTTTGGGCTTTTAGCCTGTTGGGTGTTTGGGCTTTTAGGGTTAGGTTAGTAGATAGATTTGGGTCATTGAGTTTGTAAATGGACTGGATGTAACTGCCCGATTTAGACCCTAGTCGAAATGGTGGTTTCGGGACCACGAATCCGAGTCAGAGAAATATTTTAAAATTATTTTTCTGTGTTTATTATGTGTGAATTTGTATGTGTGAAATTTTTGTGATTTAATTTTTCCGTTTGAGTGCCCGATTAAATAAAAGGACTTAATCGCATAAAATGAAAATTTGATGGATATTTGTAAAAGGGCCGAATAGTGGTTGTTCTTTTAATATGGAGGCTTTATGTTGCAATTAAACCGTTTACATAATGGGTGGACGACAATAACCAAGGTATATAATGGTTTTATATTATATTATAAAGGTTATATAAGTAATTTAGTTAATAAACAAATATTAGTTAAAATAAAGTTATCATATTCATTTTTTTTCACTTTGTTCATCAACCCAAAACTAAAGAAAAGAAAAAGAAATAAGAGGTCTTAGGGTTCGACCATTTCTAAGCTCAATCAAGTATGTGTTTAGCTCGATTTTTGATAATTTTTACGTTTTTGAGATCGTTGCTTCGAGTATTAGTAAACCCATGCTTGAATTTTTGATTTTGGTGAATATTTTGAGTTATGTCATTGTTGAAAGCTTGTGATTTTTGTTGTTTGATGATGAAATATGAAAGATATGTTTTGGGTTAACATGTTTTGTATTGAAATTTTTGATGATTTTGAGTAATTAGGACTAAATTGAAAAAACAATAGTTCGAGGGACTAAAATGTGAAATAAATGAAATATAAGGACTTGTATGAATATGGGTAAAATTCGGCCTAACATGTATAGTGAAATTTTGTATATTTTGTATTTTATGCAATAGGGGCTAAATGTAAAAAGTGTAAAGTCAGGTGTAAAATGGTAATTTGCCCATTTATGTGTTTTTGGACTAAATTGAATGAAAATATGTTTGAATGAGCTTAATTTGAATATGTTTAGATCAAGAACCAAAGAACGGATTTGGATTGGGGGAAAACGAAAGTTGTCGACTAGCTGTCCTGTTCCATTTTATATCGTCCGAGGTAAGTTTATAAGCAAATAGACGTATTTAATTTTAATTAAATGCAAATTATATATGTTGAAATGAAATGTGAGAATATATACTTGCAAATGCCGAATGTGTATAAGCTTGGTAACCATGTTCACGTGTTCGTTTCGACTGAGTTACGATGTCCGAAAGCCCCGTATGAACCTTAGGAATAGTTAGGATACATATGTCATGACATAGGATTTTGATATATGTGTGTGAGTAAGACCATGGCATCGATATGTGACTCCGATATATGTGTGCGAGTAAGAACCTGTCTGGGACAGTGGCATGATATGTGATTACATGTAAGACCAAGTCTGGTACATTGGCATTGTATGATATGTGTGATTGTCCGAGTGTCCTATCCAATTCTGAATGGTTCATCGGGCAAAGGTAAGTCGTGAACGGATGTGTAAAATGAGCTAAATAGCTAGGTATGAATTAGCCTGTTGACTACTAGTAATAAGATAGGTATGTAACTTGATAGTTGTTATAAATTATGTATGACGCAAAGGAAAAATATATATGAATTTTTTAAGTGTATTCGACTTTGTGAATAAATGGCATGAATATTATGGAATTGATTATTGGATATGTGTATATATGTGACCATGTATATTCGGCTAAATAAGTAATATATGTACATGATGTTATATTATGATTCTTGAGCTTATGTAAATGTGTATATGTATGTTTGATTATATAATGACATTTTGGCTTTGAAAGTTGAGTGACATTTGGTTAATTTGATTATGTGAACATTCGGCCAAGGTAGAAATTGTCTATGAATATGTATCTTTTATAGAATTTGTAAGTCTCAGATTAAGCATAGTAATGTTAATGTAAATCAGTTTAGTTTAAAATGAGTATTTATATCATTGGGTTGTTTATTTGCTTATGACTTACTAAGCTATGATAGCTTACTTTGTGTGTTCATGCTTACTCTATTTTATAGATTTTGGATCAAGTTACGAGCTTGAGGATCGTCAGCAAAGATCATCACACTATCTACTGCTTTGGTACTTAATAAGTTGAATTCGAATTATGGCATGTATAAGCTAGCCTTGGAGTTAGTTTATTTTGAAAGTATATGTATTTAAAGCCATGCGAAAATGCTTAATTTCCATGCTTAAATTTGGCTTTTGTTGGACTATGGCTTAAGTTCTTTTTGGTTATTATGCAATGTGTCAAGGATGAATGATACTTGTGACATCTATTTGAGCGTTGAAGTTGCTTGGTGAATTTGGATGTATGCATTGGATTGATTCAGTTATGGTATGCATAGATAAGAGATTATTTAAATTTTTGGTTGTTGTATTTGGTCAAAGTGTTATATGTGATTTGGCATTAAAGGTTGTTTGGCTAGGTCTGAGCATGATATAAGTTTGTCTTGATATGTTCATTATATGGTATGGGAGATTCATGTTTTGAATATATATAGATATATCTATTTGTAGTTAATGACTTACTCTTGAGAGGTATAAATTGTAATATCAGTTGTTTTGAAAATTATACAATAATGTATTGTGAAGTCGGATATAAGGTAAAGGTATATGAGATGGTTATGACTAATTTGTGATTCAGCATTTGCTTATATAAATATTTATGCATATGATGAATTAAGCTTGATAAGTTTCATTGTTGATGTTCGATTATAGTTCATGTTCAATATAGTTAAAATGTGTATAAGGTTTATTTGTTTAATGAAACATATTTGATTATTTGTGAAGATATGAATGTCGTGTATGCTGATGATTAAATTGCCATGTGTTAGATTTTATTTAATTTAATTTGTACATGTTTTGAAATATGTCTTAAAATGTTTGATGTTTATTAGATATCCGAATTTGACTTGTATTTGTATATTATGTAATGATAAAATTTTGATTAATATTTAATTGGACATTCGTATATACATATGAATATGACTTGTGTGAATATTCAGAGTTGTGCTTTTGTCTAGTAATGCCTTCGGACCCTAATCCGATGACTGATACAGGTGAGGGGTGTTACACTGGACCCTTTTTTAATTAATGGACTTTTATTATATATATTTTAACTTTTTTTTTTTTGGCTTTTGGTTTGGTTTGCGATGGGCAAAATTGGGCAACTATAGCTGTCCCTCTTTGCTTATTTTTGTGTAATGGGAAGGAAAAAAAACTATAAAGGAGGACCAATTTTGTCCGATCCCGCTGCATCTTGACTTCTCTGACACTTCTCTTTTTCAAGTAACCCACTCTTTCAGCTCCTTGGTTACTCTACTTTACTGTATCCACTTCTCTATAACTTTAGGAAGGTAGGGTTTCATGTTACAATTTCATCTTGCTCCATTGCAACTTCAAGGAGATAAGATTTGTTGTTGTAATTTCAATCCATTCCACTACAACTTTAGGGATATAGGATTTGTAGCTTCATTCCAACCCACTGCAACTTTAGGGGTACAAGATTTGTAGCTTTATCTTGCTTCACTGTAACTTTAGGGAGAAAATATTTGTTATTATAACTTTGATTCGATCCATTGCATCTTTAGGGATATAGGATTTATAGCTTTATCTTGCTCCACTACAACTTTAGGGAGATAAGATTCGCTATTAACTTCGATCTTGTCCATTGTATCTTTAGGGATATAGGATTTATAGTTTTATCGTACTCCACTGCAACTTTAGAGAGATAAGATTTGCTATTAACTTCGATCCAATCCACTGTATCTTCATGGATATAGGATTTATAGCTTCATCTTGCTCCACTACAACTTTAGGAAGATAAGATTCGCTATTAACTTCGATCCGTCTACTATATCTTCAGGGATATAGGATTTATTACTTCATCTTGGTCCACTGCAACTTCAGGGAGATAAGATTCGCTATTAACTTTGATCTGATCCACTGCATCTTCAGGGATATAGGATTTGTAGCTTCATCTTGCTCCACTGCAACTTCAGGGAGATAAGATTTGCTATTGTAATTTCAATCTATTATATTGCAAATTTAGGGATATAGGATTTGTAGCTTTGTCTTGCTTCATTGCAACTTCAGAGAGATAAGACTTGCTATGATAGCTTCAATCTGACCCACTGTAACTTTAGGGGTATAGGATTTGAGGTTTCACTGATTTGTTACACAGCTCTTTGGGGAATAGAACCTGTAGAATCCATCACATAAGCCTATACTTTATGCCAAGCGATTAGGATGTTATGATTAGAATGAATCAAATGCTCCTAATTAGATGTATACGAATGATATTTGTATGAATGAAAAATCTCATTTTTGAGAATGATCCCCTTTTTAGTGCTTAGGCTGACATTACTCGTTGTTCATCAAGGTTCTATCACTGATGTGTTACCATACCCTCTTGTTCAGGTTTGGTATCTTTGACAGGAAACCCAAAGAGTTAATAACACTCTGGACAATTCATTCCAAGATCTTTCCAACCTTAAAATTTGGTTAGTTCTAACTAGTGGTCCTGTTTCAGGGTTGGGCAAATCTCTGTTATCTATCTCGGTGTCACTACATAAATTCTTTCCCAATTCGGCATCCATTTTCCTCTGAAGTCTTTTTGTATGGGAAGGAACTTTTTGAACACCAGGTCCCCTTTATGGAACTCTCTGGGGCAGACCTTTTTTGTCATAAGCTCGCATCATCCGATTTTGGTACAACTGGCCATGACAAATAGCTCTCAGCCTCTTTTTTTTTTTTTATCAAGTTTAACTGATCATATCTGGATTGGATCCATTCTGGTTCATCTAACTTTGATTCTAATAAAACTCAGAAAGAAGAAATTTCAACTTCAATGGGTAAAACTGCCTCCATTCCATAAACTAATGACAAATGTGTTGCACCAGTGGAGGTTCTGACAGGCGTTAAGTATAAAGGGTAAATGGTAATTTCTTTGTCATTTTCCCTACAATCTTCTTAATGTTCTTATTAGTTGTCTCCACTACCCCATTCATTTTTGGGCGATATAGTGACGAGTTATGATGTTTGATCTTGAACCGATTGCAGACCTCTGCTATTGTGTAACCACCCTTACCTGTATTCGATGCCAAAACAGGGTACAAGGTATTACCAGACTTATGCACATGAAAACATACAAAATCGACATGTAAATTTTCATCCAAATTAAAAACTTTTCATAAACATTCATATTGTTCCTATAACGAACCTACGAGGCCCAAAACATGCATTGGAAGGGTTTGGGACTAAACCGAGAACTTTGGAAAATTTCACAACACTTAGAAAATTTTTCATGTTTTGAGAGCCACACGCCCGTGTGGCTTGGGACACGCCCGTCTGGGCAGGCCGTGTGGTCACACACGCCCGTGTCCCTAACCCGTGTAACTCTCTATTTGTCAACCAAGAAAAATTTCAAGTCACACGGCCAAGGCACAAGCCCGTTTGCTTACGCTATGTGGTCGATTTAATAATTTTGATTTTTCATAAAATAGGTGCAGTCTTCACACACCTAGGGCACATGCCCGTGCCTAAGGCCATGTCATTCATACGGCTGAGACACATGCCCGTGTCTCTGCCCGTGTGCTCAATTCTGAGCACTCTGTTTTGCAACGATTAAGGTGCAGGGGACACACGGGCGTGTGTCTATGCCGTGTGGACAAAAATAAGGCTATTTTCCAAGCCATATTGTCACCCTTTCCATGCACAAACCTACACAACAAAACATAACACCATTCCAAGTATATACATTCAACCAAATCAGCCACAATCAAGACATCCATACATCTTTCACATGCTACCATTTATCACATACAAACATCACCTACTTACCAACTTAAACCACGCAAACTACCATATCCATGAAAGACATCATCATATATATATACTTAAACCAATATTATCCAATTTCAAAGGCCATTTACAAAATGGATTATCAACCAACTTAAGCCAACACATCTGGCTAAATCATTATGACACATAACAAAATGACCAAGTCCCTATACATGCAATAACATAGAATATTGAAATCATTGGTACCTAAAATATTAAGTTGATAGTGTGACTGGATCTCCGGTAATCTCCGATCCCCGAGCTGGCTTGGTGACACTATAAGACAAGGGAAACGAAAGGGAGTAAGCTTTAAAGCTTAGTAAGTTCTCATGCAAATAATAAGCATTATAAACTCATATTTAACATACAATTAACTTGAAGTAAATTAACATAAATGTCATTATAAATCTCATAATCAAACTTACGCAATCACAACCTTACCAAGGGACTCATCACATAACGAGTTCATTTCGTATAAGTTTTACGTACATTCTTGAATCATCTCAAACTTTATTTACACACAATTCATTTTTGACATACTCGTTAAATTACCCGTTGAACCACTTGGAATACTAAGGATACTCGGGAGTCCTGTACACATAGTATCATACCAATGCCATATCCCAAATATGGTGTTACATGGGATCTCGTATTGATGCCAATAGCCCAGCTATGGTTTTACACAAAATCTCATATCGATGCCATATCCCAGATATGGTCTTACACGAAGTTTTAAATTGATGCCATATCCCAAATATGGTCTTACACATAGTCTCAGTAACCTTAATGTCATGACATTTAAATCCTATCTATTCCTAAGGTTCAACCGAGATTTTACGCTTGTCGTAACTTTGTCAAACATGCTCAATGGTCAATCATAATTAATACAATGGTACAGTATTTAAAATATAATTATAATAATGCATTATTTACATAAGAACTTACCTCGATACAAAAATAGTAGGAAATGGACGTAATCGTCAAATACTTTATTTTTCCCCCGATCTAGGTTAGAACCTCGTTTCTCTTGATCTATAATAGAAAATTTAACTCATTTATTAATCACATTACTCAATTCAATCCAAAACTTACATTATGGAAAAATTACATTTTTTCCCCTAAACTTTATCATATTTACATTTTAGTCCCTAGGCTCATAAAATGAAATCTATTCAATTTCATCAAGACCCAAGCCTAGCTGAACCTCTTTCATGCTTATAACAACTCACATTTTTCATTTAATCACACTTTTATACACATTTTGAAATCTTTTTACAAATAGGTCATTTTGACATTTTCATTAAAAATCACCCAGCAAAAGTTGTTTATCTTACGTCTAACATACATTTTCTACCATTAGACATCAAAATGTACAAATATTCTTCATGGGTAAAATTTTAGACTTTGATTTTCTTTCAAATTAATCCTTGAAATAGGTAGATTAGATTACAAGGATCTCAAAAACATAAAAATCATTAAAAACGAGGCTAAAACGGACTTACAATTGAGCTTGGAAGATGAACAAAGCCTAGCTATGGTTCCCTTTGAAGTTTTCAGCCAAGGGTAGAAGATGAGCAAAATTGGCTTTTAATTTGATTTTTAATTCATTTATTAGCCAAATGAGCAAAATGCCCCTAACTTAAAACATGAAATTTCTCTTACCTCATGTCCATTTTTGTCTACTAACTTAAGAAATTGTCTAATTACCATCTAAGGACCTTCAATTTAAAATTTCATGACAAATAGGCACCTTTAGCATGTAGAACTCAAATTTTGCACTTTTTACAATTTAGTCCTTTATGCTAAATTAGTGTTCAAACGTCAAAATTTTTGAACGAAATTTTCACAAAATCAATCTCTAAAACTGTAGACCATAAAAATGTTATAAAAACAAATTTTACTATGTCGAATTTGTGGTCCCGAAACTATTATTTCGACTAGGCCCAAAATCGGGCTGTTACAAATCTCTCCCCCTTTAGGGATTTCCATCCCCAAAAATCTTACTAGAAAATAAGTTTGAGTACTGTTTTCTCATAGCCTCCTTGGGTTCCCACGTAGCCTCTTCAACCTCATGTCGTTTTCATAAAAATTTTACTAGGGATATACTCTTATTTCTTAACTGTTTAACTTCCCAAGCTAAAATCTTGATCAGTTATTCGCCATACGTCATATCCGGTCAAATCTCAATCTCCGTTGGAGAAATCACATGTGAAAGGTTAGAACGATATCGTCGTAACATCGACACATGAAACACATTATGAATCCTTTCCAACTCTGTTAGTAAAACTAACCGATAAGCCACTAGCCCTATTCTTTCGATAATCTCATATGGACTAATGAAACATGGACTCAACTTGCCTTAACAGCCAAATCTCAGAATCTTCTTCCACGAAATACTTTCAAAAATGCTTTATCACCAACTTGAAACTCAATCTCTTTTTTTCAAGTCTGCGTATGACTTCTGTCAATCTGAAGCTGTTTTCAAGCAATCACGGATTACCTTTACTTTTTCTTCGGTTTCCCTAACCAAGTCAACCCTATGAATCTGTTTCTCACTAAGCTCGATCCAATGTAGGGGTGTTCGACACTTTCGGCCATACAGTGCCTCATAAGGCGCCATATTTATACTCGATTGAAAACTGTTGTTATAGGCAAAATTTGACCAATGGTAGATATTTTTCCCAACTACCTTTGAATTCTAGAACACAACACCGGAGCATATCTTCAAGTACCTTAATCGTTCTTTCAGACTGACCGTCGGTTTGCGGGTAGAATGCCATACTAATGTTCAACTTTATACCGAAAGCCTCTTGTAACTTCTTCCAAAATCGCGAAGTGAACCTCAGATCTCTATCCAAAATAATAGACATAGGCACTCTGTGCAATCTTACAATCTTTGAAATGTACAATTTGACTAACTTATCAAGTGAGTAGTCAGTATGTACCAGAATAAAATGAGCCGATTTCGTTAGTCTATCAACCACAACCTATACAGCATATTTCTTCTTCGGAGTCAAAGGCAAACCCGTTACAAAATCCATCATAATCCTATCCTATTTCCACTCGGGCACCATCATTGGTTGAAGTAAACCTGAAGGTACTTGGTGTTTGGTGTTCGTTTGTTGACAAATCAAACATCTTGAAACAAACTCTGAAATATCTCGTTTCATACCAGACCACCAATACAATTTCTTCAAATCATTATACATCTTTGTACTACCCGGATGTAGAGATAAACAACCATTATGTGCTTCATGCAGAATTTTTTGAATAAGTTCATCATCTTTTAGTACACAAATTCTGTCTCGAAACATCAAACAATCATCGGATTCGATATGAAAATCTGAATCACTACTCAATTCACATTAAACTCTTTTGGCTTGAAAATCACTGTCACATTTCTGAGCTTCACAAATTTGTTGAAGAAATAACAGTCTAGCTCTCAACTTGGCTAGAATCGAAGTCAACCATGTATTCATCGCTCTCAAAGCAAACAAAGACTTTTTACTCAATGCATCTGCGACTACATTTGCCTTACCTGGGTGATAATCAATGACTAGCTCATAATCTTTTAGTAACTCGAGCCATCTTTATTTTTGCAAGTTTAAATCTTTCTGAGTCATCAAGTATTTCAAACTCTTATGATCGTAAAAGGCATGATATTTCTCACCATACAAATGATGTCTCCAAATCATACGTCGGATAATTCTTCTCATGCGGTTTCAACTGTCTCGAGGCATAGGCTATCACTTTGCACTCTTGCATCAACACATCCTAATCCATTCAGTGACATGTCACTATAAATCACAAACTCTTTTCCCGACTCAGGTTGTACTAGAACTGGTGCCTCATGCTTTCAACTTCTCGAAACTTTGCTGACATTTTTTGGACCATTCAAATTTCACATCTTTTTACAACAACTTGATCATAAGAGTAGCAATCATCAAAAATCCTTTTAAAAATCGTCTGTAGTAATCGGCTAAGCCCAAAAAGCTTTTAACTTTAGATACATTTCTCAGCGGTTTCCAATCAACAATTGCCGAGATCTTAATTGGATCAACTCGAATACCATCACCTGAAACTATATGTCCTAATAATCTGACTTCTCGGAACCAAAACTCACTTTTATTGAATTTAGCAAACAACTACTTTTCTCTCAAGGTCTGTAATACAATCATCAAGTGTTCAACATGCTTGGACTCATCTCGAGAATAAATTAAGATATCATCGATGAACACAACCACAAACTTATCTAATATGGTCTAAAGATTCGATTCATCAAGTCCATAAAAATAGCAGGTCTATTAGTTAGTCTGAAAGGCATAAAAAGAAATTCATAGTTCCCATACCTTGTCCTGAAAGTGGTTTTCGGCACATCCGCCTCTTTAACTCTCAACTGGTAGTAGCCAGATCTCAAATCAATCTTCGAGAACACTATTGCTCCTCTCAACTGATCAAACAAGTCATCTATCCTTTGCAAAGGGTACTTGTTCTTTATAGTCACCTTGTTAAGCTGTAAGAAATCGATACAAAGTCTCATAGATCCGTCTTTCTTCTTTACAAATAATAGTGGAGCACCCTAGGGAGAAAAACTCGGTCTCGTAAAACCTTTATCCGTTAACTCTTGCAACTGAGCTTTTAATTCTTTCAATTCAATTGGATCCATTCTATATAGATCAATAGATATCGGGAAGGTCCCTAGTACTAAATCAATACCGAATTCCACTTTTTAATTGGTGGTAACCCAGGCAACTCTTCCGGGAACACATCCGAATATTCACAAACTATCGGCACTGATTCAATTTTCAATTATGACTCTTTTTTATTCAACACATAAGCAAGATACGCTTCATAGCCTTTTCTTACATATCTTTGAGCAAACATCAAAGAAATCACAATAGGTAACTCACCCGACTTGTAACATCCCGATTTTGGGCCTAGTCAGAACAGTGATTTCGGGATCACAAATCTGAGGCTGTAAAATTTATTTTAATATTATTTTTAGGTATACAGTATGATAATATGATTGTGTAAAAGTTTTGTTAAGAAATTTTACCATTTGAATGCTTAAGTTGTGAAAAAAGACAAAATCGCGTAAAGTGCGAAAGTTGTGTTCCATTAGCTAAAGGTGTTAAATAGCTATAGAACTTCAAATTTGAGGTCCTTAATGAGTAATTAGGCCATTATATATGTGTATAGCTGCACATGATGTGTAATAAATGAGGAGTCAAAAAGTCAAAAAATGGGCATGGGTTGGTATTTGATGACACAAGCAAAAACTAATAAAATAAAACAAGCGGCCATATTCTTCTTCCTCCATTCTCAGCCAAAAATTTGAAGGAGAAAACCTCATGGAAGCTGGAAATTTTTAGCAAAACAAACCCTCTACATGTAAGTCATTTTGGTGTTAGTTTTTGATGTTTTTAATATTTTTGAGATCATTGAAGCATGACACAACTACTTCTACCATTATTTTCAGCTAGGGTTTATGTTCAAAAATTTACCCATGTGTGTCATGTATGTATTTTGATGATTAATGGATGAATATGGAAGTTTGGTGTTAGATGAACATCTTTTTCTAAATGAGTTTTTCATGAAAACACCTAAAAGGACTTGTTTGTAAAACATGTAAAAATAGGTCTTAAAAATATGATTTGATCAAAAATGTGGGTTGTAATAAGAGGGAATATGAAACGGCTATGCTTGGGTAACAAAGAAATTGGCCGCATTTCATTTTACGAGCCTAGGGGCTAAATTATAATTATGTGAAAGTTTAGGGGCAAAATTGTAATTTTGTCAAAATATGATTTAGCGGTTGTTTTGAATAATGTGGTAATTAAATAAGTGAAGTTTACTATTATAGATCAAGAAAAACAGAGTCCGGGCCTAGACAGGGGAAAGAACAAGATTTTGGACTAAATCAATAAATTGTCCAAATTTTTGTACCGAGGTAAGTTTATGTGTGATTGATACAAATTTTATCATGCATTTAGCATTTAATGTTATATGAATTGTACAATTGTCTCATGAATATTATTGATGTCGATCGATAAAGATTTGAGGTGATAAAATCCGGTTAAACTTTAGGAATACTTAGGGTACAAATATTATGACATTGGGTTGATGAGATCCCGTACAAGACCATATATGGGATATGGCATCGACATCAATATGCGTTATTAAGTAAGACCATATCTGGGATATGGCGTTGATATGAGATTTCGTGTAAGACCATGTCTGAGACATGGAATCGAGCAAGAATTCGTATAAAACCATATCTGGGATATGGCATCGATGTCAGATCCCATGTAAGACCACGTCTGGGACATGACATTGGCATCTTATTGTGTATATGATAATCCCGAGTATCCTTAGTATTCCAAATGGTTCAATGAGTAATCTAAGGATTTTTCAAAGAAATGTCGAGGTATGATCATGTTGAAAGGGTACAGGTATGTACGCCAAGCTCGTAGTTATTGAGATTACGAAATGATGAAACTTCGGTAAGATGAGAATAAAGAAATTAGGATCTCGAGTTCTATTGAACATTATATAAATCGAATGAGGTAGGATATAACTACAATGATTACTAAAAATAAGATGAATCAGGTTATGTTATGTATGTGTACGATAATTCATATTATTATTGCTTATTAATTACATGCAAGCTTACTAAGCTTTATGCTTACTCCCTCTCTCTTCCATTTCATTGTAGTATCGCCAAGCTAGCTCGGGGATCAAAGGATGTCGGAGGCTCGTTCACACTATCAATTGGATCTTTTGGGTATAGTTAGTCTCAACATTTTAAGTATGGTGTGTATAGGAACTTGGTCTTTTTTTTTATATGTCATATTGGCCTAGCCAAATGTGTTGGCTTATAAAGATAGCTGATTAATTTTGTGTATGGCCATGAGATATAGATCATAATGATTATTAGGTTGTAAACTTATTCATCCATGTATGTATGTGCCAATTCTATTATGATATGGCCTATGGTTATTGATTATTGAATGTTGATGAATGTCATGTGTGTATGTATAAGATGGGATGAAAATGCATGCATACAAGTCTAAGAAATATTGCTTATTCGTATATGCGTGTTGGTAAGATTTGATTTGTCATATTAGGGAGTCTTAAACAAGTTTAATGTGATGGGAAGTTGTCATGCATAAGCTATGTTACGAGTGTTAAGGTATCATTGAAGCCATCTATGTTTTTGTACAAATAAGGGCGGCAATTGCTTGGAAAATAGCCTTAAAGTTTCCCACACGGGTAGACACATGAGCGTGTGTCTAGACCGTGTGTGACACACAGCTTGCCCCATGGTCGTGTGATCGGGTCGTGTGTCCCTTGCACCTTAATTAATACAAAACAAAATGCCCAGCAATAAACACATGGGCAGAGACACGGCTGTGTGTCTCGACCGTGTGAGAGACACGACTATAGAACATGGGTGTGTGCCCAGGCCGTGTGAAGTCTGCACTTGATTTTGGAATTTAATTCGCCACACTGCCTAAGGACATAGGCGTGTGCCTTAGGCGTGTGACCTTATTTGGTTGAAGACATCATAGTCATAGAGTTACAAGAGCTAAGGACACGAGCGTGTCCCAAGCCACACGGGCGTGTGTGACCACACGGCTTACCCACACAGGCGTGTGACTCTCCAAAATATGAGAACTTTTCTAAGCGTTGTAAAGGTTTTGGAAGTTCCCAGTTTAGTCCTAAATCTTCCTGATACATAGTCTAGGACTCGTAGGCCCGTATAAGGGATGTTAAATATATGTTTGAATGACCTTAATTGGAATGAAATTGCATGGTCTGGTTTTCGTGTGTTTGATTGCGTTCGAGTATAGTAATGCCTCGTACTCTATTCCGGCGTTGAGTACGGGTAAGGGGTGTTACACGACTCATGTGAATCAATATGAAGAGTTTCACCATTTTCACATTTCAGTTCAATAATATTTCTTTTACAATTCACTACGGCATCATGCAGTGTCAACCAATCCATACCTAAAATAACATCCGAATTCATCAAATGTTAATAACATTAAATCAGCCAGAAAATAGTGACCTCAAATCTTCAAGGGACAATTCTTGCAAACTCTATCAACTAATACATGTTTGCCTAAGGGGTTTGAGACTTTAATCACAAACTCAAACTCAACAGGCAAGTTCTTACTAGCTACCAATTTTACACAATCATAAGAATGAGTCGATCCAGGATCGATCAATGCAACTACATTAGTATTATAGAGAGAAAAAGTACCAGTAATAACATTAGGAGATGTCACTTCCTTGCGAGCACGAATGGCATAAGCTCTAGCAGGTACTCGAGCTTCAGATCTTACAATTGTATCATTCGTCACACCTTTACTACTAGCTCCATTTCCGATATTACTTAGTGTCCTACCCCTATTAGTAGTAGTACTCGGCCTCGCGCTCTGAAACTTTTCTTTCTCAGCCATTTTGAGGCAATCTCAGATAAAATGCTCTTGAAAACCACACTTAAAACAAGTCCAGTCATTCATCCTACACTTGTCGGGATGTTTTCTTCCTCAATGTTGACATTCAGGTCTGTTAGGCCTCACATTACCCACACCTGCCATTAAAGTAGCTTGAGATTTAGAACCAGAGTATTGCTTCCCACGATCTCTGTGTCAATACCTAATTGAAACATTTGAACAGGAATACATTTCTTTAGACTTTTTTGAATGAGATGGAAATGACTTACTCATAGGTCTTTTCCTCAAATCTCTAGTCTCAAGATTAGCTTTCCTTTTCTCTTTGTTCAACTTTTTGGCCTTACAAGCCCGTTAGACCAATACTACAAATTCTTTTAGTTCTAATATCCCAACTAACACACGAATATCCTCATTCAATCCATCCTCAAATCTCTTGCACATGATAGCCTTGGTGGAAACACATTCTCAACCATATTTACTAAGTTTGACAAATTTCCTCATACTCCGTCACTGTTATACGACCCTGATTCAGCTCAAAAAATTCCTTACGTTTCTAATCGATGAATCGTTGACTAATATATTTCTTTCGAAACTCCTCTTGAAAGAATTCCCATGTAACCTTCTCTCTTGGTACCGTTGATACCAGTGTATTCCACCAGTGATATGCAGAATCTCTCAAAAGTGAGATGGCATACTTTAAACACTCATCCGGTGTGCAGGACAACTCATCAAATACCCTGATGGAGTTTTCGAGCCAAAACTCAGCTCTCTCGGGATCATCATCCACATTAGCTCTAAAATCTTCAGCCCCATGCTTTCAGATCTTATCAACCGGGGGGTTGTCCATTCTTACAAATTCCATACCTCGTGAAGCTATGGGAACCGGTCGAGGAATAGCTGGGGGTGGAAGAGGTTGGGCAATCGGATTTATTCGAACAAATTCCATATACCACTCATTCATCATTTGGAGAAAGGCTTCCCTGCCCTCTTCGCCCTAACCAACTGTTTGAGGTCTACTATCAGACGGCACTGCCCTTTGAGCAGGAGCCGGCGCATTACTTTCGACGTCATCAGCCTCAGCTCGATTGGGATCCATTTACTATACGAAAATACAATTCAAATTTGTTAGGAGTCATCACACTATCACAGTTCATTTATGGCATGTATAGCTAGACTCTTACTTAGGCTACGTTAGCCCGAGAATCGACTAAATCGTAGCTTTGATACCACTAAATGTAACACCCCTTACCCAAATTCGATGCCAGAAAAGGGTACAAGGCATTATCGGACTTATGCACATGCAAACATGCAAAACTGAGACGTAAATTTCCATCCAACTTTAAAACTTTTCATAAACATTCATATCGTCCCTATAATGAACCTACGAGGTCCAAAACATGCATTGGAAGCAGTTTGGGACTAAATCAAGAACTTTGGAAAATTTCACAACACTTAGAAAATTTTCCATGTTTTAAGAGCCACACGAGCAGGTCGTGTGGTCGCACACGCCCGTGTCCCTAACCCGTGTAACTCTCTGTTTGACAACCAAGAACAAATTGAAGTCACACGGCTAAGGCACACGCCTGTGTGCTTAGGTTGTGTGGTCGATTTAATAATTTTGATTTTTCATAAAATAGGCGCAGACTTCACACGCCCAAGGCGCACGCCCGTGCCTAAGGCCGTGTCATCCACACAGCTGATACACACGCTTGTGTGCTCAATTCTGAGCATTCTGTTTTGCAAAAATTAAGGTGCAGGGGACACACAACCAGAACACACCCCCATGGGGCCAACCATGTGTCACGCACAGCCTAGACACAAGCCCATCTGTCTACCCGTGTGGACAAAAATAAAGATATTTTCAGAGTAATATTGTCACCCTTTCCATGCACAAATCTACACAACAAAACATAACACCATTCCAAGTATATACATTCAACCAAATTAGCCACAATCAAGACATCCATACATCTTTCACATGCTACCATTTATCACATACAAACATCACCCACTTACCAACTTAAACCACGCAAACTACCACATCCATGAAAGACACCGTCATATGTATATATACTTAAACCAATATTAGCCAATTTCAATGGCCATTTACAAAATAGATTATCAACCAACTTAAGCTAACACATTTGGCCACAATTATGACACATAACAGAATGACCAAGTCCCTATACATGTCATAACTTAGAATATTGAAATCATTGGTATCCAAAATATGAAGTTGATAGTGTGACTGGATCTCCGACAATCTCCGATCCCCGAGTTGGCTTGGTGACACTATAAGACAAGAGAAAGGAAAAAGAGTAAACTTTAAAGCTTAGTAAGTTCCCATGCAAATAATAAGCATTATAAATTCACATTTAACATATAATTAACTTGAAGTAAATTAACATAAATGTCATTACAAATCTCATAATCAAACTTACTCAATCACAACCTTACCGAGGGATTCATCACATAATGAGCTCATTTCGTATGAGTTTTACGCACATTCCTGAATCATCTCGAATTTGATTTACACACAATTCATCTTTTACATACTCATTAAATTACCCGTTGAACCAATTGGAATACTAAAGATACTCGGGAGTCCTATACACATAGTATCATAGCAATGCCATATCCCAAATATGGTCTTACATGGGATCTTATATCGATGGCAATAGCCCAGCTATGGTCTACACGAAATCTCATATCGATGCCATATCGCAAATATGGTCTTACACAAAGTTTCACGTTGATGCCATATCCTAGATATGGTCTTACACATAGTCTCAGAAACCCTAATGTCATGACATTTGTATCCTATCTATTCCTAAAGTTCAACCGGGATTTTACGCTTGTTGTAGCTTTGTCAAACATGCTCAATGGTTAATCATAATTCATACAATGGTAAAATATTTAAAACATAATTATAACAATTCATTATTTACATAAGAACTTACCTCGGTACAAAAATAGTAGGAAATTGACCTAATAGTCAAATACTTTGTTTTCCCCCCAGTCTAGGTCCGAACCTCGTTTCTCTTGATCTATAATAGCAAATTTAACTCATTTATTAATCACATTACTCAATTCAATCCAAAACTTACATTATGGAAAATTTACATTTTTTCCCTAAACTTTAACAAATTTACATTTTAGGCCCTAGGCTCATAAAATGAAATCTATTCAATTTCATCAAGACCTAAGCCTAGCCGAACCTCTTTAATGCTTATAACAGCTCATATTTTCCTTTTAATCACACTTTTATACACATTTTGAAATCTTTTTACAAATAGGTCCTTTTGACATTTTTATTAAAAATCAGCTAGCAAAAGTTGTTTATCTTACATCTAACATGCATTTTCTACCATTAGACATCAAAATGCACAAATATTCTTCATGGGTAAAATTTTAGACTTTGATTTTCTTTCAAATTAATTCTTGAAATAGCTAGATTAGGTTACAAGGATCTCAAAAACATAAAAATCATTAAAAATGGGGCTAGAACGGACTTACAATCGAGCTTGAAAGATGAACAGACCCTAGCTATGGTTCCCCTTTTAAAATTTTGGCCAAGGGTAGAAAATGAGCAAAAATTGGCTTTTAATTTGATTTTTAATTCATTTATTAGCCAAATGACCAAAATGCCCTTAACTTAACACATGAAATTTCTTTTACCTCATGTCCATTTTTTCCACTAACTAAAGAAATGGTCTAATTACCATCTAAGGACCTTCAATATAAAATTTCATAACAAATAGACACCTCTAGCTTGTAGAACTCAACTTTTGCACTTTTTATAATTTAGTCCTTTATGCTAAATTGAGTGCTCAAACGTCAAAATTTTCTAACGAAATTTTCACGAAATCATTCCGTAAAACTGTAGACCATAAAAATGTTATAAAAAATTTACTACATCGGATTCATGGTCCCGAAACCACTGTTCCGACTAGGCCCAAAATCGGGCTATTACATATCGTGCTATTGTTCAGATTCAATGCATTGTCAAATATGATCCTTTCTGGTATCATGTACCGACATATAATCTTTTTCTTCAAGAATTTGCTAACTGTTGATTTCGTGACATTAGCATAAGAAGCGACTTCTACCTACTTTGTAAAGTAATCAATGACCATGAAGATGAATCGATGCCCACTAGAAGCCTTTAGTGAGATTGGCCTAATGACATCCATGCCCCACATAGAGAAAGGCCACGGAGAAGTCATCACATGGAGAGGAAAATCAGGTACATGAATTTTGTCTCCATAAAATTGGCATTTGTGACACCTTTTGGCATAATTAATGCAATCCCCTTCCATGGTGGACCAATAATATCCGAATCTCATGATTTTCCTGGCCATTGTAAAACCATTGGTGTGTGTTCTGCAAATGCCTTAATGGAATTTTTCCAGGATTATCTTGGCTTCAGCAGTGTCCACACATCTTAGTAACATCTGATTATTTCTTCTTTTGTATAGGATCTCCCAATATAGGACATACTCATTGGTCAGCCTTCTTACGATCCTTTTATCATTCTCGGTTTTTTGCTCAGGCTACTCACGGTTCTTTAGATATTTCAATATGTCATGGTACCAAGGGTGATCATCATTTTCTTCTTCCTCGATGTTGTAACAATGGGTTGGAACCTCATAAATGCTCATCTAGATAGGTTTTACATCCTCTTATTTGTTCACTTTGACCATGGAAGCTAAGGTAGCCAAGGCATCAGCCATCTAATTTTCATATCGCGGAATGTAGTAGAAGGTGCTATCATCAAACTTCTTAATTAACTCAAGAACTAGCTTTCGATAATCAATCAGCTTGGGGAGTTTCTCATCTCCCATTCACCTCTGAGTTGATAGATTACTAGTGCAGAATCCCCATTAGCTCCAAAATTTTGATCTTGTGTTCTATAGCCATACAGATAACCATGATACACGCTTCGAATTCCGCCATGTTATTTGTGCAATCAAAATCAAGTTTACTAGTGAAAGGATAGTGATCTTCGTCTAAGGATACCAAGACAACCCCAACTCCGTTACCCATGACGTTTGAGGTGAAATCAAAATTCAATTTCTAGGGATGTTCTTTTGGAGCACCTTCTTCAGTGGTCACAACATACATTAGATCATCATTCGGGAAATTAAAATTTAAAAGCTCGTAATCCTCTAGAGCTCTACTAGCTAGGAAATCTTCTATTGCACCTACATTTACTGCCTTCTGGTTTACATAAATTATATCAAATTCGGAGAGCAAAATTTACCATTGAGCCATTCTTCCATTCAATGCGATCGA
Source organism: Gossypium arboreum (assembly GCF_025698485.1). NCBI lineage: Eukaryota > Viridiplantae > Streptophyta > Magnoliopsida > Malvales > Malvaceae > Gossypium > Gossypium arboreum. Next base: position 43,323,889 of record NC_069080.1, read on the forward strand.
TTCCATCATGTACTTAGATGATCTATTTTCGAGATAAGCCAAGTCACATTGTACAACATGTACTGTCTCAGCCTCCGGGTAGCCTAGACTAAGGCACAACAAAACTTCTCAATTAACGAATATCTTGTCTCGTATTCATTAAATTTCTTGCTGAGGTAATAGATTGCTCTTTCTTTCCTTCCTGACTCATCATGTTGGTTCAGTACATATCCCATAGAATTTTAAAATACTGCCATAGTATCAATGGTTTATTTGGGCTAGTGGCATCAGCACTGGGGCATTGGAAAAGTAATGTTTAACTTTGTCAAAGGACTTCTAGCATTGCTCATCCCATACACCTAGATTATGCTTCTTAAGGAGACGAAATATGGGGTCACATTTCTCAGTTAGTTGTGAAATGAATCGGGCAATGTAATTTAATCTCCCTAAGAAAACTTGAACTTCCTTTTGGGAATGAGGTGGTGGTAATTCTTGTATGGCCTTGACTTTGTTTGGATTAATATCAATTCCTCTTTCGCTAACTACAAATCCCAACAATTTACCCGACGTTGCCTCGGAAGTGCATTTAGCTAGATTCAGGTTTAGCCAAAATTTTCTCAACCTCAAAAATAGTTTCTTCAAAACTTTCACATGCTATTTTTTTTGTTCTGGATTTTGCGACCATATCATCGACATAAACCTCAGTTTTCTTGTGCATCATATCATGAAACAAAGTTACCATTGCTCTTTGATATGTTGCTTCCGTGTTTTTCATCTGAATGACATCACTTTATAACAAAATGTTCCCCATATTGTTACAAATGTGGTCTTCTAAATATCTTTAGGATGCATCTTTATCTAGTTGTACCCAGAGAAATCATCCATGAAAGAAAATAGTGAATGACATGCCGTGTTGTCCACTAAGATATCGATCTGGGGCAACGGGAAATTCTCTTCTGGGTTGGCATTGTTTAAATCTCAATAATCGACCCACATTCACACTTTTCCATCTTTCTTAAGGATAGGGACTCCTTTGGCTACCCACTTCGAATATTTGACCACTTGTAGGAAACCAACATCATATTGTTTCTTGACCTCTTATTTTATTTTCAATAGTATGTCTGGCCTCATCCTTCGAAGTTTTTGACCTCTTATTTTATTTTATTTTCAACAGTATGTCTGGCCTCATCCTTCGAAGTTTTTGACCTCTTATTTTATTTTATTTTCAACAGTATATCTGGCCTCATCCTTCGAAGTTTTTGTTGAACCGACTTGCATTTTTCATTTATGGGAAGCTTGTGCGCCACGTTATCAGTACTTAGACCATGCATGTCTTGATACGACTATGTGAAGACATCTTTGAATTTTTGGAGTAACTTAACTAGGTTTTTCCTTGTTTCTATAGTGATGCAAGTCCCGATTTTCACCTTTTTCTTTGCTTGTTCATCCCCTAAGCTCACAATTTCCATTGACTCTTTGTGAGGTAAGATCTGTGTCTTGTCATACTCTACCATCCTTAATAATTCAGGAGACAAGATACAATATCGATCATCTTCAAAGTCCTGAGGTTCCTCTAGACACATATCCTGCTCAAAAGGAGACTCTGAGTCAGCAGTAGTGTCACTCGTATCTTTGATATCTGGCGACCTGTTATAGGAATAAAAGAATACCCAAAGGGAAAATACATTTAAGGATGATTATCTATGTGTTATGAGTAAGAATGAAGGAAATAGTAAAGTGTTTGCCAAAGGGGACATAAAAATACATTGTTTTTATTGAAATAAAGATAATAGGCATGTGCCATTTCACAAAAGGATCTTTATTGCTACCAAGCTTAGAGAAATAAGTGTATTCTAAACATTACTCTGAAATAGTCCTAAACACTACAGGGATATCCTCCACAGTCCAATTGTTCAAAAAACTTCTGGGAATATAGGGACAAATTTTTGATAGGTTCCCTTCCTAAGTTCTCTATTCAGAGGCATAAACATCTTTGCCCTCCAAACCCTCGATATCTTCAAAGAATTCCAACTCTTTGTTATCCATCGGGCTTTGCACCAGAGACTTGAATCCGGTGCACTCTTAGACCTCGTGACCTTCCGTAGAGTGAAACTTATAGTAGCCCTTCACTCCTTTGGGTACCTCTTCTGAATCTTGAATGATCAAACCCATGTCAATCATTTTTTGTCAAACCTCTTTTAGAGGGGATTTCACCTCTATAACATCGGTTTTGGTCCTTTTGCCCGCATTATTGACTATCGCATTCACCTTTTGGTCGTGATGACTAGGTAGCGGATTTCCAGCCACATTAGGCCCTGAGGGATCATCAAACTTTACAATTCCCATATTGATAAATCTTTCAATAAGTTTCTTGAAGGTAGTGCAGTTTTCAATCGAATGTCTCGTTATCCCTACATGGTATTTGCATTAAGCATTTGCATCATACCATTTTGGGAATGGAGGTTGCATAGGCTTTAGGTAAAATGGTGATACCATGTGAGCGTTGAACAGATTCTGGTATAATTCTCCATATGTCATTAGGATAGGCACGAATTGGAGTTTTTCTGTGTTTGGCCTTGAATTGGATTCTTGCCTCAAAGAGCCCTAATGGTCGGCCGTCATGGGCTTAAGTTGCACCACTGTGACTGACTTTGAATAGCTTTTATTATATACATTCGCAATGTTTACTTCATTTTCTTTCTTTCTTCGGGCAGACCTTTTAGCATTTTTCTCCGTATCTATCTTCCCATTTCTTATCGCATTCTCAATCATTTCTCCGGACATAACTATATCCGAGAAGCTCCGTCGTTTCTTTTTCCAATAGAGATGGCTGGTGGTAGATCTCTCCACCATTAGGCGTATTGCCTGAAGCTTTCATTTGGCTTTTTTTACATGTTTTGCAGCGTAATTCTATCGGGTGTCATATCAGTCACATGAATATACTGTTTCATAAAGGCTTGCTCCAAATCCTTCCATGAATTAATCCTGGAATGGCTCAACTGACTGTACCATTTAACAGCCGACCCAATCAAGCTATCTTGGAAACAATGGATTAACAATTAGTCATTGTTGATGTATTCGATCATTCTTCGACAAAACATTGTTATATAAGCCTTAGGGCAACTAGTCCCATTGTATTTTTCTAATTCTAGGTTTTGAATTTTAGTGGGAGCACTAGATCCAGGACTACACTCAATTCCTTGGCATCAACCCCACAAATGCAGTCAGCACTCTCCATAGCTCTGAATTTTTCCTCCAACCACTTGCAACAATCTTCCAACTATTTTGGAATTTCTACTTCTGCCTTCTCCATTTCCACCATGTCATCCAAATCTAGAGTAACGGGGTTGGTTGGATTATCTCCGGGGTTGAAACTTGAAGCCATTGGGTAATTCACCAGTCTTGATGTGTCAGCCTAGTATTACTGTGGTCTTATGGTGGTGGGTGCTCTTTGTGGATATGTCTTTGGTTGGACTTAGACATTCACTGGGGTAAAGCCTGGGGGGTATGTAGGGTCATCGTTATCATCTCTAGAGTTTACCATAACACTCTTTCCTTTTCTAACCCCTCCAACCAGTAACTGGGTCAACTGGCTTATTATGTTTCTTTGGGACTCATGTATTTGGTCATTCATGTCTTGTTGCACCTTAGCTAATCAATCATGCAACTGCGCTTGCAACTGATCTTGCATGTCCTTCTGAATTTGTTCTAGTATTTCTAACCTCTAATCCATTACTCTAATTTTACCACGAGTACCATAATGATATTCGGTTGGAAAATTCTTGGTGGTTTCCAAGGTAATTGTCATAATTTTAATTAATTAGGGTCTTTTTTATGAAATTTAATGCATGTAATGAAGCTTAATGCTAATGAAGGAAAAATGCATGCTAAAAGACATTGTTTCTATTTCAACTCCATTAGAACAACTTTACTAGAAAATAGGTTTCTTTGCATAAAACAGATATATTTTACAGCCTCACTTTAACACTCAAAACCTTAACTTCCCAAGAAGCCAAACTAATTTTCATCCCCAATCTAACTTCGATTCATATTTCAGGCTCAGAGTGTTAGCTTGAACAGCTAGGGTTTGCAAATGGTCATCTACTTCCTTTGCTTGGGCCAAAGCTTCGCTTATAACATGGTCTCTATCTCTGACCATATTCATACAGCCGCATTGTCTTCCACTTTATCAAGAAACCCATTTTCCATGGCAAGCTCTCTATTTAGCAATTGAACATAAACCAACATCTTTCCTCTAAGATGAAAATGAAATGCAATCATAGCCAAAACAAAACAAAACAAGTCAGTACGCTTTGTATAAAGCTAGAATACAAAGCAAAGAATAACAATCAAAACATTCATTATTTGTAATCTATTCGGGTAAACGCTAAAGGTTTGACATGGTTCATTCTAGAGCTGGCTCTTAAGGTTTATTACATACAGTTTGGTTCTAAAGTAAACGTACCTGAACCAGCAGATTCCTCAATCCTCACCCATTATAGGCTCATACGGACAGAGTTCAGTTCAGGGGAATACATTTCCCTATGTCTGTATAGAGGTAAAAATCTCACGAAGGCATAAGCACGAATGTATCCTGAAAACGGTCCACTATCCTATACGGTGGTGAAGACCTCATAAAGGAATAACTTCCCACTCCTACTCAAAAAGGGTAAAATGGAGCAATTATGTCATGCAATAGGTGAAAACATAAAAAGAGAAACTCAAATTAATAAAATAGGTGTACTAAATTGCTATGTAACCAAAGGTAATAAAGACATTATTTACCACTAAAATAAGACATGAATGATGAAATGCAAGGAAGGGATCGTCAATTTAAATTGAATTATCAATTTTAGACAAAAGACTAAAAAGCAATCAACTCATGGCTCGACTCTCTTATTTGTCCTTAGTGGAGTCGCCAAGCTGTCGAAACCTTTTTGGAAATTGACTTTTTTTAAAAAAAAATGAAGATGGAGTCGCCACTAATCCGTTTTATTAGGTGTGATTGGATCACCTTGAAACTTAATGATTTTAATAAAAATGTTAATTTTACTAAAATGATAATTTTCGGTCTACAAAATCCAAGAAGTAGATTTGGAAGTCAGTTACATATGAGGAAGGATTAGCACCTTTATAACGCCCAATTGGTACTTAGTTGATTATTTGTTGTCTTGCCATCGAAAATTGAAAATTCGAAGAGAATTTACAATATGATCCCTCTTTGCATGATGTTATTTAATTAAAATATCACTAACTAAATTAAATTTTGTGGAAAAGGCTTTATTTCAAGTTAATCGAGAAGAAAAGATCATGCCTCGTAAGTTAGGGCATGATGCCTTGAATCTTTGAAAACAAGAATAATTGACATTTGATTATTACCTAAACCCTATGTGTTTCCATTTTAAACAATATATTTGATTACTTCGGTTTAAGGAAAAAGTCATACTACGTAAGTTAGGAGCACAACCCCTCGAATTCCCCAAATAAAGAATATTGTCTTGGTCTTAAATTATTATTTTTTATGCATTTGTGCAGAAAAACAAATGAATGTATGTAGCAATATTTACACTACACGATGATGAAAAAATTATGACATTTAACGAAATAATAACATAAATAATAAAATGACAATAATATAATGAATACAATAAAAATAATGAAAAAAGTATTCGATTAATAATACCATATAATAATGATACTAATAGTGAAATAATATAAAATGTATGATAATAATATAATTACATTCATAAAATACTGATTTTTGAGCGAATCTTAACAAAATTAATATTAATTAACAACGATAATCACTTAATAATATTAATAATATTAATAATATCAATAATTAAAAATAAAGGGCCAAAATAAAATAACCGAGAAATTTGACTGCAAAAAAATTTAAAAAAACAAGTATAGGGACTCAATTAAATGAACATGGGACTAAATTGAAACTATGACAAAATTTAGGTAAAATAAATAAAAATAGCAAATAAAACGGTTAAATAAACAAACAATAAAATACAGGGACCAAAATGGAAAATAACCCAAACCTAGTACACGTTATTCCCCAAAGGGTCGATACACTATAGCAAAATAGGTTTTTAGCAGTGTTATAAGCGCCGCTAAAACTATTTGTGGCGTTTTGATAAGTGTCGCAAAAAATGCCGCTATATTTTGTGGCATTTATGTGGAAAAACGCCGCAGTAGAACATGACATTTAGCGATGTTTTTCTCAAAAACGCTGCTAAGAGTTATGTTCCTTGGCGGCGTTTGTGGAAAAGCGCCACTAACTTTAGCAAATTTTTAACAACTCATTTTCATTCATATAGAACTTGAATTGTCAACATAATTTCCTGTAACATCAAATCCAACCAAAAACTACAAATCTAAATGATACTTCAAATCTAATGAAAGAAATATGTATATGATTTAAATTAATAAATGAAATAACAAAATTTATTATATTCAAAAGTTATATTGTTAAAAGATTCTCACAATAAGAAAAAAAAGGTCTAAGATGGCAGATTCTGCGACTGCTAAAACATATTTATCATATTCTGAAGCTGTAGCTGGAGTTTGTCATATTTTCTGCTTCCCTCGCTACTGCCTTCGCTTTAAGTTATAGCTGGAGCTCTTCATATTTTCTTTGAGCCTTTGCTTCTCTCAATGCTGCCTCCGCTTAAGCTAAGCAATTTGCTCAACTGTGGTCGCTTGCATCTGGCCCATCTGGCCTCTTAACCTCTGAACTTCAGCTTGAGCCTAATTCCCTGAAGGCATGTATTGCTGCGAGCTGATCCTAAATATTGGGTTGGGTTAACAAAAGATCCTTGAAATCAAACCTGACCATACCTTTCAAGACCGAAAACTTCAGTAATAATTCGGTTATCAATGTCGTCAAGATTAATAGAACTATCACTCGAAGTAATCATTTCATACTCTGCCCTTTTATCCTTTAGTTTCTCCTAATAAATCAATCAAAGAGTTAGAAACGAAGTATATAATCAAAACAAATGCAACATAACTTAACATTATTTGCATTATAAACGACGAATTAAACCATTATAATTAAACATGATAAATATTTAAAATAATTCAAATTTTATTAAGTAAATATACCATAATTTCTGCAGCTTTACTAGTCATAGGAGATCTATCTTTCTTTCTATGTGTAATGTCAAAAAGCTGAAGGCATCCAACTTTTTGACCATATGACGATTCCTACAGTATAGTAGGAAAAATATTATTTAGTAGAAAGTAATTAATATTTGATTCAATTAATAAATTCAAAATACCTCGTCATCAGCTACACAACCAAAACTTTTCGACCTAGCTTTGTGCGTGAATTTTTATTTTTGCCTACTTGTAGTTCCAACTCGCTCACGATCCTACATTGTGAAATTATTATTACGTATATAGTAAATACTATAAACCAAAATAATTATAAGAGTTTGGAAGTATGTAATACCTCTCCTTTCTTTGAATTCCAAAATCTAACTGCAGCTTCCCATTAGTACCTCAGCATTCCCGGCGGGACATTTAGCAATTCTCTTCGAGGCTTATATTTTTCTTAAAATATTCCTTATTTAAAGCACTTTTATGGTCTCTCTATTTTTTTCCTAATGCCTTCTTCACATAATTATCCGAGACCTCTAAAGCAAATTTCTCTTACAAATAACACAAGTTTAGAAAGTAAATATAAATAAAACTTAAATCAAAGTATTATAAATTACATTTACGTTATTACCTTAATATTATCGAGAGCTTAATCTTGGTTACTATTAGGCATATGATCATGGCTCGTAGTTGATAAGCAACAGATTGGCATTTCGTGCTATAATGCCCAACTATCCTACTAAAATTTGAGCTTCTAATCCAATAGGCTGACCAAGACTGTTTCTAGCTACTTTGACACGCTTGACAGAATTTAACTCATATAAATCTTTTAATAGCATACGTCCTCGAGTTTTGCACCTCCCACCACTTTCAGCTGAAAAAAATGGTATATTATAATATAAGAATTTGAAACAAAAATCAATAATAAAAGTTAACATGCATGTAAATTAAAGTTAACATTACTTTGAAATTCTATAGGTTCGCCAGCTGTATTCGGAACATTCGAAGATCCAATAGCCATCTGTTGTTCACTATTTGTCTCTTCTGAATTTGGAGGATTTTGAATAATACTGAGATCTCGTAATCTTCTTCTAGGCATTTTATCTACAATACACATAAAATAGTTGAAATATTAGTAACTAATTACAACAATAATAGTACATATAAAATAGTTGAAATATTTAACAAGATCAAGAATTAAATTATAATATTACATATAATTAAAAAATTGTAAAATCTTACTACATCATGATTCGTAATATCTTCATCCACATCCTAGCGAACCCATTGAAATTGTGTACTAGTACTAGGGATAGTTTCATTTAAGTTTTGTTCTAGAAAAGGCAAAATTCTGATTTTTCGTCGATGTCATTGCTACTTTCATTGGCCATATCAAACAAGTCTTTAGGGGTGTTACGGAGTACAACGTACCAACCCTTATTAGTTGGATCTTTCGAGTAAAAAACTTGTTTGACTTGAGAAGAAAATACATACGGCTCTTCTATCAATTGTTGTCCAATATGAATTAATCGAGAGAAGTTCACCATTTTAAAACCAAATTGATCTTTTTTAATTGCGCGAGCAGTATTAACATCAGCCCAATCATGTCGAAATAAGACAACCTTCCGTTTGCCATAGGAATCCAACTAAATAATGTTTGTATGAATTCCGTAATACTCCACATTCCCCTCAATAGGATTACTGTCCCTAGCAGTAGCAAAAACTAATTTTTAGCCATAGGAAAGCATTTATTTAATTTCTCAAGGGGCAACCGCGATCCTTCCAGCAACCTGATCGAGATCCCGTTAGTCGTTTGATGTGATTTTTTGACGACTGATACATAGGGATATGATTTTAGTTTATATATTTTTGAAAGAATGTTGATTATATACAAATATAAACAAAACAGGATGATACATAATACAAACAAGCTTTTCCTCTTTCAATTTTAAAACTTACATTTAACTTACTTTCTAATCTTTTTCTCCAAACTTATATTACCTGTATTTTGCATGAGAATTTACAAATTTGGGCCATATTGAATCATTGATCTGAGAAAAGCAGTGATCTGATCAATGGTATCAAAATCAACTCTTGACTAACTTCACCAAATTTATATAATTTTTTTAATTTCCAAATCTCCAAACTTTTATATTTTCCAAGTTAAATGCAAAATTTTTATATTTTCCAAGTTAAATGCAAGTACCAAAATGAATGAAAAAAATTACAAATACCCAAGTGAACTTCAGGGCCAAATATTTTATATACATAACTATTTTAAATCATAAGAATGTCACATGTTTTTTTTAATTAGTTTGTTCTTTAATTTTATTTCTTTAAAAATATACCCTAAGAAGCATATCATTGTGCAGATCCCATGGAAAAACTAAACTCCCTTAACATTGGATCAAACGAATCTTTTTCATTTTTTTAATCCACTTCCAAATCATTTATGAAGAAATAACACAATGGCAAGAAACAGTTTCAAAATTGTAATCCTTTTAATTGATTCTATTATTGATGTATAAAAAAAACAAGCAGTAATCACCTACAAAGCCAGACAATTGTCTCCTATAAAAGCCATATTTATAGCTTACCAAATCAAAGAAGATAAATGAGTGCTTTTTGCTCGAATACTTTATATAACAGATAACATCTACTTTTTCTTGTTCCCTTAACAAATAACATTTACTTGATTTAAAGTAAATTATTGTCATCAGAGAACAAGCAATTTTAGGGCTAAACATCCATTAAGCAATTTTAGGGCTAAGCATCCATTAAATCTTGTAGCTTAATAAAAATAATCATAAAAAAATGAAAAAACTTACACAGCGATGCAACAGAGGAGTGTCGATGGTAACGTAGCAAAAGGGACAGTCGACGCCGATGAAGTAAACGGTCGGGGAAAATCAAAGGGATTTCAGGATTTCGATTAGGGGATTTCGATTTGGGGAAAAAATAAGGGATTTGGAGATTCTGATTTTTAGGGGAAAAAATAAGGGATTTTGGGGTTATTGTTTAGGGGAAAATAAGGGATTTTTAGCTGTGCAAAACGGCGCCGTTTTGTTTAAAATAAAATGATACTTTGCGACATTTTTATCAATAAGCTATTGCTTACCTTTTGCGGTGTTTTTCTCATAAATGTCGCTAATGCTTTTCTTTTTGCGGCATTTTACTCATAAACACTGCTACTACTTGACCTTTTGCGGTGATTTTCTCATAAATGCCGCTATTGTTTTACCTATTATGGCGTTTTTCCGTTAGCAACACTAATGTATAATATTTGTGGTGTTTTCTGTCCAAACGTCACTAAAACCTTTATTTTCTGTAGTAATAGTCTGGGTCTGAACTGAATATGTAACAAAATTTAAAGCATAAATCATAAAAAACAAAAAAATAGAATATAAAGGATCTAATTAAAATAAAATGGAAAAGTATAAGGACTCAGAGGGTTATTTTCCCAACCCCACGTCATTCCCTTAAGTCGACAGTGGGTCAAAGGACTGAATCATAAGAAAATAAAATAAAATGGGTGAAATAAAAACAAACAAAAAGGAAAATAGGATGAAATTAAAAAGGGGAAAAAAAGCAAAAGTTCCAAAAAGGCAATTAGACTCCTCCTTATGAAAACACCCAAATCTTGGATGGATTCAAATCCGGTCAAGCTTGAAATGGCGTCATTTTTGGTGTTTGAAGCCAAAACCAAAACGACATTGTTTTAAGGGGGCTATATAAGTAAAATAAAATCTTTAAAAAAATCATTTGCAACCTTTAAAATAAAAGAAACTCTCTCTGCTCTCTCTCAACTCCCCCTTCTTCTTCGGCCACAAGGTCACCGCACATTCGCCATGGCCACCAGTCATTGACGCTGGTGATCACCGCCTCTGGTGACCAGAAAATTCGCAAAAAATCCCCTTTTTCCCTCTTTTCACATGTAACACATATTCGAGGTTAAAATCCCCAAAAAACCTAGCCAAATATGCAGCAAGAAATGCTTCGATTTCTCCCTTTTCTAACGAGGCCTTCGACAAAACCCTAGGGGTTTCAAGGCTTCTCAAGTTTGAGAAAAAGGGAGTTCCACGACGGCGCTTTAACAGGTAAAAAAAAAACTTGAATCTTTTGTTGTTTATTTTTTTATATATTTTTTTCAAAATTTAAAAAATAAAATAAAATAAAAACTACCTTATTTTAAACTTGTTTTCTTTTTTTGTATTTCTCTGTTGAATTTCTTTGTAAAAAAAATACAATGTATCTTTGGCCTTTTATAAGCGAAAAAAAATTACAAATGACTAACCCAAATTCTTTCAAGATCCGCGTGTTTTTGGAAGGGAGGGGATATTTGCTATTTTGGCTCTTCCGCTTTTTTACTTCTTTTTAATTTCGTCCTGCATCTGTTATTTTATTTCATTTTTACCCCATAATTTTAATTTCCTTGCAAGTCGACCCTTTGACCCACTGTTGAACCAAGGAAACGATGTGGGTTTGGGATAATTTCCCTTTGAGGCATTATATTTTTCCATTTTATTTTAATTTGATCCTTTGTATTCCTTTTTTATGATTTATGCTTTAAATTTTGTTACATATTCAATTCAGCCCCCAGATTATCGACCTTTTGGGGAATGACGTGTTCTGGGTTTGGGTTATTTATGCTTTTGGCCCCTATCTTTTATTTTTTTATTTGAACCCTTTTATTTACTATTTTTATTTATTTATGTTTAAGGTTCTGTCACAATTTCAATTTAGTCCCCTGTTCATTTAATTGAGTCCATGTACTTGCTTTTTTTTTAATTTTTTGCCTTTGAATTTCCTGATTATTTTATTTTTGTCCTTTATTTTTAATTATTGATACTAATAATACTATTAAGTAATTATCGTTTTTAACTAATATTATTTTTGTTAGAATTTGCTCACAAATCTGTAACACCCCGAACCCGAGACCATCGCCGGTGTCGGACACGAGGGGTTAGCAAGCCAAGTTCACTTGTTTTGCCCATCCATTGGACATTTCCAGTCAGGCTGGAAAAACTGCGTCACTGTCGCCTTAAAATCATATCTCGAGTTTCAAAACTCGGAAACTGGTTTCGTAAATTTTCCTGAATTTAGACTCATATATCCATCCATGGATTTATTTCTAGAATTTTGGTCGGTCCAATTGGTACAGTTTATTAGTTAAAGTCACCCATGTTACAGGGATCGACTGCTCTGACCTTCGCGCGGTATAACTTGAATATCTCTCTGTACAGGGCTTTAATGTTGGTGCCGTTTGTTTCTAATGAAACTAGACTCAAAATGGAATCTGTACATATAAGGTATGTCTCCTAATTCTTTCTGGATAATTTATAGTAAATTGTTAAAGTTGCGACAGGAACCCAGAAACCGTTCTGGCCCTGTCTCACAATAGCTTTAATATCTCTTAACATGTAACTCCTATGACCATTTCGTTTCTTCCATATGAAAATAGACTCATCAATGTTCATTTACATAGCTGATTCACTATTTAATACCATTCCTACAAATTTTGGTGATTTTTCACATTCACGTTACTGCAGCTGGCAGCATCTGTTTTTAAGGTAGGTCTTACCTATTTTGTAGTCTCCATGAACCAACTAGTCTTGCCTTACATAGGTCCACATATGATCATTTTAACCATGCCAATGGCTGATCATGTGACCAACATTCCCATTTCCAATTCATAGTCACATCATGACACCATATATATATATACAAACCGCAAATAGTTTAAGTTGATACTTCACTATTACGAGCCATTTTCGCATGGCCGTACACATATACATCATAACATATTTAAACCAACAAGGGTAGTCCTATACATGCCATTTCAAGTTCAACCAAGAATTTATACCAAAATGGGGGCTTGATAGTGTGGATGACTTCGACTTCAACGATCCCGAATCCGATTGCTATCGAGCGAAATCTAGAAAACCGAGAGCCAAAGCAATGAGTAAGCATTTTATGCTTAGTAAGTCTCAAGGAATATAATCAACTCTAATTACAGCAATACATTCACATAGTTAAATGCATCATTTCATTAATGCACATTCACATAATCATACTTACTTCACCATCCCAACTCTTATGTTCATACACAAATAACGGCTTCATTAAGGCCGATAACTCGTTCCATCATAGGAGCGGATATTCACACGCTCTTACTCCTAGCGCCGCAAAGCACACACCGCACTTACCTTGTCATTGGGAAATTTCACAAGTGCATTAGCTGAAAGTTTCCAGCAAGCTTATAATTTTCAAATCACATACCTTGAGTTTAACCGGATGTCGCTACTCGATCAATCGCCTTGGGACATAGCCGGTTATGGTAACCCGCACCAAGGCCTACGGGACTTAGCCCGGATATCACGATTTGTAAAATGCCTTGGTCTTAGCCGGATAGAATGACTTCATACGAATGCCTTCGGTCTTAGCCCGGATGTAGCCACTAGCACAATTGCCTTCGGTCTTAACCGGTTATAATTTCCAGCATAATTGTCTTCGGGCTTAGCCCGGATATCATTCAATTTCTCATGCACACATACATCAATGATCATTGGACATACATATTTATTTTCGTTACTAAGGCTCAAACACAATTATAATCACTAACATAATCGCCTTCGGGACTTAGCCCGGTATCATTCAAATACTCATACACACATAAATCAATAATCAATACATCCATATTTCATTCCACATAATTCAAGTAAGGTCACTTCTTGAGGACTTACCTCGGATGTTGTCGAACGGCTTTTACGGCTATTCGATTACTTTTCCTTCCCTTGTCCAATTGTGGCCCTCTTAGCTCTTGAGCTAATTCAAACAAATTCAATTTATCAAAACCTCATTGTGCTAGCTTATGGCGAATATGACAAGGAATTTAAATGGTCATATGGCCACCCTTTAGCTTGAATACACAATGGTCATGCACATTTTATACTACATCAAGCAATTCAATACAATTTATTCGAGCATCAAGGAAAAGCTAAGGCCTTCAATAGGCTACCCAAGGCCGAATATACTTGTCCATGTTGAGGCCAATTATGCACTTAATACCACACAAAACAGCATGCATTTTACTAGTTAATGCTTTGCATATTGTAGCTCAAAACTTACAATATAGCATCAAGCACTCATATGTGTGCTAGGCCTAATGTGCTTACAATTTCACAATTATTCTTCAACATCTTCTTCTTTAAACAAACTTATTCATCACTTCCTTCATAACCAAAACATCATGTGCAAACATATATATACATATATGAGCATGGCGAATTTCAAGGTGTCCATAGCCATCCAAAACACAAATTTTAACTAACATGCAAGAAGCATGAACCATGCTCATGAATGCATCATGGCGAATATGACAATCATGCTCCTTTTCAACTTCAATCATGATAAAACAAAAGAAAGCTCAAAATCTTACTCAAGAGTAGACAATCCATCATTGCATGCATCATCATCAAGCTTCACACTTAGCATGCAATGGCTTTATCACCATAACAACTTTGGCCAAATACCATTTCCATGGCTTAACAAAGATTTGAGCCATGGCTAACATGCACATCAAGTTAGCAACCAAAACATGCATGAAACTCCTAACACAACCTCATACATACCTTAATCTTGATGCAAACTTAGCCAAATCTCTTTCTAGATCTCTTCCAAACCAAGCATGAAGCAAAAATCCTCCTTCTTCCTTAGTTTTGGCTCAAAGAAAGGATGAACAAAATTTTTTCTTTCCTTCTCTACAACTCACGGCAATGGGGGATTACCACACTCACACACATTTTTTTTCATTTTTTATCACCCATACACCTTTGTTTATTATTTCACCCTAATGCACCAACAAAACATGTTTCATGACATGTTTAGCCCATCCTCCTTGTCATGGCCGCCACCACCTATAAAAGGGGAATTTGACATGCAAGTCCATTATTTTGCATGCATGCTTTAATTAGTCATCACACATTTCCTATCATACTTTCAAAGTTCATTACTAAGTCCTTTCTTGTGGAATTCACCCTTATAACACTAAATCAATCATCATAAAATGTCATACATGAGCACACATATTATAGGCATCAAAATAAATTTTAAATTATTTTTATGCCTCGGTTTTGTGGTCCCGAGACCACCTTCCGACTAGGGTCAATTTTGGCTGTCACAACTCTTCCCCACTTAAGAAATTTTCGTCCCGAAAATCTTACCGTAAATAGGTTTGGATATCGCTCTTTCATAGAGTTCTCGGTCTCCCAAGTAGCTTCTTCTATCCCGTGCTTGAGCCATAACACTTTTACTAGCGGAACCCGCTTGTTTCACAACTCTTTCACTTCTCGTGATAGGATACGAATCGGTTCTTCCTCATAACTCATATTAGCTTGAATTTCAATTTCGATGGACTAATCACGTGCGATGGATCGGATCTATAGCGTCGAAGCATCAAACGTGAAAGACATCGTGAACCTTTTCGAGTTCGGGGCAAAATCAAATGATATGCCTTTGGATCGACTCGCTTCGGATATCTCATATGGCCCAACGAACCTCGGGCTCAACTTGCCCTTACTACCGAATCGAGTATCTTTTTCCAAGGCGATACCTTGAGAAACACTTTATCACCCACGATACTCGATATCCTTACGCTTCAGTCCGCGACGACTTCGACGATCGGAGGCTATCTTGAGACTTTCACGGATTACTTTCACTTTCATTCAAAGATCCCTAATCAAATCCACCGAAAATCTTGCTTTCACCGAGCTCGGTCCAAAACAATGGTGTACGGCATTTACGACCGTACAAGGCCTCGTAGGGTGCCATCTTAATACTTGATTGAAAGCTGTTGTTGTAAGCGAATTCAATCAACGGCAAATACCGCTCCCATAAACCACTAAACTCGAGGACGCAACATCTTAACATATCCTCAAGTATCCGAATTATCCGCCGGATTGACCATCGGTTTGGGGGTGAAAGGCGGTCTGAAATGCAACTTGGTACCCAAAGCTTCTTGCAACTTTTTCCAAAATCGCGAGGTAAATCTCGGATCTCTATCCGACACGATGGAAATAGGCACCCGTGTAATCTCACAATCGAGAAACGTACAATTCAACTAATTTGTCAATTGAAAAATCCGACGACGGGGACAAAGTGGGCCGACTTAGTCAATCGATCTACCACGACCCAAACCGCATCCTTCTTACTTGTCGACAATGGCGGTCCGGATACAAAGTCCATTGTGACTCGATCCCATTTCCACTCGGGTATCGTGATTGGTCAAGTAATCCTCAAGGCACCGATGTTCCGCTTTCACTTGTTGACATATTAAACATCTCAAACAAAGTCGGAGATGTCTCGCTTCATACCATGCCACCAAACCGACGTTTCAAATCATTGTACATCTTCGTACTCCTCGGTGGATTGCCATTCGGCTACAATGGGCTTCATTCAGAATTATCGAAATGAGTTCAATTCTTTGGAACACACAGACGACTTTTGAACCTCAAACAATCGTCATCATCGATTTGAAACTCGAATCCTTGTTCGAACACACTCGGCCCGTTTTGCGACCAACTCGTCGTCGACTTTCTCGAGCTTCTCGAATTTGATGTATCAATAGTGGTTTGGCTTTCAATTCAGCTACTAACACACTATCGGATCGAATGCATAAGTGCACGCTCATCGTCAGAAGCGAATAATGATTTACGACTCAAGGCATCCGCAACCACATTCGCCTTTCCCGGGTGATAGTCAATGACCACTCGTAATCCTTTAACAGCTCGAGCCAACGTCTTTGTCGCAGATTTAAGTCTCTTTGGATCATCAAATATTTGAGACTTTTGTGATCCGAGTATACATGGCACCTTTCACCAAATAAGTAATGTCGCCAAATCTTTAAGGCGAATACGATGGCTGCCAATTCGAGATCATGAGTCGGATAATTTTTCTCATGTGGCTTTAATTGCCTCGACGATAGGCCACAACTCGACCTTCTTGCATTAATATGCAACCTAACCCAAGTAGAGAGGCGCTATAGATGACAAACTCTTTCTTGGGACTCGGGTTGCACTAGAATTGGGGCTTCATCAAATAAGTTTTCATTGATCGAAACTTTTTGGCATTTCTCCATCCATTCGAACTTAACATCCTTTTGGAGTAACCGTCATCGGCGTGGCTATCGTTGAGAAGCCTTTACAAATCGTCAAGAATAACCAAGAAGCCCCAAAAAGCTCGAACCTCGGTAATATTTCTGAGGCTTCCAATTAAGTATGGCTGAAATTTTATTCGGTCGACTCGAATACCCGGCAGATACCACATGACCCAAGAAGCTAACCTCTCTTAACCGTAACTCACACTTGCTGAACTTAGCATATAATTGCTTATCCCGTAAAATTTGCAAGACTAACCGCAGGTGTTCAAAGATGTTCGGTCTCATTTCTTGAATAGACCAAGATGTCATCAATGAACACGACTACGAATCGATCCAAATATGGTCTAAAGATCCGATTCATTAAATCCATAAATACCGCAGGGGCATTAGTGAGCCCAAACGGCATCACTAGGAACTCATAGTGACCATATCTCGTTCTGAAGGCAGTCTTGGGTACGTCCGAATCTAGGATTCGCAATTGATAATAGCCCGATCTCAAATCTATTTTCGAGAACACTGAGGCTCCCTTTAGTTGATCGAACAAGTCATCGATACGTGGCAACGAATATTTGTTCTTTATTGTCACTTTATTAAGCTGACGATAATCGATGCACAGCCACATGGTTCCATCCTTCTTTTTCACGAACAACACTGGCGCACCCCAAGGCGAAAAACTCGGGCGAGCAAAACCTCTATCCACCAATTCTTGCAATCGAGCTTCCAACTCCTTTAATTCCGTTGGTGCCATACGATACGGAGCTATCGAAATTGGAGTGGTACCGGTACCAATTCGATGCCAAATTCTATTTCCGAACAGGTGGTAAACCGGCAATTCTTCAGGAAAACATCCGGTATTCACAAACCACGACGCAGATTCGGTTTCTTTTTCGATTCCTTGTCATCGAGCACGACGCAAGGTACGCTTCGCACTCTTTTCTTACATATTTTCGGGCCAACATTGCGATATTACGGTGGCAACCCCTTTAAGTCCGTAGACTTAACCCGAATTATCTCGTTATTCACGCACCTCAAATCGATAGTCTTGCTTTTGCAATTTACGATCGCATCGTGCATGGTCAACCCATCCAAACCAAGAATAACGTCAAATTCATCGAACGGCAAAAGCATCAAGTCCGCCGGAAACAAGAACCTCGGAACACTAGGGGACTTTTCTTGCACACTTTGTTGACAAGCACGTAATGACCCAAGGGTTTGACACCGAATTACAAACTCGAAGAGACTCAATAGGCAAAGTCTTCTTTGGATGCTAAGGTTTCACATATATAAGATTGAGTAGAACCAGGTCAATCAAAGCAATCACATTAGTATTGAAAAGAGTGAAAGCACCGTGAATGACATCCGAGAGGCAAGATCCTCGGCGTGCGCAGATGGCATAAGTCCTCGCAGGAGCACGAGCCTCGGATCGATGGTAGCATCTCTAGATCCTCTCGACCGCCATCGACATTGCCCATATTTCTAGGTGGCCTACCTCGAGCGATGGTAGCACCCGAGTTTCCACTCGACTCACATTCTGCTCAAGCATCCTCGGGCAATCCTTCCTAAAGTGGTCGGTGATCCACACTTATAGCAGAGCGATCACGAAACCAACAGCTCCCCGAATGCCATTTGCCACAATGTTGACACTCGCCTCTCTCGGCGATCATTTCCACCATCTGGCGATCGAAGTGACTCGTGTGGTCACAGGGGTCGATCGCGTCCTCGTCTAGAAAAGCCCAGCGCCTCTAGACCGGTTCACATCATCTCGAAATCTCTTGATTGCTGTTGAAGAGACTTTCCGAGGACCTCTTCGAATTCTCCGGTCCCACATCACTTTTTGTTTCTCCTTTCTAAGCTCTTCGACTTTACAAGCTCGCTCAACAAGTACTACGATCTCTCGATTTCGAGAATGCCAACGAACATCCTTATATCATCATTCAGCCCATCCTCAAGCGTTTATACATAATAGCCGGACGAAATGCATTCTCGCGTGTATCGGCTAAGCCTCACAAATTTTCGTTCATAGTCGATAACCGACATAGAACCTTGCTTAAGATCAAGAAATTCCTTCGCTTTTGGTCGATGAATCTCGATCGATATATTTTTTTTTTTTTGAACTTGGTTTGAAAGAATTCCCAAGTCACTTGCTCTCTAGGTACCACGAAGTCAAAGTACTCCACCAATAGTAGGTGGAATCACGTAGCAAGGAGATGGTACACTTTAAGCACTCATCGGTGTACAAGATAGCTCATCGAGCACCGGATAGTGTTGTCCAACCAAAATTCAGCTCGTTCGGCATCATCATCATCCGTAGCTTTAAATTCAGTGGCCCCATGTTTTCGAATCCTATCGATTGGGGCTTACTTGACCTTATTTGGTCGATTCACGGAGGTATTGTAGGTCTTGGGGTTGCATTTGTCGGGAATGGAGGTTGTGGGACAGCCGTGTTAGTTTGAATGTATTGATTAAACCATTCGCTCATCACACTATAAAAGGCTTGCCTAGCCTCATCATTCGGATTGCTGGCCATAGGTTGAGAGTCCCGGCGCTGTCCCTTGTCGGAGCAGGCGCCACACTCTCCACATCATCAGCTATTGCTCGGTTGGGATCGGGATCCATTGCTATAAACAAACTCAAAGTCAAATTGTCGAAATCACCACACTATCGATTCATCATTTAATGGCATGTATAGCTAGACCCCAAACACCTCACGGTAGTCCTAGAATCGACTAAACCGTGGCTCGATACCAATAAAATTGTAACACCCGAACCCGAGACCATCGCCGTGTCGGACACGAGGGTTAGCAAGCCAAGTTCACTTGTTTTGCCCATCCATTGGACATTTCCAGTCAGGCTGGAAAAACTGCATCACTGTCGCCTTAAAATCATATCTCGAGTTTCAAAACTCGGAAACTGGTTTTGTAAATTTTCCTGAATTTAGACTCATATATCCATCCATGGATTTATTTCTAGAATTTTTGGTCGGTCCAATTGGTACAGTTTATTAGTTAAAGTCACCCATATTACAGGGATCGACTGCTCTGACCTTCGCGCGGTATAACTTGAATATCTCTCTGTACAGGGCTTTAATGCTGGTGCCGTTTGTTTCTAATGAAACTAGACTCAAAATGGAATCTGTACATATAAGGTATGTCTCCTAATTCTTTCTGGATAATTTATAGTAAATTTTTAAAGTTGCGACAGGGAACCCAGAAACCGTTCTGGGCCTGTCTCACAATAGCTTTAATATCTCTTAACATGTAACTCCTATGACCATTTCGTTTCTTCCATATGAAAATAGACTCATCAATGTTCATTTACATAGCTGATTCACTATTTAATACCATTCCTACAAATTTTGGTGATTTTTCACATTCACGTTACTGCAGCTGGCAGCATCTGTTTTTAAGGTAGGTCTTACCTATTTTGTAGTCTCCATGAACCAACTAGTCTTGCCTTACATAGGTCCACATATGATCATTTTAACCATGCCAATGGCTGATCATGTGACCAACATTCCCATTTCCAATTCATAGTCACATCATGACACCATATATATATATACAAACCGCAAATAGTTTAAGTTGATACTTCACTATTACGAGCCATTTTCGCATGGCCGTATACATATACATCATAACATATTTAAACCAACAAGGGTAGTCCTATACATGCCATTTCAAGTTCAACCAAGAATTTATACCAAAATGGGGGCTTGATAGTGTGGATGACTTCGACTTCAACGATCCCGAATCCGATTGCTATCGAGCGAAATCTAGAAAACCGAGAGCCAAAGCGCAGAGTAAGCATTTTTATGCTTAGTAAGTCTCAAGGAATATAATCAACTCTAATTACAGCAATACATTCACATAGTTAAATGCATCATTTCATTAATGCACATTCACATAATCATACTTACTTCACCATCCCAACTCTTATGTTCATACACAAATAACGGCTTCATTAAGGCCGATAACTCGTTCCATCATAGGAGCGGATATTCACACGCCTTACTCCTAGCGCAAAGCACACACCGCACTTACCTTGTCATTGGGAAATTTCACAAGTGCATTAGCTGAAATTTTCCAGCAAGCTTATAATTTTCAAATCACATACCTTCGGAGTTTAACCGGATGTCGCTACTCGATCAATCGCCTCGGGACATAGCCGGTTATGGTAACCCGCACCAAGGCCTCACGGAACTTAGCCCAGATATCACGATTTGCACAAATGCCTTTGGGTCTTAGCCGGATAGAATGACTCGCACGAATGCCTTGGTCTTAGCCCGGATGTAGCCACTAGCACAATTGCCTTGGTCTTAACCGGTTATAATTTCCAGCATAATTGTCTTGGGGCTTAGCCGGATATCATTCAATTTCTCATGCACACATACATCAATGATCATTGGACATACATATTTATTTTCGTTACTAAGGCTCAAACACAATTATAATCACTAACATAATCGCCTTCGGGACTTAGCCGGGTATCATTCAAATACTCATACACACATAAATCAATAATCAATACATCCATATTTCATTCCACATAATTCAAGTAAGGTCACTTCTTGAGGACTTACCTCGGATGTTGTCGAACGGCTTTTACGGCTATTCGATTACTTTTTCCTTCCCCTTGTCCAATTGTGGCCCTCTTAGCTCTTGAGCTAATTCAAACAAATTCAATTTATCAAAACCTCATTGTGCTAGCTTATGGCGAATATGACAAGGAATTTAAATGGTCATATGGCCACCCTTTAGCTTGAATACACAATGGTCATGCACATTTTATACTACATCAAGCAATTCAATACAATTTATTCGAGCATCAAGGAAAAGCTAAGGCCTTCAATAGGCTACCCAAGGCCGAATATACTTGTCCATGTTGAGGCCAATTATGCACTTAATACCACACAAAAACAGCATGCATTTTACTAGTTAATGCTTTGCATATTGTAGCTCAAAACTTACAATATAGCATCAAGCACTCATATGTGTGCTAGGCAGAATGTGCTTACAATTTCACAATTATTCTTCAACATCTTCTTCTTTAAACAAACTTATTCATCACTTCCTTCATAACCAAAACATCATGTGCAAACATATATATACATATATGAGCATGGCGAATTTCAAGGTGTCCATAGCCATCCAAAACACAAATTTTAACTAACATGCAAGAAGCATGAACCATGCTCATGAATGCATCATGGCCAAATATGACAATCATGCTCCTTTTCAACTTCAATCATGATAAAACAAAAGAAAGCTCAAAATCTTACTCAAGAGTAGACAATCCATCATTGCATGCATCATCATCAAGCTTCACACTTAGCATGCAATGGCTTTATCACCATAACAACTTTGGCCAAATACCATTTCCATGGCTTAACAAAGATTTGAGCCATGGCTAACATGCACATCAAGTTAGCAACCAAAACATGCATGAAACTCCTAACACAACCTCATACATACCTTAATCTTGATGCAAACTTAGCCAAATCTCCTTCTAGATCTCTTCCAAACCAAGCATGAAGCAAAAATCCTCCTTCTTCCTTAGTTTTGGCTCAAAGAAAGGATGAACAAAATTTTTTCTTTCCTTCTCTACAACTCACGGCAATGGGGGATTACCACACTCACACACATTTGTTTTTCATTTTTTTATCACCCATACACCTTTGTTTATTATTTCACCCTAATGCACCAACAAAACATGTTTCATGACATGTTTAGCCCATCCTCCCTTGTCATGGCCGGCCACCACCTATAAAAGGGGGAATTTGACATGCAAGTCCATTATTTTGCATGCATGCTTTAATTAGTCATCACACATTTCCCTATCATACTTTCAAAGTTCATTACTAAGTCCTTTCTTGTGGAATTCACCCTTATAACACTAAATCAATCATCATAAAATGTCATACATGAGCACACACATATTATAGGCATCAAAATAAATTTTTAATTATTTTTATGCCTCGGTTTTGTGGTCCCGAGACCACCTTCCGACTAGGGTCAATTTTGGGCTGTCACAAAATCAATAATTTATGAACGTGATTATATTATCATCATACATTTTTTATATTATTCCACTATTGGTATTACTATTCTATAGTATTATTAATTGAATATTTTTTATCATTATTTTTATTTTTGTACTAATTATATTATTGTCATTTTATTTTATTATTTATGTTGTTATTTTGTTAATACCATAATTTTGCCATCACCGCACGTTGTAAATAATTGCTACATACACTTATCAGTTTTTCTACATAAGCGCATAAAAAAATAATTAAGACCGAGGCAATATTCTTTATTTAGGGGATTTGAGGGGTCATGCTTTTAACTTACGGATTATGACTTTTTCCTTAAACCGAAATAATCGAATATCCTTTTTAAAAATGAAACCGCATAGGATTTAGGTAATAACCAAATGGCGATTATTTTTGTTTTCGAGGATTCGAGACATCGTGCCCTAACTTACGAGGCATGATCTATTTTTTTCTCGATTAACTCGAAATAAAGCCTTTTCCACAAAATTTAATTTAGTTAGCGATATTTTAATCAAATAACATCTTTCAAAGAGGGATCGTATTTTAAATAACATTAAGTAATCAACTATGTACCAATTTTGGGCGTTATGAAGGTGCTAACCCTTCCTCATACGTAACTGGCTCTCGAACCCATTTCCTGGATTTTCTAGACCAAAAATTATCATTTTAATAAGTCTAACATTTTATTAAAATGACCAAGTTTTGAGGTGATCCAATCACACCTAAATAAAAAGGATTGGTGGTGACCCCATTCTTATTTTAAAATAAAAAGTCGATTATCAAAAAGGTTTCGACAACTTGGCGACTCTGCTAGGGACTAAATAAGAGAGTCGAGCCGTGACTTTATTACTTTTTGGTCTTTTTGTCGAAAATTGATAATTCGGTTTAAATTGTCAATCCCTTCCTTACATTTCATCCTTTATGTTTTATTTTGGTGGTAAATAATATCTCTGTTATCTTGGGTTACATAGCGATCTAATGTATTTGTTTTATTGGTTCGAGAGTTTCTCTTTATATGTTTTCACATATTGCATGGTATAATTGTTCCATTTTACCCTTCTTAAGTGGGAGTGAGAAGCTATTCCTTCGTGAGGTCTTCACCTCCGTATAGGATAGTAGATTGCTTTTGGGATATATACGTACCTATGTCTTCGTGAGGTCTTCACCTCCGTACAGACATAGGGAAATGTATTCCCCTGAATTGAACTCGGTCCGTATGAGCCTATAATGGGTGAGGATCGAAGAATCTACTGGTTCAGGTACCTTTACTCTAGAACCAAACCGCATGTAATAATCCTTAAGAGTAACCTTAGAAGAACCATGCAAAACTTTTAGCGTTTACCCGAATAGATTACAAATAAAAAATGTTTTGATTGTTGTTCTTTGCTTTATATTTGAGCTTTATAAAAAATATACTGACTTGCTTCCTTTTGATTGTGGTTGCATTGCATTTTCATCTTAGAAGAAAAGGTGTTGATTCGTGTTCAGTTGCTAAATAGAGAGCTTGTGATGGAAAAGGGGTTTCTTGATAAAGTGGAAGACAACGCAGTCGTACAAATATGGTTTGAGACAAGACAACAAGAGAAAGGTGACAGCTTGTTGAAGGGGTATATGTTAGAATTAGGGGATTTCACCTAGATTAGTGTGGCCCACAATAATCTACAAGAGCTGAAAGAAATATGGGATCAATGGGATGATGAATTCAAGTAGCTATTCTATCGTGAATATGGTGATTTGCCTTATCTACTCGATGTCAATGTGGATAAGTACCTATTTTGAGCTCTCACCTAGTATTGGAATCCTGTTTACAACTGCTTCACCTTTGGGAGAGTAGACCTAATGCCCACTATAGAAGAGTACACCACTTTGCTCCATTGCTTGAAGATCCAAGTCGACAAAGCCAACTCTAGAGCAGCCAATATCCCGACTTTCTTAAAGAGACTGATGAACATAACTGGAATGAGTGAGCAATGAGTCGCAGCCCAGATTAAACAAAAGGGTGATAGTAAATGTATCACTTAGAAGAGTCTACGGGATTTGATCTTGGTACACCCAGACACAAGGAAATGACATCTTCCCCTTGAGTATTTATGGGTTGGTTATCTTCCCCAAAGCATTAGAGCATATAAAGGATGCAGTTACAGATATGTTCAACCGGCTTGAAAAGAGGGTCACTCCCTCCTTGGCAATATTAGCTAAGACTTTGAGATCTTTGAATGCCTATTGAAGAGTGGGTGAAGGAATATTTATCAGTTGTGCGCAGCTCTTTCTAATCTAGTTCCATAGCCACTTCTGAAAGGCAGAAAAAGTCTTCTTTCGAGTGTTCCCCGAAGACTACTCTCCATCAAAAGAATCTGTGGCTATCCAAAGACGAGACAACATTTCTGAAGAAAAATGAATGAAAATTCTCTAAAGTTTTCGAGACGTAGATGTTTAAAGGTGGTCCCCTTAGATGATTCCCGATGAAATTTTGCATCGATGTGGAAACTTTGATTGGGTCCTCTACTCAGGATATGGGGAGCTGTTGGATATCCTCCTCTACTTGTAATGAAATAGTATAGGTCAAGGCAGATTATTCTAACAACACAAGGGATAGCTCAATGTAAGCTTGCATACAAATATGACAATTACAAAAAGAAAGTCTGTGAAATCTTTAATGCATGGAACCAAACTCATAAAATGAAGAGATTTACCATAAATCCTATGACGACCCCAGAATACAATTAGTGGGGTAAAAGAATCAATGATAATGTCACTTCATTAAATTAAGAAAGCATCTGGCCAATAGAAGAACACTTGCAAGTGATCCAATCTGAATTAGAGATTGTAAAGCAAGACTTTGAAAAGAAGAGTTCGAAGCTAGGGAAAAGGATAGAGAAGTTGGAAGAGGAAAAGATTCAGCTGGGATTAGACGTTGACATCCAAAGGTTAAAAACCAAAAAAATGAGAAAAGGAAAGAACAAGGCTGAGGAGGACTTGAACAGCTTAAAAATGGATTACAAGAAACTTCACTTGTCAATTATAAGGACTATCAAGTTAGGCAAAATGTTGACATAATAGTGGCAGGAAATCCAAGAAGAAAATATTAGAGCTGATCAATGGGAAAGGGAATTCCAAGATGCTTGAGTCTGAGAGGATGCTTTAAAAAGGTATTATTAGAAAGCCAAGATGAAAAGGTTGGATTGAGAGCTCGGGTAGTGAAGTTGGAAAGGTCTTTGCATCAACACTGTAGTTGCAACTCTATGACTAAATTTAGAGCAAGTCTGACTAAGATTGATGAGTTGAAGAGAAAGATAGAAGAGTTTGAGGCTGCACTACAAAATTGTGAACTTTGAATCAAATTTCTAGAAATGAACAATGAACAATAGGAAGAGTAAGTCCAATGCTTTCAGGGTCAGATCAGAGTTAAAGACCATGTTATGGGAGAAGCTTTAGCCCAAGTATGGGAAGTAGCCAACCATTTACAAACGCTAACGGTTCAAGTTGACATACTGAACTTAAAATTCAAATCAAAATCGGAGCGGGGTCGAGAATTAGTTTAGCTTCTTAGGAAAGTTAAAGCTTTGAGCATTAAGGCAAGGCCATATATATAAATTGTATCCGTTTTATGTAAAGAAACTCATTTTCTAGTAAAGTTCTAATAGAATTGAACTGGAATCAATGCCTTTTTTACATGCATTTTTCATTCATTAGCATTACAATTCATTATATGCATTAAATTTCATAAAAAGATCCTAATTAATCAAAATTATGACAATTACCTTGGAAACTACCAGGAATCTACCAACCGAATATCACTATGGTACCTGTAGTAAAACTAGAGTTATAGATCATAGGTTAGAAAGACTAGAACAAATTCAGAGGGACATGCAATATCAGTTGCAAGTACAGTTGCAAGATCATTTAGCTAAGGTGTAATAAGACATGAATGACCAAATACTAGAGTCCTAAAGAGACATAATAAGCCAGTTGACCGAGTTACTAGCTAGAGGATTTGAAAAAGGGAAGAGTGCTACGGTAAACTCTAGAGACGATAACGATGACTCTACATACCCCTAGGCTTCCAAGCCCAACCAGAGACATATCCACGAAGAGTACCTGTCACCATAAGACCATAACAATACCAGGTCTGTACCTTAGGACTGGCGAATTTGTAACGCCCCCACGCCCGAAACCGTCGCCGGAGTCGAGCTTGAGGGGTTACCGAACATAATTTATCAAATTAAGAACTTCAAATCATTTGTTTCTACATTCACAGCTTTCTAACTACCCGAATCACAGTTACAAGAAAAATCATATCTCTAGTTACGAAACTCGAAATCAAGATCCGTAAATTTTCCCTAAATCTAGACTCATATATCTATTTAATAATTTTTTTCTAGAATTTTTGGTTGGGCCAATTAGTACAGTTTATTAGTTAAATTCTCCCCTGTTTCAGGGTTCAACTGCTCTAACCTCTGTGTATTATGAATCAGATATTTCTCTATACAGAAATTAAATGACTATGAGGTTTATTTCTCTTAAAACTAGACTCAATAAAGAACCTATAAATATAAATAAAAACTTCTAATTATTTTTGTAAAATTTATTATGAATTTTTAAAGTCAGAACAGGGGATCTAGAAATCACTCTGGCCTTGTTTCACAAAAGTTTAAATATCTCATAAAATATAATTTATATGCCTGTTTTGTTCAATCCACATGAAAATAGACTCATTAAGATTCAATTTCATAACTTACTCATCATTTAGTTCCATTTATACTATTTTTAGTGATTTTTCAAATTCATGTCATTGCTGCAGCAATATTCTGTTTTAAGGCAAGTTTCATCTTTCCATGAATTTTTATGAACTACATAACCTATTAAACTTCCATAATATCAAACATGATCTAAATTAGCCATCACCATGACTTATCAATATCAAACATTTTCTCAACCAAACATGGCCATATCATAAAATTATTTACACAAAATAAGTATATTGCTATACATGCCATACTTAAGTTTTACAAGCCATTTACCCAGATGAAAGTCCTTTGGATAGTGTGATCGAACCTTCGACCCGTCCCGATTCTCGAAATGGCTTGTTCAAAACTACAGTAAATAAAGACGAGGGAGTAAGCATAAATGCTTAGTAAGTTCATATGTAAATAACAAGTAACATAACAATACAAATATACCAAACAACTTTAGCATGGTATCACCAAAACATATGTCATATTTCTAAACATCATTCATCATCTTACCACCTTATCGTTGTTGTATCTATTTTCAACCCGAGGGTTAAGAACATACCTGTCCAAAGTGTCTATTTCACAACACTTACCAAAACGTCACTTGCATCTTAAGTGTTCTTCCATTTCACTAGAAATTTCACCCGTTGAACACATCGAATACAACTCGGATACGGATAATTTGCACATAAGTGCCTCATATGTAATCAAGAAATCATGTAACCCGCCCCTAAGTGAACTCGGACTCAACTCAACGAGCTCGGGCGTTTGCATCCATAAGTGAACTCGGGCTCAACTCAACGAGTTCGGATGCCTAGTTACATCTCACGAACTCGGACTCAACTCAACGAGTTCGGACATTCGCATCCATAGGTGAACTCGGACTCAACTCAACGAGTTCGGATGCTCAACCATCCTAGTGACATGTCACTTGTATCCTAATCTATTCCTAAGGTTCAAACGGGCGTTTTCCTCGATCACACATCTTTTCCGTCTTCCACGGAATATCGAAATCGGTACTCCGATGATAGTTCATACTCATCAAGTAATTCACATAATTACATATTATTCAACAATAACCACAAAGCATAATATTTCATGATAATAATCAGCATCATATCATATAAACAACATTAAATTGCTTAAAATGACAATTATGTTACTACATTTACACATGAACTTACCTTGGTACCAAAATATAAAGATTTTGCAATTTAGTCCATAATCTTTTCTTTTCCTCGATCGCGACTTGAATCTCATTTTTCTTGATCTATAATACCAAATTAATCTTATTTAATACATACATTCATCAAAACAGCATTTAATACGAACTTTGGAAAAATTACACTTTTGCCCCTAAACTTTTGCATAATTACACTTTTGCCCCTAGGCTCGGGAATTAAACTTTATTCCTTATTCTTATGTTTTATAACATGCTGATCATTTTTCCCTTCTATGGCAACATCAAATTCTCTCTTTAACATATACTTGTGACTATTAGGTATTTTTGTCGATTAAGCCCTTTTACTCGTTTTCACTCAAAACCGAGTAGCACAAGTTGTCTAACATAATTTAAAACCTCATATTCTATCATAAAACATCAAAATACACAAATTTCACCTATGGGTATTTTTCCAAATATAAACCCTAGGTTGAATTATTGCTAACATAAGCTTAATCGAGCTACCGAGATTCCAAAAACGTAAAGAACATTAAAAACCGGGCTTGGAATCACTTACTATGGAGCTTGGAAGCTTGAAACAAACCCTAGCTATGGAGAACCCTTGAAATTTCGGCCTAATGAAGAAGATGGACAAAAATTGGCTTTTAATTTTGTTTTTAATTCATTTTAATAACTAAATGACCAAAATACCTTTACTACTAAACTTTCCAAAAATTCCTTCCATGTCCTAATTTTGTCCATGAACTTAAAATTGGTCAAATTGCTATTTAAGACCTCCTCATTAATATTCCAAAACAATTTCGTACTAAAAACTTCTAGAATGCAAGTTTTGCAACTTATTCGATTTAGTCCCTACTTTCAATTTAAGCACTTTAGGCATAGAATTTCATCACGAAATTTTCACACAATCATGCAATCATATCATAATCATCAAAATAATTATAAAATTATTATTTCTATCTCGGATTTGTGGTCACGAAACCACTATTCGATTAAGCCCTAATTCAGATATTACAACTCTCCCCTTTTAAGGATTTTCGTCCTCGAAAATCTTACCCAGAAACAGTGTGGATATTGGTTTTCATAGTTTCTTCAGGTTCCCATGTAGTCTCTTCTACCCCATGCTTTTGCCACAACACTTTCACAAGTGCAACACTTTTATTTCTTAGTTGTTTGACTTCTCGAGCTAAAATCTTAATCGGTTCTTCTTCATAAGTCATATCCGGTCGTAGTTTAACTTCTGTCGGTGAAATTATATGTGAAGGATCCGAATGATACCGACGTAACATAGATACATGAAACACATCATGAATCTTCTCTAATTCAGATGGTAACGCTAGCCGATATGCTATCGGTCCAACTTTTTCAATTATTTCATACGATCTAATAAAACGCGGACTTAACTTGCCCTTTCGTCCAAATCTAAGGACTTTCTTCCATGGAGACACTTTCAAAAATACCTTATCACCAACTTGAAACTCCATTTCTCTTCGTTTCAAATCCGCATAAGATTTCTATCTATCTAAAGCAGCTTTCAAACAATCTCGAATCACTTTCACCTTTTCTTCGGTTTCTTTTATTAAATCAACTCCATAAATCTGACTTTCCTTGAGTTCAGTCCAATACAATGGCGTCCGACATTTACGACCATATAATGCTTCATAAGGTGCCATCTTCAAACTTGTCTGATAACTATTATTATAAGCAAATTCTACCAATGGTAAGTACCTTTCCCAACTATCTTGAAATTCCAATACGCAACATCCGAGCATGTCTTCAAGAATCAATTACTCTCTCCGATTGTCCATCGGTTTGATGATGAAAGCGGTCTTGAAATTTAACTTTGTACCTAATGCTTCTTGCAACTTTTTCCAAAACTGTGAGATAAACCTCGGATCTCTATCCGAAATGATTGACAAAGGTATCCCATGAAGTCTAACAATCTCTCGGATATACAATTCAGCTAACTTATTAAGAGAATAATCTGTACGTACCTGAATAAATGAGCCGATTTAGTCAGTCTATCAACTATTGCCCAGATGGCATTTTTCTTCCCTGGAGTTAATGGCAACCCTGATATAAAATCCATAGTAATCCTATCCCATTTCCATTCAGGAACCATAATAGGCTAAAGTAATCCCGAAGGTACCTGGTGTTCAGCTTTCACTTGTTGACAAACTAAGCACTTTAATACAAACTCGGAAATATCTCTTTTCATTCCACTCCACCAGTACATTTTCTTCAAGTCATTATACATCTTCGTACTGCCCGGATGAACCGCCAAACAACTATTATGTGCTTCATGCAAAATCTTTTGAATCAACTTATCATTTTTCGATACACAAATCTGATTTTTAAACATCAAACAACCATCAGAACCGATTCTGAAATTTGATCCCGTCTCAGCTTCACACTGTTTTCTTTTGGCTAGCAAATCTTGATCATTTTTTTGAGCTTCAAAAATCCCTTGTAAAAACATCGGTCTTGCTCTTAACTCTACTAGAATCGAACCGTCATCTGAAATTTTCAACTGAGTGTTCATAACTCTCAAAGCAAATAATAAATTTCTGCTTAAAGCATCGGCAACCACATTCGCTTTTTCCGGATGATAATCGATAACAAGCTCGTAATCTTTCAATAACTCTAACCATCTCCGCTGTCTCAAATTCAAGTCTTTTTGTGACATCAAGTATTTAAGACTTTTGTGATCAGTATATACTCGGCACTTTTCACCATACAAATAATGTCGCCAAATCCTCAAAGCAAACACCACTGCAGCCAATTCCAAATCGTGAGTAGGATAATTCCTCTCATGAGGTTTTAACTGTCTCGAAGCATAAGCCACCACTTTTCCTTCTTGCATGAGTACACACACCAAACCATTTAGAGAAGCATCACTATACACCACAAATTCTTTACAGATTCGGGTTGTATCAACACCGGTGCTTCATTAATAACTTTTCAATTCTTCAAACTCGTTGACATTCTTCCGACCATTCAAATTTAACATCCTTTCGAGTAGTCTAGTCATAGGAGCAGCAATTATAGAAAATCCATTTACGAACCATGAAAATACCCAGCTAGCCCCAAGAAACTTCTAACTTCGCCACGTTTTTGGTGGTTTCCAATCAACAATGGCTGAAATTTTTCTAGGATCAACCCAGTATACCATCACCAAACAATATGACCCAAAAATCCAACTTCCGGAGCCAAAATTCACTTTTACTAAACTTAGCATACAGTTGCTTATCTCTCAAAGTTTGCAAAACTATCCTCAAATGCTCAAGATGCTCATCTCATCTTTTGAATAAATTAAAATATCATCTATAAACACCACAACAAATCTGTCCAGGTATGGCCGAAATATGCGATTCATTAAGTCCATAAACACAGCAGGAGTATTTGTCAACCCGAACGGCATAACTAAAAATTCATAATGACCGTACCTTGTTCTAAAAGCAGTTTTAGGCACATCTGACTCTTTTACTCACAGCTGATAATACCCAGATCTCAAGTCAATCTTTGAAAACCATGTCGCTCCTTTTAGCTGATCAAACAAATCATCAATTCTCGGCAACGGATACTTGTTTTTGATTGTCACCTTGTTTAACTGCCGATAATCAACACATAATCTCATAGAACCATCCTTCTTTTTCACAAATAACACGGGAGCACCCCAAGGTGAAAAACTCTATCTCACAAAGCCTTTATCAGTCAACTCTTGTAATTGGGACTTTAATTCTTTCAACTCTGTTGGTGCCATTCTATATGGAGCAATCGAGATCGGAGCTGTTCCCGGTATCAAATCTATACCAAATTCTACTTCCCGACCGAGGTAAACCCGTAATTCTTCCAAAATACGTCGCAAATTCACACACAACAGTAATCGATTCAACTTTCTTTTAACTTCTTTTGTATTAATTACATACGCCAAATAAGCTTCATAACCCTTTCTCAAATATCTACGAGCCGACATCAAGAAATCATACTAGATAATGCCTCGATTTGTCCGCTCAACCCAGAATTTCACCACTTTCACACTTTAATTCTATAACCTTTTCTTTGCAATTTATTATAGCATCATGCAATGTCAACCAATCCATACCCAAAATAACATCAAATTCATCAAACGACAACAACATCAAGTCGGCCGAAAAGTAATGACCCCGAATCATTAAAGGGCATTTCTTACTTACTTTATCAACTATCACGCATTTGCCTAGTGGATTCGACACTCTAATCATAAATTCTGTGTTCTCAACAGGTATATTCATACTAGACACCAGTTTCATGCATACATATGAATGAGTAGAACCAGGATCAATCAAAGCAATAACATTAATATCATAAATAGAAAATGTACCGGTAATCACATCGGGTGAGGAAGCATCTTCACGCGCTTTAATAACATAAGTTCTAGCCGAGCTCTTCCTCGATCTAATCACGCATCTCGGCTACATTCTTATCGCTTGTTTCACTTCCACTTTTCTCGGATACCTTCCCTCGAGTCCGCACCACTAGATTTTACATTTCAAATTTTTCTTTCTCACTCTCTGGCGTCTCTAATAAAATGATTCGAGAACCACATCGAAAACATTCATCCGCTTCTGCACGGACCAAAATGATTTCTACCACACCGCTGGCATTTCGGGTTTAACAAATCTCGTATTTCCACACTAGCCGCAGTATAGTCCGAGATTTAGGACCCATATTTCGCTTCTTAAAATTTCCATATGATTGCCTAGCTGAAACTTGGGAACGAATATTCATATTTCTTGACTTTTCGGTTTCTTTGTGAGGGTGCATTACTCATTGGTCTTTTCTTCCAATTTCGTGTTTGATTCTACCTTTTCTTTTCCTTCAAGAGTTCTTCAAATTTTACAAGGTCGATCAACTAGTACTACCATTTCTTTCAGTTCAAGGATCCCGACAAATACCTTAATGTCTTCGTTGAGCCCGTCTTCAAATCGTCGGCACATCTTGGCTTCTGTAGGAACATATTCCCGCATATTTACTCAATCGAACAAACTCTCTTTCATATTCGAGACTGTCATATTACCTTGCTTCACTCAAGAAACTCTTTACATTTCGATCAATAAATCATTCAC
This sequence comes from Gossypium arboreum, assembly GCF_025698485.1. NCBI lineage: Eukaryota > Viridiplantae > Streptophyta > Magnoliopsida > Malvales > Malvaceae > Gossypium > Gossypium arboreum. The sequence goes on from NC_069080.1 coordinate 43,358,210, forward strand.
TAATATATTTCTTCCAAACTCTTCTTGAAAGAATTCCTGTGTTACCCTCTCGCTCGGTACCACCAAATCAAAGTCTTCCACCAATTATAGGCTGAATCTCTCAACAAAGATGTAGCACATTTCAAACATTCTTCGTGTACAAGATAATTCATCAAATACCGAATGTAATTTTCAAGCCGTAACTCGCTTTCTACATCATCATCAATATTTGCTCTAAATTCTTCAGCCCCTTGTTTATGAATTCTATCAACGGGGGTTCTATGAAATTTTATCATATCCACTCCTTGAGGCATCGGAGGCATAGGTTGAGGAATTGGGGGAGGTGGGGGAGGTCATACATTTGGGTTCGTACGAACAAACTTAGTGTACCATGCACTCATCATTTGGAGAAAGGCTTCCGGATCCCTTTCTCCTCCTCCCGACCAACAAGAGGAGGTGGGTTTTCATCGGCCACGCCCCTTCAAATGGAGTCATGATTACTCTCTACTTCATCTCGCCACACTGGATCGGGATCCATTTACTATATAAAATCATTTAAAAGGTCGTGATCGTCACACTATCACAATTCATACATATGGCATGTATAGCAAAATCCGTACATACAACACGTAGTCCGAGAACCGACTAAACCTGCTCTGATACCACTAAATGTAACGCCCCCACGCCCGAAACCGTCATCAGAGTCGAGCTTGAGGGGTTACCGAACATAATTTATCAAATTAAGAACTTCAAATCATTTGTTTCTACATTCACAGCTTTCTAACTACCCGCGTCACAGTTACAAGAAAAATCATATCTCGAGTTACGAAACTTGAAATCAAGATCCGTAAATTTTCCCTAAATCTAGACTCATATATCTATTTACTAATTTTTTTCTATAATTTTTGGTTGGGCAAATTAGTACAGTTTATTAGTTAAATTCTCCCCTATTTTAGGGTTCGACTGCTCTGACCTCTGTGTATTACGAATCAGATATTTCTCTATACAGAAATTAAATGACTATGAGGTTTGTTTCTCTTAAAACTAGACTCAATAAAGAACCTGTACATATAAATAAAAACTTCTAATTATTTTTGTAAAATTTATTATGATTTTTAAAGTCAGAACAGGGGATCCAGAAATCACTCTGGCCTTGTTTCACAAAAGTTTAAATATCTCATAAAATATAATTTATATGCCTGTTTTGTTCAATCCACATGAAAATAGACTCATTAAGATTAAATTTCATAACTTACTCATCATTTAGTTCCATTTATACTATTTTTAGTGATTTTTCAAATTCATGTCATTGCTGCAGCAATATTCTGTTTTAAGGCAAGTTTCATCTTTCCATGAATTTTTATGAACTAGATAACCTATTAAACTTCCATAATATCAAACATGATCTAAATTAGACATCACCATGAATTATCAATATCAAACATTTTCTCAACCAAACATGGCCATATCATAAAATTATTTACACAAAATAAGTATATTGCTATACATGCCATACTTAAGTTTTACAAGCCATTTACCCAGATGAAAGTCCTTTGGATAGTGTGATCGAACCTTTGATTCGTCCCGATTCTGAGTTGGCTTGTTCAAAACTACAGTAAATAAAGAGGAGGAGTAAGCATAAATGCTTAGTAAGTTCATATGTAAATAACAAGTAACATAACAATACAAATATACCAAACAACTTTAGCATGGTATCACCAAAACATATGTCATATTTCTAAACATCATTCATCATCTTACCACCTTATCGTTGTTGTATCTATTTTCAACCCGAGGGTTAAGAACATACCTGTCCAAAGTGTCCATTTCACAACACTTACCAAAACGTCACTTGTATCTTAAGTGTTCTTCCATTTCACTAGAAATTTCACCCGTTGAACACATCGGAATACAACTCGGATACACGGATAATTTGCACATAAGTGCCTCATATGTAATCAATAAATCATGTAACCCGCCCCTAAGTGAACTCGGACTCAACTCAACGAGCTTGGGCGTTCGCATCCATAAGTGAACTCGGACTCAACTCAACGAGTTCGGATGCCTAGTTACATCTCACGAACTCGGACTCAACTCAACGAGTTCGGACATTCGCATCCATAGGTGAACTCGGACTCAACTCAACGAGTTCGGATGCTCAACCATCCTAGTGACATGTCACTTGTATCCTAATCTATTCCTAAGGTTCAAACGGGCGTTTTCCTCGATCACACATCTTTGCCGTCTTCCACGGAATATCGAAATCGGTACTTCGGTGATAGTTCATACTCATCAAGTAATTCACATAATTACATATTATTCAACAATAACCATAAAGCATAATATTTCATGATAATAATCAGCATCATCTCATATAAACAACATTAAATTGCTTAAAATGACAATTATGTTACTACATTTACACATGAACTTACCTTGGTACCAAAATATAAAGATTTTGCAATTTAGTCCACAATCTTTTCTTTTCCTCGATCGCGACTTGAATCTCGCTTTTTCTTGATCTATAATACCAAATTAATCTTATTTAATACATACATTCATCAAAACAGCATTTAATACGAACTTTGGAAAAATTACACTTTTGCCCCTAAACTTTTGCATAATTACACTTTTGCCCCTAGGCTCGGGAATTAAACTTTATTCCTTATTCTTATGTTTTATAACATGCTGATCATTTTTCCTTCTATGGCAACATCAAATTTCTCTCTAACATATACTTGTGACTATTAGGTATTTTTGTCGATTAAGCCATTTTACTCGTTTTCACTCAAAACCGAGTAGCACAAGTTGTCTAACATAATTTAAAACCTCATATTATATCATAAAACATCAAAATACGCAAATTTCACCTATGAGTATTTTTCCAAATATAAACCCTAGGTTGAATTATTGTTAACATAAGCTTAATCGAACTCATGGATTCCAAAATGTAAAGAACATTAAAAGCGGGCTTGGAATCACTTACTATGGAGCTTGGAAGCTTGAAACAAACCCTAGCTATGGAGAACCCTTGAAATTTCGGCCTAATGAAGAAGATGGACAAAATTGGCTTTTAATTTTGTTTTAATTCATTTTAATAACTAAATGACCAAAATACCCTTACTACTAAACTTTCCAAAATTCCTTCCATGTCCTAATTTTGTCCATGAACTTAATATTGGTCAAATTGCTATTTAAGACCTCCTTATTAATATTCCAAAACAATTTCATACTAAAAACTTCTAGAATGCAAGTTTTGCAACTTATTCGATTTAGTCCCTACTTTCAATTTAAGCACTTTAGGCATAGAATTTCATCACGAAATTTTCACACAATCATGCAATCATATCATAATCATAAAAATAATTATAAAATTATTATTTCTATCTCAGATTTGTGGTCACGAAACCACTATTCCGATTAAGCCCTAATTCAGGATATTACAGAATTACCCAATGGGTTCAAGTTCTAACCCTGGAGATAGTCCAACCAACCCCATTGTTCCAGATTTGTACAACATGGCGAAAATGGAGAAGACAAGAGTAGAACTTCCAAAACAGCTGGAAGATCGGTGCAAGTGGTTGGAAGAGAAATTCAGAGCTATGTAGAATGCTGGCTACCTTTGTGGGGTCGATGCTAAGGAATTGAGTTTGGTCCCAGATCTAGTACTCCCACCAAAATTTAAAACTCTAGAATTCAAAAAATACAATTGGACTAGTTGCCTTAAGGTCCATATCACAATGTTTTGCCGAAGAATGACTAAATACGTCAACAATGACCAATTGTTAATCTATTGTTTCTAAAATTGCTTGATTGGGTCGGCTACTAAATTGTACAATCAGTTCAGCCATTCTAGGATTACTTCATTGAAACATTTGGCACAGGCCTTCATGAAACAGTATAGCCATGTGGTTGATATGACGCTTGATAGAATTACACTACAAAACATGGAAAAAAAGTCAAAAAAAAAGCTTCAGGCAATACGTCCAACGGCGGAGAGATGTGGCAACACAAGTTCAACCACCTCTTCTGGAAAAGAAAACGACAATACTTTTTGTGAACACCTTGAAATCCTCATTTATCAACCATATGCTGGGGAGAAATGATTGAGGATGCAATAAGGAGTGGAAAAATAGACACAGGGGAAAATGCTAAAAAGACTGCCCTGAGAAAGAAAAAGAACAAAGTAAAAACCGCGTGTGTGTACAATAAGGGTTATTCAAAATTGGTCATAGTGTCGCAACCTAGGACCATGAGGACTAGCCATCAGGGCCCTTCGAGGCAAAAACCCAATTCAAGGCCAAACACAGAAAAACTCCAATTCACCCCTATCTCGATGACATATGGAAAATTGTATCAGAATCTATTCAACGCGCATGTAGTATCGCTATTTTACTTAAAGCCCATGCAACCTCCATTCCCAAAGTGGTATAATGAGAATGCTTAGTGCAAGTACCACACAGGGATAACGAGACACTCGATTGAAAACTACATTGCATTCAAAAAATTAATTGAAAGGTTTATCAAGATGGGGATTGTAAGGTTCGATGATCCTTCAATGCCTAATATGGCTGGAAATCCATCACCCAGTCATCCTGACCAAGTGGTAAACGTGATAATTAAGAGGGGGAGGAGGACTAAAACCAATGTTGCGGAGGTGAAATCTCCTCTAAAATAGGTTTGGGAAAAAATGATAGATGTGGGCTTCACCATTCAAGATTTGTAGAAGGTACCAAAAGTAGTGAAGAGTTACTGTGAGTTTCATGATGTGAAAGGTCATGAAATCTAAGAGTGCACTGAATTCAGAGCTCTAGTACAAAGTCTGATGGACAGCAAAGAGTTGGAATTCGTCCTTATTTCCTCGAAAGTATTCTGAATAATTGGACTACGGAAGAGATCCCTGTAGTTTTTAGGACTATTTTAAAGTAATGTTCAAAACATACCTATTGCCCTAAGCTTGGAAGCAATAAGGATTCTTTTGTAAAATAGGCGCATGTCCATTATCTTTACTTCAATGAAAATAATGCATTTTATGTCCCACTTGGCAAACATTCTAGTATTTTCTTCCCTATTTCATTCATACTCATACCATACAAATAATCATCCTTTAATTTATTTGTTCTTTGGATATTCTTTTATTCCTATAATAGGTCCCCAGATATTAATGATACGAGTGATGCTGCTGCTGACTCAGAGTCTCCTTTTGAGTAGGATATGTGTCCAGGGGAAACTCAGGACTTTGAAGATGATTGAGATTGTAACTTGTCTCCTGATTTCTTAAGGATGAAAGAGCAAGATGAGAAACAAGTCTTACCTTACAAAGAGTCAGTGGAAATTGTGAGCTTAAGGGATGAACAAGAGAAGAAAGAGGTGAAAATCGAGACTTGCATCACTGCAGAAACAAGGCAAGACCTCATTGGGTTACTCCAAGAACTCAAAGATGTTTTCGCATGGTCATATCAAGACATGTCTGGTCTAAGTACTGATATCGTGGTACACCAGCTTTCCATAAAGGAAGAATGCAAGTCAGTTCAGTAGAAACTTTGAAGGATGAGGCCAGACGTACTATTGAAAATAAAAAAAGAGGTCAAGAAACAGTTTGATGCTAGTTTCTAGCAAGTGGTCAAATATTCGGAGTAGGTAGCCAATATAGCCCTTGTCCCTAAGAAAGATGGGAAAGTGCGAATGTGTGTACACTACAGGGATTTAAATAATGCTAGCCCGAAGTACAATTTCTCGTTGCCCCATATTGATACCTTAGTCAACAACACGAAAGGTCATTCATTATTTTCCTTCATGGACGGTTTCTCTAAATATAACCAGATAAAGATGCACTCTAAAGATATGGAGAAGACCACATTCGTAACAATTTAGGGAACATTTTGTTATAAAGTGATGCCATTTGGATTGAAAAATGTAGGAGCAACATATCAAAAAGTCATGGTGACTTTGTTTCATGATATGATGCACAAAGAAATTGAGGTTTATGTTGATGATATGATCGCTAAATCTCAAACAAAGAGTGAGCATGTGAAAGTCTTGAGGAAGTTGTTCTTAAGGTTGAAGAAATTCCAGTTAAAGTTGAACCCAAGAAAATACACTTTCAGGGCCATGTCGGGTAAATTGTTAGGATTTGTAGTCAACAAGAAAGGGATCAAGGCTGACCCAGATAAAGTCAAGGCCATACAGGATTTACCACCACCGCGTACCCAAAAAGAGGTTAGGAATTTCTTAAGGAGATTAAATTACATTACACGGTTCATTTCACAACTCACCGAGAAATGTGACCCCATATTTCATCTCTTTAAGAAACATGATCTAGGTGTATGGGATGAGGAATGTCAGAAGGCCTTTCAAAAAATGAAACATTATTTGCCCAATGCCCAGTGCTGATGCCACCTAACCCAAATAAACCACTTGTAACACCCTTAACCCGTATTCATCATCGGAATAGGGTTACGAGATATTACCGATCAAATCATAACACATAGCTAACATTTATCAATCTTAAGCAATCATTCACATACATCATTCAATACAATCACATTGTCTCTTATAAAGGCCTACGCGGCCTTAAACATGCTCTAGAAATGGTTCAGGATTAAACCGATAACATACGAAAATTTTGGAAAACTTAGTAATTTTTCAATCATATAAGGGTACACAACCGTGTGAACAGGCAGTGTGCCTCACACGGCTAGTAGACACGCCTGTGTCTTAGGCCGTGTGGAAACAGGGCATGCATAGTGACTTGTATCACACGGCCGAGGACACGCCCATGTGCCAGGCCGTGCAAAAATTAGAGGATATACTGAATTGGCTCACACGGCCAACCACACGTCTATATGTTCAGTCCGTGTGCCCTACGAAATGGCCACACACGCCTATGTGCTAGGCCATGTGCCATTTAGGGGTGTATACTGACTTATACCACACGGTCAACTACACGCCCGTGTGTGAGACCATGTGAAGCATACTGACTTCAATTCAATTTCAACACCAAGGGACACACAACTGTGTAGCATGACCCTGTGTCGCACACGGCTGAGACACAGGGTCGTGTCTTTGCCTGTGTAAACAAAAATAGGCCATTTGCAACACATTTTGCATATACCTACACAAGCTTATATGGTATCATTTTAAGTCACAAATATGCAGCCAAAGTTCATCAACCAATACATAAACATACCAAATCCATATCAACCATTCAATACTCAAATCCATATTATTTACCTATTCAAATATCAAGCTATTTAACTTGATTTTCTAAGCATAATTCACATGTATAATTCATTGGACAAAACCAATCCAAACATACATACCAATTCAATCCCATTCATTCATTATAGGTCTATTACTAAACATTATAAGTATATCCATTTGCACATTTATAAGCATCATCAAGTTCATCATTTTATGCCAACTCAATTAGCCAAAATACATATACATCAAACATAACAAAGTGACTCAAGCCTATACATGCCATATACCATATATACATAACTTCAAAAGTACCAAAATAGATGATTGAAAGTACGATGAAGTCTCTGACGATTCCCAGATCCAAGCTAGCTTCGTAAATCTATAGAACATTGAAAATTAAATAGAGTAAGCTATAAAGCTTAGTAAGTTCGTGCGTTAATATGAAAGAATTATAACATTCATTAACAATTCAAAATAGATAGTATTATAGACATTTAAGTCATCAATTCACAAGCTAATATAAGGTTTATCCATCTCATCATTCATCAATTCTCAACTTTCACTAGTTCGATATTCAAATAGTTTTCTGTACATACTTGTACCGAGACATTTCTATTTCTCATCAATCTTTTATCAAACCACTTCGTTTCATAATTGCTTACAATACAGTTTCATTGATTTTCCGATGCCATAGTCCAACTATGGTCTTTCATATATTCATTGCCAAGACCCTACCGTGGTCTTTCGTTCACATGCCATAACCCAGTTATGGTCCTATTATTCGATTGCGATAGTCCAGCTATGGTCTTACTCATCATCTAGCCTTACTCAACTCGTACATTTCTTTTAATATCTCAATATTCATCTAATAGAATAAATAGATACATATAAGTTCATTTATACAAACTTACCTCGTATACGGAATTGACGGATTGGATCGATTACTCGATAACCTTGCTTTTCCCCCGATCTAAATCCTAATTCTTTCTTTCTTGATTTATATGTATTCAAAATTAATCCATTGAATCACCAACTCATTCAATTTAGTCCAAAAATATACATTTGGGCATTTTTACACATTAACCCCTAAGCTTTCACATTTAATCTATTTAGACCGTATTTCACAAATATACAAAATTCACACAATTCAACCAAATACATGCTAGCCGAATGTCATAGAGACCTCTAAAAGCCCATAAGTTTCATTTATTTCACATTTCAACCCCTCAATTTACATATTTCACAATTTAATCCCTTTTTGACATTTTTGTCAAAAATCACTTTACAAAACTATTGAATCTATCAACAGATAATCATTTTCCATTATCAAACATTCAAAAGCTCAAGTATTCATCAATGGCACTTCACACAATCATTAACAAATTCAAAAATTAAGGCAGGGGCTAGCTAGAATACGAAGCAACGATAATAAAAACATAGAAATCATCAAAAATCGAGCTAAAACCATACCTTACTCAAACCAAGAATGTACCGAACCCTAGATGGACATAGAAGCTTTCTTTTTCTCATCAAAATTTGACTAAAATATGATGATAAAACATAATTTTGATTTTGGTTTTATTTATTATATCATTTATTAACTAATTACATTATTAACCTTATTAATAAACATATAAAATCTCATAATGGACGTCCATTAATGTCCATCAACATTATCAATGGTCTAATTACCATTTAAGGCCATCATATTTAAAAGCAAAGGCTATTTGAAACCTTTAACTAATAGCATGCAACTTTTACATTTTACGCAATTAAGTCATTTTTCTCTAGTTGAGCTATTAAATGATAAAATTAGCTCACAAAATTTTTACACATACATACTATCATGATGTAAACACATAAAATAATATTAAAAATAATTTTTTGACATCGTATTTGTGCTTCCAAAACCATTGTTCTGATTTAGCTCAAAAACGGGTTGTTACAACACTGATACTATACTTGGCAGTATTTGGAAATTTTACGGGATATGTAATAGGCCAACATGATGAGTCAGAGAGGAAAGAAAAAGAAATCTATTACCACAGCAAGAAGTTCACTGATGCGAGACAATATACTCATCAATTGAGAAGCTGTGTTGTGCCTTAGTCTGGACTACCCGGAGGCTGAGACAGTACATGTTGTACCATATGACTTGGCTCATTTCGAAAATAGACCCTCTAAAGTACATGATAGACTCGACCGCATTGAATGGAAGAATGGCTCGATGGAAAATTTTACTTTCTGAATTTGATATAATCTATGTAAACCAAAATGCAGTAAATAAGAGTACAATAGTGGATTTCCTAGCTAGCAGAGCTCTAGAAGATTACGAGCCTTTGAACTTTGATTTCCCGAATAAAGATCTAATGTATGCTGCAACTGCTGAAGAAGATGATCTAAGGGAACATCTCTGGAAATTGAAATTTGACGGTGCTTCAAATGACATAGGTAATGGAATTAGGGTAATTCGGGTATCTCCAAATGGAGGTCACTATCCTTTCACCAATAAACTTGATTTTGATTGCACAAATAACATGGCGAAATACAAAATGTGTATCATGGGAATCTGTGCGGCTATAGAACAAAAGATCAAAGTGCTAGAGGTATATGGGGATTCTGCACTAGTAATCTATCAAATCAAAGGTGAATGGGAGACAAGAGATCCCAAGCTAATGGATTATTGAAAGCTAGTTCTCGAGTTAATTAAGGAATTTGATGACATCACATTCTACTACCTCTCGCGAGATGAAAATTAGATGGTTGATGCCTTAATTGCCTTAGCCTCTATGGTCAAAGTGAATAAGCAAGAGGATGTAAAACCTATCCAAATGAGCACTTATAAGGCCTCAACCCATTGTTACAACATCAAGAAAGAAGAAAGGGATGATCACCCTTAGTACCATGACATATTGCAATATGTAAAGAACTGTGAATACCCTAGCCAGGCAATTGAGAATGATAAAAGGATGTTAATAAGGCTAGCCAATGAGTATGCCCTAAATGGGGAGATACTATACAAAAGAACAAAGGATCAGGTGTTACTGAGAAGTGTAGACACTGTTGAAGCTAAGAAAATCCTAGAAGAAGTCCATGAAAGTGTTTGTGGAACACATGCCAATAGTTTTGCAATGGCTAGGCAAATCATAAAATTTAGATATTATTGGTCCACCATGGAAGGGGATTGTATCAATTATAACAAAAGGTGCCATAAATGTAACATCCTGAAATAGGGCCTAGTCAGAATAATGGTTTCGGGACCACAAATCTGACATCAAAATATTTATTTTATGATTATTATGAGGCCTATAATATGAGTATATGCATGTGTTAAAGTTTCATGAAGAAATTCTGAGCATAAGATGTCCAATTGGAAATTAGGGACTAAATTGAATAAATTGCAGAACTTGGTTTCTAGAAGAAATTTGTATGAAATTGCTTTAGATTATGAATTAAAGGGTCTTGGAGAGAAATTTTCCCAAATTCTAATTTTTTGGAAAAAAATGGGCCTGCATGGATGAAATTTTAAAGAAAGGGCATAAGGGTATTTTGGTCATTTGTCATTTGAATGAAATAAAATGGGAAAAATGAATCAAAATCATCTCATTTTCTCCTTCATCCAGCCGAATTTTAAGGGTCACCATAGCTAGGGTTTTCAAGCTTTCCAAGCTAAATAGTAAGTGCTCTCAAGCCCTGTTTTTCATGTTCTTTGTATTTTTGAAATCCCGGTAGCTTGCTCTTCCTATTTCTACCCATATTTCATGCTAGGGTTTATATTCAAAAATTTACTGATGCATGAGTTATTGGTATTTTGATGGATTATGGAGGAATGTGAAAGATAAATGTGTGTTAAACATATTTTTCTAGTTGATTTTCATAAGAAACCCTTATAGGGACCATTTTACAAAAAATGTAAAAGTGTGGTAGAAATGAGAAATTAATGGATAATGTGGGCTACCATAAGAAGGAAAAGTGTTTGGCTAGGCTTGGGTAAGATAGAAAGTGTATGTGTTTCATTATCCGAGCCTAGGTACTAAATCGTAAAAATGTGATAGGTTAGGGGCAAAACGGTCATTTGAATCGGGGTAGATATTAAACTTGAAATGTACAATGTGGGGTATTAATGAATTAATTTTGCTTTTATAGACCCCGAGGAACAAATTTCGGAGGTTGATCGTGATAAACGCAAGGTTTCGGAATAGCCGAAACATAATCCCGAAGGGAATACCAAGTAAGTTCGGATAACTTAAAGTAAACCCCTAATATGTATAATTGCATGATTTATGAATGCATGATATTTGCATTTATTGATGGCATGAAAATGTATGAAATGCATCTTTGATAATGAATTGTTGATAACCGTCTTAGTTGAGGTTAAAAAGGGAATTCGATGGATAAACCATGTTTTACATGTGGAATAGATCCTGCATGTGTTGCAGTAAGGATTTAGCCTGGACGGGAAATCTGTGATCTCAAGTATGAAAAGGAATTTAGCCCAGACGGGTGTTCCTTGAATGATCAAGCCTCCCGAAGAATATGTGTGCACTATGGATTTAGCCCAGACGGGTAATCCGATTAGGGTCTGAATTTAGCCTGGACTGGTAATTCAGATCCGAGCTCATTAAGGGTGTTTGTCACTATAAGGGATTTAGCCTGGACTGGTAATCCCGACATCACCTTATGAGTTCATGATATGGAGAATTTAGGCTGGACTGGTAATTCCGCCATGAAATGTGAGGTTCACGGGAGTGCATATATGTAAAATGATCATTCGTGAGAATTAACGGATATTGGGTATTCCATCAAGATTTCCTAGAAACTCAACCAGGTTAATATGATGTATGCTAAAAAGATGATGAATGATGAACTCATTTATATAAATTTCATGATGTTTTGTTAAGTGACTAACTCATTGATTTAGTGCATGTGATAGGAAATCATTTTATAATAGATGATTCCATGATTTAAATATGGATGTATGCTAATTACTCGGTAAGTTTACTTTCTGGTTATTCGAGCTTACTAAGCATGTAAATGCTTACCCCTCTCTTTTTCCCTGTTTTACAGAGCTTGAGGACTTATAAGGATTGGAAGACAATTGGAGAGTCAACACACTATCAACTAGTCAAGCTTTGGTATAAAGACACTTCTATTTTGTTAATGGCATGTATAAGGCTTTGAGTATTTTGTCAGATGTGTTATTTGAATTGCCAAATGAAGGCATGTAAAGATGCATTCATCTTTTTGTATAAGGCCATAGAAAATGGCATATTTGGAAGTAGGCTATGACCTACCTTTATATGCATGTTTATGCTCCATTATGATGGGTTGCTACAAGTGGCAATGAGTTCAAAAACGAGTCAAGTCTTGAATGTATTGCAATAACATAAGAACCCATAAATGCTAGATGGGAAATAACCTTTTTCATGAAACCAATAATATAAGGTTTCCATGCAACTAACTTCATCAAGATCATTTACAAGTGTATAATCATGTTTTACTTTGAATTTGGTATCTATTAAGAAGAAGCAGAAAGAAAGGGGTGACTAAAGGCTTGGAAAATAGCCTATTAAAGTCCACATGGTTAGACACACGGGCGTGTGTCTAGGCCGTGTGAGACACACGGTCCATCCCCATGGGCGTGTGGTATCATCGTGTGTCCCTTGCACCTAAAACTTTAAGCTAAATTAGCACATGGGTAGGACATACGGGCATGTGTCTTGCCCGTGTTAATTTAATAGAATGCTCAAGTTTTGAACATGGGGTGAGTCCACGAGCGTGCGAGTCCACACGGCCCACCTGCACGAGCGTGTGCCCCTTTTTACTAAGGAAAATGTTCTGAGGAGCCCAAGGGAAACCGAACAAGCCAGAATTTGTCCCATGTTGCCTTCTGATATGTTATAGGTTTCGAAGGCCTATATAAGGGACGAGATGTTCATAATTGAAAGATTTTAAGTTTAAATGAAATTTTGTGACCTGGGTTCATGTACCGAAAGTGTAAAGTCCCGGTAATGCCTCGAGCCCTGTCCGGGGTTGGATACAGGTTAGGGTGTTACAATAAATGTCAAATTTATGGGGACAAAATTCATGTACCTTCTTCACCTCTTCATGTGATAACTTCTCTGTGGCCTTTCTCTACGTGGGGCATGGATGTCATAAGACCAATCTTGCCAAAGGCTTCTAATGGGCGTCGATTCATCTTCGTGGTCATTGATTACTTCACAAAGTGGGTAAAAGCCACTTCTTATACTAACGTCACGAAATCAGCAGTTAGCAAATTCTTAAAGAAAGAAATTATATATTCGTACAGGATGCCGGAAAGAATCATATCTAACAATGTATTAAACCTGAATAATAGCACGGTAGTAGAAGTCTACAGCCAGTTCAAGTTCAAACATCACAACTCGTCACCATATCACCCAAAATTGAATGGTGTAGTAGAGGTAGCTAATAAGAACATGAAGAAGATTGTGGGGGAAAATAACAGAAACTTATAAAGATTGGCATGAGAAATTACCATTTGCCCTCTATGCTTATCGAATGTCTATCAGAACCTCCACCAGGGGAACACCTTTCTCATTGGTTTATGGAATGGAGGCAGTTTTACCCATTGAAGTTAAGATTCCTTCTCTCTGATTTTTATCAAAATTAAAGTTAGATGAAGCAAAATGAATCCAATCTCGATATGAAAAGTTGAACTTGATCAAAGGGAAGAGGTTGAAAGCTATCTGTCATGGTTAGATATACCAAAAACGTGATGATGTGAGCTTATGACAAAAAAAGGTCCACCCTAGAGAGTTCCATAAGGGGGACCTGGTGTTAAAAAAGATCATTCCTATATAAAAGGACTTCAGAGTAAAATGGATGCCAAATTGAGAAGGACCTTATGTGGTAAAGAAATCTTTTTTTCTGGAGGAGCATTGATTCTAACTAAGATGGATGGAAAAGATCTGTCTAATCCTGTAAATTCAGATTTAGCCAAAAAATACTTCCCCTAAAAAAGAAGGGAGAGGTCAAGGAGAAAACCCGCAAAGGGCATTTTGAGACCAAAGGAGTTTTGAGTTGAAAACCAGAAAAGGGCAGCTCAAATTTTGATTGAAGATTGGGTTTGTAATAGTCGTGTCCCCTCAAAGGTAACAAGGAGGAGAAACTTTACATTTTGAGGCATCAACAAAGTATTTCAATCTTGGAATGGGCCTCAACAAGTTTGCTTGGAGAAGCTCATATTGCAATATCTGGGGCACTTAGTTTCATTTTTATCCACTTTGTATTTTTGCAGTGTTTGTCACTTTGATTAATCTTTTCATTAAGGGCTTTGCTCCCAATAAATTTCAGTCTTATCCATTAATTTACGACCTTGTTCTAGCATTTTTCATTGAAATAACGGTTAGTGGACTAACAATGTCAAAGTATAAAAGGATTTATGCATATCACTTTGAAAACTTTTAAATAGTACAAGGACCTGAAATAGGACCACTAATTCAAAATAACCAAATTTGAAAGTTGGAAAGGTCTTGGAACAAATAGTCTAGATTGTGATTACCTTTTCGGGTTTCCTGTCAAAGATACCAGACCTGAACAAGAAGGCATGGTAACACATCAGTGATAGAACCTTGACAAACAATGAGCAATGTCAACCTAAGCACTAAATAGGAGACCATTCTCGAAAATGAGATTTTGAATTCATACAAATATCATTCATATACATCTAGTTAGGAACATTTGATTCATTCTAATCATAACATCCTAATTGTTTGGTAAAATATAAGCCAATGAAATAGATTCTACAAGTCCTGTTCCCCAGAGAGTGGTGTAACAGATTAGTGAAACAGTCACTCCCATATCCTTGAAGATGTAGTTTTAACACCCCTAACTCGAATCTGTCGCCGGAACAAGGTTATGGAGCATTACCGAAATTTATAAAGCAAATAGATAAAAAATGTAAACATTTCATATCATATATCATTCATGTCAAGAACCAATCAAAATCATACATATTGTCTCTTATATGAACCCTCAAGGCTCAAATTATGCATCAGAAACAAATCAGGACTAAATCAAAAAATCAAAAAAAATTTCAAAAACATTTAATATTTTCAACACTGTAGTGGTCACAGGCCTGTGTGGTCAGGCTGTGTGGCTCACAAGGTCAAGGGACACACAAGTGTTTCAGACCATGTCCAAAATTATGGGTTTACTAACTTGGATTACACGGTCGAGCCACACGCTCATGTGCTAGGTCGTGTGAGGATATTGACTTGTAATATTAAGGTGCAGGGGTCACAAGGTCAAGCTACACACTCGTGTGCTAGGTCGTGTGAAAACTTTAAGCATACTAACTTATGCAAATTAAAAGATATAAGGGACACACGGTTGAGACATAAGTCCGTGTCTCTACCCATGTAGACGAAATAGGCCATTTTACAAGCCATATTTCTCACCCAAATTTTTATCAACCTACAATCAACTTTGTCCATATCTACAAACCATAATTAGACATGAAAAAAAAATCAAAATCAAGCTTTAAGCATATAATATTGTCACTTACAATCAATATGTTTTTAGGCACCTCGGATATCAGATTATAACAAATATATTTATATCTTCAATATAATCATAATGTATAACTAACTTATATGCATATTTGTATCTAAAGTTTACCAAGCTAATTTGCATTATTTCTAACCAAGTCACTTACCTACCAAAACTTACCATTTGATGCCCAAAATGTAATTCAAATACTAATATATTTAGTTATATATATACCTTAAATATCATGATACTGATTCATAATCAATTCATTGCATCCCAAAACATATGTATATAAATGCACTTTTATCTAACATTTTACCTTTCACCATACAACCATAAACAAAACCACACATCAAACATTTAAGACAAATATTCACCAAACCAATATGTGCCAAAACACAAGCCAAATAAGTGGCTAATATTAACAAAACTCATATAGGCAAATATTAACCAGAATACCTACACATGCCATTATAACCAAATCAAAACATTTAAAAGTACCGATAGAATCGATAGATAGTGTGATATAACTCCGACAAAATTTCAACCCGATCGAGCTTCTGATAATCTAAAAAGTAAAGGAAAACAACTATGTAAGCAACGAATGCTTAGTAAGCTCGTATAAACTTTAATCATATTAATTCATTTCAAATATGAAATCTATACGTATCAAGAATAACCTAATATTGATACCACAATACTCATGAAGCTATATTCATCAGTTCACAAGTTGAATAAATCCACAATATCACATATACATATTATCCCAAGCTTAGTAGGATTTTATATGACTTTAACTCTTCCAAATTTCTTTATTTTCATTTACATTTCTTTACTTTCCACACTTATTCCATATGCATAACACACAAGTCATAAACATATCATTCAACTATGGTCACAAACTAGTGCATTTAACCAAATTCTTTTTTGAATTGATCACATGATAAGTCATTTCATAAGAAATTTCATAATTTAAACCTTATCACTTTTACATGAGCACTAGCATATTCTCACTTAAATACTTACCAATTAAATGCATCTTATAAATAATCATATTACTATTCAACCAATAGCTTGGCACTTGCTTAAGCATCAATGGTTAGCGTACTTGCACATATTACATATAAATTCAACATTGACAAACTTATTTTCTCGACATGTCACACTTGAGTTTATTACTCGTCTCAACATACATAATTTCCTTGTATCAACGTATCAAAGATAGTCACATATTTACATGTCATGATAAATATCATTTTCTTGCCGTTTCTTCATAAACATAAATTATTCATTTCATTATATCAATATTTCATGTATCATTATTTTCATGAATTTCGTGTATATTTATTCCAGAACAATTCATAATCATGAATATACATAATTATCAGGCAAGTTTCACATACATGTATTTTCCATGTCATGTTTCAATATATCAAATAAATATCATTTCCATGTATTTAAGGCATATACCGATAATAGTTCATTTTGAACTCATGTTATCTCATATCAGTACTTTACCTGTTGAATCATTAAAAATATCGATAGATACAAAGGTAGTACACATAAAGTATACGAATCTGAAATCTGTCAATTCATATTCGAGGGTACTTATTAGAGCGCATAATCAGAAAGCACTCTCTCGATCCATATAACAGGAAGCTCATGTGAGCTATGTAATAGGAAGCTTATCCAGGATATAACAGGAAACTCATCAGAGTTTAGAGCAGAAAATTCATGTGAGCTTAACCGGTAACTCCGAAGAGCTATTATCAAGACGCTCCTGATAGCCATATATCAAGAAGTTCAAGCGAGCCATATCGGGAAGCTCATGAAGAGCCATATATCGGGACGCTTATAAAGAGTTGTGGTATGTCCACAATATATGCAAGATCAATACAAATCATATAACAGGATGCTCACAAAGAGCTGCGGTATGTCCGCAACACATGCAGGATCAATACCAATCGAGATGCTCGCAGGATCCATGTAATGGGAAGATTAAGAGGGCTTATAACAGGACGCTCTTCAAGTTATGGTGTGTCCACAACATATGCAGGACCGCAAACAATACAGGAAATCATGTATCCATCGAATTTCATTATTCAAACGGGACTTATTACTTTTTGGGCATTATTGAACATGTGATCAATTTCATACATAAGACATTTATATAGTTCACATATACAACATTCAATTCAAACGTATTAATATACATAATTTAGTTAATCGAACTTACCTGGCTAAATTGCATAAATACCAAGATTTAGGGGCATTTTGGTAATTTTCTATTTTTCTCAATTTTTCACCCGATCTTGATCTAAATTAATAATTTCATTCAATTTATTAATTTAGACAATAAAACAATTCATTTCCTGCAATTTGGTTATTTTTGACATTTTTATAAAATTACCCCTAAAGTTTTACTTTTATTCAATTTAGTCCTTAAGCCTAAAACATGCAAATTAGTCATTTTTAGTGTAAAGTCATGCTAGCTGAATATTAATATATATTTTCCTCCTCACCTCTCCATTCCACATCTTTAATGTATATAGCATGCTTATATGTAACAATATCTATAATTCCACTATTACTTATATGTTCATATCAAAACTGTCCACTTGAGTCATAATCACAAAATTATTTATATCTTGAGATAAAGAATTCTAAATTAAGATTAGATTGATTTTTTGAAGCTAAACTCAAATATCTTTCTACCATAAAAAATTCAAAATTTATAATTTAGCCAATAAGTACAGTAAAATCTTCAAATTTATCCCTATTCTGTTGTTTCACAGCTTCGACCTTTCTTTACTAAAAATTAATTATCTCTTAGTAAGAAGTTTGGATGGTGTCTCAATTTGTTTCTTTTGAAAATAGACTCATTAAAAATCTATACATATAAATTTAAACTCATAATTATTTTTTTAAAAGTTTTGATGATTTTCCAAAGTCAGAACAGGGGAACCCGAAATCAATCTGACCTTGTCTCACAAAAATTCATATATCTCATAATATGAAACTCTTTTTCTTAAACCGTTTCTTATATGTAAAAATAGACTGTAAAAATAGACTCAATAGGATTTAATTTAATACTTTAATTAACCTCTAATTAAATTTCTAAAATTTTTGGTGAATTTTCAAATTCAGACTACTGCTGCTGTCCAAAAACTGTTTTAGTGCAAAATGTTGATAACCAAGTTTATAACTCAAAATTTCTCTTTTTGTCACTTTATTTCCTTACTTTACTATATCAAGGATAATATCTTACTTTCTTACTATAGTAATTTTTGGGTATTACAATAATGGATTGGATCAAAGTTGAAATGGCAAATCTAATCTCCTTAAAGTTGTAGTGGAGCAAGATGAAGCTAAAAATCCTATCTCCCTGAAGTTGCAGTGGGTCAGAATAAAATTACTATTGCAAATCTTATCTCCCTGAAGTTACAGTGGAGCAAGATGAAGCTATAAATCCTATATCCTTGAGGTTGAAGTGGGTCAGAATGAAATTACTATAGCAAATCTTATCTCACTAAAGTTGCAGTGGAGCAAGATAAAGCTATGAATCCTATATCCTTGAAGATTGAATGGATCGGATCAAAGTTAAAATATCAAATCTTATCTCTCTGAAGTTGTAGCGGAGCAAGATGAAGCCAAATCCTATATCCCTGAAGATGCAGTGGATCGGATCGAAGTTATTACCAAATCTTATCTCCTTGAAGTTGCAGTGGTGCAAGATGAAGTCGTAAATCCTATATCTCTAAAGATACAGTGGATCGGATCAATGCTATAATATCAAATATTGTCTCCCTAAAGTTGCATTAGAGTAAGATGAAGCTACAAATATTATAACCTTGAAGATGCAGTGGATTGGATCGAAGCTACCATAGTGAATCTTATCTCCATGAAGTTGCAGTAGAGCAAAATGAAGCTACAAATCCTATACCCTTGAAGTTGCAGTAGGTTGGAATGAAACTACAAGTCCTATATCCCTAAAATTGCATTGGAATGAATTGAAACTACAACAGCAAATCTTATCTCCTTGAAGTTGCAATGGAGCAAGATGAAGCTGTAATACAAAATCCAGCTTTCCTAAAGTTGTAGCGAAGCGAATATAGTGGAGAAGAGTAACCAATGAATTGAAAAAATGGGTTACTTGGAAAAGAGAAGCACCAGAGAAGTCGAGATGCAGCAAGATCAGACAATATTGGTCCTCCCCTAAGGTCTTTGCTCCCTTCACGTTACACGAAAATGAGCAAAGAGGGGCAGCTGTAGAGGCCAATTTTTATCCAGCCCAACAATAACCCACAAAAAGAAATAAATAAATAAACAAACAAAAATAAGTCCATTAATTAAAAGTCTAGTCTAGCCCATTACAAGCCCAAATGCAAAACCCTAAAGCCCAAAACATTAAAAAATTTCAGAAACCTTAGCACCCCCTAAAGTCTCCGGTCATTGCTCCCCTCAGCGCGTCTGCAAGTGTGCCATCTGAAGACTAACACCGCCTGTTGGAACGCCGGTACCCCCATGGCACAGTGAAAAAAAAAATATATATATATATATATATATATATATATAAAACCATGGATCGATGTGCAAGGAACGAATCGGGGTGAAAAAGTTTTGAAATTACCAAAATTTCGATCTGAGTAGACAGTGAAGCCTCGGCAATGAGAATACTATTTTGATTTCGAATCCAAGCCGCAATCCTTATGATCCCGACCTCTACGCAATCCACCCAGTTGACAAAGAATGGAAGAAATCCCCAAAAACTATTTTCAGAGATATTTTGCTTGACGGCTGCTAGAGCTAATAGCAAAGCTTCGGTTTTTATATATATATATATATATATTCACTTTTAGGATTTTTCTCCTTTCTAAATATAACTCCCTTTATAATTGGTATGTATATATCAAATTAAATTTCAATCCGAACATAATAATTATAATTAAAATAAATAAATATAATAATGTTTTAACTGAAAATCATAATTACCTTAATTATAATAAAGATTTGGTAAACTATATTTATTTAAATTTATATCTGAACCAAATTCATATATTAATAGAATTATGTTCTCCTTTTGTGTACAACATCCTTGTACATATAATATGTTCGATATTTGATTGCCCAATTAAATTAATTCTATAATTAATTTAATTCATGTGACAACCAAACATAATACAAACTATGTTTTATTCCATTCATTTCAACCATAGGGTGTGACCCTGTAGGTTCTTGTAACGTTAGCAGTAATACTAGAACGATTCTAATGTTACAAACAATGAGTGACATCTAGCAATGCATCATTGCTACCTAAGTTACAAGAAGTCATGATTCGACATAACCTTTTGTGATTAATCTTTTATGCATTAATCCTTAAGTCCTTTATCTCTGGAATGGACACAAGTCATGGAATAGTCACACTTGCATAGTCCATCCCATTTTTCTTGATACCTTGAGTAGACTATGATACACAAATAAGTATGACATCTCATATCAACTTATTTGAGCATGGCCATACATTTCTAGTCCCACTTAATCAAGTGGCCTAAGATATTACTCCTATTATGTAGGAGGGACTTATCCTATATTGATCAACCATATCCTTCTACATAGATTATGGTATATCCAACATCAGCCTTTATATATCAACCAGTTATGGTGTACGTTTGACTGTATCAAAATATACAACTCACGATGTTGGGATAATGATGATCTCAAGTATGAGGACCATATACATATTAATCACTATGAGTAATGTTGTGACAATTACATAATAATCCAAGAAACATACTCATAGTGGGTCAGTCCAATATGTTGTTCTCTAACACACATATTCATGCATTGATTCTGACACTCCATATCAATGACAACTCTTTATCATCAATCAACTACATGTTAGTCTTAATGCATTATTGTTGTCCTAGTCAACAATAATACTTTACTAAGGACCTTTTAAGAATAATCATATTATTCTCAGGACATTATTTTAAAACAGTTTATTTATACACACAGAAAAGAAACTGAAATAATAATGGCAACGCCTTATATTAATAAACATGGTAAATCAAGTATGTTATTACAACCATCTCATGATTGATCTTTGGGCATACTCTTACACCGCCACCTCATCCCTTTATCTCCCACCGCTGTCATTGGTGGCCCTCTGCCATTTTGAAAGGTCTCCGAACCCATTCGAGTTCATTGACGACCTCGACGGAGAAGAGGAAAATAAAGTACAACAAAAAAACAAAGTTCAAAAAAAATAAAGGTAGTCGATCATTTTTTTTTACCTTTTATTTTTTAAAAAACAAAAAATAAAAAAAGATTTAAGTTTTTATCTGTTAGGCGCCGCTGGGGAGTCCCTTTTCCTCGACTCGAGAAGCATTGAAACCCCCTAGGGTTCTGTCAAGGGCCTTGTCGAAAAGGGGAGAACCCGAAAGGTTTCGTTGCTCTTGGTCGGCCTTTGATTGATTTTTTGGGGATTTGAACTCCAGATCTGTGTTCCACACAAAAAAAAAGAAAAAAAAAGGTCTTTTTCTAAAAAATTTTGACCATTGGAGGTGACGGTCCTTGTCACTGATATCCGATGGCCATGGCGGAGTTGCGATGCCCAGAAGGTCGAATGAATAGAAGAGTTGAGAGAAAAAAAAAGGGAAAAGGGAAAAAAAAATTTAATAAAGAAGAGAAATGATTTTGGGCGGGGAGGTAGGGGTTTAACTTAAATAGGCCCCCAAAACGACGTCGTTTTGGTCTTGGCTTTAGACGCCCTAAAACAGGTGTCGTTTTGAAGTGTGACCCGAATGCCCGACTCGAATTCCTTCAAGATCCGCGTGTTTTTTTTAAGGGAGGGGATATTTGCTGTTTTGGCCCTCCCACTTTGTTGCTTGTTTTTAATTTCGTCCCGCATATTTTATTTTATTTAACTTTTACCCCATAATTTTAATTTTCTTGCAAGCCGGTCCTTTGATCCATTGTTGAACCAAGGAAACGACATGGGTTTGGAAAAATTTCCCTTTGAGGCCCTGTAATTTTCCATTTTATTTTAATTTGATCTTTTGTATTCTTTTTTTTTGTTTTTTTTTATGATTTATGCTTTAAATTTTGTTACATATTCAATTCAGTCCCTAGATTATCGACCCTTTGGGAAATGACGTGCACTGGGTTTGGGTTATTTACCCTTTTGGTCCTTACCTTGTATTTTTTTATTTTAACCCTTTTATTTACTATTTTTATTTATTTATACTTAAGGTTCTATCACAATTTCAATTTAGTCCCTATTCATTTAATTGAGTCCCTGTAATTGCTATTATTTTTAATTTTTGCCCTCGAATTTCTGATTATTTTAATTTGGTCCTTTATTTTTAATTATTGATACTAATAATACTATTAAGTAATTATTGTTGCTAATTAATATTATTTTTGTTAAAATTTGCTCACAAATCAATAGTTTATGAATGTGATTATATTATCATCGTACATTTTTTATATTATTTCACTATTGGTATTATTATTTATAGTATTATTAATTGAATATTTTTATCATTATTTTTATTATTATACTCATTATATTATTGTCATTTTATTTTATTATTTATGTTGTTATTTTGTTAATACCATAATTTTGCCATCATCGTACATTGTAAATTTGCTACATGCACTCATCCGATTTTCGGCATAAGCGCATAAAAAAATAATTAAGACCGAGGCAATATTCTTTATTTGGGGGATTCGAGGGATCGTACTTTTAACTTACGAAGTATGACTTTCTCCTTGAACCGAAGTAAAGGAATATCCTTTTTAAAAATGAAAATGCATAGAATTTAGGTAATAACCAAATGGCGGTTATTCTTGTTTTCAAGGATTCGAGACATCGTACCCTAACTTACGGGGCATGATCTTTTTTTTCTCAATTAACTCAAAATAAAACATTTTCCACAAAATTTAATTTAGTTAGCGATATTTTAATCAAATAACATCATGCAAAGAGAGGTCGTAATTTAAATTCCTTTCGAATTTTCAATTTTTGACATCAAGACATTAAGTAATCAACTAGATATCAATTTTGGGCGTTATAAGGGTGTTAACCCTTCTTCATACGTAACCGACTCACGAACCCATTTCTTGAATTTTGTATACCAAAAATTATCGTTTTAATAAATCTAACATTTTATTAAAATGATCAAGTTTTGAGGTGATCAATCACACCTAAATAAAAAAGATTAATAGCGACTCTATTTTCGTTTTTAAAATAAAAAGTCGATTTCCAAAAAGGTTTTGACACATACAAACGGAAAATGTATTTGCATGTCATTAAAAATTTTGCCCGCTCACTATTAGCCCCATTTCCATCTTAGCATCTATACTGCTTTCTCCTCCAATTACCCACTCCCTCCATCAAAGAACCCTGCAAGAATCATAGAGATTGGTAAAATTAGTAACCTAAAAAGTCTTGTGATCCAAGTAGAGAATCCAAAGAATGATAAATTAATTCAATAAGAAAATTAAAGAATAATAAAATTAATGAAACAACCAAACAAATCTATATTAAAAAACATTAGTATCGATCAAGCACACAAGCAAATCTCAACTCAGTTATTGGATTTAAATTTTCAGGCAAGAAATTTTTGGGGGTTTCAAAAGCTGAAAAAAAAAAGTGCATTATTGAAGGACTGGAAAGAGTACAAGCGAAAGTGAGGGAGAACACAGGGAAAGATTAGTCGGCATTGAGGCTAATAGTGAGCTTGCAAAATTTTTAATGACGTGTAAATACATTTTTAGTTGGCATTGTATCATTGATTAGGGTCTATGGTTGAATAATTTCTCCATAGCAGGATATAAATATGAAAAGTAATGATAAATTAATTATTTAAATTTTTTTAACAATAATTTATTTATCAAATATTGAAAAAGCTATTGATTCAAAATTTGATAATAAAAAAAACCCTAGCACATGACATGAAGTTAAGGCAAATAGGTTAGTGTTGTAATAACCAGATCCATGGTTAAGCTAATTGGACTATCAATTCTCACTTTAACAATAATTAAATAAACATATAAAATTATTAAAAAGAAAAATTAAAATCCTTAAGTTAATAATCGGTTAAACCAATAATTTTTATCTTGATTTCTTATTTTTTATTAGTTCACAACTATTTGTTTTATTTCTTGTTATATATCTCAGGTCAAACTCGTTGAACCATAATTCTTAGCTCAACCAATTAATTTGACCCGATTCTAACACTACTGAAAATAAACTGTTGCAGGATTGTGGATGCTTCTTTAACAAACTCAGATATAGAAAACCGAATGAAAATATTGAAAGCTCAAGCTCGTGATATTCTAGAAATGGGAAAGCTTATTGGTTTGGCCATTGAAGGCGATGAAGAGAGTTAAATGGCAAGCTAGTCTGACTAATTTTTCTACTTGAGGGTTAAACTAATTATTTGTTTGAAAATGGGTAGCGTTTTGTCGATATGACTTGTATGAACAATTGATTGGGATGATGGTATGGAGATGGATAACGACAAGTCCTGGCCAGTCCGGTTCAATCCACTTAAATGGCCCATTGTACTATTTTTAAGATAATTTTATATAATTATCACTATACTCTATAATTGAATTCAAAGTTGAAAATTATTTATTTTAATTCATTTCTTGCTAGCTTGAAGTTAAAAAAACCTTTCTCAAGCTGCGCAAAGTGGGTTGGGTCAACCGCACTGAACAAACCACCCCATGATTGAGCAAATCCAAGAGAATTGGAACCTAAAGATTTTTTTGTAATCAACTCAGTTAACTAGACACTTCTTCCAAGCATTTGTAAAGTATATGATTTTATATATAATATTAGACTATATATATATATATATAGAAGATAGATTATTGATAATTAGTTAGTCTTATTAGTCATGATAGTTCTGTGATCTTTCGACAAACCAATAAGATCTTGATCCTTCGTCCTAAGTCTTCCAAAGAAGACCTATACGTTTCAGCGGTTCATCATATTGCCCGGCCATTGCCATTGATATCAATGATCCTAGATTAAGATCTGGAGTGTCTTCTGATTAATTGTGTAGTATGAAGTATAAACCCTTTTCAAAAAATCTGGGATGTCTTCTGAAGACACAATTGCCAATGAAGAAAGTAACCATCTAATATGTTATGCTCAGTATCTCCCCATTTGGCATGCTTTACATGCTTTTTCGATGTTTATCAACTATTTTTTCACTTTGTAGGTGATGGTGAGGTTGGACCTAAGACTGGAAGGGTTGTGAGAATAACAGTTGCAGTAAGGCATTTCCAGCAATACCGGTGTATATAACATAATCATGCAAATGGACCGACGAAAAATTGCATGCTTTGTAGATAAATAGACAGCTCTTTAAAGTTCATTATTTATCTTATATATCTTAAGCTTTATACATATACATGTAATTATATATATACAGGCACATGCAAAAGCATACACACAGACATATTGTACTTAACTTCAATTGGACGAGCTTTCTTTTTGCACCTTGTGTTTAAGGCAATATAAAAGTTATTGCACCTAGTGATGTCTGATCAAAAGGGATCTACATGAAATATAGATCGGATGTAATGTGAATGTGTCTTGTCGGATTTGGATAATCGGGGAATACTTGCAAGCTTTTAAAGGCAGAAATACATTATCCAAAACATTGTTCAATTAAATCAATAGAGCTACTTTTACCTGTTAGGTTCAATGGTGTCAAGGTTTGATAAGTTGGTGACATTGAGCGTTTCTTTGTTCTGCTCAATAACTCGGTTGCTTGATTTATAGTTGTGAATGCTTGTGTTGCAAGTCATTCAATGTTCTGTTTCGATGTTGTCCACATTTGGAGCCAGTTGCAGTCTACGATTTATGGTTCCCACATTGAGGAGAATAAGCTTGTTAAATTTTTAACCACTAACGCTGCAAAGATCTGAGGTCATATACAGTAAAATTCCGTAAAGATTACGCTTCTCTTGTGCATGCTGATACTAAAATCCCATTCCATTTTGCTAAGAGGATCAACATTTTGCTGAAATCAAAAGCCTTAAAACAAGACCAACACAGCATCCAAAATTGTAGGTATGTGGCCACTAATCCCCTACAGTTTCATTGAATGTGACTTGCGACCATGATTATTTAATTTGATTGGTAGTTCTCCCTGGACTATAGATCCTTTGTTCCCCCATTCAGTCATTTCTTTGGCATTGTCTGTCCTTATCCAACATCTATATCCAATTTAATGGAGTTGCAGTAAATATTTCTTCTGTTCACAAGATGGTCCTTGCTAGCTCTATAATGGCAACCGTATCATGATAACATCGACCGTAGCAAGACTCTTCCAGACAAATCCTTCACTCCTGGGACCTTAAATGTGGTGAAGGTTCTTAACCATGAACCTGCTTTTATGCATTTATTACCAAATGAATCAAATACTGCCCTAACACTACCAAGTGAAAAAACAATATATCAAAAGAGGCGCTGAGGGGACCATTAGCATGACAATTCAAAGCAAATATTTCAAACACCGTTGAATTTCCTTCCATTAAATTTTTTTTGTTGTTTTCCATCATCATGATTGAAGAACTTACCGGTTTAACCAACTATTTGTTTTGAAAGCCAATAAGATTCTTGTATGCCTGAAAAATATTCAATTAATAATTTTTTTTTATTGGGCATAAAATAGATATTAACTGGGGCCAATCTCGGAATCCCACTTCTCGCTTCACAATTATATGCATACAAAGGATAGACTGTAGAGCTATTATTATACAAAGGGGAGGTCGGTATGTACGTAAAGTATAACATTTGAAATGGATGTAGAACTTCGAATAGGACTTCAGATGCCAGCGATGCACTCCGGTGGGCTAACTGGGTATCTGGATTTGTCGGTGCAGTAATCGTAGATCATGTGGTTTATACGAACCCACCTATACCTTCTAGCTTCCATGACATTAAGGGCTTGATAAGTAGTTCCCTCCCACCAGTTCCCTGTGTTTGAGGCACAGCTTGCTGGGCCTGGCACTGGGCATCCTTCGATGTCGAAGTCCTTGTAGGAAGCTAAGAAAGGAGCTTTGCTCCAATCAATTTTCTCCAGGCCTCCCCTTGTCGCCCAATCATCAGCTTCCCACAGTGTTGAATAGACTCCCATTGGCTGAAACTTAGGGAATGGTATATTTCTAGCTTCATTGTTCTTGTAAACTCGGATTGGCACATCATCAACATAGAAGCTGTAATTCCACCGACAAAAAAAAACCCATTAAAAATAAGCATGGCTCAATTTAACTCAATCATTAGATACAGTCCATCGTCCCATTATATGTTAAACTTTACTGATTTGATAGACTGATAGTCTCTCTCTCTCTTTCTGTCATTTTATTACAATACAAGTGTCGGCTGTGTTTGTGATATCTAGAGCTATTGAACTTACACAATATGATGATGATTCCACATAATAGTGTAAGTATGGAAATCTGCAGAAGGATCAAACCAAAGGTTAACCCTTTGTTCCCTATCTCCTTTTCCATGAGCATAGATATTGGTTTGGACAGTATAAGGCTGGCCGCTACGATTTCCCAAGAACTCGAAGTCTAGCTCATCTCTTACCGTATCTGTATCAGAGTTCATCTGCACGCAATCCGAATTACAATGGAACCCAACTTATTAATAAGCTGAAAAAAATTAAGTTATTATTTACGGGCTTTTAGTTTTTGATGAAAATGGACAAGTTTTGAAAGATTATGTAGCATATACATAAAAAGCGGTGACTGTTCCGGCGGAGTCACCAGGTATAAGCTTGATCTTCATGCTGACACGTCCGAACAAATACTTCCTTTTGGAAGCAAATCCACAGCCTTGGAAACAAAAAAACGTAAAACAAATATCATTATGATAATCCAATTAATTTAAGGTTTCTAAAAATAGTTCTACTTAAACAATAAGTGACCCCACGAAATGATTTAACCTGAATTTTGGTCTAGAACAAGTTGGATGGCCTTCCCTCCATCAATTTGCCTAATATGGGAATCAGACCAAGTAATCTGAAAATCATCAAGAAAAGTAGCTGGTTTACCCCAAACACAAAAGGAAATTGCAAGAACACAAGAGAAAAGCAAAACAAAAGCATTCGTTAATGCCATTGTCATCTTTTCTTTAAATAAGGAAAGAAAGATGAGAGAATTTTGATTATTGAGTTTGGTTTAGTGATGAAATGGGAGTTCTAGTGTTTATATAGGTAGGAGGTTAAGGCTAGAGACAAGGTATTGCAATATTACGTATTAAATCTTGAAGGTATTGCAATAAACGTGAAGTATAATAGTGGACAATAATTTAAATCCCCTAAAAAGTTGATGTAGACGGCTGGTATTCAAATATGGAAAGGGAGTATTGGCATCAGCAGCTTAGCTTTCCATCCAGCTAATGGCAAGCCGTCGTCAGGCCCTACTACACCATTGTTTTTATTTCGCCTTTCGGGAACCTAATTCTAATGATCATTTTTTTTTTCTTTCTTCCCTTTACCATCGCATTTTTAGTTTACTATTATAGTCATTACCGCTAATTGTATTGTCATATGAAAACATAAATCATCAAAATGACAATATACTTACATTTATATTCTTTTCATTTTTCATTAATTTAAATTTTAATTAAAAATAAAAATATAATTATTTTATATTATAGAAGGTTTTGTTTAACCAATTTGTATTAGATAAATGAGAAGAGTGTAATGTTTTTTAAAGAATTTTAAATATTAATTTTGTGAATAAAAATAATACTGAAAAAGCTTATATCTCATTTAAGTGTTGAATTAAACTCGTCTTTAAATTTAATCAGAATCCAACTATTAAAAAAAAAAGAATGGTCAACTTGGTTTAGACTTAAAAGTTATAGCCAATTTCATCCAATCATCCTTATCTAAAAGTATCTGTGGACAGCCGAGAGATGGTGATTGATATGGATCCCTCCGGTTGGGCGGATTCCTCCTGTTCATGCCCCACCACCACTTTTTAGAGGGTCTCATCTTACATACTGTGCAGAGATGAAAGATTATATTATATTGTATGTATTTTTACAATAATCATGTGAACATAAAAAAAAACCAACAACAGCAAAAATAATTAAACATGTTAGAATCTTAAATACGAATGAAATATAATATTTATTGTGTTTAATGATCTTATTATATTTTTGCTAATGATAAGTTTGAAAATTTAAAATTTAAAATCTAAAATTTAAGTCTCACTTATATAAATTAATTAATTTAGTATTTATAAATGTTGTAACGTGTCATATTTTCAGTTTTGCAAATGCAACAAGATTATGATATGTGAAATGAAATAAAAACTCCAAAACGTGGCAAATTGAATACTAGGAACACTAGATTGATCTGGAATTGTGATTAAATGTAGTGAGATGGTGGCATAGGTTATATGTTTATGAACAGAAAAAGAATAAAGCTTGTGTACATGGAATTGAGGGACCAAATTAAGCTTTTAAGAATAAATGAAGAAAAGAATTATAGTGAGGAAACTGAAAACTAAGAGACAAAAGATATTCTTTCACTCAGCATGATAATTGAAAAAGAAGAATCCTGGGATTCACCAAACATTGGGAGCCACGTGTATCAGCTCAGCTAAACATATTTGTGTTACTTGATTTTGCAAGAACGCGCGGATGACTTTAATTGGATGAAGGTCCCACGAATGGTGACTGTGACTAGTAAATAGTGGGGACTTCTTTTGACGTGCAGGCTCAAATATAGCCGAACCTTCACGTGTTAAAACAAGATTGGTCCTTTTGTTATCCATAGGCACCGATAATAAAATAAATATTAAAATATATATAAATATCGTAGTTAAAATTAATAAGTTGTAGGGAAATTTTTTATTAATAGAGAGAAAAAGAAATGAAACTTATATCAATTAAGTGTTAGGTAATAAATTTAACTATTGCTCTAAATAAATCTTAACTCGTATTTATGGTTTTTTTTTTTTTTAATAATGAAACAACTTCCTTATCCATAGATAAGAAAATAGGACAAAATTAAGTTACTACTATATTTTATTTTATTAATTGTAATGTATAAGATGTGGTAGAGATATTTTGGGCAAATATGATCCCAAGTTTTCTATAGGAACATATGAAAAATGGCTTTTTAACCATATATATTAGGTTGAGAAATTAATTAGCAAAATAGTTGGGCATTATAATTTTTTAGGGAAATAGACGAAGTTGACATCCCTGAGGTTTCAGCTTTGAAGTCGATCGACTTCCATTTTGGACAATTGAAAGTCAATTCTGAAGATGTTGACTACAGATTTTGAATGCAAGGAAATATATTTTGCATGGCACAGTGGCGCAACAAAGAATGTAAGGAAGTAATTGAAGCGCTGGCAGCATGCAGCCAAATAACTCAAGCATGCACAAAGCAGAAAAATGTAACAAGCAGCGAAATTATCGAAGCATGTAGCAAGCAGCAGAAAAGTAAAGCACTCATAGTCTTGAAGTTCAAGTAAATAATTGAGGTAGGTAAGAATTTGTGTGATACCCGACACTCAATCCGGTTATCAAATTCGAATGTGTGACATCATATTATGTCGCCAAAGTAATTTAGGTTAACTTGAAATAAATCTACAAAATTAAATTCATAATTATCATTCATAACAATCTATACATTATTTATTATTATACACGTACATTCATAGTACTCAAGAATCAGCTATATCTATCTACAGGTTTATGATAAATCAATTTTGAATTTAGGATTCAAATTCCAACTCAAATGTCAAATTTTATCATGTTCTCTTGAGACAGATTTCATTTTCAATTTGGCATTTTTGTTTTGATGTTAACAAGTCTCAAGACAATAAAATTTATGTCTCGAGACAAATATTCTTAAGTCTTGAGACAGACCTCCTCTGTTTTCCTATTTTAGTTTCGATGTTTGAATGCCTCGAGACAAGGGGTTCTTCTTTTGAAACTTAGAACATGGCATAATTTATTTAGGTTCAATGTTTCCTCGTCTTGAGATATAAGTCATTTGTCTCAAGATCTAGATGAAATTGTCTTGAGACCACCTTGACGTGTCTCGAGACATTAAGCATTTGAATGCATAATAAAGTAATTTTTTATTCTAACGATCTCAGGACATGTTCTTACTATCTCGAGACTTAATGGTCAATAAGCCTAAAATGTACATTTTCAAGTGTTTAAAACCTTACCACTTTGTACTTAAACTTACCTAAAACTAACACCTATATAAAATCATCAATTCAACATATCAAAACACATTCAATCACCATCAAATCATAGTTTCCAACAAATCAACACTTAATTGATCAATTTGCACATTCGAACCTATATTGTAATGCCCTAAAATTATTGACTTCTATTTTATTAAACTCTATCATAATTAAGTATCTATTTCAGTGGCCCAGTGCTTTGAATGTGTCTTTGAGATCTTGGGTTTGAATTGTTTTTGTGAATAAATGGGAATATTATATGTTTTTGTCAAATTAAGGATAAGCTTAGATTTAATTTAAATTCCTTAGTTAATATCTGATTAGTTGTGGGTAGATGGTGACTTTTTTTTTTTAGGAATGTAACTTGGTAGTTATCTTTTTGTTTCAAAAGCAAATAATATTTTGACTTAATATTTGTTTTTCCCATGTTCCTTTTCTTTTTGTTTTTATTATTATTTTGATTTGGTTCCTTCATTCCCTTAATTGCGTCGTCATCTTTCTACCCTGCTATTGATTTCAATTTGGCTTTTTCCTTGCTTTTCTTCTGTTGTTCCTACTCTTTAGTTTTTCCATCATCGTTGGGCTGCCATTTATTTTTTATCTTAATTTTGCTTTATTCCCTTACTTCAATTTTTCTTTTAACTCTCTTGCTGGCCGTTCGTCAAGTAATTTGGTGCTCTATCTTTAATAGGTTTGAGTTTTGTATGTGGCATTAAAATTGCGAGGAGTTATAGAGTTTTCTATTTAGACAGTTAAAGAGTTTTCGGATGTTTTTCCTGAGGAGTTATCGGGTTTACCTCCAGATAGGGAGGTTGAGTTTGGCAACGAGGTTCTACCAGGTATTGCTCCACTGTCTATTACTCAATATCGTACTGCACAAAATGAGATTATGGAACTAAAGTCTCAGCTTTAGGAACTCCTCAATCGAGGGTTCATTCGTCCTAGTGTATCTCTATGGGGGGCACCAGTTCTATTTGTAAAGAAGGATGGTACTATGAGAATATGTATTAATTATCGCTAGCTGAATAAGTTAATGGCAAAGAACAAGTACCCACTTCTTAGAATCGACGACTTATTCAATTAGTTTTGTGGGGCTTCTATGTTTTCCAAGATAGATATTCGTTCTGGGTACCATTAGCTTAAGGTTAAGGAGGTCGATATTCATAAGACTACTTTTAAGACTCATTATGAGTAATACGAGTTCCTAATTATGCCATTTGGTTTGACGAATGTTCCGACTGCATTTATGGATCTTATAAACCGAGTTTTTCAACCGTATTTGGATTAGTTCGTGGTGATATTCAACAAAAACATTCCAGTATACTCTAAGACTAAGGATGATAATGATGAACATCTTAGAGTAGTTCTTCAGATACTCCGTGAGAAACAGCTCTACGCTAAGTTGAGTAAATACGAATTGTGCTTAAGGGAGATTACTTTTCTGGGTCATGTAGTTTCTGCTGAGGGAATTCGAGTTGATCCTAATAAAGTTAAGGTTGTTCTTAAGTGGAAACAACCTGGAAACGTTTCTGAGATTCGCAATTTTCTTGGGCTAGCGGGTTATTATCGGAGGTTTTTTGAAGGGTTCTCGCTTATCACAGCTCCTCTAACTAAGTTGTTGTGTAAGAATGCTCCATTTGTCTGGATTGATGAGAAGCTCAAATCTGTTTTGACTTAGACCCCTATTCTGAGACAGCTTGAATCGGGTAATGAATTCGTGGTATACAATGATGCATCACACGTCGGTTTGAGTTGTGTTCTGATTTAAGATAGGAATGTAATAGCTTATGTGTCCTAATAGCTTAAGTCATATGAAGGCAATTATCCTACGCACGATCTTGAGTTGGCCGTGGTTGTTTTTGCCTTAAAGGTTTGGAGGCATTATTTGTATGATGAGAGGTGTATCATTTACACAAATCACAAGAGACTTAAATATCTCCTTACTCAGGAGTTAAACATTAGGTAACATAGGTGAGTTGAGTTGTTTAAGGACTATGACTGTTCGATTAAGTATCATCTTGGTTAGACCAATGTAGTGGTTGATGCTCTTAGGCAAAAAGTAATGTCTGATTTGAGGGCAATGTTTGATTGTTTAAGTCTGTTTGAGGGATAATTCTTTGGTACTATGATTCCATCAAGTTGAGGATGGTAGTACTTCTGATTTTAGGCTAAACAGTGATGGGGTTCTGTGTTTTTGAAGATGAGTTGTGCACCTAACAACTCTGATTTGAGACAATCTATTTTGCGAGAAACGCATAGTAGCCCTTATGCTATGCATCCTGGCGAGAATAAGATGTATCGAGATCTTCATGAGTTGTACTGGTGGCTTAGGTTAAAATGAGAGGTAGCAGATTTTGTCTCTTGATGTTTGACATGCCAGCAGGTTAAAGCTAAGCACCAATTGGTTTTGGATTTGCTTCAACCCGTTAAGATTCCCCTTGAAATGGGAACGTATGACTATGAACTTCGTTAGTGGAATGCCTTTAACACCTACTAAGAAGGATTTTGTGTGGGTCATCATAGATCTTTTAACCAAGTCTGCCCATTTCATTCCTGTTAGGACAGACTATTCCCTTCAGAAGTTTGCAAAGTTATATGTTTCTGAGATTGTGAGACTTCATGAGGTTCCGATCTTGATTATTTCTAACAGATATCCTCGCTTCACTTCTTAGTTTTGGAGGAAGCTTCATAAGGCTCTGGGTTCGAGATTAAACTTTAGTACTGCATTCTATCCTCAGACCGATAGTTAGCTTGAGAGGGTGATTTAGATACTAAAGGATATGCTTGGGAGTTATGTGATCAATTTTTAAGGTAGTTGGGAGGAATTTCTACCACTAGCTGAGTTCGCCTAGAATAACAGTTTACAGTCTAATATTCAGATGGCACCTTACAAGGCTCTGTATGGTCGTAAGTGTTGTACTATGTTGTCTTGGATAGAGTTGGGTGAACAACGGGTTTTGGATCCTGAGTTGGTTTTTAAGACTGAGGATAATGTGATTTGGGATTGTTTTAAGGAGGCTTCTAATAGACAAAAGTGATATGTAGATCTGAAAAAGAGGGACATTGAGTTTTCTGTGGGTGACTATATTTTCCTTAAGGTATCTCGATGGAAAAAGATCCTTCGGTTTGGACGTGAGGACAAGTTGAGCCCTAGGTTCATTAGCCCATATCGAATTTTGAAGTATTTTTATTATTTTGATTTAGTTCCTTCATTCCCTCAATTGCGCTATTATCTTTCTACCCTGCTATTGATTTCAAATTGGCTTTTGCTTTACTTTTCTTCTGTTGTTCCTACTCTTTAGTTTTTCCATCATTGTTGTATTGCCATTTAATGTTTATTCTTAATTTTGGTTTATTCCCTTACTGCTATTCTAGTTTTCACTCTCTTGTTGGTCGTCCATTAGGTAATTTGGTATTCTATCTTTAATAGGTTTGAGTTTCGTATGTGGCATTAAAATTGCAATGTACAATTGGATTTTATAATTGATTATAAATGTGTGCTCTTCATTTGTGGGTGGTAAGTAGAGAGTCGTGAAACTATTGGTGTTCTTTCGACAGATTAATTTTCACCGTTTAGTTGTTCGTTAAGTGGTAAGAATTGACGTGTATATTTTTAGATGGTTTAGATTGGGTTGTTGGCTTTGCTATTTGAGGATAGTCGAGGACTTGGTTCTTCAAATCGTTGGTTTTCGTTACTGATCTAGTGTTCTGATCGGTGCATTCAGGTTCTAGTAGGCTCGTGGGGGTGTTTACATCAAAATCGATTCAGGTATGTATCAAGAAACACGAAAAATAGTAATCTGCGAAAGTCAAAAAAATAATCTATCGATGTCACATGGTCGTGTGCCAGGTCATATAGTAGGTCGTGTGTGACACACGACCATGTGATAAACCATGTGTGAGACACGGTTTGGGCTATTTCGGCCATGTGGACCACATGGGCATATAGGCCACATGGGTGTGTGTGAAGCCATGTAGGCCACATGGGCGTATAAGCCTAAAATTCTGAAATTTTCCCCAGGGCTGTACACGTTGTTCCGATCAACGTGGGCCTTCTGTGAGATCTGTTTGTACTTAAATAGACTTCAAAATGTGAAATCCAATCATTTGTTTGCATGAATTTTGATATTTGTTCTGCAACTAAAATATCATATGATGAGTTAGTTGTGTAATAGGCTATAGGAAAATCGAAAAATACTATATATGTTCTATATCAGTTATGTTATACGTATATACTATGAATATGTCCGATTACCGTACGTTTTGTATTTGCATCTGGGATGGGTTATATATTTTGTGGAGGAAGTGTTACTAAAAAAGACGATAATTTGCCCATCATTTGGCAGCTCTGTTGCATATTTTCTAGAAAGTGTCTTATCAACACTAAGCGGTGTTTAGGGCCATGTGGGTGTTTTATAACCCACATGGTGTGTTGGGATGGCCGGGGCTAGTGTATGGAGGATGGGGGTAGGATTATATATATTTGTATCTGTACTGCTCTGATATTAATCTGTTTTCTGATAAATCTGTTTGATGTACAGTAACTATTTTAAGTTATTCGTT
Source organism: Gossypium arboreum (assembly GCF_025698485.1). Lineage (NCBI taxonomy): Eukaryota > Viridiplantae > Streptophyta > Magnoliopsida > Malvales > Malvaceae > Gossypium > Gossypium arboreum. Next base: position 43,394,738 of record NC_069080.1, read on the forward strand.
ATACACTGAGTTTTAAATACTCATTATCTATTTGACTGATATTTTCAAGTAATCCCAGACTTAGGCAGATCGGTAAATTAGGAGCTCGGTTGTTATCGTGTTTTTTAAAAAAAATATGATTTATTTAAATTTTTGGTATTTGGGTACTTTAAATTTTGAACTCTCTGGAGTTTTTGAACTATTTAGATTTTAAACTTTATTTTTGTATTTTGCTTAATACTGTTTAAATGTTTTAGACGACAAAACTCATTTTTTTCTGCAAAATTGAAAACTTTCAAACAACGAACCGTGTTTCTCAAATATTCATTTTTAAGGAGTTTCCGTTACAAAGTTATAAGTTTTTGGAAATTAAAAACAATCAACATTTTTAATAAAATAGTACGCTAAGATATGACTTTGAATAATCTGAGATTTTGAAAGTTAATGATGATTTTTTTTCTAATTATACAAAAACCAAATTTTCAATCTTATTAAGTAACAACTTCAGATTTGGCCATAACGTCTATGCTGGGTTTGGGGTGTTACATATTTACTCTAGTACAAATAGCTAGCAATCAAAAGATAAAATTCAACCAAAATAACATTGTAAGCCAAACTACCAAAAGTAGTAAAACCTTACTAAGTACTTAATCCACCGAACTAGGTATATGCCATCTACCACAAACCATTTAAATACATACATCATAGCAACGAGATGACTTTTCAGTTAAGCTTGAGAAATTGGATGCTTGACCTCGAATTTACTAAAGCTCTCATCTGATACCTGTGCACAAAAACAAACATAATCGTACGCTAAGTTTCAAATTGAAATTTAACATAACAAAATCATATAACCAACTAACTACCAAATGTAACATATTACTCAAGAACTAAATCGATATCAATATCATTATTGAACCAAATAATCATTTATTGATTGATCATATTCATTTTATTTAGGAGCTCGTTTACAATATAAGATTTTTGATACACCCTCAAGACATTCACATCTATTTTCACTGGTTCAAAGTTATATATCACATCATTTACAAATCACATAAATAATAAGTTTTATGTTTTAATCTCTATTAACAAAATTAGACTCAATGATGGATACGTGAATCAATCCACCATCACACTAAGTACACACCGAGGTTCTAATTGGGCATAAATGCACTGATCCCATCAACCACACCAAAATACGATATTATCCTTAGGATATTTGAGCTAGTGATACATTCTCAACCCCTAAGGTATCAGAGAACTATCATGATATATATATACGCTCATAGCGTTGAATCTCCCACCTATCAAAACGAACTTTATGGCATACCAACTATATCCGTGACTCTGTCCGATAATATTAATAGGAAAAATTCCTTTATTAATCATCATATAATATTAAGTAAGCATATAAATGTACAAATCACATACTAATGATCATAATCACATAATCAGGTATATACGTACCTTTCAACATAACATGTAGACAGTTTACTATTTTCGATAATTTGACAATTCAAGCATATAAATTTAATTATTTAATAACCTTGAATTATGAGAGTACAAACCAGGATATCTACCCGTTGACGTATTTGGATTTCCCTTTGTCCTGAGATGGTCCTGCATCGCCTATAGCTATGAAATTAAATTCGAATACAAAAAATTCATTGATCACACAATTCAACACATTATATACATGAATGAATTTTATTCACTTTTGTCCCTAAACATCTAGTTTTTGAAACACTCATATCTTACCATTTACCCGGTCAAATTTAAATCTGACTTAATAAATATAGTATAAAGACCTCTAACTATCATAAGATAACATAAATTTCTAATAGATCCTATCTTATTTCAATTTGGTCCTTAAAACTCAAGAATAACTTCAAAGCTTTTAAACTTAAATCAAACTTATTCCTACAACATCCATTCCCTTACTAACATTATACACAATTTCGTTTAAAGTCCTCATATTTTCTTACTAATCTATCATAAAATCAACCATAGAAACCAAACTAAACTTCAACAATTCAAAGATCTAACAAGAGGACTTACATAAACTAGCATATTTACTTAAAGATCTAATTAAGGCTTCGTTTGTTTCACGTAAAAGCTTTTACGGAAAATATTTTAAGCCTTTTTTATGTTTGTTTCATGTAAAATAGGATGGTCAACATAAAAGGTTTTTCAATTAACGTAAATTTACACCTTATTCCCGTAAAATGTCTTACCAATTTTTTTTGGTAAGACATTTTCCAAACTAATAATGCTTTGTTCACTGTTGAAGAAACAAAAAGGGGAAGCTTTCAGAGCAACAAAGGGGAATCTCTCTTCATCGTTGAAGAAACAACCCATCTCCAGTGTCGAAACATCTTCCTCTTCGACGGTGATAACTCAAGTAAGGATAACCATCTTTTCCATTCATATTTTCTTCAACCTATCTGCTATAAAAGAAGTATTTTTCATAGATCTGAGCCCCTTTCTACTGTTTTACGTTTTTAAGCTTGTCTCTACTTCTTGGTTTACTGTTCTTCAGAGTTATCATGTTTTTATCATTTTTCGTTTCTCATGTTTTACGATTTTACCATAATCTAAGTTACACTTGGACTATATTATAATGTGGTGAACTATTAATTATGTGGTGTAGTACTAAACATGCACTTGGACAATATTGTAATCATCATGCGATTTATTGATAACTCCAAAATATATAGACTTTTATAGCATTTTCTGACTAATAATTCATGCAAATTTCGAGTGTTTCTTATTAGATTTTTGTAGTTTTATTAAAAAATATCTAAGTTGGACTAAATTAAAGAAAAATCTATATTTTTATTTATTTACATGCTAAACTTACATAATTTTTCCAATTTGAAGTTGTTTGATGCATTTGAAGAAAGGGCAGTCTTGAAATGCCACCTTTTGAATCTCAAATGTTGTAGCATCCCTATAGCACAAGCCATGTAGAGGAGAGTTGCTTAATAATAAGCTTTGGACACCCAAATTAAGGTATTAATGGATCATGGGACATGCTTGACCTAACTTGGAAATTGGGCAGAAAAATTAGATCGTCTGCTAAGGAGAAAAGAGTCTAAATTACCCATTAAGAAAGAGAGGCCCAAATCAGCCATCTAAGGTTGATTAACATATTAAAAAAAGCCACAAAATTCTATCATATTTCCATTCAAACTCCTCCCCCTTTTTAAATTTCCTCTCTCATGTACTAAGTTAAATTTAGTAAAGCCATCAACTCCATTCCCTTAAAGCAAAGGCTGGCCATGGGGGGGGGGATATTTTCAAGACTTGAATTTGCTAAAAATAGCCACTCCCCTCATGTATAAATAGGTCGTAGTTGATCACTCATTTCAGGACTCACTCACCCACTCATCCTCTCTTCCATTTTCTCTACTTCCCTTTTTGAGAGAAAAACATAGAAATTTGAGAGAAGCAATTCCAAAGTGTGTTGGGCAGCAAAATTTTGACATTCCTAATGAGACTTATGTAAGACAAGCGAAGTAGAAAGAAAGAAGGAAAGGAGCATGAGCAAAAAAATACTAGATTTGTCTTGTTCTTCCTATCTTTACTTTTATATTGTTTTGCATTGATGGACATGCTTGTCAAATATTTTCTAGTTTTAACTTAATCATAATGACTTAAATTTATTGTTTTTAGTTTGATTATATTCTTTAACTTAGATTTATTAAAATGTTGTTAATGATGTTATGTGCCTTGATTGTTCATTCAATCAGGTAAAATCATGACATGTTATCTGTGCATTATGAATGTATGGGTGCAATTGAATTAATTATTTAATCAATCTAGACTATAATTAATTGACACACTATTTGATTTGTGTATGTTTTGTTTTATTTATGATAAAATATGTCAAATTAGTAATAATATTGAAAAACTTTATTACCTTGTATAACCTTAGGATTAATGTGATTAAACTATTTCACATAGAAATATTCTATTACCTCACTTAATATGAATGAATGCTTATGAAAATTTCTAAGTTTTTTTAACATAGACTTGTGTTAGGAAAATTTATTAACTTAATAAGTATGATTTCATGGGTTAATGAAAAACCGAGTTGCCATAAATTTTTTTCGTAACTCCATTTCTAGGTTTTAATAATTCATAGTTAAAAAAGATAATTAATCTAACACATTTGTTTCATTGAGGTTTGCTTCTGTGAATTGTTGCTTTTATCTATGTTTCTCTTTCATTTAATTTCATTTAAGTAGTTTTAAATTAAATAGAGTAGTTAGTCTAATTCACCCTTAATTATTTTTACCACCAATTTGTGAAGTTTTTATTTCAAAAAATTTGTCTATGCAATCTCTGTAGAGACAATACTTTATACTTATCACTTTATTACTTGTCAATGATTGTGTACATTTACACATTTTCGTGAACCATATAGTTCTAATTTTGCATTTGGATAATATTATTAATTTAATGTTATGTAGTACTAATCTTGGTTTGAAAGCTAATTTATTATTATTCTTTTTTTTATTTTTATAATACAATCAGAAACATCTATTTACTTTGGTTGTTTTCAATTTATGACTCTTAATATTCTAGCTTAATAATTTTGTAGTATTATATATTTAATTTGATGTATTTATTTATAAATAAATCATTGCAATATATACAAAACAATATAAAATATAAATTTATAGATACAAAATAAACTCAATTACACAATGAAAAGATAAGAAAACCTCAAATGTATATTTATTTCATTGAATATAGTTTTAAGAAATATTTTCTGAAATTTGTCAAAAATAAAAATATTTTTACAAATTCATCCAAATAGACAAAAGAATAGCTTTTCAAAAAAATCATTTTCTAGAAATCATTTTCCGAAACCATTTTCAATAAAACAAATGAAACCTAAATTTATAAAAAAAACTTAATTACTTTTTTCTCCTTTTTTTCGTGAAATAAGATGAAGGAGAATGACACTAACATGTTGTTCTTTCCATTTACTAATCTATTAATAATTAATCAATTGTCTCAATTAACTCATGAATTCCTTAATGGAGAATGAATGGATATGATCAAACTAAGCCACTAATCCATACTTATTTATGGAAAATTTATTCATAAGTCATTAGGTTAAGTATGAATTAAGGCTTACTAAATTTTAAATTAATTTCCACTCATTTTGGTCATAAAATAATTTGGTCTCTGTATTATTTTTAATAATTGATTTAATTAAATAACACTTAATAATTCGACCTTTTAACTCCGTATATGTCTCGTAATTATTCTATTCATATTTTTTACTAACTTGATTTAATAAATTTAGTCCAAAAATTAAATTTTCCGACACCGTTAAAAAGTAGGTCATTACAATTTGGACATATTATTATTTTTTAATAATAGGTTTAAATGTTAAGCAATTGAGTCAGTTAAGTTTTGTGTATATAAAAGAACAAAATGTTCAAGCACAACGACTTGTTTTCTCATTTTCTCTCAACCTCTTTTTCTTCTCTCATTTTCTCTCAATCACATCATATTTTTAAAATATTCTCTAAAAATCCATCCCTAGTATTCAACATTTTCAATTAAGTTTTTTTATAACATCCCAAAAATCAGGTTAGAAAAAAATGGGTTTTGAAACCAAGACTGATCATCCCTTGATTTTGAGTTAAGATTTGGAAAATTTTGACAAGTGATTTGATCTGGTTTAATGGTTAAGCGTTCTGGTTATATGTGTAAGGTTCTAGATTTGAATCCTATCTCTTGAAATTTTGCAACTTTTGATTAAATCCTTATCTTTAGACATGTGGGTTATAAGTTAAATTCAGCCAATTGATGACAAGAATGAGTTTGCTAGTTCAATGGTTAAGCTTTTGTATACTTTTTGGTCTTGTGTTCGTATCCCAATGAAAGTAATAGAGAATGTTTTATTTTTGATTTTTTTTGTGTGGTAGTTGGTTTCGATTGGTTACTTAAAACCTTCTAGAAAACTTCGGGGTGGTTTTTCATTTTGTTCTTTCTTTTTCTACCATGTTTTTCTGTCATTCCTTTCCTATTCTTTAGTTTCTTTGTTTTGGTTTCATATGTAACACCCCTTACCCGTATCCGATGCCAAGACAGGGTTCGAGGTGTTACCGGACTTAAACGTACATAATTCATCGAAATCAGGCCATAAAATTTCATTTAAATTAAAAACATTCAATCACATGCATAATGTCCCTTACACGAGCTACCAAGGCTCAAAACATGCATTAAAAAGAGGGTTTGAGACTAAACCAAAAAATTTAGAAAGTTTTAGGAAAACTTAGAAAAATTCTCATGAAATAGGGTCACACACCAGTGTGAACACAGGGAAACGTCCGTGTGTCTTCAACACGCCAGTGTCCTCAGGCCGTGTAACTCTCTGTTTATGACGTCAGCAAAACAAATTGAACCACACGGCCAGGCCACACGCCTGTGTGCTAGGCCGTGTCCTCCACACGGTTGAGACACATGGTCATGTCTCTGCCCGTATGGCTAGCACTTAGGCTATTTTCCAAGCCTTTTTGTTACCATTAATACCTCACATACTTAAATACATTATAGACACAAATAATATAGCATTCATATGTCATCATACATGTGTTTGGCTTACTCATCTTATACCAAGTCTAAACACACAAATTTACAATCAATTGAACATGTCAGTTTGATTATCACTTACACATTTATACCTTGCATGACATTATTTCACATTCACAAATGACATGCCTGCCTAAGTAATTCCACACCAATTTCGTTTTCCAGTATTATTGACTTATTTCCATATCCCACTTTTATTCTCTGGTTATGACCACTTCGTTTGGTCATCAGACATTTGTCAAGCATACATACCATAACACTAACCATTCATATCAAACAAATATAATCACATGACCACATTGCAAGGCATCAATACATAGCTTGGATAAATAGTCTTACAAGCCATCACTCTTGTAAGCCACGTCTCATGGCTAAACACAAAGAATCAATTTAAGCTAACATCTTGACCAATCAGAAGAATATACATCATAATAACTAAGTCCTTATACATGCCACTCACTCAAATACACCTAAGGTTTATCAATACCCCAACGGTAATAGCTTGATAGTGTGTTGCTGCCTCTGACGCTCTCCAACCCCGCCGACCTGAAAACATTAAAGAAATAAAAAGGGAGAGAGTAAGCTTTACGCTTAGTAAGTCCATATGAAAATAATAAGAAATATGCTAACATGCTTCTCAAGGTAATACGACTATAATTACACTTTTGCTTATTTTCTAGTCGTGTTATTTTTCTCGAGTCATAGTTACTAATTTATTTATATTTGGAGCTATAGAACTCCAAATTAAGATCCGCTAATTTTACCTAAAACTAGACTCATATATATTCTTACCATAAAATTTTCATAATTTTTAATTATCCAATAAGTACAGTTTATTCTTTAAAGTTACCCTTTTTTTGCTATCTGATAGTTCTGACTCCTCTTCACTAAAAATTAATTATTTCATAATACGGGACTCGGATGACATTTCTATCTATTTCTCTTGAAAATAGACTCACTAAGGATTTAATAATATAAATTATATCCCATAACTATTTTCCTAAATATTTCAATGATTTTCTCAATTCCTAATAGGGGATTTCAAAACCATTCTAACTCTATCTCACAATAATTAAAATATCTCATAATATAATATTAATTTTCTTACACTGTTTCTTCTATGTGAAACTAGACTCAATAAGCTTTAATTTCATATTTTATTCAGCCTCAAATTCAATTTCCACAATTTTCGGTGAATTTTCAAAGTTGGACTATAGCTATTGTCCAAAACAGTTTTAGTACAAAAATGATGATGACTAAGTTCATCACACCTTCATTTCTTTTAAATTAGAAATCTATGCATTTATAAACATATATCTTAGTCCACCAAATTAACGTAACAACATTTCACAATACTCATGGACTTACTATTCATGGATTTCATATTCAATTGAGTTTTTGTACATACCTGTACTCATTCGTAACATAACTCAAGTTTGTTCTCACCAATGACATACCTCATTGAGACCAGCATCAAATCTTTCCTTGAATTACCCGTTGAGCACTAGGAACACTAATGGATACATGGAAACTTGCACATAGTGCCATATACGTAGCTAGAACCAACTCATAGCGCGTAACGTATGTAGCTAAAGCTACCACATATTATGTAATGCTCGCATTTGAGCTACTCACGGGTCTGTACACAAAGTCAGCACCCGGACCCAAAGCATTAACATGATATGCTCGCTCAGCGAGTTACTCATGGGCCAGATCACATAGTCAGCACCCGAATCCACATTACATATATCACTTATCTCATGAACTCAGACACAACCCATGAGTTCAGCCACATTATTTCTCGTGACATATCTCGTGTATCCTATACTATTCCTGAGGTTCAAACAGGGTTTCTTGTCTAACTCAATGTCGACGCACCTGCTCATAATGTCATTTATTCTTCCATCATACATTTCATACTTTCATGATAGCAATAAAACATTTAAATGTACATATTATCAAAGCATTAAAATATGCTACAACATCACATTATTTGCTTATGTACTTACTTGTCGAATCTTCATAAAAAAATATCCGTATAATCAATCATACAATTTATATAATAATAACAATAAAGCATTTAATATTAAATTATAACATTGCATTATTATTATCACATGAACTTACCTCAAAGGAAAATTTTGGCCAATTATTCTATTTTAGTCCATAACCTCGTGCTTCTCGATTTAAGTTCAAATCCTGATTTTCCTGATCTATAATGATAAAATCCATTATTTTAATCATCATATTAACCAATACATTTCATAATTTATACTTTGGAAAAATGACCATTTTGCCCCTAGACTTTCACAAATTTACAATTTACCCCTAGGCTTTAAATCAATTTTTATTGAATTTCCTCACTACGCAAGCCTAGTCGAATTCCTTGTATACTAGGAGCAGCCTACAATTCTCATTATTACTCATACTTATCATGTAACACCCTATACCCGTAACCCACGCCGGGTCAAAGTACGAGGCATTACCTAACTTTATCTCATGCATACAAACAGTCTCAAGTCACAGAGACTTGGTCCAAATTAAAATTTTTTAAATTTCTACTTTAAACTTCTTATTGTGGGCCTACGAGCCCCAAATCGACCGTTAGAAACTATTCGGAACCATTTTGGGTCCTTAAACCAACATTAAGAAATTTGCCTTAAAATAGGGCACACGCCCGTGTAGAAGGGTAACACGCCTATGTGACCATTTCAACATGGTCGTGCTGGTGGTTCGTGTGACTCACACGGCCTAAGCACCCTGGGACACGCCCGTGTCCCACACCCGTGTGGAATTAAATTCTAATTCACACCTATAGGGGTTTTCATACGGCCAGACACAAGCCCGTGTCAATGTCCTGTGTCCCTCACATGGCCACGACACGCCCATGTCTTAACCCATGTGCAAAAACTTGGGTATTTTGTTTCTGACGTCAGCATTCCTAAATTGTCACATGGCCAAGGCACACGCCAGTGTACTAGGCCGTGTCCTCCACACGGCTGAGACACACGGCCGTGTCTATCCCCGTGTGTTTATTATCATGCATACTGACTTGAAATTTTTACATGCAGGGGTCACACGGTCGGACCATACGACCATAAGGCTGACCGTGTGTCACACACGGCCTAGACACATGTGGGCAGGCTATTTACCAAACCTCATTGCCACCCTTGCATACATATTTTCACGCAAATACCAGCCAATACCAAAACAAGTATAATTTCCAAAATCAAATCAACCACAATAGACATTCATTCAACCATGTAGATGCAACTTTTATAAACTCAAAATAAATATTAGTCATCATTCATAGTGTGGGATCTATCCCAAGCCAACACATTTGGCCAAATCTTCAAGACTCAAAATAATAAGTTCTAATCCTATACATGCCATATTCAAAAATATAAATCCAACTATAATGAATGTTTCGGCTGATAGTGTGATCGATATCTCTAACTTTCGGTGATCCTTGAGCTAGATAGGCAACACTGAAAGAAATGGAAAGGAAAGGGAGTAAGCATAAAGCTTAGTAAGTTTCATATAAATAAATATACAACAATAAGTCTACAATTTACCAACAACTTATGATACCAAAGTGGGCATAAGCATGACTTACTCTTTACTTCATACAAATCACATGGCACACACAATGAGTTCACATCTTATACATATGTATCACTTAGGTACCTGTAATACTCACAATACAGTTATACTTTTCTCATTAACTTAAATTTATAACTCTCCCCATTGAACCATTCAGATCACTACCGGATATTCCATAGGCCTCAATCATGGGTAAAGTACCGATGCCATGTCCCAAACATGGTCTTACACTGGCTATCATCTTCGAGGCTGGTGCCATGTCCCAAACATGGTCTTACGCTAGCTCTCACATAACCCTGCCGATGCCATGTCCCAGACATGGTCTTACACTGACACATCTCGTAGCCGATGCATGTCCCAAACATGTCTTATACTGGCTTACGTCCCGAGGTTAATACATGTCCCAGATATATCTTACACTAGCACTCGTCTCAATGTTGATGCCATGTCCCAAACATGGTCTTACACTGGCTCTCATAATATGGCCAATGCATGTCCCAGACATATCTTACACTAGCTCACACAAATGACCCAAATGATACGGCATGAATATCCGGTTTACTTTCTAAGGTCCCAACGGGAATTCTACTATCTCAATGGTCATTACACATTGTCAATCTTGAAATCAAGAAATTCATGCCATATCTATTCAATGACAATTTAAATACAAATAGCAGTAATGTAGTTATATTATTTACATATAACTTACCTCGGATTTCAAAATGTAGCGACTATACGGTTTAGTCGATTTGCTTGGCTTTCCGCCGGTCTTGGTTCAGATTTGACAATTCTTAATCTATATTGGAAAAATACACTCGTTTAGTCACTAATTACAATTAGGCAATTGAAAATTCACATTTTCAGTAAAATGACTATTTTGCCCCTAGACTTTAGCAAAATGACCATTTTACCCCTTTGCCCAAAAATCGATTTTTATCGAATTTTTTCACCTCTTAATCTTAGCTGAACTCTTTTTACTCTTATAGAAACCTAAAATTCTCACTATTTCACACACTTATCACTTATTTTGTAACTTATGCAAAATAGTCCCTTTAGGTGTTTTCATGCTAACACCTTTCACAAAAGTTGTTTATAAGACAACCAAGACTCATTTTCTTCCATAAAAAATTAGCAAATAACACAAATTCTTTCATGGAAAAACCCTAAAATCTTGATCATTTTGCAATATAGCACCCTCATATGAAAACTCATGCTTCAAGGGTCTTAAAAGTACAAAAGTACTTTAGAGAAGCCATTTGGATCACTTACTTGTAAGTGCTTCAAGTTGCTGAAAATTTTTGAAGCTTAAAATCCCAAAAATGTCTGATATTTTCATCTAAGAAGAAATGGGAAATAGGGTGATATCATTTCCATTTTCTATTTTTTATTTTAGTCAAAATTGGTCACCTAATCCCACCAAAAATTGAATTTTTTGACCACACATGTCTCCTATAGCCGACCACCCTATTTCTAGGGGTCTAATTGCCCTTTAAAGGCCCCTAATTTAGGTTCTCTAGCTATTTAACACTTTTAGCTATCAATTTAGGACTTTTACACTTTATGCGATTTAGTCCTTTTTCACAATCGGGCTTACAAACGTCAAAATTAACTCACCAAACTTTTCATGTACTAATATAAACATTCTATGACCCCAAAATAATAATAAAAATAATTTCTTCAACTTCGGATTTTTTGTCCCAATACCACTATTCTGACTAGGCCCTAAATCGGGCTATTACATTTCTCCCCCTTAGGGATTTTCGTCCTCAAAAATCTTACCAGCGAATAAGTTCGGGTACTGATCTCTCATAGTCTCCTCGAGTTCCCATGTGGCTTCCTTGACTTCATGTCTATGCCACAAAACCTTCACAAGTGCTATATTCTTATTTCTCAACTGTTTGACTTCCCGAGCCAAAATTTTGACCGGCTCCTCGCCATAAGTCATGTCCAGAAGAATTTCAACATCTATCAGCTTAATCACATGAGAAGGGTCTGATCTATATCGATGTAGCATGGACACATGAAACGCGTCATGAATCTTTCCCAATTCCAGTGGAAAATCCAATTGGTAGGCAACTGGCCCTACTTTCTCGGTAACTACATAAGGTCCTATGAAATGAGGACTCAACTTGCCTTTTCTACCAAATCTAAGGACTTTCCTCCACGGAGACACTTTTAAAAATACCTTATCACTGACTTGAAACTCAATTTCCTTTCGTTTCAAATCCACTTAAGATTTTTATCTATCCGAGGTAGCCCTCAAGCAGTTAAGAATCACTCTAACTTTCTTTTCAGTCTCCTTAATTAATTCGACCCCGTGAATCTGACCCACTTTAAGTTCAGTCCAATATAAGGGCATTCGGCACTTTCGCCCATATAATGCCTCATAAGGCGCCATATTCAGACTTGTCTGATAACTGTTATTATAGGTGAATTCAACTAATAGTAGATACTTTTCCCAACGACCTTGGAACTCAAGGACACAACACCGTAACATTTCCTCTAATATCTGAATTACTCTCTCTGACTAACCGTTGGTTTGCGGATGGAAAGCTGTGTTAAAATTCAACTTTGTTCTCAGAGCCTCTTGTAACTTTTTCCAAAACCTCGAGGTAAATCTCAGCTCTCTGTCTGAAACAATCGATATGGGCACTCCCTGTAGTCTCACAATCTCGAAAACATACAAGTCGGCTAATCTCTCAAGGGAGTAATCGGTATGCACTGGTATAAAATGTGTCGACTTTGTTAACCTATCCACAATAATCCAAACAACATCCTTTTTCTTCGGGGTTACTGACAAACCCGTCACAAAGTCCATAGCGATCCGATCCCATTTCCACTCGGGGACCATGATATGCTGAAGTAGACCCAAAGGCACTTGATGTTCAGCCTTTACTTGTTGACATACCAGGCACTTAGACACAAACTCTGAAATATCTCTTTTCATACCCGACCACTAATACATTTTCTTAAGATCATTGTACATTTTCACACTGCCCGGGTGGACAGACAAACAACCACTATATGCTTCTCTTAGAATCTTCTGAATAAGCTCATTGTCCTTAGATACACAAACTCTGTCTCTGAACATTAAACATCCATCGGTACCAATACGAAAATCTGATTCAATTCTCGACTCACACTGAGTTCTCTTGGCTTGCAATTTCTCATCACCTTTCTGAGCTTCTCAGATCTCTTGAAGAAACATTGGTCTAGCTCTCATCTCTGTTAGAATTGTACCATCATCAAACAATGTCATATTGCCATTAATTGCTCTCAGTGTAAATAATGATTTTCTACTTAAAGTGTCGTCGACTACATTCGCCTTTCCTAGATGGTAGTCGATAATCAATTCATAGTCCTTTATCAGCTCTAACCACTATCATTGCCGTAAATTCAATTCCTTTTCAGTCATCAAGTACTTTAAGCTCTTATGGTCAGTGAATACCTGACATTTCTCCCCATACAAATGGTGTCTCCAAATTTTCAGTGCGAACATGATGGCGGCCAACTCTAAATCATGCGTCGAGTAGTTTTTCTCATGTGGATTCAGTTGTCTTGAAGTGTAAGCTATGAACTTACCTTCTTGCATAAGCACGCACCCCAAACCATTTAAGGAGGCGTCGCTATATACTACAAACTCCTTGCCCGACTCTGGTTTCACTAACACTGGGGCTTCGGTCAACAAAGCCTTTAATTTCTTAAAACTCTGCTTGTACTTTTCTATCCATTCAAATTTGACATCCTTTTGTAGTAGTCTCGTCATCAGCATAGCTATCATAGAGAATTCATTTACAAACAGTCTATAGTACCTGACCAACCCCAAAAAGCTTCAAACCTCTGTCACATTTTTCAGAGGTTTCCATTCAACAATAGTCGAGATCTTACTTGGGTCAACTCGGATCCCGTCTCCTGACACAAGATGTCCTAGAAAATTGACCTCCTTAAGCCAAAATTCACTCTTACTGAACTTGCCATACAATCTCTTGTCTCTCAAGGTTTGTAACACAACTCTCAGATGCTCTGCGTGCTCGCTCTGATAACGAGAATAAATCAATATGTCATCAATAAAGATGACAACAAACTTATCCAAATATGGCCTGAAAATGTTGTTCATCAGATCCATAAATACCGCCGAGACATTAGTCAAACCAAAAGGCATAACAAGGAATTCATAATGCCCATATCTTGTCCAAAAAGTAGTTTTTGGTACATCTTGCTTTTTTACTCTCAACTGGTAGTACCCGGATCTTAGATCAATTTTGGAAAATACAGTGGCCCCCTTCAACTAATCGAACAAATCATCGATTCTTGGCAAAGGATATTTGTTCTTCACCGTCACCTTATTGAATTGTATATAGTCGATACATAATCTCATCGACCCGTCTTTCTTTTTCACAAAAAGTACCGGAGCACCCTATAGTGAAAAACTTGGTCTCGCAAAGCCCTTATCCGTTAGCTCTTGCAACTGTGCTTTCAACTCTTTCAACTCAGTTGGAGCCATTCTATATGAAGCAATCGAGATGGGCGTCGTATCGGGAACCAACTCAATTCCAACTCAATTTCCCTCAATAGAGGTAGTCCGGGTAATTCTTCTAGGAACACGTCTGTAAACTCACAAACCACTGGTACTGATTCAATCTTCAACTCAGGCACTTGAGTATTCAACACAAAAGCTAGATAGGCCTCATATCCTTTCCTCAAATATTTCTTAGCAGTTAAAGACTATATTACTACAGACAGATTATCTGATCCATCTAGTCAAACTCGAAGAACATTCCCGTCTTCACATTTCAACTTAATAACTTTCCTCCCACAGTCCACTACAATACTATAAGAAGTCAACCAATCCATCCTAATGATTACGTCAAATTCATTAAATGACAATAACATCAAGTTAGCCGGAAAACAATGACCTCTAATTGTCAAAGGACAATCCTTACACACTTAGTCCACTAATACATATTTGTCTAAAGGGTTAGACACTTTGATCACAAACTCAGTGGACTCTACTAGCATACTCATACGAGGTACATTCCATACAAATATAAGAGTGGGTAGATCCCAGATAAATTAATGCAACAACAGATATATCATGGATAGGAAAAGTACCCGTGATCACATCAGGAGACTCTGCCTCTTCTCGAGCTTGAATAGCATAAGTTCTTGCAGGCACTCTGCCCTAAGACCTCACTGCAGCCTTTCTGGGTGCACTTCTGCTAGAAGCCTCGCTTCCCGAGTTCTTTTATGGTCTACCCCTGAATGGAGCACTGCTTGCCTTTACTTCTTACTTTCTCTCTCCCATCTCAGGGCAATCACGAATAAAGTGGTCTAGTGACCCACACTTGTAGCAACCCCTCTCGTTTCCTCGGTACTTGCCAAAATGACGCCTGCCACACTGTGAGCATTCTGGCCTATTTGATCGAGCACTACCGACACTTGCGATAGAAGCGGTCTGGGCTCTAGAAGTTACGTCCTGTCGGTTCTTGTTTCTATTTGAAAACCCCACCGAAACATTCAATTGGGTAGCAAACTCTTTTGATCTTTTAGACGAGAACTGATACGATTTCCCTATCTGTCTCTTCTTTGAATCCCGCAACTCAATAGCTGCTTTTCTCCTTTCTTTTACTAGCTCCTCAACCTTGCATGCTCTCTCGACGAGTACTACAAATTCTCTTATCTCTAAGATGCCAACAAACACTCGGATGTCTTCATTAAGTCCATCCTCAAACCTCTTACACATGGTAGCTTTAGTGGATGTGTATTCCCGTGCATGTTTGCTGAGTTTCACGAACTCGCATTCATACTCTGTCACAGTCTTATTACCTTGCTTCAACTCTAAAATTTCCTTCCTTTTTTGATCCATGAACCTCTGGCTAATATACTTTTTTCGAAACTCTTCTTGGAAAAATTCCCAAGTTACTCTTTCTCTCGGTACCACGGACACAAGAGTATTCCACCACTGATATGTCGAATCCTGTAAAAGTGACACCGCACACTTCACGTATTCTTCAGGTGGGCATAATAATTCATTAAATACCCTGATGGTATTTTCTACCCAAAATTCTGCTATCTCCGGATCATCATCTATGCTAGCCCGAAATTCCTCGGCCCCTTGTTTCTGGATCTTGCTACCAGAGGCTTCTCTCTTCTAAACATATTCACGCCTTGCAGAGCTACTGGAGCATACTGAGGAATCGGGGGAGGTGGGGGAGGTGGAGTGTTTGGGTTCGCACGAACGAACTCCGTGTACCAAGCATCCATCATCTAGAGGTAGGCTTCTCTAGCCCCTATACCTTGACCTATAGTCACGGGCTCACTCTCAATCGGCGTGATCCCTACGGCAATAGCCAGCGTATTACTTTCCACGTCATCCCCCGTGGCTCTATCAGGATCCATTTACTATATAAAACATAATTTATAATAGTTAGAATTTGTCACACTATCAATGTACAATTATGCCATGTATAGCTAGACTCATACTCTCGCTAGGTTAGTCCTAGAACCAACTAAACCTAGCTCTAATACCACTAAATGGAACACCCTATACCCATAACCCACCTGGTCAAACTACGAGGCATTACCTAACTTTATCTCATGCATACAAACAGTCTCAAGTCACCGAGACTTAGTCCAAATTAAAACTTTTTCAATTTCTACTTTAAACTTCTTATTATGGGCCTACGAGCGCCAAATCGACTGTTAGAAACTATTCGGAACCATTCTAGGTCCTTAAACCAACCTTAAGAAATTTGCCTTAAAATAGGGCACAGCTCGTGTAGAAGGGTAACACGCTCATGTGACCATTTCAACATGGTCGTGCTGGTGGTCCGTATGGCTCACACGACCTAAGCACCCTGGGACACGTCTGTGTCCCACACCCGTGTGGAATTAATTCTAATTCACTCCTACAGGGGTTTTCACACGACCAGACACATGCTCGTGTCAATGTCCCGTGTCCCTCACACATCCACAACATACCCGTCTCTTAACCCATGTGCAAAAAACTAGGTGTTCTGTTTCTGACGTCAACATTCCTAAATTGTCACACGGCCAAGGCACACACCCGTGTACTAGGCCGTGTCCTCCACACGGCTAAGACGCACATGTCTCTACCCGTGAGTTTATTATCATACATACTGACTTGAAATTTTTACGTGCAGGGGTTACACGGCCGGACCATACGCCCACAAGGCTGACTGTGTGTCATACACGGCCTAGACAAATGCCCGTGTGTCTACCTATGTGGGCAATATAAGGCTATTTACCAAACCTCATTGCCACCCTTGCATACATATTTTCACACAAATACCAGCCAATACCAAAACAAGCCTAATTTCCAAAATCAAACCAGCCACAATAGACATTCATTCAACCATGTAGATGCAACTTTTATAAACACAAAATAAATATTAGCCATCATTCATGGCTTAATACTAATTTTGGGATCTATCCCATGCCAACACATTTGGCCAAATCTCACAGACTCAAAATAATAAGTTCTAATCCTATACATGCCATATTCAAAAATATAAATCCAACTATACTGAATGTTTCGGCTGATAGAGTGATCGATATCTCTGACTTCCGGTGATCCTTAGCTAGTTAGGCGACACTGAAAGAAATGGAAAGGAAAGGAAGCAAGCATAAAGCTTAGTAAGTTGCATATATATAAATATACAACAATAAGTTTACAATTTACCAACAACTTATGATGCCAAAGTGGGCATAAGCATGACTTACTCTTTACTTCATACAAATCACATAACATATACAATGAGTTCGTATCTTATACATAAGTATCACTTAGGTACCTGTAATACTCATAATACAATTATACTTTTCTCATTAACTTAAATTTATAACTCTCGCTGTTGAACCATTTAGAACACTACCGGATATTCCATAAGCCTTAATCATGGGTAAAGTGCCGATGCCATGTCCCAAACATGGTCTTACACTGGCTATCATCTTCGAGGCCGATGTCATGTCCCAGACATGGTCTTACATTAGCTCTCACATGACCCTACCGATGCCATGTCCTAGACATGGTCTTACACTGACACATCTCATGGCCAATGTATGTCCCAAACATATCTTATAATGGCTTACTCCCGAGGCTGATGCATGTCCCAGATATGTCTTACACTAGTACTCGTATCAATACCGATACTATGTCCCAGACATGGTCTTACACTGGCTCTCATAATGTGGTCGATGCATGTCCTAGACATGTCTTACACTAGCTCATACAAATGACCCAAGTGATACGGCATGAATATCTGGTTTACTTCCTAAGGTCCCAACGAGAATTCTACTATCTCAATGATCATTACACATTGTCAATCTCGAAATCAAGCAATTCATGCCATATCTATTCAATGACAATTTAAATATGAATAGTAGCAATGTAGTTATATTATTTACATGCAACTTACCTCAGATTTTAAAATGTAGCGACTATACGGTTTCGTCGATTTGCTTGGCTTTCCCCTAGTCTTGGTTCGGATTTGACAATTCTTGATCTATATTAGCAAAATACACTTTTTTAGTCACTAATTACAATTAGGCAATTGAAAATTCACATTATCAGTAAAATGACCATTTTGCCCCTCGACTTTAGCAAAATGACCATTTTACCCCTATGCCCAAAAATCAATTTTTATCGAATTTTTTCGCCTCTTAAGCTTAGCTGAACTCTTTTTACTCTTATAGAAACCTAAAATTCTCACTATTTCACACACTTATCACTTATTTTGCAACTTATGCAATTTAGGTGTTTTCATGCTAACACCTTTTACAAAAGTTGTTTATAAGACATACAAGACTCATTTTCTTCCATAAAAACTCAGAAAATAACACAAATTATTTCATGGAAAAACCCTAAGCTCTTGATCATTTTGTAAGATAGAACCCTCATTTGAAAACTCATGCTTCAAGGGTCTTAAAAGTACAAAACTATTTTAGAAAAGCCATTAGGATCACTTACTTGTGAGTGCTTCAAGTTGCTAAAAAATTTTGAAGCTTAAAATCCCAAAAATGGCTAATATTTTCAGTTAAGAAGAAATAGGAAATAGGGTGATATCATTTCCTTTTCTATTTTCTATTTTAGTCATAATTGGTCACCTAATCCCACCAAAAATTGAATTTTTTTACCACACATGTCTCCTATGGCTGATCACCCTATTTCTAGGGGTCTAATTTCCTTTGAAAGGCCCCCAATTTAGGTTCTCTAGCTATTTAACAACTTTAGCTATCAATTTAGGACTTTTACACTTTATGCGATTTAGTTTTTTTTCACAATCGGGCTCACAAACGTCAAAATTAACTCACCAAATTTTTTATGTACTAATATAAATATGCTATGACTCCAAAATAATAATAAAATAATTTCTTCAACTTTGGATTTGTGGTCCCAATACCACTATTCCGACTAGGCCCTAAATCGGGTTGTTACATATCACTCAATTTGCCATGTTTACAAAATGGTCCATTTTAGGTGTTTCCATGAAAATCCCTTCACAAAAGTTGTTTATTACACAACCATGACTCATTTTCTTCCATAAAAATTTAGAAAAAAACATAAATATTCACATGGCAAAACCCTAGAATTTCAACCATTTTGCAAAATAATCCCCCCATTAACTAGCTCATGCTACAAAGGTCCCCAAAACACAAAAATCAACAAAAATGATCATCAAAATCACTTACTTGAAAGATATGGAAGTTGCTGAAATTTTGAGCTTTCAAACCCCTATTTTGCTGGTATTTTCGGTGGGGGAAGGAAGAAAGATGAAAAGATGACATCTTTTTTCTTTTTGTTTTATTTTAATGCCAAATAAGCTACTTAATAGCCATAAACTTTGACTTTTCAAACTCTTTCTCTCTGTGGCCGACCAAGCACTCTATTTAGTGCCTATTTGCACTTTAAGCACCCCTAAATTTTGATTCTCTATCTATTTAACATATTTAGCTAGCAAAATAAAACTTTTGTCCTTTATGCGATTTAGTCCTTTTTTCGCAATTAAGCATGAAATCGCTAAAATTATTTCACCAAAATTTTTATGCACTCATATAATCATTCTACAACACATAAAATAACATTAAAAATAATTTCTTTGACCCTAAAATAGTGGTTCTGAAACCACTGTTCTGACTAGGCCCAAAATCAGGCTGTTACATCATATTCTCAAGTGACTTTTTTTTTTGTTACGTTATGTTACACTGATTCTGTACAGGGTTTGACTTATCTTTTTTAGTTCAATTCGTTGACCAGTAAGTTGATTTAAATTTTTGGTGTCGAAAGTTACTCGACATAACTTCGATTCTAAAATGTTAGTTTTTAGCGATTTGACTACGAATTAATCGTTTGTTGGGCAATTTGCTTGTTGTTTAGGGATGAGAATTCATCATTGTTGCTTCTGCATCAAATCTGTATTAGGTGGGTATCGAAAACACCTTCTTTTTCAAATTTCAGTCGTTAGAAAATGGGATTATCGATGCCACACGGTCATGTGCTAGGCTGTGTAACTTACTGTTAAAAAAATTGAAGGCACACGGGCATGTGCCCATACCGTGTGTGGTTATGAATTGTGTAGGGTTCACACGGTGTAGTGTCATAGTATGTGCTTAGGTCGTGTAACTCACTGTTTGCGAATTAGGACATAAAGGCAAGTGACACGAGCGTGTGAAGCAATATTTAGAATTTTTCCCTTGGGGCACAAGCATCATTTGAAATGAACACAGGCCTACTATAGGGTCCGTACGGTCTGAATTAGACTATATAACTTGATATCTGATGATTTGATGATGAACAACTTGTGATCTATATATATGTCTGCTATGTTTGAACCTAAGTGAGTAGGATCTGTCAAAACGTAATGTGCTATTGTCTAATGTGTGTGAATTATCTAGGTATGATCTATCTTTTTTAAGTTTGTTGGTACGCCTCCGTGTTACTTTGTTGATGAAAAATATGTTATATTTGATTATGTTAGATTGATTGTTAGTGATTTTAGTTTATAATCATTTACATTACTTTGTTGATAAGGATTATACGATATCTGAATATGTTAGATTAATTGTTATTGATTCTGATATGATCTTCTACATTACTTTGTTGATGAAGAATATACGATATCTGAACATGTTAGATTGATTGCTACTTATTCTGATTTATATTCGTGCATGTGACTTCATGGCAAATTTGATATGATCTATTGAGGTTTGATAAGTCTATTTTACAAAACATGGATTCCCATGTCTACTGGTTATGTTATTGAAAGATAACATGACTTACATGCTTATCACTCTAATTCTGCATATGCATGTCATGACACACTGCATGGGATTTGGGTTGTTGTGAAAGGAGAAAGTTTCTACTATTTAGTGATCTATATTATCTGGTGGTTTATCCATAACTTTGTTCTGGTAACTTAGTTGTACTATAATGGCTTGACCACATGTATCTGATCTAGCAGTTTTAACTGCAAAATTCTGGTGGCACTGTCTACAGTTATTTGCTGGTGTGATTTGGCTGGATGAGTTCTGGGGGAACTCTATTTTGGTGTGTAACAGAGTTAGGTAGGATGTTTTCTGATAAATCTGCATTCTGATCTGTTTGAAAAATACAACATCTGCATAATACAGATCCTCTGCGTAGTTTTATTCTATTCTACTCTGCTTGATTTATTTTGTTATGCTCTGTTATGTTTTGTTCGATTCTATTGTACTATCGTTGTTGAAATCTTTGAGATAATCTAGATCTATTCCATACTAGTTATATAACTGTTATTAAGTTCTTTGCATTACTTTGATTTATATATTATGATCTATTTATTTGTATCTTAGTTTGGTTATACACGGTGTTTGGTAGCTCACCCTTTGTCTTACCTTTATCTAGTCAAGTAGACATCTAACTTAGTATCAGACGGCATACGGAAGCTTGGATTGTTTTGCACTGATATAACTATGATTTGATCTTTAGGATTTGTAATCTTTTTTTGGACTTGCCTTTTTTTTTTGATAATCTTGTCAGCATCTGTCAATTTCTAACATGAAACTACAAAACCACCTAAATCGACTAAAATGAATTTCTGGTTTTCAAAGTTATAACTCTGAAAAGAAATCAGTTTTTAATACGTTGGTGTAACTTGTCCAAATTTGGTTTAGCCTTCTAGGCTGGGTTTGGGGTGTTACATTTTTAAATCTTTTTTAGTTGTAAAATATTAAATTTAGAGATTAGTTTAAATGATCGTTTATTGTTATATTTCATATTTTTGTTATTTTAGATGTTAGCATCTTACTAGATTGTTATATTTTAGTATATATTGTTTGCTTAAAGGTTGATATATTAATAATTATCATTGTTAAATTTTTTTAAAATTTGAGTTTAGGGTTTCTATATAAGGTAAAATATTGGTATATTGATATATTATAATTTAGGGTAAAGTATATAAATGGTCACTAAAGTGCTACTCACGTTCTATTTTGGTCATCGAACTTCTGATTTTTTCTATTTTGGTTATTAAACTATTAAAAGTCAAATATTTTCATCACCAAGGCCGTTTGAATATTACCAGAAGTGCTAATGTGGGCTTTTTTATTGGTCGAATAACAAATTTAGCCCTTTAATGTTTACACTTTATCAATTTGATCCTAAATATAAATTATTCAACAAATTTAGCCCTCAACATTTACAAAAAAAAAAACAAATTTTATGTCTCGTTTAGCCCTTGAACTAGTGTCGTTTGTAAAAACACCCAAAAATAAATGGAAAAGTTAACTTCCGTTAACCTTTCTGACGTAGTAGTCTACATGCATGCCATGACATCAATTATTTTTATTTTAAATTTAAAACATATATACAAACTTATAGAAGAACCAATGCCACTAGAGAAATGATAAGTGCGATACTAGATGATTATATTATTTTCTCTAAGAACATGAAGTTGACATTAGAGTGATGGAAGACAATCCTATCAACCTCTATCAACCCATGGAAAGTTCTAACTCTCAAAAGTGGATAGATGCCATGAATGAAGAGATAAAGTCTATAAGAGACAATCATGTGGTCAATCTTGTTTTGTTGCCAGAAGGTGCGAAACCCATTGGTTGCAAATGGATATTTAAAACTAAGAGAGATTCAAAAGACAATATGGAGAGATACAAGACGCGTCTTATTGCTAAAGGCTTTACACAAAAAGAATGCATTGATTATAAAAAGACTCTCTCTAGTTGCATCAAAAGACTCTTTTAGGATGATAATGAATTTAGTGTCTGGTGATACAAACTCAATGATTTGTAAATTAAATAAAACCATTTATAAGCTTAAGCAGACTTTACGTCAATGATATTACAATATTCACCTAGTGGTTACCTCTTTTGGTTTTGAGGTGAATTTGGTTGATAATTGTATATACCATAAGTTCAGTAAGAGTAATCATATTTTTTGGTTTTATATGTTGATGACATATTACTTGCTAGTAATAACTTTAGTCTCAGCCAATGCCCCAAGAATGATTTTGAGATTAAATAAGTGAAAAATATTTCGTATACTTCAGCAATTTAATGTATGCTCAAGTTTGTTCATGTTTTAATGTTACGTGCATTGCTAGGATATTGTATGGATATTTAAGCAATTAAGATATAGATCATTGGAAATCAACCAAATGATTCATATTTATCTTTAGAAAACAAAATATCACATGCTCGCATATCAAATGTCTGATAAGTTAGAGATCGCCATGTGTATAGACTTCAATTTTGAGGAATGTGGATGCAAAATATTATCACAAGCTGCATATTGTGACAATAAATGGTAGTCCTTTATTCCAATAACAACAAGAACATATCAAAGTCAAAGCACATAGACTTTAAATTTCTAGTTGTTAAAGTATGCGTTCAGAGTGGTTTGATGTCTATAAAGCATATAATGACAAGCTCTATGATTGTGGATTTGATTATTAAGGGGTTTGTAACATCCCAAATCGACCCAAACTTTATGGACAAATCATGGAAGTCACATTAGCCACCAAAATAGCCTAGCAAGACGTTCAATTTAGTCTAAAACAATTATTCAGGGAATAATTTTAATAGTTTGAGCAAGACATAGTTTTAAAAATATCGAGTTTCAAATCTCCCCAAAGGGTACCGATACCAAATAGAAAAGTATCAATACTTAACTAAGTATTGATATAATTTGAGCATTCTGCCAATTTTGAAATCTATAAAACATGGTCATTTGGTATCGACATCGATACCAATTTGGCATTCTATTACTTTGAAGATCAATTTAAATGATCAAGAATCGATACTTTATGCTAAGGAATCGATACTTTATGCTAGAATTGATGAAAATCAATTTTTAAAAATTGTTTCGAATTAGTTTCAAAAATATGTATCAGTTTAACCCATTTTAGGAAAATGCTAGTTTATTTTAGTTCAAAAGTTGTTAGAAAAATCCCATTTATAATTATTTTAAAATATTTTAACAGTCTTGAATTTTTTTAATTATTAGATATGAAAAATTCCAAAATCCCCAAAAGTTAAGAGTAACAGAGTCTATGCCACAGTCCGTTAAACAAAACAAAACCAAACAATATTTACAGAGTAGTTTAAAATATGTTTTTAAGTAAAATCCATCAACAGTGCTCCAAGTGTCGAGTCTGAGCCCTAACCTCCTGAAACCTCCTGAGTTATTTGGAAAGTTGGGAAAACTAAAGAATAAGCTATGAAGCTCAATGTGTTCTTAATGTAGAAACAAATAAGTACATAAACAACAAATATAACATATAAGCTTACAATAAACAGTGCATATCAGATTATCAATCTCACAGTAATTATCAATAACATACAGTATGCATGAATAACAATGAAAATTTTCCTACCCATCCATCCACTCCACTCCACTAAAAGTTCCTTAGTACTCGTCCAACCCTACACACCAAACAATAATATTCGGGCGAACCGCCAGTAATTATGCAAATGAACCTCTAGTATATCAATAGGTTGCAAATAAACTACCAGTAAAATAGAAATTTGATTGGTAAATCAATCTGACATTAAATGCATGCACTTCCTCCTTCGAAACCAAAACCACAAGCAACAATATGGCATGTTGATGATGATAGTAAATGGTAATAGTTACAATATCAGTATTAACTTGTGATTAATATGCAAACGGTAACAATTTGTTAATTAAGCAATAACAATAGGCATGTGACAGTAAAATATGCAGAATTAATAGTGAAACAATCAATCACATATCAACAATAAGAATTCAGAATAAAGGCAGCATTCCACAACTAAATCTATCACACACAATTCCGTTTCCATGTGTCGATCCATAAATTTCTCAGTACCTCATCAAAGGTTATTTTCTAATTAGATCAGATGTTACTTGACACAACCAAATCTGTTAGATTAATATAATTAATACAATTGGACAAACTCAA
The DNA here is from genome assembly GCF_025698485.1 of Gossypium arboreum. Lineage (NCBI taxonomy): Eukaryota > Viridiplantae > Streptophyta > Magnoliopsida > Malvales > Malvaceae > Gossypium > Gossypium arboreum. The sequence continues at coordinate 43,420,393 of NC_069080.1, forward strand.
CAACCAATCACCCGAATATATTATGATAAATTCAACCAAACACTCAAACACAAACAGTTAAGGCACACACCTATGCTCCACACGTCGTGCACCATTTCCTCAATCAGTTCCTAGATTTGATGCATTAAATGAAAAACACACATATAAAAACACATTATCAATTGATACAATTTAAATTCGGGAGCTAAAGAAATATCAATTGATAAGACAGAGGAGGGCAACCCGCAACATAGTCACGGATTAGAGAACATAGTTCTAACTGTTAAAAGAGATCTCGTTTATCGTTCTACCTCAAATGATAAATGATGCTATCATCGATAGATATAACACTAATAAGACTCAAGGGAAAGAATTCGGTGGCTTAAGGAGTGCAATATGCGACAACAACAAGTATAGTGGATGATGGGCGTTGACTAGGAAGAGAAGGGAGGGAAAGGAAGAAAAGAAGAAATGAGAAGGAGAAGCCAGCTCAAGGAGGATAAATAGAGAGAAAGTAAAGAACATTAGGTTAAGGGGAGACAACAGTAAGTTAGGGATGTGAATAGAGGGGGTCGACCAAGGAAAAATATGATTATATACTAGGGTTAGGTGGCACACTAGGGTTGGGTTGCACACTAGGGTTTTCCACACTAGGAATTATGAAGGTATCGGTACCTATTAGAAAGGTACCAATACTTACATAAGTATCAATATAATATTCAACATTTAGACAGATTAAGCCTAAAGAGGAGCCCAATTGCATACTCAAATAGAGATTTAAAATTAATCCAATAGTTACAAATTTATCTTGAAAATTTAACCTAAATTTTGGAATGTGACAGGATTACCACCCAAGGTTTTTATGAGCACACTGCTCATATGATTATAATGTTATTTTAGGATGTTGGGACCATCGGTATACCCTTTGGTGCAACGAAAAAATGTTTCGGCAATCAACAAAGAAAACCTTTCGGCCTTTACGTAGTCCACCCGATATAAAACGAACGTCAAAACTCTCTTGGAAGTATTGCAGTGAATAATCTCTCAAACGACTGCTAGACCTTTTTTTTTTCTGAATTTTCTTTTAAAACACCCTTGCCCTAATTCGAGATTTTGGTATGCATATATTGAAAATAGAATCAATCTTATAGAGAACATATGACAAGCATTAAATACGTTATAGTTTTTCCAAGAAGAATTATAACTACCATGTTTCAATGTTTGATGAAATTATAATTATAACAATTTACTATAATAATTTCGATAAACTATATTCTTTCTGTTAAAATATTATATGAATCAAATTCATGTATTAATTTTAACTAGTTCTCTATTTGTGTACAATAAGCTTGTACATTAAATTCCTTTAATATTTAATCGTCAAATTAAATTAATTCAATAATTAATTTAATTCACGTGATAGCTAAATACAATACCAACTGTGTTGCACTTTTGTTCATTTTAACCATAGGGTGTGATGCTGTAAATCCTTGTAACATTAGTAGTAATACTAGAACATTTCTAATAATACAAGTAACGAGTGACAGCATCATTGCTACCTAAGGTACAAGAAGTCGTAATTTGACATAACCTTTCTGTGATAAACCTTTCATGTATTACATCCTTTTTTCCTTTATATCTAGATTGGGCTCAAGTCATGGAACAGTCATACTTGCATAATCCAATCTCATGTTTCTTAATATCTCGAGTAGACTACAATAAACAAATACGTATGATATCTCATATCAACTTATTCGAGCATGGACATGCATTTCTAGCCTCACTCAATCAAGTGGCCTAAGATATTGCTCCCATTATGTAGGAGAATAAATCCTATATTGATCAACCATATCCTACTACATGGATTGATGCATATCTAACATCAGTCTTTTCAGTACAATTTGTTATGAAAGATGTTTGACTGTATCAAAATGTACGACTCACAATGTTGGGATAGATATGATCTCAAGTCTAAGAATCACATACATAGTTATCACTATGAGTAATGTTGTGACTATTACATAATCATCCAAGAAACATATTCATAGTGGGTCAGTCCAATATGTTAATCTCTAGCACATACTCATGTATTGATTTTGACATCTCTGTGTCAAAAACACTTTGTCATCAATAAACTACACATTAGTCTCAATGTATTATTGTTTTCCAAGCCCACAATAATACTTGACTAAGGACCTTTTAAGAATAATAATATTTTTCTTAGGACTTTATTACAATTCATTTATATACATAGAAAAAGAAACTGAAATAATAATGGTAATGTCTTATATTAATAAACAAGGTAAAACAAGTATGTAATTACAATCATCTCATGATTGGTATTTGGGCATACTATAACACAAAAGATTAAATTTTAGTAGGATTTGGTAATATTAAATACTTTTCTTTTATAGACATTTTTTAAGTTATTTCGGTCTACAAATTTTTACACCCTAAAAAGTGCATTAATTTTTGGGATTTAATTTGGTAATTACTGATTAATTTATTTTCTGCTTGGGCGAATATTTGGGCTACTATCAGGGACAGGTCTATTATGGACTACTAAAAAATCTTCAGCCCTAAATTTCTTTCCCATCTTTTTCCTGTGTTGCCAACCCTAGTGTCGAAACCCTAAGTATTAATACCTAGTTTTGCATGGCTGGCCCATTTTCTTTTCCCTTTGTTTTCTTTGTTGCCGCCCTTACCCTCTATTTTCTTTGTTTCTTTTGTTAGTCTTTTATCTTACCTTAGCCACCTCCTTTTTCTCTCATTTTCTTCTTCCTTGCGTCATACCCCTCTCCTCTTCTCTTTTACTTTTCTTTCTTTTCTCCATAAGTTCCGCCACTCCCTATAACACCATTGGTTCGTTGTCTTCCCTCTCTTCCCTTTTACTTTTATTTTCTTCCTTTATTTTACATAGCCATAGCATCTTGTCCCTTTAACCTCCGATCCTATTTATTTTTCTCTTGATTTTGTAGCAACTATCACCCATGTGAACTTCCATTTTCCTCCTTTTTCCACCACACCTTCCATTACTCCTTGCCACCGATTTCCTCCCTATGCACCCTAGTTATTGTTTTCCCTTCCTCCACCACCAAGGGCTACCGATTTCATTTTCTCCCTTGTTAGATTTCTTTGTTCATTTGAAACATTATTGGTGTTAGATCTATATCCTTTTATAGCAAATCGGTAAGTTATAAGTTTGTATTGATGAAAACCGATTCTGGGAAAATTAATTGAGTTGTGGTTAATTATTTCTTTTTGGTTTAATCGATTACATTTAGATCTACCTAAAGCATTTTTCAATTGATTTTAATATTACATAATTTCATGTCTATGGTGTCTAAAGGGCCAAATCTTGGAGAGTCAGATCAAATTTGACCGAAAGGTATACCACACGATTTGGAGCGAAGGTGTGTGTCTTGCCTAGTGTTGTCATGTGTGTATTGGCATTTAGCTGAATGTATGTGTGCCTTCTATGCAATTTTGGTTGCTGATTTTATATTTTTTAATGATTAAATTATTTAATGGTTTCGGTTTTGCTAAGCAATCCCAGATCAGATTTGAAAATAGACTGTGTTGTGGTATTGAAAAATCGACGATTCAATTCAGTGGGTAACGAAATTGTGTATGGTAGTTTTGATTGTAGTATGCTATTATTTTCTAATTTGATTATATTGATTATGTGGTGACAAATTCCCTATGTTGATTTTGTAATTATTATCTATATATGCTTATTACTATAGTTAAAATTACAAACTGCTACTGATTGCATGAAAAGTTGCATGTTAATACTGCTATTGTTACTGTTTTCTAATTTACAAAAGCATATCATACTATTGCATTGGGATTTGGATTTTGAAGGTGGAAGTATAGGCTTTAAATTTCAGATCAGTTCACTGATCAAATATACTGTTACACTAACGATTCACCCGCAAAATATTATTTTGGTGTGTAGGGATGGACAAGTTCTAGGGAACTCTTACTGTGCAATGTAGCGGATGAATGGGGTAGAAAATTATACCGTTAACCATGCCTACTGAATATTTACTGATTATTTACCGTGGGACTGATAATATGTTATGCATTGTTTCCTTCTAGTTTGTATGCTATGTTTACTATTTATGTACTTATTTGTCTTTGTGTTAAGGCCACACTGAGCTTTATAGCTCATTTTTTAGTTTCTTATCTTACCAGATAACTCGTGAGGTTAGGGTTCGGACATGACTTTCAGAGCACTATCATCAGACTTTTATAAAAATATTTTAAACTCTATTTTACAAATTTTGTTGATTTTTTTGCTTGTTACTAATGGACTATGGTATGAACTTTATTATTTAATGCGAGTGTTAATTTTGGGATTTGATTTTATAGGCTATTGACAATAAACTCGATTACTGATTAAGGTTTTCATGATACTATTTTAAATTATTTTTAAATAGTACAAGTATGAATTTTCCTATTGATTTTGTAAGTAAAATTAAGTAAATGAGATAATAAAATAAACTAATGTTTTCTTAAAACAGATAAGATTTTAACTATGATTTTGAAACTGAAACATAATTGTATTCTAAAAATGATTCTCACCAGTTCTATAAGGAGATTAAATATATATATACACTGAAATCGTATAAAAATGTTTTGTTCAAAACTTTCAAAGTTTGATGGAGTACCCAAATCATATCGGTACTTTATTGAGTTTCAATGCCTTTTTTTAAACAAGAGATGATTTCTTCTAAGAAATTTGAGGCTTTTACTAATTAACTCTTTTTACGTAACTTCGATATTTTATTGTAGCACCCCAAACTCAGCTTAAATGTTATGGCCAGATCTGGAGATGTTATTGTATGTTCATTTGAAAACCCATAATTCGTTTGTTATAAGAAAACTTTGTTAGCTCTTATTGCATAAAAATCCAGTTTGTTTGCAAGCATATCTTCCTTAACCATTTTAACAAAAACATTGTTTATATACATATTTATATATTTTATAAGCATTTGAGTTTGCAGTGGAAAAATCTTATTTGAGTCCAGTTTTGAAAACATAGTTTGTTATAGTGAAATCAAACATGCCGTAGATCAAATTTTAAGCCCACCAAAACGGTAAAACAGTTACAATCAGAAAATAAAATCCAAAAATTTAACTAGTCCCAAAAATGTCTCAAATAGTCCATCATAATCAAAATACTATAAACCAAACCATTTTTCATATTTTAACAAAAGTACTTAACCAAGCTCCCATCTCACTTATCCGTCCTAAGTCTAAGGGTTACTTAAAAGTAACAACCAAATAGAGAATGAGTTTCGAAACTCAGTGTGTAACATATAGTATAATCAATAGACAATAATTCGGATCTCAGATAAACACTTTGCTTAACAGATACAGTATCAGAACATGTTAGATGCAGAAATATAATCCTACCCCCATTCGCTACACACCATCTCTGACCATCCCAACACATCATATAGGGTATGAAATACCCATCCAATCCTACACACACTTAATGTCGGTAAGACACTTTTTAGAATATATACAGCTTAGCTGCCAGATCAATAGGCGAATTATCACCATGAACATAAATAGATGTGGCTATGCCACCAGTTACAGCAGATAATTGAACTACTGACACTTCCTCCAATACATAAATCCCACCCCAATGCACATACAGAATTACAGATGTCCAAAATATGTATATTATACATTCTCATATAGCATAGATAGATCAGTCATATCATATTACAGAATCCTCATAATGTTTTACAAACTATACTTTTTATGCTACATGATAAATACACATACTTTGATCGTACTTATATCAAGTTTTATGCTTAACAATTTTTTAGGAATCACATTTTTATAGCTTAATTATAATATATGGGCCCTACGAAAAAATTCAGGATTTTGGGCCCACACGATATCACACACGCCTGTTTGACCCATACGCCTATGTGGCCCACACGGCCCAATTAGCCCAAATCGTGTGTCTTGCATAATTTAGTACACAGCCGTGTGTCACACATGGCCTACCACATGGCTTGGTACACGGCCATATGGCATCGACAATCTCCTTTTTTGGCTTTCATCATTCACTATTTTTTCGGGTTTTCATTACACACCTTGACTGATTCTGATGTAATTTTAAGAATTAAGCAATCCAATACCTAATTGACAGAAAAAAAAAAGAATCAATTAACACGTTCATTAACCAAATCTAATCGTGACATTGATAAGAAAATGATTACACTATGCCAATTGAAATTCCCAACACAAAGTTAAATGACTTACCCCCAACAAAATAGCCAAACACCACAAAACGTAATTTTCCAGAGGAGCAATCATCTCATGAATGTCATCTAGAAGACCTCAAACAATTAATACGGAATAACGCGTCACACAGACACCCCTTCTTGAACAAAAGATAAGGAAATGAACACCCCCATAACAAAAGAAGAAAGAAATACTAAATAATAAAAGAAACATTACTTACACGAAACGGAGTTGCAAACAACTCAATCACCAAAATTGAATAACCCAATGAACCATAAACAAGAAAGTAAAGAAGTTTTCAAGTAGAAAAAAGAAGAAAGAAGAACAATTTTTTTGTGAAATTTCTCTATTGGAGCAAACATGAAGCAAACGAATGGGAAAGTGAGAAAAATTTGAGAACGTGAGTAATGGGAAAGGAATCTTGGAAATATTTTTTTTCTAAATTTTAAAAGAAAAGATAAAACAAAATAAAACAAAAACTAACCCCAACAACCCAATCAACTTAAATAATCTTTGGGGTATTCGGGAGAGCCAAAATGGGCCCCGTATTAATAACCTTTATTCGCTAATGATGCTCTCTTATTTGTGAGGAATAAAAAAAAAAAAGAGGTTGAGACTATCAAAGGTATCTCACAATACTTCGAGATGATTTCGAGTCAAAAGGTTAATCTGTCTAAGTCTATCATCAATTTTAGCCTTAATACCTCGAGAAATCAAAGGTTGCAGCTAAGTGGTATCTTGGGTATGTGGGTTCTCGAAACCATGGATAATTACTCGGGTTTGCCTTTAATCATTTGCAAGAATAAAATGAAGACTTTTTAACACATCATTGATCAGTTTTCCATTAGGATAAAAAAACTAGTCAAAAAGGCTTTTATTTTATGGTGGTAAAGATGTTTTTATCAAATCTATTTTATAGTCTTTACCTACTTATGCTCTTTCGATTTTTCTTGTTCCCACGGGCACACTTGATGAGATGCTCTCGAGAATGAGAAGCTTTTGGTGGGCGAATAAAAACAAAGATCGAGGATGGACAATGATGGCTTGGATTCCTTATGTAAACCAAAAGGCATGGGTGGGCTTAGATTTAGGGTCTTAGGCTGTTTAACATAGCGCTCCTCGAAAGACAAGTGTGGCGGCTCATTAATCACAAGAACACTTTATGCTATCACGTTCTTAGCTCAAAATACTTCTTGAATGGTGATGTGTTCCACCCAAAAGCGGTAGATAAACCCTTCTATTCTTGGACGAGTATTTTATATGCTGTTAAAGCTCTTGAGAGTAGTTTTGGGTGGCAAATTAGTGATGGTATGAAAGAAAGATTTGGGTTTGATAGATGGGGTTTTAAAGGTCTTGATGGAAACTATTTGAGGGCCTCTTTAAATGGCAATAGGGATGGGCTGGTGTGGGATAGAGACTGGGTGGAGGAGCTTTATGGCAACATATTGAATGAAGAAATTTTTGCTTTGCCAATTGTTTAGAATGGGCCGCCACAATAAGTCTGGATCCTACTCTTCAAAATTGGGTTACTCATGGCTTATCCTTAATAATGTGGGATGTGGCCAGCATCGTCTCTTTTGGTTCACTATTTGGAAGCTCCCGGCTCTTCTTAAAATCTACATTTTCACATGGAGGGTCGATCATGATTTATTCTCAACCAATGTTAGATTTGCATCAATTATTTAGGGATCCAGTCGAGGATGCATTTGGTGCAGGATGGGGGAAGAATATACTATCCACACTTTAAGAAATTGCCCTAAGGCCCGTGCGGTTCTCTCCTTTGGTGCGCTTGATAGCCGCTTACTTGATAATGACTATGTAATGTGTATTGATTGGTTAGAGGATTTTACCCATCTGTTGGACTTAAAAGCTTATGAGAACCTTTATCATGGTTTTATAGAATATCTGGAATAGTCGCAATAATGCCATATTTCGGGGTAAAGAAAAAGATGCTCAGATTGTGTGGGAATGGGCTAGATCATTAGGGGATGATTTCAGGATTTTTAACCTCATGAATACGCCTTTAATCCCCAAGACCCCTAGGCTCCAAAAGTGGAATAAGCCCCATTGTGCTTTTGTCAAGATTAATGTTGATGAAACTATTGATGATAATTCGGTGGGCCTTGGGGTCATTGCTCGAGACTATGACGGGTTTGTTCTAGGTGGTTGTATGATGTATAGGGAGACTCGGATGACTGTGGAGTGGGTAGAGGTGGAGGCTTTGAGGGAAGGGATCATGTGGGCGCATAACAAAAATATCATGAGGGCAATTTTTTAGTCCAATTGTGCGAGCTTAGTGAATCACTTCAAGAATCATCGGAATGATATCTCTATTTTCAGCTATCTATTGAAGGATATCTTCGGTTTGTTGGAATCCTTCGCCAATTTTAAGATTGAATGGATCGTTCGTGCGAGTAATAGTGTAGTGAATTGCCTTTGTAAGCTTGCGTTAAATAAACGTTGTACCCTTTCTTTTAACATGGAGTATCCTTGCGATATCTATAAGTTTGTAGTTGATGATTCTAGTTAATGAGAGATAGTGGCTTTCATGCCTATTTTATAAATTAAAAAAATCTCAAATAATCTAATCCTTATCTAACATCTATATTAAAATTCAATTTAACCCACCTACTACTGGATGATCAATCACATAAAGAATTTAACAAAAAAAAAAAAGCTTTTGTAAAGACTCAAACACATAACCCAAACCACTTAACCACCTTAGCAGATCACTTAACTTCTAACAAAATTAGCAAATCAAAATTCAAATTTTTTAGGCATTACATTTACTGAGCCATCTCGGTGGCTAATGTAACTTTCATGATCCGACCATAACGTCTGGGCCGATTTAGGGAGATTACACATAATTTAAGGATATTTTCTACTAAACTAAGGTTTATTTAGTTTATTCACACTTTGGTTTTGGTAAGATTAGATCTCACTAAGGTGTACGGTTGGAAATAGACATGTTTTGATCACATTGCATATAATTTCCATGTTACACATCTACACTTAATATATGTCATTTGGTTGTGTTAATGTACATGATTAAGGATGGATTTAGTTACGATATATGTAATAAAAGTTGCTTTGGTTCTATGCTAACATAACAAATGGATGAGATTATTCAAACTACCTTTTTGGATATGATAGCAAATTTTGGAGCTCATAAGATTATATAATGACATGTAATTTTAACGTAATTAGTCTATATATGTGGTCCAAGTAGGAGATCGTTAGAGAATATAGACACTATATATATAAACAATAATTACATGATATTATTTACTATCATAAAAGGTTAGCTCAAATTAAAAGTGATCTAATATGATTGATGTTTATTGTGCTTTAGTTATTAAATAAAGTATAAGTAAAGTATGTGTAGATACTCGAGTAACTAATTCGTAAGGGATAATGGGTTGACTAGAAATTAAGATTAATGTACAAAAGTTATATACTAGAGTTATGATATTCAAATTATACAAACTTAACCTTCTCCAAATTATTTATGTGTTAATTTGAAAGATCAACACTACAAGATTTGAAGATTTGAAGATATCGATGGATACACAAGTATTTTTATACACTATTATTCAATAGTTTTAATTTTAACTGATAAGTATATAAATTGAATAATTATGAAATTATATCAATATTTTCATATAATTCTTATGAAGAAGTTAATAGTAATTTAGGGTTAAATTCAATATTATTAAATATATAAAATGTATTCAATAACTCGTAACATAGTAATATAAAATTGATATAATATATTTATTAAAATAGTTTTAGAATTTATATTTTAATATGTATATTTTAATCATTTTGGTACGTTTTATATATTTGATAATATTAAATTTAACCTAAATTACTAATTCATTGATACATAATAACTATATGAAAATATTGATATAATCACATAATTATTTCATTTATACACTTATTAATGATATATTTTAACTTAGGGTCATGAAAATATATGATTAACTTATTTAACATAAAAATCATAAATATATAATATTTAAATAATAAGTTAATCATAATGAATTTATTCAAATATCATATATATTAATTTATTATTTAATTTCATAACACGATACTATAAAATTATAAATATATGGTATTTAACTGACAACACAGTTATTAAATTTAATTTAATTATAAAATTATCCTTATCAAAATTTAAATATTTCAACAATTATGATATATCAAGTGTATTTAAATCGCATTTACATAGAAATTATCCGAACAAAAAATTTTTGATCAATTTATTTTTAAAACGAAAATTATCCCAACAATTATTTTTTAACGAGATAAAATAAACACGTTTGAAATAAAATTAATAATTTCAGAGATTTAAAATATTAATTAATCAGATAAATTTTGATTTAAAGTTTGAATCAATTATAAATAATTAGCATACTCCCATTCATATTTTTTTAACCTGAGATTTTTTTACGGTTTTTTAACAAGAATGAGATTTTTTTTTTCTTTTTACTGTTATGACATTTTTTTCCTTTTTACTGTTCAAAACACGGAAGAGAAAGTTTTGAAACCTATTTGGGTTTGTTTGATGTTCCACGTTCAGAGAAATTTTCTCTATGTTTGAACGATTAAGAGTTATATGGGACGATAGAAGGTTACAGTTAGACTTATGTGGTTATCCAACCATCAACTGTGAAAATTTGGCCAAAGAAAATTTGAAATCTTGCTATTTCAGGATTTATTCTCAAATACTAAACTAGGAAATGGAAAGGGAAAAATGAAAAGAAGTCTACCGGTAATATTCATTGCTGGAGGTGTCAACCAAAACAAGAATTGCAACAGTTTGATGCTTCAGGGTGAATGAGAAGAACTGTAAAATACTTTAATGAGGGTTTAAAATTTTTAACGAGAGTTAAAAAGAAATATTCAAAGGGGGACCTTCATACAGAAGGAAAAAGAGAAGATTTCAGATATTTTGACCTTCGCCCCGCATGGACTTCCAAGAGATCAACCTTAACCTGCTCAATTTAGTTAATAGCAATCCAATAGTAACGAGATCTCCCTTTAACGAAGATTTTGGCCCATAATTAGTGTTTTCTTTTATTATTTTCTATTTAGGAGAACTTATATATAGACAATGTTATATATATTTGGTATTCTTAATATTTGGTTAATATTAAATGATGATTTTGCTGATATTAAATTTAACTTTTTAGATAAGTATGATAATTATTACCATTTCTTTTCTTTTTTAAAGGGACAATTATTTTTTTTTGAAATTGAATTTAAATGTTACTTTAATATTCTAAAACTTACCATATTTATCTTTATGTTTTCCTTGTTAATATATTAGTCCTCTTATTTAACAGATGCAATATCTCAGTGTATTTTAGTATTTATTCATAAACTTAAAATTAAAATTACCATAAAATCTTTTATTAACATTTTGATCAATTTATTTAAATTTTATTTTTAAAAATCAATATAGAATTTTAATTAAAATTTTGAAAAATATAAAATAATGGTATTAATATTTGTAATTAATAATAGAATTATAAATATTATTTATTTGGTGTTAATTTATATAGCTCATAATACAAATTTTCATATAATTTTAAGCAAAAATTTCACTTAAATAACTGAAATTTTAAAACATTGACAATAATTGTTCCATTCTTCTGTATTATAAACTTTGAATCATAGATTGCGTAATTACTAGACATTAAAAATTTTGTATTAAAATTTAACAAATAAAAATATCATATTTTAATAAATACACATGATTAATCTATGCATCGAATGGGAACTAATATATATATATATATATATATATATATATATATAGAATAATTATATGTCATTATTTACTATAATAAAAAGTTAGCCCAAATTAAAAGTAATCTAATATGATTAAGGTTTATAAAATTTTAGTTATTAAATAAAGTATGAATAAAATATATGTAGATGTTTTGGTAACTAATTCCTAAGTAATGATGGGTTGGTTGGGTTGGTTAGAAATTAATTTTAAAGTGTAAAATTGTATATTAGAGTCATGGTCCCTAAATTACACGTATATAACTTTTTGACATTCCATCTTTATAAAAATAAAAAAGTCACCTTCTCCAAAATACTTATGTGTTAATTTAGAATACTTCAAAATAATTTTACATCTATCTTTTGTTCTCGATTATTTAACATAAAAAATTTAATTTATTTAATTTTATATAAAAGTTTTATGATTTTATCAAATTGAATAACTTCACTCTGAATTCTCTTTACCATAACGTTATATCTATGAAAATAGTAAAATAACAAATTAAGATAAATCATTTTATTTTATCTTCTTTTCAAGTGATGAAAAGAAATAGATTAATACTCATTTACTACACTCATGCATAAAAATATTCTAAAAGAACCTTCATAGCTTAGTATTGAGAGAAAAATAATAAAACAAAAATGATCACACATAAAAAATAAAAAATAAAAAAATGGGTGTAGGACCAAATTTCTGCCCGGGCCCAATTAAACCAGCCCAAATTAAACACCCCACTAAACTGACCACTAACTCCATCACCCTACTAAACCATCCACTACCTCCATCACCCCCATACCCTACTAAACCATCCACTACCTCCATCACCCCCACTACCTCCATCACCCTACTTGTTATAAGTCGTAAAATTTGGCTATAAAAGCCATGAAAAAACTATTGTATGGGGGGGATTTTGGGGAGGATTTTGGAGAGGATTTTTAGAGGATTTTTGAAGGAATTTTTTAGAGAATACACATACGAAATTAAAGAGAATACAAATCAGATTTTTAAGGTAACTTTTTATATTATTCAATTTTGTTTACTTTGGCGTTTACATTTTTTCTTTACACAAACGAAAGAAGGGAAAAGAGAGGGAGTTTAACTCTGATTTTATGTAACACCCCAAACCCGTGACCGTCACCGGATTTGAACACGTGGTGTTACCGGGCTTACTTCCCTTATTTCTCTCTTTGTAAAATCTGATTGCTGTTCTAGGCAGGCTAGCTAACTGCGTCACTGTCGCCTTAAAAATCATATCTCGAGTTTCAAAACTCGGAAACTGATTCCGTAAATTTTCCCTGAATTTAGACTCATATATCTATCCATGGATTTATTTCTAGAATTTTTGGTCGGGCCAATTGGTACAGTTTATTAGTTAAATTCACCAATGTTACAGGAGTCGACTGCACTGACCTTCGCGCGTTAAAACTTGAATATCTCTCTGTACAGGGCTTTAATACTGGTGCCGTTTGTTTCTAATGAAACTAGACTCAAAATGGAATCTGCACATATAAGGCATGACTTCTAATTATTTCTGGATAATTTATAGTAAATTTTCAAAGTCACGACAGGAGACCCAGAAACCGTTCTGTCCCTGTCTCACTAGAACTTTAATATCTCTCAGTATACTGCTCATATGGTCGTTTCGTTCCATCCATATTAAACTAGATTCATCAAGGTTCAATTTCATAATTTATTCACTATTTAATTCTACTTCTACTATTTTTAGTGATTTTTCAATCTCACCTCACTGCTGCTGTCCGCAACAGTTACTGCAGTAGACTATGCCAATTTCATGAATCTTTCCTTGGCCTTAATCATCCATCATACATGACACAAATTATGGCCACCTTATCAAAATTAAAGTTTCTAAGACTCGTGGCTATAGGTTCTAGCATCCCACTCGGCGACCACATAGGCCATTTTCACATGGCTTAAAGTTTACAACCCACAGTTCAACAAAATATAATAGCCTATACATGCCAAATGTTCTTCAACAACGAAGACAATACCAAAATATTTCAGCGGTGTGATGGCTTCAACGACGGTTCGATCACGCAAACAATACGAGTCCGAGAGACCTAAAATGGGTGACAAGAAAACACCGAGTGAGTTTATAACTCAGTAAGTCATAAGCATTCATCAATCCACCGATAAAGTTACTACAACATGAACAATAAGCGAGGTTAGGTACTCATCCATATCGAATCTATACCATAATTCCTCGGACCTTTTGGTCCAATCTCATACCAAGTCATACATCCACATTTCATATTCTACACAACAAGATATTTGAAGCACTTTCACACACTCACTCATTTCCACCACAATCATACAATTTCAATCATCACATAGATTTAAGGCTTACCAAATTCAACCCCGAGCATGAGCGTATTTTCTATTCGTCATGAGCTCGAGGTACTTACCGATCCGCTGTCCATACTCAACTCGATGGAGACACACCCTCCATATATATAGAGTACGCACACACAGTGCTTAATACTCGATTTCGCACACTTAGTGCCACGCAATTTAAGCCCGCACACATAGTGCCATACCCTTCGAGCTCGCACACCCAGTGCCGTATTTTTCCAGCATGCACACTTAGTGCCATATATTTCCAGCATGCACACTTAGTGCCAATCTCGTCACCGTACACACGTATTGCCCGCACACTTAGTGCCGAAAGCAAACTTTCTACACATTTCACTATTTCTTTTACATTCAACAATTGTCATCACTCCATACACATACAATTTCATTTATATATATATATATATAGCATCCCATTAAATACAATTGCATAGATTTTACAATCATTTAAGCAATATCAAACATATGTGCTTAATGACTTACCTTGTGTTGGGCAAAATGGTTCCAACTCGGCTACTCGATGTTCTTTCCTTTGCCTTTGCTTGTTTCTCCACCTCGAGCTTCTTGAGCTTAGTCAATAAATTAACTAGTTTAACCGTCTTGCCAAATATTTATACATATATACATGACATCAACTATACTATCATCATTAATACATCAATTCACAAAATTTTATCTCATGAGCATATGACCCATTTTTACCCCATATGGCCGAATGCTTCATTCATTACCCAACTAGCCATTCAACAATTTTCAACCTCATTACCACCCTTTTATGTCTAATTGTCTAAATGAGATTATCAACATGCCTATCTATAGCCGAATGTGCTAAAATTGATCTAACATCACCTACACACTTGATTAAATGGCGAATACCTATACTATCAATTATGGCATCATTTTATTCTTTCAAACACATAGTTTTCCTCCCATGAACACTTGGCGAATTTCTTTTCTCTTCTAGCATAGCTTCACATCTATTTGTAACATCCTATGAATCCACATACATCATATTTCTACATAAATTTCTTTTACTTTTCTTCTACTTCCATTCACAACATCAAAGACACCATACACATATATCATTACAAAGCTTGACACTTAGCATGCAAATGACATCCACACAAACCCACCTTAGCGAAACTTAACTCATCTTCATGCCTCACCACCACAACATCAAACATCAAACATCAATGATACCAAGAAGACAACACCCATGGCGAATATCATCCCCATTTCATGGTAAAGGTTTAGACCATGGGTTAGGTGGAACTCAAACTATCAACTAAAAACATGCATGAATCTCATGGATAACATCAACATACCTTAGTCTAGCAAACTCCCATGGCTGATTTTCTCAAGCTTTCCCCTTTCTTCTTAGTACATTCGGCCAAGCAAGGAGAAAAATGAGAGAATGAACACTTTTTTTTCTTTTCTTTGTTTTCTTCATATTCTCTTTTCATTTCTTTATTCTTCCTACATAATCCACTAACTAAACATGTTGGCAACATGTTTCCACTCATAGCATGGCCGGCCATCATGCTTCATTTTGGCTAATTTGACATGCAAGGACAACACTTTCCCACATGTATTAATAGGCCACCTTACATTTGCCTAGCACATTTCTAAATTTTCTCACATAAGTCCTATTTGATAAAAATTCACTTACAATTAACAAAATCCAAACATGAAATTTTCACACATGCATATATGCATATAATGAGCATCAATTATGATGGTTAATTATTATTATGACTCGGTTTAGTGGTCCCGAAACCACTTTCCATTGGGGTCAATTTAGGGATGTCACAACTCTCCCCACTTAAGAGATTTTCGTCCCGAAAAATCTTACCGGTAAATAGGCTCGGTATCGCTCTTTCATAGAGTCTTCAAGTTCCCAAGTGGCTTCTTCCATTCCGTGTTTATGCCACAACACCTTCACTAACGGGATTTTCCTATTGCGCAATTCTTTTACTTCACGCCTCATAATGCGAACCGGTTCCTCTTCATAGCTCAAATTAGGTGAATCTCAATCTCGGATGGAGCAATTACGTGCGATGGATCAGACCTATATCGTCAAGCATCGAGACATGAAAACGCGTTGTGAATCTTTTCGAGCTCGGGGCAAAATTAATCGATATCGATGGCCCAACTCGTTCGGATACTTCATATGGCCCGATGAACCTCGGACTCAATTTGCCCTTACGACCAAATCTAAGCACCTTCTTCCAAGGTGAAACTTTGAGAAAGACCTTGTCTCCAACTTGATATTCAATATCTTTTCTTTTCAAATCCGCATACGACTTTTGGCGATCCGAAGCGACTTTCAAACTTTCACGAATTACTCGAACTTTTGCTCGGCATCCTTAACCAAATCAACCGAAGAATTTACCTTCACTAAGTTCAGTCGAATAATGGGTGCGGCATTTACGACCGTATAAAGCCTCGTAAGGCGCCATCTTAATACTTGATTGAAAGCTATTGTTGTAGCGAATTCAATCAAAGGCGAATCTGTTCCATGAACCACTAAACTCAAGGATGCAACATCTCAACATATCCTCGAGTATTTGAATTATCCGTTCGGATTGACCATCGGTTTGGGGGTGAAAGGCGGTCTGAAATGCAACTTGGTACCCAAAGCTTCTTGCAACTACTTCCAAAATCGCGAGGTAAATCTCGGATCTCTATCCGACACGATGGAAATAGGCACCCGTGTAGTCTCACA
Organism: Gossypium arboreum; assembly: GCF_025698485.1. Taxonomy (NCBI): domain Eukaryota; kingdom Viridiplantae; phylum Streptophyta; class Magnoliopsida; order Malvales; family Malvaceae; genus Gossypium; species Gossypium arboreum. The sequence goes on from NC_069080.1 coordinate 43,437,534, forward strand.
ATCGAGAAGCGTACAATTCGGCTAGTTTGTCCATTGAAAAATCCGTACGTACGGGGACAAAGTGAGCCGACTTAGTCAATCTATCTACAACGACCCAAATCGCATCCTTCTTACTAGCTGACAATGGCAGTCCGGATACAAAGTCCATTGTGACTCGATCCCATTTCCACTCGGGTATCGTGATCGGTGAAGTAATCTGAAGGCACTTGATGTTCCGCTTTCACTTGTTGACATATTAAACATCTCGAAACAAAATCAGAGATGTCTCGTTTCATACCATGCCACCAAAATCGACGTTTCAAATCGTTGTACATCTTCGTACTCCCCGGGTGGATTGCCATTCGGCTACAATGGGCTTCGTTCGAATTATCGAAATAAGTTCGAATTCTTTGGAACACACAGACGACTTCGAACCTCAAACAATCGTCATCATCAATTTGAAACTCCGATTCCTTGTTCGAACACACTCGGCCCGTTTTGCAAGCAACTCCTCATCAACTTTCGAACTTCCGAATTTGATGAGCCAACAATGGTTTGGCCTTTAATTCGACTACTAACACATTGTCGGGTAGGATAGACAAGTGTACATTCATCACTCGTAAAAGCAACAAAGTGATTTCCGGCTTAAGGCATCCGCAACCACATTAGCCTTTCCGGGTGATAATCAATGACGAGCTCATAATATTTTAACAACTCGAGCCATCGCCTTTGTCGCATGATTTAAGTCTCTTTGGGTCATCAAATATTTGAGACTTTTGTGATCCGAATACACATGGCACTTCTCACCAAATAAGTAATGTCGCCATATCTTTAAGGCGAATCGATGGCGACCAATTCGAGATCATGGGTCGGATAATTTTTCTCATGTGGCTTTAATTGTCTCGACGCATATGCCACAACTCGCCCTTCTTGCATCAATCGCAACCCAACCCAAGTAGGGATGCGTCACTATAAATGACAAACTCTTTGCCCGATTCGGGTTGCACTAGAATTGGGGCTTCATCAAATAAGTTTTCAGTTGATCGAAACTTTTCGACATTTCTCCGTCCATTCGAACTTAACATCCTTTTGGAGTAGCCGTCATTGGCGTGGCTATCATTGAGAAACCTTTACAAATCGTCGGTAATAACAAGCAAGCCCCAAAAAGCTCTTAACCCGGTAACATTCCTTGGTGGTTTCCAATCGACTATGGCGAAATTTTGTTCGGTCCACCACGACACCGATCACGGACACCACGTGCCCAAAAAGCTAACCTCTTTCAACCAAAATTCACATTCTTGAACTTTGCGTATAAGCGCTTATCTCGTAAGATTTGCAACACTAGCCTCGGTGTTCAGCATGTTCGGTTTCATCTCTCGAATAGACCAAAATGTCATCGATAAATACAACTACGAACCGATCCAAGTATGGCTGAAAATTCTATTCATTAAATCCATAAACACCGAGGGCATTAGTGAGCCCAAACGGCATCACCAAGAATTCGTAGTGACCGTACCTCGTTCTAAAAGCGGTTTTGGATATGTCCGATTCTCGGACCCTCAACCGATAGTACCCGACCTCAAATCTATCTTTGAAAACACCGAGGCTCCCTTTAATTGATCAAACAAATCGTCAATTCGTGGCAGCGGTATTTATTCTTTATCGTCACTTTATTGAGTTGACGATAGTCGATGCACAACCTCATGCTTCCGTCCTTCTTTTCACAAACAATCTTGGTGCGCCCCATGGAGAAAAACTTCGGTCGGCGAAACCTCTATCCGTCAATTCTTGCAATTGAACCTTCAATTCCTTTAACTCCGTTAATGCCATACGACACGGAGCTATTGAGATCGGCGTAGTACCGGTACAACCGATGCGAATTCCACTTCTTGAACCGATGGCAATCCGGTAACTCCTCCGGAAAAACATCGAATACTCACAAACCACTGGTACCGATTCGAGTTTCTTTTCCGTCTCTTTACTTTCAAACACATACGCAAGGTATGTTTCACACCCTTTTCACATACCTCGGCGGTCATAGAAGATATTATCGCTGGCACTCCTTTTAAATCGATGAGACTCGACTCGGACTACCTCATTATTTGCACTCCTCAAATCAATGGTTTTCCTTTTGCGATCCACCTTTGCATCATGTACGATCACCAATCCATACCAAGAATAACATCAAATTCATCAAATGGTAGAAGCATCGGATCGGTAGGAAAAGCAGGATTCTCGAATTATTAGGGGCATCTCTTACACACTTTATCAACGAGTGCGTATTGACCCAAAGGGTTTGACACTCGAATTACGAACTCGATGAGACTCAACGGTAGAGTCTTCTTGGATGCTAAAGTTTCACATACATATGAATGAGTAGAGCCGGGTCAATCAATGCAATCACACTAGTATCAAAGAGAGTAAAAGTACCGGTGATAACGTCGGGGAGGATGCCTCCTCTCGTCTTGCTGGATGGCATATGCTCTAGCAGAGCGCTGGTCTCGGATCGAACAGCCGTGTCGGTGGCTCCTCTCGATTACCACCCCTACCTCCCGAAATCCTCGGGGTCTACCTCTAGTGTCGCCCCACTAGATCTTGCACCTTGCATCTTATTCTTCTCATCTAGTTCGTGCAATCTCTAATGAAGTGGTCCTTGAACCACATCCGTAGCGAGGCAGGTTAACGGACTTACCCCAACATTCACCTAGGTGTCGTCTTCCACATTGGGGGCATTCAGTCGCTCTTGACGATTATTGCCCACACTAGCTACCGATGTAGCTCTGGAGTCCGTCAATGGTCGGGCTCGATGGAAATTCCCGATCGCCCTCGACTTACTAGTGTCCTCCACGAATTTCTTTGATCGAGAGCGGAGCTTTACTCACGATCTTTTACGATAATCTCTTGCTTCAAATTCAGCCTTCTTCTTCTCCTTTCCAAGTTCTTCCGCCTTGCGTGCTCGTTCGACTAGTGTTACGAACTCCTTTATCTCCAAAATACCCACTAGTAGCTTTAAATCTTCATTCAATCCTTCTTCAAATCTTTTGCACATAGCAACCTCATCAGCCACACACTCCCGAGCATACCGACTAAGTCTTACGAACTCATGTTCGTATTCGAGATCTTGTCATACGGCCTTGCTTGAGCTCCAAAAATTCCTTACGTTTCGATCGATGAACCGTTGACTAATATATTTCTTCCGAAATTCGTTTGAAAGAAATCCCAAGTAACTTGTTCCTTTGGGACTATGGAAATCAAGGTCCTCCACCAATAGTAGGTGAGTCTCGTAACAAAGATATAGCACACTTAAGACATTCATCGGTGTGCATGACGGTTTATCAAACACTCTAATGGTGTTATCAAGCGAAATTGACCCTTTCGGCATCATCGGTAACTATGGCCTTAAACTCCTCGGCCCCACGCTTCCTAATCAAGTCCACGGTGGTTTACTCAGCCTCACAGGATCGATGAATCGATGGCATCACGGGCTCTTGGGGTGGATTATTTAAATTTGGGAATGGTTGGACAATAGGATTAGTTCGGGCATCTTCGCGACCCACTCATTCATCATGGTGAAGAAGGCTTGTTTCGCCCTTCATTTTGATTATTCGCGGATGACCGAGGCTCAACAGCGGTGTCCCTTGCGCAGAGCAGCCGCTACACTTTCAACGTCATCCGCCAAGGGTCTCTCTATCCGGGTTCCATCGCTAATCAAAACAAAAATTTCAACCGTCGAAGTCATCACATTATTAAGCACTAACAATTTGGCATGTATAGCTAGACTCACACGCTCTATGGTAGTCCTAGAACCGACTAAACCTGGCTCGATACCAATAAAATTGTAACACCCCAAACCCGTGACCGTCACCGGATTTGAACACGTGGTGTTACGGGCTTACTTCCTTATTTCTCTCTTTGTAAAATCGATTGCTGTTCTAGGCAGGCTAGCTAACTGCGTCACTGTCGCCTTAAAATCATATCTCGAGTTTCAAAACTCGGAAACTGATTCCGTAAATTTTTCCTGAATTTAGACTCATATATCTATCCATGGATTTATTTCTAGAATTTTTGGTCGGGCCAATTGGTACAGTTTATTAGTTAAAGTCACCAATGTTACAGGAGTCGACTGCACTGACCTTCACGCGTTAAAACTTGAATATCTCTCTGTACAGGGCTTTAATACTGGTGTCGTTTGTTTCTAATGAAACTAGACTCAAAATGGAATCTTCAAATATAAGGCATGACTTCTAATTCTTTCTGGATAATTTATAGTAAATTTTCAAAGTCACGACAGGGGACCCAGAAACCGTTCTGGCCCTGTCTCACGAGAACTTTAATATCTCTCAGTATACTGCTCATATGGTTGTTTCGTTCCATCCATATTAAACTAGATTCATCAAGGTTCAATTGCATAATTTATTCACTATTTAATTCTACTTCTACTATTTTTAGTGATTTTCAATCTCACCTCACTGCTGCTGTCCGCAACAGTTACTGCAGTAGACTATGCCAATTTCATGAATCTTTCCTTGGCCTTAATCATCCATCATACATGACACAAATTATGGCCACCTTATCAAAATTAAAGTTTCTAAGACTCGTGGCTATAGGTTCTAGCATCCCACTCGGCGACCACATAGGCCATTTTCACATGGCTTAAAGTTTACAACCCACAGTTCAACAAAATATAATAGCCTATACATGCCAAATGTTCTTCAACAACGAAGACAATACCAAAATATTTCAGCGGTGTGATGGCTTCAACGACGGTTCGATCACGCAAACAATACGAGTCCGAGAGACCTAAAATGGGTGACAAGAAAACACCGAGTGAGTTTATAACTCAGTAAGTCATAAGCATTCATCAATCCACTGATAAAGTTACTACAACATGAACAATAAACGAGGTTAGGTACTCATCCATATCGAATCTATACCATAATTCCTCGGACCTTTTGATCCAATCTCATACCAAGTCATACATCCACATTTCATATTCTACACAACAAGATATTTGAAGCACTTTCACACACTCACTCATTTCCACCACAATCATACAATTTCAATCATCACATAGATTTAAGGCTTACCAAATTCAACCCCGAGCATGAACGTATTTTCTATTCGTCATGAGCTCGAGGTACTTACCCGATCCGCTGTCCATACTCAACTCGATGGAGACACACCCTCCATATATATAGAGTACGCACACACAGTGCTTAATACTCGATTTCGCACACTTAGTGCCATGCAATTTAAGCCCGCACACATAGTGCCATACCCTTGAGCTCGCACACCCAAGGTCGTATTTTTTCCAGCATGCACACTTAGTGCCATATATTTCCAGCATGCACACTTAGTGCCAATCTAGTCACCGTACACACGTATTGCCAAGACACTTAGTGCCGAAAGCAAACTTTCTACACATTTCACTATTTCTTTTACATTCAACAATTGTCATCACTCCATACACATACAATTTCATTTATATATATATATATAGCATCCCATTAAATACAATTGCATAGATTTTACAATCATTTAAGCAATATCAAACATATGTGCTTAATGACTTACCTTGTGTTGGGCAAAATGGTTCCAACTCGGCTACTCGATGTTCTTTCCTTTGCCTTTGCTTGTTTCTCCACCTCGAGCTTCTTGAGCTTAGTCAATAAATTAACTAGTTTAACCGTCTTGCCAAATATTTATACATATATACATGACATCAACTATACTATCATCATTAATACATCAATTCACAAAATTTTATCTCATGAGCATATGACCCATTTTACCCCATATGGCGAATGCTTCATTCATTACCCAACTAGCCATTCAACAATTTTCAACCTCATTACCACCCTTTTATGTCTAATTGTCTAAATGAGATTATCAACATGCCTATCTATAGCCGAATGTGCTAAAATTGATCCAACATCACCTACACACTTGATTAAATGGCGAATACCTATACTATCAATTATGGCATCATTTTATTCTTTCAAACACATAGTTTTCCTCCCATGAACACTTGGCGAATTTCTTTTCTCTTCTAGCATAGCTTCACATCTATTTGTAACATCCTATGAATCCACATACATCATATTTCTACATAAATTTCTTTTACTTTTCTTCTACTTCCATTCACAACATCAAAGACACCATACACATATATCATTACAAAGCTTGACACTTAGCATGCAAATGACATCCACACAAACCCACCTTAGCCGAAACTTAACTCATATTCATGCCTCACCACCACAACATCAAACATCAAACATCAATGATACCAAGAAGACAACACCCATGGCCGAATATCATCCCCATTTCATGGTAAAGGTTTAGACCATGGGTTAGGTGGAACTCAAACTATCAACTAAAAACATGCATGAATCTCATGGATAACATCAACATACCTTAGTCTAGCAAACTCCCATGGCTGATTTTCTCAAGTTTTCCCCCCCTTTCTTCTTAGTACATTCGGCCAAGCAAGGAGAAAAATGAGAGAATGAACACTTTTTTTTTTCTTTTCTTTGTTTTTCTTCATATTCTCTTTTCATTTCTTTATTCTTCCTACATAATCCACTAACTAAACATGTTGGCAACATGTTTCCACTCATAGCATGGCCGGCCATCATGCTTCATTTTGGCTAATTTGACATGCAAGGACAACACTTTCCCACATGTATTAATAGGCCACCTTACATTTGCCTAGCACATTTCTAAATTTTCTCACATAAGTCCTATTTGATAAAAATTCACTTACAATTAACAAAATCCAAACATGAAATTTTCACACATGCATATATGCATATAATGAGCATCAATTATGATGGTTAATTATTATTATGACTCGGTTTAGTGGTCCCGAAACCACTTTCCGACTAGGGTCAATTTAGGGATGTCACATTTTATTTCCTTTCTGATTTGGCCCCAAAGTTTTCATTTTTAATTCAATTTAACCCCTTTTTTTATTTTTGTTATTTTACTGTTAAATTAACTAATTTCAGCTTTATTCTCATTATTTTTTATATTTGTTTTTTATTTTCTATTAATTTAATTAATTTGAGTTATGTTTCATATTATTATGTTATTTATTTATTATTATATATTTATTATGTAAATATATATATTTTTAAGCGAAGTTAATTATTTTAAATATAAATTTTTATTATACATAGACTTATTATATTATTCTTTTTATACCATTGTTTATTATCGGTTACCATTTTATATCAAATTATTATTATTTACTATTTCTCACTATTATTAATTTAACATTGTTATTCCAATTAATATTTTTTACTATTATTCCCCATATTTAATGTTATAGTCAACATATTTTTTGTTATTATCATCATTTTTAATATTATTATTAATACTATTAGCACAATGTTTATTACATTATTGTATTTATTATTACTTGTTGTTTTATTAATTATTTCTATTAATTACTATTATTATTATTTTTATTATCTATATATGGTTAGCATTATTCTCATATTATTTTTTTCATGTTGTCTATTATCATCATTTTTAAAAAAATCTATGTCCTTAATTCATTTATCCATTGATCTTCTCTCAAAATTTTTCAAAATAAAGGAATGTTCGGTATTCAAAGAATTCGAAGAATCGTGCCCTAACGTACTGGGTTTCGCTTTCTTTGTTTGTCTTGAATATTCGAATATCCTCTTACCAGTTCACTCTCAAAAATTTTCAAAATAAAGGCAATGTTCGGTATTTAAAGAATTCGAAGAATCGTGCCTTAACGTACTGAGTTTCGCTTTCTTTGTTTGTTTTGAATATTCGAATATCCTCTTAAGGCTAAAACACACGTTTTAAAGGCAAGCTCACAATTGAGGGTTAAAAATGTTGTGTCCTAACGTACTGGATGTAATGTTTTACCTTGAGGTGAGATGGTCTTTAATACACATTTGACTTACCTAAATGTTTTAAAAGCCAATAAAAGGAGGATCGCGTTTTGAACTCTATCCAAATCTTTAATTTTCGACATTAAGACACTAAATAATCAATCAAGTACCAATTTTGGGCGTGTCGAGGGTGCTAATCCTTCCTCATACGTAATTGACTCCCGAACCAGTTTTCTATTTTCGTAGACCAAAATCGTCGTTTTGAAAATTTTATTTATTTATTAAAAACGATCGTGTTTTGAGGGGATCCAATCACACCCTATTAAAAACGATTGGTGGCGACTCCCAACTTTTCGTTTTCAAAAGTCGATTTCCATTTTCAAAAAAATGGTTTCGACAGCTTGGCGACTCCACTGGGGACCAATAAGAGAGTCGAGCTATAAATTGATTTTTTTCTGTCTTCTTGTCAAAAGTTAGAAATTCGGTTTTTCTAAAAATACACGATCCTCGCTTTGCATTTTCTGTGTCCTTGTTGAGTTTGTTTTTTCGTTGAATTTCTTTATATACTCTCGCATCATATCACATGACCGTTGTGGTCGCACCTTTTAAGTGGGAGTGAGAAACTATGCTTTCGTGAGGATTTCACCTCCTCATGGGCTAGGGGATCGCTTCCAGAATACATCCGTACTTATGTCTTCGTGAGGTTTTCACCTTCGCACGGGCATAAGGAAATGTATTCCCCTGAACCGAACTTGATCCATATAAACCTATAATGGGTGAGGATCGAGGAATCTGCTGGTTCAGGTACCTTTACTCTAGAACTAAACCACATATAGTAAGCTGTAGGAACTCGCCTTAGGTAGAATTACACCTAGCCTTAGTGGTTGCCCGAATAGGCGTTTGATAATTTCTTGATTGCTTTGATTTCTATTCTTATACATGATTCTGACTTGTGTTTTTCCTTCTTTCTTTAATAGTGATTGCATAACATTTTCATCATAAAAGGAGGTGTCGATATACGGTTCGGTTACTAATAAAAAGTTTTGCTATGAAGAACGAATTCCTTGATAAAGTGAAAGACAACGCGTTTGTCCAAAGATGGTCGGAGAATGAACAGTTAGAGAAAGGTGACAGTTTGACAAAGGAGTACACGTCAGAGTTATAGGAGTTTACCCGTATCAGTGTGGTTTAGAATGATCTTCAGGAGTTGAAAGAATTATGGAGTCGCTGGGATGAGAAGATGAAGCAGCTACTCTACTGTAATTATGGTGATATTCCTTCTCTTCTCGATGTTAAGGTAGATAGGTATTTGTTCCGCGCCATGGCTCAATTTTGGAATTCTGCCTACAGTTATTTTACTTTCGGAAAGGTGGATTTAGCACCTATTGTCGAGGAATATACAGCATTGCTTCGATGTCCGAAGTTTCAAGTTGATAAGATTTATTCTAGAGCTTTCAATACCCCAACCTTTGTAAAGAGGTTGATGAACATCACTAGGATGAGTGAGCAGTGGGTTGCAGCTCGAGTCCAGCAGAAAGGCAATGGAAAGTGCATCCCTTGGAAAAATTTGAGAGATCGGATCTTGACACACCGTGATATGAAGAAAATAGTTGATGTCTTCGTCTTGAGCGTCTACGGTTTGGTTATTTTCCCTAAGGCTTTAAGGCATGTATATGAAGTAGTCGCCGATCTATTTGACCGATTTGGCAAAGGAGTCACTCTTGTTCCTGCAATCTTGGCTGAGACTTTCAGATCTTTGAGTGCATGTCGGAGGGCAGGTGAAGGCAGATTTATTGGGTGTGCACAACTCTTGTTAGTGTGGTTTCATAGCCACTTTTGGAGGGTAGAAAAGGCCTCTTACCGACCTTTTCTCAGAGATTACTCACCTTTGAAGGAGATAATGACCATATCGAAAAGAGATGACATAACAGAGAAAAAATGGATGACGATACTTCAAAATCTCCAAGAGGAGGATATCGAATGGAAAGCCCCTTGGATGGTTTTCGATGAGATTCTCTACCGATGTGGGAGTTATGATTGGGTCCCTTTGTTGGGGATTTGAGGTGCCGTTGGATACGTCCCTCTGTTTGTATTGAGACAATATAGATCGAGACAATTTATACCGATAACGCATGGGCTAACTCAGAGTGGGTTCTCGTATGGGGAGAAAGACTCCAAGACGATATTTATAATGCCTAGAACCAAACCTGCCGGATAAAGGGAGTTGCTGTGAATCCAATGGTGACTCCTGAATATAATGAATGGTGGAGTAGAAGGGTTAACGACAATATCCCGAGGCCAAATTTAGAAGAAGCTCAACCGATAGAGGAATATCTGCGAGTGGTCCCCTCCGAATTGGAAATCATAAAGCAAGACTTCGAAAAGAAAACCTCAATGTTAGAAAGGAAAATAGAGCAGTTGGAGGAGGAAAAAGTGTACTTAAAGCTGGATGTTGATGTTCAAAAATTCGAGGCTGAGAATTTGAAGAAGAGAAAGAGAGGGGTTGAGGAGGACCTGGATAGTTTGAAGACTGATTACAAGCAGCTGTATAAGTCAATAAGAAATGCTGGCTTGGGTAAAAAGTCTGAACAGTAGAGGCAAAAAATCCAAGAGGAAAAGCCTAGGGCTGATTGGTGGGAGAAAAAGCTTCATGATGCTCAAGCTCGAGAAGTCACTTGTAAAAAGAGTTTGGATGATAGATGTTAAGAGCTCGGGTGGCAGAGTTAGAAATGGTACTGTAGCAATATCGGAGTCGTAACTCAGTGATTGAATTAAGGGCTAGCCTAAGTAAGATCGAGAATTTGAAGGGGAAAGTAGAAGAATTTGAGACTACACTTCAGAACTGTGAGAATCAGATTGAATTATTGGAAGCAAATAATGAACAACTAGGGGAGCAACTTCACCAATCTCAGGGTCAGGTCCGAGATAGGGATTACCTCATGGGCGAAGCTATAACTCAGATATGAGAGGTGGCTAATTATGTACAAACTTTGGCGGTCTAAGCAGATGTGCTAAGAGTCAAATATGAGTTAGAGTCAGATCGGGGGCGAAAGTTAGCCTGCCTTCTTAGGAAAGTAAAAGCTTTGGGTGTTAGGGCAAGACCATATATGTAATTCATTTTATGTAAAAGATTTTATTTTTCAGTGAAGTTTTCTAAATGGAACTGAATTCGAATCGATGTCTCCTTTTTGCATTCATGTCATGCATTTGCATTGCATAGCATTATAAACATTAAGTTGCACAAAAGAACCCTATTAATTAGTGATAATTTATCTAGTTACCCGGGAACATCGTTACTGTACACGGAGGAAAATAAGGGATATGGATCAGAGGTTAGAGAAATTAGAACAAATGCAAAAGGAGATGCAGGAGCAACTGCAAGCTCAGATGCAAGAATAGCTAGCTAGGATCCAGCAGGATATGAGGGATCAAATGCTGGAGTCTTAGAGAAACATGCTGGAGTCACAGAACAACATGATGAGCCGGTGACACATTTCTTTGAAGGAGGGTCGACAAAGGAAAGGGCCTATGGGTGATCTTGGGAATGACAACGATGACTCGCTTGTCCTACAAGCTTTGCCCCAGTAAACATTCAAACACAGCCACCAAGGGTGTCTGTTAATGTTAAAACTCTGTATCAAGTCGGCACTTCGGCACCGGTAAACTTCCCAACGGGCTCGTGCTCTAACCCTAGAGATAATATGGTAAATCCCACGATCCCTGATTTTGATGAGGTTGAAGGGGAAAAACTTAAAGCAGAGCTCCCAAATCAGCTCGAGGATCGGTGCAAATGGATAGAGGAGAAGTTCAAGGAGCTAGAAAGTGCTGATCATTATTGCGGAGTTGACGCAAAGGAACTCAGTTTGGTCCCGAACTTAGTACTTCCTCCGAAGTTCAAGATGCCAGAATTTGAAAGATATAATGGAACCAGCTGCCCTGAGGCTCACATTACAATGTTCTGTTGAAGAATGATGGGATATGTCAACAATGACCAATTGTTGATTCACTGTTTTCAGAATATTTTGATTGGGGCCGCAGCCAAATGGTACAATCAGTTGAGCCGTGCTCAGGTCAAATCATGGAAAGATTTGGCATAGGCCTTCATGAAACAATATGACCATGTGACCAATATAGCACCTGACAGGATTACATTACAGAACATGGAGAAAAGGTCAGGTGAAAGTTTTAGGAAATACGCCCAGAGGTGGAGGGCAGTCGCTACGCAAGTCCAACCACCACTGTTGGAAAAAGAAATGACTATGCTGTTTATTAATACCTTGAAGGCAACTTTCATTAATCATATGTTGGGGAGCGCGACTAAGAGTTTCGCAGACATAGTGATGTCTAGTGAAACGATAGAAAATGCAATAAGGTGTGGAAAGATAGAAACGGGGGAAAGCACGAGAGGGTCAGACCTAAAGAAAAAGGAAAGCAAGGTAAGCAGTGTGAGCTCAGGCTATTCAAAACCTGTCACTGTTAATCAATCGAAAACGGTAGTCATAGGCCAACAAGTTGCACCAAGGCAGGAGCCCAGTACAAAGAGAAATACGGAGATGATACAGTTTACCCCTATCCGAGTGACATATAAGGAGCTATATAAAAGATTATATGATGCACATGTTGTAGCACCGTTCTACTCAAAACCCATTGCAGTCGATAGAAAATTGCATCCCTTTTAAGAAGTTAGTCGAAAGGCTCGTTGAAATGGGCATTGTGAAGTTCGACAACAGGTCTGGTGTAGAAAATCTGTTACCGAACCATGCTGATGAGAGGGTAAACGCAATAATCAATTATGCGGAGAAAATAATTTGACAGGCATTCATCTTTGCATACTTGGGAGTGTTTTAAACGATGGGACGGTGGAAGAGATCCCTGTATTTTTTAAGGCTAATCTAGAGTCATATTCAAAACACACTTGTTGCTTTAAGCCTAAAGGCAATAAGAATCCTTTTGTGAAATAGGCTTATGTCTAGCATCTTTATTTCAATGAAATACATTCTTTTGTTTCTTATTTCAAACATCTGTTCTTTACCATTTCATTCATGATCATACCACACGAGTAAATATTCTTGGTTTTTCTTGTTCTTCAAATTTTCTTTCATCCTTATAACAGGTCTCCAGATATCAATGATATGAGTGACACTGTTGCTAACTTAGAATTTCCTTTTGAGCGAGATATGTGTTTAGTGGGACCTCAAGACTTTGAAGATGACTAAGATTGTAGCTTATCTCCTGATCTGTTGATGACGATGAACAAGATGAGAAGCAAACCTCATGTTGCAAAGAATCAGTGAAACCCATAATCTTCTTCTATATGAGGCATGTGTGTCGTCAGGCTGATTTTGCCAAAAGCCTCTGACGAGTATCGTTTTTTTTGTGGTCGTCGATTATGTTGCCAAGTGGACAGAAGCTGCCTCATATATCAATGATGCGAGGTCAATAGCCAGTATTTTCTATGTTAGTATGGAGTACTGAAAGGGACCATATCTGACGATGTACTAAATTTAAATAGCAGTACGATATCTGAAGCATCCGGGCTATTCAATATTAAATACCATATCGCCCGAAAATGAACGGTGCCAAAAAAAAAAGGATCATAGGAGCCTCAATCAGAACCTCCATCGGGGCAACGTTTTTCGTTGATTTATGGAATGAATGCAATTTTGGCAAGGTCTCTTCTCTACAAGTTTCGTTAGAGTTGAGTAAATCCAATTCCGATGATCAAGTGAACCTGATTGAAAAAGGAGGTCAAAAATTATCCGTTACGGTCAAATGATACGAAGTGATGACGGAAAGATCATTCCAGAAAATTTCATCAAGGAAATTTAGTTTTGAGAAGGATCCTTTCCATACAAAAGGATCTCAGTGAAAATGGATGTCAAATTGGGAATGACCTTATCCCTGGTGGGGGCATTAATGTTGATTAAGATAAATGGCAAGAACTTGCCTGACCCTGTGAACTTGGATTTAATCGAATAATACTTCACTTTCAAAAAAAAAGAGAAAAAGCAAAGAGAAAAAAAGAAAAGGAAAAAGAAGAGAAAAACAAAAAAGAGAAAGAAAAGAAAAGCAAAGGAGAGGCCAAGGCGAAAACTCGCAAAGGGCGCTTTGAGACAAAATGGGATTTGAGTTGAAAACCCGAAAGGGCGGCTCAAATTTGGATTGAAAGTGGGGCATACAGTAGTTTTACTATGCCTGAGTTAATAATGAGGAAGTATGCTACATCTTGGGGCATTGACAAAGTACTTCGGATCACCTAAACACATGTTGAGCTCAAATGGTCATCAAGAAGTTTGTACAGAGAAGCTCAGGCTGTGATATTTGGGGCACTTAATTTTCTATCTTACCCATGTTTACTATCCTTGGTTGCCTTATTCTTTTCGAGATACGCCCCAATCATTTTTATTTTATTACCTTGGATATCTCCGATTACTTTAATTGTTGCGAGCTATGCTCTTAATTAATTTCATTCTTATCCCTTGCCATGATCTCTTTCAAGCATTTCACATTGAAATATAGATTAAAATATTTCCACAAAGGAGATTCTGCTTATGACTCTAGAAGTTTCTAAATAATACGGGAACTTGAAACAGGACTGTTGTTTAGAATTTACCGAGCCTAAGGGTTGGAATTGTCTGAGGAACTACCCCTTAAGATTTTCTGTCAAATATATCAGAGACAAATATTGCATCGAAGGTACAATCTTGACGAATAGTAAGCAATGTCAACCCAAGCTTTAAAAGGGGATCATTCTCGAGAGAAAGATGGTATTTTGCATCCATGCAAATATCAAGCATATACATCTGGTCATGACACCCAAGGAATGGTGTAGCAGACCAAATTAATGGAAGAAGAGTCAAATCATGTACCCTTAAAATTGCGAGGGGAATGAATTGGAGAGAAATTAGATTATATTCCCCCGAGTTGCAGTAGGAGAGTTTGAAGATGGTGCAAGCATTATATCCCATGAAGTACAGTGGATTGGACCTTAAAATTATAGTGGGGCAAACCAGTTGAAGAAAATGGATTGTTTCTATGAGTTTTCTGTCGAAAAGTAGCAGCTGAACAAGAAAGACTCATGTCAGTGAAGCGATAGCCTTAAACAGACAGCGAGTTATGGTAGCCTAAGCATTAAAATGGGATTATTTTCATGACATTTTGCATTCGTACAAATGTCATTCATAATACATTTAGTTAGGGGCATTTAATTCATGTTGATCATAGCATCCTAATCATTTAGCATAAGCATAAACCAGATGAAATCACTTCTACAGATGGATTCCCCAGTGGACAATGTAGCAAGATTGATTAAAATTACAGATTTCGGCAAGCCTTATCCCACTGAGCAGGAGTGGAACAGGCTAAATATAGTAGATCTCATCCCTTGGCGAGTGGAATAGATCAAATTTTGATGATCTTATCTTGTTGACGAAGCGGAGAGATCAAATTTTGGCGAATCTTATCTCCATGTATCGGAATTAGAGCAGATTTCAGCCACAAGCCTTATCTTCACTGAGCAGGAGTGGAGCAGGCTAAATACTAGATCTTATCTTCACTAAGCAGGAGCGAAGCAGATTAAATTTTGGTGAATCTTATCTCCATGTATCGGCAATGGAGCGATTTCACCACCAAACCTTATCTTCAGCGGCGAGAGTGGGCAGGCTAAACATACCAGATCTTATCTTCACTGAGTAGGAGTGAAGCAGATCAAATTTTGGCAAGTCTTATCTCCATGTATCGGCAATGGAGCAGATTTCAGCCACCAGCCTTATCTTCACTGAGTAGGAGTGGAGCATGCTAAATACTAGATCTTATCTTCGCTGAGCAAGAGCGGAGCAGATCAAATTTTGGTGAATCTTATCTCCATGTATCGGCAATGAAGCAGGTTTCAGCCACCAGCCTTACCTTCACTGAGCAGGAGTGGAGCAGGCTAAATACTAGATCTTATCTTCACTGAGAAAGAGTGGAGCAGATCAAATTTTGGTGAATCTTATCTCCATGTATCAGTAATGGAGCAAATTTCAGCCACCAGCCTTATCTTCACTGAGCAGGAGTGGAGCAGGTTAAATACTAGATCTTATCTTCGCTGAGTAGGAGCGGAGCAGATCAAATTTTGGTGAATCTTATCTTCATGTATCGGCAATGGAGCAGATTTCAGCCACCAGTCTTATCTTCACTGAGCAGGAGTGAAGCAGGCCAAATACTAGATCTTATCTTCACTGAGCAGGAGTAGAGCAGATCAAATTTTGGTGAATCTTATCTCCATGTATCTGCAATGGAGCAGATTTCAGCCACCAGCCTTATCTTCACTGAGCAGGAGTGGAACAGGCTATATACTAGATCTTATCTTCACTGAGCAGGAGCAAAGCAGATCAAATTTTGATGAATCTTATCTCCATGTATCGGCAATGGAGCGATTCCAATCATCGACCTTATCTCATCGGCGAGGAGTGGGCAGGCTAAACATACCAGATCTTATCTTTCTTGAAAGGAGGAGTAAAGCGAGATCAAATTACTGAGATCACATCTCGTGAAGCGACAACGGAGCGTTTTGAAGAAATAAGGTGCGGTGGGTTGCAGCAAAGAAGACAAGACTCAGCCAGCCCAGGCAAATTTGGCCCTTCTAAAATCTTTGCTCTATTCTCGTTACACGACAATGAGCAAAGAGGGGCAGCTGTAGGACCAAATTTCTACCCGGGCCCAATCAAACCAGCCCAAATTAAACACCCCACTAAACCGACCACTAACTCCATCACCCTACTAAACCATCCACTACCTCCATCGCCCCTACACCCTACTAAACCGTCCACTACCTCCATCACCCCTACTACCTCCATCACCCTACTTGTTATAAGTTGTAAAATTTGGCTATAAAAGCCATAGAAAAACTATTGTATGGGGGGGATTTTGGGGAGGATTTTGGAGAGGATTTTTAGAGGATTTTTGGAGGAATTTTTTAGAGAATACACATACGAAATCAAAGAGAATACAAATCAGATTTTTAAGGTAACTTTTTATATTATTCAATTTTGTTTACTTTGGCGTTTACATTTTTTCTTTACACAAACGAAAGAAGGGAAAAGAGAGGGAGTTTACCTCTTATTTTATTTCCTTTCTAATTTGGCCCCAAAGTTTTCATTTTTAATTCAATTTAACCCCTTTTTTATTTTTGTTATTTTACTGTTAAATTAATTAATTTCAGCTTTATTCTCATTATTTTTATATTTATTTTTATTTTCTATTAATTTAATTAATTTGAGTTATGTTTCATATTATTATATTATTTATTTATTATTATATATTTATTATGTAAATATGTATATTTTTAAGCGAAGTTAATTATTTTAAATATAAATTTCTATTATACATAGACTTATTATATTATTCTTTTATACCATTGTTTATTATCGGTTACCATTTTTATATCAAATTATTATTGTTTACTATTTCTCACTATTACTAATTTAAGATTGTTATTCCAATTAATTTTTTTACTATTATTCCCCATATTTAATGTTATCGTCAACATATTTTTTGTTATTATCATCATTTTTTAATATTATTATTAATACTATTAGCACAATGTTTATTACATTATTGTATTTATTATTACTGTTGTTTTATTAATTATTACTATTAATTACTATTATTATTATTTTTATTATCTATATATGGTTAGCATTATTCTCATATTATTATTTTCATGTTGTCTATTATCATCATTTTTAAAAAATCTATGTCCTTAATTCATTTATCCATTGATCTTCTCTCAAAATTTTTCAAAATAAAGGAATGTTTGGTATTCAAAGAATTCAAAGAATCGTGCCCTAACGTACTGGGTTTCGCTTTCTTTGTTTGTCTTGAATATTCGAATATCCTCTTACTAGTTCACTCTCAAAAATTTTCAAAATAAAGGCAATGTTCGGTATTTAAAGAATTCGAAGAATCGTGCCCTAACGTACTGGGTTTCGCTTTCTTTGTTTGTTTTGAATATTCGAATATCCTCTTAAGGCTAAAACACACATTTTAAAGGCAAGCTCACAATTGAGGGTCAAAAATGTTGTGTCCTAACGTACTGGATGTAATGTTTTACCTTGAGGTGAGATGGTCTTTAATACACATTTGACTTACCTAAATGTTTTAAAAGCCAATAAAAGGAGGATCGCTTATTGAACTCTGTCCAAATCTTTAATTTTCGACATTAAGACACTAAATAATCAATCAAGTACCAATTTTGGGCGTGTCGAGGGTGCTAATCCTTCCTTGTACGTAATTGACTCCCGAACCAGTTTTCTATTTTCGCAGACCAAAATCATCGTTTTGAAAATTTTATTTATTTATTAAAAACGACCGTGGTTTGAGGTGATCCAATCACACCCTATTAAAAACGATTGGTGGCGACTCCCAACTTTTCGTTTTCAAAAGTCGATTTCCCGTTTTCAAAAAAATGATTTCGACAGTGGGTAGTTAAAGTTATAAAGTTGTGGAAGTGAATGATTCTTTTTTACTTTTTTTTCTCAGTCAATATAAAAAACAAAGAATGAAAGATGTTATTAATTTTTTTCAAAAATCGAAAGGTTGCAAAAATTTATTGAATAATCTTTTACTCTGAAAAACACTCGACCTGAAATAATCAACATTAATTCAAACAAAAATTAATAGGCAATAAACATTAATCAATTCCAGACCAAAATGTTACAAAAACTCTCAAAGTAATTTTTCACTCTGAAAAACACTCTACCTTAAACAATCAGTATAAATTTAAACAAATTGCTTTTTACTTTTGTGACACTTGTTAAAACTATAGTTAGTAATTTTTTTTTTTGTTAAAAATGTGTATTTTATATTCATGTTATAGTATCAATGAAATTGTTTGTCAGAAATGTGTGAGGCATGATTTGCTGTTATCAACAATATTATAAATGGTATAAAAAGTATAATTGATCTTCAACTCAATTATGGATATTAAAAATCGTATAAATATGTATTTTCATTGTTGATGACAAATCAAATAGTGCAAATACTTCTCCAATAATGCAATTTTTTTTTTTGATCGAAGCTCCAATAATGCAATTTGGTTGGACATAAAAGTATAGTTTTAATATATTTGTTGTTTGCCCGTAAGTCAGCCTTCGGGATTTGACAGACCAACAACAATTACAGGACTAATAACGGCTTCATCGTAGACTTATAAGCAGATTATGCCAAGCTTCTCGTCCTTCCTTTTCGATATCACATTATTATAATTTGGACCTTTCCTATAATAGTATGGTTTCCAAGTTTTATATTGGATTAAGTTTTTTGGGCTACATGCTTAAATTATAAGGTTACAATATGTTTGATCTCTATTCTTTTTAATATTGTATCAATTTTTTAAATTTTTATATATTTGAAATTAAGTTTTATACTTTTATTTTTAATAATTTATTCTATTTATTTTTAAAATTAAAATTTAAGTCTAATTGTTAATATCATTAAATTTTTATATTAAATTTGTTGGTACAAATTTTTTAAAGACTCACTTGATAATTATGTGACAAAAAAATGACTATTAGAATTAAGTGACCGGATTCTTATTTAAATAAAATACAATGGTAAAATAAAATAAAAGTAAAATCCATAAAAAATAAAATAAAAGTAAAATCCATATAGAACTACACTTCTTTTATTTTATTTTAGAATAAGGTTTTTAAACCTTATTAAACTCCATTTATTTGATATTGATTAGAATAAGTTGTTTCAATCTTACTACACTCCTATAAAATATAGTTTTTCAAGCCTATAAATAGACATAGTCTATTCCTCTTGTAATTATTTGAATTTGACATAGTGAATTTTCTTCTCCTCTACCAATGGTTTTTTTCCCGAAAGAGTTTCCACATAAAAATCTTCGTGCTCTTTATTTTTATTTCTCTTTTCTTTGCGATATATTGTCATTACCGACATTCTATTTTTTACAAATTGGTATCAAAGCTTCCGGGTTATTCATCTCGATTACGATAATGGTGTCTTTGAAGTATGAAATTTTACTGTTGAATTGCAACACCAAATTCGGTGAACTAAACTATTGAATAGCTGCTTATCACCGAATCATTCAGGAATAGTCTGGCTATTCATGTCAACCAAACGTGCTATTAATTTTAATATCATCTTAATATATATATATATATATATATATATATATATATATAAATTAAAAATCTTAATCTCTCTATCAACTTTGTTATGAAAAAGAAAATATATATATATATATATTTTTGGTAAAAAAGAAAAAATATATTTTAACTCATTAAGCATCTCTAATACGTTTATGTTTCAAAAATTAA
Organism: Gossypium arboreum; assembly: GCF_025698485.1. Taxonomy (NCBI): domain Eukaryota; kingdom Viridiplantae; phylum Streptophyta; class Magnoliopsida; order Malvales; family Malvaceae; genus Gossypium; species Gossypium arboreum. The sequence continues at coordinate 43,457,710 of NC_069080.1, forward strand.
AACGTGGTAGTAAGGTCCTAATTTTCAGATGGAGGTTCTTCCTACAAAGTGCAATTTACAAAGGAGGGGACTAACCATTGATGCCACGTGCATATTATGTGGTAATGATAATGGGAAGTCCAATTCATGTTATTTGGCAGCCTTGTAAAACTCGTATAGTGTTTGACCCTGTGGAATGACAAGTTGCAAGATTTGGACGTGTGGAGGGGTGCATGATATTTTCCATTATTTGGTGAGAAAATGTAGCACCCCAAACCCGGCCCAGACGTTAAGGCCGAATCCGACATGCCACTTTGAAGTCAAAAACCCGTGTTCCCTTTTTAGTGTTTTAAAAAAAAGCGAATTTTGTCAAACTAACCAAGTGAATGGAAGTGGGCACCGGTAGGTATCCATAACAGAGGAGGTGAGCCATGAAGGTCGCTTAAGTACCAAGCTCTCGATTGGATCCAATCCTAGACATGTCCACATCCATTGCCACACTTGGTTATAACAAGTTGAAATTTCTTTGAGTGGTTATCTTTGGTAAATTGAATGTTCGTGTCATCATGTTATTTAAAAATATCGTTTTGAAATCGTGCCCTAAGTCTAGCCCATTTGAATTATTATTATCCATCAATTTAAAGTTGTTTAAAATAATATAATCTCGTAAAATCAAAGAAGAAAATAAAGTTAAAATGGCCTTATTACAACCCAAAACTTAAATAGTAATTAAAAATAACTTAAGAAAACTAGTCTCTTTTCAAACCCAAAAGTGTTCATAATGGCCACTCTGAATCCCCTCGGCTCCAAGTCACCCACATCAAGACTCACTGCAAGGTTAAAGAAGGGTGAGTTTGGAGAAACTCGAGTGTAAGGAAAACCCATTCAAAGCCCAAGTCAGCTCAAGCCCATTGGGCCTAAGCCCATTCAAGTAACAGTGGTCTTGGGCGAGCCCTTTTCAAATTACAATAAAGCGGGCCTTAGCCCTTATTCAGATAACAGTATGGCCCATAGGCCCATTTCAAAATACATGCAACATCAAGAAACATATGCAAGCCCATTTGGGAGACTACTCAACCCACCAACCACTACACTCCACCGTACCAGCCATACACTCCATGTGGGAATAGCTCAACCCACCCAAATTTAACACTCCACGATTCGACCTTGTCGCTTAGTTAACGATAAATTGAGGCAAAGCCTCCGATCGTGGACAAGCCACTTTCAGTACTTCCTCCGTCAATATCCGGTCCATGCATCGAGATAATAACAATATGGCATGCGATAAATAACAACAATCAAACATGCATTTAGGTTAATTTAACCTAGGGGTATTTGGTAATTTATCTCCTAGGGGTAAAGCGTAAATTTTCCACTTTTAAAGGTATTTCAATAATTTATCTATTTTAGGGTTTTCATGCATATTCCTACCTTTCACGTACTAATGAATCACTACAGAAGGTTCTTACGAATTAGGCGCGTTGGCCCATCATTCCAATTTTGGCCCATTAAGCCCAAAAATATCGAGGGCACGTAAATCATGCACTTTGGTCCAAACATTGCAGCTTACCAAAAACATTAATCGATTTACCTCACGAGCATTCGCGACACTCGCAAATCTACAAAATACCGGTTTCAAGATATTTGACTTTTCGACTTTTGCCAATCTAGACTAAGAAAGAGGGTGTTAGTTACACACCTGTTTGCAACGATATGTTGACGAGATCCACACACGAACCGCCTATAATTGGATTACTAACACGTTAATCTAACTATTCAAATACAAACTACATATTAACCCCTTACAATATTCGGCCAACCACACCTACAGATCATAGTGAGCTTATAAGAAATTAATAAGCAACTCATTAACAAATTTTTGTCAATGTTTACCACATAATCATAATTTCACTGCAAGCTGTCTTCCTGAGCAACAGTCACTAAATCATTTATAACTGGAGCTACGAAACTCCAAATCAAGTGCCGTTAATTTTACCTGAAAATAGACTCATATATCTTCTATCCATAAAATTTTCAGAATTTTTGGTTTAGCCAATAAATACCAGATTTTTCTCAAAGTTTCCCATGTTTCACTGTTTGACTAATCTGACCACTCTTCATTACGAATCAAATTTCTCATTGTACAGAATTCAAAATATGTTCTAGTTTATTTCATTTGAAACTAGACTCATTAAGCTTTAATTACATAATTTATTCAGCTTCTAATTCATCTCCCACAATTTATGGTGATTTTCCAAAGTCACATTACTACTGCTGTCCCAAGCAGATTTATTACCAAATCACTCTTTCACACCTAACTTGCATGCTTGTTATTTAAACATGTATATCACCAATCAATCATCACATATCTATGATTTTACTTAAGTATAATCTCCATTTCATCATTTTAAAGCACAACATGTTAGCCGATTTTTCCCTTTAGCATCTAAGGCACATGCATGCTCATTTGTTTGGCTCAACTTCACCTATCTTCCATTTTTCATCAAAAGAACATGAAACAACAACCAAAAACTAAAATATGCTTCATGAGTTAGGATAGAATCAAGAAGAACTCATGAACATCAAGATAGAAGCAAAGTACCAAGAACTTACCTTCAATTTTTGCTCCTCCTAGTGACCGAATATTCAAGGGTTTCCTCCCCTATTTGCTCTCTCTCTCAAATTCAGCTATGAAGAACAAAGAATGAACAACAACCTTCCTTTACTTCCTTTTGTTATTCTTATCACTCAACATTTTATGACACATAAATGATATACTAATATTTGTGCCATACTCATGCCATAATTCCAATAAAAATATGCCCATAATGCTTATCATGCCCATCATCTATTAACTATTAAAATGCTAATGCCCATCATTCATTAACTATTAAAATGCTAAAATGCATACATTATCAACTATCCATCACCTTGGCTGGCCACTACATTAAAAGTGGGGAATTTGACATGCAAATCCCCCTATTTTGCACTCCTATTTATTTGGCCACTACAAATTAGCCTATAGCATTTTCAAACATTTTCACATAGGTCCTATTTCATAATTTCACTCCCTTTTCTTATGGAACAAAATTAACTAAAATTACCGGGTTCTATCTTAAGCTTGAGCCTTCTAGAGGCCCACTAACATAATTAAACCTATGCCAACATTCACAGAATTCCCGAAAATTGGGGCGTTACAACTCTACCCCCCTTAAAGAAATTTCGGCCTCGAAATTTACCTGATCCAAATAGTTGAGGGTATTGTTGATTCATAGTCTCTTCTGATTCCCAAGTAGCTTCTTCCCTCCCATGATTACGCCATAGTACTTTTACCAACGGAACCGACTTCCTTCTTAGAACTTTAACCTCTCGATCTAAAATTTGTATGGGTTCTTCCTCAAAGGTCAAATCAGTCCTTACTTCAATCTCTTCCACTGGCACAACATGTGAGGGATTCGATCGATATCGTCTTAACATAGACACATGAAAAATGTCATGGATTCTGTCTAACTCTGGTGGTAACTCTAACTGATACGCTACTGGACCTACCCGCTTAAGAACTCGATAAGGCCCTATAAACCGCGGACTCAATTTGCCTTTCTTGCCAAATCTCAAGATCTTCTTCCAAGGTGAAACCTTTAAGAAAACCATATCCCCAACCACGAACTCTATCTCTTTGCGCTTTAGGTCGCATCGACTTACATCATCGGATGCCTCTTTAATCGATCTCTTATCAACTTAACCTTACTTTCGGTATCTACCACCAACTCGGTCCAAGCACTTGTCGTTCACCCAACTCGTCCAACACGTAGGCGCACGACATCTCCGCCCATAAAGTGCCTCATATGGAGCCATCTGAATACTTGCTTGGTAGTTGTTATTGTATGCAAACTCCGCCAATGGCAAGTAGTCCTCCCAACTCCCACGAAAATCGATGATACAACCCTTAACATATCCTCCAAAATCTGAATAACCTCTCCATTGTCCATCATGCGTGGGTGAAAAGCGATCTTGAAATCAAACGTGTACCCAATGCCTCCTGCAACTTCTTCCGAACCGAGATGTAAACCTAGGGTCTCGGTCGGAAATAATCGACATCGGCACTCCATGTAGTCGTACTATCGCCGCCACATACAACCTAGCCAACTTTTGCGGGGAGTAATCGGTCTGTTGGTATGAAATGGGCGATTTTGTTAACCTATCCACCACTACCTACACGAATCTTTCTTGGTGGGTGTCAAAGGTAGCCCACTCACAAAGTCCATAGTGACTCTCTCCCACTTCCATAATGGAATTTTCATCGGTTGCGATAATCCGTAAGAAATTGATGTTCACTTTCACTTGTCGGCATGTCGACATTTCCCACGAACTCCGTTACTTCTCGTTTAAGCCCGTGCCACCAAGATGCAGTTCTCGCAAGTCGTGATACAACTTATTCCCTCCGGGATGCATAGCACAAAGTCCTCCATGAGCTTCCTTCAATATTGGTGTCTCAAGTCGAGTCCTTGAACACAAATTCTTCCTCGGAAGCATAAAACTCCTTCAAGATTCGGTCCAAAATCCTCATTCTCACCCTTCTCAACTTGTGAAACAGAAGAATCAACGAGTTATCCTTCAACTGCTTTTTCTTTAATTTGTTCGGTCAAATAGGTCTCACTTGCAATTACGCTAATGACTTCCATCATCAAGCAGACTCAAACATGCAAACAAGGCTCTCAAATCGAAACAACCCTTCGACTCAACGCATCACCACCACGTTAGCCTTACAGGTGGTACTCAATCGAAGCATCGTAATCCTTAAGCAACTCTACCCATCTTCGTTGCCTAAGGTTTAACTCCTTCTGAGTTAACAGATACTTTAGGCTCTTATGGTCCGTGTATATGATACACTTTTCTCCATATAAATAATGTCTCCAGATTTTCAACGCGAATATCATTGCTGCTAGCTCTAAGTCATGCGTAGGGTAGTTCGCTTCATGAGACTTAAGCTATCGGGAAGCATAAGCGACCACCTTACCCTCTTGCATCAGTACACATCCTAACCCCACATGTGACGCATCGCTGTACACAGTGAAGTCCTTCCAGACTCGGTTGAATCAACACCGGTGCTTCATCAATACCTTTTCAAATGGTCAAAAGCTTTTTTCGACTCTCGGTCCGGACAAATGCTACCCTTTCATATGATAGCCATCAATGGTACAACAATCGAGAAAATCCTTCTACGAACCTTTGGTAATAGCCTGCCAAACCCAGAAAACTCCGAATTTCCGATACTGATTTTGGTGGCTTCCATCCCAGAACTGCCTCAATTTTTCGAGGATCCACTCTAATTCCTTCAGCAGAAACCACATGACCTAGAAAAGCCACTTCGCAACCAAAATTCACACTTACTAAACTTTGCATACAGTTCCTTTCTCTCAAAGACTTGCAAGACAATCGTAGATGCTCCTCATGTTTCTCCTCGGTTTCCGAGTATACCAGAATATCATCGATGAAAACTATCACGAATCGGTCCAAGTAAGGTTGGAACACTCGATTCATTAGATCCATGAAAGCGGCAGGTGCGTTCGTCAACCCAAACGACATAACCAGGAACTCGTAATGACCATATCGAGTTCTAAATGCTGTCTTATGAATATCCACTTCCTTTACCCTTAACTGATGGTATCCAGATCGAAGGTCAATCTTGGAAAATACCGAAGCTCCTCTAATTTGGTCAAATAAATCATCAATCCTTGGCAGAGGGTATTTGTTCTTTATCGTCAGTTTGTTCAACTGGCGGTAATCGATGCACATGCGCATTGTCCCGTCCTTTTTCTTCACAAATAACACCGGTGCTCCCTATGGAGACACGCTTGGCCTAATGAAGCCCTTATCCAACAACTCTTGAATTTGAGCCTTTAACTCTACTAACTCCTTCGGTGCCATCCTATACGGTGCGATGGACACAGGCGCCGTTCCAGGCAACAAATCTATTCCAAACTCAACTTCCGGTTCAAGGTAATCTCGAAGCTCCTTGGAAAAACATCTTGGAACTCCTTTACGGTCCTAACCTTATCCACCGTCGGTCCCTCCTCTTCCGATCGACTTACAAATGCCAAATAGACCTCACAACCTTCCGAATCCACTTTTCAGCTCTTAATGCCGACACCACATTGGACAAATAATCCCTTCGCTCACCTATCACCATAACCTCCTCATCTTTGTGGTCCTTAACACCATTCGTTTAACGGCACAATCCAGAATCGCGTTATGCTTAACAAGCCGATCCATTCCCAAAATGAGATCAAACTCCGAATGGTAACTCCATCGATCTCCAGGAAAATCTTACCTTGAGTTTCTAAGGGTACATCCCTATACAGTTTGTCTACCCTAACCGAGTGACCCAAAGGACTTAGTACAGATACCCCACTCACAATATCCTCAGAGTGCACACCCAACGACCCAGATATGGCATATGCAACATAGGAATGAGTAGATCCAACATCCACCAAGGTAGTATACGGCATGCTAAAATTAAAAAACGTACCAGTTATGACGTCAGGTGCGTCACCCTCGCGGCGACGAGCAGCATATACCAAAGCTAGCTGACGAGCCTTAGTGTTAATAGTACCCTTACCAGGTGCCCCACGTCCATGGCCATTGCCACCGTGACCTCGGCTATGACCTCTCAACGGCGACGGTCCACCTTGCCATGTTTGCACGGGTTGCACAGCCCTTTGTTCAACCACTTGAGCCTGAGCTAGCCTCTTAGGACAATCCCTGATCTTATGTTCCTTTGATCCACAACGAAGACAAGCCCCAGAACGTTTCCAACATTCCCCCAGATGCATTCTACCACAATCTCCACAAGCTTGTGGTCTAACAGTATTCACCGGAACCGCTCGAACTGGTTCTTCCATCCTAGCTCTCTTAACATTCCGGTTTGCAGCACCAGTTGGTCCAGCATATCTCCTAAATCGATTTCGATCCCTGTCACGGTTCCCTCGTTCAGCTTGCTTCACCTCTTCGGCTATCTTAGCCTTTTCTATCAGTGCAGCAAAATCGCGCTCTCTTTGCCGAGCTATGAGCACCCTTAGCTCATCCCTGAGGCCATCCTCAAAGCGAACACTGCGCTCGTATTCGGTAGAGACAATACCATTAGCATACCGGCTCAATCGCAGAAACTCGCCTCATATTCAACAACAATCTTACCACCACGGTCAGTTCAGAATTCCTTCCTTCACAAGATCCACATAGCTAGCTCGATATACTTCGCCGTGAAGGATCGCTTAAATAACTCCTGTGTTACCCTCTCGGTGGGTACCTCTCTCACGTTGATCCACCACCGATCGCCTCATCCCGTAGTAAGGATCTCGCTCCTTTTAACTTTTGCTCTCTTCGCGGTCCAAGTCATTCATAATCCGCTCCATGGCTTCCACCAAGCTCACCACATTTGGGGCTACTCCAGATACACCCTAAAACTTCCGCTCCGTTGGCGGAGTCGCTCGAAATGGACCCCTATTCATGGGCGATATTAGCTCCACCACCCTTTCCAAAACTCTTAACATGGCTCGGGACAGAGCGTCATCCCATGACCCGATCATACGGCCCATTCTCATCCACCGGTGGTGGTCATGCTACTCCAATGGTATGTGTTCGAAGATGAAGATCCGCTTGAGTACTACCTCGGCCTCGACCACGGCCTCTTCCTCGAGTACCTCTCGTACTCATATCGATTTATCGATTCACGAATTTTATGCGATTAGTTCTTGTTTCCTTTGTTTATTACGAATATCTTATGAGCAGATAAGGTTTCGAGGATGTTCTCGCGTAACCATAATTTAGCTCTTGTCTCGGTTTCCTAGGGCTTAGTTTACCCTACGGTCTCGGTTTAGTAGCCTTTACGCTATATTATCTATAGTACTATCTCTAAGGTTTAGTACTAACTACTGATGCGATTCAATATATAAAATGAATAGTACTTACGACCTTGGTCTTTGAGGATTGATGTGCCACCTCATCGGTTTTGAGATAAACTCAAAAGATTTAGACTTTTGAAATCCATTTTCCAAACATTTGTGTTAAAAAATAAGTTCGAAGATTATCTCCTTTAAACAGAAAATTTTATTTTCAAAAGTCATGTTTTTCCAAAAATACCCTCTATTTTTTTTTTTGCATAAAGTTTTAAAAACCCTTTTTGGACCCAATCCACAGCCGAGTTGTTGCAACTTAGGCTCTGATACCACTAAATGTAGCATCCCAAAGCCGGCCCAGACGTTAAAGCCGAATCCGACATGCCACTTTGAAGTCAAAAACCCGTGTTCCCTTTTTAGTGTTTTAAAAAAAAAGCCGAATTTTGTCAAACTAACCAAGTGAATAGAAGCTGGGCACCAGGTAGGTATCCATAACAGAGGAGGTGAGCCATGAAGGCTGCTTAAGTACCAAGCTCTCCGATTGGATCCAATCCTAGACATGTCCACATCCATTGCCATACTTGGTTATAACAAGTTGAAATTTCTTTGAGTGGTTATCTTTGGTAAATTGAATATTCGTGTCATCATGTTATTTAAAAAATATCGTTTTGAAATCGTGCCCTAAGTCTAGCCTATTTGAATTATTATTATCCATCAATTTAAAGTTGTTTAAAATAATATAATTCAGAAAATCAAAGAAGAAAATAAAGTTAAAATGGCCTTATTACAACCCAAAACCTAAATAGTAATTAAAAATAACTTAAGAAAACCAGTCTCTTTTTCAAACCCAAAAGTGTTCACAATGGCCACTCTGAATCCCCTCCGGCTCCAAGTCACCCACATCAAGACTTACCTGCAAGGTCAAAGAAGGGGTGAGTTTGGGGAAACTCAGTGTGTAAGGAAAACCCATTTAAAGCCCAAGTCAGCTCAAGCCCATTGGGCCTAAACCCATTCAAGTAACAGTGGTACTGGGCCAGAGCCCTTTTCAGATTACAATAAACTGGGCCTTAGCCCCTTATTCAGATAACAGTATGGCCCATAGGCCCATTTCAAAATACATGAAACATCAAGTAAACATATGCAAGCCCATTTGGGAGACTACTCAACCCACCAACCACTACACTCCACCGTACCAGCCATACACTCCATGTGGGAATAGCTCAACCCACCCATTTAACACTCCACGATTCTTGACCTTCTTGCTCAATTAACGATAAATTGAGGCAAAGCCTCCGATCGTGGACAAGCCACTTTCAGTACTTCCTCCGTCAATATCCCAGTCCCATGCATTAGATAATAACAACATGGCATGCGATAAATAACAATAGTCAAACATGCATTTAGGTCAATTTAACCTAGGGGTATTTGGTAATTTATCTCCGAGGGTAAAGCGTAAATTTTTCACTTTTAAAGGTATTTCAATAATTTATCTATTTTAGGGTTTTTCATGCATATTCCTACCTTTCACATACTAACAGAATCACTCTGAGGATTCTTAAGAATTGGGCAGTTGGCTATCATTCCAATTTTGGCCCATTAAGGCCAAAAATATCGAGAACACGTAAATCATGCACTTTGCGGTCCAAACATTGTAGCTTACCAAAACATTAATCGATTTACCTCACGAGCATTCACACACTCGTAAATCTACAAAATACCGGTTTTTGGTATTTCGGCTTTTCGACTTTTGCTGATCTAGAGTAAGAAAGAGGGTGTTAGTTACACACCTGTTTGCGACGATATGTTGACGAGATCCACACACGAACCGCCTACAATTGGATTACTAACACGTTAATCTAACTATTCAAATACAAACTACATATTAACCCCTTACAATATTCGGCCAACCACACCTACAGATCATAGTGAGCTTATAAGAAATTAATAAGCAACTCATTAACAAATTTTTGTCAATGTTTACCACATAATCATAATTTCACTGCAAGCTGTCTTCCTGAGCAATAGTCACTAAATCATTTATAACTGGAGCTACGAAACTCCAAATCAAGTACCGTTAATTTTCCCTCAAAATAGACTCATATATCTTCTATCCATAAAATTTTCAGAATTTTTGGTTTAGCCAATAAATACCATATTTTTCTCAAAGTTTCCCATGTTTCACTGTTTGACTAATCTGACCACTCTTCATTACGAATCAAATTTCTCATTTTACAGAATTCAAAATATGTTCTAGTTTATTTCATTTGAAACTAGACTCATTAAGATTTAATTACATAATTTATTCAGCTTTTAATTCATCTCCCACAATTTATGGTGATTTTCCAAAATCACGTTACTGCTGCTGTCCCAAGCAGATTTATTACCAAATCACTCTTTCACACCTAACTTGCATGCTTGTTATTTAAACATGTATATCACCAATCAATCATCACATATCTATGATTTTACTTAAGTATAATCTCCATTTCATCATTTTAAAGCACAACATGTTAGCCGATTTTTCCCTTTAGCATCTAAGGTACATGCATGCTCATTTGTTTGGCTCAACTTCACCTATCTTCCATTTTTCATCAAAAGAACATGAAACAACAACCAAAAACTAAAATATGCTTCATGAGTTAGGGTAGAATCAAGAAGAACTCATGAACATCAAGATAGAAGCAAAGTACCAAGAACTTACCTTCAATTTTTGCTCCTCCTAGTGACCGAATATTCAAGGGTTTCCTCCCCTATTTGCTCTCTCTCTCAAATTTAGCTATGAAGAACAAAGAATGAACAAGAACCTTCCTTTACTTCCTTTTGTTATTCTTATCACTCAACATTTTATGACACATAAATGATATACTAATATTTGTGCCATACTCATGCCATAATTCCAATAAAAATATGCCCATAATGCTTATTATGCCCATCATCCATTAACTATTAAAATGCTAATGCCCATCAATCATTAACTATTAAAATGCTAAAATGCATACATTATCAATTATTCATCACCTTGGCTGGCCACTACATTAAAAGTGGGGAATTTGACATGCAAATCCCCCTATTTTGCACTCCTATTTATTTGGCCACTACAAATTAGCCTATAGCATTTTCAAACATTTTCACATAGGTCCTATTTCATAATTTCACTCCCTTTTTCTTATGGAACAAAAATTAACTAAAATTACCGGGTTCTATCTTAAGCTTGAGCCTTCTAGAGGCCCACTAACATAATTAAACCTATGCCAACATTCACAGAATTCCCGAAAATCGGGGCGTTACAGAAAATGGTGTGACCGATGGATTAAAGAGAGATGTAACGTCCTGTTGGCGAATATGCGATGGTGACGAGCCTGATTTCACGAAGGTGAGTAATTGGTGTCATAATTATATGTTTCGTATAAATCTGCTAATTTGCTTGCGACGATGAATAAAGGTAAGTGGTGTAGCTTCGCACGTTGGTCCAAACTGACCCCTGGCTCATTCAAATTAAAAGTAGATGTTAGCAATAATAATTGTGGTGTTTTAATGGGCTCTGGAGCTGTATTGCGTGAATTGCAGCTCGCAGTTGGTCTGTTGTGGGTAATCTTCATATATTGCATAGGGAGTATGTGGAAATCATTTTTTTTAAAAGGGAACAACTTTTTATTTTGAAAATGAAAATGAAAAATGGAATTCGCCACTAATCATTTTTTATGTGGTGTGATCGGATCACCTCGCAATTTGATCATTTTAATAAGAAGTTTAATTTATTAAAACAATGATTTTAGTCTACGACATTCAGAAAAATAGGTTCGCGAGTCGGTTACGTACGAGGAAGGATTAGCCCATTCGTAACGCTCAAAATTGATACCTAGTTGATTAATTAATGTCTTAGTGTCAAGAAGTAAGAATTTAAAAAGATTTTAAAAATATGATCATTTGTTAAAATATTATTTAATTGAAAATTTTGAGAAAAGGGCATATTTTACGTTAATCGAGAAAAAAATTACGTCCCGTAAGTTAGGACATAATGTCTTAAATTCCTGATATGTGAATAAATACCGAAAAATATATTTTAAAAGATGTTCGACTATCTCAGTTTTAGAAAGAAAATCATATTTCGTGAGTTAGAACACGACCTTCTCTTAATTCCCGAGATTATAAAAAAAATTAAAAAGCGTTCGTTTATTTAGATTTATCGAGATAATCAAAACTCCGTAAGTTAACGACTTTTGAATTTCAAAATGCGAAATGTTGCTTATTTTAAAAAAACTTTTTATACATTGGGTAAAGATTAATGTAACAAAAATTTGTAATAAAAATGTAAAAATAAATCACGATACTAATATGCATAATAGAATAATAATAAATACGTTAATATGAATGACAATAATAAGGACGAAAATTAAAAAAAAACGAATTAATTATAAAAGAAAATTAATAAGTAAAATCTAAATGAAAAATAATTTAAAAAACCTAATAGTAAACAAATAAATAAATAAATATTATATAAAAAGTTTTAAAAAATAATAATAATGATAATAATATTATTAATAATGATAGTAACTAATAGAATACCTAAAGTTTGAAATTATATAAAAGGATATAAATAAATAATAAAATGAATAAAATAAAATAAGTGTATTTAAAAAATAAGTAAATAAATAAATAAAAGAAATATAATACAAATAGTAATAATAATGCTAAATTAATTAATTTAATAATAAAATGAAAAAATAACAAAAAAGAACTAATTTGAACTTTATAACAGAAATTTGGGGTAGATTAGAAATAACTAAAAAGGAAAAGGATCAATCTGAATGCGCGAATAACAAGGAGGGACCAAAATGAGAAATAATCCCCACCTTCCAAAACGTGCAGCTTCAAGGTGGACCAATTTGTAAATCAAAATAAACTATAGAACAAAAATTAAAAATAAAAAGAACTTAATTGCAAAAACATTAAAAAGCCTGAAAGGCTAAAGGCGCAATTAGCCCCAAAAGTAAAAACAAACAGATCCTCCCTGGTGGGTCAGGTCAACACACGGATCCTTGGGGCAAAACGATTCCGTTTTGGGCATTTAAGGCCAGTCCCAAAAAGACGTTTTGGAGGCCTATAAAACTCAATTTTTTTTTGACAAAAAAACTTTCATTTTTTACATTCTTTAAAAAAAACTAAAAAATGCTCTCTCCCTCCCTCTCTCTTAGCTTCTTGGTCGGCCAAGAGTCCAGGCCAAAAGTTTTTTTTTCGGCGATTTAAAAAAGTAAATTTTTCTCCTCCCTTTTTATTATTATATTTTGTATGTATATATATATATATATATATGTATATGTATATGTATATGTATATGTATGAAGGAAAAAAAAGATTAGAGGAAAAATAAAATAAAAAGAAACGAAAGAACAAAAAAAAAAGCATCTTAGTAGTCGATTCGCGCTTTGTATTTTGGCACTTGCTTTCTCTGTTTTTTTGGTTTGGATTCGATTGTCTCTTTTTTTTTTTAGATTCAATCTTGTGTTTTTTTATCCAAAATTCGTAAAAAAAAAATTGCATTGAGTCCTTTGGCTTTATAGCCGATTTAATACAATATTATATTTTACTACTGTCTAACATCTTTTCTGCTGCAAGTGGTGGTTGAGCGGCGGCAGTGATTAGGGCGACGACAGTGGCATGTAGCTGTCAGAGGCTAGGGTTTTTTTGTTTTTTTTGAAAAAGTTTAAGTTTTGGACTTTATATTCTAAGATAGGATTTTCTTGATTTGGGTCTTTTTGTTTGATAATTGGGTTACTGCTTTTATTTGATATTTGAACTTTTGGTTTTTATGGGCCCAAGCAAAATTTGGGTTGTACAGAGGCTAAAACGGTGCTTTTGGGGATTGATATGGTTAGTCGACTTGCAATAGAGTAGTGTCCATGTGTATTGATGATAGTTTGATATGGTGGAATCATCCACTGGATTGAATTGCACAATGGTTTTTTTGATAAATGAAGGAATGAATTATGGTGCACTTTTTTTCCACGTTCTACTTAAGAAAGTAGTTTTATAATGAAGTAGTTTTCTATAAAAAAATTGAAAGTAAAATAGAAAGTTATATGTGAATTAGAATCAAGAATACAATAGAAAGTTAGAAGTGAAGCGGATAATTTTATAATTTAAATAGCTATAAAATTTGAATATTATTAATAAAATATTTAAAATCTTTTGTTAAATAACATTTACATCTGCCATCCTCATTTTTTCCAAAATAGAAGGATAAATTTTTTAATTTTCCAATCGAAATGATGATTAATTAATTTGTGACATAAAACTCAGTGAGATTAATACTATTAGTATAATTTAATAAGTGTTTGGGAAATAATTCCTTCCAAAAATTAGAAACAACAAAAAAAAAACGTTTAATGGTATAAAAGTCCTTTAAAAAATTTTAGAAAAATCAATTAACTTTTTCTTTTAATTTTTTTCACATTTGAGCTCTTGAACTATAATTAATTTCAACTAGTGAAATTTTTTGACCAATATTAATCGTTAGAAACTAATGACAACGTTGATGTGGCTATTAACGACCTCAATGTTACCCAACAAATGCTAACGTGATGACCCACATCAATACCAATTATTGAGGTAACAATGCGACGTTAATAAAATAAAAAAAATTTCAAAAAATAAATCCAGGATAAACTTGAATAAATAGTTGTTTAAAATCAATTAATTTGAATATGAATTTCCATGTGTCTAGCTTCTTTCTAAAATTGTAAATATTCATAAAAAATATAGAAAACAAAAATCATTACAAATTATAAAAAAAATCATATAAAATATATTTAAAAATTATTAAAATCATAAATAAAATCTTTTTCATATAATTTGAACATTAATATATGAATTAAAACTACAAAAACAAATAAAGTTATTATGTTTTATCTCTTCTATTGTTTATTTAATTCTTCCTTCAAAAACATATTTGAAAGAAGAATTATCTAACAAAGTTGTTCATTGGTATTTCAAATTAATTAGTTTTTCATATATTTAAAATTAAGATACAACATTTTAATTGAAAAATAAGTATATAAAATGTAAATATAAATTAATGGCATGTAAGTTTACATAGCTATATAATAAGTTAAACAAATTTCAAAACATGAGAAATATTAAGTGAAAAAAAATACTAACAAATGATATTATTTTTAAAATTGTAACACCTTTTACCTTACCTGATTGTTGGGTCAAGATATCAGGATGTCACATTCATCGCCAAGGCAACTCCAATCTCCCAAAAATTCAATTAAGCATTTCATTCAAATTATCAACTCATTACACACTTAAAGTGAGATTTACACACTAATTCAAGCTTAAAACAATTTTCCAAACACTTAGAAGGTAATTTTCATTTGTCCAAATGATCTAAAATGCTCTTAGGGAATCAAAGTATTGATACCTTCTATATGGTCTTGAAACATTTACTCAAGTATCAATACTCCTGCATGGTATCAATAGCAATTTGAGTTTCGATGTTCAAAAAACTTTCGAACAAATTAAATGTATTGATACCTTTAGGAAAGGTATCAGTACCTTACTCTAAGTATCAACACCTTGCACAAAGTATCAACACCTTACACAAAATATCGATACTGTATCCTCGGTTACAATACCATTTTAAGGTTCGATGTTTAAAAACACAATAAACTAATATGCAAAAAAATTCATTTTACAACCCCAAACAAATTTTAAAGAAATAAGAAATAACCTCAAAACATGTCCAAAATACCAAGTTTACAAATTGAGATCATTATCCAACAATTTCATATTTTAGATAATAAAACTAATGTTCTTAATGAAACCCTATGTACATGCCAAATCTAACACCCTAAATTTAAATTCTTACTTCCACCAAGGCTTCAGATGTGATGAGATGAAATTGGAGATGATCTTCACATTCTAACTTCAAAATGGTTTTTACTTGCGCGTTTAAATATGCGTTAAGCTTATAAAAGCTTAGCAAGCATATTAAGAATTAAACAACACATCTAGAATTCATTTCATACGCATTCATAGTTATATATTTATGTGTAAACATGATTATATAATACTATCAATAATCTCTATCATCATGTACAAATTTATTTCAATAAAACCTACAATAAGATATCAATTCAATAAAATACAAATCACTTGCCATTGCCACTTAATATTCACTTACCTTTTTGATTAAATTGTCAAATTGTAAACTTAATAAAACACAATAAGATATGTGGAAATGTCGATAATTTACACTGGAGTGCCATTATTAGTCGCACGAGTGTGCAGATGTCACTTTGCACCGAAGTGCCACTAATCACTTGCGTGCATAGAAATCATCCTAATGGCATACCATTTATATCCTACTAGTTCTCATTTTGTCTACTTGGGCATGAATCAATCATTAATTTCATTTGACATCTATTATGTCAACATTTCACTAAATTATTCTTGTAGCGACGTAAAATTTTTTTTGCTTTCGGTCGCTAATTGAGGCGATTAAAGAATTTGAAAATGAAGTTTTGGTTTTTTTTTTTAAAAAGAGGGAGTCGCCACTGATCTTTTTCTAGGTGTGATCGGACACCTAATAAATCATCTTTTTAGAAAAGAAAATTTATTCTTGAACAAAATGAAGGTCGAATTTGGGTCCACGCGAAAATCCAGAGAAAAATAGGGTTCGGGAGTCGATTACGCAAGAGGAAGGTATTAGCACCCTCGTGACGCCCAAAATTGGTATATTGTTAAACATGTGTTGTCTTAATTTTCAACAATACGAATTCAATTTGACATTTAACCGTGATTCGATTGAAAAGACGAGAATTTTTAATTTTTGATTCGTTAGAAGGGCGTTCCGTTTTTAACACGAGCCGATATGATTCACCCAACGTAGCGATGAAATCAACGACTTAGTGTTAAACCGATACGTTGCCTCATGTATTGAAATTAATTAAAAAACCAGAATAAGATTTTCGAAATAATGCAAAGCAAATTGTTATGAAATAAAAATAAATAAAAGACGAGCTAGAAATATATTGAAGCAAATATAAGTGTGACAATAATATTAAAAACAATAAAGATATATACGATATTAAACGTAATACTAGAATTAAACATGAAACGGAAACAATAAATGTATATACATAATAATGATATTAAGAGTATGTATGTATATATATATATATATATATATATGAATAGTAATAGTGTTAGAAATATACTATATATAGTGTTTGAATTATATACCTAAGATAGTAAACATATAACTAGTAATGTTAAAATATATACATAATATATACATATATATATAAAATAAATATCGAAAAATGTATGTACATGACATATATGAAAAATATATACATAATAATATTAAAATAAAATAATAAGTGATAATAGTAAAAATAATAGGTATAATAATAAATATAATGATATATGAAAATAATACTATATATAAAATATGTATACAAGAATAATAAAATATATATACTAATATTAATAATAAATATAGTAGGAATAAAATAAATGTAATAATAATATATACACAATATGGTACTAAAATATACATATACATATACATATGATAATGTTTAAGAATATATACATAAGATGATATGAAAATATGTACATGGAATAGTATATAAAAATATAACTAATAATATTGAAAATATATACATAATACATATAAAACATATACGCTATATACATATACATTAGAAATGATAACAATATAAAAGGAACTTATTAACGCTACATAGATACGTACGTATATGGATATAAATAATAAGGATATTAGAAATACTGAATATATAATATTAGAAATATATACATAAAATAAAAATATATATAATGTAGTATTAAAATATATACATAATATATACATATTAAAAATAATAATAATATAAAAAACAACTATTGATAATACTTCACAAATATATATACTAAAAATATACATAATAATAATATATATATGTATATATTAGTAAGTCGTGACGTATAAAAACTAAACACTATATAGAAATGCATAAAAAAATAGTGATAATGATAAAACATGGAAGTTAATATATATATATATATATATTTAAAATATTGAAGATAATAATTTATTACTATATAACAAGCGTATATATATATATATGGGTATTAATCAAAATAAATACTAAGACTAATAATAGTATTAACATTAATTATAGATACAATAAGAATAATAATACTAAATAATTAACTTAAACAGTAAAATAACTAAAAAATTAAATTGAAGTAAAAGCAAAGTATTTGGGGCGAATTTAAAAAAAAAACAAAGAGAAAATGACCAAATTGCAACATGCGCATAATATAGAGGTACTCAGAGCGTAATATTCCCCATCTTAAAATATAGCGCTTGGCGAAGGACTAAATTGAAAAGCGCGACAAATTCCCGGGTCGAATTAAAAGCAAAAATAACCTGATTGTACATGCATGAAAAAGCGGAAGGGCTAAATGTGCAAATAGCCCTTCCGTTTAAAAAACACGCTGATCCTAATTGGAGCGGGTCGGGTCGATCAGACCCAGAGCCAAAACGACGTCGTTTTCTTTTAAATGGGGGGGGACCAAAACGCACCGTTTTGGTCCTTATAAAAGACAAATTTTTTTTAAAAAATCATTTGAAATGGGGAAAAGAGAAAGAAAAAAAAGGGAGAGAAAAGGAGAGGGAGGAAGAGATTTAGGCCATGGGCGATCACCGTCCGATAATGGGACCATGCAAACACCGCGCGCCACCGTAATGTAATTTTTTATTTTTTATTATATTTTTATATGTTTTAATATATATATTAGAAAATAGGCCTAAAAACTAAACTAAAAATGGGATTAAAAAATCACCTTAAACGCTTGATGCTGGTATTTTGGTTGCTTGATTGATGTTATTCTCGTATTTTTTCCTTATATTTTCCCGAATCTGCTTGTGTGTATATTAAAATATATCTTTTGTAATGATAAAAAAAAATCCAAGCCCTAATCCCTTTGTTCATTCGGCTTTTATAGCCTATTAACATTATTCTTTTATTTCTTTCTGTCTTTTCTCTATTTAAAATTTGCAGGTAGATGGGCGGTGCTGCAGAGCTGGTGGTGCCAGGGGATGGTGCTGGTGGCTGGTGTCAGAGGCAAGTGGGGAGGCTGATCCGGCTAGGTGGTTGGGGTTAGTTTAGGTATTGGGCTTGAATTGTGTTGGGTTTGGGTAGCTTGGGTTGTTGGGTTAAATTGGGTTATTGGGTTTAATTGGTTGTATTGGACGTAAACGGGCCCGGGCGATTTGGGCTTCTACAGCTGCCCCTCTTTGCTCATTGTCGTGCAAAGGGAATAGAACAAAGACTTTCAAGGAAGACCAAACTTGCCCGGTCCTCCTGGGTCTTGACTTGCTTTGGAGCTCCTCTTTTCCAAGTAGTCTCGTTCTAATCCACCATATCTTGTAGCTTTAACCTATTCCAATGTAACTTCAAGGATGTGAGATTTGTGGCTTCGATCTGCTTCACTGTAACTTCAGAAAGACAAGATCCACAACTTCAATCTGCTCTTCTACTGCTTCAGTATGATAAGATTTGTAGTCTTCTCTTCTGCAACTTTAGAAAGGCAAGGTCTGATATCCTCGATCAGCTCTATTGTAACTTCAGGGGGACAAAATCTGGTGTCTTCAATCAGCTCTAATCTTTTATTCTTTACTCGGCATGTGATCTTGAGCTCAACTCATTTCTCGCAATATGAATTGACTCTTTAAAAATAGATATTAAAAACAGAATTTGAAGATAGCTCAGCAAGTGATCCAAAGCTTAACTCACCTCTCGCAATATGAGTTGGTTTTTGAAACTTAAAAGCAGATTTTGAAAATACCTCGACATGTGACCCGAAGCTCAACTCACCTCTCGCAATATGAGTTGATTTTTGAAAAAAATAAATTGAAAAAACAGAAATTGAAAACACCTCAACGTGTCCTGAGGCTCAACTCACCTCTCGCAATATGAGTTAATTTTTTTGAAAGCGATGGCGAAATTGAAAATAACTCGGCATGCACGAGGCTCAACTCACCTCTCATAATATGAGTTGATTTTGACAAGCAGAATTGAAATTACCTCGGCGTGTCACGAGGCTCAACTCACCTCTCGTAATATGAGTTGATTTTTTGAAAGCGAATTGAAAATACCTCAGCGTACCCTGAGGCTCAACTCACCTCTCGCAATATGAGTTGATTTTTGACAAACAGAAATTGAAATTACCTTAGCGTGTCCTGAGGCTAAACTCACCTCTCGCAATATGAGTTGATTTTTTTGAAAAGCAGAAAATGGAAATACCTCAGCGTGTCTTGAGGCTCAACTCACTTCTCGCAATATGAGTTGATTTTTTGAAACAGAAATAAAAACATTAGAATACCGAAACATGTCATCTGGTGGAACTCAGGTGTCTTTTCCTTTGATTCAGTACAGCTATCATCACATCCTCTTGCTCTATTGGAGTACCCGTATATGTCATGCATGATGTTATCATGATATGCACATGTTTGTCTTAAATGTCATTATGCCTACATGATTTTGCTATGCGCCTCAGGCCTAGTTGTCGTATGTCCTTTTTCGTCACGATTTTTTGCAATGATCTGCATTCATTACTTCGGCTCTTGACTTTCTCTTTAGGCCCTGTACCTGTCCTCAAGCTTCACGAACAATCTGTGTTTCTCAGATATCACTCTTTTGCCTCTGGTTGAACTTTGTCCTTGCTTTGAGGCTCTTGTACTTATCAAATTCTTATCCGGGTAATGCTTAACATTTCTTTTGTTTAGAGTATGTCATTTCACTATTTATCATGTAAATGAGCCACATAATGAGATGCATGAAAATGGTCAAGTAGGAACAAAAGGATACTTCACATTTATTCATTTCAAATGTATCAAATAAAGAAAGTTAACTAATGATAGTAAAAAAGTGTCATAAAGAGAAAAGGGATCGCATTCAACGAATACAAATGCTCTAGATATTCAACGCATGAACTCTTTCATGTTCCTCAATCAAGAATCTTTTCGAGCATGGCTTCTTGCGTAGAAGATTTCGAGCTTTCAAAAATGCTTCAAATATTGTAGTCTCACTGTTTGACCCACCGTTCGAAACGCCTTGCTCTTTAAGCCTGGGTCTGCTTCATTAGAATGGCCTTTCGGGTTTTCATCCTAATCTTTTGTGTTAATCAAGACGCCCTTTTTGGGTTTTCACCTTGATTCTTTTTTTTTAGGCATAATATTTCTTCACAGCATCTGAATTCACTGGATTAGGTAACTCTTTCCCATCCATCTCAGTGAGAATCAAAGCTCCACCCGAGAATGCCTTCTTTACGACGTATGGTCCTTCCCAATTTGGTGCCCATTTTCCTTGGAAGTCTTTTTGTATTGGGAGAATTTTTCTCAGCACGAGTTCTCCATCGTGGAATTTTCTTGGCCATACTTTCTTGTCATGGGCCGCGATCATTCTCTTCTGGTACATCTATCCGTGACAAATTACCTTTAGACGTTTTTCCTCAATGAGGTTTAACTGGTCATATCGAGCTCGAACCCATTCTGCTTCCTCTAGTTTCAACTCCATTAAGACTCGTAGAGAGGGGATCTCAACTTCGATAGGTAGCACAGCTTCTATTCCATAGACCAGAGAGAAAGAAGTTGCTCCCGTAAATGTCCGCACAGATATGCGATATGTATACAAAGCAAATGGTAGCTTTTCGTGCCAGTCTTTATATGTCTTGGTCATTTTCCAATAATCTTCTTAATATTCTTGTTAGCCACTTCAACAGCTCCGTTCATTTTTGGGCGATAGGGTGATGAGTTGTGATGCTTTATTTGAAATTGCTCACACACTTCCTTCATCATCTTGTTATTCATATTCAAGGCGTTATCTGAAATGATTCTTTCAAGCAAACCATATCGACAAATGATTTCCTTTTTCAAAAACCTGCAAACTGTAGTCTTCGTCACATTGGCAAACGAAGCGGCTTCTATCCATTTTGTGAAGTAATCAATAACCACAAAAACGAACCGGTGTCCATTAGGCGCTTTTGGGAAATTGGCCTATAACATCCATGCCCCACATAGAAAAAGGCCACGGAGAAGTCATGGCGTGAAGGGCGAAGGTCGCATGAATTTTATCACCATATATTTGACATTTGTGGCATTTTCGTGCAAAACTGATGCAGTCACTTTCCATCATCAGCCAGTAATAACCGAGTCTCATAATCTTCCTGGCCATAGTGAAACCATTGGAATGTGTCCCACAGATTCCCTCGTGGACATCTTCAAGTATTTTTTTCGCTTCAACAGCATCTACGCATCTCAAGAGCACTTGATCTTTTCCTCTTTTGTACAGAATGTCCCCATCAAGAACAAATTCTACTGCTATTCTTCTGATTGTTCTTTTGTCGTTCTCATTTGCTTGTTCGGGATACTTTTGATTCTTGACATATTCTAAGATATCATGGAACCATGGCCGTTTATCTGGCTCTTTTTCAATGCTGAAACAATGTGCCGATACTTCATATATGCTCATTTGAAGAGACATTATTTCTGTTTCTCTGTTAGCTTTGAACATTGAAGCCAAAGTGGCCAGGGCATTAGCCAATTGGTTTTCTTATCGTGGGAAGTAATTAAAAGTTATTTCTTTGAATTCTTTAATCAGTCCTGCCACTAGATCGCTGTATTTGACTAATTTCAAATCTCTCACTTCCCAATCTCCACGGATTTGGTATATCACCAACGTGAGTCCCCGTACACCTCTAAGATTTCGACGTTTCATTCAATAGCTGCACGAAGTCCCATGATACAGGCTCATATTCCGCTATGTTATTGGTACAGAAGAAATTCAGCCTGGCAGTGAATGGATAATGGTTCCCTTCTGGTGATACTAAGACTGCTTCAATCCCATGCCCCAATGTATTTGATGCACCATCAAAGCTCATCTTCCATGACTTCTCTTTTGATGACTCGCACACTTTTTTTTTAATGCACATCAAATCTTCATCTGGAAAATCGAATCTCAATGACTCGTTGTGACAGCCCAAAATTGACCCTAGTCGGGATGTGGTTTCGGGACCACAAAATCGAGGCATAAAAATAATTTAAAATTTATTTTGATGCCTATGATATGTGTTAATTTGTGTGTGGCATTTTTGATGATTCGATTTAGTGTTATAAAGGTGAATTTCACTAGAAAGGACCTAGTAGTAAACTTTGAAAGTATGATGGGGAAATGTGTGATGACTAGTTAATCATGCATGCAAAAATAAGGGATTTGCATGTCAAATTTCCCCAAAAGGAAGCTTAGTGGCCGGCCATGACAAGGGTTATGGGCAAAGAAAACATGTTGAAACTTGTTTTGTTAATGGATGATGAGGAAATGATTTAATAATTAAGTTGTGGGAAGAGAAGAAAAAAAAATGTGTGTGAGTGTGGCATTCCCCCCATTCTTGTGTATGTGAAAGAAAAACAAGAAAAAATTGTTCATCCTTGTTCTTTCCTTCTTGGTAGAAAATACTAAGGAGAAGATAGGAGTTTTGCTTCATGCTTGGCTTGGAAGAGAACTAGAAGGAGATTTGGTCATACTTGCATCAAGATTAAGGTATGTTTGAGGTTGTGTCATGAGATTCATGTTTGTTTTGGTTGCTAACTTGATGTGCATGTTAGCCATGGTTCAAATCCTTGTTATGCCATGAAAATGGTGTTTGGCCAAGGTTGATATTGTGTTAAAGCCATTGCATGCTAAATGTGAAGCTTGTTGATGATGCATGTAATGAAGGATTGACTACTCTTGAAATTTCTTTTTAGTATTCTTGAGTAGGACATTGAATTCTTTGTTTAACCATGACCAAAGTTAAAAGGGTATGGTTGTGATGTATTCGCCATGGTGCATTCATGAGCATGATTTATGCTTGTTACTTGATTGGTAAAATTTGTGTTTGGATGGGTATGATCCCTTGAGATTGACCTTGCACCTATATGTGTGTATATGTTTGCACATGATGTTTTGGTTATGAAGTAAGTGATAAATATGTTTGTTTAAAGAAGAAAATGTTGAAGAATGGTTGTGAAATTGCAAGTACATTCGGCCTAGTACACATATGATGTGAAAATCTTGGAATTTATTGTTGATTTGGTGCAAGAATGACTAAGTATAATCGGCCATATGAGTGCTTGATGCTATATTATAAGTATTGAGCTACAATATGTAAAGCATTAGCTAGTAAAATGTGTGTCATTCATGTGTGGTGTTAAACATGTAATTGGCCTCAACATCAACATGCATAATCGGCCATGAATGAGTACCTAAGAGGTTGTGTTGTTCGGCCATGAGTAAGCATGTTGAAGGCTTTGTGTGTTGAGTCGATTCATGAATTCCGTACTTATGTGACTTTAATGTCTAGTGAATATATGTGGGCTAGTGCCTTGAGTTCTTCTTTTCGATACTCAAATGATTGAATCAAATTATTTGTTAAATTAAGCTCAAGAGAAAAGGGGGACCAAATCCGATAAAGGGAAGGAAAAAGTAGTCGAATAGCCATCGGAATAGTTCGACAACATCCGAGGTAAGTTTTTGATATCGAAACTTAGATTTTGATTCGATTGAATGAAGTAATAAGCAATCGAAATTACGCCCTTATATATGGCCATTGAGCGAAATGATATTTTTGTTAAGTGAATTGTGCATAAAAGTTTTGTTGTGAAAATGAAACAAAGATGTGCATGAATGTTCGAGTGATATCCGGGCTAAGCCTGAAGGCAATTGTGTGAATTGTGATATCCGGGCTAAGCCCGAAGGCAATTGTGCGAGCTATGATATTCGGGCTAAGCCGAAGGCAAGTGTCGAGTTGTGATATCGAGTTAAGTCCGAAGGCATTTGTGCGGGTTACCATAACCGGGCTATGTCCGAAGGTGTTTGAGCAGTAGCTATATCCGGTTAAACTCGAAGGTATGTGATTCGAAATTTATAAGCCGCTGGAAAATTTTCAGTTAATGCACTTGTGAAATTCCCAACAAGGTATGTTTTGTGTGTGCTTTGCACACTATGAGTAAGTCGTATGAATATTCGCTCCAATGATAAACGAGCTATCGGCCTTAACTAAGCCGTTGTTTGTGTATGAAAATAAGAGTTGGGATTGTGAAGTAAGCATGTCTTTGAGAAATTGTGCATATGAATTATTGTTTAGCTACTTGAATGCTATGCTTTGGTTGTGTGTATATTATGGCTCGAAACTTACTAAGCATAAATTGCTTACTCCGTTTCTTTGTTTCTCTGTTTATAGATTTTGCTCGTTAGCGATCGGATTCGGGATCATAGAAGTTGAAGTCAACCACACTATCAAAGCCCCTTTTTGGTACTCCTTTAGTTGAGTTCGGATATGGCATGTATAGGACTACCCTCGGTTGTTTTTAAGTACTTGTGTTGTATATGTGTACGGCCATGCGAAAATGGTTCATAATAGTGGAGTATGGAATTAGACCATTTGTGGTTTGTAATTATATATGGTTTCATGATGTGATTATGGATTGGAATGGGAGTGTTGGTCACATGATCAGCCATTGGAATATCTAAATATGATCATATGTGGACCTAAGTATGACTAGACTATAGTTGATCCATGGGAACTACAATATAGGTAAAGCCTACCTTAAAAACAGATGCTGCCAGCTGCAGTGACGTGGATGGGGAAAATCACAAAAATTTGTAGGAATGGTGTTAAATAGTTAATAAATTATGTGATCGAACCTTGATGAGTCTATTTTCATATGAAAGTAACGAAACGATCATATGATCAGTATACCAAGAGATATTAAAGTTCTCGTGAGACAGGGCCAGAACGGTTTCTGGGTCCCCTGTCGCGACTTTAAAAATTTTCCATAAATTATCCAGAATGAATTAGAAGTCATGCCTTATATGTGCAGATTCCTTTTTGAGTTTAGTTTCATTAGAAATAAACGGAATCAGTATTGAAACCTTGTACAGAGAGATATTCAAGTTGTAACGCGTGAAGGTCAGTGTAGTCGACCCCTGTAACATGGGTGACTTTAACTAATAAACTGTACCAATTGGCCCGACCATAAATTCTAGAAATAAATCCAGAGATGGATATATGAGTCTAAATTCAAGGAAAATTTACGGAATCAGTTTCCGAGTTTTGTAACTCGAGATATGCTTTTTAAGGCAACAGTGATGCAGTTTTCCAGCTTGCCTGGGAATGTCAAGTTGGTCGGTGCTACAAGTGGTTTTGGCTTGTTAACCCCTCGTGTCCGACACCGGCAACGGTCTCGGGTTCGGGGTGTTACACTCCTATTCCTCCGTTGTTCGAGTGGCTAAGAAATCAACTATTGCACTCCCTTTTATCGACCTTTGACTCACATAGACGATGTCATACTCTGATAATAGCATCTGCCATCGAGCCATTCTTCCTGAGAGTGCAGGTGATTCCATCATATACTTTATGGGGTTCAGCTTTGAAATTAGCCATGTCGTATGATACAACATATATTGCCTGAGTTTTCGAGCTACCCAAACTAGAGCGCAACAGTATTTTTCAATAGACGAATACTTTACCTCATATTCAGTGAACTTTTTGCTGAGGTAGTAGATCGCCTTTTCTTTTTTTCCTGACTCGTCGTGTTGCCCCAGTACACAACCCATTGAATTTTCGAACACAGTCAAATACAATATTAATGGTCTTCTCAGAGTTGGCGATACTAGTACTGGAGGACTAGACAAATATCGCTTTATCTTATCAAAGGCCACCTGGCATTCCTCATTCCATTCTCCCGGGTTATGTTTTCGAAAGAGCCAAAAGATTGGGTCAAATTGGTTGGTAAGTTAAGCGATGAATTGGGCGATGTAGTTTAACCTCCCTAAAAATCCTCTGACTTCCTTTTGCGTGCGCGGAGGTGGTAACTCTTGAATGGCTTTTATTTTATCTGGATCAACCTTGATACCTCTTTTACTGACAATGAAGCCTAGCAACTTTCCTGAGGCAGCCCCAAACGTATATTTGGCTGGATTAAGCTTTAGCTGACACTTTCTCAGTCTTTCAAACAACTTCTTGAGGTTCCCAACATGCTTTCTTTCCCCCTTGGATTTGGCAATCATATCATCGACGTAGACTTCTATTTCTTTGTGCATCATGTCATGAAACAACATCACCATGGCCCTCTGATATGTTGCCCTAGCGTTCTTTAATCCAAACGGCATCACCTTATAGCAGAACGTTCCCCACATCGTTATGAAGGTAGTTTTCTCCATATCTTCCGAAGCCATCTTTATCTGATTATAACCCGAGAATCCATCCATAAACGAAAACAATGAATGCTTGGCTGTGTTATCCACCAATGTATCGATGTGTGGCAAAGGAAAATTATCTTTAGGACTTGCACAATTCAAATCACGATAATCCACACATAATCGTACTTTTTCATCTTTCTTCGGTACTGGGACTATATTAGCTACCCATTGTGGATACTTGGAGACTTGTAGGAAACCAGCATAGAATTGTTTCTTGACTTCTTCTTTTATCCTCAACAGCATTTCAGGTCTCATTCGTCTTAGCTTCTGTTGAATGGGTTTATATTCTGGTTTCAGTGGGAGTCTATGGACCACGACATCCTCATTCAATCCTGGCATGTCCTGATATGACCATGCAAACACATATTTGTACTCATGAAGCAAAGCGATCAAATCATGTTTGGTGTTATCTGAAATGGAGGTCCCAATCTTCACTTCTTGCCTCTTTTCTTCATTTCCCAAGTTCACTTCTACCATTCTTAGCAAGTAAGGAGACGAGACATAGTCTTCAACATTTTCCTCAACTTCGAACTCTCCTAAACAAATAGCCTTCTCGAAATCGATTTCGAGATTTGTAACGGGTTTGTTCATATCGTTGATAACTAAGCACCTGAAAGTTGAATGGAAAAGAAAACTATAGAGGAGCATCAAAGTATTGGGACCAACAAGCATAATGGCATGATGTGGGATATATGCAATGGCAGGTTGTGAGAAGAGGGAAAAATTGTGAGAATGAAAAGATCATGACAAAATGCATCTCCATTAATGTTCATTTAAATGATAAAGAGCGAATCACAAGCTCTTACAAAAGAATCCTTACTATTACTTAGGGGCACACAAAAAAAGGAGTGTTAACATTGAGCATTACTCTGGAGAAAACTTAGAAACTACAAGGAGATCCATAGCAGTCCAATTGTTCAAAACAAATCCAGGAGGACAAGGGCGTATCATTGAAACATCTTTAATTGCGTCACTTCCTTTGTCAATGACATTTATACTGACATTCTAAAGACCCCTTTCAATTAATAACAACGTGCTTCATAGATTATCTTGCCCGGGGTATATCATTCCTGCAGATGTAAATGTTTTTGACAAAGGAGGGTACGTTATGGGCTCCCATTCTAATTCTCGGCCTAAGACTCTTGCAATCCGCCTTTCTCAATCTTTCTGCAACTGTTTCCTTCTCTGTCGTATGTCTGGCTGGAACCCCAAACCGTATCGGGCCTTGTGGTGCACTGGCTTTAAAGCCTTGACTATTCATTGCAGATACCTTTCCAAACCCTTCCTTGCTCGGGCTCCTTTTCCAATAGTCATTTTAACGCCCAATTTGGTATTCCTTGACAGTTTTGGTACCGGAATTCTATTTCCCTCAGCGACAAAAGTGGCATTGACTAATTCAAAGGATCGGAAGGAACATTCTATTGCATCTTTGCTTACTTCCAGGTACGGTGCATCGGTAGATATAGATGCGACAATGTCTTCTTCTCCCTCGACAGTGACCAAACAGCCATCTATGATAAACTTCACTTTTTGATGGAGAGAGGACGGAATTGCTCGGTGAGAATGGATCGGGCCTTCCCAAAAGCGATTATCACGAGGTGTGATGTCCATGACACGGAACTCGGCATTATAAATGTAGGGACCCACTTCTAGAGGGATCTCAATCTTTCCCATGACTTCACGCCTTCTCCCATCGAATGCCCTTACTGTGGAATGACAGGGCCTTAAATAGGACAAATCCATCAGAATTCTGGAAAAACGTGGCCAAAGGCATGACATTGAGTGCCGACCCATTATCGATGAGCACGTTTGGTATTATATAGCCCTTGCAGCGAGTCGTAATATGCAGTGCTTTCACTGAGCCTCTACCGTTTAGTGGTATCTCATCATCACTAAAAGAGATGAAATTGTCAGCGTTTAGATTATTCACCCACCTATCAAGCTTCTCAATAGATATGTTGTTTGCTACGTAAGCTTGATTTAACACCTTCAGCAAAGCGTTCCGGTGTGGCTCTGAATTTAACAGTAGAGATAAAATCGAGATTCGCGCTGGTTGCTTATTCAATTGTTCCACCACATTGTATTTACTGTGCTTGATAAATTTCAAGAACTCCTGTGCTTCCTCCTCATCCACAAGCTTTTTAGTTTCTTGCAAGGGTGGAGTTTCTGCTTTCGACTTGACCTCGTACATCACTTGTCTTTCCTTTTGCTTCCGATCCTTTGTTCTTCTTTATCGGCTCAATCTCTTTAGAATAACACCGCCCACTGCGGGTAAAATGGCCTACCTCCCCAACATCTCCAGTTGTATCTTCGGATTTTTCACCTTCAGGTGTGACGATGTTGATGTTGTATTTCCACGGTATCGCCTTGTCGTCCTTGTAAGGGAAAAGAGATGGTACTTCAATGATCATCTTTGGTTTCATCGGTTCCTTCCTTGTATCGTAATAAATTACGAATGGTTGATCGGTGCTATACGGGAGACCTGATGATTGATCATCAGAAGCACATACTTCTCCCTCATCGACCTCTTTGTTGAAGATCCCAATCTCGTTGTTGTCCATCATGTCTTGAAGTAACTTTCTAAATTCCTCACAAGACTGAATGTCATGCCCTTCAATATCATGGAAGTCACAAAAACATTGACTTTTTATACTTCATTCTTTAAAGATTCTGTAGGGGCGACAGAATAGCCCCTTTTCAACCATCACCTTCCATATCTTCTGTAAAGGTGTCTTTACTTCAGAAACACAGTTTTTGGTTCGCCACTTGTCTTCTTCAGTCATCGCGCTCACATTCCCTTCAGTATGGTTAGGGAGCAGATTTCCAGTTGCATTGCTAGTACCATCAAATTGTAAGATGCCTGTATCGATAAGACCTTGAACCCTCCTTTTAAAGGCTAGACAATTTTCTGTAGAATGCCCCTAGTTTCTAGCGTGGTACATGCAACTGGCATTAGGATCGTACCATTTTGGGTAGGGAGGCTTCAGGGGTGCCATATAATGTGGGGATATTAATTATTTTTCCAACAGTTTTGGGTACAGCTCTCCATATGACACGGGAATTGGGGTGAACTGGGGTTTTTCAGGATTGGATCTTGTCGGTCTTTGTTCATTATTAGGTTGGTTTCGAGCTGGAATGGTATTCTGTGGAAACGTAGTGACTAGTCTTTAGTTATTTTTGCCGTAGACGGGGTAAGAAGGGTAATGAGGTAGTGCTTGGTAGTAAGGGTTTTGGGAAGGAAAATAGACATTTGGGGATGAGTGATATTGCGGTCGTTGTTGGTTTGAGTATGGGTTTGGAGTATAGCGGCTTCCAGCTCCTACCATATAGGTTTCTGGCTCTCTTTTCTTTACGGGTGCTGCCCTTCTTGAACTGTCAGAACCTTCCATCCTTCCACTCTTGATGGCATTCTCAATAAGTTCCCCAGATATCACAATATCCGCAAAGTCCTTTGTGGCACTTCCTTCCAACTTGTCATAGAATGGAGCTTTCAACGTGTTGATGAAAAGGACCGTTATCTCAGTCTTAGTCAGTGGAGGCTCCACTTGGGCTGAGATATCTCTCCACCTTTGGGCGTATTGCCTGAAGGTCTCTGTTGGTTTCTTCTCCATCATTTGCAGAGTCATTCGGTCAGGCACCATATCGGATACGTGTTTGTCTTTGTTCACGAGCGCGCGCTAAATCCTTCCATGATCGGATCCTTTCTCTATTAAGCTGGTTATACCATCGAAGAGCTGATCCAAGTAAGCTATCCTGAAAGCAGTGTATGAGCAGCTTATCTTCATTCACATAGCCAGTCACCTTCCGGCAAAACATGACAAGGTACGCCTTTGGACATCTCGTGCCATCATATTTTTCAAAATCTAGTACTTTGAATTTCGGAGGCAGAACCAGATCGGGCACCAAACTCAGCTCTTTGGCACTCAATGCAGAGAAGGCTTCAATACCTTCTATTACTTTGAGTCTTTCTTCCAAACTCCTATATTTATCCTGAACATCATGATCATCCATTTTCAACCTGGCTATCTCTGCTGGATCGTCCAAATCTGGAACGAGTGGATCAGCAGGACTAGCCCCCGTGTTTAATACGAACATTCCTTGCCCCAGATTAGCAGGTGGTGCAGGTCGTTGCTTCAGGCCTGTAGGTTCCCATTAAGTGTACCCTCTTTGTGTTGCGTGGGCGTACGGTGGAGTAAATCCTAGAGGATGAAGCGGATCCTGATCGAGGTTAACCCTTGACTGTGGTTCCACAACGTCAGGGTTCATAGGTCCCTTTCCTTTTACCAGAGCCGACATCATTTCCATCATCCTGGACATTTGGTCCCTTTGTTCGAGCGATTCTTCTCGAGATCTCGCCATCAGATCTCTGGTTTCTTGTTGTGACTTTGCCAACTGTTCCTGTAATTCCCTTTGTATTCTTTCCATCCTCTCAATCCTTTTGTTAAATTCAGCCTCCATCACTCTAACTTGTCGACGCGTCCTATATGAGTGACGTGATTCCAGGCTTGTAGTATCACAGCTGTGGATTATACGATTTTAGCCTCAGTGAATGATTAGGGTGATATGTACATTTAATGAATGAATGAATGCATAAATGTCAAATGAATGTTAGTCATGAATGCATATGCAAGAATTTGGTGTTGATTTCAAGATAGCCCCTGTTTAGGTATTTCATTTATCAAAAGAGTCCATTACAAAACATTTTGCCATTTTCGATTCAGCCATTATACAAAATTCCTAGCTATATCGCCATATTTCTTTACTCGTGCTAAGAATTTTGATATGTTTGATCTTCGACTTGGAGGGAATTGGCACATGAAAATTTCAGCTTCTTCCGATAGTTGTACCACGTGCATGGCTACCCCATGAATTTCATTGATCAAAGAGCTAAGTTGCATTTCTTTTTCTTGGAGGCCCTCTTCGTAAGCACGAATGTCTTTATCATATTGACTATTCTTTTCTTCCAAAGCTTCCAAGAGAGTATCTAGCTATTGTTGATGATCTTGCAGCATGTCTTTTAAATCCCATATCCTCTCTTTTAGTTTTTGAAGTTTAGATCGACTAGTCATTACCCCGACAGACACAGCTTCATATTCGGCGTTCTTCTTTCTTAGCTCCATCATAGCTCGTGCAGCCTTTTCTTCTTCTTTTTTCGCTTTCCCTTTCTAGAATTCCATCCCGCCTTTGATGTTGCTTAATTCTTCTTTCCATTCTGCTGATGACTTGCCCAGACCACTATTCTTTATAGTGCCTCTTAATTTCTTATTTTCCAGATGAAGATCTCTTAAGTCATTTCTTACGATCTCAGCTTCTTTTTGAACTTTCTCGGCTCTGGATCTTTCAATTTGAACATCAATCTTCAGCTGGTAATTTTCCTCTTAAAGAGCATTAGGGTCCCGTGACATCTTGGCTTTTTCTCGTTCAAATTCCAGTCTTGCCATTTCTAGCTCGGATGGTATTTCTTTCGAGAAAGGATTCTGGAAGGTATAATTCATTGACGAGACTCGCTGACTATTCACTCGTTGTTTTCTCCATACATCATAATCCTGGGTGAAAGTATCAGCGTATAGAGCCAATTCCATCAGATGAATTTTCTTCCAAGACTTCACCGCATCTCGGACCCTTTTCATATAACCCTCGCCTGCGAAAGCAAATTTGGACTGTGCTAATCCTCCAGTGGTGGGTATGAATTGTCGCGAAGAAAACTGCCTCTGGGCCAATAATGGAGCATAACCTACACTCCCCCATAATCCGAGCAGTGGTACCCAATCTTGGTTTCCAACCTTGTATAACAGAACCGAAGGGCGGATCCACGGTGCTCTCCAGGTTACATCTTCAGCTCGAAGGTTCTAAAAGACTGAAACCCAATGCTCTTCGGTGACATCCTTTGGCCATTCTTTCTCAAGATAGGCTTCTAACGGGGTGAAGGTTTTTGAAAACATATAGTACGGTGTGTGCTCTACTTTCTAGAAATGGCTCAAAATCCAAACATTAAGCAATTGCGCACATCCGATAAAGCGTCTTTCCCCTTTTCTCCTACAACTGCTTAGGGATCTGAAGGTCTCGGCCAAAATAGTTGGGATAGGGTTGATTCCTTGTTTTAACTTTTCAAAGAAGTCCACTACTGCAACCTCTGTATGTCCTAGAACTTTTGGGAAGATGACCAGTCCGTAAATGGCCAAAGCGAACAGATTCACTCCCTTCAAAATATCAGGATGATTTAGGATTAAATCCCGTAGGGAAAACCACGGAATACAGCTGATTTCATTCTTTTTCTTTATTTGTTTCTCAGCCCATGTGTCGGTCAAGCCAGTTAACTTTACCAACTTTTTTCTTAAAAGTCATCGGCTTGGGCTCCTTCACATAAATCTTGTAGAATTGCACATTATCAACACGAAGTAAAGCAGCGTACTCTTCCACGGTTGGGGTCGTATCTTCTTGATTAAAAATGAAACACTGGTAAGCCGAATCCCAGAATCTGGTCATGGCCTGAATCAATCTTTCATCTATGTTGACGGCGATCAGGCTGGCTATATCCTCGTACCTCTCAGTGAAGATACCCCTAGTGTCCGAGTCCCACTGATTCCAAACCTGAACCAAATCTTCAAGGTTATTCTGGTGAACATTCACAGTTATGTGCTCGGGCAGATTGGCAATACATCCCTTCACTAGACTATCCCTTTTTTCTTTCTGAGTTTTTAGAGACCAGTCCCGAACCACGGCATTCTTCTCGGTTGTTTGTATAATTGACTCTTCCATTAGAAACCCATTTTTTGGCAACCGATCTCTAGTCAACACCTTCCTAATATGATGCCTATAATGCATGATGAAAAATAAAAATAAAGAATCACAACAAATATAAATTACGAAAAATCTAAATAAAAAGTGTAAATGTCAAAGAAATAAAAGGTAAGAGGCGTTTCTCCCATGTACTTATTTTGGTGACTATTAACAGACAGAGGTTCGGCATGGCTCTAATTAGGTGGCTCATACGGTTCACTATATGCAGTTTCGGTTCTAGACAGGTACTCGAATTGTTCGCACTATCGTCTACTAAGACTAGTACGAAGCCTCGGTCGTAGCCCATCACAGGTTCACGAGTTCAATTCGAGGGATTACATTTACTAATGCCTATGCGGAGGGACAAGTTAACTCACGAAAGCATAAGTCATATGTAACCCGGAAGTATTCACTAGCCTGTGTGGAGGGACGAGTTAACTCACGAAGGCATAGCGTTTACTTCCACTTAAGCGGACAGAGCCCGGGTAGAGAGCTCATGTAATGCAAAAATGCAAGTGCGCGGTGTGTGGGGAGAAACTCACAAACCTTTACATTTTATGTAAAAACTAAACCAAAACTAAACCCATAAAAATTTAAAGTTGAAAAACAACTAGATAAAACAAGTTAGAAGAATATATACAACACGATGCAAATGCATGATTTTTCGAAAACACAATTTTAGGATCACGACTAAATATCAATTTGAACAAGGAATTTTGAAAATTTTGACAACACACGTTTAATTCGACTCGACTCTCAAAAATTCGATCCCCAGTGAAGTCGCCAGCTGTAGCGACGTAAAAAAATTTTGCTTTCGGTCGCTAATTGAGGCGATTAAAGAATTTGAAAATGGAGTTTCGATTTTTTTTTTTAAAAAGAGGGAGTTGCCACCGATCTTTTTCTAGGTGTGATCGGACACCTAATAAATCATCTTTTTAGAAAAGAAAATTTATTCTTGAACAAAATGAAGGCCGAATTTGGGTCCACGCGAAAATCTAGAGAAAAATAGGGTTCGGGAGTCAGTTACGCACGAGGAAGGTATGAGCACCCTCGTGACGCCCAAAATTGGTATCTTGTTAAACATGTGTTGTCTTAATTTTCAAAAATATGAATTCAATTTGACATTTAACCGTGATTCGATTGAAAAGACGAGAATTTTTAAATTTTGATTTGTTAGAAGGGCGTTCCGTTTTTAACACGAGCCGATATGATTCACCCAACATAGCGATGAAATCAACGACTTAGTGTTAAACCGATACGTTGCCTCATGTATTGAAATTAATTAAAAAACCAGAATAAGATTTTCGAAATAATGCAAAGCAAATTGATATGAAATAGAAATAAATAAAAGATAGAGCTAGAAATATATTGAAGCAAATATAAGTGTGACAATAATATTAAAAACAATAAAGATATATGCGATATTAAACGTAATACTAGAATTAAACATGAAACGGAAACAATGAATGTATATACATAATAATGATATTAAGAGTATGTATGTATATATATATATATATATATATATATATATATATATATGGATAGTAATAGTGTTAGAAATATACTATATAAAGTGTTTGAAGTATATACCTAAGATAGTAAAAATATAACTAGTAATGTTAAAGTATATACATAATATATACATATATATATATAAAATAAATTTTGAAAAATGTATGTACATGACATATATGAAAAATATATACATAATAATATTAAAATAAAATAATAAGTGATAATAGTGAAAATAATAGGTATAATAATAAATATAATGATATCTGAAAATAATACTATATATAAAATATGTATACAAGAATAATAAAATATATATACTAATATTAATAATAAATATAGTAGGAATAAAATAAATGTAATAATAATATATACACAATATGGTACTAAAATATACATATACATATACAAATGATAATGTTTAAGAATATATACATAAGATGATATGGAAATATGTACATGGAATAGTATATAAAAATATAACTAATAATATTGAAAATATATACATAATACATATAAAACATATACGCTATATACATATACATTAGAAATGATAACAATATAAAAGGAACTTATTAATACGCTACATAGATACGTGCGTATATGGATATAAATAATAAGGATATTAGAAATACTTAATATATAACATTAGAAATATATACATAACATAAAAATATATATAATGTAGTATTAAAATATATACATAATATATACATATTAAAATAATAATAATATAAAAAACAACTATTGATAATACTTCACAAATATATATATACTAAAATATATATATATATATATATATATATATATATATATATATGTATATATTAGTAAGTCGTGACGATATAAAAAGCTAAACAATATATAGAAAT
This sequence comes from Gossypium arboreum, assembly GCF_025698485.1. Taxonomy (NCBI): domain Eukaryota; kingdom Viridiplantae; phylum Streptophyta; class Magnoliopsida; order Malvales; family Malvaceae; genus Gossypium; species Gossypium arboreum. Next base: position 43,494,067 of record NC_069080.1, read on the forward strand.
GCATAAAAAAATAGTGATAATGATAAAACATGGAAGTTAATAATATATATATATTTAAAATATTGAAGATAATAATTTATTACTATATAACAAGCGTGTATATATATATATATATATATATGGGTATTAATCAAAATAAATACTAAGACTAATAATAGTATTAACATTAATTATAGATACAATAAGAATAATAATACTAAATAATTAACTTAAACAGTAAAATAACTAAAAAAATAAATAAATAAATTGAAGTAAAAGCAAAATATTTGGGGCGAATTTAAAAAAAAAAAAGAGAAAATGACCAAATTGCAACATGCGCATAATATAGAGGTACTCAGAGCGCAATATTCCCCATATTAAAATACAGCGCTTGGCCAAGGACTAAATTGAAAAGCGCAACAAATTCCCGGGCCGAATTAAAAGCAAAAATAACCTGATTGTACATGCATGAAAAAGCAGAAGGGCTAAATGCGCAAATAGCCCTTCCGTTTAAAAAACACGCGGATCCTAATTGGAGCGGGTCGGGTCGATCCGACCCAGGGCCAAAATGGCGCCGTTTTCTTTTAAATGGGGGGGACCAAAATGCACCGTTTTGGTCCCTATAAAAGACAATTTTTTTTTTAAAAAAAATAATTTGAAATGGGGAAAAGAGAAAAAAAAAAGGGAGAGAAAGGGAGAGGGGGAGGGAAGAGATTTCCGGCCATGGGCCGGTCACCGGTCCGATCGTCGGACCGTCGCCGGCGCTGGCGCCGGCCACCGTGCACGGTGGCTAGAAAAGGTAATTTTTTTATTTATTTATATTTATTTATTATATTTTTATATGTTTTAATATATATATATATATATGTGTGTGAGAAAGTAGGCCTAAAAACGAAACTAAAAATGGGATTAAAAAATCACTTTAAACGTTTGATGTCGATATTTTGGTTGCTGGATTGATATTATTCTCGTATTTTTTCCTTATATTTTCCCGAATCTGCTTGTGTGTATATTGAAATATGTCTTTTGTAATGATAAAAAAAAAAATCCAAGCCCTAATCCCTTTGTTCATTCGGCTTTTATAGCCTATTTACATTATTCCTTTATTTTTTTCTGTCTTTTCTCTATTTAAAATTTGCAGGTAGTTGGGCAGTGCTGCAGAGCTGGTGGTGCTAGGGGATGGTGCTGGTGGCTGATGTCAGAGGCAAGTGGGGAGGCTGATTCGGCTAGGTGGTTAGGGTTAGTTTAGGTATCGGGCTTGAATTGTGTTGGGTTTGGGTAGCTTGGGTTGTTGGGTTAAATTGGGTTATTGGGTTTAATTGGTTGTATTGGATGTAAACGGGCCTAGGCGATTTGGGCTTCTACAACTCCATGTCAATATCTAATTCACCTATCTAATTTTTTTGTTCTTTACAATTTAGCCATTTTCTCTAATTTCATTACACTTACATTTTCAATTTATTATATTAATACCATTTTGTCTTCAAATAGTTTCCAAAATACATAACGTCATTTTTTAACAACAAACATATTTCATGAATGTCACTTACCCAATTTATTATATTTTTCCTAAGGGTTTAAATTAGATAAAATAAATTATTGGTACACTTACAATAAAATTGCTTGAATGAACCCCTTCCTTCTTTCTTTACTCCTTTTCTATATCTTTGCCTTTATCACCCATTTGATGTTCACCCTTCTTTTCCTTCTCTTCATTATCACAACACATGTAAAACATTTAATATCAAAACACAAATCACATGCTATTTCTATGCATTATGATTGTCGAAACCATTTTTATTTTGGAAAAATGGGGGTCGACTTTAAAACGAAAATGGAGTTGTCACCAATCCTTTTTGTTCAGGTGTGATTGGGTCACCTTGTGATCGATCATTTTAATAAAGCATTTTGGTTTATTAAAACAATGTTTTTGGTCTATGAAAAACTAGAAAACGGATTCGGGAGTCGGTTACGCGCGAGGAAGGATTAACACCCTCGCAACGCCCAAAATTGGTACCGTATTGATCAATTAACGTCATAATGTTGAAAATTTGGAAAAAAAAATTTAAAATACAATTCCTTTAAAACGTTTAGATAACTTGAACTGGATGTCGAGATTCTCTCGTTCAGAAGGAATAAAACATTACATCCAGCACGATTGGATACAATATTTTGAACCCTCGACACAAGATCATCTCAGGATTTCCAAAACACATGCACTTAAAACATGTAAAAAGGATATTTGGGCTATTCGGCCCAAACTGTAAATTGAAACCCAGCACGATTGGGCATGATTTATCGAATTTCCAAATACGAAACATTGCCTCATTTTAATTTGAGAAAACATGTATGAAATTTCAAAAGGATATTCTATATTTTAGTCGAATGGAAGATTGAAGCCCAGCACGATTGGGCACGACTTCCCAAACTTCCAAACATGAAATATTGCCTCGTTTTATTTTAAGAATATGTGGATGAAATTTCAAAAAATGATATTCCGTATTTTAGTTGAATAGAAAATTGAAGCCCAGCACGATTGGGCACGACTTCCCAAACTTCCAAACACGAAATATTGCCTCGTTTTATTTTAAGAAAAATGTGGATGAAATTTCAAAAAAAGGATATTCTATATTTTAGTCGAATGAAAAAAACGAAACCCAGCACGATTGGGCACGATCTCTCAAACTCCCCAAATACGAAATATTGCCTCATTTTAATTTTTGAAAAAACATGGATGAAATTTCCAAAAGATATTCCATATTTTAGCCGAATGGAAAATTGAATCCTAGCACGACTGGGCACGACCTCCCAAACTTCCAAACATGAAGTATTACCTCATTTTAATTTAAAAAAAAACATGGACAAAATTTCCAAAGGATATTTTGTATTTTAGCTGAACGAAAAATCGAAACCCAGCACGATTGGGCACGACCCTCGAACTCCCAAACACAAAATATTTCCTTATGTTTAGAAGGTTCGAGTTTACAATTACGAAAACTGAGTTAAGATATACCTGTTTGGTTTGTTTGAAAATAAAAAACAATCAACATTGAGTGAATATGATAACTATAATCATGATGCAATGACAAGAGATAAAACATAATTACATGCATGAAACAATAAAGTGTTAATATAATATGAAAACCAAAAAATGACACATAATACACAAGACCACATAAAAACTAGAAATCAATATAGCCTAAAACGATTTAACAACTTCTAAATAAACATACAAAGGAGCAACACATGCTTGAACTCGAAATAATTCATATGTATATGAGACTGATAATATATAAACGATTATTAAATTATATAATATGCAAGAAGCAATTGAAATAACTAACATACAACATGATTTCAAATAAAGCCAATTCATTTGTCTAATGATATATGTATGCAAATGAAATAAAAAATAAAATAAAATAAAAATGTAGATAATATATACAAAGACCTATTATATGAAAGTATTCAAAACAATCAAAATATATGGAAAAAAATCTTTAAAAGAAATTATGCATAAATAGATTTAAAAGGGAAAAGAAAATATTCACATATATAATAAACTTGAAAAGGAAAAATAATATGTATATATATAACAAATATAAAAGAAGGTATTTACAAAATATATATATATATATATATATGAAAAGAAAAGAAATAATGTATATGGAATAGAGCTAATTTTATTATAAATTATATAGGTATAATAATAAATAAAATTATTTATATGTAATATTATACAAAATTTTGAAATAATATTATGTAAAAGGAATTTTAAAAGCAATATATAATTAAATAGTTGGGAAAAATAAAAACAAATTAATATACTGCCCAACCATTAAAATAATTCAAAGTATTTATAAAAAGGTTTAAAAAATAATAAAAAAATTAAAACCTTAGTATTAGCGAAATAAAACTTAATTGAAAGAAAAGCGGACTCAAAGGGATAATTAATAAATATGGAAAAATGCATCAAGGACCAAAACATAAACGCACACAAATGCGTGGGACCGAAAACGCAAATGTGCCATATCCCCAAAACGCAGTGCCCAGGTGAGGGCTAAATTGGAATGACGCGCAAGATCTAGGGGCAATTTAAAAGAATTAAAAAAAAACTTGAATATGGTCTAATTGAATGCAGGTGCAAAAGAAAGGGGGCTCAATGCACAAATCCCCCATTTTGAGTCAAACGTGTAGGCCCCTGCCATTTAAAAACCATTGAATGCATTCTGCCATTTTTTTTAAAAAGACCCCTTTTATTTTTTTTGCAAATTCATTTTTCTATTGTTTTTTTTTTCAAAAAGAAACAGAATGCTTCTTCTTCCCTACTCCCTCTCCCTTTTTGCTAGAATTTCAACCTAGCCTTGTGCCACCCTGGAGGATCATCGGTGCCACGCACCTCCACCCCACTGCCGGTTCACGGAGCAAGACCAAGTAAGCCCCCATTTCTTTCTTTTTATTTAAAATCAGTTTATAAAAAAAAAGGAAATACGAATCAAAAGAAAGTTTCAAGAAGAAGAATGAAAAATCACCTTTCAAACCTTAGACCCGATTTTTGATTTACTATTGATTTTCTCCCTGTATAATTTCTGCTATTGTACTTATATAATGGGCAAAAAAAATGTCCCTTTTTACATTGCTTTGATTTGGCTTTATAGCCAATATTTACAACTGTTTGTTGCTTGTTTGCAGGTTCGTAGGCGAGTACACCTCTGACGTGGAGGTGGAGTGGCATACAACACGGAGGAGGCGAGTGACGTGCGGAGGAGGGACTGCTTCGGTTTGATGAAACGACACAAAAGGGCTGCTAGGGTTTCCCTTGCCAAAAATATGTTGTGTTTGTGGGCCAATTGGGCCGTTTGTAAATGGGTATTTAGGGTTTGGGGTAAGGTTTTATTTTTTGGGTTTGGGTCTGCTTTTATTGGGATCCTAGTAGTCTGGGCCGGGTAAATTTTGGGCCCTACAGCTGCCCCTCTTTGCTTATTGTCATGTAATGAGAAAGGAGCAAAGACTTCTAAAGGGCCAAAATTGCTTGGACCTGTTGAGTCTTGCTTTCTTTTGGCCACTTACCACTGCATCTCTAGGGGTCTAGGAACTCGTCTTCGGTTTGCTCCACTACTTCAGAGGGATAATGGCGGCGGCTAAACTCTGCTTCATAGTCGACACATAGAGATAAGACTCACCATTTCTGATCTGCTTCATAGCCGATACATAGAGATAAGATCTGTAATTTTCAGTCTGCTTCCTGCAACTTCAGGAAGATAAGACTTGCTATCTTTAGTCTGCTCCACTACAACTTCAGGGAGATAAGACTTACAATCTTTAGTCTACTCCACTGCAACTTCAGAGAGACAATACTTACTATCTTTAGTCTGCTTCACTGCAACTTCAGGGAGATAAGGCTGGTGGCTGAAATCTGCTCCATAGTCAATACATGGAGATAAGACTCGCCATTTTCGATCTACTCCATAGCCGATACATGGAGATAAGATCTGTAATTTTCAGTCTGCTTCCTGCAACTTCAAGAAGATAAGACTTGCTATCTTCAGTCTGCTCCACTGCAACTTCAGGGAGATAAGACTTGTCATTTTCGATCTGCTCCATAGCCGATACATGGAGATAAGATCTGTAATTTTCAGTCTGCTCCCTGCAACTTCAGAAAGATAAGACTTGGGGCAGAAATCTGCTCCATAGCCGATACATGGAGATAATGTAACACCCCGAACCCGAGACCATCGCCGGTGTCGGACACGAGGGGTTAGCAAGCCAAGTTCACTTGTTTTGCCCATCCATTGGACATTTCCAGTCAGGCTGGAAAAACTGCGTCACTGTCGCCTTAAAAATCATATCTCGAGTTTCAAAACTCGGAAACTGGTTTCGTAAATTTTCCCTGAATTTAGACTCATATATCCATCCATGGATTTATTTCTAGAATTTTTGGTCGGGCCAATTGGTACAGTTTATTAGTTAAAGTCACCCATGTTACAGGGATCGACTGCTCTGACCTTCGCGCGGTATAACTTGAATATCTCTCTGTACAGGGCTTTAATGCTGGTGCCGTTTGTTTCTAATGAAACTAGACTCAAAATGGAATCTGTACATATAAGGTATGTCTCCTAATTATTTCTGGATAATTTATAGTAAATTTTTAAAGTTGCGACAGGGAACCCAGAAACCGTTCTGGCCCTGTCTTACAATAGCTTTAATATCTCTTAACATGTAACTCCTATGACCATTTCGTTTCTTCCATATGAAAATAGACTCATCAATGTTCATTTACATAGCTGATTCACTATTTAATACCATTCCTACAAATTTTGGTGATTTTTCACATTCACGTTACTGCAGCTGGCAGCATCTGTTTTTAAGGTAGGTCTTACCTATTTTGTAGTCTCCATGAACCAACTAGTCTTGCCTTACATAGGTCCACATATGATCATTTTAACCATGCCAATGGCTGATCATGTGACCAACATTCCCATTTCAATTCATAGTCACATCATGACACCATATATATATATACAAACCGCAAATAGTTTAAGTTGATACTTCACTATTACGAGCCATTTTCGCATGGCCGTACACATATACATCATAACATATTTAAACCAACAAGGGTAGTCCTATACATGCCATTTCAAGTTCAACCAAGAATTTATACCAAAATGGGGGCTTGATAGTGTGGATGACTTCGACTTCAACGATCCCGAATCCGATTGCTATCGGCGAAATCTAGAAAAGCGAGAGCCAAAGTAGCGGAGTAAGCATTTTTATGCTTAGTAAGTCTCAAGGAATATAATCAACTCTAATTACAGCAATACATTCACATAGTTAAATGCATCATTTCATTAATGCACATTCACATAATCATACTTACTTCACCATCCCAACTCTTATGTTCATACACAAATAACGGCTTCATTAAGGCCGATAACTCGTTCCATCATAGGAGCGGATATTCACACGCTCTTACTCCTAGCGCGCAAAGCACACACCGCACTTACCTTGTCATTGGGAAATTTCACAAGTGCATTAGCTGAAATTTTCCAGCAAGCTTATAATTTTCAAATCACATACCTTCGGAGTTTAACCGGATGTCGCTACTCGATCAATCGCCTTCGGGACATAGCCCGGTTATGGTAACCCGCACCAAGGCCTACGGGACTTAACCCGGGTATCATTTGAATACTCATACACACATAAATCAATAATCAATACATCCATATTTCATTCCACATAATTCAAGTAAGGTCACTTCTTGAGGACTTACCTCGGATGTTGTCGAACGGCTTTTACGGCTATTCGATTACTTTTTCCTTCCCCTTGTCCAATTGTGGCCCTCTTAGCTCTTGAGCTAATTCAAACAAATTCAATTTATCAAAACCTCATTGTGCTAGCTTATGGCCGAATATGACAAGGAATTTAAATGGTCATATGGCCACCCTTTAGCTTGAATACACAATGGTCATGCACATTTTATACTACATCAAGCAATTCAATACAATTTATTCGAGCATCAAGGAAAAGCTAAGGCCTTCAATAGGCTACCCAAGGCCGAATATACTTGTCCATGTTGAGGCCAATTATGCACTTAATACCACACAAAACAGCATGCATTTTACTAGTTAATGCTTTGCATATTGTAGCTCAAAACTTACAATATAGCATCAAGCACTCATATGTGTGCTAGGCGAATGTGCTTACAATTTCACAATTATTCTTCAACATCTTCTTCTTTAAATAAACTTATTCATCACTTCCTTCATAACCAAAACATCATGTGCAAACATATATATACATATATGAGCATGGCGAATTTCAAGGTGTCCATAGCCATCCAAAACACAAATTTTAACTAACATGCAAGAAGCATGAACCATGCTCATGAATGCATCATGGCGAATATGACAATCATGCTCCTTTTCAACTTCAATCATGATAAAACAAAAGAAAGCTCAAAATCTTACTCAAGAGTAGACAATCCATCATTGCATGCATCATCATCAAGCTTCACACTTAGCATGCAATGGCTTTATCACCATAACAACTTTGGCCAAATACCATTTCCATGGCTTAACAAAGATTTGAGCCATGGCTAACATGCACATCAAGTTAGCAACCAAAACATGCATGAAACTCCTAACACAACCTCATACATACCTTAATCTTGATGCAAACTTAGCCAAATCTCCTTCTAGATCTCTTCCAAACCAAGCATGAAGCAAAAATCCTCCTTCTTCCTTAGTTTTGGCTTAAAGAAAGGATGAACAAAATTTTTTCTTTCCTTCTCTACAACTCACGGCAATGGGGAATTACCACACTCACACACATTTTTTTTTCATTTTTTATCACCCATACACCTTTGTTTATTATTTCACCCTAATGCACCAACAAAACATGTTTCATGACATGTTTAGCCCATCCTCCTTGTCATGGCCGCCACCACCTATAAAGGGAATTTGACATGCAAGTCCATTATTTTGCATGCATGCTTTAATTAGTCATCACACATTTCCCTATCATACTTTCAAAGTTCATTACTAAGTCCTTTCTTGTGGAATTCACCCTTATAACAATAAATCAATCATCATAAAATGTCATACATGAGCACACACATATTATAGGCATCAAAATAAATTTTAATTATTTTTATGCCTCGATTTTGTGGTCCGAGACCACCTTCCGACTAGGGTCAATTTTGGGCTGTCACAACTCTCCCCCACTTAAGAAATTTTCGTCCCCGAAAATCTTACCGGTAAATAGGTTTGGATATCGCTCTTTCATAGAGTTCTCGGTCTCCCAAGTAACTTCTTCTATCCCGTGCTTGAGCCATAACACTTTTACTAGCGGAACCGCTTGTTTCACAACTCTTTCACTTCTCGTGATAGGATCTGAATCGGTTCTTCCTCATAACTCATATTAGCTTGAATTTCAATTTCGATGGACTAATCACGTGCGATGGATCGGATCTATAGCGTCAAAGCATCGAAGCGTGAAAGACATCATGAACCTTTTCGAGTTCGGGGCAAAATCAAGCGATATGCCCTTTGGATTGACTCGCTTCGGATATCTCATATGGCCCAACGAACCTCGAGCTCAACTTGCCCTTACGGTAGAATCGAGTATCTTTTTCCAAGCGATACCTTGAGAAACACTTTATCACCCACGATACTCGATATCCTTGCGCTTCAGTCGCGTCACGACTTCTAACGATCGGAGGCTATCTTGAGACTTTCACGGATTACTTTCACTTTACATTCAGCATCCCTAATCAAATCCACCGAAAATCTTGCTTTCACCGAGCTCGGTCAAAACAATGGTGTACGGCATTTACGACCGTACAAGGCCTCGTAGGGTGCCATCTTAATACTTGATTGAAAATTTGTTGTTGTAAGCGAATTCAATCAACGGCAAATACCGTTCCCATAAACCACTAAACTCGAGGGCGCAACATCTTAACATATCCTCAAGTATCGAATTATCCGCTCGGATTGACCATCGGTTTGGGGGTGAAAAGCGGTCTTGAAATGCAACTTGGTACCCAAAGCTTCTTGCAACTTTTTCCAAAATCGCGAGGTAAATCTCGGATCTCTATCCGACACGATGGAAATAGGCACCCGTGTAATCTCTGTCGAGAAGCGTACAATTCAGCTAATTTGTCAATTGAAAAATCCGTGCGTCGGGGACAAAGTGGGCCGACTTAGTCAATCGATCTACCACGACCCAAAGCGCATCCTTCTTACTTGCGACAATGGCGGTCCGGATACAAAGTCCATTGTGACTCGATCCCATTTCCACTCGGGTATCGTGATTGGTGAAGTAATCTGAAGGCACCGATGTTCGCTTTCACTTGTTGACATATTAAACATCTCGAAACAAAGTCGGAGATGTCTCGCTTCATACCATGCCACCAAAACCGACGTTTCAAATCATTGTACATCTTCGTACTCCCGGGTGGATTGCCATTCGGCTACAATGGGCTTCATTGAATTATCGAAATGAGTTCAATTCTTTGGAACACACGAGACGACTTTTGAACCTCAAACAATCGTCATCATCGATTTGAAACTCGAATCCTTGTTTGGAACACACTCGGCCCGTTTTGCGACCAACTCGTCGTCGACTTTACGAGCTTCTCGAATTTGATGTATCAATAGTGGTTTGGCTTTCAATTCAGCTACTAACACACTATCGGATCGAGCAGACAAGTGCCGTTCATCGCTCGTAAAGCGAATAATGATTTACGACTCAAGGCATCCGCAACCACATTCGCCTTACGGGTGATAGTCAATGACCAGCTCGTAATCCTTTAACAGCTCGAGCCAACGTCTTTGTCGCAGATTTAAGTCTCTTTGGATCATCAAATATTTGAGACTTTTGTGATCCGAGTATACATGGCACCTTTCACCAAATAAGTAATGTCACCAAATCTTTAAAGGCGAATACGATGGCGGCCAATTCGAGATCATGAGTCGAATAATTTTTCTCATGTGGCTTTAATTGCCTCGGCGACAGGCCACAACTCGACCTTCTTGCATTAATCGCAACCTAACCCAAGTAGAGAGGCGTCGCTATAGATGACAAGCTCTTTGCGGACTCGAGTTGCACTAGAATTGGGGCTTCAGTCAAATAAGTTTTCAGTTGATCGAAACTTTTTGGCATTTCTCCGTCCGTTCGAACTTAACATCCTTTTGGAGTAACCGTCATCGGCGTGGCTATCGTTGAGAAGCCTTTACAAATCGTCGGTAATAACCAAGCAAGCCCCAAAAAGCTCGAACCTCGATAATATTTCTCGGAGGCTTCCAATTAAGTATGGCTGAAATTTTATTGAATTCGACTCGAATACCCGATGCAGATACCACATGACCCAAGAAGCTAACCTCTCTTAACGAACTCACACTTTGAACTTAGCATATAATTGCTTATCCGTAAAATTTGCAAAGCACTAACCGCGGTGTTCAGCATGTTCGGTCTCATTTCTTGAATAGACCAAGATGTCATCAATGAACACGACTACGAATCGATCCAAATATGGTCTAAAGATCCGATTCATTAAATCCATAAATACCGCGAGGGCATTAGTGAGCCCAAACGGCATCACTAGGAACTCATAGTGACCATATCTCGATTACGAAGGCGGTCTTGGGTGCGTCCGAATCTCGGATTCGCAATTGATAATAGCCGATCTCAAATCTATTTTCGAGAACACCGAGGCTCCCTTTAGTTGATCGAACAAGTCATCGATACGTGGCAGCGGATATTTGTTCTTTATTATCGCTTTATTAAGTCGGCGATAATCGATGCTGCACCGCATGGTTCCATCCTTCTTTTCACGAACAACACCGGCGCACCCAAAGGCGAAAAACTCGGCGAGCAAAACCTCTATCCACCAATTCTTGCAATCGAGCTTCCAACTCCTTTAATTCCGTTGGTGCCATACGATCACGGAGCTATCGAAATTGAGTGGTACGGTACCAATTCGATGCCAAATTCTATTTCCGAGCGGTGGTAAACCCGGCAATTCTCTGGGGAAAACATCCGGGTATTCATAAACCACGACGCAGATTCGGGTTTCTTTTCGATTCCTTGTCATCGAAGCACGTCGCAAGGTACGCCGCACTCTTTTCTTACATATTTTCGGGCCAACATTGCGATATTACAAGCGGCAACCCTTTAAGTCCGTAGACTTAACCCGAATTATCTCGTTATTCGCGCACCTCAAATCGATAGTCTTGCTTTTACAATTTACGATCGCATCGTGCATGGTCAACCCATTCAAACCAAGAATAACGTCGAATTCATCGAGCGGCAAAAGCATCAAGTCCGCGGAAACAAGAACCTTGGAACACTAAGGGACTTTTCTTGCACACTTTGTTGACAAGCACGTAATGACCCAAGGGTTTGACACCGAATTACAAACTCGGTAGACTCAATAGGCAAAGTCTTCTTTGGATGCTAAGGTTTCACATATATAAGATTGAGTAGAACCGGGGTCAATCAAAGCAATCACATTAGTATTGAAAAGAGTGAAAGCACCGTAATGACATCCGAGAGGCGGCATCCTCGCGTGCGCGTATGGCATAAGTCCTCGCAGGAGCACGAGCCTCGGATCGATGGTAGCATCTCTAGATCCTCTCGACCGCCCGACATTGCCCATATTTCTAGGTGGCCTACCTCGGCGATGGTAGCACCCGAGTTTCCACTCGACTCACATTCATTCAAGCATCCTCGGGCAATCCTTCCTAAAGTGGTCGGTCGATCCACACTTATAGCGAGAGCGATCACGAAACCAACAGCTCCCGAATGCCATTTGCCACAATGTTGACACTCCGCCCTCTCTCGCGATCATTTCCACCACTAGCGATCGAAGTGACTCGTGTGGTCACGGGGTCGATCGCGTCCTCGTCTAGAAAAGCCCAAAGCGCCTCTAGACCGGTTCACATCATCTCGAAATCTCTTGATTGCTGTTGAAGAGACTTTCCGAGGACCTCTTCGAATTCTCCAATTCCCACATCAGCTTTTGTTTCTCCTTTCTAAGCTCTTCGACTTTACCATTTCGCTCAACAAGTACTACGATCTCGTATTTCGAGAATGCCAACGAACATCCTTATATCATCATTCAGCCCATCCTCGAAGCGTTTACATAATAGCTTCGGACGAAATGCATTCTCGCGTGTATCGGCTAAGCCTCACAAATTTTCGTTCATAGTCGGTAACCGACATAGAACCTTGCTTAAGATCAAGAAATTCCCTTCGCTTTTGGTCGATGAATCTCGGTGATATACTTTTTTTTTTTGAACTTGGTTTGAAAGAATTCCCAAGTCACTTGCTCTCTAGGTACCACGAAGTCGAGTACTCCACCAATAGTAGGTGGAATCACGTAGCAAGGAGATGGTACACTTTAAGCACTCATCGGTGTACAAGATAGCTCATCGAGCACCGGATAGTGTTGTCCAACCAAAATTCAGCTCGTTCGGCATCATCATCATCCGTAGCTTTAAATTCAGTGGCCCCATGTTTTGAATCCTATCGATTGGGGCTTACTTGACCTTATTTGGTCGATTCTGGGAGGTATTGTAGGTCTTGGGGTTGCATTTGTCGGGAATGGAGGTTGTGGGACAGCCGTGTTAGTTCGAATGTATTGATTAAACCATTCGTTCATCACACTATAAAAGGCTTGCCTAGCCTCATCATTCGGATTGCTGGCCATAGGTTAAGAGTCCGCGGCGCTGTCCCTTGTGGGAGCAGCGCCACACTCTCCACATCATCAGCTATTGCTCGGTTGGGATCGGGATCCATTGCTATAAACAAACTCAAAGTCAAATTGTCGAAATCACCACACTATCGATTCATCATTTAATGGCATGTATAGCTAGACCCCAAACACCTCACGGTAGTCCTAGAATCGACTAAACCGTGGCTCGATACCAATAAAATTGTAACACCCGAACCCGAGACCATCGCCGATTGTCGGACACGAGGGTTAGCAAGCCAAGTTCACTTGTTTTGCCCATCCATTGGACATTTCCAGTCAGGCTGGAAAAACTGCGTCACTGTCGCCTTAAAATCATATCTCGAGTTTCAAAACTCGGAAACTGGTTTCGTAAATTTTCCTGAATTTAGACTCATATATCCATCCATGGATTTATTTCTAGAATTTTGGTCGGGCCAATTGGTACAGTTTATTAGTTAAAGTCACCCATGTTACAGGGATCGACTGCTCTGACCTTCGCGCGGTATAACTTGAATATCTCTCTGTACAGGGCTTTAATGCTGGTGCCGTTTGTTTCTAATGAAACTAGACTCAAAATGGAATCTGTACATATAAGGTATGTCTCCTAATTATTTCTGGATAATTTATAGTAAATTTTTAAAGTTGCGACAGGGAACCCAGAAACCGTTCTGGCCCTGTCTTACAATAGCTTTAATATCTCTTAACATGTAACTCCTATGACCATTTCGTTTCTTCCATATGAAAATAGACTCATCAATGTTCATTTACATAGCTGATTCACTATTTAATACCATTCCTACAAATTTTGGTGATTTTTCACATTCACGTTACTGCAGCTGGCAGCATCTGTTTTAAGGTAGGTCTTACCTATTTTGTAGTCTCCATGAACCAACTAGTCTTGCCTTACATAGGTCCACATATGATCATTTTAACCATGCCAATGGCTGATCATGTGACCAACATTCCCATTTCCAATTCATAGTCACATCATGACACCATATATATATATACAAACCGCAAATAGTTTAAGTTGATACTTCACTATTACGAGCCATTTTCGCATGGCCGTACACATATACATCATAACATATTTAAACCAACAAGGGTAGTCCTATACATGCCATTTCAAGTTCAACCAAGAATTTATACCAAAATGGGGGCTTGATAGTGTGGATGACTTGACTTCAACGATCCCGAATCCGATTGCTATCGGCGAAATCTAGAAAAGCGAGAGCCAAAGTAGCGGAGTAAGCATTTTTATGCTTAGTAAGTCTCAAGGAATATAATCAACTCTAATTACAGCAATACATTCACATAGTTAAATGCATCATTTCATTAATGCACATTCACATAATCATACTTACTTCACCATCCCAACTCTTATGTTCATACACAAATAACGGCTTCATTAAGGCCGATAACTCGTTCCATCATAGGAGCGGATATTCACGCTCTTACTCCTAGCGCAAAGCACACACCGCACTTACCTTGTCATTGGGAAATTTCACAAGTGCATTAGCTGAAATTTTCCAGCAAGCTTATAATTTTCAAATCACATACCTTCGAGTTTAACCGGATGTCGCTACTCGATCAATCGCCTTGGGACATAGCCGGTTATGGTAACCCGCACCAAGGCCTACGGGACTTAACCCGGTATCATTTGAATACTCATACACACATAAATCAATAATCAATACATCCATATTTCATTCCACATAATTCAAGTAAGGTCACTTCTTGAGGACTTACCTCGGATGTTGTCGAGCGGCTTTTACGGCTATTCGATTACTTTTTCCTTCCCTTGTCCAATTGTGGCCCTCTTAGCTCTTGAGCTAATTCAAACAAATTCAATTTATCAAAACCTCATTGTGCTAGCTTATGGCGAATATGACAAGGAATTTAAATGGTCATATGGCCACCCTTTAGCTTGAATACACAATGGTCATGCACATTTTATACTACATCAAGCAATTCAATACAATTTATTCGAGCATCAAGGAAAAGCTAAGGCCTTCAATAGGCTACCCAAGGCGAATATACTTGTCCATGTTGAGGCCAATTATGCACTTAATACCACACAAAACAGCATGCATTTTACTAGTTAATGCTTTGCATATTGTAGCTCAAAACTTACAATATAGCATCAAGCACTCATATGTGTGCTAGGCCGAATGTGCTTACAATTTCACAATTATTCTTCAACATCTTCTTCTTTAAATAAACTTATTCATCACTTCCTTCATAACCAAAACATCATGTGCAAACATATATATACATATATGAGCATGGCCGAATTTCAAGGTGTCCATAGCCATCCAAAACACAAATTTTAACTAACATGCAAGAAGCATGAACCATGCTCATGAATGCATCATGGCGAATATGACAATCATGCTCCTTTTCAACTTCAATCATGATAAAACAAAAGAAAGCTCAAAATCTTACTCAAGAGTAGACAATCCATCATTGCATGCATCATCATCAAGCTTCACACTTAGCATGCAATGGCTTTATCACCATAACAACTTTGGCCAAATACCATTTCCATGGCTTAACAAAGATTTGAGCCATGGCTAACATGCACATCAAGTTAGCAACCAAAACATGCATGAAACTCCTAACACAACCTCATACATACCTTAATCTTGATGCAAACTTAGCCAAATCTCCTTCTAGATCTCTTCCAAACCAAGCATGAAGCAAAATCCTCCTTCTTCCTTAGTTTTGGCTCAAAGAAAGGATGAACAAAATTTTTTCTTTCCTTCTCTACAACTCACGGCAATGGGGGAATTACCACACTCACACACATTTTTTTTCATTTTTTATCACCCATACACCTTTGTTTATTATTTCACCCTAATGCACCAACAAAACATGTTTCATGACATGTTTAGCCCATCCTCCTTGTCATGGCCGCCACCACCTATAAAGGGGAATTTGACATGCAAGTCCATTATTTTGCATGCATGCTTTAATTAGTCATCACACATTTCCCTATCATACTTTCAAAGTTCATTACTAAGTCCTTTCTTGTGGAATTCACCCTTATAACAATAAATCAATCATCATAAAATGTCATACATGAGCACACACATATTATAGGCATCAAAATAAATTTTTAATTATTTTTTATGCCTCGATTTTGTGGTCCCGAGACCACCTTCCGACTAGGGTCAATTTTGGGCTGTCACAGATAAAACTCACTGTAGTGGGCCAAATTTGCCCGGCCCATATAAAGACAGAAAAACAAAACGAAAATACAAAAAATAAGTCACAAATAAATAAATAAAATATTAAATGTCCAATGTCCAGATTACATGATCCAAGATCCATTTACAAATTAAAGGCCCAACCCTATCAGCCCAAAACTAATACTAAACCTAGTCCAAATTGTATCAGCCCAAGTGGCCTAAGATTCAAAAAACAGGGCAGAAACCTAGCAGTCTGCTTGCGCCGCAACCACGCCACAGCCCCGTACCCGAGCACCAGCACACAGCCCTCGTACGCCACGCCCGCACCTCTGTACGATGCCAACGGACTCCGTACCTGCAAAAACAAACAAGACACAGCAGCAAATAGAAACAAAAGAGAAAATATTTAATTTCTTTTTCATTAATTTATTTTCTTTCTTTTCGGTTATAAAGCCAGGAAGTTTTCCTTTGTAAACGGTTACCAGCACATACGAAAAAAGAGAATACACAAGCAATACAAAGCAATCAAATATAAAAAAGGTGATTTTTCAAGTCTATTTACCCTTTTCATCTTTCTTCTCATTTTCCTTGTGATTTTAGCATAAATGAAATGAACACTTAAAACAACACCGATGAAGCCCATCTGTTTTGAAAACATGGTGATTCGGGGCGAGGGTTGTTTTCCTTTGTTTTTTTTTCGTTATCGTATTTCATTTTTTTGACAGAATGGCGTAGGATCTTAAGTTTCTTTTTTTGTTAAAAGAAAGGGGGAAAAGGGAAGTAAACTCACCAAACTACCGTGGGTGAGCCTTTCTTCGGCAGGATTCGGCCTCCGATCGTGCACTGTCGACCACTAAATCGAATGGCGGGTTCGGCGGCTGCTGAATGAAACCCTAGCAGCATGTAGACTCATTTCAAATAAAAAGAGGGGCTGTGTTCAAGGGCTAATAAGTTAAAAAAAGGTTTATTGAGGCTGATTCAAGAAACAATGGTGTTTAAGGGCAAGAGGATCCGCGCGTCAACCCATTTCCAGACCCGGATCCGTGCCCCTGCGCGCCAAATGGGAAAATTGCGCACTAAAACCCTCCCATTTCGCACCGCGTTTAAATCAGCCCATATTTGCGTTCCTTTGTTTTTTAATTTTTTCCCTGTAATTTGCGCTTATTTTCAATTGGATCCGTGCCTTAATGCAGCGTTTCGGGATCGGGGACATTTACATTTTTAGTACTTGTGAATTCGCGCATGTCACGCATGGGTCCCTATTTTCAGCAGTTTATTTTATTTTAAAAGTTATCCTCTTCATTTTAATTTGATTTCAATTTGGTTTTTTTTTAGATTCATTTTATGTTTTTTTATTATTCGTGTTTATTTATTTGTATAAATTGCATCATTTATATCATTTACTCATTCTATTTATTGTAATTTTGGTTATCATACTTTCACGTTTTGCATACTATTCTTTTAAATGTTTTTTATATGCAATTATATAGATAGATATATATATGCGTATTTTATAACAAAGTTAGTCTTATTTCATGTATACTAATAACTCCATATTATTTTACATATAATTCCTTTTAAATTTATTCTCATATATTATTACATGATCCTACATATATATATATTTTTAGGTTATTATTACGTAAGTGCATATATTTATCGATACCTATATTCGATCTACACATGTTATTAAATCCATGTATTTTAGTATATATTTTTATTATTCTAACATGTTTTGTATACACGTTCTCGTAAAATTATTTTTATACTTACTTATATTCATATATATATATATATATTTGATTTACATACATCATTAAACCTATACATATTATCATTTCTATGTCAATTTACATATAATTACTTTTAAATTTATATGTATATATGTATTAATACACTTATTTCTTTAATGGATTTTTCTATTTTAAAACACTTTTTGCTTTGTGATTTATCAAGTATTTTCTATATATATATGTATCAAATAATTTTGGAAACTCTATTTTTTTTGTAATTATTAAAATTATTATTTTTGAGTATATCTATATATTATATTGCTTAGGTGTTTGTGTAGTCTATTATTTTAAATGTTTTGATATAAGGATATGTATAATTTTTAGACTATTTTAAAATTTATATATATCTTATTATTAATCTCATGTTTTTTTTTTACAATAAACTTACATGTACATATGTTTTATAAATCTATTTTGTGTATTATGTCTTGTCATATATCTTCATTATTATTCTATTCTATTATATATTATTTAAATCATCATGTAGTTTGTCAACTTTTAAATGAACTTGTGTTCAAAATGTTTTACATGCAATTCAATTCAAACTTTCATTCTATAATGTCTATTTCAAAAAACTATATATATCTAGCCCTAGTTTTTTTTTTATATATACAAATTTGTCAACCTACATTTCATATGTTCATTTATTCGTCACTGTTTTAAGAAATGTCTTATGTCACCTTAACTTCAAATTGTTACTTTGTTCTATACATCTTGCATTGATAGCTTTATATTATTCCATGTACATTATCGTTGTATATTATTTATTCATTTTATTGTTATATCAATTGCTCCATCCATGTTTAGAAGTTCGATTACATTTATCTTAGATTAGCCTTGCTTGATTATTGGTTCGTTAATTGGCATTTTATGCGTACACATATTACCCCATATCATTGTTTTCCACTTGTTTTATGAAATGTGGTTTTATAAAATCTAAATTTTTATGATTAATTTCATCTTATTATTACGTTTTAAGCTATTTTTATAATTATTCGTTTAAAAATTATTTAAAACGAAGACGAGATTTGATATTTGGCAATTCGCGGAATCGTGCCCTAACATGCTGGGTTGCAATTTCTCGTTTGCTCAAAATAAACGAATATCCCTTCAAAATTTCACTCATGTCTTCTAAAAATCCTTTAAAATGAAGGCAACGTTCGATATTTGACAATTCGCGGAATCGTGCCCTAACGTGCTGGGTTGCAATTTCTCGTTTGCTCAAAACAATCGAATGTCCCTTTGGAATTTCATTCATGTTTTCTAAAAACTCTTTAAAACAAAGGAAATACTCGAGGTTTGATAATTCGGGGAATCGTGCCCTATCGTGCTGGGTTGCAATTTCCTGTTGGTTCAAAATAATCGAACATCCCCTTTAGAATTTCCCTCATGTTTCTTAAAATTCTAAAAAAAATAAGGTAATGCTCGATGTTTAGAAATTCGAAGAACCGTGCCCTACTGTGCTGGGTTTCGATTTTCTCGTTGGACTAAATATTAGGCATCCTTTTGCGGTTTTCAACATATAAATTTTTTGAAGTCAAAATTCATCATGTTTTCGAGGGCTTAAAGGATCATGTCCAATCGTGCTGGATGTGGTGCTATATTCCTCTTAAGCAAGAGAATTTTGATGACTTATTTGGGTTATTCAAATGTTATCAAAAGAGAATCACATTTCAAAAACATTTTTAAAGCTTAGACATAAGGACAGTATTTAATCGATTTGGTACCGATTTTGGGCGTAGTGAGGGTGCTAATCCTTTCTCATGCGTACCGACCCCCGAACCCGTTTTTTCATATTTTCGTAAGCCAAAATCATTGTTTTAGTAAAAAAGAAATGTTTATTAAAATAACCAAATTTTTTAGGTGACCCGATCACACCTAAACAAAAAAGATTGGTGGCGACTCCATATTTCGTTTTTCAAAAAGTCGATCCCCCTGTTTTCATTAAACCTAAAATTTTCAAAAAGGGATTGCTCCATAGCTGATACATGGAGATAAGATCTGTATGTTTTCAGTCTGCTCCCTGCAACTTCAGGAAGATAAGACTTGGGGATAAAATCTGCTCCATAGCCGATACATGGAGATAAGATCTTTCAATCTGCTTCCTGCAACTTCAGGAAGATAAGACTTGCTATCTTCAGTCTGCTCCACAGCAACTTCAGGGAGATAAGACTTACTATCTTTAGTCTGCTCCACTGCAACTTCAGGAAGATAAGACTTAGGAATAAAATCTGCTCCATAGTCGATACATGGAGATAAGATCTTTCAATCTGCTTCCTGCAACTTTAGGAAGATAAGACTTACTATCTTTAGTTTGCTCCACTGCAACTTCAGGGAGATAAGACTTATCATTTTAGATCTGCTCCATAGCCGATACATGGAGATAAGATTTGTAAATTTTTAGTCTGCTTCCTGCAACTTCAAGAAGATAAGACTAGTGGCTAAAATCTGCTCCATAGCCGATACATGGAGATAAGATTCACCATTTCTGATCTGCTCTATAGCCGATACATGGAGATAAGATCTGTAACTTTCAGTCTGCTTCCTGTAACTTCAGGAAGATAAGACTTGCTATCTTCAGTCTACGCCACTGTAACTTCAAGGAGATAAGACTTGTCATTTTTGATCTGCTCCATAGCTGATACATGGATATAAGATCTGTAATTTTAGTCTACTTCCTGTAACTTCAAGAAGATAAGACTTGTCACTTCAACCTGCTCCACTGCAGCTTCAGGGAGATAAGGTTTGTAATCTTCGATCTATTCCGCTGCAAGTTCAAGGAAATAAGATCTGCCTTCACCCATGTTACTACACTGTCCTATGTCCTGTAGACTCAGTTTCATGTATCTATGCTTATGCCAAATAATTAGGATGCTATGATCAAAATAATCCAAGTGCTCCTAGCTAGATGTGATGCTTATGTCAAATAATTAGGATGCTATGATCAAAATGAATCAAGTGCTCCTAACTAGATGTATTATGAATGACATTGGTATGAATGCTGAATGTTATGAGAAATGTCTTCTTTTTTCTTTTTCTTTTTTCCTTACGATTTAAGCTATTATTGCTCGCCGTTTGCTCTTGACATATTTCTTCTTGTTTAACTGACACATATCTGAAGCAATAGTCTTTACCTAAACTTTTTACCTCTCAAGTAACTCTGACCCTTAAGCTTGGTGGGTTCTGAATAATTGACCTGTTTCGGGTTCTTGCACTACTTAGAAGCTTCTTCTAGAGTAATATGCAGAACCCCTTTTGTGAAAATGTTATTAGTCCATTAACCAAATATTTCAACAAAAAATGCTTGAAGAAGGTTACCAGAATGGATATGATGAAACTTTATTGAGAGCGAAACTCGAGGTAAAATATTAATCAAGACAATAAATTTTGCTAAGGTACAAAAGATATATGAGATAGAAAATTGGTACCCCAGATATCGCAGCGTGAGCTCCTCTATTCGGACTGTTCGAAAAACCCTTGGAGGCCAGATGTGTGTTTAGGAGGCCTGAGATATTTTGTTGATGCTTTCAAGATGTAATACTCCCCCTTCTTGTTAATTCTAGTAGAACAAGGTCGCAACATGCCCCATCCTTGTTCACAATTTGAGCTGCCCTTTTTCGGGTTTTCAACTCAAAACTCCTTTGGTCTCAAAGCACCCTTTGCGGGTTTTCGCATTAGCCTCTCTATTTTCCCTTTTTTTTTCAAAGCGCCATTTGGGGGTTTTCACCTTGGCCTCTTCTTTTTCAAGTGAAGTACTTCTTGACCGAATCTGAATTTATCGAGTTGGGGAAGCTTTTGCTGTCCATTTCTGCTAATATCAGTGCCCCTCCAGAGAAAGCCTTTTTCACTACATAAGGTCCCTCCCAGTTTGGCATCCATTTCCCTCTGAAATCCTTTTGCATAGGGAGAATCTTTTTCAATACCAAATCTCCTTCCTGGAATACTCTTGGGCGAACTTTCTTATTGTAAGCTTGCATCATTTGTTTCCGGTACATTTGACCATGACGAATAGCCCTTAGCCTCTTTTCTTCAATCAAGTTTAGCTAGTCATACTAGGATTAGACCCATTCTGCTTCATCTAGCTTCAATAGGAAAAACTACCTCCATTCCATAGACCAACGAGAAAGGTGTTGCCCCGGTAGAAGTTCTGACCGACGTTTGATAGGCATAGAGAGCAAATGGTAGCTTTTCATGCCAATCATTGTAAGTCTCAGCCATTTTTCCCACGATCCGCTTTATATTTTTGTTAGCTGCCTCAACTGCACCATTCATTTTCGGGCGATATGGTGACGAGTTGTGGTGTTTAATTTTGAATTAACTGCAGACCTTCACTATCACGCTGTTATTTAAATTTAACGCGTTGTCAGATATGATCCTCTCTGGCATGCCATATCAGCATATAATTTCCTTCTTCAAGAATTTGCTAACTGCCGACTTCGTGACGTTGGCGTATGAAGCAGCCTCCACCCACTTGGTGAAATATCAATAAACACAAAGATAAAACAATGTCCGTTAGAAGCCTTCGGTGAAATCGGCTCAATGACGTCCATGCCCCACATTGAGAAAGGCCATGGGGAAGTTATGACATGAAGAGGTGAAGGAGGCACATGGATCTAATCACCATAAATTTGGCACTTATGACATTTCATGGCATAGTTGATGCAATCTCCTTCCATTGTAGACCAGTAATACCCAAATCTCATGATTTGCCTGGCCATTGTAAACCCATTGGCATGCGTCCTGCAGACACCTTCATGGACTTCTTCCAAGATTTTCTTTGCTTCAACAGCGTTAACACATCTTAGCAGCACTTGGTCATTTCTCCTTTTATACAGGATTTCACCGTCTAAGACATAGTCACCGACCAGCCTCCTCAATGATCTTTTATCATTTTCGGTTACCTGATCAGGATAGACATGATTTTTCACATATCGAAGAATATCTTGATATCAAGGATGATCATCCCTCTCTTTCTCTTCGATGATACTGCAGCAACAAGCTGGAGCATTACAAATACTCATCTGGATCGGCTTCATATCCTCTTGTTTATTCGCTCCAAACATAGAAGCTAACGTAGCTAGGGTATCAACCATCTGATTTTCATCACGTGGGAGATAATGGAAAGTGATATCATCAAACACCTTGATTAAGTCTAGAACCAGCTCTCGGTAATTGATCAACTTTGAGTCTCTTGTTTCCCATTCACCCTTGAGCTGATAGATCACTAGTGCGGAATCCCCGTACACCTCTAACACCTTATTTTGCATTCTACGGCTGCACGGATGCCCATGATACATGCTTCGTACTCCGCCATATTATTTGTGCAATCAAAATCCAATCTGCAAGTAAATGGATAGTGATCTCCATTTGGGGATATCAAGACTGCCCCAATTCCATTACCAACGGCATTTGATGCTCCGTCAAAATTCAATTTCTAGGGACGATCTTCTGGAGTGTCTTTTTGAGTGACTGCCACATACATTAGATCTTCATTGGGAAAATCAAAGTTCAAGGGCTCGTAATCTTCTAAAGATCTACTGGCTAAGAAATTCGCTATTGCACTCCCTTTTCCAGCCTTCTGATTCACATAAACTATGTCGAATTCAGAAAGCAGAATTTTCCATCGGGCCATCCTTCCATTCAGAGCGGGTGACCCTATCATGTACTTAAGAGGATCTAATTTTGAGATTAACCAAGTTGTATGGTACAACATGTCTTGCCTCAATCTCCGAGTTGTCCATACCAAAGCACAACATAGCTTCTCAATTGGCGGATACCTCATCTCACACTCAGTGAATTTCTTCCTGAGGTAGTATATTCCCTTTTCTTTCTTTCCTGTCTCATCGTGTTGACCAAGCACACACCCCATCAAGTGGTCAAATACGATCAAGTACAATATTAACGGTCTACCCGGACTAGGTGGTGTTAACACTGGGGGATTGGACAAATATTGTTTAACTCTATCAAAGGTCTTCTGACATTCTTTATCCCACACACCTGGGTTGTGTTTCTTGAGAAGACGAAATATGGGATCTCATTTTTCAGTTAGTTGTGAAATAAACAGGGCAATGTAATTTAATCTTCCCAGAAAACCTCGAATCCTTTTTCACTGACGACGAAACCGAGCAGCTTTCCTGATCTAGCCCCGAAAGTACGTTTTGTCGGATTGAGTTTTAGCTGGAACTTTTTCAGCCTCAAGAATAATTTTCTCAAAACCTGTATGTGCTCTTCCTTTGTTCGGGATTTTGCAATCATATCGTCAATGTAAAACTCAATCTCCTTATGCATCATTTAATGAAACAAGGTTACCATGGCTCTTTGATACGTTGCTCTCGCATTTTTTAACCCGAATGGCATCACCTTATAGCAAAATGTTCCCCACAAGGTTATGAATGTGGTCTTTTCCATGTCTGCAAGATGCATCTTTATCTGATTGTATCCAGAAAAGCCATCCATGAAAGAGAATAATGAGTAACTCGCCGTGTTATCCACCAGCGTGTCAATATTGGGCAACAGGAAATTATCCTTTGGGTAGGCCTTGTTTAGGTCTCTGTAATCCACACACATCCGCACTTTTCCATCCTTCTTAGGGACAGGGACAACATTGGCAACCCATTCTGAGTAATTCACCACTTGCAAAAACCCAGCGTCGAATTGCTTCCTGACCTTTTCCCTTATTTTTACTGCAACGTCGGGTCTCATCGTTCAAAGCTTCTGTTGAACAGGCTTGTATTCTTCTTTTATAGGGACTCGATGTACTGCAATGTCGACGCTTAACCCAGGCATATCTTGATACGACCACGTGAAGACATCTTTGATCTCTTGTAGCAGTTTAACGAGGTCTCGCCTTGCTTACTCAGTTATGCAAGTTTCGATTTTCACTTCTTTCCCTTCTTCCAAAATCATATTCTCGGTCGTCTCTTTATACGGTAGAATTTGTTTCTCTTCCTATTCTACCATCCTTAACAAATCCAGAGATAACCCACATTCTTCGTCATCTTCAAAATCTTGAAATCCCTCTAAACACATATCTGGCTCGAAAAGAGATTCTCAGTCTGTAATGGTGTTGCTCATGACGTCGATATCTGGAGACCTATTATAACATGGAAAAAATATCCAGAGAATGAATCTAAGGGTGACTTATTTGTATGGCATGATTATGAATATGATGAGAATATGAAAAAATATTTTCCCAGAATGAAACACAAAAAATGTATTTCTTATTAAAAATAAAAGTGTTTGAACATGAGCCTATTTCATAAAATATCCTTATTGTTTCTAGGCTTAAAACAATAAGTGTGTTCTGAATATTACTCTGTATTAGCTCTAAGAACTATAGGAATTCCCTCCGCAGTCCAGTTATTTAGGACACTTCCAAGCTCATAAGGGCGGATGCCTGATAAGTATCCTTCCATCGCCCTCTTCTCCAATATGGCGTTAATGCTTAAACTTCCCATCAGCTCTTCAACTGTCTCTTCTCTTATCCTCTCTGACTCAAGATGAATAATTCCTCCTGACACAAATGTATTGGATATATGGGGGAAGGTCATTGGCTCCCATTTAACCTCTGCCCCACTCAATCCTGCCCTTCGTCTCTCTTGTTTCCTCACTAGCTCTTCCTTTTTTTGTTTCGCATCCGGCCTATGTTCCAAGCCAAAATGATCACGTTTGCCAACCAAAACTGGTACTTCGACTCGTCCGTAGAGGTATTTTTTGAGTCCCCTTCCAGGCAATGCTCCTTTTCCTACCTCAATTATAAGCTCATCCTTGTAGCTTCAGATAACTCTAGCGTTGAAATCTTGCCTCCTTCAATGATGAAAGTTACGTTTACGAACTCTAATGACTGAAAAGCACATTCAATTATTTTATTATCGCTCTTGATGTATGGCGTATCACTAGCAACGGATACGATAATGTCTTCCTCTGCGTTTACGGTTATCAGCCGACCCTCCGTCACTAGCTTCAGCTTCTGGTGCAACGATGATGGTACTGCTCCTGCTGAATGAATCCAAGGTCTCCCTAGTAAACAATTATAAGAAGGCCTGATGTCCATCATGAGAAAGTCTACCTCATACGTGTTAGGCCCGATCAGAAGAAGGATCTCAATCCTACCCATTACTTTCCTCTCGGTGCCATCGAACGCTCTCACTATGTTCTGACACGTCTTCATATGAGAGCTATCTATGGGTAACCTACTCAATTTGGATAGGGGCAAGACATTTAGCACCGACCCATTGTCAATCAATACCCCCGGTAGTGTATACCCTTTGCATCGGGTAGTGATGTGCAGAGCCTTGGTGGACCCCATGCCACCTGGCGGTATTTTATCATCGCTGAAAGAAATAAAGTTATCAGCACTAATATTGTTGACGAGTCGGTCCAGTTTGTTCACTGAGATGTCTTCAGCAACAGAGGTTTCATTCAACACCTTCATCAATGAATTACGGTGTGCCTCCGAATTTTGAAGCAAAACTAGTATCGAGGTGCGAGCTGGCTACTTGTGCAACTGCTCCACAACACTATACTCACTGTGTTTCAGAAACTTCAAAAATTCTTTAGCTTCATCTGTTGTTACTGGTTCATTAACCAATGGTTTTGTCCTCTCCTCCCCTTATTTCAACATCAAAGACTTCTCTTTTACAGGCTCAACTTCCGTATTTGGTGTGCTGGCCAACCTTCCCTCTCTTGGCAATGTCACATTACAATTATAACTCCAAGGCACCCTTTTGTTATCCTTGTAAAGAAAAGCTACCGGTTTCTGAATCACCACTTTTGGCATTGTTTTTTCTCCAACTTCATTTGTTCTCGGTCGTGAAATTATCACCACTAGGTGATTGACTTCACAGACCTTCTTTATTAGCCCTTCCTCTGAGGGGCACACTTGTTTCTCCTCAGCGAACTCGAAGAACTCCTTCTCCTTGTTGTCTATTAGACTCTGTACCAGGGCCCTGAATTCATTACACGTTTCTATCTTATGGTCCTCCTCTCCGTGAAACTCACAATAGTTCCCCACTTCTCGAGACTTGCTCTCAAAGTCTTATATGATTAGATCTCTTTCTACCATCATCTTTAGAACCTCCCTCATCGAGGTTCTCACCTTCGCTATATCCAACTTAACTCTCCTTCCCATATTTCCGTCTACTGCGTTTACCCCATTAACAGTATGATTGGGTAACGGGTTTCCCGCGTTAGGCACTTTATTGAACTTGACAACACCCATGTTAACGAGCATTTCTACCACTCTTTTGAAAGAGGTGCAATTCTCGATTGAGTGTCCTGTAACACCCGCATGATATTCACATTGGGCACTTGCATCATACCACTTGGGGTATGGGGGCTGCAACGGTTTTAAGTAGAACGGGAATACAACATGTGTATCGAATAGATTTTTGTACAACTCCCGATACATTATTGGAATGGGAGTAAACTGGGGCTTCTCCGTATTCTGCTTTGTATTGGATTCTTGTCTTGACGAATCTTGCTGGCCCATGACCGTCGTTCTTGGTTGAGTAACTATGATTGGTTTTACATGTCCCATGCTTACTTGCCGACCTTATTTTCTCTCTTTTTCAGGGCTGACCTTCTAGTGCTCTCCCTAGCCTCTATCTTTCCACTCCTTATCGCATTCTCAATCATTTCACCGGACATCACTATGTCCGTGAAACTCTTTGTCGCGCCTCCCAGCATGTGATTGATAAAAGGTGCCTTCAAAGTATTAATGAAAAGCATGGTCGTCTCTTTTTCCAAGAATGGCGGTTGAACTTGCGTAACGACTTCCCCCCACCTCTGAGCATACTATCTGAAACTCTCATTTGACTTTTTCTCCATGTTCTGTAGCGTGATCCGATCGGGCGCTATGTTCATCACATGGCCATACTGCTTCATGAAGGCCTCTGCTAGGTGTCTCCACGACTTAATTTGGGTACGACTCAGCTGATTGTACCATTTGGCTGCAGCCCCACTCAGACTATCCTGGAAACAGTGAACGAGCAACTGATCATTATTGACATGACCAGTCATCCTCTGACAAAACATCATGATGTGGGCCTCAAGGCAGCTGGTTCCATTGTATTTCTCAAACTCTGGCATTTTAAACATCGGCGGGAGCACTAGATTTTGAACCAAACTCAACTCTTTAGCATCCATACCGCATTGATAATCTACGCTTTCCAGCACCTTGAATTTCTCTTACAGCCATTTGTATCGGACTTCTAGCTGCTCTGGGAGTTTTCCTTTTGCCTTCCCTACCTCTGCCATCTCATCAAAGTCAGGGACCGAAGGATTTACCCGATCGTCCTCGAGTTTAGAACACGAGCCCGTCGAGAAATTCGTTGGTGCAGAAATACTGGCCTGATACTGGGGTTTGACATTAACAGACACCCTTTGAGGTGGTACTAGGGTATTCACTGGGGTGAAACCTGGAGGGTAAGTAAGGATCTCGCTATCGCCATCTGGGTTGACTATAGGGCTTTTCCCTTTTCCTAGCACTCCGAACAACAACTAAGTTAGCTGATTCATCACGTCTTTCTATGATTCTTGCATCTGATCTTTCATATCCTGCTGAATCTTGGCCAGTTCTATGCTTGCAGCCGCTCCTGCATTTCTCTCTGCATTTGTTCCAATTTTTCTAGCCTTTGCTCCATAGCTTTAGTTTTTTTGCGCGTGTAGTATTGATGTTCCAGGGTAACTATAATATAATTTTAGATTAATTAAGGGTTTTTTGAAACTTAATGCATGTGATGTGATGAAATGCAAATGCATGAAATGAATACAAAACTAAAAGGGCGTCGATTCTGATCCAATTCAATTTAGAAACTTTCTTAGAAAACAAAATCCTTTACATAAAACAGACTATATATACGATTTTGCCCTAATGCTCAAAGTTTTAACTTTCTCAAGAAGGCAAGCCAGCTCACGACCTTGGTCCGACTCTAACTCATACTTCACACTTAACACATCAGCTTGAACCGCTAAAGTCTGTAAATAATCAGCCACTGATCGAATCTGTGCCACGGCTTCACTCATGATATGATCTCTATCCCTCACCTGGTCCTGTGATCGACGAAGCTGTTCCTTCAATTACTCATTATTCGACTCGAGGAATTCAATTCGATGCTCACAGTTTTGTAATGCGGTTTCAAGCTCTTCTACCCTTCCTTTCAAATCCTCGATCCTGCTTAAGCTTGCCCTTAGTTCAATGTCCAAGTTATGACCACGACTCTGATGCAACACCCTTTCTAATTCCGCTACGCGAGCTCCTAATATCTGCCTCTCATCTTGGCCTTCGATCAAACTCTTCCTCAATGCGCTTTCCCTTGCTCGAGCATCGTGGAACCTCTTCTCCCATTGATCAGCTCTGGCCTTTTCCTCTTGAACTTCTCATCGCCACTGCTCTGATGTCTTTCCCAATCCAGTTGTTCTCATTGACATATGCAGCTTTTTGTAATCAGCCTTCAAACCGTCCAAGTCCTCTTCGACCTTTCTCTTTCCCTTTCTTAACTTTTTTGTCTCGACTTTCTGAACATCGACATCTAACCTCAAATGCATCTTTTCTTCTTCCAACTGCTCTATCTTCTTCCTTAACTCTGAATTTCTCTCATCAAAGTCTTACTTGATGATCTCTAGCTCGGAAGGAATTACTTGTAGGTATTCATCCATCGATTTGACGTCTCCTAAACTTGGCTGAGAGATATTATCATTGATCCTTCTGTGCAACCACCCCTCATATTTTGGGGTTGTCATCAAACCTACCGCCAACCTCTTCATCTGAAGTGTCTGTCTCCAGGCATCGGCAATCTCTCAGATTCTTTTCTTATAATGGCTCCCCCTATACGAGAACTCACTCTGAGCTAACCCATGAGTTATCAGTACAAACTGTCTCGATCTATATTGCCTCAACACGAGCAAAGGGGCATATAGACGTCGATTGGAAGAGTCTGAGTAGGATCGTCTTCCGGCGACTTGCAGGATCCATTTCCGCCTTCTTGTGCTCCTGTATTCTCATCCAATCGTGGAAGCCATTCAACGCCCTCCCCAAATTCTAGGCAGAGGTACCCAATCAAAACTCCCACACTGATAGAGGATCTCATCAGGAACTAGCCAGAGAGCTTTCCACTCGACTCCTTCTTCCTAGAGATTTCGAAGGAGCGCGATCCAATTCTCCTCTGATATATCGTCTCTCCTAGGCATGGCGATTATCTCCTTTAGCGGGGAATAATTCTCGGAGAAAACCCGATAAAAAACTTTATCCACCTTCTAGAAATGGCTATGGAACCATACTGACAATAACTGCGCGCACCCTATAAATCTGCCTTCGCCTGCCTTCGCCTGCCTTCCGACATGCACTCAAGGACCTAAACGTCTCAGCTAGAATTGTCGGCACTGGTGTGGCTTCTTTGCCAAGCCGATCAAATAAATCGGTAATTGCTTCGTTTATATGCCTTAGAGCCTTGGACAAAATTACCAAACCATAGATACTTAAGGCGAATATGTCAACCCTCTTCTTTATGTCTGGATGTGTTACGATCAGATTCTTCAAAACACCCAAGGAATACATTTACCCTCACATTTTTGTTGTATTCGGGCAGTAACCCACTATTCGCTCATTCCGGTGATACTCATCAATTTCTTTACAAAAGGTTGGGCATTAGCAGCCCTAAAATACACTCTATCAATTTGAACTTTTGGACAACGAAGCAAAGTTGTATACTCCTCCACAGTAGGCACCAAGTCTACCTTCCCAAAAGTGAAACAACTATACGCAGGATTCCAAAACTGAGTTATAGCTCGGAACAAGTTCTTGTCTACCTTAACGTCAAGTAGGTAGGGTAGGTCACCGAAATTTTGATAGAACAGTTGCTTATCCTCATCACCCCAACTGGCCCATATATTCCTCAATTCTTGGAACTCATTCTGTGTCACGCTGATCCGGGTGAAGTCCCATAACTCTGATGTATACCCCTCAGCCAGGCTATCCCCTTTCTCAAGTTGCATCTTTTCTGACCATATACAGACAACAGCATTACCTTTTACTTTATCAAGGAATTCGTTCTCCATAGCAAGCTCTCTAACTTAGTAACTGAATAAGAATCGACACCTCCCTAAATATGGAATGATATGCAATTATGGCCACATCAAAACACAACGAGTTAGTATCGAATAATAAAATCCAAAGCAAATAGAAAATAGTAAAACACTTATCTAGGAAATCGCCACGGTTCAACATAGCTCTATCTAGGGTGGACTCCTAGGGTTCACTATATGTGGCTCAATTCTAAAGAAAAGGGTACCCGAACCAGCAGGTTCCTCAACCCTCACCCATTATAGGCTCATACGGATCGAGTTCGGTTCAGGGGAATACATTTCCCTATGGCCATGCGGAGGTGAAAACCTCACGAAGACATAGGTACTAATGTACCCCGGAAGCAGTCCACTAGCCCATGCGGAGGTGAAAACCTCACGAAGGCATAGTTTCTCACTCCAACTTAAAGGGTATGACCACGACAGTCATGCAATATATAATGCAAGAGGACATAAAAACTCAAAACTCAAAAATATAAATAACATAACGAAAACCATAAAACCCACGAAATGCAAATGAAAGGATCATATGTTAAAAACCAAATTTCAAATTTCCCAGTGGAGTCACCAAGCTGTCGAAACCATTTTTATTTTGGAAAAACGGGGGTCGACTTTAAAACGAAAATGGAGTCGCCACCAATCCTTTTTGTTTAGGTGTGATTGGGTCACCTTGTGATCGATCATTTTAATAAAGCATTTTTGGTTTATTAAAACAATGTTTTTGGTCTATGAAAAACTAGAAAACGGATTCGGGAGTCAGTTACGCGCGAGGAAGGATTAACACCCTCGCAACGCCCAAAATTGGTACCGTATTGATCAATTAACGTCCTAATGTTGAAAATGTGGAAAAAAAATTTAAAATACAATTCCTTTAAAACGTTTAGATAACTTGAACTGGATGTCGAGATTCTCTCATTCAGAAGGAATAAAACATTACATCCAGCACGATTGGATACAATATTTTGAACCCTCGACACAAGATCATCTCAGGATTTCTAAAACACATGCACTTAAAACATATAAAAAGGATATTTGGGCTATTCGGCCCAAACAGTAAATAGAAACCCAGCACGATTGGGCACGATTTATCGAATTTCCAAATATGAAACATTGTCTCATTTTAATTTGAGAAAACACGTATGAAATTTCAAAAGGATATTTTGTATTTTAGTCGAATGGAAGATTGAAGCCCAGCACGATTGGGCATGACTTCCCAAACTTCCAAACACGAAATATTGTCTCGTTTTATTTTAAAAACATGTGGATGAAATTTCAAAAAATGATACTCCATATTTTAGTCGAATAGAAAATTGAAGCCCAGCACGATTGGGCACGACTTCCCAAACTTCCAAGCACGAAATATTGCCTCGTTTTATTTTAAGAAAAATGTGGATGAAATTTCAAAAAAAGGATATTCTATATTTTAGTCGAATGAAAAAAATGAAACCCAGCACGATTGGGCACGATCTCTCAAACTCCCCAAATAAGAAATATTGCCTCATTTTAATTTTTAAAAAAACATGGACGAAATTTCCAAAGGATATTCCGTATTTTAGCCGAATGGAAAATTGAAACCCAGCACGATTGGGCACGACCTCCCAACTTCCAAACACAAAGTATTTCCTCGTTTTAATTTTTAAAAAAACATGGACAAAATTTCCAAAGGATATTTTGTATTTTAGCTGAACGAAAAATTGAAACCCAACACGATTGGGCACGACCCCTCGAACTCCCAAACACAAAATATTTCCTTATTTGAGAAGGTTCAAGTTTACAATTACGAAAACCGAGTTAAGATATACCTGTTTGGTTTGTTTGAAAATAAAAGACAATCGACATTGAGTGAATATGAGAACTATAATCATGATGCAATGACAAGAGATAAAACATAATTACATGCATGAAACAATAAAGTGTGAGTATAATATGAAAACCAAAAAATGACACATAATACACAAGACCACATAAAAACTAGAAATCAATATAGCCTAAAACGATTTAACAACTTTTAAATAAACATACAAAGGAGCAACACATGCTAGAACTCGAAATAATTCATATGTCCATGAGACTGATAATATATAAACGATTATTAAATTATATAATATGCACGAAGCAATTCGAATTAACTAACATACAGCATGATTTCAAAAAAAGCCAATTCATTTGTCTAATGATATATGTATGCAAATGAAATAAAAAATAAAATAAAATAAAAATGTAGATAATATATACAAAGACCTTATTATATGAAAGTATTCAAAACAATCAAAATATACTGAAAAAAAATCTTTAAAAGAAATTATGCATAAATAGATTTAAAAGGGAAAAGAAAATATTATACAAATAAGAATTATTTATATGTAATATTATACAAAATTTTGAAATAATATTATGTAAAAGGAATTTTAAAAGCAATATATAATTAAATAGTTGGGAAAAATAAAAACAAATTAATATATGGCCCAACCATTAAAATAATTCAAAGTATTTATAAAAGATTTAAAAATAAAAAAATTTAAAACCTCAAGATTAGCGAAATAAAACTTAATTAAAAGAAAAGCGGACTCAAAGGGATAATTAATAAATATGAAACAATGCATCAAGGACCAAAACATAAACACACACAAATGCGCTGGACCAAAAATGCAAATGTGTCGAATCCCCAAAACACAGTGCCCAGGTGCGGGCTAAATCGGAACGACGCGCAAGATCCAGGGGCAATTTAAAAGAATTAAAAAAAACTTGAATATGGTCTAATTGAATGCAGGTGCAAAAGAAAGGGGGCTCAATGCACAAATCCCCCATTTTGAGTCAAACATGTGGGCCCCTACTATTTAAAAACCATTGAATGCATTCTGCCATTTTTTTAAAAAAGACCCCTTTTATTTTTTTTGCAAATTCATTTTTCTATTGTTTTTTTTTCAAAAAGAAACAGAATGCTTCTTCTTCCCTGCTCCCTCTCCCTTTTTGCTAGAATTTCAACCTAGCCTTGCGCCACCCTGGAGGATCATCGGTGCCACGCACCTCCACCCCACCGCGGGTTCACGGAGCAAGACCAGGTAAGCCCGCCTTTCTTTCTTTTTACTTAAAATCAGTTTATAAAAAAACAAAAAAAAAAAGAAATACGAATCAAAAGAAAGTTTCAGGAAGAAGAATGAAAAATCACCTTTCAAACCTTAGACCCGATTTTTTATTTACTATTGATTTTCTCCCTGTATAATTTCTGCTATTGTACTTATATAATGGGCAAAAAAAAAGGTCTCTTTTTACATTGCTTTGATTTAGCTTTATAGTCAATATTTACAACCGTTTGTTGCTTGTTTGCAGGTTCGTAGGCGAGTACGCCTCTGACGTGGACGTGGAGCGGCATACAACACGGAGGAGGTGAGTGACGTGCGGAGGAGGGACTGCTTCGGTTTTCTGAAATGACACAAAAGGGCTGCTAGGGTTTCCCTTGCCAAAAATATGTTGTGTTTGTGGGCCAATTGGGCCATTTGTAAATGGGTATTTAGGGTTTGGGGTAAGGTTTTATTTTTTAGGTTTGGGTCTGCTTTTATTGGGCTCCTAGTAGTCTGGGCCAGGTAAATTTTGGGCCCTACAATGATGAAATAAATATGAATTCCTAAAAGAAACTGCATCCTCCTTACCTTATTTACTGAAAAGCCCTAAGTTTTTTTCACCTTTCTTTTTTCTCCAACAATGTCTATTAGCTAGCTTTGCAAGAAAATAAGCTCACTATGTAGTTGTCATTTTACTATTACTAACTGTCGAAACCATTTTTTTGAGTTAGGGAAAAACGGGGATCG
Source organism: Gossypium arboreum (assembly GCF_025698485.1). Lineage (NCBI taxonomy): Eukaryota > Viridiplantae > Streptophyta > Magnoliopsida > Malvales > Malvaceae > Gossypium > Gossypium arboreum. The sequence goes on from NC_069080.1 coordinate 43,529,153, forward strand.
ACTTTAAAATGAGCTGTGGAGTCGCCACCAATCCTTTTTGTTTAGGTGTGATTGGATCACCTAATAAAGCATTTTATTCCATTTAAATCAATTTTGGCCTACGTAAATATGAGAAAACGGGTTGGGGAGTCGGTTACGTATGAGGAAGGATTAGCACCCTCACTACGCCCAAAATTGGTACCAAATTGATTAAACACTGTCCTTATGTCTGAGATTTAAAATTGTTTTTGAAATGTGGTTTCTTTTATAAACATTTGAATAGCCCGAGTTGGTCGTCAAAATTCTCTTGTTTCAGAGGAATACAGCATCATATCCAACACGATAGGACACGATCCTTTATACCCTCGAAAACACGATAAATTTCGACTTCCAAAAGTTTATATGTTGAAAATTACAAAAGGATGCCCAATTATTTAGTCCAACGAAAAAACCGAAACCCAGCACAGTAGGGCACGATTCCTCGAATTTCTAGACATTGAACATTGCCTTGTTTTAGAATTTAGAAAACATGTGTGAAATTCCAAAGGAATATTCAATTATTTTGAACAAACAGGAAATTGCAACCCAGCACGATAGGGCACAATTCCCCGAATTGTCAAACATCGAACATTGCCTTTGTTTTAAAGAATTTTTAAATGAATAATTATAAAACTAGCTTAAAACGCATTAATTCGACTTGAAATAAAACGGAATACTTAGTTTTAAAGAGTTGGAAGTTATAAAGCAATATTTCATAAATCAAAAGGAAAACAATGATCATGGGATGATATGCACACATAAAATACAACATTTGGTGAATGAAGATAACATAATCTTATTTGATCAACTAACAAAATAAACGATTAAATATAATTAATCTAAAAATATAACCCAATTTTCGAGCATGTATGGAGAATAATTGACATAATAATACAAAAAATGAATAAATGATATGCAACAACAATCTATGGAATAATATATAAAAAAATCAATATACAAAACAATATAGAAATTAAGAGCTACTATGAGGTGAAACGATATAAAACTATATACAAAAATCATAAATGAATAGCACATGCAAAATTTGAAATAATTTATATATATAAAAACTAAGTATATACATAACTTATTATTAAAATAGATATTATAAAAGAGGAAATTTGAGTCAAATAATGTACAAAATATTTTTAAAATGAAATATCAAAGTTGACCATACACATACAATAAAGAAAATTAAAAAAAGCATATAAAATATGAAAGGTTTTAAATAACAAAAATGTATGATAAAATATATTTTATATACATAAGGTTTTAACATATATGCAAATAGATTCAAAAGAAATTATGTATGTGAAGTAACATAGAATTAATAAGGTATATAGAATAAAATCCAACTTTATCGTGAACTATATATGTTTAATAGAATATAAGAACATTTAAATGATATATTATACAAAAATGTTAAAATTATATGATATATAAAAAACTTTACAATAATGATTTAAAAAACAAAATAAAATTATCAAAGTAAGTAAAGATATAAAATAAATAAACAAGAATTAAAATTGAATGCTAAGTGATTTTTTTAAAAAAAAATGAATTATACAAAATAAAAAAAAAACTCAATTAAAATAAAGTTAAAATGAAAGGGATAATTAATAAATTAAGCCATTGAAATCGCAAAAGACTAAGCGCAATGCGCGCGAATGTGCAGGGATCAAAACTGGAAATATTCTAGATCTCAAAGCACAGCGTTTAGGCGTGGGCTAAATTGAAATGCCACGCAAACTTTAGGAAAAATTTAAAACAAATAAAATGCGAATTAGGACTGATTAAAAAGTCTGTGCTAAAGGGAAGGACTATCCGCGTAAATCTCCCATTTGGTGAACAAAAAGGCGGATCCGGGTCATGGAGCGGGTTGACGCGCGGATCCCCCTTCCCCTAAACGGCACCGTTTCTGATCTCTTATAAAGGCCTCAAATGACTCAATTGGCCAAACCAAAAACACAACCCTAGCCTCCCATTTCATCTCCCTCAGTCGAACCTTAAAACCTTCCTCTCGAATGTCGATTCGCCACTGGAAACAACGATCAACATGTTCAAGGTTCTCTTTTAGCCTTAAGATCTCTTTTATACCTCGACTTGGGCAAAACAAAAAGGATCTCATGGTGGACTTACGGTAAAACTTCGTTTTCATTTTCTTTTTTGTTCAAATGCGAGAATCGAAAGACTAAAAGAAAAAAATTCGAGAGAAAATCAAAAGCATTAAGAATTTTGAATCGGGAATCACCTTTTGAATTTTTGGTTGCTTTGTATGCGTTTGTAAAAAAAGATCAATACATTGTCTTTGGCTCTATAGCCGAAATCCAAAAATAAAAATAAAATTTTTCTTCTTGTTTTTGCTGTCGTTCTCTCGTTTGTTTGCAGGTACGGGGTACGGGGCCAGCTGTGAGCGCACGGAGGCCGTACATGGGAGTGTTGGCTGCGGCGCACCAAGGAAACCTAGGGTTTCCGAAAGTGTTTTGATTTTGGGCCACTTGGGCCTTGTATTTTTGGGCTAGGTTTAATTAATGGGCTGATGTAAATAGACTGTTTTAATTTTGGTTTTTTGTCTTTATTATTTTATTTTTTTTAATTGTTTGGGCTGGTTAATGGTTTTGGGCTCGGATAAATTTGGGTACTTACACTAACAATTTATGGAGAAATTTTAAGTTTGAAGTGATTCTTGTTAGCTATGGAGAAAAAGGACTAAAGTGAAGAAGAAAACAACGTTTTCTTCTTTGATATGATGGTGGCATGTGAAGAAGAGAATGGTGGAGATGTTTCTCCAAGTTTCCATAAAAAAATATATCTATCTTTTTTTAGTATTAAATTAAAATGAAGTCTAATTATCATCATTTCCATGTACCATCATGGTCAATTTGCTCATTAAGTCCTTCCCCTTTTCTCATCCATTTAATCTAGTCATTTCTTATTTTTAATTTTCACACTATGGCCCAACACTTTTCACACTTCTACAATTTAATCCATTCCTTAAAATAATTTTTCCTAGATTCAAAAGTCTTCCTAATTTCTTACAATGCTCAATTACTCTCCCTACTAATATTAACAATTTTATTTTGTCTACTTCGAAAACCTTGAACACGTGTCAACCTGAATTGCCATTATTCACATCTCGGGGATGTTACAAATATGGTTCAATTATAAATTTAATAGTTTTTATAATTTTAATGATTTTAAAATGAATGTAATTTCTAATGTTTTTTAATATTTTTTATAATTTTTAATAATTTTTATAGTTTTAGAATGAATTTAGATAAATGAATATTTAGATTCAAATGAATTTAGACAACCAGGTGCACTTTGAATTTATTCTGAAAATAAGCTTCTTCTTCTTTTTTTGTTAACATAGGTGCTGATGTGGACCATCATGTCAGTATTTATTGACTGATGTGGTAACCATTAACGGTGATGTCAACATTACTATTAGTTTCTAACAATCAACTTTGGTCAAAATATCCCATTGATTAAAATCGTCAATTTAAAAACTTGAAAAAAATTGGAATGATATTGATTGATTAATTTTTTTTTTCTGAAATTCTTCCGAAGATATTTATACCATTAAGCTAAAAATATTAATGTTAAATTTATTATATCACATGCTATATATTGAAGAGGCTTTTTTATCCATTCGAAATTTTCGATATCCTAGCAAAGTATCATTAGTAACTTGGATTTCGTCTTCCAACTTTCTTTTCTATATTATTATTTTCACTTTGAAAGCCAACATGAGAAATGGTTTTTGCTCTTGGAGAAGTCCCATAAAAAAGAAGGATTAAATGTAAAATTGGCATTTATATTTTTACTTAATTTTTTTTCTAAAAAGTATTTTTTATAATTGAGGATAGAGATGGTGTTGCTTGGGATTGAATAAAAGTTCTTTTGCCACGACACAAATACTATTTCCACTAAATCAAGATATTGTTGGCTAAAAATGGTATTTAAACTATTAATTTTATCTCATTTTATTTAAAAAGTATACGACATCTAGTAAAAATATGCCACGTGTCACGTTGTTATTAGTGGATATTGTATTTTGGGGCAAAATGAGACAAAATTGAAATTTTAAGTGTCACTTTCAATGCCAATGAGAACTTGACACTGATGGAACAGGTTGTAGCCCCAAACCTTAAAGGCCTAGGTTTGAGTCCCACCATCTGCAATTGCAATATGTGGGTCTCTCTCCCATTATGTGCATATGTTTAATATAGGTTTTGTCAGATTCTTTCTAAATCAGTCTGGCTTTTTTTTGGTCAGACATATGTAGGAGTGAGTATTCGATCGAGTCAAATCGAATAAGTAAAAATATTTTGAGTTATTCGAGCTGACGAATCTTATTTTAGAAATCAAACTTAATTTGAATTTTTCTCGAATCGAGTAAACAAATTTCGAGTCGAGTTGACAAATCTTATTATTTATGCTATAACGCCCCAAAATTTTTATAATGATTTGTTAGGTTTTATTATAATTAAGTATATGTATCAGTGGTTAAGTGCCTTAATTCTATGTTTGAGGTCTTGGTTCAAGTCACATTCTTTTGGAAAAAATTCAATTATGTTTGTTCCTAGGCCTAACTTTGCTCGTTGGGCTTAAATATTATTTTCGGTCAATTTATATTAGAATAAACTTGTTGGTTTGATGGTAAGATGTTTGTTAGTTTACTTTGGGGTTTAGTATTTAAGTCAATACAAGAACAAAATTGAAATTATTTTTGCTAACCCTTAGTGTGCTATCCAAGTTGTTGGTGTTGGAATTTGATTAAAACTCTTTAAAGAGATAGTGTGTTATCAAGAAGTTAGTGGTTAGGATTTTAGTTTTATTTTGAAATAATAATATTTTTTCCCCTAAAATCTCTATCCCACGTTTCAAGCTTCTATCAAGTGGGGTTTTGTTTTTCAAATTGTTTCTTTATTTGTTCTTATTTTTTGGCTTTTCTTTCTTTTCAGATTGTTTTTTTTTTCTTTTTACTTTTTGAATCTGCTTCTAAGACTATTCTTGCACGAATTTGCGTTCAGTGCTTATACGAGTGGGTAAGTTTTAGTTTTGTTCTATTGGAATTCTTTTTCATTCTTTTCTTTTTCTTTGGTGGTTTTTATCAAGAGTTTCTTTAATAGGGTGAGTTATTGATTAGGTTACGGTATGAGTTTAATTTTGCAACGAATTTGTGTTGTTAGGTAACTATCATGGTAATCAAAACTTTCACTCTACAAATTAATTATATTGGGAGTTGTTACTATAACACCCCAAACTCAGCCTAGACGTTTTGGCCAAATCTGGAAGTGTTACAAAGAAAATTTATAAAACGACTTCCTTGTTATTTACAAATCAACGTAAACCGTTATTACCTAGTAAGTCTGATTTGTATAGAAAACTTATTGATATGCATATTTGATTTAAAATCGTTGCTTGTTTACGTATTTCTATTAAATTGAATGTTTTGCAGCGGAGTTTCTTCAAAACGTTTTAATTTTGGCAAATTAAACTGTTTCTTAGAAAACTGTTAGTTCAGAAAAGTTGTTGTTTTCAATAAAACAATTTTATCTGTTGTTATGCTAGTAAACTAAAATAAAATCCAAAACCAAAAACAATTCCAAAAAGTCCAAAAAGTTTCAAAACTACAAAAATCTCAAAAGTTAGAAAATTAAGCAAATTTTTTTATGAAAAAGCATTTTTACGGAAAAGTGGTCACATCTTAGTTTCTATCGCACCGACCTGCCTAAGTCTGAGGGTTACTTGAATAGAACAGAAAAATAGAGAATGCGTTTTATAACTCAATGTGCAATGCAAACGTAAACACCATTCAGATTTTAACCATATACAGAACAAATATAGAAATAGAACTTTCACAGAATCAGTATCATATAGAATCGTACAGAAACAGATATACATAGTCCTACCACCATCCTCTACACACCAACTCCGACCATCGCAACACATCACGTAAGGTATAAAACATCCACCCAGCCCTACACACTGCATAGTGTCTATATGACACTTTTCAGAATAATCGCAGCAATGCTTCCAGTATATTGGCAATATGTCGGCTCATACAGAACACTTCCTCCTCATAATATAAATCCCACCCCATAGCTAAATATAGACAGAATATCACATGCATGCTCGTATAACAGGTGCTAAACATGCTCTTACATACAGAACAACTCATGCACATCATATTACACAATACTCACGTAAATGTTATTTTCATCAATTTCAATCTAACAGAAAGGCAGATTTCATGCTTTACAACTCATACCACACGTACTAACCCTACGGAAGGCCCCACAATCGATTAAAATGATGTGTACAACCTTAAGGTAAATTTTGAAATTTGGGCCCACATGGCCTGGCACACGGCCAACAGCCCGTATGGCCCATACGGGCCTAAATGACCTAGGCTATGTGTTACACACACAGCCTCACACACACCCGTCACACGGTCATGTGTCACATACGCCCTACCCACGACCGTGTGGTGTCGACAAGCCCAATTTTTAGCTTTCGCCGATTGCCATTTTTCGAGTTTTTCGTTACACATCTGGCTCGATTTTGATGCAAAAACAACCCGAGACCTCTGAAACCTAAAAATAGTATCCCAACAACTATTTTAGCAATCGAGTTATGAATTCAACAAGACTAACCGAACTTAACCTTTCAAAACCGAACAATGCACACAAACTTACCGCTAACGAACACAGTCACACACACGAATTAGGCTGTTGGTTTGAATCCACTGCTTCACAATCTTTTCCTACACAACACATTCACAGAAATTAAATTCCGTAAACTATAACACCATTACACCATCTCAAAAAGGAAGATCTTAAAATGGACTTACAGAAATCAAAAGCTAAAAATAAACAAAACCCCACTTAACAACCGAACGAAGAACACCAGGAAACAGCGATTTGAACGGAAGATTTGTGAGTAAAATCAAGGAAGAAGCCAAAAAAATTGATAGAGAAAAGAAAAGAGAAAAACAAACATCAAAAAGAAAAGAATTTTGGGAAAAAGAATTAAATTAAAATTTTAAAAATTAACAAATCCCACCAAAACTAACCCACTAACTCTCATACACTACCATAGAATTTTAATTCCACCAAACCTCTACTACACAATCGGTACACACAAAAGCAAAAATTATTACCAAACACTCACTTAAGGATTTGAGCACAAGACATCGAGGCAAGCTAACACTTACCACTTGAACCAGCAGCCCTATTCTGATATGAGCTGACTTTAAATAAAATTTAAGTCAAGCAATTAAGAATAAGGCCAGGAACAAAAATAGAAAATTTTCCAAAAGTGGGATTTGAACCCAAGACTTCAAACACACACCCACATTACTTAACCACTGAAGCAGACAACTAATAATGACAATTCATAAAAACATGATTCTATAAGTTAGAGCGTTACAAATCTACCCCCTAAAAAAAATTTCAACCTCGAAATTTACCTAATTCAAACAGATGCGGATACTGTTGACGAATCGAGTCCTCAAGTTCCCATGTGGCTTCCTCAGTGCCATGATTCCGCCATAGAACCTTCACTAACGGAATAGATTTCCTTATCAAAACTTTTACATCCTAATCTGAAATCTAAACCGACTCCTCCTTAATAGTCAAATCTGGTCCTCAATAGGAACAATATGAGATGGGTCTGACCAATATCGTCTCAACATGGAGACGTGAAACACATCATGGATATGATCTAACTCCAGAGGTAACTCTAACTGATAAGCAATTAGTCTTACACGCTTCAGAATTCAATAAGGCCCAATGAACCTAGGGCTTGACTTGCCCTTACAACCAAATTGCAAAACCTTCTTTCAGGGTGATACCTTAAGAAACAAACACAAAATCACCTATGGAGTAGTCAATGTCTATCATTTTCAAATCTACATAGGACTTCTGCCTGTCAAAAGCCGCTTTAAGACGATCCTGAATCAGTTTGACTTTATCATCAGTCTCAGAAACCAACTTAGGACCCAAAACTCGTCATTCACCTAACTCAGTCCAATACAGCGGGGTACGACACTTACGACCATACAGAGCCTCGTAAGGTGCTATCTGAATGCTAGACTGCAAACTATTATTGTAGGTGAACTCAGCTAATGGCAGAAAATCCTTCTAACTACCTTGGAAATCAATCACAAAACTCCGAAGGATATCCTCAAGTATCTAAATCACCATATCAAATTGACCATCTATCTGAGGATAGAACGCAGTATTGAAATCTAATTACGAACCCAGAGCTTCATGAAGCTTTTTCCAAAATCAAGAAGTAAAACGAGGATCTCTATCTGAAATAATCGAAATCAGTACCTTATGAAGTCTCATAATCTCAAATATGTATAGCTTGTCCAACTTCTGAAGAGAATAATCTGTCTGAACAGAAATGTAGTAGGCAGACTTGGTCAACCAATCCATGATTACCCATATAGAATAGTTCTCAGTAGGTGTTCCACTAACGAAGTCCATAGTCACATGTTCCTATTTCCATAAGGGAATTTTAACGGGTTGCAATAAACCCGAAGGCAACTGATGCTCAGCCTTAACTTGTTGGCATATTAGACAACGAGAAACAAAATCTGTTACCTCTCGTTTCAAACCCGACCACTAATACAGTTCCCAAAGATCTCGATACATCTTATTTCCACCAGGATGCATAGCATATGGGCTATTATGCGATTCCCTCAGAATAGACTGTCTCAAATCAAAGTCATTCGGTACACAAATCCGTCCTCAAAAACACAGAACCCCATCACTATTTAGCCCAAAGTCAATTGTACTACCATCATCTACCTAACGAAAACGTAGAACCAAAGAATTACCCCCTAACTACTTATCCAAATCTAATCAATCCAAGTCAGTTTAACTTGCAATTTGGCTACAGACTCCCATTGTAACAACCATTTTTTAGTTAAATCAGAATAATGGTTTTAGGACCACAAATCTGAATTTGAAATTATTATTTTATTATTTTAATATCTACAACATGATTGAATGATTGTGTGAAAGTTTCGTTTAGAAATTTTATTGTTTGACTAGTCAATTTGATAAAAAAGGACTAAATCGTGTAAAGTACAAAAGTATTATTCTATTAGTTACAGGTATTCAATAGCTATAGAACCTTAAATTTAAGGTCCTTAAGTAGTAATTGGACCATTAATATGATAGTGGACATTTATGAGAATGGTATTTTTGAAATTAGTGTGATTAATTAAGGTTATATTAGTAAATTAGTATTTTAAATTAAAATAAATAAAACAAAACATATACATTACCTATTATCATCTTAAACACAAAATTTAGGGCAATAAGGAAGCCATTTCTTCTCTTTTTCATTCGGCCAAGGCATTTATGCTCAATTAGGTATGGTTTTTGTCCCGTTTTTAATGATTTCTATGTTTTTTAGATTGTTGCAGCTAGGTCTAGCTAGCCCAAGGACTATTTTTGTAACACCAATTACCCGTACCCGAGATAAGGACAAGGTACGGGGCATTACCAGACATAAACAGAGCATTTCTGAAAAATACGGGTTATAAAATTTCATTCCAATTTAAAACCAATCAAACGAAATCATATTGTCTCTAGTAAGGACCTACGAGGTCCAAAACATACATTAAAGTGATCCAGGGCTAAACCGAGGACTTTAGAAAATTTGAGAAAGATTTCTAGGTTTAAGACTCACACGCCCATGTGGAGGCAATGCACACACCCGTGTGCTTGGGACACGCCCGTGTCCATTACCCGTGTTGAATTATTGGAATTTATTTTTCATTTTGAACCTAAAAGGGTTTTCACACGGCCGCGCACACGCCTGTGTCCCTGGCCCGTGTCCCTCACATAGCCTAGACACGCCAGTGTCATCGCCCGTGTCCAAAAACCTAGACATTCTGTTTATGATGTCATCATCCATCTAGGGGCACATAGCCAAGGCACATGCCCGTGTACTAGGCTGTGTCCTCCACACGGTTGAAACACACGGCTGTGTCCCTACCCGTGTGTTTACTACCATGCATACTGACCTAAAATTCTAGGTGCAGGGGACACACGGCCATACAACACGCCCATGGGGACTGACCGTGTGTCACACATGGCCTAGACACATGCCTGTATGTCTACCCATGTGGACCATTTTGTAGGCTATTTTCCAAGCCAATGGTCACCCTTAACTTCCATACACATTTATAAACTTCAATGGTATTTAACATGGTCTAAATATGTCCATAACCCACTTTGGCATAGTCGAATGCATGTTAACCTCATCTCATTGGTTTAGCACATGCTAGGTTATCCTTTTTGTATTAATGATTACCACTTCAATAATCACATTTTATACTTGGCTCATTTTATAACTCATTGCCAATTATGACCTAACCATCTTCAAGTGATTTGGTCACATTTCACATGTCCATTCATGATATACCATATTTAACCATTACATGAAACATTTAAGCATAACATGCACAATTAGTAGGTTTCCAACCTACATTAAAATGAGCCATATCCAATTGCCACATACAAGATGAATAAGTATATTATTCAAGCCCTTACATTGGCTAGCCAAAAGACACATACAACAAAATGACCAAGAATATTATACATGCCATTATAACAAAATAAAAGTCTCTATATACCAAATCAAGACAAGTTGATAGTATGATTGATACTCCAACTGTCTTCCAATCTTCACGGGTCCGCGAGCTCTGTAAGACAAGGGAGATGAAAGGGGGTAAGCATTTACATGCTTAGTAAGTTTGGATAATGGGAAAGTAAACTTACCGGTTATTTAGCATACAATCATAATAGATATTCATGCCAACATGCATAGTATAATTCCCCTATCACATACACTCGACCATCAAGTTAGTCTCAGGAAAATACATTATAACATTAGCCTTAGATGAGCTCATCAATTCAAGCATTTCCTTTCTCATTTCTCATTTTAAACCCGTTGAATTTCTCAGGATCTCAATGGATATCTCATTTACAGTCAAATCATGCAAGTAATTATTTTAAATACGCACTCCCATGAACCTCACTCTTACGATGGGATTACCAGTCCAGGCTTAATCCCCTATAATATAAACTCACAGAGCAATGTCGTGATTATCAGTCCAAGCTAAATCCCTTACAACGACATATACTCCTATGAGTTCGGATCTGAATTACCAGTCCAGGCTAAATTCAGATCCTAACCGGATTACCCGTCCGGGCTAAATCCATTTCAGCACACATATTCTTTGGGAGGTTAGATCACTATAGGATTACCCGTCCGGGCTAGGTCCTTTCTACCATTAATTCATTTTCGAGAAATCCATCAAGTATCCTTTTTATTCCACCGGGACATTTCATTGTAACATCAATTTTTCATGAATTATTGTATTTTGCATATCAATATTATAATTTATACATGAACTTACATCTTTAATGTATTTAAAATAGTTTACAATCGAGTTACGCTAACTTACCTGGTAATCTTTTCAGATTCGAATTTCGGTTACTCCGAAACCTTTTTCCTCAGTCGACTTTCGAAGTTGGTCTCTCGAGGTCTATGTAAGCAACAATAAACTATCAATACATCACACTATTCGTTTTAGGGCTAAATTTCACCCTCAGGCAAAATGCCCATTTTGCCCTTAAGCTTTCACACTTTTACAATTTAGTCCCTAAGCTCGTATAATAAAATCCATGAAATTTCTAGGTTATCGAAGCCTAACCAAATATTTTTCTTGCTTATAGCAGCCCACATTTTCTTTCATTTCATAATTTTCTACCTATTTTCATAACTTTTACAAAATGGTCCCTTAAGCCATTTTCATGAAAAACTATTTAGTAAAAGTTATTACCATCCTCTAAACTCTCATATTCCTCCACAAATCATCAAAACGCAAGCATCTAATGCATGAGTAAATTTCTAAACATGAACCGTAGCTTGAAATATGGGTAGAAATAAAGAGAGCATGTTACAAGATCTCAAAAATACGAAGAACATTAAAAACGGGGCTAAGGAGCACTTACTATAGAGCTTGAAAATGTTGAAAACCCTAGCTATGGTGACCCTTCAATTTTCAGCAGCATGGAGAAAAAAAATGGCTGATTTTTGCTTTCATTTTTCCTTTTTATTTAGTTTATTACCAAATGACCAAAATACCCTTCCTGAATAACCTTTCAAAATTTTCCATGCATGCCCATTTTTTTTCAAAAAATTAGAAATAGGGAAAATTAATCTTTAAGACCTTCTAATTAATAATTCAAAGCAATTTCATACAAATTGCTTCTAGAACCAAAATTTTACAACTTATTCAATTTGGTCCCTAATTACCAATTGGACACCTTATACTTAGAACTTCTTCATGAAACTTTAACACATGCTTATTTTCATATCCTAGACTTTATAATAATCATAAAACAAATATTTTAATGTTGGATTTGTGGTCCCGAAATTATTATTCTGACTAGGCTTAATTTTAGGATGTTACATTTCTCCCCCCTTAGGGACTTTAGTCCTCGAAAGTCTTACCAGTAAACAGGTTCGGATATTGACTTCTCATGGCTTTTTTAGGTTCCCATGTGGCTTCTTCCAACTTCATGTCTATGCATAAAACTTTCACCGAGGCTATATTCTTATTCTTCAACTATTTGACTTCTCGAGCTAAAATCTTGACCGGTTCTTCACCATAGGTCATATTCGATCTAATCTCAGCTTCGGTCGATGAAATCACATGTGAGGGGTCTGATCTATATCTACACAACATGGACATATGGAATACATCATGAATCTTTTCTAACTCTGAAGGCAACGCTAATCGGTAGGCTAATGGTCTAACTCTTTCGATAATCTCATATGCTCCGATAAACCTTGGACTCAGTTTGCCCTTTCAATCAAATCTCAAGACCTTTTCCCATGGATATACTTTCAAGAATACTTTATCTCCAACTTGAAACTTAATCTCTTTTCTTTTCAAATCAACATATGACTTTTGCCTATCCATTGCCGCTTTCAAGTAATCTCGTATCACTTTTACCTTTTCCTCAGTTTCCTTGATCAAATCAACTTCATGTATTTGGTGCTCTTTGAGTTCTGTCTAATACAACAGAGTTCGGCACTTCTGGCCATACAACGCCTCATAAGGTGCCATCTTTAAACTCATCTGAAAACTATTTTTGTAGGCAAATTCCACCAAAGGTAAGTATTTTTCCCAACTACCCTGAAATTCAAGGACGCAACACGGTAACATGTCCTTTAGAATCTGAATCGTACACTCAGACTGACCATCAGTCTATGGTAGAGGTGTGCATGGGTAGGGCGGCCCGGCCCGGCCCGAAAAATGGAAGGGTTTGGGTAAAAATATAGGCCCGAAAAATGGGCTTGGACAAAAAATGAGGCCCTTTTAGAAAATGGGCCGGGCCTCGGGTAAGTTTTTTTGGCCCAGGCCCAGCCCGGCCCGGCCTGATTTTAATATTAAATTATTTTTAAAAATTTTTTATTTTTAATTTTAAGTAACTTTAGTATTTTACTTTACTCTTTTTGTTGTTTTTAATGTTATTTTAATATTGTAAAACTTTTGTTATTAATATAATTTAGTTCTTAATTTAATTTTAATTTGTTTCAATTTTTCAATTTTAATATAATTACTTTTTATTTTATTTTTAATTTATGTATTATTTTAAGAATTACTTTAGTCTTATTTTTTATTTGTTTTTGTTTTTATATTTGTTTTTATGTTTTAAATGTATTTGATTTATTATATTTTAAAGTTTTTATTTAATAAAAAAGTAAAAAAAATTTAATATGGTAGCCTAGCTCAGCCTACCATTTTTTCCCATGCCGGGCTTGGACAAATTTCTAGGCCCATATTTCAGGCCGGGCCAGGCCCGGGCCTTGAAAACGGGCTGAAAATTTTTTATGCCCGGCCCGGCCCATGCACACCTCTAGTCTATGGGTGGAATGTCATACTAAAACTCAACTTCATACCCAATGCTTATTGTAGTTTCTTCCAAAATCTCGAAGTGAATCTTGGGTCCCTATCCGAGACGATTGACAATGGTACCCTGTGTAGTCTCACAATCTCGAAAACGTACCAGCCGACCAGTCTATCCATAGAGTAATCTGTCTGTACCGAAATAAAGTGAGCTGACTTTGTTAATCTATCAACCATAACCCAAATAGCATCTTTCTTTTTTGAGGTTAACGGTAACCCATTCACGAAATCCACGGTAATCCGATCCCACTTCCATTCGGGGACCATCATAGGCTGTAATAAACCCGAAGGTACTTAGTGTTCAGACTTGACTTGTTGACATATTAAACAATTCGACACAAATTCAGAGATGTCTATTTTCATACCATTCCACCAATACATTGTCTTTAAATCATTGTACATCTTAGTACTTCCCAGATGAATAGATAGATGGCTATCATGTGCCTCTCGCAAAATTTTCTGAATAAGTTCATCATCTTTGGGTACACAGACCCTATCTCGAAACATCAAGCAACCATTAAGACCAATCCGAAAGTCTAATTCAATGCTCGTCTCACATTGTGTTCTCTTGACTTGCAAGTCGTTATCGTTGATCTAAGCTGAGCAAATTTCTTGGAGAAAGGTCGGTCTGGCTCTTAACTCTACCGAAACTGAACCATCATCAGACAACGCTAATCGTGTGGTCAAAGCCCTCAATGCAAACAAGGACTTCCTACTCAAGGCATCGGCGACCACATTCGCCTTTCCCAGGTGATAATCAATTATCAGCTCATAATCTTTAATCAACTCTAACCATCTTCGCTGTCTTAGATTCAATTCCTTTTGAGTCATCAAATACTTCAAACTCTTGTGATCTGTGAATACGCAGCAAGTTTCACCATACAAATGATGTCTCCAAATTTTCAAGGCAAATATAATGGCAACCAACTTCAAGTCATCTGTTGGATAATTTTTCTCGTGCGACTTTAGTTTCCTTGAAGCATAGGCTATTACTTTGCCCTCTTCCATAAGCACGCAACCCAGTCCATTCAAGGATGCATCACTATAGACTACGAATTCCTTTCCCGACTCGAGTTGCACTAAAACTAGAGCTTTGGTCAGCAACGTCTTCAATTTCTCGAAACTCTGTTGACACTTTTCTAACCATTCAAACTTAACATCTTTTTGCAACAACCTCATCAAAGGAGTTGCAATCATCGAAAATCCTTTCACGAAGCATCGATAGTAACTGGCTAAGCCCAAAAAGCTTCTAACCTCAGTTACATTCTTCGGCGGCTTCCATTCGACAATAGAAGATATCTTATTTGGATCAACTCGGATACCTTCACTCGAAAAAATGTGACCCAAGAATCCTACCTCTCGGAGCCAAAATTCGCTCTTGCTGAATTTAGCATACAACTGTTTGTCCCGTAAAGTCTGTAAAATAGTTCCCAGATGTTCCACATGTTCAGCCTCATCCTTGGCATAAATCAGGATATAGTCAATAAATACAACAAAAAACTTGTCTAAGTATGGCCGAAATATCCTATTCATCAAGTCTATAAACACAGCTGGAGCATTCGTCAATCCAAAAGGCATTACAAGAAATTCGTAATGGCCATACCTCGTTCTGAAAGTAGTCTTAGGCACATCCGACTCCTTAACTCGCAACTAATAATAGCCAGATCTCAAATCTATTTTAGAAAACATAGTGGCTCCCCTCAATTGATTAAACAGGTCGTCGATCCCTGGCAAAAGATACTTATTCTTAATAGTTACTTTGTTGAGTTGGCAGTAATCTATACATAATCTCATCGAACCATTTTTCTTCTTCACAAATAATACGGGAGCACCCCAGGGCAAAAAGCTTGGTCTTGGAAACCCTTATCCGTCAGTTCTTTCAATTGTGCTTTATTGAGTTGGCGGTAATCTATACATAATCTCATCGAATCATCTTTCTTCTTTACAAATAATACGGGAGCACCCCAAGGCGAAAAGCTTGGTCTTGCAAAACCCTTATCCGTTAGTTCTTGCAACTGTGCTTTTAACTCTTTCAACTCGGTTGGTGCCATTCTATACGGGGCAATAGAAATAGATATTGTTCTTGGCACTAGCTCAATACCAAACTCTACTTCTCTAACAGGAGGCAAACCAGGCAACTCTTCCGGAAACACATCCGGATATTCACGTACTATTAGCACCGATTAAGTCTTCAACTCTGACTCTTTAGTATTCAGTACAAAAGTAAGGTAGGCTTCATATCCTTTTCTCATATACCTTTGAGCCATTATTGAGGTAATCACAACCGGTGGTGTATTCAACTCACTTGAGTCAACTCGGAGAACTTCGTCATCTGAACATTTCAATACAATATACTTGCTACCAAAATTTACTGTCACATCATGAATGGCCAACCAATCCATGCCAAGTATTACATCAAACTCATCAAAAGGCAAAAGTATAAGGTTAGCTGGAAAAAAAATGACCTTGAATTTTCAAAGGACGGTTCTTACAAACTTTATCGACTAAAATAGACTTGCCTAGAGAGTTCAACACCTTAATCAAAAATTTCGTTGGTTCCACAGACATATTCATGCTAGACACCAATTTCATGCAAATATATGAATGGGTCGATCTCGGGTCAATCAAGGCAATAACATGAAAAAATGTACCCATAATGACATCGGGAGTTGAAGCCTCCTCTCTAGCGCGTATCACGTAAGTTCTTACCGGGGCTCGAGCCTCTAATTTTGTAGTAGTATCCTTGGCAACATTTCGACTGCCACTTGCACTTCTGGTATGTCTCAGAGGTCTACCTAGAAAAATAAGAGCATTAGACTTCGGGGCAAATTTCACCTTTTTATCAGCTCACTCCAGGCAATCTCTAAGGAAGTGGCCATGAGAACCACATCTGTAGCATGCTCTGCTCTTCATTCGACACTCTCCGAAATGAAATTTGTTGCAACTTTTACATCTCAGCTTTTGATCATGTACACTTCCCACACTAGTTACCATAGGGGAAGAAGACTTCGGGTTATAACATTTGGAGCTTCTTACTCTACTCGAATATCCCACCGATGAAGTAAAACATTCCTGGTGACTCATCAATTTTTTCGTGGGAAACAAGTATGTCTTACCACTGGATCTCTTACTTGAAACTCGAGCTTTTCTCATCGTTTATTTTCTTTCATTATTAAGCTTTTCGGCCTTCTTGGCTCGATTAGCTAATGTAGTAAATTCTCGTATCTCGAAAATTCCAATTAGTAACTTAATTTCCTCACTCAGACCTTCCTCGAAGCGTTTATTCATTTCTACCTCCATTTGAACCCATTCATTCATATACTGACTTAACCTTACGAACTATCTTTCATATTCTGACACAGTTCTATTTTCTTGTTTGAGTTCCAAGAATTCTTTCTATTTCTGATATAGAAAAATTTGACTACTATACTTCTTTCTAAATTCCGCTTGGAAAAATTCCCATGTGATACTCTCTGTTACTTCCACCAAGGATATAGTCTTCCACTAGTGGTATGCAGTGTCTTTTAACAGTGACACCATGCATTTCAAGCTTTCCTCAAGAGTACACGACAGTTCACCGAGAACCTGCATGGTATTCTCAAGCCAAAATCCAGCACGTTTCGGATCGTCATCAATTGTGGCCCTAAACTCTTCGAATCCATATTTCTCAAGCTTATCCACTAGGGCCTTACCAATTCTCATGGGCACTATGCCTTGTGGCACTTCTTCTTCAGGTCGAGTAGCAGGCGGAGGAGGTCGTGGTAAATTGGGGCGATTTCTCAGGTAATCCCCAAACCACTCATCCATCATCTCGAAAAAGGCAGCCTTCGCCTCTTCCCGACCCTCAGACATAGGCCTTTTACTACTAGTAGAAATACCTTGCTATATGGAAGTTGGAGCATGGCTCTCAGCTCCTTCAAACTCATCTTGGGCTTGACCGGAAGATATTTACTATATTCAAATACGATTATAAGGGTTAGGAGATGTCACGCTATCATAACTTGTATAATGGCATGTATAGTTAGACTCATTACATGCTACGCTAGTCGAAGAATCAACTAAACCGTAGCTCTGATACCACTAAATGAAACACCTCTTACATGTACCCAAGACCGGGACAAGGTACTGGGCATTACCAGACATAAACAGGGCATTTCTAAAAAATACGAGTTATAAAATTTCATTCCAACTTAAAACCAATCAAACAAAATCATATTGTCTCTATTACGGACTTACGTGGTCCAAAACATACATTAAAGCGATCCTGGGCTAAACTGAGGACTTTAGAGAATTTTAGAAAGATTTCTACGTTTAAGCCTCACACGCCCATGTGGAGGCAATGCACACGCCCGTATGCTTGGGACACGCCTGTCTCCTTTACCCATATTGAATTATTAGACTTTATTTTTCATTTCAAACCTACAGAGGTTTTCACACAGCTGCGCACATGCCCGTGTTCCTGTTCCGTGTCCCTCACATGGCCTAGACACGCTCGTGTCATCACCCGTGTCTAAAAACCTGGACATTCTGTTTATGACATCATCATCCATCTAGGGGCACACGGCCAAGACATATGCCCGTATACTAGGCCGTGTCCTCTACATGGTTGAGACACACGGCTATGTCCCTACTTGTGTGTTCACTACCATGCATACTGACCTAAAATTCTAGGTACAGGAGACACACGGCCGTACAACACGCCCATGGGGACTGACCGTGTGTCACACACGGCTTAGACACATGCCCGTGTGTCTACCCATGTGGATATTTTTTTAGGCTATTTTCCAAGCCAATGGTCACCCTCAACTTCCACACACATTTATAAACTTCAATGGTATTTAACATGGTCTAAATATGTCCATAACCCACCTTGGCATAGTCGAATACATGTTAACCTCATCTCATTGGTTTAACATGCTAAGTTATCCTTTTTGTATTAAGAATTACCACTTCAATAATCACATTTTATACTTGGCTCATTTTATAACTCGTTGCCAATTATGACCTAACCATCTCCAAGTGATTTAGCCACATTTCACATGTCCATTCATGATATACCACATTTAACCATCACATGAAACATTTAAGCATAACATGCACAATTATTAAGTTTACAACCTACATTAAAATAAGCCATATCCCATAGCCACTTGCAAGATGAATAAGTATATTATTCAAGCCCTTACATTGGCTAGCCAAAAGACACATATAAAAAAATGACCAAGAATCTTATACATGCCATTATAACAAAATAAAAGTTTCTATATACCAAAGCAAGACAAGTTGATAGTGTGATCGATGCTCCAATTTTTTTCCAATCTTCACGAGTCTGCGAGCTCTGTAAGACAAGGGAGATGAAAGGGGTTAAGCATTTACGTACTTAGTAAGTTCAGATAACGGGAAAGTAAACTTAACGGTTATTTAGCATACA
Source organism: Gossypium arboreum (assembly GCF_025698485.1). Taxonomy (NCBI): domain Eukaryota; kingdom Viridiplantae; phylum Streptophyta; class Magnoliopsida; order Malvales; family Malvaceae; genus Gossypium; species Gossypium arboreum. The sequence continues at coordinate 43,548,613 of NC_069080.1, forward strand.
ATCATAATAGATATTCATGCGAACATTCATAGTATAATTTCCCTATCACATACACTCAACCATCAAGTTAGTCTCAGGCAAATGCATTATAACATTAGTCTTAGATGAGCTCATCAATTCAAGCATTTCCATTCTCATTTCTCATTTTAAACCCGTTGAATTTCTCAGGATCTCGATGAATATCTCATTTACCGTTAAATCATGCAAGCGATCATTTTCAATACGCACTCCCGTGAACCTCGCTCTTATGGTGGGATTACCAATCCACGCTAAATCCCCCATAATATAAACTCAGAGAGCAATGTCGGGATTACCAGTCCAGGCTAAATCCCTTACAATGACATATACTCCTATGAGTAAGGATCTGAATTACCAGTCCAGGCTAAATTCAGATCCTAATCGAATTACCTGTCTAGGCGAAATCCATTTCAGCACACATATTCTTCGGGAGGCTAGATCACTATAGGATCACCCGTCCGGGCTAGATTCTTTCTACCATTAATTCATTTTCGAGAAAGCCATCAGGTATCCTTTTTTTTCAACCGGGACATTTCATTGTAACATCAATTTTTCATGAATTATCGTATTTTGCATGTCAATATTATAATTTATACATGAACTTACATCTTTAATGTATTTAAAATAGTTTACATTCGAGTTACGCAAACTTACCTGGTAATCGATCCGGATTCGAATTTCAGTTACTCTGAAACCTTTTTTTTTCCTCGATCGACTTCCGAAGTTGGTCTCTCAGGGTTTATATAAGTAACAATATATTATCAATACATCAAACTATTCGTTTTAGGCCTAAATTTCACCCTCAGGCCTAACCTTTCAAACTTTTACAATTTAGTCCCTAGGCTCGTATAATGAAATGCATGAAATTTATAGGTTATCCAAGCCTAGCGGAATATTTTTCTTGCTTATAGCAGCCCACATTTTCTTTCATTTCACAATTTTCTACCCATTTTCACAACTTTTACAAAATGGTCCCTCCATAAATCATCAAAACACAAGCATCTCATGCATGGGTAAATTTCTAAACATGAACCCTAGCTTGCAATATGGGTAGAAATAGAGAGAGCATGTTATGAGGATCTTAAAATACGAAAAACGTTAAAAACGGGGCTAGGGAACACTTACTATAAACCTTGAAAATGTTGAAAACCCTAGCTATGGTAACCCTTCAATTTTCAGCAGCATGGAGAAGAAAAATGGTTGATTTTTTCTTTCATCTTCCCTTTTTATAGTTTATTACCAAATAACCAAAATGCCCTTCCTTAATAACCTTTTAAAATTTTCCATGCATGCCCATTTTTGTCCAAAAACTTAGAAATTGGGAAAATTATTCTTTAAGACCTTCTAATTAATAATTCAAAGCGATTTCATACAAATTACTTCTAGAACCAAAATTTTACAACTTATTCAATTTGGTCCCTAATTACCAATTTGACACCTTATACTTAGAAGTTCTTCATGAAACTTTAACACATGCTTGTTTTCAATACTAGAATTCATAATAATCATAATATAAATATTTTAATGTTATATTTGTGGTCCCGAACCACTATTCTGACTAGGCTCAATTTTGGGATGTTACAATTTTGCAAAACTATTAAAGATTTTAGATGTTTTTATTGATGAATGTATGAGTATTTTGATTTTTAATGGTATATTATGAATGGTTGTTGATAGATAAATAAGTTTTGTTAAGTAATTTTTAGTAAATATGCTAATTAAGGACTAAATTGTGAAATATGGAAACTTTGTGGTTAATATGTGAAATAAATGGAAAATATGAGCTGATGGTGACCTAATTGTAATTTGGCTAGAATGAGTTGTGGTTGAATTACATTAATTTGTGTTTTTATGAAATAAAGACTAAATTCTAAAAGATGTGAAACATTAGGGAAAATTGTGTAAAAATGCCTTAAAGTGAATTTTGGACTAAATTGAATAGAAGGATGATTAAATAAGTTAATTTTGATTACACATAGATCAAGAAAAGCGAAACTTGGATCTAGATCGAGGGAAAAATAAAGTTCTCGACTAATAGACCAATTTAGCCGTTTTTACATCCGAGGTAAGTTCATATGTAATATGTTTTATTGTGAATATATTTTAAATGCTTTGATTTTTGCATAAACTGTGAAAATGAGACTACGGAGATATTCGACAATGATTCGAAGATGATTCGACATTAGAAATCTTGGTTGAACCTTAGGAATAAAGAAAGATATGAAGGACATGTCATTAAGAGCTTCATTGATTTGGCTTCGGGCCATGATATCAGCACTTCGGTTGCGAGCTATATTGGTTTGGCTTCATGCCATGATATCGGCACTTCTGGTGCGAGTTACATTTATTTAGCTTCGGGTCATTATATCGACACTTCGAGTGCGAGTTACATTGATTTGGCTTTGGGCCATGATATCGACACTTTGTGTGCGAACTTCATTGATTTGGCTTCAAGCCATGATATTGGCACTTAGGGTGCGAGACTCTCGAGTATGTGAAATTTATTCTAAATGGGTCAATAGGTAAAAGAATGATGTGGTTGAGTATGAGATTGGTACGAGATGGTACAGGTATGTACATAAATCATATAAGCTTTAAATCAATGAAACGGTGAAGAATGCATAAAGTTTTGTGAATGAGTATTTGAAAGGTTTGTTAGCTAATATGAATTATATGTGTTTATATTCAATTGATGAATTATGTGTTTATGGCTATATTAAGTCCATTTCATATGAGCTTACTAAGCCATAAAGTTTACTAATTTATTTTCCCATGTTTTATAGTGAATTCAAAGCTAGCTCAGATTCGGGGATCGTCAGAGACATTGTCACACTATCCTACTATCACTTTGGTACCTTTTGGGCCTATGTTTTAAGAATATGGCATGTATAGGGACTTTGGTCATTTTGGTTAATGAATTAATGATGAATGTAGCCATTTGAGTTGGCTTGTTAATGTTCTAAGTTTGGTTTTGTAAATTGTTGTATAAGTTGGCTTGTTTTGGTATATTTGAATCATATATATATGGCTTGGATTGTGAGTTCATGGATAGGTACATGATATTTGTGTGATGCTTAATGGTAATAGGCATATGTGTATCAAATGGTTGATTTGTGAATATTGGTTTACTTGGAAAAATTAGGCTAAATGATACATATTTGGAAGTGTATATTTAATTAAATTGTAAATGTAAATTTGGTATAAATGGTATGACATATTTTGTGATTAGTGTATATAGAGAATGATAGTATTGAATGTGCATTATTTATGTTTGAATTGGTTAGTTTTGGAAATGGTATAAATGATGTTTGATTAAAAGTAGTTGAATGCTTATATATGCCATGTTTCGTGCCAATTTGGTTTGTTATAGGTTTATGCAAGTTGGTGGCAAAATGGCTTGGTAAATAGCCTATTTTTGTCTACATGGACGTGTGTCTCAGCCGTCTGTGACACACGGTTATGTTACACGGCCGTGTGTCCTCTGGTGTTGAAACTAAAATCAAGTCACTATGCTCCACACGGCCTCACACACGGGTATGTGACTTGGTTGTGTGGCTTAAGTCAGTATACCCTACAGGTTTGGCACGGCCTAAAATACGACCTGGCACATAGGCGTGTATGGCCATTTTTAGGGCACACGGGCTAGCCACATGAGCGTGTGTATTAGCCGTGTGACCCAAGTCAGAGAGTTACATGGGGTCAGATAAGGGCTGGGACATGGCCATGTGCTTCTATTTCGAATGTCTACACGGCCTGTGACACAGGTGTGTCTTTGGCCGTGTAAGAGACACGGCCGGGCCACACGAGCATGTGTCCCCTACTTTTGGGAAAATTTTCTAAGTGTTTAAAAAGTTTCCAAAGTTATCAGTTTAGTCCTGAACCACTCCCAATGCATGTTTAGTGCTTCGTAAGCTCATATTAGGGACAAAATTTTTGGTTGTGAATGGAATGTATATGATTTGATTAATTTTATGTGAAATGTATGTGTAAAATATGGTATAAGTCAGGTAATGCTCCGTAACCCTATTCTGACATTGAATATAGGTGAGAGGTGTTACACCCATCATCAAACAGACTTAGGCGAGCAAACATCACCCTCAAATCAGACATTGCTCTACGACTAAGAGCGTCAGCTAGTACATTGGCCTTACCAGGATGATATTCTATAGTGCAGTCGTAATCCTTTAGCAGTTCAATCCATATACATCGCCTAAGGTTCAACTCCTTTTGGATAATGAGATACTTAAGGCTTTTGTGATTGGTGTAGATGATACACCTCTCACCATACAGATAGTGCCTCCAAATCTTTAAGGAAAAAACCATGGTAGCTAACTCAAGATCGTGCGTCGTATAATTCCTCTTGTGTGACTTAAGCTATCAGGATGCATAAGCCACAACCTTACAATCTTGCATCAGAACACACCCTAAACCGACATGCAACGCATCACTATAAACCATGAACTCCTTACCAGATTCGGGCTGTACCAGAACAAGAGCCTGAGTCAAAACAGATTTGAGCTTTTCAAAACTTGATTGTTGCTCATAAAACCAAATAAAAGGGGTGTTCTTACGCAATAGCTTAGTTAGAGAAGCTGCAATTAATGAGAACCCCTCGACAAATATCCGGTAATAGCCCGCAAGACCCATAAAATTGTGGATCTTAGCAACATGTTTAGGTTGTTTCCAATCAAGTACAACCTCCATCCTTCTAGGCTAACCTCGGATCCCCTCTACAGAAACCACATATCCTAGAAACGTCACTTCTCTTAGCTAGAATTCACATTTGCTCAACTTAGCGTAGAGTTGTTTTTCTAGTAGAATCTGAAGAACTACTCTAAGATGCTCATCGTGATCATTTTTGGTCTTAGAGTACACCAGAATGTCGTCAATAAAGACTACGACAAACTGATCCAAATACGGCTAGAAAACGACATAGTATTGCCTTTTAACTTAATGGTTTTGACTTTTAACTTTGAAAAGGTAAAAAATTATCAAAACAACGTAGTTTTACCTTTTCTTATTTGGATTTTCAGATAACTCGAATTGTGTAATTCATATTTGAGTTAAATCGAAAAACTTAAATTTTTATTCGAGTTGATGTGAATAACTTAAATTCAAATAACTCAAACTATTTAATTCAAAATTTAAATTTTTATCGAGTTTTTCGAATCGAATTGGATTTTGCTCACCCTAGACATATATTTATACTTATCTTGTAATTGTAATTGTACTATATTTGTACTAGTTGATTTTTTAAAAAATAACTTTAAATTAAAAAACTTAAAGTACTTAAATGAAAAAATCAATATTGTTTGAGGGTCAATATTATAATTAAGCCAAAGAAGAACAAAGAAAAATTTATCTTGGTAAACTTTAATATCGTGCTAATGAAGTGGGAGAGCTTCAGGATTTGTTGGACTCGGGGAGTAACCTAAAACTTTTTCTTGAAAACTAGAATCTAATTATAAATTTTTAAGCAGTCAAAATGTAATTTTATTACATTAACTTATAATTTTATAATTTATGGACGATTAAAGTAATATTTTATCATTTTGAAGATCTCAAACTGAATTATAAAATTTTGAAAAATTTGTTGAAAAACATGGATATCAAATATATAATAAGAATTAATTACATATTATTTACTAGCATAAAAGATTAGCCAAATTAAAATGATCTAGTTTAGTTAAGGTTTATTGGGTTTCAATTATTAAATAGTATGGACAAAATATGTGAAGATACTTTAATAGCTAATTTCTAATTAATAATGTGCTGATTAGAAATTTAGGTTAATGTACAAAAGTTATATATTAGAGTTATAGTCCCCAAATAAAACATATGTAACTTTTCTAAATTACTTGTGTGTTAATTTGAATAATTAAAACCACAAGATCTGAAGATTTCAAGAAATCGATGGATTCAGGTACGTTTTTGCATCTAATTTTGTTTTTGATGATCTGACATGACAGATCATTATTTATTAAGTTTTATATCAGATTTTTCGATTCTAACAAGTGGCATCCGAGGCTCATCATGTTAAATAATTAGGAATATATTGATTTTCTATAATTATGGATTGATTCATTTTTAAGGTTTTGAGTTTTATATTTTCCTGTGAGGATTTGATTTTGGCATATTATGAATCTGAATATTTGATTAAATTATGATGACATGATCTACAATATGAATTGTGGGATATGTCAACTATAACTATTTTGTTTTTGCTGTAAAAAGGTTTTGGTTGCATAGGTTTTTTATTTTTATTATATATGAAATCAGTTAAAGATTAATGTTTTCAAATTTCTTCTTGCACGTTAAGACAACATTAGTTTGGATTATTTCAGGAAATGTAGCACAATCAAAAACTTCAATTTTGACCTTTAATTTCTATTGAAATTTTGAATTTGAATATTGGTATATATATATATATATATATATATATATATATTTCTAAAATAACATAATTAAATGAACAAGTTGCTGAAGTGACCTTTGTTGTGAAAATTATTTTATTTTAAAATATAAAAATATTATGTGCATGTAACTTAAGCCATGTTAATATTGATCGACCCAAAGCAAGGTTAATATTTAACAAAATTACATGTGCAACTATGGCGATAAACATGTGACGATTATTCGATTTTACATGAGTAATAAATTGGCATGTTCTTATTGTCAGTGTTTGATTACTACACCAAGATATCACTTGTAAGTCAATATTTTGTCCAACGATGAAATACTAATAGAGTGATTGGTATCTTGAGATGGGAATTACCTTTATTCAAATAATTTTGGTTTAAATTTAAAGTCTTATGTGAGCTTGTTTTGATTGATTTACCTACTATTATACCTGCCAACATCACTACATACATTGAAACATTCAAGGGCATTATGTCTGATTACCACGACTATGGAACTTATGACTGACATTGAAAAGAGATTTGTTAAGAACGAAAATGTTGAAATTGATAAGTTCTTAACAAATCTAAATTCAATAAGGTATATATAAAAAAAAAGTTTCAAATATGACATAACAAAAGAAACAACAAAAGGAATTAACTAAATATAGTTGTTTCTTTTGCGGTGCGGCATGCTGACTTATTAATTTTTTTTATTCTAAGGTTAATTTGACTTCAGTACCTGTGGATAGATTCCAATGCAACAACACACATCTATATGTCTATGTAGAATAGCAAGAATTGCCAAAAGTCAAATAATGGTAAAAGATACATTTACATAGGCAATGGTCATTGAATAGAAATTAAACCAATATGAACTCTAGATTATTGTTTATAATTGAATTTTATTTAAATTTTATTAAAACTTTTATTATACTACCTTTTACGCATAATTTGATTTTTAGCATTGAACAAATTTATTTATTTTTGTTCATTTTTAAAATAGAAATGTAACACCCCAAATCCGGCCAAGGAGTTTAGACTGAATTCGGGATGCTACATTGATCATCGAAGTGATCGTGAGAAAATTTTACAAAACCAGTCAATATTAATTCCATTTTCCCAAAATATATGTTTTATTACAAATCCAAGAACATGTAAACATTTAAAATTTCGTCCGCAAGTTTGACAGAGTAACCATACGAATAAAAGTTTAAAACGGAAATTATACCACAGTATTATTAACCTTACAGTTCAAAAAACTGAATAATAATCAAAACTAAAATACAAATTGATAATTTATTTCCACCAAGACTATTCAAGACCTCCGTGTACTGAGCCCATCAACAGAATCTAGAACTGTACCTGAAAGGGAACAAAAGAGGGGGTGAGCTACTTGAGCTCGGTGTGAGATCAAACCAGTTAAACTACGTAAACGAAACAGAATGTAAGCGAAAGTCGACGCAGTTCAGCCTTCGCCAGAAGCGTAACTAACTTACAGAACTATTCAGAACTAGTCGATATATGCAAAGCATACTTACCGATAGATAACAGTTGAATACATTCGCCCAAAATTAATATACCATAGGTACCTTTCGGTCACATGGAACAATCAGACACACACAATCTCACGTGCCATTCAGATATAGTAGCAATAATTCACTAGTTAGTCACACAGTCACAATAACAATTCAGTCAGATAGTTGTAGACAGAGTCTAGAGAATTCACATAGGCACATGTGCCTTTCAGTCAAACAGTAACACATTCAGTCACAGTATCACATTCAGTCACGGTATCAGTAATTCTCAACCATTCACAAGTTTCAATTCAGTCAAACAGATCAATCAGGTGTATGTGAATGCAAATGAGTTATAAAATTCCCACCCATCCAGCCAACACACCTCTCCATCCCCCATCACTCCTCATATGAGCTTTAAGCTCGTCCCACCAATCACTCTACTCAGGACCTCGTAAGGTTCATCCAACCTTGCACTCCAATTGATGTCATCCCACGTTACCCAGTAATGATGGCTATCAAGACTGTCCACGACCTTCTGGGTTTTGAGACTACCTCGACCCTCAGGGTATTGGGGCTAACAGTGTGTAGATAAATTTCCAGTCTCATATACTACGCAGAAAAGCTAGCATATCAGTTGTACTGTGCAATGCGGTAAACCGTAGTACAGACATGCAGTACGAACTGCCAGATCAGCTAGTAGTACGTAGCGTAGCTAACGTACATGCGGTACGGTGCAATACGGTAATTTGCTATACCGATAGGTTGCAGTAAAACTGCCAGTTCAGTTAATGGTACGTAGCGTAGCTAACATACATGCGGTACAGTGCAATGCAGTAATCTGCTATACCGATATGATGTCATCCTGGGTTGCTTGGAAACAATGACCATCCGCATTGCCCATGATCCTCAGGGTATTGGGACCGCCCACGACCCTCTAGGTAATAGGGCTATCAATCACCAGCAGATCAGTTGCCAGTTTCGTAAATCTTCCTTCTCTTCAAAATCCCACCCAATATAGTTTATGCATATTTATGTATGTATGCAGTCAGAAGTACACAATCAGAATCCCGGTTCTCAGACAATCAATCAAAAGCAGACATTCACATCTGATCAGTCAGTTACAAAATCATACATGTGTATACATATCAAGCCCAAATCAAGTCATACTTACCCTCAATAAAGCCCAGTTAAGGGCTGGAACAGACAGAGTTACGATTACAATTAAATTGACCTAAAATCAAAACTTGGCGAGATAGGGCCACACACTCATGTGCTCCGGTCGTGTGGAGTAATCCAGGCCGTGTAGGGGTCCAACACCCATGTGATGGGTAGCACATGGTCGTGTAACAGAGGCACACGCCCGTGTGAAGCAGAACACGACCGTGTAAACAGGCTGTGTAACTCACTGCCCAAAATCACTAAAATAAAGTGTAGGGAAGACACGACCATGTAAGGTTCTCACACGCCTGTGTGCCAACTAGACACGGCCGTATGTTTCGAAACACACACCCGTGTGGGATCCCTAAATCCCCAAATTAGCTACACAGCCATGCGTCCAGGCCGTGTGACTCCAAATCTCAAAATCCTTAATTCCCAAACCCACACACCCGTGTACCCAAGGGACACGGTGTGTGAATTTCGACAAAATCCCCAAATTGGACACACGGCCGTGTGGCACCCAATTTGGCCCTGAAACCCTAGTTCTCAAATCCACATGGCCATGTGCCACGACACACGCCCATGTGGCCACCGGGGTAGTCATAAAACTACCCTAAAACAGCCTCAAATTAGCCATTTCAGCCACTTGAACCGTCCCTAACCTTTGCCCCATCAACATATATAAAAAAAGCGATGATTCCCATCACTTTCACTGACTAAAAACCCAAAACCAACGAGTTAGCTTGTTTTACGATTGGAGGTGACGACAGAGGAGTGGAATTCCTGAAGCCAACAAGCCAAACCGAGTTTTTAGTTGTTTTATCAAAAGCAAAAAGAAAAATAAAGAAAAAGCAGAAGAGCCAGAGAAAATAGGAGAACGTGAACAAAAATAAAAGAATAGAATTATAATAGAAAATCTTAAAAAAATTAATTAATAATTATAAATGATTATAATTATTAACTAAAACAAATCAAAATAAAAAATAAAATAAAATGCACACCCAAAGATTCGAACCTATAACCTTGAGATTTACTAACACTCCACTTAACCACCAAACCAGCAGGCCCATTCTGTCACTTAATTGCATGACTAAAAACATATGTGCAACCACCTCACTGACCCTATGCATAAAACCCAAAATTCTAGGCCCAAAATTCGGGGCGTTACAAGAAAATTTAGTTTTTTCTTTTTCCTTTTCAGAATTTTAATTTGGTTGGCTTCAATTCCTTATCAAGTTATGATAATCTGTTTTACTTAATATGATTGCTTCATTTAATGAATCCTTGTATACTACCATAATAGGTAAAATGCACAAATTAACCACTAAGAATTTAGCTTCATTGTGACACTAGAGGTTAGGTTATATCTCCAAAAGGAGAATTGAGAACTTGTGTCCAACAATATTGTTGACTCCTTTTGATCTTTTAAGATACTCTGAAAGATCTAAGGGTTACAAATTTTACGACTCAACTATTAAGGTTATTTTAAGACGAATAATATATGTTCTTTGAGGATGTTGAGTTTGTGAAATGGGAGAGAGAATTAAGGACATTGTATTTGAAGAAGAATATGCCGATATTCCTCAACACATTCTTTTAATTGTTATTGATAAAGATCAGAAACAATCTATTATACCTGACATTGTTCAAATAACAACTTTGGATCAAGACAATGTCGTAGAATCTCACAGTCAAGTAAGAACAATGTCGTAGAATCTCGTAGTCAAGTAAGAAACTCTACAACCTGAAGAACTAATTTCATTAAGAATATCTGCTAGAGAAAGATTTATAATGCCTTTAGTGACATATTTTGACCTTGAGCTATATTAGGTGGATGTCAAAATTGCGTTTTTCAATGGTAACATTGATGAGATGATTTATATGGTAAAATCAGAAAACTTTGTATTCAGTGATGTAAAATCAATGGTTGTAAATTAAAGAAATCCATCTACGGGCTTAAGTATGCCTTTTGTTAATGGTATTATAATATTTACCAAGTGAATATCTCATTTAATTTTGAGAAGGCTTAATGATTGTGTAAAGCACAAGTTCAATGGGAGTAAACTTCTATTTTTGGCTTTATATGTCAATGATATACTGCTTGCCAGCAATAAGTTAAGTCTTGATCAATACCTCAAGAATGATTTTGAGATTACGTAAGTGCATAAGATTCTCGACATTTTAGTAGTGAGAAGCCTAATGTATGTTCAGGTTGATATGTATTCGAATATTGTATACACTGTTAGGATGTTTTGCAAGTATTTGAGCAATTCGAATATGGATCATTAGAAAGTAACGAAACAATTCATACATTATCTTCAGAAAACAAAACATTACATGCTCACATATTGTAGGTTTGATAAGTTAGAGATCACCATGTATACTGACTTCGATTTTGACGGAATATGGATGCAATTATGACAATAAATGACAGTCCTTTATTCCAAAAACAATTGAAGCACATCAAGATCAATGTACATAGACTTTAAATTCTTGGTTGTTAAAGAAAGAGTTCAGAGTGGTTAGGTGTTTATAAAGCATATTAAGACAAACTCCATGATAGCAGATCCCCTTACTAAAAGGCTATCACCTAATGTTTTTATGAGCATCACTACTCATATGGGTGTAATGTCATTTCACTATCTTTGGTTTTAGTGAGAGTTTGTAATTTTAAAATACCTTTTGTAATTTTAAAATACCTTTTTTTTTTGTAGACACATTTTTAGTTATTCCAGTTTAAGTTTTTTAAGGTTATTTTCTGTAAAAATAAGGTTTATTTGATTTATTCATATTTTGGTTTTGGTAAGATTTGATCTTACTAAGATTTGAGGACCAATTGGAAATAGTCATGTATAGATCACATTGCATGCAATTTCCATGCTACACATCTATATTTGATCTATGTTATTTGGTTGTATTAATATACGTGATTAGCGATGGATTTGGTTACGATATATCTAATGAAAGTTGTCTTGATTCTATGTTAATATATTTAATGGACAAGATTGTTCAAAATGCCTTTTGAATATGATAGTAAAGTTTTCAGCTCATAAGATTATATAATGACATGTAATTGTAGAGTAATCAGTATATACATATGTGGTTCAAGTGGGAGATTGTTGAAAAAATATGGACATCACATATATAATAAGAATAATTACATGTTATTATTTACTATCATAAAATGTTAGCTCAAATTAAAAGTGATCTAATTTGGTTAAAGCTTATTAGGCTTCAATTATTAAATATAGGTCAAATATGTGTAGATACTCTAGTAACTAATTTCTATTTGATGATAAGCTTATTAGAAATTGAGGTTAATGTGCAACAATTATATATTAGGGTTATGGTCTTAAAATTACACATACGTAACTTTTCTAACATCTCATCTTCAAAAAGAGAGAGAGCCATCGTCTCTAAAATACTTGGGTGTTAATTTAGAATATCAAAACTATAATATCTAAAAAATTCAAAAAAAACGATAGTTTCAAGTACACTTCCATATCTAATTTTGTTCTTAATAATCTGACATGACATATTCTTATTTATTAAGTTTTATATCAAATTTTTTATTCCAATTGTACAAGCCCAATTTTGGGCCCAAATAAACATAACCCAACTACCCAATTAAAACCCAATATAAACCCAACAGACCCAAAACCCACTAAAGACCCAAACAAATTAAAACCTAGCCCAACCCAAAACAATTAACAGCCCAAATGCAAGAAGGAAAAGAAAACCCTAATATTTTCACCTTAGGCCGCTGCCCCTAGGGCCACTTGCCTGGCCACCGCCTCTGCTCCCACCGACAGGTCAAATCCACCGCCCAAGCTGCACCTGCAATGCATTAAACAAAAATGACAGAAGCAAGAAAAGAGAATGTTGAATCCGGCTATATATAGCCAAACAGAATGCAAACGAGGGGTCTTTTCTTTTTTTTTTTTTAGTTCTAGATTTTCTTCCCTTTTTTAAAAAATAGAAGAGACAAATAACATCACAAGGCTCGGATATACTTCAAATTGCAAGGAATACAGAAAGACCGAAACCAAGGTCTATTTATTTCTTTTTTTTTCTCTCTTTTTTCCGAATTTACTTACATATATTATTCTTACTCCTATTTATTTCTTTTTTTTTCTCTCTCTTTTTTCCGAATTTACTTACATATATTATTCTTACTCTAGTAAAATAATACATATATACTCACTAAAAAATATAATAAAAAATATAATAAAAAAGAAGAAAAAATTACCTGAAGCGATTTCCGGCCACCGTGTACGATGGCCGGCACGGCGGATGACACGACGGCGACCGGCCCACTCCTTGCCGGATTCTGGTACCTGCAGAGAGAGAAGAGAGGATTAGAAGTTTTTTTTAGAAGAGGAGAAAGGAAATGAAATAAAAAAAATAATTAGTTTATATAGGCCGGCAAAACGCACCGTTTTGCCTGGCCCTTTTAAATCTAGAAACGGCGCCGTTTAGCTACCCCGACCAGAGACCCGGCTCCGACCCGCCTCAGGATCCGCGCGTTTTCGTATGATGGTCTAATTGCGCGCGTGGTCCTTCCGCTTTTCACACGTTTTGCAATTAGCTTTTTATTTCTTTCAAATTGGCCTCAAAATTCATCACGTTTTGTGATTTAATCCTACCTCCTGCGACGTCGTTTTAAGGGTTCGGGTAAATTACCCTTTCGATCCTCTGCAGTTGCGCGCGCATTCAAAGGGATCCCTTCTTTCATATTTATTTTAAAATCGGCCCCAAAACTTAATATTTGTTCCAAATTTAGTCCCTTTTTCATATTTAATATTGTTTCCATATTATTTTTACTCTTTGTTATTTTAATATTATTCATTATTCTATTTTACCTTTCTTGTATTATTATTTTTAGCATATTTTATTATTATTTAGACATTTTTAAATTAATATTACATATATATATATTTTATAGTTGTTTTATATATATATTATTATTGCTCCTAATATATGTTTTATGTATATTCAAATACTCTATTATGTACATTTTGTTACATCCATTTTACCTCTATATTATTAATATTTATTATATATCTTTAATATATATTCGTATACATTTATATATTATTGTTATTATTAGCTTTGATATTATTGTTTTGTTAATACATTTGTGTCATATATACATACTTTTAATATATATTTATATATTATACTTCATATTATGCCTATGAAAATTAATATTATATCATGTATATCATTTTGTTATAATTTTTATATATTGTAAATATCATATTATGTTCTACCATGTATATTATGTATGTCATGTATATGTTTTAATATATTATGTGTATATTTTGTTTTGTATTACACGTATATGTTATGTATATACATTTGATTTTATCATATATTTATTTTCCATATATTTATGTAATGTTTTTATTATTATTATCATTATTTTTGCATTTTTACTATAATTACTATTATACCTCTCCTTGTTATCATTATTGCATTATTACTTTTATTACTATAACTTTTTATATGTAATTACCTATATGCTATTGTTTTTATACTAACTAATGTAATATATATATACTTATTTTAGCGTACTTATGTCACTTATATATCATTATTCTCATTATTATCGTTTCGTCACCTATTTATTTATACCTTTGTAAATTCTTTCAAACCTTACATCATTCATTATTTGTATCATCATAATTATTATTACTAACATATATATACTATGTAATTTTATTACATATACATTTTTATATATACATATGTATCTTTTAATATTGTACTATTATTATGTATATATATATTTTCCTTTATATATTTCTCATTACTACGTATGTACCTTAATACACATATGTATATACTTTTATATCGTTATCATCGCCATAATTGTCATTTCATTTTGCCATTATTTATCTATTTATCTATTTGCTTGCGTATTCGACCATTTCACTTCCCTCACGCATTTCACTTCCCTCACGCATTAGTTTATATTTACATATTACTAACCTTGCTTTTATGTCATCTTTTTATAAATGCTCGTTATTGTCATTCATTATTACACGTTATTATTAATATCATGATCTGCTTTTATATATTACTATAAATCACATTATGTTTTTACTCAATGCCTTAAAATAATTCTTTCATAAAAGTGATATTCCGTATTTGGTAATTCGAGATAATCGTGCCCTAACTTACTGGGTTTCGATTTTTCTCATTTAATCTAAATAACGGAATACTCTTTTAAATTGCTATACGAGTTTTGAAAATGCTCATTCTCGGAGGTACGAAGTGTTGTTCCCTAACTTACCGGGTATGACACTTCGTCACCTCAAAATATGAATTTGTTTTAAAACAAAGGCAATATTTGGTGTTTGAGAACTCGGGAAAACGTACCCTAACTTATTGGGTTTCAATTTTTCTCGTTTACTCTAATTAATCGAATACCCTTCTAACAAATTAAAATACGTAAGCTTTATATAAAAGGCAAGCTCGCTCTCAAAAATTCAAGATGTCGTGTCCTAACTCACTGGATGTGACATTTCATATTTTGAGACGAGAAGGTCTTTAACACTTGAACTTTTTTTTATAAAAAAGGATCGTATTTCAAAATTCTTTCAAGTTTTTAAATTTTCGACACTAAGACACTAATTAATCAACTAGGTACCAATTTTGGGCGTATCGAGGGTGTTAATCCTTCCTCGTGCGTAACCGACTCCCGAACCTATTTTCTTGATTTGCGTAGACCAAAATTGTTGTTTAAATAAATCAAACAATTTATTAAAAACAACCACTTTTACAAGGTGATCCGATCACACCTCGTCAAAAAAGATCGGTGGCGACTCCTCTATTCATTTTCATTATCAAAATCCAAATCGATATTCGTTTTACCAAAAAAATGATTACGACACCAATAAGACTAAAATTTTGATACGACTAAACTTGTACTTTGAGCCAAAACTCCTGCTTTGAATTTGGATTTTGGGTGAGTGAGAACTGAGAAGTCACTGCAATAATTACTTTATTAATCTATTTTTAAACAACCACTACCTAAATGGGTGTTTGAATGGTAACAAAACAAATGGAGAAAGGGTGACTTTGCATCTTGGGTTATGTCAATACACAATCTGCCACCATTGTTAAGTTCATAAATTTTGTAGGTTGTGTCCATGTCAATGAACAAGGCACCAATGAGGCAAACCCTTTTAGTCTTCTTGGTGAAAACATTGTAGCCAAGTCTTCTGGACTCACGAATTTAAATCAAGTACATATACTCTTCAACGAGATTAGATTTTCGTACGATCTAGATTATTTGTGTCTTAATATTATACAATTTTTTATATAATTTTCTCTGATTAAATTAATTAATAATATAAAAATAATAATATTTGGAAAATATATATAAATTTACTTTAATCAATGGTACGTGATTTTACTTAAAAATATATTTTAAGTTTAACAATTTGCAGTAGATTATTCTTAATATTGTTTACACTAAAAGTTAATTTTAAAAATATATTTTAAGTTTAAAATTTACTATATATATTTGTGTCATTTTGTTTTATAGTTTGTAATCCTATCATTTATTTAACTTAATTATACATAAAATTATAATTATAATTAATATTATTTTTTATTTTTCATATATATTTAATATATCCATACATATTTCAATATATCACCTTTTAGAGAGTATATTATTTAAGCTAATGATGTAAAAATAAAGCACATTTATATGTGCATAATCATGTATACATATAAAAATTTATTGACTTTAAAAATATATAATGTATAATAATATATTGAAAATAAATTAATTTTAAATGCATCAATATTTGTGAACAATAAATATATTTTTTAAAAATAAATTAACAAATTAAATATAACATGCATTTTTTGAAGCAACATGTATTATTAATATTAAGTTATCTTGTATTATTATAATTATTAAAAATTATATAGTTTCCATTTTAAATTTTATATTTAACCAAATTAAATTTAATTAAATTTAAGACTTTTATTTTGATAATCAATTTTTTATACCAAATATAGTCTAATAATTTTATTATATAATAAGGGTGATGGAGAGAATAACAAAATATACGAAATTTTTATTCTAAATTTGTCGGCTATATTTTTATAAGAAATTTACCTTGAATTATTTTTTTCAGTATAGTAAAAAGTTAAATGTGAAATATTATTATTGTGAAAATGAAAATTTATAAGCTATGCAACATAGATTTTTTTTTTTTTGGGAACCTTATATTGCTATAGTTTATATATATATATATATATGATTTGGTGTGATTTTTTTGGTTAGAGCTTTAGTGTTTAGACTATTAGCCCATTTTTATATGGGCTGCAATGGATCTAAACATGTTTCATGAACAAAGCCCTATCCAGTTCTTATTTAAGCTTTAATCAATTTTCTTATGGGCTGAAGTCATTTAAACAGAATAATATTTTCTTGTTTTATCCCAGAAAAAGCAGAATGCTAATTGTTTAATGGATTTTTACTTATTATTTATTTTCATCTTAATATAATATTTGATATTTAAACTTAACACTTTTTTCTAGTTTGGTATTTTAATTTTTTCTTAATTTAATACTTGAACTTAACACTTTTTCTTTCTAATTTGTATCCCAAAACATTAGAGTTAGCGATGTTAGTTTTTTTTATAAGGGGATAAAATTAGCTAATGGATGACAAATATGTGTCAAATGATATGAAATTTAATGGCAGAAATGATTATATTTATTTGGAGTTTCATTTGTTTTGCTAAACAAGATGCTTAAATTTTTATTTTTTATTGACATTGAGATTACTTTGATTCTTAATGGAGGGAATTAATTAAGAGGATCCCTTTGCTTAAAGTATGATGTGGTCTTCACAAAGCCCTCAATTCCAAACAAAAAAAAATATTGTTAGTATAGTAGAAAATTCGTGTTAAAAAATTGTGCTTTGAACTATATTTAACAAATGAATATTGATGAAGAAAACAACATTCTTAAAACCCAAAATAAAAAAATTTTAATTATGTCAAAATAAAAATTAAAATTAATTAAACTAAAAGTAATTAAATATTTGAAATATACAAAAGAAATTCTTTATCATCCATTACCACATGTTTGTCATATATTGATTATTTTTGCTTAACTTATAAAAAATAACATCGTAAGTATATTTGAGTAATTTATATAATGTTTGAAAATTTTAAATATTTAATTAGATAATAATAAAAAAAACTTAGCAATCAAATTTTAAAAAAAAGTAATATCAAATTTAGATAATAAATGTTATATATATATATATATTGATGAAAATACTAAATATTATATTAAACCTTTTAGTGAAAATAACATTAACAGTGAATTTAAAATTTCAGCACTCCACCAATAATGTCAATCAATGTAAGCCAGTACTTATTACTTATAAGTAGTTATAAATTAATGAAGAGTTAGAAACTTATTTTTTCATAATTACAATTGTGTTATAACATATTATGAAAAATTTATGAAAATAACTATCTAAAATTAACACATAAAAATAAAAACATTAAAGAAAATCTTAATTGTATTATAAAGTTGAGACCTTAAAAATTTAAGCTCTTACATTCGAGTCCTACATATATATAATTCAAATTCTCAAATCAAATCTATTATTGTTGGTCAGTTAATAGTGGAGTTTAGTTCTTAAGCCACAAGATTCACATCTATATTATTAATTATCCGAAAAAAATCGATCATAGAAAAGAAAATGAGAAAAATCACATCCTTAGTGTAAGATGTAACTCTTGGGGGAGTGACAAATTCCAAATAACCACAGGAAATGCAAACAGAAATATATATATACACACATACATAATACACACATACACATATCTAAGGAAAGTGAAAAATGAGAACTCATTTCCCACAGCTGCGTTCTTTGACGTCTGATTTTGGGATGTGGGTAGCGTTTCTGGTGTATGTTTCTTTCGTTGTTTGGGTTCCTTATTGTCCTTTTCATTATTTGCGTTGAATTATCTTTGTTTCTCAAAGGCTTCTGTGTTGTCGCCGCTCTCTGCTGCGACTTGCAAGTTCCTAGTAACTCGGTTTTGTTGGGTTGTTGTAAGGTGAAGGGTGAAGGGTGAAGGGTGAAGGGTGAAGGGTGAAGGGGGGATCGTAATGGGGCTCGACAAACGAGGTTGAAAAGGGGTTCTTTTCCTTTGATTTCTGCGTAACTTATTTGTCATTCCACGTTCCATCATTTCAACAGAGAGCGAGATGTCGGTTCTATTATGCTGTCAACTGTCATTTCATTCACCCAGACCACTTGCCTTGTTAGATCTTTGCCATTTTTCCTTCCATACTTCCATTATCCAACCCCCCTTTTGAAATGCTTTATATAAGTTAAAAGTCTCTACTCTTCCCCGAGTCCTTTGCCTTCCGTTTCCTTGTCCTTTTCGTCAAAATGAGAATTTTAAGTCACGGTTTCATATCTTGCCGGAGACCATGCTATTTTTCCCTTCTTTTTCTTCTGATTTTAAGCTCAACGCAAGTGAGAGACAAAGTTGAAGGTAATATAAGTTTTAAATAGTTCCGAGTACTTGGTTCAATTTGAAGTAATCTTCTTGTCCCTACTTGTTTTTGCAGGTAGATCAAACCCCAAATCCAATAGCTTCTCCAAGGTGAGCTAGCTAGCAAGCACTCAAATTCTCATAAATGGAACAAAAAACCAATGCTGAGAATGTTTCTTTAACCTTGTTACTTTGGAATAGATGGTAAATGAAGAAAAACCGATATTGAGAGCTCAGATAGGTTCAAGGCCGCCAAGGTGTGAGAGAAGATGCAGTTCATGCGGGCACTGTGAAGCCATTCTAGTGCCCACAAATCCCCAAGCCAAACACGGCAACAAGAATTCTTCAACATTAATCTCAAATGCTGCCTATGCAAGAGGAGATGGCAGCTCCAACTACAAGCCCATTAGTTGGAAATGCAAATGTGGGAACTTCATCTTCAACCCCTGATGGAACTGAATTTTAACTTCTTGAATAGCCATTTTTGAACCATGTAAATCACTGTAAGAGAATCATTAGTAACCCTTTTTTTCCTTTTTGATTTCCATGATCATGTATTCATGTCAGTTAATTAGTCTTGTTCATCATCTCTCACTTCTTTCAGCTATTTTATTTGGACCGTATATTTGTAAGCGTATAGGGTTTATAATCGTTATGACGTCTGAATGTAATCATGCTTATTGTGAAGTTAAAAGGGTTCCCAAAAGATATAGGGGGTCGGAGAGAGGATCTAGAAATTAGGGAAAACAGACTGGAAAAAAGTTTTGCTTAAAAAGTAAACAATGATTTGGCTTTCACAGTTTCACCATGTGCGACAAGTGTTGTTTTTCCAACTAACCAAACAAATATATATATAACATAAATAAGTAATCAACAAATAACAATTAAATAAGTTCTTATTAATGTTTAGCTGCGAACAAAAAGAGATGATATCTCAATCTCTTAGGGCGATCTATACTCAACTATTGTGGCAGTTTCGAGTTGTGTTTTGGTTTCTTGCATTGTTTCTTGGCGTGTAAGAAAACACAAGATAACAATCTTTTTCTTTCTCCACTTCACCCTTAAAACTTTAATAGCTCGTCAGGAATCTCAGAAGTAGTCTTATCTACCTGCCAAAATATGGGTTTAATTTTTTAATCAAAAGTGTTAAGCTTAAATCCATTGTCTTTTTTAAATTAATTCAGCTGTTTTGGGACATGTATTATACGAGAGGGAAAATGAATCACCGTGATTGGGAAAAAGGACGACCAAATTTAATGGGATGGCATATATATTATTGCAAGGTTGGGTTGGTGGTTTGAACACCTCACATCATGTGAAACTAAAAGTAAATTTTTAAGATGCCTAGCGAAGTTTGAGCCGAGTTCTCGTCATTGATTGAGGAAAGGTCTTTATAGAGAATTTGGAGTTCATTGTGAATTTCGTTCGATAAAGATTTTTCGTTTAGGCTTTAAGAGTAAGATGACGATTAATCAATGTTATACTTACAAGTAAAAAAGAGAGAAAAATGAATTATTAATTCAAATGAGACAAAATGATTTTTATTGAATTGATTAATAGCTCTAAATAATTCTAACTTTTTATAAACTTTATAATAGCTAAAATTAGTAAGCTCAAAGTTAAAAATAGAGAAATTAAATACGAGAAAAATACATCAATATGCTTGCTCCTTACTTCTGCAATACTCTGGCTCAATTGCTCCTTCATTGCTAAGATCTCGCAAAAGGTAATACTTTATATCAATATGCTTATTTCTTTCATGCAGTTGAAGATTGTTTGACAACTTGATGGTTAAATTGTTATCATAGAAAATTGTAGTGGCTCTTTTTGGCTTGAATTGTAGTTGTTCAAGGATTCTCTTAGGCCAAATAGCTTGACAAGCACAAGTTGTAGCAACAACAAATTTAGCTTTTGTGCTTGATCATGTGACAATGGATTGCTTCTTAGATGGCCACAAAATAGCCCCTGTGCCAAGCATAAAAATACAACCTGAATTGCTCCTTTTGTCATCTTGATTTCCTGCATAATCATTTTCGGTGAAGCTATCATGTTTGACTTTTTACCCTTATTGTAGAAAATCCCAAAATCATTGGTTCCTTGTAAGTAACGAAGGATTCTCTATATACCTACTAATAAGACTCATAACATACATAATGCCTGGCCTCGTAGCAGTTAGATACATCAAACTGCCTATAATTTGCTTGTAAAGTGTGCTATCCGCCTTCTTCCCATCTCCTTCTTTAATTAGCTTTAAGCCAAGCTCAGTTAGAGTGTTGGTAGAGTTGCAATTGGTCCTCTCACATACTTTTTTTGGGAGATAGAAATTCCATCATCAGATCGCATCATTTCTAGGCCAAGGAAATAATGCATCTTCCCAAGATTAAACATCTCAAACTCATTCATCATAGATTCCTTGAAATCATCAAACATGACACTATCATTCCTAGTAAAAATAAGATCGTTAACATATAAGCACATAATGAGCATTTCCCAATTATCTTTAATTTCAACAAAAAGGGTATGCTCATATTGTAACACCCCTAGCCCGTCTTTGTCGCCAGATTAGGGTTATGAAACATTACCATACGATCGAAAACATTTAACATCATAATATTTAAATAAATTAAACATGCCATAATCCATTTAATCGCATGCATTATGTCCCTAAATCGAGCCTTCGAGGCCCTAAAAGTAGCTTTTTGGCATTTTGGGACTAATTTGAAATAAATTGGAAAATTTAGGAAAAAGTTTCAAAAATTCAAAACATGGGACACACAGTCGTGTGGAATCACCCTAGGCCATGTAACTTTTGAACAAGGAACACACAGTCGTGTCCCAACCCGTTTCCTCACCCGTGTAACTCTCTGAGTAGGGTCACACCATCGTGTCACACGCTATTGTACCAGGTTGTGTAACTCACTGAGTTGCCCCACATGCCTGTGTGTCAAACCGTGTGCTAGGTCATGTAACTCACTAACTTGCACCCTAAAAAAATCATCAAATGACACATAGCCATGTCGCCAGGTCATGTGCCTCACACGGTTAAGTCACACGCCCGTATCTCAGGTCGTGTGAACCTAAAATTTACCTAAAATCAAACCATTTGCAACCATTTCATGCAAAACTCACCATACCATTTTTGCACACTTTTAAGGGACTTAAACATCATTCAAAAACATATAATCTTGCAAACTCAAACAACCTAAATCACCTAACCAATATTTCATTCAAAGGCACCACAATTACATTCAAACACTATTTACCAAAACATGTTAAAATTACCAAATTCCATGCATAAAGACTAATTCCATTATGTGCTTCACCAAAACATAAATACCTAATTCAAACACCTACCAAATCATACCACATTTATCACTTTCAAGCCATTACAAGCATAGCATAACACCATACATTTCAATTACCCTAAACTAGTCAACAATACTTTACTTAACAAGTTTTATAAGTTAATCAACTAACATCATCTTCAAAGACCTAGGCATAGTAAATCAATCATTTTATATATCCATAAACCATCAACACAAAAGACTTATACATGATAACATTTCCATTTCCATACATGATAACCTAATTCAAGTATGAACTAAAACATGTCATAAGTAACCATTTTCAAGCCATCATCATCATGCCAAGATAACCTTATACACAAATATTTTAAAGTAACCAAAATCACATAACTTACTGAGGCATTAAAGTGTACCAAACCAACATAGCTTTCCAAAGCTTATACATGCCAAAACACCATTAATACATACACCATAATACCATTACAAGCACCCTATACATGCCATTATAAACCTTAGCCAAATTACTCAACTACTGAATTGTCTATTGGATAGTGTGATAGGTCTCTAACGAGCTTCCAATCGATCGAGCTTCCGATAATCTATAAAAAGAAAATAACTACATAAGCAATGAATGCTTAGTAAGCTCGTATAAACTTAAAACATAACCTACCGTTTCGATAGTGAAATTTATAGAATAAGTACAAACCATTACCAATGCCATAAGCTTAGCAGAAGCTTATATAACATCATCAAACTCGAAAATTAGTATATATGTTCATGAAACGTAAGAAATCAACTATGTATAAGCATAACGTTTAATTCATCATCGGTACTATACTATCATGATTCATTCCATTTACTTACTTACCATTTCCAATACCATGAGTTTAATATGAGCTTATTCAAGCATCATCAAGCTCACATGTTAGTAGATTTATTGACAATCATATCAACTCATTTATAACATAAATAGATTTTATAAGATACATTACATATGCGTCAAACCTTTCACAAAGTCGTGAACCTTTCTATTGAGTTACTTACCGTTCCATTCCTTTTCTTACCCGTTGAACCATCTAGAATTATATCGGATACTCGAGAAAGCTCACATGAAGTGTGCCTTTACAAATAACCATTACCTTTCCTTTACATCAATGCTCACACGTGTTATGAAATGGGTCTGCTCACACGAGCTATAGGTAGGAATGTAAGCTACACGATACTGCTCACATGAGCTGTGGAGAATCAACAATAATTGCAAGACCTCATCCATCGGTAGGACATTCAAGACCAGTACTCGAAACATGAAATCCCTAATGACATGTCATTTGTATCCTAAGAATTCCTAAGGTGCAATCAGGAACTCAATATCTGTCAACTCATCATAAAATTGATACATTTATATATATAGATCCATTTACATTAAAAATAACATAGTAAACATTCCAATTAAATAACATTTATTTCGTGATCTGTCTGTTCGATTAGCATTGTAGTTGCCCTACCAGAGGCTATACAATAAATCTCCATTTTCACAGTGATCTATTTGTCCGGTTAGCAATGTACCTACCCTATCGGAGGCAACACAAATGGATCTTTTTCTCACCCTTTTACATAACAGAATTGTCAAGCATTGGAACCATATAATAGGAAAGTATTATGCAATGATTACACACGCCAACAACAATATCTTATATCACATAACATTATATCATACTGCACATTGCTCACCTCATTTATGTATTTGTAGATACCTCTCAAAAACACATATACGCATAATTTTATGACATGCATGAGTTAGGTTTAGAGACCCACCAGAGACTCACATTTACCTCGACCCAACTCTTCTACTTTGACAATCCTTCTCAATCCAACAGCAGTAACAAAATACATAATCATCCATTGATTAAAATAGATCTTTGTTCGATCTTAACGAATAAGAAAAAAGTTTTGAGGTTAAAAAGAAGAACTTGCACATTAAGCAAAAAGAAAAGCCATCTGAAATGGTCCCCCTCTATAAATATACTCTTAGACCCCTTGATTTCCCACCAAATCTAGGGTAGGTAAAAGAAAATTCAGCAAAGGTTAACCTCATTGTTGACCAGTCATGGGAAAGTTAAATCAATCTAATTTTCTCTTGATGAAAAAAGGCCAACCATACTGCTTGTGATGATTTTTTTAGTTTTACTGGTTATAGAGTATAAGCAATCTTGTATACATTATACTACTCTGTTCTTTATTCTGATATTTGCCTTCTTTTGCTTTAGAATCCCAACAATTCCCAACTAACCCAATATGAGATCCAATTGAACTGTACTTATGCAAATCAAGCATACTATACCTTGGTTGTAACTCACATTCGGCAAGGTCTTAGAGTTAATTAAGTCTTCTACAACTTCTTCGTATACTTGGTAGGCTCTTAGTGTTTAAACAAAACTCTGGGGTGTATCCCCTACATAGGTGCGCACTTTCTTTAGTGCAATCCTTTTTTACTTGATAACACCCTGCAATTAATTCCTCAGATACTGCCAACAGGTGGATACTTTAACGCTAGTATACGTCGATACTCTTAATTAGCCATCAAGTTAACATGATAGTGGATTATGTTACCACAGCACGCCGAACAGTTTACCTACCTGCTTTACTCGACTTCTCGGGTCCGTCAATTTTTGAGGTGTGACATTTATTTTTCTTTTCAATTATTTTAACTTTAAAGTGATATTTTTTTATCAAGCTCGCTAGAGTGGTTTCTACCTATAGCCTTTCACTGAGTCTTTATTTGGCATGAATGTTGTGTTAGTTTTCCTTAACTTCTCAAGTGTGCTTATGTTTACTCTTTCAAGATCTCATTTTAACTAGTTGATTTTGTCACCCTAGATCTTCATTGTATTTGTACTGACAATCTTGATTCTTTTTTGTTTTTAGGTGAGGTAGTTAGTACTTCAATCGCAAGGACAAGCTATGTGAATAGTAAAAAATCTAAGAAGGCAAGATGTTAGTATTATGAACCCTTCAGTTGATTACTTGTTATAAGGAGGGTTGGGGCCTCACTAGGGAGGAAAAATCCTTCGATAGCTCTTTTTTAACTTTAGTAACACATTTTCCTTTTTCAAGTTTTTGCTATAGTGGAAAAGGTGAGGGAATCTTAGTATAGAGAACTACAGATGTCTTCCTAATCTAATAAGGTTATTTTTTTTCTTTGTTTCTTAGTGCTTTGTCATTTTCCAAACTCTCCTTTTTTGTTTTTAAAATCAAACATGTTAATCCTAAGAAAGAAATACAAAGGTTTCAATATGATGATGTGGATGAGCAGATTGGCTCACCTTTTCATAGGTTGACCTCTAAGTAAATCTTATCCTCTTCTCTCATCAAGGTATCTAACTTTACTTTATGAAAGCCAAATGTTTTAAGGAAAGTTGTTGTGATGCACTAACAATCTAGGATTTCCCTAGTTCTTGAATCAATAATCTAGGATTTCAAACCTTTAGGATTTTACCCAAGGGTCTTCATGTCATTATATTTCTTAGTGCCAAGTGGGTTGTTTTATGAACATTCCTATATATCTTTTTTTGCCGTTATATCAATGGCATTTTTAGATGAAGACGGTCTTTTGTGATGTGTCATATATCTTTGTGAAATCAAAATTTTGCCTTAGACTTTGGTTTAATCACATTGGTAAGGGGTGTAAGGAGCCCTACCCTTATAGTTTCTTATAAAATTTGTTCTTGTAGGGTATTAAACTAGGCGTAGCTAAGAAATGGAATCAATGTTTCAACCCTTTAGATTGATGATTTTCATGATTAATCA
Organism: Gossypium arboreum; assembly: GCF_025698485.1. NCBI lineage: Eukaryota > Viridiplantae > Streptophyta > Magnoliopsida > Malvales > Malvaceae > Gossypium > Gossypium arboreum. Next base: position 43,575,366 of record NC_069080.1, read on the forward strand.
ACTCTTTAGATTGATGATTTCTATGATTAATTGCAATATCTTCCTTTCATTCTTAGTGGATGGATCATTGATACTATTATTCCCCCTAATCCAAACTATTTTAGGGTACAAAGGCATGATTCAAGTGTAAGAAGATTTCTTGTTCTTCATAATCCCTTGGTTTTTCATCCCAAGCATGTTCTGATTGTCTTAATGAGATTACCATGAGCCAGTACTCTTCGTGTTGGGGATATGGCACTCATGTAGCTAGGCCTAGCGACATTCATTCTAGGCTTGTAGCTCCTAATATTGTTGAATCGTAGGCATAGAGGGAATCTCCATACAAGGATGTTAGTGATGGCCCTTTCGTTCCTAATTTTCAACAACAACTAAGACTTGCGAGGGATCATGCTTTTGGCCTTGGTGAGCTAGTTGAGGAAAGCATGGGTCTTACGATTCATCAAAATCAAAATAATCTTGGTAAACTTAGCCCCTAATGCTTTACTAGTAGGGGAATAAAGTTGTTTACTGATGCATTTGAGTGTATTCTAGGCTTTGGAAAAGATGATTCTTAAACCGATGGATGGATAAAGACATGTTTTTTTTTACCTTTTTCCTACACATAACACAAATTGTTGATACAAGATCTAGGGTTTAGTGGTTTAGGGTAGCTCACACCATATGGATGCTGAAAGCTACTTTAAAATACTTTTTTAATGTGTTTGGCAAAGTTTGAGAATAGTTTTTTTTTTATAGTAAAAGGTCTTCTGCTTCCTTTGATGGAAAGGAAAGACTTTTATAAAAAGTTTGGACCTATAAAAATATTTACTTCTCAAGGGTGCTTATGTTTACAATCTAGATTTTAGGATGGATAGTGATTAGTTAAATTATGAGACATTTAAGTAAAGTAGTATTCTATTTTAGAGAATTGATACTGAAAAATAAGGAGAAAACAAATGTTGATCCTCTTAAATATTTCCTTGAGATTTGAGAGGTCTCCTCTATTAAACCCCTTTGGTGAAGTAATCATAAGATGAACATTACTTAATTCCTTGGCTTAATTGAACAAGAGGTCCTTCAACTATGTCATTTATTTGAGTTAGGTACCTAAACTCTATTTTGGTTGAATTGGGCACTTAAGCTTTATTACACAAACAAACTTTGCCCTTGCCGTTACACTCCGTTAAACAAAAGTCAAAGCAAATCAAGAATCGTCATATCACCACGTCATTAAAATCTTATTAATTAAAAAATTTATATTAATATTAAATAAAAATAATCATATTAATATTAAAAAAATAAAAATATTAATGTAATATTTTTATTGAATTAGATTTTAATAACATAGTGACATGGCGTTTCCTGACTGCCTCTGGCTTTTGTTTTGTTTCACAGAATGTAAGCGAACTTTAATTATGTAATAAAGTTTAGATATCCGGTTCGATAAAAAAAATTTAAATACCAAACTCAAGAGAGAATTTAAAAACCTCCTATTCAATTAAACCTAATCCCTCTACCGAAGTGGAATTTGCTTGGCAAGACAGTTTTTTAGAAGTATAACAATAGGTGCGAATTTTTAAACAGATGCTGATAGCTAAGAGAAAGACAGACAACTGGTGGAACCAAAAGGTCAAGGCCAAGTCTACTTATATCATTTGGGGGAAAAAAGGAAGTTTGGGTTAATGAGAATTTTGATTAAAATTTGTGTTTAAAGCTTTGAAGTATTTTCATATTATGTGTCGAACTCTCCAATTATAATTCCAACTTCAAATCTTAAAATTATATTATCTCAAATATGTAAATACTTCACTTTGTTGAAGGAATTAAACTTAAATTTGAAATAAAAGAGAAGAGCGAATTATGTTTTAATTATTGCAGCTTTTGATCCTTTGGTTTATGCTTTCAACATGAGTCTCCGAATTATACAAAACAGTAACATTTTTACTTTGTACTAAAATGTTTTGAAGATCCAAACTTAGATAATAATAAAAAAGGGACACAGAGCCACATTTCTGCGTCACCTCATCTGCTCAGCTGCACTACTCTCTGTATGATTGATTTCTTACACTGCCAATCCTGATAATTCTATCAATTTGGTTTAATAAACTTTTAGCATTCATGACGGCCACTAATTAACCGTCTCATGCAGCTAATATATAGAATGAATTTCTGAAAAATGTAGTATTTTTTCGAAAATTTATGAGATTAGGTGAATTTTAGGAAAACGTCTGCCTTCAAAATTTTTTTTTGTCATTTCTTGTGAAAATAAAATTTATAAAAGTAAGTATTTATATAGACCCAAGTCTCATTTTTTTTATTTTATTAAGCGATGTGAGATATGAGTTTTTATAGACTCATAATCTATTTGGAGTTTGTACTCAGGTAATGTGAGATTGCTTACCCTTTTAATTAATAGTATAAGATTACAGGCTAAACTTAATTTTTAAAATTAAAGACAAAATTTCTCTAACAAATAAAATATTATAAACTCTTATATAAATATTATCGTTGTAAAAAAGTCCAATAGAAAAAGAAAGACAAACTTACACATATTGTGAAAATTAAAATAAAGTAAAATAAATAAAATAAAGAACACACAAATTTTACGTGGAAACCCTTTCGGGAAAAAAACCACGGGCAGAGGAAAAGAAAATTCACTATGTCGAAAATTTGAATCAATACAAGAGGAATAGACTATGTCTATTTATAGGCTTGTAAAGCCATATTCTAGTAGGATTGAAACACCTTATCCTAATCAATAAAAATAGATGGAGTTTAATAAGGTTTAAAAACCTTATTCTAAAATAAAATAAAAGAAGTCTAGTTCTATATGGATTTTACTTTTATTTTATTTTCCATCGTATTTACTTAAATAAGAATTTGGGTCACTTAATTCTAACAATCTCCACCTTGACACAAATTCTCAATGAACAAGTTCTTCATCGCGAACTTTCAATAAACAAGTTCTCCACCTCTTTCATAAAACCCCTTAAGGGTTTAACTTCAACAATGAACACCAACCAAGTCTAAGCAATGCTCAAACTTTGTTATAGGAAGTGACTTAGTCATCATATCTGCAGGATTTTCATGAGTACTAATTTTGCTCACAACAATATCACCACGAGCAATAATATCACGAACAAAATGATACCGAACATCAATGTGTTTTGTTCTCTCATGAAACATTTGATCTTTTGTAAGAAAGATGGCACTGACCGTCACAAAATCTTGTCTTGATTTGAAGGTCTCCATTAAGTTCACTAAAGAGTCCTTCAACCAAACGACTTCTTTACAAGCCTCGATAATCGCCATGTACTCACTTCAGTGGTAGACAAAGCGATCGTAGTTTGCAAAGTGGCTTTCCAACCGATTGCACAACCTCCGATTGTAAAGACATAAACGTGAGAGATCTTCTTCTATCAAGGTCTCCAGCAAAATCAGCATCAACATACCCAATGACTCCATCTCTAGTTCTTCCAAAGCGTAAGCAAACATCGGTAGTACCTCGTAAGTATCTTAAAATCCATTGAATCGCTTTCCGGTGTTTTTACCGAGATTCGCCATGTATCGCTAAGCTGACCGATCGCATATGATAAATCGGGCGTGAACAAACCATAGCATACATGAGAGATCCTACTGCACTAGAGTATGGAACATGTGACATGTACTCAATCTCATCATCTGATTGTGGAGACAAAGCTGATGAAAGTCCGAAATGAGCTGCTAAAGGAGTATTAACAGGCTTAGCACTCTGCATAATGAACCTGCAAAGAACTTTCTCAATGTACCCCTTCTGACTTAGGTACAATTTACTTGCTTTTTTATCTCTAAGGATCTCCATACCAAGTATCTTCTTTGCTGGTCCTAAATCTTTCATCTCAAATTCTTCACTTAGTTGGGCTTTGACCTTTCTTATCTCTACTTTATCTTTTGTTACTATCAACATGTCATCAACATAAAGAAGTAGATACACAAAATAACCATCACTGTTTTTCTTAAAGTAGACACAACTGTCAAAACTACTTCTTTTGAAATCATGAGAAGTCATAAAGGAATCAAACCTCTTGTACCCTTGTCTTGATGATGTTTCAAACCGTAAAGGGACTTTTTCACAAGCAAACATAGTCCTCTTTTTCGAGATCAGTAAAACCCTCTCGGTTGTTGCATGTAAATATCCTCCTCAAGTTCTCCATGCGAAATGCATTTTTACATCTAACCGCTCAAGCTCCAAATCATGCATGGCCACAATACCAAGCAAAGCTCGAATCGAACTATGCTTAACAACCGGGAGAACACATCTGTGAAGTCCACTCCGGAATTTGATCTGTAACCCTTTGCAACAAGCCTTGCTTTATATCCGGTTCTTCAACTCCTAGAGTCTCTTCTTTCTTTTTAAACACCCATTTACAACGAACAACCTTTTTACCTTTAGGAAGTTTTACAAGATCCCATGTTCTGTTTTTGTGGAGTGATTCCATCTCCTCTTGCATTGCAAACATCCACTTTTCGAGTCTTTACTGACTAATCGCCTCGAATAATTAAATGGCTCTTGATTAGCATCTATATCTTTAGCCACATTTAAAGCATAAGCAACTAGATCAACCTCGGCATACTTCTTTGGAGGTTTAATTTCTCTTCTTGTTCTTTTTGACGATAGAGTATTGCGGTGAAGAAGTAACTCTATTCTCAATTTTGTCTTGGCTTGAGGAGTTGATTCGTATTAATCGATGCTCCACCGCTTTTGGTTTTCTTTATTGGAAGAGTCTTTAAGAGATAAGTTAGGTAGCATAGCGGTTTCATCAAAACAACATCTCTGCTAATCACAACTTTTCTATTTTCAGGACACCATAACTTATAGCCTTTTACACCAGCTTTATAACCAAGAAAACGCATTTAATGGATCTCGGTTCCAATTTTCCATTATCAACATGAGCATCGCAGACACCCAAAAATCTTTAAATCGAATAATTAGCGGGATTACCCGACCATACCTCTTGAGGAGTCTTTTCTCAATGGCAACGGATGGAGATCGGTTGATAAAAAACATGCACGAGAGGTCGCTTACGCCCAAAATGACTTGGTAAGTTGGCATTTGACAACATACATCGAACCTTCTCCATGATCGTTCGTTCATTCGTTCGCAACGCCGTTTTCTTTGTGGAGTATGACGAACCGTCAAGTGTTTCATGATCCTTCGACTTGCACAATCTATTAAACTCATCGAACAAAACTCTAAGCCATTGTGCATGCGGAGGTATTTTATCATTTTCCGTCTGTTTTTCAATCATAATTTTCCAAGACTTAAATGCGGAAAACACATTGCTTTTCTGCTTCGGGAAGAACGCCCAAACTTTTTTGGAAAAATCATCAATAAAGGTTAGCATATAATTAACTCCACCTTTCGAAGGCACTCTGGATGGCCCCCACAGATCAGAATGAATATACTCCAACGTTTCCTTCGTGTTATGGATTCCTCTAGTGAATCGAACTCTCTTTTGCTTTCCAAAAACACAGTGCTCACGAAATTCGGTTTGCAAATTCCTTGCCCATCAAGAAGTCCTCTTTGCTTAATTCACCATGCCATTCTCACTCATATGCCCTAGGCGCATATGCCAAAGTTTAGTAATATCATCATCGACAAGGAAGAGGAAGCGACAATTTGCATCACCGATAATGATGAAACCTACAAAACATATAACTTGGCAATTTTTCTCGCCCTTTCATCACAACAAGGGACCCTTTGAAATCTTTAAAACCCCACTTTCATTTGTGTATCTGCCCTTTTGAATCAAGAGTACTCAACGAAATTAAATTTCTTTTCAATTCGGAACATGCCGCACGTCACTAAGTGTTCGACAACTCCATCAAACATCTTAACTTTAATTGTTCCAACACCGCGATTTTACATGAAGCATTATTTTCCATCAAAACAACACCTTGAATCTTGTTTCATAAGTTGTAAACCAATCCCGATTAGGACTCATGTGGAAGGTGCGGCTGAATCAAGTATCCACTCTCGCTTACTTTAGAATCATTAATGAGCGACTAGAAGTTCACCATCATGTAGTCTTCTACAACATCACTTCACCGAATTTTTGGTTGTTTTCCTTTTGATTTGCAGCCTCCTTTTAATCTTATTTTATAGCTTATAGCACTCAGATTTAATGTGCCCTTTCTTCTTGCAGAAGTTGCAAGTTTTACCTCTGTTTGAAGACTTTGATCTACCCTTAGATTTACCACGAGGATTCCGTTCCTGTGTCCTACCACGATCATCATCAGCATTTCGATCTTATCTCCCACGAACAATAAGACCCTCTCCTTGAGAGTCGGGTTTAACCACAAGATGCTTCATCTTATCATACGAGGTTAAAGAATCATAAACCTCATCAACTGTGAGAGACTCGCGGCTATATAAAATCGTGTCTCTAAAGGTTGAATAAGACGGGGGCAACGAACAAAGTAGAATCAACCCTAGATCTTCCTTATCATCTTGAACCTCCATGGTCTCCAAGTTTGAGAGAATTTCTTTAAACAACATTAAGTGTTCGTGTCTGACGCATACCTTCCTCCAAACGATGAGCATAAAGACGCTGCTTCATATGCAACTTGCTTGTTAGAGTTTTCAACATACATATTTGTTCTAGCCTCTTCCATAATGCAGCGGTAGTTTTCTCTTTCATCACATCCTGCAAAATTTTATTGGACAAATGCAGATGTAATTGTGTTAATGCCTTTCGATCCTTACGCTTCTTCTCTTCATCTGTTAATGTCGAAGGCATCTTATCTATCCTAGCGGGGCATCCTCCAGATCCATCTGTAAGGCGCTTGCATCTTAATTTGCCACAACGCAAATCGGTGTTGCGATCCAACAATGAATTTCATACTTCAAAGACGCCATTACCGTGATCGAGATGAATAACCCGGAAGCTCTGATACCAATTTGTGAAAAATAAAATAAATAAAATAAAGAACACACAAATTTTACGTGGAAACCCTTTCGGGAAAAAAACCACGGGCAGAGGAAAAGAAAATTCACTATGTCGAAAATTTGAATCAATACAAGAGGAATAGACTATGTCTATTTATAGGCTTGTAAAGCCATATTCTAGTAGGATTGAAATACCTTATCCTAATCAATATAAAATAGATGGAGTTTAATAAGGTTTAAAAAACCTTATTCTAAAATAAAATAAAAGAAGTCTAGTTCTATATGGATTTTACTTTTATTTTATTTTCCATCGTATTTTATTTAAATAAGAATTTGGGTCACTTAATTCTAACACATATAGTATCACATACTATTTAATATATAGATATTAAAGTGTAAAAATTATAGAGATAATATAGTGACGCATATTTTAGTTTTTATTTTTGAATATGTTGAATAAAGATATTATTTTGTCAATAATTATATATATTCTTGTATTAACTTGATATGTTTATTTTTACATTTCTCTATATTTTTAAAGTAAAAAGTACATTAATCAATAAACAATTCGGTTACAAAGAATTTATATTATTATTTAGTCTTCTATTAACACATAGTTTTAGATTCAAATATGAAACAACTCTAACTCTCTTCCTATAAAAATAAAATAAAACAATAATGTAACTTTAGTGTTGAGTTGAGACTAAATCAAACAAAAAATTACTTAAATAATTTTTACATATTTACAAAAAATTATTATGAGAATTTTTTATTTTTTATTGTAAAAAGATAAAAATTCACAAGTATAAATAATATTTTAAAAATAAATTAATACATGATTATAAAACGAAAAATAACATAAATATGACACGAATATATAAAATTTTCATCATAAAAATAACAGAAAATAAAAAATATAAAATAAATAACATGAATTATTTACTCGAATTACATAAAAAATAATTTAAAGATAATAATTCATTGTCTAATGACCATCCTTAAATTATAATCTGAACAATCTCAAACAAAATAATAACATTTAAATATAACAACATATATTTTGTTAGAGTTTAATATTGTACAAAGTTGTCTTTAATTCTTAAAAGTTAAGTGTAACCTTTAATCTTTTGTTATTAGTTAAAAGAATAAACAATCTTACATTATCTAAGAACAAACTACAAATAGATTATGTGTCTATCTAGACCCATATTCTATACTATTTAAGAAAATAATGAAAATGAGACTTAGGGTCTATAAAAAATCTTGTTTTATAAATTTTATTTTCACAAAAGTTAATACCAAATAAAATATCATGAAGTATATAGAGATGGTATTCATGCCTTCACCTAGGGGGCATTCCAGATAAAATCGTGGAAGTTAAATAAAAAAATATTAGGGACAAAAAGCATTTTCTCAACTTAGTCTCATCATTCTTAAAAAAAAAAAAAACCTAATTTGCTAATTTATTAAATTTTTTTTGGCATTTTTAAGAAATTCAGTAATATATATCATCATTTGTGTTCAGAGCCATGGCTTTATCTCTAAAAACTCAGCAAAGCTTAATCCCTTGGGAAAGTATATTGAGGTACACTTTGGTGCTACAGTCACGTGGGGGGACATGGGCCACCATCTCCTCCATGTTCTAAAAAACCTAAATATGAAAGGAGTCCAGAGCTTAAAAGAGAATGTTTGGTGCAAAGGTCAAGACAGTCAGAAAAAGAGAAAAAGCTAGCTGAGGCCCACACAACAGGGAAACCTCTCTTTATCTCCCAAGTGTTATTAGCTTGTATTGTATGCTTTGAAATTTCTCTATCCCCTGCTCATGGACAAAATACTCGCTACTTTTCATATGCAGAAACAGTTGCAGGCATGAGTCGCCATTTCAAACTATGATTCCCAGATGATGTAGATAGGTACAAATAATCAGAATTTCTATGTGCATGCAGGACATTTTTAACGCACTCTTGCCCTCGAACTCAAAAACAGTCGATTGCATATGGATGGATGCCCAAAATTTTCAGTCGGCTAAAAGGGGATTTAAGTATCCAAGCACATTTCAAAACTCGAATTCGTATCTCTTAACCCTTTTCTCTTATTTTTTTCAAGCAGCTCTCCTGAACTCACCAGTTTAACTTCACAAATGCCAATGCATTCTCTGTTATGACATTTTCCAAAGGCCAAACCAAAATTATGACCTTGGGATAGATTAATATCGGGTCAGATGCTTCAAATTGGGATGAACATTTAACACAAACGAGGGATACAGTACACTTTCTAGTTTTAACCTGTTGCTTGCTCAGTTGATATACTCAAAGTGCATGAATGGCCTTTTCATGTGACCATTAAGGTGCCTTGCTAGAAGCAATTTACTCCAACGGGGAACTTATTATTAAAGGAACAATCCATTTATCAAGTGCGAAATTTAACCCTGTCAAGATTGATATCTTCATTTGACAAATATAGCCCAAAAACAAAAAATGGAAGCCACTTGCCACCGGGAGACAATGTGAAGGTCTAAACATCCTTGACAAGGAGACAATGTGAAAACCAATATTGGGCACAAGAACAACTGAAAAGCATTTTAAAGAAATGGTGTTTAAGTGCTTTTCTGACGATAAGTTGGTTAATCCATCAATCAATCTCATGATTCTGTCAACAGAAAAGCACTTAAAAGAAATGGTATTAAGTAACTCATATTAATTTCTTAAAACCAGTGTCTATCATAGCCAGAACCTTTAGTCACTACCCTCTGTATTTCTCAACTGTTACAGCTGAGATGATCAACCAGACTACATGAAGCCACAGTGAGAGTTTTCTTGTATCAATTCGGACTAATTTTTGGCTTCGGTCTTTTCAGAAATCAGATAGATTTCGAATGGGCCTGAGTTGGAGTTTAGATTATTAATTTATCAGAACAGGTCCAGTTCGGGCTTTTTAGGCGGGTTTTTGAGTTTGAGAGGAGAATGACACTCAATACTCTACTTACATTCTAAGCTCCAACATTTATTAATCTTATTTCAAAAAAAGTGTATAGTAGACAACCGGCCCAAAAAATAAGAAATAACAGAAGAACTTGCAGTGCAAGTCTTGAAATCAAGAAAGTAAAATGCATCCACAGTTATCTGATTGGTCTGTGTAACAAATAAAGAAATGGGCTAAACTTAGAGTTGGAAATATGCATCCAACAAGAAATCCGTTGTGCTAGTGATGCTTCACTTCAAACAGACCATCCGGACCTGAAATACCATTGATAAAATGATAGAAGGGTTAAATCAACCTATATAAATACACATGTACATGCGAATAATGAACTAAATTTTAACTGTCCTTGCCAAACATAAATTCATCTCTACAGAAGCAAAATTATTATCACTGATCAACATGTTTCTTGTAAACATGCACATCAAGCACAACAAATACAATGCGTGGTTATATTTTCTGAGATTCAAATTGAACTTAGAGATGTATAATCCATGCACCACCACCTAGTGACATTGACAAGGCTAAAACAATTTTCAGTTATTATCATCATGCAATTGCCTAGGCACCATACTTTATGAATAAGAAAGATGTTGGTTTTTGACAGTTCATAAGCAATATTATTGCTAAAACTATCCTCCCAGCAGAAACATTAATTGAATTTTCTATTATCTTAAAAAGGGTAAAGACATTACAAAATGCTTTATAAAATTTGAGACCACAAATTCGTACAAATCAATAACTTAATTCTGCTATTTATAACATCCTCAGGTAGTTCAAAACAAGATAAAACTAGACAGCTAAAGCCACTTTAGTAATTATAGTCTTACTGGATGAAAACGAATTTTAAACCAGGCCCTGCTTAAAATCCAAACCTTAGCAATCTATTAAGGACTAAGGCCTAGAAAGAGCACTTGAAATGCTCTGCTGTATGTTTAAGTACAAGAAACGTAAGATAAGCTGAAAGGGAACTTCACCTAGTTCTCCGTATTGGAGAAAATTTTCAACTAGTATTGCTACGCTTAAATCATAATCTAAAATAAACTAGGAGGCAAACATTCAACATAGAAAACCACTTCTACTTCTAATCTAGTATAGAACTGCAAAGAGAGATCGAGTAAGAGAGAGGAATTGGGGGGGCGGAATTTAGCCATATTCAGATGGGTAGAAACATGGGAAACTAATAGTGACCGCTAATCAAATTAAGTTTAACAAAAAGAAAAAGAAAAAAAAAAAAAAGCAGACCATAATTGGTTGGCTAGTTAGCACTTAGCACATTTCCATAATATTAAAAATGCACAATGTCACTACAAGCCAGCAAATGTTAAGTCCATATAAGTTACCCAAGTGTTTGGATGCTTGACAAGTGTTTTGAAAAAAAAAGAAAGAAAGTGAATTGATTTTAATCTCCAATTAACCAAAGCCAATAGAATTCAATTCAACTCTGGTTTTGGATACACCCTAGATTCTCTAAATTTGCATAGAATTCCTACCGATCCAGGAGGCCTAACCAAATGAGTGGGAAGAAACAAAAAAAATGATAATCCAGCTATGGCAGCCAAATGAGTGAGAAAAAAACAAAGGAAATGAAAATCCAGCTATGTTATTAACGCCATGGAAAGATCCAATCTGAATTTAAAAAATAAAATCAAATAGAGTCTAAATAAATTGAAACCCATAACAATTACGACAACATACCCCATGGGAACTCCTTGTTGCGAATGTGCAAATAGGGGTATGGCTGCAAAATTTTACACAACAAAACACATCCTACAATCAGTTGTGACAAAGTAATTATCTTTGAAATGTGAATAGAAATTTGCAGAAAAAAAATGGACAAAATTAAACATAATGAAAATAAGCTCACAGGAGGCTCTTCATAGTGGGGATGACCCTTCGATAGGTTATAAAACGCTAAACCAGTGCAGGTTAAAATGCCTAAATATGTTATCTTCTCCCATTTCGCCGTTTCATCTGAAAAAGTTAAAATTATAATTTCTAAGATCTGTAGAAAAGAATAATTATATATTTTTTAAAAGCTGTTCGGAATTTAACCATAAACTTGCTTTCTGAGGTCCCCATTTTACTTCTATTTCTAATACAGTTACGATCAAAATCTCAAGGTTAAACTAAAGAATAAGACTCTAAAAACATCAAAAACTGAATAAAATCAAAATATAAGCAATTAATAGATGAAAAAAGAAAAAAAAAGATTAAAAAACAGTTGAAATTTTGCAACAAAAGAAAAACAAGAGAGAGAAAAGCTCACGTACAAGCATCGTCGTGATTAGGAGAGGAAGAAAAGCCTCGCTTGGGAGGAGCAGGAGGACGAGATCCGCCGCGAAGGGCGGTTCGGAGGAGACCAGATCGCACGCTCGCCATCGCCATTTTTTGTTCGATTTTCAGTGACGAAAAAGAAAGCCTTCTTTTACCCTTCTTATAGCTATTGGCGGTAGAAAAGTCTTATTGGCCAGGCTTATAAAAAGTTTCTCAAATTCGGCTGATAAATAGGATTAAATTATATTTACCTTACTTTATGTTTGTAAAATAAATATTAAACAATATTATTTGGCTGAAAAAAGAATTAGTCTGCGCGAATACACAAACCTTAACTTCAGATTCTAAACCAGTTATGAGGTTTCGATTTGAATCAAAGCTGAGATTATGAGACCAATGAGCAAGTCTAGATAGCCGCTTGGCGGTATTTATAAACCTGCAATAGCTCATTCACAAATAAGGATTGAGTATGAAACAATCAAGGCTTTTCACCAAATCACAAAGCTTTAATTCCATTCTTTTTTTTCTCATTTTGCAACCAGGTCAAGAATTTGTTAGCGAGTTTCATGGTTTGGACTAAATAGATATTGCGTTATAGAACATTTTAATGTCACATAAAAAATGGTAGACATAGGACAAACCACTTTATTATTATTGATTTTCAATTTTATTTTGTTTACATTCCTCAATCCTACAGATGAAAACAGAAAGGGAATGACTATATCACTATAAAAAAATCAATGTTCATGACCATCATCACCGGAGGAATCATTCTTGCTGGAACCATCAAGAGAATCATTGCTTTCTCCACCAGATATCGGAGTTGAAGTAGCCACCTCAGTGCCAAGTTCTTTTTGACGTTTCCACACCTTCGCCATGCACTCAAGAACCATTTCTTCTACTATTGCAAACTCCTCAATGCTGAGATCATTGGGCAGTTTATACGGGTTTAGGCCCTGTCTTTCGTTCTCTATGCTTGCCTTCTTGAGTTTCTCAATTACAATAGATTTAGCTTTATCTTTTTTGGGTTCATCAGAGGCCTTTTTGATACACCGAAGTAGAGTAGCTTTTTCCATATCTATTTCAAGATCGATTTCATCAAAATATGGCTGCCTACAGGTTTTCGAAGTGTAAATTGGGGGGTTGCCAATATAAAATGCCTTGCCACCTAAAAATAGGACGACAAAGACATTTTCTAGAGCACATAAGGTCCAGAGTTCAATTACCTTCTTGAAGATCTTGAAACTACGTTTGAAGAAAGGATCACCCCGAGCATCTGTTGCTTGAATTGTCAACATTTTGCTCTTGCGGTCGCCTTTGCCTGAAAATCTTGCCATTGAGAAAAGACTACAAGAGAAATGAAAGGAAAGTGTTTGATGATGGTGTTGTGAATTTTAGAGAACAAACGCTTGTTATTTATAGGACTTGGATGCCTAAGCTAATACACAGAGGTATCCAGTCCTCACTCTCAAGTTGGTTGCCTCACTTTCTTGCCATATATGACATTGCCATTAATGTAATCCAAAAATAGACTCTTTTAACCAAAATCACACTTTTAGTACCTAGATGCAAATAAAAATTAAATCTCGGAGATATACTTTCCATTGTCGCAAAAAGAATGTAATAATCCTACCAAATTTGTCTACATGAAAATATAATGGCGTTAAATGTTTCAAGACATATAAAACCCCTCACTTACTTCAAAATACCAACCTTTAATTAAGATAAACTCAACTTACCATAGAACGAAACAACAAGTAAGACCAAAAGCTTCATATTGTTGGAAAATGTGCCCATAGTGTAGTAAACATGTAACTGTTTTCTATTTATTTGAACGATGAATAAATAAATAAAGTTAATTTCACATTTCACTATTATTTATTTTGTATTTATATCTTTTATATTTTGCATGCATAGCGAAATTGTGATTAACAAATATTAGCTCATTGATTGTCTAAGTTTAAACTGAAGATAAGTGGCATTGTAAGAACGTTTACATTGTGAGAAAGACAACTTACTTCAGTAGATAATCTAAATGAGTCCGTAATCTCATAAAAGAATCAAAGTGAGCATTTGATTCAAATACTGATAAGGATTATTATGTTGCCTACAATTCCAATCAGGGAGATGGTTAGTCTTGGCTATCGGAGCAGTTGACTCCCTGAGTAGAGACATGGATGTATTCATTTAGAATGATACATTGGACTGGACCCAAGATGAATTAATTCTGAATTTGTTTGTGAATTAATTCACTTGTGACGTTCATGGTGTGATTTACCTAAATCCTGAGTTAGTCATTGACCATGCGCATGCAACTCATGTGCTTTGATATAAATGGAGGCTTATGCTCTAAAGATGATCGAGCCCATAGCCGGTATGTTGGGTACGTGACTTGTGTATGGCATGGTTTTACTAGCAACAATGGAATTCATAGTTCAATTAAAAAGTTAATGATATCCTCTCATTGGCATTGTGTGGATTGATAAATATGGAACGTGGCCACGTGTAACACCCCTCACCCGTATTCAATGCGGGAATAGGGTTACGGAGCATCCAAACTTACAATACATATAAACATACTTTTCTCATACATTCAATCATTTCATACAATCATCATTCAAATTCAATCTATTTATCCTTTATACAAGCTTACGAGGCCCTAAACATATTTTGGGAGCTGTTCGAGACTAAACCAATAACTTATGAAACTTATACAAAACTTTAAAAAATTTCTCAAGATAGGGGACACACGCCCATGTGGCCAGACACACGGCCACCAGACATGCCTGTGTCACAGGCCGTGTGAACATACAAAATGGGAGTACATGGTCATGTCCCAGCCTATGTCCGACCCCGTGTAACTCTCTGGCTTGGGTCACACGGCCAACACACACGCCGTGTGCTAGCCCGTGTGCCCTAAAAATGGCCATACACGCCTGTGTATTAGGCCATGTCAAACTTGTAGGAAATACTGACTTATGCCACACGGCCAAGTCACACGCCTGTGTGTGAGGCTGTGTGGAGCATACTGACTTGTTTTCAAAATCAACACCAGGAGACACACGGCCGTGTAACATGATCGTGTGTCACACACGGCTGAGACACACACCCGTGTGGACAAAAAAATAGGCCATTTACCAAGCATTTTTGCCACCCATTTTGCACATACCTTTACAAGCTCAATTGGTAACATTTTAAGACACAAATATGCAGCCAAAAGTCATCAACCAATACACAATCATACTATATCCATTTCAACCAATTCAATACTCAATTCAATGCCATTTACCTATTTAAATACCTATCAACTCAACTTGCTTTACTATAGATAATTCACATATATAATTCATTTAGTTAAACCATTCCAAACATGCATTATCAATTCAACCTCATTTACTCAATATAGTTCAATTACCCAACTCAAAACAAAGCCATTTACACATCTTTATACATTAACAAATTCACTATCACAAGCCAACTCAAATGGCCTAAATACATGTTCATCAAATATACCTAAAATGACTCAAGCCTATGCATGCCATATATCATACATATATAACTTCAAAAGTACCAAAATACATGTTCGATAGTGCGATGAAGTCTCTGACTGTAACACCCCTAACCCGTATCGGTCATTGGAGTAGGGTTACTAGGTATTACTGATCAATTCACAACATTTAACATACATAACTCATACATAAAGCACTCATTCTCATAAATCATTCGACACAATCAAATTGTCCTTTATAAGGGCCTACGAGGCCTTAAACATGCTTTAGAAGTGGTTCGGGACTAAACCAATAACATATGAAAATTTTGGAAACTAAGAAAAATTTCAACCATATAGGGGGTCACACGCCCGTGTGAGCAGGCCGTGTGCCTCACACAACTCCAAACACGCCCGTATCTCAGGCCGTATGGAAATAGGGCATACATACTGACTTGGGTCACATGGCCAACCGCAAGCCTGTATGTCTAGCCCGTGTGCCCTTTGAAGTGGCTACACACGCCCGTGTGCCAAGACGTGTGCTAGTTAGGGAGTATATACTGACTTGTACCACATGGCCAGTCACATGCCCGTGTGTGAGACCATGTGGAGCATACTAACTTCAATTCAATTTGCACACCAGGGGACACACAACCGTGTAACATGATTGTGTGTTACACATGGTAAGACACACACCCGTGTCTCTGCACATGTGGAAAAAAATAGGCCATTTGTAAGGCTAATTTGCCACCCTTATTCATGCTCACCTAAACAGCCAAGATGGTACCATTTCATCATACAATTAGGCAGCTAAAATCATCAACCAAATGCACAATTCATACCATTATAATTTCATCTATTTCAAATCTCAAATCACTACCATTTACTTAGCCAAATACATGCCAAAACAATATCAATCTATATAGTTCATTTACCATAATTCACACACACATAACTTCCTTATAAATAACCAACACAACATCTAAATTCATATCTAATCAAGGTATTTCTCAAGCATTTATAATCCACAAATCAGTTAACCATTTGAGCAACTATAATACCATAACCACATTCATACCAAACATACCAAAATAAGCCACCACTCACGGCTATATATACAAACCAAAACATATACAATTTACAAGCCAAATCTCATGGCTATAATCACAACCAAAATACCACATCTAGCCTATACATGCCGTATACCATTAATGTATAATCCAAAAGTACCAACTTAGATGTTTGATAGTGCGATGATGTTCCCGATGACTCCCGGATCCGAGCTAGCCTTGATTCACTACAAAACATAGAAAATAACACAAAGTAAGCTAATAAGCTTAGTAAGCTCGTATGATATAAACTTAACTAATCGCAAATACAACATTCATCAATCTAAACATATCATCATGTACTTTATGATTACTAACAAACCTTTCACCTGCTTATTCATAAGCTTATATAGAAGCTTTATAACTTCTTCGATTTTAAGCTCATAATATACATGTACATACCGATACCAATCCATAACAAGTTCATACATACATGGAATGTCGTTGAATATTCAATGCCTCGTACACTAAGTGTCATACTCAATATCTCGCACACTAAGTGCCACACTCGATATCTCACACACTAAGTGCCGTACATAGCCGAAGCTATTTCAAATCACACACTAAGTGCCATATATAGCCGAAGCTGTGTCGTATCGCAAACTAAGTGCCAAAAATAACCGATTTTTCGTTGAACATATCTGTAGCCCCGTATATACAATTTATGCAATATCAAAGCACTAAAAGCATAATTATTACAATGATTAATACATAAGAACTTACCTCAGATGTTAAAACAGCGAATCGAATCGATTAGCCGATAATTTTATCTTTTCCCCGATCCAAGTCTGTATTCCGCTTTTCTTGATATAATTATATTCAAAGTTAACTTATTCAATCATTTACTCATTCAATTTAGTCCAAAATACACTTTAAAACATATTTACACTTTTCCCCACAAAATTTCATATTTTTCACAATTTAGTCATTATTTCACAAAATCACAAATTAATGAAATTCAAGACTAACCCATGCTAGCTGAATTACCATAATGCCCCTGGAAGCCCATAATTTTTATTTATTCATACTTTTAACCACTAAATTTACACATTTCTCAATTTAATCCCTATTTTGCAATTTCACGAAAAATCACTTTACAAAACTTGCTTAACTATCAACAACCATTCATAATATATCAAGAAACTTCAAAATACACATGTATTCAACAATGGAATCATTCAAAATCTTTAACAGTTTTTCAAAATAGTCCCTGGGCTAACTAGACCTAGTTTCAATGATCTCAAAAACATATAAATCATTAAACACCAAGATAAAACCGTACCTTAATCAAGCTAGGAGTGTGTCGAATCTTCAAGAAATTTTTATGGCTTTTCTAAGCCCTAATTTTCGGCTAGGAAGGTGAATATAAGGCTAATTTGGCTTTTTTTATTTAACATATAATAATTATGCTAATTACCATTTTAACCTTAATGAAAAACCATTTAAAACATTCATTAAATGTCCATATATGTCCACTCATACTATTAATGGTCTAATTACAGCAAAAGGACCTTCACTTTAATAAACCATAGCTATTAAACACCTTTAACAAGAAGAATGCAACTTTTGCATTTTACGCGATTTAGTCCTTTTTATCAAATTAACCAACCAATCGATAAAATTAACTCACGAAATTTTCACACATATCAAATAACATGCTGTTAATACCGAAAATAATATTAAAATAAATTTTCAACCTCGGATTTGTGGTCCCAAAACCCTTTGTTTGATTTGACTAAAATGGGTCATTAATCGATGATCCCGGTTCCCGAGCTAGCTTCGATATACTATAAAACATAGAAGAAAATAAGCAGAGTAAGCTATAAAGCTTAGTAAGTTCGTATGTAAATACGAAATAATCTCATCATTCATTAACATTTCTAAATGGATGACATAAATTGCATTAAAGACATCAATCACCAAGTTAACATAAAGTTCTCGACTTCCATTAGCTTGCTATTCGAATAGTTTTCCGTACATACCTGTATTGATACATATCTATTCTTACCAATTCACTTATCAAATCTCTCCGAGTTTATAAATTCTTATGATACGAGTACATTGATTTTCCAATGCCATAGTCCAATTATGGTCTTACACATATATTGTCAAGGCCCTGCCATGGTCTTACATTCACATGCCATAACCCGGTTATGATCTTATTATCCGATTGCCATAGCCCAATTATGGTCTTATTTGGCATCTCGCCTTTTCTTAAATCATACATTTAATTTAATATCTCCACATTTAACTAATAAAATAAATACTATCTCAATTTCATCTATTAAATAAATACACATTCAAGTTCAATTATACGAACTTACCTCGTGTACGAAATAACGTAACGAACTGACTATTCAATTACTTTGCTTTTCCCCCGATCTAAGTCTGAATTCCTCTTTTCTTGATCTATAAGTAATCGAAATCAGCTTATTTAATCAACTATACATTCAATTTACACTTTTGCCCCACATATTTCACAAATTAGTCATTATTTCATAAATTCACAAATTAATGAAATTCACAATAGGCCCATGCTAGCCGAATTACCATAATGCCCCTACAAGCCCATATGTAACATTTATTTCACATTTCAACCACACATTTTCAACATTTCTCAATTTAATCCCTATTTTACATTTGCACTAAAAATCACTTAACAAAACTTGTATATCTATTAGCAAGCATTCATAATCTATCAAGAAACTTTAAAACTCATACATATTCATCAATTGCAACATCTAAAATCTTTAAAAATTTTGCAAATTAGTCCTGGGCTAGCTAGAATAAGCTGCAACGATATCAAAAATGTAGAAATCATTAAAAAGGGATAAAAACCGTACCTTAATTAGCTATCCAAGCATGGCGGAATGGAAACCTAATTTTAGCTTTTCTAATATTCAATATTCGGCTATCTAAGAAGATGATAGCATCAAATTGTTTTATTTCTTTTCTTTTATTACATTAATACATAATTTACTATTTTAACCTTATTAATATAACTTAAAAATCATTTAAAGGTTGTCCAAAATTGTCCACTCATCTTTCAAATGGCTTAATTACTATTTAAGGCCACCATAATTAAAAACCAAAGCTATTTGACACCTTTAGCTATTAGAACAAGAGTTTTGCATTTTACACGATTTAGTCCTTTTTATCAAATTAAGCATTTAAACGATAAAATTTCTTAATGAAATTTTCACACAATCATTCAATCATGCTGTAAACATTCAAATAATAATAAATAATTATTTTGACTTTGGATTTGTGGTTCCAAAACCACTTTTTTTATTTGACCAAAAACGGGTTGTTACAACTCTCCTCCCTTAGGGATTTTGGCCTTGAAAATCTTACCAGTGAATAGGTTAGGGTACTATTTTCTCATAGCTTCCTCGGGCTCCCACGTAGCCTCTTCGACATCGTGACGTTGCCACAAAATTTTCCCTAAAGCTATGCATTTATTTTTCAATTCTTTAACCTCTCAAGCTAGAATTCTGACCTGTTCTTCATTGTACGTCATATTAGGTTGAATTTCAATCTCAAATGGAGAAATCACATGTGATAGATCAGATCTATACCGACGTAGCATCGATACATGAAACACATTGTGAATCTTTTCTAACTTTGATGGTAGAGATAACTGATATGCTACTGGCCCTATTCTTTCAATGATTTCATACGGCCCGATGAATCTCGGACTCAGTTTGCCTTTATGACCAAATCGAAGTATTTTCTTTCATGGGGACACTTTTAGAAACACTTTATCACCGATCTGAAATTCATTATCCTTCTATTTTAAATCTGCATATGATTTCTGACGATCTGAAGCTACTTTCAAACAGTCACGAATTACTTTCACTTTCTTTTCGGTTTCTCTAACCAAATCAACCCCATGAATTTATTTCTTGCTAAGCTCAGTCCAATACAATGGAGTTCGACATTTACGACCATACAAAGCTTCATACGGTGCCATTTTTATGCTTGATTGAAAATTGTTATTATACGCAAATTCAACCAGCGACAAATATTTCTCCCAGTTACCTACAAACTGTAAAACATAACATCTGAGCATATATTCGAGAACCTAAATTATTCGTTCAGACTGTCCGTCATTTTGTGGATGAAAAGCTGTACTAAAATTCAACTTCGTACCTAGAGTCGTACCTAGAGCTTCTTGCAATTTCTTCCAAAATTGCAACATAAACCTCGGATCTCTATCCGAAATAATCGAAATTGGCATACCGTGCAATCTCACAATCTCAGATATGTACAATTCAGCCAAATTATCAAGTGAATAGTCTATAGTACTGGAATAATATGTGCAGATTTCATCAGTCGATCAACGACAACCCAAATTGTATCTTTCTTCTTCGAAGACATAGGTAATCCCGATATAAAATCCATCGTCACTGTATCCCATTTCCACTCCGGTATCATCACAGGCTAAAGCAAACCTGAAGACACTTGATGTTCAACTTTCACTTGTCGAAAAACTAAACATTTCGATACAAACTCTGAAATGTCTCATTTCATACTTGACCACCAATTAATTGTTTCAAATAGTTGTACATTTTAGTACTTCTCGGATGTACAGACAAACAACCATTATGTGCTTTGTTTAAAATCTATTGAATAAGCTCGGGATTCCTATGTACACAAATTCTTCCTCGGAACATCAAACAATCACTAGGTTTGATTTGGAACTCTGAATCAAAAGTCGACTCACACTGAACTCGTTTGGCTTTCAATTCACTATCACATTTCTGAGCTTCATAGGTTTGCTAAAGAAATAACGGCCTCGCTTTCAACTCAGCTACAATTGAACCGTCATCAGACAAAGCTAACTCTGTATTCATCACACTCAAAGCAAATAATGACTTTCTGCTTAAAGCATCAGCAACCACGTTTGCTTTCCCGTGATGATAATCAATTACTACCTCATAATCTTTCAGTAATTCAAGCCATCTTTGTTGTCACAAATTCAAGTCTTTTTGAGTCATTAAACATTTTAAGCTCTTTTGATATGTACAAATGTGGCATTTCTCACTAAACAAGTGATGTCGCCAAATCTTTAATGCAAACACAATCGCGGGCAACTCTAAAGCGTGCGTTGGATAATTCTTTTCATGTGATTTCAACTGTCTAGATTATTACTTTGCCTTTCTACATCAATACACAACCCAGACTGTTCAACAATGCATCACTGAAAATTACGAATTCTTTACCCGACTCAGGCTGTACTAAAACTGGTGCCTCTGTCAATAATGCTTTCAACTGTTCAAAACTCTTCTGACACTTCTCAGACCATTCGAACTTTACATCTTTCTGAAGTAATCGAGTCAGCGGTGTAACAATTATCGAGAACCCTTTAATGAAACGTCGATAGTAACCAGTCAATCCCAGAAAGCTTCTGACTTCGAATATATTTCTAGGTTGTTTCCAGTCAACAACTGTAGAAATCTTGCTTGGGTCAACTCTAATACCTTCGGCTGAAACAGTATGCCCTAGAAACCCAACCTCTCGGAGCCAAAGCTCACATTTGCTGAACTTTGCAAACAATTGCTTGACTCTTAAGGTCTGTAACACTATCCTCAAATGCTCGGCATGCTTAGACTCATCTCGAGAGTAGATCAAAATGTCGTCAATAAATACAACAACAAATCTGTCTAAATACGGTCTGAAAATCATATTCATCAAATCCATAAAAATGGCAGGAGCAATAGTCAATCTAAAAGGCATAACAAGGAATTCATAATGTCCGTACCTCATTCTGAACGCAGTTTTTGGCACATCTGAGTCTTTAACTCGCAACTGATAATAACCAGATCTCAAATCAATCTTTAAAAACACTGTAGCTCCTTTTAACTGATCAAACAAATCATCAATTCTTGGTAGAGGATATTTATTCTTGATTGCCACTTTGTTGAGCTGTTGATAGTCTATATACATTCTCATAGAACCATCCTTTTTCTTTATAAACAACACTGGTGCACCCCAGGGTGAGAAACTTGCTTTTGCAAATCCTCTATCAATTAATTCTTGCAACTGAGCTTTCAGCTCTTTTAACTCTGTTGGAGCCATTTTGTATGGCGCTATCGATATCGGTGAAGTTCCTGATACTAAATTAATAGCAAATTCAACCTTTCTAATCGGTGGCAAACCCGGTAACTCTTCTGGAAACACATCTGGATTCTCGTAAATAACTGGTACTGATTCAATCTTTAATTCTGACACTTTTGTATCAAATACATATGCAAGATATGCATTGCATCCCCTTTTTACATACTTCTGAGCTAACATTGACGAAATTATAGCTGGTAAACCCTTTAAATCATTTGATTCGATTCAGATAGTTTCATTGTTCTGACATTTCAACTCAATTGTCTCCCGTCTACAATTTACTGCTGCATTATGCAACGTCAACCAGTCCATACCTAGAATAACATCAAACTCGTCAAATGCCAACAACATCAAATCAGCCATAAAACAGTAACCTCGAGTCATTTATGGACAATTCTTGCAAACTTTTTCAACTAGGACATATTTGCCTAAGGGGTTCGACACTTTTATAAAAAACTTAATAGAATCAACAAGTAAATTTTTATTAGACACTAAGTTCATACATATATATGAATGAGTTGATCCGAGATCTATCAATGCAACTACATTAGTGTCATAAAGTGAAAATGTACCGGTAATAACATCTGGAGATGACACTCCTTCGTGAGTGCGAATAGCATAAGTTTTGGCAGGTGCTCTAGCCTCGGATCTCACAGAAGTATCTCGTGTTGCACCTCTACCACCACTCACATTTCCAACATTACGGGATGGTCTTCCTCTCACAGTCGGGTTGCCGGATCTTACATTATGAGATTTATCTTTCTCATCTAACTTAGGACAATCTCGAATAAAATGTTCGAGCGAGCCACATCTAAAACAGACTTTATAATTCAATCTACACTCTCCAAAATGTTGTTTTCCACGTTATGCACATTATCCACATTCAAGTTTATTCGATCTAACATTACCCACACTTGCCACTAACATAGCTGGAGTTTTTGAACTTGTAAATTGCTTCCCATGATATCTGTTAGAGTACTCCACTGATGCATTTGATCGACTATACGAATCTCGAGATTTCTTTGATGAAGAGTGATAGGGTTAATTTATCAATCTCTTTCTCGAATCTCTAGCTTCAGAATCAGCCTTTCTCTTTTTTTTGCCCAGTTCTTCAGCTTTACAAGCACACTCAACTAACACAATGAATTCTTTTAAATTCAATATCCTGACAAGAAGTTTAATATCTTCAATCAACCTATCAACAAACCATTTGCACATTATTTGTTCAGTCGAAACATACTCTTGAACATATTTACTTAACTGCACAAATTCTCTCTCGTCTCGGTTTCAGTCATGCGGCCTTGTTTTAGTTCTAAAAACTCTATGCTTTTGATCCAGAAATCATTGACTTATGTACTTTTTTTGGAACTCGATCTGAAAGAACTCCCAAGTGACTCTCTTTCTCGGCACCACAGATATTAATGTATTCCACCACTGATATGTAGTGTCTCTCAAAAGGGATATAGCACGCTTTTAAACATTCAATCGATGTGCAAGAAAGTTCATCAAACACTCAAATCGTCTTTTCAAGCCAAAACTCGGCTCTATCAGGATCATCATCAACATTAGCCCTAAACTCTTTAGCCCCATGTTTACAAATTTTATCGATTGGCAGCTTGTTCAATCGTATTGGATCAATAACTTGAGGATTTGGTGAGGGTGGAGGTTGTTGAGTAGCTGAATTTATCTGGACATATTGATTGAACCACTCGTTCATCATTTGAAAGAAGGCTTCTTTATCCTCACCTTAGTGACTACTCGCCACAGGTCTCCCTTAATCGGGAGTTGGCACATTACTTTCAACATCATCTGCTACAACTCGTTCGAGATCCATTACTATACGAAAAGATAGTTTATAATGTCAGGATTCATTACACTATCACAGGTTATATATGGCATGTATAGCTAGACTCTCACACACGCTACATTAGTCCTAGAATCGACTAAACTGTAGCTCTGGTACCAATAAATGTAATTGTAACACCCCGAACCCGAGACCGTTGCCGGTGTCGGACACGAGGGGTTAACAAGCCAAAACCACTTATGGCACCGACCAATTTGACATTCCAGGCAAGCTGGAAAACTGCGTTTCTGTTTCCTTAAAAAGAATATCTCGAGTTTCACAACTCGGAAACTGATTCCGTAAATTTTCCCTGAATTTAGACTCATATATCCATCCATGGATTTATTTCTAGAATTTTTGGTCGGGCCAATTGGTACAGTTTATTAGTTAAAGTCACCCATGTTACAGGGGTCGACTACACTGACCTTCGTGCATTAAAACTTGAATATCTCTCTGTAAAGGGTTTCAATACTGATGCCGTTTGTTTCTAATTAAACTAGACTCAAAATGGAATCTGCACATATTAGGCATGACTTCTAATTCATTCTGGATAATTTATGGTAAATTTTCAAAGTCGCGACAGGGGACCCAGAAACCGTTCTGGCCCTGTCTCACGATAACTTTAATATCTCTTAACATGTAACTCCTATGACTGTTTCGTTTCTTCCATATGAAAGTAGACTCATCAAGGTTCATTTACATAATTCTTTCACTATTTAATACCATCCCTACAATTTTTGGTGATTTTTCACATTCCCGTCACTGCAGCTGGCAGCACCTATTTTTAAGGTAGGTCTTACCTATTTTGTAGTCTCCATGAACCAACTAGTCTTGCCATACATAGGTTCACCTATGATCATTTTTAGCCATTCCAATGGCTGATCATGTGACCAACACTCCCATTTACAATCCATAATCACATCATGAAACCATATATATATACAAATCACAAATGGTCTAACTGTACTTTACTTCTACGAGCCATTTTCGCATGGCCGTACACATGTACATCACAACACATTTGAACCAACAAGGGTAGTCCTATACATGCCATTTCAAAGTTCAACCAAAATTATACCAAAATGGAGGCTTTGATAGTGTGGATGACTTCGACTTCAATGATCCCGTATCCGATCGCTAACGAACAAAATCTATAAAGCGAGAGCCAAAGCAACGGGTAAGCATTTTTATGCTTAGTAAGTCTCAAGCAATAAAATCAGCTTTAACTAAAGCATTACATTCACATAGCCAAATGAATCATTTCATTAATACACATTCACATAATCATACTTACTTCACACTTCATCATTGTATACTTTCACAAGATATCAACCAATTCAATAGCTGAAAATTCGTTAGTCGATTGAACGGATGTTACTCAAACATATCGACTTTTCCAATGCACATATAAACATACCTTATCCTTTGGGCTTTTCGAGCGTACTAATTAAATTTATTACAGCAACCAACGCCACCTTCAGCCCAAGCTTCTTCGAATACAACCGGATATAACCACATGCACGAATGCCTTGGTCTTAGCCTGATAGAACGACTTGCACAAATGCCTTCGGTATTAGCCCGGATTTAACAACTTGCACGAATGCCTTGGTCTTAGCCAGATTTAGTCACTAGCATAATTGCCTTGGTCTTAACCCGGATTTAACTACTAGCATAAATGTCTTCGGGACTTAGCCCGGATATCATTTAATTGCTCATGCACACACATACATCAATAGTCATTACACATCCATGTTTCGTTTTCGTTACTAAGGCTCAAACACAAACATATCACTAGCATAATCGCCGGGACTTAGCCCGGTATCATTCAAATACTCATACACACATAAATCAATAATCATTACACATCCATATTTCATTTCACATAATTCGAGTAGGGTCATTTCTTGAGGACTTACCTCGGATGTTGTCGAACGGCTTCAACGGCTATTCGATCACTTTTTCCTTCCCCTTATCCAATTGTGGCCCTCTAAGCTCTCGAGCTTTATGTTAACAAGTAAATTGATTTAGTCGTTTGAATATCAAAGGGGAATCCAAGGTACTTAGCCCTTATAAGGCCGCACACAATTATATTCACACACTTGAGCTCATTAATTATAACATAGCATCAAGCACTCATATGGCCGATTATACTTAGTCATACTTGCACCAAATCAACAATAATTTCAAGGTTTTTCATACTATACATGCACTAGGCCGAATGTACATGCAAATTTCACAACCATTCTTCAACAAATTTCTCCTTTAAAGAAACTTATTTATCACTTTCTTCATAACCAAAACATCATGTGCAAACATATATACACATATAAGTGTAAGGCCGAATTTCAAGGTATCCATAACCATCCAAAACACAAATTTTTAACTAACATGCAAGAAGCATAAACCATGCTCATGAATGCATCATGGCCGAATAGATCACCATCATGCCCCTTTCAACTTCGGTCATGGTTAAACAAAAAAAAACTCAATGTCTTACTCAAGATTGCTACAAAGAAATTTCAAGAGTAGTCAATCCATCATTGCATGCATCATTAGCAAGCTTCACATTTAGCATGCAATGGCTTTAACACAATAATAACCTTGGCCAAATACCATTTCCATGGCATAACAAGGATTTGAACCATGGCTAACATGAACATCAAGTTAGCAACCAAAACATGCATGAATCTCATGACACCACCTCATACATACCTTAATCTTGATGCAAGTTTAGCCAAATCTCCTTCTAGATCTCTTCTAAACAAAGAAAATGAAGCAAAATCTCTTCTTCCTCTTAAGAATTTCGCCAAAGGAAGGAGGGAAAAGATGAACAAATTTTTTGTTTTTCTTTATCACCTACACGGCAATGGGGGGGGATGCTACACTCACACACATTTTTTTTGTTTCTCTTCCCACATTTTAATTATTAATCATTTCTCTCATGCTCCATTAACAAAACATGTTTTCTTTGCCCATAAACCATGTCATGGCCGGCCACCACCTATAAAAAGGGGGAATTTGACATGCAAGTCCATTGTTTTGCATGCATGCTTTAATTAGTCATCACACATTTCCCCATCATACTTTCAAAGTTTACTACTAGGTCCTTTCTAGTGAAATTCACGTTTATAGCTCTAAATCAAAACATCAAAAATGTCACACATGAATACACACATATTATAGGCATCAAAATAAATTTTAGATTATTTTTTTATGCCTCGGTTTTGTGGTCCCGAAACCACGTTCCGACTAGGGTCAATTTTGGGCTGTCACAGTAATACCCTTCACCCGTATTCAACACCGAAATAGGGTTACGGAGCATTACTAGACTTACAATACATATAAACATACTTTTCTCATACATTCAATCATTTCATATAATAATCATTCAAATTCAATCTATTTATCCCTTATACAAGCCTACGAGGCCATAAACATGCTTTGGGAGCGGTTCGGGACTAAACCGATAACTTATAAAACTTTTATAAAACTTTGAAAAAATTTTCAAAACAGGGGACACACGCCTGTGTGGCCAGGCCGTGCGTCTCACACGGCCACCAGACATGCCTGTGTCATAGGCATGTGAACATTCGAAAGGGGAGTACATAGCCGTGTCCTAGCCCATGTCCAACCACGTGTAACTCTCTGACTTGAGTCACACAACCAACACACATGCCCGTATGGCTAGCCCGTGTGCCCTAAAAATGGCCATACATGCCTGTGTGCCAGGCCGTGTCAAACTTGTAGGGTATACTGACTTATACCACACAGCCAAGTCACACGCCCATGTGTGAGGCCGTGTGGAGCATACTGACTTGTTTTTAAAATAAACACCAGGGGACACACGGCCGTGTAACATGACCGTTTGTCACACATGGCTAAGACACATGCCCGTGTGGACAAAAAAATAGGCCATTTACCAAGCCATTTGCCACCCATTTTTCATATATCTATACAAGCTCAATTGGTACCATTTTAAGACACATATACAGCCAAAAGCCATCAACCAATACACAATCATACTATATCCATCAAAACCAATTCAATACTCAATTCAATGCCATGTACCTATTCAAATACTTATAAACTCAACTTGCTTTACTATACATAATTTACATATATAATTAATTTAGTTAAACCATTCCAAACATGCATTATCAATTCAACCTCATTTACTCAATATAGGTCAATTACCCAACTTAAAACAAAGCCATTTACACATCTTTATACATTAACAAAT
The DNA here is from genome assembly GCF_025698485.1 of Gossypium arboreum. NCBI lineage: Eukaryota > Viridiplantae > Streptophyta > Magnoliopsida > Malvales > Malvaceae > Gossypium > Gossypium arboreum. The sequence continues at coordinate 43,604,328 of NC_069080.1, forward strand.
TCATCATCACAAGCCAACTCAAATGGCCTAAATACATGTCCATCAAACATACCCAAAATGACTCAAGCCTATACATGCCATATATTATACATATATAACTTCAAAAGTACCAAAATAGATGTTCGATAGTTTGATGAAGTCTCTGAAGATCCCTAGTTCCGAGCTAGCTTTGATATACTATAAAACATAGAAGAAACTAAGCAAAGTAAGCTATAAAGCTTAGTAAATTCGTATGTAAATATGAAATAATCTTATCATTCATTAACATTTCTAAATGGATGACATAAATTGCATTAAAGACACCAATCACCAAGTTAACATGAAGTTCTCAACTTCCATTAGCTTGTTATTCGAATAGTTTTCCGTACGTACCTGTACTGATACATATCTATTCTTACCAATTCACTTATCAAATCTCTCTGAGTTTATAAATGCTTATGATACGAGTAAGTTGATTTTACAATGTCATAGTCCAATTATGGTCTTACACATACATTGCCAAGGCCCTGCCGTGGTCTTACATTCACATGCCATAACCCGATTATGGTCTTATTATTTGATTGCCATAGCCTAGCTGTGGTCTTAATTGGCATCTCGCCTTTTTTTAAATCGTACATTTAATTTAATATCTCCACATTTAACTAATAAAATAAATACTATCTCAATTTCATCCATCAAATAAATAAATACACATTCAAGTTCAATTATACGAACTTACCTTGTGTACGGAAGTAACGAACTCACTATTCAATTACTTTGCTTTTTCCCCGATCTAAGTCTGAATTCCTCTTTTCTTAATCTATAAGTAATCAAAATCAGCTTATTTAATCAACTATTCATTCAATTTAGTCCAAAACACACTTTAAAACACATTTACACTTTTACCCCACATATTTCACATATTTCACAATTTAGTCATTATTTCATAAATTCACAAATTAATGAAATTCACAATAGACCCATGCTAGCCGAATTAGCATAATGCCCCTAGCAGCTCGTTTTTCATTTATTTCACATTTCAACCACATATTTTCAACATTTCTCAATTTAATCCCTATTTTGTATTTTCACTAAAAATCACTTAACAAAACTTGTATATCTATTAGCAAGCATTCATAATCTATCAAGAAACTTCAAAAATAATACATATTCATCAATGGAAACTTCTAAAATCTTTAAAATATTTGCAAATTAGTCCCTGGGTTAGGTAGAGTAAGCTGCAACGATCTCAAAAACAGAAAGGGTCAAAAATCGTACCTTAATTAACTATCCAAGCATGGCCGAATGGAAACCTAAATTTAGCTTTTCCAATCTTTTATATTCAACATATAAGAAGATGATAGCATCAAATTGTTTTATTTCTTTTGTTTTATTACATTAATACATAATTTACTATTTTAACCTTATTAATATAACTTAACAATCATTTAATGGTTGTCCAAAATTGTCCACTCATCTTTCAAATGGCTTAATTACAATTTCAGGCCACCATAATTAAAAACCAAAGCTATTTGACACCTTTGGATATTAGAACAACACTTTTGCATTTTACGCGATTTAGTCCTTTTTATCAAATTAAGCATTTAAACGATAAAATTTCTTAACGAAATTTTCACACAATCATTCAATCATGCTTTAAACATTGAAATAATAATAAAATAATTATTTTGACTTCAGATTTGTGCTCCCAAAATAACTGTTCTGATTTGACCAAAAACTGGTTGTTACACCAGGGGTTACTGGTTATTAAACGTGCAATTTATCATACTCATTTGTTGAAAGTGATTATATTAATCATTGAGAAGACACAATGGTGAAAATGAGATAAAATAGGATTGTATTGAGTGGACAGATTTAACTCAAAGGAATCAACGATATCATATGAGGGTAACACACACATGAAAAGGTCATTGGACAAAGCAATTGGATGAATTGCTTTCGTAAAGAGTATACAATAAGGAGTTTTCAATCATGGTACTTCTTGTGGACTAACTCCATGATTAAGTAATTGCGAATTATCAGAACGATACTTCTGGACATAATTGCAACCACTGGAGTTAATTGTATATGTCTGATTGGTCTCTCCACTAGCTTAACAAAAGCTCGATCGGATTGCATTTGAGTCAAAAGAAAATTCTACGAATTTGGGAATAATTTAATTGAGTCAATTTATTCGATGGGGAATTAAATTAGGTAGTCGTAAGAATTGTTCAACTAGAGAATTTGATTAAAGAATTTTCTTTAAAAATTAATTTGGAAAATCTAAGTGATTTTTAGAAAAATTAATTTTGATAAAGAAAAATTAAATTAATCAAATCAATTAAAATTAATATGATATTTGTGGAAGTCAATTTTCAAGTCAGAAAATTGGCCCAATGGGTAATTGAACTTGAAAATTGGATCTGAGATCGTAAATTGGGCTCGGAAGCCCAAAACTGAGATAAAGACCTAAAAATTGGTCGAATCGGGCCTGGTATGTGAAACTGGGTCAACGGTCTAACTAGTGGCTAGACCAGACCGGTCGGTTCATCTTTGACTCGGACCAAACCAACAGCAGTCGAGCTAGCTCGGGGTGCCGTAAGGGTGTTGCACTTGCATCACCGGACACGGCGATGCTGGTGGCTGTGACGGCGGTTGGTCTTCGGTGGTTGAGTAGTGGAAGAGTTACACTCCTACTGGGACTCTAACAGAGAATTTGATTTTAGATTAATTATTCCAAAAATAATATTATTTTAATAATTTAATATTAAATTAAATTAAATACTTATCTTAATAGTATTTTATTAATTTAATGTTGAAGAGATTATCTTAATATTAAATTTAATTTAATATTTATCTTGTAGATAAATATTCTATTAATTTAATAACATTTAATATTAAATTTAATCTAATATTTATATTATATTAATTTAATATTAAAGTGATTAAGTTTAATCATAGTTGAGCTCTTTAAACTCTCTCTATATAAAGAGAGCCTTGGGTCATTATTTATGCACATTTGAACACAAAAGAAAGTTGTAGAGAGAAAATTCTCTGAAGAGATTATTTTACAAAATTTCTAGAGATATTTTACTAATTTATAACTTGACCTAAAATTTTAGAGAAATTACAAAATTACCCCATTGGTAATTTTTGTGAAAAATTTTCTGATTCAAAGCGAGCCCACACTCGGCAGTTATGCGCTTGAGGATAGTGGGGAAGACTACTCGGTCAAAGCGCTCATCTTAGACAAATAGAAAAGTTACAATATTGATTATGTGACATCCCTAAAGTGACCCTAGTCGGAAAGCGGTTTCGGGACCGCTAAACCGAGTCACTAAATTATTTGAGTATGATAGTTACTGTCTAAATGTGTGAAAATGCATGTGTGAATTTTTTTAATTCTTTGATTTAGTTAATTTGAAGGTGAATTGAAAGAAAAAGGACTCATGTGAAAGGATTTAATTATATGTGGCTAATTTTAAGAGGTTAATAAAGGAATGAAGTAAAATAAATGGAGTTGCATGTCAAATAACCCATTTGACAAGGTTAGTGGCCACCATGACAAAATTATGGGCAAGGAACATGTTTCCAACATGTTATGCTAGTGGTGTATGTAGGAAGCCATAAAATAATAGCTAGCATTAAAGAAATGAACAAAAAATGAGCATGGATGCCCCCACCCATTGTGCCGTAACTAGAGAGAAAAGCAAAAAAAAAGAAGGAAAATGCTCATTCTATTCTCCATTGCCGTGGCTTGAAGGAGGAAGAAGAAGGAATTCTTTTGTGCATGATTTGGCTTGGTTGATGCTTAGGAAGAGGTAAGCACTTTGAAACCCTTGGAAATTTAGATGTAAATGAGGTGATTAGTTCAAGTTCTATTCATTCCATGGATTAAATTTGGTTGTTTGGAGGTTTGGTATTTGGCCAAGTAGTTGAAGCTCTTGGTACATATATTTTTCATGAAAGTTAAAATTGGTTTGTTCATAAGGGAGGGTGCGAATGTGGCCAATGAAAGGCCTTGATGAACTATATATGTGGCTTGGGTTTATGATATTCGGTTAAGGGATATTGTGCTAGCAAGGTTGGTTTTATATATACATGTAAGTTACTTTGTATATGATGTTTAGAAAAAAAAAATAGTGAAGGGCAAAGTTAATGATGTTGGATAAATTTTTAGTAGAGTTGTGCTTAGGCATTCGGTCATTGATGAGCATTGTGGTAACCTAGTTGTAGTTGCAACTCCTAATTTTGAGATGGAATTTGTACACATCGTTAAGTAAATGGTTAGGGCGAATGGGGACTATGTGTTTGAAAGAATAAAATCGATACTATAATTGATAGTATAAGTATTGACCATTCAATCAAGGGTATAGGTGATGTTAGATCAATTTTAGCACATTCGCTATTTAGGTATACCCAATCATGATATTGCCTTTGATTGTATAAAATCAACTAAAATGGGTGGTTAGTGAGGGTGGCTATTTAATATACTGAATATGTATATGTGTATGTGTGATTGGATTATTGATAGAATAGTAAATTGCATAAGGCTATTGGCGAATAGCCAAGAACATAAGGTAGCAAGATAAAAATTTTACCATGTCGTTCCGTATGTTATATGATCATTAGAATGTGGATACCAACATATGTACCAAAGCGATTGAATGAGTTAATTTGTTTGTTTAAGCTCAAGATCCTAAAGGAGAGGCGTCCAACAAGGGGAAATCGAAGGTCAACGAGTAGCCGACTTAGAATTATTTGCCCAACACAAGGTAAGTCATTAAGCACATATGTTTGATATTGCTTAAATGATTGTAAAATCTATGCAATTGTGTTTAATGGGATGCTATATATATATAAATGAAATTGTATGTGTATGGAGTGATGACAATTGTTGAATGTAAAAGAAATAGTGAAATGTGTAGAAAGTTTGCTTTCGGCACTAAGTGTGCGGGCAATACGTGTGTACGGTGATTTAGATTGGCACTAAGTGTGCGTGTTGGAAATATATGGCACTAAGTGTGCGTGTTGGAAATATATGGCACTAAGTGTGCATGCTGGAAATATATGGCACTAAGTGTGCGAGCTCAAGGGTATGGCACTATGTGTGCGGGCTTAAATCGCATGCCACTAAGTGTGCGAAATCGAGTATTAAGCACTCGTGTGTGTGCATACTCTATATATATATATAAATATCTCCGATCGAACAATTATATGGAGGGTGTGTCTCCATCGAGTTGAGTATGGACAGCGGATCGGGTAAGTACCTTGAGCTCATGACGAATAGGTAATATGTTCATGCTCGGGGTTGAGCTTGGTAAGCTTTAAATCTATGTGATGATTGCAATTGTATGATTGTGGTGAAAATGAGTTGGTGTGTAAAAAATGCCTCAAATATCTTATTGTATAGAATATGAAATGTGGATGTATGACTTGGTATGAGATTGAACCGAAAGGTCCAAGGAACTATGATATAGTTCGATATGGATGGAGTACTTAGCCTCGTTCATTATTTCATGTTGTAATAATTTGGTTAATGGATGGTTGTGGAATGCTTATGGCTTACTGAGTTATAAACTCACTCGGTGTTTTCTTGTCACCCATTTTAGGTCTCTTGGACTCGTCTCTTGTGTACTCGGAACCGTCGTCGAAGTCATCACACCGGTGAACAATCTTTTGGTATTGTCTCCTTAGTCGATCTAGGAGAACATTTGGCATGTATAGGCTATTTTGTTTTGTTGAATTTTGGGTTGTAAACTTTAAGCCATGCGAAAATGGCCTATGTGGTCGGTTGAGTGTGATTCTAAAACCTATAGTCACAAGTCTTAGAAACCTTAATTTTGATAAGGTGGCCATAGCTTGTATTATGTATGATGAATTATAGTTGGCCATGGAAGAATTATGAAATAGTCATTGTTTGCTTTAGTAACAGATGCTGCCAGCAGCAGTGAGGTGAGATTGAAAAATCACTAAAAATAGTATAAGTAGAATTAAATAGTGAATAAATTATGAAATTGAACCTTGATGAATCTACTTTCATATGGAAGAAACGAAATGGTCATATGAGTCAGATTTTAAGAGATATTCAGGTTTTCGTGAAACAGGGCCAGAACGATTTCTGGATCCCCTGCTCCGAATTTTAAAATTTACCATAAATTATCCAGAAACAATTAGAAGTCATGCCTTATATTAATAGATTCCCCTTTGAGTCTAGTTTCATTAGAAACAAACGGTATGAGCATTGGAGCTCTGTACGAGATGATATCCAGGTCGTAATGCGCAAAGGTCAGTGTAGTCGAACCCTGAAACAGGGGTGACTTTAACTAATAAACTGTACCAATTGGCCTGACCAAAAATTCTAGAAAAAAATGTGTAGATGGAATTATGAGTCTAGTTTCAGGGAAAATTTACGGAACTGGTTTTCGAGTTCGGGAACTCGAGATATGATTTTTAAGGTAACAGTGACGCAGTTAGCTAGCCTGCCTGGAACAGAAATTCATAATTTCCAAGAGAGAAATAAGGGAAGTAAGCCCGGTAACACCTCGTGGTCAAATCCAGTGACGGTCACGGGTTTGGGGTGTTACAGATTAAGTGTTTATTACTTTTGATATCACAACCAAGATCATGTTTTAGAAAACTTTTTAAAACTCAGATTTTTTCCAAAAAAAATTTCCATTGTGTTTTCCAAACTCATTTTTCCAACACATATGTCATGGGCTAGAACTTTAGTTTGGGAAACCATGTGACCTTAGGGGATTTGTTGGTTTCAAAGCCACCTAAATCAACTTAACTCTCACAAAGTGACAATTCTCAATAAAAATTCTCTAAGGCACCGGAAACAAAGCGGAAGCAAACTCGGAAGAGAAAGAAGCCACCAATGAACAGAAAAATAGTGTACACCAAGTGTTTGAGCAAATGCTCTCAAAAGTATTCTATTACTTTGAAGGTTTACAACTGAGTGATTATAATGAAGGGGAAGACTCTGTTTATAGTTGAGCTCCCCTAGATCCAACGATACAAATTAAATTACATCAATGGTTGATATTAGTGCCTATCCACAATATTATAGTTGTAAGGGATTTAAACTCTATACATACTTATCCCTTAAGATTTACAATTATTACCTTGGTAACTCTAGTTTTACTTGAATGTTTCATTGGGCCACCAAGGCTTTAAGTATATGGGTTTCTCATAAGTTCCACGAATTGAGCTAATCCAAGTGGATTAAATGAACCTTATTTGATTAGTTGACCTCAATCAGACGTTCCTTGTGCATTCGTCATGGGCTTTGGCCCACAGCTAGTGAAATTTTCCCCTATTATTCTCACAACGCCTATGTTGCATCCTTGGAATGATCCTACTTCAACTCACCTCAAAATTGTCTCGATGCCTCAACTTATTCCCAACTAGTCTCTCTGTCAGGTAGTTCCTGTAACACTCTAACTCGTTTCAGTCATCGAATTAGGGTTTCAGAGTATTACTGATCAATCGTAAACATTTAACAACATAACATTCAATAGTTTAGTCTCATTCAAAATATATCAAACACAAGCATTTGGTCCCTTAATCGAGCCTTCAAGGCCCTAAAAATAGCTTATAAGCAAATTGAGACTAATTTGAAGCAAAACAGGTGACACACGACCGTATGACCAGGTCGTGTGGAATGTCCTCAGGCCATGTAACTTTTGAAATAGGTACACAAGGTTATGTCTCAGTTCGTGTCCTTGCCCTTATAACTCACTGATTTGGGCCCCACAACCGTGTTACAAGTTGTGTGCTAGATCGTGTAATTCTCTAAATTGTGACACACGACTATGTCGCAGGTTGTGTAACACACTAAGTTAAAACACACGGCCGTGTCTCAGATCATGTATGGCATACGACCAAGTGACATGGGCGTGTCTCAGATTGTGTACACCTAAATGAACCTTAGACATTAAGTTTACCTTCTTAAGATTTCTTGGATCCTAATTAATCCATTTAACAACCATTAGACCTATTCAAAATGACATTAAACAATCTCAAAACATGCTAAATCCACCATCCTAAGTGCCAAACCAATGTACCCTCATTGGTACAACAAGTATACACAATTATACAACAATATGAATCATCAACCAAAACATGTCAATTCACTCAACTTAACACCCAACCATATGCCTATCATAAGCACCCAAAATCACAACATTTCAATATAACATATACTATAAACTTGTACTAAAAACATCTTCCTTCATTCACATATATCATAATAATTTGTCTACTTGCACTTAAGATCATTCTTTATACAAATCAATGGATGTTCCAACTCAAAATGGATCTATTAAAAGGTTTTTGATCTTATTTATCAAGATTAAGCATGATTTGTGAGGTAATTTAAAGAAATCTGAATTTCATCATCTTCATAAAGTAATTTTTTAGAATTTTGTGAAATTGATTTAAAGATGGAATTGATGCTTAGTATAAGTGTATTTGGTCTAGTGTTGATGATTGAAAGTGTTTAGGAGGACTGGAGAAGTCGATTTTGTGAGGAATCAAGTTTTCGACTTGATGTTACAAATCCGGCAAGGTATCTTTGTGAAATGATTTCGATTGGTATAGTTAATTAAAATTCTTATTTAATATAGCATTGGAAATGTGGTAATTCCTACTTTGTCTTTGTTGAAGCTTTGAGTCTTGAATTGGACTGAGATAACTGAAATTGAGGCTTAGATTTGCTTGGTTGATCACTTGATTGTGGAAGGAAAAACTGAGTGGTGAGTGTTTCTAAGGGCGATTTGGTAAATTGACTCTCATTTATGCTTAATTAGTAACTTAGTTGATAATTAGTATTGATCAGTTATGGTTGATTGGCTGATTTTTGCAAGATTGATATTAAATGTGCAAGAATTGAATTTTTAATGAATAATGGTAAGTGAGCTTTTGAGTGGTGTTGTACTATTTAATTAAGTTAATTATAAGGATGATTAAAGCATGTTTACTGGAATTTTTAATCATGATATAATGGTGCTACATTTGGTAATTTAACATTGGAAAATAGAAAATGAAATGCTTAATTTAATTGGATGCTAAATGTCAAGTTACATGTTACACATAAACATCTTGTCACATTAAATTAAGCACATTAATTATTGATTTAAATGCTATTTTTGATTGAATATATTGGCAAAATGCATGGTGGATCCATTGGATATATTTGGCATGCCATAGGATTTGTGGGTACTCACATTTATTTGTGACATTGTGAGCATATGGCTCTAGGTGGATTGATTTGATTGGAGTAGATAAGAGAGTGTTGTTCATGAGTCTCCACTCATTGTGTTATTTGAGGCGCAATAAGAGTGTGTGCTTCAGCCCACTCAACTCGTTGAACTATATTTGATATTTGTGGGAGTCCGGAGATCTGTTTATTCGATGTATGATCACTCGATTAAGCCATGAGAAGTGTATGCCAATATATTTTTGTACGATTATTGTTATATCATTCAATGTTTGTTAGCCATGCATTGATTAATTCTTGATAATGATTAAGCATATAGAAATTAAATTAACATGTTTTTTTTTATTATGGCTGATAATTAGTGATTGATCGGTTGTAACTTAAGCATGGTTTGGATGTTGATTTACATGTCATTTTTATTAACATTCACTGAGCTTTTCAAAGCTCACACCCTCAAAGTTCGTGCACATAATTGTCAAGATTGAGGAGATGAGGAGTTGAGGAGTCGAGCAAGAGAGTTCCAAGAGATTTAGGCTTTGTAGAGACTTTATTACTTATTTTAGAGATTATAATTGAGCATTGTGGAACTCTTGGGAATTAGTTTAATTTTGGTTGTAATTGGACTTTGCATATTTTATTTTGGATGGTTTTATAATAATTGGATTAGTTCCAAGAGATTTAGACTTGTTTGGGTTTAATTATTACATGATTTACAGTGTATTGTTGCCTGATAACACGGTGATTGATAATACGGTGTGTAAGGCATGAAATTTACACTAATGGTTGTTTAATTGAAGCTTCCATAGAGTGGTTTACTAGCGACTAAGGTAAGCCACTTGTTTGATTTATTTAGTGTTTGTTAAGCATAAAATTGATTGCCTAATTCGATATAATTGAGGCTTAATTAATGTCAATAAATTCAATTGAAGGTGCATGAATATGTATGTTAAATAATAGTAGTTAAATCAGGTTTAATTGGCCATTAAACTATGCAAAATCGGGTTTTAAAATGAGTTTTTCACAAAAATAGGTGCAATGGTTTTCACATGGGTGTGCGCCTGTCTGCACAGATGTGTCAGGGGTTGCACATGGGCGTGTGGGTAAGTGACACGTGTGTGTGGAGACTGAAGCTATCACACACAGGCGTGTGGGATTTCCATAAAGGCGTGTGCAATTGGCCTGAATGTTTTTCACAACACGAACATGGGTGTTTAATGACACACGGTCTAGGGGACATGACCGTCTGGGTTTTCGAGGGTTTGAATATTTATCTTTGTAAATTGGATTTTAATTTGTTTAAGTTACAATATAGTCTTGGAAAATTGATTAGTCTAATTAGAGCCTTAGATGATAAGGAAACTTGATAAAATTCTAGGATTAGTCTTATAATGGGTAAAATTTGATAGGAATGCACTTGATTTATTATTCAGAATAGGTACTGATAGTTTTTATTAGTTATGATTTAGCCCCTAACAATAAAACTTGAATTAGACATAGTAAACGGACTCAATTTAAGCTGAAAATTTTAAGGCTTGTATAAATTGACTAAAAGAAGGTTAGTAAATATTTAGATATAAAATTGGGTTAGTTTTTACCATAGGTGGTAAATTGACAAAAATTCCTATAGGTTAAATTACCTAGGAAATGTTTAAAATTGGCTCATAATTTGCTTCTGCATTAATAAATAACTAATAGTTAGATAAGATTAAGGTGTTATAAGGTCAGGGTGTGTCTTGGGTGGTTGTTAGCTGGAGAGTCACTTAGGTGGCTAGTGTAATGCTTCAAATTTGGATCGGTCTGTTCTGGTCATGTTAGTGGTGTCATATTTGGTGGTATCAAAGCGAAGTTTAAAACCTTAGTCTAGTCTAGGTTGCTTGAATATTAATGATCTTGGACTATGATGTTTGCTTGTTTGTGTTGATTACAAATTCGTAATTTTGCATATGCATGATCTTTGTGATATGAATTGTTCTTAGGGTAAGATTGGGAATAGAATGCCCTATAGGAACTTGCTGCTACTCACTCCTGGTACATTTTTTTACTCTTTTTCTTTAGTATACGGTAGTTGTTATGCCTCCACGTCGTGATTGAAGTAGTATGGATGAAGATGCACTGCCGTGGGACGATGCTTAGATGGGCCACGTTGAGCATTTCATGTTTGAGATGGTAGGAGCACTACAGGTATAGTTGGTGCCAACATTACTTCGGCTCGTCAGGTTTGCCACTAGAGCGTTTACGAGCTCTAAGTGGTAAGAAGTTTCATGGTGTTAGGGCCGATGATGCAACACATGTAGAGTATTGCTTGGAGGGCATCGTTCATATTCTCGGTCAGATAGGTTGTTCTGACGAGGATAAGTTGGGTTGTGTTGTATCGCTATTTACGAATGAGGCTCACAGATGGTGGATGACTATCGAGAGGGGTACTGTGCCAGATCGTTTAACTTAGGACTTCTTCGTAGCATATTTTTAGAGGAAGTTTATGGGTGAGCGGTATCTCGAGGCTAGGACACGGGAGTTTATAGATCTTGTTCAGGGTACTCTATCGGTAGACAAGTACGAGGCTGAGTTTGTTCAGTTGAACCAGTATGCTCTTGATTTGGTGTCTTTCAAGGTGAGCCATTATAAAAGGTTTAGGTTTGGGATGAACCATGAGATTAATCTCTATCTAGTTCCTCAGAATACCGAGGTTTTTAACGAGTTAGTTGAGAAGGTTCGTGTGTTAGAGGAGACTTTAGGGGAGGAGCCCAAAGCTGCTTTGTCTGGAGCTGTTAAGAGGTCAACTACGACTTCTAGTGGTTCTCGTCGTAAGGGCAAGAGAGGTCGTTTCGGTAGATCTGGATGACGTGTTGCTGGTGGCTGTAGTTAAGATAGGATAGGCAGGCTGCGAGAGTTGATGTTGATCTTGTAACAACCCGTTTTTCAGTGGTGTCAAAAATAGTGGTTTCGGGGCCACCAAATTTGACGAGTAACTTTGTAAATATTATTATTTAATATTTATGAGTCAAACATGGTTTTAAAAAGATTTTTTATATAGTGATTTTTGTTATAAAAATGATTTATTAAGTTCAAGTGGTAAGACCCTAAGGTCAAGTGGTTTTAGAAAATAAGGTATTAGGACCTCGTTTCTATAAACCAAGCCATAAATATTTTTATAAATATTTACAGAGTGTCATTAAGGTGGAATTAAAGTTTTGTTGAAAAATTTTAACGTTTTGATATTTAATTAATTAAAAAGGACTAAATTGTAAAAGATGTAAAATTTGATTACTATTTGATTTGAGTGATTAAATGGTTAATTGAATAAAGAAAAAGGGACTTGAATGGTAATTAGACCATTCAAGGTGTTAGTGGACAATAATAGACATGAATTTGATGTTTTATTTAATTATTAACTAAGGTTAATATGGTAATTTGATAATTATATTAAAATAAATAAAGTTTTATTCATCTTTTCAAAGCTTGTTAACCGATTGAAAATGGGGGAAGAAGCCATTTTTTTTAACTTTGAGGTTTTGACAACTTCAAAAGCAAAATTGGTATGTGATTTTAGCCCCGTTTCTTGTAATTTTTATGTTTTTGAGATCGTTGGAACTAGATCCAGCTAGCCTGTTCATTCGATTTTGAAACTGTTAAGGATTTTGGATGTTTCCATTGATGAAAATTGTGGTTTAGATGTTAAATGATGAATATGAAATATTAGTTGTTATTTAAAAGTATTTTATTAAGTGATTTTTGATGAATTTTTTGATTAGGGACTAAATTGTTAAAAAGTAAAAATGCAAGTATTAAATGTGAAATTTTTGCATGAAGGGGATATTTTTGATACCATGAGTATTCAGCTAGGCTCAATTTTGAGTAAAAATGGTTAATTTGCATGTTTTGGGCTCAGAGATTAAAATGAATAAAAGTAAAAGTTTAGGGGTCATTTTTTAAAAAATTCAAAAATAACCAATTTGCATGAAATAAATTATTTTACTGTCTAAATTGTTAAATTGAATGAAGTTATTAATTTAGATCAAGATTGGGTGGAAAATTGATTAGAATGGAAAATTACCAAAATGTCCCTGAACTTTTGGCATTTTTGCAAAATAGCTAGGTAAGTTCATATGAATTGTACTATGTATACTGTTGACTAAATTAAATGTTATTATATAATTTTATTGAAAATTAATCAATATATATGTTAATTATACAATTTATCGAGTAAAGAAACGATGAACAACGACGTACAACGACTATTGAGCCCCGTTTGAACTTTAGGAATATATAGGATACAAATGATAGGTTATTAAGGGTTACCATGTTTCTGGTGTTGGTCTTGAACGTCCTACCCGTGGCTGAGTTTTTGGCATGTGTTGTAGTTATTTGAATGCTTGTGTGAGCAGCATTGTGTAACTACGTTCCGATAGGCAACTTGTGTGAATAGACCCACTTATGGCTCAAGAGAGAGCATTATATGAGAAAAGAGAAAGAAATGGTTTCGACCATATGTTAGTACATAGTGTGTGAGATTCTCGCGTATCCGATATTATTCTAAGTGGTTCAACGGGTATACAAAGGGAAGGTGCGGTAAGTGTTCCGATTGGCAATGTCATGAAAGTATGGAAAGGTATGAGTTGCTGATGATTAAAGTGTGTATAGTCATGTTCATGAAAAGTATGAATGCTTATATGCTATATTCATGAAAGTTATTTTATCATGTGGTGTTTTATGCTAAATTATGTGTTTATTCCCTAACTTGTGAATATGGTTAATGTTATATTTATGTCTTATGAGTTGTGCAAATGAAATGGTAAGTGTTCAATATAAATTAAGAGATGTGTGCATGAAACTCATTGAAATGGTGATATATGAAAAACATGATATGTTATGAGAATGATGTTATATCCAGTTCAATCATATTCAAGTATAATGGTTATCCATGTTGAATTCATGTGAAATATGTTCAAGTATGCTAACATGTGTTGTTGTTTGATGCTTAGGCATGTGCCAACCTATTGGTTGGACTGTGTTATGTTTACTTATTAGTTATGCATTGAAATGGTAAGTGCCCAAATGGAAATATGCTTGTGTTCATGAAAGAATGGTAAGGTTTAAATTAAGTAATTTCTTATGAAATGGTTTATCATGTGGTTAACTCCAAAACAACTATGTTTAAATGCACTAGCTTGTGGCTATGGTTGATGATATGCTTGTTTCTTGTGGGGGATCACTTGTAGGAATGACATAATGCTAATCCATGTTCCACACGGCCAAGGAAGCATTGGTGTGGAAAGGTAATGAAATAGTAAGTTCACTTGAAGTGTAAATTGATGAAAAAGGAAAAGATGAGTTGAATTAATGTTGTTATTTAAGCTAAAGAAAGTAAATGCAATAGAAATTAATGAAATGCAAATGAAAATAATAAAATTTGAAAGGGTTTAAGTTTTATAAAATCCTACTATGCTAGGGATGATATGTATATGTGATGCTGTAGACTTATTCACTTGTGAGTTGTTGAATATGGTTTCATGAATCTTGCGGTATTGGCATAGGATTATTCTTAATATGTATAAATTTCATATTTGAAATGGATTGTTATGACCTAAGTTTATACGAGCTTACTAAGCATTCATTGCTTATGTAGCTATTTTTCATTTACTTTTCAGATTATTGGAAGCTCGATCAGGTTGGAAGCTCGTCAGAGATATATCACACTATCCAACAATTATATCGGTAGATTTTGATGTCTTGGTTAAGGTATAGGTAAACTTATAGTTGATGATTAGTTGAATGTTAGTTGATGTGTTCGACATGTATATGTTATTTTGAGCGATGTAGCCTTGGTACATTTGGTGCCTTGTCGATATGTGTTTATTTGATAATGTGTCAAAGCATGTTTGAATGGACAAAGTGATATATGATGAATTAACCTCAACATGATCAAGATATGGCACATTTTGGAAAGGTTTTGAATCTATTATGATATATGGGTTATATATCAATTATGTTATGTTTTGGCTTAGAAACAAGTTAAGTGCTAATTGGTTAAATATGCACATGTATAGGTATTTTTGGTTGATGATGTAGCCATTTATTTTGGCTTGTGTTTATGGCATTTTCTTATGAAGGAGTTGTTATTAAGTTGGCATGTATATATTTGGGCTTAGTAATGGTTTTTATGCTGACATATATATGTGACCTTATGCTGATTGATTTTATAGTTTTTATGATGCTTAGGTGATGGAAGTTGAACATTGTCGTTTTGGTATGAAACATATAGTTGGCATATATGGTTTATGATGCTAATGTTAATTGGTATATTTGGTACTTTTTGGTATGAAATTGATAGGTAAACAAAATGGTATGTTTTGGCAATAACTTGGCTAAAGGTTAGTTGAACATTTGGCCACATTGCGCATATGATTGTACATGTTTAATTGTTGTGATTGAGGTGCCTTTTAGGCATATTGGTTGTATGTTTATATACCTTAATTGGGTAGCTTGATGATGCATGTTATTAGTGCAATTTGAAGGCTTGTTTATATGTGGAAATTTTGTTGTAGGTATGTGCTTGAATGGGTGAGAAAAATGGCTTGGTAATGGCCTATTTTTCGTCCATACGTGCAGAGACATGAGCGTGTGTCTTGGCCGTGTGTGACATACGGACATGCGACACGGCCATGTGTCCCCTATAGCTTTCAAAGTGTTGCAAGTCAGGCTATTACACGGCCTGACACATGGGCCTGTGAGGTCATTTCGAAGGGTACACAACCTGGCACATGGGCTTGTGGCTTAGCCGTGTGACCCAAGTCAGAGAGTTACACGGGCACTGACATGGGCTGGGACATGGCCGTGTGTTTCTATTTCGAATGCTCACACGGCCTAAGACATGGGCATGTGTCTTAGCCGTGTGAGTCACACGGCTTGGGCACACGGCCATGTGATCCTTACAGTTTTGAAATTTTCATCTTTTTCGTAAAAATTCTATATGTTTCCAATTTAGTCCCGATTCATTTCTAATGTGTATTTTTGGCCTCGAGGGCTAGTAAAGGGGACAATATGTATGTCATTGATTGGTTTTGAATTGATTTATGTTGTGAATTAAATGTTTTAAATTTTGATAGTTTTGAAATGTAAATTCTAGTAATGCTTCGTAACTCTATTTTGGTGATGGATACGGATTAAGGGAGTTATCATAGTGAGTGCTAGAGGATGACATATCCTTGTCTTGTCTATGGTTCAATAGAGCACCGTGTGAGTGACTGCCTAAGGAAAGCCATTGTTGTTCGCGACCAGCATGTTTCTGTTGTTGCTATTACACCTGCTCCTGCTCAAGGGAGAGGTCGTGGGAGAGGTGATGGTGGTAAAGGTGTTAGTTAGCATGGTGCTGCTTGAGGTATTAATGGTGGTCTAGCCAGAGTTTATGTAGTGAGGGAGCCCTAAATTAGTGAGGCCATTGATTTTATCATAGGTACTTTCACGCTATAGTCTTTTCCTCTACAAACGTTAGTTGATTTGTAACACCCCGTACCCGAGACCGTTTCCGGAGTCGAACACGAGGTGTTAACGGACTTACTTCATTACTTACATAGCTCGCACAATTCATTTTTAAATTTTCCAGACTAGCTGGCTAACTGCATCACAGTCACTTTAAAAATCATATCTCGAGTTCCAGAACTCGAAATTCAATTCTGTAAATTTTTCCTGAAAGTAGACTCATATATCTATCTAAAAATTGTTTTCTATAATTTTTAGTTGGGCCAATAAGTACAGTTTATTAGTTAAAGTCTCCCCTTTTTCGGGGTTCGACTACTCTGACCTCTGTGTATTACGAATCAGATATCTCCATGTACAGAGCTTCAATGACTATGCCGTTTCTCTCTAATAAAACTAGACTCAATAATGAATCTGTACATATAAATCATGACTTATAATTATCTTTGTAAAATTTATGGTGAATTTTCAAAGTTATAACAGGGGATCCAGAAATCGTTCTGGCCCTGTTTCACAAAAATTTAAACATCTCATAAAATATAGCTCATATATCTGTTTTGCTTCTTCCATATGAAAATAGACTCATCAAGCTTCGATTCCATAACTTATTCATTATTTAATTCCATTTCTGCTATTTTTAGTGATTTTTCAGACTCACTTTACTACTGCTGTCTGAAGAATATTTTGTGGTAAATTTTACCTATTTCATGGTTTCCATGGATTAGCTAGCAATTTGACATACATAGCACTAATTATGATCATGATTAGCCATTCCAATGGCTAATCATTATCAAGCATTTCCATACCACTCAATAACCATATCATAAGACCATATATATACAAAATGATTATAATGCCATACTCAAAATATACAAGCCATTTTCGCATGGCTATTCGAATATACATTACCAAAAGATACTTAATTAACAACAAAGGTCAGTCCTATACATGCCATTATCAAAGTTCAACTAAAAGAGTACCAAAAAGGGGCTTAGATAGTGTGGATAACTTCGACTTTGACACTTCCGAGTCCGATAGCTGACGAACAAAATCTATAATACAAAGAATTTAAGCAACAGAGTAAGCGTTTCGATGCTTAGTAAGCTTATAAGTAAGGAAATCATTTGAAACAAAAACACAAAAGAAATAGCATTCATAAGGATAAATAAATGTCTATACGCAAGATCACATATTCATTTTAATTTACACTTCTATCAATATGTTTACACATTCGAAATCAAACTTAACTAAATTTCATTTGAATCAATTTCATGTAACTCGAGTGAGCTATAAACTTCATATAACCCTAAGGAATTGTCGGGAGAACCTCATTCGATTTCATAATCACAACTTATACTGTACCAAATTTTTCCAATGTATATACGAACCATACCTGGTCATATTAGGGATTATGAGCACATTAATCGAATTATTACGACGTAATCGCACCTTTCCAAACATAAATACTTTGAATTTGGCTCGGATGTAACAACCAGCACGAATGCCTTCGGGACTTAACCCGGTAATAATAACTCGTACGAATGCCTTCGGGACTTAGCCCGGTTATAATAACCCACACGAATGCCTTCGGGACTTAGCTTGGTTTTAATAACCCGCACGAATGCCTTCGGGACTTAACCCGGTTATAATAACCCGCACGAATGCTGTGCACATATATATATATATCATAACCTATTAGCATTTCCATTGCATTGCTAGAAAACAAGTTCAACATGCTTATCAACCCTTACTCTTACGGCTCAATAGCTACATACACATAATACGATTTCATTTCGTTATTCCACATGAATTCTTTAACCATTCTGCTCCAAGTCATATAAAATAAAAATCATTTGTTTCACTATGTAATTTATATAGAACCATAAGATCACAACTTATCTACTATGCTTTTATATGATACCCATAAAATCATAAGCTAAGTTCCGTTACTCAAAGACTTACCTCTGTATTTATCGATAGTTACGAATAGGCTACTCGATTGCTTTCTCCTTTCCTTTATCAGATTTAGTTCCCCTTTGCTCTTGAGCTTAATTTAACAAATAAATTGATTTAATCATTTTAAACATCAAAGAGAAATTCAAGGTACTTAACCCTTATTTTTAATAATGAAACCAACCATATACCTAATTATATATATATATATATATATATATATATTTAGCCGAAATAACTCTCATATATATTAGACATTAGAGTCATCACATGGGTACAAAACATAGCCGAAAAATCTTTAGCATAAATACCTATAATAACATCCAAATCATTAATTATTTTAACACACGCATAACACATAAAGTTAACTAAAGCTACATTCACTTATAAGGTAGTATCCCTAATGAGCTCATACCATGACTATACCTAACCGAATTCAAGTAGAGAATTTAGTACAATCACACATTTTCACTAATGTATAATTCTAGCATGCTTTAATATCTTATATACCTCATTCGGCCTTAACCGCTCAACTTAGCTTATATATACAAATTCCATCTCGAAATTAAAAGTAGCAAACTACAATTAGGTTACAATAATGCCCATCAATGACCGAATCACTCAATCACATCTATAACCGATTTTCTATCTTGTTCATATTAATGTCATAATTCATTTTAAAAAAATAATCTCTAATCTTTCATACTTTCATAGCCAATATCAAATATTAATGCCGAATGCTTAAGCACAACTAAACTAAAAATTTACCCAACATCATTTTAATTTGCCATTTCCTACTCTTCAAATTATCAAATACAAGGTGATTTACATCTATATATTAAACCAAACTTGCTAGCACACAAAATTCCTTAACCGAATATTATAAACCCAAGCCACACATATTGTTCATTAAGACCCTTCAATGACCACATTCGGCACCTCCCTATGAACAAACCAATTTCAACCTTCAAGAAAAAAAAATATATATGAACTAAGAGCTTCAAAAAACTACTTGGCCGAATATCAAACCTCCAAACAACCAAAACTTAATCCATGGAATGAATAGAACTTGAACTAATCACCTTATTTATACATAAATTTCCAAGAATTTCAAAGTACTTACCTCTTCCTAAACATCATCCAAGCCGAACATGAAACAAGAGAATTCCTTTCTTCTTCCTCCCTCAAGTTATGGCAATGAAGGAGCAAGGATGAAACAACTTTGGTTTCTCCTCCCACTCACCTCATATTTTATTATTCCTAATTCCTTAATTCATTTTGTAAACTAAAAATGTTAATAGAAAAATACATATTATCATTAATAACCCATACCATGGCCGGCCACTATCCAAAATTTGGCTAATTTGACATGCAAGTACACTTTTTTTGACATCATGCACTATTAGATCACTTTTACATTAGTCTAACACATTTCACAATTGTCTCACATAAGTCCCTACTAATAAATTTCACATATACTGACCAAATTAAAGTATGAAACTTTCACACATTCATATTCACATATAATAAGCATCAAATATGACTGTTAATTATTTTTATGACTCGGTTTCGTGGTCCCGAAACCACTTTCCGACTAGGGTCAATTTAGGGCTGTCACAACTCTCCCCCACTTAAGAAATTTTCGTCCCCAAAAATCTTACCGGTAAATAGATTTGGGTATCGTTCTTTCATAGAGTTCTCGGTTTCCCAAGTAGCTTCTTTGATCCCGTGTTTGAACCATAACACCTTTACTAACGGAACCCTTTTGTTTCACAACTCTTTCACCTCACGAGCTAGGATACAAATCGGTTCTTCTTCATAACTCAAATCAGATTGAATTTCAACCTCTGATAGACTAATTATGTGCGAAGGATCAGATCTATAACGTCGAAGCATCGAGACATGAAAAACATTGTGAATCTTTTCAAGTTTAGGGGGTAAAATCAATCTGTAAGCGACTGGCCCAATTCATTCGGATATCTCATACGGCCCGATATACCTCGGACTCAATTTGCCTTTACGGCCAAATCTGAGCACTTTTTTCCAAGGTGAAACTTTAAGAAACACTTTGTCTCCGACCTGATATTCAATGTCTTTTCGTTTCAAATCCGCGTACGACTTCTGACGATCTGTAGCTTCTTTCAGACTTTCACTGATTACTTTTACTTTCTGCTAGCATCTTTAATCAAATCAAACTCGAAGATTTTACTTTCACTAAGCTCGGTCCAAAACAACGGTGTACAGCATTTACGACCATACAAAGCCTCGTAAGGTGCCATCTTAATGCTTGACTGAAAACTATTGTTGTAAGCGAATTCAATCAAAGGTAAATATCGCTCCCATGAACCACTAAACTCAAGGATGCAACATCTCAACATATCCTCGAGTATCTGAATTATCCGCTCGGATTGACCATCAGTCTGGGGATGAAAAGCGGTGCTAAAATGCAACTTGGTACCCAAAGCTTCTTGCAATTTCTTCCAAAATCGCGAGGTGAACCTCGGATCTCTATCCGACACAATAGAAATAGGTACCCCGTGTAATCTTACAATCTGAGAAACATACAATTCAGCTAGTTTATCCAGTGAATAATCCGTACGTACGGGAATAAAATGAGTCGATTTAGTTAGTCTATCAACAACAACCCAAATCGCATCTTTCTTACTTGCCGACAATGGCAACCCAGATACAAAATCCATCGTGACTCGATCCCATTTCCATTCAGGTATCATGATCGGCTGAAGTAAACCTGTAGGCACTTGATGTTCCGCTTTCACTTGTTGACATATTAAACACTTCGAAACAAAATCAAAAATGTCTCGTTTCATACCATGCCACCAAAAATGACGTCTCAGATCGTTGTACATTTTCGTACTCCCTGGGTGAATTGACATTCGGCTACAATGAGCTTCGTTCAGAATCATCGAAATAAGTTCTGAATTTCTTGGAACACACAAATGACTTCTGAACCTCAAACAATCGTCATCATCAATTTGAAACTCTGATTCCATATTCGAAACATATTCAGCCCGTTTTGCAACCAATGCATCATCGACTTTCTGAGCTTCACGAATTTGATGAATTAACAATGGTTTGGCCTTTAATTCTGCTACTAACACATTATCGGATAGAACAAACAAATGTACGTTCATCGCTTGTAAAGCAAACAGTGATTTACGACTTAAAGCATCCGCAACCACATTAGCCTTTCCCGGGTGATAGTCAATGACAAGCTCATAATCTTTTAACAACTAAAGCCAACGTCTTTGTCGCAGATTCAAATCTCTTTGAGTCATCAAATATTTGAGACTTTTGTGATCCGAAAATACATGGCACTTCTCACCAAATATGTAATGTCGCCATATTTTCAAAGCGAATACGATGGCAGCTAATTCGAGATCATGGGTTGGATAATTTTTCTCATGTGACTTCAATTGCCTCGACGCATAAGCTACAACTCGACCTTCTTGCATCAATACACAACCCAACCCAAGTAAGGATGCATCACTGTAAATGACAAACTCTTTACCTGATTCGGGTTGCACTAGTACTGGAGCTTCAGTCAAATAAGTTTTTAGTTGATCGAAACTT
Source organism: Gossypium arboreum (assembly GCF_025698485.1). NCBI lineage: Eukaryota > Viridiplantae > Streptophyta > Magnoliopsida > Malvales > Malvaceae > Gossypium > Gossypium arboreum. The sequence goes on from NC_069080.1 coordinate 43,626,550, forward strand.
TTCTGACATTTTTCTATCTATTCAAACTTAACATCTTCCTGAAGTAGTTTCATCATTGGTGTGGCTATCATCGAGAAACCCTTTACAAACTGTCTGTAATAACCGTAAAGTCCCAAAAAGCTCCAAACCTCAGTAATATTTCTCGGAGGCTTCTAGTTAAGTATGGCTGAAATTTTGCTCGGATCAACTCGAATACCCGATGCAGATACCACATGACCCAAAAAGCTAACTTCTCTCAACCAGATCTCACATTTACTGAACTTAGCATATAACTGCTTATCTCGTAAAATCTGCAACACTAATCTCAGGTGCTCAGCATGTTCGGTTTCATCTCTCGAATAGACCAAAATGTCATTAATAAACACAACTACAAACCGATCCAAATACTGTTTGAAGATCCGATTCATCAAATCCATAAATACTGCAGGGGCATTAGTGAGTCCAAACGGCATCACTAAGAACTCGTAGTGACCGTATCTCGTTCTAAAAGCAGTTTTGGGTATATCTGAATTTCGAACTCGCAACTGATAATAACCCGATCTCAAATCTATCTTTGAAAACACTGAGACTCCCTTTTAGTTGATCAAACAAATCATCAATATGCGGTAACGGATATTTATTCTTTATTGTCACTTTATTCAGCTGACGATATTCGATGCATAACCTCATGGTTCCGTCCTTCTTTTTCACAAGCAATACTGGTGCACCCCAAGGTGAGAAACTCGGTCGAGCGAAACCTCTATCCATCAACTCTTGCAACTGAGCTTTCAATTCCTTTAATTCCGTTGGTGCCATACGATACGGAGCTATCGAAATTGGTGTAGTCCCAGGTACAAGTTTGATGCCAAACTCCACCTTCCGAACAGGTGGTAACCCCGATAATTTTTTGGGAAAAACATCCGGATATTCACAAACCACTGATACCGATTCAAGTTTCTTTTCTGTTTCTTTATTATCAAGTACGTATGCAAGATACGCTTCACACCCCTTTTTCACATATTTTTGAGCTAACATCGAGGATATTATTGTTGGCAATCCATTCAAAACAGTAGACTCAACTCGGATTATCTCATTATTTGCACACCTCAAATCAATAGTCTTACTTTTGCAATTCACAACTGCATCATGTACGGTCAACCAATCCAAACCGAGAATAACATCAAATTCATCAAGCGGTAAAAGCATCAAGTCGGTAGGAAAGCAGAGCCTCGGATTATTAAGGGCATTTCTTACACACCTTGTCGACAAGCACATAACGACCTAAGGGATTCGACACTCTAATAACGAACTCAAGAGACTCAACAGTAAAGTCTTCTTTGGATGCTAAAGTCTCACATACATAAGAATGAGTAGATCCGAGGTCAATCAAAGCAATCACATCGATTATCAAAGAGAGTGAAAGTACCGGTAATAACATCAGGCAAAGAAGCATCCTCGCGTGCACGTATAGCATAAGCTCTAGCAGGAGCACGAGCCTCAGATTTGATGGTAACATCTTTAGACCCTCTTTGACTGCTGCTAGCGTTCCCCGTATTCCTAGATGGCCTACCTCGTGCTATAGTAGCACCCGGTTTCCCACTCTGATTTACATTCTGTTCAGACAGTCTCGGACAATCTTTGATAAAGTGGTCAGCTGATCCACACTTATAATAGGAGTGGTCATGGAATCTACAACTCCCCGAATGCCATTTACCGCAATACTGGCACTCTGTCCTGTCCCGACGATCATTTCCAACACTGGCAACCAAAGTGACTCGCGTACTCACAGGGGGTCGATCACGATCTCGTCTGGAAAAGCCCGAAGTGTCTTTAGATCGGCCTGGTTCATTTCTAAATTTCTTCGATGATTGTTGAAAGGGCTTTCCCGAAGATCTCTTACGAAACTCTCTTGCTTCCACTTCAGCTTTTCTTTTCTCCTTACTGAGCTCTTCGGCTTTGCAAGCTCATTTGACAAGTACTACAAATTCTCTAATTTCAAGAATGCCAACATACAATTTTATATCTTCATTCAACCCGTCCTCGAAGCGTTTACACATGATAGCCTCGGACGAAACACATTCCTGAGATACTACTAAGTCTGACAAACTTTCGCTCATAATCAGTAACTGACATAGAACCCTGCTTAAGCTCAAGAAATTCTTTCCGTTTCTGATCGATGAATCTTTGACTGATATATTTCTTGTGGAACTCAGTTTTAAAGAATTCCCAAGTAACCCGTTCTCTCGGCACGACGGAAACCAAAGTATTCCACCAATAGTAGGCAGAATCACGTAACAGAGATATAGCACATTTTAAACATTCACCAGGTGTGCACGATAATTCATCGAACACACGAACGGTATTATCAAGCCAAAACTCAGCCTGTTTAGCATCATCACTGTCAGTAGCCTTGAACTCAGTAGCCCCATGCTTCCGAATTTTATCAACCGGGGGCTTATTCAACCTCGACGGGTCAACTACAGGAGATATTACTGGTACAAGGTTTGTATTAGTCGGGGGTGAGGGTTGTGCAACAGCCGGACTAGTTCGAACATATTGGGTAAACCAGTCGTTCATCATAGCATAGAAGGCTTGTTTTGCCTCATCATTTTGATTACTTGCATTTAATTGAGAGTCAATCGGCGCTGTCCCGAGTGCGGGAGCAGGCGCTACACTCTCAATATCGTCAGCTACTCGATCAGGATCAGAATCCATTTCTATATGAAAACACATTTTTATTCATCAGAAATCACCACACTATCATATTAACACATAATGGCATGTATAGCTAGACCCATACTTATTACGGTAGTCCTAAAATCGACTAAACCGTAGCTCTAATACCAAAATAAAATGTAACACCCCATACCTGAGACCGTTGTCGGAGTCGAACACGAGGTGTTAACGGACTTACTTCATTACTTACACAGCTCGCACAATTCATTTTTAAATTTTCCAGACTAGCTGGCTAACTGCATCACAGTCACTTTAAAAATCATATCTCAAGTTCCAGAACTCGAAATTCAATTCCGTAAATTTTTCCTGAAACTAGACTCATATATCTATCTAAAAATTGTTTTCTAGAATTTTTGGTCTGGCCAATTAGTACAATTTATTAGTTAAATTCTCCCCTATTTCGGGGTTTGACTACTCTGACCTCTGTATATTATGAATCAGATATCTCCCTGTACAGAGCTTCAATGACTATGCTGTTTGTCTCTAATAAAACTAGACTCAACAATAAATCTGTACACATAAATCATGACTTATATTTATCTTTGTAAAATTTATGGTGAATTTTCAAAGTTATAATAGGGGATCCAGAAATCGTTCTGGCCCTGTTTCACAAAAATTTAAACATCTCATAAAATATAGCTCATATATCTGTTTTGCTTCTTCCATATGAAAATAGACTCATCAAGCTTCGATTCCATAACTTATTCATTATTTAATTCCATTTCTGCTATTTTTAGTGATTTTTCAGACTCATTTCACTACTGTTGTCTGAAGAATATTTTGTGGTAAATTTTACCTATTTCATGGTTTCCATGGATTAGCTAGCAATTTGACATACATAGCACTAATTATGATCATGATTAGCCATTCCAATGGCTAATCATTATCAAGCATTTTCATACCACTCAATAACCATATCATAAGACCATATATATACAAAATGATTATAATGCCATACTCAAAATATACAAGCCATTTTCGCATGGCTATTCGAATATACATTACCAAAAGATACTTAATTAACAACAAAGGTCAGTCCTATACATGCCATTATCAAAGTTCAACTGAAAGAGTACCAAAAAGGGGCTTAGATAATGTGGATAACTTCGACTTTGACACTTCCGAGTCCGATAGCTGACGAACAAAATCTATAATACAAAGAATTTAAGCAACAGAGTAAGCGTTTCGATGCTTAGTAAGCTTATAAGTAAGGAAATCATTTGAAACAAAAACACAAAAGAAATAGCATTCATAAGGATAAATAAATGTCTATGCACAAGATCACATATTCATTTTAATTTACACTTCTATCAATATGTTTACACATTCAAAATCAAACTTAACTAAATTTCATTTGAATCAATTTCATGTAACTCGAGTGAGCTATAAACTTCATATAACCCTAAGGAATGGTCGAGAGAACCTCATTCGATTTCATAATCACAACTTATACTGTACCAAATTTTTCCAATGTATATACGAACCATACCTGGTTATATTAGGGATTATGAGCACATTAATCGGAATTATTACGACAGAATCGCACCTTTCCAAACATAAATACTTTCAGAATTTGGCTCGGATGTAACAACCAGTACGAATGCCTTCGGGACTTAACCCGGTAATAATAACTCGCACGAATGCCTTCAGGACTTAGCCCGGTTATAATAACCCGCACGAATGCCTTCGGGACTTAACCCGGTTATAATAACCCGCACGAATGCTGTGCACATATATATATATATCATAACCTATTAGCATTTCCATTGCATTGCTAGAAAACAAGTTCAACATGCTTATCAACCCTTACTCTTACGGCTCAATAGCTACATACACATAATACGATTTCATTTCGTTATTCCACATGAATTTTTTAACCATTCTGCTCCAAGTCATATAAAATAAAAATCATTTGTTTCACTATGTAATTTATATAGAACCATAAGATCACAACTTATCTACTATGCTTTTATATGATACCTATAAAATCATAAGCTAAGTTCCGTTACTCAAAGACTTACCTCGGTATTTTTCGATAGTTACGGATAGGCTACTCGATTGCTTTCTCCTTTCCTTTATCAGATTTAGTTCCCCTTTGCTCTTGAGCTTAATTTAACAAATAAATTGATTTAATCATTTTGAACATCAAAGAGAAATTCAAGGTACTTAACCCTTATTTTTAATAATGAAACCAACCATATACCTAATTATATATATATATATATATATTAGCCGAAATAACTCTCATATATATTAGACATTAGAGTCATCACATGGGTACAAAACATAGCCGAAAAATCTTTAGCATAAATACTTATAATAACATCCAAATCATTAATTATTTTAACACATGCATAACCCATAAAGTTAACTAAAGCTACATTCACTTATAAGGTAGTATCCCTAATGAGCTCATACCATGACTATACCTAACCGAATTCAAGTAGAGAATTTAGTACAATCACACATTTTCACTAATGTATAATTCTAGCATGCTTTAATATCTTATATACCTCATTCGACCTTAACCGTTCAACTTAGCTTATATATACAAATTCCATCTCGAAATTAAAAGTAGCAAACTACAATTAGGTTACAATAATGCCTGTAACACCCCAAACCCGGCCCAGACGTTATGGCCGAATCTGACGTGCCACATTGGAGTTGAAAACCCACGTTCCGTTTTAGTGTTTTAAAACCATACATTTTATTGAGTTAACAAAGTGTATGGAAGCTGGGCACCAGGTAGGTATCCGAGACAGAGGAGGTGAGCCATGAAGGTTGCTTAAGTACCAAGCTCTTTAATTGGATCCAATCCTAGACATGCCCACAACCATAGCCACACTTTGTTATATCGAGTTTAAATTTGTTTAAGTGAATGTCTTTGATAAATCGATTTATCGTGGTGTTGAACTCTTTTGAAAACAAGTATCGTTTAGAAAACACGTCCTAAGTCTAGCCCATTTAAATAAATATTAACCAATTTTCAAAGTTATTAAAATTAAAATAATCCCGAAAAAAAATAAAAGAAAAGTTAAAATTGGCCTTATTACAACCCAAAAATAAATGATAATTAAAGATAATTAAATAAAAACCAACGCTTATTTAAAGGTCCAAAAGCGATCACCGTGGCCACTCTGAATCCTCTCCGGCCCAAGTCCCCACATCAAGGTTCACCTGCAAGGTTAAGGAAAGGGGGTGAGTTTGGAAACTCAGTGTGCAACAAGCCCCTTTCAGAGCCTAAAACAATAAAAGCCTGTTGGGTCTAAGCCCAACCCCAATCTCAACATGCACTGGGCCATAGCCCTTTTCATAATTCATATTTCATAACACTGGGCCGAAGCCTTTTCATATTTCATATTACTGGGCCGAAGCCTTTACTGTAAACGGTATGGCCCTTAGGCCCATTTCAATATCACATATAATTTTAATGAAAGAATACAACCCGTTTGGGGAGACTACTCAACCCACCATCCGCTACTCTCCACCCGTACCAACCAACACACCATGTGGGATTAACTCGACCCACCCGCCATACTCTCTCCTTGGCGGCATATTTGCTTTATCATATAATGGAGGCCTAGCCTCTTTTAATAATGGGGCAAAAGCCCTTTCAATAAGCAGGGCATAAGCCCTTTTATAATCGGGGCATAAGCCCTTTTGATAAGCGGGGCATAAGCCCTTTTGATAAGCGGGGCATAAGCCCTTTTCACTTCCTCCATCCATATAAAACCCAACCCAATGCAGTTATGATTACATCATGTGCATATCATACATATCATGTGCATATCATACATGTCATGTGCATCTCATACATACCATATTTATCAAAATCCCATGTATTAAAATCATACATAAACCCTAGGGGTATAATGGTCATTTTTACCTAGGGGCAAAACGGTCATTTTCATGGTATAAGGGTAATCTCATAATTTTACCAAAAATTAGGGTTTCCATGTTCATTAATGATTACTAACAATCCATGGGTGCAAACAGTGATTCTGGCCCATTTTTAGCGAAATCGAGTTATTGGGCCTAAAACCCTAATGGGCCCTACTTAGCCAATTTCGTCATCTAGGCCCATTTAGCCTATATTCCATAACGGTTTTAAGAGTCTTATCATGCCATATAATGATTTCCGTTTTCTACCAATTTTACCCAAATGGGCCCGAAAGCCCAATGGGCCCCACTTGACCCCTCGAGGCCCAACTTACCAAGAACGCCAAAAATCACATTCTTACCATTTCCATCGTTCTCGATCACCGTCTCATCGATTCTAACTAAGCGGTGAGCGTTAAACTGCTCACAAGTCCTCGAAATGCCGTAATTTTGGCATTTCACTTTTCGACATTTTATCGCTTTAAGCTATGAAAGGGTTCGTTACACACCGATTTGCGATATTCCTTGACGAGATCTCCTACGATTTCTCCTATAATCAATTGTTAAATAGATCAGCTCGCAATAATTGAACCAAATTAAGAACTTTCCAATATTAACACTTACACATTCGGCCACCATCCATAATGGCCTTAGGCACCTTACCCTTGTCGCAATTGATGACTAAGCCTAGCTACTCCGGCGATCCAAGCCACTCCAAATCGACACTACACCTTGCTGCTCCTTCAATAAATAAACCAAAAATATTAAAAGAAGACCCCATAGAGTCTATGCCCATATTCGGCCATCTCCCTAAACTTGGAGTTTCGGCTTTTGACCAAAGTTACACTAGGAATTGTTTAGAGTTTGAACACTTACCACAGTCTTTCTCCTCTTGAATCCGGATGCCTAAAAGGTAAAGGAACCGAACACCAACTATTGAAAAGGAAGAAAAAGGTTGCTGGTCACAAAGAATCGGCACCCCCTATCTTCACTGATTTCGGCTTTTTTGCGGCACTTCGGCAAAAATAGAGATAAGGAAAGAAACAATGGTGAATGGAGGAAATAGTGGGCTGATTTGAAAGAAGAAAAGGAAGAAAATGAATAGGAGGGAGGTAGATTCGCTGGAAAAGAAAAGAGAAAAGGCTACACACCAAAGAAGAAATCGGCACAACTAAGACCCTAATGCCGAAATTACTAACCTAATGCCCCTTGCCGAAAATCCCTTCTCCAATCTCCCTTATTCGCCAACTCTATCTCCTATCACATCCCTAAAATCTCTCCCTTATCCCTCCTTAATTTATGCATTTGACTTGATCCAACTCTCCTCTTACAGAATCCACTTAAGTTCCAACACTTACCCTTCCCGCACACAAAATAAATACTCTTATTTGCCAACACAGGAATCGAACCTGTGTCTTCCCCAACACTTACACGCCACCTTTAAAGCTCCCTAGTGGCGTCACTTAGCCACTTTTCTAGAGGATCTTTTTGTGATACACTTTACCCACAACTTAATATAAGGGCACCTAGCCAGAACCCCTAACTCCTAAGTCCAAAATTTAAAAATTCCACCGGGTTTTGGCCAACTCATGGGCCTTCCATAAGCCCATTTACACGTCCAAATTATGAATTCCATCATCACCTACCAAATTTTAGAAATTTACTTAATATATCAAGAATCGCGAAAAACCCGAAAATCAGGATGTTACAATGCCCATCAATGACCGAATCACTCAATCACATCTATAACCGATTTTATATCTTGTTCATATTAATGTCATAATTCATTTTAAAAAAATAATCTCTAATCTTTCATACTTTCATAGCCAATATCAAATATTAATGCCGAATGCTTAAGCACAACTAAACTAAAAATTTACCCAACATCATTTTAATTTGCCATTTCCTACTCTTCAAATTATCAAATACAAGGTGATTTACATCTATATATTAAACCAAACTTGCTAGCACACAAAATTCCTTAACCAAGTGTTATAAACCCAAGCCACACATATTGTTCATTAAGACCCTTCAATGACCACATTCGGCACCTCCCTATGAACAAACCAATTTCAACCTTCAAGAAAAAAAAATATATGTACTAAGAGCTTCAAAAAACTACTTGGTCGAATATCAAACCTCCAAACAACCAAAACTTAATCCATGGAATGAATAGAACTTGAACTAATCTCCTTATTTATACATAAATTTCCAAGAATTTCAAAGTACTTACCTCTTCCTAAACATCATCCAAGCCGAACATGAAATAAGAGAATTCCTTTCTTCTTCCTCCCTCAAGTTACGACAATGGAGGAGCAAGGATGAAACAACTTTGGTTTCTCCTCCCACTCACCTCATATTTTATTATTCTTAATTCCTTAATTCATTTTGTAAATTAAAAATGTTAATAGAAAAATACAAATTATCATTAATAACCCATACCATGGCCGGCCACTATCCAAAATTTGGCTAATTTGACATGCAAGTACACTTTTTTTGACATCATGCACTATTAGATCACTTTTACATTAGTCTAACACATTTCACAATTGTCTCACATAAGTCCCTACTAATAAATTTCACATATACTGACCAAATTAAAGTATGAAACTTTCACACATTCATATTCACATATAATAAGCATCAAATATGACTGTTAATTATTTTTATGACTCGGTTTCGTGGTCCCGAAACCACTTTCCGACTAGGGTCAATTTAGGGCTGTCACATGATTCTAGTGCGATGAGGTCATTTATCTTGAAAGACGTAGCTAGAGAGTTGAGGATTGCTGTAGAGACCTCTAGATCTAGTGTTATAGGTAAGAGCCTTCTAGGTGATAGTGTAGTGGTGGATTGGGTTTATCGTCGTTGTCTTTTGATGGTTCAGGGACAAGTTTTCCTAATTGATCTTTTCGAGCTACTATTTTAGGGTTTCGATATCATTCTGGGTATGGATTGGTTGTCTGAGCATCGGGCTAAGGTGGATTGCGAGGCGAAGTTGGTGACTCTGTGTGGTGCTGGCGGTTCAGAAGTTGTTGTTGGTGAGAAGTTTGAGTTGTTGTCGGATGTGATTTCTTCACTTTATTCTGAGAAGTTAGTTTGGAAAGGTTGCGAAGGTTATCTAGCCTATATCCTGAATACCGATAGTAAGGAGATAAGGTTGGAAGAGATTCGGACTGTCTGTGATTTTTGGTATGTGTTTCTTAAGGAGTTACTGGGATTACAGCTGAATAGAGAAGTTGAGTTCAGTATTAAGCTCTATCCTAGTATTTCTCTAGTGTCTGTTGCACCCTATTGTATGACACCTAAGGAACTGAAAGAGTTGAAGCTGCAGTTGCAAGAGTTATTAGATCGTGGGTTCATTCGTCTAAGTATGTCTACGTAGGGAGCATCGATGTTATTCGTGAAGAAGAAGGATAGGATTTTGAGGTTCTGCATCGATTATTGCCAGCTGAATAAGTTGACCATCAAGAATAAGTATCCGCTATTGAGGATTGATAATCTGTTTGACCGGTTTTAGGGAGCTTTGATTTTCTCGAAGATTGATCTGGGGTCTGGGTATTATCAGTTAAAGGTTAAGGATTCAGATATGGTGAAGACTGCTACTTTCAAGACTCGATATGATCATTACAAGTTTCTTGTCATGCTGTTCGGGTTGATGAATGCACCTGTCGCATTTATGGACACAATGAACCGAGTATTCTATTCCTACCTAGATCGATTCGTAGTAGTTTTCATAACTATTATATTGGTGTATTCTCATTCATAGAAAAAGCATGATGAGCACTTGAGAGTGGTTCTGTAAGTTTTGTGGGAGAAGCAATTGTGTGCAAAGCTGAGCAAGTGTGAGTATTGGCTTCGTGAGGCTTTTTTTTAGGTCATATTATTTTAGCTGAGGGTATTTGGGTTGATCCGAAGAAGGTTGAGGCGATTTTGGATTGAAAGCCACCCACGACTATTTTTGAGGTCATAAGTTTCTTGGGGTTAGTTGGTAGCTTTGTCGAGGGGTTTTCTAGCATTGTTGCTCCTTTAAAGAAGTTGCTACAGAAGAACACTGCCTTTGAGTGGACTGATGAGAGGCACAAGTGCTTTGAGAAGCTGAAGTTGGTTTTGACTGAAGTGCTTGTATTGACAAAATTGGTATCCGATAAGGAGTATGTGGTCTACAGTGATGCTTCCTATACGAGACTGGGTTGTGTACTGATGTTGGATGGTAGGGTAGTTACTTACGCATCGAGGTAGTTGAGGCCGCATGATTGTAACTATCCGACTCACGATTTGGTGTTAGCTGCCGTAGTTTTTACACTCAGTAGTTTTTGCACTCAAGATTTGGCGTCACTACCTATATGGTGAGAGGTGTGTGATATACACCGATCACAAGAGTATTAAGTATCTTTTAACCCAGAAGGAGTTAAACTTGAGACAGAGGCACTAGATGGAATTGTTGAAAGATTATGATTGTGTGATCGAGTTCCATCCAAGGAAGGCAGACGTAGTTGCAGATGCTCTAAGTCGCAAGTCTTTGTTTAATTTGAGGGCTATGTTTGTGTGGTTGTTTGTCTCTAAGGATGGGGTTTATTGGCTGAACTTCAGATGAGGTTCGTTCTTTCACAACAGATTTGTGAGCGTAAGCCTTTTGATGAGAGTTTGGCTTATCAAATTTGTTAGGTTGATTCAGGTGTTCAGGTGAATTTTGGTCTCATTTTTGATGGTGTTTTGTGTTTCTGAGGTCGTTTGTGTATTCTGAGAGACGAGGATTTGAGGCATTCGATTCTTACCGAGGTTCATAGTAGTCATTTTGCTATGCATCCTGGTGGAAATAAGATGTATTAGGATCTTCAGGTTCTATATTGGTAGCCTGAGTTGAAGAAGTTTGTTGTTAACTTTGTTGTGAGATGTTTGGTTTGTCAGAGGGTGAAAGCCAAACATAAGTATCCATCAAGTTTGCTTCAGCCTATTCAGATTCTGGAGTGGAAATGGGAGCAGATTACGATGGATTTTGTTTATTTTCTTTTGACTCTGACACGTAAGGATTCGATTTGGGTGATTGTGGATAGATTTATGAAGTCTGCACATTTTCTATCAGTCCGTACAAATTTTAGTCTACATCAGTTACCTAAACTCTACATCCGAGAGATTTTTCTCTTCATGGAGGTCCTATTTTGATCATATTAGATCGAGATCCCTAGTTTACTTCAAGATTCTCAAAGGCGTTGCATGAGGCTTAGGGTTCGAAGCTTCATTTTAGTTCAGCTTATCATCCGCAGTCTGATGGTCAGTCAGAGAGGGTGATCTAGATTCTTGAGGACATACTTAGTTGTATTATCCACTTTGGAGGTAACTGGGGTTGTCACTTGCCGTTAGCCAAGTTTGCGTATAATAATAAATATTAGAAGAGTAATTGGATGGCAATGTTGGACTCCTCTATGTTGGTTTGATATGGAGGAGAAGAGGAATTTGGGTCCAGAGTTGGTTTGGGAAGTTGAGAATAAGGAAAGACTTGTTTGCGAGTGGTTGAAGGCTACTTTTGATCGATAGAATTCTTAGGTTGACCTGAGACGTCAAGACATCAAGTATCAGATTAGTGATAAGGTATTTCTAAAGGTTTCATCGTGTAAGAAAGTTTTGAGGTTCAGGATGAAGGGTAAGCTCAGTCCGAGGTTCATTGGCCCTTATGAGGTTGTCGAGCGGATTGGCTCGATTGCTTATCGTTTGTTGTTGTCACCTGAGCTAGAGTGTATTCATGATGTCTTCCATGTCTCCATGTTATAGAAGTACATATCTAAGCATTCTCATCTTGTTTCGTTTGAGGAGATTAGGTTCAATTTGATCTTTTGTACGAGGAGGAATTGGTTGCCATCCTAAATCAAGGTGCTATGCAATTAAATGATTCCATTGGTAAAAGTTTTGTGCCGTAACCACAAGATTGAGGAAGCCACCTAGAAGTTAGAAGATGTGATGAAACATCAGTATCAGTATCTGTTTGATTCAAGTAAAGTTCGAGAATGAAATTTCTTTTTAGAGGGGGAGAGTTGTAATATCCTTAAACCGGGTTTAGTAGTTTTGGGTATAATTTTTGGGTTAGAGTGTGAAACTAGAAATTTATAGGGTTTCTAGTAATTTTAATTTAATTTAGGAGGTTAATTTCATTTAAAATTGATTAAGCAATAATCTAGAAAATTAAAATAAATAAATATTTTTGAAAAATTAATTTTAATTATTAGTGAAAATAATCAATTTGGGTTGAAAAAGAATTTTAAAATAATTTTTATTGGGGGTAATTTGAGTAAATTTTAAATATTAATTAAATAGGATTTAATTGTAAAACAAGGAAAATTTAAAGTATTTATATGGCAAATAAACCTTAAAATTCAGGATTTTGGAGGGACATGATTAAATGGTAAAGTAAGGGAAATGTGGGAGTGGCCATTAGGAAAATTTCCCAATTTTTTAAATTTCTGGTGGGTGGTTTCAGTTTTAAAACTAATGTATCTAACCCACTTTTCACACATTTTACATCATATTAGAAAGCTTTAAAATTTGTTTTCTTTGCATGATTTTAAAGATCTATCATCAGGGAATAGATCTAACCAACTTACTTTTCAAAATACTCTTTCAATTCACCCGAAATTATTCTCAAAAGTAGCCAAAAATATTCTGAAATTTCTCAAGTTTCTTGAATCAAGATTTTCAATCAACGAATTTAGAACGAATCAAAAGTAATCTTCAATGCTAAACTTCTTTTTGTGATGATTAGAAACATTTTTTCATGATTTGAGAGTCAATTGAAGGATTTTATATCAATGTCATCTTCTTACACATGGTTATTTAATGGTGGATTTTGATTTTTGAGAGGAAATCCACAAATCAATGAATGTTCCAACTTAAAATGGATCTATTAAAAGATTTTTGATCTTATTTATCAAGATTAAACATGATTTGTGAGGTAATAAAGAAATCCAAATTTCATCATCTCCATGAAGCGATTTTTTAGAATTTTATGAAATTAATTTAAAGATGGAATTGATGCTTAGTATAAGTGTATTTGGTCTAGTATTGATGATTGAAAGTGTTTAGGGGGACTGGAGAGGTTGATTTCGTGAGGAATCGAGTTTTCAACTTGATGTTACAAATCCGATAAGGTATCTTTCTGAAATGATTTCGATTAGCATAGTTAATTAAAGTTCGTGTTTAAAATAGCATTGGAAAGATGGTAATGCCTACTTTGTCTCTTTTGAAGCTCCGAGTCTTGAATAGGACTAGATAACCGAAATTGAGCCTTAGAATTGCTTTGTTGATCACTTGATTGTGGTAGGAAAAATTGAGCGGTGAGTGTTTTTAAGGGCGATTTGGTAAATTAATTCTCATTTATGCTTAATTAGTAACTTAATTGATAATTACCATTGATTATTATGTTTGAATGGCTGATTTTTGCAAGATTGATATTAAATGTGCAAGAATTGAATTTTTAATGAATAATGGTAAGTGAGCTTTTGAGTGGTGTTGTGCTATTTAATTAGGTTAATTATAAGGATGATTAAAGCATGTTTACTGGATTTTAATCATGATATAATGGTGCTACATTTGGTAATTCAACATTGGAAAATGGCAAATGAAATGCTTCATTTAATTGGATGTTAAATGCTATGTTACATGTTACACATAAACATCTTGTCACATTAAATTAAGCACATTAATGACTGATTTAAATGCTATGTATGATTGAAAATATTGGCAAAATGCATGGTGGATCAATTGGATATATTTGGTATGCCATAAGATTTTTGGGTACTCACATTTATTGGTGACATCATGAGCATATGGCTCTAGTTGAACTGATTTGATTGGAGTAGATAAGGAAGTGTTGAGCATGAGTCTCCACTCATTGTGTTATTTGAGGAGCTATAAGGGAGCGTGTGCTTTGGCCCACTCAACTCGGTGGATTGTATTTGATATTTGTGGGAGTTTGGAGATCCGTTTATTCGATGTATGATCACCCGATTAAGCCATGAGAAATGAATGTCAATATTTTTATGTGTGATTGTTTTTATAGCATTTAATGTTTGTAAGCCATGATTGATTGATTCTTGATAATGATTAAGAATATGGAAACTAAATTGACATGTTTCTTTATTATGGCTGATAACTAGTGATTGACCAGTTGTAATTTAAGAATGGTTTGGATGTTGATTTACATGTCGTTTTTATTAACATTCACTGAGCTTTTCAAAGCTCACACCATCACAATTCGTGCACATAATCATCGGGATTAAGGAGCTGAGGAGCCGAGCAAGATAGTTCCAAGAGACTTAGGCTTGGCAGAAACTTTATTACTCATTTTGGAAACTGTAATCAACCATTGTGGAACTCTTTGGAATTAGTTTAATTTTGGTTGTAATTGAGCTTTGGCCATTGGAAATTTTATTTTGGATAGTTTTATAATAATTTTGAGGCATGTTTGAGTTTAATTATTGAATGATTTACGGTGTATTGTTCCTTGATAATATGGTGATTGATAACATGGTGTGTGAGGCATGAAATTTACACTAACGATTGTTTAATTAAAGCTTCCATGAAGTAGTTTACTAGCGACTAAGGTACACCACTTGTTTGATTTATTCAGTGTTTGTTAAGCATAAAATTGATTGCCTAATTCGATATAATTGAGGCTTAATTGGTGTCAATAAATTGAATTGAAGGTGTACGTATATGTATGTTAATTAATCGTAGTTAAATCATGGTTAATTGGCTATTAAACTATACAAAATTTTGTTTTAAAATGAGTTTTTCACAAAAATAGGTGCAGTGGTTTTCACACAGGCGTGTGACTATCGACACGGGCATGTGAGGGGTTACAGACGAGCGTGTGGAAACTAGAGCTATCACAAACAGGCGTGTGGGATTTCCACATGGGCAGTGCGATTGGCCTAAAAGTTTTTCACAACACGAAGTGTTGAATGACACATGGTCTAGGGGACACGGCCGTGTGGGTTTTTGGGGTTTTGAATATGTCTTTTTAAATTGGTTTTCTAATTAGTTTAATTTACAATTTAGTCTTGGAAAATTGATTAGTCTAATTAGAGCCATAGATGATAAGGAAACTTTGTAAAATTTTAGGATTAGTCTCATAATGAGTAAAATCTAATAGGAACGCACTTGATTTGTAATTCGAAATAGGTACTAATAGTTTGTACTAGTTACGATTTAGTCCCTAATAATAAAACTTGAATTAGACATAGTAAACGAACTCAAATTAAGTTAAAAAATTTTAGGCTTGTATAATTTGACTAAAAGAAGGTCGATAAATACTTAGTTCTAAAATCGGGTTAGTTTTACCATAGGTTGTAAAATAATGAAAATACCCTTAGGTTAAATTAGTTTTACCATAGGTGGTAAAATGACGAAAATACCTTTAGGTTAAATTACCTAGGAAAAGTTTAAAATTGGCTCATAAGTTGGATACATAACAAGACTATTCCAATTATTAACATCAAAGCATTAAACCATAGTCTAATTACTACCTTTGATGATATTTTTAAAATGACATGCTACAACATTATTACTGCGTTTCATACTTGATTCACAACCAGATGAACTAGAAGAACTAATTTGCTCCTTTCTACGGAAACCTCTCTTCAGAAAAATCACAGTGCTCTAAAAAGACAGACGCTACAACCGCATAGCTAAACAATGCCTCAAGTACCAATAATCCACTCCAAAGCAAATGAGAAAAACCCATGTAGTTCCAACAGCAATAAGTGCAAGAACACGACTTCTAAAAAGTTGATACCTATACCGACATGCTCCAATGATTCAAAAAATAATTATAACTATAAAAAATGTAACAGCCCCAAGCCAATGTGTATCCTTTGCAGATGGACCATATATGATAGAGTAGACAATAAGAACAATAAGAAAGCCAAGGTAAAGAAGTCCAAGATATAAAGCCCTACTAAACTCGCGAGAATATAACCCATTTCTATACTATTAGAATATGCAAAATTATCAGCCTTTTGGACATACCCGTTGTAACACGCCTTACCAGTATTCAATGCTGGAAAAGGGTCTGAGGTGTTACTAGACTTACAACACAAACAATCATACAATTCCAATGTAACACCCCGAACCCGAGACCATCGCTGGTGTCGGACACGAGGGGTTAACAAGCCAAGTTCACATATTTTGCCCCCCAATTTGACATTTCCAGTCAGGCTGGAAAACTGCGTCACCGTCGCCTTAAAAATCATATCTCGAGTTTCAAAACTCGGAAACTGGTTTCGTAAATTTTCCCTGAATTTAGACTCATATATCCATCCATGGATTTATTTCTAGAATTTTTGGTCGGGCCAATTGGTACAGTTTATTAGTTAAAGTCACCCATGTTACAGGGATCTACTGCTCTGACCTTCGCACGTTATAACTTGAATATCTCTCTGTAAAGGGCTTTAATACTGGTGTCGTTTGTTTCTAATGAAACTAGACTCAAAATGGAATCTGTACATATAAGGCATGACTCCTAATTCTTTCTGTATAATTTATAGTAAATTTTTAAAGTTGCGACAGGGGACCCAGAAACCGTTCTGGCCCTGTCTCACAATAGCTTTAATATCTCTTAACATGTAACTCCTATGACCATTTCGTTTCTTCCATATGAAAATAGACTCATCAAGGTTCATTTACATAGCTTATTCACTATTTAATACCATTCCTACAAATTTTGTGATTTTTCACATTCACGTCACTGC
Organism: Gossypium arboreum; assembly: GCF_025698485.1. NCBI lineage: Eukaryota > Viridiplantae > Streptophyta > Magnoliopsida > Malvales > Malvaceae > Gossypium > Gossypium arboreum. The sequence goes on from NC_069080.1 coordinate 43,643,888, forward strand.
AGCTGGCAGCATCTGTTTTAAGGTAGGTCTTACCTATTTTGTAGTCTCCATGAACCAACTAGTCTTGCCATACATAGGTTCATATATGATCATTTTAACCATACCAATGGCTGATCATGTGACCAACATTTCCATCTCCAATCCATAATCACATCATGACACCATATATATATATACAAACCGCAAATAGTCTAAGTTCAGTACTTCACTTTTACGAGCCATTTTCGCATGGCCGTACACATATACATCACAGACATATTTAAACCAACAAGGGGTAGTCCTATACATGCCATTTCAAAGTTCAACCAAAATTTATACCAAAATAGAGGCGTTGATAGTGTGGATGACTTGACTTTAATGATCCCGAATCCGATTGCTATCGGCGTAATCTATAAAACAGAGAGCCAAAGCAACGGGTAAGCATTTTATGCTTAGTAAGTCTCAAGGAATAAAATCAGCTTTAATTAAAGCAATACATTCACATGGCCAAATGCATCATTTCATTAATACACATTCACATAATCATTCTTACTTCGCACTTCATCATTATATACTTTCACAAGGTATCAACCAATTCAATAGCTGAAATTAGTTAGTCGATCGGCGAATGTTGCTCAAACATGTCGACTTTCCAATGCACGTATAAACATACCTTATTCTTTGGGCTTTTCGAGCGTACCAATTGAATTCATTACAGCAACCAACACTCACCTCCAGCCCAAGCTTCTTGAATACAACCGGATATAACCACGTGCATGAATGCCTTGGTCTTAGCCGGATAGAATGACTTCGCACGAATGCCTTGGTCTTAGCCGGATGTAGCCACTAGCACAATTGCCTTGGTCTTAACCCGGATATAATTTCCAGCATAATTGTCTTGGGGCTTAGCCGGGTATCATTCAATTTCTCATGCACACGTACATCAATAATCATTGGACATACATATTTCATTTTCGTTACTAAGGCTCAAACACAATTATAATCACTAGCATAATCGCCTTGGGACTTAGCCGGGTATCATTCGAATACTCATACACACATAAATCAATAATCAATACATCCATATTTCATTCCACATAATTCAATTAAGGCCACTTCTTGAGGACTTACCTCGGATGTTGTCGAAGCGGCTTTTACGGCTATTCGATCACTTTTTCCTTCCCTTGTCCAATTGTGGCCCTCTAAGCTCTTGAGCTAATTCAAACAAATTCAATTTATTAAAACCTCATTGTGCTAGCTTATGGCGAATATGACAAGGAGTTTAAATGGTCAAATGGCCACCCTTTAGCTTGAATACACAATGGTCATGCACATTTTATACTACATCAAGCAATTCAATACAATTCATTCGGGCATCAAGAAAAAGCTAAGGCCTTCAATAGGCTACCAAAGGCCGAATATACATGTCCATGTTGAGGCCAATTATGCACTTAATACCACACAAAAACAGCATGCATTTTACTAGTTAATGCTTTGCATGTTGTAGCTCAAAACTTATAATATAGCATCAAGCACTCATATGTGTGCTAGGCCGAATGTGCTTGCAATTTCACAAGCATTCTTCAACATCTTCTTCTTTAAACAAACATATTCATCACTTACTTCATAGCCAAAACATCATGTGCAAACATATATATACATATATGAGCATGGCGAATTTCAAGGTGTCCATAGCCATCTAAAACACAAATTTTAACTAACATGCAAGAAGCATGAACCATGCTCATGAATGCATCATGGCCGAATACATCATAATCATGCCCTTTTATCTTCAATCATGGTTAAACAAAAGAAAACTCAAAGTCTTACTCAAGATGGCTACAAAGAAATTTCAAGAGTAGACAATCCATCATTGCATGCATCATCATCAAGCTTCACACTTAACATGCAATGGCTTTATCACAATACCAACCTTGACCAAATACCACTTCCATGGCATAACAAGGATTTGAACCATGGCTAACATGAACATCAAGTTGGAAACTAAAACATGCATGAATCTCATGACACAACCTCATACAAACCTCAATCTTGATGCGAGTTTAGCCAAATATCCTTCTAGATCTCTTCTAAACAAAGGAAATGAAGCAAAAATCTCTTCTTCCTCTTAGTATTTTTGGCCAAAAGGAGAGAACAAGGATGAACAAATTTTTTGTTTTCTCTTCTTGGTTGCACGGCAATGGGGAATGCTACTCTCACACACACATTTTTTTCATTCTTTTCTTACCCATGCTTATTTGTTTATTATTTCTCCCTAATGCCCAACAAAACATGTTTCATGACATGTTTAGCCCATATCTCTTTGTCATGGCCGGCCATCACTTGTAAAAAGGGGAATTTGACATGCAAGTCCATTATTTTGCATGCATGCTTTAATTAGTCATCACACATTTCCCTATCGTACTTTCAAAGTTCACTACTAAGTCCTTTCTTGTGGAATTCACCTTTATAACACTAAATCAATCATCATAAAATGTCATACATGAGCACACACATATTATAGGCATCAAAATAAATTTTTAATTATTTTTATGCCTCGGTTTTGTGGTCCCGAAACCACATTCCGACTAGGGTCAATTTTGGGCTGTCACATCCAAGCCAAAATTTGTGTCCAAATTAAAACCATTTGCAATTAATCATAAAGTCCCTAATACGAGCCTACGAGGCCCTAAACATGCTTTGGGAGTGGTCTGGGACTCAACTGAGAACATTAGAAATTTTTACAAAACTTAGAAAATTTTTCCACTAAGCAAGGGTCACACGCCCGTGTCCAGACCCCGTGTAACTCTCTAACTTGTAACTCATGAATAAATTGGGATCATAGGCCAAGTCACATGCCCGTGTGCTAGACCGTGTAGAAAATTAATTTTCATAAAATAGGTGCAGACTTCATACGGCCAGGGCAAACGCCCGTGTTCGAGACCATGCTGTCCAAACGGCTGAGACAGATGCCTGTGTCTCTGCCCGTGTGCTCTATTCTAAGCATTCTATTTCTCAAAATTAAGGTGCAAGGGACACATGGCCAAAACACATGCCTATGGGACACACGACCTAGACACACGCCTGTATGTCTACTCGTGTGGGCAAAATAGAGATTATTTACCAAGCCATTTTCAACCCTTATTCACACATACACATACACCATTTCAATGGCACAAAACATAATATACTTAGGCAACCAAAACACCCACAATTATTACCAACACATGCCAATACAATAGCAAAATCTATCATACTCACAACATTTATTATGCCTTAAATCAATCATGCAAATTTCACATTTATTAAGCCTCAATTTACTACTTTCAAGACACCTAATTATGCACAAATTTATCATCTCATCAATATATCACATTTCCAAACATTTCACATTCATGCTATGAATCACATTCCATCATTCACCAAGCATACCATGACTATATCAACAAAGACATTGGCACTTATATGAATATACTTACGCTTACAACCATTTAGCCAAAACAAGCTAATTTACACTGCAAAATATCAAATCAAGCCTTTGACAATTACAAGCCAATACATTGGCTAAAATCATAATGACAAATATAACAAAATGACCAAGTCCTTATACATGCCATACTTTCAAAATACTAAGATCATCAATACCCAAAAATGAGAGTTTGATAGTGTGATTCAAATCTTTGATGATCTCTAGTTTGAGTTAGCATGGCGACACTATAAAACATGGAAAAGAAACGGAGTAAGCTATATAGCTTAGTAAGCTCGTATGCAAGAAATAAGCAACCTTACCATGCATATAACATTTAAATATTATAACATAATTAAATGTAAATTTACCATAGTTTCATGATCATAACTCATTCCACCATAAAACTTACCTCATATTCATCATTTCAAGCATTTAATAAACATGAGCTTTATGTTCATACCTGAACCATCTCGAAATGAATTTACAAATATTCTCATCTTTGGAATACCTGTGAACCACTTGGAGTAATAATGTCAGATACTCGGGGTTTATGCATACTAAGTGCCACATACGTAGCCAATGCTACCTCAATCCCATATCACATAATCGCTCGCTCTCGAGCTATCGACGGACCTGCTCATACAAGCTGTCAGTCAAGACGTAGCTACGCGGTGCTGCTCACACAAGCTTTCAAGTATCTACAACATATGCAGGTATACTCAGCCACCGGTAGGACGTACAAGACCAGCACCTGGATCACATAATCACATAACACATAATGACCCTAGTGACATGTCACTTGTATCCTAATCTATTCTTAAGGTTCAACAGGACTTCTCACTTGCCAAATCGTCGTCGAACTCGTTTGTAGAATTATACTCAATCACATAATCAAACATACAATTCATGCAATATTAAAGCATTTAAGTAGAATTATTCTAAAGCTTATTTTTAACATACGAACTTACCTCGGTATAAAATGGCTAATAGTTCGATTTAGTCCACAACCTTATTCTTTCCCCGGTCTAGGTTAGAACCTCTTCTTTCTTGATCTATAATATCAAATTTAACTCATTCAATCTTCACATTATTCAATTTAATCCCAAAACACCTTATGTCAAAATTATATTTTTGCCCTTAACTTTTCAACTTTTTACATTTTAGTCCCTAGGCTCGTAAAATGATTTTCACTCAATTTCATCAAACCCAAGCCTAGCCGAACCTATTCCTTGCTCATAACCGTGCACATTTTTCATTTATTCACATTTTTACACACATTTTACAACTTTTACAAATAGGTCCCTATTTGACATTTTCATCAAAAATCAATTAGTAAATGTTGTTTATCTAACACCCAACATGCATTTTCTACCATTAAACATCAAAATGCACAAATATTCAACATGAGAAAAACTTTAGACTTTGATTTTCTTTCAAACTAGTCCTTAGAATAGCTAAATCAAGTTACAACATTCACAAAAACGTAAAAATCATTAAAAATGAGACAAAGATGGACTTACAATTGAGCTTGGAAGCTTGGCCAAAACTCTAGCTATGGTGATCCTTGAAATTTCAGTACAAGGAGATGAAATTGAGAAGATGAAATCTTTTATTTGTTTTATTTTGTCTTTATTAACCAAATGACCAAAATGCCCTTAATGCCAAACTTTGAAATTTCACCTAACCACGTCCATTTTTGTCCAATTCAGAGTATAATGGTGTAATTACCATTTAAGGACCTCCAATTTAAAATTTCATAGCAATTAGACACCTTTAGCTTCTAGAACACATATTTTGCACCTATTACAATTTAGTCCTATTAGTCAAATTGGACACTCTATCGATAAAATTTCTCAACGAAATATTCACACAATCATTCAATCATACTGTAGAACTTAAAGTAATAATAAAATTAACATTTTTCCTTCAAATTTGTGGTCCCGAAACCACTAGTCTGATTTAACCCAAAAACGGGCTGTTACAACTCTCCCTCCTTTAGGGATTTTTGTCCTCGAAAATCTTACCGAAAAAGAGATTTGGGTACTATTTTCTTATAGCTTCCTCGGTTTCTCATCTAGCTTCTTCGACCCCATGTCTTTTCCACAAAACTTTCACTAGGGATATATTTTTATTTCTCAACTGTTTAACTTCTTGGGCTAGGATCTTGATCGGTTCTTCACCATAAGTCATGTAGGGTCAATTCTCAACCTCAGTTGGTGAAATCACATGAGATGGATCTGATTGATATCGTCGTAACATAGACACATGAAACACATTGTGGATTCTCTCTAATTTCGACGATAAAGCTAGCCGATAAGCCACTGGTCCTATCCTTTCAATAACCTTACACGGACCAATAAAGTGCGGACTCAGCTTGCCTTTGCGACCAAATCTAAGAATTTTCTTCCACGGAGACACTGTTAGAAATACCTTATGATTGATGAAAATTGTGATAAGTTTTATAATTTATGAATGACCGTTCCTGAAAACTAACTATTATCACGACAAAGGCAAGCGCACCTACCGAATAGTTGTATAGCTTATGGCAAGACCGGAATGTCGAACCCAAAGGAACTAAAAGTACTAGTATTAACTTTATTTTTTTTATCTAGCCTAAAAATAAAAGGATTTGTTTAATCTAAACTAATTACTAAACTAAGAATGCACATAAAGTGAATTGGGGAAATAACTTTTGGGAAAACTGAATGATTTGGACAATACCTAAGGAAAAATCCACGTAGACTTCACTTGTTATTGACTCTGAATTAGACGATTTATTCATTTGACTTGATCCGTTGAAATCCCTAATTTATATTATTATCTCTCTCGAGACTAACAACATCTAACCCTAGGTTGATTAATTGAAATCTATTTCTAATTAAAACCCCTAGTGTTGCATTAACTTGATTTATGGATTCTCTTATTAGGTTTCACCCTAATCCGGCAAAATTATGTCACCCTATCTCTAGGCGTGCAATCAACTCCACTTAATTATGTTAGATCTACTCTTAGACAGGGACTTTTGCTCCTCTGAATAAGCACATCAAAACTTGAATTAATATCCTGGAATATCAAAGCAAGAATTAAGAACACATAATTAAGAACAAATCAAATATTTATTATATAATTCTGATAATAATAACAAGATCCGTCTTAGGTTTCATTCCCCTTAGGTATTTAAGGGGTTTAGTTCATATTTATGAAAGAAAACATCTCAAAAGAATAATGATAACAAAACATAAAGAAAACCCAAGAACTCTTGAAAGGAATTGAAGGGAGATCTTCAGTCTTGAAGATGAATCCGGCTTCTGAGATGGATCAATCGGCTTCCTTCGAGTAATTCCTTCCTTCCTACTCTCTGTGTGTCCTCTAGGTACCTTTTGGGGTGTTTATATAGGATTTAGAATGCGTCAAAACCCTCAAGGGTGGCCTTTTCTAAATAGGACTAGACTTGGGCTCGACAAGGACACGCCCGTGTGAGATGGCTTAGGCTGTGTTGCAATTTGTTAAATAGACACGGGCGTGTGAACTATCTGTGTGAGGAAGTCCAGGCCGTGCTGATTTCCCACGTCGACCCATTTTCTCTGTTTTTGGCCCGTTTCTCGCTCTTTTTACTCTCTTATGCTCACCTAAGTATAAAACATGAAATTAAAGGATTAGGAGAAATCATCCATAAATGTGCTTAGCATGGGATAAAAATATGTATAAATTATGGTTTATCACCTTATCACCGACTTGAAATTTAATTTCCTTTCGTTTTAGATCTGCGTATGATTTCTGTCTATCTAAAGTTGCTTGCAAACAATCATGAATTATTTTCACTTTTTCTTCTATTTCTCTAACCAAATCAACCCCGTGAATCTGTCTCTCACTTAGTTTGGTCCAGTACAACGGAGATCGACACTTGCGACCATACAATGCCTCATACGGTGCCATTCTTATACTCGACTGAAAACTATTGTTATAAGCAAATTCGACTAAAGGTAGATATTTTTCCCAACTACCTTTGAACTCTAAAACACAATAGCGAAGCATATCTTCGAGTACTTGAATCGTCCTTTCAGATTGACCGTCGGTCTGCGGAAGAAATGCAGTACTAAAATTCAACTTTGTGCCCAAAGCCTCTTGTAACTTCTTCTGAAATCGAGACGTAAACCTCGGATCTCTATTCGAAATACTAGAAATAGGCACTCCATGCAATCCAACAATTTTAGCAATGTACAATTCAGCTAGCTTATCAAGTGAATAGTCCGTACGTACCGGAATAAAATAAGTCAATTTCGTCAATCTATCAACAATGACCCAAACAACATCTTTCTTCTTCGGAGTTAGAGGTAATCCAGTTATGAAATCCACCGTAATTCTGTCCCATTTCCATTTAGGAATCATCACAGGTTGAAGTAAACGCCAAGGTACTTGGTGTTCGGTCTTTACTTGTTGACAAATCAAACATCTCGCTATGAATTCAGAAATATCTCGTTTCATACCTGACCACCAATACAATTTCTTCAAATCATTATACAACTTCATACTTCTTGGGTGAACAGACAGACAACTACTATGTGCCTCGTGAAGAATTTTCTAAATAAGCTTGGTATCTCTCGGTACGTAAATCCTACCTCGGAACATCAAATAATCATCTGCCCCAATTTGAAAATCTGAATCACTAGTCGATTCACATTGAACTCTTTTAGCTTGAAGTTCTTTGTCATTTTCCTGAGCTTCGCAAATTTGTTGAAGAAATATCGGCCTAGCTTTCAACTCAGCTATAATCGAGCCATTATCAGATAAAGTCAGTCTTGTATTCATTGCTCTCAAAGCAAACAAAGATTTCCTACTTAAAGCATCGACGACTACATTTGCCTTTCTTAGATGATAATCGATTACCAGTTCATAGTCTTTTAACAACTCGAGCCATCTCCGTTGTCGTAAATTCAAATATTTCTGAGTCATCAAGTACTTTAAACTCTTGTACCGGTATAGATGTGGCACTTCTCACTGAATAAATGGTGTCGCCAAATTTTAAAGCAAACACAATGGTAGCCAATTCAAAGTCATGCGTCGGATAATTCTTTTCGTGCAGTTTCAACTATCTCGAGGCATAAGCTATCACTTTGCCCTCTTGCATCAACACACATCCAAGACCGTTCAATGACACATAACTGAAAATCACAAACTTTTTTCTTGACTCAGGTTGCACTAATACTAGTGCCTCAGTTAATAATGCTTTCAACTGTTCAAAACTATTTTGGCATTTCTTTGACCACTCGAAGTTAACATTTTTCTGTAACAATTTTGTCATAGGTGTAGCAATCATTGAGAATCCCTTAACAAAATATCGATAATACCCGGATAAGCCGAAAAAAGTCTAACCTCGGATACATTTTTCAGTAATTTCCAATCAATAATTGCCAAAATCTTACTCAAATAAACTATTATACCTTCCGTTGAAACAATATGCCCCAAAAATCTGACTTCTCGGAGCCAAAACTCACTTTTGCTGAATTTAGCAAACAATTTCTTATCTCTCAAAGTCTACAATACAATTCTTAAATGTTCGGCATGCTCAGACTCATCTCGAGAATTGTAACACCCCTTAGCCGTATTCAACGCCGGATTAGGTTACGAGGCGCTACCGAACTCAAACATAAGCAAGCATATAAAACTGAGATACAAATCTCCATCCAATTTAAAACTTTTCATATACATTCTTATCGTCCCTGTAACGAGCCTATAAGCCCAAAACATGCATTGGGTTGGTTTGGGTCTAAATCATAAATTTTGGAAAATTTTTCCTTAAATAGGGTCACACGCCCGTGTGGACACAAGGACACACCCGTGTGCCCTTGACACACCCATGTCCCTGGGCCGTGTAACTCTCTATTTATGATATCAGCATCAATTTAAGATCACACAGCCAAGTCACACGCCCGTGTGCTAGGCCGTGTGACGAATTTAATTTTCACATTTAAGGTGCAGACTACACATGGCCTGGGCACACGCCCATGCCTTCTACACCGCTGAGACACACGATTGTGTCTCTACCCGTGTGTTTACTACAATGCATACTAACTTGAACAATTTGGGTGTAGGGGACACACGACCGGACAACACTCCCGTGCGTCTACCTGTGTGGACAACTTTGAGGATATTTTCCAAGTCCTCTTCTCACCATCAATAACCCATACACACACTCATGTGACAATGGTGACTATCATGGCATAAATGGACCACTTATACATCCATAACTTTAACTCATGCATGATAAATTTATGTTAAATATATATAATTGGGACTCCATGACTTGTTAGGTTCATTCAATCTATCTCTTTGCCTTTATTCATATTATGACCATGCCAATTAACACCCTTTATCCATCAAGCATAAAGTCCACATTTCATCATCCATTGTTAACAACCAATTAGGCACACACCACAAGAATAATAACACATTTCATGCATGTATCAATATTTAGGGATGTCAACCCCATAATCAATATGAGCTATATTTCTTGGTCATATACAAAATGGAATAATATACCAAAATGTGCCATCACTTTGGCTACAAATATGACACATATAACGAAATAATAAGTCCCCTATACATGCCATACTTAAATGTATCAAGTCAAATATACCATAAAAAAATCGTTGATAGTGTGACTCGAACTCCATCATCTACGATCCCCGAGCTACCTTGGCGGTGCTAAAAGAAAGAGGAAAAGAGAGAGGGGTAAGCATAAAGCTTAGCAAGTCATGTATAAATAATAAACAACTTAGGTCATGAAACTCATGGATTACATATACTATCAATTACCACCTCATTATCATATTACACATAATGAACATATTGAGAATTGATAATAAATGTATTTGAACATCATGCTTATCTTACTCTTTCATACCCGTACCAAATTTTTTAACATGAATCGAGTCCAAAACTCATGAGGTTTATGTATATACTTGTTCCATGCATTATTACTCATTTTACCCCACATTCTTAATCATAATCTTGAATGGCCCGTTCAAGTACCCAGAATACTAAAGGATGTTCGGAATCATCACACACCACATAAAATGTCAAAGCCATGTCCCCGACATGGTCTTACATGGGTCTACATACGAATGCCATATCCCAGATATGGTCTTATAGGAAGTCTTATGTCAGTGCCGATGCCATGTTCCAGACATGGTCTTATACGGGACCTCAGATTGATGCCATGGCCGAGACATGATCCTACATGAAATCTCATATCAATGCCATATCCCAGATATGGTCTTACATGAAAATACATACCGAGGTTGATGCCATATCCCAGATATGGTCTTATACTGGCACACATATCAATCCGATGCCATGTCCCAGACATGGTCTTACACTGGCTCTCATAAATCGTGGTGTCATGATATTTGAATCCTAAGCATTCCTCAAGGTCATCCAGGACTTCCGAGATATAAAGCTATCACCAAACTTTCATTAAATCTTCACAAGCCAATTTCATTAGGACAATCATACATATATCATAAAATATCAATAATTAAACACAAAATAATGGAATTTTTAAATTACTTACACACAAATTACCTCGGTACAAAATATGACAATTTGCGATTTAATCCACAACCTTGCCTTTTCCTCGGTCAAGGTCTATCCCTCATCCCTCTTGATCTATAATAGCACATTTAGCTCATTTAATACACATACTATTCAATTCAGTCCAAAAATCACGATATGGAAAAATTATAATTTTACCCCTAAAATTTCACAAAATTGTGAAATTGCCCCTAGGCTCGTAAAATGAAAAGTACCCATTTTTCTCATTATTCAAGCCTAGCCGCATCATTTTGTCTCTTGTACCAACCAACATTTTTCATTTATTCACATATTTACACATAGTTTTAACAACTTTTACAATTAGGTCCTTTTTATCAATTTCACCAAAAACCACCTAGTAAAAGTTGTTTATCACCCATCAAACTTTCATATTCTTCCATTAGACATCAAAGCACGAGCATGTCATTCATGGGTATATTTTTGAACATGAACCCTAGCTCAAATTAATGGTAGAAATAGCTAAATCGAGCTATGAGGATTTCAAAAATATAAAGAACATTAAAAACGGGGCTAGAAGCACTTACTTTTAAGCTTGAAGATGAAAGAAACCCTAGCTATGGCTTCCTTATGATATTTGGCTAAGGAGGATGAAGTTGAACACAAATTTTGACTATTTTTTCCTTTCAATTCTTTTAATAATGAATGGACCAAAATGCCCTTCCATTAAAACTTTGATATTTTATCCCTCCTATGGCCATTTTTGTCCATAATGACATATAATGGTCTAACTGCCAAATAAGGACTTCAAATTTCAAATCTCATCACGATTAAGCCCTTAAATCAACTAGAACACATGTTTTTCACTTATTACAATTTAGTCGTAATAACTCAATTGGACACCTTATCGATAAAATTTCTCATCGATATTTTCACACAGGCATGCATATATATCATGGACCTCATAACATCTATAAAATAATTATATCTATCTTGAATTTGTGGTTTCAAAACCATTATTTTGACTAGAACCTAATTCAAGATGTTACAATTCTCCCTCTAGGGATTTTCGTCCCAAAAAATCTTACCGGTAATTAAGTGCGGGTATTGATTTCTCATGGCTTTCTCGGGCTCTCATGTAGCCTTCTCTATCCCATTCCTATGCCATAACACTTTTACTAAGGCAATATTCTTGTTTCTCAACTGTTTGACTTCCCGATCCAAAATCTTGATCGGCTCTTCACCATAAGTCATGTCCGGTTGAATCTCAACCTCTGTCAGTGATATCACATGTGAGGGGTCCGATCTATAACGGTGCAACATAGACACGTAGAATACATCATGGATCTTTTCCAATTTTGGTGGTAAAGCCAACCGATAAGCTGCCAATCCTACCCTTTCGGTGATCTCGTAAGGTCCTATGAAATGAGGACTTAACTTGCCCTTTCTGTCGAATCACAAAACCTTTTTCCATGGGGATACTTTCAAAAACACCTTATCACCCACTTGAAACTCAATTTGTTTCCTTTTTAAATCCACGTAAGACTTTTTTTCTATCGATGCAGCTCTCAAACAATCTTTAATTACTTTTACTTTGTCTTTGGTTTCCTTAACCAAGTCAACCCTGTGCTATTTATTTTCCTTGAGCTCTGTCCCATACAAGGGAGTTCGACACTTCCAACCATTCAGTACTTCATAAGGTGCCATTTTTAGGCTCGTCTGTAAACTGTTGTTATAGGCAAACTCAACCAAGGGTAAGTACTTTTCTTAACTACCTTGGAATTCTAGAACACAACATCTCAACATGTCTTCCAAGGTTTGAATCACTCTCTCAGATTGGCCGTCGGTTTATGGATGGAAAGCAGTACTAAAATTCAATCTTGTGCCCAAGGCTTTTTGCAACCTTTTCCAAAACCTCGAGGTAAACCTCGGATCTTTATCCGGTATGATCGACAAGGTATGCTGTGAAGTCTCACAATTTTAGAAATATATAACTCAGCCAATTTATCAAGCGAGTATCAGTAAGCACCGGAATAAAATGAGCTGACTTCGTCAATCGATCAACTACGACCCACACTGCATCTTTCTTACTCGGTGTCAAAGGTAAGCTCGATAAAAAAACCATGGTAATTTAGTCCCATTTCCACTTGGGAACCATTATAGGCTGTAGTAATCCTAAAGGTACTTGGTGCTCAGCTTTTACTTGTTGACAAATTAAGCATCTCGTAACAAACTCAGAAATAGCTCTCTTTATACAGTTCCACCAATATATTTTCTTCAAGTCGTTGTACATTTTCGTACTACTGGGGTGAACTGATAGACGACCATTGTATGCCTCATTCAAAATCTTATGAATCAACTCGGTATGTCTAGGAACACAAATCCTATCTTGGAACATCAAGCAACCATCGGAATCAACCCGAAAATCAGATTCAGAACCCGACTCACACTGAATTCTCTTAGCGTGCATTTCATTGTCGTTACTCTAAGTTTCACAAATTTCTTGAAGAAACATCGGCCTAGCTCTTAACTCTGCTACAACCCACCATCATTTGATAAAGCAATCTGAGAATCCATGGCTCTCAAAGCAAACAAGGATTTTCTACTTAGAGCATCGGTGACCACATTCGTATTTCCCGGATGGTAGCCGATTATTAATTCATAATCTTTTATCAACTCTAACCATCTCTGTTGCCTATGATTTAAATCCTTTTGAGTCATCAGATATTTCAAACTCTTGTGATCGGTGAATATACAATAAGTCTCACCTTACAAATGGTGTCTCCAAATCTTTAGTGCAAACACAATGGCGGCTAGTTCTAAATCATGTGTCGAGTAATTTTTCTCATGCGGTTTTAGTTATCTAGATGCATCGGCTATCACTTTGCCTTCCTGTATAAGCCCGCATCCCAAACCATTCAAGGATGCATCATTGAAGATCATGAACTCTTTTCTCATCTCAGGTTGAACTAACACTGGAGCTTCAGTCAACAACACTTTTAGTTTTTCAAAACTCTGTTGGCACTTCCCTGTCCATTCGAACTTAACATCCTTTTGTAACAAACTCATCATTGGAGTGGAAATCATAAAAAATCCTTTAACAAACCTTCTGGAATAGCCGGCCAAGCCTAAAAAGCTTCTGACCTCTGTCACATTCTTCGGCAGTTTCTAGTCAACAATGGCTGAAATCTTACTCAGGTAAACCCTAATACCGTCTTCAAAAACAATGAGTCCTGAAAACCCGACTTCACAAAGCCAAAATTCACTTTTACTGAACTTAGCATACAACTGCTTGTCCCTCAAAGTCTGCAAAATAGTTCTCAAGTGCCCAACATGCTCTACCTCATCTCTTGAATAAATCAAAATATCATCGATGAACACCACAACAAATTTATCCAAATAAGGCTAAAATATTCTATTCATTAAATCCATAAACACGGCAGGAGCATTTGCCAACCGAAATGGCATAACAAGGAATTCGTAGTGGCCATACCTCGTTCTGAAGGTAGTCCTAGGCACATCTGATTCTTTGACCCGCAACTGATAGTAACTGGACCTCAGGTTTATCTTTGAAAATACCGTGGCTCCTTTCAATTGATCAAATAGATCAGCAATCCTTGGCAAAGGATATTTGTTCTTTGTTGTCACCTTATTGACCTGTCAATAATCTATACATAGTCTCATTGAACCATCTTTCTTTTTCACAAATAATACGGGAGCACCTTAAGGTGAAAAGCTCGGTTTCGCGAAACTCTTATCAGTCAACTCCTGTAATTGAACCTTCAACTCTTTTAATTCTGTTGGGCCATCTTATATGGAGTAATCAAAATAAGCGCAGTACCAGGAGTCAAATCAATGCCAAACTCTACTTCCATAATAGAAGGTAACCCCAGCAATTCTTTTGGGAACACATCTAGATATTCACATACTATTGGTGCCGACTCAATCTTCAACTGAGACTCTTTAGTGTTTAAAACAAAGGCAAGGCAGGCTTCATACCCCTTTCTTACACATTTCTGAGCAGACATGGAAGAAATCACTGTAGGCATGCCATTCAATTCATCTGGTTCAACTTGAAGAACATTACCATTCCCACATTTCAGTTCAACAAACTTTTTTTCACAATTCACTACCACATCGTGAGTGGTCAACCAATCCAAACCAAGAATTAGATCAAATTCGTCAAACAGTAATAGCATGAGATTAGCCGAAAAATAATGACCTCTAATCATAAAAAGGAAATTTTTACACACTTTATCAACTAACACATACTTGTCTAACGGGTTTGACACCTTTATTACGAACTCAATAGATTCAACAAATAAGTTCAATCAGACACCAACTTCATGCAAATATAAGAAAGGGTAGACCCCGGATCAATCAAAGCAACAACAAAAGTTTTATAGATAGAAAATGTATCCGTAATTACATCAGGAGACGAGGCCTCTTCGTGAGTGCGAATGGCATAGGTCTTCGCAAGTGCCCTGCCCTTGGGTCTCACAATAGACTCTCTAGGTGCACCCTTACTACTCGTCCCACTATCTAGATTCCTCTAAGGTCTTCCCTTATTAGCAATGCTATCTGACCTTGTTCCTTGGAAATTTCCTCTTTTCGTCCTCTCAGGGCAATCCCTAACAAAGTGATTAGGGGGAACACACTTAAAAAAAGTCCTATCACTCCCTCAAAACTCACCGAAGTGGTGTCTCCCACATTGGGGACATCCTAATCTATTAGGCTGAGCATTCCTAACACTAGCAATTGAGTTATTCTAAGCTTTCGAAACTGAGTACTATTTACTCCTATTCTTGCTTGAATACCCAACAGAGGCATTAGATTGAGTAGTAAACTCTCTTGACTTCTTAGATGAAAATTGAAAAGATTTGCTCAGTTGCCTCTTCCTCGAGTCTCGAGATTTCAGATCAAATTTTCGCTTTTCTTTAGCCAATTCTTCTGCCTTGCATGCTCTCTCGACCAACACAACAAACTTTTTCAACTCAAGGATGCCGACCAACAATTGAATGTCTTCGTTCAACCCGTCCTCAAATCTTTTGTACATGATAGCTTCAGTAGATACACATTCTCGAGCGTATTTGCTAAGCCTCATAAACTCACGCTCATACTCGGTAACTGTCATTTTACCCTGTTTCAACTCGAGGAACTCTTTCCTTTTTTGATCCATAACCTTTGACTGATATATTTCTTGTGAAATTCCTCTTGGAAAAACTCCCAAGTCACTTTCTCTCTCGGCACAACCGATACCAGGGTGTTCCACCATTGGTAGGCCGAATCTCTTAGAAGTGATACTACACACTCCATGCACTCTTCCGGTGTGCATGACAACTCATCAAAGACTTGGATGGTGTTCTATATATAAAACTCCGCTCTTTCTGAATCATCATCAATGTTAGCTCAGAATTCTTCATCTCCTTACTTTCTAATTCGATCAACTGGAGGCCTTTCCCTTCTCACCATCTCAACAACTTGGGGAGCTACAGGGGTAGGCTGGGGAATAGGAAGGGGTAGGGGAGATTGAACACCCGAGTTTGTCCGAACAAACTCAATGTACCAATTATTCATCATGTACAGAAAGGCTTCTCTGCCTCCTTCTTATCTACTAACTGTCTCGAGTATACTATCAGATGGTATCGCTCCTTTAGCGGGAGCAGGCACGTTAGTTTCTACATAGTCAGTAACTACTCGTTTAGGATCCGTTACTATATAAAACACAATTTCAATTGTCAGGAGTTGTCGCACTATGATAATATACGTATGGAATATATAGCTAGACTGCCACAATCGCTACATAGTTCTAGAACCGACTAAACTGTAGTTCTGATACCAATAAATGTAACATCTGTTACTCGTATTTATGCCAGAACAGGGTACGAGGCGTTACCAGACTCAAACATAAGCAAGCATATAAAACCAAGATATAAATCTCCATCCAATTTAAAACTTTTCACATACATTCTTATCGTCCCTGTAACGCGCCTATAAGCCCAAAACATGCATCGGGATGGTTGGGGGTAAATAGTGAATTTTGGAAAATTTTTCCTTAAACAGGGTCACACGCCCATGTGGACACAAGGACACGCCCGTGTGCCCTTAACATGCCTGTGTCCTCAGGGCATGTAACTCTCTGTTTATGAGATCAGCATCAATCTAAGATCACACGGCCAAGTCACACGCCCGTGTGCTAGGTCGTGTGGCGAATTTATTTTTTGCATTTAAGGTGCAGACTACACACGGCCTGGGCATACACACATGTTTTAAAACCATGTCCTCTACACGGCTAAGACACATGGCCGTGTCTTTACTCGTGTGTTTACTACCAGGCATACTAACTTGATCAATTTGGGGGTAAGGGACACACGACCGGACAACATGCCTATGGGGCTAGCTGTGTGTCATACACAGTCGAGACACACGCCCGTGCTGTAACACCTCTAACCCGTTTCCGTCACTGGACTGGGTTACGAGGTATTACCAATCAGAACACGTATTTGAATAATAACATGCATAAACTTGTACACATTTATAAACCATTCATTTTGTCATTTTCATTTCATCAAGCCAAATATAAATGTATTCTCTAATAAGTTAGACAATTGTTCACTTCCAACCTTGTTCATCCATTTTATAAATCATTACCTATCTTAATATGCACATTAAGCATACACTGAATATTATCCTATAAATAACATGCATTTTAGCTTAATAATGCATAATTCTTTATAACACCATATACATTCCCTATTCATATATAACCGAAACACATCATTAATCATCATCATGTTTATATATATATATATACTTAAGGTAAAATACATATCAAGCATTTCCTTGTGCATAATTATTTATATGGTCAAACACTAAATCACAAGTTAATCAGAATCATTACAAATGTCTTCCTCTTATAACAAACATATTAAAAAGATCTTATGTCATGTTCGAACATAACCAAACTACTTATAATGCTATCTTATATTCAACACGATGTTCGAACATAACCAAAATACTTATAATGCTAGGCTCAAAGCCCGAATATTGCTATTATAAAGCTGTCTCATAAACAATTCATATATCGAAAATTCCAAAAATTTCATATAGTTCATACTGACTTTCAAATGTTATAACTCAGTCGAATTAAACTCAAATACGTTATTTCTATACTTATTCACATTCGGCTACTCTACTATAAACTTATGAATTGTAAATCAACATATTAAACTGAGTTACATTCGAAATTAACAATATTTAATTGCTTAAGACTTACCTCGGATATCGATGAACAATGTAAATCGACTATTAGACTATTTTTGCTTTTCCCCGATCCAAGTCCGATTTCTTTTGTTCTTGATCTATACAATTTCAAAGTAATCTCATTCAAACACAATTTCATTCAATTTAATCCAACAACACATAAATGGAAAAATTACCATTTTACCCCTGATATTTCATACTTTTACAAATTAGTCCTAATTGCATAAAACACAAAACAAGCATAATTTGCTCATGCTATACTTAGGCCGAATACTCCCTACACCCATACAAGTCCTCATATTTTGTTTATTTCACAATTTAGTCCCTCAATTTATTATTTTTACAATTTAGCCCTAATTCCTCAAAATCATCAAAAATTCCAATACAAAACATGTTAATCCAAAACATATATTTCATATTTCATCAACTAACATCTCAAAACTCAATTATTCATCAATGGCATAACTCAAAATATTCATCAAAATCAGAAATTCAAGCATGGGTCGGATAGTATTCGAAGCAACGATATCAAAAACGTAAAAATTATCAAAAACCGAACAAAAACTTACTTTGAATCAAGCTTCCAAAGTGCCCAATGCTTGAAACTTTCTAAAGCTTTATTTTCTTTAAGTTTCGGTCAGTAATGAACTAAAATGCATGGCTATTTTATGATTGTTTTATTTAATTTCATTATAATATACTAATTACTATTTTAACCTTTAAAATTTAATTATAAAACCTTATAAAAAAATGTCTACAACCGTCCACTCATATAACCAATGGCCTATTTACAACATAAGTACTTCCATTTAAAAAGACAACAACAATTCGGCCTTTACACATTTAACTATTAAGTTTTGATTTTACGCAATTAAGCCCGTTTATTTAATATGACACTCAAATGATAAAATTAAATTATGAAAATTTCACGAATATAAATTCACATAAAATAAACACAGAAAATAATTTTTAAATATTTTTCTGACTCAAATTCGTGGTCCCGAAACCACCATTCTGATTAGGGTCTAAATCGGGCTGTTACACGTGCATCTACCTGTGTGTACAACTTTGAGGCTATTTTCCAAGCCCTCATGTCACCCTCAGCAACCCATACACACACTCATGTGACAATAGTGACTATCATGGCATAAATGGACTACTTAGACATCCATAACTTTAACTCATGCATGATAAATTTATGTCAAGTATATATAATTGAGACTCCATGACTTGTTAGGTTTATTCAATCCATCTCTTTGCCTTTCTTCATATCATGACTATGCCAATTAACACCCTTTATCCATCAAGCATAAATTCCACATGTCTTCAACCATTTTTAACAACCAATTAGGCACACACCACAAGAATAATAACACATTTCATGCATGTATCAATATTTAGGGATTTCAACCCCATAATAAATATGAGCCATATTTCTTGGCCATATACAAAATGGAATAATATACAAAAATGAGCCATCACTTTGGCTACAAATATGACACATATAACAAAATACTAAGTCCCCTATACATGCCATACTTAAATGTATCAAGTCAAATATACCCTAAAAAAATCGTTGATAGTGTGACTCGAACTCCGACGTCTACGATCCCCGAGCTACCTTGGCGATGCTAGAAGAAAGAGGAAAAGAGAGAGGGGTAAGCATATAACTTACCAAGTCGTGTGTAAATAATAAACAAATTAGGTCATGAAACTCATGGATTACATATACTACCAATTACCACCACATTATCATATTACACATAATGAACATATTGAGAATTGATAATAAATATATTTGAACATCATGCTTATCTTACTCTTTCATACCCGTACCAAATTTCCCAACATGAATAGAGTCCAAAACTCATGATGTTTACGTACATACCTATACCATGCATTATTACAAATTTTACCTCACATTCTTAATCATAATCTTGAATGGCCCGTTCAATTACCCAGAATACTAAAGGACGTTCGGAATCATCACACACACCCTACATAAAATGTCAAAGCCATGTCCCCGACATGGTCTTACATGGGTCTACATACCGATGCCATATCCTAAATATGGTCTTATACGAAGTCTCATGTCGGTGCCGATGCCATGTCCCAGACATGGTCTTATACAAAACCTCATATCGATGCCATGTCCCAGACATGGTCTTATACAAAATCTCATATCGATGCCATGTCCCAGACATGATCTTACATGAAATCTCATATCAATGCCATATCCTAGATATGGTCTTACATGAAATTACATACCAAGGCCAATGCCATATCCCAGATATGGTCTTATAATGGCACATATATCAATGTCGATGCAATGTCTCGAACATGGTCTTACACTGGCTCTCATATCCACGCCGATGCCATGTCCCAGACATGGTCTTACACTAGCTCTCATAAATCATGGTGTCATGATATCCGAATCTTAAGCATTCCTCAAGGTCACCTGGGACTTTCGAGATATAAAGCTATCACCAAATTTTCATTAAATCGTCGCAAGCCAATTTCATTAGGACAATCATACATATATCATAAAATATCAATTATTAAATGCATAATAATGGAATTGTTAAATTACTTACACACAACTTACCTCGGTGCAAAATATGACAATTTGCGATTTAATCCACAACCTTGCCTTTTCCTCGGTCAAGGTCTATCCCTCGTTCCTCGTGATCTATAATAGTACATTTAGCTCATTTAATACAGTACTATCCAATTCAGTCCAAAAATCACGATATGGAAAAATTACAATTTTACCCTTAAAATTTCACAAAATTATAAAATTTCCCCTAGGCTCGTAAAACGAAAAATACCATTTTTCTCATTATTCAAGCCTAGCCGCATCATTTTATCTCTTATACCAACCCACATTTTTCATTTATTCACACATTTACACATAGTTTTTACAACTTTTACAATTAGGTCCTTTTTATCAATTTCACCAAAAACCACCTAGTAAAAGTTGTTTATCACCCATCAAACTTTCATATTCTTCCATTAGACATCAAAGCACAAGCATGTCATTCATGGGTATATTTTTGAACATGAACCCTAGCTTAAATTAAGGGTAGAAATAGCTAAATCGAGATACGAGGATTTCAAAAATATAAAGAACATTAAAAACGGGGCTAGGATGCACTTATTTTTAAGCTTGAAGATAAAAGAAACCCTAGCTATGGCTTCCTTATGATATTCGGGCAAGGAGGATGAAGATGAACACAAATTTTGACTATTTTTCCCTTTTAATTCTTTTAATAATCAATGGACCAAAATGCCCTTCCATTAAAACTCTGATATTTTATCCCTCCTATGTCCATTTTTGTCCATAATGACATATAAAGGTCTAATTGCCAAATAAGGGCTTCAAATTTCAAATCTCATCACGATTAAGCCCTTAAATCAACTAGAACACATGTTTTTCACTTGTTCCAATTTAGTCCTAATAACTCAATTGGACACCTTATCGGTAAAATTTCTCATCTATATTTTCACACAGGCATGCATATATATCATGGACCTCATAAAACCCATAAAATAATTATGTCAATCTTAAATTTGTGGTCTCAAAACCACTGTTCTGACTAGACCCTAATTCAGGATGTTACAGGAATAAATCAAAATGTTATCAATGAACACAACTACAAACTTGTCTAAATATGGTTGAAAGATTCGATTCATAAAACCCATAAAAATAGCAGGAGCATTAGTTAATCCAAACGGCATAACAAGAAATTCATAGTGCTCATACCTCGTTCTGAATGCTATTTTCGGTACATCCGAGTCTTTAACTCTCAGCTGATAATAACCAGATCTCAAATCTATCTTCGAGAACACTATTGCCCCTTTCAACTAGTCAAACAAATCATCAATCCTCGGTAAAAGATACTTGTTCTTTATCTTAACCTTGTTGAGTTGACGATAATCGATGCAAAGTCTCATGGATCCATCTTTCTTCTTGACGAATAATACTGGTGCACCCCAAGGAGAAAAACTCGGTCTTACAAAACCCTTGTCTTTCAACTTTTGTAACTGAGACTTTAATGCTTTCAAATCAGTTGTAGCCATTCTATACAGAGCTATCGATATCGGTGCAGTCCCCGGTACCAAATCAATAGCAAACTCCACCTCTCTGACTGGTGGTAACCCTGGCAATTCTTTTGGGAACACATCTAGATTTTCACAAACTACTGACACAGATTCTATCTTCAATTTAGACACCCTAGTACTCAGTACATACGCGAGAAATGCTTCACAACCCTTTCTTACATACCTCTGAGCCGACATCGATGAAATCACAATAGGCAATTCACCTGACTCATCTGACTCAACTCAAAGAGTTTCATTGTTTTGATATTTCAATTCAAAAACCTTAGGTCTACAATTCACTACGACATCATGTAGAGTCAACCAATCCATTCCAAGTGTCACATCAAACTCATCAAATGGAAAAAGCATTAAGTCAGTCGGAAAACAGTGACCCCGAATCATTAAAGGACAACTCTTGCAAACTTTTTCAACTAAAACATGTTTGCCTAAGGGGTTCAACACCTTAATCACAAACTCAGTAGACTCAATAGGAAAATTCTTACTAGATACTAAATTCATGTAAATATAGGAATGAGTCTATCCAAGATCAATTAATGCAACTATATTAGTATCATAAAGAGAAAATGTACCAGTGATCATGTCAGGGGAGGACGCATCCTCGCGAGCACGAATAGCATAAGTTATCGCAGGTGCTCTAGCTTTCGATCTCACAGCTGAGTCTTTGGATACTCCTCTGTTACTGGTCCTATTTCCCGTATTTCTCACTGGCCTCCCTCTAGCAGAGTGTTACTCGATCTTACATTCTGAAAATTATCTTTCTCAACCATTTCAGGGCAGTCTCGGATAAAATGATCTTGGGAGCCACATTTAAAAGAAGCCCAGTTATTCATCCTAAATTCACTAGGATGTCGTCTACCATAGTGTTGGAATTTAGACTTATTAGACCTAGCATTATCCACACTCACTATGGATGTAGTTTGAGCCTTAGAACCCGAATATAGCTTCCCACGATCTCTATTGGAAACCCAACTAAAACATTAGAGCGAGCATACAAATCTCTCGATTTCTTTGAGAAAGATTGAAACGACTTATTCATCGGCCTCTTTCTCAAAACTCTAGCCTCAAACTCAGCTTTTCTCTTTTCCTTACTCAATTCTTCGGCTTTGCAAGCTCGTTCGACTAGCATAACAAATTCTTTCAACTCTAAAATCTCAACTAACAGCCTGATGTCCTCATTCAGCCCATTTTCAAGTCTCTTACACATAATAGCCTTTCTTGAAACACATTCCCGAGCATACTTACTGAGTCTAACAAACTCCCGTTCGTATTTAATCATAGTCATTCGACCTTGTTTCAACTCCAAGAACTCTTTGCTTTTCTGATCAATAAACTGCTGACTGATGTACTTCTGTCTGAATTCCTCTTGGAAGAAATCCCAAGTAACACTTTCCCTTGGTACCACAGATATAAGAGTGTTCTACTGCTGATATTTTATATCCCTCAAAAGTGATATAGCATATTTTAAGACTCATTCGGGATGCAAAAAAGATCATCAAATACCGTATAGAGTTCTCAAGCTAGAATTTTGCTCTCCCGGGATCATCATCAACATTTGCTCTATATTCATCAGCCCCTTATTTTCGAATCTTATCAACTGAAGGCTTATTCAATCTTACCAATTCCACACCTTGGGGAGCTACGAAAACCAGTTGGGGGTTAGGTGGGGGTGGAGGATGTTGGGCAGCTGAAGTTGTCTGAACAATCTCGGTAAACTACTTATTCATCCTTTGGAAGAAGGCTTCTCTAGCCTCTCCTTCTTGACTAATTGTCACGGGTCTACTTTCTTTCAATTGGCGAGGTCCCTTGAGCGGGAGCCAGTACATTACTCTCAACATCATCAGCCGCTTCTCGGTCGGGATCCATTTACTATATGAAAACATAGTTTAAATTGTCAGGAGTCGTCACACTATCAAAATTTTTTTATGGCATGTATAGCTAGACTCTTACACACGCTATGTTAGTCTAAGAATCGACTAAACCATAGCTCTAATACCACTAAATGTAACAGCCCTTACCCGTATTCAATGCCGAAAGAGGGTCTGAGGTGTTACTGGACTTACCACACAAATAATCATACAATTTCGAGCCATCAATTTGCGTCCAAATTAAAACCATTTGCAATTAATCATAAAGTCCCTAATACGTGTATACAAGGCCCTAAACATGCTTTGGGAGTGGTCCAACACTAAACTGAGAACTTTAGAAATTTTTACAGAACTTACAAAATTTTTCCACTAAACAGGGGTCACACGCCCGTGTGGTCACACACGCCCGTGTCCCAACCCCGTATAACTCTTTGACTTATAACTCATGAAAAAGTTAGGATCACACGGCCAAGTCACACACCCATGTGCTAGACTGTATAGAAAATTAATTTTCATAAAATAGACGTAAACTTCACATGGCCAGGGCACACGCTCGTGTTCGAGGCCGTGCCGTCCACACGACTGAGACACACGTCGTGTATCTGCTCGTGTGCTCTATTCTAAGCATTCTGTTTCTCAAAATTAAGGTGCAAGGGACACACGACCAAAACACATGCCCATGGGACACACAGCCTAGACAGATGCCCGTGTGTCTACCCGTGTGGACAAAATAAAGGCTATTTACCAAGCCATTTGCCACCCTTATTCACACATACATATACACCAATTCAATGGCGCAAAACATAATATACTTAGGCAACCAAACACCCACAATTATGACCAACACATGCCAATAAAATAGCAACATCTATCATACTCACAACATTTATTATGCCCTAAATTAATCATGCCCTAGTGACATGTCACTTGTATCCTAATTTATTCCTAAGGTTCAACGGGACTTCTTACTTGCCGAATTGTCGTTGAACTCGTTCGTAGAATTATACTCATTCACATAATCAAACATACAATTTAACATACGAACTTACCTCAGTACAAAATGGCTAATAGTTTGATTTAGTCCACAACCTTGTTCTTTTCTTGATCTAGGTCAGAACCTCTTCTTTCTTGATCAATAATATCAAATTTAACTCACCCAATCATCACATTATTCAATTTAAACCCAAAAACACCTTATGAAAAAAATTACATTTTTGTCCTTAACTTTTCAACTTTTTATATTTTAGTCCCTAGGCTTGTAAAATGATTTTCATTCAATTTCATCAGACCCAAGACTAGCTTAACCTATTCATTGCTCATAACAGCCCGCATTTTTCATTTATTCAAATTTTTACACACATTTTACAACTTTTATAAATAGGTCCCTATTTGACATTTTCATAAAAAATCACTTGGTAAATGTTGTTTATCTAACACCCAACATTTATTTTGTACCATTAAACATCAAAATAGAAAAATATTCAACATGGGTAAAATTTTAAACTTTGATTTTCTTTCAAATTAGTCCTTCGAATAGCAAAATCAAGTTACAACATTCACAAAAATGTAAAAATCATGAAAAACGGGACAAAGGCGGACTTACAATCGAGCTTGGAAGCTTGGCCAAAACCTTAGCTATGGGGACCCTTGAAATTTTGGCACAAGGAGGATGAAATTGAGAAGATGACATCTTTTATTTGTTTTATTTTGTCTTTATTAACCAAAAGACCAAAATACCCTTAATGGCAAACTTTAAAATTTCACCTAACCATGTTTATTTTTGTTCAACTTAAAGTATAATGGTCTAATTACCATTTAAGGACCTCCAATTTTAAATTTCATAGCAATTAGAGACCTCTAACTTCTAGAACGCATATTTTACACCTATTGTAGTTTAGTCCTATTAGTTGAATTGGACACTCTATCGATAAAATTTCTTAATGAAATTTTCACACAATCATTCAATCATATTGTAGACCTGAAAGTAATAATAAAACTAACATTTCTACTTCGGATTTGTGGTCCTAAAACTACTATTCTGATTTGACCCAAAAACGGGTTGTTACACCCGTCCACATCCAAGCTATTTCTATTGAAGACCATGCGGCATAATAAGAGCATATTGATTGCTAAGGAAATTAATGATACCACAAAGAAAGATCCAAAAGGAGAATATTACTCAGATGCACTGGAACCAATTATGACATAAACAACATAAATTTAATATGCATAAATCAGAGCAACAACTAGTAGAGGCAGAAAAGAAACAATACTAGAGCTTTACCATCGAGTCCTCCACCAAAGAATAATTGAATAGAATTCCAATAATAGAGCAGCACCGACCATTATTACAACTAGGCTAACAATATATCAGCTTAATATTATGATTAGCTAGCATCCCCACATGATAAGCACTACATCTAGAGATAAGAAAACCACTGATCAACTATTTAATGTCACACAACAATGTATGCAAGTATAGTAGGCATATGTGAGTCTGTCAGATATCAATCCCACAGGGATGGGTGTCTTTTGTCTATTAATGTCGGTGCAATAATTAGATATAAACGAGATAAATTGTGAGGATAGTTGCAGATGCAATAACTTGAAAACAATAAAATACAATATGATAATGATAAACTGGGATCCTAACATGAATCTTCAGCAGAATACTAAGCACTCACGAGGTATAAAAAGATAGGTGAATGTCGAGGTAATAAAATTCAATGTATATCTTACCAAGTGTCACTCCTCTATTTAATCGGAGATTAAATGTGCACATTAACCCCACCTTCTAATGATGGCAACATGGTACTGTTAAGAACAAGTGGACTAAATTCCTCTAATCCTCACTCAACTTCCATTGTAATACTTGTTGGCTCAAACTGTCACTACACTTTCCAGTGTCAGTCACTGCAATAACACTTCCATGTTAAGAAACATTCAAACCCTAAGATTAAACAATAAAAGAAAGATTGAATAAGATAACATTTAACCAAGAATTCATGTGTACTTCCATAAAAATAGAAAACAAAGAGTAATCACTAGCATTTAGAAAGAAATAAGAAAGAAGCGAGTGGAGAATACTATTCCTAGACAACTCGACTGAATCTCTCTATTCCCTCTTGTCTCGCACTTAGGTCTCCTCATCAGAAGCTAGTTTGCATCTAGTTTTTCATGTTGGCTCACCCGTGAGAGGATTAAGCTACCATAGCCACAAGCTTCAAGGTAGGATGATGAAGATAATGATCCAGAGAAAAAAACTCCTCTTTTTTTCTCACGTCAACCTTTTATGTCCTCATCCAATAGTACAGGTGTCCTTTCCTCAGAATTATTTTGTCCTTGTACGTACAAGTTAGTTATACCAGATTGGACAGCTCACACAATTTTAGTTCTTATCTGAACATCTGTCAGGTGCGACGACAATTTTGGATGTAATCTGGAATTAACTCATGCATTGACATTAATGCAAAAAGATAGCAAAATTAAGGATAAAATAGGCTAAGATTCACTGAGTTATAAAATGAAATGTACTAAACTGAAAATGCTAAAATATATGCTAAGGGTAACTAAATAGGAGCAATTTAACCAATAAGTAAGGAGGAAAACCTATGTTCTTTCTAGTGCTATCACACCCCCAAAGTTGAGTTTTTACTTATCCTCAAGTAAAACAGAAATTTTACTAAGACAAATGATCATTCTAGCAACTTGAACCCTCTAAATTCCCAATGAATGAATCACATTCAGATGAAAAAATATTGCATCGACAATTCATAAGCATGAATGAATAAGGTTACAACTTCATCAATGCTAGCATCATGCCTCAAACCCTAAGTTCTGTCTACCGATACAACATTTATTGTACAATACTAAGTATTTATATATTATATTTTTTTTGAAATAAGGGATATCGTTGCATTACTGTACCTTTGTTCATCAGAAGTAATGATGGAGTGCAACAAACCCCCAGGGAGTACGTAATTGTGCCGACACACACTCATGCAGTGATAGCCTTTGGCCAGATTAATTTTTCTAATGCTAGTATTGGAGTGTTCCCTTTTTAACATTCCATACTACACCCACTTTGGAGTATCTCTACTTTATAACTATATATATATAAGTAGCTATAAAAAGCAGAATCATTTAAGATTTAAGGAATGATAGCAGTCATCCATTATTAATGCAACCTAACCCATTCATAAAAAAATTGAATCTACAACCTTCTTCCAAATTTATCCAACTCCTTCATTGATAATTCACATGATTCAAGAATTAAGCATGGAATATAATAAAAATTTTTGAACAATTTTCCTTAACTATAATTAAACTTTGCATGCTTCATTACTGAAAAAGTTTTTGAAATGTGGGCGCATTTCTAAGCCACATGTGTATTCCCCCAAACTTAAAGTTTGCACTATCCCTAATGCACTAACACGGAAATGTAATGACAATAAAAATGCAATGACAATGTATATTTATCAAAATAAAACTTTCAGCTATATGCAATGCATGAATACTACAACTAAAACTGAAAATAAACTAACTTAGTTATCCTCAGCCATCAATGTGGTTGCACAAAGTTTCTTCCTCCTCCTTTTCTTCTCCTCCTTCTTTCATTTTTTTATCCTTGGAGCATTTTCTCTTCTTTTCTTTAGGCTTTGCACAATCCTCGAATTGCTCCTCAATTTCTGGCTCTGCCCCGGCATCATCAGCTACTTGTTGTGTAGGAAAGGCCACCTGGAGTGGTCCAGTGTAGACCACTATTGTGAATGAATTGCATTGCTCCTTACTAGTTACCTCAGTAACTTCTGCCGGTTTCGCTCTAGCTCGCTCCAAATTATCAATATTTGCACCTATAGACTCAAGTGCGGTGACAATGTTCATAGCAGAATCTTCTTCTTCTTTTTCTTTCTCATTTTCAGCAACTTCTTCTTCGGCAACAACTTCCTCTTTTATAGCAGCGACTTTCTTCTCAACAACAATATCCTATTGATCAACAAAAATACCATCCTTGAACAAGCTATCAATCTTTCGCAGGCATTCTTTAATGTCCTTGGATTCCTCTTCTTTCTCATTATCAGAAATCTACACAATGGGTAGGGATACCACTGATCTCTCTCGATCTTTCAAGTCGTCATCAACTGAAGAGAGGTCATAATTTTGAATGATTGGTGGAAACACTAGGAATTTAGGTAGTGGGGATGGAATCAGTTGGCCTAATGTGGCTACAATATAATGTTCCAGGCTTCATTATAAGCATAAAAAAAATTCTGGGATGTCTTTATATCCTCTGCTGTAATGACAAGCTTGATTTGCCTATTGTTGATGGAGTTGACCATTTTTTCGACGTCCATCAGTTTGGAAAATAATGATGTCTTTGCATTAAGGTTTTTTCCTTTGCTATTGGTTTTGGTTTTGCCCTTCCTTATCTTGCTGGTTTCTGATTGCCTCAAAATCGGTGTTGTAATGCCCCGTACCCGAGACCGTTTCCGGAGTCGAACACAAGGTGTTAACGGACTTAATTCATTTACTTACACAGTTCATTTTAAAATTTCCAGACAAGCTGGCTAACTGCATCATAGTTACTTTAAAAATCATATCTTGAGTTCCAAAACTCGAAAACCAATTTCGTAAATTTTTCCTGAAACTAGACTCATATGTCCATCTACAAATTTTTTTCTAGAATTTTTGGTCAATCCAATTAGTACATTTTATTAGTTAAAGTCTCCCCTGTTTCAGGGTTCGACTACTCTGACCTTCATGCATTACAACTTAGATATCTCCCTGTACAAAGCTTCAATACTTATGCCGTTTATTTCTAATGAAACTAAACTCAACAAGGAATCTATACATATAAAGTATGACTTCTAATTGTCTCTGGTTAATTTATGGTAAATTTTCAAAATCAGAATAGGGGATCCAGAAAACGCTCTGGCCCTGTTTCACAAAAACTTAAACATCTCATAAAATACGGCTCATATGGTTGTTTCGTTTCTTTCATATGAAAATAGACTCATCAAGATTCGATTACATAATTTATTCACTATTTAATTCCATTCCTAATATTTTTAGTGATTTTTCCAACTTACATCACTGCTGCTATCAGCATCTATTTTAAGGTAATTTTTACCTATTTCATAATTTTCCATGAATCGAATAGCAAATTGACATACATTATCATCAAGGGTAATCCCGATTAGCCATGACGTACGTAGCACCAATAGGACCATGATTGGCCATTCTAATGGCTAGTCATTACCAAACATTTCCACACCACTTAATAACCATATCACAAGACCATAATGTTATACTTCAAAATATACGAGCCATTTTCGCATGGCTATACGAATACACATTACCAAAGGGTACTTAATTAACAACAAGGGTCAGCCCTATACATGCCATTTTCAAAATTGAACTAAAAGAGTACCAAAAAGTGGCTTAGATAGTGTGGATGACTTCGACTTTGACACTCCCGAGTCCGATGGTGACGAACAAAATCTATAAAAGAGAATCAAAGTAATGAGTAAGCATTTTAATGCTTAGTAAGTTCAAGTAATGAAATTATTTATGACTAAAGTATAGCGTTCATATGACTAAATGAATAGTCGCATATACGCATATTCCCAAAATCATACTTACTTCACACCTCAACCAGTATATTCATACACAGGGGATCAAAACTAACTAGAGGCCGGAAGTTGTTAATCAATAGAGCGCATACTATCTAAAAAGAAATTAACTTTTTCGATGCATATACGAAACATACCTTATCGTTTGGATTTTATGAGCGTATTAATTGAAATTATTACAGCAATATCGCTCATTTCCAAACCCAAGTACCTTCGGATTTAGCGGGATATAGCAACTTCGCACAAATGCCTTGGTCTTAGCAGGATATAGTCAATAGCACAAAAGCCTTGGGACTTAGCCGGATATAGTCACTAGCACAAATGCCTTCGGGACTTAGCCCAGATATAGTCAATAGCACAAATGCCTTGGGACTTAGCAGGATATAGTCAATAGCACAAATGCCTTGGGACTTAGCCGGATATCATTCGAATAATCATGCACATATATCAATAAATCATGACACATCCATATTTCATTTTCATTACTAAAGCTCAAACACAAGACACTTATCAAACCTTAACAATTTCAGCTCAATAGCCACATACAAAGAGCATGATTTTGATTAGCTTTATAACATGATCTCTATACACATTCGGCTACCCGTCATAGGTATAAACTAATCACCTCAATATATCATTCAAGTAGAAACATTATATCACCGTTTATTTGTTATGCTTATATGACATGACTTAATCAAATCATAAACTAAGTTTCATTACTCGAAGACTTACCTCGGACGTTGTTGAACGACTTCAATGGCTATTCAATTACTTTTTCCTTTCCCCTATCCAACGTTGATCCTCTAAGCTCTTGAGCTAAATCAAACAATTTACCTCCCAATCAAACACAATCATACGGCATTCATATACATTTTAGAACCAATTTATTTGACTCAATTACCACTTAAGTCTATCACCATCTCGCTTTCAAATTTGTGCACTTGGTAAATCACATTAAACTACTACAAATATAACTTTAATAGATATTTATTTTCGAATGTCTCAATATCATCTTAATTAATTTCTACTTACACATCAAAATTTCCAATACAAAGTATTTGGCACCTAAACCGGATTAGTAAACTCCCCTAGACCATGACCGAATGCCATTTAAACACAAGTCAACAAGATCTCATGATTTCAAATCAAACTCTTAACAAGAATGCACAATGCGAACCTTTAGATGATTAAACATCTAATTTAGACAATTTTAGAACAACTAAACGGCACTTGTTCACAACATTAAACAACTACATGTTCGGCTAGAACATGGTACTTAACTACATCGATTTTAAGCATAATAATTACTCAAACCTAATCAAATTCACATTCGGTCTTGGTACCTAATAAGGTAGCCGATTCCTTTCCTTAGCACCTAATGCTCACATATGATTATTTGTATAGTCCAAACACTCATCTACCCTTGTTCATCTAAATTTAACAAGAAACAAAAACCTTATTTCTCCATAGCTACAATGGCGAAAGTTCTAGACATCTCAATACCGAAATTTCTAACATGGGTTGTCTAAAGAATTTGGTAGGAGTTTAAATTTATCTAACATTTCAAGTAACTTAACACATCCATATAGCTAACATGCTAGTAGTATCAAGGCATCAACTAAGATTTTGAAGCTTCTTAGCCGAATCCTAACTCTCCAACAACCCCAATTCCATCCATGAGATAGATAGAATTAGGCTAATCATCCAAAGGATGTATAAACCTCAAAAGCAACATTGAACATACCTTAATCTAAAGAACCACCTTGGCGAACTTCCCTCTTCTTCTTCCTCTAGTTACGGCAATGGAGGAGCAACCTAGCTAACTTTTTTTTTTTGTTTCTTCTCAACTAACCACTATTATTTTATTATCCATGCTCTTTATTTTATTATTTTTAACACAAATGTTAACATAACATATTTATAATATGTTTTAACCCATAGCATGGCTGGCCACCATCTAGACTTTTAGCTAATTTGACATGCAAGTACAAGTATTTTCTAACATGCTTTAATAGGCCACTATAACATTTGCCTAGCACATTTCTAAATTTCCTCACATAAGTCCTATTTAATAATTTCACATACTAATGACAAAATTGGAGCATGAAACTGTCACACTGCCTATTTCACATACAATAAACACAAAACTTAATGGTTAATCATTTTTACGACCCAGTTTTGTGGTCCCGAAACCACTTTCTGACTAGGGTCAAATTAGGGTTGTCACAGGTGTTGCCACGAGTTATTCTTTCTACAGAGGCTTTATTAATTGGACCCTTTGTAACAACCCGTTTTTACTCAAATCAGAATAGTGGTTTTAAGACCATAAATATGAGGTTGAAATCATTATTTTATTATTATTTTAATGTCTACAGTATGATAGTATGATTGTGTGAAAATTTCGTTAAGAAATTTTATCGTTTAAGTGCTTAATTTGATAAAAAAGACTAAATCGCTTAAAGTGTAAAACTTGTGTTCTATTAGCTAAATGTGTCTAATAGCTATTAAACCTTGAATTGGATGTCCTTATGTCATAAGTAACCCATTGATGTTATAGTGGACGATAATGGCTTGGTAATGTTGCAAATTGAATTAATTTTTAAGGTTAATTAAGTAAAATAGTTAATTAATTGATAAATTAATAAAACAAAAGGCCATTTTATTCATTCATCTTCTTCCTAGCCAAATTGAAGGCATAGAAAAGCCATGAGAATAGCTTGAAGCATTCGATCGAGTCTCCTTGTGCATGTAAGTTCATTTTTTTCCCGTTTTAAATGATTTGTATGTTTTTGAGATCGTTACAGCTTAATCTAGCTAGCGCAGGGACTAATTTACAAATTGTTAAAGGTTTAGGGTTTTTAAAGGTTTAGGGTTCTTACATTGATGAATGTGTGCGTATTTTGATGTTTGATGATAGAAAATAAATGCTTCTTGTTAGATAAATAACATTTGTAAAGTGATTTTTGGTAAAATTGTCAATTAGGGATTAAATTGAGAAATGTAAAAACTTTGTGGTAAAAATTGAAATAAATGAAAAATATGGTCTGATATGGTAATAAGAGAAATGCAGCTAGCATGGGTAGGGACCTAATTGCATGAATTTGTATTTTTATGAGTTATGGACTAAATTGTAAAAATGTTGAAATTTAGGGGTAAAAGTGTAAAGTTTCCATAATATGCTTTATGGGATAAATTGAATAGAATGAAAATTAAATAAGCTAAATTTGATTACATATAGATTAAGAAAAGCGAAGATTGTATCTGGATCGAGAGAAAAACAAGGTTTTGGACTAATCAATCTATTTCGTCGTTTTTGCGATCGAGGTAAGTTTGTATGTTAATAAGAATTATTGTAATTGTGCTTTAAATGCTTTATATTTGAATTATTGATAAATATGATTGTACGAAAATGTTTGATGAAGATTCTGCAATGAGAAATCTCGGTTGAACCTTAGAAATAAATTAGGATACGAACGACATGTCATTAGGGGTTATGTGATTTAGGTGTTGGTCCGTATGTCCTACTGGTGGTTGAATTATCTGACATGTGTTGTGGATTCTCGTCAGCTTGTGTGAGCAGCACCGTGTAGCTACATCATGACTATCAGCTTGTGTCAGAAGACCCGTTGATAGCTCGAGAGTGAGCATTATATGAGATATGAGATTGAGATAGCTTTGGCTATGTATTGGCACTTAGGGTGCAAGATTCCCGAGTATCCAATAGTATTCCAAATAGTTCAACGGGTGTATTGAAGATATGAAACAGTAAAAAATAGATACGTATCAGTACAGGTATGTACGGAAACTATATTAGCATCTAACCTATGAAAGTTGTGAGTTTATGATCATTATGTGAAAAATTAAATGTTAATCTTGTGATTAAATGGTTTTGTAGTATATTATGCTTATAATTCTTGAATGGTGAATGGATGGTAAGTTTTAATTATTAACTATAAGAGCTTACTAAGCTTTATAGCTTACTCTATTTACTTTTCAGTGTTTTTTTGTAGTGTTTATCGAAGCTTGCTCGGATTTAGGAGTTGTCGGAGATCTCATCACACTATTAAGCTTTCACTTTGGTACTTTTGAACTTATGTACTTTGTTATATGACATGTAGAGGAGTTATGGTCATTTTGGTATATGTTAGTAATAGATTTAGCCATTTGATTTGGCTTGTGAACGATAAATGTTTGGTATGTGTATAGCCATGTGACTTGGCTTGTTTTGGCATGTTTGGTGATGTATATATATATATATATATATATATATATATATATATATGTGAGAAAGGCCCTTTGATATGTTGTGTAATATTGCCATTTATATGCTTGTTGTGAATTGGTATGTGGAGTACCATATGGTTGAAATTTGAAGATTTGGTATGCATGTGATTTGAGGTAAGAAAGTGCATATATGAAGTTAACTAGTTAAGTGATTTGAGAATGTGAATTTCAGTACGAAATTGGATGGTATATTATGGTACATATGTGCCTTATAGTTTTTGGTATTGAAATGGAATGAATTATGCTTGGTTGAGACTGGTTGAATGCCTATTTATGCCATATTATATGCCTTTTAGTTTGATGTAGGTGAATGCAATCTGGGTGAGAAAGATGGCTTGGTAAATAGCCTACTTTTGTCCACACGGGCAGAGACATGGGCGTGTCTCAGCTGTGTGTCACACGTTCAGGTGACACGGCCGTGTCTCCCCTGGTGTTTAATTAGAAACCAAGTGAATATGCTCCACACAGCCCAACGCACAGGAGTGTGACTTGGCCATGTGGCATAGGTTAGTATACCCTACAGGTTTGGCATGGCCTCGCACACAGCTTGCCATATGGGCGTACGTGGCCATTTCGAAGGGCACATGGGCTAGACTCACAGGCATGTGTTTGGTTGTGTGACCCAAGTTAGAGAGTTACACGAGGTTGGACACGGGCTGGGATACGGCCATGTAATCCCATTTTGAATGCCCACATGGCCTATTTTGGGCCGAACCACTTTTAAAGCATGTTTTGGGCCTTGTAGGCTCGTATTAGGGATGCTATGAATAATTGTGAATGGTATATATTTGAAATGGAAAAATGTGTGATAAATATATGTTTAATTGTGTAATAAGTCTGGTAATGCTCCGTAACCCTATTCTGGTGACGGATACAACTGAAGGATGTTACATTTATTGGTATTAGAGCTACAGTTTAGTCGATTCTAGGACTAACGTATCGTATGTGAGAGTCTAGCTATACATGCCACATATAACCTGTAATAGTGTGATATCTCCTAACAGTTTAAATCGTGTTTTCATATAGCTATAGATCTCAATCGAGCAGTGGCTGATGATGTTGAGAGTAATGTGCCAGCCTCCGTTCATGGAGTAGCATAGTCTGAGTCAAGACCCGTAACGGGTAGTCAAGGAGGAGAGGCCAAGGAAGCCTTCTTCCAAATGAAGAACGTATGGTTCGTTAAGTTTGTCCGATCTAATCCAGCTACTTAGCGACCTCCAGCCCCACCTATTCCCCAACCGGTCCCTGTAGCTCTTCAAGGTTTGGAACTTTTACGCTTGAGTAAGCCGCCTGTTGATAAAATTTGAAAGTATGGAGCTGAAGAGTTTAGAGCTACCATTGATGATGATCTTGAGAGAGCCGAGTTTTGGCTTGAGAATACAATCAAAGTATTTGATGGACTATCTTGCATGCCAACTAAATGTGTAAAATGCATCGTATCACTTCTGAGAGACACTGCATGTTAGTGGTGGAATAGTTTGATATTTGTGGTGCTGAGAGAACAAATTATGTGGGAATTCTTTCAACCTGAGTTTAGAAAGAAATACATCAACCAGCGGTTGATCTATCAAAAGTGAAAAGAGTTTCTGGAGTTGAAACTGGGTCGAATGTCTGTGACCGAGTATGAGAGAGAGCTTGTGAGACTAAGTAAATATGCTCGAAAATGTGCCTCCACTGAGGCAATTATGTGTAAGCGATATGAATATGGGTTAAACGAAGACATTAGACTTCTAATCGGGATTCTTGAATTAAATGAATTTTTTTGTTAGTTGACAGAACTTGCAAAGCCAAGGAACTTGACAAAGAAAAGAGAAAAGCTAATTTCGAAGCTAGAGATTCAAGAAAGAGGTCGATGAGTAAACCATATCACTCTTCATCAAAGAAATCACGAGATTCGTATAGTCGTTCAAATGCTTCAGCGGGGTATTCTAATAGAGATCCTGGGAAGCAATACACGAGTCTTAAATCTCAAGCTACTTTAGTATCGAGTGTTGGTAGTGTGAGAAACAACAAACCCGAGTGTCAACAATGTGGAAGACGGCATTTTGGATACTGTTGCATGAATAATAAAAGTTGTTTCAAATGTAGCTCGCAAGATCATTTCATTCGGGATTGTCCTGAGTTAGCTGAGAACGATAAATATCAAAATGCAAGACCGAGCAATCCGAGGCTAGAGCACCAGCTAGAGCTTACAATATTTGCGCTCGCAAAGATGCGTCACTCCCAGATGTTATCACAGGTACATTTTCTCTCTATGACACTAATGTAATTGCTTTGATTGATCTTGGATCGACTCATTCATATGTCTGTATGAATTTAGTGTCTAGTAAGAGTTTTTTGGTTGAGTCTACTGAATTTGTGATTAAAGTATCGAACCTCTTAGGCAAGTATGTCCTAGTCGATAAATTTTGCAAGAATTATCCTTTGATGACTCGAGGTTAATATTTTCTGGCTAATTTGATGCTTTTTCCATTTGATGAATTCGATGTGATTTTGGGTATGAATTGGTTGACTTTGTATGATGCTATTGTGAATTGTAGACGAAAGACTATTGAATGAAAATGTCAGAGTAGTGAAATTCTTCGAATTGAATCTGATGAAACAAGTGAGTTTTCTGTTGTGATATCCTTGATGTTAGCTCAGAAATATGTGAGAAAAGGTTCTGATGCTTACCTTATTTATGTACTGGATACAACAGTGTCTAAATCGAAGATTGAATCAGTGTCAGTAGTTTGTGAATATCTGGATGTGTTTCCAGAGGAATTGCTTGGGTTGCCATCGATCAGAGAAGTTGAATCTGCTATTGAATTGGTTCCAAGAACATTATCGATATCGATAGTTCCGTACAAAATGGCTCCAACAGAATTGAAAAAATTGAAGTCTCAGTTGCAAGAGTTAACAGATAGATGTTTTGCACGACCTATTTTTTCGCCCTGGGGTGCACCAGTGCTATTTGTAAAGGAAAAAGATGGATCGATAAGACTGTGTATTGATTATCGTCAGCTCAACAAGGTTACGATTAAGAATAAGTATCCTTTGCCGAGAATTGATAACTTGTTTGATCAGTTGAAAGGAGTAACAATATTTTCAAAGATTGATCTGCAGTCTGGTTATTATCAGTTGCGAGTTAAAGATTTGGATATGCCAAAAACTGTGTTCAAAACAAGGTATGGGCTTTATGAATTTCTTGTTATGCCTTTCAGATTAACTAACGCTCCTGCAATTTTTATGGATATGATGAATCGAATCTTTAGACCGTATTTAGACAAAATTTTTGTTATATTCATTGATGACATTCTGATCTATTCTCGAGATGAGTCTGAGCATGCTGAACATTTAAGAATTGTATTACAAACATTAGAGATAAGCAATTTTTTGATAAATTCAACAAATGTGAGTTTTGGCTCCGAAAGTTGGATTTTTGGGACATATTGTTTCACAGAAGGTATACGAGTTGATCCGAGTAAGATTTCTATAGTTGTTGACTGGAAACCACCAAGAAACGTATCAGAAGTTAGAAGCTTTCTAGGATTAGCTGGCTACTATCGATGTTTTGTAAAAGGATTCTCGATGATTGCTACACTAATGACTCGATTACTACAGAAAAAAGTGAAATTTGAATGGTCTGAGAAATGTCAACAGAGTTTTGAATAGTTGAAAACATTGTTAATTAAAGCACCAGTTTTAGTTCAGCCTGAGTCGGGTAAAGAGTTTGTGATTTTCAGTGACACGCCATTGAATAGTTTGGGATGTGTTTTGATACAAGAGGGCAAAGTGATAGCTTATGCTTCCAGACAATTGAAACCGCATGAAAAGAATTATCTGACGTATGATTTAGAGTTGGCCACTATTGTTTTCGTATTGAAAATTTGGTGACATCATCTATTCAGTGAGAAGTGCCATATCTTTATCGACCACTAGATTTTGAAGTATTTAATGACTTAGAAAGATTTTAATTTGCAACAATAAAGATGGCTCGAATTTCTAAAAGATTATGAATAAGTAATTGATTTTCATCCGGGGAAAGCGAATGTAGTTGTGAATGCTCTGAGTCGAAAATCTTTATTTTCTTTACAAGCGATGACTACACAGTTAACCTTATCTGATGATGGTTTGATTTTAATTGAGTTAAAGCTAAACTAGTATTTCTTTAGCAAATTTGTGAAGCTCAGAAATGTCACGATGAATTGCAAGCTAAAAGAGTGTCGTGCGAATCAACTACTGATTCAGAGTATCAAATAGAATCCGATGATTGTTTGATGTTCTGAGATAGAATATGTGTACCAAAGGATCCCAAGCTCATTCAAAAAATTCTACACGAAGCACACAGTGGTTGTTTATCTGTTCATCTGGGGAGTACTAAAATGTATAATGATTTGAAACAATTGTACTGGTGGTCGGGCATGAAACGAGACATTTTAGGGTTTGTATCGAGATGCTTAGTTTGTCAACAAGTTAAAGTCGAAAATCAAGCAGCTTTGGGATTATTATGGCCAATGATGATACCAGAGTGGAAATGGGATAGAGTTACAATGGATTTCATATCGGGATTACCCCTATCTCTGAAAAAGAAAGATGATATTTGGGTTATTGTTGATCGTTTGACGAAATCCACACATTTCATTCCGGTACGTACAGACTTTTCACTTGATAGAGTAGCTAAGTTGTACATTTTTTAGATTGTTAAATTGCACGGGGTGCCAATTTCTATTATTTAGGATAAAGATCTGAGTTTCACGTCGTGATTTTGGAAGAAATTGCAAGAATATTTGGGTACGCGGTTGCATTTTAGTACTACATTTCATCCACAAATCAACGGCCAGTCTGAGAGAGTAATTCAGATTCTCGAAGATATGCTTCGTTGTTGTGTTTTAGAGTTTGAAGGCAACTGAAAGAAATAGTTACCGTTGGTTGAATTCGTGTATAACAGCAGTTTTCAATTGAGCATAACGATGGCACCTTATGAAGCATTGTATGGTCATAAATGCTGAACTCCGTTGTACTGGACCGAGCTTAGTGAGAAAAAGATTCACGGGGTTCATTTGTTTAGAGAGACTGAAGATAAAGTGAAAGTAATTCGCGACAGTTTAAAAATAACTTCAGATCGACAGAAATTGTATGCGGATTTGAAACGTAAACACATTGAATTTCAAATCGGCGACAGAGTATTTTTGAAAGTATCTCCATGGAAGAAGATTCTTCATTTTGTTTGCAAAGGAAAATTAAGTCTGCGATTTATTGAGCCATGTGAGATTATCGAAAGAATAAGACCAGTGGCATATCGACTTGCTTTACCGTTAGAGTTAGAAAAGATTCATAATGTATTTCATGTTTCGATGTTGCGTCAATATAGATCAGATCCATCATATGTAATTTCTCCGATAGAGATTGAAATTCAACCTGATATGACGTATAGCAAAGAACTGATCAGAATTTTAGCTTGAGAGGTTAAAGAGTTGAGAAATAAAAGCATAGCTTTAGTGAAGGTTCTATGGCAACGTCACAGTATCGAAGAAGCAATGTGGGAACTTGAGGAAGCTATGAGAAAACAGTACCCTAACCTATTTTTTGGTAAGATTTTCGAGGACCTAATTGCATGAATTTGTATTTTTATGAGTT
This sequence comes from Gossypium arboreum, assembly GCF_025698485.1. NCBI lineage: Eukaryota > Viridiplantae > Streptophyta > Magnoliopsida > Malvales > Malvaceae > Gossypium > Gossypium arboreum. The sequence continues at coordinate 43,684,672 of NC_069080.1, forward strand.
AAGGACTAAATTTTAAAAATGTTAAAATATTAGGGCAAAAGTAAAGTTTCCATAATATGCCTTATGGGTTAAATTGAATAGAATGAAAATTAAATGAGCTAAATTTGATTAGATATAGATCAAGAAAAGTGAAGTTCGGATCTAGATAGGGGAAAAACAAAGTTTTAGACCAATCGATCTATTTCATCGTTTTTGCGATCGAGGTAAGTTCGTATGTTAATAAGAATTATTGTAATTGTGTTTTAAATGTTTTATATTTGAATTATTGATGAATATGATTTTACAAAAATGTTCAACGAATATTCAGTAATGAGAAATCCCGATTGAACCTTAGGAATAGATTAGGATACGAATGACATGTCATTAGAGGTTATATGATTTGGGTGCTGGTCCGTACGTCTTACCAGTGGCTGATTTATTCGGCATGTGTTGTGGATTCTCGTCAGCTTGTGTGAGCAGACCCGTTGATAGCTCGAGATTGAGCATTATATGAGATATGAGATTGAGATAGCTTCGACTATGTATTGGCACTTAAGGTGTGAGATTCCTAAGTATCCGATAGCATTCCAAATGGTTCAACGGGTGTATCGAAGATATAAAACGGTGAGAAACATATATGAATCAGTACAAGTATGTACGAAAACTATATGAGCATCGAATCTATGAAAGTTGTGAGTTTATGATTATTATGTGAAGAATTAAATGTTAATATTGAGATTAAATGGTTTTGTAGTATATTATGCTTATATTACTTGAAAGCTGAATGGATGGTAAGTTTTAATTATTAACTATAAGAGCTTACTAAGCTTTATTGCTTACTCTATTTACTTTTCTGTGCTTTATAGTGTTTATCAAAGCTTGCTCAGATTTGGGAGTCATTGGAGATCTCATCACACTATCAAGCTTTCACTTTGGTACTTTTGAACTTATGTAATTGGTTATATGGCATGTATAGGAGTTATGGTAATTTTGGTATATGTTAGTAATTGATTTAGCCATTTAAATTGATGTAGGTGAATGCAATTAGGGTGAGAAAGATGGCTTGGTAAATAGCCTATTTTTGTCCACACGGGCAGAGACACGGGCGTGTGTCTCAGTCGTGTGTGACACACGGTTAGGTGACATGGCCTTGTGTCCCCTGGTGTTTAATTAGGAACCAAGTCAGTATGCTCCATACAGCCCAGCACACGGGCGTGTGACTTGGCCGTATGGCATAAGTCAGTATGCCTTATAGGTTTGGCATGGCCTAGCACAAGGCCTGGCACACGGGTATGTGTAGCCATTTCAAAGGGCACACAGGCTAGACATATGGGACATGGCAATGTGATCCCATTTTGAATGCCCACACGACCTATGACACGGGCGTGTCTTTGGCCGTGTGAGACACACGGCCTGGCCACACGGGCTTGTGTTCCTTTATTTTGTAAAATTTTCTAAATGTTCCAAGAATTTCTTGAGATATCAGTTTAGTCTCAAACCACTTCTAAAGCATATTTTGAGCCTTGTAGGCTCGTATTAGGGACGTTATGAATAATTGTGAATGGTTTATATTTGAAATGGAAAAATGTGTGATAAATGTATGTTTAAATGTGTAATAAGTCCAGTAATGCTCCGTAACCCTATTCTGGTGATGGATACGGGTAAGGGATGTTACATCCTTATTCTTCAAGACTTCCTTACTAGCACGGGGCACGATTTCTTTTTTCTGGCTAAATAACATCACTAGTGATGGGAATACCAAGATTTTAGTTTGCCTTGCGGTGCAGTCAACAATTTCCTAGTGTTCGCCGACATCATCCTTGGTGTTGTACAGCTTGTTGATGTTTTTAGTGTCCTAGGGTATTAAACCTTCTCAAACAAAAATGAACTCTAACTCATGGTCATACAGGTTAGCATAAAACTCACGTACTAGTGAATGAGAGTAGCTTCCAGGATGGGTGCAAAAAGTTTCGCACTTTAACTTCGAGATGGTGTTGTAGATTTACTTACCCAAGTCTTGTAATCGCAAAAAGGAAATACCCTATTCAGGATGGAAGTTTCGCTGCAACATGTTGTCATGAAATCGTTCCTTTGCCACTTTATTCAAAAAGATTAATGGCTCCTTTGTCTGCACTGGCCTGGGGGATTTCGATTCATGAACTGCAGTAGTAGAGGATGCATGTTCTCCAACAGATTTAGTGGCTTTCTTAACTAAGCCTCTTGTTTTTTCCATCCTTTGTTGAGGGAAAACAGTTTAAATTTAAAAAGATATGATCTTGAGAAGAGAAAAGAAATAAAAATGGTTACTTAAACGCGTTACAATCGGTACAGTAGGGAAGGATTTATAATGAGTGAAAAAGGAAGATGGAAAGGAGTGTTGTTTTGTGGAGAGATATAAGGCTGACGGGAATAGTTGTGTCCAATAGGAATTGTACCTGCTCAGAAGGATCAAACGACTGAGTGATTTTTGATCCAACGGTGGAATCTGAATTTCCTGAATTCTAATTATTTATAAATAGTAGTACAAACGTATGGAATGCACTGACAGTAAAATTTCAATGCGTCGACAAAGGTACCTAATTAATCTGCAAAAAGGAAGGAAAACAAACTTTAACAAACATAAATAAAATAAACTAAAATCACAGAGTAATAATTAAAAATTAAAAATTTTCAACCAATTTAATGGTCTCTGCCTGCTTTTGATCTTTGTTGCCAAAATAGGGTTTCACCCTCTGTCCATTTACTTTGAGCTCATGTCCATCACGTAAATCTTGAATTGTGACTGCACTACGTCAACAACTTTAAAAGGTCCAAACCAACGTGAACGTAATTTACCTAGATGCCATTGGAGTTGAGAATTGAATAATAAAACTTGTTAACCTGCGATAAATTATCGTTGTAAAATAATCTTTTCATGCCATCATTTGGTCCTTTCCTTGAAAATTGTAGCATTTTCATAAACATTTCTCTTAATCTCCTCTAGTTCAGTGATATCCAACAGTCTTTTCTTTCCAGCAGCTTCATAGTCCACGCTTACTTGCTTAATTGCCTACATTGCTTTGTGTTCCAATTCAACTGGCAAGTAACATACTTTCCCAAAAACCAACTAATACGGCGACATCCCTAATAGAGTTTTGTATGTTGTTCACAATGCCCATAAAATGTCATCTAATCGAAAAGACCAATCTTTCCTTGAAGCGTTTGCAACCTTCTCAAGAATGTTCTTAATTTTTTGATTCGATACATCAGCTTGTCCATTGGTTTGTGGATGATAAGTAGTAGCCATTCTCTGCTTAATTCCATATCTCTTCAGTGTAGTTGCCACTTGGTTGTAATGAAAGTGTGTACCCTGATCACTAACCAATGCTTTTGGTGTGCCAAAGTGGATGAATATATGCTTGTGAAAAAATTTTAGCATTGTCCTTGCATCATCCTTGTGAACTGCAACAGCTTCAATCCACTTCGAGACATAGTCAACAGATACTAATATATAAAGATTTCCAAATGAACTCAAAAATGGTCCCATAAAATCTATACCCCAAACATCGAATAACTCAACCTCCATAATTGGCTGCTACAAAATCGTGGGCATCTTTAAATAATGTCGATCAGTAGAATCCTAATTGGAGAACTTTAGTAGTAGTTCTCATTCCACCAAAATGACCTCCATAAGGAACATCATGACAATGCTTCAGGATTGGAAGCATCTCCTCTTCCGGAGCACAATATCGAATGATGTTTTCATTGTATACCTTGAATAAATATGACTCATTCCAATGATACTTCACTATGTCATGAAGAAATCTTTCTTTTTTATGTCCTGTGACACTCAATGGGAGTTTTCCACACACTAGATAATTAACAAAATCCGCATACCAAGGAGTTGCATCTACAACAAATAACTTCTCATCTAGGAATGCATCGACAATTTGAATTATGTTTCCATCTTCACTACCAACTTCCAATCAAGACAGATGGCCTACAACTTGATTCTTTGAACCCTTACGGTCTTTTATCTCGATGTCAAGTTCTTGCAATAGTAATATCTAGCGTATCAGCCTTGGTTTCCATCCTTTTTCACAAAAAAAAAGATATCTCAACACAGAGTGATTAGTGAATACGGTAACCTTTGCGCTAACAAGATATGAATAAAACTTGTCAAAAGTAAAGACTACAGCAAACAATTCTTTCTCTATGGTGTTATAATTGAGTTGAGCCTCTATAAGATCTTTGCTAGCATAATAGATGGCATGAAATAGTTTTCCCTTTCGTTGTCCTAGAATCGCACCCACAACAAAGTCACTTGCATTACACATAACTTCAAAAGGTTGAGACCAATCTGGTGCAACGACAATGGGTGCATTTACTAGATACTTTTGCAACTAAATAAAGGCATCCAGACATGCATCGTCAAAGAAGAATTTTCGATTCTGTTCCAGCAATGAGCATAAGAGCTTTGCAATTTTCAAAAAATCTCTAATAATCCTTCGGTAAAACCCCGCATGTCCAAGAAAACTGCGATTACCTTTCACATTTTTTGGTAGAGGTAATTTCTCAATGATTTCCACCTTAGCTTTGTCTAATTGAATGCCTTGACTGGAGATGCAGTGTCCTAACACAATGCCTTCAGTTGCTATGAAATGACATTTTTCCCAATTTAGGACAAGATGTGTGTCCTCATATTGCTTCAATACTTTGTCCAAATTGTCAACGTAATGCTCAAAATCATTCTTATAGACTAAGAAATAGTCTATAAAAACCTCTAAAGAGTCTTCGATCATATCTGAGAATATTGCCATCATGCACCTTTGAAATGTGGCTAGTGCGTTGCAAAGACCGAAAGGCATACGGAAAAAAGTAAAAGTACTAAAGAAACAGGTGAAACCTGATCCTCCAGTGCAATAGCAATTTGATTGTACCCAGAATATCTGCCTAAATAGCAATAATAAGCCTTTCCAGCAAGCCGATCCAACATTTGGTCGATGAAAAGGAAGCGAGAAGTGAGCGTTCCTTGTGGCCGCATTCAATTTGTGATAATTCATACAAACTCACCATCTTATGGGAATGCTTGTAGGAAATAATTAGTCCTTATTGTTGCGAACCACAGTGATGCCAATCTTTTTGGGTATGATTGCACTGGACTTACCCAATTGCTATAAAAAGTTGAGTAAATAATTCCAGCATCAAGCTATTTTATAATTTCCTTCTTGACAACTTCCTTCATCTTTCATTTAATCTTTTTTGTTGTTCAATTAATTATTTGTCTTCATCTTCCAACTTGATCTTGTGCATGTAAAAAGAAGGACTAATACTTGAATATTGGTAATACTCCAAGCAATAGCTCGTTTATGTTACTAGAGAATATGAACCAATTTCTCTTCTTGAGTTACGTCCAGTATTGTGGTGACAATAATTGGGAGAGTATTTTGATCACCTAGAGTAGGAGTTTCTTCAATAGATGGTTTGAAAATTGGGGTTTTTCTATTGGCTACGTCTAAGGATTCAATCTACCATCCATGCTTGAGTTCAAGATTATTTGTAACACCTCAAAAATCTCAAATGTTTGTTTTCGGTTTTGATAAAATGTGAGCGCCTAAATCGGGAAAAAGAAAGGGGCAATAATAAAAGAAAGGCTGAGACTTCTGGTGTTGGATAGAGGCCTAAGGTTAGGGCCAGAGTTAATGGGCTAGTTAGAGAAAGGCCCCCTACTGTTAATCCAGCGGTGCCACCTTGTGCTGATTGTGGGAAATGTCATGTAGGCGAGTGTTGGAAGAGGACAGGAGCTTGCCTAGCTTGTGGATCTATGGAGCATAGGATCAAAAGTTGCCCTAGAAGGCCAGGTCAAGTGCCAGTCATGGAACGAGGTGGTGTTTAGCCACCAAGGGGTGGTCAGCTGCCGCCAAGGGGCCGTGGGTAGGCCTGGGGCAGTGACGGCAATGGACATGGACGTAGAGCACCAGGAGAAAATACAGGCAATGTTGAGGCGAGGTAGCCAACTTTGGTTTATGCTGCTCATCGTCGAGAAGACGGGGATGCCCCTGATGTGATAACGAGTATGTTCTTTATACATGAGTTACCTTACACTACATTGATTGATATTGGATTAACGGATTCATACATTGCATGCAATATGACTGAACCTTTGGGTGATATGTTTGAAATTACTGCAAATAAGATTACTGTGATAAGTTTGTTAGGCCAGTCAGTGGAAGCGAATAAGTTGTTTAGGGAGGTACCCTTAGTAGTTCAAGGGGTTACCTTTTTAGCGGATTTGATGGAACTGTCGTTTAGCGAGTTTGATTTAATCTTAGGTATGGATTGGCGGATAAAACACCGAGCAACCTTAGATTGCGCTGCAAAGCAAATGGTCTTAGGAACGGTAGAGGATAAGGAGGTAGTGGTGATTGGTGAATGCCAAAATTATTTGTCAAATGTGTTTTCAGCATTAAGGGCTGAAAAGTTGGTACGAAAGGGATGCAAAGCCCATTTGGCTTATATTGGCGATACGGAGGCTAAGAGCCCTATTGTTAAGGAGTTAAGAATAGTTAGGGAATTCCCTGATGATTTTCCCAAGGAGCTACCAGGGTTGCCACCCAACAGAGAAGTAGAATTTAGAATTGAGTTGTTACCTGGTACGGCTCCGGTGTCCATCGCCCCTTATCGGATGGCACCGAAGGAGTTGGTAGAACTTAAGGCACAGATTCAAGAATTGTTGGATCGAGGTTTCATCCAACCAAGTGTGTCTCCGTGGAAAGCACCGGTGTTATTCGTAAAGAAGGAAGATGGGTCGTTGCAAATGTGAATCGATTACCAGAAGTTGAACAAGTTAAATATTAAAAACAAGTACCCTCTACCGAGAATCGATGTTCTTTTTGATCAGTTTAGAGGAGCTTCCATTTTCTCGAAGATTGATCTGCGTTTGGGGTATCAACAATTAAGTATTAAAGAGGTGGATGTTTATAAGACAGCTTTCAGAACTCGTTATGGGCACTATGAGTTCTTGGTGATGCCATTCAGGCTGACGAACGCACCTGCCGCTTTCATGGATCTCATGAATCAGGTCTTCCAACCCTACCTGGATCGGTTTGTGGTGGTTTTTATAGATGACATCTTAGTGTACTCAAGAAATGAGGATGAGCATGATGCACACTTAAGGATTGTGTTGTAGATTTTGAGGGAGAAGCAGTTGTATGCCAAATTCAGTAAGTGCGAATTTTGGCTAAGGGAGGTTACCTTTTCTAGGACATGTGGTGTCAGCTGAGGGGATTAAGGTGGATCCTTGAAAAATTGAAGTAGTGTTAGACTGGAAAGCACCTAAGTCAGCGTCAAAAATCTGAAGTTTTCTGGGCTTGGCAGGGTACTATAGGCGGTTTGTGGAGGGTTTTTCATTAATTGCTGCACCTTTAACTAAGTTGTTGAGGAAGGGGGTACCGTTTGATTGGACGGACAGACAACAAGAGAGTTTTGGAAAACTTAAGAAGGTTTTAACTGAGGCCCCTGTGTTGATTCAGCCAGAGCCTAGGAAGGAGGTTACGATTTATAGTGACGTGTCGCATGTGGGCTTAGGCTGTGTATTGTTACAGGAAGGAAAGTTGGTTGCGTATGCATCACGTCAACTTAAGACTCATGAGGTGAATTATCCAAACCATGACTTGGAACTAGTTACGGTGGTTTTCACGCTAAAAATATGGAGGCATTATTTATACAGAGAGAAGTGCATAATTTATTCAGACCATAAGAGTTTGAAGTACCTCCTTACCCAAAAAGGAGCTAAACCTTACGCAGCGTAGGTGGGTGGAATTATTGAAGGATTATGATTGTACGATTGAATACCACCCTGGCAAAGCAAATGTGGTGGCCGACGCGTTGATTCGTAGGGTTAAGTCAGACTTGAAGGTTATGCTCGCCCTTTTAAGCTTGTTGGATGATGGTAACTTCTTAGCTGAGCTTCAAGTAAAGCCGGTGTGGGTCGAGGAGATAAAGAGTAAGCAGTTAGTGGATGAGACTTTGGGTGCTCGTTTTAGACAAGTAGAAAATGAGGAGACATCAGACTTTGGGATAAATAGTGAAGGAGTGTTGTGTTTCCGTGGGAGAATGAGTATATCGAAGGACGAGGATCTAACACAATCTATTCTGTGGGAAGCACATAGCAGTCTTTATGCTATGCATCATGGCGGAAACAAGATGTATCAGAATTTTCGTGAGCTTTATTGGTGGCTTGGACTTAAGCGTGACATTATGGAGTTCGTAAGTAAATGCTTGGTTTGTTAGAAGGTGAAAGCGGAACATCAGTTGCCTTCAGGATTGCTTCAGCCAGTAAAGATTCCACTTTGGAAGTGCGAAAGGATTCCTATGGACTTTGTCAGTGGGGTACCCTTGACGCTTACTAAGAAAGACTCGATATGAGTTATAGTGGATCGGTTAACCAAGTCTGCCCATTTTGTATCGGTCCACATTGATTACTCATTACAAAAGCTAGCTACGTTGTATGTGGCAGAGATTGTAAGATTGCATAGAGTACCAGTTTCCATAATATCTAATAGGGACCCACGTTTCACTTCGCGATTTTGGAAGAAGCTGCACGAGGCGTTGGGTACTAGGTTGAACTTCAGTACAGCATTCCACCCTCAAACTGATGAACAGTCTGAAAGGGTGATCCAAGTTTTGGAAGATATGTTGAGAGGATGTGTAATTGAGTTCCGAGGTTGCTGGGAAGACTATTTGCCGTTAACCGAATTTGCGTACAATAATAGTTATCAAGCAAGTATTGGGATGGCTCCGTATGAAGCACTTTATTGGGCGAACGAAGAGTTTTGGGCCCTGAGTTAGTAGCAGATACTGAGGGCAAGGTAAAATTGATTTGGGATCGGTTGAAGGAGGCCTCGGATAGGCAGAAGTCATATGTTGACCTTAAGCGTCGAGAGATTGAGTATACAGTGGGGGACTTAGTTTTTCTTAAGGTCTGTACGTGGAAGAAGGTATTAAGGTTTGGACAGAAGGGGAAGCTAAGCCCAAGGTTTATTGGGCCATATCGGGTTATAAGGCAGATTAGGCCAGTCACTTATTAGCTAAAATTACCTTTTCATGTTTCCATGCTAAGACGATATCGCTTGGATCCTTCACATGTCGTGTCGGTTGAGGAGATCGAGGTTAGGCCAGATTTAACTTTCGAGGAAGAGCGCATACAAATAATTGGTCGTGATGTTAAAGTACTGAGAAGGAATTCTGACCCATTAGTCAAAGTGCTTTGGCGTAATCACAAGGCTGAGGAGGCTACTTGGGAACCTGAGGAAGTGATGCGACATCAATATCCTCAACTGTTTGGATCAGGTAAAATTTTGAGGATGAAATTTCTTTTAGGGGGTAGAGTTGTAACACTCTAAAAATCTTGAACTCCATCATGTTTGGGGTGAAGGAAATTATAATTTAATAATTAAAAGAACCTTGATGGCAAGTTGTTTAGGTTTTTAAATAAATGGAGGAATTAGACACAAGGAGCCTTGTGTTGGAGTGGCAAGTAGCGTCACTTTCTTTTAATTGGTCTTCCTAGTACCGATTTCTTCTCTCCCTCACTCTTTTTAAATCGGTTTTGGTAGGGGATTAGTATCGAATCTCGAATTTTAGATCTCTACTGAATTGCTCATTAGGCATTTTGGGGTTTTGGGTAAGTATTCCTCTTTTATTGGTTAAGGTTGGCCAAATCTTCATGGATGATTTAAGAGTGACTTAAGATGATTTGTGAGTCACTTGTTGTTTAGTTCTTAATGATTAGGATTGATGCAGATTTAAGAAATACTCGTGATTAGTGATCAAGGAAGGGCTGTTAAGGTTTGTCGTTCAAGGTAAGGCAAATGTGAGATTTTCTATTTTCGGTGATCGTATTTGATAAATGTGTGATTAATCATTGAGTAACATCATTTGTAGGTTCATGGCTAAGGAGATCGCGACACGTTTTAGTACCAAGTGTGTACATACACTGCACACACATAGTAGACCGGCAAAACCCGAAATGCCGAAAAGCTGAAATGCCGAAAAGCCAGAAGTTTGGCTACAATAGTCTTGCGAGTGCGCGAACACTCGTAAGTGGGGAAACTAATAGATTATCAGAGGTCGCATGAGTGATTCCATGGACTTGGACCGTGTATTAGCCAATTGGGCCAGAATGGGCTAAATGGGCCCGATGGGCTGTAAGGCCCATAATAGGCAAAATTTGAAAATATATATTATGTGATGAAAAATCATATGATTGCATGACTATAAATGTGATTGGGCCTGACGGGCCATATGAAAGTGATTGGGCCTGATGGGCCATATGAATGTGATTGGGCCCGATGGGTCATATGAATGAGATTGGGCCTAAAAGGGCTAAATGAATAAGTATGGATCTGTTAGTGTTTAGTAAGGGGTTGTGGACCCAGTTTTTGGTAACTACTCAATCAGGCATAAAACTTAAATAATTAATTAATTGCAACCGTGGATTAGTCATAAGGTTAAGGTGTGCCAATGGGTATATGCATGTCTAGGATTAGATCTAGGGAGAGCTTGGTACTTAAGCGATCTTGATGACTCACCTCCTCTTCTCGGGAATCCTATCTGGTGTATAGTATCTGTTCACTTTAACCAACGAGGACTTGTTAATGGGCTAAGGTAAGTAATAAACCCATAATAAAGAGAAATTACCGAAAATGCCCCTAAGGGCAAAAATGACTAAAATACCCCTATGTGTGGAATGTAAGATTTATGGATGTTACATGTATACCTGCTGCATTCATATGATATTCTGTTTAGGTTGCCTATGGGTTGGGAATTATGGAACGAAGGAAGTATATGAGGATCGCATGGTTGCTTGACGCCATGGATCCAGCGATGGCTATTAAGCCCAATATTTGATTAGTAGCTTGCTGCAATGAAGGTAGTACCGCAACCGAACTACCATTGGAGTGTATCAGATGGGTGGGTTGATATTTATATCCTCACATGGTGTATATCGAGGGATGGAGATGGTGTGTAGCAGTTGGATGGGTGGGATCCGTGCATATTTGATTGCTTTTACATCTGTTCTGATATTAATTGGGCTCAGACCTAAAAAGACTTACTATTGCATGCTTTTCTATTTGCCGAGGGTTGTACACACTGAGTTTTTGAAAACTCACCCCCTCTTTTATTTTTCTCAGGTGATCCTCAGTAGGTGGTTCGACGGTTGGAGGGACTCCGAGGTGGCCAGCTAGCAAGACGACTTGGACTTGTTTTCTTAAGCCTATAATTTCTAGTATTTAAAGTTATTTCAGTCCGGAATGTAATAAGGCCTTTCCTTTGGTCATTATTCAAATTAGGATTATATCTATTATTATGCTTTATATTTGCTAGAAGTAGAAAATGGTTTTCTTAAAACCATAATTGTTTTTAAATACTACGTTTCCGCAACTCAATTTTTAAATGACAAGTTTTCATAGATCATCGGTTTTAAATAAGCTTCCGCAACTGAAAAGAGATTTTACAAAGTAATTATTATCATACAAGAAGGAATAGTTTTTCTAAAAAAATACACCTCACTTTGAAAGCAACAAATACAAGCTGGGATTTTACTCAAGGTTTTTATTTCAAAGAAAGGTTTTCAATGAAAACAAGGTTTTCAATAAAACTCTTCAATGTGGCACGCTGGATCTGGCCATAACGTCCGGGCGGGGTTTGGGGTGTTATATTATTAGCTTCAACTATGCTGTCACAATTGTCTAAGGACTCAGCATTAGATGTCACTGCAAACTCTTCAGAAAGTACTGTGCTTTGGTCATTGAATTCTTCCTCAATTAGATCATCTAGGATATCAATAGTATGGCATTCTTCTTTGTCCTTGCATTGAATAGATTCAAAAATACTAAAGTGACTTGCTCACACTTCAAGTTGCATGGTTAGTTCACTTTTGTAAACATCAATAAGAGTTTGACGGGTGGCTAAAAATGGTCGTCCTAAGATTATGAGAACCTCCTTGTCTGCCTCGCAGTAAAGTATGATAAAATTAGCTAGAAAAATTAAATTATCCATATGAACTAAGACATCTTTAATTTGCCCTTTAGGTTGAGCCAAGGATCGATTAGCTAGTTGTAATGTCACTGTAGTAGATTTCATGTGACCAATTCTCAACTTTCTGAAAGTAGATAGTGGCATTAGGTTAATGCTAGCTCCCAAGTCGTATAAAGCTTTGCCCAAATAATGACTGCCAACTAAACATAGGATGGGAAAGCTCCTAGGATCTTTCAATTTAGGGGGCAACTTTTTTGTCAAAACAGCACTACAGCCTTCTGTGAGTGCAATAGTTTTAATATCAGTGAGCTTCTTATTTTGGGACAAGAGGTCTTCCATAAATTTCCCATAACTCAGAATTTGAACCAAAGCATCTACTAAAGGAATATTGATCTGCAATTGCTTCAGTATGTCCAAGAACGGCTAATATTGCTTGTCATGCTTATTCTTCTTGAATCTTTGTGGGAAAGGTAAAGGTAGAGATATATCTGCTTACACCGACAACTTTGATTGCATCGACAGTTTCAAAGGTCAGACATTAGGCATACGAGTGACAATTTGTGGAACTTCTTTGTCTGATTCGTCAACAAATTCATCAGATTCAAACTTCTCACTAGTGATCACTCTATCCGTTTCATGAGGTGCTATAGTAGAGTTGATAACCACTCCTAAGAGTGATAGCCTTAGAATTTTTTTCCCCCCCGGACTAGGATTTTCTGTGTCACGAATAAATGAGCCTGGTGGTCGAGTATTCAGATTTGAAGTAAGTTGTTCTAACTGTAGCTCCAATGCTTGAATGGAAGATGAATTTCCTTGTACGATAGATTTTTTGCGAGTAATATGCTCCCGAATTAATGCCTCAAGAGTTACTAATGGGTCAAAAGTAGAAACTTAAGTGTACAGTTGCGGCCGATGTCCTTGAACATGCTGATTCGGTATTGAAGAGTGTTATGGCTGCATTGGATTATGGTGTGGATGTGTCTAGCCTTGTTGTGGATGCATCTAATTGTACTAATTGTAGTTCTACTGTTGTTGATTATAATTCCCTTGTCTGGGATTATAATTGCCCTGAGTAAATGTATTCTCATATCTGAATGTCACAGCATTTTGTCCAACATTCTGAGTTCCCCAAAACTGTTGGTTGCGTGCAGAGTTGTTGTAAGAGTTACCATAAGAATTGTTGCGGATGTTACTAATATAGCAGGCATTCTCTGCATGTTGTGGACAATCTTCATAGCTATGGTTATCACTACAAATCTCACAACAAAAAGTAGGAACATCAACTTGTTGAGTTACTTGTATAGGTGCAATGCCACTGGTCCCTTACATATTTTTAATCATGTTTGTGAGAGAAGAAACTTGAGCATTTAGTGCAGTTATTGCATCCAATTCAACAACTCCTGGAGTTGTTTTTGCTTATGTAGATTTGGAGATAGGGCATTGATAATCATTCTGAGCAATTCTCTCAAGAATTCTTACAGCATCATTATAAGTACAATCCAGCTGAGATCCATTGACTGATATGTCAACAAGATTCCTTGTATGTGAATTTAGCCAACTATAAAAAATCTCAATTTATGTTTCTAGTTGAATGTCATGCATGAGACAATGTCAAACTAAAGATTTATAATGTTCCTATGTGGTATGAGGATTTTCATCATCCAGCTGACGATGAGAAGTAATATCATTTCAAAGATAAGCATTCATTATCGGCGGGTTAAATCGCAAAAAAAACTGTGTTGCTAGTGCATCCCAAGAAGTAATTGATCTGGTAGGTAGCCCAAAAAACCAAGTACGGGCTCTTCTCTGTAAGGAATAAGGAAATAATTGCATCTTCAAGGCATCATCAGGAACACCTTGATGACTAAAGGAAGCACAGATCAATAAAAAGGATTTAAGATGTTCTCTCGTATATTCATGTGGCAATCCAACATATTGTCCATTAGAATTCAGCATTTGAAACATTATTGGCTTGAGTTCAAAATTTCCAACTTGGATTGCTGGCCTAACACCTCCCGGCTGTAAATCATCTAAGACAGGCACTACAAAATCTCGTATAGTCCTATTTTGTATGTGCACAACTTATGGCGACAATGGGTTATTAACATTTTACTGTTGGATTAGGGGTATGGCTGCATTGTTCCCTGGTAGAGCCATATTTCTTTGTTCTCGAAGTTTACTCTGAATAGTCCTTTCAATTTTTGGATCAAAATCGACAAGAAAATTTGATTTGCTTCGGGTTATAAAGCACCTAAAATGAAGTTGAAGAAATAGCAACCAATAAAAACGAATTGGTGAATATTAAATGTTCTATAAAGAAAATAAAGTGAAAAAATAGACAAACAAAAATAATCATCAAGCAAAAGCCATCCCCAACAACGGCGCCAAAAACTTGATCGATTGTTTAATGTCACAGTAACAATTTGCAAGTGTACACTGTCGATGCAAGTATAGTAGACAAATGTGAGTCTGCTGGATATCGATCCCATAGTGATGGGTGTCTTTTGTCTATTAATGTTAGTGCAATAATTAAATATAAATGAGATAAATTGTGAGGATAGTTATCGATGCAATAACTTGAAAACAATAAAATAAAACATGATAATGATAAACTGGGATCCCCAATATGAATCTTTAGCAGAATACTATGTGCTCACAAGTTATAAAAGGATAGGTGGATGTCTAGGCAATAAAATTCAATGTATATCTTACCAAAGATCACTCCTCTATTTAATTTGAGAATTACACATGCATATTTACCCCACCTTCCAATGATGGCAACATGGAACTATTAAGAACAAGTGGATTAGATTCCTCTAATCCTCACTCAACTTCTGTTGTAATACTTGTTGGCTTGAATTGTCACTACACTTTCCAGTCTCAGTGACTGCAATAACACCTCCGTGTTAAGAAACATTCAAACCCCAAGATTAAATAACAAAAGCAAGATTGAATAAGACAACATTTAACTAAGAATTCATGTGTACTTCTATACAAACAGAAAATAGAGAGTAATCACCAACATTTAGAAAGAAATAAGAAAGAATCCAGTGGAGAATACTATTCCTAGATAACTCTACTGAATCTTTCTATTCCCTCTTGTCTCGCACTTAGGTCTCCTTGCCAGAAGCTAGTCATCAAGCTTCATTTAGTCATCAAGCTCCTTTAGTCATCAAGGTGTTCCTGATGATGAAGATGATAATCTAGAGGAAAAAAAAAGCTCCTCTTTTCTTCTCACGTCAACCTTTTATGTCCTCTTCCAACAGTTCAGGTGTCCTTTCCCCAGAATTATTTTGTCCTTTTACGTACAGGTTGGTTATACCAGACTCAACAACTCACGCAATTTTAGCTCTTATTTGGACATCTATCAGGTGTGGTAACAATTCTGGACGCAATCTAGAATTAACTCATGTAGTGACAGTAATGCAAAAAGATAGTAAAATTAAGGATAAAATAGGCTAGGATTCACTGAGTTATAAAATACAATTTACTAAACTAAAAATGCTAAAATATATGCTAATGATAACTAAAAGGGAACAATTTAACCAATAAGTAAGGAGGAAAACCTATGTTCTTTCTAGTGCTATCAACCGTTTGTGCCACTAAAGTTAAAATAGCACATAGCATACCCAGAGGAGGTCCTAGTAAGATACTCGGCCACAATGAATGAATTCAGGTTTATTTACATTTCGAACACTACTACACTGGCTACTAAAGTCATTAGTGGTCTCACATTATTCTGTTTCACTAATGTAATCAATTCAAAAGAAATCTCGGCTAATTTATTCTTTAGATACCATAATATTTAAAGTTAATTACCAATGAATACTGCTTCTTTTAATATTGATGTTGCACATCTCAAATAATCTTCGAAAATATTTAAATTTTCATTTAGAAATCTCTGTATTTGCTAACCATTTCTTGGCTCTAGCCAAATTATTACTCATTCAACCTTCAGTTCCTCATTTGTGGACTTAATCAACACAAATCCTATGAATATTCCATTGTATAAGACTTTGAGGACGAGAGGGTGGAGATCGTAGAGCCACAAATCTAATCCTCATAAACATATCGAACATATTATTCATTATTAATATAAATACCATAAACCTTTACTCTGTACTTCTTGAATTCTTACACATCATAACCAACTTTTTAATCAGAGACTTGAGTATCGCTTTCAGCATAATCAGAATTAGCTTAATTGGAAGACATCTTTTATCTATATGTAAAACAAATCCCATTAGAGTCATGAAACATCACACTATCACAGGTTATAGAATGGTATGTATTTCTAGACTCTAAACATGTTATGTTTAGTCCAAAAATCGACTAAATTGTAGCTCTGATACCACTAAATATAACACCCCTAACCCGTTTTTGTTATTAAATTAAGGTTACAGAGTATTACCATGCAACACCAAACAATAATCATATAAATGTCAATTAAATACAACTCATTATAAACCAACCAAACATACAAATTTGGACCTTATATCGGGACTTTGAGGCTCTAAAAAAAATAGTTTGGAAATGATCTGAGACTAAATCGAAAAAATCAAAAAATTTTGGAAAAAGTTGAAAATTTTGAAAACAAAGGTCATACAGTCGTGTGGCCAGGTCGTGTGACATAGCCCAAACCATGTAACAATCGAATAAAGGGACACATTTCCGTGTCCTATCCTGTGCCTGAAACCGTGTAACTCACTGCGTTGGGTCATACGGTCGTGTCGCAAGCCGTGTGCCAAGCCGTGTAACTCTCTAACTTGTGACACATGGCCATGTCGTAGGCCGTATGCTAGGTCGTGTAACACAATAACTTGATACACATGTCTTAGGCCGTGTGAAAATTTTCACCAAAAATAATAGGTGACACACGGCTATGTAGCCAGGCCGTGTGGCAACCCGTGTCCCAAGCCATGTGCTCCATAATTTGACCCTAGAACTCCTCCCTTCATTCATTGAGTTGAAGGAATCCATAGGGGCCCGCCCGTTATGCATTGCATGAAAGAACAAATTACCAAATTTATACCACCTAGCTATACTTCTTCTCAAGACACACCTAAAAGACCAGATTCACCTATCAACACAAACATATACCAACTAATTTCAAAACATATACATATGCAAGTAAGTTAAGCATAGGCAAAACATATCAAATTAACATACAACCCTAAACATGCCATTTATAACTATTAGCCGAACTTATTCAAAAGCTACCAAAATAGTCAATGGATAGTGTGGTTGTGCTCCGACGAAGATTCCAACCGATTGAGCATTCCAATGACCTATAGAAACAAAAAAATCAACTAGGTAAGCAACTAATGCTTAGTAAGTTCATATAACAAAACTTAAACTTACCAAGTTCAATAATTAATAACTATAAATGATTCCATTTAGCGATAGTCCAAATTTACTTTTCCTATACACAACACCTCACAAGATTAGTAGGTGAAGCAATGCACATATAAATTTAACTAAATAAGGCATATAACATCTCAAGCTTTTCAAATCATCAACTACTTTCATTATATACTATGTAGTTTTATTTTCATTACCCTTCACACCTCAAATTTCATATATCATACATAAAATAACATAGTAAATCATGAAATATACCTAATAAGCATTTAGGTTTTATATATCAACCATCATACATATATATACCCATTTCATATTCTACACATTTGAGTCCACATAGTTAGTAGATAATAAGTAAACATAACATATATTAAGAAATAAATTTCATGCTTATTTCATCCGTCACATGATAAATTCTCATCCTTTTCATTGCATATGTGCAGATCCATCTTTCCACTTCATATGAACATTAGTACATTAAATTTTTATACATGTCTTTTCATTAACCTTTTCTTATCTGTTGAACCTTTTCGAATAACATCGAATACACAGAATACATTTTCATGTAAATGTAAAATTTCCTTTTCCTTTTCAATAATGCTCACACCACTTGTGGGTCAGGACGGTAGCTACACAATACTGCTCACACGAGCTATGGAGAATCAGCAACACATGTTGGATCTCAGTCATCGGTAGGACCTCCAAGACCAGCACCCAATACATATACTTTCTAATGACATGTCATTTGTATCCTAAGTATTCTCTAGACTCAACGGGTCTCTTTCCATACCCTTATCTCTAACCTTCATTCTCATATAATCATTCTTGAAATTTACATGCTCATAAATTCATCGTAACTCACTTTAATTATTAAATACAATACCATCATCCATGTTATACATAATAATCCATCCAAAATCTATTTACCTTAATTTTTCCTTCTATTATATCCTTTTTCTTTCCAATATACAATTCCTTAACCATAATTCCCCTTTTAATTATTTTATCTAAACCAAAGCACTATGTCATTCAATTTAGTTAACATCATATTTTGGTCTATATTACCGTGATATTGCATAATTTTAAATCTAATTATTTATAACATAGTAACTATAAAACATGGCATACAAAATAACTGATAATAACTTAATCCTGCTAGGAACTTACCTCAATTAAAATGGTTGCTAAAATGGAGTCGACAACTATAATGGAACTTTTAGCTTTTTCCTCAATTTAAATCCAATCGTATCGTTTCTTGAAATGCAAAGCTTTGAAGTTGGCCGAAGCTTAAAACAAATAAAAATGGAGTTCTCTTCAATTTCGATGGAAGAAAGAACTAAAGAAGATGATACCTACTTGTTTTTTTCTTAGTTTATGATTTAATGCTTAATTACCATTCTACCCTTTAATTAACATCAAATTTTAACTATTTTCAACCTCTTAACCAACCAACATCTAAAGATTTGGTACAATTACCATATAAGTCCATTACTTTATTTTCCCTTAATCATTTAAGCCATTAAACTAATAGAAACCCCCTTTTGCAACCTTTACAATTTAGTCCTTTTTAATTGATTAATTAACTAAACATTAAAGTTTCTTAACCAAATTTTTATATGACTCAAATAACATTCCATAAATATTTAATAAAATATTTACGAGCTCAATTTATAGAAATGAGATCCCGATACCTTATTTTCTAAAACCACTTGACTTTAAGGATTTACTACTTGAACCTAATAATTCATTTAAATAACATAAATTATCAATTCAAAATTTATTATAATACTATATTTGACTCGTAAATATTAAATAGTAATATTTATAGACTCACTTATCAGATTTGTGCCCTGAAACTATTGTTTCTGACACCACTAAAAAATAGGTTGTTACAAAATTGTTTTGCATGCATGGAGGTTTAATTGAGGTCTATTCTTCGTAATTTTTATATTTTTGAGATCATTGTATCTTACTCTAGCTAACTCCTATCTCTGTTTTCAAAACTGTTAAAGTTTTAAAAAAAATTCCATTGATGAAAATTGAAGTTTTTGATGTTTAATGGTATGTTTGTGAGCTTAATTGTGAATAGGGGCTAATTTGTTAAGTAAATTTTGTTAGTTTTGGGTATAATGACCAAATTGTAATAATGTAAATTTTTTCATGGAATTACTGAATTTTATGTTTTTAAAGGGTTGTACAATGATGGAATTGTAATTGGATTGAAAATCAAAGCTTGAATTTGAAAGATATAATAGTTTCAACTTTAAGGACTAAATTGAATAAAATACAAAAATTTAAGGAAGCTGTGAAAATGAATAAAAGATATTATATTCATGAATTTAGATGGTTTAAATTGTTAAAAGCTAATAATGTGGAATGAATTATTATATAGATCAAGAATTAAATCATATAGAGGAAAATCGGGAAAAGGAAAAATTATAAAATAGTCACTATGAACAAATTTGCTTGTTGGTTGTATTAGATAATTTCATAAGATAGTTATTTATTATTGTGTTGTTACAAATTGATTTTGATTGAATTATTAATGAATATTTGTGAGAAAAATAAAAAAAAAGAAAGAAATTTTACATGGAAACCCTTTCGGGAAAAAACCATGGGCAGAGGAGAAGAAAATTCACTATGTCGAAAAATTGAATCAATACAAGAGGAATATACTATGTCTATTTATAGGCTTGTAAAGCCATATTCTAGTAGGATTGAAAAACCTTATCCTAATCAATATAAAATAGATGAAGTTTAATAAGGTTTAAAAAACTTTATTCTAAAATAAAATAAAAGAAGTCTAGTTCTATATGGATTTTACTTTTATTTTATTTTCTATCGTATTTTATTTAAATAAGAATTTGGGTCACTTAATTCTAACAATCTCCACCTTGACACAAATATTCAATGAACAAGTTCTTCATCGCGAACTTTCAATAAATAAGTTCTTCACCTCTTCCATAAAACCCCTTAAGGGTTTAACTTCAACAATGAACACCAACCAAGTCTAAGCAATGCTCAAACTTGGTTATAGGAAGTGACTTAGTCATCATATCTGCAGGATTTTCATGAGTACTAATTTTGCTCACAACAATATCACCACGAGCAATAATATCACGAACAAAATGATACCGAACATCAATGTATTTTGTTCTCTCATGAAACATTTGATCTTTTGTAAAAAAGATGGCACTCTGACTGTCACAAAATATTGTGCTGATTTGAAGGTCTTCATTCACTAAAGAGTCCCTTCAACCAAATAGCTTCTTTATAAGCCTCAGTAATCGCCATGTACTCGGCCCCGATTGGTAGACAAAGCGATCAGAGACGCAAAGTGGCTTTCCAACTGATTGCACAACCTCCGACTGTAAAGACATAACCTGTGAGAGATCTTCTTTTATCAAGGTCTCCAGCAAAATCAACATCAATATACCCTATGACTCCATCTCTAGTTCTTCCAAACTGTAAGAAAACATCAGTAGTACCTCGTAAATATCTTAGAATCCACTAAACTGCTTTCCAGTGTTCTTTACTGGGATTCGCCATGTATCTGCTAACTGCACTGACTGCATATGATAAATCTGGACGTGAACAAACCATAGCATACATGAGAGATCCCACTGCACTAGAGTATGGAACATACGACATGTACTCAATCTCATCATCTGATTGTGGAGACAAAACTGATGAAAGTCTAAAATGGGCTGCTAAAGGAGTACTAACAAGCTTAGCACTCTGCATATTGAACCTGCAAAGAAATTTCTCAATGTACCCCTTCTGACTTAGGTACAATTTACTTGTTTTTCTATCTCTGAGAATCTCCATTCCAAGTATCTTCTTTGCTGGTCCTAAATCTTTCATCTCAAATTCTTTACTTAGTTGGGTTTTGACATTTCTTATCTCTCCTTTATCTTTTGCTGCTATCAACATGTCATCAACATAAAGAAGTAGATACACAAAAGAACCATCACTATTTTTCTTAAAGTAAACACAACTGCCAAAACTACTTCTTTTGAAATCATGAGAAGTCATAAAGGAATCAAACCTCTTGTACCACTGTCTTGGTGACTGTTTCAAACCGTAAAGGGACTTTTTCAGCAAGCAAACATAGTCCTCTTTTTCTGAGACTATAAAACCCTCTGGTTGTTGCATGTAAATATCCTCCTCAAGTTCTCCATGCAAAATGCGCTTTTACATCTAACCGCTCAAGCTCTAAATCATACATGGCCACAATACCAAGCAAAGCTCGAATCGAACTATGCTTAACAACCTGGAGAGAACACATCTGCAAGTCCACTCTTGAATTTGATCAGAACCCTTTGCAACAAGTCTTGCTTTATAACTGGGTTCTTCAACTCCTGGAGTCCCTTCCTTCCTTTTAAACACCCATTTACAACGAACAGCCTTTTTAGCTTTAGGAAGTTTCACAAGGTCCCATGTTCTGTTTTTGTGGAGTGATTCCATCTCTTTTTGCATAGCAAACATCCACTTTTCTGAGTCTTCACAGCTAACCGCCTCAGAATAATTAAATGGCTCTTGATTCGCATCTATATCTTCAGCCACATTTAAAGCATAAGCAACTAGATCAGCCTCGGCATACTTCTTTGGAGGATTAATTTCTCTTCTAGTTTTGTTTTTGGCGGTAGAGTATTGTGGTGAAGAAGCAACTCTATTCTCAACTTTTGTTCTGACTTGAGGAGTTGACTCTGTATTAATCTAATGCTTCACCTGCTTTTGATTTTCTTTATTGGAAGAGTCTTTAAGAGATAAGTTAGGTAGCATAGCAGTTTCATCAAAAACAACATCTCTGCTAATCACAACTTTTTTATTTTCAGGACACCATAACTGATACCCTTTTACACTAGCTTTATAACCAAGAAAAACGCATTTAATGGATCTCGGTTCCAATTTTTCATTATCAACATGAGCATACGCAGGACACCCAAAAATCTTTAAATCAGAATAATTAGCAGGATTACCAGACCATACCTCTTGTGGAGTCTTTTTCTCAATGGCAACGGATGGAGATCAGTTGATTAAAAAAATGCAGTAGAGGCTGCTTCTGCCCAAAATGACTTCAATAAGTTGGCATTTTACAACATACATCAAACCTTCTCCATGATCATTCTGTTCATTCGTTCTGTAACGCAATTTTGCTGTGGAGTATGACGAACTATCAAGTGTCTCATGATCCCTTCTGACTTGCATAATCTATTAAACTCATCAAAACAGAACTCTAAGCCATTGTCTGTGCGGAGGTATTTTATCTGTTTTCCTGTCTGTTTTTCAATCATAATTTTCCAAGACTTAAATGTGGAAAACACATCACTTTTCTGCTTCAGGAAGAACGCCCAAACTTTTCTGGAAAAATCATCAATAAAGGTTAGCGTATAATTAGCTCCACCTCTCGAAGGCACTCTGGATGGCCCCCACAGATCAGAATGAATATACTCCAATATTCCCTTCGTGTTATGGATTCCTCTAGTGAATCGAACTCTCTTTTGCTTCCCAAAAACACAGTGCTCACTGAAATTTAGTTTGCAAATTCCTTGCCTATCAAGAAGTCCTCTTTTACTCAATTCTACCATGCCATTCTCACTCATATGCCCTAGGCGTATATGCCAAAGTTTAGTAATATCATCATCTGACAGGGAAGAGGAAGCGACAGCTGCATCACCAGTAATAGTAGAACCCTACAAAACATATAACTTGGAAGTTTTTCTTTGCCCTTTAATCACAACAGGGGAACCTTTAGAAATTTTTAAAATCCCACTTTCAGCTGTATATCTGTACCCTTTTGAATCAAGAGTACTCAACGAAATTAAATTTCTCTTAAATTCTGGAACATGTCGTACCTCACTAAGTGTTCTGACAACTCCATCAAACATCTTAACTTTAACTGTTCCAACACCTTCAGACACTGTTTCGTAAGTTGTAAACCAATCCCGATTGGGACTCATATGGAAGGTGCAGCCTGAATCAAGTATCCATTCCTCGCTTACTTTAGAATCATTAACAGAAGCGACTAGAAGTTCACCATCACTATAATCTTCTACAACATCAGCTTCACTGAAATTTTCTGGTTGTTTTCTCTTTTGATTCGCAGCCTCCCTTTTAATCTTATTTTGTAACTTATAGCACTCAAATTTAATGTGCCTTTCTTCTTGCAGAAGTTACAAGTTTTACCTCTGTTTGAAGACTTCGATCTACCTTTAGATTTACCACGAGGATTCCGTTCCTGTGTCCTACCACGATCATCATCAGCATTTTGATTTTATCTCCCACGAACAATGAGACCCTCTCCCTGAGAGTCGGGTTTAACCACAAGATACTTCATCTTATCATACGAGGTTAAAGAATCATAAACCTAATCAACTCTGAGAGACTCGCAGCTATATAAAATCATGTCTCTAAAGGTTGAATAAGACGAGGGCAACGAACAAAGTAGAATCAACCCTAGATCTTCCTTATCATACTGAACCTCCATGGCCTCCAAGTTTGAGAAAATTTCTTTAAACAACATTAAGTGTTCGTGTATGACGCACCTTCCTCCAAACGATGAGTATAAAGACGCTGCTTCATATGCAACTTGCTTGTTAGAGTTTTCGACATACATATTTGTTCTAGCCTCTTCCATAATGCAGCAGCAGCCTTCTCTTTCATCACATCCTGCAAAATTTTGTTGGACAAATGCAGATGTAATTGTGTTAACTCCTTTCGATCCTTACACTTCTTCTCTTCATTTTTTAATGTCGAAGGCATCTTATCTATCCCTAGCAGGGCATCCTCCAGATCCATCTGTGCAAGAACTGCTTGCATCTTAATTTACCACAACGCAAATCTGGTGTTGCGATCCAACAGCGAAATTTCATACTTCAAAGACACCATTACCGTGGTTGAGATGAATAACCCGGAAGCTCTGATACCAATTTGAGAAAAATTAAAAAAAAAGAAATTTTACGTGGAAACCCTTTCGGGAAAAAACCACGGGCAGAGGAGAAGAAAATTCACTATGTCAAAAAATTGAATCAATACAAGAGGAATAGACTATGTCTATTTATAGGCTTGTAAAGCCATATTCTAGTAGGATTGAAACACTTTATCCCAATCAATATAAAATAGATGAAGTTTAATAAGGTTTAAAAAACCTTATTCTAAAATAAAATAAAAGAAGTCTAGTTCTATATGGATTTTACTTTTATTTTATTTTCCATCGTATTTTATTTAAATAAGAATTTGGGTCACTTAATTCTAACAATTTGAAATTAGCTTGAAGTTATAAATTTTTTATAATTAAGCATAAGGTGAACAATGACTTGTTTAAAAATGGTTGAATGTTTTGAAACATTATTTATGTCATTTCGGAATGAACATGACATGTTTACACAGTATGTGTACCAAAATTATGGAGGTGTTTTGATTTATAAATGTTGCAAACCTTGTTAAATATCCGATTGAATGTAGTAAATGATTAGGATATTATTGGCATGACAATAGGGTTAGAACGCGTGCTTGTACAAGATTTCACTTCGGTGCCTCTGTTTGCACTTCGGTATCTCTGTTTGCACTTCGATTCCTCTAATTGCAAAACCATGCCTCTGTTTGCACTATAGTGCCTCTATATAGTATTACGATGTTTATGGTGTGGTGTAGTTACCCTAGTATCTGGATTATGTTGCTATAGTTCATCAGGCCAATTGTTAAAAGAAATTATATTAATTGACTTAAAGAATTGCTTAGAAATGTTATGTTTATATGATTATTAAAATGTTAACTGGTGAAATTACGTAAATGATGTGTATGTGTTTTTAATTTGTTTTGAAATGATATCAAAATTATTGAAAAGTTTATACTTTATATGTATAATGCTCCATTTGTAAATGTGATATGTTGTGACAAAGCTATATACTTAAAAGAAATTGCATATGATTATGAATATAGATAGGCATGATCAATTGGTTAATTTGATTCATATGTTGGATCTTTTGTGTTGAATGATATGGAAATATGTTATACTGATTGATTGAGAGATTATATGATTGATTCACCTTGTTGTTGTAAATGTCTTGATAGAAAATCGAATTAGATTAGTTACATTTTCTTTACTTAATTGTAAACCAAGGTAAGAGTTTTGTTTAAGTGCTTATGAACTTTCTAAGCTATACAAGCTTACTCTCTTTCATTTACTGTTTTTTATATTTGACATTTTGAGGAACTAGGCAGCTGGATCAACTTCAAGACTCACACTATCAAGCTTCGGTCTCGGTAGTTTTTGACTCATTTATTTTGGTTTTGTGGCATGTATATAGGTTATTTTGAGTTGATGGTTTTGAAGTTATAAGTTGAAGTTGTAATGTATTTTAATGGTTGGCATGTAATAAGTTAAATATAATGGTTACTATGGTATGCATTAATGGTATATTTATTAAAGCATGTTTGGAAATAGTATGCTTGGTCTTAGATTTAGAGATGGTTATGTAATGGTTAAACTTGGCTAATATGCTTGGTATACGTGTTATTTGATACTTGTAGCATATGTAATTGTGGAACTAAGTTGTTTTATGGATTGGTAAGTTATGATTATGTACCAAAGTATTTGTATGTTTGAGATTTTTGTATGGATAATATTGGTATGATTTCAGACATGTTTTAGGTTGAATAAAAAGGTAAAGTTTGGATGGTTATGTTGGATGTCTTGTATTGTTTGTGATGGTGCCAAAATGGCACATTAGTTAGGCCTTTTTAGGTTGGAATGTACCATGTTCAATTTTGGTTAGTTTATAGATGATCGTGTATTGAACAAAGGTATAGGTTTGGCATGTAATGAATGTTCAACTTGTAGTTTTTCACTATCTGGGAAAAATTATCAATACCTAAAACCTAGACTATTGATATTTCACCAAATGAATAATTTTCAAATTGGCAAAATACAGATTTGGTATCAATAATGTTTTTGTATTGATATTTGTTAGAAAATATCGATACTTCTTTATTCATTATCGATACTTTATCCAAAGTTTTAAAATTTTATAAATGGGTTGTTATTTATTTTCAATTCTAATTTATAAGTGTTTTAAAGCTCAATTTAGTCTTGTTTTCAATTGTTATAATATGATATGTGTCTAAGTATGATAAATCAATGTTTCAAATAGTACCCGTATTATTTTCATGAATTGTTTTAATATTTTTGTAAGCTCTATTAACTCTAATAATATGTGAATAACATGTTTTTGATTAAATGATTGATGAATGATTATCGTTCAAAGAAATGGGAATTAACATTACATGATTCTGTTCTATTATGTGTTGTAGCATCCCGTAACCCTAATCCTAGACTGAGATGATTGAGGGGTGTTACAATGATGCCATAATATCTTTTAGCTATGGTCTTACTCATAGTTTGCGTATAGCCTCCAATCGAACCCATGGCCTAACCATGATCTTTCTATTTACTTCTCCAATCACATTTCATCCATTCCTCCATTTCATCATTCCTAACCTTGCTGTTCAAGCACTGCAAGGCCTGGAGCTTCGCAAATAACGGGTGTACACATCAATACTGTATGCCGGTATATACCCTTTTTCCTAGATCCTAACTTCTTCTAATTCCTTTAATAATTTCCCTTCCATATTATGCATGCCTAACTAGAATGGTGAATATTAAATAACTTATGCAATCATGCATCATACTTTAGCAGTTCAGGGTTTGAGTTAGAAAAAACTCACTTGAGACTTCCTCGCCTTATCTGTTTAGCTTTTTCCAGACATTGGAGCTTCCATTCTCCCAAAAACTAAGCAAGATAACCAATTCATGGGTTAAACTCGACAACCCCAATTTAAAGTTAATTTTCTAGAAACATGCAGAATCCTTAAAATAATTTTTGGAAGCCCTTAACTTTGGTTCTTGAATCTTACTGCACTAAAGGATTTAGGACCTTACCGGCTTACTAGATTCCCTATTTTCCTACTCATATCTCATGATCCTCACCCTATGAAGAGCTTCCAGAGCTATCTCCCCTTCAGAGCAACCAAGGAAGGAGATGAAAAAGAAATAAATTGAAGAAGTTCCTCTTGGGAATCACTCTCCAGCTATTTCTAACCCTTTTCACACGATCTTCAATCGTGCAAAATCCACTCATTTTCAATCATTTTATCCCCTACTAAGGGATTGGCTAGTTCTAATTTAGTCAAACCAGATTTGGATTTTAACCTTATCCAACATCATTTCTAACTTTTCCTATTTTTTCAATTCAGATCGCCAACTTACTCTCTTTTTCAATTTACTCTCTAATAATCCTAATTTTTGGGTTTCAATGGAAACCAAGCATGACACATATCATAGACCCCGTCATACGGTTATGTACACTGTTCAAAGGGTATTTTAGTGAGGTACGCCACACCGTGGTTGTTGATGGCGCGCAAGTTATCCAATATTTCTTGGAAACTATGTTGGACGAGCTCGTACCCTATCAAGAAAAGTATACCCATGAATACAAATAGTGAATGAAATATGGTATAAAATGATTGTAAAAATAATGGCAACTATATGCCCATGTAAATGAGTTGATCTTGCTCACTTTTTGAATGCCATTTTGAGTAGTAGTTGGAGCCGACATATCTTATATAGTACCTATGGTGTGTGTAATCCCAAATGCTACCATGTTGTTTAACTGGGGTCAAGATTTCGAGTCCCCTGTCGGAGATGACACATATGTCGAGTTGCAAGCAAACATGATAGCACAACCAGCTAAGGAATAAATCCCAATCATCTGCCTTTTCTTCCAGAGTTATGGCAAATATTATCGGTAGAATATTCCGATTATCGTCCTGGGCAACAACTATCAGCAACCGATGCTCATACCTTCCGTATAGCCAGGTGCCATCAATTTGTACCAATAGAGGAAGGAACAATATGAAAGGCGGATTTTGGACTTAGAACCTTCACGAAAAAGAATAAAGGATATGTGTAACACCCCGAATTTGGGCCTAGAAGTATTGGGCCTTGAGTGTGGGTCCGTAAGGAGGTTTTATATAGGTATTTAATTGTGTAATGAAATGACACAATTAAATGTCCGCTTTGGTGGTTAATGGCCCTGAGAAGTGTTAGAGAAATCTTGGGTTCAAACTTGGGCTTTAGCAAAAATTTTGGTATTAAGTGAAAAAAACCTGGATGCTTGGATGAGGGTTTTTAAATTATTGTGTTAAATAAATGACACAAGGAATCTTGTAGTCTAGTGGTTGTGGCGTCATTAAGGTTGTATGGGAACCTGGGTTCAAGCCTTGGCTCTTGCAATTTATTTTGGGTTTTTTAAAGGGAACCTGGACTTTGGCCTCTAGACCTTATAATTAATTGGGGATAAAATATGACACAAAAAGCCTTGTGGCTTAGTGGCAAGTAGCTTGTGGAGCATTTAAGGGGAGGCATGTGTTCGAATCCCATGGCAAGCAAGGAGCATTTATTTTGCTAACAGGGGGCGGCAAGAGTTGGTGTTGAATTTAAACTCTAATGTTGGAGGGATCCCATATCAGGAAGCTAATATAAGAGTGGTTGTAAAGCTGGCTTTAAATAGAGGGAACCATGAAGAGAGTAAATGTACCTTTCTTGGTCGATCCCTTTCATTTGTATGGCGTGCTCGTTTGGGTTGGGCGTCGGCTAAGAGTGCTCGAGCGTGGATTAACTCCGGTCTCCTATCGTGTGTATTTCTTACTACTCTAATGTAGGATGGCTACTCAGCCGCGATGGGCGAAAGGGGTCATGTGGGCCTAATGGGCCACAGCCCAATTGGATAAGTTGTTTGATTGTGTAGTAAATATTGGGCTAGGCTAGGTGAATCTAATATTTGTGGCGATTTGGCTAAAAGGGCCACACGAGCGTGTGGGCCCATTTGAGCCGAGAATGGGCTTTAGAGCCATTAGTATTGTTATCCATGTTTAGAATACTTTAGTTTACTAAAATTACCGAAATACCCTTAGTTTGTAAAAATACTGAAATACCTCGATTTGTAAAATTATGAAATACCTTCGACTTGTAAAATTACCAAAGTACCCCCGATTTACAGAATTAGCATTTTACCCCCGATTTACTTAATTATCGTTTTACCCCTGATTTACATAATTATCGTTTTACCCTCGACTTACGTAATTACTGCTTTTACCCTCGATTTACGTAATTACCATTTTACCTCGATTTATAGAATTACTATTTTACCCTTGATTTACGAATTCTTGTTTTACCTCGATTTACAAAATTACTAAAATACCCTTAGTTTGTAAAATTACCAAAATACCCCTAGTTTGTAAAATTACCAAAATACCCTTGGTTTGTGAAATTACCGAAATACCCTCAATTTGTAAAATACCAAAATACCCCTAATTTACAAAGTTACAGAAATACCCTTGACTTTCTAAAAATTATAGAAATACCATTGGTTTACAAAATTACTGAAATACCCTTAGTTGTAGATTTACCAAAACACCCTTGTAGGATGAAATGACTAAAATACCTCTATTAGGTAAAAAGATCGTAAAGCCCCTGTAGGGTAAAGTGACCGTAATACCCCTGTATGGTAAAATGACGAATATGCCCTTATGTTTCGTATGGTGATGTGCTTAGGATTTACATATATTGATATTGGATTAGTTAAGTTTGAGTGACGGTGGTGGTTATCGAGGCGATTGATTTTGGAAACGTTTCAACTTCAACCCGTAATGTGTGTACTAACCTCGTAATAGCTTAGATTAATATTTGATGAAAAGCGAAAGCTTCATATTTTAGTGATTCGGAATTAATATTTAGATCTATTTTCACGCACGTTTAAGTTGGATTCACAACGGATATGGGGTAGGAAGGTATTTGGAACGTTCTTCAACGAGTAGATCTCTTGGTAAGTATTGAACCTTCTTTCCATTTGTATCTTGTGGTTTAAGAAAAGTGAAAACCCTCCGTCGACTAAGGCTAAAAGGGTTTTTGGTGTTATTTGGTTTGTTGGTACTAGTGAGGATTAAAGGCTACCGATCGAGGAGTGTGTGAAAAGCTTGGATCATCGGAGTGACTAAATCTAGTCATCAACTTCGCAAAGGTATGAACCCAAGGGCCATTGTGGATGGTGGCGAATGTGTAAGTGATGATAATAGGTAGTTTTCGATTTGGTTTAATATTAACATGGTCTAATCTATAAGTGGTTGATTATAAGACAAATCGCATAGGAGATCTCGTCAAGGAATATCGCAAATCAGGTGTGTAACGAACCCTTTTTCATAGCTTAAAGCGATAAAATGCCGAAAAGTTTAAATGCCAAATTCGGCATTTCGAGGACTTGTGAGCAAGCTTAACGCTCACTAGTTAGTTAGAATCGATGAGACGATGATCGAGAATAATGGAAACGGTAAGAATGTGATTTTTGGCGTTCTTGGTAAGTTGGGCCTCGAGGGGCCGAAGTGGGGCCCATTGGGCTTTCGGGCCAATTTGGGTAAAATTGGTAGAAAATGAAAATATGTTAAATTGCATGTTAAGACTGTTAATACTGTTATGGATATAGGCTAAATGGGCCTAGATGACAAAATCAGCTGAGTAGGGCCCATCAGGGGTTTTTTGGCCCAATAACTCGTTTTCGCTAAAAGTGGGCCAGAATCACTGTATGCACCCATGAATTGTTTGTAATCGTTAATGAACATGGAAACCCTAATTTTTGGTAAAATTACAAGATTACCCTTATAATATGAAAATGACCATTTTGCCCCTGGGTAAAAATAACCATTATACCCCTAGGGTTTATATATGAACTTAACGCATGGGATTTTGATAAACATGATATGTATGATATGCACATGATATGTATGATATGCACATGACATGTATGATATGCACATGATATGTATGATATGCACACGAGATGTTCATAAATGCATTGGGTTGGGTTTTTTATATGAATGGAGGAAGTGAAAAGGGCTTATGCCCGCTTATTAAAGGGCTTATGCCCCAAGTTATCAAAAGGGCTTACGCCCAGATTATCAAAAGGCTTATGCCCCGCTTATAAAAAGGGCTTTTGCCCTGATTATTAAAAGAGGCTAGGCCTCCGGTTATATGATAAAGCGGCTAAGCCGCCAAAGGAGAGTTATGGCGGGGTGGGTCGAGTTAATCCCCACATGGTGTGTTGGTTGGTACGGTGGAGAGTAGCGGATGGTGGGTTGAGTAGTCTCCCAGATGGGTTTTCATTCTTTCATTGACATTATATGTGATATTGAAATGGGCCTATGGGCCATACTGCCACCGTAAAGGCTTCGCCCAAGAATATGAAATTTGAAAAGGCTTCTGCCCAGTGTTATGAAATATGAAATATAAAAGGGCTATGGCCCAAGACATGTTTGAGATTGGATTTGGGCTTAGACCCAACAGTTGTTATTGTTTTGGGCTCGAAAGGGCTTGTTGCACATCGAGTTTCCAAACTCACCCCCTTTCCTTAACCTTGCAGGTGAGCCTTGATGTGGGGACTTGGGCCGGAAGGGATTCAGAGTAGCCACGGTGATCGTCTTTTGGCTTTTAAACAAGCGTTGGTTTTCATTAAATTTCCTTTAATTATTATTTATTTTTGGGTTGTAATAAGGCCATTTTAACTTTTCTTTTATTTCTTCTGGATTATTTTATTTTAATAACTTCAAACCTGGTTGATAATTGTTCAAATGGGCTAGACTTAGGACGTGTTTTCAAAATGATACTTGTTTTCAAAATATCTCAACACCACGATTAATCGATTTATCAAAGACGTCCACTTAAACAAATTTAAACTCGATATGACAAAGTGTGGCTATGGTTGTGGGCATGTCTAGGATTGGATCCAATTAAAGAGCTTGGTACTTAAGCGACCTTCATGGCTCACCTCCTCTATCTCGGATACCCACGGTGCCCACTTCCATACACTTTGTTAACTCAACAAAATATATGGTTTTAAAACACTAAAAACGAAACGTGCGTTTTCAACTCCAATGTGGCACGTCAGATTCGGCCATAACGTCTGGGCCGGGTTTGGGGTGTTACAATATGTCCTTACGGCGGGTTACGAAGAAATATCCTCTATGGCAGATTCTACAGAGAAAGTTTTCACGGCACACACAAAATGGGCTACTCTTATGGTGTGTTCTAGAAATGCTCTCGAGAATAAACCATGAAGGCCGCATCTTGTGGCAGACTATGTACTAAGTGATAAACGTATTTCTTATTTTTTTAAATGCAAACAATGAGATCAATAAGTACGAAACGTATCTATGGGTATTATGGTAAGGTACTCAATATGATTAATATTTGTGCAGAGATGGAGATTTTAAAAGATATAGCGAGGTAATGAGAATGTATTCTGAAAATAAACGTAAACATGATACGCTTGAAAAGAAGTATCGGTCAATTGTGTATGGATCTCTTCCTGAAGTTTGAGAAAGTTATGGCTTGGTGAACGAAGAATGAAGGTAAGGTTTCAAAGACACTGAAGAGAAGGAAGTGGTCTTAGAGTAAGGTATAGTAACAAACGTGAATAAAGAAACAGAAATGGAGGTAATTTTTTTAGAAACTCAATGAAAAAAAAAGAAGAGCAACAAGATAGTTCTTGAAACATTAAATGTGAAGTGCAAGTATGATTAAGATAAATGGTGTTTGCCTCACTAAGTTTCATTGAACTTATCAAGTGGGTTTTAAGGGTATTTGCCTGGAGAGGCGACGCCAGGGCTATGCCGAAGAAATGGTGTAATGAGCTATTATGCATACAGAGTAAGCTTGTTGGTGTATTTGAGTCTGAGTTGTTTTATAGAAGTCTTTTACACTAAATAATTATGATAGACCAGAACATTAATTCAATCATAGTTGTAAATAATTAAACAATTGAATTCTATTATTATTCACGTTATGTATTTCTTAGAGTAATTTATAATTAAACAATTGAAATCGAATATAATTTTGTATAATTGAGTGAGCTACATATTTATTTGAGCAATAACACCCTAGATTTGGATTTGATTCATCGGATCAAGTTTCGGGCGTTACAATTTAAATGAAAATAACATGAATTTCATGAAGAAGCTTATCATTCTTACCTTAATTACTTGTAATCAGACCCTAGTTCTTATTTTCTCTCTCCTTCAATGAAACTATTGATACTCTTTTCATGAAACTAAGGTGAATATTAGGCTTCTCTGTTGATTCAATAAGGATTTATGAAAGAAATTAGAGAAATTAAACTTAAAAAGGCTTAAAAAAGGTGGAAATGACCTATTTATAATAAAAACAAAAGTTGAAAGGATAGAGAAATGGAGGTGGCGTGAGACGTAGGAGAAAGATAAATGATTTCTTCATTTTTCTCAACTTTTCTAATAAAAATATTTAATTAATTTAATAATTAAAATGATAATTATCAAAATGATTCACCAATCATACTTTTACACATTTCAGTCCTTAATCATTACATTTTCCATAATTATCTTGTTTGAGTAATTACCATTTAATCATCCAACTTTATAATACCATTCATGAATCATACTTTATTTTCGTAAATTTTCACTTCAAGTCCTTCCTCTTTTTTCCTTCAATTCAATGCAATCATTTTAAATTTCTTACTTTTGCTCCAATACTTTTTATTTTCTTACAATTAAGTCAATACCCCGAATTTATTTCTCTTATTTCAAGAGCATTTTTTTAATTTTCCATCGGCTCAAAATTTCTTATTTTATTTATTTTTAAAATTCTTAAGTATACCTAACCTAACTTGGTACTATTCCTAAATCAACAGTTAAGATTTAAATAAAAAAAGAAAATAATTTTGTTGGGTGAGCAGACGATGTGGCTGTCTCACATTCATGATATTGGCTTAAAAACTCATATTATCTATATTATTATTTAAACTTCTAAGTGTCACTTTTATTCATATCACCATCTCTTAGAAAAATTATGAAAATGTTCTTTCACAATTAAGATAAATTATATTATTTAATAGTATTTTAATTTTTTAAAAACCAATAAAAATATGAATACGATGAATTTAAATTGAATCAATTGCATTAATAAAATATTTATTCTACTACTGAACTAAAATTTTATTTTGATATTTATATACATTTTAATTTTATTATTAAATTTTATTACTTTCATCAATAATTAACAATATAATCTAATTTTTATACAAATTAATTCGACACTAACTCAAAATTGATAATAATATAATAATAAATAATTTAATCTATTTTTTTAAATTTTAATTTCATATATATTTAATATGTTATTCTTAATTAATTTTGAAATATTTTTATTATTTATTATTTATTATATTATTTTTATACATATTTATGTTGATAGGATTTCTAGCTATTCAAACGCATGATGGAATTAAATCTATATGACGAACACAGGGTAGCAAAAACTATGAAACTCTCCTCATCGCATTTCAAATGGTCCCCAATTCACCGCTTCAACCCCCATCAATGTATCAAACTCTGCAACTTTTGCAGATAAAAAGGGTCTACCATATATTCTTCTTTGTATAAAGGCATTGGCTATGCATACCCTTACATATGTCTCCTTATTTCACATGGTGCAACAAAATAAATTAAATATTTTATAGTTAATATTATTTAGGAGAAAATTACAAAATGTATGACAAGTCGCAAATGTAAATCTATGCTTATAAAATTGTTATTTATAAACTATATAGCCGTAAATGATTCAGATAAATTAGCATTATTTTCAATAAAAATATTATGGTTTCTGCATTAAGAATTATATTCTATTTTAGTTATTATATTACAAAATAAATAAAAAATAATTAATTTTTATTAAAATTTAACTATTTTTATTATTAAAATTAATCTCTATACATTACCAAAAGATATATTAGTGTTATTTTATTATTTTATCAGACACCCTAATCTTTTAAGTGTACAACATTTTAAAGAAAAAACAGCTAATTTTTTTTTAATATAGATATTAATTTAGTAAATTATCATCCTAAACGAGACAGCTATTCGGACGTTGAGTTCTGAAAAGGTTCCGTGCTCCTCAGTTACATACTTTCATCATCGTCGTTATCATCAATAATATCATGGAGATCGAGCGAGTACACCACATCTTCCCTACTCCATCCCGCACGTAATAACACGACAGATAAAACCCTCACGTGCCACGCCGCATCCTCACCGTCCATCATCAATTGGGTCCGGCTCATTTCCTTGTTCTCGTTATGATCAGAGCCGTCAATCATCATCATCATCTCCCTCACCTCCTCCTCCTTCCACCCTCCCTCCCTTAATCGCCAAAACACTTCCTCCATACATGCCCCTATCCTCGACTCTCCCTCCCTCTCCACCTCATCCCTATTCCACCACCCTCCCGTGACCCCACGCGCCACTGTTCTCCTCCCTCTCTCCTCCACTTCCGTCCAAAACTCAATCCTCCGTGGCGCCGTAGCCGCCCAAGCTGGAACGTTGACATTAACGCTATTGGCTTTCTTCCTCATGAAAGGCTTAGAAACCCCACTCCTCGTCAAGAGTTCAAGTTCTTGAAAAAACCTAGTTATATCAAAGCTTAAGATTCTAATTTCCTCCGTATCAACGTAAAAAACAGGGTTCCCCGACAAGTTTGGCGTCGAAGGGATATAGCAGTTTCTATATACAGGAACAAGAAGGGGGGCATTTCGTAACAAGTCCTTAACC
Source organism: Gossypium arboreum (assembly GCF_025698485.1). NCBI lineage: Eukaryota > Viridiplantae > Streptophyta > Magnoliopsida > Malvales > Malvaceae > Gossypium > Gossypium arboreum. The sequence goes on from NC_069080.1 coordinate 43,720,723, forward strand.
ACAGCTAAAGCATCATTGGTGTTTGATGGTTTAGACCCCCAAGAATCCGACCAAAAGTTGTGGAACCTAATGTTCCTGGAGAGAGACAAGGAAGGAAGGTTAAGGAGAATGTTAAGTTGCTGAGGAGAAGAGGATCGCCAGTTGGGGAATGAAGGATGGACGGGGAGGCCTTCTTGGAGGATAGAACGAAGGTCAGGAGGGAAAGTGAAGTGGAAAGTTGATTCAATAGAGGAGAATTCTTGGTCGGTTAAGCCTGAAAAGACTGGAATGTGGAGGGATTTAAGATGGTCAATTATGGTTTTGGAATATGCAGCAAAAGAGAAACAAAGAAGCTTTGATCTTGTTGGTCCTTTGGGTGCTTTCAATAAAGGGTTTGGAGGATGGGTTTGGGTAGTTGTTGCTGTTGCAGCCATTTAAAACTAAGCTGAAGAAACTGAGAGGATCTTTTGTTCTTTCGGTGGAGGCTTTAAAGAAGAATGGCGATGGAGTTTGACTTGAGATTGGGAGAGGAAATGTTAACGTCTGTGTCTCAATCTCAAATGGTGGCACTGGCAACTGGCAAAGGATGGGTTTACTTAAAGTGAACAAATGGGAGAGTCTAAATGGAGCAGATGAATTGGGAATTCAGGTGGAAGCCTCGTCGACATAACCATGTTCTTTTCTAATTGGATAATATATAATTTTTCGTAGAATTTGTCTATTTATGTTTAGTTAGTTTTTTAAATTTTGTTTTCAACTTAGTTGTATGGTAAACTTGTAAATTATTAATTAAATTAGTAACTCTACTTTGTGTTAACAATATGTCAGGTGATAGTTTCTTAGAACTCTATATAAAAAATAAATATAAATATAAATATAAATTTTAATTTTAATTTTAATTTATATATATATATATATATATATGTTTATGTTTGCCACGTGATATTCTAAGAGATTACCACATGTCATTACTGGATTGGCGAGTGGTACCACATCAACACAAGTTAACATTGTTAACGCAAAAAAAAAAAAAAAATTAGGTGAAACTGAAATGTCACGTCATTTTATTATTTTTCAATAGTTTAATACCAAATTAGTTATTTTCTCTTGAATTTTAACATTTTCGATTGGATTTTGATTCTTTTAAGAGGAAAATACTAAAATTTAAGAGAAAAAACTGATTTAAACTATTAGAAAGGAATACATATGACATATCAATTTCATATAATCCCTTTTTGTTAATGTAAATATATCAACTTAATTGATGAAATATAAGTTAAAAAGCCAACTAAATCTAAAACAAAATTAAGATCCAACAAAGCACAAATAGATAAATTCAAAGATTAAATTATATATTACCTCTTTGGCAACTGTTGTTTTCTTTTTTCAAAATGGAAGGCAGATGAAAAATAATTAATAAGACAACAAGGATTAATTTCTTAATGAAAACAATGTTTAGTAATATGAAGTAGAACTTATAAAATCTATGATGGATAAGAATAAAATTGCTAAAGAAAAATGATGTATTTGTGTATAAAATCAAGATATTGTAAGAATATGCTTAACAATGAAGTGAAAACCAGCTTTTATTATGACAGCTACTTAAAGATATAATATGTGAACAATTTATATAGTAAAGAAATCAAATAAGTTGACAATGATTCCCATGTGTCACACAATTTTCTTCTTCCTTACCTAAAACAGTTTAATTGTCTCCTAACGTATTGATTTTACTTCAATAATAATTTTAGGATACTTTTTAAGATTAATTAAATTAAAATTTTAAATCAAGGTATTATATTATTTAATTTCAGTACATTAAAACTATAATTACTTAATAGAGAATGGAGAAATTTATGATAGTTAAAATTATTAGTTTTGCAAGTTTTTATAATTATACATACAATTAATATTTTTAGAAATTGTAAAAGTACTCATCATTACAGATGAAGAAATTTTCGAAATAATTACAAGTAACGACGTGCCACTAACAAGTTGTCATGTCTAGGGGCAAGTTTTCGATTGAAATGAGTCAAATCAAAAGAGAAAATTGAGCTAGTCGAATTGATGAGTCTTATTCATCATTTTAACTTGATTTGAATTTCTTTTCATATTGAATAGAGTGAAAGGAAAATCAAGCTGAGTCAAATAATTTTTTCGAGTTAAATTAAAAAATTAAACCGATCCTATTAAAATTTTGTTGATAATATGACTAAAGTCCGAGTTAAAGAACATATGTATCACATATATATTATTTACGAAAACTCTTTTAGACTAAAATAATAGAAAAACAAGATAATTATATGATAATTTTGATGTGATAATTTACTTGTTTATGGCTTCAAATTTATTATCTTGGAATTCTTTAAAATATAATTTAGCATTTTATATATTTTAATATTTTAAATATTTTAAATTTATTTTTTATAAAATTTTGGAAAATATATTTTATAAATAATTTGAATTTTAGAAGAATGTTTTGATTTTTCTCTTAATTTTTTGAGTGGGACCAATTCGCATATTTTTAAATTGTTAGGGACTCAAGCGGTATTTATATTAATTTTTTATTCAAGTTATTCAAATTATTTGAGTTGTAAAATTCAACTCGACTCGAACTCGAAAAGTCGAATTACTGATTCAAGTTTATTCGAAAAAATCAAATAACTTGATTTGATTAATTCAAAATTTGTTATAAAATCAAAGACAGAAAATAAAGAACAAAAAGAATAGGAGAGCAAAGAGAGAGCATATTTTCTTGATTAATCGAAATAATTTACAATGCTTCTCTACATTTTATATTCATAGACATAAGAAATATAAATGGAATAGAACTCTACTTCTAATGACTATTAGAATTTAAAGTATATCAAAACTTATCTAGATTTTGATGGACATCCACTTAATAAAATATTCATAACACTTCCCCTTGGATGTCTATTTGTAAATAATGTGTCTCGTTAAAACCTTACTAAGATAAAAATCTTGTGAGAAAAAAAATTCACAGTGAAGGAAAAAGAGTACACATATCTATAATAAGCGTAATATACTGCATCATTAAAAACCTTACTAAAAAATCCAATGGGATAAAACCTCAGTTAAAGGGAAAATGGTACAGCGCGTATTTATTCCCCCTCATGAAAACATCACATACTTTCTCATATTCTATGTATTCAATCTTGAATATTAATTTTTCAAATGACTATTTGAATGCATTTGCTAAGCATTTATATCACTATTCTTTTTAAAGTCATAAGTGAGAGAAAATTTTGGGGTAAATATATTTTGATCTCTTTAAAAGTTTCAACAATAATCATAGTAAACTTTAATCATGATTCTTCTATAAAAACATAAATAGGTATTTTGGATCATTCTATAAAAAATTCAAACTCATATATAACAATCGATAAAATACTAAAATATAAACTCATCACTATTAGCAAGATGAATTGTCTTAATTGTGTAATTTGAAATTAATTGTTTAAACAAGCAATCTTGAAATGACAGGTTGTAAGTTGATAACACATATGTAATTGTTTCACAGATGCATCTACAAAAATCATATAATATCAAAACCATCAACATGGTGGATGAATGGAGCCATATTCATTTCAGAAATTAAAGAAATTAAATCTCAACTTTAGCTAATGAGTTTCTAATAATCAATTTTCATTGAGAACAAGCAACAAATGAGAATTTTTGAAATTAAAGAATCTTCTGGTTTTTTAATGAATTTTCATATGAATTCTCAATTAATTTCCGTATCATATATGATTCAAGATGGTCTAACTGGTCACACCAAGTAGTAAATGTATTTGTATCAGTAAACTTCTAGTTTACTTTAACATTTATTTCAATTGTACTAATAATATCAATATAAATTGTGACAAATTGATACGTTTACTGTCATTCCTTTTACTTTGTATCCACATATAAGTACTATTGTGACATTTACTACTGGAAATGTCTAAAGTAATGTGAAGTCTATAATGCCACTAACTCAACAAAATAAATATAATTTCCAAACAAATTATATGCAATATTCGCTTTAGGGAATATGCCAAAATCTTCAAATGTACAAAAATAATAATTATAGAATTTATTATAGCTATTGTAGACATTCATTTTAAGGAATGCACAAAAGAAATTCAGACAATAATGTAAGCATATATCATATTTCTTACCAATAAGATTATATAGATATCATCTACTTCATTGAATGATAAATTAGTATAAATCATTGAGCATTCTGTACTAAGAATAAACATTTGGCAACATTTTGAATCATCCATATTCTTCTTATCTATTTGTTAATAATGACAATAAGTTAAATTTTCATAATTGTTATGTATTGCTACATTCACTTCAGGGAATGAAGCAAAACTGGTGGAACAGATAACTTTATTTTGTTTAGCCATAAAAAGATATGATATAAACTTTATTTTGTTTAGCCACAAAGAGATATGATATCAATTCAAAATACTTTTAAAGCCCTTTTAACAAGATTTTTGCATAATCAATTAACTACCAAGAATAACTGCCTAAGTCATGTATAGAACCAAGCCCAAATTACATATATCAATAAAAATCACATCTCAAACATTAAAATGTGACATAATGAAAAACTAGCAATTTTTTCTTTCATAACCATCATCATGAACATGCATGAAATTTAAATTAAAATCCAACCATTCATGCTCATAGAACTTTTCACTCACAATTGCTCATGTCATTTCTCTAAATAATTAACACATGAAATAAAACGTATGAACTACTACCTTTAACAATTCTTTGAACTAAATCAAATCCGAATAACCATAAAATTCATTGGTTTATTAACACAAATTTGCATATTAGATATGTTTTAATCAAATATATTATGTAATTATAAAATCTACTATAGCTACATAAATAAATCGTTAATATTCATTTTCATGAACAAATTAGATGCTTAAAATAGTATGTAACTCATGTAATCAAAACTTAAAAAGAAAGTCATCTCAAATATTTAAACAAAATATCAAGCCGATTTAATATTTAAATATGTACCTTTTTTCTGCATTAAGTCTTGATGATTTTATCAAGAAGTAAGCAAATTAAACTCCAGTAGTAGACTTTGAATCTCATCAAAATCTATTAATAGCAAACCTTGAGAGTAGATTTTTTTTTCCAGGTATACAATAGGTACATAACCAATGAATTTTCATATATAATTTTTATCTTTTGCAAGTTCTCATTAGTAATTTTTTTCTCGTAATTTTAATTGAGAACTTATTCTAAATATATAGAGTTATACTCATAGTTTAAAAAAAAAACTTGCAACTTCAGGTGCGTCCAAACATAACAAGTTTTAGATAGAATTACCATATTCTATTGCTCATAAGTACATTTTTCACAGTCAAATATTTTACTTTCAACCCCTTAATGGAGATGATGACAAAAGAAGATCAAAAGATAGTCACAGTCAATTCAATTTAATAACAAGAGTAATCAATAACTCAATCCTTCCCTTTTTTCATCCTTTCAATATAGATATTTATAGCAATAGTGATTCATATGAAATATAATATTTTCTTCATTCACAATCTCAATATGATATCCATTATAATGATATCTTTTAAAACTAATGCATTAACCATAACAAATTTTATGCTTTTTAGATATTGATATATTAGCTCTTCTAGAGCTTTCAACTAATTTTTTACTATCAAATATTGGAATAATATTTGTTTGTTTCAATACTAAATAAGATAAATATTTTCGTAATGCCCTAAATTATTTAACTTTTTTTTTGTGAATTTTGTTATAAATGAGTATCTGCTTTAGTGACTAAGTGTGCTGATTGTGTGTTTGAGGTCTTGGGTTCAAGTTTCACTTTTAGAATTATGCTATTTTTTTTATCCTAGCCTTATCTTCAATGGTTGGGCTTATATTTTATTTTTGGTCAACTCATCTCAGAATAAGCCTGCTAGTTCAAGTGGTAAGGTGTTAGCTTATCCTAAAGTCTCATGCTCAAATCCACATGTGAGCGTGGATGATAATTTTTGCTTTGGTTGTGTGATAAAGGTTCGGTGGAACTGAAACTCTGAAGTTGTTGGATGAGAATCTGATATCGGTTTTAGTGGGATAGGTTGGTTAGTGGGGAGTTGGGATTTTGGTTGTTTTAATTTTTATTTTTAAATTTTAATTTTCCCAAAAATTCCTCCCATTTCTGATGTTCTCTTTTTCCACATTTTTTTTCTTTTCTCTCTTTCCTCTCTTTTTGATGTTTTTCTTCTGCCTTTGATTTCGCCTCCTTTTTGGCTTTTTCTACCTGTCTTTATTGACTTTGATCGATTGTGTTGTGGTGGTGATGTTGTCCATTTGCCTTCTTGGATTCGTTCAGAATAGGTATATTGTTGGGCAATTCATTATTTGTGTGTTTTGGGAATTTCTAGTTACTTTTGTAATGAGAACATATCATTAGTGTTCATCTTAATGTTTGAATAGGGGAAAATCAAGATATGTTTGGTGCTCTTTCAACAAGTTGAGTGTTGAGTGGTTTTTGCTCGTTGGTGGTAAGTGTATTGCGCGTAGTTCGATTTTGAGAGGCTTTAATCGTGATCAAATACTTGTTTGAATTCGTAAATTAATTACTAAAACGGTGTTTGGGATACTGTTCTTAGGTTTCGGAGGTCTCAGGATTGTTGTAGCATCAAAATCGAACCATGTCTGTATCGAAAATGTGAGAAAACATCAATCAAAAAAAGCCAAAAATCTGGCCTACCGACACCACACATGCATGTGCCCAGTTGTGTGGTAGGCCATATGTGACACACGGCCGTGTGATGGGTGTGTGTGAGGTCGTGTGGATCACACGACCTAGGCCAATTCTGGCGTGTAGGCCTACACGGCTAAGCCACACAGTCGTGTGGGCTGTGGGCTAGGCCATGTGGGCCACATAGGCAGGGCCATACAGGCGTGTAGGCCCATACGGGAAAGCCACACAAGCAAATGGGCCTAAAATTCAAAATTTTTCTCTAAGGTCGTACATGTCGTTCTGATCGACTGTGGGCCTTCCGTAGGGTCGGTAAGGGCAAAACAAACCCTAAAGCTTAAAATCTGCTACTCTGTTAGATTGGTTTGAGTATGATGAAATACAATATGTATGATTTGATTGTTATGTATTAACATATGTAATATATATATATATATGAGCATGTGAGACATGTTAGTTTGGACATATATGTTATTCTGTTATCTACATCTATGTAAGGTGTAGGATATGTATATGTGGAAGAAGTATTTTGCGAGGAGACATTTAGCCAATATACTGGCAGCATGGCTACAACTTATTTTGATAAGTGTCGTACGGACACTATGTGGTGTGTAGGGCTGGTTGAGTGTTTTATGCCCCACGTGGTGTGTTGGAATGGTTAGAGTTGGTGTGTAGAGGATGAGATATGAATTTGCATATTTTCATGATTCTGAGATAATCTAATTCTATCAAGCACTTATATCCGTATCTGTTCTGTTATGTGAGAAATCTGAGTATGTATGTATGTATGTTTCCGTTGAGTTATACACTGAGATTTTGAAAACTCAAGTCTGTTTATCTGTTCTGTTTAGGTAATTCTCAAGCATAGGCAGGTCGGTGTGACGGAGACTCAGTGGTGACCATTAGTTCGTGAATTGTTTTTACTTAATAGTTTATTAAATTTTCTGGTTTTTTTTAGAGTTTTATAAATATGGGACTCTCTGGACTTTTGGTTTTCTTTTAGTTTTGTTGTTGATTTTTAGGCTTGGATGTGTTTTGATTTTTTTCCTGTGACGTTTGACAAAACAATTTACGAAAACAACTATTTTACGTAAACAAACGCTTTTGAGATCACAAACTCGGTTTTCAAAATAAAATGACTTTTAAACTTCTGTTACAAATTTCCATTTTACTTAAAACGATAAACAATTGATGGCTTCATTAAAGAGCATGATAATATATTTTCCTAAAATTTGGACTCTTTTAGTAATAAATTATATGAGGTTTTTAACATCATAAGAGTGAATTCAAAACCATTCTTTGTAACATTCCTAGATTCGGTCATAACGTCTAGGCCGGGTTTCGGGTGTTACATTTTCTATCTCTAATGATAGAATTCATTATTATATTCTCATATCCTTCCTCAAAGAATATTAACAGAAACAAAATATTTGGGTAGATGCCACATACATGGCTAATAATCTTTCACATCACATTGATAACATAAGTTATCTTTACCCTTTGAAGAGTTATCTTGACAATTCTAATTTTCTCTTATTTATTACTATGTTTCCACTTTTATTGGTCCATGAGTATGTCTTTTATTTTCTTTATGTTTGCATTCACTTCGGGAAATGTAACAAATCTAGTAAGATAGGTTCTAAATGCCTCCATTGATTCTTTATTTTATAATCATCATTGCAAACATACTTGAATTTCAAATAAGAATCTATCTATTCATGTTGTCATGATTAGTCTCCAATTATAATAAACATGATATAACAAATAAATTATAGTAACATATACCTAAAGATCTTTAACATCATTGTCATCTCCCACATAATAATTATATAATTTTTTTTGGATAATGATTCCCCATAGTGTGCAAGCCTCATTTGAAGACTGAATTGCAATAACTTTAAAAGGCAACCGACAAAAACTTGAGCAATAGATTTGGAGTTATCGTATTATAAAATAAAAGAGAATCATGTTAATAACGTGTTATAAAATAAAAGACAGAGAATATAGAACAAAGAGAATGTGAGAGTAAAGAGAGAGTGTATTTTATTGATCAATCGGAAATGCTTCCCCAAAGTCTATATTTATAGACAAAAGAAATATAAATGGAATAGAACTCTACTTTTAATGACTATTAGAATTTAAAGTATATCAAAACTTATCTAAATCTTGATGGACATCCACCTAATAAAATATTCATAACAAAATTCAAAAAACTTCAATTTTCTCGAATCAAATCAAGTTTTAATCACCTTAATCATGTGTGATGGTGAGGACATCTTATTTCATAGCATATCATTATTGTTTTTATTTAATTAAATTAATTAAAAAATAAGTCAAGAACTAAATTTTTTGACACTATAAAAAAATCATACTGTAACACCCCAAATTTTGGGGCTAGAAGTTTTTGGGTTTTGTGGTTAGGGTCTGTGAGAAGGGTGCGCTATTGTGTTTAGTAGTGCGTTTAAGTGGCAGAATGGGCCTGCTGATCTGGTGGTTGGGTGAGTGCTACTATATCTCAAGGTTCTGGGTTCAAGTCTTAGGAGCGCATTTCTAAAGAGCCTTTTATTATGTTTTAATTTAATATATGGTTTTTTAATTGTTTAATTAATTATTATTATTATTATTATTATTATTTTCATGTTTTATTTTCTCTCTTCTTTTTGGCTTTTTTTTTCTTGGCTTCTTTCTTTTTGAATCGGTGGTGTGGTGATTTTGGCAGAGCTTCGTTTTCTTTTTCATCGAGTCGGTATCGGGATGTTTTCGATATTCAAAATAGGTGGGGGTTTTGAAACTACTCTTTTTATTTGTGAATCGTAAAATGGCTTTTGATAGAATGTAGCAATGTTGGTGTCTTCCGAGAAATTGGTTGTCGAGGTTCAATAGTACCGTTGAATAACATGGAAACCGTTCTGGTTAGTGTGTTTCTGAGTCCCAACGATTAAGGGTCGATTTAGTGACTGACGAAGCTTGATTTGCAAGTTATTTTGGGGTGTTTCCGTGGCTACACGGGCGTGTGTCGGATCACACAGTTGTGTGGAAATAAGAATTAGGGTTTTCGGGCTATTTTGGGCACCATACAGCCATGTGACAGATTTGGGGAAATTAGTCAATTTTTACACGGCCGTGTCCCCTAGGCACATGGGTGTGTGAGTTTAGGAATTAAGGTTTGAGTAATTTGGTGCCACACGACCTTGTGGCTAATTTAGGGATTTTGGGATCCCACACGGATGTGTGTTTTGGACACACAGCCGTGTTTGGTGGGCACATTGGCATGTGAGACCTCACACGGTCGTGTCAGCCCTATACTCAAATTTAGTGCAAATGGGTAGAGAGTTACACAGCCTATCTCCACAGCCATGTCCTTGGTCCACACGGGTGTGTGCCTTAGTCACACAACCATGTGCCTCACTTCAAATGGGCGTGTGCCTCAGTCACACAGCCGTGTGCCCTTTTTCACACGGCCTAGGCTAAACTACAAGGCCAGAGCACACGAGCGTGTGGTTTTCAGACTCTTATATTAGTTTTGTGTGCATTTCTGTTCTGAACATGTGTTTGCATATGCTTCGACCTTTAGCTAAGTTTAGTGAGGGTGTTTAAAACTTAATATATGTGATGATTATGTGTGATGTATGGTTTTGAATCTGGTATGTGGGGTGTATTGCATATCTGTTCTATCTGACTGACTGTGTAAGTGTCTCTATTCTCTGAATTTGTGTGCCTGCATACACTTGCATAAAGTTAAGGATTTTAGGTGGGTTTGTGAAGAGAAGGGAGTCTGATTTTGATCTGATCTAGCAATTCTACTGCAATTTACTCGTACAATGATTTTTTGCACTGTACAACATGTGTGTCAGCGTTGCTGCGTACTATTATTTGATATGGTAGTTTAACTGCAACTCGTCTGTATAGCGGACTACCGTATTGCACTGTACAGTATATATGCTAGCCTTGCTGTGTATTATTATTTGAGTGGCTTAGTCCACATTTGTGGTGTGTAGGGTTGGATGGACCTTTTGAGGTCCTAATTGGTGTGATTGGTTGGATGAGCTTTAATAGCTCTTTTGGGGTGTGATCGAGGCCGAAGAGGTGTGTTGGCTGGATGGGTGGGTTTTATCACTTGACTGCATTTCATCCACATCTGTCTACGAGTTTTGATTGTAAGATTCGTTGTCTGTAATATGTTTGTCTGAATAGCGCTCGTGCTGAGACTTTTGTGTGAACTTGTTGTGCTCTGATTGTTAAGTACGGTTGGGACACTAGTTCCAGGTATGCATTTTTTACTCTGTGAGTGTTTGAAAATATGCTGCATTACTGATTTGAAATTTGTAATTCTGTCTCTTGTCTTGTTTCGAACTCACACTAAGCTCGAGTAGCTCACCCCCTCTTAGTGTTTCCCTTTCAGGTACCTTTTCTGTTCTCTGGCACTGGGCTCAATACGCGGAGGTCTTAGATAGTCTCAATGGGGAATAAACTATTAGTTTGCATTTTCGGTTTCTACTTTGTTTTTCAGTTTTGAAATGTAAGGTTTTATGAAACTGTGGTATAAATTATGATTTATGTTTTATTCGTTTTTATCCCACTTAAATATACTACTTTAACTAAAATTTTATTGATTGGATTTTAAACGATTAATTTTACGATTCGACATGTTAATTGTTTTGTAAAAAAAATTTACTACAATCACTTCAGTGATCAATGTTACAACTGGAATTCGGTCTAAACTCCTAGGCCGAGTTTAGGGTGTTACACATACTTTTTAATAATTGACTTATCTCTAATCAAATTAAATTAATCAAGAGATAAATAATAAATGATATTCTCTAAGAATTATCTTATCTATGATTAAATTAAATTAATAAATATATAATAATTAATAAAAAAATAAGGTTTTTTTAACTTTCTTTTGGAGAAACCATATCCATAAAAACTTTGTTTTGATTGATTAGCATTATAAAAGGAGGTTATCTCAAAACCATTCAAAAAATGTTCAAATGTTCATATTTGAAGCTCGAAGAGAATATTTTGAAGATTGAAACTCTCTACAAAATCGAAAAAAAGTATTCAAAGGAATTTGAGAAATTGAATACTCGTATATATATGGGAGGGATTTACTTACATAGTGTAAAAACTAAACTAGTTTTGTACACTTTCATAACTATTTATATGATTAATATTTAGCAATCCAACTGTTGAAATTATCAATATAATTGTACTTTTCATGCATATAAAATTTTAAACCGATCTGATATCTCTATCATATAAACATTTCATATCGATCTAAAATACTCTATATACTAATACATATTCAAAAGTTATGTTTTTTTTACATAAAAAAATGGTTAGAAATTTTCAATTTACATCAAACTTGACATGCATGATCTATGTCACACCCTAAAATTGGGTCTAGAAGTTTTGAAGGTAAATTAGGAATTGTAGCTCATAATGGGTTCAAAAATTTTGAATTGTGGTAATCCAAAATTGTTTTTGTCTATGGCTTTTTGGAAATTAAAACAATTTTTGAAAATAAGGTTGAAAATACTTTCAATTTTAAAATAAGGACTGATTTGTAAAAGGGTTCAAATTAGTAGTAGTTATAAAACAATTATACCAAAGTTTTAAAATACCTTATTTTCCTATCCATCTATATTAAAGCTACGTTAACTTCTTTTTCTTTGTTTTGCTCTGTCATCCCTTGCTCTTCAAAAGCTCCTTTCATTAAATTTTGATTCCCAAACTTTATTCCTTTTATTTATCATCACCCAATCATTAAAACTCCATAGAACTTCAAGAAAAATACCCAAAACACCATAGATTTTGTCATCTCCCAAGCTTGTGCGTTTTCTAAGTTCTCAACCAAAAACTCATTTTTCTTTTACTAAAGGTAACAAATCATTTTTCTATTTGTTTTTAATGTTATCTAGTCTTTTAAATAGAGTTTTTAGCCATTAAATCACATGTTTCAAATAAAAGCCAAAAATTAGGTCGTTAATGGTGGATTTCAGGATTTTGAATAAAAACATGGTCTCAAAGTTTTTTTTCAATTATTTTTGACATGATTGAAAGGTTTCTAAACTTTCTTTAAATTTTTGTTGAATATTTCAAACGTTTTAATAAATTTTCATGAAAATTGCCAACAATATGTTGAAAATTTCGATACCATGAATTGAGTAGTTTTGTGTAGTTTAAAAGTTAAGAATATGTCATAGGCGAATAATTAGATGAATGGAATTTATTTTAGGCAAAAAAATTAAGTATAGACTGAGATATTTGGAATTCAAGTTTGCTATGTTGAATGTTTCAATTACATGAGAATTTAGCTTAAGCTTGTGTTTGATTGTTTGAAGTGAGTCTTTAGTTGATTGTTAATTGTGTTGTTGTGTGATTTACCTTGCTGAAACTTCGGTATCATTAGGACCTTAAACGAGTAGAGATAAAGGCAATGAAAAGCTAGTTTAGGCTTCCGAAAATTAGGCGAAAACGCAAAAAATAAATGTTTGGAACCGCTACTTGTAGACACGATTCATAGTGTTACTTGAGAGCATAGGAATAGCCTAAACCCCTATCCTAAAATTTGAGTGTAAGCTTTTTATTTCCCTTGCTTTATTTTGGCAAATTATGTGATTATGTGAATATTTTTGGATTGATTATTATTATGCGATATTGTGATATAAGACATGTGTGATGACTATTGTGAATTGTGTTGTGTTGTGTTGTGGGCATGATATACATACCAAATGAAAGTGATAATGAAATGCTAATAATGCAAATATGTAGCGAAAGCAAGTGGAATTTTGGTAAGTATATATGTGTTGAATTGAGGAATAGGATATTATTGTGACAGGTAATATGTGAGAATACTTGTACGTGATATATATTGTACTGATTTTGATGCTATAAAGGCTCAATGAGCATTATTGTGGCACCTAAAGTGCAATTAAATATGAATCCGATAAGTAAGCATAGTTTACAAGTTGTGATTTAAATCGATGAATATGAACAAAGGTGATGTGCATTAAATTAGTATTAAAATTGTGTAATTATGGATATTTTGGCCTTGTGCTATCTTGAAATCGTTGGATATAGTTGGCATGCCATAAGATTGTAAGTACTTATTTATATGTATTGTGTTTTTGGGCATTGAGGCCCTAGGACAGGTTGGAGAGATAAGGGAATGTGAGCTAAGCTCCATTCAAGGGGACATGTTTGGTGTGTTGGAGAGTGTTAGCTTTATGCTTCACTTTTTGGTATATGTTTGTGTAACACCTTATACTCAGCTCAGTCATCAAGCCCAAATATCAAGATGCCACACGACCATCTCATGTCATACACAACAAATAAAAGCTCATTCTAAAAGAAATATCTTTCATATTATCATTCGTATGGGATTTAAGTCAATCGTACTCTTTAATTATCATCATTACACGCTAAGCATACATCAAAATGTCTTAAAATAATAATTAAACATGTATAGAGACCATTTAGCAAAATTTCCAAGACAATCACGTAGGCATCGACACTAGGATAAGGGTATCAATATTTTTCTGGTACGGTATAGCTATCATTTGTAAAATCAATACCAAATCAGCATTCTGTTTCTAGTAAAAAAAAACCAAAGTCTCAAAAATTATCAGTACCTTTGTAAATGTATCGATAAAATTACCCTGAGTATCTATACTCGTGTTAGGGTATCGATACCAATTTATGATCTTGACTTCCTGCACATTTCAAAATCATAGAGGTATCATTTTTACAACACGAATATCGATACCTCTTCTTCAAACCAAAAAAATACCACATTTCTAAGCCTATAAGTCATTCCAACTTGTACCAATTCATCATGCTATCATATCATCATCAAATAAACATAAAAACGGCCATAGTAATATTCTCAAACATCAAAATTAAGTCCGAGCAATAATCAACGTAATATGAAATGAATCTCATAAACTTAGGAACAAATAATCTATGGAAGCATCCAAAAATCATGGAAAATATCAGTAAAAGTCTACCACACTGCCTTATCCCCAAAACAAAAACAAATAATAATAACATCTACGAAATAATGAAAAAGGGCTTGCTTGGATCACCCTTTGGAGCCACACCGCTCACACCGAAACACTACTAATCTGCAGTTGTTTAAGAAGGGAGTCAGTGAGCTTAACATGCTCAGTCAACAACTACCATGCAAACAATTTATCAAGCATCGACGAACAACCATATAACACAACCTCAACAGTTCCAAATCTAGTGTTATAATATACTTACTCGTGCTTTATTACTAGTCATTTACATGATAATCATATTCACTTTTAAGCTTATATCACATTGCACATATAATCTCATAACATTTAAGCCTATATAACAATACTCAAAAATTTGTTTATAGATAAATTGACACTTGAGCTATGACACATAAAAGTAGGCACTATCACCACTCATCGGATACGTGGATCTCCAACACACCACATAGAATTATAGAGTCAACATGTCCCAAAAGTGAAGTATAAAGCTAACACTCTCCTTATTTCCCCTCACACGTCCCGTTGAATGGAGCTCAGCTCACATTCCCTTATTCCTCCAAAATGTCCCAGAGCCTCAACGCCCAAAATCACTGTACATATAGGTGAGTACTCACAATCCTATGGCATGCCAACAATATCCAACAGTTTCAAAATCACAAGGCCAAAATATCCAAATTCAAACACATATCACTTATTGATTATCCGTGCACTATCACTGCATATTTGCATCTTTAGCAAAACACTGTCAGTAACATTTAACATACACATAACATGTACACATTTGCACTTTTACAACAGTTATCATAACCAAATACCACATGTTATAGCATCTCATGTCAATTCACATATTCACAAACACATAAGCAAATAGTTCAGAAGATAACATAGGTATGAGAAAGCTTATTGTAACAGCCCATTTTCAGTCATATCAGAACAATGGTTTTAGGACCACAAACCCGATGAGTTAAATATTATTTTATTATGATTTTAATGTCTGTGGGATATTAGTAAGGTCATATTAAATTTTCGTTAAGAAATTTTGATGTTTGCATGATTAATTAAGTAAAAAGGACTAAATTGTAAAAAGTGTAAAAGTAGAGTTCTATTAGTTAAAGGAATCAAATAGCTATGAAATCTTAAACTAACGGACTTGATTGGTAAATAGACCAGTTAAAGTGATAGTGGATGTTTATGGACATCGTTTTGTTGAAATTATTATAATTTTCAAAGGTTAAAATAGTAATTTGATAAATAAAATTAAATAACTTAATGAATGAAATTCATCTTTTTCCCCATTTCATCTTTCCCCCAAAAATCACCATATACATTAAGCTTGAGCACTTGGTTAGCTTTCCACCTTGCGTGTAAGTGTTCCCAAGCCTCATTTTTAATGACTTTTCTATTTTTGAGTTCGTTGTAGCTTAATCTGGCTATAGCTCGGAGGTAAATTTGTAAAATTGTTAAAGGTTGAGGGTTATGCTATGAATTTTCTTGAATGGATTTTGATGTTAAATTATAGATTATGAATCTTGGTTGAAAAATGAAAAAGTTTTATAAAGTGATTTTTGAGGAATTTTTGTAAATTAGGGACTAAATTGTTAAAGGTATAAATTCTAGGGTTTTAATGTGAAATAATGTTTAAGGACTAAATTGTGAAAAAGTTAAAATATTAGGAGCAAAATGGTAATTTTACATAAATATGAAATGCGGATTAAATTTAATATTATAAGTATTAAATGGATTGAAATTTTCTATTTAGATCAAGATAAGACACGTAAGAACCTAGATCGAGGCAAAACAAAAGCTTCAGAATAGCTTGATTTAACTTCTACGCCCTAGTCATTGAGGTAAGTTCGTATGAACATTTATCGTGTTTATATTATTTAAATTGGATATTATTATGTTATTTGTAATGTAAATGGATCGATATATAAACATCTCAATGCAATGATCAGTTGATGAATATTGAGTCTCGGTTGAACCTTAGGAATTCTTAGGATCCAAATGACATGTCATTAGGAATTCTTATAATTTCATAGTCGTTGATTAGCTTCGGTGGGTTATTTTGGGAGAGATAAAGGAAAGCATCATTTGAAATCAAAACCTCAGGCTACATTTATAGCGAGTGTAGATAGTGTCAGGAACAACAAGCCTGAATGCCAACGATGTAATAAACGACACTTTGGTGAATGCAGATTGAAAGACGAGTTGTGTTTTAAATGTGGTTCCTATGATTATTAGATATTATGTAGAAAATTTGATAAAGAAAAGGCTCAGAATACTCATTCGAGTAATACGACTACAAGAGAGAGACCACCCCGAAACACTAGAAATATGGGTAAAAGTCGAGGTGGAATGAAAGATTCTACTGTTAGATATTAAGCACGGGCACTAGCTAGTGCTTGTGTGATTCGTGCTCGAGAGGAAGCTTCAACACCTGATGTGATCATTGGTACGTTTTGTAACACCCCTTACCTGTACCCGAGGCTGGGATAGGATACAAGGCATTACCGGACTTAAACATACACAATTCATAAAAACAGGCTATAAAATTTCATTTAATTTAAAATGAATCAAACATATGTACATTGTCCCTTATACGGGCCTACGAGGTCCAAAACATACACCGAGGTGATTCGGGACTAAACTGAGAATTTCTGAAAATTTTACAACACTTAAGAAATTTTCCATGTTTGGAGAGTCACACGCCCATGTAGATTAGGCCATGTGGTCACACACGTCTGTGTGGCTTGGGACACGCCCATGTCCTCAGCCCGTGTAACTCTTTGTTTATGATGTCATCAACAAATAAGGGCCACACGGCCAAGTCACATGCCCAAGTTATAGGCTGTATTATCCACACGGCTGAGACACACGGCTGTGTCTCTGCCCGTGTAGCCAAGAAAATGGCTATTTACCAGGTCATTTGTCACCCTTATTTGCACATACTTAAACACAACTTCAATAGTACATTTCATGGCATAAATAAACTACCATCAAGCAATAACATATCATTTTCATACCATCATCTATCATGCATTAAACATCATGCCTTACCAAATCATTTCATGCTAAATTCACACTCAAAAGGCATTAACATATGAATAAATTCATATTCATTATATATATCAAGAAAATATAAACCACATCATAAAACATTGCCATATGCACATGCATAATTAATGGGCTTACAACCAATTAGCCAATATAGCCAATTTACATGGCTACAAATTACATCCAACCTTTAGCCTTTACAAGCCAATACATTTAACCAATTCATAATAACTCATACAACAAATAACCAAGTCCCTATACATGCCATAAACTTAAAGAGGTTTGCATTTACTTATACCTAACATGATAGCTTGATAGTGTGATAGCATATCTGGCGATCTCCAACTCGAGCTAGCTAAATTAATCTACAAGAGATGGGAAAAGAAGAGGAGTAAGCTTTAAAGCTTAGTAAGTCCGTATGAAAATAATAAGCATTTTATTAACATGCTTCTACCAATTCTCACAACATGATCTCAAGGTAATACAGTCATATTTGCACTTTTTACTTATATTCATGACAAGCTGTCCAAAACTATTTTAGTGCAATATAATGATAACTATCATAAGTTCATTTTTAACTAATCATGAACTCGCCATTTCATGGATTCCATGTTTAATTACACAATGTAAGTTAGCATGATATTGCAACAAAATTCATAATCATAATTCATATATCTTAGCTCACCGAGGTCTCGACATTTCAAAATCTCAATAACCATAAGCTTAGCGTACATTCCTATACCCTTTCAACATTTTTCACATATTCATTCTTGTCTTTGACATTCCCTTTTGGGACTATCATCAAATCATTCTTTGAACTACTCGTTGAACACTTGGAATACTATTGGATACGCGGAAAACTTGCACATAAGTACCACATATACATACGTAGCCAAAGCTATCTCATAACATGTAACGCTCATAATGGAGCTACTTACAGGCCTGCTAGAATAAGCTATCGATCAGGGTGTAACTACGCGGGCTGCTCACACAAGCTGTCAGGTATCTGAACCACTTAAGACTACCTAGCCATCGGTAGGACACACAAGACCAGTACCCAAAACCAAATTACATGTACCTCGTACATCATGAACTCAGACCACTCAATGAGCTCAGATGTCACATATATATCACGAACCCAGACCGCTCAATGAGTTCAGATTCCTTAATTCCTAGTGATATGTCACTTGTATCCTAGACTATTCCTAAGGTTCAAACAGGGTTTCCTTGCTTGTTGCATCACTATCAAACTTGCTCATAATGTCGTTTACGATATCCATAATACCAACCATGTACTCATGGAATATCAAGGCATATAATTCATGATAGCAAATAAGCATTTAAGTTCATATAACATTAAAGCATTAAAACATGTAATACATCACATTATTTACACATGAACTTACAATTCATGTAATATCAAGCGTTAACATTCAAGTATAACATTGCATTATTATTATCGCACGAACTTACCTCGATACCAAAAATGGTGAAAAAAAGGACTTAACTGTTAAATACTTGTTTTTCCCCGATCTAAGTCCGAATCTCATTTTCCTTGATCTATAATATCACCTTTAGCTTACTAATTAGTCACATTATTCATTGTGACCCAAAAATCATATTATGGAAAAATTACATTTTTGCCCTTAAACTTTGTCATATTTACATTTTTGCCCCTAGGATCGTAAAATGAAATCTATTCAATTTCTTTGTACTTTAATCCTAGTCGAATCATTTTAATAACTATAGCAGCCCACAATTTCCACTAAATCACAATTTTATGACAAATTTTATAACTTTTATAAATTAGTCCTTTTTAGCGTTTTCACCGAAAACTACTTTAGTAAAAGTCGTTTAACACACAATAAACATTCATATTCCTCCATTAAACATAAAAATACACACATGTAGCACATGGGTAAATTTTTAAACATCAACCCTAGCTCAAATAAATGGTAGAAATAGCTAGATCTTGTTACAAGGATTTCAAAAACGTAAAAATCATTAAAAATTGGGCAAGAACGGACTTACAATCGAGCTTGAAAGCTTGGAAACCCTAGCCATGGTTTGTCCATACAAGTTTCAGCCATATCTTGAAGATGGACAAAAATTGGCTTTTAATTTTGTTTTTAATTCATCTTAATTACTAAATGACCAAACTGCCCCTAACTTAAAAATATTCTATTTCACCTATTACATGTCCCCTTTTGTCCAAAAAATTTACCAATGGTCTAATTACCATATAAGGATCTCAAATTTAAAATTTCATAACAATTGGACACCTCTAGCATATAGAACTCAAGTTTTGCACTTTTTACAATTTAGTCCTTTTAACCAAATTGAGTGCCCAAACGTCAAAATTTTCAAACAAAATTTTCAAAAATTCACCCTGTGAAAGTGTAGACCATAAAAATAAAATAAAAATAAATTTTCTTATGTCAGATTTGTGGTCTCGAAACCACTGTTCTGACTAGACCCTAAATCGGGATGTTACATGTTTTCTATCTTTGATACTAATGTTAATGCTTTGATTGAACCGGGGTCAATGCACTTATATGTATGCACAACTTTAATGTCAGATAAGAAAATACGTTTTAAGTCTACTGAATTTATGGTTAAAGTAACGAACCCTCTAGGTCAGTATGTATTTGTTGATAAAGTCTGTAAAAACTATCCTTTGATGATTTAGGGTTACAACTTTCTAGCTAATTTGATGTTATTACCCTTTGATGAGCTTGATGTGATTCTGGGTATGGACTGGTTAACTCTGAGTGACATTGTTGTGAACTGTAGATGAAAGCATATCATGTTAAAATGTCAGAATGGTGAAAGGATCCAAATGGAATCGGATAGGCTGGATGGTACATCTAATGTTATCTCAGCTATGACAGCACAAAAATATGTTAGAAAGGGCTGTGAAACGTATCTCATTTACATATTTGATTCTAGGGTTTCAGAATTAAAATTAGAATCAGTTTCGATTGTTTGTGAGTTCACAGATGTATTTCCAGAAAAATTACCAGGGTTACAGCCAGTCAGAGAGGTTGAGTTTGCTATTGAATTAATGCCGTGAATATCTCCAATATCGATAGCTCCGTGTAGAATGGCACCTATAGAATTAAAAGAGTTGAAAGCACAGTTGCAAGAGTTGACAGATAAGGCTTTGCTAGGCCCAACTTTTCTTCTTGGGGTGCTCCTGTGATGTTTGTCAAGAAAAGGGAGGGGTCAATGCGATTATGTATCGACTACCAATAGCTTAACAAAGTTCTGATCAAGAACAAATATCCTTTGCCACGTATTGATAATTTGTTTGATCAGCTGAAAAGTGCGACAACATTTTCAAATATCAACCTTCATTTTGGATATTCTGAATTACAGGTTAAAGACTCGAATGTGCCAAAGACAACTTTCAGAACCAGGTATGGACATTATGAATTTCTTGTTATGCCATTTGGTTTGACTAATGCACCTGCTGTATTTATGGACTTGATGAACAGAATATTTAGACCGTATTTAGACAGATTTGTTGTTGTATTAATTAATGACATTCTGATCTATTCACGAGATGAGATAAAGCATGCCCAGCTATAACACCCCAAACCCAGCCCAGACGTTATGGCCGGATCCGACGTGTCACATTGAAGTTTTTAAGAAAACCCATGCCTCTTTCAACGTCCTTCTTAGTGTTTTAAAAGATAGTCTTTGCTAAGTTAATAAAATGAATGGAAGCTGTGCACCAGGTAGGTATCCGAAATAGAGGAGGTGAGCCATGAAGGCTGCTTAAGTACCAAGCTCTTGATTGGATCCAATCCTAGACATGCCCACAACCATTGCCACACTTTGGTGCGAGGTTAGGTTTTGAGAAAAACGAGTTGAAATTAATTTAAGTAGATATTTTTGATAAACTGATTAATTGTATCGTTGCGTTATTTTGAAAACAATTATCATTTTGGAAACGCGCCCTAAGTCTAACCCATTTTGGACTGTTATCAGTAAAATATAGGGTATAAAATAAAATAATCCCAGAAAAATAATTAAAATGGCCTTTTTACAACCCAAAACCAAATAATAATATTAATTAGGATAAAACTTATAAAAAAATAAACCGATTACTTATTGCAATTAAAAGAAAGTAAAAATGATGAGTGTGGCCATCTCGAGTCCCTCGCAGCTCCAAACTATCTAAGCTTAGGGATTACCTGCACAGTTAGAAATGGGGTGAGTTTATGAAAACTCAGTGTGTAATCCCCAACAAAAAACAAACAGTGAATAACACAGTGTCAGTACAATTTGGGCCAAAGCCTTATTTAGTAACAGTACAGTCTGGGCCTTAGCCCTTAAATAGTAGCAGTATGGGCCTAAGCCCTAATTCAGTCTCGACATATACTGGGCCGAAGCCTTTACTGTAAGAAGTATGACCCATAGTCCCATTTCAATATCACATGTAATATCAATGAATGTATGCAAGCCCATTTAGGGAGACTAGTCCCACCATCCGCTACTCTCCAACCGTACCAACCAACACACCATGTGGGGAATAACTCAACCCACCCAACCAAACTCTCCACTAGCAGCATAGTTGCTTTATCATATAACTAGAGGCCTAGCCTCTTTTAATAACTGGGGCAAAGCCCTTCTTGATAAACTGGGGCAAAGCCCTTTTCGGTAAACTGGGGCATAGCCCTTTTAGCACTTCCTCCATTTATAAAACCCAACCCATACAACATGTCATGTATGCAGAATGTCATGCCCATATTTGAATCAAACAATCACAGTCAAGTCATTCATATCACCAACATATATTCACAATCAAATCCATCAACCATACAGTCCAAGTCAGTCACTTGCCCACAAGGGCAAAACAGTCATTTTTCATATTATAAGGGTAATTTCGTAATTTTACCAAATATCAGGGTTTTCCATGTTCATTAACAATTATCAATATTTCTGAGTGTTTAAACAATGATCTTTAACCTACTTTATCAAATTCGAGCTTTTGGGCCCAAAACCCCTAATGGGCCCTACGAATGCTGATTTAGCCCACTAAGCCTACTTAATCCAAATTTTACAACAGTACTAATCGTGTTAACATGCAACTTTTCCAGATTCCATTTTCTATTATCCAAATGGGCCCGAAAGCCCATTGGGCCCGATTCTAGCCCATTGAGGCCCAACTTACCATCGTGCACAAAATTGCGCTCTTACCTGCTCCATCGATCCAAACACCGATCATATTGTATCTGTCGCATCTTTAAGCAAAGGCAACATCACAAGTTCCCGAAATGCCGAAATTTTAGCATTTCGACTTTTCGGCGAATATTAATCTAAACTACTGCGAGGGTTATTACACACCTGTTATGGGTTGAAGTTGAAACATTTCCAAAATCAATCACCTACGATAACCATCACCTATCACTCAAACTTAACTAATCCAATATCAATATATGTAAATCCTAAGCACATCAGTCATACGGAACATAAGGGCATATTCGTTATTTTACCATACAGGGGTATTACGGTCACTTTACCCTACAGGGGCTTTACAGTCGTTTTACCTATTAGGGGTATTTTAATCATTTCATCCTACAAGGGTGTTTTGGTAAATCTACAAACCAAGGGTATTTTAGTAATTTTGTAAACCAATGGTATTTCTATAATTTTTAGAAAGTCAAGGGTATTTCTGTAATTTTGTAAATCAGGGGTATTTTGGTAATTCTGCCCTATAGGGGTATTTTAGTAATTTCACAATCGAGGGTAAAACGGTAATTTTGTAAATCGAGGGTAAAACAATAATTCTGTAAATCAAGGGTAAAATAGTGATTTTATAAATCGAGGGTACTTTGGTAATTTTACAAGTCGAGGGCATTTCTGTAATATGCAAACCAAAGTATTTTAAACAGGGATAACAATACGAATGGCCCTAAAGCCCATTCTCGGCCCAAATGGGCCCACATGCTCGTGTGACCCTTTTAGCCCAAATCTAGCCACAAATATAAGATTCACCTAGCCTAGTCTAATATTTACTACACAATCAAACAACTTATCCAATTGGGCTCGTAGGCCCATTGGGCCCACATGGCCCCTTTCAGCCCATCGCGGCCCGAAGTAGCCATCCTACAACTAGAGTAGTGAGAAATACACACCTGATAGGAGACTGGAGTTAATCCACGCTCTGAGCACTCTTAGCCGACGCCCAACCCAAACGAGCACTCCATACAGCGACAGGGATCAGCCAAGAAAGGTACCTTTACTCTCCTCATGGTTCTCTCTATTTAAAGCCGACCAGCATCCACTCTTATGTTAGCTTCGATGTGGGATCCTTCCAACATCAGAGTTTAAATTCAACACCAACTCTTGCCGCCCCCTGTTAGCAAAATAAATGCTCTTTGATTGCCATGAGTTTCGAACCCTGGACCTCCTTGCCAACTCTATGACGCCACCTTGCCACTTCACCACAGGCTCTTTTTGTGTCATATTTTATCCCCAATTAATTATAAAGTCTAAAGGCCAAAGTCCAGGTTCCCTTAAAAAAAACAGAATAAATTGCAAGAGCCAAGGCTTGAACCCAGGCTCCCATACAACCTTAATTACGCCACTTCCACTAAACCACATTGCTCCTTGTGTCATTTATTTAACACAATAATTTAAAAGGCCCTCATCCAAGCATCCAAGTTTTTTTCACTTAATACCAAAAATTTTGCTAAAGCCCAAGTTTGAACCCAAGATTTCTCCAACACTTCTCAAAGCCATTAACTACTAAAGCAAACATTTAATTGTTTCATTTCATTGCACAATTAAATACCTACATACAACCTCCTTACGGACCCCCACTCAAGGCCCAATACCTTTAGGCCCAAATTCGGGGTGTTACAATTCTACCCCCTTAAAGGAATTTTGTCCTCGAAATTTTCCACTCTCAGACTACACCACCACACTTCCGCTGTGGACTCTGATACTAATAATACTAACATACACCCAAAACATTTGTCCATCGGAGCGGATAGATTTCACATGCAACCAATTTCTACATTTCCAGAACACACACCAAATAAATACTAAATCTAAATTCAAGCGTTACAGTTTACTCTAACTAGAGAGTTCTAGTATAGTGCTACTATCTATAGTGGTTTCTCAATATATCATTTCAATCTATAACAGTAAACAGAGTTAGAGAACTTACAGATTTGGTGCCGGAGACTCGGTGTGCCACACTTCCAGTAACATCTTTTCAGAACCAAGTCAAGTTTCGTTGATAAATTTCAAAACAAAATTTTAGAAAAACCCTTTTCAAACCCCAATTTCAAAAAAAGAAAAAAAATAACAATAATTTTCTGCTACCCATACCATAGCCGAGTTTTGTAATCTGGCCCTGATACCACTAAATGTAACACCCCAAACCTAGCCCAGACATTATGGCCGGATCTGACGTGTCACATTGAAGTTTTTAAGAAAACCCATGCCTCTTTCAATGTCCTTCTTAGTGTTTTAAAAGATAGTCTTTGCTAAGTTAATAAAGTGAATAGAAGCATGCACCGGTAGGTATTCAAACAGAGGAGGTGAGCCATGAAGGTCGCTAAGTACCAAGCTCTTGATTGGATCCAATCCTAGACATGCCCACAACCATTGCCACACTTTGGTGTGAGGTTAGGTTTTGAGAAAAACGAGTTGGAATTCATTTAAGTAGATATTTTTGATAAACCGATAAATTGTATCATTGCATTATTTTGAAAACAATTATCATTTTGGGAACGTGCCCTAAGTCTAACCCGTTTTGGATTGTTATCAGTAAAATATAGGGTATAAAATAAAATAATCCCAGAAAAATAATTAAAATGGCCTTATTACAACCCAAAACCAAATAATAATATTAATTAAGATAAAACTTATAAAAAATAAACCGGTTACTTATTGCAATTAAAAGAAGCGAAATGAGTGTGGCCATCTCCGAGTCCCTCAGCTCCAAACCATCTAAGCTTAGGGATTACACGCATTAAAAAGCGGGTGAGTTTATGAAAACTCAGTGTGTAATCCCCAACAACAAACAAACAGTGAATAACACAGTGTCAGTACAATTTGGGCCAAAGCCCTATTCAGTAACAGTACAGTCTAGGCTTTAGCCCTTAAACAGTAGCAGTATGGGCCTAAGCCCTAATTCAGTCTCGACATATACTGGGCCGAAGCCTTTACTGTAAGCGGTCCCATTTCAATATCACATGTAATATCAATGAATGTATGCAAGCCCATTTGGGAGACTACTCAACCCACCATCCGCTACTCTCCACCGTACCAACCAACACACCATGTGGGAATAACTCAACCCACCCAACCAAACTCTCCACTAGCAAAGATAGTGCTTTATCATATAACTGGAGGCCTAGCCTCTTTTAATAACTAGGCAAAGCCCTTTTGATAAACGGGAAAAGCCCTTTTGATGAACCGGGCATAGCCCTTTTAGCACTTCCTCCATTTATAAAACCCAACCCATGTAACATGTCATGTATGCAGAATGTCATGCCCATATTTGAATCAAACAATCACAGTCAAGTCATTCATATCACCAACATATATTCACAATCAAATCCATCAACCATACAGTCCAAGTCAGTCACTTGCCCACAAGGGCAAAACAGTCATTTTTCTTATTATAAGGGTAATTTCGTAATTTTACCAAATATCAGGGTTTTCCATGTTCATGAACAATTATCAATATTTTTGAGTGTTTAAACAATGATCTTTAACCCACTTTATCAAATTCGGGCTTTTAGTCCCAAAACCCCTAATGGGCCCTACGAATGCTGATTTAGCCCACTAAGCCTGCTTAATCCAAATTTTACAACAGTACTAATCGTGTTAACATGCAACTTTTCCAGATTCCATTTTTGATTACCCAAATGGGCCCGAAAGCCCATTGGGCCCGATTCCAGCCCATTGAGGCCGAACTTACCATCGTGCACAAAATTGCGCTCTTACCTGCTCCATCAATCCAAACACCGATCATATCGTATCTATCGCATCATTAAGCAAAGGCAACATCACAAGTTCCCGAAATGCCGAAATTTTAGCATTTCGGCATTTCGGCGAATATTAATCTAAGCTACTGCGAGGGTTATTACACACCTGTTATGGGTTGAAGTTGAAACGTTTCCAATATCAATCACCTACGATAACCACCACCTATCACTCAAACTTAACTAATCCAATATCAATATATGTAAATCCTAAGCACATCAGTCATGTGGAACATAATGGCATATTTGTCATTTTACCATACAGGGGTATTACGGTCACTTTACCCTACAAGGGCTTTATAGTCTTTTTACCTATTAGGGGTATTTTAGTCATTTCATCCTACAAGGGTGTTTTGGTAAATCTACAAACCAAGGGTATTTCAGTAATTTTGTAAACCAATGGTATTTCTATAATTTTTAGAAAGTCAAGGGTATTTCTGTAATTTTGTAAATTAGGGGTATTTTGGTAATTCTACCCTATAGGGGTATTTTAGTAATTTCATAATCGAGGGTAAAACGGTAATTTTGTAAATCGAGGGTAAAACAGTAATTCTGTAAATCAAGGGTAAAACAATGATTCTATAAATCAAGGGTACTTTGGTAATTTTACAAGTCGAGGGCATTTTTGTAATTGGTAAACTAAAGTATTCTAAACAAGGATAACAAACGAATGGCCCTAAAGCCTATTCTCGGCCCAAATAGGCCCACATGCTCATCTGGCCCTTTTAGCCCAAATCTAGCCACAAATATAAGATTCACCTAGCCTAGTCCAATATTTACTACACAATCAAACAACTTATCCAATTGGGCTCGTAGGCCCATTGGGCCCACATGGCCCCTTTCGCCCCATCGCAGCCCGAAGTAGCCATCCTACAACTAGAGTAGTGAGAAATACACACTTGATAGGAGACTGGAGTTAATCCACGCTCTGAGCACTCTTAGCCGACGCCCAACCCAAACGAGCACGCCATACAGCAAAAGGGATCAGCCAAGAAAGGTACCTTTACTCTCCTCATGGTTCTCTCTATTTAAAGCCAGCTTCACATCCACTCTTATGTTAGCTTCCCGATGTGGGATCCTTCCAACATCAGAGTTTAAATTCAACACCAACTCTTACCGCCCCCTGTTAGCAAAATAAATGCTCTTTGATTGCCATGAGTTTCGAACCCTGGACCTCCTTGCCAACTCTATGACGCCACCTTGCCACTTCACCACAGGTTCTTTTTGTGTCATATTTTATCCCCAATTAATTATGAGGTCTAAAGGCCAAAGTCCAGGTTCCCTTAAAAAAAAAGAATAAATTGCAAGAGCCAAGACTTGAACCCAAGCTCCCATACAACCTTAATTACGCCACTTCCACTAGACCACATTGCTCCTTGTGTCATTTATTTAACACAATAATTTAAAAGGCCTTCATCCAAGTATCCAGGTTTTTTTCATTTAATACCAAAATTTTTGCTAAAGCCCAAGTTTGAACCCAAGATTTCTCCAACACTTCTCAAAGCCATTAACCACTGAAGCAAACATTTAATTGTTTCATTTCATTGCACAATTAAATACCTATATACAACCTGCTTATGGACCCCCACTCAAGGCCCAATACTTCTAGGCCCAAATTCGGGGTGTTACACCAGCATTTGAAAGTTATTTTACAGACTTTTCGCGAAAGACAGTTGTTCACTAAGTTTAGCAAATGTGACCTCTGGCTCTGAGAAGTTGGATTTTTGGGACACGTAGTGTCGGCAGAAAGTACTAAAGTTGATCCGAGTAAAATCTCAACTATAGTGGACTAGAAACCTTCAAGAAATGTGTCAAAATTTTTCTGGGTTTAGTTGAATATTATAGAAGATTTGTAAAGGGATTTTTGATGATTGCTATGCCATTGAAAAAACTGCTACAAAAAGATGTCAAGTTCGAATGGTCTGAGAATTGTCAGGAAAGTTTTAGCCAGTTGAAAGCGTTGTTAACCGAGGCACTTGTGTTGGTTCAGCCAGAGTCTGGTAAAGGATTTTTTATTTTTAGTGATGCTTCATTAAATAGTTTAGACTGTGTTTTGATGCAATAAAGCAAACTGATAGTGTATACTTCGTGACAATTGAAACTGCACGAAAAGAATTACCCGACTCATGATTTAGAACTTACAACTATTATGTTTGCTTTAAACATTTGGTGACACCATTTGTACGGAGAAAATTTTCATATTTTCATAGATCAAAAAAGCCTGAAGTTTGATGTCACAACAAGATTTGAATTTGAGACATCGTAGATGGCTTGAGTTAGTAAAAGAGTATGATTTGATCATTGATTATCATCTGAGATAGGCTAATGTTGTTACTGATGCTTTGAGTAGAAAATCTCTATTTTCTTTGCTAGTTTTGAACACACGGTTGACGTTAACTAGTGATGGTTCAATTTTAGTTGAATTAAAGGCTAAACTAACACTTTTGCAAAAAATTAGTGAAGCTCAGAAAAGTGACGATAAATTGATTGCCAAATAGAAACAGATTAAGTCGACATCTAATTCAAATTTTCATGTTGGTTTGGATGATAGTTTGTACTTCAAAAATAGAATTTGTGTTTCGAGAAACCTGATCTTATTTAGAAGATTTTACAAGAAGCTCATAGCAGTACCTTATTGATACATCCTGATAGCAATAAAATGTATGGTGATTTGAAATAGATGTACTGGTGGCTAGGCATGAAATGAGAGATTTCAGAGTTCATATCAAAATGCTTAATCTGTCAGCAAGCTAAAGCCGAACATCAGGTACCTTCTATTTTATTACAATCTGTGATGATTCCAGAGTGGAAGTGGGTTTGATGTATTATGCTTTCAAGGCTTCTTTACCTTTGTGGTCCAAGAACCGACTAAACCAAGCTCTAATACCAGACTTATGACTCCTTTAACCCAATCCAAATAACAAAATCCAGATATTGGGTATTACCAAACAAATACAGACACAAACTTAGTTCACTTATACAAATTACAATAAATTACAACTTACTTAATTATAAAATTTTTAACTTGAATACATAAGCATATACAAGAAGTAAATGCAACTACAACACGTGGTAATTAAATTACAACGATATTTGATTTCAAATCCTAATCTATTACAGACACCCCAAGTATAGAATTCTCAGTGATAATTCAAACTTTGAATACGCCGCCAAACGTGCTCTACATGCATAAAACCCGATACACCTTTTCCTTTGTCGTAGTCCTCGTATCGTTTCTCCTAGCTTAAAAAAAGTATAAACTCATTTAAGCTCATAAGAACTTAGTGAGAAAAACGTCATTTACCTGATTCATATTTTCATTTTGCAACCAATAATTTATATAGACAATCTTATCATTCTTAACCTTCAAATTTGTCTCTGATGAATATTTCCTCAAGTTTTATTCTATTATACTTTTTTGATACTATACCTCACTCTGAAGTTATTTCCTTTTCTGAACAAATGTCTTCGATAAATCACTTAAATCCTTCAATCTTTGAGTCATCACCTCATCACAATTCTAGAAGCAACACATATGCATATCACAGGTACTTCCTTTGATCATACAAATTCATGCCCCTAGCAGAATACATTTTCAATGCTAACACATTACATCTCTATTTCTCTTCAATTCATTATTTCTGATAAAATCTTATTCTTCTATAATACTTTACCATCTAGTCCATATATAAACTTTGTCCTTACTAACTCCACTGATTACACTTAAGAGTCATATAGAATGCGCCACTAAGGAAATTTGTTAGAATACGCCATGAAGGCTTTATTGTGACACGCCACAAAGAACATCCTTCAAGCTCTTCATTGAGAGTCCTATTAAGACACACCAGAAGGCATTTCATCCTGAGTATGCCACAAAGGCTATCCTTGCAAGGTTTGCCACAAGGGATTTTCTTTTATATTTCACCACAAGGGCTTTTCTTTCATGATTCGATACAAAGGCTTTTCTTTCATGTTTTTCCACAAAGGCTTTCTTTTCATATTGTAACAGCCCAATTTTAGGCCTAGTCAGAATAGTGGTTCTGGGACCACGAATCTGACTTATTAACTTTTGCTTGGTGATTTTTTATGAAAATATCAAAAGGACCTATTTGTAAAAAGATTTCAAAATGTGTATAGAAGTGTGATTAAATGGAAAACGTGAGCTGTTATAAGCATGAAAAAGGTTCGAATAGGATTGGGTCTTGATGAAATTGAATAGATTTCAATTTACGAGCCTAGGGACCAAAGTGTAAATATGTTAAAGTTTAGGGGTAAGAGCGTAATTTTACCATAATTTAATTTCTGGGCTGAATTGAATAATGTGAATAATAAATGAGTTAAATTTGCTATTATAGATCAAGAGAAACAAGGTTCGGACCTAGATCGGGGGAAAAACAAGGTGTTTGACGATTTGGTCCTATTTCTACTGTTTTTGTACCGATGTAAGTTCTTATATAAATAATGCATTGTTATAATTATGTTTTAAATGCTTTAATATTGTATGAGTTATGATTGACCATTGAGCATGTTCGAAAAAGTTACGACAAGCGTGAAATCCCGGTTGAACCTTAGGAATAAATAGGATACAAATGTCATGACATTAGGGTTACTAAGATTATGTGTAAGACATATCTGGGATACGGCATCTATATTAGATTTCATGTAAGACTATATATGGGATATGGCATCGATATGAGACTTCGTGTAAGACCATAGTTGGGTTATTGGCATCGAAATGAGATCCCATGTAAGACCATATTAGGGATATGGTGTACCAGCCTGATTTTGGGCCTAGTTGGAACAGTGGTTTCGGGACCAGAAATCTGACATAGGAAAAATTGTTTTTATTATATTTTTATAGTCTTAAATTTTATGGAATTATTTTGTGAAAATTTCGTTCGAAAATTTTGACGTTTGGGCACTTAATTTAGTCAAAAGGACTAAATTGTAAAAAGTGCAAAACTTGAGTTCTAGAAGCTAGAGGCGTCCAATTGTTATGAAATTTTAAATTATAGATCCTTAAATGGTAATTAGACCATTGGTTAATTTGTTAAACAAAAATGGACATTAAATAGGTGAAATAGAATATTTTTAAGTGAGGGGCATTTTGGTCATTTAGTAATTAGTTGATTAAATAAACAAAATAAAAGCCAAATTTTGCTCATCTTCAACCCCTTGGCTGAATTTTTGAAGACCACCATGGCTAGAGTTTTTTTCATGCTTTCTAAGCTCCATAGTAAGTCCGTTCTAGTCCAGTTTTTTAATGATTTTTATGTTTTTGAAATCCTCGTAACAAGATCTACCTATTTCTACCACTAATTTGAAGAGATGTCAAAGTTTAAATTTTTACCCATGTTGAAAATTTGTGTATTTTGATAATTGATGGTAGAAATTGCATGTTAGTTGTTTGTTAAACGACTTTTGCTAAGTGATTTTCAGTGAAAATGCTTAAAAGGACTAATTTGTAAAAGTTATAAAATATGTAGTAAAAGTGTGTTTTAATGGAAAGTGTCGGCTGTTATAGTTATGAAAATGATTCGGCTAGGCTTGTATGTTAAAGAAATTGAATAAATTTCATTTTTTGAGCTTAGGGGCAAAAATATAAATATGTGAAACTTTAGGGGCAAAAAAGTAATTTTTCAATAATATGATTTTTGGGTCACATTGAATAATGTGACTAATAAGTGGGCTAAATTTGATATTATAGATCAAGAAAAATAAAGTTCGAGTCTAGATCGAGAGAAAAACAAATATTGGACAAATAGGTCCTTTTCATCGTTGTCGCATTCGAGGTAAGTTCGTATGTTTAATAAGAATTAAATTATTTATGTATTAATGCTTAATTGTTATATTTTTGATAAATGATATATTATTGAAATGAAATGTGAATATTATTGAGTACAGTACTACGAAAATGATCGATAGAGATTCGGTACAATGAGAAATTCCGTTTGAACCTTAGGAATAGATTAGGATAAAAGTAATATGTCACTAAGATACCATGCGTTATGTGATCTATTTCAATCTGGGTGCTAGTCATGTACGTCCTACCGGTGGCTGGGTAGTCCGGCATGTGTTGCGGATACCTGACAACTTGTGTGAGCAGCCCGTGTAGTTACGTCTTGACTGACAGCTTTTGTGAGCAAGCTCATGATTAGCTCATCTGTGAACCCTATGTGTTACGAGATATGAGGTAGCATTGGCTACATATGTGGCATTTATGTGCAAGACTTTCCGTGTATCCGATATTATTCCAAGTGTTCAACGGGTAATCCGAAGAGTATGTCAAAGATGACAAAGTCTATGACTATGTTACAGATTTGTACAGGTATGTACATAAGTTTACAAGCATTGATTTCATGATATTGTGAGTTCATGGTAAATTCGATTGGCAGTTGTGTAATTGGCTTTTGGGCCAAAATTAAGTTATGAAAAATTATGTTTTATTGCACAATATGTGAATTATCAGATATGAGAAAAAGAAAATATTGGCATAAATGCCCATATTAAAATGATTATAAAAGTATGAGGAGATATAAGTTTTAAACATTGAATGACGTTAAAATATATGCTTGAAAGATGAATACTAATGAGAATGCTCATGTTTATTATAAGGTTTGAAATGATTGGTTGATTTTGGATATCTGTGTTAACGGAGAGATTACAACTGTTAGGCTAATGTCAAAACATGTTAAACTATGTTTGCAAATTGATAGAGCAAACTATATGATTGAGTAAATTATAATTGTGAAGATTATAGCAGTTTATATTACCTTGTGTTTATATTATTAAACTTGGTAAGTGATTGGTAAGAGTTGCTTGTTATTTTCATACGGACTTACTAAGCTATATAGCTTACCCCCTTCCTTTCCCATGTCTTATAGGGTTAATAAGCTAGCTCGGGTTAGAGGTAGTCGGAGATCTTATCACACTATCCAGCTATCACTTTGGGTATTAATGAATTCAAGTATTTTGAGTTTATGGCATGTATTGGAATTGGTATTTTGGTTATATATGTCATTATTAATTTGGCTATATGTGTTGACTTGCAATGGTGTTTAGTTCATTTTTGTATAAAGCCATGGAGGTTAGCTAATATTGGTTATGAGTATATTCACATATTAATGCCATTTGTGAATGTGAAATTTTGCATGTTTGGTGTGGAAAGGTTGATGTTTTATGCATGATAAATAATGGCATGAGGATGTCATGTTATTGTCTTAATTATGGATGTGCTTGTGGTATGTTTGAGTTTGGCAAAGTATGATGTTGTAAGCATGATAGATGTTGGCTTTTAAATGACATGTTTAAGCCTCAGTTATGATGGTATTGGATGCCTAAGTATTTTATGTTTGGTTCCTTTGAATTGGTATAAGTTATGTGTGAATAAATGTGGCAAATGGCTTGGCATATAGCTTTTATTTTGTCCGCACGGGTAGACACATGGGTGCGTGTCTAGGCCGTGTGTGACACATGGCTTGCTCCATAGGCGTGTGTTCCAGCCGTGTGTCCTCTGCACCTTAATTGTTGCAAAACAGAATGCTTAGTATCGAGCACATGGGTAGAGACACGGGCGTGTGACTTGGCCGTGTGACTTCAATTTGTTGATGCGTTTAAACAAAGAGTTACACGGGTTAGGGACACGGACATGTGTGACCATGCGGCCTACCCACACGGGCGTGTGACTCTTTTTGCATGAAAAATTATATCTAAGTTTCCAAAATGTTTCCAATGTTCTCGGTTTAGTCCCAAATTGTTCCCAATGTATGTTTTGGGCCTCATAAGCCCGTAATAGGGATGATAAGAATGCATGTGAAAAGTTTTAAATTTGAATGGAAATTCATGTCTCGGTTTTGTATTTTTGTTTGAGTTTAAATCTGGTAATGCCTCGTACCTGTTCTAGTGTCGAATACGGGTAAGGGGTGTTACTTATGGCATTGGTATGATATCGTGTGTATAGAACTCTCAGGCATCCTTTAGTATTCTAAGTGGTTCAACGGGTAATTTAATGAGTATGTCAAAGATGAATTGTGTATAAATCCAATTCGAGATGATTTAGGTATTTACGTAAAACTTATACAAAATGAGCTCGTTATATGATAAACCCTCGGTAAGATTTTGATTAAGTAAGTTATGATTATAAGATTTTATTGATATTTATGTTAATTATCATCATGTTAATTATATGTTAAATGTGTGTTTATGATGCCTATTATTTGCATGGGAACTTGCTAAGCTTTAAAGCTTACTTCCCTTTTTTTTTCCCTTGTCTTATAGTTTCACCAAGATAGCTCGGAGATCAGAGACCATTAGAGATCCACTCACACTATCATCTTATTATTTTGGGTACCAAAGAATTTAACATTTTGAGTTATGGCATGTATAGGGACTTGGTTATTTTGTTATGTGTCATAATTGATTTTGCCTAATGTATTGGCCTATATTGGTTGATGATTCATTTTGTAAATGGCCAAATGGAATTGGCTAATATTGGTTTAAATATATGTGCATATGATTATGTTTTCATGGATGTGGAAATTTACATGGTTAAGTTGATAAGTATGTGATGTTTGTATATAGTAAATGGTTGTATGTGAATGATGTGTGGATGTCTTGATTGTGGCTGAATTTGTTGAATGTATTTTCTTGAAATGCTGCTATGTTTTGTTGTGTAGGTGTGTTCATAAAAGGGTGACAAAATGGCTTGGAAAATAACCTTATTTTTGTCCACAAGGGTAAACACAGAGGCGTGTCTCTAGGCTATGTGAGACACACGGCTTGCCCTATGGGCATATGACCTGCCCATCTGTCCCCTGCACCTTAATTGTTGCAAAACAGAATGCTCACAATTGAGCATATGGGCAGAGACACGGGAGTGTGTCTTAGTTGTGTGGATGACACGGCCTCAGGCATAGGCGTGTGCCTTGGGCATGTGAAGTCTGCACCTGTTTTATGAAAAATCATAAATTTTAAATCGACCACACAGCCTAGCACACAGGCGTGTGACTTGGCTATGTGACTTCAATTTGTTCTTAGGTGACAAACAAAAGTTACACGGGTTAGAGACACGGGCGTGTGTGACCACACGGCCTGCCCATACAGGCATGTGGCTCTTAAAAAATGAGAAATTTTCTAAGTGTTGTGAAATTTTCTAAAATTCTCGGTTTAGTCCCGAACCGCTTCCAAATTATGTTTTGGGCCTCATAGGATCATAATAGGGACTTTATGATTAAATGCAAAAATTTAAATTTGAACGTAAATTTATAACCCGAAAGTATATGTTTGCTTGTGTTTAAGTCCGTTAATACCTCGTATCCTGTTCCGGTGTCGAATACTGGTAAGAGGTGTTACATTTAGTGGCACCAGAGCTATAATTTAGTCAATTCTTGGACTAACGTAGCATGTGTAAGAGTCTAGCTATACATGTCATAACGTAGCTGACGGTGACGATGTTGAAAGTAATGCGCCAGCTCCCGCTCAAGGGGCAGCGCCCTCTGATAGTAGACCCCCAACGATTAGTCAGGAAGAAGGGGGTAGGGAAGCCTTTCTCCATATGATGAATGAGTGGTATACGAAATTTGTTCAAAAAAATTCGAATGCCCAACCTCCTCCACCCTCACCTATTCCTCAACTTGTTCCCGTAGCTCCACAAGGTATGGAATTTGTAAGAATGAATAAGCCCCCGGTTGATAAGATCTGTAAGCATGGAGCTGAAGATTTCAGAGCTAATGTGGATAATGAGCTCGAGAGAGCCGAGTTTTGGCTCAAAAACTCCATCAGGATATTTGATAAGTTCTCCTACGCACCGGATGAGTGTTTCAAGTGTGCTATCTCAATTCTAAGAGATCCTGCATATCATTGGTGGAATACACTGGTATCGGTGGTACTAAGAGAGAGGGTTACATGGGAATTCTTTTAGGAAAAGTTCCAAAAGAAATATATTAGTTAGCGGCTCATCAATCAGAAACGTAAGGAATTTATTGAGCTGAAACAGGGTTGTATGACAATGATAAAGTATAAGCGAGAATTTGTCAGACTTAGTAAATATGCCCGAGAGTGTGTTTCCACTGAGGCTATCATATGTAAGAGATTTGAGGATGGATTGAATGAGGATATTTGTGTGTTAGTTGGGATCTTAGAATTGAAAGAATTTGTAGCATTGGTCGAGCGAGTTTGTAAGGCTGAAGAGTAGAATAAAGAAAAGAGGAAAGCTGATTGTGAAACTAAAGATTTGAGAAAAAGACCGATGAGTAAGTTGTTTCCATCTCATTCAAAGAAATCTAAAGAAATGTGTTCCTGCTTGAATGTATCAGCTGGGTATTCTCACAGAGATCGAGGGAAGCAATACTTGAGTTTTAAACCTCATGCCACTTCAATGGAAAGTGTGGGTAATGTGAGGCCTAACAGACCTAAATGTAAGCATTGTGGCAGACGTCACCTCGGTGAGTGTAGAATAAATGATCGGGCTTGTTTCAAGTGTGGCTCTCAAGAGCATTTTATCAGAGATTTCCTTGAAATGGCTGAGAAAGAAGAATTTCAGAGTGCAAGGCCGAGTAATGCTACTAATAGGGGTAGGGCACCGAGGAATACTGGAAATGGAGCTAGTAGTAAAGGTGTGATGAAGGATTCAGCTGTGAGATTCGACTCTCGAGCACCTGCTAGAGCCTATGCCATCCGTGCTCGAGAAGAAGTGACATCTCCTGATGTTATCACTGGTACTTTTTTCTCTATAATACTAATGTAGTTCATTGATTGATCCTAGATCGACCCATGCTTATGTTTGTGTGAAATTGGTAAGTAGTAAGAGCTTGCCTGTGTGTCAAACCCTTTAGGCAAACATGTGTTAGTTGATAAAGTTTGCAAGAATTGTCCCTTGAGGATTCGAGGACACTGTTGCCATTTGATAAATTCGATGTTATATTAGGTATGGATTGGTTGACGCTGCATGATGTCGTTGTGAAATGTAAAAAAAAGATTATTGAACTGAAATGTGAAAATGGTGAAATTCTTTGGATTGATTCTGATGAATCGGGTGAGTTACTTGTTGTGATTTCTTTGATGTCTGCTAAGAAATATATAAGGAAAGGTTGTGAAGCTTATCTTGCTTATGTGTTGAATACAAATATGTCTGAATTGAAAATTGAATCAGTGCCGATAGTTTGTGAATATCCAGATGTATACCCAGAAGAGTTGTCCGGGTTACCACCAGTTAAAGAAGTCGAGTTTGGTATTGATTTAGTACTTGGGACCTCACCGATATCTATTGCTCCATATAGGATGGCCCTCACTGAATTGAAAGAATGAAAAGCTCAGTTGCAAGAGTTGACAGAAAAGGGTTTTGCGAGACCAAGTGTTTCCCCCTGGGGTGCTCTAATGTTATTTGTAAGGAAGAAAGACGAATCCATGAGGCTTTGTATTGACTACCGTTAGCTCAACAAGGTGACTATAAAGAACAAATATCATTTGCCGAGAATTGATGACTTGTTTGATCAGTTGAAAAGGGCAACAGTATTCTCGAAGATTGATTTGAGATATGGCTACTATCAGTTGAGAGTTAAAGAGTCAAATGTACCAAAAACCACTTTTAGAACAAGGTATGGGCATTATGAATTCCTTGTTATGCCTTTTGGATTAACAAATGCACCTGCTGTCTTTATGAACTTGATCAATAGAATTTTTTGACTATATTTGGACAAGTTTGTAGTTGTGTCTATTAATGACATTCTAATTTGTTCTCGAGACGAGTTCGAGCATGCTGAGCACTTGAGGACTATATTACACTTTGAGAGATAAGCAGTTGTTTGCTAAATTTAGTAAAAGCAAATTTTGGCTCCGAGAAGTCAGATTTTTGGGACATATTGTTTTAGGTGATGGTATTCGATTTGATCTAAGTAAGATTTCGGCTATTGTTGATTGGAAAACGCCGAGAAATGTATCTAAAGTTAGAAGTTTTTTGGGCTTAACCGGATATTACCGACGTTTTGTCAAAGGATTTTCGATGATTGCTACTCCTATGACCAAGCTGTTGCAAAAAGATGTTAAGTTTGAATGGTCGAAAAAATGTTAGCAAAGTTTCGAGAAATTGAAAGCATTATTGACTGAGACACTGATTTTAGTGCAACCTAAATCGGGAAAAGAATTCGTAATTTATAGTGACGCGTCACTAAATGGATTGGGATGTGTGTTGATGCAAGAGGGCAAAGTGATAGCTTATGCCTCGAGATAGTTGAAACTGTACGAGAAGAATTATCTGACACATGATTTGGAATTAGCCGCCATTGTGTTTACTTTAAAAATTTGGAGACATCATTTGTACGGTAAAAGATGCTATATCTTTACTGATCATAAGAGTTTAAAATACTTGATGACTCAAAAAGATTTGAACTTGCGGCAACGGAGATGGCTTGAGTTACAGAAGGATTACGAGCTAGAAATTAATTATCACCTGGGTAAGGCAAATGTAGTCGCAGATACGTTAGTAGAAAGACTTGGTTTGCTTTGAGAGCGATGAATACAAGGTTGAATTTGCCATATAATGGTTCGATCCTAGCCGAGTTGAGAGATAGACGGTTGTTTCTTCAACAAATTTGTGAAGCTCAGAAATGTGACAGTGATTTGCTAGCCAAAAGAGTTCATTGTGAATCGGGTAGTGAGTTAGATTTTCATATTGAATCCGATGATTGTTTGATGATCCGAAGCAGAATTTGTGTATCGAAAAATGATGAACTTACTCAGAAAATTCTTCATGAAGCACATAATATTTGTTTATCTGTGCATCTGGGTAGTACAAAAATGTATAATGATTTGAAGAAATTGTATTGGTGGTCAGGTATGAAACGAGATATTTTTTAGTTTGTTTCAAAGTGTTTGATTTGTCAACAAGTGAAAGCTGAACACCAAGTGCCTTCGGGTTTACTTCAGCCAATGATGGTACCTGAATGGAAATGGGATATAATTACGATGGACTTCGTAATGGGTTTGCCTTTGACTTCGAAAAAGAAAGATGCCATTTGGGTCATTGTTGATAGATTGACAAAATCGGCTCATTTTATTCCGGTACGTACTGACTACTCACTTGACAAGTTAGCCAAATTGTACATTTCAGAGATTGGGAGATTCCACGGAGTACCTATGTCTA
Organism: Gossypium arboreum; assembly: GCF_025698485.1. Taxonomy (NCBI): domain Eukaryota; kingdom Viridiplantae; phylum Streptophyta; class Magnoliopsida; order Malvales; family Malvaceae; genus Gossypium; species Gossypium arboreum. The sequence goes on from NC_069080.1 coordinate 43,760,677, forward strand.
TTATTTCGGATAAAGATCCGAGATTCACTTCGAGATTTTGGAAAATGTTGCAAGAGGCTTTGGGTGCGAAGTTGAAATTTAGTACCGCATTTCATCCACAAACCGAAGGTCAGTCTGAAAGAATGATTCAGGTACTCGAAGATATGCTCCGATGTTGTGTTCTAGAATTTGAGGGTAGTTGGGAAAAATATCTACCATTAGTCGAGTTTGCTTATAACAATAGCTTTTAGTCGAGTATAAAGATAGCGCGTTATGAGGCATTGTATGGCTGCAAGTGCCAAACACCCTTGTATTGGACCAAGCTTAGTGAGAAACAGAATCACGAGGTTGATTTGGTCAGAGAAATCGAAGAAAATGTAAAGGTAATCCATGATTGTTTGAAAGTAGCTTCAGATCGATAAAAGTCTTATGCGGATTTGAAAAGAAAAGAGATTGAGTTTCAGGTTGGTGATAAAGTATTTTGAAACTATCTCCGTGGGAGAAGATTCTGAGATTTGGCCGTAAAGGCAAGTTGAGTCCACATTTCATTGGGCCATATGAGGTTATTGAAAGAATAGGGCTAGTGGCATATCAGTTAGCTTTACCGAAAGAGTTGGAAAGTATTCACTATGTGTTTCATGTATCGATGTTGCAACGATATCATTCTGATCCTTCGCATGTGATTTCTCTATTAGAGATTGAGATTCGACCGGATATGACGTATGGTGAAGAACCTATAAAGATCTTAGCTCGAGAAGTTAAACAGTTGGGAAATAAGAGTATAGCCCTAGTGAAAGTGTTATGGTAACAACATGGGGTTGAAGAGGTTACATGAGAACCCGAGGAGGCTATGAGAAAACAATACCCAAACCTATTTTCTGGTAAGATTTTCGAGGACGAAAATCCCTAAAGGGGGAGAGATGTAACAGCCCGATTTTGGGCCTAGTTGGACGTAGTAAAACTTGTTTTTATTACATTTTTAAGGTCAACAGTTTTATGGAATGATTTCGTAAAAATTTTGTTCGAAAATTTTGATGTTTGAGCACTCAATTTAGCAAAAAGGACTAAATTGTAAAAAGTGCAAAAGTTGAGTTCTACATGCTAGAGGTGGCTAATTGTTATGAAATTTTAAATCGAAGGTCCTTAGATGGTAATTAGACCATTTTACTTTAAATTGAACAAAAATAGACATGAGGTAAGAGAATTTTAGTGTTTTGAAAAAAGGGCATTTTGATCATTTGGTAATTAAATGAATTCAAAACCAAAAATCAAGTCAAAATTTAGTCCATCTTCTTCATGCTTGGCCGAAACTTTCAAGGGAGACATATCTAGGGTTTTGCCACTGTTCAAGCTCGATTGTAAGTCTGTTCTTACCTCGATTGTAAGTCTCTTTATATTTTTGAAGTCGTTATCACCTGGTTTATCTATTTCTACCATTAATTTGAGAGATGATTGAGATCTAGGGTTTGACCCATGTTAGATATTTGTGTATTTTGATGTCTAATGGTAGATTATGCAAGTTTAATGTTAGATAAACAACTTTTTCTAGGTGATTTTTAATGAAAATATCAAAAGGACCTATTTGTAAAAAGATTTCAAAATGTGTATAAAAGTTTGATTAAATGGAAAATGTGAGCTATTATAAGCATGAAATACATTTGGCTAGGCTTGGGTCTTGATGAAATTGAATAGATTTCAATTTACGAGCCTAGGTTCCTAAATAGAAATATATCAAAATTTAAGGGCAAAAACGTAATTTTTCCATAGTATAATTTTTGGGCTGAATTGAATAATGTCAATAATAAATGAGTTAAATATGCTATTATGGATCAAGAGAAACGAGGTTCGAACCTAGACCAGGGGAAAAATAAGGTGTTTGATGATTAGGTCCTATTTCTATTGTTTTTTGTAACGAGGTAAATTCTTATGTAAATAATGCATTGTTATAATTATGTTTTAAATGCTTTACTATTGTATGAATTATGATTGACCATTGAGCATGTTCGACAAAGTTATGACAAGAGTGAAATCCCGGTTGAACCTTAGGAATAGATAGGATGCAAATGTCATGACATTAGGGTTACTAAGACTATGTGTAAGACCATATCTGGGATATGGCATCTATATGAGATTTCGTGTAAGACCATATCTAGGATATGACATCAATATGAGACTTCGTGTAAGGCCATAGCTAGGCTATTGGCATCGAAACGAGATCCCATGTAAGACCATATCTGGGATATGGCATTGGTATGAAACCGTGTGTACAGAACTCCCGAGTATCCTTTAGTATTCCAAGTGGTTCAACGAGTAATTTAACGAGTATGCCAAAGATGAATTGTGTGTAAATCCAATTCGAGATGGTTCAGTTATGTACATAAAACTCATACGAAATGAGCTTGTTATGTGACGAACCCTCGGTAAGATTTTGATTGAGTAAGTTATGATTATAAGATTTTATTGATATTTATGCTAATTATCATCATGTTAATTATATGTTAAATGTGTGTTTATGATGCCTATTATTTGCATGGGAACTTGCTAAGCTTTAAAGCTTACAACCCTTTTCTTTTCTCTTGTCTTATAGTGTCACCAAGCTAGCTCGGAGATCGGAGACCGTCAGAGATCCACTCACACTATCAACTTATTATTTTGGGTACCAAAGAATTTAACATTTTGAGTTATGGCATGTATAAGGACTTGGTTATTTTGTTATGTGTCATAATTGATTTGGCCTAATGTGTTGGCCTATATTGGTTGATGATTCATTTTGTAAATGGCCAAATGGAATTGGCTAATATTGGTTTAAGTATATGTGCATATGATGATGTTTTCATAGATATGGAAATTTGCATGGTTAAGTTGGTAAGTATGTGATGTTTGTATGTAGTAAATGGTAGCATGTGAATGATGTGTGGATGTCTTGATTGTGGCTGAATTGGTTGAATATAATTGCTTGAAATGGTGCTATGTTTTGTTGTGTAGGTGTGTGCATAAAAGGCTGACAAAATGGCTTGGTAAATAGCCTTATTTTTGTCCACACGGGTAGACACACAGGTGTGTCTAGGCCGTGTGAGACACACGGCTTGCCCCATAGGCGTGTGATCTAACCGTGTGCTCCCTACACCTTAATTGTTGCAAAACAGAATGCTCAGATTTGAGCACACAGGCAGAGACACGGGCATGTGTCTCAGCCGTGTGGATGACACGGCCTTAGGCATGGGCGTGTGAAGTCTGCACCTATTTTATTAGAAATCATAAATTTTAAATCGACCACACGGCCTAGCACACGGGTGTGTGACTTGGCCGTGTGACTTCAATTTGTTCTTAGGTGACAAACAGAGAGTTACACGGGTTAGGGACACGGGTGTGTGTAACCACACAGCCTGCCCATATAGGCCTATGACTCTTAAAACATGAAAAAAATTCTAAGTGTTGTGAAATTTTCTAAAATTCTCGGTTTAGTCCCGAACTGCTTCCAAAGTATTTTTGGGCCTCGTAGGCTCGTAACAGGGACTTTATGATCAAATGCAAAAATTTTAATTTGAATGCAAATTTATAACCCGAAAGTGTATGTTTGCTTGTGTTTAAGTCCAGTAATGCCTCGTACCCTATTCCGGCATCGAATACGGGTAAGGGGTGTTACACATATTTCGCCACAAAAGTTTTTCTTTCATGTTTCATCACAAAGGTTTTTCTTTCATATTTCACCATAAAGCTTTCCTTTCATATTTCACCACAAAGGCTTTTCTTTCAAGATTTGCCACAAAAACTTTTCTTTCATGTTTCGCAACAAAAGCTTTTCTTTCATGATTTTCCACAAAGGCTTTTTTTTCATGTTTATCTACAAAGGTTTTTTTATTTCTTAGCGTGTTTACGATATGGATTTGTCTAAACTCACATTATGTAAGGCTTGCCCATCATCGCTTCAAGACACGCAGAGAACCCCATTAGGTAATCATTGTCCTTTAGTTTCTTTCAGAAGGTGTCATGGCCATGGGCATTTCCTTCAGATTTTGTGTTTAAAACTCGTTCGTAACCTATACCATCATCACAAACCTAGGTAATCCTTATATTAAGCCTTACTTCTTCATCTTACTATTCATGCACTTATTCAGACTTAATCCTTCATAACTTTAACATACAGAGTCACAATACTTACATTGACATGGAATAGTCATTAACAGAGATCTCGATTTGCAACTCCAACTTAGAGAGAAGGTAATACTTTAGATTTTTCTTAAGATTTAGATAGTAGTGCTTCTTAAAGAAGGAAGAAGAAAACTCCCTCTTTCTTTAACTTGATTATCCATTAATGTAATCTAAGTCCTTATTGGAACTTGATAAGTGTTACATCCTTACTAAATTATCTTTTCCAAAGGTTTACCACTTTCTGAGAAACTTAATCGAGTACCCCTGATTCTAACTATCCATGTGACAGCCCTAATTTGGCCCTAGTCGGAAAGTGGTTTCGGGATCACAAAACCGAGTCACAAAAATAATTAAATGTTATATTCTGTGTTTATTATATGTGAAAGTGCATGTGTGAAAATTTCATGCTTTGATTTTGTCATTTGAGAGTAAAATTATGAAATAGGACCTATGTGAAAATTTTTGAAAATGCTATAGGCCAAATTGTAGTGGCCAAATAATTTGTAGTGTAAAATAGGAGGATTTGCATGTCAAACCTCCCATTTTACATGTAGTGGCTGGCCATCATGTTGGTGGTAGACAACATGTGCAAATTTTTTTATTGAAATTATGGCATGAGTATGGCACAAATATTATATGCCATTTTGTGTCATAAATTGTTGGGTAATTAGAATAATAAGAGTAACAAAAGGAAGTGAAGGAAAATTTTTGTCCATCCTTGTTCATGGTAGCCGAAAATGGAAGAGAAAGGAGAGGAAAAGAGCTCTTGAATGTTCGGTCACTTGGGGAAGAAAATCCAAGGTAAGTTCATGGTGCTTTGCTTCTATTTTGATGTTCATGGGTTTTTCTTGTTTCTACCTTAACCCATGAAGCATATTTTTGATATTTGGTTGTGTTGTGAGCATTCGGTCATGAATGGAAATGAGAGAAATGGTTGTTGTTTCATGTTCTTTTGATGAAAAATGGAGAATAGATGAAGTTGAGCCAAGCAAATGAATATGCATGTGCCTTAGATGCTAAGGGGAAAAATCGGCTAACATGTTGTGTGTATTATGGCCGAATGTGAACCTGGATAATATTGAGTAATGTTGTGCTTTAAAATGTTGAAAGGAAGATTATGCTTAAGTGAAGTTATAGGTATGTGATGATTGATTTGTAATATGCATGTTTAAATAACATGCATGCAAGGTATGTGTGAAAGAGTGAATTGGTAATAAATCTGTTTGGCAGTAGTAACGTGATTTTGGAAAATCACCATAAATTGTGGGAGATGAGTTAGAAGCTGAATAAATTATGTAATTAAAGCTTAATGAGTCTAGTTTCAAATGAAATAAACGAGAACATATTTTGAATTTTGTACAATGAGAAATTTGATTCGTAGTGAAGAGTGGTCAGATTAGTCAAACAGTGAAATAAGGGAAACTTTAAGAAAAATCTGGTATTGATTGACCAAACCAAAAATCCTGAACATTTTATGGGTAAAATATATATGGGTCTACTTTCATAGAAAAGTAACAGAATTTGATTTGGAGTTTCGTAGCTCCAGTTATAAATGATTTAGTGACTGTTGCTCAGGAAGACAGCTTGCAGTGAAATTATGATTATGTGGTAAACATTGACAAAAATTTGTTAATGAGTTGCTTATTGATTTCTTATAAGCTTACTATGATCAGTAGGTGTGAAAGTTGAATATATATATATTATATTTTGAAAGTGATGCTTGAATAGTCGAATAATGACTAGTTTAAAATCTTTAAATTTTAAGCTCAAGAGCATAGAGGGGCAAATTCGGATAAGAGAAAAGAGAAAGTAATCGAATAGCCGTTGTAATCATTCAGCAACATTCGAGGTAAGTTCTTAAGTGTTTAAGCTTGATTCCTTTTTATATGCCCAAGAGTTAAATTAATATGGTAAAGGGAATGTAAATTTTATTTAGTTAATGTGCCGAATATGTAATGATTTAAGGCTATAAGCCGATTATGGCTATTATGCTTAAGTTGAATTGGATTTGGAAATTTGATGCACTAAATGAGTGTTACAATGAATAAACTATGCCGTATATGTGTTGGTGGAGATATCACGATTTGTGATTATTAAATACCTAAAGGAAACCATGATGTGTATAAAATTATTATTATTAGTCCTTTATGATAGCCGAATATGGCTTGGCACTAAAGTGATTAAATGTGAACTTCGATGAGGTAAACTATTAAAAGTGTGGTGCTATAAGACTATGGGCTAATACGATATGTGGATTCGTTCCGTAAAGTAAATTATTCAGGTATGCAATATGTACTTAGGCATGTTAAATCGATTGGAATTGAATCATGAATGTGAATTGAGAAGCATAGGTAAAAATGCCTATGACATATATGTGAGTAAGGGTAAAACCATCGTAAATTTTCGATAAGGATGGGCTATGTGCGGAACCATCTTATAATTGCTAATTTGAAAGGTTGTGTGCGAATCAGTGAGCAATATGTATATATTAGATGAATTGTGACCTTTTGGTTCTACTTGAACTAAGTTGCGCGATAAATAATTTATGCATATGACTTATAGTCGAATGGTCACTATGGGTTAAGTTCGAATGGTTAAATGGAAATGTGATATGTTGAATGAAATGTAACACCCCTAACCTGTATCCGCTGCCAGAACAGGGTTTCGGAGCATTACTACCATTTACAGATCACGAAAAAAAAATTTTAAATACTTACCGATTCAATGCATCATATAAATAAATATATTACCATTCAATCAACAGTTTGACACTTGTATAAGCATCAAACAGCAACATTGTTAGTATACTTGCACATATCTCATATAAATTCAACATTGATATATCTATTTTCTCGACATATCGCACTTGAGTTTAATAATAGTCTTAACTTACATAATTTCGTTGTATCAACATATCAAAGATAATCATATATGTACATGTCATGAAACATATCATGCTCTTACCGTTTCTTCATAAGCATATATCATTCATTTCATTATATCAATATTTCATGCTCCATCATTTCCATATATTTTATGTATATTTATTAGGTAATAGCTTATATCAAACTTAACATAAACTATATTCCATGTACTTATACTTATTTCATTTATCTATCTTCATAATTATTTCATATAACCATTCGTCATCTGATACATATTACCTGAATATCAATTGTTCAACAGATGTTAGAACGTCTCCCATCCACGGTCTTATTTATCTTTGACATGATGCCATAGTGTCTTTCAACTATGGTCTTACTCATTTTCTGTCATGTTGCCATGGTATCTTTCAACCATGGTCTTGTCCATTTCATATCACGTTGCCATGGTATCTTTCAACCATGGTCTTACACATTTCATATCAGGTTACCATGGTATCTTTCAACCATGGTCTTACACATTTCATATCAGGCTGCCATGGTATCTTTCAACCATGGTCTTACACATTTCATATCAGGCTGCCATGGTATCTTTCAACCATGGTCTTACACATTTCATATCAGGCTGCCATGGTATCTTTCAACCATCGTCTTACACATTTCATATTAGGCTACCATGGTATCACACATTTCATATCAGAGAGTACACTCCCGCGAACCTCATCCTTACAGTGGGATTACCAGTCCAGGCTAAATCCTCAGTAATATAAACTCATAGAGTATTGTTGGGATTACGGTCGGGCTAAAAATCACAGCGACAATTACTCTAATGAGCTTGGATCTGAATTACCATCCAAAGCTAAATTCAGACCCTAATTCAGATTACCGTCCGGCTAAATCCATTTTACACGTATTCTTCGGGAGGGCTATATCAGAATAGGATCACCCGTCTGGGCTAGATCCTTTTTACCGTCAATTCCTTTTCAGATACCCATCGAATTTTCCTTTCATTCAACTGGGATTTATTTTCAATTTATATCGAGCATTACCAATATTTCATCAAATATCATGAATTGAACATTCAAATCATATTTTCATCACATAACCAAATATTTCAAGTATTTAAAATACAATTCAAGTTACACAAACTTACCTCATTGCTTGTTTGTGTTTATAATTTCATTAATCTGATATCTTTTCTTTTCCACGATCAAGTCTCATATTTGAGTCGTCCGGATCTTTATAAATAAATTTGATCATCATTTTCATTCATTTCATCTTCTAATGCATTTAATTAATGCTCTAGGCAAAATTACTATTTTGCCCCTAAACTTTTAATTAATGACGATTTCGTCCTTAGGGTCAGGAAAATAAAATTCCTGCAATTTAATCCTTATTTCCAGCTATTATTCTCATATATATTGATAACAGTCCATGAATTCTATAAAATATCAGAATTTTCCATAATTTCAACACTTTTCAATTTAATCCCTAAATCATGTTTTCCCCCCGATCTTGAACTAAATTAATAATTTCATTCAATTTTGTGATTTAAATAATAAAATAATCCATTTCATGCAATTTTGTCATTTCTGAAATTTTTACAAAATTACCCATAAAGGTTTACTTTTATTCAATTTAGTCCCTAAGCCTAAAATATGCAAATTAGCCATGCTTAATGAATATTCATATATGTTTTCCTCCTCCTCCTCTCCATTCCACATCCTTGATGTATGTAGCACACTTGTAAGTAACATTATCTATAATCTTTATTATTTACTTTTATGAATATTCAAGCTGTCCATCTGTATCATAGTCGCTAAATTATTTATATCTGGAGATATAGGACTCAAAATTAAGATCCGATAATTTTTCATGAAACTAGACTCATATCTCTTCTTACCATACAATTTTCAGAATTTTTGGTTTAGTCAATAAGTACAGTTTATTCTTTAAAGTTACCCCTATTCTGCTGTCTGACAATTGTAACCCTTCTTTACTAAAAATTAATTATCTCCTTGTACAGAATTCGAATGATGTTCATATTTATTTCTATTGAAAATAGACTCATTCAGGATTCTAAAAATATAAATTTAAGCCCCTAATTATTTTTATCCAATTTTTTTATGATTTTACAAATTCAGAACAGGGGAACCCGAAATCATTTTGACCTTGTCTCACAAAATTCATCATATCTTATGATTTAGAATTCCATTGCTTACATAATTTCTTCTATAAGAAACTAGACTTAATAATATTTAATTTAATATTTTATTTATCCTATAATTAGATTTCTGCAATTTTTGATGATTTTTCAAAGTTAGACTACTGCTGCTGTCCAAAACTGTTTTAGTACAAGATATTAATTACCATGTTATAACATCCTTATTTTCTTTTTCTACACCATTTCTCATCACTTTCTCTTATTTTTTTCTTCACTAACATATCAAGAACATAGGACCTTATGTAAGAAAACTCTACTATAACATTATTTCCATTCTTTATCAATAATACCAAACTTAAAAACATATTGAAATCTTGATGTACTTACCTTTTCTTGTTGACTTCAATCTTTAACTTGATTTTTCTCTCTCCTCCAACTTCGATTTCTTGAATCCAACTTGATATTCTTGATCCCCATCATCTCCTTGCTATCTTTCTCACTTGATGGCTATGGAAATTCTTTCAATTTTTAGGTGAAAATAATGAATTTTTGGTGGAAGGACTAAATTGTAAAGAAAGCAAACTTCTTTTCTTCTTCTTATCTTACGTTAGTTTGCATGGGAAAGGAAATGTGTTGATAATTCTTCATCTTTCCTTCCTTTTATACTAAATAAATAATAATATAATAATAATAAACATTTCATAAAATGTTAATAAAATAATATTTATCTAATTAATTAATTTAAAATATCATCAACATAATCATTACATTCTAGAATTCTCTCTCTTACTAATTTACCATTTTTCCCTTCATGATCTTTTAGAATTCCATCGTTGTGTCATCACTTAATTTGGTAAAATTGCGATTTAGTCCCTCATAATTTTTTTACCTATTCAATTTGGTCCTAATTCATCAATTTTTCTTGGTTTCTAGATCATTCCACCCTTAAAATATTTGCACCATTAGTCCTTCAACTTTTTTATATTTACACTTCAACCCCTTAAATTTTGAGTATTTACTCTTGTGTAACAAGACTTTTCTCATCTTTGCAATTTAGTCCTTTCTTGAATTAATATATCATAATATACTTCTCAATATTGACATCACTCAAAAATTCCCTTTTTGTCACTTTATTTCCTTATTTTACTATATCACGGATAATATTTTACTCTAAAAAATTTTCGGGGTATTACATGAGATGTGTTAATACATAATTAAATATGCATGATATTTGATGTGTATCCGGGCTTAAAGACCCGCAAGCTTCGTGCTAGTAAAATATCCGGGTTAAATCCCGCAGGCTTCGTGCTGGTATTATATCCGGGATAAATCCTGCAGGCCTAGTGCTGGTATTATATTCGGGCTTTCGTGCCTAGCAGGCTTCGTGCCAGTGATGTGTATTCGGGCCTTCGTGCCTAGCAGGCTTCGTACCGGTGATGTGTATTCGGGCCTTCGTGCCTAGTAGGCTTCGTCGTTTGATGTGTATTCGCCTTCGTGCCTAATGGCTTGCAGGTGATGTGTATTCGGGCTTCGTGCCTCAGCGTGCTTCATGCGGTGATGTGTATTCGCCTTCGTACCTAACAAAGCGTAATGCCGGTGAAATGATATGTTATGTGAATTCGGTGTTCCTTGTAAGATAAGGGTTTAGCGAATTTTAAAGATGAAATGATAGTGTATTGTATCATGCTTATATGGCCTAATGGCAAGTATAACATGTTGGTAAATATGCAATGTGCTTTTATAATCGAATGATAAGTTTGAAATGAATGTGAGTGAAATGTTATGCATAAGCTATCAAATGTTAAGTGTGAAAATGAGATGAAAGAAAAATGTTTGAGATGTATAATTATATAAACGTTCGAATGATGTTAGTACTCAATTGATATGAATATGTTATATGGAACTTGTTGATTTGATTATTTGGGCCTTTGAGCCTAGCAGACTATAATGTCGGTAAGATACTATTCAGGCTTTCGAGCCTAGCAGGCTATAAAGCCGGTGAAATGATATCGGGCCTCGAGCCTAGCAGGCGAAATGCCGGTGATTTGAGAAAAGCCTATGACTAAGGTACCTAGTGCTAGATTGTCAAATGAATACATTTAATACGTAAAGTGGGCAGTACGCAAAGATGTACTCATATGTGAGTTTGATTTGAAGTGAATCATAAGGGAGTAATGTGATACGACGTGAATAAATGTTAAAACTATACCTATGATCATGATACACCTGGTCAGGGTGTGAAAGTATGTGAGGGTATTTGATAAAAATATGTTATATGAATTGATTAAGTGTGATAAGAATGCTAAACGTGCATTATGTGCTTGTGTATATTCGCCGATGGCAATATCCTAGAATTTGGCCTCTTAAGAAATTAAATAATCAAGTATAATTGCGTTTATTTGTTTGCATTGCTTAAGACTTACTAAGCTTATGAAAGCTTACTCCATTGTTACATTTCTCTTTTATAGATTGTTGACTTGATTACTGCTTCGGGTTGGAGTTAAATCGGAGATATTATCACAATCGTCGAGCTCACGTTATCGGTGTAAGTAAATCTTAGTATTTCGAGTCTATGGCATGTATAGGGTTTTAATGTTTTGGACCTCGTAAGCTCATATATGGTATAGATTGCATGTGAAAAGAAAAGTTTTAAATTGATTGAAATTTTACAGCACGGTTTTTGTGTGATTGACTGAGTTTAAGTCGGGTAACACCTCGAACCCTGTTCCGGTGAGGGATATGGGCGAGGGGTGTTACGTTAAGTGGTATCAGAGCTATGGTTTAGTTGGTTCTCGGACTAACATAGCAAGTATAAGAGTTTAGCTATACATGCCGTAAGTAAAGCGTGATAGTGTGATATCTCCCAGCTCTTATAAATTGTTTTGCTCAGGTAATGATGTGTTCCAACTGAGCTATTATTAATTGATCCGAAAATGCTATTGAACTGATTGTGATATATTGTGATATGACGGAATTGAAAGGGAATGAGTACGATCGTTCACTAATAAATTGACGGAAAAGACCATGGTTGGACTATGGCAATACATGAGACAGATGAACTAGTGTAAGACCCATCAGGGACGTGGCATCAGCTCGACTTGTGCTAAGCGTAAGACCTATCTGGGATAGGCATCGGCACAGCCCAGTGAGTGCTAGTGTAAGACCTATCGGGAATAGGCATCAGCACGGGCAGAACAGAGCTAGTATAAGACCATAGTTGGACTATGGCATCAAGTAAGCGATGTATTCAAAACAGTAAGACGTTTTTCGATTTGATAAATATTGACAAGAGATCAATACTAAATGTGGAAACTTGATAAGACATTATTGGTAATTTGAGTAAGAGAAATGAAAGTGTGAATTGTGATAAATTCACTTATGTTTTGCTAATATTCACTTGAAATAAAGTTGCGTGTATTACTGAGATATGTGAAATTGTATCTATAACGAATTGGAAATTTGAAATGTTTGAATCAATGTGCGTAATATTATGATGAGTGATAAAGTTATTTGTGTATGCAAATATGAAGGTTCTTTTCGAGGCTTAACGACCCCACCCCCTTATTAGTGTTATTATTATAAGATTTTATTGTAGAATGATCGGAATAAATTCGAGGATAAATTCATACGATGTTATTCTTCTGTTTCTATTAAATGGTATTCCATCTTATAAAAGTATATGAAATGTGATAGTTCAAAATGAGTTCAGAGTAACAGTTATTTGATTTTGGATATCTGGACATATAAGATTTCTGTTGATGTTATTATTGTTCTGATATGGAATAAGTATACAGATGGGTTAAAGGTTATGTAAAGGATCTTTATATGAACTCCGATTGTGAAATGTTTGTTTATCTGAGTTGTAATAGATTATACAAGTATATGGAATAAAAGAAATCAGTGGTATTATAGAAGTGGTTGTGAGATAGAATTTCTATCCAAATTGAATCAAAAATTTTATTTTTTTCTAAGAGAGAAATCTTATTGGATTATGATTTATCATCTGACGAGAAAAGATCGGTAAGATGGGGTTTGCATGTGCAAGGTTTTATTTGATGAAGTGACTAAAGTATCTATGATGTGATCTGTTGGTGTAGACCTAAGTTCTGGATTTTTGGTAAAAAGAGATACATGTGAAGAATGGAAAAATTGTGATTCCGAGAATTTGGCGAAAACGTTTTTAGAGTATAAACTATTTCTTCTGGTAAGATTTTTGGGGACGAAAATTCCTAAAGGGGGGAGAGTTGTGACAGCCCTAATTTGGCCCTAGTCGGAAAGTGGTTTTGGGATCACAAAACTGAGTCACAAAAATAATTAAATGTTATATTTCGTGTTTATTATATGTGAAAGTGCATGTGTGAAAATTTCATGCTTTGATTTTGTCATTTGAGAGTAAAATTATGAAATAGGACCTATGTGAAAATTTCTGAAAATGCTATAGGCCAAATTGCAGTGGCCAAATAATTTGTAGTGTAAAATAGGAGGATTTGCATGTCAAACCTCCCATTTTACATGTAGTGGCCGACCATCATGTTGGTGGTAGACAACATGTGCAAATTTTTTTATTGAAATTATGGCATGAGTATGGCACAAATATTATATGCCATTTTGTGTCATAAATTGTTGGGTAATTAGAATAATAAGAGTAACAAAAGGAAGTGAAGGAAAATTTTTGTCCATCCTTGTTCATGGTAGCCGAAAATGGAAGAGAAAGGAGAGGAAAAGAGCTCTTGAATGTTCGGTCACTTGGGGAAGAAAATCCAAGGTAAGTTCATGGTGCTTTGCTTCTATTTTGATGTTCATGGGTTTTCTTGTTTCTACCTTAACCCATGAAGCATATTTTTGATATTTGGTTGTGTTGTGAGCATTCGGTCATGAATGGAAATGAGAGAAATGGTTGTTGTTTCATGTTCTTTGATGAAAATGGAGAATAGATGAAGTTGAGCCAAGCAAATGAGCATGCATGTGCCTTAGATGCTAAGGGGAAAAATCGGCTAACATGTTGTGTGTATTATGGCCGAATGTGAACTTGGATAATATTGAGTAATGTTGTGCTTTAAAATGATGAAAGGAAGATTATGCTTAAGTGAAGTTATAGGTATGTGATGATTGATTTGTGATATGCATGTTTAAATAACATGCATGCAAGGTATGTGTGAAAGAGTGAATTGGTAATAAATCTGCTTGGGACAGTAGCAGTAACTTGATTTTGGAAAACCACCATAAATTGTGGGAGATGAGTTAGAAGCTGAATAAATTATGTAATTAAAGCTTAATGAGTCTAGTTTCAAATGATATAAACGAGAACATATTTTGAATTTTATACAATGAGAAATTTGATTCGTAGTGAAGAGTGGTCAGATTAGTCAAACAGTGAAATATGGGAAACTTTAAGAAAAATCTGGTATTGATTGGCCAAACCAAAAATCCTGAAAATTTTATGGGTAAAAGATATATGGGTCTATTTTCAGAGAAAATTAACGGAACTTGATTTGGAGTTTCGTAGCTCCAGTTATAAATGATTTAATAATTGTAGCTCAGGAAGACAGCTTGTAGTGAAATTATGATTATGTGGTAAACATTGACAAAAATTTGTTAATGAGTTGCTTATTGATTTCTTATAAGCTTACTATGATCAATAGGTGTGAAATTTGAATATATATATATATATATATATATATTATATTTTGAAAGTGATGCTTGAATAGTCGAATAATGACTAGTTTAAAATCTTTAAATTTTAAGCTCAAGAGCATAGAGGGGCAAATTCGGATAAGAGAAAAGAGAAAGTAATCGAATAGCCGTTGTAATCATTCGGAAACATTCGAGGTAAGTTCTTAAGTGTTTAAGCTTGATTCCTTTTTATATGCCCAAGAGTTAAATTAATATGGTAAAGGGAATGTAAATTTTATTTAGTTAATGTACCGAATATGTAATGATTTAAGGCTATAAGCCGATTATGGCTATTATGCTTAAGTTGAATTGGATTTGGAAATTTGATGCACTAAATGAGTGTTACAATGAATAAACTATGTCGTATATGTGTTGGTGGAGATATCATGATTTGTGATTATTAAATACCTAAAGGAAACCATGATGTGTATAAAATTATTATTATTAGTTCTTTGTGATAGCCAAATATGGCTTGGCACTAAAGTGATTAAATGTGAACCTCGATAAGGTAAACCATTAAAAGTGTGGTGCTATAAGACTATGGGCTAATACGATATGTGGATTCATTTCGTAAAGTAAATTATTCAGGTATGCGATATGTACTTAGGCATGTTAAATCAATTGGAATTGAATCATGAATGTGAATTGAGAAGCATAGGTAAAAATGCCTATGACATATATGTGAGTAAGGGTAAAACCATCGTAAATTATCGATAAGGATGGGCTATGTCCGGAACCATCTTATAATTGCTAATTTGAAAGGTTGTGTGCGAATCAGTGAGCAATATGTATATATTAGATGAATCGTGACCTTTTGGTTCTACTTGAACTAAGTTGCGCGATAAATAATTTATGCATATGACTTATAGTCGAATGGTCACTATGGGTTAAGTTTGAATGGTGAAATGGAAATGTGATATGTTGAATGAGTTGTGTTAATATATAATTAAATATGCATGATATTTGATGTGTATCCGGGCTTAAAGACCCGCGAGCTTCGTCTTTGGTAAAATATCCAGTTAAATCCCGCAGCTTCGTCTTTGGTATTATATCGGGGATAAATCCCGCAAGCCTAGTGCTGGTATTATATTCGGCTTCGTGCCTAGCGTGCTTCGTGCGGTGATGTGTATTCGCCTTCGTGCCTCAGCGTGCTTCGTGCGGTGATGTGTATTCGCCTTCGTGCCTAGCGTGCTTTCAGATGGTGATGTGTATTCGCCTTCGTGCCTCAGCGTGCTTCGTGCTTGATGATGTATTCGCCTTCGTGCCTAGCAGCGTAATGCCGTGAAATGATATGTTATGTGAATTCGTGTTCCTTGTAAGATAAGGGTTTAGCGAATGTTAAAGATGAAATGATAGTGCATTGTATCATGCTTATATGGCCTAATGGCAAGTATAACATGTTGGTAAATATGCAATATGCTTTTATAATCGAATGATAAGTTTGAAATGAATGTGAGTGAAATGTTATGCATAAGCTATCAAATGTTAAGTGTGAAAATGAGATGAAAGAAAAATGTTTGAGATGTATAATTATATATACGTTCGAATGATGTTAGTACTCAATTGATATGAATATGTTATATGGAACTTGTTGATTTGATTATTCGGGCCTTTGAGCTTAGCAGACTATAATGTCGGTAAGATACTATTCGGGATTTCGAGCCTAGCAGGCTATAAAGCCGGTGAAATGATATCGGGCCTCGAGCCTAGCAGGCGAAATACCGGTGATTTGAGAAAAGCCTATGACTAAGGTACCTAGTGCTAGATTGTCAAATGAATACATTTAATACGTAAAGTAGGCCAGGTACGCGGTATGTGCTCATATGTGAGTTTGATTTGAAGTGAATCATAAGGGAGTAATGTGATACGTACGTGAATAAATGTTAAAACTATACCTATGATCATGATACACCGGTCGTGGTGTGAAAGTATGTGAGGTATTTGATAAAAATATGTTATATGAATTGATTAAGTGTGATAAGAATGCTAAACGTGCATTATGTGCTTGTGTATATTCGGCCAGATGGCAATATCCCTAGAATTTGGCCTCTTAAGAAATTAAATAATCGAAGTATAATTGCGTTTATTTGTTTGCATTGCTTAAGACTTACTAAGCTTATGAAAGCTTACTCCGTTGTTACATTTCTCTGTTTTATAGATTGTTGACTTCAGTTACCTGCTCGGGTTGGAGTTCGTCGGAGATATTATCACACTGTCGAGCTCACGTTATCGGTGTAAGTAAATCTTAGTATTTCGAGTCTATGGCATGTATAGGGTTTTAATGTTTTGGACCTCGTAAGCTCATATATGGGATAGATTGCATGTGAAAAGAAAAGTTTTAAATTGATTGAAATTTTACAGCTCGATTTTTGTGTGATTGACTGAGTTTAAGTCGGGTAACACCTCGAACCCTGTTCCGGTGAGGGATACGGGCGAGGGGTGTTACAATCCAGACGTATATTCAGTTGGCCTCTAACCAACTTACCTTGCAACTCAACTTGCACAGTGCTACAGACAAAAAGGGCGTAAATCCCCTTCTCAAGCATGAACTCAAACCACAAACCTTTTTATTTATCTGGCACCCTACTCCCATCAACATAGGAATTTTGATATTACAGTACCATTAACTTACACACTTAAGGGATATGCCCACTCTAAGCCAAAAGATGTTCATGGGCAAATATCATTCCGCCAATTAAACTATTTCAAGCTACACGCCAAACCTTGTACTCGCCAAAACTGGGGTGTTACAAGAAAAACTTGCGGTGTGACAATACTCTCAAGCAAGTATCTCTCTAAACCTATTTTCAATATCAAGTCTCAATGTACCTTGAAGAAGACTGCATTGTTTCAAGATTAAGGTGTTGCTTCATAAATTTAAAAAT
Organism: Gossypium arboreum; assembly: GCF_025698485.1. Taxonomy (NCBI): domain Eukaryota; kingdom Viridiplantae; phylum Streptophyta; class Magnoliopsida; order Malvales; family Malvaceae; genus Gossypium; species Gossypium arboreum. The sequence goes on from NC_069080.1 coordinate 43,778,412, forward strand.
TAAGTTCTGGATTTAAATTATATAATATGTTTGCCTTATTTCTTAAAACTAAGTGCAGAATGTAATTAGATTGTTTCATAAATGTAATTCTTAAAATTTTAAAGGTGAAGTATTTAAAGGATCTATAAAATAAAAATAATTGAAAAAATTATACACTAACCGATAAGTTACTCCTTATCTACTTATTATTTTCCACACTTTTCATTGAAAAATTCTATCATTTATTTTTATTATGAATTATCAAACATGCTTAAAAAATTAAGTTACTAAAAATATTATTTTTAGTTAATTTAATTTTTCAATGAATTAAATTAAACAAGACCTAAGTTCGAGCGAGCCTTGAATCAAAGCTTTTTGAAAAAGAAACAAAAGATTCATTTATATTTGAGAAATCAAGTTCGATCAATTTTATTTTATTTGTCTCCAATTTTTCAAGTAATTTCATTATAGCATGTTACGATCGTACATGTTAAATTTTCGGTATGTTTTACATGTAAGATTTTGATCAATAATACTCTTTTTTTATATGTATTTGATGGTTATATTTTTAAGTGTTCTTTTATAAATTGAATAATTAAGTGTTGAATTTTATTATTAAATTTATAACTGTTGAATTTATATTAGAAAATTGTTTGGTAAATTGGTAAAATATAAGTATTGCATATAATTATGTTTTTCTTATAAAAGTAAAATTAATTTTTAAAAATATTTATTTATTTCTTAATTTTAATATTAATATATTGTTTTAGATAAATTTGAATACATTTTAAATATGGTAATTTGAAAATATATTTTTTAAAAGATAATTTATTTCAAATTTTTAATGAAATAAAATCAACTTAATATTTTTTACTATAAGTGATTGTTGGTGTATAGGGATAAAAAAGAATTTATGATAAATTAACAAAAGCTTCAAGGTGTGCATCAATGTCATTTTCTTTAAGATTCTATTCGTTCTCACCTATATTTTTGTAACGCCCCAATTTTCGGGAATTCTGTGAATGTTGGCATAGGTTTAATTATGTTAGTGGGCCTCTAGAAGGCCCAAGTTTAAGATAGAACCCGGCAATTTTAGTTAATTTTTTTGTTCCATAAGAAAAAGGGGGTGAAATTATGAAATAGGACCTATGTGAAAATGTTTGAAAATGCTATAGGCTAAATTGAAGTGGCCAAATAAATAAGAGTGCAAAATAGAAGTATTTGCATGGCAAACCTCCCATTTTACATGAAGTGGCCAGCCATCATGTTGTTGTAGACAATATGAGCACTTGATATCCATAATTCATGGTACAAATTGATAATGGGTTAGGTAAATATTCCATGATAATGGGTTAGGTAAATGTTCCATGATAATGGTTTAGGTAAATGTTCCATGATGGGCATTTCTTGTCTTTTGTATTAAAGAATTAAATGGATGAAATATGAAATTTTATTAAAAGAAAAAGGGGTGAAAAGAACAAAGTTTTGTCTATCTTTGTTCATCATAGCCTAAAGTTAGAGAAGAGAAAGGAGAGGAGAAAGCTCTTGAATGTTCGGTCACTTGGGGAAGAAAATTGAAGGTAAGTTCATGGTACCTTGCTTCTATTTTGAGGTTCATGAGTTCTTGATTCTACCTTAACTCTTGAAGCATATTTTGGTTTGTAGTTGTGTTGTGAGCATTTAGTCATGAATTAAAATGAAGGAAATGGTTGTTGTTTCATGTTCTTTTGATGAAAAATGGAAGATAGGTGAAGTTGAGTCAAACAAATGAGCATGCATGTGCCTTAGATGCTAAGGGGAAAAAAATCGGCTAATATGTTGTGCTTTAAAATGATTAAATGGAGATTATACTTAAGTAAAATCATAGATATGTGATGATTGATTGGTGATATACATGTTTAAAAAAAAAACATGCATGCAAGTTATGTGTGAAAGAGTGATTTGGTAATAAATCTGCTTGGGACAGTAGCAGTAACGTGAATTTGGAAAATCACCATAAATTGTGGGAGATGAGTTAGAAGCTGAATAAATTATGTAATTAAATCTTGTTGAGTCTAGTTTCAAATGAAATAAACGAGAACATATTTTGAATTCTGTACAATGAGAAATTTGATTCGTAATGAAGAGTGGTCAGATTAGTCAAACAGTGAAACATGGGAAACATTAAGAAAAATCTGGTATTGATTGGCTAAACCAAAAATTCTGAAAATTTTATGGATATAAGATATATAAGTCTATTTTCAGGGAAAATTAACGGCACTTGATTTGGAGTTTCATAGCTCCAGTTATAAATGATTTAGTGACTGTTGTTCAGGAAGACATCTTGCAGTGAGATTATGATTATGTGGTAAACATTGACAAAAATTTTTTAATGAGTTGCTTATTGATTTCTTATAAGCTTACTATGATCTGTAGGTGTGGTTGGCCGAATATTGTAAGGGGTTAATACGTAGTTTGTATTTGAATAGTTAGATTAATGTGTTAGTAATCCAATTGTAGGCGTTAGTGTGTGGATCTCATCAAGATATCGTCAAGCAAATGTGTGTAACTAAAACCCTCTTTCTTAGTCTAGATCGGCAAAAGTCGAAAAGCCGAAATGCCGAAAACCGGTATTTTATAGATTTGCGAGTGTGCGAATGCTCGTGAGGTAAATCGATTAATATTTTTGGTAAGCTGCAAAATTTGGACTGTAAAGTGCATGATTTCTGTGCCCTCGATATTTTTGGGCTTAATGGGCCAAAATTGGAATGATGGGCCAACGGGCCCAATTCGGTAAGAACCCTCGGTATGTGATTCTGTTAGTACGAGAAAAGTAGGAATATGCATGAAAAACCCTAAAATAGATAAATTACTGAAATACCTTTAAAAGTGGAAAATTTACGTTTACCCCTAGTAGATAAATTACCAAATACCCTAGGGTTAAATTGACCTAAATGCATGTTTGATGTTGTTATTTATTGCATGCCATGTTGTTGTTATCGATGCATGGGATTGGGATATTGACGGAGGAAGTATCTGAAAGTGGCTTGTCCACGATCTTGGAGGCTTTGCCTCAATTTATTGATAACCGAGCAAAGCAAGGTCAAGCAATCTGTGGAGTGTTAATTTGGATGGGTTGAGCTATTCCCACATGGAGTGTAGGGCTGGTACGGGTGGAGTGTAGTGGTTGGTGGGTTGAGTAGTCTCCCCAAATGGGCTTGCATATGTTATTGATGTTGCATGTATTTTGAAATGGGCCTATGGGCCATACTATTATCTGAATAAGGGGCTAAGGCCCAGTTTATTGTAATCTGAAAAGGGCTCTGGTCCAGTACCACTGTTACCTGAATGGGCTTAGGCCCAATAGGCTTGAGCTGACTTGGGCTTTGAATGGGTTTTCCTTACACACTGAGTTTCCCCAAACTCACCCTTTTATTTTCATCCACGCAGGTAATCCCCAACCATAGTGGGCTTGGAGCTGTGAGGGAATTCGGAGTGGCCACCCGTTCTGAAAGTTTGATTTTCTTCTGGTGAACTGGACATCCTTTTATTTTCGTTTGAAGTTTTGGGTTTTTAAATGTAATAAGGCCGCTTAATTGTTTTTGATGGTTTTAATATGTATTACTAAGATAGGTATTACTTATTTTAACTGTTGAAATTGGATAGCTTTAGGGCGCGTTTTAAAAAAAAAACAACAATTGATTTCAAAAATAACACGACAACAAGCAAAGCTTCCGCAATGAAAGTATTTTCCAAAATTAATCACTTTTCCTAAAAATGACTTAATCAAATCGATTTCCTAGAAATATACATGACGTTAAGGTGTGGCAATGGCGGTGTGCATGTCTAGGGTTGGATCCGAAGGGAGCTTGGTACTTAAGTAGTCCGATAGACTCACCTTCTCTTTTCCGGTTTCCTACCTGGTGCACAGCTTCCATCCACTTTAACCTATAATCATCTTTTAAAACACTAAGTAAGTTTTTCTGGATCAACAATATAAAATGTTTTGAATGCTTCGATGTGGCATGTCGGATCCGACCATAATGTCTGGGCCGGGTTTGGGGTGTTACAATTTTGGAGTGTAAAAAAGTTACTGACAAATGAACCTTGAGTATACAATGAAACCCAATGGCTGTCAACATCTTGCACTGACAGAAACAGTCCACTAAGCATTGAGTAGAGCTATAACACCTTTACCCAACCTGATAGCCGAGTCTAGGTTTGAGGTGTCATAACTAAACCGATTTGGTCTAACATCAAGCTTAAGTCAAAATTTTCCAAAAGAATTTTTTAAATTTATTTCGAATAATTATTATAACAAGACCTTAATCTAAACGTAATTGACTAACATGAAAATTTAATCTCTAAACTTAGTTACAAAAAATCTAATCCCCAAGGCAAAGCCTTTGCAAGTACCCTTTTTATGTGCATGAATCTAACTGGCAATGTTCCTTGGTCTAACATGGTCTGGCTTGGTCCCTTCTCGAGTTTTCTATCCTACAAATCCTGCAAACATAGGCCAAAACTTCTGTAAGCTCAAATGAACTTAGAGAGTTTCTTTACTACTACATGTATAAATATGATTATCCCTCTTCTCGCTGAGGTATTAACCTAAAAGAAAATAAAATACTCTAACTCCTTGATTATCCCTCTTCTCGCTGAGCGATCATTACTTGGTCGAGCTTTTGACCATTCAACTAATTTTGGTGGATTCTAGATGATTTATCATCCTTGCAAATTCTCATTTTTCCTTGCACATATTACAATTTGTTCTCCTTCTTCACACTTCCTATCATGAACATCCTTTTTATCTTTATCCTGACTCGTAAACATATAAGAGTTTTGGCAAAATAACTAACATTCTGCTCATTAGGCCTATTAGAAAAGGGTCACGCCACACTAGCAGTCTTAACATTATTTCATCCTTTCTACTTCTACGCTACACTCGGGTTGAAATGTTGTTTAGGTTACCTATAGTAAACTTTCCTAACCATGATAGCTTGCTTTTAAGGTGCATCGAATCCATCTGCATTGGACCATTTTGGTCTAAAATTCTAGTAGACTATTAACCGTTCGAGTTTACATTCTTCCTTATATGATAGTTCCCTATAGAACTAACTATATAGAGGATACTATTGCACTAGGTTTTCCTCAAAGAGGAATAGTCTTAACAGACATATCTGTCACTTGGATTAACCTTCTTAGTGTCTTTACCTGTTAATAGGTTATAGCTAACCCCTCTTTACCAAATAGTCTATCCAAGGTACTTATGATCGAACCTCTAACTTAAAAAGTTTCACTAAGCACCTTCTGGTGGTTATTAATAGAGGATCCTTATTTGCAATCCTAAAATAAATCTTCTTTCATTTTTCTATACATCGGCACTACTGGCACATCATTTCCCATGTCTGATTCTTGTTGGGTTACCACCTATATGCCCTACAAGCTCCCATATTCCCTTTTCTACTACTTTTGCCTTGTTCGACGGATTCTTCAAAATCAACTTGCTAACTATCACTCGCTAACACTTGCATTTTATTCTAACCTTTTTTTCCATATACATGATTTTTCTAATTGCCATCTTGGTGGTCTACCTCGTGTTTAATCTCCTAGCGGACTTCCCCGCGTTTAATATCCCGACAGACGTCATATGTTGCCATAGTCAAGCTATGGTCTTACTCGATTTAATCCCATGATTAAAGTTCTGGTGGACTCTTTATATTGCCATAGTCGAGCTATGGTTTTACACAACCCCATGTTGAATGTCCTGGCAGACTCCATTGGTTTCCATAGTCGAGCTATGGTGTAATAGCCCAAAATTGGGTCTAGTCGGAAAAGAGGTTTCGAGACCACAGAATCTGAGATATAAATAATTATTTTATGATTATTTTGAGGTCTATGATATGATTGCATGATTGTGTGAAAATTTCGTGAAGAAATTCTATGCATAAAGTGCTTAATTCGAAGTTAGGGACTAAATTGAATAAGTTGCAAAACTTGCATTCTAGAAGTTTCTAGTATGAAATTGATTTGAAATATTAACTAGGAGGTATTAAATAGAAATTTTACCAATTTCTAAGTTATGGACAAAATTGGACATGGATGGAATTTTTGGAAAGTTTAGTAGTAAGGGTATTTTGGTCATTTAGGGGTAAAATGAATTAAAATACAAAATTAAAAGCCAATTTTGCTCATCTTCTTCACCATGGACGTGTATACCAAGGGAGACTCCATGTCTAGGGTTTTCAAGCTTCCCAAGCTCAATTGTAAGTCCGTTCTAACCATGTTTTTCAAGTTCTTTACGTTTTTGGAGTCCCGGTAACTTGATTTAGCTTATGCTAGCAATAATTCAACCTAGGGTTCATACTTGGAAAAATACCCATAGGTACAATTTGTGTATTCTGGTGTTTTATGATACAATATGAGGTTTTAAATTATGTTATACAACTTGTGCTACTCGATTTTAAGTGAAAACGAACAAAAGGGCTTAATCGGTAAAAATACCTAATAGTTATAAGTATATGTTAGAGTGAGAATTTGATGTTGCCATAGAAGGGAAAAGTGATCATCATGTCATAAAACATAAGAATAAGGGATGAATTTAATTCCCGAGCCTAGGGGCAAAAGTGTAAATATGCAAAAGTTTAGGGGCAAAATTGTAATTTTTCCAAAGTTTGAGTTAAGGACTGTTTTGAATAGTACATTAATTAAATAAGTAAAACATGATGTTTTAGATCCCGGAAAACGAGATTTGAACCTAGAATGAGAGAAAAATCGAAAATTAGGAAAGTTGGTAAAATGGCTGTTTTAATATCAAGGTAAGTTCATATGTATAATAAGCATTAATTTATGCATGTTTCAATGTAAAATTGATATATTTACTATGATCTCCGAGGTGTTGAAAGTATGTAAGTTGGTATGATAATAATACAACAATAATGTTGTAATTTATATTTAAAAGTTAAATTTAGTGAATTAATTGAATTATGTTAAATTAAATGATTATGGTGCCAAGTTTATGAATTGATTTAAAATATGTCTATGGTACATGAAGTGCATTGAATTATCATACATAAATGTGATTTCTATGATTATGGATATTATGGGAAATTGTAAGTTCATATGATTTTAATAAGACAATGTGTAATTTAATGTTATTGCGTTGATATTAAATGAGATGTAAGTTTATATGTAAGTAATACATCACTATTACTTGTATTATGATATTTTATAAAAATATTGGAAATATGTTTGTGGATAATTACTTGATTGGTAAAATTGTTGGAAAAGAGAGAAATCCAGTTGAACCTTCTCGAAAGATTGGATGATACAGATGGTATGTAGCTAGGTCACATGTATAGTCTTGAGTGCACATCATGTGTACAAGAGAGCTACAAGACATTATGATGTAGCTAGGTCGCATGGGTGATACTATGTGTACACCATGTAGACAAGAGAGCTACGGATATATGTAGCTAGGTCGCATGCATGGTTCCAAGTGAAGGACACCATGTAGACAAGAGAGCTACGAGATAAGCTGGCTAGGTCACATGGGTGGTACTAAGTGTTCACCATGTGTACAAGAGAGCCGAACTATATGATGGGTGGAGCTATGTGCTGAAACCACCAAGTATCGAGGATTGATCCAAGTGTTCAACGGAGACTCTCTATGTATTGCTTTGTGAGTTTTGTGATGAATAAGTGCAGGAACTTGGTTATGTGAATGATGTGTTCATTAAGTGACCAGGATGTGGTAAGGTTATAAACAAGTAAGTTATACATGAGGATGATTTTATGGTGACCTTGTGATCATGGGCCTATACTTGTGATGTATGAAATGTGGTGAAAATGATTTGTGATATGTATGTTAAAATGAGGTTAATACAAAGAAAGTGTGAAAGAGTGAATTAGCAATAAAACTGTTTTGGACAGTAGCAGTAATGTGATTTTGAAAAATCACCAAAAATAGTATAAATTGAATCAGAGACTGAATGAGATATAAAATTAAAGCTTAATGAGTCTATTTTCATATAAAAGAAACATAGAAAGCAAAGGATTTCTATATTTTTAGATATTTATGTTTTTATGAGACTGATTCAGAATGATTATGTGATCCCCTGTTCTGACTTTGGAAAATCACAAAAATTTAGAGAAAAATAATTAGAGGCTCAAAATTATATTTTTAAAATCCATAATGAGTCTATTTTCAAGATAAATCAACAAGAACATTATCCGAGTTCTGTACTATACGATAATTATTTTTTAGTGAAGAGAGGTCAGAACTGTCAGAAAATGAAATAGGGGAAATTTTAATGAATAAACTGTACTAATTGGCTAAACCAAAAATTATGAAAATTTTATGGTGGAAAGATATGTGAGTGTAGTTTCAGGGGAATTTACTGATCTTAATTTAGAGCTCTGTAGCTCGAATTATAAATAATTAAGTGACTATGACTCATGTGGACAGTTTGATGTGAACATTTATTAGTAAATTGTGAAATCGTACTTACAAGAATGCTATATACATTAAGGATGTGGAATGGAGAGGAGGAGGAGGAAAATAAATATATGTGGAATACATGGAAACTATGGTATATGAAATATTGATATAATGAAATAAATGATATGTGTTTATAAGAAAACAAAAAGAGAATGTTATGTATCATGACATGTATATATATATATATATATATATATATATGACTAGTCTCAATGTAATGCTTGTTGGGTATGGAATTGAATTGAAATGTTTCAGGCAAACATGTTATTCTGCGCATCTGAATCGTGGTATTTTATAAAGATATGATCTAGCTTTAGATATGAATGCTTAATGATTAAGCTGAAGATATTTGGTAAGATGATAATCTTGGTATAAATGTATAAGTGGTACTATAATAAACAAGGTAAAATGAGTATGAGAGACACATGTATGATGACATACAAATGCTATGTTTGTGGTTTAATTGAGGATGTTTAATCATTAAATGAATACCATGTTATATGCTTTTGATTTTGTATAAGTGTGTAAGAGATCAAGGTTGACCAAAGCTTGGAAAATAGCCTAGGTATATTCCACACAGGCAGAGACACGACCATGTGTCTCAGCTGTGTATGGAACACGACTTTGGGACACGGGCATGTGGAGCATTAAAGCATGAAATTTCCAAGATTTTCGTAAGTTCTCGGTTTAGTCCCAAACCCTTTCTAAAGTATGTTTTGGGCTCCGTAGACTCAAATAAGGGACTATGTGTAAGAGAATGAACGCTTTGAAATATGAATAAAATTTTATGGCTCGTATTTTAGTTTAATGTTTGTATGTTTGTCTGGTAATGCCTCGTACCTTAGCCCGGCCTCAGATTCGGGTAAGGGATGTTACATATGGTCTTACACCTTAAACCTCTTTGAGGTGTCGCCTCGAAGGACCTTATTATCGTCACAGTGTTATCCCATAGAGACTGTTGACCACTGTCACATTGTTTCTCTATGGAACCTAATAATAGTTGTGACAATGTCACTCTAGTGAGCTAGTCGATAACATTTCATTTCACATCTAACCTAGATGCTCGAACATCGCAGTGTCCCCTCCGCAAGGCTCGAAGCTTCACTCATCACAATTTCTACCCAGCAACACCAAATTATGGAATCTAACAGAAATTCCATTCCCTAATCCATTCCTTGATTTAGCTACTTTTAACTTTAATGCTCGAACACCGTAGTGTCCCATCTGCAAGGCCCGAAGCTTCACTCATCATAGTTTGCACCCAACAGTTTTAGATGACGGTATACAAAAACACCATTTCAAAAATCCTAACTTTGTCTAATTTTCATATCCTACCGTTATAATCATGCAATAGATGCATTTCATTTACATGCATTTCATTTAAACGTGGAATCATAACTATTTCATGCATTTAGAACTACATTGGCAGATACCCATATACCAAAACAGTCTTATGCATGCTTAGCATTTACAATCACTGGAGATCATACATCATCACAGAACTCAACATAGAATCATGCCAACCACACAACATCCTAAGAATAGAGTACAGAAACTCACCCAATGCTTCTTTACTTCTTCAGCTTAGCTTTTCCGAATGCTAAAGCTTCCATTCTCCTATCAACTAAGCTTGACAACCAAATTCATAGAATAAATTTACCAATTTCAGCTTAAAAACTCAGTTTCTAGAAACATGCAGAACCTTTTAGAGGTTCTAAAAATTCATAACTTTATTTCTTAATCCTACTAACATCGAAGGACTTAGAACTTACCAGTTCATCGGATTCTCTACTTTTACAACTCAAATCTCTTGATCACTACTCCATGCAAAGATCCCCTTAATTATCTCTTTTCAGAGAAACCAAAGAAGAAGATGAAGAAGAAATAAAATAAAACAGAATTAAGAAGAACTCACCCTAGGAATTCATTTCTCAGTTATTTATAGCCCTTTACGCATCGGTTATCAACCTTATAAAATCATCCATTAGTAATCATTTTGTCTCTCACTAACGAACCAATTGGTTCTCATCGAACTGAACCAGAATTGGAACTTAACTATGTCTACATCAACCACTAAGCTTTCTTGATTTTACAGTAGAAGCTTCTAACTTATAGTTTCTTTCAATTTATCTCTCAATTATTCCTAAATTCCAAACTTAAGGAAAATCAAGTGTGACAGAAGCATAGCAAGAGTATCTTTTCTATAAATAACTTTTGAAGTAATTCTTTATAGAACAATCTAGAAATATTAGAAGATGGAGGAGAACAGAAAGAAACTTTTGATGTGTTTTTGGTATACCAAACAAAATGAAATTTGACTCCTAATTATAGTTCTATGTCTCTTCATAGAGATATAACTATCCAAATGTATAGTCACGTCTTTTAACAACAAATATAATTATTCAATAGATATCTGTTTGACTAATTATGATTCTTTATTAATGATTAAGTGACATAACTTTTGGTAATGAGAAACATAACTCACCACTATGAATAGTAGCAACTTTTGGTTAAAAACCAAGTGACATAACTTTTGGATAACTTGTAACCTTTCAATTATAACTATTAGAACATTTATAAATATTTTAAAAATGTTCGAGTAGTGATAAGTAGCTACCTACCTATTTATTTTATTCTAACATTTTTAAAAAACTTTATATTAAATAAAAATAAAGTAACTATCAAACAATATGCGTTGCTTACTATATGATACATCGGATTAAATAAATATAAATGATATAGATTTATTTCTCTGAAAATGATATAATGGTAACAATCAGCTTTAAGTATTAAAAGAAGAATCTAAAATTGAGTTAGTTTCCCTTAGCGTGGATATATTGTTCCATGAAAGAGGCATGGACTGGACATGAGATTCGGGAAGTGTAGAAAGTTGGCATGTGGCATATGGCATGGGTTTTATTGTTTGGCTTTTGTAGATGGGAGGAGTAGTTTAGGAAGAAATGGGATGGTTTATATAAAACAAATAATATGGTATATAGAATCTAAAGGTTTGCCTTGTTCAATTTCTTTGTTTACTCTTGGAATCCTAGGTATGATTTTATCTTTTTACTAAAAATGGACCCAATTTTGGGTTTATTATAAAAATAAACGTAAATAAATTATTAATAACCTAATAGGTTTTCTTTTCTTTCAAATGTAAGTCAAATTATTAATTAATAACCTAAACTCTAAACTTATCTAACAATGATATTGATGGTGAAGTTGGACTGTAACAAAGTTTTAAGCTTCTACTTGAGTTAGGACAACTTGAAACGTTGTTGTATTTCAGCTAGAAATACTCAAGGTTTGAATTGAGCAAGGTAAGTAACCTGCTGATTTGCTTTGAAAGAATCATTGTATAATTCTCAATTGAACAAAACAAAGTATTGAGCCTTTAGAAGTAAAAACTTCAATTAATTCAACAAACCATTTTAATCAACTCTCTTCATAAACCCTCCCACCAACAACAATCTTGAGTTGAAACAACTTTTTAAAAAACAAACAAACTCTAAATGATATTTTATTGAATCCGACCATTTTTCTCTATTAGCCAAACTTCTAATGAAATAAAAAGGTTCTTAGTAAACTTAAATCTCCTAAATTTTTATTTTAAAAACAACTTGCTTCACATTCTTAATAATTAATGAATTAAGTCTTAAATTTAGTCCAATATGATTTAATAGTTAATTTAAAATTTGAAATCAGTAATTCCGTAATAATCACCTTTACATATTTACTTTCTACGGTCTTCACTAAAACAATCATAATTTAAGCTATTGAATTTGAAATAATGTGATTCAGAATAACATAACTCAACATTAGTCTCAAGTCTCAACCCAAAATGATTGGATCCTATTCAAACATACATCGCAGACTAGAGCCGATCATGGTGGCGGCCTACTACCAAGGCTTAGAAAAATGGGAGGTTTGGGTAAAAATATAGGCGAAAAATGGGCTTGGGCAAAAAACGAGGCCCGTTTAAAAACGGGCGGACCTCGAGTAAGAGTTTTTGGCCGGGCCCACCCTTACCAATTATATATTAATATATAATTTTTTATTTTATTTTTAATTATTTTAAATTTTAATATAACTATTTTTTATTATATTGTTAATTTGTGTATTGTTTTAAAAATTGTTTTAGTATTATTTTATTTATTTTAATATTTATTTTAATATTTTTAAATATATTTGATTTATTATATTTTTAAATTTTTTATTTAATGAAATAAGAAAAAATTAATATGGGTAAATTGGGTAGGCTTGGGCTTAGTAATTTTATTTCGGGCGGGCTTGGGCAAAATTTTAGGCCCATATTTGGGCATGGCGGGCCGGGCCTAGTAGACGGGCCTAAAATTTTATTTGGGCCCGGCCCGAACCCGGCTCGGCCCGGCCCATGATCACCTCTAATCGCAGCAAACTAATCTTTTAAATTACAAAATTAACAATTTAAGTTAATTCAATTCAATAAATTTCACCCTATTCATGAAAGTAAATGATTTAGAAATGCCATCGTTAAATTTAGGTTATATGTCTTAAGTTTTTCTTTAAAAAAACTATTTAGGTTGGAGTTTAATTCTTTTATTTTATATAATTATTTTTAAAAAAATTAATAATAGGTTTGAATCTCAGCAATTAATTTGCATATCTTAGGCCCAAACTCAATTTTTTTTTTCTTATCGTAACATAATCATTTTTCTATATATAATTTTGGGTGGGGAGGTTATGGGGTTGCTAGGAACAACTTTCAATTTCACAGCTCACAATCCTTTTTGTGTTTTAACTTGATATATGGGTTGGATCATGGACAATTTCTCATTCGAATTAGATAATAAAAAATATTTTATATTTATTTGTAAATAATATTGATATAAATGTAAAAATAGGGCTAAGAAAAAAATTAAAAATTTATTCCCAATCATAATATTTGAATAATTTTGAAATATAAGTTAAAATTTACAGTTATTTAAACTTAATTGATGTGCGAAATTTCATTATGTAAATATACATGCCAAATGAAGTAATAAAATGATAAAAAAATTGTTCCGACGAGAAGAAAATTCTAAATTGTTAATCACCAATTATTTAATTTTATTTAATCTTAACAAAAAATTAATTTTAATTATTACTAAAATTAAACTAAAAATTATGAAAATTCATTAAACTAAAATAATGAAAATCTATAAGTTTCTCAATCAATTTTAATGATCTTGGAACTTTAACTTCATATATTCTAGTCAATTAATTATCTCTCTCTCAATTGTTCAATCTATGTAATTACTAACCTAGGATTCAATGGCATTAACCAAACCTTTCTAGTATCTAACTAAGTTAATCCCCCATCCCTAGCTATATTCTTATGCTACGTACGTTGGGTGAAGTCACTACAATCAGACCTATAGGATTGATTAGAGCATCAAGTATACTCATATCCTAACCACAAATTGTAACACCCCTTACTCGTACCCAAGGCCGGGATAAGGTACGAAGCTTTACCGGAAAAATATACAAACATTAAACTAAAATACGGGTCATAAAATTTCATTCATATTTCAAAATGTTCATTCACTTACACATAGTCTCTTATTTGAGTCTACGAAGCCCAAAACATACTTTAGAAAGGGTTCAGGACTAAACCGAGAACTTACGAAAATCTTGAAAATTTCATGCTTTAAGGCTCCACACGCCCGTGTCCCAAAGTCGTGTTCCATACACGGCTGAGACACATGGTCGTGTTTCTGCCTGTGTGGAATATACCTAGGCTATTTTCCAAGCTTTGATCAACCTTAATCTCTTACACACTTATACAAAATCAAAAGCATATAACATGGTATTCATTTAATGATTAAATATTCTCAATTAAACCAAAAATATAGCATTTGTATGTCATCATACATGTGTCTCTCATACTCATTTTACCTTGTTTATTATAGTACCACTATACATTTATACCAAGATTATCATCTTACCAAATATCTTCAGCTTAATCATCAAGCATTCATATTTAAAACTAGATCATATCTTTATAAAATACCACAATTCAGATGCACAAAATAACATGTTTGCCTGAAACATTTCAATTCAACTCCATACCCAACAAGCATTACATTGAGACTAGTCATATATAAATATACATGTCATGATACATATCATTCTCTTTCTGTTTTCTTATAAACACATATCATTTATTTCATTATATCAATATTTCATATACCATAGTTTCCATGTATTTGACATATATTTATTTTCCTCCTCCTTCTCTCCATTCCACATCCTTAATGTATATAGCATCCTTGTAAGTACGATTTCACAATTTACTAATAAATTCTCACATCAAACTGTCCACATGAGTCATAGTCACTTACTTATTTATAATTCAAGCTACAGAGCTCCAAATTAAGATCCGTAAATTTCTCCTGAAACTAGACTCACATATCTTTCCACCATAAAATTTTCATAATTTTTGGTTTAGCCAATTAGTACAGTTTATTCATTAAAATTTCCCCTATTTCACTTTCTGATAGTTCTAACCTCTCTTCACTAAAAATTAATTATCTCATAGTACAGAACTTGGGATAATGTTCTTGTTGATTTATCTTGAAAATAGACTCATTAGGGATTTTAAAAATATAATTTTAATCCTATAATTATTTTTATCCAAATTGTTTTGATTTTCCAAAGCCAGAACAGGGGATCACGTAATCATTCTGAACCAGTCTCACAAAAACATAAATATCTCAAAATATAGAACTTCTTTTCTTGCTCTGTTTCTTTTATCTGAAAATAGACTCATTAATATTTAATTTTATATCTCATTAACTCTCTGATTCAATTTCTACTATTTTTGGTGATTTTTCAAAATCACATCACTGCTACCGTCCAAAACAGTTTTATTGCTAATTCACTCTTTCACACTTTCTTTGTATTTACCTCATTTTAACATACATATCACAAATCATTTTCACCACATTTCATACATCACAAGTATAGGCCCATGATCACAAGGTCACCATAAAATCATCCTCATGTATAACTTACTTTTTTATAACATTACCACCTCCTGGTCACTTAATGAACACATCATTCACATAACCAAGTTCCTGCACTTATTCATCACAAAACTCACAAAGCAATACATAGAGAGTCTTCCGTTGAACACTTCGGATCAATCCTCGATACTTGGTGGTTTCAGCACATAGCTCCACCCATCATATAGTTTGGCTCTCTTGTACACATGGTGAACACTTAGTACCACCCATGTGACCTAGCCAATTTATCTCGTAGCTCTCTTGTCTACATGGTGTCCTTCACCTAGAACCACGCATGCGACCTAGCTACATATATCCCGTAGCTCTCTTGTCTACATGGTGTACACATAGTATCACCCATGCGACCTAGCTACATCATAATGTCTTGTAGCTCTCTTGTACACATGATGTGCACTCAAGCACCATACATGTGACCTAGCTACATACTATCAGTATCATCCAATCTTTCAGAAGGTTCAACCGGATTTTCTCTCTTTCCAACAATTTCACCAATCAAGTAATTATCCACAAACATATTTCCAATATTATTATAAAATATCATAATACAAGTAATATTGATGTATTACTTACATATAAACTTACATCTCATTTAATATCAAGGCAATAACATTAAATTACACATTGCCTTATTAAAATCATATGAACTTACAATTTCCCATAATATCCATAATCATAGAAATCACATTTATGTATGATAATTCAATGCAATTCATGTACCGTAGACATATTTTTAAATCAATTCATAAACTTGGCACCATAATAATTTAATTTAACATAATTCAATTAATTCACTAAATTTAACTTTCAAATATAAATTACAACATTATTCTTGTATTATTATCATACCAACTTACATACTTTCAACACCTCGAAATCATAATAAATATATCAATTTTACATTGAAACATGCATAAATTAATGCTTATTATACATATGAACTTACCTCGATACTAAAACGACCATTTTACCAACTTTCCCAATTTTTGATTTTTCTTTCATTCTAGGTTCAAATCTCATTTTTCAGGATCTAAAACATCATATTTTATTTATTTAATTAATGAACTATTCAAAACAGTCCTTAACTCAAACTTTTTCAAAATTACAATTTTTCCCCTAAACTTTTGCATATTTACACTTTTGCCCCTAGGCTCGGGAATTAAACTTCATCCATTATTCTTATGTTTTATGACATGCTGATCACTTTTCCCTTCTATGGTAACATCAAATTCTCACTCTAACATATACTTATGACTATTAGATATTTTTACCGATTAAGCCCTTTTACTCGTTTTCACTCAAAACCGAGTAGCACAAGTTGTCTAACATAATTTAAAACCTCATATTCTATCATAAAACAACAAAATAAACACATTTCACCTATGGGTATTTTTCCAAATATGAACCCTAGCTTAAATTATTGCTAGAATAAGCTTAATCAAATTATCGGGATTCCAAAAACGTAAAGAACTTGAAAAACGGGGTTAGAACGGACTTACTATTGAGCTTGTAAAGCTTGAAAACCCTAGTCATGGCTTCCCCCATGCTAATTTCAGCCTCCATGAAAAAGATGAGTCAATTTTGGCTTTATTTTCCCTTTTTATTTCTTTTAATTACCAAATGACCAAAATGCCCTTCCTTACTAAACTTTCAAAAATTCCATCCATGTCCAATTTTTGTCCATCACTTAAAAATTGGTAAAATTTCTATTTAAGACCTCCTAATTAATGTTTCAAAGCAATTTCATACTAGAAACTTCTAGAATGCAAGTTTTGCAACTTATTCAATTTAGTCCCTAACTTCAAATTGAGCACTTTATGCATAGAATTTCTTCACGAAATTTTCACACAATCATGCAATCATATCATAGACCTAAAAATAATCATAAAATAATTATTTCTATCTCAGATTTTGCAGTCTCGAAACCTCTGTTCCAACTAGACCCAATTTTGGGCTATTACACAAATTAATTCATTTGTTGATGCTACTAAAGTTAATCTTGATTTATTCAATCTAAACCTAAACCTTAATTTTCTCTTCCAAGACAAATCAAGATTATTAAATTAATGCAACTCGGTGATCAGGCAAGCAAATTAAATAAGCATAGGACTGAATATATAATTAACACCAATTGAAACAATTAGAGAGAACATAATAATTAGTAAGAAACATGATTCATTATCATTCCAAGAAAACAAAGTTTATTTCATGTTGATTTGAGAAAACAACACAATAAGAGATTCAAAAAAGACTTATATTGATAAAAAAACTAGAAGGAAACAATCTAGACAGAAAAATAATTATCGAATAGATGTTGAGCGCTCCAGATCTCTTTTTCTTCTTCTCTTTACAAGCTCGAAGTTCCCCTTGGTGTGAGAGAATTGTTTCTTAACCTCCAAGTTGATTCTTTTTCTCTTTTCCCCTTTTTTTCTCTTGAGTCACCCCTCATTTTTAGGGTTTTAATCGTTCTGCTCCACCAAAGACAAAATTAGGGTGGAGTGTTGGAACGTTTTCAAATATTTATAGTGTTCCAATAACTATAAATGAATGGGTGTAATTAATCAAAAGTTATATTATTTGATTTTTTGAAAAAAAATTATAACTATTTAAATAATATTATTTGAATAGTTATAATATTAAATGAATAATTATGTGTTTATTTTAAAGACATTATTATTTTGAAAGACACCTATTGAAAGATGTCTCTATGAAGAGACATGAAAATTCCTATAAATAGGAATGTGATTTCATTTGGAAATCACACCAAAAAATTCTAATATTCTTTCTTTCCTTCCTTCATTTTCTAATATTATTCTATAAAGTATTACTGCAGAAATCCTTTGTAGAAATTGAGTTTCTTATTATACAATGCTCAGTACGTAGTGGACTATTATCGTTAGTGCAAAATGCAAATAGTCATTGGCTTCATTGTATCCTCTCGGTTAATTTGCTTGGAACTCATTTGTACACTGAAGATAGATAGGGGCGATTATAACCTTAAAGATAGTGGCTTAATACACACCTTGGAGCCTTGTTCTATTTCTTCTTTTTCTGTTCGAGTTTCATTCGTATGTTCGAGATTTTCCTCACCAGAGATTTGTACTAACAGTTTTCACCGGAGATTTGTACTAACAATTTTAAGGTTATAATTCATGATGACTACCACAACACATGAAAGTGGAACATTAAGGGAGTTGGCTTCCAACTTTGTTAAACTTGATCGGTTTAATGGTGGCAGTTTTTGACGATGGCAAAAAAAGATGCACTTCTTATTATCAACTTTGAAGATTGCTTATGTTTTGGATACTCCAAGACCTAAAGAGAATGAAAACGAATCTATTGCTGCAACCCGTGAAAGGCAAAAATGGGACAATGTTGATTACATGTGCACAGGTCACATATTGAATGGTTTCTCTGATGTTTTGTTCGACAACTACCGAAATGAGGTCACCGCTAAAGAATTATGGGACAAATTGGAGACAAGATACATGACTGAAGATGTTACAAGTAATAAATTTTTTGTCAGTCGTTTCAATAATTATGAAATGGTTGATGGTCGTTCTGTTATGGAACAATTTCATGATATTGAAAAGATGTTGAATCAATTCAAGCAATATGATATGAAAATGGATGAAATGATTGTTGTATCCTCCATAATAGACAAATTTCCACCATCTTGGAAAGACTTTAAAAGAAGTCTAAAAAAAAAAAGAGGAAATATCTCTTGAGGCTTTGGCAAATCATCTTCGTGTTGAAAAAGAATATCAAAAGCAAGATTAGAACCTAAATTCTAAAAATGTCAAAGTGCATGTTACGGAGGAAGTACAGACTACTAAACTATTCAAGAGAAAGTTCAAACAGACTGATACAGCACCTAAGTTAAAAAAGAAACAAAAAGGCTCATGCTATTATTGTGGTAAGCCGAGACATTTCAGGAATGAATGTCAATTTTTAAAGAAGAAATCATCTTCTAAGGCTAATAATAACGAAAAGTTTGTTGTAATGATATCTAAAATTAATATGGCACAAGATGATAATACATGGTGGATTAATATCGGAGCAACCAAACATGTAAGAAAAAACAAAAGCATGTTCACAAAGTTCACACAATGTGAAAATGACAATGTCTTGTACATGTGAAATTCTTCCACAGCAGCAATCAAAGGCAATGGGTCTATTAAACTGCAATTTACTTCTGGAAAGATTTTAACCTTAAATGATGTATATTATGTACCAGAAGTTAGGAAGAAGTTTGTCTGGAAGTCTGTTGAATAAGTTTGGTTTCAAACTTGTTTTTGAGGCAGATAAGTTTATTTTATCTAAAGGAGGAATTTTCGTAGGGAAAACATATATGTACGAGAGTATGTTCAAACTCAATATTATTAATAAGAATAAAAATACTATTTCTGTTTATATGGTTGAATCCTTTTGTTTATGGCATTATAGATTAGGTCATTTGAATTATAGAAAATTGAATGACATGTATAAGTTAGATTTAATTCCTATTTTAATAATAATATTGAAAAATGCAATACATGTTTGTTGACTAAAATTACAAGAAACCTTTTCCCTAAGGTTAAAAGGAAAACCAAATTGCTTGATTTGATACATAGTGATTTATGTGACATGCATAATACTCCTACATTAGGTGGAAAGAAATATTTTGTTACTTTTATTGATGATTGTTCTAAATATTGTTATGTATATTTATTGCATTCAAAAGATGAAGCGCTTGATAAATTTAAAGTTTATAAATCTGAAGTTGAACTTCAATGTGAATCATTTATCAAGTGCTTAAGATCGGATAGAGGTGGAGAATACTATAATCCAAGTTATTTTGA
The DNA here is from genome assembly GCF_025698485.1 of Gossypium arboreum. Taxonomy (NCBI): domain Eukaryota; kingdom Viridiplantae; phylum Streptophyta; class Magnoliopsida; order Malvales; family Malvaceae; genus Gossypium; species Gossypium arboreum. The sequence goes on from NC_069080.1 coordinate 43,798,754, forward strand.
ATCCACTAGAATTGTCCATCAAGTTTCAACCCCTCACACACTACAACAAAATGGTGTAGCTAGAAGGAAAAATAGAGTCTTGACTGAAATGGTAAATTCAATGTTATCATATTCAGGTCTTGGACAAGGTTTTTGGGGAGAAGATGCTCTAACAACTTGTCATATATCGAATAGAGTTCCTAATAAGGAAACTAAAAAAAACCCCTATGAAAAATGGAAGAAAAGGAAACCAAACCTTAATTATTTAAAGGTTTAGGGTTGTAGAGATATTATCAAATTTCCAACACCAAAACATAAAAAGTTAGGTGAAAGAGGAATTGAATGCATATTTATAGGATATGCACATAATAGCAAGGCATAAAGGTTCATGGTAATTGAACCAATTGATTCAATTTCAATTAATATTGTTATTGAATCAAGAGATGCTATTTTTTATGAAAATAGATTTAATTCTATTTCAAGCCAATTACAACCACAACAATTGATTCATTCTTCAAATTAGAATGAGATTCCATTAGAACAAATTGATAATAATGATGAATCTTGTCAAGAATTAAGAAGAAGTAAGAGGATTAAAAAGGTCAAAGATTTTGGACCAGATTTCATTATGTTTCTTATAGAAGGAAAAGGTGAAAGTATATGCAATAAGATGCCTTATTGTTATAATACGAAATTTGATCCTATTACATTTGAAGAGGTAATGAAATCTCAAGACTCTACTTTTTGGAAAGAAGCAATAAATGATGAGATGGATTCAATAATAGGAAATCAAACTTGAATCTTAGTTGATCTTCCATCGAGTTCCAAACCAATAGGTTGTAAATGGATCTTCAAAAAGAAAATGAAGGTCAATGGAACCATTGATAAATTTAAAACAAGGTTGGTAGCCAAAGGTTTTACACAAAAATAAGGTATTGATTATTTTGATACCTATGCTCCAGTAGTAAGAATTGCTACAATTAGACTCCTAATATCACTTACCTTTATATATAATTTGGTTGTTCACCAAATGGATGTAAAAACTGCATTTTTAAATGGTGAATTGGAAGAGGAAGTGTACACGGAACAACCGAAAGGATTTGTTTTCCAGGACAGGAGCAACATAAAGTATGTAAGCTTGTTAAATCTTTATATGGACTTAAACAAGCACCAAAACAATGGCACCAAAAGTTTGACAAGGTTGTTTTGGCTAATGGCTATAAAATAAATGAATCCGATAAGTGCATATATAGCAAATTTGAAAATGGAAAAGGTGTCATAATTTGCTTATATGTAGATGACATGCTCATTTTTGACACAGATTTGGAACAAATAGAAAACACAAAGAAATTCTTGTCAAACAATTTTACTATGAAGGATATGGGTGTAGCAGATGCTATTCTTCGGATTAAAATAACCCGAGATGAAAGCACTATAGCTTTATCACAATCACATTATATTGAAAAAGTGCTTAAAAAGTTTGATCTTTTCAACTGTATACTAGCATCTACACCCATGGATCCTCAAATAAAATTAGTATCTAATGTTGGTAGGAAAATTGATCAATTGAAATATGCAAGTCTAATTGGTTGTCTTATGTACATAATGACTTGTACAAGACCAAATATTGCATATGCTATTGGGAAATTGAGTAGGTACACAAGTAATCCAAGTAGTTTGCATTGACAAGCTTTGAATAGAGTATTTAGGTACTTAAAGAAAACTATTAACTATGGATTGTGTTATAATGGATATCCTTTAGTTTTAGAAGGGTATTCAGATGCTAGTTGGATTACTAGTTTGGAAGATCATGCATCTACTAGTGGATGGATTTTCATTCTTGGTGGAGGAGCCATTTTTTAGGGTTCCAAGAAACAAACATGTATTATTGATTCCACCATGGCGACAGAATTTATTGCATTAGCCACTGCATCTAAAGAAGCAGAATGGTTAAGAAATTTGCTTTACAATGTACCTTTATGGTCCAAGCCAATTTCACCTATTTCTATCCGTTGTGATAATGAGGCTACCCTAGCAAAGGCATATAGCCAAGTATATAATGGAAAGTCTAGATACATTAGATTAAGACATAGCTATTTTCGATAATTAATCTCTGATGGAGTGATCACTATTAATTATGTGAGGTTGGCGAATCCTTTGACAAACAGTCTTACTAGAGATGCTGTAAAAGGACCTCAAAAGGGATGGGACTCAAGCCTATTAATTAAAGTCACCCATGACGGAAAATTGACTCAACGCTTGGTATAACATCAAGTCTTGAGTTCAATGAGTACATTATTAGTATGTGACTGTTAGCACTATAAATAAATTCATCCTAAGATTAAAATACTAGGTACCCATAATGATAAGGGAAGAATAAGTAATGTACTCTTAATGGACCTATAATATAAACATGTTAGAGTGTTATAATTACGGGAACACTCTTGGTAGGATCTACCTATGTGAGTGGAAGTATGACTGCTTCTAGGAGCTCTAGGGCTTGGCTCTGATAGCACTTATGAAAAGAGGACACAGACACATGGCCATAATAGTGTCCCTAGATACTATGGATTGACCGATGTTGAAATCATTGTGTGAGATGTGTTCGGTTAGTCAAATGGAATAGTTGGTTCAAAGCTTAGTCTACCATGCAATTTTGATTAAATTTAACATAATTTCACTAATTGAAGGTTCAATCGTAAGATACCTTCATTTATGCAAATGGATTTCCAAGAATATCAAAATCTAAAATATTTTGAAAATAGGGGGAGATTGTTGGAACAATTTCAAATATTTATAGTGTTCCAATAACTATGAATGAATGGGTGTAATTAATCAAAAGTTATATTATTTGATTTTTTGAAAAAAATTATAATTATTTAAATAATATTTGTAACACCCCTTATCCGCGTCCGATGCCGGGACACGGTTCGAGGCATTACCAGACTTAAACATAAACATTTATACAAAATCGAGCCATAAAATTCCATTCAATTTAAAATCATTCATACACATGTATATCGTCCCTTATACGGGCCTATGAGGCCCAAAACATACATCAAAGATGATTCGGTACTAAACCGAGAATTTTCAAAAATTTTACAACACTTATGAAATTTTCCATTTTTAGAGAGTTATATGCCCGAGTGGAGTAGGCTGTGTGGTTACACACGCCCATGTGGCTTGGGATACACCAGTGTCCCCAGACCATGTAACTCTCTGTTTATGACATCATCATTCATTCAGGGGCACACGACCAAGACACATACCCGTAGGAGCGGATTGTGCGTCACACACGGCCTAGACACACGCCCGTGGGTCTACCCGTGTGGACGATTGCAAGGCTATTTTCCAAGCCATTTTGTCACCCTTACTTGCACAATTTCATATCACATCCAATGGCACATTATCAAGCATATAAATGCAATTTAAACTAACCACATTCATGCAATAACATGTCATTTACATATGATTAAGCATATGATTATCATAAGCCATCATTTATGGCTATGCATGTTCAAATTGAATCACAACTCATTATAGGCCAACACACTTGGCCCTAATAGTAATGAATAATATAACAAAAGACATAATTCCTATGCATTCCATAAACTCGAGTACTTGAATACTTATGCCCCAGATGGTAGCTTGATAGTGTGATAGCATCTCCGGTGATTTCCAACCTGAGCTAGCTAAATAAACCTATAAGAGATGGAAAGGAAGGGGGTAAGCTTAAAGCTAAGTAAGTTCATATGAAAATAATAAGAAATTTATTTACATGCTTTTGCCAAATTCTTAGAACATGTTCTCAAGGTATCACAATCATATTTGCATATTATTCCACTATTTGCTCAAATTCCAGTTAAGTTTTCTACTCAAGTCGCAGTCACTAAATTATTTATATCTTAAGCTACAAAACTCCAAATTAAGTTCTACAAATTTTCCTGAAACTAGACTCACATATCTCCCTACCATAAAATTTTCAGAATTTTTGGTTTAGCCAATTAGTACAATTTATTCTTCAAATTCACCCCTGTTCTGCTGTTTGACAGTTCCGACCCATCTTTACCTAAAAATTAATTAACTCATCATACAAGATCCAAATGATGTTCCCATTTGTTTCTTTTGAAACTAGACTCATTAAGGTAATCATATAAATTATAACCCATAATTATTTTTTACAATTTTTCATGATTTTCCCAAATCAGAACAGGGGATGCCGAAAACATTCTGACTCTGTCTCACAAAAATTAAAATATCTCATAATCTGATATTCTTTTTCTTACACCATTTCTTCTATGTGAAACTAGACTCAATAAGCTTTAATTTCATATTTTATTCAGCCTTAAATTCAATTTCCATAATTTTTGGTGAATTTTCAAAGTTGGATTACAGCTACTGTCCAAAACAGTTTTAGTACAAAAATGATGATAACTAAGTTCATCACACCTTCATTTCTTTTAAATTAGAAATCTATGCATTTATAAACATATATCATAATCCACCAAATTAATACAACATCATTTCACAATACTCGTGGACTTACCATTCATGGATTTCGTATTCAATTGAGTTTCTGTACATACTTGCACTCATTCATAACATAGCTCAAGTTCGGTCTCATCAATGACATACCTCATTGGGACCATCATCAAATCCTTCCTTGAATTACCCGTTGAACACTCGGAATACTAATGGATACATGGAAACTTGCACATAGTGCCATATACGCAGTTAGAACCAACTCATAGCTCGTAACGTATGTAGCTAAAGCTACCACATATTTTGTAATGCCCACAATTGAGCTACTCACGGGTCTGTACAGAAAGTCAGCACTCGGACCCCAAAGCATTATCATGTAATGCCCGCTCATTGAGCTACTCAAGGGTTTATACACAAAGTCAGTACCCGGACCTCAAAGCATTAATATGATATGCTCGCTCAGTGAGTTACTCACGGGTTTATACACAAAGTCAGTACCCGAACCCACATTACATAGATCACTTATCTCATTAACTTAGACTCAACTCATGAGCTTAGACCACTTAATTTCTCATGACTTACCTTTTGTATCTTATACTATTTCTGATGTTCAAATGGGATTTCTTGTCTAGCTCAATGTTGTCGCACTTGCTCATAATGTCATTTATTCTTCCATCATACATTTCATACTTTCATGATAGTAATAAAACATTTAAATGCACATATTATCATAGCATTAAAATATGCTGCAACATCACATTATTTGCTTATGTACTTGTCGAATCTTCATCAAGAATATCCGTATAATCAATCATACAATTTATATAATAATAACAATAAGGCATTTAATATTTAATTATAACATTGCATTATTATAATCACACGAACTTACCTTGACACAAAATCGGCAATTGGACATAACTGTTATATTATTTGATTTTCCTCGTTTTAAGTCCGAATCTTGTTTTTCTTGATCTAAAATATCACATTTAGTCTAATTATTACTCATATTATTTAATGTGATCCAAAAATTATATTTTAGAAAAATTATATTTTTACCCCTAAACTTTGTCATAATAACATTTTGCCCCTAGGGTCGTAAAATGAAATGCACTCAATTTCTTTGTACTTTAAGCCTAGGCGAACCATTTTCATAACTATAGCAAACTACAATTCTCATCAAAATACATTTTTATGCCATTTTTACAACTTTTACAAAATAGTCGTTTCAGACGTTTTTACCGAAAATCATTTAGTAACAGTCATTTATTTAACAACAAGGATGCATTTTCCATCATCAAGCATCAAAATACACATATATTCATCAATAGAAAAATTTACAAACCTTAACAGTTTTGAAAATGAAGGTACGAGATAGCTAAATTGAGTTACCACGACTCCAAAAATATAGAAATAATTAAAAACGAGACAAAAACCATACCTAGATGAGCCATAGAAGCTTGGCTGAATGTTTACTCATCCATGGCTGCCCATTTTCTTCATAAACAGTTGAAGAAGAAAAAAGAAAAGATGATAGCTTTTAAATTTTTGTCTTATTATGCCTTTATTAACTTAATTACCAATTTGCCCTTTTCTTTTCAAACAAATTTCAAAAATACCAAACAAATATCTTCCACTAACTTATTAATGGGCTAATTATCACATAAGGACTTCTACTAAAAATTCTATAGCTATTTAATACTTCTAGCTTCTAAAACTCAAGTTTTGTACTTTTTACGATTTAGTCCTTTTTACTAATTTGAGTACTCGAACATCGAAATTTTCGAACGAGAGTTTCACGAAGTCATTCCGTGAAACTGTAGGCCATAAAAATATAATAAAAACAAATTTTTCCTGGTCAGATTTGTGGTCCCGAAACCACTGTTCTGACTAGGCCCAAAATCGGGCTGTTACAATATTATTTGAATAGTTATAATATTAAATGAATAATTATGTGCTTATTTTAAAGACATTATTATTCAGAAAGACACCTATTGAAAGATGTCTTTATGAAGAGACATGAAAATTCCTATAAATAGGAATAAGATTTCATTTGGAAATCACAACAAAAAATTCTAATATTCTTTCTTCCTTCCTTCATTTTCTAATATTATTAGATTATTCTATAAAGTATTATTGTAGAAACCTTTTATAGAAGTTGAGTTTCTTGTTATACATTGCTCAGTACGTAGTGGACTATTATCGTGAGTGCAAAATGCAAATAGTCATTGGCTTCATTGTATCCTCGAGGTTAATTGGCTTGGAACTCATTTGCACACCAAAGATAGGTGGGGGCGAATATAACCTTAAAGATAGGGCTTCATACACGCCTTGGAGCCTTGTCCTATTTCTTCTTTTCCTGTTCGAGTTCCGTTCGTGTGTTTGAGATTTTCCTCACCGGAGATTTGTACTAACTATTTTCACTAGAGATTTGTACTAACGTGGAGCGGATTGCTTGCTATTTGAAAATTCTGAATTGAAGATTGTGCTCCACCGAACTGAAGTTCGATAGAGTGGAAGTCTTCTCTTCACTACTTTTTTTACTCTATACTCCAAACCTTTCATTCTTATTCGAAACTAGAGAGGAAAATATTACGTAAATCTGAACTAACTTTAAAATTGATAAAAAAATTAAATAAAATATAATTAATCCAAAAAACCTATAAAATGCACTAAAAACTAATTTAAATGCTAAAATTATCTCCTAAAATACTATAAAAATTATACTAAAACAACTCTAAATATGAGAGTTATACTAATCAATACTATTTTTATTTAACTTATAATTAATTTTAAGCTTTTTATGATGTAAATAAATATTTCACATTTAAATTTTTTAAAATACCATGTAACATTTATTGATTATTTTTATTTACTTGAAAAATTAATTTTTAAGAAAAACATTTATGAAAAAATTTTGAAACTTCACCAAATAATGTTCAAATGCTATAAAGCAAAGTCCATTTTATAAAAATAAAGTCTAAAAATCTGAAATCCAAAATTAATATGAAAAATCAAGAACTAAATTGAACCGAATTATTATGAACATTTCAAAAATTTTAAAAACCTAACCAAACTGAACCGAGCTCACTAATAATAAGAAAAACTTATCAGGGCATAACCCAAATAAACAAGGTCTCAAGTGAGAAAAACCATTTCAAAATGAAAAAAATATAAATCGAATTTCAAGTTAATCAAATTGATTAACTCAACTCAATCGGTTTTTCAAATCAAATTGAATAAGCCTTTCGGTTTCTCATATTTGAGTCAAGTTGAAGTTTACAACTCGAACAATTATAATAACTTTAATAACAAATTGGTATAAATATCTTTTGGGTCCTTGTAAAATTCGAAAATGAGCTAATTGACCCCTCTTAAAAATTATAAAAAATTCAAAATGATCTTCGAAAAAAACAATGCCCCTAAATGTTTCAATGCATGCAATGATGTTGGCAAGTATAATAGTAGATGAATCAAATAAAATAAGCTCACGTAAGTGTTCAAATATAAACCAAAATAATAAATTCAAATAAATATAAACCCCATCTCAAGATGTCGATACTTCATTAATATTTCATCTTTGGACAAACTATTAACTTGTAATTGATATCTTGTTGCAGTAATTAAATATTGACAATAATAATATGTTAAACAATAAATCTTTATTTAGGTCAATTTATTACTTACATGTAAAACCGAATAATCGTCACATGTTTATTACCATAATTACAAATGTAATTTTATTAAATATCAGTCTTCCTTTGAGTGACAAGTACTAACATGACTTAAGTTACATATACACAACTTTTATATTTTCAAATAAAATAATTTCAACAATATAATACGCTTTGACAACTTATTGTGTCAACTAAGTTAATTTAAAATATATATAAACGTATAAAAAATCAAATTTAATATATCCATAGTAGTCAAAAGTCAAAAATAATATAATTTCTAAAATAATCGAAAATAAAGTTGAATCATATTTAAAAATAGCAATAAATAATATTTACCTGAATCATGCAATTAAAATTTGAATTCAAAAATCATACAACAGTACACCAAAACATAAAACCAATTATTATGAAATTTATAAAATAATGAGAAAGAAATCTCACAGAATTCGAATGTCCCAGAATTTGTGCGCACATCTATATATACATTCTACCGTATATAATCCGATTCTCATTGTGAAACTGTAAATGGAAATATACATTGAAGCGATCTCACAAGATTTGAACTATATTAAATCCAAAAAAAAAAAAAAAAAAACTATCTAACTTAAAATTAGGGTTACAAACTTGCTTGGACTTAAATACTAGAAAAGATTAATTTAACCTTGCGTCTTGGGTTTAAAACAGTAACCAGACCCGCATGATACAAACAGTGACGTTGCGGCTCGAAAGAACGGCACTGTAGCTAAAGATGGTGATGAAGTAAAGTAATAGGGCCGGGGCTCAAAAATATATGAATTATGAGAGCTTATCACCTAAAGATGGTGATGAAGTTTGGACGATCACTGATGCCCTGTTGATGCTTGGATTAGCTTGAGAGGTTTGTAAATCAGGAATTGTACACATAGAAGATGATAACATTCGATGAAACAAGAGTTCATTGAAGTTAGTAGCAATGTCATAAAATATAATTAACTTTGCCCAGGTTAAAATCCCACTCTCCTACAAAATTTAGGGCAAATCTCTCTCTACATGTAAGCCAAAACCAAAGAAATTGATGACCCAATTTCCATGTAAACAGCAGGAACCTAAGACCAGTTATTATATTGAGGCAAATTCTTGGGGTTACTTCCTACCGCAGAATCCATCTTGCAAGCACTCTCATCTTTTGTTTGAGCAATTTCTTCAGCTTCTGAGCTAACATCATCTCTCATTTCCTCTTCATTTTCATCCTTTGCTGAGGCCATTACACCATCTTCAACCTCATCTGAAGCATCCTCTTCATTCACAAAACTCCATCCAGGTATGAGTTTTCCTGCTTCTCTGATCAAACAGCCATTGTCATATAAACTTTGAGAGATCGTATTATATATGTTTCTCCGAGGCTCTTCAGATACAAAACTTGCAGGCCAAGCAAGGACTTCACCGTTTGTCCCTCCCATGTGCGTATCTGAAATCCCCTTGCCGTTTTCTTTAGGTTGCTGAGCTAAACAGGAATTGGTCTCGATTCCACAAATTTGGATGCCAGGACCTTCCAGGTGAGCTTGGTTGTGGAATGCAGGCATAGGCAAATTGCTTCCATTAACACTATTATTTGTTATGGTCTTCTCATTATCTTTCTTGGTACTCGAAATAGAGTGAGCTGTTTTTTCCACCTTGTTTAGAACAACTTTCTCAAAAAAAAGAACTCTAGACTCAGGTTGAACTTTACTTGCTGCAGGCTTTTGACCTCTTGCTTGAGGATGAGACTCATCAGGAGAAGCAGACACATCAACTGAAGCAACTGCCCTCTTAGGTCTGCCCCTCTTTGATGCTGCTCCGGATAAGCCAGTCTGAACTGCTTGAGCAGAAGGCTCATCCGCAGGCGGTTTCAGAGATGCAATTTGACCTTCAAGCTTTAATATTTGACTCTTGTAATCAGCTAATTCTGATTGCAACTGACCAATTACTCTCCATAGCATAACATTCTCAAATGACTGCATATGGAAACAGATAAACCAAAGTGTTACTAACAATGGTTAGAAGAGCAAAAACAAATACTAAAATAACTGATTAGGTGAGTAAAACACTACTACTTGGGATTCCCAAAGCTGTTGATGCTTCTGAGAAAGTTTAGCCATTGGGCGAATAATCCCTCTTTGAGAGGACTCTCCAAAGGTTGCTGAACGATTAGGCATTGGCGGAGGTTCTGAAGAAAAGGAGCCATTATAAGCTCCTGGGAAAGTATAGTTGAAAGATGGATGAACTTGCTGACCATGAGTCCACCAAGAAGAGGGATCCCAAGGACCTGTTCCCATGAAAAATCCAACATTACATGGCTCCAAGGTCCTCTATTTAGCAACTTCTTGACTTCCAAATTAGAAATTATGCTACATAAATTGGTAGAATGCACAATTCACTAACTGATCATATTAGCATCATATATCCATTGATATGTCATAAATCAATTCGCACTAATAGTAATCACACAGCATGATGAGATATGATAAACATAAATCAGAAAGAACTTTGGCTTGCCTTACCAGGAAAACCAGTAACATTCAAAGTACTTGGTTCAAATCCTACCTGGAAAACTTGGGAACGGGCTAAAATGGTAACCGATATTTGGGACCTCATGTTGGCTCCTTGGGGAAGTTCCTCCAATTAGAGGAGACGGTTGCCATCTAGCCGTGAACGGCTGAAATGTGGCAGGCACAGATACTGCAGGGAAATGGTAACTAGGTCGCTGTGGCAGCCATAAGGGTGAAGTGGATGGGGCTAAATGCACTGTGGGTTGGCCCTGCTGGACAAGATGATGAGGGAAATTGGACTGCAATGGTGCTACTTGCTGTGGTTGGCTTGCAAGAATAGGAGGCGTCTGACTTGATATACAAGGTCTTGGATTCAAGGAAGACTGCTCTGCCGCCTTTTGGGTGGAGTATGGCCATTGAAGAATACGTGAACGTTGATCGTTCAAGGAAGAAAGATTTTCTTGTGAAGAGCTGCCATTTTTGGTAACTTTTGCAGCAAGTGCCTCATTGGGTTGATTTTGTTGTTCCTTGCTCTGTTTATGACGAATTCAGCTCGTTAAAATTTGGGAAAATAATCAAAGATGCACTCATCACAACCATCCATCAGTTGCATGCGATGTGGAAATTGAAATGCAACAGTTACAACTGGCTTTGTTGACAATGCACAACTTCTCACTCCATTATGCTAAATAAAGAAAAAGTGATCTTATCATCCAAAACAATGAACCCTGGCATAACACATAACAAAACACTGGTTTTCCTTCAACCAGTACACATTTGAGGACACCCCCCAAAAAAATTAAGGCAGGAAAATGAAACCCCAGATTATCAATCAATAAACTTTCAGCTAATAGAAAGAACAAAACAAAATAAGGCAAACCCATTTAAGAAGAAGAGGTCACATACCAAGAGATCATTTGATTCAGGTTCTTGATAAAAAGAAGTGGCAATAAGTTTCTTATGCTTTTTCTTCTTCTTCTTTTCCATAGCAGTAAATGACTACTTTTTAGAAACTCAAAAACCTAACTTGTGTGTGGATGAATGTGGAAAATCTTAACTCATTACTGTAAAAGGAAGGAGAGAGAGAGAGAGGGTCAGAGCAACAAAAGGAGCATGAATATCTTCTTTAGCAGAAAGAGAATGTGAAGGAATTTAATATTATATTGTACATTTCTTTTTCCTTGTTCTTGCTGCAGAGTTGCCTTTCTTCTGTCTCTGTTGCAAACCAAGCCAACTAAAGATGTTCATTTTAAACCTCAAACTTAAGAATTTATTAAATTATTTTAATGTTTAATGTGTTGGTTTTCGAATAAAAATAAATTGCACTAAAACTATCACACCATACATGTTTGAAATAGATAATTCTTCAAATATGTTAAAGCTTTAAAATATTAAATCTACCTGTCCATAATTTTCAATTCATTTTAGAGATGGGCAGAAAATGGCAGAGCACGTGTGCACAGTATAAACTGAAGACCTTTAGGATCGATAATCAAAAGCTTTCAAAGTTTGATGCTGATTGATTGCACATATTCTCATGCAAAAATGTTGAAATGAGGAGGCCATTAATCATAACAACAAACACCTTGCTTAAACAATATCGGTTGTAATTGATTAGAAGAAAGGTATACAGATTTTATAGCGCCATTGACAGAAGAAGGTGGCAGCTGCTAGATGATAATAGAAATTTGGTTGAATGGAAGGGAAAGGGAGCAAGAGGTTGGAAAGGAACGTGTTTGACGCATGGAAGACCGCCCCCTCAAATTTGTCATCGGTCAAAACCTGCAATTTTGTTTTGTTTTGTTTCAAGACTTCACTTTGGGTTAAGATGAAATAGAATAGATGCTGAAATTAATATATACATAGCTTTTTCCGATACCTCCTGCATGCCCTCCTCTAATTATGTACCACCTGCACGTGCATGCAATCCAAAAAGTGTAAAATGAAATGCATCAAAGGATCCAATAGGCATAAGTGACGTAAACCTTACTTGCAACATTTCTGACCCATAAGAGAGAAAACCCAGCAACCTAAATCGACCTAGAATCCAAATGTACCGCCTTTTTTTTTCCAAGATTGGCCCAATCAAACTTTGATCTTAGTCAGAATAGGTGTTCTACCCGAACGTAAATCATTGCCTCTTTTGCAAGATTATTAATAAAGTCTAAAAGATCACATGAAATGATATCACTTGCATGCAATGCTTTACTCTTTTTTTTTTGTTTTCTTTTTTTAAATTTATATTTTATTTTAAAAGCTGACTCTTAATTCATTGGCTTTTCTCCTTTTGTAACTATTATCTTTTAGATTTTTACTTTATTTTTATGTTGTTTTTATGTTTATGGTTATTCTCTGAATAATATTGTTTTCAATATTTAAATTTATATTTTTCTTTTAGGAGTGTAACATGCCTTAAAAAATATTGATTTTTTTAGTGGGGATCGAAATTAAATTATAAATTTTAAAAGGCTAAAATATTAGTTTTTATTTTTTATTTCATCATTTTGAAGAGATTAAATAGAAATTTTTTCATTTTTAAGAGAGGCAAAATACAATTTTACCATATATTATCTTAAATTTTATTATTAATAAAGAGACTAAATTACATAAATTTCAATTTGAGGACCAAGGCTTCTTGCCTACCCTTTTAAAATCGCCCTTCATCTTACTATTACATTACAACCAACACTTATTGATTACCTATTACATTTATCAAAGGATGAAGTTATTTATTTGTTTGATTGATTTATATCCTTATTATTATTTATAAAATCATGGAATTATTATCGCAAGTTAATTATATAATTATTTGACACTATTATAATTAGAAAAATTATAAAAATAACTAAATCTATAAAGGAGAAACGATATATTAAGAGTTATATGCTCCTCTCTTACTTTTTTCTCATTACTTTTATTTTATCAATAATAAAAATATATTAATTATTTTCTTTTAAAAAATATAATTAGTTAAGTAATTTCTTTTTATATTATATTCTATTTTTCCTATGAGTGTGCAAAATATTAGTAAATTCTTTATCATCTAAACTCAATTTGAGCTATGAATAAGTTGATTGATGTATGTAAGTTTTTTGTATAATAATATTAAAGACAGAAGCAAAAGGTTAAGTTGAAAGCTGAGGAATGTATAATAATAGATAAAAGGAAGCTAATTCATTGAGTTTATCCCATTTCAAAATATGATGTCCCAAGTATTTGTCGACCCCACAAATTCTTTTTTCCTTGTTCATGCAAAAACCAACATATAACATAATGATATTTTATAAATTAAAGGAATTACCTTTTTCCAATCTTTCTACTGAAATGTTCAAAGTAGGCAGGTTTGAAATACTAAAAGGTAATTATTCAGTGGAGAGTGGACTTAGTTTCAAAGGTTGCTTTTATTTGGGGAGGACCGGAGGAATATCAATTATAATGTTGGGTACTTATCCCCACAACCCATTACCACTCAATGTTCCAACTTTGTTATTGTTGAAGGCCAACATGGAGCAACTACATATATACACACTGTTTAATGTCACATACTATGTATATCATGTTATCAAATTATAATATACTAAATTTTATAATTACGATTGTAAATTTTATATAAAGTATTAACTAAGTAAAAATATTATATATTTATCATAATTTTCCTAACACTTAATTGAAAATATATACTTATATTAGAAGTTATAATTTTAAAAAAACTTACAATTAAATAAAGTTTAAGTGTAAAATATTATACCATTTATATTTTAAATAATTCATATGTAAAATACATATAGAAAAATAAAATAGAGAAATATTACATATTAATAAGTACTCGTAATTCATATATTTTAAACCCTTATTGCTTTACTTTTCCTTGATCTTTGAGTCAAATATCATGTCTTAACTTCATTTTCATATTTTATGTGTTACATTTGCATACATTAGCATTTTTATTTATTTTTGCTTAAATTTTATATTAGTTAGTAATAAATAATTATTTTAATGTTTTCATGACTTTAATTCGATATACAAGCTTAAGATGCAAGATTGAGGATTATTGGGAGTGAACTGAGCAATTACGAGGAGGGCAGAAAAAGGTCGAATGAGTTGTAGCCCAAAAACAGTCGCCCTAATGCAGATCACACAACCCTTAGCATGCTAACACTCGTGCCCCACACTGCCTTGTGCCTTACTGTCGTGCTACCAAGCCGCAACACGACTGTGTGCAATCTGCGACACTAATGCTTACATGTCATGGACTTTCTTGCCATTTTAACTTCAAATTTGAGGTTATTTTGTCCTTTTTCGAGGCCAAAAGCCTAATCCAGTATTAAAAACCTAACTTCGGTCAAACAAACATTATAGATATGATCTTTTAGGAGAGAGGGAAGGCATTTTGTTAATTTTTAGTTTTTTTTTCTGCAAACTTTTTTTTTGCAATTTTCTTATTATATATATATTTCTAAACACTGTTTTCTAGTAAATGGAATTTCGAAGTTTGATTCAAATAATTTTTGAGATCTAATAGTTCTACATAATTTCTTTGTTCTTTAGTATTTGCATTGTAAGTTTTTTTCTTCAGTTCCGTATATATAAAACTCTCAAATGTTTTCCCTTATTTATTGATTTAAGTTATGTTAATTAAAAATATTATTAATAATGGTTATAATGTAACCAAAATTTACATGTCTTGATTGACATAAATGATGCTTAAGTTGCTTCAATAACTCATGCATTTATTAAAGATGTTCATGCTTCATGTGACCGTCCTGTAAATACATCTATCAATATCATAAAATGTTTAAATGGTCTACATGGTAGATGAATGGACACACATATATCACATTGAATATATTTCATAAATGCATGAGATTCTACCCTAATCTTTGCTAGTGATGCTCTCTTGATGAATTTCCCTTGAGAACAAGCAACACATAAGAATTTTTTAAATTGAAGAATCTTCCAATCCTTCAATGAATAACCATGTGAATTCTCAATTATTTTTCACATTGTAGATGACCCGAGATGGTATGATCAATCATGTCAGATAGTAAATGTATTTGGATATGTAAACTTCTATTTACTATAACATGTGTTTCAATTACATTAATAATTGTATGGTACAATCATGAAAACAAGGTGAATAATTTTTTCAAATACATTTATTTACAGATGCAGCTTTTTTTTATATGCATATACTCAATATTTTTCTCATTTGTAATCTCGATATGATTCCATTTCAGCGGATATCTTTAAACCTAAATAAATTTTTCGAGACTTTGATGAAAATAGTGCATCATCATAATACTTTTTGTCCATTGGGGTAGTAATATAGTAGTTCTTCAAGATCCTTCAATTAATTTTGCACTGCTAAATATGGTGTAGGCATTTTCAATTAAATGAGAAAAATATTTTTCTATATTTAAGTGTAATATGTGTGGTAGTACTGTATGCGAAATATATGTCTTCATTCTTGATCTTTGATTCAACCCAAGAATTGGGGAATTTTATACCCTTCATTAAAAGAAAACATGTAATAAGAGATATTGTAAATATTTTAAAAAAACAAAACATGCTACAAGAATACTAAAGTCACAAATAACAAGAATTATAAAATCATTAGAGAAATATGAAATATTATTATATATTTTAAAATTATTGATTTCTAGCCTTTAAGAAATCCTTTACATCAAGATGGATCATATTAACAAGTCCTTTAAAATCATCATCACTGTGAGCAAAATTAACCTTTCAATCATCATTTTGATAAGCCAAATTTGTTTCAATATTATTATCTTTCTTTTTGATGGAGGCTTATTAAAACTTTATAAAATGTTTAGGCGTGCGACAGGTACGTAACCAATGCCACTCATACGGCATCAATGGCACAAATTTTGAGTACCTTTTGAATGATTGCTTGGTGTAACACCCTAAGACTGACTCGATCATCAAGTTTGGGTACCAAATGTCACAATTAACCTGAATTACTTAACAAATTTTCTATCCGATTATTTACAAAGTCAATATTAAATTATACATCCATCGCAACTATATAATCCTTACTCAATTTCATAAATGTTAACAAATTTTGAATTTCAAAGGTTAAATTTTAATTATATTTTATACCATACAATTATTACATTAATTATTGAGGCTTAGGACTTTACTACAGATACACCTAATAAATCCCCGAGGTGCGGCCTTTAAGAATGCCCTTTTATATACATGAAACAACTACCAACATTCGCATGGATTTGGAAATTTCAAGTTTGATCCATTTACACGAACCTCAAGTCATCTATAGACCTTACAAACAAGGCAGTACAACCATAAGTTCAAATGAACTTAGTGAGATTCTGTATAGTAATACATCATTAAAACTCTATATTGATAGGGAATAAGAATAAAAGCACGAAACTTGAAACTCCCTATGTATCATTGGATACCGAGTGTAACACCCCGAACCCGAGACCATCGCCGGTGTCGGACACGAGGGGTTAACAAGCCAAGTTCACTTGTTTTGCCCATCCATTTGACATTTCCAGTCAGGCTGGAAAACTGCATCACTGTCGCCTTAAAAATCATATCTCGAGTTTCAAAACTCGGAAACTGGTTTCGTAAATTTTACCTGAATTTAGACTCATATATCCATCCATGGATTTATTTCTAGAATTTTTGGTCGGGCCAATTGGTACAGTTTATTAGTTAAAGTCACCCATGTTACAGGGATCGGCTGCTCTGACCTTCGCGCGGTATAACTTGAATATCTCTCTGTACAGGGCTTTAATGCTGGTTCCGTTTGTTTCTAATGAAACTAGACTCAAAATGGAATCTGTACATATAAGGTATGTCTCCTAATTCTTTTTGGATAATTTATAGTAAATTTTTAAAGTTTCGACAGGGAACCCAGAAACCGTTCTGGCCCTGTCTCACAATAGCTTTAATATCTCTTAACATGTAACTCCTATGACCATTTCGTTTCTTCCATATGAAAATAGACTCATCAAGGTTCATTTACATAGCTTATTCACTATTTAATTCCATTCCTACGAATTTTGGTGATTTTTCACATTCACGTCACTGCAGCTGGCAGCATCTGTTTTAAGGTAGGTCTTACCTATTTGGTAGTCTCCATGAACCAACTAGTCTTGCCATACATAGGTTCATATATGATCATTTTAACCATGCCAATGGCTGATCATATGACCAACATTCCCATTTCAAGCCATAGCCACATCATGACACCAAATATATACATACAAACCACAATTAGTCTAAGTCGATACTTCACTTTTACGAGCCATTTTAGCATGGCCGTACATATATACATCACAACATATTCAACCAACAAGGGTAGTCCTATACATGCCATTTCAAAGTTCAACCAAAATTTATACCAAAATAGAGGCGTGGATAGTGTGGATGACTTCGACTTTATTGATCCCGAATCCGATTGCTATCGAGCGAAATCTATAAAACAGAGAGCCAAAGTAACGGGTAAGCATTTTTTATGCTTAGTAAGTCTCAAGGAATATAATCAGCTCTAATTACAGCAATACATTCACATAGCCAAATGCATCATTTCATTAATACACATTCTTACTTCACACTTCATCATTATATACTTTCACAAAGTATCAATCAATTCAATAACTGAAATTCATTAGTCGATTGAGCGAATGTTGCTCAAACATGTCGACTTTCCAATGCACATATAACGTACCTTATCCTTTGGGCTTTTCGAGTGTACTAATTGAATTCATTACAGCAACCCACACTCACCTCCAGCCCAAGATTCTTCAGAATATAACCGGATATAATCACGTGCACAAATGCCTTGGTCTTAGCCGGATAGAATAACTTCATACGAATGCCTTGGGTCTTAGCCGGATATAGCCACTAGCACAATTGCCTTGGTCTTAACCGGATATAATTTCCACATAATTGTCTTGGGCTTAGCCGGATATCATTCAATTTCTCATGTACACATACATCAATAATCATTGGACATACATATTTCATTTTCATTACTAAGGCTCAAAACGCAAATATAATCACAAGCATATTCGCCTTCGGGACTTAGCCCGGGTAGAATTCAAATGCTCATACATACATAATCAATAATCAATACACATCCATACCTTATTTCACATAACTCAAGTAGGGTCACTTCTTGAGGACTTACCTCGGATGTTGTCGAACGGCTTTTTCGGCTATTCGATCACCTTTTCCTTCCCCTTGTCCAATTGTGGCCCTCTTAGCTCTTGAGCTTAATCTTGATGCAAACTTAACCAAATCTCCTTCTAGATCTCTTCTAAACAAAGGAAGCGAAGCAAAAATCCCTTCTTCCTCTTAGTATTTTCGGCCAAAAAGGGAGAGAGCAAGCATGAACAAAATTTTTTTTTTCTCTTCTTGGTTGCACGGCAATGGGGGGATGCTACTCTCTCACACACATTTTTTTTTTCTTTTCTCACCCATGCTTAGTTGTTTATTATTTCTAACATCATCCATTAGTAAAACATGTTGGGAACATGTTCCTTGCCCATAACCTTGTCATGGCCGCCACTCCTCCTTAGAAAGGGATTATTTGACATGCAACTCCACCTTTTGTTAACATGTACTAACAAGCCATTTAAAATTAGCCTATCATATTTCACCATGTTTCACTTTGATCCCTATTTAATACTTTCTCATACAAATGGGTAAAATTAGAGAATGAAATTTTCCACATATGCATGCACACACATAGTAAGCATAGAATATAACAATTAATTATTTTTATGACTCGGTTTAGTGGTCCCGAAACCACATCCCGGCTAGGGTCTATTTTGGGCTTTCACAACTCTCCCCCACTTAAGAAATTTTTGTCCCCGAAAATCTTACCAGTAAATAGGTTTGGATATCGCTCTTTCATAGAATTCTCGGTCTCCCAAGTAGCTTCTTCTATCCCGTGCTTGAGCCATAACACTTTCACTAGCGGAACTCGCTTGTTTCGCAACTCTTTCACTTCTCGTGATAGGATACGAATCGGTTCTTCCTCATAACTCATATTAGCTTGAATTTCAATTTCTGATGGACTAATCACGTGCGATGGATCGGATCTATAGCGTCGAAGCATCGAAGCGTGAAAGACATCGTGAACCTTTTGAGTTCGGGGCAAAATCAGCGATATGCCACTTTGGACCGACTCGCTCGATATCTCATATGGCCCAATGAACCTCGGGCTCAACTTGCCCTTACGGCCGAACCTGAGTATCTTTTTCCAAGGCGATACCTTGAGAAACACTTTATCACCCACCTGATACTCGATATCCTTACGCTTCAGATCCGCGACGACTTCCGACGATCGGAGGCTATCTTGAGACTTTCACGGATTATTTTCACTTTCATTCAGCATCCCTAATCAAATCCACCGAGAATCTTGCTTTCACCGAGCTCGGTCCAAAACAATGGTGTACGGCATTTACGACCGTACAAGGCCTCGTAGGGTGCCATCTTAATACTTGATTGAAAGCTGTTGTTGTAAGCGAATTCAATCAACGGCAAATACCGTTCCCATGAACCACTAAACTCGAGGACGCAACATCTTAACATATCCTCAAGTATCTGAATTATCCGCTCGGATTGACCATCGGTTTGGGGGTGAAAGGCTGTGCTGAAATGCAACTTGGTACCCAAAGCTTCTTGCAACTTTTTCCAAAATCGCGAGGTAAATCTCGGATCTCTATCCAAACACGATGGAAATAGGCACCCCGTGTAATCTCACAATCTGAGAAACGTACAATTCAGCTAATTTGTCCATTGAAAAGTCCGTACGTACGGGGACAAAGTGGGCCGACTTAGTCAATCGATCTACCACGACCCAAACCGCATCCTTCTTACTTGCTAACAATGGCAGTCCGGATACAAAGTCCATTGTGACTCGATCCCATTTCCACTCGGGTATCGTGATTGGCTGAAGTAATCCTGAAGGCACCTGATGTTCCGCTTTCACTTGTTGACATATTAAACATCTCGAAACAAAGTCGGAGATGTCTCGCTTCATACCATGCCACCAAAACCGACGTTTCAAATCATTGTACATCTTCGTACTCCCCGGGTGGATTGCCATTCGGCTACAATGGGCTTCATTCAGAATTATCGAAATGAGTTCCGAATTCTTTGGGACACACAGATGACTTTTGAACCTCAAACAATCGTCATCGTCGATTTGAAACTCCGAGTCCTTGTTCGGAACACACGCAGCCCGTTTTGCAACCAACTCGTCGTCGACTTTCTGAGCTTCTCGAATTTGGTGTGTCAATAATGGTTTGGCTTTCAATTCAGCCACTAACACATTGTCGGATCGGACAGACAAGTGCACATTCATCGCTCGTAAAGTGAATAACGACTTACGACTCAAGGCATCCGCAACCACATTTGCCTTTCCGGGTGATAGTCAATGATCACTCATAATCCTTTAATGACTCGAGCCAACGCTTTGTCGCAGATTTAAGTCTCTTTGGGTCATCAAATATTTGAGACTTTTGTGATCCGAGTATACATGGCACCTTTCACCAAATAAGTAATGTCGCCAAATCTTCAAAGGCGAATACGATGGCGGCCAATTCGAGATCATGAGTCGGATAATTTTTCTCATGTGGCTTTAATTGCCTCGACGATAGGCCACAACTCGACCTTCTTGCATTAATATAACCTAACCCAAGTAGAGAGGCGTTGCTATAGATGACAAACTCTTTCTTGGGACTCGGGTTGCACTAGAATTGGGGCTTCAGTCAAATAAGTTTTCGATTGATCGAAACTTTTTGGCATTTCTCCGTCCATTCGAACTTAACATCCTTTTGGAGTAGCTTCATCATCGGCGTGGCTATCGTTGAGAAGCCTTTTACAAATCGTCGGTAATAACCAAGCAAGCCCCAAAAGCTCGAACCTCATTAATATTTCTGAGGCTTCCAATTAAGTATGGCTGAAATTTTATTGGTCGACTCGAATACCCGTCTGAGATACCACATGACCCAAGAAGCTAACCTCTCTTAACCGAACTCACACTTCTTGAACTTAGCATATAATTGCTTATCCGTAAAATTTGCAGCACTAACCGCGGTGTTCAAAGATGTTCGGTCTCATTTCTTGAATAGACCAAGATGTCATCAATGAACACGACTACGAATCGATCCAAATATGGTCTAAAGATCCGATTCATTAAATCCATAAATACCGCAGGGGCATTAGTGAGCCCAAACGGCATCACTAGGAACTCATAGTGACCATATCTTGTTCTGAAGGTAGTCTTGGGTACGTCCGAATCTCGGATTCGCAATTGATAATAGCCCGATCTCATCTAATTTCGAGAACACTGAGGCTCCCTTCAATTGATCGAACAAGTCATCGATACGTGGTAACGGATATTTGTTCTTTATCGTCGCTTTATTAAGCTGACGATAGTCGATCTACCGCATGGTTCCATCCTTCTTTTCACAAACAACACCGGCGCACCCAAGGCGAGAAACTCGGGCGAGCAAAACCTCTATCCACCAATTCTTGCAACCGAGCTTTCAACTCCTTTAATTCCGTTGGTGCCATACGATACGGAGCTATCGAAATTAGAGTGGTACCGGTACCAATTCGATGCCAAATTCTATTTCCGAACAGTGGTAAACCCGGCAATTCTTGGGAAAACATCCGGTATTCACAAACCACGGGCGCAGATTCGGGTTTCTTTTACGATTCCTTGTCATCGAAAGCACGACGCAAGGTACACTTCGCACCCTTTTCTTACATATTTACGGGCCAACATCGGCGATATTACGGTGGCAACTCCATTAAGTCCGTAGACTCAACCCGAATTACAAACTCAGTAGACTCAATGGGAAAAGTCTTCTTGGATGCTAAGGTTTCACATATATATGAATGAGTAGAACCGGGGTCAATCAAAGCAATCACATTTGTATTGAAAAGAGTGAAAGTACGGTAATAACATCCGAGAGGCAGCATCCTCGGCGTGCGCGTATGGCATAAGTCCTAGCAGAGCACGAGCCTCGGATCGATGGTAGCATCTCTAGATCCTCTCGACCGCCAACGACATTGCCCATATTTCTAGGAGGCCTACCTCGGCGGTGGTAGCACCGGGTTTGCACTCGACTTACATTCTGTTCATGCATCCTCGGGCAATCCTTCATAAAGTGGTCGGCCGATCCACACTTATAGCGAGGAGCGATCACGAAACCAACAGCTCCCGAATGCCATTTGCCACAATGTGGACACTCGCCCTCTCTCGGCGATCATTTCCACCACCGACGATCGAGGTGACTCGTGTGGTCACAGGGGTCGATCGCGCCTCGTCTAGAAAAGCCCAAACGCCTCTAGACCGGCTCACATCGTCTCGAAATCTCTTCGATGCTTGTTGAAGAGACTTTCCGACGACCTCTTTCGAATTCTCCGGTTCCCACATCACTTTTTGTTTCTCCTTTCTAAGCTCTTGACTTTACAAGCTCGCTCAACAAGTACTACGAACTCTCGTATCTCGAGGATGCCAACAAATATCCTTATATCATCATTCAGCCCATCCTCGAAGCGTTTACACATAATAGCTTCGGACGAAATGCATTCTCGCGCGTACCGGCTAAGCCTCACAAATTTTCGTTCGTAGTCGGTAACTGACATCGAACCTTGCTTAAGATCAAGGAATTCCCTCCGCTTTTGGTCGATGAATCTCTGACTGATATACTTTTTTCGGAACTCGGTTTGAAAGAATTCCCAAGTCACTTGCTCTCTAGGCACCACAGAAGTCAGAGTACTCCACCAATAGTAGGCGGACTCGCGTAGCGAGGAGATGGTACACTTTAAGCACTCATCGGGTGTACAGGATAGCTCATCAAGCACCGGATAGTGTTATCTAACCAAAATTCAGCTCGCTTCGGCATCATCATCATCCGTAGCCTTAAATTCAGTGGCCCCATGTTTTGAATCCTATCGATTGGGGCTTACTTGACCTTATTTGGTCAATCACCGGAGGTATTGTAGGTCTTGGGGTTGCATTTGTCGGGAATGGAGGTTGTGGAACAGTAGTGTTGGTTCGAATGTATTGATTAAACCATTCGTTCATCACACTATAAAAGGCTTGCCTAGCCTCTCAATTAGGATTGCTGGCCATAGGTTGAGAGTCCATGGCATTGTCCCTTGCGCGGAGCAGGCGCCACACTCTCCACATCATCAGCTATCGCTTCGGTTGGGATCGGGATCCATTGCTATAAACAAACACAAAGTCAAATTGTCAGAAATCACCACACTATCGATTCATCATTTAATGGCATGTATAGCTAGACCCCAAACACATCACGGTAGTCCTAGAATCGACTAAACCGTGGCTCTGATACCAATAAAATTGTAACACCCGAACCCGAGACCATCGCCGTGTATCGGACACGAGGGTTAACAAGCCAAGTTCACTTGTTTTGCCCATCCATTTGACATTTCCAGTCAGGCTGGAAAACTGCGTCACTGTCGCCTTAAAAATCATATCTCGAGTTTCAAAACTCAGAAACTGGTTTCGTAAATTTTACCTGAATTTAGACTCATATATCCATCCATGGATTTATTTCTAGAATTTTTGGTCGGGCCAATTGGTACAGTTTATTAGTTAAAGTCACCCATGTTACAGGGATCGACTGCTCTGACCTTCGCGTGGTATAACTTGAATATCTCTCTGTACATGGCTTTAATGCTGGTGCCATTTGTTTCTAATGAAACTAGACTCAAAATGGAATCTGTAAATATAAGGTATGTCTCCTAATTCGTTTTGGATAATTTATAGTAAATTTTTAAAGTTGCGACAGGGAACCCAGAAACCGTTCTGGCCCTGTCTCACAATAGCTTTAATATCTCTTAACATGTAACTCCTATGACCATTTCGTTTCTTCCATATGAAAATAGACTCATCAAGGTTCATTTACATAGCTTATTCACTATTTAATTCCATTCCTACGAATTTTGGTGATTTTTCACATTCACGTCACTGCAGCTGGCAGCATCTGTTTTTAAGGTAGGTCTTACCTATTTGGTAGTCTCCATGAACCAACTAGTCTTGCCATACATAGGTTCATATATGATCATTTTAACCATGCCAATGGCTGATCATATGACCAACATTCCCATTTCCAAGCCATAGCCACATCATGACACCAAATATATACATACAAACCACAATTAGTCTAAGTCGATACTTCACTTTTACGAGCCATTTTCGCATGGCCGTACATATATACATCACAACATATTCAACCAACAAGGGTAGTCCTATACATGCCATTTCAAAGTTCAACCAAAATTTATACCAAAATAGAGGCGTGGATAGTGTGGATGACTTCGACTTTATTGATCCCGAATCCGATTGCTATCGGCGAAATCTATAAAACAGAGAGCCAAAGTAACGGGTAAGCATTTTTTATGCTTAGTAAGTCTCAAGGAATATAATCAGCTCTAATTACAGCAATACATTCACATAGCCAAATGCATCATTTCATTAATACACATTCTTACTTCACACTTCATCATTATATACTTTCACGAGTATCAATCAATTCAATAACTGAAATTCATTAGTCGATTGAGCGAATGTTGCTCAAACATGTCGACTTTCCAATGCACATATAACGTACCTTATCCTTTGGGCTTTTCGAGTGTACTAATTGAATTCATTACAGCAACCCACACTCACCTCCAGCCCAAGATTCTTGAATATAACCGGATATAATCACGTGCACAAATGCCTTGGTCTTAGCCGGATAGAATAACTTCGCACGAATGCCTTGGTCTTAGCCGGATATAGCCACTAGCACAATTGCCTTGGTCTTAACCGGATATAATTTCCAGCATAATTGTCTTTGGGGCTTAGCCGGATATCATTCAATTTCTCATGTACACATACATCAATAATCATTGGACATACATATTTCATTTTCATTACTAAGGCTCAAAACGCAAATATAATCACAAGCATATTCGCCTTGGGACTTAGCCGGGTAGAATTCAAATGCTCATACATACATAATCAATAATCAATACACATCCATACCTTATTTCACATAACTCAAGTAGGGTCACTTCTTGAGGACTTACCTCGGATGTTGTCGAACGGCTTTTTCGGCTATTCGATCACCTTTTCCTTCCCCTTGTCCAATTGTGGCCCTCTTAGCTCTTGAGCTTAATCTTGATGCAAACTTAGCCAAATCTCCTTCTAGATCTCTTCTAAACAAAGGAAGTGAAGCAAAAATCCCTTCTTCCTCTTAGTATTTTCGGCCAAAAGGAGAGAGCAAGCATGAACAAAATTTTTTTTCTCTTCTTGGTTGCACTAAGCAATGGGGGATGCTACTCTCTCGGACACATTTTTTTTTCTTTTCTCACCCATGCTTAGTTGTTTATTATTTCTAACATCATCCATTAGTAAAACATGTTGGGAACATGTTCCCTTGCCCATAACCTTGTCATGGCCGGCCACTCCTCCTTAGAAAGGGGATTATTTGACATGCAACTCCACCTTTTTGTTAACATGTACTAACAAGCCATTTAATGTAGCCTATCATATTTCACCATGTTTCACTTTGATCCCTATTTAATACTTTCTCATACAAATGGGTAAAATTAGAGAATGAAATTTTCCACATATGCATGCACACACATAGTAAGCATAGAATATAACAATTAATTATTTTTATGACTCGGTTTAGTGGTCCCGAAACCACATCCCGGCTAGGGTCTATTTTGGGCTGTCACACCGAGTGCCACAATTACCCAAATTTCTTAAAAATTTCCCAACCAGTTATTTGCAACCCTAGTGAAATTATATACCCTTATCTTTTACTTAGGGTCTGTTTGGTAGCCAGGAAAACATTTTTAGGAAAATGATTTCCTAGTTTTACGGTGTTTGGAAGCTTGAAAACATTTTTCAAAGGGAAAATGTTTTACTAGACACGGGTAAAATGGCCTTCAATTTGGGGAAAATGTCTTACTGATTTCATTTCTGTAAGACATTTTCCATCTCCTCCTCATCCAGGTAAGCCTTTTTTTTCTTCCGTTCTTCAACTTTAAGCCTTTTTTTTCTTCAATTCTTCAACTTTTTCCACCTCCTTCTTCATCTAGGTAAGTCTTCTTCTTCTTTTTCTTTTTCTGTTCTTCAAATCTCTTCCATTTTTCCTTAGTTCGTCGCGTATCTTCTCTTCTCAGATAAATTTTACACACTGCTGTTTTGTTTCCTATCTTCCCCTCTTTCTCAGGATCTCATTCCTCTTCGCAAGGTATGGCATCTTTTTTAATTCTGCTTTTTCATTTTGTTTTGGTGATGGGTTTTGTGATGTGGGGTTGTGGTTTTGGTGCAAGAAATGATATCAGTCGACTGATATCACTGGCGTCAAGATTAAGAAGCAAGGCTTCCCTGGCCTTAGAGGTATGCATCAATGTATGCCATTCATGAACCCTAAAATACTAAAAACTTCTTTGGCGTAATTATTTATTGAATTCAGAAGTGCAAATTGATTTGATTCTACTAATTTGTAATTGCTTGATTATATTTTTCCTAAGAAGTGGTTCCTTTACATGATAATTGGAAATCAAAATTTGCAACATAAAAATGCAGTTAAGATGTTAGCATTTTGATGCCTATTGTATTTTTTAACCATTTGATCATGCTGGTTTAGAACTTACTTTTGAATATTTATTTTGTTCCTATGTGGTTTTAACGAGTCTTTACCTCTCTTTAAATGTTTTGGGATTTCTTCTAATAAAAATTCACTCTGCTGTTAATTTTTTTACTTCCAATACAATCACTCTTTGACATGGATATAGTTCATTGCCTATTTTCAACAAAGTGTTTCCCAACTGCCTGCCTATCTGTCTCTTGTTTTGGCTAATTAGTATTTCTCAAATTTGATATGTCGAACTGCTAATTAATGTTGTTTGATGCCATTTTCTTTGATATGATATTTATTGGTCTTTATTGAGGTGTATTAGTTCATTTCAACTCTAGTTTTATACCTCACTTGGTTAACAGTCGGGGGGGTTGTAGATTTATCTTTTATGCACCTCTCTTTGTTCATTTTGTCATCTAATGGGATTTAATCCTTTCATTAATTATGACATCTATTCTGCTTCCTAATTTAAGGAGATTGGATCGATTGACTTGAAAAATTAATTTTGGATATCTCTAAATATCTTAGACTTTATGAGGATATTCTTGATGCTACTTTTGTTGCTACTTTTAGGGATTGTATTATGATTGATCTCAATGTTAGCAAGTCCAAAAAAGCTTTATATTCAAGACTTGCATAAGAATTATATATAGAGTGAGTTTTGGCATTTACTATATTCAACTCTTCCTTGTTGGATGATTTTCGCAGTTTCACAGTTACTAATGAAAGTTGAAATTGATTTGATGTTTGATTGCAGGGGAAACCAGTCGAAATTTTACACATTGCTGTTATCTTTCTCTCTTTCTCAGGATATCATTCCTCTTCGCAAGGTATGGCATCTTCTTTAATGTAATCTGGTGCCACGTTTTGTTTGCAAATATGCTTGATTCTTGTGCTTGTTGTTTTAGGAAATGTCTGCCCAAACCTTAACAAGTCAGGGTTTTGGTGTGGATGCTATTTCAATGTTAGGAAATGGTTATCTCTATCTTCTTTGAAGTTTCGTGTGCTTCATATCAATTTTGATACTTGAACACTATAAAGATAATATGTAAGTATGTCAATTATAGCTTCTGTAATTGCAATATCATTTCAGATTTTTATTTTGGGTTTATGTTTGAACAAATTTCATGAAATACATGATAAGTTATTATCTTTTGTGGAGTTCAATACATTGTCATTTTTAGGTAAATCTTTGCAAGCAATAGAGAAAGTTTCTTTTAGTCATTTTTAGATAGATTTTTTTTCAACGATAAATGGAAGACCAATACAAAATGTCGAAAACAATAGAAGCCAAATATAACAAAATGTCTATAGGAAATAAAAAATAAGTTTGGATGATCAAATCAATCAAATGCCAAAGCTTCCTCAAACACTCTTGCAACACTTATGCATCCTCTTTTTTGTTTCTTATTATTATTCTTCTTCTACCTATATAATATGTATTTTAGAACTAATAAATAAAATTGTATTGCATGTTCTGTTTCAAGCATTCCTTCATTCACACAACCTTGAGTATGAGTCTTATCGCTTTGTTGTTACTGTTTGGCTTTATAATTTTAGAACTAATGTTTATTTTATTTTATAATAAACATAAAAATTAAATTATCATTGCAGCCATAGTAACAGATTTTGACTATAGTGTGGAGTTGGGTAAAACCTTTATTTTAAAAAATAATTAAGTAATACATATATACCTTGACCTATTCACCTTGTCTCGTTCATTCTTTTTCATTATACAAATATGGTTACATCTGATTTTTTGGATTATATATATGCCATTGCCAACAAGTACATACTCTATATTTGGTTACTTGAGTAGTTGGGAAAAGCTAGCTGAAGAGGTTACCTTCACCCTGAAATTTGTAGCAGTTTGGTTTCGGTAAAGAACTGTAGAAGGACATTGTTCCATGGATACATGTTAGTTAATTTCTTACAATGTTTACTTTAGATAAGTCATCTGGATGCGGGTTTTGGTGACCGAACAATTCAATCACTTTTCCTGTTGCTTGT
The DNA here is from genome assembly GCF_025698485.1 of Gossypium arboreum. NCBI lineage: Eukaryota > Viridiplantae > Streptophyta > Magnoliopsida > Malvales > Malvaceae > Gossypium > Gossypium arboreum. The sequence continues at coordinate 43,828,085 of NC_069080.1, forward strand.
AAATTATATATATGTCATGATATGCTTGTAAAAGTAATCCAAGAAAATCAGTACCATAGTTGTCTATTTCTCCAAGTTTCACTTTTTCAGGAATCACATTAATCAATCAATCTCTCAAAACCAATGCAAACCATTAACCACTACATCCATCACCCAAAAAGAAAGGGAAAAAAAGGAACTTGATAGATTTATCCACATAGTACTCTGTTACCAAAATGAATAATATAATTTAAAAGAAGGTGCAGGAGGATGCGTCTAGAGGGTGGATAAGGTATGTAAGCACCAGTGCCACAAGTATCAGAACGTAAGCAATCCCTTGGTCAATTGAAGTTCCTGCCCAAAATCAAATGGATATAAGTAATTAATTATTTAATGTATTTGATTTTGGGGGAAAAATCCTACTGTATTTATTTTAACTGTGAGAAAAACAATGCCTTTAAGGAAAAATGAGAACCGTTTCAGAGTGAAAAGAAGAAGAAGAAAAAAGAGTAGATTTTGGCAATGCCTGAATACTGTTATAAGAAAGGCAGTATTGAAAAGAGCTAAAGGTCTAAAAATAACATGTTAAAAAATAGATTAGTTACCATCACTTGTAGGAGAAGGAGCTGGTTCAGCAGACTGAGCTTCAACTTTGGGTGAGACAATAGCAAAAACAAGAGCAAAGATGGTCACAACTCTCATAAGAACACTGAAAAAAATGACTGCCATGTTTTCAAAACTAATAAACAGAAATCCTTTCTAAAATTATCAGCAGGGAGCAATATGAGAGAGAGCACTGAAGAAAAACATAAAGTTGAAAATGTCAAGGACTAATGCAAAAGAGAGAAAACTTGGGTTTAAATAAAGAGGTTGAGATTGTATTATAAGAAGTTAAAAATGAGTTTGTATTTTAATTTTGTAATTTGTAATCAGAACCACAACAATTGTGTTCCAATACTTTTTCAGTCATAATCTTCATCATTTTAGCAAATTCACTTTGTTTTCTCACATTTCCTTTTTTGTTGTGATGAATATGTCTTAAATTATGCCCTTTTTTGGTTATTATTTAAGTTGGGGTTGGTTAGTTAACTCCATTCCCTTTAATCATGGTAACTTTAGTCATAGTAACTTTAGTCATTGCTTGAGAAACCTTCATATATGTATGTATGCACTTTAGTCATGGTAACTTTAGTCATATATGTGATTTTATGAAAAGTTTGCATCTTTTTTGTAGTGATCAAATATTTGTGTAGCGTTATTTTGTGTAGATGGATCGTAATCAAGATCAAAATGCAATTGTCGGAGTCGTGGCTTCAGTTTAACTTTTGGGGCTCTCTGGATTAAAAAATTAAAAACTAGGAAGGAAATTGATTCTCACCCTCGGGTGAATCGAGATTCTGAAAGAGAAAATTATATTAATAGTATTTTATATAGTGGTGACCAGTATTGTATTGATGTGATAAGGATGAGACCGATAGCCTTTTTTAATTTGTGTGATATTCTTAGTAGGAATAATTTGTTACAATCAACTAAATCAGTGAATATTAGGGAGCAAGTAGTTATATTTTTACATATAATTGGTCATAATGTAAGGTTTCGAGTGATTAGATCTAGATATTATAGATCAAATGAGACAATTCACCATTACTTTAGGGTTGTATTGAGAGCTATTTTGAAATTGTATAAGATAGTTATTAGATTACCTAATGAGTCAACTCCTAGTGAAATCAGAAATAATCCAACGTTTTATCCTTATTTTAAAGATTGTATTGGAGCATTAGATGGAAATCATGTTCGTGCATCCGTTCCACTTAGCATTCAAGGAAGATTTCGTAGCTGTAAAGGGGGGACGACACAAAATGTATTGGCTGCCATTACATTTGATTTGAAATTTTCCTATGTTCTAGTTGGTTGGGAAGGTAGTGCACATGATTCTCGTATTTTAAGTGATACACTTTCACGCCCAAGAGGATTAAGAATTCCGGAAGGTAAGAATTAATAAACATTAAATACCAAATAGTTCTAGTAAGCTCATAATTTATTAGTAATAATTATGTTTTGTCAAATTATAGGTAAATATTATCTTACTGATGCTGGATATGGCATCTGAAATGGATATATTACCCTATATTGTGGTGTTCATTATCATTTAAAAGAGTTTAGTGCTCAGGGGCCTAAAAATGCAAAGGAACTCTTTAATCTTCGTCATTCATTATTGCGAATCACTATTGAACGTGTTTTTGAGATTTTGAAGAAACGGTTTAGTGTATTAGATGCTGAACCATTTTGGAATTTTCAAACTCAAGTAGATATAGTTTTGGTTTGTTGCATCATTTATAATCATATCATGGGAGTTGATCCTAGTGATTTACTTAATCAAGGATTATACGAGGAGCCTGAGTCTGATTTGATAATATCAACTCTTACGGAGCGAGAAGAAAGAGAAGAAACAAAAGAATGGTCTGTTAAGAGAGATGAAATTGCATAAACTATGTGGACTGATTATATGGCTAGAAATATTAGGTAGGTTTAGGGCTTAGGGTTGTTGTTTCTATGTTATTTATGTTTTAGTATTAAAATTGTTTTTTTTTTGTTAATGTTGGTTGGATAATGATATTGAAATTTTAGTTTGTTGGATTCTAAAATTATTATGTCTTGAATTTGTTAGATATCGATTTTGTTTCAAGCTTGTTAGATATTGAATTTATTATGTTTTAAGCTTGTTGGATATTGAAATGATTGAAAATGACAATTATTAATGTAGAATGGGTAAGGGCTACAGAGAAGGGACCTCCAAGCAATTCAGGTGGACAAAATTGATGGAACATCTTTTTCTTGAAATTCTAGCAGAGGAGACCCAGAAAGGAAATAAGCCTTCTAATACTTTCAAAGCAGTTTCTATTAATCGAGTTTTCGAAGCTATTTCTAAAAAATTTCAAGTCCAATGTGATGCAAAACATGTTGAAAATCATTTGAGGACTGTAAAAAAACAGTGGCAGATTATATGCACAATTCGGGGGGAAAGTGGTTTTGGATGGGATGATAACATGAAAATGATCACATGTGATAGAGCAACATATGATGCAGCAGTAATGGTAATATATGTATATATATGTTAAGTATATTACAATTATTTTTTACTTGTTATTCTAATTGGGCATAATATCCAATAGGCACACAAGAAGTATGAACCACTTTTGAATAAAAGCATTGATCATTATGATGAAATGGCTTTGGTTGTTGGCAAAGATATGGCAACAGGGAGTTTTGCCAGACCATTTGCTGACATAGATTTGGATGATGATAACCAATATTCAGTGCCTATAGACTGCAACAATGAAGAGACTGAAGAGGTAAGAACAAATGTATCTTCATCTGGCACATCCAAACGTAAAAGAAAAAAGGCTCAAGAAAGTTTCGTTGATGAACAAATTAAATTTGTGGGTGAATAACTTGACAGAATTGCTAATGCTTTGGAATAATTTACTGCGGATAAGACACCACATCTTTACGAAGAAGTGATGTCAATGGAGGTAGAATGATTTGATGATGACTTCCTTTGTTCTGTGTTTGATTATCTAATGAGTCATGAATCTGAGGCAAAAGCTTTTTTAGTTAAAAGTAACAAGTATAGAAAAATTTGGCTTCAAAAATTTTCTCAAGGTTGAAGATATTGATACTTTTAATGTGGTGTAATACTAGTTATGCACTTGGACAATGCTGTTGTAATCATGTGGTGTAATATTAGTTATGCACTTGGACAGTGTTGTTGTTATCATGTGGTGTACTACTAATTATGCATTTGGATAATATTATTAATTTCTAGTATTAATTGTGATTTGGAAGCTAATTTATAATTATTCAATCCTTGTTTTTATTTTTTAACACAATTATAAATAATTTATTTGACTTTGGTTGTTTTCAATTTATGACGGTTAATATTCTAGTTTAATAATTTAGCATTATTATATATTTAAAATGATTTATTTATTTATAAATAAATCATTGCAATATATGTAAAAATAATTTCAAATATAAATTTATTAATATATATATATATATATAATAAACTCAATCAAACAATGAAAATATAATAAATTCTTAAATATATAAACTTAAAACAACTTTTCAGAAAATATTTTCAGGAAATCTGCCAAACAACAAAAAATATTTTACACAGATTCATCCAAACACCAGAAAAGTAAATCATTTTCAGAAAAGTAAATCATTTTCCAGAAATCATTTTCTGGAAAATATTTTACTAGCAAACAAACGGAGCCTTAATTTTCGTAAGTAACAACAATTTCACATTTTAAACATTGAAATAATTACTATTCCATAAATGTACTAGGTGAATGTCACCATTCCATTTTAAGAGACTTGAACGGTTATTACAACTTAACAAGACTTATGACTTTGTTGTATTATACTCAATAAGTCCTTGATACATGACCTCAAAGGGTGGCCCTCTATATGCATGAAACAACTACCACTATTCATACAGGCCTAGCTATGTCTAGCTTGATCCTCCAACACAATCCTCGAGTCAACCATTGACCTTGCAACCATACATTTCCAACGTAAGTTCAAAAAAGCTTAATGAGATTTCATTTAGTAGTGTCGTACAGATTCTCTAGTTCAAGAGATAAGAATTGAAACACCAAATTTAAAACTCCTGGTTTATCGTTGAGAGCACCACAGATTTCTTGGCATAGACAACACCTAGCATTCCTCGTATTATAGTGGCGGTCTATCGAATGATCCATCCCATTTGAGGGATTCTTACCACATTACCCTTACTATGTCCTTCTTACAATTCGGTATGTGTTTGAACCTTCTTTCGAGGTAAAATCCTTTTTCCAATCATTCTCATCGGGTGTCTTGCTTGGAAGATTTAGCAAATATGCAAACTTCCAATTTGTTGTGATTTTGTACACGTATAATGATCGTTTAAGAATTTCCCCATTTATGGTTATCCTTTCATAACATCCCCAAGGTGTCAGATAGTGCCCAACTGCTAACTCTTACTCAAGTTTTCCTTGGCGAACTCATTTGACGTGCTTATGGCCCTATTCCATATCACCTTCGACGAGTTCCCTTATTGTCCCAATAGTCTATGAATTTCAAGCACTCCTCACTCATTTATACTTGTGAATTATCATGCTAGTCATGCTACTTTTATGGATTCAGTTCCTGACATACCTCCCTAATGGCAAACTTCCCCATTGGGATTCCCATGACTTACATCTTGACGGACTTCTCTGCTTTTACTATCCATGCAGATTACCCATAATACCCTAGTGTCATATAGCCATGATGTTACTCAACCTAACCCCATATCTAACGTCCTAGCGGACTATCTATTCTTATGTCTCGATGGACTCTTTTGGTTGCCTTAGTCGAGCTAAGGTTTTACACCCTTCTGACCATATGTTCCTTTGGTCTTAACAAACTATCTCTGTAGATGCCATGGATTCTTTCTCCCATAGTCTTACATTGATTCACCATCCTGGCGTACTGTCTTATAATTTCATAGAGTTTTTCGTCCATGATCTTATTCATCATACCTGGCTGTCATAGCATCTTTCATCTATAATCTTATGTCATATACCTTATATGTTGTACCATACTTCTATGGCATCTTTCATCCATGGTATTATGCTATGTACCTTATACTAAATTGTCATAGCCTCTTTCATCTATGGTATTACGTCATATACCATTTTCATGGTGTCATCCCAAGAGCCTGCTGACGACCGTAACGATGATACTTTATGGAACCTAATACCGTTCTCACGGTGTCGCCCCAAAAGACTAGTTGATACAATATCGTGGTAAATAACTTTCCATAATAATGATTTCCCAAATCCTCCTTCCATTACCTCTTTTACACTACCTATCCTTGATACTTGAACACTGCAGTATCCCTTCTGCAAGGCATGGAGCTTTACTCGTGGCGGTATCTAATAGAGTCACTTCCATTTTCCTTTCCTAACTTCATCTATCCCCTCAATGATTTTCCCCATATTATCATGAAATACATGCAAGTATTATCATACAACATAATAGCATGGAGCACATCAAACCTCTAAATCATATAATGATCATTTCATGCAAACTAACAAGTATTGGGAAATACTCATATTACCATGCATACATGTCATACTAACCCAACAGAGATCATACCAGCCATGTTGGAGTATAGGATCTCACATTGTTTCCTTATTCATGGTAGCTTAGCTTTTCAAATTCACCATAGCCTCCCTTATCCTCTCAACAGTACATTATTCCTCTACTTCCAGACTTGGTTTCTCACGATGGTAACAAAATGCAAAGCCTTTTAGAGCTACATATTCTTCTTCTTCTTCTTCTTCTTCATATTGTTTTAAAAATATGATACTTGGTTTAGAGAAGGAGAAGATGGGTAAACAGAATTATGAAGAATTATGTTTCCAACTTGTCCTATTTATAGTCTATTAACATGATCTCCACAGACTGTTGCTACCACTCAGTCCTAATTATTGTGTCTTCCACTATGGAACCAGTCAATTCTAATTTAACTAAACTGGATTTGAGATTTAACTTTCCCTAACTAGTCACTTAAGTTTCTAAGCGTCTTATTAGTGCTTGGGAATTTCTACTCATATTCTGTAGCAGCCCGATTTTGGCCTTAGTCAGAGTAGTTGTAACACCCCGAACCCGAGACCATTGCCGGTGTCGGACACGAGGGGTTAACAAGCCAAAACCACTTATGGCACCGACCAATTTGACATTCCAGGCAAGCTGGAAAACTGCATTGCTGTCGCCTTAAAAAGCATATCTCGAGTTTCACAACTCAGAAACTGATTCCGTAAATTTTCCCTGAATTTAGACTCATATATCCATCAATTTATTTATTTCTAGAATTTTTGGTCGGGCAAATTGGTACATTTTATTAGTAAAAGTCACCCATGTTACAGGGGTCGACTACACTGACCTTCGCGTGTTACAACTTGAATATCTCTCTGTACAGGGTTTCAATACTGATGCCGTTTGTTTCTAATGAAACTAGACTCAAAAAGGAATCTGCACATATTAGGCATGACTTCTAATTCATTCTGGATAATTTATGGTAAATTTTCAAAGTCGCTACAGGGGACCCAGAAACCGTTCTGGCCCTGTCTCACGATAACTTTAATATCTCTTAACACGTAACTCCTATGACCGTTTCGTTTCTTCCATATGAAAGTAGACTCATCAAGGTTCATTTACATAATTATTTCACTATTTAATACCATCTCTAAAATTTTTGGTGATTTTTCACATTCCCATCACTGCAGCTGGCAGCACCTGTTTTTAAGGTAGGTCTTACCTATTTTGTAGTCTCCATGAACCAACTAGTCTTGCCATACATAGGTTCACCTATGATCATTTTAGCCATTCAATGGCTGATCATGTGACCAACACTCCCATTTCCAATCCATAATCACATCATGAAACCATATATATATATACAAATCACAAATGGTCTAAGTTCAGTACTTTACTTCTACGAGCCATTTTCGCATGGCCGTACACATGTACATCACAACACATTTGAACCAACAAGGGTAGTCCTATACATGCCATTTCAAAGTTCAACCAAAATTATACCAAAATGGAGGCTTTGATAGTGTGGATGACTTCGACTTCAATGATCCCGTATCCGATCGCTAACGAACAAAATCTATAAAACAGAGAGCCAAAGCAACGGGTAAGCATTTTATGCTTAGTAAGTCTCAAGCAATAAAATCAGCTTTAACTAAAGCATTACATTCACATAGCCAAATGAATCATTTCATTAATACACATTCACATAATCATACTTACTTCACACTTCATCATTGTATACTTTCACAAGATATCAACCAATTCAATAGCTGAAAATTCGTTAGTCGATTGAGCGAATGTTACTCAAACATATCGACTTTTCCAATGCACATATAAACATACCTTATCCTTTGGGCTTTTCGAGCGTACTAATTAAATTTATTACAGCAACCAATGCTCACCTTCAGCCCAAGCTTCTTGAATACAACCGGATATAACCACATGCACGAATGCCTTGGTCTTAGCACTGATAGAACGACTTGCACAAATGCCTTGGTATTAGCCGGATTTAACAACTTGCACGAATGCCTTGGTCTTAGCCTGGATTTAGTCACTAGCACAATTGCCTTTGGTCTTAACCGGATTTAACTACTAGCATAAATGTCTTGGGACTTAGCCGGATATCATTTAATTGCTCATGCACACACATACATCAATAGTCATTACACATCCATGTTTCGTTTTCGTTACTAAGGCTCAAACACAAACATATCACTAGCATAATCGCCGGGACTTAGCAGGGTATCATTCAAATACTCATACACACATAAATCAATAATCATTACACATCCATATTTCATTTCACATAATTCGAGTAGGGTCATTTCTTGAGGACTTACCTTGGATGTTGTCGAACGGCTTCAACGGCTATTCGATCACTTTTTCCTTCCCCTTATCCAATTGTGGCCGTCTAAGCTCTCGAGCTTTATGTTAACAAGTAAATTGATTTAGTCGTTTGAATATCAAAGGGGAATCCAAGGTACTTAGCCCTTATAAGGCCGCACACACTTATATTCATACACTTGAGCTCATTAATTATAACATAGCATCAAGCACTCATATGGCCGATTATACTTAGTCATACTTGCACCAAATCAACAATAATTTCAAGGTTTTTCATACTATACATGCACTAGGCCGAATGTACATGCAAATTTCACAACCATTCTTCAACAAATTTCTCCTTTAAAGAAACATATTTATCACTTTCTTCATAACCAAAACATCATGTGCAAACATATATACACATATAGGTGTAAGGTCAATTTCAAGGTATCCATAACCATCCAAAACACAAATTTTTAACTAACATGCAAGAAGCATAAACCATGCTCATGAATGCATCATGGCGAATACATCACAATCATGCCCTTTCAACTTCGATCATGGTTAAACAAAAAAACTCAATGTCTTACTCAAGATTGCTACAAAGAAATTTCAAGAGTAGTCAATCCATCATTGCATGCATCATTAGCAAGCTTCACATTTAGCATGCAATGGCTTTAACACAATAATAACCTTGGCCAAATACCATTTCCATGGCATAACAAGGATTTGAACCATGGCTAACATGAACATCAAGTTAGCAACTAAAACATGCATGAATCTCATGACACAACCTCATACATACCTTAATCTTGATGCAAGTTTAGCCAAATCTCCTTCTAGATCTCTTCTAAACAAAGAAAATGAAGCAAAAATCTCTTCTTCCTCTTAAGAATTTCGGCCAAAGGAAGGAGGGGAAAAGATAAACAAATTTTTTTGTTTTTCTTTATCACCTACACGGCAATGGGGGGGATGCTACACTCACACACATTTTTTTTTTGTTTCTCTTCCCATATTTTAATTATTAATCATTTCTCTCATGCTCCATTAACAAAACATGTTTCAACATGTTTTCTTTGCCCATAAACCATGTCATGGCCGGCCACCACCTATAAAAAGGGGGAATTTGACATGCAAGTCCATTGTTTTGCATGCATGCTTTAATTAGTCATCACACATTTCCCCATCATACTTTCAAAGTTTACTACTAGGTCCTTTCTAGTGAAATTCACATTTATAGCTCTAAATCAAAACATCAAAAATGTCACACATGAATACACACATATTATAGGCATCAAAATAAATTTTAGATTATTTTTATGCCTCGGTTTTGTGGTCCCGAAACCACGTTCCGACTAGGGTCAATTTTGGGCTGTCACAACTCTCCCCCACTTAAGAAATTTTCGTCCCCGAAAATCTTACCGGTAAATAGGGTTGGGTATCGCTCTTTCATAGAGTTCTCGGTTTCCCAAGTAGCTTCTTCTATCCCGTGTTTGAGCCATAACACTTTCACTAGCGGAACCGCTTGTTTATAACTCTTTCACTTCACGTGATAGGATACGAATCGGTTCTTCCTCATAACTCATATTGGCTTGAATTTCAATTTCCGATGGACTAATCACGTGCGATGGATCAGATCTATAGCGTCGAAGCATCGAAACGTGAAAGACATCGTGAACCTTTTTGAGTTCAGGGGGCAAAATCAAGCGATATGCCACTGGACCGACTCGCTCTGATATCTCATATGGCCCAATGAACCTCGGGCTCAACTTGCCCTTACGGCCGAATTTGAGTATCTTTTTCCAAGGCGAAACCTTGAGAAACACTTTATCTCCCACCTGATGCTCGATGTCTTTACGCTTCAGATCCGCGTACGACTTCTGACGATCGGAGGCTATCTTCGAGACTTTCACGGATTACTTTCACTTTCATTCAGCATCTCTAATCAAATCCACCCGAAAATTTTGCTTTCACCGAGCTCGGTCAAAACAATGGTGTACGGCATTTACGACCGTACAAAGCCTCGTAGGGTGCCATCTTAATACTTGATTGAAAAGTGTTGTTGTGGCGAATTCAATCAAAGGCAAATACCGTTCCCATGAACCACTGAACTCGAGGATGCAACATCTCAACATATCCTCAAGTATCTGAATTATCCGCTCAGATTGACCATCGGTTTGGGAGTGAAAGGCAGTGCTGAAATGTAACTTGGTACCCAAAGCTTCTTGCAACTTTTTCCAAAATCGTGAGGTAAATCTCGGATCTCTATCCGACACGATGGAAATAGGCACCCCGTGTAATCTCACAATCTGAGAAATGTACAGTTCGGCTAGTTTGTCCATTGAAAAGTCCGTACGTACGGGGACAAAGCGAGCCGACTTAGTCAATCTATCTACAACGACCCAAATCGCATCCTTCTTACTCACTGACAGTGGCAGTCCGGATACGAAGTCCATTGTGACTCGATCCCATTTCCACTCGGGTATCGTGATCGGCTGAAGTAATCCTGAAGGCACTTGATGTTCCGCTTTCACTTGTTGACATATTAAACACCTCGAAACAAAGTCGGAGATGTCTCGTTTCATACCATGCCACCAAAACCGACGTTTCAAATCGTTGTACATCTTCGTACTCCCCGGGTGGATCGCCATTCGGCTACAATGGGCTTCGTTCAGGATTATCGAAATAAGTTCTGAATTCTTTGGAACACACAGACGACTCCTGAACCTCAAACAATCGTCATCATCGATCTGAAACTCCGATTCCCTGTTCGGAACACACTCAGCCCGTTTTGCAACCAACTCATCGTCGACCTTCTGAGCTTCACAAATTTGATGTATCAATAATGGTTTGGCTTTCAATTCAGCTACTAACACGTTGTCGGATCGAACGGACAAGTGCACATTCATTGCTCGTAAGCGAATAATGATTTACGACTCAAGGCATCCGCAACCACATTCGCCTTTCCCGAGTGATAGTCAATGACCACTTATAATCCTTTAACACTCGAGCCAACGTCTTTGACGCAGATTTAAGTCTTTTGAGTCATCAAATATTTGAGACTTTTGTGATCCGAATACACATGGCACTTCTCACCAAATAAGTAATGTCGCCAAATCTTTAAAGGCGAATACGATAGCGACCAATTCGAGATCATGGGTCGGATAATTTTTCTCATGTGGCTTTAATTGCCTCGGCGCGACAGGCCACAACTCGACCTTCTTGCATCAATACACAACCTAACCCAAGTAGGAGGCGTCACTATAGATGACAAACTCTTTGCCGATTCGGGTTGCACTAGAATTGGGGCTTTAGTCAAATAAGTTTTCAGTTGATCGAAACTTTTCGACATTTCTCCGTCCATTCGAACTTAACATCCTTTTGGAGTAGCCGTCATTGGCGTGGCTATCGTTGAAAAACCTTTACAAATCGTCGGTAATAACCTAAGCAAGCCCCAAAAGCTTGAACCTCGATAATATTTCTGGAGGCTTCCAATTAAGTATGGCTGAAATTTTGTTTGGTCGACTCGAATACCCGTCTGAGATATCACATGCCCCAAGAAGCTAACCTCTCTTAACCGAACTCACACTTCTTGAACTTAGCATATAATTGCTTATCCCGTAAAATTTACAGCACTAACCTCGGTGTTCAAGCATGTTCGGTCTCATTTCTTGAATAGACCAAGATGTCATCAATGAACACGACTACGAACCGATCCAAATATGGTCGAAGATCCGATTCATTAAATCCATAAATACCGCAGGGCATTAGTAAGCCCAAAGCGGCATCACTAGGAACTCATAGTGACCATATCTCGCTCAAGGCGTCTTGGGTACACCGAATCTCGAATTCGCAATTGATAATAGCCCGATCTCAAATCTATTTTCGAGAACACCGAGGCTCCCTTGGTTGATCGTACAAGTCATCGACACGTGGTAACGGATATTTGTTCTTTATCGTCGCTTTATTAAGTCGACGATAGTCGATCACAACCTCATGGTTCCATCCTTCTTTTCACAAACAACACCGGCGCACCCCAAAGCGAAAAACTCGGCGAGCAAAACCTCTATCCACCAATTCTTGCAAGCGAGCTTTCAACTCCTTTAATTCCGTTGGTGCCATACGATCACGGAGCTATCGAAATTGGAGTGGTACCGGTACCAATTCGATGCCAAATTCTATTTCCGAACGGTGGTAAACCCGGTAATTCTTCAGGAAAACATCCGGTATTCACAAACCAGCGCACAGATTCGGGTTTCTTTTCGACTCCTTGTCATCGAGCACATACGCAAGGTACACTTCGCACCCTTTTCTTACATATTTACGGGCCAACATTGCTGATATTACGGTGGCAACCCTTTAAGTCCGTAGACTCAACCCGAATTATCTCGTTATTCGCGCACCTCAAATCGATGGTCTTGCTTTTGCAATTTACAACCGCATCGTGCATGGTCAACCAATCCAAACCAAGAATAACGTCAATTCATCGAGCGGCAAAAGCATCAAGTCCGCCGAAAACAAGAACCTCGGAATACTAGGGGACTTTTCTTGCACACTTTGTTGACAAGCACGTAATGGCCCAAGGGTTTGACACCGAATTACAAACTCGATGAGACTCAATAGGCAAAGTCTTCTTTGGATGCTAAGGTTTCACATATATAAGAATGAGTAGAACCAGGTCAATCAAAGCAATCACATTAGTATCGAAAAGAGTGAAAGTACCGGTAATAACATCTGGTGAGGCAGCATCCTCGCGTGCGCGTATGGCATAAGTCCTAGCAGGAGCACGAGCCTCGGGTCTTGTTGTAACATCTCTCGACCCTCTCTGACCACCACTAGCATTGCCCGCATTTCTGGATGGCCTACCTCGAGCAGTGGTAGCACCCGGGTTTCCACTTTGACTTACATTGTGTTCAAACAACCTCGGCGATCCTTGACAAAGTGGTCGGCCGATCCACACTTATAGCAGGAGCGATCACGGAACCTACAGCTCCCCGAATGCCATTTACCACAATGCAGACACTCTGCTCTCTCTCGGCGATCATTTCCACCACTGGCGATCGAAGTGACTCGTGTGGTCACAGGGGGTCGACCGCGATCTAGTCTAGAAAAGCCCGAAGCGCCTCTAGACCGACTCACATCATCTCGAAATCTCTTCGATGCCTGTTGAAGAGACTTTCCGAGGACCTTTTCAAATTCTCCAGTTCCCACATCAACTTTTGTTTCTCCTTTCTAAGCTCTTGACTTTACAAGCTCGCTCACCAAGTACTACGAACTCTCGTATTTCGAGAATGCCAACGAACATCCTTATATCATCATTCAGCCCATCCTCGAAGCGTGTACACATAATAGATTCGGACAAAATGCATTTTCGAGCGTACCGGCTAAGCCTCACAAATTTTCGTTCGAGTCGATGGAATCGACATAGAGCCTTGCTTAAGGTCAAGAAATTCCTTCGCTTTTGGTCGATGAATCTCGATCGATATACTTCTTTCGGAATTCGGTTTGAAAGAACTCCCAAGTCACTTGCTCTCTAGGCACCACAGAAGTCAGAGTACTCCACCAATAGTAGGCGGAATCACGTAGCAAGGAGATGGTACACTTTAAGCACTCATCGGGTGTACAAGATAGCTCATCGAGCACCTTGATAGTGTTGTCCAACCAAAATTCAGCTTGTTCGGCATCGTCATCATCCGTAGCTTTAAATTCAGTGGCCCCATGTTTTGAATCTCGTCATTTGGGGCTTACTTGACCTTATTTGGTTAGTTCTGGAGGTATTGTAGGTGCGGGGTTGCATTTGTCGGGAATGGAGGTTGTGGAGCAGTAGTGTTAGTTTGAATGTATTGGTTAAACCAATCATTCATCACACTATAAAAGGCTTGCCTAGCCTCATCATTCAGATTCTTGGCCATAGGTTGAGAGTCTGCCATTTGTCCCTTGCGCGGAGCAGCGCCACACTCTCCACATCATCGGCTATTGCTCGGTTGGGATCGGGATCCATTGCTATAAACAAACACAAAGTCAAATTGTCGAAATCACCACACTATCAATTCATCATTTAATGGCATGTATAGCTAGACCCCAAACATATCACGGTAGTCCTAGAATTGACTAAACCGTAGCTATGATACCAATAAATTGTAACACCCGAACCCGAGACCGTTGCGTTTGTCGGACACGAGGTTAACAAGCAAAACCACTTATGGCGCGACCAATTTGACATTCCAGGCAAGCTGGAAAACTGCGTTGCTGTCGCCTTAAAAAGCATATCTCGAGTTTCACAACTCGGAAACTGATTCCGTAAATTTTCCCTGAATTTAGACTCATATATCCATCCATGTATTTATTTCTAGAATTTTTGGTCAGGCCAATTGGTACAGTTTATTAGTAAAAGTCACCCATGTTACAAGGGTCGACTACACTGACCTTCGCGCGTTACAACTTGAATATCTATCTGTACAGGGTTTCAATACTGATGCCATTTGTTTCTAATGAAACTAGACTAAAAAGGAATCTGCACATATTAGGCATGACTTCTAATTCATTCTGGATAATTTATGGTAAATTTTCAAAGTCGCGACAGGGGACCCAGAAACCGTTCTGGCCCTGTCTCACGATAACTTTAATATCTCTTAACACGTAACTCCTATGACCATTTCGTTTGTTCCATATGAAAGTAGACTCATCAAGGTTCATTTACATAATTATTTCACTATTTAATACCATCCCTACAATTTTTGGTGATTTTTCACATTCCCGTTACTGCAGCTGGCAGCACCTGTTTTTAAGGTAGGTCTTACCTATTTTGTAGTCTCCATGAACCAACTAGTCTTGCCATACATAGGTTCACCTATGATTATTTTTAGCCATTCCAATGGCTGATCATGTGACCAACACTCCCATTTCCAATCCATAATCACATCATGAAACCATATATATATATACAAATCACAAATGGTCTAAGTTAGTACTTTACTTCTACGAGCCATTTTCGCATGGCCGTACACATGTACATCACAACACATTTGAACCAACAAGGGTAGTCCTATACATGCCATTTCAAAGTTCAACCAAAATTATACCAAAATGGAGGCTTTGATAGTGTGGATGACTTCGACTTCAATGATCCCGTATCCGATCGCTAACGAACAAAATCTATAAAACAGAGAGCCAAAGCAGCGGGTAAGCATTTTTATGCTTAGTAAGTCTCAAGCAATAAAATCAGCTTTAACTAAAGCATTACATTCACATAGCCAAATGAATCATTTCATTAATACACATTCACATAATCATACTTACTTCACACTTCATCATTGTATACTTTCACAAGATATCAACCAATTCAATAGCTGAAAATTCGTTAGTCGATTGAGCGAATGTTACTCAAACATATCGACTTTTCCAATGCACATATAAACATACCTTATCCTTTGGGCTTTTCAAGCGTACTAATTAAATTTATTACAGCAACCAACGCTCACCTTCAGCCCAAGCTTCTTGAATACAACCGGATATAACCACATGCACGAATGCCTTGGTCTTAGCCCGGATAGAACGACTTGCACAAATGCCTTGGGTATTAGCCGGATTTAACAACTTGCACGAATGCCTTGGTCTTAGCCCGGATTTAGTCACTAGCACAATTGCCTTGGTCTTAACCGGATTTAACTACTAGCATAAATGTCTTCGGGACTTAGCCCGGATATCATTTAATTGCTCATGCACACACATACATCAATAGTCATTAGACATCCATGTTTCGTTTTCGTTACTAAGGCTCAAACACAAACATATCACTAGCATAATCGCCTTCGGGACTTAGCCCGGGTATCATTCAAATATTCATACACACATAAATCAATAATCATTACACATCCATATTTCATTTCACATAATTCGAGTAGGGTCATTTCTTGAGGACTTACCTCGGATGTTGTCGAACGGCTTCAACGACTATTCGATCACTTTTTCCTTCCCCTTATCCAATTGTGGCCCTCTAAGCTCTCGAGCTTTATGTTAACAAGTAAATTGATTTAGTCATTTGAATATCAAAGGGGAATCCAAGGTACTTAGCCCTTATAAGGCCGCACACACTTATATTCACACACTTGAGCTCATTAATTATAACATAGCATCAAGCACTCATATGGCCGATTATACTTAGTCATACTTGCACCAAATCAACAATAATTTCAAGGTTTTCATACTATACATGCACTAGGCGAATGTACATGCAAATTTCACAACCATTCTTTCAACAAATTTCTCCTTTAAAGAAACATATTTATCACTTTCTTCATAACCAAAACATCATGTGCAAACATATATACACATATAGGTGTAAGGTCAATTTCAAGGTATCCATAACCATCCAAAACACAAATTTTAACTAACATGCAAGAAGCATAAACCATGCTCATGAATGCATCATGGCGAATACATCACAATCATGCCCCTTTCAACTTCGGTCATGGTTAAACAAAAAACTCAATGTCTTACTCAAGATTGCTACAAAGAAATTTCAAGAGTAGTCAATCCATCATTGCATGCATCATTAGCAAGCTTCACATTTAGCATGCAATGGCTTTAACACAATAATAACCTTGGCCAAATACCATTTCCATGGCATAACAAGGATTTGAACCATGGCTAACATGAACATCAAGTTAGCAACTAAAACATGCATGAATCTCATGATACAACCTCATACATACCTTAATCTTGATGCAAGTTTAGCCAAATCTCCTTCTAGATCTCTTCTAAACAAAGAAAATGAAGCAAAATCTCTTCTTCCTCTTAAGAATTTCGGCCAAAGGAAGGAGGGAAAAGATGAACAAATTTTTTGTTTTTCTTTATCACCTACGGCAATGGGGGGATGCTACACTCACACACATTTTTTTTGTTTCTCTTCCCACATTTTAATTATTAATCATTTCTCTCATGCTCCATTAACAAAACATGTTTCAACATGTTTTCTTTGCCCATAAACCATGTCATGGCCGGCCACCACCTATAAAAAGGGGGAATTTGACATGCAAGTCCATTGTTTTGCATGCATGCTTTAATTAGTCATCACACATTTCCCCATCATACTTTCAAAGTTTACTACTAGGTCTTTTCTAGTGAAATTCACATTTATAGCTCTAAATCAAAACATCAAAAATGTCACACATGAATACACACATATTATAGGCATCAAAATAAATTTTAGATTATTTTTATGCCTCGGTTTTATGGTCCCGAAACCACGTTCCGACTAGGGTCAATTTTGGGCTGTCACAGTAGTAGTTTGAGACCACCAATCTAAAGTCAGATAAAGTATTTTATTATTATTTTAGAGTTATAGCATGTTTATATTAGTGCATAAAAAAATTTGGTGAAGTAATTTTAGCATTTGTGAGCTTAATCGCGAAAAAGGACTAAATCGCATAAAGTGCAAATGTCCTATTTAGATAGCTAAAAGTGTCAAATAGTCATGGAACATTAAATTAGAGGTCTTTATTGAGAAAATAAACCAATATTATAGTAGTGGCTGGACATGGAGCCTTAAATTAAGGGATGCTCAAATGTTAGGTGACAAAAAGGATAAAATGATAATAAACCTAGAGCTAGCAATCATCTTTCTCAATACCCTCTCTTCACCACCGAAAATATTAGCCATTATAGAGTTATTAGATCTTCAAAATTTTATAAACTTAAAACCTTGGTAAGTAAATGATTTTGGGGGGTTTTCTTGAATATTTTTGTACTTTTGAGGTCATTGTAGCATGAGCTTTCTAACAAGGGGACTATTTTGCAAAATGGTTAAAAGTCTAGAGTTTTTCCATGATAGTAGACATGTTTATTTCTAAAATTTTATGGAAGAATATGATATATGGTTGTGAAATAAATAACTTTTGTGAAGGAATTTTCATTGAAGCACTAACTATGGACCATTTTGCATAAGTTGAAAAACTAGATAGTAAATGTAAGAAATAATGGAAATTTTGGGTTGCTATAAGAGTAAAAAAGTTTTTTCTAGGCTTAAGACATGAAGAAATTTGATAAAAATTGATTTTCGAATCTAGGGGTAAAATGGTCATTTTGTAAAATTATAAGGGCAACATGGTCATTTTGCCCAATTATAAATTGTTGAGTACCTAGATCATTAAAATGATTAAATTTGTTAAATTTTATCATTTTAGATTAAGAATTGCAAAATCCGAGCCTAGACTGGGGAAAAACAAAGCAAGTGGACTAAGCCGAACTAGTTGTCTACATTTTGTATACCGAGGTAAGTTGTATGTAAATAATGCAACTATAATGTTATTAAATGTGTTTGAATTGATATGGTATAAATTTCTTGTTTGTGGAAATGATTATGTATGATGAATATTAAGATAGTAGAACTTTCGTTCGAACCTTAGGAAATAAATCGGATATTCGTGCCATGACACTCGGGTCATTTGTGTGCTAGTGTAAGACATGTCTGGGACATACATCAGCCACATTAGGAGAGCCAGTGTAAGACCATGTCTGGGACATGACATCAGCATTGAGACACGAGCTAGTGTAAGACATGTCTGGGACATGCTTCGGCCTCGAGATGTAAGCCAGTGTAAGACATGTCTGGGACATGCATCGGCTGCAAAATGTGCCAATGTAAGACCATGTCTGGGACATGGTATCGACACGGATATGTGAGAGTTAGTGTAAGACAATGTCTGGAACATGGCATCGACTTGATGGATGAGCCAGTGTAAGACCATGTTTGGGACATGGCATCGGCTTTATACCCCGTGTTTGAGGCTTAGTGAATATCTGATGGTATTTTAAATGGTTCAACGGCGAGAGTCACTATTTAAGTTTAACGAGAAAAGTATAACCATGTTGTGAGTGGTACAGGTACTGATTTGAATGTATGAGATGTGAGCTTAGTATATGCTATGTGAATGGTATTGGATTGTGATGAGTAAGTTGTGTTTAGACCTATTTTTGTATCATGAGCATGATGAAGATTGGTAAAGTTGTCACTATATTTATTTTCATACAACTTACTAAGCTTTATGCTTACCCTATTTCTTTCTATTTTCTTATGGTGCTGCCTAATTAGCTCGTGGCTCAACAGATGTCGGAGGCATCGATCACTCTATCAATCGAAGTACTTGGTATAATCAGATCTATTTATTTTGATTATGGCATGTATAGGACCCTGACTTTAGAATTTGTGTCATTGTTAATTGGCCAAATGAGTTGGTTGATTTTGGCATTTTGATTCATTTTGTATAAGACCACATAAATGGTTTAAGTTGAAAGTTATTACATGAATACAAGAGGTTATTTCATGAATGGGTAATTTGTTGGTTGTTTTAGTAAATATGAAATGTGTAAATGCCTTGGATGTTGTTGGATTTGGAATCATATTTTGATGATCTTTAGCATGACGGGTGTTGTTATTTTGTGTTTTAGGGTGGAAAAAGGCTTGGTAAATAGCCCTATGTTGTAACACCCCGTACCCGAGTCCGTTACCGGGGTTGAACACAAGGTGCACACAGACTTAACTTAATTGTTTTCACAGTCCAAAAAAAAAAAATTTTCCAGACTAGCTGGTTACTGCATCACTGTCGCCTTAAAAATCATATCTTGAGTTTTAAAGCTCGAAAATCAGTTTTGTAATTTTACCCTGAAACTAGACTTATAAGTCCATCAACATATTTTTTTCTAGAATTTTTGGTCGGTCCAATTAGTACAGTTTATTAGTTAAAGTCTCCCCTAATCTAGGGTTCGACTACACTGACCTTCACGCATTACGAATTGGATATCTCCCTGTACAGGGCTTCAATACTGATTCCGTTTGTTTCTATAGAAACTAGACTCAGAGAGGAATCCATAAATATATGGAATGACTCCTAATTATCTCTGGTTAATTTATAATGAATTTCCAAAGTCGGAACAGGGGATCCAGAAACCGTTCTGGCCCTGTTTCACGAGAACTTTAATATCTATTAACATATAACTCATATGACCGTTTCGTTTCTTCCATATGAAAGTAGATTCATCAAGGTTCATTTACATAATTTATTCACTATTTAATTCCATTCCTAAAATTTTTAGTGATTTTTCAAATCCACACCACTGCTGCTGTCAGCATCTGTTTTCAAGGTAAACCTTACCTATTTCGTGGTTTCCATGGACCAACTAGAGTTTTGTCATACATAGGTCCACATATGATCATATTTAGCCATTCCAAGGGCTGATCATTGCCCAACACTTCCATTCCAGTCCATAGTCACATCATGAAACCATATATATATACATAAACACAAATGGTCTAATGCCATACTCCACTTTTACGAGCCATTTTCGCATGGTTGTATACACATACATCACAAAACGTACTTGAAAAAAAACAGCAAAGGGTAGTCCTATACATGCCATATCCAGAGTTCAACTAAAAGAGTACCAAAGGGCTTTGATAGTGTGGATGACTTGACTTGATGATCCCGAATCCGATAGCTAACGAGCAAAATCTATAAAACAGAGAGCCAAAGCAACGGGTAAGCATTTTAATGCTTAGTAAGTCTCAAGTAATGAAATCAGCTTTGACTAAAGTATTACATTCACATAGCTAAATGAATCACTTTAGTAATACACATTCTCATAATCATACTTACTTCACACTTCATCAACATATACACACACAAGGTATCAACCTATCTAAGAGCCGAAAGTTCGTTAGTCGATCGAACGAACACTATTTCAAACGAATCGACTTTTCCGATGCACATGTAAACATACCTTATCGTATGGGTTTTTCGAGCGTATTAATTGAATTTATTACAGCACCAAAACGCTCACCTTCAACTGAGCTTCTTCGGAATTTTGCCGGATATAACCACAAGCACAATTGCCTTCGGGTCTTAACCCGGATTTGGTAACTTGCACAAATGCCTTCGGGTCTTAACCCGGATTTGGTAACTTGCACAAATGCCTTCGGGTCTTAGCCTGGATATAACAACTTCATACGAATGCCTTGGTCTTAGCCGGATATAATCACTAGCATAAATGCCTTGGGACTTAGCCCGGGTATCATTCAAATGCTCATGTACACATATATCAATAATCACGACACATCCATATTTCATTCTCGTTACTAAGGCTCAAACACAAAACATTTATCAAACCTTTCCAATTTCGCTCAATAGCCACACACAAAGAGCATGATTTCAATTGACTTTATAACTTAGTCCCTACGCACATTCGGCTGTCCGCCATAATATGACAAATCATTTCAATATAATTCAAGTAGGGTCATTACTCAAGACTTACCTCGGACGTGGTCGAACGATTTGACGGCTATTTGACTACTTTTTCCTTCCCTTTATCGGATTTAGCTCCCCTTTGCTCTTGAGCTTAATTTAACAAATAAATTGATTTAATCATTTGAGCATTGAAAGAGGAATTCAAGGTACTTAGCCCACATATTTTCGTTAGACATTAAAGTCACATATGTACGGAAATCATGAATCAACTCAACACATTAGTTAGTACTCTCCTTAGTCAAATTTTCTAAGCCAATAATAGGCATCAATATGCTTGTCTCTAACCGAATGCATGCACACCAATTCCCCTCATGTGGCCGAATATGCATGTCCATGTTGAGGCCAATTATACACTTAATACCACACAAAAACAGCATACATTTTACTAGCTAACGCATTCCGTATTGTAACTCAATACACATCTATCATTTCCTTCATAACCGAAACATCATCATAAGTAAATATATACCTTGAGATAGTATATATGTCATACCAATACATCATGTGCAAACATATATACATATATATATGCTAGAGCCGAATCTCAAGTTGATTGTAACTAAACATGAACATAAACCCAAAACACAAATCTTACTTTCCATGCAATGAGCATAAATCATACTTATGGATGTACCATGGCGAATACATCACAACACCATAATTTTTGGTCATGATTAAACAAAGAACTTAATGTCTTACTCAAAATACTAAAAGAAAGTCCAAGAGCCATCAATCCACCATCACATGTATCATTAGCAAGCTTCATATTTAACATGCAATGGCATTAACACAAAATCCACCTTGGCCAAATACCATCCCCATGATATAACAAAGATTTGAACCATGGGCTAATAAGAGCATCAAGCTATCAACTAAAAACATGCATGAATCTCATGGCACAACCTCTAACATACCTTAATCTAGATACAAGTATGGCCAAACCTCCTCCTAATCCTCTTCCAAACCAAGCATGAAGCAAAACTCCTTCCTTCTTCCTTAGTATTTTCGGCCAAAAGGAGTGAAAAAGGATGAACAATTTTTTTTTTCTTTGCTTTTCTTCAACTCACGGCAAAGGGGAGGGGGAGAAGCCTTCACACACTTTTTTTTCATTTTTTTATTACCATACAACTTATTTTATTTATTCCAACATAAACCACTTACAAAACATGTTTCATGACATGTTTTGCCTATCCCCTTGTCATGGCCGCCACTTGTTCTTAAATGGGGAAATTTGACATGCAAACCCTCATTTTTTGCATGCATGATCAACTAGTCATCACACATTTCCTATCATACTTTCAAAGTTTACTACTAGGTCCTTTCTAGTGAAATTCACATTTATAACTCTAAATCAAAACATCAAAATGTCACACATGAGTTAAACACATTATAGGCATCAAAATAAATTTTAAATTATTTTTATGCCTCGATTTTGTGGTCTCGAAACCACATTCTGACTAGGGTCGTTTTAAGGCTGTCACATATGTTGTCCAAACGGGTAGACACACGGGCATGTGCCTCACACACGGCCAGCCCTATGGGCGTGTTGTCCGGCCGTGTGTCCCCTGCACGTAAAAATTTCAAGTCAGTATGCATGGTAGTAAACATACGGGCAGAGACACGGCCATGTCTCTCAGTCGTGTGAAGGACACGGCTTAGCACACGGGTGTGTGCCTTGGCCGTGTGACCCTTAAGAATTGCTGACGTCAGAAATAAAATGTCCAGGTTTTTGCACTCGAGCTAAGACACGGGCATGTCATGGCCGTGTGAAGAACATGAGCCATGGACACGGGCGTGTGCCAGGCCATATGAAAACCCTCGTAGGTTCGAATTTGAAATTAATTCCACATGGGTAAAAGACATAGGCGTGTCCCTGTATACTTAGGCCGTGTGAGCCACACGAACCAATATCACGACCATGTCGAATTGGTCACACGAGCGTGTTACCCCTTCCACACGGGCGTGTGCCCCTGTGTCTAGTTCTATTTTTCAGAGTTCGTTGAAGGACCCAAATCAGTCTCGATTGGTTTTTAAATGAATGTTTGGAGTCTCGTAGGCCATACTGAAGAAGTTTAAACAAAGTTTTAAATTGTGCAGGTCTTGATGATTTAGAAACGTAGGAATGCATGTGTTCAAGGTTGGTAACACCTCATAATTCTGTCCCAACATAGGGTACTGGTGTGGGGTGTTACATATTCAATTAGATCCCTAACTTTTCTTCAATTTTATGAATTTAGGATAACTAGGAGTGGCATTTTGTAGATACATAAACTCCCCAATCCTTGTGGACATGTATCCGCAAGAAAGTCTATTAGGATTTTCCTACTTCAAAACCTTTTACTGAGACACTTTCAATAGTAGATAGTTTTCGGCGAACTATCTCTTTCTTGGATTTGCTTTGGCAGACTTACTTAATTGATGGTCCAAAATGGCATCTTAAGCCACTCCGCCGGAATGGCAGATCCGAACCTCTCATATGTAGAGCATATCTACCTACAAGTGGTTTCCCAGCGTTCCTAGTAGAGTCCCAAGCTTATTCCTTATGTCAAATAGTTGTCGTGTATCAAATCTGGCAGATACTCAATGAGCGATTCATTCTAAAGAAGTTTCTTACTTTTTTTTTCTATCGAGCGGTTAACATAACCTTCCCCTATGCTAACAAGTGTCAACAACTGGTTCCAGGATTTGAACAATTTTCATACCCTTTTCAAACAAACCTTCTTTTGGATGTTTAATTACTTAAACTAGGATTTTTAGAGATTTTTCTTGTTGTTTGAGTTCCTTTTTTTAACTATAAGTCTGCTTTCTTAAACTTCATTCTTTATTCTTACTCCGTCCATCAGAGTTACTAACCTATCATGAGAACTCATTACTTTTCAAGTAATCCTCCTCATTCTTTTTTCGCTTATTCCTACATTATATTATCATGTTTGGAGTTGTACTAATGGTGAATGGACAGGCCAAGGGTTCTCATCCTCAGAACCAGAGGGGTTCTTCACAAAGTTCCACAATTCGAAATGGTGGTGACCCACAATCTCTTGGAACCAATATTCTCTCAGAGATGACATTGTATAGGTGTTCCACCACTCAAGAGGAAATGTAAACCACTTGATAGCCCATGGTATCTGGTTGCCTAATTTCGCATATCACTTTAAATTTGTCATGGAGGAAAAGAGCCAGAATGATTCCAGCAGGGTACTCATTCTGCCACTATATTTGTTGGAGGTTGGCTTCTACTTCCCTTTACATTATTTCTTTTACGGTGTGCTCAAAAAGTAACAGATTGCACCAGGGAAATTGTCTAGCTTGTCTTGGTAGACTTTGATGACATACTTTCTACATTGTAGTAGCCATAACGAACCACCCCTTCTTGATGTGTTCTAATGCTTTTATCAGTTAAGGTTATGACAGGGGCCTTCTACTGGGATAGCTTAATTCAGTGTTCGCTAGGGCATCGAACCCATACTTAGAGACTAAGCTCTAAACCTTCATTTGGACAGTACAAAATTGATTCTAGTTAAAAGCAAACTTCCCAACGGTTTCAATATCCCTACAAGGTGGTTTATTCATACCGAGTCTACTTACCTCTAGTCCTAACCCTTGGACACAGAAATCACTGCTGAACAACTTGAGAGGTTGAGTTCAGGGCAAACTGAGAAGTTAAGAAAGCTTCTTACTATTAGGAATGTCTTTCATTATTGCTTGAAGGGTAGGAGTCTCAATGGTTGGCGTGCATCCAATCGTTATCATGGTGTGAATCACAGAAAGGTTCAGCCTGCAGAAGAGTTGTCTCCAGAACTGAAAGGATTCACCTACTTCTCTTCCTTTTCTTCTAGCATTCACGAGCTTACGCTGTATAAGATAACGAGCTCAATTTTTTTGTTATTTTAAAAGGGTAGCTTAGCCAACTGGGCCTTCCAAGAACCATCTATCGTATTTGAGGCCAAACATGACGAATTTGAAAGGGCTCTTCTCTCTAGCGAGCAGTCATTTTCTCAACTCCACCAGTCGTATAAAACTTCTATCCAGTAAAATGTCAAGCTCACCGAGTTAGTCTCTGCCTCTAAGACCAAGTATCAATCTTTAAGGACTAGACTCAGAGAGCTGAAAGATAGGGTTCACTAGATTGGAATCTTGTACGCAACAACATTTCACCTATATGGAGCACATCCAAAAGGAAAATGAGGAGTCGCTAGTAAGGTACAAGGAGAACACCAAATAGGACATTCAAGATTTCCTACCCAAGTTAAAGGCTAACCTATTACTACACATTTAGAATGCTGCAGGGCCCATTGACTTAAGTCAAGTAAACTTTAGCTGTCTACGCCACTTTAACAAGGATAACATTGATTTTAACATTTTCAACCCCTCAGGAGTTAGCTGAGAGGAATTTTAGAGAGAGTAGAAGGAATCTTGAAGTCTCTTTTATCACCAAGACACAGAAGCAACCAACCTTAACTCTCCAAAATAGTTCACTCTAAGAGAGAACAAAATGGTTTACATACCTTGTATCTACCTTCTAGCTTATAATAAACTTTACGTTTGCTTTCTCTCTTTATTTTCTTTGTGTTCTGCTTTGTATTTCTTCTTTTAGCCATGGTATGTCCAACATTGGATCCCATAGTTCGCAACATTACATCCAATTTTCATAATACACATTAATCTTATGTAATAACCTGAGCTACTAAGCTATAGTTACTGTAAAATGTATATAGGGTTGTCTTCTAACATCATAAGCCTATAGGATCGGCTAAACTGAAGCACTGATACCACTAAATTTTAACACCCTTATATTTGACCTCTTTACCAAATCCGGATACCGAGTGCCACAATTACATGAATTTCTTAATTAGTTCCCAACCGATTCTTTGCAGCCTTGGTTAAATTATATTGTAATATCCCGAATTAGGGCTTAATCGGAATAGTGGTTTCGTGACCACAAATTCGAGATAGAAATAATTATTTTATAATTATTTTGATGAATATGATATGATTGCATGATTGTGTGAAAATTTCGTGATGAAATTCTATGCCTAAAGTGCTTAAATTGAAAGTAGGGACTAAATCGAATAAGTTGCAAAATTTGCATTCTAGAAGTTTTTAATATGAAATTGCATTGAAATATTAATTATGAGGTATTAAATAGCAATTTGACCAATTTCTAAGTCTATGGACAAAAATTGGACATGGATGGGATTTTTGGAAAGTTTAGTAGTAAGGGCATTTTGGTCATTTAGTTATTAAAATGAATTAAAAACAAAATTAAAAGCCAATTTTTGTCCATCTTCTTCATTAGGCCGAAATTTCAAGCGTTCTCCATAGTTAGGGTTTGTTTCAAGCTTCCAAGCTCCATAGTAAGTGATTCCAAGCCCGCTTTTAATGTTCTTTACGTTTTGGAATCCGGTAGCTCGATTAAGCTTATGTTAGTAATAATTCAACCTAGGGTTTATATTTGGAAAAATACCCATAGGTGAAATTTGTGTATTTTGATGTTTTATGATAGAATATGGGGTTTTAAATTATGTTAGAGAACTTGTGCTACTCGGTTTTGAGTGAAAACGAGTAAAAGGGCTTAATTGGCAAAAATACCTAATAGTCACAAGTATATGTTAGAGTAAGAATTTGATGTTGCCATGGAAGGAAAAATGATCAGCATGTTATAAAACATAAGAATAAGGAATAAAGTTTAATTCCCGAGCCTAGGGGCAAAAGTGTAATTATGCAAAAGTTTAGGGGCAAAAGTGTAATTTTTCCAAAGTTAAGTATTAAATGCTGTTTTGATGAATGTATGTATTAAATAAGATTAATTTGGCATTATAGATCAAGAGAAACGAGATTCAAGTCGCGATCGAGGAAAAGAAAAGATTGTGGACTAAATTGCAAAATCTTTATATTTTGGTACCAAGGTAAGTTCATGTGTAAATAATGTAGCATAATTGTTATTTTTAAGTTATTGATGTTAATTATATGATATGCTGATTTTTATTATGAAATATATGCTTTGTGGTTATTTTCGAATAAAATGCAAATTATGTGTATTAATTGTTAAATATAAAATATTACCGAGTATTGGTTTTGGTATTTTACGGAAGATGGCAAGGATATGTGTTCGAGGAAAATCCCGTTTGAACCTTAGGAATAGATTAGGATACAAGTGACATGTCACTAGGATGGTTGAGCATCCGAACTCGTTGAGTTGAGTCCGAGTTCGTGAAATGTAACTGGGCATCCAAACTCGTTGAGTTGAGTCCGAGTTCACTTATGGATGTGAACACCCGAGCTCGTTGAGTTGAGTCCGAGTTCACTTAGGGGCGGGTTACATGATTTCTTGATTACATATGAGGCACTTATGTGCAAATTATCCGTGTATCCGAGTTGTATTCCGATGTGTTCAACGGGTGAAATTTCTAGTGAAATGGAAGAACACTTAAGATGCAAGTGACGTTTTGGTAAGTGTTGTGAAATGGACACTTTGGACAGGTATGTTCTTAACCATCGGGTTGAAAATAGATACAACAACGATAAGGTGGTAAGATGATGAATGATGTTTAGAAATGTGATATATGTTTTGGTGATACCATGCTAAAGTTGTTTGGTATATTTGTATTGTTATGTTACTTGTTATTTACATATGAACTTATTAAGCATTTATGCTTACTCCTCCTCTTTATTCTTGTAGTTTTGAACAAGCCAGCTCGGGAATCGGGACGGTCGAAGGTTCGATCATACTATCCAAAGGACTTTTATCCGGGTAAATGGCTTGTAAAACTTAAGTATGGCATGTATAGCAATATACTTATTTTGTGTAAATAATTTTATGATATGGCCATGATTGGTTGAGAAAATGTTTGATATTGATAAGTCATGGTGATGGTTAAATTTAGATCATGTTTGATATCATGGAAGTTTAATAGGTTATCTAGTTCATAACAACTCATAAAAAGATGAAATTTGCCTTAAAACAGAATATTGCTGCAGCAATGACATGAATTTGAAAAATCACTAAAACTAGTATAAATGGAATTAAAAAATGAGCAAGTTATGAAATTGAAGCTTAATGAGTCTATTTTCATATGGATTAAAAAAAACAGGCATATAAATTATACTTTATGAGATATTTGAAACCTTGTGAAACAGGACCAGAGTGATTTTGGATCCTCTGCTCAATTTAAAATTCATAATAAATTGTAAAAAATAATTAGAAGTAATTATTTATATTTATAGATTCCTTCTTGAGTTTAGTTTAAAGAGAAACAAACCTCATAGTCATTGAAATTTTTTATAGAAAGATATATGATTCGTAATACACAGAGGTCAGAGCAGTCGAACCCTAAAATAGAGGAGA
This sequence comes from Gossypium arboreum, assembly GCF_025698485.1. Taxonomy (NCBI): domain Eukaryota; kingdom Viridiplantae; phylum Streptophyta; class Magnoliopsida; order Malvales; family Malvaceae; genus Gossypium; species Gossypium arboreum. Next base: position 43,857,164 of record NC_069080.1, read on the forward strand.
CTTTAACTAATAAAATGTACTAATTGGCCCAACCAAAAATTCTAGAAAAAAAATTATTAAATATATATATGAGTCTAGATTTAGGGAAAATTTACGGATCTTGATTTTGAGTTTCATAACTCGAGATATGATTTTTCTTGTAACTGTAATGCAGGTAGCTAGAAAGCTGTGAATGTAGAAACAAATGATTTGAAGTTCTTAATTTGATAAATTATGTTCGGTAACCCCTCAAGCTCGACTCGGGCGAGGGTTTCGGGCGTGGGGGCGTTACATATATACCTTTATCTGTTACTTAATTTTCATAAGTAAGAATAATAGCTTCTCATTTTAAACATTGAAATAATTATTATTCCACTCATGTACTAGGCACATGTCGTCATTCCATCTTAAGAGACTCGAACGATTATTACAGGTTAATAAGACTTATGACTTTGTTTTAGTTATACTCAATAAGTCCTTGAGGCATGACCTCAAAGGGTGCCCATTTAAATGCATGAAACAACTACTACCATTTACATGGGTTTGGCTATGTCTGGCTTGATCCCCCATCACGATCCTCGAGTCAACGATTGACCCTGCAATAATACATTTCCAACGTAAGTTCAAACGAACCTAGTGAGATTCCATTCAATAATTTTATACAGATTCTCTAGTTTAGGAGATAAGAAATGAAATGTAAAATTTAAAACTCCTTATGTATTGTTGGGAGCACCGCAGATTTCCTAGCATAGCCAGCACCTAACATTCCTTATACTATAGTAGCGTTCTATCGGATGATCCATCTCAATTGCGGATGATCCATCTCAATTGCCAAATTCTTATCACGTTACCCTTACTACGTCCTTCTTATGATTTAGCACATGCTTGAACCTTCTTTCAGGGTAAAACCCTCTTTTCAATCATTCTCATTGGTCATCTTGCTTGGTAGAATTAACAAATATACAAACTTCCAATTCATTATGATTTTATACTCGCATAATGACCCTTTAAAACTTTCCCTATTTCTGGTTATCCTTCCACTACATTCCCAAAATGTCAAATAGTACTCGACAACTAACTCTTCTTCAGGTTTTCCTTGGCGAACTCATTTAAGGTGCTCATGGCCCCATTCTATATCACTTTCAGCGAGTTTCTTTATTGTCCCTGTGGTCTATGCCTTTTTGGCACTCTTCGTTCGTCTATACTTGTGACTTATGGTGTTAGTCACGCTACTCTTACAAATTTAGTTCATGACATACCTCTTCAATGGAAAACTTCCCCGTTGGTATTCTTATAACTTACATTTTGGCAGACTTCTTTGGTTGCCATAGCCGAGCTAAGGTCTTACACCCTTTTGACCACATATTTTTTTGGTCCGAGCGGACCACCCCGTGTTCACTGTCCTTGCGAACTATCTATTCTGTGTTTATTGTCCCACTAAACTATCTGTTTTGTGTCTATTGTTCTAGCAAACTATCTCTATGGATGTCATGGATTCTTTCTCCGATGGTCTTACATTGACTCGCCATCCTAGCGTACTATCTTATGATGTCATGGAGTCTTTCATTCATGGTCTTATTCATCATACCTAGATGTCATAACATCTTCCATCTATGGACTTACATCATACACCTTATACATTGTACCATGCTGCCATGAGATCTTTCATCCATAGTCTTACACTATGTACCTCATACCAAATTGCCATAGCCTTTTTCATTTATGATCTTACGCCATATACTGTTATTGTGGTGTCACTCCATAGGCCTACTAACCGTCATCACGGTGATACTTTATGAAACCTAATACTGTCGTCACAGTGTCGCCCTGAATGTCTAGTTGATACCGTTGTCATAGTAAATACCTTTCCACAATAATGAGTTCCCAAATCTTCCTTTCGTTACCTCTTTTACACCATCTAACGTTGGTGCTCGAACACTGTAATATCCCCTCCGCAAAGCCTGGAGCTTCACTTGTGGCAGTATCTAATAGAGTCACTCCTATTTTCCATTCCTAACTTCATTTATCCCCTCAGTGATTTTCCTTACTGTTATCATCCAATACATACAAGTATTGTCATACAACACAATAGCATGGAGTACATCAAACCTTTAAACCATACAATGATCATTTCATGCATACTAGTAGGCATTGGCAAATACTCATGTTACCATGCATACATATCATAATAACTCAATTGGGATCATACTAGCCATGCTGGAGTATAGAATCTCACGTAGCTTCCTTATTCTTAGTAGCTTAGCTAGTCAAATTCACCAGAGCCTCCCTCGTCCTATCAATAGTTCATTATTCCTGTACTTCCAAACTCGACTTCTCACGATGGTAACAACATGCAAAGCTTTCTATAGCTACATCCTTTTCTTCTTCAGATTGTCTGAAAAAAAGATGATACTTGGTTTAAAGAAGGAGAAAATGTGTAAAGAAAATTATGAAAAACTACGTTTCCAACTCAACCTATTTATACTCCTTTGGCATGATCTCCATAGACTGTTGATACCACTCAATCCTAATTATTGTACCTTCCACTATGGAACCAGCCATTTCTAATCTAACCAAATTGGATTTAAGATCTAACTACCTCTAACTAGTCACTTAAGTTTCTAAGTTCCTTATCAATGCCCGTAAATTTCTACTTCTATTTAATTAGATCTTTGACTTTTCTTCGAGCTTGGGAATTTAGGATAACTGGGTGTGACATTTGACGGATACATAAACTCCCTAATCCTTATGAGCCTATACCCGTAAGACAGTCTCATAGGATTTTCCCACTTCAGAATGTTTTCTTGAGACATTTCCAATAGCAAGTAGTTCCCGACAAACTATCTCCTACTTGGATTTCCCTTGGAAAACTTTCTTAATTGATAGTCTGAAGTGGCTACCCTCGTTGTAATGTCCTGACATACATCCACATCTTTTATTCTTTTCTAATATATTGACACCAATATATTATGGCGAAATTCCCTCTTATCTCATTCTTAGGATTTCAATCTATCTAAACCTCTCAATTTATTTTAGCCAATGTTGGTTTACCCAGCAAACACTGGTGGATACCTATTTGTCAATACATTGAAGGTACCACCTTACTTTCACCCATGATTGCGATCAAGTCACTTCTACCAGTTTTTCCTACCGTTATAATTTGGAGGATCTTCTCATTAACACACTTGCTCATGCTCTCAAACACTCTTTGATCGATATATCAAACTGCTTGATGCACGATTCATACAGTGACTTCCTTTTTTATGCCTTCATAGGCTACCATATCACTATTCTGACGCACTTTAATTCACCATAAGGATACCTGTTCGCCACTAGATTATGCCATGGCTGTAACAATCTGTTTTCAGTAACACTGAAAATGATGTTTCGAGATCTTAATTCTGATAATCGAGTCAGTGAATTATTATTTAATTGTGTTTATATAGTTTTGAGAAGGGTAGTAATTAAATTTGGTTAAGAAATTTTGATGTTGGTTAGTTAATTTAAGTAAAAAAGATTAAATTGCGAAAGACGCAAAAGTTAGTTATTATTATAAAAAGGTGAATTAGATACAATATGTAACAATAAAGGGTCAAAAGGGTAAATATTCTTAAATTAATTAAGTGGACAATTAAGGCCATGTATGGTTAATAGCAAAGTAATAATAATAAGGGTGAAGTAGTAATTTAATAAATAAAAATTATGAACTAAATAAGTAAGTTAAAAAAAAAAAGGAAAATCCACAATCACCTTTTTTTTTCATTGATTAAACTGAATGAAGAACACCATTGAAGGGAGTTTAAAGTTCGGCTGTTATACTTCTTGCATGTAAGTGTTTCAGATTGCTATTTTGAAATTTTTTTTTGTTTTTTTTAAGACCTTTGAAAAGAGACTAATCTAACTTAGGGGGTAGTTTGTTAAATTACGGCAATAATAGGGACTGTTCTTTGAACTGTAAAATATTAGAAGTGCTAATTGACTTTACTAAATGTATGGTATGAAATTTGCTATCTTGTGAAATGATTTTTATTAATATTAGTTTGCATAGACTAAAATGATGCAATGTAAAATAGTATGGAGTTAAACTATAAAAAAAAAATACAAGGTTTTAGGGACTGAATAAGAAATCTTATATGACCGGCTAGTTGGGAAAATTAGTTTAATGATATTAGTTAAACTATTTTGTGATAAGGGCTAGGTTGTGTATATGACATTTGTTAAAGGTGAAATGTATAAACTGTTATAGATAAATTGTTCAAGCTTAGTTATTATGGTGTTGAATAAATTAATGAAATTAAATTATTATAATAGATCAAGAAATGAGTAGGACGGTTGTTAATCAAGGAAAGGAGAAAGTCACTGAATAATCGACCAAGATCATTGGAAATTAGCGTAATTTTTGTAAGTTCATAGTCCTTAAACTTGAACTTTAATTATTTTTTTTAGTTATGTTCTTAAATAACTTGATATCCAATTATATATATTCAAATGATTAAGAAATGGTTCATAGAATTTTAGTATAAATGAGAAAGACAAAATATTTAAGCTATGATGTTACAAAAGGTGGGAAGATGTATTTATGGATAAATTTGTTGATTCAATCGACTAGCACTGGGCTACAATTCGTCAGTTATTCGACTAGCGCTGGGCGCAAAACCATGTCGATTCATTCAACTAGTGTTGGGCACACAATCCGTCAGTTATTCAACTAGTGTTGGGAGCAAAACATTGTTGGTTTATCCAACTAGTGCTAGGCACAAACTTTATTATGGTTTATCCATCAAGCACCGAGTGTCAAAAACAATCCAAACCAAATGACTAAGATATGGTCGATTCAAAGTAGAAGATTGATAAATATGGAACACTTTGAAATAAGTAAGAAAGTTTTATGAAGAATTTGTGGTAAACTATATGTAATGATCATTATATGCTAAGGATTGAGAAGTTTTGTTATTATGGGTATATATGAAGTTTTAAGTTAATGTGGTTATTCAGTATTTGATCATCTCTTTGTGTAAAGGTTAGGTACCCACTTGTGATTGTCATCTCAGCATCCAACATCAATTCTGAACTCAATATTGATGATATTTTATTTTATGTTTTGGCATGTATCTAGGGTGTTAATGTTTTGGTTAATGTCAAATAGATTTTTTTTTTTAATTATGTTATACCTTCTGTGAACTTTTGTAAATGGTTGTGAATGAATGTAAATATATCTTGTAGGTTGAATTCTTTTGAATGTATGTGAATGTGAATGTATGAGATCACTTGTGTAGTAATCTTTAAAATTAAGTTTTGAATAAGAGGTCTTTGATGCAACTTGATATGAGACTTATATTTAGTCATTGTGGTTAAGGATGAGATGTGAATAAGTGTTTAATGTCATGTAGTAACTTAGCTAGTGTAGTTGAATGTTTAAATCTTGTTTGAGGTGTCTTTGAATGACATATTGGTTAGATCTAGAATGAGTGATATTTTGGTATGAATTTGATGTTTCAAATGTATCTTTGAACCTAAGTTTTGATTTAGTAATGGTATGTCTTGAAGTGCAAGAAAATAGTGTTTAAAATGCTTGTATTAGAGGTTACATAGGCTGCACACGGCTTGAGACATGGGCTGTCACAGGGCCATGTAACCTTTTAAAATTTAGGTGCAGTATCCACATGGGTTGGGACATGATCATGTGACTCAAGTCAGTGAGGTACATGGCTTAAGAGCACAGACGTGTGGAATATCCAAATAAGCATGTGGAATAACCACACAGGCGTGTGTGTCAATCACACGACCATGTTTTTTGCCACATGGCCTTGTGACCCCTATTTCTAAAAATTTTCAATTTTTCTTTTAAAGTTTCTATTTTATTTCAATTCAATCCTCAAATGTTGCTAATATATTTTTGTGGTCTCGTATACATTAATTAAGATGTTTAAATATGATTTTGCTATGATTATATTTTATTTTGAGTGTTATTTATAAATTTAATTAATTGCTTTAAGTTTTTCATTTTTTTATAAATTGCTCGATAATGTTCCATATCCCCAATCCGGTGTGCACTGGCTACCCATGGGCTTTTGATTCTGAAAATAAACCCCTTCCGAGATGTCACGTCGAAGGACCTATAAACCGTTTACACGATTTCTCCCCAAAAGACCTATATATCATTTACATGGTGTCGCCTTAAAGGACCAGTAGATAACTATTGTCATGGTATCACCTTGAAGAACCAGTAGAAATTCATTCCACGATGTCGCCCAACTCCCTAGCATCCCTTATCAATCCTTTCATTCCTCCATTCTGCCAATGACCTATCTTTAATAACCCGTCAAGGCAAATTCCTCCAGACTCTGCATTTTATTAATAAACGCTTATTCATGCACAAAATTCCAAATGCTAATATAACAAGGATTGCACCAAACGTCACTACATCAATACATAATTCTATCACACAAAACATACTTGCAGACTTTTATGAATTCATACCACCTTAAACATGCATGACATTTTCAAACACCGTGACTCACATAGCTGAAACACATGCCCGTGTCCTAGGCTGTGTAACCTTCAAACTAAGGACACACGATTGTGTCCCAGTTGTGTAACTCTCTGAGTAGGATCACACGGCCATGTCACACACCTGTGTCTCAAGTCGTGTAACTCTCGAAATAGCCCCACACTCCCGTGTGCCAAGCCATGTTGTAACAGCCCGTTTTTAGTCAAATCAGAACAGTGGTTTTGAGACCACAAATATGAACACAAAATATTTGTTTTATTATTATTTTAATGTCTACAGCATGAAAATATGATTGTGTGAAATTTTTGTTAAGAAATTTTATCATTTGAATGCTTAATTTGACAAAAATGACTAAATCGCGTTAAGTGTAAAACTTGAGTTCTAATAGCTAATGGTGTCAAATAGCAATAGAAATTTATAGTTAAGGTCCTTATATGGTAAATAAACCATTATTTAGATATTGGATGATAATAGCTTGGCATAATTGAAATTTTGAATTAATAATAAGGTTAATTTTCTAATCTAGTAATTAAAGGTTAATTAAGTTAAACAAAACAAAATTCAACTTTCATATCATCTTCTTCCATCGAATTTTACGGCTTGAGAAGCCATTTTTAATCTTTCAATTTTGGCAACTTCAATCTTGGCAATTAGGTATGTATTTTGTCCCGTTTTTAATGAATTCTATGTTTTTGAGATGTTGCAGCTTAATCTAGCTAGCCCAGAGACTATTTTCCAAAACTGTTAAAGATTTAGGAAGTTTCCATTGATGAATACATGAGTATTTCGATGTGTAATGATAGATTATGAATGTTTGATGATAGTTATACAAGTTTTGTTAAGTGATTTTTAGTGAAAATAAAAATTAGGAATTAAATTGTGAAATGTGGAAACTTTGTGGTTAAAATGTGGAATAAAAAAATATGGGCTTCTAGGGACCTAATTGAAATTTTGTTAGCGTGGGTTGTGGTTAAATTGCATTAATTTGTGTTTTTATGAAATAAGGACTAAATTGTAAAAATATGTAACATGAGGGGCAAAAGTGTAAAAGTGCCTTAATGTGAATTTTGGATTAAGCTGAATAGAGAGATAATTAAATAAGCCGAATCTGATATTATATAGATGAAGAAAAGTGAAGTTTAGATCATGATCCGGGAAAAAATAAAGTATCGGACTAGTCGGTTCATTCCACCGTTTTTGTGAATCGAGGTAAGTTTGAATGTAATAAGCATTGCTATATTTGTGCTTTAAATGTTTTGATATTGCATGAATTTTGAATTACGAACTTACGGATACGTTCGATGAAGATTCGGCATTAGAAATCCCAGTTGAACCTTAGGAATAAATGAGGATACGAAGAACATGTCATTAGAAGTTTTACTGATTTCTCTTCGGGCCATGATATTAGCACTTCGAGTGTAAGTTACATTGATTTGGCTTCGGGCCATGATATTAGTACTTCAGGTGTGAGTTACGTTGATTTGGCTTCGGGCCATGATATTAGCACTTCGGGAATGAGTTACATTGATTTGGCTTCAGGCCACGATATTAGCACTTCTGGTGCAAGTTACATTAATTTGGCTTCGGGCCATGATATTAGCACTTCAGGTGTGACTGACATTGATTTGGCTTCAGGCCATGATATTAGCACCTCGAGTGCGAGTTATATTAATTTGGCTTCGGGCCATGATATTGGCACTTTGGGTACGAGCTTCATTGATTTGGCTTCGGGCCATGATATTGGCACCTAGGGTGCGAGACTTTTGAGTATCCAACTTTTATTCCGAATGGTTCAACGGTTATATTGAAGATGTGGAATGATGAGAAATAGATACATATCGGTACAGGTATATACGGAAAAACTATACAAGCAATGAGTCTAAGGAAGTTGTGAGTTTATGATCAAGTATGTGGTTAAATTCATGTTAGCTTGAGATTAATGTATTGTTGCATATTATGTCATTTAATTTGAATGGTAAATAAATGGTGAGACTTGCATATTATTTTCGTACGAGCTTACTAAGCTTTATAACTTATATTGTTTATTTTCTGTATTTTATAATGATATCAAAGCTAGCTTGTAACACCCCAAACTCGGCCTGGAAGTTTGGCTCGAATCTGGTGTGTCACATTGAAGTGTTTTTTGAAAACCATGTTTCCATTAAAAACCCTTCTTAATAATTAAAAACTTATACCCTTTCTAAACCTTGTTAGAAAACCTCAGCTGAATAACATTCTTAACAACTTTGTAAAAATCTTGGCAGTTGCAGAAGCTTAATTTAAAAACAATTGTGGATACGTGATGTTTTGAATAACAGTAGTTGCTTTGGAAAACCATGTTCTAATACTAGCAATTATAAAAACAATAAATAAAATTCCAAATTTGAAATCCAGAAAATTACAACGGCTTTACTACAACCCACATAAAAACATTTAAAAGTAATCATCAAAACTGTAACATAAACAGTGTGTGTGGCTTCCTCCAAGCCCCTCGCAGCTCCGATCCGTCTAAAGCTGGAAATTACCTGAAAGGTTAATAAACGGGGTGAGTTTACGAAAACTCAGTGTGAAATCCCCTACTATATAAAAGGAATAGTCAATCATAAGAATTAAAAGTCTGGCCCCAGCCCTACTTACAGTTTCAGTATCAATTGGGCCTTAGCCCTTTATAACAGACAGTACCAGATGGGCCTTAGCCCATTACAGAATAAGAAACATTATCAGAACTAGAATCAAAATGAGAACTAGAATCAGAATCAGGTGATAGAATTAGAATCAGAATCAGAATCAAGTGATAGAATTAGAATCAGAATGTGAATGCAATCCCAACCCAATCCAGCCATCACACCACCCGTACCAGCCCATCACACCATGTGGGGAGACAACTTGACCCACCCATTTGCTACACACCACAAAATTTGCAGCAAAGCTGCTAATAACAGAATATTGTGGCAGAGCCATAAGAATCAGATAATGTGGCAAAGCCACTTAACAGAATACGTGGCACAAAGCCATCGATAACAAGTCTATAATTGGCACGAAGCCCACAATATCGATACGAAGACCACAATAATGGCACATAGCTTTCGGTAACATGATCGGTACTCAAATATCGATAACAGGTCTATAATCGGCACGAAGCCCATAATATCAATACGGAGCCCACAATAACGGCACACAGCTTTCGGTAACATGATTGGCACTCAGCCATCGATAATGGGTCTATAATCGTCTCGAGCGACCCGTGCGACCTTATCAAATCGGTACGAATATACGACTCTCAAGCCTTCAGTGGATCCACAGTCGTCAATCAACCATGCGATCCTAATAGATCAGATCTTCCTCCGTACAAAATCCCAACCCATGCAACATGTCATGTATGTAGAATGTCATGCCCATATTTGAATCAAACAATCACAGTCAAGTCATTCATATCACCAACATATATTCACCATCAAATCCATCAACCATACAGTCCAAGTCAGTCACTTGACCACAAGGGCAAAACAGTCATTTAACACCCTAGGGGCAAAATGGTAATTTTACCCTATAAGGGTATCTCGATAGTTCTACCCTACAGGGGTATTTCGATATTTCTGGTATTTCGGTAATTCTACCTTACAGGGTATTTCAGTAATTCTACCCTACAGGGGTATTTCAATAATTTTGTAAATCGAGGGTAAAATAGTAATTCTATAAATCGGGGGTACTTTGGTAATATTACAAGTTAAGGGTATTTTAGTAATTTGGTAAATTAAAGTATTCTAAACAGGGATAATAATATGAATGGGCCTAAAACCCATTCTAGGCCCAAATGGGCCCACACGCTCGTATGGCCCTTTTAGGCCAAATCTAGCCACAGATATGAGATTCACCTAGCCTAGTCCAATATTTACTACACAATCAAACAACTTATCCAATTGGGCCCGTAGGCCTATTGGGCCCACATGGCCCCTTTCGGTCCATTGTTGCCCGAAGTACCATCCTACAGCTAGAGTAGTGAGAAATACACACCTGATAGGAGACTGGAGTTAATCCGCGCTCCGAGCACTCTTAGCCGACGCCCAACCCAAAAGAGCACGCCATAAAGTGAAAGGGATCAGCCAAGAAAGGTACCTTTACTCTCCTCATGTTTCTCTCTCTTTAAAGCCAGCTTCGAATCCACTCTTATGTTAGCTTCCCGATGTGGGATCCCTCTAACATCAGAGTTTAAATTCAACACCAACTCTTGCCGCCCCCTGTTAGCAAAATAAATTCTTTTTGATTGCCATGAGTTTCAAACCCTGGACCTCCTTGCCAACTCTATGACGCCACCTTCCTGCCTTTTATGTGGCGCTACTTTGCTACTAGACCACAAGGATTTTTGTGGCACAATATCTCCAACAATATTCTTAAGGCCTATCTACTACACCTAGGGTTTGATTCACCTTAAACCAAAATTTTTGCTAGTGTCCAAGTTTGAACTAGGACTTCTTCAACACTTCTCAGCACACTTAACCACTAAAAGAAGCCTTCATTAACGAAATTTACATGCACAACAAAATATTATAAGCTGCCTTCAACCGCTCCCATGCTCAAGGCCCAAAACTTCTAGGCCCAAATTCAGGGTGTTACAACTCTACCTCCCTTAAAGAAATTTCGTCCCTGAAATTTCCATCTAACAGGGTAGTCATGTAGCATCTACCCCACTATGCTATCACTGCGCTCTCTGATCCTACTATCACTATCACACTTCAACTAGAACTTGAAACATCTCACACATTCAACACTTATTCACTGAAGCAGACACATATTTATCACACATATATACAATTTATATATCCAAATATCACATCCACATAAAATAAATACCAAATTTAAATTCAGACCAATATCTAAGGAATCTACAGTATTTCAATTTTTAAACAAACAAAAGTATTCAGAAGACTTACGGATTTGGTGCCGGAGACTCGGTGTGCCACACTTTTTAAGAGAAATACTTCAAACAGACCACATGGTTGAACATAATTTTCTGAAATTCACTTTTGAAAACCCAATCCACAGCCGAGTTGTTGCAACCCAGGCTCTGATACCACTAAATGTAACACCCCAAACTCGGCCTGCAAGTTTGGCTCGAATCTAGCGTGTCACATTGAAGTGTTTTTCAAAAACCATGTTTCCATTAAAAACCTTTCTTAATAATTAAAAACTTATACCCTTTTTAAACCTTATTAGAAAACCTCATTTGAATAACATTCTTAACAACTTTGTAAAAATCTTGGCGATTCTGCGAAGCTTAATTTAAAAACAATTGCGGATACGTGATGTTTTGAACAACGATGAGTTGCTTCGGAAAACCGTGTTCTAATACTAGTAATTATAAAAACAATAAATAAAATTCTACATTTGAAATCTAGAAAATTACAACGGCTTTACTACAACCCACATAAAAACATTTAAAAGTAATCATCAAAAGCGTAACATAAAGCGGTGTGTGTGGCTTCCTCCGAGCCCCTCATGACTCCAATCATCTAAGGTGGAAATTACCGAAAGGTTAATAAGCGGGGTGAGTTTACGAAAACTCATGTGAAATTCCTACTATATAAAAGGAACAATACCATAAGAATTAAAAGTCCGCCCCACCCTACTTACAGTTTCAGTGTCAATTGGGCCTTAGCCCTTTATAACAGACAGTACCAGATGGGCCTTAGCCCATTACAGAATAAAAAACATTATCAAAACTAGAATCAAAATGAGAACTAGAATCAGAATCAGGTGACAGAATTAGAATCAGAATCAGAATCAAGTGACAGAATCAGAATCAGAATGTGAATGCAATCCCAACCCAATCCAGCCATCACACCACCCGTACCAGCCCATCACACCATGTGGGGAGACAACTTGACCCACCCATCTGCTACACACCACAAAATTTGTAGCAAAGCTGCTAATAACAGAATATTGTGGCAGAGCCATAAGAATCAGATAATGTGGCAAAGCCATTTAACAGAATACGTGGCACAAAGCCATTGATAACGGGTCTATAATCGGCACGAAGCCCACAATATCGATACGAAGCCTACAATAATGGCACAACCTTCGGTAACATGATCGACACTCAGCCATCGATAACGGGTCTATAATCGGTACAAAGCCCACAATATTAATACAAAGCCCATAATAAAGGCACACAGCCTTCAGTAACATGATCGGCACTCAGCCATCGATAACGGGTCTATAATCATCTCGGATGACCCGTGCGACCTTATCAAATCAGTATGAATATACGGCTCTCAAGCCTTCGGTGGATCCACAGTCGTCAAGCAACCATGCGATCCTAACAGATCAGATCTTCCTCCGCACAAAATCCCAACCCATGCAACATGTCATGTATGCAGAATGTCATGCCCATATTTGAATCAAACAATCACAGTCAAGTCATTCATATCACCAACATATATTCACAATCAAATCCGTCAACCACACAGTCCAAGTCAGTCACTTGCCCACAAGGGTAAAACAGTCATTTAACACTCTAAGGGCAAAATGGTAATTTTACCCCACAAGGGTATCTCGGTAATTCTACCCTATAGGGGTATTTCCTTATTTCTACCCTACAAGGGTATTTTGGTAATTCTACCCTACAAGGGTATTTCAGTAATTCTACCCTACAGGGGTATTTTAGTAATTTTGTAAATCAAGGGTAAAACAGTAATTCTATAAATCGGGGGTACTTTGGTAATTTTACAAGTCGAGGGTATTTCAGTAATTTGGTAAACTAAAGTATTCTAAACAGGGATAACAATACGAATGGGTTTAAAGCCCAATCTCAGCCCAAATGGGCCCACACGCTCGTGTGGCGCTTTTAGCCCAAATCTAGCCACAGATATGAGATTCACCTAGCCTAGTCCAATATTTAATATACAATCAAACAACTTATCCAATTGGGCCCATAGGCCTATTGGGCCCACATGGCCCCTTTCAGCCCATCGCGGCCCGAAGTAGCCATCCTACAACTAGAGTAGTGAGAAATACACACCTGATAGGAGACTGGAGTTAATCCGCACTCCGAGTACTCTTAGCCAACGCCCAACCCAAAAGAGCATGCCATAAAGCGAAAGGGATCAGCCAAGAAAGGTACCTTTACTCTCCTCATGGTTCTCTCTATTTAAAGCCAGCTTCGAATCCACTCTTATGTTAGCTTCCCGATGTGGGATCCCTCCAATATCAGAGTTTAAATTCAACACCAACTCTTGCCGCCCCCTGTTAGCAAAATAAATGCTCTTTAATTTCCTTGAGTTTCGAACCCTGGACCTCCTTGCCAACTCTATGACGTTACTTTCCTGCCTCTTATGTGGCGCTACTTTGCCACTAGACCACAAGGCTTTTTGTGGCACAATATCTCCAACAATATTCTTAAGGCCTACCTACTACACCCAGGGTTTGATTCACCTTAAAGCAAAATTTTTTCTAGAGTCCAGGTTTGAACTAGGACTTCTCCAACACTTCTCAGCACCCTTAACCACTAAAAGAAGCCTTCCTTAACGAAATTTACATGTACAGCAAAATATTATAAGCTGCCTTCAACCGTTCCCATGCTCAAGGCCCAAAACTTCTAAGCCCAAATTTAGGGTGTTACATAGCTCGGATACGAGAATCGTCAGACACTATCCAACTATCACCTTGGTACTTTTGAAACTAAGTTTTGGTGATATGCCATGTATAGGAGTTGGTCATTTTGATGTATATTTTGGTAATGAAATAAGCCATTTGGTTTGGTTTGTATATGATAAGTATTTTGCTTGGTATATAGCTATGAGAGATGGCTTAATTTGATTTATTTTGAAAAATATGGTGATGTCTATATATATGTGATAAGGTTTCTTGGTGATGTGGTTTATAAATGCTTTGTGAATGTGAAATTGGTATGATTTTAATGAGCAAAACATGATATTATAAGCATATTAGTTATTGGAATTGAAATAGCATGTTTTAATTTTGGTTATGGTTGTATTGGATGTTTATTTATGCTACGAATAGAACCATTTGGGTTGTTTAGGTGTGAGCAAGTTTGGGGTGGCAAGATGGCTTGGTAAATAGCCTATTTTTGTCCACACGGGCAGAGACATGGGTGTGTGTCTCAGCTGTATACGACGCACGGTCAGGTTACACAGCCGTGTGTCCTCTGGTGTTGAAATAGAAACCAATTCAGTATGCTCCACACAACCTCACACACAGGCGTGTGACTTGCCCATGTGGCATAAGTCAGTATACCCTCCAGGTTTCGCACAGCCTAGCACACGGCCTGACAAACGGGCGTGTGTGGCCATTTTTAGGGCACGCGACCTAGCCTCACGGGCGTTTGTGTTGGTCGTGTAATCCAAATCAAAGAGTTACACGGGTTCAGAAACGGTCTCGGACACGGCCATGTGCTTCCATTTCGAATGTCCACACAGCCTGTGACACGGGCGTGTCTCTGGCCATGTGAGACACACAGCCGAGCCACACGTGCGTGTGTCCCCTATTTTTGAGAAAATTTTATAAGTGTTTTCTAAGTTTTTAAAGTTATTGGTTTTGTCCCGAACCACCCTGAGTGCATGTTTTGAGCCTCGTAGGCTCATATTAGGGACATTATGAATGTAGTTGATTGATATTTGCATGAAATTGAAAATATAATGAGAAAATTTATGTGTAATTGTATTGTATATTCAGTAATGTTTCGTAATCCTATTTTGGTGTTGAATACGGTGATGGGTATTACATTTATTGGTATCAGAGCTATGGTTTTTTCAATTTTAGGACTAACGTAGTGTATGTGAGAGTCTAGCTATATATGCCATATATAATTTGTGATAGTGTGATGACTCCTAACAATTTGAACATGTTTTCGTATAATAAATGGATCCAATCGAGCTGTAACTGATGATGTTGAGAGTAATGCTTTAGCTCCAACTCAAGGAGCAGCGCCATCTGAATCAAGACATGTATCAAGTAGTCACAGAGGAGAGACTAAAGAAGCCTTTTTCCAAATGATGAACGAGTGGTTCACGGAGTTTGTTCGGACAAATCCAGCTGCTCAACAATCTCCACCTCCACCTAATCCCCAACTGGTTCCTGTAACCCCTCAAGGTGTGGAACTTCTATGACTAAATAAGCCACCAGTTTATAAGATGCAAAAATACAGGGCTGAAGAGTTCAGAGCTACTGTTGATGATGATCTCGAGTGAGCTAAATTTTGGCTTGAAAACACTATTCGGGTATTTGATGAACTTTCGTGCATGCCAGCTAAGTGTTTAAAGTGTGCTATTTCATTATTAAGAGACATAGCATATTAGTGGTGAAATACTTTAGTTTTTATGTTACCAAGAGAAAGAGTTACCAGGGAATTCTTTCACACTGATTTCTGAAAGAAATACATAAGTCAGCAGTTTCTCGATCAAAAGCACATAGAGTTTCTAGAATTAAAACAGGGTCGTATGACTGTGACCGAGTATGAAAGAGAGTTCGTAAGATTAAGTAAGTATGCTTTGGAGGATGTTTCTACAAAAGAAATCATGTGCAAACAGTTCGTTGATGGGTTGAACGAGGATATTAAACTTCTAGTCAAAATTTTAGAATTGAAAGAATTTGTTGTATTGGTTGATAGAGCTTGCAAAACTGGGGAGCTTAGCAAAGAAAAGAAAAAAGTGGATTCAGAGGCTAAAGACTCGAGAAAAAGATTGATGAATAAGCCATATCAATCTTCTTCAAAGAAATCCAAAGATTCGTACAATCGTCCAAATGTTTCAATCAGGTATCCGAATAGAGATAGTGGAAAATATACCCAAGTCTTAAAGCTCAAACAATTTCAGCATCAAGTGTTGGTAGTGTGGGAAACAATATACCCGAGTGTCAACAGTATGGGAGATGACATTTTGGAAAATGCTAGAATAAAAGTAATAAAGCTTGCTTCAGATGTGGTTCGCCAGATCATTTTATTTAGGATTGTCTTGAGTTAGCTGAGGAAGACAAATTCCAAAATGTAAGATCGAGTAACACAACCACTAGAGGGAGGCTACCGAGAAATGTGGGAAACGTGACTAGTAGTAGAGGCGCAACAAAAGATTCGACTATGAGATTTGAAGCGAGAGCACCTGCTATAGTTTATGCTATTCGCGCTCATGAAGATGCGTAGTCACCTGATGTTATTGCCGGTACATTTTCTCTTTACGACACTAATGTTATTGCATTGATTGATCCTGGATCGACTCATTCGTATGTTTGTAAGAATTTAGTGTCTAGTAAGAATTTATCTGTTGAGTCTACTGAGTTTGTGATTAAAGTATCGAACCCCTTAGGCAAGTATGTTCTAGTTGATAAAGTTTGCAAGAACTGTCCTTTAATGATTTAGGGTTACTATTTTCTGGCTGATTTGATACTACTACCTTTTGATGAATTCGATGTAATTTTAGGTATGGATTGGTTGACGATACATGATGTCGTTGTGAATTGTAGACAAAAGACTATTGAATTGAAATGTCAGAATAGTGAAATCCTTTGAATTGAATCTGAAGAGTTGAGTGGGTTTTCAGTTGTGATTTCATCAATGGCAACTCAAAGATATGTGAGAAAAGGTTGTGAAACTTATCTTACTTATGTTTTAGATACAAAAGTGTCTAAATCTAAGGTTGAATCAGTGCCAGTTGTCTGTGAATATTTGAATGTGTTTCCAGAAGAATTACCGAGGTAACCACCAATAAGAGAGGTTGAATTTGCTATTGAGTTAGTACCAGGAACTTCACCGGTATCGATAGCTCCGTACAGAATGGCTCCAATAGAACTGAAAGAGTTGAAAGCTCAGCTGCAAGAATTAGCAGATAGAGGTTTTGTACGACCTAGTTTTTCACCCTGGGCTGCGCCAGTATTGTTCATAAAGAAGAAGGATTAATGAGAATGTGTATTGATTATCGTCAGTTCAACAAGGTTACAAGAAAGAACAAGTATCCATTGCTGAGAATAGATATTTGTTTGATCAGTTAAAAGGGGCAACAGTTTTTTTGAAGATTGATTTGAGAGCTGGTTATTATCAGTTGCAAGTTAAAGATTCAGATGTGCCGAAAACTACTTTCAAAATAGGGTATGGGCATTATGAATTTCTTGTTATGCCTTTCAGATTGACTAATGCTCCTGCATATTTTATGGATTTGATTAATCTGATTTTTAGATCGTATTTAGACAAATTCGTTGTTGTGTTCATTGACGACATAATGATCTATTCACAAGATGAGTCTGAGCATGCTGAACATTTGAGGATTACGCTACAAACCTTAAGAGATAAGCAATTGCACGCTAAATTCAGTAAATACGAGTTTTGTCTCTGAGAGGTTGGATTTCTGAGACACATTGTTTCAGCGAAAGGTATTCGAGTTGATTCGAGTAGGATTTCAGCAGTTGTTGACTGGAAACCACCGAGAATTGTATCTAAAGTTAGAAGCTTTCTAGGGTTAGATGGTTATTATCGACGTTTTGTTAAAGGATTCTTGATGGTTGCTACACCGATGACCAGATTGCCAGAAAAAGATGTAAAATTTGAATGGTCTGAGAAATGTCAACAAAGTTTCGAATAGTTGAAAGCATTATTAACTGAGGCATCAGTGTTGGTTCAACCTGAGTCGGGTAAAGAGTTTTTGATTTTCAGCGATGCGTCACTGAACGATTTGGGTTGCTTTTGATGCAAGAAGGTAATGTGATAGCTTATTGCCTCCAGACAATTGAAGCCGCATGAAAAGAATTATCCAATGCATGATTTAGAGTTGGCCTCTATTGTTTTCACATTAAAAATTTGAATACATCATTTGTACTATGAGAAGCCATATCTTTATTGATCACAAGAGCTTGAAATATATAATGACTCAGAAAGATTTGAATTTAAGACAATGAAAATGGCTCAACCTGTTGAAAGATTATGAGTTGGTGATTGAATATCATCTAGGGAACGCGAATGTATACGTGGATGCTTTGAATACAAAATCTATATATACTTTGCAAGCGATGAATACACAGTTATATTTGTCTGATGATGGTTCGATACTAGCAGAGCTGAAAGCTAAACCGATTTTTCTTCAGCAAATTTGTGAAGCTCAGAAGTGTGATATTGAGTTACAAGCCAAAAGAATGCAATGTGAGTCGACTAGTGATTCAGACTATCAGATTGGATTCGATGATTGCTTATTGTTCTGAGGTAGAGTTTTCATACCGAGAGATCCAAAGCTTATACAGAAAATTCTAAATGAAGCACATAGTGGTTGTCTATCTATTCACCCTGGTAGTAGTAAAATGTACAATGACTTGAATAAGTTGTATTGGTGGTCGGGTATGAAACGAGACATTTCAGAATTTGTATCAAGATGTTTGGTGTGTCAGCAAGTTAAAGTTGAGCATCAAGTTCCTTCAGGATTGCTACAACTAGTAATGATACCAGAGTGGAAATGGGATAGAGCTACGATGGATTTCGTGTCGGGTTTGCCTTTGTCTCTTAAAAAGCAAGATGTTATTTAGGTTGTTGTGGATCAACTACTGAATTCTGCACATTTCATTCCGTTATGTATAGATTATTCACTTGATAAATTAGCTAAATTGTACATTTTCGAGATCATTAGATTGCATGGGGTGCTAGTCTCAATTATTTTGGATAGAGATCCAAGGTTTACATCGCGATTTTGGAAGAAATTGCAAGCTCTAGGTACGAAGTTGAACTTTAGTACTGCATTTCATCCGCAAACTGACGGTCAGTCTGAGAGAGTAATTCATATTCTCGAAGATATGCTTCGTTGTTGTGTTTTAGAATTTGAAGGTAGCTGGGAGAAATATTTGTCATTGGTGGAATTCGCGTATAACAATAGTTTTCAATCAAGCATAAAGATGGCACCGTATGAAGCTTTGTATGGTCGTAAATGCCGAACTCCATTGTATTGGACTGAGCTGAGTGAGAAAAAGATTCACGGGGTTGACTTGATCTGAGAGACTTAAGATAAAATGAAAGTAACTCGCGATAGTTTGAAAGCAGCTTCAGATCGACAGAAATCGTCTGCGGATTCGAAACGAAAAGACATTAAATTTTAGATTGGTGACAATTTATTTCTAAAAGTTCTCCGTGGAAGAAAATTATTTAATTTGGTCATAAAAACAAACTGAGTCTGCTCTTCATCGAGCCATATGAGATTATTGAACAAATAGGGCCAGTAGCATATCGTCTAGCTTTACCATCAGAGTTAGAAAAGATCAAAAATGTGTTTCATGTATTGATCTTGTGCCGCTATAGATCAGATCCATCACATGTAATTTCTCTGGCAGAGATTGAGATTCAACCTGACATAATCTACAACGAAGAATTGATCCGAATTTTTGCTTAAGAGGTTCAACAATTGAGAAATAAAAGCATAGCTTTAGTGAAAGTGTTGTGGCAACGTCATGGGATCGAAGATGTAACAGCCCAATTTTGGGCCTAGTCAGAACAATGGTTTTAAAACCACAAATTCGAGGTTAGAGAAATTATTTTAATATTATTTTATGTGTTATAGCATGATTATATGAGTGTTTAAAATTTTTGGTGAATTCATTTTAACGATTGCTTGCTTAATTTCGAAAAAGGACTAAATCGCATAAAAGGTGAAATTTTTGTTCTACCAATAAGAAGTGTCATATAGCTATAGAACCTTAAATTTGATGTCCTTAGTGAGTAAATAAACCACAAACTTATTAGTTGCTAGACATGGAGCCTTAATTCATGGAATGGTCAAAGGTTAGGTGACTTATTTGATACTAAAATAATAAACCTAAGGCTAGCTATCATCTTTTTCATTTCTTCTCTTCACCACTGAAATTTTCAGCAAGAAAGGGGTCTTTAAAGCTTGAAACTTTCAGCCATTAAGTTCTCTCATAAGTAAGTGATTTTGATGACTTTTCTTAATAATTTTTGTACTTTTGGGACCCTTGTAGCTTAATTTAGCTAATGGAGGAACTATTTTGCAAAATGGTTGAAAGTTTAGGGTTTTTCCATGAGAGTATTCATGTTGTTTACTGAATTTTTATGGAAGAAAATGAATCTTGGTTGTTAAATAAACAACTTTTGTGAAAGACGTTTTCATGAAAACACCTAAGAGGACCATTTTGTGAAGTTTATAAAATAGGCTGCAAATGTGTGAAATAATTGAATTATGAGATGCTATAGGCTTAAAGCATTTTCATATAGGCTTGGTTAATGTGAAAATTTGATAAAAATCGTTTTACGAGCCTAAGGGCAAAATCGTAACATTGTGGAAGTCTAAGGGCAAAATGGTCATTTTGCCAAGATATGAATTATGAAATGTCTTAATTAATGTGATCATTAAATTAGTGAATTTTATCATTTTAGATTAAGAAATACGAAATCCGGACCTAGACCAGGGGAAGACTAAGCTAGTAGACTAATTCAATCTAGTCGCTCACTTTTTATATACTGAGGTAAGTTGTAGGTAAATATTATAACTCTATTGTTATTATGCATTAAATTATTGATATTGCATGAAATGCTCGATTTTGTTACGAATATACATGACAAAATTTAATATGGTGAGACGCCCTTTTGAACCGTAGGAATAGATTGGATATCCATTCCGTGATATTAGGGATATGTGAGCCAGTGTAAGACCATGTCTGAGACATGGCATTGGCCTCGATACGTGATCCAGTGTAAGACCATGTTTGGAACATGGCATCGGTATTTATATGATATCTAGTGTAAGACCATGTCTGGGACATGGCATCAACCTCGATATATGAGCCAGTGTAAGACCATGTTTGAAACATAGCATCGGCATTTATGTGAGAGATAGTGTAAGACCATGTCTGGTACATGGTATCGGCCTCGACATATAGGCTAGTGTAAGACCATGTTTGGAACATGGCATCGACGCTGATATATGAGAGCCAGTGTAAGACCATGTCTGGGACATGGCATCGGTATTTTACCCTTTTGTATGAGGCTTATCGGGTATTCTTTAGTATTCCAACCGGTTCAATGGGTAATTTAAAGATTATATCATAATTGAGAAAAGTTATTATTACATTGCAAGTCATGAGAATGAGCTCGGGTTATGTATATGAATAGTAAGGATGAAATAAGTAAGTTATGTCTATAATTATTTAAGAAGCTTGTGCAAGTGAATGATATGTTATGAGTATGATGTTACTTGGTAAAGTAATGTTAATTATTTACTTGTAACTTACTATGCTTTACACTTACTCCCTCTCTTTTTCGTTTTCTTATAGTGCTGCCAAGCTAGCATTGGGGACCAAAGGACGTCGGAGGCATCAATCACACTATCACCTGAAGTTTTTGATATAGCTAGTTTAAATGTTTTGAGTGGGGCATGTATAGGAACTTGGTCTTTAGTTTTGTGTCATGTTAATTTAGCCATAAGTGTTGGCTCACATGGATGTGGTTTCATTTTGTATAGGCCATTGATGTTGGCTAATATAGATCATTATTAAATACATTTGATGAAAATTCTCATGGTTGTAGCTGTTTTAGTTATGTGTGTTTATGCTTGGATTGGATATGTTTGATGTTGTGTAGGTTGGTTAAAGTAAGGGTGGCAAAAAGTCTTGGTAGATAGCCTTGTTTTTTGTCCACACAGGCAGACACATAGGCATGTGTCTAGACTATGTGTGACACACAATCTGCCCCATGGGCATGTAGCCAGGTTGTGTGTCCCTTGCACGTAAATTTGGCAAAACAAAATGCCTAATAGTAACCACACGGGCAGATACACGACCATGTGTCTCAACCGTGTGGAGGACACTGCCTAGTACATGGGCATGTACTATGGCCGTGTGCCCCTAAAGGGTTGCTGACGTCAAAAACAGAATGTCAAGGTTTTTTTAACACGGGCTGAAACACAGACGTGTCATGGCTATGTGGAGGACACAGGTCATGGACCCGGGCTTGTACCAAGCCATGTGAAAACCACTGTAGGTTTGAATCGAGAAATAAATTCGCATAGGCTAGGGACACGAGCGTGTCCCGATATGTTCAGGCCATGTGATCAACATGGGCCTTTAACATGGCCATGTTAATAAGACACACGGATATGTGTCCCTGATTACTTTCAAATTTTATAAAGTTTCCTAAAGTGTTTAGTTTATTCTTGAACCCTTTTCCAAGGCTTGTTTTGGACCTCATAGGTCTATATTAGGGTCGTTAAGAAGAAGTTTGAAAGTTTTAAAAGAAGAAAGAAAAGTTGAGTGAAATTTTATGACCCAAAAATGTCTGCATGTATGTGTTTAAGTCCGATAACACCTAGTATCATGCTCCAGCGTCGAACTCGAGTAAGAGGTGTTACATTTAGTGGTATCAGAGCTACGATTTAGTCGATTCTCAGACTAACGTAGTGAGTGTACAAGTCTAGCTATACATGCTACAAATACATTATAATAGTGTGACGACTCCTGGCGAATTTAAATTGTGTTTTCATATAGTAAATGGATCCCGACGGACCAGTGCCAGACGATGTGGAAAGTAATACGCCGGCTCCCACTGAAATGACCACGCCAGTTGAAAGGGGACCCGTGACATTTAGAAGCCTACCTCCACATGATGAATGCATGGTATTCGGAGTTTGTTCATGCAAACCCGAACACTCCACCTCCTCCACCCCCTCCAATCCCTCAGCCTGCCCCCATAGCTCCCCAAGCTGAAGAGATGATTACAAGGGAGAAACCTCCGGTTGGCAAAATTCAGAAACAAGGGGAAAAATTCTAGCTAGAAAATACCATTTGGGTATTTGATGAATTATCTTGCACACCTAAGGAGTGCATGAAGTGTGTTGTGTCACTCCTGTGAGTCTCAACATACCAGTGGTGGAACGCCCTTGTGTCGGTTGTACCAAGAGAGAGGATTACATGGGGATTTTTCCAAGAGGAGTTTCGAAAAAAGTATATTAGTCAGAGGTTTATAGATCAAAAGAGGAACGAATTTTCAGAATTAAAGCAAGGTCGAATGATAGTGACAGAGTATGAGTGTGAGTTTGTGAGGCTCAGTAAATACTCTAGGGAGTGTGTAACTACCACAGCCATCATGTGCAAGAGATTTAAATACGGATTGAACGAAGACATCCGATTATTATTTGGCATATTAGAGTTTAGAGAGTTTGTGATGCTTGTTGAGAGAGCTTGCAAGGTAGAAGAATTGGCCAAAGAGAAGAGGAAAGCTTATATAGAGTCTCGTGACTCGAAGAAAAAACATAGGTGGAAATCACATCAGACCTCGTCCAAGAGATCGAGAGAGTTTCCTACTCGATCGAATGCTTTAGTGGGATTCTTGAGTAGAAATAAGAATAAGCAATACACGACCTCTAAAGCTCAAACTACTTCTATCGCGAGTGTTGGTAGTGCTCGGCCAAATAGGTCGGAGTGTTCGTAGTGTGGTAGTCGTCATTTTGGTGAGTGCCAAGGAAATGATAGAGGTTGTTTCAAGTGCGGTTCACTAGACCATTTCATCCGAAATTGTCCTAAAATGGATGAGAAAGGCAAAAGGCAAGATATGAGATCGAGTAATACTCCTTTAAGGGGTAGACCACAAAAGAGCCCTGGAAGTGGGGCTAGCAACCGAGGTACACCTAGAGATTCCGCTATGAGGTCCGAGGGCCGAGCGCTTGCAAAGACTTATGTCATTCGCACTCGCGAAGAGGCACCATCACCGGATGTGATTACGGGTACTTTTTCTCTTCGTGATATTTCTGTTATTGCTTTGATTAGTCCAGGGTCTACCCATTCGTATGCTTGTGTGAAACTGGTGTCTAGCTTGAATATGCTTGTCGAGTCTACAGAATTTGTGGTAAAGGTGTCAAACCCATTAGGCAAGCATGTATTAGTTGACCAAGTATGTAGAAATTGTCCCTTGACAATTAGAGGTCATTATTTTCCGACTAACCTCATGTTATTGCCGTTTGATGAATTTGATCTTATCCTTAGTATGGATTGGTTGTCTACCCATGACGTTATAATAAATTGTTGGAAGAAATTCATTGAACTAAAATGTGAAAATTGGGATATTCTTCGAGTTGAATCAGGTGAACCGGATAGCTTACCTGTAGTGATTTCCTCTATGACAGCTGAGAAATATATCAGAAAAGGGTATGAGTCTTATCTCGCATTTGTATTGAATACCCAAGTGTCGGAAGTAAATATTGAGTCAGTGCCAATGGTATGTGAGTTTCCGGATGTGTTTCGAAAAGAGTTGCCTGAATTGCCTCCAACTAGGGCAGTTGAGTTTGGTATCAAGTTAGTCCCTAGTACTGCGCCTATATTGATTGCCCCGTATAGGATGGCACCGTTGGAGCTAAAAGAGTTGAAGGTTCAGCTACAAGAATTAACTGATAAGGGATTCGCGAGACCAAGCTACTCTTTGTGGGATGCTTCGGTACTTTTTATAAAAAAGAAAGACGGGTCGATGAGGTTATGTATAGACTACAGATAGCTCAACAAGGTGACTGTGAAGAACTAGTATCCCTTGCCAAGGACCAACGATCTTTTTGGCCAATTAAAAAGAGCCACTATGTTTTCTAAGATAGACCTGAGGTCTGGTTATTACCAGTTAAGAGTTAAGAAGCAAGATGTGCCGAAAACAACGTTTCAAACAAGGTATGGCCATTATGAGTTCCTTGTTATGCCCTTTGGCTTAACAAATGCTCCTGTGGTATTTATGGACTTAATGAACCCAATTTTCGGACCATACCTGGATAAGTTTGTTGTTGTTTTTATCGATGATATATTAATTTATTCACGTGATGAGAGTGAACACGTGGAGCATTTGAGAACTGTTTTGCAGACTCTAAGAGATAAGCAGTTGTATGCCATGTAACATCCCGAATTAGGGCCTAGCAGGAATAGTAGTTTTGGGACCGCAAATCTGACATTAAAATAATTATTTTATGATTATTATGAGGTCTAGGATATGAGAATAAGCATGTGTTAAAGTTTCATGAAGAAATTCTATGTGCAAGGTGTCCAATTGGAAATTAGGGACTAATTTGAATAAATTGAAAAAACTTGGGTTCTTGAAGCAATTTGTACGAAATTTCTTTGGAATATTAATTAGAGGTCCTTAAAGAGTAATTTACCCAGTTTCTAAGTTTTTGGACAAAAATCGGCACGCATGAAAAATTTTGGAAGTTTAGTAAGGAAAGGCATTTTGGTCATTTGGTAATAAACTAAATAAAAATGGAAAAATCATGCTAAAATCAGCTCATTTTCTTCTGTATGCTGTCGAAATTCTAAAGGTCTCCATAGCTAGAGTTTTCCAACATTTCAAGCTTGATAATAAGTCAATCCTAGCCCCATTTTTAATGTTCTTCGTATTTTTGAGATCCTCGTAACATGCTCTCTCTATTTTTACACATATTTCAAGCTAAGGTTCATGTTTAGAAAATTACCCATGCATGATATGTTTGTGTTTTGATGATTTATGAAGGAATATGGGAGTTTAAAGGATGGTAAACAACTTTTACTAAGTGGTTTTTCATGGAAATGGCTTAAAGGACTAAATTGTAAAAGTTGTTAAAATGGGTAGAAAAATATAGAAAGAAGGAAAAGCATGGGCTGCTATAAGTGTGAATAACATTCAGCTAGGCTTGGGTAGCCAAGAAATTACATGCATGTCATTGTACGAGCCTTAGGACTAAATTGTAAATATTATGAAAGGTTAGGGGCAAAATGGTCATTTTGCTCGAGGGTGAGTTTTAATCCTAAAATAAAAAAATGTGATGTATTAATAGTCTAATTTTATTGATTAGACCCCGAGGAACCAATTCCGGAGGTCAACCATGAAAGCGAAAGGTTTCAAAATAACTGAGACACGAATCCGAAACAACTACCAGGTAAGTTCGTATAACTTAAAGTAAACTCTTAATATACTTAAAAATGCATGTTCTTAAATGTATGATAATTAGATATTCATTGCATGATAATTCATAAGACATGCTAGTGTAAGTGAAAAGATAATAAATGTCCCGGTTGAAATAAAAAGGGAAATACGATGGTTAAGTTATGGCTTACATGACTTGAGATCATGCATGTGTTGCAGAGAAGGATTTAGCCCGGATGGGTAATCCACTGATCTCAATAGAGAAAGGATCTAGCCCAGATGAGTGTTCCTTGAGTGATTGAGCCTCCCGAAGAATATGGGTGTAATAAGGATTTAGCCGGGACGGGTAATCCGATTGAGGACTGAATTTAACCTAGATTGGCAATTCAAATCCATGTTTATTAGAGCAATTGTCATTGAAAGGGATTTAGCCTGGACTGGTAATCCCGACAATGCTCTATGAGTTGATACTTTGGGGGATTTAGCCTGGACTGGTAATCTCGCCGTAAGAAGTAAGGTTCGCAGGAGTGTATACTTGAGATGATCATGTATAACTTGACGGTAATTGGCCTATCCATAGAGATTTCTAAGAAATTCAACGGTATTAACATGAGAAATAAAGAATGGAAATATTGAGTTGATGAGCTCATCTAAGACTAATGACATGATGTATTGAAATGAGACTAACTTGATGATTGAGTTCATGTGATAAGGAAACTATTTCATACTTGTTGGAATTATTGCCTAATATGGTTGTATGCTAATTAACCGGTAAGTTTACTTTCTAGTTATCCGGACTTACTAAGCATGCTTACCTCTCTTTTTTTTTTAGAGCTCGAGGACTCGTGAAGGTTGGAAGATGGTCGGAGCTTTGTCAACACTATCAACTTGTCTTATTTTGGTATATAGAAACTTTTATTTTGTTATAATGGCATGTATATGATTCTTAGTTATATTGTTATATGTGTCATTGGGCTAGCCAATGTAAGGGCTTGAATGATATACTTATTCATTTTGTATATAGCCATAGGATATGGCTCATTTTGATGAAGGTTGTAAACCTACAAATTGTGATATACCATGGATGGATATGTGTAATATGGTCGAATCACTTGGAGATGGTTAGGTCATAATTGGCAATGAGTTATAAAATGAGCTAGGTATAAAATGTGATTATCGAAATGGTAATCCTTAATACAAAAATGATAACCTAGCATGTGTTAAACCAATGAGATGAGGTTAACAAGCAAAAGACTATGCCAAGGTAGGGTATGGACATATTTAGGTTATGTTAAATACCATTGAAGTTTATAAATGTGTATGGGTGTTGAGGGTGACCCTTGGCTTGGAAAATAGCCTTTAAAAAGGTCTATACGGGTAGACACACCGGTATATGTCTAGGCCGTGTGTGATACGCGGTCAGCACCATAGGCGTGTTGTACGGCCGTGTGTTCCCTGCACCTAAAATTTTAGGTCAGTATGCATGGTAGTAAAAACACAGGCAAAGACACGGTCGTGTGTCTCAACCTTGTAGAGGACACGGCCTACTACACAGGCGTGTGCCTTGGTCGTGTGCCTCTAGATGGATATGATGTCATAAACAGAATGTCCAAGTTTTTGCACACGGGCGATGACACAGGCATGTTTAGGCCGTGTGAGGGACACGGGCCAGGGACACGGGCGTGTGCTAGGCCTTGTGTGAAAACCCCTGTAGGTTCGAAATGAGAAATAAATTCCATTAATTCAATACGGGTAAGGAACACGAGCGTGTCCCAATACTCACGAGTGTGTGCATTGCCTCCCCATAGGCATGTGAGGTTTAAACCTAGAAATTATTTTAAAATTTTCTTGAGTTCTCGATTTAGTCCCAGATCACTTTAATGTATGTTTTGGACCACGTAGGTCCATAATAAAGTCAATATGATTTTGTTTGATTGGTTTTAAATTGGAATGAAATTTGATAACCCGTATTTTTCAGAAATGCACTGTTTATGTACGGTAATGCCTCGTACCTAGTCCCGGTCTCAAGTATAGGTAAGGGATGTTACATGCCAAGTTTAGTAAAAGTGAGTTTTGGCTCCGAGAGGTTGGATTCTTAGGGCACATCGTGTCGGGTGATGGAACTAGAGTTGACCTGCGTAAGATCTCGGCTATTGTCAAATGGAAACCATCAAGGAATGTATCAAAGATTAGAAGCTTTCTAGGCTTAGCGGGTTAATACAGACTATTCAAAGTATTCTCCATGATTGCTACTCTGATGACGAGGTTGCTACAGAAAGATGTCAAGTTCGATTGGACGAAAAAGCCAACAGAGTATTCAGAAACTTAAGGCGTTGTTGACTGAAGCACCAATTTTAGTACAATCGGAACTGGGAAAAGGATCCAAAGTGTATAGATGTAACAGCCCGGTTTTGGGCCTAGTCGAAACAGTGGTTTCGGGACCAAAAATTTGACTAGGAAAAATTTATTTTTATTATATTTTTATGGCCCATAGTTTCACGGAATGATTTCATGAAAATCTCGTTCAAAAATTTTGATGTTCGGGGACTCAAATTAGTAAAAAGGACTAAATCGTAAAAAGTGTAAAACTTGAGTTCTAGAAGCTAGAGGTATTAAATAGCTATAGAATTTTTAGTAGAACTCCTTATGTGATAATTACCCCATTAATAAGTCAGTGCAAGATATTTGTTTGGTATTTTTGAAATTTTTTTGAAAAGAAAAGGGCAAATTGGTATAAAGGCATAATAAGACAAAATTTTAAAAGCTATCATCTTTTCTTCTTTCTTATTCAACCGTTTATGAAGAAAATGGGCAACCATGGATGAGCAAACATTCAGCCAAGCTTCTATGGCTCATCTAGGTACGGTTTTTGTCTCGTTTTTAATTATTTCTACATTTTTAGAGTCGTGGTAACTCAATTTAGCTATCTTGAACCTTCGTTTTCAAAACTGTTAAAGTTTGTAAATTTTTCTATTGATGAATATATGTTTATTTTGATGCTTGATGATGGAAAATGCATCCTTGTTGTTAAATAAATAACTTTTACTAAGTGATTTTCGGTGAAAATGTCCGAAACGACCATTTTGTAAAAGTTGTAAAATGGTATAAAAGTGTGTTTTGATGAGAATTGTAGTTTGCTATAGTTATGAAAATGGTTCGGGTAGGCTTAAAGTACAAATAAATTGAATGCATTTCATTTTACGAGCCTAGGGGCAAAAGTGTAATTATGATAAAGTTTAGGGACAAAAATATAAATTTTCCAAAATATGATTTTTGGATCACAATGAATAATGTGACTAATAATTAGACTAAATGTGATATTTTAGATCAAGAAAAACAATATTCGAACTTAGAACGAAAGAAATCAAAGAATATGATGGTTATGTTCAAGGTAAGTTCATGTGATTATAATAATGCAATGTTATAATTGAATATTAAATACTTTGTTGTTATGATTAAATAAATTGTATGATTGATTATACGGATATTTTTATTAAGATTCGACAAGTAAGTACATAAGTAAATAATGTGATGTTGTAGCATATTTTAATGCTTTGATAATATGTGCATTTAAATGTTTTATTACTATCATAAAAGTATAAAATGTATGATGGAAGAATAAATGAAATTATGAGCAAGT
This sequence comes from Gossypium arboreum, assembly GCF_025698485.1. NCBI lineage: Eukaryota > Viridiplantae > Streptophyta > Magnoliopsida > Malvales > Malvaceae > Gossypium > Gossypium arboreum. The sequence goes on from NC_069080.1 coordinate 43,887,155, forward strand.
GCGACGACATTGAGCTAGACAAGAAATCCCATTTGAACCTCAGGAATAGTATAGGATACACGAGATATGTCATGAGAAATAATGTGGTCTGAATTCATGAGTTGTGTCTGGGTTCATGAGATAAGTGATATATGTAATATGGGTCCGGGTACTGACTTTGTGTATAAACCCGTGAGTAACTCGCTGAGCGAGCATATCATGTTAATGCTATGGGGTCCGAGTACTAACTTGGTATATAAACCCGTGAGTAGCTCAATGAGCGGGCATTACATGATAATGCTTTGGGGTCCAGGTGATAACTTTGTGTATAGACCCATGAGTATCTCAAATGCGGGCATTACAAAATATATGGTAGTTTTAGCTACATACGTTATGCACTATGAGTTGGTTCTAGCTGTTTATATGGCACTATGTGCAAGTTTCCATGTATCCATTAGTATCTCGAGTGTTCAGCAGATAATTCAAGGAAGGATTTGATGATCGTCCCAATGAGGTATGTCATTGATGAGGACGAACTTAAGTTATTTTACGAATGAGTACAGGTATGTACAGAAAATCAATTGAATATGAAATCCATGAATGGTAAGTCCATGAGTATTGCGAAATGATGTTGTATTAATTTGGTGGACTATGATATATGTTTATAAATGCATAGATTTCTAATTTAAAAGAAATGAATGTGTGATGAACTTAGTTATCATCATTTTTGCACTAAAACTGTTTTGGACAGTAGCTGTAGTCCAACTTTGAAAATTCACCAAAAATTGTAGAAATTAAAGCTTATTGAGTCTAGTTTCACATAGAAGAAATGGTGTAAGAAAAAAATTATCATATTATGAGATATTTGAATTGTCGTGAGACAGAGTTAGGATGTTTTCGGCATCCCCTGTTCTGCTTTGGGAAAATCATCAAAAATTATATAAAAATAATTATGGGTTATAATTTATATTCTTAGAATTCTTAATGAGTCTAGTTTTAAAAAAACAAATGGAAACATTATCCAGATCCTTTATGAGGAGTTAATTAATTTTTAGTGAAGAAGGGTCGGAACTGTCAAACAGCAGAATAGGGGTGACTTTGAAGAATAAGCTGTACTATTGGATAAACAAAAAATTATGAAAATTTTATGCTGAGAAGATATGTGAGTCTAGTTTCAGGAAAAATTTTCAGAACTTAATTTGGAGTTTTGTATCTTAAGATATAAATAATTTAGTGACTACAACTCAAGTAAACAACTTAATTGGAATTTGAGCAAATAGTGGAATAATGTTTAAATATGATTGTGATACCTTGAGAACATGTTATAAGAATTTTGAAAAAGCATGTAAATAAATTACTTATTGTCTTCATATGAACTTACTAAGCTTTAAGCTTACTCCCCTTCCTTTCCATCTCTTATAGGTTTATTTAGCTAGCTCGGGTTGGAATCGCTGAGATGCTATCACACTATCAAGCTACCATCTGGGGTATAAGTATTCAAGTACTCGAGTTTATGGCATGAATAGGAATTATGTCTTTTGTTATTTTAGTCAATACTATTAGGGCTAAGTATGTTGGCCTATAATGAGTTGTGATTCAATTTGAATATCCATAGCCTTAAATGATGACTTATGATAATCATATGCTTTATCATATGTAAATGACATGTTATTGCATGAATGTAGTTAGTTTAAATTGCATTTATATGCTTGATAATGTGCCATGTGATGTGATATGAAATTGTGCAAGTAAGGGTGACAAAATGGCTTGGAAAATAGCCTTGCAATTGTCCACACAGGTAGACCCACAGGCGTGTGTCTAAGCAGTGTGTGACTCACGGTCCGCCCCTACGGGCATGTGTTTTGGCTGTGTGCCTCTAAACGAATGATGACGCCATAAACAAAGAGTTACATGGGCTTAGGACTTAGGCGTGTCCCAAGCCACACGGGCGTGTGTAACCACACGACCTACTCCACTCGAACGTGTGACTCTCTAAAAAAATAGAAAATTTCTTAAGTGTTGTAAAATTTCTAAAAATTATCAGTTTAGTCCCGAATCATTTCTGATGTATGTTTTGGGCCTCGTAGGCCCGTATAAGGGATGATGCGTATGTATGAATGGTTTTTAATTGAATGAAATTTTATGGCTCAATTTTGTATGAATGTTTATGTTTAAGTCCGGTAGTGCCTCGAACCCTATCCCGGCATCAGACTCGGGTAAGGGGTGTTACATTTAGTGGTATCAGAGCTATTATTTAGCCAATTCTCGGACTGACCTAGCGTTTGTGAGTCTAGCTATACATACCATACTATTACTCATGATAGTGTGATATCTCCCAACTCTAATGAAATTGTTCTGTTAAGACAGAGATGACTTCCAACCAGGCTACTTTTGATAAAGCTGAAAATGATATTGAGATGATTGAAATGTGTTTATGATGAGACGAAACTTAGAAATGTATGAATAGAAGTTCATGATACGTATATGATAATGTACGGAATGAGATAACCATAAGTTGAAATATGGAAAAGTGAAATGAAATGAAAGCTTATATTACGATAAGCCTATCCGTGTTTGTTTGGCATTCCTATGATGTTATGTGCCTAACGTATTTGATTGAATGAATGTGATAAGTAAATTTACTCAAGTTGACGGAATGTGTGTTGTGAACGCTTGTTTGAATAAATACAATCAGTAACTCTGTGGGACATATATAAGTATGTTGATTTGTTTAAAGTGAATTGCATGACTATTATGATGTTATGTTTTGATAATGAATACTTAGTCGTATGTGTGTATATATATATGAGAGTCAAGTTAGAGGCTTTACGACCTCACCCCCTTACCAGAGTTGTAATTATGACGACATTTCATGAGAATTATGCTGAATAAGTTCATAATTGCAAAACTAAAGAGTTCAGTGGTGAAATAAGTAGTAAAGTATACAGAGATTAAAATAGCTTATAAAGTGAAAATAGTTTCGGAAGAAATATTAGATTATTTTAAAGGTTATTCAAATTACGCAATGTCACAGTTAAAGAAGAAATTGGTCTCGGCTATTCGATTCTATCAGGTATGAAATTTAAAGATGTGTTTACTGAAAATTTTCCCGAACTGGTTTTCGTTAGTGAATGGAATCGTACATAATATATGATGACGGAATTAGTTAGAGAAATGATATTTGAATTGTGAATATGTCTGTGTGTAACGGTTATAGTTGAATAAATTATGATGACCCCTTCTGAGTGTTTTGTATATATATTCATTCATCCTTTGAGGTTCATGTAAATGTCCGTTCCTGAAAAAAACCTTATTGTGTGAATATACTGACTGACTCTAATGTTAGATGAAAGCATTGTGAGTATATTTGAACTATAATTGACATTTTCTTATTTCTCCAGGATTCTATTCTATTATGTTGGAATAAAGACGACAGTAAAAGATTATGTGAGGATATACTTCTGCTTCTTTTGGATGTTGCATGTTGCTACGTCTCATATGTATATATATGGAAAATATGATATCTTGGTTACAATGAAACTCCAGAGCGTATAAGTAGTGGTTTTCTTTTGGTTTTCTCTGGGGAATCATTCTAATCTTTATAAATATTTCCTTATGAGTTATGTTCTCAGGTTTCTGTTATGACATCGTATCTGGGTTTTCTTACCTTCCTTATGATGTGGATTATTTAACATGGTTCATCTTTAAAGCGTGTTCCATTATCAGTAATGACTATGTTTATTATGATGGTATTTCTGGATTTGATCATTGAAACATAGTGATTCTGTTATCTAGATTTCTCTTTTTTTCGTGTAAAGAATTGCCATTGACAAAAGTATAAATGATGAAAGCATAAGCTTAAATTTTATGGTGGTTTTCTTTTCCTAGGTAAGTTGACTACGACCAATGAGCTAAATTGGATGTTTTGCCTCCTTGAGCTAATGTGATTGCAAAGATTTTGATTTGTATGTAAAGATAAATTTGAAAGATTGTGGACTTTAGTTGTTTCTCTCAACATTAAAAAAAAAAAGGGGTATTCAATTATGTCATTTTCCGGTAGTTGAAATTAACTTCGTGGATCATATTAGAGTAAACAAATTTGTTGAGACGTGATTTGAGCTATGTGTATTTGAGCAGGCCTTTCAGTTAAGGGAGTAAATTCTATGCATTAACGAGTATAAACAGACGAATAATTTTAATGAAGAATTTATATTCTTGAAAGCATGATACAGAGACATATTGGTTAGATTTCTCTTAATTGAAAAATGATGTTATGAGCTAAGTTGTTCTGATTTATAAAGTGACTATATCTGTGGAGTTTGAATCATTTGATGCATGTCAACAAATTTGAAAATAGTTCAGGGTATTATTATTCGAAATTCTAGTTCTGAGTTTGGTTTGAATTGAGTGAGGAATTTATTATTTTCGGCGATGCACTATTGTACATATTGAAATGTGTTTTAATACGAAAATATAAAGTGATGATTGATGTTTTTAGAAGGTTAAAGTCTCATTTAAAGAATTTGTTTGACGGGTGATTGTGAGTCGGTTGTTTTTATATTTGTATTGAGAATTTGATGAAATAGTTGTTCGACGAAGAATGTTACATGCTTTCTGATTTTAAGAGCTAAAGTATTGAATGTTAAAGAGAGATCTGAGATTAAGATAGTATTGAAGACTTGAACTATTGAAAGACTGTGAGTAGTTGCAGATGCCCGAATGGAAAATCTTAGTTTATTTTTGTGAGTACTATTACACGACTAATCTTATTGATGATGGTCTGATTTTATCTAGTTAAAAGCTAAAGTAATATTTTCTCTACAATGTTTGAGAAGCTTATAAATATGTTAATGAGTGATGATCTGAACGAGTTCAGAGTGAGTCGACTTTTGATTCTGATTTTTGTTATTATTCTTCTCAGATAAAATTTGTGTATAGAAAATCCAGTGATTATGTGGAAATTTTGGGCGGGACTCAACAGTAGCTCTTTTATTCACCCAGGGAATAAAAAAATGTACAGTTATATGTAGTGGATGTCCTGATGATCAGGTATGTGACATGATATTTTTTTTAGCTGTGTTCAGATATCGATTTGTCAGCAAGTAAGCCGAATATCAAGAGCATTCAAGATTATGACAGTCAGTGATAATACTGGAATGTTATGAGATAAAGCTATTACAGATTTCGTATCAGGATTATCTTTATCCCTAAAAAGGAAAGATGTTATTTGAATTGTGATTTATCGATAATAGAAATCCGTATGATTATTTCGGAAGATACAGATTTCTTATTTGATAGATTAGCCGAATTATAAATTTTTTAAGATTATTCAATTATGCAGAGTGGTCGTTCCCATTATTTCGGATAGAGATACGAGGGTTACATCACCATTATGGTAAAAGTTATGGGAAACTCTGAATACACAATTGCATTTTGGCACTGTGGTTCGTCTTTAGCCGATGGTGAGATTGAGAAAGTAAACCGGATCTTTGATGATATGCTTCGATATTATACGTTGAAGTTCAAAGGTGTTTGAAAAGAAGTATACGAAGTTGATTGGATTTTTTATTCTGAGAAATTTTGAAAGTGATTCATGAGAGTTGAAAGCAAATTCTTCTGGTAAGATTTTCGGGGATGAAAATCCCTAAAGGGGGGATAGTTGTAACAGCCTGATATTGGGCCTAGTCGAAACAGTGGTTTCGGGACCACAAATATAACTAGGAAAAAATTATTTTTATTATATTTTTATGGCCTACAATTTCACGAAATGATTTCGTGAAAATCTCATTCGAAAATTTCAATTTTCGGGTACTCAAATTAATAAAAAGGACTAAATCATAAAAAGTGCAAAACTTGAGTTCTAGAAGCTAGAGGTATTAAATAGCTATAGAATTTTTAGTAGAACTCCTTATGTGATAATTAGCCCATTAATAAGTTAGTGGAAGATATTTGTTTGGTATTTTTGAAATTTATTTGAAAATAAAAGGGCAAATTGGTAATTAAGTTAATAAAGGCATAATAAGACAAAAATTTAAAAGCTATCATCTTTTCTTCTTTCTTCTTCAACTTTTTATGAAGAAAATGGGTAGCCATGGATGAGAAAACATTTGGCCAAGCTTCTATGGCTCATCTAGGTACAATTTTTGTCCAGTTTTTAATTATTTCTACATTTTTTTAGTCGTGGTAACTAAATTTAGCTATCTTGTACCTTCGTTTTCAAAACTATTAAAGTTTTTAAATTTTTCCATTGATGAATATATGTTTAGTTTGATGCTTGATGATGGAAAATGCATCCTTATTGTTAAATAAACGACTTTTACTAAGTGATTTTCGGTGAAAACGTCCGAAACGACCATTTTGTAAAAGTTGTAAAAATGGTATAAAAGTGTGTTTTGATGAGAATTGTAGTTTCCTATAGTTATGAAAATGGTTCGATAGGCTTAAAGTACAAATAAATTGAATGCATTTCATTTTACGAGCCTAGGTACAAAAGTGTAATTATGACAAAATTTAGGGGCAAAAATGTAATTTTACCAAAATATGATTTTTTGGATCACAATGAATAATGTGACTAATAATTAGACTAAATGTGATATTTTAGATCACGAAAAACAATATGCGAACTTAGAACGAAAGAAATCAAAGAATATGACGGTTATGTCCAATTGCCGATTTTGTGTCAAGGTAAGTTCGTGTGATTATAATAATGCAATATTATAATTGAATATTAAATGCTTTGTTGTTATTATTATATAAATTGTATGATTGATTATACGGATATTTTTTATTAAGATTCGACAAGTAAGTACATAAGCAAATAATGTAATGTTGTAGCATATTTTAATGCTTTGATAATATATGCATTTAAATGTTTTATTACTATCATAAAAGTATGAAATGTATGATGGAAGAATAAATGACATTATGAGCAAGTGCGACAACATTGAGCTAGACAAGAAATCTCATTTGAACCTCAGGAATAGTGTAGGATACACGAGATATGTCATGAGAAATAATGTGGTCTGAACTCATGAGTTGTGTCTGGGTTCATGAGATAAGTGATATATGTAATGTGGGTCCAAGTACTGACTTTGTGTAAAACCAGTGAGTAACTTGCTGAGCGAGCATATCATGTTAATGCTTTGGGTTTCAGGTACTGACTTTATATATAAACCCGTGAGTAGCTCAATGAGCGGGCATTACATGATAATGCTTTGGGGTCTAGGTGCTGACTTTGTGTACAGACCCGTGAGTAGCTCAAATGCGAGCATTACAAAATATGTGGTAGTTTTAGCTACGTATGTTACGTGCTATGAGTTGGTTCTAGTTGTTTATATGGCACTATGTGCAAGTTTCCATGTATCCATTAGTATTCCGAGTGTTCAGCGGGTAATTCAAGGAAGGATTTGATGATCGTCCCAATGAAGTATGTCATTGATGAGAACGAACTTGAGTTATGTTATGAATGAGTACAGGTATGTACAGAAACTCAATTGAATATGAAATCCATGAATGGTAAGTCCATGAGTATTTCGAAATGATGTTGTATTAATTTGGTGGACTATGATATATGTTTATAAATGCATAGATTTCTAATTGAAAAGAAATGAATGTGTGATGAACTTAGTTATCATCATTTTTGTACTAAAATTGTTTTGGACAGTAGTTGTAGTCCAACTTTAAAAATTCACCAACAATTGTGGAAATTGAATAAAATATGAAATTAAAGCTTATTGAGCCTAGTTTCACATAAAAGAAACGGTGTAAGAAAAAGATATCAGATTATGAGATATTTGAATTTTCGTGAGGCAGAGTCAGAATGTTTTTGGCATCCCCTATTCTGATTTGGGAAAATCATCAAAAATTTTAAAAACAATAATTATGGGTTATAATTTATATGCTTAGAATTATTAATGAGTCTAGTTTCAAAATAAGCAACTGGAAACATCATCTAGATTTTTTATGAAGATTTAATTAATTTTTAGTGAAGAAGGGTCGGAACTGTCAAACAACAGAATATGGGTGACTTCGAAGAATAAACTGTGCTAATTCGATAAACCAAAAATTCTTAAAATTTTATGGTAAGGATATATGTGAGTCTAGTTTCAGGGAAAATTTATGGAACTTAATTTGGAGTTTCGTATCTTAATATATAAATAATTTAGTGACTGCAACTCGAGTAGACAGCTTAACTGGAATTTGAGCAAATAGTGGAATAATGTGCAAATATGATTGTGATACCTTGAGAACATGTTATAAGAATTGGGAAAAAGCATGTAAATAAATTGCTTATTGTTTTCATATGAACTTACTAAGCCTTAAGCTTACTCCCCTTCATTTCTATCTCTTATAGGTTTATTTAGCTAGCTCGGGTTGGAATCGCTGGAGATGCTATCACACTATCAAGCTACCATATGGGGTATAAGTATTCAAGTACTCGAGTTTATGGCATGTATAGGAATTATGTCTTTTGTTATATTAGTCAATACTATTAGGGCCAAGTGTGTTTGCCTATAATGAGTTGTGATTCAATTTGAATATGCATAGCCATAAATGATGTCTTATGATAATCATATGCTTTATCATATGTAAATGACATGTTATTGCATGAATGTAGTTAGTTTAAATTTCATTTATATGCTTAATAATGTGCCATGTGATGTGATGTGAAATTGTGCAAGTAAGGGTGACAAAATGGCTTGGAAAATAGCCTTGCATCGTCCACACGGGTAGACCCACGGGTGTGTGACTAGTATGTGTGTGACGCACGGTCCGCCCCCACGAGCGTGTGTCTTGGCCGTGTACCCCTAAATGAATGATGATGTCATAAATAGTGAGTTACACGGGCTAAGAACTCAGGTGTGTCCCAAGCCACACGGGCGTGTGTAACCACACAGCCTACTCCATCAGGCATGTAGCTCTCTAAAAAAATGGAAAATTTCTTAAGTGTTGTAAAATTTCTGAAAATTCTCGGCTTAGTCCCGAATCATCTCCAATGTGTGTTTTGGACCTCGTAGGCCCGTATAAGGGACAATATGCATATGTAAGAATGGTTTTAAATTGAATGAAATTTTATGGCTTGATTTTGTATAAATGTTTATGTTTAAGTCCGATAATGCCTCGAACCTTGGCTCGACATCGGACGAGGGTAAGGGGTGTTACAATAGTGATGCATCCTTGAATGGATTAGGATGCGTGCTCATGCAAGAAGGCAAGGTAATTGCATATGCCTTGAGACAACTGAAGCCGCATGAGAAGAATTATCTAACACACGACTTAGAGTTAGCAGCCATAGTGTTCGCACTAAAGATTTGGGGACACCGCTTGTATGGCGAGAGATGTAGAGTATTCACCGACCATAAAAGTCTAAAGTATTTAATGACTCAAAAAGAATTGAACCTTTACCAATGAAGATGGCTAGAGCTCATAAAATATTACGAGCTGGCGATTAACTATCACCTGGGAAAGGTGAACGTGGTTGCCGATGCTTTGAGTAGGAAATCCTTATTTGCCTTAAGAGCTATGAATACTTAGTTGACTGTGTCTAATGATGGTTCGATACTAGTGGATTTGAGAGCTAGATCGATGTTTCTCCAAAAGACTTGTGAAGTTCAGAATGGTGATAGTAATTTGCAAACCAAGAGAGCTCAATGCAAGTTGGGTATTAAATCAGATTTTCGGATTGGTTCTGATGGTTGTTTGATGTTCCAAGATAAGGCCTGTGTACTTAGAGATGATGAGCTTATTGGGAAAATTCTTCGCGAGGTGCATAGTAGTTGTATGTCAATCCATTCGAATAGTACCAAGATTTATAATGACTTAAAGAGAGTGTATTGGTGGCCGGGTATGAAAAGAGACATCTCAGAGTTTATGTCGAAATGTTTAATTTGTCAACAAGTGAAAGCTGAGCACCAAGTACCTTCGGGTTTACTTCGACCTGTGATGGTACCCGGGTGGAAATCAGATCGAATTACCATGGATTTTGTAACAAGATTGCCGTTGTCACTAAGAAAGAAAGATGTTGTTTAGGTCATAGTTGATCGATAAACGAAATCAGCTTACTTTATTCCGGTATGTACCGACTACTCACTTGATAAGCTAGTCGAGTTGTATATTTCTGAGATTGTGAGACTTCATGGAGTACCTTTGTCGATTATTTCGGATAGGGATCCGAGATTTACCTCGCGATTTTGGAAAAAGTTATAAGAAGGTTTAGGGAGAAAGTTGAATTTTAGCACGACTTTCAATCCGCAAACCGACGATCAGTCAGAGAGAGTAATTCAAATTCTTGAAGACATGTTGCAGTGTTGTGTTCTTAAATTTCAATGCAATTGGAAAAATATTTACCACTGGTAGAGTTTGCCTACAACTAGCTATTAGTCGAGTTTGAAAATGGCTCCTTATGAGACTTTATACGGACGTAAGTGCCGAACGCCTTTGAATTAGACTAAAATCAGATAAAATCAGGTTTATTAGGTTGACTTATTCAAAGAGACCGAAGAAAAAGTAAAGGTAATTCGTGATTGTTTGAAGGCCGCTTCTAATAGACAGATATCCTATGCAGATTTGAAACGAAAAGAAATTAAGTTTCAAGTCGGTGATAAGGTGTTTTTTAAAGTATCCTCATGGAAGAAAGTTCTCAGATTCGATAAGAAAGAAAAATTAAGTCCACATTTTATTGGACCTTATGAGGTGACTGAGAGAATTGGGTCGGTAGCTTATCTACTAGCCTTGCCATCCGAGTTAGAGAAGATACATAATGTTTTTCATGTGTCGATGTTGCGTCATTACCATTCTGACCCTTCGCATGTTCTTTCCCCAACAGAGATTGAGATTCGGTCAGATATGACTTATGGCGAAGAACCGGTTAAGATTTTAGCTCGAGAGTTTAAACAATTGAGGAACAAGAGTATAGCACTTGTGAAAGTATTATGGCATAGACATGGGTTTGAAGAGGCCACATGTAACGCCCCAAATTTCTGTAATTTCAGCTTTTGTGGAATTGTAGCATAGAAAAATATCTGATTATGTTTTTGCATGAATTTTCATAATATCTGTCTGCTTTTGTGTTTAGGTGTTTTGGGGGTGTGTTAAGGAAGTCCCTAGTTCAAGTCTCAACTTGGGCAAAGTTTTGGGTTTTTTTTTTTAAGTAAAGCTTGGCTTTTGATTAATGGGCCTATAAGAATTTATTGGTAAAAACTTAACAGAATGGGCCTGTTGGTCTAATGGATAAGTGGCAAGGGTTTATGCTAGAGGTCATGTGTTTGAATCCTGGCTTGGGCATTATTTTTGCCACTAAGGCCGTGATAGAATTGGAGGTGAACTAAAACACTGAAGTGGTAGGGTTTATCAGATTTTTCTGAGTAGTTCCCCGAAAGAACTCTCGCTGCCGAAATTCTCTTCTATTTTTCCCCTCTCCACGTTCTTTTTCTTTTCTTTTTGCAGAAATTTCCCTTACTTTCCTCCCGTTCGTTTTGATTTCATATTAACGGGCTTCTGCGATTCATTGACGTTCTCTTCATTGGTAAGTCTTACTTGTCATTCGTAAACATCATTTTGATTAAGAGATTAAGGGGGAACTTTCTTTGGGTGTTTAGGTACTAATCAAGGTGTTGTTCTTCATTCTTGAACAGTGAATTAGGCACGTAGTATTCACTAGTTTTCGCTCGAGGTAAGAAATTTAACGATTCCAGGGTGGAATACCTCATGTAGTTTCAATCAAAAATTATTTAAGTGACTAAAATGGGTCTTGACATTATCAAATATAGGTTCTGGAGTGCTCGGGATTGCATTATGCTTCAATCGAAACCAGGTGTGTACTGCAATCGATCTAAAAATACGTTTCGGCGAAAACTAAAAATGCTAATGTCGATGCCACACAGGCGTGTGGACTTCCCATGTGGAGGTCGTATGGCGAGACATCCGTGTGGTCGACGAAGTAGGTCGTGCGCAGGCGACACGGGCGTGTGGGGCTGGCAAGGCCGTGTACGAGGCACGGACTTGACCATTTGGGTCGTGTGGGCCACACGGGTGTGTGGGTCAAACGGATGAACCACATGGGCGTGCGGGATCTTGGGCCAGGCCATGTGGTCCACATGGGCAAGGCCAATCTGGGCCATGTGAGCCACACGGGCGTATGGGCCCCACGGGCAGGGCACATGGGCGTGTGAGCCTGATTTGTTTAAAATGTTCTGCAAGGTTGCACGAGTCACCCAAGTCAACTGTGACCTGATTTTAGGGTCGGTAAGCATTACTTAGACCCCTATACTCTGATCTGATACTAAGATGTATGTAAAAGCATGATAATTAAAGCATGTGTATTTGTTCTGATTTGATGATGATGTTATGATTTGATATCTGCACATGAGCATGCCATGTTATGTTTGTTGCATTGCATTGGATTGGATTTGCTGTTGAAGAGAAAGAAGACTGAAAGGCTACTAGCCTGTTATCTAGCAGCTATGCTGCATATATCTGATACGTGCTGTGTATGGTACCACTTGGTGTGTAGGGTTGGATGGGTTGATTCTATCCCCATACTTGGTGTGCAGGGCTAGGTGGGTCGATTTTATCCCCACATGGTGTGTTAGCCTGAATGGAGATGGTGTGTAGGGTTGGTGGGCATTACTGTTCTAATTAATATGCATGTATGTATGTATGGGCTAAGGCTCAAATGTATCTAATACTGTTCTGAATGGGCTAAGGCCTACACTGATTCTGTTAAGAGCTCAGGCTCGATTATGAGTGGTTGACTGCTATCCGTTTACATGCATGCATTATTGTGGGGATGTACACACTGAGTTTGCGAAAACTTACCCCTTATTTTATTTGTCTGTTAGGTAATCCCCAGCAGTAAGTGGATGGATGCAGCGAAGGGCTCGGCGGTTCCTACTGCATCATACACTCTGGTTTTAAAGTTTTTTAATGCTTTTATTATTTTAATTGCTATAGTTGGGAGTAATTATGTAATTTCTGGTTTCAGACTGTTTGGTTTAAGTTCAAAATTTGAAATACTGTTTATGGATTTTAGAACTGCAACTTTATTTGTTCTTAAGCTTCCATGAACTAAGAAATATTTTCAAGAAAATCAATCAATATATGTTTTCTGAGTTAAGTAAAAGGTGGCAACTAAAACGATTTTTAGGTAAACACGGTTTTAAATACGTTCTCATGTGACTCCGCCAGATTCGGCCATAACGTCTAGGCCCGGTTTGGGGTGTTACACCACATGGGAGCCCGGGGAGACTATGAGAGACCAATACCCACACCTTTTTAACGATAAGATTTTTGGGGACTAAAATCCCTAAGGGGGGAGAATTGTAACAGGTCTATTTTAGGCCTAGTCGAAACAGTGATTTCGAAACCACAAATCTGATATTATAGAAATTATTTTAATATTATTTTGTTATAGCATGATTATATGAGTGTTTAACATTTTTGGTGAATTAATTTTAGCGATTTCTTGCTTAATTTCGAAAAAGGACTAAATTGCATAAAAGGTGAAATTGGTGTTCTACTAATTAGAAGTGTCATATAGCTAGAGAACCTTAAATTAGAGGTCCTTAGTGAGTAAATAAACCACAAACTTATTTGTGGCTGGACATGGAGCCTTAATTCATGGAATGGTCAAAGGTTAGGTGACTTATTTGATAATAAAATAATAAACCTAAGGCTAGCTATCATCTTTTTCATTTCTTCTTTTCACCACCGAAATTTTCAGCAAGAAAGGGGTCTTTGAAGCTTGAAACTTTCAGCCATTAAGTTCTCTCATAAGTAAATGATTTTGATTGTAATAGCACGATTTAGGGCCTAGTTGGAATAGTAATCTTGGGACCACAAATCTAGAGTCGAATAAATTATTTTATAATTATTTAGAAGTTATAGCATGTTTTTAAGTGTGCAAGAAAAATTTGGTGAAGTAATTTTAGCGTTTGTGAGCTTAATTGAGAAAAAGGACTAAATCGCATAAAATGAAAAAGTCCTAAATTGATAGCTAAAGATATAAAATAGCTAGAGAATAAAAATTGAGGGTCTTTAAAGGGTAATTAGACCCTATTATGATAGCTTGGCTTTGCCATGAAAGATGAAAAGTGTGGTAAAGTCAACATTAGGTGATGTTGATGACATAAGGTGTATTATTATAATACCAAAAAGCCTAGCTATCATTTTCTTTTCTCCATCCTTTCTTTCGACCAAAATTTTTACCAAAGAAATGGGGTTTTTAGAGATTGAAACTTCAGCAACTTTAAGCCTTCACAAGTAAGTGATTTTAATGGCTTTTCTTGAATATTTTTGTACTTTTGAGACCCTTGAAGCATGAGCTTTCAAATGAGGGTACTATTTTGCAAAATGATCAAGAGTGTAGGATTTTTCCATGAAAGGATTTTTAATGTTTGCTGAGGTTTTATGGAAGAAAATGAGTCTTGGGTGTCTTATAAACAACTTTTCTAAAAGGTGTTAGCATGAAAACACCTAAAATGACCATTTTGCATAAGTTGTAAAATAGATGTTAAATATGTGAAATAGTGGAAATTTGGAGTTTTTGTAAGAGTAAAAAGCGTTCGTCTAAGCTTAAGATGTGAAGAAATTTGATAAAAATTAATTTTCGAGCCTAGGGGCAAAATGGTCATTTTGTCAATGTCTAGGGGCAAAATGGTCGTTTTACCAAAGATACGAATTTTTGATTGCGTAATTTTAATTAGTGACTAAATAATTACATTTTTCTATTATAAATCAAGAAATATCAAATCCGAACCTAGACTGGGGGAAAACCAAGCAAATAGACTAAATCAATTAGTCGCCACATTTTATAATCCGAGGTAAGTTGTATGTAAATAGTACAACTACATAAATAATATATGTATTCTAATTGTATTGAAATTATTATAGCATAAATTGCTTGATTGCGGAAATGAGAAAATGTGATGAGAATAGAAATAGTAGAATTCTCGACTAAACCTTAGGAAATAAATTGGATATTCATGCCATGACGTTTGGGTCACTTGTGTGAGCTAGTGTAAGACATGTCTGGAACATGAATCGGCCATATTATGAGAGCCAATGTAAGATCATGTCTGGGACATGGCATCGGCATTGAGATGAGTGCTAGTATAAGACATGTTTGGGACATGCTTCGGCCTTGAGACGTAAGCCAGTGTAAGACATGTTTGGGACATACATCGGCTACGAGATGTGTCAGTGTAAGACCATGCCTGGAACATGGCAACGGCACAGATATGCTAGAACTTGTGTAATACCATGTTTGGGACATGGCATCGGTACCTGACCCCATGTTTGAGGCTAAATGTATATCCAATAATGTTCCAAATGGTTCAACGGTGAAAGTATGATTTCAAGTTAATAACGAAAGTATAACCGGGTTGTGAGTGGTACAGGTACCTATATGGTATGTATGAAATGTGAGCTCAATATATGCTATATGAGGTGTATTGAATATTGATGAGTAAGTTTTCCTTATGCCACTTGTGTATTATGATACTTGTTGATGAATGGTAAAGTTAGGTTGTATATTCATTTATATGCTACTTGCTAAGCTTTATGCTTACTCCCTCTCCTTTTTCATTTTCTGATAGTGCCACTTATCTAGCTCAAGGACCAACTGAAGTCAAAGATATCGATCACACTATCAATCAAAGTATTGGGTATAGTTTGATTTATATTTTTGAATATGCCATGTATAGGGAATGAGACTTGTGTTTTGTGTTATTATTAATTTGGCCAAATGTGTTGGCTTGGGATAAATCCCTCATTTTGTATTAAACCTTGAATGATGGCTAATATTCATTTTGATTTATATGCAAAGATGTTATGTTCATGGATGAGTAAAATGCACAAATGGAATGTTGTTTATTGTGGCTGATTTGGTTGCATGAGATAGCCTTAGATTGGTTTTGGTTGCCATTGTGCAAGTTGTGTAAATAAGGGTGGCTAAGAGGCTTGGTAAATAGCCTTATGTTGTCCACACGGGTAGACACACAAGCATGTGTCTAGGCCGTGTGTGACACACGGTCTGCCTTATGGGTGTGTGGTTCGACCGTGTGCCCCTGCACGTAAAATTTTCAAGTCAGTATGCATGGCAGTAAACACACGGGTAGAGATACGGCCATGTGTCTCAGCCGTGTGAAGGACACGGCCTAGCACACGGGCATGTGTCTTGGCCGTGTGACACTTTGGGTTTGCTGACGTCAGAAATAGAATGTCCATGTTTTTGCACACGGGCCAAGACACAGGCGTGTCATGGCCGTGTGAAGGACACGGGCGTGTGCTAGACCGTGTAAAAAACCCCTATATGTGTGCATTTTAGAATTAATTCCACACGGGTGGAGGACAGGGGAGTGTCCCTGTATTTCTTAGGCCATATGAGACACACGGGCCATCAACACGACCATGTCGAATTGGCCACACGAGTGTGTTTCCCTTCCACACGGGTGTGTGCCCTGTTTCTAAAACAAATTTTCTATAAATAGCTTAAGGACCGGGGTTAATTCTGAATAGTTTCCAATGGTCGATTTTGGGCTCGTAGGCCCATGATAAGAAGTTTCAAATTGAACAGAGCTTTGGTGACTCGAAAATGTTTGAAAGCATGAGTTTAAGGTTAGATAATGCCTCGTATTTCGTCCTAACGAAGGATACGGGTGTGGGGTGTTACATTTAGTGGTATCAAAGCTATGGTTTTGTCGGTTCTAGGACTAACCTAGCGAGAGTACGGGTCTAGCTATACATGCCATAATTGTATATTGATAGTGTGACGACTTCTGACAATTATAAATTGTATTTTCATATAGTAAATGGATCCTGATAGAGCTACGGCAAATGACGTGGAGAGTAACGCGTCGGCTCCCACTGAAGGGACTGCGTCAGTTGAGAGTGAGCCCGTAACTATGGGCCAAGGCAGAGGGGCTAGAGAAGCCTATCTCTGAATGATGGATGCTTGGTACACAGAGTTCGTTCGTGTTAATCTGAACACTCCACCTCCCTCACCTCCTCATATTCTTCAGTATGCCCCTATAGCTCCGCAAGGAGTGGACTTGATTAGGAGAGAAAGCCTCCTGTAGATAAGATTCGGAAGCAAGGGGCTGAGAAAATTTGAGCTAACATAGATGACGACCTGGAAAAAGTAGAGTTTTGGCTAGAAAATACCATCAAGGTATCTGATGAACTGTCGTGCACGCCTGAGTAGTGCATGAAGTGTGCAGTATTGCTCTTGAGAGATTTGACGTACCAGTAGTGGAACACTCTCGTGTCTCTCGTATCGAGAGAGAGAGTAACTTGGGAATTCTTCCAGAAAGAGATCCGAAAGAAGTATATTAGCCAGAGGTTCATAGACCAGAAAAGGAAGGAACTTTTAGTGTTGAAGCAAGGTAGTAAGACTATGACGGAGTATGAACGTGAATTTGTGAAACTCAACAAGTATGCGCGAGAGTGCATATCCACTGAAGCTACCTTGTGTAAAAGGTTCAAGGATGGTCCTAATGAAGATACTTGAGTGTTTATTGGCATCCTAGAACTAAGAGAATTTGTAGTGCTCGTTGAGAGAGCATGCAAGGCAGAAGAGCTGGTAAAAGAGAGGAGGAAAGCATAGTGCTCGTTGAGAGAGCATGCAAGGCAGAAGAGCTAGTAAAAGAGAGGAGGAAAGCGACTATTGAGTCGCAAGATTCAAAGAGGAGACAGATGGGGAAATCACATTAGTCCTCATCTAAGAGATCGAAGGAATCCGCTACCCGATCGAATGCTTCAGTGGGATTTTCAAATAGAAATAAGAACCGGCAGAACACAACTTCTAGAGCCCAGACCACTTTTATCGCGAGCGTCAGTAGTGCTCAGCCGAATAGGCCAGAATGTTCGCAATTTGGTAGGTGTCACTTCGGCGAGTGCCGAGGGAATGAAAGGGGCTATTTTAAGTGTGGATCATTAGAACATTTCATCCGAAATTGTCCTAAAATGGAAGAGAGAGAGAAAAAAAAAGCAAGAAGTGAAGGCAAGTAGTGTTCCTTTGAGGGGTAGACCACAAAGGAACCCTAGAAGCGGGGCTACCAGCAGAAGTGCACCAAGAGATGCTGCAGTAAGGTCCAAGGGCAGAGCGCCTGCAAGGACTTACACTACGTGCCCGTGAAGAGGCAGAGTCTCTCGACGTGATCACAGGTACCTTTTCTATCAATGATATATCTGTTGTTGCTTTAATTGATCCGAGACCTGCCCATTCTTATATTTGTATGGAATTGATACCTCGTATGAACATGATAGTAAAGTCCACTGAGTTTGTGATAAAAGTGTCTAACCCTTTAGGCAGACATGTACTAGTGGACCAAGTATGTAGATATTGTTCGTTGACAATTAGAGATCATTCTTTTTCGGCTAACTTGATGTTATTACCGTTTAATGAATTTGATGTAATCCTTGGGATGAATTGGTCGACTTTTCATAGTGTTGTAGTGGACTGTGGGATTGAGTTGAAATGTAAAGACAGAATTGTTCTTCGGGTTGGACCAGATGAGTCGGATAATTTGCCTGTAATAGTATCATCTTTGAATGCTGAGAAATATTTGAGAAAAGGATATGAAGCTTAACTAGATTTGGTGCTGAATACTCAAGTGTCTGAGTTGAAGATTGAATCGGTACTAGTCCTTTGTGAGTTTACAGGCGTATTTTCAGAGGAATTACCCGGATTACCTTCAGTGAGGGAAGTTGGGTTTGGAATCGAGTTGGTCCCTGGTACGGCACCTATCTTGATTGCTCAATATAGGATGGCGCCTATGAAATTAAACGAGTTGAAAGCTCAACTACAAGATTTAACTGACAAGGGCTTTGTGAGACCGAGCTTTTCTCTGTGGGGTGCTCCGGTGCTCTTTGTGAGAAAGAAAGATGGGCTGATGAGGTTATGTATCGACTATAGACAGCTCAATAAGATAACAATGAAGAACAAGTATCCTTTTCCAAGGATCAATGACCTGTTTGATCAATTAAAGGGAGCCACTATATTTTCCAAAATTGACCTGAGGTCAGGATATTACCAGTTAAGGGTGAAAGAGCAAGATGTACCGAAGACTGCGTTTCGGACAAGATACGGGCATTATCAGTTCCTCATCATGCCCTTTGGTTTGACTAATGCCCCAGTGGTATTTATAGATTTGATAAACCGTATTTTTTGGCCGTATTTGGATAAGTTCGTGGTAGTCTTTATCGACAACATACTGATTTACTCGCGTGATGAGAATGAGCACGCGGAGCATTTGAGAACTATGTTATAGACCTTGAGAGACAAGAAATTGTACGTCAAGCTAAGTAAGAGTGAATTTTGGCTTAAGGAGGTCGGATTTCTTGGACACATTATATTGGGTGACGGGATTAGAGTTGACCCAAGCAAAATCTCAGCTATTGTTGAATGGAAACCGTCGAAGAATGTGACAGAGTGATAAACCGTAATTGATACATATTTTTACCCCATATTTAATGCATTTTATGAATGATTTCCTATTAGAATTGGTGAATTCGATGCTCCTAATGCTTTAATTTCATGTTTTATACTTAGGAGAGCATAGGAGAGTGAAAGGAACGAAAATCGGGCCAAAAATGGAGAAAATGGGCCAAAGTACGAAATCAACATGTCCTGGACCTCCTCACACGGGCATACCACACGGCCGTGTCAATTTGGCAGGCTCGAACACGACCTGAGGCAATCGAACACGGGCGTGTGCCAGGGGTGTGTCCCTGCCAAGCCCAAGTTGAGTCCAATTCGAAAAAGGCTAATTTTGAGGGCTTTTAGGCATTCCAAAGCCTATAAATACACCCTAGAGGAGGAAAAGAAAGGAGACGGAGAAGGGGGGTAAGGAATTACCCCAAGGAAGTCGATTGATCCATCTCAGAAGCTGGATTCATCATCAAGACTGAAGATCTCTCCTCAATTTCCCTTCAAGAGTTTTGGGTTTTCTTTATGTTTTGTATTCTTTATTCTTCGGAGATGTTTTCTTATTTAGTTATAAACTAAACCCCTAAATACCTGAGGGGAACGAAACCTAAGACGAATCTTGTTATGATTTTCTGAATCGTATGATAAATATTTAACTTGTTCTTAATTATGTGTTCTTAATTCTTGTTTTGATATCCCAGGACACTGATTCAAGACACGCTCTTATTCAGAGGAGGAATAGACCCTGTCTAAGAGCACATTTGTCATAATTAAGCGGAGTTGATTGCGCGCCTAGAAATAGGGTGACAAGATTTTGCTGGATTAGGGTGAAACCTAATAAGGGGATCCATAGATCGAGTTAATGCAACCCTAGAATGTTAATTAGAGAAAAGTCTCGGTTATTCAATCTAGGGATTAGACGTTATTAGTCTTGAATAGGGATAATAACATAACTTAGGGATCTCTATGGAACAAGTTGAATGAATAAATCGTCCAATTCGGAGCCAGAATAACAAGTAAAGTCTAGGTGGATTTTTCCTTAGGTATTGTCTCAAGTCAATCGATTTTCCCAAAAGCAATTCCCCAATTCTTTTCTCTGTGTGTTCTTAGTTTAAATAATTAGTTAATTATAACAAACCCTTTTATTCTTAGGCTAGATAATAAAAAGATAGTTATTACTAGTACTTTTGGTTCCCTTGGGTACGATATCTCGGTCTTGCCATTACTATACTATTGTTCGATAGGTGCGCTTGCCTTTTCGTCATGATAATAGTTAGTCTAGGTTTGATCTTCATTATAAATATTTATTACTTGTTGCAAATCAGGCGATCAAGTTTTTGGCGCCGTTGCCGGGGAACTAAAATATTAGGAACACTCAATTTTTATTACTTTAGTCGTTTATTTTTCTTGCAATTTATTTTAATTTTATTATTATTTATTAATTTACTTTTTCCTTCTCTTGGCAGGTTTTCATAGTTTATGACTAGAAAAAATCCGTCGGGACCATTACTTTTTGACGAAGAAATCGATCGCACAGTTCGTAGAAACCAAAGAAATAAGGCGCAGCTTAAGATACACAGAAAACAAGCAAGAAGATGATACTCAACCCCCAACCGAAGAGATGGCTGAAAACCAAGGCAATCAGCTACCTCCTGCAATTGCGGCAAATCAGAATCCTGTTCCTAGTACTATGTATGACTATGCTAAACATTCTTTGACAGGAACTGAGTCAAGTATAGTTAGACCTGCTATTGCTGCAAATAATTTCAAACTGAAACCTAACACAATTCAGATGATACAACAGTTTGTTCAATTTGATAGTTTGCAGGATGAGGATCCCAACACTCACTTGGAGAATTTTCTAGGGTGTATTTATAGGCTTTGGAATGCCTAGAAGCCCTCAAAAATGGCCTTTTTTGAATTGGACTTAACTTGGGCTCGGCAGGGACATGCTCGTGTGCCATGGCCGTGTGACGTGATTGCCAGGCCGTGTTCAATCCGTTAAATTGCACACGGCCATGTGGGTCAATAGCCAGGCCGTGTGAATCGTGAAGCCTTGGTAGACACCCTCGAAAGACACGGACGTGTGAGCTACCCATGTGGCAAGGCTAAGGCCGTGTCATCTTCTTGATTTAGTCTGTTTTGTCCCTTTTTGGCTCGTTTTTGGCCCCTTTCACTCTCCTATGCTCTCCTAAGTGTAAAATATGGAATTAAAGCATTAGGAGCATCGAATTCACCAATTCTAGTGAGAAATCATCCATAAAATGCATTAAACATGGGGTAAAAATATGTATAATTTACAGTTTATCAAATACCCCCGCACTTAAGCATTTGCTTGTCCTCAAGCAAAATTCTCAACTCATAATCAAAATAAATCTTTCTCAACTTATAATTCTTATCGATAATATCTCAAAATAATCCATAGGTAATCATACATTGAGAATTTAACTAAAAAAAACATAAAAGTTTCAAACATTCCAAGTTGAGTATTTAATCATGAAAACATAGGTGTCTCTCCGCATCTAAGTAATTACCTTTGATTTAGAATATCACAGAGTTTCACATCCTCACTAAAGATTCACTCAAATCACTCGAGGTGTTTAAGGACAATAAATGAAGCACTCAATAGTCAATAATGAAAAGTCATTACCATAGGCTTCCATGAAAATCAAATCTCCACCACTATAATTTAACATGATACATCAATCAAAAAGGTCTTTAGAGGGTTGTAATGCGGCTTGGTTAGGGCTTGTGGCCACAAGCTGAAAAGAAAGGGTTAAAATCGAGATTGAATTGAAAATTGCCTAACTAGAAAAAGAGTTAATCTTCACTTGCGTACAATAGAGCTTCTTCTCAGAATATGGAATTACTAATATATATAAATATATTTTTTTAAGAACAAGTTACATAATATAGACTAAATATTAAGAACAAAACATAGCTAGGCAATCCATTCAACTCAAATCTCGACAAAAATAGGGATTAATTTAGGAGATTTCAACAATAATGGGTTAAAGGTTAATATTAAGGGTAATACAAGAAATGGTTTGTTAAGCTCAAGGGGGTTTACTAAGGGTTAATCGTGGACGTAGGCTTTTCATAGCATGAGTGGGTTAATCCTAAGTGCCTTAATCATTTTGATATATCAAATAAAATGGTGTGGTATCGACATGCATAATCAAGCAAGTTCTAGAATAACAGTTCAATACTGACGCACTCAAAGCAATAATAAAAGTGAGCATGAAAGGATGAATAGATGCTCAAAAGGCTCAAAAATGTCACAAAAATTATGGCTTTTTGATGTTTAAACTCGTGAATTCCAATTCAAAGTAATACCTAGACTTGGGGAAACTGCCTAAGATTTTGAATTAATTACGTATTAATTACATTGAGTTGTTCCCTTGGGTTAGGTTTGGTATTACTTGGCAAACTACCTTGTGGTCGTTCAGAGATCAGTTTGGAAAGCTGGCCTATCTGAGTTTCAAGTCCTTGGATCGATGCTTGTTGATTTTTAAGTGCTGTCTCGGTATGCTGAAAACGGGTTTCTGACACTGATATGAACTTTGAGAGCATCTCCTCAAGGTTAGGTTTCTTCTGTTGTTGATAAGGTGCTGTTGAAAACCCTGAGGATTTTGTGGCTTTTGATTTCCTTGACCACCCCAGGAGAAATTTGGGTGGTTCCTCCAACCTGCATTATGAGTATTACTATATGGGTTATTTTGAGATCTAAAGTTATTATTACCCATATAGTTGACTTGTTCCTCTTTGGTTGTGGGATTGAAGGATTGATATTCTGTATGCACACCTCCTCCGCTTAAGTCACACCTCATTACTGGATGTACCTACGTAGAACCAAGAAAACTATCAATCTTTTTATTGAGAAGTTCTACCTGATTTGACAGCATAGTAACTGAGTCCACGTTATAAACACCGGCTGTTTTTGTTGGCTTAGTCCTTATGACTTGCCACTGATAGTTATTCAGTGACATTTCTTCAATGAATTCATAAGCCTCTACAGGTGTTTTGTTGTTGATGGTTCCGCCAGTAGCTGTGTCAGCGATTTGCCGAGTCGAGGGATTTAGACCATTGTGGAATGTTTGCACTTGAAGCCAAAGCGGTAACCCATGGTGAGGGCACCTTCTCAATAAGTCCTTGTATCTCTCCCATGCATCGTAAAGTGTTTCTAAATCCATTTGCAGAAAAGAAGAGATATCATTATGTAATTTAGCTATTTTAGCCGCCGAAAAATATTTTAGTAAAAATTTCTCGGTTATTTGTTCCCAAGTAGTGATAGACCCTTTTGGTAACGAGTTCAACCACTGTTTAGCTTTGTTTCTCAGTAAAAAGGAAAATAACCGAAGACGAATGGCATCATCAGAAATGCCATTGATTTTGAATGTATCGCAAAATTTCAGGAAATTTGCTAAGTGAGTGTTGGAATCTTCATCCTGCAAACCATCAAACTGAACAAACTGCTGTATCATCTAAATAGTGTTAGGTTTTAATTCAAAAGTATTTGCAGCTACAGCAGGTCTAACTATACTAGATTCAGTTCCTGTTAAAGAAGGTTTAGCATAATCATACATAGTGCGTGGAGCAGGATTTTGATTAGACGCAATTGCAGGAGGTAGCTGATTGCCTTGGTTTTCAGCCATCTCTTCGGTTGGGGGTTGAGTATCGTCTTCTTGCTCATTCTCCGTGTATCGTAAGCTACGACTTATCTCTCTTCCATTTCTACGAACTGTATGATCGATTTCTTCATCAAAAAGTAATGGTCCCGACGGGTTTCTTCTTGTCATAAACTATAAAAATCTGCCAAGAGAAAGAATAAGTAAATTAATAGATAATAATAATAATAATTAAATTAAATTGCAAGAAAATTAAATGGCTAAACTAATAAAAATTTAGCATTCCTAATATTTTAGTTCCCCGGCAACGGCGCCAAAAACTTGATCGCGTGATTCGTAACAAGTAATAAATATTTATAATGAAGATCAAACCTAGACTAACTATTATCACGACGAAAAGGCAAGCGCATCTATTGAACAATAGTATAGTAATGGCAAGACCGGGATATCGTACCCAAGGGAACCAAAAGTACTAGTAATAACTATCTTTTTATTATCTAGCCTAAGAATAAAAGGGTTTGTTTTAATCAACTAATTATTTAAACTAAGAACACACAGAGAAAAGAATTGGGGAATTGCTTTTGGGAAAATCGATTGACTTGAGACAATACCTAAGGAAAAATCCACCTAGACTTTACTTGTTATTCTGGCTCCGAATCGGACGATTTATTCATGCAACTTGTTTCGTAGAGATCCCTAAGTTATGTTATTATCCCTATCCAAGACTAATAACGTCTAATCCCTAGATTGAATAACTGAGACTTTTCTCTAATTAACACTCTAGGGTTGCATTAACTCGATCTATGGGTCCCCTTATTAGGTTTCACCCTAATCTGGCAAAATCTTGTCACCCTATTTCTAGGCGCGCAATCAACTCCGCTTAATTACAACAAATGTACTCTTAGACAGGGTCTATTCCTCCTCTGAATAAGAGCGTGTCTTGAATCAGTATCCAGGGATATCAAAACAAGAATTAAGAACACATAATTAAGAACAAGTTAAATATTTATCATACGATTCAGAAAATAATAACAAATTCGTCTTAGGTTTCATTCCCCTTAGGTATTTAGGGGTTTAGTTCATAACTAAATTAGAAAACATCTCTGAAGAATAAAGAATACAAAACATAAAGAAAACCCAAAACTCCTGAAGGGAAATTGAGGAGAGATCTTCAGTCTTGATGATGAATCCGGCTTCTAAGATGGATCAATCGACTTCCTTAGGGTAATCCTTACCCCCCTTCTCCGTCTCCTTTTTTCTCCTCTTCTAGGGTGTATTTATAGGCTTTGGAATGCCTAGAAGCCCTCAAAAATGACCTTTTCCGAATTGGACTTAACTTGGGCTCAACAGGGACACGCCCGTGTGCCACGACCGTGTGACGTGATTGCCAGGCCGTGTTCGATCTGTTAAATTGCACACGACTGTGTGGGTCAATGGCCAGGCCGTGTGAATTGTGAAAGCCTTGATCGACACCTTCGAAAGACACGGGCATGTGACCTACCCGTGTGGCAAGGCTTAGACCATGTCATCTTCTCGATTTGGTCTATTTTGTCCCTTTTTGGCTCATTTTTGGCCCCGTTCGCTCTCCTATGCTCTCCTAAGTGTAAATCTTTGAATTAAAGCATTAGGAGCATCGAATTCACCAATTCTAGTGAGAAATCATCCATAAAATGCATTAAACATGGTGTAAAAATATATATAATTTACGGTTTATCAAAACACTTTACGATGCATGGGAGAGATACAAGGACTTATTGAGAAGGTGTCCACACTATGGGTTACCTCTATGGTTACAAGTTCAAACCTTTCACAACGGTTTGAATCCCTCAACAAGGCAAATGATTGATGTAGCAGCCAGTGGAATGATCAACAATAAAACACTTGAGGAGGCCTACGAGTTTATCAAAGAGATGTCCCTGAATAGCTATCAGTGGCAAGTCATAAGGACAAAGCCAATAAAAGCCGCCGGTGTTTTCAATATTGACACAGTTACCATGCTTACTAATCAGGCAGAACGCTTAAATAAAAAGATTGATGATTTATATGGTTCTACGCAGGTATACCTAGTGATGCAGTGCGACTCAAATCTAGGAGGCATGGCGAACTCTAAGTACCCACCCTACGGACAGAACATGGAAAATGAGCAAATCAATTATATGGGTAATAATCCTCGAACTCAAAATAATCCTTATAGTAACACATACAATGCAGGTTGGAGGAATCATCCAAATTTTTCATAGGGAGGCCAAGGAAACCAAGGAAATCAAAGGGCACCACCTCCCTAAGGATTTCAACAACCATCCTGCCGACAGGAAAGGAAATCGAACCTTGAAGAGATGTTGGAAAAATTTATCTCGATGTCAGAAACACGATTCCAAAATACGGAGACAGCACTTAAGAACCAACAAGCATCGATTCAAGGTCTTGAAACTCAAATAGGGCAACTTGCAAAGTTGATCTCTGAACGCCCACAAGATACTTTACCTAGCATTATAGAGACCAATCCCAGGGAGCAACTTCATGCTATCACTGTGCAGGATAATGAAAAGCTAGATGAACCAGAATCACAGCAAGACAACGCGATTAACAAAGGTCGAGAAGAGGTAAGAAATGATGATCCTAAATATGTAAGTACGAATTATAAACCTCCTGTGCCATATCCTAATGTGATGAAGAAAGACAGAACGGAAGAACAATTCAGTAAGTTCGTCAAACTCTTAAAGAAATTATATATTAACTTACCCTTTATTGAAGTTCTTTCGCAGATGCCCAACTCAGCAAAATTCTTAAAGGGACTTCTGACCAATAAGCGAAAGTTAGACGCTACATCGCATGTGGAACTCAATGCAGTCTGCTCGACTATTCTAAAGAATAAACTACCTAACAAATTGAAAAATCCAGAGAGTTTTACAATTCCTTGCTTAATTGGTAATTTATCTGTGAATAATGCTTTAGCTGATTTAGGGGCAAGTATAAATGTTATGCCTTATAAAATGTTTAAACGACTAGGTCTTGATAAACCCAAACAGACTAGGATGAGCATTCAATTGGTTGACAAAACAGTTAGATTTCCTAAGGGTATTATTGAATATGTTCTCGTTAAAATTGATAAATTTATTTACCCAGTAGACTTTGTCGTCTTAGACATAGATGAGGATAATGAGGTACCTTTAATTTTAGAACGACCCTTTTTAGCAACTACTAGAACCATTATTAATGTAGGTACAGGAGAGCTAACACTTCGTACAGGTGATGACGCAGTAACACTCCAAGCACGCGACTCAGTCAAAACCCCTAAGACTCAAGATAATGCTATAAAACCTGTCGATGATAAAACTAATATTCAATCGTCCTTGCAGGAACCTCCTCGAACCAAGACAACAGAGACAGTGCACTACTATCATGTAGAGAACAAAGACGTCCATGAAGAACTAAAGCTGCAAATAGAGGAGTAAGATGAATGGCGAACACATAAACTGAAACACGTGATAAACTGAAATTATGCCAGAACGAGCTTGATACCTCTCCAAATCACCTTCAAATTGGAGATAAAGTGTTGTTAGATGTCGCAGATCCCGACATTGTCATTACCACACCAAATGAAGAAATCCCTCTTACGGTACTCAGCATTTTCCCATTCGGCACAGTGGAGGTGAGTCATCCCAAGTTCGGCACTTTTAATTTAAACAACACCCGTTTAAAACCTTATTCTCAGATTGATAGCCGAAACGAGGAGTATAAACTCCTCGAACCACCATGATCATTCAACAAAGAGATAAGTCAAGCTTAGACTATAAATAAGCGCTTCTCAGGAGGCAACCCGAGCACTAACATATTTTGATTTCTTTATTTTTAATTTCTAACACTTTAAATCACTAACTTTATCTTTGAATTGCAAAGATTTTTCAGCACACACGGGCGTGCCTAAGGCCGTGGCCAAGTAGGGGAAGAGACATGGCCGTGCGATACAGCCGTGTGGAAGTAGGGCATGATTTCTACAAAACACAGGATATGATAAGTCCCGACGGCCGTGCGACATGGCCATAGGGGAACTTGATAGGTGAACACGGGCGTGGGAATAAAAAAAACACGAGCATACCAGGGACAAGGCTCGATTCTATTTCTTCGACATGGGCGTGCGACACGCCCGTGCCGTTAAGCCATGGACAACAATAAACGAGCGTGGTATCCTAACACACGGGTGTGGGAGAAGCGAACCATGCCAGACACGGCGTGTGACATGATCACGTACCGACATAGCTTATACACATAGGCATGCGAGAAGACCGTGGGCGACATCTTAATTCGCGACAAACACGGCCGAGCCACGGCATACACGGGTGTGTGCTCCAGCCGTGCCACTTGAAAAATTGGAATAATTATCTTATTTTATTTTCCTTTATTACATTTTTAAGATTCATTCGTTTTTAAGATTCATTTGTTTTTCTTTTCAAAAAAACAAAATGACTTACCTTTAGAGTCTAGCTTGCCATCCAAAGTATCTCCAATACTCGATCTCACCAATCCAAGGATATCATCAGTTCTTAATACAGGAAGTTTCACTCCTCCCCCTATCTTATTCTTATACTCTAATATCATCTTTGTACATTGAGGGCAATATACATCTTAAGTGTGGGGGAATATTTATTTATCATTATTAGAAAAATCCCTAAATTATTACCTTGTTCTCTTGAAAAGCTCTCACATCATATTTAGGATAAATTTTGATTGATTTATGATTTTTGATTGATATATCTTGAATTAAAACATAGGCATTTATGCATTGATTGTTTAAACTGTAAGACATTAGAGAATCAAGCATGATAAGTTGATTTTTAAGAATTTAAAATCTTAGGTTGTTTCCCCAAAGTTTAGGTACTATTTTGAATTGGAATTCACAAGTTTCTAACATCAAAAAGCCATAATTTTTGTGAGATTTTTGAGCCTTTTGAGCATCTATTAATTCTTTCATGCTCACTTTTGTTATTGCTTTGAGTGCGTCAGTATTGAACTGTTATTATAGAACTTGCTTGATTATGCATGTCGAGACCACACCATTTGATTTGATATGTCAAAATGATTAAGGCACTTAGGATTAACCCACTCAAGCCATGAAAAGCCTACCTCCATAATTCACCTCTAGTAAACCCCCTTGAGCCTAACAAGCCATTCCTTGTCTTACCCTTAATATTAACCATTAACCCATTATTGTTGAAATCACCCAAATTAATTTCATCCCTATTTTTGTCGAGATCTGAGTTGGAAAAGTTGCTTAGCTATGTTTTTCTTCTTTATTTAACTTGTTCTTAAAAAAAAAACTATGTATACATATTAGTAATTCCATATTCTGAGAAGAAGCTCTATTGTACGCAAGTGAAGATTAACTCTTTTTCTAGTTAGGCAATTTTTCAATTCAATCTCGATTCTAACCCTTTCTTTCAGCTTGTGACCACACCCCCCTAACCATGCCGCACTACAACCCTCTAAAGACCTTTTGATTGATGTATCATCTTAAATTATAGTGGTGGAGATTTGATTTTTATACAAGTCTATGGTAATGACTTTTCATTATTGACTATTGAGTGCTTCATTTATTGTCCTTAAACACCTCGAGTGATTTGAGTGAATCTTTATTGAGGATGTGAAACTCTATGATATTCTGAATCAAAGGTAATTACTTAGATGCGGAGAGACACCTATGTTTGCATGATTAAATTCTCAACTTGGAATGTTTGAAACTTTTATGTTCTTTTAGTTGAATTCTCAATGCATGATTACCTACAGATTATTTTGAGATATTATCGATAAGAATTATAAGTTGAGAAGAATTTATTTTGATTATGAGTTGAGGATTTTGCTTGAAGACAAGCAAATGCTTAAGTGTGGGGGTATTTGATAAATCGTAATTGATACATATTTTTACCCCATATTTAATGCATTTTATGGATGATTTCCCATCATAATTGGTGAATTCGATGCTACTAATGCTTTAATTTCATGTTTTATACTTAGAAGAGCATAAGAGAGAAAAAGGAACGAGAACCAAGCCAAAAAAGGAGAAAATGGTCCAAAGTACGAAATCAACACAGCCTGGACCTCCTCACACAGGCATACCACACGGCCGTGTCAATTTGGCAGGCTCGAACATGGCCTGAAGCAATCGAACACGGGCGTGTGCCATGGGCGTGTCCCTGCCAAGCCCAAGTTGAGTCCAATTCAGAAAAGGCTAATTTTGAGGGCTTTTAGGCATTCCAAAGCCTATAAATACACCCTAAATAAGGAAGAAAAATGAGATGGAGAAGAGGGGTAAGGAATTACCCCAAGGAAGCCGATTGATCCATCTCAGAAGTCGGATTCATCATCAAGATTGAAGATCTCTCCTCAATTTCCCTTTAATAGTTTTGGGTTTTCTTTATGTTTTGTATTCTTTATTCTTCGAAGATGTTTTCTTATTTAGTTATGAACTAAACCCCTAAATACCTAAGAGGAATGAAACCTAAGACGAATCTTGTTATTATTTTCTGAATTATATGATAAATATCTAACTTGTTCTTAATTATGTGTTCTTAATTCTTGTTTTGATATCCTAGGATACTGATTCAAGACACGCTCTTATTCAGAGGAGGAATAGACCCTGTCTAAGAGTACATTTTTCATAATTAAGCAGAGTTGATTTCACGCCTAGAAATAGGGTGACAAGATTTTGTCGAATTAGGGTGAAACCTAATAAGGGGATCAATAGATCGAGTTAATGTAACCCTAAAATGTTAATTAGAGAAAAGTCTCAGTTATTCAATCTAGGGATTAGACGTTATTAGTCTTGAATAGGGATAATAACATAACTTAGAGATATCTACGGAACAAGTTGAATGAATAAATCGTCTGATTCGGAGCCAGAATAACAAGTAAAGTCTAGGTGGATTTTTCCTTAGGTATTGTCTCAAGTCAATCGATTTTCCCAAAATAAAGCAATTCCCTAATTCTTTTCTCTGTGCGTTCTTAGTTTAAATAATTAGTTAATTGAAACAAACCCCTTTATTCTTAGGCTAGATAATAAAAAGATAGTTATTACTAGTACTTTTGGTTCCCTTGGGTAAGATATCCCAGTCTTGCCATTACTATACTATTGCTCGATAGGTGCACTTGCCTTTTTGTCGTGTAATAGCTAGTCTAGGTTTGATCTTTATTATAAATATTTATTACTTGTTACGAATCACGCGATCACAGAAGCCCAAAGCTTTTTGGGATTGGCATGATACTATAGGCGGTTTGTAAGTAGATTCTCTGTGATAGCTACTCTGATGACAAGACTGCTGCAAAAAGATGTCATGTTCGAATGGACAGAATAGTTCCAACAGAGTTTCAAGCAATTAAAGGCTTGTTGACTGAAGCCCCAGTGTTAGTGCAACCGGAGTCGGTAAAGAATTTGTGATATATAGCGATGCCTCCTTAAATGGTTTGGGGTGTGTGCTTATGCTAGAAGGCAAGGTTATAGCCTATGCCTCAAGACAGCTAAAGCCACATGAGAAAAATTACCCGATGTACAATTTAGAGTTGGCCGCCATCGTGTTTGCACTGAAAATATGGAGACACTATTTGTATGGAGAGAAATGTTGAGTATTCACTGACCACAAAAGTCTCAAGTATTTGATGGCTCAGAAGGAGTTGAATCTATGGCAACATAGGTGGCTAGAGCTAATAAAGGATTATGAGCTGATAATTGACTATCATCCGGGAAAGGTGAATGTAGTCGCCGGTGCCTTGAGTAGAAAGTCATTGTTCACCTTGAGAGCCATGAATACTCAGTTGGCTATGTCTAGCGATGGTTCAGTCCTAGCAGAGTTGAGAGCTAGACCGACATTTCTACAAGAGATCTGTAGAGCTCAGAAAGATGATAAGGAGTTGCAAGTTAAGATGACTCAGTGTGAGACGGAATATGAATCCGAGTTTTGTATTGGTGTTGATGGATGTTTAATGTTCAAAAATAGAGTTTGTGTACCCAAGGGCAATGAGCATATTCAGAAGATTCTGTGAGAGGCACATAGTGGTTGTTTGTCCGTCCACCCAGGCAGTGTAAAAATGTACAACGACCTGAAGAAAATGTATTGGTGGTCAGGGATGTAAAGAGATATTTCAGAGTTTGTTTCCAAGTGTCTTGTGTGTTAGCAAGTGAAGGCTAAACACCAAGTACCTTCAGGTCTTCTTCAGTCTATCATGGTCCCTGAGTGGAAGTGGGATCGAATCACTATGGATTTTGTGACGGGTTTGCTGATAACCTTGAAGAAAAAAGAT
Organism: Gossypium arboreum; assembly: GCF_025698485.1. Classification (NCBI taxonomy): domain Eukaryota; kingdom Viridiplantae; phylum Streptophyta; class Magnoliopsida; order Malvales; family Malvaceae; genus Gossypium; species Gossypium arboreum. The sequence goes on from NC_069080.1 coordinate 43,919,480, forward strand.
GTTGTTTGAGTCATTATGGATAGGCTAACAAAGTTGGCACATTTTATAGCAGTACGTACCGATTACTCTCTTGAAAAACTAGCCGACTTGTACGTTTCTGAGATTGTGAGGATACATGGAGTGCCCTTACCGATTGTTTCAGATAGAGACCTAATATTTACCTCGAGGTTTTGGAAAAAGTTACGAAAGACATTGGGAACACAGTTGAGTTTTAGCACAGTATTTCATCCGCAAACTGACGGCCAGCCAGAAAGAGTGATTCAAATTTTAAAAGACATTTTACGGTGTTGTGTTCTTAAGTTTCAAGGCAGTTGGGAAAACTACTTACCATTGGTTGAATTCGCCTACAATAACAGTATTAGACAAGTCTGAAAATGGCGCCTTATAAGGCTTTGTATGGGTAAAAGTGTCGAACACCCTTATATTAGACTAAGCTCAGAGAGAGTCAGATTCACAGGGTCGATTTAATCAAAGAGATTGAAGAGAAAGTTAAATGATTCGTGACTACTTGAAGGCAGCCTCGGATAGACAGAAATCCTACGCGGATTTGAAACGAAAGGAAATTGAGTTTCAAGTCAGCTATAAGGTATTTTTGAAAGTATCCCCGTGAAGGAAAGTCCTCAGATTTGGTAGAAGAGGCAAGTTGAGTCCTCGTTTCATAGGACTTTATGAGGTCATCGAGAGAGTAGGGCCGGTTGCCTATCAATTGGCTTTACCACCAGAGTTGGAAAAGATTCACAATGTATTTCATGTGTCCATACTACGCCGATATAGATTAAACCCTTCGTATGTGATTACACCAACAGAGGTTGAGATTCTTCCGGACATGACTTATGGTGAAGAGCCGGTCAAGATATTAGCTCAGAAAGTCAAACAGTTAAGAAATAAGAGAATTACACTCATGAAAGTTTTGTGGCATAGACATGGAGTCAAGGAATCCACATGGGAACCTGAAAAGACTATGAGAGATTAGTACCCATACTTATTCGCCGGTAAGATTTTTGGGGATGAAAATCCTTAAGGGGGAGAAATGTAAGAGTCTAATTTAGGGCCTAGTAACAAATAGTGGTCTCGGGACCACAATCCATAGTTGAATAAATTATTTTATAATTATTTAGATGTTATAGCATGTTTTTAAGAGTGCATGAAAATTTTGGTGAAGTAATTTTAGTGTTTGAGAGCTTAATTGAGAAAAAAGACTAAATCGCATAAAATGCAAAAGTCCTAAATAGATAGCTAAAGATGTCAAATAGCTAGAGACTAAAAATTTTGGGTCTTTAAAGGATAATTAGACCTTACTGTGATAGCTTGGTCGGCCATGAGAAATGAAAAGTGTGGTAAAGTCAACATTAGGTAATGTTGATGACATAAGGTGTATTATTATAATACCAAAAAGCCTAGCTATCATATTCTTTTCTCCATCCTTTCTTTTGACCAAAATTTTTACCAAATAAATGGGGTTTTTATAGCTTGAAACTTCAGCAACTTTAATCCCTCACAAGTAAGTGATTTTAATGGCTTTTCTTGAATATTTTTGTACTTTTGATACCCTTAAAGCATGAGCTTTCAAATGAGGGTACTATTTTGCAAAATGATCAAGAGTATAGGATTCTGCCATGAAAGGATTTGTAATTTTTGCTGAGTTTTTATGGAAGAAAATGAGTCTTGAGTGTCTTATAAACAACTTTTGTGAAAGGTGTTAGCATGAAAACACCTAAAAGGACCATTTTGCATAAGTCGACAAATAAATGTTAAATATGTGAAATAGTGAGAATTTGGAGTTGCTATAAGATTAAAAAGCGTTCAGTTAAGTTTAAGATGAGAAGAAATTCGATAAAAATTAATTTTCGAGCCTATGGGAAAAATGGTCATTTTGTCAAAGTCTAGGGGCAAAATGGTCGTTTTACCAAAGATATGATTTTTTGATTGCCTAATCTTAATTAGTGACTAAATAAGTACATTTTTCTATTATAGATCAAGAAATACTAAATCCGAACCTAGATCAGGGGAAAGCCAAGCAAATCGACTAAATCGACTAGCGCCACATTTTATAATCCGAGGTAAATTGTATGTAAATAGTACAACTACATAAATAATATAAGCATTTGAATTGTATTGAAATTATTATAGCATAAATTGCTTGATTGCGGAAATGAGAAAATGTGATGAGAATAGGAATAGTAGAATTCCGACTGAACCTTCGGAAATAAATCGGAGATTCATGCCATGACGTTTGGGTCACTTGTGTGAGCTAGTGTAAGACATGTCTGGGACAAGCATCGACAACGTTATGAGAGCCAGTGTAAGACCATGTCTGGGACATGGCATCGGCATGGAGACGAGTGCTAGTGTAAGACATGTCTGGAACATGCATCAGCTATGAGATGTGTCAGTGTAAGACCATGTTTGGGACATGGAAACGGCACAGATATGCTAGAACTTATGTAAGACCATGTCTAGGACATGGCATCTGCACCTGACCCCATGTTTGAGGCTAAATGAATATCCGATAATATTCCAAATGGTTCAACGATGAAAGTATGATTTCAAGTTAACAAGGAAAGTATAACCGGGTTGTAAGTGGTACAGGTACCTATATGGTATGTATGAAATGTGAGCTCAATATATGTTATATGAGGTGTATTGATGAGTAAGTTTCACTTATGCCACTTGTGTATTATGATACTTATTGATGAACGGTAAAGTTAGGTTGTATATTCATTTATATGCTACTTGCTAAGCTTTATGCTTACTCCCTCTCCTTTTTCATTTTATGATAGTGCCACTTATCTAGCTCAAGGACCAACTGAAGTCAAAGATATCGATCACACTATCAATCAAAGTATTGGGTATAGTTTGATTTATATTTTTGAATATGCCATGTATAGGAAATGAGACTTGTGTTTTGTGTTATTATTAATTTGGCCAAATGTGTTGGCTTGGGATAAATCCCTCATTTTGTATTAAACCTTGAATGATGGCTAATATTCATTTTGATTTATATGCAAAGATGTTATGTTCATGGATGAGTAAAATTTACAAATAGAATGTTGTTTATTGTGGCTGATTTGGTTGGATGAGATAGCCTTAGATTGGTTTTGGTTGCCATTGTGCAAGCTGTGTAAATAAGGGTGGCTAAGAGGCTTGGTAAATAGCTTTATATTGTCCACACGGGTAGACACAAGGGTGTGTGCCTAGGCGGTGTGTGACACACAGTCTCCCTTATGGGTGTGTGGTCCTACCCTGTGTCCCTTGCACGTAAAAATTTTCAAGTCAGTATGCATGGTAGTAAACACACGTGCAGAGACACGGCCGTTTGTCTCAGCCGTGTGAAGGACAAAGCCTAGCACACGGGCATATACCTTGGCCGTGTGACACTTTGGGGTTACTAACATCAGAAACAGAATGCCCAGGTTTTTGCACACAGGCTAGGACACGAGTGTGTCATGGTCGTGCGAAGGACACGGGCTAGGGACACGGGCGTGTGCTAGGCCATGTGAAAACCCCTGTAGGTGTGCATTTAGAATTAAATCCACACGGGTGGAGGACACGGGCGTGTCCCTATATTGCTTAGGCCGTGTGAGATACACGGGCCATCAGCACAACTATATCGAATTAGCCACACGGGCGTGTTTTCCATCCACACGGGCGTGTGCCCTATTTCTAAGACAAATTTTCTATAAATGTCTTAAAGGCTGGGGTTAATCCTGAATTGTTTCCAATGGTCGATTTGGGGCTCGTAGGCCCATGATAAGAAGTTTAAAGTAGAATTTGAAAAAGTTTCAAATTGAACAGAGTTTTGGTGACTCAAAAATGTTTGAAAACATGAGTTTAAGGTTAGATAATGCCTCGTATTCCATCCCAACGAAGGGTAAAGGTATGGGGTGTTATATTTAGTGTTATCAGAGCTATGGTTTAGTCAGTTCTATGACTAACCTAACGAGAGTACTTGTCTAGCTATACATGCCATAATTGTATATTGATAGTGTGACGACTTCTAACGATTATAAATTATATTTTCATATAGTAAATGGATCCTGATAGAGTTACAGTGGATGACAAGTAGAGTAACGCGTCGACTCCCTCTGAAAGGACTGCGTCAGGTGAGAGTGAGCCCGTAACTATGGGCCAAGGTGGAGGGGCTAGAGAAGCCTATCTCCAAATGATGGATGCTTGGTAAACAAAGTTCGTTCATGCGAATCCGAACATTCCACCTCCCCCACCTCCTCCGATACCTCAGTATGCCCCTATAGCTCCACAAGGAGTGGACTTGATTAGGAGAGAGAAGCCTCCGGTAAACAAGATTCGGAAGCAATGGGCTGAGGAATTTCGAGCGAACATAGATGACGACCCGGAGAAAATAGAGTTTTGGTAAGAAAATACCATGAGGGTATTTGATGAATTGTCGTGCACACCTGAGTAGTGCATAAAATGTGTAGCATCACTTTTGAGAGATTCAGCCTACCAATGGTGGAACACGCTCGTGTTTGTGGTACCGAGAGAGAGAATAACTTGGGAATTCTTCTAGGAAGAGTTCCGAAAGAAATATATTAGCCAGAGGTTCATAGACCAAAAAATGAAGGAATTTCTAGAGTTGAAGAAAGGTACTAAGACTGTGACGGAGTATGAACGTGAATTTGTGAAACTCAACAAGTATGCACGAAAGTGCATATCCACTGAAGCTACCGTGTGTAAAAGGTTCGAGGATGGTCTTAATGAAGATATTCGAGTATTTGTTGGCATCCTTGAACTAAGAGAATTTGTAGTGCTCGTTGAGAGAGTATGCAAGGCAGAAGAGCTGGTAAAAGAGAGGATGAAAGTGGCTATTGAGTCGCAAGATTCAAAGAGGAGACAGATAGGGAAATCACATCAGCCCTAATCTAAGAGATCAGAGGAATCCACTACCCGATCGAATGCTTTGGCTGGGTTTTCAAATAGAAGCAAGAACCGGCAGAACACAACTTCTAGAGCCTAGACCACTTCTATCGCGAGTGTCGGTAGTGCTCAGTCGAAAGGCCAGAATGTTCGCAATGTGGTAGGTGTCACTTCAGCGAGTGCTGGGGGGAATGAAATGGGCTATTTTAAGTGTGGATCATTAAAACATTTCATCTGAGATTGTCATGAAATGGAAGAGAGAGAAAAAAGCAAGAAGTGATGGCAAGTAGTGCTCCTTTGAGGGGTAGACCATAAAGAAACCCTAGAAGCGGGGCTACTAGCACAAGTGTGCCAAGAGATACCACAGTAAGGTCCGAGGGCAGAGCGCCTGCAAGGACTTACGTTATTCGTGCCCGTAAAGAGGCAGAGTCTCCTGACGTGATTACCGGTACCTTTTCTATCCATGATATATCTGTTGTTGCTTTAATTGATTCAGGGTCTACCCACTCTTATATTTTATGGAATTGATACCTTGTATGAACATGATAGAAGAGTCCACTGAGTTTGTGATAAAAGTATCTAACCTTTTAGGCAGACATGTACTAGTGGACCAAGTATGTAGAAATTGTCCTTTGACAATTAGAGATCATTGTTTTCCAGCTAACTTGATGTTATTGACGTTTAATGAATTTGATGTAATCCTTGGGATGGATTGGTTAACTTTTCATAGTGTTGTAGTGGACTGTGGGAGAAAAGTTATGGAGTTGAAATGTGAAGACGGAATTGTTCTTCGGGTTGGACCAGATAAGTCGAATAATTTGCCTGTAATAGTATCGTCTTTGACTACTGAGAAATTTGATGTGGTGAGACCCCCTGTTGAACCGTAGGAATAGATCAGATATCCAAGCCGTGATACTAAGGATATGTGAGCCAGTGTAAGACCATGTCTGGGACATGGCATTGGTCTCAATATGTGAGCCAATGTAAGACCATGTTTGGAACATGGCATCAGTATTTATACGAGAGCTAGCATAAGACCATGTATAGGACATGGCATCGACCTCGATATGTGAGCCAGTATAAGACCATGTTTGGAAGATGGCATCACAATTTATGTGAGAGCTAGTGTAAGACCATGTCTGGGACATGGCATCGGCCTTGACATATGGTGTAAGACCATGTTTGGAACATGGCATCGACACCGATATATGAGAACCAGTGTAAGATCCTGTTTGAGACATGGCAACTGCATTTTACCCTTTTGCATGAGGCTTATCAGGTATTTTTTAGTATTCCAATCGATTCAACAGGTAATTTAATAATTATATCATAATTTAGAAAAGTTATGATTACGTTGCAAGTCATAAGAATGAGCTTGGGTTATGTATATGAATAGCAAGGATGAAATGAGTAAGTTATGTCTATAATCATTTAAGAAGCTTGTGAAAGTAAATGATATGTTATGAGTATTATGTGACTTGGTAAATTAATGTTTATTTACTTGTAACTTACTAAGCTTTATGCTTACTCCCTCTCTTTTTCGTTTTCTTATAGTGCCGCCAAGCTAGTATCGGGGACCAAGGGATGTCGGAGGCATCGATCACACTATCACCTAAAGGTTTTGGTATAGCTAGTTTAAATGTTTTGAGTGTGGCATGTATAGGGACTTGGTCTTTTGTTTTGTGTCATGTTAATTTAGCCACAAGTGTTGGCTCACATGGATGTGATATTCATTTTGTATAGGCCATTGATGTTGGTTAATATTGATTACTATTAAATGTATTTGATGAAAATTCTCATGGTTGTGGCTGTTTTAGTTATGTGTGTTTATACTTAGATTGGATATGTTTGATGTTGTGTAGGTTGGTGCAAGTAAGGGTGGCAAAAAACGCTTGGTAGATAGCTTTGTTTTTTGTCCACACGGGCATGTGTCTAAACCGTGTGTGACACACGGTCTGTCCTATGGGCGTGTAGCCAGGCCGTATGTCCCCTGCACCTAAATTTGGAAAAACAGAATGCCCAGTAGTAACCATACGGGTGGAGACACAGTCATATGCCTGAATCGTGTGGAGGACACGGCCTAGTACACGGGCGTGTACTATGGCTGTGTGCCCCTAAAAGGTTGCTGACGTCAGAAACAAAATATCAAGGTTTTTGTACACGGGCTGAGACGTGGAGGACATGGGTCATGGACACAGACGTGTGCCAAGTCGTGTGAAAATCCCTATAGGTCCGAATCGAAAAATAAGTTCGCACGAGCTAGGGACACGAGCGTGTCCCGATATGTTCAGGCCGTGTGATCCATACGGGCCTTCAACATGGCCATGTTAATAAGACACACGGGCGTGTGTCCCTGATTGCTTTATTGTTTAGTTTATTCCCAAACCCTTTCCAAAGCTTGTTTTGGACCTCATAGGTCTATATTAGGGTTGTTAAGAAGAAGTTTGAAAGTTTTAAAAGAAGAAAGAAGAAAGAAAAACTGAGCTAAATTTTATGTCTCGAAAATGTCTGCATGTATATGTTTAAGTTCGGTAACACCTCGCATCCTGTTCCGGCGTTGAGCTCGGGTAAGGGGTGTTATAGAAGAGGTTAAGTGGGAGCCCGAGGAAGTTATGAGAAAAAAAAACCCTAACCTTTTTACTGGTAAGATTTTCGGGGACGAAAATCCCTAAGGGGGGAGTTGTAACAGCCTATTTTTAGTCAAATCAGAACAATGGTTTCGGGACCAGAAATCTAAATCAAAATATTTATTTTATTATTATTTTAATGTCTACAGCATGAAAATATGATTGTGTGAAATTTTTGTTAAGAAATTTTATCATTTGAGTGCTTAATTTGATACAAAGGACTAAATCGCGTAAAGTGTAAAACTTGAGTTCTAATAGCTAAAGGTGTCAAATAGCTATAGAACTTTAAATTTAAGGTCCTTATGTGGAAAATTGACCATTATTTAGATATTGGATGATAATGACTTGGCATAATTGAAATTCTGAATTAATAATAAGGTTAATTTTGTAATTTAGTAATTAAAGGTTAATTAAATTAAACAAAACAAAATTATAATTTCATATCATCTTCTTCCACTGAATTTTAGGGCTTGAGAAGCCATTTTTTATGCTTTCAATTTCGACAACTTCAATCTTGGCAACTAGGTATGTATTTTGTCCCTTTTTTTAATTATTTCTATGTTTTTGAGATCTTTGCAACTTAATCTAGCCAGCCCAAGGACTATTTTGTAAAATTGCTAAAGATTTTGGAAGTTTCCATTGATATATACATAAGTATTTTGATGTTTAATGATAGATTATGAATGTTTGATGATAGTTATACAAGTTTTGTTAAGTGATTTTTAGTGAAAATAAAAATTAGGGATTAAATTGTAAAATATGGAAACTTTGTGGTTAAAATGTGAAATAAAAGAAAAATATGAGCTGCTAATGACCTAATTGAAATTCGGCTAGCATGGGTTGTGATTAAATTGCATAAATTTGTGTTTTTATGAAATAAGGACTAAATTGTAAAAATGTGTAACATTAGGGGTAAAAGTGTAAAAGTTCCTTAATGTGAATTTTGGATTAAATTGAATAGAGAGATAATTTAATAAGCTGAATTTGGTATTATATAGATCAAGAAAAGTGAAATTCAGATCTTGATCGGGGGAAAAATAAAGTATCGAACTAGTCGGTTCATTCCATCGTTTTTGTGAATCGAGGTAAGTTCGAATGTAATAAGCATTGCTATATTTGTGTCTTAAATGTTTTGAAATTGCATGAATTTTGAATTACGAACTTACGGACACATTCAATGAAGATTTGACATTAGAAATCCCAGTTGAACCTGAGGAATAAATGAGGATACGAAGAACATGTCATTAGGAGTTACATTGATTTGGCTTCACTTCGGATGCGAGTTACATTGATTTGGCTTTGGGCCATGATATTAGCACTTCGGGTGCGAGTTACTTTGATTTGGCTTCGGGCTTTGATATTAGCACTTCGGGTACAAGTTGCATCGATTTGGGTTTAGGCCATGATATTAGCACTTTGGGTGCGAGTTACATTGATTTGGCTTCGAGCCATGCTATTAGCACTTCGGGTGTGAGTTACATTGATTTGGCTTCAGGCCATGATATTGGCACTTTGGGTTCGAGCTTCATTGATTTGGCTTCAGGCCATGATATTGGCACCTAGGGTGTGAGACTTCTGAGTATCCGACTTTTATTCTGAATGGTTCAACGGGTATATTGAAGATGTGGAATGGTGAGAAATAGATACATATCGGTATAGGTATGTACGGAAAAACTATACAATCTATGAGTCTAAGGAAATTGTGAGTTTATGATCAAGTATGTGGTTAAATTCATGTTAGCTTGATATTAATGTTTTGTTGCATATTATGTCATTTAATTTGAATGGTAAAAAAATGGTGAGACTTGCATTGCATATTATTTTCATACGAGCTTACTAAGCTTTATAGCTTATATTGTTTATTTTTATGTGTTTTATAGTGATATCAAAGCTAGCTTAGATACGGGAATCTTGGAGACTTTGTCACACTATCTAACTATCACCTTGGTACTTTTGAAACTAAGTTTTGGTCATATGGCATGTATAGGAGTTGGTCATTTTGATGTATAGTTTGGTAATGAAATTAGCCATTTGGTTTGGTTTGTATATGATAAGTATTTTGTTTGGTACATAGCCATGAGAGATGGCTTATTTTGATTTATTTTGGCAAATATGGTGATGTCTATATATATGTGATAAGGTTCCTTGGTGATTTGGTTTATAAATGATTTGTGAATGTGAAATTGGTATGATTTGAATGAGCAAAACATGATATTATAAACATATTAGTTGTTGGAATTGAAATGGCATGTTTTAATTTTGGTTGTGGTTGTATTGGATGCTTATTTATGCTATGAATTGAACCATTTTCATTGTTTAGGTGTGAGCAAGTTTGGGCTGGCAAGATGGTTTGGTAAATAGCCTATTTTTGTCCACACGGGCAAAGACACAGGCGTGTGTCTCAGCCGTGTGCGACGCACGATCAGGTTACATGGCCGTGTGTCCCCTGGTGTTGAAATAGAAACCAAGTTAGTATGCTCCACATGGCCTCACACACGAGCGTGTGACTTGGCCGTGTGGCTTAAGCTAGTATACCCTCCAGGTTTGGCACGGCCTAGCACACAACCTGGCACACAGGCGTGTGTGGCCACTTTTAAGGCACACGAGCATGTGTGTTGGCCGTGTGACCCAAGTCAGAAAGTTACACGGGGTCAGACACGGGTTGGGACACGGCCATGTGCTTCCATTTCGAATGTCCACACAGCCTATGGCACGGGCATGTCTCTAGCCGTGTGAGACACACGGCCAGGCCACACGTGCGTGTGTCCCCTGTTTTTGAGAAAATTGTATAAGGGTTCTCTAAGTTTTAAAAGTTATTGGTTTAGTCTCGAACCACCCTGAATACATGTTTTGAGCCTCGCAAGCTCATATTAGGGACGATATGAATGTAGTTGATTGATATTTGCATGAAATTGAAAATGTAATGAGAAAATGTATGTGTAATTATATTGTATATTCGGTAATGCTCTGTAACCTTATTCCGGCGTTGAAAACAGGTGAGGGGTGTTACACATGTGGTAGGTCGTGTAACTCACTGACTTCCATACAAAGAAATCCCTAGATGACACACAACCGTGTCGCCTGGCCATGTGCCATACACGGCTGAGACACACGCCCGTGTCTCAGGTCGTGTGGACCCAAAATGAACCTTAAACAACAGGTTTACCATTTCAAGCTTACTTGTAACCTAAGTAAACCATTTTCCAACCAAATAACCCATTCAAAGCAAAATCAAGCCAAAAACATGCTAATTCGTCTATCTAACATTCAACCAATATGCCACTCATAGGCACCTCAAACACATACAAATAATGCTTACTTAAACATGCCAAAACCTACCACAAATTCAAACATCATATCTCATTACATACTAAGCTTAAAAACACAACACAATTGAAACATTCTTACTCCAACACTTTGCACCAAAATGCTTTATACATATACTAAATAAAAGTGTTCCAAAAGGACTTACCTAGTCATGCAACATAAGTCCAATACCATTCATTAACAACAAGCATAAACATACCACCTTTTAACATATACATATTCACCAAAACATCATAATACCAAGTACTCCTCCTAATACATACCACTTTAACCAATTACAACAAGTACTAAAATGACTATCGAAATGATGATGATAGTGTGTGAGCTTTTGAGTCAATCCAATCAAATCAACGATTCCAAAATTCCTACAAAAACAACTCAAACTAATAAGCACAAAGGAGCTTAGTAAGTTCGATAATAAACTCATTTGCTATCAACTACCAAATTTCCAAAGGATGTTAACTTTTAATACACCGGCACTAAGCCTGCTAGGCACAAAGCCTGAATAACATCAGCAATAAGCCTTCTAGGCACAAAGCCCGAATAACACCAGCACTAAGCCTGCTAGGCACAAAGCCCGAATAACACCGACACTAAGTCTGCTAGGCATGAAGCCTGAATAACAATATAATTCGACATTTAAACATCATTCCATAACATTATTTAAAGATTTAATCACTAACAAGGTATTTAATTCAACTAAAAATAAACATAAAACCAACTTATAGGACTAGATTGTAGTAATTGCAAAGCATAGGAACTACTCCAAAATCTTTCCTTTTCCATGATCGTCAACTCATTCGTGATCTAAAACAATAGTTTCATCCAATTGAGTACTTCTAAACATAAATTTAATTCATAATTCATTTTTATGAAAAATTACCATTTTGCCCCTAACATTTTTACTTTTTACAATTTAGTCCTTAATTTCATAAACTAAAATCTAAGCATTTTAGTCCCCCATTCAAGCTAAACAAATTTATTAGTGACTTATATCAACCTAAATAAACCATTATTTCATAATTTTAAACATGAATTTTATAATTTTTACAAATCGATCCCTAAGTGCAAATTTCATCAAAAATCACTTTACAAAACTTATTTATTTATCAACACGATTCATAATCTAGCATTAAACATTAAGAATCATTAAATAAAATTAATGGCATAACCCTCAATCTTTAATAAATTTACAAATTAATCTCTAGGCTAGCTAGATTAAGTTATAACGATCCCGAAAACATAAAAATCATTAAAAATGGGGCTTGAATGCATATCATGCAAGAACAAATAGAAACTGAAGCTCTCTCCCCCTTCCTATGGTGATTTCAGCATGAATAAGGTGAAAAGAAAAAGATGATAGCTTGTTTTCATTCTTTTCTTAACTTAATTTTCCTTTTAATTTCTAATTTACTATTTTAACCTTTAAAAACTTCCATAATTACATTAATACCTTGCCATGCACATACACTAACTCATACATATGGTCTAATTACCATTTAAGTCCATTCGCTTTAAAGTTTCAAAGCCAATTGACCTTTCTAGCTAATAGAACTCTACTTTTACACTTTTTACGATTTAGTCCTTTTCACTTAATTAATCACACAAATATCAAAATTTCTTAATGAAATTTTAATACGACATTAATAATATCCTATAAATATTAAAATAATCATAAAATAATAATTTACTAATCAAATTTGTGGTCCCAAAACTATTGGTTTGATTTCACTGAAAACAGGCTGTTACATTTCCCACATATATAACCTTTCTCGCACAATCACCAAAGCTCCAATTAAGCCATTCGTCGACACTTATTTTTTCTTCCACTAAGGGGCCAACAGGTTCCAACCTAACCAAACTAGAATTTAAACTTAACTAATTACCAATCAGCTACAAAATTTCTCAAGTTTTCAAGTAGATCCCGCCAGCTTACTATTTTATTTAATTAACTCCCACCTTACCTAAAGTTTGGGGCTTAGAAATTGGGTGTGACACTTGGACCATCATCTTTTTTCTTTATTTTCTCTTTTTATTTTTATTTTGGTAGTTATATTAATTGTTTCCACCATGATAATGGTAATTATAACATCCTCGACCATGTCCATTACCATGACCACTACCACGACCACGACCGCGACCATGACCATGATTCCTTTCATTTCTATTACTATGTATTGCTACATCACTTCTAGGAATGAAGCAGAACTAATAAAACGACTTTCATAATTTTTCATTAATAGCTAATTATTTGGTCAGTCACCAAATGGCATGGGATTAATTTGGAGTATTTCTTAAAGCCCTTTTCACGATTTTTTTTACTACAAGAGCATATTAGATGTGTCGTAACCATTTTTTTTAGAAAAAACGGGTATCGTCTTGGAAAAAAAATGAAAACAGGAGTCGCCACCAATCTTTTTAGGTGTGATCGGATCACCTTAAGTTAATCATTTTAATAAAAGTTAAGATTTACTAAAACGATAATTTTTGGTCTACGAGAATCAGAAAATGACTTCGGGAGTCGGTTACGCACGAGGAAGGATTAGCACCCTCGATACGCCCAAAATTGGTACCTAGTTGATTAATTAGTGTCTTAGTGTCGAAAATTTGAAAACTTGAAAGAATTTAAAATACGATCCCTCTTTGTAAAGAAAATGCTCAAATGTTAAGGACCTTCTCGTCTCACAATATAAAATGTCACATCCAGTAAGTTAGGACACGACATCTTGAATTTTCGAGAACGAGCTTGCCTTTTATATAAAAATTCGTGTATTTCAAAAGGTTATTCAGTTAGTTAAGGTGAACGAGGAAAATCGAAACCCAGAAGTTAGGGCACGCTTCCTTGAATTCCCAAACACCGAATATTGCCTTTACTTGCAAAAATCTTATTTCGAGGTAACAAAATGCCATACCCAGAAGTTAGGGCACAACACCTCGTATCTCCGAGAATAAGCATTTTCAAAACTCATGTTATGATTTAAAAGAGTATTCCGTTATTTAGGTTAAAGGAGAAAAATCGAAACCCAATAAGTTAGGCACGATTGTCTCGAATTACCAAATACGGAATATTACTTTTATGAAAGAATTATTATTGGGTTGGATATAATGATAATAAGAATAATATTAAAGTAAAGTAAACAATAATACTATATATAAATATATATATATATGTATATAATAGAAATACACACTACTATATAATAATAATAATAAATATAGAAATACAAAAAGCAAATATAATAAAATATTAAATTAAAGTAATAAAAACAATACTATATATAAATATAAATATATATATATATAAAATATACACTAATATATAATAGTAATAGTAATAGCAAAAATAATGAAAATATGAGTAATATTAATAATATATTAGAATACAAAAGTAAAGTAATAACAATAGGGTGATAATAATAATAATAATACAAACAATAATACATATATATATAATAATAGTAGTTAGAAATAAAAAATAATAAAAGTAACAATAATGATAGTAATAATATAAATAAATATGGAGAGGGCATATATAATATAATAATAATATAAATAATAATATATACATGAGAAATAATAATAATAATATAAATAATAGTAAAAATAATAAAATAATAAAACGAAGTTCTCAACTCTCTTTCTCCTCTTTTCTAAATCGTCGTTGGTCCGCTTTGTTTGGTCATGGACCCCACTGGGGTCACATCGCGCCACAGTACTACGCATGGCCGGACCTCAAAAAACCTTTTTCGGTAATGAAAATATGGGTAAGCTTCTTACTTTTATTTTCACTTTCGTATAAAAAAAACAAAATAAAATTGAAAGGAAAACAATAAACAAACAAAGAACTAAAGATAAGAATAGACAAAAGAAACCTCTTTTGCTTTGATCTTTGATTAATCTCCAAAAACTAGCCTTTCCAAGAAACAAAAATAACCTTCTTTCCAAAAACAAAAAAACACCTCCAAAAACAAAAAAACCTCCTCCAAAACAAAGAACAATCCTTCTCCAAAAAAAACCAAAAAACCACCCCCTTTAAAATCAAAGTCTTGAATGGCTTTTATAGCCAAATTTTACAAGTGGAGTGGTTGGGGTGGTTTAGGTGGCCAAGGGTGGTGGAGTTGGTGGCCAAGGTGGTGGAGTAGGTGGCCAAGGTTTTTATTTATTTTTTTTTATTTTTTTTTTTTTGTGTTTGGGTTGGGATTAGGTTGGGCCAAAATTGGGTTTGGGCTTGTAACTGGATTAATAGGCTAGGTTTAATTCGGGTTTGGTTTTATTGGGTCCCGGGCAAAATTTGGGTCTTATAGTGCCCTCTTTGCTCATTATCGTAACGAGAATGGAGCAAAGACTACAAAAAGACCAATTTTGCCAGGGCTCACCGAGTCTTGAGTTCTTGATCTTCTTTAAAATGGCCTCTTGACGGCTTCAATCTGCTTCACTACAACTCAGGAAGGCGATATCCACTATCTTTGATCTGTTTCAACTGTAAGCATAGGAATGTCAGATTTGCTATCTTCGATCCATTCCCTATAAGCACAGGGATGCCAAATCTGTTGTTTTCAACTTGTTCCCTATAAGCACAGGGATGCCAAATCTGATGTTTTCAACTTGTTCCCTATAAGCACAGGGATGCCATGCTGAAATCTTTGATCTGCTTCACTGTAAGCACAGGAATGTCAGATCTGCTATCTTCGATTCGTTCCCTATAAGCACAGGGATGCCAAATCTAATGTTTTCAACTTGTTCCCTATAAGCACAGGGATGCCATGCTGAAATCTTTGATCCGCTTTTCGTAAGCACAGTGAATGTCGATCTGCTATCTTCGATTTGTTCCCTATAAGCTGTGGATGCCAAATCGATGTTTTTAACTTGTTCCCTATAAGCACAGGGATGCCATGCTGAAATCTTTGATCTGCTTCACTGTAAGCACAGGAATGTCAGATCTGCTATCTTCGATTTGTTCCCTATAAGCACAGGGATGCCAAATCTGCTGTTTTCAACTTGTTCCCTATAAGCACAGGGATGCCATGCTGAAATCTTCGATCTGCTTCACTATAAGCACAAGAATGTCAGATCTGCTATCTTCGATCTGTTCCCTATAAGCACAGGGATGTCAAATCTACTATCTTCGATCCGTTCCCTATAAGTACAGGGATGCCAAATCTGTTGTTTTCAACTTGTTCCCTATAAGCACAGGGATGCCAAATCTGATGTTTTCAACTTGTTCTCTATAAGCACAGGGATGCCATGCTAAAATCTTGGATCTGCTTCACTGTAAGCACAGGAATGTCGATCTGCTATCTTGATCCGCTCCTCTCGCAACTTCAGGAGATAAGACTTGTTTTGATCTTCTTCCACTGAAACTTCAAGGAGATCTGCTGTGGCTTTTAGCCTCCAATGCCATTTTGGAAGAAGAGGTTTGCTGAAACTTCAAGGAGATCTGTTGTGGCTTTTAGCCGCCCAACGCCATTTCGGAAGAAAAGATCCTCTGAAACTTCAAGGAGATCTCATTGTGGCTTTTAGCCGCTCCAATGCCATTTCAGGAAAAAGAAATTTGTAATTTCCACTGTTACCCTACTACTTGGGGTTTAAGGCCCATCATCTTCGATCTATTTCCCAACCGCTAAGGGTTAAGATCTGTAAATTCAACCTGTTACCCTACTGGTTAGGGGGCTAAGATTTGTAAATCTTCAGCCTGTTACCCTACTGCTTTGGGGTTTAAGGTTTGTAAATTCAGCTTGTTACCCTACTGCTTAGGGGGTTAAGGTTTGTAAATTCGACTTGTTACCCTACTGCTTAGGGGGTTAAAGCCCATCATCTTTGATTTGTTTCCCTACTGCTTAGGGGGTTAAGGTTTGTAAATTCGGCTTGTTACCCTACTGCTTAGGGGGTTAAAGCCCATCATCTTTGATCTGTTTCCCTACTGCTTAGAGGGTTAAGGTTTGTAAATTCAGCTTGTTACCCTACTGCTTAGGGGGTTAAAGCCCATCATCTTTGATCTGTTTCCCTACTGCTTAGGGGGTTAAGATCTTCATCTTCGATCTGTTTCCCTACTACTTAGGGAGGTAAGATCTGCAATTCGGTCTGTTACCCTATCGATTAGGGGTTTAAGACCCTTCGTCTTCGATCTGTTTCCCTACTGCTTAGGGGGTTAAGATCTGTAAATCTTTAGCCTGTTACCCTATTGCTTAGGGGCTTAAGGCTTGTGAATTCACTGATTCTAGGGACATCACCTGTAGAATCAGTTTCATATATCTATGCTTATGTCAAATGATTAGGATGCTATGATCGAAATGAATCAAATGCTCCTAACTAGATGTGTTATGAATGTGTCAAATAATTAGGATGCTATGATTGAAATGAATCAAATGCTCCTAACTAGATGTGTTATTATATGAATGTAGAAATGTCATGAGCCCTTTTAAAAAGGCTTAAGGTATCATCGCGTTGTTCATTAGGACATTATCACGACGACATTGTTGGCATCTTGTTAATTTGGTATTCTTGATGAAAAGTCAAAGAAACAATCACATTTTGCTCGGAAAGCTTGCCCCACTGTAATTTTAGAGTCCCTTCCACTGCACCTTTTAGGACATAAAGTTTGTGCCTCCTCGCAATTTCGGAGGAATAACATTTGGTTTCTTCCATCCATTCCGCTGCAACTCAAAGGCATAGTATTTGTATCATCTTCAATCAATTTGATCTGTTACACTATTCCCTAGGTGTAATGACCAGATGTACATGAATGCAAAGTATCAATTCTTTTCTCGAGAATGACCCTCTTTTACACTTAGGTTGACATTACTCGTCATTTGTCGAGGTTGTATAACTGATGAAATGTCTCGTCTTTTGGTTCAACCAATAAAGAGTCTAAAGAGATAATATTTCCAACCTTTAGGCTTGGTGAGTTCTAAACAATAGTCCTGTTTCAGGTTCTTGTATTATTTAGAAACTTCTAGAGTAATATGCAAAACTTCTTTTGTGAAAGTGTTATTAGTCCATTAATCATTATTTCAATGCAAAATGCTTGAAAAAGATCAAAACAATTAACAAGAAGGAAATTGATTATGAGCATAGCTCGAAATGGATAAATTAATCAAAGATTGCAAATGCAATAAGAATGAAATCAACTCAAAACGAATGATTTAATCAAAGATAGCAATGCAATAAGAAGAAAATTTATTTGGACATATCTTGAGAAGAATCAAAGATAAAAAATTCAAAATGGGCAAATGGAAGCTAGATGCCCAGATATCGCA
The DNA here is from genome assembly GCF_025698485.1 of Gossypium arboreum. NCBI lineage: Eukaryota > Viridiplantae > Streptophyta > Magnoliopsida > Malvales > Malvaceae > Gossypium > Gossypium arboreum. Next base: position 43,937,565 of record NC_069080.1, read on the forward strand.
GACTGAGCTTCTCTGCACCAACTTCTTGAGGACCTTTCGAGTTCAATATGTGTTTAGGGATCCGAGTACTTTGTCGATGCCCCGAGACGTAGCATACTTCTTCATTGTTAATTCAGGCATAGCAAGACTAATGTATGCCCCACTTTGATCCAAATTTGAGCTGCCCTTTTCGAGTTTTCAACTTGAATCCTTTTAGTCTCAAGGCTCCATTTATGGGTTTCGCCTAGCTTCTTTTTTTCCGCTTTTTTTTTTAAAATTTTTTTGTTTTTTTTTGTGTTTTTGTGTTTTTGTGTTTTTTTTTTTTTTGTCTTTGCCTTTGCCTTTGCCATATAATGCCTAATCTTTAAACAAACTGCGACCTTTTGACATTGTACAGCTGTGTTAGACATGATTTTCTGGCACTCTTTATTGGCACCCCTTTTTTTGAAATTTGATGACTGTCGACCTAGTGACATTGGCATATGAAACAACTTTTATCCTTTTCGCGGGGTAAAAGATGACCCCAAAGGCGAATCAGTATTGGTTAGAAGCTTTCAAAGAGATCGGCCCATAACCTCCATGCCCCACATGAAGGGGCACGTGAATTTTCTCTCTATAAATTTGGCATTTACAGCATACTTATGCAATCCCTTTCTATGGTGGGCCAACAGAACCCAAATCTCATGATTAGCCTGGCCATCATAAAATCATTAGCATATGTCATTCAAAACCCTGCAACATCCTCCTATCTTAGTAGCCAGGCGTATCTTGATATGACCATGCAAAAAATCTTTAAATTCTAGGAAGTGACTCAATAACGTCTCGCTTTGCCTTTGTGGTAATGCAGACTCCGATGTTTGCATCTTTCTCTTCTCATAGGCCTACTGTCTACTGTCTTTTTGTAAGAGAGGATCTGTTTTCATCTTACTCTACCATCCTTAACAAATTAGAGAGTAGTCTACATCTCTATCATCTTCAGAGTGTTGAGATCCCTTTAGGCCCATATTTCGCTCAAAAGGAGACTCGGAGTCAATGATAGTGTTACTCACATCATTGATATCTGGGGACCCGCTGAAGGCAGATTCCAAAGAAATAAATGATTCTAAGGATGATTATTTGTATGGTATGATCATGAATGAAGAATAAATGAATATTTGAAATAAATTCCAAAGAACAAAAGAATCTAAGAATAATTATTTGTACCGTATGAGATGAAATCAAAGAATATTTGCTCAAAAGATGCATTTTATTGAAATAAAGACTTAGGATACAAGCCTATTTTACAAAAAGGGTTTAATTGCTTCCGTGCTTAAAGCAACAAGCGTGTTTTGAATATTACTCTAGATTAGCTCTAAAAACTACAAGAGGTTCCTCTACGCACTAATCATTCAAAACATTTCCAGTTTGTAAGGACGAATGCCTCACAAGTTTCTCTACTCGTGATCCGATGCTACTAATCCTCTTCTTATTTTTCCATCTTTGATGAGTCCTTTAATCATTTGCTCTTATCATCGTGATTTGGTAACGGACTCTTTGTACGGGGTGTCATCAAACTTCACAATCCCCATCTCAAGAGTCTTTCAACCGCCTTCTTGAAGGCGACAGTTTTCTATTGAATACCCCGATACTCCCGCATGATAATCACATTGAGCGTTTGAATCATACCATTTGGGGTATGGGGGTTGCAACGGCCTTATATAATATGGGGACACCACGTGTGAATCAAATAAACTTTGATATAACTCCTTATATGACATTGGGATTGGCGTAAATTGAGCTTTCAAAATTTGCCTTACACTTGATTCTCGCTTTGTCGAACCTTGTTGCCCCTCGTAGTCACCTTTGGTTGATTGATGATTATTGACCTTGAGTGATCTCTATTGTATGAGCTCATCTGTTCACTTCATTCTCCTTTTCTTTGAACCGACCTCTTGGTAGTTTCTCCAACTTCAATCTTGCCACCTCTTATGGCATTCTCAATCATCTCGCCTGCCATTACCATATCAGAAAAACTTTTGGTAGTATTCCCAATCATATGGGTGATGAATGGGGCCTTCAAAGTATTAATGAAGAGCATGGTCGTTTCCTTCTCCAAAAGAGGTGGCTGGACTTGCATCGCTATTTCCCTCCACCGTTGTATATCCGCTCAAACTCTCACTCGGCTTCTTTTCCATGTTTTGTAGTGTGATCATATCTCGGCGCCATATCAGCCACATGGTTATACTGTTGCATGAAAGCCTGTGCAAGATCTCTCCATGAACCGATCTTTGCACGGCTCAACTGATTGTACCACCTAGCCGCTGCTCCCATTAGGCTGTCCTGAAAACAATGGATCAATAGTTGATCGTTGTTCACATATCCAGTCATCCTTCTACAAAACATTGTTATGTGCGCCTCTGGGCAAGTAGTCCCGTTGTACTTTTCAAACTCTGGTATCTTAAATTTATGAGGAAGCACCAAATCTGGAACCAAACTTAAGTCTTTGGCATCGATCCCCTGATGATTGCCAGCGCCTTCTAAAATCCTAAACTTCTCCTCTAACCACCTGCAACTATCTTCCAATTGTTTCGAGGATTCAGTGGCCATTCTTTCCTTCTCTATTAAATCCAGATCAGGAGTAATAGGGTTGACCGAGCTATCACCCAAATTATTTCCCAACCCAGATGGGAAATTTATGGGGATTCCAAGATCCATCGGCCCATGTTGAGGCCTCACCGTGTGAGATGGCCTTCTAGGAGGTGCCTCGGTTTGCAGGGGCACATAAGGTAGGGTAAAACTCGGAGGGTAGGTAGGATCTTCATTATCTTCTCCCGCATTGATCAAAGGGCTTTTCCCCTTTTCTAATCCGCCAGCCAATAGACGAGTTAATTGATCCATCATGCTTTTCTGGGACTCTAACATATGGTCCCTCATATCTTGATGTATCTTAGCCAGTTGCTCTTGCATCTCCCTTTGCATTTGTTCTATCCTTTCTAATCTCTGGTCCATTGCTTTGGTTTTACGGCGGGTATAGTGGTTGTGTTCGGTTGCTTGATTCTCGTTGGTTTCCAGATTAACTGAAATAATTTTGTTTAATCAGGGTTCTTTAGTGAAAGTTTAATGCAAATGTTGCAATGTAATGCAAATGTATGGAATGAATGCAAAAGAAAGGAAGATGTTGATCTTGAATTCAATTCCATTAGAATAACTTTTCTAGAAAACATATTTCTTTACATGAAAATAGATTACATATGCGGTATTGCCCTTCATATCCCAAGTAAACGCTGATCTTTTCTTCATGGTCGAATCCTGTAAATTCTCTAAAAGATGCCTTTACTAGTTCCTTGCTGCTTAATCTGAGCCTCGATCTCTTGCTCACTTATCTATATAATACTCATCAAAAGTGTCGGCTCTTGAATAATCTTCGTTGGCAATTAAATCAAGTCATGTATTCCTTCGTGGACTTCCAGCTTTCTCTCGTCATGCCTTTGTTGGCTTGAATCTCTGGCAATTACATCATGTATTCCTCCGTGAACTACCAACTTTCTCTCATCGTGTTTACTTGGACTATATTCAGGCGATCGCACTATAATCTACTTTATCAAGAAATTCGTTTCCTTATGACAAACTATTCTATTTAGGAATTGAATTTCGAATCAACACATTCTTTTCTTTGATGTAATGTAATGCAAATGCATGAACGCAAAAAAAAGGAAGGCATTGATTCTAAATTTAATTTCATTAGAACAACTTTTCTAGAAAGCAAATTCTTTTACATAAAACGGACTACATATACGGCTTTTCTCTTGTATTCAAAGTGAAGACACCTATCTTCCTCTTCATATCCGGATCTTGTGGTCGAGTCTGACGAATTCTCCAAGAGATGTCTATATTAACTCCTTTTTTGCTCGATCCAGGCTGCGACTCGTTGCTCACTTATTACTGTGATACTTGTCAGCTCCTTTAAGAAGGTCAAGATATGACGGCTCTCGAATAATCTTTGTCAGTTTCTGTCTTCAGGCAATGAAGCGAAGTCTTGTATTTCTTCACGAGCTATCAGTCTTCTTTCATGTGTTCACTTGGATCATATTTAGACAACCGTATTATAATCCACTTTATCAAAAAATTCGTTTTCTTATGAAAAACTGTTCTATTTAGCAATCAAATATGAATCAACACCTCCTTCCTAGGATGATGTAATGTAATGCAATTATAAACAAAACAAAAATAAAACACGTTAGTACAGGATAAATAAATAACAAATAAAGCAATTCGGGTGACCACTAGGGGTTCGGAGTGGCTCTTCCTAGAGTGGGCTCCTAGGTCTCTCTATATGTGGTTTGGTTCTAGAGTAAGGTACCTGAACCAGCAGATTCCTCGATCCTCACCCATTATAGGCTTATTTGAATCGAGTTCAATTCAGGAGAATACATTTCCCTATGGCTACACGGAGATGAAAATCTCACGAAACCATAGGTACGGATGTATTCCGAAAGTGATCCACTATCCTGCACGGAGGTGAAAACCTCACGAAGGCGTAGTTTCTCACTCCCACTTAAGGGTGTGACCACAACGGTCATGCAATGCAATACGAGAAGATATATGCATAAAAACTTGAAACGATTAAAGAAAATAGGAATAAAATGATGAAAACAGTACGAAAAACGGGTGAAACGCAATGAAGTGATCGATATCAAAACCAAATTCTCAATTTTCAAAAAGACAAAAGTTAATCAACTTGTGGCTTGACTCTCTTATAAAACTCCCGAGGAGTCGCTAAGTTGTCAGTAACCATTTTTTTTAGAAAAAACCGGTATCGTCTTGGAAAAAAAATGAAAACAGGAGTCGCCACCAATCTTTTTAGGTGTGATCGGATCACCTTAAGTTAATCATTTTAATAAAAGTTAAGATTTACTAAAACGATAATTTTTGGTCTACGAGAATCGTAAAATGAGTTCGAGTCGATTCACGCACGAGGAAGGATTAGCACCCTCGATACGCCCAAAATTGGTACCTAGTTGATTAATTAGTGTCTTAGTGTCGAAAATTTGAAAACTTGAAAGAATTTAAAATACGACCCCTCTTTGTAAAGAAAATGCTCAAATGTTAAGGACCTTCTCGTCTCACAATATAAAATGTCACATCCAAGAAGTTAGGACACGACATCTTGAATTTTCGAGAACGAGCTTGCCTTTTATATAAAAATTGTGTATTTCAAAAGGTTATTCGTTAGTTAAGGTGAACGAGGAAAATCGAAACCCAGTAAGTTAGGCACGCTTCTCGAATTCCCAAACACCGAATATTGCCTTTACTTGCAAAAATCTTATTTCGAGGTAACAAAATGCCATACCCAGTAAGTTAGGGCACAACACCTCGTATCTCCGAGAATAAGCATTTTTCAAAACTCATGTTGCGATTTAAAAGAGTATTCCGTTATTTAGGTTAAAGGAGAAAAATCAAACCCAATAAGTTAGGCACGATTGTCTCAATTACCAAATACGGAATATTACTTTTATGAAAGAATTATTATTGGGTTGGATATAATGATAATAAGAATAATATTAAAGTAAAGTAAACAATAATACTATATATAAATATATATATATATGTATATAATAGAAATACACACTACTATATAATAATAATAATAAATATAGAAATACAAAAAGCAAATATAATAAAAATATTAAATTAAAGTAATAAAAAACAATACTATATATAAATATAAATATATATATATATACATAAAAATATACACTAATATATAATAGTAATAGTGATAGCAAAAATAATGAAAATATGAGTAATATTAATAATATATTAGAATACAAAAGTAAAGTAATAACAATAGGGTGATAATAATAATAATAATACAAACAATAATACATATATATATAATAATAGTAGTTAGAAATAAAAATAATAAAAGTAACAATAATGATAGTAATAATATAAATAAATATGGAGAGGGCATATATAATATAATAATAATATAAATAATAATATATACATGATAAATAATAATAATAATATAAATAGTAGTAAAATAATAAAATAATAAAACGAAGCTCTCAACTCTCTTTCTCCCTCTTTTCTAAATCCGGCCGTTGGTCCGGCTTTGTTTCGGTCATGGACCCCCACGGGTCACATCATCGCCACCAGACACTGGCAACGGACCTCAAAAAACCTTTTTCGGTAATGAAAATATGGGTAAGCTTCTTACTTTTATTTTCACTTTCGTATATAAAAAAACAAAATAAAATTGAAAGGAAAACAATAAACAAACAAAGAACTAAAGATAAGAATAGACAAAAGAAACCTCTTTTGCTTTGATCTTTGATTAATCTCCAAAAACTAGCCTTTCCAAGAAACAAAAATAACCTTCTTTCCAAAAAACAAAAAAAACACCTCCAAAAAATAAAAAAAAACCTCCTTCAAAACAAAGAACAATCCTTCTCAAAAAAAAACAAAAAAACCACCCCCTTTAAAATCAAAGTCTTGAATGGCTTTTATAGCCAAATTTTACAAGTGGAGTGGTTGGGGTGGTTTAGGTGGCCAAGGGTGGTGGAGTTGGTGGCCAAGGTGGTGGAGTAGGTGGCCAAGGTTTTTATTTATTTATTTATTTTTTTTTTGTGTTTGGGTTGGGATTAGGTTGGGCCAAAATTGGGTTTGGGCTTGTAACTGGATAATAGGCTAGGTTTAATTCGGGTTTGGTTTTATTGGGTCCCGGGCAAAATTTGGGTCTTACAAGATGCATGAAAAATTGAGAAATTTTTCTCCAATAAGTCTTCATCAGTTATTTTTTTCTTCACATAATTTTAATTGAGAACTTATTTTAAATATTGTGGAATTATACTTAATGTTTTGTAATCTTACAACCTTAAGTACATTCAACCATAACAAGTTTTTGGTAGAATTACCATTTTCTTATGGTCGTATTGTAACATCCCAAAATAGGGCCCAGTCAAAATAGTGATTTCGGGACCACAAATTTGATGTTGAAATATTTATTTTATGATTATTATGAGGTCTAGAATATGAAAATATGCATGTGTTAAATTTTCATAAGGAAATTCTATGAGTAAGGTGTCCAATTGGTAAATAAGGACCAAATTGAATAAATTGAAAAACTTGGATTCTAGAAGTAATTTGTATGAAATTGCTTTAGATTATTAATTAAAAGGTCTTAAAGAGTAATTTTCCCAATTTCTAAGTTTTTGGACAAAAATGGGCATGTATGGATAAAATTTTAAAGAAAGGGCTTAATGGCAATTTGGTCATTTGGCTAACTAATGAAATAAAATGGGAAAAAGAAGGCAAAAATCAGCCATTCTTCTCCCTCATCCAGTCTAATTTCTCAAGGCCTCCATATCTAGGGTTTTCAACATTTTCAAGCTCAATAGTAAGTGCTCCCAAGCCAGGTTTTTAATGTTCTTCGCATTTTTGAAATCCTGGTAGCTTACTCTCTCCATTTCTACCCATATTTTGAGTTAGGGTTCATGTTTGTAAAGTGACCCATGTGTGACATGTTTATTCTTTGATGTTTTATGGAGTAATATGAAATTCTTTTGTGTGTTAAACATCTTTTTCTAGGTGATTTTCATGAAAAACCCCTAAAAGGACCTTTTTGCAAAAAGTGTAAAAAATGTGGTAAAAATGTGAAATAATGGAGAAATTTGGGCTGGCATAATAGGAAAGAACAATCTACTAGGCTTGGGTAAGGTAGAAATTGCATGCATTTTATTATACAAGCCTAGGGACTAAATCGTAAAAATGTGAAAGGTTAGGGGAAAAGTGGTCATTTTTTCTGGGGGTGAAATTTAGGCGCAAAAAGAATAATGTGAGGTATTGATGATTCATTTTTATTGTTATAGACCCTAAGGAGCAAATTTCAAAGGTCGATCAAGGAAAACGAAAGGTTTCGAAATAATCAAAACGTGAAACCGAGACGAATACCAGGTAAGTTTGAATAACTTTAAGTAAACTATTAATATGCCTAATTACTTGTGTTATGAATGCATGATATTTAGTTATAATGATGGCACGAAAATCCATGAAATATGTCAATAATAATTATAGGATAATAAATGTCCCGGTTGAAGTAAAAAGGGAAATTCGATGGATAAACCATGGCTTACATGACTTGAGATCTTGCATGTGTTACAAAAAAGGATTTAGCCCGAACGGGTAATCCGTTGATCTCAAATGTAGAAAGGATCTAGCCCGGACGGGTGTTCCTTGAGTGATCGAGCCTCCCGAAGAATATGTGTACATTGTGGATTTATCCCGGATGGTTAATCCGATTAGGGTTTGAATTTAGCCTGGACTGGTAATTCAGATCTGAGCTCATTGAGGGTGTTTGTCGCTATAAGAGATTTAGCCTGGATTGGTAATCCCGACATCACCTTATGAGTTTACATTACGGGGGATTTAGCCTAGACTAGTAATCCCTCCGTAAGATGTGAGGTTCGCGGGAGTGCATACATGAGATGATCGCTCTTATGACTTGACGATAAATGGATAATCCATCAAGATTTTTCGAGTAACTCAACGGGATTAATATATGATACAAAAATGAAAACGTTGAATGATGAGCTCATCTTAGATAAGTTACATAGTGTGATGTTATGTGACTAATTTGTTGATGGAGTGCATGTGATAGGGAAACCATTCCATATTTGTTGGTTTATTTGCCTAATATGGTTGTATGCTAAACAAATCGGTAAGTTTATTTTCTAGTTATTCGGGTTTACTAAGCATGTAAATGCTTACCCCTCTCTTTTCCCTATCTTACAGAGCTCATGAACTCACGAAGATTGGAAGACGATTGGAGAGTCAACACACTATCATCTTGTCTATCTTTGGTATATAGATACTCTTATTTTGTTCAATGGCATGTATAGAGCTTTTGTTAATTTTGTAATATGTGTCATTTGATTAGCCAATATGAATGCTTGTAAGGTGTACATGTCCACATGCATATGGCCATAGGATTTGGCTCATTTTGTTATAAGGTATGACCTACATAGTTATGCATATTTGTGTTCAAATGTTATTGAGATGAATGAACATGGCGTATCATAAGTAAATACACATGTAGCATGATCGAATCACATGGGATGGCTAGACCATAATTGGCAATGAGTTATAATAATGAGCCAATCTTGAATGTGTTATAAGGCATAGACATTCTTGATACAAGAGAAATAATCCTAGCATGTGTAAGATCGATGAAATAAGGTTTACATGCAATGAGGTTTATCGAGGTCATTTGAGAGTATAATTAGGCCTGGCTATATGTTATGGAAGCCTATAAATGAGAACATATGTTAGAGGATGACCAAAGGCTTGGAAAATAGCCTAAAATGGCCCACATCGGTAAACACATGGGCATGTGTCTAGACCGTGTGACACACAGACCACCCATGGGCGTGTGGCATAACCGTATGTCCCCTACACCAAAAATTTTAAGTCAGAATGCATGGTAGTAAACACACGGGTAGAGACACGGCCGTGTGTCTCAATCGTGGAGGATACGGCCTAACACACGGGCGTGTGTCTTGGTCGTTTGCCCCTAAATGCATGCTGACATCATAAATAGAATGCTCGAGTTTTTGGACACGGGCGACCACACGGGCATCTCAAGGCTATGTGAAGGACACGGGCGTGTGCTTGGCCATGTGAAAACCCCTGTAGGTTCGAAGTAGAAATAAATTCAACTAATTCCACACGGGTAGGGGACACGGGCGTGTGCAATGTCTCCACACGAGCGTGTGAGACATTAACTCAGAATTTTTCTTAAATTTTTATTAGGTCCTCGGTTTAGTCCCGGATCAATTTCAATGTACGTTTGAGCCTCGTAGGCTCATAATAGAGACACCAAGATGATATTGGATTGGTTTCAAATTGGAACGAAACTTTATAACCCGTATTTCCTGAAAATGTTCAAGTACATGCCTGGTAACGCCTCATACCTGGTCCCGGTCTCAGGCATGGGTAAGGGGTGTTACACGTATCTTTCTTTTAGACTATTCCACAATTCAAGTGGATCTTTTATAGTCAAATATTATGTTTAGAATCCTTCATGAAGATGATGACAAAGGAAAATCATAACTTGGGTTTTATCCCATTTAAATGCCTTAAAACCTTGCATAATTGTATTCATAAGACCTTTAACGTTTAGGTGATTTTCAGCATCTAACATTCATGACAAAAAATTCTTGTCTAATATGTCAAGGACCACAAATTCAATTTTTGAGAGGTTTGACATACTAATATAAGACAATGATGACCATTAGGTTATATAATGAATCAATAGTAAATAAAAAATTTGAAAATAGCATATATATCTCTTTTTCATTTTTTTATATTAGATTCCATGAATGGCTACTATTAGATAACTTTTGTTATTTATTAAAATATTACAAATGTGATGAATTCATTATATAATGGTACAAAATTGTTAGGTCATTCGCATTCTATTAGTATATATTTGATTAATTACACTAATAATACTTTAATTACCAACATTGTTAATATCATATTAATGATATGCAGGTCACATGAATCTAAGACATAATACGATCAGCTGATTGAATCTTTACTAGATCAACATAGGAATTGTTGTCAATGCAAGAGGACATGAATTCGAATGCGTTGAAGCGTATTATCCTCCTATTTATGGGTTGAGGAGGGGCTATGAGTAGTTCTTGACATTGTGTCAAAAAGAGCAGATATGTTCAGAATCTATAATGAAATTGTTCAAAAAAAAAAGACAGAAAGATGACTAATTATTAAGCATATATTTCAATCATGTTTATGATATTCACATTAAAAAAACAATAGGAACATTAAATTAATCATCCAAAAATAATGAAATTATGTAGAATAAGGACAAATAATAATCAAATATCAGTTTTACGTATTTACAAAATACGTGTATTTTATCTTAGAGTTGCTTCTTCAACAAAGTTGTTGCATGATTGAACTATTTTACCTTCAACAATAAAAATGATTATTGAGAATCATAAACATGTTATAAAATTGTCAGGCAAACACTAAAAGTAAACAACATATGAAAGCAAAGAGAAGTTAGACCTTTTAAGTAGTTTATCATACAGGTAAACTGTTATAAAATTATAAAATTATCAAATATAAAATTATCATACTGTGCAAGTCTAACATCTTGTATATTGTAACTATTTTAAGTATTCATTTATCTCTTTTCACTCACAAAAGGGTTAGAAGATTCTTTCATTCAATGAAATACAAATAAATCAATCTTACTTAATTGTTTTATTAAAACATACATTAAGAAACTTGAATATCCATTCTAATAAATAGATGGGGTTTTATTTTATATATGAAAGAGGTTAGAATATGGATATCCACATTCATAGATTTATAATATAAATATATTTTTTACTATATTTTAAGTAAATTATTGTTTTTAAATCATTGAAATAAAACAAATCATTGTATTTTATATTAAAAATATTTTTATGAGTATTATACTAAGTGTTATTTCATAAACTAAAAAGTTTAGTGTTGAAAAATTAAATAATCATTTTAAGTTATGAAATTGGTTTGGGATATTACTTAATGTCAAAAACAAAATATAACTAGATTATTAGATAAATGTAAATGTTAAATTATAGAAACTTTTATTTCACATTTTTATTCGTCTTTTAAACATTTCAATTATTTTAAACAAATTAAAATTTTATAATATAATTTTAAAAGAAATAAAATACAATACAATAAATTAAAAATAGTTTTCATTAAATGATAATTAGCTATTTATCTAGTTATTATTTTCATCATTTTCATAGAAAAAGACTCTATCAAGTGATTTGTATTATAAATTATAAAATGTGTTTAAAAATATATAAATCATTCAAAATATTATTATTTAATTATTTAATTTTCGAAAATTTATCAAACAAAGCTTATATTTTTATTCCTCGATATACTATCTTCAGAAACAAATTAAGAAAAAAAATAGCAAACCAACAAGTAGTAATGCAAATTAAACTTATGAATCCAATTTTTCCATATGTTAATGTTTGGATGACATTGAAAGTTGCATGGCATGTGGCAAAGGCGTCAAAGGGGGCCAACTAGAAAGCCAGCATTATTTGCCATTGCTGCCAAAAACAGAGACCAAAGCTTGAGTAAAAGCATCTACCAGTAATTGGTGTTCTGGAAGGAAACGATCCCTTTCCTTGGCTTCATCATTCATTTCACATGTTGTTCCAAGGACCCTGAATTGCCAGATGCCCCCAGTCTCAGTTCAGAATGCCATCGACATTTCCCTCTCCATCGGCCATGGTCTGTGTCTCGGTAATTGAGACCCGATCCTTGTGTTTGTTTATGTGCCTACCACCCATCCATTCCTATTTTTCCAGGCCATTATTACCATTATTGATTTTGATAAGCCTTTTTAGCTTTGCAGGGCTTTCAACAGTCACTGGTGCCATGCATGCAACAATAGCGTAGCAGTGGCAGAATAAGGATGAAGCCAGTACGATCATGAGTACAAAAGGTTTTTTTTTTATAACAAAATACCGCCACCAATGCTACTGTACAAAATATAAAAGAAAAAAATTAAAAAACTTCAGACGTTTTAATCACCTTAAAGCTAGAGCAAACCCCCTCCCAAAGAAAAAGAACACAGTAGTAATAACTGCCACAATTCATGAAATTTAGAGCACAAGCCAATCCCTCAAAAAAAAAAAAAAAACCACTTTAAATGCTAAGAAGATCAGGTGGTGGAGTGTGTTGGTCTTTTGGTTCCTTTGTTGTTGCATCTCTAGGAGACTCTAGAATTGTGGGTTGTGATATTGGTGAGGACTCAGCAGTGATTGTGGAGTCTCCCTGCTGCTGCTTTGAGTTGGGTGGTTTAGGAACCTCTGTTAGAATTTGAACCACTTCCCTCATTGTTGGCCTCTCTACAGCTTGTTCTTCGACGCAGAGCATCGCAACGTAGAATACATGCATTACCTCGTGGAGGGGAACCGAAGACAGTCTAGGGTCAAGGATTTTGAGAACCCCTTCCTTGTTTGAATTGGTTGTTTTTTGAACCCATTGAACAATGTCCACACCATCACCAAATTCACCCACTGGTTTTCTACCACTGACAAGTTCTAAGAGGACTACACCAAAGCTATACACATCACTCTTCTCATCCACCTTCAGCGTGTACGCATATTCTGCAGAAACAGGATAATGAAATTCTCAGTCAAATTACAGGGAGAACGGATCATTTCAAATAGGTACATAGTTGAATTAATTAGGTGGTCAAATTTAAATAAGATTTATGTACATTCAAACTTGCTAATATTGATTGAAATGAACAAATTATTAACTCCCCCAAAAGACAATTTTCAGAGCACAAATCATGCTAACATGAACCCCAAAGTCAAAACAAAGTACATAGGAAATTATTGGTAGGTATTAATGAATGACCCTAACCCAAATTCGAACAAATGTCAAATTGTTTTCTCCAAAAATATCAAGTTATTTGAATTCATTTTTCTTAATATATAAATAAAAACAAAATAGACCTGGAAAATAAAAACTACCAGTGACAGAGACAGCAAAAATCAACATTCATTAATTATGGAGTTTGACTATACCTGGAGCGATGTATCCATATGAACCAGCTATGGCAGACATACATTCGGATGTGCCCGAATCTTGTAGAAATTTAGCAAGGCCAAAATCAGCAACATGTGCTTCATAATCAGAGTCAAGGAGGATGTTGTTTGATTTCACGTCTCGATGGAGTATCAACGGGGAACAATCATGATGAAGGTAGCATAGCCCCTTAGCAGCCTCAACCGCGATCTTATACCTCGTATCCCAGTGCAAATGACCCCCTTTCTTGCCATGAAGAACCTCTCCTAAACTTCCATTAGGCATATATTCATACAACAAAAGATTTGTCTCATGGTTTGAGCAAAAGCCCAACAGTCTCACGATGTGCCTGTGCCTAATCCTCCCCAGTGTCTGTATCTCAGCATTGAATCCATGATCATGAGAAGACCCTCGGCTCATTGCTGGTAACCTTTTCACCGCAACCTGATCACCATTAGGCATAAGTCCCTTGTACACAATCCCAGCACCTCCTTTTCCGATGATATTATCCTCCTTCAAACAGTCCAACACATCATCACAAGTGAAATCCAAGCGCTGAAAAGCAGTTAACTTCCAAGCTCGAGACTTTCTCGCCTTTTTCAAGGACCTTGCTTTGATTATAGCTGCGACTGCAAACAAGATGGAGCAGACAAGCAAGCCAATAACAAGCAAAAGCTTCAAGGAAGCAGACAGTCCACCTTTAACATGAGTTTGATCAGTTCCATTAGCCCCATCCTTGCATGGCCTTAAATACGGGCCGCAAAGTTGAGGATTCCCCAAGAATGAGGTGTAGTTAAAGTAACTAAACTGACCAGTGCCCGGAACCAAACCAGAGAGATTGTTGTATGAGAAATCAACTGAAGTTAAACTTTGCATTGTAGCTATTGATGAAGGAAGGGTACCAATAAGATGATTTCTTGACAGATTGAGGTAGTTTAGTATCCTCAGACCTGTAATCTCAGTTGGAATCTCACCCGAGAGCTCGTTTCGACTAAGATCAACAAATGTTAATAGCTTGCATTTGCTAATTTCAGGAGCCACCGGACCTGAAAGCTTGTTATGGCTGAAATCCATCTTCGAAAGTTGTTGTAACTTCCCAATCTCAGCTGGGATTCGACCCGAAAACTTGTTTCCGTCAAGAAGAAGCTTCTGAACACCTGAAAAGTTACCGATACTGGCCGGTAAAGCCCCTGAAAGCTGATTGTTCGATAAACTAATTTGACCAAGATTCACCGAAATGGGAGAATCGGTAACCAAGAACTCCCCGGTTAAGTAGTTGTTTTGCAATTCAACTTGAGTAAGGTTTGGTAATTCGAATAGCCCTTTTGGAATTGATCCGTTGAGAAAATTTTCCCCCATTCGAATCCGATTGAGCGACTCGCATTTCCCCAACGCTTCTGGAATTGGACCAAACAAGAAATTCCCCAAAGCAATCAAAGTCTGCAACGTGTTGCCGGAACACATATCCGGCGGCAAATTCCCCGTTAGCTTATTTGACGAAAGGTCTAGGAGCTGAAGCTTTCTATTACTTCCCAACGTCTGAGGAATGCTTCCTGTGAAGTTATTTTCCCATAACTGTAAAACCTGCAAGTCAGGCAACTCACCGATAAACTCTGGAATCTGCCCGTGAAGTTTGTTTCTGAAAAGATTCAGAAGAGTCAAGTTTTTGAGTTCAGAGAAACTCTGTGGAATCTCTCCAGTCAGCATATTGTTCGATAAATCCATTGATTTCAAGCTTTTTAAGGTTCCCAGCTCGGGAGTTAACGAACCAGAGAGTGCATTGACTTGGAGAAACAAAGTGTCGAGCTTCTGTAACTTGCCGATCTCTGGTGGTATTTCGCCGGATAACATGCAGTTAGCGGCGTCGAACCGAACGAGTTCTGATAAGTTCCCCATTTCAGGGGGCAAACCACCTTCAAAACTATTGTAATAGCCAATGTACAACTGCTGTAACATTGTCAAGTTACCAATTTCGGGTGGGATTTTACCGCTAAGTTCGTTACCTGAAACGGCTAGATATTCAAGGTGCTCCCAACGGCCGTAACTTGACGGGATCTGACCGCTGAAAAAGTTTCCTCCCAAATGCAGGTGGCGTAACTTGGGAAGCTCAGTGACGGAAACCGGCAAGTCCCCAGTCATGTTGTTATTATATAAATCGATTACTCGGAGGTTTTTGAGTTGGGAAAGTTGGGAAGGGAAAGAACCGCCGAAAACATTGTTGGAGAGGTTGAGATAACGGAGAGCAGAAAGGGCGGCGAGTTCGGTCGGGATTGGACCGGAAAGCTGGTTGGCTGCGACGGAGAAGTTTCGGAGAAAACGGAGGTAGGAAAAGGACGGGGAAAGAGTTCCGGACAAGTTGAAGTTAGTGAGGTCGATGGATGTCACGTGATGACCGGTATGGTCGCACGTGACACCGGTAAAAGAGCAAAGCGATGTACTTTCATTCCAGTTGGATAGATAAGATTGAGGGTCATCGGTAATGGAGGATTTAGCATCAAGAAGCGCGCGAAACTCCGAGACGGCTCGTGCGGCGGAGGAATGGGAAATGCGGAGGAGAAGAAACAGTAGGAGGAGGAGGAGAAACTTCATTTTAGCTCTATCTTATAAAAGATTTTCTTTTTCTTTTCTCCCTGAAATAGAATTGGGAGGGAAAGATGGAGGGGGGGGGGGGTCAAGGGGAGGGGAGAGTGAGGTGAGTAAGTGAAGAAGACGAGAAGTGTGATTTTATTATGTTTTTTTTTTTTTATATTTTTAAATTTGTTTGGTTACGGAGGGTAGAGCTGATTTTGAACATTTCATGATTGCCCTCAATGTTTCATTTGTTTTAGATATGGACTTTGATTGTTGGCTTCATTTTTTATTTTGAATAATGTTAAGCAATACATTTATTTTTATTTTTCTAATGATTAATTCATTACTCAAATAAATTTTGAAAATTCAACCATACTTTTAAATAAAAACATTTATATATATACTTTTTAAAATTTTGTACTTAAAGCAAATCATTCTATTCAATTATTTTTAAATTAAAATAAAATTATGAAATTATGTAAGTACACTTGCAATGAGATTATCCACTTCGAGTGAAAAATATTCGATCAAATCTAATGAAAAGTTTTTGAGTTAGTCAAATTGAGGAGTCATATTTTATCATTCTAATTCAATTTGAATTTTTTTTCAAAATGAGTCTTGTAAAATGAGATCCAATTCAATTCAAGTCGAATTTATTTATTCAAGTTAAATTAAAAAATTAAACGAATCATAAATCTTGCTGATAGTATGATTAAATTCTAAGTTAAAGAACATAAATATTATGTATATTTGAAAACTCTTTTAAAACAAATAAGAGGAAAATTACAAGATCATCCGTATGATAAATTTGATTTGATAATTTACTTGTTTAAGGTCTCAAATTTATCATTTTGGATTTTTATAAAATACAATTTAGCATTTCATATATTTCATATATTTTTAAGATTTTTAGATTTTTATTTTTGAATATATATTTATAAAATTTTGAAAAAAATTATAAATATTTTGAATTTTGAATATTATTTTGAATATTTGTATTTTTAGAGAGATCAAATTACATGTTTTCAAAATTGTTAGCAACCCAATAGATATTTACATCAATTTGTTAATCAATTTATTCAATTATTTAATTTATAAAATTTAACTCGCCTCAAAAAAAACAAAATTACTTATTCGAAATTATTTGGAAAAATTGAATAACACAATTCAATTAACTCAAATTTTAAAATAAAAGTGAATTTTTCTCACCCCTAATGATGATACTTACTATTTGTCCACAATTAATATTTTTAATATAGACTCATTTTAAATTAACATAAAAGCTATTAAATCTATATTTTTTTTCAATTTGAACATAGTAAAAATTTTAATTAAGTATTAAAATAAGTGTAATAACCCAAAATTGACAGGCCTTGAAACCCAAAACCAAAATTAAATAAATGTTTATTAAACAGTCCATTTAAACCTTTACAGAACCCAAATACCATGGCCCACTAACCCGTAGGCCCAAAAATTAAATAAACCTAAACCCAGTTACAACCCAATAACCGTTACAGACCTAGACCTAAACTAAACCCAATTGACCCAAGCTCTCAGAGGCCCAGAACCTAACACCATCAGCTAGGGTTTTTAATCCTAGCTCTCTCTCTCCCACGCAATGCAACCACTGAAACTTCGGGAGCGTCGGTTCAACTCCCGGATCGTGGCCATCAATGCATTGACGTGCCATCAATGCGTTTCGTCCCCTTATGCACTGTTCAAAGACCACGATCTCGTGTCTCCCTTCTGGTTTTGGTACCACCGTTAACGCCGAGATTGTCGGGGTACCTGCAAAACGAAAAGGAAACTTAGCAGATAATGGCCAAAGATACAATAGACAAGAAATCAGAGATTTCTTTCCTTATGTAACAAATCAGTAGGCTATAAAAAGCCTTTGTAACCCTTGTAACGATTACGCATACAGAAATAAAAGTGAATACAAGCAGTTTCAAAGAAAAGGTGATTTAACTGTGTGTTTTTTTTATTTTAGAACATATGCATGTATGTACATCATTTTAGCAAAAAATAGTAACTTTTAAAAAGGGGAAGAGATTACCTGTGGAAGGACGAGGATTTTAACCCTCAGACCACCGTACAGGACGGCGCGTGAGCGCGTGAGGAGACCCTTGACGGAGGCTCAGCAGCTCCGGGATCGGCCTCCAAATCCTCTTCTAGAGGATTTTTTTTTCCTTAAAAACGGATGTTAAAATGATTTTTTAGGGGCGAAGTTTGACTTATATAGTTTATTTAAAACGGTGTCGTTTTACAACTATAGGATCCATGCATTGACCCGATTACCCGGGGAGGATCCGCACATTTTTGAGAATTGCGTTAATTGCCCAATTGGTCCTCTCGCAATTTTTATACTTTTAATTTCATTTTATTTATTTTTTTAATTTGGTATTAATATTTTAATTCTATTTCAATTCGACCCTCCCAATGATTTACAATCGTATTAGGGGAAACGGTGACGTTTTGGGAATAGGGCTATTTGTCCAGTGACCCCCTTTGATTTTGCGGGTGTTTCAAATCGGGCCTTAATTCAGTTTTAGCTTTGTAAATTTGCCCCGTAATTTTACAAAACTTTAAATTTAGTCCTAATTTTTTATTTCTATATATTTTATATTAATATTTGATTTATTTTAATTTTACTTTTATACATTAAAATTATTAAAAGTGTTATTTTATATATATTACTATTATATATTATTTTCCTCAAATTATTATTGTTTTATATATTATTATATTTTCACATATATTATATATTTATTAATTATTTATATATATATATATATTGTTTTACATGTTATTTTATATTATATCTATTATATTTCTTATATATTTATATTACACTTTATTATATAATATTTTTTATTGTTTTATATATATATATATGTTAAGTATATCATGTATCGCCAATTATATTATTTATGATTACATTATATATATTATTTTAAAAATGTAAATTATTATTATTAAATCATATTTTTAACCCACACTATATACATATTTGTATTAATTATTTATTTATTTTCTATATATTATTTCATTTTAAACTAATATTGTTATATTATAAAATCTCTTACATACTCCTAAACCAATATATTATCATATAATTATTATTCTTTTATTCTTGTTATTATATTATCTATTAAATACTATTTTAAAATGGTTATGAAATGTCTTGTTTTTAATTGTACGTATATTTTGTTAGCAATCAATTACTCTTTTTTTATATTAGTTCTTCTATATGTTTTATATTGTATGTATCATGTATGTGTTAAGTTTATTTTATTATAATTATATGCGATTGACACTATATTTCTTCTATTTGTATATCATACATTATTTGATTTATGTTTTTTATATCATGCATCATTTAAATATTATTTCGTATGTTTATATACTTTGTTTATTCATTTTCAATACATGCTATACATATATCTTTGTTTGCATTTTTTTGCTTCGTATGTATTATTCTTTTTATCGTAGTATTCATTTTTTATCTACCTAGTACAATAATATATTATTATGATTTACAATGTAGTACAATTCTCCACACATCATCTTTAAAAATGAGACTCTAAAGTTTTCAAAAAGAATAAAAAGGCAATGCTTGGTGTTTGGAAACTTCGGGAAAAATAGTGCCCTAACTTATTGGGTTGCAATTTTTCTCGTTGAGTTCGAATAGTCAAATACCCTTCTAAACTTTTAAAATTTTCAAGATACAAGCAACTATCTTGGAATTTCAAAGCGTTGTGTCCTAACTTACTGGATGTGGCGTTTTGTCGTTTCGAGATAGGAATTTTCAAAAAGGCTAACTTAGAGCCAAATATCCTAAAATATGGTGTCCTAACTTATTGAACGAAATATTTTTATTTATTTGATATAAGTGAACCCTAATTTTCAAAACAAAAAAAAAATCAAAAATATTAAAAGAGGATTGCATCTTGAAATTTCTAATTTCCGACCT
Source organism: Gossypium arboreum (assembly GCF_025698485.1). Taxonomy (NCBI): domain Eukaryota; kingdom Viridiplantae; phylum Streptophyta; class Magnoliopsida; order Malvales; family Malvaceae; genus Gossypium; species Gossypium arboreum. The sequence goes on from NC_069080.1 coordinate 43,957,705, forward strand.
TAAAGACATTTGGTAATTAATTAGGTACCAATTATTGGGCGATACGAGGGTGTTAATCCTTCCTCGTAGTAACCGACTCCCGAACCCGTTCTTTTTATTTCGTAGACCAAAACTAATGATTTTAAAACAAAATGTTTTAAAGGTGATCCAATCACACCTAAAAAGATTGGTGGCGACTCCCGTTTTCGTTTTTCTTAAAGTCGATTCCTATTTCCTAAAACTCGATTTAAAAATAGTTTCGACAATAAGTATCTCTAAAAAGTTTTTTTCTCAAGAGATGCTTTGTTATTAGTACCTCAGTATTCATGATTGTTGAGTTTAGTTATATGTGTTGTCTTGACAAGTTTTGTAAGATTATTGGAGTCTAAGATAATGTTCATAGAATGATTATTAAAACTTCGATAACAATAAGTGTCAAATTTTATGTAAAATATTTAAATTTAGAATTGAAATTATTTGTATATTTTAAAATTATTGTGGATAATATTTAAGCAAACTTCAACACTTACAAATGTTGAGGTCTTTATGAAAATATTTTTAAAATTTAATAATAAATATAATTATTTTTTAAGGAGAGAATGAATATTTATTTTGACTTAATCACTTATGGATGTTGAGTTTTTATTAAAAACTCTAAAGGTGTGTTTTAAAAATATCGAAAAATTCCATAATTTGTAATTAATTTCAAAAGGGATTTTAGTAACTTGATTTCCTTTTTAAATTCCACCTAAAGAGGTGTTTTCTTCTTTTAATTTCCTTATAATTTATTTTATTTAATAAATATAGTCCCATTATAAGATAATAATAAAAGTAAACTTCAAAAATCATTTTTATTTAATTCTAATATATTTTATAACTTTTATTTTATTAAAAATAATTTATATTTTTTTACAAATCTAACCTTAAAAATAATAAATAGCTTATCTCGCTTGTTAGTTTTTCAAAGAAAACTCAAAACATTTCTTATTTACATTTTTATATCCTACATACTCAAGATTTTTTGAATTTGAATTTCCAAACATACCATAATGTTTACTCTCGCTTCGTTGGCCAAGGTTATCCTACTTAATCAAGTCTAACTTATAAAACAAATTGAGGTTCTTTGGGTCACTAGGAATATCTTGCACCAACCCAAATTTTCGTTTCACCTGATTAGCTTATTATGGCTCTACAATGTAGAAACAAATTATGGGCACTTTTACCCTAAATGACACATAATCCTTGCATGTTGTCCTAGGTAGAATTGGACAACTTACATTGTCCAAGTATGGTATGATAGTAACTGCAAATATAAACAATAAATATAATTATATTCATTTACAAGAATAATCACATAAATTGAATACGAATATAACATCAACATACCTCTGCACCGACTAGTTGATTGGTTTCTCATCACATCCAAGTAAAGGTCTTTTCTATAACATGTAAGATCCAAGTGACCCTTAAACCTATTCAAATATTCAATGCAATGGGAAATTATATGTAACACCCATAACGTATCCCTCGTCAGAATAGGGTTATGGAGTATTACCATAATTTTACAGATTAATTAACAAACATTTCATATCATCTAGCATTTATATTAGAAACCAATCAAAATCAATTATATTGTCCCTTATGCGAACCCTCGAGGCTCAAAATACACATTGAAAATAAGTCGAGACTAAATCGGTTACTAAAAGAATTTTTCAGAAAACATCAAAAATTTTCAAAGGTGCAAGGGGCACACGCCCGTGTGGCCAAGCCATGTGTCTTGCACGGTCAAGAAACACGCCCGTGTCTCAGACCATGTGGGCATTCGAAATTGGGACACTGCCGTGTCCTAACCCGTGTCCAAACTTGTGAGCTCTCTGACTTGGGTCACACGGCCAAGCCACACGCCCGTGTGCTAGGTTGTATGAGTATTTCGTTTTGTGCAAATTAAAGATACAGGGGACACACGGCCGTGTCATCTGGCCATGTGTCACATACGGCTGAAACACACGCCCGTGTCTCTGGCCGTGTGTCACACACGGCTAAGACACACGCCCGTGTCTCTGCCCGTATGGACAAAAATAGGTCATTTTCCTAGCCATATTTCTCACCTAATTTGTCATCAACTTAAATTAACATTTTTGGACATAACAAGCCATAACAAGGCATTCAAATCAAGCCAAAATCAATACTTAAACTTATAATACTATCACATACCAACAATATGCCCTTAGGCTATTTAAATGACAACATAACTCATATCAACCAAATAACCAATTTCACCTACATGACCAAATACATATATTCATAATTTACCAATTATACCAATTCAACCCAACCATCAATGTACCTATAAGATTTCCATTATTCAATCGTTTCAAACACACATCAAACATGATAAGACCACTTATACATACACATTAAAATATATCTATCACAAGTCATTCAAATGGCTATTTCCAATAAAACATTTATATGCCATCAATAGCCAAATTAACCTATACATGCCATTATAACCAAAATTAATTTACTAGTTATACCGAAAAGGCTGATAGATAGTGTGAAGTTGCTCCGACCAGCTTCCAACCAAAATGAGCTTCCGAATTACTATAAAAACATGGAAAATAACACAGAGTAAGTATTTAAGCTTAGTAAGTTCGTAAAACAAGGAAATTAAATTACCATTTAATCACATTTAAGGTAAGCATGCTAATATAACCAAACCAATTTGGCCAAAAGCCTAAACACATATCCTCAACATATTAGCCGTGTAACACTTTCCATAACCAATAAACATGAATATACATAATCACTAGGTAAGATTCACATACATGTATTATCCATATCATATTTCAATATATCATGCAATATCATTTCCATGTAATTCAAGTATATACCCGTAATTGTTCATTTCGAACTTATATTGTTTCATATCAAAACTTTGCCCGTTGAACCATTTAAAATATCGTTGGATACACGGGTAGTACACATGTAGTGTTAAAATTTGTAATCCGTCAATTCATGTACTTGTATGCTTATACAAGCATGTAAATGGGAAGCTCTTCCAAACAATATAACGGGAAGCTCGTATAAGCCATATATCGGGAAGTTCATGCAGGCTGTAAATCGGGAAGCTCAAAAGAGTTGTGGTGTGTCTACAACTCATGTAGGATCACAACCAAATCGGGAACCCTAATGGCATGTCATTTGTATTCTTCGAATTTCTAAGGTTCAAACAGGACTCGATAATTATCGGATATGTGATCATAATTATACATGGCAATTTGTACAAATCACACACAGCAATATTCAATTTAAAATATTTAAATATACAATTTAGTTACACGAACTTACCTCGATAAGTATATATAGATACGAAGGCTACTAATCCGATACTTTTTCTTTGCCTCGATCTAACTTTGTATTAGGTCTATCCGGATCTATACAAATGAATTTAACTCAATTTAATATAATTCCTATTCAATTTAATCCAATACACATCTTTGGAAAAATTACTATTTTGCCCTTATACTTTTAATTAATTACAATTTAGTCCCTAGGTTCGAAAAATGAAATTCGTACAATTTAATCCTTATTCAAGCCTAGCCGATTTTCATACATATCAATAGCAGCCCATGTATTTCACAAAATTTAGAATTTTTCATAAATTTTTCATCTTTTCAATTTAGTCTCTAATTGATAATTTTATCAAATTTCTCTTTACAAAAGTTGTTTATCTAACAACAACCTTTCATTTGCTATCATAAAACTTCAAATTTTAACTATACTCATCCATGGTAAAACCCTAATACTTTAACAGTTTTGCAAATTAATCTTCGGGATAGCTAGATTAAGCTATTACGATTTCAGAAACATAAAAATTATTAAAAACTGGACAAAAATACATACCTAAATGAGTAAAAATAAGCTTGCTAACTTCAAGCTTCCATGGCTAGGGTTTCCATTTTTTTAATGAAAGATGATGAAAATAGATTTTTTTTCTTTTTTTTAATATTACTTTAAATCTTTAATTTCCAAAATTAACCTTAATAACTTATCCAATTTCCAATGATGAATAATCATTCTTATCCACTAACTACTCTAAATGGTCTATTTACTATATAAGGACCTCCAACTTAAAATTCCATAGCTATTTGATAGCTTTAGCTACTAGAATTCAACTTTTGCACTTTACACAATTTAGTCCTTTTTACCAAGCTAGGCATGTAAACAGTAAAATTTCTTAACAAAATTTTATACGATATTTCTATCATACTATAGACCATAAAATAATATTAAAATAAATTTTCTTCCGACCTCGAATTTGTGGTACTGAAACCACTGTTCTGATTTCACTGAAAATGAGTTGTTACATTAAAAATATTAGTCATTCAATACATTTTAAGATATTAAGTACGATTATTTTTACCATCGACTAAGAGGTAATTCCTATGGTTAGGAAATGATGGGTGCTAACCATGTAACACCCGGTTTTGGCGGGTTCTAAAATAGGCAGGTAAACCGAGTTGTACTCTGAGTGGCATAGTGCTATCCGCCCAATCGATGCTATTGGTGTGTACAAGTGGGCGCATAACAGGTATTGGATTATTGCGAGGGATTGTCTTAGAAAGGATGAATTGTTAAAAAAAGAAGCTTGGTAATAAATTAAGGAATTTCGAGTAATTGGGCTATCGCCATAAAGTATTGTACGCCAAGTTTGGTTAATCATGGTACTAATTACATTCTAACAAGGTGGTTAGAAATGAGTGATGAAATTTCTCTGTGTGTGTGTGTATGTTGGGTTTTGTACACGTTTCTCTATAGCTATAAATCACCTATACGGCAGATTGAATAGGATTATGACGCATGTCAAGTTTCCATTGGGAGAAATGTTGTATATCTAGATAATCAAGTTAGGAAAAAAGGGAGTTTTTTTTCTTCCTTCTTCAAGAAGTATTTCTGTCTAGATCTAAAGAAACATAAGGTAATCCCTTCTTTTACTTAAGCTAAGTTGTAGATCTAGATCTCTATCAAAGAATGCTCTATGTCAATGTAAGATTTATGACCCTACATGCTATTATTTTGAAAGAGTAAATCCATTTAACTTGGTAAGATGGATGATATAAGATCTTATTTGGGGATTTTTAGTGTTAGAGATAACAAAAAAAAGGGAGTGTAGATCTTGATGAATTTTCATGTTTTGTAGAAGTAGTTGTTGCAGATTGTTCGATAGAAGTTTGATCTGGAGTGTGGTATTACAGAAGATGAAAGTTAGGTAAGTCCTTAAGCCAACTCTTATATGTGTGATTGTGCATCTTAGAAACATTTGTGAAAAATAAATAAATTATGGAACTGAAGCTAGAGAAGTATGGTATGATAATCCTGTGTAGGATGAATGTTGATTGACGGTGTATGTATAAATTGCATGGAATATGATAAACTATGTGATGTGAATTTGGAAATCGAAGGATGCTTGTATATCATGTTATGAGTTATGTCTGTTAAGAGTAAGTTAGAGTATGGTGAGTCTGTCTCTGTCTCCACAGAGTTATCTAAAGAGGTTTGTTGGGACTTTAAACATGATTCTCTAAAAGGAAAAGTCCATGACACAATATCATATAAGACCATAGTTGGTGGGTTCACTACAGGAAAACAAACTTTTAGCGGCATTTTTTTGGCCTTTAGCGGTGCTTTTAAGTGCCGTTAGAACTATTTGCGGTGTTTTCACAAGCGCCACAAAAAACGCCACTATAGAAACGCCACAACAATTTTCAGCGTTTATTTGAAAAAATTGCCACAAAAGATTATGACTTTTAACGGCGTTTGTGGGAAAAGCACCGCTAAAAGTCATGGCCTTTAGCGGCGTTTGTGGGAAAGGCACAGCTAAAAGTCATGGCCTTTAGCGGCGTTTGTGGGAAAGGTATAGCTAAAAGTCATGGCCTTTAGCGGCGTTTATGGGAAAAGCGCCGCTAAAAGTCATGCCTTTTAGCGGCACTTTTGTTACAAACGCCGCTAATCTTAGCAGATTTGCAATGTATATTTTTCACCAATATCCAACCCTTCTTGCATTAAATCCAACCAAAAACAAAAAATATAGCATTGAACCCAACCAAATACAGCAAATATAGCATTGAACCCAACCAAATACAACAAATGTAGCATAAAAAATACAACAAAAAATGTTAAATCTAAATGATACTTCAAATTCAATGAAAGATATAATATATAAATTAATAAATGAAGTATAACTCAAAATATTCTTACAATAATGTTAAATGTGACAATGTTAAAAATATTCTTACAACGAGAAAACAAATGTCTAAGATAACGGCTTTTGCGACTGCTGAAACATCTGCATCATATGCTTAAGCTGTAGCTGGAGCTTATCGTACTTTCTTCTCTCTCTCGCCGCCATCATCGCATCGCCTCTCTCTCGCATTGCCCTTTGCCTTCCTCATTCTTTGATCCGCTCTAAGTTGTTGCTGGAGTTCTTTATATTTTCTTTCAACCTCAGTAATTTGCTCAACTGTGCTCGCTTACATCTGAGCTATCTGGTCTCTTAACCTCTGAACTTCAACTTGAGCTTGACTCTCGGAAGGTATGTATTGCTGGGAGCCGGATCCAAAATATTGGGTCAGGGTAACACTAGATCCTTGAAATCGAACCCGACCATACCTTTCAGGACCCAAAACTTCAGAAATAATTCTGTTATCAATGTTCTCAAGATTAACAGAACTATCAGTCAAAGCAATCACTTCATACTCCGCCTTCTTCTCCTTTAGTTTCTTCTAATAAATCAATCAAAGAGTTAGAAACAAAATATATAATAAAAATGAATGCAACATAACTTAACATTATTTAAAGCTACTAACAACGAATTAAACCATTATAATTAAACATTATAAATATTTATAATAAATCAAATTTTATTAAGTAAATATACCATAATTTCTCCAGCTTCGGATGTCATAGGAGATCTATCTTTCTTCCTATACGTAATCTCAAAAAGCTGAAGGCGTCCAACTTTTTGACTAAATAAGACTTCCTACAATATAGTAGTAAAAATATTATTTAATAGTAGAAAGTCATTAATATTTGATATAATTAATAAATTCATAATACCTCGGTCTCAGCAATAGAAGCAAAACTTCTCAACCCGGCGTGTACGTGAATTTTTGTTTTTGCCTGCTGCTTGTTCCAACTCACTCACGGTCCTACATAATGTAATCATTATTACGTATATAGTAAACACTATATACCAAAAATTTTATAAGAATTTAGAAGTACGTAATACCTCTCATTTCTTTAAATTCCAGAATCTAACCGCATCTTCCCATTGGTACCTCAGCATTTCCGGCAGGACATTTTGCAATTTTTCTTCGAGGATTATGTCTTTCTTAAAATATTGTTTTTTCAAAGTGCTTTTACGGTCTCTCCATTTTTTACTCAATGCCTTCTTGATATAGTCATCTGAGACCTCTAAAGCAAATCTCTCCTTAAAAAACACAAGTTTAGAATGTAAATATAAATGAAACTTAAACCAAAGTATTATAAATAACAATTAGATGTTTTGTTACCTTAATATTATAGAAAGCTTGATTTTTGTTACTATCAGGCATGTGATGCTATGATTCGTAGTTGATGGGAAACATATTGACATTTCGTGCTATAATGCCCAAATAGCCTGCTAAAAGTCAAGCTTCAGATCCAACAGGCTGACCATGACTGTTTCTACTTACTTTGACACGCTCAACAGGATTTAAGTCATATAAATCTTTAAGTAGCGTACGTCCTCGACCTCTGTGCGCCCCACCACTTTCAACTGAAAAACGATATGTTATTATTTATATTAAAAATGAAAAATAAATCAATAATAAAAGTCAACACACATGTAAAATAAACTTAACATTACTTTGAAATTCTGCAAGCTCGTCAAGTGTCTCCGGCACATTCGAAGATCCAATAACTGTCTGTTGTTCACTATTTGCTTCTTCTGAATTTGGAGTATTCTGGACAATACTTAAATCTCGTAATCTTCTTCTACTCATTTTTCCTGCAATGCACCTAAAATAGTTGAAATTTTAGTAACAAATTACAACAATAATAGTACATATAAAATAGTTAAATTATATAACATGAGCAAGATTAAAATTATAATATTACATATAATTAAAAAATCGTAAAATCTTATCACATCATATTTCGTAAATATCTTCATCCACATCCTGACGAACCTATTGAAATTGTGTACTAGTACGAGGGATATTTTCATTTAAGTTTTGTTCTGGAAAAGGCAAAGTTTTCGATCTTTCGACGATGTCATCTCTACTTCCATTGCCCATGTCAAACAAGTCTCTAGGGGTGTTTCGGAATACAACGTACCAACCCTTATCAGTTGGATCTTTCGAGTAAAAAACTTGTTTCACTTGAGAAGAAAATACATAGGGCTCGTCCATCAATGTTCTACAGTGTGAATCAATCGAGAGAAATTCACCATTGTAAAACTAAATTGATCGTTTTTAATTCCGCGAGCAGTATTAACATCAGCCCGATCACATCAAAATAAGACAACTTTTCATTTTCCATAGTAATCTAACTCAATAATATAAGCAATAAGTCCGTAATACTCCACATTTCCCTCAACAGGATTACTGTCCCTAGCACTAGCATAACTTGTAATTGAAGAATTAACAACTATTCCATAATTTTGAGTTCTCATCAATCTCTCGCAATATTTTGTATGAAAACTAAATCCATTGATGATAAAGGCACTAAATCTTTTTACTACTCTATTCGGGCCTTGGGAAAGCCATTTAACTTTGTCATTAGCGTCCTTCCCACTCCAAACATATTGAATCGAAAGTAAATTGAGTAATTATAAATGTTATGATAAAATATTATTATTTGTCAATAAAAGGTTTAGTTGCATACCATTTGGCTTAACCATTCATGGAAAGATTCTGTGAATAACTTATTAATCTCTCGTTGTTGTAATTTTCGGGAGCGTGAACGAGATCTCAAGATTCGTTTGTACTCACTATGTTAAAAAGAGGTTTAATTGGTTAGAAAATAAACAAATAAAAAAGATGAATATTTATCATATGCTAGAACTTACTTGCATAATAGTTCAATTGAATCGTGATGAAAAAGAACATATCTATTTGCTTTCTGTAATTTCAACTTTACCGATTGGTTCTCTATAACTTTGAAATAAATAAGTTTCGGCAAAGTTGGGATCATTGAGCCCAGCATTTCTACTTGGTCTATTCAATCTTGTTTCAACATCTTCTAAATATCTAGAACAGAAGGTCATACACTCCTCTTCCAAGTAGCCTTCAGCAATTGATCATTCTGGATCACGCTTATTTTGACAATAAGATTTCAATTTGCTTAGGAACCTAAACACGATATACAACATTATCAAAAGTTGTAACTAAATGTATAGAGGTGAATGAATGAATACTTTATAAATAAATTAGCACATTTCTATAGGATACATCCATCGATAGAAAATCGGTCCTCCAATTATTGCTTTATGAGGGAGATGGATTACCAAGTGCACCATAATAGTGAAAAAAGAAGGTGGAAAGATCTTCTCCAAATTGCATAAAGTCAAAGCAGCTCAATCTTGTACTTTCTCAAGTTCTTCAACATCCAAAACTTTGCGACAGCTTTCATTATATTGGAAAGTTTAATTATACAGGATGTAACCTTTTTTTACATACAGCACCGTAAAGCAAGTGGCAGTAAATCTTGCATCAAGATGTGATAATCATGTGATTTTAAAGAATATAGTCTTTGATCTTTAAGAACTCATACATTGAGATATATTTGATGCATATGCATCTGGGACCTTTATATCCTTCAACACCGTGCAGAACACTTCTTTCTCTTCCTTTGACATTGCAAAAATTTGAGGCGGCAACTTATATTTCCCATTCGGAAGTACTTGGGGATGAAGATCAAGCCGAATTCCCACTTCATCTAAATAAAGTCGACTCTGAAGATTGTCTTTTGATTTTCCATCGACATTCAAAATTGTCCCGATGATGTTCTAGCAAACATTCTTCTCAATATGTATGACATCAAGATTGTGTCGTAAAATGTGATGCTCCCAATAAGGCAACTAAAAAAAATTCTTCTTTTTTTCCACAAGTCCGCCTCATTAGGATCATCTTTTTCATCAGATTCAGCATCAGATTCATCCTTTGATCTTCTCCTTGTTTGTATGTTGGATGGTTGATTCATCTTTCCATAGCTGAAATCCATATCTTTTAACATGAATAAGATTTCAGATCAATGGTCTACTCAGGAGCTTCTCTAAACTCTTCAATGTTATCAAATAAAGTCCTCTGAAATTTAAATCTATGATTTCCATCCAACCACTGACAATGCCCCATAGAACAGAACTTCTTCCCATTATATAACCATTTCGAACATGTTTGCGCAGCACAACAAGGACAAGCATAACGTCCTCTGGTACTCCAACTAGATAAATTGGCATAAGCCAGGAAATCATTAATTGTCTACAACAAAGCTGTACGTAAGTTTAAGTTCTCCTTTCTCAAAACATCATATGTCTCAACCCCGGACCATAATTGTTTTAACTCTTCAATAAGTGGCTGCAAATAAATGATGATATCATTTCCGGGACTTTTCTCTCCAGGGATAATCATAGATAATATAAAAGAAGATTCCTTCATGCAAATCCATGGAGGAAAATTGTAAGGAACAAGCACTACAGGCCAAGTACTGTAGGAAGTACTTATGATTTGAAAAGGATTAAAGTCGTCAGCTACTAGCCCAAGCCTCACATTTCGAAGATTGCTTGCAAAGCTTGGAAATTTGGCTTCAAACGATTTCCAAGCTAAAGAATCAGCAGGATGCCTTAATAATCTATCATCGGTCCGTTCATCATTATGCCACCTCATAATATCGCAAAACCTTGACTGGCTTCTTTCTTAACTGTGCCCCACCTTCATCCGCATTCACATCTTCTGTATTCCTATTCATCCAACGAAACTTACCGCAAACATGACAAGACTGTTGGTTTTTCTGATCACCCCAGTACAACATGCAGTCATTTGGGCAACTATGAATTTTATCGTACCCAAGGCCCAAATCTTTTATTAGTCTCTTCATATCTTGACAAGACTGGGGGATTTTTGCAAACGGAAACATCTCTCTTAGAAACTCTAGCAGCATTGTAAAAGAGTTTCCGGTCCACCCTCCCAAACATTTTAAGTGGAATAGACGAATGCAGAAGGACAATTTCGAATATTTTGATCCCTCATAAAGTTCTTCGTTCATTTCATTAAGTAAATTGTAGAACTTCGCCGCTTCTTCATTTGGCTCCTCATCTGGTGCACTTGTTCCCGTTTCACAAAAAACATTTCCACCAATATTGCAATCATCGGATGTAATAAAGTCAGGTGGAAATGATTGCTCACCATGACTATGCATATTAAATGCATCCTGCAACATACCTTCAATGTTATTTTGTCTAACATAATGATGGTAAGCAATATCAGGATAAGTCGGATTAATCGTTGAAGAAGTTCCACTAGATGTACACTCTCCATGGAAAATCCATTTTTTATACCCCCGAATAAAACCATCAACAATTAGATGTTCGTAGACAACTTCACGTAAATGCCAATTGATGTTGCCACACTTCTTACACGGGAAAAGAATCATATTCTCTTGGCTTACATTTTGAAATGTGAAATTTAGAAAAGTTTGTACTCCATTTCGATAGGCGTTGCTTACCCTTGACAAATTCATCCAACTCCTATCCATTTCGCAGTTCTTGAAACCTAAAGTTGACAATAAATTACACGGGTAAGTTGTTTATTTATAAGTATAATTAAGTTATGTAAGTTATGATATGATATATATTTATGTATTATGTAAGTTATGTAAATTATCTAAGTTGTTTATCTTATGTAAATTATGTAAGATATTATATGTATTTATGTATTATGTAAGTTATGTAAATTATGTAAATTATGTAAGATATGATATATATTTATGTTGATGGGATTGTGATTGTGTTGATGGGAAAACACAAGGGAAGTGAAGAATTGGTTATTAGATTAAATTTACAAGTTTAGGGTTAATTATTTATTTTGAATTAAGTCCATCATGTGTGCTGAATTATGGTTATTTTTTATTGAGTCACATGAATGCTAAATCAACTGAGGAATAAATGGGCTAATTCGTTAAAATAAATTTAAAAAATTTATTTTCCAAGTAAGTCAAGTCTAATTTTTGAACAATATTTAAAAATACAATTTAATTTAATTAGGTAATTTAAAAATAAAATAAAAGTAGACAAAATATTTTTTGATTAAATTAAAATAAAATAAAATATTTAAAATAAAAGTTTAAATACAATTTACTTTAATTAGATAATTTAAAAATAAAATAAAAATAGACAAAATATTTTTCGTGATTAAAATAAAATAAAATAAAATATTTAAAATAAAAGTTTAAATACAATTTACTTTAATTAGTTAATTTAAAAATAAAATAAAAGTAGACAAAATATTTTTCGTGATTAAATTAAAATAAAATAAAATATTTAAAATAAAACTTTAAATATAATTTAATTTAATTAGGTAATTAAAATAAAATAAAACTTTAACGGCGTTTATATTTTTGTCTTTATAATGCAATTCCATTCCTTCTAAAAATTCTCGATTAAATTATATGTTTGACAGTGGAATATTACACTACATAGTCAAGGAAATGCAAGCCAGATTAGTCCAACCCTTAAAGTTGGTATATGGAAATTGTCATTTGATAAAAAATATGGAACATAAACTGATACCTAGCAGAAATTCTCAACAAAATTACTACATAAACCAAGGACAAACAAGCGATAGAATAATCATGACATTACATCCATATCAGCCACTCAGCCAAATTAAGTATATAAAGACTACAACTGCTAAAATACACCAAAAAAAAAGGATATCAATTGAAATGAAAAAAATTAGCAAATAATCAGCTTACGCTGCCATAGCTAGCATTCATATATGAATTGATGGGAGCATATTGTTTTAAAATGCATGAGCAGAAGATCATTCATTTTTCAAGTTCCAGAAAAAACTGTCAAAATTCAACAATACTATAGTAATAAAAAATAGCAGGAAAAAAATTATAGCAAGAGTTGTCTACCTGTGTTTCAGCAATCAGCTTCCTTGCAACTTTTATCAATAGATAGTGCACCTAAAGATCAAAGCACATGGCATTCAACAGTCAAAATTCAGCTATAAAACAAAACAAATGACCGATATTAACGCGACATGTATTACTAGCTACCTAAGCTATAAAATATGGAGTATTATAATATAAACTACAAATATATGAAACAAGTGCATTCTTCTAACGTTTTAGATTTACATATTTTAACATAACAGCAACTATATCATGATAACAAAATCAATTAACTGCATATTCAGTCGCTCTCATTAATAATATCAACACTTGCAGCCAATTTCTAAGCTTGATTTTTTTTTTAAATTATATGAACCATATGATAACTTTCTTTTAATAATGTGTTACCTATTTCTTGTGCATATAGACTCATATCTCTTAGTATAAAACTTGTAATATTTTGTTTAACTATTTTTTATATTTAAAAGTAAAATATAATAGTTTAATTAAATTATTCGACCCAAAATTATTAATACTCGAACATTCTACCAAATATAAATTCATTATGAATTTGCTTATACATTATTATTATTACTATTATTTGGTAGACTTTACCAAGTAGTTTAATATAGAATTAAATATGTAAACCTAGATTAAAAAGAGTTTATACAAAATAAAATTATCAAAATAAATAAATTTTATTTTTCTAAAATTAATAAAATAATAAAATATATTTTTAATATATAGTATAATCTCACTGGAGAAAATTTCCAACATAACTTCATTGCTCCAAACTTTGTATGAAGACAAGAATAACTTTGAGTGTGACGAGCTTTAGACAAAAATCATATCTTTCCACAGCGATTAACACAATGTAGAATAAAATCCAAATTTTATTATTGGGGCATTTAATCTTTAGCACCTTTAAGAATAATTCAATGAAAAAGAAAAAACCATCAAAATCAAATAAACAGAAAGAAAAAAACCGTTTCAGAAAGTTGAAATCTTCACGAGAAAAGCTCTTTTTTTCCAGTTCAAAAGGTTCCCACTCTTGACTTTTATCGTCTTTGGAATAAATTTGAAAATTAATATTGTTCTAGGCCAATTTTGACCCGTTTACAATCAAACCCGAGTGGCCCAATAACCCAATTTAACCCAAACTAAATTGAACCCAATACCCACCAAATATCAACCCAACAACAATAACCCAAACCTAAACCCTAACCCAACTAACCCCCCCCAAAAAAAAAAACACAAAACAAATCAGAAAAGAAAACCCTAGCCGCTGCCTCTGTCCCATCATCTCTGTCAACCCCCATACCAGCCTCTGCTCCACCGTTCAACCACCACCTGCATAGCAAACGGAACACGCAAGAGCAACAAAAAAGGGAAATAGACAATGTAACAAATGGGCTATAAAGCCGAATGGAAAACTATTGTAAAAGGGGGGATTTTACAATATTGAAAAAGAGACAAACACAAAAATCCCTCCGAATTTTGAATACAAAAGAAAGATCAATAAAAAAGGTTGCATCTTTTATCCTTTTCGACTTGTTTTCTATCTTTTCTTTTATTTTGCTTTGAAGTTTCGAAAATAAAAAGGGAAATGGGGGTGATTACCTTTTAATTGTGCTTTCGGAACCCTTCTTCTTTGCCGAAATCGAAGCAAAGAAGGGATTTTGGGACTGAATACTGAGACCTTTGGGTTTGGTTTTAAGTGGGTTTAAACGGAGCCTTGTTTCATCACCAGAAACAGATTATGATGGTGGAATGGTGTGACGCAGACGATCGGTCAAATGGAGAGGAATTAGGAGAGTTTTTTTTTCTTTTTTTTGTTTTATGTTCAAGAATGAATGAACGATTAGTTTTAGGGTTTTTACTTTTTTAGTTTTGTAATGTTCTAAACGGCACTATTAGTGCCAAGGATTTGGATGCATATGGGGATATTTGCACATATGGGGTTTCCATTTCTGCGGAGTGCTTCAATTAAGTCCCTTTTCTTTTTCTCTTCTTGAATTTGCCCCGCTATTTCCATTTTATTTTCAATTTGATCCATGGCTTAGTGAATTGAAACGCAACACATTGAGACCAGGGATATTATCCCATTTGGTCCTTGCACATTTAAACGTGTTTCACTCTTGTCCCTGGCCCCTTTTTACGATTTTTACCTTAAACTTCAGTTCGCTTTCAATCGCGTCCTAAAACTATTTAATTTATTTCTTTATTTTAGAACTGTTATTGTATGTTATTTTAATATACTGTTTGCTTTAAATTATTTTTGTATATTTTATATTTTAACTTGTTTTACATGTTGATTATTTCAAATTGTTTTATATATATATATTATGCTTTTAAAACTGCTTTTGGTATTTTATTAAATTTCTCTTTTACACATATTATTTTTAAACTTTTTATATACTATCTTGAATTGACTTCTATATATTACCTATTTTAAATTATTTCATATACTTTTGTAAGCTCTCTTTATTTATTTTAAAATGTCTTATTTATTATCCATTTTAAGATTTTCCTTATTTATATATATATATATATATATTACTTATTTTATGCCTTTATACACATATACATTATTTGTTTTAAATTTTATATATTTACTGTCATTTTAAATCTTTCATATACATTATTTATTTTTAAGTCTTTACATACTGTTATTTTAAAATCCTTTTATGTACATTATTTATCTCTAGATTTTATACCACTTATTTCAAATCTTTTACGTAATTCTTTTTAAGTTTTAATTTGTTCATTTTATGTATTATTACATTAAATTGTTTTTCGCTTTACCTATTATTATTTTAAATTTCTTGTTCACACATTATTCATTTTAGACATTCTACATGTTGTTTTAAATTGTTATATATATTATTTATTTTTGCTTTATTTTATTTTAAATTATGTTATATATTAATTATTTTAAATTGTTTTATATTATCTACTTTAAATTGCTTCGTATATTTTTGTTTCATATTTGCTTTCATGTATTATTTAGTTAAAATTGTTTTATTGCTCATTTTAAAGTTGTTTCACATACTTTGCTTTAAACATTACATCTCTTTTATATTATGCACATTATTTTTAACTCTATATTGTATATTACAATTTCATATATTATGTATGTACTTCTCATATTATTAGTTATATATATTATATATATATTTTACATTATCTTATGTACATATATTTTTCATACTATATTATATATCTATCCTTTTAATACCATATTGTATATATTTTCAATACTATATTACATAGATTTTTTACCATATTATGTATGTCATGTATATATACGTTTTAATGTTTTTGTACTATCTTATATATATATTTTAATAACTATATGATGTATGTATTTTTAACATCGTATTATGTACGTATCTTTCAACATCATTATATACATACTTTTTAATACTATGTTATTTATACATTTTCATATGTATCGTGTACATGTTCTAAATACCATTATGGATATAGTTTTTTTATTGTTACTATTATGTATACGTATATGTAGCATCATTAATATTTTTAATATCATGTTTTCATAATCATATTAACCATTATTATATGTGTATACATATACATTCGTTGTTTCCATTTCATGTTTAATTCTAGTATTACTTTTAATATCGCATACATCTTTATCGTTTTTAATATTATTGTCACATTTATTATTTGCTTCAATATATTTCTAGCTCTTTCTTTTATTTCATATCAATTTGCTTTGCATTACTTCGAAAATCTTATTCTTGTTTTCTAATTAATTTCAATACATAAGGCAAGGCAACGTATAGGTTTAACATTAAGTCGTTGATTTCATCGCTATGTTGGGTGAATCATATCGGCTCGTGTTGAAAACGGAACACCCTTCTAACAAATCAAAATTTAAAAATTCTCGCCTTTTCAATCGGATCACGATTAAATGTTACATTGAACTCGTATTTTTGAAAATCAAGACAACACGTGTTTAATGAGATACCAATTTTGGGCGTTGTGGGGGTGCTAATACCTTCCCCGCATGTAACCGACTCCCAAACCTTATTTTTCTCTGATTTTAACGTAGACCAAGCCCGGCCTTCTTTTGTATTCAAAAATATTCCAAAAAAGAGGATTTATTAGGTGCCCGATCACACCTAAGAAAAAGGATCGGTGGCGACTCCCTTTTTAAAATCAAACCTCGGTCTTTAAACTTTCAATCAAACACCCCAATTAGCGACCAAGCTAAAATTTTTACGTCACTACAAATATCAAACACAACCAGTGCAACAAGGAAACAAGCTTTCAAGCTAAAACCCACATCTGCTAAACAAACTTTTCAACACCCAATTTCCAGAAAATTGAAACAAATCTAAAGTCAAATCAAAGTTTACCGATTGCTTGCGGTAGAAAAGGGCGACGGCGACGACTACGGCGACACAGTAGAGAAGACAGCAGACAGCGATGAACAAGTGGTCTGGTCAGCATCTTCAGCAGCAGATGGCGGGGATTTTGGGGCAAAATAAGGGATTTGGGAAATTTGTTGAATTGGGGAAAATCTGTTTTGGGGGGGAATGGGTAAGTATCGGGCAAGGCAAGAGGATAAAGTGTAAGAAAGGAAAACGACACCGTTTTTTAAAGTATATAGCTTTTTGAGGCGTTTTCTTACCAAGCGCCACTAAAACCCTATAAAAAACGGCGCCGTTTTAATTAAATGTAATTTTTTTGTCTGTGTTTTATCAAATGCGCCACTAAGGGTCGATAGTTTGTGGCATTTTCATATATAGTTTGCGGCATTTTCATACAAAGCGCCGCTAAAGCCATGCATTATAAACGGCGTCGTTTTAAGTTAATGTAAATTATTTTTGTCAACCAAACGCCACTAATTCCAATCTATTGCGGCATTTTTCTTCCTTGCGCCGCTAATGCCTCTAAATAAACGTCGCCGTTTTGTTTAAACTAATATGCTTTTTTGCGGCGTTTTAGCCTAAAACGCCACTAATACCTTCAATGGTAATAAATTGTTATAGTTTAATTATTTATTAAATTCGTTTAATTTGTAAAGTTTTATAATTTAACTTCTCATACGTTATCCTTAAATCTTGAACTATAAATCTTAAATCTCAAACACTAAATTGTAAACCTTAAAATATAGATTCTAAACCCTAAAAATTGTATTATAACCTCTAAACCCTAAATAGCTCAGTTCTAGTTGACATCGGTTAACTGATTCACTGACCAAACCGTTCTTTAGTAGCATTGGCCTCTCTTTCACTCTCGTCTTCATTTGATCTTCCTTAAACCCTAAACTTTTACACTTAATCCATATACCCTAAACTCTGCCCTTAAACCACAAACCTCGAACTAAAAACCCTAAATCTTGAAACCTTAAACTCAAAACCCTATCCTATAAACCACAAACCACTAAACCATTAACTTTAAACTTTAAACCCTAATTTAGTTAGATAAAATTTGAAAATTATATATTCTTTCAATATTTTAGGAAATTTAAATAACATTTTCAATTGTTTATTTATCATATCTTAAACCCCAACCCTTGAACCATAAACTATAATGCCTAAACCTATAATCCATAAACCTTAAAATAGTAACTCATACACTTTAATCCCTAAACCATACACCATAAACCATAAACCCTAGACTATAATGATAATTAATTCAATATTTTAAAATTAATACTATCTCTTTTATATTTATATAAGAAAATATTTATCATATAAATTAAAAACACTAATTAATCTAAACCTTAAACTCCTAATCCTTAAACCCTAAATCATAAATCCTAAAACATAAACCCTAAACCCTTAACCCTTAACACCTAAACCTTAAACCCCAACCCTTAAACCACCCTTAAACCATAATCTCTAGACTCATAATCCATAAACCTTAAAATAGTAACTCATAAACATTAAATCCTTAACCATATATTGTAAACCCTAAACTATAATGATAATTAATTCAATATTTTAAAAGTAATACTATCTCTTTTACAATTATATAAGAAAATATTTAACATATAAATTAAAAAACAATTAGTCATATACCAAAAATCTTTAAAATTATTTTAAATAATAGTATTTTTTTTTTCATTTTTTGTGCTGTTTTTCAAAAAGAGCCGCTAAAGCAACTAAAAGCTCAATACAAAATGATGGCGTTTTGCAAAATTCTTTAGCGGCGTTTTTCAAAAAGCGCCGCTAAAGGTGTACCTATAGCGGCGTTTCATAAAAAAATGCCGCTAATACTAGATCTTTAGCGGCATTTTTAAAAGGCACCGCTAAAGCCACTAAAAGCTTAATAAAAAACAACGGCATTTTGCAAAATTCTTTTGCGGCGTTTTTAAAAAACGTCGCTAAAGATCAAGCATTAGCGGCGTTTTTTAAAAAGTGCCGCTAATACTCGAACTTTAACGGCGTTTCTAAAAAGCGCCGCTGAAGCCACTAAAGGCTCAATACAAAACGACGGCGTTGTGTTAAATTTTTTGAGGCGTTTTTTGTAAAGCGCCGCTAAAGCCGCTGAATTTCAGTTAAATCGACACCGTTGAGCATAAATTTTGCGGCGCTTTTTAAAAGCAAAAAGCGCCGTTAATGCTCGTTCTTTAGTGGCGTTTTTTAAGAAGCGCCGCTAATGCTCGTTCTTTAGCTGTGTTTTTCATTGAAACGCCGCTAAAAACGCCCCTAAAAACGTATTTTGCTGTAGTGGTTATGGCATCATATGGAAAGAACTAAATGAAGGTTATTACCGAATAGGGTTTTCTACGTGACCCGAGATGATGAGGACAAACCTCATGAAATGTGAGTCTAGGTGAATCCTTATCATGAACATGTCAGAAAATGGAAGCCTTTGTTGCAATATAAGAAAATGGAAGTCTTTGTGGTGTATCTAAAATGGAAGCCTGTATGGTAATCTAAGAAAATGGAAGCCTTAGAGGCAATCTAAGAAAATAGAAGCCTTTGTGGAAAATTTTGTAAATGACACATTGTGGCACACCCTAAAGAATGGCCCTTATGGCAACCTTTTAAAGGAGACACCTTTAAGGCAGACCCTAAAAGATAGAAATGATTTTCATGACGTATTCTGATGGAATGGAATTTTTGACGAATAAGGAAAGGAACAATATGAAAGGCGGAACCTAGACTTAGAGCCTTTGGGAATTATAAATTATAAAATACATTATTCAAAATAGAATAAGCATACACTTACGAGCCTTAATTTGGGCTTACGATCCCTAAAAATAGATTAGGAATAGACAGAGACCAATTCGAAACAAATTCAAACTTTCAGGAAAAACTAAAAATTTTCACTATAGGGGGTTACATAACCGTGTGACAAGCCCAGGCCGTGTGGCTTCAAACATGGCCGTGTGACTATCTTATACGCCTGTGTGCAACCTCACATGCCCATGTGCATGGGCCGTGTAACTCTCTAACTTGGGTCACACAATTGTGTCACAGGTCGTGTGTCAACCTGTGTGAACCTTGCACCCAACACGTCCGTGTAGGTTACCCGTGTGGGACACACGGCCATGTGATAGCCTGTGTCCTAAGCCGTGTGTGCTGAAAAATAACCTAAATCATGCTCATTTTGTATCCAATTGCATAGGTACCTAAACCAACTTATAACATATAATCACAATACCATAAACACACTTAAGAACAACCAAAACATGCCAAATTCAACGACCCATGACCTAACCAATGTATCATACATGAAATCACACTATGAGTACTTATACGTTCACTACCTTAGCTAACATCCACAAAACATATCATACACACAAAATAACCTATTTCAATCTCACCATGCCATACCTCAAACATGATAACTACCATTTCATGTTAGGCTACATAACACCAACCTTGAATCAAATATGCATACTTTGTATATTTGTTTTAAACTACCATATCGAAACCATAACATATATACACTACAATAAGCTTATAAACCATTACAAAACATGGGCAAATTGTCCTATTACTTGCCATATAAGCCAAGTTAAATTCAAAATCTACCAAAGAGATTCCCGGATAGTGTGATTCTTTGAGTTGATTTGATCTCCCGGTTCCACAAAATGTAATCAAATTAAACATAGCAATTCAAATAACAAGATAAAAGAATAGAGTTCTTGTCAATGACCACTCTCAACAAGTGAGTATTACTCAACACAACAATACTAATAAATTTTAAAATTTCAATACCATTCAGAGATCAATAAAACATAGCCCGATGAACGGTAAATGGATACAAGTACACGGTTAACCATCCAGCACACCATATGCTTGAATGAGCTAGACCAACCAACACACCAGATGCTCGTATAAGCTAGACCAACCAACACACCAGAATACAATGTAATGTAACATGATACTCTGCAACAAATGCAGAACTTCAGCATATCCAGTGAATAGAGAATATATAGAAATCATCTGCACTACTCAGATCAATCCCATACCGCTTGCAAAATAACCTCTTGGCATGCCAATCGTACTCTATCCCACGTTCATCCGACTCAAAACATTTCATTAGTAATCAATGTTATAACAATCATTTTCTTCTCTTCTTATATACATAGCATCATTATAATGTTCAAACCAAAGAAAATTAAATCATTTAATATTCATGTAAATATATTAGAATTAAACTGAACAAACTTACCTAAATACTACAACACGACAAAGTACAGGGACTATTCTGCAACCTTCTTTTTTCTGCGATTATCAATTCGTTATTGATCTAGAACAATAATTTCATTCAATTGACTAATTCTAACAATAAAATCACTTATTTTATGCAATTAGGTCCTTTTAGACACTTTTAAAAAATTACCCCTAACATTTTACTTTTGTGTAATTTAGTCCCTAAGCACAAAACATGCAAATTAACCATTTTTTACTCACATTCAAGCTTGGTCAAATATACAAGGGCCTCTCTAAAGCTCCTATTTGCTATTAATTCACATCAAATCATCATATTTTTTCACTTTTAAAATTTTAATCCTTAAACATTAAAATAATTAAAAACTATTTTACAAAACAGTCCTAACTAACAACAAAGCTCAATAATATTTCATTCTAGCACCCCAAACCCGGCCCAGACGTTATGACCGGATCCGACATGCCACATCGAAGCGTTCAAAACATTTTATATTGTTGATCCAGAAAAACTTACTTAGTGTTTTAAAAGATAATTTCATTATAGGTTAAAGTGAATGGAAGTCATGCACCGGTAGGAAACCTAAAAGAGGTGGTGAGTCAATCGGATCGCTAAGTACCAAGCTCCTTCGGATCCAATCCTAGACATGCATACCGCCATTGCCACACCTTAACGTCATGGATATTTCTAGGAAACCGATTTGATTAAGTCATTTTAGGAAAAGTGATTAATTTTGGAAAATACTTTCATTGGAAGCTTTGCTTGTTGTCGTGTTATTTTGAAATCAATTGTTGTTTTTGAGAACGCGCCTAAAGCTATCCAATTTCAACAGTTAAAATAAGTAATACCTATCTTAGTAATACATATTAAAACCATCAAAAATAATTAAGCGGCCTTATTACAACTTATTCAAACGTAAATAAAAGGATGTCCAGTTCACCAGAAGAAAATCAAACTTTCGAACGGGTGGCCACTCGAATTCCCTCACGACCCAAGCCCACTATGGTTGGGGATTACCGAGTGGATGAAAATAAAAGGGTGAGTTTGGGAAACTCAGTGTAAATTAACCCAAC
Organism: Gossypium arboreum; assembly: GCF_025698485.1. Lineage (NCBI taxonomy): Eukaryota > Viridiplantae > Streptophyta > Magnoliopsida > Malvales > Malvaceae > Gossypium > Gossypium arboreum. The sequence goes on from NC_069080.1 coordinate 43,980,573, forward strand.
CATAGCCTATATCAGCTCAAACCACGAAATAGAATAAGTTGGCCTTAGCCTGCAATGTAATCTGAATAAAGACCATAGCCCATAACAAAACAGAACAGATATTACATGTTTATGCAGAAACCCAACCCAGATTCATCCATAACACCCCCGTACCAGCCTTATTCCATGTGAGGAGACTACTCGACCCACCCAACCGCTACACACCATAAAAATCGCAGCGAGACTGCCAGATATTGTGACGAAGTCACCAGATACAGATATTGTGGCAGAGCCACCAGAACAGATATATGTGGCAGAGTCACCAGATCAGATAATTGTGGCATAGCCACCAGGACAGATATATGTGGCAGAGCCACCAAATCAGATAATTGTGGCATAGCCACCAGGACGTTTCCTCCATAGTATAACCCAAGTCCCCACGCAACAGATATATAATCATAGCATACATCATACAGAATTAGATCGTCATGCTTTTCAGTCAAAAGTAACCCTAGGGGTATAATGGTAATTTTGCATACATAGGGGTATTCAAGTAATTTAACTATTCTTAAGGTTTTCATACATAACATAGCCATTTACATACGATTAGACACACTTACCGCGTTTTCTTACCAATTAGGGTCCGTTGGCCCATTATCCCGTTTTTGGCCCATTAAGCCCAAAAATATCAAAATGCACAGAATCGCGCACTCTGTAGTCTTATCACTTTAATTTACCATATACATCAAACTATTAATCTCATGAGCATCCACACACTCACAAGATCTCAAAATACCGGCTTTTCGGCATTTCGGGTTTTCGGCTTGTGCCGATCTAGTCTATAAGAGGGTGTTAGTTACACACCTGTTTGCAACGATATGCTGACGAGATCCGCACACGAACTGCCTACAATTGGATTACTAACACGTTAATCTAACTATTCAAACACGAACTACATATTAACCCCATACCATATTCGGCCAACCACACCTACAGATCATAGTAAGCTTATAAGAAATCAATAAGCAACTCATTAACAAATTTTTGTCAATGTTTACCACATAATCAAAATTTCACTGCAAGCTGTCTTCCTGAGCAACAGTCACTAAATCATTTATAACTGGAGCTACGAAACTCCAAATCAAGTTCCATTAATTTTCCCTGAAAATAGACTCATATATCTTCTATCCATAAAATTTTCAGAATTTTTGGTTTAGCCAATCAATACCAGATTTTTCTCAAAGTTTCCCATGTTTCATTGTTTGACTAATCTGACCATTCTTTTTTACGAATCAAATTTCTCATTGTACAGAATTAAAAATATGTTCTTGTTTATTTCATTTGAAACTAGACTCAATAAGCTTTAATTACATAATTTATTCAGCTTCTAATTTATCTCCTACAATTTATGGTGATTTTTCAAAGTCACGTTACTGCTACTGTCCCAAGCAGATTTATTACCAAATCACTCTTTCACACATACCTTGCATGCATGTTATTTAAACATGTATATCACCAATCAATCATCACATATCTATGATTTTATTTAAGTATAATCTCCATTTCATCATTTTAAAGCACAACATGTTAGCCGATTTTTCCCTTTAACATCTAAGGCACATGCATGCTCATTTGTTTGGCTCAACTTCACCTATCTTCCATTTTTCATCAAAAGAACATGAAACAACAGCCATTTCCTTCATTTTAATTCATGACTAAATGCTCACAACACAACTAAAAACCAAAATATGCTTCAAGAGTTAAGGTAGAATCAAGAAGAACTCATGAACCTCAAAATAGAAGCAAGGTACCAAGAACTTACCTTCAATTTTCTTCCCCAAGTGACCGAACATTCAAGAGCTTTCTCCTCTCATTTCTCTTCTCTAACTTTAGGCTATGATGAACAAAGATGGACAAAACTTTGTTCTTTTCACCCCTTTTTTTTTAATAAAATTTCATATTTCATCCATTTAATTCTTTAATACAAAAGACATGAAATTCTCATCATGGAACATTTACCTAACCCATTATCATGGAACATTTACCTAATCCATTATCATGAAACATTTACCTAACCCATTATCATGAAACATTTACCTAACCCATTATCAATTTGTATCAATTTGTACCATAAATTATGGATATCAAGTGCACATTTTGTCTACAACAACATGATGGCTGGCCACTTCATGTAAAATGGGAGGTTTGTCATGCAAATCCTCCTATTTTGCACTCCTATTTATTTGGCCACTTCAATTTAGCCTATAGCATTTTCAAACATTTTCACATAGGTCCTATTTCATAATTTCACCCTCTTTTTCTTATGGAACAAAAATTAACTAAAATTGCCGGGTTCTATCTTAAGCTTGGGCCTTTTAGAGGCCCACTAACATAATTAAACCTATGCCAACATTCACAGAATTCCTGAAAATTGGGGCGTTACAACTCTACCCTCCTTAAAGAAATTTTGTCCTCGAAATTTACCTGATCCAACTAGTTGAGGGTATTGTTGACGCATAATCTCTTCTGATTCCCAGGTAGCTTCTTCCCTTCCATGATTACGCCATAGCACTTTCACTAATGGGACAGATTTCCTTCTGAGAACCTTAACATCTCGAGCCAATATTTGCATTGTGCTCCTCCTCAAAGGTCAAATCATCGAACTTCAATTTCGCAATTGGCGTGACATGAGCAGGTCGAACGATAACGCCTTAACATGGAAACGTGAAAACATCGTGAATCTTGTCTAACTCGAGGCAATTCCAATCGATAAGCCACGGGCCTACTCGCTTCAAAACCCGATAAGGCCCAATGAACCGCGGACTCAACTTGCCCTTCTTATCAACCTTAATATCTTCTTCCAAGGAGAAACCTTTAAGAAAACCATATCACCCATCGAGTACTCAATCTCCTTACGCTTCAAATCAGATATCGACTTTTGCCTATCGATGCTTCTTTAACCATCTCTAATTATTCGACCTTATCCTCGAGATCGACTACCAACTCGTCCAAGAATTTGTCGCTCTCCTAGTTCGGTCCAACAACTAGGTGTACGACACCTTCGTCCATATAGTGCTTCATACGGTGCCATTCGAATACTCGCCTGGTAACTGTTATTGTACGCAAATTCTGCTAATAGCAAGTAATCCTCCCAACTACCTCGAAAGTCAATCACACATCCCCTCAACATGTCCTCCAGAATCTGAATAACCCTCTCTGACTGACCATCAGTTTGGGGATGGAAAGCCGTACTAAAGTCCAATCGCGTCCCCAACGCCTCATGCAACTTTTGCCAAAATCGAGATGTGAATCTGGGATCCCGGTCAGAGACAATCGAAACTGGGACCCCATGAAGTCGTACAATCTCCGCCACATACAGCTTGGCTAACTTTTGAAGCGAAAAGTCAGTACGTACAGGTATGAAATGGGCTGATTTGGTCAACCTATCCACAATCACCCACACCGAGTCTTTCTTTGATGGTGTCAAAGGCAACCCACTCATAAAGTCCATGGTTACCCTCTCCCACTTCCAAAGTGGTATCTTCACCGGCTGTAACAGTCCAGAAGGTAATTGATGCTCAGCTTTCACTTGTTGGCATGTTAGACATTTTCCTACAAAACGTTACATTTCGCTAAGTCCGTGCCACCAAGACAATTCTTGCAAGTAGTGATACAACTTATTCCTCCGGGATGCATGGCACATAGTCCCCATGAGCTTCCTTCAATATTGTTCGCGCTTAAATCGGTGTCCTCGAACACAAATTCTTCCTCGAAACACGAACTCCATCACCATTTAAACCGAACTCAAGTTTCCTTCCTTAACTTGTTGAAAACGAGCAACCAAAGACTCATCTTCCAACCGCTTTCCTTAATCTGGTCTACCCAGGTTGGCCTTACTTGCAATTCAGCCAATAAACTGCCATCATCATACAGACTCAAACGAGCAAACATTGCTCTCATATCAGATAAGGTTCTACGACTTAAAGCATTGGCTACCACATTAGCCTTGCCTGGGTGATACTCGATCGAACAGTCATAATCCTTAAGCAACTCAATCCATCTCCTTTGCCTAAGGTTCAGCTCCTTCTGAATCAACAAATACTTAAGACTCTTATGGTCTGTGTATATAATACACCTCTCCCCTACAAGTAATGTCTCCAAATCTTAAGTGCAAATATCACTGCCGCCAACTCCAAATCATGAGTAGGATAGTTCCCTTCGTGAGGTTTAAGCTATCGTGATGCATATGCAACCACCTTACCCTCCTGCATTAACACGCAGCCCAAACCCACGTGTGATGCGTCCTTGTACAAGAAAATCCTTCCCGGACTCATTTGAATCAACACAGTACTTGATCGAACTTTCTTCAACTTCTCAAAAGCTTTCACGCTTCTCATCCATACAAACGGTACTCTTTTCCTTATGAGTTTTGTCAAAGGTGCTGCCATCACAGAAAAACCTTCCACAAACCTTCTGTAGTATCCTGCCAGTCCTAGGAAACTCCGTATTTTCGACATTGACCTAGGCGGCTTCCACTCCAAAATCGCTTCAATTTTTCGAGGGTCCACCTTTATCCCCTCAGTAGAGACCGCATGTCCTAAGAAGGTTACCTCCCTCAACCAAAGTTTAGACTTGCTGAACTTCACAAAGAGTTCCTTCTCCCTTAACACTTGTAGCACTATACGGAGATGCTCATCATGTTTCGCTTCAGTTTCAGAATATAGCAGGATATCGTTAATAAAGACGACTACGAACTGATCAAAAAATGGTTGGAACACACGATTCATCAGATCCATAAATGCTGCAGGAGCGTTCGTCAATCCAAATGGCATAACCAAAAACCCGTAATGACCATACCGAGTCTTGAATACCGTCTTATGGATATCTGCCTCCTTGACTCTTAACTGATGATATCCAGATCGAAGGTCGATCTTGGAAAATACAGAAGCTCCTCTAAGCTGGTCGAACAGATCGTTAATCCTTGGCAGTGGATACTTATTCTTAATCGTCAGTTTGTTCAACTGGAGATAATCAATGCATATCCGAATCGTACCATCCTTCTTTTTCACGAATAGCACCGGTGCTCACGCTTGGCCTAATAAAGCCCCTATCCAACAACTCTTGAATTTGAGCCTTTAACTCCACTAACTCCTCCGGTGCCATCCTATACGGTGCGATGGACACAGGCGCCGTTCCAGGCAACAAATCTATTCCAAACTCAACTTCTCGGTTCGGAGGCAATCCTGGAAGCTCCTCCAGAAAAACATCTTGGAACTCCTTTATGGTCCTAACCTTATCCACTGTCAGTCCCTCCTCTTCCGACTGACTTACAAATGCCAAATAGGCCTCACAACCTTTCCGAATCCACTTCTCGGCTCTTAATGCCGACACCACATTGGACAAATAATCCCTTCGCTCACCTATCACCATAACCTCCTCATCCTTTGTGGTCCTTAACACCATTCATTTAGCAGCACAATCCAGGGTCGCCTTATGCTTAACAAGCCAGTCTATTCCCAAAATGAGATCAAACTCTCCGAACGGTAACTCCATCAGATCTCCAGGGAAAATCCTACCTTAAGTTTCTAAGGGTACATCCTTATACAGTTTGTCTACCCTAACCGAGTGACCCAAAGGACTTAGTACAGATACCCCACTCACAATCTCCTCAGAGCAGTCCAAGTTGTCCATAATCCGTTCTGTGGCCTCCAACCAATATTCCGCCACATTCGGGGCTATACCAGACATGCCCCTAAAGATCTTCGCTCCGTTAGCCCGAAGTCGTTCAGAAATAGATCTCTGAATTCTATTGCCCGTACTTGCCCCGGCAACCCTTTCCAGAACACGAAGCATTGCCTGTGACAGGGCATCATCCCCGATACCGCGGTCATGAGACTCTACCTCTGTTGCCAGTGGTACCGGTGCATCCACCGCCGGCATATGTCCCGAAGACGAAGATCTCGCTCGAGCACTTCCTCGGCCCCATTCACGGCCTCTTCCACGAGCGGCTCTTGTACTCATATCGTATTATCTTGATTACGAATTTTTATGCATCAATCCAATATTCCAGTGTTTATTACAGATGTTTTATGAATCAGACAGTAGTTCAGAGTTTGTTTTAGCAAAATCGAAGTCTAGCTACAGTTTAAGTCTCTTATCAGATTTTCCTATGGTTTCAGTATCATCCTATCTAGAGTATCCTAGCAGGATTTTAGTACAGACAGATAATTCAGGAAAATATTCAGAAAAATTCAGAATACTTACGAGACTTGAGTAGGAGATTGAATGCCACCTTCTAAAGATCTAAATTTTGAAAATCGAGTTTTCGATTCTTTATAAATTTTCGCTTTGAAAATCTTTGTTTTGTAAACCCATTCCACAGCCGAGTTGTTGCAACCTAGGCTCTGATACCACTAAATGTAACACCCCAAACCCGGCCCAGAGGTTATGACCGGATACGACATGCCACATCGAAGCGTTCAAAACATTTTATATTGTTGATCCAGAAAAACATACTTAGTGTTTTAAAAGATAATTTCATTATAGGTTAAAGCGAATGGAAGCTGTGCACCAGGTAGGAAACCAAAAAAGATGTGGTGAGTCCATCGGACTGCTTAAGTACCAAGCTCCCTTCGGATCCAATCTTAGACATGCATACCGCCATTGCCACACCTTAACGTCATGGACATTTCTAGGAAACCGATTTGATTAAGTCATTTTTAGGACAAGTGATTAATTTTGGAAAATGCTTTCATTGTAAAAGCTTTGCTTGTTGTCGTGTTATTTTGAAATAAATTGTTGTTTTTGAAAATGCGCCCTAAAGCTATCCAATTTCAACAGTTAAAATAGGTAATACCTATCTTAGTAATACATATTAAAACCATCAAAAATAATTAAGCGGCCTTATTACAACTTAAAAACCCAAAACTTCAAACATAAATAAAAGGATGCCCAGTTCACCAGAAGAAAATCAAACTTTCAGAACGGGTGGCCACTCCGAATTCCCTCACAGCTCCAAGCCCACTATGGTTGGGGATTACTTGAGTGGATGAAAATAAAAGGGTGAGTTTGGGAAACTCGATGTGTAAATTAACCCAACCATAGCCTATATCAGCTCAAACCACGAAATAGAATAAGTTGGCCTTAGCCGAGCAATGTAATCTGAATAAAGACCATAGGCCCATAATGAACGTAGCAGATATTACATGTTTATGCAGAAACCCAACCCAGATTCATCCATAACACCCCCGTACCAGCCTTATTCCATGTGAGGAGACTACTCGACCCACCCAACCGCTACACACCACAGAAATCGCAGCGAGATTGCCAGATATTGTGACGAAGTCACCAGATACAGATATTGTGGCAGAGCCACCAGAACAGATATATGTGGCAGAGCCACCAGATCAGATTATTGTGGCATAGCCACCAAGACAGATATATGTGGCAGAGCCACTAAATCAGATAATTGTGGCATAGCCACCAGGACGCTTCCTCCATAGTATAACCCAAGTCCCCATGCAACAAATATATAATCATGGCATACATCATACAGAATCAGATCGTCATGCTTTTCAGTCAAAAGTAACCCTAGGGGTATAATGGTAATTTTGCATACATAGGGGTATTCAAGTAATTTAACTATTCTTAAGGTTTTCATACATAACATAGCCATTTACATACGATCAGAAACACTTACCGCGTTCTCTTACCAATTTGGGCCCGTTGTGCCGATCTAGTCTATAAGAGGGTGGTAGTTACACACCTGTTTGCGACGATATGCTGACGAGATCCACACACGAACTGCCTACAATTGGATTACTAACACGTTAATCTAACTATTCAAAAACGAACTACATATTAACCCGATACCATATTCAGCCAACCACACCTACAGATCATAGCAAGCTTATAAGAAATCAATAAGCAACTCATTAACAAATTTTTGTCAATGTTTACCACATAATCAAAATTTCACTGCAAGTTGTCTTCCTCAGCAACAGTCACTAAATCATTTATAACTGGAGCTACAAAACTCCAAATCAAGTTCCGTTAATTTTCCCTGAAAATAGACTCATATATATTATATCCATAAAATTTTCAGAATTTTTGGTTTATCCAATCAATACCAGATTTTTCTCAAAGTTTCCCATGTTTCACTGTTTGACTAATCTGACCACTCTTCTTTACGAATCAAATTTCTCATTGCACAGAATTCAAAATATGTTCTTGTTTATTTCATTTGAAACTAGACTCAATAAGCTTTAATTACATAATTTATTCAGCTTCTAATTTATCTCCCACAATTTATGGGGATTTTCCAAAGTCACGTTACTGCTGCTGTCCCAAGCAGATTTATTACCAAATCACTCTTTCACACATACCTTGCATGCATGTTATTTAAACATGTATATCACCAATCAATCATCACATATCTATGATTTTATTTAAGTATAATCTCCATTTCATCATTTTAAAGCACAACATGTTAGCCAATTTTTCCCTTTAACATCTAAGGCTCATGCATGCTCATTTGTTTGGCTCAACTTCACCTATCTTCCATTTTTCATCAAAAGAACATGAAACAACAGCCATTTCCTTCATTTTAATTCATGACTAAATGCTCACAACATAACTAAAAACCAAAATATGCTTCAAGAGTTAAGGTAGAATCAAGAAGAACTCATGAACCTCAAAATAGAAGCAAGGTACCAAGAACTTACCTTCAATTTTCTTCCCCAAGTGACCGAACATTCAAGAGCTTTCTCCTCTCCTTTCTCTTCTCTAACTTTAGGCTATGATGAACAAAGATGGACAAAACTTTGTTCTTTTCACCCCTTTTTTTTAATAAAATTTCATATTTCATCCATTTAATTTTTTAATACAAAAGACATGAAATTCTCATCATGGAACATTTACCTAACGCATTATCATGGAACATTTACCTAATCCATTATCATGAAACATTTACCTAACCCATTATCATGAAACATTTACCTAACCCATTATCAATTTGTATCAATTTGTACCATAAATTATGGATATCAAGTGCACATTTTGTCTACAACAACATGATGGCTGGCCACTTCATGTAAAATGGGAGGTTTGTCATGCAAATCCTCCTATTTTTCACTCCTATTTATTTGGCCACTTCAATTTAGCCTATAGCATTTTCAAACATTTTCACATAGGTCCTATTTCATAATTTCCCCCCTTTTTTCTTATGGAACAAAAATTAACTAAAATTGACGGGTTCTATCTTAAGCTTGGGCCTTCTAGAGGCCCACTAACATAATTAAACCTATGCCAACATTCACAGAATTCCCTTCATAAAACTTTATGAATAACTCAAACTCATCAATGGCATAATTTAGAACATGTGACAGTTTTAGGTTAGTTAGATTAAGTTAATACGAGCTCGAAAACATAAAATTTACTAAAAATTGGCAAGGTCTACTCACCCAATCGAAGAATACAAACTTGGTCAAAGCTTTCAATGCCCTAGCTATGGTGTTTCAGTTTTTCTCTAGAAGAAAACTAGGATAAGATGACTTATTTCATATGTTTTATGATTATAATTACATTATAATTTATTTATTTACAAATTTACCCTTTTAAACTAATAAAATCTCATAATTTTCAAGCTCATTACCATCCAATTGATACCATATGGTATATTTACCTTTTAAGTTCCTTATTTACCTTTCAACTATCATTTAGTACCTTTAATTAATAGAAATCAACTTTTTCAGCTTTTACGATTTAATCCTTTTACTTAATTAACTATCCAAATGATAAAATTTCCTAACCAAACTTCAATACAATACTAATGACCTTGTTAAATATTAAACTATTAATATTTATGGACTGACACATCGGAGTTGTGGCCTCGAAGTCACTGTTTCTGACACCACTGAAAAATAAGCTGTTACATAAAAACCCCAAATCAAAGTTGAGTAGCTTGATCTCAACATCTAAAGGTGTTGAGGTATGTAACACCCCTAACCTGTATCTATCACCAGACTAGGGTCATGGAGCACTACAAAACAATTAGAAACATTTAAACTTAATATCATTTAATAACCTATTCAAGCCATAAATCAATCATACACATACATATCGCCTCTAAACCGGGCCCTCGACCTAAAAATACCTTAGAAGCGATTCGAGACCAAATTGAAACCGTTAAGAGAGTCTAAGAAAAAAGTTACAAAAATTTGGAAACAAGGGTCACACGGTCGTATGGCTAAGCTATGTGCCTCACACGGTTGAGACACACGCCCATGTCTTAGGCCTTGTAACCTTTGAATTAGGGACACATGGCCATGTCCTAGCCCGTGTCCTTACTCGTGTAACTCTTTGAGTAGGGTCACATGGCCGTGTAACTCACTAACTTGCAACCTATGAAAATCATCAAATTACACATGGTCGTGTCGCCAGGCTCACACGCCCTTATGGACCCAAATTCACCTAAAAACAAGCCATCTCAAAACCATTCCATGCATAAATTTTCAACCCATCTATGCACACTTTAAATGGGCCTAAACATCACCTAAGCACACATCAAAATGCCATTCCAAGATCCTATTTTAACTAACCATTATACCATTTAAAAATACCACATTATACCAAAACAACAACTATCAAATATGTCAACCTTTTACCATTTTACACATGATAACCAATTCCAACTAGTTACCAAAACATACTATTATAATCATTTTCAAACCAAGCAAAACATACCATAAGAAACATATATTCTAAGTATCTAAAGGTGACCAAGAACTTAAACTTATCAAACATTTTAGAAAATCCATCAAATAAGACTTAAACCCCCAAAGCATATTTGTACCAAAATGATCATAAACACATTCTAGAGCTAATACTATCCAAGGTCCTATACATACCATATAACCAAAATATCCCAAAATCTACCAAATTAGTACTTGGGATAATGTGCTTCTTTGAACTTGATCCAATCTCCCATCCACAAAAATACGAAATCTACAAAATAAAAAACTAACAGAGGTAAGCTCATGTGAAGCTTAATAAGTTCATAGAAATAACGATAAATCTTAACATAGGTTATCTTACAACATAATTGAATAACAACTAAGATAAATCCCTGTCGTTCACAATCCACCACAGATAATAGCTACTCATTTCATTAAATCAGTTAAATTAGATATCATAGCTTGCCATTTTCAGAAATACAAAGTCTCACTCATTCGGCCAGATTTCCAGATATATTGACCGTTTCGCAATATGTTCACACAAGCTGATGAGGATACGCAACGTATACAGAACCTCAGCTATTGCCACAGTTTATTCTTTAGAACAGAGAATTTAGTTATTTCACTAAATCTCAATGCTACTCATACAAGTTGTCGATAATCCATAACTTACGTAGGATTCTCAGTCATCAGATTAGTCCAAACATCATAACAGAAATGTGATAGTTTCATCACTTCACATTCCAGCCATAAACCTAATCATTTTAATTGTTCATTTGATCAATTTTCATTTTGATCCAATAACCTAGAAATTATACATCTTAATCATTCAATCTTTTATGGAAAGAACCATAAATTATAAAATTAGAAATACAACTGGTTGATTCACATCAATAGCCAAAGTACGGGGACTACTCCACAACCTTGTCTTTTCCTCAGTCCTCCACACATTCGTGATCTAAAATAATAGTTTCATTTAATCAACTAAATCCAATAGGAAAATTAACTCATTTTTTATGCAATTAAGTCATTTTTACTATTTTACGAAATTACTCACAACTTTTCATTTTTATAAAATTTAGTCCCAAGGCCTTAATCATTCAAATTATCCATTTTTATTAAAATCCCAATCTAACCAAACATCAATAACTCCCATTACAACCCAATTTTGTAATAATTTCACATCAAGTCCTTGGATTTATAGTACTTTAGCAATTTAATCCCTAATCATTGAATTCATTAAAAATTACTTTACTAAATAACCAAATATAAAATCAAAGCTTAATAATCCTCCATAAAATCTAAACAATAACTCTAACTCAACAATGGCACAATCTAAAACATTTAACAGTTTCACAAATTGATCCTCAGATTAGCTAGATTAATCTAATACGAACCCAAAAACATGAAAATTACTAAAAATGGGTTAGGATTCACTTACAAATCTAAGCTTTAAAATTGAAAACTATGGAAACCCTAGTTTCCCTTGAGTGTCTTGGAGAAGATGAACAAAATGAAGCAATTCCATAATTATTTTACTTTAAACTATTATATATACTTAGGGTTTTTTTGTAAATATTTCAACTTTTATAATTAATTCTTAATTAACTATTAGTAGGCCTAATTAAACTTATCCACATGTGTATATCATCATCTAAATCCACTAATTTAACTCCAGTGAGTTAATTTATTCATTTGGTCCTTTTAATTTATAAACCCAACTTTTGTAGCTTTTACAATTCAGTCCTTTTTACTTATTAACTATCCAAACGATATAATTTCTTAACCAAAATTTAATACGATACTAAGGATCTCGTAAATATTAAATAATTAATATTTACGAATCGACATGTCAGATTCGTGGTCCTGAAACCACTATTTCTAACATTACTGAAAAACGGGTTGTTATAAGGTACCTCTAAAAAATATATTGTGGGAAATAACTTTTAGGAATACTTATTTTAATACTTAATTATTTTCTATTATATTAAAAAATAACCTTAAAACTAAGTTCAAATAAACTATCAAAATGTGTATCTTAAAGTTGATAAAATCAACTAAAATTTATTTTTATTTTTATTTTTATTACATAAGAGTCTTAAGCCTTAAATGGACAAACTGAACTACACAATTCCTTTTATAATACATGACTAACAGAGCCCCTAATAACACGTTACTAACACCTAAAGGTGGAGCTTCATATCATATATTCCATGACTAGCATGCATAACCAAATTTTCCATAAAGTCCATAATGAAATTGGCCTCGTGATAGATATGTCAAATTTAAATCGCTTATTGGCTAATATAGAGCCCCCTAATGTACCTCACCAAATCTGAATTATTGAGTTTGCCAACCTTAAAATGAAGTAACTAGACCATTAATGCAATTTATTCTTAAGGTGTACTAGCATAAAACCTCCATCCCAAGCTAATAAAAGTTCATTAAGAATCGATTAAAATTCCTTCTCGAACATTGTACAAACCCCAACATTATAGCGTAAACCCACAATCCACTTCCCATTATTGTCTCAAGTTATTACACTAGTTGTGGCTCTTAGGGGATGAAGTTTTAGAACACTAACTATATTGAGTTTGATCTTGTAACGACTCGATTTTCGTCGATATGGTACAAAGCTATGATTTTGAGTGTTTGTGAGCTTATGTGGTTAAGAAAAGTATTGGAAGAACTAATTTTTTTAGGAAAAGATAAATTATCCTTAGATTATGATAACAAGGTTGTAACACCCCTTACCTTCCATGACGATTACTACAGATAGGAGGTGCTATTTAAGCACTTTTTTAGCTTGTACAAAAAATTTATTTCAATAAAGCACCATTTTAGGACTTAATAAAAATCCTTTAAATCTAGTTTTAAAGTTTAGAAGGCTTGAATTCAATTTTTTAATTATTTTGAATCATTTTCTATGTGTTTAGACATGTCCAAAACATAAAATAGGGTCTCAAGGGTCAAAAACAAACAAAAATACAAGTTATGTAAATGCAATAGTGTAACTCAAAGCTTAAGTAGCTAGTCTCGAGACTTGGCCTATAAGTCTCAATGCTTTGCTCCTAAGTCTCGAAACTTGCTACTATAGCTTTTTAGCTACTAACTTGTCAATCTCGATACTTGATGTGCCTAGTCTCAAGACTTGATGTAAAAGACCTCAAAATTAGTTAAAAAAATACTTCAAATCATCCCCAAACATCAAATTATGATATCCATGAGCTTCTAATCATTAAAAAATAATTCCAACGCTCAATTAAGCATACATAAAAGTCCCAAATCAATTTATATTCCAAATCTTACCATGAACACTCAAATACTTTCAAATGTCACTTTAGTTCAAAATATCCAAATACTTACAAACTCTTATAATATTATAAACATTTACGTACATCCTAAAATACAATTAGCAAATGCAAATATCAACTTTACAACCTTTAAACCATGTTGGCGATGCGATGCTCCCAAGTTGAAATTGTAAGCTTCTCGTACTACGTATTTAAAACAACTAATGCATGAGCTCGAATAGCTTAGTAAGTACATAAGGATAATCAAACTTATCCTATTCCGTTATTAGTGTTGAGCCTCTTAGAAAAAAATTTTGAAATTCACTAATATTTTTTTTAGCCTTTCTAACGATTTCGTATCTAATTACCGAATCATGAGGCTCAACTTACATGTTAATGGTACATTAGTTACTCCCATTATGAATCATAAACATATGGCTCTAATGAGCATTGGACGTTACATATGTTCATCTTTTTAACCAAATTCATTTAACCCAATTTCACTTATAGCAATTGGTTCCTTATGCATGTCATACACAACTTTCTTCAATTTTTTATTAAGGCATACGAAATCGTAAGTTTTACTCTCAGTTTTACATCTTATGACTTCTAGCCTAACTTTTATGTTAAACACATAACAATTTAGCTATTGGCTTATCTAGAATTTCAGTTATACAACAAGTGGTCGAAACATATTATTTTGATATGTTCATTTTCAACTCAAACGTTTATTCAAATTGGTCTTTCTAACTTGTTAAGCTTTTAGCCCATATCACTTTAGTAAAGTTTTTACAATTATGATTCCATTATCAAATTCTAATATGTTTTGCACTTAGTAAAATAACTTAGATACACAAGACTTCTTCACTACACCAATGAGCACCAAAGTGCTAAATAGTAAGAAAACGTAACACATCTCTCTACCATACTAATAAGCTCATAAGAGCATGAACTATACCGCACCAATATGCATATAAGTTCAAGGACCAAAGGCAATATAAAGCACATATAAGTGTGAAACCTTTACCACACCAAAGGGCACCCAAATGCCAAGCCTGAAGGAAACAAAACTTCAAACACTCTATATGTTAGGATCTAATTCCCTTAATGTAGTGATTACATCCATATACTTGTAATTTTTTAAACAATTTGGTTTAATAAAAATTCATCATTATAATTAATATATTTTATATATTATTCTCAATGGTTTTTATATACAAAGCAAAATGAAAAAAAATATTGACTCATTAATTATTTAATGTTTAACTAATACTAAACAGCCTTACGTGGATGAACCGTAATACGAGAAGACAACTTGTATTAGTAGATAATATAAACATGTTATTAGTCTAATCAAAATTTAGCAAGTTGATTTATAGACTAATACGTCATCTATAAAGTCCAATTAGGGAGATACCTTGTTTTGGGTATCGAAACAGATGACTCCCAGAAAATAGAGACATAGATGTGATTGATTGAACTGATAATACATGAGGCAGGACCTAACTAGAATAGATTCTAGATCCATTTATGGATTTATTCACTAGAGACATTTATAATATAACTTAACTCAATCGTGAGTAAATGTTGGGCTATGTGTGTGTAACTTGTATATTTTGATGTATTAATAGCTCGTGTTTAATTGGTAATCGAGTCGAAAGTTGGTACGTTGGGTATGCAACTTATGCATGGCATAGTTTCACTTACAATAGTGGAATTTATAGCTCAATAAAGGGTAAATGATATCCTATCATTGGCATTACATTATTGATGGAAAGTAAAATGGTCACAGGTTATCTATCCTTAAACCTTAAACCCTAAGATAAATGATTTAATTACTATTTTTTAGTAATTGAGTTTTTTTATAAATAAAGATGTAATGGTTATCGTGAGATAAAATAAAATCATATTGGGAGAAAGAATTTATCCCAAAGAGAATAAGGATATCCTATAAGGGTAACACACATATGACAAGGTAATTTGAATAGCACTTAGTAACGTAACTTTTGTAATGGTATATAATAGCGAGAGTTCAGTCATGATACTTTAGTGGAATGACTTCATGACTAAATAATGTTGTAATTAATAGACGGAGATTCGAAACTTAATTAAAAATTATTTGAGTGTTAATTATATATGTTTAATCAATTCCTTTGCTATCTTGGTATAACCTTGATAGTTTGTATAAATTGATGAAATGGAAAAATGTGAAACAACAAACTAGATAAATAGATTGCATGTATCATTATCCACAGTGAATGCGTTTTCTCACTATGAACAAGAGATGACTCAAAAATTAATTTATAACTTAATATAAATTAAATCAATTAAGTTATCATAGTTTCTTAAGAACAAGTTAACTGCATTGATTTACTCATAGATTATAGTATGGTAAAGTTGTCGTGACTTTAATAGAATTAAAATTGGGTAGAGAAAATAATTCAATTATAATAATTAATTATTTTAAATAAATAAATCATATTTTTGGGCATAGGAAAATATTTGTTGGGCTAGAAAAAATATGAGTTGGTTTAAAGATCAGATAGCACATATAATTGACTCAATAAATGATGAGGGTTGAATCATGCTCGTTTAATAGGTAGGGGTGACAAAGTCTAGTCCTAGAAGGGGTTGCCACTGCCCCTATCATACAGACTCCCTGTGGGAGTCATTTTCCTATTAAATATTATTATTCAATTGCTTCTTGTGCTCCTGAAACTCTTATTATTCTCTCTATATATAAAGACTAAAGGCTAGGTCAAATACACACTTCTCATACATCAATATTCTATCAAAATGTAGAAAATTTATTTTCAAATAAATTCTATCTTTTGATGAATAATAGAGAAGATTAAATGATTGAAAGTTGGGGATGATTTTGTCTGTCTTGTACAAAACATAGGTGCAATCTAAGTAAATAGGTTTGTTTTTATAAACATCACAACTAATTAGTTTCAAAAGAAATTTTTAAAATTCCACTGTGCATTATTCCACTATTTTCAAACAAATTTTCCAAAATCATGGACCCTAATTGACATGTCAACCGTATCTTAACATTTCACTAAGTCCACTAGAGCACATTACAATTACAATTAACATATATCATCAAGGCCATCAAAACACACACACAAGTAATAGAAGGGCTCTTTAAGTGCTTTCATATACTTATGTTCAAATCCATATTAATAAAAACCTTATGAATATGTTCATTTTTTTATATTATGGCTCCTATGGACCAAGGATAACAAATTTATTTATTAATAATATTTTCCAAGCAATATTCGAGAAAGGTCATCATCACAACAAATATAACCAAACTCCCAAATTTCATAACCATACAGGTATCCACACCTTTAGTACTATTTTTAATAATATGTTGATTTTATCGATAACTTTACAACATATTTACATATTTAGATATGACAACATATTAAAATTTTACACCCAAGAATTATCACATGTTATATATGTAAGCATATAAACCAAATCATTTTCACTATCCATCTCATGGGAATTCACAACTTAATAGCATTATTATAGTCAATACTTATCTTTATAATTAAGGCTTATTTAGACTTCAATGTTTCACGACCAATTATTCTAAGACATTTAGGCTATGGTTATTATAGATAATATTTATTATTCATTCTCACATTTATTAAATATTCTAACCATTTTCCTATTCATATTAGTCTAGGAAAAAGTAAGGTTATCCAAGGGTACTTACCTCTTGGATGCATAAATACTCAACATCAAGCTTCCAAATGCTTGTTTCCATCATCATCCTAGCTTGGAAGTTCAATATCCAACATCTTTTCATTTTCATACAAATAAAAATATATAAAAATTAATATATAAGCTTTTTAAGCTTTTATTCAACATCCAAATTCAGATAACAAGTTACGAGAGGTGGAAATTACCATTTCTTACCTTATGAAGCTTTCTCTCACTAGCTTCCATTTTCTCTCTCAAGAACCTATGAAACTCTAGCCTGAAAATTGCGCATTGGGAATGGTTCACCCAGTAAGGTAATTGATATTGGTACCGTTCAGATCTGGATACATGACAGGACAATTAGGGCACTGTTAGATGTCAGGCATGTGCTTGACTTAAAGGAAAATCTCATCTCCTTAGGAATTTTGGACTCGAAGGGTTGTAGAATTAAAATCAAGTCAAGCGGATTAAGGTATCTCATAGGGCTCTCATTTTGAAGAAAGGTAAAAAGATTGGCAGAGTTTATGTTTTGGAAGGATCAAGAGTTTATGTTTTGGAAGGATCAACAACGATTGGTGAAACAGGAAGTCCCTCGTCTGTTAAGGACTCGAAGTCAACTCGTTTGAAGTGGAGACAACTTGGTCGTAGAAGGGAAAAATGTATGGTCATTTCATATAAGAGAGGTTCTCTTTTGCATGCAGATTTTGAAAAGATAGGGCATTGCGTTCGTGGAAATCAGACTCGGATCAGTTTTGATTTGGTAGTACACAAGTTGAAGACTAGAAGTCTTCCAGCTTCTAAGCACAACTTTGACTTAGTTAATATCCTGCATAGTTTAAGATAAGCTTGTGGCGGGTTTTGGCAAAAAAAACATGGTGGAAATACGAGTCAAGGTGGAGAGTTGTAGAGTTATGCGTCACATTTTCAGCTTTTCTTCTTCCATTAAAACTATGTTTTTTATTTTCCACTTAAACTCTGATTAGTGTAGGTTATTTTATTATTATTTGACCTACGAATTCAGCCTCTAAATAGGTACTTTTTCCACCCTAGAGAGATAACCACCCATTACACATTTAGGTATTAGCTTTTACAAGCTTTTAGAGAATTTTGTGTTTACTTTTTGAGTGTTCTTATTTTAGATTTTGGAATTTAGTTTTATCTTCATCTTTTGTACTGTTCGTTTTTTTCTGTTTTAGTAAAATTATCTTTGCCCATTATTTGTTATCCTCTTCAAAGGGGTTTTTTCACGTAAAGTATTGTGTTTGATTTTTAATTTCTTCGTTATTTTACTTGCTCGTTGTTTAACTGGGTTTATCCCAACACATAACAATCAAACATTATTCTTTTAAGTGTTAACTTAGCATTTAATTTATATTAATGGCTTAAAAGATGTTTAAATTTTATATTTCATATATTGGTATATCAAATTATTTAAATACCTTTTAACTTATTTTTTTATTTTCAACATCCTATTTAAAATAGATATTTTAACTTTTTACAATACTTTTTACAGTAATAGATAATATTTTAAATTAACAAATTATATATATTTTAACTATTTTCTAGAAATATTTTTTTCAAAAGTAGTTGTCAAAATATTATCCAATAATAATAACAATAGAAAACTAGCTCTTGGCATGCTGCATGATTTGATTAGCAAGAGGATGGGATACCCACGAAAGAAATGATAGAAAGTGGAAAGAAGGGTCCCTTACTCTACTATTTTAGCTTTAACTGTGACCATAAAAACAAATATAGGTATACAGAGGATAAAAAAGATTGACATCAATGTCAATCATATTTTTTGGTAACCCACCATTACCAAAATTTTCCCCATGCTTAATTTTTGCATTTCATTCAAAACACTTGGTTTCATTTTTGTTGTTTTATTAGCTACAATATTGAAGAATCTTAGGTAAAGAGATGGGAATGGAGGGAGGAATAATGATTTATAATTATTAAAAGAATAATAATTTTATTGGTGATGGTGATGGAGATGGTGATGGTGATGGTAATAGCAAAGTTTGGTCAAATTTAGCTGACTGTCTGACACAACAAGAAGACATGAGATATAGAAAACCCATTTTATCTTTTTATCCTTCTATCACCTGTTTTTCGCATTATCACTATCGCCCTGTTGTCAAACTTCTTCTTTGCCCTTTTGGTATGACAGGCGACCCCGCTACTGGGAACTACATGCTCCAAAAACAGGGAACAATAACAATTGCTTTCCTCCTGGAAATTGACCAAATAATCCCTACATGCCACTACAATCACCATCGTGCCGAGGGAGGGGATAGAAATTTCGACTTACACGAAGGAGTTACTATAATTTAAAACTATTCTTTTTGGTGAAATTTATAATTATTTTTCTCTTGCACAGACTAATTGTATATATTAATTAAAATATATTTTGTTAAATTATTAAAAATTGATACATTTAAAATACTATTAAAAATTAATATAAATATTTAATTTTATAATGATGATAATTTAAATTATAATTAACATAAATTAAAACCAAATATTTAATATTTAAAATAAACTTCAACGATTTAATATTACCCCAAATATGATTTAGTGTTACTCTTAAAAAAGAGTTTAAATATAATTTAAAGATTAAAAGAAAAAAAAACTATATAATTTAAGTTATTAAACAAAAATTTACATAAAAATGTTGTGAAAAAATAAGCTCGTTCAAAAAGAAAAAAAGAAATTGGTAATTAAATTAATAAGTTGATGTATATAATTTCAATAATATCATTAATATCATTCTCATTTATTTATTAAAGAAAGAAATATTTGATATATATTATTTATGAAATTTAATTTTCAATAATTAAAAAATGAGTGCATGAATGTGTAAAATTTAAATTTTACAGACTTCAAGGACATATTTATATTTTCCAACGTTGGATATTAAAAATTGTATAAAAGGAATTAATATTAAGAAAAGGTTTAAGAGTGTAAAAGGTCCTCAATTTTTTTCAAAAAAAACAATTAAGCCTTTGTTTTTTTTCCACTCAATTGGATACTTAAACTTTTAAAATGCATAAAAATACCCTCAAAATTTTTAAAGAAAAGCAATTAAGCCCCTGCTTTATTTTTTTTTGTACTCAATTGGATACTTGAACTTTCAAAATGCATAAAAAATGCCTTAATTTTTTTCAAAATAAAGCAATTAAGCCATTGTTTTTTTTTTTGCACTCAATTGGGTACTTAAATTTTAAAATGTATAAAAAAGGCTTTCAAATTTTTCAAAAAAGCAATTAAGCCCCTGCTTTCTTTTTTACTCAATCGGGTACTTGAACTTTCAAATGCATAAAAAAGACCGTCAATTTTTTTCAAAATAAAGCAATTAAGCCCATGCTTTTTCTTTTTGCACTTAATTGGGTACTTGAACTGTCAAAATGCATAAAAAAGACCCTCAAATTTTTTCAAAAAATTGAAATTAAGCCTTTTTCTTTTGCACTCAATTGGGTACTTAAACTGTCAAAATGCATAAAAAAATGTCCTTTGACTGTTAACTTTAATAGTTGACCGTTAAAGTTGATTGCCCTTAATTTTTAGTTAAAGTCACCTCATGTCACAACCACGGCATGACATGTGGCAAAAAATTATAAAAAATAAAAATCAATAAAATTATAAAAATTATTAAATTTAATAAAATATTTAAAATTTAAAATTATAAAAAGTTATAAAAATATAAAATTTGTAATATTTTATAAAAATCATAAAAAAATTATAAAATGTATCAAACAGCCTTTTTAACCATTAACTTTAACCGTTAACAGTTAAAGTTAACGACCCCCAGTCTTTTTCAATTAAATCCATCACGTGTCGCAACACAACGTGACATGTGGTGAAGAATGATAAAGAATAATAATCAATAAAATTTATAGAAAAATTATAAAATGTTTCTTTTGGTACGATAAATTTTTATATTTTTACTAATTTTATATTTCTTTACTTTTTTATAATTCTCTTACTACTTTATAAAACTTTATAATTTTTTCTATATTTCTATATATTTTATAATTTTTTACAATTTTATATTTTTTATTAATTTAAATTATAAAATGTTTCTTTTGGTACTATTAATTTTATTTTATTTTACTAATTTTATATTTCTTTATATTTTCATAATTTTCTTACAGACTTTATAAAATTTTATAATTTTTCAATATTTCTATATATTTTATAATTTTTTACTAATTTTAGTAAATTTTAAATTTTTATATTTTTAATTAAAATTTAATAACTTTTATAACTTTTATTGATTTATTTTTTATCATTTTTTGTCACATGTCACAACATGGTTGTGACACCGGTGGCTTTAATCGAAAAAATTAGGGCGGTTAACTTTAACGGTCAATTGTTAAAGTTAATGGTCAAACGACCTTTTTAATGCAATTTGAAAGCTCAACTATCCAATTGGGTGCAAAAAAAAAGGGGGAGGGGTCTAATTGCTTCTTTTAAAAAAGTTTGAGGGCTTTTTACACCCTTAAGCCTAAGAAAAAAATTAATTGGACTAAGTGTGTACATATTTATATATATATATATATATATATATATATACAATTTATGACTAAACCAATTATAACAAAGATTTTTTTTTTTGGTAGAAAGAATCAGCACAAAGCGATTACAATCTTAAAGTACTATTTAACTAGAGAAAAAGTACTAACCCAATCATTTGAAGCTATTTTGGCCATATGATCAGCAACCTTATTTTGATATCTCGAAACGGTGACGAAATCTTACTTTCAAGTCTCACTTGAGCAAACTATATATTAAGCGTTACTCCCCTAATTTGCTCTTGGTCGTTCCACCAGCTAAAATTAATTCTACCAGAAGCACGTTATCGCATTCCAGCTCAAGCTTTCTGTATTCGTTCTCCTATGCTATTTGAAGACCTTATAGCACAACTCTTGCTTCAACCTTAAAAATTGTGTCGTTGCCTATCCATAATGAAAAGCCACATAGCCAGTTTGCATCAGCATCTCTAAACACACCCCCAATAGAAGCTCTTGATCTATATAAAGGCAATGCTCCATCCATGTTAAGCTTAGTCCATCCCCTCTTTGGTGGCAACCAATGCATTGTAGTGGCTGTTGGATTAGCATGTATCAGATTGGAAAAAGTCAGATCATATCTCCTTGCCCAAACAAATCCTGTATCAACTATATTTTGTACACATTTATAACCATTAGAAAAAACACAACAATTACGACTTTTCCATAACAACCAACAAAAAGTAAAAAAAAAAAAAGTATGCCATTCAATATTCCCAACATCACAATGACCTGCATTTTGCATATTCCCCAACAGCCAATCCTTAAAATTCATCGAAAAGAAAGCCATTTGAGCATGTCTCGGCATAACATAGAGCTAGATCGATTTTGAGAAAGAGCAATAACGAATTGCATGGATACTAGATTCATTAACATTATTGCACTGTGGACAATGGCCATTATCAATCATATGTCGCTTTGCCCATTCCTCATTCTTCAAAATTCTATCCTGCCAAAGAAGCCATAGAAATACTTGAACTGTCCGAGGTGTCTTATCCTTCCATATCATCTTCTAAACTTTAGGGAAATCGCTAGCTTCACTCAGGTAGAGATTCCTCTAAGTTTTAGACATGGAGTAAATATCTTTTGTTATCCATTTCCAAGCAAAATGATCTGACCCTGCATCTAATGAAGGTGGCACCAAACCAACTATCTGTAAGAGAATCTGATTAGGAACTAAGTTGCTTAAACGATTCCAATTTTAATTACCAAACTCGTAAACCAGATTACAAACACATAATGTGTCATTCGGATTGCCACTCCCTTTGAAAAACGTTCTAAGAGGACCAACCTGCCTAATCCACACATCATTCTAGAAGTTTGTTAGTTGACCATCTCCTAATGACCAATAAACATTGGCAATAACGTTCAACCATACCATCATCAAATATCTCCATATATACAAACAAACAATTACTTCTTGAAATCGATGTTGGCAATACCTCATGAATATTATATTTATTTCTAAGCAACCTAACCCACAACACATTTGTATCAGTAAGTAATTGAAATCCTAATTTCATTAGGAATAGTTTATTTTGATCAAATTATTGACATATATGATCCTTATTATATGAATAGTATTTAATGTTGATATATTTTATAAGGAATTAAATTAAAATAATATTCATTTTAAACTTTAATCAATGAAAACACGTGGCAAATAATTAACGTACCAAATGACAGTTTCTTAACAATACCACATTGAAGTACTTTCTTTAATTACAAGTTTAAATTGCTATAATATATATGTTAGATTTCATGTATTCTATCTGTATGTTTTACGCTTTGTAATCATAATAATATATATTTTATAAAATTTCTATTTTTTATTACATTTTAATTCAATATTTGTTTATGTTCCCAACATCTCATGTGGTTTAAAGGGTAGCGTAGTAATTTTGATTTTGTGTAGACAGCTAGTAAAGTTGGGCCAATTATAATTTTCTTTATTTAATTCTGTTATACCAAGATTCATTTGACTTAGGGTACGTTTGGTTCATTGTAATGGAATAGGATTGTAATTGAATAGAGATGTAATGAAAAAGAGCTGTAATCAATAATTCAACTGTTTGGTTAAATGAAATAGAATAGAGCTGTAATAGAATTCTTGTGTTTGGTTGAATGGAATAGATGTTGTAATAGTATAAGGAAAAAGGCTTAAATGACCAAAATACCTTTAACAGAATTTTTGTAGGTAGATGATTATTGTTATTAAATTTTAATAAGATTATTGTTAAATATATTTTAATAAAAATAAAAATAAATAATTTAATCATATTTTAACATAATTATTATTAAATACAATTTATAAAATAATATATAATTTAATAACATTCTTAATATAATTATTAATAATATTTAATAATAATTTTAATATAAAATTATTATTAAGAATATCTCAATGCCTCATATATTTGCTTTAATCTAGCCCTCACTGTTCTCTTAAGTCACAATCGCCAATATAAAAATCATTTAATATACAATATGATAATCCTCTAATAACATTTTATTTTAATAGTAAATTTTAATAGAAAACATATTTTTATATTTTATTTTATCCTTTATAATAACATGATAAAAACAATTAATTATAAGGTATACTCTTTAATAAATTAATTATTTATAGCAATCTTTTGGTGAAATAAAAATCTTCAAATTTTACATAAAAATTACTAAATTTTAGTAACATTAGTTCTTTTCTTTTCATATGCAAAATAAAAAATCAACTTTCTCAGATAAAATAGCATCATCCAAGGCTGGTTGATAAAAATTGTCCTTTACAGTCTCAGCTCTTAGATCAACAATGGTTTTAAATCCTCTGTTAATCAACCACTTCAGACCTTCCTCTGTCACTTGACCACCCTTCCAAAATTCTATTTCACAATCTTTTGACTCTACCTCTTTTTTAGAGTTGGACCAACAAACAGATTGTCAGTTGGCGAACAATGTATAGCATGGATGGTTATCCTTGTGTGGACAACCCAAATCGTAACAAGCATTCTTCAACCTTTGCAACTTCCTCCAAACATGCAGACTTTGATAATCATCGGGTGTCAAATAGTTCTCAAGAGTGACATGTAAGCTCTCACAACACCTCTTCATCTCACTCCTGAAAAGAAGAAGTAGTGGAAGCTTATCATCCATAACACACATATCTGGCATGCGAAAAGTATTCATAACTGAAACTCTTCCAGAAAGAACATCTTTTCTTCCTTTGTTCGAAAGAGATAGCATACAACCAAGCACAAACACAATCTTATCCTCTGTCACTGGTTTTTCCTCTGGCGTGAAATCATATGAAACACTACATTTGCCTGTTAATGGATTGCATGGAGTTTCCATCAAAGCGGTATGGAGCCTTTCAGCTGCTCTAAATGTTCTACAATAAGCCTCAACTTCTGGAATATCCCCAGGAACTGGACCAATCCACTGTAATTGTGATACATCATGAGACTGAGCAGTCTTCTAATCCAAATAAAGCAGTGTCAGATGATGCAAGAAAAGAGAATCCAATTTCTTCTCTATGAAAAATAGACATTAAACAAAGCTAACAAAAACAGATTACAATTAGAACTGGGGAAGAGCAGCAATGTAACTCAAATGTATTGATACAAATTATTGGAATCAAAAGACAGAAACAAGGCACCAACAAGAGTTGGATGCAATGGTAAGGCACATTGCACTCCCAAGGACCTTGGAGATGACATTGTTGGGAGGGGCAGCCATGAACCCCAAACGTAGACTGTTAAATGGACATCGAGGATAAACAAAAAAGATGGAGACAAGGCATTAAAAAAGCTTAGAGAAGGATAATATTGACCCATTATTGTTGCTATTTCATTGTGCTCCGCAGATATGCATAAAGAATGTGGTTAATTCACTGGAGGACAAGGACTGGATGTCACAACAGAATATCAAGAATCACTGTATTTAATCCAGCATGAGTTTAGTAAAATGCTTGAGAGAATCAAGAGACCTTTCTTCCTTTTTTAAAGCTACTTCTAGTTTCTTTGTTCATACCAAATAGACCTTAATGGCATATTCAGGAACAAATTTACCAGTGCGTATTTTAACAGAAACAATGATAAGGATCATAATCGGCTAATTCAGTGAAAGTAAAAAATCACACTATGTTAGCAGCAATAGGAATGACTAGGCTTTTCTTACTTAGGTAAAGAAATGAAAAATTAATACATGTGCGATTGATGCAGAACCAAAAGGATTTACATCAAAATTTTAAAAAATTTCACCGATGCTTCGACCAAACTCCTCTAAAACAAGTTGAAAAGCATCAAATGTCTTAACATATATAGAAAACAACATGAAACAAATAAGCACATTTCTATTAAATTATGTCACCCTCCCCTTATAGAGTTCTTTAATGAAGTAATTCAATAACTCATACCATACAAAATAAATAGTTCTATCATTTGGATAAGGATAAATGCGGTGTCACACTCTGCATAAATATGGCTTAAATTCAGTTCATTAATAACGACGGAATCATAATTGCAGAATTAGTGGATTCAATTGAAGATTGACAATGTATGCAACTGCAAACAAAATGCCAAATGCGAATGCCTTCAGCAGAGAAAGTCTAGGTTGCTTCTACCATAATTAGTATATTATCTTATAGTATATTGTATTTAAAAAAGGAAGATAAACCATAGCAGTGCATAGATCCATGTTATACTGAATCTAAGCATAAAAGTCAATTTTCTAGGTACTAAAAATCCAGTAACTTGTCTATTCTACTAAGTTCTTCATCTCTGTTCAATTCAACAAATATAATATGGCTTCATACAATTTACCTGGATATAACTAGCTCCAAATAAAGCACCATTTCCCATTTGAAACTGAGACCTGTTAGTCTTTACCCTGTATAAAGAAAACAAAGATGTCACAAGACAAAAACCAGGTTTGTATCCATGGCAGCAAACACCAATAGTACAAACATACCAGTTCTATCATCTAGATTTATACCAAAATCTACAATTTCTAACCCTATCCCCAGACTGCAGTCTTTGCAACTAAAAAATTTCCATTTTTCTTCAAAATTCAAGAAAATTATGGAAAAATAATTACTGAACTAGAAGGGGAAAAACGGAACCAATAATACAAACAATGATAACTGAACTACAATTTCTCAATATTCTTCAAGGTAATTCTTATAACAATGATAATTGAAAAAAATTCAAAAGGAAAGACGAAAAATGGAACCAATAATACAAATAATAGTGGAAATTATAAAACAAGAAGGGGAAGAAAAAATGGAAACTTACAGAGGTTCTCACAAAGGAAAGGAGGCAGCTTTGTGGAGGCGGGGAACGAGTCGGAGATGAATCTACGGTTCTCAATGATAGAATCGAGGGAGGCACCACTTTTACAACAACGACCGAATTGACGGATGGGTGAAGAAATACAAGGTAAAATTGTCTGGGGGAAAAATTTTGCTATTACATCCGTCGTTGAATGAGCTATTCTTAACCCCTCTGCCGAATGATGATTCAGTAAATCTAACGAATAAGAGAGAAATAGCCACTTGCCGAATGAAGAAAACGGTGAACCAAACTTTGTCTTAACTGTTCATTTAAGAATAAGGAGGGAATGGCTATTCCATTCCCTCCAACCAAACGTGGCCTTAGAGTTAGGCGGAGCTTGCATGTAATGTAACCATAAATATTTCTTATTTTTATTTAAAAATGTAAAACCTTTATATAAAAAGAAAAATAATTGAAACAATAACTTAACATGTAAATTAATAATTAGATAAGAAGTGATCACTGATCCCAAAGCTCTTCCCACCCACAAAACACGTTCTATCATTTCTCTGTTTCAATGCTTTTGTCTCTTCAACCTTAACTCTCTTTTCCATCAACATCTTCTTATTTTATTGCTTGCGCTTCATTTTCGTTTTGTTTTCTTTAGGGTTTTTAACTTTTTTTAGAGTCAAAGAAGTCTCTTAAGATGATGCAACTAAAATCTCGTGATTGCTTTTTGCATAGGGCACCAAAGCCTACTTCTTAATATATATATATATATATATATATATATATATTTCTTTTGTTTTGAGTAATCTATAATGACCACTTAATTATTAAAAAATTCATATTAAATTATCTGACTTTACAATGTTATAAAATGGTGATTTGATTTCTAATTTATTTTTTAGTCAAAACCATTAAAATACTCACGGTAAAGGCTGACGTGATAATTAACTTAATAGCATGTATTTTTCCTTTTTTTCACATAATTTCCAAAGTTATTTTATAGTTAAAATAAAAAAATTATTTTTAATCTCAAAACATTTATTGTATTTATGGTCATGTTTTTAAGCCCAATATAAAACAATTTTATATAAACATATGTTAAAAGGGTTTTTGAAAGGACTTTGAAGAAAAAACCTCCCAACAAATACTAGTGGGAGTTCAAATGAGGGGTGGTTGAAAGGACAAAGAGGGAGGCTAGATTAATGGGTAGGAGGGTGCTGATAGGGGTTAAATGATAACTAGGATTGATTAGATGCTTAATGCTATAACCTTGGTGACAAAAACTCATGGGGATGTTCTCTAACTCCTTTAGGGAACTAAACTAAGGATTCAACAGATCTTTCCATGAATTGATGAGGTTCTCACTAGGCTAGATAATTTTGCTAATTTGACTAGGTTTTGCTGAAGTAAAAACGAGGTGAGAAGGGCAGAATCATAACTTGTATATATAAACTTAATTCGAGATAGGTTCAAATTACTTCACTCTAAAATTAAAATATTTATACACTTTTTCGTATATTGTTGTACTATTAATATTTTAACGATCTAATCGTTGAAATTATTGATATAATTGTATTTCTCATGCATATAAAATTTTGAATCGATATGTTATCTCTATCCTATCAATCTAAAATAATGTATATATATATTAATATTTATTGATTGCTTGAAAGTTTTTACATAAAATAAATAGTTAAAAATATTTAATTTACGTTAAATTTAATATGCATGATATATACTGAATAGAATATAAAATATAATTATTAGACCGCTACAATATAAATGGTAAAAAAATATAAAATTACACCCTAAATTTATTGATATCTGGTTGAAAATTCGGTAAGAAACCGAATTGGAAGCGATTAAAGATGTGAAATACCAAGCTTATTTTCTTAATCTCAGGTCAATTGAGATTCACTTTTTGAATGCATAAGTGGGAGATTCAACTTTGAAGGGTTTGGTGATTCTTTCTGCAGATTCTGGAACTCGGGCAAAATTGCATTAATGTTGTAGGAAATTGACAATGAACAAGACAATGGTGTTTTTAATCATGTTTGTTTTTTACCTCATAGCTCAAGTCATTTTCAGTTTTCTTTTTTTCTTTATATCTTAATATGTAGCAGTTTTTGGTGAAGTGGGCACCTGTTCTTTGTTACTGCTGCTCATTTGCAGGCTTTGACACCCTGGATCACCACCACCTTAGTGGAATAAGTAAATATAAGAAGTAAAAAAGAAACACAATGAAAAATCTAGGTTTGTTAAATTTACGTAGGCATTATTTGGAATGGGGATTGAGTGACACATTCAGACTGCTTCTCTTTTGGCAAATAAATGATAATGATATATCAAACATGCCTATGTTTATCTGTTTCAACACAAAGGCATACTTTTGGTACGAAGAGGGAAGTGCTCACAACTCACCACGCACAACCTAAAAGGATAATTCGGTTCCACCTACCAAGTAAGTTCAATTCTGGGTTAATAAATACTACAATTTAATGGAATGATAATTTCAGTAAATTTAGTATTTAAATTTTTTTTTTATCTCAATTTGATTTAGATTTCAATATTCAATTAGTAACATGTGTAGTTTAATAAGAAAAACATAAACATTTAATTGAGAAAAAGAAAAACTCAGGTAGTAACACATGCAAAGATTGCCTTATGGTTTTCGTTCACAACTTGAGGAGCCTCTGACGTATCCTTTGGTGCAATTCAGGTCCATATTAGGTGAGGAAAGTAGATAAGACATTTATGAATCAGTTGATGTGTATACGATGCAATCCTGACCTATGACAAACCGAATGCAAACTTTTTATCATAGTATATATTACCAATTATTAATTATTTATATTTTGGACTCAAATGAGATGCCATATACAAGTGCAAGCCACTCTTTCAATAATCAATGAGAATAAAGCATAGTTATTTGGTAAGCATCTACAGTGACTGTTTCTGGCTATAGATATTCTGGTTTTAAATAAAGTAGTGATTCACTGAATGTACATGTCGCCTTTGTGTTGCAATGGGCCATTTGCCATCTCGGACCTGATTCAACTGCATTTGATTTTTACTCTGCACAGCTAGAGCCTTTATATATGTTTAGATAAAATCTTGGGCTGCATGTGAATTGTGAAGAAAGGGCATTACTATGAGCTGCAATTAAAAATGGCCCAACAGGCAGGACCAATAGATTGAATTTGAGTTCTTTGTGTTTTGACTTCACTTATCTTAAAATGATTCTATTTGATACGATTTCACATCAACTTCTTTTGTTCAGAGTTTGTTCACAATTTTGTCCAGAGTTTGTTCACAAAGGAATTATAGAGTTTGTTTGTGGACGTTTATGGGGAAATTTACACAAATAATATTAAAATAATATAGGTTTACTTTTATTCACCATATGTTTCGAATAGTTTTTTTTTTTTTTTTGGGGGGGGTTTCATTGTTCAAATCGACACAATTAGTGTCAATTTGGCTTTGGAAAACTCAAAAAAATTCATATTAAATTTTTAAAAAATTATGATTTTTAAAATTCAAAAAATTAAAATATAAAAATTCTAAAATTCAATGTTATCTAAGTCAAACTGAATTAATTTAACCGAAAATGACTAAGATATTGAACCGAACTAAAAAAATAGATTTAACTGGGAGTTGAACCAATTTCAAACTGATCTAATCAATTGATTCCCAAAATTACTAGCCCAATTGCTTCAAAGTAAATAAATTATAAAAAAATTAAAAAAAAATTACAAGAATCAATTTAGCTGTCAATTCAAATTGTTTTTTTAGCTCGAGTTAACCAATTCGTATCAGTTCATGGGTCAACTAGTTTTTAAAATCTATGAACTTTTTTAGCCCTCAACATTTAAAGTATTTTTTTTTGTCAATGTGGTCCATACCTCTTAAAAATACATAATTTTTTAAAAAATATTTTTTCATATTTTAAAAAACATAAAAGTTTAAAATTATATTTTTAAATAAAAATATGAAAAGAAACTCTTCAAAAATTCAACAATACAAAAATTCCAAAATTCTATGTTATAAAAATCAGACTGGACTGGTTAGACCAGAAATCGAGCCTCTCATTGGACCAATACCCCTTAGCCAATTTCTGGTCCAAATGGTCGTTTAGATAGCATTGAATTTTTATTTTTAGATTTAAAAGAGTTTTTATGTTTCATAATTTTTATTTTTAAAAATTATTGTAATACTTGAAAATTTTATAGTAAGATATTATCCTTGATATAGTAAAATAAGAAAATAAAGTGACAAAAAGGGAAATTTTGAGTTATGTCAACATTGGGGAGTATATTATGATATATTAATTAAAGAAATGACTAAATCGTAAAAGTGAAAAAAGTTTTGTTACACAAGAGTAAATACTCAAAATTTGAGGGGTTAAAGTATAAATATGAAAAAGTTGAAGGACTAATAGTGTAAATATTTTAAGGGTGGAATGATCTAGAAACTAAGGAAAATGGATGAATTAGGACTAAATTGAATAGGTGAAGAATTATGAGGGACTAAATTACAATTTTACCAAATTTAAATGATGACTCAAGGATGGAATTTTAAAAGATCATAAAGGGAAATATGGTCAATTAGAAGGAGAGAGAAATCTATAAGGTAATGATATGTTAAAGATATTTTAGATTAATTAAATAAATAAATATTAATTTTTTAATATTTTAATTTGATTTTAAATGATATTTTATTATTTTATTATTTTATTCAAAATATATAAGGAAAGAAAGATAAAGAGCCATCATCTTTTTCCCATGCACCCAACGTATGAAGAGAAAAGAAAGAAAGAATTTCCACCATTCTTTACAATTTGGTCCTTTCACAAAAAATCCACCATTTTCACTTAGAAATCAAAAGAATTTCCATAGCCATCAAGAGAGAAAGATAACAAGGAGGCTATGGGGAGCTAGAATATCAAGTTAGATTCAAGAAATAGAAGCTGGAGGAGAGAAAAAATCAAGTTAGAGATTGAAATCAATAGAGCAAGGTAAGAATATCAAGATTTCAATATATTTTTAAGTGTAATATTATTGAAAATGCATGGAAATGATGTGAATGTAGAGTTTTATTTTATAAATTTTTATGTTCTTGATATGTTAGTGAAGGAAAATAAGAGAAAGTGATGGAAAATATTGTAGAAAAAGGAAATAAGGGTGTTATAAACTTGGTAATCAACATTTTGTACTAAAATAGTTTTGGACAACAGCAGTGGTCTAAATTTGAAAAATCACCAAACATTTTGGAAATTGAATTAGAGATTGAATAAAATATGAAATTAAAATTTATTGAGTCTAGTTTTTAATAGAAGAAACAGTGTAAGCAATGGAATCGTAAATTGTGAGATATAATAAATTTAGTAAGACAAGGTCAGAATGATTTCGGGTTCCCTATTTTGAATTTGGAAAATAATTAAAAATTGTATAAAAATAATTACGAGCTTAAATTTATATTTGAAAATCCTTAATGAGTCTATTTTCAATATAAACAAATAGGAACATCATCTGAATCCTGTACTAAGAGATAATTAATTTTTAATAAAGAAAGGTTGAAGCTGTCAAACAGCAGAACATAGATAAATTTGAATATTTTACTGCACTTATTGACTAAATTATAAATTCTATAATTTTTATGGTAGAAATATATTTGAGTCTAGTTTCTAAAACAACAAGCGGATCTTGATTTAAAATTCTGTATCTCAAGATATAAATAATTTAGTGACAATAACTCAAGTGGACAGCTTGATATGAGTATATAAGCATATAGTGGAATTATGTACATATCAAGGATGTGGAATGGAGAGGAGGAGGAGGAAAATATATGTGAATATTCAGCTAACATCGGTTTACATTAAAATGACTAATTTGCATGTTGTAGGCTCAGGGATGAAATTGAATAAAAGTAAAACTTTAGGGACAACTTTATAAAAAGTCAAAAATGACCAAATTGCATGAAATGAATTGTTTTATTATTTTAATTAATAAATTGAATGAAATTATCAATTTAGATAAATATCAGGTGGAAAAT
Source organism: Gossypium arboreum (assembly GCF_025698485.1). Lineage (NCBI taxonomy): Eukaryota > Viridiplantae > Streptophyta > Magnoliopsida > Malvales > Malvaceae > Gossypium > Gossypium arboreum. Next base: position 44,014,190 of record NC_069080.1, read on the forward strand.
AGAGAAAAATAGAAAATTTTTAAAATGCCTCTGAATTTTGATATTTCTGCAATTTAGCCAGGTAAGTTCATATGGTTGAACTTTCATGATTATTTGCTAAATTAGGACTGATATAATGTATTATTTCATATGTTTGCTATTGAATTATGAATATTGTTAAATTATGAAAATCGGATCAAAAGTTCAAATTGACCAGAACGCTAAATTGAGTATGACCATTCAGTGATCAGTGATGAATTGACGGATAAGACCATGGCTGGGCCATGGCAATATATGTTTAAGACCATAGCTAGGCTATGGCATCCTGATGATAAGACCATATCTGGGATATGACACCACGAGTGTAAGACCATGGCTGGGCCATGGCAATACACGTGTAAGACCATAGCTGGACTATGACATCATACCAGAAATGAGTAAGACCATAGCTGAAAGACGCTATGGCATCACGATTCAGACAAGTAAGACCATAACTGAAAGGCGCTATGGCATCGCGATTGAAATGTGTAAGACCATAGTTGAAAGATACTATGTCAATATGAAGAGAAATGAATAAGACCATGCTTGAAAGATACCATGGCAACATGACAAGAAATGAATAAGACCATGGTTGAAAGATACCATGGCAACATGAAAGGAAATGAATAAGACCATGGTTGAAAGATACTATTGCAACGTGACAAGAAATGAATAAGACCATGGTTGAAAGATACTATGGCAACATGACAGAAAATGAGTAAGACCATAGTTGAAAGACACTATGGTATCTTGTCGAAGATAAATAAAACCGTGGATGAGAGTCGCTATGACATCTATTGAACAATTGATATTCAGGTAATATGTATCAGATGATGAATGGTTATATGAATTGGTTGTACAAAATAGTTATGTGAAATGTTTACAAGAATTGGTCATATGGAAATATATGTACAAAATAGTTGCATGAAATAATTATGAAGATAGATAAACGAAATAAGTATAGGTACATGGAATATAATTTATGTTAAGTTTGATATGAACTATTACCGGAATAAATTTACATAAAATATATAGAAATGATGGTGTATGAAATATTGATATAATGAAATGAATGATATATACTTATGAAGAAACGGTAAGTATTTAATTGAAATTTTTGTTAAATGATATGAAAATCCTAGTAATGCCCAAAACCCTATTTAGGCGATGGATACGGGTTAGGGGTGTTACAATTATAAATTTTAACTTTTACCTTTTACCTTTTTTAAATATGAAGCTTTTTTATTATAATTTTTTAAAATATTCAAAACATATCATTTGGGTAAATAAAAGTGGGTCTATATTATTAGGGTAATAAATTATTATTTTAATATTATTCTTATAAATTTCCCAAGAGAGAATTTACTTATTGGTGTAAAATAAGTAGTTTTGTACATTTTCATAAGTTGATTTTACTATTAATATTTTACTAATCCAATTGTTAAATTTATCAATATAAGTATTTCCATGTATATAATTTTCAAATGGATTTGATATCTCTATCATTTTAATCTAAAACACTCTTTCCTATCAAACCAAATCTTATCATGATTGGAAGCTTTTCATGTAAAATATAGATATTTTCAAATTACTCAAAACTTACGGTAAATTAAACCCATTGTCACTAAACTGTTAGTGAGTTTACATTTTGGTCACTCAACTTCAGAAAGTATGTGTAACACCCCTAACTCGTATCCAACACCAGAACAGGGTTACGGAGCATTACTGGACTTACAACTTAAACAATCATACATTTCATAATCCATCATCAATTAAATCAAAAACCATTCAAATACATTCATACAGTCCCTAATACGAGCCTTCGAGGCTCCAAATAGACATTAAAAGTGGTTCGGGACTAAACCAAGTACTCAAGAAATTTTTTTAGAAAAACAATGAATTTTTTCAAAATGCAGGGGACACACGCCCATGTGGTCAGGCTGTGTGTCTCACACGGCCAAGAGATACGCTTGTGTCTTAGGTCGTGTGGGCATTCAAAATGGGGACACACAGCCGTGTCTTAGCCCGTGTTCGACCCCGTGTAACTCACTGACTTGGGTCACACAGCCAACCACACGCTCGTGTGCCAGGCCATGTGCTAAGCCATGTGAAAATTAGAGGGTATACTGACTTATGCTACACGGCCAAGCCACATGCCTATGTGCTAGGTTGTGTGAAGCTACTAACTTGATTCTTATATAAGTATCAGGGGACACATGGCTATGTCACCTGGCTGTGTGTCACACACGGCTAAGACACACGCCCGTGTCTCTACCTGTGTAAGCAAAAAATGGGTCATTTTCCAAGCCATATTCCTCACCCATCTTGGTACCAACCTATACAAATCAATTTGCACTTAACCATGGCATAAATAGATACTAAAAACCAACCAATATCAAGTTTATAACATGTACTATCCGCACATACAACATGATATCCAAGAGCACATTCATTTGACCACTTTTAAACATACCAAATATACTTTTAAAGTCTACCTAAATGGTCAATTTCATATATGAGACATTGTGCCTAAAACTTAGCATGCATACACATTTAAATTCCAACCATTTAGTGACAACACCCAATTTCACAAGCAAGGCATTCATATAGCAACTATACACCACATGTCATAAGGCCATTTATACATATACATATCAAAATACATGACCACCTTACAAGCCAATTCAAATGGCCAAAACACAACAAGACATATAGGCCACATTAGCCAAAATACCTATACATGTCATTTAACCCAAAATATAAAGTCTAAATTACCAAAATAAGAGTGTGACATCCCAAATTAGGGCTTAGTCAGAATAGTGGTTTTGAGACCACAAATCTGAGATAGAAATAATTATTTTATGATTTTTATGAGGTCTATAATATGAATGCATGCTTATGTGAAAGTTTCATGAAGAAATTCTATGCATAAAATGTCTAATTGAATTTTAGGGACCAAATTGAATAAAATGTAAAACTTGCATTCTAGAAGATTTAAGCATGAAATTGCTTTAGATTATGAATTAGAGGGTCCTAATTAGAAATTTGACCAATTTCTATAATTTTGGACAAAAATGGACATGAATAGGAAAAATTTGAAAGAAAGACCCTAAAGGCATTTTGGTCATTTGGTAATTAAAAGAATAAAAAGGGAAAATCAAAGCAAAAATGTGTCCATCTTCTCCATGTGCTAGCCGGATTTCTCTATAGCCATAGCTAGGGTTTTGTTCAACATTTCCAAGCTTGATTGTAAGTGCTCCCTACCCCTGTTTTTAATGTTCTTTGTATTTTTGAAGTCTTTGATGCATGATCTACCCATTTCTAGCTATATTTTGAGCTAAGGTTCATGTATGAAATTTTAACCATGTGTAACATGCATGTATTTTGTTGATTAATGGAGGAATATGAATGTTTGATGCATGATAAACATCTTTTACTAGGTGATTTTTAGTGAGAACACCTAAAAAGGGGACTTGTTTGTAAAACTGTAAAAGTAAGTAGTGATAATGTGAAATAAAGGAAAATATGGGCTGATATGAGCATAGTAAAGGTTCGTCTAGGCTTGGGTAACCAAGAAAATGTATGCATTTCATTTTACGAGCCTAAGGGACTAAATCGTAAATAAATAGAAAGATAGGGGTAAAAAGGTAATTTTACCAAAGCATGAATTATGGATCAATTTGTGTAATGTGATTAATAAACAAGTTAAATTTGGCATTATAGATCAAGAAAAATGTGAACCAGGTCTTGATCGAGGGAAGAATAAAGTATATGACGATTAGGCTCGATTACCATCATTTTTGTATTGAGGTAAGTACATGTGTAAATAATGTGACAATGTGGTATGTTATGCTGTGTTAACATTATGTGATAATTATTTTATTGCTATTATGTATGCTATGTTTAATGGTGCTATTGTAAGCATGAATGATATTATGGCCGCTATCCACAATGTCACAAGCAAGTGCAATAGAGGTGTAATGTGCAAGTGAGAAAAACCCCGTTTGAATCTTAGGAATAGTTTAGGATACAAGTGACATGTCACTAGGCATTAAGAAGTCTGAACTCGTTGAGTGGTCTGGGTTCGTGATATATGTAGCATCCAAGCTTGTTGAATGGTCTGAGTTCATTTGGATGCAAGCATCCGGGCTCGTTGAGTGGTCCGAGTTCATAATGGATGCGATACATGTGATTGAGTTCTGAAAAATGGTCTTGTGTCTCCTACCGATGGCTAGGTGATCCTTGAGTGGTCGTATACCTGATAGCTTTTGTGAGCAGCTCGTGTAGTTACACCTTGATCGATAGCTTATATGAGCAAGCCCGTGAGTAGCTCCATGGTGAGCGTTGCATGATATAAGGTAGCTTCGGCTATGTATGTTTATGTGGCACTTATGTGCAAGTTTTCGTGTATCTAATAGTATTTCGAGTGTTCAACGGGTATTATAATAAACGATGCGATGAAAGTCCCAAGATGGCATGGTAATGAAGGAAAAGTTATTTGTTATGCTACGGATATGTACATGTATGTATGTTATACTCATAAAGGATGCCTCGTTAAAGGATGGTATGTGACGAGAAAGTGTATATATATATATATATATCAACACTTGATAAATGAGCTAGAATGCTTGAATGATGAATAATCTTGGTGGTTATACTATTATGTCTTGCACGATTATGGTTTATTAATATTGCATATTATTTGCATGTGGACTTACTGAGCTTAAATGCTTACTCCTCTCTCTTTTCCATCCTTTGTAGTTTTTCCAAGCTAGCTTTGGGATTGGAAGTTGTCAGAGCATTCGATCACACTATCAAACGAACATTGGGTATAGTGAATTTGTTATTTTGAGTATGGCATGTATAGGAGACTTGGTCATTTTATAGTATGTGTCATGCTGTTTGGCCAAATTGTGAAGGCCTATGATGTTGATGATTCATTTTGTAATAGCCATGTGATATGGCTCATGATTGATTCTTGGGTTGTAATATCTAATTGTTCATGCATGCATGTGTTAATGCTTTGATGATGTTCTATGTGGTTGTGTGATGGATATATGACGAGATATTGTCTTGATGATGTGGAATACGATTGCTTGATGGATGTATGAAGATGTATGGATTAAAACTAGGAGATAAAGAATGGTTTAATAACCTAAGATGACAATAGTTATAAATGTGCAACTTGAAATTTTGATAATTAAGTTGATTTGCATGAAGTTTGTATAAAATGCTTCCAAATGGTGTGATTAAGGGAATGTGCAACAAGATGAAATTATAATAATGTGAAAGTGCTATGGTGTTGAGTATTGAGTGTCTAAGTAGGACATGTTGCATGTTACGAAATTTGCTTAAGTGCACGAGTGATTAACGGTGACAATTGGCTTGGAAAATAGCCTACAAATTCTCCACAAGGGTAGACACACGGGCATGTGTCTAGGTCGTATGTGACACACGGTCTACCCCACGGGAGTGTTGAATGGTCGTGTGTCCCCTGCACCTAAATTTTGCAAGTTAGTATGCCCAGTAGTAAACACACGGCTTTATGTCTTGGCCGTGTGAGAGACACGGCCTACCCACATGGGCGTGTACTCTGGCCGTGTGAAGTCTGCACCATTTTATGAAAAATTCATTTATTTTTAATTGACCACACGGTCTGGCCACACGGCACTGTGATACGGCCGTGTGACCCTAAATTGATGCTGACGTCATAGTTAGAGATTTGCACGGCTGGAGGATATGGGCGTGTTGAGAGTACACGGGCGTGTCCCTTGTCTCACACGGGCGTCTGGCTCTGTATTAGGGAAAATTTCCTAGACTTTTCTAAAGTCTTCTATTTAGTCCCGAATCACTTCTGATGGTTGTTTTGGGCCTCGCAGGCTCATATCAGGGACAAATTGTGTATGTATGAATAAAATTGTTTTAAATAAAAATTTTATAGCCTGGTTTTTGCATGAATGACTGTATATGTGTTCGGTAATGCCTCATATCCTATCCCGGCCTCGGGTACGGGTAAGGGGTGTTTCAAAGAGTTTGATAGTGTGACGTGATCTCTGACAACTTTCAAACCAAGCGAGCTTCTAAATCACTATAAAACATGGAAATTAAAATGGAGTAAGCAATTAAGCTTAGTAAGTTTGTATAACTAATAAATACAACTTACCAAATCAAACACAATTTAGGTAAACAAAATTTTAAAGCATAGATGCAACTTAACTTGGCCCAAAGCCTATCACACAATCACAATCATGTTAGCCATGTATTTATATATCAAATATAAATCACTTCTCATATTTCACATGAATACATGTACTAGTTTGTATCGACCTCGTATAATCTCATATCATTACTGAACCCGTTGAACCATTTAGAATACTATCAAATACTCAGGTATCTCGTACACTAAGTGCCAAAACGTGGTCGAAACCACCTCTATCTCATATCTTATATAGATGCTCACTCTCGAGCCATCATTGGTTCTGCTCACACAAGCTATCAGTCAAAACGTAATTACATGGTGTTGCTTACACAAGCTGTAAAGTAACCGCAACACATACCGAAAACTCAGCCATTAGTAGGATGTACGAGACCAACTCCCAAAACACGATAACCCCTAATGACATGTCAGTTGTATCCTATCTATTCTTAAGGTTCAACTGGGATCCAACCCATAAGTCGTCGAATCTTCGTTGAGTATTTCCGTAGAGTCATATCATTACATTATAATAATAAAGCATTTAAAACACATATAATTTAATCTTATTAATATACGGACTTACCTCGAATTAGTATGAAGAAAAACGATTGATCAATCCACTACTTTACCTTTGCCTCAATCTAATTCCGAATGTGACTTTTCTTGATCTAAATAATCAAATTTAACTAATTTAATTCTCAATCCTTTCAATTTAATCCAAAATTCATGTTATGGTAAAATTATCATTTTGCCCCTAAACTATTAACTTCTTTAAAATTTAGTCCCTAGGCTCGTAAAATGAAATTCATGGAATTTCATCCACACCCAAGCCTAATCAATTTCTATACATGCCTATAGAAATCCAAATATTTCACAATTTCACACATTTGCCACACAATTTACACATTTCTCAATTTAACCCCTAATTGACAATTTCATTAAAAATCACTTAACAAAAGTTGTTTAACTAACAACAAAAAATTATTTTCTTCCATTAAACTTAAAAAAAAAACTAACATGCTCACATGGAAAAACCCTAAACTTTTAACCATATTGCAATTTAATCCTCTCTTTAGCTAGATTAAGCTACAACGATTCCAAAAACATAAAGTTAACAAAAACAAGATAAAGGATCACTTACATGCAGGGGAATTATGTGGCTGAAATTTTAAGCTTCAACACCCCTATTTTCCTTGTGTTTTTAGGTGGAGAAGATGAAACAAATGGGTTGATATTTTGTTTTATTTAATTTATCCATTTATTTCTTATTTACCATTTTAAACTTACCTAACTTTAAAAATAACAAAATTTCCAAGCCATGCTCATCCACTATCACTTTTAATGGTCTAATTAGCATATAAGGACCTCAACTTTAAATTCCTATAGCTCTTTAACACCTCTAGCTAATAGAACACAACTTTCGCACTGTATGCGATTTAGTTCTTTTTCACAAATTGAGCATAAAAACAGTAAAATTTCTTAACGAAAATTTTATACTATCATACTATCATGTTGTAGATACTAAAATAATATTAAAATAAATTTTATGACATTATATTTGTGGTCCCGAAACCATTGTTTTGATTTAAGTGAAAACGACCGTTACAGTATAAAATAGTCATTGAATTATTTGAAAGTTTTCATTTATGTCACTGAACTGTTCAAAAATTTTTGTTTATGTCACTAAATTGTTCAAAAGTTTTTATTTAAGTCACTAAGTTGTTAAGTTTTTTTTTTTATATTTTAAGTCTGACTAGTGAGCTTCATAAGACGGTTAGACGATTGGTATGGTGGGTTAGTAACCATCGACGAATAGAAGAATATACTTTATATCCAAACGATATGACAGCTAGTGTCAGAGATTGAAGAAAAAAGATATTTGGATTTTGACTCATAGATTCGTAACTGTAGAAGAGAAGGGGAATGATAGCTTTTGGTTATGCAGATGGTTCAAACAAAGAAGACCAATACGACAACGATTTTAATAACCCAATGAATTAAATGAAAACTTACAAATAGTTTAGTGACCATTTGTAACCTTTTGAAATGGAGTGGCCAAAATATAAACTTACTAGTAATTTAGTGATATTGGATGTAGTTATCTACAAAATATATCATGTATGATTTACATAAGTGAAACATAAAATATGACAATATTAATTAATAGAAAATGTTATAAAGGAGTGTAAGTGGATCCCTCTTAATGGTAATTGTTGACTTTTTTTTGGTAAAATAAACTAAAACAAGTAATCAATCACATGGAAACATTCTGGAATAACACATTTTTAACTCTATTTGTTTTTAGGATTTCTTCAAACTCCCTAGTAGGAAAATCAAGAATTTGCATGTCTTCCTTCTGTCCAAAAGCCAGTCTGGCTAAAGTGTCCACAACATGGTTGTACTCCCTAGATATATGTCTTACAAGCCATTGATCTTCATGAGATAAAATATGTTGGATCCTCTAGATTAAAGTAGAATTCGAAATGGTTGATGTAGTGTCTTGAATCGATCTGACTACCTTCAAACTATCAGTTTGTATTATGACTTTGTCGTGACCTCTTTTTTGAATTATTTTGAGGCCATCCAAAATGCCCCATAATTCACCGTCAAAGACTGAGCATTTTTCCAAATGGTGGTTATACCCAAGGGTCCACTCCCTATTTTCATCTCGCATGACACCCCCAACAACAGCAAGGCCAGAACTCAATGAAACAACTCTATCGGTATTTAGGAAACCCAATTCCTTGTTTTTGGTTCCTCAATAGTAAGGTCCTGATGGCATATGGAAACATCTCTAGACACCATAGAATATTGTTTAGCCCAAGTATCCGAAACTTTGACGATCCCATTTGGATTCCACATTATACCTTGAAAGAAGAAAAGATTACAGTTCTTCCAAATACGCCAAGCAAGTAGCCCAAATCGACAGGCCCAATTAACTCTTCCCTTATGTCTAACACCCCAAAATAGGTCCTAGGATTTTTAGGGGTATTTTAGGAAATTTAGCCTTAGAGTGTTTCAAAATTTTGCGACATGGTTTATCGGTAATGTTTTTATCTATGATTTTTAGAAAATCAAGTCAATTTTTGAAAAAGGTGTTTAAAATATCATTAATTTTGAAGTAAGAATTTATTTGTAAAAGAGTCAAAATTGTGAGCTTTTAATATACAATTAAACCAAAATTTAAAATTCAACCTATTTCTTTCCCCTCACAACAAAGTGACTTAAAAACCTTCCCCTTTTATTTGTGTTTGCTGTCCAAAGCTTCCCCAAATGCCTCATCCGATTTTCTTTGTTGAATCTTCAATCTTTTCCCCAAGTCAATCACCTTCATAAATCTTCAAGAAAACACTCAAAAACTCCATAGATTTCATCATCTTCTTCGTGTGTGGATTTTTCGGGTTTTCAAAAAGAAGTTTGTTTTCTTACAACTAAGGTAACCATTCATATTTATATTAATTTTAAATGTTATTTAGTCTTTAAAACCAAGTTTTTAGCCATTAAATCACACGTTTTGAATAAAAGTAAAAAAATTGGGTCGTTAATGGTAGATTTTAAGATTTTGAGTAAAAACGTGGTTTTAAAGTGTTTTTCAATTAGTTTTGACATGATTAAGAGGTTTCTAAACTTACTTTGATGTTTTGTTAAAAAATTCTTGAGTTTTAATGAATTTAGGGAAAATAGCCATAAAACATATCGAAAAAGTTGATACCTAATTAAGTAGTTTTGTATAGTTTAAATTCGTACACAAATAATTAGATGAATGAAACTTGTTTTAGGTGAAAAGATTAAGTGTAGATTGAGATATTTGAATTTCAAGTTGGTTATATTAAAGGTTTCGGCTACATGAGAACATAGCTTAGGCTTATGTTTTGATTGCTTGTGGTGTGTCCTTAGCTGATTTTTGAATGTATTGTTGTGTGAATTATTTTGTTGAAGTTTCAGATTCTTTAAGACCTTCTACGAGTAAAGATGAAGGCAATGAAGAGCTAGTTTGAAATTTCGACTTTTCGACGAAAGCGTAATTGGTGAGTGTTTAAAATAATTTATTGTGGACATGATTTAATGCGTTATTTTGGAATTTAGTAGTAGCCTAAACCCCTACTCTAAATTCTGAGTGTAAGCTTTCTCATACCTATGCTATCTTGTGAACAATGTACTTATGTGTTTGTAAATATGTGAATTGAGATGAGATGTTATAACATGTGATATGTGGTTATGATAACCGTTGTGAAAGTGCAAATGTGTACATGTTATGTATATGTTAAATGTTAGTGACAGTGTTTTGCTAAAGATGCAAATATGCAGTGATAGTGCACTGATAATCGGCAAGTGATATGTGTTTGATTTCGGATATTTTGGTCTTGTGATCTTGAAATCATTGGATATAGTTGGTATGCCATAGGATTATGAATACTCACCTATATGTACAGTAACTTTGGGCATTGAGGCCCTGGGACATGTTGGAGGAATAAGGGAATGTGAGCTAAGCTCCATTCAATGAGAAATGTGAGGGGAAATAAAAAGAGTGTTAGTTTTATGCTTCACTTTTGGGACATGTTGACTCTATTAGTCTATGTGGTGTATTGGAGATCTGTGTATTTGATGAGTGATGATAGATTTCACTTTTATGTTTCATAGATCATGTGCCAAATTATCTTAAATTATGAATATGTGTGTATTGTGATATATGTTTATATGACGTGTGACTATTATGTTAGAATGTTATGTGATTATATGTGTAATGTGATTTATGCTTAAAAGTGAATATTTTTACCATGTAAAAAAACTAGCAATAATGCACGAGTAAGTATAATATGACACTAGAATTAGAACTGTTGAGGTTATGCTATATGGTTGTTTCATTAATGCTTGATGAATTGTTCGCATTGTAGTTATTCAGGGCATTCATTAAGCTTGTTAAGCTCACTCACTCCTTTTAAACCATTGCAGATTAGTTGTAACACCCTCTACCCGTATCCGTCATCGGAATAGGGTACGAGGCATTACTGGAGCTCATCGAATCATTATTAATTAGGGGAAAAAGTAAAACAAAGTAAACATGTAATATTTAATAAATTCGTATATCATGGTAATTAACTTACCGCTTCTCTATAGTCAACATAATTATGCAAAGCATAATTATTTGAATTGATCATGAGCCTTAATACCTATTCTTATCACATTGTTAGTCATATAAGTCATATAAATATCAAGAAACATGTATGGGCTCAACTTTCATTAAATTTCTCATATGCATATACTTTTACACATCATTTATTCACATAACTTATAACGATCATATCTATGTATTTTAAATACAGTTTCATAACAATTTGTCTTGATTCCAGACTATCTCACATTGGAGCTTTACTCATCAAATCATTTGAAATACTATCTTTATACAAATAGTACACTTGAGTTGCACAATTCTATAATTATGAACGAACACATTTATAAAATATATTCCATGTTCATATATCATAGTCTCATGTCTCCATATATCAAATATATAACCATTATTTTCTTGTGTTTTAGATAAATACATATAACCATACATAAGCATGCCATTCACTATTTCTTCCTGTCTATCACAATTTCAAATGATAGATTCATGTGAATGAGCTCAATGATAACCATGAAAATACTTACCACATTCTTTCACACATATTCCACTTATAACATATTCTTTTATATTTGGCTTGAGATTTACTAAGCAATATCGATATTCATTTATTAGGCAATATCAAATATTCAAATTATTCTTTAACATATGTAACATTTAATTCAAACATGAATTTATAACATTTTTCATTTTAAAAAAGTTTAATATTTACCAAATATAATTGACCATGTGATCAACTTATGCATAAGTCACTCACATATTTTCCTCCTCCTCCTCTCCATTCCACATCCTTAATGTATATAACACAGTTGTGAGTAACATTATCTATAATGTTTACTATTTACTTATATGAATATTCAAGCTGTCCATCTGCATCATAGTAACTAAATTATTTTTATATTGAGTTACAAAACTCCAAATTAAGATCTGCTAATTTTCCCTGAAACTAGACTCATGTATATTCTTACCTTAAAATTTTTAGAATTTTTGGTTTAACCAATAAGTACAGTTTATTCTCTAAAGTCACCCCTGTTCTACTATCTGACAGTTCTAACCCTTCTTCACTAAAAATTAATTATATCCTCGTACAGGATTTGAATAATGTTCTTGTTTATTTTTCTTGAAAATAAACTCATTAAGGATTCTAAAAATATAAATTTAATCCCCTAATTATTTTTATTAAATTTTTTATGATTTTCCAAAGTCAGAACAGGGGAACCCGAAATCATTCTGACCTTGCGTCATAAAATTTATTATATCCCATGATTTACAATTCCATTACTTACATTGTTTCATCTATAAGAAACTAGACTCAATAGGCTTTAATTTAATATTTTATTCATCCTCTAATTCTATTTATACAATTTTTTTTGATTTTTCAAAGTTAAACTACTGTTGCTGTCCAAAACAGTTTTAATGCAAAATGTTGATTTCCATTTTACCCCAAATTTCACAGTTCATACAATTCAGTCCTTGCTCAACTAACCCCTCAGTTGAGCTAATTTTTCTCAATTAATAGTTTAGTATATCATTTTAAACAACTTCATAACCCCTAAAAATCAGAACTTTAGCACTAGACCTTAATTCCAAACTCTTTCATTATTAGGTCGTAAAATCAATTTCCATCAATTTTACTTGATAAAATCATCATACATCAAAATTAAAGCTTCAATTCTATTTTTATTCATCATATGCTTCCAGCACTCATCCATAGAAACTTTAAAAATTAGCCATGGAATCAAAAACTAATGACATAGTAAGTTGGACCCAATTGTAAAAGTCTAAAATCTTAGAAATTTCAAGGAGAAAGCAAGAATTAAACTTACATGAAGCTAGAGTATGAAAACCAGCTTGAACCCTCTTCCATGGCTATTTTTCAGTTGATGAAAATGAAGAGAAATGAAGAGAATTCTAGATATTCCATTCTAGTCCCCTTTTATTTAGTAAATTTTATTATTTTCCCATTTTGCCCTTATTTCTTCAATTTTCCTGATTTTTCTCTGCTTGTGCCACCCAAAGTATCTCCTTTAGGCTTATTTTCACTTTAGGTCCTTCCTCATTTGAAAATTGAGCTATTTAATCCTTTTAGTAACTTTTACATCTTTTTCAGTTTAGTCCTTTTTATTTAATTAATCACCCAAACGCCAAAATTTTCTAACGAAATTTAAATAGTACCTTATTGACACTCTGTTAATATTTATAAAAATATTTATGGCTCAGTTTATAACATCGTGATCTCAATACTTTTTTTCTTAAATTCTTGACCAAATAAATCTTTATAAAACACAATTTACTATTTCAAAAATCTTTTAAAAGCTACATTTGGCTCATAAATATTAAATAATATAATCTACAAGTTTATTTTTTGGATTTGGTGGTCTTGAACCACGATTTTTGACATTGCTGAAATTTTGGCTATTACAACTTTCCCCCTTTTTAGAATTTTCGTCCTTGAAAATTCCTTCAGAGGAGAGGTTCAAATATTTTTCACTAACTAATAGTATCACCAATTTTCAAAGCTGAAACATTAACTGCCACTTGTAACTCATATATCAGGTAATTTTTTTCATACGATTTTTAATTGTTTAACAGTGTAGACTATTACTTTGTCTTACTGCATCAAAACATAGTTTACCCACTCAATGATATATCATTGTAAATCACAACTTTCTTACTCGATTTAGGCTGAACCAGAACTGATGCTTTGATCAACAGAACTTTTATCTGGTCAAAATTTTGCTAACATTTATTAAACTATTCAAATCTTACATCTTTCTATAATAACTGTATAATCAGTATAACTATCAATCATTAACACCGAAGCTTTAAATTTTTCGAAGTTGTAACCATCATACCAATTGAAACCATAGTACAATAATAAGGTCAACGTCTTAACCTTAGAAATAAAATAATACTTCAATATCACTAGTACTTCCCAAACAAAAAAGAAAAGACTAAAAATAGTCCCAATAACAACCAATGCAATAACATGATATTCACAAACTGTGATTCATATACTAAACTTCCATATTCGAATTAGGAGTTATAACAGTAAATGTAATGGTCTCCAACTAATAAATATCTTTCTTGAATATATAAATTATATTATATTTACAATTCAGAACTTCAATCAATAGAAGTAGAAAACAACATCATATGAATCTTTTTATCAAATCTTCTCTCAAGCATAATTTATTAGAAAATCAGAGAAGGGATAAGCAATACTGCTCATATTTTAATCAGACTTTCAACAATTCCCTTTAACATCATGATCAGCCAACCTTTCAATAAAATAGTAATCACATTTGAAAATGAACAATTACATAGATTTCTATATATATACAAATCATGTAGAATACCCAGAAAAGATTGCTGTAAGATATATAATCATAACAGTTGCAGTCAGATATCTTTTCCATTTTACCACTGTGCAACTGACTACTAAAATCATCAATAATTATAAATTATACAGCTCAGTAAAAGAACTAATTCAGAAGAAATTTCCAGTAAATTCGTTTTGTAGATACCATACCTGAATAAATCGATTACTCATGAATAACTTCTTTCTTAACAGTAATATTGCGTATTCTGAATAATCCTCAGAAAAATTGTCTAATATCTCAGTCATAATCATTTTTACTTACTAATCCATTCTCTATCCTTTCATTTCACAATTTATTTTTAATTCAATCTTTTAAACATAAATAAAATATAATACTTTACCTTGTAACAAAAATTGTTTACCTTTTTAACAGAGACCCACTAGACTAAACAGAACACTTAGAATATACGAAACTGATATGGATGTGCATTATTATGCACTATTAAACAGAGAGTACTAAAATGTTATACAGATAGCACAGATGTGCTAAACGGAGAGCACTATTGCGTTAATAATCAAAGAGCGCACTAGAGTTCCTTAATGGCATGCCACTAATATTCTAGTAATTCTAAATTCCGTCTACTTGAGCATTAAAATTGAATTTTATACATTTAAATACTTTACAATTTAATCCTTGTGCCAATAATTCGTATATTTATATATTCTTTATCTTTAATACACGCAATATATTTCAAAATTCACTAGTCATTCGTAATTTACTAATAATTCTTATCATGTACTTCATATATCACTATCCAATTCCAATTTCACTTTCAATTCATTCACAACTCAATTTAATTTCACTTTCTCATCAATATACAATTCAATACTAATATTTATCCATCACCCAATTCAATTTCCATTCAATTCAACAATAACATCTACCTTATACTTCACTTACCATGCACATAATTTAAATTTAACATTTAATAATAAATAATTTGAATTATAGTAATACAACCGTATCTTTGGGTATGTCTATACTCGATGGTATTACCATAATTCAAATTATAAAACTATAATAAATAATAGACATCAAACATGTAACATTGTAAGTCATATGTGTTAATTTATATTTAATTTCATATCTCAACCATAGTCTTCCATCAAAGGGCATCACATATCATCTATATTATCGTTAATCAATTCATGAACCTTTGGTTCAAGCTTTCAATCTCATATCTCAATTTCAATTCACATTTAAATTCATAATTCCACTTTTTCATACTTTCAATAGTTCAATCTATCAAATTCATTTTATTTTCTCATTTCATTTATTCAACCCTATTAACATAACTCGGACTCAGACGGATACACGGATCCAACACGATTTTGTGATATTGAACTATTAATTAGGCCGTTTAATGATTATTTATCGAAATAATTGACGTATGATGTTTATGAATAAAATGAAATGAATTAATTGCATATGCATGTTGCATTTTTGAGGTCTGGAGCAGAGGTATCGATAATCAAGTTTTAAAATCAATACCTCTGTGTTTTGAAACATATAGGAAGTCAGAATAAAGATTTGGCATCGATGCCTTTGATCGAGTATCGATACTTCACAACAGGTACTGGTAGTTTTCAACGGCTGGAAATTTTGGTGAGAAACATAATGCAAGTTTGGTATCATTTTTCCAGATAGTATCAATATCACTTAAAGAAAATATTGATACCTTAATGTCAAAATAGATATGTAACAGTCCGATTTAGACCCTAGTCAGAATAGTGGTTTCGAGACCACAAATTTGAATCAAAATTTTTTTATATTATTTTCCGTGCTTATAATATGTGAATTGACATGTGTGAAAGTTTCGTATGAAAATTCGATCATTTGTGTGCTTAATTTGTGAAAAGGACATAATCGCATAAAATGTAAAAGTGGCCTTCCAATTCTTAAAGTACTTAATTGGTAAGTTTCTTTAATTGTGGGGTCCTTATGATGCAATTAGACCATTGAATTAATGGATGGACATATATGTCTATAGTTAGTGGAATTTTGATATTAATTCATTAAGGGTAATAATATCATTTTGTAATTTAAGTTAAATTAAATAAAAAAAAAGGTTAAAATTCATTTAGTTCATCCATATTCCACCAAAAATAGAAAGAAAAGATAAGGTTTAAGTGTTTGAAGCATTCGGCCATGGTCCAAGCTTGATTCAAGGTTAGTCTTTGTTCGGTTTTTGATAATTTCTGCGTTTTTATGATCGTTGCTGAGTGTTCTATCAAGCCCATGTCTCAATTTCTGATTTTTTTGATGATTTTGAGTTATGCCATTGATGAAACTATGAGTTTTATGAAGTTTGATGATAGTATATGGAAGCTTGATGTTGGGTTAACATGTTTTATCTTTGAATTTTTGACGAATTTGAGTAATTTGGGCTAAACTGTAAAAATGAGATTTTTAGGGACTAAAATGTAAAATAAATGAAATATATGGACTTATATGAATACTATGAAAATTTGGCTAAGCATATGTGTAAGGAAATTTTGAGTATTTTGTGATTTTGTGAATTAGGGACTAAAGTGTCAAAATATGAAAATGTGAGGGCTAATTTGTAAAATGCCCTAAATATGTGTTTTTGGATCGAATTGAATGATTTGGTGAATAAAAGAGTTAAATTTGAATTTATATAGATGAAGAACAAAAGAAAACGGAATTAGATCGGGGGAAACGAATGTCGTCGAGTAGTCGACTCCATTCGTCCGAATCCGTACGGGGTAAGTCAATATACAAATAAACATATTTGAGTTGATTAATTTATGTTTATATGACATTGAATTGTGTTGAATGGCTATATGAGAGCTCAATATGTGATATCCGAGAAAGTTTTGATAATGTGACGACAACTAAAAAGTCCCATACGAACCATATGAATAGTTAGGATACATATGTCATGACATAGGATCCGATATGTGTTTTCGTGTAAGACTACGTCTGGGATGTTGGCATCGACTTATGATTTACATGTAAGACTATGTCTGGAAAATCGACATCGTATTTGATTTCGTGTAAGACCCTGTCTGGGACAGTGGCATCGATATTTGATTACATAGAAGACCACGGCTGGGGCGTTGGCATTATACGAGCTTTTTGAGCTATCCGCGTATCCTTATGATTCCGAACAGTTCAACAGGTATTCAAAGAAATGAATGATTATATGAGATGCATATTCAATTCATGTACATTTGAAATTGTGTATCATATTTGATGTTTAAAGGTAAGTATATGTATCTTTGTGATCAAGTGATTATAAGTGACAAAAGTATGAGAAAATATGCTATATGTGCAAATGAATGGGAAATACTGAAATGTATTTAAGCTATGTGGTTTGTGATAGCATTTGGCTAAGGAGTATATGTATATTATGATGTTTATATGTTTATATTGATAATTTTATTTGTATAAGGCGTACTAAGCTTTTGAAAGCTTACTCTGTGTGTTTTTCAACTGTTTATAGATATCGAAGCTACTGGAAGCTCGGGGATCATCGACGATCTTCACCACACTATCGAACTTCTTTTTGGTACCTTTTGAAAATGTATATATTGAGTTATGGCATGTATAGGCTAGAAGTGTGTGAATATATTTGGTAATGTATATATTTAGCCATGTGATTTGGATTGGTTTTGGGTTGTGTATATGAATGTGTTTTCGGTATGAATTATGTGATGCAAGTCTGTCATTATGATTTGCATTTGGTTGGCCAAAAGAAATGGTCGATTTGGTAAGTTTTGGTGTGACAGCCCAAAATTGACCCTAGTCGGAATGTGGTTTCGAGACCACAAAACCGAAGCATAAAAATAATTAAAAATTTATTTTGATACCTATAATATGTGTGTGCTCATGTATGACATTTTTTGATGTTTCGATTTAGTGTTATAAATGCGAATTTCACTAGAAAGGACCTAGTAGTGAACTTTGAAAGTATGATGGGGAAATGTGTGATGACTAGTTGCTCATGCATGCAAAAATAAGGGATTTGCATGTCAAATTTCCCCCCCAACATGAAGTGGCCGGCCATGGCAAGAGAGGATGGGCAAAACATGTCATGAAACATGTTTTGTTGGTGCATTAGGGAGAAATAATAAACAAAGGTGTATGGGTAAGAAAAGAATGAAAAAAAAATGTGTGAGTGTGGTATTCCCCCCATTGCCGTGAGTTGTAGAGAAAGAAAGAAAAATTTTGTTCATCCTTTCTTTGAGCCAAAACTAAGGAAGAAGGAGGATTTTTGCTTCATGCTTGGTTTGGAAGAGATCTAGAAGGAGATTTGGCTAAGTTTGCATCAAGATTAAGGTATGTATGAGGTTGTGTTAGGAGTTTCATGCATGTTTTGGTTGCTAACTTGATGTGCATGTTAGCCATGGCTCAAATCTTTGTTATGCCATGGAAATGGTATTTGGCCAAAGTTGTTATGGTGATAAAGCCATTGCATGCTAAGTGTGAAGCTTGATGATGATGCATGCAATGATGGATTGTCTACTTTTGAGTAAGATTTTGAGTTTTCTTTTGTTTAATCATGATTGAAGTTGAAAAGGGCATGATTGTCATATTCGCCATGATGCATTCATGAGCATGGTTCATGCTTCTTGCATGTTAGTTAAAATTTGTGTTTTGGATGGCTATGGACACCTTGAAATTCGCCATGCTCATATATGTATATATATGTTTGCACATGATGTTTTGGTTATGAACTAAGTGATGAATATGGTTGTTTAAAGAAGAAGATGTTGAAGAATGATTGTGAAATTGCAAGCACATTCGCCTAGCACACATATGAGTGCTTGATGCTATATTATAAGTTTTGAGCTACAATATGCAAAGCATTAACTAGTAAAATGCATGCTGTTTTTGTGAGGTATTAAGTGCATAATTGGCCTCAACATGCACATGAATATTCGCCTTGGGTAGCCTATTG
The DNA here is from genome assembly GCF_025698485.1 of Gossypium arboreum. NCBI lineage: Eukaryota > Viridiplantae > Streptophyta > Magnoliopsida > Malvales > Malvaceae > Gossypium > Gossypium arboreum. The sequence goes on from NC_069080.1 coordinate 44,033,836, forward strand.
AAGGCCTTAGCTTTTCCTTGATGCTCGAATAAATTGTATTGAATTGCTTGATGTAGTATAAAATGTGCATGACCATTGTGTATTCAAGCTAAAGAGTGGCCATATGACCATTTAAACTCCTTGTCATATTCGCCATAAGCTAGCACAATGAGGTTTTAATAAATTGAATTTGTTTGAATTAGCTCAAGAGCTAAGAGGGCCACAATTGGACAAGGGAAGGAAAAAGTGATCGAATAGCCGTAAAAGCCGTTCGACAACATCCGAGGTAAGTCCTCAAGAAGTGACCTTACTTGAATTATGTGGAATGAAATATGGATGTATTGATTATTGATTTATGTGTGTATGAGTATTGAATAATACCGGGCTAAGTCCCGAAGGCGATTATGCTAGTGATTATAATTGTGTTTGAGCCTTAGTAACGAGAATGAAATATGTATGTCCAATGATTATTGATGTATGTGTGCATGAGAAATTGAATGATATCCGGCTAAGCCCAAGACAATTATGCTGGAAATTATATCCGGTTAAGACCAAGGCAATTGTGCTAGTGGCTACATCCGGGCTAAGACCAAGGCATTCGTATGAAGTCATTCTATCCGGCTAAGACCAAGGCATTTGTGCACATGCTTATATCCGGTTATATTCAAGAATCTTGGGCTGGAGGTGAGTGTTGGTTGCTGTAATAAATTCAATTAGTACACTCGAGAAGCCCAAAGAATAAGGTACGTTTATATGTGCATTGAAAGTCGACATGTTTGAGCAACATTCGCTCAATCGACTAATGAATTTCAGTTATTGAATTGATTGATACTTTGTGAAAGTATATAATGATGAAGTGTGAAGTAAGAATGTGTATTAATGAAATGATGCATTTGGCTATGTGAATGTATTGCTGTAATTAGAGTTGATTATATTCCTTGAGACTTACTAAGCATAAAAATGCTTACCCGTTACTTTGGCTCTCTGTTTTATAGATTTCGCTCGATAGCAATCGGATTCGGGATCAATAAAGTCAAGTCATCCACACTATCAACGTCTCTATTTTGGTATAAATTTTGGTTGAACTTTGAAATGGCATGTATAGGACTACCCTTGTTGGTTTAAAAATGTGGTGATGTATATGTATACGGCCATGCGAAAATGGCTCGTAAAAGGAAGCATGAACTTAGACTTTTGTGGTTTGTATGTATATATATGGTGTCATGATGTGATTATGGATTGGAAATGGGAGTGTTGGTCACATGATCAGCCATTGGTATGGTTAAAATGATCATATATGAACCTATGTATGGCAAGACTAGTTGGTTCATGGAGACTACCAAATAGGTAAGACCTACCTTAAAACAGATGCTGCCAGCTGCAGTGACGTGAATGTGAAAAATCACCAAAATTTGTAGGAATGGTATTAAATAGTGAATAAGCTATGTAAATGAACCTTGATGAGTCTATTTTCATATGGAAGAAACGAAATGGTCATAGGAGTTACATGTTAAGAGATATCAAAGCTATTGTGAGACAGGGCCAGAACGGTTTCTGGGTCCCCTGTCGCAACTTTAAAAATTTACTATAAATTATCCAGAAAGAATTAGGAGTCATGCCTTATATGTACAGATTCCATTTTGAGTCTAGTTTCATTAGAAACAAACGGCACCAGTATTAAAGCCCTGTACAGAGAGATATTCAAGTTATAACGCGCGAAGGTCAGAGCAGTCGATCCCTGTAACATGGGTGACTTTAACTAATAAACTGTACCAATTGGCCCAACCAAAAATTCTAGAAATAAATCCATGGATGGATACATGAGTATAAATTCAGGGAAAATTTACGAAACCAGTTTCCGAGTTTTGAAACTCGAGATATGATTTTTAAGGCGACGGTGACGCAGTTTTCCAGCCTGACTGGAAATGTCAAATTGGTGGGCAAAACATGTGAACTTGGCTTGTTAACCCCTCGTGTCCGACACCGGCGATGGTCTCGGGTTCAGGGTGTTACAATTTTATTGGTATCAGAGCCACGGTTTAGTCGATTCTAGGACTATCGTGATGTGTTTGGGGTCTAGCTATACATGCCATTAAATGATGAATCGATAGTGTGGTGATTTCTGACAATTTGACTTTGTGTTTGTTTATAGCAATGGATCCCGATCCCAACCGAAAGCGATAGCTGATGATGTGGAGAGTGTGGCGCCTGCTCCGCGCAAGGGACAGCGCCGGACTCTCAACCTATGGCCAGCAATCCGAATGATGAGGCTAGGCAAGCCTTTTATAGTGTGATGAACGAATAGTTTAATCAATACATTCGAACTAACACTACTGTTCCACAACCTCCATTCCCGACAAATGCAACCCCGCACCTACAATACCTCCGGTGACTGACCAAATAAGGTCAAGTAAGCCCCGATCGATAGGATTCGAAAACATGGGGCCACTGAATTTAAGGCTACGGATGATGATGATGCCGAAGCGAGCTGAATTTTGGTTGGATAACACTATCCGGTGCTCGATGAGCTATCCTGTACACCCGATGAGTGCTTAAAGTGTACCATCTCCTTGCTGCGTGAGTCCGCCTACTATTGGTGGAGTACTCGACTGTGGTACCTAGAGAGCAAGTGACTTGGGAATTCTTTCAAACCGAGTTCAAAAAAGTATATCATCGAGATTCATCGATCAAAAGCGAAGGAATTCCTTGACCTTAAGCAAGGTTCTATGTCGATTACGACTACGAACGAAAATTTGTGAGGCTTAGCCAGATGCAGCGAGAATGCATTTCGTCCAAGCCATTATGTGTAAACGCCGAGGATGGGCTGAATGATGATATAAGGATGTTCGTTGGCATTCTCGAGATACGAGAGTTCGTAGTACTTGTTGAGCGAGCTTGTAAAGTCAAGAGCTTAGAAAGGAGAAACAAAAAGCTGATGTGGGAACTGGAGAATTCGAAAGAGGTCCTCGGAAAGTCTCTTCAACAAGCATCAAGTGTGATGACCTTAAAACGACCCTAGTCGAAATGTGGTTTCGGGACCACAAAACCAAGGCATAAAAATAATTTAATATTTATTTTATTGCCTATAATGTGTTAACTCATGTGTGATATTTTTATGCTTTGATTTAGAATTATAGATGTGAATTTCACTAGAAAGGACCTAGTAATAAACTTTGAAAGTATGAGGGAAATGTGTGATGACTAATTAAAGGATGCATGCAAAACAATGGACTTGCATGTCAAATTTCCCCATAGCTAGTGGCCGGCCATGACAAGGATTTATGGGCAAAAATCATGTCATGAAACATGTTTGGTAAATGGGTTATGATGGAAAGAATAAAATAAGGGTATGGAATAAACAATTAATGTTAGTAGATGAGAAACAAAAAAAAAAGTGTCCATCTTCCTCCATAGCTTGGCGAATGTCCTAAAGGAAGAAAGAAAAATTTTGTTCATCTCTTTTCACTCTCTTGTTGGCCGAAAATACTAAGGTTAAGGAAGGAGTTTTGCTTCATACTTGGTTTGGAAGAGGATTAGGAAGAGGTTGGCTAAACTTGCATCAAGATTAAGGTATGTTTGAGGTTCATGCATGTTTTAGTTGCTAGCTTAATGTTCTTGTTAGCCCATGGTTCAAATCCTTGTTATGTCATGGGAATGAAATTCGCCAAAGTGAATGTGGTGTTAATGCCATTGCATGTTAAATAACAAGCTTGAAAGTGATACATGTGATGGAGGATTGAAGATTCTTAGATTTTCTTTTAGCATTTTTTTGAATGAGATACTAAGTTCTTTGTTTCACCATGACCAAATTGAAATGGTGTGGTGTTGTGGTATTCGCCATGATATATCCATAAGTATAATTCATGCATGTTGCATGGTAAGTAAGATTTAAGCTTGAAATGTGTATATATTTGGATATAAGCCACTTGAGAATTCGCCCTTGCACCTACATGAATATATGTTTGCACATGATGGATTGGTATGACATATATACTAATTCAAAGTGTATATTTGCTTGTGATGATGTGTTGATTATGAAGTAAATAAGAGATGTGCAATGAATTACGATATGTAATGTGTTAGTAGTAAAATGTATGCTGTTTTTTTTGTGTGGTATTAAGTGTATATTCGCCACATGAGGGGTAATTAGTGTGCATGCATTCGGTTTGAGGCAAGCATATTGATGCCTATTCTTGGCTTAGAAAATTCGCTAAGAGGAATATTAACTAATGTGTTGAGTTCGATTTATGATTTCGTACATATACAACTTTGATGCCTAATGTATATAAGGGCCAAGTACTTTGAACTTCACGTTGATGTTTGAATGTATTGAATTGCTTGTTGTGATGTAAAATGTGCATGACCATTGTGTATTTGAGCTAAAGGATGGCCATATGACCATTTACACTCCTTGTCATATTCGGCCATAAGCTATCATGATGAGATTTTAATAAGTTAAATTTGTGTAAATTAGCTCAAGAGCAAAGGGAGCTAAATCCGATAAAGGGAAGGAAAAAGTAGTTGAATAGCCGTCGAAATCGCTCGACAACATCCAAGGTAAGTCTTGAGTGATGACCCTACTTGAATTATATCAAAATTATGCTCCTTGTTTGTGTGGCCATTGAGCCGAAATAGTAAAGGTTGATAGATATTTTGTGTTAGAGCTTTAGTAACGAAAATGAACTATGGACGTGTCTTGAATATTGATATATATGTAAGTGAACATTGGAAATATATCCGGGCTAAGACCGAAGGCATTCGTATGAGTTGATATATCCGGGCTAAGACCAAGGCATTCGTATGCGAGTTGATATATCCGGCTAAGACCAAGGCATTCGTATGAGTTGATATATCCGGGCTAAGACCGAAGGCCTTTGTGCAAGTCACCAAACCGGGTTATGACCAAGGCAATCGTATGAGTCGCTATATCCGGTTAAATCCGAAAGTATGTGATTCGAAGTGAGCAATCTTGCTGTGAAAATTTCAGCTTATACACTTGTGAAAATTCCAGCAATGAGGTATGTTTGTATGTGCTTGTACTAATTGAATTCTTACAAGTAAGTATCGCTAAGTTGATAAACGAGCTACCGCCTTGGGCTAAGTTGTTCTTTTGTGTATGGACATAAGGGTCGGTGATGTGAAATAAGTATGAGTATGGGAATGTGAATTAGTAAAGTGGTTTAATTAGCCATGTGAATAAAATACCTTAGTCAAAGCTGATTTCATTGCTTGAGACTTACTAAGCATTAAAATGCTTACCCGTTGCTTTGGCTCTCTGTTTTATAGGTTTCGCTCGTTAGCTATCGGATTCGGGATCAAAGAAGTCGAAGTCATCCACACTATCGAAGCCCCATTTTGGTACAAATTTTGGTTGAACTTTGAAATGGCATGTATAGGACCATCCTTTGTTGAAGGTCATGTACCTTCCGGTTTGTGTAAACTTGGATAGCCATGCGAAAATGGCTTATATCGTTTTAGCATAGAACTATAATCGTTTGTATGTTGACCCTTATGAGGTATGGAATTATTTTGAAACGATTAGCCATTGGAATGGTTAATCATGATCACGCTTTGTGCTATGTATGTAAAAAGGGCCAATTGAATCATGGAAAGTATGAAATAGGTAAAGCCTACTAAAGGCAGATGCTGACAGCAGCAGTGACGTGGATGTGAAAAATCACTAAAAATAGTAGGAATGGTATTAAATAGCAAATAAATTATGTAAGTGTACCTTGATGAATCTACTTTCATATGGAAGAAACGAAATGGTCATATGAGTTATAAGTTAACAGATTTTAAAGTTCTTGTGAAATAGGGCCAGAACGGTTTCTGGATCCCTGTTCCAACTTTGGAAAATCATTGTAAATTAACCAGAGATAATTAGGAGTCATTCCATATATGTGTAGATTCCTCTCTGAGTCTAGTTTCTATAGAAACAAACGGCATTAGTATTGAAGCCCTGTACAGGAGATATCCAATTCGTAACGCACAAAGGTCAGTGTAGTCGATCCCTACAACAGGCGAGACTTTAACTAATAAACTGTACTAATTGGCTCGACCAAAATTCTAGAAAAAATATGTAGATGGACATATGAGTCTAGTTTCAGGAAAAATTTACGGAACTGATTTTCGAGTTGTAAAACTCAAGTTATGAATTTTGGAGCGACTAGTACTCAGATTGGCAGCTTGTCTGAAAATTGTCAATAAGTGGGTTGAAGTCTGTTAACACCTCGCGTTCGACTCCGGCGACGGTCTCGGGTTCGGGGTGTTACACGAAGAGATTTCGAGATGATGCGAGCCGGTCTAGAGGCGTTTGGGCTTTTCTAGACGAGGACGCGATCGACCCCTATGACCACACGAGTCACTTCGATCGCCGATGGTGGAAATGATCGTAGAGAGAGGCGAGTGTCCACATTGTGGCAAATGGCATTCGGGAGCTGTTGGTTTCGTGATCGCTCCTGCTATAAGTGTGGGTCGGCCGACCACTTTATGAAGGATTGCAGGATGCATGAGCAGAATGTAAGTCGAGTGGAAACCCGGGTGCTACCATTGCCGAGGTAGGCCACCTAGAAATATGGGCAATGTCGATTGGCGGTCGAGAGGATCTAGAGATGCTACCATCAGATCCGAGGCTCGTGCTCTGCAGGACTTATGCCATCTGCGCGCGCGTGAGGATGCTGCCTCCGGATGTCATTACCGGTACTTTCACTCTTTTCAATACAAATGTGATTGCTTTGATTGACCACGGTTCTACTCATTCATATATATGTGAAACCTTAGCATCCGAGAAGACTCGCCTATTGAGTCTCTCGAGTTTGTAATTCGGTGTCAAACCCTTGGGTCATTACGTGCTTGTCAACAAAGTGTGCAAGAAAAGTCCCCTAGTGTTCCGAGGTTCTTGTTTTCTGGCGGACTTGATGCTTTTGCCGTTCGATGAGTTCGATGTTATTCTTGGTTTGGATTGGTTGACCATGCACGATGCGGTTGTAAATTGCAAGAGCAAGACTATCGATTTGAGGTCGCGAATAATGAAATAATTGGGTTGAGTCTACGGACTTAAAGGGGTTGCCGTGTAATATCGCGATGGTGGCCCAAAAATATGTAAGAAAAGGGTGCGAAGCGTACCTTGCGACGTGCTTTCGATGACAAGGAATCGAAAAGAAACCGAATCTGTGCGCGTGGTTTGTGAATACCGGATGTTTTCCCCAAAGAATTGCGGGTTTACCACTTGTTCGGAAATAGAATTTGGCATCGAATTGGTACCGGTACCACTCAATTTCGATAGCTCCGTATCGTATGGCACCAATGGAATTAAAGGAGTTGAAAGCTCGGTTGCAAGAATTGGTGGATAGAGGTTTTGCTCGCCGAGTTTTTCGCCTTGGGTGCGCCGGTGTTGTTCGTGAAGAAGAAGGATGGAACCATGCGGTTGTGCATCGACTATCGTCGACAATAAAGCGACGATAAAGAACAAATATCCGTTGCCACGTATTGATGACTTGTTCGATCAAGCGAAGGGAGCCTCGGTGTTCTCGAAAATAGATTTGAGATCGGGCTATTATCAATTGCGAATCCGAGATTGAGACGTACCCAAGGCGCCTTGAGCGAGATATGGTCACTATGAGTTCCTAGTGATGCCGTTTGGGCTTACTAATGCCCTGCGGTATTTATGGATTTAATGAATCGGATCTTGAGACCATATTTGGATCGATTAAGTAGTCGTGTTCATTGATGACATCTTGGTCTATTCAAGAAATGAGACCGAACATCTTTGAACACTGCGGTTAGTCTTTGCAAATCTTACGGGATAAGCAATTATATGCTAAGTTCAAGCAAGTGTGAGTTCTAGTTAAGAGAGGTTAGCTTCTTGAGTCATGTGGTATCGCATCGGGTATTCGAGTCGACCGAATAAAATTTCAGCCATACTTAATTGGAAGCCTCAGAAATATTCTGAGGTTCGGAGCTTTTGGGGCTTAGGTTATTACCGACGATTTGTAAAGGCTTCTCAACGATAGCCACGCCGATGATGGCTTACTCCAAAAGGATGTTAAGTTCGAATGGACGGAGAAATGCCAAAAAGTTTCGATCAATGAAAACTTATTTGATGAAGCCCCAATTTTAGTGCAACCCGAATCGGCAAAGAGTTTGTCATCTATCGTGACGCCTCCCTCCTTGGGTTAGGTTGCGTATTGATGCAAGAAGGTCGAGTTGTGGCCTATCGTCGAGGCAATTAAAGCCACACGAGAAAAATTATCCGACCCATGATCTCGAATTGGCGCCATTGTGTTCGCCTTAAAGATATGGCGACATTACTTATTTGGTGAAAGGTGCCATGTACTCGGATCACAAAAGTCTCAAATATTTGATGACCCAAAGAGACTTAAATCTGCGACAAAGGCGTTGGCTCGGTGTTAAAGGATTATGAGTGATCATTGACTATCACCCGGAAAGGCGAATGTGGTTGCGGATGCCTTGAGTCGTAAATCATTATTCGCTGCGGCGATGAGCGATGCACTTGTGCATTCGATCCGATAGTGTATTAGTAGCTGAATTGAAAGCCAAACCATTGTTGATACATCAAATTCGAGAAGCTCGAGAAAGTCGACGACGAGTTGGTGCAAAAGCAAATTTGAGTGTGTGCGAACAAGGACTCGAAATTTCAAATCGATGATGACGATTGTTTGAGGTTCAAAAGTCGTCTGTGTGTTCCAAAGAATTGAACTCATTTCGATAATTCTGAATGAAGCCCATTGTAGCCGAATGGCAATCCACCCGGAGTACGAAGATGTACAACGATTTGAAACGTCGGTTTTGGTGGCATGGTATGAAGCGAGACATCTCCGACTTTGTTTGAGATGTTTAATATGTCAACAAGTGAAAGCGGAACATCGGTGCCTTGAGATTACTTCACCAATCACGATACGAGTGGAAATGGGATCGAGTCACAATGGACTTTGTATCCGGACCGCCATTGTCGCAAGTAAGAAGGATGCGGTTTGGGTCGTGGTAGATCGATTGACTAAGTCGGCCCACTTTGTCCCCGACGCACGGATTTTTCAATGGACAAATTAGCGAATTGTACGTTTCTCGATTGTAAAATTACACGGGTGCCTATTTCCATCGTGTGGGATAGAGATCCGAGATTTACCTCGCGATTTTGGAAAAAGTTGCAAGAAGCTTTGGGTACCAAGTTGCATTTCAGACCGCCTTTCACCCCAAACCGATGGTTAATCCGAGCGGATAATTGAGATACTTGAGGATATGTTAAGATGTTGCGTCCTCGAGTTTAGTGGTTCATGGGAGCGGTATTTGCCGTTGATTGAATTCGCTTACAACAACGACTTTCAATCAAGTATTAAGATGGCACCCTACGAGGCTTTGTACGGTCGTAAATGCCGTACACCATTGTTTTGACCGAGCTTGGTGAAAGCAAGATTTTCGGTGGATTTGATTAGAGATCTTGAGCAGAAAGTGAAAGTAATCCGTGAAAGTCTCGAAGATAGCCTCCGATCGTCGGAAGTAAATGCAGCGGATCTGAAGCGTAAGGATATCGAGTATCGGTGGGTGATAAAGTTTTTCTCAAGGTATCGCCTTGGAAAAAGATACTCGATTCGGCCGTAAGGGCAAGCCGAGCCCGAGGTTCATTGGGCCATATGAGATATCCGAGCGAGTCGGTCCAGTGGCATATCGTTTGATTTTGCCCCCTGAACTCAAAAAGGTTCACGATGGCTTTCACGTTTCGATGCTTCGACGCTATAGATCCGATCCATCGCACGTGATTAGTCCATCAGAAATTGAAATTCAAGCTAATATGAGTTATGAGGAAGAACCGATTCGTATCCTATCACGAGAAGTGAAAGAGTTGCGAAACAAACGGGTTCCGCTAGTGAAAGTGTTATGGCTCAAGCACGAGGATAGAAGAAGCTACTTGGGAGACCGAGAACTCTATGAAAGAGCGATATCCAAACCTATTTACGGTAAGATTTTCGGGACGAAAATTTCTTAAGTGGGGAGAGTTGTGACACCCAAAATTGACCCTAGTCGAATGTGGTTTCGGGACCACAAAACCAAGCATAAAAATAATTAAAATTTATTTTGATACCTATAATATGTGTGTGCTCATGTATGACATTTTTGATGTTTCGATTTAGTGTTATAAATGCAATTTCACTAGAAAGGACCTAGTAGTGAACTTTGAAAGTATGATGGGGAAATGTGTGATGACTAGTTGCTCATGCATGCAAAAATAAGGATTTGCATGTCAAATTTCCCCCAACATGAAGTGGCCGGCCATGGCAGAGAGGATGGGCAAAACATGTCATGAAACATGTTTTGTTGGTGCATTAGGAGAAATAATAAACAAAGGTGTATGGGTAAGAAAAGAATGAAAAAAAAAATGTGTGTGAGTGTGGTATTCCCCCCATTGCCGTGAGTTGTAGAGAAAGAAAGAAAAATTTTGTTCATCCTTTCTTTGAGCCAAAACTAAGGAAGAAGGAGGATTTTGCTTCATGCTTGGTTTGGAAGAGATCTAGAAGGAGATTTGGCTAAGTTTGCATCAAGATTAAGGTATGTATGAGGTTGTGTTAGGAGTTTCATGCATGTTTTGGTTGCTAACTTGATGTGCATGTTAGCCATGGCTCAAATCTTTGTTATGCCATGGAAATGGTATTTGGCCAAAGTTGTTATGGTGATAAAGCCATTGCATGCTAAGTGTGAAGCTTGATGATGATGCATGCAATGATGGATTGTCTACTTTTGAGTAAGATTTTGAGTTTTCTTTTTGTTTAATCATGATTGAAGTTGAAAAGGGGCATGATTGTCATATTCGGCCATGATGCATTCATGAGCATGGTTCATGCTTCTTGCATGTTAGTTAAAATTTGTGTTTTGGATGGCTATGGACACCTTGAAATTTGGCCATGCTCATATATGTATATATATGTTTGCACATGATGTTTTGGTTATGAACTAAGTGATGAATATGGTTGTTTAAAGAAGAAGATGTTGAAGAATGATTGTGAAATTGCAAGCACATTCGCCTAGCACACATATGAGTGCTTGATGCTATATTATAAGTTTTGAGCTACAATATGCAAAGCATTAACTAGTAAAATGCATGCTGTTTTGTGAGGTATTAAGTGCATAATTGGCCTCAACATGCACATGAATATTCGCCTTGGGTAGCCTATTGAAGGCCTTAGCTTTTCCTTGATGCTCGAATAAATTGTATTGAATTGCTTGATGTAGTATAAAATGTGCATGACTATTGTGTATTCAAGCTAAAGAGTGGCCATATGACCATTTAAACTCCTTGTCATATTCGCCATAAGCTAGCACAATGAGGTTTTAATAAATTGAATTTGTTTGAATTAGCTCAAGAGCTAAGAGGGCCACAATTGGACAAGGGAAGGAAAAAGTGATCGAATAGCCGTAAAAGCCGTTCGACAACATCCGAGGTAAGTCCTCAAGAAGTGACCTTACTTGAATTATGTGGAATGAAATATGGATGTATTGATTATTGATTTATGTGTGTATGAGTATTGAATAATACCGGGCTAAGTCCCGAAGGCGATTATGCTAGTGATTATAATTGTGTTTGAGCCTTAGTAACGAGAATGAAATATGTATGTCCAATGATTATTGATGTATGTGTGCATGAGAAATTGAATGATATCCGGCTAAGCTCAAGACAATTATGCTGGAAATTATATCCGGGTTAAGACCGAAGGCAATTGTGCTAGTGGCTACATCCGGCTAAGACCGAAGGCATTCGTGCGAAGTCATTCTATCCGGGCTAAGACCAAGGCATTTGTGCACATGCTTATATCCGGTTATATTCCGAAGAATCTTGGGCTGGAGGTGAGTGTTGGTTGCTGTAATAAATTCAATTAGTACACTCGAGAAGCCCAAAGAATAAGGTACGTTTATATGTGCATTGGAAAGTCGACATGTTTGAGCAACATTCGCTCAATCGACTAATGAATTTCAGTTATTGAATTGATTGATACTTTGTGAAAGTATATAATGATGAAGTGTGAAGTAAGAATGTGTATTAATGAAATGATACATTTGGCTATGTGAATGTATTGCTGTAATTAGAGTTGATTATATTCCTTGAGACTTACTAAGCATAAAAATGCTTACCCCGTTACTTTGGCTCTCTGTTTTATAGATTTCGCTCGATAGCAATCGGATTCGGGATCAATAAAGTCGAAGTCATCCACACTATCAACGTCTCTATTTTGGTATAAATTTTTGGTTGAACTTTGAAATGGCATGTATAGGACTACCCCTTGTTGGTTTAAAAATGTGGTGATGTATATGTATACGGCCATGCGAAAATGGCTCGTAAAAGGAAGCATGAGCTTAGACTTTTTGTGGTTTGTATGTATATATATGGTGTCATGATGTGATTATGGATTGGAAATGGGAGTGTTGGTCACATGATCAGCCATTGGTATGGTTAAAATGATCATATATGAACCTATGTATGGCAAGACTAGTTGGTTCATGGAGACTACCAAATAGGTAAGACCTACCTTAAAACAGATGCTGCCAGCTGCAGTGACGTGAATGTGAAAAATCACCAAAATTTGTAGGAATGGTATTAAATAGTGAATAAGCTATGTAAATGAACCTTGATGAGTCTATTTTCATATGGAAGAAACGAAATGGTCATAGGAGTTACATGTTAAGAGATATCAAAGCTATTGTGAGACAGGGCCAGAACGGTTTCTGGGTCCCCTGTCGCAACTTTAAAATTTACTATAAATTATCCAGAAAGAATTAGGAGTCATGCCTTATATGTACAGATTCCATTTTGAGTCTAGTTTCATTAGAAACAAACGGCACCAGTATTAAAGCCCTGTACAGAGAGATATTCAAGTTATAACGCGCGAAGGTCAGAGCAGTCGATCCCTGTAACATGGGTGACTTTAACTAATAAACTGTACCAATTGGCCCAACCAAAATTCTAGAAATAAATCCATGGATGGATACATGAGTCTAAATTCAGGAAAATTTACGAAACCAGTTTCGAGTTTTGAAACTCGAGATATGATTTTAAGACGACGGTGACGCAGTTTTCCAGCCTGACTGGAAATGTCAAATTGGTGGGCAAAACATGTGAACTTGGCTTGTTAACCCCTCGTGTCCGACACCGGCGATGGTCTCGGGTTCAGGGTGTTACATTTGGTATGTGCATATTTTAGAATTGGGTAAGAATTTGGTATGAGAATGGATGGAATGTATCAAGGTTATAAACCACAAGTTTTGGTATGTTTTTGGCTTATGGAATGACATGAATTGGTATATGTTATGAACATGAGATTGGTTGATAATGATATGCCATGGATATTGAATGTTTTGATTATGAAATGCTTGAAATTTGATGTGCAATTGGTGCCTATTTGATGATTGTAGGTAGGACCCTTAATGGGTGGCAAATTGGCATTGTAAATGGCTTATTTTTGCCCACACGGGTAGATACACGGGCGTGTGTCTCATTCATGTTGCTCGAGGGCCATTTTGAAATGAGCCTGAGTAGACTACACGGTCGCACACACGGGCTTGTGCTAGGCTGTGTGGCCAAGTCAGTTTCGAGCACGAGCTAGACATAGGGGCGTGTGACTGGCCGTGTGACCCAAGTCAGTAGCCTCCTTAATTTTCACACGGCTTGGCGCACGGGCGTGTCTTGTGGCCGTGTGGACAAGTCAGTATGTATGCCCTATTTTGACATGGCCTAGACACATGGACGTGTCTAATGCCGTGTGAGGCACACGGCCTGTTCACACGGGCGTTTGACCTGTACAGCTTTGAAAAATGTTTAAGTTTTGAAAAATTTTGTATGATCTCAGTTTAGTCCCGACCCCTTTCTAATGCATGCCTAAGGTCACGATGACCTATATAAGGGACTCTATAGTAATGTTTGTCTATGAATGTGGATGATGTATATGAAATGTTTGTAAAATATTTTGTTTTGTCTGGTAATGCCTTTAACCCTAGTCCGACGACGGATACGGGCTAGGGGTGTTACATGATACCTACGGATTTGGTTTGAGAATTTTCCTGAATGAACTTATGCATGTTTTAATATGTTTATAAGACTAGTTAACGTAAGTTTAGCATGTGATAATGAAACTTACTAGTATGATTGACTTAAGACTTATGCAAATAATAAATTGATGGATGTTTTGTTAGAATGAGCTTTTCCTTGTTGGTTATGACATGAGACGGTGGTGTGGCATCCTGATATTCGGGTTTAGCGACCAAGCCTGGTATAGGATGTTACATTATGCATTTTCGAGAAGTCTTGTGAATTAGAAACTAGCAAATCATGTAAGTTATTCGAAAAGAAAATCCTTTGTTGATTTACCATTATGACGTTTAGCTAGATATCCTTTACTGCTGAGCAATCTATATGAAGGTGTAAAACGTCTTCTGAGTTATGGCCACAAATAGGACATGAAGGGTCTGTACCAATCCCTCTTCTAACTCTCTTCATATTTGTAATGAGTCTTTATTTTAGAGTAGTTCAAATGAAGAAGTCTTTATTTTAGAGCAGTCCAAATGAAGAAACAAACTCTTTTAGTTCCTAGGTATTTCCATGCAATTTTCCACTTATCTTCTCTTAGATTCCAAGAGTCTTCTTTCAACATCTTGTAAGCACTTTTGACAGAAAAGACACCTATATTTGTATGATACCATGGGATCCTATTAGGACCCCTTTAAGGATGTGGTGGAGGGATACCCACAATACGTCTTATAAATATCAAACGATAGCCAGACACGAAAAAGTTTAAGATTCCATGCGCCTTCCTCTGTAGCCATGTCCTTAAGAAAGCAATCTAAAACAATATCAACATGATAGATGAACATAAGAAATATATATATGTATATTTTGGCTATAACAATCTATAGATATTGATTCTATAAAAGGATTGGTTACAATTATAACACCCCTAACTCGAATCCGTGCCGGAATAGGGTTACAGAGCATTATCAGAGTTTACAGTTCAAATACAATTAATTTAAGTCATTTACTATTCATTTTTGAAAATCAATCACAATCAATCTGTAACACCCCACACTTGTGCCCTTTGCCGGGACAGAATATAAGGTTTTACTAGAATTAAACACATGCATTCAAACATTTTCGAGTCACCAAGACTTGATCAAATTTAAAACTTTTTCTAACTTTGTTTAAACCCCTCAATATGGGCCGACTAGGCCTCAAACATCCATTGGAAGCCATTCAAAACCAACTCGGGTCCTTAAACTGACTTAATACAGATGACCCTTGAAACAGGTTACATGCCTGTGTAGAAGGGCAACACGCCCATGTGGCTATTATGACACGGCCGTGCTCATGGCCCATGTGGTTCACACGGCCTAAACACAAGGGGACACGCCCGTGCCCTTAACCCGTGTGAATTAAATTCTAAATTTGAACCTACAGGGGTTTTCACACGGCCGAATACATGCCTGTGTCCTTCATATGGCCATGACACGCTCGTGTCTAAAAATCTTGACATTCTGTTTTTTACGTCAGCATCCAATAAGAGGCGCACGGCCAAGGCACACGTCCGTGGCCAGAGGCCGTATCCTCCACACGGTTGAGACGCACGGTCGTGTCTCTGCCCGTGTGTTTACTACCATGCATACTGACTAGCAAATTTTACGTGCAGGAGACACACGGCTGAACAACACGCCCATGGGGCTGACCGTGTGTCACACACAGCCTAGGCATACAACTGTGTGTCTACCTGTGTGGACAATATAAGGTTATCTACCAAGCCTTTGCCACCCTGAAACACAATCTAACATCAACCAACATATCAAAGTTTAACTTAATATGATTTCTCAACCAAACGACCATAGTTATGACCTATATACATTACATATATTCAACCATACCAACAATTTCACATTCATGAAAGACTAGTTCGTATTCGCATAAGAACTTTCAATATTAGCCATTTTCCATGGCTTGTACAAAATGAATCAAATGCTAAAGTTAGCCAACACATTTGGCCAATTAACAATGACGTAAAACTCAAAAGTCAGGGTCCAATACATCCCATAATCAAAATAAAAGATCTAATTATACCAAGTGCTTCGGATGATAGTGTGATCGATGCCTCCAATGTCTGATAATCCTCGAGCTAATTAGGCGGCATTATAAGAAAATGGAAAGGAGAGGGAGTAAGCATAAAGCTTAGTAAGTTGCATGCAAATAAATATAGCAACTTTACCATTCGTCATCATGCTCATAATACAAAAGTAGGCATAAGCACAACTTACTCATCACTATCCAATACAATTCACATAACATATATTGAGCTCAAATTTCATACATTTCAAATAGGTGTTGTAACACCCCAAACCCGTGACCGTCACCGGATTCGACCACGAGGTGTTACCGGGCTTACTTCCCTTATTTCCCTCTTGGAAATTATGAAATTTTTGTTTCAGGCAGGCTAGCTAACTGCGTCACTGTTACCTTAAAAATCATATCTCGAGTTCCAGAACTCGAAAACCAATTCCGTAAATTTTCCCTGAAACTATACTCATATATCCATCCATGGATTTATTTCTAGAATTTTTGGTCGGGCCAATTGGTACAGTTTATTAGTTAAAGTCACCCATGTTACAGGGGTTGACTACACTGACCTTCGCGCGTTACAACTTGAATATCTCTCTGTACAGGGCTTTAATACTGGTGTCGTTTGTTTATAATGAAACTAGACTCAAAATGGAATCTGAACATATAAGGCATGACTTCTAATTATTTCTGGATAATTTATAGTAAATTTTCAAAGTCGAGACAGGGGATCCAGAAACCGTTCTGGCCCTGTCTCACGAGAACTTTAATATCTCTCAGTATACTGCTCATATGGTCGTTTCGTTTCGTCCATATGAAAATAAATTCATCAAGGTTCAATTTCATAATTTATTCACTATTTAATTCTACTTCTACTATTTTTAGTGATTTTTCAATCTCATATCACTGCTGCTGTCCGCAACAGTTACTGCAGTAGACTATGCCAATTTCATGAATCTTTCCTTGACCTTACTAATCATCCATCATACATGACACAAATTATGGCCACCTTATCAAAATTAAAGTTTCTAAGACTCGTGGCTATAGGTTCTAGCATCCCACTCAACGACCACATAGGCCATTTTCACATGGCTTAAAGTTTACAACCCATAATTCAACAAAACATAATAGCCTATACATGCCAAATGTTCTCCTAGTTCAACTACGAAGACAATACCAAAAGATTTCCAGCCGGTGTGATGACTTCAACGACGGTTCCGAGCACGCAAACAATACGAGTCCAAGAGACCTAAAAGGGTGACAAGAAAACACTGAGTGAGTTTATAACTCAGAAGTCATAAGCATTCAACCACCATCCATTAATAAAGTTATCACAACATGAAACAATAAACGAGGCTAGGTACTCATCCATACCGAAACTATACCATAATTCCTCGGACCTTTCGGTTCAATCTCATACCAAGTCATACATCCACATTTCATATTCTGCACAATAAGATATTTGAGGCATTTTCACACACTAACTCATTTTCACCACAATCACACAATTGCAATCATCACATAGATTTAAAGCTTACCAAGCTCAACCCCGAGCATGAACATATTGCCTATTCGTCATGAGCTCAAGGTACTTACCGATCCGCTGTCCGGATTAACTCGATAATGTCGCACACTCGGTGCCAATTGTAATGCAAGAGCATATAGTGAATCCGCACACTTAGTGCTATAAAATCAGCTCGCACACATAGTGCTATATAATCAAATTCGCACACTTAGTGCTGTACAATTTTAAACCCGCACACGTAGTGCCAATCTTGTCACCGTGTCCATTTATACCCGCACACTTAGTGCCAATCTTGTCACCGTGTCCATTTATACCCGCACACTTAGTGCCGAGAACAATACTTTATGCAATTTACCACCTTTATACATTCAACGATGGCATCATTCCATACACATACATTTCCATTTACACATCAATTCATTAAACACAATTGCATATATATTATGATCATTTAAATCAATACCAAATATATGCTTAATGACTTACCTCGGATGTTGTCGAATGTCTTCAACGGCTATTCAATTACTTTTTCTTTCCCCTTGTCCAACTTCGATCCTCTAAGCTCTTGGGCTAATTCAAACAAATTTATCTTATTAAAGTCCCATCATGCTAGCTTATGGCCGAATACCCATATCAAATAAGCAATTTACCTTAACTCGTAACCCACATAGCCAAGTTACACATATAACCCTTATGACCGAATATGAATATCACCAAAATCTCTATGACTTAACCTTCACCTTCATAGCGAATATATATATAGCTTATCAAATAGACATTTATTCACCTTCCCTTAACACATATTAATCAATTAGTCCATGCATTATCCCTTGACACACCGGTCATTAAAGCAATAACCTATTAACATCCAAGCATATTATACTAAAATTTCTTCTAAGGCAATTCATGTACCATCCTTAATACTCATACAATTATTTTATTTTAAATAATTTACACACACCATTTACCTAGCATCAATTAACTAGACACTTTAAGGATTTCTTCTTTGACTATACACACATTCGGCAACTATCCATACACACACAAGCCGATTTTTTTCCTATCACCCAAACCATCTACATGAATACTTAACTAACTCAAACTTCACCCATCCACAAATACTCATTACAACACAAAGACAACAATCCTTTTCCTCAATTTCTTCCATGGTCGATTACCCAATATTACCACACAACCAAGATTTTGACATGGCTAAGTAGGAAATTTTAGTAGCTAGCTTAAAGTATGCTAACCTTTCAAGAACCAACATGAACTCACTTACCTTAATTCAAGCTCAAGGGTGACCAAACCTTCTCTTGCTTTCTTCTTCAATTCGCCAAGCATGTTCAAAGATGAACACTTTTTTTTCTTTTTCTTTGTTCACTTCACGGCAAATGGGGAGGCATCCACACTTTTTTTGCTATCATCATTTTCCTTTTTTCCCTTTCTTTATTACTAGCTTTTATTCTATTGTTTTCTACATACCCCACTAACATAACATGTTGGAAACATGTTTCCTTGCCCATAATTTTGTCATGGCCGGCCACTATCCTTGTCAAATGGATTATTTGACATGCAACTCCATTTATTTTACTTCATTCCTTTATTAACCTCTTAAAATTAGCCACATATAATTGAATCCTTTCACATGAGTCCCTTTTCTTTCAATTCACATTCAAATTAACTAAATCAAAGAATTAAAAATTCACACATGCATTTTCACATATTTAGACAGTAACTATCATACTCAAATGATTTAGTGACTCGGTTTAGCGGTCCCGAAACCGCTTTCCGACTAGGGTCACTTTAGGGATGTCACAGGTGCCTCTACCACTCACAACATGGTTATACTTTTTTCGTTTAACTTAAACTATAACTCTCACCGTTGAACCATTTGAAATGCTATCAGATGTTCACTAAGCCTCAAACATATGGTAGGATGCCGATGCCATGTCCCAGACATGGTCTTACACTATCTCTCACATATCTGTGCTGATGCCATGTCCTAGACATGGTCTTACACTGGCACCTCTATACGTGCTGATGCCATGTCCCAGACATGGTCTTACACTGACACATCTTGTAACCGATACTTATCCCAAACATGTCTTACACTAGCTCTCGTCTCAATGCCGATTCCATGTCCCAGACATGGTCTTACACTGGCTCTCATAATGTGGCCGATGCATGTCCCAGACATGTCTTACACTGGTACACAAATAACCCGAGTGTCATGGCATGAATATCCGATTTATTTTCTAAGGTTTAAACGGGAGTTCTACTATCTCAATATTCATCATACATAATCATTTCCACAAACAAGTAATTTATACTATATCAATTCAAACACATATAATAACAATGTAGTTGTATTATTTACATACAACTTACCTCGGATTACAAAATGTAGACGACTAGTTCGGCTTAGTCCACTTGTTTTGCTTTTCCCCGGTCTAGGTTTGAATTTTGTAATTCTTGATCTATAATGATAAAAATTCACAATTTAATCATTTTATTGATTTAGGTACTCTACAATTCATTATTGGGCAAAATGACTATTTTACCCTTAGACTTTCACAAAATGACCATTTTACCCCTAGACTTGAAAATCAAATTTTTATCACATTTTCTCATTAATCAAGCCTAGCCGAGTACTTTTTATACTAGGAGCAGCCCACAATTCTCATTATTTCACACATTTATCAACTATTTTACAACTTATGCAAAATGGTCCTTAGTTAGGGTTTCCATGAAAACTACTTCACAAAAGTTGTTTATTTCACAACTATGATTCATTTTTTTCCATAAAATTTCAGAGAAAAACATGAACATTCTCATGGTAAAACCCTATACTTTCAACCATTTTGCAAAATAGTCCCCTTATTTGAAAGCTCATGCTACAAGGGTTCTAAAAGTACAAAAATCATCAAGAAAAAAAATCAAGATCACTTACTTGTAGAGAGACTAAGTCGCTCAAATTTCAAGCTTCAAAAACCCCTCTAATGGCTGCTATTTTCGGTGGAAAATGAAGAAGAAAAATGACCCCTTTGATTTTATTTTAATATTCAATTTGCTAATGTCATCAATTACCAACCCTAGTCATCTTTTGACTTTTTTGACTCCTCAAGTCTCTATGGCCAACTAGCTTGTCTTTTAAGAGTCTATTTGCCCTTAAAAGACCCTCAATTTAGGTTCTATAGCTATTTGAAACCCTTAGCTATCAAAATAGGACTTTTACACTTTATGCGATTTAGTCATTTTTCACAGTTAAGCATGAAATTGCTAAAATTAATTCACCCAAAATTTTCATACTCTTATATAATCATGCCACAACACATAAAATAATATTAAAAATAATTTCTCCAACGTCGGATTAGTGGTCCCGAAATCACTGTTCTGACTGGGCCCAAAATCTGGCTGTTACACAATCATAATGTCCCTTATATGGGTCCTTGGGGCCTAAAATATATATCAGAATCGAGTTGGGACTAAATCGGGATCACAGAAAAATTTTCACGAAATCTTAAAAAAATTTTAGGTACATGTGATACATGCCCGTGTGGCCGGGCCGTGTGAGCCACATGGGCAATAACATGCCCATGTCCTGGGCCGTGTGGGCATTCGATGTGGGGCACATAATCTATTCCAGCCCGTGTCCTTACCCGTGTAACTCTCTAAATTGGGTCACATGGCTAGCCACATGTCTGTGTGCTAGACCGTGTGGACAATTTAATTTTTGAAAATTAGGTGCAGGGGTTACACGGCCAGGACACACGCCCATGTGTTGGGCCATGTGTCTTACATGGTTGAGACACACACCCATGTCTCTACTCGTGTGCTCAATTTTGAGCATTCAGTTTCTCTAATTTTAATATGTAGGGGACATATGGCCAAACCACACGCCCGTGTGCATGGCCGTGTGTCACACACGGTTGAGACACACGCCCGTGTGCATGGCCGTGTGTCACACACGGTTGAGACACACGCCCGTGTGTCTGCCCGTGTGGACAGAATAATACCATTTTCTAAGCCTTATTTCTCACCCTTATTACCTTGCACCTGCATCGACATTTCAACATATTTTCAAACCAATTTGGTATATAAACCAAGTAAAAAACAAGTATTATTTATGTTCTATTAACACATATGATTAAATGTTTAAATTTCCACAATTACAATTTATGTTTACTTGCAAGTTATTCAATTATACTAACTCAAATCCATTTATCATTTGCTTTTATATATATATATATATATATATATATATATATCTTTACCATTTAGCCATTCCAACGCTCATCAAACATGATATGACCTTATATAATTACGTCAAAATATACTTTCCACTAGCCATTCCAATGGCTAGTTATAACCAAACATTTCATCATTTTACCTAACTTAGCTTATACATGTCATTATACTAAATTAAGTTTGCTATTTGTACCAAAATAAGTTGGAGTATAGTGTGATGATGCTCTGACAGATCTCCAAGCTTTATGAGCTTCCAAGTACTATAAAATAGAGGAAAATAAATTAGAGTAAGCATTTAATGCTTAGTAAGTTTGTATAACAGGAATTTAACTTACCATGTATTTACATTTAAGATTATCATACAAAACATACACCCAATCATTTTGGTCAATTACCTAATCACATATACTCATCAAAACACTTAGTCATGTAATTCACATGAATTTCAAGAAAGTAGAGATGAGCTCATTAAACATGGATTTACAAGTATTTCAGGAATTTTCGAGATATAATCCATTTAATTCTTATATTTTCTCACATCATAAATTTTGTCCGTTGAGTTATTGAAATGTCGATGGATACCCAGGTAGTATACTCGAGGTATACAAATCAATGATTTGTCAACTCATGTTCAGGGGTACCCATAAGGGCACATAATCAGAAAGTACACTCTCGAGCCATATATCAGGATGCTCATGTGAGCCATGTACCAGGAATCTTATTCGGACTAAACAGAAAACTCATAAGAGTTTTAATCAGGAAGCTCATTGAGCTTAATAGGTAACTCCGAAGAGTTTTAACATGAAGCTCCGGATAGCATAACAGGGAGTTCAAGTGAGCCATGTCAGGAAGCTCATAAGAGCCTATATCAGAACGCTCACGAAGAGAGGCGTTTGTGTCCGCAAAAAATGCTAGATCACAATCGATCGAATTGTGTAACAGGACACTCACAAAGAGTTGCGGTAGTAGGCAAAACATGCAAAATCACTATCAACTAGGATGCTCGCAGGAACTATATAACAAGACGCTCGAAAGGGCTTATAATAGGATGCTTGTCCAAGCTATATTCTGTCCGTAACATATGCAGGACTGCATTCAATATAGGAAATCATGTATCCATTGAATTTCATTATTCAAACGAAACTTAACATTTTCCGGACATTATCGGACATGTGAATATTTCATATATTTATAACATTTATATAATTTACATAAATACATACCACACTCAATTCTATCATAAAAATAAACACAATTTAGTTACATGAACTTAACTCGACACTTGTCCGTGTAGGTAAATCTATTAATCCGACACCTTTTCTTTTCATCGATCTAGCTCTTTATTGAGTCTTTCTGGATCTATATAAATGAATTTAGCATCAATTTAATTCACTTTATACTCAATTGAATTCAATTCACATCTTAGGCGAAATTACCATTTTTCCCCTATTCTTTTCATAAATGACAATTTTGTCCCTAAGCTCGGAAAAAGAAATTCATGCAGTTTAATCCTTATTTAAAGCTTAACCAAATTTTACATGTTATAATAACAGCCCATGAATTTAACTAGAATTTTTCTATGGGTTTTACTATTTTTCAATTTAGTCCCTAAATTATAATTCCATCAAAATTCTTTTTTTAAAAGTTGTTTATCTATCAAACCTTTCATTTTCTACCATAAATTTCAAAATTTCAGCATTTTCATCCATGAAGAATTTATATACTTTGATATCTTTACAAATTAATCCCCAAAATAGATAGATTAAGCTATTTCTAACTCGAAAATATAAAAATTACTAAAAACAGAACAAGAATGCTTACCCAATTAAGCCAAGAAAGCTTACTTGAATATTTTTCTCTTTCCTAGGGTTTCCATGTATTTTGGGGAAGAAGATGATAATAATAATATGCTATTTCTATTTAATTTAATTATCATCCATTAATCTTTCAACATTCCAATTTAGTCCTTTTCTTTTTCTAGTTTTCCATGGATGATTTACCAAAAATATCTACTAACTTTTCTTAATGATCGAATTACCATATAAGGACATTAAGTTTTGAATTCCATAGCTATTTGATACTTATAGCTACAAGAACTCAACTTTTACGTTTTATGCAATTTGGTCCTTTCCACAATTAATCATGAAATTGGTAAAATTTTCTTAATGAATTTTTCATACATCATTTCTATCATAATGCAATTCATGCAATAATATTAAAATAAATTTTCTTTCTGACTCGTGGTCTCAAAATCACTGTTCCGATTTCACTGAAAATGAGCTGTTACAACAATAACATTCAATTCATCGAGCAAACCATAAGTCTAAAGGATTAGTTCTTCTCATAAAATGAATGAAAGTTGGATAAAAAAAAATGAACATAACAAATATGCCAAATAAAGGGTTTTAATTTAAAAAATAAATCTTAAGTAACTAAAATTATATTTTGAAATAATAAAATAACAATTTACGCAAGGTTTTGAGGACAGATTCTATCCCAAGAGTCAATGATTATTGTCAACCACCAGTTATTTATCTGTGTTATCAAAAAACAATGTTTTCACAATTGAATTGGATTAATAGGTAAAAATTGAATGATATGCAAATTAGTACGAATTGGTTGGACTAAATATTTTTATGATTTTGTTAATAATTTATTGGGTAAACTACACCCAATATTACTAAACTATTAATAAATTCATGTTTTGATTACTCAACTTTAAAAAATTAAAAAATATTCGGATGTTTTATTTAAGTCACTGGGTTATTAAAATTGTTGTTGTATGGTCTTCTCTATTCGCACTACCTGCACCAATCGAAAGCTCTTTTTCCTTTTCTTTTCTATAGTTTAGTTTTTTCATGAAACAATTTTAAACATCACGAATCTACAAATTAAAATCCAAATAATTTTCTTCTTCGATCTCCAACACTAATTTCCAAATCAACTTAGATATAAGGTATGTTCTTTTATTTATCGATAGATATTGATCTACCATAACGATTGTCGAATCATCACTTGGAGCTCACTAGTTGAACTTTTGTTTAAAAAAAAAAATTAACAGTCTAGTAACTTAAATAAAAACTTTCAAATAGTTTAATGACTTAAAAGAAACTTTCAAAAATAGCTCAATGACCATTTTTAGCTTTTTAAAATTGAATAATCGAAAGGTAAACTTACTAAAATTTAGTCATTTTGAGTATAATTTACCCTAATTGTAACACCTCTCGCCCGTATCAGACGCCGTGACAGGGTTCGAGGTGCTACCAGAGTTAACTCAAGCATAAGCATATAAAACCGGACCATAAAATTTCTTTTAACTTAAAACTCCTCGTTCACATGCATTATGTTCCTTAAATAGGCTCACGAGGCCCAAAACATACATTAGAGACGGTTCGGGACTAAACTGAGAACTTAAGAAAAACTTGGAAAATTCATGCTTTAAGGCTCCACACGCCTATGTGTGTATAGACCGTGTGGTCACACACGCCCGTGTGGCTTGGGGCATGCCCATGCCCTTAGCCCGTGTGCAACACTGACTTTGAAACACGGCCATGACACACGCCTATATGGCCTGCTCGTGTACAACACTGACTTTAAAACACGGCCATGACACACGCCCTTGTACTAAACTGACTTTAAATTTTAAGTATAGGGGATGCACGGCTATAACACACACCCATGGGAGTGAGCCGTGTGTCACAAACGGCCTAGACACATGCCCATGTGCCTTGCCCGTGTGGACAAAAGGAGGCCATTTTCCAAGCCATTTTGTCACCCATTTTACGCAACCTGCACAGGATAATTTCAATATACTAATTTCACCATAATAGATACCAATTCATCTATAGAAAGAACATTATATGCAATTACCAAAATGAATAATAGCGATTATTCTAGGCTTGATACAAAATGAAGGGCTTTTGACTTAAGCCAAAATACATAACCAATTTCTCATTAAATCAAACATCCCGGTCTAGCCCTATACATGCCATACTTCAAAAAAAGATTTGTACTATACCAAGTGCTTCGATTGATAGTGTGATTGATATCTCCGACTTCAAAGGATACTTTAGCTAATTAAGTGGCACTGAAAGAAAAGGGAAAGGAAAGAGAGTAAGCATAAAGCTTAGTAAGTGGCATATAAATAAATATACAACAACAATTTCACCATTAGTCATCATGCTCATAACTCAAAGGTAAGTATAAACTTAACTTACTCATTACCGTCTACTCAAGTCACATTTTCTAATTTGAGCTCATTACTCATTGATTACCAAATATGTACCTATATCACTCACAACTTTGTTATACTTTCCTTCATAAATCACTTTCTTAACCTTTAAAATTTAACCTTTCGGAATACTACCGGATATTCTATAAGCCTCAAATATAGGATAAGTTACAGATGCCATGTCTCGATCATGATCTTATACTGGCTATCATCATCGAGGCTGATGCCATGTCCCAGACATGGTTTTGTACTAGCTCTTGTCTATGTGTGCTGATACATGTACCAGACATGTCTTACACTAGCACAACTCTTAGCTGATGCATGTCCCAGACACGTCTTACACTGGCTATCATCGTCGAGGCCGATGCATGTCCCAGACATGTCTTACACTGGCGCTCATTCTCTAGCTGATGCCATGTCCCAGACATGTCTTACACTGGCACACAAGTAATCCAAATTTTATGGCATGAATATCCGGTTTGTTTCCTAGGGTTCCAACTAGATCTTTTTACTGTCTTAATCATTAATATGCATTCTCATTTCACTATCTAGCAGTTCATGCTATGTCAAATCAATGACAATTCAAATACATGCATTAACAATATAATTGTATTATTTACATACAACTTACCTCGGTTTACAAAATGTACTCAACTAGTCGGTTTAGTCGGATTGCTTGGTTTTTCCCCGATCTAGGTTCGGTTTTGGAAAATCTTGATTTATATTAACAAAATGCACTTATTTAGTCACTAATTACAATTAGGCAATCATAAATTCACATCTTTGGTAAAATGACCATTTTGCCCCTAAACTTTGACAAAATGACCATTTTACCCCTATACTCGAAAATCGATTTTTTATCAAATTTCTTCATATTTCAAGCCTAGCCAAACTCTTTTTAATCTTATAGCAACCCCAAAATTTCACTATTTCACACACTTATTACTTATTTTGCAACTTATGCAAAATAGTCCTTTTAGGTGTTTTCAAGCTAACACCTTTCACAAAAATTGTTTATAAGACAACCAAGACTCATTTTCTTCCATAAAAACTCAGCAACCCACACAAATCCTTTCATGAAAAAATCCTAAACTATTGATTATTTTGCAAGATATCACCCTCATTTGAAAGACCATACTTCAAGGCTCTCAAAAGTATAAAAATATTTTAGAAAAACCATTAGAATCACTTACTTGTTAGAGCTCCAAGTTGTTGCAAATTTTTGAAGCTCAAAACCCCAACAATGGTTGATATTTTCGGCTAAGAAGAAATGGGAAATAAGGTAATATCATTTTCCCTTTTAGTCAAATTTGGTCACCTAATCCCACCAAAAATTAAAATTTTGACCACACATGACTCCTATGGCCTGCCACCCTATTTCTAGGGGTCTAATTGCCCTTTAAAGACCCCCAAATCATAATCTCTAGCTATTTAATACATTTGGGGTACTAAAATGCATCTTTTGCCTTTTATGCGATTTAGTCTTTTTTTGCAATCGGGCTCACAAACATTAAAACTAACTCCCCAAATTTTTCATACACTAATATAATCTTACTATAACCTCATAGTAATAATAAAAATTATTTTCCCAACTTCAAATTTATGTTCCCGAGACCACTGTTCCGACTAGACCCTAATTCGGACTGTTAAATTAATTTATTTGATTTGAATGGGTGGATTCCAAAAAAATTGATGAAAAGGCATGTGTTTGATTCTGTTTTCGGTGGAAGGAAGTGTATGATTTTATTGTGGTTGCCATATTTTAATTGAAAGTGTTCACATTAGGTGATAGCAAGTTTGCAACCGATTGGTTGAGGTAAGAAACGGTAAATTAGTTAAAATAGAAGATAGTGCAAGCTTTTAACTTCAACTGAGAATTTTAGTTTACAAATGTTTCAAGAGACGTATTACTTTGCCTAAGCAGAATAAAAAACCGTCATCTCACGGCATTAGTGCTTCGGTTCCTACACTCTTCAAAATCTTAAACCCTGCCCCAAGACTCTCTTCCTTCAAATACCCCCCGCCCCCAAAACAAAAAAAAAATGGCGACTGTAGCTACAACCACCACATCGACGGCGGCGACAACTGAAACTTTCAAGCCCTACACTCTTGCCCAAACCCTAGCCGTCCATAAAAACGCCCTCTCATCCGTCAAATTCTCCTCCGACGGCAGCCTCCTCGCCTCCTCCTCCGCCGACAAAACCCTCCGTACCTATTCTCTCTCCCCCACCGCTTCCACTCTCACTCCTATCCATGAATACTCCGGCCACGACCAAGGCGTCTCCGACGTCGCCTTCTCCTCCGACTCCCGGTTCCTTGTTTCTGCTTCCGACGACAAAACGCTCCGTCTCTGGGACGTTCCCACTGGTTCTTTGATCAAAACCCTCCACGGCCACACTAACTATGTCTTCTGCGTCAACTTTAATCCTCAATCTAACATGATTGTCTCGGGTTCTTTCGATGAAACAGTGCGTGTTTGGGACGTCAAAACTGGAAAATGCCTGAAAGTTTTGCCTGCTCATTCTGATCCAGTGACAGCAGTTGATTTCAATCGAGATGGTTCCCTCATTGTCTCGAGTAGTTATGACGGGCTTTGTAGGATTTGGGATGCTGGAACCGGGCATTGTATGAAGACTTTGATTGATGATGAGAATCCGCCTGTTTCTTATGTTAAGTTTTCGCCTAATGGGAAATTCATCCTTGTTGGGACTCTGGATAACACTTTGGTAAGTTCTCATTTTTGGGTCTTTTCTTTTCCCTTTTTAATTTCTTTTAATGTTTGTTACTTCAAGATTTTCCAAGCTTAGATTGAGGGTGTTTTTTTTTGAAGGCTACTGTATGTTTATATAAACTTCAACTTTTTTTGAGGCAATTCTTGAAGTTGATTAGGCTGCAAAGAGCTGCCAATTCTTTATTGTACTTTGGTATATTCACCTTTTAGCTTACTTTAGTTCATCAGTTTGTTTTACTTTTTTTTTTCATATCACTTCCATGTTCAAGTCTGCTCTCAATGTAATAACATTTAAACATATGTCTGTATGTATGTGTGTATACATGAATGTGAATTAATAACTTCGAGACTTTCTGCTAATACTTAGTAGTTTTTGTTATTGTTCTAGTAATTTATTTTGGAATTCTGTTTTTAGTTAAAGAACAGAGCTGCTCTTAATCTTTTGATGAGTGTGTAAATTTGGCCTTGTTTCCTCTTGATCACTTCACTTATAATATCGACAACTTAATAGCATTATGCTTTATCTTCTACCCTGTAATTTATGGAATCAATGAATCAGTTGTTTTGTCTGAAATTTCACTAGCTGCTGCTGGAAATCATATATTCATCAGAAAAATTGTTAGGTTGATATTATTATTTTCATAAATGGATAGAGCAAATGTCAAGATGCCCCATAAGAATTGGTAATTTGTTATACTTGAATCACTTGCAATGCAATGTCACCCTTTTTCTATGTTTCTGTGCTTATAAATGGACCTCTCATTTTATTCGAGATGCTATTGTATTTGGAAATTATCTGTTTAGCTGAAGCAATTTATGTTTGCTTTATCAATTGACTTTCCTATTAGCTTCGAGGAGGGGTTCGAATGGCTTTTCAAAGGCAAGGAATTTATCTTGTATTGTTTTTCTTATTTTTTTGAGTTCTTTTATGTGCCAATTACAAGGGCATTGAATTTTTTTTTCTTTTAATGTTCTGAAAATGGTTTATTAGGATCTTTGCTTGTTTCTGTTTGTGTTTCTCTACCTGGTATCTTTTGTCCTCAATTCTATGATAAATTGTTCAAATTTTTGGTTGGTACTTTGTCTAATTGTTACATCTTCTCTGCAGAGGCTATGGAACTTTGAAACTGGGAAATTTTTGAAAACTTACACTGGCCATGTGAATTCAAAGTTCTGCATTTCATCTTCTTTCTCTATTACAAATGGGAAGTATATTGTTAGCGGCTCCGAAGATAACTGTGTGTACTTGTGGGAACTTCAGTCCCGGAAGGTAGTTCAGAAGTTGGAAGGCCATACCGATGCTGTTATATCAGTTGCATGTCACCCAACTCGAAACATGATTGCATCAGCTTCACTTGGGAACGACAAGACTGTGAGGATCTGGACTCAGGAGAAAGAATGATCTGCAATTAATATCAGTTGCTAATACGTTTCACATTGGGATGCTGGTAAAGATTTCGATTTTTAGCGTAGACTTCTGGCTTGTCTGGATGAAACGTGCATTTTTCCTGGAGCTTTTGCTATTTGTCATAACATTTCTTCCATGTACCTTTGATTGATGATCCCCTTTCAGCCTGTGTATCCAAGAAGTACTCTTTGAGATGTGTTGGGAGTTGCTTATGTGCAAAAAGTCTCTCCCTTAGGGATCATTAGATTAGTGTGCCTTGTAATGCACTTGTTTGTCCATAATTGTTATCATTTTTTGGTTTCAGCTACATTAGTTGGTTGTGTTTCTATGTGCAGAGAAGGGTTATTTTGATAAAATAACTGCTCGCAGTAGTGACGGGTTTCTAGAGACGAGATATAGAGTATATGAACAAGAATAATGAGGCAGTGTAGGCTGGTTTTTGAAGTAGAGCAATATGATTGACATGTATGCTATAGGAATGGATGCAGGGAATGCCTTGCCATCCTAAATTATGTCATTGGGAGTTCCATTGCACATTCCAGCGAAGTTCTATGAAACTTAACCGGAAGGGTGATGGAAGCATTTGAGGCAAGCCAGGTAAAGCTGAGATTATGAAGATGATGCAACAGCAGAAGGAAAATTGCAGATTGGAGCTGATTCTGCAACCCATCCTCAATCCCAAGAAATCTATGGCGAAATATAAAAAAATTCTTAAACATTGAAATGAAGGAGCTAACGTTTGAGTTGCAATAGATAAAGAGGAATTTGCAAAATTTATAGTTGGCTAGTGGAAAAGCTCCTCAAGTTTCATTCATCAGCATACAGACTAGAATCAGACTTCGAAAAGGGTAAAAGGAATGGGGTTGAAGGAGCTAAGATGTTTCCCAATGTTTTCCAGTTTAGTGTTAACTTCAATACTCCTTTTCCTTAAAAACAAACAAACAATTACTTTTTCTTACATGCCATAAAATCATAGTACTAATTGAAAAAAATTATAAAATATTAGGTAGGCAAGTAAAAACGATTTCAGAAAATATATGTTGTTACAAGTCTTTATTTTTGTATGTATTCATATAAAGCTTGTTAGTATTTTGTAGATATATCGTTTTTCTATAAGTATATATATTGATATCATGTTTTGGTATATTGTTTCCGACTTATTATTTTTTAAAATATTTAACATATTTATATAAAAATATTTATAAATATCAAATAAATAAGATTAAATAAATTTCAAATATAAAATACTAATAAATTATATAAGATGTTTCACATAATTAATATACGCATATATATTTGCTAATTACATTTATTTAATATATGTATACATATACATATATATCTTAAAACTAAAATATGTTAATACATGTCGATATGAGTCATAATTTAATTGTCATCAGTATTATTGTTAGTATAAGAGGATGTGAGTTTAAATACATTTTATCATTTTATTTAAGGGTTGGAGATAGCGGTGGTAAAATTTGAAACAATTCGCTTTAAATGGAGTAGATTTTTTCTTTTGAAAAGTGGATGTGGGACAAGGTAGGGTAGGGTGGATTTTTTATTTGGATAGTGGGTATGGTGCGGTTATAGAAATTACTTGCTCCACCCTACTCCACTATATGAAAGGATCATCTTATCCTTGTATATTAAACTATTAAAAGGGTAAAAATATAATAATGTAATATAAAAAATCTATATATTTTATATTTTGATATTTTTTTGAAGAACTATGTTTAAATATTTACTTGAATTTAAAAAATATTGAAAATATTAAAGATTAGTAGCAAAAATTATATTGAAATGGAGTGAGGAGTGGCGGAGATGGATGCATTTAACATCCATGGATGTAGTATTGATTTTAAAAATTATACATCCATAGTGAAGCAGGTTGGGTAGTGGAGTAGAGTGTGCCAATAATGGAGTGGTGGTTGATTTAGTAATGTCTGTCCCTACTCCGCTCCATTGCCATCTTTATTTGGGAGGGATTATTAGTAGTTCTATGCATTATATAAAAAAAGAAAAAGATGTTACGTATAATTTATTACCATGACATTATTTAGCAAATGCATATATTAAATAAATTTATTTTTTCTCTAAAAGGGAGAAAATTTTTTCGTATCAATTAGTACGTCCTATTTCAAATAGTACGATATAAATATATTAATTTGATTAATATTGATTAAATTTTATATTGAAATGAAACTTAAACTTTTGCGTTTGAGTTTACTACAGGAACAAGGCATTTAAGTTGATACGGAATTAAGTCCTATGATCCATATTATATGCTTATTTGACATTAGCACTAACCCACAAATCATACATACTTGTTGTACATCAGTAATTTTCAACCCGAGTCTTAGAAAAGATCCGAGTCTCTAACTCGTAGTTCGGATAGGTCCCATAAAAAGATTGAGTGCAAGGCAAACCATGAGAGGATAGCAAAGCGAGCTCATGAACCCAGCTCGCGAGGCAAAGCCAAAGACCCAACTCGCGAGGCAAAGCCAATGACCTAGCTCGCAAGTCAAGGTTGCAGATCCAGCTCGCAGAAAGGACCGCATGCTCTGCAGGCCATCCAAACATGTGTCCAGTAGGCACAGAGCCCGCCTAGAATGTCAGTCCCAGGAACAAAAAGGACCGTGTGCTCTATAAACACATACCCAATAGACCTAGAGTTCATAGAGAATGTCAGTACTAGAGGAAGCAGAGTCAAGACAAAAAAGTGGGGCCCTATCATGACTTGTAATAGCATCTGTAAAACATGTATAAATACTTGAACACTTTTATTAATGAAACACGAGAAAATATTACTCAACAATTGGTGCGGTGAGCGTGGACAGACTTTCGATCATCAAATTTTTTTCGAGTTTGATTAAGTGTTATTTAGTTTTCGAAGCAAATGACTTATCTAAGTGAAAATTTTCCCTTCAACTCTTCATCAGGACAGGTTGGAGCGCAGGTTCTGGTGACCAGGACAACGAAACACACTTATTTGCTGGGTGGGTATGTTGATAGACTAAAAAAATCTCAACAATACTGTCTATCAGGGAGCTTCTAGCCCTTTGGACTTGAATATCTATACTGGTCAGGTGTTGCGACTCCCTCTCGACTAAGAGGCACCCCCGCAGCAGTTCCTGGCCCTTTAGGAACAAATGAGGTTTATGAGGGAACAGATGGTTGCTCAGGAAGTGCGGTTCGAACAATAACAAGCTCTTCAACAGGAGCTGCTGAAACAAAATGAGGAGCTACGAATGAAGGTGTATTATGATAACTACGGTTTTTAAGACAATGTAAACATGCAGGGCGAGGCCCTAGGCACGCAGATCAAAGAATGACAAAGCAAGATAGATGAGTTGCACAGAGATGTACGGGCATTACACCTTAAATTGTAGGACATGGATTGGCTGTTTTGTTCCAATAACCCATTAACCTTTAAGCTTGCAGTGGTGAACTTACCACGTGACTTTAAGGTCCCAAAAGATATGTTCGAGGGAAGAAGAGACCTGCGAACTCATTTTATACAGTACAATGACTATATGAATGTGGTGGGAGCATCAAATGCAGTGAAGTGTAAAGCCTTTTCCACAATGTTCAAAGGGTGTGCCAATGATTGATGCTTATCCCTTCTACAAGGTTCAGTTTAAAACTTCTTGCAGTTGGGACAGATGTTAGATCCAAAGCCCACAGAGCAATCATGAATATGCATATAGGACTTATGTTCGTGAAACAAAGAGAGGACGAGTCCCTTCAAGACTACGTGAAGAGGTTCCATGCCGTGACCCTAAACACCAAAAACATGGAGGACCAATGGGTCATAGATCCTTTATCATAGGAGTACAAAATGACTACGTACAATACTCTTTCACAAATAACAGACCGCAATGTCTGTCTGACCTTTACGAGCGAGCCCACATGTTAAAAAAACCGAAGGAAATCAAAAGAGCATGGCGTGCCACCTTTTAGAGGGAAGACAAACAGTTCAGAAATAGGGAGAGACCACACAGCAGAAAGGGCCCTACTAGCCAATCATTGCGAGTAAAAAACGACAGGCTATAGAAGAGTCAGGTAACACACTCAGGGCTCTCTTAAGACTTTAGTAAGAACACACCAGAAGATATGTTCCTCAAGGAAGATTTGAAGCTTACACACCCTTAAACGCTACCCGAACCTATATTCTCATTCAAGTCAAGAGCTTTGGGATCTTACCCAAGCCACCCCCGATACTCTTCATTAGAAGAAGGATGAATTAGAGGGATCGGTGCAGTTTACTCGATAGGCTACAAAAGATTCAGGCCCAAGGTGACACACTCAGGGCTCCCTTAAGACTTTAGTAAGACCACACCAGAAGATATGCTCCTCAGGGAAGATTTGAAGCTTACACCCCCTTAAACGCTACCCGAGCCTACATTCTCACTCAATTCAAGAGCCTTGGGATCTTACCCAAGCCACCCCCGGTACTCTTCATCAGAAGAAGGATGAATTAGAGGGATTGGTACACTTTTCACGACGACATGAAGTACAAGACCGATGATTGTTGTATGCTGAAAGATGTTATAGAAGATGTGGTCGAAAATGGCAAGTTCATTGAATTCGTGAATCAAAATGGTTCGCAGTAGGGTTAGAGCTCGCGTAGTGATTCCAAGGGTAAGAAAAAAGTGTGAGGTACCTTTCATGTGATTGTAGGTATGAATAAGGATTGGGCAAGTTCCAATACAAAGAGGAGGGCACACATGCGAAGTATGATGTCAATTAGCACTCCTAAGAGGTCATGACAACAAGAGAAATAGAGTGTGGAATTTGGTAGTGATGACGAGAAACTTGTCTGCGACGAAGAAGGTAACGATCTGATGGTGGTCTTGACAATAATCATGAGTTTCAAGGTCAAAAGAATATTAGTAGATGGCAGAATTGTGGTGAAAGTGTTGTCTTGGGACACATATTCGAAGATGGGGCTAAAGAAACATACATTGTTTAAGGTTAGCTCGTTGTATAGTTTAGCGAATCACCCCGTTGAGGTGAGAGGCTTAATCACTTTACTAGTCACCTTAGGGGATGATGAGCACACAACCATGAAATATGTTCAATTCTACGTGGTAGACTACCCAATGGCATACAATGCCATCTTCAAACGGCCAATAATAAGGATGAAAAAGATGGTGGTCGCAATATTCTTTATGAAATTCAAGTTTTCGATAGAGACTGGGGTTGGATTCCTGCAATCAGATCAGCAGATTGTGAGGCAATGTCATATACACTACATGAAAATAGGGCTTTAGTGGCGTTTTTTTTTTGCCTTTAGCGGCGCTTTCTGAAGCGCCGTAAAAAACGTCGCTATATGTAACGCCGCTAAAATTAGCGATGTTTGTTTAAAAAAAACGCCACTAAAGATCATGACTTTTAGCGGCGCTTTTTAAAAACCGCCGCTAAAGATTGGAACCTTTAGTGGCGCTTTTATAAAAAACACCGCTAATTTGCCCAGTTTTGCAATATGTATTTTTGCAGCTATATCCAACCCTTCTACAAGAAATTCAACAAAAAACAGCAAATATACCATGAAATCCAACCAAAACCCGCAAATAATAATAAGACAAAATTATACGAAAATTATATTATATAAATTGTAAATGAATATTCAAAATATTCTTACAATAATGTTAAAAGTTACAAGAAAACAAATGTCTAAGATGACGGATTTTGAAATTGCTGGAACATAGTCATCATAGACCGAAGCTGTAGCTGGAGTTCATTGTATTTTACTGCTCGCTCCGCCTCCTGCTGCCGCCTCCGCTCTAAGTTGAGAAATTTGCTCATCTGTGCTAGCTTGTATCCGAACTATCGATCTTTTAGCCTCGAACTTGACTTGACTTTGACTCCGGAAGGCATGTATTGGTGCAAGGTGGATTCAAAATATTGGGTCAAGTTAACACGGATCCTTGAAATCTAACCCGACCATACCTTTCAGACCCAAAACTTCATTAATAATTACATTATCAATATCCTCAAAATTAACAGAACTATCGATCAAGCAATCGCTTCATACCGCCTTCTTATCTTTTAGTTTCTCCTAATAAATCACCAAAGAGTTAGAAATGAAATATATAATAAAAGGAATACAACATAACATTATTTAAATTAAACTAATAAAAGCATTTAATTAAAAATTATAATTAAATATTATAAATATTTATAATGAATCAAATTTTATTAAGTAAATATACCATAATTTCGCAACCTCAAATGTCATCTGAGTGCCATCTTTTTCTCATGCGTAATGTAAAAAAAGTCAAGGCGTCCAACTTTTGACAGACGAGGCTTCCTACAATATAGTAGTAAAAATATTATTTAATAGTAAAAAGTCATTAATACTTGATAGAATTAATAAATCCATAGTACTGCGTCTCGAGCTACACAAGCAAAACTTCTCGACCTGCGGTAATGCGTAAATTTACTTTTTGCTGTTGCTTGTTCCAACTCGCTACGGTCCTACATAATGAAATTATTATTACGTATATAGTAAATACTATAAACCAAAAAAATTATAAGAGTTTGCAAGTACATAATACCTCTCCTTTCTTCGAATTCCAAAATCGAACCGCATCTTCCCATTGGTACCTCAGCATTCCCGGTGGGACATTTTGCAATTTTTCTTCGAGGCTTATGGGTTTTTTAAAATATTCTTTTTTCAAAATGCTTTTATGGTCTCTCCATTTTTTACCCAATGCCTTCTTGATATAGGCATCAGAGACCTCTAAAGCAAACCTCTCCTAAAAAACACAAGTTTAGGAAGTAAAAATAAATGAAACTTAAACCAAAGTATTATAAATTACATTAACGTTTTGTTACCTTAATATTAGAGAGAGCTTAATTATTATTGCTATCAGGCATGTTATGCCATGATTCGTAGTTGATGGGCAACATATTGGCATTTCGTGCTATAATGCCCAAATAGGCTGCTAAAAGTCGAGCTTCTTGTCCAACAGGCTGACCATGGCTGTTTCTAGTTACTTTGACACGCTCGACAGAATTTAAGTTATATAAATCTGTTAGGAGCGTACGTCCTCGACCTCTACGCGTCCCACCATTTTCAGCTAAAAAATAATATATTATTACTATATTGAAATTTAAAAATAAATCAAGAATAAAATTTAATACAATTTGTAAAATAAACTTAACATTACTTTAAAATTCCACAGACTCGTCAAGTGTCTCTAAGACGCTTGAAGATCCAACAACCATCTCTTGTTCAAGACTTACTTCTTCCGAATTTGTAGTATTACATACAATACTAAGATCTCTTAATCTTCTTCTAGGCATTTTTCCCGCAACACATAAAATAGTTAAAATTTTAGTAAGAAATAACAAAATAGTAAATATAAAATAGTTAAATTATATAACATGACCAATGTTAAAATTATAACATTACATATAAATAAAAATCATAAAATCTTACTACATCATAAATCGTAAATATCTTCGTCCACATCCTGACGAACCCATTGAAATTGTTTACTAGTACTAGGGATATTTTCATTTAAGTTTTGTTCTGGAAAAGGCAAAGTTTCTGATCTTTCAACGATCTCATCTCTACTTCCATTCCCCATGTCAAACAAGTCTCTAGGGGTGTTTCGGAGTACAACGTACCAACCCTCATCAATTGGATCTTTCGAGTAAAAAACTTGTTTAACTTGAAAAGAAAAAACATACGGCTCGTCTATCAAATGTTCTCCAGTGTGAATTAATAAAGAGAAATTCACCATTGTAAAACCAAACTGATCATTTTTAATTCCGCGAGCAGTATTAGCATCAGCCCAATCATATCAAAATAAGACAACTTTCCATTTTCCATAGTAATCCAACTCAATAATGTCGGTTAGAAGTCCGTAATTTCCCTCGACAGGATTACTGTCCTTAGCACTAGCGTAACTTGTTATTAAAGAATTAACAGCTACTCCACAATTTTGAGTTCTCCTCAATCTCTCGCGATATTTGGTATGAAATCTGAATCCATTCATGATGAAGCCACTATATCTTTTTACTACTCAATTCGGACCTTGGGAAAGCCATTTAACTTCGTCATTAATGACTATTGAATCAAAAGTAAATTGAGTAATTGTAAATGTTATGAGAAAACATTATTATTTGTCAATAAAATGTTGAGTTGCATACCGTTTGGGTTAACCATTCATGAAAAGATTCTGCGAATAACCTATTAATCTCACGATGTTGTAATCTTCGTGAGCGTGAACGAGATCTTAAGATTTGTTTGTACTCACTATGTTAAAAACATGTTTAATTCGTTAAAAAATAAACAAATCAAAAAAAGATAAATATTTATCATATTCTAGAACTTACTTGCGTAATTGTTCAAGTGCATTGTAGTGGAAAAGAACATATCTATGTGCTTGTATCCAAGATCGGTCATCTAATTCTGTAATTTCAACTTTGCTGATTGGTTCTCCATAACTTTGAAATAAATAAGTTTCGGCCAAGTTAGGATCATTGAGTCCGACATTTCTACTTGGTCTATTCAATCTTGTTTCAACATCTTCTAAATATCTAGAACAGAATGTCATACACTCCTCTGCCAAGTAGCCTTCAGCAATTGATCCTTCCGGATAACGCTTGTTACGGCAATAAGACTTCAATTTGCTTAGGAACCTAAACACCATATACAACATTATCAAAACTGGTAACTATAGGTATAAAGGTGAATGCCTTTGAAATAAATTAGCACCTTTCAATTGGATACATCCAACGATAGAAAACCGGCCCACCAATTATTGCTTCACGAGGGAGATGAATGACAAGGTGCACCATAATAGTGAAGAAGGAAGGTGGAAAGATCTTCTCCAAATTGCATAATGTCAAAGCGGCTCGATCTTGTAATTTTTCAAGTTCTTCAACATTCAGAACTTTGCCACAAATTGCTTTCATTATATTGGACAGTTCAATTATACACGATGTTACCTTCTTTGACATACAGCACCGTAAAGCAACTGGAAGAAAATCTTGCATCAAGATGTGATAGTCATGTGATTTTAATGAATATAGTCTTTGATATTTAATACTTACACATCGAGATATATTTGATGCATACACATCCGGAACCTTTATATCCTTCAACACCGTGCAGAACATTTTTTTCTCTTCCTTTGACATTGCAAAAATTGTAGGCGGCAACCAATATTTTCCATTAGAAAGTACTTGGGGATGAAGATCACGCCTAATTCCCATGTGAACTAAATCAAGTCGACTCTGAAGATTATCTTTTGATTTACCATCGACGTTCAAAATTGTCTGGATGATGTTCTCGTAGACATTCTTCTCAATATGCATCACATCAAGATTGTGGCGTAATATGTGATACTCCCAATAAGGCAACTCAAAAAAATATTTCTTTTCTTCCACAAGTCTGCCTCATTAGGGTCATCCTCCTCGTCAGATTCATCCCTCGATCGTCTATTTGTTTGCCTGTTAGATGGTTGATTCACTTCCGTGAATCGAAATCCATATCTTTTAACATGAATAAGATTTTAGATCCAATGGTGCGCTTTCAGAGCTTTTTCAACTCTTCAAGATCAGTCAAATAAAGCCCTCTAAAATCTATAGCTATGATTTTCATCTAACCACCGACGATGCCCCATATAGCAGAACTTCTTCCCATTATATAACCACTGTGAACACGTTTAAGTAGCACAACAAGGACAAGCATAACGTCCTCTGGTACTCCAACCAGAAAAATTCGCATATGCCAGGAAATCATTAATTGTCCACAGCAAAGCAGCACGTAGGTAAAAGTTCTCCTTTCTCAATACATCATACGTCTCAACACCCGCCCATATTATTTTAACTCTTCAATAAGTGGCTGCAGATATATGTTAATATTATTTCTGGGGCCTTTCTCTCCGGGGATAATCATAGATAATATCAAAGAAGATTGCTTCATGCAGAGCCATGGAGGCAAATTATAAGGAACAAGGACCACATTCCAAGTACTGTACGAGGTGCTCATGATTTTAAAAGGATTAAATCCGTCAGATGCTAACCCGAGCCTTACACTCCGAAGATCACTTGCAAAGCTTGGAAATTTATTGTCAAATGATTTCCATGCTAAAAAATCTGCAGGATGCCTTAATAATCCATCATCCGTTCATTGATCATGATGCCACGTCATAAACTC
Source organism: Gossypium arboreum (assembly GCF_025698485.1). Taxonomy (NCBI): domain Eukaryota; kingdom Viridiplantae; phylum Streptophyta; class Magnoliopsida; order Malvales; family Malvaceae; genus Gossypium; species Gossypium arboreum. Next base: position 44,074,240 of record NC_069080.1, read on the forward strand.
GGCTGTCTTTGATGACATGAATAGCCTTTGAAGCCTTGGGATTAGCGGGAAATATCGCAAAATCTTGTTCGGCTTTCTTATTGACTGTGGCCCATATTCATCCTCATTAACATCTTCTGCATCTCTATTCATCCAACGAGATTTACCGCAAACATGACAAGACTATTGATTTCTCCGATCACCCCAATACAACATGCAATCATTTGGGCAACTATGAATTTTGTTGTACCCAAGGCCCAAATCTTTTATCACTTTCTTCATGTCTTTACATGATTGAGGGATTTTTGTAAATGAGAACATTTCTCTCAAAAGCTCTAACAGCATTGTCAAAGAATTTCTGGTCCACCCTCCCAAACATTTTAAGTGGAAAAGGCGAATACAGAATGACATTTTCGAAAATTTTGATCCTTCATAAAGTTCTTCATTCATTTCACCAAGTAACGTGTAGAACTTCGCCGCTTCTTCATTCGGTTGTTCATCTGGTACACTTCTTCTCGTTTCCATAAAAGTTTTCCCACCGATATTATAATCATCGGATGCAACATAGTTTGGTGGAAATGATTGGAAACCTTCACTCCGCATATTAAATGCATCCCGCATCATACCTTCCATGTCATCTTCTCTATCATACTGATGGTAACCACTATAAGGATAACCCAGATTAATCGTCGAAGAGGCTCCACTAGGTGTACACTCTCCATGGAAAATCCATTTTTTATACCCCTGAATGAAGCCATCAATAATTAGATGTTCGTAGACAACTTCACGATAATGCCAATAGATATTGCCACACTTCTTACAAGGGCAAAGAATCATATTCTCTTGGCTTGAATTGTGAAATGCAAAATCTAAAAAAAATTGAACTCTATTTTGATACTCGTTGCTTGCCCTTGAGAAATTCATCCAAGTCCTATCCATTTCGTAGTTGTTGAAGTCTAAAGTTGGCAATAAGTTACACGGGTAAGTTGTTTATTATGTAAGTCTTGATATGATATATATTTATGTTTTATGTAAGTTATGTAGATTATGTAAGTTATGAAATTTGAACTTTAAACTATATGCTTTTAAGGAAATTATTAGATTAAACTACATGTATTAGTTAAGTTATGTAAGTTGTTATGTACGTTATGTGAGTTATGTAAATTATGCAAGTTATGTGAGTTATGTAACTTGTTATGTAAATTATGTAAGTTATATGAGTTATGTAAGTTATGTAATTTATTTAAGTAATGATCAATATTAATACTATTTTGATAAAAATTAGTTATAACTTTTAAAGACATTTAAAATTATTAAATATTAAAATCAAACATTATTTATATAAAACAATTGTAATTTGAATATAATAATATAAAAAGAATCGTAGTTTAATTTTTATATTATAATATATTTAAACAATGGTCAATATTATTATATTGATGAATGACATTTATAAGTGGCCCTTCAATGTTGAAATTTTTAAATCTTTTTAAGGTCGATAGAATTATTTATAAGCTCCATAGAACTTTTTTGAAATCTTTTTTATACAAATACCTTTAAAAATATTAAATATTAAAATCAAACATTATTAATATAAAAAATAGTAATTTGAATATAATAATATCAAAAAAGAATCGTAGTTTAATTTTTATAAGTAAATTGGAAATAAATTAAGGTTATATAAATATTCAATAGTAAATGAGCTCGATAGAACTTCTTTCAAGTCTTTTGAATTTTTAAGATTCATCATACGTGGCATTGTTAGACCTAGGAGGATCCATTATATCTTACATTTCGATATAAGGCAACCCGTCAAAGTTTCACCTATATACTTTGAATCTTTAAAATATTTAAAATAAGGTTGGAGAGAAGGTCACTATTGTTGTAATTTTAATGGACAAGCAAGCTACATGGTAATAAATATTCAATAGTAAATGAGCTCGATAGAACTTTTTTCAAGTCTTTTTGAATTTTTTAAGATTCATCATACGTGGCGTTGTTACACCTAGAGAGGATCCATTATATCTTACAGCTCGATATAAGGCAACCTGTCAGGTTTCCAACCTATATACTTTGAATCTTTAAAATATTTAAAATAAAGTTGGAGAGAAGGTCAACTATTGTTGTAATTTTAACGGACAAGCAAGCTACATGGTAATAAAATTAATTCATACTTATTCATACTTAAGTTAAATCAAATAATAATTAAGTTGAACCAAATATAAAAACTTATTCATACTTCAAATAATAACTAAGCTACAAGAATCAGATCTGGTTCAAGTTTATTTAAAGGGCTGCAATTCATATATTTAAAGGGCTGCAATTATTACATTTGATTAATGTTATGAAATAAAGGGTGTGCTTGTTTTTCTATCCCATAAAGGATATCCCACATGCTCATATTACTGTAAGTTGAACTATACCTCATGGTTAAGTAAGCAAAATTTTACAAACACATACAAGCATAGCTAAATAACCACATTTCACTTGCAACATAACCAATTCATACATTGCTCACTTGACTAACATTAATCATTTTTCATGTCATTTAGCCAAATCAAAACATGTCAATTTCATATGCTATAAATCATGCTGAAATTTCATATACACAAGTAAATCAATTTATATATATTCGGTCATTTAATATGACTTCAATATAATAGTTAAAACATATTCATTCTTGCCATCATAAACCAAACATAAATAGTCAAATATCAAAGCCGAACATACAATAACATATATATATATATATATATATATATATATATATATATAACAATTTGACCTTTACATTCCAAATCACCAAAATTCGTGACATAAGTACATATGTATTCATTTATCTATCATCAACCAAATACCATTTCCCAAACTAATAAATAAACAAATTATAGTCAAAATGTAATTCAATAATAAACCATACCCAAAACACATCCAACAACCATACTTAATTCACTTGAGCCTAATTATAACAACCACAAATGCATATCATACCAATTAACAATCTTACCAAGATGAGCTAATTATAAACCATACTTATCATTACTTCATACCAAATCATATATCTAAGTAAAATGATTTTTTTCAAAATCATCATGATGAAACTATTATTTATGCGAATTTTGAACTAAAACGTACCTTAATAATTTCAACAAGCTGGTCTACTCCACTCTCACCAGGAAGCAGAGGTCGAGTCGGAAAAATAGTTTTGTTAAGTAATTGAAAGTGAAAATGCATATAAATAAGCAAAAAAGTATGCAATGAAGCACGTGCTCGATAGTACCTAGAAGCGATGTAAGATATGTTTGGTTCCCTTTCACCGACAAAGTAGTTTTTCAACAACCTGGTCTACTCCACTCTCACCAAACAAAGCAGAGGTGGAGTAAAAAAAGTTGTATTTCTTAAGTAAGTTAAAGCAAAAATGCATAGAAATAAGTTAAGTAATTTAGCAACAAAACATGTACCTAGAACAGATGTTAATGGCTGTGGTGTATTTAGTTGCACCAAATATTAATTTAGGTGCTCGATAGTACCTACAAAAGATGCAAGATAATAAGAGTAGCACCAAATATATTTCAGTTCAAGCAAATATAAAAGCTTGATCAATATCAATACCAAATATTACTTCGAAGATTAAATGACAGCTTCAGTTGAACCAATAGTTGCAGACACATGAATTGTTCATTTGAATTATTCTTGTAAGATTAACGTTTAATGCTACTTGTTTAAGACTAACTTCCTACATGTTTGTAAGTTCAACTGAATATGTACTTCAATCCTACTTAATGCTATGTTACATGGACTGTTCTCGTTTTCTGAAAAGTGGCAAATATGCCCTGCACATATTCAGAGGATTGAGATAAAATCCTTCAAACATACGGAAAAGCTTCGAAAATATTGAACACAAACTAGTATCTGACACGCGATTATACGCATTTGAGATCAAACATGACAGGAATCGTTCTTTGCATGTATAAATGCAAGGTACCAGCAATGCCTATTCGGATCAAAATTACATTTATCAAATAAAACAATTGCTGGAGATCATTTAGAATACTAATAATTCAGGTATGGTAGCTTCTACTACTTTTCCCAAATTCAAACTAGCAAAAAATATCTCCTCGCATATTACAGCTTAAAGAGAAAATAATTGGGCAAAAACATGAAATCCAGATTAAATTAGGCATAAATTCAGCATAACTACTACAAAGGAATAAACATTCCATAGTTCCAAAAAAGGAAGAGAAAATTAACATAGTCAATTGCTTGCTGAGAAACATAAAACTCCAAACATAAAATTTAATAGGACCAGAAGCGAAGAATCGTAACATTTCTTTTTCCAAATCACTATGTTTTATGTTATAGACATACATAAATCAAATACAACATGGGATTAAAAATGAGTAAAAAGAAATACCTGCAGGAAAATATCCATCAAGCATTTATAAAGCTTTTTAAACCCAATACTGGAAAGCTATTAACCTGCAAATAAAGTAACAAATATGAAAATATATTGGCTATATTTAAAATTTTAATAAAAATCTAAAATATTAAATATTAAACTAAAAATACATTTCTTTATAAATCGAGTAAGTCTAAAACGAGATTAAGTTAATGATTTAAAAATATGAAATAGAATTGAATAAAATTTTAAACCTATAATTTGGATTGAGTCAAATTCGGACAAACATAAAAAATGCTGATATCGTATATAAGCTCAACCTAAACCTGACTCAACCTAACCTCTAGTTTAAGTCATTTACCAATACACTAGTGACTGATTGAGATAGCTGATTATCGATTCATTGGTAGAGATATTTTTTCAATACTACCTAAATAAGAAGTAGAAAGCTATAGTCTTCATCACCACATGTTACCAATTGATGATATAAAAGACCAATGAGAGTCTTCATATAATGACGTGTACATGCTAATAATGCAAAGTTGTTTGTAGGCAACATTAAAGAAATAAAACAGCCTTTTTCTTCTTGTTTCCAGAAGCATGCATATTTTTCTAGTGGGGTAGATCAACATCCTTATTGACTAGAGGATCAAATCATATAATTGTCGGCTACCTTAGCCTTTTTTTTTCTTCTTTTTTCTAGATTGCTGATAAAATTCCTCAGTATTTAAAGTCTAAGACTTCACAGGAACTAAGCTGAAGACTAAGCCTTTTAATGTAAAGGGATAATCTCATGAATTAAAAATATTCTATACGAAGAAAATGCATGTAGTAAGGGAAAATAAGATTTGTATGATCATTCCAAGAATCTCATCAATTTCAGTTCAGTTGATTATATCAGCAAACACTCGTGAAACCAAAGAAAAATATCAGAACAAAAAACTATGCCACTTGGCTCCAGCTTAAGTGTTCTATGCAGATATGTTCAATTTTTTTTGGAAGATCTTGGAGGGGTTATATCCTTATAGTCAATGTCTATATATGCATCAAACATGGATAAATACTTCGTGAAAAATGAATAGTCAAAAAACATAAAATCTGAACGCTATTGATATAGAAAGTTGGGTTCACGAACTGCCAACTAAATAATAGCTATGAATAGACTCTAAGCTGATTGAATATTAACTTAGTTGGCATTGACATTATTGCCGGTGCAAGAGGACGTGGATTCAAACACACTCAAGTGCATTTTATCCCCCATTTAATCTAAGGTAGCTCCACAAAAGTAAAAAAAGACACCATCATTCAGCGTGAGTGCATTAAATTCTATACCACTTCACATGCAGACAACCCAACATTAAACTCTATCTAGTTACTCTTACACGCTATTCTCGTGTTTTCTTTCCCACCTATGAAGCCTCTGTAGCTGAAACTTTAAAAAACAACATTCACAGTGGAAGAACTTCAGTAGATATAATACCTGAATACAGTCAACATCAATGCATCATCACCTTTGCAATCAACCTAAGTCATGTATGCCACCAAAACCATCAACATGTTAGGGATGGGGAACAGATTTAGGGAAAAAAAGTATCGGGAAAAGGGGGGATTTGGGGAAAATGTTAGGGAAATGACTATGGGGAAAATAGGGGATTTGGGGAAAATGTTAGGGATTTCGAGTTTGGGGAATTAGGGGAGGAAAGGGAAAAGAGTTAGGGATTTGCTATTTTGGAAAGGAAGAACCGAAATAGGGAAATGACTTAGCAAAAAAATGAACTGATTTCGGGTAAAGGAGATAAACTTCAGGGGAGAAAAAACAACGGCGTTTCAAATAAGGAGAATTTGTGGCATTTTCAACAAAGTGCAGCTAATGAGACCTTTTGCGGCGTTTTATGCGAAGCGCCGCTAATGCCACTTCTATCTACACTACAAAACGACGCCGTTCTAAATTAAAGTCGATTACAATTTGTGGCGTTTTCTATAAAAACGCCGCTAATATTCATATGAAACGACGCCGTTTTACTTTAATGTACAATTAAATTTTGTGGCGTTTTGTTAAAAACACCGCCATTTCCTATCATTTGCGGCGTTTTATATATAAATGCCACTAAAACCTTTGATAATAAAAAAATATTTTTAAAAATTAATCAAAATTTAAAACTCTATATTTAGAATTTCTTCTAAATTATATCCAAATAATATTCTTGTGGTACAAAATATATATTTCATATATTTATATTAGGTGTATGCAATATATAAATTAATACACATTTTAAAATACATCAATATATTTTTATATTGAATAAGTATAAATATTATGTATGCAATATATAAATTAATGAAATAAAAACATGATGCTATTTATATCAATAATTGTGTTAATATTTTACAATATCTAGATCGAATTATAGTTCGTGCATACAATTGCACACTAAACCATTTTTCATCTTAGCTATTTGGGACTTAACCCATTTTGATATATATTCTTTTAAAATAATAATTTATATATATTTATCTTCTAAATTAAAATCCAAAATTATACTCTAAACCCTAAAACCCTAAACCCTAACCCTAAGCCCTAAACCCATCCTTAAACCATAAACCCTAAACCATAAACTATATCCCCAAACTCTAAACCCCGAAACTATTCATAGTAACCCCTAAACCAAGTACCATAAATCCTAGACCATAAAGCCCAAACTATAAACTCTAAAATCTGTTAACCCTAAACCATAATCCTGGACATATTTTTTGGAATTCGTGTGGCCAATGTTAGTGTAGTACAAATTAAAACACATATGTTTATATTCTTATATTAAATAATATCGGTATAGTACAAAATGGCATGAATCTCAATAAAATCCAAATGTTCTTCAGCCCAATAGTATCATTTACTTGAAGCCTAAACCTAAACTTACACCCTAAATATATAGAATCTTAATACTTTATTAATTATAATTACAAGGGACAAAAGTAATTAAAATAGAATCTTAATACTTACCAAAACCCTAAAATAATTTAATTTTTTATCATTAATCATAACCTCTAATCCCTAATAGCATAACCCCTAAAACCATAAACATTAATATTAATTCGACCCTAGCTAATATACCTAAAATACAGTAAACCCCAAAACTCATACTCTAAAACATAAACCCATAACCTAAAATAATTAACATTATATCATAAACCCTAAAACTCTAAATTAACCATAGCTAACAAAACCCATAAAAGCTGCTATTTTTTTATGCTTTTTAAATAAACGCCACTAATCTCTTAGTTTTTATATTTCATTTTATTTGTTATATTCTATGACAATTTTAAGTTTAAATTTCACTTAAATAAATTAAGTGTAGAGGAATTAATTTGAATTGAATTATTTTAATATATCAAAATATTTTTAGATTAAATCTTAAACCATTTCATTTATATAAAGTTTATCTATTATCTCTTAAATAATTTAAACTGTAATTATAATTTTAATATAATATTCAAATTAATATGATCTCTTTTACAATTATATAAGAAATCGTTTAATATATAAATTAAAAACACTACTTAATCATAACTCTAAACCTTTAACCCCTATCCCATAAACACTAAACTCTAAGGCGCTCTAAATTATAAAGCCTAAATCCTTAACCCTAAATATAAAATGATGTTATATCAATAATTGTGTTAATAATTTACAATAACTAGATCAAATTAAAGTTCATGTATACAATTGCACACTAAATCGTTGTTCATGTATGCTTTTGGGATTTAACCTATCTTGATATATTTATTTTAAAAAAATAATTTATATTTATCTTATTTAGATTTATATTATAAAAAAGTCCAAGATACACAAGTTATGTAGTTCACTGTATTTATCCCTAAACCCTAAAAATTAAATCATAAACCCCACACCTCACACCATAAACCCCAAACCATAAACCCTATATCTTAGACCAACATTACCTTAAACCCTAAATATATATATATATATATATATATATATATATTACAAGGGACAAAGATAATTAAAAAGGAATTTTATTGCTTATCTAAACTCTAAACCTCTTAACCCCTATCCCATAAACACTAAACCCTTAACCCCAAACCCTTACACCTTAAACTCCAACCCTAACCCCTAAACCTTAAATTATAATCCCTAAACCCATAATTCATCATAAACCTTCATTACTAGTTAACTCTTAAACCTTAAACCCTAAACCATATATCTTAAACCATAGTTAACTCATAAAGCTTAAACCCATATATCTTAAACCATAAACCTTAAACTATAATGATAATTAATTTAATATTTTAAATTCAATACTATCTCTTTTACGATTATATAAGAAAATATTTAATATATTGTATAACCATAAATTTTAATAATTATTGTTTTAGGGGTTATAGATTAGTGTTTATGATTTTTTTGGGGTTTAAGGGTTATATGACTTTTAGCGGCGTTTTACCAAAAGAGCCGCTAATGCTTTGGTCTTTAGCGGCGTTTTACCAAAAGCGCCGCTAATGCTCTGGTCTTTAGCGGCGTTTTACCAAAAGCGCCGCTAATGCTCTGGTCTTTAGCGGCATTTTACCAAAAGCGCCGCTAATGCTCTAATCTTTAGCGGTGTTTTATCAAAAGCACCGCTAGTGCTCTTGTCTTTAGCGGCGTTTTTTACTAAAACGCTACTATTGCTTTGTTTTTAGCGGCGTTTTTGGTAAAACGCCGCTATTGCTCTGTGTTTTACAATTTTTGCGGCGTTTTTTTATAAAACGTCGCTAAAAATGCCGCTAAAGCCCAATTTTCATGTAGTGATATTATCTGTCAAACAAACGAGAGAGCCTATGGCCAAAGGACAAAGTACGTAATAACTTGAATTGGAAAGTCAAGTTCTTAATTTAGACAATTTGGACATGAGAGATAAACATAGGAGCAAAAAACTTGAACTGCTGAACACACTGAGTCTTTGCAACTATTTTGTGATAACAAAGAAATAACTGTAAAAATTTCTTCAACATTGGAAGAAGAAGAAAAGAGTGTGTTGATCTGATGCTTGAAGAAGAATTCAGATTTTTTTTGCCTGGTCCACAATAGACATGCCGGGTGTGGACCTCCAGGGGATTGTGCACAAATTGAACCTACTCCTAGAGGCTGCGCTAGTAAAGCAAAAAAGTAAGAAGTTCGCATCACAAGTTGTGGAAGTAATGAGACATGAGGTAGCTAAGCTGTTATCAGCAGGATTCATCAGAGAAGTAGAATATCCAAATCGGGTCTTGAATGTAGTAATGGTGAAGAAGGTAAACAAAAAATGGAGAATGTATATCGACTTAAACGATAAAGAACAATTTTCCTTTACCCTCGATTGACTGATTAGTGGATGCCTCTACAAGTCACAAGTTCATGAGTTTCATGGACACTTTCTTAAGATAGAATTAGATTCTGTTGGATTGGGGAGAACAAGAAAAGACAGTGTTCATCATTGAAGAAGGGCGATTTTGCTATTGGGTCATGCCATTCAGCCTTAAAAATGTAAGAGCAACCTATCAGAGACTAGTAAAGAGGATATTTAAGGACCAAATCGGTCGCGAGCTCGAGGTCTATGTGGATGATATGTTAGTAAAGAGTGAGTCAATGAGAGAACATGTGTAAAGCCTATTAGAGACATTTGTGGTCTTAAGGGTTCACAAAATGAAGCTGAATCTTGAGAATTGCACCTTTGCTATGGGAGCTGGTTGGTTTTTTGAGTTTATGATTTTAGAATAAGGGATAGAGGTGAACCCGAAAAAGATCCAAGACATTATGGAAATGCCCCCTACACAAACCATAAAAGACGTATAGTGCCTCACTACCAGGGTTTAGGGTTTAGGGTTAACAGATTCATTTCCAGGATGACAGATAAGTGCCTCCATTCTTTAAAGTTTTGAAGACCTCCTTCTTGTGGACCGAAGAATGTCAGACAGCCTTCGAGGAATTGAAACTATATCTCACCTCTCATTCATTCTTGAAATCAGCCCAAGCAGGAGAAACCCTCTACTTGTATTTGGCTACCTTTAAAGAGGTAGTCATAGCAGTACTGATTAAGTCAGAGGGTGTCTACCAATTTTTGGTATACTAAACCAGTAAGGTACTCCAAAACAAAAAATTGAGATAGTTAAAAATAGAAAAGTGTATATATTATTTCATAATTAGAGCTTGCATATTGCTCCCGTACTTCTAAGCCCATCTAGTCGTTACGGTTACCAATCAGCCCATGAAGTAATTGTTGTCCAAGGCGGACACTTCAAGAAAGGTAATGAAGTGGAGTATTGAGCTTGCTAAATTCAGAATAGACTTTGACCTGCGAACAACAATAAAAGGGCAGGTGCTAGCTGACTTCATAGTAGAGTGTTCATTTGAAAGAACTGAGGATGCAACTGGTAATGTGGGTTATAACTTGAAATGTTGGATAGTAAATATCCTATAAAAAATTGTATGATGTAAAAACATTGATGAAAGTTAGCAATTTGATTAGCTATACTTTATGATAAGACATAACATGCTAATAATTCTATATGTTATCCTTTATGATGAAGCACCATCTATTCCTTATTTTATACTAAAATTGTTTTTTTTTCTTGTTGCATGCCGTTTAGTGGCTAACCCACCTCTAGAAAGTATATATGCAATTGATAATTCAAAAAATTGGCTAGTTTATGTCAATGGTTCCGTAGCCAAAATGAGGTCGAGAGTAGGAGTCCTCATAATCAATCCCAATGGTAGCGAATGGTAGTATAAATTGTCATTTGGGTTCCAAACATCCAATAACATCGCTAAATATGAAGCATTGGTATCAGGACTGCAATTAAGATGCCATTTAAGAGTAAATGACCTGATTGTCCATATAGATTCGTAGTTGGTGGCAAAACAAATGAATGACAAATACGATGTAAAAGAAGCGGTGCTGAAAAAATATTATACAATGATAACCCAGTTGTCTGCAGGTTTGACAAAACTCAAATTAAGCAGCTCCCGAGAAGTGACAACATGCATGCTGACATTTTGTCCAAATTAGCATCCTCTATTATCATTGAACAAAAAGAGAAAATCTTACTAGAGCATAGAGAGACCCCGAGCTATAAACTACCACAAGTATTATGCATGGATCAGGAGAAGACATGGATGACACCAATAATTCGCACACTCCAAGGTGAACCAGACAACCGATACAAGAAGGAGCTCGAAAAACTACAACGTTGAGTAGCAGGTATGTCATCATTATAAATTACAAATATTTTCCAAATTCCCAATATATGATTTGAATATTTGAATGTCACGAACCCATCTGATTACAAGCTGAATTAAGACAACTTATTTTATCTTACATTTGGAAGGTACACCCTCTATTAACATCCCAAATTCGGAGGTTAGAAGTTTTGAGTCATGGTGGTTAGGGTCTGAGTGTAGGGTGTACTATTGTGATTAGTTGCGTGTTTAAGTGTCAAAATAGGCCTGCTGGTCTGGTGGTTTGGTGAGTGTTAGTATACCTCAGGGTTCTGAGTTAGAATCTTTCTGTGAGCGTTTTGTAGAAGTAATTTTTATTTATTTATTTAGTTTTGTTTTAAGTCAAGATGTTATCTTATTTTTATTTTGTTTTAGGGGGTTATTTTTTATTTTTCTTTTTGGCTGAACGTTTCTTTTTTATTTTTTATTTTTCCTCTTTCTTTGTTTTCTTTCTTTTTGCTTTTGCTCTTTTTTTTTTCTGAAAATGGTTTGCGTTGGGCGTATCTCAAAGTATTTCTCTCCTCCATCGTCAAATTAGGTGTGGGTTCAAAAACTTTTCCTTTTGTTATTGACGAAATTCTGATTTGGTTCTGTAAATTTCGATGTGGTTTGTGGGTTTTTGAAATTATCATTTGAAGTGTCAATTGTTGCAGTTTTGCATAAAAATTTGACTGGTTAGGGTGTGTTTCTACACTATTAGAGGTTAAGGATCATTGGATGTCGGAATTCATGTTTTCTGGGCTGTTTTAGAATGGTTTTGTGACCACATAGGAGATCACACGGGCATGTGCTTATTCATACAGCCGTGTGGAGTTAGGAATTAGGGTTTTTGGGCAAGGTTAGGTATCACACGGCCTAACCACACGGCCATGTAGCAGATTTGGGGAAATTAGTCGATTTTCACACAACCGTGTCCCCTGGGCACACCGGCGTGTATGTTTGGGAATTAGGGTTTTTGGGTGAATTTTGGTACCATACGGCCTGGCCACACGGGCATGTGACCCACACGAGTGTTGAGATTTCCACATGGCTGTGACTCATCTGTTCTTAATTTCTAGCATTTTTGGACAGTGAGTTACACGGGCTATTCACACGAGCATGTGCCCCCTCCATACGGGCTTGTGGGGCCTTCATACGGGTATGTGTTGCCTCCACATAGATGTGTAGACCCTCACACGGCCGGGGTACACGGCCATGTGGTCCTACCTTGCGAATTTTTATATTATGTTGATTTATGACCTATTTGTGGTTCTGTGTGTTCCGACCCTTGACTAAGCCTTAGTAAGGGTAGTTAAGACTTTGTTTAGGATGCAGCCTATGTGATATTTGTAACTGTTGCGTGAGATGTCTGACTCAGAACGCGATTATCTGGGTGTGTGTGCATATTTGTTTCAGTTTGACTGTTTGTGGATGCACTCGTTGTTTCCTGTGATAATGTATACATACATACACTTGCATAAAGTTTAGGTGGGATTGCGAAGAGAAGGGAGTCTGATTCTGATATGATCTGGCAGTTCTATTGTAAAGTACTCGTATAGCAATTTATTGCACTGTACTGCATGCGTCAGCTTTGCTGCATACCATTAAATGATTTGGCAGTTTAACTGAATATTAATAAGCCATCGTTGCCGGGCAACCCAGGGTGGCGGGTCATTGTTGCTGGGTAACCCGGGATGACTTAATTGGTGTGTAGGGTTGGATAGGCCTTTCGAGGTCCTATGTGGTGTGTCTTTGTTGGACGAGTTTAATTAGCTCTTATGGGGTGTAATCAGGGGACGGAGAGGTGTGTTGGCTTGATAGGTAGGTTTTATTACTTGATTGCATTTCATGCTCATCTGTTTGAATATTCTGGGTGTTAGATTATCTGACTGTATTCTGTCTGATGGAAAACACGTATGACTGATTATCTGTGTAATATGGTGTTTATCTGAAATGTTACATTTCGTTGGGACATTGATCCCGAAATTACCTTCTGCTTCTATATATATCTGTAGTTGTTCGATATTGAATCATGTTCTGTTTTTCTATTATTTTTAGTCACGTTTTGAACTCACACTGAGCTCGAGTAGCTCACCCCCTCTTAGCGGTTCCTTTTCAGTGACATTTTTGAATTCTAACGCTGGACTCGGATGCGGTGGTCTCGGACAGTTTCGGTGAAAAAAATAAATTACCAGTTTGTATTTTTAGTTTCTATTTGTTATTCAGTTTTTGGACTGTAAGATTTTATAAAGATGTGGTACAAGCTCTATTTCAAGTTTTTATTATTCATTTAATTTTGGATTTATAATAAACCTTATTGCAATTTTTACTAACTGATTTTAAATGATTAAATGCTTCAGTTTGACGTGATAACTTGTTTTGTAAAAATTTTTCCACGATCACTTCGGTGATTAATGTAACATCCAAAATTTAGCCTAAACTTCTAGGCTGGGTTTACGGTGTTACACTCTAAGAAGGTGTACTATATAGAAATGGATTTTCACATCCATTGTTGTGGTGCCTATCACCACCTGAGGCTGAATATGTTATGTGAGATCTACGAGGGGATTTGTGGCGATCACTTAGGGGGTAGATTACTTACATAAAAATTTTTTAGGCAAAGGTATTACTGGCCTATAGTCCAGAAAGATGCATACCAGTTGGTTCACATGTGTGATTCCTACCAAAGAAATGCCAAAATCTAGCAACAACTAGCCGAGCCTATTCAAGTCTTGTCAGGCCCTTGGCCATTCGCAACTTGGGGGGTTGATATCCTTGGCCTGTTTCCTATAGCCATGGTATAAAAAAAAGTTTATAGTAGTGGCTATGGACTACTTCACCAAAAGGATTGAAGCTGAAGCTTTGACAACTGTAACAGAGAAATAGATGAAGTCTTTTCTGTGGAATTCGATTGTTGTAGGTTCAAGATACCTCGTGTGATTATTACGGAAAATGGTCACAATTCCAAGGAAAGTTCAAAAAATTTTGCACTGACTTTCAAATAGCCATAGCTCAAAGTTCAGTGAAAATGTCACATATTAACGAGCTAGTGGAAGTAATGAACAAGAAAATACTAACAGCCCTTAAGAAAAAAAAGTTGGTGGGGCTAAAGACGCTTAGTTAGAAGAATTGTTTGGAATTTTATGGGCCCTACGAATTTCACCCTATCCACAACAGAGGAAACAATGTTTTCGCTTGTCTACGGTGCAGAAGCTATAATCTTTACAAAAATTGGTTTGAGGTCACAATGAGGAAGCTAATTAGGAGGCCAACAGGCTAGCTAATTAGGTGGTCAACAGGCTAAGTCTTGTCCTGATTGATTAACTTAGAGATGTATCTAAAATTAGAAACGCAGCACGCGCCCAACAAGTAGCTCCCTACTACAATTCTAAGGTAAAAAAAAAGCAGTTCTAAGTAGGTAATATTGTCTTAAAAAATACCAAAACTAGTCTACCCGCTTCACAACAGGGAAAAATTGCCCCAAATTGGGAAAAACCATACAAAGTTATAGAAAAAATAGGTTATAGAGCATATAAGCTAGCGAGAATAGAGGGCACGGTTGTACCGCGAACCTAGAATACTTGACATCTAAAAAAAATAGTATGTGTAAATCCTTACCCTGTGAATGAAGAATCTTTCCCTAACAACATTTATGTCATACTAAGGCTCGTAAGATAAAAAATCGCAGCCTCTATCATGGTTAGTGAGAGCAAAGCTCCTAATTATCATATTAAGGCTCGTAGGATAAAAAAACTATAGCCTTCAACACAATTGGTGAGAACAAAGCTCCCAATTGTCATACTAAGGCTCGTAAGATAAAAACTCGTAACCTCCAACATAGTTAGCGAAAGAAAAGCTCCCAATTGTCATTCTAAGGCTCGCAGTATAAAAAACCACAGCCTCAAATACAGTTAGCAAGAGCAAAACTCCCAGCTATCATACTAAGGATCGTAAGATAAAAAATCGAAGCCTCCAACACAGTTAGCGAAAGTAAAGCTCCCAGCTGTCATACTAAGACTCATAGAATAAAAAAACCATAGCCTTTAACATAGTTAGTGAAAGTAAAGCTCCAAGTTGTCATATTAAGGCTCATAGGATAAAAACTACTGCCTCCAACATAGTTAGCGAAAGTTAAAAACTCCCAGCCGTGTTATTTTTTCAAATTTTAAGGAAGTATAAAACAGCTCGCGGATTCACATCCCTAGTTGGTTATCTCTCAGAATTTTCTTAAGTATAAAAAAACTCATAGATTCATATCCCCAGTTGGTTATCTTTCAAAATTTTTTCAAGTATAGTTGGTGATTTTTGAAGGTTTTTACTTAAAGGCTTTATAATAACGATATAGCTATGCGATAAATGTGATAAACTTGCAAAACACACAATGTCAAGAGACTATCAAAAACAGACTTCTTCAATCCCAAATTTTCAAAACAACAAAAAATATAAGGAAACTATGATACATTATCTTGTCCATCAGCACCTTCGTTTGTATTGTCAGGAGGGGAAATGTTATCGTTTTTAGTGGGAGGGACCAAGTCCTCATTCTCAGCTAGATTCTCTTTTAAGTAGAAGTCTAGAAAGTTCTTCCAAGTGGAAACGAATGAGTCTCACGCGGCACTCGAGGGACATAACAAATCAAAACCCAACTCGTTCATATCCACCCCATCAAAAGCATCAAGGTCCACTTTGCAAACATCGAAGGGGCTACCAGCGACATGAGCGTGTAGCAGTATGTTCATTTTCAGCTTCGAAATAGAATTCAAAGTAGTTTCAACTATTTTCTTGTTAAACCCTTCTAGGGCCTCAGACTGCTTCCACACAATGCTTTCCACTTGGTCCTGGCACTCTTTAATGATTTTCTCCTGTAAGATCGCATGTTCCACAATGACCTTTTGCCTTAGCCTGTGTGGCCTCTTTACTCTCTCTCTTAGTGACTAGCTTGTACACTAACTCATACATTTTAATCTTAGCGACCGCCGATCCCTATTCTATTTATTGATTACCTCATTTTTCTTTATCATCTTATGATACAGCCTGTGAACTTTTTCCAACTCTAACTTAGTTTATATGAGCTCTCTTTGACGGCCTTCTTCATGTTTCAATCTAATCATATTAGCCTCAGAAAACAGGAATCATAGAAAAGAGGACATGCTCAATGCTGGGGTATTCATGTGTTGCTTAGCCTTGCAGCCTCTAGCATAAAAGTCTGCCATTTAAGGGCTACGTCATTAGGATCATAAGGGTACTCCTATGCGTTCAGTTCTCTATGCCCTAGAACAAACTTCCATTACCTTCAACCGACGCTTCTTTAATAGTACGTACAATTAAAGAAATACAAGGGAAAAAAAGAGGTGTATCCTTGTCAAGAGTAATCGGTGAGTTAATAGAGAAGACAGGTGGTAGGCTCACCACAGGACAAGTTGGATTTTTAACCACTGTAGCAATAGGACCAACAGGGTCTGTAACACCCCTCACTCGAGTCCGAGGCTAGGATTGGGCATGAGGCATTACCTAACCTAAACGCATGCATACGATCATTTTTTGAGTTATAAAAACTAGATCAAATTTGAAACTTCTCGCTCTTAATCTAAAAATTCTCAATATGGGCCTACAATGCCCAAATCATCCTTAGGAAACTATCCGGGATTAACCCGAACATCTTTAAAGATTTTGAAAAGAATGTAACTTGAGATAGGGGCACATGCCCATATGGAAAGATGGCACACCCTTGTGGCCATTTTGACCCGGCCGTGCTGAAGGCCCGTGTGTTCACACGGCTTAAGCATAAGGGGACACGCCCATGCCTTGGGCCCGTGTGAATTAAATTCCAAATTCGAACCTACAGGGGTTTTCACACGGTCGAGCACACGTCTATGTCTACAGCCCGTATTCCCCACACAGCCATGACACGCTCGTGTTGAAGCTCATGTTTAAAAACCTTGACATTCTGTTTCTAAAGTCAACAACAAATTAGAGGGACACGGCCAAGGCACACGCCCGTGGCCAAAGGCCGTGTCCTCCACACGGCTGAGATACATGGTCGTGTCTCTACCCGTCTGTTTACTACCATACATACTGACTTGCAAATTCGAGGTGGAGGGGACACATGGTCAAACAACACGCCCATAGAGCTGACCTTGTGTCACACACGGCCTAGGCACACGCCCGTATGTCTAGCCGTGTAGACAAAAATAGGCTATCATACCAAGTCTTTTTGCTACCCTTACTTACACCTACCTACAAAGCAATACATACCACCAATTCACACGACAACACAAAGCCAATTCAATCACAACAAGATATCTAATACAACCATATTACACTTTAACAATCTAACTAGAACTTGATTAGTCATACGATTTACTCATCTATGAAATCATCATCATTTGCACTTATCAATAACCAATATTAGCCACCATCCATGGCATTATACAAAATGACTAAAGAGCTATGACAAGCCATTCATTTGGCCCAAAACAATACGACCATTACAAAAAGACTAGTTCCTATACATGCCATAATCAAAATGATAAAACTAGCTATACCAAATGCTTCAGGGATAGTGTGACTGGCTTCTCCGACGTAAAGCGATGATCCACGAGCTACTTTGGTGGCACTATAACAAAATGGAAAGGAAAAGAGGTAAGCATAAAGCTTGGTAAGTCACATACAAATAATGAGTTACTTATGCTTCAGGGATGTGTTTTGATGCAAGAGGGTAAAGTCATTACTTATGCTTCAAGACAGTTAAAGCTGCATGAAAAGAATTATCCGACACATGATCTTGAGTTAGCTGCTGTTGTGTTTGCTTTAAAGATTTGTCTCCATTACCTGTTCAGTGAGAAATGTCATGTATATTCTGATCATAAGAGTTTGAAATATCTGATGACTCAGAAAGATCTGAATCTGCGAAAGAGAAGATGGTTAGAACTGCTAAAAGATTATGAACTTGTGATAGATTATCATCTGGGCAAGGCAAATGTTGTTTTTGATGCTTTGAGTCGAGAATCATTATTTGCTCTGTGTATAATGAATGCTCATTTGGTTCTGTTTGATTATGGTTCAGTTTTAGCTGAATTAAAAGCAAGACCTTTGTTTTTACAACAAATTATCGAAGCTCAGAAGATTGATAATGAGATTTCAGCTAAACGAGCTCAGTGTGATTTAAAGTCTGATTCAAAATTTAGAGTTGATAAAGATGATTGTTTGAGATTCTGAGATAGAATTTGTGTTCTAATAAATCTAGAGTTAATTCAAATGATTATGAATGAAGCTCACAACAGTCGGTTATCTGTTCACCTGGGTAGTACGAAAATGTATAATGATCTGAAACAGCTTTATTGGTGGCAAGGTATAAAATGAGATATTTTTGACTTTGTTTCAAAATGTTTAGTCTGTCAGCAAATAAAAGCCGAGCATCAGGTACCTTCTGGGTTGCTTCGACAGATCATGATACTTGAGTGGAAGTGGGACAGAGTCACAATGGATTTTGTATCTGGTCTATTGTTGACACCGAGCAAGAAAGATGCAATCTGGGTTATTATGGATAGATTGACTAAATCAGCTCACTTTGTTCCGGTTCATACAGATTATTCGCTTGAAAAGCTTGCTATGTTATATTTGTTTCTCATATTGTGAGATTACACGGTGTGCCTATTTCTATTGTTTCAGATAGAGATCCGAGGTTTACATCACAATTTTGGAAGAAACTACAAGATGCACTAGGTACTAAATTACATTTTAGCACTGCTTTCCATCCGTAAGCAGATGGTCAGTCTGAGCGAATCATTCAGATACTTGAGGATATGTTAAGATATTGCATTCTCGAGTTTGAAGGTACGTGGGAACATATTTGCCTTTGATTCAATTCGCTTATAATAACAGTTTTCAATCGAGTATCAAAATGGCACTATACGAAGCTTTATATGGTCGCAAATGCCGTACACCTTTGTATTGGACTGAGCTCAGCAAAAAATAAGATTCACGGAATTGATTTGATAAAAGAAATTGAACAAAAAGTAAAAGTGATCCGAGATAGTTTGAAAGCAGCTTCCAATTGTCAGAAATCTTATGCAGATTTGAAAAGAAAAGACATTGAGTTTGAAGTCGGCGACAAAGCATTTTTGAAAGTATCTCCGTGGAAGAAAGTACTTTGGTTTGATAGAAAAGGCAAATTAAGTCTGAGATTTATTGAGCCGTATGAGATTACCGAGCGTATTGGGCCGGTAGCATATAAATTGTTATTGCCATCAGAGTTAGAAAAGATTCAGGATGTGTTTCACGTATCGATGCTTTGACGATACTGATCCAATCCTTCGCATGTGATTCCTCTGTCTGAGATTGAAATTCAGCCTGATATGACTTACGAAGAAGAGCCGATCCGTATCTTAGCTCGAGAGGTTAAAGAGCTGTGAAATAAGAAAATTTTGTTAGTAAAAGTGATGTGGCATCGACACGGTATTGAAGAGGCCACATGGGAGCCTGAAGATGCTATGAGATGATAATATCCGAATTTGTTTAAAGGTAAGATTTTTGGGGATGAAAATCCCTAAGGGGGAGAATTGTAACAGTTCGATTTTGACCCTAGTCTGAATAGTGGTTTCAGGACTACATATCCGAGTTAGAAAAAAATAGTTTAATATTATTTCTGTGATTATGATGTGTGAATTACCATATGTGAAAGTTTCGTCTGAAAATTTGATTATTTGTGTGCTCAATTTGATAAAAAGGACCTAATCACATAAAATGTAAATGTGGCTTTCTATTTGTTAATGTGCTAAATTGATATGGCTTATTAAAAAGTGAGCTTCCTTGCATGTCAAATTTACCATTTATTTTAATGGTGGACAACTATGGACATGTAGTTGGTAAGTTTTCATGTTTATAATAGGGTTAAAATAGTAAAATGTATATTAATGTAATTAATAATAAAACAAAGCATGAAATTGTTCATTATTTCTCCATGTTGGCCTAATATACTAAAGAAAAAGAAAGAAAAACTCAAGCTAGGGTTTCGGCACTTTGAGCTTGAATTAAGTATGTTTTGAACTCGATTTTTGATAATTTTTATGTTTCTGTAATCGTTGCTTCGTATACTATCAAGCCCATGCCTCAATTTCTGATTTTTATGATGATTTTGAAATGTACCATAGATGAATTCATGAGCTTTATGTTGTTATATGATGAAATATGAAAATTTGATGTTGGGTTTATATGTTTTGTCTTTGGATTTTTGATGAAATTGAGTAATTTGGGCTAAATTATAAAAATGTTATTTTGAGGGACTAAAATGTGAAATATATAAAATGTGTGGACTTGTATGAGAGCTATGAATATTCGGCCAAGCATGAGTATATGCAAATTATGTGTATTTTGTGATTTTGTGAATTAGGGACTAAAGTGTAAAAATGTGAAAATATAAGGGCTAGTTTGAAAATTGCCCTAAATATGAATTTATGGATTGTTTTGAATGAATTTATGATTTAATAAGTTAAATTTGAATTTATTTAGATCAAGAATTAAAGAAAACGGAGTTAGATCGGAGAAAGTCGAAAGTTGTCGAGTAACAGATTTCATTCATCCAAATTCGTACGAGGTAAAGTGATTACAACAAACGAGTTTGAATTGATTTATTATTGTTCATATGATATCAAATTGTCATGAATGAATATTCAAGCTTAATATGTGCTATTCGAGAAAGTATCGACAAAGTTTCGACGTCTGAAAAGCCCCGTATGAACCCTAGGAATAGTTAGGATACATATGTCATGACATAGGATTTCGTGTAAGACCACGTCTGAGATGTTGGCATCGACTTCTATTTTACGTGTAAGACCATGTCTGGGACATCGGCAACATATCTGATTTCATGTAAGACCCTATCTGGGACAGTGGCATCGATGTTTTATTACATGTAAGACCATGTCTGGGACGTTGGCATTGTATATGTTCTATAAGCTATCCGCGTATCCTTACGTTTTCGAATGGTTCAAACGGGCATTCTAAGAAAATGAATAATTTGGTGAAATCATATCAGATTCAGGTATGTTTACTTTGTATAGCCTATTTGAGAATGAAAGGTAAGTATTTGAATATGAGACTTGTGTTAGCATTGGTATACAAAGTATAAATGATTTGATGATACTTATTTGCTTTGAATGATATGTTTATTTGTATATGGCTTACTAAGCTTTTGAAAGCTTACTTGTGTGTGTTTGCATTGTTTTTTTTTTAGATATCAAAGCTACTGTAAGCTCAGGAATCGTCGAGGATCGTCACCACACTATCAAACCTTATTTTGGTATTTTGAAAATGTATATGTTAAAGTATGGCATGTATAGGCTAGAAGTTGTGGAGTTATGTTTTGTGATGTACATATTTAGCTATATGATATGGCTAGTTTGTGTTTGAACTTATAGTTTGACAATGGTATATGATATGTGATGCTAATATGAAATTGTAGTATGTTTTGGTTGGCCAAAAGAAAGGGTCAATATTGAGAAGTTTTGGTAAGTTTTGAGCATTTGATTGAATGATGTATTGATCATATGTTTAGGTATGATTTTAGTTTAAGTTTTGTTATGAATTGATTTATGAATTGAGAATTGAAAGGATTGATAATGTTATAACATGAATTATGTATGATTTAGTATAGATATTGGCTGAAATGATTGTGCATATATGTTTGGTTTGGTGTTTATAGGTTGACCCAAATTGGGGTGGCAAATTGGCTATTCAAATGGCCTATTTTTGTCCACACGGGTAGAGACACGGGCGTGTGTCTCAGTCGTGTGCGACATACGACTATATGGCACGGTCTTGTGTCCCCTAGGGTACCCTACAATTGTATGTCAGGTTCGAGCATGGCCAAGGCACACGGGCATGTGGCTAGCCGTGTGGCCCAAGTCAGGCTCGACCATGGCCAAGGCACACGGGCGTGTCTTGTGGCCATGTGAGCAAGTCAGTATGTATGCCCTGTTTTGACATGGCCTAGACACATGTGCATCTCTAATGCCGTGTAGGGTACACGGCCTGTTAACACAGGCGTGTGACCTGTACTTCTTTGAAAAATGTTTTAGTTTTCGAAAAATACTGTATGTGTTCAGTTTAGTCCCAACCTCTTTATAAAGCATGTTTTAGGTCTCGAAGACTATATAAGGGACTCTATATTGATATTGATCTCTGATGCTTTGATGATTATGAAATGAAAGTTAAATATTTCGATTCGTATGGTAATGCCTTTAACCCTAGTCCGGCGACGGATATGGGTTAGGGGTGTTACAACTTGTCTGCACTGTTACTATAAAGTGACATATGCTCACTTATTGGTGTGTGGGGTTGGATGGGTACTAGATATCCTAACTGGTATGTTGGGTTAGACAGAGATGGGGTGTAGTGGATGGGGGTAGGAACTACATGTGAATTTGATTTTGTTTCGGTTCTGAAAATAATATTGCATTTGAACGGTTATTGAATAATATATGAAATCTATAAATAAGCATGATCTGGTATATGATCCCTATGATATTTATGTATCTGGTTTATTAATTGAGTTATTTTGCACACTGAGCTCACAAGCTGATGTTTTAGTATTTTTTTTTAGGTAACCAGCAACTCTAAGGCGGGTTGGCGTAACAGGAGCTCGATTCATAAGACGCATTATCCTTAATATTGTAAAGTTAGAAATTATTACCTTGTGGATTGTTTTATTCGGACTTTTTGGGACTGTTTTGCTTTTTGCTTTTTTTTTTTTTTGCTTTGGGTATTGTCCCTTGAATGTTTTCACTTCAAACTTAAAGAAATTTCATTTTAAACTAAAGACACGACTTTTCAAAACTACATCATTTTAGAATTTTCGCTGCACGATAACTACTAGAAAAAAATATGGTTTCCAAAAGAGTAACTAGTTAAAAATTAACAAGTAGTTTTCTTAAGGTTTTAGAAAGAGACAATGAAGAGGGTTAGATTTTGAAATATACTGAGTTCAAATCTTGGATTTCAAAACGAACTTATGTAACCCTCGGGATTCGACCATAACGTCTAGGTTAGGTATGGGGTGTTACGTTTTGTTGTATAGGATCCAGGTTTCAAAACTTGGGCTGTGAAATTTTGGTTTTAAAATTTTGTGAAAATTGTTTTCCGAACAAAACCTATTTCTATTTTAATCTGAAAAATAAGTTTATTGAATACCGAGTCTCCGCACCGATCCTATAAGTATTTCTGATTAGTTAAAATGTTTAGTTAGAAACGAAATTGTAGTATTAAAAATACTTTCCTTTAGTTCAAAACTATAACAATTCTGAAAAGTGCTCTGATATGACTTTAATACATAAAACATCTGATAAGAAAATTTGAACTGATACATAAAATTCTATAATGTAGATAACTTACAATGAGTGCACGTGAAACTCATGACAAATGTACTCAAGGGCGCGACAGGCACCGAAGAGATGCTCGAGCTGAGTCGTCCTCCATGGGTAGTATGCCCAATCTGGATACAAGTGAAACACCGGGTATACTTATTACTGAGACTGGGTCTCAAACTCAGTCTGCTGGGGACGATGTATTGTCCCAAGCCACGTTGAGAGTTTTGGAGATTGTTGCTGGATGCCATTCTGGATCTGGGAGCCGAGGGTCGGTAACTAAACTACTCTAGTCCAACGGTGCAGAACTGGTTAGGGGTGTGACTAGAGTTGCCCCGACTGTGGCCGAGTATTGGTTAGAGGCCGCAGAGAGGACCGATATCGACTACACCCTTGAGCATAAATTGAAGGGTGTAGTATCTCTATTTCGTGACGAGGCATACCAGTGGTGGTTGACGATTGAGGAAGGTACTTAGCTTGACTAGATTTCTAGGAGACTTTTAAAATTGTCTTCCAGAGCAAGTATGTAGGGGCAAGTTATGTGAAGGCTTGTTTATGCAAGTTTATGGGCCTTACTCAGGGAGATAGGTCCGTAGCCGAATATGAGCCCAAGTTTTTGAAACTGAGCATAGATGCTTGTGGATTTGTGTCGACTGACTATGATAAAGGTATCTGATTTGAGGAGGGGTGAAGTATGACCTAAAGGTTCCGATTGCTCTATAGAGATAGCGGGTTTTTGTCATCTTAGTGGACAATGTGAAGATTGCTGAGGAAGTTAGGCGCACTAAATGCGAAAAGAGGGATTCAAAACCCTCTAGTTCTATTCAGAGGCCTAAAAAAGGGGTCAGGTTTGATGGGCCTCTGATGGTTGAGGCTCTTGTTGCTCCTATTGTTGTTCAAACATGTGGAAATGATGGTAGACGCCATCTGAGAAAATGTTGAAAGAGGATGGGAGCTTATTTACGATGTGGGTTAATGGAGTATCGCATCAAGGATTGTTCACAGCGTTCTGATCAGGTGCAAGCTTTGGCTTCGGGTTTGGTTCAGCTAATGGGGTAGTACAACAGTCACCTAAGAGCCATAGTCCGGCAAGGGGTGGTAATAGTATAGGTAGAGGTCAGAGAGAATTGGGCAGAGGTGCTAATCAGACTGAGGCTAGGCAGTCTGTGCCGGTATATGCGGCTAGGCACCACAAGGATATAGATGTCGCAGACGTTATCGCCGGTGCATTTTATATTAATACTGCTCTGTACTTTGCATTGATAGACATATGATCAACACATTCTTATATAGCTAGTTCTGCTTCTATGAATTTAGATATTTCTGTTGAGAGTACTTCTGGTAAGGTTACTGTGATAAGTTGTAACACCCCCTAACCCTTATCCGTCGCCAAAATAAGGTTACGAAGTATTACCAGTCATTTCAGTTCAAATATAAACATTAGGCAATTAAATAACATACATTTCATAAATTAATCAATCTAATGACCTAACATGTTTATTTATATAAATACTTTAACCATAATATCCAAATTAATTCAAAAACCACCATTTGAACCAAGTATAAGATTATACTAATTTCAACCAAAATATACCATTTAATAGCTATAACCCAAAACATATTTATATAAGTACCAATAATAACTTATACTTCATTTACAAACATTATCCAAAATGACAAGTATAACATCCTAGGTACATGCCATTTACCAAAAAGAAATATACATCACCACTTTGAGTTCGGGATCGGCTTTGGATGCTGATTCAATGATCTGACTTTACCTAACCTGCGCATAGAAACAAACCGTATGCTGAGTATAAACTCAGTGGTATTTCTATAATTCGAATGCATATTAAGCAGAAATTTATATTGTTTATATATATATATTCACACAAACACAATCATTCAAACAATTAATCAATTTCTTATACATATCATTCATAACACTTTCAGTTATCATCCCTTCTATATCAATCTCTTAATTTCTATTCAATAACTTTTCACAATAAGATACTTAATTCAGTTTCAATATCAATATCCTTTTCATGAATCCATGATTCATTCAATTTCAAGCATTTCAATTGCATATTTCATTTCATTGTTCATTCCAATCCATATTCAATATCATTCAATACCATTCAATAACAATCAATTGTTCAATACAGTTGTACACTCCTATTAACATGACTCGGACTCAGACGGATATGCGGATCCAACCAAACACACCAATACGGCACTCAGTGCCCCATCGGCTTTGCCGAAGTAAAACAGTAACAGTACGATACTCAATACCTTATCGGATTTAATCTGAAGCAATAATATGACACATAGTGCCTCATCGAAATTATCCGAAGCAATATTACGACACATATAGTTCCTCATCGACTTGAGGTCGAAGTATCCTTGAACACTTCCAATCCTATGATATGCCAACTATATCCAACTCAGCTGAATACAGTTAATAGGGTATTTGATTCATTTCTCAATTCACAGTAATTATACATTTCAATATCAATTTCACAATAGTCATAAATCATCATAATCTCAATTCAATATCAATATAATAACAAATAATACTCAATTCAATTCCATTTTATTCAATTCAACACTACAATTATCCAATATTCAAATATCATATTAATCACAAATTCACATACATTTAATTCAATATCAAAACACTAATACTTACATTAATATCTTTTCATACACATATAATCGAATTCAACAATTAATAATTAAATTCGGATTATAGAAATACAAACCGTATTTTTCCGAGTCACTCATCGTTGACTTTCTCTTTCCCTTTTTTAGCTGATGTCTTTGGTTCAACGTTAGCTATGGAAATTTAAAATAATTAAAATTTATCAATACAACACAATTCACATCAATTATTTCAATTTCTATTCAACTTTGAATAAATTCTAATTTAATCCTTAACCAAAACTAATTTAATTTTCTTTACAATTTATTATCTGTTTTTCATTCAACTATCACTTAAAACCAATTTCAACTCTCTAATTTCACCATAAATCCCTAATTTTGAATTTCTTTTAATTTAGTCCTTACTACATAAAACTTATGATTTAACTTACAATTTAATCCTTTTCTCAATTCTAACTTAACATTCTATCAATTTTAACCCAAATTCTTCAATTAATTCAACATAAACCACATTTAAAAATTAACTAACTTTCAAAATTTCCACTTATAGCAAGTAGTATTTTGTTCTAGGATTTCAAAAACTCAAAAATTACAAAAAAGGGATTAAATTGATTACCAATTAAATCTTGAACCTTTAAACCCTAGTTTCTCCCTCTTTTTTTTCTTTCCCTATTCTTCTCCCCTGTTTCGTTTTCCAACTCTGTTTTTTTTTATTCTTTTGTTTCTTTATTTCTATTATATAATTTATGCTATATTATATTATATTATATTATATTATATTAACTTAATAATTATTACTTCTTAAATTATAAGTAAATACATGTATATATTACAAATGTATGTATAATATTCAATACACATGTATTTTATTTTTACCATAGACTTGGCATTCATAGTTTAATTCCTAATTTAGTCCTTCAACTTTTCTTATTTCTATAAACTTTCACACTTTATTCAATTTAATCCTTATACCTAATTAACCTTAATTTAAACTAATTCGGCCATCCAAAACATAATTAACCTTACAACTAACTTCATAAATATTTCTAATAAATATTTATGAATCCGTTTCACAAAAATGAAGACCCTAATATACACTTTTCCGACAACCATAAATTTCAGGTCATTTCATAAGTCCACTGGATCAATGAGTTTGGGTTGATAGGATTTATTGGGGAGTACCATTGGAGATACAAGGAGTTGTGTTTCAGGCTAATCTGATGGAGTTTCCATTTAGAGAATTTGATCTAATTTTGGGAATAGACTGGCTCGTGGAGCATCGAGTCAGCTTGGACTGTGCGGCTAAGAGAGTAACTCTTAAGTCTGTGGATGATTTGGAGGTTGTTATGATCGGCGAGCTTCGAGGTTACCTATCCAATGTGATCTCCACTCTTATGGATGAAGAGTTGGTTCGTAAAAGATGTGAGACATTTCTAGCCTTTATACATGATTCGACTTTTGTGGATTCTTCTGTTGGGGATATTCAGACTGTTAAGGAGTTTCTGGATGTCTTTCTTGAGGAGTTGTTAGGGTTGCCTCTGGATAGGGAGGTTGAGTTTGGTATCGAGGTTCTGCTGGGTGCAGCTTGAGCTTATGAAATTAAAGGCTCAACTTCAGGAACTTCTCGATCGAGAGTTCATTCGGCCTAGTGTATCTTCGTAGGGAGTACCATTTTTGTTCGTAAAGAAAAATATGATACAATAAGAATGTGTGTGGATTACCGTCAGCTGAATAAATTGACGGTAAAGAATAAATACCCACTTCTGAGGATTGATGATTTGTTTGATCAGTTCCTTGGGGCCTCTATGTTCTCCATGATAGATCTTCATTCTGGGTACCATCTACTTAAGGTTAATGAGACTGATGTTCATAAGACCACTTTTAGGACTCATTATGGGCACTACGAGTTCCTAGTTATGCCATTTGGCTTAACGAATGCTCCAGCTGCATTCACGGACCTTATGAATTGGGTTTTCTAGCCGCATTTAGATCAATTAACCGTGTTCTAAGACTGAGGATGATCATGATTAACATTTTAGAGTAGTTTTGTAGATGCTTTGAGAGAAAAAGCTCTATGCTAAGTTGAGCAAATGTGAGTTCTAGTTAAGGAAGGTAATTTTTTTAGGACATGTGGTGTCTGTTGAGGAGATCCGAGTCAATCCTAAAAAATATTAAGGTTGTACTTGAGTGGGAACAACCTAGAAATGTGTTTGAGATCCATAGTTTCCTTGGTTTAGCGGGTTATTATCAAAGATTTATTACGAGATTCTTGCTTGTCGTAGCTTCTCTAACTAAGTTATTGTGTAAGAATGCATCATTTGTCTGGACTGATGGGTAGCAATTGAGCTTTGAGAAGCTCAAATCTATTTTGACTCAGGCACCTGTTCTGATACAGCCAGAGTCCGGTAAGGAATTTGTGGTCTACAGTGATGCTTTTCATGTTGGATTGGGTTGTGTTCTGATGCAAGACAGTAATGTAGTGGCTTATGCATCTCGACAGCTTAAGTCACCCGAAGGCAACTATCTCACGCACGATCTTGAGTTAACTGCGGTTGTCTTAGCCTTAAAAATCTGAAGGTATTATTTGTATAGTGAGAGGTGTATCATTGACATTGATCATAAGAGCTTCAAGTATCTCTTTACTAAAAAAGAGTTGAACCTTAGGCAATGTAGATGAATTGAGTTGCTTAAGGACTACGACTGTATTATGAAGTACCATCCCGGTAAGGCCAATGTTGTGGTCGATGTTCTTAGTCGCAGAGAAATGTCTGATTTAAGGGTGATGTTTACTAGCCTAAGTCTGTTCGATGATGGGAGTCTATTAGCCGAATTGCAAGTTAAGCCGAGTTAGATTGATTAGATTCAGGTTAAACAGTTAGGGGATGATTCTTTGGTTCTACGATTCCTTCAAGTTGAGGAAGGTAGTACTTCTAGTTTTGGGCCGAACAGTGATGGAGTTTTGTGCTTCTGAGACCGGATTTGTGTGCTTAATGATCTTGATTTAAAGTAATCTATTCTGCGAGAAGCACATAGTAGACCTTATGCTATACATCCTGACAAAAATAAGATGTATCGGGATATCTGTGAGTTATATTGGTGGCCTGGTTTGAAACGAGAGGTAACAAATTTTGTCTCTCGTTGTCTGACGTGTCAACAAGTTAAGACTGAACACCAATTACTTTCGGGTTTACTTCAACTTGTTAAGATTCCTAATTAGAAATGGAAACGAGTGACTACGGAATTCATTAGTGGATTGCCCTTAACAACTATTAAGAAGATTCTGTTTGGGTCATCATGGATCGTTTGACCAGATCTGCCCATTTTCATCCTGTCAGGACATACTACTTCTTGTAGAAGTTGGCTAAACTATATATTTCTGAGATTGTTAGACTTTATAGAGCACTGATCTCGATTATATCTGATAGAGATCCTTGATTCACCTTTTGGTTCTAGAAGAAACTTCATGAGACACTGGGTACTAGATTGGACTTCAGTACTGTGTTCTATCCTCAGATAGATGGACAATCTGAGAGGGTAATTCAGATACTAGGGGATATGCTACAGAGTTGTGTCATCGATTTTTGAGGTAGTTCGGATTGATGGTGAGCAAGGTTTTGTGATGTTGGTTGATGATAAAGCCACGCAAAGAAATTGGAAACTATTATACAGACTAGAAAACTGGAAGTAATTAAAAGTTTATGGGGTTTTGTGTTATTCATAGATACATGCATTGCATTTTCATGGTTGTCTTTATAATTAATTGTATTTAGTGCTTTCCTTTTTTATATTTATCAAATCTGGTTACAATTGTTTTTTTTTCGTTGAAGTCATTGTTAGCTTTTCACTTTTAGTGACAAACATTTGCCAATGATTTTTTTAACTGGGATTAAAGTTAAATTATTAGTTATACTATACAATTCAATATTTAATTTTCTTGCCTTAATTTATCTCTTTGATTAAAAAAAAACAAAATTACAATTTGGAATATGATTAATGTTATTATGTTTTGAATATGTATTCCATATGAATGTGATGCTTGTTTAGATAATTTTGAGAGCTTGACTATCTTAGTAGTAAACATGCTGACATTTGTACTCTGTATATATGATAATAAGATTACATTTGTATTTCATATATCTGGTAATGTGACACATCCGCATTTTGTATATCTGTTAACTTGATTGCATGCATTTGGGTTAGGGTATGATATGATGGAGGAAATGTTGGCAGATAATTTAACTACCTGTCAAATGGCTCAGCCACATATATCTGATTCTGGCGGTTTACTGCATACTACATATGGCAGCTTGTCTACATTGTTACTGTAAAGTGACATATGCTCACTTATTGGTGTGTGTGTAACACCCCGAACCCGAGACCATCGCCGGTGTCGGACACGAGGGGTTAACAAGCCAAGTTCACATATTTTGCCCACCAATTTCCACTTTTCCAGTCAGGCTGGAAGAGTGCGTCACCGTCGCCTTAAAAATCATATCTCGAGTTTCAAAACTCGGAAACTGGTTTTGTAAATTTTCCCTGAATTTAGACTCATATATCCATCCATGGATTTATTTCTAGAATTTTTTGTCAGTCCAATTGGTACAGTTTATTAGTTAAAGTCACCCATGTTACAGGGATCGACTGCTCTGACCTTCGCGCGTTATAACTTGAATATCTCTCTGTACAGGGCTTTAATACTGGTGCCGTTTGTTTCTAATAAAACTAGACTCAAAATGGAATCTGTACATATAAGGAATGACTCCTAATTATTTCTGGATAATTTATAGTAAATTTTTAAAGTTGCGATAGGGGACCCAGAAACCGTTCTGGCCCTGTCTCACAATAGCTTTAATATCTCTTAACATGTAACTCCTATGACCATTTAGTTTCTTCCATATGAAAATAGACTCATCAAGGTTCATTTACATAGCTTATTCACTAATTAATACCATTCCTACAAATTTTGGTGATTTTTCACATTCACGTCACTGCAGCTGGCAGCATCTGTTTTTAAGGTAGGTCTTACCTATTTTGTAGTCTCCATGAACCAACTAGTCTTGCCATACATAGGTTCATATATGATCATTTTAACCATACCAATGGCTGATCATGTGACCAACACTCCCATTTCCAAACCATAATCACATCATGACACCATATATATACATACAAACCACAAATAGTCTAAGTTCATGCTTCCTTTTACGAGCCATTTTCGCATGACCGTATACATATACATCACCACATTTTAAACCAACAAGGGGTAGTCCTATACATGCCATTTCAAAGTTCAACCAAAATTTATACCAAAATAGAGGCGTTGATAGTGTGGATGACTTGACTTTATTGATCCCGAATCCGATTGCTATCGGCGAAATCTATAAAACAGAGAGCCAAAGCAACGGGTAAGCATTTTTATGCTTAGTAAGTCTCAAGGAATATAATCAGCTTTAATTAAAGCAATACATTCACATAACCAAATGCATCATTCCATTAATACACATTCACATAGTCATTCTTACTTCACACTTCATCATTATATACTTTCACAAAGTATCGATCAATTCAATAGCTGAAATTAGTTAGTCGATTGAGCGAATGTTGCTCAAACATGTCGACTTTCCAATGCACATATAAACGTACCTTATTCTTTGGGCTTTTCGAGCGTACTAATTGAATTCATTACAGCAACCAACACTCACCTCCAGCCCAAGATTCTTGAATATAACCGGATATAACCACGTGCACAAATGCCTTGGTCTTAGCCGGATGGAATGACTTCATACGAATGCCTTGGTCTTAGCCGGATGTAGCCACTAGCACAATTGCCTTGGTCTTAACCGGATACAATTCCCAACATAATTGTCTTGGGGCTTAGCCGGATATCATTCAATTTCTCATGCACACATACATCAATAATCATTGGACATACATATTTCATTTTCGTTACTAAGGCTCAAACACAATTATAATCACTAGCATAATCGCCGGGACTTAGCCCGGGTATCATTCGAATACTCATACACACATAAATCAATAATCAATACATCCATATTTCATTCCACATAATTCAAGTAAGGTCACTTCTTGAGGACTTACCTCGGATGTTGTCGAAGCGGCTTTTACGGCTATTCGATCCTTGTTTCCTTCCCTTGTCCAATTTTGGCCCTCTTAGCTCTTGAGCTAATTCAAACAAATTCAATTTATTAAAACCTCATTGTGCTAGCTTATGGCCGAATATGACAAGAAGTTTAAATGGTCATATGGCCACTCTTTAGCTTGAATACACAATGGTCATGCACATTTTATACTACATCAAGCAATTCAATACAATTCATTCGAGCATCAAGGAAAAGCTAAGGCCATCAATAGGCTACCTAAGGCCGAATATACATGCCCATGTTGAGGCCAATTATGCACTTAATACCACACAAAAACAGCATGCATTTTACTAGTTAATGCTTTGCATATTGTAGCTCAAAACTTATAATATAGCATCAAGCACTCATATGTGTGCTAGGCGAATGTGCTTGCAATTTCACAATTATTCTTCAACATCTTCTTCTTTAAACAAACATATTCATCACTTACTTCATAACCAAAACATCATGTGCAAACATATATATACATATATGAGCATGGCGAATTTCAAGGTGTCCATAGCCATCCAAAACACAAATTTTAACCAACATGCAAGAAGCATGAACCATGCTCATGAATGCATCATGGCGAATATGACAATCATGCCCTTTTCAACTTCAATCATGGTTAAACAAAAGAAAACTCAAAATCTTACTCAAGAGTAGACAATCCATCATTGCATGCATCATCATCAAGCTTCACACTTAGCATGCAATGGCTTTATCACCATAACAACTTTGGCCAAATACCATTTCCATGGCATAACAAAGATTTGAGCCATGGCTAACATGCACATCAAGTTAGCAACCAAAACATGCATGAAACTCCCAACACAACCTCATACATACCTTAATCTTGATGCAAATTTAGCCAAATCT
This sequence comes from Gossypium arboreum, assembly GCF_025698485.1. Classification (NCBI taxonomy): domain Eukaryota; kingdom Viridiplantae; phylum Streptophyta; class Magnoliopsida; order Malvales; family Malvaceae; genus Gossypium; species Gossypium arboreum. Next base: position 44,107,891 of record NC_069080.1, read on the forward strand.
CCTTCTAGATCTCTTCTAAACCAAGCATGAAGCAAAAATCCTCCCCCTTTTTCCTTAGTATTTTCGGCCAAGAAGTGAAAATGGATGAACAAAAATTTTTCCTCTCTTTTCCTCTACTCACGGCACAAGGGGCATCCAAGCTCATCTTTCTCTTTTTTTTTTTTTCATTTTTTTATGCTTATTTTTATTATAATACTTCCTACATAACTCACTAGCCAAACATGTTGGAAACATGTTTTCCCTTGCCCATCATACCCACCTTGGCCGGCCATTATAGTCAAATTTGGGGAATTTGACATGCAAGTACAACATTTCCTAGTGTGCATCAATAGGCCACTTCAACATTTGCCTATCTCATTTCTAAGTTTTCTCACACAAGTCCTTTCTAGTGAAATTCACCTTTATAACACTAAATCAATCATCATAAAATGTCATACATGAGCACACACATATTATAGGTATCAAAATAAATTTTTAATTATTTTTATGCCTCGGTTTTGTGGTCCCGAAACCACATTCCGACTAGGGTCAATTTTGGGCTGTCACAACTCTCCCCCACTTAAGAAATTTTCGTCCCCGAAAATCTTACCGGTAAATAGGTTTGGATATCGCTCTTTCATAGAGTTCTCGGTCTCCCAAGTAGCTTCTTCTATCCCGTGCTTGAGCCATAACACTTTCACTAGCGGAACCCGCTTGTTTCGCAACTCTTTCACTTCTTGTGATAGGATACGAATCGATTCTTCCTCATAACTCATATTAGCTTGAATTTCAATTTCTGATGGACTAATCACGTGCGATGGATCGGATCTATAGCGTCGAAGCATCGAAACATGAAAGACATCGTGAACCTTTTTGAGTTCAGAGGGCAAAATCAAACGATATGCCACTGGACCGACTCGCTCGGATATCTCATATGGCCCAATGAACCTCGGGCTCAACTTGCCCTTTCGGCCGAATCTGAGTATCTTTTTCCAAGGCGATACCTTGAGAAACACTTTATCACCCACCTGATACTCGATATCCTTACGCTTCAGATCCGCGTACGACTTCTGACGATCGGAGGCTATCTTCAGACTTTCACGGATTACTTTCACTTTCGTTCGCATCTCTAATCAAATCCACCGAAAATCTTGCTTTCACCAAGCTCAGTCCAAAACAATGGTGTACGGCATTTACGACCGTACAAAGCCTTGTAAGGTGCCATCTTAATACTTGATTGAAAGCTGTTGTTGTAAGCGAATTCAATCAACGGCAAATACCGTTCCCATGAACCACTAAACTCGAGGACGCAACATCTTAACATATCCTCAAGTATCTGAATTATCCGCTCGGATTGACCATCGGTTTGGGGTGAAAGGCGGTCTTTGAAATGCAACTTGGTACCCAAAGCTTCTTGCAACTTTTTCCAAAATCGCGAGGTAAAACTCGGATCTCTATCCGACACGATTGAAATAGGCACCCGTGTAATCTCACAATCGAAAGCGTACAATTCGGCTAATTTGTCCATTGAAAAATCCGTGCGTCACGGGGACAAAGTGAGCGACTTAGTCAATCGATCTACCACGACCCAAAGCGCATCCTTCTTACTTGCGACAATGGCGGTCCGGATACAAAGTCCATTGTGACTCGATCCCATTTCCACTCGAGTATCGTGATTGGTGAAGTAATCACGAAGGCACTTGATGTTCCGCTTTCACTTGTTGACATATTAAACATCTCAAACAAAGTCGGAGATGTCTCGTTTCATACCATGCCACCAAAACCGAGCGTTTCAAATCATTGTACATCTTCGTACTCCGGGTGGATTGCCATTCGGCTACAATGGGCTTCATTGAATTATAGAAATGAGTTCAATTCTTTGGAACACAGACGACTTTTGAACCTCAAACAATCATCATCATCGATTTGAAATTCGAGTCCTTGTTCGCACACACTCGGCCCATTTTGCAGCCAACTCGTCGTCGACTTTACGAGCTTCTCAAATTTGATGTATCAACAGTGGTTTGGCTTTTAATTCAGCTACTAACACACTATCGGATCGGACAGACAAGTGCACGTTCATCGCTCGTAAAGCGAATAATGATTTACGACTCAAGGCATCCGCAACCACATTCGCCTTTCCTGGGTGATAGTCAATGACCAGCTCGTAATCCTTTAACAGCTCGAGCCAACGTCTTTGTCGCAGATTTAAGTCTCTTTGGGTCATCAAATATTTGAGACTTTTGTGATCCGAGTACACATGGCACCTTTCACCAAATAAGTAATGTCGCCAAATCTTTAAGGCGAACACGATGGCTGCCAATTCGAGATCATGAGTCGGATAATTTTTCTCATGTGGCTTTAATTGCCTCGACGCATAGGCCACAACTCGACCTTCTTGCATCAATACACAACCTAACCCAAGTAGGGAGGCGTCGCTATAGATGACAAACTCTTTGCCGGACTCGGGTTGCACTAGAATTGGGGCTTCAGTCAAATAAGTTTTCAGTTGATCGAAACTTTTTGGCATTTCTCAAATCCATTCGAACTTAACATCCTTTTGGAGTAAGCCGTCATCGGCGTGGCTATCGTTGAGAAGCCTTTTACAAATCGTCGGTAATAACCTAAGCAAGCCCCAAAAAGCTCGAACCTCGTAATATTTCTGAGGCTTCCAATTAAGTATGGCTGAAATTTTATTGGTCGACTCGAATACGATCGATGCAGATACCACATGACCCAAGAAGCTAACCTCTCTTAACGAACTCACACTTCTTGAACTTAGCATATAATTGCTTATCCGTAAAATTTGCAGCACTAACCGCGGTGTTCAGCATGTTCGGTCTCATTTCTTGAATAGACCAAGATGTCATCAATGGACACGACTACGAATCGATCCAAATATGGTGCGAAGATCCGATTCATTAAATCCATAAATACCGCAGGGCATTAGTGAGCCCAAACGGCATCACTAGGAACTCATAGTGACCATATCTCGATTCGAAGGCGGTCTTGGGTACGTCCGAATCTCGATTCGCAATTGATAATAGCCCGATCTCAAATCTATTTTGAGAACACCGAGGCTCCTTGAGTTGATCGAACAAGTCATCGATCGTGGTAACAGATATTTGTTCTTTATCGTCGCTTTATTAAGTCGACGATAGTCGATCTACAACCGCATGGTTCCATCCTTCTTTTCACGAACAACACCTGGCGCACCCAAAGGCGAAAAACTCAGGCGAGCAAAACCTCTATCCACCAATTCTTGCAACCGAGCTTTCAACTCCTTTAATTACATTGGTGCCATACGATACGGAGCTATCGAAATTAGAGTGGTACCGGTACCAATTCGATGTCAAATTCTATTTCTCGAGCAGGTGGTAAACCGGCAATTCTTTGGGAAAACATCCGGTATTCACAAACCACGGGCGCAGATTCGGGTTTCTTTTTCGATTCCTTGTCATCGAAGCACGACGCAAGGTACGCTTCGCACCCTTTTCTTACATATTTACGGGCCAACATCGGCGATATTACGGTGGCAACCCCTTTAAGTCCGTAGACTCAACCCGAATTATCTTGTTATTCGCGCTCCTCAAATCGATAGTCTTGCTCTTGCAATTTACAACCGCATCGTGCATGGTCAACCAATCCAAACCAAGAATAACGTCGAACTCATCGAGCGGCAAAAGCATCAAGTCCGCGGAAAACAAGAACCTCGGAACACTAGGGACTTTTCTTGCACACTTTGTTGACAAGCACGTAATGACCCAAGGGTTTGACACCGAATTACAAACTCGATGAGACTCAATAGGCAAAGTCTTCTTTGGATGCTAAGGTTTCACATATATATGAATGAGTAGAACCGGGGTCAATCAAAGCAATCACATTTGTATTGAAAAGAGTGAAAGTACCGTAATGACATCCGGAGAGGCAAGCATCCTCGCGTCTGCGCGTATGGCATAAGTCCTAGCAGAACACGAGCCTCGGATCGATGGTAGCATCTCTAGATCCTCTCGACCGCCATCGACATTGCCCATATTTCTAGGTGGCCTACCTCGAGTAGTGGTAGCACGGGTTTCCACTCGACTTACATTACGCTCATGCATCCTCGGGCAATCCTTCATAAAGTGGTCGGCCGATCCACACTTATAGCAGGAGCGATCACGAAACCAACAGCTCCCGAATGCCATTTGGCACAATGTAGACACTCCGCCTCTCTCGGCGATCATTTCCACCATGGCGATCGAAGTGACTCGTGTGGTCACAGGGGTCGATCGCGTCCTCGTCTAGAAAAGACCGAACGCGCCTCTAGACCGGCTCACATCATCTCGAAATCTCTTGATGCTTGTTGAAGAGACTTTCCGAGGACCTCTTCGAATTCTCCGGTTCCCACATCGCTTTTAGTTTCTCCTTTCTAAGCTCTTGACTTTACAAGCTCGCTCAACAAGTACTACGAACTCTCGTATCTCGAGAATGCCAATGAACATCCTTATATCATCATTCAGCCCATCCTCGAAGCGTTTACACATAATGGCTTCGGACGAAATGCATTCTCGCGCGTACCGGCTAAGCCTCGCAAATTTTCGTTCGTAGTCGATGGCGACATAGAACCTTGCTTAAGGTCAAGGAATTCCTTCGCTTTTGGTCGATGAATCTCGATCGATATACTTTTTGAACTCGGTTTGAAAGAATTCCCAAGTCACTTGCTCTCTAGGTACCACGAAGTCGAGTACTCCACCAATAGTAGGCGGACTCACGTAGCAAGGAGATGGTACACTTTAAGCACTCATCGGGTGTGCAGGATAGCTCATCGAGCACCGGATAGTGTTATCCAACCAAAATTCAGCTCGCTTCGGCATCATCATCATCCGTAGCCTTAAATTCAGTGGCCCCATATTTTGAATCCTATCGATTGGGGCTTACTTGACCTTATTTGGTCGATCACGGAGGTATTGTAGGTCTTGGGGTTGTATTTGTCAGAATGGAGGTTGTGGAACAGTAGTGTTAGTTCGAATGTATTGATTAAACCATTCGTTCATCACACTATAAAAGGCTTGCCTAGCCTCATCATTCGGATTGCTGGCCATAGGTTGAGAGTCCATGGCGCTGTCCCTTGCGGGAGTAGGCGCCACACTCTCCACATCATCGCTATCGCTTCGGTTGGGATCGGGATCCATTGCTATAAACAAACACAAAGTCAAATTGTCGAAATCACCACACTATCGATTCATCATTTAATGGCATGTATAGCTAGACCCCAAACACATCACGGTAGTCCTAGAATCGACTAAACCGTGGCTCGATACCAATAAAATTGTAACACCCCGAACCCGAGACCATCGCCGGTGTCGGACACGAGGGGTTAACAAGCCAAGTTCACATATTTTGCCCACCAATTTCCACTTTTCCAGTCAGGCTGGAAGAGTGCGTCACCGTCGCCTTAAAAATCATATCTCGAGTTTCAAAACTCGGAAACTGGTTTTGTAAATTTTCCCTGAATTTAGACTCATATATCCATCCATGGATTTATTTCTAGAATTTTTTGTCAGTCCAATTGGTACAGTTTATTAGTTAAAGTCACCCATGTTACAGGGATCGACTGCTCTGACCTTCGCGCGTTATAACTTGAATATCTCTCTGTACAGGGCTTTAATACTGGTGCCGTTTGTTTCTAATAAAACTAGACTCAAAATGGAATCTGTACATATAAGGAATGACTCCTAATTATTTCTGGATAATTTATAGTAAATTTTTAAAGTTGCGATAGGGGACCCAGAAACCGTTCTGGCCCTGTCTCACAATAGCTTTAATATCTCTTAACATGTAACTCCTATGACCATTTAGTTTCTTCCATATGAAAATAGACTCATCAAGGTTCATTTACATAGCTTATTCACTAATTAATACCATTCCTACAAATTTTGGTGATTTTTCACATTCACGTCACTGCAGCTGGCAGCATCTGTTTTTAAGGTAGGTCTTACCTATTTTGTAGTCTCCATGAACCAACTAGTCTTGCCATACATAGGTTCATATATGATCATTTTAACCATACCAATGGCTGATCATGTGACCAACACTCCCATTTCCAAACCATAATCACATCATGACACCATATATATACATACAAACCACAAATAGTCTAAGTTCATGCTTCCTTTTACGAGCCATTTTCGCATGGCCGTATACATATACATCACCACATTTTTAAACCAACAAGGGTAGTCCTATACATGCCATTTCAAAGTTCAACCAAAATTTATACCAAAATAGAGGCGTTGATAGTGTGGATGACTTGACTTTATTGATCCCGAATCCGATTGCTATCGGCGAAATCTATAAAACAGAGAGCCAAAGCAGCGGGTAAGCATTTTTATGCTTAGTAAGTCTCAAGGAATATAATCAGCTTTAATTAAAGCAATACATTCACATAACCAAATGCATCATTCCATTAATACACATTCACATAGTCATTCTTACTTCACACTTCATCATTATATACTTTCACAAAGTATCGATCAATTCAATAGCTGAAATTCGTTAGTCGATTGAGCGAATGTTGCTCAAACATGTCGACTTTCCAATGCACATATAAGCGTACCTTATTCTTTGGGCTTTTCGAGCGTACTAATTGAATTCATTACAGCAACCAACACTCACCTCCAGCCCAAGATTCTTGAATATAACCGGATATAACCACGTGCACAAATGCCTTGGTCTTAGCCGGATGGAATGACTTCATACGAATGCCTTGGTCTTAGCCGGATGTAGCCACTAGCACAATTGCCTTGGTCTTAACCGGATACAATTCCCAACATAATTGTCTTGGGCTTAGCCGGATATCATTCAATTTCTCATGCACACATACATCAATAATCATTGGACATACATATTTCATTTTCGTTACTAAGGCTCAAACACAATTATAATCACTAGCATAATCGCCGGGACTTAGCCGGGTATCATTCGAATACTCATACACACATAAATCAATAATCAATACATCCATATTTCATTCCACATAATTCAAGTAAGGTCACTTCTTGAGGACTTACCTCGGATGTTGTCGAACGGCTTTTACGACTATTCGATCACTTTTTCCTTCCCCTTGTCCAATTGTGGCCTTCTTAGCTCTTGAGCTAATTCAAACAAATTCAATTTATTAAAACCTCATTGTGCTAGCTTATGGCCGAATATGACAAGGAGTTTAAATGGTCATATGGCCACTCTTTAGCTTGAATACACAATGGTCATGCACATTTTATACTACATCAAGCAATTCAATACAATTCATTCGAGCATCAAGGAATAGCTAAGGCCATCAATAGGCTACCTAAGGCCGAATATACATGCCCATGTTGAGGCCAATTATGCACTTAATACCACACAAAAACAGCATGCATTTTACTAGTTAATGCTTTGCATATTGTAGCTCAAAACTTATAATATAGCATCAAGCACTCATATGTGTGCTAGGCGAATGTGCTTGCAATTTCACAATTATTCTTCAACATCTTCTTCTTTAAACAAACATATTCATCACTTACTTCATAACCAAAACATCATGTGCAAACATATATATACATATATGAGCATGGCGAATTTCAAGGTGTCCATAGCCATCCAAAACACAAATTTTAACTAACATGCAAGAAGCATGAACCATGCTCATGAATGCATCATGGCGAATATGACAATCATGCCCTTTTCAACTTCAATCATGGTTAAACAAAATGAAAACTCAAAATCTTACTCAAGAGTAGACAATCCATCATTGCATGCATCATCATCAAGCTTCACACTTAGCATGCAATGGCTTTATCACCATAACAACTTTGGCCAAATACCATTTCCATGGCATAACAAAGATTTGAGCCATGGCTAACATGCACATCAAGTTAGCAACCAAAACATGCATGAAACTCCCAACACAACCTCATACATACCTTAATCTTGATGCAAATTTAGCCAAATCTCCTTCTAGATCTCTTCTAAACCAAGCATGAAGCAAAAATCCTCCCCCTTTTTTCTTAGTATTTTCGGCCAAGAAGTGAAAATGGATGAACAAAAATTTTTCCTCTCTTTTCCTCTACTCACGGCACAAGGGGCATCCAAGCTCATCTTTCTCTTTTTTTTTTCATTTTTTTATGCTTATTTTTATTATAATACTTCCTACATAACTCACTAGCCAAACATGTTGGAAACATGTTTTCCCTTGCCCATCATACCCACCTTGGCCGGCCATTATAGTCAAATTTGGGGAATTTGACATGCAAGGACAACATTTCTAGTGTGCATCAATAGGCCACTTCAACATTTGCCTATCTCATTTCTAAGTTTTCTCACACAAGTCCTTTCTAGTGAAATTCACCTTTATAACACTAAATCAATCATCATAAAATGTCATACATGAGCACACACATATTATAGGTATCAAAATAAATTTTTAATTATTTTTATGCCTCGGTTTTGTGGTCCCGAAACCACATTCCGACTAGGGTCAATTTTGGGCTGTCACAGTGTGGAGTTGGATGGGTACTAGATACCCTAACTGGTGTGTTGGCTTGGACAGAGATGGTGTGTAGCGGATGGGGGTAAGACCTACATGTGCATTTGATTCTGTTTCTGTTCTGAAAATAAATTTGTATTTGAACGGTTATTGAATAATATCTAAAATCTATAAATGAACATGATCTGGTATATGATCCCTATGATATTATGTATCTGGTTTATTGATTGAGTTATTTTACACACTGAGCTCGATTCATAAGATGCATTATCGTTAATATTGTTAAGTTATAAATTATTACCTTGTAAACTATTTTATTCGGACTTTTTGGGACTGTTTTGCTTTTGGATTTATTCTTTTCTTTGGGATAATTTAATTATCCCTTGGATGTTTTCACTTGAAACTTAAAGAAATTTCATTTTTAAAAGAAAGACACAACTTTTCAAAACTACATCATTTTAGAATTTCCGTTGCATAATAACTGCTAGAAAAAATGTGGTTTCCAAAAGAGTAAATAGCTAAAAATTAGCAAGGAGTTTTCTTAAGGTTTTGGAAAGGGACAAAAAGGAGGGTTAGATTTTGAAATATACTGAGTTCAAATCTTGGATTTCAAAACGAACTTATGTAATCTTCAGGATTCAGGCATAACGTCTAGGTTGGGTATGCAGTGTTACAAACACGTACCCAGTTGACCTAGAGTTCGTAGATAATGTTAGTACTAGAAGTAACAGAGTCAAGACAAAATAGTGGGGCCTTATCATGAGCTATAATAGCATCTGTAACAACATGTATAAATACCTGAACGTTCCTGTTAATGACACACAAGAAAATATTACTCAACAATACTATACTCTCATTTCTTTGAATCATGTTGTGCTAATATCTTGAATATAATATAAGTATCGTTCTCTTTAGGACACTTGGCAAATTGCTCAGGATTTCATTAATCAAAGGTGCCTTTTTTTTACGTTCAAATTCAAGACCTCTTTCAAGTAATGGAAGTAGACTCCCATATCTAGGAAGGCTTAAGTTTGAGGTTGGAGAGGTATACTTTTGGATGACAAATGTCTCGTTTTTAATTGAGTTTAGGGTTTTAAATATGTTTTCCCACCACTGAAGTAATGAAAAAAATTTAACTTTTGATGTCAAAATTACGGTGGAGAAGTGCATTTTCATCGATTAAATTGGCTAAATATGTAAAAAAAAATTACTGGCCAAATAAGCCGAGTTTTTGAAAATATAAGGAAATAGGCCGTTTTTGGAAAGAGAATATGAAAACGTGTTTAGTTGGGCGCACTTTCTTGTCAATTGTATCGAAAGCGTGCACAGTTAGATGTGCTTTCACACACACTCTCTAAAATAAGCCTATTTCTCTAAATTTAAAAAAAAAAAACGACCTATTTGACCAATTAAGAAAAAAAAAGATGGCATATATGGCTAATTTAGCCTTTTTAACCCTTGCATTTAGGGTGAAAATTATCAAAATACCTTTATTTATATTAACTGTTTGAAAAGTATATAAAAGTTAAATTAATTTATATTTTATGTATTATTATGTTAAATTATTTAAATATTTTATGTAACATTATATTAAATTATTTAAATATAATTTATTATTATATTTAAGTTTTAAAATATCTTATGTATTATTAATTTTATATATAATTTATATTAACTACTTAAAAGTATTTAAAATTTATACTTCAAATACCATTATATTAAATTATTTGAATATCATATAATTTATTTAATTTTAACTTTCCACTATCATATTCAAAAATGATATTTTAGTTTTTAACTACAATTTTGATAATAATTTTTTTATAAAAATTAACAAACCACACTTTTTACAACTTTTATTTTACCATATTTTTAAGAAATATTTTTTCTAAAAAGTAGTTTTCAACTGCAGCAATAAACAACTAACCAAAAATGTTGACGGAGATATGAAAGTACTCATTGAAAGGGAACATCACCGTACTGCAAGGAGGAGAGAAAAATAGAAGAAAAGAGTTGATGGTAGGTGTGAGTATTTTGCTGGATACCCAACAACACTGCAAACTTACCAACATAACAGGAAATAAGGTATGGAATTTCTAATAAAAGACAAATTAGTGTTCTAATTATAACCCAAATTTAGGACAATGGTGTGCTAAGCCTTAGCCAGGTTGTCTTTAAGAATTAGATTGTAGTAACTACCCTACCCAACCCTACAGTCACAACAAAACCACCAAATCACAAAATTTAAAAGAAAAAAAAGAAGGATTCCTCCCTTCCTTAGTGCCCCATTCGTGCGAATTAAACAAATTTCGGCCAATTATAATAATAATATTAATGCTACCAAATTCTTGATTTATTTCTTTAATTTAAAAAATATTATCCAAAGATAAGGATCTAGCCCTTCAATCTTTGAGTAGTACCTAATCTAAAATGGGGTCATCCCTTTTTTGTCTTTGCTCATGGAACTTTGTCGCCTTCTCTATAAAAATTCTTTGTTATCCATTTCAATGATTTTCACTTCTAATTTTATCTCTTAGATTAAAATATTCATAAATAAATTTATTTAAGGAAAATTATAGTAATAAAGTATATGAATTTATATTTTTTGTTGAGTGTTTTTCTTTGTCTCTCTAAAACGGTAGTGTTTGTATATTTATATGATAATAATATTGTTTATTGATGTGGCATATTAGGGAGGTTTCATGCATATAGACACGTATTCTACTCTAGACCAACACGTATTTATACAGTCCCATGCACGCATAACTTTGTAGGAGAACAAGCTCGATTTGCGAATTTTTTATACGAGTTCAATAGAATTTGATCTAAATCTATTTTAATTTTTGAGCCTATAATGATAATTATTCTAACCATACCTATATTTTGAGAGTAAGATATATATTAAGAGAGTGATACAAAAGGTAAACCTTTTCATTTATTTATAGTTGGATTTGATAAATTACATCTAAAGCGGTTAATGTAACTTTTTATGACAGTTCCATTTCATAAAGTTATGTTATCCATAATTTCAAAACTCGTACAAATTAATGTGGCCTTTTTTTTTTTTAATAAAGTTTTGCAAGGAGTTTTAAAGAAGCAATATAAATTTATATGTATATATAAAAAAACAAAATGAATGGGCAAATTCGCAATTGAATTGAGAAAAAGGCACAAAATCATGATTTGGTGGTTGCCCGCAATCTTTTGTACCAAATAATACCACGAATCTTGGGGACTCTCACCAATTAATTATTAGTCTTCTTTATAATTAAACCAAATTAGCAGAATTTTATTTTGATTAGAATGTTGTTGCCATTCATTTCTAATAATTTTGCTGTCGCCATTCATTTCCTGAACTAGTGGTAAGATGTTTGTGTTGGGTAATAAGTTTAATTTTAAATATAATGTGGATTTAGTCGTTTTCGAATGGCATATTTTCAGCCATGTTGGTAGTTTATTTTATTAACTCAAATAAAAATAAAATTATATTATATCCCAAAGGATTTTCTTCTCCTAATTTACTTGAATACGCATGCGCTGATTTTGTATGTTCCGTCAAACGAAGATATTAAAATGGTCCAATGCTAAGGTTCACATTGAATTTGAAATAATCCCAAATCATAACATGATCAGTGTAGATGCTTGGCCAGGACTGATGCTTTCAGAAAATAAAAAAGGAAAAAGGCAACGATTGTGATGATGATGTTGAGATAAGAAGAGCGCAGGGTATTGAAGCATTGACGATGATAATGATGATGCATTGATGTTCGTGATACCCATATTTTGTAACAAATTAATCATAATAAGAAAAATAAAATTAATTTAATATGGGTTTGAAAGCAATATGGAAACAAATTATAAATTCTTGACATGGACTTGAATGATTAATTCAATAATTATTTCAGTTTCTTTCTTTTTTTCTTCTGTTGATTCGCAATCTTCTGTTTGGATCAAATTGGGATTATTTTATTTGGTTTTCTTTTGCAGCGTCCACCTTTCCAATTCAATTGACAGAGTTGAATAATGGGTTTAGAATAAGGACAAAATCTCATGGGAAGTCCCTGTATCTTTTACTTTTTGAATTGTATATTTTCAGTCTCGAGGTCAAATTTTTCTGTAAGTTTAGTAAAATAACTTGATGTGGTTTATTTTGTAAAAGAAATGCAATTATGTACATGTTGACACAACTATTTTACATTTTCTCATTTTTCTTCTTCTTTCAAATATGTAAAAGTTTTCCAATTATACAAAAAATGCCAAGGTAATTGTCATATAATCACCATGTTGTAAAAAGTAATATACGTCAATTTATTTGACAGAATGGATGGAAAAAAGTTGGTTTTGAAAATACATATTTTAAAAGAGTAGAGGACTAGAAATGATCAAATTATAGTAGAGAGACTAAATTGGTAGAAATGCATAGTACAAGGACCTTACATAGAATTTGACCAAATTTCAAACGTGGGTTAGCGAAGGAGAGCTGGTTCACAGTTCACACACAACAACTATAAGAAAGAAACTGAGGAGAAGTCTTTTTTAGTTTTCGCAGCCATTGCAAAAGAAAATTGCAGCACTTTCCTAACTTTTCTTGTTCAACTTTCTTGCAAGGTCTGAAAAGCAAAGGTTTAATTGCTGTGTTTCAATTCCCTAATTTTGATTTTAGGTTGGTTTAATTTTCTTCATATCTAAACTGATTGGCCTTCTTTGATCTTACATTTTCAGGGTAGCCTTAATTCACATCTGGCCACAACTATGGATTCTTCATCAGCTAAATGGTTATCTGAATTGGTATGTACCAAGATGCATGTATATATATATGAACAGTTTTCTAACTTGGGGTTTCGAATTTCCAGGGAATGGATGAATACAACATCATCCATCAATGTCATATGAACACTTTAGCCGAACTCATCACTGCAGATGACTTGGCGACGGCCCTTGTGGCAGGAGGGAACTTGAAGCAATCATTCTCTTCGGAGAGCTATTCATCTTACCCTAACTTCAACACCAAAAACACCACCACCACTTTCAGCGGTTCATCATCCATCGAAACTCCAGATTACAGACCTGCCAAACATCTCAAAACCACCCATCATCATCCTGTTCCACCTAAACCTTCTTCTCCCACCTCTCAAATCCTTTCTTTCGGCAACTCTAATTCACTGCCCGCTACCTCTCATCACCACTTTTATAACGTCGATAACACCGTCAACCCTAAAGACGAGACGGTATCTTCGGGAAATATGAACTTTTTACCTCCGGTAACAAATGGTCCTTACGAGAGCACAAATTATGCACCCAAAATCAATAACCATGGGGTCAAGAGGACTTATTCTATGACCAGAACCCCTTCGGTTGCTCAAGATCACATCATAGCTGAGCGAAAGAGAAGAGAAAAACTCAGCCAGCGTTTCATAGCACTCTCAGCCATAGTTCCTGGCTTGAAGAAGGTATACCATAAATCTTTTCTTCGTATCATCCATCCTTGTTTTTATTTTTCTTAATTTAAATTTCTTTGACTAAAATCATGAATTTCTGTTTGTAGATGGATAAGGCTTCAGTTCTTGGTGATGCTATAAAGTATGTGAAACAACTTCAAGAACGAGTAAAGGTGTTGGAGGAGCAAACCAAGAAGAGAACTGTGGAATCCGTAGTTTTTGTGAGGAAATCCCAGTTATCAGCTGATGATGAATCCTCTTCATGCGAAGACAACAACTCCGAATTAGGCCCGTCATCTGATGCAGCACTGCCGGAAATAGAAGCTCGAGTCTCCGACCACGATGTTCTCGTTCGAATCCATTGCGAGAACCACAAAGGTTTTGTGACCAAAATACTAAGCGAAATCGAGAACCTCCATCTATCTGTGGTTAATAGCACTGCCTTGCCTTTTGGGAACTCCACTCTCGACATAACCATAATCGCTAAGGTAATTAACTTGCAAATTTTATTTTCTTGGGAATTTTTAATCTACTAAAACTGAATTCAACGTTACCAATAAAAAACAACACCATTTTTCTCTTATTTTGCAGAAAGATTCTGAATTCAACATTACAGTAAAGGATCTTGTTAAGGACATCAGAGTGGCTTTATTGAAGTTCATGTGACATCCAACAAGACATGTCATTGATTCTTAACTTTCCACAAATATCTTTAAGTTGTTTTGAACTCAAATCTTGTAAGGGAAACCATGGCTCTCCTTTTTATAGACCATATCTCTAGCTAGTACCCAAAAAAACTTGTTTTACCGTGAGGTTTGTTTCAGCCTATATAGATCGTGCGGGGTTTTTTTTCTCTTCTTTTTTTTGCGTGGTTTTTCACGTTTGTATTACTCCGCCTGCAAATCATAATAGGCTTTCAAATTTCATTGATTTTGGTTTCTTAGAGAACTTAGGGATTTCATTAACCTTATCAATATTTTTAGTGAAATCTCTCCCTTCTCTATTGAATTTGCTCAAACAGTCAGTCAACTTAGTGTTTTTGATATTGGTCTATGTTTATATACATTGGGAAGATGAGCCTGCAGTTTCTCTTAGAATTGGGTCTGTTTTTGTTTTTTTTTGTTTTTTTCAGGGGTCTGGGGTCTGATCCTTGTGTGAAATTCCTCTGTAAAATGTTTATCCTCTGTAACATTTGATCGTTGAATCATGCAAAAAAGTATATGTATATTTTCATTAATTGGAAGTATTCTCAATTCTCTGTATATACTTGGATTCAACATATGAAATCCACATATGGGCTTAGCCACCCCATCACAATTTCACCTTGTAAGCTACAAGAAAACAGTGCTTATGATTTTAACATAATAACAATATATAGTATCAATTTAGTTAAATATGGGACTATTGATAATCTTCCTTAAATATATATAATCGATAACCTCGACATAGAGAAAAGCACAGGCTAATTAGTAAATACAAATAAATTTTCAACCCTAATTAAATAATTTTTCTTTTTATAAAATAAAAATAAAAATATGAAAATATTTATGTCATTTTATATTTTATGTAAAATCTAGAAATATATAAAAGATGTAGTTTGAACCTAAAATAACATAATCTTTAATATATTAATTTTACTATTTTAATCATGATAGTTGATACTATATCGGTATTGGTTATATTAGTCGATATGTATAGTTTCAGTCTTAAACGGTACTACGTAATCTATGTTCTGTTTTGATCAAAATTTCAACGAATATTTGAGCATTTTGGTGTGTCTCGGCTTGTTTGGTCAATATTGACTTGTACCGGTGCATATTGACTCGTCTTGTTGGTACAAAATTTTGATATTTTAAACCAACTTAAAATTTTTGTTATGTTAACCATATTAATTTTTCTACAATTACATTTAAATTTAACGGTTAATAAATTAAATTATTGAAGCTAATTAATAATTTTAAAACTTATATTTAAATATAAATATATTTATATGGATGTAGTTGATATATAATATAATATAATATTGATCAAAATGTATAAGTTATTAGGAAACTAAAATTATATTATAAATATATATAAAGAATATTTAAAAATATCGATAAATCCAAAACAGTAAATCAAAACATGTTGGTATCAATACTTACGAAAACCAAAACAAAAACATACCGATCTCTCGATACAATACTAACTACTTGATTTTAACCAAAGCTTTATTTATTTATTATATTAATCTTTTTGCATATATTTTTATCAATCATGTACCCTAATCTATTAACCAATTATGGCATGAAATGTTAAAAACTATGAAAAATTAGATTTATGGTATTTAGATTGAATTTAAATTTAAATAAAATGATTTTATCTTCCATCATGATCTTTAAATGCAATGCAAAGTGATATATCTTCCACCGTCCTCTCCACATCACGACGGTTAGGTAACATCAAGCAACTCAATCTAATTTTCAGCATCAACATCAAGAAAATCAACGTATCATTAAGGTATTTTTATTGGAAACCCTAAATATATAATATAGAGTAGTTAATTATGTAGCTGTTTCAAACAAATCATGATCTATATCTGTTCCCATTATTATTAGAAAGATAGTATTTACACATGAATCACGCCATTCCTATAATTTTCACCTATAGTCAGCTGTCTGCTAATTGAAAAATGGTGTTCTAATTTACTTCTTCAACCTCGTTTTCTCACTTCAAAACTAATTATTATTTCCCTCTTCTTTAATTTACTTCTTCAAACAATTATGAACGCAGACGAATCGCGGTCAAAATATACATATTCCTTCTAGAATATTTTAAAAGAACAGGCATACACTAACATAAACATATTTCTGGATATGAATTACAGTGTGATATTAAGAGGGAAAAAGGAAGTTGGATGATCAAAGAAAATTTGTCATCTCCAACTATTAGGGTTATATTTAGATTTCAACTTGCTTGTAATTTGTCATTTGACTTCGAACCACGTTGAAAACAATTGCAAATTATCTAAAAGCAAGTTGGGATATATAATAGCAAGTACAAAAAGTTTATCATATATGTTATGCTTATGACTTGATTATAGATAACTTCAGCTGACCGGGATTCTGAACTTTGGATTTCTTGTTTCTTGGGTGTGGGTAGGCTGCAATTCGGCTACAGTTTCTCCATAAATTAATGAGTTGGATGATTAGATTAGCATTATTTTATTGATTAATGAAATGGGAAAATGGTTGGATTGTTTTTGAAACTTGAAGATTTGCAAGATGTAAGGCATATAAAGTTGGTAGTATAATTGGAAAGGTGGCTTCCATTATTGTTCCAACCTCCAGGAAAACGGGATCGATGTTACCAAAAGTTGCTGCGAGTCAACAGCCCACCATTTCCTCTTTGCATCCATACGTTTCAATTTTAGAGTTAACTTCATTCTTATTTAATTATCCAATAAAACAACGTTTAATTTTTCAACTTAACACTTTTCTTCTCTTTCAGATTCTTCTATGTGACAAGACTGCAACAAGTTCTTTTTAGTACACATTAATTTTGGAACTTAACAAACTTTTTTCTAAATTAATCCACTATATAAGGATGTAGTATTTTAAGGTTATGTAAATAAGGGTGAAGTTAGATATTTTGTTTAGAGGCTGGAATTAAATTGTTTATAATAGTAAAAATGTAATTTTATATTTTTAATAGCTTATATCTTTATAAATTTTAAAGGATTAAATCAAATTTTTATCATTTTAGGGGATTAAAGTGTAATTTTATTTTACTAATTTAAAATTTTAAAAATTTTAAAGGGCATAAATAAAAAAAATTAATTTTAGGGGGAGCCGGGGCCTTGCTAGCCCCCTTAGCTACGTCCCCATATGTCAAGTCATCACTTCAATTTTTTAAAAAAATTATATATAA
This sequence comes from Gossypium arboreum, assembly GCF_025698485.1. Lineage (NCBI taxonomy): Eukaryota > Viridiplantae > Streptophyta > Magnoliopsida > Malvales > Malvaceae > Gossypium > Gossypium arboreum. The sequence goes on from NC_069080.1 coordinate 44,125,723, forward strand.
TCCAAAAAATATATATTAAAAATTATAATGAATTTTTTTATTTTTTTCAAGAGATAACGTGATACAATTTCAAAGTACTACATCATTAACTTAAAAATTCAAATTTAAAGACTAAATTAAAAAAAAAGCTATAATATAGAAAAAATTAGTATAAAATTAGAAAAATTGTGAAATCCAAATACTAATCTTACTTTATCCATTTAAGTTTCTATTTTCCAAGTAAAACTTAAACATATGGCAATTAATGAAAGCCATGATAATTAAAATAATTCTAACACTTAGATAAAATGAGTTTTTATTTTTAGACATGGATCTATACAAGTCACCAAATTAAAAAAAAGAAAAAGATTTCATTTCTTTTTTTTGAAAATTATAAAGCAATGTTTTTCAATTTTAATCTAAATAACAACTTATATTCTTGAAAATTCGTTAGATTCAAAGGTAAAATGAAGTTTAATTCTCATTAAAACTTTTGCCACTGAATCATACCCGTTTTTATTTTGGTATTTAAGTTTTTTTATTTAAATTGGTATCACAAGTATACCCATTTCTCAATTTGGTATTTAAAATATATTTTCGTTATATTTTTAATCCATTTTTGACAAATGTCAAAAAGCATTTGACAACCAATCATATAGAGCCACATGACATCTTTTTGTAAAAATATATCTATCCTTTTATCAAATATATATAAACATTAACAAAATAGAAAAATAGATATATATATATATATATATATATATATATATATATAATCTAGAAAAATCATATAAATTATACAAATAAAAATTACAAAATTTGATAAATGAAAAAATAGTTGAAATGGTAATATTATTATAACAAATGTAAGAAACACTTGTAAAAATTATTAAAAATTATAAAATTGAAAAACATATTTAAAAAAATTAAAGTTCATTAAAATTTTTGAAAAATATTAAAATTTTAATCTATACAAGTCATCAAAAAAATTTCATTTCCTTTTTTGAAATAAATTGAAAATTAGGTAGCAAAGATATTCAATTTTAATCTAAATACGGTTTTATATTCTTGAAAATGAGTTAGATTCAAAGGTGAAATAAATTTTGAATTCCATAAGTTTAATCCTCTTATAGATTTTAAAATACTAAAAACTTCGGTAAATTTCAATCATTAAAGTTTATTGAATGTGAAAATTTTAAAATTTAAAAATATTAATAAAGTTGAAATGAGTACATAAGATCCATAAAATAAAAAAAATTCAAAATAAATATTTTTAACTTTTCAATTGAAAATTTAGTATAGTAATTAAAATTAAAATTTTAATGGTTGCCCTTTATGAGATGAGAATGTAGCAACAATAGAGTATTCTTTAGTGATTCACAATAATATGAAAACAAAATTGCTTTGCAAGTTGATCATTCCTTATTTTAGAGACATCGGTTTTTATCATGCTACTTAAAGTAAGAATTTTACTTTCTTATTGTTATTAATTAATTTATATTTTGATTGAATGATGGAGACTTTAGATTTATGCATTTAATTTTCAATGTGCCAAAGCAACAATAATGCTAGAAGATATATGTTACTGATGGGCCTTCCAGTGGACAAAATTCCAATATCAGGAAATAATGGCTATAACCTAGGGGAGGTCATTGTTCGAGCGTTGGGAATATGCACAAACCTTATTCATTAGTTCCTACAATCTCTTAGTGAATCCAATGCCTGAAGATATTCAACGTTCTAGAACTTATATTTTTTGGTGGATCGGAGGAATGCTGATGCTAGAGAAGTCTGGAAAGTGAGTTCATATCAAGTATATTTGATTGTTATATAATCTCAAAGTCTATCAACTCCGAAAAACATAAATGACTTATCATGTTATGGATTTTCATTTGGGGTCACATAATAATTGGGCCATTAAACATGCAGAGCATGTTGCGCCGTTGGGCCAATCATCTTAGACATGCCATAACCCACACAACCTGTTTCTCACTAAAATCCATCTATCGCATTACAACATTTACAAAGTCCCAATCAACAATATCATATGCTTTGTACATATTAAGCTTAACTGCCATTTATTTTTTACAACCTTCTAGCTTTCTTCTTAGAGCTCAACTATCAACATATTGTATGTAATGAATCACTCTATGATAAATACTTTCTAATGTTTGTATATCATATCATTCAAATAAGCCTTTAGTATATTAGAAAGCACCTTGGATAGGATATTGTAAAATACAATTCACAAGTTAAATGATTAACAATCTATAATTTATTGTGCATCACTTTTCTTAGAATTAAAATAATTTTTTGTGTTGTTAATGCTTTTGAGTAAATTAAAAATTCTAGAAAGAAGGGATTCATTGAAGAAACCTTTACATGTCATAAAGATGGCATCACCCATTATTTCCCAATAGGTTTGAAAGAAGCTAGTCGGCATACCATCTTGACCAAGGGCTCTAGCAAGATACACAAACATTATTCAAGAGTTCCTTCTTACCAATAATATAGTGAACAGAACATTCATCAAACAGATAACCTTTGTTTTGATTTTATTAGTAACTCTAGCCATATTAGTAGGGCCATTCAAAGAGAATAATGAATGAAAGTACTTGGAAACCAATTGTTCATTCTCTGTTTGATTAGTAACTATTAGACTCTAAACATCTTCCAAAAGCTTTATAAAGTTTCTCTTTTTCCTTTTAGAAGCCATTCTTGGAAATATGACATGTTATGATCACCATGTTGTAACCAATTAACTATGGGTATTTGCTTTTGATAAAGAACATCTAATATGTTTATAGAGAGATTATAGAAGATTATGTAGCTAATTTGTAGGGATCTAGATTTAATTAGATTATATCCTCTTTACTTGTAGAACCAGTACTAACATGTATATATATGTGTTCCTGATAGAGTAATAATATCACACCCCAAATCTGGAGAACTTGATTTGAAGGTGTATAAATGTGAAATTACCTCTTTGGCGTAGTATAGTCTGCCCATTTACAATTTATTGGCGAATAAGAGTTGGTGTATGGTACCCTATGTATAGGTAATTAAAGATTCTGTCTCGGGTTATTCTGCTATTTAAAAAAAGAATGTGTAAGATAACTTCAGACTGATTACAATAAAAATTTTACTAAAAAACAAAAAACCTTTGAGGTGTAGTCCTACTATCTGCCATGTTCCTAAATTGTCCTTTGTACGCATGAAATCCTGACTCGCCGCTTCCCTGGCGTACTCATTTTTACATTGTGACCTGAAACGTGCACAAAACACTTGTAAGTTTACTCGAACTTAGTGAGTTTAAATACAAAATACCTTGAAGTCTATCTTGTTGAAATCTTCATTTTGAATTTGAATCATCAACCTGTCTTTAACGAACACCTTCGTAACATTGGATATGTATATCCGTATACACCATCAACCATTTTTATTGTATCAACTCTCATTTTGCTACTTCGTTAACTCCAGATGTTACTAAACAATCATTATATCTTTTTTTCTCTCAAAACAACAGAGATACTTCTCAAATGATATCTAAACAGAGCCCACTTTTTACGGTTTTACCCTTCCACAACATATCCTTTATCCCAGAATGATTGTTCATAGACACTTTATTTCTTGGCGGATACTACTTACAGATCTTACAATTGGCAGAATCCTATACCGAGTTGAATAACTATTAGACTACCAACTAAATCAAATCCTAACTCAAATTCAAACCAAACTCATTCTAACGATGTAACATCCCAGATCATTTAGAAGAATTCCCAATGTCCATGTCACATAACATAAGTACGCCCAAATTGAAAAATGTCTCAGAGCCTAAATTGCCTCTAAACGAACCATGAAAACCATTCTAATATGGTGGATACTAGATTTTAGACATCACCAATACATATCATAAATGAATTCATTGCAGCGCGCACTTAAACCATTTATTGTATGAATATATCCCTTAAAGTTTATCAAACTTTATTACAAGATTAAACCAACTAAGCTATCTTCAAAGTCACCAGATTCTTATCATAGAACTAATTATTGAAAAAGCCTCAGAACATATCCAGATCTTATTACATATACAGTTAACTAGATTCTGCTACTTTGACAATACAAAATTTCCACGAAGACAAATACATAATGCGTCACTAAGGCTTGGTAGACCACGCCATTCAAGTTTTACAAATTAAGTTACAAAGGCAATACTGAATATGCCACAAAGCTAAATAGAATACGCCTCAAAGGCTTAGCAGACCATGCCACACAAACAACATACAGAATCACATGTTTATTGTCCTGATAGACTTTCACAGAAGGAGCCATGGTTTCAGCCACATAGACTTATACCTAATTTCATGTTGTAATCTGCTAGTCCGTTTACTTATTACCGAAGGCATCACCATAAGTATTCATTTTATTATATCATCCCATAGGTTTTAAGCATATAGACTTGCACATCCTCATGTCGTGATCTGCCAATCTAGACTTATTCTTACTGAAGGCATTACCATGGGTGTTTTGACAATGTGATCTTTTATTCCGGTTAGCAATGTATCTGCCCTACCGAAGGCATCACAATTGAATCTTTACTCCACACACACACACACACACACACACACACACACATATATATATATATATTTACCTATATTTATTTTCATACCTTTCTAGCTCATCTTCTTTTAACAAACTCATCTTTCCACACCTTATAATCCTATGCATTACCTTTACAAAACACTTTAAATATGTACAGTGATTCACTATCATCCAAGATGAACATGCAGTGACACTACTATGCTTACTATACTTGCCAGATATCTATAGTGATCTTAACATGTTCATGTACTATTTTAAATTAACTTACATGAGTCAGGTTGGGGACTCATTTGGTATGCACCTAAACTGTAACTCAAAGCTTCAAACTTGAACATCCTTCTTGAACTAGCAGCAACAGCTACTTATAGGACATAAAATCACCATTAAAATCCATTTACATATAGATTACTAACATCTCAATGATAGACAACCCCTATATAAGGCATTGTATTCAACCTATTGTTCATAAGCTTCTTAACAGTCTTATTCTTTTGAAAAACTTAACATCTATTAGACTTACCAAGAGGTGAAACATCCACTAGTTAACTCAAAAACCTTAGCTCTATCTTAAGGAAGAAGAAAACATATAGTTTAAGAAGAAGAACCACAGAATAGTGTTTTTTAGAATTAAAAACCTCCTAACAAATTCTTCTTACTATATATACCCTCAGTTCCCTTTAGTGGAACTTAACAAGTTTTACTGGTGTCTAGAATTTGTCTCAAGAAATGTCCTACCAGATTTAAGATAAACATAAATGAAAATCATGTACAATTGATGTTTGAGCAGTCAATCTAGTTGGCTCCTAACCAGATCATATTACAAAGCCCTACTAGCACAGTGCTAAGGAAAACTAGGTGTACCATACATTTGGCGGTAACTCTTACCAGACTTATTTTTTGCTTGACACATTTTCTTCTTAAATATCAGAATAATCTGAGATAGAATTTGTAATTACCTATATGACGGGTACCATACGCCCACTACTATTCGCCAATAAACTGTAAATGGGCGGACTATACTACGCTAAATGGGTAATTTCACATTTATACGCCTTTGATTTGGGTTTGTAAGATATGGGGTGTACAAATCCCGTACTCGTCAAGGACTGTATAGAAAAAGGGTTGCAAGGAGAGGTGGAAACTAGCATCAAACAAATAAAGAGACAGTATGAGGCTCTCACTCGAATCACTTAATTATCTCTCCCCAATGACTATTTCAAAGTGGTAGGCAAAGTTTGGCAACTGGATACCCCAAGCTGCCAAATAACTGACAATCTCTTACTAGGTGGTTAGGCAACTATACAAGGGTGACATTACTGATGTGTTGGTCTATCGAGACTGTAGCTCATCGCCACCTTCAACTATAGAGCTACCTCGGTGACCTCTTTGGCTCTGGTGCCTGTAACCTCTTGCCCTCTGTAACATCCCCACCCGATTAGTTCGCCAAATCCAGGTGTGGGCATCACAATAGAACCGGGTCTTCATTTATACCCCACCTTATCGGCCTTCAAATAAATAGAAATAAATATAAAAACTCTATGTTCCCTGGAAACATTGCTATTAAGCTATTGTAATGGACTTTTCCATACATCCGATCCTATCCACTGATAGATAGATTGTTGAGCGATGTCATTCCAACTACGCTACAAGTAGTTGGTCAGCCTTGGTAGATTCTCAACATGTCATGCCATCTTTACAGACTCTATCTTTACTTTTATTTAAATTCTTTCTTCCACTTATCTTTCGAGTGAATTTCTACTCCTCACCCTCTTGCCCTATTAAGGCGACCTTTCTAGATCTATTTAATCTGTGGAGGACTCTTTTCTCATTATAACCCTATATGACTTGCTTATCTTTCATACACGAATATGTCTAACAAGTACTCACGCTACATTGACTGTCTAAATCCTACTTAGTATAGATATTCATCGGATTACTTCTTTGTAATCTGCCTTAGTCAAAGTTCCTTACCCTTAAGCGTAGCACTCCTTTCTACCATGGGCCGTCTTGGCCTACTATTTTTAGCTAATAGTCGTCTGAGTTAAGATCAGAGCTTGTGATTCCTTTTTCCCACTAGTTCTTATAGAATTAGCCATTTGGTTGTTACTTTGCCGTATAATCCCCTTAAGGAAGAATAGTTTTGATAAAAATATTTGTCACACAATATATCCCTTTGTACGACTCTCTATTTGTTAGTGGGTCTTAGTTAACCCCTTTGGACTCTCTAAACTAAAAACTGATTGTCATAATTATACCCAATCTCTTCCATATAGGTTTTCACCGAGCATTCTTTGGTGGTTCCTATCGGCAGATCCTTATATGCAATTCTTGGATAAACCTTTTCTCGCTTGCCTTTACCCAATCATTACTCGCACATCATTTCTCCCATTTGAATCTTGTTGGGCTATCATCTATATGCCCTTCTGACTTTTTTAATCACTGTATTGACGTCCTATTTTCATTTCTACTTCCTTTTCCTTATTCGATTGATTTTGCAGCAACCCGCTGACTCACTATCATCTTGCCATTACTTACCCCATTTTTTTCCAACCTTTTTTTCCTTACTTGTGGGATTTTTCCCCAATTACTATCTTGATTCTTTCACTCGTATTTATTGCCTTGGAAGACTCGATATGCAACCATAATCAAGCCTATTTCTGACACAGTATAATCCCATATCCTGGTGAACTCTATTAGTTTCCATAGTCGAGCTATGGTCTTACTCCTATGATCCTCGTGTTTACTGCCCAGTAGACTACCCTGTGTTTAACGTCCCATAGGACTATCCCATGTTTAATGTCTTGTCAGACTAAGTATGATGTCATATCATCTATCAACTAAGGTTTTACACATTATAATCTCGTGTTTACTGTCCCAACGTACTGCATTGGTGGCCATAGTCTAAATATGGTATTACACATTATGTTTTCTTGTGTTTACTGTCCTGATGGACTTTCAAAGGATGTAATAGTGCCTTTTAGCTATGGTCTTACTCACTTTCGTTATGATGTCATAACGCCTTTCAACTATGGGCTTACTCATTTTAGGTATATAGCCTCCAATTAGACTCATGGCTTTGCTATGATCTTTCTTACATAACCTATTACATTCCTTCCATTCTTTCGATTCACCTTTCCTATACCTTGATACTCGAACACCGCAGTGTTCCCTTTGCAAGGCCTGAATCTCCACCCATCATGGGTGCACACAGCAACACCATATGATGGTATCTAAAAAAATCATCCTTATTTCCTGTTCCTAACTTCGCCTACACATCATTTATCCCCTTATCATCCATACTGAACTAGAATGAAGGATACTCAAAGCTTCTTCGCTTGACAGTTCGACGTTTGAGTACAGAAACTCACCTAATGCTTCTTCGCCTTCTCTACTTAAATTTTTCGGTAGCCAAAGCTTCTATTCTCCTGGAAGCTAAGCAAGATAAGCAATTTATGGGTTAAACTTATGAATTACTGTTTAAAACTTAGTTTCCAAAAATATGCAAAACTCTTAAAAATAGTCTCAGGAAACTTTTAACTTTGTTTCTAAATCTTACGTACCATGAAGGACTTAGAACCTTACCAGTTCCCTGAATTCTCCTTTCCTACTGAACTTCCATGACCATAGCTCCATCCAGAGCTTTTTCATAACCATCTTCTCCAAGAGTTAGTAAGGGAGAAGTTAAAGAAAAACAAAACATGCCAGAGGAGAAGTCTCTTGAGAAGTCATTCCTCGGTTATTTATAGCCTTTCATGCATAGTCTCGAACAGTATATTAACCATTTATCCTTAATCATTTTAACTTCCATTAAGAGACCGATTGGCTCTAATCCAACCAAATTGGAATTTGATTTCAACCATACTCCATTCCATTTCTAACTTTTCCCATTTTTCCAATAGAGACCATAAACTCTCGGTCTTTTTCAATCTAATCCTTAATATTCCAAATTTCTAGGTTTCACGGGAAATTGGGTGTGACACCCTCCCTACTAACACCGGGTGGATTTCAAACATACTAATAACAAAGTGAGAAATAGGTGCAAAAAAATGAAGATTTACTTTAGGATTGGGTATTGCTTATAAAAGGAAGATAAACGCTAGCAGTGAAATCGAAAGTAGAATAATAAAAATGAAAGAAATAAGGGTTTCAAATAGAAACGTAATTGGCAAGGAATTAGGGAAATTATGATTTCAAATGTAAGGGTTTTCCTTCTCAATGTATTAATATAAATAGTCAAACGTCTGTGAGAAGTTTATGTTTCAGATTTGTAATAAATCGTTCAGGTCTTCCAATCAGCATATAACATCTGTTAGCCATGAGAAGTGTTTTTCTTAAACCCCTCGGTATTCAGAAAAGTGGTAATATCTATCAGAGCCAGTTTTCAAACAAGTATCTGCCAATTGGTATTTTCCCAAAAAGTGTCCACCAAGTAGTATTCTAATTGGGCAATCTTCGAGTTAAGAGTGTAAACCATGGTTTTTCGCTGGGATGACTGTGATTATGTCTTGAGTATAGATGGATCCGCCAATTAAATGAAATAGGTTATGGTGAATCTATGAAAAAGCAAAAAAAACATTAAAGAACTAGGGAAAAACTAGAGGTGTTTGCATTGGTGATGGAAGAAGGCTATTGAAGAACATATTATTACACTGAGTTTGCTTTTGGTTTTCTCATGAGACGAAATTTAAGGGACAATTTTTTTAGGGTGGGAGATTTTTTAGACCTTATTTCTATTAAGGTTGACAGTTAAATAAGATTTAAGGGTAATTGAAAAAAAAAAGTATATCTAGTGGACTTCACTGAAAAATCTAGAAATTTTAATGATTGAATGATAAATAGTTGGGTTTGGGTTTCAATTCTGGTGTAATTAAGTTGGAATTGACTAGTTCCTTAGTGGAAAACATAATGATTATTAATGGATGGTTATTTAGGGTTTTGGTGACCGTGTAAGAAAGATTATGTAACACCCCTAACCCGTATCCATCGTCGAAACAAGGTTTCAGAGTATTCCCAGAACTTTCAAAACATTTTACAACTAATTCCCATAGATTACTAGTCATTAACTTAGATCATCCAAAACGTCCCTTAAATGGACCTTCGAGGTCCAATACGTGCATTAGAATTGAGTCAGGACTTAATTTGAGACCTTAAGAATTTTTTGAGAAATTACAAAAATTTTCCAAGGTGCAGGGCTCACACGCCTGTGTGGTCCAAGGGACACGCTCGTGTGACCCTGGGACATGCTCATGCTAGAGGTCTTGTTTGACCCTGTGTAACTCTCTGACTTGTGCACACGGCCATGCCACACGCCAGTGTGTTAGGCCATGTGGTTAATTAATTTAATTCAAAATTAGGTACAAGTTTCACATGGCCAAGACACATGCCCGTGTTCTAAGCCGTGTAGCACACACGGTCTAACCCATGTGCTCACTTCAGAGCATTCTGTTTCTCAAAATCAAGGTGCAGGGGACACATGGCCTAACCACATGCCTATGTTACCAGCCCATGTGTCACACACGGTCTAGACACGCGCTAGTGTGTTTGCTTGTATGGACAAAATGAAACCATTTATAGCTTCATTTCTCACCCATAATTTCACCCAAGACCTGCATTTGAAACACACATCCAATACCAACCAATCCAAGCATTCAAATTAAACAATTTTATCATTCATCGTGGCATACCATTACATGCATATGTGTTTATAAACTTACCTTGGATTAACTTAGGCATTAACATCATTTGATCACATATACTTAACATATCACATATGAGTACATCATAATCGCCTACTTAATCATACCAAAATAAGCCATTACTAGCCATTCCAATGGCTAGGTTACAAAACATCATTTTTCATGCCACTAATGGCCAAGTTGTCCTATACATGCCACTATACCAAAATAATTTTGCCATATATATACCCAAAATAAGTAGTTGATAGTGTGACGATGCTCCAATGATCTCTAACCTTCGCGAGCTTCTGAGCACTATAAAATAGGGGAAAAACAAACGGAGTAAGCATTACATGCTTAGTAAGTTTGTATAACGGAAACTAAACTTACCAATACCGTTTATTAAATTTAAGCATACACTATCATGTTTTCCATCCATTTGGAAAAATTTCCTAAACACATACATTCAATCAAATATGTTTGTCACAAGGTTTACATATACATCAAGTAAAGATAGATGAGCTAATCATGCAATACTCTTTCAAGACATTATCATTTCATCTCATAATTCTCATGCCATGTCAAGAGTTTTATGTACGATTCAATAATCTGTCAATTCTTATTCGTGGGAACCAATTAGGGCACTTAATCAAGGAACACACTTTCTAGCCACATATCATATAACAGGATTACCAGTCCAAGCTAAATCCTCTATATAACGTAAGTTCAAAAGAGCTCAATTAGGATTACCAGTCCAGCCTAAACCCTAATCGTAACATATACTTGAGAGGTATCATATCTGGATTACCCGTCTGGGCTAAATCCTTTCTATAAAAAGGTCAATAGGATTACTCGTCTGAGCTAAATCTCACCCGCAACAAATGCATGACCTTATTCATTTCGAGAAAGCACATATATTCATCGAAATTCAATATTCAATCGGGACTTAACCCTTTTTCACCATATCAAGTATGTATTAAATTTCTCATTATATCATTCAAGTAATGTACATCAATATAAGTCACATTTTATACAACACAACATTCAATTAAACATATTTACATGCCCGATTAAGTTACATGAACTTACCTCGACATTTATTCGCGTATAAAATCTACTAATTTGAAATCTTTTCTTTTCCTTGATCTAACCTCAAATTTGAGTTATCCGGATCTACATAAATAGCTTTAATCATTAATTCCTCATATTCCATACTCATTTGGACTCAATTTATGTCCTAGAAAAATTTACAATTTTGCCCCTAACTTTTCCATAAATTTCAATTTCGTCCCTAGGCTCGAAAAATGAAACTTGTGCAATTTACTCCCTATTCCAAGCCTAACCAAAATCCCATTACAAAATTTACAGCACATGTGTTCATAAAAATTCAAAATTTTTCTTCAATTTCACAAGTTTACATTTTGGTCCCTAAGTCATGTTTTCATCAAAAATCACTTTGTAAAAGTTGTTTATATATCAAAAACCTTTCATTTTCTACCATAAATTTCTAATTTTCAGCATATATATCCATTAACCATTTTCCATACTTTGATAACTTTTCAAATTAATCCCACAAATAGATATATTAGACTATTTCGGTTTCAACAATATCAAAATTACTAAAAACAGGACGATGAAACTTACCCAATTAAGCCTTGAAAGTTTCTTCTCTTTCCTAGGGTTTCCATAGAATTTTGGGGTTGATGATGACAAAACAAGATGATATTTTCATTTTATCATCTTTTAATTAATTATTTCAATTTCCAATTTAGTCCCTACTCTTTTCTAATTTTTCCATGGACGAGTCTCCAAAAATCTACGTACTTTTTTTGATGGTCTATTACTATATAAGGACCTTTAGATTTGAATTCCATAGCTATTTAATCCTTATTAGAATTCAACTTTGGCATTTTATGTGATTTAGTCCTTCTTGTAATTAAACACTTAATCGATAAAATTTTCGTATCAAATTTTTCACACGACATGTGTATCATAATACGAACCATCTAATAAAATAAAAATAAATTTTATTTTTGGGTCGGATTTGTGGTCCCAAAACCACTGTTCCGATTTCGCTAAAAAATGGGCTGTTACAGGTTATATATTTGTATGAGAAGCCTTATTCTGTAGATAAAATTCTTTTCATTTCTTTCTATATTTTCTTCTCTTTTGCATCATCTTCTCTAGTTACTCTAAAGAAAAAAAAGTTGAGTAAACCTTTGCATGGAGTACTAATTATGAGGTTTAAGACTAGAAAATAGGGAATCCAGTGAGCCGGTAAGCTTCTTAATCTTTCTGTATTCGTAAATTTAAGAAAAAGAAAAGTTAAGGATTTCTAAAATCTTTAAAAACTTTTGCATTTTACTAGATTTTGGGTTTTAAAGCTCAAATACCTTTGATTTAATTGGTGTATTGGTTGTCGTGCTTAGCTTTCAAGATGAATGAGGCTTTGGCATTTGGAAAAGCTAAGCTGGCAAGGACGAATGATAGCAGGTGAGTTCCTATACTCCACTATTTGGGTGTTGTTCTAGTTGTTGTGTTGCTTGCCTGACCTGTACTAAGTTTGGTTTGAGTCTGTGGTTGTGTGTGAGTGTTTTTGTCTAGGATTGTTTGGAGAATATACACATGCATAAGTCTGTGCAAATATGAAAGTTGCAAGAAAGTTTCTGTTAAATGAGTATAGTTGTGTATTGATTGAAATGTGATGTACTATATGATATGTTAGGAATAAATTGCATTGATTGTAGTAATGTATGTAATATGCATGTTTATAAAATGTGGAGTTTGGAGGGAAGTGTTGGTGGATTAGTTGAAGATAAAAAATTGGCATAATGGAGGAATGGATAAATTGAAAAGGGATTCAAGTAGGTTGGGTTTGAAATAATCTTCTAGCTCTACGAAACGACATCACGAAAATAATTTATTGGGTCTATGGAGTGGCATCACGAAAGTGATCTACTGGCTTTATGGAGAGACACCATGAAAATGGTTTCTTGACTCTTTGGAGCCAGAAGTCCATGGCTAGAAATGACATGATTCAGTGGAGGACAGGTTTTCTTAAATGGCAAAAATGAAGTCTGTCGGGATAGTAAACAAGGAAGCCTATTAGGGTATGTACATGAAAGCAACTACATGGCTCGCATGAAGGAAAGTTTATCATGATGGTTATGGCGCATATGGGAACATTGGCAAGTTTGTGAATAAAAGGCATTGCCAAGTTGCAAAGGTAAGAGGAATACGTGGAAACACATTGTAGGTGGACGTACGGGAAAAAGGGGGTGTTCCTTCAAAATGTTTTGGAAATGTGTATCCGCCATTAAGAGTCTGCTAGAGGTAACAAACAAGCCAACAATGGTCATAAAAAGGCGAGACGACCCTTCAAAAGTTATTTCTAAGTGTTTCTTGGAGAGAAGGTCGTCATAAAAAAAAGGAAGTCCGCCATGGACTATCTTACGTGGAATGTCTGCCATGGACTATCTTATGTGGAATATCCACCAAAGACTATCTTAAAAATGGGAACTCTGCCTTATATGATCTAATAAGGGGATAACCCATTGGGGACTGCATGCTACTGGGAAGTCCATTCGGACTATCTTGAAGAAGGAAAGCGTAGTGGTACTATCTTAAGAGTAAAATTTCTTAAGAAAAAGGTAGTGCTTGAATATCCGTCAAATGTTATTTGAAGGCCACATTAAAGGATAGAAGTAAATAGGTTTCCTTCTAAAAATGGTTTACACAAAATTTAAGTTATAAGGAAACGAATGATTGGATAATACAGTAAGTAGGATCTAGATTTGAGGTGGAATGAAGGAATCAGGGTAAGAATCCGCCATTTCGACAAAGTGACTACAAGTCTGCCAAAGTTAGTCGAAGATTTGTGCACCTATTTATGTGACTATCTTTTGATGTGTCAAACCAATAAGATAGAATAGAAGTTTGAGTTAAGGCTTGACAAGACAAGTCTCAAAAGGGAGATGTCAAAAGAGAATGATTATGTGCAAATCAACACTATTATATCTACTAGGGATATGTTCTAGAAGAACGTATGGGCATTGTCTACACCTATCGAATTGTGAGACATACTATGTTATTTAGGGAGTTTAATTATGTGTACTAATTCTTTATTTTTCAAAAAATTTAAGAGTCTTTTATGAATGCTGGTGTATAGAGTCTCACTAAGTCCATTTAAACTTTCGAGTGTTTTACCTTGAATGTAGGGTCAAGGATTGACTCGAGGATTGTGTGGAGGGACCAAGCCAGACATCGCCACGTCTACGTGAATGGCATCGTAACTGTATCATGCATATAGAGAGGAACCCTTAGAGGCTATGCCTCGGGGTTTGAATAAGTGTAATTTTTCCAAAATTTTAAGCTCCAGGTCACTGTGTATATATATATAGGCTCAGTAAGCAAAATGATTGTAAGAACCATAGAAATTGTAGAATAAAAAATTTGTTTGAAGTTTAAATTTCAAATATGTTGATATCTAAGAGACTAGTATAAAGGTATATGGTAAATATGGATTAAATCTAGCATTTTTTAAGTTTGTAAATAAACCAAGCTAGAAATGTTGTTAAGTAATGCGGTGTAGTTGTGACATTTGGTACCTGAATTCAGTGATCAGATCAGCTGTAGGGTGTTACAGAAGCTACATTATACCAATTCAGAGAGCAAAAAATATACAAATTTGAGAATTGCACCAATTTGGACAGTAGCAGAATTCACTAATTTGAACAATAGTAAAATTTCATTTATTTGGATAGATTAACAAGGATAATGAACAACATTTACAAGGAAATTAAATCGGACAGCATTATATACATTTAAATACTTAAAATAAATGCTAAAATTTATATATGGGGGGTCGTTTAGGACAACATAAATATGGTATTTTATTTACTAGGTTTAATCAGGCAATTCCATCTTCAAATTGTCTAGACCAGATCGTAACTTACAATGGAAAAAGTCATGAAATTCAGCTTACAATTCCATCTTCAATTTATCTAAATTAATTGGAGCAGATTTAACATGGCAATATCATAGAACTTCACATGTAGTTTCACCTTCAGTTGGTCCAAGTTAAGGCAGTAGTTACCATGGCAAAATCAGACCTTAACAACCTCTAATCACAAGCAGCCATTAAACTACAAACATAACTCAACTATACTTTCATAGCAGACCCTTTATGTTAGCTTAACAGTTACCGAAACACAAAAATAAATTTATAAAGAAACTCAATAGATATATATAAACATCAAAATATAAAATACATCCCAATGACCAACTCAGATAGATTAATAGTAGCAACAATTATTTGATATTAATATTAATTTAGTTTATAGCCAAAGGCTTTATTGGTGACTTAAATCGGTTTGCAATCACTTGGCATTGATGATAAAAATTTATCCATACCAGGACTGTTTGGATACACACCTACAACAGAAAATTTAGAAGGTTTAACATGTAAGAACAATTTCGATTTGTCCAAAATCCGGTAGCATAAACACAACACACACTTATGGTAATTAACTTACAAAAAAAATCACATTTAATTTTTCCGATTTTGGGACAACATAATACACCATTAAAATAGAGCATTTGATCATCAATATCATATTTAACTTGTCCTATTTTGGATAACAAAAATGAGTCAATAATGTAGGCACTTAATCGGCAATAAACATAATTAATATGTCCTGTTTTAGACAACACAAACACATTAATTGTAATACCCCTAACCCGTCTCTCTTGCTGGATTAGGGTTACTGAGTATTATGACACATATCAAAACAATTAACATCATTAAGTCATTCATTTATTAATTTAAATAAAAACATTCAAATATATATTTAATTCATAGCATCAATATATTTTGGACCTTAAATTAAGCTTAAGAGGCTTTAAAATTAGTTTGGGAACAATCAGGGACTAATTTGAAACAAAATAGAAAATTTTAGAAAAATATGAAAATTTTAGAAACAAGGATCACATGACCGTGTGGCCAAATAGTATACAATTCGAAGTAAGGGTCACACAATCGTGTCGCTACTCGTGTGTTCACCCGTGTACAAATCAAAATAGTGTCACACGATCATGTTGCAAGCCGTGTCCCAAATCGTGTTAGTATTCAAAATGAGGTTACACGGCCGTGTCACCAGGCCGTGTAACTCTCTGTGACTATGTGTGTTAAACTTGCACCAAAAAAATAGAGACATATGGCTATGTGAGGAGACCGTGTGCGGCACATGGCCGTGTGACAACCCGTGTCCCAAACCATGTGCACTTTAAATAACTTTTAAATCAATGCAAAACTTCATTCAAACTTAGGTACCAAGCCAAACCCAAAAGCAACCATTTTCATACCTTCAAAACACATTGAAATATGCTCAAAACATATCAAAACATTCAACCTAAGTGCCTAACCAATGTGCCCTCATTGACACAACAATTCAATTATCAAACTAATTTGCATTCAAAGTCCACAAGTCTTTAAAATAACATATACCAAACTTGCCATTTCATATAATCCATTCGTATCTATTTCTACCATAACCTATTCATTCACAAATAGCATATACCAAAATGACCAAAACTTATATAAATGGACCTTTACAACCCAAAACCTAAAAGCATATAAAAATGAGCCAAAAACCAAGTTTACACAACATCATCATCCAAGTACAAAATGCATCACAAGGAATAAGTATTCAAACACATACAAGATACCTCTTACATGCCATATAACCTAAAGATAAACTTGTCAAAATCTACTAATAGATCTCTAGATAGTGTGATCTTTAGGTTGACTCGATTGTCTGATTCCATAAAACAATATCTACAGAGAAACAGGAAAATGACACGAGTAAGCTTTTATAAGCTTAGTAAGTACAATGGTTAAAATGATAAAGCTTACCGAATAAACATATCATTCACAAAATACAATTAATAAATAATAATCCTGTCAACCACAACCATTCAACGGCTGAGTCTTTATGTTTATACAAATATTGTATAATTTATTCAATTATACTAGGTCATTCCATATCAGCTTATGTTAATCAAGCAGAAAATCATGAAACCATTTACAAGATTTAATTACAAATCATGTAACCTTTGAAAATCTGTTCGATGAACGATATAAACGAATTCAGATACGCAATTAACCATCAAGAACAAACCAGGACGCTCAAACGAGCCAAGCCAATCGAGAACACAGTTGGGCACCAAGTTTCTAGCCCGAAGGCCTTACATTTGCCCCGGATAACACACCAGAATCATTATAAATATAACATGATAGTTCGTAACAAATGCTGGACCTCGATATATTTAGTGGACAGCATCAAATCAATAATCACTATCTCTTCACAAGTCAAACCCATACCGCACGCTATATAACCTATTGGCATGCCAATTGTATCCTATCATATATTAATTCTGGCTCGATACAGATAATTGTATAACATTTCCAATTCAATTTATTTTCTTGCCTTGTATAAATTTGTAACAATTAAAATATATAGAGATATAATTTTGACATATCACAACTCAGAATTCAATATAATATTGCAAATTATACCAAATTAAACTGTATGAACTTACCAGGGCTAAACTACAGTGATAGCAAAAGTTCAGAGACTAATCAACAACTTTTCTTTTTCCTTGGTTATATTCTTGTTCTTGATCTATGAATAGTTTATTCCAACTTATTAGCCTCAATTTCATATAATATTCAATTTAATGCATATGATTTCTTATTAAAAATTTTCATATTTGCCCCAAACTTTAACATTTTATTCAATTTGATCCTTAGGACCAAACATAATTATTTTCACAATTAAATCCTTTACCCATTGATCTTAATTCATAATAATCCTAAATAAATCCTCACATGTTAAAATTTTACAAGAAAAACATTTCATATTTTTATTATTTTCAATTAAGTCCTAAGCTTAAAAATCATACAAAATCACTTAATAAAATATTTCTATTTAACACCTAAGCATAGTAATCTACTTTTAAACATAAAAACATATCATATTCATCAACGACATCTTCCAAAACATTTAACAATTTAACAAATTAACCTATGGGTTGTTAGATTAAGCTAAAACGATCTCAAAAACATAAAATTCATGCATTAGTATAAGCAAGACCGAAGCTTGAAAACCAAAAATCTATGGAGTTGAGAAGCTTAAAGTGATGAAGATGACCCTATTTTCATTATATTACTTTTATTATTTTCATTATTTTAACTTATTTATTCAATAGCTTAATTTATTAAGCTTTAAGTTGTCCACTACAATTAGAAATGGCTTAATTTCCATTTAAGACCATCTACTTAAACCTTTATACTCAATTTGCATAAAAATAGTAATAGTAGTTGACTTTTGTAATTTTTATGATTTAGTCCTTTTACTTAATTAAGTATTTAAATGTCAAAATTTTTAAACCAAAATTTAATACGACACTAATGAACTCATAAATATTAAATAAATAATATTTATAGACTCACTTGTCAAAATTATGGTCCCGAAACCACTGGAAAGTAGACTGTTACAACTCCCCTTAGGAAATTTCATCCTCAAAATTCTTACTTGAGAATAAATTCGGGTATTGCAATTTCATCGATTCCTTGGTTTCCCAGGTATCTTCCTCAATACAGTATCGATGCTACAAAACTTTTACCGACGATACTTGTTTATTTCAGAGTTCTTTTACCTTGCGAGCTAAAATTCTTATTGGCTCTTCAAAAAATGACAAACCTGGTTATAATTCAATTTCATTGGGAGTGATAACATGTGAAGAATCTGACCTGGCCTTAGCATTGAAGTATGGAAAACATTGTGAATCTTTTTAAGTTTAGGAGGTAATGCCAATTTGTAAAATACAGAGCCGATTCTTTCAATAATTTCATACAACCCGAAAAATCTCGGACTCAGTTTCCCTTTTCTGTCGAATCGTAACACATTTTTCCACAGTAAAACTATTAAAAACTACGAATAATTCAAAATTTGTCTTTAGTTTCATGAATCTAATCGATTCCAACTATCTTAGATTCACTCAACTCTGACCAATATAGCAGTATTTTTCATTTCCGTCCATATGAAGCTTCAAATGGTGCCATTTTAATACTAGTTGATAGTTGTTATTATAAGAAAATTCAGTCGACGACAAATATTTTTCCCAGCTACCTTCAAACTCAAGAATACAATACCATAAAATGCCTTCTAGCACCTGTATTACATGTTCTGGCTATTTATTAGTTTGTGGATGTAATGTTGTAATGAAGTTGAGTTTTGTGCCTGACTGCCTCTGGACGTAATAACGTTGAATGTGTGAATATTACAGTAAATGATATATAAATAAGGTGGTATCCACAAGTATACGGGTCCATTTGTAATATAGTTACAACGGAGTAGGTGAGTACTACGAGGATCGTACCCAAGGGAGGCGAGTGCTAGATTAATTTTAACCTAAACATTGAAAGATTTAATTAGGAATTTAGTTTCGAAGGTAAAATAAAAGGAGTTTTTAGGGTTTTTATAATAATAAAAACAAAATAACATAAGGAACAAAAATTCAAGAGATTGAAGAAAAGAAATAATCGAATATGATTATGGGTGATTAGCTCGCTTCAGTAATCCTCATCAACTGTCACTTCAGGTTCCTTGTCAATCAACTAGTCGCTATCCTAGCAGGATATTCCAATCTTCTACTCAAATAACGAGTTGGCAAGGACTAATTATCTTTCAACCTCATAGTCTAAACTAGCTTGGGGTGAAGATGTTCACGGATGGGACATACCAATTTTGGGTTAATTCCCACCTTGATGACTTTCCAGGGTTGTCAGGCCTAGGGTTTACGAAATAGTTAATAGAACATGCATCAACTCGCTTATCCTCCATAGATGATTTAGTTCCTCACGATCTCCATAGACAATATGAAATCAATATAAAGAGAAAACATGCTAAATAAATCGACAATATATAGTTTACGAAAGAGCTTGATTGTATTAAGATTGATCGAGAATCTACTAGGTTTGATTGTTTCCACAATTCAAATCTCCTTAAATAGCCATAGAACAAATGAAAATAAATCTAACATAAGAAAAGAGAAAACTGAACTGAAATTAAAAAACTAATTCTAGGCTAAGTGAATGGTGTCTATAACATGTGACAAACGAGCATATTTATAGATTTTAGGTCGTTATCTTTCTTAACCCTAGGTCAACTGACATTCCCAAGCTTTAAGTTTGATTGTACAGACTAAAAAGCTCTTATCTCGTGTTTAATTCCCATCCAGAGTCGATGTCACGACACACCAGGTCCTGTGTCGCGACATACAAGGTAGTTTTGTGATTTCTCCATTCTGCTCCCTATGTTGCGACATCAAGCATTCCGTTTTGTGACATAGCGATCAATATCGTTTTATTACACGTTCTAATGGTCTCCTGCACACTTACAAAGGTCATTAGCTTAACCTTAGGCCTCATTCGGCCTCTAAGGTCAATAAAAGACTTAATTTGCACATTTTATTAACTTAACAAAAACTTACAAAAACATAATTATACCAAATGAAAATGCTTTCTTTCAAGCTCCTAAAGTGTAGAAATCAGTTTAATATGCTACACTGAATTACGATAGATTAGTGCCCAAAGCCTCATCAAGTTTAGCTCAAATTCTAGAAGTCAATCTCAATCAGAAATAATAGATATCGGCACTCTGTGCAATCTAACGGTCTTTGACATATACAACTTGACTAACTATTTGAGCAAATAAAATAAGCCGATTTCGTCAATCTGTCAATAATAACCCTGATCGAATCTTTCTTTCTCAAAGTCACAGGAATCCTGATAAAGAATCAATCGTAACTAGCTTCCATTTTCACTCGGGAATCATAATAAGCTGTAGTAACCCAGACGAAACCTGATGCTCAGCTTTTACCTGTTGGCAAACTAGAAATTTAGGCACAAATTCTGAAATTTCACATTTTATACCTACCCACCAATACATCTGTTTCGAATCACTAAACATTTTATTACTACCTGGGTGAATAGATTGCGTACTATTGTGAGCCTTAGATCAAATGTCTTGTTTCAATTGCAGATTATTCAGAATGCACAATATATTACATAAATACAATATTACATCAGTACCAGCCTTAAATTCTACAGATTGATCACTCTGAATCTATTCTTGTTTAGCTAATAATGTCGGATCATCATTTTGTAATACCTGAATTCGCTGAAGAAACAACGGTAGCTTTCAATTAAGCTAAAATAGAACCGTTATGTTTCCAAATCAATTGTGTGTTCAACGCTCTCAATGAAAACAATGATTTTTCACTTAATGCGTCTGCAACCACATCAGCTTTCCTTGGATGATAATCAGTAACTAGATTATAATCTTTAATTAATTCAAGCCATCATCGCTGCCTCAGATTCAATTCTTTTTTAGTCAATAAATATTTCAGGCTTTTGTGATCAGTAAATATGTGGCATTTTTCCCTATACAAATAATGTAGCCAAATCTTCAGAGCGAACACAATCGTAACCAGTTCTAGATCGTAAGTCAGATAATTTATTTTCTGTGGCTTTAAAAGTTGAGAAGCATATGCTATAACTTTTTCGACTTGCATCAACACACAACCTAATCCATTGTGCTATGCATCACTATAAATAACATACTCTTTCTCGAATTCAGGCTGACTCAGTATAGGAGCTTCCGTAAACATATTTTTCAGCTGATCAAAACTCTGTTGGGATTTATATGACCAAATAAACTCAACATTTTTTTGTAACAACTTGGTCACCAATAAAGCAATTATCGAGAAATTCTTAATGAATCGACGATAATAACCAGCTAAGCCCAGGAAACTATGTACCTCATAAACATTCTTTGGAGCTTTCTAGTTAACAATGGTGAAAACTTTGCTCAGATCAACATGAATCCCATCTTGCAAAAATTATGTGATCAAGAAATCCAACTTCTCTGACCAGAACTCACATTTACTGAATTTTTCATACAATTGTTTCTCACACAAAATTTGCAATACAATTCTTAAATACTAAACATGATTGAATTCTGTTTTTGAATAAATCAGTATGCCATCAATAAACACAAATCCAAATCTATTCAAATGAGGTTGAAAAACCAATTCATTAGATCCATAAAAATAGCAGGGGCATTAGTTAATCTAAATAGCATCATTAAAAATTAGTAATGGCCATAACAAGTTTGGAAGATAGTTTTTTACACATCACAATTTTTAACTCGCAACTGATAATAACCTGATCTAAGA
This sequence comes from Gossypium arboreum, assembly GCF_025698485.1. Classification (NCBI taxonomy): domain Eukaryota; kingdom Viridiplantae; phylum Streptophyta; class Magnoliopsida; order Malvales; family Malvaceae; genus Gossypium; species Gossypium arboreum. The sequence continues at coordinate 44,148,282 of NC_069080.1, forward strand.
TCTATTTTTGGAAACATGGTCGCACCTTTCAACTGGTCAAATAAATCGTCAATATGAGGCAAAGGATATTTATTCTGAATTGTAACTTTACTCAATAGCTTGTAATCAATACAGAATCTCAATGACCTGTCTTTCTTTTTCACAAATAACACAGGTGCACCCAAATGAGATACACTCGGCTTAATAAAACATTTGTCTAAAAATTCTTGCAATTGTGTTTTAAGTTCTTTCAACTTAGTTGGTGCCATTCGATACAATGCGATCAATATCGAAGCAGTCCCAAGCATAAGATCAATTAGAAATTCAACTTCACGGTCCACCGACAATCTTGGTAACTCTTCAAGAAACACTTTTGTAAACTCATACACAATCAATACTTGATCAAGTTTTAATTCTGGATCTCAAGTATCAAGTATATGTGAAAAATGCCTCAGAACCATTACGAATCAAATTCTATACCGAAATAGCTGAAATAACTTTGGTAGCACTGTTTGATTTGTCTGATTAACTGTAATCATTTTTCCCTTTGACATCTTATAGCAATGCATTTCAGTCTACAGTTTACCACAACGTCATGAAGTGTCAACCAATCCATTCTCAGAATGATGTCAAATTCGTGAAAGGGTAACAACATTAAATCGACAGGAAAGTCACAACCCTAAATTCTCAGTGGACACTTATGAAATATTAAGTTAACTATCACACTTTGACTCAGTGGATTAGTAACTTGAACATCAAATTTAGTTAAATCAATATCAAATTCTTATCTGAAATAATTGATACAGGCACTCCGTGGAATCTGACGGTCTCAGACACATACAACTCAGCTAATTTTTCAAGCGAATAATTCGATCTGACTAGGATGAAATGACCCGATTTCGTCAAGCTGTCAACGATAACCCAGTCCGAATCTTTCTTTCTTGGTGATACTTGCAATCCAGATACAAAATCCATCGTGACTCATTCCTATTTCATTTAAAGAATCATGAGAGTCTGTAATAATCTTAACGGTACCTGATGCTCAGCTTTCACCTGTTAACAAATCAAACATTTAGCTACGACCTTAGAAATTTTGTGTTTCACACCCAACCACCAATACATCTTTTCCAGATCACAAAAAATCTTTTTACTACCTCGATGAATAGAGTATGTACTACTGTGAGCTTCAGAAAAAATGTCTCGCTTCAACTCCAGGTTGTTTGGAGCACATAATCTATTGCGAAAGTATATTAAATCATCAACATTCACTCTAAATCCTGTAGATTGATCACACTGAATCTATTCTCGTTTAGCTACTAATTTCAAGTCACCATTTCGCAATTCTCGAATTCGCTGAAGAAACATCGATTTAATTTTCAGTTCAACTAAAAATGAACCATCACGATTCCAAGTCAACTGAGGATTTAACGCTCTAAAGGAAAATAGTGATTTCCGGATAAGTGCGTCTGTAACCACATTAGCTTTTCATAGGTGATAACTGGAAACATGAAAATATACACACTTTTTCATGCCCTTTTTAACTTAAATTCATGCAATTTCGGTAAAATTCTTGTCCAAAAATATATAATTCTTATAAAATAATTAAATTGTATAATTATTATAAAATAATTAAATTGTACTTAAATTATTAACATGTTGAATTTTACTTAATTTTATAATAAATTTTGATTAATTTTGATCATTTTCGACAGATTGGCACAAAGGGTAAAAAACGGCTCGGCAGACACTACTAGAAGCACAAAACCGAGAAGCAATTTTGAAGCATTAGGGTGAATTTATTTTTCAGCCTAAGATGGTCCATATTATGTGTATTAATTCATAATATAATTAATTTTAATTTTAATTTTAATCCAAATTTAATTTGGGTTAAATAAATTATTGTTAATTAATTATGAAAAGGGGCCCAGTTGAATTGAACCAAGAAAATTGATCCAACCGAGCACTGGGCAACCCAAAACTATCCCACATGCTGACCCAATCAGCTTGTTTAGCTGATTATTTGGCTTACAAAATGGCCCTTGAAGACTCCTTCAATTTGCATTCAAACCCATCCACTATTCATGCCTTTTAAGATTTGCCCTTACCTAAAAATAACATGTTTGAAATCTTCAAACATGCCACATGTGTGGCTGACCATGGGGGATTCTTTGGCTGCTAATTTTGGATATTTTTAGTAGCCTTCTCAACATATAAATAGCCCCCTTGTCTACTCACTTCAAACACATCTCAAACCAATTCATTTCTTCACTTCTCTCCCACTTTTCTCTCTTTAATCCTTCCATTGTTCTTCATTTTCCTCCCCTATTCCCTTTCCCATTTCACCTCTTAAAAAAAAATTCCTTCAACCACCATCTGGAGCAGCATTCAAGTGTTCATAAAAGCCTCAGTTCAATAATAATAAGTGGAGAAGGAGGAGCAGAGCAAATTAGTCAAGCCTCGGAGAAACACCGGAGTTGATTCTTGTTCCTTATCCTTTTAATTCTATTGTTGCTATTATGAACATGTCTATGAATATTTGTGATGTTGATATGTTTAATTTAATTTGTAACAAGCCATTTTTCAGTGAAATTGGAATAGTGGTTTCGGAACCACAAATTCGAGCAAAAAATAAGGTTTATTTTTATTTCATTATATGGTCCATAATATGGTAGATATGTCGTGTGAAAATTTTTATACAAAAACTTATCGATTAAGTGCTTAATTATGAGAAGGACTAAATCGCATAAAATGTGAAAGTTAAATTCTAGTAGCTATAAGGATCAAATAGCTATGGAATTCAAAACTTAAGGTCCCTATATGATAATTTGACCATTAAGAAAGTATATAGGTTTTTCTTGATGACTCATCCATGGAATTATGGAAAAAAAGGCAAGGACTAAATTAGAAATACCAAAATACTAAATTAATTAAAAGATGAAAAGAATTAAATCTTCTTATTTTCATCATCTTCAGCCTAAAATACATGGAAAACCTAGGAGAGAGAAAAGAAACTTTCAAGACCTAATTGGGTAAGTTCTCTTGTCTCATTTTTAGTAATTTTGGTATTTTTGAAACCGGGATAACTTAATCTCTTTATTTGTTGGATTAATTTAAAAATTTATGAAGGTATGAAAATGGGTCATGGATGTATTATGCTGGAAATTAGAAATTTATGGTAGAAAATAAAATATTATTGATAGATAAACAACTTTTACAAATTGATTTTTGATGAAAACATGATTTAGGGACTAAAATGAAAAGTTATAAAAATTGATGAAAAATTCTAAAATTTTATGAATACATGTGCTGGAAAATTTGTAATGGGGCTTTGGTTAGGCTTGGAATAGGGAGTAATTTGCACAAGTTTCTTTTTCTGAGCCTAGGGACGAAAATGGAATTTTTAGAAAAGTTAGGGGCAAAATGGTAATTTTGCCTAGGACATAATTTGAGTCTGTTTAGGTATGAAATGTATGAAATTGATGATAAAATTCATTTATATAGATCCAAAAAACATAAACTCGAGGCTAGATAGAGGAAAAGAAAAAATTTCGGATTAGTAGACGTTCACGCGAACAAGTGTCGAGGTAAGTTCGTGTAACTTAATCGGCTATGCAATTATGTTAATTGAATGTTACATTGTATGTAATGTAATTTATGTAATGTGCCTTATATGTATGTTATGATGGAAAATTTATATGTGCTTAAAATGAAGATAAAAGGTTAATCCCAAATGAATGTTGAATTTCGGTGATTATATGCACTTTTCCAAAACGGATAAGGTCCTACATTTTTTGCAGACGGGATTTAGCTTGGACTCTTGTTATAAAAAGGATTTAGCTCAGACGGGTAATACCGATATAATACCTCTCGAGCATGCGTTATGATTAGGGTTTAGCCTGGACTGGTAATCCTAATTAAGCTCTCATGATCATACGTTATATAAAGGATTTAGCCTGGAATGGTAATCCTGTTAAACGATATATGGCTTGAGAGAGTGTTTCTTGGTTAAGTGCCCTAATAGGTGCCCTTGAATAAGAAATTGACAAATTGTTGAATCGTACACTTCGAGTGTACTACTTGAGCATTCATTGGAATTAAATGATTCAAAGGCCATATAACTCTTGACTTGGCATGAAAACCTTAAGATGAAATAGTAATGACTAGATAGAATATTGCTTGATGAGCTCATCTATGTTACTCAATTTATATGAAAATTTTAGTGACTAACATGTTTGATTGAATATATGTGCTTAGGAAAATTTAGCCAAATGGATGGAAAATGATATTATATGTTTAGATTTAATCATCAAGATTGGTAAGTTTAATTTCTATTATATGAACTTACTAAGCATATAATGCTTACTCCTTTTATTTTTCCCTTGTCTTATAGTGCTCTGAAGCTCGTGAGGGTTGGGAGATCATTGGAGCTTCGTCACACTATCAACTAGCTATCTTGGGTATATATAGTAGAATCATTTTGGTATAATGACATGTACAGGACAACTTGGCCAATGGCGGTTTGAAACGTTATTCTGTAACCTAGCCATTAGAATGGCTAGTGGTGGTTCATTTTGGGTATGATTTAGTAAGCTATTGTGATATATATATATATATACATATGTGTTATGCTAAGTTCATGTGATCAAATGTTGTTAATGCCTAAGTTAAGCTAAGGTGAGTTTGTAACCATGTATGCATGAAATAGTATGCCTTGATGAATGATGAAATTGCCAAATTTGAATGCTTGAAATGGTTGGAATTGATTGAGTGTTTCATGTACAGGTTTTTGGGTGATTTTGGGTGAGAAATGAAGCTAGGAAATGACTTTATTTTGTCCACACAAGCAGACCCGTGTGTGTGTCTAGACCACTTCACACGCTAGTGTGTGACACACGGCCTGGTAACACGGGCATGTAGTTAGGTTGTGTGTCCTCTGCACCTTAATTTTGAGAAACAGAATGCTCAGAATTGGGCACACGGGCGTGTGTCTCAGCCATGTGTGCCACACGGCCTAGAACACAGGCATGTGTTTTGGCCGTGTGAAACCTGTACCTAATTCGAATTAAATTAATTAACTACACGGCCTAGCACACAGGCGTGTGACTTGTCCATGTGATCTCAATTTGTTCATGAGTTACAAGTCAGAGAGTTACACGGGGTCACGACACGGGCATGTGTGATCACACAGCCTGCCCACATGGGTGTGTCCCATATTCACACGGGTGTGTGACCCCTGTATGATGGAAAATTTTCTAAGTTTTGTAAAAAATTCTATAAGTTCTCGGTTTAGTCTCGAACTACTTCTAAAGCATGATTTGAGCCTCGTAGGCTCGTGTTAGGGACTTTATGATTGGTTACAAATGGTTTTAATTTGGACGCAAATTTATGGTTCAGAATTGTATGATTGCTTATGATGTGAGTCCGGTAATGCTTGTACCTTGTTCTGGTATCGAATATGGGTAATAGGTTTTACATAATTAATATGACTTAAATTTCATTCGTGTTAGGTTGATTGTGTTTCATCTACTTGAGTTATTAAAATTTTGTTTGTGTTGTTATAGGCCTCAATAAGATTTTGGTTAAGTAAAACAATGACTAAGTTATTCTTTCATTACAATTGTAAGGTAACTAATGAATTAATTATTTAAATGGATTGAAATTGTAATTAATTGACACGATACTTAATCAGTGCATGTTTAATCATCTAATGTAGCTGAGGGTTAAATTAGCAACGGTGTCTAACGAAACATTAGTCTTGCATAACTTGTAAGATTATTGTGATTAAACTGTTTCAAGGTAGAAATACATTGTTACCTCACGTAATCTTTTATGTGCTTATGAGATTGAATTAATTGTTTGAATTAGCATAGAGATATGTACAAGAGATTATTTTAATTTCATAGCTATGTAAGTGCATTAACACATTTGCTTATTAAAATTTTTTCAATCAGTTGAATTGACATAGAGATATATTCAAGAGATAAATGGATTTTGGTAGGTAAGTATGTTCATAAGTTAGCAAATTACTAAGTTGCCGTGAATTTATTTTTAACAACATAAACATGAGTTTAGTAATTCTAATGTATGAGTTTAGTAATTAAAACCATCTTTTGAAGTCATACATTAGAACATTTATTTTATTTTTATTTATTTTACTTAGTTAGAATCCTAGTTTTTAATCACCTCCTCAAAACAAAATATTTTTCTTCACCAAAGTGTTTTTAAATTGCATTCATATATGATTCTTTTCACAGTCCCTGTGGGTATGATAACTCGACATTTACTTGTCACTTTATTACTTGTTGCGATTGTGTACACTTGTATATTTTCGTCGTTCCATGTTTTTGGCACCGTTGCCGGGGATTGTTGTAAGTAGTCATTATTTGTGAATTTGTTAATTTTGCATTTTGATTTATTTTTCTGTTCAATTTTAACTTAATTAATTTTTCCGTGTTTATTTTAGGTGTTTATTAGTATTGACCAAATCATCAATTTACTCCCTGTAGACCCTGAGATTGAAAGAACTTTTTGATAGCGAAGAAGACAAGCAAGTCATTGAAGGACCAAGAGATGAACTTTAAAAATCTGAATCAAGGAAATGGTGCAAACCTTGCTCAAAATCCTATCCTTATTGCTGATAATATGGATAGAGCTTTAAGATAATATGTGGTGCCAGTATTTCATGATCTTAATCCAGGTATTAGGAGACCCGAAGATGCACTACGATTGGAGCAGTTCCCATATTCACTAAGGGATAGAGCTCGAGCCTGGTTGAACTCATTACCACCAAATTCAATTTCCATATGGTAAGAGTTAGCAGAAAGATTCCTCATGAAGTATTTCCTGCCTAGCAAGAATGCTAAGTTAAGGAATGAGATCACTGCTTTCCAAGAAATGGATGATGAGTCCTTGTATGAGGCATGGGAAAGGTATAAAGAATTATTACAGAAGTTCCTTCATCACGGAATCCCATATTGCATCCAATTTAAGACATTTTATAATGGTCTCAATGCTAATACGAGGATGGTAGTGGACGCTTCTATTAATGGTGGAGGCTTATGAAATCATTGAAAGGATTTCCAGCAACAATTATCAATGGCCAACCAATCAAGCAACGTCACGAGTAGCTAGAATACATGATGTAGACACTCTCACTTCATCGCATCTCAAGTATCCTTGATTTCCTCAATGCTTAAAAATTTTACCACTAATGGGTTTAATAGATTTGCTGCACAGCCACCGAATCAATTTGAAAATGTAGCCTGTGGCTATTGTTGGAAAGGACAAGTGTTCGAAGAATGTCCATCGAACCCAGAATCCTTGTATTACATGGGTAACTAGAACCAAAACCGAGGAAGGAAAGGACTACAATCCAATTCCTATAACCCATCGTGGTAAAACCACCCTAATTTCTCTTGGAGTATCCAAGGGGTTGGACCCAACTACCTATTTTTACCCAACAAGTTTAGAAACAACCTCAAGTTGAGCCATCCCATGGCATAGAAAACTTGTTGAAGGTATACATAGCCAGGAATGATGCCTTAATCCAAAGCCAAGTAGCTACATTGAAAAACCTGGAAAACCAAATGGGCCAGCTTGCAATTGAACTCAAAAACCAACCACAAGGTGTTTTTACCTAGTGATATAGAGAATTTGAGGAATCTAGGGAAGGAGTATTGTAAAGCGTTGACATTAAGGAGCAGAAAGACATTAGAGCCCAACACCATTGAAGTTGAAGAGGAGTCAGCTGATGCTTAAAACTCAGAGAAAGTTCAACTGAGTATTGAAATTTCAGTTTCACCAAAACTAGAGTCTACAAAACCTATAAGGTAATTTCTGAACCAATCAATTCTTATAAACAAAAAATTTTGTTAGATGCAGAATTTCCACAGAAGACGAATCAACCAGTTCTATTAAAGAACCTCTACCACCCTACCCTTAAAGACTTCAAAGCAAAAGCAAGAAGTTCAATTCAAGAAGTTCCTAAATGTACTCAAGCAACTTCATATCAACATTTCATTGGTTGAAGCACTTGAACAAATGCCAAACTAAGCCAAATTCATGAAGGATATCTTGTCAAAAAAATGAAGACTTAGAGAACTTGAGATAGTAGCCCTGACAAAGGAATGCGGTGCATATTTTCAAGACAAACTACCCCCAAAGTTGAAGGATCCTAGATGTTTTACCATACCTTCCAACATTGGAGCAATATATTGTGGTAAGGCACTATGTGATTTGGGTGCGAGTATCAACTTGATGTCCATGTAAATATTTAGGAAGTTGGGGATAGGTGAAGTTAGACCTACTATGGTTACACTTCAATTAGCAGACCGATTCTCAACATATCCAAAAGGGAAAATCAAGGACGTATTGGTACGTGTAGACCAATTTATTTTTCCTATTAACTTTGTTATTTTAGACTTTGAAGTAGACAAAGAAGTGTTAATCATCCTGGGAAGGCCTTTTCTAGCAACTGGAGGGACCCTTATTGATGTGCAGAAGGGCAAGCTTATTATGCATGTTTAGGACAATTAGGTAACATTTAATGTTTTTAAGTCTATGTGATTTCCTAACACAATTTATGATTGTTCTGCAGAGTCTGATTTAGAGGAATTAATCATGGAAAAGGAACTCAACTATGTTGAGGACCCGTTGAAAAAAAAATTGACATCAGACCCTCCAAATGATGAAGAGGAGGATAAATATTTAGCTTTGCTAGAAGCTAACCAAAGGAGATTTAATCTACAATCCCACTTTGAATCTTCGAAGTTAGAAAATAAGGATTATGCCCAACCAAAAGCGTCAATCGAGAAGCCACCTAATTTAGAAATAAAGGTACTTCCCTCACATTTAAAATATGTTTATTTAGGTAATACTTCTACTTTGTCTGTGGTTGTTTTAGTGGAATTAACCGTTGAGCAAGAAGAGAAAGTCATCATAGTATTGAAACAATCCAAGAAGGCTATTGAATGGACCATAGCCAATATTCGCGACATTAGTCTGTTTGTATGCATGCACAAGATCATCCTAGAAGATGGGAAAAAAGGGGCAATTGATGGACAACGAAGACTGAACCCCATCATGAAGGACGTGGTAAAGAAAGAAATCATCAAGTGGTTAGATGCGAGTATAATTTACCCAATCTTAGACAGTTTGTGAGTAAGTCGGTCCAATGTGTGCCAAATAAAGGAGGTATTACGGTCATTAAAAATTAAAATAACGAGTTGATAATGACTAGAACGGTTAGGAGATGAAAATTTGTATTGATTATCGGAAACTAAACAAGGCGACTAGGAAAGATCACTTTCCTTTACCATTTTTGGACCAGATGCTAGATAGACTCGCAGGGTGTGGCTATTACTATTTTCTCGATAGATATTGGGGTATAATTAGATTATAGTAGCATCAGAAGATGAACACAAGACAACATTCACCTGCCCGTACAGTACATTTGCATGTAGACGCATTCCATTTGGTTTATGTAATGCACTTGCTACATTTCAAAGATGTATGATGTCTATTTTTACTGATATGATTGAAAAATACTTGGAAGTATTTATGGATGATTTTTCAGTATTTAGAGATACATATAATGATTGCCTAGCCAATCTAGCCCAGGAACTAAGGCAAAGCGAAGAGACAAACCTCGTACTCAACTGGGAAAAATGTCATTTTATGGTACAATAAGGTATTGTTCTAGGGCATTGGATAATGAGACATGGAATTAAGGTAGATAAAGCAAAGGTAGACGTTATTGAGAAACTCCCACCTCCAACATCTGTAAAGAGTGTTAGGAGCTTTTTAGGCCATACTGGTTTCTATCAAAGATTTATCAAAGTCTTCTCCAAAGCTGTTAAACCCTTATGCAAATTATTGGAGAAGGACACGACGTTCAAATTTGACCAGGAGTTTTAAAGATTTGAAGAGTCAGTTGGTCTCGGCACCTATAATCGTCACACTGAATGGGATTTTCCATTTGAATTAATGTGTGACGCAAGTGACTTCACGATAGGAGCTATCATGGGCCAGGAAAAGAGCAAAGTTTTTCATCCCATCTACTACGCAAGTTGGACTTGACAGGAGCTCAACTGAATTATATGGTAAAAGAGAAAGAGTTACTTGCTATTTTGTTTGCTTTTGACAAGTTTCAATCTTATCTTGTAGGTACCAAGTGATTGTCTATATGGACCATTCGACAATTAAGTATTTACTTACCAAGAAAGACGCTAAGCAGAGACTGATCTGATAAGTACTTCTACTTTAAGACTTCTATCTAGAACTTCAAGATAGAGAGGGAGTAGAAGACCAAGTAGTAGGCCACTTGTCTAGATTGGAGACGCAAGAAGGGAACTCTCTACTTATACCCATTCAGGAGACATTTCCCGATGAACACATACTGAAGGTAAATCATGTCCTTAATACCCATTGGTTTGCTGATATTGATAACTATTTAGCTTATTGTTTGATGCCAATTAATAAGACGTATCATCAAAAGAAAAAGTTCCTTCACAATGTGAAGTACTATTTTGGAGAAACACTATACTTGTTTAAAAAGTGTGCAGATCAAATGATCAGGAGATACATGTTAGAAAATGAAGTACATAAGATTCTATATCATTGCCACTCAGCTTCGAGTGGAGGGCACTTTGAAGGTACACGTACTGCGGCCAAGGTCTTGCAAGCTGGATTCTTTTTTCCAACACTATTCAAAGACGTGCATGCTTACGTAAAGAGTTTTGATCGATGTCAAAGGGTTGGAAACGTTACCAACAGAAATGAAGGGTCCCATTTTGTGAACAGATGCCCCGAACAAACATTATTGAGAAGCATGTGTTCACAAGGTTTAGAACCTCAAAAGCTATCATCAGTAATGAAGGGCCCCATTCTGTGAATAGAGGGTTGAAATGGTTACTCGACAAACACGGAGTGAAGCATAAGGTTGCCACAACTTACCATCTGAAGATGAATGGGATACCACTAAATGTAACACCCCAAACTCGGGCTAAAAGTTTGGCTCGAATCTAGCGTGTCACATTGAAGTGTTTTTCGAAAACCATGTTTCCATTAAAAACCTTTCTTAATAATTAAAAACTTATACCCTTTTTAAACCTTGTTAGAAACCTCAGCTGAATAACATTCTTAACAACTTTGTAAAAATCTTGGCAGTTGCGGAAGCTTGATTTAAAAACAATTACGGTTACGTGATGTTTTGAACAATAGTAGTTGCTTTGGAAAATCGTGTTCTAATACTAGCAATTATAAGAACAATAAATAAAATTCCAAAATTGAAATCCAGAAAATTGCAACGGCTTTACTACAACCCACATAAAACATTTAAAAGTAATAATCAAAACTATAAAATAAACAGTGTGTGTGGCTTCCTTCGAGCCCCTCGCAGCCCCGATCCGTCTAAGGCTGGAAATTACCCGAAAGGTTAATAAACGGGGTGAGTTTATGAAAACTCAGTGTGAAATCCCTTACTATAAAAGGAACAGTCAGTCATATAAAAGAATTAAAAGTCTGGCCCCAGCCTTACTTACAGTTTCAATACCAATTGGGCCTTAACCCATTATAACAGACAGTACCAGATGGGCTTTAACCCATTACAGAATAAGAAACACTATCAGAACTAGAATAAGAATCAGAATCAAAATTAGGTGACGTAATCGTAATCAAAATCGATGTCGTAATGTAATCAAAACCGTAATCAAGATGAGGTAACAGAATCAAAAATCAGAATGTGAATGCAAACCCAACCCAATCCAGCCTATAACCAACCCCTACACTCCACCCGTACTAGCCCTACACTCCATGTGGGGAATAGCTTAACCCACCCAGCCCTACACTCCATAGTTGCAGTATTCTACGCTCGCTTATCGATATTGTGATAGAGTCACCAGATCTGAGATATTGTGGCGAGCCACCGTATCAGATATTTGTGGCATAGCCACGAAAGCGAATAATGTGGCAAAGCCACATAGTAATCACGTGGCACAAAGCCATCGATAACTGCATTATGTTAGGCACATAGCCATCAACTAGAGTAGCATAACCGACACACAGCCCTAGGTAAATGTGATCAACACAGAGTCGTCAATAACCATATATTGGCACATAGCCTTAGGCAAATACGTTTGGCACACTGCCATAATCAGGTTGGCACAGAGCTATATGTAGGTTGACACAAAGCCATAATCAGAGGGCTTTAAGCCATTGGTAGTTGTATCATGTTAGGCACATAGCCATCAGCGACGGTAATATAGTCGGCACATAGCCTCGGGTAAATACGATCAGCACTCAGCCATTGATCGGTCCACAGTCGTCTTGGCCAACCCGTATAACCTTATCAAATCAGTACGAATATACGGCTCTTAAGCCTTCGGTGGATCCACAGTCGTCAAGCAACCATGCGATCCTAACAGATCAGATTTTCCTCCGTACAAAATCCCAACCCATGCAACATGTCATGTATGCAGAATGTCATGCCCATATTTGAATCAAACAATCACAGTCAAGTCATTCATATACCAACATATATTCACAATCAAATTAAATCAACCACACGGTCCAAGTTAGTCACTTGGCCACAAGGGCAAAACAGGTCATTTAACACTTTAGGGGTAAAATGGTAATTTTACCCCACAAGGTATCTCGGTAATTCCACCCTACTGGGGTATTTTAGTAATTCTACCCTACGAGGGTATTTGGTAATTCTACCCTACGGGGTATTGCGATAATTCTACACTACTGTGGGTATTTCAAGAATTCTACCCTACTGGGGTATTTCAAGAATTCTACCCTACGAGGTATTTGGTAATTTTACCTACTGTGGGTATTTCAATAATTCTACCCTACGGGGTATTTTGGTAATTCTACCCTACAGGGGTATTGCGATAATTCTACCCTACAGGGATATTTCAGTAATTCTACCCTACAGGGGTATTTCGGTAATTCTACCCTATAGGGGTATTTCGGTAATTTTACCCTAAAGGGGTATTGCGATAATTCTACCCTACAGGGGTATTTCGGTAATTCTATCCTACAGGGGTATTCCGGTAATTCTACCTTACAAGGGTATTTCGGTAATTCTACCCTACAGGGTATTTCAATAATTTCACAAATCAGGGGTATTTCGATAATTTTACAAACTAGGGATATTTTGATAATTTTACAAACTAAGGGTATTTTGGTAATTTTATAAACCAAAGGGTATTTTAGTAATTTTACAAACTAGGGGTATTTTTGGTAATTTTGTAAACCAGGGGTATTTTGGTAATCTTACAAACCAGGGGTATTTTGGTAATTTTATTGATCGAGGGTATTAAATCAAGGGTAAAATGGTAATTCTATCTTATTTCAGTAATTTTACAAATCGAGGATATTTGCGTAATTTTATAAATCAGGGGTACTTTGGTAATTTTACAAGTCGAGGGTATTTCAGTAATTTGGTAAACTAAAGTATTCTAAATAAGGATAACAACACGAATGGGCCTAAAGCCCTTCTCGACCCAAATGGGCCCACACGCTCGTGTGGCCCTTTTAGCCCAAATCTAGCTACAAATATGAGATTCACCTAGCCTAGTCCAATATTTACTACAAAATCAAACAACTTATCCAATGCCCATTGGGCCCACATGGCCCTTTTCGGCCTATCGCGGCCCGAAGTAGCCATCCTACAGCTAGAGTAATGAGAAATACACACCTGATTGGAGACTGGAGTTAATCCACGCTCCGAGCACTCTTAGCCGACGCCCAACCCAAACCAGCACGCCATAAAGCGAAAGGGATCAGGCAAGAAAGGTACCTTACTCTCCTCATGGTTGTCTCTATTTAAAGCTAGCTTCGCATCCACTCTTATGTTAGCTTCCCGATGTGGGATCCCTCCATCATCAGAGTTTAAATTCAACACCAGCTCTTGTCGCCCCTTGTTAGCAAAATAAATACTCTTTGCTTGCCATGGGATTCGAACCCATGCCTCCCCCTAAATGCTCCACACACTACTTGCCACTAAGCAGAAGGCTTTTTGTGTCACAATTTCTCCAACAATATTCTTAAGGCCTACCTACTACACCCAGGGTTTGATTCACCTTAAACCAAAATTTTTGTTAGAGTCCGATTTGAACCGGGACTTCTCCAACACTTTTCAAAGACACTTAACCACTAAAACAAGCCTTCAACTACGAAATTTTCACGCTGTGAGAATATTATAAGTTGCCTTCAACCGTTCCCATGCTCAAGGCCCAAAACTTCTAGGCCCAAATTCAGGGTGTTACAACTCTACCTCCCTTAAAGGAATTTCGTCCCCGAAATTTCCATCTAACAGGGTGGTCGTGTAACATCTACCCCACTACGCTACCGCTGCGCACTTTGATCCTACTATCACTATCACACATCAACTAGAACTTGAAACATCTCATACATACAACACTTATTCACTGAAGCAGACACATATTTATCACACATATATACAATTTCTATATCCAAACATCACATCCACATAAAATAAATACCAAATTTAAATTCAGACTAATATCTAAGGAATCGACAGTATTTCAATTTCTAAACAGACAAAAGTATTCAGAAGACTTACGGATTCGGCGCCGGAGACTCGGTGTGCCACACTTTTTAGGAAAAATACATCAAACAGACCACGTGGTTGAAAATAATTTTCTGAAATTCAACCTTTGAAAACTCAATCCACAGTCGAGTTGTTGCAACTAGGCTCTGATACCACTAAATGTAACACCCCAAACTCGGGCTAAAAGTTTGGCTCGAATCTAGCGTGTCACATTGAAGTGTTTTTCGAAAACCATGTTTCCATTAAAAACCCTTCTTAATAATTAAAAACTTATACCCTTTTTAAACCTTGTTAGAAACCTCAGTTGAATAACATTCTTAACAACTTTGTAAAAATCTTGGCGATTCGGAAGCTTGATTTAAAAACAATTGCGGTTACGTGATGTTTTGAACAACGATGAGTTGCTTTGGAAAAGCGTGTTCTAATACTATCAATTATAAGAACAATAAATAAAATTCCAAAATTGAAATCCGAGAAAATTGCAGCGGCTTTACTACAACCCACATAAAACATTTAAAAGTAATAATCAAAACTATAAAATAAGCGGTGTGTGTGGCTTCCTCCGAGCCCCTCGCAGCCCCGATCCGTCTAAGGTGGAAATTACGAAAGGTTAATAAGCGGGTAAGTTTACAAAAACTCGATGTGAAATCCCCTAATATAAAAGGAACAGTCAGTCATATAAAAGAATTAAAAGTCTGGCCCCAGCCTTACTTACAGTTTCAATACCAATTGGGCCTTAACCCATTATAACAGACAGTACCAGATGGGCTTTAACCCATTACAGAATAAGAAACACTATCAGAACTAGAATCAGAATCAGAATCAAAATTAGGTGACAGAATCAGAATCGAAATCAGTATCAGGTAACAGAATCAAAACCAGAATCAGTATGAGGTAACAGAATCAAAAATCAGAATGTGAATGCAAACCCAACCCAATCCAGCCTATAACCAACCGCTACACTCCACCCATACCAGCCCTACACTCCATGTGGGGAATAGCTCAACCCACCCAGCCCTACACTCCATAGTTGCAGTATTGTTGCTCAGTTATCAGATATTGTGACAGAGTCACCAGATCTGAATATTGTGGCGAGCCACCGATCAGATATTTGTGGCATAGCCACGAGAAGCGAATAATGTGGCAAAGCCACATAATGTAATCACGTGGCACAAAGCCATCGATAATCGCATTATGTTAGGCACATAGCCATCAACTAGAGTAACATAACCGACACACAGCCCTAGGTAAATGTGATCGACACAGAGTCGTCAATAACCATATATTGGCACATAGCCTTAGGCAAATACGTTTGGCACACAACCATAATCAGGTTGGCACAGAGCTATATGTAGGTTGACACAAAGCCATAATCAGAGGGCTTTAAGCCATTGGTAGCTGTATCATGTTAGGCACATAGCCATCAGCGACGGTAATATAGTCGGCACATAGCCTCGGGTAAATACGATCGGCACTCAGCCATTGATCGGTCCACAGTCGTCTTGGCCAACCCGTACAACCTTATCAAATCAGTACGAATATACGGCTCTTAAGCCTTCGGTGGATCCACAGTCGTCAAGCAACCATGCGATCCTAACATATCAGATTTTCCTCCGTACAAAATCCCAGCCCATGCAACATGTCATGTATGCAGAATGTCATGCCCATATTTGAATCAAACAATCACAGTCAAGTCATTCATATACCAACATATATTCACAATCAAATTCGTCAACCACACAGTCCAAGTTAGTCACTTGGCCACAAGGGCAAAACAGTCATTTAACACCTTAAGGGAAAAATGGTAATTTTACCCCACAAGGTATCTCGGTAATTCTACCCTACAGGGGTATTTCGGTAATTCTACCCTACAGGGGTATTTCGGTAATTTTACCCTACAAGGGTATTGCGATAATTCTACCCTACAGGGTATTTTGGTAATTCTACCCTATAGGGGTATTTCGGTAATTCACCCTACAGGGGTATTTCGGTAATTTTACCGTATAGGGGTATTGCGATAATTCTACCATACAGGGGTATTTCGGTAATTCTACCCTACAGGGGTATTCCAGTAATTCTACCCTACAGGGGTTTTCTGGTAATTCTACCCTACAAGGGTATTTCGGTAATTCTACCCTATAAGGGTATTTCGATAATTTCACAAATCAGGGGTCTTTCAGTAATTTTACAAACTAGGGGTATTTTGGTAATTTTACAAACTAGGGGTATTTTGGTGATTTAATAAACCAAGGGTATTTTAGTAATTTTACAAACCAGGGGTATTTTGGTAATTTTGTAAACCAAGGGTATTTTGGTAATTTTACAAACCAGGGGTATTTTGGTAATTTTATTGATCGAGGGTATTAGGGTAATTTTGTAAACCAAGGGTATTTCAGTAATTTTGTAAATCGAGGGTAAAATGGTAATTTTTTTATCTTATTTCAGTAATTTTACAAATCGAGGATATTTGGGTAATTTTATAAATCGGGGGTACTTTGGTAATTTTACAAGTCGAGGGTATTTAGTAATTTGGTAAACTAAAGTATTCTAAATAGGGATAACAATACAAATGGGCCTAAAGCCCTTCTCGACCGAAATGGGCCCACACGCTCTTGTGGCCCTTTTAGCCCAAATCTAGCCACAAATATGAGATTCACCTAGCCTAGTCCAATATTTACTACACAATCAAACAACTTATCCAATTGGGCTCGCAGGCCCATTGGGCCAACATGGCCCCTTTCGGCCCATCGCGGCCAAGTAGCCATCCTCTGACTAGACTAGTGAGAAATACACACCTGATTGGAGACTGGAGTTAATCCACGCTCCGAGCACTCTTAGTGACGCCCAACCCAAACCAAAGACGCCATAAAGCGAAAGGGATCAGCAAGAAAGGTACCTTACTCTCCTCATGGTTCTCTCTATTTAAAGCCGACCAGATCCACTCTTATGTTAGCTTCCGATGTGGGATCCCTCCATCATCGAGTTTAAATTCAACACCAACTCTTGCAGCCCTGTTAGCAAAATAAATGCTCTTTGCTTGCCATGTGATTCGAACCCATGCCTCCCCTTAAATGCTCCACACGCTACTTGCCACTAAGCCGAAGGCTTTTGTGTCACAATTTCTCCAACAATATTCTTAAGGCCTACCTACTACACCTGTGGTTTGATTCACCTTAAACCAAAATTTTGCTAGAGTCCAAGTTTGAACCGGGACTTCTCCAACACTTCTCAAAGACACTTAACCACTAAAACAAGCCTTCAACTACGAAATTTTCACGCATAACAGAATATTATAAGCTGCCTTCAACCGCTCCCATGCTCAAGGCCCAAAACTTCTAGGCCTAAATTTAGGGTGTTACATGAATTGGCAAACAAAGAGATCAAAGGCATACTCGAAAAGGTGGTTTGAGCAATCCGACAAGATTGGTCCAAAAGATTAGACGATGCTTTATGGGCCTGCAGGAAAGCATAGAAGACACCTTTAGGGATGTCACCTTATAGGTTGGTCTTTGAGAAAGCCTAGTACTTGCCCTTAGAGTTAGAGCACAAAGCTTACTGGGCTCTCCAACAACTCAACTTGGATGTTTAAAGAGAAATGAATGATCCAACTCAATGAGTTAGAAGAATTTCGAATGTTCTCATACGAGAATGCCAAATTACTCAAGGAAAGACTTAAGAGATGGCACGACAAGCACATTCGAGTTCAAGAATTTGAAGCAGGTCAGCAAGTCTTGTTATTCCATTCCAGATTAAGGTTCTTTCCAGGTAAGTTAAAATCACGTTGGGTCAGTCCATTTACGATTCACCAAGTTTATCCATATGGAGTTGTCGAACTTCAAAGTAAGAGAGGTAATTTTTGAGTTAATGCTTAACACTTAAAACATTACTAAGGGGATAAAATTGAACGGGATCAGATCCTATTCATTTTATTAGATATTTAATTTTTCTTGTTTTTCTTTTTAAATAAATGATTTAGGGTATATTTTTGGGATTAGTAAGTTTAAATAAATTCTGTCTAGGAGATTGGAACTTAAGCGAGACCGCTTGTGACCCCTCCAATCTTTCTTAAGAATTGATTTTAACATAATCTTCCAAGAAATTATTCCCTAAATGGAAAAATAAATTTTTAGTGTTTCAAACAAAAGGATTAATTTTGATCTAAGTTTTAATTGCAGCTCAATTTCAAATTTTCTTTAAGTTTAGGTACTTAATTGAACTATTTTCAAAATTTGGTTGCTCTTTTGTAAATATTAAAAATTAGATGTCTCTTTTTGTAAATGTTTTCAAAAGGCATCTAGAATAAATGTTTTTAATTTAATTTAATATATAATATGATAGTAACTAGTATACAATTATATTTATTATAATATATTAATTATTATTAACTTTGTATAGAACTAGGATTAGTTTAAATTTGACCATATTTTAGTTAATAAGTTTTTATTTTAATAAATTAATAGCAAATAATAATTTAATTTTCATTATAGTACTTATAATTTGTTCTAAGAATTCTAATTAGACTCCTACTCCCTTCACTATAAATTTCACCCACATTTTCCTTTTTTTTTTACTCATCCCTCCATCCATCCTAGCATCCAAAACTTGCCAAGTACTGAATCACCTAGTGCCAAACTCTCTAGCCGCAACACTGGCTAGCTCCACATGGCACCCTCAAGCCTAGCAGTAGCCCCATTCGGCCAGCAGCCCACACACGCACCCAGTAGCTCACGTTGCTACTGCCACTCGAGCCAAACCTGCTCTCATGCACCTGCTCGCGCACGCCAACGCACTAGCCCTGCTTCTCGCTTGACAATTTCGCCTGCTGCCCACACATTTGCTCACACCGTGCCTTGCTACTCATCCTTTCCTATCACACCACACCATCAAGACACCCTACAACCATCCCTAAACCAACCTCTTTTGCTTTATATTTATTTTCTTTGAGTTCCTAACTTCTATAAAAAGGTGGTAAGACAAATTTTTCTCCTTAATTTCAATTTTAATTAATTATTTAAAATTTAAAATTATTGAATTATTAATATTTTATACTAATTAAGATTCTGAGAAAATATTTGTTCGATCTTATGATCAGGTTAATCATGCCTCGCAAAAGAACTCGTGCCTCTGCTCAAATTGACGAATCACAAAACAAATTCCACTATGAAGAAGCTAAACCAAGATACAAAAACGCTTTCAAGAATCAACAGATGTACCTAGAAAAAGGCTTTACGTTGACAGAAAGCAACTAAATCGATTTCGTGGTGTGCATTCGACAAATTGCTTAAGCTCTCTATTGGGAGTTATGTTATGAGAAAAGACCTAGTGCAAATGAGGAGCTAGTTCGTGAATTTTACACGAATTTGACCTCAGGCGAATTGACAGAAGTTTTTGTTCGCAAAATCAAGTTCCAAGTTCTAAGTGGACTGTGTCAAAGCAAGGAATTCACACCTGTCCTAGAAAATATATGACACCACTAGCGAAGGTATGGTTTTATTTTATTTGATTCAGCCTTATGCCTATTTCATATGGGACTACAAATTTCATTAGAGCAAATGATCTTGTTATACTCGATTTTAACTGGAAAGACCATTGATGTAAGAAAAATCATCCTGAGAGAAATGGGAATTGTACCGCTAGACTTTTTGGCCCAACTTACTTTCCCTTTACGATAACAATTTTGTGCTTGAAAGCTAAAATTCTTGCAAATGTAAAGAAGATAGGTTATTTCCAGGGACCTCTACCGAATAGCTGAAGACTCTATTCTACATCAACGAGTTGAAGAAAGCAAGGATCCTGAAGAAGAAGAAGAAGAAGAAGAAGAAGAAGATCCCATAGAGGTCGAACCAATGAAGTCAGCTAAAATCCTTAATCAGGCAGAACCAATGGAACCAGTAACCAAACCTGACGTTGAAACTTCAATGTTCAGGACTCAATCGCCTTGCCCAGATCTTCGAGATGAGCTGTCAAAGTTGATGGACATAATGCAACATATGCAGTGGCAGCAACAAGCTTACTGGAGATACTAAAAAATACGGGAGACTCAATAAGAT
The DNA here is from genome assembly GCF_025698485.1 of Gossypium arboreum. Classification (NCBI taxonomy): domain Eukaryota; kingdom Viridiplantae; phylum Streptophyta; class Magnoliopsida; order Malvales; family Malvaceae; genus Gossypium; species Gossypium arboreum. Next base: position 44,168,889 of record NC_069080.1, read on the forward strand.
GTGTTCTTATTAAAATATACAATGACCCGTTTATTTTTGTACCTGAGTTTCCAGACTTCATATTTGAACCATAGAGTCCACTATCAAAGAGGGAGCGAAGTGATTCATGCAAAAATAAATACGATGGAGTAAAAGATGAGTCGAATTCAGAGGGATCTGCAAATAAATAGAAAGGGGGGATCTCGACTTTATTTTATTTCTATTCTTAGATTATTTAATAGAATTAGGTTTTATTAGGACTTTTTATTTTTGCATAATAAAAAAAGATGTGGAAATCATAAATAAAAATAACAAGTTGCAAAGTAAAAACTGTGGCAATAGATATATACATGTCTAGGATTGGATTTAGAGAGAGCTTGGTACTTAAGAAGTAAAATTGACTCACCTCCTCTTTTTTAGAATCCTACTTGGTGTATATTATCTATTCATTTTTAACAACAAGGACATTGTTCATCTTAAGTAAGGGGACCAAAAATTGAAATTATTTCCACTCATAATAAATTTTTCTTTCAATTATGATTAGGTTATATTTTGTTCAAAAATTTTAAAATTTGTTAAATATACTAATCTTCAGTATGAGTAAAGTTTGATTATTTCAATAATTGTTATTTTAACTAAAATATGACAAAAATGTATTTTTAATAAATCATGCAAATCATACCATAAAATTTGTAGTTCCTCAGGAAGTTACTCATTCATGAAAGTTTAAGTCTTTAGAATTGACTTAGTGTTTCTTGAGGCAAAATCCTAGGAAGCATGGAATGTTGAAAATGATTTAGGCAACTTTTTTTTGGACCGTTTGAGCCTTTCAAGCAAACCTTGATGAATTTTTATCCTTTGAAACCCAACTTTGAGACTATATGGCCTAATTTTATTTGAACCATTGCAATATTTAGCCATCACTTTTCTCTTAATTATCTTTAAATTGTCTGAAACACTAGACTTAGTACTATTTAGAATGTTCTTTGAAAATAAGTTTGGGGGAGTTGAAAAGAAGTATCAAATGCTCAAAAAATTGTAGTACATATAGTAAAATGCTCATGAAAAAAAAAGAAAAGAAAAAGAACAAAAAAAGAGCATATGTACTTGAAAGAAAATAGATGTACAAAAGAACATGTGAAAGCAAAGTAAGTTGGTGTATTGAAGGTAATTATTCTGAAGGTCCAATTGAAGCTGAGTCTAGGGTTTTTAGCCTAAATTTTTCTATCTTTTTCCTACCCCTAGCCTAGCCATGTTACAACCTTTTTAAAGACCTATTGATTCAAGTTTCTATGCTACCTACATTAGTGGAGAGAAATTGCTATGTTCAACATATGAAGGTATAAGTTAAACTTAATGATTGCAGCTTAATCTTGAATAAGAAAATAAAATAAAATTGATAGGGATTTAACATGTCTTTATTAGGAAGCATTTAGTCTATTTTTGCTATCATATGAATAATTGAGATTAATTTGAATGATATGTATAATTAAGTAGTGTAAATCTCAAAACTTTTGTTTTTGAGCATAAGTATACCAAATTCACAATTCTAGGAAGAATGTCATTTTGAAGGAAATTTTCAAAGGTGTTTTTGAAAAACTTCTTTTCAATTTGTGCATTACTTGGGACGAGAAATGAATTAAGTTTGGGGGTGTGGAAACATGAATATATACACACTTTTTCATGCCCTTTTTAACTCAAATTCATGTAGTTTTGGTAAAATTCTTATCGAAAAATATATAATTATTATAAAATAATTAAATTGTACTTAAATTATTAACATGTTGAATTTTACTTAATTTTATAATAAATTTTGATTAATTTTGATCATTTTCGACAGATTGGCACAAAGGGTAAAAATGGCTCGGCAGACACTACTAGAAGCACAAAACCGAGAAGCAATTTTGAAGCATCAGGGTGAATTTATTTTTCAGCCTAAGATGGTCCATATTATGTGTATTAATTCATAATATAATTAATTTTAATTTTAATCCAATTTAATTTGGGTTAAATAAATTATTGTTAATTAATTATGAAAAGGGGCCCAGTTGAACTAAACCGAGAAAATTGATCCAACCGAGCACTGGGCAGCCCAAAAATGTCCCACATGCTGACCCAATTAGATTGTTTGGCTGATTATTTGGCTTGCAAAATAGCCCTTGAAGACTCCTTCAATTTGCATTCAAACCCCTCCACTATTCATGCCTTTCAAGATTTGCCCCTACCTAAAAATAGCATGTTTGAAATCTTCAAACATGCCACATTTGTGGCCGGCCATGGGCAGAGTTTTTGGCTGATGATTTTGGCTACTTTTAGCAGACTTATAAACCTATAAATACCCCCCTTGGCTACTCACTTCAAACCTATCTCAAACCTATTCATTTCTTCACTTCTCTCTCACCTTTCTCTCTTCATTCCTTTCTATTGTTCTTCATTTTCTTCCCCTATTCCTTTGCCGATTTCACCTCTTGAAAAAGAGTCCTTCAACCACCATTTTGAGCAGCATTAAAGTGTTTCTGGAAGCCTCGGTTCAATAAGAACAAGCGGAGAAGGAGGAGTGGAGCAAACTAGTCAAGCCTCGGAGAAACTAGTCAAGCCTCGGAGAAACACCGGATTTGATTCTTGTTCCTTATCCTTTTAATTTTATTTTTGTTGTCATGAACATGTCTATGAATATTTGTGATGTTGATATGGTTAATTTAATTAATGTAACTTAAATTTAATTCGCGTTAGGTTGATTGCATTTCGTCTACATGAGTTAATAAAATTGTGTTTATGTATTCTTGCATTACAATTGCAAGGTAAATAATGAATTAATTATTTAAATGGTTTGAAATTGTAATTAATTGACAAGATACTTAATTAGTGCATGTTTAATCATCTAAGGTAGCTAAGGGTTAAATTAGCAACGGTATCTAACAATTTAATAGCCTTGCATAACTTGCAAGATGATTGTGATTAAACTGTTTTAAGGTAGAAATACATTGTTACCTCACATAATCCTTTATGTGCTTATGAGAATGAATTAATTGTTTGAATTGGCATACAGATATGCATAAGAGATTATTTTAACTTCATAGGTATGTATGTGCAGTAACACATTTGCTTATTAAAATTTGTTCAATCAGTTGAATTAACATAGAGATATAGTCAAGGGATAATTGGATTTTGGTAGGTAAGTATGTTCATAAGTTAACAAATTACCGAGTTGTCGTGAATTTATTCATAACAACATAAACATGAGTTTAATAATTCTAAGTTAAGAAATGTAATTAATCTAGCACAGTTATGTCATCTTGATTAAAGTCATCTTTTGAAATAGTGCACTGGAACTTTTATTTTATTTTTATTTATTTTACTTAGTTAAAATCCTTGTTTTTAATCACCTTCTCAAAACAAAATATTTTTCTTTAACAAAGTGTTTTTAAATTGCATTCATAAATAATTATTTTTACAGTCCCTATGGGTACGATAACTCGATATTTACTTGTCACTTTATTACTTGTTGCGATTATGTACCACTTTATTACTTGTTGCGATTATGTACACTTACACATTTCCATCATTCCAATGGCCAATAACAAGATCATAATAATTCAATAGTTCAAGCCATCGTCGCTGGCTCAAATTTACTTCATTTTTAGTCATCAAATATTTCAAACTTTTGTGATCTATAAATAAATGACATTTGTCATCGTACAAATAATGTCGCCAAATCTTCAAAGCGAAAACAATTGTAGCCAATTCAAGATTATGAATCAGGTAATTTCTCTTGTGCGGCTTTAATTGGAAAGAAGCATATGCTATAAATTTCCCGGCGTACATCAATACGCAACCCAATCCACTGAGTGACGTGTCACTGTAAACAACATATTCTTTTCCGAATTCAGGTTGAGTTAGTAAATGAGCTTCCATTAACATATTTTTCAACTGTTCAAAACTCTGCTGACATTTTTCTACCAAAATAAACTTAACATTTTTCTGTAACATCTTAGTTATCCGTAAAGAAATTATCAAAAAGTTCTTAATGAAACGACGATAATAACCAGCCAACCCCAGAAAACTATGTACCTCAGAAATAGTCTTCAGAACTTCCTAGTTTACAATAGAAAAAATTTTACTTAGATCAACACGAATACCATTTGCAGAAATTACATGATCGAGAAATCTGACTTCACGAAGCCAAAACTCAAATTTACTGAACTTTGCATAGAACTCTTTCTCTCATAAAATCTGTAAAACAATCTACAAATGATGAGCATGCTTGGATTTTGTTTTAGAATAGATTAGGATATCATCATTAAATCCATAAAAGTAATAGGAGCATTTGTTAATTCGAACGAAATCACCAAAAATTCATAGTGACCATATTGAGTTCTAAAAGTAGTTTTCAGCAAATCAACATCTTTAACTCGCAATTGATAATAACCTGATCTAAGATCTATTTTTGAGAATACTGTCGCACCTTTCAACTGATTAAATAAATCGTCGATCCACGACAAAGGATATTTATTCTTTATTGTAACCTTATTCAACTTCTTGTAATCAATACATAATCCCAATGACCTGTCTTTCCTTTTCACAACTAACACAGGTCCACCCCAAGGAGATAGATTCGGTCGAATAATGCCTTTGTTTAGAATTTCTTGCCATTGTGCCTTAAGTTCTTTGAACTCCGCTAGTGCAATTCTATATAGCGATATAAATATCAATGTAGTTCCAGGCATCAAATAAATAACAAATTCCCTTCACTTTTTGAATCTCAAGTATCTAGAATATAGGTTAAAAATGCCTCAAAACCTTTTTGAATTAATTTCAGTGCTGAAATAGTTGAAATAAATCCAGTAACACTGTTTGATCTATCAAGCTCAACTGTAATCATTTTACCTTTCTAACATCTCAAATCAATCCGTTTCTATCTACAGTTTACCGCGGCATCATGCAGCATCAACCAATTCATTCCCAGGATGATATCAAATTTCGGAAAGGGTAATAATATCAAATCAGTAGGAAAATCATAGCCTTGAATTCTCATCGAACATTTACGACATATTGAATTAGCTAACACATTATTACCTAGTGATTTAGTAACTTTGATATCAAACTCTGTTAACTCAACAAGTATATTCTTATCCGTTACTAATGCTGTGCAAATATATAAATAATTTGACCTAGGGTTAATCAATGCATACATAGTAACATAAAACAGATAGAATGTACCGAAAATAGCGTCAGGTGCAACAGCTTCCTCTCTGGCTTGGATAGCGTATGCTCGTGTAAGAGCTCTAGCCTCTGATCGGGCAATTGTGTCCTTAGTAGCACTACGATTTGCTCCAGTATTATTACTCTGGCTTGGACATCTGCTCTTATCAGGTGTTGACCTTTTCTTTTCATTCTTTTCTTCATTTTTCTCCAGCTAACCTCAGATAATTCTGCACAAAGTGATCTATTGAACCATATCTGTAGCATGCGTCACTTCTAGTCCTACACTCACCAGCAAGTAGTTTCCACAGTGTTCATACACAAATCTCAGAACATTTCAGAAACTAGCCACACTGTCAACAGGTTTAATCTGAGACTGTGAATCATGTTGCACTAACTTGTTTTTACCCAAAAATTTAGATGGTGAAGTAACATAGATAAAATCTTCCTTTTTCTTCTTTGTTGTCGGAGCAGAAACTGACTTGGAAATTTTTTTTTTACCAAATTCTCAATTCTTCCTCTCTCTACCTCTTATGATTATACACTTCTTTCATCTTTTGAGCTCGATCAGATAGTACTAAAAATTGTCATATTTTTGTCCTTCTAATCATCATCTTAATTTCATCATTCAAACCATCTTCAAATTGGATGAACATTTCTTCTTCATTCGGTACAATTTCACAAACATACTTGTTGAGATGTACAAACTCTCTTTCATATTCAGCTACTAATTTGTTTCCCTATCTCTGTTTAAGAAATTCTTTCTTTTTTTGATCTAGATAACATTTACTGACATACTTCTTTTTAAACTCCACTTTGAAGAAATCCAGTTAACGTTTTCCTTCAGCACTATAGCTGTTAATGTTGACCACCAACTATAAGCTTCATCTTTCAGTAACAATATTGCACACATCAAATAATCATCGTCGGTTCTAACCCTAAATTCCTCAACTCCAGAGTTTCTAATTTTACCAACAAGGATCTGTCGACTCGCTTCGGTCGTCTGAGGGGGTGGAAGCACCATAGGAGGTACTATAGGGGGTAGAAGTTGTTGAGCCATAGGGTTGGGTCGCATGAATTCCGTGAACCACTGGCCCATTAAACCAAAGCAAATATTTTTGACTTTATTTTATAACATTTAGGGAATCGATAAAATACGACTCGCTTCTTGTTCCAAATTCGAAACATTACTATTAACTTCATCAGTGCCAACACATTCAGATTCTGCTGACATCTTTAAAATTTATAAGAAAAATAGGGGTTAGATCGGATCAATCAATATCACACTATCATAGGTATTTATGGCATGTAATTTGTAGACTCCAAACACGCTATGTTTAATCTGAGAATTGACTAAACTGTAGCTCTCATGCTAGTAAATATAACACCTCTAACTTGTCTCCGTTGTCGGTTAAAGGTTACAGAGTATTATAGCTTAATTCAAGATATTAACTTTCAAATAGATATAGTTATACAAATCATTCCATATCATTCAATAATTCATTTAAATTCAAAGTAAAAATACATTTACGGACCTTAAACTGAGCCAACGATGCCTTAAAAAACTTGAAAACAATTAGGGTTCATTTTAGGACAAAACAAAAAAATCCAAGAAAATTAGAAAACAAAGGTTACGTGACCATGTGGCAGAGCCCAGCCAGTGTGGCTCAAAAATATGGTTGTGTAGCTACTACACACGCCCGAGTGACTTCTTCACATGCCCCTATACGCTAACCGTGTAACTGACTGTGATCGTGCAGTATAAGGTCACATGGCCGTGTGGCCAAGTCGTGTAACTCACCGTGACCTTGTAGTTTAGGGTCACATGGTTGTGTCGCCAAGCTGTGTAACTTTCTATGCCTGTGTGGACCAACCAGTATAGTAACAATTTACGTACACCGGTGTGTGAGTAGGTTATGAGTGGCACACAGCCATGTGACAGCCAGTGTGCACCAAAAATGTACCTTAAAAAATCAAGTTTACCAAAACATAATTACTAGACACCAAGAAACCCTATAACCATCAATTAGACTCACTCAAAACATGATTAAATGGGCTCAAAACATATCAAAACATCCATCCTAAGTGCGAAATCAATGTGCCATTGTAACAGCCTGGTTTAGACCCTAGTTAGAATAGTGGTTTTGAGACCAAAAATTTGAGTCAAAAAAACATTTTAATATTATTTTTCGTGCTTATAATATATGAATTGATATGTGTGAAATTTTCGTTTGCAAATTTTATCATTTGTGTGCTTAATTTTGAAAAAAGACTTAATTGCGTAAAATGTAAAATTGGCCTTCTATTTGAATTAGTGTTAAATTGCTATGTCTTTATATATGTGAGGTCTTTATGTTGTAAATGGACCATTGAATTCATGAATAGACATTAATGGACATTAGTTAGTGGAATTTTAATGATATTAATAAGGGTTAAATTGGTAAATGGCTAAATAATGTTGATTTAATTAAACAAAGGCATGAAAATAAGCCATTTTATGTTCATCCATTGCCAAAAATCAAAGAAAAATAAAAGAATAAGCAAGCTAGGGTTTTGACACTTATATTGGCTAATTAAGATATGTGTTTTGATTCGTTTTTGATAATTTCTACGTTTTTGTGATTGTTGTTAATTGTTCTAGCAAGCCCATGTCTCAATTTCTAAAATTGTTGACGATTTTGAGTTGAGCCATTGATTAAATTATGAGTTTTATGAAGTTTGATGAGTCTATGAAAGATATGTGTTAGATTATCACGTTTTGTAATGGGATTTTTGATGAATTTGAGTAATTTGGACTAAATTGTGAAAATGAGAAATTGAAGGCTAAAATATGAAATAAACGAAATGTGTGGGCTCATATGAGCTAGGGTAAAATTTGGCTAGGCATGTGTATAAGGAAATTTTGTGTATTTTGTGATTTTATGAATTAAGGACTAAAGTGTTAAACTATGAAAATGTGAGGGCTAATTTGTAAAATGCCATAAATATGTGTATATCTATTAAATTGAATGTGTTAGTGATTAAATGAGTTAATTTTGAATACATATAGATCAAGAAAGGAGAAATTCAGACCTAAATCGAGGCAAATACAAAGTGCTCGATTGATCGACTAATATCATGGTTTTTACGTTCGAGGTAAGTTCGTGTATAATACATGTTGTTTATATAATGTTTATATGTGATGAAAGAAATAGAAATGAAATTGAGAAGTTGAGTATGTGAAATGTGAATTGAATTTGAGGCACTAAGTGTGCGATATCGATATAAGTTCGGTTTAATGAAATGGCACTAAGTGTGCAATATTATTATGCTTCAACTAATTAATTGGCACTAAGTGTGCCAGTTCACAGAACGTCTAAAGATGATTGAATGACATTGTGCATCAAGCATTAAAGTGATAAATGTGATAGGTAAAAATGTGACAGTACAGGTATGTACGGAACCTATGTGGTTGATGATATTATGTATGATATAGATGCGAGACTATGTAAATGAATGATGAAATGAGTTGCATTATATAGCATTGCGAATGCTTATCATATGCTTAAATATGTAGTATGATAGTAAGATATAGATTTGAATAATTATGAGTAATGTGATGAGTAATATTAAGTGTTAGTTTAGAGATTAAAATAGTGGATTGATGAGTTAAATGTATTATATCATGAACTTACTAAGCTGTAAAGCTTACTGTGTGAAATGTTCTCTATTTTACAGTGTTATAAAGCTAGCTCAGATCTGGGGATCATCAGCGACATCAATCACACTATCGGGCAATTGTTTTGGTATCATTTTGAAAGTTGTATATATGGTATATGGCATGTATAGGCTAGTGTCATTTTGGAATGTTTTGTGTTGTGAATATTAGCCATGAGTTTTGGCTTGTAGATGTTGATATGTATGGCCTCTTAAGTTGGCCTAAATAGTGTGTTTGTTAAGTAAGTTATATGATGTATATATTGCTTATGTGATAGTTTAATCGTGAAATGTTGAAATGGTCAATTTTGTGGTATGAAATAGTTGATAAGATGATGAGATTATACTTTTGGAACTTATGTGAGTTTTAATGATTTTGGTATTTAGATTGTGGAATTGAGTAGTGAATTGGATGGTATTTAGATGTTATGGAATATGTATGAAATGGTTGATTTGGTTGCCCATAAATGGTACAAAATGTTCTGGTTTTGGTGTGGTTGAGATAGGTGGGAAATGTGGCTTAAATCAAGCCCAATTTCACCCCACACGGTGGAGCACACAGGCGTGTGTCTCGACCGTTGCCTGTTGTAACATAGTTATACAAGTCAGTCTCGAGCACGGCCTAGACACATGGGCTTGTCTGGGAGCCGTGTGAGGCATACAACCTTGGCACATGAGCGTGTGTGGCCATTTTGAGGGATACACAGGCTGGACACACGGGAGTGTGGTCGGCCGTGTGACCCACGTTAATTTTGACCATGGCCAAGGCACACGGGCATGTCTTTTGGCCTTGTGGTTAAGTTAGTATGTATGCCCTATTTTGCCACGGCCTAGACACAAGAGCATGTCTAATGCCGTGTGAGGCACACGATCTGGTGACACGGGCGTGTGACTTGTGTAACTTTGAAAAATGTTTGAGTTTTGAAAAATTTTGTATGTGATCGGTTTAGTCCTGACCCCTTTCTAAAGCATGTTTAAGGTCTAGTTGTCCTATGTAAGGGACTCTATAATGATGCATAACCATCATGCTATGATGTTTATGAAATGAATGCGAAATGTTACGATGTGTTCGGTAATGCCTCTTTACCCTAGTTCGGCGACGGATATTGGTTAGGGGTGCTATATTTGATTGGTATCAGAGCCACAATTTAGTCGATTCTAGGACTAATGTAGCGTGTGAGAGTCTAGCTATACATGCCATATCTATGAATTGTGATAGTGTGATGATTCCTGAGAGTTAAAATGTAGTTTTCCAATAGCTAATGGATCCTAATCGAGCGATAGCTGATGATGTTGAGAGCAATGTGGCCGCTCCCGCTCAAGGGGCAATGTCGACCGAATCTAGGCTAATATCTAGTAGTCAGGGAGGAGAGGCTAAGCAAGCCTTCTTCCAAATGGTGACTGAGGGGTTCACGAAATTCGTACGAACGAATTCGGCTGCTCAACAACCTCCACCCCCACCTATTTCTAAACAAGTCCCGGTTGTGTCAAAAGTTATAGATCTGATTCGACTGAGTAAGCCACCTGTTGATAAGATTCGTTAACACGGAGCTGAAGAGTTTCGGGCCACAGTTAGTGATGATGCTGAGAGAGCTGAGTTCTGGCTCGAGAACACTACTAGAGTATTTGATGAGTTGTCCTGTACTCCAGATGAATGTATCAAATGTGTAGTATCTTTGCTTAGAGAAAATGCATATCACTGGTGGAAAACGTTGACATTGGTGGTTCTTAGGGAACGAATTACCTAGGAATTCTTTCAGACCAAGTTCCGGAAAAAGTACATAAGTTAGAGATTTCTCGATCAGAAACATAAAGAGTTCTGGAATTGAAACAAGGCTGGATGACTGTTATTGAGTATGAGAGAGAATTCGTATGTTTAAGCAAATATGCCCGAGAATATGTGTCTACTGAAGAGATCATGTGTAAAAGATTTGTTAATGGATTAAATGAAGATATAAAGCTATTAGTCGGGATACTTGAGCTAAAAGAATTTGTAGTTTAGTTGAGAGGGCTTGTAAAGTCGAAGGCCTCAACAAAGAAAATAGAAAAGTTGATGCAGAGGTGAGAGATTCGAGGAAGAGATCGACGAATATATCTTATCATTCCTTGTCGAAGAAATCAAGAGATTACTTTAATCGATCTACAGCTTCAACAGGATATCAGAATAGAGATTGTGGGAAGCAATACACTAATCCTAAAGCTCAAGCCACATCGATATCAAGCGTTGGTAACATAAAATATGTTAAGCTTGACTGTCAACAATGTGGAAGAAAGTATTTTGGAGATTACTGGGGAAAAAGTAATAACTGAGCTTGTTACAGTTATGGTTCACGATATCACTTTATAAAAGATTGCCCAGAGCTAGCTAAAAAAGATAATCCTCAGAACATGAGGTCGAATAACACTACAGCTAGAGGTAGACCACCAAGAAACACTAGAAATGTGAGCGATGGTAAATGTGTGACGCGCGACACTACAGCGAGATCTGATGCTAGAGCACCTGCACGAGCCTATGCTATTCGAGCACGTGAAGAAGCATCATCTTCTGATGTTATTATTGAAAATTTTACTCTCTATGATACTAAAGTTATTGCATTGATAGATCCTGAGTCTACTCTTTCGTATATATGTGTGAATTTAGTATCCAATAAGACTTTGCCTGTAGTGTCTACTAAATTTGTAATTAGAGTATCCAACCCCTTAGGCAAGTGTTTATTGGTTGATAAAGTGTGCAAGAATTGTCCATTGATGATTTGGGGAAATTGTTTACCTGTCGATTTGATGTTGTTACCATTTGAAAAGTTTTATATAATCCTGGGTATGGATCGGTTAACATTGCATGATGCTGTTGTGAACTGCAAACGAAAAACTATTGATTTGAGATGTAAGAATGATGAAATAGTCCGAATTGAATCTAGTGATTTGAATGGGTTATCGGTTGTGATTTCATCAATGAAAGCTCTGAGTATTGTGAGAAAGGGTTGTGAAGCTTACTTTGCTTATGTGATTGATTCAAAAGTATCAGAAAAGAAAGTAGAATCAGTGCCTATTATCTATGAATTCCCTGATGTGTTTCCTAAAGAACTTCTGGGATTACCTTCGATTCGAGAAGTTAAATTTGGAATTGAGTTAGTACCGGGAACTACTCCAATTTCTATAGCTCAGTATAAAATGGCTCCGACTGAGTTAAAAGAGTTAAAGTCTCAGTTGCAAGAATTAACTAGTAGAGGATTCGCAAGACTGAGTTTCTCACCTTAGGGTGCACCTATTCTGTTTGTGAAAAAGAAAGAGGAACTATAAGAATGTGCATTGATTATCGTCAATTGAACAAAATGACTATCAAGAATAAATATTCTCTGCCCTGAATTAATGATTTGTTTGATCAGTTGAAAGGAGCTATTGTGTTTTCAAAGATAGATTTGAGATCGGGTTATTATCAGTTGTGAGTAAAAGATTCAGACATTCCTAAAACTGCATTTAGAATGAGGTACGATCACTATGAATTTTTAGTTATGCCTTTTAGATTAACGAGCGCACCTCCTATCTTTATAGATTTGATGAACAAAATTTTTAGACCGTACCTAGATCGATTTATTGTTGTGTTAATAGATGATATATTGATATATTCACATAATGAAACTGAACATGCTGAGCATTTGAGAATAGTGTTACAATCTTTGCAAGATAAGCAATTTTATACGAAGTTTAGCAAATGTGAATTTTGGTTTCGAGAAGTCAATTTTCTGCGGCATGTTGTGTCAGCATCTGGTATCTGAGTTGATCCTAGCAAGATTTCAACTATTTTGGATTGGAAGCCTCCAAGAAATGTTTCTGAAGTTTGTAGTTTCCTAGGGCCTATTGGTTATTACCGAAGATTCGTAAAAGGCTTTTCTATGATTGCAACTTCGTTAACAAAACTACTTCAGAAAGATGTGAAATTTGAATGGTCTGAAAAGTGTCAGAAAAGTTTTGATCAGTTGAAAGTCCAATTAACTGAAGCTCTAGTGTTAGTACAACCAGAATCGGGTAAAGAATTTTTGATCTATAATGATGCTACGTTGAATGGATTAGGTTGCATTTTGATGCAAGAAGGAAAAGTCATAGCTTATGCCTCAAGACAGTTGAAGCCTCACGAAAACAACTATCTGGCACATGATCTAGAATTGGCGGCTATTGTGTTTGCTTTGAAGATTTGGATCCATTATCTTATTGGTGTAAATGTCACGTATATTTCGATCAAAAAACCTAAAAATATCTGATGACTCAGAAAGATTTGAATCTACAACAGAGAAGATGGTGAGAACTGCTAAAGGACTACGAGCTTGTTATTGATTATCATCCAGGAAAAGAAAATGTTGTTGCTGATGCTTTGAGTTAGAAATCATTGTTTGCATTACGTGCCATGAATGCTTATTTAGCTTTGTCTGATAATGGTTTGGTTTTAGCGGAATTGAAAGCGAGACCTTTATTCTTACAGTGGATTGTTGATGCCCAGAAGGTTGATAATGAGATTTTAGCAAAACGAGCCCAGTGTGATCTTGATTCTAATTCTGAATTTTGAGTTCATAATGACGATTTTTTGAGATTTCGAGATTGGATTTGTGTTCCGAGAAATTCAGAGTTAATTTAGATGATTTTGAATGAAGCTTATAGTAGTCAGTTATCTGTATATTCGGGTAGTATGAAAATGTATACTGATTTGAAACAGCATTACTGGTGGTCTGGAATGAAAAGAGATATCTCTGACTTTGTTTTAAAATGTTTTATATGTCAGCAAGTTAAAGTTGAACATCAGGTGCCAGCCGATTTGTTGCAACCGATTATGATTAGTGGAAATGGGATAGAATCACGAATGATTTTGTATCGGGTTTACCTCTATCACCAAGTAAGAAAGATGCAATCTAGGTTGTTGTTGATAGATTAACTAAATCGGCTCATTTCATTCCAGTTCGTATAGATTATTCACTTGACAAGCTTGCTGAGTTGTACATTTCTCAGATTGTGAGATTGCACGGAGTACCTATTTCTATTGTTTCGAATAGAGATTCGAGGTTCACATCACATTTTGGAAGAAACTGCAAGATGCGTTAGATACGAAACTACACTTTAGCACTATTTTTCACCCACAGAAGAATGGTCAATCCGAATGGATTATTCAGATACTAGAGGATTTGTTGAGATGTTTGAAGGTACATGAGAACTATACTTGCCATTGATTGAGTTTGCATATAATAATATTTTTCAATCGAGTATCAAAATGGCTCCTTACGAGGCTTTATATGGTCGAAAATGTTGAAGATCTTTGTTTTGGATAGAGCTTAGTGAGAATAAGATTCACGGGGTTGATTTGATCAGAGAAACAAAAGAAAAAGTAAAAGTAATACGAGATAGTTTGAAAGCAGCTACGGATCGTGAGAAATTGTATGTAGATTTAAAAAGAAAAGATATTGAGTTTGAAATCGGTGATAAAGTGTTTCTGAAAGTATCTTAGTGGAAAAAAGTACTCCGATTCGGTAGAAAAGGCAAATTGAGTTCAAGATTCATCGGGTCGTATGATATTATCGATTGTATCAGGCCAGTTGCTTAAAAATTGTGTTGCCACCTAAATTAGAAAAGATTCACAATGTATTTCATGTATTGATGCAACGAAGATACAGACCAGATCCTACCATATTATTTCCCTGATTGAGGTTGAAATTCAGTCTGATATGTCTTATGATCTGTATCTTGGCACTCGAGGTTAAAGAATTGAGAAATAAGAAAATTTTATTAGTAAAAGTAATATGGAATCGACACGATATTGGAGAGGCTGCGTGGGAGCCCGAAGATGGTATGAGACAACAATATCCGAATCTGTTCAACAGTAAGATTTTCGGAGGCAAAAATCCCTAAGGGGGAAAGTTATAATAGCCTGGTTTAGACCTTAGTCGAAATTGTGGTTTCATGACAACAAATCTGAGTTAAAAAAATATTTTAATCTTATTTTTTGTGCTTATAATATATGAATTGATATCTGTGAAAGTTTCGTGTGAAAATTTTATCATTTGTGTGCTTAATTTTGAAAAAGGACTTAATCGTATAAAATGAAAAATTGGCCTTCTATTTGAATAAGTGTTAAATTGCTATGTCTTTATATATGTGAGGTCCTTATGTTGTAAATGGACCATTGAATTCATGAATAGACATTAATGGACATTAGTTGGTGGAATTTTAATGATATTAGTAAGGGTTAAATTGGTAAATGGCTAAATAATTTTGATTTAATTAAACAAAGGCATGAAAATAAGCCATTTTATGTTCATCCATTTCCGAAAATCAAAGAAAAATAAAAGAATAAGCAAGCTAGGGTTTCAGCACTTATATTGGCTAATTAAGGTATGTGTTTTGATTCGTTTTTGATAATTTCTACGTTTTTTTGATCATTGTTAAGTGTTCTAACAAGTCCATGTCTCAATTTTTGAAATTTTTGATGATTTTGGGTTGAGCCATTGATGAAATTATGAGTTTTATGAAGTTTGATGATAGTATATGAAAGCTATGTGCTAGATTATCATGTTTTGTATTGGGATTTTTGATGAATTTTGAGTAATTTGGACTAAATTCTGAAAATGAGAAATTGAAGGGTAAAATGTGAAATAAATTAAATGTGTGGGCTTATATGAGCTAGGGTAAAATTCAGCTAGGCATGTGCATAAGGAAATTTTGTGTATTTTGTGATTTTATGAATTAGGGACTAAAGTCTTAAAATGTGAAAATATGAGGGCTAATTTGTAAAATGCCCTAAATATGTGTATATGTATTAAATTGAATGTGTTGGTGATTAAATGGGTTAATTTTGAATACATATAGATCAAGAAAGAAGAAATTCAGACCTAGATCGAGGCAAAAACAAAGTGCTCGATTGATCGACTAATATCGTGGTTTTTATGTCCGAGGTAAGTTCGTGTATAATACATATTGTTTATATAATGTTTATATGTGATGAAAGAAATAGAAATGAAATTGAGAAGTTAGAGTATGTGAAATGTGAATTGAATTTGAGGCACTAAGTGTGTGAGAAATGAAATAGCTACGGTTATTAAAAATGGCATTGAGTGTGCGAGATTATATCAGTGATGATTGAATAAATGACACTAAGTGTGTGGTACTGATATAAGTTCGGTTTAATGAAATGGCACTAAGTGTGCAATATAATTATAGCTTCTACTAATTAATTGGCACTAAGTGTGCGAGTTCATAGAATGTATAAAGATGATTGAATGACATTGTGCATCGAGCATTGAAGTGATAAATGTGATAGGTAAGAATGTGATGGTACAGGTATCTACGGAACCTATGTGGTTGATGATATCATGTATGATATAAATGAGAGACTATGTAAATGAATAATTAAATGAGTTACATTATATAGCATTGTAAATGCTTATCATATTCTTAAAGATGTAGTATGATAGTAAGATATAGCTTTGAATAATTATGAGTAATGTGATGAGTAATATTAAGTGTTAGTTAAGAGATTGAATTAGTGGATTGATGAGTTAAATGTATTATATCATGAACTTACTAAGCTGTAAAGCTTACTGTGTGAAATGTTCTTTGTTTTACAGTGTTATAAAGCTAGCTCAGATCTGGGGATCGTCAGTGACATCAATCACACTATCGGACAATTGTTTTGGTATCATTTTGAAAGTTGTATATATGGTATATGGCATGTATAGGCTAACGTCATTTTGGCATGTTCTTTGTTGTGAATATTAGCCATGAGTTTTGGCTTGTAGATGTTGATATGTATGGCCTCTTAAGTTGGCCTAAATGGTGTGGTTGTTAAGTAAGTTATATGGTGTATATATTGCTTATGTGATAGTTTAATCGTGAAATGTTGAGATGGTAAATTTTGTGGTATGAAATAGTTGATAAGATGATGCAATTATACTTTTGGAACTTATGTGAGTTTTAATGATTTTAGTATATTTAGATTGTGGAATTGAGTAGTGAATTGGATGGTATTTGGATGCTATGGAATATGTATAAAATGGTTGATTTGGTTGCCTATAAATGATGCAAAATGTTGTTGTTTTGGTGTGATTGAATTAGGTGGGAAATGTGGCTTAAATCAAGCCCAATTTCACCGCACACGGTTCAGCACACGGGCGCGTGTCTCGACCGTGTGCCTACTGTAACTTAGTTATACAAGTTAGTCTCGAGCACGGCCTAGACACATGGGTGTGTCTGGTAGCCGTGTGCGGCACAAAACCTTGGCACATGGGTGTATATGGCCATTTCGAAGGATACACGGGCTGGACATATAGGAGTGTGATTGGCCATGTGACCGAAGCCAGTTTTGACCACAGCCAAGGTACACGGGCGTGTCTTGTGGTCGTGTGGTTAAGTCAGTATGTATGCCCTGTTTTGCCACAGCCTAGACACACGAGCGTGTCTAATGCCGTGTGAGGCACACGGTCTGTTCACATGGGCGTGTGACTTGTGTAACTTTGAAAAATGTTTGAGTTTTGAAAAATTTTGTATGTGTTCGGTTTAGTCCCGACCCCTTTCTACAGCATGTTTAAGGTCTAGTTGACCTATGTAAGGGACTCTATAATGATGCATAACCATGATGCTATGATGTTTATGAAATGAATACGAAATGTTTCGATGTGTCCGGTACTACCTCTTTACCCTAGTCCGATGACAGATACAGGTTAGGGGTGTTACAGTCCTCATTGACACTACAATTTAATAGCTAAATCAATATCTCATTTCAAACCAAAGCATGTGCGCTCTAGGTACTCAAACATCATTAACTTTTCATACCCAAACACTACATATATCAAACAAGTTCCATACTCACACATATACATACCAAACCAAAGCATATTCATAAGTACCCAAAATCTATCCAAGATAAGTACCATCCAAGTTTTACAACTTCACATATTTTCAACATAATATCAATTCACCTATTACATGCCATATAACACAAGTTAGACATTCAAAAACTACCAAAAGATTTCTGGATAGTGTGATTCTTTGAGTCGAACCTATCCCCCGTTTCCACAAAAATGTATCTACAAAGAAATAAAAGAAAAGAAAAAGGTGAGCTTAATTGAGCTTAGTAAGTTCAACGATTTAAACAATAAACTTACCGAATAAACATTTATGATACAAAATACAAAAAATAAACCATAATCCTCTCCAATAGAACCATTTAACGAGTGAGTCTTTATATCAATACTTATAATCGATAATCAACTCAATTGTACTAAGTCATTCAATAACATATCATAATAATCAATCAGAAATTCATGCAATCACTTATAATACAAATTATAAACCGTAAAACCAATAAAAGTTTGCCTAATGAACAATATAACAGATTTGGATACATGGTTAACAGTCCAAAACATACTAGTATGCTCAAATGAGCTAACCATTCGAAAACACACCTTGCCACTAAGTGCCTAGCTTGTAGGCTAACATCCCTCTAAAACACACCTCGGTACTGAGTGCCAAGCCCAAAGGCTTTTCATTCGCCCCCGAAACACATCTGAATCACTGTAATATAACACGATAGTTTGCAATAAATACTAAACTTTGATATATTCAGTAAACAACATCAAATCAAATATCATCATTTTAACATCAGTCAATCCCATACAGTATGTGTTATAACCTATTGGCATGCCAATCATATCTTAGCCTACACTCATCGACTTAATTAATTCTCGAATAACAATATATAATTAATCAATTTCAAAAATCAATCCATTTAATACAATTCAACACTTTCAAGTCATTAATAATATCAATTCATAAAAATGAAATGTTGAAATAATACACAAATTAAATCGTTAGAACTTACCAGGGCCAAACTGCAGAAACAACAAAAGTTGAAGTATTAATCAACAACCTTCTCTTTTCCATGATTATCAACTTGTTCATGATTTATAATATAATTTAATTCAATTATTAGACTCAATTTCATAACCTATTGAATTTGATAAATATAATTCCCCATTTACAATTTTACACATTTGCCTCAAACTTTTACATTTTACTCATGTTGATCCTTTAGACCAAAACATGATTATTTTCCATAATTAAACTTTATATCTATTAAACCAAATTTATAATTATCCCAATTCAACCCTCACATGCTAAAATTTTACAAGAAAATCATGTCTAATTTAATTTATTTCCAATTTATTCCCTAAACTTAAAAGTTATACAAATTCACTTAGCAAGATATTCCTATTAAACACCCTAACATTATATTCTACCATCAAACTTCAAAAATACTCTAACAGCCCAGTTTAGACCCTAGTCGAAATAGAGGTTTTGGGACCACAAATCCAAGTCAAAAAAATATTTTAATATTATTTTCCGTGTTTATTGTATGTGAATTAGTATGTGTGAAAATTTCATACGAAAATTTAATCGTTTGTGAGCTTAACTTGATAAAAGGACTAAATTGCATAAAATGTAAAAATGGCCTTCTATTTGTTAAAGTGCTTAATTGCTATCTCTTTTTAATTGATAGGTCCTTAAGTTGTTATTAAACCATTTTTAGTGCTAATGGACATTAATGGCCTTAATATATGTGGTTTTATAATGTTATTAATCAAGGGCAAAATTGGTATTTAGTAATTTAAGTTATTTTAATTAAACCAACATGAAAATAAAGGCCATTATCATCCATTTTGCATCGAAAATAAAAAAAAAGAAGAAGTTGAATGTGTTTAGGGTTTTGGCTAAGAATTTGGCTAATCAAGGCTTGAGTTTTATTCCGTTTTTGATAATTTCTACGTTTTTGTGATTGTTGCTTAGTGTTCTATCAAGCCCATATCTTAATTTCTGAAATTGTTGATGATTTTGAGTTAAGCCATTGATGAAATTATGAGTTTTATGAAATTTGATGTTAGTAAATGAAAGATATGTATTGGGTTAACATGTTTTGTCTTTTGAATTTTTGATGAATTTAAGTAAAATGGGCTAAATTGTGAAAATTATAAATTGAGGGACTCAAATGTGAAATAAATGAAATAAGTGGATTTATATGAACATTATAAAGATTCGGCTAAGCATGTGTGTAAAGAAATTTTATGTATTTTGTGATTTTGTGAAATAGGGACTAAAGTGTTAAAATGTGAAAATGTGAGGGCTAATTTGTAAAATGCCCTAAATATGTGTTTTTGGATTGATTTTAATGAATGTGAGTTTGAATAAGTTAAATTTGAATTGATTTAGATTAAGAACCAAAGAAAACGTAATTAGATTAGGGGAAAACAAAAGTCGTTGAATAGTCACTCGTTTCTGTTCATTTCCATACGAGGTAAGTCGATATACAAATAAACGTGTTTTGAATTGAATTATTACTATTAATATGATATTGAACATTGATGAATGGTTATATGAGTTGAGCATGAGATATCCGAGAAAGTATTGACAAAGTTTTAACGTCCAAAAAGCCCCATACGAACCATAGGAATAGTTAAGATGCATATTTCATGACATAGGATCGATATGTATTTTCGTGTAAGACCACGTCTGAGACATTGGCATCGACTTATGATTTACGTGTAAGACCATGTCTGGGACATTGACATCATATTTGATTTCGTGGAAGACCCTGTCTTGGATAGTGTCATCGATATTTGGTTACATGTAAGACCACGTCTGGTATGTTGGCATTGTACGAGCTTTCTAAGCTATCCGCATATCCTTATGATTCCAAATGGTTCAACGGGCATTCCGATAAAAGAATTAATATATGAAATGTGTATCTGAATCATGTACATTTGAAATGTATACTATGTTTGAGAATAAAAGGTAAGTACATGTGCAATTGATGATATATGAAATAAGTATGACAAAATATGCTATGTGAGCAGATGAATTAGGATTATGTGAATTGTATATGAATTATGTAGTAAGTGATAGTATTTTGGCTATGAATTACATGATTGGTTTGGTTTATAATTGTGTTATATGATAAGTTTATTTGTATATGGCTTACTAAGCTTTTGAAAGCTTACTTTTGTGTGTGTTTGCATTGTTTTATAGATATCGAAGCTACCGGAAGCTCAGGGATCGTCGAGGATCATCATCACACTATCGAGTCTATTTTGGTACCTCTTGAAAGTGTAAATAGTGAAGTATGGCATGTATAGGCTAGAAGTACTTGTATATGTTTTGTAATGTGTATATCTAGCCATGTGATATGGCTTAATTTTGATTGTGTATAAGAATGAATTATTGTGATGCAAATATGCCAATATGACGTATTCATGGTTGGCCAAAGTGAATTGGTCAATTTGGTAAGTTTTGGTATGTGTTAAATTGAGGAATTTGGTAAGTTCATGATATGAGATTGAATGAAGTATATTGAGATTAGGAAAATATGTTTTTGGTTTATGATTTGGCAAGTTTTGGTTTGAATAATGAGCATGAATTTGGTTGATGAATATATGATATGAAAGATGAATGTTTTGTAGTTGAATTTGGTTAGAAATATGATGTATTTGATGCTTGAATGGTACTTGTAGGGAGGACCCTAAATGGGTGGAAAATTGGCCTTGTAAATGGCTTACTTTTTCCCACATAGGCAGGGACACGGGCGTGTGTCTCAGCCATGTTGCTCAATGGCCATTTCGAAATGAGCCTGTGCAGACCACAAGGTCGCACACACGGGCGTGTGCTAGGCCATGTGGCCAAGTCAGTTTTAAACACGGGATAGACGCATCGGCGTGTGACTGGCCGTGTGACCCAAGTCAGTAGCTCCCTAATTTTCACATGGTCTGGCACACGGGCATGTCTTGTGGCCGTGTGGATAAGTTAATATATATGCCCTGTTTTGCCACAGCCTAGACACACGGGCGTGTCTAATGCCGTGTGAGGCACACGGCTTGCTCACACAGGCTTGTGAACTGTATAACTTTGAAAAATGTTTAAGTTTCAAAAAGTTTCGTATGTGCTCGGTTTAGTCGCGACCTATTTCTAAAGCATGTTTAAGGTCTCATAAACCTATGTTAGGGACTTTTTACTGATGTATGATTTATGATGCTATGATATTTGTGAAATGAATGCTAAATGTTCCAGTTTGTCCGGTAATGCCTCTTAATCCTAGTCTAACGACAGATACAGGTTAGGGGTGTTACATTTGATTGGTATTAGAGCTACGGTTTAGTCGATTCTAGGACTAACGTAGCATATGTGAGTCTAGCTATACATGCCATATTTATGAACTGTGATAGTGTGATGAATCTTGACAATGAAAATGTGTTTTTATATAATAAATGGATCCCGAACGAGCCGTAGTTGACAATGTCGAGAGTAATACGCCTGCTCCCGCGCAAGGACAACGCCATCTAATTCTAGACCGGCTACGAATAGCCACGAGGAAGAAGCTAGAAACACAAAAATGTATATGCTTTTTCATACCCATTTTTACTTAAATTCGTGCAAATCCGGTTAAATTCTTGTCGAAAAATAATTAAATATTATAAAATAATTAAATTGTGTTAAAAATATGAACATGGTGAATTTTAGTTAATTTTATATGTAATTTTGATTAATTTTGACTATTTTCGACAGATTTGCACAAATGGCAAAAACTGGCTCGACTGACACTGTTGAAAGCACAAAACCGAGAAGCAATTTGAAGTATCGAGGCACATTAATTTCCAGCCTAAGACAGTCCAGAAATGCGTATTAATTCATAATTTAATTAATTTTAATTTATTCCCCATTTAATTTCGGTTAAATAAATTATTTTTAATTAATTATGAAGAAAGGGTCCAGTTGAACTGCACTGGTCGAACCAAATTGAGTGAACTGAACCAGCCACTAATTGGGCAGCCTAGAACTGTTAATATACTGACCAAAATCAGCATTTTATCTGATTAAATATGCTTGCAAAAAGGCCCTTGAAAGACTTCCAAATTGCATTCAAACCCCACCTTTAATTGTGGCTTTGTAGATTTGCCCTAGGCTATTTTTAGCAAAGTTGAAAGTCTCAACTTTTGCCAAGTAGATGGCCGGCCATAGGGGGGCTCTTTGGGTGCTGGAATTTTCTATTTTTAGCAACCACAATTAGCTAAAAAATCCACCCCTTGCTGATTATTCAAACCATCCCTCAATCCCACAACATTCTCTCATTCTTTCTTCTCCTCTCTCATTTTTCTCTCCATTTTTTTTCCATCTCATTTCCTTTTTTGTTCAAGTGTCGATTTCTTCTCTTGGGAAAGAGGCTCTCATCAGCCATTTTGGAGCAGCAATTAGGTGTTCATAAGCTACCCTGATAGCTGAGGGCAATGAAGAACGAAGAATGGAGCAACTAGTCAAGCCACAGAGAAATACCAGATTTGCTTCTTGTTCCCTATCTCTTTAATTTTTTTGTTGTTTTGACGAACATGTTTATGAATATTTATGCTATTGAAATGGTTATTTTAATCAATTTAGCTTAAATTAAGTTTGTGTTGGGTTGATTATATTCTGGCTGCTTGAATTGTTAAAATGATGTTTATGATGTTATAGGCCTCGGTAAATTGCTTGGTTAAGTAAAATCATGCCTAAGTTATTTTTTGCAATATAATGGTTAAATAAATAATGAATTAATTATTAAATTGTATTGAAATTATAATTAATAGACACAGTACTTAATCAGTGCATGTTTATTCGTCTAAGGTAGCTTCAGTTTAAATTATCATTGTATTCGACGATACATATGCCTTGCATAACTTGCAAGACTTTTGTCATTAAACTGTTTCAAGGTAGAAATACCCTGTTACCTCACTTAATCTTTTATATGCTTGTGAACATTAATTAACCGCTTGGATTGACATTGAAAAATGTTCAAGAGATTGATTAATTTAATAAGTATGTATGAGTAGTAGTTAGCAAATTATCGAGTTGCTGTGAATTTATTCGTAGCAATATAAACATAAGTTTAATAATTCTAAGTTAAAGAAATGTAATTAATCCAACACAAGTATGTTATCTTGATTAAATCTTATTTGAAATCGTGCATTAGAACTCCTTTGTTTTATTTTAATTATTTACTTAGTTTTTAAATAGTTATTGACCATCTTTTAAAACCAAATTATTTTTACCTCACCAAAGTGTTTTACAATTAATTTCATAAATAATTCTTTTTACAATCCCTGTGGCTACGATAACTCGACATTTACTTGTCACTTTATTACTTGTTGCGATTGTGTACATTTGCACATTTTCCGTTGTTCTAGAGGCTAAACAAGCCTTTTACCAAATGATGAACGATTGGTTCACCCAATATATTCGAACTAATCTGGCTGTGCCACAACCTTCACCCCCACTAAATCCTCCGTAAGTCCCTGTTATGCCACAAGCTAATTCAGTTTAGTTGAATAAGCCTCCTGTTGACAAAATTAGAAAATATGGGGCCGAAGAGTTCTGCGTTACTACTAATGATGATGCCAAAAGAGTCGAGTTTTGATTAGAGAATACAATACGAGTGTTCGATGAATTGTTATTGACTCCGGATGAATGCTTAAAGTGTGCCATTTCAGTTCTGAGAGAGTGAGTCACCTGGGGTTTCTTTCAAGCTGAATTATGGAAGAAATACATCAGTCATAGATTTATCAACTTGAAACAAGACCGTATGTCTGTTACAGAATATGAGCAACAATTTGTGAGACTGAGCCAATATGCATGAGAATGTGTCTCGACTGAAGCAATTATGTGTAAAAGATTCGAGGATGGTTTGAATGAAGATATTCATTTGTTAGTCGAGATTCTAGAGATAAACGAATTTGTAGTGCTTGTTGAATGAGCATGTATAGCTGAAGAGCTTGGGAAAAAGAAAAGAAAAGCTGATTCTGAAGCTAGAGATGTGAGAAAAAGATCCATACGTAAATCATTTCAGTTTGTGTCAAAGAATTTTCGAGATGATTATAGCCGTTCAAAGGCTACTGTGGGACATTCAAGTAGAGATCGTGCTAGATCACATTCGAGCTTCAGAGCTCTAGCTACTTCTGACACTAGTGTTGGAAATGCCAAATCTAATAGACCTGAGTGTAAACATTATAGTAAAAGACATCCCGACAATTATAGACTGTATGATCGGGCCTATTTTAAATGTGGATCTTTAGATCATTTTATTCGAGATTGTCCCGAGTCTGTTGAGCAAGAAATTATGCAAAATCTAAGACCGAGTAATACTTCAGCTAGAGGTAGACCTCCCAAAAACACGAAAAATGTGAGTGGCAGCCAGAGGGGAACTAAAGACACTGTTGTTCAATCCGAGGCTCGGGCATCTGCCAGAACCTATGCCATTCGAGCTCGTGAGGAAGCTTTGTCTCCAGATGTGATCACGGGTACTTTTACTCTTTACGATACTTCTGTGATTGCTTTGATAGATCCAGGATTGACGCATTCTTATATATGCATGAATTTAGTGAATAGTAAGACTTTTCCTGTAGCGTCTACTGAATTTGTAATTTGAGTATTGAACCCCCTAGGTAAAAGTGTTTTGGTTGACAAAGTCTGCAAGAATTGTCTGTTAATGTTTCGAGACATTCGTTTTCCGGCTGATCTGATGTTATTACCTTTTGTTGAGTTTGATATAATTTTGAGTATGGATTGGTTAACTTTGCATGATGCTATTGTGAATTGAAAATGGAAAACTATTGATTTGAGATGCAAGAATGATGAAATAGTTCAAATTGAATCTAGTGATTTGAATGGATTGCCTACTGTGATATCTTCGATGAAAGCTCTGAGTATTGTGAGAAAAGGTGGTGAAGCTTACTTTGCTTATGTGATTGATTTGAAAGTAACAGAAAAGAAAGTTGAATCAGTGCCTATTTTTTGTAAATTCCCTGATGCGTTTCCTGAAGAACTTCCAGGATTACCTCCGATTCGAGAAGTTGAGTTTGGCATTGATTTAGTACCAGGAACTACTCCTATTTCGATAGCTCTATATAAAATGGCTCCGACTGAGTTAAAAGAATTGTCTTAATTACAAAAGTTGATAGATAGAGGATTCACAATTCCGAGTTTCTCACCTCAGGGTGCTCTTGTTCTGTCTGTGAAAAAGAAAGATGGTACGATGAGAATGTGCATTGATTATCGTCAGTTGAACAAAGTGACTATCAAGAACAAGTATCCTTTGCTCCGAATTGATGATTTGTTTGATCAGTTGAAGGGAGCTACCGTGTTTTCAATAATAGATCTGAGATCGGGCTATTATCAATTGCGAGTAAAAGATTTAGATATTCCAAAAATTACTTTTTGAACTAGGTACGGACACTATGAGTTTTTAGTTATGCCTTTTGGATTAACAAATGCACCTACTATTTTTATGGATTTGATGATCAAAATTGTCAGACTGTATTTAGATCAATTTGTGGTTGTATTCATTGATGACATATTGATTTATTCGCGTAATGAAAATAAGCATTTGAAAATAGTGCTACAGACTTTGCGAGATAAGCAATTGTATGTTAAATTCAGCAAATGTGAGTTCTGGTTACGGGAAGTTGGTTTTCTGGGTCATATAGTAACAGCATCAGGTATCCGAGTTGATCCAAGCAAGATTTCAGCTATTCTGGGTTGGAAGCTTCCAAGAAATATTTCTAAAGTCAGTAGTTTTTTGGGACTTACTGGTTATTATAGACGATTTGTGAAAGGCTTTTCGATGATCGCGACTCCATTAACGAAACTAGTTCAAAAAGATGTGAAATTTGAATGGTCAAAAAAGTGTCAGAAAAGTTTTGATCAGTTGAAAGCTTTATAGACTGAAGCTCTAATATTAGTACAACCAAAATCGAATAAAGAATTTTTTATCAACAGTGATGCTTCGTTGAATGGTCTGGGTTGCGTTTTGATGCAAGAAGGCAAAGTCATAGCTTATGCCTCAAGACAGTTAAAGCTGCATGAAAAGAACTATCCGACGCACGGCCTTGAGTTAGCTGCGATTGCATTTGCTTTGAAGATTTGGCGTCACAATTTGTTTGGTGTGAAATGTCACATTTATTTCGATCATGAAAGTTTGAAATATTTGATGACTTAGAAAGATTTGAACCTGAGATAGAGAATATGGCTAAAAGTACTAAAATACTACGAGCTTGTTATCGGTTACCATCCTAGAAAAGCAAATGTTGTTGCTGATGCTTTGAGTAAAAATTCATTATTTGCATTACTTGCTATGAATGCTCAGTTGTGTATATCTGATGATGGTTCAGTTTTAGCTGAATTGAAAGCGAGACCGTCGTTTTTACAACAGATTTACGAAGCTCAGAAGGTTGATAATGAGATTATAACAAAACGAACTCAGTGTGAAATGAATTCTAATTCAGAATTTAGAATTGATGTTGATGATTGTTTGAGA
This sequence comes from Gossypium arboreum, assembly GCF_025698485.1. Lineage (NCBI taxonomy): Eukaryota > Viridiplantae > Streptophyta > Magnoliopsida > Malvales > Malvaceae > Gossypium > Gossypium arboreum. The sequence continues at coordinate 44,196,133 of NC_069080.1, forward strand.
TTCAGAGGTCGAATTTGTGTTCCAAGAAATCCAGATTTAATTCAGATAATTTTGAATAAATCTCACAACACTGGGTTATTTGTACATCCGGGTAGTACGAAAATATATAACGATCTGAAACAACTTTATTGGTGGTATAGAATGAAAAGAGATATCTCTGAATTTGTTACAAAATGTTTGATTTTCCAGCAAGTTAAAGCTGAACATCAAATGCCATCTGGTTTTTTATAGCCGATTATGATTCCAGAATGGACGTGGGATAGAGTGACGATGGATTTTATTTCAGGTTTGCCCCTATATCCAAGAAAGAAAGATGCTATCTAGGTTGTAGTTGACCGATTGACGAAATCAGCTCATTTTATTTCGGTACGATCTGATTACTCGCTTGATAAATTAGCTGAGTTATACATTTATGATATTGTGAGATTGCACGGTGTGCCATTATCTATTGTGTTAATAGAGACCTAAGATTTACTTCGCAGTTTTAGAAGAAATTGCAAGAGGCTTTAAGTATGAAATTGCACTTTAGTACTGCTTTTTACCCGCGGAAATGGTCAATCCGGGCGAATTATTCAGATCCTCGAGGATATGTTGAGATGTTGCATTCTTGAGTTTAAAGGTACGTGGGAACAATATTTGTCATTGATTGAATTTGCTTATAATAATATTTTTCAATCGAGCATTAAAATGGCAGCGTACGAAGCCTAGTATGGTCACAAATGCCATACACCTTTGTATTGGACTGAGATCAGCGAGAATAAGATTCACGGGGTTGATTTGATAAAAGAGACTGAACAGAAAGTAAAAGTGATCCGAGATAGTCTGAAAGTAGCTTTTGATAGTCAGAAATCATATGCAGATTTGAAAAGAAAAGACATTGATTCAAGATCGGTGATAAAGTATTTTTAAAAGTGTCTCCGTGGAAGAAAGTACTTTGGTTCGGTAGAAAAGGAAAATTAAGTCCAAGGATTATCGGGCAATATGAGATTACAGAGCTTATCGAGCCAATTACTTATAGATTGTTGTTGCCACCAGAGCTAGAAAAGATTCATAATGTGTTTCACGTATCGATGCTTCGACGATACAAATCTGATCCCTCGCATGTGATTTCTCCATCTGAAATTGAGATTCACCCTGGTATGACCTATGAAGAAGGACCGATTCATATCTTGGAAAACGAGGTTAAATAATTACAAAATAAGAAAATTCCATTAGTAAAAGTAATGTGGCATTGACACGGTGTTGAAGAGGCTACATGGGAGCTCGAAGATGCTATGAGACAGCAATATCGAAATCTATTCAATGATAAGATTTTCGGGGACGAAAATCTCTAAGGGGGAAGAGTTGTAATAGCCTGGCTTAGACCCTAGTCAGAATAATGGTTTTGAGACCACAAAATCTGAGTCAAAAAAATATTTTAATAGTATTTTCCGTGTTTATTATATATGAAATAGTATGTGTCAAAATTTCATACGAAAATTTAATCGTTTGTGAGCTTAATTTGATAAAAGGACTAAATCGCGTAAAATGTAAAAGTGGCCTTCTATTTGTTAAAGTGCTTAATTGCTATGTCTCTTTAATTGAGAGGTCCTTATGTTGTTATTAAACCATTGTTAGTGCTAATGGACATTAATGGCCTTAATATATGTGATTTTATAATGTTATTAATTAAGGGCAAAATTGGTATTTAGTAATTTAAGTTATTTTAATTAAACCAACATGAAAATAAATGAAAATAAAGGCCATTATAATCCATTTTGCTTCGAAAATAAAAGAAAAATAAGAAGTTGAATATGTTTAGGGTTTCAGCTAAGAATTTGGCTAATCAAGGTATAGCTTTTTTTTTCCGTTTTTGATAACTTCTACGTTCTATCAAGCCCATGTCATAATTTCTAAAATTGTTGATAATTTTGAGTTGAGCCATTGATGAAATTATGAGTTTTATGAAGTTTGATGTTAGTAAATGAAAGATATGTATTGGGTTAACATGTTTTGTCTTTGAATTTTTGATGAATTTGAGTAAAATGGGCTAAATTATGAAAATTGTAAATTAAGGGACTAAAATGTGAAATAAATCATATAAGTGGACTTATATGAACATTATGAAGATTCGGATAGGCATGTGTGCAAAGAAATTTTGTGTATTTTGTGATTTTGTGAAATAGGGACTAAAGTGTTAAAATGTGAAAATGTGAGGGCTAATAATTTAAATGCCCTAAATATGTGTTTTTGGGTTGATTTGAATTAATTTGAGTTTGAATAAGTTAAATTTGAATTGATTTAGATCAAGAACCAAGGAAAACGAAATTAGATCAGGGGGAAACAAAAGTCGTTGAATAGTCGCTCGTTTCCTTTCATTTTCGTACGAGGAAAGTCGATATACAAATAAACATATTTTGAATTGAATTATTACTATTAATATGATATTGAACAATGATGAATGGTTATATGAGTTGAGCATGAGATATCCAAGAAAGTACCGACAAATTTTCGACGTCCAAAAAGCCCCGTACGAACCATAGGAATAGATAGTATACATATGTCATGACATAGGATCTGATATGTGTTTTCGAGGAAGACCACGTCTGGGACGTTGGCATCGACTTATGATTTACGTGTAAAACCATGTCTGGGACATTGACATCATATTTGATTTCGTGTAAGACCCTATCTGGGACAGTGGCATCGATATTTGGTTAAATGTAAGACCACGTCTGGGACGTTGGCATTGTATGAGCTTTCTGAGCTATCCATGTATCCTTATGATTTTGAACGGTTCAACGGGCATTCCAAGAAAAGAATGAATATATGAAATTTGTATCTAAATCAGGTACATTTGAAATGTATACTATGTTTGATAATAAAAGGTAAGTACATGTACAAGTGATGATATATGAAATAAGTATAAGAAAGTATGCTATGTGAGCAAATGAATTAGGATTATGTGAATTATATATGAATTATTTAGTAAGTGATAGTATTTTGGCCATGAATTACATGATTGATTTGGTTTATAATTGTGTTATATGATAAGTTTATTTGTATATGGCTTACTAAGCTTTTGAAAGCTTACTTTATGTGTGTTTGCATTGTTTTATAGATATCGAAGCTACCGGAAGCTCGGGGATCGTCGAGGATCATCACCACACAATCGAGTCTATTTTGGTACCTCTTGAAAGTGTAAATATTGAAGTATGGCATGTATAGGCTAGAAGTACTTGTATATGTTTGTAATGTGTATATGAAGCCATGTGATATGGCTTGATCTTGATTGTGTATAAGAATGAATTATGATTATAACTTTGTGATGAAAATATGCTAATATGACGTGTTCATGGTTGGCCAAAGTGAATTGGTCAATTTGATAAGTTTTGGTATGTGTTAAATTGAGGAATTTGGTAAGTTCATGATATGAGATTGAATGAGGTATATTGAGATTATGAAACATGTGTTTTTGGTTTATGATTTGGCAAGTTTTGGTTTGAATAATGAGCATGAATTTGGTTGATGAATATGTGATATGAATGATGAATTTTTTGTGGTTGAATTTGGTTGGAAATATGATGTATTTGGTGCTTGAATGGTACTTGTAGGGAGGACCCTAAATGGGTGGCAAATTGAGGCCGTGTTGCTCAATTGCCATTTCAAAATGAGCCTGGGTAGACCACATGGTCGCACACATAGGCATGTGCTAGGCCGTGTGGCCAAGTTAGTTTTGAACACGGGCATGTGACTGGCCGTGTGACCCAAGTCAGTAGCCTCCCTAATTTCCGCACGGTCTGGCACATGGGTGTGTCTTGTTCTAGACATAGAAGAGGATAGCAACAGTCCTTTAATTCTAGGAAGGCCCTTTTTAGCAATTGCTAAAACCATCATTGATGTTGGCATAGGTGAACTCACACTCCGGGTGGGAGACGAAACAATCACCCTTCAAGCTCGCAATTCTGGCAACACATTAGAAATTGAAGGTGATCATTTAAACCATTCTGCTAAAACTAACAATATGGTGCAACCTATTTTTCAGAAATTGAGTCTGAAGGAAGCACACGAGTCATTCTCAAGCACCAGTAGAGGACCTGTTCATGAAGACCGAAGATTACAAATTGAGGAACTCGATGAATGGCGGACGCACAAACCAAGAACACCCGAAAAATTGAAACTATACCAAAACGAACCTGATACCTCTCCAAATCAACTTAAGGTTTGTGATAAGGTCTTATTAGATGCCGTAGATCCCCACATTGTCACTACCACACCAAATGAGGAAATCCCTCCTACCATTCTCAGTATTTTTCCATTCGGTACTGTGGAGGTGAGTCATCCTAAGTTCGAAACTTTTAAGGTAAACAACACCCGATTAAAACCTTATTTTGATGAGATTGATAGTAGGAATGAGGAGTATAAACTCCTCAAACCACCATGACCATTCACTGGGGAGGTAAGTCGAGATTAGACTATAAATAAGAGCTTCTCGGGAGGCAACTCGAATACTAATGGTTTTAAATTATTTCAATTTCAAGTTTTAAACATTTAGGTCACTAACAGAGTACTTGAAGCACAGGTTCTCAACTCCACACAGCCTAGCACACGATCGTGCTTAAAGCCGTGTGACAAACACGGATGGAAACACGGCCGTGCAGAAATAGGGTAGAAGATTTCCCCAAACATGGTCTGCGATAAAATGCCACAGCCGTGCGACATGGCCAAATTCGAATCTACCAAATAAACACGAGCGTGCGACACACCCGTGTCTAGCAGCCGTGGACAACACTATCACAATACCACGAACGTGTGTGGAGCTACATAACCGTGGGAGAAGCGAACCACATCACACACGGTCGTGTAACATGATCACATAGCCACACGGCCTGTGGACACAGGCGTGCCAGAAGGCCGTGTGATGACATCTTAATTCGCGACAAACACGGTCGAGCCACAGAGCACACGGGTGTGTGCCCTGGCCGTGCCATTTGAAGAATCAGAATAATCCTTTTATTTTCCTCCCATTAAGTTTTTAAGATTCATTTCTTTCCCTTTTAAACACGGCTTATCTTTGTGACTACTATCAGATTATTCCCTTCACTCTCTTTTTATCATTTAGAATCATGCTTGATATCTGGATTTATTTCCAATACTCGATCTCACCAATCCAAGGATAACGTCCATTCTTAATACAAGAAGATCCACTTCTCCCCTTCTCTTATTCTTATACTTTAATATATATCTTTGTACATTGAGGGCAATTTACATCTTAAGTGTGGGGGGGGACATTCATGTCATTATCAAAAAAATCCCTGAATGGTTACCTTGTTATCTTGAAAAGCTCTCATATCATATTTAGGATAAATTTTAATTGATTTATGATTTTGATTGATATATCTTGAATTAATACATAGGGATTTATGCATTGATTGTTTAAAACTTTAAGACATTAAAGAATCAAGCATGATAATTTGATTTTTAAGAATTTAAAATTATAGGTTGTTTCTGTAACACCCTTAACCCGTATCCGTCACCGGAATAGGGATTCAGAGTATTACCAAAATTTACAGATCATTTAACAAAAATTTCACTTCACATAACATTCATACCTGAAATCAATCAAATTTAATCATAGTGTTCCTTATGTGAGCTATCGAGGCCCAGAATATAAATATCGGGACTTAACCGAGAACTCAGAAAATTTTTCGAAAATATTTAAAATTTTTCAACACTGCAAGGGGTCATAGGCTGTGTGGTCAGATCGTGTGGTTCACACAATATTCACGAAGTTATCATCAATTCATATGAAATAACACATCATGAAATTCATAAAATTAATAAAAGGCCACTAAAATTTAGTTATACAAACTCAAAAGTACGATTTTTGTATTATAACGATAATCATAATTTTATAATAAATATTCCAAATAAAACATTATATCATTTCTAATTCAACATTTATCAATTATAATCGGGCATGTGATCAATTTATACACAAGTCATTCATATATATATGTATATTTTCCTCCTCCTCCTCCTCCTCCTCTCCATCCACATCCTTAGTATAAACAACACACTTGTAGGTAACATTATCCATAATTTTCACTATCTACTTAATGTGAATATTCAAGTTGTCCATCTGTGTCATAGTCACTAAATTATTTTTAACTTGAGCTAAGAACTCCAAATTTAGATCCATACATTTTCCCAGAAACTAGAATCATATTTATTCTTACTATAAAAATTTCATAATTTTTGGTTGGGTCAATTAATACAGTTTATTCATTGAAATCTCCCCTATTCTGCTGTCTGACAGTTCCGACCCTTCTTCACTAAAAATTAATTATCTTCTTGTAAAGGACTTTAATGATGTCCTCGTTTGTTTATCTTGAAAATAGACTCATTCAGGATTCTAAAAATATAAATTTAAGCCCATAATTATTTTTAACCAATTTTTGATGATTTTTCAAATTCAGAACAGGGGAACTCGAAATCATTCTGACCTTGTCTCACAAAAGTTATTGTATCTCATGATTTACAATTTCATTTCTTACATAATTTCTTTTATAAGAAACTTGACTCAATAAGATTTAATTTTATATTTTATTCATCCTATAATTCGATTTATACAATTTTTGGTGATTTTTCAAAATTAAACTACTGCTGCTGCCCAAAACAGTTTTATTGCAAAATGTTGATTTCCATTTTGCCCCAAATTTCACAATTCATACAATTCAGTCCTTGCTCAGTTAACCCCTCAATTAAGATAATTTTATCAATTAATACTTTTTCTAGACATTATAAGTTATTTCATAACTATTGAAATTCAAAATTTCCACATAAAACTCTAACTTCAAACACTTTTACAATTAGGTCCCAAACATTCACTTTCTATTCAATTCTTTCAATAAAATCAGAATATAAACAATTTAAAGCTCTAATTCCATGCCAAATCATCATATACTTCCAGTAATCATCCATAACAACTTCAAAAATTAGCCATGGAATCAAAAACTAATGAAATAGTAAGTTGGACCCAATTGTAAAGGTCCAAAAACATAAAAATTTCAAGGAGAAAGCAAGAATTAAACTTACATGAAGCTAGAGTATGAAAACCAGCTTGAACCTTCCTCCATGTCTGTTTTTCAGCTGATGAATATGAAGAGAAATGAAGATAATTCTAGATATTCCAATTTAGTCCCATTTTTGTTTAGCCCATTTTGGCAATTTTCCAATTTTGCCCTTATTTCACCCATTTCCTCATTTTTCTCAGCTATTGCCGCCCAAAATATCTCCTTTGGGCTTATTTTCACTTTAGGTCTTTCCTCATTTGTCAATTGAGCTATTTAATCCTTTTAACAACTTTTACACCTTTTTCAATTTAGTCCTTTTTATTTAATTAACCCCCAAACGTCAAAATTTTCTGACTAAATTTTATTACTACCTCACCAACACTCCATAAATATTTCTAAAAATATTTATGGCTAGATTTATGAAGTCGAGGTCTCGATACCTCATTCTCGACCCAATTTACCTAATTAATTCTTTTAAATCACCAAATTCACTAATTCAAAAATGCTTTTATATTCACATTTGACTCATAGGTATTAATTTATTAAATTTTCAACTCACTCATCGGATTTAGTGATCTCAAATCTCTATTCCCGATACCACTGAAAATTAGGCTGTTACAGTTTCTCCAAGTCTAAGTATTACTTTGAATTGGAATTCACGAGTCTAAACATCAAAAAGCCATAATTTTTGTGAGATTTTTTAGCCTTTTGAGCATCTATTAATCCTTTCATGCTCACTTTTATTATTGCTTTGAGTGCGTCAGTATTGAACTGTTATTCTAGAACTTGCTTGATTATGCATGTTGAGACCATACCATTTGATTTGATATATCAAAATGATTAAGACACTTAGGATTAACCCACTCATGCCATGAAAAGCCTACCTCCACGATTAGCCCTTAGTAAACCCATTTGAGCCTAACAAGCCATTCCTTGTATTAAACTCAATATTAACCTTTAACCCATTATTGTTGGAATCCCCTAAATTAATCCCTATTTTTGTCGAGATTTGAGTTGAATGGATTGCTTAGCTATGTTTTGTTCTTAATAGTTAGTCTATATTATTTTAACTTGTTCTTAAAAGAAAACATTAGTAGTTATCTTCTGTTTGGAAGCTTCAAAAGTTAAATTCCATAGTCTGAGAAGAAGCTTTGTTGTACGCAAGTAATGATTAACTCTTTCTCTAGTTAGGTAATTTTTCAATTCAATCTCAATTCTAAACCTTTCTTTCAGCTTGTGACCACACCCTCTGACCAAGCCTCATTACAACCCTCCAAAGACCTTTTGATTGATGTATCATCTTAACTTATAGTGGTGGAGATTTGATTTTCATGCAAGCTTATGGTAATGACTTTTGAATATTGACTATTGAGTGCTTCATTTATTGTCCTTAAACACCTCGAGTGATTTGAGTGAATCTTTAGTGAGGATGTGAAACTCTGTGATATTTTGAATCAAAGGTAATTACTTAGATGCGGAGAGACACCTATGTTTGCATGATTAAATACTCAACTTGGAATGTTTGAAACTTTTATGTTCTTTTAGTTGAATTCTCAATGTATGATTACCTATGGATTATTCTGAGCTATTATCGATAGAAATTATAAGTTGAGGAGAATTTATTTTGATTATGAGTTGAGAATTTTGCTTGAGGACAAGCAAATGCTTAAGTGTAGGGGTATTTGATAAACCATAAATTATACATATTTTCACCCCATGTTTAATGCATTTTATGGATGATTTCCCATTAGAATTGGTGAATTCGATGCTCCTAATGCTTTAATTTCATGTTCTATACTTAGGAGAGCATAGAAGAGCGAAACGAGCGAGAAACGAGCCAAAAATGGAGAAAATGGGCCAAGGTACGAAATCAACATGGCCTAGACCTCCTCACACGGGCAGACCACATGGCCGTGCCAATCTGGCAGGCTCGAGCACAGCCTAAAGTACTGAAACACGGGCGTGTGACACGGGCGTGTCCCTTCCGAGCCTAAGTTGATTCCAATTCAGAAAAGGCTAATTTTGAGGGCTTCTAGGCATTCCAAAGCCTATAAATACACCCTAGAGAAGGAAGAAAAGGGGGACACTGAGACGAGGGAGTAAGGAATTACTCCAAGGAAGCTGATTGATTCATTTCAGAAGTCGGATTCATGATCAACACTGAAGATCTCTCCTCAATTCCCCTTCAAGAGTTTTGGGTTTTCTTTATGTTTTGCATTCTTTATTTTTCTGAGATGTTTTCTTATTTAGTTATGAACTAAATCCCCTAAATACCTAAGGGGAATGAAACCTAAGACGAATCTTGTTATTATTTTCTGAATTGTATGATAAATATTTAACTTGTTCTTAATTATGTGTTCTTAATTCTTGTTTTGATATCCCAAGATACTGATTCAAGATAAGCTCTTATTTCAGTGGAGGAATAGACTCTATCTAAGAGTACATTTATCATAATTAAACGAAGTTAATTGCGCGCATAGACATAGGGTGACAAGATTTTGCCGAATTAGGGTGAAAACTAATAAGGGGATCCATAGATTGAGTTAATGCAACCCTAGAGTGTTAATTAGAGAAAAGTCTCGATTATTCAATCTAGGGATTAGATGTTATTAGTCTTGAATTGGAATAATAACATAACTTAGGGATCTCTATGGAATAAGTTGAATGAATAAATCATCCGATTCGGAGCCAGAATAACAAGTAAAGTCTAGGTGGATTTTTCCTTAGGTATTGTCTTAAGTCAGTCGATTTTTCCCAAAAGAAATTCCCCAATTCTTTTCTCTATGAGTTCTTAGTTTAGATAATTAGTTAATTAAAACAAAACCCTATTATTCTTAGGCTAGATAATAAAAAGACAATCATTACTAGTACTTTTAGTTCCTTTGGGCTCGACAATTCAGTCTTGCTAACACTATACTACTGTTCGATAGGTACACTTGCCTAAATCGCGATAATAGTTAGTTTTGAGAACGATTAATTATAAATATTTAAAACCTATCACGAAATAACGCGATCAGGTTCATGTTTAAAAACTTACCCATGTGTGACATGCATTTTTTTTTATGTTTAATGGTAGAAAATGAAAGTTTGATGTGTAATAAACAACTTTTACCAAGTGATTTTTCATGAAAATACCTAAAAAGGACCTATTTGTAAAAGGTTATAAAATTCGCAGTAAAAATCTAATTTGATGAAAAATGTGGACTGATATGAGCATGTTCATAGTTCGGCTAGGCTTGGGTAACAAAGAAATTAAATACATTTCATTTTACAAGCCTAGGGACTAATCTGTAAAAGTGTAAAAGTTTAGGGGCTAATGTGATGTTTGGAATAAATTGAGTAATCTGAATATTAAGTAAGCTAAATTTGTTATTATAGATCAAGAAAAATGAAGTACGGACCTTGATCGGGGATAAAATAAGGTGTTTGATGATTAAATCCTTATTTACTATTTTTGGTACCGAGGTAAGTTTGTATGTAAATAATGCATTATTATTTATGCTTAAATTGTGTTATTATTGTATGAATTTTGAATTGCTCTTTGAATAAATTTGACAAAGTTTCGGCAAGTGAGAAATATCTCGGTTGAACCTTAGGCATAGATAGGATACGAATGTCATGACATTAGGGTTATTTGAGTTTAGGAGTAAGACTATATCTGGGACATGGCATCAATATGGGATTTCATGTAAGACCATAGCTGGGCTATTGGCATTGATTTGAGATCCCATATAAGACCATATCTGGGATATGGCATTGGTATTGTACTATATGTGTAAGATTTCCCGAGTATCCTTTAATATTCCAAGTGGTTCAACAGGAAACTTAACGACAATGTTAAAGTTGGGAAAAACTATGGTATGTGGTGAAAGATTATGGTAAGTTGCAAGTTAGTACAGGTATGTACTCAGAACTCATGCTTAATGAGTTCGATATGTGATGAAACCTCGGATTGGTTTGATCAAGTTATGATGTTAAGATTTTAAATACATCTATGCTAAGCTTGATTATGAATTCACAATAACATTTATGTTAATTTACTTTTTGTTAAATATATGTTAAAGTGTGTTCATGATGCCTATTATTTGCATAGGAACTTACTAAGGTTTAAAGCTTACTTCCTTTCTTTTCCTTTGTCTTATAGTGTCAGCAAGCTAGCTCGAGGATTGAAGATTGTCGAAGATCCATTCACACAATCAACTTAACATTTTGGGTACCAATAACTTTAATATTTTGAGTTATGGCATGTATAGGGACTTGGTCATTTTGTTAGGTTTCATATTTTATTTGGCCAATGTTGGCTTATAATGATTGATAATTCATTTTATAAATGGCCATTGAAATTTGCTAATATTGGTTAAGTATATATATGCATATGATGATGTTTTCAATCATGGATGTGAGAATTTACATGTATTGAGTTGATAAGTAGGTGATAGTTGTATGTGGTAGATGGTTGCATGTAAATGATACATTGATATCTTGGTTGTGGCTGAATTGGTTATATGTATAGGCTTGAATTGGTGTTGGTTGTTGTTATGTAGGTTCGTGCAAGTAAGGGTGGCAAAATGGCTTGGTAAATAGCCTTATTTTTGTCCACACGGGTAGACAAACAGGCGTGTATGTCTAGGCCATGTGTGACAAACAGCTTGGCCTATGGGTTTGTGATCCGGCCGTGTGTCCCTTGCATTTTTTAATTTTAGCTTTGAATTAACCACACAGGCAGAGACACGGCAGTGTGCCTCAGCCGTGTGAAGGACACGGCCCAGGGACATGGGCGTGTGCCCAGGGTGTATGAAGTCTGCACCTATTATGAAAATTAAATCGCCTACACGGCCTAAGTTCACAGGCGTGTGACTTGGCCGTGTGACTTCAATTTGTTGATGACATCATAAACAGAAAGTTATACGGGTTAGGGACACAGACGTGTGTGACCACACGGCCTACCCACACGGGCGTGTCCCAAAGCCACACAGGCGCGTGACCCCTGTTTTAACAAAAAAAAAATTAAGTGTTGGGAAGTTTTCTAAAGTTCTTAGCTTAGTCCCGAGCCACTTCCAAAGCATGTTTTGGGCCTCGTAGGCTCGTTTAAGGGATGATATGAATGTTTTCAAAAATTTTTAAATTTGAGTGGAAATTCATGTCTTGGATTTGAATGTTTGTTTGAGTTTAAGTATGATAATGCCTCGTACCCTATTCCGATGTCGAATATGGGTAAGGGGTGTTACATTTAATGGTATCAGAGCTACGATTTAGTCGATTCTCAGACTAACGTAGCATGTGTAAGAGTCTAGCTATATATGCCATAAATGAACTATGATAGTGTGATGACTCCTGACAATTGTAAATTATGTTTTCATATAGTAATAGATCCCAATATAGCTGAGGCTGATGAAATAGAAAGTAATACGCCGGCTCCTGCTCAAGGGGCAGTGCCGTCGGATAGTAGACCCCCTACAGTTAGTCAATGAGAAGGAGGCAGGGAAGCCTTTCTTCATATGATGAATGAGTGGTATACAGAATTTGTTCGAACAAGTCTTAATGCCCAACCTCCTCCACCCCGCCTATTCCTCGATTGGTTCCCGTGGCCCCACAAGGTATGGATTTTATGAGATTAAATAAGCCTCTGGTTGATAAGATCCAAAAGCAAGGGGTTGAAGATTTTCGAGCTAATGTGGATGATGATCCCGAGTGAGCCGAGTTTTAGCTCGAAAACTCCATCAGGGTATTCGATGAATTGTCCTGCACACCGAATGAGTGTTTAAAGTGTGCTACCTCGCTTCTAAAAGATTCAACATACCATTAGTGGAATACACTAGTATCGGTGGTACCGAGAGAGAGGGTTATATGGGACTTCTTTCAAGAAGAGTTCTGAAAGAAGTATCTTAGCCAACGGTTCATCGATCCGAAACGTTAGGAATTTCTTGAACTGAAACAGGGTCGTATGACCGTAAGAGTATGAGCAAAATTTTTTCAAGTTGAGTAAGTATGCTCAGAAGTGTGTTTCTACCGAGGCCATCATGTGTAAGAGATTTGAGGATGGATTGAATGAAGACATTAGTGTGTTAGTTGGGATCTTAGAGCTGAAAGAGTTTGTGGTGTTGGTTGAATAGGCTTGTAAGGCCGAAGAATTGAACAAAGAGAAGAGGAAAGTTGATCTAGAAGCTAGAGACTCGAAGAAGAGATTGATGAGTAAGTCATTTCCATCTTAGTCCAAGAAGTCTAAAGAAATGTATTCCAGTTCAAATTATTCAACAAGATATTTACGCAGATATCGTGAGAAGCAACATTCGAGTTCTAATTGTAATAGCCCGATTATGAGGCTAGTCAGAATAGTGGTCTCGGGACCATAAATCTAAAGTTGGAGAAATTATTTACTTATTATTTTGGAGTCATAGCATGCTTATAATAGTACATGAAAAATTTGGTGAGTAAATTTTGACGTTTGTGAGCCTAATTGCGAAAAAGGACTAAATCGCATAAAGTGAAAAAGTCCTAAATTAATAGCTAAAGGCATCATATAGTTAGAAAACCAAAATTGGGGGTCTTTAAAGGGAAATTAGACCCTTAGACAATAGCTTGACTAGTCATGGGAGACAAATTGGAGAAAAGGTCAAAATTAAGTGAAGCTTAGGTTACCAATTTTGACTAGCTGTCTTTTGAATAAAACAAAAAGGAAAAGCTATCATCTTTTCTCTCTTATTAACCAAAAATATCAGCCATTGTAGGGGTTTGAAAGCTTCAAAAATTTCAACAACTTTGAGCCCTCTCAAGTAAGTGATTTTGATAGTTTCTCTTAATGATTTTTACATTTTTGAGACCCATGAAGCATGAGCTTTCAAATGAGGGGTATATCTTGCAAAATGGTTGAAGGTATAGGGTTTTACCATGGAGCATTTAGGGTGTTTTCTGAAATTTTATGGAAGAATATGAGTCTTAGTTGTATAATAGACAACTTTTGAGAAAGGTGTTACCATGAAAACATCTAAAGGGACCATTTTGCACAAGTTGTAAAATAATTGATAAATGTGTGAAATAGAGAAATTTTGGGGTTCCTATAAGAGTAAAAAGAGTTTATCTATGCTTAAGATGCAAAGAAATTCGAAAAAAAATTAATTCTCAAGCATAGGGGTAAAATGGTCATTTTGCCAAAGTCTAAGGGCAAAATGGTCATTTTACAAAATATGTGAATTTTTAATTGCTTAAATTTATTTAGTGATTAAATGAGTGCATTTTGGTATTTTAGATCAACAATTTGCAAATCCAAACCTAGACCGGGGGAAAACCAAGCAAATTGACTAAATTGACTAGTTGCCACATTTTGTAATTCGAGGTAAGTTGTGTGTAAATAATACAACTACACTACTAATGTATGTGTTGAATTGTATTTGAATTAATATAGCATGAATTGCTTGATTGTGGAATAGAGATAGTAGAGTTCCTATTCGAATCTAGGAAATAAATCAGATATTCATGCAGTGATGTTTGGTTCATTTGTGTGTGAGCTAGTGTAGGACATGTCTGGGACATGCATCGGCCACATTATGAGAGCCCGTGTAAGACCATGTCTGGAACATGGCATCGGCATTGAGACGAGAGCTAGTGTAAGACATGTCTGGGACATGCATCGGCCACGAGACGTAAGCCAGTGTAAGACATGTCTGGAACATGCATTGGCTACAAGATGATAGTTAATGTAAGACCCTGTCTGGGACATGACATCGACTTGAGATATAAGCCAGTGTAAGACCATTTCTAAGACATGGCATTGGCACCTTACCCACGTTTAAGGCTTGATAAATATCCGGTAGTGTTCCAAATGGTTCAACAGTGAACGTTATGTTCCTAAGCTAATGAAGAAAGTATAACCATGTTGTGAGTGGTACAGGTACCTAATTGTTACGTATGAGATATGAGCTCATTGAACAATATGTGACTAGTATGGATGGTAATAAGTAAGTTATGCCTATGCCTACCTTGGTATCATGAGCATGTGGATCATTGATAAAATGTTGTTGTTGTGTACTTACTTATATGCAACTTACTAAGCTTTTATGCTTATTCCCTTTCCTTTCCATTTCCTTACAGTGCCGCCTAACTCGCTCAAGGATTCCAAAAGTCAGAGATATCGATCAAACTATCAACAGAAGCATTAGGTATAGTTGGATTTATATTTTTGAGTATGGCATGTATAGGACTTAGAGAATTGGCCAAATGTTTCGACATGGATTGCAAACCCTTTAATTTTTATTAAGCTTGAATGACAGTAATATTCATTTTGAATTTATAAAAGATGCATTCTCATGATTGAATGAATATCTATTATGGCTGATTTAGTTATAGGAGTTTTACTTGTTTCGATATTGGTTGGTATTTGTATGGAACTATATATGTAAGGGTGGCAAGGAGGCTTGGTAAATAGCCTTATACTGTCCATACGGGTAGACACACGGGCGTGTGTCTAGGCCTTGTGTGATACACAGTCTACCCTATGGGCGTGTGGTTCGGTCGTGTGTCCCCTGCACGTAAAGATATCAAGTCAGTATGCATGGAATTAAACACACAGGCAGAGACACGGCCGTGTGTCTCAGCTGTGTGGAGGACACAGCCCAACATACAGGTGTGTGCCTTGGCCGTGTGACATTATGAGCATGTTGACATCAGAAAGAGAATACCAAGGTTTTTGCACACGAGCTAGGGCACGGGCGTGTTGTGGCAGTGTGAGAGACATGGGCCAATGGCACAGGCGTGTGTTTGGCCGTGTGAAAACCCCTGTAGATATGAATTAGAAATTAATTCTACACGGGTGTGGAACACAGGTGTGTCCTAAAGTGTTAGGCCGTGTGAGCCACATGGGCCATCAACACGACCATGTCAAAATGATCACACGGGCGTGTGTCCCAGTGTTAAGTGACATTCCTCTATAGATGGAAAAAGGGCCCAAAATGGTCCTAAATGATTTACGATGTGTGTTTTGGGCCTCGTAAGCCCATATTCATGGTATGTTGATAAGTTTTAAAATTGGACAGAGTTTTGGTAACTCGGAAAGGAATGAAAGCTTGAGTTTAAAGTTGAGTAATTCCTCGTATTCCATCACGGTATAGGATATGGGTATAGGGTGTTACATTTAGTTGTATCAGAGCCAGGTTTTGTCGGTTCTAGGACTAACCTAGCGAGAGTATGAGTCTAGCTATACATGCCATAACTGTATATTGATAGTGTGACGATTTCTAACCATTATAAATTATGTTTTTATATAGTAAATAGAACTTAATAGAGCTACAGCGGATGATGTAGAGAGTAACGCACCGGCTCCCGCCAAAGGGATAGCGCCAGCTAAGAGTGAGCCCGTGAATATGGGCCATGACAGAGGGGCTAAAGAAGCCTACCTCCAAATTATGGACGCTTGGTACACGAAGTTTGTTCGTGGGAATCCAAAAACTCCACCTCTTCCACCTCTTCTGATTCCTTAGTATGCCTCGGTAGCTCTGCAAGGTGCGGACATGTTTAGAAGAGATAAGCCTCCAGTAGACAAGATCTGGAAACAAGGGGCTGAGGAATTCTGGGCTAACATAGATGATGACCCTGAGGGAGCAGAATTTTGGCTGGCAAAAAACCTTAGGGTATTTGATGAGCTAGCATGCACACCTGAAGAATGCGTGAAATGCGTAATGTGACTTTTACAGGACTCGATTTATCAGTGGTGGAACACTCTCGTGTCCGTCGTACCGAGAGAGAGGATCACGTGGGAATTCTTCCAGGAGGAATTTCGAAAAAAGTATATTAGCTAAAGATTCATATATCAAAAGAGGAAGGAATTCTTAGAGCTAAAGCAAGGCCAAATGTTGGTGGTAGAATATGAAAGTGAATTTATGAGGCTTAGCAAGTATTCGCGAGAGTGCGGAAGCCCCCATCTGTAAGAGGTTTGAGGATGGCCTCAATGGAGATATTCGAGTGTTTGTTGGCATTTTAGAGTTGCGGGAATTCGTAGCACTTGTTGAAAAGCCTGTAAGGCCGAAGAGCTATTTAAAGAAAAGAGGAAAGCAGCTTGAGTTGCGAGAGTCAAAGAAGAGACAGATGGGGAAATCACATCAGTCCTAATCTAAAAGATCGAGAGAGTTCACTACCCGATCCAATGCTTCGGTGTGGTATTCGATTAAGAACAAGAACGGCAGAACACAACTTCGAAAGCCTAGACCACTTCGGTCGCAAGTGTTGTAAATAGGCCAAAATGCTCACAATATTGTAGGCGCCATTTTGGCGAGTGCTGAGGAAATGAAAGGGGCTGTTTCAAGTGCGGATCATTGGAACACTTCATTCGTGATTGTCCTGAGTTGGATGAGAGAGAGAGAAAATAAGATGTGAAAGCGAGTAGTGCCCCTTTGAGGGGTAGGCCAGAGAAGAACCCTGAAAGTGGGGCTAGCAGTAGAAGCATGCCAAGAGATGCTATGGTGAGCTCCGAGGGCAGAGTGCCTGCAAGGACTTTTACTATTCGAGCTCGGGAGGAGGTAGAGTCTCCCGACGTGATCACGGGTACCTTTTCTATCCATGAAATATCTGTTGTTGCTTTAATTGACCTGGGATCTACCCACTCTTATATTTGTATGGAATTGATACCTTGCATGAGTATGCTAGTAGAGTCCACTGAGTTTGTAATAAAAGTGTCCAATACTTTAGGCAGACATGTACTAGTGGACCAAGTATGTAGAAATTGCCCTTTGACAATTAGATGTCATTGTTTTCCAGCTAACTTGATGTTACTACCGTTTAATAAGTTTGATGTAATCCTTGGAATGGATTGGTTGACCGCTCATAGTGTTGTAGTGGACTGTGGGAAAAAGATAATCGAGTTAAAATGTGAAGACGAGAATATTCTTCGAGTTGGACCAGATGAGTCAGATAATCAGCTTGTAGTAATATCATCTTTGACTACTGAGAAATATTTGAGGAAAGGATATGAGGCTTATCTAGCTTTTGTATTGAATACTGAAGTGGCTGAGTTGAAGATTGAATCGGTACC
This sequence comes from Gossypium arboreum, assembly GCF_025698485.1. Taxonomy (NCBI): domain Eukaryota; kingdom Viridiplantae; phylum Streptophyta; class Magnoliopsida; order Malvales; family Malvaceae; genus Gossypium; species Gossypium arboreum. The sequence goes on from NC_069080.1 coordinate 44,214,208, forward strand.
AGTGGTTTCTGAGTGTACAGATGTGTTTCAAGAACAATTACCCTGATTGCCTCCAGTAAGGGAGATTAGAATTCAGAATTGAGTTAGTCCCCGGTTCGACACCCATTTCTATTGCTCCGTATAAAATGGCCCCGACAGAGTTGAAAGAGTTGAAAGTACAGCTACAAGAGTTAATAGATAAAGGTTTTGCGAGACCTAGTTATTCACCATGGGGCGTACCAGTGTTGTTTGTGAAAAAGAAAGACGGGTCGATGAGGTTATGTATCAACTATAGAAAACTTAATAAGGTAACTGTGAAGAACAAGTATCCTTTTCCAAGGATAGATGATTTATTCGATCAGTTGAAGGCAGCCACGGTGTTCTCTAAGATAGACTTGAGGTCTGGTTATTATCAGTTGAGAGTCAAAGAGCAAGATGTATCAAAGACTACTTTTTGGACAAGATACGGGCATTATGAGTTCGTCGTCATGCCCTTTGGTTTGACTAATGCCCCGACAGTGTTTATAGATTTGATGAACTGTTTTTTTTGGCCATATTTGGACAAGTTCGTAGTGGTTTTTATTGATGACATACTGATTTACTCGCAAGATGAGAATGAACACGCGGAGCATTTAAGAACTGTGTTACAGACTTTGAGAGATAAGCAGTTTTATGCCAAGTTCAATAAGAGTGAATTTTGGTTTAAAGAGGTCAGATTTTTAGGGCACATTATGTCGGGTGACGGGATCAGAGTTGACCCAAGCAAGATCTCGGCTATTGTTGAGTGGAAATCACCGAGGAATGTAACTAAGGTTTGAAGCTTTTTGGGTTTAGCCGGATATTATAAACGGTTTGTAAATGGGTTCTCTATGATAGCTACGCTGATGACAAGTCTGCTGCAAAAGGATGTCAACTTTGAATGGACAGAAAAGTGCCAGTGATGTTTCGAGAAATTAAAGGCTTTATTGACGGAAGCCTCAGTGTTACTGCAACTGGAGTCGGGCAAAGAGTTTGTGGTATATTGCGATGCCTCCTTGAATGGTTTGGGGTGCGAGCTTATGCAAGAAGGTAAGGTTATAGCTTACGCTTCAATACAGTTAAAGCCACATGATAAAAATTACCCGATGCATAATTTAGAGTTAGCTGCCATAGTATTCACGTTGAAAATTTAGAAATACCATCTATATGGCAAGAAGTGTCGGGTATTCACTGATCACAAGAGAGTTAAGTACTTGATGACTCAAAAAGAGTTGAACCTAAGCCAACAACGGTGGTTAGAGCTAATAAAGGATTACGAGTTCATTACCGACTACCACCTGAGAAAAGCGAACGTGGTTGCCGATGCATTGAGTAGAAAATCATTATTTGCACTGAGAGCAATGAATGTCAATATGGCTTTGTCTGATGATGGTTCGGTTCTAGTAGAGTTGAAAGTTAGATCGACCTTTCTTCAAGAAATTCGAGAAGCTCAGAAAGGTGATGAGAAATTGCAAGCCAAGAAAACTCTGTGTGAGTCAGAAGTCGAATCAGATTTTCGTGTTTGTACTAATGGATGTATAATGTTCAAAGATAGAGTTTTTGTACCCAAAGACAATAAGCTTATTTAGAAGATTTGGAGAGAGGCACATAGTGGTTGTTTATCCATCCATCCGGGCAGTGTGAAAATGTACAACGACCTTAAGAAAACGTATTAGTGGTCGGGTATGAAAAGAGACATTTCAGAGTTTGTGTCTAAGTGCCTAGTGTGTCAGCAAGTGAAGGCTGAACACCAAGTACCTTCGGGTCTACTTCAGCCTATCATGGTCCTCCAATGGAAATAGGATCGAATCACTATAGATTTTGTGATGGGTTTGCCGGTAACCTTGAAGAAAAAGGATGCTATTTGGGTCATTGTGGATAGGCTAACAAAGTCGGCACACTTCACATTTATGCGTACCGATTTCTCCCTTAAGAGATTAGTCGACTTGTACGTTTTTGAGATTGTGAGACTACACGGGGTGCCTATATCGATTATTTCAGATAGACACCTGAGGTTTACCTCAAGGTTTTGGAAAAGTTACAAGAGGCATTGGGAACAAAGTTGAGTTTTAGCACAGCCTTCCATCCGCAAACCGACGGTCAGTCAGAGAGAGTAATTCAGATATTAGAGGACATGTTACGGAGTTGCGTCCTTGAGTTCCAAGGCAGTTGGGAAAAGTATCTACCGTTGGCTGAATTTGCCTATAATAATAGTTATCAGACAATCTGAAAATGGCGCATTATGAGGCTTTATATGGGCGAAAGTGTTGAACACCCTTATATTAGACCGAACTTAGAGAGGGTTAGATTCACGGGGTCGATTTAGTCAAGGAGACTAAAGAGAAAGTTAGAGTGATTCGTGACTGCTTGAAGGCCACCTCGGATAGATAGAAATCCTATGCAGATTTGAAACAAAATGAAATTGAATTTCAATTCGGTGATAAGGTATTTTTGAAAATGTCCTCGTGGAGGAAAGTCATCAGAGTTGGTAAAAGAGTTAAATTGAGTCCTCATTTTATAGGGCCTTATGAGGTTATTGAGAGAGTAGAGTCGATTGCCTACTGATTAGATTTGCCACTGAAATTGGAGAAGAATCACGATGTGTTTCATGTGTCATGCTACGTCGATATAGATCAGACTCTTCGCATGTGATTTCGCCGTCAGAGGTTGAGACTCATCCAGACATGACTTATGGTGAAGAGTCGGTCAAAATTTTAGCTCAGGAAGTCAAACAGTTGAGAAAGAAGAGTATAGCACTTGTGAAAGTTTTGTGGCATAGACATGGAGTTGAAGAAGCCACATGGGAACTCGAAGAGACTATGAGAGATTAGTACCTGAACTTGTTCACCGGTAAGATTTTCGAGGATGAAAATCCCTAAGGGGGAGAAATGTAATAGCCTGATTTTGGGGCTAGTCAGAATAGTGGTCTCAGGACCACTAATTCGAAGTCAGAGAATTTATTTATTTATTATTTTGGAGTCATAGCATATTTATAATAGTACATGAAAAATTTGGTAAGTAAATTTTGACGTTTGTGAGCCCAATTGCGAAAAAAGACTAAATCGCATAAAGTGCAAAAGTCCTAAATTGATAGCTAAAGGTGTCAAATAGTTAGAGAAGCAAAATTGGGGGTCTTTAAAGGGCAATTAGACCCTTAGAAAATAGCTTCACTGACCATGGGTGACAAATTGGAGAGAAGGTCAAAATTAGGTGAAGTGTAGGTCGCCAATTTTGACTAGTTGTCTTTTGAATAAAAAAAAAGGAAAAGCTATCATCTTTTCTCTCTTCTTAACCGAAAGTACCAGCCATTGTAGGGGTTTGAAAGCTTCAAAAATTTCAGCAACTTTGAGCCCTCTCAATTAAGTGATTTTAATAGTTTCTCTTAATGATTTTTACATTTTTGAGACCCTTGAAGCATGAGCTTTCAAATGAGGGGTATATCTTGTAAAATGGTTGAAGGTATAGGGTTTTGACATGAGAGCATTTAAGGTGTTTTTTGAAATTTTATGGAAGAATATGAGTCTTAGTCGTATAATAGACAACTTTTGTGAAAGATGTTACCATGAAAACACCTAAAGGGACCATTTTGCACAAGTTGTAAAATAATTAATAAATGTGTGAAATAGTGAAAATTTGGGGTTTCTATAAGAGTAAAAAGATTCAGCTAGGCTTAAGATGTGAAGAAATTCAAAAAAAAAAGATTTTTGAGCATAGGTGTAAATTGATCATTTTGCCAAAGTCTAAGGGCAAAATGGTCATTTTACCAAAGATGTGAATTTTTAATTGCTTAAATTTATTTAGTGATTAAATGAGTTCATTTTTCTATTTTAGATCAATAATTGCCAAATCCCAACCTAGACCGGGGGAAAACCAAGCAATTTGACTAAACCGACTAGTTGCCACATTTTGTAATTCGAGGTAAGTTGTATGTAAATAATACAAATACCTTACTAATGTATGTGTTGAATTATATTTTAATTAATATAGCATGAATTGCTTGATTGTGGAATAGAGATAGTAGAGTTCCTATTCAAACCTAGGAAATAAATCGGATATTCATGCCGTGACGTTTGGGTCATTTGTGTGTGAGCTAGTGTAAGACATGTTTGGGACATGCATCGGCCGCATTATGAGAGCCAGTGTAAGACCACGTTTGGGACATGGCATCGGCACTGAGACGAGAGCTAGTGTAAGACATGTCTGGGACATGCATCAACTACAAAATGATAGTCAGTGTAAGACCCTGTCTGGGACATGGCATAGACTTGAGATATGATCCAATGTAAGACCATTTCTGGGACATGGCATCGCACCTTACCCACGTTTGAGGCTTGATGAATATCCGGTAGTGTTCCAAATGGTTCAACAGTGAACGTTATGTTCCTAAGCTAATGAGGAAAGTATAATCGTGTTGTGAGTGGTACAGGTATCTAATTGGTATGTATGAGATATGAGCTCGTTGAATAGTATGTGCTAGTATGGATGGTAATAAGTTATGCCTATGCCTACCTTGGTATCATGAGTATGTGGATCATTGATAAAATGTTGTTATTATGTACTTACTTATATGCAACTTACTAAGCTTTTATGCTTACTCCCTTTCCTTTCCATTTCCTTACAGTGCCGCCTAACTAGCTCAGGGATTCTAGAAGTCAAAAATATTGATCACACTATCAACTGAAGCATTCGGTATAGTTGGATTTATATTTTTGATATGGCATGTATAGGACTTAGACTTTATTATTTTGTGCCTTTGAGAATTGGCCAAATGTGTTGGCTTGGGTTGGAAACTCTTTAATTTTTATTAAGCTTGAATGACAGTAATATTCATTTTGAATTTATAAAAGATGCATTCTCATGGTTGAATGAATGTCTATTATGGATGATTTAGTTATAGGAGTTTTACTTGTTTCGATATTGGTTGGTATTTGTATGGAGCTATATATGTAAGGGTGGCAAGGAGGCTTGGTAAATAGCCTTATACTGTCCACACGGGTAGACACAGGGCGTGTGTCTAGGCCTTGTGTGACACACAGTCTGCCCCATGGGCGTGTGGTTCGGTCGTGTGTTCCCTGCATGTAAAAATATCAAGTTAGTATGCATGGTATTGAACACACGGGCAGAGACACGACCGTATGTCTCAACCGTGTGGAGGACACGGCCTAGCACACGGGCGTGTGCCTTAGCTGTGTGACATTATAAGCATGTTGACATCAAAAAGAGAATACCAAGGTTTTTGCACACAGGCTAGGACACGGGCGTGTCGTGGGCATGTGAGGGACACGGGTCAATGACACGGGCTTGTGTTTGGCCGTGTGAAAACCCCTGTAGGTGTGAATTAGAAATTAATTCTACACGGGTGTGGAACACGGGTGTGTCCCAGAGTCCTTAGGCCATGTGAGCCACACGGGCCATCAGCACGACCCACGACCATGTCAAAATGATCATACAGGCGTGTTACCCTTCCACACGGGCATGTGTCCCTGTGTTAAGTGACATTTTTCTATAGATGGAAAAAGGGACCGAATTGTCCTGAATGATTTACGATGTGTGTTTTGGGCCTCGTAAGGCCATATTCATGGTATGTTGATAAGTTTTAAAATTGGACAGAGTTTCGGTAACTCGGAAAGGAATGAAAGCTTGAGTTTAAAGTTGAGTAACGCCTCATATTCTGTTACGGTATAGGATACGGGTATAGGGTGTTACATTAAATCTTAGGCTACTTATATGGCTAGTGTGGGTAATGTAAAGTCTAACAGACCCGAATGTGGCAATATGGAAGAAGACATCCCAGCGAGTGTAGAATTAATGACCAGGCTTGTTTCAAGTGTGGTTTACAAGAGCATTTTATCAGAAATTTCCCGGAGATGGCAGAGAAAGAGAAATTTCAAAGTGCAGGGCCTAGTAATACTTCTTCTAGAGGAAAGCCCCCGAGGAATACTAGAAATAGAGCCAGTAGTAAAGGTGTGACTAAAGAAACCACTGTGAGATCTAAAGCTCGAGCACCGGCGAGAGCCTATTCCATCTACCCTTGCGAAGAAGTAGCGTTTCTGATGTTATTACTGGGACTTTGTCTCTTTATGATACTGATGTTATTGCATTGATTGACCCTGGATCTACCCATTCGTATGTTTTTATGAATTTGTTAAATAATAAGAAATTTTCTGTCGAGTTTACAAAATTTTTGATTAAGGTGTCAAACTCTTTAGGCAAGCATGTTTTAGTTGACAAAGTATGTAAGAAATGTCCTTTGATGATTAGGGGTTACTATTTTTCAGCTAACTTGATGTTGTTGCCATTTGATGAGTTTGATGTTATTTTAAGTATGGATTGGCTGACGTTGCATGATGCTATAGTAAATTGTAGACAGAAAGTTATTGAATTGAAATGTGAATGTGGTGAAAATTTTCAGGTTGAATCAGATGAGTCAGATAGATTGTCTGTGGTGATTTCTTCAATGTTAGCCCCGAAATGTATAAGAAAATGATGTGATTATGTGTTGAACACGAAAGAGTCTAAATTGAAAATTGAATCAGTATCGATAGCTTGTGAATATCTGAATGTGTTCCCAGAAGAGTTGCCTGGGTTACCTCTAGTTAGAGAAGTGGAGTTTAGCATTGAGTTAGTTCTTGGTACTTCACCGGTATCTATTACTCTGTATAGAATGGCTTCCATCAAATTGAAAGAATTAAAAGCTTAGTTGCAAGACTTGACAAATAAGGGATTCGCGAGACTAAGTTATTCCCCCTGGGGTGCTCTGGTATTATTTGTAAAGAAGAAAGACGGATCTATGAGACTTTGCATAGATTACTGATAGCTTAATAAGGTAACCATAAAGAATAAGTACCCGTTGCCGAGGATAGATGACTTGTTTGATCAATTGAAAGGGGCAACAGTGTTTTCAAAGATAGATTTGAGATCCAGATACTACCAGTTGCGAATTAAAGAGTTGGATGTGCCAAGGACTGCCTTTAGAACAAGGTACAGGCACTATGAATTTCTTGTTATGCCATTTGGATAAACTTATGCCCCTGCTATTTTCGTGGACTTGATGAACCGAATTTTCTAACCATATTTGTAAAAGTTTTTAGTTGTTTTTATTGATGACATACTGATTTATTCTCGTGATGAGACCGAGCATGCCGAGCATTTGAGAACTATTTTACAAACTTTGAGAGACAAATTGTAACACCCCGTACCCGAGTCCGTTACCGGAGTCGAACACAAGGTGCGTACAGACATAACTTAATTATTTTCACAGTCCATTTAAAAATTTCGAGAAAAGGTGTTATTTGCGTCCTTTATGCTTTAAAAATTATATCTTGAGTTTAAAGGCTCGAAAATAAGTTTTATAATTTTTCCCTGAAACTAGATTCATATTTCCATCTACATATTTTTTCTAGAATTTTTGGTTGGGCCAATTAGTACAGTTTATTAGTTAAAGTCTCCCCTGTTAGAGGGATCGACTACACTGACCTTCGTGCATTACGACTTGGATATCTCCCTGTACAGGGCTTCAATACTGATGTCGTTTGTTTCTATAGAAACTAAACTCAAGGAGAAATCTATACATATATGGCATGACTCCTAATTATCTCCGGTTAATTTATAATGAATTTCCAAAGTCGGAACAGGGAATCCAGAAACCGTTCTGGTCCTGTTTCACGAAAACCTAAATATCTCTTAACATACAACTCATATGACCGTTTCGTTTCTTCCATATGAAAGTAGGTTCATCAAGGTTCATTTACATAATTTATGCACAATTTAATTCCATTCCTACTATTTTTAGTGATTTTTCACATCCACATCGCTGTCGCTGTAAACACGCCTTTAAGGTAGACTCTACCTATTTCATAGTTTCCATGATTCAATTAGCCCTCTTTGCATACATAGCACAAAGTATAATCATGATTAACCATTCCAATGGCTAATCGTTTCCAAACATTTCCATACCTCTTAGTGATCAACATACAAAATGATTATAGTACTATGCTAAAAACGTATATAAGCCATTTTCGCATTGCTATCCAAATTTACACAAAATCCATGGGTACAAGACCAACAACAAAAGGGTAGTCCTATACATGCCATTTCAAAGTTCAACCAAAATTGTACCAAAAGGGGGCTTTGATAGTGTGGGAGACTTCGACTTCCAAAAATCCCGAGTCCGATAGCTGACGAGCCAAAATCTATAAAACAAAAATTCATAGAAAACGGAGTAAGCACTTAATGCTTAGTAAGTTTCGAGCAAAGAATTTAATAACATCAGAGGTATATCATTCATATAACTAAACGGATAATTCCGTATATACATATTCTCAAATCATTCCTACTTCACATTCCAACCCCTGAATTCATACATGAGGGATCATCTTAGCCAAATACCAGAAGCTCACTACTCGACTGAGCGAATATTATTCGAAGGTAATCAACTATTCCAATGCACATACGAACATACCTCATTGCTGGAATTTTGCAAGCATATTAACTGAAATTTTTACAGCAAAATTGCTCATTCCCGAATCACGTACCTTCGGAATTTAACCGGATATAGCGACTCGCTTGATTGTCTTCGGGACATAGCCCGGTTATAGTAATTCGCACAAATGCCCTCGGGACTTAACCCGGTTTTGGTAACTCGCACAAATGCCTTCGGGAATTAACCCGGATTTAGTAACTCGCACAAATGCCTTCGGGACTTAACCTGGATTTAGTCACTTAGCACAAAAGCCTTCGGGACTTAGCCCGGATACCATTCAAATGACCAAGCACATATATCAACAAATCATAACACATCCGTATTACATTCTCATTACCAAAGCTCAAACACAAGACACTTATCATATTTACAATTTCGGCTCAATAGCCACATACAAGGGCATGATTTTGATTTGTTTATTACATAATCTAATTAGATCATAATCTAAGTTCCATTACTCAAAAACTTACCTTGGATGTGGTCGAGCGATTTTGACGGCTATTCGATCACTTTTTCCTTCCCCTTATCCAACTGTGGTCCTCTAAGCTCTTGAGCTAATTCACACAAATTTAACCTATTAAAGTCTCATTATGCTAGCTTATGGCCGAATATGACAAGGAGTTTTAAAAGGTCATATGGCCACCCTTTAGCTCAATTACACAATGGTCATGCACATTTTTAATCACATCAAGCAATTCAATACAATTCATTCGAACATCAAAGAGAAGCTCAAGGTACTTAGCCCATATATACATTAGACATTAGAGTCACATGGGTACGAAATCACGAATCGAATTCAACATACTAGTTAATATTTACCCTTAGCCGAATTTTCTAAGTCAAGCTAAAGCCATCAATAGGCTACTTATGGCCGAGCATACATATCAACTTGCATACTCATTCATGTGGCCGAACATACATGTCTATGTTGAGGCCGATTGCAACACTTGATGCATTCTACAAGTATGGTCACTTGTATCGACTAAACACCATTTTGTTTCAAGTTCAAAACTAGGCTAATACACACATATACACTAGTAAATCAAACACTAACATTTGTACCTCACCTTACTACCATTTCTCATCCAAATAACATGAACAACGACCATAGTTTTCTTTTACTTCCTACCATGGCCGAATGCCTTACAACACCATACCATTTCAATTTTGGTCATGGTTGAACAAGGAACTTAATGCCTCACTCAAAAATGCTAAAAAGAAGATTTAAGAGTCATCAATCCACCATCCCATGCATCATTACAAGCTTTACTTTTAGCATGCAAATGACATCCACAAATCCACCTTAGCCGAACATTATCTCCATGACATAGTAAAGATTTGAACCATGGGCTAGTTAGAACTCAAGCTAACTACTAAAACATGCTTGACTCTCATGGCAAAACATCAAACTTACCTTAATAGTGACCTAGGATAGCCGAATGCTTCACTCCCTTCTTCCTTTTTTCCTTCAATTTTTCGGCCAAAGATGTTCAAAGATGAACACTCTTTTTTTTTTGTTTTCTTTCTTACCTTCACGGGAATGGGGAGGGGGAGAAGCCATCACACACATTCTTTCTTTTTTTTTTCCTTTCTTTATTACCCATACTCCTTATTTTATTTATTCCAACATAAACCACTTACACAACATGTTTCATGACATGTTTTGCCCATCCCCTTGTCATGGCGGCCACTAGTTCTTAAATGGGGAAATTGACATGCAAGTCCACCCTTTGATTACATGCAATAATAGGTCCTTATAGATTAACCTATCACATTTCAAACGTGTCACACCTAAGTCCTATTGACTAAATTCACATGTAATCGACTAAATCGAAGCTTGAAATTTTCACACATTCATAATTACATATTTTAGACAATAAATATTACATTCAAACATTTCGGTGACTCGATTTAGCAATTCCAAATCACTTCCGACTAGGGTCAATTTTGGCTGTCACAACTCTCCCCACTTAAGAAATTTTCGTCCCGAAAATCTTACCGGTAAATAGGTTTGGGTATCTCTCTTTCATAGAGTTCTCGGGTTCCCAAGTAGCTTCTTCTATCCCGTGTTTGAGCCATAACACTTTCACTAGTGGAACCCTTTTGTTTCGCAATTCATTCACTTCACGTGCTAGAATACGAATCGGTTCTTCTTCATAACTCATATTGGCTTGAATTTCAACCTCTGATGGACTAATTACGTGCGACGGATCAGATCTATAACGTCGAAGCATTGAAACATGAAAGACGTCGTGAATCTTTTCAAGTTCAGGGGGCAAAATCAAACGATACGCAACTGGACCGACTCGTTCGGATATCTCATATGGCCTGATGAATCTCGGACTCAGTTTGCCCTTACGGCCAAATCGGAGTATCTTTCTCCAAGGTGAAACTTTAAGCAACACTTTATCTCCCACCGATATTCAATGTCTTTTCGCTTCAAATCCGCTACTATTTTCGACGATCTGCGGTACGCCTTTAGACTTTCACGGATTACTTTTACTTTCTGTTCAGTATCTTTAATCAAGTCCACTCTGAAAATTTTACTTTTACCGAGTTCGGTCCAAAACAATGGCATACGGCATTTTCGACCGTACAAAGCCTCGTAAGGTGCCATCTTAATACTTGACTGAAAACTATTGTTGTAAGCGAATTCAATCAAGGGTAAATACCGTTCCCATGAACCACTAAACTCGAGGATGCAACATCTCAACATATCCTCAAGAATCTGAATTATCCGCTCGGATTGACCATTTGTTTGTGGATGAAAAGCAGTGCTAAAATGCAGTTTGGTACCCAAAGCTTCTTGCAATTTCTTCCAAAATCGCGAGGTGAATCTCGGATCTCTATCCGACACAATAGAAATAGGTACTCCGTGTAATCTCACAATCTGAGAAACATATAATTCAACTAATTTATCCATTGAAAAATCCGTGCGTACGGGGATAAAGTGAGCCGACTTAGTCAATCTATCAACAACGACCCAAATCGCATCTTTCTTACTTGCCGACACTGGCAACCCAGATACAAAATCCATCGTGACTCGTTCCCATTTCCATTCAGGTATCATGATCGGCTGAAGTAAACTCGTAGGCACTTGATGTTCCGCCTTCACTTGCTGACATATTAAACACTTCGAAACAAAATCGGAAATGTCTCGTTTCATACCATGCCACCAAAACTGGCGTCTCAGATCGTTGTACATTTTCGTACTCCCCGGGTGAATTGACATTCAGCTACAATAAGCTTCGTTCAAAATTATCGAAATGAGTTCTGAATTTCTTGGAACACACAACCGATTTCTGTACCTCAAACAATCGCCATCATCAATTTGAAACTCTGATTCCACATCCGGAACACATTCAGCTCGTTTTGCAACCAACTCATCGTCGACTTTCTGAGCTTCACGAATTTGATGAATCAATAATGGTTTGGCCTTTAATTCGGCTAATAACACATTGTCGGGTAGAATAGACAAGTGTACATTCATCGCTCGTAAAGCAAACAGTGATTTCCAGCTTAAGGTGTCCGCAACCACATTAGCCTTTCCCGGGTGATAATCAATGACAAGTTCATAATCTTTTAACAACTTGAGCCAACGTCTTTGTCGCAGATTCAAGTCTTTTTGAGTCATCAAATATTTGAGACTTTTGTGATCCTAAAATACATGGCACTTCTCACCAAATAAGTAATGTCGCCATATTTTCAAGGCGAATACGATGGCAGCTAATTCGAGATCATGGGTCGGATAATTCTTCTCATGTGGCTTTAATTGTCTCGACGCATAGGCCACAACTCGACCTTCTTGCATCAATACACAACCTAACCCAAGTAGGGAGGCGTCACTATAGATGACAAACTCTTTGCCCGATTCGGCCGCACTAAAATTGAGCTTAGTCAAATAAGTTTTCATTGATCAAAACTTTTCTGACATTTTTCCGTCCATTCGAACTTAACATCTTTTTGAAGTAGCTTTGTCATGGGTGTGGCTATCATCGAGAAACCTTTTACAAACCGTCGGTAGTAACCGGCAAGCCCCAAAAAGCTCCGAACCTCAGTAATATTTCTCGGAGGCTTCTAGTTAAGTATGGCTGAAATTTTGCTCGGGTCGAGTCGAATACCCGATGCAGATACCACATGACCCAAGAAGCTAACCTATCTTAACCAGAACTCACACTTGCTGAACTTAGCATATAACTGCTTATCCCGTAATATTTGCAACACTAATCTCAGGTGTTCAGCATGTTCGGTCTCATCTCTTGAATAGACCAAGATGTCATCAATGAACACAACTACGAACCGGTCCAAATCTTCTCAAGATCTGATTCATCAAATCCATAAATACCGTAGGGAATTAGTGAGCCCGAACGGCATCACTAAGAACTCGTAGTGACCGTACCTCGCTCGAAAGCGGTTTTGGGTACATCCAATCTCGAATCCAAGAATCGATAATAACCCGATCTCAAATCTATCTTTGAAAACACCGAGGCTCCCTTTAGTTGATCAAACAAATCATTAATACGTGTAACGGATATTTATTCTTTATCGTCACTTTATTCATTGATGATAGTCAATGCACAACCTCATGGTTCCGTCCTTCTTTTCACAAACAATCTGGTGCACCCCAAGGTGAGAAACTTGGTCGAGCGAAACCTCTATCCGTCAATTCTTGCAACCGAAGCTTTCAACTCTTTTAACTCGGTTGGTGCCATACGATACGGAGCTATCGAAATCGGCGTAGTCCCGTGTACAAGCTCAATACCAAACTCTATCTCCGAACAGTGGCAAACCCGGTAATTCTTGGGGAAAACATCCGGTATTCACAAACCACCCGCATGATTCGGGTTTTATTTCTAACTCCTTATCATCAAGTACATACACAAGGTATGCTTCGCACCCTTTCTTACATATTTACGGGCCAACATTGATGATATTACAGTGGCAACCCTTTAAGTCCGTAGACTCAACTCGGATCATCTCGTTATTTGCGCACCTCAAATCCATAGTCTTGCTTTTGCAATTCACAACCGCATCATGCACGGTCAACCAATCCAAACCAAGAATAACATCAAATTCATCAAACGGCGGAATATCGGTCCATTGGAAAACAGAACCTCGAATTACTAGGGACATTTCTTACACACTTTGTCGACAAGCACGTAACGACCCAAGAGATTTGACACCGAATTACGAACTCAAGAGACTCAATAGGTAAAGTCTTATTGGATGCTAAGGTTTCGCATATATAAGAGTGAGTAGAACCAGGTCAATCAAAGCAATCATATTAGTATCAAAGAGAGTGAAAGTACAGTAATAACATCGGCGAGGAAGCATCCTCGCGTGCACGTATAGCATAAGCCCTAGCAGGAGCGCGAGCCTCGGATCTGGTCGTAGCATCTCTAGATCCTCTCTTACCATCACTAGCATTGCCCGTATTTCCAGATGGTCTACCTCGAGCAGTGGTAGCACTCGGTTTCCCACTCTGATTTATATTCTGTTCAGACAACCTCGGACAATCTTTAATGAAGTGGTCAACTGATCCGCACTTGTAACAGGAGCGGTCACGGAACCTACAGCTTCCAGAATGCCATTTGCCACAATACTGGCATTCCGTTCTATCTCGACGATCATTTCCAACACTGGCGATCGAAGTGACTCGTGTGCTCACAGGGGGTCGATCGCGATCTCGTCTAGAAAAGCCCGAAGTGTCTCTAGACCGGCCTAAGCCATCTCTAAATTTCTTTGATGACCGTGGGAAGGGCTTCCCCGAAGACCTCTTACAAAACTCTTTTGCTCCCATATCAGCTTTTCTTTTCTCCATACTTAGCTCCTCGGCTTTACAAGCTCGCTCAACAAGTACCACAAATTCTCGGATTTCCAAGATGCCAACATACAGCTTTATATCATCATTTAGTCCATCCTCGAAACGTTTACACATCACAGCTTCTGAAGAAATGCATTCTCGCACGTACCGGCTAAGCCTCACAAATTTTCGTTCATAGTCGGTAACCGACATGGAACCTTGTTTGAGTTCAAGAAATTCCTTCCGTTTTTGGTCAATGAATCTCTGACTGATATACTTCTTCCGAAACTCGGTTTGGAAGAACTCCCAAGTTACTTGCTCTCTAGGCACAACAGAAGTCAACGTATTCCACCAATAGTAGGCAGAATCACGTAGAAAGGAGATAGTACACTTTAGGCACTTATCGGGTGTGCAAGATAGTTCATCGAGTACCCGAATAGTGTTGTCCAACCAAAATTCAGCTTGCTCGGCATCATCACTATCCGTAGCCTTAAATTCAGTAGCCCGTGTTTTGGATTCTATCAACTGGGGCTTATTTGACCTTATTTGGTCGCCACGGAGGCATTGTAGGTGCGGGGTTGTGTTTGTCGGGAATGGAGGTTTTGGAACAAGAAGATTAGTTCGAATGTATTGGTTGAACCAATCATTCATCACGCTATAAAAAGCTTGCCTAGCCTCATCATTTGGATTGCTAGCAATAGGTTGAGAGTCCGCCGGTGCTGTCCCTTGTGCGGGAGCAGGCGCTACACTCTCAAGATCACCAGCTACCGCTCGGTCGGGATCGGGATCCATTACTATAAATAAACACATTTCAATTGTCAGAAATCACCACACTATCAAATAATCACATAAAATGGCATGCATAGCTAAACCCAAACGCATTACGGTAGTCCTAGAATCGACTAAACCGTAGCTATGATACCAATAAAATGGTAACACCTCGTACCCGAGTCCGTTACCGGAGTCGAACACAAGGTGCGTACAGACTTAACTTAATTATTTTCACAGTCCATTTAAAAAATTTCCAGGCAGGCTGGTTACTGCATCACTGTCGCCTTAAAAATCATATCTTGAGTTTAAAGGCTCGAAAATAAGTTTCATAATTTTTCCCTGAAACTACACTCATATGTCCATCTACATATTTTTTTCTAGAATTTTTGGTCGGGCCAATTAGTACAGTTTATTAGTTAAATTCTCCCCTATTACAGGGATCGACTACACTGACCTTTGTGCATTACAACTTGGATATCTCCCTGTACAGGGCTTCAATACTGATGCCGTTTGTTTCTATAGAAACTAGACTCAAGGAGGAATCTATACATATATGGTATGACTCCTAATTACCTCCGGTTAATTTATAATGAATTTCCAAAGTCGAAACAGGGAATCCAGAAACCGTTCTGGCCCTGTTTCACAAAAACCTAAATATCTCTTAACATAGAACTCATATGACCGTTTCGTTTCTTCCATATGAAAGTAGGTTCATCAAGGTTCATTTACATAATTTATGCACCATTTAATTCCATTCCTACTATTTTTAGTGATTTTTCACATCCACATCGCTGCTGCTGTCAGCTTCTGCCTTTAAGGTAGACTCTACCTATTTCATAGTTTCCATGATTCAATTAGCCCTCTTTGCATACATAGCACAAAGTATAATCATGATTAACCATTCCAATGGCTAATCGTTTCCAAACATTTCC
The DNA here is from genome assembly GCF_025698485.1 of Gossypium arboreum. Classification (NCBI taxonomy): domain Eukaryota; kingdom Viridiplantae; phylum Streptophyta; class Magnoliopsida; order Malvales; family Malvaceae; genus Gossypium; species Gossypium arboreum. The sequence continues at coordinate 44,230,193 of NC_069080.1, forward strand.
ATACCTCTTAGTGATCAACATACAAAATGATTATAGTACTATGCTAAAAACGTATATAAGCCATTTTCGCATGGCTATCCAAATTTACACAAAATCCATGGGTACAAGACCAACAACAAAAGGGTAGTCCTATACATGCCATTTCAAAGTTCAACCAAAATTGTACCAAAAGGGGGCTTTGATAGTGTGGGAGACTTCGACTTTCAAAAATCCCGAGTCCGATAGCTGACGAGCCAAAATCTATAAAACAAAAATTCATAGAAAACGGAGTAAGCACTTAATGCTTAGTAAGTTTCGAGCAAAGAATTTAAGCACATCAGAGGTATAGCATTCATATAACTAAACGGATAATTCCGTATATACATATTCTCAAATCATTCCTACTTCACATTCCAACCCCTGAATTCATACATGAGGGATCATCTTAGCCAAATACCGGAAGCTCACTACTCGACTGAGCGAATATTATTCGAAGGGAATCAACTATTCCAATGCACATACGAACATACCTCATTGCTGGAATTTTGCAAGCGTATTAACTGAAATTTTTACAGCAAAATTGCTCATTCCCGAATCACGTACCTTCGGAATTTAACCGGATATAGCGACTCGCTCGATTGTCTTCGGGACATAGCCCGGTTATAGTAATTCGCACAAATGCCCTCGGGACTTAACCCGGTTTTGGTAACTCGCACAAATGCCTTCGGGAATTAACTCGGATTTAGTAACTCGCACAAATGCCTTCGGGACTTAACCTGGATTTAGTCACTTAGCACAAAAGCCTTGGGACTTAGCCGGATACCATTCAAATGACCAAGCACATATATCAACAAATCATAATACATCCGTATTACATTCTCATTACCAAAGCTCAAACACAAGACACTTATCATATTTACAATTTCGGCTCAATAGCCACATACAAGGGCATGATTTTGATTTGTTTATTACATAATCTAATTAGATCATAATCTAAGTTCCATTACTCGAAAACTTACCTCGGATGTGGTCGAGCGATTTCAACGGCTATTCGATCACTTTTTCCTTCCCCTTATCCAACTGTGGTCCTCTAAGCTCTTGAGCTAATTCACACAAATTTAACTTATTAAAGTCTCATTATGCTAGCTTATGGTCGAATATGACAAGGAGTTTTAAAAGGTCATATGGCCACCCTTTAGCTCAATTACACAATGGTCATGCACATTTTTAATCACATCAAGCAATTCAATACAATTCATTCGAACATCAAAGAGAAGCTCAAGGTTCTTAGCCCATATATACATTAGACATTAGAGTCACATGGGTACGAAATCACGAATCGAATTCAACATACTAGTTAATATTTACCCTTAGCCGAATTTTCTAAGTCAAGCTAAAGCCATCAATAGGCTACTTATGGCCGAGCATACACATCAACTTGCATACTCATTCATGTGGCCGAACATACATGTCTATGTTGAGGCCGATTGCAACACTTGATGCATTCTACAAGTATGGTCACTTGTATCGACTAAACACCATTTTGTTTCAAGTTCAAAACTAGGCTAATACATACATATACACTAGTAAATCAAACACTAACATTTGTACCTCACCTTACTACCATTTCTCATCCAAATAACATGAACAACGACCATAGTTTTCTTTTACTTCCTACCATGGCCGAATGCCTTACAACACCATACCATTTCAATTTTGGTCATGGTTGAACAAGGAACTTAATGCCTCACTCAAAAATGCTAAAAAGAAGATTTAAGAGTCATCAATCCACCATCCCATGCATCATTACAAGCTTTACTTTTAGCATGCAAATGACATCCACAAATCCACCTTAGCCGAACATTATCTCCATGACATAGTAAAGATTTGAACCATGGGCTAGTTAGAACTCAAGCTAACTACTAAAACATGCTTGAATCTCATGGCACAACATCAAACTTACCTTAATAGTGACCTAGGATAGCCGAATGCTTCACTCCCTTCTTCCCTTTTTCCTTCAATTTTTCGGCCAAAGATGTTCAAAGATGAACACTCTTTTTTTTTTTTGTTTTCTTTCTTACTTTCACGGCAATGGGGAGGGGGAGAAGCCATCACACACATTCTTTCTTTTTCTTTTTTTTTTCCTTTCTTTATTACCCATACTCCTTATTTTATTTATTCCAACATAAACCACTTACACAACATGTTTCATGACATGTTTTGCCCATCCCCCTTTGTCATGGCCGGCCACTAGTTCTTAAATGGGGAAATTGACATGCAAGTCCACCCCTTTGATTACATGCAATAATAGGTCCTTATAGATTAACCTATCACATTTCAAATGTGTCACACCTAAGTCCTATTGACTAAATTCACATGTAATCGACTAAATCGAAGCTTGAAATTTTCGCACATTCATAATTACATATTCTAGACAATAAATATTACATTCAAACATTTCGGTGACTCGGTTTAGTGGTCTCGAAACCACTTCCCGTATAGGGTCAATTTTGGGCTGTCACACAAATAGTTGTATGCTAAGTTCAGTAAAAGTGAGTTTTGGCTAAGAGAAGTTGGATTTTTGGGCCATAATGTCTCAAGTGATCGTATTCGAGTTGATCCTAGTAAAATTTTGGCAATTGTTGATTGAAAGCCATCGAAAAATGTATCCGAAGTCAAAAGCTTTCTAGGCTTAGCCGATTATTACCGATGATTTGTTAAAGGATTTGTGATGATTGCTTCTCCTATGACGAGATTGTTGCAAAAAGATGTCAAAGTTGAATAGTCTAAAACATGTCAGCAAATTTTAAAGAAGTTGAAGGCATTATTGATTGAGGCACTGGTTTTAATGCAACCTGAATCGGGTAAAGAGTTTGTCATTTGTAGAGATGCATCGCTAAATGGACTAGGATGTGTGTTGATGCAAGAAGGTAAGGTGATAGCTTATGCCTCGAGACAATTGAAGCTACATGAGAAGAATTACCCGACGCATGATTTGGAATTAGTAGCTATTGTGTTCACTTTGAAGATATGGCGACACCATTTGTACAGAGAGAAATGTCATGTTTGGACTGACCATAAGAGTTTAAAGTATTTGATGACTCAAAATAACTTGAACTTACGGCAACGAAGATGGCTCAAGTTGTTGAAAGATTATGAGTTGGTGATTTACTATCACCTGGGTAAACTGAAAGTAGTTGCAGACGCCTTGAGTAGGAAGACTTTATTTGCTTTGAGAGACTTGAACACAATATTGACCTTATCTGATGATGGTTCTATTCTAGCCAAGTTGAGAGCTAGGCCGATGTTTATTCAGTAGATTTGTGAAGCCCAAAAATGTGACAGTGATTTGCAAGCCAAGAGAGCTCATTGCGAATCGATTAATTATTCAGATTTTCATGTCGGACCTGATAATTGCTTGATGTTCCAAGGTAGAGTTTGTGTACCAAAGAATGATGAAATTATTCAGAAATTTCTTCATGAAGTGCATAATGGTTGTTTATCTGTGCATTCGAGTAGTACAAAAATGTATAGTGATTTGAAGAAAATGTATTGGTGGTCAGGCAAGAAAAGAGATATCTCTGAGTTCGTTTCGAGATGTCTGATTTATCAACAAGGGAAAGTCAAACACCAAGTGCCTTCGGGTTTACTTCAGCCAGTGATGGTGCTCGAGTGGAAATGGGATAGAATTATGATGGATTTGGTAACGGGTTTGCCTTTGACACTGAATAAGAAAGATGTCGTTTGGGTTGTTATTGATAGATTGACGAAATCAGCTCACTTTATACCTGTACGTACTAGTTTCTCACTTGATAAGCTAGCCGAGCTATACATTGTGGAGATTGTGAGAATGCACGGGGTGCCTATTTCTATTATCTTAGATAGGGAGTTGAGGTTTACTTTGAGGTTTTGAAAAAAGTTGCAAGAAACCTTGGGTACGAAATTGAATTTTAGTACTGCATTTCATCAACTGACGGTTAATCCGAAAGGGTAATTCAGATACTTGAAGATATGCTTCGATGCTGTGTTTTAGAGTTTGAGGGTAGTTGGGAAAACTATCTACCATTGGTCGAATTTGCCTATAACAACAGCTATCAGTCGAGTATAAAAATGGCACCTTATGAGGCATTGTATGGCCGCAAGTGCCGAACACCCTTGTATTGGACCGAACTTAGTGAGAAGTAGATCCACGGGGTCGACTTGGTTAAGGAAACTAGAGAGAATGTAACACCCCTAACCCGTATCCGTCACTGAAATAGGGTTACGAGGCATTTTCGAACTTATACATTAGCATTTGTACAAAACCGAGTCATAAATTTGCATTCCAAATCAAAACTTTTCTAATTTCATCAAAAAGTCCCTAATATGGGCCTACGGGGCCCAATACATGCTTTAGAAGTGGTTCAGGACTAAACTGGCAACTTTGGCAATTTATCCCTGAAGATAGGGGCACACGCCCGTATGGCTTGGGACATGGCTGTTTGGCCAGCCCATGTGGAATTCTGACTTGCAATTTCTTAAGTATCAAAGGGGCACACAGCCTAGGCATAAGCCTATGTGGCTAGGTCGTGTGATACACTGATTTTTCACCATTTTAAGCCATTTTCACATGATTTTGACACACGACCAAGACACATGGTCGTGTCTTTTGCCATTGTACTATCCTGACTTTAAATTTAAGGATACAGGGGACACACGGCCATTTCACATACCGATGGGCTTATCGTGTGTCACACACGGTCTAGACACACGCCCGTGTGTCTTACTCGTGTGGACGAATTAAGGCCATTTCCTAGCCCTATTTCTCACCCAAACTTAACCAATTCCTTGCTTAAAAACTGACAAGTATATACCATCCATTTCAACCAGTTTCCAATATTCAAAGTGATATGTTCCTATTTTCAATCATACTTCTAAACTTAATCTTACATAAAATTTGACAATTTGCGTTCATGGATGGTTTTAATTAACTTGATTAACCAAAAACAACTCATGATACAATACCATACCGTATCATCTTTAAAACATACATTACTAGCCATTCCAATGGCTAGATTACAAACCATAATTTCTAAGTATTACTTGCCTACATTAGTCTATACATGCCATTATATCAAAATAAGTCTAACATTTTTACCAAAATCAAGGGATAGTTAGTGTGATGATAACTCTGACACGAAATCCAACCTTCACGAGCTTTGAGCACTATACAACCGGAAAAATAAACCTAGTAAGTATTAATGCTTAGTAAGTTCATATAACCAAAATAAACTTATCATTCATGTTCATCAAGTAATTTACAGATTAAGTAATATGTCCATTAACTTAGTCAATTAGAAAATAAGGCCTATACACAATCATTCAACCAATTTATTAGTTTTCAAAAACACTAAAATGCATAGATGAGCTTATCATACCATTTCTCTTTATATATCTATGTATGTCGTTACCGCTGAATTATTGAATTTTCGATGGACCTTTCCTTTTCCAATTGTACACTTGAGGTGTACATTCATTTTCAAGTGGTACATACAAAGTATACCTTTCTTTTTCATATGGTATACACAAAGTATACCTAACCTTTCCGAGTGTACACACAAAGTGTACATAACCTTTTCAAGTTGTACCACTTGGGTACATAAGTCCTTGTAACACCCCAAACCCGGCCTGGACGTTATGACCGGATCTGATGCGCCACATTGATGCGTTCAAACATTCCGTATTACTTAGTTTGGAAAAGCTGAGTTGGTGTTGTAAAAGACACTTTTAAAGGTAGGTTAAAGTGAATAGAAGCTGCACCGTAGGAAACCGGAAAAAGAGGAGGTGAGTCCGTCGGATCGCTAAGTACCAAGCTCTTCCGGATCCAATCCTAGACATGCACACCACCATTGCCACACTCTAACATCTCGTATAATTTTGAGAAAATCGTTTGATTATGTCCGTCTTAAGAAAATGTTTAAGTTGAAAACGTTTGTTTAAAATATTTATTTCCTTGGAAAAACATTTACTTTATGGAAACTTTGTGCGCCATCGTGATCTTTTTAAAATCAAATAGTTTTTATAAAACGAACCCTAGTGCTAACCAGTTTAATAATCCCCAAAATAAAAATAATTAAAAGAGCGGCCTTATTACAACTTTAAACATAATAAAAATAAAATAATCCAAATTAAATGCTAAACTTATTTAAAATTGGCAATCCATCTTCATGGCCACTCTGAATCCGCCCACTCCAAGTCCACCAACTAGGGCTCACCGCAAGGAGGGAAGAGGAAGGGGTGAGTTTGGGAAAACTCGGTTTATCTGAAACCCATCCAAAGCCCAAATCACTCGAGCCCATTGGGCCTAAGCCCTATTCAGATAACGAAGACACAAGAGGTCAAGCCCTTTTCGAATCACTGAGCAAGGCCTTAGCCCTTTTTAACATAACAATGTGGCCCATAGGCCCAGTTCGAGAGCATGAGTAACAACAAGTAATAATGAATGCAAGCCCATCCTGGGAGACTACTCAACCCACCAACCGTTACCATCGCCTGCACCAACCCTACACACCATGTGGGAATATCTCAACCCACCCAAATTTCTACACACCTTTGTTGCAAAAAAGTCTGCTCAAATTTCGTCGATTGAGGCAAAGCCTCCAAGACGTGGTTGAACCACTTTCAAGATTTCCTCCATTAATACCCCAATCCCATGCAAAGATATTAATAAATGCATATCATGCAAAATACAATAGTAATCAATCATGTAGTTCACCAATTTAAACCCTAGGGGTATATTGGTAATTTTGCTATTTAAGGGTAATTTGGTAATTTTGCTCTTTAGGGTAATTTGATAATTTTGCTCTTTAGGGTAATTTCGTGATCTACGCTACTACACAAGCTAATTCAGTAATTTTTATCGTTTTATGCAATTTGATTCTCCCATCTAACCGACATGTGCTACTTTGCCCACCTCTTGCCCATATTGGTAGTAAGCCCATTGGGCCCAGCTTTTGGCCCATCGAGGCCCTTTTCCTGAATACGTTGATCGTCACACAAACTTACTTACCACTTTGCGGTGCTAGATCTAATAATTACTCTATGTCTTGAGAGCATTCAGATACTCACAAGCCTATGAAATGCCGAATTTGGCATTTCGACTTTTTTAATTGAACTAAAGAAGGGTGTTCTAGACACATTGCTTTCATGACGATCGCTCATGAGATCCCTTACGATGTCCTACAATTATTCATCACCATTTTTAGCATACAAGTTATGCTTAACAAACTCAAAATCCACCCTACCTTATTCTACCAGAGAACCCTTATTGACCATAAGTTGCTTACCTTCACAGGGGTCCAATAATACGATTCAAGCTTATCCAAGTCGATACTCCAAGCCTCATTGCTCCTCCAAAGTTGTCTATATCACACAGTCCAAGTCGGTCACTTGCCCACAAGGGCAAAATAGTCATTTAACACCCTAGGGGCAAAATGGTAATTTTACCCCACAAGGGTATTTCGATAATTTTACCCTACGGGGTATTTTAGTAATTTTTCAAACCATGGGTATTTTGGTAATTTTACAAACTAGGGGTATTTTGGTAATTTTACAAATTGAGGTATTTTGTAATTTTGTAAATCGAGGTAAAATAGTAATTACATAAATCAAGAGAAAAATAGTAATTCTATAAATCGACTCAGAAACGATAATTTTGTAAATCGAGGTAAAACAAGAATTACGTAAATCAAGGGTAAAATGGTAATTTTATAAATCGAGGGTAAAACAAGAATTTCAGTAAATCGAGGGTAAAACGGTAATTTTACAAGTCGAAGGTATTTCAATAATTTTACAAATCGAGGGTATTTCAAATATTTTTACAAACTAAGGGTATTTGGTAATTTTAGTAAACTAAAGTATTCTAAACATGGATAACAATACTAATGGCTCTAAAGCCCATTCTCTACCAAATGGGCCCACACTCGTGTGGCCCTTTTAGCCCAAACCTAGCCACGATATGCGATTCACCTAGCCTAATCCAATATTTACTACACAATCAAACAACTTATCCAATTGGGCGTGAGGCCCATTGGGCCCACATGACCCCTTTCGCCCATCGCGTCAAGTAGCCATCCTACGCCTAGAGTAGTAAGAAATACACACACGATAGGAGACTGGAGTTAATCCACGCTCCGAGCACTCTTAATGACGCCCAACCCAAACGAGCACGCCATACAATGAAAGGGATCGACCAAGAAAGGTGCCTTTACTCTCCTCATGGTTCCTCTATTTAAAGCCGACTTCACATCCACTCTTATGTTAGCTTCGATGTGGGATCCTCCATTATCGAGTTTAAATTCAACACGAGCTCTTGCCACCCCTTGTTAGCAAAATTAATGCTCTTCGCTTGCCATGAGTTTCGAACCCTAGACCTCCTTGCCACCTCTATAACGCAACCTTCCTCCCTCTTATGTGGCGCTACTTTGCCACTAGACCACAAGGCTTTTTGTGCCACAATATCTCCAACAATATTCTTAAGGCCTACCTACTACACCCAGGGTTTGATTCACCTTAAACCAAAAAATTTTTTTGCTAGAGTCCAGGTTTAAACCCAGGACTTCTCCAACACTTCTCAACATATTTAACCACTAAAACAAGCCTTCATTAGCGAAATTTACATGCACAACAAAATATTATAAGCTGCCTTCAACCACTCCAATGCTCAAGGCCCAAAACTTCTAGGCCCAAATTCAGGGTGTTACAGTCCTTTTCAAGTATCACCCTTTCAGGATACGTTTCCTTTTCATAATGAGATCAAAAGATTATCCTTTTGGAATAACCTGTACTGCATCATATGCAGGATCTTGTAATATTTCATCATGTGCATGTAAATCACAAACCATTATTGGTTTATTACTTGTACATACAAATTACAAATTATGATGTACATAATTCAAAAATCAATTCAACACATCTACATGCTTAATTTAGTTATACGAACTTACTTTGACAATTTATCGTATTTACTAGTCCGAGACTTTTTCTTTCCCTTGATCTTTTTCTTTGTTCAACATTTCCAGATCTATATAAATAAATTTAATCATCAATTCTATGATTTTTACATTTAATCAAGCCCATTTCACATTTTAGGCAAAAGTACCATTTTGCCCCTAAACTTTTAATTAATTCTAATTTCATCCCTAGGCTTGAAAATTGAAATTCATGGAATTTACTCCTTTTTCCAAGCTTATTCAAAATTCCAATATAACTTTTACAGCACATGTATTTCATAAATTTTAGAATTTTTCTAAGGATTTCACTACTTTGCAATTTAGTCCCTACACATGTTTTCACTAAAAATCACTTTGTAAAAGTGGTTTATCTATCAATAATCATTCATTTTCTACCAGAAACTTTCAATTTACAGCATATTCATCCATGGGTAATTTTCTAAACTTTGGTTTTCTTTTAATTTAATCACTCAAATAAAGAAATTAAGCTTTCTCGATCTCAAAAATATAAAAATTACTAAAAACGGGACATAGAACTTACCGATTCAAGCTTGAAAAGTTTCCTTTCTCTTTCCTAGGATTTCCATGTATTTTATGAAGAAGAAGATGATATAAAATGATTTTTAACTCTATTTAATCAATTATCATACTTTATTTAATTCAATTTCCAATTTAATCCTTAACCTTTTTCAATTTTTCCATGGATGACTCATTAAAAATATCTACATATTTTTCATCAATGGTCTAATTGCCATATAAGGACTTCTAACTTTTAATTCTATAGCTATTTAATCCTTATAACTACTAGAATTCAACTTTGACATTTTATTCAATTTAGTCCTTTTTGCAATTAGACACATAATTGATAAAATTTTTCGATAAAAATTTTCATGCAATATTCCTATCATAATACCTATCTATTTATGAAATTTAAATAATTTCATTTTTCGGACTCATATTTGTGGAACCGAAACCACTATTTCGATTTCACTGAAATTGGGTTGTTACAACTCTCCCCCTTTAAGGATTTTCGTCCTCGAAAATCTTACCAGTAAAGAGATTCGGGTACTGCCTTTTCATGATATCTTCAGGTTCCCAAGTAGCTTCTTTAATTCCATGTTTCTGCCAAAGAACCTTTACCAATGCTATCTTTTTATTTCTCAACTCTTTTATTTCCCGTGCTAAGATCTTAATTAGTTCCTCACTATATGTCATGTCGGGCTGAATTTCCACTTCTGCTGGAGAGATAACATGTGATGGATCCGATCGATACCGTCTTAAATTGACACATAAAAAAATTGTGAATTTTTTCAAGTTCTGGCAGTAATGCTAACCGATAAGCTACCAGTCTGATTCTTTCAATGACCTCATATGGTCCAATAAACCGAGGACTTAATTTTCCTTTACGGCCAAACTGGAGAACTTTTTTCCAAGGTAACACTTTCATGAATACCTTATCACCAAACTCAAACTCAATTTCTTTTCTTTTAAGATTAGCATAAGACTTTTATCTGTCTGAAGCTACTTTCAAGCTGTCTTGTAATACCTTTACTTTTTCCTCAGTTTCTCGAATTAGATCAACCCCATGAATCTTCCTTTCACTGAGCTCTGTCCAGTACAATGGTGTTTTACATTTCTGACTACATAAAGCTTCATACAGTGCCATTTGAATACTAGATTGGTAGCTATTATTATAAGAAAATTCAATCAGAGGCAAGTACCTTTCCCAGTTACCTTCAAATTCAAGCACACAACACCGTAACATGTCTTCTAAAATCTGGATCACCCGTTCTGATTTACCATCAGTTTGAGGGTGGAATGCAGTACTAAAATACAATTGGGTACCCAATGCTTCTTGTAACTTATGCCAAAATCAAGATGTAAATCGAGGATCCCTATAAGAAATAATAGAAACCGATACACCATGCAATCTAACAATTTCAGATACATACAATTCGGCTAATTTATCCAATGAAAAGTCCATACGTACTGGTATAATATGTGCCGACTTTGTTAACCGGTCAACAACTACCCAAATGGCATCTTTCTTTCTTGGTGACATAGGCAATCCCATTACAAAGTCCATGGTAATCCTTTCCCATTTCCACTCCGGTATATTGATTGGCTGTAATAACCCTGAAGGCATCTGATGCTCAGCTTTCACTTATTGACATATTAAACATTTGGCTACGAATTCAGAAATATCTCTTTTCATTCCCGGCCACCAATACATTTTTTTCAAATTATTATACATTTTATTACCACCAGGATAAACTAACATTGTACCATTTTGAGCTTCATACAAAATCTTTTGTATCAGTTCTGAGTTCTTCGGAACACATATTCTATTTTTAAACAACAAGAAATCATTAGACCCAATTTGAAACTCTGAATCAGAATTCTTTTAACATTGCTCCCGTTTAACTTGCAACTCATTGTCACTCTTCTGTGATTCATAGATTTGATGTATAAATGTTGGTCTAGCTTTCAATTCAGCTACAACCGAACCATCATCTGAACAAGATAACCAGGTGTTCATTCCTCTTAAAGTAAACAAAGATTTCCTGCTCAGTGCATTCACCACAACATTGGCCTTTCCCGGATGATAGTCAATAATCAAATCATAATCCTTTATTAACTCGAGCCACTTGCGTTGCCTCAAATTCAAGTCTTTCTGTGTCATTAAATACTTTAGACTTTTATGGTCAGTGTAAATATGACATTTTTATATAAATAATGCCACCATATTTTCAATGCAAACACTATGGCTGCCAGTTCAAGATCATGTATCGGGTAATTTCTTTCATGTGGTTTAAGTTATCTTGAAGCATAGGCAACCACTTTACCTTCTTGCATCAAAACACTACCTAAACCATTTAAAGATACATCACTGTAAATTACAAATTCCTTACCTGATTCAGGTTGTACCAATATAGGTGCTTCAATCAACAAAGTCTTCAGTCTATCAAAACTCTGCTGACATTTATCACTCCACTCGAATTTTACATCTTTCTGCACCAAACAAGTTATCGGAAAAGCAATCATTGAAAATCCTTTAACAAATCTTCGATAATACTTGGCTAAACCCAGAAAACTTCTAACCTCTGACACGTTCTTTGGTGGACTCTAATTAATAATTGCTAAAATTTTGCTCGGTTCAACCCTGATGCCTTCAGCGATACGATGTGACCAAGAAAGCTGACTTCTCATAGCCAAAATTCACATTTACTAAACTTGGCATACAATTGTTTTTCCCATAAATTTTTTAACACAATCCTTAAATGTTCAGCATTTTCATCTTTACTTTGAGAATAAACTAAAATATCATCTATGAATACCACAACAAACCTATCTAAGGACGGTCTGAAAATCCTGTTCATTAAATCCATAAACACTGCTGGTGCATTTGTTAATCCAAATGGCATCACCAAGAATTTGTAATGACCATATCTAGTTCTGAAAGTTATTTTTGGAACATCTGAATTCTTCACCCGGAGCTGGTAATAACTCGAACTAAGATCAATCTTTGAAAATACAGTAGCTCCCTTCAACTGATCAAATAAGTCATCAATTCGAGGCAGTGGATATTTATTCTTTATAGTGACTTTGTTAAGTTGCTGGTAATCAATACACAACCTTAAAGATCCATCTTTTTTCTTTACAAATAACACCGGAGCACCCCATGGTGAGAAACTAGGTCAAGCAAAACCCCTGTCAATTAATTCTTGTAACTGCACCTTCAACTCTTTTAACTCGGCAGGAGCCAATCAATAAGGTGCTATCGATATTGGTGTTGTCCTCGGAATTAGATCTTTAAAGAACTCCACTTCTCTGGCAAGTGGTAAGCCAGACAATTCTTCCGAAAATATGTCTTGAAACTTACATACAACTGGCACAGATTGAATCTTTGACTTAGTTACCTTAGTATCCAACACATAAGCAAGATAAGCATCATATCCCTTCCTCATACATTTTTGTACTGCTATTGCTGAAATCATATTAAATAATCCTTCTAGCTTGTTAGATTCAACATGAAGTAACTCACCGTCTTGACATTTCAACATAATATATTTCTGTTTACAATTTACCACTGCATCATGTTGGGTTAACCAATCCATTCCCAATATCACATCGAATTCATCAAAAGGCAGCAGTATTAAATCAGCTAAGAAACATTTACCCTTTACCATAAGTGGACAATTCTTACTTTATCAACCTTTACACATTGACCCAAAAGATTTGAGGCTTCCACCACAAATTCAGTGAATTCAATAGGTAAATTTTTAACTTTTAATAAATTTGTGTATATATACAAGTGTGTGGAACTAGGATCAATCAATGCAGTAATATCGGTATCTAGTAAAGAAAAACTACTAGTAATGACATCTGGTGCTGAAGCATCTTCTCGGGCTCATATGGCATATGTTCTTGCAGGAGCTCGAGCCTCAGATTTAACATTTGAATCTTTTGTAGTGCTTCAACTACCAATAACATTTCTAGGGTGTCTAGGTTGTAACACCCGCACCGAGACCGTTCTTCGAGTCGACACGAGGGTTCGCAGACTTAAATCACTTATTGCACAGTCCATTTTAAATTTCAGACGAGTGGCTAATCTGCGTCCTTTGTTTCCTTAAAAATCATATCTCGAGTTCCAAAAGTCGAAAACCGCCCGTAAATTTTTCCGAAACTAGACTCATATATCTATCTAAAAATTTTTCTAGAATTTTGGTTGAGCCAATTAGTCTGATTTATTAGTTAAAGTCTCCCTGTTTGTGGTTCGACCACTTGACCTTCGTGCATTACGACTTGGATATCTCCTATCTGAGGCCTTAATATCGATGCCGTTTGTTTCTATAGAAACTAGACTCGAAAAGGAACAACTTCTAATTATCTACGGTTAATTTATAATGAATTTCCAAAGTCGAACAGGAATCCGAAACCGTCCTGGCCCTATTTCATGAAAACTTAAATATCTCCTAATATATTGTTCATATGATCATTTCGTTACTTTCCTATGAAAATAGATTCATCAAGGTTCGATTACATAATTTATTCACTATTTAATTCCATTCCTACTATTTTTAGTGATTTTTCACATCCACGTCACGCTGCTATCAAGCATCCATTTTAAGGTAGACTTTACCTATTACATAGTTTCCATGCCTCTTAATGAACATATACATTCAAGATGACTATAACATTATGCTCAAAACATTATATAAGCCATTTTCGCATGGCTATCCAAAGTTTTACATACCAAATTTCAACAAAACATAATAGCCTATACATGCCGAAATGTTCTCCTAGACCAACTAAGAAGAAAATACCAAAAGTTGCTAGTCGGTGTGATGACTTGATGACGGTCCCGAATACGCAAAAAGTCGAGTCCAAGAAACCTAAAATAGGTGACAAGCAAACACCGAATGAGTATATAACTCAAGAAGTCATAAGCATTACACTACCATCCATTAATAAAATTTTCACAAGAGGAAACAACGAAATGAGGCTAAGTACTTCATCCATACCGAACTATGCCATAGTTTCTTAGACCTTACGATTCAATCTCATTCCAAGTCCTACATTGACATTTCATACGCTATTCAATAGAATAATTGAGGCATTTCCATACCTCATTTTATTTTCGTTACAATCATACAACTAAGCGAACTTTCACCTATTCCACGATGAACCTTATGTACGTGACTTCAATTATAATCATCACATAGGTTCAAAACTTACCACGCTCAACTCCAAATATAAACATAGCACCTATTAGCCATGAACTCAAGGTACTTACCCCTTTCCGCTGTCCGAAATCGACTCGGTAAGGTCGCACCCTTAATATAAATAATTGATAGAAAATATATATATATATATAGTGGGTTCGCACACATAGTGCTTAATAATCAACCACGCACACTTAGTGCCATGCATTTCAAGCCCGCACACTTAGTGCCAATCTCACAACCGTGAACACTTATTGCCCGCACACTTAGTGCCGAAAACCAGCCACTCTATACGCTTCACTTCCTTTTTACATTCGACAATTTCATCTCTACATACATATACATTTGTATACATTTCATCTCATTAACCACAATTGCATAGGTATTACGATCATTTAAATCAATACCAACTATATGCTTAATGACTTACCTTGTGTTGGGTAAAATAATTCCAAGTCGGCTACTTTCGATGACCTTCGATTTCCCTTGTTGGACGCCTCTCCTTTAGGATCTTGAGCTTAAACAAATAAATTAACTCATTCAACCGCTTTGCTACATATATTGGTATTCACATTTTAATGATTTTATGACATACGAACGGCATGGTAAAATTTTTATCTTGCTACCTTATGTTCTTAGCTATTCGCTAATAACCATATGCTATCGCCCTACTATCAATAATTCAATCACACATGCATATATATATATATATATGTAGAATGTGCAAAGCTTAGAATCAACATCACCTATGCTCTTAATTTGATGGCCGAATATGCATACATATATACATGATGTCAACTATACTATCATCTTTAATTCACTTAAACACAAAATTTCATCTCATGAACACTTGACCGAATTCTTCCTAATCTAGCATGGCTTCACATATATTTATAACATCCTACAAATCCACATATACCACATTTATACATAAATTTTCTTTTACTTTTCCACTACTTCCATTCACAACATCAAAAGCACCATACACATGTATCATTACAAAGCTTCACACTTAGCATACAAATGACATCAACACAAATCCACCTTAGCCGAAACTTAACTCATCTTCATGCCTCATCACCACAACATCAAACATCAACCAAGAAGACAACACCCATGGCCAAATATCATCTCCATCCCATAGCAAAGATTTAAACCATGGGCTAGGTAGAACTCAAACTAACAACTAAAAACATGCATGAATCTCATGGACAACATCAAACATACCTTAGTCTAGCAAACTACCATAGCTGATTTTCTCAAGCTCTCCCCTTCTTCTTAGAACATTCGCCAAGGAAGAAAAATGTGAAAGGATGGACACTTTTTTTTTCCTTTGTTTTCATCATATTCCTTTTTTTTCATTATTTTATTCTTTCTAACATAACCACTAACCCAACATGTTTGCAACATGTTTCCTCTTATAGTATGGCCGGCCACCATGCTTAAATTTTGGGTAAATTGACATGCAAACCCATCATTTTCACAACATGCATTAATAGACCACTTTACATTTGCCTAGCACATTTCTAAATTTTCTCACACAAGTCCTATTTGATAAAATTCACTTACAATTAACAAAATCCAAACATGAAATTTTCACTCATGCATATGTACATATAATAAGCATCAACTATGACAGTTAATTATTTTTGTGACTCGGTTTAGCGGTCCCGAAACCACTTTCCGACTAGGGTCAATTTAGGGCTGTCACAACTCTCCCCTACTTAAGAAATTTTCGTCCCCAAAAATCTTACCAGTAAATAGGTTTGGGTATCGTTCTTTCATAGAGTTCTCAGGTTCCCAAGTAGCTTCTTCCATTTCGTGTTTGAGCCATAACACTTTCACTAACGGAACCCTTTTGTTTCGCAACTCTTTCACTTCACGAGCTAGGATACAGATCGGTTCTTCTTCATAACTCATATCGGCTTGAATTTCAATCTCAGAGGGGTTTATTACATGCGAAGGATCGGATCGGTAACGTCGAAGCATCGAAACATGAAAAACATTATGAATCCTTTCAAGTTCAGGGGGCAAGATCAATATATACGTAACTGGACCAATTCGTTCAGAGATTTCGTACGGCCCAATGAACCTCGGACTTAGTTTGCCCTTATGGCCAAATCTGAGTATCTTTTTCCAAGGTGAGACCTTAAGAAACACTTTGTCTCCCACGATACTCGATATCCTTTCGTTTTAAATCCGCATACGATTTACGTGATTCGTGGTCGCCTTCAGACTTTCACGAATTATTTTTACTTTCATTAAGCATCTTTAATCAAATCCACTCAAAATTTTACTTTCACCGAGCTCGGTCCAAAACAATGGTGTACGGCATTTTCGATCGTACAAAGCCTCGTAAGGCGCCATCTTAATGCTTGACTGAAAACTATTATTGTGCGAATTCAATCAAAGGTAAATACCGTTCCATGAACCACTAAACTCGAGGATGCAACATCTCAACATATCCTCGAGTATCGAATTATTCGTTCAGATTGGCCATCGATCTGGGATGAAATGCGGTGCTAAAATGCATCTTAGTACCCAACACTTCTTGTAACTTCTTCCAAAATCGCGATGTAAATCTTGGGTCTCTATCGACACGATAGAAATAGGTACCCCATGCAATCGAACAATTTGGGAGATGTATAATTCGCCAATTTATCGAGCGAAAAATCCGTGCAGACGAGGATAAAATGAGCGGACTTGGTCAATCTATCAACAATAACCTGCATCGAGTCTTTCTTACTCTGAGTCAAAGGTAACCCAGATACAAAGTCCATTGTCACTCGATCCCATTTCCATTCGGGTATCATGATTGGCTGAAGTAATCCCGACGGCACTTGATGTTCCGCTTTTACTTGTTGACATATCAAACACCTTGAAACAAATTCAGAAATGTCTCGTTTCATACCCGGCCACCAAAATTGACGTTTTAGATCGTTGTACATTTTAGTACTACCCGAGTGGACTGACATTCGACTACTGTGAGCCTCATTCAAAATTATCGAAATAAGTTCCGAATTTCTTGGAACACATAATCGACTCTTGAACGTCAAGCAATCATTGTTGTCAATCCGAAACTCTGATTCCTCATTCGAGGCACATTCAGCTCGTTTAGCGACCAATTCAGCGTCGACTTTCTGGGATTCAAGTATTTGATGAATCAATAATGGTTTGGCCTTTAATTCAACTACTAGCACCTCATCAGGCGAAACGGATAGGTGAGCATCCATCGCTCTCAAAGTAAACAGTGCTTTACGACTCAAAGCATCGGCCACCACGTTAGCCTTCCCCGGGTGATAATCAATGACAAGTTCATAGTCTTTCAACAACTCAAGCCAACGTCTTTGTCGCAGATTTAGATCTCTTTGAGTCATCAAATATTTAAGACTCTTGTGGTCCGAATAAATATGACACCTCTCTCCAAACAAGTAATGTCGCCATATTTTCAAGGCGAACACTATGGCCGCTAATTCAAGGTCATGGGTCGGATAGTTTCTCTCATGCGGCTTTAATTGTCTCGACGCGTAAGCCACAACTCGACCTTCTTGCATCAACACACAACCTAGCCCAAGCAAGGATGCATCATGTAAATAACAAACTCCTTGGGACTCACATTTGTACTAGCACTGGGGCCTCGGTTAAGCAGGTTTTTAGTCGATCGAAACTTTCTGACGGTGTTCGACCATTCGAACTCAACATCTTTTTAAGTAGTTTTGTCAACGGTGCGACTATCATCGAAAAGCCCTTTACAAAAGCGTCGGTAGTATCCGCAAGTCCCAAAAGCTCCTAACTTCAGTAATACTCCTTGGAGGTTTCCAATTGAGTATGGCCGAAATTTTGTTCGGATCCACCCTGACACCCGATGAGGACACCACGTGCCCCAAAAGCTAACCTCTCTCAACCAAAATTCACATTTACTAAATTTTGCATATAAGCGCTTGTCTCGTAAAATTTGTAATACTAATCTCAAATGCTCGGCATGTTCAAACTTCACCTTGTGAATAAACTAAAATATCATCAATAAACACAACCACAAACCGATCCAAGTATGGTCTGAACACTCGATTCATTAAATCCATAAATAGCGCAGGGGCATTAGTGAGCCCAAACAGCATCACTAAGAATTCAGTAGTGACCGTATCTCGCTTAAAGCGTTTTGGGTATATCCGAATCTCGAATCCAGAATCGATAATAACCCGATCTCAAATCTATCTTTGAAAACACCGAGGCTCCTTTAGTTGATCAAACAAATCATCAATACGCTGTAACGGATATTTATTCTTTATTGTCACTTTATTCACCGACGATAGTCGATGCACAACCTCATGGTTCCGTCCTTCTTTTCACAAACAATCTTGGTGCACCCCAAGGTGAGAAACTTGGTCGAGCAAAACCTCTATCCGTCAATTCTTGCAACCGAGCTTTCAACTCTTTCAACTCGGTTGGTGCCATACGACACGGAGCTATCGAAATCGGCGTAGTCCGGTACAAGCTCAATGCCAAACTCTACCTCCGAACAGTGGTAAACCCGGTAATTCTTGGGGAAAACGTCCGGTATTCACAAACCACCGACTGATTCGGGTTTCCTTTCTAACTCTTTGTCATCAAGTACATACACAAGGTATGTTTCACACCTGTTTCACATATCTCGGCGGTCATTGAAGATATTATCACTGGCACCCCTTTAAATCAAGAGACTCAACTTGGACTACTTCATTATTTGTACTCCTCAAATCAATGGTTTTCCTTTTACAGTTCACCTTGCATCATGTACGGTCAACCAATCCATACCGAATAACATCAAATTCGTCAAGCGGGTAAAAGCATCAAATCGGTAGGAAAACAGATTCTCGGATTATTAGAGGCATTTCTTACACTTTATCAACAAGTACGTATTGAACCAAAGGGTTTGACACTGAATTACGAACTCGAGAGACTCGACAGATAGAGTCTTCTTGGATGCTAAGGTTTCACATACGTATGAATAAGTAGAGCCGGGGTCAATCAATGCAATCACACTAGTATCAAAGAGAGTGAAAGTACCGGTGATAACATTAGGGAGGATGTCTCCTCTCGTCTTGCGAATGGCATATGCTCTAGCAGAGTACGGGTCTCGGTTGAACAGTAGTATCAGAGGCCCCTCTCGACTACCACCCCTACCTCCTGAAATTCTCGGTGGTCTACCTCTAGTCATCATTCCACTAGGTCTTGCACCTTGCATCCTATTCTTCTCATCAAGCTCGTGCAATCTCTAATGAAGTGGTCCTTGAACCGCATCCGTAATGTGAGCCTGTTAGTAGACTTACCCCAACATTCACTTATGTGTCGTCTTCCACATTGGGGGCATTCGGGTTTCTCTTGGCGATTATTGCCCACACTAGCTACCAAGTAGCTCGAGTCCGTCGATGGTTGTGCTCTAATGGAAGTTTCGCGATCGTCCTCGATTTATTAGTGTCCTCCCCGACCTTCTTTACTGTACCGAGAACGGAGCTTTACCCATCGATCTTTTACGATAGTCTCTAGCTTCAAATTCACCTTCTCCTTCTCTTTTCCAAGTTCTTCCGCCTTTGTGCTTGTTCAACTAGTGTTACGAATTCTTTTATCTCCAAAATACCCACTAGTAGCTTTAAATCTTCATTCAATCCTTCTTCAAATCTCTTGCACATAGCAACCTCATCACCACACACTCCGGGCATACCGACCGAGTCTTACAAACTCATGTTCAGTATTCGACATCTTGTCATCTGACCTTGCTTGAGTTCCAAGAATTCCTTACGCTTTTGATCGATGAACCGTTGACTAATATATTTCTTTGAAATTTTGCTTGGAAGAAATCCCAAGTAACTCGTTCGTTTGGGACTATGGAAATCAAGGTCCTCCACCAATAGTAGGCTGAGTCTCGCAACAAGGATATAGCACACTTTAGACATTCATCGGGTGTGGATGACAGTTCATCGAACATCCGAATGGTGTTATCAAGCCAGAACTCCGCCCTTTCGACATCATCAGTAACTATGGCCTTAAACTCCTCGGCTCCGCTTCCTAATCAAGTCTAGGTGGTTTACTCACCTCACGGGATCGATGGCGATGGCATTACGGGCTCTTGGGGTGGATTATTCAAATTCGGGAATGGTTGGACAGCCGGAATGGTTCGGGCATATTGCGCGACCCACTCATTCATCATGGTGAAAAAGGCTTGTTTTGCCCCCTCATCCTGATTATTTGCAGATGACTGAGGTTCAACAGGCGGTCTCCCTTACGCAGGAGCAGCCGCTACACTTTCAACTTCATCCGCTAAGGGTCTCTCTACCCCGGGTTCCATTTGCTAATCAAAACAAAAATTTTAACCGTCAGAAGTCATCACATTATTAAGCACTAACATTAAGGCATGTATAGCTAGACTAATACACGCTATGGTAGTCCTAGAACCGACTAAACCATAGCTCTGATACCAACTTTATTGTAACACCCCGTACCTGAGACCGTTGCCGGAGTCAGACATGAGGGGTTCGCAGACTTAAATCACTTATTGTACAGTCCATTTTAAATTTCCAGACGAGTGGCTAACACGTCCTTTGTTTCCTTAAAATCATATCTCGAGTTCCAAAAGTCGAAAACCAGTTCGTAAATTTTTCCTAAAACTAGACTCATATATCCATATAAAATTTTTTCTAGAATTTTTGGTTGAGTCAATTAGTACAGATTTATTAGTTAAAGTCTCCCCTGTTTGAGGTTCGACCACTTGACCTTCGTGCATTACGACTTGGATATCTCCTGCATGCAGGGCCTCAATCTCGATGCCGTTTGTTTCTATAGAAACTAGACTCAAAAGGAACAACTTCTAATTATCTCCGGTTAATTTATAATGAATTTCCAAAGTCGAACAGGAATCCGAAACCGTCTGGCCCTGTTTTGCGAAAACTTAAATATCTCCTAATATATTGTTCATATGATCATTTCGTTACTTTCCTATGAAAATAGATTCGTCAAGGTTCGATTACATAATTTATTCACTATTTAATTCCATTCCTACTATTTTTAGTGATTTTTCACATCCACGTCCTTCTTGCTATCAGCATCCATTTTTAAGGTAGACTTTACCTATTACATAGTTTCCATGCCTCTTAATGAACATATACATTCAAGATGACTATAACATTATGCTCAAAACGTATATAAGCCATTTTCGCATGGCTATCCAAAGTTTTACATACCAAATTTCAACAAAACATAATAGCCTATACATGCTGAAATGTTCTCCTAGACCAACTAAGAAGAAAATACCAAAAGTTGCTAGTCGGTGTGATGACTTGATGACGGTCCCGAATACGCAAAAAGTCGAGTCCAAGAAACCTAAAATAGGTGACAAGCAAACACCGAATGAGTATATAACTCAGTAAGTCATAAGCATTACACTACCATCCATTAATAAAATTTTCACAAGAGGAAACAACGAAATGAGGCTAAGTACTTCATCCATACCGAACTATGCCATAGTTTCTTAGACCTTACGATTCAATCTCATTCCAAGTCCTACATTGACATTTCATACGCTATTCAATAGAATAATTGAGGCATTTCCATACCTCATTTTATTTTCGTTACAATCATACAACTAAGCGAACTTTCACCTATTCAACGATGAACCTTATGTACGTGACTTCAATTATAATCATCACATAGGTTCAAAACTTACCACGCTCAACTCCAAATATAAACATAGCACCTATTAGCCATGAACTCAAGGTACTTACCCCTTTCCGCTATCCGAAATCGACTCGGTAAGGTCGCACCCTTAATATAAATAATTGATAGAAAATATATATATATATAGTGGGTTCGCACACATAGTGCTTAATAATCAACCACGCACACTTAGTGCCATGTACTTTAAACTCGCACACTTAGTGCCATGCATTTCAAGCCCGCACACTTAGTGCCAATCTCACAACCGTGAACACTTATTGCCCGCACACTTAGTGCCGAAAACCAGCCACTCTATACGCTTCACTTCCTTTTTACATTTGACAATTTCATCTCTACATACATATACATTTGTAGACATTTCATCTCATTAACCACAATTGCATAGGTATTACGATCATTTAAATCAATACCAACTATATGCTTAATGACTTACCTTGTGTTGGGTAAAATAATTCCAAGTCGGCTACTCGATGACCTTCGATTTCCCCTTGTTGGACGCCTCTCCTTTAGGATCTTGAGCTTAAACAAATAAATTAACTCATTCAACCACTTTGCTACATATATTGGTATTCACATTTTAATGATTTTATGACATACGGAACGGCATGGTAAAATTTTTATCTTGCTACCTTATGTTCTTAGCTATTCACTAATAACCATATGCTATCGCCCTACTATCAATAATTCAATCACACATGCATATATATATATGTCCGAATGTGCAAAGCTTAGACTCAACATCACCTATGCTCTTAATTTGATGGCCGAATATGCATACATATATACATGATATCAACTATACTATCATCTTTAATTCACCTAAACACAAAATTTCATCTCATGAACACTTGACCAATTCTTCCTAATCTAGCATGGCTTCACATATATTTATAACATCCTACAAATCCACATATACCACATTTCTACATAAATTTTCTTTTACTTTTCCACTACTTCCATTCACAACATCAAAAGCACCATACACAAGTATCATTACAAAGCTTCATACTTAGCATGCAAATGACATCAACACAAATCCACCTTAGCGAAACTTAACTCATCTTCATGCCTCATCACCACAACATCAAACATCAACCAAGAAGACAACACCCATGGCGAATATCATCTCCATCCCATAGTAAAGATTTAAACCATGGGCTAGGTAGAACTCAAACTAACAACTAAAAACATGCATGAATCTCATGGACAACATCAAACATACCTTAGTCTAGCAAACTACCATAGCTGATTTTCTCAAGCTCTCCCCCTTCTTCTTAGAACATTCGCCAAGGAAGAAAAATGTGAAAGGATGGACATTTTTTTCCTTTGTTTTCATCATATTCCTTTTTTTCATTATTTTATTCTTTCTAACATAACCACTAACCCAACATGTTTGCAACATGTTTCCACTCATAGCATGGCTGGCCACCATGCTTAAATTTTGGGTAAATTGACATGCAAACCCATCATTTTCACAACATGCATTAATAGACCACTTTACATTTGCCTAGCACATTTCTAAATTTTCTCACACAAGTCCTATTTGATAAAATTCACTTACAATTAACAAAATCCAAACATGAAATTTTCACACATGCATATGTACATATAATGATCATCAACTATGACGGTTAATTATTTTTATGACTCGGTTTAGCGGTCCCGAAACCACTTTTCGACTAGGGTCAATTTAGGGCTCTCACATAGGTGGTCTGCCTCTTGAAGCAGTGTTACCTAGTTTTGAAGTCTGTTCAGCATCTCTTTCTACTATTTCTAGACAATCTTTCAAGAAGTGATCAAATGAACCACATTTGTAACATGCACCCATTTTCATTCGACACTCACCATAATGAAATTTGTTACAGTGTTTACATCTTGGCTTCATGTTTCCCAAACTTCCAATATTAGTCATTGACAGTGACGATGGCCTGGGATTAGAGCATTGAGAACCACGCTCTTTACCGGAATACCCAACTAAAGTAGTAGATCCTTCTTGATACCTCTTTGATTTCTTTGAAGAAAATGATCGAGACCTACCAATAGGTCTTTTCCCAAAGGATCGAGCTTCTCTGTTTGCCTTCTTCTTTCCTTTACTTAGCTCTTCAGCTTTCTTTGCACGATCAGCAAGTGCTGCAAACTCTCTTATTTCTAGAATACCAATCAGTAACTTTATGTTTTCATTTAATCCTTCCTCAAAACGTTTACACATTTGTGCTTCTGTTTGTACCCATTCAGTAACATATTGGCTTAACCGTACAAACTCCCTTTCATATCCCATAATGATCCTATTCCCCTACTTTAATTCTAGAAATTCTTTCATTTTCTGATCTAAGAATCTTTGACTAATATATTTCTTTCTGAATTCAGATTGAAAGAGTTCCCAAGTAATATAAGCCGTGTCCTTTAAGAAAGATAGAGCACATTTCAAGCATTCAGCTGAAGTACATGATAATTCGCCCAACACTCGAGTAGTATTTTCTAGCTATAATTCAGCTTTTTCTGGATCATCATCAATTGTAGCTCTAAATTCCTCAGCTCCATATTTTCTAATTTTATCCACTGGAGCCTTACCAATTCTAACAGTTTTAGTACCTGATGGTCTCTCAAGAACAGTCTGAGTATTTCGTGGGGGAGGTTGTAATTGAGAAGCAGTAGAATTTCTTCTCAAATATTCATGAAACCATTTATCCAACATTTCAAAGAAAGCCTCTTTAGCATATTCATTTCGACCCTCTGATTCAGACCTTCTACTACTAGTACCATCTATAGCTCGTCGTACGGAAGCTTGAGAAGCACTTTAAGCTTCCTCAGATTCTACTCTTGCTTGGTTGGAAGACATTTACTATATGAAAAACACATTTAACATGATCAGGAGATATCACACTATCATCAATTATAAAATGGAATGTATAGAAAAATTCACACTTGCTACATTAGTCCAAGAATCGGCTAAATCATAGTTTTGATACCACTAAATGTAACACTCCCAACCCGTATCCATCACTAAAATAGGGTTACGAGGCATTTTTGAACTTATACATTAGCATTTGTACAAAACTAAGTCATACATTTGCATTCCAAATCAAAACTTTTCAAATTTCATCAAAAAGTCCCTAATATGGGTCTACGGGGCCCAATACATGCTTTGGAAGTGGTTCGGGACTAAACTGGAAACTTTGGAAATTTATCCCTGAAGATAGGGGCAGACACCCGTGTGGCTTGGGACATGGCTGTGTGGCCAGCCTGTGTGAAATTCTGACTTGCAATTTCTTAAGTATCAAAGGGGCACATGACCGGGACACATGCCCATGTGGCTAAGCCATGTGGTACACTGATTTTTCACCATTTTAAAGCCATTTTCACATGATTTTGACACACGACCATGCTTGAAACCCGTGTCCTTCACACGATCAAGACACACGGCAGTGTCTTTTGCCCTGCACTATTCTGACTTTAAATTTAAGGATACAAGGGACACACGGTCATTTCACACTCCCGTGGTCTTACCGTGTGTCACACACAGTCTAGACACATGCCCATGTGGACGAAATAAGGCTATTTCCTTGTCCTGTTTCTCACCTAAACTTAACCAATTCCCTGCATGAAAACTTACAAGTATATACCATCCATTTCAACCAATTTTTAATATTCAAACTGATATGTTCCTATTTTCAATCATACTTCTAAACTTACTTTTACAAAAAATTTGACAATTTGTGTAATTAACTTGATTAACCAAAAACAACTCATGATACAATACCATACCATATCATCATTAAAACATACATTAGTAACCACTCCAATGGCTAGATTACAAACCATCATTTCTAAGTATTACTTGTCTACATTAGTCTATACATGTTATTATATCAAAATAAGTCTAACATTTTTACCAAAATCTAGGGATAGATAGTGTGATGATAACTCCGACACAAAATCCAACCTTCACGAGCTTTGCGCACTATACAACCGGAAAAATAAACTTAGTAAGCATTAATGCTTAGTAAGTTCATATAACCAAAATACACTTACCATTCATGTTCATCAAGTAATTTACACATTAAGTAATATGTCCATTAACTTAGTCAATTAGAAAATAAGCCTATACACAATCATTCAACCAATTGATTAGTTTTCAAAAACACTAAAATGCATAGATGAGCTCATCATACCATTTCTCTTTATATATCTATATATGTCGTTACCGCTGAATTATTGAATTTTTGATGGACCTTTCCATTTTCAATTGTACACTTGAGGTGTACATTCGTTTTCAAGTGGTACACACAAAGTATACCTTTCCTTTTTATATGGTATACACAAAGTATACCTAACCTTTCCAAATGTACACACAAAGTGTACATAACCTTTCCAAGTTGTACCACTTGCGTACATAAGTCCTTCTCAAGTATCACCCTTTCGGGATACGTTTTCTTTTCATAATGAGATCAAAAGATTATCTTTTCGGAACAACCTTTATTGCAACATATGCAGGATCTCTTATACAAGGTAATCACGTGTCCAATCGAAAATCAATATTCAAATGGATTCTTGTAATATTTCATCATTTATGTGTAAATCACAAATCATTATTGGTTTATTACTTGTACATAGAAATTACAAATCATGATGTACATAATTCAGAAATCAATTCAAACGAGTGTGATAAAAGTACAGAACATATAAAAGCCAAGAGAGTGTGAGTGGTCACAATGAATTACATTGAAAATATGAGAAATTAAGAAAATCTCACTCATATTGGCACAAATACTCATGAATTGCTTGTACTTATAAATATTGTATTAGAGTCCAAAGCATGGATAAAAGAACTAAGTAATTAGAGTTTGAACTGTCTGTATTCTTTAACCGTAAATGTTATATATATCTTTTAATGGAGGCATATGTTTAACTTATTTTGACTAGTTTGCTTTGTAATATATTGAACAAACATGTTTGAATGTAAAAATTGTAAGTCGTTTACACATCTAGATAGAATTATTTGTTTAGCAAATTTTTCTATTATCATTACTCCAATCCAATCACGTGTACCAATCATGCTCAAGTACTTTATTTTAGTTGTGTGTTTTATTTTTATCTTGTTTGTTTTTGGTTTCTTTTTTGTTTGCTTGAGGACAAACAACGACTTAAGTGTGGGGTATTTGATCTACCACAAATTGTAGTGGCAATTTAAGTACTTTTCGGTACTCAATGAGTTTGTTTTTAAGGCATTTCATGTTTAATTATTGCATTTTCAGTTTTATTAGCTTAAAGTTAAATTATTACAAAATAAAAATTTGTATGCAATAGTTTGAGTTAGTTGACCTATTGGGCCAATACTGACCTTAAGTTAGTTTTAGCGATTTAATCGAGTGTGCAGGACACCTATTTTTAGGCCCAAAAACATTAGGAACGATAGTCGAGTCAATACACAAGCTTCATTGTCGCAACATAGTTGAACGAGCACAAGAATTTATATTCAAAGTTCTGTGTCATGACACACGTCTAACAGAGGGAAGAAATTAAGCAATGGTGATTTTGTCTTTACAATCTATATTTAGTGCAATTGAGGCTTGCAGTTGACCTAATTAAAACTGCTAACTTTGCTTATAAATAGGAAGCTTATGCTCAACTAGAGGGAGCTTTTGCCAAGCCATTTTAAGGTTTTAGTTTAGTAGTTTAGGTTTTTAACTTGGTTTTATTTTATTTTCAAAATAGTTTTATTTATAGTTATTTGACTTGGATTCAATTTGACTCCATGTCTTCATAATTTAGTATTTTCATAATTTTCCTTTACATTTCTCTAGAAAATGACAATATCTCAATAACTGTTAAAGGACTTCACAGATCTAACCACATCAAGTTTATCAAACGGACCAATTTTAGGGAGATTAAAGAGTAGGTGTGGTAGTGATTAATGGAAGAATGATGGTTTCTCATACAAGTTAGTTGGTATAAATTTATGTGTGCTTAAGCCCTAGGATTGATGGCCTTAAGAAGTAATCTAGGTTAAACGAGGTTGAGAGATAAGTTTGCCAAGTAAATCATGATTTATCTCAGTCAGGACAGTAAGGTCGAGAAATTAATGAGTACTATTTGAGTAATTAATTAGTAGAGGCCGAGAGGTAACACTGGTTAGTTAATAACTAATTCAATAATAAAACCTGAATTCTAAAGTTAATTACAATCACTGAAATGAATTAATCTTCTTCTTGTTATTCAAGATTTTTTTGTTTGCCAACTTCATTTTTTTTTTAATTTAATGACTTTAATCTTTAATTTTAATTATCATAATATAATTTTTAGTGACTACCACTTAGACCTAATATTGTAGAAGACATATTTCAAATTAAATCAACCTCCCTTAGGTACAACCCTCAGAATGCTTACCGATGTTTCGTTGTAACACAAAACTATATTACAATTTGACCTGTTCACTTGCAGATACCACATTTCATTTGATATATTATTTGCATGATTTTACTCTAAACGTTCACATGTTTGGAGGCGGCCAGATGCTCGACTATATGCTACAACAATAAGACCCAAAAATTCTCATTCACAAGTTTATGATATGAAGTAAAATGAAATGCTTTCAGTTTGGTTCAAAATTTAAATTAAACCAAATTCTTGTATCGGAACATGTTCAACAAGGACATTCTTGAACCCGCCAGGTAAAAAAATTTTCGTTATCAACATTATTCCTTGATTTTTCAAATAATTACGTATGAATGTGCCCAAAAATCGAATGCCCAAAAATTTGAGTGTGACATGAAAAATGGTCAATTCTTGGTAAATGGGCAAAGGGTGAAACCCTATCTCGGGGGCACAATAATTACGTTTAAAGAGGTTTAATACTTGGATTGTAGCACCTATATATTTGAAATGAATAACCAAATTTTTTATAAAGATGACGACACCAAGGGGTTGTGCCAGGATATAGCCGATGTTTAATACTAATAATGTAACATCCCGAATTATGGCCTAGTCAGAACAGTGGTTTCAGGACCACAAATCTGACATAAGAAAATTTATTTTTATTATATTTTTATGGTCTACGATTTCACGGAATGATTTCGTAAAAATTTCATTCGAAAATTTCGATGTTTGGGCACTCAATTTGGTCAAAAGGACTAAATTGTAAAAAGTGCAAAAGTTGAGTTCTACATGTTAGAGGTGTCTAATTGTTATGAAATTTTAAATGGGAGGTCCTTTAATGGTAATTAGACCATTGTATAATTTTTTGGAGAAAAATGGACATGAAATGGGTGAAATAGAATATTATTAAGTTAGAGGCATTTTGGTAATCTAGTAATTAAAATGAATTAAAAACAAAATAAAAGCGAAAATTTCTTGTCCATATTCTTACTTGGTCGAATATGACATGAAGAAACCATGGCTAGGGTTTTCCAAGCTTCCAAGCTCGATTGTAAGTCCGTTTTGCCCCCTTTTTAATGATTTTTACATTTTTGAAATCCTCGTAATAAGATCTAGCTATTTCTACCATTTATTTGAGCTAGGGTTTGTGTTTAAAAATTTACTCATGAATTATATGCATGTATTTTGATGTTTAATGGTAGAATATGAAGGCTCGGTGTGTAATAAACGACTTTTTCTAAGTGATTTTCGGTAAAAATGCTTAAAAGGACTATATCGTAAAAGTTATAAAATTAGTCATTAAAGGGTGATTTAGTGGAAATTGGGGGCTTCCATAGTTATGAAAATGATTTTTATAGGCTTGAAATGCAAGGAAATTGAATAAAAATCATTTTATGAGCATTGGGGCAAAAGTGAAAATATGTGAAAGTTTAGGGGTCAAAATGAAAATTTGTAAAAATATGATTTTTGGACCCATATGAATAATGTGACTAATTATTAGGCTAAATGTGATATTATAGATCAAGGAAAACAAGATTCGGGTTTAGAACAAGGTTGAACAAGGTTAAGCACAAACTCGAAATAAATAGTTGTACTTGAAACCGAGGTAAGTTCATATGTCAATGATAATGCAATTATATTATTGTTCGTGCTTGAACTCAAATTGATGTGACAATGTCAATGTCAATGTCAATGTCAATGTCAATGATATGATATGAAGATTATATATTGTGACAATTGCCTAAATATAATTATGTGCAGTACCATGTTTATTACATAGACTAATGTCCAAATAAACATGAAAATGTGTTGAATTGAATGTACATTGCATGATCAGCTATGGTTATTAGTATACTTGGTGAAAAGAGAAAATCCCAGTTGAAAATAAAGGGATATCTTATGGATACGCTATTCTTACATGATATGAGATCCTGCATGTGTTGTAGAAAAGGATTTAGCCCGGACGAGTAATCCATTGATCTTGGTATAGAAAGGATCTAGCCCGGACGAGTGTTCCTTGAGTGATCGAGCCTCCCAAAGAATATGTGTGCATTATGGATTTAGCCCAGATGGGTAATCCGTTAGGGTCTGAATTTAGCCTGGATTGGTAATTCAGATCCAAACTCATTAAGAGTGTTTGTCACTACAAGGGATTTAGCCTAGACTGGTAATCCTGACATCACTCTATGATTTTATGTTATGGAGGATTTAGCCTGGATTGGTAATCCCGTCGTAAGATGTGAGGTTCGCGGGAGTGCTTGCTTGAAAACGATCACTTGTATAACTTGACGGTAAATGAGCTATCCATCGAGATTTTCGAGAAATTCAATGGGTATAATAATGAATAATGTGATGAAAGTCCCGAGATGGGCATGGTGATAAAGGTAAAGTTAATTGATATGCTATGGATATGTACAGGGACGTACATTATACTCATAAGTGATGCCTTATTGAAATGTGATAAATGATAAGTAAGCGAATTCATGCATATGTATGTGTATACATGATAAACAAGTAAAAAGTTTGAAAGATGGACCATCCTTATGCTTATGATTATGAATTGTGTTGTAACATCATGTTAACTTACATTGTGTAATGAGATATGGGTTTCATGAAATGATGAGTCCATGATCAATGAGCTTATGATAGTTACTATGAATTTGCACTAAAACAGTTTTGGACAGCAGCAATAGTCCAACTTTAAAAATCCACCAAAAATAGTAGAAATTGATTTAGAGACTGAATAAAAAAAATGAAATTAAATCTTATTTGAGTCTAGTTTCAGATAAAGGAAATTGTGCTAGTAAAGGATTCTCATATGATGAGATATTTGAATTCTTGTGAGACAGAATCAGAATGAGTTCGGAATCCCCTGTTCTGACTTGGGAAAATCACTAGAAATTGTAAAAAAAAAAATTATGAGTTAGGAATCATATGAATGGAATCCTTAATGAGTATACTTTCAGAAGAAAGAGACAGGAACATTATCCAAGTCTCGTACTATGGATAAAAAAATTGTAGTGAAGAAAGGTCGAAGCTGTCAAACAGAGAAATAAGGGAGATTTTGAATAATAAACTGTACTTATTGGCTAGACCAAAAATCCTAGAAATTTTATTGTAAGAATATAAATGAGTCTAGTTTTAGGGAAAATTAATGGATCTTAATTTTGAGTTTCGTAGGTCCAGATATAAATAAATTAGTAACTATGACTCAAGAAAACAACTTAACCAGAATATGAGTAAAAGTGTCATTATGGTTGATTGCCTAAAGAAACATGTTGTTATAATGCTTATTATTTCATATGGACTTACTAAGCTTTAAGCTTACTCCCTTCTCTCCATTTCTTTAGTGTTGTCAGGTCGGCTCGGGATTAGAGATCATTGGAGGGAGCACCACACTATCAAGCTATCAACTCCAGAGTATTATCATAGGTGTATTAAACACTTTCAAGTGAGTGGCATGTATAAGGACTAGTTTTTATATTAGATGTTGTTATGATTTGCCAAATGTATCGGCTTATATTGATCTATTGTATGTAGCCATGAGATGTGGCTTATTATGGTTATAGATTGTAAGCTCCTGCTATGGGTTAATGCATGTCGTGTGATTATAATTGGTTGCTATGAATAATTAGTATAACACATGTATACGATAAATGCCCTAGAACCATTCGAGGTGGTCGCGGCCAAAAAATGAATATGTGGCCTGGTAGTAAGTTGATAATGATTAAACATGGACAATTTTAAAATGTGTAGAGATTAAGTGTTGGGTAATAGACACTTGTAAGACAACATGCAAATTATTTAATTGAATCTTTCTCAAGGTCGATTAATCATTAAATTGATGCTATAATTTAGGTCAATGATGTGTAAAGTATGGGAAAGAATTAAGGACAACATAAGGCTTGGAAATAGCCTAAGTGTTGGCCACACGGGCAAGGACACGGCCATGTGTTTCAGCTGTGTGGAGGACACAGTCTAGCACACGAGCGTGTGGCTTGACCGTGTGGATCATTTTGTTTGGCTGATGTCATAAACAGAGAGTTACACAGGCTGAGGACACGGGCGTGTCCCAAGCCACAAGGACGTGTGTGACCACACAGCCCAACCCACACAGGCATGTGACTCTCCAAGGCAAGAAAATTGGTTAAGTTGCCCAAAGATTTTCAAAGTTCTCGATTTAGTCCTGAACCACCCCGATGTATGTTATAGGCTTCGAAGGCTTGTATAAGGGACGATATGCATGTTTTTGGGATGTTTTAATTTTGGGAAAAAATTTTGTGGCCCAGTTTTGCATGTTATGAATGTTTAAGTCCGGTAATACCTAGAACCCTGTCCCGGTGTCAAATACGGATAAGGGGTGTTACAAAGAATGTCACTATAATATTATTTTTGTGTGTTATTTTTGTGTTTTAGAATATGACTTCCATCTAGAAATTACACAACATTTTTTAGCGTCAATGAGGAGATGCATGACCTTGACTTGACCTCACACATGCTCACAGTAACCAGGGAAGTCCTTAAACCTTCTATTTTTATTTAGGAAACACATTGGGGACAATGTATAATTTAAATGTGGAGGGGTGTACATAGAATTTTTTTTTATTTTTTTTTGTTATTAGATGCATGTTTCTTTCTTTCGTTTATGTTTTGTACATGGTGCTTGAACATGGTGTAAATGATGATTGGTTGATGTGACATGATATTTGTTGCAAATACGTTAGTGAAATAAATAGTAATGTAAAATATTTATTTAAATCACAAGATTGAACCAAAAAAAAAAACAGATATATATATAAATCTAAAAAATAGAAATTGGAAAAAAAACTGGATCAAAATTATGCACTCGTAGGTAGGCAGAAAATTAACTGGTAGTTGAGGCCTATTTTCACAGTTTCCTTAGGACAGATTCGACCACTCATTTGGTGTTGGATAAAAATTTGGTCGACTGTCTCCTAGGATATAACAACAAGTTGAGTACGACTATAGTGATCAACGAACTATAGCCTAACTTTCTTGTCTCATCGAAAACATGTTTGAAATATGCAGGAAAAAAATCTCAAAATTTTTAAAGGAAAAATAGAGAAAAATTCAGTGTATATTTTCTCTTACAAATTATTTTGATTTTAAATAAAAATATTCAAAATGAAAGAACTTTTGGAAAATTTGACTAATATAGCCATTAACGTCTGAAATAAAGGGGCCCATTAAACTCAATTTAATATTTGTCCTTTTAATTCCAAACAAAATTTGAAGAGATAAGCTTTGCTGACAAAAACACAAAATTACGTATTGGGCTAAAATATTCGCAGGCCTAGAAGGCCCGACTAGTCCGAACATTTCGCGTCACCTACGTTGTTCGAGTATGCCTCTAACCCCGGTGGGTTTGGATTTACATCCCCTATGCACGAAGGAGAGCATTAGCTTAGCCATTCAATAACCACCAAGTTGGTTCACATATATAAATATATTTCACACTTGATACTTAACCAATGTGGAACTAAGCTTTCCATTTTCCACAACATAATTCACAAGTGGCTTACTTTGAGCATCAATTTCTTATTAATCACTCAACCATTTTGAGCATATGATATATCGTTGTAACAGTCTCATGGGGTAGAATATAAAACTATAATTTTATTATTTAAATCTCCACCTTTACCAATCGAGAATAGACCTCAAAGCTTTCAAAAATCTATTTGTTCCAACAATCCCCCACATGAATGAAATTGATAGTTTTAACAAAAAAACATTGACTCAATGTTGTGATAGAATCTACGATTGATAGTTGCATAGGATAGGTAGGCATCAACCCTTGAACCTTCCCCTGCAAAAGTATATTTACTTTACTAGTTGACCAGTAGACATGATGTCCTTGAACTGTTCTGTTATTTGTGTAAATGATGATATACCTTACATAACTACCTCTCTGGCAAGGTTTTAGTTCTAATGGGTATGTTTTTATTGCCATGAACATCTCCTGGTTCTACAAGAGTTTGAGAGAACTATCCCCTAGTAGTCTCCTCGAAGCCGCCCCACTTCACTTTCAGATAGGTGACTTATGTTACTCAGCTCACCAAAATACCCAACGATCATTAAAAGAATTGCTTAACCTATCCCACTTTTAATCACTATTTATATCATATGAACGAACTTGGGATAAGAATCCCTATAGTGACCTCACAAGGCCTATGAACGTAGGTTGTCCCTTTGAACTTAGATCTTGGGATCTTAAGTCAACTATGTTGGGTTTTCCTTCACATAGCGCCTTTAATTCTCTTGGGCTTTAGTCCCATTCCTTTCGATTTTTTATCAACCTGATCTCGATTTAAGCCTTTAGTTAGTAGATTTGCAATGGTATCTTTTGATTTTAAAAAATCAATAGAGATAACTCCATTTGAGATTAGTTGTCTAATAGTATTATGACGATGATGCACATGTCTCGACTTACCATTATACATTGCATTTTATGCTCTACCAATTGTTGCTTGGTTATCAGAACATATACATATTATAGGCACAGGCTTTGGCCAGTCAGGAATATCCTCCAAGAATTTTTGAAGCTATTTAGCCTCTTCTCTAGATTTGTCTAAAGCTACAAACTCAAATTCCATTGTGGATATGGTTATAATCATTTGTCTTAAGGATTTCCATGACACAGCTCCTCCTCCTAATGTAAAAACATATCCACTTGTGCCTTTGGTATCTTGAATATCAAATATCCAACTGGAATTCGAGAATCCTTCTAAAACAGTAGAATCTCTGGAATAATGTAGTCCGTAGTCTCAAGTATATCTGAGATATCTCAATACTCTTACAATTACTTTCCAATGCTTTTCCCTTAGATTACTTGTGAATCTGCTTAAACTTCTCACAGTAAAAGTAATATCTGGTCTAGTACAGCTCATAAGGTACATTAGACTACATGTGACCCTTGCATATTCCACTTGGCAACACTTTGACCTTTGTTTTTGGACAGATGTTGGCTCGTATCTATTAGAGTTCTAGCTATGCCAGAATCATCATTGCTAAATTTCCCAAGAATCTTGTCCACATAGTGTAACTAAGTCAATATGAGACCTTTAGATGACCTCTTAATTTGGATGCCCAAAATCACATCAGCTAGTCCCATATCTTTCATGTCAAATCTTGAATTTAACATGTCTTTGTTACGTTTTACCATTTCATTGTTACTTCCAACAATGAGTATGTCATCAACATATAAGCATGGAATTATAAATCCAATGTCGGTAGTTTTGACATACATAAATTTGTCACACTCATTAATCTTAAAGACATTTTTCATCATGACATTTTCGAACTTTTCATGTCATTGCTTTGGTTTTACTTAAGTCCATACAAAGACTTCTCAAATCTACAAGCTTTCTGGTACGTGATATTCATGACAGGTTTTAAATATTTATAATGAATCGTTCTTAAAACTAACTATTATCACGATGAAAGCAAGTGTACCTATCGAACAGTAGTATAGTTTTAGCAAGACCGGATTGTCAAACCCAAAGGAACTAAAAGTACTAGTAATGACTGTCTTTTTATTATCTAACCTAAGAATAATGGGGTTTGTTTTAACTAACTAATTAACTAAACTAAGAATTCACAGAAAATAGAATTGGGGAATTACTTTTGCAAAAACGATTTAATTAAGACAATACCTAAGGAAAAATCCACCTAGACTTTACTTGTTATTTGATTCTGAATCGGAGAATTTATTTATTTGACTTGATCCGTAGAAATCCCTAAGTTATATTATTATCCCTCTCGAGACTAACAATGTCTAACCCTAGGTTGAATAATTGAAATCTCTTTATAATTAACTCCCTAGGGTTGCATTAACTTGATCTATGGATCCTTTTATTAGGTTTCACCCTAATCCGGCAAAATCTTGTCACCCTATCTCTAGGCTCACAATCAACTCCGCTTAATTATGACAAATGTACTCTTAGACAGGGTTTATTCCTCCTCTGAATAAGAGCTTAACTTGAATTAATATCCTGGAATATCAAAACAAGAATTAAGAACACATAATTAAGAACAAGTCAAATATTTATCATACAATTCAGATAATAATAACAAGATCTATCTTAGGTTTCATTCCCCTTAGGTATTTAGGGGTTTTAGTTCATAACTAAAAAGTTAAACATCTCAGAAGAATAATGAATACAAGACATAAAGAAAAACCCAAAGCTCCTGAAGGGAAACTGAGGGGAGATCTTCAATCTTGATGATGAATTCGGCTTTTGAGATGGATCAATCGGCTTTCCTTGAGCAGTTCCCTGCTTCCTCCTTTCTGTGCCTCTTTTTCCTTCTCCTCTAGGGTGTATTTATAGGCTTTGGAATGCCTAATAACCCTTAAAATTGGCCTTTTTCGAATTGGGCTAAACTTTGGCTCGGTAGGAACACACCCGTATGACACGCTCATGTGCGATTGCTTAAGGCCGTAGTCAAGCCTGTTAAATAGGCACTTGCATGTGGTCCACCCGTGTGAGTCGTGCTTCGATTCTGCCAAATTAACACGACTATGTGGTCTGCCTGTGTGAGGAGGTCTAGGCCGTGTTGATTTCGTACATTGGCCCATTTTCTCTATTTTTGGCCCGTTTCTCGTTCTTTCCACTCTCCTATACGCACCTAAGTATAAAACATGAAATTAAGGCATTAGGAGCATCGAATTCACCAATTTTAAGGAAAAATCATCCATAAAATGTGCTAAGCATGGGATAAAAATATGTATGAATTACGATTTATCAAATACCCCCACACTTAAGCCTTTGCTTGTCCTCAAGCAAAATCCTCATGTCATAATTAAAATAAATTCTTCTCAACTTATAATTTCTATCGATAATATCTCAAAATAATCCATAGGTAATCATACATTGAAAATTCAACTGAAAGAACATCAAAGTTTCAAACATTCCAAGTTGAGCATTTTATCATGAAAACATATGTGTCTACCCTCATTTAAGTAACTACCTTTGATTCAAAATGTAACAGAGTTTCACATCCTCACTAAAGAGTCACTCAAATCATTCGAGGTGTTTAAGGAAAATAAAATGAAGCATTCAATAGTCAATAATGAACAGTCATTACCATAGGCTTGCATAAAAATCAAATCTCCACCAATATAAATTGAGATGAAACATCAATCAAAAGGTCTTTAGAGGGTTGTAACGTGGCTTTGGTTAAGGGTGTGGTCACAAGCTGAAAGAAAGGGTTAGAATCAAGATTGAATTGAAAAATTGCCTAACTAGAAAAATGACTAGCCATCAATTGCGTACAACAGAGCTTTTTCTCAGAATATGGAATTTAACTTCTTTAGCTTAAAAGATCACTACTACTAATATGTATACATTTTTTTTAATAAAAAGTCAAATTACAAAAAATAATAAAACATAGCTAAGCAATTATTCCAACTCAAATCTCGACAAAAATAGGGATCAAATTAATTTAGGAGATTTCAACAATAATGAGTTATGGGTTAATATCGAGGGTAAATCAATAAATGGGTTGTTAGGCTCAAGGGGGTTCACTAAGGGTTAATTGTGAAGGTAGGCTTTTATGGAGTGAGTGGGTTAAACCTAAGTGCCTTTTATCATTTTGACATATCAAATCAAATGGTGTGGTTTTCACATGCATAATCAAGCAAGTTCTAGAATAGCAATTCAATACTGACACACTCATAATGAAAGTGAGCATGAAAGAAATAATAGATGCTCTAAAGGCTCAAGATAATACCTAAACCTGGGGAAACAACCTAAAAGTTTTTAATTTTTCAAAAATCAACTTATCATGCTTGATTCCCTAATGTCTTAAAGTTTAAATCCTCAATGTATAAATGCCTATGTTTTAATTCAAGATATATCAATAAAAGTCATAAATCAATCAAAATTTATCCTAAACATGATATGAGAGCTTTTCAAGAGAACAAGGCAATCATTCAGATATTTTTCTGATAGTGAAATGAATACCCCCCACACTTAAGATGTACATTGCCTCAATGTACAAAGATAGATATGTAGAAAAGAATATAAATATAAGAAAGTGAGAGAAGTGAAACTTCCTAAGTGATGAATGAGTTTCCTTGAACTGGAGTTTTGGAGAATAATTGGCGTGAGGGTGGAGGAGGATACTCCAGCGGTGGTAAAGGTTCATTAGTCCATAAGTCCTGCACCAAAAGAATATTATATCTGAAGTTGGCTATGGTCGTGGTCGAGTAGGACATGGCAGTCGTGGAGAACCTTTCCTGGTGGAGTTTTTAGTTCCTATGTGATGATGAGCTGAGGAGCTCTTTATAACTGTGATAAAATCAGGAACTCTTTAAGAGGTATACTGAAGCATAATTACTCGTAATGAAATAGCTGAAGAATAAAAATTGTAAAACCTCAGGATAATTAGTATTAAAAGGAAATAAAAAAATAATTTCAAAATATAGAGATAAAAATAAAATAAAGTAAATAATAGGTGTTTATAGAGAAATTGGGGCACACGACCGTGGAGCACACCCGTGTGCTCTAAGCTCAGCCCGTGCGTTTCATATTTTTTGAAATTAGGCGCATTGGTGTACACGGCCATGTTGCATGGCGGTGTCAATCTCTGTTCGCTTCTCCCACGCCTGTGTATGCAGACGCATGTCCGTGTTAAATTGACTGATTTACCCATGGTTTCAGAACATGGGCGTGTTGTACGCTCATGTTATTTTGGCAGTTTTGCCCACGGCCATGTCGCACGGCCATGGCTACTTATCGCAACCCGTGTTGGGGAAGAAAATTTTGCCCTGTTTTTACACGGCCGTGTTGCATGCTATGGTATGTGTAGGGCTTACGGCACGCCCATGTGCCTGACCGTGTGGTTTTGAAAAACCTGTGTTCAATGATTTGGTTAGTATGTTAGATTTTAAAAACTAAAATTTAAAGAAAGTAATATTGTTAGTGCTCGGGTTGCCCCCCGAGAAGCGCTTGTTTAAAGTCTAAGCTAGACTTTACTGTGTGAGTATACTTAAGGAGATTCGTGGAGCCATAGATCCTCCCTGTCATCTTTAAATTTCTCACCGTTATAAGGTTTGAGGCGATGTCCATTTACTTTGAAAGTACCTTGTGATGGGTGACTTATTTCTATGGTGCCGTATGAGAAAACTATTTTAACTACGAACGGACCTGACCATCATGATTTAAGCTTCCCAGGGAACAATTTGAGTCTCGAGTTATATAATAGTACAAGATCTCCAACTTCAAATTGTTTATTTTGTTTTAACCGAGCA
The DNA here is from genome assembly GCF_025698485.1 of Gossypium arboreum. Classification (NCBI taxonomy): domain Eukaryota; kingdom Viridiplantae; phylum Streptophyta; class Magnoliopsida; order Malvales; family Malvaceae; genus Gossypium; species Gossypium arboreum. Next base: position 44,270,245 of record NC_069080.1, read on the forward strand.
TCATGGCGTCATTTCATTGCTTCCTTATATAGTCTTGAATTTTCATATGCATAGGTTCGCCATTCGTCTAACTTGTTCAACTGCATCAACTTGTTTTCACCTGTAAGTTTAGGATCAAAGTTTAGAAATTTTATAGCCCAGAATGCTTTGTGTTCTAACTCAAATGGTAGATGACAACTTTTTCCATAAACGAGTTTGTATGGTAATGTTCCTATGGGGGTTTTAAAAGCAGTTCTTTAGGCCCATAATGCTTCATCTACTTTCATTGTCCAATCTTTCCTATTTAATCCTACTATTTTTTCTAGGATACATTTAAGTTCTCGATTTGCCATTTTGACTTGGCCACTAGTTTGAAGGTGGTAAGGGGTAGCTGTTCGATGGTAAACTCCATATTTCTTGAGGGTCTTTTCAAATTGAGCTTTACAGAAATGAGTCCCCTTATCGCTGATGATTAATCTAGGTGTTCCAAATCGAGAGAAAGGTTTTTTAAGGAAACATACCACTACTCTAGCATCATTTGTAGGCAGAGCTTGGGCTTCAACCCATTTAGACATATAATCGACAGCTACTAAGGTGTATTTATTTCCAAATGAACTAAGGAATGAACCCATGAAGTCGATACGCCAAACATAAAATATTTCACATGAAAGCATATATGTCTGAGGCATTTCATCATGGTTAGAGATATTACTTGTCCTTTTGCATTTGTCACAAGAAATAACATACCTGTTGGCATCTTTGAATAAGGTGGGCCAATAAAAACATGATTCAAGTATTTTATGTGCGGTCTTATTTCACTGTAATGTCCTCCAGCTGGTCCTGAGTGGCAGTGTTCCAAGATTTTTAATGCTTTTGTTCTTGTAACGCATCGCCGAATGACTTGATCGGCACATATACGGAAAAGAAAAGGATCTTCCCAAAAGTAGTTTTTCATATCAGTAAAGAATCGTTTCTTTTGCTGATGTGTCAACCCTTTTGGGATGACGTTAGCGTCTAAAAAATTCAAAATGTCTGCAAACCAAGGTACCTCCGAGTCAGAAATAGCAAAAAATTATTCTTCAGGGAACGAATCATTTATTTCCACTTCATCTAGCTCTTTATTACTTGAATTTTCAAGCTTGTATAAATGATCAGCTGCTAGATTTTCTGCTCCTTTCTTATCTTGAATTTCCAAGTTGAATTCCTGAAATAACAAAATCCATCGAATGAGTAGAAGTTTTGCATCAGTCTTAGTTAATAAGTAGAGAAGGGCAAAATGGTCAGTATAAACGACAACTTTAGACAATATTAGATATGACCTAAATTTATTTAATGCAAAAACCACAGCTAACAATTCTTTCTCCGTGTGGTGTAGTTCCCTTGTGCGACTGTCAAAGTTTTGCTAGAATAATAAATAGGTTGAAAGTGCTTGTTCCTTTGTTGTCCCAAAACTGCACCTACTGCAAAGTCACTCGCATCACACATTAGTTCAAAAGGTAAATTCCAATCAGGTGCTATTAATCAGAGCATTAATCAATTTATCCTTTAGAGTATTAAACGCTTCTAAACATTCCTGATCAAAATCAAAGAGCATATCTTTTTCTAGTAATTTGGTCAAAGGCTTAGCTATTTTAGAAAAATCTTTAATAAATCTTCTATAAAACCCAGCATGTCCTAAAAAACTTCTAATATCCTTAACCGAACTAGGAGGAGTAATTTTTCAATGATTTCGACTTTAGATTTATCAACCTCAATCCCTTTACTAGAAATTTTATGTCCTAGCACAAAACCTTGTTGAACCATAAACTGACATTTTTCCAAGTTAAGTACAAGGTTCGTTTCCTCACATCTTATTAAAACTTGTTTTAAATTTTTAAGGCAAAAATGGAAAAAGTTATCGAATACTGAGGAATCATCCATAAATACCTCCATGATATCTTCTATGAGTTCTTCGAAGATGGCCATCATACAATACTGGAACGTAGTAGGAGCATTACATAATCCAAAGGGCATTCTTCGATAAGTAAATGTACCGTATGGACATGTCAATAAAATAACATGAGTCATCTTGTTCCCTAGAAAATCTCATGGCATCATAAGTTTTAAAAATGATTTATTTGTCACCTACTCTAAGTACCATTTTACCATCACCCACATCAATAACAGCCCTAGCAGTGGCTAAAAATTGACGCTCTAAGATTAAAGACACTTCAACATCTTCATCCAATCAAGCACAACGAAGTCAACAGGGAATATAAATTTATCTACTTTTACAAGTATGTCCTCTATAATACCCCTAGGATATTTAACAGATCTATCAGCTAGTTGAATACTCATTCTAGTGGGTTTAGGTTCCCCAAGACCAAGTTGTTTAAACATTTTATATGGCATCAAATTAATGCTAGCACCTAAATCAACTAGTGCCTTATTGATGTTAAAACTACCAATTAAGCAGGGTATAGTAATACTTCCTAAATCTTTTAGTTTGGTTGGCAGTTTGTTTTGGAGTATAGCCGAACATTCCTCATTAAGTTTCACTGTAGATAATTCTTCAAACTTCCTTTTGTTTATTAGGAGCTCCTTTAAAAATTTTGCGCATGTAGTCATCTGCGATATAGCTTCAACAAAAGGTAAGTTAATATGTAGCTGTTTAAAAAGTTCAAGGAATTTACCAAATTATGCATTGGACTGGCATTACTTTCGAGTATATATTCCTTCGGCATTGGACTGGTATTGCTTTCAGGTTTTACCTCTTTTCCTTTGCTTATTTCAGCTTCTTGTTGTGGCTTCTTTTTCAATTTAGCTAACACTTTCACACTCCTCAGTGTAACTGCTTTCACATGTGCTTTTGGATCGGGTTCGGTGTTACTAGGTAGATTTCCTGGTGCTCTTTCTGAAATCATCTTAGCTATCTGTCCAATTTAAGTTTCTAGCCCTTGGATTGATGCTTGTTGATTTTTAAGTGTCGTCTCGGTATTCTAAAAATGGGTCTCTGACACTGAGATGAATTTGGTTAGCATTTCCTCATGGTTTGGCTTTTTCTCCTGCTGGTATGGTGGTTCCTGAAAGCCTGGAGGGGGTGATGGTTTCTGATTTCCTTGGCCTCCCCATGAAAAAGTTGGGTGATTCCTCTAACCTGTATTGTAAGTATTGCTGTAAGGATCGTTTTGAGATCAAGGATTATTACCCATATAATTTAACTGCCCATTCTCCATGTTGTGGCCATAAGGTGGGTATTCTGAATAGCTCGATCCACCTCCATTTACTTCGCACTGCATTACTGAGTGAACCTGTGAAGAACTAAGAAAACCATCAATTTTCTTATTCAAGAGTTCTACCTGATTAGAGAGCATGGTGACTGAATCGATGTTATAAATGCTAGCTATTTTCATTGGCTTTGTCCTCGTGACTTGCCACTGATAGTTATTTAGTGACATCTCCTCTATAAATTCATAGGCATCTTCAGGTGTTTTATTATTGATGGTTCCGCCAGCAGTTGCTTCCACCATTTGTCGAGTCGAAGGGTTCAGGCCATTATGAAAAGTTTGAACATGTAGCCAGAGTGGTAACCCATGGTGAGGGCATCTTTGCAAAAGGTCCTTATATCTCTCCCATGCATCGTAAAGTGTCTCTAAATCCATCTGTACTAAAGAAGAGATATCATTACATAATTTAGCCATTTTAGCCGGTGGAAAATATTTTAATAAAAAAATTCGGTCATTTGTTCCCAAGTAGTGATTGACCTTATGGTAATAAGTTCAACCGTTGTTTAGCCTTATTGCTTAATAAAAAGGGAAACAACTGAAGGCGAATGGTGTCATCAGAAATGGCATTAATTTTGAAGGTATCGCAAAATTCTAGGAAATTTGCCAAGTGAGCGTTGGGATCCTCGTCCTGCAAACCATCAATCTGAACAAACTGTTGTATCGTTTGAATTGTGTTAGGTTTCAGTTCAAAATTATTTTCAGCAATAGCAGGTCTGACTATACTTGGCTCAATTCCTATTAAATTATGTTTAGCATAATCATACATAGTGCGCGGAGTAGGATTTTGATTAACAACAATTGTAGGAGGTAGCGAATTTTCTTGGTTTTTAGCCATCTCCTCAGTTGGGGTTTGAATATAGTCCTCTTGCTTTTTTCTCTGTGTATCTTAAGCTTCGCCTAATTTCTTTTTGGTTTCTATGAACTTTGAGATCGATCTCACTGTCAAAAAGTAATGGTCCTTGTGACATCCCTAAATTGACCCTAGTCGGAAAGTGGTTTCGGGACCACTAAACCGAGTCGTAATAATAATTAACCATCATAATTGATGCTCATTATATGCATATATGCATGTGTGAAAATTTCATGTTTGGATTTTGTTAATTGTAAGTGAATTTTATCAATTAGGACTTGTGTGAGAAAACTTAGAAATGTGATAGGCAAATGTTGAAGTGGCCTATTGATGCATGCTAGAAAATGTTGTCCTTGCATGTCAAATTACCCAATTTATTCTCTAGTGGCCGGCCAAGATGGATGTGGATGGGCAAATATATATGTTTAATAGATATTAAATTAAGAAGTGGCATTAATTTAGATAAAATAATATTAGTTACATAAAGTAAAGAAAACAAAGGTGAAGGAAGACTTACCTACCAGCTTCTCCATTTTGCCGTGAATGAGCAAAGAAAACAAAAAAAAAATAATAATAGTAATACAAGAGAAATTAGAAGAGGAGTGTTCATCTTCTTCTCCATCTTGCCAAAGCTGAAAACCAAAGGAAGGAATTAGAGAGCTCTTCATTAAGCAAATTCGGCAACCCTTCTTCTAGTTGGAGGTAAGTCTTGAGATGTTGGCTTTAACTTCTTTGCATTTTGAGCTAATTGTCAAAGTGCATTTCGGCAATGTCATGAAAATCAAACTTTCATGGTGGTTGGAACATCAAGCCGTGTATCAAGAGGTTAGGAGAAGAGGTTGTTTCATGTTGTATTGAATAAGTAGAGGGCGATATAAGGTTAAAAATTTGTGAAATCTTAGTTAGGTAATGCTTGGTGCATTCGGCCATAGTTGATAGTGAAGCGGGTGATTTATTTCCTTTATGTTAAATGAATAAGTGTGAATGGGTGAAGTTTGGATTGGTTAAATGTTCATATAGGTTGTTTGATAAAAGGAAAAGAGAAGAATTAGATATCATCTTTGATGCTAGTGTCGTATAGGAGGATGTTGAACTTGAATAAGTAATATTCGCTAGCATGATAGGTACGAAATATTAAGTAGATGAGATAATTGATGGGGAAGTGGCTAATAGGGACTTTTAAATGAAATTATGCTAAGGCGAATGTATCAAATGCTAAGTGTGCTTATATGTGTATTCGCCAAGGAAGCATGATAGGAAGCTTCGATAGGTTTGAGAGATGAATGACCAAATGAACTATGGGTCATGTATGAATAAATTTTATGTATGTGTGTGATTGATTGGGAAGTAAATTTGTTTGATGTAGCTCAAGAGCTCAAAGGATCGAAGTTGGACAAGGGAAAGAAAAAGTAATTGAATAGCCGTTGAAGGCGATGCGACAACATCCGAGGTAAGTCGTTAAGCATATATGTTTGATATTGCTTGAATGATTGGAAAATCTATGCAATTGTGTTTAATGGAATGCTATATATGTATAAATGATATTGTATGTGTATGGAGTGATGACAATTGTTGAATGTAAAAGAAATAGTGAAATGTGTAGAAAGTTTGCTTTCGGCACTAAGTGTCTGGGCAATACGTGTGTATGGTGACGAGATTGGCACTAAGTGTGCGTGCTGGAAATATATGGCACTAAGTGTGCGATTGGAAATATATGGCACTATGTGTGCGATTTACTATGGCACTATGTGTGCGATTTACTATGGCACTATGTGTGCGATTCGCTATGGCACTATGGGTGCGAACATAATAAGCACTATGTGTGCCACATTCGGTTGTGGAAATAACTTGTGCATGAACGAGGTAAGTGATTGAGCTACTAACTAAATATCGAAATTGGGACTATCACGGTGTATGCATAAAATTATCTAGCACGTTGTTGTTCCAACTTGAGGAAGCGGATCCAAATCGATTGGGCTGACTTGGCGTTTGATTCGGTTGAAGGTCTTGGCATGAGATCGAACCAAAATTAAAGAAATTGTAGTATAGGTTGTTATGGTTGGAAACATCGATTTGTATTATTTGTTTATTCACTTATGATTGTTATTGTTGGATGGTAGAGTAGCGCTTACGACTTCTTGAGTTATGTACTCATTTGGTGTGCTTATTTGTTGTTTATTTAGGTTCTTGATCCATTTTGCGTGCTCGGACTGTCATCGAAGTCATCACACCGTCTAGCGACTTTTTGGTATCTTCTTCTTAGATGGTTTAAGAAAACATTTCGGCATGTATAGGCTATTATGTTTTGTTTGAACTTGGTATGTAAAATTTTGAATAGCCATGCGAAAATGGCTTATAAATGTTTTGAGCATAATGTTATAATCATTTGGTATGTATATGCTCATTAAGAGGCATGGAAGTGTTTGGCAATGACCAGCCATTAGAATGGGTCATCATGCTTATATTTTGGACCATATATGAAAAAGGGTGGTTGAATCATAGAAACTATGTGTTAGAGAAAGTCTATCCTAGAAAATGATGCAGGCAGCAACAGTGACGTGGATGTGAAAAACCACTAAAAATAGTAGGAATAGAATTAAATAGTGAATAAATTATGTAAATGAACCTTGATGAATCTATTTTCATATGGAGGAAACGAAACGGTTATATGAGTTGTATGTTAAGAGATATTTGGGTTTTAGTGAAACGGGGCCAGAACGGTTTCTGGATTCCCTGTTCTGACTTTGAAAATTCATTATAAATTAACCAGAAATAATTAGGAGTCATACCATATATGTATAAATTCCTATTTGAGTCTAGTTTCCATAGAAACAAACGGCACCAGTATTGAAGCCCTGCACAGGGAGTTATTTGAGTTGTAACGCATGAAGGTCAGTGTAGTCGGCCCCTGTAATATGGGAGACTTTAACTAATAAACTGTACTAATTGGCTTGACCAAAAATTCTAAAAAAAAATCTGTAGACGGAAATATGAGTCTAGTTTCAGAAAAAAATTACAAAACTGATTTTCTAGTTCTAAAACTCAAGTTATGATTTTTGAAGCGACTAGTACACAGATTGGCAGCTTGTCTGGAACTTTTCAATAAGTGGTTTGAAGTCTGTTAACACCTCGTGTTCGACTCCGGCGACGGTCTCGGTTCGGGGTGTTACAATTTTATTGGTATCAGAGCTATGGTTTAGTCGGTTCTAGGACTACCATGGCACGTATGAGTCTAGCTATACATGCCTTAATGTTAATGTTTAAATGTGTGATGACTTGACGGTTAAAATGTTTTTTTGTTGTTTTGATTAGTAAATGGATCCCGATGTAGAGAGAACCTTGGCGGATGACGTTGAAAGTGTAGCGGCTGCTCCTGCACAAGGGACGCCGCCTGTTGAACCTCAGTCATCTGCGAATAATCAAGGTGAGGGTGCTAAACAAGCCTTCTTTACCATGATGAATGAGTGGGTCGCATAATATGCCCGATCCAATCCGGCTGTCCAACAATTCCGAATTTGAATAATCCACCCAAGAGCCCGTAATGCCATCGCCATCGACCTGTGAGGCTGAGTAAGCCACTGTAGATTTGATTAGGAAGCGGGCTGAAGAGTTCAGGGCGTAATTCGATGATGCCGAAGGGCCGAGTTCGCTTGACAACACCATTCGGTGTTTGATGAATCATGCACACCGATGAATGTCTAAAGTGTGCTATATCCTTGTTGCGGGACTCACCTACTATTGGTGGAGGACCTTGATTTCCATAGTTCCAAGCGAGCGAGTTACTTGGGATTTCTTTCAAGCGGAGTTTGAAAGAAATATATTAGTCAACGGTTCATCGATCAAAAGCGTAAGGAATTCACGGAACTCAAGCAAGGCCGCATGACAAGATCTCGAATCGAACATGAGTTCGTAAGACTCAGTCGGTATGCCCGGGAGTGTGTGGCTGATGAGGTTGCTATGTGCAAGAGGTTTGAAGAAGGATTGAATGAAGATCTAAGACTACTAGTGGGTATTTTGGAGATAAAAGAATTCGTAACACTAGTTGAACGAGCCTGCAAGGCGGAGGAACTTGGAAAGGAGAAGAAGAAGGCTGAATTTGAAGCTAGAGACTATCGCAAAAGATCGACGGGTAAAGCTCCATTCTCGGCTGTAAAGAAGTTCAGGGAGGACACCAATAGATCGAGGACGACTGCGGGGATTTCCATTAGACCACGACCATTGACGGACTCCCGAGCTACTTCGGTAGCTAGTGTGGGCAATAACCGTCAAGAGAAACCTGAATGCCCCCAATGTGGGAGAAGACACATAGGTGAATGTTGGGGTAAGTCTACCAATAAGGCTTGTTACGGATGCGGTTCGAAGGACCACCTCATTAGAGATTGCACAGAGCTTGATGAGAAGAATAGGATGCAAGATGCGAGACCTAGTAGAATGACAGCTAGAGGTAGACCACCAAGAATTTCAGGAGGTAGAGGTGGTAGTCGAGAGAGGGCTCTTGTCACGGCTGTTCGATCCGAGACCAGCGCTCTGCTAGAGCATATGCCATCCGCAAGACGAGAGGAGGCATCCTCCCCTGACGTTATCACCGGTACTTTCACTCTTTTCGATATTAATGTGATTGCTTTGATTGACCCTGGTTCCACTCATTCTTATATATGCGAAACCTTAGCATCCAGTAAGACTTTGCCTATTGAGTCTATTGAGTTTGTAATTCGGGTGTCAAACCCCTTGGGTCATTACGTGCTTGTCAACAAAGTGTGTAAGAAAAGTCCCCTAGTGTTTCGAGGTTCTTGTTTTCCGGCGGACTTGATGCTTTTACCGTTCAACGAATTGACGTTATTCTTGGGTTGGATTGGTTGACCATGCACGATGCGATTGTAAATTGCAAAGGCAAGACTATCGATCTGAGGTGCGCGAATAACGAGATGATTTGGGTTGAGTCTACGGACTTAAAGGGGTTGCCAGCTGTAATATCAGTAATGTTGGCCCAGAAATATGTAAGAAAAGGGTGCGAAGCGTACCTTGCGTATGTGCTCGATGACAAGGAGTCGGAAAAGAAACCCGAATCTGTGCGATGGTTTGTGAATACCGGATGTTTTCCTCAAGAATTGCGGGTTTGCCACTGTTCGGAAATAGAGTTTGGCATCGAATTGGTACTGGTACCACTCAATTTCGATAGCTCCGTATCGTATGGCACCAACGGAATTAAAGGAGTTGAAAGCTTAGTTGCAAGAATTGGTGGATAGAGGTTTTGCTCGCCCGAGTTTTTCTCCTTGGGGTGCGCCAGTGTTGTTTGTGAAAAAGAAGGATGGAACCATGAGGCTGTGCATCGACTATCGTCAGCTTAATAAAGTGACGATAAAGAACAAATATCCGTTATCAGCAGATCGATGATTTGTTCGATCAATCAAGAAGAACCTCGGTGTTTTGAAAATAGATCCGAGATCGGGCTATTATCGATTCCATGAATTCGAGATTGGACGTACCCAAGACGCGCCTTGAGCGAGATATGGTCACTACGAGTTCCTAGTGATGCCATTTGGGCTTACTAATGCCCCTGCGGTATTTATGGATTTGATGAATCGGATTTTCAGACCATATCTGGATCGGTTCGTAGTTGTCTTCATTGATGACATTTTAGTCTATTCGCAAAATGAGACCGAACACGCTGAACACCTGAGGATAGTGTTGCGAATTTTACAGGATAAGCGGTTATATGCTAAGTTCAGCAAGTGTGAGTTCTGGTTGAAGGAGGTTAGCTTCTTGGGTCATGTGATATCTGCATCGGGTATTCGAGTCGACCCGAACAAAATTTCGGCCATAGTCGATTGGAAACCTCCAAGGAATGTTACCGAAGTTAGGAGCTTTTTGGGACTTGCCGGTTACTACCGACGGTTTGTAAAGGGATTCTCGATGATAGCCACACCCATGACAAAACTGCTTCAGAAAGATGTCAAATTTGAATGGACGGAAAAGTGTCGAAAAGTTTCGACCAATTGAAAACTCATTTGACGAAAGCTCCGGTTCTAGTACTGACCGAATCGGCAAAGAGTTTGTCATCTATAGTGATGCCTCCCTACTTGGGTTAGGTTGCGTATTGATGCAAGAAGGTCGAGTTGTGGCCTATCGTCGAGACAATTAAAGCCACATGAGAAAAATTATCCAACCCATGATCTCGAATTGGTCGCCATCGTATTCGCCTTAAAGATATGGCGACATTACTTATTTGGTGAGAAGTGCCATGTGTATTCGGATCACAAAAGTCTCAAATATTTGATGACTCAAAGAGACTTAAATCTGCGACAAAGACGATGGCTCGAGTTGTTAAAAGATTATGAGCTCGTCATTGATTATCACCGGGAAAGGCTAATGTGGTTGAGGATGCCTTAAGCGGAAATCACCGTTTGTTTTCTGACGATGAATGTACACTTGTCAATCCTACCCGACAATGTGTTAGTAGCTGAATTAAAGGCCAAACCATTGTTGGCTCATCAAATTCGGGAAGCTCGAAAGTTGATGAGGAGTTGCTTGCAAAAGCGGGTGAGTGTGTTACGAACAAGGAATCGAGTTTCAAATTGATGATGACGATTGTTTGAGGTTCAGAAGTCGTCTGTGTGTTCCAAAGAATTCGGAACTTATTTCGATAATTCTAAATGAAGCCTATTGTAGCCGAATGACAATCCACCCGGGGAGTACGAAGATGTACAACGATTTGAAACGTCGGTTTTGGTGGCATGGTATGAAACGAGACATCTCTGATTTTGTTTCGAAATGTTTAATATGTCAACAAGTGAAAGCGGAACATCAAGTGCCATCGGGATTACTTCAGCCGATCACGATACCCGAGTGGAAATGGGATCGAGTCACAATGGACTTTGTATCCGGACTGCCATTGTTAGCAAGTAAGAAGGATGCGATTTGGGTCGTTGTAGATAGATTGACTAAGTCGGCTCACTTTGTCCCCAGACGCACGGATTTTCAATGGACAAACTAGCCGAATTATGCGTTTCTCAGTTGTGAGACAACACGGGTGCCTATTTCCATCGTGTCAGATAGAGATCCGAGATTTACCTCGCGATTTTGGAAGAAGTTGCAAGAGGCTTTGGGTACCAAGCTGCATTTTAGCACTGCTTTTCATCCCCAAACCGATGGTCAATCCGAACGGATAATTCAAATCCTGGAGGATATGTTGAGATGTTGCATCCTTGAGTTTAGTGGTTCATGGGAAAGATATTTGCCTTTGATTGAATTCGCACAACAATAGCTTTCAATCAAGTATTAAGATGGCGCCTACGAGGCTTTATACGGTTGTAAATGCCGTACCCCATTATTCTAGGTGAACTTAGTGAAGGTAAATTCTTGAGGTTGATTTGGTTAAGGATACCGAGCAAAAGTTCGAGTGATTCGTGAAAGTTTGAAAGTCGCCGGATCGCCAAAAGTCGTATCTTGATTTGAAAAGAAAAGATATTGAATATCAAGTTGGAGACAAGGTCTTTCTCAAAGTTTCACCTTGGAAGAAGGTGCTTAGATTTGGTCGTAAGGGCAAATTGAGTCCGAGGTTCATCGGGCCATATGAAGTGTCCGAACGAGTTGGGCGATTGCATATCGATTAATTTTGCCCCGAGCTCGAAAAGATTCACAATGTTTTTCATGTCTCGATGCTTGACGATATAGGTCGATCCATCGCACGTAATTGCTCCATCCGAGATTGAGATTCACCTAATTTGAGATATGAAGAGGAACGGTTTGCATTATGAAGCGTGAAGTAAAAGAATTGCGCAATAGGAAAATCCCGTTAGTGAAGGTGTTGTGGCATAAACACGGAATGGAAGAAGCCACTTGGGAACTTGAAGACTTTATGAAAGAGCGATACCGAGCCTATTTACGGTAAGATTTTTGGGGACGAAAATTTCTTAAGTGGGGAGAGTTGTGACATCCCTAAATTGACCCTAGTCGGAAAGTGGTTTGGGACCACTAAACCGAGTCGTAATAATAATTAACCATCATAATTGATGCTCATTATATGCATATATGCATGTGTGAAAATTTCATGTTTGGATTTTGTTAATTGTAAGTGAATTTTATCAATTAGGACTTGTGAGAAAACTTAGAAATATGATAGGCAAATGTTGAAGTGGCCTATTGATGCATGCTAGAAAATGTTGTCCTTGCATGTCAAATTACCCAATTTATTCTCTAGTGGCGGCCAAGATGGATGTGGATGGGCAAATATATATGTTTAATAGATATTAAATTAAAAAGTGGCATTAATTTAGATAAAATAATATTAGTTACATAAAGTAAAGAAAACAAAGGTGAAGGAAGACTTACCTACCAACTTCTCCATTTTGCCGTGAATGAGCAAAGAAAAAAAAAAAAATAATAATAGTAATACAAGAGAAATTAGAAGAGGAGTGTTCATCTTCTTCTCCATCTTGCCAAAGCCGAAAACCAAAGGAAGGAATTAGAGAGCTCTTCATTAAGCAAATTCGGCAACCCTTCTTCTAGTTGGAGGTAAGTCTTGAGATGTTGGCTTTAACTTCTTTGCATTTTGAGCTAATTGTCAAAGTGCATTTCGGCAATGTCATGAAAAATCAAACTTTCATGGTGGTTGGAACATCAAGCCGTGTATCAAGAGGTTAGGAGAAGAGGTTGTTTCATGTTGTATTGAATAAGTAGAGGCGATATAAGGTTAAAATTTGTGAAATCTTAGTTAGGTAATGCTTGGTGCATTCGGCCATAGTTGATAGTGAAGCGGGTGATTTATTTCCTTTATGTTAAATGAATAAGTGTGAATGGGTGAAGTTTGGATTGGTTAAATGTTCATATAGGTTGTTTGATAAAAAGGGAAAAGAGAAGAATTAGATATCATCTTTGATGCTAGTGTCGTATAGGAGGATGTTGAACTTGAATAAGTAATATTCGGCTAGCATGATAGGTACGAAATATTAAGTAGATGAGATAATTGATGGGGAAGTGGCTAATAGGGACTTTTAAATGAAATTATGCTAAGGCCGAATGTATCAAATGCTAAGTGTGCTTATATGTGTATTCGGCCAAGGAAGCATGATAGGAAGCTTCGATAGGTTTGAGAGATGAATGACCAAATGAACTATGGGTCATGTATGAATAAATTTTATGTATGTGTGTGATTGATTGGGAAGTAAATTTGTTTGATGTAGCTCAAGAGCTCAAAGGATCGAAGTTGGACAAGGGAAAGAAAAAGTAATTGAATAGCCGTTGAAGGCGATGCGACAACATCCGAGGTAAGTCGTTAAGCATATATGTTTGATATTGCTTGAATGATTGGAAAATCTATGCAATTGTGTTTAATGGAATGCTATATATGTATAAATGATATTGTATGTGTATGGAGTGATGACAATTGTTGAATGTAAAAGAAATAGTGAAATGTGTAGAAAGTTTGCTTTCGGCACTAAGTGTGCGGGCAATACGTGTGTATGGTGACGAGATTGGCACTAAGTGTGCGTGCTGGAAATATATGGCACTAAGTGTGCGTGCTGGAAATATATGGCACTATGTGTGCGATTTACTATGGCACTATGTGTGCGATTTACTATGGCACTATGTGTGCGATTCGCTATGGCACTATGGGTGCGAACATAATAAGCACTATGTGTGCCACATTCGGTTGTGGAAATAACTTGTGCATGAGCGAGGTAAGTGATTGAGCTACTAACTAAATATCAAAATTGGGACCTGTATGCGGTGTATGCATAAAATTATCTAGTACGTTGTTGTTCCAACTTGAGGAAGCGGATCCAAATCGATTGGGCTGACTTGGCGTTTGATTCGGTTGAAGGTCTTGGCATGAGATCGAACCAAAAATTTAAGAAATTGTAGTATAGGTTGTTATGGTTGGAAACATCGATTTGTATTATTTGTTTATTCACTTATGATTGTTATTGTTGGATGGTAGAGTAGTGCTTACGACTTCTTGAGTTATGTACTCATTTGGTGTGCTTATTTGTTGTTTATTTAGGTTCTTGATCCATTTTGCGTGCTCGGACTGTCATCGAAGTCATCACACCGTCTAGCGACTTTTTGGTATCTTCTTCTTAGATGGTTTAAGAAAACATTTCGGCATGTATAGGCTATTATGTTTTGTTTGAACTTGGTATGTAAAATTTTGAATAGCCATGCGAAAATGGCTTATAAATGTTTTGAGCATAATGTTATAATCATTTGGTATGTATATGCTCATTAAGAGGCATGGAAGTGTTTGGCAATGACCAGCCATTAGAATGGGTCATCATGCTTATATTTTGGACCATATATGAAAAAGGGGTGGTTGAATCATAGAAACTATGTGTTAGAGAAAGTCTATCCTAGAAAATGATGCAGGCAGCAACAGTGACGTGGATGTGAAAAACCACTAAAAATAGTAGGAATAGAATTAAATAGTGAATAAATTATGTAAATGAACCTTGATGAATCTATTTTCATATGGAGGAAACGAAACGGTTATATGAGTTGTATGTTAAGAGATATTTGGGTTTTAGTGAAACGGGGCCAGAACGGTTTCTGGATTCCCTGTTCTGACTTTGAAAATTCATTATAAATTAACCAGAAATAATTAGGAGTCATACCATATATGTATAAATTCCTATTTGAGTCTAGTTTCCATAGAAACAAACGGCACCAGTATTGAAGCCCTGCACAGGGAGTTATTTGAGTTGTAACGCATGAAGGTCAGTGTAGTCGGCCCCTGTAATATGGGAGACTTTAACTAATAAACTGTACTAATTGGCTTGACCAAAAATTCTAAAAAAAAATCTGTAGACGGAAATATGAGTCTAGTTTCAGAAAAAAATTACAAAACTGATTTTCTAGTTCTAAAACTCAAGTTATGATTTTTGAAGCGACTAGTACACAGATTGGCAGCTTGTCTGGAACTTTTCAATAAGTGGTTTGAAGTCTGTTAACACCTCGTGTTCGACTCCGGCGACGGTCTCGGTTCGGGGTGTTACAATTTTATTGGTATCAGAGCTATGGTTTAGTCGGTTCTAGGACTACCATGGCACGTATGAGTCTAGCTATACATGCCTTAATGTTAATGTTTAAATGTGTGATGACTTCTGACGGTTAAAATGTTTTTTTTTGTTGTTTTGATTAGTAAATGGATCCCGATGTAGAGAGAACCTTGGCGGATGACGTTGAAAGTGTAGCGGCTGCTCCTGCACAAGGGACGCCGCCTGTTGAACCTCAGTCATCTGCGAATAATCAAGGTGAGGGTGCTAAACAAGCCTTCTTTACCATGATGAATGAGTGGGTCGCGCAATATGCCCGATCCAATCCGGCTGTCCAACAATTCCCGAATTTGAATAATCCACCCCAAGAGCCCGTAATGCCATCGATTCGACCGTGAGGCTGAGTAAGCCACTGTAGATTTGATTAGGAAGCGCGGGCTGAAGAGTTCAGGGCGTAATTATCGATGATGCCGAAGGGCCGAAGTTTCGCTTGACAACACCATTCGGTGTTTGATGGTATCATGCACACCGATGAATGTCTAAAGTGTGCTATATCCTTGTTGCGGGACTCACCTACTATTGGTGGAGGACCTTGATTTCCATAGTTCCAAACGAGCGAGTTACTTGGGATTTCTTTCAAGCGGAGTTTCAAAGAAATATATTAGTCAACAGTTCATCGATCAAAAGCGTAAGGAATTCACGGAACTCAAGCAAGGCCGCATGACAAGATCTCGAATACGAACATGAGTTCGTAAGACTCGATCGGTATGCCCGGAGTGTGTGGCTGATGAGGTTGCTATGTGCAAGAGGTTTGAAGAAGGATTGAATGAAGATCTAAGACTACTAGTGGGTATTTTGGAGATAAAAGAATTCGTAACACTAGTTGAACGAGCACGCAAGGCGGAGGAACTTGGAAAGGAGAAGAAGAAGGCTGAATTTGAAGCTAGAGACTATCGCAAAAGATCGACGGGTAAAGCTCCATTCTCGGCTGTAAAGAAGTTCAGGGAGGACACCAATAGATCGAGGACGATTGCGGGATTTCCATTAGACCACGACCATTGACGGACTCCGAGCTACTTGGTAGCTAGTGTGGGCAATAACCGTCAAGAGAAACCTGAATGCCCCCAATGTGGGAGAAGACACATAGGTGAATGTTGGGGTAAGTCTACCAATAAGGCTTGTTACGGATGCGGTTCGAAGGACCACCTCATTAGAGATTGCACAGAGCTTGATGAGAAGAATAGGATGCAAGATGCGAGACCTAGTAGAATGACAACTAGAGGTAGACCACCAAGAATTTCAGGAGGTAGAGGTGGTAGTCGAGAGGGCTCTTGACTGGCTGTTCGATCTCGAGACCAGCGCTCTGCTAGAGCATATGCCATCAGCAAGACGAGAGGAGGCATCCTCCCCTGACGTTATCACCGGTACTTTCACTCTTTTCGATATTAATGTGATTGCTTTGATTGACCCTGGTTCCACTCATTCTTATATATGCGAAACCTTAGCATCCAGTAAGACTTTGCCTATTGAGTCTATTGAGTTTGTAATTCGGGTGTCAAACCCCTTGGGTCATTACGTGCTTGTCAACAAAGTGTGTAAGAAAAGTCCCCTAGTGTTTCGAGGTTCTTGTTTTCCGGCGGACTTGATGCTTTTACCGTTCGACGAATTCGACGTTATTCTTGGGTTGGATTGGTTGACCATGCACGATGCGATTGTAAATTGCAAAGGCAAGACTATCGATCTGAGGTGCGCGAATAACGAGATGATTTGGGTTGAGTCTACGGACTTAAAGGGGTTGCCAGCTGTAATATCAGTAATGTTGGCCCAGAAATATGTAAGAAAAGGGTGCGAAGCGTACCTTGCGTATGTGCTCGATGACAAGGAGTCAGAAAAGAAACCCGAATCTGTGCCAGTGGTTTGTGAATACCCGGATGTTTTCCCTGAAGAATTGCCGGGTTTGCCACCTGTTCGGGAAATAGAGTTTGGCATCGAATTGGTACCTGGTACCACTCCAATTTCGATAGCTCCGTATCGTATGGCACCAACGGAATTAAAGGAGTTGAAAGCTTAGTTGCAAGAATTGGTGGATAGAGGTTTTGCTCGCCCGAGTTTTTCTCCTTGGGGTGCGCCAGTGTTGTTTGTGAAAAAGAAGGATGGAACCATGAGGCTGTGCATCGACTATCGTCAGCTTAATAAAGCGACGATAAAGAACAAATATCCGTATCAGCAGATCGATGATTTGTTCGATCAACTGAAGAAGCCTCGGTGTTTTCGAAAATAGATCCGAGATCGGGCTATTATCGATTCTTAATTCGAGATTGGACGTACCCAAGACTGCCTTCAGAACGAGATATGGTCACTACGAGTTCCTAGTGATGCCATTTGGGCTTACTAATGCCCCTGCGGTATTTATGGATTTGATGAATCGGATTTTCAGACCATATCTGGATCGGTTCGTAGTTGTCTTCATTGATGACATTTTAGTCTATTCATAAAATGAGACCGAACACATTTGAACACCTGAGGATAGTGTTGCGAATTTTACGGGATAAGCGGTTATATGCTAAGTTCAGCAAGTGTGAGTTCTGGTTGAAGGAGGTTAGCTTCTTGGGTCATGTGATATCTGCATCGGGTATTCGAGTCGACCCGAACAAAATTTCGGCCATAGTCGATTGGAAACCTCCAAGGAATGTTACCGAAGTTAGGAGCTTTTTGGGACTTGCCGGTTACTACCGACGGTTTGTAAAGGGATTCTCGATGATAGCCACACCCATGACAAAACTGCTTCAGAAAGATGTCAAATTTGAATGGACGGAAAAGTGTCAGAAAAGTTTCGACCAATTGAAAACTCATTTGACGAAAGCTCCAGTTCTAGTACAGCCCGAATCTGGCAAAGAGTTTGTCATCTATAGTGATGCCTCCCTACTTGGGTTAGGTTGCGTATTGATGCAAGAAGGTCGAGTTGTGGCCTATGCGTCGAGACAATTAAAGCCACATGAGAAAAATTATCCAACCCATGATCTCGAATTGGTCGCCATCGTATTCGCTTTTAAAGATATGGCGACATTACTTATTTGGTGAGAAGTGCCATGTGTATTCGGATCACAAAAGTCTCAAATATTTGATGACTCAAAGAGACTTAAATCTGCGACAAAGACGATGGCTCGAGTTGTTAAAAGATTATGAGCTCGTCATTGATTATCACCCGGGAAAGGCTAATGTGGTTGAGGATGCCTTAAGCCGAAATCACCGCTTGTTTTACTGAGCGATGAATGTACACTTGTCAATCCTACCCGACAATGTGTTAGTAGCTGAATTAAAGGCCAAACCATTGTTGGCTCATCAAATTCGGGAAGCTCGAAAGTTGATGAGGAGTTGCTTGCAAAAGCGGGTGAGTGTGTTCGAACAAGGAATCAGAGTTTCAAATTGATGATGACGATTGTTTGAGGTTCAGAAGTCGTCTGTGTGTTCCAAAGAATTCGGAACTTATTTCGATAATTCTAAATGAAGCCTATTGTAGCCGAATGACAATCCACCCGGGGAGTACGAAGATGTACAACGATTTGAAACGTCGGTTTTGGTGGCATGGTATGAAACGAGACATCTCTGATTTTGTTTCGAAATGTTTAATATGTCAACAAGTGAAAGCGGAACATCAAGTGCCATCGGGATTACTTCAGCCGATCACGATACCCGAGTGGAAATGGGATCGAGTCACAATGGACTTTGTATCCGGACTGCCATTGTTAGCAAGTAAGAAGGATGCGATTTGGGTCGTTGTAGATAGATTGACTAAGTCGGCTCACTTTGTCCCCGTACGTACGGATTTTTCAATGGACAAACTAGCCGAATTGTACGTTTCTCAGATTGTGAGACAACACGGGGTGCCTATTTCCATCGTGTCAGATAGAGATCCGAGATTTACCTCGCGATTTTGGAAGAAGTTGCAAGAGGCTTTGGGTACCAAGCTGCATTTTAGCACTGCTTTTCATCCCCAAACCGATGGTCAATCCGAACGGATAATTCAAATCCTGGAGGATATGTTGAGATGTTGCATCCTTGAGTTTAGTGGTTCATGGAAAGATATTTGCCTTTGATTGAATTCGCACAACAATAGCTTTCAATCAAGTATTAAGATGGCGCCTTACGAGGCTTTATACGGTTGTAAATGCCGTACCCCATTATTCTAGGTGAACTTAGTGAAGGTAAATTCTTGAGGTTGATTTGGTTAAGGATACCGAGCAAAAAGTTCGAGTGATTCGTGAAAGTTTGAAAGTCGCTCGGATCGCCAAAAGTCGTATCGGATTTGAAAAGAAAAGATATTGAATATCAAGTTGGAGACAAGGTCTTTCTCAAAGTTTCACCTTGGAAGAAGGTGCTTAGATTTGGTCGTAAGGGCAAATTGAGTCCGAGGTTCATCGGGCCATATGAAGTGTCCGAACGAGTTGGGCCAGTTGCATATCGATTAATTTTGCCCCCTGAGCTCGAAAAGATTCACAATGTTTTTCATGTCTCGATGCTTCGACGATATAGGTCTGATCCATCGCACGTAATTGCTCCATCTGAGATTGAGATTCAGCCTAATTTGAGATATGAAGAGGAACCGGTTTGCATTATGAAGCGTGAAGTAAAAGAATTGCGCAATAGGAAAATCCCGTTAGTGAAGGTGTTGTGGCATAAACACGGAATGGAAGAAGCCACTTGGGAACTTGAAGACTTTATGAAAGAGCGATACCCGAGCCTATTTACCGGTAAGATTTTTCGGGGACGAAAATTTCTTAAGTGGGGGAGAGTTGTGACATCCCTAAATTGACCCTAGTCGGAAAGTGGTTTCGGGACCACTAAACCGAGTCGTAATAATAATTAACCATCATAATTGATGCTCATTATATGCATATATGCATGTGTGAAAATTTCATGTTTGGATTTTGTTAATTGTAAGTGAATTTTATCAATTAGGACTTGTGTGAGAAAACTTAGAAATATGATAGGCAAATGTTGAAGTGGCCTATTGATGCATGCTAGAAAATGTTGTCCTTGCATGTCAAATTACCCAATTTATTCTCTAGTGGCCGGCCAAGATGGATGTGGATGGGCAAATATATATGTTTAATAGATATTAAATTAAAAAGTGGCATTAATTTAGATAAAATAATATTAGTTACATAAAGTAAAGAAAACAAAGGTGAAGGAAGACTTACCTACCAGCTTCTCCATTTTGCCGTGAATGAGCAAAGAAAAAAAAAAAAATAATAATAGTAATACAAGAGAAATTAGAAGAGGAGTGTTCATCTTCTTCTCCATCTTGCCAAAGCCGAAAACCAAAGGAAGGAATTAGAGAGCTCTTCATTAAGCAAATTCGCAACCCTTCTTCTAGTTGGAGGTAAGTCTTGAGATGTTGGCTTTAACTTCTTTGCATTTTGAGCTAATTGTCAAAGTGCATTTCGGCAATGTCATGAAAAATCAAACTTTCATGGTGGTTGGAACATCAAGCCGTGTATCAAGAGGTTAGGAGAAGAGGTTGTTTCATGTTGTATTGAATAAGTAGAGGGCGATATAAGGTTAAAAATTTGTGAAATCTTAGTTAGGTAATGCTTGGTGCATTCGGCCATAGTTGATAGTGAAGCGGGTGATTTATTTCCTTTATGTTAAATGAATAAGTGTGAATGGGTGAAGTTTGGATTGGTTAAATGTTCATATAGGTTGTTTGATGAAAAGGGAAAAGAGAAGAATTAGATATCATCTTTGATGCTAGTGTCGTATAGGAGGATGTTGAACTTGAATAAGTAATATTGGCTAGCATGATAGGTACGAAATATTAAGTAGATGAGATAATTGATGGGGAAGTGGCTAATAGGGACTTTTAAATGAAATTATGCTAAGGCGAATGTATCAAATGCTAAGTGTGCTTATATGTGTATTCGCCAAGGAAGCATGATAGGAAGCTTCGATAGGTTTGAGAGATGAATGACCAAATGAACTATGGGTCATGTATGAATAAATTTTATGTATGTGTGTGATTGATTGGGAAGTAAATTTGTTTGATGTAGCTCAAGAGCTCAAAGGATCGAAGTTGGACAAGGGGAAAGAAAAAGTAATTGAATAGCCGTTGAAGACGTGCGACAACATCCGAGGTAAGTCGTTAAGCATATATGTTTGATATTGCTTGAATGATTGGAAAATCTATGCAATTGTGTTTAATGGAATGCTATATATGTATAAATGATATTGTATGTGTATGGAGTGATGACAATTGTTGAATGTAAAAGAAATAGTGAAATGTGTAGAAAGTTTGCTTTCGGCACTAAGTGTGCGGGCAATACGTGTGTATGGTGACGAGATTGGCACTAAGTGTGCGTGCTGGAAATATATGGCACTAAGTGTGCGTACTATGGAAATATATGGCACTATGTGTGCGATTTACTATGGCACTATGTGTGCGATTTACTATGGCACTATGTGTGCGATTCGCTATGGCACTATGGGTGCGAACATAATAAGCACTATGTGTGCCACATTCGGTTGTGGAAATAACTTGTGCATGAACGAGGTAAGTGATTGAGCTACTAACTAAATATCGAAATTGGGACTGTACGGTGTATGCATAAAATTATCTAGTACGTTGTTGTTCCAACTTGAGGAAACGGATCCAAATCGATTGGGCTGACTTGGCGTTTGATTCGGTTGAAGGTCTTGGCATGAGATCGAACCAAAAATTAAAGAAATTGTAGTATAGGTTGTTATGGTTGGAAACATCGATTTGTATTATTTGTTTATTCACTTATGATTGTTATTGTTGGATGGTAGAGTAGCGCTTACGACTTCATCGAGTTATGTACTCATTTGGTGTGCTTATTTGTTGTTTATTTAGGTTCTTGATCCATTTTGCGTGCTCGGACTGTCATCGCGGAAAACCCGCTTCCCGGGGGCCCCTTGAATAAAAAAATTTAAAGAAAGGGTAAAAGTTTTTTTAAGTTTGAAAATTTTTTCCCAAAATGGTTTTTTGGTAAAACCCATTTTATTTCCAAAATGATGTTTTTTGGGGCCATTTTATGGGGTTTAGTATTTAACCAAAGGGAAATTTGTTGAAAAAAACATTTCGTGAAGGCAGGGGTGGATGAAAAATTTAAAAATTTGGAATTTAAATGTTTTTATTTAAATTTTGAGAAATTTTATTAAAAGGAAAGGTTTAAAAAAAGAAGGGTTTTTAAAAGGAAATTTGAAAAGGGGTTTAAAATAAAAATTTAAAGAAATTATTGGGATTCCAAAAATTCTTGGGTAAAAAAAAAAGGAAAAATTAAAAGGGGTATTTTAAATAAATTTTAAATATTAGGCCCGGGGAGATTTAAAAAAAGTATTTGGTTTAAAAAAACAAAAATTTTTGATTGCAAAAAAAAGATTTTATTAAAAGAATTTTAGGATAAACCATTGGAGCTGTTAAAACCCAAAGGGAATTCCCCTGGGGGAATTTAGGTGTTTGGGGTAATTTTAAATCCCTTTTGGGGTTTAAAAAATTTAAATTGCGCAAAATTTAAAAAATTGGAAGGAAAATGTTGCAAAAATTAAAAAGTTTTTTTTTAAAAAGGGGTTAAGGGGAAACCGGGGTTGCGAAAAAGGGTTTGAAAGGCCCCCCCCCAAAGGTTCGGTTGGGTTTAAATTTTTTTAATAAGATGGTTTGGGGGAAACCATAAATTCACAATTTTTTAATTTTAAAAGGGGTTTGGGTAAAATTTTTTTGGGGAAAAATGTGAAAGGGGAAAGGTTTGGGTTTAAAGTTGGGGCCCCCAAAGGGACCCCTTGGGTGGGTTTTACCATGAACGTGTTAAAGGGCTTCCGGGACCCAATTTGGGAAAAGTTTCCCACCCAAAAGTTAAAACCCAAGTTTCCCAAAATTTAAGAAAAATTTGTTAAAGCAAGGATTCGGGAAACCGATGGGAAAACCCGGTTTTTAAAATTCGGTTTTTTGTAAAGAGTTTGGGAATTTTTAAAATTAATTTTGTTGTTTTGGGAAAGAAAAAAGGGTTAAAGGGTTTGGGAAAATTGGGAAAGGGGGGAATTTCCTGGGCCCGGGGGGAAAAAAAGAAAGAGTTGGAACCCTAATGGAGTGATTCCCTTCCAAAATTTTTGGGTTTGAGTCAAGAAATTGGGAATTTTAAAAAACGAACCCTGGGGAAGGCCGGGAGTTAAAAAATTTTTCTGGGTTCAAGCCCCTAAATTTTTTAGAAGGTTGGGGAAAATTGGGGTGGGGTTTTAAAGACCAAATTCGAATTTGGGCAAGAAACCCCGGGGAAAAAACCCCCTTAAGCACAAGGAAAAGGGGAAAAGGGCTTTAGGATTTACCCAAAATTTGGATGTTGAAAAAAACCCCAAATTAAATTTTTAAATTTTACACCGAAATTTTGGTTTGGTGCTTCCCCCGGGAAAAGTGCAAATTGAAAAAAGCAAAGGGCAAAATTTCCCGAATCTTTTTCAATTAATTGAAATTTTTGTTTTTGGGGTTCCCCCCTTTGGGTTTAAATTGAAACAAAATGGGGGTTTTTGGTGATTTTAA
Organism: Gossypium arboreum; assembly: GCF_025698485.1. Lineage (NCBI taxonomy): Eukaryota > Viridiplantae > Streptophyta > Magnoliopsida > Malvales > Malvaceae > Gossypium > Gossypium arboreum. The sequence goes on from NC_069080.1 coordinate 44,293,882, forward strand.
ACCCCTGGATTTTCCCCAAATTTAAAACCCCGGTTTTAAAGGGGGAAATTTTTGTGGGTTTCCCGGACGGAAAAAGTTTTTTGGAACCCGGATTTTTTCAAAGGGGCCGGTTTTGGGGAAAAGAGTGATTTGGGTTTTAACCCCAAAAATTTGGTTGGGGGCCCGAAATAGTTTAAAAGGGTGAAGAATTGATAGGGGGTGAAAAAAGGGGGCCCTGTTGGTTTTAAAGGGAGGGAAATTGTAGGGCTTAAAAAGGGTGAGTTTAAACAAAACCCTCAAATTTGATGTTTGTTTGACAAAAAGGGGTTGTGTTCAAAAGAATTGGAAATTTTTGTTTAAGTTTGGGCCCAAAGGGGAAAAGAAGGTACAGGGTTTGAGCTTTTTCCCTTGGGGGTTTAAAAATTTTTAAAGTTTTAAAGACATTTGGCGTCAAGGCCTATTTTAAAATTTGTCCATTCCTGGAAAACGGTAAAGGTTTTAAAAAGGATTTCAAGGGAAAGCATTTGGCTTTTAAATTGCTGGGTTTTTGGACGGTTTTTCAAGGCCAAAATTTTTCCCGAGAAAAAGGGTTTCCAAAAACCCGGGAAAAAGGGGTTTTTTCCGTTTTGAAAGGGCAAAAGGGTTGGGAAAGGATTTTTGAGGGATTTCAAAATGCCAAAAAATTTTTCTAGTGTTAACCCCGGGAGGGTTGGGATTTTTGTTTGTTTTCCCCTTTTAAAGGGTTTCCAAATTTGGGGCCGGGCAACTTAAAGCCCAAAAATTTAAATGTAAAATTTTCCCTTTTTTTTTAAAAAAAATTATTTTTGGAAAGTTTGATTTGGATCCCCAAAATTTTTTAAGAAAGAAAAATTCAAAGGGGCCTTTTAAAAATTAAACCCTTAAAAAAAAGGGGGAATTTGGCCATTTCCTTTAGAATGGAATTTTTTAACATTTTTTGGTAAAAACCAAAATTTTTTGCTAAAATTTAAAAATGGGATTTTAAAAGGGGAGTTTCCAAAAAGAAAAAGTGTTAGAGTTTAAGGGAAATTCCCTGAAAAGGGTTTGAATTTTTGAAAACAGAAAAGATGAAAACCCCCAAAAAATAAAGGGAACTTTTTGGGGATTTTTGAAAGGGCTTTTGTTTAAAAAATTAAAGAAAAAGTGTTTGGGAAAAACGGGTTAAAAAATTAACCTTTTATCCAAAAGCCATTTAGCAATAAAAATTTGGTTTTTAAAATTTAAAGGGGCTTTTGGAAAAATTAAATTTTTTCAAAAAATGGTTTTGAAAGGAAAAAGGTCTTATTACCATTCCCAGTATGGATGGAAAATTTTGGGGGAAAAAAAAAGGCATTTTTTTAAATAAAGTTAAAAGGGAAAAACAAAGGAGGAAATTTTAACCCAATTTTGGGTTTTGGGAAAAATTATTTTAAAAAGAAAAAATTTCCTCCTTTTAAATTTGAAAGAAAGGAATTAAAGGTTTATTCCGGGTTTTTTAAGGTTTAAAAATTGAGGATTGTTTAATTTGATTTGGAAAGAAAGGAGGGAATTTGAAAAAATTAAATGTTAACAAAGTTTTCAAGTTTTAAAAGAGGGTTTTATTTTTTTAAGGGCAAATTATTAAATTGGAAATTTGGGGGGGTCCGAAAATTTTTGACGGGAAAATTTTAAATGTTTAAATTTAATTTGGGGAAAATTTTAATATTGTTGAAAAAGGAAAAAATTTAAATTGAGAAGGTTTGATTTGGGGTGGGAAAAGAATGGGAATAATTGGGAAAAAGGGGTTGAAAAATTAAAGGGGTTAAAAATTAAATTTTAAAGGCCGAAACAAATTTAGTTTTTTAGAAATTCCCAAGGGAATTGGAACCCTAAATTGGTTGAAAAGAAATAGTGAAATGTGTAGAAAGTTTGCTTTCGGCACTAAGTGTACGGGCAATACGTGTGTATGGTGACGAGATCGGCACTAAGTGTGCGTGCTGGAAATATATGGCACTAAGTGTGCGTGCTGGAAATATATGGCACTATGTGTGCGATTTACTATGGCACTATGTGTGCGATTTACTATGGCACTATGTGTGCGATTTACTATGGCACTATGTGTGCGATTTACTATGGCACTATGTGTGCGATTCGCTATGGCACTATGGGTGCGAACATAATAAGCACTATGTGTGCCACATTCGGTTGTGGAAATAACTTGTGCATGAACGAGGTAAGTGATTGAGCTACTAACTAAATATCGAAATTGGGACTGTACGGTGTATGCATAAAATTATCTAGTACGTTGTTGTTCCAACTTGAGGAAACGGATCCAAATCGAATTGGCTGACTTGGCGTTTGATTCGGTTGAAGGTCTTGGCATGAGATCGAACCAAAAATTAAAGAAATTGTAGTATAGGTTGTTATGGTTGGAAACATCGATTTGTATTATTTGTTTATTCACTTATGATTGTTATTGTTGGATGGTAGAGTAGCGCTTACGACTTACTGAGTTATGTACTCATTTGGTGTGCTTATTTGTTGTTTATTTAGGTTCTTGATCCATTTTGCGTGCTCGGACTGTCATCGAAGTCATCACACCGTCTAGCGACTTTTTGGTATCTTCTTCTTAGATGGTTTAAGAAAACATTTCGGCATGTATAGGCTATTATGTTTTGTTTGAACTTGGTATGTAAAATTTTGAATAGCCATGCGAAAATGGCTTATAAATGTTTTGAGCATAATGTTATAATCATTTGGTATGTATATGCTCATTAAGAGGCATGGAAGTGTTTGGCAATGACCAGCCATTAGAATGGGTCATCATGCTTATATTTTGGACCATATATGAAAAAGGGGTGGTTGAATCATAGAAACTATGTGTTAGAGAAAGTCTATCCTAGAAAATGATGCAGGCAGCAACAGTGACGTGGATGTGAAAAACCACTAAAAATAGTAGGAATAGAATTAAATAGTGAATAAATTATGTAAATGAACCTTGATGAATCTATTTTCATATGGAGGAAACGAAACGGTTATATGAGTTGTATGTTAAGAGATATTTGGGTTTTAGTGAAACGGGGCCAGAACGGTTTCTGGATTCCCTGTTCCGGCTTTGAAAATTCATTATAAATTAACCAGAAATAATTAGGAGTCATACCATATATGTATAAATTCCTCTTTTAGTCTAGTTTCCATAGAAAGAAACGGCACCAGTATTGAAGCCCTGCACAGGGAGTTATTTGAGTTGTAACGCATGAAGGTCAGTGTAGTCGGCCCCTGTAATATGGGAGACTTTAACTAATAAACTGTACTAATTGGCTTGACCAAAAATTCTAGAAAAAATTCTGTAGATGGAAATATGAGTCTAGTTTCAGAAAAAAATTACGAAACTGATTTTCTAGTTCTAAAACTCAAGTTATGATTTTTGAAGCGACTAGTACACAGATTGGCAGCTTGTCTGGAACTTTTCAATAAGTGGTTTGAAGTCTGTTAACACCTCGTGTTCGACTCCGGCGACGGTCTCGGTTCGGGGTGTTACAGTCCTGACGGGTTTCTTCTAGTCATAAACTATAAAAAAAACCTGCCAGAAGAAAATAAATGAAGAATTAAAAAAAATAAAAATTTAAATTGCAATAAAAGTAAAATGGCTAAAGTAATAAAAATCGAGTGTTCCTAATATCTTAGTTCCCTGAAAACGGTGCCAAAAACTTGGTACATGATATTCGAGATAGGTTTTAAATATTTATAATGAATCATTCTTGAAACTAACTATTATCACGATGAAGGCAAGTGTACCTATCGAACAGTAGTGTAGCTTTAGCAAGACCGGATTGTCGAACTGAAAGGAACTAAAAGTATTAGTAATAATTGTCTTTTTATTATCTAGCCTAAGAATAATGGGGTTTGTTTTAACTAACTGATTAACTAAACTAAGAATTCACAGAAAATAGAATTGGGGAATTACTTTTGGAAAAACGATTGAATTAAGACAATACCTAAGGAAAAATCCACTTAGATTTCACTTGTTATTTGACTCTGAATCGGTCAATTTATTCATTTGACTTGATCCGTAGAAATCCCTAAGTTATATTATTATCCCACTCGAGACTAACAACGTCTAACCCTAGGTTGAATAATTGAAATCTATTTCTAATTAACACCCTAGGGTTGCATTTACTCGATCTATGGATCCCTTTATTAGGTTTCACCCTAATCCGGTAAAATCTTGTCATCCTATCTGTAATATCCTAAATTAGGGCTTAACCGGAATAGTGGTTTCGTGACCACAAATCCGAGATAGAAATAATTATTTTATAATTATTTTGATGATTATGATATGATTGCATGATTGTGTGAAAATTTCATGATGAAATTCTATGCCTAAAGTGCTTAAATTGAAAGTAGGGACTAAATCGAATAAGTTGCAAAATTTGCATTCTAGAAGTTTTTAGTATGAAATTGCATTGAAATATTAATTAAGAGATCTTAAATAGCAATTTGACCAATTTTAAGTTCATAGACAAAATTAGGATATGGAAGGAATTTTTGGAAAATTTAGTAGTAAGGGCATTTTGGTCATTTAGTTATTAAAATGAATTAAAAACAAAATTAAAAGCCAATTTTTGTCCATCTTCTTCATTAGGCCAAAATTTCAAGGGTTCTCCATAGTTAGGGTTTGTTTCAAGCTTCCAAGCTCCATAATCAAGAGAAACGAGATTCAAGCTGCGATCGAGGAAAAGAAAAGATTGTGGACTAAATTGCAAAATCTTTATATTTTGGTACCAAGGTAATTTCATGTGTAAATAATGTAGCATAATTTTTATTTTTAAGTTATTGATGTTAATTATATGATACGCTGATTTTTAATCGTGAAATATTATGCTTTGTGGTTAATGTTGAGTAATATGCAAATTATGTTTACTACTTGATAAATATGAATTGCTACCGAGTATCGGTTCCGATATTCCATGGAAGACGACAAATGTGAGATCGAGGGAAAAAGCCCGTTTGAACCTTAGGAATAGATTAGGATACAAATGACATGTCACTAGGATGGTTGAGCATCCGAACTCGTGGAGTTGAGTCCGAGTTCACTTATGGATGCGAATGTCCAAACTCGTTGAGTTGAGTCCGAGTTCGTGAAATGTAACTAGGCATCCGAACTCGTTGAGTTGAGTCCGAGTTCACTTATGGATCTGACGCTCGAGCTCATTGAGTTGAGTCCGAGTTCACTTAGGGCGGGTTACATGATTTCTTGATTACATATGAGGCACTTATGTGCAAATTATCCGTATATCGAGTTGTATTCGATGTGTTCAACGGGTGAAATTTCTAGTGAAATGAAAGAACACTTAAGATGCAAGCGACGTATTGGTAAGTGTTGTGAAATGGACACTTTGGACAGGTATGTTCTTAACCCTCGGGTTGATAATAGATACAACAACGATAAGGTGGTAAGATGATGAATGATGTTTAGAAATATGACATATGTTTTGGTGATACCATGCTAAAGTTGTTTGGTATATTTGTATTGTTATGTTACTTGTTATTTACATATGAACTTACTAAGCATTTATGCTTACTCCTTCCTCTTTATTTACTGTAGGTTTGAACAAGCCAGCTTGGGAATCGGGACGGGTCGAAGGTTCGATCACACTATCTAAAGGACTTTCATCTGGGTAAATGGCTTGTAAAACTTAAGTATGGCGTGTATAGCAATATACTTATTTTGTGTAAATAATTTTATGATATAGCCATGATTGGTTGAGAAAATGTTTGATATTGATAAGTCATGGTGATGGTTAAATTTAGATCATGTTTGATATCATGGAAGTTTAATAGGTTATCTAGTTCATAACAACTCATGAAAAGATGAAACTTGCCTTAAAACAGAATATTGCTGCAGCAATGACATAAATTTGAAAAATCACTAAAAATAGTATAAATGGAAATAAATGATGAGTAAGTTATGAAATTGAAGCTTAATGAGTCTATTTGCATGTGGATTGAACAAAATAGACATATAAATTATATTTTATGAGATATTTAAACTTTTGTGAAATAGGGCCAGAGTGATTTCTGGATCCCCTGTTCTGACTTTAAAAATTCATAATTAATTGTAAAAAAATAATTATAAGTTTTTCTTTATATGTAAAGATTTCTTATTGAGTCTAGTTTTAAGAGAAACAAAACTAATAGTCATTGAAATTCTGTATAGAGAGATATCAGATTTGTAATACACAGAGGTCAGAGCAATCAAACCCTGAAACAGGGGAGACTTTAACTAATAAACTGTACTAATTGGCCCAACCAAAAATTCTAGAAACAAATTATTAAATAGATATATTAGTCTAGATTTAGGGAAAAATTACAGATTTTGATTTAGAGTTTTGTAACTCGAGATATGATTTTTCTTGTAACTGTGACGCGGGTAGCTAGAAAGCTGTGAATGTAGAAACAAATGATTTGAAGTTCTTAATTTGATAAATTATGTTTGGTAACTCCTCAAGCTCAACTCCGGTGACGGTTTCGGGCGTGGGGGCGTTACATTTAGTGGTATCAGAGCAGGTTTAGTCGGTTCTCGGACTACGTGTTGTATGTACGAATTTTGCTATACATGCCATATGTATGAATTGTGATAGTGTGACGACTTCTGACCTTTTTAAATGATTTTTATATACTAAATGGATCCCGATCCAAGCTGTGGCAGATGAAGTAGAGAGTAATCGCCACTCATTTGAAGGGGTAGCGCCGATGAAAACCCACCTCCTACTATTGGTCAGGGAGGAGGAGAAAGGGATCGGGAAGCCTTTCTCCAAATGATGAGTGCATGGTACACTGAGTTCGTTTGTACGAACCCAAATGTACGGCCTCCCCCACCTCCCCTAATTCCTCAACCTATGCCTCCGATGCCTCAGGGAGTAGATATGATAAAATTTCACAGAACCCCCGTTGATAGAATTCGTAAACAAGGGGCTGAAGAATTTAGAGCAAATATTGATGATGATGCAAAGAAAGCAGAGTTCTGGCTTGAAAATTCTATCCGGGTTTTTGATGAATTATCTTGTACACCTGAAGAATGTTTGAAATGTGCTACATCTTTGTTGAGAGATTCAGCCTATAATTGGTGGAAGACTTTGATTTCGGTGGCACCGAAGAGAGGGTAACCTGGGAATTCTTTCAAGAAGAGTTTGGAAGAAATATATTAGTGAAAGATTTATTGATCGAAATGTAAAGAGTTTCTTGAGTGAAGCAAGGTAATATGACAGTTTGAATATGAAAGAGAGTTTGTTCGATTGAGTAAGTATGCTAGGGAATATGTTCCTACAGAAGCCAAGATGTGCCGACGATTTGAAGACGGGCTTAACGAAGACATTAAGGTATTTGTTGGGATCCTTGAACTAAAAGAAATGGTGGTACTTGTCGATCGAGCTTGCAAGGTGAAGAATTATGAAGGAAAAGAAAAGGTAGAATCTGAAACACGAAATTGGAAGAAAAGACCAATGAGTAATGCACCCTCACAGCAAACCGAAAAGTCAAGAAATATGAATCCTCGTTCCCAAGTTTCAGCTGGGCAATCATATGGAAATTTTAAGAAGCAGAATGTGGGTCCTAAATCTCAGAATACTTCTACAGCCAGTGTAGGGAACTCGAGATTTGTTAAACCTGAGTGCCAACGATGTGGTAGAAATTATTTTGGTCCGTGCAGAGCAAATGAATGTTTTCGATGTGGTTCTCCGGATCATTTTATTAGAGACGCTTGAGAGAGTGAGAAAGAAAAATTTCAAAGTGTAAAAGCTAGTGGTGCAAACTCAAGGGGAAAGTATCTGAGAAAAGCTGGAAGTGAAACAAGCAGTAAGAATGTAGCCAGAGATGCAGCAGTTAGATCTGAAGGAAGAGCCCCGGCTAGAACTTATGCTATTAAAGCGCGTGAAGATGCTTCCTCACCCGATGTGATTATCGGTACATTTTCTCTTTATGATATTAATGTTATTGCTTTGATTGATCCTGGTTCTACTCATTCATATCTATGCATGAAACTGGTGTCTAGTATGAATATACCTGTTGAGAACACAGAATTTATGATTAGAGTGTCGAACCCGCTAGGTAAATGCGTGATAGTTGATAAAGTAAGCAAGAAATGCCCTTTAATGTTCGGGGTCATTACTTTCCGGCTGACTTGATGTTGTTGCCGTTTGATGAATTTGATGTTATTTTGGGTATGGATTGGTTGACATTGCATGATGCTATAGTAAATTGCAAAGAAAAGGTTATAGAATTAAAGTGTGAAAACGGTGAAACTCTGTGGGTTGAATCAGATAAATCAGAAGCATTGTCTAGTGTGATTTCTTCGATGTCGGCTCAAAGATATTTGAGAAAGGATTATGAAGCTTATTTGGCGTATGTAATTAATACAAAAGAAGTTGAAAAGAAAGTTGAATCAGTGCCAGTTGTGTGTGAATTTGCGGATGTATTTCCAAAAGAATTATCGGGTTTGCCTCCAGTCAGGGAAGTAGAATTTGGTATAGATTTGATACCGGGAACAGCTCCGATCTCGATTGCTCCATATAGAATGGGACCAACAGAGTTGAAAGAATTAAAGTCACAGTTGCAAGAGTTGACTGATAAAGGCTTTGTGAGACCAAGTTTTTCACCTTGGGGTGCTCCTGTGTTATTTGTGAAAAAGAAGGATGGTTCTATGAGATTATGTGTTGATTATCGGCAGTTAAACAAGGTGACAATCAAAAACAAGTATCCATTACCGAGAATTGATGATTTGTTTGATCACTAAAAGGAGCGACATGGTTTTCAAAGATTGACTTGAGATTTGGGTATTATCATTTGAGTGAAAGAGTCGGATGTGCCTAAAAGCGCTTTTAGAACAAGGTACGGACATTATGAATTTTAGTTATGCCATTCGGGTTGACAAATGCTCTGCTTGTGTTTATGGACTTAATGAATCGCATATTTCGCCATACGGGACAGATTTGTTGTGGTGTTTATAGATGATATTTTAATTTATTCAAAAGATGAGACGAGCATGTTGAGCATTTGAGGATAGTTTTGCAAACTTTGAGAGATAAGCATTTGTATGCTAAGTTTAGTAAAAGTGAATTTTGGCTCCGGGAAGTTGGATTTTTGGGTCATATTGTTTCAGGTGATGGTATACGGGTTGATCCTAGTAAAATTTTAGCCATTATTGATTGGAAACCACCGAAAAATGTAACTGAAGTTAGGAGTTTCTTGGGGCTAGCTGGGTATTATCGGCGGTTTGTAAATGGATTTTCTATAATTGCTACTCCTATGACTAGACTACTCCTAAAGGATGTTAAATTTGAATGGACGGAAGAATGTCAACTGAGTTTTGAAGAATTGAAAAAGTTATTAACTGAAGCACCAGTGTTGATACAACCTGAATCAGGTAAAGAATTTGTGGTGTATAGTGATGCTTCTCTAAATGGTTTGGGGTGTGTACTCATGCAAGAAGGAAAAGTGGTGCCTTATGCTTCGAGGCAATTAAAATCTCATGAGAGGAATTATCCTACTCACGATTTGGAATTGGCTGCAGTGGTGTTTGCTTTGAAGATTTGGCGACATTATTTGTATGGTGAAAAGTGCCGAGTATATACCGATCACAAAAGTCTTAAATACTTGATGTCACAAAAAGACTTGAATTTGAGATAGCGAAGATGGTTAGAGTTATTGAAAGATTACAAGCTTGGTATTGATTATCATCCGGGAAAAGCGAATGTGATTGCCGATACTTTAAGCAGAAAGTTGTTGTTTACTTTGAGAGTTATGAACACTCAGTTGAAAATGTCAGATGACGGTTTGATTCTAGCAGAGTTAAGAGCAAGACCGATGTTTTTACAAGAGATTTTTGAAGCTCAGAAAAATGATCAAGATTTGCTAGCCAAGAGAAAAGCATGTGAAGGCGATCACGGGATCGATTTCGAATCGGTTCGATGGTTAATTGATGTTTAAAAATCGGATTTGTGTACCCGAAAAATGATGAGTTGATTCAAAAGATTTTGCATGAAGCACATAATGGTTGTTTGGCGGTTCATCCGGCAGTACAAAGATGTATAATGACTTAAAGAAAATGTACTGGTGGAGTGGAAGGAAAAGAGATATTTCTGAGTTTGTATCAAAGTGCTTAGTTTGTCAACAAGTGAAAGCTGAACACCAAGTACCTTCGGGATTACTTCAGCCTATTATGGTTCTTGAATGGAAATGGGATCGGATTACTATGGATTTTATATCAGGGTTGTCGTTAACTCCAGGGAAGAAAAATGCCATCTGGGCAATAGTTGACAAATTGACTAAATCGGCTCATTTTATTCTGGTATGTACAGATTATTCTCTTAATAAGTTGGCTGAATTGTATATCCTAGAGATTGTTAGACTTCATGGGATACCTTTGTCAATCATTTCAGATAGAGATCCGAGGTTTACCTCACGGTTTTGGCAAAAGTTGCAAGAGGCATTAGGTACAAAGTTAAATTTCAGCACTGCCTTTCATCCACAAACTGATGGACAATCAGAGAGAGTAATTCAGATTCTTGAAGACATGCTCAGATGTTGCGTAGTGGAATTTCAAGATAGTTGGGAAAGGTACTTACCATTGGTAGAATTTTCTTATAATCATAGTTATCAGACGAGTTTGAAGATGGCACCTTATGAAGCATTATATGGTCGTAAATGTCGGATGCCATTGTATTGGACTGAACTCAAGGAAAATCATATTTATGGAGTTGATTTAATAAAAGAAACCGAAGAAAAGGTGAAAGTGATTCGAGATTGTTTGAAAGCTGCTTCAGATAGACAGAAATCTTATGCGGATTTGAAACGAAAAGAAATAGAGTTTCAAGTTGGTGATAAGGTATTTTTGAAAGTGTCTCCATGGAAGAAAGTCCTTAGATTTGGACAAAAGGGCAAGTTAAGTCCGCGTTTTATTGGACCGTATGAAATAATTGAAAAAGTTGGACCGGTAGCATATCGGCTAGCGCTACCACCTGAATTAGAGAAGATTCATGATGTGTTTCACGTATCTATGTTATATTGGTATCGTTCGAATCCTTCACATATAATTTCACCGACAGAAGTTGAACTACGACCGGATATGACTTATGAAGAAGAAACGATTAAGATTTTAGCTCGAGAAGTCAAACAACTAAGAAATAAAAGTGTTGCACTTGTGAAAGTGTTGTGGCAAAAGCATGGGGTAGAAGAGACTACATGGGAACCTGAAGAAACTATGAAAAACCAATACCCACACCTGTTTATCGGTAAGATTTTCGAGGACAAAAATCCTTAAAAGGGGGGGAGAGTTGTAATATCCTAAATTAGGGCTTAATCGGAATAGTGGTTTCTTGACCACAAATCCGAGATAGAAATAATTATTTTATAATTATTTTGATGATTATGGTATGATTGCATGATTGTGTGAAAATTTCGTGATGAAATTGTATGCCTAAAGTGCTTAAATTGAAAGTAGGGCCTAAATCGAATAAGTTGCAAAATTTGCATTCTAGAAGTTTTTAGTATGAAATTGCATTGAAATATTAATTAGGAGATCTTAAATAGCAATTTGACCAATTTTAAGTTCATGGACAAAATTAGGACATGGAAGGAATTTTTGGAAAGTTTAGTAGTAAGGGCATTTTAGTCATTTAGTTATTAAAATGAATTAAAAACAAAATTAAAAGCCAATTTTTGTCCATCTTCTTCATTAGGCCGAAATTTCAAGGGTTCTCCATAGTTAGGGTTCGTTTCAAGCTTCCAAGCTCCATAATCAAGAGAAACGAGATTCAAGCCGTGATCGAGGAAAAGAAAAGATTGTGGACTAAATTGCAAAATCTTTATATTTTGGTACCAAGGTAATTTCATGTGTAAATAATGTAGCATAATTGTTATTTTTAAGTTATTGATGTTAATTATATGATACACTGATTTTTAATCGTGAAATATTATGCTTTGTGGTTAATGTTGAGTAATATACAAATTATGTTTACTACTTGATAAATATGAATTGCTACCGAGTATCGGTTCCGATATTCCATGGAAGACGACAAATGTGAGATCGAGGGAAAAAGCCCGTTTGAACCTTAGGAATAGATTAGGATACAAGTGACATGTCACTAGGATGGTTGAGCATCCGAACTCGTGGAGTTGAGTCCGAGTTCACTTATGGATGCGAATGTCCGAACTCGTTGAGTTGAGTTCGAGTTCGTGAAATGTAACTAGGCATCTGAACTCGTTGAGTTGAGTCCGAGTTCACTTATGGATGCGAACGCCCGAGCTCGTTGAGTTGAGTCTGAGTTCACTTAGGGGCGGGTTACATGATTTCTTGATTACATATGAGGCACTTATGTGCAAATTATCCGTATCCGAAGTTGTATTCGATGTGTTCAACGGGTGAAATTTCTAGTGAAATGAAAAACACTTAAGATGCAAGCGACGTATTGGTAAGTGTTGTGAAATGGACACTTTGGACAGGTATGTTCTTAACCCTCGGGTTGATAATAGATACAACAACGATAAGGTGGTAAGATGATGAATGATGTTTAGAAATATGACATATGTTTTGGTGATACCATGCTAAAGTTGTTTGGTATATTTGTATTGTTATGTTACTTGTTATTTACATATGAACTTACTAAGCATTTATGCTTACTCCCTTCTCTTTATTTCTGTAGTTTTGAACAAGCCAGCTCGGGAATCGGGACGGTCGAAGGTTCGATCACACTATCTAAAGGACTTTCATCCGGGTAAATGGCTTGTAAAACTTAAGTATGGCGTGTATAGCAATATACTTATTTTGTGTAAATAATTTTATGATATAGCCATGATTGGTTGAGAAAATTTTGATATTGATAAGTCATGGTGATGGTTAAATTTAGATCATGTTTGATATCATGGAAGTTTAATAGGTTATCTAGTTCATAACAACTCATGAAAAGATGAAACTTACCTTAAAACAGAATATTGCTGTAGCAATGACATAAATTTGAAAAATCACTAAAAATAGTATAAATGGAAATAAATGATGAGTAAGTTATGAAATTGAATCTTAATGAGTATATTTTCATGTGGATTGAACAAAACAGGCATATAAATTATATTTTATGAGATATTTAAACTTTTGTGAAACAGGGCTAGAGTGATTTCTGGATCTCCTATTCTGACTTTAAAAATTCATAATAAATTTTAAAAAAATAATTAGAAGTTTTTCTTTATATTTAAAGATTCCTTATTGAGTTTAGTTTTAATAGAAACAAACCTCATAGTCATTGCAATTCTGTAGAGAGATATCAGATTCGTAATACACAGAGGTCGAAAGCGATGAACCACGAAGCAGGGAGACTTTAACTAATAAACTGTACTAATTGGCCCAACCAAAAATTCTAGAAACAATTTATTAAATAGATATATGAGTCTAGATTTAGGGAAAATTTGTGGATTTTGATTTTTAGTTTTTTAACTCGCGATATGATTTTTCTTGTAACTGTGACGCGGGTAGCTAGAAAGCTGTGAATGTAGAAACAAATGATTTGAAGTTCTTAATTTGATAAATTATGTTTGGTAACTCCTCAAGCTCAACTCCAGCGACGGTTTCGAGCGTGGGGGCGTTACACTATCTCTAGGCGCACAATCAACTCCGCTTAATTCTGACAAATGTACTCTTAGACAGGGTCTATTCCTCCTCTAAATAAGAGCTTAACTTGAATTAATATCCTGGAATATCAAAACAAGAATTAAGAGCACATAATTAAGAACAAGTCAAATATTTATCATACAATTCAAATAATAATAACAAGATCTATCTTAGGTTTCATTCCCCTTAGGTATTTAGGGGTTTTAGTTCATAACTAAAAAGTTAAACATCTCAGAAGAATAATGAATACAAAACATAAAGAAAAACCCAAAACTCTTGAAGGGAAATTGAGGGGAGATCTTCAGTCTTGATGATGAATCCGGTTTCTGAGATGGATCAATCGGCTTTCCTTGAGCAGTTCCCTGCTTCCTCCTCTCTGTGCCTCTTTTTTCTCCTCCTCTAGGGTGAATTTATAGGCTTTGGAATGCTTAAGAACCTTCAAAATTGGCCTTTTCTAAATTGGACTAAACTTGGGCTCAGTAGGGACACGCTCATGTGACATGCCCGTGTGCGATTGCTTAAGGCCGTGGTCAAGTCTATTAAATAGGCATGGGCGTGTGGTCCATCCGTGTGAGTCGTGCTTTGATTCTTCCAAATTGACACAACTGTGTGGTCTACCCGTGTGAGGAGGTCCAGGTCGTGTTGATTTCGTATGTTGGCCCATTTTCTTCATTTTTGGCCTGTTTCTTGTTTTTTACACTCTCCTATGCTCACCTATGTATAAAACATGAAATTAAGGCAATAGGAGCATCGAATTCACCAATTTTAAGGAAAAATTATCCATAAAATGTGCTAAGTATGGGATAAAAATGTGTATGAATTATGGTTTATCACTTTCCTTTATTTTCCTCGAACTACATGACTATCGGGTTTTTTCCACGTAAATCTCTTTATCAAGATCTCCATTTAGGAAAGATGTTTTAACATCAATTTGATGTACTTCTAGATTTCGCAAGGTGACAATATCAATTATCATCCTAAAAGAAGTTATCCTAGATACTAGAGAAATAGTATCAAAGTAGTCAAGGCCTTCCTTTTGTCTATAACATTTTATAACCAATCTAGCCTTGTACTTATCAATTGTTCCATCTACTTTAATTTTTGATTATAGAGAACCAATTTCTCTACAGCTTCGTCTTTGCTCTTAAGCAAATATACGCCGTGATATTTTTTTTTATCATCAATAAAGGTAATAAAATATTTATTCCCCCCTCTAGTTTGAACAAACTTTAAATCACAAACATCACTATGTATTAGATCAAATGGTTCTGTACTTCTTTCAATTGTTTGAAATGAAGACCTTGTTAATTTTGCCTCAACAGAAGTTTCACATTTGTGATTATAGTTAATGTAAAATAAAGGAATGTGCTCTAAATTAATTAATCTACTTAAAGTATCATAGTTAACATGCCGAGCCTACCATGCCATAAATTAAATTACTCAAGCATATAAATCGAAGAAGAAGCTACATTCTTATTCATTGTATTTTCTTTTATAAAGATTGCATTAAGTTTCCACATGTCATTTAATACATATCCCCTTACCACAAACATTCCCTCTTTATACAAAATTAGCTTCTAGGATTCAAACACCATCCTAAAGCCGTGTACACTTAGGAGTGTACCAAAAACAAGGTTCTTGCGTATGTCAGGCACATACAACACATTTTGAAGCTTCAGTTCTTAGCTAAAAGTCATCTTCAAGACCACAATACCCTTCTTCTTGATCTTAAAAGTTGCAGCATTTCCCATAAAGAGCTTCTCCCCTTTGTCACAAGGCACCATCTCAGAAGATAAGTCTTTGTCATAGCAGATATGACGTGTGGCACCAATATCAAGCCATCATTCTCTTGGATTTGAGTCAACCACTTCAAAAATCACAACACATAAGTCCATATCAGACACTTCCTTGGAAATTTCTTCCATAGCATTGGCCTTGTTAGCTTTGACTTTCTGTGAAAGCCTACAATCAGATGACTTTTACCCCATCTTGTTGCAATTGAAGCATATCCCTTGAAATTTTTTCTTCTTGGAAACGCCACCTTTTGGTCCTTGTTAAGTCCCATTCTAAGGTTGTTTTCCCTTCTTGAAGTCCTTTTTTACTTCTACCATGTTTGTCTTAGTACTATTAACATTTTCTGCTTTGTTGAGCTTTTTTAGTACCTCTATTGTCTTCTTCAATCCAAAGTCTGACAATCAGGTGTTTCAATGATATTTCATTTTTTGTGCTTCAGGTAATTCTTAAAGTTATTCCAAGTAGGGGATAGTTTCTCAATAATGGTTGCCACTTGGAAGGATTCATTTATGACCATCCATTTAGCAAGAATTTTGTGAATGATCAGTTGAAGTTCCTGCACTTTATTCACAACTAGTTTAGAATCAACCATTACAAAATTCAAGAATTTGGCAACTAAAAATTTTTTAACTCTAGCATCTTCAACTTTGTATTTATGCTCCAATGACATCCATAATTCCTTAGCCTTCTTCTTGACATTGCATACTTCGTTTAGTGCATCCGACAACCCATTAAGGATGTAATTTTGGAATAGGAAATCAGAATGCTCCCAAGCTTAAACAGTAGGAAAGGCGATAACATCATCTACGTCACCCTCTTTAATAGTAGGAGGGTTATCCTTCAAAATTTTGGCCAACTTCAACATGGTCAAGTAGAACAACATATTCTATTGCCATGTCTTGAAATTCTGTCCAGAGAATTTCACACGCTTCTCATTGTGGCTTACACCCACCGGTAACATTGAATTTTGATTCAAAGCTTAAGTTGGAACCAACACTCCAAATCGCGAATTGGGTGAATTGGTGGGAGTTTCCATTTTCTATTATGATTTCATAAACGAAACCAGAATTAGTAATAATAATAAACAGAAAATTTAATTTCCAATTTAAACTATTATTCGATTCTATTAAACAATAGAACTTAGTTAGGAGCTAAAAATTCTGAACCAAAATCAAGAATTGTTACTCTCAAACGATTAGTGTTAACAACAAAAATCAAATAAATTCTATTAAATGGTAATAATAGAATCCTAAAACATAATTGTTTAATTGATTTTTACTTGGAAACAGAAAATCAAACAAATTCTGTTGAACAGTAGGAATAAAATCCTAAAACAAAATTGTTTAATTGATTTCTGTTTGGAAAAAGAAAATTGAAAAAATTTTGTTGGACTGCAGGAATAAAATCCTAAAATAGAATTGTTTAATTGATTTCTATTTACAAACAGAATACAATTTCACCTTAGTGTCCTTTCGACTCGGATTAGAAAATGGTCAAGATTTTGTCTTAAGATTGTTGCAAATACGTTAATGAAATAAGCAGTAATGTAAAATATTTATTTAAATCACAAGATTGAATGTAACACCCCTAACCCAGATTTGCTGTCAGAATAGGATTACGAAACATTATTAGAAGTTTAAAGCTCAATATACTCAATTTCAAAACATATCATAAATCATGGAAATATCAAGCAAATTCATACAAATTGTCCATTATACGAGCTTTCAAGGCCCTAAAAACACTTTAGAAACAAATCAGGATTAGGTAAAAAACATATAGAATTTTTGGGGTAAAGTTGAAAATTTTCACACTCTAGGGGTAACATGGCCGTGTGACTCACACGGATGAGACACACGCCTGTCTCTTAGGCCATGTGAACATTCGAAGTAGGGACACACGACCGTGTCCTAGCCTATGTTCGTGCCTGTGTAACTCTCTGACTTGGGTCACACAGTCAAGCCACACGCTCGTGTGCTAGGCCATGTAACTCTCAAAATAGCCTCGCACGCCTATGTTTCAGGCTGTGTAATAGCCTAACTTATAACCCTTTTGTAACCTACAAAGGACAAATGGTCGTGTCGCATGGCCGTGTGCCACACACGACTAAGACACACGCCCATGTCTTAGGCCGTGTGGACAAAAAATAGGTCATTTTCAAGCCATTTCCTCAACCAAAACATGATCACTTATACAAGACATAAGCACCTATTTACAATCATCCAAAATATACCTAACACATGCATACTCAAGCTAGATCATCATGGAATTTTTTCATACAACTAATATGTCCAAAAGGCACCACAATCACAGCATGTATTATATATTTTCAGACTTTATCCATCAATCAACCAACTTTTGTAGCTAAGTCTATACCAAAACTTACCACAATGTTCACATACCAAAATCACACTCAATATGAAGCAGGCCTTTTTTGGGTCAGATAGGAACAGTGGTTTTGGGACCATAAATCTGAAGTTGAAATGATTATTTTATTATTATTTTATTTTTTATAGTATGAATATATGATGGTGTGAAATTTTTGTATAGAAATTTTACCGTTTAAATGCTTAATTCGGTAAAAAGACTAAATTGTGTAAGGTGTAAAAGTATAGTTCTATAAGGTAAAAGTATTAACTATGAAATCTCAATATGGGAGTCCTTATGCAGTTATTACTCCATTTTTGAGTAAGTGGAATGTGGTGGCTTGGCATAATGGATAATTTTAAAGTGTTTAAAGGTTAATATAATAAATTAGTAAATAAGGTTAATTTTAATTAAACAAATTGTATCATCTTCTTCCATTATCTTTTCATCACTGAAATTAGAGAAAGAAAACAGCCATTGGAGAGCTTAAGGTTTGGCCAAGCTATTTATGTTCATTTAGGTACGGTTTTAGCTCCGTTTTTAATGATTTCTACGTTTTTGAGATCATTGCAACTAGTACTAGCTAGCCCGTGTCTTCGATTTCAAGACTATTAAAGATTTTGATAGTTGCCATTGATGAGCTAATGTGTTCTTTTATGTTTAATGGTTAAATATGAATATTTGATGTTAGATTTTCATATTTTATAAAGTGATTTTTGATGAAAATGCAAATTAGGGATTAAATTGTGAAATATTAAAATTATGTGGTTAAACGTGTGATTAATGAGAAAAATGAGCTGATATGAATATAAGGAAAATTTGGCTAGCATGGGCTGGTATTGAATTGTATGAATTTGTATTTTTATGTGATATGGACTATATTGCAAAAATATGAAATAATAGGGGTAAAAGAGTAATTTTGCTAAAATGTATAAATTGTGTTAAATTGAATGAATTAATGATGAAATAAGTAAATTTTGTTATTATCTAGATTGAGAAAAATGAGATTTGGATCTAGAATGGGGGAAAACAAAGTATCAGATTAGTTGACCTAATTCGTCGTTACAGCGAACGAGGTAAGTTTGTATGCTAATAAACGTACTTAAATTCTGTTATAAATGATTATTTATTATTGAATTGAATTGAATGCTAAATGGTCATTATAACAAGCAAGAATCGACAGAGTTATGACATTCAAAAGTCCCGTACGAACCTAGGAATAGTATAGGATACAAATGTCATGACATTAGGTTATCGAGATGTGATTACGTGTAAGACCATGTCTGGGACATTGGCATCGTTAATCGATTTCATGTAAGGCCCTGTCTAGGACAGTGGCATCGATAATCGATTTCATGTAAGACCATATCTGGGATATGGCATTGTACGAGCTATATGTGATTGCCGAGGATCCTTAACGATTCTAAACGGTTCAACGGGCATAGTCAAGATGAGAATGAAAGTATAATCAAATTAAGTGATACAAGTTCATACAAAACATATATAAGAATCAAATGAAGGTAATTTGGTAAGTTTTTAGTGTATCACGTATACGACATGAGAAAGATTTATGTATAAGTATGTTTCATGCCAAAATGTATTTATTTGCCTATAATAAGGTATGAATTGAATGATATGTGTAACACCCCACACCCGAGCCCTACACCGGGATGGGATATGAGGCCTTACCACACTTAATCACATGGATACAATCATTGCTATGTCATTAAGACTCGGTCAAATTAAAAACATTTTTGAACTTTGTCTAAACTCCTTAATATCGGCCTACGAGGCCTCAAACATCCATTGGAAGCTATTTAGAACCAACTCGGGTCCTTAAATCGACTTTATAAAAATGACCCATGAAATAGGTCACACACCCGTGTGGCCACTATGACATGGCCGTGCTGATGGCCCGTGTGGTTCACACGGCCTAAGCACAAGGGGACACGTCTGTGCCCTGAGCCTGTGTGAATTAAATTCTAAATTTGAACCTACAGGGGTTTTCACATGACCTGACACACGCCCGTGTCCATTGCCCATTTCCCTCACACGGCCATGACACGGCCGTGTCTTAGCCTGCGTCTGAAAACCTTGACATTATGTTTCTGACGTCAGAATCAAATTTAGGGCACATAGCCAAGGCACACATATGTGGCCAGAGGCCATATCCTTCACAGGGCTGAGACACACGGTCGTGTCTCTGCCTGTGTGTTTACTACTGTGCATACTGACTTGTTGATTTAACATGCAGGGGATACACGGCCAGATAACACGCCCACGGGGCTGACCGTGTGTCACATACGGCCTAGAGACACGCCCGTGTGTCTACCCTTGCAGACAAAATAAGGCTATTTACCAAGCCTTTTTGCCACCCTTACCTGCACTAACCTACGTAACCTCTAACATAACAAATCCACACAACAATACAAGGTCTAACCAGCCACACAAGGCATTATCTCATTCATGCAATTTACTCATCCATGAAAATATCATCATTTGTATATATCAATAATCAACATTAGCCATTATCCAAGGCTTTATACAAAATGAAGGGATTCATCCCAAACCAATACATTTGGCCAAAATAACATTGATACAGAACTCAAAAGTCTAAGCCATATACATGTCATAGTCAAAATAATAAAACCAACTATACAAAGTGCTTCGGTTGATAGTGTGATCGATGCCTTCGACGTTCGATGATCCTCGAGCTAATTAGACGGCACTATAAAAAAATGGAAAGGAGAGGGAGTAAGCATAAAGCTTAGTAAGTTGCATGCAAATAAATATAAAAACTTTACCATTCATCATCATGCTCATAGTACAAAAGTAGGCATAAGCACAACTTACTCATCACTATCCAATACAATTCACATAGCATATATTGAGCTTACATCTTATACATTTCAAATGTACCATTCACAACATGGTTATACATTTCTCGTTTAACTTAAACTATAACTCTCATCGTTGAACCATTTGCAATGCCATCAGATATTCGTTAAGCCTAAAACATAGGGTATAACTTCGATGCCATGTCCCAGACATGGTCTTACACTGGCTCATCCATCAAGTCGATGCCATGTCCCAGACATGGTCTTACATTGACTATTGAAATCGAGGCCGACGTAATGTCCTAGACATGGTCTTACACTAGCTCTCACATAACCGTGCCGATGCCATGTCCTAGACATGGTCTTACACTGACACATCTCGTAGCCGATGCATGTCCCAGACATGTCTTACACTGGCTTACATCTTGAGGTTGATGCATGTCCCAAACATGTCTTACACTAGCTCTCATCTCAATGCCGATGCCATGTCCTAGACATGGTCTTACACTGGCTCTCATACTTTGGCCGATGCATGTCCCAGACATATCTTACACTAGCACACAAATAACTCGAATGTCATAGCATGGATATCTGATTTATTTCCTAAGGTTCAAACGGGAGTTCTACTATCTCAATATTCATCATACATAATCATTTTCACAAACAATCAATTTATGCCATATCAATTCAAACACATATAATAACAATGTAGTTGTATTATTTACATACAACTTACCTCGGTACACAAAATGTGGCGACTAGTTGATTTAATCTACTTGCTTGGCCTTCCCCCGGTCTAGGTTCGGATTTTGTATTTCATGATCTAAAATGGAAACATTTAGTCATTTAATCATTAATTAAATTTAAAAGCTCAATAATTTCTGATTTGGGCAAAATGACAATTTTTCCCCTAGACTTTTACAAAATGACCATTTTACCGCTAGGCCTGAAAATCGATTTTTATTGAGTTTTCTTATTAGTCAAGCCTAATCGACCGATTTTTATCGAATTTCCTTATTATTCAAACCTAACCTACCATTTATCCCTCTTATGACAACCCCAAATTTCTAATATTTCACAACATTACTATCTATTTTACAAACTTTACAAAATGGTTCTATTAGGGTTTTCATAAGAAGTCCCTTCACAAAAGTTGTTTATTTCATAACCATGATTCATTTTCTTCCATAAAATTTCTGAAAACAATATGAACAATCTCATGGTAAAACCCTAGACTTTCAACCATTTAACAAAATAGTCTTCTTGTTAGAAAGCTCATGCTACAAGGGTTCTAAAAATGTAAAAATTTTCAAAAAAAGCCATTAAAGTCATTTACTTACAAGAGTAGAGAGTGGCTGAAATTTTTCAAGCTCAAAAACCCCTACAATGGCTGAATTTTTGGTGTAGAAGGAGATAGGAAAAAAAAAGATGATATCTTTTCTCTTTATTTTGTTTTAGTCAAGTTAGTCACCAAACCCACCAAATTTTGACTTTTTTTACCATCTTAGTCTCCTATGGCCAGCCATGCCTCTTTAAAGGGTCTAATTACCCTTTAAGGACCCCCAATTTAGGTTCTCTAGCTATTTAAAACCCTTAGCTATCAAAATAGGACTTTCACACTTTATGCGATTTAGTCATTTTTCACAATTAAGTATGAAATCGCTAAAATTAATTCACTAAAATTTTCATACTCTCTTATAACCATGCCACAGCACATAAAATAATATTAAAAATAATTTCTCTATCCTCGGATTAGTGGTTTCGAAACCACTATTCCAACTGGGCCCAAAATCGAGAAATTACAATATGTGAGATATGGGTTATAGTTGTTTTAACTAAATATACATATGGCACATAGTGTGCGACATACCGTTATTTGATAATATTTCACATAATTCACTTGGTTAAAGAAAAGGTGATGAAAATTTAATTGAATAAAGTTTATATATATAATTGCTTATGCATATGAAGATGTGAATGAATTGATAAGAAGTATTCAAACCATATGTGTTTTGAATGAATAAACTCATGAAAATCTTGATTAACTATGTGCATGAATTCAAGATAAAATGGTGCAAACATATGAATTATAGCATGTTTTGAATAACGGTTTTAAATGCAATTATTTAATAATATGAGTTTATTACTATACGAGCTTACTAAGCTTTATAGCTTACTTTGTGTTATTTTTCTATGTTTTATAGTGATTCAGATGTTCGCTCGGGTTGAAAGTCGGCGGAGATTGCATCACACTATCCAATTTTGATTTTGGTATTTATACACTTGTGACTTGGTTATATGGCATGTATAGGCTTGAGCCTTTTTTATAAAGATTTTGGTGATGTATTTGGCCATTTTATATGACTTATTAATGACTTATGTTTGATGTGTAATTTGCCTGGTGTAGTGGCATAATTTGGTATGGTTGGTGATGGTTCAAGTTGATCATTTGATCACTTGGTATATGATGGGTATTTACTTGTGAAAGCATGATTTTAGACTTGATAAGTGAATGACTAATAAATGATTTATGAGTCAAGCTTTGTGTATGATTGATGGTAGTTAAAATACATATTGAAATGGGTTGTATTGATAAGTATGATATGTGGCTAATAAATGATTTATGAGTCAAGCTTTGTGTGTGATTCATGGTAGTTAAAATACATATTGAAATAGGTTGTATTGATAATGTAACAGTTCGGTTTTGACCCTAGTCAGAATAGTGGTTTCGGGTCTACAAATTCGAGTCATAAAAATATTTTAATATTATTTTCTATGTCTGTTATATGTGAATTTATATCTGTACAGTTTCTGTGATTTAATTGTCTATTTTTGTGCTTAATTATGAAAAAGGATTAAATCGCGTAAAGTGTAAAACTTGGGTGCTAAATGATAAAACACCTATTGGCTTGTCTTTTAAAATAAAGGTTCTTGCATGTCAATTGTACCATTTTTTTTAAATGGTGGTCAATTATGGGCATTAGTGGATGGAAATTTATGTTTTAATAACAAGGGCAAAATGGGAAATTGATTAACATGTTAATATTAATCAAAAACAAAACAAAATGTGGCCATTTTGTTCATCTTTCTCTATCGAAATAAGAAAAGAAGAAAGGGTTTTAAGCTTCATTTCATTTGGCCATGAATATCTATGATTAAGGTACGAATTTTCATCTGTTTTTGATAATTTCTATGTTTCTGTGATCGTTGCTTCATGTTCTTCAAAGCCCATGTCTGAATATCTGTTTCTGTTAAAGATTTCATGAAATGCCATTATTGATATAATGAGTTTTGTGATGTTTTTGGATGAATTATGAAGGCTTGTTAGATGAGTTATATGTTTTGTTCTTGAATTTTTGATGAAATGAGCTATTTGGGCTAATTTGTGAAAATGAGGTTTTGAAGGACTAATTTGTGAATTTAACATATTGTATGGGCTTATATAGAAGCCATGAAAATTTAGCTAGCCCT
Source organism: Gossypium arboreum (assembly GCF_025698485.1). Lineage (NCBI taxonomy): Eukaryota > Viridiplantae > Streptophyta > Magnoliopsida > Malvales > Malvaceae > Gossypium > Gossypium arboreum. The sequence continues at coordinate 44,317,963 of NC_069080.1, forward strand.
TGTTGCAAAGAAATTTTCCATAATCGTGATTTTGTGAAAAATAGACTAAATTGTCAAAGTGTAAAAATGTAAGGGCTAAAATGTAAAGTGCCCTAAATATGTGTATATAGATTAAATTGAAAGAAATGAATGATTAAATGGTTGAGTTTATATTGTATTATATCAAGAACAAAGAAAATCAGACTTAGATCAAGGGAAGTCCAAAGTAGTCGAATAGTCGACTCATTTTCATCCGAAATACGTACGAGGTAAGCAAACTACACTTATGTGTTAAGTTGATTAAATTCTGTGTTAATAAACTGTTATCTATATTGGACGGCCTTGAGAGTCTGATAAAAGAACGTTGGTATTGATCTAAATTATCGTGTAAGACCGTGTCTAAGACACAGGCATCGATTTGAAATTTAATTGTAAGACCATGTCTTAGACATCGGCATCGTATCTGTTTTCGTATAAGTCCCTATCTGGGATAGAGGCATTGATACTGAATTACATGTAAGACCACATCTGGGACGTCGGCATTGTACTTGTCTGTGAATATTTATTCTATTTCTGGATTGTCAGATGAAAAAGTATGAGATATGAAATGTATAATTCATACAGGTACGTTTGTACCGTACTAGATTTCTGAATAGAAAAGACTATGTTTCTGTGAAGTAAGGAAATATTCTATGAGACGGTTGTGAAATCTGGCCATTTACTATTATTTTTATGTTATAATAGTTTGGAATTTGTATTTTTGACTTACTAAGCTCTTCATAGCTTACTCTGTGTGATTTCTGTTTGTTTTACAGTTATCGTAGCTACTGAAGGCTCGAGATAGTCGAGGATTGTCACCACACTATCAAGCTCGTTTTGGTACCTTTGAAAGTGTTAATATTGCTAAGTATGGCATGTATAGGCTAGAATGTCTATGTATTAAGTTTTGAATTGTATATATGTTATGCCATGTCAATTGGCTAGCAAATGTTAAGTTTTGTGCATAGTTTTGATGCATGTTTTGAAATGTGCTATGTTCTAATGTGTTTTGGTCATATTAGAGCATTGAATTGGTTGGAAACGTTGGTATACTTGTTGCATATTAATGTTTGTAGGATTGGAACCATAGGGGGTGGCAAATTGGCTTAAACGAAGCCTGCATTGTGCCACACGTCCAGGGAACACGGGCGTGCCTTGTGGCCATGTGAGAAAGTCAGTAGCTAGCTAAATTTTACACGGTCATGGCACACAGCCGTGTCTTTTGGCCATGTTAAAAATTCAGTAGAGGACCTTTTTTTGGCACGGTTGGAGCACATGGGCGTGTCTTGTGCCCGTGTGAGTCACACGGCCTAGCCACACGGGCGTGTGACTTGGTCATATTTGAAAATATTGATTAAGTTTTGAAATTTCTGAAAGGGTTCGGTTTAGTTCTGACCTTCCCTAAATATACGTTTTAGGTCTCGTAGACCATCTTAATGGATGAATTGTGAATGAATATTTATGTATTGATATTTATGATATCTGTGAATCTATGTTACTCTGAAATGCTCTGTCTGTTAGGTGGCTCCCCTTTCCTATTCCGGCGACGGTTACGGGATAGGGGTGCTACATTTTATTAGTATCAGAGCTATGGTTTAGTCACTTCTAGGACTACCATAGTGTATATGAGTCTAGCTATACATGCCATATATTTGAATCTGTGATAATGTAATGACCCCTAACTTTGAAATGTGCTTTTATATAGCAATGGATCCCAATAGAGCCGTAGCTGACGATGTTGAAAGTAATGTGCCTGCTCCCGCGCAAGGGACGGTGCAAGATGATTCCCGACCGGTAACGAGTAGCCATGATAGCAAGGCTAAGCAAGCCTTCTATCAGATAATGAATAAATGGTTCACCCAATACATTAGAACCAACCCGGCTGTTCCACAACCTCCACCCCTGGTTAATCCCTCTCAAATTCTTGTTATGCCCTTGGTGAGTCCAGTTCAACTAAGTAGACCACCTGTTGATAAAATTAGGAAGTATGGGGCTGAAGAGTTCTGAGCTACAACGAATGATGATCCTGAAAGAGCCAAATTTTGGTTGGAAAATATGATACGAGTATTTGATGAAATGTCTCTGAATCCAGAAGAATGTGTTAAATCCGCTGTTTCACTTCTGAGAGATATAGCGTATCATTGGTGAAAAACTTTAATATCTGTGGTTCCGAGCGAATGGGTTACCTAGGATTTCTTCCAAGCTGAATTTCAAAAGAAATACATTAGTCAGAGATATATGATCAGAAGCGTAAAGAGTTTCTTGAGCTTAAATAGGGCCGAATGTCTGTCACTGAATATGAACGAGAATTTGTGAGATTGAGACAGTATGCTCAGGAATGTGTATCAAATGAAGCAATAATGTACAAAAGATTTGAAGATGGACTAAACGAAGATATCTGTCTACTAGTGGGGATTTTGGAGATTAAAGAAATGGTAATGCTCGTTGAGCGAGCATGTCAAGCTAAAGAATTAAGCAAAGAGAAAAGAAAAGCTGATTCTAAAGCTAGAGATGCTAGAAAAAGATCTTCGAGTAAATCATTTCAGTCTAGGTTAAAGAAATTCTGAGATGATCAGAACCATTCAAATACTAATGTGGGACATTCGAACCGAGATCGAGCTAGATCGTATTTGAACACCAGAGCCCCAGTTATTTCTGTTGCAAAAGTTGGAAGTGTCCGATCTGAGAAACTTGAATGTTAACACTATGGGAAAATACATCCGAGAAATTGTAGATTGAACGACCGAGCTTGTTTCCGGTGTGGATCCCTGGATTATTTTATAAGAGATTGTTCTGAACCCACTGAGCAAGAGAATGTATAGAATCCGAGACAGAGTAACACCTCAGCTAGAGGTAGACCTTCCAGAAACACGAGAAATACAACTGGTGATCAAAGAGCTACTAAGGATACTGCTGATAGATTTAAGGCTAGAGCACCTGCCAAAGCCTACGCTATCCGAGCTCGTGAGGAAGCCTCGTCTCCAGACGTGATTACTGGTACCTTTACTCTTTATGATACTTCTTTGATTGCATTGATAGACTATGGATCAACGCATTCTTATATTTGTATGAATTTAGTGCACAGTAAGACTTTGCTTGTAGAGTCTACTGAATTTGTAATTAGAGTATCGAACCCCTTAGGCAAAAGTGTCTTGGTTGATAAAGTCTGCAAGAATTGTCCGTTAATGATTCGAGATATTTGTTTTCCTGCTGATCTGATACTTTTACCATTCAACGAATTTGATATAATTCTAGGGATGGACTAGTTAACATTGCACGATGCTGTTGTGAACTATAAAAGAAAAGTCAATGATTTAAGGTGTAAGAATGATGAGATAATTCAAATTGAGTCTAGTGATCTGAATGGACTACAGCTGTGATATCTGCAATGAAAGCACGAAAATATGTAAAGAAAGGTTGTGAAGCCTACTTAGCTTATGTGTTAGACTCGAAAGTGAATGATAAGAAAGTTGAATCAATACCTATTGTTTGTGAATTCTCTGATGTGTTTCCTGAAGAGTTACCTAGTTTGCTTCCTATTGGAGAAGTCGAGTTTGGCATTGAATTAGTACCTGGTACTACTCTGATTTTGATAGCTTTGTATATAATGGCTTCGACTGAGTTAAAGGAATTAAAATCTCACTTGCAAGAATAAACTGATCGAGGGTTTGCTAGACCGAGTTTTTCACCATGGGGTGCTCCTATTCTGTTTGTGAAAAAGAAAGATGGCACAATGAGAATGTGTATTGATTATCGAAAACTTAATAAAGTGACTAAAAAGAACAAATACCCTCTGCCTAGAATTAATGATTTATTCGATCAGTTGAAAGGTGCTACTGTGTTTTCAAAGATAGATCTGAGATCAGGTTATTATCAATTGCGAGTAAATGACTCTAACATTCTAAAAACTGCTTTTAGAACGAGGTACGGGAATTATGAATTTTTAGTTATGCCTTTTGGTTTAACGAATGCACCTGCTGTATTTATGGATTTGATGAGTAGAATTTTCAGGCCGTGTTTAGATCAATTTGTTGTAGTATTCATTGATGACATATTGATATATTCTCGTAATGAACCTGAGCATACTGAACATTTGAAAATAGTATTATAGATTTTGAGAGATAAACAGTTATATGCAAAATTCAGTAAATGTGAATTCTGGTTGCGAGAGGTTCGTTTTCTGGGTCATAATGTTCACTTTTCGATATTCGAGTTGATTCGAGTAAGAATTCAGCTATTCTGGATTGAAAGCCTCCGAGTAATGTATCTGAAGTTCGCAGTTTTCTGGGATTTACAGGTTACTACAGATGATTTGTAAAAGATTTCTCGATGATTGCAACTCCGTTGACAAAATTGCTTCAGAAAGATGTGAGGTTTGAATGGTCTGAACAATGTCAGAAAAGTTTCGATTAGTTAAAAGCTCTGTTAACTGAAGTTTCAATATTGGTACAACCTGAGTCAGGTAAAGAATTCGTTGTTTACAGTGATGCTTCGTTGAATGGACTCGGTTGTGTTTTAATGCAAAAAGGAAAAGTTGTTGCTTATGCTTCGAGACAAGTAAAGCTGCATGAGAAGAACTATCCAACACACGACCTCGAGTTAGCTGCCATTGTATTTGCTTTGAAAATCTGGCGTCACTATCTATTTGGTGAGAAATGTCACATGCTTTCTGATCATAAAAGTCTGAAGTATTTAATGACGCAAAAGGTTTTGAATTTGCAACAGAGAAGATGGTTAGAACTGCTAAACGATTATGAACTTGTGATTGATTATCATCCGGGCAAATTTAATGTTGTTACTGATGCTTTGGGTAGGAAATCGTTGTCTGTGTTCTGTACTATGAATGCTAATTTAGCACTGTCTGATGATACTTTGGTTTATGCCGAACTGAAAGCAAAACCTTTGTTTATACAACAGATCCGTGAAGCTTAGAAATCTGACAATGAATTGATAGCTAAATGAACTTTGTGTGATTCTGAATTTTGGGTTGATGTTAATGATTGTTTGAGATTCAGAAATAGACTTTGTGTTTCGAGAAATTCAGAGTTGATTCAAATGACTTTGAGTGAAGCTCACAGTAGTAGATTTTCTGTACATCCGGGAAGTACGAAAATGTATAACGATTTGAAACAACTATATTGCTGGTCAGGAATGAAAAGAGATGTTTCTGACTTTGTTTCGAGATGTTTAATCTATCAGCAAGTTAAAGCTAAACATCAGGTGCCATCTGGATTATTACAACCGATTATGATTCCAGAATGGAAATGGATCGAGTGACCATGGATTTTGTTTCGGGTTTGCCTCTGTCTCCGAAAAAGAAAGATGCAATTTGCGTTGTAGTTGATCGTTTGACGAAATTAACTCATTTTATTCCTATTCGGTTTGATTATTCGCTCGATAAGCTAGCTGAGTTGTATATTTCTGATATTGTGAAATTGCATGGTGTACCATTGTCAATAGTATCTGATATAGACCTGAGATTTACATCGCGATTCTGAAAGAAATTGCAAGATGCTCTGGGTGCTAAATTACATTTCAGCATTACTTTTTATCCGCAAACAGATGGCCAATCTGAGCGGATTATTCAGATACTCGAGGATATGTTGAGATGTTACATTCTTGAGTTTGAAGGTACGTGGGAACAACATCTACCTTTGATTGAATTCGCTTATAATAGTAGTTTTCAATCGAGCATTAAAATGGCACCGTATGAAGCCTTATATGGTAGAAAGTGTAGAACTCCATTATACTGGTCTGAGCTCAATGAGAATAAGATTTACGGGGTTGATTTGATAAAAGAAACAGAACGGAAAGTGAAAATAATCTGAGATAGTCTGAAAGCTGCCTCTGATCGTCAGAAATCTTATACGGATTTAAAATGAAAGGATATCGAATATGAGATCGGTGATAAAGTGTTTCTGAAGGTATCTCCGTGGAAGAAACTGTTCCGATTCAGTAAAAAGGGCAATTTGAGCCGAGGTTCATCGGACCGTATGAAATCGTTGAGCGAGTTGGGCCAGTTGCTTATAGATTAAGATTACCGTCTGATATTGAAATCCATTCTGACATGACTTATGAAGAAAAGCCAATTTGTATTCTGTCTCGTGAGACTAAAGAATTACGTAATAAAAGAATTCTGTTAGTTAAAGTACTATGGCATAGACATGGAGTAGAAGGGGCTACATGGGAGCCTGAAGATGCAATGAAACAGCAATATCCAAATCTGTTTAACAGTAAGCTTTTCGAGCACGAAAATCCCTAAGGGGGAGAATTGTAACAGTCCGGTTTTGACCCTTGTCGGAATAGTGGTTTAGGGACCACAAATCCGAGTCTAAAAAAAATTTTAATATTATTTTCTATGTCTGTGATATGTGAATTTATATCTATACAATTTCTGTGATTTAATTGTCTGTTTCAGTGCTTAATTATGAAAAAGGATTAAATCGCGAAAAGTGTAAAACTTGAGTGCTAAATGGTAAAGCACCTATTTGTCTTGGCTTTTAAAATAAAGGTCATTGCATGTCAATTGTACCATTTTTTTAAATGGTGGTCAATTATGGGCATTAGTGGATGGAAATTTATGTTTTAATAACAAGGGCAAAATGGGAAATTGATTAACATTGTAATATAAATCAAAACCAAAACAAAATGTGACCATTTTGTTCATCTTTCTCTACCAAAATTAGAAAAGAATAAAGGGTTTTAAGCTTCATTTCATTTGGCCATGAATATCTATGATTAAGGTACGAATTTTCGTCTATTTTTGATAATTTCTACATTTTTGTGATCGTTGCTTCGTGTTCTTCAAAGCCCATGTCTGAATTTCTATTTCTGCTAAAGATGTCATGAAATGCCATTGTTGATATCATGAGTTTTGTGATGTTTTTGGATGAATTATGAAGGCTTGTTAGATGAGTTATATGTTTTGTTCTTGAATTTTTTATGAAATGAGCTATTTGGGCTAATTTGTGAAAATGAGGTTTTGAAGGACTAATTTGTGAATTTAACATGTTTTATGGGCTTATATAGAAGCCATGAAAATTCGGCTAGCCCTTGTTGCAAAGAAATTTTACATATTGGTGATTTTGTGAAAAATGGACTAAATTGTCAAAGTGTGAAAATGTAAGGGCTAAAATGTAAAATGCCCTAAATATGTGTATGTGGATTAAATTGAATGAAATGAATGATTAAATGGTTGAATTTATATTGTATTAAATCAAGAACAAAGAAAATTGGACTTAGATTGAGGGAAGTCCAAAGTAGTCGAATAGTCGACTCATTTTCGTCCGAAATCCGTACGAGGTAAGTCAAACTACACTTATGTGTTCAATTGATTAAATTTTGTGTTTATAAACTGTTATCTGTATTGGATGGCCTTGAGAGCCTGATAAAAGAACGTTGGTATTGATCTGAATTTTCATGTAAGACCGTGTCTAGGACACAGGCATCGGTTTGAAATTTAAGTGTAAGACCATACCTGGGACATCGGCATCGTATCTGTTTTCTTATAAAACTCTATCTGGGACAGAGGCATTGAGACTAAATTACATGTAAGACCACGTCTGGGACGTCGTAATTGTACTTGGCTGTGAATATTTATTCCGTTTCTGGACTGTCTGATGATAAAGTATGAGATATGAAATGTATAATTCATATAGGTACATTTGTGTCGCACTAGATTTTTGAATAGAAAAGACTATGTTTCTGTGAAGTAAGGAAATATTCTATGCGACGGTTGTGAAATCTGGCCATTTACTATTATTTTTATGTTATAATAGTTGGGAATTTGTATTTGACTTACTAAGCTCTTCGTAGCTTACTCTGTGTGATTTCTGTTTGTTTTACAATTATCGTAGCTACTGAAGGCTCAGGATAGTCGAGGACTGTCACCACACTATCAAACTCTTTTTGGTACCTTTGAAAGTGTTAATATGGCTAAGTATGGCATGTATAGGCTAGAATGTCTATGTATTAAGTTTTGAATTGTATATATGTTATTCCATGTCTGTTGGCTAACAAATGTTAGGTTTTGTGCAAAGTTTTGATGCATGTTTTGAAATGTGCTATGTTCTAATGTGTTTTGGTCATATTAGAGCATTGAATTGGTTGGAAATGTTGGTATACTTGTTGCATATTAATGTTTTTAGGATTGGAACCATATGGGGTGGCAAATTGGCTTAAACCAAGCCTGCATTGTGCCACACGTCCAGGGAACATGGGCGTGCGTTGTGGCCGTGTGAGAAAGTCAGTAGCTAGCTAAATTTTACACGGTCATGGCACATGGCCGTGTCTGTTGGCCATGTTAAAAAGTCAGTATAGGTCCTCTTTCTGACACGGTTGGACCACATTGGCGTGTCTTGTGCCCGTGTGAGTAACACAGCCTAATCATACCGACGTGTGACTTGGTCACATTTGAAAATATTGATTAAGTTCTGAAATTTCTGAAAGGGTTTTGTTTAGTTCTAACCATCCCTAAATGTACGTTTTAGGTCTCGTAGACCATCTTAATGGATGAATTGTGGATGAATATTTATGTATTGATATTTATGATATCTGTGAATCTGTGTTACCCTGAAATGCTCTGTCTGTCAGGTGACTCCCCTTTCCTATTTCGGCGACAGTTATGGGATAGGGGTGTTACATTTTATGGTATCAGAGCTATAGTTTAGTCAGTTCTATGACTACCATAGTGTATATGAGTCAAGCTATACATGCCATATATTTGAATCTGTGATAGTGTGATGACTCCTAACTTTGAAATGTGCTTTTATATAGCAATGTATCCTAATAGAGCCGTAGTTGACGATGTTGAAAGTAATGTGCCTGCTCCCGCGCAAGGGACGGTGCAAGATGATTCCCGACCGGCTACGAGTAGCAATGAGAGTGAGGCTAAGGAAGCCTTCAATCAGATGATGAATGAATGGTTCACCTAATACATTAGAACCAACCCAGCTGTTCAACAACCTCCACCCCCGGTTAATCCTTCTTAAATTCCTGTTTTGCCCTCGGTGAGTCTAGTTCAACTAAGTAGACCACCTGTTGATAAAATTAGAAAGTATGGGGCTGAAGAGTTCTGAGCTACAACAAATGATGATGCTAAAAGAGCCAAATTTTGGTTGGAAAATACGATACGGGTATTTGATGAAATGTCTCTGAATCTAGAATAATGTGTTAAATGCGCCATTTCACTTCTGAGAGATACTACGTATCATTGGTGGAAAACTTTAATATCTATGGTTCCGAGTGAATGGATTACCTGGGATTTCTTCCAAGCTGAATTTCGGAAGAAATACATTAGTCAAAGATTTATTGATCAGAAACATAAAGAGTTTCTTGAGCCTAAATAGGGCCAAATGTCTGTTACTGAATACGAACGAAAATTTGTGAGATTAAGCCAGTATGCTCAAGAAGGTGTATCAAATGAAGCAATAATGTGCAAAAGATTTGAAGATGGACTAAACGAAGATATCAATCTGCTAGTTGGGATTTTGGAGATTAAAGAAATGGTAGTGCTCGTTGAGTGAGCATGTCAAGCTGAAGAATTAAGCAAAGAGAAAAGAAAAGTTAATTCTGAAGCTAGAGATGCTAGAAAAAGATATTCAAGTAAATCATTTCAGTATGGGTTAAAGAAATTTTGAGATGATCAGAACCGTTCAAATACTAATGTGGGACATTCAAACCGAGATCGAGCTAGATCGTATTCGAACACCTGAGCCGCTGTTATTTCTGTTGCAAGTGTTGGAAGTGTCCGATCTGAGAAACTTGAATGTAAACACTATGGCAAAAGACATCCAGGAAATTGTAGATTGAATGACTGAGCTTGTTTCCAGTGTGGATCCCTGAATCATTTTATAAGAGGTTGTTTTAAACCCACTGAGCAAGAGAATGTACAGAATTTGAGACAGAGTAACACCTTAGCTAGAGGTAGACCATCCAGAAACACGAGAAATACAAGTGGTGATCAAAGAGCTACTAAGGATACTACTGTTAGATCTGAGGCCAGAGAACCTGCCAGAGCCTATGCTATCCGAGCTCGTGAGGAAGCCTCATCTCCAGACATGATTACTGGTACCTTTACTCTTTATGATACTTCTTTGATTGCATTGATAGACCCCGGATCAACACATTCTTATATTTGTATGAATTTAGTGCACAGTAAGACTTTGCCTGTAAAGTCTACTGAATTCGTAATTAAAGTATCGAACCCCTTAGGCAAAAGTGTCTTGGTTGATAAAGTCTATAAGAATTGTCCGTTAATGATTCGAGATATTTATTTTCCTGCTGATCTGATGCTTTTACCTTTCGAAGAATTTGATATAATTTTGGGGATGGACTGGTTAACATTGCACGATGCTATTGTGAACTGTAAAGGAAAAGTCATTGATATAAGGTGTAAGAATGATGAGATAATTCAATTGAGTCTAGTGATCTGAATGGACTACCAGCTCTGATATCTGCAATGAAAGCACAGAAATATGTAAAGAAAGGTTGTGAAGCCTACTTAGCTTATGTGTTAGACTCGAAAGTGAATGATAAGAATGTTGAATCAGTGCCTGTTGTTTGTGAATTCTCTGATGTATTTCTTGAAGAGTTACCTGGTTTGCCTCAGATTCGAGAAGTCGAGTTTGGCATTGATTTCGTACCTGGTACTACTCCGATTTTGATAGCTTCGTATAGAATGGCTCCGACCGAGTTAAAGGAATTAAAATCTCAGTTGCAAGAATTGACTGATCGAGGGCTTGCTAGACCAAGATTTTCACCATGGGGTGCTCCTGACCTGTTTGTGAAAAAGAAAGATGGCACAATCAGAATGTGTATTCATTATCGACAACTTAATAAAGTGATTGTAAAGAACAAATACCCTTTGCCTAGAATTGATGATTTATTCGATCAGTTGAAAAGTGCTACTATGGTTTCAAAGATAGATCTAAGATCGGGTTATTATCAGTTGCGAGTAAAGGACTCTGACATTTTGAAAATTGCTTTCAGAACGAGGTACGGGAATTATGAATTTCTAGTTATGCCTTTTGGTTTAACGAATGCACCTGCTGCACTTATGGATTTGATGAATAGAAATTTCAAGCCGTATTTAGATCAATTTGTTGTAATATTCATTGATGACATATTGATATATTCACGTAATGAATCTGAGCATACTGAACATTTGAAAATAGTATTACAGATTTTGAGAAATAAACAATTATATGCAAAGTTTAGTAAATGTGAATTCTGGTTGCGAGAAGTTGCTTTTCTAGGTCATATTGTATCAGTTTTCAGTATTCGAGTTGATCCGAGTAAGATTTCAGCTATTCTGGATTGGAAGCCTCATAAGAATGTATCTGAAGTCCGCAGTTTTCTGGGACTTTCCGGTTACTACAGACGTTTTGTAAAAGATCTCTCGATGATTGCAACTCCGTTGACAAAATTGCTTCAGAAAGATATGAGGTTTGAATGGTCTGAACAATGTCAGAAAAGTTTCGATCGGTTAAAAGCTCTGTTAACTGAAGCTTCGATATTGGTACAACCTAAGTCAGGTAAAGAATTCGTTGTTTACAGTGATGCTTCATTGAATGGACTCAGTTGTATTTTAATGCAAGATGGAAAAGTTGTTGATTATTCTTCGAGACAAGTAAAGCCGCATGAGAAAAACTATCCAACAGACGACCTCGAGTTAGTCGCCATTGTATTTGCTTTGAAAATCTGCCGTCACTATCTATTTGGTGAGAAATGTCACGTGTTTTCTGATCATAAAAGTCTGAAGTATTTAATGACGCAAAAAGATTTGAATTTGTGACAGAGAAGATGGTTACAACTGCTAAATGATTATGAACTTGTGATTGATTATCATCCGGGTAAAGCTAATGTTGTTGCTGATGCTTTGAGTAGGAAATCGTTGTCTATGTTGTGTGCTATGAACACTAATTAGCACTATCTGATGATACTTTGGTTTATGCTGAACTGAAAGCAAAACCTTTGTTTATACAAATGATTTTGAGTGAAGCTTACAGCAGTAGATTTTCTGTACATCCGGTAAGTACGAAAATTTATAACGATTTGAAACAAATATATTAGTGGCCGAGAATGAAAAGAGATGTTTCTAACTTTGTTTCAAGATGTTTAATCTGTCAGCAAGTTAAAGCTGAACATCAAGTGCCATCTGGATATTACAACCAATTATGGCTCCAGAATGGAAATGGGATGAGTGACCATGGATTTTGTTTCGGGTTTGCCTCTATTTCCAAAAAAGAAAGATGCAATTTGGGTTGTAGTTGATCATTTGATGAAATCAGCTCATTTTATTCAGATTCGGTTTGATGATTCGCTCGATAAGCTAGCTGAGTTGTATATTTCTGATATTGTGAAATTGCATGGTGTACCATTGTCAATAGTATCTAATAGAGACCTGAGATTTACATCGCGATTCTAGAAGAAATTGCATGATGCTCTGGGTACTAAATTGCATTTCAGCACTGCTTTTCATCTGCAAAGAGATGGTCAGTCTGAGCGGATTATTCAGATACTCGAAGATATGCTAAGATGTTGCATTCTTGAGTTTGAAGGTACGTGGGAACAACATCTACCTTTGATTGAATTCGCTTATAATAATAGTTTTCAATCGAGCATTAAAATGGAACCGTATGAAGCCTTATATGGTAGAAAGTGTAGAACTTCGTTATACTGGTCTGAGCTCAGTGAGAATAAGATTTACGGGGTTGATCTGATAAAAGAAACAGAACGGAAAGTGAAAATAATCTGAGATAGTCTGAAAGCTGCCTCTGATCGTCAGAAATCTTATACGGATTTAAAACGAAAGGATATCGAATATGAGATCGGTGATAAAGTGTTTCTGAAGGTATCTCCGTGGAAGAAACTGTTTCGATTTGGTAAAAAGGGCAAATGGAGTCGAGGTTCATCGGACCGTATGAAATCATTGACCGAGTTGGGCCAGTTACTTATAGATTAAGATTACCGTCTGAGTTAGAAAAGATTAACAATGTATTTCACGTATCGATGTTTCGACGATACAGTTCTGATCCTTCGCATGTAATTTCTCCATCTGATATTGGAATCCATTTTGACATGACTTATGAAGAAAAGGCAATTCGTATTCTGTCTCGTGAGATTAAAGAATTACGTAGTCAAAGTACTATGGCATAGACATGGAGTAGAAGAGGCTACATGAGAGCCTAAAGATGCAATGAAACAACAATATCCGAATTTGTTTAACGGTAAGGTTTTTGGGGACAAAAATCCCTAAGGGGGGAGAATTGTAACAGTCTGGTTTTAACCCTAGTCAGAATAGTGGTTTCGGGACCACAAATCTAAGTCTGAAAAATATTTTAATATTATTTTCTGTGTCTGTGATATGTGAATTTATATCTGTACAGTTTCTGTGATTTAATTGTATGTTTCTGTGCTTAATTATGAAAAAGAATTAAATCATGAAAAGTATAAAACTTGAGTGCTAAATGATAAAGCACCTATTTAGATTGGCTTTTAAAATAAAGGTCCTCGCATGTCAATTGTACCATTTGTTTAAATGGTGGTCAATTATGAGCATTAGTGGATGGAAATTTATGTTTTAATAACAAAGGCAAAATGGGAAATTGATTAACATGTTAATATTAATCAAAAACAAAACAAAATGTGGCCATTTTGTTCATCTTTCTCTACCAAAATTAGAAAGACGAAAGGGTTTTAAGCTTCATTTCATTCGGCCATGAATATTTATGATTAAGGTACGAATTTTCGTCCCTTTTTGATAATTTCTACGTTTCTGTGATTGTTCCTTCGTGTTCTTCAAAGCCCATGTCTGAATTTCTCTTTCTGTTAAAGATTTCATGAAATGCCATTGTTGACATCATGAGTTTTGTGATGTTTTTGGATGAATTATGAAGGCTTGTTAGATGAGTTATATGTTTTGTTCTTTAATTTTTGATGAAATGAGCTATTTGGGCTAATTTGTGAAAATAAGGTTTTGAAGAACTAATTTGTGAATTTAACATGTTGTATGGGCTTATATAGAAGCCATGAAAATTCGGCTAGCCCTTGTTGCAAAGAAATTTTACATATTGGTGATTTTGTGAAAAATGGACTAAATTGTCAAAGTGTGAAAATGTAAGGGCTAAAATGTAAAGTGCCCTAAATATGTGTATATGGATTAAATTGAATGAAATGAATGATTAAATGGTTGAATTTATATTGTATTAGATCAAGAATGAAGAAAATTGGACTTAGATCGAGGGAAGTCCAAAGTAGTCGAATAGTCGACTCATTTTTGTCCGAAATCTGTACGAGGTAAGTCAAACTACACTTATGTGTTAAGTTAATTACATTTTTTGTTTATAAACTGTTATCTGTATTGGACGGCCTTGAGAGCCTGATAAAAGAATGTTGGTATTGATCTGAATTATCGTGTAAGACCGTGTCTGGGACACAGGTATCTATTTGAAATTTAAGTGTAAGACCATGTCTGGGACATCGGCATCGTATTTGTTTTCTTATAAAAATCTATCTGGGATAGAGGCATTGATACTGAATTACATGTAAGACCACGTCTGGGACGTCGGCATTGTACTTGTCTGTGAATATTTATTCTGTTTCTGGATTGTCAGATGATAAAAGTATGAGATATGAAATGTATAATTCATACAGGTACGTTTGTATCGTACTAGATTTCTGAATAGAAAAGACTATGTTTCTGTGAAGTAAGGAAATATTCTATGAGACGGTTGTGAAATCTGGCCATTTACTATTATTTTTATGTTATAATAGTTTGGAATTTGTATTTGACTTACTAAGCTCTTCGTAGCTTACTCTGTGTGATTTCTGTTTGTTTTACTTACTCTGTGTGATTTCTGTTTGTTTTACAGTTATCGTAGCTACTGAAGGCTCGGGATAGTTGAGGATTGTCACCACACTATCAAGCTCTTTTTGGTACCTTGGAAAGTATTAATATGGCTAAGTATGGCATGTATAGGCTAGAATGTCTATGTATTAAGTTTTGAATTGTATATATGTTTTGCCATGTCAATTGGCTAGCAAATATTAAGTTTTGTGCATAGTTTTGATGCATGTTTTGAAATGTGCTATGTTCTAATGTGTTTTGGTCATATTAGAGCATTGAATTGGTTGGAAATGTTGGTATACTTGTTGCATATTAATGTTTGTAGGATTGGAACCATATGGGGTGGCAAATTAGCTTAAACCAAGCCTGCATTGTGCCACACAGCTAGGGAACACGGGTGTGCCTTGTGGCTATGTGAGAAAGTCAGTAGCTAGCTAAATTTTAAACGGTCATGGCACACGACTTTGTCTATTGGTTGTGTTAAAAATTCAGTATAGGACCTCATTTTGGCATGGTTGGACCACATGGGCGTGTCTTGTGCCCGTGTAAGTCACACGGCCTAGTCACACCGGCGTGTGACTTGGTCACATTTGAAAATATTGATTAAGTTCTGAAATTTCTGAAAGTGTTCGGTTTAGTTCTAAACTTCCCTAAATATACGATTTAGGTCTCATAGACCATTTTAATGGATGAATTGTGGATGAATATTTATGTATTGATATTTATGATATCTGTGAATCTGTGTTACTCTGAAATGCTCTGTCTGTCAGGTGACTCCCCTTTCCTATTCCGGCGATGGTTATGGGATAGGGGTGTTACAGATAAGTATGATATGTACTTTGGTATATGATTGAATAGGTGAATAATGAGGAATGAAACATGCTAGTTTGATATGTGTTTGATTGTACAAATAGTATTGATTTGAGTTGATGAAATGGATAGAATTGGTATTTTAAGTTTGGTGCATGAAATAGCATGGTTTGGCTGCTTATTAATGTATTGAAATGGAATGAAGTGTGGTGTTTTTGGCATGCTTGAAAAGGGTGACAAATGTAGCTTCAAACAAGCCTATTTTCTCTCTACACAGCCAAGCACACGGGCGTGTGGCTTGACCGCGTGTGGCACATGGCCTTCGTACACGGTCGTGTGTCCCCTGGGTAGCCCTTCGATATTAAGTCAGTATACCCTACAAGTTCAGCACGACTTAGACACACAAGCGTGTCTACTGGCCGTGTGAGACACATGGGCTATTGGAACGCCGGTACCCCCATGGCACAGCAGAAGAAATATATATATACATTCTGGTGATCCAAACCATGGATCCATGTGCGAGGAACGAATCGGGGTGAAAAAGTTTCAAAATTACCAAAATTTCGATCTGAGTAGATAGTGAAGCCTCGACAATGAGAATACTATTTTGATTTCGAATCCAAGCCGCAATCCTTATGATCCCGACCTCTACGTAATCCACCCAGTTGACAAAGAATGGAAGAAATCCCCAAAAACTATTTTCAGAGATATTTTGCTTGACGGCTGCTAGACCTAATAGCAAAGCTTTGGGTTTTTTATATATATATTCACTTTTTAGGGTTTTTCTCCCTTTCTAAATATAACTCCCTTTATAATTGGTATTATATATCGAATTAAATTTTAATCCGAACATAATAATCATAATTAAAATAAATAAATATAACAATGTTTTAACCAAAAATTATAATTACATTAATTATATTAAAGATTTGATAAACTATATTTATTTAAATTTATATACTGAACCAAATTCATATATTAATAGAATTATGTTCTCCTTATGTGTACAACATCCTTGTACATATAATATGTTCAATATTTGATTGCCCAATTAAATTAATTCTATAATTAATTTAATTCATGTAACAACCAAACACAATACCAACTATATTTTATTCCATTCATTTCAACCATAAGGTGTGACCCTGTAGGTTCTTGTAACGTTAGCAGTAATACTAGATTGATTCTAATGTTACAAACAATGAGTGGCATCTAGCAATGCATCATTGCTATCTAAGTTACAAGAAGTCATGATTCAACATAACCTTTTGTGATTAATCTTTTATGCATTAATCCTTAAGTCCTTTATCTCTGGAATGGACACAAGTCATGGAATAGTCACACTTGCATAGTCCATCCCATGTTTCTTGATACCTTGAGTAGACTATGATACACAAATAAGTATGACATCTCATATCAACTTATTTGAGCATGGTCATGCATTCCTAGTCTCACTCAATCAACTGGCCTAAGATATTACTCCTATTATGTAGGAGGGACTTATCCTATATTGATCAACCATATCCCTCTACATAGATTGTGGTATATCCAACATCAGCCTTTATAAATCAACTAGTTATGGTGTACGTTTGACTGTATCAAAAAATACAACTCACGATGTTGGGATAATGATGATCTCAAGTCTGAGGATCATATACATATTAATCACTATGAGTAATGTTGTGACAATTACATAATAATCCAAGAAACATACTCATAGCGGGTCAGTCCAATATGTTGTTCTCTAACACACGTATTCATGCATTGATTCTGACACTCCATATCAATGACAACTCTTTATCATCAATCAACTACATGTTAGTCTTAATGCATTATTGTTGTCCTAGTCAACAATAATACTTGACTAAGGACCTTTTAAGAATAATCATATTATTCTCAGGACATTATTATAAAACAGTTTATTTATACACACAGAAAAGAAATTGAAATAATAATGGCAACGCCATATATTAATAAACATGGTAAATCAAGTATGTTATTACAACCATCTCATGATTGATATTTGGGCTTACTCTTATAGCTGGCACATGGGCGTGTGGCCGGCCATGTGACCCAAGTCAGTAACCCCTCTAGATTTCCCACGGCCAAGGCACACGGGCGTGTCTCTGGCCGTGTGGTGCAAGTCAGTATGTATGCCCTATTTTCACACGGTGTATGACACGGGCATGTCTGGTGGCCATGTGTGGTACATGGCCTGTTCACACAGACGTGTGACCCTTGTATGCATGAAAATTTTCTAAGTTTCCCAAAGTTTTCAAATGTTATCAGTTTAGTCCCGGACCACTTTTAAGCATGTTTTAAGGCCTTGTAGAGCCATAAAAAGGACAAGATGAATTTTTTGGATGTGTTTTATATATGAATGTATAAATGTATATGTTATGTATGTGAATGATGTGTATTGGTCGGTAATGCCTCGTAACCCTATTCCAACGACGGATACGGGTTTGGGGTGTTACATTTAATTGGTATCTGAGCTACTGTTTAGTCGATTCTAGGACTAACGTAGTATGTGAGAGTCTAGATATACATGTCATATTTAACCTATGATAGTGTGATATCTCCCAATTCTAGCGAAAATTATTTTAATTAGACAGATGTGCTTTCTAACTGAGCTAATTCTGATAGTGCAGAAAGTGGTACTCAAATGTTTGAGTGAAAATGTGTTTATGATGAGTTAAAACTCATAAAGGTATCAGTAAAAGTTCATAATATCATGTTATTGATAACTGTTGTGTTATGTATATATATGTGTGAGAGTTAAATTTGAGGCTTTACGACCCACACCCCCTTACCAGCAAAGTATTACAATGAAATCTGTAATATTAGATTGAAGAAACTCACAAGTGTGGAATTATAGAGTTCCATAATTGAAGGATTAATACTGTGATCTGATAAGTGTAATACCCCTTACTCGTATCCAAAGCCGGGACAGGGCTCGAGGGATTACCGAACTTAAATGTAAATAAACATACAAAATCGAGCCATAAGGTTTCATCCACATTTAAAACTTTTCAATCACATGCAAATTGTCCCTTATAAGGGTCTACAAGACCCAAAACATACATTAAAAGTGGTTTGGGACTACTGAGAACATTGGAAAGTTTTGGAAAAACTTAGAAAATTTTTCCTTGAAACAGGGTCACATGCTCGTGTGGACACAAGGACACGCTCGTGTGCCTTCGACACACCCATGTCCTTAGGCCGTGTAACTCTCTATTTGTGATGTCATCAAAACAATTTGAACCACATGGCCAAGCTATACGCCCGTGTGCTAGGCCATGTGACGAATTAAATTCTCGTAAAAATGCTATGGAGTTTACATGCTTTGGACACATGCCCATGTCTCCAGGCCGTGTCCTCCACACGGTTGAGACACACGACCGTGTCTCTGCTCGTATGACCAATACTAGGCTATTTTCCAAGCCTTTTGTTATTCTTAATCCCTTACACATTTATACACATCAAAGACACATATCATAACATAAATTTAATGATTAAGCATCCTTTCTTAAAACACATTCTTAGCAAATAAGCATGACTACTTCATCACATCACAAAGCATTAAAACATAACATGGATAGATAGGCTTACAAACTATAATCAATATGAGCCACCTCTCATGGCCATATTCAATAAATCCATATAAGCTGATACATTTGGCTAAATCATTTGAACTCATATCATAATAACTAAGTCTCTATACATGCCACTCACTCAAAGACACTTAAGGTTTATCAATACCCCAAAGGTGATAGCTTGATAGTGTGATGCTGCCTCCGACGATCTCCAATCCTGAGCCCACTTGACAACTCTAAAAGAAATGGAAAGGATGGAGCAAGCTTTAAAGCTTAGTAAGCCCATATGAAAATAATAAACAATCCATGCCATTTTTTTTACTTCAATCAATATTGTAAGCAGAACATAATATATATCACAAGTATCTTATAGGTATATCTACATACTTTACATTCAAAACTCCTATCACACATTTACCTTCCCATGTCGGAGCTTATGAACACATAATTTGCATCACACCTCATGTTCGTCATTCAATCAAACATAATTCACCACAAGGTCATCACGTATCTTAAGCATAATGCAATCATGTCATTAGTATAGTGTACAAAAAAGTCCTATAATCATAATTCATTCATTTGCATCTCATCAAGGTCTCATAATCATAACCTTCTCATGTGCAACATTACCACATGTTCGTCACATATTAAGCTCATTGCTCAGGAGTTTCGAGTACGTACCTGTACCCTTTCAACATGATCATAATTTCATTGATATAAATGTTTGGATTACTCGTTGAACTTCTCTTTGGACTACCCGTTGAACACTTGGAATACTATCAGATACATGGGAATTTTGCACCTAAGTTCCCCATATATAGCCAATGCTACCTCATGTCTTATATCACATGTTGCTTGTGACAACTCTAATTTGGCCCTAGTCAAAAAGTGGTTTCGGGACCACAAAACTGAGTCACAAAAATAATTAGATGTTATATTATGTGTTTATTATATGTGAAAGTGCATGTGTGAAAATTTCAAGCTTTGATCTTGTCAATTGTATGTGAAATTATTAAATAGGACTTATGTGAAAATTTTTGAAAATGTTATAGGCTAATTTGTGGTGGCAAAATAACTTATAGTATGAAATAGGTGGATTTGCATGTCAAAATTCCCACCTTAAGGTGTAGTGGCCGGCCATCATGATGGGAATAAATGGAATATGCATTTTAAATTAGCACTATGAGATTTAATGGCTTTATTATCATAAAATAAAGAGAAATAAAAAAACAAAATGATGAAAAGGACAAAGCTTGTCCATCTTTGTTCTTCATAGCCGAACTTAAGAAAACAAATAGTGGAAGGGAAGCTCTTGAATGTTCGGTCACTTGGGGAAGAAAAATCCAAGGTAAGCTCATGGTAGTTTGCTTCTATCTTGATGTTTATGAGTTCCTTTCTTGATTCTACCATAACCCATGAAGTATATTTTGGTTTTTGGTTATGTTGTGAGCATTCGGTCATGAATTGAAATGAAGGAAATGGTTGTTGTTTCATGTTCTTTTGATGAATAATGGTAGATAGGTGAAGTTGAGCCAAACAAATGAGCATATATGTGCATTAGATGCTAAGTGGGAAAATCAGCTAACATGTTGTGTGTACTATGGCCGAATGTGAACTTGGATAATATTGAGTAATGTTTGTGCTTTAAAATGATGAAATGGAGTGGATGCTTTGGATGAGTTATACATTGTTATAAGTTGAATTTAAGGTTTGTTACATTGTCTTTGGCATTGCCGAATGTGTGGATAGTTGAAGAAAAATTTGTTAAAATGCTTAGTAAATTGATATTAGGTTAATGTTGTGTATATAGATTATGTAAAATATAAACTTTGAATGAGTAATAAAGGTTGTATATCAATTCGGCCTTGGGAGAAATGTTAGTATAAAATGCTTGAATGTTAAATAGGTTATTGCTTTAATGACCAAATGTGCCAAAGTATAATGCATGGACTAGTTGACCAGTATGTGTTAAGGGAACATGAATAAATATCTCTTTGATGAGCTATACATTTGACTATAGTATGAAATGCAGAGAAATTTTGATGTTGAATGTTTTAAATGATTTAGATAGTTATAAATTAAGTTGAAGCTTGGTAAAATTGAATAATTATGGCTTAATTGTTTAATGGCAATTGGCTATTATGGTCAAATGCAATGTTAATATTTAGTTGCTAGTATTTATATGTGTGTTAGCCGAATTTGAACTTGAATAATGATTTGAGTACGATGTATTGTATTGAGATTTTGCTTAAGTGAAATTATAGACATGTGATGAAATTGATTGGTGATATACATGTTTAAATAATATGAATGCAAAGAGTTGAGAAAGAGTAAATTGGTAATAAATCTACTTGGGACAGTAGCAGTAACGTGATTTTGGAAAATCACCATAAATTGTGGGAGTTTAGTTAGAAGTTGAATAAATTATGTAATTAAAGCTTAATGAGTCTAGTTTCTTATAAAAGAAACTGTGAAAGAAAAAATATTGCAGATAATGAGATATTTGAAATGATGTGGGACAGAGTTAAAATGACTTCTAGATCCCCTATTCTATTTTTATAAAATCATTATAAATTGTAAAAAAAATGGTCATCAGATAAAATTTATATTCCTAGAATCCTTAATGAGTCTAGTTTCAAATGAAATAAACTATAACATATTTTGAATTCTTTACAATGATAAATTTGATTCGTAGTGAAGAGTGGTCAGATTAGTCAAACAGTGAAACAGGGGAATCTTTAAGAAAAATCTGGTATTGAGTGGCCAAACCAAAAACTCTTAAAATTTTATGGATAAAATATATATGAGTCTATTTTCAGGGAAAATTTATGCTAATTGATTTGGAGTTTCTTAGCTCCAGTTATAAATAATTTAGTGAATGTTGGTCAGAAAGACAACTTATAGTGAATTTGTGATTATGTGGTAAACATTGATAAAAATTTGTTAATGAGTTGCTTATTGATTTCTTATAAACTTACTATGATCTGTATGTGTGAAAGTCGAATATATATATATTATATTTTGAAAGTAATGCTTGAATAGTCAAATAATGACTAGTTTAAAATTGTTTAATTTAAGCTCAAGAGCATAGAGGGGCAAATTCGGATAAAGGAAAAGAGAAAGTAGTTGAATTGAATAGCCGATCCGAGACTGTTCGAAAATATTCGAGGTAAGTTTTAAGTAATCCAACGTAAATAACAATAGATTATAATCTGATATATTATGTGAATTAGACATTCCTTGTAAGGTAGGGATTTAGCCGAATGTTAAAGATGAAATGATGGTGTGTTGTATCATGCTTATATGGCCTAACGGCAAGTATAACATGTTGGTAAATATGCAATGTGCTTTTATAATCGAATGATAGGTTTGAAATGAATGTGAGTGAAATGTTATGCATAAGCTATCAAATGCTAAGTGTGAAAATGAGATGAAAGAAAAGTGTTTGAGATGTACAATTATATATGTTCGAATGATGCTAGTACCTAATTGATATAATTATGTTATAAGGAACTTATTGATTTGATTATCGTACGACACTATTTGGGCCTTTGAGCCTAGCAGGCTATAATGCCGATGAGACACTATTCGGGCCTTTGAGCCTAGCAAGCTATAATGCCAATGAGATACTATTTAGGACTTTGAGCCTAATAGGCTACAATGCCGGTGAGATACTATTCGGGCTTTCGAGCCTAGCAGGCTATAATACCAGTGAAAGGATATCGGGCCTCGAGCCTAACAGGTGAAATACCGGTGAATGAATTTGTATTTTTAAAACCTAGCAGGCTAAATGCCGGTGATTTGATGAAAGTTTAAGACTAAGGTACCTCGTGTTAGATTGTCAAATGAATACATTCAATACGTTAAGTGGGCCAGGTACGCATTATGTACTCATATGTGAGTTTGATTTGAATTGAATCATAAGTGTATAAGGTGATACATATGTGAATAAATGTTATAACTATACCCACGATCATGATACATTCGGTCAAGGTTCTTAGACTAACGTAGCATGTGTACGAGTCTAGCTATACATGCCATACATATATTAAGATAGTGTGACGACTCTTAACGATTTTAAACTATTTTCATATGGTCAATGCATCCCGGCAGAGCAGTGGTGGATGATGTAGAAGGTAATGCGCTTGCTCCCACTGAAGGGGTAGTGCCAGCTGAGAGTAGACCCAAAATTGTTAGTAGAGGAGAAGGAGGCAGAGAAGCCTTTCTCCATATGATGGACGCCTGGTATATAGAGTTCGTTCGAGTGAACTCGAACGCTCAACCCTTCCATCCCCACCTATACCTCAACCTATCCTTGTAGCACCTCAAGGTATGGACTTTGTGAGACTGAATAGACCTCCAGTGGATAAGATTCAGAAATAAGGAGCCGAAGAGTTCCGAGCTAGTAAAAATGATGACCTTGAGAGGGCAGAGTTCTGGCTCGAGAATATCATTAGGGTGTTTGATGAGTTATCATGCACTCCTGAGGGAATGCATGAAGTGTGTTGTGTCCCTTCTGAGAGACTTGGCCTACCAGTGGTGGAACACCCTTGTGTCGGTGGTACTAAGGGAGAGAGTTAATTAGGAGTTCTTCCAGGAAGAATTTCGTAAGAAGTACATTAACCTAATATTTATTTATCAGAAAATGAAGGAATTCCTCGAGTTAAAGTAGGGCCGAATGATGGTAATAGAATATGAGCGTAAATTTATGAGTTTGAGCAAATACGCTCGAGAGTGTGTATCGACTGGGGCCATCATGTGCAAAAGGTTTGAAGATGGATTAAACGAAGACATCTGGTTGTTGGTCGGTGTACTTGAACTGAAAGAATTTGTCGTGCTAGTGGAGAGAGCCTGTAAAGCCGAGGAATTGGCTAAAGAGAAGAGAAAAGTGAAATTAGAGTTTCGAGATTCAAAGAAGAGACAAATGGGTAAATCATTTTAGTCCTCAACTAAGAAACCAAAACAGTTTAATACTCGACCGAGTGTTCCGGCTGGGTTTTCAACCAGGAACAATGGGAAACAGTATTCGGGGTATAAGGCCCAGACTACCTCGATAGCGAGTGTGGGTAGCGCTCGACCTAATATATCTGAGTGCCAACATTATGGTAAGCGTCACCCCAGTGAATACTGGATGAATAGCCGGGCATGTTTTAAGTGCTGTTTACATGATCATTTTATCAAGGATTGTCCTGAAATGGTTGAAAAGGAATATTTTAGAGTGCAAGGTCGGGCAATACTGCTTCTACAGGAAGACCATAGAAGAATCTGAGAAATGGAGCTAGTAGCAAGGGTGCACCTAGAGAACCAATTGGGAGACCTAAGGGAAGAGCACCTGCGAGGACTTACGCCATTCGCACTCGCGGAGAGGCTTCATCCCCTAATGTGATTATGGGTATTTTTTCTCTCTATGATACTTCTATTGTTGCTTTGATTGATCCGGGATCTACCCATTCGTATGTATGTGTGAAACTGGCATCTAGTATGAATATGCTCATCGAGTTTACAAAATTCATAGTAAAACTGTCAAACCCTCTAGGCAAGCATGTGATAGTTGACCAAGTATGTAGTAATTGCCCTTTAATGATTAGAAGTCTTTGTTTTTCGACTAATCTCAGGCTTTTTCCATTTGATGAATTTGATAAATGGATTGGTTGACCATGCATGATATAGTGGTAGACTGTGGAAAGAAAATTATTGAGTTGAAATGTGAAAATGGTGATATCCTTCGGGTAGAATTGGATGAATCGGGTAGCTTGCCTGTAGTAATTTCTTCTATGGCTGCTCGGAGATATATGAGAAAAGGTTATGAAACATATCTTGCCTTTGAGTTGAAATTTGAGTTAGCACTGGTAGTATGTGAATATCCAGATGTATTTCTAGAAGAGTTGCCCAGATTGCCTGCAATTAGGGAAGTTGAGTTTGGCATCGAATTAGTTTCGGGCATTGCACCTATTTTGATCGCTCCATAGAGGACGGCTCCAACGGAGTTAAAGGAGTTGAAAGTTCAGTTACAAGAGTTGACGGACAAAGGTTTCGCGAGACCCATTTATTCTTTGTGGGGCGCACCGGTGCTATTTGTTAGAAAGAAAGATGGTTTGATGAGATTGTGCATTGACTACAGACAGCTCAATAAGGTAACCATAAAGAACAAGTACCCTTTACCAAGAATTGATGACTTGTTTGACCAATTGAAGGGGGCCACAGTATTTTCGAAGATAGACTTAAGGTCCGGTTACTACCAGTTGAGAGTCAAAGATTCAGACGTATCGAAGACTGCATTTCAGACGAGGTATTGTCACTATGAATTTTTAGTTATGCCTTTTGGTTTAACGAATGCGCCTGCTATATTTATGGATTTAATGAATCGTATTTTCTGAGCATACCTGGATAAATTTGTCATTGTTTTTACTGATGATATACTGATTTATTCTCGTGATGAGATTGAGCATGCCAAGCACTTGAGAACGATTTTGCAAACCTTGAGAGACAAAGAGTTGTATTTTAAGTTTCGTAAGAGTAAGTTTTGGCTTCGAGAAGTCGGATTATTGGGGCACATTGTTTTGGGTGATGGCATCCAAGTCAATTCGAGTAAGATTTTGGCTATTGTTGAATGGAAACCGCTGAGAAATGTGTCAGAGGTTAGAAGCTTTCTAGGCTTACCCAGTTACTACAAACAGTTTGTTAAAGGATTTTTCATGATTGCTACTCTGATGACGAGACTGTTATAGAAGGATGTTAAGTTCGAATGGACGGAAAAATGCCAATAGAGTTTTGAGAAGCTAAAGGCATTGTTGACTGAGGCACTAATTTTAGTACAACCTGAGCCGAGAAAGGAATTTGTGGTGTATAGTGATTCATCCTTGAATGGATTAGGTTGTGTGCTTATACAAGAAGGCAAGGTAACAGCTTATGCCTCGAGGCAGCTGAAACCGTATGAGAAGAATTATCCAACACACGATTTGGAGTTGGATTGTGTTTGCGTTGAAGATTTGGAGACATCATTTGTATGGTGAGAAATGTCGGGTGTATACTGACCATAAAAGTCTGAAGTATTTGATGACTCAAAAGGACTTGAACCTTCAGCAATAGAGATGGTTAGAGTTGATAAAAGACAATGAGCTAGTGATTGATTATCATCCAGGAAAGGCAAACGTGGTCGTCGATGCCTTGAGTAGGAAATCCTTGTTCACGTTAAGGGCTATGAACACTCATTTGACCTTAATAATGGTTCAATTCTAGTAGAGTTGAGAGCTAGACCAATGTTTCTTCAAGAGATTTATGAAGCTCAACAAAGTGACGGTGAATTGCAAGCCAAAAGAGTCCAATGTGAATTAGATATAGAATCCAATTTTTGGATTAGTTTCGATGGTTGCTTAATGTTCTGAGATAGGATTTGTATTCCTAATAATAATGAGTTGATTCAGAATATTTTGCTTGAGGCCCACAGTGGTTGTTTGTTTATGCATCTGGATAGTACGAAAATGTACAATGATTTGAAGAAATTTTATTGGTGGCCAAGTATGAAAAGAGATATTTCCGAGTTCATTTCAAGATGTCTGATTTGTCAACAAGTAAAAGCTGAACACCAAGTACCTTTAGGCTTACTTCATCCTGTGATGGTTTCCGAGTGGAAATGAGGCTGTATTACTATAGATTTCATGACGGGTTTGCTTTTGACACCAAAAAAGAAAGATGTCGTATGGGTTGTGGTTGACATATTGACCAAATCGAGTCATTTTATACCGGTATGCATCTACTATTCACTTGACAAGCTAGTCGATTTGTATATTTCTGAAATAGTGAGGTTACGTAGAGTGCCTTTATCGATTATATCGGATAGAGATCCGAGGTTCACTTTGTGATTTTGGAAGAAGTTGCAAGAGGCTTTAGGTACAAAATTGAATTTTAGTACCGCTTTCCATCGGCAAACTGACGGTTAGTCTGAGCGAGTAATTCAGATCCTTGAAGATATATTGCGGTGTTGTGTGCTTGAGTTCCAAGGTAATTGGGAAAAGTATTTACCGTTGGTAGAATTTGCCTACAAAAACAGTTTTCAATCGAGTTTGAAAATGGCACCTTACGAGGCATTGTATGGGCGTTAGTGTCGAATGCCTTTGTATTAGACCGAACTCAGAGAGAACCAGATTCCTGGAGTTGAATTGGTTAAAAAAACCGAAAAAAAGATAAAAGTGATTCGAGCTTGTCTAAAAGCCGCTTCGGATAGATAGAAATCGCACGCAGATTTGAAACAGAAAGAGATTGAGTATCAGCTTGGTGATAAAGTATTTTTGAAAGTGGCCCCACGAAAAAGATTTTGAGGTTTGGTAAGAAAGGCAAATTAAGCCCACGCTTTATTGGACCGTATGAGACTACCGAGAGAGTAGGGCCTGTTACCTATCGGTTAGCCTTACCATCTAAATTGGAAAAGATTCATGATGTGTTCCATGTGTCTATATTGTACTAATATCGATCCGATC
Organism: Gossypium arboreum; assembly: GCF_025698485.1. Lineage (NCBI taxonomy): Eukaryota > Viridiplantae > Streptophyta > Magnoliopsida > Malvales > Malvaceae > Gossypium > Gossypium arboreum. The sequence continues at coordinate 44,345,712 of NC_069080.1, forward strand.
CTTCACACATGATTTCACCGACAGAGGTCGAGATCTGACCGTGTATGACTTATGGCAAAGAGCAGATTAAGATTTTGGCCCGAGAGGTCAAGCAGTTGAGAAACAAAAGTATTGCCCTTGTGAAAGTTTTATGGCAAAGACATGGGTTGAAGAAGCTACATGGGAGACCAAGGAAAACATGAGGAACCAATACCCAAATCTTTTCACCGGTAAGATTTTCAGGGACGAAAATCCCTAAATGAGGAGAACTGTAACATCCCGAATTAGGGCCTAGTCAGAATAGTGATTTTGAGACCACAAATCTAAAACAAAAATAATTATTTTATGATTCTCATGAGGTTTATGATATGATTGCATGCTTGTGTGCAAGTTTCATGAAGAAATTCTATGCATAAAATGTCCAATTGAACTTTAGAGACCAAATTGAATATGATGCAAAACTTGTGTTCTAGAAGATTTTAGTATTAAATTGCTTTAGATTATAAATTAGAAGGTCCTAATTAGCAATTTAACCAATTTCTAAAAGTTTGGACAAAAATGGACATGTGTAGGAAAAATTTTAAAGAAAGGCCTTAAGGGCATTTTGGTCATTCGATAATTAAAAGAATAAAAGGGGAAAATTAAAGAAAAAATATGCTCATCTTCTTCATGCTTGGCCTAAACTCTCAAGACACCATAGCTAGGGTTTTGTTCAAATTTCAAGCTTGATTGTAAGTGCTCCCGAGCCCCGTTTTTAACGTTCTTTACATTTTTGAAGTCCTCGTGGCTTAATTTACCTATTTCCACCCTTATTTTGAAGTAGGGTTTATGTATGAAAATTTACCCATGAGTTACATGTATATATTTTGATGATTTTTGGAGGAATATGAGAGGTTAGTGTGTGATAAACATCTTTTACTAAGTGATTTTTCATGAAAACACCTAAAAAGGACCTTTTTATAAAAGTTGTAAAATAAGTAGTTAAAAATATGATTTGAAAGAAAATGTAGGCTGTTATGCGTGGATTATAAGTTCATCTAGGCTTGGGTATCAAAGAAAATGAACACATTTCATTTTACGAGCCTAGGGACTAAGTTGTAATTATATGAAAGTTTAAGGGCAAAATTGTAATTTTTCCAAACTGTAATTTATGGATTACTTTTAACAATGTGATGATTAAATGAGCTAAATTTTCTATTATAGATCAAGAAAAACAGAGTTCAGACCTAGATCCGGGAATGAACAAGATTTTGAGCTAAATTGCGTAAATTATCCATATTTTGTACCGAGACAAGTTTATGTGTAAATAATGCAATAATATATCATGTTTCTAATATTTTGTTGAGTTTATATGATTATTTATTATGTTAAGTATGCATGATGTTGTAACCTATGAGCACGAGATTGTGAATGAATTCGACGAACATGAGATGTCGAGAAAATCTCGTTTGAACATTAGGAATAGTTTGGGATACAATGTGACATGTCACTAGGAACTACGTGGATATGAGCTCATGAATATGTGTGTATATGTGATATGTGAATCTGAGTGCTGGTCTTGTCCGTCCTACCAGTGGCTGGGTAGCCCGGCATGTGTTGTGGGTACCTATTAGCTTGTGTGAGTAGCCCGAGTAGTTATGTCATGACTGTCAGCTTGTGTGAGCAGACCCGTGAGTAGCTCGTGAGCTAGCAATATGTGATTGTGAAATAAGGTAGCATGTGGCTACATTTGATGCACCACGTACAAGTCTTCCACGTATCCAATAATAATATTTCGAGTAGTCAACGGGTAAACTTGTGAGTTAATTGAAAAGTGAATCAATGAAGAGATAATATGACAGTGTGATTTGAGTTGGTACAGGTATGTATAATCAACTCATCTGAATGAGCTTGATATGAGATGAATGTTTGGTAAGATTGAAAGTCTATAAGTTATGTTTACAAATTTGAGTTATATCTATGAATTCATGATAACACTTAAGTAAATTTAGGTTATGTCATAGATGTATATAAATATATATGATCATGTTGCTATTTATTTGCATGTGAACTTACTAAGCTTTATGCTTACTCCCCTCCCTTTCTTACTTTCTTATAGTATCGCCAAACTTACTCAGGGACCGAAGGACATCAGAGGCCCGATCACACTACCAACTGGACATTTGGGGTATAGTTAGTCTCAATATTTTGAGTATGGCATGTATAGGGACTTGTTCTTTTTGTTATATGTCATAGTGGTCTAGTAAATGTGTTGGCTTATGGAGATATTTGATTTATTTGTATATGGCCATGTGATATGGTCCATATTGATCATTTGGGTTGTAACCCTAATATGCATACAATTGAAAAGTTTTAGTCCCGAACCACCTTCGATGTATGTTTTGGGCCTCGTAGACCCTTATAAGGAACAATATGCATGAAATTGAAAAGTTTTAAAATTTGAACAAAATTTTATGGTCGATTTTGTATCAATGTTAGTGTTTTAGATCAGTAATGGCTTGAACCCTATCACAGCGTTGGATACGGGTAAGGGGTGTTACAATAAGGGTTTACAAGACCCGAAAATACATTAAAAGTGGTTTGGGACTAAACTGAGAACTTTGAAAAGTTTTGGAAAAACTTAAAAAAATTTCCATGAAACAGGGTTACACGCCAGTGTGGACATAGGGACATGTCCATGTGCCTTCGACACGCCAATGTCCTAAGGCAGTGTAACTCTTTGTTTATGACATCAGCAAAATAATTTGAACTGTAACACCCCAAACCCGGCCCAGACGTTATTGCCAAATCTGACGTGTCACATGGACTTACGACTTAGTATGCATTCGTTGGTTTAAGTGATTGGGGTGGTCTTTGTAAAAACAGCGATTGAATGAAAAGCCGGTTTATCAATCTTTAGGCTATCCATTTGTTGTGCTTGTTGAGTCTTGGAAAACGTTCATTAATTTTGAAAACCCGCGTAGCCTAACACTAGCAGTTTCGACATAGTATAAATATAACCAGAAAATAAAACCATAGCAGAAAAAGAAATTTAAATAACAGACTTATTACAACTTAAAACCCAAAATTAAATCAAAATATAAAAATAATAAAAATAAACTAATTTAAAAAAACCAACTTTGTAGATGATGTGGCCACTCCGAATCCCTCACGGCTCCAAGCCCACTATGGTTGGGGATTTCCTGCAGAGATGAAAATAAATGGTGAGTTCGGTAAACTCAGTGTGTAACATAATCCAACCATAGCCCAAAACAGATCAAACCTCAGAGTCAGACTTATCTGGGCCTTGGCCCAGTATAGATATCAGAATGAAACCCAAAGGCCCATAGTAGATACAGAACAAATATATCATGAATGCAGAAATCCCAACCCAGAGCCATCCATAACACCCCCGTACCAGCCTTACACCATGTGGGGAGACTACTCGACCCACCCAATCGCTACACACCACAGAAATTGCAGCGAGGCTGCCAGATATTGTGACGAAGTCACCAGATACAGATATTGTGGCTAGGCCACCAGAACAGATATATATATATGGCGAAGCCATAAGATTGCAACGAGGCTGCCAGATATTGTAACGAAGTCACCAGAACAGATATATGTGGCGAGGCCACCAGATTGCAGCGAGGCTGCCAGAATGCTTCCTCCATCAATATAAACCCATGTCCCATACAACAGAAATAATATGTCATGGCATACGTATACAGAAACAGAACATCATGCTTTTTAGAAAGAAATAACCCTAGGGGTAAAATCGTAATTTTGCATGCATAAGGGTATTTCAGTAATTATTACCTATTGCTAAGGTTTCATGCTCATTCTAACATTTACCAAGTAATCAGAAGTACTTACCTCGCCTTTTCACAAAAGTGGGCCCGTTGGCCCATTGGCCCGTTTTTGGCCCAATAAGCCCAAAATACCGTTGTGCACGAAAATGCACACTCTGCACTCTAATCATCCAAATGCACCATATTCATTAACAACTGTCTCATGAGCGCTCGCAAGCTCGCGAGTTTACAAAATACCAACGTTTCGGTATTTCGGCTTTTACCGATTCAGTCTAAGGGAGGGTGTCGTTTACACACCTGGTTGATGACGATATCTCCCACGCAATAATCCTGCAATCGATCACTAACACATTAGACTTATGAATTAACGATAACTAACATAAATCCACGTCAACTAACCCAATCATCACACAAGTTAGTCATTTACGCACGAGGGGCAAAATAGTCATTTAACACCCTAGGGGAAAAATGGTAATTTTACCCTACAAGGGTATCTCGGTAATTCTACCCTACAGGGGTATTTCGGTATTTCTACCCTACAAGGGTATTTCAGTAATTCTATCCTACAGGGGTATTTCGGTAATTCTACCCTACAGGGGTATTTCAATAATTCTACCCTACAGGGGTATTTCGGTAATTCTACAACTTATCCACTTTGGCCTACGGACCCATTGGGACCACATGGCCCATTTCAGCCCATCACGGCCCGAAATAGCCATCCTACTACTAGAGTAATTAGAAATACACACCTGTTAGGAGACTGCAGTTAATCCGCGCTCCAAACACTCTTAGCTGACGCCCAACCCAAACGAACACGTCACAAAGCGAAAGGGATCAGCCAAGAAGGGTATGCCTACTCTCCTCATGGTTTGCTCTATTTAAAGCCAGCTCTCCATCTACTCTTATGTTAGCTTCCCGATGTGGGATCCCTCCATCACCAGAGTTTAAAAACAACACCAACTCTTGCCGTCCCAACATAGCAAAATAATCAACCTTTGCGTGCCAAGGGATTCGAACCAAAGTCCTCTCACATGCCAACTCACGCCACCACCACTAGGCCATCAACTCATTTGTGTCATAAATCCAACACACTAAACTTTAAAGCGCATCTACTTGCTTCCAGATTTATTGAAAAGAAAAACCAAAATATATTGCAAGAGCCAAGACTTGAACCTTGGACCCCTTGCTTCCTCTATGGTGTCACTTCCTTGTCCCCTAAGTGGCGCCACCTTGCCACTACACCACACTCCTTTTTGTGTCATCTTTTACCCATTTACTCTTAAAAGCCCAAATGCCAATTGCATCACCTGTTCATAAAATTAAAATTCCGAAGACTACGACGGATTTAACTTAAGTTTGGGCCTTTCAAAGGCCCACTAACCTACTAAAATATATATATTAACCAACTAGAACACACACAAATTTTAAAAATCACAGAAACACAGAAAACCCGAAAATTAGGGCATTACATGAACCACAAAGCCAAGCCACACGCCCGTGTGCTAGGTCGTGTGACGAATTAAATTCTCGCAAAAGTGCTGCAGACTTCACACACCCTAGACACATGCCCATGTCTACAGGCCCTGTCCTCCAACGGCTGAGACATACAGCCATGTCTCTGCCTGTGTAACCAGTACTTACGCTATTTTCCAAGCCTTTTGTTATCCTTAATCCCTTACACATTTATACACATCAAAGAAACATATCATAACATTAATTTAATGATAACGCATCTTTTCTTAAGACACATTGCATCCTTTCTTAAGACACATTCTTAGCAAATAAGCATGACTACTTCATCACATCACAAAGCATTAGAACATAGCATGGATAGATAGGCTTACCAATCATAATCAATATGAGCCACCTCTCATGGCCATATTCAATAAATCAATATAAGTCGATACATTTTGCTAAATCATAAGATCCCATATCATAATAACTAAGTCCCTATACATTCCACTCACTCAAAGACACTTAAGGTTTATCAATACCCCAAAGGTGATAACTTGGTAGTGTGATGCTGCCTCCGACGATCTCCAAACCCGAGCCCACCTGACAACTCTAAAAGAAATGGAAAGGAGGTAGTAAACTGTAAAGCTTAGTAAGCCCGTATGAAAATAATAAGCATTCCATGCCATTTCTTTACTTAAATCAATATTTTAATCACAACATAGTATATATCACAAGTATCTTATAGGCATATCTACATACTTTACATTGAAAACTCCTATCACACATTTACCTTTCCATGTCATAGCTTATGAACACATAATTTGCATCACACCTCATGTTCATCATTCAATCAAACATAACTTACCACAAGGTCATCATGTATCTTAAGCATAATGGAATCATATCATTAGCATAGTGTAAAATAAAGTCCTATACACATAATTCATTCATTCGCATCTCATCAAGGTCTCATAATCATAACCTTCTCATGAGCAACATTACCACATGTTCGTCACATATTAAGCTCATTGCTCAGGAGTTTCGAGTATGTACATGTACCCTTTCAACATGATCATACCTTGTCATTTCTTTGACATAATCTTTGGATTACTCATTTAACTTCTCTTTAGACTACCCATTGAACACTTGGAATACTATCGAGTACATCAGAATCTGGCACCTAAGTGCCCCATATATAGCCAACGCTACCTCATATCTTATATCACATGTTGCTCGCTTTCGAGCTACTCCCAAGTCTACTCACACAGACTGTCAGGTATCGGCAACACATGCCGGACTACCCCGCCATCGGTAGTATATACGAGACCAGTACCCAAAACACCAAAACATGTGTAACATATATCATGAACTCAAACCACAACTCAATGAGTTCAAATGTCACATATATCATAAACTCAGACCACAACTCATGAGTTCAAATCACATAGTTCCTAGTGACATGTCACATTGTATCCTAAATTATTCCTAAGGTTTGAACGGGATTTTCCTTGCTATCATTTCTCTATCGAGCTTGCTCATAATATCATTCTCAATGTCCATAATACCTATCATTTACTCATGGAATGATCAAAACATTCTCATAATAGTAATAAATCATTTAAAATTCACATGATATTAAGCAATAGGACATGACATATCATCACATATAAATTTCCATTTCATTTCCAATATATTCAATCATCACATAACATGTTACGATATTTGGACTATCGAATATTTCATGGAGTAAATCACCATTACGTACATAGCATTATAAACATTTAATTTAACATAATCAAATTAACATACCAATTTAGGTCTTAAGCATAAACAACAATAACATTGCATTATTATTATCACACGAATTTACCTTGAAAGCAAAGAACGACTATTTATTCTAATTTACACTATAACCTCATTCTTTCTCGATCTATCAAATCAAATATAACTTATTTAAAACTCACATTATTCAAATCGGTCCAAAACTTACACTTTGGAAAATTTACAATTTTGCCCCTAAACTTTCTCATAATTACACTTTAGCCCTTAGGCTCGTAAAAGGAACTGTGTACATTTTCTTTGTTACTCAAGCCTAATCGAACCATATTTACACCTATAATAGTCCACATTTCTCTTTTATTTCACAAATCTACTACCCATTTTACAACTTTTACAATTTGGTCCTTTTTAAGCATTGTCATGCAAAATCACGTAGTAAAAGATGTTAAACACACATCAATCTTTCATATTCTTCCATTAAACATCAAAACACACGCATGTCACACATGGATCAAATTTTAAACATGAACCCTACTTCAAAATATGGCTAGAAATGGGTAGATCATGTTACAAGGACTTCAAAAATGCAAAGAACATAAAAAACGAGGCTTGAATGTACTTACTATTGAGCTTGAAAGCTTGAAAACCCTAGCCATGGTGTCTTCTTGTTTCACACGGCCATGGGGAAGAAAAGATGGACAAAATTTGGCTTTTATTTTGTCTTTTAGTCTATTTAATTACCAAATTACCAAAATACCTTTAATGCCTTTCTTTGAAATTTCACCTATCCAAGCCCATTTTTGTCCAAAATTTTAGTACTTGGTCAAATTACCATTTAGGGACCTCTAATTAATTATCCAGTTCAATTTCATGCTAAAAGCTTCTAGAACTCATATTTTGCATCTTTTGCAGTTTGGTCCCTAATGTCAAATTGGACACTTTATCTATAAAATTTCTTCATGAAAATTTTACACAAGCATACAAACATATCATAGATCATCAAACTATCATAACACAATTATTTCTATTTCAAATTTGTGGTCTCGAAACCACTGTTCTGACTAGGCCCTAATTCGGGATGTTACAACTCTCCCCTTTTTAGGGATTTTCATCGCCGAAAATCTTACCAGAAAGTGGTTTGGCTTTCACATAGACTCCTCTGTCTCACAATCATCGTTAAGAGATTTCACTCAGGTTGTGACTTTAGTACTTAGCCCTTTAATTTCTCATATTACAGTCATGCAAATTCTTCACTATAAAATCTTGATCTCTATTGAAGAATTCGTGTACACAAAGGTCAAATCCACACCGCTATAGCACATATATACATAACATACTTGAATCTTTTCGATTTTGAATGGCGAGGCTCGCCAGTTCATCATGACCTTCTACTCTCTATCATTTCATATAGCCCGATAATTTGCTAATTCAATTTTTCAATTGCCCTTAAATTTTAAAGCCTCCTTTAGTTACTCCCAAGAAGTCACGATATAAAACCCGGAACTCAATCCAATTAATGGAGACTAGCATTTCAAGAAATCTAACAACTTTAGAGTCACACAATTCTATTAATCTGTTTACAGATTTACAGATTTCGCCAAACATTTAACAACAAGCCACATAACATCTTTCTCTCCCAAAGTAAAGAAAAATCCTTATATGAAATCCATAGTAATCTCCGCCTCATTTCCATTCAAATATCACTAGTGGCGAAAATAGTGCTGATAACACTTGATGTTCAACTTTAACCCTGATAACATTTCAAGTGTTTATACACAAAGATAAAAAATGTCAAGTTCTAAACTCGATCACTAATACACTATTCTTGTGAGCTTTCTTGCAAAATTTCTGTTCAATTTATGAATTTTTTATCCAAGCACTTGTAATTGCAATTTGCTCTTCTCAAAGATCATTCAATAACTAAATCATCATCTTTTAATAATTTCAAGTCAGCCACACTATCTCAACTCAGATATCTCTATGACATCAAATACTTTAAGCTATCACATTGCCTTATAGTCTTATAGCACGTCACAATCCATTCAACAACACATCTCTGGAAATCAAGAAGTCTTTGCCCAATGTAGACTAGACCAGTTTAAACGCTTCGGTTAATAGTGATCTCGTCTGTTCAAAGCTTTACTAACATGTACTAGACCGTTCAAATTTTGCAAGGCGAAAATTTTATCAATCATAGCAACTTTAAATCATATCAAAATCATTTAGGAAATATACATTTTTCTTTCAGACTATCCGTGTTTTAGCCGTAAAGAATGAAATTTTATTCTCGGACCTGGAATAGAATCTGACATAAATATCTCATTTAATCTTTCAAACAAATAATCCACACAGATTGGATCACCAAATCGGTCTTAATTATCAATTAATGACACTTCAAGAAATTCTCTCTTCAAGTTGATAGAACCATTCAACATGCAATCTTTTAAAATTCACTTATCAAGCCAATTAAAGAACATTACCATTGCTTCAGCTCAAAATAACAAGAATATCCCGATTGAAGACATTAACCTTAAATTAACTTCCTCGGGAAAAGAAATTCACCATACAAATTGAAACTTGCAATTTCACCATTTATGCCTTTGCCGACGTCAAGTCCTTACACGAAAATTAGAGAAATCTGAATACTAGAATCATCACGTTCTACAATCAAACCAGAAGCATAATCATGTTTGACATAGTCATCATAAGTTGAAGAACACACGTTATATGTATAAGTCATGCTTGAAAAATTACGGAATAAAGATGACAAGAAAACCAAAATAGAGGAATCCAAAATAGAAAAATCCAAGATACGATATCATATTGAAAGACCAAGAACAAAGCTCATAAGAAAATATGAAATATCTCAATAATTCCTCAGAGAAGAGAAGTCTAGAAGAAAACATCATTCAAACCCACTGGAATTAAATGCAACAAGGATAATGTACCTTCCCCTATATATTGGATAGAGAAACAATTAGAAGAAATAGAATCATAGCATCATGTGCATTTTCTCATAAAATCCCAACAGACGGAATGTAACAGAATACTAGAGAGAAATAGAGCAATACAGATTATAAACCAGTCAAACTGGCAATACCTTCGTCAAACATTATGATTAGAAAGCATTTCCATACAATAACAATTTACAAGAAAATAGATAGCCACCATAACACTTCCGAGAACAAATGAACTCATAGAATACCCCAAGAGAGAAGTCATAATTTGCTCTCTATAATCTGTCACATTCTGATATCTTACATTTAAAACATTATTCCTTCAATTATTTCTTTCATCGCTAGTCTCGCATTATTCCTTTCACTAAAGAAAATCAGTTCTGAAGAAATTTCAATTAATATATTCTCTCGACATTGTGCCTGAATAAATCAATTCACCGAAATTAACTTCTTCACCAACTGTGATATTGTGAATCATCAAATAATCTTCCGGTCAATCCGATATCTTTCTAGGTCTTTCTTTACTTATCAACCCATTCTCAAACTCTGATCATATTTATAGCTATTCTACCATTGAACTCTTTGGTTTCACATTTAGGAACCTATTCAGCATATCTCTCGTGGAATTTTGTTATAAAAACACCACTTTGGTAAGGGGATGAGGTCGTAAGGTCCTTAACTCGTCTCTCATACACATATACATATGACACGACTTTCATCATCATAGTAATATCATCATAATCATATCATCCACTTTGGGCAAACTAACATTCATATTTGTTTTATGCAAACATTCCAGTTATCTCATTTAAACAAGTGCACTTACGTATGCATTTTATGAATTCTGAATAACTTTACTTATCACATTCATTCAATCAAACAAGTCAGGCACATAACACCATATGAGGGCCAACAAACATGGATAAGTATATCACAATCTAAACTTTCATCTTGCACATCATCATATACATATCATTACAATTATATAAATCAATCCAAGAAATTTAACACATTTACTCAAGCTATACGAGCTCGCCAATCATAATTATTCAAACAAGTATAAATGAACATTCGTTCCATCAATATTTTTTGTGAGTTACCGAAACACATGCATTCACTAGAGGAAATTAGTAATATACATCATAGAATTATCGACTAAACATAGATAAGCTCATTACAATATAATTTTTTATCTCATTTTAGGGATGCATTGCAATCCATCAACATTAAATGTCCAATCAGAACAATGACATTTTATCTGTAACATGATATTATGGGCCTTATTCGTACTGTTCCAAGTTTCAACTCATCATAATTGCACTTTACATGAATACTTTAGTATCACTCTCAACATAGTCGAGTGTAGCTCAATTGGAGAGTACCTTTTTCCAAACAAGATAGTTCTCATTCGCGTCGGGAGACATCAGACTTTCACGAGTAGTAATATGGCATGTATAGCTAGACTCACATATGCTATGTTAGTCTGAGAATCAACTAAACCATAGCTCTGATACCACTAATTGTAACACCCCTTTCTCGTATCCAAAGCTGGGACAGGGCTCGAGGCATTACTAAACTTAAACGTAAATAAAAATACAAAATTGAGCCATAAGGTTTCATCCATATTTAAAACTTTTCGATCACACGCAAATTGTCCGCTATAAGGGTCTACAAGACCCAAAACATATATTAAAAGTGGTTTTGGACTAAACTAAGAACTTTAGAAAGTTTTGGAAAAATTAGACAATTTTTTCGTGAAACAGGGTCACACGCCCGTGTGGACACAAGGACATGCCCATGTGCTTTCATCACGCCCATGTCCTCAGGCCGTGTAACTCTCTGTTTATGACATCAACAAAACAATTTGAACCACATGGCCAAGCCACACGTCCGTGTGCTAGGCCGTGTGACGAATTAAATTCTCGTAAAAATGCTACAAACTTCACACGCCTTACACACATGCCCATGTCTCCAGGCCTTGTCCTCCACACGAATGCGACAAACGACCGTGTCTCTGTCCGTGTAACTAGTACTTACGCTATTTTCCAAGCCTTTTGTTCTCCTTATTCCCTTACACATTTATACACATCAAAGTCACATATCATAACATTAATTTAATGATTAAGCATCCTTTCTTAAGACACATTCTTAGCAAAAAAGCATAACTACTTCATCACATCACAAAGCATTAGAACATAGCATGGACAGATAGGCTTACAAACCATAATCAATATGAGCAACCTCTCATAGCCATATTCAATAAATCGATATAAGCCGATACATTTGGCTAAATCATAAAAATTTATATCATAATAACTAAGTCCCTATACATGCCACTCACTCAAAGACACTTAAGGTTTATCAATACCCCAAAGGTGATAACTTGGTAGTGTGATTCTGCCTCCGACGATTTCCAAACCCGATCCCACCTAACAACTCTAAAAGAAATGGAAAGGAGGGAGTAAGCTGTAAAGCTTAGTAAGCCCGTATGAAAATAATAAGCATTCCATGCCATTTCTTTACTTAAATCAATATTTTAATCACAACATATTATATATCACAAGTATCTTATAGGTATATCTACATACTTTACATTCAAAACTCCTATCACACATTTACCTTCCCATGTCGTAGCTTATGAACACATAATTTGTATCACAACTCATGTTCATCATTCAATCAAACATAATTCACCACAAGGTCATCATGTATCTTAAACATAATGCAATCATATCATTAGCAAAGTGTACAATAAACTCCTATAATCATAATTCATTCATTCGTATCTCGTCAAGGTCTCATAATCATAACCTTCTCATGTGCAACATTGCCACATGTTAGTCACATATTAAGCTCATTGCTCAGGAGTTTCGAGTACGTACCTGTACCCTTTCAACTTGATCATACCTTGTCATTTCTTTGACATAATCTTTGGATTACTCGTTGAACTTCTCTTTGGACTACCCGTTGAACATTTGGAATACTATCGGATACATCAGAGTCTTGAACCTAAGTGCCTCACATGTAGCCAATGCTACCTCATATCTTATATCGCATGTTGCTCACTTTCGAGCTACTCATGGGTCTACTCACATAGGCTGTCAGGTATTCGCAACACATACTGGACTACTCCGCCATCGGTAGTATATACGAGACCAGTACCCGAAACGCCAAAACATGTGTAACATATATCATGAACTCAAATCACAACTCAATGAGTTCAAATGTCACATATATCATGAACTCAGACCACAACTCATGAGTTCAGATCACATAGTTTCTAGTGACATGTCACATTGTATCCTAAATTATTCCTAAGGTTTCAACGGGATTTTCCTTGCTATCGTTTCTCTGTCGAGGTTGCTCATAATATCATTCTCAATATCCGTAATACCTATCATTTACTTATGGAATGATAAAAACATTCTCATAATAGTAATAAAGCATTTAAAATTCACATGATATTAAGTAATAGGACATGACATAACATCACATATAAACTTCCATTCCATTTCCAATATATTCAATCATCACATAACACGTTATCAAGATTTGGACTATTGAATTTTTCATGGAGTATATCACCGTTACATACATAGCATCATAAACATTTAATTTAACATAATCGAATTAACGTACCAATTTAGGTTTCAAGCATAAACAACAATAATATTGCATTATTATTATCACACGAACTTACCTCAAATGCAAAAACGGCTATTTATTTTGATTTAGTCTATAACCTCGTTCTTTCTCGATCTAAGCCCAAATTTTGTTTTTCTTGAACTATCAAATCAAATATAACTTATTTAACACTCGTAGTATTCAAATCAGTCCAAAAATTACACTTTGAAAGATTTACAATTTTGACCCTAAACTTTGTCATAATTACACTTTAGCCCTTACGCTCGTAAAAGGAACTGTGTACATTTTTTTGTTACCCAAGCCTAATCTAACCATATTTACACCAATAGAAGTCCACATTTCTCTTTTATTTCACGAATCTACTACCTATTTTATAACTTTTACAATTTGGTCCTTTTTAAGCATTTTCATGCATCACTTAATAAAATATGTTAAACACATATCAGTCCTTCATATTCCTCCATTAAACATCAAAACACATGCATGTCACGTAGGGGTCAAAGTTTCAACATGAACCCTACCTCAAAATATGGCTAGAAATGGGTAGATCATGTTACAAGGACTTCAAAAATGCAAAGAACATAAAAAACGGGGCTAGAATGCACTTACTATTGAGCTTGAAAGCTTGAAAACCCTAGCCATGGTGTCTTCTTGGTTCACACGGCCATGGGCAAGAAAAGATGGACAAATTTTGGATTTTATTTTGTCTTTTAGTCCATTTAATTACCAAATTACCAAGATACCCTTAATGCCTTTCTTTGAAATTTCACCTATCCAAGCCCATTTTTGTCCAGAAGTTTAGGACTTGGTCAAATTATCATTTAAGGACCTCCAATTAATGATCTAATTCAATTTCATGCTAAAAGCTTCTAGAACTCATATTTTATATCTTTTGCAATTTAGTCCCTAATGTCAATTGGACACTATATCCATAAAATTTCTTCATGAAATTTTTACACAAGCATACAAACATATCATAGATTATCAAACAATCATAACACAATTATTTCTATTTCAGATATGTGGTCTTGAAACCATTATTTTGACTAGAACCTAATTCAGGATGTTACAATAAGAGAATGAATTGGCAAATAGAAACAATACTAGAAGTGATATTAGATCGTGCTGAAGGCCATTGAGATTTTGCAATGTCACTATTAAAGAAGAAGTTGACTTTGATGGAAAAACATATTCAAGTATGATATCTAAAGAATGTATTAACTGGAAGTTCTTCTGAATTGATTTCTATTAGTGATGGGATAATGTGAATCAGTGATGACAGAATTAGATAGTGGAATTGTAACATCCTGAATTAGGGCCTAGTTAGAATAGTGTTTCAACACCACAAAATCAAAAATAGAGAAAATTATTTTATGATTGTTATAAGGTCTATGATATGTGTGTATGATTGTGTGAAAATTTCATAAAGAAATTCTATGTAAAAAGTGCTTAATTTGACTTTAAGATCTAAATTGAATAAATTGTGAAACTTGAGTTCTAGAAGCTTTAAGCATGAAAATGAATTAAATTATTAATTATAGGTCCTTAAAGAGTAATTTGGCCAATTCTTAACAATTTGGACAAAAATGGACATGGTTAGGTAAAATTTCAAAGAAAGGCATTAAGGGTATTTTGGTCATTTGGTAGATAAATAAATTAAAAAGGGAAAATAAGCCAAAATTATCCATCTTCTTCCCCATTCAGACGAAATTTAGAAGAAGCCATGGCTAGGGTTTGTGTTCAAGCTTCCAAGCTCATTAATCAAAGAAAACAAGATTTGGGCCTAGAACGGGGGAATAGCAAATATTTGACGGTTAGGTCTTTTTCATCATTTTTGGTATCGAGGTAAGTTTGTATAAAATCAATGCAGCATGTTATTTTTATTATAGATTTAACACTTAAATAAACATGAAAATGTGTTGATTTTCATGTTATGTTATATTGATTATGTATGTAAATTATATGCACATTGCAATGAATGAAATGATATATGTTGGAAATTATTAAGAAGGTTTATATTCCGTTTGAATATCGAATGCCGATGGGTGATAGGTGATTTCCCCATTGAAACTGTATGTCTTGCAGAATGGATTTAGCCAGACGGGTAATCCAAAATGAGACTTTTGAGCATATGTTTCAATTAGGATTTAGCCTGGACTGGTAATCCTAACTGACTAGATTTAGCCTGGACTGGTAATCCAGAATAAACTGAACGGAGAATTCTTTATCACAAAAGGATTTAGTCTGGACTGGTAATCTGACAAAGCTCCTAGAGTATATGTTACAGACAGATTCTAGCCTAGAATGGTGTTTCTGCTGTATAATATGTGGCTCGAGAGTGTACCTTAATAGGTACTACAGGATATGAATTGACAGAAAATGAAATTGTACGCTTCGAGTGTACTACATGAAATGTCCATCAGAAATTCAATGATTCAACGGATAACATGTTAAATGACATGAGAAATAAAAGATGAAACATGGACATGGCATGATGAGCTCATCTATGCATACTGATATACAAGTGACTAACTTGTTGATTGAGTGTAAGTATTTAGTAAAAATTACCTTGATCAATAGAATGTATGGTTAAGTATGCCCATGAGAAATAACGACTTCTATTTTGAGCTCTATTGTGTAAATGAGCACGAGATCCATGAAATGGTGACTTTATGATTAGTTGGAAACAATTTTTTTGATAGTTATCGTTGTATTGTACTAAAACAGTTTTGGACAACAGCAATAGTTCGAATTTAAAAACCCATAAAAAAAATTGGAAGTTGAATTAGAGGCTAAATAAAATATGAAATTAAATCTTATTGAGTCCAGTATTACATAGAAGAAACGGTATAAGTAAAAGAATTTCATATTATGAGATATTTGAACATTCATGAGACAGGGTTAGAGTGATTTCAAATTCCCCTGTTCTAACTTTGGAAAATTATTAAACATTTTATCAAAAAATTATTATGGATTATAATTCATATGAGTAAATTCTAAATGAGTCTAATTTCAATAGAAACAAATAATAACATCATTCGAATCATGTACTATGAGATAATTGATTATTAGTAAAGAAAGCTCGAAGCTATCAGACATGCAGAATAGGGGTAACTTTAAAGAATAAACTGTACTTATTGACTAAACCAAAAATTCTGAAAATTTTATGGTAAGAATATATGCGAGTCTAGTTTTTGTAAAAATTAGTATATATTAATTTAGAGTTCTTTAGCTCCATATATAAATAATTTAGCAACTATGTCTCGAGAAAACAGCTTGACTAGAACATAAGTAAAAGTGTAACTATGATTGTATTACCTTGAGAAGTATGTTGACATATTGCTTATTATTTTCATATAGACTTACTAAGCTATAAAGCTTACTCTCTCCTTTCCACTTCTTTAGTGTTGTCAGGTTAGCTTGGGGTTGGAGATAGTCGGAGGCAGCATCACACTATCAAATTATCAATTTGGGGTATTAATAAACCTTAAGTGTTTTCAAGTGAATGGCATGTGTTTCATGATTTGGCCAAAATGCATTGGCTTATAATGATTCAATTGTATATAGCTATGAGATATGGCTTGTATTGATTATCGGGCTGTAACCGTATTATATGTGCATGCACAAGTTAAAAGTTCATGTGATGTGAGTATGTGACTTGATATGGTGTGTAATGTCTTAGAAAAGCATGTTATTCTACGCATGTGAAATATGTTGGTATTTTATAAAGTTATGAGTTAGCCTTGAATATGAATTTTTGATGATTAAGTTGAAATCTTTTGGTATGATGGTAACCATGGTATAAAAGTATAAGTGATATCATAATAGACAAGGCCAAATGAGTGTGAACTGGTGTGTTTAACTTAGTATAAAATAAGTATGTAAAACACATGTATCATGACATGCAAATGTTAACTTTGTGGCCTAATTGGAAATGTTTAATCATTAAATGGATACCATTTTATATGTCCTTGATGTTGTATAAATGTGTGAGGGTTTATGGTTGACCAAGGCTTGGAAAATAGCCTAAGTGTTGGCCACACGGGCAGAGACATGGCCTTGTGTTTCAGCCGTGTAAGGGACACGGCCTAGCACACGGGCGTGTGACTTAGCCATGTGACCCTATTTCATTGCTGACATCATAAACAGAGAGTTACAAGGGCTGAGGACACGGGCATGTGTGATCACACAGCCTAACCCACACGAGCATGTGACTCTCTAAACATAGAAAATTCCCTAAGTGTTGTAAAATTTTCGAAAGTTCTCGGTTTAGTCCCGAACCACCCCCAATGTATGTTTTGGGCCTCGTAGGCCCGTATAAGGGACAATATACATGTGTTTGAATATTTTTGAATTGGTTCAAATTTTATGGCCTAGTTTTACATGTATGTGTATGTTTAAATCTGGTAATGCCTCGTATCCTGTCCCGGCGTAAGACACGGGTAAAGGGTGTTACAGGAATAATGTTTGAATTAAAATGATAGCTGAGTATAGTGGTTATAGTCGGGAAGTTACTATGGTTTCTTCTAGGCATTCTATGTGTACATTTATTCTAAGAAGTATATGTGACTGTTTAATTTCATAAGGGATTCTTATCTATGAGAACGTTAGTTAAACATACTGTTAGACGAAAGCATTGTGCTCTATATGGTTTGTGATCGGCATTGCTCTATTTTTCTCTGGTATTCTATTCTATTGTGTTGATAGAAAATTCAATGGTAAAATCTTTATGATTGCTAGTATTCTGTTTCTACTGGTTATTGTTCTGTTGAATATACATGAAGATTATATTGTTTCTGTCACTGTTGATTTCAGTGTTTATGAGTGCTGTTCTTCCTTCTAGAAATTTTCTGGGATATCATTGGGATCTTCATCATTCTATATGGCCTGAAATTTCCAAAAATTCTATATAGCTCAATATTTTAAGATTTCGTTACCTCGATTTTATTATGATTTTATGTGATTGTCTGCAAGAGATATTCTTTTGACAAAGATGACTATATCTAATATGACTAAAATTTCTAGTTTGATCTTGGGAGTACAGTGGTACCGTTATCAGACTATAGACGATGTGTTTCTGTATTGGTTGCTGTGGAAACCATATTTGATTTTCTTTTTGTGTTCAAGATGCATTATTAATTGCTGGGATTTTATTTATTTATACAGTTCAGACATTGGTCTTATTATGGCATTATGATTTTTATATGATGGAAGTGGCTTCAATATAGTTCAACGCTTCGATGATTAATAGTTGAGATAGCTTTATTACATAATCCTTTTTAGTTTCTTAAAAGAGGGTTGACATTGGAAAAGTGTAAATGGTGAAAGATCAAGCTCAAATTTGTATATCGATTATCATTCCTAGGTAATCTTGATAAATGTCTATGAGTTGAAAGTGGGATGTTATGTTACGTTTGAATTAGGACATTTTTCTTAAAAAGATCTTTGATTAGTATCCTAAAGCAATTGCAATAAAATATATGTTTGAGTTATCTTGACAACAAGAAGAAAGATTTTCTTTGAAAAGTTATTGTTCGACAACCAAGATCAATTAAGTTGTTTAGCTTGATGGAATTATTTATTCGATGGGTTAATTGAGTGTATGTGTTTAAGTTTATCCTCAAGCCCGGAAAATAAATTTTGTAAGTTCACGGGTAATTATATGGATAGTCTGAATGATGACTTCATATTCTAGAAGATATGATATAGAATTATATCTGTCGGAACTATTCTAATTGAGAAAGTCATCGCGATTGTGAAGTTTGAATGGTATGATACTTGTTAATAAAGTGGTAAGCAGTTAAAAAAAATATTGTTAATTAAAGCATCAGCTCTTAATCATCTTGAGTCAAGTAAAGAGTTTATGATTTTCAGTCATGCATCATTGAATGGTTTGGAGTGTTTTTTAGTACAAGAATGTACAGTGACGACTTACGCTTCCATACAATTAAAGTTACATGAAAGAATTATACGACATGTGAATTAGAGATGATTTATAATGTATTCGTGTTGATTAGTCAGTGACATTGATTATTTGGTGGGTAGTGTGACAACTTTAATGATTACTTGAGTTAAAAGTATTTAATGACTCAGAAAGATCTGAATTTACAACAACAAGATGGCTTCAATTGTTGACAGACTACAAGTTAGAAATTAATTATCATCCAGGGAAAAACAACTACAATCACGGATGTTTTGAGTAGGAAACCTATATGTGCTTTACGAGCGGTAAATATGCAATTGATTTTATCGGTTGATGGATAGATATTAGCTGAGTTAAAAGCATTCAGTGAATTTGTGAAGTTCATAAATGTATCAGTGAATTGCAAGTTAAATAGGGGTTCAACATAAATTGACTCGTGATTCAAAAATTTCAGATTGGAACCGATGATTGTTTGTTGTTTCAAGATAGAGTTAGTGTATCGAGAAATGCAAAAATTATGTAACAATTGTTACATATGGCTCACAGTGGTTAACATTGATCATCAAGTGCCTTTGGGACTGTTACAGTCTGAGATGATATCTGAGTGAAAAATGGGATAATATTACGATGGATTCTGTATTGGGATTTTTCTTATCACTGAAAAAGAAAGATATTATCTGGGTTAGTGTTGAATGTTTAAAAAGTATGCATATTTATTTTTATAAGTACAGGTTTCTCTTTTAATAGACTTGTTGAGTTGTACATTTCAGAGATTTTCAGATTATACAGCATGTCACTCTCTATTATTTTGGGAACTCGAGGTTTATATTTTGATTCAGTAGAAAACTACAGTAAATTTTGGGTACAAGATTAAGCTCCAATACCACATTTCATCCTCAAACTAAAGGATTAATCTGATAAAATGATTCAGATTCTCGAAAATATGTTTTGTTATTGTGTTTTAGAATTTGAAGGCAACTGAGAAAGACATTTACTGTTGATTGAGTTTCTGTATAATAATAATTTAGTTGAGTATAAAGATGGCACTGTACGAATTTTTATATAAGATCAGTGATAAAAAGAATTATAGGGTTGATGTGATTAGAGACACTGAAAAGAAGGTGAAGTAATTCGCGAACTTGATACGTAAAAGCATTGAATTTCAGTTAGTGAACTGAGTGTTTTTGAAAGTATTGTTGTGAGAATAGAATTTCTTGATTTAGCTATAAAGAGAAGTTGAGTTCTTGATTCATCAGGCAATATGACATTATTAAGAAAATAAAACCAGTGGCTTATTCAACTTATATCATTTTCAGAACTTGACATGATTCATAATGTGTTTCTTATATCTATGATGCGATGATTCATATATATCTCTTTCAGAAGTTGAAATTCAGCTTAATATGATGTATAATGAAGGACAATTAGAATCTTAGCTCGTGAGATTAAAGAGTTGAGAAATCTGAGGTTATGTGAGAAATTGATAAGGTTATAAGAAAGTAAATTTCTAATTTATTCTATGATAAGATTTTCGATGGCAAAAATCTCTAGTGGGAAGAGTTGTAACAGCCCATGTTTGGGTCAGATGGAACAGTGGTTTCAAAACCACAAATCTGAAGTTGAAATGATTATTTTATTATTATTTTATTGTTTACAGTATGAATATATGATGGTGTGAAAATTTCGTAAAGAAATTTTAACGTTTAAATGCTTAATTCAGTAAAAAGGACTAAATCCCGTAAGGTGTAAAAGTACAGTTGTATAAGCTAAAAGTGCCTATTAACTATCAAATCTCAATATGGAAGTCCTTTTGTAGTTATTACTCCATTTTTGAGTAAGTGGAATGTGGTGACTTGGCATAATGGAGAATTTTAAAGTGTTTAAAGGTTAATATAGTAAATTAGTAAATAAGGTTAATTTTAATTAAACAAATTGTGTCATCTTCTTCCATTATCTTTTCATTACCAAAATTAGAGAAAGAAAATAGCCATTGGAGAGCTTAAGGTTTGGCCAAGCTATTTGTGCTCATCTAGGTACGGTTTTAGCTCCATTTTTAATGATTTCTACGTTTTAGAGATCGTTGCAACTAGCACTAGCTAGCCTGTGTCTTCGATTTCAAAACTGTTAAAGATTTTGATAGTTGCCATTGATGAGTTTATGTGTTCTTTGATGTTTAATGGTGAAATATGAATATTTGATGTTAGATTTTCATATTTTATAAAGTGATTTTTGATGAAAATGCAAATTAGGGATTAAATTGTGAAATATTGAAATTATGTGGTTAAAAGTGTGATTAATGAGAAAAATGGGCTGATATGAATATAAGAAAAATTCAACTAGCATGGACTGCTTTTGAATTGTATGAATTTGTATTTTTATGTGATAAGGACTAAATTGCAAAAATGTGAAATAATAGGGGCAAAAGTGTAATTTTACCAAAATGTGTAAATTGTGTCAAATTGAATGAATTAATGATTAAATAAGTAAAATTTTTTATTATCTAGATTGAAAAAATGAGATTCGGATCTAGAACAGGGGAAAACAAAGTATCGAATTAGACGACCTAATTCGTCGTTACAGCAAACGAGGTAAGTTCGTATGCTAATAAACGTACTTAAATTGTGTTATAAATGCTTATTTATTATTTAATTGAATTGAATGCTGAATGGTCATGATTAGAGCAAGAATCGACAGAGTTATGACATCCGAAAGTCTCGTACGATCTTAGGAATAGTATAGGATACAAATGTCATGACATTAGGTTACCGAGATGTGATTACATGTAAGACCATGTCTAGGACATTGGCATTTTATTGTGATTACGTGTAAGACCATGTCTAGGACATTGGCATCATTAATTGATTTCGTGTAAGACCCTGTCTAGGACAGTGGCATCGATATGTGATAACATGTAAGACCATATTTGGGTATGCCATTGTACGAGCTATATGTGATTGCCGAGTATCCTTAACGATTTCGAATGGTTCAACGGGCATAGTCAAGGTGAGAATGAAAATACAATCAAATTAAGTGATATAGGTTCGTACAGAACTTATATGAGATCAAATGATGGTAATTTGGTAAGTTCTTAGTGTATCACGTATATGAAATGAGAAAGATTTATGTATCATTATGTTTCATGCCAAAATGTGTTTTTTTGGCTATAATAAGGTATGAATTGAATAATATGTGAGATATGATGAATTGAATAATATGTAAGATATGAGTTATAGTTTTTTTAACTAAATATACATATGGCACATAGTGTGTGAAATACCGTTATTTGATGATATTTCACATAATTCACTTGGCTAAAGAAAAGGTGATGAAATTTAATTGAATAAAGTTTATATATATAATTGCTTATGCATATGAAGATGTGAATGAATTGATAAGAAGTATTCAAATCATATGTGTTTTGAATGAATAAACTCATGAAAATCTTGATTAACTATGTGCATGAATTCAAGATAAAATGGTGCAAACATATGAATTATATCATGTTTTGAATAATGGTTTTAAATGCAGTTATTTAATAATATGAGTTTATTACCATACAAGCTTCTAAGCTTTACAGCTTACTTTGTGTTATTTTTCCATGTTTTATAGTGATTTGGACGTTAACTCGGGTTGGAAGTCGGTGGAGATTGCATCACACTATCTAGTTTTGATTTCGGTATTTATATACTTGTGACTTGGTTATATGGCATGTATAGGCTTGACTCTTTTTTATAAAGATTTAGGTGATGTATTTGGCCATTTTATATGGCTTACTAATGACTTATGTTTGATGTGTAATTTTCCTTGTGTAGTGGCATAATTTGGTATAGTTGGTGATGGTTCAAATTAATCATTTGATCATTTGGTATATGATGAGTATTTTTTAAAAGCATGATTTTAGACTTGATAAGTGACTGGCTAATAAATGATTTATGAGTCAAGCTTTGTGTGTGATTGATGGTAGTTAAAATACATATTGAAATAGGCTGTATTGATGAGTATGATATGTACTTTGGTATATGATTCAATAGGTGAGTAATGAGGAATGAATCATGCTAGTTTGATATATGTTGATTGTACAAATTGTATTGATTTGAGTTGATGAAATGGATAGAATTGGTATTGTAAGTTTGGTGCATGAAATAACATGGTTTGGCTGCTTATTAATGTATTGAAATGGCATGAAATGTGGTGTTTTAGGTATGCTTGAGAAGGCTGAGAAATGTGGCTTCAAACAAGCCTATTTTTCTCTACCCGGTCGAGCACACGGGCTTGTGGCTTGACTGTGTGTGACACATAGCCTTGGTACACGATCGTGTGTCCCCTGAGGTAGCCCTTCGATATTAAGTCAGTATACCCTACAGGTTTGGGACGGCCTAGAAACACAGGCATGTCTACTGGCTGTGTGAGACACAGGGGCTAGCACATGGGTGTGTGGCCGGTTGTGTGACCCAAGTCAGTAACCCCTCCAGATTTCCCACAGTCAAGGCACATGGGCATGTCTCTGGCCATGTGGTGCAAGTCAGTATGTATGCCCTATTTTCGCACAGCCTATGACACAGGCATGTCTGGTGGCCATGTGAGGCACACGGCCTGTTCACACAGACGTGTGACCCCTGTATGCATTAAAATTTTCTAAGTTTCCCAAAGTTTTTAAATGTTCTCGGTTTAGTCCTGAACCTCTTTTAAGCATGTTTTAAGGCCTTGTAAAGCCCTAAAAGGGACAATGTGAATTTGTTGGATAGGTTTTATATATGAAAGTATAAATGTATATGTTATGTATGTGAATGATGTGTATTGATCGGTAATGCCTCATAACCCTATTCTAGCGACGGATACCGATTAGGGGTGTTACACAATATACCAATTTGGCCATTCAACATCTATCATCACTAAACCTTAGCAAAATTGACCATATGTCAACCACATCCAAACATACCCCAATGACAACATTCAAACATATCAAAAGAACCATTCATAGCATGCATTTTATTTTCCATTCCAACTCCCACCATTTAAGCACCAAAATTCCAAAATATCAACAATTTTAATACCACATATACATGCCAACATAACAACCAATCCATCACCCAAAATACCATATTTACAAGCCAAACATAATGGTTATTTCATCAAGCACAAAACACTTGTACATTCCATTATAACCATGACTTAAAAACATCAAAACCTACCGGTATAGCCGATGGATAGTGTGATAGGTCTTCGGCAAGCTTCCAACCCAAACGAGCTTCCTATTCACTAAAAGACATGGAAAATAACACAAAGTAAGCATACAATGCTTAGTAAGTTCGTATATCATAAAACTTAACTTACCATTTTTTAACATTAAAATTTAGCATGGCATAATCCAACCAATAGCTTGGCCAAAGCCTAAGCATCAACACAAACATGTTAGCATACTTGAACATAAATCATAGGCAATTTAACATGGATGACCATTAAATTTAACCATGAATCAATTGGATTTGTAATCCATCTCAACATAACATAATTTCCATGTATCACCATTTCAAGTAATTTCATAAATACCTACTTTAGTTCATATTTAATTCTTACCATTTCCTTTCAAACTCATGTCCGTTGAAACGATTAGAATACCGTTGGATATGTGGGATAGCTCACACGAAGTGTGCCAAACATATAACTGTAGCCTGTCCTTTCCTTTACACATATATGCTCACACAAGCTATGGGTCAGGACGTAGCTACACGGTGCTACTCCACAAGCTGCCAAGTATGCACAACAAATGTCAGAACTCAGCCACCGGTAGGACATTCAAGACCAGCACCCGAAACATGTAAACCCTAATGACATGTCATTTGTATCCTACGAATTCCTAAGGTTCAAACAGGGCTCGGTAGTCAACGTAACATCATTGGATATGCAACAATTATTTACATGGTAGTCTACAACACATATAAATTTCAAAAATAAGCATATAAACATTATGCAATTACAGAAACTTACATCGATGATAAAAGGTAGATACAAAGTCAATTAGTCTGAAACTTTATCTTTGCCCCAATCTAAAGTCGTACGAGGTTTATCTTGATCTAAATGAAAAAATTCAATTCATTGAATAATCATTCTATTCAATTCAATCCAAATTCATATTTTTGCAAAATTATGCTTTTAGCCCTAATGTTTTGATTTCTTTACTACTTAGTCTTTAAGCTCGTAAAATGAAATTCATGCAATTTAATCACTAACTCATGCTAGCCGCATATCATATAGGACCCTATCAACTCATACAATTCATTATTTCACAAATTACGCCATGAATATTTAACATTTTCAAATTTAACCCCTAATTGACATTTTCAACAAAATTCACTTTACAAAAGTTTTTTATCTAACAACAAAGGTTCATTTTCTTCCATTAAACATCACAAAAACATGTATTCATTCATGGAAAAACCCTAGTCTTTTAATAGCTTTGCAAATAGTCCTTGGGCTAGCTAGATTAAGCTACAACGACTCCAAAAACATAGAAATCATTAAAAACAAGATGAAAAATCATATCATGCAAGCTATGAGAGATGGTCGAATGTTAAAGCTTCTTTAATGGCTTTTCTTAAACATAATTTTGGTTGAAGATAAACATAGAAAGATGATGACCTTTGTTTTTAATTATTTTACTAACACATTTTTATTAATTTACTAAAATAACCTTATAATTAAACCTTTAAATTTTCATTTTTAATGGCCATAATTGTCCGCTCAAAGTACCAATGTTTTATTTACAACATAAACCCTCTAAAAAAATAATTTCATAGCTATTAAATTCCTTTAGCTTATAGAACTCAAGTTTGTAAGTTTTGTAAATTAGTCCTTTCTATCGAATTAAGCATGCAAACAATAAAATTTCTTAACAAAATTTTGATACGATAATACTAGCATGCTATAGACATTAAAATAATAATAAAATAAATATTTTCATGTTGGATTTGTGGTCCCGAAACCACTGTTCTAATTTCACCGAAAATAGGTTGTTACATTGAACCAGAACAATCTAGATATATATATAATTTGAAAACCAGAACTTGGAAACAAGATTGGATCAAAATTTGTACTCGTAATTAGGTAGAAAATCGACTGGTAGTTGAGGCCTGTTTTCACAGTTTTCTTAAGATAGATCCGGCCTCTCTTTTGGAGCTGAAGAAACATTAGTCGACTGTCTCCTAGGATACAACAACAAGATGAGCACGGCTGTAGCATGGCTGTAATGATCAACGAACTGTAAACTAGCTTTCTTCTATCACCAAAAATAGGTTCGAAATATGCAAGGAAAAAGTCTCGAACTTTTTGCAGGAAAAATAGAGAAAAATTCAGTGTATATTTTCTCCTATATATTATTTTGGTTTTAAATAAAATATTCAAAATGAAAGAACTTTTGGAAATTTGGACTAATGGAGCCCTTAACGTTCCTGACTTAATGAGCCATTAAAAACCCAAATTAACTTTTGAATTATAAAAGCCATTACACTCAATTTAATATTTGTCCTTTTAATTCCAAAAAGAATTTGAAGAGATAAGCTCTGTTGAGGATAAGTAAAATTATGTGCTAGGCTAAAATATCCACAAGCCTAGAAAGGCCCGACTGGTCTAGACATTTCGCGTCGTCCACGTCGTGAGAGTGCGTCTCCAACCCCGTTGGGTTTGGTTTTGCACCCCCTACACGTGAGGGAAAGAATTAGCTTAGCAATTCAATAACCACCAAGTTGGTTCATATATATAAACATATTCCACACTTGATATCTAACCAATGTGGAATTAAGTTTTCCATTTTTCTCAACATAATTCACAAGTGGCTTACTTCGAGCATCAATTTCTCATTTATCACTCAACCATTTTGAGCATATGATATACCATTTGTAACATCCCAAAATTGGGCCTAGTCAGAATAGTGGTTTTGGGACCACAAATCTGACATTAAATTTTATGATTATTTTGAGGTCTAGGATATGAAAATAAGCATGTGTTAAAGTTTCATGAAGAAATTCCAAGTATAAGGTGCCCAATTGGTAGTTAGGGACCAAATTGAATAAATTGCAAAACTTGGGTTCTAGAAGAAATTAGTATGAAATTGCTGTGGATTATTAATTAGGAGGCCTTAAATAGCAATTTTCCCAATTTCTAAGTTTTTGGACAAAAATGGGCATGCATGGAAAATTTTGAAACGTTAGTAAGGAAGGGCATTTTGGTCATTTGGTAATAAAATTAATAAAAAGGGAAAAAGAAAGAAAAATTCAGTCATATCTTCTCCATGGCTGTTGAAAATTGAAGGGTCTCCATATCTAAGGTTTTCAACATTTTCAAGCTCAATAGTAAGTGGTCCCTAGCCCGTTTTTAATGTTCTTCGTATTTTTGAGATCCTCATAACATGCTCTCTCTATTTCTACCCATATTTCAAGCTAGGGTTTATGTTTAGAAATTTACCCATGCATCAGGTGCTTGTGTTTTAATGAGTTATGGAGGAATATAAGAGTTTAGAGGATGGTAAACAACTTTTACTAAGTAGTTTTCATGAAAATGGCTTAAGGGACCATTTTGTAAAATTTGTGAAAATGGGTAGAAAAATGTGAAATGAAAGAAAATGTAGGCTGCTATAAGCAAGAAAAATATTTTGCTAGGCTTGGGTAACTTAGAAATTTCATGCATTTCATTATACGAGCCTTAGGACTAATTTGTAAAAGTGTAAAAGGTTAGGGGCAAAATGGTCACTTTGCCTGGGGGTGAAATTTAGGCCTAAATGAATAGTGTGATGTATTAATAATTTATTTTTACTGATATAGACCCCGAGGAACCAATCTCAGAGGTCGACGTAGTGGAAAAGCGAAATGTTTGAATGGCAAATTGAATCAAACAATTACTGTAAGTTCGCGTAACTCGAATGTAAACTATTTAAATTACATTAAAAATGTATATTCATGTATGTATTATAGTATTGATAATTGTTGTGAAAAAATGCTTGATAAATTTTTCTTTGATAAATGTCTCGCCAAAATAAAAAGGTATCCGATAGATTCTCTAAACTAATTGACGGTAAAAAGGATCTAGCTCGGACGGGTGTTCCTTTAGTGATCGAGCCTCCCAAAGAATAAATGTGCTGAAATGGATTTATCCCGGATGGGTAATCTGATTAGGGTCTGAATTTAGCCTGGACTAGTAATTCAGATCCGAGCTTATTAGAGTACATGTCATTGTAAGGGATTTAGCATGGACTGGTAATCCCGACCTTACTCTTTGAGATTACCGTTTGGGGGATTTAGCCTGGACTGGTAATCCCGCCATAAGAGCGAGGTTCATGGGAGTGTGTATCTAAAACGATCACTTACATGATTTAATAGTAAATGAGATATCCATCGAGATTCTGAGAAATTCAATGGGATTAAAACGAGGAACGAAAATGGAAATGCTTGAATTGATGAGCTCATCTAAGATTAATGTTTGAATGTATTGACATGAGACTAATGATTGAGTGTATGTGATAGGGAAATCATACTGTGAATGTTGGCATGAATATTTAAAATGGTTGTATGCTAAATAACTAGTAAGTTTACTTTCCTGTTATCCAGACTTACTAAGCATATAAATGCTTACCCCCTCTCTTTTTCCTTTTCTACAGAGCTCGTAGACTCGTGAAGATTGGAAGATGGTTGGAGCATTGTCAACACTATCAACTTGTATTGTTTTGGTATATAGAAACTTTTATTTTGTTATAATGGCATGTATAGGATTCTTGGATATGCGATTATATGTGTCATTTGGCTAGCAAATGTAAGGGCTTGAATGATATACTTATTCATTTTGTATATGGCCATAGGATATGGCTCATTTTGATGTAGGTTGTAAACCTACTAATTGTGCATGTTATGCTTGAATGTTTCATGAGATGGTTAATGTGATATACCATGGATGGATAAGTGTAATGTGGCCGAATCATTTGGAGATGGGTAAGTCATAATTGGCAGTGAGTTATAAAATGAGCCAAGTATAAAATGTGATTATTGGAGTGGTAATCCTTAATAAAAAAAAGGATAACCTAGCATGTGTTAAACCAATGAGATGAGGTTAACATGCAAAAGACTATGCCAAGGTGGGTTATGGACTTATTTAGGCCATGTTAAATACCATTGAAGTTTATAAATTGTATGGATGTTGAGGGTGACCTTTGGCTTGGAAAATAGCCTCCAAAAGGGTCCACACGGGCATGTGTCTAGGCTTATGTGACACACGGTCAGTCCCCATGGGCGTGTTGTACAGCCGTGTGTCCCCTGCACCTAGAAATTTTAGGTCAGTTTGCATGGTAGTAAACACACGGGTAGCGACACAGCAGTGTGTCTCAACCATGTGAAAACCCCTGTAAGTTTGAAATGAAGAATAAATTCCAATAATTCAACACGGGTAAGGGACACGGGCGTGTTCCCAAGCACACGAGCGTGCGAGCCTTAACCCTAGGAATTTTGGTAAAATTTTCTTAAGTTCTCGGTTTTGTCCCGGATCACTTTTAATGTATAATTTTTTCCTCGTAGGTCCATAATAGGGACAATATGATATTTTTTTATCAGCTTTAAACTTGAAATGAAATTTTATAGCCTGTATTTTTCCAGAAGTGTCCCGTTTGTGTAGGGTAATGCCTCGTACCTTGTCTCAGTTTTGGGTACGTGTAAGGGGTGTTACATTAGAGCTACAGTTTAGTCGATTCTCGGACTAACGTAACATGTAACGAGCCTAGCTATACATGCCATTATACAAGTTATGATAGTGTGGCATCTCCTAACCCTTTTAATTGTATTTGGATATAGTAAATGTCTTTCGATGAAGCCCAAGATGAGTCCAAGGGAGCTGAGAGCCATGCTTTAGCTTTCGTACAATAAGCTACTTCTAGTAGTAGTTGAAGGCCTATGTCTGAGGGTCGAGAAGAGGCAAAAGCTGCCTTTTTTGAGATGATAGATGTGTGGTTTGGGGATTACTTGAAAAACTGCCCCAATATACCACGACCTCCTCCGCCCCTTGCTTGACCTGAAGAAGAAGTGCCACAAGGTATGGTACCTATGAAAATTGGTAAGGCACCAGTGGATAAGCTCAGGAAATATGGATCCAAAGAGTTTAAGGCCATGATTGATGACGGTTTAGAACGTGCTGAGTTTTGGCTTGAGAATAACATGGGGTTCTCGACGAACTGTCGTGTACTCCTGAGGAGAGTTTGAAATGCGCGGTGTCGCTATTGAAGGACACTGCATACCACTGGTGGAAGACTAAATCCTTAGTGGCACCAAGAGAGAGTATCACGTGGGAATTTTTCCAAGCTGAGTTTAAAAAGAAGTACATTAGTCAGAGGATCTTAGATCAAAAGCAAAAAGAGTTCCTGGAACTCAAATAAGGAAATAGAATCGTGTCAGAATATGAAAGAGATTCATAAGGTTAAGTCAGTATGCGAATGATGGGTTCAAGCAGAGGCGAAAATGTGTATGCTTCGAGGAAGGTCTGAATAAAGAAATTAAGTTGTTAATCAGGATCCTCGAGATACGAGAATTTGCCACATTAGCTGATCGGGCCAATAAGGCCGAAGAGGTTAATAATGAAAGAAAACAAGCGAAGAGAGAAGCTCAAGTTTCAAGTAACAGATCCAGTGGTAAGACACACTCATTCCCCACAAAGAAATCGAGGAGTCACCTGGAACATTCCACTTCATCGGTGGGATATTCAAGTAGAGCAACAAGCTCCAAATGTCATAACCCAAAGTCTTCTTCCCCTATGGTAACTAGTGTGGGAAGTGTAGATGATCAAAAGCTGAGATGTAAAAGTTGTAACAAATTTCATTTTGGAGAGTGCTGAATGAAGAGCAGAGCATGCGATAGATGTGGTTCTCTTGACCACTTTCTTAGAGATTTCTCAAAGCGAGCTGATAAAGAGGTTGAATTAGCTTCGAAGCCAAATGCTCCTATTTCCCAAGGTAGACCTCCACGACATCCTGGAAGTGCAAGTGGCAGCCAAATTGTGGCCAAGGATACTACTACAAAATCAAAGGTTTGAGCTCCAGTGAGAACTTACGCAATACGCTCTAGAGAGGAAGCCTCAGCTTCTGATGTCATTACGGGAATATTTTTTATCTATGATACTCATGTTATTGCCTTGATTGACCCAGGATCGACCCATTCATACATTTGCACGAAACTAGTATCTAGCCTGAACATGTCTGTGGAACCAACAGAATTTGCGATTAAGGTGTTGAACCCTCTAGGCAAGTCTGTATTAATAGATAAATTTTGTAAGAATTGTCCTTTGACGATTTAAAGTCGTTGTTTTCCGGCTGACCTTATGCTTTTGCCTTTTGATGAGTTTGATGTAATACTTGGCATGGATTGGTTGGCCATCCACAATGTGATAGTAAATTGTGGTAGCAAGTATATTGAATTGAAATGTTCAGAAGGCGAAGTTCTCCGAGTTGATTCAAGTGAGTTGAATGCACCACCGGTTGTGATTACATCAATGAGGCCTCAAAGGTTTATGAGAAAATGGTATGAAGCCTACCTTGCTTTTATACTGAATACTAAAGAGTCGGAGTTAAAGATTGAGTTGGTGCTAATAGTGTATGAATATCCAGATGTGTTTTTGGAAGAGTTGCCAGGGTTGCCTCCTGTTAGAGAAGTAGAGTTTGGTATTGAACTAATGTAAGGAACAACACCTATTTCTATTGCTTCGTATAGAATGGCATCAACCGAGTTGAAAGAATTAAAAGCACAGTTACAAGAACTGACGGATAAGGGTTTTGCAAGACTAAGCTTTTTGCCTTGGGGTGCTCCTATACTATTTGTGAAAAATAAGGATGGTTCAATGAGGTTGTGTATAGACTACCGACAACTCGACAAGGTAACTATTAAGAATAAGTATTCGTTGCCAAGGATTGACGACCTGTTTGATCAATTGAGGGGAGCCACTGTGTTTTCTAAAATAGATCTAAGATCCGGCTACTACCAATTGTGAGTTAAAGAGTCGAACGTACCTAAGACTGCTTTCAGAATGTGGTATGGCCATTATGAATTTCTTGTGATGCCTTTTGGGTTGACAAATGCACCGGCTGTGTTTATGGACTTGATGAATAGGATATTTCGGCCATACGTAGACAAATTTATTATTGTGTTTATTGATGATATCTTGATTTAATCCAAGGATGAGGATGGACATGTCGAACATCTGAGGACCATCTTATAGAATTTACGAGATAAGCAACTATATGCTAAGTTTAGCAAGAGTGAGTTTTGGCTCCGAGAAGTTGGATTCCTTGGTCACATTATGTCGGGTGATGGCATCCAAGTTGATTCGACTAAGATTTCCGCTATTGTCGAGTGGAAGCCGCCGAAGAACGTAACCGAGGTTAGAAGCTTTGTGGGCTTAGTCGATTACTATCGACGCTTCGTGAAGGGATTTTCGATGATTGCAACTCCTTTGACGAGGTTACTGCAAAAAGACGTTAAGTTTGAATGGTCAGAGAAGTGGTAGCAGAGTTTCGAGAAATTGAAGACATCGTTGATCAAAGCTACAATTTTAGTGCAATCTGAACCGGGAAAAGAATTCGTGGTCTATAGTAATATGTCCTTGAATAGACTGGGTTGCATTCTTACGCAAGAGGGTAAAGTAATAGCCTATGCTTTAGGGCAGCTAAAGTCACACGAGAAAAATTATCCAACATACGACTTGGAGCTAGCTGCCATTGTATTTGCCTTAAAGATTTGGAGACAGCATTTTTTATGGTGAAACTTGTTGCGTATTCACCGATCACAAGAGTTTGAAGTATTTGATGACTCAAAAGGAATTGAATCTGAGACAACGAAGGTGGTTAGAGATGGTTAAAGATTATGAGCTGATAATTTATTATTACCCAGGAAAAGCGAACGTGGTCGCCGATGCTCTGAGTAGGAAGTCCTTGTTTGCAGTGAGAGCTATGAACACGCATGTGACGTTGTTCGATGATGGTTTGGTTTTGGCAGAGTTAAGAGCCAGATCGACATTTCTCCAATAAATTTTCACAACTTAGATCAATGATAGTGATTTACAGGCCAAGAGAGCACCATGTGAGATGGGTGCTAAATCAGATTTCGAGTTGATCCTAATGGTTGCTTGATGTTTTAAAATAGGGTGTGTGTACCCAAAGATGATGAACTGGTTAGGAAAATTTTACAAGAGGCACATGATAGTCGTTTGTCTGTACATTCAGGGAGTACCAAGATATACAATGATTTAAGGAAAATGTACTGGTGGAATGGCATGAAAAGAGACATCTTTGAATTTGTGTCAAAATGTTTGATACGTCAACAGGTCAAGGCTGAACACCAAGTGCCTTTGGGTTTGTTGCATCCAATGATGGTACCCAAATGGAAATGAGATAGGATTGCCATAAACTTCGTGACTGGATTACCGTTAACCCTGAAAAAGAAAGATGCTGTTTGGGTTGTGGTTGATAGACAAACGAATTTAGCTCACTTCATCCTGGTACATACTCATTACTCTCTTGCAAAACTGGCCGACTTGTACATTTCTAAAATTGTGAGATTACACGGGGTACCGTTATCGATTATTTCCGATAGGGACCTGAGATTCACTTCAAGATTTTGGAAGAAACTACAAGAAGCCTTGGGTACAAAGTTGAGTTTTAGTACGACATTCCACCCACAGACTGATGGTCAGTATGAGCAGACGATTCAGACTCTTGAGGACATTTTATGATGTGTCCTTGAATTTCAGGGTAGTTGGGAAAAATACTTACCTTTGGTTGAATTTGCCTACAACAATAGTTTCTAGACGAGTTTAAAAATGGCACCTTGTGAGGCATTATATGGCCAGAAATGCCGAACTCCACTGTATTGGACAGAGCTCAAGGGAAGTCAGATTCATGGAGTTGATTTAGTGAAGGAAACTAAAGAAAAGGTTAAAGTGATACAAGACTATTTTAAAGTGGCATCATATAGGCAAAAGTCATATGCTGATTTGAAGAGAAAAGAGATTGAGTTTCAAGTCGGATATAAAGTATTCTTGAAAGTGTCCCCATGGAAAAAGATATTGAGATTTGGTCGAAAGGGCAAACTGAGTCCAAGGTTTATTGGACCATACGAGATTACTGAGAAAGTTGGACCATTAGCCTACCGCTTAGCACTACCATTCGAATTAGAAAGATTCATGATGTATTCCATGTGTCTACGTTGCGTAGAAATAGATCAGACCCCTCACATGTGATTTCACTGACTGAAGTTGAGATTAGACCGTATATGACTTATGGTGAAAAACCGGTTAAGATTTTAGCTTGAGAAGTCAAACAGTTGAGGAATAAGATTTAGCCTGGACTGGTGAACCCCATATTACTCTATGAGATTACAGTTTAGGGGATTTAGCATGGACTGGTAATCCCATCGTAAGAGCGAGGTTCACGGAAGTGTGTATCTAAAATGATCACTTACATGATTTGACAGTAAATGAGATATCCATTGAGATTTCTAGAAGTTCAATGGGATTAAAATGAGGAACGAAAATGGAAATGCTTGAATTGATGAGCTCATCTAAGATTAATGTTTGAATGTATTGACATGAGACCAACAAGATGATTGAATGTATGTGATAAGGAAATCATACTGTGCATGTTGGCATGATTATTTAAAATGGTTGTATGCTAAACAACCAGTAAGTTTACTTTCCCGTTATCCGGACTTACAAAGCATATAAATGCTTACCCCCTCTCTTTTCCCTTGTCTTACAGAGCTCGTGGACTCGTGAAGATTGAAAGACGATTGGAGCATTGTCAACACTATCAACTTGTTTCATTTTTGGAATATAGAAACTTTTATTTTGTTATAATGGCATGTATAGGATTCTTGGATATGCTGTTATATGTGTCATTTGGCTAGCCAATGTAAGGGCTTGAATGATATACTTATTCATTTTGTATATGGCCACAGGATATGGCTCATTTTGATGTAGGTTGTAAACCTACTAATTGTGCATGTTATGCTTGAATGTTTCATGAGATGGTTAATGTGATATACCATGGATGGATACGTGTAAAAATCATTTGGAGTTGGTTAGGTCATAATTGGCAATGAGTTATAAAACGAGCCAAGTATAAAATGTGATTATTGGAGTGGTAATCCTTAATAAAAAAAAGGATAACCTAGCATATGCTAAACCAATGAGATGAGGTTAACATGCAAAAGACTATGCCAAGGTAGGTTATGGACATATTTAGGCCATGTTAAATACCATTGAAGTTTATAAATGTGTATGGATGTTGAGGGTGTCCTTTGGCTTGGAAAATAGCCTCCAAAAAGGTCCACACTGGTAGACACACATGCATGTATCTAGGCTGTGTGTGGCACACGATCAGTCCCCATGGGCATGTTGTACGGCCATGTGTCCCCTGCACCTAGAACTTTTAAGTCAGTTTGCATGGTAGTAAACACACGGGTAGAGACACTGCCATATGCAAACCCCTGTAGGTTCGAAATGAAGAATAAATTCCAATAATTCAACACGGGTAAGGGACACGGGCGTGTTCCCAAGCACATGGGCATGTGCATTGCCTCTACACGGACGTGTAAGGCTTAACCCTAGGAATTTTCGTAAAATTTTCTTAAGTTATCGATTTTGTCTCGGATCGCTTTTAATGTATGATTTGGACCTCATAGTTCCATAATGGGGACAATATAATTTTGTTTGATCGGTTTTAACTTGAAATGAAATTTTACAGCTCGTATTTTTCTGGAAGTGTCCCGTTTGTGTATGGTAAAGCCTCGTACCTTGTCCTGGTTTCAGGTACAGGAAAGGGTGTTACACCATTGTAAAGGTCTCATGGGGTACAATATAAAACCATATTTTCATGATTCAAATCTCCACCTTTACCAACCGAGAATATGCCTCAAGCTTCTAAATATCTATTTTTTCCAACAATATATTGTGATTAATTCTTTGACTTATGCAAATTTTGAATGTTGATTGATAAATCCTATTCTTTATGACTTCAAATTACTTAGTTCAATTAGTTACATTGTGTAATAGTGTAGAGTAATCACTATATATTGAAAATTTTAAACTTAGACCATGTGTTAAATAAGTAAGTAGATAGGTGTATAAATACATATATTGGAATTTGATATTATTCATGGAATTACAATTTGAAGCATGTTTTGGTTTTATATTTGTTGAGATGTTTGGAGAAAAACTAAGACATTGTTTGAATAGCCAAAGAGCCTTAAATGACCAACCTGTATGCTATATACCCCTAGTTCATTTAATTTGAGACTTTATTAATCCATTCTTGATGAACCTCTATTCTTTGAAACCTTGTGCTTGAATTGATTATGAATCTCAAATCGTCTCAGTCCTACATTTGATTTGCACAATGAAATAGACGTCAGGCCACGAATATTGAGGGTTAGGTAGAAACATATTCGTGGTTCCAAATAAATGAATTCAAGTGAATAGTCCAGAGATGATTCGATATAGTTGTTGGAAAAAAATCCGATTCGAAATTGGATTTCTTGTACAACAAGAAATAAAAATCCTAAAAATCAAGCCGATTTATGATATTTATAGCAATAAACAATGAACTCGCACCTGTGTTTCCAACAAGATAGATCCATGTCATTCTTGGCTTTCAATCAAACGACTTTCTCTGCTATTCTCGTACCACCAACTACTTTGAGTGTGGGCTTGAATGGTTCGAATCAAACACTAAAACAAAAATTGTTTTCCTTATTTTAGTGTGAAAGTGAAAATCTCTTCTCATTAGAAACTGCCAAAATTGTTATTCCAGAAATTAGATTTAAAACTTCGCAAATAAACTCTTACTATTTTTGGGTAAAGTAACAATATCTTATTGTTTATTTTTCCATACCCATGTTATCTATTTATAGGGAGAAGAAGTAAAACCTTTGTTGAATTGTAGAAATTTATTTCAACTAGAATAATGAACTCCTAGTCTAACTAGACATATAGGGAGCAACAACCCAAGTTAATAATACTAAGGTTTGTCGTCCCTCCCTTTAACATGGAGGCTTTTGGGTCTCTCCCATATCGGGTTCATTTACAAGTACTTCTTGGACTTTTAACCCAATATTTGTTTATATATTTCCAAAAATAAACATCTCAATTTGTTTTCAATTAAAGAAATTTCCCAACCCAATTCGAATCCCATTAAAATCATGACGACTTTAACGTAAAAGAATATAGGAGAAAATATATTTAATATTTCAACACTCAACGGTTCACTATGAATACATGATTTATTTCCATATTTGAACTTCATTTAATTCAAAAAATATAATTTCATTTCCAGGTCTTTTTCATTTTCATTTTGAAGAAAACCACATTCATTTTCAAATGTTTTTCTTTTCTCTATTTTCACCATTTATATCCATTTCTAATCATTTGATTCAACATGCAATTCATTTATGGTTTTAACGAGCTAGCAGAGGGACCGGTTGGACATATATGATTAGGGCCCAAATGGTTTATAATTAAGTTCAAGCTTTTCACCTATTAATTATAAAATTATTTAGTCACTAAGTCATTCCACTATAGTATTGTGACTGAGCTCTCCCCACTAGCATGCCATTACAAAAGCAACTGTATTATCCTCATAGGATATCCTTAATCTCTTCGGG
Organism: Gossypium arboreum; assembly: GCF_025698485.1. NCBI lineage: Eukaryota > Viridiplantae > Streptophyta > Magnoliopsida > Malvales > Malvaceae > Gossypium > Gossypium arboreum. Next base: position 44,383,918 of record NC_069080.1, read on the forward strand.
ATAAATTAATTATCCCAATATGATGTCATTTTATCTTATAGTAACCATTACATCATCCATCATGAAAAGTCAAATACTATCAAATAGTAATCAAGTCATTCATCACAAAGACGAACAACACGTGGCTACTTTTACTTTTCCTCAATCATGTAATTCCAATGAAAGGATATAATTTACCAATGTCTCAGGATATGAAATACATTATTTTAAATGATGCTACATACTACAGAAGTCATACAGCCAATGCATCAAATTTTAGTTCCTTATCCATTTGAACTCAAGCTTTTACTTACATAAAAGTATACGAATCATGCATACATAGTCCATCATCCACTTAGGATTAAGGTATGCCACACTTTTAATATCACAAGTGAATAAATTCATAAGAGGACTTAGGATCTCTTCTTCTTAGGTCTAGTCTAATGTACTATCAGTCCAGTTAGTCACATTTATTTATCACAAATATGAACACCCCGTGGCCACGCATACATTTTATCAACCATGTAATTCCAATGAAAGGATATCATTTACCTATGTCTTAGGTAATGAATTCCATTATTTTGAATGACGTTACATATTGTAAAAGTCGTATACACAATGCACAGCCTTTAATTCCTTATTTATTTGAACTCAGGCTTTTACTTATATCAATGTATACGAGTCATGCATACATAGCCTATCATCCACTTAGTATTAAGGTATGCCACACTTTGAATGTCACAAGTGAATAAATCCATAAACGGATTTAGGATATCTTCTTCTTAGGTCTAATCTAATGTACTGTCAGTCTAACCAGCCACATTCATTCATCACAAAGACGAACGACCCATGGCAATGTTTACTTTTTAAAAACTTTGTAATGCCAATGAAAGGATATCATTTAATTATATCTCAGGCAATGAATTCCACTATTGTGAATGACGCTACATATTGCAAAAATCATATACCCAATACAACAGCCTTCAGTTCCTTATCTATTTGAACTCAAGCTTTTACTTACATCAATGTATACGAGTCATGCATACATAGCCTATTATCCACTCAGGATTAAGGTATGTCATACTTTAAATGTCGCAAGTAAATAAATCCAAAAATGGATTCAGGATCTCTTCTTCCTAGGTCCAGTCTAATGCACCGTCGGTGCAGAGTCACATCCATTCTTATCAAAGACGAACAACCTATGGCCACGTTTACTTTTTATCAACCATGTATTGCTAATGAAGGGATATCATTTACCTATGTCTCAGGTAATGAATTTTACTATTGTGAATGACGCTACATATTACAAAAGTCGTATACCCAATGCACCAGCCTTCAATTCCTTATCTATTTGAACTCATTATTTTACTTACGTTAGTGTATACGAGTCACACATACATAGTCAGCCATCCACTTAGGATTAAGGTACGCCAAACATAGAATGTCACAAGTGAATAAATCCATAAACGGATTTAGGATCTCTTCTTCTTGGGTCCAATCTGATCTACTATCAATCCAGTCAGTCACATATATGTCTCTATCTTTCGGGAGTCATCCACTCCGATGCCAAGACAAGGCATCTTCCCAATTGCACTTGATAGACATCATATTATTCTTTCAATCATTTTGTTCCTTTCTGATTACACTAATGACATGTTTAGGTTTGTCTACTAATATAGGTTGTCTTTCCATTTTACGATCTGACCACATAAACCTGCTTACTATTAATCTAAAAAATAGACAACTAGTGAGCCAATATTTACTTCTATTTTGCATTGCATGCAAAAGCCACATGAAGACATTATACAAAGTTTATTAATGTAATCTATGAATTGTTTTGTTAACCAATCTATTCGAAAAATTATAAGTGTAAATAGACAAAAATACTACACTTAGATCACCAGATCCAACAATAGTGTGTATAGACTCCCACTAAAATGTACTTAGAATGAAAAATATTGAGTGAACAAAAGCAATGTAAAGGTTAAAAGCAAAGCGAGTGGATAAAAGTACAACTAAAGTTAAAATAATTATGTGTGAAAAGAGTGAAATTTTTTAGAATATTCTCAAATCAAAAATCAATTCCTAAGAAAAAAATCTTTCACTTATGTATTGCACAATTATTTACTAGCTGGTTGTACTCACTAATATCAAGCTATCTCTTCCACATATTTCGAGAGAAAAATGAGGCGAGAGAAGGATAAATAAGGTGGTGAGCTTAATGATTAAATTTTTTTGGAGGAACAAGGGATAATGTAATATGATATACTATTCTTAGTGCTCTGATAAACCATAATTTTTATATATTTTTACCTCATGCTTAGCATATTTTTGGATGAATTATCCATATATTTGGTGAATTCGATGCTCCTAATCCTTTAATTTCATGTTTTATACTTAGGTGAGCATAGGAGAGTAAAAAGAGCGAGAAACAGGTCGAAAACGGAGAAAATAGACCAACATGGGAAATCAACATGGCCTGGACTTCCTTACACGGGTAAGCCACACGGTCGTGTCCATTTGGCAGAATCGAAGCACGACTTACACGGGTAGACCACAAGCCCGTGCCTATGTAACAGCCTTGAACACGGACTGAAGAAATCACACACGGCCATGTCCTTTTAAGGCCCAAGTTTAATTCTATTTGGAAAAGGCCACTCTTGAGGGATTTTAGGCATTTTAAAGCCTATTTAAACACCTGAGGAGGCACTTAGAAGGGACACACGGAGTAGGAGGCAGGGAATTAATGGAAGAAAGCCGATTGATCCATTTCAGAAGCCGGATTTACCTTCAAGACTGAAGATCTCCTTTCAATTCCCTTTAAGAGTTCTTGGGTTTTCTTTATGTTTTGTTATTATTATTCTTTTGAGATGTTTTCTTTCATAAATATGAACTAAACCCCCTAAATACCTAAGGGGAATGAAACCTAAGACGGATCTTGTTATTATTATCTGAATTGTATGATAAATATTTGACTTGTTCTTAATTATGAATTCTTAATTCTTGCTTTAATATTCTAGGATATTGATTCAAGTATTGATGTGCTTATTCAGAGGAGCAAAAGTCACTGTCTAAGAGTAGATCTAATAATTAAGCGGAGTTGATTGCACGCCTAGAGATAGGGTGACAAGATTTTGCCGGATTAGGGTGAAACCTAATAAGGGAATCCGTAAATCAAGTTAATGCAGCACTAGGGAGTTAATTAGAAAGAGATTTCAATTAATCAACCTAAGGTTAGATGTTGTTAGTCTCGAGAGAGATAATAATATAAATTAGGGATTTCTACGGATCAAGTCAAGTGAAAAAATCGTCTGATTCAGAGTCAATAACAAGTGAAGTCTAGGTGGATTTTTTTTCCCTTAGATATTGTCCAAATCATTCAGTTTTCCCAAAAGTATTTCCCCAATTTGCTTTTTGTGCATTCTTAGTTTAGTAATTAGTTTAGATAAAACAAACCCCTTTATTTTTAGGCTAGATAATAAAAAGAAAGTTAATACTAGTACTTTTAGTTCCTTTGGGTTCGACATCCTGGCCTTGCTATAACCTATACTGATGTTCGATAAGGTGCATTTGCCTTTGTCGTGATAATAGTTAGTTTTCAAGAACGGACATTCATAAATTATAAAACTTATTGCACGTATCACATCATATCACGATCAAGTTTTTGGCATCGTTGTTGGGGAACTGAGATATTAGGAACACTTGATTTTTATTACTTTAGCCATTTTATTTTTATTGCAATTTAAATTTTCATTTTTTTCTAATTTTTCGTTTATTCGCTTCTGGCAGGTTTTTTATAGTGTATGACTTGAAGAAACCCGTCGGGACCATTACTTTTTGACAGTGAGATCGATCGTATAGCTTGCAGAAACTGAAGAGGAATAAGACGAAGCCTAAGATATACAAAGGAAGAGCAAGAGGACGACATTTACACCACAACTGAGGAGATGGCTAAAATTCAGGAAAATCCACAACCTTCTGCGATAGCTGGTGATCCAGTAAATCAGAATCCTACTCCACACACTATGTATGATTATGCTAAACCTAATTTATCAGGAACTGAGTCAAGTATAGTTAGATCTGCTATTGCTGCAAATAATTTTGAATTGAAACCTAACACAATTCAAATGGTACAACAGTTTGTTCAGTTTGATGGTTTGCAGGATGAGGATCCAAACAATCACTTGGCGAATTTTCTGGAGTTCTGCGACACTTTTAAAATCAATGGCGTTTCTGATGATGCCATTCGCCTTCTGTTATTTCCCTTTTCATTGAGGAACAAGCTAAACAGTGGTTGAACTAGTTACCACGAGGGTCAATCACTACTTGGGAACAAATGACTGAAAAGTTTTTGCTTAAATATTTTCCTCCGGCTAAAATGGCTAAGTTAAGGAATGACATCTCTTCTTTTGTACAGATGGATCTAGAAACACTCTACGATGTATGGGAGAGATACAAGGATCTGTTGAGAAGGTGCCCTCACCATGGGTTACCACTCTGGCTACAAGTTCAAACTTTTCACAATGGCCTGAATCCTTCGACTAGACAGATGGTTACGTAGCCGCTGGTGGGACTATCAACAATAAGACACCTGAGGATGCCTATGAATTTATGAAGAGATGTAACTGAATAATTATTAGTGGAAAGTCATGAGGACAAAGCCAACGAAAGCAGCCGGCGTTTTTAACGTCGATTTGGTCACCATTCTCTCTAATCAGGTAGAACTTTTGAATAGAAAAATTAATAGTTTTCTTGGTTCTTCATAGGTTCACTCAGCTATATAATGCAATGCAAGTGGAGGAGGAACAAGCAATTCAGAATACCCACTTTATGGCCACAACATGGAAAATGAGCAATTAAATTATATGGGTAATAATCCTCGACAACAAATTAATCCCTATAGTAACACTTACAATGCAAGATGGAGGAACCACCCAAATTTCTCATGGGAAGGCCAAGGGAATCAAAGACCACCACTACCTCCAGGCATCCAGCAACCACCTTACCAACAAGAGAAAAAGCTGAACCTTGAGGAGATGCTAACAAAATTCATCTCGGTGTCAGAAACTCATTTTTAGAATACCGAGACAGCACTTAAGAATCAACAAGCATCGGTCCAAGGGCTTGAAACTTTGATAGGCCAACTTGCCAAACTCATTTCTAAACGACCACAAGGTAGCTTGCCGAGTAACACTGAATCTAACTTAAGGGAACAACTTAATGCAATTACCATTCAAGATGAGGAAGGGTTAGTCGAACCTGAACCAGAACTGAGGCAAGGAATTATGGTAAGTAAAAGCAAAGGTGAGGTAGACCACAGTGAATAAACACCGGTAAGTAAAGAGTACAAACCTTGTGTGCCATACCCCAATACGACAAGGAAAGACCACACAGACAAACAATTCGGTAAATTCCTTAAATTATTAAAAAATTACATATCAACTTACAGTTTATTGAAGCTTTTTCGCAGATGCCAAACGTAGCCAAATTCTTAAAAGAGGTTTTAACAAATAAGAGAAAGTTGGATGAGGCATCGCATGTGGAGTTAAATGCAGTTTGCTCAGCCATACTACAAAATAAGCTGGCCACAAATTAAAAGATCCAGGGAGTTTTACGATTCCTTGTGTAATTGGTAGATGTTAATAATGCTTTGACTGATTTAGGGGCTAGTATCAATGTCATGCCTTATAAAATGTTTAAACAACTAGGTCTTGGGAAACCCAAACAAACTAGGATGAGCATTTAGCTAGTAAACAAAACAATCAGATTTCCTAGGGGTATTATTGAAGATGTACTCATTAAAATTGACAAATTCATATTCCCAGTTGATTTTGTTGTTCTAGACATAGAAAAGGATAGTGACGTGCCTTTAATTTTAGGAAGGCCTTTTTTAGCAACTTCTAGAACTATAATTGATGTTGGGACAGGTGAACTCACACTTCGTGTGGGTGAGGAAACAATCACTCTTCAAGCTCAAAATTCTACTAATGTTGATCATGTGCTACAACCTTCCTTGCAGGAAATACATTCGAAAAGCATATATGAGCCCTATTCAAATAACAATAAAGAACCCATCTATGAAGAACGAAGGCTACAATTCGATGAACTAGATAAATGGCGGACATAGAAACCGAAAGCACATGATAGACCAAAACCACCCCATGACAAGCTCAACATTTCACTAAAACAACTTAAGGTTGGAGACAAAGTACTATTAGATGCAACAGACACTCGGATTGCCACCTCTGAACCTAATCGAGAAATCCCTCTTACGGTACTTAGCATTTTACCATATGGCACAGTTGAGGTAATTCATCCCAAATTCGGTACGTTCAAGGTAAATAGTACCCATCTAAAACCTTATTTTGATAAAATTGATAGCAGGGATGAGGAGTGTAAACTCCTCGTACCACCATGAGCATACGATAGAGAGGTAAGTCGAGCTTAGACTATAAATAAGCGCTTCTCGGGAGGCAACTCGAGCACTACCGGTGTTAACTTCTTTAAATTTTAGTTTTTAACATTCAAATCCACTAACCGAGACACTGAACACAGGTTTTCCAGAACCACATGGCCAGGCCCATGGGCGTGCCTTAGGCCGTGCCCATACCACGAAAGGTAACACAGCCATGCAATACGGCCATGTGAAAACAAGACATAATTTTTCCCCAACACGGGAATTGATAAGTTGCCACGGCCATGCGACATGGTCATGGGTGAATCTGTCAAAACAACACGGGCGTGTGACACGCTCGTGTCTAGAAACCATGGTTGAAACTGAGAAAACAACACGGGCATGCGACACGCCCGTGCCCACTATTCATGGTCAAGACTGACAAAATAAACACGGGTGTGGACATCCATACACGGGCGTGGGAGAAGCGAACGAAGTAGCACAGCCGTGTGCATCAACATGCCCAAAGAACACGGGCATGGGCTAAATTTCAGACATGCCCAAATTTGAAAATCATGATACACACAGGCTAAAATTAGGGCACATAGGCGTGCCCCACGGCTGTGTGCCCCAATATCTATATAAACCCCTCACTATTCATCATCCCCTTCCCCAAAAAACTCTAAACCCTAGCTACCGCAACCCCTCCCCCACCACCGATCGGTGACCCTAGCTTTCCTTTCTCATTCATTTTTTCCCCTCTCTTTCCCCTTCCCCCTCTTTGCACCCTTGCACGAGTCAAATGAGCTCACTACCACTCTCGTGGCTATCCCCACACAAAGTACCACCACTGCACCATTGCACCTCCAGACACCAGTTCTCCACTAACGGTTTTCTCTTCTATTTTACTCTCTTTTTATGCTTACTCTCATAATAATCTTAATTTTTTAGCCTATTATATGCATTTTGCTACTAATTGGTTATCATAGGAATTGTTTCATATACTTTGTTTCATTTTTAAACCATACTTAGCTACTTTCATCTAGTTCATTTTTAATTTAGTTATGCTATCACTTTACTATTTGCCATAGTTGAATTTGATTACTATTGGTTGAATATTGGTAGTGTTAGTAGTTTAGTTTGCACTTGTTAGTTTAATACATGTTAATCCCTTTTTGAGTTTGTTAGGATTTTCTATCTTTTCTATTCATTAGGTTATAATACTAGTCTTCTTGTAGGTATACCATGTTAACTTCACGTGGCAAGAAGACCGCCGTCCCCGCTTCAAAAATATGGAAGGGACTCGAAGCCACATTGGCAAGCGCAACAACTGAAGTGTGCCACCCTTTTCTCCAGTTTCCCTTGGAGCCCCAGGATGAACTTTATCAGATACTTCGGGCTCGACCCCTTGGTGCGGGTCGCTACATTGACCGCACTTGAACAAATGCAACTAGTTGACTCGGTCTGAGCACTTCTGATGACTGACCCATGGGGGCTCTTTTTCGAGATCATCGAGCTGATGTACCTTCAGCTCACACTCGAACTCTTCTTGACCTTCCATCTTCAAGTCGGTATGAGGGAGTTCGACAATCCTAGAATGGTCCAGTTCCGTCTCGGTGGTTTAGTCTGCCAGTTGAGCGTACTTGAGTTCGGCGTCGCTTTGTGACTCTATATGGAGGACTTCATGAACGACGATGATTTTGACACACTCCATCGCCACATCCACTTGTCTCCCTCCAACTACTGGAAGGCCCTCATTCCTGCTTCGACCACCTATGACCCCAGCCGCTCTAAGGCATCGGCCCTCACCCCATCCTTGATGTACTTACACGCCATCTTGGCCCACACTCTGACAGGGCGGTGAGAGAGAACCAGCGTCGTCAACACTCACGAAACCTACTTTTATGGAGTATGGCGAATGGGCATGTCTTCGACCTTTCCTATTAATGTCCTCGCCATTCGCCATCAGACAGAGCGACATAGGAAGAGAGTCATATCCATCGGCCCTTATGTGACTCTCCTGGCATGGTATTTTGGCCTCCTCAACATGGCGGCCCAAGCATATTCCATCACCCTCATTGGTCAGATGTCCCCACAAGGCATCTCGAGTATGCTACATATGAGGATGATCAAGCGTTGACGTAGAGTTGACCTACCCCAGTACCGCCTGGTCCAGTCCTTCAAGGAGGAGGACTCGGAGGACATTACTGATGATGTCCCTTCACATCATGAGGACCCACCGTCTCAGCCACCACCCATCCATCATCCAGTTCATGCGGCGGCTTCATACTCTAACATCTCTGAGCGCCTTACTCGATTTGAATAGCAGTGTTTTCAGTGCTTTGATCACATTGATGCTACTCTACATCAGATTTTTCAACACCTCCACATCTCATCGCCACCACCACCTTGCGAACCACCGGCGATGACGATGTTTAAAGACTTTTTATTTTTTATATTTATTTTCACTTTTATCTTTTTTTATCTTCTTTAAGTACATTTTATTTTATTTTCCTTTAATATTATTTTATTTCTAGGTTTAATAATTTTTATTGAACAATTTATAGTTTCAGCTATTTCATTACGAGTAATTATGCTTCTTTATATTTCCTAAAGAGTTCTTGATGTTATCACAATTATAAAGAGCTCCAAAGCTCATCATCACCTAGGAACTCGAAACTCCACAAGAAAAGGTTCTCCACGACTGCGATGTCCTACCCGACCACCACGATAACCTCTTTGCTGGGCACTGTGGTTGCGGACCTAACCTCTACAACCACCGGGTAACAGCCCAATTTAGGGCCTAGTCAGAACAATGGTCTCGGGAACACAAATCCAAAGTTGGGAAAATTATTTTATTATAATTATGAGATTATAGCATGATTATAATAATGCATGAAAAAATTGGTGAGTCAATTTTAATGTTTGTGAGCCGATTTCGAAAAATGACTAAATTGCATAAAAAGAAAAATTTGCGTTTTAGTGCCCAAATGTGTTAAATAGCTAGATAAATAAATTTAGGGACCTTTAAACGGCAATTAGACCCTTTTTAAGAGGGTTGGCTGGCCATGAGACATAGAGGGGACAAATTTTAAGAGTAGGTAGAATTTGGTAGCAATTTTGACCAAAAAAAGAAGCAAAATAGAAAAAAGTTATCAATTTCTTTTCTTCTCATCTCTTTCCACTAAAATTTTCAGCCATAAAAGGGGGTTTGAAAGCTTAAATTTTTCAGCAACTTATTCCTCTCAAAAGTAAGTAATTTTAATGAGTTTTCTTCAAGATTTTCCCATTTTTGAGACCTTTGAAGCATGAGTTTTCAAATCAGGGTGATATCTTGCAAAATGGTCAAGAGTTTAGGATTTTTCCATGGATGTATTTGTGTTAGTTTTTGAGTTTTTATGGAAGAATATAAGTTCTAACTATGTTATAAACAACTATTATGAAAGGTGTTAGCATGAAAACACCTCAAGGGGACTATTTTGTATAAGTTGCAAATTAAGTAATAAGTGTGTGAAATAGTGAGAATTTGGGATTGCTCTAGTAGTAAAAAGAGTTTAGCCAGGCTTGAAATACGAACAAATTTGATAAAAATTAATTTTTGAGCTTAGGGGTAAAATGGTCATTTTGCCAAGGCCTAGGGGCAAAATGGTCATTTTACCAAAGATGTGAAGTTATGAATGCTTAATTGTAATTAGTGACTAAATGAGTGCATTTTTTTTATCATAGATTAAGATTTGCCAAAATCGAGCCTAGATCGGGGCAAAGCCAAGCAATCCGATTAAACCCTTTAGTCAAGTATTTTTTTTGTAAACCGAGGTAAGTTGTGTGTAAATAATACAACTATATTGTTAAATGCATGTATTTGATTGTTATTGATTTTGATATAGCATGAATTTCTAGATTTTGAACTGAATATGCATATTTATGATTGAGAAAGTAGAAAGATCTAGTGAGAACCCTAGGAAACAAACCGGATGTTCATGCCATAACATTACAATAGCCAGTGTCTGGGGCATGGCATCGTCATTGAGACGAGGGCTAGTGTAAGACGTGTCTGGGACATGCATCAGCCACATTACAATAGCCAGTGTATGACCATGTCTGGGACATGGCATCGGCGTAGAGATGAGTGCCAGTGTAAGACGTGTCTAGGACATGTTCAGAATGATGGAGGGGCTAGGGAAGCCAACCTCCGAATGATGGACGCTTGGTATACAGAGTTTGTTCGTGCAAACCTGAACACTCTACCTCCCCCACCTCCTCAGATTCATCAGTATGCCCCGGTGCCTCCGCAAGGTACGGACATGTTCAGAAGAGAGAAGCCACCGGTAGACAAATCCAGAAACAAGGAGCTGAGGAATTTTGGTCTAGAGTAGATGATGACCTAGACAGAGCGGAGTTTTGGCTAGAAAATACCATGAGGGTATTTGATCAGTTATCATGCACACCTGATGAGTGCGTGAAGTGTGCCGTGTCGCTCTTACGAGACTCAGCTTATCAGTGGTGGAACACTCTTGTGTCTGTTGTACCGAAAGAGAGGATCAGTTAGAAATTCTTCCAATAAGAGTTTTGAAATAAGTATATTAGCCAGAGGTTCTTGGATCAGAAAAGGAAAGAATTTCTAGAGTTGATGCAAGGTAGTAAGACTGTGACGGAGTATGAGCATGAGTTTGTAAAGCTCAGTAAATATGCGCGAGAATGAGTATTCACCGAAGCTACTATGTGTAAGAGGTTTGAGGATGGCCTCAATGCAGACATTCGAGTGTTTATGGGCATCCTAGAGTTAAGAGAATTTGTGGTGCTCGTTGAGAGAGCATGCAAAGCAGAAGAGCTGGTGAAGGAGAGGAGGAAGGCGGCCATTGAGTCACGAGATTTAAAGAAAAGACAGATGGGGAAGACGCATCAGTCCTCCTCTAAGAGGTCAAAAGAATTTATTACCCGATCAAACATTTCGGTGGGATATTCGAGGAGGAGCAAGAATCAACAGAATATGATGTCTAAAGCTCAGACTACTTCGGTCGCTAGTGTTGGTAGTACTCGGCTAGATAGGCAAGAGTGTCCACAATGTGGGAGATTCCACTTAGACGAATGCCGAGTAAATGAGAGGGGCTATTTTAAGTGTGGGTCACTAGGCCACTTTATTTGCGATTGCCCTGATAGGGAAGAGAGAGAGAGGAAGTAAGAAATGAAGGCAAGCAGTGCTCCGTTGAGGGAGAGACCACAAAAGAGTCCAGGCAGTGGAGTTAACAGTAGAGGTGCGACTAGAGATGCAGTGGCGAGGTCCGAGGGTAGGGCACCTACGAGGACTTATGCTATTCGTGCCCGTGAGGAGGCAGAGTCTCCCAACGTGATCACGGGTACTTTTTCTATTCATGATATTCATGTTGTTGTTTTGATTGATCCGGGGTCTACCCACTCCTAAATTTGTATGGAACTGATTCCTCGAACGAGCATGATAGTAGAGTCTACTGAATTTGTAATAAGAGTGTCCAATCCCTTGGGTAGATATGTTCTAGTTGACCAAGTATGTAGGAGTTGTCCTTTGACAATTAGAGGTCATTGTTTTCTGGGAAATTTAATGTTATTGTCTTTTAATGAGTTTGACGTAATCCTCGAGATGGATTGGTTGACTTCTCATAGTGTTGTAGTGGACTGTGGGAAGAAAATTATTGAGTTAAAGTGTGAAGATGGGAATATTCTTCGAGTTGGACCAGATGACTTGGATAAATCGCCTGTGATAATATCATCTCTAAACACTAAAAAATATCTGAGAAAAAGGTATAAGGCTTATCTAGCTTTTGTACTGAATACTCAAGTGTCTGAGTCAAAGATTGAGTCAGTACCAGTGGTTTGTGAGTTTATAGATGTTTTTCCAGAAGAGTTGCCTGGATTACCTCCAGAAAGAGAAGTTGAGTTTCGTATCAAGTTAGTTCCTGGCGCAATGCCAATCTCGATTTCACCGTATAAAATAGCCCCCACTGAGTTGAAAGAGTTGAAAGTGCAGTTGAAAGAGTTAACAGATAAGGGTTTTGCTAGACCGAGTTATTTACCATGGGGTGCTCTGGTACTTTTTGTGGAAACGAAAGACGGGTCGATGAGGTTATGTACGACTATAGGCAGCTTAACAAAGTAATAGTGAAGAACAAGTATCCCTTGCCGAGGATTGATGATCTCTTCGATCAACTGAGAGAAGCCACTGTATTTTCTAAAATAGATTTGAGGTCGGGTTACTACCAGTTAAGAGTCAAGGAACAAGATGTACCGAAGACTGCTTTTCAGACAAGATATGGGCATTACAAGTTTCTTGTTATGCCTTTTGGATTGACAAATGCCCCAGCGGTATTTATGGACTTGATGAACTGCATCCTCCGACCGTATTTGGATAGGTTCATTGTCGTTTTTATTGATGACATCTTGGTTTATTCGCGTAATGAGAGTGAGCACGCGGAGCATTTGAGAACTGTGTTGTAGACCTTGAGGGATAAGCAACTCTATGCCAAGTTTAGTAAGAGCGAGTTTTGGCTCAACGAAGTCGGATTTCTAGGGCACATTATGCCGAGTTACAGAATCAGAGTTGACCAAAATAAAGTCTCAGCTATTGTAGAATGAAAACCATCGAGGAATGTAACAGAGGTTTATAGTTTTCTGGGGCTAGCGGGATACTATAAACGATTTTTAAACGGATTCTCTATGATAGCTATGCCGATAAAAGGGCTTTTATAGAATGATGTCAAATTTGAATGGACAGTAGAATGCCAACAGAGTTTCGAGAATTAAAGGCTTTGTTGATCGAAGCCCCAATTTTAGTGCAACCGGAGTCAGGCAAAGAATTTGTAGTTTTTAGTGACGCCTCCCTAAATAGTTTAGGGTGTGTACTCATGCAAGAAGGCAAGGTTATAGCCTATGCCTTGAGACAGCTAAAACCTCACAAGAGAAATTATCAGACCCATGATTTAGAGGTAGCAGCTGTGGTGTTCGCACTGAAGATTTGGTGACACCATTTGTATGGTGAGAGATGCCGAGTATTTACCGATCACAAGAGTCTAAAGTATTTGATGACTCAGAAAGAGTTGAATTTGAGGCAACGATGATGGTTAGAGCTAATAAAAGATTATGAGTTGATTATCAACTATCATCCGAGAAAGGTGAACGTAGTCGCTGACGCTTTGAGTAGGAAGTAGTTGTTTGCCTTGAGAGCCTTGAACGCTCAGTTGACTATATCTAGTGATGGATCGGTCCTAGCAGAGTTGAGGGCCAAACCGACTTTTCTTCATGAAATCTGTGAAGCTCAAATAGATGACGAGAAACTGCAAGTCAAAAGAACTCAGTGTGAATCAGAGATTGAGTCAGATTTTTGTATTAGTACTGATGGTTGTATAATATTCAAAGATAGATTTTGTGTACCCAAAGATAGTAAGTTCATTCAGAAGATTTTGCAAGAAGCACACAGTGGTTGTTCGTCCATCCACTTGGGTAGCGTGAAAATGTATAATGACCTGAAGAAAATGTATTGGTGGTCGGGAATGAAAAGAGACATTTCAAAGTTTGTTTCCAAGTGTCTAGTCTGTCAACAAGTAAAGGCTGAACATCAAGCGCCTTCGGGTTTACTTCAGCCTATTATGATTCTCGACTGGAAATAGGATCGTATCACCATGGACTTTATGACTAGTTTGCCACTAACCCTAAAAAAGAAAGATGCAGTATGGGTTATTGTCGACAGACTAATTAAGTCAGCACACTTTGTGCCAGTACGCAACGACTACTCCCTTGAGAAATTAGCTAACTTGTATGTTTCCGAGATTGTGACACTTCACGGTGCGTCGTTGTCTACCGTTTTAGATCGAGACCCAAGGTTTACCTTGAGGTTTTGGAAAAAGTTGCAAGAGGCTCTAGGAACCAAGTTGAGTTTCAGTACGGCCTTTCATCCGCAAACGGACGAACAGTTGGAAAGAGTAATACAGATCTTAGAAGACATGTTAAGGTATTGTGTTCTTGAATTTCAAGGAAGTTGGGAAAAATACTTACCATTGGTTGAATTCGCCTACAATAACAACTATCAATTGAGTCTAAAAATGGAGCCTTATGAGGCTTTGTACGGGCAAAAGTGCTAAACACCCTTATTCTGGACTGAGTTGGGAGAGAGTCAAATTCACGGGGTTGATTTGATCAAAGAGGCTGAGGAAAAAGTTAAGGTGATTCGTAACTATTTGAAAGCCGCCTCGGATAGACAAAAATCCTACGTGGATTTGAAATGAAAGGAGATTAAATTCGAAGTCGGTGATAAGGTATTTTTGGAAATTTCACCGTGGAGGAAAGTCCTCAAATTTGGTAGAAAAGGCAAGTTGAGTCCTCGTTTTTAGAACCTTATGAGCTTACCGAGAAAGTAGGGCCTATTGCCTACCTTTTGGATTTGCCGCCAGAGTTAGAAAAGATTCACAACGTGTTTCACGTGTCCATGTTACGCCAATACAGATATGACCCTTCGCACGTAATTGCACCAACTGAAGTTGAGATTCTTCCAGATATGACTTACGGTGAGAAGCCGGTCAAGATCTTAGCTCGAGGGGTCAAACAGTTAAGAAATAAGAGTATACTGCTTGTGAAGATTTTGTGGCATAGACATGGAGTCGAGGAAGCCACATGGGAACCCGAGGAGTCTCTGAGAGAACAATATCCAAACTTATTCACCGGTAATATTTTCGAGGACAAAAATCCCTAATGGGGGAGAAATGTAACAGCCTGATTTAGGGCCTAGCTGGAAAAGTGGTCTCAGGACCACAAATCCAAAGTTGGGAAATTTATTTTATTATAATTATGAGATTATAGCATGATTATAATAATGCATGAAAAATTTGATGAGTCAATTTTAACGTTTGTGAGCCTGATTTAGAAAAAGGACTAAATCGAATAAAAAGAAAAAATTACGTTTTAGTGCCCAAATGTGTTAAATAGCTAGATAAATAAAATTGGGGACCTTTAAAGGGCAATTAGACCCTTTTTAAGAGGGTTGGCTGGCCATGAGACATAAAGGGGACAAATTTTAAAAGTAAGTAGAATTTGGTAGCTATTTTGACCAAAAAAAAAAAGCAAAATAGAAAAACGTTGTAAATTTCTTTTCTTCTCTTCTCTTTCCACCGGAATTTCTAGCCATGAAAGGGGGTTTGAAAGCTTAAATTTTGTAGCAACTTATTCCTCTCACAAGTAAGTGATTGAGTTTTCTTCAAGATTTTCACATTTTTGAGACCCTTGAAGCATGAGTTTTCAAATGAGGGTGATATCTTGCAAAATGGTCAAGAGTTTAGCATTTTTCCAAGGATGTATTTGTGTTAGTTGCTGAGTTTTTATAGAAGAATATGAGTCCTAGTTGTGTTATAAACAACTTTTATGAAAGGTGTTAGCATGAAAACACCTCAAGGGGATTATTTTGCATAAGTTGCAAATTAAGTAATAAGTGTGTGAAATAGTGAGAATTTGGGATTGTTCTAGTAGTAAAAAGAGTTTAGCCAGGCTTGAAATACGAAGAAATTCGATAAAAATTGATTTTCGAGCATAGGGGTAAAATGGTCATTTTGCCAAGGCCTAGGCGCAAAATGATCATTTTACAAAAGATGTGAAATTATGAATGCCTAATTGTAATTAGTGACTAAATGAGTGCATTTTTTTATTATAGATCAATATTTGCCAAAACTGAGCCTAAATTGGGGCAAAGCCAAGTAATTCGATTAAGGCATCTAGTCAAGTATTTTTTTTGTAAACCGGGGTAAGCTGTATGTAAATAATACAACTATATTGTTAAATGCATGTATTCGATTGTTATTGATTTTGATATAGCATGAATTTCTAGATTTTGAATTGAGTATGCATATTTATGATTGAGAAAGTAGAAAGATCTAGTGAGAACCCCAGGAAACAAACCAGATGTTCATGCCATAACATTGGGTTATGTGAGAGCCAGTGTAAGACCATGTCTGGGACATGGCATCGGCTTTGAGAAGAAGGCTAGTGTAAGACGTGTCTGGGACATGCATTAGCCACATTACGATAGCCAAGTGTAAGACCATGTCTGGGACATGGCATCGGCGTAGAGATGAGTGCCAGTGTAAGACGTGTCTGGGACATGCATCGGCCTTAATGATGGTAGCCAGTGTAAGATGTGTCTGGGACATGCATCGGCTAAGCTTCGTGCTAGTGTAAGACATGTCTGGGACATACAACAGCACATATACACGAGAGCTAGTGTAAGACCATGTCTGGGACATGGCATCGGCCTCGATGAAGATAGCCAGTGTAAGACCATCTCTGGGACATGGCATCGACAACTTAACCCATGTTTGAGACTTATAGAATATCCAATAGTATTCCAAAAGGTTCAACTTTAAGAGTTAAGAAAGAAATTTAATAAGGAAAGTGTGATAATGTTTTGAGTGTTACAGGTATGATAATGTTTTGAGTGTTACAAGTACCTATTTTGGTATACATGTGTAATGATCTCAATTAGAGTGGATAGTAATGAGTAAGCCAAGTTATACTTACCTTTGAGCTATGAGATGGTGAAACTGTTGTTGTATATTTATTTATATGCAACTTACTAAGCTTTATGCTTATTTTCTTTCCTTTCTCTTTTCTTTTAGTACTGGCAAATTTCTCAAGGATCCCTTGAAGTCAGAGATATCGATCACACTATCAGCCGTAATACTCGGTATAGTTGGATTTATATTTTTGATTATGGCATGTATAGGGCTAGACTAGAAATTTGTATTATTGAGAAATTGTTTATGTATTTTGGCTTAATATAAAAGCCTTTCATTTTGTATTAAGCCTAGATAATGACTATTATTTATTTTGGTAAATGTATATGATGTTCCTTCTATGAATGAATTGATGTCTTTTGGGATGGAATTAGTATATTGAAATGGTCTTGTGTAGGTTGTGCAAAATGGCTTGGAAGATAGCCTAGTTTGTCCACACGGGCAAGACACATAGGCGTGTGTCCAGGCCGTGTGTGACATACGGCTCACCCCCATGGGTGTGTTATGGCCTTGCGTCCCCTGCACTTAAACTTTTAAGTCTGTATTGTCCACGGGTAGGCCACACGGGCCTGTTTCATAGCCGTGTCTATAGGTTAGTATTGTCCACGGGTAGGCCACATGGGCGTGTGGAACCCTAAGCCATGAACTTTTGCAAGTTTTTCTTAAGTTCTCGGTTTAAACTTAAATCATCTTGAATGTATGTTTTAGGTCTCGTAAGTCCTATTAAGGGATAGATTGAGTATGAAATGAAAAGTTTTAAATTGATCAAAATTTTATGGCCCAGTTTTACATGCGTATGCTTGAGTTAAGTCTGGTGATACCTCGAACCCTGTCTCGGATACGGGTGAGGGGTGTTACAACCGGAGTATCCTCCTCCAATCTTATCATTGCCTTGGCCGACTATTCTCCATACCTCCAATTCAAGGATTCCATTCAATATTCAGGAAGTTTCACTTCTCTCCCTCTCTCTTCTAATATTATCTTTATATCACTATTATATTTCTTTGTATATTGAGGACAATGTACTCTTAAGTGTGGGGGGATATTTATATCATTATCAGAAAAATCCCTGAATTTTGTCTTATTCTCAAGTAATCTTCTCATATCGTTATTAGAATTAATTTTGATTAATTTATCATATTTATTGATATATCTTGAATTAAAACATAGGCATTTATGCATTAATTGTTAGACTTTAAAGGAATTAAGGAATCAAGCATTAAAAGTTGATTCTTGAAAATTAAAATTTTTTAGTTTGTTTCCTCAAGTTTAGGTATTATCTTAAGTTGAAATTCACAGGTTAAACATCAAAAACCGATAATTTTTGTGAGATCTTGAACCCTTAGAGCATATATTATTTCTTTCATGCTCACTTTCATTGCTGCTTTGAGTGTGTCAATATCGAATTGTTATTCAAGAACTCGCTTGATTATGCATGTCAAGACCACTCTATTGATTTGATATGTTGAGATGATAAAGGCACTTAGGTTTAACCCACTTACTCCATAAAAGCCTACCCTCATAATTAACCCTTAGTGAACCCTTTTTAGCTTAACAAGCCATTCATTGATTCACCCTCAATATTAACCCATAACCCATTATTTTTGAAATCCCCTAATTTGATCCCTATATTTTTCGACATTTGATTTGAATTAATTGCTTAGCTACGTTTTATTTTTCATTGTAATAATTAGCAAAGTTCTAAATATTTGACTTGTTCTTAAAAAACATACATACATACATATTAGTATTTGAGCTTAAGTTTTTAAATTCCTTATCCCATGAAGAAAAACTCAATTCTAGGATTTTCTAATTAGAAATGTAATTTATCAAGTTGTAGTATTTTTCTAGTTAGGTAATTGTTCAATTCAATCTTGATTCTAACTTTCTTTTTCAGCTTGTGACCACACCCCCTAACTAAAGCCAAGTTACAACCCTTTAAAAGACCTTTTGATTGATGTATCATCTCAATTTATAGTGGTGGAGATTTGATCTTCACGCAAGCCTATGGTAATAACTTTTCATATTGACTGTTAAGTGCTAAATTTCTTGTCCTTAAATACCTCGAGTGATTTGAGTGAATCTTTAGTGAGGATGTGAAACTCTATGATGTTTTGAATCAAAGGTGATTACTTAGATGAGGGGAGACACCTATGTTTTCGTAATAAAATGTTCAACTTAGAATGCTTGAAACTTTGATGTTCTTCGAGTTGAATTTTCAATGTGTGACTACTTATGGATTATTTTGAGAGACTATTGATAAGAAGTTGAGAAGAATTTATTTTGATTTTGAGTTGAGGATTTTGCTTGAGGACAAGCAAACACTTAAGTGTGGGGGTATTTGATAAACCATAATTTATACATATTTTTACCTCATGCTTAGCATATTTTTGGATGAATTATCCTTAGATTTGGTGAATTTGATGCTCCTAATCCTTTAATTTCATGTTTTATACTTAGGTGAGCATAGGAGAGTAAAAAGAGCGAGAAACAAGCCGAAAACGGATAAAATGGACCAACATGGGAAATCATGGACTTCCTCACATGGGTAAGCCACAAGGCCGTGTCCATTTGGTAGAATCGAAGCACGACTTACACGGGTAGACCACACGCCCGTGCCTATGTAACAGCCTTGAACATGGATTGAAGAAATCACACACAGGCGTGTCCCTGTCGGGCCCAAGTTTAGTTCTATTCGGAAAAGGCCACTCTTGAAGGCTTTTAGGCATTCTAAAGCCTATTTAAACACCTGAGGAGGCACTTAGAAGGGACACACGGAGTAGGAGGCAGGGAATTAATGGAAGAAAGCTGATTGATCCATCTAAGAAGCCAGATTTACCTTCAAGACTGAAGATCTCCCTTCAATTCCCTTCAAGAGTTCTTGGGTTTTCTTTATATTTTGTTATTATTATTCTTTTGAGATGTTTTCTTTCATAAATATGAACTAAACCCCCTAAATACCTAAGGGGAAAAAAACCTAAGACGGATCTTGTTATTATTATCTAAATTGTATGATAAATATTTGACTTGTTCTTAATTATGAATTCTTAATTCTTACTTTAATATTCCAGGATATTGATTCAAGTATTGATGTGCTTATTCAGAGGAGCAAAGGTCTCTATCTAAAGTAGATCTAACAAAATTAAGTGGAGTTGATTGTACGCCTAGAGATAGGGTGACAAGATTTTGCTGGATTAAGGTGAAACCGAATAAGGGAATCCATAGATCGAGTTAATGCAGCACTAGGGAGTTAATTAGAAAGAGACAATTAATAAACCTAGGGTTAGACGTTGTTAGTCTCGAGAGAGATAATAATATAAATTAGGGATTTCTACGGATCAAGTCAAGTGAATAAATCGTCTGATTTAGAGTCAATAACAAGTGAAGTCTAGGTGGATTTTTTTCCCTTATATATTGTCCAAATCATTCAGTTTTCCCAAAAGTATTTCCCCAATTTACATTCAGTGCATTCTTAGTTTAGTAATTAGTTTAGATAAAACAAACCCCTTTATTTTTAGGCTAGATAATAAAAAGAAAGTTAGTACTAGTACTTTTAGTTCATTTAGGTTCGACATCCCGGTCCTGCCATAAGCTATACTACTGTTCACTAAGGTGCGCTTGCCTTTGTCGTGATAATAGTTAGTTTTCAAGAACGAACATTCATAAATTATAAAACTTATTGCACGTATCACATCATATCACGATCATGCTCCAATAGTTTTGAGTTATTATTTTCTTTAAATCCATATCGTCCCAAGCCTCATAATGTAAGAAGCCAAAAATCCTACATGACCTTAACATCTCTGTTTATAAAGTCATAACTTGCAACACATAGTGAGAATGATTGAGTTAAATTCCTTCTTGTGTATATACATCATATCTACATAGCTTATTTTGATGGAATAATCTGAAATATGATACTTTTTTATGATTGCATTTATGTCTGTTCATTATGTAACTTTGTGAACTAGTTTGATTTACTCTTGAAGTTGTGAATTTATGATTCATCATTCTCATGTTGTATATTATAAAAATTGATTACATTTTACATATCCGTTAATTGATTATCATGTCTCATCATTATTTAAGGGTCACCTAGTTGCATGCACTAGTGTATTAGGTGTTTGTTTAAGGACAAGCAAAGACTTAAGTGTGGTAGAATTTGATATGTCATATTTTTTATCAAGCAAATTGCAAGTCTTTTTAATGCTTTTTTTTAGCTTTTAATGTTAATGATATCTTAAGTTTTACTTCTTTAAAGACCTAAATCGCCAAAACCATACAATTGGATTCTAATGGTTGATTAAAGTTTGTGTAAAGAGATAACTAACACCAAACCTCAAGGAGATCATCAACTATTGTGGGTGATCCAACACTTAACCCTTCATCACTTCAAAAAAAAACAAACTTCAATGATGCATGTGTGTCACAACACGCATTGTCTATGGTGCAACACACACCTCGTGTTGACATACAGTAGCCCTATGTTCAGCCATAGCCAAAATCTGAGCTACAAGTAAGGATGACATCAGCAACCATATTTTAGTAGATTCTCAGAGATTTTATTTCTTACTTGCACCTAAAGTATCGGGGCATATAGGGCATAAAGTGCACATCTTTTGGCCTATAAATAAAAGGATTTTATACAAAAATTAGGGCTTCAATCTATCAATCCATCAACCCATTCATCAAACACAATTTTTAGTTTTCTTTTCCTTTCATGTTCATGTAGTCGGAACATTTCTATTCCAGTGTGAAGATGATCACGAGCGGAGATTGCTCCGGCACTGCACTTCAAATATATTCATAACCTTTCTATTATCTTTTATTTTTTTTCTATTCATTTATTTTTTTTTGAAGAATCGTTGTATAAATATTGAAATAGATTATTGTGCTTATTTCATATCTCACATGATTCAATTAATAAACTAATTTATTTGTTAAGTGATTAGTTATTTGAAGCTAGTTGTTTATTCAGGACTACTTAGTACATTAGAGAGTGATGCCCCTAATAGAATATCGAGACAAGTGAGACGAAAGGGTATAACTTGTGCCAAAAACTATCACCGGAAGGGTACCTGTATGCCTATGAAGAGACCAGAAGGGTGACTTAGGTGGTAGTCCTTTTTGAAGAAAAATCAGGAGGGTAGTCTTAGTTAAGGGTGATAAATATCTTAATCCATGATAATTGATATTTAATTAGATAATTAGGGATTTAATCAATCATAGGCTAGAGGCTCACATTGTCGACACTAGTAATAGGACAGTTTGTAATATCCCGAATTAGGGCCTAATCAGAATAGTGGTTTTGTGACCACAAATTCGAGATAGAAATAATTATTTTATAATTATTTTAAGGTTTATGATATGATTACATGATTGTGTGAAAATTTCGTGGTGAAATTCTATGCATAAAGTGCTTAAGTTGAGATTAGGGACTAAATCGAATAATTTGCAAAACTTGTATCTAGAAGTTTTTAGTATGAAATTGCTTTGAAATATTAATGAGGAGGTCTTAAATATAAATTTGACCAATTTCTAAGTCTATGGACAAAAATTGGACATGGATGGAATTTTTGGAAAGTTTAGTAGTAAGGGCATTTTGGTCATTTAGTTATTAAAATGAATTAAAAACAAAATTAAAAGCCAATTTTTGTCCATCTTCTTCATTAGGCCAAAATTTCAAGGGTTCTCCATAGCTAGGGTTTGTTTCAAGCTTCCAAGCTCCATAGTAAGATTCCAAGCCTCGTTTTTAATGATTTTTATGTTTTTGGAATCCCGGTAGCTCGATTTAGCTTATGCTAGCAATAATTCAACTTAGGGTTTATATTTGGAAAAATACCCATAGGTGAAATTTGTGTATTTTGGTGTTTTTTGGTAGAATATGAGGTTTTAAATTATGTTAGACAACTTGTGCTACTCGGTTTTAAGTGAAAACGAGTAAAAGGGCTTAATCGGTAAAAATACCTAATATACATAAGTACATGTTAGAGTGAGAATCTGATGCTGCCATAGATGGGAAAAATGATCATCATGTCATAAAACATAAAAATAAGGGATGAAGTTTAATTCCCGAACCTAGGGGCAAAAGTGTAATTATGCAAAAGTTTAGGGGCAAAATGGTAATTTTGCCAAAGTTCATATTAGGGACTGTTTTGATGAATGTATGTATGAAATAAATTAATTTGGTATTATAGATCAAGAGAAACGAGATTCAAGTCGCGATCGAGGGAAAAATAAAGTTTACGAAGAATAGGCTCGATCGCTAATATTTTGCATTGAGGTAAGTTCATGTGTAAATAAGGTAACATAATTTTTATTTTAAGTGATTTAATGATATTTATATGATATGATATTTATTGTCATGAAATATTATGTTTTGTAAATTATTATTTGATTATATGCAAATTGTGTGAATAACTTGATAAGTATGAGATGTGAGCAAGTATCGATTTTTACATTTCGATGAAGGCGATCAAAATGTGGAATTTGAGAAGAGTCCCGTTTGAACCTTGGGAATAGACTAGGGTGTAACACCCCGAATTTGGGCCTAGAAGTATTGGGCCTTGAGTGCGGGTCCGTAAGGAGGTTGTATATAGGTATTTAATTGTGAAATGAAATGACACAATTAAATGTTTGCTTTAGTGGTAAATGGCTTTGAGAAGTGTTGGGGAAATCTTGGGTTCAAACTTGGGCTTTAGCAAAAATTTTGGTATTAAGAGAAAAAAAAAACCTGGATGCTTGGATGAGGGCTTTTAAATTATTGTGTTAAATAAATGACACAAGGAAGCTTGTAGTCTAGTGGTTGTGGCGTCATTAAGGTTGTATGGGAGCCTAGGTTCAAGCCTTGGCTCTTGCAATTTATTTTGGTTTTTTTAGGGAACCTGGACTTTGGCCTTTAGACCTTATAATTAATTGGGGATAAAATATGACATAAACAGCCTTGTGGCTTAGTGGCAAGTAGCGTGTGGAGCAACTGAGGGAAGGCATGGGTTTGAATCCCATGGCAAGCAAGGAGCATTTATTTTGCTAACAGGGGGCGGCAAGAGTTGGTGTTGAATTTAAACTCTGATGTTGGAGGGATCCCACATCGGGAAGCTAACATAAGAGTGGTTGCGAAGCTGGCTTTAAATAGAGAGAACCATGAGGAGAGTAAAGGTACCTTTCTTGGCTGATCCCTTTCGCTGTATGGCGTGCTCGTTTGGGTTGGGCATCGGCTAAGAGTGCTCAGAGCGTGGATTAACTCCAGCCTCCTATCAGGTGTGTATTTCTCACTACTCTAGCTATAGGATGGCTACTTGGACATGATGGGCGAAAGGGGCCATATGGGCCCAATGGGCCTCACGGGCCCAATTGGATAAGTTGTTTGATTGTGTAGTAAATATTGGACTAGGCTAGGTGAATCTCATATTTGTGGCTAGATTTGGGTGGTAGTTATCATAGGTGATTGATTATGGAAACGTTTCAACTTCAACCCATAACAGGTGTGTACTAACCCTCTAATAGCTTAGATTAATATTTGCTCAGAAGCCAAAATGCTAAAATATCGGTATTTCGGGAACTTGTAATGCTGCGTTTGGGTATAGATGCGATAAATACGATATGATCGGTGTTTGGATCGATGGAACAGGCAAAAACTCAATTTTGTGCACGATGGTAAGTTGGGCCTCAATGGGCTTCGGGCCCATTTGGGTAAAATTGATAGAAAATAGAATCTGGAAAAGTTGCATGTTAACACAGTTAGTACTGCTGTAAAATTTGTATTATGTGGGCTTAATGGGCTAAATCGGCATTCGTAGGGCCCATTAGAGGTTTTGGGCCCAAAAGCCCGAGTTTGATAAAGTGGGTTAAAGATCATTGTTTAAACACTCGAAAATATTGATAATTGTTGATGAACATGGAAAACCCTGATATTTGGTAAAATTACGAAATTACCCTTATAATGTGAAAATGACTGTTTTGCCCCTAGGTCAAAATGGCTGTTTTGCCCCTAGGGTTTAATTATAAATTTGATACGTGGGGTACGATATACATGATTGATATGATATGCACATGATATGCATTATATGCACATGATATGTATGAAATGCACATGATGAATTCATAAATGCATTAGGTTGGGTTTTTATATGGATGGAGGAAGTGCAAAAGGGCTTATGCCTAGTTTATTGAAAAGGGCTTATGCCCCGGCCACGAAAAGGGCTTATGCCCCGATTTATTGGACAGGGCTTTGCCCGGGCCATCGAAAAGGGCTTTGCCAGATTATTAAAGAGGCTAGGCCTCTAGATATATGATAAAGACTATCTTGCCGTCTTTGTGTTGGTTGGGTGGGTTGAGTTATTCCCCACATGGTGTGTTGGTTGGTACAGGTGGAGAGTAGTGGATGGTGGGTTGAGTAGTATCCCCAAATGGGCTTGCATACATTCATTGGTATTTCATGTGATATTGAAATGGGCTTGCATACATTCATTGATATTTCATGTGTTATTGAAATGGGCCTATGGGCCATACCGTTTACAATAAAGGCTTCGGCCCAATGATATGATTTATGAAAAGGCTTCGGCCCAGTGATTTGATTTATGAAAGGCTTCGGCCCAGTAACCGTTAAACGAAAGGCTTCGGCCCAGTATATGTCGAGACTGAATAGGGCTTTGGCCCGATTGTCTCGACATCTTGTGTTTTCACTGTTTGTTTGTTATTGGGATTACACACTGAGTTTTCGTAAACTCACCCCGTTTCTAACAGTGCAGGTAATCCCTAAGCTTAGATGGTTTGGAGCTGTGAGGGACTCGGAGATGGCCACACTACTATTTCTGTTTCTTTTAATTGCAATAAGTAGCCGATTTATTTCTTTATAGGTTTTATCTTATTAATATTATTGTTTGGTTTTGGGTTGTAATAAGGCCATTTTAATTATTTTTCTAGGATTATTTTATTTTTAATAACTTTAATCTGTTTGTTAATAAATGGGCTAGACTTAGGATGTGTTTTCAAAATGATAATTATTTTCAAAATAACACCACGCCACGATTATCCGATTTATCAAAGATTTCAACTTAAATAAATTACAACTCGATTTAACCAAGTGTGGCAATGGTTGTGGGCATGTCTAGGATTGGATCCATTAGAAGAGCTTGGTACTTAAGCGACCTTCATGGCTCACCTCCTCTGTTACGGATTCCTACCTGGTGCCCAGCTCCCATTCACTTTGTTAGCTTAACAAAAGTCGATTTTTAAAGCACTAAAACGAAACATGGATTTTCAACTTCAATGTGGCACATCAGATTCAGCCATAACGTCTGGGCCGGGTTTGGGGTGTTACATTTAGTGGTATCAGAGCCTAGGTTACAAAACTCGGCTGGGGTATGGGTAGCTGAAAATTATTGTTGTTTTTTTTTCTTTTTCCGAAATTGGGGTTTGGAAAGGGTTTTTCTAAAAATTTTGTTTTGAAATTTATCAACAAAACTTGACTTGTTTCTGGAAAGATGTTATTGGAAGTGTGGCACACCGAGTCTCAAGCACCAAATCAGTAAGTTCTCTAACTCTTTCTTGTTATAGATTGAAATGCTATATTGAGAAACCACTATAGATAGTAGCACTATCTTGGAACTTTCTAGTTAGAGTAAATTGTAATGCTTGAATTTAGATTTAGTATTTATTTGGTGTGTGTTCTGGAAATGTAGAAATTGGTTGCATGTGAAATCTATCCACTCCAATGGAAAAATGTTTTGGGTGTATGTTAGTATTATTAGTATCAGAGTGCGCAGTGGAAATGTGGTGGTGTAGTCTGAGAGTGGAAAATTTCGAGGACAATTTTTTTAAGGGGGTAGAATTGTAACACCCCGAATTTGGGCCTAGAAGAATTGGGCCTTGAGTGTGGGTCCGTAAGGAGGTTGTATATAGGTATTTAATTGTGAAATGAAATGACACAATTAAATGTTTGCTTTAGTGGTTAATGGCTTTGAGAAGTGTTGGGGAAATCTTAGGTTCAAACTTGGGCTTTAGCAAAAATTTTGGTATTAAGAGAAAAAAAAACTTGGATGCTTGGATAAGGGCTTTTAAATTGTTGTGTCAAATAAATGACACAAGGAAGCTTGTAGTCTAGTGGTTGTGGCGTCATTAAGGTTGTATGGGAGCCTGGGTTCAAGCCTAGGCTCTTGCAATTTATTTTGGTTTTTTTAGGGAACCTGGACTTTGGCCTTTAGACCTTATAATTAATTGGGGATAAAATATGACATAAAAAGCCTTGTGGCTTAGTGGCAAGTAACGTGTGGAGCAACTGAAGGAAGGCATGGGTTCGAATCCCATGGCAAGCAAGGAGCATTTATTTTGCTAACAGAGGGCGGCAAGAGTTGGTGTTGAATTTAAACTCGATGTTGGAGGATCCCACATCGGAAGCTAACATAAGAGTGGTTGCGAAGCTGGCTTTAAATAGAGAGAACCATGAGGAGAGTAAAGGTACCTTTCTTGGCTGATCCCTTTCGCTGTATGGCGTGCTCGTTTGGGTTGGGCATCGGCTAAGAGTGCTCAGAGCGTGGATTAACTCCAGCCTCCTATCAGGTGTGTATTTCTCACTACTCTAGCTATAGGATGGCTACTTCGGGCCGCGATGGGCCGAAAGGGGCCATGTGGGCCCAATGGGCCTACGGGCCCAATTGGATAAGTTGTTTGATTGTGTAGTAAATATTGGACTAGGCTAGGTGAATCTCATATTTGTGGCTAGATTTGGGTGGTAGTTATCATAGGTGATTGATTATGGAAACGTTTCAACTTCAACCCATAACAGGTGTGTACTAACCCTCTAATAGCTTAGATTAATATTTGCTCAGAAGCCAAAATGCTAAAATATCGGTATTTCGGGAACTTGTAATGCTGCGTTTGGGTATAGATGCGATAAATACGATATGATCGGTGTTTGGATCGATGGAACAGGCAAAAACTCAATTTTGTGCACGATGGTAAGTTGGGCCTCAATGGGCCGGGCCCATTTGGGTAAAATTGATAGAAAATAGAATCGAAAAGTTGCATGTTAACACAGTTAGTACTGCTGTAAAATTTGTATTATGTGGGCTTAATGGGCTAAATCGGCATTCGTAGGGCCCATTAGAGGTTTTGGGCCCAAAAGCCCGAGTTTGATAAAGTGGGTTAAAGATCATTGTTTAAACACTCGAAAATATTGATAATTGTTGATGAACATGGAAAACCCTGATATTTGGTAAAATTACGAAATTACCCTTATAATGTGAAAATGACTGTTTTGCCCCTAGGTCAAAATGGCTGTTTTGCCCCTAGGGTTTAATTATAAATTTGATACGTGGGGTACGATATACATGATTGATATGATATGCACATGATATGCATTATATGCACATGATATGTATGAAATGCACATGATGAATTCATAAATGCATTAGGTTGGGTTTTTATATGGATGGAGGAAGTGCAAAAGGGCTTATGCCCTAGTTTATTGAAAAGGGCTTATGCCCCAGTTTACCGAAAAGGGCTTATGCCCCAGTTTATTGGACAGGGCTTTGCCCGGGCCATCAAAAGGGCTTTGCCCAGTTATTAAAGAGGCTAGGCCTCTAGATATATGATAAAGCGACTATCTTGCCGGTCTTTATGTTGGTTGGGTGGGTTGAGTTATTCCCCACATGGTGTGTTGGTTGGTACAGGTGGAGAGTAGTGGATGGTGGGTTGAGTAGTATCCCCAAATGGGCTTGCATACATTCATTGGTATTTCATGTGATATTGAAATGGGCTTGCATACATTCATTGATATTTCATGTGTTATTGAAATGGGCCTATGGGCCATACCGTTTACAATAAAGGCTTCGGCCCAATGATAT
Organism: Gossypium arboreum; assembly: GCF_025698485.1. Taxonomy (NCBI): domain Eukaryota; kingdom Viridiplantae; phylum Streptophyta; class Magnoliopsida; order Malvales; family Malvaceae; genus Gossypium; species Gossypium arboreum. The sequence continues at coordinate 44,412,666 of NC_069080.1, forward strand.
GATTTATGAAAAGGCTTCGGCCCAGTGATTTGATTTATGAAAGGCTTGCCCAAGAATCGTTAAACGAAAGGCTTGACCAAGATATGTCGAGACCGAATAGGGCTTTGGCCCGATTGTCTTGACATCTTGTGTTTTCACTGTTTGTTTGTTATTGGGATTACACACTGAGTTTTCGTAAACTCACCCGTTTCTAACAAAGGGGTAATCCCTAAGCTTAGATGGTTTGGAGTGTGAGGACTGGAGATGGCCACACTACTATTTCTATTTCTTTTAATTGCAATAAGTAGCCGATTTATTTCTTTATAGGTTTTATCTTATTAATATTATTGTTTGGTTTTGGGTTGTAATAAGGCCATTTTAATTATTTTTCTAGGATTATTTTATTTTAATAACTTTAATCATTTGTTAATAAATGGGCTAGACTTAGGATGTGTTTTCAAAATGATAATTATTTTCAAAATAACACCACATACGATTATCCGATTTATCAAAGATTTCAACTTAAATAAATTACAACTCGATTTAACCAAGTGTGGCAATGGTTGTGGGCATGTCTAGGATTGGATCCATTAGAAGAGCTTGGTACTTAGCGGCCTTCATGGCTCACCTCCTCTGTTATTACAGTTCCTACCGGTGCCCGGCTCCCATTCACTTTGTTAGCTTAACAAAAGTCGATTTTTAAAGCACTAAAACGAAACATGGATTTTCAACTTCAATGTGGCACATCAGATTCAGCCATAACGTCTGGGCCGGGTTTGGGGTGTTACATTTAGTGGTATCAGAGCCTAGGTTACAAAACTCGGCTGGGGTATGGGTAGCTGAAAATTATTGTTGTTTTTTTTTCTTTTTCCGAAATTGGGGTTTGGAAAGGGTTTTTCTAAAAATTTTGTTTTGAAATTTATCAACAAAACTTGACTTGTTTCTGGAAAGATGTTATTGGAAGTGTGGCACACCGAGTCTCAAGCACCAAATCTGTAAGTTCTCTAACTCTGTTTACTGTTATAGATTGAAATGCTATATTGAGAAACCACTATAGATAGTAGCACTATACTGGAACTTTCTAGTTAGAGTAAATTGTAATGCTTGAATTTAGATTTAGTATTTATTTGGTGTGTGTTCTGGAAATGTAGAAATTGGTTGCATGTGAAATCTATCCACTCCAATGGAAAAATGTTTTGGGTGTATGTTAGTATTATTAGTATCAGAGTGCGCAGTGGAAATGTGGTGGTGTAGTCTGAGAGTGGAAAATTTCGAGGACAATTTTTTTAAGGGGGTAGAATTGTAACACCCCGAATTTGGGCCTAGAAGAATTGGGCCTTGAGTGTGGGTCCGTAAGGAGGTTGTATATAGGTATTTAATTGTGAAATGAAATGACACAATTAAATGTTTGCTTTAGTGGTTAATGGCTTTGAGAAGTGTTGGGGAAATCTTAGGTTCAAACTTGGGCTTTAGCAAAAATTTTGGTATTAAGAGAAAAAAAAACTTGGATGCTTGGATAAGGGCTTTTAAATTGTTGTGTCAAATAAATGACACAAGGAAGCTTGTAGTCTAGTGGTTGTGGCGTCATTAAGGTTGTATGGGAGCCTGGGTTCAAGCCTAGGCTCTTGCAATTTATTTTGGTTTTTTTAGGGAACCTGGACTTTGGCCTTTAGACCTTATAATTAATTGGGGATAAAATATGACATAAAAAGCCTTGTGGCTTAGTGGCAAGTAACGTGTGGAGCAACTGAAGGAAGGCATGGGTTCGAATCCCATGGCAAGCAAGGAGCATTTATTTTGCTAACAGAGGGCGGCAAGAGTTGGTGTTGAATTTAAACTCTGATGTTGGAGGGATCCCACATCGGGAAGCTAACATAAGAGTGGTTGCGAAGCTGGCTTTAAATAGAGAGAACCATGAGGAGAGTAAAGGTATCTTTCTTGGCTGATCCCTTTCGCTGTATAGCATGCTCGTTTGGGTTGGGCGTCGGCTAAGAGTGCTCAGAGCGTGGATTAAATCTAGTCTCCTATCAGGTGTGTATTTCTCACTACTCTAGCTATAGGATGGCTACTTCGGGCCGTGATGGGTCGAAAGGGGCCATGTGGGCCCAATGGGCCTACGGGCCCAATTGGATAAGTTGTTTGATTGTGTAGTAAATATTGGACTAGGCTAGGTGAATCTCATATTTGTGGCTAGATTTGGGCTAAAAGGGCCACACGAGCGTGTGGGCCCATTTGGGCCGAGAATAGGTTTTAGGCCCATTTGTATTGTTATCCCTGTTTAGAATACTTTAGTTTACCAAATTACTGAAATGCCCTCGATTTGTAGAATTACCATTTTACCCTCGATTTATAGAATACTATTTTACCCTCGATTTATAGAATTACCGTTTTATTCTCGATTTACAAAATTATCATTTTACCCTCGATTTACAGAATTACCGTTTTACCCTCGATTTACAGAATTACTGTTTTACCTTTTATTTATAGAATTACCGTTTTACCCTCGATTTACAGAATTATCATTTTACCCTCGATTTACAGAATTACCATTTTACCCTTGATTTGCAGAATTACTGTTTTACCCTCGATTTACAAAATTACTAAAATACCCTTGGTTTACAAAATTACCAAAATTCCCTCGATCAGTAAAATTACCAAAATACCTAGTCTGTAAAATTGCTAAAATACCCCTGGTTTGTAAAATTACCAAAATACCCCTAGTTTGTAAAGTTACCAAAATACCACTGGTTTGTGAAATTACCGAAATACCTCAATTTGTAAAATTACCAAAATACCTCGATTTACAAAATTACGAAATACCCTTGACTTTCTAAAATTATAGAAATACCATTAGTTTACAAAATTACTGAAATACCATTGGTTTGTAGATTTACCAAAACACCCTTGTAGGATGAAATGACTACAATACCCCTAATAGGTAAAAAGACCGTAAAGCCCCTGTAGGGTAAAGTGACCGTAATACCCTTGTATGGTAAAATGACGAATATGCCCTTATGTTCTGTATGACTGATGTGCTTAGGATTTACATATATTGATATTGGATTAGTTAAGTTTGAGTGACAGGTGGTAGTTATCGTAGGTGACTGATTATGGAAACGTTTCAACTTCAACCCATAACAGGTGTGTACTAACCCTCTAATAGCTTAGATTAATATTTGCTGAGAAGCCGAAATGCTAAAATATCGGTATTTTGGGAACTTGTAATGCTGCGTTTGGGTATAGATGCGATAAATACGATATGATCGGTGTTTGGATCGATGGAACAAGCAAGAACTCAATTTTGTGCACGATGGTAAGTTGGGCGTCAATGGGCTTCGGGCCCATTTGGGTAAAACTGATAGAAAATGGAATCTGGAAAAGTTGCATGTTAACACGGTTAGTACTGCTGTAAAATTTGGATTATGTGGGCTTAATGGGCTAAATCGGCATTCGTAGGGCCCATTAGAGGTTTTGGGCCCAAAAGCCCGAGTTCGATAAAGTGGGTTAAAGATCATTGTTTAAACACTCGGAAATATTGATAATTGTTAATGAACATGGAAAACCCTGATATTTGGTAAAATTACGAAATTACCCTTATAAGGTAAAAATGACTGTTTTGCCCCTAGGGTTTAATTATAAATTTGATACGTGGGGTATGATATACATGATTGATATGATATGCACATGATATGCATGATATGCACATGATATGTATGAAATGCACATGATGAATTCATAAATGCATTGGGTTGGGTTTTTATATGGATGGAGGAAGTGCAAAAGGGCTTATGCCTCAGTTTATTGAAAAGGGCTTATGCCCCAGTTTACCGAAAAGGGCTTATGCCCCAGTTTATTGGAAAGGGCTTTGCCCCAGTTTACCAAAAAGGGCTTTGCCCTAGTTATTAAAGAGGCTAGGCCTCCAGATACATGATGAAGCAGCTATGCTACCAGTGGTGTGTTGGTTGGGTGGGTTGAGTTATTCCCCACATGGTGTGTTGGTTGGTACAGGTGGAGAGTAGCGGATGGTGGGTTGAGTAGTCTCCCCAAATGGGCTTGCATACATTCATTGGTATTTCATGTGATATTGTGTAACACCCTGAACCCGAGACCGTTGCCGGTGTCGGACACGAGGGGTTAACAAGCCAAAACCACTTATGGCACCGACCAATTTGACATTCCAGGCAAGCTGGAAAACTGTATTGCTGTTGCCTTAAAAAGCATATCTCGAGTTTCACAACTCGGAAACTGATTCCGTAAATTTTCCCTGAATTTAGACTCATATATCCATCCATGGATTTATTTCTAGAATTTTTGGTAAGGCCAATTGGTACAGTTTATTAGTAAAAGTCACCCATGTTACAGGGGTCGACTACACTGACCTTCGCGCATTACAACTTGAATATCTCTCTGTACAGGGTTTCAATACTGATGCCGTTTGTTTCTAATGAAACTAGACTCAAAAAGGAATCTTCACATATTAGACATGACTTCTAATTAATTCTGGATAATTTATGGTAAATTTTCAAAGTCGCGACAGGGGACCCAGAAACCGTTCTGGCCCTGTCTCACGATAACTTTAATATCTCTTAACACGTAACTCCTATGACCGTTTCGTTTCTTCCATATGAAAGTAGACTCATCAAGGTTAATTTACATAATTCTTTCACTATTTAATACCATCCCTACAATTTTTGGTGATTTTTCACATTCCCGTCACTGCAGCTGGCAGCACCTGTTTTTAAGGTAGGTCTTACCTATTTTGTAGTCTCCATGAACCAACTAGTCTTGCCATACATAGGTTCACCTATGATCATTTTAGCCATTCCAATGGCTGATCATGTGACCAACACTCCCATTTCCAATCCATAATCACATCATGAAACCATATATATATATATATACAAATCACAAATGGTCTAAGTTCGTACTTTACTTCTACGAGCCATTTTCGCATGGCCGTACACATGTACATCACAACACATTTGAACCAACAAGGGTAGTCCTATACATGCCATTTCAAAGTTCAACCAAAATTATACCAAAATGAAGGCTTTGATAGTGTGGATGACTTGACTTCAATGATCCCGTATCCGATCGCTAACGAACAAAATCTATAAAGCAGAGAGCCAAAGTAACGGGGTAAGCATTTTTATGCTTAGTAAGTCTCAAGCAATAAAATCAGCTTTAACTAAAGCATTACATTCACATAGCCAAATGAATCATTTCATTAATACACATTCACATAATCATACTTACTTCACACTTCATCATTGTATACTTTCACAAGATATCAACCAATTCAATAGCTGAAAATTCGTTAGTCGATTGAGCGAATGTTACTCAAACATATCGACTTTTCCAATGCACATATAAACATACCTTATCCTTTGGGTTTTTCGAGCGTACTAATTAAATTTATTACAGCAACCAACGCTCACCTTCAGCCCAAGCTTCTTCGGAATACAACAGGATATAACCACATGCACGAATGCCTTGGTCTTAGCCCGGATAGAACGACTTGCACAAATGCCTTTGGTATTAGCCCGGATTTAACAACTTGCACGAATGCCTTGGTCTTAGCGGATTTAGTCACTAGGACAATTGCCTTGGTCTTAACCGGATTTAACTACTAGCATAAATGTCTTGGGACTTAGCGGATATCATTTAATTGCTCATGCACACACATACATCAATAGTCATTACACATCCATATTTCGTTTTCGTTACTAAGGCTCAAACACAAACATATCACTAGCATAATCGCGTTGGGACTTAGCGGGTATCATTCAAATACTCATACACACATAAATCAATAATCATTACACATCCATATTTCATTTCACATAATTCGAGTAGGGTCATTTCTTGAGGACTTACCTCGGATGTTGTCGAAAGCTTCAACGGCTATTCGATCACTTTTTCCTTCCCCTTATCCAATTGTGGCCCTCTAAGCTCTCGAGCTTTATGTTAACAAGTAAATTGATTTAGTCGTTTGAATATCAAAGGGGAATCCAAGGTACTTAGCCCTTATAAGGCCGCACACACTTATATTCACACACTTGAGCTCATTAATTATAACATAGCATCAAGCACTCATATGGCCGATTATACTTAGTCATACTTGCACCAAATCAACAATAATTTCAAGGTTTTCATACTATACATGCACTAGGCCGAATGTACATGCAAATTTCACAACCATTCTTCAACAAATTTCTCCTTTAAAGAAACATATTTATCACTTTCTTCATAACCAAAACATCATGTGCAAACATATATACACATATAGGTGTAAGGTCAATTTCAAGGTATCCATAACCATCCAAAACACAAATTTTAACTAACATGCAAGAAGCATAAACCATGCTCATGAATGCATCATGGCGAATACATTACAATCATGCCCCTTTCAACTTCGGTCATGGTTAAACAAAAAAACTCAATGTCTTACTCAAGATTGCTACAAAGAAATTTCAAGAGTAGTCAATCCATCATTGCATGCATCATTAGCAAGCTTCACATTTAGCATGCAATGGCTTTAACACAATAATAACCTTGGCCAAATACCATTTCCATGGCATAACAAGGATTTGAACCATGGCTAACATGAACATCAAGTTAGCAACTAAAACATGCATGAATCTCATGACACAACCTCATACATACCTTAATCTTGATGCAAGTTTAGCCAAATCTCCTTCTAGATCTCTTCTAAACAAAGAAAATGAAGCAAAAATCTCTTCTTCCTCTTAAGAATTTCGGCCAAAGGAAGGAGGGGAAAAGATGAACAAATTTTTTTGTTTTTCTTTATCACCTACACGGCAATGGGGGGGGATGCTACACTCACACACATTTTTTTTTGTTTCTCTTCCCACATTTTAATTATTAATCATTTCTCTCATGCTCCATTAACAAAACATGTTTCAACATGTTTTCTTTGCCCATAAACCATGTCATGGCCGGCCACCACCTATAAAAGGGGGAATTTGACATGCAAGTCCATTGTTTTGCATGCATGCTTTAATTAGTCATCACACATTTCCCCATCATACTTTCAAAGTTTACTACTAGGTCCTTTCTAGTGAAATTCACATTTATAGCTCTAAATCAAAACATCAAAATGTCACACATGAATACACATATTATAGGCATCAAAATAAATTTTAGATTATTTTTATGCCTCGGTTTTGTGGTCCCGAAACCACGTTCCGACTAGGGTCAATTTTGGGCTGTCACAACTCTCCCCCACTTAAGAAATTTTCGTCCCCGAAAATCTTACCGGTAAATAGGGTTGGGTATCGCTCTTTCATAGAGTTCTCGGTTTCCCAAGTAGCTTCTTCTATCCCGTGTTTGAGCCATAACACTTTCACTAGCGGAACCCGCTTGTTTCGCAACTCTTTCACTTTACGTGATAGGATACGAATCGGTTCTTCCTCATACCTCATATTGGCTTGAATTTCAACCTCCGATGGACTAATCACGTGCGATGGATCGGATCTATAGCGTCGAAGCATCGAAACATGCAAGACATCGTGAATCTTTTCGAGTTCGAGGGGCAAAATCGACGATATGCCTTTGGACCGACTCGCTTCGGATATCTCATATGGCCCAATGAACCTCGGGCTCAACTTGCCCTTACGGCCGAATCTGAGTATCTTTTCCAAGGCGAAACCTTGAGAAACACTTTATCTCCCACGATGCTCGATGTCTTTACGCTCGGATCGCGTCGACTTCGACGATCGGAGGCTATCTTGAGACTTTCACGGATTACTTTCACTTTCTGTTCAGCATCTCTAATCAAATCCACCCCGAAAATTTTGCTTTCATCGAGCTCAGACCAAAACAATGGTGTACGGCATTTACGATCGTACAAAGCCTCGTAGGGTGCCATCTTAATACTTGATTGAAAGCTGTTGTTGTAAGCGAATTCAACAAAGGCAAATACCGTTCCCATGAACCACTGAACTCGAGGATGCAACATCTCAACATATCCTCAAGTATCTGAATTATCCGCTCGGATTGACCATCGGTTTGGGGGTGAAAGGCGGTGCTGAAATGCAACTTGGTACCCAAAGCTTCTTGCAACTTTTTCCAAAATCGTGAGGTAAATCTCGGATCTCTATCCGAACGATGGAAATAGGCGCCCCGTGGAATCTCACAATCTGAGAAACGTACAGTTCGGCTAGTTTGTCCATTAAAAAGTCCGTACGTACGGGGACAAAGCGAGCTAACTTAGTCAATCTATCTACAACGACCCAAATCGCATCCTTCTTACTCGCGGCGGTGGCGGTCCGGATCTGAAGTCCATTGTGACTCGATCCCATTTCCACTCGGGTATCGTGATCGGCTGAAGTAATCCTGAAGGTACTTGATGTTCCGCTTTCACTTGTTGACATATTAAACACCTCGAAACAAAGTCGGAGATGTCTCGTTTCATACCATGCCACCAAAACCGACGTTTCAAATCACTGTACATCTTCGTACTCCCCGGGTGGATCGCCATTCGGCTACAATGGGCTTCGTTCAGTATTATCGAAATAAGTTCCGAATTCTTTGGAACACACAGACGACTCCTGAACATCAAACAATCGTCATCATCGATCTGAAACTCCGATTCCCTGTTCGGAACACACTCAGCCCATTTTGCAACCAACTCATCGTTGACCTTCTGAGCTTCACAAATTTGATGTATCAATAATGGTTTGGCTTTCAATTCAGCTACTAACACGTTGTCGGATCGAACGGACAAGTGCACATTCATTGCTCGTAAAGCGAATAATGATTTACGACTCAAGGCATCCGCAACCACATTTGCCTTTCCCGGGTGATAGTCAATGACCAGCTCATAATCCTTTAACAGCTCGAGCCAACGTCTTTGTCGCAGATTTAAGTCTCTTTGAGTCATCAAATATTTGAGACTTTTGTGATCCGAATACATGGCACTTCTCACCAAATAAGTAATGTCGCCAAATCTTTAAAGCGAATACGATAGCGACCAATTCGAGATCATGGGTGGATAATTTTTCTCATGTGGCTTTAATTGCCTCGACCCATAGGCCACAACTCGACCTTCTTGCATCAATACACAACCTAACCCAAGTAGGAGGCGTCACTATAGATGACAAACTCTTTGCCGATTCGGATTGCACTAGAATTGGGGCTTTAGTCAAATAAGTTTTCAGTTGATCGAAACTTTTCGACATTTCTCCGTCCATTCGAACTTAACATCCTTTTGGAGTAGCCGTCATTGGCGTGGCTATCGTTGAGAAACCTTTACAAATCGTCGGTAATAACCGGCAAGCCCCAAAAAGCTCGAACCTCGTAATATTTCTGAGGCTTCCAATTAAGTATGGCTGAAATTTTGTTGAATCGACTCGAATACCCGATGCAGATATCACATGCCCCAAGAAGCTAACCTCTCTTAACCGAACTCACACTTCTTTGAACTTAGCATATAATTGCTTATCCCGTAAAATTTGCAGCACTAACCTCAGGTGTTCAGCATGTTCGGTCTCATTTCTTGAATAGACCAAGATGTCATCAATGAACACGACTACGAACCGATCCAAATATGGTCTGAAGATCCGATTCATTAAATCCATAAATACCGCAGGGGCATTAGTAAGCCCAAACGGCATCACTAGGAACTCATAGTGACCATATCTCGTTCTGAAGGCAGTCTTGGGTACGTCCGAATCTCGAATTCGCAATTGATAATAGCCCGATCTCAAATCTATTTTCGAGAACATTGAGGCTCCCTTCAGTTGATCGAACAAGTCATCGATACGTGGTAACGAATATTTGTTCTTTATCGTCGCTTTATTAAGTCGACGATAGTCGATCACAACCTCATGGTTCCATCCTTCTTTTTCACAAACAACACTGGCGCACCCCAAAGCGAAAAACTCGGGCGAGCAAAACCTCTATCCACCAATTCTTGCAACTGAGCTTTCAACTCCTTTAATTCTGTTGGTGCCATACGATACGGAGCTATCGAAATTGGAGTGGTACCAGGTACCAATTCGATGCCAAATTCTATTTCCCGAACAGGTGGTAAACCCGGTAATTCTTCAGGGAAAACATCCGGGTATTCACAAACCACTGGCACAGATTCGGGTTTTTTTTCTAACTCCTTGTCATCGAGCACATACGCAAGGTACGGTTCGCACCCTTTTCTTACATATTTCTGGGCCAACATTGCTAATATTACAGCTGGCAACCCCTTTAAGTCCGTAGACTCAACCCGAATTATCTCGTTATTCGCGCACCTCAAATCGATGGTCTTGCTTTTGCAATTTACAACCGCATCGTGCATGGTCAACCAATCCAAACCAAGAATAACGTCGAATTCATCGAACGGCAAAAGCATCAAGTCCGCCGGAAAACAAGAACCTCGGAATACTAAGGGACTTTTCTTGCACACTTTGTTGACAAGCACGTAATGACCCAAGGGTTTGACACCGAATTACAAACTCGAAGAGACTCAATAGGCAAAGTCTTCTTTGGATGCTAAGGTTTCACATATATAAGAATGAGTAGAACCAGGTCAATCAAAGCAATCACATTAGTATCGAAAAGAGTGAAAGTACCGGTAATAACATCCGGTGAGGCAAGATCCTCGCGTCATGGCGTATGGCATAAGTCCTAGCAGAGCACGAGCCTCGGGTCTTGTTGTAGCATCTCGACCCTCTCGACCGCCACTAGCATTGCCCGCATTTGGATGGCCTACCTCGGCGATGGTAGCACTCGGGTTTCCACTTTGACTTACATTTTGTTCAAACAACCTCGGCAGTCCTTGACAAAGTGGTCGGCCGATCCACACTTATAGCAGAGCGATCACGGAACCTCTGACTCCCGAATGCCATTTACCACAATGCAGACTCTCGCTCTCTCTCGGCGATCATTTCCACCATCGGCGATCAAGTGACTCGTGTGGTCACAGGCGTCGACCGCGATCTCGTCTAGAAAGCCCAAGCGCCTCTAGACCGGCTCACATTATCTCAAAATCTCTTCGATGCTGTTGAAGAGACTTTCCGAGGACCTTTTTCAAAATTCTCCGGTTCCCACATCAACTTTTGTTTCTCCTTTCTAAGCTCTTGACTTTACAAGCTCGCTCAACAAGTACTACGAACTCTCGTATTTCGAGAATGCCAACGAACATCCTTATATCATCATTCAGCCCATCCTCAAGCGTTTTTACATAATAGATTCGGATGAAATGCATTCTCGAGCATACCGGCTAAGCCTCACAAATTTTCGTTCGTAGTCGGTAACTGACATAGAGCCTTGCTTAAGGTCAAGAAATTCCCTTCGCTTTTGGTCGATGAATCTCGATCGATATACTTCTTTCCGAACTCGGTTTGAAAGAACTCCCAAGTCACTTGCTCTCTAGGCACGACAGAAGTCAGAGTACTCCACCAATAGTAGGCGGAATCGCGTAGCAAGGAGATGGTACACTTTAAGCACTCATCGGGTGTACAAGATGGCTCATCGAGCACCCGGATAGTGTTGTCCAACCAAAATTCAGCTTGTTCGGCATCGTCATCATCCGTAGCTTTAAATTCAGTGGCCCCATGTTTTCGATCCTGTCATTGCGGGCTTACTTGACCTTATTTGGTCGATTCACGGAGGTATTGTAGGTCTTGAGGTTGCATTTGTCGGGAATGGAGGTTGTGGAACAGTAGTGTTAGTTCGAATGTATTGGTTAAACCAATCATTCATCACACTATAAAAGGCTTGCCTAGCCTCATCATTCGGATTGCTGGCCATAGGTTGAGAGTCCTGGCTTTGTCCCTTACGCTGGAGCAAAGCGCCACACTCTCCACATCATCAGCTATTGCTCGGTTGGGATCGGGATCCATTGCTATAAACAAACACAAAGTCAAATTGTCAGAAATCACCACACTATCAATTCATCATTTAATGGCATGTATAGCTAGACCCCAAACATATCACGGTAGTCCTAGAATCGACTAAACCGTAGCTCTGATACCAATAAAATTGTAACACCCCAAACCCGAGACCGTTGCCGGTGTCGGACACGAGGGGTTAACAAGCCAAAACCACTTATGGCACCGACCAATTTGACATTCCAGGCAAGCTGGAAAACTGCGTTGCTGTCGCCTTAAAAAGCATATCTCGAGTTTCACAACTCGGAAACTGATTCCGTAAATTTTACCTGAATTTAGACTCATATATCCATCCATGGATTTATTTCTAGAATTTTTGGTCAGGCCAATTGGTACAGTTTATTAGTAAAATTCAACCATGTTACAGGGGTTGACTACACTGACCTTCGCGCGTTACAACTTGAATATCTCTCTGTACAGGGTTTCAATACTGATGCTGTTTGTTTCTAATGAAACTAGACTCAAAAAGGAATCTTAACATATTAGGCATGACTTCTAATTCATTCTGGATAATTTATGGTAAATTTTCAAAGTCGCGAAAGGGGACCCAGAAACCGTTCTGGCCCTGTCTCACGATAACTTTAATATCTCTTAACACGTAACTCCTATGACCGTTTCGTTTCTTCCATATGAAAGTAGACTCATCAAGGTTCATTTACATAATTCTTTCACTATTTAATACCATCCCTACAATTTTTGGTGATTTTTCACATTCCCGTCACTGCAGCTGGCAGCACCTGTTTTTAAGGTAGGTCTTACCTATTTTGTAGTCTCCATGAACCAACTAGTCTTGCCATACATAGGTTCACCTATGATCATTTTTAGCCATTCCAATGGCTGATCATGTGACCAACACTCCCATTTCCAATCCATAATGGTCTAAGTTCATACTTTACTTCTACGAGCCATTTTCGCATGGCCGTACACATGTACATCACAACACATTTGAACCAACAAGGGGTAGTCCTATACATGCCATTTCAAAGTTCAACCAAAATTATACCAAAATGGAGGCTTTGATAGTGTGGATGACTTCGACTTCAATGATCCCGTATCCGATCGCTAACGAACAAAATCTATAAAACAGAGAGCCAAAGTAACGGGGTAAGCATTTTTATGCTTAGTAAGTCTCAAGCAATAAAATCAGCTTTAACTAAAGCATTACATTCACATAGCCAAATGAATCATTTCATTAATACACATTCACATAATCATACTTACTTCACACTTCATCATTGTATACTTTCACAAGATATCAACCAATTCAATAGCTGAAAATTCGTTAGTCGATTGGACGAATGTTACTCAAACATATCGACTTTTCCAATGCACATATAAACATACCTTATCCTTTGGGCTTTTCGAGCGTACTAATTAAATTTATTACAGCAACCAACGCTCACCTTCAGCCCAAGCTTCTTGAATACAACCGGATATAACCACATGCACGAATGCCTTGGTCTTAGCCGGATAGAACGACTTGCACAAATGCCTTTGGTATTAGCCCGGATTTAACAACTTGCACGAATGCCTTGGTCTTAGCCCGGATTTAGTCACTAGCACAATTGCCTTGGTCTTAACCCGGATTTAACTACTAGCATAAATGTCTTGGGACTTAGCCGGATATCATTTAATTGCTCATGCACACACATACATCAATAGTCATTACACATCCATGTTTCGTTTTTCGTTACTAAGGCTCAAACACAAACATATCACTAGCATAATCGCCTTGGGACTTAGCCGGGTATCATTCAAATACTCATACACACATAAATCAATAATCATTACACATCCATATTTCATTTCACATAATTCAAGTAGGGTCATTTCTTGAGGACTTACCTCGGATGTTGTCGAACGGCTTCAACGGCTATTCGATCACTTTTTCCTTCCCCTTATCCAATTGTGGCCCTCTAAGCTCTCGAGCTTTATGTTAACAAGTAAATTGATTTAGTCGTTTGAATATCAAAGGGAATCCAAGGTACTTAGCCCTTATAAGGTCGCACACACTTATATTCACACACTTGAGCTCATTAATTATAACATAGCATCAAGCACTCATATGGCCGATTATACTTAGTCATACTTGCACCAAATCAACAATAATTTCAAGGTTTTTCATACTATACATGCACTAGGCGAATGTACATGCAAATTTCACAACCATTCTTCAACAAATTTCTCCTTTAAAGAAACATATTTATCACTTTCTTCATAACCAAAACATCATGTGCAAACATATATACACATATAGGTGTAAGGCGAATTTCAAGGTATCCATAACCATCCAAAACACAAATTTTAACTAACATGCAAGAAGCATAAACCATGCTCATGAATGCATCATGGCGAATACATCACAATCATGCCCTTTCAACTTCGGTCATGGTTAAACAAAAAAAACTCAATGTCTTACTCAAGATTGCTACAAAGAAATTTCAAGAGTAGTCAATCCATCATTGCATGCATCATTTGCAAGCTTCACATTTAGCATGCAATGGCTTTAACACAATAATAACCTTGGCCAAATACCATTTCCATGGCATAACAAGGATTTGAACCATGGCTAACATGAACATCAAGTTAGCAACTAAAACATGCATGAATCTCATGACACAACCTCATACATACCTTAATCTTGATGCAAGTTTAGCCAAATCTCCTTCTAGATCTCTTCTAAACAAAGAAAATGAAGCAAAAATCTCTTCTTCCTCTTAAGAATTTCGGCCAAAGGAAGGAGGGGAAAAGATGAACAAATTTTTTGTTTTTCTTTATCACCTACACGGCAATGGGGGATGCTACACTCACACACATTTTTTTTGTTTCTCTTCCCACATTTTAATTATTAATCATTTCTCTCATGCTCTATTAACAAAACATGTTTCAACATGTTTTCTTTGCTTATAAACCATGTCATGGCGGCCACCACTTATAAAAGGGGAATTTGACATGCAAGTCCATTGTTTTGCATGCATGCTTTAATTAGTCATCACACATTTCCCCATCATACTTTCAAAGTTTACTACTAGGTCCTTTCTAGTGAAATTCACATTTATAGCTCTAAATCAAAACATCAAAATGTCACACATGAATACACACATATTATAGGCTTCAAAATAAATTTTAGATTATTTTTATGCCTCGGTTTTGTGGTCCCGAAACCACGTTCCGACTAGGGTCAATTTTGGGCTGTCACAACTCTCCCCCACTTAAGAAATTTTCGTCCCCGAAAATCTTACCGTAAATAGGGTTGGGTATCGCTCTTTCATAGAGTTCTCGGTTTTCCAAGTAGCTTCTTCTATCCGTGTTTGAGCCATAACACTTTCACTAGCGGAACACGCTTGTTTCGCAACTCTTTCACTTCACGTGATAGGATACGAATCGGTTCTTCCTCATACCTCATATTGGCTTGAATTTCAACCTCCGATGGACTAATCACGTGCGATGGATCAGATCTATAGCGTCGAAGCATCGAAACATGAAAGACATCGTGAATCTTTTCGAGTTCGGGGGCAAAATCGACGATATGCCTTTGGACCGACTCGCTCGGATATCTCATATGGCCCAATGAACCTCGGGCTCAACTTGCCCTTACTGGTAGAATCTAAGTATCTTTTCCAAGGTGAAACCTTGAGAAACACTTTATCTCCCACGATGCTCGATGTCTTTACGCTTCAGATCCGCGTCGACTTCGACGATCGGAGGCTATCTTGAGACTTTCACGGATTACTTTCACTTTCATTCAGCATCTCTAATCAAATCCACCGAAAATTTTGCTTTCACCGAGCTCGGTCCAAAACAATGGTGTACGGTATTTACGACCGTACAAAGCCTCGTAAGGTGCCATCTTAATACTTGATTGAAAATTTGTTGTTGTAAGCGAATTCAACAAAGGCAAATACCGTTCCATGAACCACTGAACTCGAGGATGCAACATCTCAACATATCCTCAAGTATCTGAATTATCCGCTCGGATTGACCATCGGTTTGGGGGTGAAAGGCGGTGCTGAAATGCAACTTGGTACCCAAAGCTTCTTGCAACTTTTTCCAAAATCGCGAGGTAAATCTCGGATCTCTATCCGAACGATGGAAATAGGCACCCCGTGTAATCTCACAAACTGAGAAACGTACAGTTCGGCTAGTTTGTCCATTAAAAAGTCCGTACGTACGGGGACAAAGCGAGCTAACTTAGTCAATCTATCTACAACGACCCAAATCCCATCCTTCTTACTCACTGACAGTGGCAGTCCGGATACGAAGTCCATTGTGACTCGATCCCATTTCCACTCGGGTATCGTGATCGGCTGAAGTAATCCTGAAGGCACTTGATGTTCCACTTTCACTTGTTGACATATTAAACACCTCGAAACAAAGTCGGAGATGTCTCGTTTCATACCATGCCACCAAAACCGACGTTTCAAATCGTTGTACATCTTCGTACTCCCCGAGTGGATCGCCATTCGGCTACAATGGGCTTCGTTCAGTATTATCGAAATAAGTTCCGAATTCTTTGGAACACACAGATGACTCCTGAACCTCAAACAATCGTCATCATCGATCTGAAACTCTGATTCCCTGTTCGGAACACACTCAGCCCGTTTTGCAACCAACTCATCATCGACCTTCTGAGCTTCACAAATTTGATGTATCAATAATGGTTTGGCTTTCAATTCAGCTACTAACACGTTGTCGGATCGAACGGACAAGTGCACATTCATTGCTCGTAAAGCGAATAATGATTTACGACTCAAGGCATCCGCAACCACATTTGCCTTTCCCGGGTGATAGTCAATGACCAGCTCATAATCCTTTAACAGCTCGAGCCAATGTCTTTGTCGCAGATTTAAGTCTCTTTGAGTCATCAAATATTTGAGACTTTTGTGATCCCAATACACATGGCACTTCTCACCAAATAAGTAATGTCGCCAAATCTTTAAGGCGAATACGATAGCAGCCAATTCGAGATCATGGGTCGGATAATTTTTCTCATGTGGCTTTAATTGGCTCGACGCATAGGCCACAACTCGACCTTCTTGCATCAATACACAACCTAACCCAAGTAGGGAGGCGTCACTATAGATGACAAACTCTTTGCCGATTCGGGTTGCACTAGAATTGGGGCTTTAGTCAAATAAGTTTTCGATTGATCGAAACTTTTCGACATTTCTCCGTCCATTCGAACTTAACATCCTTTTGGAGTAACCGTCATTGGCGTGGCTATCGTTGAGAAACCTTTTACAAATCGTCGGTAATAACAAGCAAGCCCCAAAAAGCTCGAACCTCGGTAATATTTCTGAGGCTTCCAATTAAGTATGGCTGAAATTTTGTTCGGTCGACTCGAATACCCGATGAGATATCACATGCCCCAAGAAGCTAACCTCTCTTAACGAACTCACACTTGTGAACTTAGCATATAATTGCTTATCCGTAAAATTTGCAGCACTAACCTCGGTGTTCAGCATGTTCGGTCTCATTTCTTGAATAGACCAAGATGTCATCAATGAACACGACTACGAACCGATCCAAATATGGTGCGAAGATCGATTCATTAAATCCATAAATACCGAGGGCATTAGTAAGCCCAAAGCGGCATCACTAGGAACTCATAGTGACCATATCTCGATTCAAGGCGGTCTTGGGTGCGTCCGAATCTCGAATTCGCAATTGATAATAGCCCGATCTCAAATCTATTTTCGAGAACATTGAGGCTCCCTTGAGTTGATCGAACAAGCCATCGATACGTGGTAGCGGATATTTGTTCTTTATCGTCGCTTTATTAAGTCGACGATAGTCGATCTACAACCTCATGGTTCCATCCTTCTTTTCACAAACAACACCTGGCGCACCCCAAAGCGAAAAACTCAGGCGAGCAAAACCTCTATCCACCAATTCTTGCAACTGAGCTTTCAACTCCTTTAATTCTGTTGGTGCCATACGATACGAGCTATCGAAATTGGAGTGGTACGGTACCAATTCGATGCCAAATTCTATTTCGAGCGGTGGTAAACCGGTAATTCTTGAGGAAAACATCCGGTATTCACAAACCAGCGCACAGATTCGGGTTTCTTTTCTAACTCCTTGTCATCGAGCACATACGCAAGGTATGGTTCGCACCCTTTTCTTACATATTTACGGGCCAACATTGCGATATTACGGTGGCAACCCTTTAAGTCCGTAGATCGAACCGAATTATCTCGTTATTCGCGCACCTCAAATCGATGGTCTTGCTTTTGCAATTTACAACCGCATCGTGCATGGTCAACCAATCCAAACCAAGAATAACGTCAAATTCATCGAACGGCAAAAGCATCAAGTCCGTCGGAAAACAAGAACCTCAGAATACTAAGGGACTTTTCTTGCACACTTTGTTGACAAGCACGTAATGACCCAAGGGTTTGACACCGAATTACAAACTCGATGAGACTCAATAGGCAAAGTCTTCTTGGATGCTAAGGTTTCAAATATATAAGAATGAGTAGAACCAGGTCAATCAAAGCAATCACATTAGTATCGAAAAGAGTGAAAGTACGGTAATAACATCGGTGAGGCGGCATCCTCGCGTGCGGCGTATGGCATAAGTCCTAGCAGAGCACGAGCCTCGGGTCTTGTTGTAGCATCTCTCGACCCTCTCGACCGCCACTAGCATTGCCGCATTTCGGATGGCCTACCTCGGCGATGGTAGCACCGGGTTTCCACTTTGACTTACATTTTGTTCAAACAACCTCGGGCGGTCCTTGACAAAGTGGTCGGCCGATCCACACTTATAGCAGAGGCGATCACGGAACCTCAGCTCCCGAATGCCATTTACCACAATGCAGACACTCGCTCTCTCTCGGCGATCATTTCCACCCTGGCGATCGAAGTGACTCGTGTGGTCACAGGGGTCGACCGCGATCTCGTCTAGAAAAGCCAAGCGCCTCTAGACCGGCTCACATCATCTCAAAATCTCTTGATGCTGTTGAAGAGACTTTCCGAGGACCTTTTGAAATTCTCCGGTTCCCACATCAACTTTTGTTTCTCCTTTCTAAGCTCTTGACTTTACAAGCTCGCTCAACAAGTACTACGAACTCTCGTATTTCGAGAATGCCAACGAACATCCTTATATCATCATTCATCCCATCCTCGAAGCGTTTACACATAATAGATTCTGACGAAATGCATTCTCGGCGTGCCGGCTAAGCCTCACAAATTTTCGTTCGTAGTGATGGCGACATAGAGCCTTGCTTAAGGTCAAGAAATTCCCTTCACTTTTGGTCGATGAATCTCGGTGATATACTTCTTTGAACTTCGGTTTGAAAGAACTCCCAAGTCACTTGCTCTCTAGGCACCACGAAGTCGAGTACTCCACCAATAGTAGGCGGAATCGCGTAGCAAGGAGATGGTACACTTTAAGCACTCATCGGTGTACAAGATAGCTCATCGAGCACCGGATAGTGTTGTCCAACCAAAATTCAGCTTGTTCGGCATCGTCATCATCCGTAGCTTTAAATTCAGTGGCCCCATGTTTTGAATCACTGTCATTGCGGGCTTACTTGACCTTATTTGGTCGATTCTACGGAGGTATTGTAGGTCTTGGGGTTGCATTTGTCGGGAATGGAGGTTGTGGAACAGTAGTGTTAGTTCGAATGTATTGGTTAAACCAATCATTCATCACACTATAAAAGGCTTGCCTAGCCTCATCATTCGGATTGCTGGCCATAGGTTGAGAGTCCGCGGCGCTGTCCCCTTGCGCGGAGCAGGCGCCACACTCTCCACATCATCAGCTATTGCTCGGTTGGGATCGGGATCCATTGCTATAAACAAACACAAAGTCAAATTGTCGAAATCACCACACTATCAATTAATCATTTAATGGCATGTATAGCTAGACCCCAAACATATCACGGTAGTCCTAGAATCGACTAAACCGTAGCTCGATACCAATAAAATTGTAACACCCGAACCCGAGACTGCATTGCGTTGTCGGACACGAGGGTTAACAAGCCAAAACCACTTATGGCACCGACCAATTTGACATTCCAGGCAAGCTGGAAAACTGTGTTGCTGTCGCCTTAAAAAGCATATCTCGAGTTTCACAACTCGGAAACTGATTCCGTAAATTTTACCTGAATTTAGACTCATATATCCATCCATGGATTTATTTCTAGAATTTTTGGTCAGGCCAATTGGTACAGTTTATTAGTAAAAGTCGCCCATGTTACAGGGGTTGACTACACTGACCTTCGCGCGTTACAACTTGAATATCTCTCTGTACAGGGTTTCAATACTGATGCCGTTTGTTTCTAATGAAACTAGACTCAAAAAGGAATCTTCACATATTAGGCATGACTTCTAATTCATTCTGGATAATTTATGGTAAATTTTCAAAGTCGCGACAGGGGACCCAGAAACCGTTCTGGCCCTGTCTCACGATAACTTTAATATCTCTTAACACATAACTCCTATGACCGTTTCGTTTCTTTCATATGAAAGTAGACTCATCAAGGTTCATTTACATAATTCTTTCACTATTTAATACCATCCCTACAATTTTTGGTGATTTTCACATTCCCGTCACTGCAGCTGGCAGCACCTGTTTTAAGGTAGGTCTTACCTATTTTGTAGTCTCCATGAACCAACTAGTCTTGCCATACATAGGTTCACCTATGATCATTTTAGCCATTCAATGGCTGATCATGTGACCAACACTCCCATTTCAATCCATAATCACATCATGAAACCATATATATATATACAAATCACAAATGGTCTAAGTTAGTACTTTACTTCTACGAGCCATTTTCACATGGCCGTACACATGTACATCACAACACATTTGAACCAACAAGGGTAGTACTATACATGCCATTTCAAAGTTCAACCAAAATTATACCAAAATGGAGGCTTTGATAGTGTGGATGACTTGACTTCAATGATCCCGTATCCGATCGCTAACGAACAAAATCTATAAAGCAGAGAGCCAAAGTAGCAGGGTAAGCATTTTTATGCTTAGTAAGTCTCAAGCAATAAAATCAGCTTTAACTAAAGCATTACATTCACATAGCCAAATGAATCATTTCATTAATACACATTCACATAATCATACTTACTTCACACTTCATCATTGTATACTTTCACAAGATATCAACCAATTCAATAGCTGAAAATTCGTTAGTCGATTGAACGAATGTTACTCAAACATATCGACTTTTCCAATGCACATATAAACATACCTTATCCTTTGGGCTTTTCGAGCGTACTAATTAAATTTATTACAGCAACCAACGCTCACCTTCAGCCCAAGCTTCTTGAATACAACCGGATATAACCACATGCACGAATGCCTTGGTCTTAGCCGGATAGAACGACTTGCACAAATGCCTTGGGTATTAGCCGGATTTAACAACTTGCACGAATGCCTTGGTCTTAGCCCGGATTTAGTCACTAGCACAATTGCCTTGGTCTTAACCGGATTTAACTACTAGCATAAATGTCTTGGGACTTAGCCGGATATCATTTAATTGCTCATGCACACACATACATCAATAGTCATTACACATCCATGTTTCGTTTTCGTTACTAAGGCTCAAACACAAACATATCACTAGCATAATCGCCTTGGGACTTAGCCGGGTATCATTCAAATACTCATACACACATAAATCAATAATCATTACACATCCATATTTCATTTCACATAATTCAAGTAGGGTCATTTCTTGAGGACTTACCTCGGATGTTGTCGAACGGCTTCAACGGCTATTCGATCACTTTTTCCTTCCCCTTATCCAATTGTGGCCCTCTAAGCTCTCGAGCTTTATGTTAACAAGTAAATTGATTTAGTCGTTTGAATATCAAAGGGGAATCCAAGGTACTTAGCCCTTATAAGGCCGCACACACTTATATTCATACACTTGAGCTCATTAATTATAACATAGCATCAAGCACTCATATGGCCGATTATACTTAGTCATACTTGCACCAAATCAACAATAATTTCAAGGTTTTTCATACTATACATGCACTAGGCGAATGTACATGCAAATTTCACAACCATTCTTCAACAAATTTCTCCTTTAAAGAAACATATTTATCACTTTCTTCATAACCAAAACATCATGTGCAAACATATATACACATATAGGTGTAAGGTCAATTTCAAGGTATCCATAACCATCCAAAACACAAATTTTAACTAACATGCAAGAAGCATAAACCATGCTCATGAATGCATCATGGCGAATACATCACAATCATGCCCCTTTCAACCGGTCATGGTTAAACAAAAAAAACTCAATGTCTTACTCAAGATTGCTACAAAGAAATTTCAAGAGTAGTCAATCCATCATTGCATGCATCATTAGCAAGCTTCACATTTAGCATGCAATGGCTTTAACACAATAATAACCTTGGCCAAATACCATTTCCATGGCATAACAAGGATTTGAACCATGGCTAACATGAACATCAAGTTAGCAACTAAAACATGCATGAATCTCATGACACAACCTCATACATACCTTAATCTTGATGCAAGTTTAGCCAAACCTCCTTCTAGATCTCTTCTAAACAAAGAAAATGAAGCAAAATCTCTTCTTCCTCTTAAGAATTTCGCCAAAGGAAGGAGGGAAAAGATGAACAAATTTTTTGTTTTCTTTATCACCTACACGGCAATGGGGGATGCTACACTCACACACATTTTTTTTTGTTTCTCTTCCCACATTTTAATTATTAATCATTTCTCTCATGCTCCATTAACAAAACATGTTTCAACATGTTTTCTTTGCACATAAACCATGTCATGGCGGCCACCACCTATAAAAGGGGAATTTGACATGCAAGTCCATTGTTTTGCATGCATGCTTTAATTAGTCATCACACATTTCCCATCATACTTTCAAAGTTTACTACTAGGTCCTTTCTAGTGAAATTCACATTTATAGCTCTAAATCAAAACATCAAAATGTCACACATGAATACACACATATTATAGGCATCAAAATAAATTTTAGATTATTTTTATGCCTCGGTTTTAATGGTCCCGAAACCACGTTCCGACTAGGGTCAATTTTGGGCTGTCACATATTGAAATGGGCTTGCATACATTCATTGATATTTCATGTGTTATTGAAATGGGCCTATGGGCCATACCGTTTACAATAAAGGCTTCGGCCCAGTGATATGATTTATGAAAAGGCTTGACCCGATGATTTG
Source organism: Gossypium arboreum (assembly GCF_025698485.1). Taxonomy (NCBI): domain Eukaryota; kingdom Viridiplantae; phylum Streptophyta; class Magnoliopsida; order Malvales; family Malvaceae; genus Gossypium; species Gossypium arboreum. The sequence continues at coordinate 44,435,750 of NC_069080.1, forward strand.
ATTTATGAAAAGGCTTGCCCGAAGAATCGTTAAGCGAAAGGCTTGACCCGATATATGTCGAGACCGAATAGGGCTTTGGCCAGATTGTCTTGATCTTGTGTTTTCACTTTTTGTTTGTTATTGGAATTACACACTGAGTTTTCATAAACTCACCCGTTTCTAACAAAGTCAGGTAATCCCTATGCTTAGATTGTTTGGAGTGTGTGAGGGACTCAAGATGGCCACTCATCATTTACATTTCTTTTAATAGCAATAAGTTGTCGATTTATTTCTTTATAAGTTTTATCTTATTAATATTATTGTTTGGTTTTGCGTTGTAATAAGGCCATTTTAATTATTTTTCTAGGATTATTTTATTTTAATAACTTTAATCATTTGTTAATAAATGGGCTAGACTTAGGATGTGTTTTCAAAATGATAATTGTTTTGAAAATAACACCACGCCACGATTATCCGATTTATCAAATATTTCAACTTAAATAAATTACAACTCGATTTAACCAAGTGTGGCAATGGTTGTGGGCATGTCTAGGATTGGATCCATTAGAAGAGCTTGGTACTTAAGCGCCTTCATAGCTCACCTCTCTCATTCTGATTCCTACGGTGCCCGGCTCCCATTCACTTTGTTAGCTTAACAAAAGTCGATTTTTAAAGCACTAAAACGAAACATGGATTTTCAACTTCAATGTGGCACATCAGATTCGGCCATAACGTCTGGGCCGGGTTTGGGGTGTTACATTTTGTATAAGTGACATGTCACTAGGATAATTGGGCATCCGAACTTGTTGAGTTGGGTCCGAGTTCACTTATGGATGCGAATGTCCGAACTCGTTGAGTTGAGTCCAAGTTCGTGAGATGTAACTAGGCATCCGAGCTCGTTGAATTGAGTCCGAGTTCACTGATGGATGCGAACGCCCAAGCTCGTTGAGTTGAGTATGAGTTCATTTATGGGCGGGTTACATGGTAGCTTGGCTACATAGATTTCAAAAGCTATTGAGCTTGTTAGCTATGAGCATAGCACTTATGCGCACATTATCTGCGTATCCGAAATCATATTCCGATGTGTTCAACGGGAGAACTCTAATGGAATAAGGAGAATGCCTAAAACGAAGGTGACATATTGGTAAGTGTGCTAAATGAGAAATTTGACAGGTATGTGTTTAAATCCTCGGGTTGAGAACTTGGTATGATGAAATCGTAGTAAGATATTAAATGCAAATGTAATATGAATGTCTTGGTGTTGTATATGCAAATGATGTTTTATGTAGAATTGCATGATTATGTTACTTACTATTTGCATGTGAACTTACTAAGCATTTGTGCTTACTCCCTCATTTTCATTCATTGTAGTTATTGACAAGTCAGCTTGAGAATCGGGATAGGTCAAAGGCTCGTTCACACTATCCGAAGGCCTAAATTGGTAAAATGGCTTGTGTATTTTGAATGTGGCATGTATGGCAAAATACTCACTTTGTGTAAATGATCTTATGATATGGTTATGGTTTGGAAAGAAAAGGGTTTTTGAATGATTAGCCATTGGAATGGCCAATCTAAATTATATTTGATACCATTTATGTTTAAAGTGCTATTTAGTTCATGAAAATCTATAGTAAAGTAAAATTGTTATAAAACAGAATATTTCTGCAGCAATGATGTGAATTTGAAAAATTAGTAAAAATAGTGAAAATGGAATTAAATGATGAATAAGTTATGAAATTAAATCTTGATGAGTCTATTTTCATATGGATGGTACAAAAAAAGTATATGAGTTATATTTTGTGAGATATTTAAGTTTTGGTGGAACAGGGTCAGAGTGGTCTCTATAACCCCTGTTCTGATTTTAAAAGTTCACCATAAATTGTAAAAAAATAATTATAAGTCATGCTTTATATTTATAGATTCATTATTGAGTCTAGTTTTATGAGAACCAAATGGTATAGTTTTTGAAACTCTATACAAGGAGGTATCTGATTCGTAATACACAGAGGTCAGAGTAGTCGAACCCTAAAATAGGGGAGATTTTAACTAATAAACTGTACTAATTGGCTTGACCAAAAATTCTAAAAAGAAATTAGTAGATATATATATGAGTCTAGTTTCAGGAAAAATTTACGGAATTGGATTTCAAGTTTCGAAACTCGAGATATGAATTTTTAAGCAACTGTGATGCAGATTGCTAGCTTGTCTGGAAATTTTAAAAATAAATTGTTTGAGCTATTTAATTAATGAAGTAAGTTTAGTAACACCTCAAGCTCGACTCTGGCGATGGTCTCGGGCGTGAGGGCATTACATTTGGTGGTATCAGAGCCAGATTTAGTCGGTTCTCGGACTAACGTGTTGTATGTACGGGTTTTGGTATACATGCCATATATATATTGTGATAGTGTGACGACTTCTGACCTTTTAAATGATTTTTTTATAGTAAATGGATCCCGATCCAGTTACGGCTGATGATGTAGAGAGTAATGCACCAGCTCCAGCTGAAAGGGCGGTGCTAACTGAAAATCCACCTCCTACTGATGGACAAGGAGGAGGAGAAGGGGCTCGAGAAGCCTTTCTCCAAATGATGAATGCCTGGTATACTGAGTTCGTTCGTATGAACCCGAATGCACAACCTCCCCCACCTCCCCTGATTCCTTAACCTGTACCCCCGATGCCTTAAGGTATGATCTGATTAGATTTCACAGAACTTCAGTTGATAGAATCTGTAAGTAAGGGGCCGAAGATTCAGGGCAAATGTTGACGATGATGCTGAGAAAGTAGAGTTTTGGCTTGAGAATTCTATTCGGGTATATGATGAATTATCTTGTACACCTGAGGAATGTTTGAAATGTGCTATATCATTGTTGAGGGATTCAGCCTATCATTGGTGGAAGACATTGATTTCAGTGGTACCGAAAGAGAAAGTAACTTGGGAGTTCTTTCAAGAAAAATTTCGGAAGAAATACATTAGTGAAAGATTTATTGATCAGAAGGTGAAAGAGTTTCTTAAATTGAAGCAGGGGAACATGACAATTACTAAATACGAAAGGGAGTTCGTCAGGTTGAGTAAGTATGCTAGAGAATACATTCCTACAGAGGCTAAAATGTGTAGACAATTTGAAGATGGACTCAATGAAGACATCAAAGTATTTGTTGGGATTCTTGAATTAAAAGAAATGGTAGTACTTGTTGATCGAGCTTGTAAGGCTGAAGAAGAGAAGAAAAAAGTAGAGGCCGAGACTAGAAATTGGAAGAAAAGACCGACGAGTAGTTCATTCTCATAGCAATCTAGAAAATCTAGAAATATGAATCCTCGTTCATAGGTTTTGGCTGGACAATCATATGGAAATTTTAATAAGCAAAATGTGGGTCTTAAATCTCAGACTACTTCTGTGACTAGTGTGGGAAATACTAGATTTGTTAAGCCTGAGTGCCAGCGCTGTGGTAGAAATCATTTTGGCCCATGTAGAGTGAATGAATGTTTTCAGTGTGGTTCTCCAGATCATTTTATTAGAGACTGCCCAGAGAGAGTTGAGAAAGAAAAATTTCAGAGTGTAAAAGCTAGTGGTGCAGACTCAAGGGGAAGATATTCGAGAAAAGCTGAAAATGAAGCAAGCAGCAAGAATGTAGCCAGAGATTCAGTAGCTAAACCTGAAGCAAGGGCTCCAGCTAGAACTTATGCTATAAAGGCACGTGAAGATGCTTCATCACCTGACGTGATTACTGGTATATTTTCTCTTTATGATGTTAATGTTAATGCTTTGATTGATCCCGGTTCTACTCATTCATATGTGTGCATGAAATTGGTGTCTAGTATTAATATACTTGTTGAGAACAAAGAATTTATGATTAGAGTGTCGAATCCATTAGGCAAATGTGTGATAGTTGATAAAGTATGCAAGAAATACCCTTTAATGATTTGGGGTCATTACTTTTTGGCTGACTTGATGTTGTTGCCGTTTGATGAATTTGATGTTATTTTGGGTATGGATTGGTTGACATTGCATGATGCTATAATAAATTGCAAAGAAAAGGTTATAGAATTAAAGTGTGAAATTGGTGAAATTCTGCGGGGTGAACCAGACAAATCAGAGGTATTATCTAGTATGATTTCTTCGATGTTGACTCAGAGATATTTGAGGAAGGGTTATGAAGCTTATTTGGCGCATGTAATTAATACAAAAGAAATTGAAAAGAAAGTTGAATCAGTGTCGGTTGCATGTGAATTCGCGGATGTATTTCCAGAAGAGTTGCCGAGTTTGCCTCCAGTCAGGAAAGTAGAATTTGGTATTGATTTGATACCGGGAACAGCTCCAATTTTGATTGCTCCATATAGAATGGCACCAGCAGAGTTGAAAGAATTAAAGTCGCACTTGCAAGAGTTGACTGACAAAGGCTTTGTGAGACTGAGTTTTTCACCTTGGGGTGCTCCCGTGTTATTTGTGAAAACGAAGGATGGTTCTATGAGATTGTGTGTTGACTATTGACAATTAAACAAGGTGACAATCAAGAACAAATATCCATTACCAAGAATTGATGATTTGTTTGATCAGTTAAAAGGAGTAACATGGTTTTCAAAGATTGACTTGAGATCTGGGTACTACCAACTGCGAGTAAAAGAGTCAGATGTGCCTAAAACTGCTTTTGGAACAAGGTACGGTCATTATGAATTTTTAGTTATGCCATTCGGGTTGACAAATGCTCCTACTATGTTTATGGATTTAATGAATCGCATATTTCGACCATATTTGGACAAATTTGTTGTGGTATTTATAGATGACATTTTAATTTATTCGAAAGATGAGACAACGCATGCCGAGCACCTGAAGATAATTTTGCAAACTTTGAGAAATAAGAAGTTATATGCCAAGTTTAGTAAAAGTGAATTTTGGCTACGGGAAGTTGGATTTTTGGGTCATATTGTTTCAGGTGATGGTATACGGGTTGATCCTAGTAAAATTTCGGCCATTGTTGATTGGAAACCACCGAAAAATGTTACCGAGGTTAGAAGTTTCTTGGGGCTAGCTGGGTATTATCGGCGGTTTGTAAATGGATTTTCTATAATTGCTGCTCTTATGACTAGACTACTCCGAAAGGATGTTAAATTTGAGTGGACAGAAAGATGTCTATAGAGTTTTGAAGAATCAAAAAAGTTATTAACTGAAGCACCAGTGTCGGTACAACCCAAATCAGGTAAAGAATTTGTGGTGTATAGTGATGCTTCTCGAAATGGCTTAGGATGTGTACTTATGCAAGAAGGAAAAGTGGTGGCTTATGCTTCGAGGCAGTTAAAACCTCACGAAAGGAATTATCCGACTCATGATTTAGAATTGACTGCTATAGTGTTTGCTTTGAAGATTTCGCGACATTATCTGTATGGTGAAAAGTACCGAGTATATACCGACCACAAAAGTCTTAAGTACTTGATGTCACAGAAAGACTTGAATTTGAGACAGCGAAGATGGTTGGAGCTATTGAAAGATTACGAACTTGTTATTGACTATCATCCGGGAAAAGCGAATGTGGATGCCGATGCTTTAAGCAGAAAGTTGCTATTTGCTTTGAGAGCTATGAACACTCGGTTAAAGGTATCAGATGATGGTTTGATTCTAGCAGAGTTAACAGCAAGACCGATGTTTTTACAAGAGATTTGTGAAGCTCATAAAAATGACCAAGATTTGCAAGCCAATAGAAAGCAGTGTGAAGCTGATACGAGATCAGATTTCAGAATCAATTCTGATGGTTGCTTGATGTTTAAAAACCGGATTTGTTTACCGAAAAATGATGAGTTGATTCAAAAGATTTTGCATGAAGCACATAATGGTTGTTTGGCGGTTCACCCGGGCAGCACGAAAATGTATAATGACTTGAAGAAAATATATTGGTGGAGTGAAATGAAAAGAGATATCTCCGAGTTTGTATCAAAATGCTTAATTTGTCAACATGTGAAAGCTGAACACCAAGTACCTTCGGGACTACACCAGCCTATCATGGTTCCTGAATGGAAATGGGATCAGATTACTATGGATTTTGTATCAGGGTTGCCGTTAACTCCAGGGAAGAAAGATGCCATCTGGGTAATAGTTGATAGACTAACTAAATCGGCTCATTTTATTCCGGTACGTATGGATTATTCTCTTAATAAGTTGGCTGAATTGTATATCAGTGAGATTGTTAGACCCTTGTCAATCATTTCGGATAGAGATCCGAGATTTACTTCACGGTTTTGGCAAAAGTTGCAAGAGGCATTAGGTACAAAGTTAAATTTCAGCACTGCCATTCATCCACAAACTGATGGACAATCAGAGAGAGTAATTCAGATTCTCGAGGACATGCTCAGATGTTGTGTATTGGAATTTCAAGGTAGTTGGGAAAGATACTTACCGTTGGTAGAATTTGCTTATAATAATAGTTATCAGACGAGTTTGAAGATGGCACCTTATGAAGCATTGTATGGTCGTAAATGTGGGACGTCATTGTATTGGACTGAACTCAAGGAAAATCAGATTTATGGAGTTGATCTAATAAAAAAAACCGAAGAAAAAGTGAAAGTGATACGAGATTATTTGAAAGCTGCTTCAGATAGACAGAAATCTTATGCAGATTTGAAACGAAAGGAAATCGAGTTTCAAGTTGGTGATAAGGTATTTTTGAAAGTGTCTCCATGGAAGAAAGTCCTTAGATTTGGACGGAAGGGCAAGTTAAGTCCGCGTTTTATTGGACCGTATGAAATAATTGAAAAGGTTGGACCGGTAGCATATCGGTTAGCATTGCCATCTGAATTAGAGAAGATTCATGATGTGTTCCATGTATCTATGCTACGTCGATATCATTTGGATCCTTCACATATAATTTCACCGACAGAAATTGAGCTATGACCGGATATGACTTATGAAGAAGAACCGATTAAGATTTTAGCTCGAGAGGTCAAGCAACTAAGAAATAAAAGTGTCGCTCTCGTGAAAGTATTATGGCAAAAGCATGGGGTAGAAGAGACTACATGGGAACTTGAGGAAACCATGAGAAATCAATATCCACACCTGTTTACCGGTAAGATTTTCGAGGACGAAAATCCTTAAAGGGGGGAGAGTTGTAATATCCCGAATTAGGGCCTAATCGGAATAGTGGTTTTGTGACCACAAATTCGAGATAGAAATAATTATTTTATAATTATTTTGAGGTTTATGATATGATTGCATGATTCTGTGAAAATTTCGTGGTGAAATTCTATGCATAAAGTGCTTAAGTTGAGATTAGGGACTAAATCGAATAATTTGCAAAACTTGTATTCTATAAGTTTTTAGTATGAAATTGCTTTGAAATATTAATGAGGAGGTCTTAAATATCAATTTGACCAATTTCTAAGTCTATGGACAAAAATTGGACATGGATGGAATTTTTGGAAAGTTTAGTAGTAAGGGCATTTTGGTCAATTAGTTATTAAAATGAATTAAAAACAAAATTAAAAGCCAATTTTTGTCCATCTTCTTAATTGGGCCGAAATTTCAAGGGTTCTCCATAGCTACGGTTTGTTTCAAGCTTCCAAGCTCCATAGTAAGTGATTCCAAGCCCCGTTTTTAATGATTTTTATGTTTTTGGAATCCCGGTAGCTTGATTTAGCTTATGCTAGCAATAATTCAACTTAGGGTTTATATTTGGAAAAATACCCATAGGTGAAATTTGTGTATTTTGGTGTTTTATGATAGAATATGAGGTTTTAAATTATGTTAGACAACTTGTGCTACTCGGTTTTTAAGTGAAAACGAGTAAAAGGGCTTAATCGATAAAAATACCTAATATACATAAGTACATGTTAGAGTGAGAATTTGATACTGTCATAGAAGGGGAAAATGATCAGCATGTCATAAAACATAAAAATAAGGGATGAAGTTTAATTCCCGAGCCTAGGGGGAAAAGTGTAATTATGCAAAAGTTTAGGGGCAAAATGGTAATTTGCCAAAGTTCATATTAGGGACTGTTTTGATGAATGTATGTATGAAATAAATTAATTTGGTATTATAGATCAAGAGAAACGAGATTCAAGTTGCGATCGAGGGAAAAACAAAGTTTACGAAGAATAGGCTCGATCGCTAATATTTTGCATTAAGGTAAGTTCATGTGTAAATAAGGTAACATAATTTTTATTTTAAGTGATTTAATGATATTTATATGATATGATATTTATTGTCATGAAATATTATGTTTTGTAAATTATTATTTGATGATATGCAAATTGTGTGAATAACTTGATAAGTATGAGATGTGAGCAAGTATCGATTTTTACATTTCGACGAAGGCGATCAAAATGTGGAATTTGAGAAGGGTCCCGTTTGAACCTTGGGAGTAGACTAGGGTACAAGTGACATGTCACTAGGATATTTGGGCATCCGAACTTGTTGAGTTGAGTCCGAGTTCACTTATGGATGCGAATGTCTGAACTCGTTGAGTTGAGTCCAAGTTCCTGAGATGTAACTATGCATCCGAGCTCGTTGAGTTGAGTCCGAGTTCACTGATGGATGCGAACGTCCGAGCTCGTTGAGTTGAGTATGGGTTAGTTTATGGGCGGGTTACATGGTAGCTTGGCTACATAGATTTCAAAAGCTATTGAGCTTGTTAGCTATGAGCATAGCACTTATGTGCACATTATCCGCGTATCCGAAATCATATTCCGATGTGTTCAACGGGAGAACTCTAATGGAATAAGGAGAATGCCTAAAACGAAGGTGACATATTGGTAAGTGTGGTAAATGAGAAATTTGACAGGTATGTGTTTAAATCCTCGGATTGAGAACTTGGTATGATGAAATCGTAGTAAGATATTAAATGCAAATGTAATATGAATGTCTTGGTGTTGTATATGCAAATGATGTTTTATGTAGAATTGCATGATTATGTTACTTACTATTTGCATGTGAACTTACTAAGCATTTGTGCTTACTCCCTCATTTTCATTCATTGTAGTTGTTGACAAGCCAGCTTGAGAATTGGGATAGGTCAAAGGCTCGTTCACACTATCCGAAGGCCTAAATTGGTAAAACAACTTGTGTATTTTGAATGTGGCATGTCTGGAAAAATACTCACTTTGTGTAAATGATCTTATGATATGACTTGGTTTGGAAAGAAAAAGGTTTGTGAATGATTAGCCATTGGAATGGCCAATCTAAATTATATTTGATACCATTTATGTTTAAAATGCTATTTAGTCCATGAAAATCTATAGTAAAGTAAAATTGTTATAAAACAGAATATTTCTGCAGCAATGATGTGAATTTGAAAAATTAGTAAAAATAGTAAAAATGGAATTAAATGATGAATAAATTATGAAATTAAATTTTGGTGAGTCTATTTTCATATGGATTGAACAAAAAAAGTATATGAGTTATATTTTGTGAGATATTTAAGTTTTGGTGGAACAGGGTCAGAGTGGTCTCTGTATCCCCTGTTCTGATTTTAAAAATTCACCATAAATTGTACAAAAACAATTAGAAGTCATGCTTTATATTTACAGATTCCTTATTGAGTGTAGTTTTGTGATAACAAAATGGTATAGTTTTTGAAACTCTCTACATGGAGGTATCTGATTCGAAATACACAGGGGTCAGAGTAGTCGAACCCTGAAATAGGGGAGAATTTAACTAATAAACTGTACTAATTGGCTTAACGAAAAATTCTAGAAAGAATTAATTAGATAGATATATGAGTCTAGTTTTAAGAAAAATTTACGGAATTGGATTTCGAGTTTCAGAACTCGAGATATGAATTTTTAAGCGACTGTGATGCAGATTGCCAGCTTGTCTGGAAATTTTAAAAATAAATTGTTTGAGCTGTTTAATTAATGAATTAAGTTTAGTAACACCTCAAGCTCGACTCTGGCGATGGTCCCGGGTGTGAGGGCGTTACACAGTCCATTAGGTTAGTATAGTTTAGTTAATTTAATCAGGTTAATTAAAATATTAATTTGAATTCTCACACTACTAATTCGTGACTCAATTAGATTAGTAATTTTTTTTGTAATTGAATTAATAACAATTTCCCCAATCTGCAATCCCTTAAGTATGATCCTTGGAATAGTTACTAGTGTTTTGTTGTAAATTTTACTATTTTACAAATTGACACATATGCTTGTGAACACTACTGATTTAATTTCTTATATTTTAGGTGTAAGATTTAACTATAAACTATAACACATTTATATACAGTTAAGTTGTTGGTGTCACTGCCGAGGATAATGACGGTCAAATTTTTGTTAGACTGATTATTGTAAAATAATATTAGTCGGAAAAAAAAAACAAGCTAGATAGTTTTCTAACTTTTATTAATTTTATTTTTTTATTGTGAAAAAGATTAATTATGATTATTATTATTATTATTTTTACTTACCTTGTTGATTATTATATCTAATCATGCACATTGATTTTTATAGGTCAATGTATGAGCTATCCAAATCGAGTTGGTTGTACGGAGATTCGACAAACCAATGGAGTCAAGATTAAAAAGACGAGTAGCCTGACTATTTGAACGAACTCCCACCTAAGCCAAACGAGTACACATTTGAGAGGGGTGGAGATCCGATGAATCAATGGAGTTACAATAGAGAATGTGGCGTGCCCGACTACTCCGTTCAACAAGAATTAGATTTAATAATGTATGATGATGTATATAAGAACTAGCTTGAGAAACATCTAAACAAATAATGGCCAAGTCAAACACAATTAGTCTCAACAGACCAACAGAGTTATGATCACAGATACCTGAGAGACAATTGGGAACATCCAAATATCTAAGCAAAACTCCTTGTGATTCTTATGACTATACGTCCGAACAAGAAAGTCGCAAGCAAGAATTCCAAGCTAAATCAAAGAGCTTCCAACAATAATTGAATCAATTAGAATAATTCTTCCAGAAAAGATCCCCAAGAAAATACTCCACTGGAAGAGAGTGTACATGATGTCTCCAATTTCGACCCAAAGGACCAATGTACTACCAACAACCATCCGAAATTACATCGTGAAAGTCAACAAGAGTTTGGATCTAAAGACAAGAACAAATTTAATACAACCAAAGACATTTTTGATCCAATTAACATAGATGTAGATTTAGAAGTAGAGGTAACAAATAACTTCTAGCTGTAACTGATTATGAATGAAAGTGTAGACAAGTCAGTACACTTTCTAGCCATAACTAAAGAGGTGCTAACCGAAGAAATTGACGATTATGTCTCGTTCTCATTCGATGATGAAGGAAAAACTCAAGCTTTAAATAGGTTAATTTGTGTATTTAAGTGTGTAGGAAGCTTAATTTTAGGCCTAATTGATGTAAGTGTAATATCCTGATTTTGGGCCTAGTCGGAATAGTGGTTTAGTGACCACAAAATCCGAGATATAAATAATTATTTTATGATTATTTTAAGGTTTATGATATGATTGCATGATTGTGTGAAAATTTCGTGAAGAAATTTTATGCATAAAGTGCTTAATTTGAAATTTGGGACTAAATTGAATAAATTGCAAAACTTGTGTTCTAGAAGTATTTTGCATAAAATTGAATTAGATTATTAATTAGAGGTCCTTAAAGAGTAATTTTACCAATTTCTAAGTCTATGGACAAAAATTGGAAATGGATGGAATTTTTGGAAAGTTTAGTAGTAAGGGCATTTTGGTCATTTAAGGGTAAAATGAATTAAATACAAAATTAAAAGCCAATTTTGCTCATCTTCAACCCCATGGCCGAATATAGCAAGGAGAAACCATGGCTAGGGTTTTCAAGCTTCCAAGCTCGATTGTAAGTCCGTTCTAGCCTCATTTTAATGATTTTTACGTTTTGGAGTCCGTAGCTCGATTTAGCTTATGCTAGCAATAATTTAACATAGGGTTTATATTTGGAAAAATACCCATAGGTGAAATTTGTGTATTTTGGTGTTTTATGATAGAATATGAGGTTTTAAATTATGTTAGACAACTTGTGCTACTCGGTTTTAAGTGAAAACGAGCAAAAGGGCTTAATCGGTAAAAATACCTAATAGTCATAAGTACATGTTAGAGTGAGAATTTGATGTTGCCATAGAAGGGAAAAATGATCAGCATGTCATAAAACATAAGAAAATAGGATGAATTTTAATTTACGAGCTTTGGGGCAAAAGTGTAAATATGCAAAAGTTTAGGGGCAAAATTGTAATTTTTCCAAAATATGATTTTGGGTCAATTTGAATAATGTGAGTCCTAATTAGACTATATTTTAAATGATAGAGCAAGGAAAACTGAAATTCAGGGCTAAAATGGGGAAAATACCAAGTTGTGGACGAAATGGTAAAATAGCCATTTTAGCATACGAGGTAAGTTCATATGTAAATGTTGGTAACATAGTTATTATTTTAAATGTTTTAATGTTTTTAAATGATATGATAATTATTATGAAATATTATACTTGTGATAATTGTTTGATAATATGTCAAATTATGTGATATACTTGGAAAATGTGAAATACTACAGAGTATCGATATCGGCATTCCGTAGAAGATGGTTGAGACACATGATTGGGAAAAGGTCCGTTGAACCTCGGGAATGGATTAGGATACAAGTGACATGTCTTTGGGATATTTGGGCATCCGAACTCGTTGAGTTGAGTCCGAGTTCACTTATGGATGCTGAGCGTCCGAACTCATTGAGTTGAGTCCGAGTTCGTGAGATGTATCTAGGCATCCGAACCCGTTGAGTTGAGTCCGAGTTCACTTATGGATGCGAACGCCCGAGCTCGTTGAGTTGAGTCCGAGTTCACTTATGGGCGGGTTACATGGTAGCTTGGCTACATATGTGGCACTTATGTGCAAGTTATCCATGTATTGAATTATATTCGATGTGTTCAACGGGTAAAGTTCTACTCAAATGGAGGAATACTCAAGATGAAAGGGACGTATTGGTAAGTGTTGTGAAATGGATACTTTGAACAGGTATGTACTTAACCCTCGGGTTGAAAACTCGATATAACAACAATATGGTAAGATGATAAATGAAAAGGTGATATGAATGTCTTGGTGATGATTATGCAAATGATGTTTTATGTTTGCTTATATGGTTATGTTACTTGCTATTTGCATGTGAGCTTACTAAGCATTTATGCTTACTCCTCCTTTTCATTCCTTGTAGTGTTGACAAGCCAGCTCGGAAACGGAAGCGGTCGGAGGCACGCTCACACTATCCGTATACCATCTTGGCATAATGGCTTGTATATTTTGAGTATGGCATGTATAGCATTATAATCATTTTGTATATATGGTCTTATGATATGGTTATTGAGTTGTATGGAAATAGAAATGCTTGGTAATGATTAGCCATTGGAATGGCTAATCATGATCATATTTGGTATTATGTATGTCAAATTGCTAGCTAATCCGTGGAAACCATGAAATAGGTAAAATTTACCATAAAATAGATTCAGACAGCAGCAGTGACGTGAGTTTAAAAATCACTAAAAATAGTAGAAATGGAATTAAATAATGAATAAGTTATGGAATCGAAGTTTGATGAGTCTATTTTCATATGGAATAAGCGAAATAGGTATATGAGCTATATTTTATGAGATGTTTAAATTTTTGTGAAACAGGGCCAGAGCGATTTCTGGATCCCCTGTTCTGAATTTGGAAATTCACCATAAATTTTACAAAGATAATTAGAAGTCATGCTTTAGATTTACAGATTCCTTATTGAGTCTAGTTTTATTAGAGATAAACGGCATAGTCATTGAAGCTCTGTACAGGGAGATATCTGATTCGTAATACACAGAGGTCAGAGTAGTTGAACCCTGAAATAGGGGAGACTTTAACTAATAAACTGTACTAATTGGCCCAACCAAAAATTATAGAAAAAAATTAGTAGATATATATGTGAGTCTAGTTTCAGGAAAAATTTACGGAATTGGATTTCGAGTTTCGTAACTCGAGATATGATTTTTAAAGCGATTGTGATGCAGTTAGCCAGCTTGTCTGGAAATTTTAAAATGAATTGTATGAGCTGTTTAATTAATGAATTAAGTCCGTTAACACCTCGTGTTCGACTCGGCAATGGTCTCGAGTGCACGGGTGTTACATTTAGTGGTATCGAGCAGGTTTAGTCAGTTCTCGACTAACCTAGCATGTGTAAAAGTTTAGCTATACATGCCAGCGATGCGTGATAGTGTGATGTCTTCCGACGCGTATAAGTACCGTCTTATTTAGGCAGGTACTCTCCAACCGAAAAATGCCGACCATGTTCAATGTTATGTGAAGATATTTGAGTAAAATTATGATTATGATAAGTCTCGGTTCAAAAAAGTACGAATAAAAGTTTATGATACATATGTGATAATATGTGAGATGAAAGTTCATGTTGTGATAAATATCTATATTTGCTTAATGCTCATACGATGTAGTGTATGTAGCTTACTTGATAAGATGAACGGAATAAATAAAAAGTAGTAGAGGTATGAATAAAGGTCATAATATCATAATACGAATGAAAATGTCCTTGTCTTGATTGGACGTTGAATGTTGATGAATGTTAATGATATACAATTTTTTTATGAGATAAAGGATTATAATGAAATGAACTTATCTATGTTAAATTGTTGGACTGAATTGTATGATTGTAATGATATGTACATGATGATGCACGAAATGAAAGTTGTGATTGTGATGCAAATATTTATGTTTGTTTGGCCTTATATAATGTCATGAGCATGAATTAATTTAATTAAATGAATGGATAAGTAATGCTATCTAGAAAACATAGAATGTATGCATAAGTATATTGTCTAAATGGGACAATAGGAAAATTGGTGTAAGCCAACATGAATGAATGACATGATTTTGATGATGTTACTATGATGATGGAAGTTGTGTCATATGTGTATGTATAAGAAAGTCGAGTCGAGGTCCTACAACCCTCCCCTTACCAAAGTGGTACTTATAATGGAATTTCATGAGATTTGTATTGAATAAGTTTCTGTTGAAAACCCAAAGAGTTCAAATGATAGAATAATTATAAGTATGATCCGAGATTGAAAATGAGCTGATAAGTAAAGTCGAGCGAAAGTATCGATTGATATAAAGATTATTGGAATTATGCCTTTGTCCCGATTAGAGAAGGAATTCTCTTTGGTAAATCGAAATTTATTCGAATCGACATTCTTTAGTGAATGATTTAATATGAAATTTGTGACTACAGAACTAGTTGGGGAAATGATATTTCAAATGTGAATTATCTGAGTGTGACAGCTTATGACCGAACAGATTTAGCGATCTCTTTTGAGATGTTCTATGTGTTCACCCGTTCTCGTAAATATTTCTATGGCTATTGATCTTGAAGAAATTCTTGTTATATGGGAATGTCTTCTAATTTGGTGTTGGATGAAAGCATTGGTAGTCTGATTTGGTTTATAATTTATATTGCTCTATTTCATCGGGTATTCTATTTCATTTCATCGATAAGAATTGATGAGAGAATTCATATGATATTATGATTCTGCTTTCTTCTACTTGATGCTTCATCGATATATATGTATGGGAAGATATATTGATCTTGTTATATTTGATTTGGTGGGATTAAATAATGTTTTCTTTTGGACTTTCTTTCTTTGAAGAATTATCGTGGTATTTTGTATTTTCTCTATGAATTTGGTTTTCGATTCTCGGCATAGTATCGTATCTTGGGTTTCTTTATCCCGGATCTCTTTATTCGGATTTCTTTATTCGGGTTTCTCTATCTTGGATTTCTTTATTCGGTTTTCTTGTTATCTTTGTTCCATAATTTGTCAATTATGACTCATGTTCAAGTCGTTCTTCACTCGTGATAATCATGTCAAATATGACTATACTTCTAATTTGATCTTGGTAATGTGGTGATTTTAGTATTGGGATTTTTCTAATTTCGTAAGGATTTGACATCGATAAAGGCATAGGTGATAAAAGCGAGTTTTAGTCGGTATGGTAAATTATTTATTTGAAAGATTTCATGTGACAATTATGTCGGATTATTTTTCCCAAGTTTGATAATAGAATTTCATTTTATGCGATCAAAGAGTAAATAGTTTGAACGAGAAGTCTATATTTATTAGAAAGAGTTGAATATTAGTTTAAGTCACTACTGAATGATAAGGTTTCCATCTTGTGAAAGCTGAAAAGTTTATTACATGTTGTGAGTTCGGATAGATGAGAATATTGGTAACCAAGCGTCGAACTAGACTAGTCTGCATTGAGCAAAGACTTCGACTTTCAATAATGTATTGTTGTATGAATTGTGATGTGTTTCAAGACGGTGAGGTAATGTGATAGTTTAGAGCATCCGATGTTACATAAAATCGGAGTTGTTAAAGGGGTTAAAGCCGAGCATTGGGATCTATCAAAATTATCCTTGTCAATGTTGATATTGGGATGGAAATGAGAAGGATTATTCTTGAGGCCATATCGAATTATTTCTATGGCGGAAAGAGGAAAATGTGATGTATCTTATTGTTAAATGTTTGGCGAGATCTATAAATCACATCGTATTGAATGAATTCCTACTCATCGATTCATGGAATTTCGGTCTCTTTGATTGTCGGATTTCTTGGAATTCGGTCTCCATTAAATCAAGTTGAGATCCGTGTTTTATGTCATGGTATCATGGGAAATTGAGAAGGGTTGAAAATTTAAGAACGGTTGAGAGTTGAGACTGTAAGCTTTTAGATCATATGAGAAATTGAAGAGATGTATTGGAGGTGCAGTCTAAGTGCAAGTTCTTGACACCAAATATGAGATTAAAAGTGAAGACTACTTTTTCGGTAAGATTTTTAGGGACGAAAATCCTCGAAGGGGAGAGTTGTAATATCGATTTTGGGCCTAGTCGGAATAGTGGTTTCGTGACCACAAAATCCGAGATATAAATAATTATTTTATGATTATTTTAAGGTCTATGATATGATTGCATGATTGTGTGAAAATTTCGTGAAGAAATTTTATGCATAAAGTGCTTAATTTGAAATTTGGGACTAAATTGAATAAATTGCAAAACTTGTGTTCTAGAAGTATTTTGCATAAAATTGAATTAGATTATTAATTAGAGGTCCTTAAAGAGTAATTTTACCAATTTCTAAGTCTATGGACAAAAATTGGACATGGATGGAATTTTGGAAAGTTTAGTAGTAAGGGCATTTTGGTCATTTAGGGTAAAATGAATTAAAATATAAAATTAAAAGCCAATTTTGCTCATCTTCAACCCCATGGCCGAATATAGCAAGGAGAAACCATGGCTAGGGTTTTCAAGCTTCCAAGCTCGATTGTAAGTCCGTTCTAGCCTCGTTTTAATGATTTTTACGTTTTGGAGTCCGGTAGCTCGATTTAGCTTATGCTAGCAATAATTTAACCTAGGGTTTATATTTGGAAAAATACCCATAGGTGAAATTTGTGTATTTTGGTGTTTTATGATAGAATATGAGGTTTTAAATTATGTTAGACAACTTGTGCTACTCGGTTTTAAGTGAAAGCGAGCAAAAGGGCTTAATCGGTAAAAATACCTAATAGTCATAAGTACATGTTAGAGTGAGAATTTGATGTTACCATAGAAGGAAAAATTATCAGCATGTCATAAAACATAAGAAAATAGGCTGAATTTTAATTTACGAGCTTTGGGGCAAAAGTGTAAATATGCAAAAGTTTAGGGGCAAAATTATAATTTTTCCAAAATATGATTTTGGGTCAATTTGAATAATGTGAGTCCTAATTAGACTATATTTTAAATGATAGAGCAAGGAAAACTGAAATTCGGGCAAAATGGGGAAAATACCAAGTTGTGGACGAAATGGTAAAATAGCCATTTTCGCATACGAGGTAAGTTCATATGTAAATGTTGGTAACATAGTTATTATTTTAAATGTTTTAATGTTTTTAAATGATATGATAATTATTATGAAATATTATACTTGTGATAATTGTTTGATAATATGTCAAATTATGTGATATACTTGGAAAATGTGAAATACTACCGAGTATCGTATCGGCATTCCGTAGAAGATGGTTGAGACACATGATTGGGAAAAAGGTCCGTTGAACCTCGGGAATGGATTAGGATACAAGTGACATGTCACTGGGATATTTGGGCATCCGAACTCGTTGAGTTGAGTCCGAGTTCACTTATGGATGCGGCGTCGAACTCGTTGAGTTGAGTCCGAGTTCGTGAGATGTAACTAGGCATCCGAACTCGTTGAGTTGAGTCCGAGTTCACTTATGGATCGAACGCCGAGCTCGTTGAGTTGAGTCTGAGTTCACTTATGGGCGGGTTACATGGTAGCTTGGCTACATATGTGGCACTTATGTGCAAGTTATCCATGTATCCGAATTATATTCCGATGTGTTCAACGGGTAAAGTTCTACTCAAATGGAGGAATACTCAAGATGAAAGAGACGCATTGGTAAGTGTTGTGAAATGGATACTTTGAACAGGTATGTACTTAACCCTCGGGTTGAAAACTCGATATAACAACAATATGGTAAGATGATAAATGAAAAGGTGATATGAATGTCTTGGTGATGATTATGCAAATGATGTTTTATGTTTGCTTATATGGTTATGTTACTTGCTATTTGCATGTGAGCTTACTAAGCATTTATGCTTACTCCCTCCTTTTCATTCCTTGTAGTGTTGACAAGCCAGCTCGGAAATCAGAAACGGTTGGAGGCACGGTCACACTATCCGTATACCATCTTGGCATAATGGCTTGTATATTTTGAGTATGGCATGTATAGCATTATAATCATTTTGTATATATGGTCTTATGATATGGTTATTGAGTGGTATGGAAATAGAAATGCTTGGTAATGATTAGCCATTGGAATGGCTAATCATGATCATATTTGGTATTATGTATGTCAAATTGCTAGCTAATCCATGGAAACCATGAAATAGGTAAAATTTACCATAAAATAGATTCAGACAGCAGCAGTGATGTGAGTTTAAAAAATCACTAAAAATAGTAGAAATGGAATTAAATAATGAATAAGTTATGGAATCGAAGTTTGATGAGTCTATTTTCATATGGAATAAGCGAAACAGGTATATGAGCTATATTTTATGAGATGTTTAAATTTTTGTGAAACAGGGCCAGAGCGATTTCTGGATCCCCTGTTCTGAATTTGGAAATTCACCATAAATTTTACAAAGATAATTAGAAGTCATGCTTTATATGTACAGATTCCTTATTGAGTCTAGTTTTATTATAGATAAACGGCATAGTCATTGAAGCTCTGTACAGGGAGATATCTGATTCGTAATACACAGAGGTCAGAGTAGTTGAACCCTGAAACAGGGGAGACTTTAACTAATAAACTGTACTAATTGGCCCAACCAAAAATTCTAGAAAAAAGTTAGTAGATCTATATATGAGTCTAGTTTCAGGAAAAATTTATGGAATTGGATTTAGAGTTTCGTAACTCGAGATATGATTTTTAAAGCGACTGTGATGCAGTTAGCCAGCTTGTCTGGAAATTTTAAAATGAATTGTATGAGCTGTTTAATTAATGAATTAAGTCCGTTAACACCTCGTGTTCGACTCCGGCAACGGTCTCGGGTACGGGGTGTTACAGTAAGAACTTGGGACAAGTGATGCACAAGCTTCTCGGGCCGTGAAAGCGTGACAAAAACGTCCAAAGCCACAAAATGCTTTGCGTGGCGCGACACACAATGCCTATGTTGCAACACACACCCTATGTTGAGCCATAGCAACCTAGGTTGAGTCATAGCCTAAACGTGAGCTACAAGCAAAGATGAAATCAGCAAACATATTTTGGCAGATTCTTAAAGATTTTATTTCTTACTTGCACCCAAAGTATCGAGGCATATCAAGCATAAAGTCCACATCTTTCAGCCTAATAACAGGCTTATATACACAAATTAGAGCATCAATCTATCAATCCATCAACTCATTCATCAAACACAGTTTTTAGTTTTCTTTTCTTTTCATGTTCGTGTAGTCGAAACTTTTCTATTCTGATGTGAAAAAAATCGTGAGTGAAGATTTCTTTAGCATCGTGCTTCAAATATATTCATAAGCTTTATCCTATCTCTTAGTTTTCTATTCATTTATTTATCTTTCGATTAATCATTGTTAAATATTATAATAGATTATTGTGCTTATTTCATATCTCTCATTATTAGATTAATAAACTAATTTATTTGTTAAGTGATTTGTTATCTAAAGTTAGTTGTTTCTTTAAGAGTACTTAGTATATTAGAGAGTAAAGCCCCTAATAGAATATCAAGACAGGTGAGACCGAAAGGGTATCTTGTCATGCATAACTTGTGCCAAGCGATGAGACCAAAAAGGTATTTGTATGCCTAAGAAGAGACCAGAAAGGTGACTTAGTTGGTAATCCTTAGTGAAGATGAACCAAGAAGGTAGTCTTAGCTAAGGGTGATAAATAACTTAATCAATGAAAGTTAATTATTTAATTAGATAATTAGGGATTTAATCGACCAAAGGCTAGAGGCTCACCTTGTCGGCACTAGGAATAGGAAAGTCCATGTAACACCACTTACCCGTATCCGACGCCGGAACAGGGTACGAGGTATTATCGGACTTAAACTCAAATGAACGTTCAAAATCGAGACATGAATTTCCACTCAAATTTAAAACTTTTCATAAACATTCATATCGTCCCTTAAACGAACCTACGAGGCCCAAAATGTGCTTTGGAAGCATTTCGTGACTAAACCGAGAACTTTCAAAAATTTTCCAACAATTAGAAAATTTTCATGCTTTGGAGGGTTACACGCCCATGTGGGTAGACCGTATGGCCTCACATGCCTGTGTGGCTTAGGACACGCTCGTGTCCTCAGCCCGTGCAACTCTCTGTTTATGGTCTCATCAACAAATTGGTCACACGGCCAAGACAAATGCCCGTGTGGGCGATTTAATTTCATAATTGTCCCTAAAATAGGTGCAGACTACACACGCCCTGGGCACACGCCCATGTCCCTGGGCCATGTCCTTCACACGGCTGAGACACATGGCCGTGTCTCTGCCTGTGTGGCCAATTCGAAACTAAAATTTACAATACAAGGGACATACAATCGGATTACACACCCATAGGGCAAGCCGTGTGTCACACACGGCCTAGACACGAACCGATGTGTCTACCCGTGTGGACAAAAATAAGGCTATTTACCAAGCCTCTTTGCCACCCTTACTTGCACCAACCTACACCATATAAAACAACACCAATCCAAGCATATACATACTACCAATTCAGCCACAACCAAGACATCCACACGTCAATTTCATGCTAATTTCTATCACATACAACATCTCATACTTATCATAAAAAATCTTGCAATAACCACCTCCATGGAAGGCATCATCATATGTATATATACTTAACCAATATTAGCCAATACCAAATGGTCATTTACAAAATGAATCAATTACCATTACAAGCCAACACATTTGGCCAAATCAATAATGACACATATCACAAAAAGACCAAGTCCCTATACATGCCATATTCAAAATAACTAAACCAATTATACCCAAATGATCAAATTGATAGTGTGATCGATGCTCCGACTATTTTCGATCCCCGAGTTAGCTTGGCAACACTATAAGAAATGAAAAGGAAATGGGGGTAAGCTTTAAGCTTAGTCAGTTTGTATGTAAATAATAATCAACTTTAAACATACAATAACATACACATAACATAATGTAAATTAGCACAAAATCACCAAGTGATCATAGAATTATCTTACTCATTTGCATCGTTACCAATAATGCATCTTAAACTGAAGTCATTTCTCATAAGTTTTGATTATGTACCTGTACCACTTCATTAGATAATCATAACCTTTCACATCTTTGACATAATCCTCAAATCACCTGTTGGACCACTTGGAATAATAAAGGATACTCAGGAATTACATTCACATAGAAGCGTACCAATGCCATATCCCCAATATAGTCTTACATGGGATCTCATACCGATGCCAATAGCCTAGCTATGGTCTTACACGATTCTCATATCGATGCCATGTCCTAGAAATGGTCTTACACGAAATCTCATAACGATGCCATATCCTAGATATGGTTTTGCACGTAAACTCATTGCCCTAATGTCATGACATTTGTATCCTAACTACTCCTAATGTCAAACAAGGAATTTTGCCATATCGAATCTTTGCCGAATGAATCAACAATGATAATTGTACAAGTCATGCAATAACAAAATATTAAATACATATGTAAGTTGCATTATTTACACACGAACTTACCTCAGTACAAAATATGGCTAACTAATTTGATTTAGTCCACAACTTTGTTCTTTCCCCGATCTAGGTCCGGACTCTGTTTTTCTCGGTTTATAATAGTAAATTTAGCTCATTTAATTATCACATTGTTCAAATCAGCCCAAAAACCATACTTTGGAAAAATTATAGTTTTGCCCCTAAAAGTTCACATATTTACAAATTAGTCCTTTGGCTCGTAAAATTAAATGTACTCATTTTCTTTGTTATCCAAGCCTAGCAAAACCTATATCATGCTCATATCAGCCTACATTTTCGTCAAATCAAATTTTTACTACACATTTTACAACTTTTACAAATAGGACATTTTTAGGTGTTTTCATGAAAAATCACTTAGTAAAAGATGTTTATCACATATCAAACTTTCCTAATCTATGATGAAACATCAAAATACATGCATGTCACACATGATTCAAACCCTAAACATCAACTACATCTCAAATAAATGGTGGAAATGGCTAGATCGGTTGATAACAACTTCAAAAATGTAAAGAACATTAAAAATGGGGCTATAATGCACTTACAATCAAGCCTAAAAGATGAAGAAACACTAGCTATGGTGACCTTAGGAATTTTAGCTATGGCATGGAGAAGATAAGCAAATTTTGACATAATTTTCCCTTTTTATTCTTTTATTAACCAAATAACAAAAGTGCCCTTTTAACTAAACATTCAAAATTTACTTATTCATGCTCATTTTTGTCCATAAAAATAGAAATTGGTCAAATTCTTATTTAAGGACCTCTAATTAATAATCCATAGCTATTTCATGCTTAAGGCTTCTAGAATCACATATTTTGGAACTTTTGCAATTTAGTCCTAAAAATAAAATTGAATGCTCTATCAACAAAATTTCTTAGCAAAACTTTCATACAATCATGAAAACATATCATAAACCTCAACACATTCATAAAATAACTATTTCTACTTCAGATTTGTGGTATCAAAACCACTATTCTGACTAGGCCCAAAATCGGGATGTTACAACTCTCCCCCTTAGGGATTTTCGTCCCTGAAAATCTTACTGGTAAAAAGGTTTAGATATTGTTTAAGCATGGTTTCCTCATTTTCCCATGTAGCCTCTTCAACCTCATGTCTTTTCCACAAAAATTTCACAAGGGAAATACTTTTATTCCTCAATTGTTTGACTTCCCGAGCCAAAATTTTAACTGTCTCTTTGCCATAAGTCATATCCGGTTGAATCTCAACCTCTATCGGTGAAATCATATGTGAAGGGCCTAATTGGTATTGACGCAACATAGACACATCGAACACATCGTGAATCTTTTCCAGCTTAGATGGCAAAGCCAATCAATATGCTACTGGCCCTTTTCTTTCGATAATCTCATACGGTCCAAAAAAACACGGACTCAACTTTCCTTTCCTGCCAAATCTAAAAACTTTCTTCCATCAAGACACTTTTAGAAATACCTTATCACCAATTGGAAACTCAATCCCTTTCCGTTTCAAATCTGCGTAGGATTTATGTCTATCCGAAGTTGCTTTCAAACAATCAAAAATTGTTTTCACTTTATCTTCGATTTCTCTTACTATATCGACCCCATGAATCTGATTCTCTCTGAGTTCAGTCCAATACAATGGTGTCCGAGACTTATGACCGTACAATGCCTCATAAGGTACCATTTTCAAACTCAACTGAAAACTGTTGTTGTAGGCAAATTCTACCAAAGGTAGATATTTTTCCCAACTACCCTCGAATTCAAGAATACAACACCGGAGCATATCCTCAAGAATCTGAATTACTTGCTCAGACTGACCATCAGTTTGCTGGTGAAAAGCAGTACTAAAGTTTAACTTTGTACCTAAAGCTTCTTGCAACTTCTTCCAAAACCACGGAGTGAACCTCGGATCTCTATCCAATATAATCGAAATAGGCACTCCATGTAATCTAACAATTTCACCAATGTACAAATCAGCTAACTCATCAAGTGAGTAATCAGTATGTACCGGAATAAAATGAGCCGACTTTGATAGCCTATCAACCACAACCCAAATGGCATCTTTCTTTTTCAGTGTCAAGGGCAAACCCGTCACAAAGTCCATAGTGATTCTATCTCATTTCCACTCAGGAACCATCACAGGCTGAAGTAAACCTGATGGTACTTGGTGTTCAGCCTTTACTTGCTGACAAATTAGACATCTCAAAACAAACTTGGAAATATCTCTCTTCATACCCAGCCACTAATACAATTTCTTCAAGTCATTAAACATTTTTGTACTGCCTGGATGAACAGATAAACATCCACTATATGCCTCGAGCAAAATTTTATAAATAAGCTTGTTATCTTTTGATACACAGGCCCTATCTCGGAACATTTAACATCCATGAGAACTAATCCAAAAATTTAATTCCATACCCGATTCAGATTGGGGTCTTTTGGCTTGCAAATCACTGTCACGTTTCTAAGCTTCGCAAATCTCTTGAAGAAACATCGGTGATAAACTGTAATTTAAACATATTTTTATCTCATGCTTAGTACATTTATGGATGATTTCTCCTTAGATTTGGTGAATTTGATGCTCCTAATCCTTTAGTTTAATATTTTATACTTAGGTGAGCATAGGAGAGAAAAAGAGCGAGAAACGGGCCAAAAACGGAGAAAATGGGCCAACATGAGAAAATTAACATGGCCTGGACTTCCTCACATTGGTAGACCACACGCCCGTGCCTATTAAACAGCCTTGACCACGGTCTGAAGCAATCGTACACGGGCGTGTCCCTGTCGAGCCCAAGTATAGTCCTATTCGGAAAAGACCACTTTTGAGGGCTCTTAGGAATTCTAAAGCCTATTTAAACACCTTAGGAGGCACTTAGAAGAAAAAAAACGAAGTAGGAAGCAAGGAATTACTCAAGGAAAGTTGATTGATCCATCTCAGAAGCCGGATTCATCCTCAAAACTGAAGATCTCCCTTCAATTTCTTTCAGAAGTTTTGGGTTTTCTTTATGTTTTGTTATCTTTATCCTTTTGAGATGTTTTCTTTCATAATTATGAAATGAACCCCCTAAATACCTAGGGGGAATGAAACCTAAGATGAATCTTGTTATTATTTGAATTGTATGATAAATATTTGACTTGTTCTTAATTATATGTTCTTAATTCTTATTTTAATATTCCAGGATATTGATTCAAGTTAATGCGCTTATTCAGAGGAGAAAAAGTCCCTATGTAAGAGTAAATTTGTCGTAATTAAGGTAGAGTTGATTGCACGCCTAGAGATAAGGTGACAAGATTTTGTCGGATTAGGGTGAAACCTAATAAGGGAGTCTATAGATCGAGTTAATGCAACACTAAGGTGTTAATTAGAAAGAGATTTCAATTAATCAACTTAGGGTTAGACATTATTAGTCCTGAGAGAGATAATAATATAACTTAGGGATTTCTACGGATCAAGTTAAATGAATAAATCGTCTAATTCAGAGTCAAATAACAAGTGAAGTTTGGGTGGATTTTTCCTTGGGTAATGTCTTAATCAATCGAGTTTTCCCAAAAACTTTTCCCCAATTTTCTCTCTGTGTACCCTTAGTTTAGTTAATTAGTTTAGATAAACAAATCCCTTAATTTGTAGGCTAGATAATAAAAAGAATGTAATTACTAGTACTCTTTGTTCCT
The DNA here is from genome assembly GCF_025698485.1 of Gossypium arboreum. NCBI lineage: Eukaryota > Viridiplantae > Streptophyta > Magnoliopsida > Malvales > Malvaceae > Gossypium > Gossypium arboreum. The sequence goes on from NC_069080.1 coordinate 44,461,662, forward strand.
TTGGGTTCGACAATTCGGTCTTGCTAAAGTTATACTACTGTTCGATAGGTACACTTGTCTTCATCGTGATAATAGTTAGTTTCAATAAAGATTAATTATAATTTTTTAAAACCTGTCGCGAATATCACGTATCAAGTTTTTGGCGCCGTTGCTGGGGAACTAAGATATTAAGAACACTCGATTTTTATTACTTTAGCCATTTTACTTTATTTGCAATTTAATTTTTTATTTTCTTTTCTAATTTTCTCTTTTATTCCCCTGTGGTAGGTTTTTTTTTATAATATATGACTAGAAGAAACTCATCGGGACCATTACTTTTGATAGTGAGATCGATAGCACAACTCGTAGAAACTGAAGAAAAATGAGGTGAAGCTTAAGATACACAGAGGGAGATCAAGAGGACGATATTCAAACCACAACCGAAGAAATGCCTGAAAATCAAGAAAATTCACTACCTCCTGCGATTGCCGCTGATCCAGTAAATCAGAATCATGTTGCACACACTATGTATGATTATGCTAAACCGAATTTAACAGGAACTGAGTCAAGTATAGTTAGGCCTGCTATTGCTGCAAATAATTTTGAAATATAACCTATTATGATTCAAATGATACAGCAATTTGTTCAGTTTGATGGTTTGCAGGATGAGGATCCAAACAATCACTTGGCGAATTTTCTGGAGTTTTGCGACACATTTAAAATCAATGGCATTTCTGACGACGCCATATCTTTGGTTATTTCCCTTTTCATTGAGGAATAAAGCTAAACAGTGGTTGAACTCATTACCACAAGGGTCAATCACTACTTGGGAACAAATGACCGAAAAAATTTTACCAAAATATTTTTCGGCAGATAAAATGGCTAAATTAAGGAATGATATCTCTTCTTTTGTGCAGATTGATCTAGAAACACTCTACGATGCATGGGAGAGATACAAGGATCTGTTGAGAAGATGCGTTCACCATGGGTTACCACTCTGGCTATAAGTTCAAACTTTTCACAATGGCCTGAATCCTTCGACTAGACAAATGGTTGATGTAGCCGCTAGTGGGACTATCAATAATAAGACACCTAAGGATGCTTATGGATTTATAGAAAATATGTCACTGAATAATTATCAGTGGCAAGTCATGAGGACAAAGCTAATGAAAGCAACTAGCATTTTTAACGTCGATTTGGTTACCATGCACTCTAATCAGGTAGAACTTTTGAATAAAAAATTTGACGGTTTCCTTGGATCTTCACAAGTTCACCTAGTAATGCAATACAATGCAAGTGAAGGAGGAACGAGCAGTTCAGAGTACCCACATTATGCCACAACATGGAAAACGAGCAATTAAATTATACGGGTAATAATCCTCGACCTCAAAATAATCCCTATACTTACAATGCAGGATGGAGGAACCACCCAAATTTCTCATGGGGAGGCCAAAGGAATCAGAGACCACCACCACCTCCAATCTTCCAACAACCACCTTACCAACAAGAGAAAAAGCCGAACCTTGAGGAGATGCTAACAAAATTCATCTCGTTGTCAAAAACTCATTTTCAGAATACTGAGACAGCACTTAAGAATCAACAAGTGTCGATCCAAGGGCTCGAAACTCAAATAGGCCAGCTCGTTAAATTGATATATGAACGACCACAAGATAGCCTACCGAGTAACACTGAATCTAACCCAAGAGAGCAGCTCAATGCGATTACCATTCAACATGAAGAAGGGTTAGTTGCACTTGAACCAGAACCGAGGCAAGAAATTGTGGTAAGTAAAGGTAAAGGTGAGGTGGAATATAATGACCAAAAACAGGTAAGTAAAGAGTAAAAACCACATGTACCATACCCCAATGCGACAAGGAAAGACCGCACAGATGAACAATTTGGTAAATTCCTTAAACTATTAAAGAAATTACACATTAACTTACGATTTATTGAAGCTTTTTCGCAGATGCTAAACGCAGTCACATTCTTAAAGGAGCTTTTAGCAAAGAAATGGAAGTTGGATGAAGCATCGCATGTGGATTTAAATGCAGTTTACTTAGCCATTCTACAGAACAAGCTAGCCAACAAATTGAAAGATCCAGGGAGTTTTACGATTCCTTGTTTAATTGGTAGCTTAAATGTTAAAAATGCTTTGGATGATTTAGGGGCTAGTATCAAGGTCATGCCTTACAAAATGTTTAAGCAACTAGGTCTTGGGAAACCCAAACAAACTAGGATGAGCATTCAATTAGCAGATAAAATAATCAGATTTCCTAGGGGTATTATTGAAGATGTACTCGTTAAAATTGACAAATTTATATTCCCAGTTGATTTCATTGTTTTAGACATAAAAGAGGATAGTAACGTGCCTTTAATTTTAGGGAGGCCCTTTTTAGTTGTAACGCCCAAAAAATCTCTAAACCCAAAAATCTCGAAATCCCAAACTTTTTTTGTTTTCGGTTTTGATAAAAATTGTGTTTTTTGTTCCTAGCCATGTGATAATTATAGTAGATCTTAATTAAGGTTTGAGTTTGAACCTAGGAATAAATAAAATTATAGTTTAATTATTAAATGAATCAGGGTTGGCAAGTAGTTGGGCTTTTAAATAAAGATAAGGGAAAATAGCATCAAAAAGCCTTGTGGAAGAGTGGCTAAGTGACGCCACTTAGAGTGTAGGGAGGTGGCGTTAGTAGCTAGCAAGGGGATCCAAGGTTCGAATCCTAGCTTAGTATTTTTAGAAGTTTAATTTTGGTCTTCTAGAAGGATGGAAGTGGCGTGAAGATGGACTCCAAGGGGAGTGTTCAGAAGAGAAAATTAAGGAAAAAATCAAGGGGTTATCAGGGAGAAAAATGAGGAGATGAGAAGGGAGAAGTGATGGAGCCGAATTGGGAATTAGGCATGGAAAATCAGCTATAAGGGCTATAAATAGGGGCCGAATACAGGGTTTCCAGGCAACTGCCAAAATTTTTCTTCACCTTGTTGCCAGAAACCCCTTTCTCCAAAAGTCGAAAACCCTTTTCTTTTCAAGATCCAAAAAGCTAAAACCCTTTTGTTTTTCTTTCTTTTCTTCCTGCCGATTTCTATTCTTCTCTACACAATTTTCTTTGCTTCACTTAGCCAATTTCTTCTTTTACTCTTCTTCTTTAATCTGTACCAAATAAAGCTTATTCACCATACTAAGTTTGAAAAGCTGAAAAGCCGAATCTCCCAAGGGTTGAATACTCTTTGACCGAATCTAGTGTAAGTGTTGCTCTTCCAATCGGGTTTCTTTGCTAAGTATCAAATAATGTCCCTCACTTCTTTCTAATAGACTTTTGTAAGGAATTAGTGTCAGATCTCGATTTTGGATTCCTGCCGATTTGCTCTTCAGATCTGAGAAAGACGCGTGTTTAGTGATCAAAGGAAAAGCTAGTAAAGGCTTGGCGTTCAAGTAAGGTTAAGGTGAGATTTCGGCTTTTGGTACAGTATTCAATAAGTATGTAAGATTAATATTTGAGTGATATCGATTGTAGGTTTAGGCTAAGGAGATTGCATCACGCTTGCTTACCAGGTGTGTACATACACTGCACACACATTATGTATCGGCAAAAGCCAAAACGCCGAAAAGCCAAAACGCCGAAAAGCTGAAAGTTTTGCTACGGTAGTCTTGCGAGTGCACGAACACTTGTAAGGGGGAAACCTATAGGTTTTCTGAGGCCCACGGGCGATTCCATGGACTTGGGTTGTGATTTGGCCATATGGGCCAGAATGGGCTAAATGGGCCCGATAGGCTGTTGGGCTCATAATAGGCAAAAACTGAATGTTGATGCTATGTGATAAGAACTTGTATGTGAGCATGAATATGAATGTGACTGGGCCTAACAGGCCATATAAATGTGATTTGAGCCTAATGGGCCATATACAGGTGATTTGGGCCTAATGGGCCATATGAATACGATTGGGCTTAATGGGCCAGATACAGGTATGTGAAATTGTTTGGGCTTTGTAAGGAGTTTTAGGCCTAGTATATGATATCCACATAATACTTAATTAATATATTGCGACCATGGACAAGTCAAAGGGTTAAGGTGTGGCAACGGGTATATGCATGTCTAGGATTGGATCTAAGGAGAGCTTGGTACTTAAGCAGTCTTAATGACTCACCTCCTCTTCTCTGGAATCCTACCTGGTGCATAGTGTTCATTCAACTTAGCTCAAAGGACTCGTTAACGGGCCAAGGTAAGTCAAAACCGTAATTAAGGGAAAATTACTGAAATGCCCTTAAGGGCAAAAATGACTAAAATACCCCTAGGTGTAGAATGTATGTTTTATTGATGTGACATGCATACATATGATATTCTGCTTAGGTTGCATATGGGTGGGAATTATGGAACGGAGGAACTGTATTAGGATCGCATGGTTGCTTGACAATCGTGGATCCACCGACGACTTTTAATGCCCAATATGTAAATAAAGGTAGTTCCGCAATCGGGCTACCATGGTGTGTGGAATGGGTGGGTTGATATTTATATCTTTACATAGTGTGACGGGGGACAGAGATGGTGTGTAGTGGATGGATAATTTGGATGAGATTGCATTGCATGATTGATGAATGATGTTTTTTTTGAATGCTTATTTTCCGTTGAGGGTTGTACACACTGAGTTTGAGAAAACTCACCCCCCTCTTTTATTTTATTTTCAGGTGATGCTCAGTAAAAGGTTCGATGTTTTGGAGGGACTATGGGTGGCCAGCTAGCAAGACAACTTGGACTTGTTTCTCTTTTAAAAGCATATAAGTTCTTTATTTTATTAAGTATATTTTTTTTCGGATAGGAATGTAATAAGTCTTCCTTATTATTATTTGGATTATTATTATTTTCATTGTAATTACGAGAAGTTAAACATGGGATTCCTAAATTATAGTATGTTTTCTACGTTTCCGCAACTTAATTTTTAAATGATAAAATTTTCTTAAATCAAATGTTTTAAACAAGACTTTCGCAACTGAAAGTTGTGTTTATTTTTAAGTTAATTAAGGTTTCTTTTGTTTAAGAAGGGTTTTCAATGAAAACATAGTTTTCGCTAAAACGCTTCAATGTGACACGCCAGATTTGGCCATAACGTCTGGGCTGGGTTTAGAGTGTTACATTTAGTGGTATCAGAGCCCAAGTTGTAAAACTTGAGCTGTGAATTGGGCCTTATTACTTGGTTTTTTTGTGTCTTAAAAAAATATTTTGAATCACAATGTTTTGGAAAAAGGGAAGTCTTGCTGAGCAGCACACCGAGTCTCCGATGTCGAACCAAGTACGTACTTTATTTATTTAAGTTTATTTAAATTATTATATAGTAGATAGTTAGGGGGCTACTTTAGATGTTTGTTAGAATGGAACTAAAGCCTGTAGGATCTGGAACCTATAGAGGATTTTCGAAAATGATCTTCTCTTTAAATATTTTCATAAAACATCGGTGTAAGTATTAAACTAACTAAAAATTCATAAAATTTTAATCCAGATAATACACGAATCAATGATGAGTGCTAGATGAGGTGCAAGGGGCCGTGGTCGAGGCCGCGGAAGTGTTAGGGCTGAATCGTCGGCATCGGGCCATATGCCCGATGTTGGAGTAGAAGAGGCTCTGGCCTTACCTGTGGTTGGGAATGGACAGTATGATTGGGCCACGGGAGAAGATACATTGTCCCAGGCAATGCTGAGGATTTTGGAAAGGGTAGCTGGGCCCAATAATGGCAACAAAAATCGGTGGTCCATTTTAGAATGACTTTGATCGAACGGGGTTGAGATCTTTAAGGGCGTGGCTGGCGTGGCTCCTAATGTGGCGGAATATTGGTTGGAACAAAAGTTGAAAGGAGCTGTGTCACTATTAAGGGAAGAAGACTGCCAGTGGTGGTTGACAGTGAAAGAGGACACCCAACCGGAATAGGTCACTTGGGAGTTCTTCAAAGCTGCTTTCCAAGGGAAGTATGTGGGAACAAGCTATGTGGGTGCCAGAAGGAAGAAGTTCCTGAACCTGAACCAAGGAAACAAATCGGTGGCGGAGTATGAGGCGGAGTTTCTACGCCTTAGTAGGTATGCAAGAGTAATGGTGGCAACAGAGTATGAGCGTTGCGTTAGGTTTGAGGATGGACTTAGAGATAGTCTCAAGGTACTAATAGCTCCACAAAGGGAGTGAGTTTTCTTGGAGTTGGTGGAGAAGGCAAAGATAGCGGAAGAGGTAAAACACACTGAGTGCTTAAACCGAGAAAAAGAAAGGGGTAAGAGTAAAAGGGAGGCTGAGACTCCTGGTGTTGGACAGATGCCTAGGGCTAGGGCTAGAGTTAATGGGCCAGATAGAGCATGGCCCCCTGCTATTAATCCAGGGGTGCCACTTTGTGTTGATTGTGGGAAAGGTCATGTAGGCGAGTATTGGAAGAGGAAGGAAGCTTGTCTAGCTTGTGGATCTATGGAGCATAGGATTAGGAATTGCCCTAGAATGTCACTCAGTGCAGTCATGGATCGAGGTGGTGTCTGACCACAAAGGGTGGTCGGTCACCACCACGAGAGGTCGTGATCAGGCCAGGGGTGGAAACGGTTTGGGTCGTGGAGCACCAGGTAGAGGTGTTGGTCATGCTGAGGCGAGACAGCCAGCTTTGGTCTATGCAACACATCGTCAAGAGGATGGAAATACTCTAGAGGCGAATAATGGTACGTACTTACCCATAGTGTGCTATTTACCTAAATTGGAATTAGAGTGTGCAGCGGAAGTGTGGTGTGGTAGTCTGTGTTAGTAGTTGGAAATTTTGAGGATGAAATTTTTTTTAGTGGGTAGAGTTGTAACGCCCCAAAAATCTTAAAACCCAAAAATCCCAAAATCCTGAAATTTCTTTATTTTCGGTTTTGATAAAAATTGTGTTTTATGTTCCTAGCCATGTGATAATTATAGTAGGTCTTAATTAAGGTTTGAGTTCGAACCTAGGAATAAATAAAATTATAGTTTAATTATTAAAAGAATCAGAGTTGGCAAGTAGTTGGGCTTTTAAATAAAGATAGGGGAAAATAGCATCAAAAAGCCTTGTGGATGAGTCGCTAAGTGACGCCACTTAGAGCGTAGAGAGGTGGCGTTAGTAACTAGCAAGGGGATCCAAGGTTCGAATCCTAGCTTAGTATTTTTAGAAGTTTAATCTTGGCTGTAACACCCTGAATTTGGGCCTAGAAGTATTGAGCCTTGAGTGTGGGTCTGTAAGGAGGTTATATATAGGTATTTAATTGTGCAATGAAATGACACAATTAAATGTCTGCTTTAGTGGTTAATGGCCCGAGAAGTGTTGGAGAAATCTTGGGTTCAAACACAGGCTTTAGTAAAATTTTGGTATTAAGTGAAAAAAAAACCTGGATGCTTGGATGAGGGCCTTTTAAATTATTGTGTTAAATAAATGACACAAGGAAGCTTGTAGTCTAGTGGTTGTGGCGTCATTAAGGTTGTATGGGAGCCTGGGTTCGAGCCTTGGCTCTTGCAATTTATTCTGGTTTTTTTTTAAGGGAACTTGGACTTTGGCCTTTAGACCTTATAATTAATTGGGGATAAAATATGACATAAAAAGAGCCTGTGGTGAAGTGGCAAGGTGGCATCATAGAGTTGGCAAGGAAGTCCAGGGTTCGAAACTTATGGCAATCAAAGAGCATTTATTTTGCTAACAAGGGGCGGCAAGAGTTGGTGTTGAATTTAAACTCTGATGTTGGAGGGATCCTACATTGGGAAGCTAACATAAGAGGGGATGCAAAGCTGGCTTTAAATAGAAAGAACCATGAAGAGAGTAAAGGTACCTTTCTTGGCTGATCCCTTTCGCTTTATGGCGTGCTCATTTGGGTTGGGCGTCGACTTAGAGTGCTCAGAGCGTGGATTAACTCCAGTCTCCAATCAGGTGTGTATTTCTCACTACTCTAGTTGTAGGATGGCTACTTCGGGCCGCGATGGGCCGAAAGGGGCCATGTGGGCCCAATGGGCCTACGGGCCCAATTGGATAAGTTGTTTGATTGTGTAGTAAATATTGGACTAGGCTAGGTGAATCTCATATCTGTGGCTAGATTTGGGCTAAAAGGCCACACGAACGTATGGGCCCATTTGGTAGAGAAGGGCTTTAGGCCCATTCGTATTGTTATCCTGTTTAGAATACTTTAGTTTACCAAATTCTTGAAATACCCCGGTTGTAAAATTACCAAAGTACCCCGGTTTATAAAACTACCCAAATATCCTCGATTTATAGAATTACCGTTTTACCCTCGATTTACAGAATTACCGTTTTACCCTCGATTTACAGAATTATCGTTTTACCCTCGATTTACAAAATTACTAAAATACCCTTGGTTTAAAAAATTACCAAAATACCCTTGATCAGTAAAATTACCAAAATACTCCTGGTTTGTAAAATTACTAAAATACCCCTAGTTTGTAAAATTACTAAAATACCCTTGATTTGTAAAATACCGAAATACTCCTGTAGGGTAGAATTACTGAAATACCCTTGTAGGGTAGAAATACCGAAATACCCCTGTAGGGTAGAATTACTGAAATACCCCTGTAAGGTAGAATTACTAAAATACCCCTGTAGGGTAGAATTACCGAAATACCCTTGTAGGGTAAAAATACCAAAATACCCCTGTAGGGTAGAATTACCGAGATACCCATGTGGGGTAAAATTATCATTTTGCCCCTAGGGTGTTAAATTACTGTTTTGCCCTTGTGGGCAAGTGACTAACTTGGACTGTATGGTTGACGGATTTGATTGTGAATATATGTTGGTGATATGAATGACTTGACTGTGATTGTTTGATTCAAATATGGACATGACATTCTGTATGCATGACATGTTGCATGGGTTGGGTTTTATAAATGGAGGAAGTGCTAAAAGGGCTTTGCCCCAGTTTATCGAAAAGGGCTTTGCCCTAGTTTACCGAAAAGGGCTTTGCCCCAGTTTACTGAAAAGGGCTTTGCCCCAGTTTATCAAAAAGGGCTTTGCCCCAGTTATTAAAAAGAGGCTAGGCCTCAAGTTATATGATAAATGACTATCTTGCCAATGGAGAGTTTGGTTGGGTGGGTTGAGTTATTACCTACATGGAGAGCTTGGTTGGTACGGGTGGAGAGTAGCGGATGGTGGGTTGAGTAGTCTCCCAAATGGGCTTGCATACATTCATTGGTATTTCATGTGATTTTAAAATGGGCCTATGGGCCATACCATTTCTGATAAAGGCTTGCCCGATGATTTGATTTATGAAAAGGCTCGGCCTAGTAAGATTAAATAAAAGGCTTCGGCCCAGTATATGTCGAGAATGAATAGGGCTTTGGCCCAGATTGTAATAATACTATGTTATTCATCGTTTGTTTGTTATTGGGATTACACACTGAGTTTTCATAAACTCACCCCGTTTCAAAGCGAAGCGGTAATCCCTAAGCTTAGATGGTTTGGAGCTGCGAGGACTTGGAGATGGCCACACCATCATTTACATTTCTTTTAATTGCAATTAGATTTCGTTTTGGGTTTTTAATTTATGTAATAAGGCCGTTGGTGGGTTTTAAGTTTTAATTTGGATTATGATTTCTTATAATAAACTGCTAGTCTAGGAAAACTCGAGATTTCAAAATGGCATGATTTTTCTAAGGAACACAAGCTTCCAACAACAAAGTTTTCAAAATGCTTCCGCGATTTTAAATGAGGTAATATACCAAAGGAAAACAAATTGGTAAACGCTTTGATGAGAACTTTAGTTTAATAATAATAAAGGAATTTAGATTCAGTAATGGATTTTCACCGGAAAGATCAAATTTAAAAAAATGGTTTGATGTGACGCACCAGATTCGACCATAACATCTAGGCCAGGTTTGGGGTGTTGCATTGGCCTTCTAAAAGGATGGAGGTGGCGTAAAGATGGAATCTAAGGGGAGTGTTCAGAAGAGAAAATTAAGGAAAAGATCAAGGGATTATTAGGGAGAAAAATGAGGAGATGAGAAGGGAGAAGTGATAGAGCCGAATTGGGAATTAGGCATGGAAAATTCAGCTATAAAGGCTATAAATAGGGGCCGAATACAAGGTTTCCAGGCTACTACCGAAATTTTTCTTCATCTTGTTGCCAGAAACCCCTTTCTCCGAAAGCCAAAAACCCTTTTCTTTTCAGGATCCCAAAAGCCGAAAACCCTTTTGTTTTGCTTTCTTTTCTTTCTGCCGATTTCTATTCTTCTCTATAAAATTTTCTTTGTTTCACTTAGCTGATTTCTTCTTCTACTCTTCTTCTTTAATCTGTACCAAACAAACCTTATTCACCACACTAAGTTTGAAAAGCCGAAAAGCCGAATCTCTCAAGGGCTGAATACTCTTTGACCGAATCTAGTGTAAGTGCTACTCTACCAATCGGGTTTCTTTGCTAAGATCGAATAATGTCCCTCATTTCTTTCTAATCGACTTTGGTAAGGAATTAATGTCAGATCTTGGTCTTGGATTCCTACCGATTTGCTCTTCAGATCTAAGAAATACGCGTGTTTAGTGATCAAAGTAAAAGCTAGTAAAGGCTCGACGTTCAGGTAAGGTTAAGGTGAGATTCCAGCTTTTGGTAAAGTATTCGATAAGTATGTGAGATTAATCTTTGAGTGATATCGATTGTAGGTTTGGGCTAAGGAGATCGCATCATGCTTGCTGACCACGTGTGTACATACACTGCACACACATTATGTATCAGCAAAACCTGAAATACCGAAAAGTCGAAATGCCGAAAAGCTGAAAGTTTGGCTACGGTAGTCTTGCGAGTGTATGAACACTTGTAAGCGGGAGATTGATAGGTTGCCTGAGGCCCACAGACAATTCCATGGACTTGGGTTGTGATTTGGCCATATGGGCCGGAATGGGCTAAATGGGCCCAATGAGCTGTTGGGCCCATAATAGGCAAAAACTGAATGTTGATGCTATGTGATAGGAACTTGTATGTGAGCATGAATATGAATGTGACTGGGCCTAACGGGCCATATAAATGTGATTTGGGCCTAATGGGCCATATAAATATGATTTGGGCCTAATGGGCCATATGAATACGATTGTGCTTAATGGGCCAGATACAGGTATGTGAAATTGTTTGGGCTTTGTAAGGGGATTTGGGCCTAGTGTATGATATCCACATAAGACTTAATTAATATATTGCGATCGTGGACAAGTCAAAGGGTAAAGGTGTGGCAACGGGTATACGCATGTCTAGGATTGGATTTAGGGAGAGCTTGGTACTTAAGCGGTCTTAATGACTCACCTCATCTTTTCTGAAATCCTACCTGGTGCATAGTGTTCGTTCATCTTAGCTCACGGGACTCGTTAACGGGCCAAGGTAAGTGAAAGCCGTAATTAAGGGAAAATTACCGAAATGCCCTTAAGGGTGAAAATGACCAAAATACCTCTAGGTGTAGAATATAAGTTTTATTGATGTGACATGCATACATATGATATTCTGCTTTAGTTGCATATGGGTGGGAATTATGGAACGGAGGAAGTATATTAGGATCACATGGTTGCTTGACAATCGTTGATTCACCGACGATTTTAAAGCCCAATATGTGAATGAAGGTAGTTCCGTGATCGGGCTACCATGGTGTGTGGACTGGGTGGGTCGATATTTATATGCCCACATGGTGTGACGGGGGATGGAGCTGGTGTGTAGCAGATGGATAATTTGGATGGGATTGCATTGCATGATTGATGAATGATGTTTTTTTTTTGAATGCTTGTTTCTTGTCGAGGGTTGTACACACTGAGTTTGCGAAAACTCATCCCCCTCTTTTATTTTATTTTCAGGTGATGCTCAGTAGAAGGTTCGATGTTTGGAGGGACTCTGGGTGGCCAGCTAGTAAGACAACTTGGACTTGTTTCTCTTTTAAAAGCATATAAGTTCTTTATTTTATTAAGTATATTTTTCGGACCGAAATGTAATAAGGCTTCCTTATTATTATTATTATTTGGATTATTATTATTTTCATTATAATTACGAGAAGTTGAACATGGGATTCCTAAATTATAGTATGTTTTCTACGTTTTCGTAACTTAATTTTTAAATGATAAAGTTTTCTTAAATCAAATGTTTTAAATAAGGCTTTCGCAGCTAAAAGGGTTGTTTCTTTTTAAGTTAATTAAGGTTTCTTTTGTTTAAGAAGGGTTTTCAATGAAAACACAGTTTTCACTAAAACACTTCAATGTGACATGCCAGGTTCAGCCATAATGTTTGGGCCGGGTTTGTGGTGTTACATTAGCAACTGCTAGAACGATAATTGATGTTGGTACATGTGAACTCACACTTCGTGTGGGTGATGAAACAATCACTCTTCAAGCTCGTAATTCGAGTAACACCTTAAAAATCGAGGGTGATTGTATAAATCATACTACTAGTACAGATCATGTGGTGAAACCCTCTGTACAAAAAATAGGTTTGAAGAGCGCACATGAGCCTTGTTCAAGCAACAACAAAGGACCTATCTATGAGGAACGAAGGCTACGAGTTGAGGAACTAGATGAATGGTGAACACATAAACCAAAACCACGCCTTAACGAGATCAATATTCCACAAAATTAGCTTAAGGTTGGAGACAAAGTAATACTGGATGCAGCAGATCCTCGTATTGCCACTTTTAAATCTAATAGAGAAATTCCTCTCACGGTACCCAATATTTTTATATACGGTACAGTCGAGGTAATTCATCCTAAATTCAGCACTTTTAAGGTAAACAGTACTCGTTTAAAACCTTATTTTGATAAAATTGATAGCAGTGAGGAGGAGTGTAAACTCCTCGCACCACCATGACCACGCAGCAGAAAGGTAAGTCGAGCTTAGACTATAAATAAGCGCTTCTCGGGAGGCAACCCGAGCACTAACAGTATTAACTTTTTAAAATTTTAGTTTTTAACATTTAATCACCAACTGAGTACTTGGCCACAGGTTTCCCAGAACCACACGACCAGGTACACAGGCGTGCCTTAGACTGTGCTCACACCACGGGCAGAGACACATCCGTGCGATACGGCCGTGTGAAAACAGGGCAAAATTTTTCCCCAACACGAGATGCGATAAATTGCCATGGCTGTGCGACGTGGACATGGGCAAGTCTTTCAAAACAATACGGGCGTGTGACATGCCCGTGTCTAGAAACCGTGATTGAAACTGAGAATTTAGCACGGGCGTGCGACACGCCCATGCCCATCACCCATGCTCAAGACTAATAAAAAAACACAGATACGCACCTATATACACGGGCGTGGGATAAGCGAATGAGTAATGACACGGTCGTGCAACATGGCTGTGTGCACCAATGCGCCCAATTTTGAAAACCACGAAACGTACGGGCTGAAATGAGGGCACGCCCGTGTGCCCTAATTTCTTTATAAACACCTATTATTTTTACGTTTTTTTAATTTTATTTTTATCTTTATTAATATGTTGAAATTACTTTTTATTTCCCTTTAATAGTATTTTTATTTTATTTTGAGATTTTATAATTTTTATTCGGCTATTTCTTTACGAGTAATTATGTTTCTTTATATTTCCTAAAAGAAGTTCCTGATTCTAACACAGTTATAAAGAGCTCCAAAGCTGGAAAGGGTTCTCCACGACTACCATGTCCTGCCCAACCACCACAATAACCTCTTCACTGGACACTGTGGTTACCGGAGTATCCTCCTCCAATTTCGTCATTGCCTTGGCCGATTATTCTCCATAACTCCAATTCAAGGAGTCCATTCATCATTCAGGAAGTTTCGCTTCTCTCCCTATCTTATGATCTTATATCTATATTTTTCATTAAATCTAACTTTGTACATTAAGGACAATGTACATCTTAAGTGTGGGGGGGGTTATTTATCTCATTATCAAAAAAATCCCTGAATTTTGTCTTATTTTCATGTGATCTTCTCATATCATTATTAAAATGAACTTTGATTAATTTATGATTTTTATTGATATGTCTTGAATTAAAACATAGGCATTCATGCATTGATTGTTTAAACTTTAAGGAATTGGAGAATCAAGCATGATAAGTTGATTTTTAAGAATTAAAAAATTTTTAGGTTGATTCCCCAACTTTAGGTATTATTATCATGAGTTAAAATTCACAGGTTTAAACATGAAAAGCCATAGTTCTTGTGAGATATTGAGCCTTTAGAGCATCTATTATTTCTTTCATGCTCACTTTTATTGTTGCTTTGAGTGTGTCAATATTGAATTGTCATTCTAGAACTTGCTTGATTATGCATGTCAAGACCACACCATTTGACTTGATATGTTGAGATGATAAAGACACTTAGGTTTAACCTACTCACTCCATAAAAGCCTACCTTCACAATTAACCCCTAGTGAACCCCCTGGAGCCTAACAACCCATTCATTGATTTACCCTCAACATTAACCCTTAACCTATTATTGTTGAAATCCCCTAAATTAATTTGATCCCTATTTTTGTCAAGATTTGATTTGAATAAATTGCTTAGCTATGTTTTATTTTTGATAGATAGCCTATCTTATTTGACTTGTTCTAAATATATATATACAATACATACATATATATTAGTAGTAATTCGTTGTTTTTTGAGCTTAAGTGTTAATTCCATATTCTGAGAAGAAGCTCACTTGTATTCAATTAATGATTAGTTATTTTTCTAGTTAGGTAATTTTTCAATTCAATCTCGATTCTAACCTTTTCTTTCAGCTTGTGACCACACCCCCTAACCAAAGCCACGTTACAACCCTCTAAAGACCTTTTGATTGACGTATCATCTCAATATATATAGTGGTGGAGATTTCATTTTCATGCAAGCCTATGGTAATAACTTTTCATATTGACTAATGAGTGCTTCATTTATTGTCCTTAAATACCTCGAGTGATTTGAGTGAATCTTTAGTGAGGATGTTAAACTTTGTGATATTTTGAATCAAAGGTAATCACTTAAATGAGGGGAGACACCTATGTTTTCGTGATAAAATGCTCAACTTGGAATGTTTGAAACTTTAATGCCCTTCTAGTTGGATTCTCAATGTATGATTACTTATGGTTTATTTTGAGATATTATCAATAGGGATTATAAGTTGAGAAGAATTTATTTTGATTGTGGGTTGAGGATTTTTCTTGAGGACAAACAAACGCTTAAGTGTGGGGGTATTTGATAAACCGTAATTTATACATATTTTTATCCCATGCTTAGCACATTTATGGATGATTTCTCCTTACATTTGGTGAATTCGATGCTCCTAATCCTTTAGTTTCATGTTTTATACTTAGGTGAGCATAGGAGAGTAAAAAGAGTGAGAAACGGGCCAAAAATGGAGAAAATGTGCCAACATGGGAAATCAACACGGCCTAGACTTCCTCATACGGGTAGACAACACGCCCGTGCCTATTTAACAGCCTTGACCATGGTCTGAAGTAATCGCACATGAGCGTGTCACACGAGCGTGTCCCTGTCAAGCCCAAGTATAGTCCTATTCGAAAAAGGCCACTCTTGAAGGCTCTTAGGCATTCTAAAGCCTATTTAAGCACCTGAAGAGGCACTTAGAAGAAAAACACGGAGTAGGAGGCAAGGAATTACTCAAGGAAAGCCAATTGATCCATCTTAGAAGCTGGATTCATCGTCAAGACTGAATATGTTTTGTTATCTTTATTCTTTTGAGATGCTTTCTTTCATAATTATGAACTGAACCCCCTAAATACCTAATGGGAATGAAACCTAAGACGGATCTTGTTATTATTATCTGAATTTTATGATAAATATTTCACTTGTTCTTAATTATGTGTTCTTAATTCTTATTTTAATATTCCAAGATATTGACTCAAGTTAATGAGCTTATTCAGAGGAGCAAAAGTCCCTGTGTAAGAGTAAATTTGTCGTAATTAAGCGGAGTTGATTGAACGCCTAGAGATAGGGTGACAAGATTTTGCCAGATTAGGGTGAAACCTAATAAGGGAGTCCACAGATCGAGTTAATGCAACACTAGGGTGTTAATTAGAAAAAGATTTCAATTAATCAACCTAGGCTTAGACGTTATTAGTCTCGAGAGAGATAATAATATAACTTAAGGATTTCTACAGATCAAGTCAAATGAATAAATCGTCTGATTTAGAGTCAAATAACAAGTGAAGTCTGGGTGGATTTTTCCTTGGTTAATGTCTTAATCAATAGAGTTTTCCCAAAAGATTTTCCCCAATTTTCTCTCTGTGCACCCTTAGTTTAGTTAATTAGTTTAGATAAATAAATCCCTTAATTTTTAGACTAGATAATAAAAAGAAAGTAATTACTAGTTCTCTTGGTTCCTTTGGGTTCGACAATCCCGTCTTGTTAAAGCTATACTACTGTTTGATAGGTACACTTGCGTTCATCGTGATAATAGTTAGTTTCAAGAATGATTAATTATAAATTTTAAAACCTGTCACGAATATCACGTACCAATCGGTCTAGCTCTCAATTCAGCTAGAATCAAACCATTAATGAATAAGGTCAACGAAGAGTTCGTAGCTCTCAAAGCAAATAGCGATTTCCTACTCAAAGCATTAACGACGACATTCGCCTTTCCCGGATGGTAGTCATTCACTAACTTGTAATCTTTTAATAATTCCAACCATCTCCTTTGCCATAAATTCAAATTCTTTTGAGTCATTAAGTACTTTAAACTTTTATGATCAGTATAAACATAACATTTCTCACCATACAAATGATGTCTTCAAATCTTCAACGCAAACACAATGGCGGCTAGCTCCAAATCATGTGTTGGATAATTTTTCTCATGCGGTTTCAGTTGCGGCTAGCTCCAAATCATATGTTGGATAATTTTTCTCATGCGGTTTCAATTGCCTTGAGGCATAAGCTACCACTTTGCCTTCTTGCATAAGCACACAACCTAATCATTCAAGGATACATCACTATAAATCACAAATACTTTTCTCAGCTGAGGTTGTACTAAAACCGGTGCCTCAGTCAACAATGCCTTCAACTTTTCAAAACTCTGTTGACACCTTTCTGACCATTCAAACCTGAAATCCTTCTGTAGCAACTTTTTCATTGAAGTAGCAATCATGGAAAATCCTTTAACAAATCATCTTTAATAATCGACTAAGCCTAGAAAGCTTCTAACCTCGGATACATTCATTGGTGGTTTCCAATCAACAATTGCTGAAATCTTACTCGAGTCAACTTGAATACCATCACCCGAAACAATGTGCCCCAAAAATCTGACTCATTAAGTCCATAAACACAGCGAGAGCATTCGTTAAACCAAAAGGCATGACCAAAAATTAATAGTGACCATACCTCATCCGAAATGCAGTTTTCGGCACATCTAAGTCTTTAACTCTCAACTGATAGTAATCGGACCTCAGTCTATCTTTGAAAACCATGTGGCCCCTTTCAATTGGTCAAAAAAATCATCTATTCTCAGCAAAGGATACTTATTCTTTATGGTCACTTTATTGAGTTGTCGGTAATCAATGCAAAGTCTCATAGAGCCGTCCTTTTTTTTCACAAATAATACTGGTGCACCCCATATAGAAAAACTAGGTCTCGCAAAAACTTTATCCATCAACTCTTGCATATAAGCTTTCAACTCTTTTAATTCTGTTGGAGCCATTCTGTACGGAGCAATCGAAATAGGTGCAGCGTGTAACAGCCTGATTTTGGGCCTAGTCAGAACAGTGGTTTCAGAACCACTAACCCAAGGTTGGAGAAATTATTTTTAATATTATTTTATGTGTGATGGCATGTTTATAAAGGTGCATGAAAATTTTGGTGAATTAATTTTAGCGATTTCATGCTTAATTGTGAAAATTGACTAAATCGCATAAAGTTCAAAAAGTCTTGAATTGATAGCTAAGGGTGTTAAATTGCCATGAAACTTAAATTGGGGATCTTTAAAGGGAAAATAGACCCTTGGATTTTAGCTTGGCCAGCCATGGGGACAAAAATGGTCAAGAAGTCAAATTAGGTGGGTTTTGGTATCTTATTTGACTAAAATAGAAATAAAATAAACGAAAGATGATTTCATTCCTTTTCACCATTTCTTCTCCACCGAAAATTCAGTCATTGTTGGGGTTTGAAAGCTTGAAAATTTCAGCAACTTGTAACCCTCTCAAGTAAGTGATCTTGATGGTTTTTCTTGATGATTTTTGTACTTTTAGAACCCTTGTAGTGTAACACCCCTATTTCGTAACCGTCGCCGGAATAGGAAAGGGGAGTCACCGGACAGACAGAGCATTTCAGAGTAACACAGATTCACAGATATCATATAATATCAATACATAAATATTCATCCACAATTCATCCATTAAGATGGTCTACGAGACCTAAAATGTACATTTAGGGAAGATCAGAACTAAACCGAGCCCTTTCAGAAATTTCAGAACTTAATCAATATTTTCAAAACTGACCAAGTCACACACCCGTGTGACTAAGCCGTGTGACTCACACGAGCATAAGACACGCCCATGTGGTCCAACTGTGCCAAAGAGAGGTCCTATACTGACTTTTTAACACGGCCAACAGACATGGCCGTGTTCCATGACCGTGTAAAATTTAGCTAGCTACTGACTTTCTCACATTGCTACAAGGCACGCCCGTGTTCTCTAGTCGTGTGGCACAATACAAGCTTGGTTTAAGCCAATTTGCCACCCTTTAAGGGTCCAATCCTACCAGCATTAATAAGCAACATTTCTAACCAATTTCATGCTTAAAGATGACTATAACACATTAGAACATAACACATTTCAAAACATGCATCAAAACTATGCACAAAGCTTAACATTTGGTAGCAAATTGACATGGCATAACATATATACAATTCAAAATTTAATGCATAGACATTCTAGCCTTTACATACCATAGTTAGCAATATTTACACTTTCAAAGGTACCAAAAAGAGCTTGATAGTGTGGTGACAATCCTCGACTATCCCGAGCCTTCAGTAGCTACGATAACTGTAAAACAGACAGAAATCACACAGAGTAAGCTACGAAGAGCTTAGTAAGTCAAATACAAATTTCCAACTATTATAGCATAAAAATAATAGTAAATGGCCAGATTTCACAATTGTCTCATAGAATATTTCCTTACTTCACAGAAACATAGTCTTTTCTATTCAGAAATCTAGTACGATACAAACGTACCTGTATGAATTATACATTTCGTATCTCATACTTTATCATCGGACAATCCAGAAACAAAATAAATAGTCGCAGAAAAGTACAATGCCGACATCCCAGACGTCGTCTTACATGTATTTCAGTATCGATGGCTCTGTCCCAAACAGGGTCTTATATGAAAACAGATACGATACCGATGTCCCAGACATGGTCTTACACGTAAATTTCAAATCGATGTCTGTGTCCTAGACACAATTTTACACGATAATTCAGGTCAATACCAACATTCTTTTATCAGGCTCTCAAGGTCGTCCAATGCAAATAATAGTTTATAAACACATAATTTAATCAACTTAACACATAAGCGTAGTTTGACTTACCTCGTTCGCATTTCGGACGAAAATGAGTTGACTATTCGACTACTTTGGACTTCCCTCGATCTAAATCTGATTGTCTTTGTTCTTGATCTAATTAAGTCCAAATTCAGTCATTCAATCATATATTTCATTCAAAAATAATCCATGAACACATATTTAGAGTACTTTGCATTTTAGCCCTTTAATTTCAAACTTTGACAATTTAGTCTATTTTTCACCAAATCACAAATATGCAAAAATTCACCAAAACTATAGCCTGGCCAAATATACATGGCTTCCATACAAGCCCAATTAACACATTTAATTCATAATTTAGTCCTTCAAAACCTCATTTTCACAAATTAGCTCAAATAGCTCATTTCATTAAAAATTCAAGAACAAACATATAACTCATCTAACAAGCCTTCATGATTCATCCAAAAACATCACAAAACTCATGATATCAATAATGGAATTTCATTAAATCTTTAACAGAAAGAGAAATTCAGACGTGGGCTTTGAAGAACACGAAGCAACGATCACAGAAACGTAGAAATTACCAAAAACAGAACAAAACGAACCTTGAATCAAGCTTGAATCATGGCCGAATGCTTCAAACACCCAAAACCTCTCTTTTGTTTTTACTTTCGGTGGAAAATGGATGAAATAAATGGATTTTAACCTTTTTTATTTAATATAACATAAATTCACCTTTTACCATTTTGCCCTTCATTAATGTACCTTAAAACTTACAAACTACATGTCCATAATTGTCCACCATTTAAACAAATGGTACAATTGACATGCAAGGACCTTTATTATAAAAGCCAAGCCAAAAAAGTGCTTTATCATCTAGCACTCAAGTTTTACACTTATCGTGATTTAATCCTTTTTCATAATTAAGCACAGAAATAGACAAATTAAATCACAGAAATTTCACAGATATAAATTCACATATCACAGACATAGAAAATAATATTAAAATATTTTTCGAACTCAGATTTGTGGTCCCAAACCACTATTCCGACTAGGGTCATAACTGGACTGTGACAAGTCTCCCCCCTTAATGATTTTCGTCCCCGAAAATCTTACCATCAAACAGATTCAGATATTGCTCTTTCATTGCATCTTCAGGCTCCCATGTAGCCTCTTCTACTCCATGTTTACGCCACAGTACTTTGACTAACGGAATTCTCTTATTATGTAATTCTTTAATTTCACGGGACAGAATACAGATTGGCTTTTCTTCATAAGTCATATCTGAATGGATTTCAATATCAGATGGAGAAATTACATGCGAAGGATCAGATCTGTATCATCGAAGCATCGATACGTGAAATACATTGTAAATCTTTTCTAACTCAGATGGTAGCTTCAATCTATAAGCAACCGGCCCAACTCGCTCAATGATTTCATACGGTCCGATGAACCTTGGACTCAACTTTCCCCTTTTTCCAAGTCGGAACAGTTTCTTCCACGGAGATACCTTCAGAAACACTTTATCACCGATCTCATATTCGATATCCTTTCGTTTTAAATCTGTATATGATTTCTGACAATCAGAGGCAACTTTCAGACTATCTCGGATTATTTTCACTTTCTATTCTGTTTCTTTTATCAGATCAACCCCATAAATCTTATTCTCACTGAGCTCAGACCAGTATAATGGAGTTCTACACTTTCTACCATATAAGGCTTCATACGGTGCCATTTTAATGCTCGACTGAAAACTATTATTATAAGCAAATTCAATCAAAGGTAGATGTTGTTCCCACGTACCTTCGAACTCAAGAATGCAACATCTCAACATATCCTCGAGTGTCTGAATAATCCGCTCAGATTGACCATCTGTTTGAAGATGAAAGGCAATACTGAAATGCAATTTAGTACCCAAAGCATCTTGCAGTTTCTTCTAGAATCGCGATGGAAATCTCGGGTCTCTATCATAAACTATTGACAATGGTACACCATGCAATTTCACAATATCAGAAATATACAGCTCAGCTAGCTTATCGAGTGAATCATCAAACCGAATCAAAGTAAAATGAGCTCATTTTGTCAAACGATCAAATAAAACCCAAATTGCATCTTTCTTTTTCAGAGACAGAGGCAAATCCAAAACAAAATCCATGGTCACTCGATCCTATTTCCATTCTGGAATCATAATCGGTTGTAATAACCTAGATTGCACCTGATGTTCAGCTTTAACTTCCTGACAGATTAAACATCTCGAAACAAAATCAGAAACATCTCCTTTCATTCTCGACCACCAATATAGTTGTTTCAAATCATTATACATTTTCGTACTTCCTGGATGTACAGAAAATCTACTGCTGTGAGCTTTACTCAAAATAATCCGAATCAACTCTGGATTTCTCGGAACACAAAGTCTATTTCTAAATATCAAACAATCATTAACATCAACCCAAAATTCAGAATCACATAGAGTTCGTTTAGCTATCAATTCATTGTCAGATTTCTAAGCTTCACAGATCTGTTATATAAACAAAGGTTTTGCTTTCAGTTCGGCAATAACCAAAGTATCATCAGACAATGCTAGATTAGCGTCCATAGCACACAACACAGACAATAATTTACTACTCAAAGCATCTGCAACAACATTAGCTTTTCTTGGATGATAATCAATCACAAGTTTGTAATCATTTAGAGTTCTAACCATCTTCTCTGTTGCAAATTCAAATCTTTTTGCGTCATTAAATACTTCAGACTTTTATGATCAGAAAACACATGACATTTCTCACCAAACAGATAGTGATGCCAGATCTTCAAAGCAAATACAATGGCAGCTAACTTGAGGTCATGTGTTGGATAGTTCTTCTCATGCGGCTTTAAATGTCTCGAAGCATAAGCAACAACTTTTCCTTTTTGCATTAAAACACAACCGAGTCCATTCAACGAAGCATCACTGTAAATAACAAATTCTTTACGTAACTCAGGTTATACCAATATTGGAGCTTCAGTTAACAGAGCTTTTAACCGATCGAAACTTTTCTGACATTGTTCAGACCATTTAAACCTCACATCTTTCTGAAGCAATTTTGTCAACGGAGTTGCAATCATCGAGAAATATTTTACAAATCGTCTGTAGTAACCGGAAAGTCCCAGAAAACTATGGACTTCAAATACATTCCTCGGAGGCTTCCAACCCAGAATAGCTGAAATCTTACTCGGATCAACTCGAATACCGGAAGCTGATACAATATTACCCAGAAAACCAACTTCTCGCAACTAGAATTCACATTTACTGAACTTTGCATATAACTGCTTATCTCTCAAAATCTGCAATACTATTTTCAAATGTTCAGTATGCTCAGATTCATTACGTGAATAAATCAATATGTCATCAATGAATGCTACGACAAATTGATCTAAATACGGCCTGAAAATTTTATTCATCAAATCCATAAATACAGCAGGTGCATTCGTTAAACCAAAAGGCATAACTAAAAATTCATAATGCCCATACCTCGTTTCGAAAGTAGTTTTTGGAATGTCAGAGTCCTTTACTCGCAACTGATAATAACCCGATCTCAGATCTGTGACAGCCCGAATTAGGGACTAATCAGAATAGTGGTTTCGTGACCACAAATCTGAGATAGAAATAATTATTTTATAATTATTTTGAGGTTCATGATATGATTGGATGATTGTGTGAAAATGTCGAGATGAAATTTTATGCATAAAATGCTTAAATTGAAATTAGGGACTAAATCGAATAATTTGCAAAACTTGCATTCTAGAAGTTTTTAGTATGAAATTGCTTTGGAATATTAATGAGGAGGTCTTAAATAGCAATTTGACCAATTTCTAAGTCTATGGACAAAAATTGGACATGGATGGAATTTTTGGAAAGTTTAGTAGTAAGGGCATTTTGGTCATTTGTATATTAAATGAAATAAAATGGGAAAAATAACACAAAAATGTGTTCATCTTCATTAGGCTTGGCCAAATTTCACCTCTCTCCATAGCTAGGGTTTCTTCAACTTTCAAGCTTCATAGTAAGTGATTTCAAGCCCCGTTTTTAATGATTTTTATGTTTTTGAAATTCCGGTAGCTCAATTTAGCTTATGTTAACAATAATTCAACCTAGGTTTCATATTTGGAAATATACCCATAGGTGAAATTTGTGTATTTTGGTGTTTTATGATAGAATATGAGGTTTTAAATTATGTTAGACAACTTGTGCTACTCGGTTTTAAGTGAAAACGAGCAAAACTGCAAAATCAGTAAAAATATCTAATGTTCATAAGTACATGTTAGAGTGAGAATTTGATGTTTCCATAGAAGAGAAAAATGTTCAGCATGTCATAAAACATAAGAATAAGGGCTGAAATTAAATTTTCGAGCCTAGGGGCAAAATCATTATTTTGTAAAAGTTAGGGGCAAAAATGTAATTTTTCCATAATGTGATTTTTGGATTGAAATAAATAGTATGAGTGTTAAATGAGCTAAATTTGTTGTTATAGATCAAGAAAGACGTGGAATCGATCGTGATCGGGGAAAAGAAAAGCTTTCGTACTAAATTATAACATTTCTAAAGTTTACACTGAGGTAAGTTCGTACATGAATAATTTATCAATTTTTTTTATGTTGTTATCATATGAATTGGTGACTGTCCATAGAATGATTAAATGATGGAATTTGCAAATTTAATTAGATTATGAATAAGTGTTAACAGTGAAAAAGGAAAGATTTTCCGGTTGAACTTTCGGAACAGGAACAATACGAATGACCCATTGTGAATATACGTGTGTAGTACTAAGTGTAGGCTACTACGTGTATCAAATGATGAGGTCACGTGTGTAGTACTAAGCGCAGGCTACTACGTGTATCATACAGTTAAGTCGCATGGGTAGTACTAAGTGCAGGCTATTATGCGTACTCAATTACTTCGATCACGTGTGTAGTACTAAGTGCAGGCTACTACGTGTATCAGATGATGAGGTCACGTGTGTAGTACTAAGTGCAGGCTACTACGTGTATCAGATTGTTGATCGCATGTGTAGTACTAAGTGCAGGCTACTATGCGTATCAGATAGTTTCGGCTATAAGTGTGGAAAGGGGAAATATGTGTAAACAATGGTATATTTGTTATTTTCCGTTGAGTTCAACGGGGAAAATCGATAAAGTGGTAATATGTGAAAGTTATTATAAGGTGAATATGTGCAAATTTATGTTTATGAAAAGTTAGGAGCTATGTGCTCGATAATTGAGTGAATTATGGTATAACAAAAAGGACTAGGTGGAATTATGCAAGAGTGAAAGTTAGAAATAAAACAGTGTTGGACAGCAGCAGTTACATTATTTTAAAAATTTACCAAAAATCGTGGAAGTTGAATAAAAATGCAAATGATATATGAAAATAAACTTTAATGAGTCTATTTTCACATAAAAGAAACAAGGGAAGTAAAAAAATTCTATATTGTGTGATATTTCAATTCTTGTGAAATAGGGTCTGAATGAATTTTAGATCCCCTATTTTGACTTTAGAAATTCACCATAAATTGTAAACAAATTATTAAGAGTCTTACCTTACATGAATGGATTTATTATTGAGTCTATTTGTAAGGGAAACAAAATTCATGGTCGTTGGAATTCTATACAGGGAGAAATTTGGTTCGTAGTGTACAGGGGTCAGAGTAGTCGTACCTTGAAATAGGGGAGACTTTAACTAATAAACTGTACTAATTGGCCTGACCAAAAATTCTAGAAAAAATTTAGTAAGCATACATATGAGTCTAGTTTTAGGAAAAATTTATAGAATTGGATTTCAAGTTTTTTAGCTTGAGATATGATTTTTTTTAAACCGGGACTCCAGAAAATAGCTTGTCCTGAATATGTGATTATATACTAGTAGGATTGTTTTACTTTGATAAATTGTATATCAATTTCATACTTTATTACTAAGCTATATGCTTACCTTCTTTTATTTTTCTTATCTTATAGAATTACTAAGCCAGCTCGAGATTTGGAGATCGTCGGAGACCCATCAACACTATTAATACTTTTTGGTATTTTGTAAACACTATTTTGGAATTATGGCATGTATAGAGGGCTGAATCATTTTGTTATATGTTATAATTAATTTGGTTTAAAATATTACTTTTCAAAATTTGATAATTTACTTGTATTTATGTATATCTGTTAATGTTATCTATTTTTGTTCAAACTAGAGGAATTAATTATGTCAGATCATGTAAATGTGTGAATTCATGTTTTTGTGATCTGTAATATTTTGTACCTTGTTCCGGCTTAGAACATGGGTAAAGGGTGTTACATTTATTAGTATCAGAGCCGAGGTTTAGGCGGTTCTCAGATTTACATACTGTGTGGAAGTCTATCTATACATGCCATAATTATATTATGATAGTGTGATGACTCGACAATTTAAATTGTGTTTTTTATAGTAAATGGATCCGTGAGTCAGGTGATGATGTAGAAAGTAATGGCTCTCAAGACAAGGGACTATGCCAGTTGAGAGCAGGCATGAGACACATGATCAGGGAGATAGGGCTCGGGAAGCCTTTCTCCGTATGATAAGTAATTGGTACACAAAATTTGTTCGGGCAAATCCAAATGCTCAGCCTCCTCCACCCCCTCCTATTCCTCAACCAGTTCCTGTAGTTCCTCAAGGTGCCGAAATGGTAAGATTGAGCAAACCCCCAGTTGATAAAATTCAAAAATAAGGGGCTGAAGAATTTAGGGCTAATATAGATGATGATCCTGAGAAAGCAGAGTTCTACCTTGAAAATTCTATCAGGGTATTCGATGAGCTTTCTTGCACTCCCGAAGAATGTTTGAAATGTGCTATATCTTTACTAAGGAATTCAGTATATCATTGGTGGAAGACACTGGTATCTGTGGTTCCGAATGAAAGGGTTACATGAGATTTCTTCCAAGAGGAGTTTAGAAAGAAGTATATAAGCCAACGGTTCATTGATCAAAAACGGAAAGAGTTCCTTGAGCTAAAACAAGGTAAAATGTCTGTGGTAGAATATGAACGTGAATTTGTCAGGCTCAGCAAGTATGCCCAAGAGTGTGTGTCCACCGAAGCTATTATGTGTAAGAGGTTCGAGGATGGGCTAAATGAAGACATCAAGCTACTAGTTGGGATTCTACAGTTGAAAGAGTTTGTGGTATTGGTCGATCGATCTTGTAAAGCTGAAGAACTGAGCAACGAGAAGAGAAAAGCTGTGAATGAAGCCAGAGACGCAAGAAAGAGGCCAATGAGTAAGTAATTCCAATCTCAGTCAAAGAAGTCTAAAGAAATGAATCCTCGATTGACTGTTTCAACTGGACATTCGTATCGGGATTGTGGGAGATCATATTTGGATTCTAAAGCTCAAGCTACTTCAATGACGAGTGTAGGTAATGTGAGATCTAATAGACCCGACTGTCAGCACTGTGGTAAACAACATTTCGGGGAATGTTGGACGATTATCCGAGCTCATTTCAAATGTGGTTCCCGAGAACATTATATTAAGGATTGTCCAAAAAGGGTTGAAGAAGAAAAATTTCAGAGTGCCAGACAGACTAGTGCTGCTAATAGAGGTAGGCCTCCGAGAAATACTGGAAGTGGAGCTAGCAGTCGAAGTGTGACAACGGAATTAATTGGGAGACCGGAAGCTAGAGTACCTGTTAGAGCTTATGCCATACGTGCTCGGGAAGAGGCGTCATTTCCTGATGTGATCACTGGTATAGTTTCTCTTTATGATACTATTGTTATTGCATTGATTGATCCCGGATCTACTCATTCTTATGTTTGTGTGAATTTGGTATCTAGTAAGAGCTTTCCTGTAGAATCTACTGAATTTGTGATTAAAGTGTCAAACCCTTTAGGCAAATATGTGTTAGTAGATAAGGTTTGCAAAAATTGCCCTTTGATGATTCGAGGTCACTATTTTCCGGCTAATCTAATGTTGCTACCATTTGACGAGTTTGATGTCATTTTGGGTATGGATTGGTTGATATTACATGATGCCCGAGTAAATTGCAGACAGAAAACTCTTGAGTTGAAATGTGAAAATGGTGAAATTCTTCGGGTGGAAACAAATGAATCAAATAAATTGCCTATGGTGATTTCGTACATGTTTGCTCAGCGATATATGTGAAAAGGGTGTGAAGCTTATCTTGCTTATGTATTAAATACTAAAATGTCTGAGTCGAAGCTTGAATCAGTACCGGTAGTCTGCGAGTTCCCGAATGTATTTCTAGAAGAATTACCGGGGTTGCCTTCGATCAGAGAGGTAGAGTTTGCTATTGATTTATTACCTGGAACTTCACCAATTTCGATCTCTCCATACAGAATGGCTCCGACTGAATTGAAAGAATTAAAAGCTCAGTTGCAAGAGTTAACAGATAAGGGGTTTGTGAGATCGAGTTTCTCTCCCTAGGGTGCCCCCGTGTTGTTTGTAAAGAAAAAAGATGGATCTATGAGACTTTATATTGACTATCGACAGCTCAATAAGGTAACCATAAAGAACAGGTATCCGTTGCCGAGAATCGATGATTTGTTTGACTAGTTAAAAGGAGAGACAATGTTTTCAAAGATTGATTTGAGATCCGGTTACTATCAGCTGAGAGTTAAAGAGTTGGATGTGCCAAAAACTGCTTTTAGGATGAGGTATGGACACTACGAATTCCTTGTGATGCCTTTCAGTTTAACCAATGCTCCGGGTATCTTTATGGATTTGATGAATTGAATCTTTCGACCATACTTGGATAGGTTTGTGGTTGTGTTCATAGATGATATCCTGATTTATTCTCAAAACGAGTCTGAGCATGCTGAACATTTAAGAATGGTATTACAGATTTAAAGAGAAAAGAAATTGTTTGCTAAATTCAGTAAAAGTGAATTTTTGCTTCATGAAGTTGGATTTTTGGGACATGTAGTTTCGGGTGATGGTATTCGGGTCGATCCGAGCAAAGTTTCGGCAATTGTTAATTGGAAACTGCCGAAGGATGTATCTGAGGTTAGAAGCTTTTTGGGCTTAGCTAGATATTATCGATGCTTTGTCGAGGGATTTTCGATGATCGCCTCTCCTATGACTAAGCTGTTGCAAAAGAATGTTAAGTTTGATTGGACTGAAGAGTGTCAACAAAGTTTTAAGAAGTTGAAAGAGCGGTTGATCAAAGCACCAGTGTTAGTGCAACCCGAGTCGGGGAAAGAATTTGTGATCTATAGTGACGCGTCATCAATTGGTCTTGGTTTTGTTTTAATGCAAGAAAGTAAAGTAGTAGCTTATGCCTTAAGACAGTTGAAACCGCATGAGAAGAATTACCCGATGCATGATTTAGAGTTGGCTGCCATTGTCTTTGCTTTGAAGATTTGGCGTCATTATTTGTACGGTGAGAAATGCTGAATCTTTACTGATCACAAAAGTTTGAAATATTTGATGAATCAAAAAGATTTGAATTTACGACAACAGAGATGGCTGGAGTTATTAAAGGATTATGAATTAATAATTAATTATCATCCCGTGAAAGCGAATGTAGTCGCAGATGCCTTAAGTAGAAAATCTTTGTTTGCTTTGAGAGCTATGGTTACAGATTTGGCTATGTCTGATGATGGTTTGATTTTGGCTGAGTTAAGAGTTAGGCCGCTATTTCTTCAGCAAATTTGTGAAGCTCAGAAGAATGACAATGAATTGCGAGCCAAGCGAACTTAGTGTGAATTGGATTGTAACTCAGATTTTTGAATTGGACCAGAGGATTGCTTAATGTTCCATGATCGAGTATGTGTATCGAAAGATGCTGAGTTGATTCAGAAGATTTTACATGAGGCACACAGTGGTTGTTTGCAAGTTCATCCTGGTAGTACGAAAATGTACAACGACCTGAAGAAAATATATTGGTGGAACGGTATGAAGAGAGATATCTCTGAGTTTGTAGCAAAATTCTTGATTTGCCAGTAAGTGAAAGCTGAACACCAAGTACCTTCAGGTTTACTTCAACCAGTGATGATTCCCGAGTGGAAATGGGACAGAATTACGATGGATTTTGTCACAGGGTTGCCTCTGACTCCGAAAAAGAAAAATGCCATCTGGGTAATAGTTGACAGACTGACTAAATCGGCTCATTTTATTCCGATATGTATAGATTATTCTCTTGCTAAGTTGGCTGAATTTTATATTTCTGAAATTTTGAAATTACACGGAGTACCTATGTCTATTATTTCGGATAGAGATTCGAGATTTACTTCAAGGTTTTGGAAAAAGTTGCAAGAAGCTTTGGGTACGAAATTGAATTTCAGTACCGTATTTCATCCACAAACTGACGGTCAATCCGAAATAGTAATTCAGGTACTCGAGGATATGCTCCGATGTTGTGTTTTAGAATTTTAGGGTAGTTGGGAGAAATATTTACCCTTGGTCGAATTTGCCTACAACAACAGTTTTCAATCGAGCATACAGATGGCACCGTACGAAGCATTGTATGGTCGCAAGTGTCAGACTCCTTTGTATTGGACCGAGCTCAATGAGAAACAGATTCACGGAGTTAACTTGATGAGAGAAACTGAAGAAAAAGTGAAAATGAAAGTGATTGTCTAAAAGCTGCTTCAGATCGACAAAAGTCATATGCGGATTTGAAGAGAAAAGAGATCGAGTTCCAAGTGGGTGATAAATTTTTTCTAAAGGTACCTCCGTGGAAGAAAATTTTAAGGTTTGGCCGAAAAGACAAGTTGAGTCCGCGTTTCATTGGGCCTTATAAGGTTATTGAAAGAGTTGGACCAGTGGCTTATCGGCTAGCCTTGCCAACCGAGTTGGAAAAGATTCATAATATGTTTCATGTGTCGATGCTGCGACGTTACCGTTCTGATCCTTCACATGTGATTCCTCTAACAGAAATTGAAATTCGACCGAATATGACCTATGAGGAGGAACCGATAAAGATTTTGGCTCGGGAAATTAAATAGTTGAGAAATAAAAGTATAGCCTTAGTGAAAGTATTGTGGCACAGACATGGAATAGAAGAGGCTACGTGGGAAGCTGAGGAAGCTATGAGGAAACAGTACCTGAACCTCTTTACCGGTAAGATTTTCGGGGACGAAAATCCCTAAAGGGGGAGAATTGTGACAGCCCGAATTAGGGCCTAATCGGAATAGTGGTTTTGTGACCATAAATCTGAGATAGAAATAATTATTTTATAATTATTTTGAGGTTCATGATATGATTGCATGATTGTGTGAAAATTTCGTGATTAAATTTTATGCATAAAGTGCTTAAATTGAAATTAGAGATTAAATCGAATAATTTGCAAAACTTGCATTCTAGAAGTTTTTAGTATGAAATTGCTTTGGAATATTAATGAGGAGGTCTTAAATAGCAATTTGACCAATTTCTAAGTCTATGGACAAAAATTGGACATGGATGGAATTTTTTGAAAATTTTAGTAGTATTTTGGTCATTTGTATATTAAATTAAATAAAATGGGAAAAATAACACAAAAATGTGTTCATCTTCATTAAGCTTGGCCGAATTTCACCTCTCTCCCTATCTAGGGTTTCTTCAACTTTCAAGCTTCATAGTAAGTGATTTCAAGCCCCGTTTTTAATGATTTTTATGTTTTTGAAATCCCGGTAGCTCGATTTAGCTTATGTTAACAATAATTCAACCTAGGGTTCATATTTGGAAATACACCCATAGGTGAAATTTGTGTATTTTGGTGTTTTATGATAGAATATGACGTTTTAAATTATGTTAGACAACTTGTGCTACTCGGTTTTAAGTGAAAACGAACAAAACGACATAATCGGTAAAAATACCTAATGTTCATAAGTACATGTTAGAGTGAGAATTTGATGTTTCCATAGAAGAGAAAAATGTTCAGCATGTCATAAAACATAAGAATAAGGGATGAAATTAAATTTCTGAGCCTAGAGGCAAAATTGTAATTTTGTAAAAATTGGGGGAAAAATGTAATTTTTCCATAATGTGACTGTTGGATTGAAATAAATCGTATGAGTGTTAAATGAGCTAAATGTGTTGTTATAGATCAAGAAAGACGTGGAATCGATCGTGATCGGGGAAAAGAAAAGCTTTCGGACAAAATTATAACATTTCTAAAGTTTGCACCGAGGTAAGTTCGTACATGAATAATTTATCGATTTTTTTATGTTATTTTATGTTGTTATCATATGAATTGGTGACTGTCCATAGAATGATTAAATGATGGAATTTGCAAATTTAATTAGATTATGAATAAGTATTAACAGTGAAAAAGGAAAGATTTTCCGGTTGAACTTTCGGAACAGGAACAATACGAATGACCCATTATGAATATACGTTTGTAGTACTAAGTGTAGGCTACTACGTGCATCATACTGTTAAGTCGCATGTGTAGTACTAAGTGCAGGCTATTACGTGTATCAGATGATGAGGTCACGTGTGTAGTACTAAGTGCAGGCTACTATGTGTATCAGATAGTTTTGGCTATAAGTGTGGAAGGGGGAAATATGTGTAAACAATGGTATATTTCTTATTTTCTGTTGAGTTCAATAGGAAAAATCGATAAAGTGATAATATGTAAAAGTTATTATAAGGTGAATATGTGAAAATTTATGTTTATGAAAAGTTAGGAGCTATGTGCTCGATAATTGTGTGAATTATGGTATAACAAAAAGGACTAGGTGGAATTATGCAAGAGTGAAAGTTAGAAATAAAACAGTGTTGGACAGCAGCAGTTACATGATTTTAAAAATTTACCAAAAATCGTGGAAGTTGAATAAAAATGCAAATGATATATGAAAATAAATTTTAATGAGTCTATTTTCACATAAAAGAAACAAGGGAAGCAAAAAAATTCTATATTGTGTGATATTTGAATTCTTGTGAAACAGGGTCTAAATGAATTTTAGATCCCCTGTTTTGAATTTAGAAATTCACCATAAATTGTAAACAGATTATTAAGAGTCATACCTTACATTCATGGATTCCTTATTGAGTCTATTTGAAAGGGAAACAAACAGCATGGTCGTTGGAATTCTGTACAAGGAGAAATTTGGTTCGTAGTGCACAGGGGTCAGAGTAGTCGTACCCTGAAACAGGGGAGACTTTAACTAATAAACTGTACTAATTGGCCTGACCAAAAATTCTAGAAAAAATTTAGTAAGCATACATATGAGTCTAGTTTTAGGGAAAATTTATAGAATTGGATTTCAAGTTTTTTAGCTTGAGATATGATTTTTTTTAAACCGGGACTCCAGAAAATAGCTTGTCCTGAATATGTGATTATATACTAGTAGGATTGTTTTACTTTGATAAATTGTATATCAATTTCGTACTTACTTACTAAGCTGTATGCTTACCTTCTTTTCTTTTTCTTGTTCTATAGAATTACTAAGCCAGCTCAAGATTTGGAGATCGTCAGAGACCCATCCATACTATCAATAATTTTTGGTATTTTGTAAACACTATTTTGGAATTATGGCATGTATAGAGGGCTGGATCATTTTGTTATATGTTATAATTAATTTGGTTTAAAATATTACTTTTCAAAATGTGATAATTTACTTGTATTTATGTATATCTGTTAATGTTGTCTATTTTTGTTCAAACTAGAGGAATTAATTATGTAAGATCAGGTAAATGTGTGAATTCATGTTTTTGTGATCTGTAATATTCCGTACCTTGTTCCGGCTTAGAACATGGGTAAGGGGTGTTACAAGATCTATCTTTGAAAACACAGTAGCACTTTTCAACTGATCGAATAAGTCATCGATCCTGGGCAGAGGGTATTTGTTCTTTGCAGACACTTTATTAAGTTGACAGTAATCAATACACATTTTCATTGTGCCATCTTTCTTTTTCACAAATAGAATAGGAGCACCCCAAGGTGAGAAACTCGGTCTAGGAAATCCTCTATCGGTCAATTCTTGCAACTGAGATTTTAATTCGTTTAGTTCATTCAGAGCCATTCTGGACGGGGCTAACGATATCGGAGTAGTACTAGGTACCAATTCAATGCCAAACTCGATTTCTCGATTCGGAGGCAAACCAGGTAGTTCCTCAGGAAACACATCAGAGAATTCACAAACAACAGGCACTGATTCAACTTTCTTATCATTCACTTTCGAGTCTAACACATAAGCTAAGTAGGCTTCACAACCTTTCTTTACATATTTCTATGCTTTCATTGCAGATATCATAGGTGGTAGTCCATTCAGATCACTGGACTCAATTCGAATTATCTCATCATTTTTACACCTTAAATCAATTACTTTTCTTTTACAGTTCACAACAATATCGTGCAATGTTAACCAGTCCATCCCCAGAATTATATCAAATTCGTTGAAAGGCAATAGCATCAGATCAGCAGGAAAATAGGTATCTCGAATCATTAACGGACAGTTCTTGCAAACTTTATCAACCAAGACACTTTTGCCTAAGGGGTTCGATACTCTAATTACAAATTCAGTAGACTCTACAGGCAAAGTCTTACTGTGCACTAAATTCATACAAATATAAGAATGCGTTGATCCAAGGTCTATCAATGCAATCATAGAAGTATCATAAAGAGTAAAAGTACCAATAATCACATCTGGAGACGAGGCTTACTCACGAGCTCGGATAGCATAGGCCCTAGCAGGTGCTCTGGCCTTAGATCTAACAGCAGTATCCCTAGTAGCTCTTTGATCACCACTTGTATTTTTTGTGTTTCTAGAAGGTCTACCTCTAGCTGAGGTGTTACTCTGTCTCGAATTCTGTACATTCTCTTGCTCAGTGGGTTCAGAACAATCTTTTATAAAATGATCCAAGGATCCACATCAGAAACAGGCTCGGTCATTCAATCTACAATTTCCCGAATGTCTTTTACCACAATGTTTACACTCAGGTTTCTTAGATCGGACATTTCCAACACCTGCAATAGAAGTAACAGGGGCTCTGGTGTTCGAATACGATCTAGCTCGATCTCAGTTTGAATGTCCCACATTAGTATTTGAACGGTTCTGATCATCTCGAAATTTCTTTGGTCCAGACTGAAATGATTTACTCGAAGATCTCTTTCTAGCATCTCTAGCTTCAAAATCAGCTTTCTTTTCTCTTTGCTTAATTCTTCAGCTTTACATGCTCGCTCAACGAGCACTACCATTTCTTTAATCTCTAAAATTCCCACTAGCAGACGGATATCTTAGTTTAGTCCATCTTCAAATCTTTTGCACATTATTGCTTCATTTGATACACAATCTCGAACATATTGGCTCAATCTCACAAATTCCCATTCGTATTCAGTAACGGACATACGACCCTGTTTAAGCTCGAGAAACTCTTTACGTTTCTGATCAATAAATCTCTGACTAATGTATTTCTTCTGAAATTCAGCTTGGAAGAAATCCCAGGTAACCCGTTCGCTCGGAACCACAGATATTAAAGTTATCCACCAATGATACACCATATCTCTCAGAAGTGAAACGGCGCATTTAACACATTCTTCTGGATTCAGAGACATTTCACCGTATTGTATTTTCTAACCAGAATTCTGCTATTTCAGCATCATCATTCGTTGTAGCTCGGAATTCTTCATCCCCATACTTTCTAATCTTATCAACCGGTGGTCTATTTAGCTGAACCGGATTCAAAAAAGTCACGACAGGAATCTGAGAAGGATTAACCGGGGGTAGAGGTTGTTGTACAATCAGATTGGTTCTAATGTATTGGGTGAACCATTCATTCATCATCTGGTAGAATGCTTGCTTAGCCTCACTATCACAGCTAACCATAGCCAGTCATAAATCATCTTGCACTACCCCTTGCGCGGGAGCAGGTGAATTGCCTTCAACATCATCAGCTACAGCTCTATCGGGATCCATTTGCTATATAAAAGCACATTTCAAAGTCAGGAGTAATCACACTATCACAAATTCAAATATATGGCATGTATAGCTAGACTCATATACACTATGGTAGTCCAAAAACTGACTAAACCATAGCTCTGATACTAATAAAATGTAACACCCCTATCCCGTAACTGTCATCGGAATAGGAAAGGGGAGTCACAGAACAGACAAAGCATTTTAGAGTAACACAGATTCACAGATATCATATAATATCAATACATAAATATTCATCCACAATTCATCCATTAAGATAGTCCACGAGACCTAAAACGTACATTTAGGGAAGATCAGAACTAAACTGAACCCTTTCAGAAATTTTAGAATTTAATCAATATTTTCAAAACTGACCAAGTCACACGCCCGTGTGACTAAGCTGTATGACTCACACGGGCATAAAACACGCCCATGTGGTCCAACTGTGTCAAAGAGAGGTCTTATACTGACTTTTTAACACGGCCAACAAACACGGTCGTGTTCCATGACCGTGTAAAATTTAGCTAGCTACTGACATTCTCACACGGCCACAAGGAACGTCCGTGTTCCCTGGTCGTGTGGCACAATACAGGCTTGGTTTAAGCAAATTTGCCACCCTTTAAGAGTCCAATCCTACCAGCATTAATAAGCAACATTTCTAACCAATTCCATGCTTAAAGATGACCATAACACATTAGAACATAACACATTTCAAAACATGCATCAAAACTATGCACAAAGCTTAACATTTGCTAGCCAATTGACATGGCATAACATATATACAATTCAAAATTTAATACATAGGCATTCTAGCCTATACATGCCATACTTAGCAATATTTACACTTTCAAAGGTACCAAAAAGAGCTTGATAGTATGGTGACAATCCTCGACTATCCCGAGCCTTCAATAGCTATGATAACTGTAAAACAGACAGAAATCACACAGAGTAAGCTACGAAGAGCTTAGTAAGTCAAATACAAATTTCCAACTATTACAGCATAAAAATAATAGTAAATGGCTAGATTTCACAACCGTCTCATAGAATATTTCCTTACTTCACAGAACATAGTCTTTTCTATTCAGAAATCTAGTACAATACAAACGTACCTGTATGAATTATACATTTCATATCTCATACTTTATTATCGGACAATCCAGAAACAGAATAAATATTCACAGACAAGTACAATGTCGACGTCCCAAACGTGGTCTTACATGTATTTCAGTATCGATGCCTCTATCCCAGACAGGCTCTTATATGAGAATAGATACGATGCCGATCTCCCAGGCATGGTCTTACACGTAAATTTCAAATCGATGCCTGTGTCCCAGACACGGTCTTACACGATAATTCATGTCAATACCAAAGTTCTTTTATCAAGATCTCAAGGCCGCCCAATGCAGATAACAGTTTACAAACACAGAATTTAATCAACTTAACACATAAGTGTAGTTTGACTTACCTCGTTCGGATTTCGAACGAAAATGAGTCGACTATTCGACTACTTTGGACTTCCCTTAATCTAAATCCGATTTTCTTTTTTCTTGATCTAATTAAGTCCAAATTCAACCATTCAATCATTTATTTCATTCAAAAATAATCCATGAACACATATTTAGAGTACTTTGCATTTTAGCCCTTTAATTTCAAACTTTGACAATTTAGTCCATTTTTCTCCAAATCACAAATATGCAAAAATTCACCAAAACTATAGCTTGGCCAAATATACATGGCTTCCATACAAGACCAATTAACACATTTAATTCAAAATTTAGTCCTTCAAAACCTCATTTTCAGAAATTAGCTCAAATAGCTCATTTCATTAAAAATTCAAGAACAAAACATATAACTCATCTAACAAGGCTTCATAATTCATCCAAAAACGTCAAAAAACTCATGATATCAACAATGGCATATCATGAAATCTTTAACAGAAACAGAAATTCAGGCATGGGCTTTGAAGAACATGAAGCAACGATCACAGAAACGTAGAAATTACCAAAAAGGAACAAAACGAACCTTGAATCAAGCTTGAATCATGGCTGAATGCTTCAAAAAGCCAAAACCTCTCTTTTCTTTTTATTTTCGATGGAAAATGGATGAAATAAATGGATTTTAACCTTTTTTTATTTAATATAACATAAATTCACCTTTTACCATTTTGCCCTTCATTAATATACCTTAAAACTTACCAACTACATGTCCATAATTGTCTACCATTTAAAAAAATGCTACAATTGACATGCAAGGACCTTTATTATAAAAGCCAAGCCAAAAAGGTTCTTTATCATCTAGCACTCAAGTTTTACACTTATCGTGATTTAATCCTTTTTCATAATTAAGCACAGAAACAGACAAATTAAATCACAAAAATTGCACAGATATAAATTCACATATCACAAACACAAAAAATAATATTAAAATATTTTTGAACTCAGATTTGTGGTCCCGAAACCACTATTCTGACTAGGGTCATAATAAGACTGTTAC
Source organism: Gossypium arboreum (assembly GCF_025698485.1). Lineage (NCBI taxonomy): Eukaryota > Viridiplantae > Streptophyta > Magnoliopsida > Malvales > Malvaceae > Gossypium > Gossypium arboreum. The sequence goes on from NC_069080.1 coordinate 44,499,428, forward strand.
ATGTAGCATGAGCTTTCAAATAAGAGGACTATTTTGCACAATGGTTGAAAGTCTAGGGTTTTACCATGAGAGTGTTCATGTTGTTTTCTGAAATTTTATGGAAGAAAATGAATCATGGTTGTGAAATAAACAACTTTTGTGAAGTAGTTTTCATGAAAACCTTAACTTAGGACCATTTTGCATAAGTTGTAAAATAGTTGATAAATGTGTGAATTAATGAGAACTTTGGGCTGCTCCTAGTATGAAAAGTATTCGTCTAGGCTTATTAATAAGAAAATATGATAAAAATCGACTTTTGGACCTAGGGGTAAAATGGTCATTTTGTGAAAATCTAAGGGAAAAATGGTCAATTTGCCCAATTATGAATTTTCGAATGTCTAGATTAATATGCTGATGAAATGAATAAATTTCTATCATTTTAGATCAAGAATTACAAGATCCAGGCCTAGACTGGGAAAAAGCAAAACAAGTGGACTAAGCCGAACTAATTGTCTACATTTTGTATACCGAGGTAAGTTGTTTGTAAATAATACAACTACATTGTTATTATATGTTTTTGAATTAATATAGCATAAATTGCTCGTTTTTGGAAATTATTATGTATGATGAATATTGAGATAGTAGAATTCCTGTTTGAACCTTAGGAAATAAATCAGATATTCATGCCATGTCATTCGGGTTATTTGTACGCTAGTGTAAGACATGTCTGGGACATGCATCAGCCTTGAGATGTAAGCCAGTGTAAGACATGTCTCAGACATGCATCGGCTATGAGATGTGTCAGAGTAAGACCATGTCTGGGACATGGCATCGTCACGTATAGATGTGTCAGTGTAAGACCATTTTTGGGACGTGGCATCGGCACGGATATGTGAGAGCTAGTGTAAGACCATATTTGGGACATAGCGTCAGCCTTGATTTCGATAGTCAGTGTAAGACCATGTCTGGAGTATGGCATCGACTTGATGGATGAGCCAGTGTAAGACCAAGTCTAGGACATGGCATCGGCATTACACCCTATGTTTGAGGCTTAATAAATATCCGATAGCATTCCAAATGGTTTAATGGTAAGAGTTACAGTTTAAGTTAAACGAGGAAAGTATAACCATGTTTTGAGTGGTACAGGTACCTATTTGAAATGTATGAGATATGAGCTCAATATATGCTATGTGAAATGTATTGGATAGTGATGAGTAAGTTGTGCTTATACCTACTTTAGTACTATAAGCATGATGATGAATGGTAAAGTTGTTGCTATATTTATTGCATGCAACTTACTAAGCCTTATGCTCACTCCCTCTCCCTTCCATTTTCTTATAGTGCCGCCTAACTAGCTCGAGGATCAACAGGCGTCGAAAGCATCGATCACACTATCAGGTGAAGCACTCGGTATAATTAGACTTAATATTTTGAGTATGGCATGTATAGGAACTTAAACTTTTGAGTTTTGTGTCATTGTTAATTGCTAAATGTGATGGCTTACTTTAGCATTTGATTCATTTTGAATAAGGCCATGAAAAAAATGGCTAATATTGAAAGTTATTATATGAATACAAGATAGTCTTTCATGAATGTGAAATTGATGGCATGTTTGAATATTGAAATGTACATAAGCCTTAGCTATGATTGTTTGGTTGAGAAATCATATTAAGTTAGATTTTGATATGTTGGTTAGCATTAGATTGTGTTTCAGGGTGGCAAAAGTATTGGTAGATAGCCTCATATTGTCCACACAGGTAGACATACAGGCATGTGTCTAGCCCGTGTGTGACACATGGCCAGCCCTATGGGCATGTTGTCCAGTCGTGTCTCCCCTGCACGTAAAAATTGCAAGCCAGTAGGCATGGTAGTAAACACACGGGTAGAGACACGATCGTGTGTCTCAGCCGTTGAAGGGCATGGCCTAGCACAAAGGCGTATGCCTTGGCCGTGTGACCCTTAAGGATTGCTGACATCAGAAATAGAATGTCAAGGTTTTCGAATGCAGGATTATACACAAGCGTGTCGAGGCCGTGTGAAAGTCACGAGCAATAGACACGGGCATGTGTCAGGCCATGTGAAAACCTCTGTAGGTTCAAAATTAGGATTTAATTCAAACGGGCATGGGACACGGGCGTGTCCCTAGATGCTTAGGCCATGTGTGTCACACGGGCCATCAGCACGGTCATGTTATAATGACCACACGGACGTGTGCTCTGTCTCAAGGGTCATTTTTATTAAGCCGGCTTAAGGACCCGAGTTGATTCCAAATGGTTTCCAATGAGAGTTTGAGGCCTTGTTGGCCCACATTAAGGAGTTTAAACAAGGTTTGAAAAAGTTTTAAATTTGATCAAGTCTTGGTGACTTAGAAACTATTGTATGCATGTGGTTAAGTATTGCAATGCCTCGTGCCCAGTCCCGGCCTTGGACTCGGGTAAGGGGTGTTACATTTAGTGGTATCAGAGTTATGGTTTAGTCGATTCTAGGACTAAGCTAGCATAAGTACGAGTCTAGCTATACATGCCATAACTGTATATTGATAGCGTGACGACTCTTGATGAGGTAAATTGTGTTTTTATTTATATAGTAAATGTATCCTGAAGTAGCTACGGTGGGTGATATAGAGAGTAATGTTCCGGCTCCCGCTGAAGGGACCGCGTTAGTAGACAGTGGGCTCGTGACAATGAGTCAAGGCAGAGGAGCTAGAGAAGCTTACCTCCAGATGATGGACGCGTGGTATTAAGAGTTTATTCGTGCAAATCTGACTACTCCACCTCCCCCAATTCTTCAACCCATTCATATAACTCCTCAAAGAGCAGAGATGGCTAGGAGAGAGAAACCTCCAGTGGACAAAATTCATGAACAAGGGGTCGAGGAATTCTGGGTGAATATTGATGATGACCCGGAGAGAACAAAATTTTGGCTAGAAAATACCATTAGGGATTTGCTGAGCTATTATGCAAACCCAAAGAGTGCATGAAGTGCGTAGTGTCAATCTTGCGAGATTTAGCTTACCAATGGTGGAACACTCTCGTGTCAGTCATACCAAAAGAGCGAGTAACTTGGGGATTTTTTCAGGAAGAATTCCGAAAGAAGTACATTAGTCAGAGGTTCATCGACCAAAAGAGGAAAGAATTTCTCGAACTAAAGTAAGGCTGAATGACAGTAATAGAGTAAGAGCATGCGTTCGTGAGGTTCAGAAAATACGCTAGGGAGTGCATATCTACTGAAACCATCATGTGCAAGATATTTGAGGATGGATTGAATGAAGACATCTGATTATTAGTTGGCATCTTAGAATTGAGAGAATTTTTGGTGCTCGTGGGGAGACCATGTAAGGCTGAAGAATTGGCCAAAGAGAAGAGAAAAGCTAACATCGAGTCTTGAGACTTGAGGAAAAGATAGATGGGGAAATCACATCAGTTCTCATCTAAAAGATCGAGAGAGTTCACTATCCAGCCGAATGCTTCAGTGGAGTTTTTGGGTAGCAAGAAGAACAAACAACACATGGCGTCGAAAGCTCAAACAACTTCTGTTGCGAGTGTTGGTAATGCTCGCTTGAACATACCAGAATGTCCACAGTACGGCAGACGTCATTTCAGTAAATGTCGAGGAAATGAGAGAGGCTATTTTAAATATGGGTCGTTGGACCATTTTATTCGTAACTGTCCCGAGTTAGATAAGAAAAAGAAAAAGCAAGATGTGAGGGCGAGTAGTGCTCCTACAAGGAGTAGACCACAAAAGAACTCGGGCAGTGGGGCTAGCAGTAGAGGTGCCCTAGAGATTCAACTGTGAGGTCCGAGGATTGTGCACCTGTAAGAACTTATGCCATTCGTGCTCGCGAAGAGGCATCTTTACCAGATGTGATTACGAGTACTTTTTCTCTTCCTGATATTTCTATTATTGCTTTGATTGATCCAGGGTCTACTCATTCCTATATATGCATGAAATTAGTACTCAGTATGGATATGTTTGTTGAGTCTACCGAATTTGTGATAAAAGTGTCAAACCGACTAGGCAAGCATGTGATAGTTGATAAAGTGTGTAGAGGTTGTCCTTTGATGGTTAGAGGTCATTGTTTTTCGGCTAACCTCATGCTACTACCGTTTGATGAATTTGATCTAATTCTTGGCATGGATTCGTTGACTGCTCATGATGTGTTAGTGAATTGTGGTAGCAAGTTCATTGAAATGAAATGTGAGAATGGGGATATTATTCGGTTTGAATCAGGTGAACTGGATAATTCACCAGTGCTGATCTCATCTTTGACTGCCGAGAAATATTTGAGAAAAGGGTATTAATCCTACCTTGCATTTGTGTTGAACACCAAAGAGTCTGAAGTGAAAATTGAGACATGCTAGTGGTATGTGAGTATCTGGATGTGTTTTCGAAAGAGTTGCCTGGACTGCCTCCAACCAGAGAAGTTGAGTTTTGTATCGAGTTAGTCCCTGGTAAGACACCTATCTCGATTGCTCCCTATAGAATGGCAATCCAAGCAACTCTTCCGGAAACACATCCGAATACTCATATACTACAGGCACTAACTCAATCTTTAACTCAGACACTCCGGTATTCAGCACAAAGGCAAGATAAGATTCGCACTCATTTCTCATATACCTCTGAGTTGTCATAGAAGAGATCACAACTAGCAATCTATCTAATTCATCAGATTCAACCCAAAGAATATCACCACTTTCACATTTCAATTCAATAATTTTTCTTCCATAATTTACTTCCACGTCATGAATGGTCAACTAATCCATACCAAGAATTACATCAAATTCATCAAATGGAAAAATCATAAGATTAGCCAAAAAACAGTGACCTCTAATCATCAAAGGACAATTCTTACATACTTTGTCAACTAACACATGCTTGCCTAGAGGGTTCGACACTTTTATTACAAATTCTGTAGACTAAACAAGCATATTCATACTAGATACCAATTTCATACAAACTTATGAATGGGCTGATCCCGGATCAATCAAAGCAACAACATGAGTATCATAGAGAGAAAAAGTACCCGTAATCACATCAAGAGATGGAGCCTTTTCACGAGCGTGAATGGCATAAGTCCTCACAGGTGCTCTACCCTCGAATCTCACAGCTGGATCTCTAGGTGCAATCTTGCAACTCGCTCTAAATTTTTCTGTGGCCTCCCTCTAAAAGTAGTATTACCCGATCTTGTACTCTGAAATTTCTCTTTTTCAACCATCTCGGGGCAATCTCTAATGAAGTGATCTTGGGAACCACACTTGAAACAAGTTTTATCATTCACCGCACACTCACCGGGGTGACGTCTACCACTATATGGACATTCAGGTCTACTAGGTCGAGCATTATCGACACACGCTATCGAAGTAGTCTGAGCCTTATACCCCGAATACTATTTCTCATGGTTTCTATTTGAAAACCCAACTGAAGCACTTGATCAAGTATTAAACTCTCTTAGTTTCTTAGATGAGGACTGAAGTGACTTAACTATCTATCTCTTCTTCGAGTCTCGAGACTCAAACTCATCTTTTCTTTTCCCTTTAGCCAACTCCTCGGCCTTACAAGCTCTCTCTACAAGCACAACGAATTCTTTCAGTTCAAGAATGCCAACCAATAATCGGATGTCTTCGTTAAGCCCATCTTCAAATCTCTTACACATGATAGCTTCAGTCAAAACACATTCTCGAGTGTATTTGCTCAGTCTCACAAACTCACGCTCATATTCCGTTACCGTTATTCGACCCTGTTTTAATTCAAGGAATTCTTTTCGTTTCTGATCGATAAAACTCTGGCTAATGTACTTCTTACAGAACTGTTCTTGGAAATATTCCCAATTAACTCTCTCCCTTGGTACAACCAACACAAGGGTGTTCCACCACTGATAAGCTGATTCTCTCAGAAGTGATACCACACATTTCATACATTCCTCAAGTGTGTATGATAACTCATCAAATACCCTGATGGTATTCTCAAGCCAGAACTCTGCTCTTTCGGGATCATCATCTATACCAGCTCGGAACTCTTCAACTCTTTGCTTTAGAATCTTATCAACTAGAGGTCTATTCAATCTCATGAATTCCATACCTCGGGGTGCTATGGGGATATGCTGAGGAATAGGTGGGGATAGAGGGGGTTGAGCATTCAGGTTCATTCGAACGAACTCCGTATACCACGCGTTCATCCTATAGAGGAAGGTTTCTTTGCCTCCTTCTCCTTAACTAACTATAGGGGGTCTACTATCAGACAGCACTGCCCCTTGAGCAGCATATGGCACATTACTTTCGACTTCATCGGCCTCAGCTTGGTTGGGATCCAGTACTATATGAAAACACAATTTTAAAACTATCAAGAGTCATCACACTATCACAATATATATGGCATGTATAGCCAGACTCATACACACGCTACATTAGTTCGAGAATTGGCTAAACCGTAGCTCTGATACCACTACATGTAACACACCTTACTTGTATCCAACACTGGAATAGGGTACGAGGCATTACCGGAGTTAAACTCAAATGAACATTCAAAACCAAGACATAAATTTCCACTCAAATTTAAAACTTTTCATAAACATTCATATCATCCCTTAAACGAGCCTATGAGGCCCAAAACATACTTTGGAAGCATTTTAAAACTAAAACGAGAACTTTTAAAATTTTTACAACACTTAGAAAATTTTCATGCTTTGGAGGGTTACACGCCCGTGTGGGTAGGCCGTATGGTCTCACACCCCGTGTGGCTTGGGACACGCCAGTGTGGCTTGGGACATGCCCGTGTCCTTAGCCCGTGTAACTTTCTATTTATGACGTCCTCAACAAATTAAGGTCACACGGCCAAGGCACACACCCGTGTGCAAGGCTATGTGGGCGATTTAATTTCATAATTTTCCCTTAAATAGGTGCAGACCTCACATGCCCTTGGTACACGCCTGTGTCCCTAGGTTATGTCCTCTACACGGCTAAGACACACGGTCGTGTCTCTACCTGTGTGGCCAATTCGAAACTAAAATTTACAATACAACAGACACACAGGCGGATCACACACCCATAGGGCAAGCCATGTGTCACACACGGCCTAGACACACGCCCGTGTGTCTACCTGTGTGGACAAAAATAAGGCTATTTACCAAGCCTTTTTTCCACTCTTACTTGCACCAACCTACACCACATCAAACAACACCAATCCAAGCATATACACACTACCAATTCAGCCACAACCAAGGCATCCACACGTCAATTTCATGCAAATTTCTATCACATACAACATCTTGTACTTATCATCACAAATCTTGCAATAACCACCTCCATGGAAGGCATCATCATATGTATATATACTTAACCAATATTATCCAATACCAAATGGTCATTTACAAAATGAATCAATTACCATTACAAGCCAACACATTTGGCCAAATCAATAATGACACATATCACAAAAAGACCAAGTCCTTATACATGCCATATTCAAAATAACTAAACCAATTATACCTAAATGATTAAATTGATAGTGTGATCGATGCTCTGACTACTTCCGATCCCCAAGTTAGCTTGATCACACTATAAGAAATGAAAAGAAAAGGGGGGTAAGCTTTAAGCTTAGTAAGTTAGTATGTAAATAATAATCAACTTTAAACATACAATAACATACACATAACATAATGTAAATTAGAAAAAAATCATCTAGTGATCATAGACTTATCTTACTCATTTGTATCCTTACCAATAATGCAGCTTAAACCGAAATCATTTCTCATGAGTTTTGCGTACGCACCTATACAAATTCATTAGATAATCATAACCTTTGACATCTTTGAAATAATCTTAAAATCACCAATTGAGCCACATGGAATACTAAAGGATACTCAGGAATTACATTCACATAGAATCATACCAATGCCATATCCCAGATATGGTCTTATATGGGATCTCATATCGATGCCAATAGCCCAGCTATGGTCTTACACGATTCTCATATCGATGTTGTGTCCCAAACATGGTCTTACACGAAATCTCATAATGATGCCATATGCTAGATATGGTCTTACACGTAAGCTCATAGCCCTAATGTCATGACATTTGTATCCTAACTACTCCTAAGGTTCAACTGAGAATTTCGCCATATCGAATCTTTGCCAAATGAATCCATAATGATAATTGTACAACTCATGCAATGACAAAATATTAAATACATAATGTAAGTTGCAATATTTACACACGAACTTACCTCAGTACAAAATATAGCTAACTAATTCGATTTTGTCCACAACTTTGTTCTTTCCCCAGTCTAGGTCTGGACTCTATTTTTCTCGATCTATAATAGCAAATTTAACTCATTTAATTATCACATTGTTCAAATCATCCCAAAAATCATACTTTTACAAAATTATAGTTTTGCCCCTAAACTTTCACATATTTACAAATAAGTCCTGTAACACCCCAAACCTGGCCCAAACGTTATGGCCGAATCTGACGTGCCACATTGGAGTTGAAAACCCACGTTCCGTTTTAGTGTTTTAAAACCATACATTAATTTGAGTTAACAAAGTGTATGGAAGCGGGCACCGGTAGGTATCCGAGAGAGAGGAGGTGAGCCATGAAGGTCGCTTAAGTACCAAGCTCTTTAATTGGATCCAATCCTAGACATGCCCACAACCATAGCCACACTTTGTTATATCGAGTTTAAATTTGTTTAAGTGGGCGTCTTTGATAAATCGATTAATTGTGGTGTTGAGATATTTTGAAAACAAGTATCATTTTGAAAACACGTCCTAAGTCTAGCCCATTTGAATAATTATTAACCAATTTTTAAAGTTATTAAAATTAAAATAATTAGAAAAGAAATAAAAGGAAAGTTAAAATTGGCCTTATTACAACCCAAAAATAAATAATAATTAAAGGAAATTAAATGAAAACCAACACTTATTTAAAAGCCCAAAGATGATCACCGTGGCCACTCAATCCTCTCGGCCCAAGTCCCCACATCAAGGCTCACCGCAAGGTTAAGGAAAGGGGGTGAGTTTGGAAACTCATGTGCAACAAGCCCCTTTCAGAGCCCAAAACAATAATGACTGTTGGGTCTAAGCCCAAATCCAATCTCAACATATCTTGGGCCATAGCCCTTTTCATGTTTCATATTCCATAACACTGGGTCAAGCCTTTTCATATTTCATTTCTTGGGCGAAGCCTTTTATCAGAAGCGGTATGGCCCTTAGGCCCATTTCAATATCACATATAATTTCAATGAAAGAATGCAACCCATTTGGGGAGACTACTTAACCCACCATCCGCTACTCTCCACCCGTACCAACCAACACACCATGTGGGGATTAACTCGACCCACCCCGCCATACTCTCCACTGGCAGCATAGCTGTTTTATCATATAACTCGAGGCCTAGCCTCTTTTAATAACTGGGACAAAAGCCCTTTCAATAACTGGGGCATAAGCCCTTTTATAACTGGGGCATAAGCCCTTTTGATAAGCGGGGCATAAGCCCTTTTCACTTCCTCCATCCATATAAAACCCAACCCAATGCATTTATGATTACCTCATGTGCATATCATACATATCATGTGCATATCATACATTTCATGTGCATATCATACATACCATATTTATCAAAATCCCATGTATTTAAATCATACATAAACCCTAGGGGTATAATGGTCATTTTTACCTAGGGGCAAAACGGTCATTTTCATGGTATAAGGGTAATCTCATAATTTTACCAAAAATTAGGGTTTCCATGTTCATTAACGATTACTAACAATCCATGGGTGCAAACAGTGATTCTAGCCCATTTTTAGCGAAATCGAGTTATTGGGCCTAAAACCCCTAATGGGCCCTACTTAGCCAATTTCGTCATCTAGGCCCATTTAGCCTATATTCCATAACGGTTTTAACAGTCTTATCATGCCATATAATGATTTCGTTTTCTACCAATTTTACCCAAATGGGCAAAGCCCAATGGGCCCCACTTGACCCTCGAGGCCCAACTTACCAAGAACGCCAAAATCACATTCTTACCGTTTCCATCGTTCTTGATCACCGTCTCATCGATTCTAACTAACTAGTGAGCGTTAAGCTTGCTCACAAGTCCTCGAAATGCCGAATTTCGGCATTTCGGCTTTTCGGCATTTTATCGCTTTAAGCTATGAAAGGGTTCGTTACACACCTGATTTGCGATATTCCTTGACGAGATCTCCTATGCGATTTCTCCTATAATCAATTGTTAAATAGATCAGCTCGCAATAATTGAACCAAATCAAGAACTTTCCAATATTAACACTTACACATTCGGCCACCATCCATAATGGCCTTAGGCACCTTACCTTTGTCGCGATTGATGACTAGGCCTAGCTACTCCGGCGATCCAAGCTACTCCAAATCGACACTACACCTTGCTGCTCCTTCAATAAATAAACCAAAAATATTAAAAGAAGACCCCATAGAGTCTATGCCCATATTCGGCCATCTCCCTAAACTTGGAGTTTCGGCTTTTGGCCAAAGCTACACTAGGAATTGTTTAGAGTTTGAACACTTACCACAGTCTTTCTCCTCTTGAATCCGGATGTCTAAAAGGTAAAGGAACCGAACGCCAACTATTGAAAAGGAAGAAAAAGGTTTCTGGTCACAAAGAATCGGCACCCCCTATCTTCACTGATTTCAGCTTTTTTGCGGCACTTCGGCAAAAATAGAGATAAGGGAAAGAAACAATGGTGAATGGAGGGAAAGAGTGGGCTGATTTGAAAGAAGAAAAAGGAAGAAAAATTAATAGGAGGGAGGTAGATTCGGCTGGAAAAGAAAGGAGAGAAAAAGGCTACACACCAAAGAAGAAATCGGCACAACTAAGACCCTAATGCCGAAATTACTAACCTAATGCCCCTTTGCCGAAAATCCCCTCTCCAATCTCCCTTATTCGGCCAACTCTATCTCCCTATCACATCCCTAAAATCTCTCCCCTTATCCCTCCTTAATTTATGCATTTGACTTGATCCAACTCTCTCCTCTTACAGAATCCACTCAGGTTCCAACACTTACCCTTCCCGCACAAAAATAAATACTCCTATTTGCCAACACAGGAATCGATCCTGTGTCTTCCCTAACACTTACAAGCCACCTTTAAAGCTCCCTAGTGGCGTCACTTAGCCACTTTGCGGAGGATCTTTTGTGATACACTTTACCCACAACTTAATATAAGGGCACCTAGCCGAACCCCTAACTCCTAAGTCCAAAATTTAAAAATTCCATCGGGTTTTGGCCAACTCATGGGCCTTCCATAAGCCCATTTACATACCAAAATTATGAATTCCATCATCACATACCAAATTTTAGAAATTTACTTAAAATATCAGGAATCGCGAAAAACCCGAAAATCAGGATGTTACAACTCTACCCTTCTTAAAGAAATTTCGGCCTCGAAATTTACAGTCCAAACAGTTGAGGGTATCACGACGCATTGCCTCTTCGGTCTCCCGGTAGCTTCTTCCTTGCCATGGTTCCTCCAAAGTACCTTCACCAACTGGATGACCTCTTTCTCAACACCTTGACATCACGATCAAGTATTTGCACAGTTCCTCTTCAAAGGTCAAATCCATTGTACCTCAATTTACGCAATCGCACGATATGAGTTGGGTCGAACGATATCGCCTTAGCATGGACACATGGAAGACATCGTGAATGCGATCCGATTCGGAGGTAACTCTAGTGATAAGCCACCGCCCTATCCGCTAATGATTGGTAAGGCCCAATAAACCGTGGGCTCAACTTACCCTTCTTACCAAATCTCAAGATCTTCTTCCAAGGCGAAACTTTCAAAAGACCATGTCTCCTACCGCATATTCAATATTCTTACGCTCAGATCGGCATAAGACTTTTGTCGATCCGCCGCCTCTTTAACCTCTTCACGATTACCTTAATCTTGTCTTGATTCGCTACCAACTCGGTCCAAGTATTTGCCTTTCCCCAATTACGCCCAACAAGTAGGCGGCGACACCTTCGCCCATATAGTGCCTCATATGGAGCCATCTGAATACTTGCTTGATAACTGTTGTTATCGTGAACTACGCTAAGGGCAAATGGTCCTCCCAGTGCCTTTAAACTCAATAGCACAACCCTCAACATATCCTCTAAAATCAATAACCCTCTCTAAGCGCCCATCCGATCGAGGGTGAAAAGCCGTCTTGAAATCCAATCGCGTTCCCAATGCCTCATGCAACTTCTACCAAAACCGAGATGTAAACCTTGGGTCTCGATGCGAAATTATCGATCTTGGCACACCATGCAACCGTACTATTTCCGCCATATACAATCCGCCAACTTCAAGTGAGTAATCGGTTCGGACGGTATGAAATGAGCAGATTTCGTGAGTCTATCCACAATCACCCAAACCGAATCCTTCTTAGAAGGTGTCAACGGCAACCCACTTACAAAGTCCATAGTTACCCTTTCCCACTTCCAAAGTGGTATCTTTACCTGTAATAATCCCAAAGGTAGTTGATGCTCGGCCTTCACTTGTTGACATGTCAAACATCTCCCAACAAATTCGGTCACTTCTCGCTTAAGCCCAGGCCACCAATATTGCTCTCGCAAGTCTCGATACAACTTACTCCCTCCTGGATGCATAGCACAAGGTCCATTATGTGCCTCTTTCAAAATCATCAATCTCAAATCGGAGTTCTTGACATAAAAATTCTCCTCGAAAACAAAGAATTCCTCACTATTTAACCCAAAGTCAGGATTCTCCCCCTTCTCAACTTGCTGAAACCGAGCAACCAACGACTCATCCTCCAACTGTTGCTTCTTAATCTGTTCTACCCAAGTTGGTCTCACCTGTAACTCTGCCAACAAACTCCCGTCGTCATACAAACTTAGACGAGCAAACATCGCCTTTAATTCCGCCACAGCCCTTCGACTTAACGCATCAGCCACGACATTCGCCTTACCTGGGTGGTACTCAATCGAACAGTCATAGTCCTTTAACAACTCTATCCACCTTCGCTGCCTAAGGTTCAGCTCCTTTTGAGTCAGCAAGTACTTAAGACTCTTGTGATCCGTATAGATGATGCATTTCTCTCCATACAGGTAATGCCTCCATATCTTAAGTGCAAAGATTACCGCTGCCAATTCCAAGTCATGCGTAGGGTAGTTCACCTCATGTGGCTTAAGCTGTCGTGAAGCATAAGCGACCACTTTACCCTCTTGCATCAACACGCAGCCCAAACCTACATGTGACGATCGCAGACACCATGAAATCCTTACCGGACACTGGTGAATCAAAGCTGGCGCTTAGTCAAAACCTTCTTCAACTTCTCAAAAGCCTCTCATCGCTTATCTGTCCAAACAAAAGGTGCTCCCTTCCTTATAAGTTTAGATTAGCGGTCTTGCCATCACGAAAATCCTTCCACGAATCTCCGATAATAACGCCAACCCCAAAAACTTGAATTTCATTATCGACTTGGTGGCTTCCATTCCAAAATGGCTTCAATCTTCGAGGTCCACCTTGATCCCTTCAAGAGCACAACATGCCCTAAGAAGGTAACTTCCTTCACCAAAACTCGCACTTACTAAACTTTGCATAAAGTTGCTTCTCCCTTAACACTTGCAAAGACTACACGAAGATGCTCATCATGCTTCTCTTCCGCTTCCGAATACACCAAGATATCATCAATAAAAGCGACTACGAACCGATCCAAGTATGGTCGGAATACCCGATTCATCAAATCCATGAATGCCGCGGTGCATTAGTCAACCCAAATGGCATTACCGAAACTCGTAATGTCCGTATCGAGTCCCGAACACCGTCTTATAAATATCCCCTCTTTAACTCTTAATTGATGATATCCATCGAAGGTCGATCTTAGAAAACACCGAGGCTCCTTTTAATTGGTCGAACAGATCATCGATTCTTGGTAACGGATACTTGTTCTTGATAGTCGACTTATTCAACCGCCGATAGTCAATACACATTCGCATAGTCCCATCTTTCTTCTTTCTGAACAGCACCGTGCACCCTTACGGAGAAACACTTGGTCTTATAAACCCTCTATCCAAGCAGCTCTTGAATCGAAGCTTTCAATTCTACCAACTCCTTTGGTGCCATCCGATAAGGCGCAATGGACACGGAGTCATTCGGTAGTAAGTCGATTCCAAACTCGACTTCTCTGTTCGGGGTAATCCGGAAGTTCATCCGAGAATACATCCGAAATTCCTTAATAGTCCTAACTCGACTCCACCGTTATCTCCTCAAGTCCCGTTTGATTTACAAAGGCCAAGTCGCCTCACAACCTTTCCGGATCAACTTTCGGCTCTTAACGCTGAAACAACATTGGATAAATAATCCCTTCGTTCCCCTATGACCATTATCTCCTCATCTTCGGCAGTTCTTAGTACCATCCTCTTTGCAGCACAATCCAACGTCGCCTTGTGCTTGATTAACCAATCCATTCCCAAAATAAGATCAAAATCCCGAAATGGCAGCTCCATCAAATCTCCTTCAAAGATTTTATCTTGTGTCACTAACGGTACTGCCCTAAAAATTTTATCTACCTTAACCGAATGTCCCAATGGACTTATTACTGATACCCCACTCACAGTCTTCTCAGGAAGCACATCCAAAGCCCCAGATACATCACAAGCAACATACGAGTGGGTGGAACCCACATCAATCAAAGCAGTGTAAGTTATGCTATGAATGAAGAACGTACCAGTTATAACATCAGGAGCGTCACCCTCCTCACGACGTCGTGCAGCATAAACCAACACCGGTTGTCGAGCTTCAGCATGTCCAGCACCTCTGCCAGGTGCCCCACGTCCTCGTCCATTACCATTGCCACCTCTACCTTGCCCACGACCCCTCTGTGGTAGTGGTCCTCCTCGCCGTGGTTGGACATCCCTTTGCTCTGCCGCTAGCTCCTGAGCTGTCCTCCGAGGACACTCTCTGAACTTATGCTCCTTTGACCCACATCGAAAACATGCTCCACTTCGTTTCCAGCACTCCCCCATATGCACCCTACCACAGTCCCCGCAAGCTGCGGTCTATAAGTATTTTGAACCGCTCGAACCGGTTCCTCCATCCTTGCTCTTTTAACACTTGATTCGTGGCACTCGAGGGTCTCAAATCCTCTTGAATTTGGGTCGATCCTTCTCATGATTCATCGCTCACTCGGCTTCACCTCCTCGGCTATCTTAGCCTTTTCTACCAAAGCGGCAAAACCACGCTCCCTCCGTGGAGCTATCAATATCCTAAGCTCATCGCGGAGACCATCCTCGAAGCGGACCATTGCGCTTCAGATTCGATTACCACTATACCACTAGCATATCGACTCGGCCTCAAAATTACGCCTCATACTGCTACTGTCTTATCACCTTGAGTCGATTCAAGAATTCCTTTCGACGAGCATCCACATAGCTTGCTCCAACATACCTCCCTTTAAAGCGGTTTTGAACAATTCCTGTGTTACTTGCTCAATTGGGGTACTCTCCTTACGGTGATCCACCATCGGTATGCCTCAAATCACGTAGCAATGACACGACTCCTTTCACTTTTGCTCCACCGAGCGGTCTAGGTCGTCCATGATACATTGCATTGCCTCCACCAATATTCTCGCCACATTCGGGCCACTCGGATACACCCCTAAATACCTCTACTCCGTTGGCTGAGTCGCTCGATATAGACCCCTATTCACCGTCCGATACTAGCTCCAGCCACTCTTTCTAAAACCCTTAACATGGCTTGGGATAAGCGTCATCCCGTCAGAGTCCGATCATAAGACCCAGTCTCCGTTGCTTGCGGCACGCCTAGCTCCTCGGTGGCCTATGCCCCGAGGATGAAGATTCACTTGCACCCTTCCGCGACCACGTCCGCGGTCTCGCCCCTGAGCTCCTCTAGTACTCATATCGAATTATCGATTTCTGAATTTTATGAAATTAGTATAACGTTCCACTTGTTTATTAAGAAAATGTCTTATGTAGATATAGCAGTTCAAGGATTGTTTTCGTATCATCATAGCCTAGCTACAGTGTCATTCCTACCGTTTACAGCTCTACCCTAGCTAAGGTATCATAGTAGGGTCTCATCACTATTCATAATATCATATCAATATCATATATTGTAAGGAAAATATACTTACAGACTTGGTGCCGGAGATTCAGTGCGCCACTTCTTTCTCCAAAAAAAACCATGTTTTTGATTATCGAAAATAGAAATTGAAAACTTTGATTTGAAAACTCCTTTATTTTGAACTCTTGATTAAAACAGAAAAATGGTACCTTTTTAACATATATTTTCCATAAAACATCTTTAAAATGAACTTTTGAAACCATTTCCAAAAATACCCTTCTTAGGCCTAAGTTTTCAAATAGATTTTCGGACCGATCCACGTAGAGTTGTTGCAACCTAGGCTCGATACCACTAAATGTAACACCCCAAACCCGGCCAGACGTTATGGCGAATCGACGTGCCACATTGGAGTTGAAAACCCACGTTCCATTTTAGTGTTTTAAAACCATACATTAATTTGAGTTAACAAAGTGTATGGAAGTCTGCGCACTGTAGGTATCCGAGACAGAGGAGGTGAGCCATGAAGGTCGCTTAAGTACCAAGCTCTTTAATTGGATCCAATCCTAGACATGCCCACAACAATAGCCACACTTTGTTATATCGAGTTTAAATTTGTTTAAGTGGACGTCTTTGATAAATCGATTAATCGTGGTGTTGAGATATTTTGAAAACAAGTATCATTTTGAAAACACGTCCTAAGTCTAGCCCATTTGAATAATTATTAACCAATTTTTAAAGTTATTAAAATTAAAATAATTCAGAAAAGAAATAAAAGGAAAGTTAAAATTGGCCTTATTACAACCCAAAAATAAATAATAATTAAAGGAAATTAAATGAAAACCAACACTTATTTAAAAGCCCAAAGATGATCACCGTGGCCACTCTGAATCCTCTCCTACCAAGTCCCCACATCAAGGCTCACTGCAAGGTTAAGGAAAGGGGGTGAGTTTGGAAACTCATGTGCAACAAGCCCCTTCGAGCCCAAAATAATAATGACTGTTGGGTCTAAGCCCAAATCCAATCTCAACATATCTTGGGCCATAGCCCTTTTCATGTTTCATATTCCATAACACTGGGTCAAGCCTTTTCATATTTCATATTACTTGGGCGAAGCCTTTACTGTAAATGGTATGGCCCTTAGGCCCATTTCAATATCACATATAATTTCAATGAAAGAATGCAACCCATTTGGGGAGACTACTCAACCCACCATCCGCTACTCTCCACCCATACCAACCAACACACCATGTGGGATTAACTCGACCCACCCCGCCATACTCTCCTTTGGCGGCATAGTCGCTTTATCATATAACCGAGGCCTAGCCTCTTTTAATAACGGGAAAAAGCCCTTTCAATAAGCGGGGCATAAGCCCTTTTATAAGCGGGGCATAAGCCCTTTTGATAAGCGGGGCATAAGCCCTTTTCACTTCCTCCATCCATATAAAACCCAACCCAATGCATTTATGATTACCTCATGTGCATATCATACATATCATGTGTATATCATACATTTCATGTGCATATCATACATACCATATTTATCAAAATCCCATGTATTAAAATCATACATAAACCCTAGGGGTATAATGGTTATTTTTACCTAGGGGCAAAACGGTCATTTTCATGGTATAAGGGTAATCTCATAATTTTACCAAAATTAGGGTTTCCATGTTCATTAACGATTACTAACAATCCATGGGTGCAAACAGTGATTCGGCCCATTTTAGCGAAATCGAGTTATTGGGCCTAAAACCCTAATGGGCCCTACTTAGCCAATTTCGTCATCTAGGCCCATTTAGCCTATATTCCATAACGGTTTTAAACGGTCTTATCATGCCATATAACGATTTCGTTTTCTACCAATTTTTACCCAAATGGGCCCGAAAGCCCAATGGGCCCCACTTCGGCCCCTCGAGGCCCAACTTACCAAGAACGCCAAAAATCACATTCTTACCGTTTCCATCGTTCTTGATCACCGTCTCATCGATTCTAACTAACTAGTGAGCGTTCGCTTGCTCACAAGTCCTCGAAATGCCAGAATTTCGGCATTTCGGCTTTTCGGCATTTTATCGCTTTAAGCTATGAAAGGGTTCGTTACACACCTGATTTGCGATATTCCTTGACGAGATCTCCTATGCGATTTCTCCTATAATCAATTGTTAAATAGATCAGCTCGCAATAATTGAACCAAATCAAGAACTTTCCAATATTAACACTTACACATTCGGCCACCATCCATAATGGCCTTAGGCACCTTACCTTTGTCGCGATTGATGACTAGGCCTAGCTACTCCGTGATCCAAGCTACTCCAAATCGACACTACACCTTGCTGCTCCTTCAATAAATAAACCAAAAATATTAAAAGAAGACCCCATAGAGTCTATGCCCATATTCGGCCATCTCCCTAAACTTGGAGTTTCGGCTTTTGGCCAAAGCTACACTAGGAATTGTTTAGAGTTTGAACACTTACCATAGTCTTTCTCCTCTTGAATCCAGATGTCTAAAAGGTAAAGGAACCGAACGCCAACTATTGAAAAGGAAGAAAAAGGTTGCTGGTCACAAAGAATCGGCACCCCCTATCTTCACTGATTTCGGCTTTTTTACGGCACTTCGGCAAAAATAGAGATAAGGGAAAGAAACAATGGTGAATGGAGGGAAATAGTGGGCTGATTTGAAAGAAGAAAAAGGAAGAAAAATGAATAGGAGGGAGGTAGATTCGACTGGAAAAGAAAAGAGAGAAAAAGGCTACACACCAAAGAAGAAATCGGCACAACTAAGACCCTAATGCCAAAATTACTAACCTAATGCCCCTTTGCCGAAAATCCCCTCTCCAATCTCCCTTATTCGGCCAACTCTATCTCCCTATCACATCCCTAAAATCTCTCCCCTTATCCCTCCTTAATTTATGCATTTGACTTGATCCAACTCTCTCCTCTTACAGAATCCACTCAGGTTCCAACACTTACCCTTCCTGCACAAAAATAAATACTCCTATTTGCCAACACAGGGAATCGATCCCAGGTCTTCCCCCAACACTTACACGCCACCTTTAAAGCTCCCTAGTGGCGTCACTTAGCCACTTTTCCAGAGGATCTTTTTGTGATACACTTTACCCACAACTTAATATAAGGGCACCTAGCCAGAACCCCTAACTCCTAAGTCCAAAATTTAAAAATTCCATCGGGTTTTGGCCAACTCATGGGCCTTCCATAAGCCCATTTACATACCCAAATTATGAATTCCATCATCACATACCAAATTTTAGAAATTTACTTAAAATATCAGGAATCGCGAAAAACCTGAAAATCAAGATGTTACAAGTCCTTAGGCTCGTAAAATGAAATGTACTCATTTTCTTTGTTACGCAAGCCTAGCCAAACCTATATCATGCTCATTTCAGCCCGCATTTATCATCAAATCAGATATTTACTACACATTTTATAACTTTTACAAATAGGTTCTTTTAGGTGTTTTCATGAAAAATCACTTTGTAAAAGATGTTTATCACACATCAAACTTTCATAATCTACCATGAAACATCCAAATACATGCATGTCACACATGGGTCAAATCCTGGACATCAACTCTAGCTCAAATAAATGGTGGAAATGGCTAGATCAGTTGATAACAACTTCAAAAATGTGAAGAACATTAAAAACGGGGCTAGAATGCACATACAATCATGCTTCAAAGCTGAAGAAACCCTAGCTACGATGACCTTAGGAATTTCGGCTATGGCATGGAGAAGATAAGAAAATTTTGACTTAATTTTCCCTTTTTATTCTTTTATTAACCAAATAACCAAAATGCCTTTTTACTAAACATTCAAATTTTACTTATTCATGCCCATTTTTATCCATAAAAATAGAAATTGGACAAATTGCTATTTAAGGACCTCTAGTTAATAATCCATAGCTATTTCATGCTTACAGCTTCTAGAATCACATATTTTACAACTTTTACAATTTAGTCCTAAAAATCAAATTGAACACTCTATCAACAAAATTTCTTAACGAAACTTTCATACAACCATGCAAACATATCATAGACCTCAACACGTTCATAAATAATTATTCTTACTTCGAATTTTTGGTCTCAAAACCACTATTCCGACTAGGCCCAAAATCGAGATGTTATAGTCCATTAGGTTAATATAGTTTAGTTAATTTAATTAGTTTAATTACAATATTAATTTGGGTTCACACTACTAATCTGTGACTCGATTAGGCTAGTAATTTTTTTTTTGTAATTCATTTAATAACGATTTCTCCAATATGCAATCCCTTAGGTATGATCCTGGAATATTTAATAGTGTTTCGTTGTACACTTTACTATATTACAATTTGACCCGTACACTTGCGGACATCTCCAATTTAATTTCTTATACTTTTGGTGTAATATTTAACTATAAATGATAACACGTTAATAGGTAGTTACCACACTTTGAACGTCACAAGTGAATAAATCCAGAAAAAAAATTTAGGATCTCTTCTTCTTAGGTCCAATGTGATGTACTATCAGTCTAATCAATCACATCTACGTTTCTATCTTCTGGGAGTCATCCGCTTCATTGCACTAGACAAGGCATCTCCCTAACTAGACTTGATAAACGACATATTAGTCTTTCAATCATTTTTCTCATTTTGATTAGACTAAAGACATGTTTAGGTTCATCAACTTATATAACTTGCCTTTCTGTATTATGATCCAAGCACGCGATATTGCTTAGTATTAGTTTAAATTTAGACAACTATTGAGCCAATATTTGCTTCTATTTTTCTTTGCATGCAAAAACCACATGTGAAAATTATACAAATTATAGTTTGTAATCCAGGAATTATTTTATTAACCAATCTGTTCAAAAAAATTACAAGTGTACAGAGACAAAAATACTATACTTAAGGCACCAGATCCAACAGTCTCCCACTTCCCTTAGTGAAGTAGATGGGTTGTTTTACATTCAGATGCCCTTCATCTGTTTCCCAAAGAAATCACTAGCTAGTAGAGTCTTGGTAAAATAAATCCCTAGGTTTTTCCTCAAATACTATCTTTGACTACATCCATTATTTCTTCAAACAATACCTGTCTCCTTTATGATACTTCCTATTAAATTGTTTTGTACTTATATTGTTTCTTTGGGGTTTAGCTATATCTGCGCTATTATACTATTGTAACACCCCAATATTGCTATTTCGATTTGTGGATAGTTTTGACACAAATATCTATCTACTTCCGTGGTTAAGAGTTCTGGGTGTGTGTGTGAGGTCCCAAGTTCAAGCCTCACCTTTGGTAAATTCCAAACATATCAGAATGGGCCTGCTGGTTTGGTGGTTAGGTGGAGTGTAGGTTTGTTGGAGGTTTTGTGTTTGATCCCTTGCACAAGTGTGATTGCTAATATTTTTGTTCTTTTGGCTTGTAGAGTTTCGGTAGAACGAAAAGTCTGAATAGTGGTTGATAGTGAGATTAGTAGAGTAAATTGAGGGATTTAGGGATAATTATTGTTTATTTTTATTTTATTTTATTTTATTTTTTCAAAATCCCAAAAATTCTTCCAGTTTTGAGGTCCCGTTTTCCTCTTAATCTATCGAATTTTTCCTTGTTTTCCCCTCTCTTTTCTGGTTTTCCAATTGTCTCCTTTTTTTTTCAACGTTTGTTTACGCTCGATCTATAAGTAATCGTTCTATCGCTTTCTTAGGTTTTTCGGTTAGTGTTTTAATGGGGATTTTGTACTTATTCTCGATCAGGGGAAGATTCACATGTTCAAAATTGTTCGTCGAGGACTTAGTTGTGTGGAAGTTACCGCTGTTCGATTGAAGGTAAGGTTTGGTTGCCCTAAGGTTTGATTGCCCAAGTTGCTGAATAACTCATTTGGGATCGGTTTAGTTTATCATTTTAAGTGATTAATTTGGAGTCTTTTGGATGATTTTAGGTTCTGGTTGTAACACATTTAATTCATATCCATCACCAGATTAGGGTTATGAGGTATTACCAATTAAACTATTATTCATACAAACGTTGTTTATAAATTTTAAATCAAAATTCAGATCACATATAAGCTCATAACTCAACTCATTATCAAATCTTAAAATAAATTGAGATACACAATACATCACAAATAATGTATAATATAAAATGTACATACAAATTTAAATATTTATTTCATACACGAAACATGGAACACATCTATAGCATCAATATTAATCATTTAACTTAAGAAATACATATGCCACGTGTATGCACAGGTTGTAATAAATTTAATATATATTTCATTATTATATCTTTGTTTTATCTATTTGTATGGCATTACAACTTTAAGTATTAAAGTATTCATAAGTAATACAATAAGGCAGTTTGTTTCACTCTTTATATACTTGTAAACATATAAGTAGTTATAACCGACCATGACCACACAAACCTATAAGGCAAATTTAAACGTCCAATTAATGTCAATAAAGATTATTCATACCTACTATAATCTTTACAATATAAATATTTGGTCTAGAAAATTTAATCAATTTATACACACACCATTAAAAATACACTTTTATATATTTATATATATATATACCTAAAGTTACGTATTAAATGGCAGAGTAGTAGTCAATATTTGGATAACTTAATTATTGATCATTTAATGTCATCCAGGGTTTAACATTAAAAGCAGATTCTTAGTAACTATGTCTAATCATATAATTACATTATATAATTTAATAAGTAATCACATCAAAATGTTTAATACATTGCACTATGGCCAAATATACTAATAATAAACATGTACATATTGCGCAGCCAACTAAGCTAATATATATCTATCCAACACTTTTTATTCGTTCCACATTTTACATTTCTATCACCAATTATTATATAATACACTAAATACATATTATTCTATTATTCTCATAACGGAATTTATTCACCTAACACCACATACCCATCCAAGTTCCCACTGGCAATTTTATCATCAATCAAGCTCATTAAATCTTTTAACCAAGAACATGTAAGACCAAATTTAGACATAATAAGCAAACCGTTTTCAAGCATATAATACTTATAGTAACATTTTAAATATTCTAACACGTAATTATAAAATCAAGATAGACATAGCCCATACTTAACATAACCCAATTCAACTTAAAGGTTTAGCCATTTTCGCATGGCTTTTATACAAAACCAAAATTCATCAAGTCAAGCACACTTTAGCCTACACATGCCATAATTTGTATTTAATTTATAAAGGTACCTGAAATAGTAGATAGTGTAATAAGCCTCGCTGATGATCCCCGAGCTGATAATTTGATTTCCAAAATCTAAAAAAAAATAGAAACAAATATACACATGGTAAGCTATTATAGCTTAGCAAGTCATAAGCAAATAATTGACCTAACAAAGTGTTCCACTCAATTAGGAAAATACATTGTAAATAAAAACTATATACCATTTAATCTCGACTTAAAACCTATATATAAATCCCTATGTATACATTCGCACATGGACATTAACTAGGCCGAATGGTCAAAAGGCCAAATTGTCTTATTATCTTACAACTTTCCAAACAACTAATTATATTATAATCAAACCTGCATATACTTTTTACATAAGCTAGTAAATTACAATATAATATTGCATAAATATTTATATATATATATATATGTATATATGTATATCACCAACAGGGCCATTTATATATATAATCACACACTTGCGTATAATTATGAATCATTTCTTGATGGTCAACTTTTAAAATCACAAAGCCGAATTCACATACCAACAGCACTTAAATTTATTAATATCAACTTCACATGAATAAACAAATATTAAATATAAACTTATATTATCATTAATAGCCAACAAACTAACTCATACCTGGCCGTTTAACTCGTAATACACACTTGTATCCAATTTACCTTTGCCCGATGAACCATTCAGAATTGGATAGGACACTCAAATAATCACACAAGTCGTATAATGCCAACGTCCCAGACGTGGTCTTACATGTAGTCACATATCGATGCCACTGTCCTGGATAGGGTCTTACTTGTAAAGCATATCGGAATCACATAACGATGCCATGGTCTTACTCGTATACATATATCGGAATCCTATGTCATGACATATGTATCCTAACTATTCCTAAGGTTCATACGGCACTTTCGGATGTCGTAACTCGGTCGAATCGAACTCGGAAGTGTAGTAGTCAAATTTAATCATTTTCGGCCATAACATATTAAAAATTCTACATTTCATAACAACATAAAAAAATAACATTTAATTACCAAATAAACACGTCTATTTGCTTATAAACTTACCTCGGATGGTACAAAATGAAATCGGGCAACTAGTCGACAACTTTCGTTTTTCCCCGATCCAAATCCAATTTCTTTAGTTCTTGATCTAAAAATATTCAAATTAAGCTCATTCAAACATATTTTCATTCAATTTAGTCTAAAAGCACATAAATAGGCAAATTACCATTTTACCGCTGACATTTACAATTTTTACAATTTAATCCTTATTGCACAAAATACAAAATACACCAAATTTCTCTATACTTATGTTGGGCCGAATTTTACCAATTCTGAAACAAGTCCATATATTCGATTTATTTCAGATTTTAGTCCCTCAAATTATTATTTTTGTAATTTTACTCCTAATTACTCAAAATCATCAAAAACTCCAATACAAAATATGTTAATCTAAAACATATCTTTCATTTTTCATCATCAAACAATAAAAATCACAAGCCATCAACAATGGCACAACTCAAAATATTCATCAAAATAAAAAATTTAAGCATGGGCTTTGTAGTACTCAAAGCAACGATCTCGAAAACGTAAAAATTATCAAAAATCGACAAGAAAACGAACCTTGATTAAGCTTCCAAATAGGCCGAACCCTAGCTTATTCTTTCTTCTTTTCTTTTAACCTATATTCGACAATGAAAAATAACTAAGACAAATATGTAAACTTTATTTTATGTTTATGTTATATATGTTATAATAATTGAATTACTTTTATAACTTTTTTTTTTAATATAAAAATCACATGATATAAGTCTTAACCGTCCCACTAATATAATTATGGGTTATTTACAACATAAATCCTTCACTTTTAAAGCCACTAACAATTCGGCCCCTTTATATATTAAACTACCAAAATTTTCGATTTACGCGATTAAGCCATTTTATTTAATTGGATACCCAAACGATAAAATTAAATCACGAAAATTTCACAAATATAAATTCACATAAAATAAACATAGAAAATAATTTTTAAATATTTTTCTGACTCGGATTCGTGGTCCCAAAACCACCGTTCCGATTAGGGTCTAAATCGGGCTGTTACAACTCTCCCCCTTAGGGATTTTCGTCCCCGAAAATCTTACCAGTGAATAGGTTTGGATAACATTCTTTCATTGTATCTTCTAGCTCCCATGTTGCTTCCTCAACTCCATGCTTATGCCATAATACTTTAACTAATGAGATCTTTTTATTTCGTAACTCTTTAGTCTCATTAGTTAAAATACGAATCGGTTCTTTTTCGTAGGTCATATCAGGCTGAATTTCAATCTCAGATGAACTGATCACATGAGAAGGATCAGATTGATACCTCCGAAGCATCGAAACGTGGAATACATTGTGAATCTTTTCTAACTCAGGTGGCAACGATAATCTGTAAGCAACTGGTCCAATACGCTCTATTACCTCATAGACCCAATAAATCTCGGACTCAATTTGCCTTTACGACCAAATCTGAGTATTTTCTTCCACGGTGAGACTTTCAAGAAAACTTTGTCTCCAATCTGAAACTCTATATCTTTATGTTTCAACTCCGCATAAGATTTCTGACGATCCGATGCTGTTTTCAAACTTTCACGGATCACTTTCACTTTCTGGTCAGTCTCTCTGATCAAGTCAACCCCGTGTATCTTATTTTCACTGAGCTCAGTCCAGTATAATGGTGTACAAAATTTACGACCGTACAAAGCCTCGTAAGGTGCCATTTTGATGCTCGATTGGTAGCTATTATTATATACGAATTCAATCAGAGGTAAGTATCGTTCCCACGTACCTTCAAACTCGAAAATGCAACTTAACATATCCTCAAGTATCTGAATGATTCACTCAGACTGGCCATCTATTTGTGGATGGAAAGCAGTGCTGAAATGTAATTTCGTACCTAATGCATCTTGTAGTTTCTTCCAAAACCGCAATGTAAACCTCAGATCTCGATCTGAAACAATGGATATAGGCACACCATGTAGTGTCACAATCTAAGAAACATACAATTCAGCCAGCTTATCAAGTGAATAGTCTGTACGTATCGGAACAAAATGAGCCGACTTAGTCAATCTATCAACAACAACCCAGATTGCATCTTTCTTGCTAGGTGTCAACGGTAAACCAGATACAAAATCCATCGTGACTCTATCCCACTTCCATTTTGGTATCAAAATCCTGAAGTAACCCTGAAGGTGCCTGATGCTCAGCTTTTACGTGTTGACAGACTAAACATCTTGCAACAAAGTCAGAGATGTCTCGCTTCATACCATGCCACCAGTAAAGCTGTTTCAGATCATTATACATCTTTCTACTACCTGGGTGGACAGATAACCGACTACTATGTGCTTCATTCAAAATCATCTGGATTAACTCTGTATTCCTCGGAACACAAATAACGGTCTAGCTTTCAATTCGGCTACTATCAAACCACCATATGACATAGTCATATGCGTATTCATTGCTCGCAAGGTAAACAGTGACTTTCGACTTAAAGCATCAGCGACAACGTTAGCCTTTCCCGATTGATAGTCAATCACAAGTCCGTAGTCTTTTAGCAATTCCAGCCATGGATGTTGTCTCAAATTCAGATCTTTCTAAGTCATCAAATATTTCAGGCTTTTATGATCAGAATAAATATGACATTTCTCACCGAACAGATAGTGATGCCAAATTTTTAATGTGAACACAATGGCTGCTAGTTCCAAGTCATGTGTGGGATAGTTCTTTTCATGTGGCTTTAACTGTCTCGGGGCATACGCTATCACTCTGCCTTCCTGCATCAAAACATAGCCCAAATTGTTTAATGATACATCACTATAAATAACAAATTCTTTACCCGATTCTGGCTGAACTAGCACTGGAGCTTCTGTCAAAAGGGCTTTCAACTGATCGAAGCTTTTCTGGCACTTCTCTGACCACTCAAACTTAACATCTTTTTGTAATAGTTTTGTCATCGGGGCTGCAATCATAGAGAAACCTTTCACGAACCGTCTATAATAACCGGCAAGTCCCAGAAAGCTTCGGACTTCAGAAACATTCTTCAGAGGTTTCCAATCCAGTATAGCTGAAATTTTGCTCGGATCAACCCGAATACCCAATGATGATACTACATAGCCCACAAAACTAACTTCACTTAACCAGAACTCACACTTACTGAATTTCACATACAACTGCTTATCTCGTAACGTCTGCAATACAAGTCTCAAATGTTCAGCATGTTCACCTTCACTACTAGAGTAAATCAGAATGTCATCTATAAACACAACCACAAACCGGTCCAGATACAGTCTGAAGATCCGATTCATCAAATCCATAAAAATAGCAGGTGCATTAGTGAGACTGAAAGGCATAACCAAAAACTCATAGTGTCCGTACCTCGTTCTGAAAGCAGTCTTTGGCACATCTGAATCCTTAACTCGTAACTGATAGTAGCCTGATCTCAAATCTATCTTCGAAAATAATGTGGCCCCTTTTAGTTGATCAAATAGATCATCAATCCGTGGCAACAGATACTTATTCTTTATAGTCACCTTATTAAGCTGTTTGTAATTAATGCACATTCTCATAGTTCCATCTTTCTTTTTCACAAACAACACAAGTGCACCCCACGGAGAGAAACTCGGTCGTGCGAAACCTTTATCTATCAATTCTTGTAACTGAGTTTTCAATTCTTTTAATTCTGTAGGTGCCATTTTGTATGGAGCTATGGATATCGGAGCCGTACAGTATTAATTCAATACCAAATTCTATTTCCCGAATAGGTAGCAAACCCGATAATTCTTCTAGAAACACATCCGAATACTCACATACAACATGTACTGATTCAATGTTTCTTTCAGCCACTTTACTGTTGAGCATATAAGCTAAATAGGCTTTACACCCTTTTCTCACATATTTCTAAGCTAGCATCGAAGATATCACTGCTGGTAAACCATACAAATCACTAGATTCAATCCGGATAACTTCATCATTCTGGCTCCGTAGATCAATGGTCTTTCTTTTCCATTTCACAACAGCATCATGTAAAGTTAGTCAATCCATTCCCAGAATTATATCAAACTCATCAAATTGCAGTAACATCAAATTAGCCGGAAAGCACAGATCTCGAACCATTAAAGGACAATTCTTACACACTTTATCAACCATAACACACCGGCCCAAGGGGTTTGACACTCTAATCACAAACTCAGTAGACTCAATAGGTAGAGTCTTGCTGAATACTAATGTCTCACACACATAAGAATGAGTAGAACCAGGATCAATCAATGCAATTACATTAGTATCATAGAGAGTAAATGTACCAGTAATAACATCCGAGGATGAAGCCTCCACCCGTGCACGTATAGCATAGGCTCTGGCAGGTGCGCTAGCCTCAGATCTAATTGCCGTATCTTTAGTCCCTCTCTGACTACCACTCGTATTACCAGTATTTCTAGGTGGTCTACCTCAGGCTGTAGTGTTACCCGATCTCGTATTCTGTACTGGATTTTCTTCAACTAACATTGGACAATCTCGAATGTAATGGTCTGTCGGTCCACATTTAAAACAAGCCCGATCATGCAACTTGCAACTGCGGGGGTGTCATTTACCACAGTGTTTACACTAGGGCTGATTGGATCTGACATTACCCACACTCGCTACAGAGGTAGCTCTCAAACTCATCGGTGGTCTATTCTGATTCTGTCTAGAGTAACCTGAAGTAGCTTTAGAACGGCTAAAATCATCTCGAAACTTCTTTGGTGTCGACTGAACTGACCTGTTGAATGATCTCTTACGCAAGTCTCTAGTTTCAAAATCAGCTTTCTTTTTCTCTTTCCCGAGTTCCTCAGCTTTACAGGCTCGCTCAACAAGTACCACAAATTCTTTTATCTCAAGTATGCCAACCAATAGCTTAATGTCTTCATTCAGCCCATCTTCAAATCTTTTACACATTATGGCCTCAATAGAAACACACTCCCGGGCATACCGACTGAGTCTCACAAATTTTCGCTCGTATTCTGTCACAGTCATCTGACCCTATTTCAGCTCCAGAAATTCTTTACGCTTCTGGTCAATAAATCTCTGACTAATATATTTCTTACGGAACTCAGTCTAAAAGAATTCCCAAGTCACCTGCTCTCTCAGAACTACTGATACTAGGGTATTCCACCAGTGGTAGGCTGTGTCTCGAAGTAGAGATATAGCACATTTCAAACATTCATCAGGAGTACAAGACAGCTCATCAAACATACGGATGGTATTATCAAGCCAGAACTCAGCCCGCTCAGCGTCATCTTCATCAGTGGCTTTAAACTCTTCAGCCCCATGTTTTCTAATTTTATCAACAGGTGGTCTACTCAATCGTAACGGATCACTTACTTGAGGTATAGCAGGCATCGAAGATGGATTAGTCGAGGGTAGAGGTTGTTGTGCAGCCGGGTTAGTCCGAATATATTGAGTGAACCAGTCATTCATCATTTGATAAAATGCTTGTTTAGCCTCACTTTCTTGATTACTCGAAGTCGGTCGAGAATCAGCCTGCACTGTCCCTTGCGAGGGAACAGGCGCAACACTCTCGACATCATCAGCTACAGCTCTGTCGGGATCCATTTACTATATGAAAACACGTTTCAAATGTCATAAGTTATCACACTATTCCAGTATATAATTATGGCATGTATAGCTATTCTCACACGTGCTAGTTAGTCCTAGAACCGACTAAACCGTAGCTCCGATACCAATAAAATGTAACACCTTTAGTTCATATCCGTCACTGGATTAGGGTTATGAGGTATTACCAATTAAACTATTATTCATACAAACGTTGTTTGTAAATTTTAAATCAAAATTCAGATCACATATAAGCTCATAACTCAACTCATTATCAAATCTTAAAATAAATTGAGATGCACAATACATCACAAATAATGTATAATATAAAATGTACATACAAATTTAAATATTTATTTCATACACGAAACATGGAACACATCTATGGCATCAATATTAATCATTTAACTTAAGGAATACATATGGCATGTGTATGCACAGGTTGTACTAAATTTAATATATATTTCATTATTATTTCTTTGTTTTATCTATTTGTATGGTATTACAACTTTAAGTATTAAAGTATTCATAAGTAATACATTAAGGCAGTTTGTTTTACTCTTTATATACTTGTAAACATATAAGTAGTTATAACCGACCATGACCACACAAACCTATAAGGCAAATTTAAACGTCCAATTAATGTCAATAAAGATTATTCATACCTACTATAATCTTTACAATATAAATATTTGGTCTAGAAAATTTAATCAATTTATGCACACACCATTAAAAATACACTTATATATATACATATATACCTAAAGTTACGTATTAAATGGCAAAGTAGTAGTCAATATTTGGATAACTTAATTATTGATCATTTAATGTCATCCAGGGTTTAACATTAAAAGCAGATTCTTAGTAACTATGTCTAATCATATAATTACATTATATAATTTAATAAGTAATCACATCAAAATGTTTAATACATTGCACTATGGCCAAATATACTAATAATAAACATGTACATATTGCGCAGCCAACTAAGCTAATATATATCTATCCAACACTTTTTATTCGTTCCACATTTTACATTTCTATCACCAATTATTATATAATACACTAAATACATATTATTCTTTTATTCTCATAACCGAATTTATTCACCTAACACCACATACCTATTCAAGTTCCCACTGGCAATTTTATCATCAATCAAGCTCATTAAATCTTTTAACCAAAAACATGTAAGACCAAATTTAGACATAATAAGCAAACCGTTTTCAATCATATAATACCTATAGTAACATTTTAAATATTCTAACACGTAACTATAAAATCAAGATAGACATAGCCCATACTTAACATAACCCAATTCAACTTAAAGGTTTAGCCATTTTCGCATGGCTTTTATACAAAACCAAAATTTATCAAGTCAAGCACACTTTAGTCTACACAAGCCATAATTTGCATTTAATTTATAAAGGTACCCAAAATAGTAGATAGTGTGATAAGCCTCGCTAACGATCCCCGAGCTGATAACTTGATTTCCAAAATCTAAAAAAAAATAAAAACACATATACACATGGTAAGCTATTATAACTTAGCAAGTCATAAGCAAATAATTGACCTAACAAAGTGTTCCACTCAATTAGGCAAATACATTGTAAATAAAAACTATATACCATTTAATCTCGACTTAAAACCTGTATATAAATCCCCATGTATACATTCGCACATGGACATTAACTAGGCCGAATGGTCAAAAGGCCAAATTGTCTTATTATGTTACAACTTTTCAAACAACTAATTATATTATAATCAAACCTGCATATACTTTTTACATAAGCTAGTAAATTACAATATAATATCGCATAAATATTTATATATATATATATATGTATATCACCAACAAGGCCATTTATGTATATAATCACACACTTGCATATAATTATGAATCATTTCTTGATGGTCAACTTTTAAAATCACAAAGTCGAATTCACATACCAACAGCACTTAAATTTATTAATATCAACTTCACATGAACAAACAAATATTAAGTATAAACTTATATTATCATTAACAGCCAACAAACTAATTCATAACTGGCCGTTTAACTCGTAATACACACTCGTATCCAATTTACCTTTGCCCGGTGAACCATTCGGAATTGGATAGGACACTCAGATATTCACACAAGTCGTACAATGCCAACGTCCCAGACGTGGTCTTACATGTAGTCACATATCTATGCCACTGTCCTGGACAGGGTCTTACTCGTAAACACATATCGAAATCATATAACGATGTCATGGTCTTACTCGCACACATATATCGGAATCCTATGTCATGACATATGTATCCTAACGATTCCTAAGGTTCATACGGGACTTG
Organism: Gossypium arboreum; assembly: GCF_025698485.1. Classification (NCBI taxonomy): domain Eukaryota; kingdom Viridiplantae; phylum Streptophyta; class Magnoliopsida; order Malvales; family Malvaceae; genus Gossypium; species Gossypium arboreum. Next base: position 44,531,668 of record NC_069080.1, read on the forward strand.
CGGACGTCGTAACTCGGTCGAATTGAACTCAAAAATGTAGTAGTCAAATTTAATCATTTTCGGCCATAACTTATTAAAAATTCTACATTTCATAACAACATATAAAAATAACATTTAATTACCAAATAAACACGTCTATTTGCTTATAAATTTACCTTGGACGGTACAAAATGAAATCGGGGAGCTAGACGACAACTTTCGTTTTTCCCCGATCCAAATTTGATTTCTTTAGTTCTTGATCTAAAAATATTCAAATTAAGCTCATTCAAACATATTTTCATTCAATTTAGTCTAAAAGCACATAAATAGGCAAATTACCATTTTACCACTGACATTTACAGTTTTTACAATTTAATCCCTATTGCACAAAATACAAAATACACCAAATTTCTCTATACTTATGTTGGGCCAAATTTTACCCACTCTGAAACAAGTCCATATATTCTATTTATTTTGGATTTTAGTCCCTCAAATTATTATTTTTGCAATTTTACTCCTAATTACTCAAAATCATCAAAAACTCCAATACAAAATATGTTAATCTAAAACATATCTTTCATTTTTCATCATCAAACAACAAAAATCACAAGCTATCAACAATGGCACAACTCAAAATATTCATCAAAATAAAAAATTTAAGCATGGGCTTTGTAGTACTCAAAGCAACGATCTCAAAAACGTAAAAATTATCAAAACCGACAAGAAAACGAACCTTGATTGAGCTTCCAAATAGGCGAACCCTAGCTTATTCTTTCTTCTTTTCTTTTAACTTATATTCGCAATGAAAAATAACTAAGACAAATATGTAAACTTTATTTTATGTTTATATTATATATGTTATAATAATTGAATTACTTTTATAACCTTTTTTAATATAAAAATCACATGATATAAGTCTTAACCGTCCTACTATTATAATTATAGGGATTTACAACATAAATCCTTCACTTTTAAAAGCCACTAACAATTCGGCCCTTTATATATTAAACTACCAAAATTTTCAATTTACGCAATTAAGCCCTTTTATTTAATCGGATACCCAAACGATAAAATTAAATTACGAAAATTTCACAGATATAAATTCACATAAAATAAACATAGAAAATAATTTTTAAATATTTTTCGACTCGATTCGTGGTCCCGAAACCCTTTGTTCGATTAGGGTCTAAATTAAAACATACCTTTGGTGGTCTCGGGAGCGTTTTCGTATCAAATTGATACCAGGTGTGTACCCGAAACAAAAAAACAAGGTTTGTAAAAAGCTGAAAAACCTCGCTGTTGATGCCACATAACCATGTGGTAGGCCGTGTATGATGACACGACCGTGTTATCGCACGGCCGTGTGCGATGACACGACCATGTGATCGCACGGCCGTGTGATGGCTAGAGTGTGGCTGTGTGGGCCACACGAGCTAGACTGAATAGGGTGTGTGGGCCATAAGTGTATGTGAGCCCACACGAGAATGCCATCTGGGCGTGTGATAACTGGGCCATGCTATGTGATGCACACGGGCTAGGCCAATCCGGGCGTGTGGGCCCATTGTACTAAAATTTTCCATAGGGTCACACGGATTTTCCTAATCAACTGTGGGCCTACCGTGGTGGTCGGTAAAGGCTACTAAATCCTAAAACTATGTGTTATGTTAGACTGATAAACTGTTATGAGTATGACTATGTCTGTTTTTCTATTATCTATTTATGAAAGCATGTTAAGCATGATTTTCCTGTTAATTTTGTATGCATGTTTGGTTACTGTGATTGGGGTGGGATGATATATATATATTGGAGGGCTTGTTCTGAAAGGTAGATTATGCCTAATATCTGGCAGCATAACTGGACTATATCTGATATGTGCCTCATTGGTACAGCGTGGTGTGTAGGTCTGGATGGGTGTTTTAAACCCAACATGGTGTGTAGGGATAGTCGAACATGGTGTGTAGAGGATGGGGGTAGGATTCTGTTGTCTGATTTGCATATATGTAACTGTATTTGTATCTGAAATGAGCTCAGGCTTGATTGTGAATCTGTCTGATTTGTGATATTCTAAATGTGTACATGCTTCTCTTTGCTAGGTTACACACTGAGTTTACATAAACTCACCCCTTTTCTATTTGTCTATACAGGTAACCCACAATCTTAGGCAGATCGGTGTAGCAAAGGACTCGACGATGATCACCTATTTCACTGTTTTATTTTGTTTTTGGGTTATTAATTTTTGGCATTGAAGTTGTAGGACTCTGGACTCTCTTGAAATTTTGACGTTGGTTTTGGGTTTTGGTTTTACTTAATTATAATTGTGATAGTTTTCTAAAATCTTGAATGGATTTTCTGGACACAATGTTTTCAAAAGCTTCCGCTACAAATACATTTTATCTCTAAATGATTAAATGAAAGAAAGCTTTGAAATTAACAACAACTCTAAAGGCTAATAACGGGAAAGGTTTTAACTTAACGACAATGGTTTTTTTTCAACCCATTTCATGTGACACTTTTGAATTCAACCATAACATCTAGGCCGAGTTTGGGGTGTTACAAGTATCGTAATTTTTCCATACCTCATATTCATCCCTCTACGGTAAAGTTAAGAGTGTAACCCTACTTCACACTTATTCAAACTATTGACCTACCATCTAAGAAAAAACTTAGCCCAGTGTCGATTTCCTTTGAAATATGCATACATTAGTATATTCAATAGGAGTAAGATCTCATTCAGAATACATAAGAATATAATCCCTCGTTCTCCGTAAATACTTTAGTATATGCGTACTACTTGCTAATGTCTTGGTCTTGAATTCACTTGATATCGGCTTACCAACCTCACTGCAAAATAGATATCTGGACATGTGCATAACATAGCATACATGAGACTTCCTACTGCCGAAGCATAAGGATTCATTCTCATGTTCTCTCTTTTTTTCGCTATTTTGGATAGTCCTCCAAAGAGAGATGAAATCCGAATATGGAAGGTTTATTTCACTTCTTCGAATCGATCATTGCTTAAAGTTCTAATATTTTATCTATATATCAAGCCTGAGATAGTGCTATCACTTTGTTTTTCGATCCCATAGGATTTGAATACCTAAAACAAAATTAGCTTCTCCCAAGACCTTCATGCTAAACCGTTACGTTAACAACAATTCGACCAATGGCAATGTCTGTACATCATTCCCAATGAGTAGAATGTCATTGACATCTAGAACGAGAAAGACCACCTTTCCATCCCCAATACATTTATAAACACAAGTTTCATCTATGTTTTGCTCAAATACAAAAGTATTGATCGCTTGATCAAATCTTTGATTCCATGATCGAGATGCTCGTTTGCAAAATTTATGCTCTTTTCCTTTAGCTATATATCCGGTGGGTTGCATATATAGGTGTTCTATTCAAGATAGTCATTCAAGAATGTTGTCTTGAAATCCATTTTCCAGATCCTATAATCGAAAGTCATCGCAATGGATAACAATATGTGCATTTAATTAATCATGGAAATCGGAGAGAAGGTTTCCTTGTAATCAATATCTTCTTTCTAAGTTTAAGACCTTATAATTTTTCACGTTTCCATTTGCATTTCTTTTCCACTTGTAGATCCACTTACGCCCTATGGGTTTTATCCTTTCCGCTATGTCTACAAATTCTCATACTGATTTGGAATTCATAGAATCCATCTTAGATTTCAAAGATATTTCTCAAAGCTTGGAATCAACACCTTGCATTACTTCATCATACATGAGTGGGTCATTATCTTTCTGACCAGTAGACTAAGTTTTAAAATACTTCCATCAAATTAAAAGAACTCGGACCTATGAGAAATCCTCCCACTATGATGAAGCACCTTATGCTACTTGTCATTTGCAAGTCTACTATTAATAGTTGGTCTTAGAACCATTTCTATAGGGTTTTCTGTATTTCCTGAAAGTTCCTGAAATACTGTTTTACTTCGAGGTTTGAATTCATTAATGTAACTTTTTCAAGGAAAGTATCATAAGTTAACACTATCACAGTTTGCTCTTTTGGGTTATAAAATAAAACACCCTTTGTTCCCTTTGGATATCTTACAAACATGCACAATTCTGTCCATGACTCCAACTTCTTCACATCTTTATCCAATACGTAGGTTGGGTATCCCCAAATCCTTAAATGGTTTAGATTTGGTATCCTGCCATGCCACAATTTGTATGGACTTTTTGATGCTTCCTTAGATGGTACATCATTCAGAATATGGAAAATCGTGTATACCACATATCCCCAAAAAGAGATTGGCAGCTTCAAATAACTTAACATCAAACGAACCATGTCTAACAACGTTTAATTTCTTCTCTCTACCACACTATTTTGTTGTGGAGTGCCCCAGCGTGGTTAACTGGGATACAATCTCATTCTCAATGAGGTACCCTAAACACTCATCCAATAAATATTTCTCACATAGATCAGACCAAAGTGCCTTTTTGAGTAAACTTAGTTGTTTTTCCACTTTCGCACGAAAGTCGTTGAATTTATCAAAAGTTTCACTCTTGCAGTGAATTAGGTACAATACCCATATCTAGAATAATAATCAATATAGGATACATAATACTTGTAGCCACCTCTTGCACTGACGCTCATGGGGCCACAAATGTTAGTGTGTACAATTCCAAGAGTTTCATAGCCCTCGTTCCTTTTGCATTAAAAGATAGCTTAGAAGCAAGATTCACATTATGGAAGATCAAGTTTTTTAAGCGAACTTAAAGTGTCATATTTCATAAGTCTAGTAATTCTTTCTTGGTTGATATGATCAAGTCTCAAAGGTATGCCTAATTAGAGTGAGAAGTTTTATGTCTTTTATTCGAAATTTCAATCTCAAGTAGTATGTACATCTTTGGTTTGATAGAATAGAGATTATTTGACATCCATCCATTATAGATAACTTTGTAATTTCTAATTATTGCAATATTATTATTAAAAGTCACAATCAAGTCATCTTTATATAAACATGCAACAGAAATCAAGTTTCTTTTGAAACTTGGTACATAGAAAATTTCTTTCACTACTTCAGCTGCCACAGTTGTCTCATTTCTGATCCACAACAATAAACTCTTATCTCTAAAATCGTTCGTCTCCTTGAACTCCTATATAGAAACACATACGTCGTTAGTGGCTCGTAAATCAATGGCTCGGTGGTCTATTGAATCTTCCACTGAACAAGTTTCTATCATAAAGAGTTTCATACCTTCGCCTTTGGCGGCCAGGTATTCATTTCACTCTTTACAGATCATTTTGAAGTTCCCTTTTTTACTAAAAAAGAAGAATTTAAACTTAGATAAATATTTAGTCTTTCTGGTTCTCTTCCTTTCCACTTGTTGTGGCCTAGAGACATCAGCCTTTCCTTTCTTAGCGTATTTTCCCTTCTCTTTTTGAGGAAGAAGAGACAGCTATGTTTGTTTCAACTCTTCAGACTGACTGACCGCCATTCAACATCAACTTATAGGATTGTAACTCATTATAAGTTGTATAAGTGTTAGGGACTTGTTCCCAAGGTTATATGCGACATAAAATTCAAAAAAATCCTTGGACAAGCTCTTGAACACCATTTCAATCTAAGCGTTCTAATGTAAATTGGTCACATTATCCACGGCCTCCGCAAAGCATCCCATAAGAGTAATCATATGGTCTTTGACCAGAGTTTCGGGCTTTTGTTAGGCATTCATCAAACTACTAATAATCGATTGTCGAGCCAAGATATCTTGGCCTTTGAACATGCCTTCTAGTTTATCTAGAACCACTTTTGCAGTCTTACAGCTCTCCAGTTGCTTATAAAGGGTGTTGGTCACGTTTGCTTGCATATAGCAATGAACTATGTCATCAGGCTCCTCCTAGTGTTTTCTAGCCTCAGATTGAGTGTCCGGAGGACATTAATTATTAAGAATTGTTTTAAATTTCTCACAACTTAGGAAAATCATTAGATTCCTTTTTCATTCCTTATAGTTATTTTCGTTCAATTTTTTCTTAGTGAGTATATTTAAAAAGGGAATAGGTGTCATTTTTTAAAATAAAATAAAACGTTCATTCATTAATATATTTGCATCAAGCAAATATTTGAAAACATTTTGCAACATTATGATATGCATGCTCCTATATTAAACCTAGAAAACATTTGTAAGTCCTTGCAACGATAATTCCTACACCCATTGTGTAACACCCCTTACCCATATTCAATGCCAGGACAGGGTATGTGGTATTACCAGACTTAAACTCCAACAAACATTCAAAACGGAGACATGAATTTCGACTCAAATTTAAAAGATTTCATAAACATTCATTTCGTCCCTAAAATGAGCCTACAAGACTCAAAACATACATTGAAAGTGGTTCGAGATTAAATGGAGAACTTTAGAAAATTTTACAATGCTTAGAAAATTTTTCACCAAAATAGGGATCACACGCCCGTGTGGCTTGGGACACGCCCATGTGGGCAAGCCGTGTGGTCACACACGCCCATGTCCCTAATCCGTGTAACCCTCTATTTATGACATCATCAATAAATTAAAGTCATACAGCCAAGGCACATTCCCATGTGCTTAGGCCGTCTAGTCGAATAAATTTTCATAATTTTTCATAAAATAGGTGCAGACTTCACAAGGCCAAGGCACACGCCCGTGTCTCTGCCCGTGTGCTCGATACTGAGCATTCTGTTTTGCAACAATTAAGGTGCAAGGGACAACGCCCATGGGGCAAGCCGTGTGTCACACATGGCCTAGACTCACGCCTGTGTAGACAAAAATAAGGCTATTTACCAAGCCTTTTTGCCGCCCTTCCATGCACAACCTATACAACAACATGTAATACCATTCCAAGTATAAACATACAACCAATTCAGCCACAACCAAGGGATCCACACACCATTTACATACTTATTATCTCATACCATGCAATTTCCACATCCATGAAAAACATCATCAAATGCATATAAACTTAAACCCATGTTAGCCAATTTCAATGGCCATTTACAAAATGTATCATCAACCATACTTGACACTTAAGAATTCGGACATACATGAACATCATACATGCACCACTTGAACACTCTTAGCCATTCCAGTGGCTAAGTCACAAAATATTACTTACAAGCCTTCATCTATGCCAAGTAGCTTATACATGCCCTTATACCAAAATGAATAATTTAGTTATACCAAAAGGAGATTTCTTGATAGTGTGATCTTACTCCGCCGGAATCCTCTAACCTTTGTAAGCCTTACGAGCACTATAAAACAAGGAAAAGTAAAACGGGGTAAGCATTTTCATGCTTAGTAAGTTCGCATAATAGAAAGAAAACTTACCAGTCATAATTATTCAAATAAGCATACATACGCATTCGTTCCATCAATAAATTTGACAAGTTACCTAAATGCATTCGCTCATTAAACAAGTTAGTCATACACATCATGAAGTATTCAAACCAACATACATGAGCTCACTATAATATAAACTTTCGTATCATCACATAATTTCCATTTTTCAAGATTTCGTTTCGATGAACTATTGTAAATCTCGATGGAGAAGGGGTAGTGTACTCGAGGTATACATATCAGTCATCCGATAATTTACATACAAAATTCTCCTTGAGCACATATTCATAGAGCACATTCTCAAGCCACATTTATATAACAGGATTACTAGTCCAAGCTAAATCCCGTCTTTAGCATTCGCTCACAAGAGCTTATTTAGGATTACCAGTCCAAGCTAAATCCCTTTGATAACGTTAGCTCTAGTAAGCCTGCTATGGATTACCCGTTCGGGATAAATCCATTTCATAACATTTGCTCAAGAGAGTGTAGCTTAGGATTACTCGTCCGGGCTAAATCCTTTCTATATTATTTTTGTTTGATTCCAAGAAATTATTATAATCCATCGAAATATAATGCTCAACCAGGACAATGACAATTTTGATTCATGTTTTCCATCTTATGATTATTTCATAGTGTATATCATTACATATATATTATCTCAATCACACAATTTAATTAAAAAATAATAACATACCAAATTAAATTACACGAACTTACCTTGAGAATGGTTCGTATTCGAACTCAACTATTTCGAGACCTTTCGTTTTCCTTAATCTAGTTTCGTAATCGATTGTTTCGGGTTTATATAAGCAAATTCGACTATCAATTCATCATTTGACACATACATTTACATTAATTTGCATCCTAAACAAAATTACCATTTTGTCCTTAACTTTTTAGCATTTTACATTTTAGTCCCTAGGCTCGTAAAATGAAATGTGTTCAATTTATTGGTAACCCAAGCCTAGCTGAACCATATACATGCTCATATCAGCCCACATTTTCCATTAAATAATATTTTTACTACCCATTTTTATAACTTTTTACAAATAGGTCCTTTTATAATCACCTAGTAAAAGTTGTTTATTACACATCAAAATTTCATTTTCTACCATAAAACATTAAAATACATGCATGTCATGCATGAGTAAAATTCCAAACATGAACCCTACTTCAAAACAATGGTAGAAATAGAAAGATCTGGTGAATACGACTTCAAAAACATAAAGAGCATTAAAAACGGGGCAAGGATGTACTTACAATCAAGCTTGAAAGTTGAACAAACCCTAGCTATGGAGAGCTTGAAAATTTCGGCTATGGTGAAGAAGATGGATAAAATTTTGGCTTATTTTCCCTTTTTAATTCATTAACCAAAAGACCAAAATGCCCTTAATACCTTACGTTAAAATTTCACCTAATCATGTCCATTTTTGTCCATAAACTTAAGTAATGGTTTAATTATCATTTAAGGACCTCTAATTTAAAATCTCATAGCAATTGGACACCATTAACATCTAGAATTAAAGTTTTGCACCTTTTATAATTTAGTCTTTAAAACTAAATTGAGTGCCCAAATGTCAAAATTTTAGAACAAGATTTTCACAGAATAGTTCCATAAAACTATAAACCATAAAAATATAATAAAAATAAATTTTACTGCGTCGGATTTGTGGTCCCGAAACCACTGTTCTGACTAGACCTAAAATCGAGATGTTACACATTAACACCTTAGAGTGATCATGATCAACTAGTAAGAATATGGATTTCCATCCAATTAGTACATGAACCTAATTCCTTAGGCATTCACATGTGCTAGTAATTGTGTAATGTTTGGCCATGATTCTAGTTTAAATAGAGCTTCTTGGGAAGTTAGTCAACTAGAATATCTTGATTGTATAACCATCAACTCAACACCTATTGCATCATGCACCAAAAATGAGTCATCTTGGGATAATCTCACTAATTCACATACTGTGACTAGTTGTCCTCTTTAAAGACAGAACTTCTTGATTTATTGCATGATAATACTTACCACAAAGTTCGATCCAACTATTATACAATTATAAGACAGTTCTACTTACTTTCAAGAAATCTCCTCAATAAGACCATTGATGGAGGCCATAGATCTTGTTTAGGGACCTTCTCCCACTCAATATTTTAAAAAAATGCAAGGTTTTTAATGTCTAGTTTCAATCATGAATATCAATATATGCATCAAAAGTACATATGACATTCTTCCCTAAACTATATGGCATTCTTATCATACATATGCATGAACATACATGCACAGTCATATAAATATCATCCTGCTTATCATAAATATAAAAGCATAAAAATTTAAATGACTTTGACCAACCAAAGTTTTCATGATTTCATCCTAGAAAAATACAATATAGAAAATACAAAATTCACCCCAAAGCATACATTGGGTCTTCAATTTTACCACTTCGAATTTCTGTTGTGGTATGAATTCATGTTTATGTCGTCGCCATTTTTCTATCGTCGTTTCCATGTCATCACCGTCGTCAGCCACTGTTGGACCACTGCCAACCCTAGTCATTGATTATCACCGTCAATCTTTTGTCAGTTTAGCTTGTTCAGGTTTGCATTGTCTAAACTGGTTTGGGTATGTCTCTGTTTTTCTGAGTTTCATCAAAAAATTATATTACAAAATTCCTATGTCAGTTTCTGGCTTACATGTTTTATTCAAAAATGACAAAATTAAACCCTACGTGGAGATGATAATCCATGATCTAAAATATACATGCTCGAGAATTAATAAATTACATTTAATTTCCTAAGAATCACAACTTTGAAAAAATTAGTTTATCATACATAATAATAAAATAATATCATACATTCATTCGCATACAATTTCCTAAACATGTATACAATTACAAGAATGCCACAACTTATCAAAATTAATAACACATGAAGAAGATAGAGAATTTCAATATCAGTTTATATTATAAACAAAGCACAATCTAATGCTTTGATACCAATTTTTGAAAAAAATTCAGTTCGAAAACGGTTTTTCTTACACAACGAAAAATAAAAATTTTGAAAATCGAACCAGTTTGTGATATTTATAGCAATAAACCCTTAACTGAATTCACACATGTGTTTTCTGCTAGACGGATCGTTGTCATTCTTGGATTTCAATTGAATGACATTCTTTGCTATTCTTGTACCATTAACTTCTTCGAGTTTAGGCTCGACTGATTCGAATCAAATACATAACCAGAAATAGTTTTCTCTATTTTAGTGTGAAAATGAATATCACTTCTCAATAGAAATTGGTAAAATTGTTATTCTGGAAAATAGATTTAAAACTTAGAGAATAAACTTTCACTATTTTCGTGCAGAGTAACAATATCTTTAAGTTGTATATTTTACCCTACCGGTGTCATCTAATTATAAGGAGAAGAAGTAAAACCCTTTTTGAATTGTAGAAGTTTATTTCAACTAGAAAATGAACTCTTAGTCTAACTAGAATTATAGGAATCGACAACCCTAGTTAATAATACTAGGATTTGCCATCCCTCCTTTTAACATGAGGGGCTTTTGGGCCTTTCCCATATCAGGTCCAATTACAAATACTTTTCCATTCAACCAGATATTCATTTTTCTATTTCCCAAAATAAACATCTCAATTTATTTCCAATTACATAATCTTCTCAACCTAATTCTAATTCCATTAAAATCATGACAACTTTACCGTAAAAGTATCTATAAGAAAATATATTTAATATTTCTACATTTAACGGTTCACCATGACCAAATGATTTATTTTCACTTTTGAACTTCATATAATTTGAAAAACATAAATTCATTTCCGAGTTATTTTCATTTTTCATTTTCATTTTGGAGAAAACCATATTCATTTCCATATGTTTTCCATTTCTCCATTTTCACCATTTCTATTCATTTATGGTCATTTCATTCAACATGCAATTCATTTTTGGTTCCAACGAGCTAGTAAAGGGATTGATTGGACATATGTGATTAGGGCTCAAATGATTTATAATTAAGTTTCAACCTTTAGCCTAATAATTATAAACTCATTTAGTCACAAAGTCACTCTAATATTGCATCGTGGCTAAGCTCTCCCCAATAGCATACCATTACGAAAGTAACTCAATCATTCCTCGCCTAAAGACCATGTCATAGTGTTACCCTCATAGGATATCCTTAATCTCTTTCGGATAAATTCGTTGAAACACCACTTACCCGTATTGGACACCGGAATAGGGTACGAGTCATTATCAGACGTAAACCCAAGTAACAATTCAAAATCGAGACGCAAATTTCCATCCAAATTTAAAACCTTTCACATTCATTCATATCGTCCCTAAAATGAACCTACAAGGCCCAAAACATGCATTAGAAGTGATTCGGGACTAAACTGAGAACTTTAGAAAATTTTACGACACTTATGTAATGTTTGGTTCAATGTAACAGCATAGCAATTACAACCCTATTCCGTGGGCCCACCCTAAACACCTGTTTGGTTCAATGGAATACCCTAATACGGGCTTATTCTATTACAGGTCTATGCAGTAAAATTGCGTGATTTCTATTCTGTTTCCTTACCACCGAATACTGATTCGGTGTTTAAGGAGACCATTACCACAAAAACTCTCCCCACTTTGCCCTTTCCCATTTTCTCACCTGAAACGCTCCCCACATTCTCCCTCCGTTCCTTCCATATTCCTCTCTTCTAATTTTTCTGCCTCTTTTTTCTGCTTTCTTTTTCTTTCTCTCAATAGAGTTTTTCTTTTCCTCTCTTTCATTTCTTGTTTTTGATCTATAAAATTCCATCGATTGCTAGAAAGAGCAAGAGGGTTCTTAGAGGGGATATTGAAATCTAAATCAAAAACTGAAAATGTTGAGGGTAAATCGAGTGATAAACTAGGCACGAGCTTCGATTTCAAATTGTCAATACCTCCTAAGTCATGACCCAAAGATTTCCCCTTCACCTCTTCAACATTTCGCTTCAAAATCACCCATTCGCTTCTTCGATATTTACAAGGCAATTCCTTCATCTCCCCCTTTTTAACTCTAAAATATTTGATTTTTTAAGTTATAGTTCTTTCTAACTTTTTTTCTTGTGTGTGCAGCTTGCAAGCAAGGAGCAAGTCGAGAAAGAACGAGCATGACTGTAAGTTTAAGCTTTGTTTCTTTATTGAATTTTTGTTAGGTGCTCTTTTTTCCATGAAATTTAATATAAATAATTGTTTTAATTTAATTTAGGGCAGTGCTGATGAATTGAATAGAGGATATTTTGATGATATGTCTGAGCTAAAACAACACGGTGGTAAGGTATTAACTGAAATGGCTCATGTATGTTATAATTTTATTTTCTTCATTACATGCCATAATTTAGTTGCAAAATATTGTAAGCCTTTTGTCCTTAGATGATGATTTATTCTGATAGTTTCTTCTCTCCTGTTAAATTTTACCATGTTGAAGAGATAGTTGTTTGTATGTTTTGCATGCATTCTGTTTATCTTTACATGATTCTAACAAAATAGAGACATACACGTAGAGACACACATCAGAGTGCAATTTTCATATTCCAGTTTCTACATTTTGTTGTAGATCATTTGATCAGGCGTGTAAATGTTTAGGCTTATAGCTTGTTTTTATTTCTAATGCATGAATTTCTCAGAAGTTTTATGTACATTTTGGCACTTTTTTTCTATATGGTTGTGTGCTTCATCTTTTCCTTTCTTACAGGGGATGAGCGATCTACTATCTCCAATTTTGTTTGTGATGAAGGATGAGTCAGAATCATTTTGGTGTTTTTTGGCACTAATAGAACGCTTTGGGCCCAATTTTAATCGTGATCAAAATGGCATGCATTCTCAGCTTTTTGCATTATCTAAGGTCTCTCTCTCTTTCACAGATGCACACTCACACACGCAAACATGCTTAAGTGATGGATTTATTATGGTTTATGTCAAAATGACCAAGACCTTTTTCCTTGTTCTAAACTTTGGGATATGACTGTTTAATGGTAATCTCATGCTTTATATAACTTCCAACAACCTCCTGGCCCTGTTTTCCCTTTTGGCATGGGGTTAAATTTTCTCCCCATCTATTGTAGAAAAGGGCAATAGTGTTTATGTTCGAATTCTTGACCATAAGTTTCAGTATAATTAAGACTGTTTAACTTTGTAAGTGTGTCAGTTGGTCAGAGAATTCTGGCAATTGTTTTGGAGATTTCTTTAATTATTAAAATTTTTTATTCTTCTTCATCTTGTGCGGCTCCTTGAAATTTCAGCCTTTGCGTTGCTGTAAAGTTAAAAAGCAATAGTAGTATTGATATGATATGGATCCAGTTTGAGTTTGTAAAGCTTCAAACTCTAAATCAGACTTTGTGGTGCGGCTTTTTGGGAGACTTCAATATGATGATATAACTGGCCTCAGAACTTTTGTTTTATTGTGAAAGATTACATGTTTTGATGAGAATAGAACATCATATTTCCCATCCTTTTCTTGAGTTAACAACTACGATATAGAAACTGGTATAATATGACCACTTTTGGTTTCATCAGTCCTTGAATAGAAGTCATCAAAGTAACGTTTCTTCTTGGAGATCTTTGGATGTCATTTGTATTCCTGGGAAGGAAACAACATAAATTAGTTTATAACCAGCTAACCCACTTCTCCCTTGCCCATAAACAGCATAAAGAAGATTAAATGGTATCATGACACTATATTTTCTGACAAAGAACTTATAAATGGCTAAACCAAGTAAATCAATATCATGAACAGAGATTTGGTCTCGATTTTGAACTATACTACTTTTTTCATTTGGTGGAGTTGCTAGATAGACCTCTGCACAAATATTTGAGCGAATGACCGCTTGAATTATTTCTTTTGTTTCATTGGATTCGATACACTTTAAAAGGTGAGGCTCTTGGACTTGATAGTTCCTTACATTTCCTTCCTTGCCAACATTCATTTTAGGCTACATTTTCCTTTAATAATGCGCTGCACATATTTCCTGCTCTCACATTCCTGTTTTCAATCGTACCAGTTGAAATGGCTCATGTAAAGTAGAATAGTATTCTTATGCTAGTGTCGGTTTTATTTCAACTTCACTTTCTTGTATTCTAGTTTTGTGTCGACTTAAGTTATATGCCTATCAATATCCCATTGATATTCCTTGCGAGATACTTTTGCCTTGCTGGAGTAGCTTAGTTCTTACACTAAAAGCTTGTTGGCTCAACAAGATGAACAAGTTCACAGTTTTGAGAGACCTCAATTTTGTTGCAAAAAACCTTGGTGTTGAGTTTTTCAAAGGTACTCTTGTGGTATAATAATCTTACCATTACTGATGATGTGTAGAGTTGAATGAATTTTGTATTATTTTATTCAACAATTAGAATAAATTGTATTTATCTCTTCGATATTGAACCGGTTGGCAAAGCTATTGAGGGAGTATTGTTATAGAGCATTGGGATTTGGTGGACAAAGTAACTAAGCAGATAAATTGGCAATTCCAAGGAAACTTCAATTACCAAATCTTGAGCCTTTTGGGGTTATATCATTTGGTATAATTTGTTTAATCATTTCCTTTAAAGCAATCATTAATGCAAAACTTTCTCATTAACGTCACCTTATAATGTAGATAAACAAACATTTTTTGTTTCTTTTGGTTGAAAAAAGAAAAATAAAAAGATACTATTTTTCTTTTGGATGCTTTGTGACTTTTTCTTTTATTTGTAATAAAATTTTTTGTTTAATACAATTAATTAATTTTAGATTATAACACGGTAAAAAGTTTTATATAAAATTATGTCAATAAGAAATGAAATTTTAGTTAAAATCATAAGATTGAGATAAATTGAGAAGTAATGCATTCAAATAATAGTGTACTATTTTAAAATATAGTAAATAAAATTTTAAATGTTTTAATATAATTAAATATAAAAATAAAAACATTTTAGTATAATTTAATATAAAATAATTATATTAAGAATTGTTATTAAATTATATTTAATAATAATTATATTAAAATATGATTAAATTATTTATTTTATTTTATTTTTATTAAATTATATTTAATAATAATCTTATTAAAATTTAATATTCATATCTAAAAAAATTATCCTAAGGGTATTATATTCATTTTAGTTTTTTTCTTTATGCTATTACATATCTATTCCATTCAACCAAACACAATAATACTATTACAGTTCTATTCCATTACATTCAACCAAATAATTGAATTACTTATTACAGCCCTATTCTATTACAGACTTATTCCATTACAACTCTATTCCATTACAACCCTATTCCATTCCAGTGAACCAAACGTGCCCTTAAAGAGTTTTTGCTAAAACAGGGGTCACACGCCCATGTGGCTTGGGACACGCCCGTGTGGGCAGGCCGTGTGGTCATACACGCTCGTGTCCCAAACCCGTGTAACTCTCTGTTTGTCACCCAAGAACAAATTGAAATCACACGGCCAAGACACACGTCCATGTCCTGGGGCCGTGTCTTTCACGCGACTGAGACACATGGCTGTGTCTCATGCCTGTGTGCTCGATACTGAGCATTCTGTTTTGCAACAATTTAGGTGCAGGGGACACATAGTCGATCACACGCCCATAGGGCAAGCCGTGCGTCACACATGGCCTAGACATATGTCTATGTGTCTACCCGTGTGGACAAAAACAAGGTTATTTACCAAGCCATTTTGTCACCCTCACTTGCATACATCTACACAACATCACATGGCACAAATTCAAACATGTAAGATCAACCAAAACATTTACAATTATGAACATCACATACCAATACCATATCAACATTTATCATGCCATAAATCATTCATGTTAATTTCGCCTTCATTAGCTTCATTTAACTACTCTCTAGTTACCTTATTGTACACACAAATTTATCATCTCATCAATACACCACATTACCATACATTTCACATCCATGCCACAAACCACATTTCTAAACAATTCACATTCACTAGGCATACCATGATCATATCACCAAAGGCATTGACATATATAGGAACATACTTAGGCTTACAACTATGTTAGCCAAATAAGCCAGTTTACATGGCTAAATATTAAAACAAGCCTTTGACCTTTACAAGCCAATACATTGGCTTAAGTCATAATAACACATATGACCAAAAGACTAAGTCCCTAGACATGTCATAAACTCAAAATACTTAAATCCAACAATACCCAAAATGATGGCTTGATAGTGTGATAGGATCTCTGGCAATCTCCAACTCAAGCTAGCTTCATGTAAATATAAAACATGGGAAAGAAAGGGGGTAAGCCATATAGCTTAGTAAGTCCGTATGAACATAATAAGCAACTCTTACCAATCATTTACCAAGTTTAACAATATAAACACAAAACAAAATAGTATAAATTGCTATAAACCTCATAGTTTTAAATTATTCAGTCACATTGTTTACTATATCAATTTGCAAGCATAATTTAACATGTCTTGACTTTAGCCTAACAACCGTAATCTCTCCATTATAACAGATAACCATAATCAACCTATCATTTGAAACCTCATAATAAACATACACATTAATTATGAGTATTCATTTTTCGAGCATATATTTTAACATCTTTCAATTGTTAAAACTCATATCTTCCCACACTTCCATAGTCATTTTAATAGGCAATTATGCCAATCATTCATTTTTCTTATATCCGATAAATCATAATTTATGTGAATAAAACATGCTATATCATAACTCAATTTGACCCTAAAGCCAATCACATGATCCTCAACCAAATTTATCATGAATTTCATATGTCACAAGTATAGGCCAAAAATCATAAGGTCTTCACAAAATCATTCTCATGGAAATCATGAACTCACAATTTCATGAAGTCAATACATATAGACTTTATGTACATACCTGTACCAATTCATAATACTTACATACTCTCTCTTCTTTGACATACCCGTTGAATTTCCCGTTGAACCACTTGGAATAGTAAAGGATACTCGGGAATCTCATACACACAGTACCATACAAATGCCATATCCCAGATATGGTCTTACGTGAAATCTCGTATCGATGCCAATAGCCCAGTTATTGTCTTACACGAAGTCTCATATCGCTGCCATATCCCAGATATGGTCTTACACATAATCTTAGTAACCCTAACGTCATGACATTTGTATCCTATCTATTCCTAAGGTTCAATTGGGACTTTCGCTGTATCGATTCTCTGTCAGCCATTTCCGCAGTATCGTACTCAATACCTTTCATATTTCATTTCAATAATATAGCATTTTCCTCAATTATATAAATGAAGCATTTATACATATATAATTTAATGCTTATTAAACATACGAACTTACCTCAGCATAAAAATGGCGAAAAGGGCCTAAATGTCAAATACTTGTTTTTCCCCCGTTCTATTTTCGAACCTCGTTTTTCTTTATCTATATTATCACATTTAACTTATTTAATCATTATACTATTCAAATCATCCCAAAATCACATTATGGCAAAAATTATATTTTTGACCCTAAAGTTTCACATTTTTACATTTTAGTCCCTAGGCTCATAAAATGAAATGTACTTAATTTCTTTAATGCCCATGCCTAGTTGAACCTTATACATGCTTATAGCATCCCACATTTTTATTTTATTCACATTTTAACACTCATTTTACAACTTTTCACAAATAAGTCCTTTTTAAGCATTTTCATCGAAAATTACTTAGCAAAAGTTGTTGATCAAACAACTAACATGCATTTTCTACCATTAAACATCAAAATACACAAATATCCATCATGGGTAAAATTTTAGACTTTGATTATGTCTTAAACTAGTGGTTGAAATAGATAGATCATGTTACAAGGATTTCAAAAACATAAAAATCATTAAAAACGGGGCTAGAACGGACTTACAATCGAGCTTGGAAACTTGAAAAACCCTAGCCATGGTTTCCCCTTGTGAATTTCGGCTATGGGAGAAAGATGGACAATTTTGGCTTTTAATTTGGCTTTTTAATTCATTTAATTACCAAATTACAAAAATGCCCTTAATGAAAAACTTTAGAAACATACCTAACCATGTCCATTTTTGTCCAAAAACTTAACCAATGGTCTAATTACATTTAAGGACCTCAAATTTAAAATTTCATAGCAAATAGACACCTTAGCATGTAGAACTCAACTTTTGAACCTTTTACAATTTAGTCCTTTTGACTAAATTGAGTGCCCAAACGTCAAAATTTTCAAACGAAATTTTCACGAACTCATTCCATAAAATTGTAGATCATAAAAATATAATAAAAATAAATTTTTCTATGTCAGATTTGTGGTCCCAAAACCACTATTCCAATTAGACCCAAAATCAGGTTGTTACATTCGTTCTCCCAATATGATCTTATTTTATCTCATGGTAACCATTACATCTTCCTTCATGAAACTTCAATTACTTTCAAATAGTAATCAAGTCATTCATCACAAAGACAAATGACCAGTGGCCACATTTACTTTCTATCAACCATGTAATGTCGATGAAAGAATATCATTTACCCATGTCTCGGGCAATGAATTTCACTATTGTGGATGACATTACATATTACAGAAGTCGTATACCCAATGCATCAGCCTTCAATTCCTTACCATTTTGAACTCAAGCTTTTACTTACATCAATGTATACGAGTCATACATACATAGCCCATCATCCACTCAGGATTAAGACATGCCACACTTTGAATGTCACAAGTGAATAAATCCATAAACGGATTTAGGATCTCTTTTTCTTAGGTCTAGTCTAATGTAATGTCAGTCTAGCCAGTCACATTCATAAATCACAAAGATAAACGACTCGTGGCCATGTTTACTTTTTCTCAACCATGTAATGCCAATGAAAGGATATCATTTACTCATGTCTCGGACAATGAATTCCACTATTGTGAATGACGCTACGTATTACAGAAGTTGTATACCCAATGCACTAGCCTTCAATTCCTTATCAATTTGAACTCAGGCTTTTACTTATATCAATGTATATGACTCATGCATACATACTTCGTCATCCATTGAGGATTAAGGTATGCCACACTTTGAATGTCACAAGTGAATAAATCCATAAACAGATTCAGGATCTCTTCTTTTTAGGTCTAGTCTGATGTCCAGTCAGTCACATTCATTCATCACAAAGACGAACGACCCATGGCCACGTTTACTTTTTATCAACCATGTAATGCCAATGAAAAGATATCATTTACCCATGTTTCTGGAAATAAATTCCACTATTGCAAGCGACACTACAGATTCCAGAAGTCGTATACCCAATGCACCAACCTTCAATTCCTTATCTAATTGAACTTAGAATTTTGCTTACATCTATGTATATGAGTCACGCATACATAGTCTGTCATCCACTCAAGATTAAGGTATGCCACACTTTGAATGTCACAAGTGAATAAATCCATAAACAGATTTAGGATATCTTCTTCTTGGGTCTAGGCTGATGTACTTTCAATCCAGTCAGTCACATCTATGTCTTTATCTTCTAGGATCCATCTACTCTGATGCCAAAGACAAAGCATCTATAACACCCGTTACCTATACCAGACACCGGGACAAGGTACGGGGCATTACCGTACAGAAACATGACATTTCCAGAAAATCACAGGATATAACAATTTCATTCCAAATTAAAACCACTCAATCAACATCATAGTGTCCCTATTATGGACCTATAAGGTCCAAAACATGCATTAAAATCGATCCGGGACTAAACCGAGAACTATAGAAAATCTTAGGAAAATTCCTAGGTTTAAGCCTCACACGTCCGTGTGGAGGTAATGCACACGCCCGTGTGCTTGGGACACGCTCGTGTCCCTTACCCGTATGGAATTAATTGAATTTATTTTCCATTTCGAACCTACAGTAGTTTTCACACGGCCGAGCACACGCTTTTTCTCTGGCCCATGTCCTTTACACGGGCTAGACAAACCCGTGTCATCGCCCGTGTCCAAAAACCTAAGCATTCTATTTATGACGTCATCATACATTTAGGGGCACACCACCAAGACACACGCCCGTGTGCTAGGCCATGACCTCTACACGGTTGAGACACACTGCCTAGACACACGCCCGTATGTCTATCTGTGTGGACCTTTTTGGAGGCTACAATCCAAGCCAATGGTCACCCTCAACATCCACACACATCTGTGAGCTTCTATGGTATTTAACAAGGGCCTAAATATGCCTAATGACTACCTTCAATGGTCTACTGCATGTTAAACTCATCTCATTGGTTTTATACATGCTAGATTATCCTCTTTGTATTAAGGATTACCATATCCACAAGCACATTTAGACTTGGCTCATTTTATAACTCATTGCCAATTATGACCTAGCCATCTCTAAGTGATTTGGCCACATTCCACATGTCCATTCATGATGTACCACATTTAACCAACTCATGAACATTTAAACATCAACATGCACAATTAGTAAGTTACAACCTACATCAAAATGAGCTATGTCTTATGGCCATATACAAAATGAATAGGTATATTATTCA
Organism: Gossypium arboreum; assembly: GCF_025698485.1. NCBI lineage: Eukaryota > Viridiplantae > Streptophyta > Magnoliopsida > Malvales > Malvaceae > Gossypium > Gossypium arboreum. The sequence goes on from NC_069080.1 coordinate 44,552,549, forward strand.
AGCCCTTACATTGGCTAACCAATGACACATATAACAAAATAACCAAATACCTATACATGCCATTGAAACAAAGTAAAGGTATCTGTGACAACCCTAAGTATACCCTAGTCGGAATGTGATTTCGGGACCACATTACCGAGTCAAAAATTTATTTTTGTGTTTTAATTACATAAATTTATGTGCGATAGTGAATGTATGAAATTAAATGCTTAATATTAGCTTTAGGAATGTGAATTAATTCGAAAGGACCTAGTTGAGAGACTTAGAAAAGATGATAGACAATTTGTAAGGATCAAATAACAACAATGTGGGGAAGCTTGGGTTTGCATGTCAATTTACCCAAATTGACAAGTAGTGGCTGGCCAAACAATAATGCACTACCACTAAGTTGAATTTATAGCAATTTTATATTAGATAATAGGTTAATTAAACAAAATAAATAAAATAAAGATGAATAAAATAAGAGGAAGGAAAGAGAAAGTGTTCATCTTCTTCCTCTTGCCATGGCCGTAAGCTAAAGGAAAGAAAGGAAGGAAATTTCTAAACATTCGGCCATCCTAAAGAGTTGATTAAGGTAAGACTCATGATAAATCCATTAAATTTTGTAAAAAAATCTAGTTAGTAGCCAATGTCTATTATATTCTGTGTGTTAATTGTCTACCTAATTAGGTGACTAAATGGCATACGGTTAGAGGAAGGTAAAGCTAAGAGAATGGTGTTTTTGATGTTGTGAATGGAAATAGTAGAAAGGTGAAAGAAAATTTAGGTAGAAAAGTAGATATGTGTGGATTTACATGATGTTATAAATAGATGTAAAACTATGCTAGTTTAGGAAAAATTCGGTCAAGTGTTCATGAAATGAAATTTTGTGTTTAAATGAATTTAAAATGATATTATAATTATGTTATATATTCGGCCATCCAATTAAGCATAAGGGTGATGGTGAATTTAGTTTTTGCACATTCGGTTATATAGTATGCACATAATAAAATTTTCTTTGATTCTCTAAAATCGACCAAATGAGGAGGTTGGCTTTCAAAGTTGAGTTTGACTCATACTTATGTATAATTGAGTATAATTATATTTGGCATAATGTTATTTGGAAGTGATAATGCATTCGGCTTTATGGCATAATATAAATATTAGTTGAAACCTTGATGTCTTGAACAAGGATTGTTGTAAGAAGAAATGGAATCATTAAATTCATATAGATATGAGTATTTTTGCAAAGTAATTAAACTACTAAATTCATTTATTTTAGCTCAAGAATCCAAGGGAGGAGAATCAAATAAAGGCAAAGCAAAGAATATTGAATAGTCATTTGGGAATCATTTCATCTGACGTAATGTAAGTCCATAAGTTTTTATGAGATTAATTGTATATGCATTTATAATTCTGGCCGTATGTGCCAATTAAGTTAAGTAAATTGTTTTACTATGAGGAATCGATACTAGCACTAAGTGTGCGAAGCTAAAAGGCACTATGTGTGCTGATTTAAATGTTAATACGTGATTGAACTTTTGGGGCACTAAGTGTGCGGTGTATCATGGCACTATGTGTGCGAAAATCCTTATGCACTATGTGTGCGAATTTGGTTGATGGTATAAGTAGCATATGGAAAGCATATAGTGTTAGTGCTATTAACTGAAATATCAAAATGAGGCATGAAATGAATATGCATGAGTGTATATACTTTGACATTGTTCTATAAATTGAGAGAAGGTTTTAAAGCGTTTGATTGTATGATAGTTGATTGATAGCAAGCTTTGGCCTGTGGTCGGGTCAGTAAAATATGTGAATGTAACATAATCCGGCATGACTGAAATTCGTTGATCTTATATTAATTTTCTCGCAATCTCATATCAACGATATGTATATTATTGCTTATGACTTACTGGGTTGAATACTCATTTTGTGTGTTTGTTTGTTTTCTATTTAGATTTCCTTGACCCATTTTGCGTGTTCGGACCATCGTCAAAGTCATCACACCAGCTTGCAACTTTTTGGTATCTTCTTCTTAGTTGGCCTAAGAGAACATTTCGGCATGTATAGGCTATTATGTTTTGTTTGAACCTTGGTATGTATACTTTTAGCTATGCGAAAATGGCATAAATGTTAAGTTGGATTTAGACTTATGACACTTAGTTATAAGTAATAGTTAAAGTCTATTTGATTATTATGCCGTTTGTCATGGCTAATCATTTCCGGTGTTACACTCATGATATGGTTATTGAGTAGTAAGGAAATGCTTGGAAATGATTAGCCTTTGGTATGGCTAGTCATGATCATACTTGGTGATATGTATGTTAAATTACTCTAATAGGTAAAATTTACTCTAATAATAGATGCAGACAGCAGTAGTGATGTGAAATTGAAAAATCACTAAAAATAGTAGAAATGGAATTAAATAATGAATAAATTATGGAATTGAAGCTTGATGAGTCTATTTTCACATGGAAGAATTAAAACAAGTATATGAGCTATATTGTATGAGATATTTAAAACCTTGTGAAACAGGGCCAGAAAGATTTATGGATCCCATGTTCCGACTTTGGAAATTCACCATAAATTCTACAAAGATAATTAGAAGTCATACTTTATATGTACAGATTCCTTATTGAGTCTAGTTTTATTAGGAATAAGCAGCATAGTCATTTAATCTATTTACATGGAGATATCTGGTTCGTAATACACAGAGGTCAGAGTAGTCGAACCCTGAAATAGGGGAGACTTTAACTAATAAACTGTACTAATTGGACCAATCAAAAATTGTGGAAAAATTTTAATAGATAGATATATGAGTCTAGTTTCAGGAAAAATTTGCGGAATCAGATTTCGAGTTTCAGAACTCAAGATACGAATTTTTAAGTGACTATAACGCAGATTGACAGCATGTCTGGGAGTTTTAAATAAATTGATTGAGCCGTATAAGTGATGAACTAAGCCAGATAACACCTCGTGTTCGACCCCGATGACGGCCACGGTTTCGGGGTGTTACAGTATCTATATACCAAAGCAAGATAAGATGATTTTGTTGACAATTTTCCAATCGTCTTCCAATCTTCACGAGTCCACAAGCTCTATAAAACAGGAAAGGAAAAGGGGTAAGCATTAACATGCTAAGTAAGTTCAGATAACAGGAAGGTAAACTTACCGGTTATTTAGCTTACAACCATAAAAGATATTCATGCCAAACATGCATAGTATAAATCCCCTGTCACATACACTCAATCATCAAGTTAGTTTCATCTCAAGCAATTTAGCATTTATCTTAGGTGAGCTCATCAATTCAAACATTTCCATTCTCGTGCCTTATTATAGTCCCGTTGAGTTTCTTGGAAATATCGATGGGTATCCTGTTTACCATCTAGTCATGCTAGTGACCATTTTAAATATATACTCCCGTGAACCTCACTCTTATGGCGGGATTACCAATCCAGGTTAAATCCCTCATAACAAAAATTTAAGGAGTATCGTCGGGATTACCATTCTAAGCTAAATCCCTTACAACGACAATTACTCCAATACTCTCGAATCTGAAATGCCAGTCGAGGCTAATTTCAGTCCTTAATCGTATTACCCATTCGAGCTAAATCCACAATGCACATATATTCATCGGAAGGTTCGATCACTTAAGGAAAACTCGTCTGGGCTAGATCTTTACTATACTGAGATCATCGGATTACCCGTTCGGCCTAAATCCCTTTCTGGAACACATGCAGGATCTCATGTCATGTAAACAAGAATTTACCCATCGAATCTCCCTTTTTTCAATCAACCGGGACAATTGTCACCTTTTTCATTTTACACTACCACATTTCATGGGTTGTCATGCAATCAATATCTAAATTAACATATATTTAAGAATATGCATTTTCAAGTATATTTAAAGTTTACTTCGAGTTACACAAACTTACTTGGTAATTGCTTCAGTTTCGTATTTTGGTTATTTTGAAACCTTCCATTTTCCACAGTCTACCTCCGGAATTGGTTTCTCAAGGTCTATATCAGTAAAAATAAATTATTAATACCTCATACTATTCATTTTGGACCTACATTTTACCGCGGGCAAAATGACCACTTTACCCCTAACATTTCATATTTTTACAAATTAGTCCCTGCATGAAATTCCTTGGTCACCCATGCCTAGCCAAATGTATCCTAAGCTCATACCAGCCCATATTTTCCTCTATTTCAGATTTCTACCACGTATTTTATACATTTTTACAAAATGGTCCTTTAAGCCATTTCCATGAAAACCTACCTAGTAAAAGTTGTTTACCATCCTTTAAACTCTTATATTCCTCCATAAATCATCAAAACACAAGCATCTCATGCATGGGTGAATTTCCAAACATGAACCCTAGCTTGAGATATGGGTAGAAATGGATAGAGCATGTTACGAAGATTTTAAAATTACAAAGAACATTAAAAACAGGGCTAAGGAGCACTTTCTATTGAGCTTGAAATGTTGAAAACCCTAGCTTATGGAGCTCTAAGAATTTTAGCAGCTATGGGGAAGAAGAGGGCTGATTTTGGCTTTCCTTTTCCCTTTTTTATTAAGTTTATTACCAAATGACCAAAATGCCTCTCCTTACAAGACTTTCAAATTTTTCTATGCATGCCCATTTTTGTCCAAAAACTTAGAAATTAGGCAAATTGTTATTTAAGACCTTCTAATTTATAATTCAAAGTAATTTTATGCAAATTGCTTCTAGAACCCAAGTTTTGCAATTTATCCAATTTAGTCCCTAATTTCCAATTGGACACCTTATACTTAGAATTTCTTCATGAAACTCTAACACATGATAATTTTCATATCCTAGAATTCATAATAATCATAAAATAAATATTTTAACGTCGAATTTGTGGTCGCAAAACCACTATTCTGACTAGGCCCTATTTCAGGATGTTATATTTCTCCCCCCTTAAGGACTTTCGTCCTCGAAAGTCTTACCAGTAAACAAATTCGGATATTGACTTCTCATGATTTCTTCAGGTTCCCATGTGGCGTCTTCTACTCCATGTCTATGCCATAAAACTTTCACCAAGGCTATATTCTTGTTCCTCAACTGTTTGACTTCCCAAGCCAAAATCTTAACTGGTTCTTCACCATAAGTCATATCCGGTCTAATCTCAATTTCCCTCGGTGAAATCACATGAGAGGGGTCTGATCTATATCTACGCAACATGAACACATGGAATACATTGTGAATCTTTTCCAATTCAAAAAGCGACACTAACCGATAAGCTAATGGTTCAACTCTTTTGGTAATCTCATATGGTCCAATAAATCGCGAGCTCAATTTGCTTTTCCGGCCGAATCTCAAAACCTTTTTCCATGGAGATACTTTCAAGTATACTTTATCTCCAACATGAAATTTGATCTCTTTTCTTTTCAAATCAGCATATGACTTCTTTCTATCCGACACTGTTTTCAAACAGTTGCGTATCACTTTAACTTTTTCTTTAGTTTCCCTGACTAAATCAACTCTGTGAATCTGACTTTCCTTGAGCTTTGTCTAATACAGTAGACTCTGGCACTTCCGGCCATAAAATTCCTCATAAGGTGCCATCTTTAAACTCATCTGGAAACTGTTGTTGTAGGCGAATTCCACCAATGGTAACTATTTTTCCCAACTGCCTTGAAATTCAAGGACACAACACCTTAACATGTCCTCGAGAGTCTGAATCGTCCGCTCAGACTGACCATCAGTCTGTATGTGGAATGCCGTACTAAAACTCAACTTTGTACCCAAAGCTTCTTGCAGCTTCTTCTAAAATCTCGAAGTGAATCTTAGATCTCTATCTGAAATGATCGATAATGGTACCCCATATAGTCTCACAGTCTCGGATATGTACAATTCAGTCAATCTTTCAAGAGAGAAATCTATCCATACAGGAATAAAATGAACCAACTTCGTTAGTCTATCAACTATAACCCAAATGATATCTTTCTTCTTCAGTGTTAACGGCAATCCTGTCACAAAATCCATAGTAATTCTGTCCTATTTCCATTCGGGGACCATTACGGGCTATAATAAACCAGAAGACATCCGATGTTCAGCCTTGACCTGTTGACATATCAAGCATTTCAACACAAATTCAAAGATATATCTTTTCATACCATTCCACTAGTACATGGTCTTTTAGTCAGTATACATCTTAGTACTTCCCGGGTGAATAAACAGACGACTATCATGTGCCTCTTGCAAAATTTTCTAAATAAGCTCATCATCTTTGGGTCAAACCCTATCTCGAAACATCAAGCAACCATTAGAGTCAACCCAGAAATTTGATTCAACGTTTGTCTCACATTATGCTCTCTTGGCCTACAAGTCACTATCATTGATCTGGGCAGCGCAAACTTCTTGGAGAAATGTCAGTCTGGCTCTTAACTCAGTAAAATCGAACCATCATCAGATAACACCAAATGCGTCTCCATAGCCGTCAATGCAAACAAGGACTTCCTATTCAAGCCATCAGTGACTACGTTCGCCTTTCCCGGGTGGTAATCAATTATCATCTCATAAACTTTAATCAATTCTAACCATCTTCATTGTCTCAGATTTAATTCCTTTTGATTCAACAAATACTTCAAACTCTTGTGATCTATGAATATACGACAAGTTTCACCATACGAATGGTGTCTCCAAACCTTCAAGGCAAAACTAATGGTAGCTAGCTCCAAGTCATGTGTTGGATAATTTTTCTCATGCGGCTTTAGTTGCCTTGAAGCATACGCTATCACCTTGCCCTCTTGTATAAGTATGCAACCGAGTCCATTTAAGGACTCGTCACTATAAACCATGAATTCTTTTCCCTGTTCGGGTTGCACTAAAGCTAGAGCTTCGGTCAGCAATGTCTTCAATTTCTCAAAACTCTGCTGACACTTTTCTGACCACTCAAACTTAACATCTTTTTGCAGCAATCTCGTCAAGGAGTTGCAATCATCGAAAACTCTTTTACGAAGCATCAATAGTAACTGACTAATCCCAAAAAGCTTCTAACCTCGATTTCATTCTTCGACAGCTTCCACTCAACAATAGCAGATATCTTATTTGGATCAACTCGGATGCCATCACCTGACACAATGTGACCGAGGAATCCAGCCTCTTAGAGCCAAAACTCACTCTTGCTAAATTTAGCATACAATTGTTTGCCCCATAAGATCTATAAAATAGTTCTCAAATGTTCCGCATGCGCAGTCTCATCCTTGGAATAAATCAGGATGTCATCAATAAACATAACAACAAAGTTGTCTAAGTATGGCCAGAATATCCTATTTATCAAGTCCATAAATACAGCCGGTGCATTTGTCAACCCAAAAGGCATCACAAAAAATTCATAATAGCCATACCTCGTTCTGAAAGCAGTCTTAGGTACATCTGACTCTTTTATTCGCAATTGGTAGTAACCAGAATCTATCTTAAAAAACACAGTGGCTCCCCTCAATTGATCAAACAAGTTGTCATTCCTAGGCAACAGATACTTGTTCTTGATGGTTACCTTGTTGAGTTGTTGGTAGTCTATACATAATCTCATTGAACCATCTTTCTTTTTCACGAATAATACGGGAGCACCCCAAGGCGAAAAGCTTGGTCTTGCAAAACCCTTATCCGTCAGCTCTTGCAACTGTGCTTTTAACTCTTTCAACTCGGTTGGTACCATCCTACACGGGGCAATAGAAATAGGTGTTGTTCCTGGCACTAGCTCAATACCAAACTCTACTTCCCTAACAGGGGGCAACCCAAGCAACTCTTCCGGGAACACATTCGGATATCCATGCACTATTAGTACTGACTCGATCTTTAGCTCTGATTCTTTAGTATTCAGTACAAAAGCAAGGTAAGCTTCATATCCTTTTCTCATATACCTTTGAGGCATCACTGAGGTAATCACAACAAGTGGAGTATCCAACTCACTTAAATCAATCAGGAGAATCTCACGACCTGAGCATTTCAATTCAATATACTTGCTACCACAATTTACAATCACATCTTGCACAACTAACCACTCCAGGCCAAGTATTACATCAAATTCATCGAATGGCAATAACATAAGGTTAGCCAAAAAATAATGACCTTGAATCATCAAAAGACAATTCTTACAAGCCTTATCAACTAGAACTGACTTGTCTAGAGGATTTGACACCTTAATCAGAAATTTCGTAGGTTCTACAGACATATTCATGCTAAACACCAATTTCATGAAAATATACGAATAGGTCAATCAAGGCAATAATATGTACATCATGAAGAGAGAATGTACCCATAATGACATCAGGAGGAGAGGCTTTCTCTCTAGCGCTTATCGCGTAAGTTCTCGCTGGGGCCCGAGTCTCTAGTTTTGCAGTTGTGTCCTTGGCAACATTTTGACTGCCACTTGCACTTCCACGATGTCGGGGTGGTCTACATCGGGAATTAGGAGCATTATACTTTGGGGCTAAATCCACCTCTTTGTCAACTCATTCCGAGCAGTCTTTAAGGAAGCGATCAAGAGAACCACATCTGTAGCATACACCACTCCTCTTTTGATCATCCACACTTCCCACACTAGTTACCTTGGGGGAGGAAGACTTCGGTTGTGACGCTTAGAGCTTCTTGCTCTACCTAAATATCCCGCCGTTTTAGTGGAGCGCTCTTGCTGACTCTTTGATTTCTTTGTGGGAAAAGAGAGTGTTCTGCCACTAGATCTCTTATTCAAAATTCGAGCCTCTCTCTTTGCTTACTTTCTTTCATTGTTTAGCTCTTCGGCTGTGACAGCTCTAATTTGACCCTCGTCAGAAAGTGGTTTTGGGACCACAAAATGGAGTCATAAAATATAATTAACCGTTATATTCTATGCTTATTATATGTGTAAATGCATGTGTGAAAGTTTCATGCTTTGATTTTGCCATTTGTATGTGAAATTTATTAAATAGGACTTATGTGAGACATTTTTAAAATGTGATAGGTTAATTTTAAAAATGGTCTATTAATGCATGATATAAAAAGAACGGACTTGCATGTCAAATTATCCATTTTTAATGTAGTAGCCGGCCATGTTGATGTTTAATATAAAATATATGTATTATTTATTAGTTTAATGGCAACTAAATGGCTTTTTATTTTATAATATTGATGAATATAATAAAAAAAGGGGTGAAGAAAACAAATTTTCATCTTTGTTCTTCTTAGCCGAATTTGTAAGAAAAAAAGGGGCAAGACATTCGGTCATTTTAAGCTTGAGGAAGGTTAGTAAATTATGTTAGATTATTGAAATTTTAGCTTGTTTTAAGTTAATTATCAAGTTTCTTACTTAGCCCATGTCAAAACTTTGAATTTTGGATGATGAATTGAGCATTCGGTTATGATAGATAAGGAAGGGATTGGATTATTGCCTTTATGTTTTGATGAAGAATTGTTGATGAAAGAAGTTTGAGCTAGTTAAAAATTTAAATTGCTAGTACTTATATGTGTAATAGTCGAACTTGGACTTGCTTAATGACTTGAACAAGTGTTTTGTATTTAAATGCTAAAATGTGAGCAAATGTCGTTTGGGTGATTTGAAATGAATAAATTAGATGGTTGAATATCTAAGGGTTCGGCATTGTACATGATTTTTAAGGGTATGATTTTGAATAATGTAAGTAATGGAATGTGAGTAATGTTATGCATAGGTGAAATTATTATGTTCTGCTTTGATAGTATATATATATAAGTATAATTAATCCATTTTGATAATATTATATAAGGTGATAAATAATAAGATTATGGTGACTTGAGTTTAGTAACATTCGGCCAAGGACTATATGTGCTAGCTAATTCGGTATAAGTGTATAGGTGCTAATTACCTTGTATTTGAGGTTTTGAAGAATAGGTAGTGATTAATTAAAATGATGAAGGTTAAATTTTGAGTTTGGTTAAGTTTGGGCATTTGGCATTACTTATAACATTGGATATGAGTGTATGAAAGGTTAGAATTTCTTTTAAGTGAATTATGACCTTGATTTGAGCAAGATAGAATTGGCCATAAGCATGATTAGATGGTTCGGTCATTGTTTGGCATAGGTGAAACCTATATGAATTTTGCTACATTCGGTCATAAAATGGAATTGAATATGAAAGTTAAGTTGAGTAGTTAGGGTTGAATGGGTTATATATTAATCATAAATGGATTTTATGCATATGAGTATGTATGTATTTGTGTGTGGGGCATTGATGATAAATGGCAATTGGTAATGTGGTAAATGTGTAATAAGTTGACATTCAGAGTTAGTTATATGCCTTGGAGCTATAGTGTAAATTTGAAAAATAAATAAAAGTATATGATTTTAAAGCATGCATTATATATATGCATGTGTATACGCGATTGTGCATAAATATGAGTAAATGATTAAATTGTGATAGTCATATATAGGTATATATATATATGCCTTATGTATGTACCTTGTACTTATAGAGACATTCGGGAATATGGTTAAATTCATGTATAAGGAAGAATGATAAGTTATGTGAATCTTTGCTTGTATGTGTGAATTAGATATAGATTAAATAAACATGAAATCGAGTCATGGCAAATTTTATAAAATATAATACATATTGAAGTTATATATGATTGTCAAATGTAACTATTAAGAAATAAAGTTGAGTAAGTAATTAAACAAATCTATTTGTTTTATTAAGCTCAAGAGCAAAGAGGGTCGAAGTTGGATAGGGGAAAGGAGAAAGTAATTGAGTAGCCTTTCCGCAACCGTTCAAGTATATCCGAGGTAAGTTTTAAGTAGTCACCTTTAGTATATAATTGATGATGCCTTAATATGTATACATTAGATGAATTGTGACCTTTTGGTTCTACTTGAATTAAGTTGTGTGATAAATAATTTATGTCTATGACATATAGTTGAATGGTCACTATGGGTTAAGCTTGAATGGTGAAATGGATATGTTATATTTATGTATGACTTTTGAACCGAAATGTAAATGATGATGTTCATATGGAGCTTGTATCCGAATGTAGCAAATGACTACTAATGTAATATGTTAAATGAGATGTGTTAATATATGATTAAATATGCATAATATTTGATGTGTATCCGGGCTTAAAGATCCACAGGCTTCGTGCTGGTATTATATCCGGGTTAAATCCATAAGCTTCGTCTTTGGTATTATATTCGAGTTAAATCCATGAGCTTAGTCTTGGTTTATATCCGGGTTAAATCCCGCAGGCTTAGTGCTGGTATTATATTCGAGCTTAAAGTCACGCAGGTTTTGTGCTGGTGACTGGATTCGGGTTTTAAACCTAGTAGGCTTAATGCCGGTGATTCAAGTAAGATTATGAATTTGAAAGTTCAAGGTAAACTACTATTGATTATGTATGATACATTATGATAGTCAGGTACATATTATGTACTCGCATGTGAATGGATTTTTAAGGTGAATTATTAGTATCAAAGAACGATATATGTGTGTGAATGATTACTATATCTACGAATAAGAGCATGACCTATTCGGTCAATGTCTGTCATTATATGAAAGTATGTGACTTAAATTAATTGTATAAGCTATAAAGTAAAGTAAAGTATGTGCTGAAATTTCTCTGTGTATTCATATATTTATATACATATATATTCGGCCAATAGGTTTTTTTTTTAATTGGTGTACTTGTGTATATTCGGCCTAACTAATTAGAATATTAGTTTTGTGATACTAAATGCTCGATTTAAATGACAAGTTTTAATTGTTTGCATTGCTTAAAACTTACTAAGCTTTGAAAGCTTACTCTGTTCTTTATTTCTCTGTTTTATAGATTGTTGATTCTGGCCACCGACTCGGGGATCGTCAGCAGTTAATCACACTATCGATCATTTTGGGTACAGTTATATTTTGGACTCTATATGGCATGTATAGGTTAGGCTGTTGATAACGATGTTTTAAATTGTAAATATTCTGGCCATACGAAAATGGCGTATAACTTAAATATCAGTATGTATTTCAGCTCGATCTCTGTTTATGTTTATTTACAATGTGAATGAGATTATTAAATGTTTAGTTCGGTAATACCTCTTAGCCTTAATTCGGCGATCGGATTCGAGTTAGGGGTGTTACATCGGCCTTCTTGAGCCGATCAACCAGTGCTGCAAATTCTCGTATCTCAAGAATCCTGATCAACAACTTAATTTTCTCATTCAAGACTTCCTCGAAGCGCTTATACATTTCCGTCTTTGATTGGACCCACTCTGTGGCATATTGACTTAACCTTACAGATTCCCTCTCATATTCTGACACGGTCTTATTTCCTTGCCTGAGTTCCAGGAATTCTTTTCTCTTCGAGTCTAAAAATCTTTGACTGATGTATTTCTTTTTAAACTCAGCTTGGAAGAACTCCCATGTAATATCTTCTTTCGGTACCACTGAAGATATAGTCTTCCACCAATGATATGCAGTATCTTTGAGAAGAGATACAGCACACTTTAAACACTCCTCAGGTGTACATGACAACTCGTCCAAAACTCGCATAGTGTTCTCGAGCATCAACCTTAGCTTTAAACTCTTCAGCCCCATATTTTCTAAGTTTGTCCACTAGGCTTTACCAATTCTCATGGGTACCATACTCTGTGGCACTTCTCCTTCAGACCGAGTAGGGGGCGAAAGAGGTCGTGGTATATTGGGGTAGTTTCTCAAATAATCCCCAAACTATTCATCCATCATCTTGAAGAAGGCAGCTCTTGCCTCTTCCCTGCCATCAAACATAGGCCTTCTACTACTACTAGCAGTAGCTCGCTGAACGGAAGCTAGAGCATAGCTCTCGGCTCCCTCAGACTCATCTTGAGCTTAATTGGAAGACATTAACTATATTTAAATACAATTAGGAGATGTTACACTATTATAACTTGTATAATGGCATGTATAGCTATACTCAATACATGCTACGTTAGTCCTAGAACTGATTAAACCGTAGCTCTGATAACACTAAATGTAACACCCTTTACCCGTACCCAAGATCGAGGACAAGGTACGGGCAAATATGACATTTTCGAAAAATCATAGGCTATAAAAATTTTGTTCCAAATTAAAACCACTCAAACAACATCATAGTGTCCCTACTATGGACCTACAAGGTCCAAAACATGCATTAAAATCAATCTGGTACTAAACCGAAAACTATAGAAAATCTTAGGAAAATTCCTAGGTTTAAGCCTCACACGCCCATGTAGAGGCAATGCACACGCCCATGTGCTTGGGACATGCCCGTGTCCCTTACTCGTATGGAATTAATCAAATTTATTTTCCATGTCGAACCAACAGTGGTTATCACACGGCCGAGAACACACCCGTGTCTCTGGCCTGTGTCCTTCACACTGGCTAGACACGCCCGTGTTGTCGCCCATGTCCAAAAACCTGAGCATTCTGTTTATGATGTCATCATACCTTTAGGGCCACACGGCCAAAACACATGCCTATGTGCTACGGTTGAGACACTCGGCCATGTCTCTGCCCGTGTGTTTACTACCATGCATACTGACCTAAAACTTTTAGGTACAAGGGACACACGGCCGTACCACATGGCCATGGAACTTACCATGTGTCACACACAGCCTAGATACATGTCCGCGTGTCTATCCGTGTGGACCTTTTTAGAGGCTACAATCCAAGCCAATGGTCACCCTCAACATCCACACACATCTGTGAGCTTTTATGCTATTTAACAAGGGCCTAAATATTCCTAATAACTACCTTCAATGGTCTACTGCATGTTAACCTCATCTCATTGGTTTTATACATGCTAGGTTATCCTCTTTGTATTAGGGATTATCATTTCAGCAAACACATTTAGACTTGGCTCATTTTATAACTCATTGTCAATTATGACCTAGCCATCTCCAAGTCATTTCGCCATATTCCACATGTCCATTCATGATATACCACATTTAACCACTCAAGAACATTTAAACATCAACATGCACAATTAGTAAGTTACAACCTACATCAAAATGAGCCATGTCTTATGGCCATATACAAAATGAATAGGTATACCATTCAAGCCCTTACATTGGCTAACCAATGACACATATAACAAAATAACCAAATACCTATGCATGCCATTGAAACAAAGTAAAGGCATATATATACCAAAGCAAGATAAGATGATAGTGTTGACAATTCTCCAATCGTCTTCCAATCTTCAAGAGTCTACGAGCTCTATAAAACAGGGAAAGGAAAGGGGGTAAGTATTAACATGCTTAGTAAGTTTCGATAACAGGAAGGTAAACTTACCGGTTATTTAGCTTACAACCATAAAAGATATTCATGCCAAACATGCATAGTACAAATCCCCTATCACATACACTCAATCATCAAGTTAGTTTCATCTCAAGCAATATGGCATTAATCTTAGGTGAGCTCATCAATTCAAACATTTCCATTCTCGTGTCTTATTATAGTCCCGTTGAGTTTCTTGGAAATCTCGATGAGTATCCCGTTTATCGTTAAGTCATGCTAGTGACCATTTTAAATATACACTCCCGTGAACCTCACTCTTACAGCGGGGTTACCAATCTAGGTTAAATCCCTCATAACATAAATTTAAGGAGTATTGTCAGGATTACCATTCCAGGATAAATCCCTTACAACGACAATCACTCCAATACTCTCGAAACTGAAATGCCAGTCCAGGCTAATTTCAATCCTTAATCGTATTACCCATCAGGGCTAAATCCACAATGCACATATATTCATCGGGAGGTTCGATCAATTAAGGAACACCAGTCCGGGCTGGATCCTTACTATACTGAGATCACCGGATTACCCGTCCGAGCTAAATCCCTTTTTGCAACACATGCAGGATCTCATGTCATGTAAACAAGAATTTACCAATCGAATCTCCCTTTTTCATTCAACCGGGACAATTGTCATCTTTTTCATTTTAGACTACCACATTTCATGGATTGTCATGCAATCAATATCTAAATTAACATATATTTAAGAATATGCATTTTCAAGTATATTTAAAGTTTACTTCTAGTTACACGAACTTACCTGGTAATTGCTTCAGTTTCGTATTTCGTATTTCAAATTGGTTCCTCGAGGTCTATATCAATAAAAATAAATTATTAATACCTCATACTATTCATTTCGGACCTACATTTTACCTTTGGGCAAAATGACCACTTTGCCCCCAACATTTCACATTTTTACAAATTAGTGCCTAGGCTCGTATAATGGAATGCTTGGTCACCCATGCCTAGCCAAATGTATCCTAAGCTCATACCAGCCTATATTTTCCTCTATTTCACATTTCTACCACATATTTTATACTTTTTACAAAATGGTCCTTTAAGCTATTTCCATGAAAACCTACCTAGTAAAAGTTGTTTACCATCCTTTAAACTCTCATATTCCATAATAAATCATCAAAACACAAGCATCTCATGCAAGGGTAAATTACTAAACATGAACCCTAGCTTAAGATATGGGTAGAAATGGATAAAGCATGTTACAAGGATTTCAAAATTACAAAGAATATTAAAAATGGGGCTAGAGAGCACTTACTATTGAGCTTGAAATGTTGAAACCCCTAGCTTATGGAGCTCTAGGAATTTTAGCAACTGTGGGGAAGAAGATGGCTGATTTTGGCTTTCTTTTTCCCTTTTTTATTATGTTTATTACCAAATGACCAAAATGTCCCTCCTTACAAAACATCCAAATTTTTCTATGCATGCCCATTTTTGTCCAAAAACTTAGAAATTGGGAAAATTGCTATTGAAGACCTTCTAGTTTATAATTCAAAGCAATTTCATGCAAATTCCTTCTAGAAACCAAGTTTTACAATTTATCCAATTTAGTCCCTAATTTCGAATTGGACACATTATTCTTAGAATTTCTTAATGAAACTCTAACACATGCTTATTTTCATATCCTAGAACTCATAATAATTATAAAACAAATATTTTAACATTGGATTTGTGGTCCCGAAACCATTATTCCGACTAGGCCCTATTTCAAGATGTTACATTTCTCCCCAATTGGACTTGATAGATGGCATATTATTCTTTCAATTAGTTTGCTCATTTCTGATTAGACTAAGGACATGTTTAGGTTTGTCTACTAATATAAGTTGTCTTTTCATATTACGATCTGACCAATCCAGCTTATTATTAGTTTAAACATTAGACAACCAGTGAGCCAATATTTGCTTCAATTTTGCCTTGCATACAAAAGCCACATGAAGACATTATACAAAGTTTATTAATGTAATCCATGAAATTTTTTTTTTTGTTAACCAATCTATTCAAAAAATTATAAGTCAACATAGGCAAAAATACTACACTTGAGGCATGGAACGGTGGAAATGTGCAAGTGTACACAATCGTAACAAGTAATAAAGTGACAAGTAAATGTCGAGTTATCGTACCCACAGGGACTGTAAAAAGCAATATTTATGAAATTAATTAAAACACTTTGGTGAGGTAAAATGATTTTGGTTTGAAAAGAGTGATTTATAAACTAAGATTTTAAAAAAATTTAAATAAAATAAAAGAGTTCTAGTGCACGATTTCAATTAAAATTTAATCAAGATGATATAATTGTGTTGGATTAATTATCCCTTTTTAACTTAGAAATATTAAATTCGTGCTTATGCTGTTATGAATAAATTCACGGCAACCCAGTAATTTACTAACTTATGAACGTATTTACTAATTAAAATTCCATTTATCTCTTGAACATATCCCTATGCCAATTCAACCGACTAAACAGATTTAATGAAGTAAACATGCTATCGCACATACATACTTATTGAATTAAATTATCTCTCGCATATTCCTATGTCGATTCAACGGATTAATTCAACTTAATAAACATGTAAAAGATTATGTGAAGTAACAAAGTACCAATACCTTGAAACAATTTAATCACAACAATCTTGCAAGTTATGCAAGGCATATGTATCGCCAAATACAATGCTAATTTAATTTTCAGTTACCTTAGAAGAACTAAACATGCACTGATTAAGTACTGAGTCCATTAATTGCAATTTCAATCTGTTTAAACAATTAATTCTTTAGTTATCTAAACAATTATAATGCCAGATAACCTAAGCATGATTTTACTTAATCAAGCATTTCACTGAGGCCTATAACAGCATAAACACTATTTTAATAATTCAAGTAGGCAAAATATAATCAACCCAACACGAATTAAATTCAAGCTAAATTGATTAAAATAACCATTTCAACAAAAATATTTTTCATAGATATGTTCATCATAAAAACAACAGAAATTAAAAAGAAAGGGAACAGAAAGCAAATCCAGTGTTTCTCTGCGGCTTAACTGTTGCTCCGTTCTTAGTCTCCGTTGTCTTCGCTGAGCAAGGCTTCTATGAATCCTTGATTGCTGCCCAAGATGGCTGAAGAACACCTCTTTCTCAAGAGAGGAAATCGGAACAAGAGGAAGGGAAAATGGGATGGAGAAATGGAGAGGAAACTTTGAGAGAAGTGAAGAGAGGATGAGAGAATGTTGTAGAATGAGGGACGTTGAGGGATGATTTGAAATGGGAAGCATAGGGTGGCTTTTATAGCTGAAGAGGGCTGCTAAAAATAGCAAATTCAGCAGCCAAGAGAGCCCTCCCATGGCCGGACACACACATGGCAAGGTTGAAGCTTTCAACCTTGCTAAAAATAGGCTAGGGCAAATCTACAAAGCCTAAAATAAAGGTGGGGTTTGAACGTAATTTGGAGGTTTTTCAAGGGCCTTTTTGCAAGAATATTTTATCAGCTAATTTACTGATTTGGGTCAGCAATGGATGGTTCTGTTCAGCCCAATTAGTGGCTGGTTCGGCTCACTTCATCCGGTTCAACCAGTGCAGTTCACTAGGCCATTTCTTTATAATTAATTAAAATTAATTCATTTAACCTAAATTAAATAGGAAATAAATTAAAATTAATTTAATTATGAATTAATACACATTTCTGGACTGTCTTGGGCTGGAAATTAATTTGCCTCCATACTTCAAATTGCTCTCAGTTTTGTTCTTCTCGCTGTGTTCACCGGGCCCTTTTTCTCCAATTGTGTAATTTTGTCAAAAATAACCAAAATTAATCAAAATTAACTACAAAATTAATTAAAATTCATAATTTTCATATTTTTAACATAAGTTAATTATTTTATAATATTTAATTATTTTTTTGACAAGAATTTAACCGAATTTGCATGAATTTAAGTAGAATTGGGTATGAAAAAGTATATAAATTTTTGTGTTTCCACACCCCCAAACTTAATTCATTGCTCGTCCCGAGTAATGCACAAATTTTGAAAAGAATCTCTCGGAAACACTTTTGAAAAATTCCTTCAGAACAACATTTTTCCCAAAATTATGAACTTAAAATACTTATGCTCAAAGACAAGAAATCTGTTAGTTACGCTCTTTAAGTATGCATATTGTTCAACTAAAATTCAACCACTTATTATTATAGAAAAATTTAGACTAAATGATTTTGTAATAAAGACATGTTAATCCTTACCAATTTGATTTTTATTCCTTTATTGGAGACTAAGCTGCAATCATTAAGCTCAACTTATGTCTTCATATGTTGATCGTAGCAATTTCTCTCCACTAATGTAGGTAGCATGAGGACTTTGAATCAATAGGTCTTTATCAAGGTTGTAACGTGGCTAGGCTAGGTAAGTGAAAGATGGATAAATTTTGGTTTTAAAAAAACCCTAGACTCAGCGTCAATTGAACCTTCAGAGTTTTTACCTTTGATACACCAACTTGACTTTCATATGCTCTTTTTCAAATATATGTGCTTTTTTTTTTTTCAATTAACACGAGCACTTATTTTGTGTACTGCAATTCTTGAGCAATTGATACTTCTTGTCAACTCCCCCAAACTTATTTTCAAACAACATCTAGAATATTACCGAGTTTAGTGTTTGGGACAATTTTAAGATTATTAAGCGAAAAGTAATGGCTAATTATTATAAGGGTCGGAATAAAATCAGGCCATATAGTCTCAAAGTTGGGTTTCAATGGATAAAATATACCATGGTGGGCTGGAAAGGCTCAAATGATACAAACAATAGTTGCCTAAATCATTTCCAACGTTTCATCCTCCCTAGGATTTCGCCTCAAGAAACTTACTAAGTCAATTCTAAAGACTTAAACTTTAATGCATACCTAACTTTCCTAAAGAACTAAAAATTTTATGGTACGAATTTGCATGCTTTTTTAAAAACACATTCATGTCATTATTAAGCTAACATATTAATTTATTGAAATAATAGAACTTTATTCATACTTAAATTGAGGTATACTTAACAGAATTCAAATTTCTGAACAAAACATATCCTAATCATAATTAAAAGAAAAAATTTTATCCTGAGTGGAAATAATTCAATTTCTCGGTCCCCCCAACTTAAAATGAACAATGTCCTCATTGTTTAAAGTGAATGGATACTATACACCAGGTAGGATTTTAGAAAAGAGGAGGTGAGTCAATTTGACTGCTTAAGTACCAAGCTCTTTCTAAATCCAATCTTAGACATGTATATATCTATTGCCACACTTTATGTTTTGTGACTTGCTCACATTTTATTAGTGATTTTCCTCTCTTGTTTTATTATGCAAAAAATAGAAACAAATTCCTAATTAAACTTAATCCTAAAATGACCTAAGAACAGAGATAATATAAAGTCAAGATCCTCCCTTTATTTATTTGCAGACTCTTCTGTATTTGACTCATCTTTTGCTCTATCACTATTGCCTTTGCATGAATGCTTCGCTCCTTTTTCGAGAGTGGAGTCCATGGCTCGAATATGAAATTTGGAAATTCAGGCACAAAAATAAATGGGTCATTGTATATTTTCTTAAAAGCACTTCTCATCGAGTCATCCCTTATTTTTTAGTATCTCCAGTAGGCTTGTTGCTGCCATTGCATAAGTTGCATTAAGTCCATCAGTTTTGATAGCTCATCTCAAAGGTCTGGGCTTGACGATTTAGTTCGAAACATTGAAGTTCTAGCATCTGATTCATCTTTTGGCTCTATTGGGTCCACCTTATCAGGGACTTCAAATGATTGCATCGTGGGATCTTCTTCTTCATCAGGTTCCTCAGGCTCTTCACTTTCTTCAACTCATTGTTGTAGAACTGAGTCTCCAGCTACTCGGTAGAGGTCCCAATCTATAATTGTGCCTTGGGTGTACCCTGTCTTCTTAACATTAGCAAGAATTTCTGCTTTCAAGCACAGAATAGTTATTGTAAAGGGGAAGTAAGTAGGGCCAGAACGTCTAGCAGCATAGTTTCGAATTTCTTTTAGGATGATCTTTCCCACATCAATGGTCTTACCTGTTAAGATTGAGTATAGTAAGACCATTCGCTCCAATGAAATTGTAGTCCCTTGTGAGCTAAGCAGAAGGCTGAAACAGATGAAATAAAACTATACATTTGCAATTGGTGTTAAGTATTCTCTTCGACACGTGTGGGTTCCTTGTTTTGACACATTCTAACTGGAACCTTCAACTGTAAGCTCCTCAAGAATTTCTTGCAGATTTTCAGGCTTGATATTGCTCATCAATGTGGAATATTCATCGTTTTCGAGATCTGGTAATTCAAAGAATTCATTAATAGCATTTGAATTTATCGGTACCTTGATTCCGTGAACTGGAACTTCTATCATCTCGCTTGAAGTTAAATTTGCATAAAACTCACGAACTAGTTCCTCATCCACACTTGGTCTCTTTTCACAAAACAACTCCCAATTTAGGGTTTCAACAACTTGAAGAATACGAGCCATAAAGTCTCGGTAGTTGCTCTCCTTTAAAGTGAAACCTTTTTCTGGATGCATCTGTTGGTTTTTGAAGATACTTTCGTATCTCACTTTGGCTTCTTCACAGTGGAATTTGTTTTGTGTTTCATCAATTTGAGCGGAAGCACGAGTTCTCTTGCGAGGCATGTTTAACCTGATCATAAGATGGAAAAATTAGTTTCTCAATAAATTTAAATAAAAATTATTAGTAATTCAATGATTTGAAAAATTAATTAATTAAAATTAAAATTAAGAAAGACTAGGTCTTACCACCTTTTTTTGTAAAAATATAAAAACTCTAGGAATTAATAATAATAATGAAGAAAAAGATGGGAATTTAAAAGAAGGGTTGGAGGTTTGTGGCTTAGGATGGATGGGAAAGGAATGCCGCACAAGCAGCCAGGGCGTGCAGGCGTGGTGCGTGTGGAAGCAGCGGTGCACAGTAGGGCTAGTAGCAACACGGGCATTCGACAGCAAGTGGGACTCAAGCGCGCCCAGGATGGTGCGGAGGGCAAGTACCGCGCACGGTGTGAAGGCCTGGTACGAGCTGAGTCCGAGGCCGCTCGAGGCAATGCGCCTGTTGTCGCGGGACGTCGTGGCGATAAATTGGGCGTGTCTTGCCAACCGCTTGAGGCTGCTGCTTGGGGTTTCGGCAGTTGGGTATTTTGGTGCTTTGGGTTTTAAGTGTTAGGTGAACGGGAAGATGGGTAGTATTTATAGGGGAAGAAATAGATATTAGAGTAAAATTCTTAAAACAAATTAATTAATAAAATTCTAAATTCTAATCCTATATAAAGATAACAACAATTAATAATTAGATATATGCATATATTAAACTATTAATTGCTATTTAATTTATTAAAACAAAGATAAAATCCTAATTTCGTGCTAAATTGATAAAGATTAATATATAAATAGATATAATTATATATTAAAGATTATCATCTTATTATCAAAACTTATCAAACAAAATCCAAAATTGATAATAATTAATATATATTATAATGGGTATAATTATATATTAATAATTATCATTTTTAACTAAAGACATTTATTCTAGAAGCCCTTTTAAAAATATTTACAAAAGAGGCATCTAGTTTTTATTATTCTGAAAAGAGCAATCAAATTTTAAAATAATTCAATTTAAGTCCCTAGACTTAATGAAAATTAAAATTGAGTTGCAAATTAAAAATTGGATCAAATTGACCCTTTTATTTGAAAAATAAAATTTATTTTATTGATTAGGAAAAATTTCTTGGAAAATTATGTTAAAATAAATTCCGGAAAGATTGGAGGGGTCACAAATGGTCTCGCTTAAGTTCCAACCTCCTAGACAGAATTTATTTAAACATACTAAACCCGAAAAATAGACCCTAAATTATTTATTAAATAAAACACGAAAATTATTAAATATCTGACAAAATGAACGAGACGTTATCCCGTTCAGTTTTATTCCCCCAATAGTGTTTCAAACGCTGAGCATTAACTTGAAAATTACCTCTCTTACCTTGGAGTTCAACAACTCCGTATGGGTAGACTCTGTGAATTGTAAATGGACCGGACCAAAGTGATTTTAGCTTACCTAGAAAGAACTTCAATCTCGAGTTGAACAACAATACTTGTTGACCTGCTTCAAATTCTCGAACCCGGATGTGTTTGTCATGCCATTTCTTGAGTCTCTCTTTGAGTAATTTGGCATTTTCATATTAGAACATTCGGAATTCTTCTAACTCGTTGAGTTGGAACATCCGTCTTTCTTTTGCGAGCTTAGGATCTAAGTTGAGTCGTCGAAGAGCCCAGTAAGCTTTGTGCTCTAACTTCAAAGGTAGATGACATGTTTTACCGAAAACTAGCCTATAGGGTGACATCCCTAAAGGTGTCTTGTACGCTGTCCTGTAGGCCCATAAAGCGTCATCTAGTCTTTTGGACCAGTCTCGTCGGTTCGGGCAAAATACCTTCTCCAATATGCCCTTGATTTCTTTATTTACCAGTTCAGCTTGTCCATTCGTCTACGGATGGTAAGCCGTTGCAACCTTGTGTTTCACCCCGTGCTTGTCTAGTAACCATTTTATCCACTTGTTCACAGAGTGGGACCCTTCATCACTAATGATGGCTCTCTGGGTTCCAAACCTTGTGAACACGTGTTTTTGAAAAAACTTCATCACAACCCTAGCATCGTTTGTCGGATATGCCTCTACCTCAACCCACTTGGACACATAATTTACTGCGACCAGTATATACTTGTGACCAAAAGACGTAGGAAAGGGCCCAAGAAAATTAATACCCCAAACATCGAATAATTTGACCTCAATGATGTTTATTCCAGGCATATCATTCCTGTTGGTGACATTTCCAACTCTTTGACATCGGTCACAACTCTTTACATATGCATATGCATCCTTGAATAGTGTTGGCCAAAAAAATCGGCTTGCAATACTTTAGCTGCAGTACGAGTTCCTCCGAAATGACCCCCACTTGGGGATGAGTGACAGCGGTATAGAATCTTTGGTATTTCTTCTTCTGCCATGCATTTCCTAATCATCTAATCTGTACACTTTTTAAACAGATCTGGCTCCTCCCAGAAATAGTACTTCACATCGTGAAGAAACTTTCTCCTTTGTTGATATGTCTTATCATACGGCATTAAACCACAAGCTAAAAAGTTAGCAATATCAGCAAACCAAGGGATATTATGGACATGACTTACCGTCAGTAAATGTTCATCTGGGAATGTTTCTTGAATCGGTACAAGTGGAGAATTCCCTTCTTGCGGCTCCAATCTAGACAAGTGATCTGCTACTTGGTTTTCTACTCCCTTTCGATCTTGAATTTCCAAATCGAACTCTTGAAGTAGTAGTACCCATCGGATCAACCTCGGCTTAGCGTCTTTCTTGGCTAGTAAATATTTAATTGCTGAGCAGTTTGTATAGACAGTTACCTTGGTACCTACAAGATAAGATCGAAACTTGTCGAAAGCAAATACGATAGCAAGTAACTCTTTTTCTGTTACCATATAGTTTAACTGAGCTCTTGTCAGAGTTCGGCTTGCATAGTAGATGGGATGAAAAACTTTGTTCCTTCACTGGCCCATGACAGCTCCTATTGCGAAGTCACTTGCGTCATACATCAATTCAAATGGCAAGTCCCAGTCTGGTGTGACAATTATGGGTGCCGTGACTAATCGATTCTTCAAGTCATTTAAAGCTTTTAAGTATTCTTCATTAAATGTGAATATCGTGTCCTTGTCCAATAATTTGCATAAAGGTTTAGCAACTTTGGAGAAGTCCTTGATAAATCTTCGATAGAACCCGGCATGGCCCAAAAAGCTCCTAACACCCTTTACAGATGTTGGAGCTGGGAGTTTCTCAATAACATCTACTTTTGCTCTGTCTACCTCAATCCCATGTCTTGTTATCCGATGCCCCAGAACGATACCTTCTCGTACCATAAAATGGAACTTTTCCCAGTTAAGGACTAGGTTTGTCTCTTCGCATCGCCTAAGTACCTTAGCCAGATTGGCTAAGCAATCATCGTACGTATCTCCAAACACTGAAAAGTCGTCCATGAAAACTTCCAAAAATTTTTCAACCATGTTAGTGAAAATAGACATCATACATCTTTGAAATGTAGCAGGTGCATTACATAAACCAAATGGCATGCGTCTAAATGCAAATGTATCGTACGGGCAGGAGAATGTGGTCTTGTGTTGATCTTCCGGTGCTACCATAATCTGGTTGCACCCTAAGTATCCATCGAGAAAACAGTAGTAATCTCGCCCCACAAGTCTATCCAGCATCTGGTCTAAGAACAACAAAGGGAAGTGATCCTTCCTAGTTGCCTTTTTAGCTTCCGATAATCGATGCAGATTCTCCATCCCATAACTGTTCTAGTCGGTATCAACTCTTTATTCTTGTTCTCTATGACCGTGATACCTCCTTTCTTGGGTACGCACTGGACCGGACTTACCCATGAACTATCTAAGATACGGTAAATGATACCCGTATCTAACCACTTGATAATCTCTTTTTTCACTACATCCTTCATGATGGGGTTCAGCCTTCGTTGTCCATCGATCATCCCTTTTTCACCATCTTCCAGGATAATCTTGTGCATGCATACAGATGGACTAATACCGCGAATATCGGCTATGGTCCATCCGATAGCCTTCTTAAATTATTTCAGAACTAAGACCAGTTTCTCGTCTTGCTCAGTAGTTAACTCTGCTGAAACAATCACAGGCAGAGTAGAAGCGTCACCTAAATAAACATATTTTAAATGAGAGGGTAATACCTTGAGTTCTAGTTTAGGTGGCTCATCGATTGATGCTTTCGACTGTGTGTAATCTCTTTCCTCTAAATCCAAAGATTCAAAACGGTATTGTGGATTAAATCCCTTTTGATTAGCTTCTAGCAAAGCTAAGTTTCTACCCTCCTCTTCATCACTTGGAGGGTCTGATGTCAAAATTCTTTCCAGAGGATCCTCAACAGATTTGAGTTCCTTCTCCATTATTAAATCCTCTAAGTTGGATACTACAGAACAATCATCTATTGTGTTAGGAAATCGCATTAAATTGAAAACGTTAAATGTTACCTGATCGTCCTGAACGCGCATAGTAAGTTCTCCCTTCTGCATATCAATAAGTGTCCTTCCAGTTGTTAAGAACTGTCTCCCTAGGATAATTGGTACTTCTTTTTCTGCATCGAAATCTAAAATTACAAAATCAGCAGGAAAGATAAACTTATCTACACGTACCAATACGTCCTCGATTTTCCCTTCTAGATGTGCTAAGGATCGATCTGCTAGCTAAAGAGTAACCGTAGTAGATCGAACTTCACCTATCCCCAACTTTTTAAATATCGACATAGGCATCAAGTTGATACTTGCGCCCAAGTCACATAGTGCCTTACTACAATAAGCTACTCCAATGTTGCATGGAATGCTAAAACACCCAGGATCCTTCAGTTTAGGGGGTAATTTTTCTTAAAGATATGCACTGCATTCTTTCGTCAAAGCTACCATCTCAAATTCTCCAAGTCTTCTCTTCTTGGATAGGATATCTTTCATGAATTTTACGTAATTTGGCATTTTTTTCAAGTGCTTCAACCAATGGGATGTTGATATGAAGTTGCTTGAGTACGTCAAGGAACTTCTTGAATTGGACCTCCTATTTTTGCTTCTAGAGTCTTTGAGGGTAAGGTGGTGGAGGTTTATATACTGGAGTTGGTACTGGTTGATTTGTCTTTGGCGGCAATTCTGCTGCTAACGGAATGGTTGGCTGATTAGAATTGGCTGGTTCTGAGGTTACCTTTTCAGGTATTACAGGTTCTAGTTCTAGTGGAACAGGAACTTCAACACTCGGTTGAACTTCTTCCGAATCTTGAGCTTCAGCATGCTCCTTTTCAGCTTCAATGATGTTGGGCTCTACCATTTTTCTGCTCCTCAATGTTAATGCTTTACAATGGTCCTTCCCTAGATTTCTCAGATTTTTCGTATCACTAGGTAGAGCACCTTGTGGATGGTTCCTAAGTTCAGTAGCAAGCTGGCCCACTTGATTCTCCAAATTCCTTAGAGTGGCGTCATTCTTCACCATGTATGCCTTCAATAAATTCTCTAAGCTATTGGATGATTCAGCCTGAACTGGTTTATGAACTTGCTGTGAAAAACTATGCGGCTAGGTTGGTCTAGGTTGGGCATAGTTGTTACTACCTCCAGCCCCTTGGTTACTCCAGGAAAGATTGGGGTGATTTCGCCACGATGGGTTGTAAAAGTTGGATTGCAGCCCTTGCCTTCCTCGGTTCTGGTTCTGATTACCTATGCAGTACATGGATTCTGGGTTTGATGGACATTCTTCAAACACATGTCCTTCCCCACAATAGACACAGGCTATATTCTCATACTGGTTAGGTGGTTGAGCTGCAAAACTGTTAGACCCATTAGTGGTAAGATTCTTTAACATTGAAGATATCGAAGATACCTGGGATGCAAGTGAAGTGAGAGCGTCTACTTCATGGATTCCAGCAACTCGTCTTCCTGACGTTGCTCGATTGGTTGGCCACTAATAATTGTTACTGGCGATCCTCTCGATGATTTCATAAGCCTCATTATAAGACTTAGATAAGATAGCACCGTTAGCAGAAGCATCTACTACCATCCTTATGTGAGCGTTGAGACCATTGTAAAATGTCTCAAGTTGGATGCAATGCAGAATTCCGTGATGAGGGCACTTTTGTAATAACTCTTTGAATCTTTCCCATGCCTTATACAAGGACTCATCATCTATTTGTTGGAAAGCAATAATCTCATTTCTCAGCTTAGCAATCTTGCTAGGCAGGAAATACTTCACAAGAAATCTCTCTGCTAACTCTTGCCATGTAGAAATCGAGTTCGGTGGTAGTGAGTTTAACCAGGCTCGAGCTCTGTCCCTCAGCGAGTACGGGAATAGTTTTAATCGTAATGCATCTTCGGGTACTCCGACTAGCTTGAAAGAGTCGATCACCTCCATAAACAGTCTTAAATGAAGATGAGGATCTTCAGTAGGCATTCCACTGAACTGGCCCACTATCTGAAGCATCTGGAACATGACTGGCTTCAGCTCGAATTGTTGTGCCTCGATCTCAGGTCTTCTAATACCTGGATTAAGGTCATTAAAAACTGGCACAGCATATTGTCGTAAAGCTCTATCCCTATCATTAGCAATAAGGATAGGATTTTGAGCAAGGTTTGCTCCGTTTCCTTGATTGAAATTCTCGAAATTCATCTCTTCAGTCCTTCTCTCGTTCACTTGACTTCTTCATTGGCAAAAGGTTCGTTCTATTTCAGGGTCCATTGGGAGTAAGTCGATAATTCGGTCAATACTCATAAACACCTGAAATAATCAGAGAAGAATTAATTAAGTAAAATTGAACAGGAAAATAAAAGAACCAAAATGTAAAAATAAATTCACAAATAATGTTTTTTTTAAAAAAACAGTCCCCGGTGACAGTGCCAAAAACTTGGAACGGTGGAAATGTGCAAGTGTACACAATTGTAACAAGTAATAAAGTGACAAGTAAATGTCGAGTTATCGTACCCACAGGGACTGTAAAAAGCAATATTTATGAAATTAATTAAAACACTTTGGTGAGGTAAAAATGATTTTGGTTTAAAAAGAGTGATTTATAAACTAAGATTTTAAAAAAATTTAAATAAAATAAAAGAGTTCTAGTGCACGATTTCAATTAAGATTTAATCAAGATGATATAATTGTGTTGGATTAATTATACCTTTTTAACTTAGCAATATTAAATTCGTGCTTATGCTGTTATGAGTAAATTCACGGCAACCCAGTAATTTGCTAACTTATGAACATATTTACTAATTAAAATTCCATTTATCTCTTGCACATATCCCTATACCAATTCAACCGACTAAACAGATTTAATAAAGTAAACATGCTATCGCACATATATTCTTATTGAATTAAATTATCTCTCGCATATTTCTATGTCGATTCAACCGATTAATTCAACTTAATAAACATGTTATAGACTATGTGAAGTAACAAAGTAGTCATACCTTTAAACAATTTAATCACAACAATCTTGCAAGTTATGCAAGGCATATGTATCGCCAAATACAATGCTAATTTAATTTTCAGTTACCTTAGAAAAATTAAACATGCATTGATTAAGTACTGAGTCCATTAATTGCAATTTCAATCTGTTTAAACAATTAATTCTTTAGTTATCTAAACAATTATAATGCCAGATAACCTAAGCATGATTTTACTTAATCAAGCATTTCACTGAGGCCTATAACAGCATAAACACTATTTTAACAATTCAAGTAGGCAAAATATAATCAACCCAACACAAATTAAATTCAAGCTAAATTGATTAAAATAACCATTTCAACAACAATATTTTTCATAGATATGTTCATCATAAAAACAACAGAAATTAAAAAGAAAGGGAACAGAAAGCAAATCCAGTGTTTCTCTATGACTTGACTGTTGCTCCGTTCTTAGTCTCTGTTGTCTTCACCGAGAAAGGCTTTTATGAATCCTTGATTGCTGCCCAAGATTGCTAAAGAACACCTCTTTCTCAAGAGAGGAAATCGGTACAAGAGGAAGGGAAAATGGGATGGAGAAATGGAGAGGAAACTTTGAGAGCAGTGAAGAGAGGATGAGAGAATGTTGTAGAATGAGGGACGTTGAGGGATGCTTTGAAATGGGCAGCATAGGGTGCCTTTTATAGCTGAAGAGCGCTTCTAAAAAAAGCAAATTCAGCAGCCAAGAGAGCCCTCCCATGGCCAGCCACACACATGGCAAGGTTGAAGCTTTCAACCTTGCTAAAAATATGCTAGGGCAAATCTACAAAGCCTAAAATAAAGGTGGGGTTTGAACGTAATTTGGAGGTTTTTCAAAGGCCTTTTTGCAAGCATATTTTATCAGCTAATTTTCTGATTTGGTTCAGCCAATGGACGGTTCTGGTCAGCCCAATTAGTGGCTGGTTCGGCTCACTTCATTCGGTTCAACCAGTGCGGTTCACTAGGCCCTTTCTTCATAATTAATTATAATTAATTCATTTAACCTAAATTAAATAGGAAATAAATTAAAATTAATTTAATTATGAATTAATACACATTTTTGGACCGTCTTGGGCTGGAATTTAATTTGCCTCGATACTTTAAATTACTCTCGGTTTTGTTCTTCTCGCAGTGTTCACCAGGCCCTTTTTCTCCAATTGTGTAATTCTGTCAAAAATAACCAAATTTAATCAAAATTAACTACAAAATTAATTAAAATTCATAATGTTCATATTTTTAACATAATTTAATTATTTTATAATATTAAATTATTTTTGACAAGAATTTAACTGAATTTCCATGAATTTAAGTAGAATTGGATATGAAAAAATATATAAATTTTTGTGTTTCCAAGGCACCAGATCCGACAGTAGTGTGTATAGACTTTCACTAAAATGTGCTTAGAATGAAAAATATTTAGTGGTCAAAAGCATTGTAAGGGTTAAAAGCAAAGTGAGTGGATAAAAGCACGACTAAAGTTAAAATAATTTTGAGTGAAAAGAGTAAAAATTTTTAGAATATGCTCAAATCAAAAATCAATTCTTAAGATTAAAATAAATCTTCCATTTCCATATTGCACAACTATTCACTAGCTGGTTGTACTCACTAATACCAAGTTATATCTTCCACATATTTGGAGAGAAAAAGAAGGCTAGAGAAGGATAAATAAGGTGGTAAGCTTAATGATTAATTTTTTTTTAGGGGGGGACAATGGATAACATCATATGATATACTATTCTTAGTGCTTGAACCATTTTGAGTTGTTCTTTTCTTTGAATCCATATATCCCAAGCCTCATAACGTTACAAGCCAAAAAATCCTACATTACCTTAACATCTCTGTTTATAAAGCCATAACTTGCAACACTTAGTGAGAATGATTGAGTTAAATTCTTTCTTGTGTATATACATCATATCTACATAGCTTATTTTGATGGAATAATATGAAATATGATACTTTTCTATTATTGCATCTATGTCTATTCATTATGTAACTTTGTGAACTAGGCTGATTTACTCTCAAAGTTATGAATTTAGGATTCATCGTTCTTATTTTGTATATTAGAAAAATTGATTGCATTTTACATATCTGTTATTTGATTGTCATGTCTCACCATTATTCAAGGTTCGCCTAGTTTCATGCACTAGTGTATCAAGTGTTTTCTTGAGGACTAGAAAAGACTTAAGTGTAGGAGAGTTTGATATGTCATGATTTGATATGTCATAGTTTGTGTGACAGCCCAAAATTGACCCTAGTCGGAATGTGGTTTCGGGACCACAAAACCGAGGCATAAAAATAATTTAATGCTCATTTTGATGCTTATGATATGTGTTAATTCGTGTGTGACATTTCCGATGTTTGATTTAGAGTTATAAATGTGAATTTCACTAGAAAGGACCTAGTAGAAAACTTTGAAAGTATGATGGGGAAATGTGTGATGACTAATTAAAGCATGCATGCAAAACAATGGCCTTGCATGTCAAATATCCCTCTTTTATAGGAGGTGGCGGCCATGACAAGGAGTATGGGCTAAACATGTCATGAAACATGTTTTGTTGGTGCATTAGGGAGAAACAATAAACAAATAAGTATGGGTAATAAAGAAAGAAAAAAAAATGTGTGTGAGTGAACCCCCATTGCCGTGCATTGAAGAAAAGAAAAGAAAAAATTTTGCTCATCCATTTTCATTCTCTCTTGACCGAAAATACTAGAGGGAAGGAGGAATTTTGCTTCATGCTTGGTTTGGAAGAGGATTAGGAAGAGGTTTGGCTATACTTGCATCAAGATTAAGGTATGTTTGAGGTTGTGCCATGAGATTCATGCATGTTTTAGTGGATAGCTTGATGCTCTTGTTAGCCCATGGTTCAAACCTTTGTTATGTCATGGGGATGGTATTTGGCCAAGGTGGATTTTGTGTTAATGCCATTGCATGTTAAATATGAAGCTTGCTAATGATATATGTGATGGTGGATTGATGGCTCTTGGACCTTCTTTTTAGTATTTTGAGTAAGACATCAAGTTCTTTGTTTAATCATGACCAAAATTATGGTGTTGTGATGTATTCGCCATGGTACATCCAAAAGTGTGATTTATGCTCATTGCATGGAAAGTAAGATTTGTGTTTTGAAATTATGTTCATGTTTAGTTACAATCAACTTGAGATTCGGCTCTAGCATATATATATGTATATATGTTTGTACATGATGTATTGGTATGACATATATACTATTTCAAGGTGTATATTTGCTTGTGATGATGTTTGGTTATGAAGTAAATGAGAGATGTGTATTGAGCTACGATATGTAATGCGTTAGTTAGTAAAATGTATGCTGTTTTGTGTGGTATTAAGTGTATAATTGGCCTCAACATGGACATGCATATTCGCCACATGAGGGGAAATTGGTGTGCATGCATTCGGTTAGAGGCAAGCATATTGATGCCTATTCTTGGCTTAGAAAATTCGCTAAGAGGAATATTAACTAATGTGTTGAGTTCGATTCATGATTTCGTACATATGCGACTTTGATGCCTAATGAGTATATATATTGACTAAGTACCTTGAATTCCTCTTTCGATGCTCAAATGATTAAATCGATTTATTTGTTAAATTAAGCTTAAGAGCAAAGGGGAACTAGATCCAACAAAGGGAAGGAAAAAGTGGTCGAATAGCCATTGAAACCGTTCGACGACATCCTAGGTAAGTTCTTGAGTAATAGAGCTTAAATTCTGAATTGATTAGATCATGTTTAAAGCAAATTAAAATCATGCTCTTTGTGTGTGGCTATTGAGCCGAAATTGCAAGTGTGAAAAGTTCCTTGTGTTTGAGTTTTGCTAATGAAAATGAAATACGAATGTGTCATAATTTATTGATAATTGTGCTCGGTTATTCGAATGATGTCCGGGCTAAGTCCCGAAGGCTTTGTGCTAAGTGACTATATCCGGACTAGGATCCGAAGGCATTCGTGCGAGTTAATAAATCCGGGCTAAGCCCGAAGGCATTTGTGCAAGTTACTAAACCCGGGTTAAGTCCCGAAGGCATTCGTGCGAGTCACTATAACCGGGCTTCGTCCCGAAGGCATTTGAGTGAGTCGTTATATCCGGTTTAATTCTGAAGGTACGTGATTCGAGAATGAGCGATCTTGCTGTAAAATTTTCAGTTAATACGCTTGAAAAATTCCAGCAATGAGGTATGTTCGTATGTGCTTGAATTAGTTGATTCCCTTCGAATAATATTCGCTCAGTCGAGTAATGAGTTTCAGGTATTTGGCTAAGATGATCCCTTATGTATGAACATAGGGTTTGGAATGTGAAATGAGTAGGATATTGAGAAATTGTGCATATGAAATTATCCGTTAGCTTTATGAATGCTATGCTTTTGTTGTGCTGGAATTTCTTGCTCAAACTTACTAAGCATAAATTGCTTATTCCGTTTTCTCTGTTTCTTTGTTTATAGATTTTGGCTCGTCGGTATCGGACTCGGGATTTTGGAAGTCGAAGTCTCCCACACTA
Source organism: Gossypium arboreum (assembly GCF_025698485.1). Classification (NCBI taxonomy): domain Eukaryota; kingdom Viridiplantae; phylum Streptophyta; class Magnoliopsida; order Malvales; family Malvaceae; genus Gossypium; species Gossypium arboreum. The sequence continues at coordinate 44,585,409 of NC_069080.1, forward strand.
TCAAAGCCCCCATTTTGGTACAATTTTGGTTGAACTTTGAAATGGCATGTATAGGACTACCCTTTTGTTGAAGGTCATGTACCTTTCGGTTTTGTGTAAACTTGGATAGCCATGCTAAAATGGCTTATATCGTTTTAGCATAGTACCATAATCGTGTGTATGTTGATCATTATGAGGTATGGAATTGTTTTGAAACGATTAGCCATTGGAATGGTTAATCATGATCACACTTTGTGCTATGTATGCAAAAAGGGCCAATTGAATCATGGAAATCATGAAATAGGTAAAGCCTACCTTAAAGGCAGATGCTGACAGCAGCAGTGATGTGGATGTGAAAAATCACTAAAAATAGTAGGAATGGTATTAAATAGTGAATAAATTATGTAAATGAACTTTGATGAACCTACTTTCATATGGAAGAAACGAAACGGTCATATGAGTTATATGTTAAGAGATATTAAAGTTCTCGTGAAACAGGGCCAGAACGGTTTCTGGATCCCCTGTTCTGACTTTGGAAATTTATTGTAAATTAACCAGAGATAATTAGGAGTCATGCCATATATGTATAGATTCCTCTCTGAGTATAGTTTCTATAGAAACAAACGGTATCAGTATTAAATCCCTGTACAAGGAGATATTCAATTCGTAACGCAGGAAGGTCAGTGTAGTTGAACCCTGGAATAGGGGAGACTTTAACTAATAAACTGTATTAATTGGCTTGACCAAAAATTCTAGAAAAAAATATGTAGATGGAAATATGAGTCTAGTTTCAGGGAAAAATTACGAAACTAATTTTCGAGCTTTGAAACTCAACATATGATTTTTAAGGCGACAGTGATGCAGTGACCAGTTAGTCTGGAAATTTCTAAATGGACTGTGAAAATAGTTAAGTCTGTGTGCACCTTGTGTTCGATTCCGGTAACGGACTCGGGTACGGGGTGTTACAGTTTGTTCTCAAGCAATTTGTGATTCTTTTTTATGCTTTTTTTCTTTTTAGCTTTTAGTGTTAATAATATCTTTTCTTAAGTTTTATTTCTTTTGAGACCTAAATCGTCAGAACCATGCAATTGGGAGTCTAATGGTTGATTTGAGTTTATGTAGGGAGATGACTAACACCAAACCTCAAGGAGAACATCAACTGTTGTGGGTGATGCAACACTGATGCATGTGTGTCGTAACATTGACCCTTTATAACCTCAAGGAAGAAAACTTCAATGAAAAGTCTATTTGGAGCAATTTTCCAAATAAGTCACAACAATAGATGTGCTGTGTCCCGACATCAAGCCTCAATGTCTCAAATATAAGCCTTCAAGGTCACGACTCCAAACCAATGTTTGTAGTGAAGAAGCCTAGTGCCATTTTCAATGAGGTCGCAACACAAATAAAGTTGTGTCGCGACAACAACACTCCCTAAGCAAAGATTGTGTGCACTACCCAAGATGTCGCAACATTGAAGCCTGACAGGGCATAAAAAATTACATGGGCAATTTTGTGTCCAGCATCAACTCAAGTCACATCATTTTCTCTAAAGGCATTTTTATCAATTATTAGGGTTATAGAACTTTTTTTTTAAGTTATCCTTATGCCAAACAAAAAAGAAGGCTTTTTATCATCTTTTGTCATCTCTTTTATTCATTTCACCATATTTAATTTTCTAGGTTTTCCTTTCTAAGCTTGGTAGTTATTGGCTATTAGTTTCTTCTTCATTTTTACTACAGCTTTAGTTTTATTTCAAGTAGATACAATAGTCTCTTTTGTTATTTTAAGTTCCTTTTTAATGCATTCAATAGTTTTCTTCGTGTTAATTTTCAAAAGTGCAAAAATATCATATTTCGCTGTGGATTATTTTCACCAAGGACTCCTTTAAGATTCACTAAGAATTTCTAAACCTTATCCTTTTGTGATTATTTGATGAATCATCTAAGCATGAACTTGGCTTGTATTTGTATTGTGATGATGAGTAGGAACTAAATATTATGATGGTTGGTTGATTGAAATGTTGCATGATTAATTTTTGGGTTAGGGACTAAATCGAATAGACTTCAAAGCCTTGATTTTACACCTTTAGGTGAACATTTAGATAGGTTAGACCAAGAAAAGATCCTATTTCGAACTACTTTGGTTTCCTTAATTTAATTTATTAAGGTCTAGAGATAAATTGGACTAAATTGTCTAATTGGGTAAAATGGTGACTGAGAGTTAAATTTGAACCAATTAGGAGTTTGAACAATTTAGATCCCTAATCAAAGAATTAACTAGCAACATGGATATCAACCAAACATTTTATCTCATTGAATTTATATTTGTTGTACTTTTGATTGTTATTTAATTTAGTCCTCCTAGGTGTTGTTTAGTGTAATTAGCCTTGAATGATGAATTCTCATAATATAGTACTTAGTGATTAACTAGCTAGACTTCTAATTTGCATGATTGATCATTTTCATTCACCTTATTGCCTGATCTTTCTTGGGTTTGATACTTAGAATGCTTGAAGTGTTCCATTGTAACACTTATAAATATTACAACTGACATATTACACTTGTAGTTAAACTAGTTTTAATTTCTTATATTATGTGCTAATTCTCTTCTTAGCTTCGTACGTCGTGGAACAGTCAATCTACAGTGAGCTAAATTGTTTATGTGGTTTAAAGATTCAATAGTTTAATAATTAAAATAGGGTTAAAATCTTATTTAAAAAAGATTCTTGCAGTTTAATTATCTTGATTTGTGCATATGAGTTAATCTATGAGACAGATAAGTTAATAAAAATTCTAAGGGGAAATGGGTTGAGAGCTAGGCGCCCACTTTATGCTACCGATCTATTCAAAGATTACCCAACATTGGCTCCAAGTAATTATCCCTAGTTGACAACCACAATGGTCAAGTGCAGAGTTGGTAACTACAGTATGCCACTTGGAGGCATTGGGGAAGGTACAATAGTGGCAATTGTTCTTTTTAAGCACTTGGCCTAGATAAAGACAAATATGTGTCATTGATTCTAGATTAGGATTAATCTAGCATAGATTATTAATTTCCATTAACTGAAGATGATCCTGTAACACCCCACACTCGTGCCCTACGCCGGGATGGAATATGAGGCGTTACTCAACTTAAACAACTGTAATCAAACATTTCTGAATCACCAAAACTTGATCAAATTTAAAACTTTTCCGAACTTTGTTTAAACTCCTTAATGTGGGCCTACGAGGCCTCAAACTTTCATTGAAAACAATTTGGAACCAACTCGGGTCCTTAAATCAATTTAATAAAAGAAATGACTCTTGAAACAGGGCACACACCCGTGTGGAAGGGAAACACACCCGTGTGGTCCTTATAACATGGCCATGCTGATGGTCCGTGTGACACACATGGCCTAAGCATCTAGAGGCACGCCCTTTGTCCTATACTCGTGTGAATTAAATTCCAAATTTGAACCTCCAGAGGATTTCACACGGCCTGACACACGCCCGTGTCTATGGCCTGTGTCCCTCACACGGCCATAACATGCCCGTGTCCTAGCCCATGTCTAAAAACCTTGACATTCTGTTTCTAACGTCAGCAACCAAATAGAAGCACACGGCCAAGGAACACGCCCGTGGCCAAAGGCCGTGTCCTCCATACAGTTGAGACACATGGCCGTGTCTCTGCCCATATGTTTACTACCATGCATTCTGACTTACAAATTTTACGTGCAGGGGACACACGGCCAGACAACACGCCCATGGGGCTAGCCGTGTGTCATACACGACCTAGACACACACCCGTACGTCTACCCATATGGACAAAATAAGGCTATTTACCAAGCCTTTTTGCCACCCTGAAACACAATTTAATGTCAACCAACATATCAAAGTCTAACTAAAAATGATTTCTCAACCAAACAACCACAGGTAAGGCCTACATACATTTCTTATATTCAACCATACCAACAATTTCACATTCATGAAAGACTATCTTGCATTCATATATAAACTTTCAATATTAGCCATTTTTCATGGCCTTATACATAGTGAATCAAATGCTAAAGTAAGCCAACACATTTGGCCAAATAATAATGACACAACACTCAAAAGTTAAGGTCCTATACATGCTATAATCAAAATAAAAGATCTAACTATATCAAGTACTTCGGATGATAGTGTGACTGGCTTCTCCGACGTAAGCGATGATCCTCGAGCTACTTTGGCGACACTATAAGAAAATGAAAGGTAATAGGGTAAGCACAAAGCTTAGTAAGTTACATGAAAATAAACAACAACTACTTATCATAAAGCAATATGCTCATAATCTTTCGTAGTGGATTCATGAATACCATAAATAAACGTAAGTACAACTTACTCATCACCAACCCATACAACTCATATAGCATACACTGAGCCCATATCTCATACATTTTAATTAGGTACCTGTACCACTCATCACATAATCATAACTTTTCTCATTTCGATATAAATCATAACTCTTTTGTTGAACCATTTGGAATAATATCGGACACTCAATAACCCTAACATGAGTTAAGATGCCGATGCCATGTCCCAGACATGGTCTTACACTAGATCTCATTTATTGGTGTCAATGCCATGTTCCAGACAGGTCTTACACTGACACATAACAAGCTAACGCCATGTCCCAGACAGGTCTTACACTAGCTCGTCTATATCGAAGACGATGCATGTCCCAGACATGTCTTACACTAGCTCTCGTCTCAACGCCGATGCATGTCCTAGACATGTCTTACACTGGCTTAAATATATTGAGTCTGATGCATGTCCCAGACATGTCTTACACTGGTTCTCATATTGTGGCCAATGCATGTCCCAGACATGTCTTACACTAGTACACATACCTCCCAATATCAAGGTACTAATATCCAATTTTATTCCAAATGTTCAACGAAAGTCCTTACTATGTTAATTTCTCAACATGTATTCTCATACTCAAATCCAAAGCAATTTATTCCATATCAGTACAATTGCACATCATAAAGATATAGTTGCATTATTAACATACAACTTACCTCAGTAATCAAAATCTAGGTGACTAGTCAGTTTTAGTCCGGTAGCTTTGCTTTTCCCTGGTCAAGGCCCAAATTGTGTAATTCTTGATCTAAAATGATAAAAATTCACAAGTTTAATCATTTTATCAATCTAGGTACTCAAAAATTCATAATTGGGCAAAATGACCATTTTACCCCTAAACTTTCACAAAATGACCATTTTACCCCTAGACCTGAAAATCAATTTTTATCCTGTTTTCTCATTAACCAAGCCTAGCTGAATACTTTTCATACTAGAAGCAGCCTACAAATCTCATTATTTCACACATTTATCACCTATTTTACAACTTATGCAAAATGGTCATTAGTTAGGGTTTCCATGAAAATTACTTCACAAAAGTTGTTTATTGCACAACGATAACTCATATTCTTCCATAAAATTTCAAAAATCAACATTTCTACTATCATGGAAAAACCTTATATTTTCAACCATTTTGCAAAATAGTCCCCTTGTTAGAAAGCACATGCTACAAGGACCTCAAAAGTACAAAAATATTCAAGAAAAACCCGCAAATCACTTACTTGCAAAGGCTTTAAGTTGCTGAAAATTTTTCAAGCTTCCATGACCATTTTCTTGGATAAAAATCAGTGGATAAGAAAGAGAGAGATGAAATAAAATGACAACTTTTACTATTTGTTTTATTTTATTCAATTTCAACACCTAATTTCACCAAATTTTTTGCTTTTGACCACCTTTATCTCCTATGGCCAGCCATGCTATTCTAAAAGGCCTAATTTCCCTTTAAAGACCTTCAATTTAGGTTCTCTAGCTATTTGACACCCTTAGCTATCAAAATAAGACTTTTGCACTTTATGCGATTTAGTCATTTTTCACAATTAAGCATGCAATCACTAAAATTACTTCACCAAATCTTTCATGCACTAATATAAACATGTTATAACTTAAAATTAATAATAAAATACTTTCTATGACTTCAGATTAGTGGTCCCGAAACTATTGTTCCGATTAGGCCCAAAATCGGGCTGTTACAGATCCTTAACTACCAATTTTGTGAATTAGGGTTGAATAATCAAAATAGCATTTTATTTTTTTATTTACTTTAATTGCATTTATTTTACGAACTCATCATATGGACTTATAGTAACAAAGTTCTATTTACATAGCTCCTTCCCAATTTTATAATGATCATGAAGGCAAAAGACATGTTGCTTAATACTAAATGTGTTTTGCCAGTAAGTAAGAAGGTAATAAAAGAATCTAGAGACAATCCTAACACTAAAATCAAAGATCCTAAACCAAGCTTGTGGTAACTATTTCATAATGCAGCGAAAGCATCTTGCTTGTGACAGCCCTAAAGTGACCCTAGTCGGAAAGCGGTTTTGGGACCGCTAAATCGAGTCACCAAATTATTTGAATACGATAATTATTGTCTAAAATATGTGAATATGAATGTGTGAAAGTTTTAAGCTTCGATTTAGTTAATTGCATGTGAATTTAGTTAATAGGACTTATGTGTGACACTTTTGAAATGTGATAGGTTAATCTATAAGGATCTATTAGTGCATGTAATCAAAAGGGTGGACTTGCATGTCAATTTCCCCACTTAAGTAGTAGTGGCCGGCCATGACAATGAGGGTGGACAAAATGTGATGGGTAAAACATGTCATAAACATGTTGTGTTAATGCTTTATGTTAGAAATGATAAAATAAGGAGCATGGTAATAAAATAATGAAAAGGAAAATGATGAAGAAAAAAAAAAGAAAAAGTTCTCATGTTGTTGAACTTGGCCGAATAGAAGAAAGAAAAGGAAGGGAAAGAGCTTGGAGAAAATCGGCTATGGTGGTTCACTAGGCTAAGGTATGTTGATGTTGTTCCATGAGATTCATGCATATTTTTAGTTGTTAGCTTGAGTTCTACCTAGCCCATGGTTTAAATCTTTGCTATGAGATAGAGATGATATTAGGCCATGGGTGTTGTCTTCTTGGTTGGTGTTTGATGTTGTGGTGATGAGGCATGAAGATGAGCTAAGTTTCGGCTAAGGTGGACTTGTGTTGATGTCATTTGCATGCTAAGTGTGAAGCTTTGTAGTGATACATGTGATGGTGATTGATGACTCTTGGATTTTCTTTTTAGCATTTTTGAGTTAGACACTAAGTTCTTTGTTTAACCCATGACCAAAATTGAAATGGTATGGTGTCTTGATGCATTCGGCCATGGTAGAAAATAGATGAGAATTGGTAGTAAGGTGAAGTCCAAATGTTAGTATTTGATTACTAGTGTATATATGTGTATTAGACGAGTTTTGAACTTGAAACAAAATGGTATGTAGTCAATACAAGTAACCATATTTGTAGGAAGTATTAAGCATATAATCGGCCTCAACATAGACATGCATATTCGGCCACATGAGGTAGATTGGTGTTGCATGTATTCGGTTAGAGGCAAGCATATTGATGCTTTTATCTTGGCTTAGATAATCGGCTAAAAGAGAGTGTGGGCTAATATGTTGAGTTGATTCATGATTTCATATATATGTGCCTCTAATGTCTAATATATATAAGGGTTAAGTACCTTGAGTTTCTCTTTTTGATGTTCAAATGATTAAATCAATTTATTTGTTAAATTAAGCTCAAGAGCAAAGGGGAACTAAATCCGATAAAGGGAAGGAAAAAGTGATCGAATAGCCGTCGAAATTGTTCGACAACATCCAAGGTAAGTTTTCGAGTAATGAAACTTAGTTTACGATTTGATTAAGTCATGACGTATAATCATAACAAATATACGGTGATATAATGACTCTACTTGAATTATATGTTGAGTTAACTAGTCTATACGTATGATGGGTAGCCGTATATGCATAGAGATCATGTCATAAAGCAAACCAAATCATGCTGTTTGTATGTGGATATTGAGCCGAAAATGGGAATGCTCAATAATTGACTTGTGTTTGAATTCTAGTTATGAAAATGAAATAAAGATGTGTCATGATTTACTGATATGTGCATGAATATTCGGATGATAACCGGGCTAAGTCCCGAAGGCATTTGTGCTAGTGACAAATTCCGAGCTAAGTCCCGAAGGCATTTGTGCTAGTGACTAATTCCGGGCTAAGTCCCGAAGGCATTTGTGCGAGTTACTATATCCGGGCTAAGTCCCGAAGGCATTTGTTCTAGTTACTATATCCGGGCTAAGTCCCGAAGGCATTGGTGCTAACTACTATATCCGGGCTAAGTCCCGAAGGCATTTGAGCGAGTAGCTATATCCGATTAAATCCCGACGGTACTTGGTTTGGGAATGAGCGATCTTGCTATAATAATTTCAATTAATACGCTCATAAAATCCCAACGATGAGGTATGTTTCGTATATGCATTGGATTAGTTGATTCCTTTTAAATAGTATTCGCTCAGTCGATTAATGAGCTTCCGACTTTTGGTTAAGTTGATCTCTTATGTATGAGTATAAGGGTTGGTAATGTGAAGTAGGTATGATTTGAGAATGTGTGTATATGAAATTATCCGTTTAGTCATATGAATGCTATACTTCAATTGTGCCTAATTTCATTGCTCAAAACTTACTAAGCATTAAATGCTTATTCATTTCTTTGATTCTCTTTTATAAATTTTGGTTCATCACCTATCGGACTCGGGATTGTCGAAGTCGAAGTCGTCCACACTATCAAAGCCCTTTTGGTACACTTTTGGTTGAACTCTGAAAATGGCATGTATAGGACTACCCTTTTTGTTGTTGGCCATGTACCCTTTGGTTTTGTATAAATTTGGATAGCCATGCGAAAATGGCTTATATATACTTTGAGCATAGCATTATAATCGTTTTGTATGTTGTTCATTGAGAGGTATGGAAATGTTTCGTAACGATTAGCCATTGGAATGGTTAATCATGATCATTTTGGTGCTTTGTATGACAAATTCGAGTCGATTCATGGAAAACCATGAAATAGGTAAAGTTTACCTTAAAGACAGATGCTGACAGCAGCAGTGGTGTGGATTTGAAAAATCACTAAAAATTGTAGGAATGGAATTAAATAGTGAATAAATCGAACGTTGATGAATCTAATTTCGTATGGAAGAAACGAAACGATCATATTGGTCGTAGTTTAGGAGATATTTAAGTTTTCGTGGAACAGGGCCAGAGCGATTTCTAGATCCCATAATCTGACTTTGGAAATTCACTATAAATTAGCAAGAGATAATTAGAAGTCATTCCATATATTTATTGATTCCTTTTTTAGTCTAGTTTCGTTAGAAACAAACGGCATAAGTAATGAAGCCCTGTACAGGAAGATATATAAGTCGTAATGCATGAAGGTCGAGCGATCGAACCCTAAAACAGGGAGACTTTAACTAATAAACTGTACTAATTGGCTCAACCAAAATTCTAGAAAAAATTGTAGATGGATATATGAGTCTAGTTTCAGATAAAATTTCTGAAACGGTGTTCGAGTTTTGGAAGTCAAGATATGATTTTTAAGGTAATGATGGACGCATTAGCCGACTTTGCGGAAATTTTAAAATGGATCGTGAAATAAATGAAATAAGTCCGTAAATACCTCGTGTTCGACTCAACAATGATCTAAAGTGCAGGGTGTTACAATTTTATTGGTATCAGAGCCAGGTTTAGTCGATTCTAGGACTACCGTAATACGTTTGGGTCTAGCTATACATGCCATTATGCGATTATTTGATAGTGTGGTGATTTCTGACAATTGAAAATGTGTTTATTTATAGTAATGGATCCCGATCCCAACCGAAGCGGTAGTGATGATCTTGAGAGTGTAGCTCCTGCTCGCGCAAGGGACACGGGCGCCGGCGGACTCTCAACCTATTGCTAGTAATCTGAACGATGAAGCTAGACAAGCTTTTTATAGCGTGATGAATGATTGGTTCAACCAATACATTCGAACTAATACGGCTGTTCCACAACCTCCATTCCCGACTAATACCACCCCCGCACCTACAATACCTCTGGTAACTTACTAAATAAGGTCAAATAAGCCCCCAGTTGACAGAATCCGAAAACACGGGGCTACTGAATTTAAAGCTACGGATAGCGATGATGCCGAGCAAGCTGAATTTTGGTTGGACAACACTATTCGGGTACTCAATGAGCTATCTTGCACACCCGATGAGTGCCTAAAGTGTACTATCTCCTTGCTACGTGATTCTGCCTACTATTGGTGGAATACGTTGACTTCTGTTGTGCCCAGAGAGCAAGTAACTTGGGAGTTTTTCCAAACTGAGTTTCGGAAAAAGTATATCAGTCAAAGATTCATGGATCAAAAACGGAAGGAATTTCTTGAACTTAAACAAGGTTCTATGTCGGTTACTAACTATGAACGAAAGTTTGTAAGGCTTAGCCGGTACGCTCGAGAATGTATTTCTTCAGAAGCCGTGATGTGTAAACGTTTCGAGGATGGACTGAATGATGATATAAAGCTGTATGTTGGCATTTTGGAAATCCGAGAATTTGTGGTACTTGTCGAGCGAGCTTGCAAAGCCGAGGAGCTCAGTATGGAGAAAAGAAAAGCTGAGGTGGGAACAAAGGAGTTTCGTAAGAGGTCTTCGGGGAAGCCCTTCCAACAGTCATCGAAGAAATTTAGAGATGACTTAGGCCGGTCTAGAGACACTTCGGGTTTTCTAGACGAGATCGCGATCGACCCCGTGAGTGCACGAGTCACTTGATTCGCCGGTGTTGGAAATGATCGTCGAGACGTAAGCGAGTGTCGATGATTGTGGTAAATGGCATTCGAGGAGTTGTAGATTCCATGACCGCTCTGTTACAAGTGCGAATCAATCGACCACTTTATTAAAGATTGCCCGAGATTGTCCGAGCAGAACGTAAATCGAGTGGGAAACCCGGTGCTACTCTCGCTCGGGTAGACCATCTAGAAATACGGGCAATGCTAGTGGCGATCAGAGAGGATCTAGAGATGCTACAACCAGATCTGAGGCTCGTGCTCCTGCTAGAGCTTACGCTATACGCGCACGCGAGGATGCTTCCTCTCCAGATGTTATTACCGGTACTTTTACTCTCTTTGATACTAATGTGATTGCTTTGATTGACCCTGGTTCTACTCATTCTTATATATGTGAAACCTTAGCATCCAGTAAGACTCTACCTGTTGAGTCTACTGAGTTTGTAATTCGGGTGTCAAATCCTTTGGGTCGTTACGTGCTTATCAACAAAGTGTGCAAGAAATGTCCCCTAGTAATCCGAGGTTCTTGTTTTCTGGCCGATTTGATGCTTTTACCATTTGACGAATTTGATGTTATCCTCGGTATGGATTGGTTGACCGTACATGATGCAATTGTAAATTGCAAAAGAAAAACCATCGATTTAAGGTGTGTAAATAACGAGGTAATCCGAGTTGAGTCTACTGACTTGAATAGGTTGCCAACTGTAATATCATCGATGTTGGCTCAGAAATATGTAAGAAAGGGGTGTGAAGCATACCTTGCGTATGTACTTGATGACAAAGAGTTAGAAAAGAAGCTGAATCGTGCGGTGATTTGTGAATACCGGATGTTTTTCTGAAGAATTACGGGTTTACCACATTCGGGAGGTAGAGTTTGGTATTGAGCTTGTACACAGGACTACACCGATTTCGATAGCTCCGTATCGTATGGCACCAATGTAATTAAAGGAATTGAAAGCTCGGTTGCAAGAGTTGACGGATAGAGGTTTCGCTCGACCAAGTTTCTCACCTTGGGGTGCGCCCAAGATTGTTTGTGAAAAGAAGGACGGAACCATGAGGTTGTGCATCGACTATCATCGGTGAATAAGGTGACAATAAAGAATAAATATCGATACCGCGTATTGACGATTTGTTTGATCAACTAAAGGGAGCCTCGGTGTTTTCAAAGATAGATTTGAGATCGGGTTATTATCGATTCGAATTCGAGATTCGGATATACCCAAAACAACTTTCGAGCGAGATACGGTCACTACGAGTTCTTAGTGATGCCGTTTGGGCTCACTAATGCCTCGCGGTATTTATGGATCGATGAATCGGGTCTTGAATGATTCTGGACCGGTTTGTAGTTGTGTTTATTGATGACATCTTGGTCTACTCAAGAGATGAAACCAAGCATCTTGAGCACACGAGATTAGTGTTGCAGATTTTACGAGATAAGCGGTTATATGCTAAGTTCGTAAGTGTGAGTTCGGTTAAGAGAGGTGAGCTTCTTGGGTCATGTGGTATCTGCATCGGTATTCAAGTTGATCCGAGCAAAATTTCAGCCATACTTAAGCGGAAGCCTCCAGAAATATTCCGAGGTTCGAGCTTTTGGGACTTGCGGTTACTACCGATGGTTTGTAAAAGGTTTCTCGATGATAGCCACACCAATGACGAAACTACTTGAAAGATGTTAAGTTTGAATGGACGAAAAGTGTCGAAAAGTTTCGATCAATTGAAAACTCATTTGACGGAAGCTCGAGACTAGTGCATTCAAATCAGCAAGGAGTTTGTCATTTTGATGATGCATCCTTACTTGGGTTGGGTTGTGTATTGATGCAAGAAGGTCGAGTTGTAGCTTATGCGTCGAGGCAACTGAAGCCACCGAGAAAAATTATCCAACCCATGATCTCGAATGGCCGCCATCGTATTCGCTTTGAAAATATGGCGACATTACTTATTTGGTGAGAAGTGCCATGTATATTCGGATCACAAAAGTCTCAAATATTTGATGACTCAAAGAGACTTGAATCGCAACAAAGACGTTGGCTTGAGTTGTTAAAAGATTATGAGCTTGTCATTGACTATAACCCGGAAAGGCTAATGTGGTTGCGGATGCTTTGAGTAAATAAATCGCTTGTTTTTTTCTGACGATGAATGTACACTTGTGCATTCTATCGACAATGTGTTAGTAGCGTAATTAAAGGCTAGACCATTGTTGATTCATCAAATTTGTGAAGCTCAGAAAGTCGATGATGAATTGGTTGCAAAACAGGCTGAATGTGTTTCGGATAGGGAGTCAAAGTTTCAAATTGATGACGACGATTGTTTGAGGTTCAGAAGTCGCTTGTGTGTTCCAAGAAATTCAGAACTTATTTCGATGATTCTGAACGAAGCTCATAGTAGCCAAATGTCAATTCACCCGGGGAGCACGAAAATGTACAACGATCTGAGACGTCAGTTTTGGTGGCATGGTATGAGACGAGACATTTCTGATTTTGTTTCGAAGTGTTTAATATGCCAACAAGTGAAAGCGGAACATCAAGTGCCTGCGGGTTTACTCCAGCCGATCATGATACCTGAATGGAAATGGGATCGAGTCACGATGGATTTTGTGTCTGGGTTGCCATTATCAACAAGTAAGAAAGATGCGATTTGGGTTGTTGTTGATAGACTGACTAAGTCGGCTCATTTTATTCCCGTAGGTACGGATTATTTACTGGATAAACTAGCTGAATTGTATGTTTCTCAGATTGTGAGATTACACGGGGTACCCATTTCTATTGTGTCGGATAGAGATTCGAGATTCACCTCGCGATTTTGGAAGAAATTACAAGAAGCTTTGGGTACCAAGTTGCATTTTAGCACCACTTTTCATCCCCAAACCGATGGTCAATCCGAGCGGATAATTCAGATACTCGAGGATATGTTGAGATGCTGCATCCTTGAGTTTAGTGGTTCATGGGAACGGTATCTTCCTTTGATTGAGTTCGCTTACAACAATAGTTTTCAATCAAGCATTAAGATGGTGCCTTAGAAGGCTTTGTACGGTCGAAAATGCCGTACACCATTGTTTTGGACCGAGCTCGGTGAAAGTAAAATTTTCGGAGTTGATTTGATTAAAGATGCTAAGCAGAAAGTAAAATAATTCGTGAAAGTCCGAAGGCGATCGATCGTCGAAGTCGTGACGCGGATTTGAAACGAAAAGACATTAAGTATCGTGGGAGACAAAGTGTTTCTTAAAGTTTCACCTTGGAAAAGATACTCAGATTTGGCCGTAAGGGCAAATTGAGTCCGAGATTCATTGGGCCGTATGAAATCTCCGAACGAGTTGGTCCAGTTGCATATAGGTTGCTTTTACCCCCTGAACTTGAAAGGATCCACAACGTTTTTCATGTTTCGATGCTTCGACGTTACAGATCTGATCCTTCGCACATAATAAGTCCCTCCGAGGTTGAAATTCAAGCCGATATGAGTTATGAAGAAGAACCAATTCGTATCCTAGCTCGTGAAGTGAAAGAGTTGCGAAACAAAAAGGTTCCTTTAGTAAAAGTGTTATGGCTCAAACACGGTATGGAAGAAGCTACTTGGGAACCTGAGAACTCTATGAAAGAACGATACCCAAACTTATTTACCGGTAAGATTTTCGGGGACGAAAATTTCTTAAGTGGGGGAGAGTTGTGACAGCCCTAAAGTGACCCTAGTCGGAAAGCGGTTTCGGGACCGCTAAATCGAGTAACCAAATTATTTGAATACGATAATTATTGTCCAAAATATGTGAATATGAATGTGTGAAAGTTTTAAGCTTCGATTTAGTTAATTGCATGTGAATTTAGTTAATAGGACTTATGTGTGACACTTTTGAAATGTGATAGGTTAATCTATAAGGATCTATTAGTGCATGTAATCAAAAGGGTGGACTTGCATGTCAATTTCCCCACTTAAGTAGTAGTGGCCGGCCATGACAATGAGGGTGGACAAAATGTGATGGGTAAAACATGTCATAAACATGTTGTGTTAATGCTTTATGTTAGAAATGATAAAATAAGGAGCATGGTAATAAAATAATGAAAAGGAAAATGATGAAGAAAAAAAAAAAGAAAAAGTTCTCATGTTGTTGAACTTGGCCGAATAGAAGAAAGAAAAGGAAGGGAAAGAGCTTGGAGAAAATCGGCTATGGTGGTTCACTAGGCTAAGGTATGTTGATGTTGTTCCATGAGATTCATGCATATTTTTAGTTGTTAGCTTGAGTTCTACCTAGCCCATGGTTTAAATCTTTGCTATGAGATGGAGATGATATTCGGCCATGGGTGTTGTCTTCTTGGTTGGTGTTTGATGTTGTGGTGATGAGGCATAAAGATGAGCTAAGTTTCGGCTAAGGTGGACTTGTGTTGATGTCATTTGCATGCTAAGTGTGAAGCTTTGTAGTGATACATGTGATGGTGATTGATGACTCTTGGATTTTCTTTTTAGCATTTTTGAGTTAGACACTAAGTTCTTTGTTTAACCCATGACCAAAATTGAAATGGTATGGTGTCTTGATGCATTCGGCCATGGTAGGAAGTAGATGAGAATTGGTAGTAAGGTGAAGTGCAAATGTTAGTATTTGATTACTAGTGTATATATGTGTATTAGCTGAGTTTTGAACTTGAAACAAAATGGTATGTAGTCAATACAAGTAACCATATTTGTAGGAAGTATTAAGCATATAATCGGCCTCAACATAGACATGCATATTCGGCCACATGAGGTAGATTGGTGTTGCATGTATTCGGTTAGAGGCAGGCATATTGATGCTTTTATCTTGGCTTAGATAATCGGCTAAAAGAGAGTGTGGGCTAATATGTTGAGTTGATTCATGATTTCATATATATGTGACTCTAATGTCTAATGTATATAAGGGTTAAGTACCTTGAGTTTCTCTTTTTGATGTTCAAATGATTAAATCAATTTATTTGTTAAATTAAGCTCAAGAACAAAGGGGAACTAAATCCGATAAAGGGAAGGAAAAAGTGATCGAATAGCCGTCGAAATCATTCGACAACATCCGAGGTAAGTTTTCGAGTAATGAAACTTAGTTTACGATTTGATTAAGTCATGACGTATAATCATAACAAATATACGGTGATATAATGACTCTACTTGAATTATATGTTGAGTTAATTAGTTTATACGTATGATGGGTAGCCATATGTGCATAGAGATCATGTCATAAAGCAAACCAAATCATGCTGTTTGTATGTGGCTATTGAGCCGAAAATGGGAATGCTCAATAATTGACTTGTGTTTGAATTCTAGTTATGAAAATGAAATAAAGATGTGTCATGATTTACTGATATGTGCATGAATATTCGGATGATAACCGGGCTAAGTCCCGAAGGCATTTGTGCTAGTGAAAAATTCCGGGCTAAGTCCCGAAGGCATTTGTGCTAGTGACTAATTCCGGGCTAAGTCCCGAAGGCATCTGTGCGAGTTACTATATCAGGGCTAAGTCCCGAAGGCATTGGTGCGAACTACTATATCCGGGCTAAGTCCCGAAGGCATTTGAGCGAGTAGCTATATCCGGTTAAATCCCGAAGGTGCTTGGTTTGGGAATGAGCGATCTTGCTGTAATAATTTCAATTAATATGCTCGTAAAATCCCAACGATGAGGTATGTTTCGTATATGCATTGGATTAGTTGATTCCTTTTAAATAGTATTCGCTCAGTCGATTAATGAGCTTCCGACTTTTGGTTAAGTTAATCTCTTATGTATGAGTATAAGGGTTGGTAATGTGAAGTAGGTATGATTTGAGAATGTGTGTATATGAAATTATCCGTTTAGTCATATGAATGCTATACTTCAATTGTGCCTAATTTCATTGCTCAAAACTTACTAAGCATTAAATGCTTATTCCGTTTCTTTGATTCTCTGCTTTATAGATTTTGGTTCGTCACTATCGGGCTCGGGATTGTCGAAGTCAAGTCGTCCACACTATCAAAGCCCTTTTGGTACACTTTTGGTTGAACTCTGAAAATGGCATGTATAGGACTACCCTTTTTGTTGTTGGTCATGTACCCTTTGGTTTTGTATAAATTTGGATAGCCATGCGAAAATGGCTTATATATACTTTGAGCATAGCATTATAATCGTTTTGTATGTTGTTCATTGAGAGGTATGGAAATGTTTGGTAACGATTAGCCATTGAAATGGTTAATCATGATCATTTTGGTGCTTTGTATGACAAATTCGAGTCGATTCATGGAAAACCATGAAATAGGTAAAGTTTACCTTAAAGACAGATGCTGACAGCAGCAGTGGTGTGGATTTGAAAAATCACTAAAAATAGTAGGAATGGAATTAAATAGTGAATAAATTATGTAATCGAACCTTGATGAATCTACTTTTATATGGAAGAAACGAAATGATCATATTGGTCGTAGTTTAGGAGATATTTAAGTTTTTGTGGAATAGGGCCAGAGCAATTTCTGGATCCCATGATCTGACTTTGGAAATTCATTATAAATTAACAAGAGATAATTATAAGTCATGCCATATATTTGTTGATTCCTTTTTGAGTCTAGTTTCGTTAGAAACAAATGGTATAAGTAATGAAGCTCTGTACAGGAAGATATATAAGTCGTAATGCATGAAGGTCGGAGCAGTCGAACCCTGAAACAGGGGAGACTTTAACTAATAAACTGTACTAATTGGCTCCACCAAAAATTCTAGAAAAAAATTTGTAGATGGATATATGAGTCTAGTTTCAGATAAAATTTACGAAACTGGTTTTCGAGTTTTGGAAGTCAAGATATGATTTTTAAGGTAACAGTGACGCAGTTAGCCAGCTTGTCTGGAAATTTTTAAAATGGACTGTGAAATAAATGAAATAAGTCCGTAAATACCTCGTGTTCGACTCCGGCAACGGTCTCGGGTACGGGGTGTTACATTGCCAATATGCTGTGGTAGCATTCCTCCTTAAAAGCCCAACAAATTTTACTCTTTGGATGGATGTAGTAGGTTTCTAAAAAAAATGCCACATTTCCACCAAGTTGGTAACAGCAAGATTGGTGTCGGCTAAACTTTTAGAACTAAGACTCAAATCGTGTGTAATTTTGACCAAGGACAAAACCATAAAACTTATTCTTGACAAGAATGATGTTACTATCCACTAGAAACTCAAACCTTTATTACATGACATACAATTAAAACACACATTAGGACTACAAATCAAAGGCATAAAGGGAGAAATACGGTTCGCAAAATGGTAGTTTATGCATTAGTAAACTTTCAATCCATTGCAGTTGTAGGGCAAGCT
This sequence comes from Gossypium arboreum, assembly GCF_025698485.1. NCBI lineage: Eukaryota > Viridiplantae > Streptophyta > Magnoliopsida > Malvales > Malvaceae > Gossypium > Gossypium arboreum. Next base: position 44,603,419 of record NC_069080.1, read on the forward strand.
TAGTTTTTCTTCTAATGTCTAGTTTTTTCATTTTAATGTGTTTTAGTAAGAAAAAAGTTTTAAGATTTCAAAACCCTACTACCTAAAAGATATGTTGTATATACATGTAGCATTATTTGTCAATTACTTATGAGGTGGTACTAAACCTATTAATGGGTTGGCTGATTTACGTAGCTCAAGCCAGACTTGAGTGAGGGATTTTTTTATTTTAAATTAATCTAACTTGACCGACATTTAATTTAATTATAAAGATATATGAATATTAATGTAAATATATTTTTTAATATTTGATTCATATATAAACAATAAAATGAAGCATCTAGTCAAATTGAGTCGAACTCTTTTAGCCTAGGTTTGGAAACATTTTAAAATTCTAGGGACAAGTTTAGTTGGTACTGGATAAATTTTTAATCTATACTATTCTTTAAATACTTGATTGAATTGGTTGGCATCACTTATCAATCGAGTCTCAACTCGATTGCGAAATATTATTATGAGGATGTTCGTTTTATCTTTTTTATATTTTAAATAAAATCTAAAAAAAATAAACATGCTACTTATGCCATTGGCTTAGTGGCAAACTTGTGTGTTTCAATTTTATTGGCATTGTAACACCCCTTACCCGTATCCGACGCCGGGACAGGGTTCGAGCCGTTACTGGACTTAAACATAAACATTCACACAAACTGCGCCATAAAATTTTCGTTCCAAATCAAATTTATTCATACATGTGCAAACTGTCCCTTATATGGGCCTACGAAGCCCATAACATACATCGAGAGTGGTTCGAGACTAAACCGAGAACTTTGAAAATAATAGGGAGACTTAAAAAATTTTCCTTGATTTAGAGAGTCACATGCCCGTGTGGGTAGGCCGTGTGGTTACACACGCCCGTGTGGCTTGGGACACGCCCGTGTCCTTAGCCCGTGTAACTCTCTATTTCTAACGTCATCAACAAATAAGGTCACATGGCCAAGTCACACGCCCGTGTGCTTAGGCCGTGTGGCGAATTAAATTCTAAAAATTAAGTGCAGACTTCACACGGCCTGAGCACACGCCCATGTGCTAAAGCCGTGTCCTTCACACGGCTGAGACACACGGTCGTGTCTCTGCCCGTGTGTTTTCTACTAGGCATTCTGTTTTGCCTAATTAGGGTGTAGGGGACACACGGCCGGTGTAACACCCCAAACCCGTGACCGTCACCGGATTTGATCACGTGGTGTTACCGGGCTTACTTCCCTTATTTCTCTCTTGACAATAATTGATTTCAGTTCCAGGCAGGCTAGCTAACTGCGTCACTGTCACCTTAAAAATCATATCTCGAGTTCCAGAACTCGAAAATCAGTTCCGTAAATTTTCCGTGAAACTAGACTCATATATACATCCCTGGATTTATTTCTAGAATTTTTGGTCGGGCAAATTGGTACAGTTTATTAGTTAAATTCACTCCTGTTTCAGAGTTCGACTACACTGACCTTTGCACATTACGACCAGGATATCATCTCGTACAGAGCTCCAATGCTCATTCCGTTTGTTTCTAATGAAACTAGACTCAAAGGGGAATCTATTCATATAAGGAATGACTCCTAATTGTTTCTGGCTAATTTATGGTAAATTTTCAAAGTCGAAACAGAGGATCCAGAAACCGTTCTGGCCCTGTCTCACGAAATCTCGAATATCTCTTAAAATACGGCTCATATGGTCGTTTCGTTTCATCCATATGAAAATAGATTCATCAAGGTTAAATTTCATAATTTATTCACTATTTAATTATACTTCTACTATTTTTAGTGATTTTTCCATCTCACCTCACTGCTGCTGGCAGCATCTGTTACTAAAGCAAACAATGACTATTTCATAATTCTTCCATGGCCAACTATTTCATCATACATAATGTAACTATGGCCACCTTATCAAAATTAAGGTTTCTAAGGCTCGTGACCATAGGTTTTAGAATCACACTCAACCGACCACATAGGCCATTTTCGCATGGCTTAAAGTTTACAACCCACAATTCAACAAAACAAAATAGCCTATACATGCCAAATATTCTCCTAGTTCAACTACGAAGACAATACCAAAAGATTTCCAGCCGGTGTGATGACTTCAACGACGGTTCCGAGCACGCAAACGATACGAGTCCAAGAGACCAAAAATGGGTGACAAGAAAACACCGAGTGAGTTTATAACTCAGTAAGTCATAAGCATTCATCAACCATCCATTAATAAAATTATCACAACATGAAACGATAAACGAGGCTAGGTACTCCATCCATATCGAAACTATACCATAATTCCTCAGACCTTTCGGTTCAATCTCATACCAAGCCATACATCCACATTTCATATTCTATACAATAAGATATTTGAGGCATTTTCACACACCAACTCATTTTCACCACAATCATACAATTGCAATCATCACATAGATTTAAAGCTTACCAAGCTCAACCCCGAACATGAACATATTGCCTATTCGTCATGAGCTCAAGGTACTTACCCGATCCGCTGTCCGGATTAACTCGGTAATGTCGCACACTCAGTGCCAATTGTAATGCAAGAGCATATAGTGAATCCGCACACTTAGTGCTATAAAATCAGCTCGCACACATAGTGCTATATAATCAAATTCGCACACTTAGTGCTGTACAATTTTAAACCCGCACACGTAGTGCCAATCTTGTCACCGTGTCCATTTATACCCGCACACTTAGTGCCAATATTGTCACCGTGTCCATTTATACCCGCACACTTAGTGCCGAGACCAATACCTTATGCATTTTGCTGCCTTTATACATTCAACAATGGCATCATTCCATACACATACATTTCCATTTACACATCAACTCATTTAAACACATTTGCATATATATTATGATCATTCTAATCAACACCAAATATATGCTTAATGACTTACCTCGGACGTTGTCGCATCGCCTTCAACGGCTATTCAATTACTTTTTCTTTTCCCTTGTCCAACTTCGATCCTTTGAGCTCTTGAGCTAAATCAAACAAATTTACTTCCCAATCAAACACACACATACGGCAACCATATACTGTTTTTAACACATTCGGTCACTTGGGCGACCCATTTAACTTTTAAGCATTCATTTCAAAGTTTTAGTTAAACAATGCCGAATGCCATTAGCTACTAATGCCACACACACATATGCATAAAAATTTAATCATACATGACCCATAGCTCATTTGGTCATTCATCTCTCAAACTTACCGAAGCTTCATACCACACTTCCTTGGCCGAATACATATATAAGCACAATTTATCATTTTCATTTACTTAATATTTCATACCTATCATGCTAGCCGAATATTGTTTAATCAAGTTCAACATCCTCATATACGGCATTAGCATCCAAACAACCTATATGAACATTTAACTAATTCAAGCTTCACCCATCCACACTTATTCATTTAACATAAAGAAAATATATCAACCTCTTCACTATCAACCATGGCCGAATGCTTCATGGGTTTAAGGTAGATTCAAGAAAGAACCTCATAATTATTAAGATGTAAGCAACTACCCTTGTTCATCTAGATTTAGTATGAACAACAACTATCACCATTATTAATCACCATAGCCGAAAACCTCACCCTCATGGCCGAATGTACCAAACATTTCCTAACTAAACTTTCACAAATTTTTAACCTCATATCGATCTCAACTTGTTCAATATAACATGAAACAAACCCTTCTCCTAACCTCTTGATACACGGCTTGATGTTCAAACCCCCATGAAAGTTTGATTTTCATGACATTACCAAAATGCATTATGACAATTAGCTCAACAAACTCAAGAAGTTAAAGCCAACATCTCAAAGCTTACCTCCAACTAGAAGAAGGGTTGCCGAATTTGCTTAATGAAAAGCTCTCCAATTCTTTCCTTTGGTTCACAGCAAGAAGAACAAAGCATAACCAAATTCCCTTTTTTTTTCTTTCTTTGGTTAGTCACGGCAATGGGGCATCCACACACTTTTTTTTTCTTTTTTTTTGTCAACATTTTCTTTAATGCTAGCACATTATTTTATTGCTTCATACATCACTCACTAACCAAACATGTTGGGAGCATGTTTCCTTTGCCCATCAACACCCACCTTGGCCGGCCACTATAGCAATAATTGGGCAATTTGACATGCAAGGACAACATTTCCTAGTATGCATCAATAGGCCACTTCAACATTTGCCTATCACATTTCTAAGTTTTCTCACACAAGTCCTATTTAGCAAAATTCACTTAAAATTTTCAAAATTCAAACACGAAATTTCCACACATGCCTATATACACATATAATAAACACAGAATCCAATATTTAATTGTTTTTATGACTCGGTTTGTGGTCCCGAAACCACTTCCGACTAGGGTCAATTTGGGGTGTCACAACTCTCCCCACTTAAGAAATTTTCGTCCGAAAATCTTACCAGTAAATAGGCTCTGTATCGCTCTTTCATAGAGTCCTCAAGTTCCCAAGTGGCTTCTTCAATTCGTGCTTACGCCCACAACACCTTCACTAATGGGATTTTCTTATTGCGCAACTCTTTTACTTGGCGCATCGAATGCGAACCGCTCTTCTTCATAACTCAAATTAGGTGAACCTCGACCTCAGATGGAGTGATTACGTGTGTCGGGTCAGACCTATATCGTCGAAGCATCGAGACATGAAAAACGTTGTGAATCTTTTCTAGCTCAGGGGGCAGGATTAATTGGTATGCGACTGGTCCAACTCGTTCGGATACTTCATACGGCCCGATGAACCTCGGACCCAATTTGCCCTTACGACCAAATCTAAGCACCTTCTTCCAGGGTGAAACTTTGAGAAATACCTTGTCCCCAACCTGATATTCAATGTCTTTTCTTTTCAAATCCGCATACGACTTTTGGCGATTCGAAGCAGCTTTCAAACTTTCACGAATTACTCGAACTTTCTGCTCGGCATCCTTAATCAAATCAACCCCAAAGATTTTACTTTCACTAAGTTCAGTCCAGAATAATGGGGTACGGCATTTACGACCGTATAAAGCCTCGTAAGGCGCCATCTTAATACTCGATTGAAAACTATTGTTGTAGGCGAATTCAATCAAAGGTAAATACCGTTCCCATGACCCACTAAACTCAAGGATGCAACATCTCAACATATCCTCGAGTATTTGAATTATCCGTTCGGATTGACCATCGGTTTGGGGATGAAAAAAGTGCTAAAATGCGCTTTGGTACCCAAAGCCTCTTACAATTTCTTCCAAAATCGCGATGTAAATCTTGGGTCTCTATCCGACACGATAGAAATAGGTACCCCATGCAATCGAACAATTTGGGAGACGTATAATTCTGCCAATTTATCAAGCGAAAAAATCCGTGCGGACAGAATAAAATGAGCGAGACTTGGTCATCTATCAACAATGACCCAGATCGCATCCTTCTTACTTGTCGACAAAGGCAGTCCGGATACAAAGTCCATGGTGACTCGATCCCATTTCCACTTGGGTATCGTGATCGGCTGAAGTAATCCCGATGGCACTTGATGCTCCGCTTTCACTTGTTGACATATTAAACATCTCGAAACAAAGTCAGAGATGTCTCGTTTCATACCATGCCACCAAAACCAACGTTTCAGGTCATTGTACATTTTAGTACTACCCGAGTGGATTGACATTCGACTACTGTAAGCCTCGTTCAAAATCATCGAAACAAGTTCTGAATTCCTTGGAATACATAATCGACCCTTGAACATCAAGCAATCATGGTCGTCAATCTAAAATTCCGATTCCTCATTCGAAACACATTCGGCTCGCTTAGCGACCAATTCGGCGTCGACCTTCTGAGATTCGAGTACTTGATGAATCAATAACGGTTTGGTCTCTAATTCGACTATTAGCACCTCATCGGGTGAAACGGATAGATGAGCATCCATCGCTTTCAAAGCAAACAGTGCCTTGCGACTTAAGGCATCGACCACCACGTTGGCCTTTCCCGGGTGATAATCAATGATGAGTTCATAGTCTTTCAACAACTCAAGCCAACGTCTTTGTCGCAGGTTTAAATCTCTCTGAGTCATCAAATATTTTAGACTCTTGTGGTCCAAATAAATGTGACACCTTTCCCCAAACAAGTAATGCCGCCATATCTTCAAGGCGAACACTATGGCTGCTAGTTCAAGGTCATGGGTCGGATAGTTTCTCTCATGCGGCTTTAGTTGTCTCGACACGTAAGCCACAACTCGACCTTCTTGCATCAACACACAACCTAACCCAAGCAAGGATGCGTCCATCAGATATAACAAACTCTTTACCGGACTCATTTGTACTAGTACAGGGGCCTCGGTTAAACAGGTTTTAGTCGATCGAAACTTTCTTGACAGCGTTCGACCACTCGAACTTAACATCTTTTGAAGTAGTTTTGTCATCGGTGCAGCTATCATCGAAAAACCTTTCACAAATCATCGATAGTATCCGCAAGCCCCAAAAGCTCCTAATCTTGGTAACATTCCTTGAGGTTTCCAATCGACTATGGTCGAAATTTTGTTCGGGTCCACCTCGACACCGATGCGGACACCACGTGCCCCGTAAAGCTAACCTCTTTCAACCAAAATTCACATTTCTTGAACTTTGCGATAATCGCTTATCTCGTAAGATTTGCAACACTAGCCTCGGTGTTCAAGATGTTCGGTTTCATCTCTCGAATAGACCAAAATGTCATCGATAAATACAACTACGAACCGATCCAAGTATGGCCTGAAAATTCTATTCATTAAATCCATAAACATCGCAGGGGCATTAGTGAGCCCAAACGGCATCACCAAGAATTCGTAGTGACCGTACCTCATTCTAAAAGCGGTTTTGGGTATGTCCGATTCTCGGACCCTCAACCTGATAGTACCCGATCTCAAATCTATCTTTGAAAACACTGAGGCTCCCTTTAATTGATCAAACAAATCGTCAATTCGTGGCAACGGATATTTATTCTTTATCGTCACTTTATTGAGTTGACGATAGTCGATGCACAACCTCATGGCTCCGTCCTTCTTTTTCACAAACAATACTGGTGCGCCCCATGGAGAAAAACTCGGTCGAGCGAAACCTCTATCCGTCAATTCTTGCAATTGAACCTTCAATTCCTTTAACTCCGTTAATGCCATACGACACGGGCTATTGAGATCGGCGTAGTACGGTACAACCGATGCGAATTCCACTTCTCGAACCGGTGGCAATCCGGTAACTCCTCGGGAAAAACATCTGAATATTCACAAACCACCGTACCGATTCGAGTTTCTTTTCCATCTCTTTACTTTCAAACACATACGCAAGGTATGTTTCACACCCTTTTCACATATCTCCGAAGCGGTCATAGAAGATATTATTGCGGCACTCCTTTTAAATCAAGAGACTCGACTCGGACTACCTCGTTATTTTCACTCCTTAAATCAATGGTTTTCCTTTTGCGGTCCACCACCGCATCATGTACTGGTCACCAATCCATACCAAGAATAACATCGAATTCATCAAATGGTAGAAGCATCGATCGGCCGGAAAACAGATTCTCGAATTATTAGGGGCATCTCTTGCACACTTTATCAACTAGTACGTATTGACCCAAAGGGTTTGACACTCGAATTACAATTCAAGAGACTCAACGGTAGAGTCTTCTTGGATGCTAAGGTTTCACATACATATGAATGAGTAGAGCGGGGTCAATCAATGCAATCACACTAGTATCAAAGAGAGTAAAAGTACCATGATGACGTCGGGGAGGATGCCTCCTCTCGTCTGCGGATGGCATATGTTCTAGCAGAGCACGGGTCTCGGATCGGACAGCAGTATTAGAGGCTCCTCTCGATTACCACTCCTACCTCCAGAGATTCTCGGGGCCTACCTCCACCGTCGTTCCACTAGGTCTTGCACCTTGCGTCTTATTCCTCTCATCTAGCTCCGTGCAATCTCTAATGAGGTGGTCCTTCGAACCGCATCCATAACAGGCCCTATTAACAGACTTACCCCAACATTCACCTAGGTGTCGTCTTCCACATTGGGGGCATTCAGGTCTCTCTTGACGATTATTGCCCACACTAGCTACCGAAGTAGCTCGGGAGTCCGTCAATGGTCGGGCTCTAATGGAAATTCCCGTAGTCGTCCTCGACTTACTGGTGTCCTCCCTAAACCTCTTTACAGTCGAGAATGGAGCTTTACCCGTCGATCTTTTATGAAAATCTCTAGCTTCAAATTCAGCCTTCTTCTAATCTCTTGCACATAGCAACCTCACCAGCCACACACTCCCGAGCATACCGACTAAGTCTTACGAACTCATGTTCGTATTTAGATACGGTCATCCGGCCTTGCTTGAGTTCCAAGAATTCCTTACGCTTCTGATCGATGAACCGTTGACTAATGTATTTCTTTCGAAATTCGGATTGAAAGAAATCCCAAGTAACTCGTTCATTTGGGACTATGGAAATTAAAGTCCTCCACCAATAGTAAGTGAGTCTCATAACAAGGATATAGCACACTTAAGACATTCATCGGTGTGCATGACAGTTCATCTAACACTCTAATGGTGTTATCGAGCGAACTCGGCCTTTTCTAAGCATCATCAAGAACTATGGCCTTGAACTCCTCGCCCCACGCTTCCTAATCAAGTCCAGGTGGTTTACTCAGCCTCACAGGATTAGTAACTGGAGGCATTATGGGCTCTTGGCTGGAGTATTTAAATTCAGGAATGGTTGGACAGCCGGATTGGTTCGGGCATATTGCACGACCCACTCATTCATCATGGTGAAGAAGGTTTGTTTCGCCCCTTCAGCTTGATTATTCGCGGATGACAGAGGCTCAACAGGCGGTGTTCCTTGCGCAGGAACAGCCGCTACACTTTCAACGTCATCCGCCAAGGGTCTCCCTACCCCGGGTTCCATTTGCAAATCAAAACAACAACTTCAACCGTCAGAAGTCATCACATTTCTAAGCACTAACATTTTGGGCATGTATAGCTAGACTCACACGCGCTATGGTAGTCCTAGAACCGACTAAACATAGCTCTGATACCAATAAAATGTAACACCCCAAACCCGTGACCGTCACCGAATTTGATCACGTGGTGTTACCGGGCTTACTTCCCTTATTTCTCTCTTGACAATAATTGATTTCAGTTCCAGGCAGGCTAGCTAACTGCGTCACTGTCACCTTAAAAATCATATCTCGAGTTCCAGAACTCGAAAATCAGTTCCGTAAATTTTCCCTGAAACTAGACTCATATATCCATCCCTGGATTTATTTCTAGAATTTTTGGTAGGGCCAATTGGTACAGTTTATTAGTTAAAGTCACTCCTGTTTCAGAGTTCGACTACACTGACCTTTGTGCATTACGACCAGGATATCATCTCGTACAGAGCTCCAATGCTCATGCCGTTTGTTTCTAATGAAACTAGACTCAAAGGGGAATCTATTCATATAAGGCATGACTCCTAATTATTTCTGGCTAATTTATGGTAAATTTTCAAAGTCGAAACAGAGGATCCAGAAACCGTTCTGGCCCTGTCTCACGAAATCTCGAATATCTCTTAAAATACGGCTCATATGGTCGTTTCGTTTCATCCATATGAAAATAGATTCATCAAGGTTCAATTTCATAATTTATTCACTATTTAATTCTACTTCTACTATTTTTAGTGATTTTTCCATCTCACCTCACTGCTGCTGGCAGCATCTGTTACTAAAGCAAACAATGACTATTTCATAATTCTTCCATGGCCAACTATTTCATCATACATAATGTAACTATGGCCACCATATCAAAATTAAGGTTTCTAAGGCTCGTGACCATAGGTTTTAGAATCACACTCAACCGACCACATAGGCCATTTTCGCATGGCTTAAAGTTTACAACCCACAATTCAACAAAACAAAATAGCCTATACATGCCAAATGTTCTCCTAGTTCAACTACGAAGACAATACCAAAAGATTTCCAGCCGGTGTGATGACTTCAACGACGGTTCCGAGCACGCAAACGACACGAGTCCAAGAGACCTAAAATGGGTGACAAGAAAACACCGAGTGAGTTTATAACTCAAGTAAGTCATAAGCATTCATCAACCATCCATTAATAAAATTATCACAACATGAAACGATAAACGAGGCTAGGTACTCCATCCATATCGAAACTATACCATAATTCCTCGGACCTTTCGGTTCAATCTCATACCAAGCCATCCATCCACATTTCATATTCTATACAATAAGATATTTGAGGCATTTTCACACACCAACTCATTTTCACCACAATCATACAATTGCAATCATCACATAGATTTAAAGCTTACCAAGCTCAACCCTGAACATGAACATATTGCCTATTCGTCATGAGCTCAAGGTACTTACCCGATCCGCTGTCCGGGATTAACTCGGTAATGTCGCACACTCAGTGCCAATTGTAATGCAAGAGCATATAGTGAATCCGCACACTTAGTGCTATAAAATCAGCTCGCACACATAGTGCTATATAATCAAATTCGCACACTTAGTGCTGTACAATTTAAACCCGCACACGTAGTGCCAATCTTGTCACCGTGTCCATTTATACCCGCACACTTAGTGCCAATCTTGTCACCGTGTCCATTTATACCCGCACACTTAGTGCCGAGACCAATACCTTATGCATTTTGCTGCCTTTATACATTCAACAATGGCATCATTCCATACACATACATTTCCATTTACACATCAACTCATTTAAACACATTTGCATATATATTATGCTCATTCTAATCAACACCAAATATATGCTTAATGACTTACTCGGACGTTGTCGCATCGCCTTCAACGGCTATTCAATTACTTTTTCTTTTCCCTTGTCCAACTTCGATCCTTTGAGCTCTTGAGCTAAATCAAACAAATTTACTTCCCAATCAAACACACACATACGGCAACCATATATTGTTTTTAACACATTCGGTCACTTAGGCACCCATTTAACTTTTAAGCATTCATTTCAAATTTTAGTTAAACAATGCCGAATGCCATTAGCTACTAATGCCACACACACATATGCATAAAATTTAATCATACATGACCCATAGCTCATTTGGTCATTCATCTCTCAAACTTACCGAAGCTTCATACCACACTTCCTTGGCCGAATACATATATAAGCACAATTTATCATTTTCATTTACTTAATATTTCATACCTATCATGCTAGCCGAATATTGTTTAATCAAGTTCAACATCCTCATATACGGCATTAGCATCCAAACAACCTATATGAACATTTAACTAATTCAAGCTTCACCCATCCACACTTATTCATTTAACATAAAGAAAATATATCATCCTCTTCACTATCAACCATGGCCGAATGCTTCATGGGTTTAAGGTAGATTCAAGAAAGAACCTCATAATTATTAAGATGTAAGCAACTACCCTTGTTCATCTAGATTTAGTATGAACAACAACTATCACCATTATTAATCACCATAGCCGAAAACCTCACCCTCATGGCCGAATGTACCAAACATTTCCTAACTAAACTTTCACAAATTTTTAATCTCATATCGATCTCAACTTGTTCAATATAACATGAAACAAACCCTTCTCCTAACCTCTTGATACACGGCTTGATGTTCAAACCCCCATGAAAGTTTGATTTTCATGACATTACCAAAATGCATTATGACAATTAGCTCAACAAACTCAAGAAGTTAAAGCCAACATCTCAAAGCTTACCTCCAACTAGAAGAAGGGTTGCGAATTTGCTTAATGAAAAGCTCTCCAATTCTTTCCTTTGGTTCACAGCAAGAAGAACAAAGCATAACCAAATTCCCTTTTTTTCTTTCTTTGGTTAGTCACGCAATGGGGCATCCACACACTTTTTTTTTCTTTTTTTTGTCAACATTTTCTTTAATGCTAGCACATTATTTTATTGCTTCATACATCACTCACTAACCAAACATGTTGGGAGCATGTTTCCTTTGCCCATCAACACCCACCTTGGCCGGCCACTATAGCAATAATTGGGCAATTTGACATGCAAGGACAACATTTCCTAGTATGCATCAATAGGCCACTTCAACATTTGCCTATCACATTTCTAAGTTTTCTCACACAAGTCCTATTTAGCAAAATTCACTTAAAATTTTCAAAATTCAAACACGAAATTTCCACACATGCCTATATACACATATAATAAACACAGAATCCAATATTTAATTGTTTTTATGACTCGGTTTGTGGTCCCGAAACCACTTCCCGACTAGGGTCAATTTGGGGCTGTCACAGTCGGATCACACGCCCATAGGGTAGACCGTGTGTCACACACAGCCTAGACACATGCCCACGTGTCTAACTGTGTGGACAATTTCTAGGCTATTTTCCAAGCCATTTGCCACCCTTAAACCCTCACATACTTACACTCACTTCATGGCATGCAACATGGCACATTTGATTACTCAAGCATTCACATTCATGGTTAAATTATGACTTGGTAATGCCAACATATCACCTATTCAAACTATCATGCTTTCATATGGCATTCCACACCAATTTCATATTTACCTATCATCTTTACTAACCTACTTTCAAGTTACACACTTGCATCACCTTTATTATCATACACATTAATCATATTTCATACACCAAACATACATGACATCCATCACACTCATTAACGATAAGCAACCATAACCACATTAAAGTATAAGCACATTTGCATGCATGCACCAATAATTAGGGTTACAACCCAATAATCAATATGAGCCACCTCTCATGGCCATATACAAAATAATCATAGTACCTTCATGAGCCAACACACATTGGCTAATCAATATAACACATAACAAAAGGAGCAAGTCCCTATACATGCCATACTCAAAATGATGAGACTAGCTATACTCAAATATTCAATTGATAGTGTGATCGAGTCTTCGATGTCCTCCGATCCCTGAGCTAGCTTGGCAACACTATAAGAAATGGAAAGGAAAAGGGGTAAGTATTAAAGCTTAATAAGTTTACATGCAAATAAAGTGCAACTTAAACAAGCATTAATCATACATTTAACACTATGAACACAATTTTGCATTTTATCAAATCTCTTAAGCTTATTCTTCATATATATATATATATATATATATATATACATATACATATTCTTACCATAAGTTCATCATATCTCATGTCATTCTCATGAGTTCGATGTACATAACTGTACCACTTGCACATAGTAACTTACTTTCTTGTCTTTGATGTATTCATCAAGATTACCCATTAACTTCTCTTAGAACTACCCATTGAACACTTGGAATACCATAGGATACATCAGAATCTCGCACCTAAGTGCCTCATGTGTAGCCAACACTACCTCATATCTTATATCACATGTTGCTCGCTTTCGAGCTAATCGCGAGTCTACTCAAAAAGGCTGTCATGTATCCGCAACACATGCCAGACTACCCCGCCATCGGTAATATATACGAGACTAGTACCCGGAACGCCAAAACATGTGTCACATATATCATGAACTCAGACCACAACTCAATGAGTTCAGATCACATAATTCCTAGTGACATGTCACTTGTATCCTAAACTATTCCTAAGGTTCAAACGGGATTCTTCAATACCACATTTCTGTTGAGCTTGCTCGTAATGTCGATTTCAATATCTATGGCACCAATCACATACTTATGGAATAATCAAGCATAATTCATAATAAAATTTAGGCAATAAATACATGATACAACATCACATTAAATATTTATATACTTACCATACATGCAATATTAAAGTACTTAAAATATGGTACATGTTGCATTATTTGCAAATGAACTTACCTCGGTACAAAATGATAGAAACGAGCCTAATCCTCATAAACTTTATTTTTCCCTCGATCAAGACTCGAATCACGTTTTTCTTGATCTACAATGCCAAATTTAACTTGTTCAATACACACATTGCTCATATCGACCCATAACACATACTTTGGTAAAATTACCTTTTTACCCCTAACTTTTCACTTATTTACACTTTAGTCTCTAGGCTCGTAAAATGAAATGCATGCATTTTATTTGTTTCCCAAGCCTAGCTGATTCATATTCTAACTCATATCAGCCCATATTTCACATTAAACCACATTTCTACCAATTTCTTCATCTTTTACAAATAAGTCCCTTTTAGGTGTTTTCACTAAAAATCACTTAGTAAAAGATGTTTATCACACATCAAACACTCATGTTCATCTATTAAACACCAAAATACAACCATGTCACACATGGGTCAAATTTCATACATGAACCCTAGTTCAAAATAATGGTAGAAATAGCTAGACCAGTTGATGACAACTTCAAAAATGTAAAGAACATTAAAAACGGGGCTTGGAAGCACTTACAATCAAGCTTGAAATATTGAAAACCCTAGCTATGATCCTTTTCAAATTTTGGCTAAGGTGGGAGAAGATGGACAAGATTTTTTCTTGATTTTTCCCTTTTTATTCTTTTATTAACCAAATGACCAAAATGCTTTAAGGCCTTTCTTTCAAATTTTTCCTATTCATGCCCATTTTTATCCAAAATTTTAGAACTTGGTCAAATTACTATTTAAGGACCTCTAATTAATAATCTAATGCAATTTCATGCTTGAAGCTTCTAGAACACAAGTTTTACAACTTATTCAATTTAGTCCCTAAAGTCAAATTGGACATTTTAGGAATAGAATTTCTTCATGAAAATTTTACACAAACATTCAATCATATCATGGATCATCAAATATTCATAAAATAATTATTTCTACTTTAGATTTGTGGTCTCAAAACTACTGTTCCGACTAGACCCCAATTTGGGATGTTACAAGCATGATGTCCAAGGTTCTATCTTGTATTTTTGAATCCCTTCATGCATTAAAATGTAATGCCAAGGGCTGAGGCCTTCTAAAACAAGAAAATAGTACTTTTATCTCTTTAAATTTTATAAAGGATAAACTATACAAATGGTCACCCAGTTACGTCCAAGTTTATATTTTGGTAATTCAACTTTAAATTTTATTTAATTTAGATACTAACATGTGAATTCATTCTTATTTTGGTCACTTGTCGTCTAACAACCCGATTTTGGGCTTAGTCAGAACAGTGGTTTCAGGACCACCAATCCGAGGTTGAAGAATTATTTTTATTATTATTTTGGTGTCATAGTATGATTATATGAGTCTATGAAAAATTTGGTGAACTAATTTTAGCGTTTGTGAGCTTAATTGCAAAAAATGACTAAATCGCATAAAGTGCAAAAGTCCTGTTTTGTTAGCTAAGGTGTAAATTGACTATTAATCATATTGTGGAGGTCTTTAAAGGGAAAATAGACCCTTTTTAGAGAGGTGACCGGCGATTAGAGATAAAGGGATAGAAAAGTCAATGTTAGGTGAAAATTTGGTAGCTAAATTGACTAAAAAGAAATAAAATAGAAAAAAATGATATCATCCCTTTCACCCCTTCTTCTTCATCGAAATTCTCAATAAAATAAGATTTCTTGGAGCTTTAAAATTTTATGCAAGCTATCCTCTTGCAAGTAAATCAATTTGAAGGTTATTTTTGATAATTTTTGTACTTTTGGAACCCTTATGGCATGAGCTAGCTAATGGGGGGACCATTTTGCAAAATGGATGATAATTTAGGGATTTTCCATGAAAGTATTTACAATGTTTGTTGAGTTTTTATGAAAGAAAATGAATCTTAGTTGTGTTGTAAACAACGTTTTTGAAAGAACTTCTCATAAAAACCTTAATATGACCATTTTGTAAAGTTTGTAAAATGGATAGTAATGTTGTGAAATAATGGGAATTTTGGGTCACTATAAGAGTAAAAAGGGTTCTTCTGGGCTACAGATTTGAAGAAATTCGATAAAAATTGATTTTCGAGCCTAAGGGTAAAATGGTCATTTTGTAAAAGTCTAAGGGCAAAATGGTAATTTTTCCAAAAATGTGAGTTTTTTATTGTATAAATTTATTCAATGATTAAATGAATGAGTTCTTATTATTTTAGATCAAGAAATACAAAATCCAAACCTAAACTAGGGGAAGGCCAAGCAAGTAGATTAAATCATTTAGTCGCCTACATTTTGTAATCCGAGGTAAGTTGTATGTTAATAATGCAACTATATTGCTATGATGTATGATTGAATTGATATTGCATAAATCGTTTGATTTGTGGTTATGAGAATGCCTGTCGAGAAATTAATGTAGTAAAGACTTCCGGTTGAACATTTGGAATAGACTTGGATATTCGTACCATGACATTTGGGTGGTATGTGAACCAGTATAAGACATTTCTGGGACATGCTTTGGCATTGAGACTAGTGCTAGTGTAAGGCATGTCTAGGACATGGCGTCAATTTGTTGTGTGTCAGTGTAAGACCTGTCTGGGACATGGCATCGACACTGATAGATGAGAGCCAGTGTAAGACCTGTCTGCGACATTGCTTCTGCCTTGATATATGAAAGTCAATGTAAGACCTGTCTGGGACATGGCATCGACTTTAATGTGCTAACGAGTGTAAGACCATGTCTGGGACATGGTGTTTACATCTTATCCCATGTTCGGGGTTATTGAGTATCCGGTAATATTTCAAATGGTTTAACAGAAGATTTATGATTTATATCGAAATGAGAAAAGTTATGACCATGTGGTGAGTGATACAGGTACCTAATTGAAATGTATGAGATATGGGCTCAATATATGCCATATGAATTGTATTGGATGGTGATGAGTAAGTTATACTTATGTCTATTTATTGTATACATGGATAAGCTATGAAATGTTATGAGCATATTGTTGTATGATAATTAGTTGATGTTTATTTTCATGCAACTTACTAAGCTTTATGCTTACCCCTTTTCCTTTCTATTTTCTTATAGAGCTGCCAAAGTAGCTCAAGGATCATTGCCTACGTCAGAAAAGCCAGTCACACTATCACTTGAAGCACTCAGTATAGTTAGTTCTTTTGTTTTGATTATAACATGTATAGGATCTTGACTTTTGAGTTTTGTGTCATTGTTAATTGGCCAAATGTGTTGGCTTAATTTAATACGTGACTCATTTTATATAAGGCCATGAAAAATGGCCGCTATTGAAAGTTATTATGTGAATGCAAGAAAACCTTTTGTGAATGTGCAATTGTTGGCATGGTTGAATATGTATGAAAGGTATATAGGCCTTAGTTATGGTTGCTTGGTTGAGAAATCTTGTTGTGATAGACTTGGTATGATAGATTGTGTTTCAGGGTGGCAAGGGGCTTGGTAGACAGTCTTATATCGTCCACACAGGTAGACACATGGGTGTGTGTCTAGGCCGTGTGTGATACACGGTCAACACCATGGGCGTGTTGTTCGACCGTGTGTCCCCTGCACCTCGAATTTGCAAGTCAGTATGCATGGTAGTAAACACACGGGCAAAGACACGTCCATGTGTCTCAGCCGTGTGCCTTGGCTATATGCCCTTAAATTGTTGCTGACATCAGAAACAGAATGTCAAGGTTTTTAGACACGAGATAAGACACGGGCGTGTCATGGCCGTGTGAGGGACACGGGCCATGGACACGGGCATGTGTCAGGCAATGTGAAAACCCCTGTAGGTTCGAATTTGGAATTTAATTTACAAGGGCTAGGGGCACAGGCGTGTCCCCTTATACTTAGGCCGTGTGAACCACACGGGCCTTTGGCACGGCCAGGTCAACGGACTACACGGACTCGTGCCCTGTTTTAAGTGACAATTTTTCAAAGTTTTCAAAGGTGTTCGAATTAATTCTAGTTAGTTCCAAAAAGCTCATTTTGGCCTCGTAGACCCATATTAAGAATTTCTAGACTAAGATTGAAAGGTTTTAAATTCGATCAAATTTTATGATTTGAAATGATAGTATGTATGAGTTTAAGTCAAGTAATGCCTCGTGCCCAGTCCCGGCCTCGGACTTGAGTATGGGGTGTTACATATTGTTAAATTGATAACGAAAAGCCTTTTCTAACAGGTATAATAACATAATTAGTCCTCAATACTTACACATTCTATCAATTTAATTCTAGTTCTAAATAATTCAATAAATATAACCCTTCATATTTACAAACTCTATCATTTTGATCATCAAATTTCCTAACCAAAGCTTTCAGCTTTTAAAATAGAGGCATTCCAAATCTATAAATTTTTTAACCCCCTATTCTAAAAAAAAATTCTCCAATAAAATAAATGGTAAGAGGCTCTATATTGGTATCAAAGCAACCCAATTTAACCTTTTTTTTCTAATTTACAATACTCAAACTCAAAATTTTAGATATTAATTTTTTTATCACTTAACCCAATAAGTATATAATTTGTAAGTAATACAAGGGACATCCAAGGAAACAAAAACACCCTTTTATATCTCGTGCAATAAAATATACTCATGCAATGTGTAGACTAGATGTGTGTATATCAATTAAAATATATTTAATCATTTTATAATTTATTGATGTGAATTTCTAAATTTTTTTAGGATAAATTACACTAGTAACCATCCAACTATTAATAAATTAAAATAGTTTATAAACTTTTAAGTAGCATACTTAAATTTAAACTATGTAAACAAAATAATTTGAAAATAGATTAATAAAAATTAAACTTTAAAAAAATCTTAAAACAGTTTTCTAGAAAAATTAGACAAAGTTTAGAAACACCTCCTTTTAAAAAAAAATTGTTTTTTTACAACTATATTTCATAAATAAAAATTAATAGTTCTACAAACTAGAGGTGTGCATGGGCCGGGCCGGGCCCATAAAAAATTTTGGCCTGTTTTCAAGGCCCAAGCCTGGCTCGGCCCGAAATATGGGCCTAGAAATTTGTCCAAGCCCTGCCCGGGAAAAAAATGGTAGGCCCGAGCCCGGCCCGGCCATATTAATAAAAATTGCTTTTTTATTAAATAAAAAACTTTAAAATATAATAAATCAAATACATTTAAAACATAAAAACAAATATTAAAACAAAAAAAATAAAAAATAAGACTAAAATAATTCTTAAAATAATACATAAATTAAAAATAAAATAAAAAGTAATTATATTAAAATTGAAAAATTGAAACAAATTAAAATTAAATTAAGAACTAAATTATATTAATAACAAAAGTTTTACAATATTAAAATAACATTAAAAACAACAAAAGAGTAAAATAAAATACTAAAGTTACTTAAAATTAAAATAAAAATAAAATTTTTAAAATAATTTAATATTAAAATCGGCAGGGCCCGGGCCAAAAAAATATTACCCGAGGCCCGGCCCATTCTCTAAATGGGCCTCGTTTTTTGTTCAACCCCATTTTTCGGGCCTATATTTTTACCCAAACCCTCCCATTTTTCGGGCGAGCCTTCGGGCAGGGCCGGGCCGCCCGGCCAATGCACACCTCTACTACAAACACTTTTTCATATATATCTAATCTAGGAAATCCGATATACCATATCATGATAATAATGATTTAAGACATTAATTTTATCAAATAAGATATTAGATTACAAAATATATAAAATTATTTAAACTTAAATATAATATCAATTATAAAATTTATAACAAAATCATAAAATATATTTAATATATTTTAATTGATATATACAACTAACTTCGTACATCAATTAATTAATTGATGTCCAACTATTAGGATAAATGTATGGGCATGTGTGTATCAATTAAATGTATTTTATCCTTTCCTTCTTTCTTTTTTTTTTTTTGAAGATTTTATAAATTTATAAACATGAGATGTCTCTGTTTTAAAAGTTAAAAATTTTGGTTAGGAATTGATAGAATTTATAAATGTGGAGAGTTAAATTTATTAAATTATTTAAAACTAGAATCTAATTGATGAAATATTTAAGTATCGAATACTAAATGTGTTATTATACCAATTGAAAAAGGACTTTTCGTTATCAATTTAATAATGAGTGACAAAAATAAGAATGTAAACATAATTGAGTGACCATTTATATAGTTATCCTTTCATAAAATAAAAAGTTAATAGACGATCAAATTATATTTTAACCCTCTAAAAATAATAAAATTTTAATTTAATTTTTTAAAATTATATATAAAAACTAATACAATGACTTAGTCTTGATTTTGTTTTCCAGTTGATATATTTGCAGTTTTTATTTTGCATTTTCTTGTATATTTTTTTGGGAATGGGTCAATTGAATAGAATTTAGAACGTCATATTTAATTGATATGTCTAGTTTGTTTATTCAGATTCTAAGAGATCATCGATGGGTTAATTTTTCCAGCTTGCTTTATTAATAACGTTCCTATTTCCATTGACAAATGCTAAATCACGTTTATCATGCAATTGTGCCGTCCACTTCTTCCTTTGCTTTCTTTTTTTCTGTTCAAATTATTCCTTTGCTATTTGAGTGAAAAAAGAAATAGATTAATTAAATACAGCATCATTTTCAGGGTAGAAGCTTCTTGGAAACTACGTCTTCATGATGTAACAAATAAAACAAATAGCCAACAACATTTAAATTAAACAAACCAAAAATAGACCCCACCTGTCCACACATAAAAGTGCTGACCTTTTTTTAAAAACTCAAAAGAATTAATTAATTAATTACAAAAATAATTTAAGGAAAAAAAGTAATCGTTATTGTCGCTGGTATGTATTTAAAAAAAAAAAATTGGGTGCTATTACTCTGCCAAAGGCATCAATATATATTTTTGAAATACCCATAAAAAATTTGTATATTCACAGTGAAGAAAAAAATTAATGAGTGCTATTGATATATTAAGTGACACCGGTAGAAATCATAAAAAAAAAAATCTTTCTAATATGTGTTGCTAATATGTCAAGCAACACCAATAACATTTTGGAATATTTAAAATATTATTGTATATGTTAAAATTGAGTTATTCTTTGTAATAACATTTATATCCATGTATAGAAACAACATTTATATCAAATACAATACTTAATAAATATTTTGTTTAATTTAGATGTATTTAAAAAATTAACTTATCCAATATCTTTAAAAATATGTTTTTAAAACATTTGCTAATAGAATATGTGGAAAGATTTTTTTTTAAATGCAAATATTTATAATACCCACATTAAATTCTTTTCCATTATTGAAAGAAACAAAGACATTGTCAGATAGTATTAATAAATTATAATCCCTGGGTTAAGCTATCATTGTTTATATATATTTTCTTCCTACTAGGTCTTGATAAATTTTTAGAAAAATCTGTCCTCTATTTTCAGATTGTCCAAACACATTAAGATGGGAAAAAAAAAGTTAAAGTTGATTGCGATGCAAACATTTTTGCTATGAGGTCAAGTTATAAATTATATTAATGCAATCATTGTTTTCTTCTTGTTGTTTTAATAGGGCAAACGACAATAGTAAAATAAAGGGAAAGAAATTTAAGATTAAATTATTTAAATAAATAAATAAAAATTGGGAATGGAGAATTTTTCATGTTTTCACACCAAATTATAGATATATCTCTCTTAATTCAAACGTTTAGTTTGGCTGTTAATGTTAGTTTCTCCTTTCGCTCTTTCACGATAAAATAAAATAAAATAAAATAAAAAAAAAGATTCCTTCTTCTCTTCCATATTGAAACTCATGTTTTCGCATATTTCATTACCCATTCTTAGTTTCCTTGTTTCTATAGGTGGGTGTCTTCAATTACATTTTATATAATTAGAAAAAACAAACCACGAATAATCGAATCTAATTAAAAGATATGTTGAGTATGGTTTTAATGATTTGGGATTATTATTGAATTTCAGAATTAATTAATTAAACCTCAAATCATTAAAACAAACTCAAAATATCTTGAAATCTGGATCATCTGTGATATGGTAATAAAGAAACACACAAACATGGTTTTAAAATGAAAACCCATCTTGTTTTTTAATCCTGTTGCATGATGTAAGCTTGTTTCTCTTCCCCATAGGGAACTTCATCTCAGGTTCCTAAATTTGCACGTGAGCTTTGACTCATTAATTGCCCTCAATTTATGCATGTGCATGTTTTTAACCTTTCTATTATTGCACCATTACAACTACTACACGTCTTGAATTTTAGGTCCTTCCGTTCCAATTTGAACTGCTACGCTGTAATGTTGAAGCAAACTGTGATTACTCATTGGACCCCTAAGTTAAAAAAAACTGGTTTCTCCTTAAATGAAATGAAATTATTACAATCCAATCCAACATGAGAATTTAAGTCGAAATTGTTCACATGATACCCAGGTTTTGCTTTCTTTAGGTCTGCTTTCAAATATTGGAATTCACGTCTACGTACAAAATTGTGATTAATAGAAAACATGCTAACCTATGGGCTCATGCCTCGTTGAAAAGGAAAGCCAATCGACCAAACTGTCAGTTCCATAATGTCGTGTTTTGAACAACGGAAATCCATTTACATCCATTTTTAGATATAAAATGTGTTTCCCACATGTGGAATTCTGGATATTAATGTCAATCAGTATCAAAGTTGCCTCTCACTCTTTTAACTAGTACGTACTATTCAATATAAGACTTCAATTACAAGGAAATAAAACAACACAATTTCTGTATGAAATACAAGGGTAAAGTCGATTATAGATCAAAGGGTGGAGTATTAGGGTTGAGCAAGAAAAATAAAAATAAAAAGTTTAATATTAATCTGAATGGAGATGTTTGGATAATTTATAAAAACGTAAGTTTAAAATTTTTAGTTATTTAAAACCCAACTAAATTCTGGTTTTTTAATTTATTGATATAAAAATAATTTTTTTAAAAGGCTTTAAAATAATATTCAAATGACATAAAATAAACCTCATTTTGTCAAAATCCAAAACTAGAAATTAATATAAAAATTAAGAACTGAACCAAATTATGATATACAATTCGAAAAATTCGAAAAGCTTGACTGAACCAAACTGTTATCACCTCTATAGAATACATTTTGTGATTAGCTATTTACCTCTTCAAAAATGAAGAAATTAATCACAATTACTGTCATCGGTGGAATCCTAATTTAAAAAAAACTTAAAATAAGTCAAATTTAGAAAATATTAGAATAACAAATTCCTTTTTTTTTCAAAATACGAGATGTAACAAAAGGTCTACATTTCCCATTATTTAGTTTGGGTTTTAAATCATAATTATAATAATAAAAAAGTTAATTGTACCAAACATCCTTAAATTTTAAAATACTCTAATTACATCCTTAAATTATCAATGTTATGTCAATAAGGTCTTTTGTTTAAAATCATTAATTTAATTGTTAAATGAGACATCGATTTTATGTGACATAATTTAAAATGAAAATTATAAAGAAGAATGAATATTGTAAAATCTTAATTTTGATGTTTTTGGAGCTTTTACAAAACTATCATTCATTTATTTTTTTTTAAAAGTTATACAGCAACATTTTACTTTTTTATGAAATAAATTATGTTACATAATATTTTACTTGTCATTTAATAGTTAACTTAACGGTTTTAATAATGGAAGAACCTTATTGATATAATATCGATAATTTGTAGATATACTTAGAATATTTTAAAATTTCAAGACTAATTTAAAATGAGGATTATAAGTTGAGGATGTATAGGGTAATTAATTCTAATATATAACATAAATTTTAATCTCGAAATAGGAAAAGCTAGTCTTTTTTAAATAAAAAGAAAATCATAAACAACAATAATAAAAAGACATAACATATAGTACAAACTATAAATTAATCGTTATAAGCTAATACATAAATACGGTGTCTACAAAATAATATAAAAAAATAAAAGAATGTTTTATATTTTGTACTTTCAAAATTAATAATTAAAATTAAAACTTTAAACTTCAAAATTTTAGATATAATTCGACTTTGATGTACAACACCGTCCTCAAAACATTAAACCAGGCAAAAGGAGACCTTTGTGATACATAAATTTTATGCGACAAATCGAATATGTAAAGGAAAAGAACAAGGAAGGAGAAAAAGTCCAGTCAGACTCCGGAAAACAGAGCCTCCAAATGAACAGTGAAAACTGGAAAAAAATGGTGGGATGGGGGGCATTAAACAATATTTTCACACCAGCCAGAACACCATATAGTCCTAGGAAGCGCGTACGAAGGTACGGTGCGCTTAGTGCGCGTGTGAGAGTGTATATATAGATGTACACTTGTTGATTCTCCTATCACAGAATAATTTCCATCCAAAATCACATCTGCAAACACTCCTATGTAAGCTTTCCAACTCTACAACTAAAATGAGATTCTTTGAGCTCTTCAGTCTCCTTTGATGGAGCTGATGGGGTTATTATTTCTTTAATTAAAAGCAACTTACTAATTGTTTGATTTGTTTTTGCAGGTTTCAGGGCGGCCTCAACATGGAAATTGCTTCAGCCAAATGGTTATCTGAACTGGTAAAGACTGTTCCCCCAACCATCTAAAAACACATAAGAAGGGATAAGCATTTCTCATATAATCAGCTTTTTGATGGGTTTGAATATTTACAGGAAATGGAGGATCCCACGTTTTTCCCACAATATCCAACGATGAACCCTATTGACTTTTCGTTTGATGATTTCAATTTCGAATCTTTTTCTCCCGAGAGCTACACATCCTACACAAACATCGACCACTCCCATGGTTTGCATATTGAAGCTTCTCATAACGTCGGTGGCGACGACTTTAGAAGGCCAATGAAACAACTCAAGACCACCAGCAGCACTTGGAAGTCTTCTTGCATCACTGATAACATCCCACCTAAGGCTGCTTCTTCCTCTTCTTCCCATATAATCTCTTTTGACAACTCGAATTCGTCACCGCCGGATATATCTCAGCAATATTGTGGTCTAGACCGTGATTTGAAACGGAAAAATGAGGTGGGTTCTGATGGAAATTACAAGGGAACTTTTCCATCTTTGATTTCTCAAGTTGCCTACGAGGACCAATATTGTTCACCTAAATTTGAGCAGGTTTCAAAGAGGGTTGGTTCATCGACTAGGGCTCCACTCTATGCTCAAGATCATGTAATTGCTGAAAGAAAACGTCGTGAAAAGCTCAGCCAAAGGTTCATCTCTCTTTCAGCACTTATTCCTGGCCTGAAAAAGGTACCATACAAGTTCATAATTCATAAAATACTAATATTTCATGCAATAATTTTGGCTTATGCTGATCTAGTATGCGAATGTGTATGCAGAATGACAAGGCTTCTGTTCTTGGGGACGCTATCAAATACTTGAAGCAACTTCAGGAGCGAGTGGGTACGCTTGAGAACCAAGTGGCTACGAAAACAATGGAATCGGTGATCATTGTAAGGAAAACCCAAATTTATTCAGATGATGAAACATCGTCGTGTGGTGAGAACTTTGAAAGCCAATCTAACAATCCATTCCCCGAGATCGAAGCAAGAGTTTCGGAAAAAGATGTGCTCATTAGAATCCACGGCGAGAAAAACAAAGGGTGCATACCAAATATCATAAACGAAGTCGAAAAGCTTCATCTCTGTGTGCTTAATACTAACGTCTTGCCCTTTGGGCAAGCTACCCTTGACATAACCATTGTTGCTCAGGTAATTTTCCAATCTAACCTTCCCAGAAATTCTAGCCTGGAAAGGAACCTTTCCAATTTGATTAACGCGATTAAAACCCTTGACTAAAGCCTTATTAATATTGCAGATGGAAGCTGATTTTTCAATGACAGTGAAGGATCTTGTGAAAAGTCTGCGACTGGCTTTGCTCAACTTTATGTGATGAAACACTTTCAACAATAAAATTACTAGGAATAATTGTTAATTCTCTATAGAGGTTTTTTTTTTTCTTTTTTTTTTTTATCAGTGATGATTTTCTATATAGTTTGTTAGTGTTCTTTTTTCCCTAGTTATTCCTTGAGAGCGAAACAACAGCCTGTAAACAATTCTCTCAAATAACAGTGACCACCAGCCATTAGATGCAGCTAGGAGGATGAACCAATTTTGCAGCAAATTAAGAAGTGTTTTTGTTTTTTTGCGTGGTCTCGTCTTGTTGGCCACGTTTAATTCCCTCCCCAAGTGCTGCATGTTAGTTCTCTTTAAGTTTAGCTAAGCCTATAGGCAAAAATTGTTTTTGAGAGGTCTTGAGTACGATACATGGCCTCTTATTTTCTTTTCTTTTTTTTCTCCACTTCTCAATTGAATTTGGAGATTTACAGGCAGTTTTTCTTTCTCAGGGTTGGTGAAGTTTTTACTTTCTAGGGACCTTGTAAGATAATGTTCCGTTTCTAATATTCGGTTGTATACGTAAAGTCTCCCTCCTTTGTAACTTCACCTTTTACTTGATGGACTGAATGACCAAAGTTATTGTTTCCTTCTATTTTTATTTATTCTTTATATTTTTACCAGTGTAGACATAATTTATAACCATAGCATTAAATAAACTTCATAGTTACAAATAATATATAATAAAATTATTTTAAGAACATAAAAATTTAATTATTTTACTTCCGTGCCATTCAAGGTTTGCTTCATTTCTTTTCATTTACCAATACTTAATGTGTTGTTTCTGTTCATTTTCTTGACTATTTATTATAACATGTTTTTCTATAAACAGAAAATTCAATTATAACTTATTATTATATAAAAAATAATTTCCATTTAGTTAATTTTTGAACGAAAGAATCATAAAATATTAAATATATAATATGATGCATGAAAGATTTTTAAGCGTGCGGAAATTTACATAGCCACAAAGCTAAAAAATCTTTTAGGGTCGAAATTAAATTTTAATTTTATAATAGTAAAAATATAATTTTATAATTTTAATAGTCAATATTTTTATAATATTTAAGGATTAAATCAAATTTTTATCATTTTTAAGGAAAGTTAACGTACAATTTTACCTTTACTAATTTAAAATTTTAAAATTTTAAAAACCTAAATAAAAAAATTATTTTAAGGGACCGAGGCCTTGCCAACTCCTAGATTTGCCCCAGTACATTCCACTTTCATTAGAGGTTTTGGCTTTAAATATATATATAAGATAAAAAAAACTAATACGTTTAATTTGTTTTTAGACAATTGACTTAGTCATAACCTTATGCATTAAGTTGAAGTAAATTTAATACGTTGAGTTACAATAGATGTAATTACAAGAAAAACTAACATCAAATTATGTTGATATCATACTTATGCCAATTAATAAAATCACGTGGATTTTATTTAACAAAACAAACTATGGTTCCATTTGATTAGAGTGTATAAATTTGTTCCAATCTTAATTCTTGATATCATAAAAGCAACCTTGAATGCTTTGGAATTGATCCGCGACGAAAGTTTGAACAAAAATTTACAATTTAACTCGTAATTGCTTAGATTTACTTTTCGTAATCAAATTAATCGAAAAAATGAAGTCTTATAGTTTATCCAAATATTTCTTGCCAAGGCAGCATTCATCACCTTGTCTAGATTTATTCTGGTCTAGGTTGAATATATTCTTATCATCTATATGAATATATTAATTGTAATTGTAATTGTGATAATACTTATATTTGTAACTTCTTAAATATATATATACACATAACTTCTTAAAATATATATATACATACTTATATACACCCAAAATGTATTCTTATCTAGATCTGCATGGATTTTTATTATCGGTTTGATCATATTATGTAAAGTTGATTCAAATTCTAATTATTTGGATATATATTTATTTTAAAAATCTAAACATCTATATACGTACCCTATATAAATCAAACACTTAGTTGAAGAAATTAGGCAAAAAGCATACAATAAAAATATAAAAGTCCCTTTAAGAAAAAATATACACTTTTATATGTCCAAAACATTGGGAGGGTTTTGTTAATAAAAAGTTTTGGATTTAGAGTGTAGGAATGACATAAGGGCTGATCATAGCAAAACATTTATTACTAATACTATATTTAAAAATGGGTGTTATATCTAATGATATCAATATTTCAAAACCAAGCATCCTGCTGCCATTTTGTCAATAGTGGGCCTATACTCAAAACTTGTCTCCCCTTTTTCTTATGTACTTCTTTTAAACTAATTAAAAGATTCATTCAGATTTCTTGATTGGGACTGTAATTAAAAAATATTTACATAATTCAACTACACAAAGCTAGGTTTTGGCCTTTTTCTTTGCTCTCTTTGCCACCAAATCAGATCTTGTGTATATATGGATGCTATTTTCTTTTTAAACTCAACAATAGATCATAGAAAGATAAATGGGTGAAATTTTGGTGGGCGGCAGTGCACATGTTTTCTATTGGATGCGGAACCTTTGTAACCAATGGGGTTTATTATTGTGCTAAAATTTTTATTAAGATTAATCTTGTTTAGATCAAAGATAATAATTAAAAAAAGCCTCGAATTGGAATAAGTTTACTATCACTTTGTCCGATTATTTGTTGGTAAACTTGTATTATTTTATTTCAGGATAAATATTAAAACCAAGAATTAAATATATCAAATTATGTATATATTAGATCAACATAATTATTTGTATATATAATATATATACATAAAATGACTATATTAATAATTATGTTAACAATTTGAGAAAATTAAATCAAATTAAAATTATATATAAATTTATAGAAAACCAAAATTAATATATAATAATTAGATATATCCCTTTATATAAAATAATACTTGCAAACTTTTTCAAGAAACATGTACGGTTGTACCTTTATTTGCTTTTTTTACCCTATATTTTATCTTATTAGGTTTGGTACAACTTTTTTAATTGTCAATGGAGGTGTTGGCCCCAACTAAAAAATTTTGAAATTCTCTGTACTCAACTTCATTCCCATTTCATCATTTTAGAAAATAACAATACTATATTTTAGAATTAAATTTAAAATAAAAAAGATTGGAGTCTTGAGAGATGAAATAACCCCACCACCAGTCTTGAGGAATGTAAATTTTTTAAAAAGAAAAGGTTACTTATATACGTATTCATTCATCTCCAAAGTCTTTGATTTGATGCATAAAATAAGGTTTAACGGTGTGCCTTATCTTTAAAAGGCATCCAAAATAAATAAAAATGGGAATCAAATGTACTAATAAATTCCTTCTAATTTGATAAAAGACCAATTCAAAAGTCATACAAAAAATGGGAAACGAAAGTACTAATGATATTCCACCATGCTAATTGAGTAAGCACCACAAATTTGACTTAATTCCAAACTTTTGACAATGTAGTAACATCAAAACAATCTTTAATCCATGCAAAAATGATTGTAATAATTATCGAAAATGCGCCGTTTGTTTCGAGAATTAAAAAGATAGCGTTGATTTCAACGTCACAACGTTTTTCATGTCTTTCACAATAATTTTTTTTATTATTATTAGAAAAATCCTATTCAAACCCTTTTTTTCCATACATTTTTAGATCGAAAGTCAATAGAAATAATGATTACAACAATGCTGGCATCGATAATGTTAGTAGGGTTTTAGAAATTGTGAGTTGGAGTGAATTTACGTATTAATTTTGGTGAGTTTTGGTAGGTGAATCTATAAAGTTTTTAGGAGTGTTGAGTTAAAATATAAATTTTGAGAGGTTAAAATATAATTTTATTATGTATTAATTTGTAATAATTTTATATATTTTTTAAAAGATTAAATATAAATTTATTTTTATTTTTAGGTCAAAAGTGTAATTTGTCATATATAATTTCATAATTATAAGTGCCCTAATTTCCATTTCATTCAAAAAAGCACTTAAATTAAAATTTTCAACAACAAAAAATTGGAATTGAATAAGTATGTAGATAGCTACTTATGGCATAATCTTAAAAGATTAAGTTGATTTTATTTTTAAAAATATATTGAAAACAGTTTATCTCTTTAATTTTTTTTAACACAATATTGGGGCGAGGAATAGGGGTAACTGTTGCGTATGAAATGATATGCAATTTGTGCAAGTATACACGTTAAATCAAGTAATAAAATGATAAGTGAGTATCGTTCCCATAAGGATCAGATTGAGGAACAAAAGTGGTCAAGTTATTATAATAAAATGAAATTAATGTTATGGTAAAGCTATGGTAAGTATGCAGTGGCAATTAAAGAAATAGTGATGTACGCAATATGTGGAATTAATGAATACTTGGAAATGCTATGGAAAAATGAGAGTAGAAATACAATGGCAATTACGAAAATGATTATATGAATAATATGCAATTGAACAAATAAATAACTAAGGATTCGATGGAAAAGATACTACGGCAAAAGATAAGGGATATACAATGTTGATATGGAAGGTTGGAATTACTAAGAATCTACCTTACTGTCAGAACTACCTCGACAAAATCGTAATCAATCTACTACTCAGAAGAGTTTTAAAGTCGTCTGCTTCTTTCGAGAGCAAAAACCTCAAGTTACCTTGCCCGTGTCTATAGGCCTTTAATACAGTACCCTACATTGTTTCCTTCTTTATGAACGTTGCTATGTGTCTAAAGTCTACTACAAGTATCTGTCGAGTACTTGCTCATATCATTTAATTTCAGTCCAACTAATCCAACCTTTTCAAAATTAAATTAGTTTATGGGCATGCAAAACAATCGTCTATGTCTAGGGATTGCACGTATGCAATTTAAAAATAAAAATAATTGAATGAAACAGTAAATTAATTCAGATCTATGCTTCAACCATTAAAGAAAATAAAGGTTTCATCATGTAATCCCAACCTTATGAGATTTAACTCATGGGTTGGCAAATAAAATTCAAAACCAAAATATCATTAAACATCATTTTCATCATTCAATTCATGGAGGAACAAAGTAAGAAATAACAGAAGAACGAAAAGAAGACAACTTTCACGTGCACACTCTAGCAGCACAATGTCCTGCAATGGCTAAGAGGGACTGCCTTTGTCTTTCTCTTTCCGTCTTTACTCAACCGCTACCTTCTAGTTTCGCCTATGGATCTCCACACTTGTTCGTCCCTCTTTGGGTTTCCTCCTTTTGCTTTTTATAAGCTTTTTCCCTAAGGTAAATCCAACAACCCATGATTATATTTTCCTCTTTTTAAATTCTTTTTTCAACAAGCCAAGATCATCTGCTTTTTAAATTCTTTTTTTATAGGATAAAAACCAACATCCTAGGATTATTTTCTCCTCTTTTTTAGGCAGTTTTTTCTGGTACAAGTATAGTTGGGTTGAAACTAGTATGCGTTGAGTGTTGACTCAGCTTCCTAGAATTACCACAGCATTCATGCTAACAAAATGTCCAACCTTTTACCCCGAAGAACCTTCACTCCTTTATTTCTCATTCCTCAACCTGCACCTGCCAAACCATGAAACACAACCCTTCTATATGCAATTAAAAGTAACAAATAATAATATTTAAGCACCGTCCAAGCTTCTTATGCAATGTTTTAAAAATGCTAAAATAATATCTTAAAATGCAGTTAAGTTCACTTAAGCACAGTCAATTGACCCAATCTAAAGGCATGAATTATAACTCTTTTCAAGAGTTATTACACCCCCAAACCTGAGTTATTGCTTGTCTTCAAGCAAGATATGTTTAAATGCATGAACGTGAGAATTGTCATAGCAACATAATCACCTTTGCATTATGAGACCCTTAAGAGAGTATTTTGTCCTTCAGTTCTCAACAGTCTTCCATGTCTAAAAATTTGATCAAGTTTCAAAAGCTTATTTAGCAAAGGCAGTGTAGAAAATATTGCCCCAAAAAAAGAAAAATCGTAAGTATTCATGCAATTTTCACTATAGCAAGTATCTCCTAATTTATTTAGTTTATCTTTTTATTAACTTAATTTTCCTTCTTTTTCTTTCATCTAGCCTTATACATACTCAAATACATACATATCCATTTATTATGCATATTTATTTATTTATTTATTTACTAGGGGATTTAGCTCGTCACATTTATTATGTTGAATACTCAACCATGTCGAATACTCAATAATGTCACAATTTGAATACTCACTCATGCAGCTAACGCTTTTGACTAAAAAGATGGATGGAGCAAACAACTACCTCCTTAGCTACTCAGCTCATTACTACAGTAGAATGCCCCTAATTTTCTTTATTACACACTCTTACTCAAACCTATCTTTCTAGTCAACAGCACGATGGAACAAACAAAGTGGTGCTGACTTACTCGACAATTCTAAGCATTGGAGTATTGATGGCATTTTTTTTAAAGAATTTTCTTAGACATTGCCACTTTATTCATTATTGAGTATTGTCATGTTACCAAATATAGCTTCAAGAGTCTCTAAGTTTATCAAAAGAAACTTATTATTGATCAATTATAATCGGAATTAAGACATCCTAATTTTAGGGATCAATTTACAAACAAACTATCCTAAGCTAAAATCACCTAATCTACTGTCACAACTTTCTAAGTTTATTGAAGAATTAAGCTCCCCATCGAACATCATAGACAAAAACACACTCATCACAATCTAAACATTTCCTGGCAATCATGCGTGCCATGGTAAAATGAACGACAAATGAACAAGAAGTTAAAACATGCTCAACTAACTATTTAATGCAATACTAAATGCTCAACACACTCCCAAACCTAAGGTATGCATTGTCTTCAATGCATGTACAAATATGAATCATGAATGCAAGAATATATATATAATGAGATGTAATAAAGAGAGAAAAACTTCCCGAGCTCGAACTGAATGGTGGTACTTTAATTGCAGCGAATGGTCTTTTATGCACTCATCTTATAACACATCGGCCTTTTAAGTAGATTGAGTGGTACATCCTCCTCTTCATTATCAAATCTGGTGAGTTCATCAATAATCTGATCGATCTCACAATCCTGTTCAGTCATTGATTCAGTAGAAGGAGGTGGAATAGCCATAGTGCTGTCCACTAGTGGTGCAATTGAGGGATTTGCTTCTTCTTCGTCCTCACGGTCAGTTTCAATGCTGACAGACTCTATTTTCTCTGGTTCTTTCTCTGGTAGTTTGGGTGCATTCTCTTCATCGATAAGATTCATCTCAACGGGCTCTGCGTCACCGACTCATTCTCCTCCTGTAATTTATTAAATAAAGGAAATAAAATTACTAAAAGAAATTTAAATAGACAAAATGAAATAAATATAAAAATAAATTTCTAGATGTTGAAGTTAAACATCTCGAAGATCAATAGACTGTTTGTCTTGCTCTACATGAGCACCCCAATAGTACTTTAAGCGTTGCCCATTAACTTTAAATATGTCCCATGTTTTCATGTCTTTGACATCAACAGATTTATGCGGATATACATGAGCTACCAAGAATTTTTCAACAAAATTGAAAGGTTTATTTTGCTCCAACAAAGTGCACAAGGGTCTCCGCTCAAATGAATCTTCATCACTATCAGAATTGCTATGGCAAAAACTTATGAACTCTTCCTCCACTGTTGTTTCCATCAAGTCAATGACATGGCATTCTTAATTCTCATCAGCACAATTCAAAGCATCAAAAACATTAAAAGTAACATGTTGATCATTTACCCTCATGATCAGTTCACCTTTATATACGTCAATTAGAGTTCTGCCTATAACAAGAAAAGGTCTTTTAAGAATAATTGGCTCATTTTGATTAGCTTCAAATTCTAAAAGAAGGAAATCCGTATGAAAGATAAATTTATCTACCCTTACCAGTATATCTTCAATTTTACCTTCTAGATAGGCATAGGATCGATCGGCCAGTTACAATGTAATCGTAGTAGGTCTTGCTTTCCCAATTACTAGCTTTCTGAAAATAGACATGGGAATAAGATTTATACTCGCTCCTAAATCACATAGCAACTTACCAACATAATGATTTCCAATTGAACAAAGGATAGTGAACCTCCTTGGATCTTTTAACTTTGAAGGCAATTTATTTGTCAACATAGAGCAATAGTCTCAAATTCTCCCAATCTATGCTTTTTTAACAATATATGTTTCATAAATTTCACATAATTAGGCCTTGCTCCAAGCTTCTACTAACAGTATGTTGATGTGGAGTTGCTTCAAAACATTTAAAAACCTTTTAAACTTTATATCCTACTTAGATTGTGAAATCGCTAGGAAAAGGTAAAAGTGGTCGTCCTTCAGGTTGCTGATATTATTTTGTTATGGCATTTTTGTTGGCAACATGATTTGATTTTGTCGCAACATTTCTTTATATACCCTTTTCAGGTGTTGTCTATCATTCAGTAGGCTCTGAGATCCTTTCCTAATCGCGGATGGATTTGTCTCTTTCTACTGTGGCATCTTGAACAACTTTGTCCAACTGAGTCCCACTTCTAAAGGTAATGGCCATTTATTGCTTCTTTGTAACGCGTAGGTTTGTGCAAGTGTACACAATTATTATTAAGTAATAAGCAAGTATCAAGATATCATCTCCACAGGGATTGTATTTGTGCTAAGTCACTTAATTTGTAAAATTATATTAACAATTTGGTAAATAAAAACAAAATATAGTTGAGAAGTGAAGATTAAAATATATTAAACTAAATGCAATAATCCCTAATGCAAATTATCCTAAGTATGCAAACTATATGAATGAGATAGATTTTAGCAAAATTAAACACAGTTTGCAACAATTATAACATAAATAAACTAGGACAATTACTTTAATTAAACTCAACTTATTATCAACATGCTTAATAACATTCAGAAAAACATTCCATGGCAACTCAATCTTTCATGAGTTTGGAAACCAAATTAGGTCCTTTTGGAATCGTTTACTTAGTAAATACGCATTTTACTGATCCTTATATACTAAGGGTTTTTTAGTATTCGTGTGAGGTAATAGGAACGCGTTAGGTTTGAAACAATTTAATCTCACAAATCTAAAAACTATGCAGATAATAGAGATTGGTTAGAGTTGTTATGCAACCTGCAATTTAATCGGGGTTAGGATCTAAATTGAGCATGCACATTTCAATTATGTGTCCACTAGTCGTCGTCTGCCTAAGATTGTTCAGCTAATTTAGGTGCATTTCAATCACGTATGAACGAAATACAGACTTGACTTTAATTAAAAACATGATCAATTGAGGCACAAATATCATAAGCATAAATCAAATAAATATTATTTAATCAAAATAGTCATCCTAGCTTAAATAAAATTAAGCTAACATTGTTGTAAACAAGAACAAAGAACACATAACAAACATTTTCAGATTAAATTAAAGAAAGGAAAGATTAAACCCAAATCAAAGTGGCTGTCACCCAAGACTCTGACTAACTAGGCTCCTTCGCTTCTTTGCTTTGCTCCTTTGCTAATGGCTCTCCAAGGTGGCCGGCCAAAGGCTCTTTAAGAGGTTTAATAGCTAAAATCTCTATGAAGAGATGATTCTAGGCGTGGGGAATGGAAAAGGCTAAAAGAATTTAGAGAAAAGACAGAATGATGAATAATGAGGGATGATGGATGATGATTAATGAGGGAATGAAGGGGTCATATTTATAGGTGAAGGGAGGAGGATAATTTGCTAAAAATAGGAAGTTTCATCTCTTCAAGCATCTTCAATGGGTGGCCGGCCATGAATTGAGGAAATTGAGCTGATTTTTGCTCAATTTAAGTGCCACAACAACTCAGAACTAAGACTCGGTCAATTGTAAATCTTCGGGTAAATCTCTAATTTCTTCAACAATGTAAGAACCTTGAGTAATTAAACCAAAGAATGGTTTAAATTGGCAGCCATGTGTAGCCGAAAATTGGGTTGACTTGGTTTCCAATTTGGACGATTTTGTAATCCAACAAAGCTATCAGACCTGTCCAAAATAAATCAATAAATTAGAGGACCAAATAATAAAATTTATCCAATTTAATTAATCAATTAAAACCTAAATTATTAATAAAATATTTTAAAATGAATTATTAAATATAATTTTATATTTTATTATTTAATTTAATCATGCATGGCCCACTTTATGTCTTAAAATGTAATATGTTCAAATTAATATAAAATAAGCCATTTATTGCATGAAAACTATATAGTAAAGCATAAAATCACATTTTAATAATTTCTATGTCCTAATTTCGTATTTTCATATATTTCATTAATTTATTAAACAATTACTTAGATTTAACAATGAATTTAAGTAAAAAGGTGATAAATTACATAGGAAAATCCTATATATTTTTCAGTTTACATTCTTCCCTTAGGTTCTCAAAATTTTAGTATCACTTGGCAATGCTCCTTGTGGCCTTGAATTTAAAGCGTTCGCTATTTGCCCCACTTGATTTTAAATAACTCGAAGAGGTGCAGCTTGACTCTGAATCACAACATCATTCTTTGTCATATACTCCTTCAACAAAGATTCAATAGAATTAGAAGATGATACTTGATATTGCTGAACATTTTGCCTCAGCATAGGATCATTATAACCATTCGGTGCATTGTGGATATTTTGTCTTGCAACACTGTGTGAACTCCCTGCACCTTGATTATTCCAACTAAAATTCAGATGTTGCTTCCACCCCAATTGTAAGTATTGGAATAAGGGTTATTATTTTGGTTAAAATTACCCATGTAGTATACTGGTGTCGGGTTTGATAGGTATTCATCAAATACATGATCTTCACCACAATAAATGAATGATAGCTCGGTTGATTTCATCTCATGGATAGCAATTGAATTTTTTGTTGTTTTAATCCTATTAGCTAGAAAGGATACATGAGTTGTCAACGAAGTGATTGCATCAAGCTCTATGGTACCAGCACCTCTCTTACCCGTCCCAACTCTCGTGGTTGGATATTGATAATCGTTGTTGGAAATCTTTTCGAAAATCTCATATGCTTTATTATAAGTTGTATCCAACAAAGAACCATTAGCAGATGCATCAACTACAATCCTTGTATGCTCATTCATTCCATTATAAAGTATCTCCATTTGAGTCCAGTGCTGGAATCCATGCATCAGACATTTTTGAATTAAATCTTTAAATTATTCCCAAGCTTCATATAATGTTTCATCCTCTAACTGCCGAAAAGATGTGATGTTGTTTCCAAGCTTGGCATTCATAGTTGGGAGATTATACTGTAGCAAAAATCTCTGGCAAAGATCATTCCATGATGCCACTATTATCGACGGCAAAGCATTCAGCCAGGCTCTCGCACGATCTCTTAAAGAATAGAGGAATAGCTTAAATCTTAAGGTGTCTTCAAGAATACCTTGTTGTTTGAATAAATCACATACTTCTAGAAAGGGTCTTAAATGTAATCGTGGGTCTTCAGTGGGGAGTCCACTAAACTATCCTACGGTTTGTAACATCTAGAACACTACCGGTTTCATCTCGAATTGCTGAGCTTGTATATTTAGTCTAATTATCCCTAGATTCAAATCATCCAGCATTGGGACAAAATGCTCTCTAATTGGCCTATCTCGATCATCCATTACACATCCAATAGGAGGATTTTTCATTGCAATCATTTGGATTACCATTATGATCATTCCTGTTTCCAACCATATTTCTCAATTCTTTTCTCTTTCTCCGCAATGTTCTGTCAATCTTTGGATTAAAAAAATATTATGTGTTAACAGGAATGCCTTTTCTCATGCACTAATGGAAAACCTGTAAAAAGAAAATACACTAAGTTAAATAAAACTACCAAGTAAAATAACCAAACCAAATTTCACTAAATTGTCGATCCCGATAACAGTGCCAAAACCGTATCGCTTGTGAAATGATATGCGATTTGTGCAAGTATACACGTCGAATCAAGAAATAAAGTGATGAGTGAGTATCACTCCCACGAGGATTGGATTGAGGCACAAAATGGTCAAATTATTATAATAAAATGCAATTGATGCTATTGTAAAGTTATGGTAAGTATGCAGTGGCAATTAAAGGAGTAGTAATTTACACAATATGTGGAATTCATGAATATTTGAAAATGTTATTGCAAAATGAAAGTAGAAATACAATGGCAATTATAAAAATCATTATATGAATAATATGTAACTAAACAAATAAACAACTAAGGATGCGATGGTAAAAATACTACGGCAAGAGATAAGGGATATACAATGTTGATATGGAAGGTTGGAATTACTAAGAATCTACCCTTACTATCAGAACTACCTCAGAAAAATCATAATCAATCTACTACTCAGAAGAGTTTTAAAGTGGTCCGCTTCAAGAGAAAAAACCTACCTGTGTCTATAGGCTTTAATACGGTACCCTGCACTATTTCCTTCTGTATGAAAACTGCTCTATGTATAGAGCCTACTACAAGTATCTGTCGAGTACTTGCTCATATCATTCAATTTCAGTCCAACTAATACAACCTTTTCAGAATTAAATTAGTTTATGGGCATGTTGCACAATCGTCTATGTCTAGAGATTTCATGCATACAATTTAGAAATAAAAACAATTGAATGAAATAGTAATTAATTCAGATCTATGCTTCAACCATTAAAGAAAATAAATGTTTTATCATGTAATTCCATCCCTATGAGATTTAGCTCATAGGTTGGCAAATAAAATTTAAAACCAAAAAATCAATCAACATCATTTTCATCATTCAATTCACGAAGGAACAAAGTAAGAAATAACATAAGAACCAAAGGGAAGACAGTAGAAATAACATAAGAACAAAGGGAAGACAACTTTCGCGTGTCCAGTTCACACTCTAGCAGCACAGTTATAACACCCCTAACCTGCATCCGTTGCCAGGTTAGGGTTACAGAGCATTACCATACAAATCCGAATAACTAATATCAAAACATATCAATAATGTCATTTAACAATAATTACTTAAAACTCATTATAACCTTAGTAAATATGTACATTTGGGCCTTAAATCAGGCCTTCGAGGCCCTAAAATCAATTTAGAAATTATTTAGGACTAAATCGAAACAAAATAGAAAATTTGGGAAAAAGTTAAAAATTTTGAAAATAGGGGTCACACGATCGTGTGACAATCGAACAAAGGGACACACAGTCGTGTCCCAACCCGTGTCTTAAACTGTGTAACCTACTGAGTTAGGTCACACGGCCGTATCGCAGGCTGTGTGCCTGACTGTGTAACTCTTTGACTTGTCACATGGCTATGTCGCAGGCCTTGTGCTAGGCCGTGTAACTCACTGATTTGATACACACAGACGTGTCTCAGGCCATGTGAAATTTACACTAAAAATAACAAGTGACACACAGTCATGTAGCCAGGTCATGTGATAGCCCGTGTCGTAGGCCATGTGCTCCATAATTTAACCCTAAAATAAGTCATTTCAAGACCAAAACATACGTAATCAACTATTCCATTTGTGCACACATTCAAAAGACTTAAATACCTTTCAAACACATAAAAACATACCAATTCAATCAACATATTTCACCTAACCAATATGCCATTCAAAGGCACCACATTTATACTATAACATCATTAATCAAAACAAAGCAACATAGCCACATTTCAAGCACAAAACCTAGTTCTTTTAACTACCAAATGACATCAATTATAACCATTCACATATCATCATAAACATACCAAAAGGACCATATATTACAAGTACTTAAAAGTGGTCAAAATGACTTAAACTTGTCAAGGCACTAAAAGTCCATCAAACAAAACATAAATTCCAAAAACATATACATACCAAATTGACCATTAATACATTCAATGACTACCATTATAAAAAGGTTCTATACATGCCATTTATAACCTTGACCAAAATAACTCAAAACTACCTAAATATTTTCTGGATGGTATGATAGATCTCTGACAAGCTTCCAACTGATCGAACTTTTAATAATCTAAGAAACAAAGGAAAATAACTACATAAGCAACTAGTGCTTAGTAAGCTCGTATAAACTCAAACCTAACTTACCATTCTTTAGTACAATTTATAAAATAAGCATAACATCATTACCAAGGCCATAGGATTAGTAAAATCCTATATAAACACCATCAAACTCACAAGTTAGTAAGTTCATACATGATACATATAAGTTCAACCATATCATAAGTAGATTTTCATGTACACATCATTTATCACATTAACCTTTTCATAAAATCATAAACCAACATCCAATTGTATACATACCATGCCATTATCCTTTACTTACCCGCTGAACCATCTAGAATTACATTGGATATTTGAGAATACCCACACATAGTATGCCTTTCCATATAACCGTAACTTTTCATTTTTTATAGTGCTCACACGAGCTATGGGTTGGAATGTTAGCTATACAATGTTGCTCATATGAGCTGTGGAGAATCTATAACAAATGCAAGACCTCAACCATCAGTAGGACATTCAAGACCAACACTCGAGACATGAAATCCCTAATGACATGTCATTCGTATCCTAAGAATTCTGAAGGTTCAAACGGGATTACTTGTCCGTCAATTACTCAAATCATCGATATATATGCATTTTAAAGTCAATTTATAAAAAACAAAATATAACCGATGATCAATCAAACTATCATTAATAAGATTATAATTTATACAAACTTACCTCGACAACTATGATTGCAATAACCGAATTACACTCTAGTCCAAAGCTTTAGCTTTTCCCCCATTTAAGTCTGGTTGTTGTTTATCTAGATCTAAATAGATAATTTCATTCAATTAAGTCTTCAAATAATTTCAAGTATTAAATTCAATCAAGAATTCACATTATCATGAAATTATAGAATTACCCCTCCTATTTAACTTTTTCACAATTTAGTCCTTAAGCTCGTAACTTGAAATTTAACCATTCTAACCTAAAACCATGTTAACCGATTCTACTAAGGATCTTGAAAAAACCATAATTACCAAAATTTCAAATTAAAACCCATGGAGTTTTACACTTTTAACAATTTAATCCCTAATCCCAAATTCATCAAAAACCACTTAACAAAACAAGTTTGTTTAACAACTAAGATTGATAATCTATCAACTAACATAAAAACACTTTCAAACTCAACTATGGAAAGTCCCTCAACCTTTAGCAGTTTTGCAAATTAACCTCCAGGCTAGTTAGATTAAGCTAAAAAGAGCTCAAAAACATAAAAATCACTAAAATCGAGGATCAAAAACATACCATGCATGAAGAAACTCAAAACCAAAGCTTTCTCCCCCTTCAATGGCTAATTTTGGTTAAAACAAGAAAAAAGGAAAAGAAAGAAGATGATAGCTTTGTTTTGGTTTATTTCATGATTTTTGTTTATTTACTCATTTACCCTTATATTATAACTTAAAAACTAATATAAACATTTCCATATTTGTCCACCATCAACATATATGGTATAATTATCATCTAAGTCCATTAATTCATCTTATTAAAGCTCTTTAATCCACTTAACTAATAGAACTCAACTTTTACATCTTTGGTAATTCAATCCTTTTTACCTAATTAACTATTTAAACATCAGAATTTCATAACAAAAATTTAATATTATCTTAAATCCCTATAAACATTAAATAAACATTAAAATAATAACTAACTTGTCGGAGTTGTGGTCTTGAAACCACTATTTCCAACACCGCTGAAATTGAGCTGTTACAACAGTGTCCTGTGATGGCTGAGAAGTCTTTGGGTTTCCTCCTTTGTCTTTTTATTCCTTAACGTAAATCCAACAACCCAAGATTATCTTCTCCTCTTTTTAAATTCTTTTTTCAACAACCCAAGATAATCTTCTTTTTAAATTTCTTTTTAAATTCTTTTTTCAACAACCCAAGATAATCTTCTTTTTAAATTTTTTTTTTAGGATAAAAACCTTTTGTCCCGGCAAACCTACTCTCCTTTATTTCTCATTTCTCAATCTACACCTGCCAAACCCGAAACACAACCCTTCCACATGCAATTAAAAGTAACAAATAATAATATTTAAGCACCGTCCAAGCTTCTTATAAAATGTTCTAAAACTGCTAAAATAGTGTCTTAAAATGCAACTAAGTTCACTTAAGTATATACAATTGACTCAGTCTAAAGGTATGAATTATAACTCTTTTCAAGAGTTATTAGTAGCACTTTGAACCTAAACCA
The DNA here is from genome assembly GCF_025698485.1 of Gossypium arboreum. Taxonomy (NCBI): domain Eukaryota; kingdom Viridiplantae; phylum Streptophyta; class Magnoliopsida; order Malvales; family Malvaceae; genus Gossypium; species Gossypium arboreum. The sequence continues at coordinate 44,645,343 of NC_069080.1, forward strand.
AACGAATAATGACAAGAGCTTTAACCATGGATTCATTCAGGTCAAGACTTTTTGCTTTTGTTTTTTCTCAATGGAATATTCAAATTATTATATGTAATTTTATTTAAAATTATCTAAAATAATATAAAATATATATTATTAAGATTAAAACTATGAAAGTTTAATTTTAAAATATTAAATTTTTATTATCAAACAACATAGTCATATTTAGTACTTAATTTTTATTAAATATCACAACCAACTTTATAATGTAAATTCAACAAATATAATCTTATGTACTAAAAATTTTATATTTAATTTTTTTTTAGTTTATCAATAGTTTGGGAGTGTAGCTTAAGGATGTAGTAATTTAAGGAATTTATAAGAAAAAGGTTTAAAGTTTATAAGGAATAAAAATTTTAATTTTTATCCTTGTATTTGTTCGTTCTATGTATAAAATGACTCAGGTATAGTTTTCATTTGGCTATATCTAAGGGTCAATGGCATCCAATTAGATTATTTAGAGTTGGGCCAAATTTATTTCATCTATTCTTTATTAATGATCTGGTAATTTTTTTAACAAAGTTGATTTGGGTCATGCACAGCTCCTTTAAGGAGATTTTGGATAATTTTTGTGATCTCTCTAGTTATTGTGACGAGGCGGTGGGAAGTGGAATTAGTAGTTTGCTTGGTTTCCAAAAACTGATAATCTCGACTCGTATCTGGGCATTCCTCTTTTTCATGAAAAGGTCACCAATAGTACTTTTAGATTTGTGGTGGATAATGTTCGAAGTAAGTTGTACAACTGGGATGCCAAGAAGTTATCCTTAGCTAGGGGAGCTACTTTAGCACAATATGTGTTTTTATCCTTTCATAATTATTTCATGCAGACTTTAATGATTCCTAAAAGAGTCCGTGATGAGATTGAGCACTTGGTCAAACAGTTTATCTGGGGTTGGTCGAGTGGAAACAAAAAAACTAGCATTAGTTGGGATTCAGTCTGTCAGCCTCGTTCTTCTGGAAGACTTGGGTTTATTCGTTTGGTACTACCATATAACATTTTTAGAAGTTTGAATTCGTTCCTTTGGAGGGTTTTATCCAAGGTTTGGCCTTTGCTTAAAGATAATCTAGTATGGTCTGTGGGAGATGGAAGGTCAATTCGTTGCTAGAAAGATCATTAGATTGCGAGTGTAGGACTATTGATGTGGCTAATTCCTTCGCATGCTAACTTGGATCCTGATTACATGCTTGACAACATGGTAACGGCAGACGGGTTGTGGAATCTTGATTTATTTCGGGTGTGGCTATCTAAAGACATTGTTCGGTGCATAGTCAATATCCCAACACCCCATTCTTTAACAGACCGAATAGGATTGCTTGGAGTCGTCAACCTACTAAATATTTTTCCGTTAAAAGTGTGTATCACATGATTCAGGAGAATTTTAAGAGAACTATAGATGATTCATGGAAGACGGTATGGAAATTTCAAGGGCCACAAATAGTTCGCTTCTTATTGTGGCTTGCTTTAAAGCAACGATTATAACATCGCGAATTAGGGCCTAATCAGAACAGTGGTTTCGAGACTACAAATCTGAAGTAGAAATAATTATTTTATGATTATTATAAGGTCTATGATATGTTTCATGCTTGTGTGAAAATTTCATGAAGAAATTTTATGTCCAAGGTGCTCAATTAGACTTTAAGGACTAAATTGAATAAATTGCAAAATATGAGTTCTAAAAGTTTTTAGTATGAAATTGAATTGGATTTTTAATTAGAGGGTCTTAAATAGAAATTTGACCAAGTCCTAAAATTTTGGACAAAAATGGGCTTGGATGGATAAAATTTCAAAGAAAGGCTAAAAGGGCATTTTGGTCATTTGGTCATTAAATGGACTAAAAGACAAAATAAAAAGCTGAATTTCTTGTCCATCTTCTACCTATGGCCGAATACTGCATGGGAGAAGACATGGTTAGGTTTACAAGCTTCCAAGCTCAATAGTAACTGCATTCAAGCCCCGTTTTTGATGTTCTTTACATTTTTAAAATCTCGGTAACATGTTCTACTCATTTCTACCATTATTTTGAGCTAGGGTTTATGTTTAAAAATTTAACCATAAATGATATGCGTGTATTTTGATGTTTAATGGTAGAATATGAAGGCTCGGTGTGTAATAAACGGCTTTTGCTGAGTGATTTTCGGTAAAAATGCTTAAAAAGGACTAAATCGTATAAGTTTTAAATTAGTCATAAAAGGGTGATTTAGTAGAAATTGGAGGCTGCCATAGTTATGAAAATGATTCGGCTAGGATTGAAATGCAAGGAAATTGAATAAAAATCATTTTATGAGCGTTGGGGCAAAAGTGAAAATATGTGAAAGTTTAGGGGTCAAAATGCAAATTTATAAAAATATATTTTTGGACCCATATGAATAATTTGACTAATTAGTAGGCTAAATGTGATATTATAGATCAAGGAAAACAAGATTCGGGCTTAGAACGAGGTTGAATAAGGTTAAGCACAAATTCGAAATAAATAGTTGTACTCGAAACTGAGGTAAGTTCATATGTCAATGATAATGCAACGATATTATTGTTCATACTTGAACTTAAATTGATGTGTTAGCTTAGTGTGATGGATATTTATTTAGTTGACATAAAGATTATATATTGTAACAAATGCCTAAATATAATTATATGCAATACCATGTTTATGCCATGGACTAATATCTAAATAAACATGGAAATGTGTTGAATTTGATCTACATTGCATGATCAGCTATGTATAATGAGATACTTGATGAAAAGAGAAAATCCCGGTTGAATAAAAAGGGAAATCCGATGGATAAACCATGGCTTACATGACTTGAGATCCTGCATGTGTTGTAGAAAAGGATTTAGACCGGACGGGTAATCCGTTGATCTCAAATATAGAAAAGGATCTAGCTCGGACGAGTGTTCCTCGAGTGATCGAGCCTCCCAAATAATATGTGTGCATTAAGGATTTAGCCCGGACTGGTAATCCGATTAGGATTTGAATTTAGCCTGGACTGGTAATTTAGATCCGATCTCATTTGAGTATATGTCGTTGTATGGGATTTAGCCTAGACTGGTAATCCCGACAATACTCTATGAGTTTATATTATGAAGGATTTAGCCTGGACTAGTAATCCCGCTATAAGATGTGAGGTTTGCGGGAGTGCGTACTTGAGATGATCACTTGTATGACTTGACGGTAAATGGATTATCCATCGAGATTTCTGAGAAATTCAACGGGTATTATAATGAATAATGTGATGAAAGTCCCGAGATGGGGGCCATGATAAAGGTAAAGTTAACTAATATGCTACGGATATGTACAGGTACGTACATTATACTCATAAGTGATGCCTTACTGAAATGTGATAAATGATGAGTAAGCAAATTCATGCCTATGTATGTGTATTCATGATAAACAAGTAAAAAGGTTTGAAAGATGAACTATCCTTATGCTTATGAATATGAATATGAATTGTGTTGTAATATCATGTTAACTTACATTGTGTAATGAGATATGGGTTTCATGAAATGATGAGTCCATGATCAACGAGCTTATGATAGTTACTATGAATTTGCACTAAAACAGTTTTGGACAACAACAATAGTCTAATTTTGAAAATCTACCAAAAATAGTGTAAATTGAGTTAGAGACTGAATAAAATATGAAATTAAATATTATTGGGTCTAGTTTCAGATAAAGGAAATGTTGCTAGTAAAGGAATCTCATATGATGAGATATTTGAATTCTTGTGAGATAGAGTCAGAATGAGTTCGGAATCCCCTGGTCTTACTTGGGAAAATCACTAGAAATTGTAAAAAAATAATTATGAGTTAGGAATCATATTAATGAAATCCTTAATGAGTCTACTTTCAGTAGAAAGAGACGAGAACATTATCCGAGTCTCATACTATGAGATAAATAAATTTTAGTGAAAAAAGGTCGAAGCTATCAAACAGCAAAATAGGGGAGAATTTGAATAATAAACTATACTTATTGGCTAGACAAAAAATTATGGAAATATTATTGTAAAAATATAAATGAGTCTAGTTTCAAGAAAAATTAATGGATCTTAATTTTTAGTTCCGTAGCTCTAGATATAAATAAATTAATAACTACGACTCAAGAAAACAGATTAACCAGAATATGAGTTAAAGTGACATTATGGTTGATTGCGTAAGGAAACATGTTGTTTAATGCTTATTATTTTCATATGGACTTACTAAGCTTTAAGCTTACTCCCTCCTCTCCATTTCCTTAGTGTTCTCAGGTTGGCTCGAGGTTGGAGATCGTCGGAGGCAACATCACACTATCAAGCTATCAACTCCAGAGTACTGTCATACGTGTATTAAACACTTTCAAGTGAGTGGCATGTATAAGGGCTATTTTTTATATTAAATGTTGTTATGATTAGCCAAATGTACCGGCTTATATTTATCTATTGTATATAGCCATGAGATATGGCTTATTATGGTTACGGCTTGTAAGCCTAATTATTCCTGCTATGGGTTAATGCATGTCGTGTGATTATAATTGGTTGCTATGAATAATTAGTATAACACATGTACACGATGAATGCCCTAGAACCATTCGAGGTGGTTGTCGCCATGGAATGAATACGTGGCCTAGAAGTAAGTTGATAATGATTAAACATGGACAATTGTAGAATGTGTAGAGATTAAATGCTAGGTAATAAACACATGTAAGACAACATGCAAATTATTTATTTGAATCTTTCTCATGGTCGATTAACCATTAAATTGATGCTATAATTTGGGTCCATGATGTGTAAAGTATGAGAAAGAATAAGGCTTGGAAAATAGCCTAAGTGTTGGCCACACGGGCAGAGATACGGCCATGTGTTTCAGCCGTGGGGAGGACACAATCTAGCACACAGACATGTGGCTTGACTGTGTGGATCAATTTGTTTGGCTGATGTCATAAACAGAGAGTTACACAGGCTGAAAGCACGGGCGTGTCCCAAGCCACACGGGTGTGTGACTTTCCAAAGTAAGAAAATTGGTTAAGTTGCCCAAATTTTATCGAAAGTTCTCAGTTTAGTCCCGAACCACCCTGATGTATGTTTTAGGCCTTGAAGGCCTGCATAAGGGACAATATGCATGTGTTTGAGATGTTTTAACTTTGGTCAAAAATTTTGTGGCTTGGTTTTGCATGTTGTGAATGTTTAAGTCCAATAACGCCTCGAACCCTATCCTAGCGTCGGATACAGGTAAGGGGTGTTACAACGATTGCTTACAAACATGAAACATGTTGGGAGAGGAATTGGTCAAGATCCTTCTTACCCAGTTTGCGGTCGTGCCTTTGGAGACCTTTATGTTTTTAGTGATTGCTCAGCAGTGAAAGAGGTATGGTTGAGCGTAGTACCTATAAATAAGAGTAATTATTTTTATTTTGCTTCCAACTTTACAGACTAGTTAGTTTCAACTTATCCTTACATTTAAGGGTACTTTATGAGGAAGTTGTTTGGTCCTACTTATTTGGTTTAATTGCATGGCGTCTTTGAAAGGATAGGAATTTATTCATTTTTCAGGGTTTGTCTTGGGATGCTTTAGAGATAATTAAAGTTTCATTATGTTGGGCTCGACAATTTTTTAATGTACATACGACTATAATGTTTAGTAGATGCATTGGGGTAGTGAATGTGAACACAAGATACGCACCCACTAGTGTAGTGCAAGATCATTTTGGAGACTGGATTGTCGGGTTTAGTCATAATTTAGGTGTTTGTTCAATCTTTGATGCTTTTGGAGTATCTAGAGTGGGTTACTCTTGTTACAAGAAAAAGGGTATGTTAAAGCTTTAATTCAAACTAATTGCTTGGAGGTGGTCAATGATATTCAAGATAGCTATTTGGGGGCATCAAACTCAACCTTGATTCAACGAATTAAGCAAATGTTACAGTACAAAGAACATTAAACAATTAGGCATGTCCCTAAAGAAAGAAATCAAGTTTTTGATCGTTTTAGCTAAAATGTCTTTTGTTGGGATTGATAGTATGCAAAGAATAATAAGTATGTCTATGGGGTTGATTGACTTAACTTTCTTGAGCAAGACAAAGCTCCTTGTGTTTTTTGTTCATTTAGTTTGATCTTGTTATCTCATTTTTCCTTCACCAAAAAAATTTCAATTTGTTAAATACATTTAATTTTCTAAAACTATCTTATTCGATGGACCACATCACTTTACTTCTGGTCACAATCTTTACTTCATCGAATAAATATAAAATGAACACTTAACATTAACATTACAAACAAGTTCTTGGGAGCAATTTTGTCGTTCATTTTGTAACTTAGATTTCAACTGAAGAAATATATTGAACGTTTTTTTTTTTTCTATGAAACATTACTGTTACAAAAACAACCTACAATCCGCAGCTTGGGTTTTATAAACCCTCTAATCTCCACAATGGAGAAACAAAGAATTCAGCTACCAATTCCTCCTAAGCCAACTCTGATGCACTGATTCATGTATATACATCAACACTGGAGAGAAAAGAATGCAAAAACAAAACAATGGAAAGAAAGACTAAGGTACAACATACAAGAAAGCTATACAAAAATGGAGGGGCAGCCTTAAGTTTTAAAGCTTTGGTTAGTAAATGTATGAATGCAGGAAAGGCTTGGGTGGTTGGAGGGGTTGGAATTTTGGACCGAATGATTCAGGCCGTGTGTACTAAAGGATTGTTCGGATGGGATAAATCCCAACAAACCATTGGCTGTCCTACCGAGACCGACTATTGGTCCTTTGACCATGTCTTGGCTGCTGCTACTGATTGCACCATGAGGAGCCTTGCTGTATAAATTTTGCCTCATAATGTCCTGTTTAACACAAAATAAGCTAAGAACAAAAGCATGAAAATGGCATAAAAGAACTGACATTGAAGTTCTAAGACTTTATGCTGACGAGTACAACAACATGATCTAATTCAAGAGAAGATACAACTATTAGTGCTCTAAATATTTACTTCACGGAATGTAGTCTTAAGCTTGATAGAAAAGATGAGGAATGTCAGGAAAATAGTGCAAACTGTCAATGACCAATGACTGAACCCTACCTTTTGCCCCTGTCCAAAATCTGCACCGAAAGCTGGAGTTGGTAGATAGATTTCATTGCATGATGAAACAGGAGTTATCTCTGGGTATGATTTCCGCAAATCTCGGGGAAGCTTATCAGGGGTGCCAAACCAAGAAATTGGATGACCACCACTGACCCAGTTATCACTACTCCTCCTGAACCTGACACATGGCGGAGAGTTATCATGAGCTAGTAAGTAGTAAAAACTATGGTGCTTTTCCCGGAAAAATGTAGGAGACAGGTCCCAGCGGTCTTGAGAAAATGACTTTGAAGCAACACGTTGATGATTCTGGCAGATGCAAGATGATCTACGCCATTGGTTTATAGAAAGACCATAACTGAATGGAGCATACCCTCCAGATGCCAAATTGGGTGATTTCCCTCTGTTTGAAAGCCCCGGATAGCGTGTCACTGTCCAATCTTCAATCGTTATTCCCTGCTTGGCAGCAAGGTCAAGTATCTGTTTCTCATCAAGTCCCAACCCCATGATCAAGTTCCAAAGATTTCTTTGTGCCTCTCTTTGGTTGTGGATTATCTGTTCTCTCATTGCCATTTCAAACTGAAGCTCGGTATTAGCCATCCCCTGCGTAAATGCAAAGAAAAAGCGATGAGACTGATGGCATAAGTAATTATTTTACTATCTTCAGTTGTTACACGGTGTTCACCTTTGCATAAAGTAGCAATTAGCAGTTATACACAGATATCGTCATTCAATGATAATAGATAGATACCAAAAGTAGAAAATACCAGAGTCCACTCACCAGGAGTCTGTATTGACTGAGTATGCGCAAGTAAGTTTTATTGCCATTGTTACTGATTGCTTCCTCAATCATACCTTGGAGTTGGCAACGATGCTTTTCATTTTCTTCAATTTCCTATAGGAAGATTAATCATTTGACATATTAAAAGCAGCAAGAGATTGTAATCACATAAGACTCTGTATCAAAGTTTACCTTTCGGTAATTAATACCAGCCTCATCATTGTCACGGATGTTATCAAGAATATCTTGCCTCCTCACTCTCAGAGCTTCAGAAACTGTACCATCCTTTTCAGAAACCTATTTACACAGATAAAAACATTGAATACCAGAAAATGATACAAGTAAATCCTTTCACCAACTCACACTTGCATACCACACATCTATGTAAAAGGGAAAAAAGAAACTAAGAAACAGAAAGCTTGTCATATGTTATTGTTACTTTGACTTGGTATTCTTAAGGCAGGTGAAGACATTGGGTCAGTAGGTGGGTTGATGTTGGATGGTTTGGCAGTACTAATAACTCATAACATTCTGTAGTTCAATTCTATCTTGGTACCATAACTCAAAAGGATTTTGTGGAAAAAGGGAAAACTGTCATTTTCTAATGATAGAGAAACATCAAGGAAACATGTAAGTCTAACCGGTTGTTTTGCAATAGCATCATCAAGATGCTGAAGTTCAGTGCGGTTTCGAAGATTGGTTTCCTCAAGTTCAAACAGTGCCTTCTGTAAGTTTATACGTTCCTGAACATTTTCACTGATTTCTTGGCTCAAGACATTTAACCAAGACAGTTCATCATCAGCAGTCGTTTCTGTTGGTTTGACACTCAACTGTGATTCCTTGTCTGCTAGTTCTTTCTTCAATCGGCAAACTTCAATCTACACAACCAACAGGGTATCAACACCAAATAAGATTGCAATGATAACCAACTCAATGAAAATTCATCAAAAAGCTTACCTGAAGACTGTCAATCATTCGTTGATAATCTGATACATGTGTATCGATTGTGCCAATATTTTTCTGGGAAAAATAAAAGACAGTGAGGCATTTGATAATACAGCATAATAAAAGAACTTATTGCTCTTAACATGAGGGGAAAGAAAAATCAAATAGAGCAAGAGAACTTTAATAATTATACATCATCCATCATAGGAAGGAGTTACAAGCATTAATAAAGGAGTAAGATGAAGAATTGACCAAAATTTGTTCTTAAAAGGAGTTACGTAATGTCTTCCCAAAAGTTACATTCAGCCTCACCTGGATGTGTGTCTTTATTTCCTTTGCCCTGTCTGCATATTTCAGGGTATTCACAGTGTGATGATACTGACTATCTGCAGGAGATATTGTAGCAACCATCACTGTCTGAGAGTTACCACTCAAACCATCTTTAAGTATCCTTGTCAGTTTACTGCAAAATTACCAATAGCTGCATCAGTAAAGAGTCAGACTACTATGCTACAATAGCTACTAAAATATACCTATTGCGGTATGGAACATAGACAAGACCCTTCTTTTGTTGTTTCCCTAGAGCATTGATGCAGTTCGCTAAAGCAAGAAGTGAACGATTAATGTTAGCACCATCCCTCAGCTTTTGGCCCGTACTGTTTGTTTCAGAAGCTCGTTCACTGCCAGCAAGGTCAACAAGTGCAAGTTTTCCTCGCATGACTTGATTTTTATATTTGTTTCTCTGTTTTCTTCTCACAGTAATCTCCAATACTGCATGTGATCTGGTTGGATGGATACAACTTTATATGAGATAATATAAAAGGTTACAACACATTGAGAGATAATACATTCAAAAGTGAGAACAAATATGAAAGTAACGTTAGAGAAAATCTGACATAAAGAGTAATAAATTGTAACATAAGTAAGGTTCAACTTAATACTTTCTCACCTTGAAGATGTAGCATTAGCCTCTGTGCTTTCTGTTTTTCTTCGACTATTCCCCAAATTTAAAAGTTCAAGGATCTTATCAGCTGAATGAACCTGATGATGGAGAAATCAACAAAGGCCACTGAACATCAAGGTCATAGCACTCACCCACAAACTAGAACCTTGATTGATAAAAGGATGTAAAGTAGGAACACCAATAATTTATATAGAAAAAAAATCCCAAATATAGGAGTTTCATCCATCAAAGGAATACAAAAGAAATTCTATGTAACAACAATGTCGTGGAATTCTCATCTGAGAGAAATTATAGGGAGAGATTATAAGGATTTTATTTCTTATTTTTGGCATGCTGTTATAAAGAGAATCTAGTATTAACAATAAGGATAAAATTTGCTCCAAATCCCTGTAGTCTTTGTAGATTTGGGATTTAATCCCCTTGCTTTTATTTTCAAGAATTCAATCCCTCTACTTTTTGGTTACTTGGCTACCATCAATGAACTTAATTGAATAATTTTAATAGTGTTAACAATTGGACCTAAAATTTTAAATCAGAGAAGTAGAGGGACTAAATTCCAAAAAATAAAAGTAAAGAGACTAAATTCCAAATCTAGGAAGAGTACAAGGACTTGAAGAATATTTTAACCTAACCATAAAACTGCATATGGTCCTAGGTTGTCTGATGCTAGGTGAAAAAAGAGACAATCTCTTTCTCTTATGAGTTAAAAAGTTACAAAATGGAGGTAGCTAACACCCAGCTTTAAATACTTAGTACAAGCACGTATTTTCAGTGAAGCATAAAAAGGTACCCTTAATATGAACTCCAAACAAATAAGAAAAGTCATTTAATATTGTTAGGCATTCTAAAATGCCACAAATCCAAGCCAAACTTCGAAAAGCCATATTGGATCACTACCACAATGGAGAAATGATTACATACCGTCTGAAACAGAAGATAATGATTCACCTCTCACAGGAAATTTGCAACCTCTTGCCACTAAAGTAAAGAATGATTAACAATATTTGACACTACAAGATGATTGCTGCTTCTTTTCATTGGTTATATACATTATATTGGACTCCGTTGATTATATTTAGAGTAAAAAAAACAGGTTAGACTTTAATTTAAGAACAAAATAGATTTCTTTCCATCAATAAAAACAAAAGGATAAAAATATCAAGTAAATAGTTATATAATTTCTAGCTGAAGTATAAAAAGCTAGAACAGTGTCTTAGTAAAATTTCTTCAGAGAGAGGGGAAAAAAAGATCCTCCACATTTACTGTAAAGGCAAGTCCAACTTTAGTAAATAATGACTCACTCCAACGTACGGACAGAAATTAATGTTTTGCATGAAAAATACCCCTCAGATTTAATTTATTAATCTCCGTGGCTTAAAACTGATAGATAAAGGGCTGAACCTTAATGCATCTTAGCCCAGCAACAACTATTCCATGCTCAGGATCCTCTCTAAGTTCCAAAGAACCTGATGATTTTTCGAGTAAATCATATATAACCTAAAACATTAGAAATTGAAAATTCAATAACATATATAACAAAATGTAGTTAGACATACTATAGGAACTAGAAAGGAAATAAGTTCCGTAGTAAAAATGTATTCCATACCTCATTGTAGACTTCAAGATAGGAACAAGTAACTTCAAATTCGTCAGAGCTCTTATCCCTTCTAATAAGATCAAAAATTGTGTGCAAACTCAGAACCATGAGTCCAGGATCATGCTGTGTCCCAACCATTGTGTAAGTTTTACCACTGCAAATGAATAACATAGTCAACCTTTTATAAGTGAAAGACTAATATGTAGATGCAAAGATTTCAAGAGATAAGTTTTTGATATTTTGCAAACATATTAAATTGTTTTAGAAAATGATTTAGGTTGATTGGGCAAAATGATAGCCCAAAGAGGGGATTAGACCCACGCCAAGCCTGGGTCCCCTAGACCATATCATCAAAATAAACATCAAGGGAAAAACTTTATATAATCTGTGAAATTTATGCCGGTTATGATCGGTCAATTATGAGAATATAACAATGCCAATACATGTTTCTATTACCTTCCAGTTGAACCATAGGCAAATACAGTTGCATTAAGACCTTGTACAACTCCCGAGATTATAGTAGATATACATTTCTGGTAGGTATCCTGGATATAAAAAGCCAAGTCATATAAACAAAACCAAAAAGTGATTACTTAGAATGCCTTCTTTTTAACTACAGAAAGTAAGCGGAGCATTCAAACTGTATTTTGTTCAGCATGGTTTACTGAATATCGCAATAATGTCAATATCAAACCAACCAAACTCCAATTAAATCATATCGTCACCATTATTCTTTATTATAGACTTTAGAGGAGTCCAGTGCAGAGGAAAGTAAAACATAAAAAGAAAGGACCATAGGAGACCTGGATATACTTATAGATCAAACCTTCAATCTTGGAAATAAAACGAGCACACACTGGGGCGTTGCAGTCACAGCCAATAGAAGTTATGGTCATCAAAATACATGGTCAACAAATTCATAATCATCTTCTCACTTTCTGTTTCAATTTCCCTTTACTGGGAACTGCTGCTTGGCTAAAATAGTGCTCCATTTGGGAACAAAAGCTAGGGAGGAAGAATTTGGGTTCGACAGTCACAAACATTATGAAAATACTTTACAAAGACTAAATTAAATAACTTGATGTGTTTGAGTCATAATCATGAAAAAGCATTTTTTTTTTTATCTCTAACACTAAATTGAAATCCAAAATTCACATTTCAAATTGCAACTTAGTGTTTCCAAATCCATTAACAAAAACTACAAGGCTTCTAAGTATAAACTTTCCAAAAAGAATGGACGTACCAAATTTGTAGACTGAGGACCAAAGGCGTGATCGAAACAATACTTTTTCTCTTTGGTTCGATTTTGAATGCGATCCAAATAATCCTTTGATAAGTCAGGATCTAACACTACCACTTCCTTAAATGTCACAAATTTCTCATTTTCAGATTTTCAAATCAAAACTTAGAAAAAGAAAAAGAAGAAAAATTTGAGCACTTACCTTGTTGTTTTTTACTCTAACAATGTCGCGACTGCATTCCCTCTGACTTAACGGTCTACATTTTACCGCAACCTGTAAAAATAAAAGAATAGCACGAAGATGATGATGAAATGAAAGATGCGAAAATTTTAACAAAATGAAGAGTGAGTTTCAGAGTGAAAAATAGAAAACTAACCGTTAAAGTCGTAGTTTGCTTCTTAGCTGGAGCTCTAATCGTCGGCATATTTTAACTACATCGGTTTCAACCTAAATTTCGTGGCTGAAAACCTTGCAACTTCAGTGGAAATTCAAAATGAGTCTGGAAGAAGCGCCGATTTTATTTTTTATTTTTTGTTTTTTAAAGAATGGTAACCCACTCGGAGAAAATTTGAATATATGTCATTACATTATATATCATAAAAAACAGGAGTCGCCATTTTCTAAAAGATAAATTAAATAAAATAATTACGCAGGAATTAGTGGGAGACGCGTTTGAGGGAAAGATTCAATGCGTTGACGGTGTAAATAAAGCTGATGCAGCGAAGAAAGTAAATTACTATTAATTGCCCTGTGAAGGAGGTAATAAATCAATATAAGAGGAGACACACATTTTCAGAACCAAGACAAGAGATGACGTGAAACAAAAGAACGATGCTGTCTAAAATTAAAACCGCACAATTAACGCCTGGTAGTTGGGTTTTGGGGAAATTTGTCACGAGATTTTTCACTTTTTTTTTTGAACATTTGAAGAAAAAATAAATATGTTTTTAACTTTTTATAGATTTAAGACATTGTACCTTAGAACATGCACACGTGTTTTTTTATATTTGTTGTATTTTTATTATAGAATAAAAATTCGAATTTAATTTTAATATTTAAATAATATGTAGAGTTTTTTTAAAAAAACACATTCGAATATAATGCCTTGGCAATTTGGGTTGGATGTAGACATCCCAAGTTGGAGAAAATCCCTACCAACCACCAAACTCGAACTTGGACGTCCCTACAAACCCTTCAGATCGCTTGAATCTAGCAAACTCAAATTTTCTTTGTTTAAAATGAATAAAATCCTACCACATTTCAATTACTCTATCAACACTTTCATTCACTTTAATTTCATCTTTCAACTCTAAACCCTCCAAGGAAGAAGAGAAAGGTAGAAGAAAAGACAGCAATAAGGAAAAAACCAATAAAACTTTGGAATAGATTCCAAACCTTTAAATAGAGGTATAAAATGGCAGAAACAATCACCTTTTCATATCTTTGCAATATGGTCTTCACTGCCATTGACAATAAGTCCAGAAACATGAGCATCAACTGAATAGACAATGGAAGTATGACTAACCATCACCATTAATACTTTGCCACTTTGTGCCCATAACATGATGGAACTAATGCAAAAGAAACAGGTAGTAAGAGTTATTGCAACTATACATTCAAGTAATAAGAACATGATAACAAAACTAAAAGAGAGACATAGGAGGGGAAATGAAGATAAATTTAGAACTGAAAGACAAGCCACCTTGTAGTGATAGGATAATAAAACAAAGGATGAAGGATACTAACCCATCATGTGACGCAGAAAGAATCCCCAATCCATGCATAACTGTCAAACCCCCGAACAATCTCTGCACGATGCGTAGCAGCGTAAGTGCTTGTGCAAACTAGATTCCATAGTTGCATTGGCTTCGTGGAAATTGAATAATTATGTGGAATGTCAAACAATATAATTTTAAAAAAATTAAGTAGTGATGAAATTAAAAGTTTTTGAAATTAGATGATTAAAATAAAATATTCTTTTATATTCTTTATGAAGATGGGTGACTAAAATAGAATTTTACTTTTTTATACTCTGCATGTTTGTTTTACTGTCTATGTTTGGGTTTCGTAATTGTCGTTTCTAAAGTTTAAATTTACATTCCCCCTTAAAAGTATAATATATCTCACCATTATATCCAACTATTTGTAAATCAATTAACTTACTCGTTAATTTCTAAAATTGTCGATTAATAAATGATTGGGTAAAGTCTTCGAATTTTAATTTTCAAAATCTTGAATCTTGATTTTGTTAGTGGGCAAGCTCGATATTGATCATCTTTACTCCATCAAAATGTGCTGGAAGAACAAACAAAAGAGAGGAAGTACTACAAGAGGAAATCTTGACATCTATTATATTATGTTTCGGTAAAAATGGAACATCTATTTCGAAAAAAACAACAAATATAAAAAAACACACCGTTTCATTCTAACACGGGAACGGTAAATGTTACAATTTTCACTTAGATACTTTTATCATGGGCTTACGTGAGTACCTTCAATTGTCTGCCAAGTCTGTCAGATGTAAAAGATAGGCCAACACCTGTGAATTTAATTACTCATCCAAATTCTAGCATATATCATTTGTGATACATGCATGTCTGTGTATGATAAAGATTGATCTTAAACTACCCAGGCATTAATAATCCTTTGCTTCGTATTTATTGTGGCTATGGGGGAAGGGGAATTGTCTTCTATAACAAATAACAAGATTAACAAGGAATACACAAAATATCTTCCTTTTCCATCATACTTGATTTCAACAATCATTGTTGCCTTCTTTTTCCTATTCTTGGAAATTAAAAATGTGGTCATCAAATTTTACATCCAAAGATTAGCAACAACATAAACACTAAAAACCCTAAAACTTCTTTTCAAATCAAAGTTAATAATAAAACTTTAATGTCTAGTTTTGAAGAAAAAGATTATTTAATACACATGTATTACACTAATTAAACATGCAATAAAAAATAGCTAGCACAAATTTAAACTTGAAACTAAAAGGATAAATAAAAACTCTTACAAAAATAATACCTCTTCAAAACAAGCAAAAAAATTAGCTTTTCTTTCCCAAAAACAAGTCATGAGTAACTAAACATTACCAATTGAAGTTAGTTTATTGCTAACTCATTCTAAAACATGATAAAAAAAAATTACTCCTATTTTATAGGATAAAGGTCTAATCTAATCCAAGTATAATTTACAATATATCTGCAAACAATCAGAAAATGGGAAAGAATGCAAATACAATATACTACCCGGGGGGGGGGGGGAGGAAGGAGTTAACATATACCCATGATACATTACATCTATCAATGATACATAAATATTTGATTAGTTGATATATCTACAAGGGATTATATTTAAATCATTTAAACAAAAACAAAAACAAAAACAAAAACAAAACAAAAAGAAGTAACGTTGTAAACGGAGTACCTTCATCAAATTCAACAGCAAAATACCACTGGTATCATATATTCCCTTTCTCCCCCTTACTTCTTGGAGACTCATTTAAGTTGCAAACTTATCATTACGTGATTCTTTACAAGAAATCTCATCATTTCCGGTGTAGATGTCGATTGAAACAAGTGACCAAAGAACGCCACCAAATTTCTGTCTTTTTGCTTCAACTACTGATTTTATTCACATTTGGGATGAGCAAATGTTACTAGCATGCACCTCTGCAATTACACTTCACACAAACTTTCATCCACGTTTCCGTCAAGCAATGGCTTCCTACTAGTTATTCTGGGTGTAGAGACTGGTTGACTTCCATCATTAGACTTGTCGACGGCATGTAGGAAGACACCTGTCAGATAAACACCAATTATAAAACCTTCTGAAAAATAACCAATATATGAAAAGTTCAAGTTTTTTTATCAAGGAATCATGCTGCATCTAGATTTTTCAGTGTAATACAAGAGATAAAGAATGTTCTATCCTAAACTAGTAATCCTCAGAAAAACTTCACCTTGAGATCATACAGAAACAGTGTTGCATCATGATTAATTTCTGCTGCCCGACCGTTGTAGCACATAAACATAATTCTTTTTTTTTTTAGGGGAACATTTTATTAATCGTCCCTTTGTAAAAGTGATGCACGGTTAGTAGCTTTGAGTACATTGGTATGTTTCAAAGAGGCTTAATTTAAAAAAGAACAAAATAAAGAATCTATAATCCGATCTTTTCCAGGAAACATTATCAAAAACTTATTTATTACTCACCTATAAACCATATTCCAGCAGCAAGAAAGAGAATAGAGGTCAAAATAAGTGCAGTGTCCCTCCAATTGTTAATATGATCCTGCTCGTCAATGACGCAATAAAAAATTAAGTCCATAGTGAAAATAGATAGGTTGAAGTTGGAAAGACATGTAATAATTCATAAGATCCCAATTTGAAAGAAATAAAAATATATTCAGATTCTTGCATCAAGTAATGCTACAAGAAGCAGGATTAGAAATAGAAGCTAGGCAATTATAAAGGGTTGTGTTAAGAAATAAGCTAGTTAATAAGGTAAAGATAAGGTTAGCCATTAAACAGAACAAAACAGCTATCAGCAAGGGTCAAATTAGTTTTTCATAAACCTCTTTTAAATGAACAGAAACTATATATATATATATATATATATATATATATGCAACTCATATGTTATTATAATTTCATTTAACTTATTCAACAATGAAATTAATGTGAGTTTCAAGGATCAAATTTTCAACCCACACTTTTAGCAGTATTTTTTACAATAGTTTGACAAACTATTGTGTTTGACAACAATTACAGGACAACTGCAAGGCATGCTAAATTCTTATAAGTTGAAAGTAATGTCAAAAATTAAGCACACTTCTAAAAGGTTGAAAGAATTTTCGAATATTGTGTTCAAAGTTAGAAAGGGCAAATAAAATTTTCGGAGAAATACAAATCAGAAAACAGCATATCAATGTAAATCAACAAGTCTACCACACCAAATACATGCCCATACAAGCTCAGATGTAAATGAACTCACCTGAAGAATCCCAACAAGTGGTGAGGAAGGTACATCGCCAAATATGTGAATCGATACAGTAGAGATTGCCATAGATAATGGTCTCAAACTCGGTCTTACACAATGGAGACATACATAATTGACTGGAGCCTGCAAAAACAATGTTTGGGGAGAAAGTAACACTATAAATCAACAAAACTGGTCAAATGTTTGAATAATACTAGTCCAAAATAATAAATATTGTTCCAGTGCTGATGAATTCACTACAGTGGCAAATATGAACTAGAAAAGCTCCTATTTCAAAGGAGGAAAATGCTAATGGTTCAATATCAATAAACTAAAAAGCTATATGTGTTCAAAACAAGTGGGTAAGACTCGTTGAATAGATTCTAATTAAATCTTCCTCAAAATGAGAGTTACGCCTGCAGAAATACAAATATATAAGAATTTGGAGAAAAAACAAAATCATATCTAGCACACTCAAACACCAAAAAGGAAAAATCTAGCTCACTCCATTGTCATATTACCTGAGTTGCAAAAACAAGTAATTCACCCACAGCAAAAAGAACTATAAAACCATACAAGCTCCTGAGACAGAAAGCAGAGAAGCAAGATATTGCACCCAGAAATGTTGCACCTGAAAGAAGCTGTTATAGAAGCAAAGTAAGCCATATATAACGCAATAAAAGGAAACAACAGAAGGAGACAGTTTCATACTATAACAGCTAATAGTTAGTTTCATCTGGAAGTAGGATAGAATTACCCAATTTTATGAAAATCACAATATATCTGTTTGTCTTTGTTTGCTGGTTAATTTGTTATTTTTCTATAATTTGTAGTGTGTTTGGGATTTCTCCTTAACTGTGTATATTTAGAGAAGTAATATTGGAGAATAATTTCCATTAACAAAGTCCTATGTTCATCTTTTGTTTTATTACATCAGAGGCTTTATCAGGCAAAATAACAAAGAATACCACTTATAGTTCAATTTCTCTGAAAACCCTCTCCAGTTTATAGCAACTTATTTTTCCTATCCATATGAAAGAAACTGAATAGCCCTTTTCTTATAAGCATGCCATTCACACCAAACATCATTAAAGCAACCCAAACTCAGAATAAAAGCATTAGATATTGTAGCACTTATGCAATCTAGGATGAAACCACCAGATAATGTTCCTATATTTTGATAAGTATGTAAAATGAAACCATTCAGGCAAAACATCATCAAAACAAAACAAACTCACAATAAAAGCATTAGATATTGTAGCACCCATGCGATCTAGGATGAAGCCACCAGATATTGTTCCTAAAATCCCACATACAATTGTAACCCCTCCAAACAACATATCTGCACTCTTCTGCAAATAGCACAACTTAAATGAGTACAACACCAAAAGGAAGGGCAGGGTGATTCTTTGTGATGCCAAAAGAAAATACTAAAAAGAAGACTTTAAAGGATAAGAACGCAATTTGGAAGAAACCGTACCATATGATAAATATTATAACCAGCCTTTGGTCCCCAATAAGAGTATGCTCCAATGACAAAGTTGTATGCAATGTAACCTGACAGAGAAAATGTCAGTAAAGTAATATTTCACAAACCAAAGTAATACCATATGTAATAAATACAAGCTTTGCAGCAGTGATGAAAACAGAAACCACACATTTTTTATAGACTGTCTTAGAGATGGCCAGAAGCAAAATTTAACTTGCAAAAGTTGTTGCAAAAATAGAAAAACTCAGCATTACAAGTGGATGTGAGGAGGTCAAGAAAATACCAAAAACATTTACAACATAAACTTTGTCCACCAAAAGCACTTTCATGTCTTTTGCAAACCGAGAGAGCTGATTCAAAATATTGTGTATGCTTTCCGACCTATCAATGAAAACAGGAACAATCAAGGTATTGAAGGAATGATAACTATCAAAGTACATGCCAAATGTTTCTGCACATCCATAGTATTAAATCCTTGAACAGATTAGCTTTTAACATCAGTAAAACAGGATAAGATACAATTATTCCAAGGATACATGACCCATTTTGACAATTACATTGGATGTTGGTTTATGCCCCACTGCCAA
The DNA here is from genome assembly GCF_025698485.1 of Gossypium arboreum. Lineage (NCBI taxonomy): Eukaryota > Viridiplantae > Streptophyta > Magnoliopsida > Malvales > Malvaceae > Gossypium > Gossypium arboreum. The sequence continues at coordinate 44,665,022 of NC_069080.1, forward strand.
GTGCAAGGATATCACAGATTAAGGATTCCTCCATCACAAGGCTGGTTATTACCAGCTTATATTTTATGATCTTCATGTTTTGTGCACTTTTCATGTGCCCAACTCTTCATAAGCTCCAAAGTCATAGCAGCCATTCCCACCTTCCAACTAGGGGCTTATTGGTAAGAAGACTGATAGAAACAGGATGGAGCAGGGTTATGACCCTAATGTGTCCAACATTCTTAATACAACTAGAATCCTAATGCTTTACGTATTATAAATCCTTTCAATCTAGTTTAGTATATGAATTTCTACCTTTCTTTAATAAATTTCTTATTGGGAAAAAGTACATAATATTTTGAAGAAGTTTTCCATCATGGGTTGACGAACCTCTCACTGACACGAATAGACTAATGAATGATTTATAAGAAAGCATGGGTTGAAGAGCCACTTACTTGGAAGTTTTACTCAATTTGTCACCAATGATACCATCACCTCCAACCAACATACGACCATCTAGTTTTGATGCCTTTGAATCTGCAACTAAGATAAGTTGAAATTTGAAAAAAAAAAAAAAAGAGAGGGTACTTTAATGGTTAGCAAGCAGCTTATTACAAGAAACATGCAAACCTTTTTCTTTTTTAAAAGAAAACTTATGAATGAACTTGATTTTAGTTGTACTTCTTTTCTTATTAGTATTTTCCTAGAACCAACAAACCAAAGGTTTTTAGTTGAGTTTTGTTTAGATTTTTAAACACATAATTTTATCTTAATTACAATCAAAATCAACTTGATCAACACTTGAATTCAGTTAGCAAGAAGTTGAACCAATCCATCACAAGAAAATCCATAGTAATTGCCAGTCCATACATTTGCAACATGATTACACATGTTTTATCCTGGTTTAAAGATTTGGTCAAATATGAAAGGTCATTCACAGGAACAACAAGACAGAAATGCTGGAACAGGAGTATGAAAAAAATTAAATATCTATGGATGATTACAAATACTAACATGATAGACAGTCTTGTATAAGTACCTTTAGAATAAAAACAAAACAATAGGAGGACTTTAAAAGTTGTAGAACTTGTACGGCACATCAAGAGAGTAATTATAGAATCTAGAGAAGACCTTGCATTTGATCTGTCTTACTGAACGGACCAGGGATTGGCATCATAATGGAAATCCCATTACTTCTATGTTTTGGCTACATCCCAATAGAGATATAGAAAAACGTCTTAGGTAAAACATTTGGATAATGAAAACATGAGTGGCACATGATAAGTCAAATATTTTACGTAAGAAGGGAAAAAAAAATTCCTTTGAATTTTGTTTTTGCCTAATTATGCAAAAGACTAGCTCTGCCACTTATAAGGGGGAGGACCAGACACCTTCTTTCTACTCTACCCAGTCTTGTTCAAATGCATGGATATATATTATGTGTTTAGCACCCTACCATTGAAAGCAACTTCAAAACAAATAGGAGAGCCAGTAATGAGTTAATATTATAAGAAAACTATAATAACACGTACCATCAGTTACAGAAGAAACTGTCTCCACAGATGCCAATGCTTTTTTGGATTCAACAGGAGAAAAACCTATGGTTGAAGTTCAGTGATGTCAATAATTAAATTACTGTCAGATCATTAAAAAGAACATGAAATGCAGGTCACACATCAAAATAATTTACCTTTCAACTGCAAAGGTTTAACCAAAAAGCCAAAAACAGCAAATGGAAGCATCAACAATGCCTCTCCCCAGAATGCATAGCGCCAGTGGAAATGGCCCCCTACCTATATGATTAGCAAACACAGTTAGCACTTAATATTAGACTTCTTGAAGACGTGCCTAGATAGTACAGATGAATCATATGAAGTGCTTCGATCTAGGACTATATATCACATCCTTAATGTAAAACTAAGATATAAAGTGCAAACTAAAGAAAGGGATGTACAAACTTACATATCCACCATAAACATATCCAACAGCAATTCCAGTAGGTATGCACATATAAAACATTGCAAGCCAAGCCGTTTTCTGGAGAATGACAAAGAATTAGTATGATCGTGTAGTTCTGGCAGGAAGGTTGTATTCATAGTTCTAAATTCTAGAGTTGAAAAAGAAATAAACAAATGAACCTGAGAAACAGGAGCATTGTCATCAATAAATGGAGCTGCAAGACTTATGAAAGAAGCTTCTCCAACACCAACCAGCCTAAAACATCAAGACCCGGCAATAAGTTAAACATTGGCACACACCCACACAACTTGGCACAAGAAATTAATGAAGAAGGCATTGAGATTGTTACACTTACATTCGGCATATCGCAATAAACCAAAAGGAAAATGCACTAGCACATCCAGCTACAGACAAGGTCCAAACAGATAATCCAACTCCAATAAGCCTAAAAGGGTTGTAGCTGCAATTATAGAAATAAACTGACATTGAAAACCAAATTGACATGTTTATCATCAAATATAGTGCAATAATTCCAAGAATTGAAATGATGAACTCCAAAAATTAGTGCTGGTTTTACATAGTATTTAAAGCGGCAGTTCTACTACCAAAATGGCACATTGGAAAACTTTAGTGCTATGTTTGGAAACATGAATTTGAGAATTTGGATTTCCTATATAAATTATGAAAATGAAATGAATATAACATGTATAAATTAATTAAGATTCAAGGATTATATATTTCAAAGGTATAAAAAACATGAATCTCAAAATTACAAATATATATATAGGAATATTAAATTCACCAGTAAATAGACATCCAACAAATTCATGAGTTTGAAGGAAATCATAAATGTTATATTTATGTGTTATATCACAAAACTTATAATATGTTTGAAACCAAAATTCCAAAACACAGCCTAGATGTTCTCCAAGTACAATGCAAAGAACCATCGAAGGAAATTTACCTCTTTGCTAAGGAAGCAAATATTGGAGATGCCACGAGAAGCCCAACCATGAATGCAGACGATAAGAGACCATCTTGAAAGTTAGTCAAGTCAAATTCTCCCCTGCAAGTAAAAATCATTCACAGTAACACAACTGAAGCTAATCACGCTAAAAAAATATTTTACGATAGCTAAATTCACGCAGCAAAAGAGACGAATCGTTTGGAATAAAATCTTACTGAATTCCACTACCGGATTTGCAAATTCCCTTGTCATCACAAGTCTCACTACTCCCATTTACACCATTACTTGCTATGGCTCCTCGATCCACATAATTTATCATGTTAATCACACAAAATATAATCAACAACCTACAATAAATTTTAAAAAAAAAACAATATAAGTTAGGAGTTAGCATCTTTATCCAAAAAAGTCAACTAAAAAAAGCTATAGGTTCACCTAACTTGTCTTTTATCAACCCTAATTTTAGAAAGAAAGCAATAAAAATCTAGAAAAAGTGAAAGAAACTAGCATAATTTCAGGAATCATTCAAAAAAAGAAGGTTAAAATTGATTTTCTATTCTTTTCTTTTTTTTTAAAGAAAGAAGTTTTACCGTTTGGGAGTGAACCAGGAAGGAGGAGGAGAAGGATCCATAGAGGAGGAGGGAGGAACCATTTCTGGTGGTGGAACGTTTGATTGTGGAGATGAGGTTTGTTTTTCCTCTGCTTTTGGAGGAGCTGAAGAAGGTGACGCAATTAAAATTGACCTGTTTTTAAAAAATAAAAGTCCTTTGGTTTGGTTGGTTACGCAACCATGACCGTGCCGCCTACTTCCTTTTAGATTTCGTAATTCGTCAATGTAAAATATATCCGAATATACGTAGGAGAGATTCACTGTAAAATGGATTTCATCTTTTTATCTTTCCAAAATTTGAAAATTTTGATAGTAACATGAGTTTATTCAGATGCAAAGTACTTTAATCTAGTAATATCCCCGAAGCGAAATAAAGAATTAAGAGTAAAGGAGGCTCCAAAGAGAAAATGCAGTGCATTTCATGGATAGAATATAGCAGTAAGACTTCAGTTGACCCAATTCTTTAACAACGGAATCCAGTTGGGGGGAGGATTTCTTTGCATAACAATTTCTTTTATTTCACTTGGTAAAAAAAATTAATGGGTCAAGGTAACTTTTTTTTTCTTTATAAATATCTCCTTCCTTTTTTTATCCTATAAATTCCTCTCAAATTTTATTTTATTTTTCATTCCTATCTTTCTTTCAATTCTCTCAGTCTCTTCCAATCTTTTTGTTCTACATTTATTGATATCCTCATCTAAAAATATTATTATTTTTAATTATATTGTATTTTATTTGTTCGAATTAATTTCTCACGAATGATCATCTCTTTGATTCATTTCGACAACAAGCATATTTCTGTCTCCCAATCAGCAATGGTATCTCCCAATCAGCAATGGTATGATGAAATTTTAAATTTTGTTATTTTCAATTATGTTAAATTTAATTAATTATTTTTAATAATTTGAAATAATTTTTTATGTTATAAATAGGCGGATGATCGTGTTTTGGAGGTGTTCATACATAATATAAGAAAGCCTCCCATCCCTCAAATTCGTGGCTACTTGCAAGAGGTTGGATTCTTGCATACATCTCACATGCTCAGGGGCTGTAAACTCGATCCTACACTAATCAGCGCATTGGTGAAAGTTGGAGGCTCGAAGCACACACTTTCCACCTTTCATACGGCAAGTGTACAATCACATTCGAGGACGTAGCGTTACAACTCGGTCTACCGATGGATGGGCCAATTGTCACAGGATCCTCAGTCGTTCCCAGTAAAATGGACCTCTATAAAGCAATGTTAAGGAAGGTCCCGAACATGTTTGACGATGGTCGAATATCGATTAACTGGTTGGAGGATAATTTCGAAAAGCTTCTTGAAGACCCAACGGAGAAGGTTATAAAACAATACGCTTGAGCATTCATCATGAGGTTAATCAGGGGAATTTTAATGCTTGATAAATCTCAAAATTTGGTGCACGTTAGGCGGCTACTACATCTAGTGGACTTCACTGAATGCTAAAAACTAAGTTGGGGGTCTATTGTCCTGTCCACGTTATATTGGGAGCTGTGTCGAGCCACAGTATCAAATATGACATGGATCGGTGGTTGTTTGCTCCTATTGCAGTCGTGGGCCTAGTGGCAACTACCAATTTTACGTCCTAGAGTGGCCGACCCATACGTGTTCCAGTTGGTGACGAGGTAAAACTTTTAAATTTATTAATAAATATGTAGTTTGTATGATAAATGTTTTTATTTATTATATTTTTGACTAATGTATCACCTGTACAGGTTGAACCATGGGCCGAGTTACGCGGGATTGCCGGAGGAGCTTGAAGATTTTAGGCTACTGTTAAATCAATGCTCCAAAGCCGAGGTTAGTTACTTATTATTTCTAACTTATATTAATTACATAATGATTAGTAAAAAAATCGTACGTAACGATATTTGTAATTCTACTTTTTAGTTTAAATGTATATTGTATGCCGACACTAATATCATATCTTGCATCCTGCCAGAAGTGTTTGTAAATCGAGATATGTAGGGCACAAAGGTGCCATTGATAGTGTACGCGACAGTGGAAATGCATGATTTGGGTGTTACGGTAGTTCAAGTGGAGGCAATGAATTCCACCGCCACCGCGAGACATGAATGAGCTGCATAAGGTGGACATGCTAGGGAAGAAACACGAAGATTAGGTAGAGAAGCACAATGAGCACATCCAGGCTTGGGATTGTAGGATGGAATCCTTAATTGTCCGCAATCCATTTTTCTCAACGGATACGACAGTAGATACCGATTACATGACACGGTTCAAAGTCACCGGAAAACAGTATCTGCTATTGTCGGAAGCGAGGACTAGGCAAATTTGGCCAAAGAGGCAATGACGACCATCACAGCAGCAACATAGAAGGGGACGCGATCGCACGACGGGTCATCATCGACTCCAGCAGAAGAAGCGTCACCTATGTTTACACAATAATCGAGTCTGTTCACTTCACTTGTTCTTTTTTTACTTCACAAACCCCATGTTTCATTCACAAGCCACCACACTACGCACCACTACCATACGTGGGCAATTATTCTGTTCTCATAGGTATATATTTCGAGGCATTGACGTCCCTCGCATTCTTCACCCCCATGCCAGTATTAATGCTGAGCCAGATGTCCGGTCAGATGCCGGTGCATGCATCACCACCGATGACAACACCAATACAAATGCTCATGCAGCAGTCGATGTCAGTGTCGATGCCGAGGACAATACTAATGTACCTGAGATTTGGGTCACCTTATTATTACACGTCGATAGTGATACAACCATCGCACACATTTTCCCCGATAAGACGATTGATGTATTTTTTTTCTAAATAGTACGATATAAATATATATTTTTGGAATAAATAAATAAACCGAGGTTTTTCATTTGAACATCACATTTGTTTTCGTTATTGTCTAACGTGAGTTATGTGTAAGTTAACAAGAGATAACAAATTTGAAACACCTGAATAATGGAAACATTGTAATTAGTATTTTATTTGGAAGAAAATAATGCTATCGACGTTGTAGCCACAATGTGCCCCTATACAGAGAACATGTTGTATTCGTATGCCTAGGTTTCTATAGTACTCGCATAACCTCTGTTGATTGTCCTTCTCTCGAATACCCATATTGTTCCTTATTCGGGTGAAATTCGGGCGACCTTTGGGGACGCGACGTAGGTCCTTGTTTGGCACCAATTCGTACAACACACTAGACATCAGTGGCTACATATCTTATCTGGGATAATTGGGAATTTAAGACTCCACACATTGTGAATGTGTTTTAGTTTGCTTAGGAAAAAATCCCATTCATCTGTTGTTTCTCCAATAGTTATTACAAATGCTATCGGTAGAATCCTCCGATTACCATACTGAGTAACAGTAATCAACAGATAATGTTGCTACCTTCCATACAGCCAGATGCTGTCAATTTGAACTAAAGGCTTGTTGTGCCGAAAAGCTTCTCCGTATTGATCGAAGGTCCAAAGGATTGGATGAAATACTCTTTTTCTAAGGACCAATCGATCACCGAAGTATGCCAGGTACATTTTTAGATTGATTACGAAACCTAGTACGTACCAATCCAATACCTGACACTATTTCCATAGATAGTTGTATGAACTATCCCACCCGTGATGCAACTTATCCATAGTCTTCTGTTTTGTAACCCACACTTTATAGTACGTTAGAGTGTACTCGTACTGGCTACAAATGTTTGCAATCAACATTGGGACAAGAATCTTGGGACTCGTATTCACCATCGGTAGAATAATGTCAAAAATCATGTCAGAGTCTAGTCTCAGATAGTCTTAACTTGCTCCCAACACAACAAAAGTATGTGGACCAGAATACTTTTTTATCGTTCATAGCCCGATTTTCTTATGAAAAGATGCCATAATATTCTACTTGCACCTTCTATCTCACATTGTGCACTTTCCTTCGAACTTTTCAGAACAGACTTCGTAACGTAATAGTTTACGCCGTTCTTGAATCTATACCGCTTCAGTGTAGCAATGAAAACATCTTTGTTTGAGTATTCCATTCTAACTTCCAATACTCGTACATCACGAGATATGCTTGCATGCCATGTGTTTTGTGCGGTAGCTGCAAAAACTCTAAACCACCCTCGACCGATAGGTTGATGTTCGTAATGTGGGGCACAGGTTCATATGCCCTGAACCATGGATCTAGATTTGAGCCATTGTTTGAGGCGTTATCTACAAACTTGTAAGGTCCTGGCTCCAGTTCAAAAGATAGTGCCACTTTTGAACCATCTAGACTATACTGTCGAATTGGCTTAGGTCTGATTTCTCCTCATCAACTAGATCTATTGCCCCTTCTTCCTTATCTGAATCTTCTTCCTTGACCACCCTTTCTTCCTCACTGATACGTTCTTCATAAACCATACATTCTTCCTCATTTGTGCTTTTATTGTCACATTTAAGCAAGGAGCTGGACGTACCCTCGTCGATCACTATCGAAATGAGTAGGTTATTGGTTCTCTTATAACCTATGTTCCTTCCAAAAAATACATCGATTTGATGTCTGGTGTACGTCAATGATCCCCCTGTATAATTGCTTCTGCCCTATGACATCAACTTAGTGCCGAAGTTGAAATTGAACGTACTGATTGAATGTCGAGCCCAAGTGTCAAGATTTGGGTTATGCTCAAATCCTAATCGGTACTAGGCACCGAAGTTTAGATCCGTACCAAAGACCGATGAGTGTCTGCTCATAGATTTTTTGGAAACATCGTAGTAATTGTTTTATAATATGCTAGTGAATTCACCGCACAATTGTGTAGTAGAACTTACTGCTTTAGCTTCGATTTTCATATTCACCGTAATGGTGGTAAAAAATAGGCTAGACCGATCAGCTTTGGTAAACTCGGCGTGTAACTTCATTACAACATTTCTACTTGAGTAGTGTAATGATATGACTGTTTTGAGATGGACCTCACCAATAACTCATACCTATAGGGGTCAACAGAAGCAAGAAATCTACATTCCAACTTTGAAATTCTTCCCTGGGTCGATCCCCTGACTTTCCTCCTAATTCTGGTCCGTAGCTCACACAATTTAATGGTAGGATTGAATGCTAATTCCATGGACTTCACTCTTACAAACACCATCCTAGCTTCTGTACTACAATTTTGACTGCCGTAGTACACACAACTCTTACAAGACAACTATTTGATGTTTGAAATTTATTTCATGCATGTCTAGGTTATGAAAAATACATTCCTTTTATAGGAAGATTATAACTGTTTGTTTTCAGTGAAATTGGAATAGTGGTTTCGGGACCACAAATTCGAGTCCTAAAATAAAAATTATTTTAATATTATTTTATGGTATTAATTATGATAGAAATATCATATAAAAAAGATTCGTAAAGAAATTTTACCGATTACATGTTTAATTTAATAGAAAGGACCAAATTGCATAAAGTACAAAAGTTGGATTCTAGTAGCTATAAGTATCAAATAGCTATGGAATTCAAAATTTGAGGTCCTTATATGGAAAATAGACCATTAAGAGGAGTTAGTAGATAAGTATTCTTAGTCATCCATGGAAAATTAAATAAAGAAAAGGACTAAATTGGAAAGTAAAAATAATAAAAGATGATAAATGATTAAATAAAGAAAATATCATCTTTTTCATCATTTTTCCCAAATATATTTACATGGAAACCCTAGTTAGAAGATATTTAAGGTAGAAAGCTTATTTGGCTCAATTAGGTGAGTATTCAAGTCTCGTATTTAGTAATTTTTATATTTCGGAGATCGTAATAGCATAATTTGGCTATCTTGGGGATTAATTTGCAAATTTATCAAAGTAATAGGGTTTTTCCATCGATGAATATAATTTAATTATGAAGTTTTATGGTAGAAAATGAAAGGCTATTGATAGATAAACAACTTTTGTAAAGGGATTTTGATGAAATTATGATTTAGGGATTAAATTGAAAAGTTGTAAAATTTATGGATAAATTTTGAGTTTTATGAAATAAATGGGCTGCTATTGTGACATGTAAAAATTGAATAGGCTTGGAATAAGGATTAAATTGCATGAATTTTATTTTCAGAGCCTAGAGACAAAATCGTAATTAAATAAAAGTATAGGGGCAAAATGGTAATTTTGCCTAAGATGCGAATTGAATTGAATTTAATATGAATTGTATTAAATTGAGTTAAATTTACTCGTATAGACCTTGAAAGATAAAATACAGAATTAGATCGAGGAAAAGAGAAAGTGTCGGATTAATAGACAACAAATTAACGAACACTTGTCAAGGTAAGTTCATGTAACTAAATTGTGTATATTTATATGTTTAAATTGAATGTTATGTATGTGTATTGTATAATTTACATGTATGAAAATTGGTCACATATCCAATAATGCTCGATAAGTATTAAGTCCCGATTGAATAAATGAAATTCGATGGATTCAGGGTTCCCGAATTGGTTGTGGTCCTGCATATGTTGCGGACACAACATAGCTCGAAAGAACGTCCCATTATTAGCCCTCTCGAGCTTCCAGTTATATGGTTCTTGCGAGCTTCCTATTAATAGCTCTTCGGAGCATTCCGATTGGTTGTTATTCTGCATGTGTTGTAGACACACAACTGCTCTTATGGGCATCCCGATATGTAATATCCTGAATTAGGGCTTAGTCAGAATAGTGGTTTTGTAACCACAAATCTGAGATAGAAATAATTATTTTATAATTATTTTGATGAATATGATATGATTGCATGATTGTGTGAAAATTTCGTGATGAAATTCTATGCCTAAAGTGTTTAAATTGAAAGTAGGGACTAAATCGAATAAGTTGCAAAATTTGCATTCTAGAAGTTTTTAGTATGAAATTGCATTGAAATATTAATTAGGAGGTCTTAAATAGCAATTTGACCAATTTCTAAGTCTATGGACAAAATTGGACATGGATGGAATTTTGGAAAGTTTAGTAGTAAGGGCATTTTGGTCATTTAGTTATTAAAATGAATTAAAAACAAAATTAAAAGCCAATTTTGTCCATCTTCTTCATTAGGCCGAAATTTCAAGGGTTCTCCATATTTAGGGTTTGTTTCAAGCTTCCAAGCTCCATAGTAAGTGATTCCAAGCCCGCTTTTAATGTTCTTTACGCTTTTGGAATCCGTTAGCTTCGATTAAGCTTATGTTAGCAATAATTCAACCTAGGGTTTATATTTGGAAAAATACCCATAAATGAAATTTGTGTATTTTGATGTTTTATGATAGAATATGGGGTTTTAAATTATGTTAGACAACTTTTGCTACTCGGTTTTGAGTGAAAACGAGTAAAAGGGCTTAATCGGTAAAAATACCTAATAGTCACAAGTATATGTTAGAGTAAGAATTTGATGTTACCATAGAAGGGAAAAATGATCAGCATGTTATAAAACATAAGAATAAGGAATAAAGTTTAATTCCCGAGCCTAGGGGCAAAAGTGTAATTATGTAAAAGTTTAGGGGCAAAAGTGTAATTTTTCCAAAGTTCGTATTAAATGCTATTTTGATGAATGTATGTATTGAATAAGATTAATTTGGCATTATAGATCAAGGGAAACGAGATTCAAGTCGCGATCGAAGAAAAGAAAAGATTGTGGACTAAATTGCAAAATATTTATATTTTGGTACCAAGGTAAGTTCATGTGTAAATAATGTAGCATAAATGTTATTTTTAAGTTATTAATGTTAATTATATGATATGCTGATTTTTAATCGTGAAATATTATGCTTTGTGGTTAATATTGAGTAATATGCAAATTATGTTTACTACTTGATAAATATGAATTGCTACCAAGTATCGGTTCCGATATTCCATGGAAGACGGCAAATGTGAGATCGAGGGAAAAAGCCCGTTTGAACCTTAGGAATAGATTAGGATACAAGTGACATGTCACTAGGATGGTTGAGCATCCGAACTCGTTGAGTTGAGTCCGAGTTCACTTATGGATGCGAATGTCCGAACTCGTTGAGTTGAGTCCGAGTTCGTGAAATGTAACTAGGCATCTGAACTCGTTGAGTTGAGTCCGAGTTCACTTATGGATGCGAACACCCGAGCTCGTTGAGTTGAGTCCGAGTTCACTTAGGGGCGGGTTACATGATTTCTTGATTACATATGAGGCACTTATGTGCAAATTATCCGTATCCGAGTTGTATTCGATGTGTTCAACGGTGAAATTTCTAGTGAAATGGAAGAACACTTAAGATGCAAGCGACGTTTTGGTAAGTGTTGTGAAATGGACACTTTGGACAGGTATGTTCTTAACCCTCGGGTTGAAAATAGATACAACAACGATAAGGTGGTAAGATGATGAATGATGTTTAGAAATGTGATATATGTTTTGGTGATACCATGCTAAAGTTGTTTGGTATATTTGTATTGTTATGTTACTTGTTATTTACATATGAACTTACTAAGCATTTATGCTTATGCCCTCCTCTTTATTTACTGTAGTTTTGAACAAGCCAACTCGGGAATCGGGACGGGTCGAAGGTTCGATCACACTATCCAAAGGACTTTCATCTGGGTAAATGGCTTGTAAAACTTAAGTATGGCATGTATAGCAATATACTTATTTTGTGTAAATAATTTTATGATATGGCCATGATTGGTTGAGAAAATGTTTGATATTGATAAGTCATGGTGATGGTTAAATTTAGATCATGTTTGATATCATGGAAGTTTAATAGGTTATCTAGTTCATAACAACTCATGAAAAGATGAAATTTGTCTTAAAACAGAATATTGCTGCAGCAATGACATGAATTTGAAAAATCACTAAAAATAGTATAAATGGAATTAAATGATGAGAAAGTTATTAAATTGAATCTTAATGAGTCTATTTTCATATGGATTAAAAAAAAACAGGCATATAAATTATACTTTATGAGATATTTGAAACCTTGTGAAATAGGGCCAGAGTGATTTCTGGATCCTCTGTTCTGACTTTAAAAATTCATAATAAATTGTACAAAAATAATTAGAAGTTATTATTTATATGTAAAGATTCCTTGTTGAGTCTAGTTTTATGAGAAACAAACCTTGTAGTCATTGAAATTCTGTATAGAGAGATATCTGATTCGTAATACACAGAGGTCAGAGCAGTCGAACCCTGAAACAGGGGAGACTTTAACTAATAAACTGTACTAATTGGCCCAACCAAAAATTCTAGAAAAAATTAGTAAATATATATATGAGTCTAGATTTAGGGAAAATTTACGGATCTTGATTTTGAGTTTCTTAACTCGAGATATGATTTTTCTTGTAACTATGACGCGGGTAGCTAGAAAGCTGTGAATGTAGAAACAAATAATTTGATGTTCTTAATTTCATAAATTATGTTCGGTAACCCCTCAAGCTCGACTCCGGCGACGGTTTCGGGCGTGGGGGCGTTACTCGATATATGGCTCTTCGTGAGCTTTTCGATTAAAGGCTCTTTGTGAGCTTTTCAATTAATGGCTCTCCAGAGCTTCCCGGTATGGCTCGCTTGAACTTCTCGATATATGGTTATACAGAGCTTCCCGATTAATGGCTCTTTGGAGTTACCCGTTATTAGCTCACATGAGCTTCCTGATTATGGCTCTTATGAGCATTCCGTTATACAGCCCGGATAAGCTTCCCGTTATATGGCTCACATGAGCTTCCTGTTATATGGCTCAAGAGAGGGCTTCCCGATTATGTGCTCTAATGAACACCCCCGAATATAAATTGACAAATCTCTGATTTATACACTTCATATGTACTACCCATGTATCCATCGATATTTTAAATGATTCAACGGGTAAAGTTCCAATATGAGATGAAATGAATTCAAGATGAATTATTATGAGAAATATTTGAAGTACAAAGATATCATATGTACATGTTCACGTATACTTTAAGTGATAAAAACATGTATGTGAAAATTGAATATTGATGAGCTCATTCATGTTTCTTGGTATTTATGTGAATTACATGACTAACATGCTTGATGAGGATAAGTGTTTAGACAATTGGCCAAATTGGTTTGAGCATGTTTAGTTAGCTTACCTTAATGTGAAATAAATGGTAAGTTAATTTCCTGTTATACATGTAACAACCCAATTTTGACCCTAATCGGAACGGTAGTTTTGGGACCACGAATCCGAGTTAAAAAATATTTAAAAATTATTCTCTATGTTTATTTTGTGTGAATGTATATCTGTGAAATTTTCGTGCTTTAATTTTATCGTTTAAGTGTCCGATTGAATAAAGGACTTAATCGCGTAAAATAAAAATTTGGTGGTTATTTCCAAAATGGGCCGAATTGCTAATGGCTTTATTAATGGAAGCCTTTAAGTTGTAAATAGCCCATTTACATATTAGTTGGACGATATTAGGCATATGTTATATAGTTTTTATATTATATCATTAAGGTTATATATGTAAATTAAACTTTAAATTATAATAAGTTATAATATATATCATAAAACATAAAAATAAGCCATGTTCATTCTTTTTTTTTACCAAAACTAAACAAAAAGAAAAAGAAATATTAGAAGCTAGGGTTCGGCCATCTTTAAAGATCAATCAAGGTATGTGTTTAGCTCGGTTTTTGATAATTTTTATGTTTTTGAGATCGTTGCTAAGTTATCTTCAAGGCCCATGCTTGAATTTTTTATTTTGGAAAATATTTTGAGTTATGCCATTGTTGAGAGCTTGTGATTTTTGTTGTTTGATGATGAAATATGAAAGATAGGTTTTAGATTAACATGTTTTGCATTGGAGTTTTTGATGATTTTGAGTAATTAGGACTAAATTGAAAAATAATAATTTGAGGGACTAAAATGTGAAATAAATGAAATGTAAGGACTTGTATGGATATGGGTAAGATTCGGTCTAACTTGGGTATAGGGAAATTTTGCATATTTTGTGTTTTGTGTAAGAAGGGCTAAATTGTAAAAAGTGTAAATGTTAGGGGTAAAATGGTAATTTTTTGATTTATGTGTTTTTGGACTAAATTGAATGAAAATATATTTGAATGTGATTAATTTGAATATGTTTAGATCAAGAACCAAAGAAATTGAATTTGGATCGGAGGAAAACGAAAGTTGTCGACTAGCTGTCCCGTTTCGTTTTACATAGTCCAAGGTAAGTTTATAAGCAAATAGACGTACCTAATTTTAATTAAATGCAAAGTATATATATTGAACTGAAATAAATGAACTATTATATGCTATATCTGAATGTGAATAAGCTTGGATACTATATTTCCAAGTTCGTTTCGACCGAGTTACGACGTCCGAAAGCCGCGTATGGACCTTAGGAATAGTTAGGATACATATGTCATGACATAGGATTCCGATATATGTGTGCGAGTAATACCATGGCATCGATATGTGATTCCGATATATATGTGTAAGTAAGACCCTGTCTAGGACAGTGGCATCGATATGTGATTACATGTAAGACCACGTCTGGGACGTTGGCATTGTACAATATATGTGTGATTATGCGAGTGTCCTATCCAATTCTGAATGGTTTATCGGGCATCGATAAGTTGTGATCGAAAGTGTAAAATGAGTTGAAACGACCAGGTATGAATTAGTTTGCTACCTAACTAAAATAAAGTAAGTAAGTAATTTGGTTGTTTGTTTTAGATCATGGGTGATGCAAATAAATGATTTATGTGACCATGATATATGTGTTTGGTTTTATGAATGAATGATATGAATATTATAGAATTGGTTTTTGAATAGGTGTATATAAAACCATGTATATTCGGCCATATAGATAGTATATATATACAAGATGTTATATTATGATTTTGAGCTCGTGTATATAAGTGTATATATATTCGGTGTATATATATATATATTGACATTTTGGCTTGAAGGTAGAATGTTAAGTAAGTATTTGGATTCGGCCAATGTGGTGTTTGTGTAAGAAAACGCATTATTTATGAAACATGGTAGTTGCAACTAAATGTAATAACTATATTATATTATGGTTTAGTTTAATTACTTACTAAGCTATTATAGCTTATTTGCTTATGACTTACTAAGCTATTATAGCTTACTGTGGGTATATTTGCTTCTGTTTTATAGATTTTAGATTCAAGTTACAAGCTCAGGGATCGTCAGCAAAGTTCATCACACTATCTACCTCTTCGGTATTTAAATAGTTGAACTCGAACTATGGCATGTATAGGCTGAAATGTGTTTTGAAATGTTGAATTTTGGTCATGTATAACCAAAGCCATGCGAAAATGGCTTTACTTCTAAGTTTGGTTTGATTATGTTTGATGATGGTCTAAACTGTTTGGTGATGATGCTATGTGTTGTGAATGAATGGCATAGGTGATATATGATATATGTTTTGGAAATGGTTGAGTAGTGACACATGTTTGAGCATGGAAATTGATTAATGACTTGGAAGAGGTATGAATATAATGGTCGTAATATATATGCATATATCCTTAGGTATGTTTGGTTGTTTTAAATGTGATTCATATTAAAATAAAGTATGAATGAAAATTTGGTTGACATACTATTAAAATATTAATATGTGGTATAGTATTAATATTTATTTGGTTACATTCGAATATGAGATAAGTTCGTTTGGCACGATTATTACACAGCATGTATGGGATGTGTTTTGAATAGGTTTAAAGAATAATCTGATATGTTTTGGGATGGTTAGGATTGAAATTAGGAAATGTGTTATTTTCTATTTTGGTGCTTGGAAATAGTAACTAGTTTCAGCTTAGTATTGAAATGTAACAATTATCATATGCATGCATGTATTTGAATGGGTTTTAATTGTTTAAATTTGGTTGTGATAGTTATATAACGAATGGACCAAATAATGATAATTTGTTTATGTTATTAGGATTTATTAAATTATATTACATTAGGGTTCGGAAAATATGATTAAAATGGACAAATTTTAACAAGTTTGCATTCGGTCACGTCTTGTTAAATGTTGTTATTATTATATTATATAACATGTATATTGATTTGAATGTTTGAAGTGCATAGATTTGTAAAATGATTGAGTTAAGTTGTAAGTGATTAATTGTTTAATTAAACTTGCATTCTGCTAAATGCATTGAATAATAACCAGATGAATAGCAACTTCTGCAATGGTAAATCTTGAAAATAGTATGTGTTTTTATGTGAAGTATAAGTGTCCAACTTGTTATTAAGTGAATGCCAAATATGATATGACTTTATTTAAATAATTATATGTTGTAGTTTTGTATATTCCATTTGTGTATAGAATATACAGTATGCGATTTAAGTGTAATAAAGTTTGAATGTTTGCAAATTTTATAAGTTGAATTAAAAGTATATTCAGTTATGTGATATTAGTAATTGCATTAATTATTGATGTTAATAAATAATTGTTCTTAAAAGTTTATACAAGTGTACTCATGTGAATGTTTGGATTTGTGCTTTAATTGGTAATACCTCGTAACCTTAATCTGATAATGCTCTGTAACCCTGTTTCGATAACAAATACATGTTAGGGGTGTTACAAAAATAATATAGGTATAATGGGAATACATGCTTCAAAATTCATTCATGAATGTATGCATTCGTTGAATTTTTCATGATGCAAGTGCACCAGAGTGTTCAAGACGCGTTCAGAAGTTATATAATTTCAGCCCACCTTATAACTTTCTCCCTAGGTATTCTGCAAAAGTTACTTCAATGTACAACAACAGATGAAAAATGTTAGACAAAGTTCCTTTCCTGTTGACACGACAGGAAAGCGAGCCTAGCTGGACGCTCTATTTATGTTTTCTTTAAAATTTTTCTTCTTCTAGAAATTAAAAGTGTCTGACGCTTCATTTTTTTTGAACCACTTTAACCTCATTTCAAATATATTCTTTGACTTCTATAGCGCGTTTTCAAGAAAAGAAAATTTTTACTTTGTAAACCAACCCTTCCCCCCACCTATAAAAGAGGTTACACACTCCAAGCTTCATTGTCTCTCAAACATCTTTTCCTCCCCTCTCCATCCCTTATCTATAAAATATTTTCTTAATGTTCAAGGTATTCTTGAGTCGCCAGTGATGCGATATTGCTCCGAGATGCACACAATTTATATGTCCTACCGTGATGGGACCATTACCTCTAAAACTTATCTTAGGGAAGTCGGGTTCCGGGGTGATTTTGCTTTATGCGTGGACTACGTAGAGGTCTCAATCAATGACTGTTATGCAGTAATGGATCAATGTATAACAGGGGAGCCAGTTGACGGTTGTTACACTGCCACGAGCTCAATCTTTTCGGATACTTGAAAATGATGCCTATAAATACCATATAAAAGTATAAGGGCATATTCATATGGAAAAAATGTGGGCCTTCCTGCTATAATTGGTGTAGTTTTTTTTTTTATTTCCAAGCAACCGATCGCTTTAGCCTTCACCGTCATAGATGCAAGAGGACTCTCAGGTAGGGAGCGACTGTTGCGGTGTAGTAAAGGTGATGCTCCTTTCGGGGCAACAACAATTGCCGTTATTAAACAACCCATTAATAACTATAAACGCTGCCTTGTCGACCCGAGTTTGACCTCTATTATGCTGGAACATCCACTCTCCACCTGAGAGCCCTCTTGTGTCCACCTCAATACCAGCCTTCGGATAAGAATGAAATGTCAAAGATATTAGCTGCTTGGAAATAGAGAAAAAAAGTACGTTGATTGCACCGAAAGTCCCTAGCGTTTTTCAGTATGATTATGGCATCAATCTTATGTATGGTATATATAGGCCACTATTTGCAAGTATCCAAAAAACTTGAACTTCTAACCGCATAATGGTCATCACTTGGCCCCCCGATTATACTTGAACCCTTGATTGCATTACAGTTACCGACTAAGATTTCCACCTAGACTTCGACCCCTGATCGTATCGAGCATTATTACCCTGAAACCAGATTTCCCCACGATGGGTTTCTAAGGTAATAGTCCTATCCCGCCATGACATATAAAATGTGAGTGTTCTGAGGCGCGTTATTAGATCCTCGACCCTTCAAATCTACTTATGGATTTTTACAGTTTTAGCCAAAAACCCTAAATCCTTTCAAAAAAACCCTAAACCATACAACGTAAATCTAAAACTCTAACCCTAATCCTAGGATAGAGAAAGAGAAAACATACCCAACTGAAAATGATTTTTCTTTCTCTCCTAAAACCGACTTATTTCTCTAAATAAATAAATAAAAAAAACCTAAATGCTTAATTAAAAGAAAAGGCACTTTTCGTTAAATTAGCCAACATATTTCATTTCTTTTTGTAATTTTATAACTAAGCTTCTATATTGTCTACTTAGAATTATATTATTATTTATTAATGGAGTCTAAGTTCCAAGAAGGTGTTGTTCAGGTTCGGTGGAATTTCTTCATTTTAATTTCATTTTCAAGCCGCACATTCCGTCACAATAAAAGTTATTAATTAACCATTTTCAAAATTTTAATTTCCTATAATACGATATCAAATTGGATGATGAACAAAAATGATAATGTGAATTTTATTTATAAATATAAAAAAAAATATCTTTTTAAAGGGTGTTCCAGGTTGTAAGAAATCACAGGCAACCTTTAAAGTTTAGCAACAAATGGAGAAAAAGTAAAGTGGAGGAACTTATAAAAGTTAATGTACAACAAATTAACATATATTTTATATAGAGAGTGAGAGGATAACATAGAGAGAGACAGCAATCTGTAAATTTCACTCTTTCCTTTTTTAATACTCTTTTTCTGCCAAAAACAATTGATGTAATGATTATGAATTCCAAGACTTTAAAGTGGAACACTAAATCAATTTCTATAGGGGCAAAAAGAAATGTTTCTTAAAACTTGCTGCAGATGATTGTTTATATTAAAATATATTCTATTTATTTATTAAAATTTTAAAAAAATATTATCATTAAAAATGTAAATATAATATAAATTTTATTTTTCAATTTTTGGTATGCGATTAAAATAAAGGGTTTAAAATGTGTTTTCTTATCATTATATATATTAAAACCTGATTATAATTTAATTATAAAAGCGGTTTAATTTTTTATAATTCATATTAAAATATTATCAACATATACAATATTAGCTAATATTATTACCATAAAATGGGCATTAAGCATACACTGAGTATTTCTTGCTTAGTGCATTTAGATGTTCCTTAAGTTTAGTGTTGGCATTTTGATGAAGCTTAATTTTAATATAGCATCAACAGCATGATGAATTGAACCCAAAGAGTTAATTTGCTGAAAATATAACAATAGATTTCATGACGTATAATATAATCAGCGTCAACGTTACTAGCCGCTTTCGTCTCAAGCATAGAAGATAAGTTCGTGAAAACGGAAATGTCTTAATAATGATATAACAATTTTTAAAATTATGCAATAATATAGATCATGGAATAACTCCAAATACGGAAGATACGTTAATTTTTATATTAGATATATAAATTCAAATAATTTTAATAAATAAGAATAAAAACAATGCATGTTTATGTCAATAAAGGAATACTTGTTTTTCTTGTCTTCTAGAATTTTTGTTGTTGCACTCATTGAAATTGATAAGAACACAAAACATTAGACGTTTCAAATTTTATCCATGTTAAATATAATTGAACTAAGTTTGAGAATCTAACCTCTCTGTTCTGTGAAGCAGAGTTTCCAGCCATTGACAGTTTATAGAATAAAGAAAATTTTGAGAATTGCAGGAAAATTTCTTTAAAAAACTGCAAGAAAAAGAATTATTATTAAATATATTTGTATATTCCCATGAAGTAGGTATTAAATCTGATAAAGAAATATATATTAAACAGGAAAATTTTGTGTAAAAGAAAAAAATGCAGCTAATAGAAAAGTAGGAATTGAGAAGTTAGTTTGTTTGATTTGAATCCCAGCAAGTTTCCATAGCCGAAAAGTAAATAATAATGTAATTAACATTATAAAGTAATATATTTAAAAGTAAACATAAGACAATGGAAGAGGTTATTGACATCACTCAAACTCGATATCATATATGAAAAATCTAAAGATAAACAAATCTCAGTACTGTTATTTATCCTCGTAAGAGATTTAGGGTTTTTGGTATGTGTTGTAATTTTGCTTATGAAATTGCACAATTATAGCAGTCAATTTTCGGTGATTATATAGGCTAAATATGCTGATTCTGGAGAGAGTCCAGCTTCCAACTATCATCTTCCCAACTGTGTAAATTCAACCACGCCAACAGTAAAATTTTTAAATAATCCAACAATAAATTTAATTTCTTATAAATATGTTATGTTTTATTTTTTTCATTCAAATCTAACTCTCTCTATTCTCTCTAAATTCTCAATTCTCCCAATTTTTTCAAGATTTGCTCAAAATTTTCCAATACATTTGTATAAAAATATTATTATTTTATTTTATTATATCGTAGATTATTCATTTTGATTAAATTTTCAAAAATGACGAGTTCTTTTACTCGTTTCGGCAACAAGCACATTTGTACCGCTCAATTGATAATGGCAAGGAAAAAATTTTAGTTTCATTATTTTCAATTAAGTTAATTTTAAAGTTTTAAAATTTTTAAAATTATTTTATTTTGTTTATATAAATAGGCGGATGATAGTGTTTTGGAGGGGTTCAGACACAATTTATCAAAGAGCCTAGACAGTGAAATTCGTGGTTATTTGCAAAATGCGAGATTCTTATACGTGTCTTGTATGCTTGAGCATTGTAAATTGGATCCTACACTTATCAACGCATTGGTGGAAAGATAGAGACCCGAGAAACAAACATACCATCTTCCATAGATCGAGTGTACAATGACACTCTAGGACGTAGCTTTACAACTCGGTTTACCAGTGGATGGGTTAATCGTTAATGGGGCAGCGGTCGTTCCCAATAAGGAGGACCTCTGCGAGGCATTTTTAAGGAAGGTGCCGAACAAGTTTCAAGGTGGCCGGATAGAGATGAAATGGTTGGAAGATAATTTCAAATTCCTTCTTAAGGACGTGACTGGCATCGAAAAAGAATAATACGCACGAGCATTCATCCTAAGGTTAATCAAGGGCATTCTAATACGCGATAAATCTCTAAATTTGGTACACATAAGGTGGCTACTACACCTAGTCGACTTCAAAGAATGTGGTTGTCTTAGTTGAGGATCAACCCCGTTGGCCACGTTACACAAGGAGTTGTGTTGGGCGACGAAATAGGATAAGATGTCAATTGGTAGGTGCTTGCTCTTGCTACAGTCATGGGCATGGTGGCCACTACCATTTTCACGTCCTCAAGTGGACGACTCTTATACATTCCAATTGGTGACAAGGTAAAATTCATTTGATAACAATATATAGTTAGCATAGTTAATGTTGTTTATTTATTATATTTTTGAATTAATATATTGTTTGAGTAAATGGTACCATGGGCCAAGTTATGTGGGACTACTGAAGCAGCTCGAATATATCCGGTTGCTGTTAGATCAACACTCCGAAGTCAAAGTTAGTTATTGAATTTTTTAAACTTATAATAATTATGCAATGATTTGGAATTTAAAATTTTGTAGATAATGAAATTTATAATTGTGTATTACAGTTTGAATGGATGTCATACGTTGATTTGGATATCATAAAATACATCCTGCCTAAAATTTTGGTCATTCAGAGTATGTTGGGCATAAAGGTGCCATTGAGTTTATGCGGCGGTGGAGATGCATGAATTAAATTGAATGACGAGACAGTTTGGGTGGAGGCAAAAAATTTTGCCGACACCACAAGACATTGAAGCACTGTGCAAGCTTTATTTGTGGGGGAAAACTGACTAAAATTAGCGAGAATTCCACAAGGAGTACATCGAAGTTTGGGATCACAAGATGAATTTCATACCCATTTGAATTTCATACGCATTTGTGAACCTTTTTCACACCAGACACGATGACCTCTTTGGAGTACATACCTTGATTTAGACTCACTGGCAAGTCATATCTACTATTTGTGGAGGCGATGAGTAGGCAAATTCGTCCGAAGAGACCACGATGACCGCCCTAGCATCGTAGGTCCAGAGCAAGTGCCGCAATGAGTTCGTCATCGACTTCAACCCAACAAGGGGCACCGATGTCTACGCCATATCCCAATCAATTCCTTCTATATATTCATGTTTCTTTCACTAACCCTATATATTTTTCACAAGCACCACATTATAGACCATACTATGCACCACCGCAATATCCTACATCTACACCTTTTGTAGTGTGTATTCTGCAGCACTGCTGTCCCGAGCATATTATGCCCTGATGCCGACATAAATGCTAACACCAATGTCAACATCAATGCCGATATCATGTCTATGTATTCGTTCACAACAATGATTCCCTGATATTACGCGCAACCAGGTTTTGTGACATCATACGGTTATTTATCAATAGTTACAAACACCCATCGTGTCGTAGTTTATCAATGTGGCTCATCATCACAACCACCTTCTCATAGAATGGAGGACACACAATGGGAGGCTAGGATGATACCATACTTAACCACGAAAGAAGGAGATGGAGACCAAGATGAGGGTGGAGACAAAGATGAATACGAGGGTTGAGGTAAAAATGAAGACGATGATCATGACTAAAAAGTGGACCCGACACCTCAAGTTGTATGTATAAATCCTATCTGCAATCGTTAGCCACTGCCTTGTGGCACACATTCAACACAATAGCGTCGATGATATATTTTTCAGTTACTTTTTATGATGTGATTATAATTGATATCAATAAAACGTGATTAAATTTTTTTTATATTTGTGTTGCAACTCATAATTGTCTTTGTTAAATTCTAATCTATATTGTACGTAATTTTCCATATATAATATTTGATATAAAAAGTTTAATGATAAATATTGAGAGGTAAATTACTACACCTAATTTAGCCTTATTCACTATTTCACCATGGCAAACAAAATAGTGAAAGGGATAATTTTATTATCCATCACAAAATTTCTATGAAAGTTGAAAGTAAAAAGTGTAATAAGACCAAACAATCTGTTAGGTATAGAAAAGAATGAACAGATTTTGTACCAAAAAAACATTTTAATCAATTTCTATACAAAAAAATATGTTAGCGACGTGTTGTCCTTAATACACCCCTCAAATGTTGACATGTTACCTTAATATGCCCTAGGTTCCTACAATAGTCGCATAACCTTTATTAATTGTCTCTCTCTTGAACATTTATATTGGTGCGTATCCGAGTAGAATTCGGACGACTTTTTGGGAAGTGACGCAAGTTGATATTCAGTGCCAACTCGAATGGGGTGCTGAACATTGACAGTTACATACTCTTATTTGGGATAGGTTTAAGAATGAATTTGCAATGCGACTCTTCAAAAAAGAATGAATTTGCTTGTGTCTAAGTATTGAATACTTCAGTAGTTTAATAGCAAAAAAGAACGATGAGAGAGGGAAGGGGTGCTTGAAAGCGCCTTTCAAGACGCGTTTCCATTGAATAATAATAATGAAAAGTTCTTTTATACTTGAAAATACATTTCAACGAAATCAATTTCAGTAGACGTGCGCTTGAAAGGGTCTTCAATATGCTTGAAAACGTACCCAAGATTCTCAAGGGCAAGGCATCTTGGTAGGCTTTGAATGGTGGTGGACAGAAAGTGCATCCAACTGGGCGAGCTTTCTGTCCACCACCACTCAAAGCCTGCTAAGGTGCCCTGATCTGAGTAATCTCATGTATGATTTGAGGCACTTCTTTTAGATATTCGATGAAAACGTCTTTTTTATAAGACATTTTCAACCACGAGTTGTTTTTTCTTTTTAATCTCACCCCTCTCTTGCACCTATAAAAGAGGAGGCTTTCTGTCCATATTCCATCATCCTTAAACCTACCATCTCTATCGGTCATCATCCATCCATTTTACAATATTTCTCTCTCAATTTTCTTCCCCGCTTCAGTGTTCAATTTTTTTTTGATAATATTATTCCTGTTTAAAGTATTCTTGAGTCATCAGTGATACGAAATCGCTTCAAGACACACACGTTTCATATATCCTACAGAGATGAGACCATTACCTCAAAAACCTGTCATGTGGAAGTTGGGTTTTAGGGTGACGATACTTTATACAGTCTCGAATGGAAGTTTACGTAGAGTCTCAGTAGATAGTCATATGAGGTCATGGATCAGAGTATAACTAGGGAACTAGTTGATGGTTGTTATGCAGGCAAGAGCTCAAACCTTTTGGATATCCGAAGATGTTGCCTTATAAATACGATACAAAAGTTTGAGGGCATAATTATAGGGAAAAACTTTGGGGCTTTTTTGTAATCTTCGCTCTTATCCAAAGGGCAGCACCGCAGTGGGCGCAGAAAGACTTTTAGGCGAGCAACAACTGTAATGATGGAGTAAAAGTGATGCTCCTTTCGGGGCAACAACAGTTGTCGTTAATAAACAACCTATTAATAACTACAATCATTATCGCGTTGACTAGAGTTTAACCTCTACTCCGCCAGAACATCCGCTCTCCACCACCTCGTTGTTAGCTTTTGGATAAGAATGAAAGATTAAATATACCCACTTTTTGGAACTAGAAAAAATTTATGTTGATTACACCGGAAATCCCTTCGTTTTTCCTTATGATTATGTCCTCAATCTTATGTATGATATATATAAGGCACCATTTGCGAGTATCCAAAAAACTTGAACTCGTGACTGCATAATGACCATCAATTGATCCCCAGTTATACTCAAACCTGTGACTGCATAACGACCACCGATTAGGACCTCCACTTAGAATTCAACCCATGACCATATGAAACACTGTCACCTCGAAACTCGACTTCCAAAAGATGGGTTTTTGAGGTAATGGTCCTATCCCGGCATTACATATGAAATGTATGTTTTTTGAGATGCATTACGCATCTTTGGCCCTTCAAATCTACATATAAAATTTTACTATTTCACTCTCAAAACCCTAATTCTTAAACTAAAAAAACCATAACCCTAAAAACTGATGATCGATGAGAGAAAGTATAAAAGCGCGCCTAATGCACTCTCTCTCCAAAATCGACCTATATCCGTAAATCTTAAAAAAAAATGGCCTATTTGTCCAATTTTAAAAAAATGGCATATACTATCTATTTAGCCACTGATATATATTTTAAGCAATTAGGTAAATGCATTGACTTTTTCAAGAAGTCAAATTTGATATTGTTTTTATGAAAAAATAATGCTTTTTAATATAAATGGAAAGTTACATATTTAATCTAAATTAATCTGAAAACATTGGAAATTTATATAAGGTCTTAATATATTAATAACTTGATTTATGCATTTTGGTAAATAATATTAAAAATAATATTATTTTTATGAATATGTTTTAGAAGGAATAGAGCGTGAAAACATTATTTTTTATATAAAAGATTTTGGAAGGTTTTTTAAAGGAATATATTATAAGGGATTTATTTAATAGGTGTTGAATTAAAAAGGATTAGATATTAATAGTGAGTAAATAAATTAGTCATTTAGTAATGAAAGAACTATGCTACATCGAAGAGGAAATTCTTCTCATACAAATTGCTATTCAAGCAACCAAGATTTCAAAAATAGAGAGATGTTTTATATAAATCAAAATCTCTAAAAATATATTTTAAAAGAAACATTTCTTTAAGAGGTTTCTCAAAAAAAGTAGCATCTTCATAGACTACTACACAAAAAAATCCTCACAATATTTTACAAACAAATGTTTTGAAAAAAATTCATTATGAATAAAGAATTTTCTAAAAGACCTCTACATATTATTATCAAAGAACTTTTCAAAATATGACATATCAAGCTATTAAACTCCCAAAAAAACCTAAAAATATTATGAAAACATATTGGTTCAAACTGAATCAATATTGTTCAAACATTACACAAATCTAAAAGACCCTAACTTCATTACTCATTCAATAGCCCAAATAATAAAACTTCTTAGGCCAAGAGATAATGTGAAAACCCAAACTCTCCAGAAAATATTCCCAACCAAATTTACCACCAAAATAGACTACCACCGTCATTTTACATATTAGGACAATGAAACAACCTGGTACAACACCTTTCTTATCAACAATCAACATATGAGACATTATTGGCTTATATATTTCAAGTATGACACCCAATTCAAGTTTCAAAATTGGATTCAAGAATGATTGAACTTATATGAACCATCTTCTTTTTATATCCTACTAGCAAAAACCCCAAATTTATGGGCCAAGTTCTTTGATAAATTCCATCCAAAATTAGACCAAAAACACATATACAAAACAATCTATTTCTTTTCAAATTTGTGTATTTCTTGGATTGTTTCCTAGAATTATGCTTATGAACAAGATCCATACATGGGAATCCTATTGTTAGTTCAAAATTTTACAACGAAATGATGGGAATCCTATTGTAGGGGTTTAAAAGCATAAATTCGGTATGTTACGTACGAGTATGCTTATAAGGCATGATAAGTAGGATTAATTTTGAATAAGTAATATGATATAATATGATCTATATGTTTAAGTATGTATGCTATACATTTCATGTGATATGAATATATGTTGGTTTGATTATGCATGTGCATCAAGGTAAGTTTTGATATGTGATGGAGGAAGTGTATTCTGGTAGTATTACTGCAAATTCTAGCTGTTAAACCGCAATATCTGTCTGGCAGCTCAACTACATATTTATGAGTGGTATAACACCATTTATCAGTGTGATTGGATGGATGGACTCATGTAGTCCTAATTAGTGTGATTGTTGGTCGGAGATGATATGTAGTGGATGGGGGTAGGATCTATTCTGTTATGATATTTGTATGTGTGTATTATAATTAAAATTATGTATGTGGACCAAGTCAAACTGTAACAACCCTAACTTGTATCTCTCGTCAGAGTAGGGTTATGAGGTATTACGAATCAATGCACAACATATAGCATACATTTATCAAACATAAAACATTCATTCTCATATATCATTTAACACAATCACATTGTCCCTTATGGGCTACGAGGCCTTAAACATGCTTTAGAAGTGGTTTGAGACTATACCAATAACATATAAAAATTTTGGAAACTTAGAAAAATTTCAACCATACAGGGGTCACATGCCCGTGTGAACAGGCCGTGTGCCTCACACGGATTTGGGCATGCCCGTGTCTCAAGCCATGTGGAAACAGGGTATACATACTGACTTAGGTCACACAGCCAACCACACGCCCGTGCATTTAGCCCGT
The DNA here is from genome assembly GCF_025698485.1 of Gossypium arboreum. Lineage (NCBI taxonomy): Eukaryota > Viridiplantae > Streptophyta > Magnoliopsida > Malvales > Malvaceae > Gossypium > Gossypium arboreum. Next base: position 44,692,764 of record NC_069080.1, read on the forward strand.
GTGCCCTTTGAAATGGCCACACACGCCCGTGTTCCAGGCCGTGTGCTAGCCTGTGTCAAAACTATAGGGTATACTGACTTATGCAACATGGCCAAGTCACAAGCCCGTGTGCTAGGCCGTGTGCCAATTAAGGAGTATACTGACTTGTACCATATGGCTGGTCACACGCCCGTGTGTGAGACCGTAGAGAGCATACTGACTTCATTTTAATATCAACACTAGGGACACACAGCCGTGTAACATGACCATGTGTCGCACACAGTCGAGACACACACCTGTGTCTTTGCCGTGTGGACAAAAATAGGCCATTTGTAAGGCCAATTTGCCACCCTTATTCATGCTCACCTAAACAACCAAAATGATACCATTTCATCATACAATTAGGAAGCCAAAATCATCAACCAAATGCACTATTCATACCATTATAATTTCATCTATTCCAAATCCCAAATCACTACCATTTACTTAGCAAAATACATGCCAAAACAATATCAATCTATATAGTTCATTTACCATAATTCACACACACATAACTTCCTTATAAATAACCAATACAACATCTAAAATCATACCTCATCAAGGCATTTCTAAAGCATTTATACTCCACAAATTAATTAACCATTTGAACAACTATAAAACCATAACCACATTCATACCAAACATACCAAAATAAGCCATCAATCATGGCTATGTATACAAACCAAAACATATACAATTTACAAGCCAAATCTCATGGCTATAATCACAACCAAAATACTACATCTAGCCTATACATGCCATATAACATAAATGTATAACTCAAAAGTACCAAATTAGATGTTTGATAGTGTGATGATGTTCCCGACGACTCCCAAATCTGAGCTTTCCTTGATTCACTATAAAAACATAGAAAAATAACACGAAGTAAGCTTCATAGCTTAGTAAACTTGTATGTGAATATTAAGCAACTATCAACATTCATTCATCATTATTCATCATTCAAATAATAGAAAAACGATATACAATAATTCTATTAAATCTTAAAGATATCAAATTGTCATTCACATAACTTACCAAGGAACTCATCAATTCCATAGTTTCAATACTCAATTCATTACCGTACGTACCTGTACCATCTCGTACCAATCTCATACTCAACCACATCTTTCATTTACCCATTGAACCATTAGAATAGAAGTCAGATACTCAAGGTCTCTTACGATAAGTACCTATACCATGGCCCTAAGCCAAATCAAGGTAAATTATCCGAAATTCTAATGTCATAGCCTGAAGTCAAATCAGCTGATATGCATGGCCGGAACCCAAGTCGATATTTATCGTACCCGAAGTGCTAATAACATGACCCGAAGCTTACTCAAAGTATACCTAATGACATGTCACTAGTTTTCTAAATTATTCCTAAGGTTCAACCAGGATTCCAATTGTCGAATCATCGTCAAATCATTTTCAAACTTGTCTGTAATCACATGATCACAATTCATGCTATATCAAAGCATATAAATACATTTGTAATGCAATTACAACATACGAACTTACCTCGTATTCAAAGTTGATGGATCGAGTCGACTACTCGATAACCTTATTTTTCCCCCGATCTAAATCCGAATTCTTTCTTTCTTGATCTTAATTAAGCTAGGAGTAAACTTAAAAAGCTTCAAACCCTATCTCTTTTTTTTTCTATTTTTGGTTGCCAAGGAAGAATATGAAACAATTTCATCTTTTGATATAATTTAATTAACTTAATTTATCAATTTACTATAATAACCTTTGTTGTAAACATATGAAAACATATAATGGATGGTCATAATTGTCTATTAACACTACCAATGGTCTAATATCATCATAAAGACTTTTAATTTAATAAATCATAGTAATTAAACACCTTTAACAAGTAGAATGCAACTTTTACATTTTATGCGATTTAGTCGTTTTGTACAAATTAACCAACCAATCGATAAAACTAGCTCACGAAATTTTCACACTTATCAAATAACATGCTGCAAATACCGAAAATAATTTTAAAAATAATTTTCTGACATTGGATTTGTGGTTCCGAAACCACTGTTCTGATTTAGCTAAAACCGAGCTGTTACAACTCTCCCCCCTTAGGGATTTTCGTCATCAAAAATCTTACTTGTGAATAGGTTCAAGTATTGTTTTCTCATAGCATCCTCGGGTTTCCATGTAGCTTCTTCAAACCCGTGTCGATGCCAGAATACTTTCACTAATGCGATTCTCTTATTTCTTAGCTTTTTGATCTCACTAGCTAAAATTCGAATCGGTTCTTCACTGTATGATAAATCTAACTATATCTCAACTTTAGTTGGAGAATAACGTGCGAAGGGTTTGAATGATATCTTCGTAGCATCGATACATGAAACACATTATGTATCTTTTCTAACTAAGACGGTAAGGACAACCGATATGCCATTGGCCCAACTCGCTCAGTAATCTCATACGGTCCGATAAATTACGGACTCAATTTCCCTTTTTGACTAAACCGCAATATCTTTTTCCACAGTGACACTTTCAAAAACACTTTATCCCCGATTTAGAACTCAATATCTTTCCATTTCAAGCCTGCGTATGATTTCTATCAATCCGAAGCTACTTTCAAACTATCATGAATTACTTTCACTTTTTCTTTAGTCTCTCTGATAGATCAACCCCGTGAATCTTATTTTCGCTGAGCTCACTCTAGTACAATAGTGTTTGACATTTACGACCGTATAGAGCTTCGTACAGCGCCATCTTTATAATCGGTTGGAAGCTATTATTGTAAACAAATTCAATCAGCGATTGATATTTCTCCTAGCTACCTTCAAACTCAAGAATGCAACAACGCAACATATCCTCAAGTATCTGAATAACTTGTTCGGATTAGCGATCCGTTTACGGATGAAATGCAGTACTAAAATGCTACTTTGAACCCAAAGCTTCTTGCAATTTCTTCCAAAATCATGAAGTAAATCTTGGATCTCTATCCGAAACAATAGATAGAGGAACACCATGTAATCTCACAATTTCAGAAATATACAACTCAACTAATTTATCAAGTGAGAAATCTATACGTATCGGAATGAAATGAGTTGGTTTCGTCAATCTGTCAACAACAACCTAGATTGCATCTTTCTTTTTCAGAGATAAGGGCTAACCCGATACGAAATCCATTGTTACTCTATCCCACTTCCACTCAAGAATTATAATATGCTGTAATAAACCTGACGACACTTGATGCTCATCTTTGACTTGCTAACAAATCAAATATTTTGAAACAAATTCGGAGATATCTCATTTCATGCTGTGCCACCAATAAAACTGTTTCAAATCGTTGTAATAAACCTGACGACACTTGATGCTTCCTGGATGTAGTGATAAACAACTACTATGTGATTTGTTTAGAATCTTCCGAATAAGCTCAGAATTTCTTGGTACACATATTCTATCACGAAATATCAAACAACTATCAGGCCCTAATAGAAACTCTAAATCAGAAGTGGACTCATACTGAGCTCGTTTTGCTTGTAATTCATTATCAAAATTTTGAGCCTCTCAAATCTGCTGTAGAAATAACGGTCTCGCTTTTAACTCGGCTACTATCGAACCATCGTCAGACAAAACTAATTGTGTGTTCAAAGCACATAAAGCAAATAAGGACTTTCGACTCAAAGCATCAGCAACTAGGTTCGCTTTCCCCGGATGATAATCAATCACTAATTCATAGTCTTTTAGCAATTCTAACCATCTCCGTTGCCGCAAATTCAAATCTTTATGAGTCATTAGATATTTCAAGCTTTTGTGGTCAGTATAAATATGGCATTTAATGACGCCAAATTTTCAATGCAAACAATATCGCGATTAACTCTAGATCGTGTGTCGGATAATTCTTTTCGCGGGTCTTCAACTGTTTCGAGGCATAAACTACAACTTTGCCTTCCTGCATCAAAACACAACCCAGACCATTTAACGATGCATCACTGAAAACTACAAATTCTTTACTCGACTCAGGCTGAACTAACACTGGTGCCTCTGTTAATAATGCTTTCAACTGCTCGAAGCTCTACTGACACTTTTCTAGTCACTCAAATTTAACATCTTTTTGAAGCAATCTTGTCACCGGAGTCGCAATTATTGAGAAGCCTTTCACAAATCGTCTATAATAACTGGCTAGTCGTAGAAAACTATGAACTTCGAATACATTTCTCAGAGGCTTCTAATCCATAATCACAGAAATTTTGCTCGGGTCAACTCGAATACCCGCAGCTGAAATTATATGTCCCAGAAAACCAACCTCTCGTAGCTAAAACTCACATTTGCTGAACTTTGCAAACAACTATTTATCCTTCAAAGTTTGTAACAAAATTCTCAAATGCTCGGCATGCTCAGATTCATCACGAGAGTAAATAAAAAAAATCATCAATAAGCACAACTATGAATCAGTCTAAGTATGGCCGAAAAATCTGAATCATCAAATGCATATAAAAACAGCAGGTGCATTTGTTAGTCCGAAAGGCATAATAAGAAATTCGTAGTTTCCGTACCTTGTTCTAAATGTAATCTTTGGCACATCTGAGTATTTAACTCGCAATTGATAATAACCCAATTTCAAATCAATTTTCGAAAACACTGTTGCCCCTTTTAAATGATCAAACAAATCATCTATTCTTGGCAAAGGGTATTTGTTATTGATCGTCACTTTGTTGAGCTGTCGATAGTCTATACACATTCTCATCGTGCCGTCTTTCTTTTTCACAAATAACATCGGTGCACCCCAGGGAGAAAAACTTGGTCTAGAAAAACCTCTATCTATCAATTCTTGCAACTGAGTTTTCAATTTTTTTAACTCTGTTAGAGCCATTTTGTACAGAGCTATCGATATCGGTGTTGTTCCCGGTACTAATTCAGTACCAAACTCAACTTCCTTGATAGGTGGTAAACCTGGTAACTCTTTGGGAAATACATTTGGATACTCACACACAACTGGTACTAATTCAATCTTTGTTTCTATCACTTTTGTATCAAGTACATAAGCAAGATAGGCTTTGCACCCCTTTCTCACAAATCTTTGAGCTAACATAGACGAGATCACAACTGGTAAACTATTCAGATCATCGGATTCAATTCTAATAGTCTCATTATTCTGACATTTCAGTTCAATTGTCTTTCGTCTACAATCCACTATAGCATCATGCATCGTTAGCCAATCCATACCCAAAATCACATCAAATTCATCAAATGGCAACAACATCAGATTTGCCAAAAAATAGAAATCCCGATTCATTAATGGACAATTCTGGCAAACTTTGTCAACCAAAACACATTTTCCTAAGGGGTTCGATACACTAATAAAAAATTCAGTAGACTCTACAAGTAAAGTCTTATTAGATACTAAATTCATACATATATAAAAATGAGTTAATCCTGGATCTATCAATGCAATCACATTAGTATCATAGAGAGTGAAAGTACTGGTGATAACATCTGGAGATGACGTTTCTTTGCAAGTGCCAATAGCGTAGGCTTTAGCAGGTGCTTTGGCCTCGGATCTCACAGCGGAGTCCTTTGTCGCCCCTCGACTACCACTCACATTTCCAGCATTTCCTGTTGGTCTTCCCCTAGTCAACATATTACTTGGTCTCACATTTTGAGGTTTATCTTTCTCAATCATCTAAGAACAGTCTTTAATAAAATGATCCAGGGAGCCACATTTGAAACAAGCTTTAGTACTCTTATTCTAGCATTCACCAAAATGTCTTCTCCTGCACTGTTGACATTTAGGTTTGTTATTTCTTACACTGCCAACAATCGAAACAGAAGTAGCTTGAGCTTTAGAATTCACATGTTGATATCCACGATCTCTATTCTGGTAACCCACAGATGCATTCAATTAACTATATGAATCTCATAATTTATTTGATAAAGAATGATAAGGTTTATTCATCGGTCTTTTTCTCGAATCTTTAGCCTCTAAATCAACTTTTTTCTTTTCTAGGCTCAAGTCTTCGGCTTTACAAGCTTGATAAACTAACACAACCAATTCTTTTAAATCTAATATCCTGACCAAAAGTTTAATATCTTCGTTTAACCCGTCGACAAACTGCTTACACATAATTTCTTTGATAGAAACATACTCCCTAACATACTTGCTCAACCGTACAAATTCTCTTTCATATTCTATCACAGTCATTCGGCCTTATTTTAATTCTAGAAACTTTTTGTGCTTTTGATCGAGAAATCTTTGATTGGTGTATTTCTTTCGAAATTTGAATTGAAAGAACTCCCAAGTAACCCATGTTCCACAATTGATACACGGTGTCTCTCTGCAAATATACAACACATTTAATATATTCATCAGGAGTACAAGACAATTCATCAAATACTGGAATCGTATTTTCGAGCCAGAACTCAGTTCTCTCAGCATCATAATCAGCGTTAGCTCTGAACTCTTCAGCCCTATGTTTGCGAATCTTGTCAACTGGAGGCTTATTCAACCGTATCAGATCTATAACTTGAGGAATAATAGGGATTTATTGAGGAATAGATGGGGGTGGAGGTTACTGAGTAGCTGAGTTCATACGAATGTATTGAGTGAACCACTCGTTTATCATTTGGAAGAAGGCTTCTCTAGCCTCTCTTCCCTGACTATCCGACACAGGTCTAGAATCAGATGGCGTTGTCCCTTGCACGGGAGCAGACACATTACTCTCAACCTCATCGGCTATAGCTCGATTGGAATCTATTACAATAGGAAAACACATTTTAAAATGTCAGGAGTCATCACACTATCACAGTTTATATATGGCATGTATAGCTAGACTCCCACACAAGCTATTTTAGTCCTAGATTTGACTAAACTGTAGCTCTGATATCAATAAAATGTAACACCCTAACCCGTATCTGTTGCCGGAGTAAGGTTATGAGGTATTTTCGATCAATTCACAACATATAGCATACATTTATCAAACATAAAGGATTCATTCTCATAAATCATTTACCATAATCACATTGTCTCTTATAAGGGCCTACGAGGCCTTAAACATTCTTTAGAAGTGGTTTGGGACTAAACCGATAACATATAAAAATTTTGGAAACTTAGAAAAATTTCAACTATACAGGGGTCACACGCTCGTGTGAACAGGCCGTGTGCCTCATACGGCTTCAGACACGCCCGTGTCTCAGGCAGTATAGAAGAAGGGCATACATATTGACTTGGGTCATACGGTTAACCACACGACCATGCATTTAACCCGTGTGCCCTTTGAAGTGGCCACACATGCCCGTGTACCAGGTCGTTTGCTAGCCCGTGCCAAAACAGTAGGGTATACTAACTTATGCAACATGGCCAATCACACACCTGTGTGCTAGGCCGTGTGCGAATTAGGGAGTATACTGACTTGTACCACACGGCCGGTCACACGCCTGTGTGTGAGACTGTGTGGAGCATATTGATTTCATTTTAATATCAACACCAGGAGACACACGACCGTGTAAGATGACCATGTGTCGCACACGGTCGAGACACACGCCCGTGTCTCTATCCATATGGACAAAAATAAGCCATTTTTAAGGCCAATTTTCCACCCTTATTCATGCTCACCTAAACAACCAAAATGATACAATTTCATCATACAATTAGGTAGCCAAAATCATCAACCAAATGCATAATTCATACCATTATAATTTCATCTATTCCAAATCTCAAGTCACTACTATTTACTTAGCCAAATACATGCCAAAACAATATCAATCTATATAGTTCATTTACCACAATTCACACACACATAACTTTCTTATAAATAACCAACACAACATCTAAAATCGTATATCATCAAGGCATTTCTCAAGAACTTATACTTCACAAATCAATTAACCATTTGAACAACTATAAAACCATAACCACATTCATACCAAGCATACCAAAATAAGCCATCACTCATGGCTATGTATACAAACCAAAACATATACAATTTACAAGCCAAATCTCATGGCTATAATCACAACCAAAATACCACATCTAGCCTATACATGCCATATACCATAAATGTATAACTCAAAAGTACCAACTTAGATGTTTGATAGTGTGATGATGTTCCCGACGACTCCCGGATCCGAACTTGTCTTGATTCACTATAAAAACATAGAAAAATAACACGAAGTAAGCTTCATAGTTTAGGAAGCTCGTATGTGAACATTAAGCAGCTATCACCATTCATTCATCATTCAAATAATAGAAAAACGATATACAATAATTCTATTAAATCTTAAAGATATGAAATTGTCATTCACATAACTTACCAAGGAACTCATCAATTCCATAGTTTCAACACTCAATTCATTACCGTAAGTACCTGTACCATCTCGTACCAATCTCATACTCAACTACATCTTTCATTTACTCGTTGAACCATTCGGAATAGAAGTCGGATACTCAAGGTCTCTCACGATAAGTACCTATACCATGGCAAGCCGAATCAAAGTAACTTATCAGAAATTTTGATATCATGGCTCGAAGCCAAATTGGTATTTTTCGTATCCGAAATGCTAATAACATGCCCCAAAGCCAACTTAAAGTATACCTAATGACATGTCACTAGCATCCTAAACTATTCCTAAGGTTCAACCGGGATTCCAACTGTCGAATCATCATTAAATCATTTCCAAACTTGTCTGTAATCACATAATCACAATTCATGATATATCAAAGCATATAAATACATTTGTAACGAAATTATAACATACAAACTTACCTCGTATTTGAAATTGACGGATCGGGTCGACTACTCGATAACCTTGTTTTCTCCCAATCTAAGTCCGAATTTTTTCTTTCTTGATCTTAATCAAGCTAGGAGTGTGCCGAAACTTAAAAAGATTCAAACCCTATCTTTTTTTCTATTTTTGGTTGCCAAGGAAGAAGATGAGCACAATTTCATCTTTGATATAATTTAATTAACTTAATTTATCAATTTACTATAATAACCTTTGTTATAAACATATAAAAACATATAATGGATGGTCATTATTGTCCATTAACACTAGCAATGGTCTAATATCATCGTAAGGACTTTTAATTTAATAAATCATAGCAATTAAACACCTTTAACAAGTAGAATGCAACTTTTTCTTTTTTCAAGATTTAGTCCTTTTTCACAAATTAACCAACCAATCGATAAAATTAGCTCACGAAATTTTCACACATATCAAATAACATGCTGTAAATATTGAAAATAATATTAAAAATAATTTTTTGACATCGAATTTATGGTTCCAAATCCACTGTTCTGATTTAGCTAAAATCGGGCTGTTACACAAACACTGGGCTTCCAACTTCTCGTCTGTTTGATTCGTTTCAGGTTATCCTCAAACTTAGTATTTGGTGGTGATTTCGAAGCTTGATTTAGACATTTTCAAATTTAAGAATATTTTGGGTTAAATATGGACTTTATGGACTTTTAAACTTTTTAAATTCTTTTAGGATATTTGTTTTGATATTTTTTTTACTTTGTAAACATAATGCTTTAATTGATATTTCTAACAAGATAGTGTAACCAATAAAATTATGATTTTAAAAATTAAGAATCCCAAGTTATTTTTCTGTTGCAAAAGGTTTCATAATTAATAAAATGTTATTTTGCAATATCGAGTAGTTAGAGCTAAAAGAGTTGTTTAAAAAATAATTAATAAGACAAGTTTTCTTCGAAGCGTTCTCTCTAACGAATTTCTAGAGACTTATATTTTTGTAAAATAAATTAATTTTATTTACCCTCAATTGAATCCGAGTTTTCACGAAAATAAACGAACAATATTGTACATGACAATATAACCTTCATAATCTAACTGTAACGTCTAGGCCGGGTTTGGGGTGTTACATTTGGTAGTATCAGAGTTAGGTTGCAAAACTTGGATTGTGTATTTTGGGTTAAATATGTTTAAAATATATATATTTGCAGTATTTGGAATTTTTATTTCAATTTGACCTTTTGATTTTTGAAAAATGAAACCGAGGCTCCGGCACCAATCCTAGTAAGAAACTTTGAAACTTTAGTTATACTTTAGATACTATTATATTTGCTACTTTAGTATAATTATTTGCCTCTAGAACCTAGAAAATTAAAACATTCTCTAAACTCTGCTAAGCACTTTTGATAAAACTTTAGATTTAAGGTTTCTAAACCTAAATTAATTCATAAAACTCTGAAATTATAGATAAGACAGTGGTACCCATGGTTGCGAAGGTTACTGTCGAGGGGCTCGAGCTGAGCCATCTTCGATGAGTAGTATGCCCAATTTAGAAATAAGTGAGACTATTGGAACTCCTACCGTTGAGACTAGGTCTAGGGCTCAAATTATTGGGGACGAAACATTATCCGAAGCTATGTTGAAGGTGTTAAAGAGGGTCATTAGGACCCACACTGGATTTGGGAGCTAACGGTCGGTAACTGAACAACTTTGGTCTAGTGGGGTAGAACTGTTTAGGAGTGTAATTAGGATCGCCTCGATTATGGCTGAGTACTGGTTAGAGGCTATAGAAAGAATAATGAATGATTTAGACTGCAACCCCAAGCAGAAACTGAAGGGTGTGGTATCTTTGCTTCACAACGAAACATATTAATGGTTGCTGAATGTTGTGGAGGGTACCCAACTAAGTGAGTGACTTGGGCCTATTTTTGGAGTGCTTTCCAGAATAAATATGTGGAGGCGAGTTATATTGAGGCCCGTAGACGTGAGTTTATGGGACAAACTCAGGGTGAGAGATATGTGGTTGAGTATAAGGCTGAATTTCTAGGGTTGAGCAGATATGCTTGAGGTTTAGTTGGGATTGAGTATGATAAGAGTATCTGGTTTGGGGAAAGGCTAAAGTATGATATTAAAGTATTAGTAACTCCTCAGCGGAGGTGAGTCTTTGAAAATTTGGTGGAGAAGGCAAAAATTACCGAGGAGATTAAGTGCGTGGAACAAGAGAAAAGAGATAAGGAAAAGAACCAAAATAAGAATAAGAGAGATTCGAGTCCTTCTAGTTCTTTTCAGTGGCTTATGAAACAGGTTAGGGTTGCGAGACCTTAGCATGTTGAGCCAGTTGCCAGGGTTGAGCGAGTTTTATTTTATGAGTATTAAAATAGACACCATTCGGGTGAGTGTTGGAGAAGGATTGGAGCTTGCTTCAGATATGGGTCTACTGATGTAATAATGTATTTTCCAGTGGTATTAGGAACAGTGGTTTTGAAACCACAAATTCGACGTGTCAATTCATAAATATTAATTATTTAATATTTATGTAACGCCCTAAATATCTTAACCTTGTTTCTGTGAATTTTTCCACAAATGAGTATTTGCTTTAGTGGCTTAGTGTTCTGGATATGTGTTTGAGGTCTTGGGTTCAAGTCCCACTTTTGGTAAATTTTGTTATTTTTTATCCTAGCTTGATCTCTATTGGTGGGCTTATATCATATTTCTGGTAAACTCATATCAGAATGAGCCTACTGGTTCAAATGGTAAGGTGTTAGCTTACCCTAAGGTTCCGTGTTCGAATCCCCTCGTGAGCGTGGATGATATTTTTGTTGCGATCGTCTGATAGAGGTTCGGTAGAGTTAAAAGTCTATGTTAGTTGATGAGTGAGTGGGTAGTTAAGATTGGTTGGAGTATGAGATCATGCCTTATTTTGGGGGATTTTATTTGAAATTAAATTTTATTTTATTTTTTATTTTCTCTCTCTTCTTAAACTTTGCTTCTGACGTTAGTTTCTTCCCTTCTCTGTAACTCTTCTTCTTCTTTTTTATTTTCTTGTAATCCTGTCCATAACCTATTGTTTGTATCATTGGATTTCAGAAATTTTGGTGTTCATGATGCGATTTTGATAAGTAGGATTTCCACTTGTCTGTGGGTTTAAGTTTTTGTAAGCTGTTTAGAATTGTTTATTTCTGTTTGAATTTCATTAATGATGTGAAGTAAGGGGATTTAATCTTTGTGAATGTGAGTTGCGTAGGAGAAGACTGTGAAGCAGTGAATTGCACTCCAACGACCTGATTCGTGTTAGAGGTCATTTTCGTCGCCGGTAAGTTCGTGTGCATTGTTTGGGTAATTATTGTCGTTTCGTAAATTAAATTGCTAAAAGGGTGTTTGGTATGTCGATAAGTTCATGTGCATTGTTTGGATTATCATTGTCGTTTCGTAAATTAAATTGCTAAAAAGGTGTTTGGTATGCCATTTTCAGGTTCTGGTGGTTTTGGGATTGCTTTCACATAAAAAACGAGCTAGATGTTTAGCGAAAACATAAGAAATCACGATTTGACGAAAGCTAAAAAGTGACCTGTTGATACCACACGAGCGTGTGCCCGGTCGTGTGTCATGTGATGGGTAATACGACCACATGAGATAGGCTGAGTTGGGTGTGTGGGCCATCACAGGCGTGTTGGCCTATAATTTAAAAGTTTCCCTAGGTTGTATAAGTCGTTTCGATCGATTATGGGCCTTTCGTATGGCAAGTAAAGGTAAATAAACCCTAAAACATGATACCTTTTTAATCTGATAGACTACTTTGAGATTCAAAAATTGATATGTATGATTTATCTATTTTGTAAAAGCATGTATGATATATGTATATGAGCATTCGAGACACGTTAATTCTAAATATCTGCATCTGTTATCTATATTTTTTATATGTATCTTTATATGAGGTGGGCTTTGTATATGTGGAAGAAGTGTTCTGTGAGGCAACATATTGCTGATATACTGGCAGCTTGTCTGCATACTATTCTGATAAGTGTCGTGTTCACACTATGTGGTGTATAAGGATGGGTGGGTACTTTATACCCCACATGGTGTGTTGGAATAGACGGAAATGGTGTGTAGAGGATGGGGGTAGGACTCTATATATCTGTATGTTTCTAAAAATTTGATTCTAATATGATTTGACTCTGTTAGGGACGAAAATTTTATGCATGTATATTTCTGTGAGTTACACACTGAGCTATGAAAACTCATATCTATTTGTCCAATCTGTTTAGGTAATCCTCAAGCATGGGCGGGCCGGTACGACGGAGTCTCAACAGTGGCCACTAGTTTGCTAACTATTTTCAATTACGGTTTTTATTTAAATTTTGGACTATTTTTGAGAGATTTGTAATTTTGGGACACTTTGGACTATTTTGTTTTAATTTTGGTTTTGATTGTGTTTGGGCTTTTATATTGCAACGTTTGACAAAATCATGGTTTTACACAAACAAATGATTTTTAAAAAAAGCAAAAATTCAGTTTTCAACTATAACGGCTTTTAAGATTTTCGCTGCAAATTATGTTTTGGTGAAAGAGAAAACTAACAAGGATTTTGGTAATGAATATGTTTTAGAACTCGGACTCTTTTTAACAAGTAATTAACATTTGTTCCAAACCCTTCTTCGTAACACTCTCTGATTCGGCCATAACGTCTGGGCCGAGTTTGGGGTGTTACAATTTACGAGGTCACTAGTATCGTATTAAAATTTGGTTTAGAAACTTCGATGTTTAAAATACTTAATTAATTAAAAAGGACTAAATTGTAAAAGCTGCAAAACTAAACCATTAATAGGTTATACGTGTTAAATGGATATTAAAACATGAAGCGAGGGTATTATAAGGTAATTAAACCTTATCTTTTTGCAGTTGACGGTTTAGGTTTGTATTTTATGAAAAAACTTTTAAGGTTAATAAGGTAATTAAATAATAAATAAACAAATAACAAAAGGTAGAACCTATCATCTTCTTTGTTTTCTTTTTCCAAAACTAAAAACTCCATGGTTGAGGGAGATTAAGGAATCAACCAAGTTAAATTAGTTGCATGATCAAGAACAACTAGATAACTAAGAAAAAGGAAAAATTGTTGATTAGTCTCTGAACTTTTGTTGTCACTGCAATTTAGCATTGGTAAGCTTGTTCGGTTTAGTTAGTATAATTTGATATGTTATATTGATTGTGAAATTAGTTGTTGAATATATTGGTATAATTGGTTTATTATAAACTCACATTAATTGAGTAAGTAATTGTTTAAACATTGTTAAATGACAATTTTTTTTACCTAAATGAACATAGGACAGGATACAATTGGCATGCCAATAGGTTTTTAATGTGTGCGGTACGGGTTTGACTTCTGATGAAATGGTAATTATGGATTCGTTACTGTAACATCCCAAAATAGGGCCTAGTAAGAATAGCAGTTTCGGGACCACAAATCCGACATTAAAATATTTATTTTATGATTATCACAAGGTTTAGAATATAAGAATATGCATGTGTTAAAGTTTCATGAAGAACTTTTTTGAGTAAGTGCCTAATTGGAAAATTAGGGACTAAATTGAATAAATTGCAAAAATTGGATTCTAGAAGGAATTTGCATGAAATTGCTTTAGATTATAAAATAGAAGGTCTTGGGGAGCAATTTTCCCAATTTTTAAGTTTTTGGACAAAAATGGGCTTGCATGGATGAAATTTCAAAGAAAGGGCATTTTGGTTATTTGGCATATTAATGAAATAAAATGAGAAAAAGAAGGAAAAATCAGCCATTCTTCTCCATTGTCCAGCCAAAATTCCTACGCCACCATAGCTAAGGGTCCAAGCTTTTCAAGCTCTTTAGTAAGTGCTCCCAAGCCCCTTTTTTAATGTTCTTTGTAATTTTGAGATCCCGTTAGCTTACTCTCTCCATTTCTACCCATATTTCATGCTAGGGTTCATGTTTAAAAATTTCCCCACGCATGAATTACTTGTATTTTGATGTATTATGGAGGAAAATGAAAAATGAATGTGTGTTAAACAATTTTTCCTAGGTGATTTTCATGAAAAACCTCTAAAGGGACCTTTTTGCAAAAGTTATAAAATGTGTTGTAGAAATGTGAAAATAATGGAAAATGTGGGCTACCATAAAAGGGAAAAGTGTTCGGCTAGGCTTGAGTACGGTAGAAATTGCATGCGTTTCATTATACGAGCCTAGGGACTAAATCGTAAAAATGTGAAAACTTAGGGGCAAACGATCATTTGGACCGAGGATGGAATTTAGACTTGAAATGTATAATATGGAGAATTAATGATCTATTTTTGTTATTATAGACCCCGAGGAATAAATTTCGGAGATTGATCGAGGAAAATGAAAGGTTACGGAATAAGCAAAACACGACACCGAAATGAATACCAGGTAAGTTCGGATAACTTAAAGTAAACACTCAAGGTGCCTAATTATATGATTTATGAATGCATGTTTAAGTATTAATTGTGATAAATGTCTCGGTTGAGGTTAAAAAGGGAATTCGATGGATAAACCTGGATTGACATATGTAATGAGGTCTTGTATGTGTTGCAGTAAGGATTTAGCCTGGAGGGGTAATCTGTTGATCTCATTTATAAAAGGGTCTAGCCCCGACGGGTGTTCCTTTGAATGGTCGAGCCTCCCGAAGAATATGTGTGTATTATGGATTTAGCCAGGACGGGTAATCCAATTAGGATCTAAATTTAGCCTGGACTGGTAATTCATATCCGAGCTCAATAAGGGTGTTTGTCGTTGTAAGGGATTTAGCTTAGACTGGTAATCCTGCCATAAGATGTGAGGTTCGCAGGAGTGTATATTTGAAACGATCATTGTACAAATTAACGGTAAATGGATATCCTATCGAGATTTCCTAGAAACTCAACGAGATTAATGTGACATATATATACAAATGAGATGTTGAATGATGAGCTCATCTAAGATAACTTTCATAGTGCATTGTTATGTGACTAACTCAGTGAGTGAGTGTAAGTGATAGGGAAGCCATCCTATGCTCATTGAATTTATTACCCAATTTGATTGCATGCTAATTACTAAGTAAGTTAACTTTCCGGTTATTTGAGCTTACTAAGCATAAAAATACTTACCCCTCTCTTTTCCCTGTCTCTCACAAAGCTCGAAAACTCGTAAATATTTGAAGACAGTTGGAGAGTCAGTATACTATCAAATAGAGTAGCTTTGGTAGAAAGACATTTCTAAATGGTTCAATGGCATGTATAGGTCTTTTGAGTATTTTGTTATATGTGTCATTTGATTTGCCAAATGAAGGCTTATAAAGATAAATCTATCTTTTTGTTTATGGCCATACAGATCAGGCTGCCTTGAAGTAGGCTATGATCTTCAAAATTTTCGTACAAGTTTATAGTCATGTGCGATGGTTAAATTCTAATTGGCAATGAGTCATAAGAACGAGCCAATCTTGAATGTATTAAAGTGGTATGACAACACATAAATACAAGATGGGAAATAACCTAGCATGCACGAAACCAATGATATGAGGTTTCCATGCAATGAGTTTTTGCAAAGATCATTTATGAGAGCATAATTATGTTTTACTTTGTTTTTAATATTCATTAAGTATAAGTGTTAAAAGGGGGTGACCATGGCTTGGAAAATAGCCTAATAGGGTCTACACGGTTGGGTACATGGGCCTGTGCTTAGGCCTGTGTGACACACGGGCCACACCCGTGGGTGTGTGGCATGGTCGTGTGTCCCCTACATCTAAAATGGTAAGTCTGTTAAATGAACACGGGCTAGACACATGGGCGTGTATCTTGGCCATGTGAATTTAACAGAATGCTCAAGTCTTGGACATGGGGTGATTAGACGGGCGTGTCCCAAGTCACATGGGGGCGTGACACTCTAAGTTGAAAAAAATTTTCCAAGGTGCCCCAAGTTTATCAAACGTTCTCAGTTTTGTTCCGCACCGCCTCAAGGAAAGTTTTAGGTCTCGAAGGCCTGTTTAAGGGAAAGAATATACATATTTGAAAAGTTTTAAATTAGAGCGCAACTTAGTAACTGGATTAATATGTTTAAGAATATGAAATCTCGGTAACGCCTCGAACCCTATCCCGACTTTAGATACGGGTGAGGGGTGTTACACTTAGTGGTATCAGAGCTACAATTTAGTCAGTTCTAAGACTATTGTAGAGAGTATTGAGGTTTGCTATACATTCCATTATTCGAATATTGATAGTGTGACGTCTCCTAATTGTTTAAATTGTTTTGAATATAGTAAATGTCTTCCAATCAAGCACAAGATGAGTCTGAGGGAGCCGAGAGCCATGCTCCAACTTCCGTACAACGAGCTGTATCTAGTAGTAGTAGAAGGCTTATGTCTGAAGGCCGAGAAGAGGCCCAAGCTGTCTTCTTTGAAATGATGGATGAATGGTTTAGGGATTACCTGAGGAATCGCCCCAACATACCAAGACCTCCCCCGGCCCCTAACCAACCTGATGAGGATGTGCCACGAGGTATGGCACCGGTAAGAATTGGTAAAGCCCCTGTTGATAAGCTTAGAAAGTATGAGGCTGAGGAATTTAGAGCTAAAGTTGATGATGATACTGAAGGAGCCGAGTTTTGGCTCGAGAACACCACATGGGAGTTAGATGATTTGTCATGCACACCTGAGGAGTGTTTGGAATGTGCCGTGTCCCTCCTAAAAGTTACTATGTATCATTGGTGGAAGACTGTATCCTCGGTAGTGCCAAAGGAAAATATCACTTGGGATTTCTTTCGAACAGAGTTTAGGAAGAAATACATTAGCCAACGGTTTCTAGACTCGAAGCGAAAGGAATTCTTGGAACTCAAACAAGGGAATAAGACTGTAGCAGAATACAAACGAGAGTTAAGTCAGTATGCAACTGAATGGGTCCAAATCGAGTCAGAAATGTGTAAACACTTTGAGGAAGTTCTGAATGAAGGGAATTAAGTTGTTGATTGGGATCCTGGAAATATGGGAATTTGCCGCATTGGCTGATCAGGCCAAGAAGGCCGAGGAGCTTAACAACGAAAGAAAATAAGCAAAGAGAGAGGCCCGAGTCGTGAGCAAGAGGTCTAGTGGTAAAACATTTTCGTTTCCCACAAAGAAATCAAGGAGCCAGCATGAACGTTCCATTTCATTAGTAGGATATTCGGGTAAAGCGAGAGGCTTTAAACGACGAAGCCAAAAGTCTTCCTCCCCGATGGTAACTAGTGTGGGAAGTGTAGATGATCAAAAGCTGAAGTGTAAGAGTTGCAACAAATTTCACTATGGAGAATGCCGAGTGAAGAGCGGTGCATGTTTTAGATGTGGATCTCTTGACCACTTTCTCAGGGATTGCCCAGAGCGAGTCGAGGAAAAAGAGGAAGTAGCCCCAAAGTCAAGTACTCCCATTTCACGAGGTACACCTCCGAGATATCCTGGAACTGCCGGTGGCAGTCGAGTTGTAGCTAAAGATGCTGCAAAACTAGAGGCTCGAGCCTCAGCAAGAACGAATGCGATACGCGCCCGAGAGGAAGCCTCTACTCCTGATGTTATCACAGGTACTTTTTCTCTATTTGATACATGTGTTATTGCCTTAATTGACCCGAGATCGACGCATTCATACATTTGCATAAGCTTGGTATCTAGAATGAACATACTTATTGAGCCTACGAAATTTATTATTAAAGTGTCGAACCCTCTAGGTAGATCAGTCATGGTTGATAAAATCTGTATGAATTGTTCTTTGACGATTCCGGGTCATTGTTTTTCGGCTAATCTTATGTTGTTACCATTTGATGAATTTGATGTAATACTTGGCATGGATTGGTTAGCACTGCATGATGTAACTGTAAATTTTTGGTAGTAAGTATATTAAATTGAAAGGCCCGGATGGTGAGATTCTACTTGTTGATTCAAGAGAGTTGGGTATGCCTCCGGTAGTGATCACGGCAATGGTTGCTCAGAGATATATGATCGCAATTTTCGTGACAAGTAAGTTTTAAATATTTATAATTAATCATTCTTGAAACTAACTATTATCGCGATGTAGGCAAGTGTACCTATCGAATAGTAGTGTAGTTTTAGCAAGACCAGATTGTCGAACCCAAAGGAACTAAAAGTACTAGTAATGACTGTCTTTTTATTATCTAGCCTAAGAATAAGGAGGTTTTGTTTTAACTAACTAATTAACTAATCTAAGAATTCACAGAAAGTAGAATTGGGGGATTAGTTTTGGAAAACGATTGAATTAAGACAATACCTAAGGAAAAATCCACCTAGACTTCACTTGTTATTCTGACTCCGAATCGGACGATTTATTCATTTAACTTGTTCCGTAGAGATCCCTAAGTTACGTTATTATCCCTATTCAAGACTAATAATGTCTAATCCCTAGATTGAACAATTGAGAGTTTTCTCTAATTAATGCCCTAGGTTGCATTAACTCGATCTATGGATCCCCCTATTAGGTTTCACCCTAATCCAAAAAAATCTTGTCACACTATCTCTAAGCGCGCAATCAACTCCACTTAATTATGACAAATGTACTCTTAGACAGGGTCTATTCCTCCTCTGAATAAGAGCTTATCTTAAATCAGTCTCCTGAGATATCAAAACAAGAATTAAGAACATATAATTATGAACAAGTTAAATATTTATCATACAATTTAGAAATTAATAACAAGATTCGTCTTAGGTTTCATCCCCCTTAGGTATTTAGGGGATTTAGTTCATAACTAAAAAGGGAAACATCTCAGAAGAATAATGAGTAAAAAACATAAAGAAAACCCAAAACTCTTGAAGGGAAATTGAAGGAGATATTCAGTCTTGATGATGAATCTGGCTTCTAAGATGGATCAATCGGCTTCCTTCAAGTAATTCCTTCCTTCCTCCCTCTGTGCCCCCTTACTTTCCTCCTCTACGGTGTATTTATATGCTTTAGAATGCCTAGAAGCCCTCAAAATTGGCCTTCTCTGAACTGGACTCAACTTGGAGTCGGCAGGGACACGCCCGTGTGAGTCGTGCTTCGAATCTGCCAAATTGACACAGCCGTGTGGTCTACCCGTGTGAGGAGGTCCAGGCCGTGTTGAATTCGTACTTTGGCCCATTTTTCTCTGTTTTTGGCCAGTTTCTCGTTCCTTTCGCTTTTCTATGCTCTCCTAAGTATAAAACATGAAATTAAAGCATTAGGAGCATCTAATTCACCAATTCTAATGGAAAATCATCCATAAAATGCGTTAAGCATGGGGTAAAAATATGTATAAATTACGGTTTATCAATATATGAGAAAAGGGTATGAAGTTTACCTTGCAATTGTATTGAACACTAAGGTAACAAAGTTGAAGATTGAGTCTGTGCCTATAGTATGTGAGGACCCAGATGTATTTCCAGACAAATTACCCGGATTACCTCCTGAAAGGGAAATAGAATTTGGTATTGAGCTGGTGCCAGGGACAGCTCCTATTTCAATTGCTCCGTATAGGATGGCACCAACTGAACTGAGAGAGTTGAAAGCACTGTTGCAGGAGCTGACGGATAAAGGTTTTGTAAGGCCGAGCTTTTCACCTTGGGGTGCTCCCATTCTATTTGTAAGGAAGAAAGATGGTTCGATGAGTTTATGTATAGATTACCGCCAACTGAACAAGGTAACTATCAAGAATAAGTATCCTTTACCAAGGATCGACGATTTATTCGATCAGTTGAGAGGAGCCACCGTGTTCTCTAAGATAGACTTGAGGTCTGGCTATTATCAGCTGCGAGTTAAAGAATTGGATGTACCTAAGACAGCTTTCAGAACGAGGCACGGTCATTATGAATTTCTCATCATGCCGTTTAGGTTAATGAATGCACCGGCCGTATTCATGGATCTAATGAATAGGATCTTCCGGTCATATTTGGATAAGTTTGTCATTGTGTTCACTGACGACATCTTGATTTATTCCAGGGATGAGTTAGAACATGCAAAGCACTTGAGTATTGTGTTGCAAACTTTGCGGGAAAAGTAGCTGTATGCTAAGTTTAGCAAGAGTGAGTTTTGGCTTCAGAAAGTTAGATTTTTGGATCATATTGTTTCGGGTGAAGGCATTCGAGTCGATCCAAGTAAGATTTCTGGTATCGTCGAATGGAAACCACCTAAAAATGTAACCGAGGTTAGAAGCTTTTTGGGCTTAAGAGGTTACTATCGAAGATTTGTGAAAGGATTCTCCATGATAGCAACTCCGATGACGAGATTGTTACAGAAAAACGTTAAGTTTGAATGGACGAAAAAGTGTCAACAAAGTTTTGAGAAGTTAAAGACACTGTTAACTGAAGCTCCTATTTTAGTATTGCTTGAGTCGGGAAAAGAATATGTACTCTACAGTGATGCATCCTTAAATGGACTGGGTAGTGTACTTATGCAAGATGGCAAGGTAATAGCCTATGCTTCACGACAGTTGAAACCGCATGAGAAGAACTATCCTACACACAACCTAGAACTTGCTACCATCATTTTTTCTTTGAAAATTTGGAGGCATTATTTAAATGGTGAGACTTGCTACATATTCACTGACCACAAGAGTTTGAAGTATTTGATGAATCAAAAAGAATTAAATTTGAGGCAACGGAGGTGGCTAGAGTTAATCAAGGATTACGAAAACTGATTATTGACTATCACCCGGGAAAGGTGAATGTGGTCGTCGACGCATTGAGCAGCAAATCCTTGTTTGCATTAAGAGCCATGGATGCTCGTTTGACATTGCTTGATGATGGTTCAGTCTTGGCTGAGCTAGAGGTTAGGTCGACATTCCTTCAGGAAATCTATGATGCTCAAACTAATGATGATGACTTGCAAGCTAAAAGAACTCAATGTGAGTCAAGTATTGAATCAGATTTTGGGATTGGTTCTGATGAATGTTTGATGTTTAGAGATAGGGTTTGTGTGCCCAAAAACAATGAACTTATTTAGAAAATTTTGCAAGAAGCACATAACAGTCGTTTGTCAATTCACCCGAGAAGTACCAAGATGTACAATGATTTGAAGAAAATGTACTGGCGGAACGGCATAAAAAGAGATATTTCTGAATTTGTGTCAAAATGCCTAGTATGTCAGCAAGTTAAAGCTGAACATCAAGTGCCTTTAGGTTTGCTACAACCTGTGATGGTCCCCGAATGGAAGTGGGACAGAGTTACTATGGATTTCGTGACAGGATTGCCATTGACTCCGAAGAAGAAAGATGTCGTATGGGTCGTAGTAGATAAGTTGACGAAGTTGGCTCATTTTATTCCGGTGAGGACAGATTATTCTCTCGATAGATTGGCCGACTTGTACATTTCTGAGATTGTAAGACTGCATGGGCTACCACTATCGATTATTTTCGATAGAGACCTGAGGTTCACTTCAAGATTCTGGAAGAAATTACAAGAAGCCTTGGGTACGAATTTAAGCTAAAGTTAAGCTTTTCACCCTCATACAGATGGTTAGTCTAAGCGGATGATTCAGATTCTTAAGGATATGTTGCAATGTTGCATTCTTGAATTTCAGGGTAGTTGGGAAAAATATTTGTCGCTAGTAGAATTCACCTACAACAACAGTTTTCAGACGAGTTTGAAGATGGCACCTTATGAGGCCTTGTATGGCAGGAAGTGCCGAACTCCATTGTACTGGACAGAACATAAGGAAAATCAGATTTAAGGAGTTGATTTGATTAAAGAAACTGAAGAAAAAGTTAAAGTGATACAAGACTGTTTAAAAGCGGAATTGGATAGGCAAAAGTCATATGTTGATCTGAAAAGAAAGGAAATTGAGTTTCAAGTTGGAGATAGAGTATTCTTGAAAGTGTATCCATGGAAAAAAGTGTTGAGGTTTGGCCGGAAAGGCAAACTGAATCCGCAATTCATCGAGCCGTGCAAGATCATTGAAAGAGTTGGACCGTTAGCCTATCGTTTGGCATTACCACCCGAATTGAAAAAGATTCACGATGTGTTCCACGTATCTATGTTAAGGCAATACTGATCAGACCACTCTCACATGATTTCGCCGACTGAAATTGAAATTCGACCGGACATGACCTATGGCGAGGAACCAGTTAAGATATTGGCTCGTGAGGTTAAACAGCTGAGGAATAAAGATGTGACCTTAGTAAAAGTTTTATGGCATCGTCATGGTGTAAAAGAGGCTACATGGGAACCAGAAGAAACCATGAGAATTTAATATCCAAATCTATTCACTGGTAAGACTTTCGAGGACGAAAGTCCCTAAGGGGAGGAGAAATGTAACATCCCAAAATAGGGCCTAGTAGGAATAGTGGTTTTGGGACCACAAATCTGACATCAAAATATTTATTTTATGATTATCACGAGGTTTAGAATATGAGAATATGCATGTGTTAAAGTTTCATGAAGAAATTCTTTGAGTAAGTGCGCAATTGGAAAAATAGGGACTAAATTGAATAAATTGTAAAACTTGGATTCTAGAAGCAATTTGCATGAAATTGCTTTAGATAATAAAATAGAAGGTCTTGGGGAGAAATTTTCCCAATTTCTAAGTTTTTGGACAAAAATGGGCTTGCATGGATGAAATTTTAAAGAAAGGGCATTTTGGTCATTTGGCATATTAATGAAATAAAATGAGAAAAAGAAGGCAAAAATCAGCCATTCTTCTCCCTTGTCCAGTCAAAATTCCTAAGCCACCATAGCTAGGGTTTCCAAGCTTTTCAAGCTCTTTAGCAAGTGCTCCCAAGCCCCGTTTTTAATGTTCTTTGTAATTTTGAGATCCCGGTAGCTTACTCTCTCCATTTCTACCCATATTTCATGCTAGGGTTCATGTTTAAAAATTTCCCCATGCATGAGTTACTTGTATTTTTATGGATTATGGAGGGAAATGAAAGATGAATGTGTGTTAAACAACTTTTCCTAGGTGATTTTCATGAAAAACCCCTAAAGGGACATTTTTACAAAAGTTGTAAAATATGTGGTAGAAATGTGAAAATAATGGAAAATGTAGGCTACCATAAGAGGGAAAAGTGTTCGGCTAGGCTTGAGTAAGGTAGAAATTGCATGCGTTTCATTATACGAGCCTGGGGACTAAATCGTAAAAATATGAAAGGTTGGGGGCAAAACAGTCATTTGGACCGAGGGTGGAATTTAGACTTAAAATTTATAATGTGGAGTGTTAATTATCTATTTTTATTATTATAGATCCCAAGGAACAAATTCCGGAGGTCGATCAAGGAAAACAAAAGGTTTCGGAACAACCAAAATACGACACCGAAACGAATACCAGGTAAGTTCGGATAACTTAAAGTAAACACTCAAGGTGCCTAATTATATGATTTATGAATGCATGTTTAAGTATGAATTGTGATAAATGTCTCGGTTGAGGTTAAAAAGGGAATTCGATAGATAAACCATGATTGACATATGTAATGAGGTCCTACATGTGTTGCAGTAAGGATTTAGCCCGGATGGGTAATCTGTTGATCTCATTTATAAAAGGGTCTAGCCCGAACGGGTGTTCCTTTGAATGGTCGAGCCTCCCGAAGAATATGTGTGTATTATGGATTTAGCCCGGACGGGTAATCCGATTAGGATCTGAATTTAGCCTGGACTGGTAATTCAGATCCGAGCTCAATAAGGGTGTTTGTCATTGTAAAGGATTTAGCTTGGACTGGTAATACTGACATCACCTTATGAGATCATAAAATGGGGGATGTAGCCTGGACTAGTAATCCTGCCATAAGATGTGAGGTTCGCAGGAGTGCATATTTGAAACGATCATTGTACGAATTAACGGTAAATGGATATCCTATCGAGATTTCCTAGAAACTCAACGAGATTAATGTGACATATATGTACAAATGAGATGTTGAATGATGAGCTCATCTAAGATAACTTTCATAGTGCATTGTTATGTGACTAACTCAGTGAATGAGTGTAAGTGATAGGGAAGCCATCCTATGCTCATTGAATTTATTACCCAATTTGATTGCATGCTAATTACTAAGTAAGTTAACTTTCCGGTTATTTGAGCTTACTAAGCATAAAAATACTTACCCCTCTCTTTTCCCTGTCTCTCACAAAGCTCGAAAACTCGTAAATATTTGAAGACGGTTGGAGAGTCAGTATACTATCAAATAGACTAGCTTTGGTAGAAAGACATTTCTAAATGGTTCAATGGCATGTATAGGTCTTTTGAGTATTTTGTTATATGTGTCATTTGATTTGCCAAATGAAGGCTTATAAAGATAAATCTATCTTTTTATTTATGGCCATACAGATCGGCCTGCCTTGAAGTAGGCTATGATCTTCAAAATTTCCGTACAAGTTTATAGTCATGTGCGATGGTTAAATTCCAATTGGCAATGAGTCATAAGAACAAGCCAATCTTGAATGTATTAAAGTGGTATGACAACACATAAATACAAGATAGGAAATAACCTAGCATGCACAAAACCAATGATATGAGGTTTCCATGCAATGAGTTTTTGCAAAGATCATTTATGAGAGCATAATTATGTTTTACTTTGTTTTTAATATTCATTAAGTATAAGTGTTAAAAGGGGATGACCATAGGCTTGGAAAATAGCCTAATAGGGTCTACACGGTTGGGTACATGGGCGTGTGCTTAGGCCTGTGTGACACACGGGCCACACCCGTGGGCGTTTGGCATGGTCGTGTGTCCCCTGCATCTAGAATGGTAAGTCTGTTAAATGAACATGGGCTAGACACACGGGCATGTATCTTGGCCGTGTGAATTTTACAGAATGCTCAAGTCTTGGACATGGAGTGATTGGACGGGCGTGTCCCAAGTCACACGGGCGTGTGACACTCTAAGTTGAAAGAAATTTTCCAAGGTGCCCCAAGTTTATCAAGCGTTCTCAGTTTTGTTCCGCACCACCTTAAGGCAAGTTTTAAGGCCTGTTTAAGGAAAAGAATATACATATTTGAAAAGTTTTAAATTAGAGCACAACTTAGTGACTTGATTTAATATGTTTAAGAACGTGAAATCCCGGTCACGCCTTGAAACCTATCCCAGCTTCGGATATAGGTGAGGGGTGTTACAATTACTGTCCACTGAATATACCGAAGTCCAACATTTGTTGCAGACTATCATGTTATATTTACAGTCATTTTACTGTGTTACCAGGGGTGGATGTAAAGCTTCCGGGCTTTGCACTTGGCGCCCAAGTGTGTTTCAAAGGGATGTGAGCTTACGGGCTAGTACCTAGGTGTGTTCTCTGTGGGTTTGGCTCGTTTGAGCATTTTGGTGTGTACCATATGGTTAACCGCGTATCCAAATTCATTTATATCATTCACCGGGCATGTTTTCAATGGTTTCATGATTCGTTATTTAATCTTATAAATGCCTACATGATCTTTTGAATGTATAAAATGAGTTGGAATTGAATGATCTAGTTTAATTGATCATATTATACAATATGTGTATAAACATAAAGATTCACCTGTTGAATGGTTGTGGTTGACAAGATTATTATCTATTAACTGTATTGCGTGAATGATATGTTTATTCAATAAGTTTTATTGTTTTAACCATTGAACTTACTAAGCTTATAGAAGCTTACTCGTGTCAGTTTTTTGTTTCTCTGTAGATATCATTTTGTGGAATCGGGTGATCAGATCAACGTAAAGATCACACTATCTAGAGATCTATCGGTAGATTTTGACAAGTTTATCTTTAGGTTATATGACATTTATTTGGTGTCTTGTTTATGTTTTTGAATACTTAATACTTTTGATACACCTTATACTTGGATGATGTAGTTTTAACTAGATTCTTGGTTCACTTGTATATATGTCATGGCTCATAGCTTGTAAATTTCCATACTTTTATGTTTTGTTGAATTATGCTACTTGTGAATGATTGGATGGTAGGAATGAATGGAAAGTTTAGCAAGTTTAAGGTATGAATTTGTAAACTTTGAATGAATTTGTTATGGTAATTGAATTATGGTGTCAATGAGGGAACATTAGTTACACACATTAATTGAATGTTTTGGTATTTTTTAAGTTTCTTTGAATGTGTTTTGAAGGCTTGTAAATATGTGATTTTGTTTCGGTTAGGCACCTAAGAAATGGGTAGTGTTTTTGGCTTGGTTTAGAAGCTATCTAAGGTACACACAGACTGAGACACAGGCTGTCACATGGTTGTGTGCCACACATGGCCTCCCCACAGGGCCGTATGGCTTCTTAGTTTTAGGTGAAAGTTTGTCCACACGGTCACAGAGAGTTACATGGCCTAGCAACACTGTCGTGTGACCTCATTTCAAATACTCATATGGTCTGGGGCATGACCCACAACATGGCCGTGTGACCCTATTTCAATTTGTACACGGGAAAATACAAGGGGTGCGGCACAATTATGTGACTATCACGAGTGAATATGATATGCGATTTGTGCAAGTATACACATTGGTTCAAGTAATAAAGTGATGAGTGAGTATCATTTTCATGAGGATAAGATTGAGGCACAAAATTGGTCAAGTGATGGTAAAATGTTATGATAAGACTAACGAGTAAGATGCTACGGTAAATTAAGGTAAGTATGCAGTGATAATTAGAGGAATAATGATGTATGCGATAGATGGAATTAATGAATACTTGGAAATGATATGGCAAAAGTGAAACCAGAAATGTCATGGCAATAACGAGAGTGATTATTCGAATAGAATGTAAATAAAGAAATAAACAACTAAATATGATGTGGTAAAGATACTACAACAGATTAAAGATAAAGTGATATTGATTTGAAAGGTCAAGATTACCCAGAATCAACCCTGACTATCAATAATTCCTTGGCAAAATCGTATCTACTTACTGCACGGAATAGTTCTAAAATAGCCTGCCTTTCATGAGGACAAAACCTCAAGTTACCTTGCCCGTTTTTATAAGCTTTTTAGATATCTTGCATGGGTTCCTTCTATATGGTCGTGACTCTATGTCTAGAGTCGACTACAAGTGTCGATCGAATACTTACTCATTCTAGTCTATTTTAATCCAACCAATCCAACCCTTTTGGATTAGAATCAGTTTATAAGTATGCGAACAGTCTTCTATGTCTAGAGATATGCATTTTAATTAAGAAAAAAGAACAATCAAATGTAACAGTAAAGTGAAATAGATATATATTGTATCCATAGAAACAGTTAAGGTTTCATCAAAAGTAATCCCAACCCTATGACATTTAGCTCATAGGTTAGGAATTAAAATTCCAAACCAAAATGTTATCTGACATTACGTTTAGCTACTACAATTGTCAGAGTAGTACCTAGGCCTACCAAACATTGTTAAAGATGGTAAAAGAAAAGCTTTTCAGAGTCTTAAGGATAGGATGGCACAAAATTTCTAAATGGAGTACTCGGCATCTCTCATAAGAAGGAAGAGAGGTATTTATAAAATCAGTCCTCCAAGTTCTGCCTACCTATTCTATGTTATGTTTTTTTATTACCAAAAGTGATTTGTTCTTAATTAGAAAACATTATTAGTCAAATCTGGTGGTGTTGAAGTAGTAATAAACGTGGTATTCATTGGTGTACATGGAACATATTATGTGAATTGAAAATTTACGATAGCCTATGTTTTTGCCCTTTATCTCAATTTCATTTAGCCCTGCTTACCAAACAAGGATAAAGGTTGCTTAGTTATCGGGATTCATTATTAACACATACTCTAAAAGAAAAATATTTACCAAATACTAGCTTTATAGAGTCAAGTTTAAGACAACTACCTTTCTATACCTGGAGAAGCATATGGGCCACCAAGGGCATTTTGGAGGCTGGAATGTACTGAAGAATTGGTTTGGGTACTGAGATCTTAGTGAGGGTAGATGCTTGGATACTTGGAAATCAAAATCAACGAATTCAAAATCCCATATAAGATGATTCTATTCAAAGAGTGACAGATTTAATAGACCAGTAAACAAATAATTGGAAGGAGGATTTAATCAATTCTACCTTTGCTGTTGATGATGCTCGACAGATTTTAGCCATTCCTTTCGCACTTAAAGTGGTGAAGCTACGGGAGAATATATGATCCGAAGTGCTTACAAATGGTTGATACATAACCATTATGAAATTTCTACTGATGGAAATTTCTACCCCTACTCCAACTTATACAAAAGGATCTGGAATATTGATCTACCTTCTAAAATAAAAATTACAACATAAAGGATTATGAACAACCATGTGCCTACTTAAGCAAACCTATACTACAGGAGGTTGATGAACTCTGTGAACTATCTCTGCTACCACAAACAGTTGAACATGTTTTTCAATAGTGTTTACAAATAAAGGAGAACTGGCAACAGTTAGGGTTCACACAATGTACGTAGATGCATATGACTCAAATGGCAGAATAGGGAAACAATTCTTTTGAAAATAGTTTCATGTACCTTTGTCGATTGTTTTATTGTGGGTTGTGGGAATCTGGACTGCACGCAACAAATTGCTATATGAAGGGAAAAGTGCGACTATAAGGGAGATAGGATATTTCATCAAGAAGTATTTGGGTGAAAATATGAGGGATAAGAGCAAAATTACAGAGCGAATCATACCCATTGGTGTGTGGAAGGCACCTCAGAACCCTTTTGTCAAAATAAATTTTGATGCAGGATTTTGCAAGCAAGATAATAGATCCTATTTTGGGATTATGATTAGAAACAACACAAGTAATATTTTTTTTTCAAAAATTATTTTGCATGCCAACATACCTTCACCATTTGCAACATAAGCGATGGCTTGCTTTCGAGTGGTTTTGACAGGAGATCAAATGGGTTTTCTGAATGTAGAATTCGAAGGAGATTGCTTGTCTGGGATTCATAATCTGAAAGAAAATAAAGGGGAACAGTCAGTAATTGCAGAATATATTCATAATATTTGTATGTCATGTGTGATTTTCCAAAACTGTGTTTTCCACCATGTACAAAAGCATATAAACGGTGCTGCCCATGCTTTGGCTACAGATGGTCTTACAAGAAATGAAGCAACTTATCTTGTTGGCAATGTTCTTGCCTATGCACTCGATGATGTTGAAGTAGATCGACGATAACTACATTATACAAGCCACATCTGATATCGTTTCCTCGTTCTAGAAGAGGGGAAGGAAATAGCTGGAAAAGGAATTTTTGGGTCTTTTTAGATAAAGAAGTGCCAAGATTCTGAAGAGGTGTAGTGGTTTTTGAAAGAACACCTTCTAGTATATTATTGAAGTAGATTGATAGGATTGATAGGATAATACTCTGACAGGCTGCTGAAGGGTTTTTCTTTTCAGATGCTTTGGAATTGAACAATCTGCCTGGGTGGTTGGGATCATTTATGTTTTTTTTAATGTTTTGTCAGTTTTCTTTTCTTTTATCAAAACTAGTTTCCCCTATGTTTAGCCTCTTCATTAGGTTGTAATTTCTGTTTTGTTTTGTTAGGCCTGTCTTTATAGGCTTCTATTTGAATAAAATCCCAACCATTCTATTTAAAAAAAAACTATTACAATTCAATCTTTTGAAGGAAATAATGGAAGAACTTTGGGAAGCAGCTTTCACTTGCCCAGTCCACACTTCGGCAGCACAACGTCCTATGAAAAATGTTGACTTGGTCTTCCCGGCATTGCCACAACATTTGTGCTGGCAAATTATCTGCATTTTGCCCTAACAAAACTTCACTCCCTTTTTTCCTTGTTCCAAAACCTATTCCTACCACACCAACAAAAAACTCCACCCCAAACAATTAAAAACACTTAATTCCACCACAGTCCAAGTCCTAATGCAATATTAAAAATGCTAACTAAAATGTCCTAAAAATGCAACAAAATGTTACTTAAGTACAAGCAATTAGCTAGGTCTAAATGCATGAAATATAACTCTTTTCAAGAGTTATAGTGACCCTTTCTTCAAATTGTACACAATTTGGCCACATGACCATGTTTTTGAGCCACACGACTTGGGCTCTATTATACGGCTGTGTAACCCCTGTTTTCAAAATTTTCTATAATTTTCTATTTTGTTTCAAATTAGTTATTGATTGTTCCCAAACTATTTTTAAAGCCTCGTAAGCTTGATTTAAGGTTCATAAATGTAATTATGTTATGAATGAGTAAAATAGTTTAATTTTACAGGTATACATATTCAAATGTTATGAACTTATCACGTGAAATGTTAACTTATTACTTGTTTTGTGGAGATGTACACGAATGAGTAAGGATGCCAAGAATATGTCATTTCGTGTTTTTGAGTACAAATACCTAAATTGTTATAATGATAAGGCATTTAAGTTGAAACTTCATATGAACTTACTAAGCTATTGTAAGCTTACTTTGTTTCATTTCTTATTTTTCATTTGACGTTTTGCAGAACTAGGCAGTCGATCAACTTTAAGACTCACACTATCAAGCTTCAGTCTTGGAAGATTTTGACTCATTATATTTTGTTTTTGTGGCATGTATATAGGTTATTTTGGAACTATGTGGTGGATGTGGTAATGTGATTAAAATGATCCTTCTACAATATGTTTATAAATGTTATTTGGCATGTTGATGAATGAATGGCTTAAGCATGTTATTTTGATATGTGATTATTGTAACAACCCATTTTTCAGTGAAATAGGAATAGTGGTTTTAGGACCACAAATCGGACCTAAAATATATTTTATTTTTATTTTATCATATGGCCCGTAATAAATTAGAAATGACATGTGAAAATTTTGATATGAAAATTTTATCGATTAAGTGTTTAATTATGAGAAGGACTAAATCGCATAAAATGCAAAAGTTGAATTCTAGTAACTATAAGGATCAAATAGCTATGGAATTCAAAAATTAAGGTCCTTATATGGTAATTAAACCATTAATAAAAGTATGTAGATTTTTATGGTGACTCATCCATGAAATTATAGAAAAAGGTAAGGATTAAATTGGAAATAGTAAAATATTAATTAATTAAAAGATGAAAAGAATTATATCATCTTATTTTGTCATATTCAACCTTAAAAATACATGGAAACCCTAGGAGAGAGAAAAGAAGCTTTCAAGGCCTAATTGGGTAAGTTTCCCTGTCTCATTTTTAGTAATTTTGGTATTTTTAAAATCGGTATAGCTTAGTTTCTCTATTTGAGGGATTAATTTGAAAATTTATCAAGGTATGAAAATTGGTCATGGATGTATTATGTTGGAAATTAGAAATTTATGGTAGAAAATGAAAAATTATTGATAGATAAACAACTTTTACAAAGTAATTTTTGATGAAAACATGATTTAGGGACTAAAATGAAACGTTGTAAAATTTGATGAAAAATTCTGAAATTTTATGAATACATGTGCTGGAAAATTTGTAATGGGGCTTTGGTTAGGCTTGGAATAGGGATTAATTTGTACAAGTTTCATTTTCAGGGCCTAGGGACAAAATTAAAATTTCTGGAAAAGTTAGAGACAAAATAGTAATTTTGCCTAGGACATAAATTGAGTCCATCTAAGTTTGAAATTAATTTTTAAAATCATTTATATAGATCTGGACAACACTAATTCGAGGTTAGATCGAGAAAAGAAAATATTTCGAATTAGTAGACTTTTACGCAAACAAGTGTCGAGATAAGTTCGTGTAACTTAATCGGACATGTAATTATGTTAATTAATTGTTGTGTTGTAGGTAATGTGATTTATGTTGATGTGCTTCACTTGTATGCTATGATGAAAAATGAAAATAAACTTGAAATGGTGATAAAGGGTTAGTCCCAATTGGATGTTGAATTCCGATTATTGTGTGCGCTTTCCCGAAACAAGTAGGGTCCTGCATTTGTTGCGGACGGGATTTAGCTCAGACGAGTAATTCCAATGACCTTGTTATAAAAAAAAAGATTTAGCCAAGACGGGTAATCTCGATATAATACCTCTCGAGCATATGTTATGATTAGGGTTTAACTTGGACTGGTAACCCTAATTGAGCTCTTGCGAGCATACACTATATAAAGGATTTAGCCTGGACTGGTAATCTTGTTATACGACATGTGGCTTGTGAGTGTGATCTTTGGTTAAGTACTCTAAGGGGCAACCTTGATAAGAATTGATGAATTAATAAATCGTATACCTCGAGTGTGTTATTTAAACCTTCATCGAAATTTCAACGATTCAACGGACATATAACTCTTGACATGGCACAAGAACTTTGAGATGAATTGATAATGACTTGAATATTTCTTGATGAGCTTATTTATGTTACTTGATTTATTTGAATAGTTTGGTGACTAACATGTTTGATGGAATGTATATGATTAGGCCATTTAGCCAAATGGATGAAAACACAACCTTGTATGTCTAGATTTTAATAAACAAGATTGGTAAGTTTAGTTTCTGTTATACAAACTTACTAAGCACATAATGCTTACTTCTTTTATTTTTCCCCCGTTTTAGAGTGCTCAGAAGCTCGTGAAGGTTGGAAGATCGCTGGGGCATCGTCACACTATCGTCTAGCATTTTGGGTATATTTAGTCAAATCATTTTGGTATAATGCATGTATAGAGAAACTTGGCCAATAGTGGCTTGAAAATGTTATTTTGTAACCTAGCCATTGGGATGGCTAGTAATGGCTTATTTTGGTATGATTAAGTAGATTATGATGTTATGTTCATATGTGATATGTTATGAATATGTTATCAAAGGTTGCTATTGCCTAAGTTAATCCAAGGTAAATTTATAATCACTTATGCATGTAGTGGTATGCCTTGTTTAATGATGAATTTGCCTAATTTAAATACTTGAATTGGTTGCTATTGGTTGTGTATCTCAAGTGCAGGTCTTGGATGAAACCTTGGGTGAAAAATGGAGCTAGGAATGACTTCATTTTATCCACACGGGCAGACACACGGGCGTGTGTCTAGATCATGTGTGACACACGGCCTGGTAACATGGGTCCCCTGTACCTAAATTTTGAGAAACAAAATGCTCAGAGTTGGGCACACGGGTAGAGGCACGGGCATGTGTCTCAGCCGTGTGTACCACACGGCCTGGAACACAGGCGTGTGTCTTGGCCGTGTGAAACCTGCACCTAATTCAAATTGAATTAATTAACCGCACGGTCTAGCACACGGGCGTGTGGTATGGCTGTGTGTGCAAGTCAGAGATTTACACGGGGTCGAACACGGCCTCTAGCACGTGCATGTCCTAGTGTCACACTGGCGTGTCCCTTGGACCACACGGGTGTGTAAGCCCTGCACCTTGGAAAAAAATTATAATTTAGCAAAAATTTCTTAGAGGTCCCGATTAAGTCCCGATTCAATTCTAATGCTTGTATTGGGCCTCGAGGACCTGATCAAAAGACGTTATGAATTATCTCGGTAAATGAATAGAAATTTACGAAGTTAAATGGAAAAATGTTTTGAATGTTCTGGTAAAGCTCCGAAACCTTATTCCGGCGACGGGTATGGGTTAAGGGTGTTACAATTTTCTTTGAGGCATGAGGAATTATGAAATGGTAATGTTTGGATGGATGGTTGTTTATTAGACAAGTGAGATTTTGAATCATGTAAGTGTGTAATGAAGTTAAGTTTTGGATGGGTTTTATATGTTATAAAGTTAAAAGTTTGCTTGAGACATATATGGTCAAAATAGGTATGTGTTAATGCATATCTTAGGTTGTTAAAAAGGTAAGGTTTTTTTAATAATTCATGATAAAATGCATAATGATATCACATGCTTATATGTTTGGTTGAAAGTTATAATTGAATCGACATAGTTTTATATTTGTTAAATATTTTGGTAATGGTAATGTTTTGGCTGTGATGGTGCCAAAATGACATATTCATTAGGCACATAAGAATGATATTTTAAATTATATTTTTGATATGTTTTGGTGCATTTTGATTTTGTTTAAGGAGTGGTATAAAGTGCACATATGGCATATAAGAGATTGTGGTTTGTAACTTGTATTATAGAGTACCCATAGGTGAAAACGGTCTAACACACGGCCGTGTGCCTCATATGGGCATCTGGCATGGTCATGTGCTCTTAATGAAATGGTAGGTGAAATTGTTACACGACCATAGTCTCTCATAGCGCCGTGTGACTCTGCTTTACATGACTTGACCTCTTGTACACGGTTGGCTATAGAACTGTGTGTTTCAACCCCATACAGCCTCAACCTGTCACACAGCCTGGCCACATGACCATGTGACCCCTATTTTGCATTTTTACCACACTTTTTTTATTAGTCCTTGTTTTGTTCTGAATTATTTTTAAAGCTTTCATAAGTTTGATTTAACCCCAATATTGTATGAATAACATGTTTTTGACTATATGTTTGATGATTCATGATCGTTTAGAGATATTTGAATTGATATAGCATGATTCTATTTTTTTATGTACTGTATATCCTGTAACCTTAATCCAGTGATAGAGACGGGTAAATCAAATTTTGTATTAATCGAATTAATACATATACAATGTATTATGCATACAATTGTAGATTTTGTTCATATTCTTCAATTCGATCATTTTAAGTCCTTATACTTAGCGAATTTTGAAATCGCAATCATTAATCCATTAACTAATTTTTTTAGTGAGTAATATGTGAAAATAACAAGCTAACATGTCATTACACATATTGTTATATGTTTCTCAGACGATTTAGGAAATAGTAGAACTTATTTGAATGGATTTACTAATTGTTGTTTGGCGAGGACTAAAAATTTAAAATTTGAAAAGTAAAATGACTAAAATGACCAAATTAAAGTACATAAACTAAATCTAAACTTTCGTAAAATATAAAGACTAAGAATAAAATTTAACCTTAAAATATTAATAATACATAAAGTTTATTGAAGTGTGTATGGTTTATATAAATTGAAATTTAAAAAAAATTGATTCCTTACTTATTGATCAGAGCAATGTTGGAATTAAAACGTAGTATACTAAATGAAAAATTTTCTTCGTTACATAAACATATTGATCATGCATTTAGATAAGACTAGAAAGGTTGGTAAATAATTGGATATTACCGAATATAAATTTTACCGATCTTACTATTTGTATGAATTGTATTAAAGAAAAGTAAACCAAGCATACTAAGAAAGTATTCTTGAAATGATACACACTAATATACATACATATATATATATATAAACGTTTTGATGTTTCATATTTTAATGGAAAATATTTTTCACATTTATTGATGATTTTTCATGATATTATTATATTCATTTACTTAATAAATAATATTAACCAATAAATATTCTTGAAATATACATTAATGAGGTTGAAAGACACTTAGATAGAAATGTAGAAATAGTAAGATCAGATAAAAGTGATGAATATTATGAGAAAGATATTTAATTGAGAGAATGTTCAAATCCATATGTAAAATTCCTTAAAAGTTGTGACATATCTATACAATATACTATGCTAAGCACACATAAGAAAATCGTGTTCTAGAAATGCAAACTTGAACTTAATAATGCATGTGCTCAAAACTCATACATACATGTTAAATGAGGTTCTTAGTAAGATAGTACATAGAACTCATTTTGAGTTGTAGATTGGAAGGAAACCCAACTTGAGGCACCTACATATTTAAGGTTATCAAGCAAAAACGATGATGCATAATATCGTACAATGAGTGGATATATTATCAATTATCAAGAGAAATATAAAGGATATATGTTTCACATTTCAAACCATCGTCTAAGAACCATAGGAATTAGTAATGCTAGATTCCTTGCAAATGATGAAGTTAATAAGTGTGGTTAAGTATACAAGAAACTAGAGCAAAATCTTCTATATTTATAAATGTTCCTTTATCAACTTCTATGATAAATGCTATTCCGATAATAAATGAAGGTCCTACTAATGTTGCACAACATTTAAATAATGAAACATCCTTAGAAGAAATTAACTCATAGAGGTCGTTTATTCCTAATGATTATGTGATTTATTTGTAAGAATTAGATTTTGGCTTAGGTTTCGTTTTCATAAGCCATAAATATTAATGAGTTTGATAAATGGACAACACTATTAATACGGTTAAGATTTTTAGTTAAATTTGTTGGTGTAACAATTTAATTTTTTTAAATGTTCACTTTGTAGTCATATGACAAAAAAAAAGATTTTGTAATGGACTTAAATTTAACAAAGAATTTTAACAACGTTAGCAATTCTTAAAATCCATGTTAACATTTTAATTATAATAAAGTAATTGGACTAATGTCGTTATACAAGTTGATCCATGTTAACATTTTAATTATAATAAAGTAATTGGACTAATGTCGTTATACAAGTTGACGTAATTAAACTAATGTCGTTATAAAAGTTGAGGTACCAAATTATGTAGAATACATATTAAATATTAAATTTGAACATATTGTAGATACCAAAACAGAAATTTGGTAATTGTTATATAATCTCAAAAAGAAAAAGAAGTAAATGGATCAGAATTAAAATTTATATAAAAAATTTTAGGTGCATGTCATATAAAAAGACATTACCTTATAAAAGTTGAGGTATCAAGTTATGTCAAAATTAAAATATAGATATTAAGTCTCAAATATGAATATGTTAAATATGAATATATTATAGAAACTAAAATTGAAATTTAATCATTATTATATGATTCGAAAACAAATAAAAGATCAAAATTGAAATTCAATTATTATCTTATATGTATATATTAAAAAATTATGGATTGTTGTCATCTAAGAATGACCTATGTCTTCCTTTTATTATAGATATTCATATACATGTTTTTATTTATTTATTTATCACTTTTATTCATTCAAAATACTATATACTCGTATAGATTTTGACATGCTTTCGTTTTTGCATTCTATTCAGTTTTTTATGCTAATTATTTTTGCATATTATATTTGATATACATAATTTTAAAGAATTATTTGTATGTTCATATTCGTGATATTATTTTTGTTCAAAGTTTTCATCTTAATAAATTATTTTTATATATTTTTGAATGCTTTTTTACATTTGTATTAGAGGTGTTCATGCCCGGCCCAAAGGCCCGCCCGAAATGTAGGAGGGTTTGGGCAAAATATAGGTTCGAAATATGGGTTTGGACAAGAAAATAAGGCCCGTTTAAAAAAAGACAAAAAAAAATCTGCAATTTTTTTTAATTTTTTAATGTTATTTTCTTATTGTTTTCTCCCTATTTTGCTATCATTTTATTATTATGTTGTTACTATTTTGTTGTTATTGTTTGGATATTGTATAAAACTTATTTTATTGTTAATTTTGTTATTATTTTAAAGCATTTGTTAATTTTTATTATTATTTTAGAGGCACTTTCTTGTTAAGTTGTATCTATCTTAGTGTTATTTAAGTCCATATATTTTTAAAATTTATTTTCAATTTATTGAGAAATATTTATTTTGATGTTTTTAGTATTTTTGATGTATTATATATATATATAAATAATATAATATATATAAAAAATTAATACTGGTGGGCGGGATGGGCTCGAGTTTTAGTTTTTTTTGTCTGGATCGGGCTTGGGTTAAATTTTAGGCCCGTTTTTTGAGCCCAAGCCAAAAATGGACATAATTTTTTAGTTGAACCCGGCCCATGAACACCTCTAATTTATATCATGCTCATTTTATTTTTCATATTTTATTTTAATTAATTTTTCTTATTATGTTTATACCGTATATTAATTCATCTCTTCTTCTTTTTTTTCTTGTATTGTAACATCCTGATTTTCGGGTTTTTCGCGATTCTTGATATTTTAAGTAAATTTCTAAAATTTGGTATGTGATTATAGAATTCATAATTTGGGTATGTTAATGGGCTTATGGAAGGCCCATGAGTTGGCCAAAACCCGGTAGAATTTTTAAATTTTGGACTTAGGAGTTAGGGGTTCTGGCTAGGTGCCCTTATATTAAGTTGTGGGTAAAATGTATCACACAAAGAGCTTTGGTAAAGTGGCAAGGGTGACGCCACTAAGCTCCTAAAAGGTGGCGTGTGGAGCATAAGGAAGTCTGGGTTCGATTCCTGTGTTGGCAAATAAGAGGATTTATTTTATGTGCGGGAAGGGTAAGTGTTGGAACCTAAGTGGATTCTGTAAGAGGAGAGTTGGATCAAGTCAAATGCATAAATTAAGGAGGGATAAGGGGAGAGATTTTAGGGATTTGAGAGAAGGATAGAGCTTAGCCGTTTGGAAGGGAGATTTGAGAGGGGATTTTCGGCAGAAGGGTATTAGGTTAGTTAATTTCGGCATTAGGGTCTTAGTGTGCCGATTTCTTCTTTGGTATGTAGCCTTCTTCTCTTTTCTTTCTCCTCTTGCCGATTGTTCTTAAGCTAATCCCTCTCTCTTCTCTTTCGTTATCTCTTCCACAAACTCTCTACATCTTATTCTTCCTCTCTTTCGTTTATAGTAAAAGCCGAACCTATCATTCTTTTCATTGCTAACCGAATATCAACAAGCCAAATCTCGAAGGAGTCAAAGGAAGTCGATTGCTTTATAAAGGTATACACTTGTTCTTTTTCTTTTTAGCCGATTCTTGTTATTTTAAAAAGCCTTTCAACTCTTGTGTCAACACCCTTTTTGGTCCATAACCACTTTTTCTTCAGTGACCCAAAAGCCAAAAGCACAGCACCCTTAGGTAACTTGGTGGCCGATTCGTAGGATCCTTGTGGTACGGGTTCTGCTAGTGTTTTAGAGTTGCGACTGCGTTGAATCGGAGTTAACACGGATTGAAACCGTTTGGGTAAGTGAACCTTGGTAAGTGCTCGTAGCTTTAATCAATTCAATATTAGGGAGTTTAAGAAAAGCGAAACCTCTCTAATTTAGGAGATGGCGAATATGGGCATAGACTTTATGGGGTCTTCTTTTAATATTTTTGGTTTATTTATTGAAGGAGCAGCAAGGTGTAGTGTCGTTTTGGAGTAGCTTGGATCACGGAGTAGCTAGGCCTAGTCATCAATCGCGACAAAGGTAAGGTGCCTAAAGCCATTATGGATGGTGGCCGAATGTGTAAGTGTTAATATTGGAAAGTTCTTATTTTGGTTCAATTATTGTGAGCTGATCTAGTTAACAATTGATTATAGGAGAAATCGCATAGGAGATCTCGTCAAGGAAAATCGCAAATCAGGTGTGTAAACGAA
Source organism: Gossypium arboreum (assembly GCF_025698485.1). Taxonomy (NCBI): domain Eukaryota; kingdom Viridiplantae; phylum Streptophyta; class Magnoliopsida; order Malvales; family Malvaceae; genus Gossypium; species Gossypium arboreum. Next base: position 44,732,591 of record NC_069080.1, read on the forward strand.
CCCTTTCATAGCTTAAAGCGATAAAATGCCGAAAAGCCGAAATGCCGGAATTCTGGCATTTCGAGGACTTGTGAGCAAGTGAACGCTCACTAGTTGGTTAGAATCGATGAGACGATGATCGAGAATGATGGAAACGGTAAGAATGTGATTTTTGGCGTTCTTAGTAAGTTGGGCCTCGAGGGGCCGAAGTGGGGCCCATTGGGCTTTCGGGCCTATTTGGGTAAAATTGGTAGAAAACGGAAATCTGTTAAATTGCATGATGAGACTGTTAAAACCGTTATGGAATATAGGCTAAATGGGCCTAGATGACGAAATTGGCTAAGTAGGGCCCATTAGGGGTTTTAGGCCCAATAACTCGATTTCGCTAAAAATGGGCCAGAATCACTGTTTGCACCCATGAATTGTTAGTAATCGTTAATGAACATGGAAACCCTAAATTGTGGTAAAATTACAAGATTACCCTAATACCATGAAAATGACCGTTTTGCCCCTAGGTAAAAATGACCATTATACCCCTAGGGTTTATGTATGATTTTAATACATGGGATTTTGATAAATATGGTATGTATGATATGCACATGAAATGTATGATATGCACATGATATGTATGATATGCACATGAGGTAATCATAAATACATTGGGTTGGGTTTTTATATGGATGGAGGAAGTGAAAAAAGGCTTATGCCTCAGTTATTGAAAGGGCTTTGGCCCCAGTTATTAAAAGAGGCTAGGCCTCCAGTTATATGATAAAGCAGCTATGCTGCCAGTGGAGAGTTTGGCGGGGTGGGTCGAGTTAATCCCCACATGGTGTGTTGGTTGGTACGGGTGGAGAGTAGCGGATGGTGGGTTGAGTAGTCTCCCCAAATGGGTTGCATTCTTCATTGAAATTATATGTGACATTGAAATGGGCCTAAGGGCCATACCTGTTTCTGATAAAGGCTTGACCCAAGAATATGAGATATGAAAAGGCTTCGCCCAAGATTATGAAATATGAAACATGAAAAGGCTTGACCCAAGATATGAAATATGAAATATGAAAAGGGCTACTACCAAATGCATGATTGAGGTTGGATTTGGGCTTAGACCCAATAGGTCGTTATTGTTTTGGGCTCGAAAGGGCTTGTTGCACACTGAGTTTCCAAACTCACCCCTTCCTTAACCTTGCAGTGAGCCTTGATGTGGGGACTTGGGACGGAGAGGATTCAGAGTGGCCACGGTGATCATCTTTGGGCTTTTAAATAAATGTTGGTTTTCATTTAATTTACTTTAATTATCATTTATTTTGGGGTTGTAATAAGGCCAATTTTAACTTTCCTTTTATTTCTTTTCGAAATTATTTTAATTTTAATAACTTTAAAAATTGGCTAATAATTATTCAAATGGGCTAGACTTAGGACGTGTTTTCAAAATGATACTTGTTTTCAAAATATCTCAACACTACGATTAATCGATTTATCAAAGACGTCCACTTAAACAAATTTAAACTCGATATAACAAAGTGTGGCTATGGTTGTGGGCATGTCTAGGATTGGATCCAATCAAAGAGCTTGGTACTTAAGCAGCCTTCATGGCTCACCTCCTCTGTCTCGGATACCTACCTGGTGCCCAGCTTCCATACACTTTGTTAACTCAATAAAATGTATGATTTTAAAACACTTAAACGGAACGTGGGTTTTCAACTTCATTGTGGCACGTCAGATTCGGGCATAACGTCTGGGCCGGGTTTGGGGTGTTACATTTAGTGGTATCAGAGCTAAGTTGCAACAACTCGGCTGTGGATCGGGTCCAAAAATGTTTTCGAAAACTTAGCCCTAAGAAGGGTATTTTTGGAAATGGCTTCTAAAAAATTCATTTTTAAAGATGTTTTACGGAGAATATATGTTAAAAAGGTACCGATTTTTCTGTTTTAAATCAAGAGTTCAAAATAAAGTGAGTTTTCAAATCAAAGTTTTCGAATTTCTATTTTCGATAATCAAAAACATGTTTTTTAGTTCTAAATGGATTGGAGAAAGAAGTGGCGCACTGAATCCCCGGCACCAAGTCTGTAAGTATATTTTCCTTACAATATATGATATTGATATGATATTATGAATAGTGCTGAGACCCTACTATGAGACTTTAGCTAGGGTAGAGCTGTAAACGGTAGGAATGAGACTGTAGCTAGGCTACGATGATACGAAAAATCCTTGAACTGCTATATCTACATAAGACATTTTCTTAATAAACAAGTGGAACGTTATACTAATTTCATAAAATTCGTAAATCGATAATTCGATATGAGTACTAGAGGAGCTCGTGGGACGAGGCCATGGACGTGGTCGCGAAGGGTGCAAGTGAATCTTCATCCTCGGGGCATAGGCCACCGAGGAGCCAGTGTGCCGCAAGCAACGGAGACTGGTCTTATGATCGGGTCATGGGGATGACGCTTTATCCCAAGCCATGTTAAGGGTTTTAGAAAGAGTGGATGGAGCTAGTACTGGGACGGTGAGTAGGGGGTCTATATCGGAGCGACTCCGGGCCAACGGAGCAGAGGTATTTAGGGGTGTATCTGGAGTGGCCCCGAATGTGGCAGAATATTGGCTGGAGGCAATAGAACGGATCATGGATGACCTAGACTGCTCAGTAGAGCAAAAGCTGAGAGGAGCTGTGTCGCTGCTACGTGATGAGGAATACCGATGGTGGATCACCGTAAGGGAGAGTACCCCAATTGAGCAGTAACCTAGGAATTGTTCAAAACTGCCTTTAAAGGGAGGTATGTTGGAGCAAGCTATGTGGATGCTCGTCGAAAGGAATTCTTGAATCGACTCAAGGTGATAAGACTGTAAGGCAGTATGAGGCGTAATTTTTAAGGTGAGTCGATATGCTAGTGGTATAGTGGCAATCGAATATGAGCGCGATGTCCGCTTTGAGGATGGTCTCCGCGATGAGCTTAGGATATTGATAGCTCCACGAGGGAGCGTGGTTTTTTGCATTGGTAGAAAAGGCTAAGATAGCCGAGGAGGTGAAGCTGAGTGAGTGACAGAATCGTGAGAAGGATCGACCCAGATCCAAGAGGGATTTCAGACCCTCAAGTGCCACAAATCGAAGTGTTAAAAGAGCAAGGATGGAGGAACCGGTTCGAGCAGTTCCAGTAAATACTTATAGACCGCAGGCTTGCAGGGACTGTGGTAGGGTGCATATGGGGGAGTGTTGGAAACGAACTGGAGCATGTTTTCGATGTGGGTCAAAGGAGCATAAGTTCAGAGAGTGTCCTCGGAGGACAGCTCAGGAGCTAGCGGCAGAGCAAAGGGATGTCCAACCACGGCGAGGAGGACCACCACCACAGAGGGGTCGGGGGCAAGGTAGAGGTGGAAATGGTAACGGACGAGGACGTGGGGCACCTGGCAGAGGTGCTAGACATGCTGAAGCTCGACAACCGGCGTTGGTTTATGCTGCACGACGTCGTGAGGAGGGTGACGCTCGATGTTATAATCGATACGTTCTTCATTCATAGCATGCCTTACATCGCTTTGATTGATGTGGGTTCCACCCACTCGTATGTTGCTTGTGATGTATCGGGGGCTTTGGATGTGCGTCCTGAGAAGACTGTGAGTGGGGTATCAGTAATAAGTCCATTAGGACATTCGGTTAAGGTAGATAAAATTTTTAGGCGATCAAGTTAGTGACACAAGATAAAATCTTTGAAGGAGATTTGATGGAGCTGCCATTTCGGGATTTTGGTCTTATTCTGGGAATGGATTGGTTAATTAAGCACAAGGCGACGTTGGATTGTGCTGCAAAGAGGATGGTACTAAGAACTACCGAAGGTGAGGAGATAATGGTCATAGGGGAACGAAGGGATTATTTATCCAATGTTGTTTCGGCGTTAAGAGCCGAGAAGTTGATCCGGAAAGGTTGGGAGGCGTACTTGGCCTTTGTGAGTCAAACGGGACTTGAGGAGATAACGGTGGAATCGGTTAGGACTATTAGGGAATTTCAGGATGTATTCCCAGATGAACTTCCTGGATTACCCCCGAATAGAGAAGTCGAGTTTGGAATCGACTTACTACCTGGAACAGCTCCTGTGTCTATTGCGCCTTATCGGATGGCACCAAAGGAGTTGGTAGAATTGAAAGCTCAGATTCAAGAGCTATTGGATAGAGGGTTTATAAGACCAAGTGTCTCCCCGTGGGGTGCACCAGTACTGTTCGTAAAGAAGAAAGATGGGACTATGCAAATGTGCATTGACTATCGGCAGTTGAATAAGCTGACTATCAAGAACAAGTATCCGTTACCAAGAATTGATGATCTGTTCGACCAATTAAAAGGAGCCTCGGTGTTTTCTAAGATCGACCTTCGGTCGGGATATCATCAATTAAGAGTTAAAGAGGGGGATATTTATAAGACGGCGTTCAGGACTCGATACGGACATTACGAGTTTCTGGTAATGCCATTTGGGTTGACTAATGCACCGGCGGCATTCATGGATTTGATGAATCTGGTATTCTAGCCATACTTGGATCGGTTCGTAGTCGTTTTTATTGATGATATCTTGGTGTATTCGGAAACGGAAGAGAAGCATGATGAGCATCTTCGTGTAGTGCTGCAAGTGTTAAGGGAGAAGCAACTTTATGCAAAGTTTAGTAAGTGCGAGTTTTGGCTGAAGGAAGTTACCTTCTTGGGGCATGTTGTGTCTGCCGAGGGGATCAAGGTGGACCCTCGAAAGATTGAAGCAATTTTGGAATGGAAGCCACCGAAGTCGGTGACGGAGATTCGAAGTTTCCTGGGGTTGGCAGGTTATTATCGGAGATTCGTGGAAGGATTTTCTGTGTTGGCAGCACCGTTAACGAAACTTATAAGGAAGGGAGCACCTTTTGTTTGGTCGATAAGCAAAGAGGCTTTTGAGAAGTTGAAGAAGGTTTTGTGAGCGCAGCTTTTGATTCACCGAGTCGGTAAGGATTTCACGGTGTACAATGCGATGCGTCACATATAGGTTTGGGCTGCGTGTTGATGCAAGAGGGTAAAGTGGTTGCTTATGCTTCACGACAGCTTAAGCCACATGAGGTGAACTACCCTACTCATGACTTGGAATTGGCAACAGTAATCTTTGCACTTAAGATATGGAGGCATTACCTGTATGGGGAGAAATGCATCATCTATACGGATCACAAGAGTCTTAAGTACTTGCTGACTCAAAAGGAGCTGAATCTTAGGCAGCGAAGGTGGATAGAGTTGTTAAAGGACTATGACTGTTCGATCGAGTATCACCCAGGTAAGGCGAATGTCATGGCTGATGCGCTAAGTCGAAGGATGGTGGCAGAATTAAAGGCGATGTTTGCTCGTTTAAGTTTGTATGACGACGGAAGTTTATTGGCGGAGTTACAGGTAAGACCGACTTGGGTAGAACAGATTAAGAAGCAACAGTTGGAGGACGAGTCGTTGGTTGCTCGGTTTCGACAAGTTGAGAAGGGGGAGAATCCTGACTTTGGGTTAAATAGTGAGAGAGTTCTTTGTTTTCGAGGAAGAATTTGTATGCCGAAAGACTCGACTTGAGATTGATGATTTTGAGAGAGGCACATAATGGACCTTGTGCTATGCATCCGGGAGGGAGTAAGTTGTATCGAGACTTGCGAGAGCAATATTGGTGGCTGGGCTAAGCGAAGTGACCGAATTTGTTGGGAGATGTTTGACATGTCAACAAGTGAAGGCCGAGCATCAACTACCTTCGGATTGTTACATGTAGGTAAAGATACCACTTTGGAAGTGGGAAAAGGTAACTATGGACTTTGTAAGTGGGTTGCCGTTGACACCTTCTAAGAAGGATTCGGTTTGGGTGATTGTGGATAGACTCACGAAATCTGCTCATTTCATACCGTCCGAACCGATTACTCACTTGAAGTTGGCGATTGTATGTGGCGGAAATAGTGCGATTGCATGGTGTGCCAAGATCGATAATTTCAGCATCGAGACCCAAGGTTTACATCTCGGTTTTGGCGAAGTTGCATGAGGCATTGGGAACGCGATTGATTTCAAGACGGCTTTTCACCCTCGATCGGATGGGCAGTCAGAGAGGGTTATTCAGATTTTAGAGGATATGTTGAGGGGTTGTGCTATTGAGTTTAAAGGCAGCTGGGAGGACCATTTGCCCTTAGCGGAGTTCGTGTATAACAACAGTTACCAAGCAAGTATTCAGATGGCTCCATATGAGGCACTATATGGGCGAAGGTGTCGCTCGCCTACTTGTTGGGCAGAATTGGGGGAAAGGCAAATACTTGGACCAGAGTTGGTGGCAGATACTGAAGACAAGATTAAGGTAATCAGGAAGAGGTTAAAAGAGGCGGCGGATCGACAAAAGTCTTATGCCGATCTGAAGCGTAAGAATATTGAATATGCGGTAGGAGACATGGTCTTTTTGAAAGTTTCGCCTTGGAAGAAGATCTTGAGATTTGGTAAGAAGGGTAAGTTGAGCCCACGGTTTATTGGGCCTTACCGAATCATTAAGCGGATAGGGCCGGTGGCTTATCAGCTAGAGTTACCTCCAGAACTGGATCGCATTCACGATGTCTTCCATGTGTCCATGCTAAGGCGATATCGTTCGACCCAACTCATATCGTGCGATTGCGAGAAATTGAGGTACAATCGGATTTGACCTTTGAAGAGGAACCTGTGCAAATACTTGATCGTGATGTCAAGGTGTTGAGAAGGAGGTCATCCGTTGGTGAAGGTACTTTGGAGGAACCATGGCAAGGAAGAAGCTACTTGGGAGACCGAAGAGGCAATGCGTCGTGATACCCTCAACTGTTTGGACCGAGTAAATTTCGAGGCGAAATTTCTTTAAGGAGGGTAGAGTTGTAACATCCCGATTTTCGGGTTTTCACGATTCTTGATATTTTAAGTAAATTTCTAAAATTTGGTATGTGATTATAGAATTCATAATTTGGGTATGTTAATGGGCTTATGGAAGGCCCATGAGTTGGCCAAAACCGGTAGAATTTTTAAATTTTGGACTTAGGAGTTAGGGGTTCGGCTAGGTGCCCTTATATTAAGTTGTGGGTAAAATGTATCACACAAAGAGCTTTGGTAAAGTGGCAAGGGTGACGCCACTAAGCTCCTAAAAGGTGGCGTGTGGAGCATAAGGGAAGTCCTGGTTCGATTCCTGTGTTGGCAAATAAGAGGATTTATTTTATGTGCGGGAAGGGTAAGTGTTGGAACCTAAGTGGATTACGTAAGAGGAGAGTTGGATCAAGTCAAATGCATAAATTAAGGAGGGATATGGGGAGAGATTTTAGGGATTTGAGAGAAGGATAGAGCTTAGCCGTTTGGAAGGGAGATTTGAGAGGGGATTTTCGGCAGAAGGGTATTAGGTTAGTTAATTTCGGCATTAGGGTCTTAGTGTGCCGATTTCTTCTTTGGTATGTAGCCTTCTTCTCTTTTCTTTCTCCTCTTGCCGATTGTTCTTAAGCTAATCCCTCTCTCTTCTCTTTCGTTATCTCTTCCACAAACTCTCTACATCTTATTCTTCCTCTCTTTCGTTTATAGTAAAAGCCGAACCTATCATTCTTTTCATTGCTAACCGAATATCAACAAGCCAAATCCCGAAGGAGTCAAAGGAAGTCGATTGCTTTATAAAGGTATACACTTGTTCTTTTTCTTTTTAGCCGATTCTTGTTATTTTAAAAAGCCTTTCAACTCTTGTGTCAACACCCTTTTTGGTCCATAACCACTTTTTCTTCAGTGACCCAAAAGCCAAAAGCACAGCACCCTTGGGTAACTTGGTGGCCGATTCGTAGGATCCTTGTGGTACGGGTTCTGCTAGTGTTTTAGAGTTGCGACTGCGTTGAATCGGAGTTAACACGGGATTGAAACCGTTTGGGTAAGTGAACCTTGGTAAGTGCTCGTAGCTTTAATCAATTCAATATTAGGGAGTTTAAGAAAAGCCGAAACCTCTCTAATTTAGGGAGATGGCCGAATATGGGCATAGACTTTATGGGGTCTTCTTTTAATATTTTTGGTTTATTTATTGAAGGAGCAGCAAGGTGTAGTGTCGTTTTGGAGTAGCTTGGATCACGGAGTAGCTAGGCCTAGTCATCAATCGCGACAAAGGTAAGGTGCCTAAGGCCATTATGGATGGTGGCCGAATGTGTAAGTGTTAATATTGGAAAGTTCTTATTTTGGTTCAATTATTGCGAGCTGATCTAGTTAACAATTGATTATAGGAGAAATCGCATAGGAGATCTCGTCAAGGAAAATCGCAAATCAGGTGTGTAAACGAACCCTTTCATAGCTTAAAGCGATAAAATGTTGAAAAGCGAAATGCCTAATTCGGCATTTCGAGGACTTATGAGAAGTTTAACGCTCACTAGTTGGTTAGAATATATGAGACGATGATCGAGAACGATAGAAACGGTAAGAATGTGATTTTTGGCGTTCTTGGTAAGTTGGGCCTCGAGGGGCCGAAGTGGGGCCCATTGGGCTTTCGGGCCCATTTGGGTAAAATTGGTAGAAAACGAAAATCTGTTAAATTGCATGATGAGACTGTTAAAACCGTTATAGAATATAGGCTAAATGGGCCTAGATGACGAAATTGGCTAAGTAGGGCCCATTAGGGGTTTTAGGCCCAATAACTCGATTTCGCTAAAAAATGGGCCAGAATCACTGTTTGCACCCATGAATTGTTAGTAATCGTTAATAAACATGGAAACCCTAAATTGTGGTAAAATTACAAGATTACCTTAATACCATGAAAATGACTGTTTTGCCCCTAGGTAAAAATGACCATTATACCCCTAGGGTTTATGTATGATTTTAATACATGGGATTTTGATAAATATGGTATGTATGATATGCACATGAAATGTATGATATGCACATGATATGTATGATATGCACATGAGGTAATCATAAATGCATTGGGTTGGGTTTTTATATGGATGGAAGAAGTGAAAAAGGGCTTATGCCCCAGTTATTGAAAGGGCTTTGGCCCCAGTTATTAAAAGAGGCTAGGCCTCCAGTTATATGATAAAGCAGCTATGCTGCCAGTGGAGAGTTTGGCGGGGTGGGTCGAGTTAATCCCCACATGGTGTGTTGGTTGGTACGGGTGGAGAGTAGCGGATGGTGGGTTGAGTAGTCTCCCCAAATGGGTTGCATTCTTCATTGAAATTATATGTGACATTGAAATGGGCCTAAGGGCCATACCGTTTACAGTAAAGGCTTCGGCCCAGTAATATGAGATATGAAAAGGCTTGCCCAAGATATGAAATATGAAACATGAAAAGGCTTGACCCAAGATTATGAAATATGAAACATGAAAAGGCTTTACCAAGATTATGAAATATGAAATATGAAAAGGGCTACGGCCCAGTGCATGATTGAGGTTGGATTTGGGCTTAGACCCAATAGGCCGTTATTGTTTTGGGCTCTGAAAGGGGCTTGTTGCACACTGAGTTTCCAAACTCACCCCCCTTCCTAAACTTTGCAGGTGAGCCTTGATGTGGGGACTTGGGCCGGAGAGGATTCAGAGTGGCCACGGTGATCATCTTTGGGCTTTTAAATAAATGTTGGTTTTCATTTAATTTACTTTAATTATCATTTATTTTGGGGTTGTAATAAGGCCAATTTTAACTTTCCTTTTATTTCTTTTCGAAATTATTTTAATTTTAATAACTTTAAAAATTGGCTAATAATTATTCAAATGGGCTAGACTTAGGACGTGTTTTCAAAATGATACTTGTTTTCAAAATATCTCAACACCACGATTAATCGATTTATCAAAGACGTCCACTTAAACAAATTTAAACTCGATATAACAAAGTGTGGCTATGGTTGTGGGCATGTCTAGGATTGGATCCAATCAAAGAGCTTGGTACTTAAGCAGCCTTCATGGCTCACCTCCTCTGTCTCGGATACCTACCTGGTGCCCAGCTTCCATACACTTTGTTAACTCAATAAAATGTATGATTTTAAAACACTTAAACGGAACGTGGGTTTTCAACTTCATTGTGGCACGTCAGATTCGGCCATAACGTCTGGGCCGGGTTTGGGGTGTTACATGTATTGCCTATTTTAAGTATTTAATTTAGATAAAAATTAGTGTGTTAACAATATATTTGTGTCTTATCTTATTTCATCCATATTTTTACATAAATTTTAATAATGATTCAATCTTGAGAGAATTTTTATTTCTTCATAATAGGTATTAATTTTTGTTCTTAAAGTGTTATAAATTAATATATAGAATTTTATATATACGTAATGATTTTTTTATATTGATTAGGACACTCAATAATTTATGTATTCATGTTATTTTTCTTTGTATATTGTATTTAGAATTTTTTAATTTATATTTATATTGTCGAAACTATTTTTTTGAAAAAACGGGAATCGACTTGATTTTGAAAACGAAAATTAAAACGGGAGTCGCCACCGGTCCTTATTACGTGTGATCGGATCACCTTTGTTTTAATAAAATATTTTAGTTTACTAAAACAGTGTTTCGGTCTACGAATTTTAAGAGAACAAGTTCGGGGATCGGTTACGTGCGAGGAAGGATTAGCGCCCTCGACACGCCCAAGAATTGGTATCGAATTGATTAGTTAGTGTCTTAATGTCGAAAGTCGAAAATCGAAAATCAGGAATGAATTTGAAATACGATCTTTTCTATAAATATCGATTTTAAAATTTTTGAATTAGCTAAAAACAATTTGTTTAAAGATTTCCTTATCTCGAGATATCGGAGTATCACATCCCGTAAGTTACGACACAATACCATGAATTCCCGAACACAAGGTCGTCTTTTAATTTAAATGAGAGTTTCGTGTTTTAAAACTCGAAAAGGATATTTAGTCATTTAGAAACAACGAGAAAATCGAAACCCCGTAAGTTAGGGCACAATTCCTCGATATTTCAAAATGCATAACATTGCCTTATTTGGAAAATTTTATTTTTGAATAGTAACGAATACAATATTCGAGCAACATGTGTTATTTATTTAGGTTAAAACGAAGCGATTTATTGGATAAATGTAGCGAAATTTAATTCATAAGGCGATAATAAGAAATAAAAATATAATGCGACATAGAGTGATGATACATGAATAAAGTACTACGCGAGCAAATGACAATAGTGGAAATACGAATAAACGAATTATAACACGCACAATGGCAATAACATAACATATGTCAATTAAATAACAAGCTTAATAAACACGAAATGAGATAATAATATAAAATGATTTAAATCAAACAAATAGATAATCTTATATATACATAAGGATTTTAAAATAAATACTATAAAGGCAAACTTAAAGTAAAATAAAAAAATCTAAAATCATTAATGAAAAGTTTAAAATCATAATACATAAAAAGAAGTTCAAAATAAATAATATACATAGCATAAAAACTTATCATAAATATATGCATAAAAAAATAAATAAATAAACAATGTACAAGGAGTTTAAGATAAAAACATATGAAAATTTGAAAATAAATGCCCTATACAAAAAGGGTTTAAGAATAAGCATTATATAAATTTAAAATAATAAGTAATTCAAAAATGATATATAAAAGGTCTAAAATAAAAAATAAAAAGCAATGTAAAATGATTAACATGTATATAATAATTTAAAATGATATGTAAAACCAAAACAGTATAAAATAGATAATATATAAGATAGTTTATGATGAATAATAAAAATAAGTCAAAAATAAATATTATATAGATAGAAATTTAAAATAAGTAACATACAAAACATTTAAAAAGGGTATATATAAAATGGATAATACATATAAAAATTTGAAATTGATAATATAGGGAAAAGAAATTAAAGTAAACAATAAAACAATTTAAAATGAACAATACATAAAACAAGTTTAAAATAAATAATGTATAAAGCATTTTAAAATCTATAATACACAAAGCAAATTAAAGAGTGACATATATGAATAGTTTTAAAATAAATAATATATAAGTTAATTTAAAAGTAATTAATAAGAAGATTAAAATATATGATACGTAAAAGAATTGAAAATAGACAATATAAGTATACTTTATAATAACGATTTAGATATAATATATAAAGAATTATTAGATATACATAACACATAATAACTAAAGAATAAACAACGTAATATAATTTGAAATAAGTATATAGCGAAGCGATTTTGAAATAATAGCACACATACGAAACTTGAAATAGATGGCATATATATATATACACAAATATGATAAGTAAGGATTATAAAATAAATAATACATACATTATAAAATAAATAATACATACATAAAGTAAGTTGAGATAAAGTAATAATTAGAATAAACAACATATTAAAGTGAGTTACAACAAACAATAATGATATGAAAAAACAGTATATTAAACAAATTAAGATAGATGTAAAGAGAATAAATTAAATGAATCTAGGATATAGATGAAAACAAATCAAAATTCCAGGGTATAAATTTGAAATAATAAAAAATGGGCCACCAGGGATTAAATTGAAACTCGCCGAGACTTGCGAGGACCAATTGGAGTAATGTCCCAAGTCTATACGCTGTGTTTCATTAGTCCAGATTAGGGACCAAATCAGAGAGGGAATAAAATGATCGGGCTAGATTTAAAAAGAAAAAAAAAGGAAATCGGGACTAAATCGAATATCAGGAAAAGGGGGAGGAACCAAAGCGGGTAATTTCCCATTCAAAGGAGACATGCGGACCCCTCCCCTTTCTAAATGGTGCCGTTTGGTAGCCTGATAAAAGGCTAAATTTTGGTGCTTGTTTCATTTTAGCCCTAGGTTTTAAAAAAAAAAAAAGAAAAAAAAAACAGCAGCTTTTCTTTCCTCCCTTGTAGCCTTTTGTTTGGCCGACCAAGGGAGGCACCATCCCACCGTCGCACCGCCACTGAACACGACAGCCGAGGACGCGCGAGGGCGAGCTTTAATCCGCGTCTCAAGGCATCCCCGAAGGCGGAGCCTTCTCAGCCCAAAAGTTGCGAAAGTAAAGGTCTTCCCCTCCTTATTCGGCCCGATCCCAACGACGAAGGAGAACCCTCCGGCGACGAAACGACGAGCGATTCCGATAAGGCCTTCTCCCTTCCTTATTATTTGTTTTATGTCTACTTTGATTTAATAGATTTGTATTAAAATAAAAAGAAATATTAGAGAAATAAAAGGAAACGAAATAAAAAAAAAAAACAAAGAGAGAAGAATCAGATATCAACCTTTTGTGTTTTTTGATTTCCAGTGTTCGTAAAAAAAAATTACAAGTGATAGATTTTGGCTTTTAAAAGCCAATTTACAAACCGTTCGTTCTATGTTTTTTTGTTCTTTAGCTATTTATTTCTTCTGCATGCTCTCTATTGTTGTGTTGGATTTGATTGCAGGTGTCAGAGGAGTGAAAGGCCGGTGGTTGGCTGGTAAAAAGGTGAGGCGGCGCGCGTGGGGGCTGAGCAGCTGCTGCATCGTGGGGAAGGGTTGGTGGCTGCTGAAAAAAAATAAAGATAGTGGGCTATTAGGGTTAGTTTAGGTAATGGGCTAATAGGGTTTTGGTTTGGGCCTGTTGGGTTTAGTAATTTGGGTGACACATATTGTAAATGGACTAAAGAAATTGGACTTTTATTTGGGTTTCTTTATTTTTTTACTTGCTCGGGCCAAAATTGGCTATCACAGCTGCCCCTCTTTGCTCATTGTCGTGTAACGAGAATGGAGCAAAGACCTTAAAATAGCCAATTTTGCCTAGTCTCACTGAATCTTGGCTTCTTGGTGTTTCCTTTCTTCTAATAGCCTCGTTCCATCCCACTGCATCCTTAGGGGTATAGGAAACGGTGCTACGATTTATTCCAATGCAATTTCAAGGAGAAGAGATTTGTAGCTTCGATCTACTCCACTGAAACTTAAAAAGGATAGGCCTTGGTAAGTTCAACCTGCCCCACTGCATCTTCAGGGAGATGAGGTTTGCGACTTCAATCTACTCCATTGCAACTTCAGGGAGATGAGACTTGTGATTTCAACTTGCTCCGCTGCAACTTAGGGAGATAAGGTTTGTTTGGATCTGCTCTACTGCAACTTCAGAGAGACAAGATCTATGATTTTCAATCTTCTCCACTGAAACTTCAAGGAGATCTGTTGTGGCTTTTAGCTGCTTCAACGCCATTCCAGGGAGAGGATACCTGATTTTCAACCTGTTACCCTACTAGTTAGGGGGTTAAGATCTGTAAATTCAACCTGTTACCCTACTGCTTAGGGGGTTAAGGCTCGTAAATTCAGCTTGTTACCTTACTGCTTAGGGGTTAAAGCCCATCATCCTCAATCTGTTTCCCTACTGCTTAGGAGGTTAAGATCTGCGAATTTACCGATGTTGCTACACCATCCTCTAGGGATATGATCTTTAGAATCGGTTTCAGGTATTTATGCTTATGCCAAATAATTAGGATGCTATGATCGAAATGAATCAAATGCTCCTAACTAGATGTGTTATGAAGGATATATGAATGAAAATGTCATCATTTTAATACTTGATCTGATATTACTCGTCGTTCACCGAGATTTTATCAATGACGTATTACTCTGCATTTTCTTCGACTGGTATCTCTGGCAGAAAACCCGAAGAATAATCTCAATTTGGGCTGCTATTTCCCTAACGCTTCCAACCCTTGAGTTTGGGTGATTCAAACTAATTAGTTCCGTGTCAGGTCCTTGTATCATTTAGAAGAATTTCAAAGTTATATGTAGAACTCTTTTTGAATATTATTAGTCCATTAATCATCATTTCAATAAAAAATGCTTGAAAAATATTATCGCAATAGGTAAGATGGAATTTTATTGAGAACGAAGCTCAAAATGAACAGGGTAATCAAGATAGCACATTTGCTAAGATACAAAATGGGAACTTATGAATTAATCAAAGTAACACATTCTGCTAAAAAAACAAAATGAATAAGATAAGAATAAGTGCCCCAGATATCGTAGTATGAGCTTCGTTGCGCAAACTTCTCGTGGACCTTTTGAACTCGGTATGTGTTTAGAAGACCAAGAGCACTTTGTTGATGCCCCAATATGTAACACCCCTCCTTCCTGTTAATTCAGAAAAGACAAAACTGCCGTATGCCCCATGTTCAATCAAAATTTGAATTGCCCATTCCTGGGTTTTCAATTCAAACCCCTTTGGTCTCAAAGCGCCCTTTCACGGGTTTTCACCTTGGCCTCTCTTTTTTTTTTTTAGGTAAAATACCTCTTGACTGAATCCGAATTCACAGGATTAGGCAGGCTTTTACCATCCATCAGAATCAGAGCCCCTCCAAAGAAAGCCTTCTTTACCATATAAGGTCCCTCCCAATTTGGCATCCATTTCCCTCTGAAGTCCTTTTGTATGGGGAGGATCTTTTTCAATACGAGGTCTCCTTCATAGAATTCTCTAGGGCGAACCTTCTTATTATAAGCTCGCATCATTCTCTTTTGATACATTTGACCATGACGGATGGCTTTTAGCCTCTTTTCTTCAATCAAGTTCAGCTGGTCGTATCAAGACTGGATCCATTCTGCTTCATCTAACTTTAGTTCTGAAAGCACGCATAGAGAGGGAATCTCGACCTCAATAGGCAAAACTGCCTCCATTCCATAACCTAAAGAAAAAGGTGTTGCCCCGGTAGAGGTTCTGACTGACGTCCGGTAGGCATATAGGGCAAATGGTAATTTCTCGTGCCAATCTTTATAGGTCTCAGTCATTTTTCCTATGATCTTCTTGATGTTCTTATTGGCTGCTTCGACTGCACCATTCATCTTTGGGCGATACGGTGACGACTTATGATGTTTGATCTTGAAATGGCTACAAACTTCCGCTATCGTGCTGTTGTTCAAGTTTAATGCATTGTCTGATATGATTCTTTCGGGCATCCCATATCGACATATGATCTCTTTCTTTAAGAACTTACTGACTGCCGACTTTGTGACGTTGGCGTAAAAAGTAGCCTCTACCCACCTGGTGAAGTAATCTATGACCACAAAGATAAATCGGTGTCCATTAGATGCCTTTGGTGAGATCGGCCTGATGACATCCATGCCTCACATGGAGAAAGGCCATGGAGAAGTCATGACATGAAAGGGTGAAGGAGGTACATGGATTTTATCTCCATAAATTTGGCATTTATGGCACTTCTTGGCATAGTTGATGCAATCTCCTTCCATAGTGGACCAGTAATATCTGAATCTTATGATCTGTCTGGCCATGGTGAAACCATTAGCATGTGTTCCGCATACACCCTCATGAACCTCTTCCAGGATTTGCTTAGCCTCGACAGCGTCTATACATCTTAGGAGTACCTGATCCTTCCTTCTTTTGTATAGGATCTCTCCATCCAAGACATAGTCACTAGCCAGCCCTCTTAATGTACTTTTATCATTCTCAGTCGCTTGGTCTGGGTATTCATGACTCTTCACGTATCGCAAAATATTCTGATACCAAAGATGATCATCTTTCTTTTCTTCTTCTTCAATGTTGCAGCAATGAGCCGGAGCCTCATAAATACTCATTTGGATAGGTTTCATATCTTCTTGCTTGTTTACTTTGATCATAGAAGCTAAGGTTGCCAAAGCATCAGCCATCTGGTTTTCATCTCGTGGAAGGTAGCAGAAAGTGATATCGTCAAACTCCTTGATTAACTCAAGAACCAGCCTTCGATAATTGATCAGCTTAGGGTCTCTTGTCTTCCATTCCCCTTTAAGCTGATAGATCACTAATGCAGAATCCCCATATACCTCTAGCACTTTAATCTTACGTTCTATTGCTGCACAAATTCCCATGATACATGCTTCATATTCGGCCATATTGTTTGTGCAATCAAAATCCAGTTTGCTGGTGAAAGGATAATGATCTCCATTTAGGGATACCAAGACTGCCCCAATTCCGTTACCCACAGCATTTGAAGCTCCGTCAAAATTCAGTTTCCACAGATGGCATTCTTGAGAGTCTTTTTCCATGGTCGCAATGTACATTAGGTCTTCATTCGGAAAGTCAAAGCTCAATGGTTCATAATCTTCTAAAGCTCTACTGGCCAGAAATTCCGCTATTGCACTCCCCTTTACAGCCTTTTGGTTCACGTAAACTATGGCAAACTCAGAAAGTAAAATTTGCCAACGAGCCATTCTTCCGTTCAGAGCATTTGACTCCATCATATACTTCAAAAGATCTAGTTTCGAGATGAGCCAAGTTGTATGGTACAACATGTATTGTCTCAGTCTTCGGGTTGTCCAAATCAAAGCACAACACAACTTCTCGATCGACGAATACCTTGTCTCACATTCAGTGAATTTCTTGCTGAGATAGTATATCGCTTTTTCTTTTCTTCCTGACTCATCATGTTGGCCTAGCACGCATCCCATGGAGTTTTCAAACACTACTAAGTACAGTATTAGTGGTTTATCCGGGCAAGGTGGCATTAGTACTGGGGCATTGGACAAATAATGCTTGACCTTATCAAAAGTTTTCTGGCACTCCTCATCCCATACACCTGGATTGTGTTTCCTAAGGAGGCGAAATATAGGGTCACATTTCTCCGTTAGTTGTGAGATGAAACGGGCGATGCAATTTAATCTTCCTAGGAAACTTCGAACTTCTTTTTGAGTGCATGGCGGAGGTAATTCTTGTATAGCCTTGATTTTATCCGGGTCAATCTCGATCCCTTTTTCACTGACCACGAATCCCAACAACTTTCCTGACCTGGCCCCGAAGGTACACTTTGCAGGGTTGAGCTTTAGTTGGTACTTCCTTAACCTTAAGAATAGTTTTCTCAGGACCTCCACATGCTCTTTCTCAGTTTTGGACTTTACAATCATGTCGTCAACGTAAACTTCGATCTCCTTGTGCATCATGTCATGGAACAAAGTCACCATGGCTCTCTGATATGTTACTCTTGCGTTCTTTAACCCGAATGGCTTCACTTTATAACAAAACATTCCCCACATGGTTACAAATGTTGTCTTTTCCATGTCTTCAGGATGCATTTTTATCTGGTTGTATCCCGAGAAGCCGTCCATGAAGGAGAAAAGTGAATAACCTGTCGTGTTATCCACTAGTGTATCAATGTGAGGCAACGGGAAATTATCTTTGGGGCTGGCTTTGTTCAAATCCCGATAGTCTACGCACATCCGTACCTTCCCATCTTTCTTAGGAACTGGGACTATGTTGGCTACCCATTCTGAGTACTTGACCACTTGTAAGAAACCGGCGTCGAATTGCTTCTTGACCTCTTCCTTTATCTTTAACAAAACATCGGGTCTCATCCTTCGGAGTTTCTGTTGTACTGGCCTGCATTCTTGCTTTATTGGGAGTCAATGTACCACGATATCAGTATTCAATCCGAGCATGTCTTGATATGACCATGCGAAGACATCCTTGAATTCTTGGAGTAACTCGATGAGGTCTTGCTTTGTTTCTGCAGCGATACTAGCTCCAATTTTCACATCTTTTCCTTCTCCTAAGCTAACAATTTCCACCGACTCTTTGTGAGGTAGGATTTGTTTCTCCTCTTGTTCTACCATCCTCAACAAATCAGGAGATAGGTTACAATTTCGGTCATCTTCAAAATCCTCAGTGTCCTCTATACACAAATCTTGCTCGAAAGGAATCTCTGAGTTATCGGTAACGTTGCTCATATTATTGATATCTGGAGACCTGTTATGGATGAAGAAAGAAATCCAAAGAACAAAAGAATCTAAGAATATTTGATTTGTATGGTATGATTATGAATTAAGTAGAAAGAATAAAAGAATATTTGCTCAATATGATACGCAAAAATGTATTTTTATTGAAATGACGATATTTGGACATATGTCTATTTCATAAAAGGGTTCTTATTGCCCCTAGGCATAGAGAAATAAGCTTGTTTTGAACATTACTCTGAATTAATTCTAAAAGTTACAGGGATCTCCTCCACGGTCCAATTGTTCAAAACACTTCCAGGAATGTAAGGGCAAATTCCAGATAAATCCCCTTATTCGGTTCTTTCTTCGCATATGGCGTTAATGCTCAAACTTTCAACATTTCTTCCGCCACTTTCCTCACTGTCATCTTTTATTTTGGGTGGATGGTTCCTCCAGACATGAACGATCGAGATAAATGGGGTAAGGCCATTGGTTCCCATTTGACCTCCTCACCGCGCAGACGTGCTCTTCTCATCTCTTACCTTTTCTCTAGCTCCTTCTTCTTTTACTTCGCGTCTGGCTTAAATCTTAGGCCAAAGCGGTCTCGTTTTTCCCTTAGCACTGGTACCTCGATCCTTCCTTGAAGGCATCTTCCAAGTCCTCTTCCTGGCAGGGCTCCTTTGCCGACCGTCAATCGCAGGCCCATCCTTGTAGTCTTGGATATTTTGGGCATTGGGATCTTGTTCCCTTTGACAATGAATGTAGCATTGACGAATTCCAACGATCGAAAGGAACATTCTATCGCCTCATTGTCCGTACCCATGTACGGTGCGTCACTGGTAACGGATGCAATGATGTCTTCCTCCGCGTTTATCGTTACCAACCTACCCTCAGTTACCAACTTCAATTTTTGGTGTAGGGACGATGGCACTGCCCCTGCCGAGTGAATCCACGGCCTCCCCAATAGGCAATTGTATGATGGCTTGATGTCCATTACCAAGAAGTCCACCTCGTATGTAATTGGGCCAATTAGGAGAGGTATCTCGATTCTTCCCATTACTTTTCTTTTCGTACCATCGAATGCTCTCACGACATTTTGACATGTCTTCATGTGAGAGTTATCCACTGGCAACCTATTTAACGTGGACAAGGGCATGACATTCAATGCCGATCCATTATCAATCAATACCCCTGGCAATGTGTATCCCTTGCAGCGAGTGGTAATGTGCAGGGCCTTTGTAGATCCCATGCCTCCCGGCGGTATTTCATCATCATTAAAGAAAATAAAATTATCCGCGCTGATGTTATTGACCAGACGATCGAGTTTGTTGACAGAGATATCATCCGCAACATATGTTTCATTTAAAACCTTTATCAATCACTGCGGTGAGTCTTTGAGCTTAAAAGCAAGGCTAGTACCGATATGCGGGCTGGCTGTTTGTGCAGTTGCTCCACAACGCTGTACTCGCTGT
Organism: Gossypium arboreum; assembly: GCF_025698485.1. NCBI lineage: Eukaryota > Viridiplantae > Streptophyta > Magnoliopsida > Malvales > Malvaceae > Gossypium > Gossypium arboreum. The sequence goes on from NC_069080.1 coordinate 44,752,669, forward strand.
GTTTTAAGAATTTTAAGAATTCCTTAGCCTCTTTTTCAGTTACAGGCTCATTGACAGGTGATTCAGGTCCGGTTGTCTTTTTCTTTTCTTGCCCAACGACCATAGATTTTCCTTTAGCTGATTCTGCCTTTGTGTTCGGAGTATAACACCTTCTACTGCGTATATAGAAACCTTCATCTTGACCTTTCTCCAAAGTGCTAGCTGGATTCTCCCCTCCCGGGATCGTTACGTTGCAGTCGTAATTTCAAGGAACCCGTTTGCTATCTTTATAGGGGAAAGCAACAGGCCTTTGAATTATGATCTTTGGTGCAATTGATACTCCGACTTTATTGACTCTTGGTCGGGATATAATTACTACCGGGTGACTGACCCTATGGACATTGTTGATTAGCCCTTGCTCTGACGTGCACACATCTTCCCCTTTATGGCCGTTGGTATACTCGAAGAATTCGATCTCTTTATTTTCCATCAATCTCTGTACCAGAGCCCTGAATTCATTACACTTTTGGATCTCATGTCCTTCCTCGTCATGGAATTCACAGTAGCACTTTGCTCCTTTGGGCTTCTCCTTTAAATGTTGTGTAAGTAAACCTTCTTCCACCATTTTCTTCCAAACCCATCTCAACGAGGTCTTTACCTCCGAAACGTCCATCGTAGTTTTCATCCCTCCACTTTTGACTATCGCATTTACCCCATTATCTGAATGACTGGGTAGCGGATTTCCTGCCACATTAGGTCCTGTGGGATCATCAAACTTCACAATACCCATCTTTATGAACTTTTCGACTAATTTTTTGAATGTCGTGCTGTTCTCGATTGTGTGCCCTAAGATTTCTGCATGGTATTCGCATTGAGCGTTTGCGTCATACCACTTAGGGAATGGAGGTTGCATGGGTTTTAGGTAAAAAGAAGACACCACATGCACATCGAACAGATTCTGGTAGAGCTCCCTATACGTCATTGGGATTGGCGTGAACTGGACTCTTTTCGTGTTAGGCCTTGGGTTAGAATCTTGTCTTGCGGAGCCCTGATGGCCAGCAGTCACTACCCTCGGCTGGCTTACTGTAACTGGCTTAGAATAACCTTTATTGTATACGCCCGTATTGTTCACCTCATTTTCTTTCCTTCTTGGAGCTGATCTCTTAGCACTCTCTCCCGCTTCAATTTTCCCACATCTCACCGCATTTTCTATCATCTCCCCAGACATCACTATGTTAGAGAAGCTCTTAGTAGCGCTTCCCAACATGTGGTTAATGAATGGGGCCTTCAGGGTATTGATAAAAAGCATGGTTGTTTCATTCTCCAAGAGAGGTGGTTGGACCTGTATTTCCATCTCCCTCCATCATTGGGCATACTGTCTGAAGCTCTCACTCGGCTTCTTTTCCATATTCTGTAATGTAATTCTGACAGGTGCTATGTCCGTCACGTGACCGTATTGTTTCATGAAAGCTTGAGCCAAGTCCTTCCATGAACCAATTTGGGCACGGCTGAGATGGTTATACCACTTGACCGCAGTTCCGATCAGACTATCCTGGAAACAGTGGATCAACAGCTGATCATTGTTAACATACCCTGTCATCCTTCGACAGAACATCGTAATATGAGCTTCAGGGCAACTCGTCCCGTTATACTTTTCGAACTCCGGGGTTTTAAATTTTGGTGGGGGCACCAGATCTAGGACCAAGCTTAAGTCCTTAGTATCGATCCCGCCAGATAATCAACAGTCTCCATTGCTTTGAATTTTTCCTCAAGCCATTTGCACCGATCATCGAGTTGTTTTTCCATGTCTACTTTTTCTTTCTCTATTTCTGCCATGTCATCAAGGTCCGGGACAAATGGATTAGCTGGATTATCCCCAGGATTAGAGCCTGATCCTATAGGAATGTTTATTGGTGTCGAGGCATTGGCCTGGTATTGCTGGGGCCTGATAGTGACGGGTACCGTTCGTGGGTGCACCTCCAGTTGTGGTTGGGTGTTTACCGAAGCAAAGCCTGGAGGATAGATAGGGTCTTCATTATCGTCCCCCATAGTGCTCTTCCCTTTCTCGCGTTCTCTAGCCAGCAACTTTGCCAACTGGCCTATCAGATTATTTTGGGATTCTTCCATTTTTTCCTTCATCTCTTGTTGTATCTTAGCCAGTTGCTCTTGCATCTGTGCTTGTAATTGCTCTTGCATTTCTTTTTGTATTTGTTCTATTCTTTCTAATCTCTGATCCATTGCTTTGGTTTTACAGCGGGTATAGTAGCTATGTTCGGTTGGTTGATTCTCGTTGGTTTCCAGATTAACTGAAATAATTTTGTTTAATCAGGGTCTTTTTGCAAAATTTAATGCACATGATGAAATGTAATGCAAATGAATGAATGCAAAAAGAGGCGTTGATTCCAATTCAATTTCATTAGAAGAACTTCACTAGAAGAAAATTTTATTTACATAGAACGGATGATTACATATACGACTTTGCCCTAATGCCCAAAGCCTTAATTTTCCTAAGGAGCCAAGCTAGGTTTCGGCCTCGATCTGATTCTGACTCGTACTTTAAGCTTAATACATCAGCTTGGACTGCCAAGGTTTGCAAGTGATTGGCTACCTCCCGAACCTGAGCCACAGCTTCGCCCATGACATAGTCTCTATCTCTAATCTGGTTCTGAGAGTGGTGAAGCTATTCCCTGTAATGGTCGTTGTTTGCCTCAAGAAGTTCCACTCGAATTTTACTATCTCGTAGTGCAGTCTCGAGTTTTTCTACTTTCCTTTTCAACTCTTCGATCCTGCTCAGACTAGCCTTCAGCTCAATTACCGAATTACGGCTACGATGTTGATGAAGTGATCTTTCCAATTCGACCACCCGAGCACGTAACTTCTCCTTTTCGTTTTGGCTTTCTAACAAACTCTTTTTTAGAGTGTCCTCTCGTACTCAGGTATCTTGAAACCTTTTCTCCCAATGGTCGGCTCTAGTCTTTTCCTCTTTGATCTCTTGACGCCATTGCTCTGACGTTTTACCTAAACCGGCAGTTCTTATTGACATACGCAGCTTCTTGTAATCAGTTTTCAAACTATCCAAATCTTCCTCGGCCTTGTTCTTTCCTTTCCTTAACTTCTTAGCCTCTAGCTTGTGGATATCGACGTCTAATCCCAATTTCATTTTCTCTTCTTCTAGCTGCTCTATCTTCTTCCCCAACTCTGAGTTTCTTTTCTCAAAGTCTTGTTTAATGATCTCTAACTCGGATGGGATAACCCGTAAATGCTCCTCTATCGGTTGAGTGTTCCCTTGATTCGGCCTAGGGATGTTGTCGTTGACTCTCCTACCCTACCACCATTCATACCGGGGGTAGTCATCGGGCCTGTGGTAAATCCTTTCATTCTTCGAGCTTGGTTCCATGTATCTGATATCTCGCGAACCCTCTTCTTATAATTATTGTCTTTATAGGAGAACTCACATTGTGCCAAACCCTGTATCACCGGTATAAATTACCTTGATCGATATTGCCTTAACACCATCAGTGGAGCGTATCCAATGGCTCCCCATATTCCGGCCAGAGGGACCCAGTCAAAATCACCGCACCTATATAAGATCTTGTCAGGAATCAACCACGAAGCTCTCCATTCAACGTCTTCGGCCCGCAAATTCTGGAGAATAGTTATCCATTTCTCTTCTGAGATGTCGTCCCGCCTCGGTGTGGCCACTAATTCCCTTAATGAGGAATAATCCTTAGAGAAAACCCGATAGGAGACCTTCTCCACCTTCTAGAAATTGCTGTGGAACCAAGCCAAAAGAAGTTGAGCACAACCAATAAATCTTCCCTCGCCCGCTCTCCGGCATGCATTCAAGGATCTGAAAGTTTCTGCTAGGATTGTCGAGATAGGTGTAGTACCTTTATCAAGCCGATCGAATAGATCTGAGACCGCTTCATCTATGTGTCCTAGCACCTTAGGAAAGATGATCAAACCGTAGAGGCTTAAGGCAAAAACATCAACCTTTTTCTTCGAATCTGGGTGCGCAAGAATCAAGTCCCTCAAATTCCTCTAAGGAATACACTTACTATCCCCTTTTTGTTTCTGCTAGGATTGCCGAGACAGGTGTAGTACCTTTATCAAGCCAATCGAATAGATCTGAGACCGCTTCATCTATGTGTCCTAGTGCCTTAGGAAAGATGATCAAACCGTAGAGGCTTAAGGCAAAAACATCAACCCTTTTCTTCGAATCCGGGTGCGCAAGAATCAAGTCCCTCAAATTCCTCCAAGGAATACACTTACTTTCCCCTTTTTGCTTGATGCAGGCTACAACCCACTGCTCGCTCATCCCCGTTACATTCATCAACTTCTTCAAAAAGGGAGGGATGTTGACAAGTCTTGAATAGGCCCTATCAGCCTGAATCTTCGGGCAATTAAGTAACGCCATGTATTCCTCCACATAGGTACTAAATCAACTCCTCCGAAGGTGAAGCAACTGTAAACAGGGTTCCAAAACTGCGCGAGAGCCCGGAATAAGTACTTGTCCACCTTTACATCGAGCAAATAGGGTAAATCGCCATAATTACAGTAAAAAAGTTGCTTGACTTCCCATTCCAACTATTCCATATATCCCTTAACTCTTGCAGGTCATTTTGAGTCACACTGATGCGAGTGAAATCCTACAACTCCGATTCATATCCCTCGGTCAAACTATCTCCTTTCTCTTGTTGGGTTCTCTCGGATCACACTCGGACGGTCGCATTATCCTCCACTCCATCAAGAAATCCTTTTTCTATGCTAAACTCTTCTATTTAGTAACCGAACGTAAATCAACACCATTTTATGATGAGATGCCATGCGAAAACAATCAAAACACAACAAGTTAGTATTATATACAAAGAATAAAATTCAAAACAAATAAGGAGTAAATAAGCGCCTAATCGAGTAACCACTAGGGTTCGGTGTGGTTCTACCTAGGGTAGGCTCTTAGGGCTCATTACATGTAGTTCGGTTCTAAAGTAAAGGTACCTGAACCAGCAGATTCCTCGATCCTCACCCATTATAGGCTCATACGGACCGAGTTCGATTCAAGGGAATACATTTCCCTACGGCTATACGGAGATGAAAACCTCACGAAAACGCAAGTACGGATGTATCCTGAAAGCGATCCACTATTCTATACGGAGGTGAAGACCTCACGAAGGAGTAGTTTCTCACTTCCACTTAAGAGGGTGAAATTGACCAATAATGCGATGCGATATGCAAAGATACGTCAAAGAATTAAACTACTTAAAACAAGTATATTATGAAGAAAGCCACGAAAATAACAAACAATATGCAATGCAGATAATTTAAAACCGATTTTCAATTTTCGACAAAAGACAAAAATTAATCAACTTCAGGCTTGACTCTCGAAGTCCCCAGTGGAGTTGCCAAGCTGTCGAAACTATTTTTTTGAAAAAACGGGAATCGACTTGATTTTGAAAATGAAAATTAAAACGGGAGTCGCCACCGGTCCTTATTAGGTGTGATCGGATCACCTTTGTTTTAATAAAACATTTTAGTTTACTAAAACAGTGTTTTGGTCTACGAATTTCAAGAGAACAAGTTCGGGGATCGGTTACGTGCGAGGAAGGATTAGCGCCCTCGACACGCCCAAGAATTGGTACCGAATTGATTAATTAGTGTCTTAATGTCGAAAATCGAAAATCGGGAATGAATTTGAAATACGATCTTTTCTATAAATATTGATTTTAAAATTTTTGAATTAGCTAAAAACAATTTGTTTGAAGATTTCCTTATCTCGAGATATCGGAGTATCACATCCCGTAAGTTAGGACACAATACCATGAATTCCCGAACACATGGTTGCCTTTTAATTTAAATGAGAGTTTCGTGTTTTAAAACTCGAAAAGGATATTTAGCCATTTAGAAACAACGAGAAAATCGAAACCCCGTAAGTTAGGGCACAATTCCTCGATATTTCAAAATGCATAACATTGCCTTATTTGGAAAATTTTGTTTTTGAATAGTAACGAATATAATATTCGAGCAACATGTGTTGTTTATTTAGGTTAAAACGAAGCGATTTATTGGATAAATGTAGCGAAATTTAATTCATAAGGCGATAATAAGAAATAAAAATATGATGCGACATAGAGTGATGATACATGAATAAAGTACTACGCGAGCAAATGACAATAGTGGAAATACGAATAAACGAATTATAAAACGCACAATGGCAATAACATAACATATGCCAATTAAATAACAAGCTTAATAAACACGAAATGAGGTAATAATATAAAATGATTTAAATCAAACAAATAGATAATCTTAAATATAAAATATATACGTAAGGATTTTAAAATAAATACTATAAAGGCGACTTAAAGTAAAATAAAAAAATCTAAAATCATTAATGAAAAGTTTAAAATCATAATACATAAAAAGAAGTTCAAAATAAATAATATACATAGTATAAAAACTTATCATAAATATATGCATAAAAAATAAAAAAATAAACAATGTACAAAGAGTTTAAGATAAAAACATATGAAAATTTGAAAATAAATGCCCTATACAAAAAGCGGTTTAAGAATAAACATTATATAAATTTAAAATAATAAGTAATTCAAAAATGATATATAAAAGGTCTAAAATAAATAAATGAAAAGCAATGTAAAATGATTAACATGTATATAATAATTTAAAATGATATGTAAAACCAAAACAAGATAAAATAGATAATATATAAGATAGTTTATGATGAATAATAAAATAAGTCAAAAATAAATATTATGTAGATAGAAATTTAAAATAAGTAACATACAAAACATTTAAAAGGGTATATATAAAATGGATAATACATATAAAAATTTGAAATTGATAATATAGGAAAAGAAATTAAAGTAAACAATAAAACAATTTAAAATGAATAATACATAAAACAAGTTTAAAATAAATAATGTATAAAGCATTTTAAAATCTATAATACACAAAGCAAATTAAAGAATGACATATATGAATAGTTTTAAAATAAATAATATATAAGTTAATTTAAAAGTAATTAATAAGAAGTTTAAAATATATGATACGTAAAAGAATTAAAAATAGACAATATAAGTATACTTTATAATAACGATTTAGATATAATATATAAAGAATTATTAGATATACATAATACATAATAACTAAAGAATAAACAACGTAATATAATTTGAAATAAGTATATAGCAAAGCAGTTTTGAAATAATAGCACACATACGAAACTTGAAATAGATGGCATATATATATATATATACAAATATGATAAGTAAGGATTATAAAATAAATAATACATACATTATAAAATAAATAATACATACATAAAGTAAGTTGAGATAAAGTAATAATTAGAATAAACAACATATTAAAGTGAGTTACAACAAACAATAATGATATGAACAAACAGTATATTAAACAAATTAAGATAGATGTAAAGAGAATAAATTAAATGAATTTAGGATATAGATGAAAACAAATCAAAATTCCAAGGTATAAACCACCAGGGACTAAATTGAAACGCGCCGAGACTTGCGAGGACCAATTAGAGTAATGTCCCAAGTCTATACGCTGTGTTTCATTAGTCCAGATCAGGGACCAAATCAGAGAGGGAATAAAATGATCGGGCTAGATTTAAAAAGATAAAAAAGGAAATCGGGACTAAATCGAATATCAGGAAAATGGGGAGGGACCAAAGCGGGTAATTTCCCATTCAAAGGAGACATGCGGACCCCTCCCCTTTCTAAATGGTGTCGTTTGGTAGCTTGATAAAAGGCTAAATTTTGTGCTTGTTTCATTTTAGCCCTAGGTTTTAAAAATAAAAAGAAAAAAAAAACAGCAGCTTTTCTCTCCTCCCTTGTGGCCTTTTGTTTGGCCGACCAAGAGAGGCACCATCCCACGGCCGCACCGCCACTGAACACGATGGCCGACGACGCGCGAGGGCGGGCTTTAAGCCGTGTTTCAAGGCGTCCCCGAAGGCGGAGCCTTCTCAGCCCAAAAGTTGCGAAAGTAAAGGTCTTCCTCTCCTTATTCGGCCCGATCCCGACGACGAAGGAGAACCCTCCGGCGACGAAACGACGAGCGATTCCGGTAAGGCCTTCTCCCTTCCTTATTATTTGTTTTATGTCTACTTTGATTTAATAGATTTGTATTAAAATCAAAAGAAATATTAGAGAAATAAAAGGAAATGAAATAAAAAAAAAAACAAAGAGAGAAGAATCAGATATCAACCTTTTGTGTTTTTTGATTTCCAATGTTCGTAAAAAAAAAATTACAAGTATAGATTTTGGCTTTTAAAAGCCAATTTACAAACTGTTTGTTCTATGTTTTTTTGTTCTTTAGCTATTTATTTCTTCTGCATGCTCTCTGTTGTTGTGTTGGATTTGATTGCAGGTGTCAGAGGAGTGAAAGGCCGGTGGTTGGCTGGTGAAAAGGCGTAGGCGCATGAAAAATGAGCATTCTTGCATCTTGGGGAAGGGTTGGTGGCTGCTGAAAAAAAATAAAGATAGTGGGCTATTAGGGTTAGTTTAGGTAATAGGCTAATAGGGTTTTGGTTTGGCCCTGTTGGGTTTAGTAATTTAGGTCACACATATTGTAAATGGACTAAAGAAATTGGACTTTTATTTGGGTTTCTTTATTTTTTTACTTGACCGGGCCAAAATTGGCTATCACATATATCATATCTAAAATTTATCTTATATATGTATATAAATTGAATAAATTATTTCATTTTAGTAAAATTGTCAACATTAGTTTTATATTTTTTAATATATGTATTTGTACATTAATAAATCAAAACATATACAATAATAATATTATTAACTAGTCACTTGTGTAGTTGCTAAAGACTTTAACATTTTTATCAGGGTGTATTAAAAACAAAAGATTATATATATACATGCAAGGAAGGTAAGTAATTGCCATTACCAAAGCTTACACTCAACCTTAAGGTATAGAATTTTTAATCACTTCCTCTTTGAAGTTAAAACCAGTAATTGAAAAGCAATTCATACTATTATCAGATACCATGGTGTTGAATTGTTGTTGAACTTCCAGCTCCAGTGCTAGTTTTTCGAGCTCATAAAGATTGGGCTACATCTAAAATCGAGTATGAATAGAAACCATTTTACATAAATCTTATTTTCTCTCACATTGAATAATTGGATTCTTCATTGGTTGAGAAATTAAAAGATTGGACCAGCTGCAAGGATCTCCTCAGTTAACTTGTCCTCTCCAATCTTATATTCTGTGAAGGTCTCAAAGTTATTCTTGAATAGGCCAGCTAATTTCAACAACGTGTTCTTGTATGCCTCCTTGTCAGCCCACTGCCATCCATGAAACCAGTTTCATTAAAAATTTTGACTAAAGTTCAAGTAACCTACTCGGAAAACAGCTTGGCCAACACTAGCTTACAGCGTTTTCCGGACGCAGGATTTCTTGAGGCACTCCCTCAATCTCACTGGGGATCTTTAAACCGAACACCTCAGTTTTCTCGTAAGTTGCTTTCAAGAGGCTACCAGAGTGAATGGCATTGATGATTTTCCGAGTGTACGGTAACTTTATACGGTTTCCAGACCCATAGCTGCCCAAAAAAGAAACCAATATTCATTGATGGATTCAACTTATCCAAGGAAAAAAAAAAGTTAAAAATGTTACTATTGGAAAAATGATTATCAATGGTCAGCATTTACCTTCCACCACACCAGCCAGTGTTGACAAGCCATCCTGTTGCCCCATGCTCGTGCATTTTCTCAGCAAGCATGGCTGCATACGTAGTTGGATGCAACATGAGAAATGCCGCGCCAAAACAAGCTGAGAATGTTGCTGTTGGCTCCTTAATACCATCTACGGTTCCAGCCACCTATATGGATCATCAACTAAGTTCAGTCCAATGATGCAAGGACATGAAAGCAAGTTTAAGGTAGGACATAGAAAATGTACCAGAGCAGTGTAGCCGCTAATGAAATGGTACATGGTTTGTGCCAGACTTAGCTTGCTCACAGGTGGAAGAACACCAAAGGCGTCGCATGCCAAAAGAATAACGTTCTTAGGGTGCGGACAGAAGCATGGTATCTTGGCATTTGGAATGAATTCGATGGGGTAAGCGGCACGAGTGTTCTCTGCAAAGAGAGAAAATAATATTAAAGGTTAACATGTCTAAGAATGATTAATTTCCAGCATATTACCTATCTTCCATGCCATCCTGAATTCATGGCTATCTAGATAAGTTTTTGAGTCAAGGTACTTGTGATGAATACAAGACTCCTAGATTGTTTGATAATGTATATTACCTGTAACTGATTTGTCAGTATAATCCACTTCTCTTGTATGTTCATCAAATACAACGTTTTCCAACACTGCAGAAACAAAGGAGAGGGGGGGGGGGGGAGGGGTAAAAAGATCAAGCCGAGAACTATGATGGTACTCCAGGTTAAATGATCCAAGAACAAAGAAGACAGAGTTTCACCAGTGCCAAACTTAATGGCATTCCAGATATCAGGTTCCTTCTCCTTTGAAAGATCAATGCACTTGGCATAGCAACCACCTTCGATGTTCGATACACAATCGTCACTCCAACAGTGCTCGTCGTCTCCAATCAGAAACCTATTGTGATCAGTCGACAGTGTAGTCTTCCCGGTACCTGTAAGGAAAAATTATTGAAGAAACAGAACTTATCAGCAACAATGCAAAACCAAGGTAATAAAAAAAGGAAATAAATGCATGTAAGGCTTCAAAGAACAAAGTAAGAGGGAACATATCTGTTTGTGGACTAGCACAACGGTGGCGACCTTTTGATCAGATGATACTATACCTGAGAGTCCAAAGAAGAGAGCAACATCTCCATCTTTCCCCATATTGCAACCAGAATGTAAAGATAGGATATGACGCTTAGGCATGAGATAATGCATGAGACCGAAAAGACCCTTCTTCATTTCCCCGGCGTATTGGGTGCCCAGGATGACCATTTCCTTCCTATTAAGATTAATGTCTATGCTAGTGGAGGATGTCATGTAGTGTGTGTAACGATTACATGGGAACTGTCCAGCATTGTATATAGTGAAGTCCGGTGTACCGAAATTCTCGAGCTCTTCTGAAGTGGGTCGGATACACCTGCAACCCACCCAATTATCCAATTGTAACCTAGGCTTTACCATATGCCTCCATGGAAATTCTATATGGATGATAAAACTCAACACATGATACAATACAATATTAACATTATATCATTACAAGGATATAGAGGCTTCATCAATATTAAATTGCTATTGTTTTACTTACATATTGTGCATGAACAATGAATGATAGGCTCTACAAGAGACAATTCTGACTTTGATTCTGTTCTTTGGATCCCAGTTCAGGAATTGATCATTCACAAAAACCTGGAAAATCATTTTTTTAAAAATTTAATATAAGAGAAATAAATAGAACTCCCAGCATATTAAATAAATAAAAGGAAAAGTTCACCTTGTCCAGAGAATTTAAGTAATCCACAGCTCTTTCTCTGTTCACCATGAAGGTATGCTCGTCCATTTCAATGTTGGGTGAGCCCCTGTCCTCCCATTTATTAGTTTCTACTATCATTCACCACCCACAAAGATTTAAATTACAATTGTAGACGTATTGCGTTATATTTATTGCGATTGCAAACTTTTTACATTTAACAAAATAACAATGGTGTAATTTAAATTCGTGTTTTCAAAATAGAAATAAAATAGGATTATATTGACTTACTTTCCCCACCAAAGCTCATCTTGGGTGGTGTCATCGATAACAACTCTCTTATCTCTGGGAGACCGCCCGGTCTTGGCTCCTGACAGGGTGGCTAATGCACCCGTGGATGTAAGGAAAGATCCTTTCTCATATTTTAAGGCCTGCTCATACAACTCTGCAACAATACAAACAATGATGATGGAGTAGAAAAGGGTTTTAATGAGGAATGGTTATGTTTATATTATACCTCCAGGAGAGAGGTTGTAGAGGACATGGGTGAATTTGAGAGAACTGTCACTGACGCTGATGACTGGTGCCTCTATATGGTGGTGGTGCGCCACATGCGAAACCGCCTCATACTTCCCGCCTCCTGGATCACCTCTTATCACCTTTGGCCCCGTCCCTCTAGTCAATGACGCCAAAGATGCACTGTCAAAAGGCAAATGAAAAAAAAAAAAATACACAGTAGTTAAAATTAGGAAAAGCAAATAAGAAAAGGATTTTGAATAAAATGCACACATATTTTAAACAAAGTGAGACTCAAAGCGGTGCATGGTGCAGGTGTACCTGATGGACTGGAGTTGCTGTCTCTGGCGTTCATCCTCAGACAAGTTAGCGAAGGCACCGGCGGTCCCTTGGAGAGGCGTGTTAGGCGCAGATCTCTTCCTCTGTAAAGAGTGAAGCTCTTCAATCGTCTGTGCCTTAACGGTTCCAGCACTGTCATTGGGTATCCCCTTTGCCTTCTCCGTCAGTATACTCTTCAATGGAGTCCTTGGCGACGTAACGCCCGTTCGGTTTGCTGCCATTTCTTCTTTCTGAAATTTTACGATGAATTGGAAAACAATTATAAACTTTATTTTTTCTTATTTTGTACAATTATCCACAATAATCTCCCTAGTTTATATAGTCAAGAAATAAAAACGTTGTCTTAGCCGATTTTGATGTTGTTTTTAAAAGAAAAAAAACCCGAGAAGACAAGACTCTGTCTTGATATAAAGTGTTGAATATTTCTGTCTTTTTTCTTTATCAATACTGCCCGTAAAAAACTGTAACGACTCGGACTTTGCCCAATCCAACCCTGCTTTGTCTCTAAAAAATATGAAGGTAATATCCGTACCAGTGTTGGTCATGAATAAAAGAAAGAGAAAAAAATTAACGTAGTTAAGCCTGTTTCTTATTCTCCGAAGAGGTGAAAAGATCCGTTTTTGTTTACATTTCATTAATAACTGAGCGGTCAGGTTGTAGAATAGGAAGCAGGAAATGACCAGAAAGAATCTGGATTGGCAGTCAAATGAGCCACTTCTGATTTACATGGCAGTAACCACCAACCTGAAATTAGATCCCTACCGTCTGCATTAATCCAGCACTTTTCCAATTTCAGTAAAATCAAGCTCCCCAGTTGGGAATTTTTGTATAAGAGCACTCCAATCACCTCTTAGAAATGCTAATCAGATAGCCAAAAGACCAACTCCCAAAAGTAGATAAAAGGTTTCTTAAGGGATCGCATGGTGGAATTAAATCAAATTATTATTATCATTATTTTTTAACAATTTCATTATAAACTTTTATCATATCTTTCTCAATTCATAAATAAATTTTATAACAATGTTGGTACAAATAGAGCTAAGTTGCATTCACAATTAAAATTGAATTTAACCAGACTCTCTTATTATATATTTAGTATTCTCAAATAAAAATATATTATAATAAAGTTTTATATTATTTCTACATGTATATACCATAATCTAAAGCGGAAAGAAAGAGAGGAATAAAGATACAAGTTACGTGATTTTCCGAAGGTTAAAAAGCTTTTAAAATTCAAAATTTTAGTTTTAAATTTTTTAATTAGTGAATGTTCCATCTTATAGAAACATTGTGCTTATTCGTATTTTTTTAGTAACGGTTGATTTCACAAAAGAGTCACATAAGCCATTTTTCATGTATTATAACTTGATTTTTTTTTGATATTTATAAAGTAATTAGTTTGTATATTGGTGCGATGTATAAGTTTATTATGTGTATAAATTATTTAGAATATAATAAATTTGTAATATTCTGAATATATTACATGATTTAAGGTTTGAAATAAATTTATTAAGATCAAACACTTAAAATATGTAAATATAAAATTATTTAGATACTTGTTTGGTATGAATTCAAATCATCTCAATTTTATTAAAAGATTAAACACTATGTTGTGAAGAAATAAAATTTATTTTATAGAATTATAAAAAGTAACTTAAAATAAACAAAAATAAAATAAATGATAATAACTACTAACAAATTCAAGTATTAAATTTCCTAGTGACATATTCATTATTTTTCCTGAAATATAGAATAAAATTATGGTTAAACCAATAAAATAAGAAATATATAAATATTTGTACTATCTTAAATATCCATTTAGTAGGTGTGAGGAAGTCTTTTCTTTGTACTTTTTAATTAGACTGCATTCTGGATGGTTGATGACCTTGGTAAAGAAGATTTCTAGTATGTTTTAGAATAATTTTTAAAATATATTTTAGTTAGTATTTTAATTAATCCATTGAATAATTTATTGTTTTAAAAAATTCACCTAAAATATCCATTTTTTCTTGTGAAAATTTGAGCGAAAAGTTAAAATAATTTATGTACTTAAAATTAGAAATAATTGATACTTCTAAATTTTTATTAAAAAATAACTTAATACATTAATATGATTTAAGCAAAATAAATATATTAATTATAAATTTAAAGCTTAATGTTTTGAATCATTTGAAAAGCCTATTTCTTGCTTTATTATGTAGATTTCATTGTGATTCTATCAACATACAATAATTAGATCAAAAAGGAATGATATGGGAAAAATTAAAACACAAAATTACAAAAGTGAAATTGAAAAAATATGCAAAAAAAAATTTAATTGATTGATTCAATCAATTTAAGAAAATGGAAATGATAGTTAACGTATATTAATTTTTTAAAAAATTATCACCAATGATTTGAGTTTTTTATTAATTATTTTATATAAAAATATTACAAAATAAAACCATTCAATTATTTCTTTAAAATAATTTTAAGTACCATTAAACTAGTGACACCTTCTCAATTAAGAATTCTATAATCTATACTACTATAGTTTAAAGTAAGGTCCAAATTGTTTACCTTTTCACAAGTGACTGCTTACTTTTGTGTTTACTTAACTTTTTTTTACATTAAAATATAATGGTTTGATTTTGATTTTGGTCCCTATACTATGTTGAAATTCAAATTTTAATATTTATGTTTCAATTTTTAACATAACTTGATATCTATAATTTTATAATGTCATTAGTAGTCTAAACAACCAATATTGTTAACAAATATAGTACTACTGCCAATTTTTCTTAAGAATATTTTTCCAACAAAAATTTATTTTTCCAACAAAAAATTTATTTTATCAAGATGAGATTGAATAGGTGTTTTTGAGAACAAATCTACATTAACATTGTAACCAAAATAGTTAAGGGTGCTAATTATTTAGATTAACTAATGTCGTTATAACAATATAGAGACAAAATTTTGTCCCAAAAAGTATACGAGCTAAATCTCAAATTTATACATAGTAAGGGATCAAATCCAAAATATGAATAAAGACACTTATACCTAACATAAATTATACCAAATAAAAGTATAGGGATTGAAGCTCAAATTTAAGTATGTTAAAGTGATCAAAACCATAATATATCTGAAAATAAGCTATAGCTAACATGATCGTCCCTAATATATATAATATAACAAAAAATTAAATATTCAATACTATTCAATTTACTTTTCTTGGATTTATATATTTGTAACACCCCCAAATCCGACTTAGACGTTATGGCCGAATCAGAGAGTGTAACAAGGAAGGATCTTGAAAATAGTGTTACTTCGATAAAACTTGTGCAGTTGTTCGATAGATCATCCAAGTTCATAAAACCCCTTTTTTTATAGCTATTTCTGGAAATGTTATTCAATTGTTTCATTTTCCAAAACACAAATTACAGCGGAAGTTTAAATAAAATCGATACAGTTTGGAAATCTTGTTTGTATTTTTAGAAAAATATATATTTGTGTAAAACCGTCATTTTCATAAACCATTTTGTCGGAGTATGCAAATTATCAAACAACCAAAACTAAAAATCAACAGTTAAAAACCATACATGTAACAGCCCGATTTTGGGCCTAGGCGGAATAGTGGTTTCAGAACCACTAACCCAAGGTCGGAGAAATTATTTTGATGTGATTTTATGTGTTATAGCGTTATTATATAAGTGTATGAAAATTTTGGTAAAATAATTTTAGCGATTGCATGCTTAATTTCGAAAAAGGACGAAATCGTATAAAAGGTAAAAGTTTTGTTTCACTACCCAATTGTGTTAAATAGCTAGTGAGCCAAATTTTAAGGTCTTTAAAGAACAATTAGACCCTTTTTAATAGAGGTGGCCGACCATAGGAGACAAGATTGGTCAAAATGTCAAAGTTAGGTGACATTTGGTGACTTAATTGAATAAAATAAAACAAAAGAAAAAGGGCTATCATCTTCCTCACCTCTCCACTGAAAATTTCAGCCATTCTAGGGGTTTTAGAAGCTCAAAATTTCAGCAAATTCTCATCCTTACAAGTAAATGATTTAGATAGTTTTTATTGATGATTTTTGCATTTTTAGGACCCTTGTGGCATGAGCTAGCTAATGAGGGGACTATTTTGCAAGATGGTTAAAAGTCTAGGGTTTTTTCATGAGAGTATTCATGTTTTATTCTAAAATTTTTATGGAAGAAAATGAATCATAGTTGTGAAATAAACAATTCTTGTAAAGTAGTTTTCATGGAAACCCTAACTAAGGATCATTTTGCATAAGTTTTGAAATAGGTGATAAATGTGTGAAATAATGAGAATTATGAGATGTTATTGTTATAAAATGAATTCGGCTAAGCTTGGCTAACGAGGAAATCCAGTAAAAATTGATTTACGAGCTTAGGGGTAAAATCATAATTTTTGCAAAGTTCAAGGGCAAAACGGTCATTTTACCAAAGTATGAGTCTTGAGTTGAATTGATTAATTTATGTATTAAATAATCTAAATTTCAACGTTTTAGATGAAGAGAAACGTGATTCGGGTCTTGATCAAGGGAAGAACAAAGTTTACAAGGCTTAAGCCCATCATTTTGTACCGAGGTAAGTACATATGTAAATAATGTGTCATTGTAGCTTACTTTTAAATGTTTTATTTTTATCACGTACCATAATCTTACTTGATACCATGGAAGTATAAATAATGTGATATAAGAATAACCTACTTTATGAACAAGTGCGTCAATATCAGGTTAGATACGAAATCTCATTGAACCTCGAA